>NC_139461.1:8510000-13510000 GCF_057233095.1 Heloderma suspectum
GGCTGGGTCCAGGAGGTTGTAAATTCCTCCTTGAGAGAGGGAGTGGTGCCTGCCGCTTTAAAAGAGGCAGTAATTAGACCACTCCTGAAAAAGCCTAACCTGGACCCAGAGGATGTTAACAATTATAGGCCAGTGGCCAACATCCACTTCATGGGCAAGGTGCTTGAGCGGGTGGTTGTAGGACAGCTCCAGGCACTGTTGAATGAAACGGATTATCTAGATGTATTTCAATCGGGCTTCAGGCCTGGTTTTGAAATGGAAACTGCCTTGGTCGCCCTGTGGGATGACCTCTGCCAGGAGAGGGACAGGGGGAGTGTGACCCTGTTGATTCTCCTGGACCTCTCAGCGGCTTTCGGTACCATCGACCATGGTATCCTTCTGGATAGGTTGTCTGGGTTGGGAGTAGGAGGCACTGCACTACAGTGGTTCCGCTCCTACTTGGATGGCCGATTCCAGAAGGTGGTGCTGGGGGATTATTGCTCTGTGCCATGGCAATTGTGCCATGGGGTTCCACAGGGCTCTACTTTATCCCCCATGGTGTTTAACATCTACATGAAACCGCTGGGGGAGGTTATCCAGAGGTGTGGGCTGAGGTGCCATCAATATGCAGATGACACCCAGCTCTACCTCTCTTTTACATCAAAACCATGTGAGGCAGTGACTGTTCTGAATCAGTGCCTGGGCCCGGTAACGGACTCGATGAGGGCTAATAAACTGAAACTCAATCCAGATAAGACGGAGGTACTGCTAGTGGGTGGTTTGTCTGCCCGGCTAGGTGATATTCAACCTGTTCTGGAGGGGGTTGCACTCCCCCTAAAGGATCAGGTTCATAGTTTGGGGGTGCTCTTGGATCCAGAACTGTCACTTGAGGCACAGGTGAACTCAGTGGCACGGAGCATTTTTTATCAGCTTAGGCTGGTATACCAACTACGCCCTTATCTGGACAGAGATAGCCTTGCTACAGTTATCCATGCTCTGATAACTTCTCGTCTGGATTACTGCAATGCGTTACGTGGGGCTGCCTTTGAAAACGGTCTGGAAACTTCAGCTGGTCCAAAATAGGGCAGCAAGATTGTTAACAGGCACTGGCCTGCGAGCTCATATTACGCCAGTACTTTTCCAGCTGCACTGGCTGCCAGTCCATTTCCGGGCCCGATTCAAAGTGCTGGTGTTAACATTCAAAGCCCTTAACGGCTTGGGGCCAGGTTACCTGAAGGATCGCCTCCTCCCATGTGTGCCTGCCCGGACCTTAAGATCATCCTCAGCAGCCCTTCTCCGTGAGCCCCTGCCAAAGGAAGTGAGGCGGGTGGCTACTAGGAGGAGGGCTTTTTCTGCTGTGGCACCCCGGCTGTGAAATGAGCTCCCTAGTGAGGTTCGCCTGGCGCCTACATTGTATTCCTTTTGGCGCCAGGTGAAGACCTTTTTATTTTCCCAGGCATTTTAGCATTTTAGCTTTCTAAATTTTTATCTTTGCTGTTTTAAATCTGTATTTTAAACTCCTGCACTGCTGCTAGGTTTTATTGTGGTTGTATTGTTATATTGTGGTTTTAATGTTCTGTATATTTTAAATTGTTTTATTGTGTGTTGCTTGGATTTAATTTTTGTGAACTGCCCAGAGAGCTTCGGCTATTGGGCGGTATAGAAATGAAATGAATGAATGAATGAATGAATAAATAAATAAATAAGTCAAGATATGCACATTCCCCAAGGCTAGATGGGAATTATGCACAATATTATTATTATTATTAAATTTATTAATCGCCCATCTGGCTGGTCTCCCAGCCACTCTGGGCGATGTACAACATACAATAAAAACAGTTTAAAACAATAAAATTCTACAATAAAAACATTTTCTAAAATACCCTAACCCAACCCAAATGCCTGCCTGAACAACGTTTTTAATGCACGACGGAAGCTCATTAAAGAGGGGGCATGACGGAGTTCCCTAGGGAGGGAGTTCCACAGAGTGGGGGCCACCACAGAAAAGGCCCTCTCCCTCGTCCCCACCAGTTTAGCTGTCCTGGCTGATGGGACAGAGAGAAGGCCATCCGAGGCTGATCTTGTTAAGCGGCCTGTCTGGTGCTGCTGGAGGCGCTCCTTAAGATAGGCTGGGCCGGAACCATATAGGGTTTTAAAGGTCAAAACCAACACCTTGAGTTTGGCCCGGAAAACAACTGGTAACCAGTGCAACTCCTTCAGCACTGGAGTGATGTGATCTCGCCGGCGGCTGCCTTTAATCAGGCGAGCCACCGCGTTCTTTACCAGCTGCAGTTTCCGAACCGTCTTCAAGGGTAACCCCACGTAGAGCACATTACAGTAGTCTAAACGAGAGGAGACCAGGGCATGTACTACTGATGGGAGCAGATGGTCGGGAAGGAAGGGGCGCAGCCGCCGTATCAGATGGAGTTGATACAGCACTGTCCGGCTCACAGCTGACACCTGAGCCTCCATGGACAGCTGGGAGTCCAAAATGACCCCCAGGCTGCAGACCTGGTCTTTCAAGGGTAGCCGTACCCCATTCAACACCAGGTCAACATCCCCCAGCCTCCTCTTGTCTCCCACCAAAAGTACCTCGGTCTTGTCAGGGTTCAGCTTCAGCCTATTCCTCCCCATCCAGCCACTCACCGTCTCCAGACATTTGGACAGGGATTCTATGGCCAACCTTGGTGATGATTTAAATGAGAGGTAGAGCTGCATGTCATCCGCATATTGATGACACTGCACCCCAAACCTCCTGATGATAGCCCCCAGCGGCTTCACATAGATGTTAAATAGCATCGGGGAGAGGATGGAACCCTGTGGCACCCCAAAAGTAAGTGGCCACGGGTCCGAAACCTCCTCTCCCAGTGCTACCCTCTGGTACCTGCCGGAGAGGAAGGACCAGAACCACCGCAATACGGTGTCCCCAATGCCCAACCCCTCCAGGAGGTCCAGGAGGATACCGTGGTCAACATTATCAATAGCTGGATAATGTTCCAAATGCAATCAACATATGGACATTCTCCAAGGTTTGTTGGTGATTATGCACAATGGCTGGAGGGTTTTCAAAATAGAGTTGATATATGCATATTCCTCAAGGCCAGATGGGGATTGTCATCATGGTCAGACAATGTGTACAGTTTCCTTGTCATAAACAAATTATACGCTCATTTCCCATGAAATGTGGTGAATGCAGACAATGGATGGGTATTATGCAAATTAACCATTTGACTCACATTACCCCTCACACACACACACACACACACACACCCTATATATGTTTTGGACCACAACTCCCAGGTTTCCCAACCACTTGCTATGCTGGCAGGGGCTGATGGGAGTTGAAGTCCACAACGTCTGGAGAGAACCGGGTTGGGGAGGACTGGTCTAAGCTGCCACAATACTCTCTGTTGTTTTGCTGCAATCAGCCAACACAGCTGCCCCTCTGGACATTCCAACAGGATGGCCGACCCCTCTAATTCCTCACACCCACCCAGCTCCAGGCCTGCCTCCGAAAACACCTTCAGCCAGCACAGCATTCTGCTGGCTGCTGGTACTCACAAGCCATGATCTCTCGCTCTGCTGCTCTTTGGCTCCTCCTCTTTGGCTCTGGACAGTTGGCTCTGACTGGATGAAACTAGAGAGTTTTGAAAGCCTCTTATATAGACCCCAAGGGAGTCTCCTCCTCCTGTCCAAGCTCAAGGGACCGGGCGAGGATCACAGGTGACAGCGTGACACACATTCCTGAGAAGCTGCTGTTCTGACAGCTTATGCAAGAGGAGAGAAGTGACCCTGGACCTCAGTTCATTCTAGGGGGTGGGGAGAGGGGCTGATGACTGAGGTTGTGAGAACATTTGCATGCAGGGAGTGACTTCCAAGGAAGAAGGAATGGAACTTGAGTAAACAAGCTAACACTGAGAACTTCCTTATTCCTTACACAGGAAGCCTTCAGTGGCCTTCACTGAGCTCTCTGGAGCAGGTGACTGGACGGCAGATGCAGCACTGCTGAAATCTAAGGAGGCTCTGGATCCATGCAGCCACGAAGCCAGCCTTTCTCAATGGGGAACAGCATGATCGTGCAACCTCATCGCCCAAGCCTTACTGCATGTCTGACTTGCGTGAGATCCCAGCAGCCCTCACACTCAGTGGGAGGAGGCAGCTGGAGCTTCCTATGTGCCATTGTTCCAGCCACAACTCAGCTCTAGAGATGGGCAAAATGTGTGATATTCAAGCTCACCAAAAATTCGCACCAATATTGTAAACTAATGGCTTCAGCTATTGGGCAGTATAGAAATGGAAAGAGCGAGCGAGTGAGTGTATGAATGACCTTCTCCCAACATTAGCTCGCTCCTCATCTCTCTTTGATTTGTGCTTGCATTTGTGATCACTGTTGTGATCACTGTTTTCCACCAAAATGAAAAATTATGCAAAACAACTATTGAACGTGAAAATCGTGCAAAACCTTCCCCAATTTTCACAGATTTCCAAAATTGCACAAATTTTCCCCATAGACTAAAGTGTGGGTAACAGTTGTGCATTTTGAGAAAGCTGTGAAGTTTGAGAAAGTTGCACACTTTTCACGTACACATTGCCTAATGAAAATTTGGGAATTTGCAAACATTTTCAGAGGAAATGTCCTCCCATTTGCATTCAGGATTGCAAATGGGGTATTTTCAAGCCATTTGTGAACAAAATTCTCATATACCCCTGGTCAGCTCTTCTTTGAACCTTTTGCCAGAGAAACCAAGGGAAAGTCCATTTCTCACAGGCCACTCTCAGCCCACGTGTTTTTGCAGACATGTGGCAATGCAGTCAATCAAGGAGTCCTTGTAAAAAATTTGCTAGCTGATCACTCTGAGCTGAATTCTCATGAAAGTGGGAGGGATTTTCTCCACTTCCCCATCTTGTCTGGAGAAAGTGTAAAGGGTGTTGTGCATGTGTGTGTGCGTGCCTGTGTTTAATGCAGCAAAACATAACAAATTAAAGGAGGTGCTAGTAAAAGGTGGACCTCTGAGGACTTCAAAGTTCTGAAACTTTATCAAAGATGCCTGCGGGCTGGGCTGGCTAAGGCTGGGAAGGAAACATACTCTGCATATGCTTAGAAAGAACTTCTTGTATTTCCACTAGGTCATACGTTCTGACTCCCACCCCAATCAGCGTCTACTGTTCTTCTCCCTTTCACCTTTCTGGGTGAAACCTGGGGATTCTCCCTCCCTCCCTCCCTCCCTCTCCTGTCCACTGCTTTAAATTGCAACCTCTTCTCAGTGTCTCCCTAATGCCAACAAACTGAGGATTTTCTTTGAAAATTGCCAGGACAAGTGAGTTTCTGAGCATGAGTAGAGTGCCCTTCCATTACATCGAGATCGAGGGCCCTAAAGCTCTTTGAGCCTGAGCACCTTGTACATTACAGCAAAAATTAGACCTGTGCACAGACCACGCCAATTTGCTTCGGATGCCAATTCAGTCCTTCTGAATTGGCCCCGCATCGCTTCAGACTGATTTGGACCAATTTGATTCGCTTCCGATTTGGATCTAAAGTAAGATACAGATATGTGAGTTATTCAGATTTTGCATTTTCCCATTGACTTGCATTGGAAAACAGAAATGGCCATAACTTTTTCAGGCTTTATGATAAATACATGAAATGTGGGGACCTGGCAGTCTCTGTGGATGTGGTTTGATCAGCTGAATTTCAGACAGTTTGTTCCAGTAGTTTTTGTGCTAGGCACAGATATAATTTGCAGTTTCACCCAAACTCTCAAAGCGAAGAGCTATAACTCATCACTGTTTCCACATAGGGACATGAAATCTGGACACCATCTCTGTGCTCACAACATGGATCATGGAGATGGGGAACAGGAGGGGTTCTGGGGGCAGGGAGCCTTTTCTAGCCAGGCGAAATCACCCCTCTAGCTAAGAGACAGAGCGGGAGGCACCTCCCACTCTGCATTGGACACTTGTAAGCCTCCAGGTTTGGGGGCTTATGAGTAGCCAGGGCGCATCCCACAGGATTGGGCCCTTAGTACTTTAATATTTTAATCTTGTTAATGTTCTTGGTTTTTGGAACAGCTTTTGTTGTTCTACATTGTTGTACACCATGTTGATGGGTTTTTAGTAGATAAGACGGTAGATAAATGTTAATCAATAATGATAAATAATTAATCTCTTTTTATGCTAAGTTCGCAGCACAATGAAACTATGAGTGTGTTGCTCAATCTGTCACTGGGCCAGATCCCCATCTCCTGCACCTGCTTGCCAAAAGCAGAAGTTTAATGTTAGCTGTGGTTTTATTTCACAGTCAAGGACACTTTATCCAGAGTCTGCTTTAGGTGGGTCCCTACAAAGTTCATCCCACAGGGGAAACCCTGGTTCTTGGTTTTTGGCCACCTTCCTGAATTGAACAGCACAGTCACTTTATAAGAAAAAGCATGCATGCTTTATTTAAAAGGCATTAAGACAAAAGTGAAGAATAGGCAAGATGGTAATTTCTGACAAAGTTTAGAACGGGAGGAAGAAACAAGACATACATTATCATTATAGCTTTCGGCTAGTGGAATATCTGATGCTCCCATAATTACCCCATTCAATGTAGCAAAATTGGCAAAGGTGTGACCTGGAATCTGATCGGCTTCTGTACCTCTGGTATTCTGGCCTATTCCCACCTATCAGTCCTGTAGCCTATGTCATTTGTTTCTTTCAAAGTTCTTATGACCATGACCGCTCCCAGGAAGTCCTCTAGATTAGGGATGGCAGAGAATTCCGCCACAGATTCCAGTGAGGCCGGATTCTTTAGAATCCGGCTCCCTGGAATCCATGGCGGAAAAGCCTCCTGCCCCTCGCCCCCCCGCAGAATCCCCCCGGGATGGCACTTACCTGGGGCGGATGTGGCGGATTCTGTGGCAGCGGCGGTTCTGGCAGCGGCGGTGGCGGCTGGTCTCCTGGCTGGCTGTGGCTGGGCTGCTGCCACCGCCATTGCCGTCCTTGCAGCCATGATAGGCTACGTAAGAATTTACGTAGCCTATCACGGCTGGGCAAAAAACCCACACCAGCATACGCAAATGGCGGCAGCTACGGCGGCTGCCATTTGCGTTCCCCATTTTTCGCCGATTTATCTTACGTAAATATTTACGTAAAATAAAACAGCGAAAAAAAGGGGAACGCAAATAGCGTAGTGGATGATATTTGCGTTCCTTTATTTTTTGCCATTCTAGCCTAGGTAAATATTTATGTAGGCTAGAATGGCGAAAAATAAAGGAACGCAAATAGCATCCACTACGCTATTTGCGTTCCCCTTTTTTTCGCCGTTTTATCTTACATAAATATTTACGTATGATAAATTGGCGAAAAATAGGGAACGCAAATGGCGGCCGCTGTAGCTGCCGCCATTTGCGAATGCTGGGGTGTTTTTTTTTGCCCAGCCGTGATAGGCTACGTAAAGACTTACATAGCTTATCACGGCTGCCTGGCTGGATGCAAATGGCGGCTGCTACGGCAGCTGCCATTTGCGATTGCACCAGCCAGTCCGCGCGTGGCCAGAAATCCGGCTGCGGACGGCCCTGGCTGGCTGCTCCGCAGAGCTGCCGTGGAGCACAGCTGGCCGTCGAGGATTCCGGGGGGGAGGACCGGATCGCCTCCCCCCCGTCAAGGATTCCGGGGGGTGGGACGGAGAGCCTCCCCCCCCATGAACAGAATCCGCGAAAAGGTAAGTGGCTTTCATACATCCCTACTATAGATTGCTAGACTGGAGAAAACATCTGTTTGTCCCTTTTGTACCTATTTTTTAATTAACACATCAGCAAGTGTCTTGACTCTTGTCCTTGTACCTTCCTGGGCCCTTCTTCTTATGACCTTTCCATTCCCTTGCCATCTTAGGCAAACTAGATTTTTGGGGCCAGGCTGTTGCTAAAGCTGTGCTATGCAACTTTTGATAGGCTTTTGGACCTATACTAATACTTGCATGCTAGCAATATGATTATTATGATAATATGTGATTAATAGAGATTATTTATGTGGTTGGATTTGTGTATATGTTTTAGCACCTCCATTCCTCAATAAAATCATATGATTGGAAGGGCCCTTGAAGGTCACTCAGTCCAACCCCCTGCTCTGTGCAGGATAGCCACAGGTAAAGTATTCTTCCTTACTACTCATCTACATGTCACACCCAGGGTTTTGGTTAGTGTGGGGTTTTTTTTGTTTTTTTTTGCTTTTTGCTTTTAACCCTGAAACAAAATTGACAAGATTCAGAACAGATAAAAGGAAATATTTCTTTACACCGTGGATAATTAAAGTGTGGAATTCACTTCCACAAGATGTAGTGATGGCCACCAATTGGGATGGCTTTAAAAGGGGATTGGACAAATTCATGAGGGATAAGGCTATCAATGGCTATTATTCCTGATTTGTGTGTTATTTAATTAATTAATTAATTAATTAATTAATTATTACATTTCTATACCACCCAATAGCCAAAGATCTCTGGGGGGTTCAGAACAATTAAAAACATAGAATACCATTTAAGAGAAAAACAAAAGTTTCAACCTTCCATATAAAATAAAAATAACTGATCTTAGGGTCTAGGCAAGTGTATATGGATGGAGATGATCTTCAGGAAATCTGGCCCCAAACCATTTAAGGCTTTGAATATTAATACCAGCACTTTGAATTAGGCTTGGGCATGGACTGGCAGCCAGTGCAGATGGAAAAATACTGCCATGATATGATCCTGTTGGCCAGTCCTCGTTAACAGTCTTGCTGCCCTATTTTGGACCAGCTGACGTTTCTGGACTATTTTCAAAGGCAGCTCAACATAGAATGCATTGCATCATTCCAGGCTACATGCTACCTCCAGTAAGAGAGGCAGTATGTCCATATACAACAGTTGCTGGAGAACACATGTGGGAAGGTGCTGTTGCAGTCTTGTCTTACTTGTGGATTTCCAACAGGCTGCTGGTTGGCTGCTGTGTGAACAGAATGCAGGACTAGATGGGCCTTGGTCTGATGAGAACATAAGAACATAAGGAAAGCCTGCTGGATCAGGCCAAGGGTCAATCTCATCCACCATTCTGTTCTTATGTTCTTACACCTCCTCTAAATGCTAGCTGTGTTTTCCCTTGGAACTAGTGATACTGGAGAAATCTGCTGCAGACTGGGGATGGTAAAGAAATCCTTTGCAGACTCCAATGAGGCCAGATTCCAAAGAATCCAGTCTCCGGAATCCACGGCGGAGCGGCTTCACTCACCTCCAGCTCCAGAGGATTTTGCACTGAGCAGGCCTTCTCCCTAGACCAGGTTTTGATCTGATATTTGAGTTTATTGGCTAACCAGTTTCATTGTTCCTTGTCTTGTTTTAGTTGAGTCATCTGTTTTGCTGCATCCTGGATGAAAGGGCTTTACTGTCTCAGTTTGTCCACAATGCTTGGAACACTGAGATTCTCAGAATTAGCATGGGCGTAACTGTGGCAGGGAATGCAGATGCAGCTTTGCTCAGGTACCTTCAGTCCAAAGGGCAGGATTCTTGGCAGTAACAACCTTACAATGGGGAGCAAGCACTATCAGATTCTGAGATAAAGGCCAATAATTATTGAACTTATATAATAAACTAAGGCCAGATGAAAAGAGAATTAGAAATGCAGCACTTTGGAACTTGTATTGGGTAGCAAAATCACTGAGCTGTGTTATGAGGTATCCCCAAATGATGCTGATCTGGAGAGATCCAGGCAGTATCTGGATGGAGACTAGGGTGTTTTGGTCTTGGAGAAGAACAGAAAAGCAGGTCCCATAGGATACTGAGGCCTTGCACCACCCAAGTGCATGTCCAGACTACTTGCATAAACCTTCTGGCCAGCCACTGTGCTCTGACTGCCTCAATTCCTCAGTTAACCCTTGCAAATTTTAGATCGTGCCTCAGGACAACAACCACAGAAGCTCTCACCATGTAAATTCTTTACTCTGATTTCTAACCTTGTTTCAGCCAAATAGTATAAAAAATAAATAATTCAATGTCTTTCCAGCTGTAAAACCCTGAAAGCCCAATGTCTACAGGACTCTTCTGTCACCTCTGTTTAAGACCATCACCAAAATCCCCCTGGCTACCTTGCTCACCTGGACCTGTGAAAGCCAGAAATATACACCCATCAACTCCTATCTTTGCCTCACATCAAAAAAGAAAGAGAATCCCATAGTCTTCTTTCTTCCCTTAATCCCTGACACCTAAAAATCCATTTTCCAACATCCATGAGTGGTCTTAGAAGAAAGGTTTGTTTTGTTTTATTTTCTTTATTAAAATCCTGAGAGAAGAGTGATAGAAACAGCAACCCAAATTCATAAAACACACAGAGTGGAGGTAAGGAAGGAGGACTGACCTACATTCTCAGCCACTGGAAGCCAGCGCTGATCAGGAGTTCACACACAGCCTCACATGCTTTTCAAACAAGGCCCTCCAATCAGATTCACTGCAGCAGCAGTTGAGCCTATGTATGTACTGAGGCATGCTTGTGAGGGAGCCAGCTGTCTGAACATGAGGAGACCCAGTTGTGAAGCATCTCAGCCCCAGGGACAAAGCATCAGCAAACAAGCGAGTTCAGCAACTGTGCGAGTTCAGCAACAGGAGAAGGAAGCCAGGGTGGTGAACTCTTTCCTCCCTACTCCATACTCACAGTAAGTAACTATAAATATACCACTACAACTAATTTCCCCACCTTCTAGTAATTACTAAGTTTTCCAGGGAAAACACACCCATTAACAACAACAACAACAAACAGTTATGAAGGTAGAAAGTCAGCAGAGGGGCAGAGGCTATCATTATTCCACTGAATGCCACATGTACAACTATCTGCTTGCTGGACAGAAATCGTGGGTGTGTCCTCAGTGTAATGAGCTTCTGGATCTCAAGAAACAAGTTAGTTCCCTTGAAGCCAAGGTTACTGACCTGACCTGGAGAAGCTAAGAGAGGCAGAGAGGTTGGTCATGAGACCTTCAGGAACCCATTAGCTGTGTCCCACTCTCAGGGTGACAGCTCCTCTGCTGTCATGGAGAATTAGGGATGTACGAAAGTCACTTACCTTCTCGAAAGCTGACATTCGCGGTGGGGGGGAGGCACTCCGTCCCTCTCCCCGAAATTCTCTCCGGCTGGCTCCACTCTGCGGTGATTCTGCAGAGCTGCTGACTGGGGCCACCCGCAGCTGGACATCCGGCCACTGGGCAGCCTTTGTTGTTGTTCAGTCGTTAAGTCATGTCTGACACTTCGTGACCCCATGGACCACAGCACGCCAGGACTTCCTGTCCTCTGCTCTTTCCTGGAGTGTGCTCAGGTTCCTATTCATTGCATTGGTGATGCTGTCTAGCCATCTCATCCTCTGCCGTCCTCTTCTCCTTTTGCCTTCAATCTTTCCTAGCATCAGGGTCTTTTCCAGGGAGTTT
Organism: Heloderma suspectum; assembly: GCF_057233095.1. Classification (NCBI taxonomy): domain Eukaryota; kingdom Metazoa; phylum Chordata; class Lepidosauria; order Squamata; family Helodermatidae; genus Heloderma; species Heloderma suspectum. Next base: position 8,521,401 of record NC_139461.1, read on the forward strand.
TCTCTTCACAGTTGGTGGCCAAAATATTTGAGCTTCAGCTTCAGTATCTGTCCTTCCAATGAGCAGTCAGGGTTGATTTCCTTTAGGATTGACTGATCTGACCTCCTTGGAGTCCAGGGGACTCATAAGAGTCTTCTCCAGCACCACAGTTCGAAAGCATCAATTCTTCAGTGCTCAGCCTTCCTTATAGTCCAGCTCTCACAGCCATACGTTACTACTGGGAAAGCCATAGCTTTGATTAGACAGACCTTTGTCGGCAAGGTGATGTCTCTGCTTCTTACTATGCTGTCTAGGTTTGCCATAGCTTTCCCCTGAAGGAGCAAGCGTCTTTTAATTTCATGGCTACAGTCACCATCTTGGAGCCCCAGAAAATAAAATCTGTCACTGCTTTCCATTTTTTCCCCATCTATATGCCAGGAAGTGATGGTGCCAGATGCCATGATCTTAGTTTTTTTAATGTTGAGTTTCAAACCAGCGTTTGCACTCTCCACTTTGACCTGCTGGGCAGCCTTCAGGGATGCAAATGGTGGCTGCTGTAGCTGCCGCCATTTGCGTCCCTGTATTTTGCCGTGATAGGCTATGTAAATATTTATGATCAAAATTCCCACTACCACAAGCCGCCATTTGCGTCCCTGTGGAAGCTGTGATAGGCTGCGTAGTGGCCGCCATTTGCACCCATCTCTTTTGCCGTAATAGCCTACGTAAATATTTACGTAGGCTATCACGGCCAAAAAGAAAGGAACGCAAATGGCGGCCGCCGTAGCTGCTGCCATTTGCGTTCCCTTATTTTTGCTGTAATAGGCTATGTAAATACTTATGCAGCCTATCATGGCTTCCACAGGGATGCAAATGGTGGCTTGTGGTAGTGGGAGTTTTGATCATTAGACAGATAGACACCTGGGTTTGTGATGGACATGGAGACTGCATGGTGAATAGCCTGCCTGGTGCGAAGGTTACAGATATCATGTGCCATCTCGATAGTCTAGTAGATAGTGCTGAGGTGGAGTCAGTGGTTGTGGTCCATGTTGGTACCAACAACATGGAAAAATGTAGTCATGAGGTCCTGGAAGCCAAATTTAGGCTTCTAGGTAGGAGGTTGAAATCCAGGACCACCAAGGTGGCTTTCTCTGAATGCTACCTGTTCCATTTGCAGAGCCAGCTAGACAGGTGAAGCTGAGGAGTCTCAATGCGTGGATGAGACGGTGGTGTGGGGAGGAAGGGTTCAGATTTGTTAGGCACCGGGGACCATTCTGGGACAAGTTGGGCCCATACAAGAGGGATGGGCTCCACTTGAGCCAGAATGGAACCAGACTACTGGAGCTAAACATAAAGAGGGTGGCAGAGCAGCTTTTAATCTAAACCCAGGGGGAAAGCTGACAGGAGATGGGAAGCATCTGGTTCAGATCACATCATCCCAAGGGGATGAAGATTAAAATGTTTTTCATTGCCCAAATGTAGAAGGGAAGGAAATAGTCCAGGAGCACATGGCAGAACATAATAGCCAATCAAAGGGGCCAAAGTCCCATAGCAAAAGATGCACACGCCAGAGGCATCTGGGGAAGGACACCATGTACTGGTATTTTTATGCAAATGCTAGAAGCCTCCAAGATACAAACTCTATCAGAAGGACAGGGAAGGGCATGCTGGGGGAGGTGTTGCCCTATACATCAAAGAGGGCATAGTGTTGAGTGGACTAGAACATCTAAAAGGGGTAGGCTGTTCTACAGAATCCCTGTGGGTGACAGTACCAGGGTCCAAAACTAATTTAGTGCTAGGAACGTGCTATCGTCCCCCAGACCAAAATGCTCAGGGTGACCTTGAGATGGAAAATGAAATCAGGGAGGCCTTGAAATGAGGAAGTGTTGTAATAATGGGCAAGTACAAATATGGGCAGCTTCAATTACACCCGAATTGGCTGGATAAATGCATGTTCCAGTCATGACAAAGAGGTTAAATTGCTTAATGCCCTAAACAATTGTGCCCTAGAACAGCTGGTCATGGAACTGACCAGAGGCAAAGCGATCTTGGATTGTGTCGCCTAGGAGGTAGTATGAGATGTAAATGTTGTTGAACCAACTGGAAACAGTAACACTGTGCTATCAGATTTAATATATATTTAAGTGGATAATTGTCCAAGAAGTCCAACATGTGGCTTCAAAAGAGGAAACTTCTCTAAAATGAGGGAGCTGGTGAAAAAGAAGTTAAAAGGGGGAGTCAAGAGGATTAAATCCCATCACTCAAAACCACAGTAAGAGAAACGCAGCTAAAATACACTTCAAAACTAACCATAAATGTCAGAAGCAAAAGCTCCAAATCTTAAATGTGTCTTTTTGTTCATAATCCCTCACCATGGATTCAGTTCGAATCTGGTCATGGAGCTTGTTTGGGCTTTTGATTGGCCATTGTACACACAGAGGTCTGGACTTCTCTGACTGTTGCCCACCTTCAACTACATCAGCTATTGACCTCATTTTCCAGAGGAGACTAGTTTCCATCAAAGCCTCCTGAACTCTGCCTGTGTTATTTTTGTGAAAGTGGATCTAACTGCACAAGTGGGCCATTTCCTATTCTTGAACTTTGCTAGGTGTGTATTCTGGTGAAAATTCCTTAGCCCTAAGCTAAGCAATCTAAGGGCACAATCCTGTGCATGTTTAGGCAGAGAAAAGGCCTACAACTCCCAGCATGTCCCAGCCAGCCATGCTAAACATGCATTGGATTGTGCCCTAATTGACCTAACTTCCCTCTACCCGAACAAAATATACTTAGATATATTGATAGGACAATATATCTTTAATCTATGTGCGCTAATCTATGTGATTATTAATTAATTAATTAATTATATTTACATACCGCTCCACATGAAAGATTTCAGAGCAGTGAACAATAAGATAAAAAAAAAATAAAACCCCATAAGTAAAACAATTAAAACATTTTAAAAGAACAGGTTCAAAATGATCAAGGACATAAAATTTCTACATGGAACTATATGCCAATGTAATCCCCCTACAGCTGCATATTAAACTTTTGACCCCAGCAGCTGTGGACTCCCCCCCTCTGTTTGGACACACATCGCCTGGATGGACACTCTGGGCTTCAGAATCAGCTGCCCACCATAATGGTCTCAAAGGTATTGGTAGGATTGTCAGAGAATTCCGCCATGGATCTTGGTGAGGCCGAATGCCAGTGCATTTGGCCCCCTGAAATCTGTGGCGGAATGAAGCCCCCCCGCCCCACCACCCTGCGAAAGGCGCACGAAATGGAGCACTTACCTGGTGCCGTTTGCGCTGCTTTGCGAATGGCAGCCGCATCTGCGGCTGCCATTCACTTCTTTGTTATTGCCGTGATAGGCTACATAAATACTTACGTAGCCTATTACGGCTAATGCAGGGACGCCATTTGCATCCCTGCGGAGGCTGTGATAGGCTACGTAAGTATTTATGTAGCCTATCACGGCAAAAAAAGGGAACGCAAATGGCGGCCATCATAGCCGCTGCCATTTGCGTTCCCATTTTTTTGTCGTGATAGGCTACATAAATATTTATGTAGCCTATCACGGCCAAAAACAGGAACGCGAATGGCGGCCGCCATAGCAGCCGCCATTTGCATCCACAGGCTCCACACGCCTGCAAATGCACCTGGCTGGCGGCTCCATGGAGTTGCCGCAGAGTGGAGCCGGTTGGGTTAGCATTTCGGGGGGAGGTGCGAAGTGCCTCCCTCCCACCGCAAATCACCCCTGAGAAAAGGTAAGTGACTGCCATACATCCCTAGGCATTGGTGTGTTGAAATTTTTCACAGGAGAAATTGTCAATCAGATGTTTGGTCCCGCTCCTGGTGGGAGCGACCTCAAGCTGGACCCTGGAGGTGGTCTTGGCCTTCACTGGTGGCACTCTGTGGAGGAGGAGCAAAGGGGCTAGTCAGCCAAGAGCTTTAGCTATGAGAAGAGCTCAGGAACCACCATGGCTGGGGAGGGCCTTGTCTTACCTGCACAGCTTTCAAAAGTTCAGTTTTTAAAAGCTGCACATTCAAAATTTGTGTTTTTTGAGAAAGTTAGGCACTCACTCCCATTCGCATTTACAGTCTTTTTTCCCCCGAATATGAAAACTCTATATTTTGAAAAGGAAAATGTGGGGTTTTTTTTGTGTACGCCCCCCCCCGACTAAAGCATGAAAATGCTTTAAAAAAATGCACAGTTTAAAGTGAACATTTTGTCAAGAAATATGCATGTTTCAAATATGATCACAAGTTTGGGAATGTGCAAGGTTTGTCAGGAAAATGTGCTCATATTAATATTCTGGATTATGACTAGGGTAATAACTGATGATGTGAGAACATTCAGAAAATTCGAGTACATCCCTATTCTCTATGGGGAGCTGATATCACAGGAGATTGGATCCCATTATGGCATGAATCCCCTTCCCTCTCAGTACCTGCCTCCATTGTGAATAGTTCCACATCCTTTTGCAAAGCAGTGAGAAAAACTGAAAAGTGGTGGTGGGATATTTCGTAGGGGGCCAACACATCTGTGGACCACACTCCTTCTGTTTCACATGAGCACTCCTTTCAACGTGCCCAAGAGCAGTTGGCCTCTGGACCTCATGGGCTGACCCATGCGCCACTGCCTGCCACTCTTGCCTCCCCGCAGTGAAATGGGACCATCCTGCAAATGGTCTGGGGCTGGGGCTCCAGAACAACAGAAGAGCCAAAAGGCCAATGTAGTGCAGCATTCTGTTCCTACAGTGGACAACCAGATGCGTTCGTGGGAGGACATGAGTGCAACAGCACCTGTCCTAGAAAGGGAACACTGTTACCACTCAACTATCAGACACACACACATGCAGAAACACACACAATGTATATATTACTCTACATCAATAAAATATCCAAGTGGTGAACAATAAAAGGGAAATAATAATAATTATTATCATCTTTTGGCTGATGATTGACTGGACTGCCAATGTTTCAGTGAGACCCAGATCCAGTGAGAGAGTGACTGCACAGCCCCTTTGCCCGTAGCCTTTGTTCCGCCTCTCTGAACAGCGGTCATAGTGGCTCACCCTGCGGGAGGATCATGAGAACCTCACTGCAAAGTTTTATTAAAAGGCATATTCTTAAAATATTTTAATATTTTATTACTTCAATCAAACATTCTTTTCTGTTAGTTTTACATTTTAAGATTCATGTATTTGCTGTTTGCTTTTACTGTGTGCTTCTTGTGTTCAAAATGAACTGAAGACTTATTCAATAGAATTTGACTTGGCATTGTAAAGTTTGGTGAAGTGCAAATTTTGTATGGTAACTGAGTTTTTGATCACATACCAGTTCAAATTGCAAAATCTGGTAATCCCATTAAAATTAAAATGTGAATCAAACACATTCCCCTGTCCCCCACCATCCCATCTGGGTCAGACCTCACCACCTTTTTCATTTTAAAACATTTTCTACAATTCCTAGCTAGATTAATTTTTCCCTAGATGGACATTGCTGGGTTGTATAGCAGGATTTGTCCTTTCTTACCTTCTTCTGGGTCCACGGGAGCATGTGCTGTGGGTTATGTAGTTCTAATTTTCTTTCCCTGCTCCTTTCCCCTTACCTTTAGGGTTGTTGTTGTTCAGTCGTTCACTCATGTCCAACTCTTCGTAACCCCATGGACCATAGCATGCCAGGCCTTCCTGTCCTCTGCTCTCTCCCGGAGTGTGCTCAAGACAAGTCCATATTCATTGCATTGGTGATGCTATCTAGCCATCTCATCCTCTGCCGTCCCCTTCTCCTTTTGCCTTCAATCTTTCCCAGCATCAGGGTCTTTTCCAGGGAGTTTTCTCTTCACATTAGGTGGCCAAAATATTTGAGCTTCAGCTTCAGTATCTGTCCTTCCAGTGAGCAGTCAGGGTTGATTTCTTTTAGGATTGACTGATTTGACCTCCTTGCAGTCCAGGGGACTCGTAAGAGTCTTCTCCAGCACCACAGTTCGAAAGCATCAATTCTTCAGTGCTCAGCCTTCCTTATAGTCCAGCTCTCACAGCCATACGTTGCTACTGGGAAAACCATAGCTTTGATTAGATGGACCTTTGTCGGCAAGGTGATGTCTCTGCTTCTTACCATGCTGTCTAGGTTTACCATAGCTTTCCTCCCAAGGAGCAAGCGTCTTTTAATTTCATGGCTACAATCACCGTCTGCGGTGATCTTGGAGCCCCAGAAAATAAAATCTGTCACTGCTTCCATTTCTTCCCCTTCTATATGCCAGGAAGTGATGGGGCCAGATGCCATGATCTTAGTTTTTTTAATGTGGAGTTTCAAACCAGCTTTTGCACTTTCCTCTTTCACCCTCAACAAGAGGCTCTTTAGATCTTCTTCGCTTTCTGCCATTAGGGTGGTATCGTCTGCATATCGGAGGTTGTTGATAATTCTCCCGGCAATCTTAATTCTGACCTGTGATTCATCCAACCTGGCGTTTCTCATGATGTACTCTGCATATAACTTAAATAAGCAGGGCGACAATATACAGCCTTGTCATACTCCTTTCCCAATTTTGAACCAATTGGTTGTTCCATGTCCGGCTCTTACTGTTGCTTCTTGACACTCGTACAGGTTTCTCAGGAGATAGGTAAGGTGGTCTGGTACTCCCATCTCTTTCAGAATTTGCCAGAGTTTGTTGTGATCCACACAATCAAAGGCTTTAGCATAGTCAATGAAGCAGAAATAGATGTTTTTCTGGAATTCTCTTGCTTTCTCCATGAGCCAGCGAATGTTGGCGATTTGATCTCTAGTTCCTCTGCCTCTTCAAAACCCAGCTTGTACTTCCGGTAGTTCTTGGTTCACATGCTGCTGAAGCCTAGCTTGTAGGATTTGGAGCATAACCTTGCTGGCATGTGAAATGAGCGCAATTGTACGGTAGTCTGAACACTCTTTGGCATTGTCCTTCTTTGGAATTAGAATGTAAACTGACCTTTTCCAGTCTTGTGGCCACTGTTGAGTGTTCCAAATTTGTTGGCATATTGAGTGAGGCACTTTAACAGCATCATCTTTTAGGGTCTTAAATAGCTCAGCTGGAATACTCTCATCTCAGCTAGCTTTGTTGTTAGTAATGCTTGCTAAGGCCCACTTGACTTCACTCTCTAGGATGTCCGGCTCAAGTTCAGTGACCGCACTATCATGGCTATCAGGGACATTAAGACCTTTCCTGTATAGTTCTTCTGTGTATTCTTGCCACCTCTTCTTAATCTCATCTGCTTCTGTTAGGTCCCTGCCTTCTTCGTCCTTGATCATGCCTGTCTTTGCACAAAATGTTCTCTTGATGTCTCCGATTTTCTTGAAAAGATCTCTAGTCTTTCCCATTCTATTGTTTTCCTTGATTTCTTTGCATTGTTCATTTAAGAAGGCCTTCTTGTCTCTCCTTGCTATTCTCTGGAACTCTGCATTCAGTTGGATATATCTTCCCCTTTCTCCCTTGCTTTTTGCTTCCCTTCTTTCCTCAGCTACTTGTAAAGCCTCATCAGACAGCCACTTGGCTTTCTTGCATTTCTTTTTCTTTGGGATGGATTTTGTTGCTGCCTCTTGAACAATGTTACGGACCTCCATCCATAGTTCCTCAGGTACTCTGTCTATCAGGTCTAATCCCTGAAATCTATTCCTCACCTCCACTGTATATTCATAAGGGATATGATTTAGGTCATACCAGAATGGTTTAGTGGTTTTCCCTACGTTCTTCAATTTCAGCCGAAATTTTGCAAGAAGCAGCTCATGATCTGAGCCACAGTCAGCTCCAGGTCTTGTTTTTACTGACTGCATAGAGCTTCTCCATCTTTGGCTGCAAAGGACATAATCAATCTGATTTCGATATTGACCATCTGGTGACGTCCATATGTAGAGTCGCCTCTTGTGCTGTTGGAAAAGAGTGTTTGCTATGATCAGCGTGTTCTCCTGGCGAAACTCTATTAGCTTTTGTCCTGCTTCATTTTGTACACCAAGACCATGCCTGCCTGTTATCCCGGTGATTTCTTGACTTCCTACTTTAGCATTCCAATCCCCTATGATGAAGAGGACATCTTTTTTTGGTGTTAGTTCTCGAAGGTGTTGTAGGTCTTCGTAGAACCGATCAACCTCAGCTTCTTCAGCCTCATTGGTTGGGGCATAGACTTCAATAACTGTGATGTTGAATGGTTTGCCTTGGATTTGTACTGAGATCATTCTATCATTTTTGAGATTGTACCCCAGGACTGCTTTTCCTACCCTTTTGTTGACTATGAGTGCTACTTCATTTCTTCTAAGGGATTCTTGCCCACAGTAGTAGATATGATGGTCACCTGAATTAAATTTGCCCATGCCTGTCCATTTTAGTTCGCTGATTCCCAAGATGTCGATGTTCAATCTTGCCATCTCATGTATGACCACCTCCAGCTTACCTTGATTCATTGATCTTATATTCCAGGTTCTTAAACAGTTCTTTACAGTATCGGATTTTCTTTTCACCACCAGACACATCCACAGCTGAGTGTCCTTTCGGCTTGGGCCCAGCCGCTTCACTCTTTCTGGTGCTACTTGGAAATTCCCTCTGCTCTTCCCCAGTAGTATATTGGACACCTTCCGACCTGAGGGTCTCATCTTCTGGCATCATATCTTTTAGCTTTGTGATACGTTCCTTGGGGTTTTCTTGGGAAGAATACTGGAGTGGGTTGCCATTTCCTTCTCCAGTGGACCACATTTTGTCAGAACTCTCCACCATGACCTGTGCGTCTTGGGTGGCCCTGCATGGCATAGCTTATGGCTTCACTGAGTTATGCAAGCCCCGCTGCCACAACAAGGCAGTGATCCATTAAGGGGTTGTCCTTCTATATACTCCCTATTTTTATCTTTAATAATGCCTTCAACCAATTTCCTTGGAACAGATGTTAAGCTAACCATCCTGTAATTTTGGATGGCATAGGCATCTCATAGATTCCCTCCACTCACCCATCTGGACCCCGCTCACTGAGCCACCTCTGCTGCCCACCCCTGCTCACTGTACTGTGCGACCTGCTGAAGGGCTCGGCGAACAGCTGGTGAGTGTTGTGCGGCTGCTTGTCCCCATAGAGAGCTGCAATTATGTGGAAAATGGTGGCTGTTCCCCCTTCTGCATAAGACCTCTTTGACAGACATACTGGTGATCATGTCATCTTTGCTTGTGTAACTTCACCACTTCTCTGATGCTTGTGTAACTTTGCTGTATCGGGGCTGCGTGATCAGGAAATGGTGATCCTCCTCTGATAGATGTGCTACTTTGGAGCTTCTATGATGCTTGTGTAACTTTGTGCTTCTGTGATGTTTGTGTAACTTTGCCACTTCTCTGATGCTTGTGTTACTTTGCAACTTGAAAAGTGTGCATAGAGGGGGAAGGGGGGAGCTATAACTCCCTGACAGTTTGCTGGAATGGGGTGAAATTGCACAGGTGGGATGACCCCAGATGACCCTCCAAGTGCTGGAATTGGTCAAAATTGCCCAGGTGGAGCGCCCTGAGGGTACCCCTCCAAATGCTCTACTGGATAATAGCAAAGTTTAGCTTCTTCATTGAAAAGTGTGCATAACAGGGGAAAGTGGGGGGAGCTACAGCTCCCTGACAGTTTGCTGGAATGGGGTGAAATTGCACAGGTGGGATGCCCCCAGATGACCCTCCAAGTGCTGTACTGGATAACTGTGCAGTTTTGCTTTTCCATGAAAAAGTGTGCATTCCCCCCCCATCCTCCCCACCATTTTCCCTATTTGGCAGTATCCTCTGTTCCTCTTATTTTTTATTTTTGCGAATTTTTGAATGTGCACATTTTCAGAGTTGCTAACAGTGATCATTCCCTCTACACTTTACTTTGCCATTACATACATGCGCATTAGCACTTTATCACAGTAGCGATCTGGGAAACAGGATCACGCGATCATGGCATGCTTTCATTGATATCAGGAAGCCCATCATTGTGAGTAGGGAGAAATGGCCAGAAAAGGAGAAAAGGGGTGGGAGCTATAACTCATTGACAGTTTGCTGGAATAGGGTGAAATTGAGGCCTTGATCCGATCCATCTGCTTTCCCCACTTCTGTTCCCCCCTCCCCCCCCCACACATTGTCTGATGGTCAAACTGCATGTTATTTCAAAGATACAACTCTTTCTTTTTTACTCGAAAGTGAGCATGTACGACCTAATATGGATGAGGTCCTAGAGAGTGTATGTCCGGGGTAGGGGACTTTACCTCTTTGCCCTATGTCTGCAATATCTGCTTCTGCTATAGCCACAAATGTTACCCATTTCTTCTGAAGGGTCTTTCCTGGCATTTCTTGTGCTTGATCCTTTCTGTTCTGCCTTCATCACTGATGAGGTGACATGACATCTCCAAAGTATGTGTGGGGGGAGGTTTCAGCTAGGGCTGTGCACGGACCCACTTCTTCGCTTTGGGTGCCACTTCAGACCTTCTGAAGCAGCCGCACTTCACTTTGGATTAATTTGGACCCCATCCGCTTTGCTTTGGATCCGGATCAGACATCCGAATCATTCGGTTTTGACGTTTTCCCATTGACTTGCATTGGAAAACAGAAATGGCCATACTTTTTTTCAGTTTTCATGATAAATACATGAGATTGGGCAGCACCCATGGAAACCCCTTGTTTTCGCTGCAATAGACTGTCACAGCTATCCTTGTGGAATAGTTTTTACTGCATTTGTAAACATTTTAAAAAATCAGCCACTGCAAATAAATTCCAGCATTATACCTAAATATTGTGTGTGTGTGTGTGGGGGGGGGGAGTGGAGTGGGTGTTGCACTGCTACTGAGTATAGGCTACAACAGTCCTGTAAATTAGTCTGTTGTAGTTAAACCCAAATTACTGAAAGGGAGAGCATGAGACCACTGCAGTTAAGTCCATTGTCAACACCTAGTCCGCTGATGGGTTGTTATTTTTTTTAAGAAAATGCAGTTGGGGGCCCTGAAAATTTAAGGGCTGGAAGAATGTTTGCATAAAGCACTGTTTGTATAACACTGCAGTCCTCTACTTATCATCTCAGAGAATTAAGCCTCATTGAGCTAAATGAGCCTTATTCCCAGGTAAGAGGGAACAGGATATATATTCTGTGAAATGAGTAAGCCTTATTTCATAGATTCATAGGATAGAATCATAGAATAGTAGGGTTGGAAGGGGCCTACAAGACCATTGAGTCAAACCCCCTGCTCAATGCAGGAATCCAAGTGAAAGCATCACTGACAGATGGCTGTCCAGCTCAGGGATTTATCTCAGGGTTTTACTTCTCTGAGTAAACATGCAAAGAACAGGCTTTTTTTACTGCCTGCTTCTTCCCTCTGATCTCAAGTCAGCTGCTCCACCTTAAGAGTATTCTCCAGCACTCTCACCTTCTGCTCCCATTACTGACAAGTAGTCTGGGTTTCTCCTTGGCTGTTCAAATTTGCCAACCCTTACCAGAAAGCTGTGTGTGTGTGGGGGGGGGGTGAGAGAGGGGGATTTATAACGGTGGTCTTTATGAGACTTTCCCTGGCCTCTGGTGAGTGTGGAGGCATTTTCCTCTTTCCTCTCATTGTAGCATGGGAACAGTAACACACTTTGTTGTTGTTCAGCCATTAAGTCATGTCCAACTCTTCGTGACCCCATGGACCATAGCACGCCAGGCCTTCCTGTCCTGCGTTTTCTCCCGGAGTGTGCTTAAGTTCATATTCATTGCATCGGTGATGCTATCTAGCCATCTCATCCTCTGCCATCAGCTTCTCCTTTTGCCTTCAATCTGTCCCAGCATCAGGGTCTTTTCCAGGGAGTTTTCTCTTCACAGTTGGTGGCCAAAATATTTGAGCTTCAGCTTCAGTATCTGTCCTTCCAGTGAGCAGTCAGGATTGATTTCCTTTAGGATTGACTGATTGAACCTCCTTGCAGTCCAGGGGACTTGTAAGAGTCTTCTCCAGCACCACAGTTCGAAAGCATCAATTCTTTGGCACTCAGCCTTCCTTATAGTCCAGCTCTCACAGCCATACGTTGCTACTGGGAAAGCCATAGCTTTGATTAGACGGGCCTTTGTCGGCAAGGTGATGTCTCTGCTTCTTACTATGCTGTCTAGGTTTGCCATAGCTTTCCTCCCAAGGAGCAAGCGTCTTTTAATTTCATGGCTACAGTCACTGTCTGCGGTGATCTTGGAGCCCAAGAAAATAAAATCTGTCACTACTTTTGTTTCTTCCCCTTCTATATGCCAGGAAGTGATGGGGCCAGATGCCATGATCTTAGTTTTTTTAATCTGGAATTTCAAACCAACTTTTGCACTCTCCACTTTCACCCTCCACAAGAGGCTCTTTAGATCCTCTTCGCTTTCTGCCATTAGGGTGGTATCGTCTGCATATCTGAGTTTGTTGATAATTCTCCTGGCAATCTTAATTCTGACCTGTGATTCATCCAGCCTGGAGTTTCTCAGTTTCTCAACACCCCCCCAAAAAAACCCCCCAGCGTACGCAAATGGCGGCGGCTATGGCAGCCGCCATTTGCATTCCCTATTTTTCGCCGTTCTAGCCTACATAAATATTTATGTAGGCTAGAATGGCGGAAAATAAAGGAATGCAAATAGCGCCCACTACACTATTTGTGTTCCCTTTTTTTCGCCGTAACTGCCTACGTAAATATTTATGTAGGCTAGAACGGCGGAAAATAAAGGAACGCAAATAGGAGAGCGCCTCCCTCCCACTGCGAATCAATCCGTGAAAAGGTAATTGAGTTTCGTACATCCCTAAGCTGAGCTACTGGGTAGGACAATATAACCTTTAACCTAAGTTTACAAATAGATGTGATTATATATGGTCAGATATGATCAACAAGAATTACTACATGAAAATGTATGCCGATATAATCCCCCCATAGCTGCAGGTCAAACATTGCAGGTCTGCCCAAAATAAAATCCCCCTCATCCATGATTTGATTGTGGATGAGGGGGCTGACGTGTAGGGATGGTGGAGAATTACTCCACGAATCTTCAGTGGGCCGAATGCCAACGCATTCGGCCCCCCGAAATTGGTGGGGAAATTCTCCGCTGGCCCCCCACCTCCCTCCGGGATGGGACTTACCGTGGCCAAATGTCCCTCTCGGCGGTGGGTCCCGGCGGCGGTTCGGCGGCGTTTTGTCAGGGGCGGGAGCGGTGGCCGGTCTCCTGACCGGCCGCCACTGCCATTGCAACAAAAAAAAGCAAAGTAAAAAAAAACCCCACACCCGTGATAGGCTACGTAACGATTTACGTAGCCTATCACGGCTAGATTTCCAAAGTCAGCCATGATAGGCTACGTAAATCGCCACGTAGCCTATCACAGCTGACTTTGAAAAAAAAAAAGCGCGTATGCAAATGGTGGCGGCCCATGGGCGCCGCCATTTGCGTTCCTTATTTTGGCACGTCTAGTCTACGTAAACATTTACGTAGAGTACGGCGAAAATAAGGGAACGCTATTTGCATTGCCCTTATATTCACTGTAGTCTACGTAAATCTTTACGTAGACTAGACGTGCCAAACTAAGGAACGCAAATGGCGGTCCCCATGGGAGCCGCCATTTGCGTACGCGCTTTTTTTTTTCCCCCAAAGTCACCCGTGATAGGCTACGTGACGATTTACATAGCCTATCACGGCTGACTTTGGAAATCTAGCCATGATAGGCTATGTAAATTGTTACATAGCCTATCACGGGTGTGTGTGTGTGTGTGTTTACTTTTTTTTTCACGGCCGGGTAGCCTGAATTTCGCCGGTAAGGGATGGGGCGCCTCCCACCCGGCCTGAATTTCGGCCGGGCAAGGCACCTCCCCCCCTCGCCTGAACTTTGGGGGGAGAACCGAAGTGCCTCCCCCCCACCGCGAAGCAAGCTTCGAGAACAGGTAAGGGACTTTTGTCCATCCCTGATGACGTGGCATGTATTACTGAGACCTGGGTGGGGGAACTGGGAGAGGTCACTCTCTCCCAGCTGTGCCCTCCTGAGTACTCGGTGCAGCACCAACACCAACTTGAGGGTCGGGGAGGGGGGGTTGCCATGGTCTATAGGAATTCAATCTCCCTCTCCAGGCTTCCTGCTCATTTGAGTGCAGATCTTGAGTGTTTGTACCTTGTGTTGAGTACCCGGGACAGATTAGGGATTCTGTTGGTGTACCTCCCACCACGCTGCTCATCAGACTCCCTGTCTGAGCTGATGGAGGTGGTCTCGGACTTGGTGTTGAGGACCCCTAGGGTGATGGTCCTGGGGGATCTCAACTTCCATGCCAAGGCCGCTGTATCCGGGGCGGCTCAGGACTTCATGGCCGCCATGACAACCATGGGGCTATCCCAACATGTCATCGGCCCAACGCATATAAAAGGACACACGCTTGATCTGGTTTTCTCGACTGGGCAGGAGGATGGTGATCTGAAAGTGGAGGAATTAACATCTGTCCCTTTGTCATGGTCAGATCACTTCCTGCTGAGGTTTAGACTCCTGGCGGCCTTTCCCCTCTGCAAGGGTGGGGGACCTATTAAAATGGTCTGCCCCCAGAGATTAATGGATTCCGATGGATTCCAGAGGGCTCTGGGGGATTTTCCTGCTGGTATGGCTGGTGCTCCTGTCGAAGCCCAGGTCGCTCTGTGGAATGCAGAGATGACTCGGGCGGTTGACACAATCGCGCCCAAGCGCCCTCTCCCTCTGAGCAGAGCCCGGCCAGCTCCTTGGTATACACCTGAGCTGAGGGCAATGAAGCAAGAGGGGAGATGGCTAGAATGCAGGTGGAGGAAAACTCGTGCTGAGTCTGACCGAATACAGGTAAGAGCCCACCATCGAGCCTACTCTGTGGCGGTGAGGGTGGCAAAGAGACAGTTCTTTTCCACCAGCATCTTCTCAGTGTCGTCCAGCAGAGCTTTTCCGAGTGGTTCGCGGCCTGTTACATTCTGGGCCAGGGAGAGAGATGGTGGAACCCTTGGTAGCACGCTGTGACGAGTTTGCACGGCACTTTGAGGATAAAGTCGCTCAGATTCGTCATGAATTGGACACCACCATTAATGCAGTTCCATTGGTAGAGGTGTTCAGAGCACCGTCTGGTCCAGTTTTATTGGATGAGTTTCAGTTACTGAGGCCTGAGGATGCGGACAAGGTGCTTGGCCAAGTCCGATCGACCACTTGTGTGCTTGATAGGGCTGGTAAAGAATTTCTCCCCGAAACTTCGGGGGGCCGAGCGCCAACATGTTCAGCCCCCTGAACAAGTTTCGGGGAGAAATTCTCCGCACCCCCCCTGCCCCCGCACCCCCCCCGGGACGGGACTTACCTTTGCCGAATGTCCCTCCCGGCGGCGGGTCCGGTCGGCGGTTCGGCGGGTCTTCATCCGGGGCGGGAGCGGCAGCCGGTCTTTCGACCGGCTGCCGCCACCGACATTCCAATAAAAGAAAAAAAAAAAAACGCCCCCGTGATAGGCTACGTGATGATTAACGTAGCCTATCATGGCTAGATTTGCAAAGTCAGCCATGATAGGCTACGTAAATTGTCACGTAGCCTATCACGGGTGACTTTAAAAAAAAAAAGCGCGTACGGATAATGGCGGCCCCCATAGGGAGCCGCCATTCACGTTCCTTATTTGGTCGCTGTAGTCTACGTAAATCTTTACGTAGACTACCGTGACCAAATAAGGAAAGCGAATGGCGGCTCTCTATGGGGGCCGCCATTTGCGTACGCGCTTTTTTTTTTTAAGTCACCCGTGATAGGCTACGTGACGATGTACGTAGCTTATCGCGGCTGACTTTGCAGATCTAGCCGTGATAGGCTACGTTAATCGTCACGTAGCCTATCACGGGGCCTTTTTTTAACGTTTTAGTTCGCGGCCGGGCGAGGCGGGAAGCCTCCCCCCCGTCCTGAACTTCGCGGGGGGAGCAGCGAAGCGCCTCCCCCCACCGTGAAAAGCTTTGAGGACAGGTAAGTGTCTTTCGTGCACCCCTAGTGCTTGACCCTTGACCCTAATAATCATGGCTTATTAAATCAAACAAGGAGGGGTTGTCCGGCTGGGTCCAGGAGGTTGTAAATTCCTCCTTGAGAGAGGGAGTGGTGCCTGCCGCTTTAAAAGAGGCAGTAATTAGACCACTCCTGAAAAAGCCTAACCTGGACCCAGAGGATGTTAACAATTATAGGCCAGTGGCCAACTTCCCCTTCCTGGGCAAGGTGCTTGAGCGGGTGGTTGTAGGACAGCTCCAGGCACTGTTGAACGAAATGGATTATCTAGATCCATTTCAATCGGGCTTCAGGCCTGGTTTTGGAACGGAAACTGCCTTGGTCGCCCTGTGGGATGACCTCTGCTGGGAGAGGGACAGGGGGTGTGCGACCTTGTTGATTCTCCTGGACCTCTCAGCGGCTTTCGATATCGTTTGCGTCCCTGCAATCAGCCATGACAGGCTATGTAAATGTTTACGTAGCCTATCACGCCTGAGTAAAAAACAAACAAAACAAAACCGCACGTACGCAAATGGCGGCGCCCATGGGCGCCGCCATTTGCGTTCCTTATTTTGGCATGTGTAGTCTACGTAAACATTTACGTAGACTACGGTGAAAATAAGGGGAACGTAGCATCTACGTTATTTGCATTCCCCTTATTTTCGCCGTAGTCTACGTAAATGTTTACGTAGACTACACGTGCCAAAATAAGGAACGCAAATGGCGGCGCCCATGGGTGCCGCCATTTGCGTATGCGTGGGTTTTTTTTTTTTTACTCAGCCGTGATAGGCTACGTAAACGTTTACGTAGCCTATCATGGTATTTTTTTAAAATCTAGCCGTGATAGGCTACGTAAATGTTTACGTAGCCTATCACGTTTTTTTTTTTTTAACTGGAAACCGCTGCCGCTGCCAGGCACATCTGCACAAGGTAAGTCCTGTCCTGGGGGGGGGGGGCAGGGGGGCAGACCTTTTTGCCACTGATTTTGGGGGGCCGAATGCGTTGGCATTCGGCCTCCCTGAGATTCATGGCGAAAATCTCTGACATCCCTAGCGGCCGTATCACTGGCACTTCGGAGCCAGCCGGCTTCAGATTGGGCTTAATTTAGGCTATAAGGCTTTAGGCCTTAAAGAGCGGTTCATTAAATAAAGCAAGTGTAAGTATTCAGTATATCAGTTGTTTTTAAAAACACAGAAAAAGGATCCAGACCTTGTAAGCCACAGCCTTCCCAAATCAGCCTTCCCAAAGGGCGGTGAACTCTTTCCTCCCTACTCCATCTTCACACTAAGTAAGTGTAAATAAATAACTTTACCAATTTCCCACCTTCTCCTAGTAAAAACTAAGTTTTCCAGGGAAAACACACCCATTAAAAAACAAACAAACAAAACAGTTATGAAAGTAGGGGTGTACGAAACACTTACATTGTTCTGCTGGGGCCATCCGCGGTGGCGGGGGAGGCGCTCCATCCTGGGCTCTGTCCCGGGGGGATTCCGTGGGGTGGTGGGGGGGACTGCCCCATTCCGCCATGGACTCCAGGTGGGACTGCCCCTCACTGGAATTTGGATGTTGGAATTCTCCAACATCCCTATATGAAAGTAGAAAGTCAGCAGACTATCCAGGGGCTATCCAGTGTATTGCACTGAGTGTACAACTATCTGCCTGCTGGA
This sequence comes from Heloderma suspectum, assembly GCF_057233095.1. Classification (NCBI taxonomy): domain Eukaryota; kingdom Metazoa; phylum Chordata; class Lepidosauria; order Squamata; family Helodermatidae; genus Heloderma; species Heloderma suspectum. Next base: position 8,538,989 of record NC_139461.1, read on the forward strand.
CAGAAGTTGTGGGCGTGTGCTTGGTGTAATGAGCTCCTGGCTCTCAGGGAACAACTTCATTCCCTTCAGGCTGAGGTTGAGAAGTTAGAGAGGCAGAGAGGTTGGTGGTTGGGACCTTCAGGGACCTGTTAGCTGTGTCCCATTCTCAGAGTGACAGGTCCTCTGCTGTCATGGAGAATGGGTGTCGCAGGGAAGAAGGGCATCATTCTGAGGAAGAAGGAAATGATCCCTTAGAAGGGACCCATTTCTCAGAAGACAAATAACCTCTCAAATGAGGAAGTGTTCTAATGTTGGGCAATTTCAATTGCGCCCACATTGACTGGATAAATGCATGTTCCAGTCATGACAAAGAGGGTACATTTCTTAATGCCCTAAACGATGGTGCCCTAGAATAGCTGGTCATGGAACCAACCAGAGGGGAGGCAACCTTGGATTTAATCCTAAGTGGTGTCGCCCAAGATCTAGTATGAGATGTAAATGTTGTTGAACCAATTGGAAACAGCGACCACAGTGCTATCACATTTAATATATATTTCAGTGGGAAATTGCCCAGGAAGTCCAACACCGTCACATTTGACTTAAAAACAGGAAACTTCTCTAAAATGAGAGAACTGGTGAAAAGGAAGTTGAAAGGGGGAGTCAAGAGGATTAAATTTAAATCCCTTCAAAATGATTGGAGATTACTCAAAACCACAAGAGAAGCCCAGCTAGAATGTATAGCACAGGTTAGGAAAGGGAGCGCCGAGTCCAAGAGGCCACCGGTGTGGTTAACGAGCAGTGTCAAGGTCGCTATTTGAGAAAAGAGGGCTTCCTTAAAATGGAAATCTTCCCCAAATGAGGTAAACAAAAGGCAGCACAAGCTTGCACAAAGGTGATGCAAGCAGGCAATAAGAGATGCGAAAAAGCATTTTGAAGAGCATATCACTAACAAAATCAAGGCCAACAATAAAGAATTCTTCAAATATATCAGAAGCAGATAACCAGTTAGGGAGGCGGTTGGACCACTGGAAATATGCTTTCACTCAAAATGCTTCAGGTTATCTTGAGATGGATAATGAGATTAGAGAGGCACCCAAAAGAAAAAGGATTGTAGTAATGGGAGGCTTCAATTACCCTCACATTCACTGGATAAATTCATGTTCTGACCATGAGAAAGAGGTAAAATTTCTAGACACCCCAAACAATTGTATGTTAGAATAGTTGGGTGTGGAACTGTTGGACCAAAGGGGAGGCAATCCTGGATTTAATCCTAAATGGCAGCCAGGATGTAGTGCAAGATGTGAGGGTTGTTGAACCAGCTGGAAAGAGTGACCATGGTGTTAGTAAATATAATTTATATGCAACAGTGCAGCTAGGTAATTTTAGACACTGGACATAATGGTCTTTTGGCACACCCTTTAGAGATCCATGTATATGACTTCAGTTGTGAAGCACACAGTTAACATTTCCTTTTCCCCGCCACCGCTCCATGCTTTACAACTGTGATTGCCTGCCTGATACATTAGAACAAAACAACAACAAAATGTTTACAAACCTGATAAAAGGAGCATGTACAGTTTCACATTTTAAACTCACTTAAATAATTTCACAGTCAAGACTACAAGAATAATATAGAGTTTGCCAGCCCAGGTGCTGACTTGTTTGCTGTGGCCCTCATCATCCAGTCTCTGGGTGGTCATTTGGGGTCCACCAGGGCTGTGATATCCTGGACTTTGGCCCCAAAGTTGAGCCCTAGCTGCATCATTGTTTATGTACAAATGGAAAATAAATTGCCAAGGGTGTCTAACACAGTCACATTCGATTTACAAGTCATGCATGAGGAAATTGATAAAGGGGAAGTTGAAAATGTAAATCAAGAAGATCATATCCTCTTGTGGGTTAGTCAAAACAACAATAATGGAAGTTCAGCTAGAATGCATACCACACTAAGGCACCGGCAAGTCCAAGAGGTCACCGGGAAGCCCAAGAGGTCACCAGGGTGGGTAACAAGCAGCGCCATCATAAGAACACAAAGAGCAGACCAAAGGGCCTATCTAATCCAGCATGCTGTTCACACAGTGGCCAACCAGACTCCTATAAGAACCTCACAGATAGGACATGAGTGCCACAGCACTCTCCTGCTTCTGCCAGCAGCTGGCTTACAGCAGCTGGCTTACATACTGCCATTGATAGCCTTATCCTCCATAAACTTGTCTAACCCCCTGTAAAGCCATCCAGATTGGTGGCCATCACTGCATCTTGTGGTAGCAAGTTCCATAGTTTAAGTATGTGCTGTGTGAAGAAGTATTTCTCTTTCAGAAGCAGGAAACTAGCCAGGGAGGCAGTTAGACCATTGGATGATAATGGAGCTAAAGGAGTACTAAAAGGTAAAGTGTCCCCAACCAGTCGTGTCCGACTCTAGGGTACGGTGCTCATCCCCGTTTCTAAGCCGAAGAGCCAGCGCTGTCCGAAGATGCTTCCGTGGTCATGTGTCCGGCATGACTGAACACCGAGGTGCACGGAACGCGGTTACCTTTCCTGCCGAGGTGGTACCTATTTATCTACTTGCAATTTCTTGCTTTCGAACTGCTAGGTTGGCAGAAGCTGGGACTGAAGACAGGAGCTCACTCCGTCATGCAGCACTCGGGTCTCGAACTGCTGACCTGCCGACCTTCCAGTCTGCAGTTCAGCATCTTAACCACTAAGCCACTGCGGCCCCATAAGGAGTACTAAGGAGTACTAAGGGAGGATAAAGAAATTGCCGAGAAGCTGAATTAATTCTTTCATCTGTTTTCACTGCAGAAATGTAGGACAGATACCTATGCCTGAACTGATGTTTTCAGGAAGCGAGTCTGAGGAACTGAGGAAAATAGTGGCGACAAAAGATGACGTTCTCAAACTTACTGTTAATTTGAAAGCAAATAAATCACTGGGCCCAGATGGTATCCATCCTAGAGTTCTCAAAGAACTCAAATATGAAAATGCTGATCTTCTAACCAAAACATGCAACATGTCCCTAAGGTCAGCCTCTATACCAGAGGACTGGAAGATGGCTAATATAACACCAGTGTTTAAAAAGGGATCTGTGGGGGGGGGATCTGGGAAATTACAGGCCAGTCAGCTTAATATCTGTTCTGGGTAAATTGGTTGAAAACACTATTAAAGGTAAAATCAGTAAGGATATAGAAGGACAAGCCCTACTGAAAAAGAGTCAACACGGCTTCTGCAAAGTTAAGTCCTGTCTCACTAACCTTTTAGAGTTCTTTGAGAGTGTCAATAAACAAGTAGTTACTGGGAACCTGTAGACATTGTTTACTTGGACTTCAAAATGCTTTTGACAAAATCTCTCACCAAAGACTCCTGAGAAAATTTAGCATTCATTGAATAAGAGGACAGGTCCTCTTATGGTTCAGTAACTGTTTAGCAAACAGAAAGCAGAGAGTAGGAATAAATGGTACATTCTCCCAATGGAGGGAGGTAAATAGTGAGGTCCACACAGGGTGTGTATTGGGACCAATGCTTTTCAACCTGTTCATAAATGATCTGGAATTAGGGGTGAGCAGTGAAGTGGCCAAGTTTGCTGACAAAACCCAATTCTTTAGGGTGGTTAAAACAAAAAGGGATTGTGAGGAGCTCCAAAAGGATCTCTCCAAACTGGGAGAATGGGCAGCCAAATGTAGGGATGTACGAAAGTCACTTACCTTTTCGAAGGGTGACATTCGCGGGGAGGGGGAGGCACTCCGTCCCTCCCCCCGAAATTCTCTCTGGCTGGCTCTGCTCCGCAGAGATTCTGCAGAGCTGCCTGCAGCCAGACATCTGGCCGCTGGGCAGCCTGCAGGGATGCAAATGGCGGCTGCTGTATCCACCGCCATTTGCGTCCCTGTATTTAGCCGTGATAGGCTACGTAAATATTTATGTAGCCTATCACGGCAAAAAAACAAACAAACCAGCGGACCCAAATGGTGGTGGGTATGGCGGCTGCCATTTGTGTTCCCCTTTTTTTGCTGTTTTAGCCTATGAAAATATTTATGTAGGCTATTACGGAAAAAAAAAGGGAACGCAAATAGCGTAGTTGCTGCCATTTGCGTTCCCTTTCTCTCTCTCGCTGTAATAGCCTACGTAAATATTTATGTAGGCTAAAATGGCAAAAAAAGGGAACGCAAATGGCAGCCGCCGTAGCCACCGCCATTTGCGTTCGCTGTTTTTGTTTTTTGGCATGATAGGCTATGTAAATACTTACGTAGCCTATCACGGCCTCCACAGGGACGTAAATGGCGTCCCTGCATTAGCCGTGATAGGCTACGTAATTATTTACGTAGCCTATCACGGCTATAATAAGAAAGCGAATGGCGGCCGCAGATGTGGCCGCCATTTGCAAGTCAGCGCGGACGGCAGCAGGTAAGTGCTCTGTTTCACACGCCTTTCGTGGGGTGGCGGGGGCCTTCATTCTGCCACGGATTTCAGGGGGCTGAATGTACTGGCATTCGGCCTCACCGAGATCTGTGGCGGAATTCTCTGACATCCTTAGCCAAATGGCAAATGAGTTTCAATGTATGCAAGTGTAAAGTGATGCATGTTGGGGCAAAAAATCCCCGCTTCAAGTATAGCCTGATCGGATCTGAGCCAACCAAGAAGGTGATCTTGGGGTTGTTGTGGATAGCTTGATGAAAATGTCATTGAGACATTATGTCTATATAGAACAGTTGCTGGGGGACGCATGTGCGGGGGTGCTATTGCAGTGATGTCCTACTTGTGGGTTTCCAACAGGCAGCTGGTTTTCCACTCCACTGTGTGAACAGAATGCAGGACTAGATGGGCCTTGGTCTGATGAGAACATAAGAACATAAGAAGAGCCATGCTGGATCAGGCCAAGGTTTTATCTAGTCCAGCATTCTGTTCTTATGTTCCTACACCTCCTCTAAATCCTAGCTGCATTCTGCCTTGGAATGAGGGATGCTGGAGAAATCTGCTGCAGACCCAAAGAAGGCCAAATTCCCAGGGAATCAATCTCCAGATTCTGCAACAGACTGACACCCCCTTACCTGGTGCATCCACCATCCACCAGAGTTTGTGGGTGGCTTTCCAGCTGCCTAAAAGAAGTTAACACATGGTGAGTGCAAACTAGGGATGCTGGAGAAATCTGCTGAGGAGGCAAATAAGTCTGAATTCCCAGGGATCCTTTCTCAGGGTTCCGCAGCAGACAGATACCCCTTTACCTGGTGGGGTGGTTTGCATGGTGGCTCTTTGGCTTTCAGGGTGGCTCTCCGCCTGTACAAAAGACACAATAGGCTAATGGCTGCTGCCATTAGCCTATCATGGGAAAATTATGGCTGAACATTGCATAGTTTATGGCATTTGTGGCCATAAAGCCTTTCTATGTAAATTGCCACCTTTTATGCCTTTGAGACAGCCAGAGAGCTGCCCCACAAACTGTAGCAGGTTTGCCGGGGCTCTGGGGAAATCAGCAGGGCCCTAAGTGGCACCACTACAGACCCCTCCCCTAGTCCAGATGTTGGGTTGTTCACCCATCTCTTCTTGGAACCATACGTCTTCACAGTGTTTGACCTCAGCTTCTCCTTGAGAACATGGTCTAGGCAGGGTGCCACTTCCTTCATTTGGGAGATGTTTCCTCTATTGAAATGAAATATGACTCTTTTGGTCTTTGGAAATTTCCCACTTACATCTAAATTAAATTTGACACCACTGTTGTCACTATTCCCAGTCAATTCAACATTCACATTTCACACTAGGTCCTGGCCACCACTTAGGATTAAGTCTTGGGTCATGTCCCCTCTGGTGAATTTCATGACCAACGGTTCTAGGCACTGCTGCTGTTCTTGTCGTTCCTTTGAACACAGCTGGGGTGTCAGAAGCTGTCAAGTCTCCACTGATATGTTACAGCAAGGCAATCAAATCAGTAGATTGCTCATGATCCAATATTCAAGATGCACTTCAATTTTGGAGTAGCAATAGGGGTGACAAAATACAATCTTCCAGCATAAATATATGACTATTTCAATTTAAGTATGTTTTAGCATTCTAACTGCTTGGTCCCATAAGCTTGCAAGAAGTTATAGCTGCTTGGAATTCCATAGTATCAGTGGAAGACTTAATAAAACTGTCTCAGAGACTAATGAATTATTTAAAGACTGCATAAAGAAAATGTAACCTATGCATTTAAAGTAGGAAAATCCACTTCAACTCATAATTTCTGCTATCTTTATCAATCTCACCAAGGCGGTGTGTGTGTGTTTTAAAAGAAAAAAAAAAGAATTCATATATCAGTATTTTGTTTGTCCAAACTTAATGAATTTAGAATGGGAAGTATTGTTATTTAATTTAGCCCAATCCTTAGGTCTGCATAAATTTATATTGATCAAAAGAAATACATTATGCATTCTGTATAGCTTTATTAAGACATAAAGAGATCTGAAAAAGAATTTATTTGGCAGATTCTCTCTGTGTCAACAGATTGTGGCAGGGTCTGTGAAGGATAAAAAGGACATTTCCCCCGCAAACCATGACCTTCAGCGTGATTGATTAGGGAACATTTTCCCTTTCCCCATAGCAACAGATAATGATACTGAGTAGCCAAATAAAAATGTAATTTATTTCTTGATATTTATAAAGTTTAATATAATAGCTCACACCCTGTGATCTGTATGTCCTTGACAAGCAAGATATGGATCATCAGCTTCTCCCAGAGCTGAGCTGATGTGCCTTTAAACACACAGACAGGAACAAAAATCTAAATTAAGTGGGGCGGCAATCCAAAAGAGAAAGATGCAGAGGGAGCACATCCACCAGTAGAGATGCTTGAGGATGTCATGAAATCTGCATTCCAAAGCGAAGCCACCCATATGAGCCTGCTGGACTAATGTGTGGATTTAGAACACAGTTATCCTTTGGATTTTGCCATTCTCAGAATTTCACAATGCAGTTCTTGGCTCAATAAACAAACAAACCAAAATGATACAAAAATGAATATTTTTGAATAAAATGTGCACACTTTCGAGATAATTTATAATTAGAAATGCATATTCTGTGAGAAAATAATTCAATAAAATATGTCTAACGATGATTTTTTGTGTGGATTTTATTTCTCAATTTGCAGATTAATTCAGAAAGGGGATGGAATTGGTTTATGAATTAATACATGTGAAATTGACAAGGACTAGCAATAGATGGAACCTTCCACCACAAGTGATGCTAAGAATACATTTTTGCCCTCCGGGGGGAGTAAAAAAGGAGAAGATCCATTCTCATGCTTTTCTTCCTTTACCATTTCATGGGTTTCTATTCCTGATTAATTCCAGTTAAACTCAAAAACTATAGTTGGGCAACACCAATGCCACAAAAGGGTGAGAATGCTTTCAATTTCTTCTGAACTCTTAATCCAGCAAGATGTTTCTCTCCCACACGCACATCCTGTTCTCCTCCTCCCCCTGCTTCTTCTTTTTTAAATCCACTAATTAAGAGTTCTGGAGAATTCAAAAGCATACTCCCCCTTTTGTGACATTTTGGGTTGGTCCCAATAAAAGTATCACTGAAGTGTTTTTTTAATCATTTGCTTTTTGGTAGGGATGTTGGAGAATTCCACCACGGACTCCAGTGAGGCCGGATTCTTTAGAATCCACTCCCCCCGGGGTCTGTGGCAGAATGGGGCAATCCCCACCCCCCCCATGGAATCCGGATCCCCCCATGACGGAGCCTACCTGGTGGCGGATGCGGCGGCGGGTCATCTTCCGGCCGCTGCCGGGCTGCTGCAGCACAAATGGCGTCGGTCATAGCGGGCACCATTTGCGTCCCTGCAGTAGGCCGTGATAGGCTACATAAATACTTACATAGACTATCACGGCCTAAGGCAAGGACACAAATGGTGGCTGGCATAGTGGCCGCCATTTGCATCCGCAGCATGGCAGCAGCGGCCGGAAGTCTGGCTGTAGCTGGATCTGGCCGGTGGCTCCGCGGCTTTGCTGTGGAGCGGAGCTGGCCGGGGAGGATTCCGGGGGGAGGGGACAGATTGCCTCCCCCGCAGCGGATGCCCCAGACTGGAACCAGGTGACTAATCCGCCCATCCCTACTTTTTGGTATATCCTGGTTTGACTCAGAGAAATTCTAGAGCCATTTCTCTAATCAGAGCATGCACAATTTGCAGCAGCTGTCAGTGCCTTCAGTTGATTTGGATCTCCCCTCCCAACCTGTGTCACCTATGTGCACATTTGCATTAGCACAGGGGTCTCCAATGCAATGATTTCTCCATTCACTTGCATAGGGGAGAAAGGCCCCCATTTCTGAAAAATGGCTGGAGTGGGGACAAAACCCACCCCACCACCAATGACTTCTGGGGCAACAGGATCCTTGGCAGGGATGACCTTCACCTTCTCCAGCCAGCAGGGTGTGTCTCTCTCTCTCTTCTTATTGAAGCCAATGGATGAATCACTTAGGCTGGTATACCAACTATGCCCTTATCTGGACAGAGATAGCCTAGCTACAGTTATCCATGCTCTGGTAACTTCTCGTCTGGATTATAGCAATGCGTTATACGTGGGGCTGCCTTTGAAAATGGTCAGCTAGTCCAAAATAGGGCAGCAAGATTGTTAACAGGGACTGGCCAATGAGCTCATATTATACTGGTACTTTTCCAGCTGCACTGGCTTCCAGTCCCTTTCTGGGCCCGATTCAAAGTGCTGGTATTAACATTCAAAGCCTTAACGGCTTGGGGCCAGGTTGTCTGAAGGATCGCCTCCTCCCATATACACCTGCCTGCCTGGACCTTAAGATCATCCTCAGCGGTCCTTCTCCGTGAGGCCCTGCCAAAGGAAGTGAGGTGGGTGGCTACCAGGAGGGAAGCTATTGGGTGGTATAGAAATAAATACATACATATATATATACATACATAAACTGGGGGGGGGGGTGAGCGAGAGAGAGAGAGGAGCCAGAGAGATGGAAGGAAGGAAGGAAGGAAGGAAGGAAGGAAGGAAGGCTCAAGAGAAGAAAGAAAAGAAAGTGGAACCAGAGAGAGAGGGCAGGGGGACAGAGAGAAGGAGGGAAGGAAGGAAGGAAGGAAGGAAGGAAGGAAGGAAGGAAGGAGCGAGCCCAAGAGAAGGAACAAAAGAAAGAAAGACACACCAGTGAGAGAATTTTATCGTGCACTCATGATTGGTCACACTTTTTTCTTCTTCAGGCCCTTTAAATGACGCCATCAACCTCCAGGGCCCCTCCCATCCCTTCTGGCCATTATAGCAGCTTAATTCTCTATGGGGAAAACAGGATAAGAGACTTCAAAGTGCAATAACTTTCTGGTGAAATTCTAGAGTCACGCTATATTGCAGTGCCATCTACTGGCTCTATAATGAAACATATAGAACTTGTCCAGAAAGAAAGAAAGAAAGAAAGAAAGAAAGAAAGATGAAACCATGTGAAAAGGAGGGGATCTTAATCCCACCAGAAATCCAGAAGCAGAAGCTCTGGTAAGGGTGTGGGATTTTAGCCCACACCCTTACCAGCTCTTGATGGTGCTCTTTATGGTGTCATACTTCCATCACCCATTTTTGAAAATACACACACTTACACCTACACACAAATTTCTATGTATCCCATTCCACCTAGCTTAACTGAATGGTTTCTTTTTAAGTGTTAATGTATGGTTCTAATTTCACTGAGGTATGTATGGTTTAAATTCCCCAGATGTGTGATTTTAATTAATTTTAAATTATTGATTAAAACAAAGAATTGTTTTCAAGGACCTTGTCTGTGGTCTCTGACTTTCTCAGCTTTTGGGGCATCAGGTTTTCCTAAGTATCCAAAGTTCAGCCCCCAAAGATCGCTGTGTGTGTGCTTGCTTTACATGTAGCCAGTATATACATTCATATACATGCTTCTTAACACAGGCTGCCTTGAAGCAGCTTCTCCAGACAGAATATACTTCCCCATCCCTCACCCTTCCATCAGGAAAGGCATGGAGAGAAGCATCAGAAGGTGATGGGTGGCCAGGGGCAGCAGGGAAGCTGAGGAGGTTATGGGGCTGAGGAAGAGGGGGTGGGATAGAAGAGAGACTATGGGCCAGACAGGGATGTTTTGGACTCCCCTCAGCCCTAGCCAGTATGGCCAGAAGATTAAGGATTGTAGTCCAAACAATCTAGAGAGCACGAGGTTGTAGTCCCTGACTTCATGAAAAGATGGCTAGTCCCTCATGTGGTGAGCCAGATGGAGAAAAGCTGGATGTAGCTGAGTCTGAATCACAAAAATCTTTGGTTTGGATCACATCACTGCCATGAACACATACAGTGGCCTTTAGCAAGACACGTTCTCCCTATTATGAACCAGGTCTGAATTCAGAGGGATCATCTGGACTTGGCTCATAATGTGGCATGGAATTTACAGCTCCAGTTCCAATTCATCTCTATTCCTTTGCTGCTGCTGCTGCTGCTGCTGCTTCTTCTTCTTCTTCTTCTTCTTCTTCTTCTTCTTCTTCTTCTTCTTCTTCTTCTTCTTCTTCTTCTCCTCCTCCTCCTCCTCCTCCTCCCCTCCTCCTCCTCCTCCTCCTCCTCCTCCTCCTCCTCCTCCTCCTCCTTCAGATTCATTTAGAACATTTGGGTTCCAGTTGGCCTGTCTGAAAACCTAGAAAGAACATGCATAAGGAGAATCAGCCACCTTCGTATTGCACAGTTCACACTTTGACTTCACACTCCAGGGATCCACATCCAGTTTCCCGGGACATCAAAATTCATACGCTGCACACAGGTCATGGAAATCTGTTTCAATATCCATTTTCTTTCTATCGCAGAATTTCAGTTTAGCCATAAAAAAGGCATGATGTATGTGTCTTTCTTGCTATGCGAGAGCTTGAAAGGATCTCAGAATTATATAATGAATTCATCAAAGGCATAACACTCGATATCAGTAATTCAAGCCATAAAACGTATTGCCATAAAACATGATAAGCACTTACAGTTGGGACTAAATTAGCCCAAGTGCTGTAAACTGCCCAAGCAACAGCTCCATTTTTAACCTGGCTTGGCAATGGGATACAGATTTTATATCCAATTTAAACACACTAGACATCTGTAATTCATTTTCAATTTACTTCCAAGTGAACATAAGACACATTATACACCAGATACTTCTGTCTGTAAGGCGGAGGGGAGAAGCTAAGTGGAGACTGAAGGCTACTTCTTTAATATGAGGAGACGAATATAAGATTTTGGCACAGCACTAGCTCGGCCTCTTCCATGGAGCAGGATGCAACACTGTCCCCCTTCACACCTGTTACAGGGCTTGCAAGGAAGAGGTAGAATTATCAGTACCTGCATTAGAGACAAGATGTGTGCACATTCCCTGTGACACTTGGAAGACCCTCGGGAAGGTGCTGAACCCCGAAGAACAAAAACTACAGCTGAGCTAAAGTAAACTACAGCTGAGATTTTTTTTCTTACCCGCCCTAGAAATAAAAGGTTACGTCACAGAATTTTCTCCAAATTCTGTCCTCATTTTGGGTGGGGTTCATGTTTCCTGTCTCCTCACCCCCACAATGCCCCAGAACAAGTCTAGTTATAAGTTAATGTGGAAAATGCAAAATGGGGCCAGGCTTCCAGTACAACTAATGCTGTTGACAGTTGCAGTGGCAGTGCAAAAACCCAAAAACCCTTAGGCACCCCCCCCCCCGAAAGAAGCTGTGGTTCAACCTTTGCCAACGGTGACCTGATTTGTGAGGAATATTTGGAGAATTACTCCTTCCCATGGAGAAATTTGGTGAAATTGTCCCCCCCACTTATCTACCCCAAATAGGGTGGAAAATTTCAAGAGGGAATCTCTGCTCAGCTCTAGTGGATACAACCAAATTTGTGTGATACCCATGTAGGTTGAAAACTGCACAAGCCAACATCAATAACTTTCTACTGTGGCCCTGAATGTAGGTCAACTTTTCAATTATGTTGGAAATCTATTGGGATTACCAGTGTGCCTTCCTTCGGGGTAGAGATGCCTACCCCTCCCCCCCGGATTACAGGGAGAAAGGAATGTGCTACTTGAAGCTGTGAACCCACCCCTTCAAAGGATCACATGATCATTGCTTCCATATGCCCTAATACCTGGGGATAAATTAACAACCTCCACAGAGTGATACTGATGGAGTTTGAATGGGGGCCAATTCAGGCATGCTCAGGACCATCATTTTCATCTTATGCAAACACCTGAAATCTTCCAAGTGCCAATTCCTCACTCCTCCTTTACAAAGGTAGGAATTCTTTGCTGTTGAAAGTGAGGAATGGAAGGGGAGGGCCTACAAGGCTGTATATATATACACATACATACACACACACATATACATACACACACATGCGCACGCGCGCACACACACACACTCTCTCTCTTCCATTCAAATGGCTGGATTTCCCCCCAGATTTTATGTTTTATGTTTTTGTTTTTTAACATTTCATGGGAACACTCAACAATCTCAAAGCGTTTTTGAGATGAGCCACAATGGGTGTTGCACAACACTTCCTCTACAGCACCCATCCTGTCCCCTGATGGGGATGGAATGGAGGCTTACAGCTTCTTTTCATCCTCCTTGCCAGCATTCTTTCCCTGTCTTTATTCAAGGCTGATAGCCATAAATTACACAAAAGCTATACTTAATCATCCTCGCCTGCATCGTTTACGGCACAGGCCATCAAATGTTTGTACATTGTAAAGATGGTATAATGGCATGTTGTCTTTCTTTAATCGTATCAGCCAAACGATTTGCTACTAAGTGCCATAATGGATTTTTAATTAATATGATTATCACCATCTCTGCTTACCGCTCTTGACCTTGCAGATATATTGCAAAGGTTGAATGCAATGGGAAGTCCTCCAACTATGCCGATTCAGTGGCTGAGAGAGGAGAAATCTTCAGGTGGCAAGGACTGGGTGATCCAAAACCAAAGCCTGATGCATTACTAGAGGAAACTAACAAGAATGAATACAAGAGCATCAGAACATTCGAAGAGCCCTGCTGGATCAGACCAAGGGTCCATCTAGTCCAGCTGTCAGGAGCATCCTAGCTGCCTCCTGTAGTCCCTTCCAATAGCCAACTCAGGACCCAGACGACGAGGATTCTTTCTGAGGCTTTTTTCCTTTATTCCTTTATGACTCTTTCAGATACTACTCACTAGTGACTAAGCAAGGAACAGCACTGGGGGAAGATAGCAGAGTAGCCTAAGCTCCAGGTAAGGCAGTTGGTCCCCGTTTGAAGGAGAACTTATGGGCTAGGGAGAGATCCTCCCTCTTTCCCTTGGGTCCTCAGGACGCGACCGTTGTTTGAGCGCCAAACGAGTGGAGCGCCTCCTTTTGGCACCCTCCATCTGTCACCACTCCCTGCATCTGCGCCAAGTATCCAGCAAGCCCCCCTCCAGCGCTCTCTCACTGCCAGGGTCAATCTCTCTCCCAGGAATGCTGGCAGGAGGAGTCTCTGCCAGCTGCTGTGCTTGTGAGATATGAGCGAGCTCCTCTCCCACAGATTGCTGATCCTCCTCAGAATCAGAACTGCTCTGGGGCTCTATGGGCTCAGTTTCCACCCTGACATCAGCATTCTGCTCACACAGTGGCCACCAGCTGTCAACTGGGAACCCACAAGCAGGACATGAGTGCATCAGCACCTTTCCACTCATGTTCCCCAGCAACTCGTGCACATAGGCATACTTTCTCTGATACTGGAAGTAGCACATAGCCATCAGGACCAGTAGCCATTGATAGCCTTCTCTTCCAGGAATGGGTCTAACCTCCTTTTAAAGCCCTCCAAATTGTTGGCCATAACTATGTCTTGTGGTTGCAAACTATGTGCTGTGTGAAGAAGTGCTTCCTTTTATCTGTCCTAAATCTCCCGCTAATCAGTTTCATGGAATGACCCTGAGTTCTAGTATTATGAGAGAAGGAGAAAAATGTCACCCTACTCAGTTTCTCCACACCATGCATAATTTTGTACACCTCCATCGTGTCTCCCAATTGCCATTTAGATGCCAATTCTTCAGGTTTGGAGGGATTCTTTTGGAGCTCCTCACAATCCCTTTTTGTTTTGACCTCCCTAAATAATTTGGTGTCATTGGCAAATGTGGCCACTTCACTGTTCACTCCTAATTCCAGAGCATTTATGAATAACTTGAAAAACATTGGTCCTACTAACACAGATCCCTGTGGGGCCCCACTGTTTACTTCCCTCCATTGGGAGAATTAACCATTTATTCCTACTCTCTGCTTTCTGTTCTTCAACCAGTTACTGATCCATAAGAGGACTTGTCCTCTTATTCCATGACTGCTATGTTTGCTCAGGAGTCTTTGGGGAGGGACTTTATCCAAAGCCTTTTGGAAGTTCAAGTAAACAACGTCTACTGGATCATCCTGTCTACATGTTTATTGACACTCTCAAATAATTGTAAAAGGTTAGTGAGACAGGACTTACCTTTATGGAAGCCATGTTGATTCTTTTTCAGCAGAGTTTGACCTTCTATATGATGACTAATGTTATCTCTAATAATGCTTTTAACCAATTTACTGGGGGCGAACATTAAGCTAACCGGTCTGTAATTTCCTGGATCCCTCCTGGATCCCTTGTTAAAATTGGCATTACATTGGCAATCTTCCAGTTGTCTGGTACAGAGGCTTATCTTAGGGACATGTTGCATATTGTGGTTAGAAGATAAGCCATTTTATATTTGAGTTCTTTGAGAACTCTAGGATGGATACCATCTGGGCACACACCCACGACATCTGTCCTGCAGGCAGATAGCCATACATGTGGCACTCAGTGCAATACACTCGATAGCCCCCACCTCTGATGGCTTTCTACCTTCATAACTGGTTTTTATTATTTTTATTATTATTGATTAGGGATGGCATAGGTGTCTGATTCAGTCCTGGAATCTGGCAGACCTGCTCCTGCCCGCACCCATGAGCCCTGCTTGCTGAGCCCCTGCCCCTGCTCGCCTCGTGCCTGCGTTCGGCAAATGGTCTGCATTCACCCTGGCAGCTTTGTAGAGCTTCGCAGTTGCCATTTTCTGAGAAATAAAATGGCATTCGCAAAAATGCACAAATTTGCGCATATACGAAAATGCTCATTTTATGAAAAATGCAGATTTTGTACACATACTAACGTGCGCCTTTGCAATAATGCACATTTCACATGTGAGAATATGCATGTTCGCAAAAATGCGCATTTCGCACATACAAAAACTTGCATATTTTCACGATAGCCCTTTAATTCTGTTTAGAAATGGCAACTGTGGAGCTCGACGAGGCCGCTGTGGTGAGTGCGGGCTGCTCACCGAGAGTGGGAGGGGCTTGGGCACAGTCCGGGGAATGGCGAGCAGGGGAAAGGGCTGGGCAGGAGTCTGGAGAACCCAGAGAGGGGTGAGTTCGCACATCCCCATATTGATATCATTGGGTTTGTTTACCTGGAGAATTAAGTTGTTACTAGGAGAAAGTGGGGAGTTTATTTATAGTTATTATTTACTTCTACTTACTGTGAACTGGGAGGGAAGAGTTTACTGCCCTGGCTTTCTATCCCTGTTGCTAAACTCACACAGATGCTTAACTGGCTTGTGTGCTGTAGGGATGTACCTGTTTCGTAAGTGGCATCCGCGGTGGGGGGGGAAGTGCTCCGTCCCTCCCCCTGAAATCCTCCCCAGCTGGCACCGCTCCATGGGCAACTCCTTGGAGCTGCCAGCCGAGTGCATTCGCAGCCGGGCGTCCAGCTGTGGCAGGTCTGCGGCCGCAAATGGAGGCCGGCATAGGGGCTGTCATTTGCGTCCCTTCGCTGAGCCATGATAGGCTTAGGGATGTACAGAAGTTCCGCCACGGATCTTGGGGAGGCCGAATGCCAGCGCACAATAGGTGGATCTTCCTGGCGGCTCTGGCGGCGGATGTGGCGGCGGCGGTTTGGCAGCTGTGACGGCCGGTCTTCCGACCGGCTGCCGCCGCCGCCATTTCCAGGTAAAAAACAACCCCCCCAAAAAAACATGATAGATGTCAGGGTGGACACTGAGCCCATAGATTCCCAGAGTAGTTCTGCTGCTGAGGAAGAGCAGTCGCTCCTTAGGGAGAGGAGCGCGCGCCTTTTTCCCAGGACCAACAGCTGACAGAGATTCCTCCCACCCACATTCCTAGTTTAGAAAGCAGTCCAGGGAGTGTGTCAGCACAGATAGCAGACTGGGTGGATGTGCGGCGCAGACGCAGACAGCGGCACCAAAGGGTTCGTGCTCAAAGAACGGTTGTGCCCAGAGGATCCAAGGGAAAAGGGGAGGGATTCTCCCTAGCCCTTATATTCAGGGGTCTGCCAGTAATTGCCATTCAAACGGGGACCAACTGTTCCAACCTAGGGCATAGGGATGCTGCTGCTCAGATCTAGTTGCTACCTGTAGAGTTATTAAGTTGTAAAAGAAGAATAAAGCTTTGAAAAGAACCCCTTTGTCTGTGTCTGGACTTGGCTACTGGATTAGACTGAGAGAGCCCTCCAAGGAGCCCTTGACAATAGGCTACGTTAAGATTTACATAGCCTATCATGGCTAGATTTAAAAAAACCCACTGTGATAGGCTACGCTACGCTATTTGCGTTCCCCTTATTTTCTCCGTCTTAGTCTATGTAAATGTTTACATAGACTAAGACGTGCCAAAATAAGGAATGCAAATGGCGGCGCCCATGGGTGCCGCCATTTGCGTAAGTGAGTTTTTTTGTTTTTTGTTTTAATCAGCTGTGATAGGCTACATAAACATTTACGTAGCCTATCACGGCTGACTGCAGGGATGCAAACAGCGGCAGCTACGGCTGCCACCATTTGCGTCCCTGCTAGCCAGCAGCTGGATGTCCAGCTGCTGGCAGAGCCGGCTGGCGGCTCTGTGGAATCACTGCAGAGCACAGCTGGCCGGCCAGGATTCTGGGGGGGAGGAATGGAGAGCCTCCCCCCCGGCCGGGATTCTGGGGGGAGGGACGGAACGCCTCCCCCCCGGCATCAGCATAATCCACGGAAAGGTAGGTCACTTTCGTACATCCCTAGATAGGCTACATAAACATTTACGTAAAGACTTACGTAGCCTATCTAGGGAAGGGGGAGAATTTCTCCCCGAAACTTCGGGGGGCCGAGTGCCAACACATTCGGCCCCCCGAAATCGGTGGTGAAATTCTCCGGGATGGGACTTACCTTTCACGAATGTCACTCCTGGCGGCGGTTCCTGGCGGCGGTTCGTCGGGTCTTCGTCAGGGGCGGGGGCGGCAGCTGGTCTTTTGACCGGGTGCTGCCGCTGCCATTACAAGTGCAGTAAAAAAAAAAAAAAACCCTTGATAGGCTACATAAGGATTAACGTAGCCTATCACAGCTAGATTTCCAAAGTCAGCTGTGATAGGCTACGTGAATCGTCACGTAGCCTATCATGGGTGACTTTGAAAAAAAAAAAAAACATGTACGCAAATGGTTGCCCCCATAGGCAGCCACCATTTGCGTTCCTTATTTGGTCCCTGTAGTCTACGTAAAGATTTACATAGACTACGGCGAAAATAAGGGAACGCTATTTGCGTCCCTACTAGCCAGCAGCCATCCTTATCCAGAAGCTATGCCAAAGGAAGTGAGGGGCGTAGCTACTAAGAAGAGGGCCTTTTCTGTTGTGACACCCCGGTTGTGGAATGAGCTTCTCAAGGAGGCGTGCCTGGCACCTACATTGTCCTCTTTCTGATGCAAGGGGAAGATCTTCTTATCATCACAGGCATTTTAATTGTTCAGTTTCTGTTTTAAATCCTTACTGTATTTTAAATCTCTGCATTGCTGCTAGATTTTATTTTGGTTTTTATTTTTATTTTATACTCTAGTTTAAAATGTTTGAACTTTTATATTGTGTAATGTTGTATTTTATTGTTTTAATTGTTGTGAACTGCTTGGAGAGCTGCAACTATTAGGAAGTATTAAAATGTAATACATACATACATGCAATTACTACGCTACCCCCCCATACACTCAAAGAGTGAATGGAAAGAAAGAAAGAAAGAAAGAAAGAAAGAAAGACTGTTGCTTTTGCTGCAAGTCTGTGGTTGTTAGCTATTACACCGTCCTGAAATTTTTGTAAGTAGTATTTTGCTTCCCCCTACGAAAAATCACCCAAATGCCTCCTGATTTCATCACCTGGAAATGGGATGAGAAATGCGGGGGTGGGTGGGTGGGTGGCATTTTCATGGAGAAAATGCAGAAAACACGACTGGTGCGAGGCTGGGAGGGAGGCAAATCAGACTAAATCTAGAAGGGGATCAGAGCCCAAATATTTGAGAAAAAGACATGTTGGACCGAATAGTCTGAAAGGAGAGAGGCACACGAGCAGGTCTTGCTCATGCAGGAGGACAGGGCACCTCCTGCTGTACCTGGGATTGCCTGTGTGCTCACTTTGGCCCCCCAGAACACCCGTGCAAACTGTACATTTGCAAATAGGTTATTAGGAAGATAATCAAGAGACTCCAGTGTAGGGGTGCACGGACTCCCCATCGTCTGTTCCAGTGGGAAATCCATGGGGGTGGGGAGGAGATCCGTTCCTCCCCCCCCAGAATCCTCCATGGCGGTTCCACTCCTCTTGGATTCTGGGGGGGGGGACTGGCTTGGGGGCACTTACCTTCCCTCCTGTCAGCCAGAGCTGTTCGCCTCCCCCCTGTCCCTGCCGTTTGCCATGTCTTAAAAAAAAAAAAAGGCGATCGGGAGGATGTGCCCATAGATTTATACGCAAATAGAGTCATGAATCTTGCATATAAATCTATGTGTCCATAGGCTTATACGCATGATTCATGGACGGCTGCCATTCGCAAAGCAGCGTGGATGGGAGCAGGTAAATGCTCCATTTCGCGTGCCTTTTGTGGGTTGGGGGGGCGGGGGCTTCGTTCCGCGATGGACTTCGGGGGGCTGAATGCACTGGCATTCGGCCTCACCAAGATCCGTTGCGGAATTCTCTGACATCCCTAGTGCACAGGCAGGTCAGACAAGAGGGCAAGTGTCATCTCCTGCTGTTGTTCCTCAGTACCTGCTCTTAAGGAATGTAATGATTCTGCTCCTGAAGTTAGCATGTTATGGTCATCATAAGTAGTAGCTAGTAGGGCTGTGCGTGAGTGGACCCCCCTAATCCAACTCGAAGGCCGCTTCAGGGCTTCTGAGGTGGGCCCTATTTAGCTCGGGCTGATTCCCCGCACACTTGCTTCAGCCCACAAAGCCCAAGCAGGATTCAGACATCCAGCTCTAGCTCCCTGTATTGTCCCAGCCGTGGGCTTCGACCTTGTAATTTAGAGGTACCAAGATAGTGATAAATCAGACCCAGGTTTACTTACAACGTGTACTTTATTGAGTAACTTACAGCACACAGGCATACCCAATGGTTGGATCAGACAGCCTCCCTGAACCCAGAGCCATGGGGTACAATGGGTCTTATACCATACATGTTAGCAATGAGGCAGCATGACAGCAGCAAGTGCCCCTTAGTGTTCATTCCCAGCATAGACTAACGGCACTTGGTTCTTAGCACAGCTAAACAAACTTTGCTTCCCAGGCAGAGTGCTTGATGACACTCTCACTCATTAGTATAGAATGTGCTAGGCTGCGCTATCAGCCCTTTGACACATCTTCACATGCTCAGAGGGTCACTAGCCAGAGAATTGCACTAATAATAAACTTAAGCGAGGCATTATGGATCTCTAGTAGGGATGGACAAAAGTCCCTTACCTGGTCCCGCAGCTTGCTTCACGGTGGGGGGGAGGCGCTCCCGTTCTCCCCCCCGAAATTCTGGCCAGGGAGGAGGCGCCCCATCCCTCCCCGACGAAATTCTGGCCGGGGGGGAGGCGCCCCGTCCCTCCGGCCGTGAATCCTCTAGTCCTGCCGGGTCGCAAATGGCGGCGGCCGTAGCTGCCGCTGTTTGCGTCCCTGCAGTCAGCTGTGATAGGCTACATAAATGTTTACGTAGCCTATCACAGCTGACTTTGGGGGAAAAAAAAAAGCACGTATGCAAATGGCGGCGCCCATGGGTGCCGCCATTTGCGTTCCTTATTTGGGCACGTGTAGTCTACGTAGACATTTACGTAGACTACGGCGAAAATAAGGGCAATGCAAATAGTGTTGCCCTTATTTTCGCCGTAGTCTACGTAAATGTTTACATAGACTACACATGCCCAAATAAGGAAACCAAATGGCGGTGCTCATGGGCGCCGCCATTTGCGTACGTGCTTCCCCCCCCCAAAGTCAGCTGTGATAGGCTACGTAAACATTTACATAGCCTGTCATGGTGTTTTTTGAAAATCTAGCCATGATAGGCTACGTAAATCTTTATGTAGCCTATCACGTTTGTTGTTGTGTGTTTTTTTACACTTGGAAATGGCGGCGGCAGCAGCCAGTCGGAAGACCGGCCGCCGCACCGCCACCGGGAGCCACCGCAGCCAGGGAGATTCGCCCAAGGTAAGGCCCATCCTGGGGGGTGGCGGGGGGGTGGCGGACTGTTTCTCCACCAATTTCGGGGGGCCGAATGCGTTGGCATTCAGCGTCCCAGAGATTCGTGGAGAAATTCTCCGACATCCTTGATCTCTAGGTCCCTCTAACACTACAGGTGACTTGGCTACACTCCTGGGGCTAATACACTCCCCCCCCCACAACATGCTGCCCAGCTCCTTACCTGGGCACATGTTCCATGGGGAGGCATTGCCACCGGGGGGGGGGGCATTGCTGGGGAAGCTGCTGCCAACACTGCAGGGGGAGCTACCGCCACCCCCACCCCCAGAGGAGCTGCTGCTGAGGCAGCTGGCATGGGGGGGCACTGCTGCTGGTTCCGCTAGGGGAGCTGGTGCCGCTGCCAGCTCCCAGGCCTCTGGACGCATGGCAGCAGCCGTCTTGTTGTTCCTGGGGGGGGGATTTTTAAAATGGCGACTCCCTGTATTTCCAGAAATACAGGGAGTCTCCATTTAAAAAATGGCTCCCCCCTCTGGAACAACAAGATGGCTGCTGGCACACATCCAGAGGATCCAGGTAAGGAACTGGGAGCTGGACAGTGGCATGGCGGCTGGGCATCCAGATCACTCCAAGGCACACCAAAATGCTTTGGAGCAACCTGCTTTGCTTTGGGCCACTTTGTGCCCCCTACGCATTGCCTCAGAGGTGGCCCGAAGCAGGCTGAAGTGCCCCGCTTTGACTCAGAGCTTGGGCCAAAGCAGTGCACAGTAGGGATGTACGAAAGTTCTGCCGCAGATCTCAGGGAGGCTGAATGCCAGTGCATTCGGCCCCCCAAAATTGGTGGCGGAACGGCCCCCCACCCCTCCCCAGGACGCGACTTACCTTAGGCGGATCTTCCTGGCGGTGGCAGCTCTGGCGGCAGCTCCGGCAGCAGCGCGGTGGCGGCGGCCGGTCTTCCGACCGGCTGCTGCCGCCACCATTTCCAGGTAAAAAAAAAAAAAGTGATAGGTTACGTAAAGATTTACATAGCCTATCACGGCTAGATTTAAAAAAAACACCGTGATAGGCTACGTAAATGTTTACGTAGCCTATCACGGTGTTTTTTTTAAATCTAGCAGTGATAGGCTACGTAAACATTTACGTAGCCTATCACGGCTGATTAAAAAAAACAAAAAAACCACGCGCGTACTTAAATGGCGGCGCCAATGGGTGCTGCCATTTGCGTTTCTTATTTTGGCACGTCTTAGTCTATGTAAACATTTACGTAGAGAAAATAATATGGCGAAAATAAGGGGAACGCAAATAGCGTAGCATCTACGCTATTTGCGTTCCCCTTATTTTCGCTGTCTTAGTCTACGTAAATGTTTACATAGACAAAGACGTGCCAAAATAAGGAACGCATATGGTGGTGCCCATGGGCGCCGCCATTTGCGTATGCGCGTTTTTTGTTTTTGTTTTAGTCAGCTGTGATAGGCTATATAAACATTTACGTAGCCTATCGCGGCTGACTGCAGGGACGCAAATGGCGGTGGCTACGGCCGCCGCCATTTGCATCCCTGCTAGCCAGCGGCTGGATGTCTGGCTGCTGGCGGAGCTGGCCGGCGGCTCCGCAGAATTGCTGTGGAGCACAGCTGGCTGGCCAGGATTCTGGGGGGGGGGAGGAACGGAGCGCCTCCCCCCCCGGCGAGGATTCCGGGGGGAGGGACAGAACGCCTCCCCCCGCACCATCAGCATAATCCCCAAAAGGTAAGTGATTTTCGTACATCCCTAGTGGACAGCCCTAGTAGCTAGCTATTCATAGCATGACTCTGCACATACTTGTCTAATCCTCTTTTAAAACCATGCAAGGTGGTGGCCATCACCACACCTGAGCAAACCGATTCCGTAATTTAACTGTGCGTGGTGTGAAGATATACTTCCTCTTAGGGGAGTGCTTGAACTTCAGCTGAATCTTGAATCTCAAACTGAATTATGCTGATTTGGAAAGGTTTGGGAGATGTCTGAATTGAAGCAGGGCTTGCCAAAGTGGACTGAATCCAAATCGGAACCCTCTCAAAGCTTGGTTAACAATTTGGATACATAGGGACATAGAGATTGTATTGCTTTGTGCAGTCAAACCTCAGAGGGGAGTTGCTCCAGTTCCTTCATTGTGTTAGTTGCCATTTTCTGTACCTTCTCCAGCTCCTTTCTGAGGTGCTGTGAACTGTACACAATATTCCAGGTGTGGTCACAAAATTATTTGTATAAGGACATTATGATACTGGCAGTTTGTTTTCCTTTCCTTTTGTAATGACTCTCAACATGGAATTTGTGTTTTTAGAGCAACCACATGTTGGGTTAATATTTACGATCAAGGTACTTGCCACAACCCCATGATCCCTTTCCTGGACAGTCACCATCATCCCATCAGCATATATGTAGGGATGGACGAAAGGGACATACCTTGTCCCGCAGCTTGCTTCGCGGTGGGGGGGAGGCGCTTCGGTTCTCCCCCCGAAGTTCAGGCGAGGGGGGGAGGTGCCCCGCCTCCCCCGGCCGAAATTTAGGCTGGGGGGGGAGGCGCCCCATCCCTCCCCAGCGAAATTCAGGCCAGGGAGGAGCGCGCTGTCTCCCCGGCCGCGAAAAAAAAGTAAAACAAACAAACAAACACACACACCCGTGATAGGCTATGTAACGATTTGCATAGCCTATCATGGCTAGATTTCCAAAGTCAGCCATGATAGGCTACGTAAATCATCACATAGCCTATCACAGGTGTGTGTTGTTGTTTTTTTACTGTACTTTTTTATTTTGTAATGGCGGCAGTGGCAGCTGGTCGGGAGACCGGCCGCTGCCCCCGCCCCCGCCGAAATGCCGCCGAAACGCCGCCGGGACCCGCCGCCAAGAGGGACATTCGCCGAAGGTAAGTCCCATCCCAGGGGCGGGGCGGGGGGCCGGCGGAGAATTTCCCCAACACTTTTGGGGGGCTGAATGCGTCGGCACTCGGCCTCCCGAAGTTTCGTGGACAAATTCTCCGCCATCCCTGCATATATGTGAAGTTAGTTTTTGCCCCAATGTACATCACTTTACACTATCTTGCAGATTTGATATTTTAATGCCAATTTTAATGCCCATTTCCCCCTGTTTGCAGGGATTCTTTCAGTGGTCTTTACTGTCCCTTTTTGTTTTAACCACCCTCAACAATTTGGTGTCATCTGCATAGGGATGTATGAAAGTCACTTACCTTTTCGAAGGGAGACATTTGTGGTGGGGGGGAGATGGTCCGTACCTCCCCACCAAATCCTACCCTGGCCGGCTCCGCTCCACGGCGACTCTGCAGAGCTGCCAGCTGGGTGCATCCACACGGCAGGTCTGTGGATGCAAATCGTGGCCAGCATAGCGGCTGCCATTTGCGTCACTTCACTGAGCCATGATAGGCTATGTAAATATTTACGTAGCCTATCACGGCTCAGCGAAGGGACACAAATGCCATAGCGGCCGCCATTTTCATCCCCGCTTTTGCCATGATAGGCTACGTAAATATTTATGTGTCAATCATGACAAAAGCGGGGATGCAATTGGCGGCTGCTACGCCATTTGCGTCCCTTCTCTGAGCCATGATAGGCTATGTAGATACTTACGTAGCCTATCACAGCTTGCCAGGGATACAAATGGTGGCCGGTGTAGCAGCTGCCATTTGTGGCCTCAGCCTGGCAGCAGCTGGAGCTGCCGAAGCTGCCACTGCTGCCACCGCCAGAGCCACAGCCAGGTAGGATCCGTTTCGTGGGGCTTTTGCAGGGTGGTGGGGTGGGTTGCTCCGTTCCGCCATGGATTCCTGGGGTCTGAATTTAGTGGAATTCAGCCTCCCTGGGATCTGTGGCAGAATTCTCTAACATCCCTACATCTGCATACTGGGCCACCTTGCTGCTCACCCCTAATTCCAAATCATTTGTGAACATTTTAAAATGCACCATGTCACAATATAGGTGCTTGGAGGACCCAACTTCTTGCATACCTCCATTGTGAGAACTGTCAATTTATTTGTACTACCTTCTGCAAAGGAAACTGATCCTTTAAATGCTACCCTGGACCTCCTCACAGCTGAGATAGTGCTGAGAGTATCAAATGACCACTACTAGCCCAAGGAAGTGAACAAAAATCAACTGTAATTGTCTAGGCTGTTTGGCTAGCTGAATGAAATGTTAGGAAATGATCCAACACTGGTGGATCAAAGTCTTTCCCCAGCTGCCCCCCCCTTTCCTGACTGTGTAAAGGCCAGAGGTTATGGTTACAGTGGAAATATGTTCTGAGGGGAGGTTATGACAACTGCTCTGAAGTATCCCCGTATGGCTTCTTCTGTAATTTTATTTGACCTTTACTCAAAAGACTCATTTCTTTCTCCCCAGCAAGCAATTCTTTTGCTAATAGCCACTTGGGATTTTGCCAATGATGAGGGTTTGCTGACTCGTGTTTTACTCTACTCCAGAGCTGGAGAATCAGATAGAATAGCAAAGTGCACTGTCATCTATCTGTCTGTCTGTCTGTCTGTCTATCTATCTATCTATCTATCTATCTATCTATCTATCTATCTATCATCTACACACACACACACACACACATGTGTGCGCCACTTTTCTAATGCATGCATATCATTCAGGGAGCCTTGCATCAATTACAATTTCATTATCATCATAAAACAACATCAACAATGCCAAAAGAATACAATAGAAGCAGTCAGAACTACAGACAGGTGAATCTGTCAGTTTTGCTTTCTCACATATTCAATTTTTTAAGATCTTACATCCTTTATCTTCCAGATATGACAAACTTCATGAAATCTGATAAGTTTCTATCAAAAGCAAACTGAAACGAAGTTCTCACCCATCTAAACCAGCCAAACTCAGTAGGTTCAGCTGTTCCCAGTAGGGATGGATGGATTTTGTTAAATCCATTCCATCTGTGTTTTGCAGGTTGCTAGGTGTCTTTCATAGAATCAAAAAATAGCAGGGTTGGAAGGGGCCTACAAGGCCATCGAGTCCAACCCCCTGCTCAGTGCAGGAATCCAAGTCAGAGCATCCCTGACAGTTGGCTGTCCAGCCTCGTCTTGAACACCTCCAGTGTGGGAGAGCCCACCACCTCCCTGGGGAATTGGTTCCATTGTCATATTGCTCTAACAGTCAGGATGTTTTTCTTGATGTTCAGCCAGAATCTGGCTTCCTGTAACCTGAGCCCATTATTCCGTGTCCTGCAGATTTGGACGCTTTAGATGATAATTTAATTTCTTTGCAAATGTGCATTTGCACCAGTGCACATTAGAGGAAGTGTGCATTTGCGTAAATCCCAACAAAACAAAAAAACAGTTTGCAAGTCTGCAGAATCCATGTGACTCAGAAAAAGCCAGTCTACCATGCAAGCTGCCAATTGGATTCATAGAAATCAAAACTGATTAGAATCTGTTGTAGATTTCTCTGACATCCCTAATTCCCAGCATAGGGAGGACCATAATGCACTTGCCTTCCATATATCTGTTAAAGATGATGAGCCTGCCAGGAAAAAGAGGTGGTAACCCTAATTCAGCACTGCCATGGTTGAGTACCGAGGGATTCAAATCCAACACTTTTGAGAGCAAAGCATTCAAAGGCCTCAGTCTGGACAGACAAACCTGTCTGTTTCACTTTTTTAAATTTTCTTTATGTATTTATTTATTTATTAAGAGTCAGTGTGGTGTGGTAGCAAGAGTGTTGGACGAGGAGCTGTGAGATCCAGGTTCTAGTCCCCACTCAGCCATGGAAGCTCACTGGGTGACTTTGGGCCAGTCACAGACTCTCAGCCCAACCTACCTCACAGGGTTGTTGTTGTGAGGCTAAAATGGAGAGGAGGAGGATAATGTAAGCTGCCTTGGGTTCCTTGCAAGAGGAAAAAAGGTGGGGTAGAAATGCAATAAATAAATAAATAAATAAATAAATAAATAAATAAAGTATTTATTGAATTTATATCCCACCTTTTTCCTCTTGCAAAGAACCCATGGCAGCTTACATTATCCTCCTCCTCTCCATTTTATCCTCACAACAACAACCCTCTGAGGTGGGTTGGGCTGAGAGTCTGTCACTAGCTGTAAGTCACCCAGCAAGCTTCCATGGCCAAGTGGGGACTAGAACCCAGGTCTCTCAGATCCCAGTCCAACACTCTCACCACTACACCACATTGGCTCTCTCTCTCTCTCTCTCTCTCCCCATCTCTTTCTCTCTCTCTCCCCCTCTCTCTCCCTCTCCCTCCTTCCTTCCTTCCTTCCTTCCTTCTTTCTTTCCTTCCTTCCTTCCTTTTTTTACTCTGAAGTTCTTTGTGTCACGAATATGTAGGGATGTACGAAAGTCACTTACCTTTTCGCAGGGGTGATTCGCGGTGGGGGGGAGGCGCTTCGCTTCTCCCCTCGAAGTTCAGGCAAGGGGGGGGAGGCGTCCCAACTCGCCCGGCCGAAATTCAGGCCAGGGAGAAGCGCCCCGTCTCCCCGGCCGCGAAACAAAGTGTAAAAAACAAACAAACAAACAAAAACCCCGTGATAGGCTACGTAACAATTAACGTAGCCTATCACGGCTAGATTTCCAAAGTCAGCCATGATAGCCTACGTAAATCGTTACGTAGCCTATCACGGGTGACTTTGGGGGAAAAAAAAAGCGTGTAGACTACCGGGACCAAATAAGGAACGCAAATGGCGGCGCCCATAGGGTGCCGCCATTTGCGTACGCGCTTTTCCCCCCCCCCCAAAGTCACCCGTGATAGGCTACGTATCGATTTACTTAGCCTATCATGGCTGACTTTGGAAATCTAGCTGTGATAGGCTACGTTAATCGTTATGTAGCCTATCACATTTTTATTTTTTTTTTACATTTTGTAATGGTGGCGGTGGCAGCCGGTCGGAAGACTGGCTGCCGCCCCCGCCCCTGCCGAAAGGCCGACGAACCGCCGCCGGGACCTGCCGCCGGGAGGGACATTCACCAAAGGTAAGTCCCATCCCGGGGGCGGCAGGGGGGTGGAGAATTTCACCGCCGATTTCGGGGGGCCGAATGCGTTGGCGCTCGGCCCCCCGAAGATTTGGGGAGAAATTCTCCGCCATCCCTACGAATATGGAGAACATTGTGAATTTTGGAAAATTATCAAAATTGAATGAAAATGATATTCTTAACTATCCTGACTCAGAACAGATTTAAAACAAATACACAAACAAAAAACCCTCAGAAAAAAATGTTATTCTGCCTAGGGATGTCAGAGAATTTCGCCATGAATCTCGGGGAGGCCGAATGCCAGCGCATTCGGCCCCCTGAAATCGGTGGCGAAAAGGTCTGCCCCCCCCAGGACAGGACTTACCTTGGGCAAATCTCCCTGGCGCTGGCAGCTCCGGCGGCGGTTCGGCGGCGGCGGCTGCGGTAGGGATGGCGGAGAATTTGTCCACGAATCTTCGGGAGGCCGAGTGCCGACGCATTCGGCCCCCCGAAAGTGTTGGGGAAATTCTCTGCCAGTCCCCCGCCCCCCCCGGGATGGGACTTACCTTCGGCGAATGTCCCTCTCGGCGGCGGGTCCTGGCGGCGTTTCAGCAGAATTTCGGCAGGGGCGGGGGCGGCAGCCGGTCTCCCGACCAGCTGCCACCGCCGCCACTACAAAATAAAAAAGTACAGTAAAAAACAAACAAAACCACACCCGTGATAGGCTACGTGACGATTTACGTAGCCTATCACAGCTAGATTTCCAAAGTCAGCCGTGATAGGCTACGTAAATCGTCACGTAGCCTATCACGGCTGACTTTGGAAAAAAAAAGAAAAAGCGCGTATGCAAATGGCGGCGCCCCATAGGCGCCGCCATTTGCATTCCTTATTTTGGCACGTCTAGTCTACGTAAAGATTTATGTAGACTACGGCGAAAATAAGGGCAATGCAAATAGCGTTCCCTTATTTTCACCGTAGTCTACGTAAATCTTTACGTAGACTAGACGTCTCAAAATAAGGAACGTAAATGGCGGTGCCCATGGGGCGCCGCCATTTGCGTATGCAATTTTTTCTTTTTCCCAAAGTCACCCGTGATAGGCTACGTGACGATTTACATAGCCTATCATGGCTGACTTTGGAAATCTAGCCGTGATAGGCTATGCGAATCGTTACGTAGCCTATCACGGGTGTGTGTGTGTGTTGTTTTACTTTTTTTTTCACGGCCGGGGAGACGGGGCGCTCCTTCCTGGCCTGAATTTCGCTGGCGAGGGATGGGGCGCCTTCCCCCCTGGCCTGAATTTCAGCCGGGCGAGGCGGGGCGCCTCCCCCCCTCGCCTGAACTTCGGGGGGAGAACCGAAGTGCCTCCCCCCCACCGTGAAGCAAGCTGCAGGATAAGGTAAGTCCCTTTTGTCCATCCCTAGGCTGCGGCAGCCGGTCTTCTGACCGGCTGCCGCCGCTGCCATTTCCAAGTTAAAAACAAACAAACAAACATGAAAGGCTACGTAAAAATTTATGTAGCCTATCACGGCTAGATTTTTAAAAAATACCGTGATAGGCTACGTAAATATCTACCTAGCCTATCACCACTGAGTTGAAAAACAAAACAAAAACCACGCATACGCAAATGGCGGCGCCTATTGGCGCCACCATTTGCATTCCTTATTTTGACATGTCTTAGTCTACATAAACATTTACATAGACTATGGCGAAAATAAGGGGAACGCAAATAGCATAGACGCTACGCTATTTGCGTTCCCCTTATTTTGGCCGTAGTCTACGTAAATGTTTACATAGACTAGACGTGCCAAAATAAGGAACGCAAATGGCGGCGCCCATGGGTGCCGCCATTTGCGTACGCGCGGTTTGTTTTTTTTTAACTCAGCCGTGATAGGCTGTGTAGACATTTACGTAGCCTATCACAGCTGACTGCAGGGACGCAAACGGTGGCGGCTACGGCCGCCGCCATTTGCAGACCCGGCTGGCCAGGATTTGTGGCGGGAAGGTCGGGGCGCCTCCCCCCGGCCAGAATTTTGGGGGGGAGGGATGGGACACCTCCCCCCCGGCCAGAATTTCGGGGGGAGGGACGGAGCGCCTCCCCCCCACCACGAATCAAATTTCGTAAAAGGTAAGTGACTTTTGTCCATCCCTAATTCTGCCTGGTAGGTAGGGATGTTAGAGAATTCCGCCATGGATCTCGGTGAGGCCGAATGCCAGTGCATTTGGCCCCCCGAAATCCATGGCAGAACAAAGACCCCGCCCCCCCACGAAAGGTGTACAAAACGGTGCACTTACCTGCTGCCATCCGCGCTGACTTGTGACTGGCGGCCACGCTGCGGCCGCCATTCGCTTCCTCATCATAGCTGTGATAGGCTACATAAATAATTACGTAGCCTATCACGGCTAACGCGGGGACGCCATTTGCGTCCCTGTGAAGGCCGTGATAGTCTACGTAAGTATTTACATAGCCTATCACGGCAAGCAAAAAAAAAAAATAGTGTATGCAAATGGTGGTGGCTACGGCGGCCACCATTTGCATTCCCTTTTTTCCACTGCTTTAGCCTACGTAAATATTTACGTAATGTATTACGGTGAATAAAAGGGGAACGCAAATAGCGTAGTGGGTGCTATTTGTGTTCCTTCCCCCCCCCTGCAGTAATAGCTTACGTAAATATTTACGTAGGCTAAAATGGTGGGGAAAAAAAGGAACGCAAATAGTGCGCACTACGCTATTTGCGTTCCCTGGTAGGACAAAAGCCTGCCAGTACATGAAAGTCTTTACTAACCAATGGAAGATGTTTCATGAGGGAGCCATATAAGCCTCATGAATCAAGATGTCCACAACATGTCACAGCCAAACAAGCTTTCAACATAGATGGGACACAGAAAAGGGTCTTTCTACTAGGACATAGGTAGTTGATAGGTTTATCTATTTATTAGCCACCCCAAATGCCTGCCTGAATAACCAAGTTTTCACTGTGTTGCAGAAGCTCATTAAAGAGGGGGCATGGCGGAGTTCCCTAGGGAGGGCGTTCCACAGAGTGGAGGCCACCACAGAGAAGCCCCTCTCTCTTGTCCTCAGCAGTCTCTGTCTCAGTCCTGGCTGATGGGACAGAGAGAAAGCCATCTGAGGCTGATCTTGTTAAGCGGCCTGTCTGGTGTTGCTGGAGGTGCTCCTTGAGAACCTTATAGGGTTTTAACGGTCAAAGCCAACACCTTGAATTTGTCCCAGTAACCAATGCAACTCCTTCAGCACCAGAGTGATGTGATCACACCAGCAGCTGCCTTTAATCAGGCGAGCCGCTGCGTTCTGCACCAGCTGCAGCTTCCAAACCATCTTCAAGGGTAGTCCCACATAGAGTGCATTACGGTAGTCTAGGCGAGAGAAGACCAGGATATGAATTACTGATGGGAGCAGATGGTTAGGGAGGTAGGGGTGCAGCCTCTGTATCAGATGGAGTTGGTACAATGCTGTCTGGCTCATGGCTGACACCTGAGCCTCCATGGACAGCTGGGAGTCCGAAATGACCCCCAGGCTGCGGACCTGGTCTTTCAAGGGTAGCTGTACCCCATTCAACACAACTCTTTGCTCGTATAGAGGTGTCAAGGACAATTGTCAAGTGCAGTGTGTGTGTGCATGGTGGGAGGCAGCAATGCATGACAAACCTTGTGTGTCAAAGCAGCCATCTGGAAATGCATCTCTCTTGGGTGCCCAGTTTGGAGGAAGAATTACACACACAGAATGAATCAGCACCAAAAGGTGTAAATTCAGAATGCTGCACAAAGATGTGCCTCCCTCCTGTCTGTCTTGAACCCAGGACCTCCAGCTTCCAAATGTTCAGGCATCTTTTCTCAGACCAAATCCTCTGAGGTGAACATTCTGCAATTTGCCCTTTCCCCAGCCCAGTTGAACTGGGAAGCACTGGAAACTACAATTCCCATGCCTCCTAGCAGTAAAGATTCTGCTATAGCAACTAGTCCCCTTTAAAAAAAAAGCAGCTTGGAAAAACAAGCTAATTATGAGTGAAGTCATGGAGAGTTTTCCCATTACTATATTTGATTAATAAAGTGTTTGTATTTGCATGTGGGCTGCAGAAGGGCAAAGTGTTTCTGTACAGCCAGGCACTTGATGGTGGACCCTAATAAGATCCTTGCACCAATGCAACTTTCAGAGAGCGCATGGAGCTATGAACACTATAAATATGTTTAGTACTGGTTGTAGATCACATGGCAGGTGCATCTACTTTGACTGGATTGTCACAATGTTGATGGTAGAGATTACAGGCTGGGGGTGGGGGGTGGGGAGGTTATTTGTTTTTTTAAAGGGAAAAAGTATGGCAGAGAAGCTTGCGCTAGAAATTAAACATCCCATCATTTCTGCAAATGATAGCTGTGAAGTCTCCAGTGGAAAAGCTGGCTAGAGTAATAAAAAATAACTAGGGATGGCGGAGAATTCCACCACAGATTTCATCGAGGCTGAATGCACTGGCATTCGGCCCCCCGAAATCCGTGGTGGAACGGCCTACCCCCGCCCCCCCGTGGATTCGCCCCGGGACGAGGCTTACCTGGGGTGGAGGTTCCGGACAGCGGTGGGTCCGGCTGCGGGTCCAGTGGCGGCGGTGGCGGCTGGTCTTTCGACCGGCTGCCACGGCTGCCATTGCCATCTGCCCTTTGCCGTGATAGGCTATGTCAGTATTTACATAGTCTATCACGGCAAGCCAAGAAAAAAAAAAACCCTGTGTACGCAAATGGCGGCGGCTACGGTGGCCGCCATTTGTGTTCCCTTTTTTTTCTCAGTTTTAGCCTACATAAATATTTACGTAAGCTATTACGGCGAAAAAAAGGGCAATGCAAATAGTGTAGTGGGCGCTATTTGCGTTCCTTTTCCCCCCCGCCGTAATAGCTTATGTAAATATTTACGTAGGCTAAAATGGTGGGGGGAAAAGGAATGCAAATGGCTCCCACTACACCATTTGCATTGCCTTTTTTTTTTTTGCTGTAATAGCTTACGTAAATATTTACATAGGCTAAAACTGTGAAAAAAAGGGAATGCAAATGGTGGCCGCTGTAGCTGCCACCATTTGCATATGCGGGTTCCCCCCCCCCCTTCTGGAAGGAAGGCTGCCCAGTGGCCAGATTTCTGGCTGCTGGCGGCCCTGGCTGGCGGGTCCGTGGAATCTCCGTGGAGTGGAGCCGGCCGGAGAAGGATTTCGGGGGGAGGTGCGGAGTGCCTCCCCCCCACCGTGAATTGCCTCGTCAAAAAGGTAAGTGACTTTCGTACATCCCTAAAAATAAGCACTTCCAAACAGTAATCTATGTTTGGGCAGGGGGAGGTTCAGGAGGGGGGCTCAAAGCAATCAGAAAATCTATCACTGGGACCAGTTTCTCATCTCAGTTTGTCTCTTTGAACAGTAAACCTCATATTTCTCCCACTCGGTATGTGACATCATTCTTAGACACCCAGACACCGAAAGATCAAGAGCTCATTTTAGCAGCAGTCTCTCTCTCTCTCTCTCTCTCCCCCTGTCCCAATGGAAGCTGAATGCTGGGTTTGATAGTGGCTTTCATTGGGGTTAATTTTTCCTTTCACCATGTCTCATTTTCCCCTTCTCTCTCTTATGAAAGAAACTAGGATCAATCTATAGTAGTATAGAAAGGAGCAATAGGTCTCCCCTGCCCCAGTTGGAAACTCAGCAAAGGAAAAAACTAAGCATCAAAAGTAGGGAGAATTTCATTTTTGCTCACAGAACATGTGAGCATGCCCCTTTCAAAGTTCCAGACACGAGCATCGGGATATTGGAGAAATCCACAGTGGAACCAAATGAGTTCCAATTTTCATTAATTCAACCCATGGATTCCCCAGCGCACCAGCTTTTCCCCTGTCAGACAGATTCTGTGGACTTGCTGACTGGTTTTCTAACTTTCCTGAAATTTGCACAAATTTTGTTGTAGAAAAATATGCAAAAAAAGAAATAAATCTGGCCCCAAATGTGCATTCCCCCCATAGGCTAAAGCACAGAAACACACATTTGGGGGGATTCCATGCATTCAAATTTGTGCAAATGAAAATTTCTGCAAATTGGGAAACAAATCCAGTTCCGTTGATGGTTGGACAATGGAATGAAAGGCATCTGGCAATCCAGAAAACACAGATGGAACAGATTTTACGCAATCCATACGTCTCTACATGAGTGTCCGCTGAAAATATTCTCAAATTGCCTTGTTCCCAATTCCCAGTTTGATTGGCGTAGATTTCCTCAGTTGATTGAATCAGCTATGGAGGAAAGTTGTGCAAATTAGGAAATTTGAGCACATTTGGGGAGATGTGCACAAATCTCTCATTCAATTGTTCAAAATGAAATAAATAAATAAATAAGATTGTTGCTCAATTTGAGCAGGTTACCCATTTGTGCAACACAAGCAGCAATAGCAGGTGCAAATGGGAATCAGGCCCTAGACGAGCGGAGATGTGATATTCAGCGAATCCTAGCGATCTTGAACATCACTCATCTGCCCATCCCATCTCCCCAGGTATTTAAACACGGTTCAATTATGTCATGTGTGTTTGCTTACCAGTTTGGGATTTGTTCTGAGGGAATAGATGAAAAGCCAGATATTCAGAGACTCACGGATAGCAGGCACATGATGCAGAGAGGAACCCTTGACCCGTAGCCTAACACGAAAAAGCACATTCAGCCACTGAATACTTCTGGTGGAGAAAATCAGGGACATGGGAGATCAGAAGCCAGAAGGGCTTTTTTGGACATCCTTTTTTCAGCTGGCTCATTGTAGGACAATGGGAACTGTTAATCTGAACTGTAAGAACACAGATTTTCCTCTTCTCCTGCGTGGGGGTTGGACTCGATGGTCTTGTAGGCCCCTTCCAACCCTACTATTCTATGATTCCTACTACTATTCTGTGATTTCCTCCAGCTTGGAACTTTTAAATTTTCCTGTGAGGGGGGTGAGTCCTAGGTCCTAATGCCCATACTCAGATTAACGCATGGGCAGCAGCTAGAAAAGTGTAAATGGAACCCATAACGGACCCTATTTAAACTACATTTGCGTATTCTCCCTCATGCAGTTACACCTGCGTAAGGGCGGAGAGTGGAGCAGTACTTGCCTCTCTGTTGTGTCTCCATGTTCTAGCTTAGCTGTTGTCCATGAACTGGAGGGGGCAGGTCTGAAGCAGGGAACAAGTTGTATACATGTAGGCTCCCACACCTGACTTGGAACCCTGATTGTGCTAAAGATGGGCAAACTCCTGCGTGCCTGCCTCCAGACTCCCTCTGCTTGCCCGACCCTGGTGGGTGCACAGGGTGAGCTACCGGATGGTCTGCGGGCACCCAGCAAGAGCTCACAGTGTCCCACTTGTCCACAAGCCACCATTTTGTGCAAAACCACAGGTAACCTATTTATGGAAATTGCCATTTTCTGCAAAATGGCAGCTGTAAATGGTGCAATCTATGCAAAATTGCAGGCCTAAATTATCTAATTGCAGGCATAAATGGTCTAATGCTGTGAGCTTGATGCCAAGTGAGGCAAGCCTGGGGATCCATGAGCTGGCAACCAGGGGAGGAGGGCGACCTGGCAAACCCCCACCAAGCTGAACCCCCAAAATGGATTCCTCTGACATCCTTATATTGTGCAGGGTTCTAAATCGGGCATGGAACTCAAATATGTAGGTTCACTTCAGACCTGTAACCCTCCAATGTGTAGAAGGATGTTTGTCAGGGATGAATCCAAGCACCTTGAGATGTCTGACAGTTCTGATTCTGAACCAGAGTTGGAGCAGCTAGATCAGATTCCAGGGAGGGACCCTCATTAGTGAGCCAAGATGCTGGGAGAGATTCCCCTGAAGAACTTGACAAACAGATGGCCCAGACTGAGTCCCTGCCCCCTCCCTACACCATGAGAACTCAGGTTTCGGAGGAGGAGGAGGAGAGACAGGACTTGAGAGACGCTAGGGCATGACGCAAGGCAAAGCAGGAAAAGTTAGGGGCAGGGCTCAGACGAGCTTCAAGATGGAATTTGGAGAACTTTGGTGAGCTTGAGTTTTGCTGTTTCACACATCCCTACTGCAATGACATGAAGGAGGATGCCAGAACTGATCCTTACACTTTCCGAGATACATCCCACCTAAAATGGTAAAATATGTTTACCAAACAAATAACCCCTTCCTCTTTTCACAGGAGATGTAATTCATATGATGCCCACCAGCCCAGGATTCACACCCATGCCAAGGAAAGTCCAGTCCCTCCCCCAAACCTTTGGTCTCTCTGACCAAATCAAGCCTTCTCCACTGCACCAAATTGGTCCAGTGAAACCATCCAGCAGACAATGGGCCTAGCCAATTTGTAATTGATCTGGAAAAGCATGAGGATTAATTTTGGGATTTCCAGGTAAAGAATCTGCTTTCCCAGAATGAATTTTAAATGCATGCATTTTCAGCTTGGCTGGATATAAGAGGGCATTCAGGGAACTGAAGAAATCCCAGGTTTACAACAGCCTCATCTAATCCCACTTTCCATCTGGGAAAATACTAACACCCCACCACTGTGTTAAACATCGCTAAGCGCTCACAAGCAAACTCAGATGTATGAGAAAAAAAGGCTTTCCTGGGTAAATTGCAGGCAATCCAGGCAGACTCTATCTGAAAGCCCATGTTCTTCTGGTTATGTGATTATATTCTGCCTGTCCCTCTGTGGATATTGCTAAGCCAACACAGATGGTGGAGTATAGATTGCTTCTTTTACAAGAGAATGAGGCGTTTTTTCTTCCAGGTATTGATTTTGAACAGTGGATTAGACAAAGTGTTACAGCAGTCGGGAGAATGATATCGTAAAGAGTGAACAACATGAGCTGCAGGAAACAGGTCTCCAGGAAAAGTTCGGAAAATGTGCCAGCAGTGACACACAGTGGCAAGCTTGCCTTAGAAATGGATAAATCCTGCAGCCCTAAACTCTGAGGACCTAAACCAGCCTTCTCCAACCAGGTGGCCTCCAGATGTTTTTGACTGCC
This sequence comes from Heloderma suspectum, assembly GCF_057233095.1. Taxonomy (NCBI): domain Eukaryota; kingdom Metazoa; phylum Chordata; class Lepidosauria; order Squamata; family Helodermatidae; genus Heloderma; species Heloderma suspectum. The sequence goes on from NC_139461.1 coordinate 8,575,378, forward strand.
ATTCCCATCAGCCTGAGCTAGCATAGTCAATGCCAAGGGAGATGTAGTAGCTGTAGTTCAAAACATCTGGAGGGTGCAAGGCTGGGGAAGGATGACTTAAATCTGAAAGCTACATGGCTTATGTAGAGGTAGTACTGTCCTTAGTGGGAACTGTACCAATTTAGATTCAGATAGCGAGGCATTTGGTTGAAAAAATTGCAGCAGGTGAGCAGCAAAGTGCTCACCCCCCAAATAAGTTGAACCCTTTGGGAAGGAGGGTTGGGTTGCAGATCGCAGGGGCTTCCATCAAGAAAGGCAGCAAATTACAGGCAAAATGACATTTCCAGCTGTGGGTCATGGGACCTGTAGTCATGCCCCTGATCCCTGGTGGGAAAAGACACAAAGGCTGCACTTCTATACCTACTTACTTCAGAATATGCTCCATTGAATTCCACAGGATTTACTTCTGAGTAGACATGGTAGGGTTGCCCTATGACACCATGAAGCCTAGCTTCCTCTCTGTAGGACAGGATGACAGAGACATAGATTCAGTGACTTTTCTTTATTCTGTGTTCCCATAGAAGATTTCTCAGTGAATGACTCGGAACCCAGCTCAAGGCCAGAGTCTGGAGCTCTGATAAGGCATCCCCAGTATTCTGACATTCACCCTTTCTTTCTCTGGTGATTAGCTGAGAATAGGGCAGAGAAAGCTCCCATGGCTAGTAACTTTCCCACGGCTGTACTGGATCTTACATTATGCTTTCTAAATCTGAAGCAGACTTTGGTTCAGAGGCTGCAGGGGCAACTGGGATGGGACAAATCCTGACATGTGAGGGCAACTATGCAGGTATGTGGATGGAAGCTCAACTAGTACACATCAGAGCTGTGCCAAACATTTCTTCCACATTTTTTCTTCAATCACACTCATTCAGTTTCAGAGAGAAGAAATTGCTTTCAAAAAGAAATTCAGAGTAGAAGGAAATTTTGGAGAAATTCCCATGGGTTGAGTTCAGTGTTCTTGCACTTGCCTTGCTCATAAGATGGCCAAGGAATGTGTGTGAACATCCTGGCTTTCGTTGTACGCTCATCTCCGTGGTAGCCTGTAGCCTCCTTGGTTTCCCGCACATCAATTAAAGCTCAAGGGAAGATGTAATGGTAAATCCTCCCATACATTTATTTTGAGGTGGGGGGGATCAGGAAGTGCAGGTGGCCTGGGAGGCTGCAAAGCCATGGAGAGATGTTTAATAGAAAGAAAAAAACATACACTGCACTTTGCCACTACCACATGTTCGCCACCCTGGAATGACGCTAGGTGAAGAATGCAAAATGGCGACCAGGCTGCCAACACACCTGGTGCTGATGCCACAAATCCATCAATTTTGCTTTCTCTCAGTTTGTTGTTTTGCCAGTCTTTAGTTCATTTTGTCCTGAACATCACTATTTTTTAAAAAAGTTTGCATGAAAATTTGTATACTTTTGTGTGTGTGCATTTTTCTAATACATGTACTTTATATGCAATTTTGCAACAACAACACACCTTTTGCGAGTGGTTTCCCTAATATGAGGCATGTTTAAATGTTATTTTCACTAACGTACATATTGGTGTTTGTACTTTTCCTTAACAGATGCATTTTTAATTGGAGAACTCCATTCCAAAATTCAAAGAAGTAGGGATTTTGAAGAATAGCCGAGTTTCAGTTCGCATATTGGTTTGAAAGTGCAAAATTCGGTAAGTTTGCATTACAAAATTAGGTAAGTTTGCACTACAATGTAAATGTAACACATTCCTCCTCTATCCCTGCTGCTATTGCCTCCATGTCTATGACCTGTTTTAAAAAAAGTAAGGCCAAGAGAGAAGTGTATTTTGTGGGCTGGGGCATAGAAATGCATGCTGATGGGCCTGGGGGAGGGCAGTGGTGGTGGGAAGGGAGGGAACTCTTTTCCAGTTCAGATTTCTATCTGAATGAGAAAAGTGTTTGGGAGCATTAAACGCTTGCCTCTCCTTTGAGGCAGGCTTTATGAGCCACCAGAAGAGGACATTTCTAAATGTGCCCAAGTGGACTTCATCACATCCAGTGGTGTAGTGGTAAATTTGGGTGTGCAGGTGCTCATGCCCCCAAGGAGAGGCCCAAAATACAGGCAGCTTTGTCGATCCATATCAACAAACGAATGGTAGTTTTTTCCCCATGTCTACCAGGAGCGGGTCTTTTATGAAGCGAATGGGTCTTGATTGCCCATTCAAGACCAAGCCACCCCCAACTACTGTGCATTACAACAGGGATATTGTACACCTATATACTGTTACTGAGAAGATTCATCCTGCCACTAGTAACTCTGAGGCCTGCAGCTAAACTAATCCCTAATGCAACTGTAATCCCCAGAGAAATGCAGCCTTTTAGGGTCATCAGTTCTGAGCTCACACCAGCAGGGTGTGAGCAGACATATTCACAGAACCGAAGGGAGGGGAGCAAAGCGAGGGACTGGGAATTTGGAATTACTGAGCTCGACCTGATCAGAGACAAACATGTGCTCAGTGCCAAAGAGAAAGGACTGGAAGAGCGACGCTTGTGGGAGCCTGAACTGAACTTGCAAAAGTCAACAGATACTTGAGTCACTCTGCGAAAATGATGGCACAGATGTCTGCGCCCCAATTTCTACCAGGCAGCCCACATTCTGGTGTTTACACCAGAATCTAGACCTTACACTAGTAGAGGCCAAATTCCCCAAGCGAGCTGCTTTGGTTTTCTCGGCTCAATAGCACATGGCCCAAATAACAGCTTCCTAGTTCCCCTGCCCCTCCTGCACACATGCTTAGCAATAAAATTTAACTCCTACTACAGCAATTGGATAACTTGGACCTGCTCCTCCTTGACAGATCACCTTAGGATATCTCAGAACAACAGAGCTGTTGTTCTGTCATTTAAGGCTGTGCCTCCCACTTGTCTGCCTGGATTTGCATCTTTCCCTGTTCATAAGCCCTCCCCAGGTATAATCATTAGAGAGTCTGCCCCATCACGAAATGCTTGCCAAGAAGCTGGAGTTAAGAGCCCTGGGGCTGGGGTGAGGGTGGGAGCCAGTCACTCCCAGGAGGCCATCTTGAATGAAAAAGTGTGACAATGCTTGATAGCTCCCCCCCCACCGCCCCAGAGAGGCTACAAACATTCAGGCTCACCAGGGAATAGCAGCAAGAAGGAAATTGTTCTTTGCAAGATATATGTATTTATCATTATTTCTTATTCTTCGCAAGATGGGATGAATCATTTCCTAGAAGTGAGACTTAAAGAGATTGTGTTTTCCTGTGTTTGTGTACCTTGCCAATTCATTCTTTCATTTGCTTTTATTTATTTTCTTTTATGCTTTTATTTAATGTCCTTTTTGGTGGAAAAAATAGTTTTCAAAGTGCTTTACCATATAATAACTGTAAAAACACCACAAAAATTAAATGTAAAACAGATATTGCCAGTGTGGTGTAGTGGTTAGATGTTGGACTGGGACAGGGGAGGCCTGGGCTCAAGTCTCCACTCAGCCATGAAGCTCACTGGGTGACTTTGGGCCTGTCATTGACTCTCAGCCTAACCAACCTCACAGGGTTGTTGTTGTGAGAAAAAATGGAGAGAAGGAGGATCATGTAAGCCACCTTGCAGGAGGAAAAAAAGGTGGAATATAAACTACACTAATAAATAAATTAATAAACAAACAAACAAACAATATTATAAAACATGGAGTCATTAAAAGCAGCAGAAACCAGTAGAATTTTAAACCAGTTTGAAACTGTTTTATTTTTATTAGTTTATTTAAAATATTTCTTGGCCACCTTTCAGGGAAGAAGCCATGCCACAGTGGCAATAATAAAACACATAATAAATCCTGATACTGTCTTAAAAAGCGATAAAACAGCAATAAAAAAGAGTAGCAACAGCAAACGTATCAGGGGAAGGCCAGAATAAAATAGTATGTTTTCAGGGCCTTCTTAAAAGCCTGCAATGATGGGGTCTAGAGGACCTGCAATGGCAACCTATCCCAGAGGTGTGGGGCCACTGTGGAAAAGGCCCTCTCTCATGTGTGGACACTCACCTAACTGCTCTCACAGGTGGACAAATGAGGAGGGGGGCTGTCTTGCTGATCTTAAAGTGCAGGCAGGCTGATGGGTATGGGTGATCCTTCAAGGATTTTGGTCTCAAGTTGTTTAAGGCTTTAAAGGTCAAAACCAACACAGTGTGCTCAGTAACACACTGATAACCAGTGCAGCTGGCGTTGTATGATCAAATCACCTTGCCCCCACGAATACTCAGGTGGCAGTATTCTGCACCAGCTGAAGTTTCCAGACTCTCTCTCTCTCTCTCTCTTTCTAATCTTTATCTATTTATTTCTATACTGCCCAATAGCTGAAGGTCTCTGGCTGGTTCACAGAAATTAAAACCACAGAGTGTAGTATAAAACAATATAAAATATGAAAGCTTAAAACCACAAAATAACAGTACAACCAGAATAAAACTCAGCAGCAATGCAGAGATTTAAAATACAGATCTAACATGTCAGAGATAAAAGATTAGGAAGCTAAAATGCTAAAATACTGGGAGAATATAAAGGCTTTCATGTGGCGCCGGAAGGAGTACAATGTAGGCACCAGGCGAACCTCTCTAGGGAACTCATTCCACAGCCGGGGTGCCACAGCAGAATAGGCCCTCTTCCTGGTAGCCACCCGCCTCACCTCCTTTGGCGGGGGCTCCTACTGAAGGACCTGTTTTCAAAGGTAGCACCATGTACAGTACATTACAGTAGTCCAGCCTGGATGTCACTAGAGCATGAATAAGTGAGGTGAAATTAGGGGTGGACGAAAGTCACTTACCTGTCCTCGGAGGACGTTCGTGGTGGGGGGGAGGCGCTTCGCTGGTCCCCCCGCGAAGTTCAGGCCGGGGGGGGAGGCTTCCCGCCTTGGCCCGGCTGAAATTCAGGCCGGGGGGGAGGCTTCCCGCCTCGCCCGGCCGCGAACGCGAAAGTTTTTTTTTTTTTTTTAAAGCCCCCTGATAGGCTACGTGACGATTCACGTAGCCTATCACGGCTAGATCTGCAAATTCAGCCGTGATAGGCTACATCAATCGTCATGTAGCCTATCACGGGTGACTTAAAAAAAAAAAGTGCGTACGCTAATGGCGGCCCCCATAGGGAGCCGCCATTCGCGTTCCTTATTTAGTCGCTGTAGTCTACGTAAATGTTTACATAGACTACGGCGAAAATAAGGGCAACGCAAATAGCGTTGCCCTTATTTTCGCCGTAGTCTACGTAAATCTTTACGTAGACTACAGCGACCAAATAAGGAACGGGAATGGCGGCTCCCTATGGGGGCCGCCATTATCCATACACACTTTTTTTTTTTTTTTTTAAGTCACCCGTGATAGGCTACGTGACGATTGACGTAGCCTATCACGGCTGACTTTGCAAATCTAGCCGTGATAGGCTACGTGAATTGTCACATAGCCTATCAGGGGGCGTTTTTTTTTTTCTTTGATTGCAATGGCGGCGGCGGCAGCCGGTCGAAAGACCGGCTGCTGCTCCCGCCCCGCTCGAACACCCGCCGAACCGCCGGCCGGACCCGCCGCCGGGAGGGACATTCGGCGAAGGTAAGTCCCGTCCCGGGGGGGGGTGCGGGGTGCGGGGGGGTGCGGAGGATTTCTCCCCGAAACTTGTTCGGGGGGCCGAACACGTTGGCGCTCGGCCCCCGAAGTTTCGGGGAGAAATTCTCCGCCAACCCTAGGTGAAATCCACCCTTTCCTTTAAGGAGTCTTTATACTCCTCTCCCTATAGAATCCTGGAAGACATAGCTTTCTGTGTGGGATACATAAAGACTTGCACAGTGTGGTAGCATGTTGGACTATAACGGAAGAGATGGGGGTTTAAATCCCTGCCCAGCTCACTGGGTGATCTCTCTCTCTTTGCCAAACAGACCTCACAATGGTATTGTGAGTAGGGATAGTGGAGGAATCCATCCAGGGGGTCACATCTGCTGAGCTTTTGGCTGCTCCCCCTGCCCGACTCTGGCTCGTTCATCTGTGAGCTGGCCTGACTCGACCTGTGCGAGTCGGGCCAGCTCGTGCACGTCTGCCACTGGCACCACCATGTGCAACCCCCACATGCTCTCCTTGCTGATGCTGACACCGACAAGAGCGTGAGGGGTTTGCACATGGCAGCGGGGGGGCAGTGGGGGCAGGCAGCAGGCAGCAATGGCACCGCCATCACCGTGTGCAAACCCCTTGCGCTCTCCCTGCTGACATCATCAAGGAGAGCGCAAGGGCTGCACTCCCACATCACTGTGCTTTGCCAAACCCCTATTTTTCACCAGAAACACATTTTTATTTCTAGATTCTGTTTCGGTTGAGGTGCAATGGAGACTTCTAAATAATGGCTTTAGCTCTGCTCCAGCTCAGGAAAGAAATTAGAGACCAGCAGAATCCTTCAGTCTTAATTTTTGTGAGGTCCCAGCATCCCTTTGGTTCCACTCTTTGGATTGGTTCCAGCAGGATCCTGGTTAGAGACCCAGATTTGGGTAATGGAATTGTTGGTGATGGAATTGTTTCTGCACATCTCCCAAAATGTGTTTGCAAGAAAGGGGGAAGACTCACTTCTTCCTCAACTCTTTTCCACCCTGCACTGTGCTATAAGTCCAGTGCCGGCTGGAAGAGAGAATTGGGGGACTTCCCACCTTCTCTTCCAGGCTGCAAAATTATAGAGATAATACTGGAGGAATAACATATGCTGAAGGTTTGATTTTCACTCTGCAAAACATTCCTAGTAAAGCAGAACCTTGAAACTTCATGGGCAGCATTAGATTAGACAGTTCTGAATAAACAGAAGAGATGTTTAAGTCAATGATTTCCCCAGGGATCAAATGCTATTTAGAAAACTGAAGAGTGCAACCCTATGCATATTTACTCAGAAGTAAGTCCCACTCAGTTCAGTGGGTATTACTCCCAAGTAAGCATGCATAGGATTGCAGCTAGAAAGCTAAAACTGCACCCCCACCCAATAATTCATGATAAACAAAGATGCTATTTCTAATGAGATGGAATCCTCATATAATCAATAAATTATCTCACTTTGCTTGAAATTGCAAAACCTTTCACTTCTCTTACTTCTAATAAAAAAACCCTCATATGTGGGATGAATTTATGCTAATAGTAAGTTTGCTTCATGTGGCATTTTTACCTTATATAAATAAGACTAATGTCAATGTTTAAACTGATAACTCATTGGAAGAGAAAAAAGACTAATGACTTGGAGTCAAATTACTCCTTTCAATTAAGTCACTTATGATTATGTATTTTAACTTCCTGGCTTTCCACCTACACTTTTTATACTCCCCACCCCTCTTGCCTGAAGAGTAAAGGAATTGTGTAAGAGTAATGAACAATCCTATCTGCCATTACAATGAGTAATTCTTTGCCAGTAGAACAATGAATAAGTAAGTACAGTATTGCTGCAACCTTATACCCGCTTGCCTGAGAGTAAGCCCCATTGAACACAATGGGATGTACTTCTGAGTAGACTTGTATAGAATTGCACTGCATGTGTGTGTTGTTTGCACATTTGTGTATGGAGGCTTGAGAATGGCCTGAACAATGCAAAGGGTGCTTATGACATTAGAAAAAAAGGATAGTGAACTTTCAAAGGTAAAAGGTTCCACTTGAATTCGGGATCAAAAGTCTGAATGAACTCAGCTTTCTGATTCACATGCTCTGGAAGTACAGATCAAGGTCATGCTCTGGACTTTGGCCCCAAAGTTGAGCCCTAGATGCATCACTGTTTATGTACAAATGGAAAATAAATTGCTAAGGGTGTCTAACACAGTCACATTCGATTTACAACAGAAAACTCCTCATGCATGAGGAAATTGATAAAGGGGAAGTTGAAAATGTAAATCAAGAGGATCATATCCTCTTGTGGGTTAGTCAAAACAACAATAATGGAAGTTCAGCTAGAATGCATACCACACTAAGGCACCGGTAAGTCCAAGAGGTCACCGGGAAGCACAAGAGGTCACCAGGGTGGGTAACAAGCAGTGCCATCACATACTGCCATTGATAGCCTTATCCTCCATAAACTTGTCTAACCCCCTGTAAAGCCATCCAGATTGGTGGCCATCACTGCATCTTGTGGTAGCGAGTTCCATAGTTTGAGTATTTGCTGTGTGAAGAAGTATTTATCAGAAGCAGTTAACTAGCCAGGGAGGCAGTTAGACCATTGGATGATAATGGAGCTAAAGGAGTACTAAGAGAGGATAAGGAAATTGCCAAGAAGCTGAATTAATTCTTTCATCTGTTTTCACTGCAGACACAGATATCTGTGCATAGGGATGTTAGAGAATTCTGCCACGGATCCCAGGGGCGCCAAATTCCAGTGAATTCAGCCCCCCAGAATCTGTGGCGGAACGGAGCAACCCGCCCCACCACCCCGCAAAAGCCCCCCGGAATGGAGCCTACCTGGCGGCGGCTCCGGCTGCACCTTTGGCTCCGGCGGTGGCTCCGGCGGTGGCGGCTCCGGCGGCTCCAGCCGCTGCTGGGCTGCTGCGGACGCAAATGGCATCCTGAGTAGGGGATGCCATTTGTGTCCCTATGGTAGCCCGTGATAGGCTATGTAAATATTTACGTAGCCTATCATGGCTAAAGTGGGGACGCAAATGGTGTCTGTTTTCTCCGTGATAGGCTACGTAAATATTTACCCTATGGTAGCCCGTGATAGGCTAAGTAAATATTTACATAGCCTATGACAGCTAAAGCGGCAACACAAATGGCGTAGGGGACGTTATTTGCATTCCCATTTTATCCATCATAGGCTACGTAAATATTTACTTAGCCTATCATGGGCTACCCCTACTCAGGACGCCATTTGCATCTGCAGCAGCCCAGCAGCAGCTGGGAGCCCTGCTGCGGGTTGGCCTGGCCGGCGGCTCCATGGCCTGGCTGCGGAGTGAAGCTGGCCAGGCAGGATTCCGGGAGAGAGGAATGTATCACCTCCCCCCCATCGAGGATTTTGGGGGGAGGGATGGAGCGCCTCCCCCCCACTGCGGATGTCCCTGGACGAAACCGGGTGTTTCGTACATCCCTACCTGTGCCTGAATTGATGTTTTCAGGAAGAAAGTCTGAGAAAATGAGGCAAATAATGGTAAACAGATAGACAAAATTTTCAACCTTCTTGACAAATTGAAAGTTAATAAATCACTGGGCCCAGACGGTATCCATCCCAGAGTTCTTAAAGAACTTGGATATGAAATTGTTGATCTTCTAACAAAAATATGTAATGTGTCCCTAAGATCAGCCTCTGAACCAGATAGGGATGTACGAAAATTCTGCCACGGATCTCGGGGAGGCCGAATGCCAGCGCATTTGGCCCCCTGAAATCGGTGGTGGAACGGCCCGCCCCCCCGGGATGGGACTTATGTTGGGCGGATCTTCCTGGCGGCGGCTGCAGTGGCTGGTCTTCTGACTGGCTGCCGCCACCGCCATTTCCACTTTAAAAAAAATCGGAAAAAAAAACCATGATAGGTTACATAAAGATTTACGTAGCCTATCACGGCTGACTTTAAAAAAAACAAACAAACGCGCGTACGCAATAGGGATGTACGAAAGTCACTTACCTGGTCTCGCAGCTTGCTTCGCGGTGGGGGGGAAGTGCTTCGCTTCTCCCCCCGAAGTTCAGGCCACGGGGGGAGGCTTCCCGCCTCGCCCGGCCGAAATTCAGGCCGGGGAGAAGCGCCTCGTCTCCCCGGCCGCGAACTTCAAAAGAAAAAAAAAAAGCCCCGTGATAGGCTACGTAATGATTTACATAGCCTATCATGGCTAGATTTGCCTATGGGGGCCGCCATTAGTGTACGCGCTTTTTTTTTTTTTTAAGTCACCCGTGATAGGCTACGTGACGATTAACGTAGCCTATCACGGCTGACTTTGCAAATCTAGCCGGGATAGGCTACGTTAATCGTTACGTAGCCTAACACAGGGGCGTTTTTTTTTTTTTTTTAACTTTTCTTGCAATGGCGGCAGCAGCTGGTCAAAAGACCGGCTGCCGCCCCCGCCCCTGACGAAGACCTGCCGAACCGCCGCTGGGACCCGCCGCCTGGAGCAACATTCGTAAAAGGTAAGTCCCATCCCGGGGGGGTGGCAGGGGGTGGCGGAGAATTTCTCCCCGAACCTTCGGAGGACCGAATGCGTTGGCACTTGGCCCCCCGAAGTTTCGGGGAGAAATTCTCCCCCATCCCTAGTACGCAAATGGTGGCGCCAATGGGCGCCGCCATTTGCGTTCCTTATTTTGGCACATCTAGTCTACGTAAACATTTACGTAGACTACGGCAAAAATAAGGGGAACGCAAATAGCGTAGACACTACGCTATTTGCGTTCCCCTTATTTTCGCTGTCTTACTCTACGTAAATGTTTACGTAGACTAAGACATGCCAAAATAAGGAACACAAATGGCGGCGGCCATGGCCGCCGCCATTTGCGTACGCGCGTTTTGTTTTGTTTTTTTAAGTCAGCCATGATAGGCTTCGTAAACATTTACGTAGCCTATCATGGCTGACTGCAGGGACGCAAACGGCGGTGGCTACGGCCGCAGCCATTTGCGTCCCTATTAGCCAGCAGCCGGTTGTCCGGCTGCTGGTGGAGCCGGCCGGCGGCTCCGCAGAATCACTGCGGAGCACAGCTGGCCGGCCAGGATTCCGGGGGGGGGGGAGGAATGGAGCGCCTCCCCCTCCGGCGAGGATTCCGGGGGGAGGGTCGGAATGCCTCCCCCCCACCATAAATGTAATTCGCGAAAGTTAAGTACCTTTCGTACATCCCTAGAACCAGAGGACTGGAGAATGGCAAATATAACACCATTGTTGTTAAAGAGATTCATTGTTTACTTGGACTCTTGGAAGGTTAGCATCTGGATGCAGTGATTTCTTGTTTTCAGTTTGTCAACTACTACTCACTGGAAAAGAGCTTGATGCTGGGAAAGATTGAAGGCAAAAGAGAAGGGGACGGCAGAGGATGAGATGGCTAGATAGCATCACCGATGCAATGAATATGGACTTGAGCACGCTCCGGGAGAGAGCGGAGGACAGGAAGGCCTGGCGTGCTATGGTCCATGGGGTCACGATGAGTCGGACATGACTGAATGACTGAACTACTACTACTACTACTACTACTACTAATTTCCCCCTGAAACCTTCATTTCACATAGGTTGGCCCCCTGGCCAACTCACTCTGTGATGAACCAAGGATTTGCCCTAGAATCTGCTGCAATACACAAAGGTTGAGAGAAGACATACAGATGTTCCCTTCAGAGTGAAGCCATAAGAACAGAAGAAGATTCCTGATGGATCAGGCAAAGGCCCATCAAGCCCAGCATCCTGATCCCCACAGTGGTCTAGCAGATGCCCCCCAGAAGACAAAAATTCTCCCCTGCTGATGCTCCCCAGCAACTGTTATTCAGAGGTATGTTGCCTCTGAACATGGAAGTTCACATAGGCATCACATCCAGCAGCCACTGATGAACCTAACTTCCATGAATATGCCCAATTCCCTGTAACAGCCAACTAAGCCCATGTTCACCACCACATCTTGTGGCAATCAGTTCTGTCAGTTAACCATGTCTTGTGTGGTAACCTCCTGAAAGTACTGCTAATTGATTTCATCAGGGGATCCCTGAGTTCTAAATGTTTGAGCAAGGGAGATTAAGTTATCTCTACTCACTTTCTCTGCATCATGCGCAATCTCATAAATCTTTATACTGTTAACCCCATAGTTGTCCTTTCTCTAAGCTAAATGGCCCTGGCACATTAGCCTTTTCTAGTAGGACAGGTGATCTTCCCCTGTGGTGGAAAGGGCTCCTCTGAAGTGGAAAGTGTGAAATCTGGCTCCCTGTGTATCATTACATAGATGATTCTTGCACTGAGCAGGGGGTTGGACTCGATGGCCTTGTAGGCCCCTTCCAACCCTACTATTCTATGATTCTATGATTCATTATTGCCCCCTGCAGCTGAACAAACCATCTAAATCATTGCCTGCAACAACACTGCCAGAAAAAAGTCAGCAGTGCCTTATCCCACTTACAATGACATCCACCAAACTACTCTATCACTCTTGCCTTCCCTGTTATTTCTCTGCTTAAGCAACTCAATAAACATGTGATTTTCTGCTCCTCTGCTTAGAACATAAGCCAGGAGAGAGAACAAAGGCTATAAAGAGCCTATAAGCTATAAACAACTCTAGCAGCATAGTAAGCCATAAACAACCTAGTCCAGGCGGCTGGGTTTGTTTTTTTGTGGCAGTGGAGAAGAGGGTGGCACTGTGAGTCAACTGCCTTTCTTAACTTCTGCATGCAAATGAAAATAGCTGAGAAGCTCTCACTCATGGCACCATCAAGCAGGAAGCTCTCCTCCACAAGTCCTTCTGAAAATCATTTTATTGGGCTAGGGATGGATGGACTCACCTCCGTCCGGGGCATGGGGGACATGCCCCAAGCACTCTAGCCATCTCCTCCTTGTGCGGAGGAGATGGCTAGGGTGGTTGGGGTGCTGAGGCCTTGACCTGGCCCTGCTGGCCTGGCTGTTAAGGGCTGCCTTGATAGCCAACAGGGGCAGGACGAGGCCTCGGCATCCCACATGCCCCAGCTGCTCTTGCCATCTTCTTCTTGCTAGGAGGAGATAGCAAGAGTGGTTGGGGCACATGCGGTGACAACTCTGGGCTGTTCCCTGGCAACCACCGAGTTCTGGGGTGCTCGGCAACTAGGTTTGTCAGCACCCCATAGCTTGCTGAACTGGGTTCAGGGGCTGGGCGTGGGGGGTCCACCAGCCTCCCAGATGAAGGAGGGCACTTGCAACATCCCTAGCTGGGGCTTGCCCAAGAGAATATTACATTAGATTTTGCCAAATACAGCCCTGCCCCCACAACCAATGGCAAACATTGCATTTACTGGCCTGAGAGTAGGACCTCTGGTCCAACAGACATCGGGTTTCCTTCTCTTTGCAGGATGGGACTGGAGGAGAGGATCAGAAGCAAGCTGTCACAGAGATGTGGCGTGAGGGAGCCCAAGGGATAGCCAGTCCTAGGGAGCATGCAAGAAAACTCACCCCACCAAGCAAGGAGTAACCATAGCCCTGTATGAGCCTTCTCAGCCCTGCAGTGGCCACACTCAGCTCCACCAGAAGAGGCCATGAAAGTTCAAATGCTGGCCACCCTAGCTGAAGACACTGCTGCTTAGCTCTTTCAAGGCTGTGTAGAAAAGCGAACAAGATCCCCACACCATACATCTTGTTTAACAGAACCAGCTTCCTTGGTTGCCCCCTTCCCATCTCTCCACTCTTCCAGGGCTCAAGAGGTCAAAGCCACCCTTGCAGGCTGGGACTCCAGAACAATAAGTTCTATCATAAACCTCCAGGCCACTCTCTCTGCAGCTTTCCTCCATGAAGTGAGCTGTGGGAACCTGGCACATAGCCTGTAGAACCAAGGATTCCCACCACCATGCATAGATAGGGGAGTAAGAGAATTTGGCTTCAGTTTGCAAATCATTCGAAAATGCCCCATTCGCAATCCTGGACGTGAACATGAACAGGAGTGCACTTCTCCAGAAATGTTTGCAAATTCCCAAACTTGCGTTCACCTTTGCAAACTGTGTACTTGTAAAATGCACAAATTTCTCAACATACAGAACTTTCTCAAAATGCACACCTTCCTCAAACGTTGAAAAACATAGTTTTCAACCCTGAATGTTGAAACTTTCCAACAAGTTTCTCCGATGGCACAAGTTTCCCCATTTGAATGAATGGAAAAACAGGTCACACACGAGACTGGGAGCCAGTCTGAGCACTGATTTAAAGTTCAGAGAATTTCAGCAGGTTCAAGCATCCGTGGTTCTCCTTCCCCTGTGTACAAAAAGCAGATATGAGGCTGCCACTCAGAGTAGATAATCTTAGACCAGGTGGACCAATGGTTTCATTCAGTACGTTGATTCATCTAACCCACTGTTATCTCCTCTGATTGGCAGAGGCTCGCCAAGGCCTCAGGGTGGGTGGGTGGGGGGCTTCACAAGTCCTACTCCCTCAGATACTTTTAAAAGGAGATGCCAAGGATTAAGTTGGGGCCTGTATTCGTACACATGTGCTCTACTATTGAATGACTTCCTTGGGAGGTGGTGGGTTCTCCTTCACTGGAGACATTTAAGCAGAGGCTGCTAGGGATGGGTGAACATTCAATGTTTGAGCTCTTTAAGGTACTCTGAATTCTTCCTGGAAGCACATTTCTTCTCATTTCCATTCTCGAATGTGAGCATCTTTTGTATGTGTGTGTGTGGATTGGAAAAAATGCACATTTTTTGATTGGCTAAAGCTTTCAAAGGATTTGAATAAGTGTGCATTTGCACAAGTGCACACTTTCAAATGTGAACACAAGTTTGGGACATTGTCCTGAGAGCTGCATTCCTGTTTGCATTCACATTCAGGGTTGAAAACAAGACACATTTGCATGATCTGAGAGCAGGAACAAAATGCTCATACATCCCTATGGGCTGGATGGCCAACTGTCAGGGATGCTGTAGTTGAGTCCTGCATTGCAGAGCCTGCATTGAGCAGGAGGTTGGACTAGATGATCTTCAGGATACCTTCCAACTTTATGATGCTGCGAACAGTGACTAGAAAACAAAGGTGAGGTAGGTGGGGGACCTTCCACCCACCCTAATTTCAAGCTGAAGTGATCCAAGACATTTCTTATGCTCAGATTCAGCAGTTATCGACTGCTGTTCTCATGCCCTCCCTTCTCTTTCAGTCTTAGCACAATCTTGCTGGGCTTGCCATGTGAAGTTTGTCACGGGTTCTAGCAGTGAGTAACAGACATAAGGAAAGGGAAGAACTGAACCTATTGTCATTTAGCACAAGATGCAGCAACAGCGCAAGCCAATTAGCAATGCTGGGCCATGAATTATGTTCCAAAACAAGCCCTTCCCCACCTATCAAAACAGAAACAGAAACATCAGGTGCCATGGGGTTCAAGCCAAGAACCCTGGTTTCTTGCTCCCTGTCCTACTGTCTGTTGGTTAGAAGAAGGAACTGTGGGTACTTGAAGCTGGAACACTTACACAACATCCCAGATTTCTCTTATTTGGGGAAATCAGGACTCAGGGGACACCAGAGAGCCAATTCCACTCTACTTTTAGATATGAAGTTTCAAGATTCCTTCGCATGGACAGTGTCTTGCCAGTGGAGTGTCCCTCTTTATCTTCTGTGTCCCCATTTTGCCAGTCTTCTACCTGCCACTGATCTGGTTTCTACCAGCCCAATTGCTGACTGCCCCCAGGTATTTGCATGCCCTTGGGCTTTGTATCTAACACACCTACACCTGAACAAATGTGTCCTTCTAGATATGAATTCTTTTAACTTCCTTGGAGTCTACTCCATAAATCTTCCCTGGGGATACCTGGGGATGTCTGTCTGTCTGTCTGTCTATCTATCTATCTATCTATCTATCTATCTATCTATCTATCTATCTATCTATCTATCATCTATCTATCTATCCTGGGCATTTGGGGTGGGTTAGGGTATTTTTAGAAATATGTTTTTAATGTAGAATTTTATTGTTTTAAACTGTTCTATTGTTGTACATCACCCAGAGTGGCTGGTTGACCAGCCAGATGAGCGATTAATAAATTAAATATCTATCTATCTATCTATCTATCTATCTATCTATCTATCTATCTATCCATCCATCCATCCATGCAGCATGACCTGAATTATGCACATAGTGAGGAGCTGTTTTCAAAACAGGGTTGACACGGGCTTGCTTTTTTTTTTTTTAAAATGCTCTCTGCCGTCCTTTGCTGACTTTCCATCATATTTTCTAGAGCTTTCATGTCATGCTTGCTGACCAAACGATTTATTAGGGGCTATGTGGGAAATGCTGAAATGAACGATGGGCACCTCTGCATGTTGATGTGAGCTCCCCTACCCTTTCTCTGTAGCAGTAGGCTTCTAAATAATTTTAGCAACCACAAACATTATCTGCCGGTGAGTGAGTGACATGAATACTGGTTCAAAAAGCTTTTTTCACCCTCAGGTTCTCCCTTGCCTCAATTTATATGGGCATATAGCCAATTTAAAGGTTCAGGTGAGTGGCCAGAAGAGATTAAACATGCCACAACTTGAAATTCACAGCTCCTCATTTTGAAGAAGGAGATTCAAAATCAAGTATGTATAGCCAGCATTTCTCTTCCACATTCAAATATGGATTTTAAAGTTGGTGTGTCATGCCTGAAATCAGTGCATGGCTGTCCCATGGGTGTTTTGAAATGCGTTGTGTGTCCCAAAACAATGCTTAGATATTTGACCTTCAGAAAATCCAATTCTCCTATCCCATTCTACAATTGTCCCATATGTTTTGCTGGCCTTGCCCTCTACTTTGCCTTCCTTCTGATTTAACCTGGAGAATTTGGCTTAGTGCAACCCTGTCGCAGATCCAGAGGTCTTATATTATTTTCCAGCCCTAGCTCCAGGAATAGCCAGGTGAAATGCTTCTTCATGTAATGCACAGTTAATGCCATACTATGTGGCAATGGTCCCAAAGGGAAGATTCAATTCAGGGCTACAGTAACATAATTTTAGACTCTGCATCTAATGGTCTTATACCTCTCTTGCCCCTACCCCGCTTTTCCAGATGGAAATGAGCATGACTCCGTTATGTCAAATGTGACAAGTTAGCCCTGATGAATTTATTTATTTATTTACAACTTTTGTATGCTGCTCCTCATCTAATGAGATTCTAGAGCAATGAACAATAAGAGATAAAAGAATAAAAAAGTAAAAAAGTAAAACACCATTTTAAACTTGTGTGTGTGTATGTGGGGCTCCACTCATTCTGGTGAGTGGGGCTACAGATGTCAGAGAAATCCTCAATGGAACCAAATGACTTCATATTTTGATGAATCTGACTGGTGGATTCTACAGCACATGGGCTTTTCTCACATGAGACGGATTCCACCAACTTGCAGATGTTCTTCTATCTTTCCTGATTTCGTTGTTGAAAATTTCGTTGTTGAAAGCTCACACACACAAAATGCACATTCCCTATAGGCTGAAGCATGACAATGCACATTTTGGGGGATTTTGTGCATTTTTTTGGCGGGGGGATCTGCATTTTTGCATGTGTGAATTTGTGCAGATGTGCATTTGTGCAAATTCGGGAACCCCCAAAATCTGATTCTGGTGGTGGGTGGACTGCAGAATGAAAGGTGCCTGACAATCCATGAAACACAGACAGAGCAGAGTTTGCACAAACTGTACAACCCTAAGTGGGGCCCTGGATGACTGCCCCAGAGTCCTTTGATGATGCCACTTATTCAGATTCATGGAGGGTGGCTCTGTGAATAGCTCTTAGCCATGTTAGCTAAATGAACCTCCTTGCCTACAGGCAGTATAGATACTGGATGCTGGGGACCATTAACTGGAGATAGCATGACAGAGGTTTATAACATTGTAAATGGCGAGGAAAGAGGGTAATTAAAGTTCTAAATTTAATTCTGGAATTGGCACATGCCCAGTTTGCCACATTGTTTACTTAATTGCAATCATTGATATACTAATTCCATAATTTTTATTTTTATTTTTACATGTTACTAATGTGCACAAGTGTTTGGGTGCATAGATGGAACACAGCACATAGTCACATCTAGATTCCTATTATGCACTGTATTTCAGCCACACATATAGGCACAACTGGAAAGCATTAGACTGAATGCTTTTCAAATGGTCTGTAAGATTTGGGAAATAATAATCACAATCACAATAATAATAATTTTTAAAGTGCCTAGAATTTGTTAAACACCATGCAGTTATTTAAAAATAACACACACAGCTAGGGATGGACGGAACACTTATCTTCCGTTCCATTCTGTTTCCGCTGGGGGGGGAGGCGCTCCATCCCTCCCCCCGGAATCCTTGATGGGGGGGAAGTGATCCAGTCCTCCCCCCTGGAATCCTGCCCAGCTGGCTCCGCTCCACCGCCAAGCCGCAGAGCCGCCGGCCGGCTCTGGCCGCCCACAGCCGGACTTCCGGCCATGGACGGGCTGCTGTGGATGCAAATGGTGGCCACCGTAGCGGCCACCATTTGTGTCCAGTCAGGCTACCATTTATGTAGCCTATCATGGCTGGGCAAAACAACAACAACAAAAATAAACGGTGTATGCAAATGGCGGCAGCTACGGCAGCCGCCATTTGCGTTCCCTACTTTTTGCCGTTTTATCCTACTTAAATATTTACATAGGCTATTATGGTGGGGAAAAAGGGGAACACAAATAGCGTAGTGGGCGCTATTTGTGTTCCCTATTTTTCACCGTTTTAGCCTACGTAAATATTTACATAAGCTATTATGGCGGAAAAAAAGGAACGCAAATAGCGCCCACTACACACTTCGCGTTCCCCTTTTTTTTTCGCTGTAACAGCCTACGTAAATATTTACGTAGGATAAAATGGCGAAAGATAGGGAACGCAAATGGTGGCCGCTTTAGCCTACGCCATTTGTGTACGCTGTTTTTTTTTTTGCTTGCCGTGGCTACGTAAATACTTACGTAGCCTATCACGGCAAACAGCAGATGCAAATGGCAGCCATAGCAGCAGGTCAAAAGACCAGCAGCTGCCGCTGCCGGAGCCGCCACCGCCAGAACATCCACCCCAGGTAAGCTTCATCCTGGGGGAGAATCTGTGGGGGGGGGGGCGGGGGATGGGAGGCCGTTCCGCCACGGATTTTGGGGGGCCGAATGCCAGTGCATTCGGCCTCACTGAAATCCGTGGTGGAATTCTCTGCCATCCCTACTCCAAATTCCACTATTGGACATGGGGTGGTGGGGAAGCCTTTCCTGATGCACCAACACAACATTTCATGTATTGTCCCCTCACATGGATGGGCTGGTGCAATTTCTCCCTTGTGAGAATGCCTGTGCTGGTGTTGAGCCAAAATGCCCCTCCAACTTTGCAACCCTGTCTGCAAGCTACAAAGTTGGGGTGGGGCTTTTGGCTACTGGGGGCACTAATATGGGTGAACAGGGGGAAATTTACCAGTGGTGGAGATCGTGCCCTCCAAATCTAGTGAGAGCCATTTTTCTGCAATGAGAATTCAGCTGTCTACCGAGAGGATGTCAGAGTGAGGGAATGAATCCACAAGGCATCATCATGAAGCCAAATCAGTGTGAGGGCGAGAGAAGGAAATATTTTCTGACCTCACTCTTCATCTTCCAGGTAGGAATCTGAATCTGACATTTTGAAGAAAAATGTCACAGATCCCCAGTACCAGGGAGTGTGATCACTGCTGCCATCCTTAGAACCATGGTGGTTCCACATGGACCTATGGCGCGATTGGAGACCACCCAGAGAAGAGCCTTCAGTATGGTGGCCCCCTTCCTTTGGAACTTGGAGGTCAGGTAGGCACCAGCACTGTGTTTCTTCTGGCACCTCCTGAAAACAGCTCTATTCCAGGAAACATTCCTTAACTGACCAGCTACAGTTTTGCTGGCATTCTGTCTTTAAAAGGAATAATTTTAATATGGTGCTTTAACTCTTTTCTATCTTCTTACTATTTTACCTCTTACATTCTCCACTCCAGAATATGTTTTAGATGTGGAGCAGTATACAAATATTGTAAATCAATAAATTAATCAATAACCCATGCAAACAGTGTCCAGAAAAAGGTAAGGTAGGTGGGGGACCTTCTCCCCACTCCAATTTTAAGCTGAAGTGATCCAAGACATTTCTTATGCTCAGATCCAGCAGTATCTACTGCTGTTCTCATGCCCTCCCTTCTCTTTCAGTCTTAGCACAATCTTGCTGGGCTTGCCATGTGAAGTTTGTCACGGGTTCTAGCAGTGAACAACAGAAATAAGGAAAGGGAAGAACTGAACCTATTGTCAGTTAGCACAAGATGCAGCAACGCTGCTGGGAATTAGCAATGCTGGGCCATGAATGATGTTCCAAAGCAAGTGTCCTCCTACACCGATGTGGGCAGTGACATCCTTGTAAACGATGTTTGTGTACTTGTACATCATTCCTGCAAATGTACATGCTAAGCATGAAAAATAGTACATAAGATCATGTGCCATCTACTTACAGCCATCATTCTGCCAACAACTATATGTAATTGTTCTCCAGTTGGCAAACTCTCTGCACTTAAGCTACTCGACTCACAGAAAGGAAAATGAAAATTTAGGTCATGCCTACAAAAGGTGTTTACTCATAGAATCATGGAGTTGGAGGAGAACCTGTACATCATCTAGTTCAACCCTCTGTTACATTATTGTAATTCAGAGCTAGAGGAATGTGTGTTCAGACTCTGGTCTGGTGTCCTTCAGTGAGGGAGAGCCCACCATCCCTCTAGATATTCTTATTCTTATTCTTATTAAATTTATTAATCGCCCATCTGGCTGGTCACCCAGCCACTCTGGGCGATGTACAACATACAATAAAAACAGTTTAAAACAATACAATTCTACAATAAAAACATTTTCTAAAATACCCTAACCCACCCCAAATGCCTGCCTGAACAACCACGTTTTTAATGCATGACGGAAGCTCATTAAAGAGGGGGCATGATGGAGTTCCCTAGGGAGGGAGTTCCACAGAGTGGGGGCCACCACAGAAAAGGCCCTCTCCCTCATCCCCACCAGTCTAGCTGTCCTGGCTGATGGGACAGAGAGAAGGCCATCCGAGGCTGATCTTGTTAAGTGGCCTGTCTGGTGCTTAATTGGTTCAATTGCTGTACTGCTCTTACCATCATGAAGTTTCTCCCAGTGTTCAACCATAATCTACCCTCCAATAACTTAAGCCCATTTGATCTAGTCCTAGCCTCTGATGAAGCAAAGAATAAGTCTTTGCCCTCTTCCATGTATGGCATTTGAAGAGGGCTTGCGTAACTCAGTGAAGCCATAAGCTATGCCATGCAGGGCCATCCAAGATGGACAGGTAATGGCAGAGAGTTCTGACAAAATGTGGTCCACTGGAGAAGGAAATGGCAACCCACTCCAGTATTCTTGCCAAGAAAACCCCATGGAACGTATCACAAGGCTAAAAGAGATGACGCCGGAAGATGAGCCCCTCAGGTCGGAAGGTGTCCAATATACTACTGGGGAAGAGCAGAGGGTATTTCCAAGTAGTGCCAGAAAGAGTGAAGTGGCTGGGCCAAAGCCGAAAGGACACTCAGCTGTGGATGTGTCTGGTGGTGAAAAGAAAGTCAGATGCTGTAAAGAACAATATTGTTTAGGAACCTGGAATGTCAGATCAATGAATCAAGGTAAGCTGGAGGTGGTCAAACATGAGATGGCAAGATTGAACATCGACATCTTGGGAATCAGCGAACTAAAATGGACAGGCATGGGCAAATTTAATTCAGGTGACCATCATATCTACTACTGTGGGCAAGAATCCCTTAGAAGAAATGGAGTAGCACTCATAGTCACCAAAAGGGTGGGAAAAGCAGTACTGGGGTACAATCTTAAAAACGATAGAATGATCTCAGTACGAATCCAGGGCAGGCCATTCAACATCACAGTGATTCAGGTCTATCCCCCAACCACTGAAGCCGAAGAAGCTGAGGTTGATCGGTTCTATGAAGACCTACAACACCTTTTAGAACTAACACCAAAAAAAGATGTCCTCTTCATCATAGGGGATTGGAATGCTAAAGTAGGAAGTCAAGAAATCACCGGGATAATAGGCAGGCATGGCCTTGCTGTACAAAATGAAGCAGGACAAAAGCTAATAGAGTTTTGCCAGGAGAACACGCTGATCATAGCGAACACTCTTTTCCAACAGCACAAGAGGTGACTCTACACATGGACATCACCAGATGGTCAATATCGAAATCAGATTGATTATGTCCTTTGCAGTCAAAGATGGAGAAGCTCTATACAGTCAGTAAAAACAAGACCTGGAGCTGACTGTGGCTCAGATCATGAGCTTCTTGTTGCAAAATTTCAACTTAAATTGAAGAACGTAGGGAAAACCACTAAACCATTCAGGTATGACCTAAATCATATCCCTTATGAATATACAGTGGAGGTGAGGAATAGATTTCAGGGATTAGACCTGATAGACAGAGTGCCTGAGGAACTATGGATGGAGGTCCGTAACACTGTTCAAGAGGCAGCAATGAAATCCATCCCAAAGAAAAAGAAATGCAAGAAAGCCAAGTGGCTGTCTGATGAGGATTTACAAGTAGCTGAGGAAAGAAGGGAAGCGAAAAGCAAGGGAGAAAGGGGAAGATATATCCAACTGAATGCAGAGTTCCAGAGAATAGCAAGGAGAGACAAGAAGGCCTTCTTAAATGAACAATGCAAAGAAATGGAGGAAAACAACAGAATGGGAAAGACTAGAGATCTCTTCAAGAAAATTGGAGATCTCAAGGGAACATTTTGTGCAAAGATGGGCATGATAAAGGACAAAGAAGGCAGGGACCTAACAGAAGCAGATGAGATTAAGAAGAGGTGGCAAGAATACTCAGAAGAACTATACAGGAAAGATCTGAATGTCCCTGATAGCCATGATAGTGCAGTCACTGAACTTGAGCCGGACATCCTCGAGAGTGAAGTCAAGTGGGCTTTAGGAAGCATTAGTAACAACAATGCTAGCGGAGATGACAGTATTCCAGCTGAGCTATTTAAAATCCTAAAAGATGATGCTGTCAAAGTGCTGCATTCAATATGCCAACAAATTTGGAACATTCAACAATGGCCGCAAGACTGGAAAAGGTCAGTTTACATTCCAATTCCAAAGAAGGGCAACGCCAGAGTGTTCAAACTACCGCACAATTGCGCTCATTTCACATGCCAGCAAGGTCATGCTCAAAATCCTACAAGATAGGCTTCAGCAGTATGCGAACCGAGAACTACTGGAAGTACAAGCTGGGTTTCGAAGAGGCAGAGGAACTAGAGATCAAATCGCCAACGTTCGCTGGATCATGGAGAAACCAAGCGAATTCCAGAAAAACGTCTATTTCTGCTTCATTGACTATGCTAAAGCCTTTGATTGTGTGGATCACAACAAACTGTGGCAAATTCTTAAAGTGATGGGAGTAGGGGTGGATGAAAGTGACTTACCTGTCCTCGAAGCTTGTTCGTGGTGGGGGGGAGGTGCTTCGCTGCTCCTCCCGCAAAGTTCAGGCCGGGGGGGGAGGCTTCCCGCCTCGCCCGGCCGAAATTCAGGCCGGGGGGGAGGCTTCCTGCCTTGCCCGGCCGAAATTCAGGCCGGGGAGGAGGCTTCCCGCCTCGCCCGGCCGTGAGCTCGAAATTTTTTTTTTTAAAAAAACGCCCCCGTGATAGGCTACGTGACGATTAACGTAGCCTATCACGGCTAGATTTGCAAAGTCAGCCGTGATAGGTTACGTCAATTGTCACGTAGCCTATCACGGGTGACTTTAAAAAAAAAAAAAAGCTCATACGCTAATGGCGGCCCCCATAGGGAGCCGCCATTCGCGTTCCTTATTTGGTTGCTGTAGTCTACGTAAATCTTTACGTAGACTACGGCGAAAATAAGGGCAACGCAAATAGCGTTGCCCTTATTTTCGCTGTAGTCTACGTAAATCTTTACGTAGACTACAGCAACCAAATAAGGAACGGGAATGGCGGCTCCCTATGGGGGCCGCCATTATCCGTACGCGCTTTTTTTTTTTTTTTTAAGTCACCCGTGATAGGCTACGTGACAATTGACGTAGCCTATCAGGGCTGACTTTGCAAATCTAGCCATGATAGGCTACGTTAATCGTCACGTAGCCTATCACGGGGGCGTTTTTTTTTTCCTTTTCTTGGAATGGCGGTGGCGGCAGCCGGTCGAAAGACCAGCTGCCGCTCCCGCCCCGCATGAACAGCCGCCGAACCGCCGGCCGGACCCGCTGCCGGGAGGGACATTCGGCAAAAGTAAGTCTCGTCCCCGGGGGGGGTGCGGGGTGCGGGGGGGGGTGCGGAGGAGTTCTCCCCGAAACTTGTTTGGGGGGCCGAACACGTTGGCGCTCGGCCCCCCCAAGTTTCGGGGAGAAATTCTCCGCCATCCCTATATGGGAGTACCAGACCACCTTACCTGTCTCCTGAGAAACCTGTACAAGGGTCAAGAAGCAACCATAAGAACCAGACATGGAACAACCGATTGGTTCAAAATTGGGAAAGGAGTATGACAAGGCTGCATATTGTCACCCTGCTTATTTAACTTATATGCAGAGTACATCATGAGAAACGCCGGGTTGGATGAATCACAGGTCGGAATTAAGATTGCTGGGAGAATTATCAACAACCTCCGATATGCAGACGATACCACCCTAATGGCAGAAAGCGAAGAGGATCTCAAGAGCCTCTTGTTGAGGGTGAAAGAGGAGAGTGCAAAAGCTGGTTTGAAACTCAACATTAAAAAAACTAAGATCATGGCATCTGGCCCCGTCACTTCCTGGCATATAGAAGGGGAAGAAATGGAAGCAGTGACAGATTTTATTTTCTTGGGCTCCAAGATCACCGCAGACGGTGACTGTAGCCATGAAATTACAAGACGCTTGTTCCTTGGGAGGAAAGCTATGGCCAACCTAGACAGCATAGTAAGAAGCAGAGACATCACCTTGCTGACAAAGGTCTGTCTAATCAAAGCTATGGTTTTCCCAGTAGTAATGTATGGCTGTGAGAGCTGGACTATAAGGAAGGCTGAGCGCCGAAGAATTGATGCTTTCGAACTGGGTGCTGGAGAAGACTCTTACGAGTCTCCTGGACTGCAAGGAGGTCCAATCAGTCAATCCTAAAGGAAATCAACCCTGAGTGCTCATTGGAAGGACAGATACTGAAGCTGAAGCTCCAATATTTTGGCCACCTAATGCGAAAAGAAAACTCTCTGGAAAAGACCCTGATGCTGGGAAAGACTGAAGGCAAAAGGAGAAGGGGACGGCAGAGGATGAGATGGCTAGATAGCACCACGGATGCAATGAATATGAACTTGAGCACGCTCCGGGAGAGAGCGCAGGACAGGAAGGCCTGGCGTGCTATGGTCCATGGGGTCACGAAGAGTCGGACACGACTGAACGACTGAACAACAACATTCATGTCTACTGTTCTCCAAGTTAACTACATCCAGCTCCTTCAGCGTTTTTTCATAAAACTTTTTTCTCACATCCCAACCATCTTTGTTCTCATTCTCTGGAACCATCCCAGTTTGGCTACATCTTTCTTAAAATGCAGAACCCAGACTTGGACAGGGTACTCCATATTAAGACTGACTAATGCAGAATAAAGTGGAACTATTTCTTCCAGTGAAGTAATTGGAAACTATGATTCTTTTAATGCCACCTAAAATCACATTATGCTTCACTCTGCCCATTTCCCCCCTTTCTTTTTTGCTGGCACACCTTTGCTGACTCATGTTCAGCTTGTGATCTCTGTTGTTGGTACGTTATCTTAGTGCTAACCTTGAAGAGCAGGAAGACGTACTTGAGGGGGGAGGTGGAGGAAGGCACCAGATTGTTTGCGGATGGAGAGGGGAAGAGCCAACTCCCCCCTCTGGGGGAATTCTACTAATCTTATCTCCATCCTCCTCAATTGCTGTCCTGGAAACTCCTTGACTGATTTTTTTCAACTCAGTGCCATCCAAATTCACCTCCAAAACATTGCTTCAAAACTTGGCGGCAACTCTGGTCTCAGCAGCAGGCCTCAGTACCTTTACGTCTTGTGCAGGACATTCCTTTACCATCTCCAGTTCTCCCAGTGGGATCCCCAGTGAACTGAAAGGCAGATCCTACCCCCAGCACAGTTTGTCTAAGGGCCAAACAATATGACATTGAGGAAAGCCATGATTGGATCTCTGTACCTGGAGCTGCAGAACTGGGATGGGAGGGCTAGTCCTTCCCACTGAACTGTTCAGATTGCCCCACTGGGGCTGCCGGAATCGTATGGTACCATACAGGTTGTACAGCAGCTGCGGGAGGGGATTTCAGTTTGGAAACCCATGTGGAGAGGAGACTTAGACTAGGGATGAACGGATTCACCTGCACCTGGCTTTGTCAGGTGCTCACTGAGCTGCTGACACCACCCACCCCTGCTCGTGGCACCACGCAGGCTTTGTCACAGTCCAGCAAGCACTTGCCACCACCACGGGGCTGCCCGTCCTCCCTAGTGAGCTGCCACTGTGCACAACAATGGTGGTTTGGGTGCTTCTGGATGAGGAATGTTGCGCACTTGTCAGACTCTAAAGGCCCCTTTTACGCAACACTGCAGGCATGAAGGCTCCATCCATCCACCTGTAATGATGCATAAACGGGGCCTTTATGGTCGCCAAGTATGCAACATTACCAACCAGAAGCACCTGAGCCGCCATTGTTGTGCTCAATGGCGGCTCGCTAGAGAGGACGGGCAGCTGCTGGGCACTTGCTATGCCGCAGGGTGCTCTCCGAGTGGGTCTGTGAGTGCCCCGCGGTTCGGTGAGCAGCATCCGAGAGGGCAGGTCCCCCCTGCAGACTCTTGTGACATTCCTTGTTCAGACTACTTCTCCCTGGTCCAAATTACCCCAGGTACAGACACACCACAGCTATTAATATTTTTAAACAGTCCAGGAGATCTCCTCATGGAACTTTTGATGTCATGCCTAGTTTGGTTCTCACCACCTCCAGCTCTCACCAGCTTGAAAAATGGGTCAGTTTTAATTAGTGGAGTGGCGAGTTAATGTTCCATCTCTCTCTCTCTCTCTCTCTCTCTCACACACACACACACACACACACACACGTTTGGAACCTATTTTGCTTCGCATGTGCATCCTAACAGAGAATGAAAGAAAACAGTCAAAATGGCCTTTTCTTCTAACTATGAGGGGTACATTTTTGCTTACAAAATGGCAGGTTATCTTACACTTCCTTTGGTATCTCAAGAAGTCATTTATACTAAGGATTTGATAATATATTCAAATGTCATTTGCTTAACACTAAAAGGATTTTTTTAATTGGTTGACAATTTTAGTTCCTTTAGAGTCTAAGAGAATTGAAATTGCAACAGACCAAAGATCCTCCAGGTCCAACATCATATATATCTCCTGGAGATGTGCAGAACTGTCTGTTTACAATCCAGGTCCATTTAGTCCATTCTGTCCTTCTTTTTAGCTTTCTTTCTTTCTTAACATACACATGAAAATTCACATTTAAATTGTATGCATTGCAAATTAGCTCAGTTCACTTAAACATGCAGACCAAATGAAATTCTCCTACATCCCTAATATATAATAATAGCGAACCAAATTCTCCAAGTGCCAATCTTTATGTAGCTGAAATCAGCAGACTTAGGGGAACCCCAAGGTTTTTAGAAAAATAAAAAAATCTTTAGAAAAGAAAAACCCTCATGGGGAGGAACCAAAAACTGTTCCAATAAGGGCTAAACATGCTCAGCTGGTAATGAATGTTTCCTGATTGGGGTGAGGTGGGGGGATGGAAAAGTGGGGAGTGGGATAGAAAGGAGTATCCTGGAAGATGACATGACTGTTTGGCTGGAACATGAGCACTTTACTGTCAGTTTATTGAAGGCCCCACTTTTTCCTTCTATTTCCGGTGTCCAGGCTGTGGGTGCTGTTATTTATGTAGTCAAAACAGCACAAACCACATGCAAGAGGGAGGTATCAGCAGGCTTTGGAAAATCCTGCAAGTTGCAAAAGTACAAAAACAAAACTGTTTGGGGGGGGGGGAGATTAATCAAGGATGGGCAAACTCAGTGACCCAAGAATGCTGACTGACTGTTGTGGGGGAGGACTGGAAGCCATGGGGAGGGGAAGAAATGGGATGGAATGGAATAGAATCCTGAACAGCAGCAATCATACTGTAACATTTTGTTGCAGATTCCACTTGTTCCAGCTCTAACTGGGGTTACATTAGACAGATTCCCCGTGGGAAGGAGGAAAAGAGGTACGACATATATCTGAATGTTTGGGGAAAGGTACAAAGCAGCAGAGTATCTCAGCAGGTGACAAATGAAGAGTTTGAAATCAGTCAGCCTGCCAGCCAGATGACTCACCTGTTTTCAGATTTCAGGATGTAGCAACTAGTGGAGGAGGAAAATTATCTGTGGTCTCTCCGCCTCCCAGCTGTCTTCTACCAAAAAAAGAAGGATCTAGAAAGAACCTATGCGTACTTTGCACAGGGTATAAAGATGAATGCTAGTGCGGAAGAGGGAACAAAGGCCCAGTTGATATGTGCAATGCGAAGACCCTCCCGCAGTGTAAAGCTGCATGGAGAAAGAGAAGCAGGCACAACTTCAGTAGAATTATTTTCCAGCCCCAGCTTCAGGACTGACCAAAGGAAGTACTCCTTCACACAAAGCATCATTGACATATGTGTTTCAGTGCTCTAAGATGTGGCAGTGGCTCTAAGAAGGATGGTTGAATCCTTGAAATGCACAGAGGGTGTGTAGCCATTAGAAACGATTGCTAAATGGAAACTCCATAGTCAGAGGCAGTGTACCTCTATGTACCAGACACTGAGGGCAAAGAACTGGGGATAGTGTGATAAAGGTTCATAAAATTTTGCATGGTGAGCAAAGAGCATAAATCATCTCTCAGTATGTGAGTACGTCGGGTCACCCAATGAACTCGTTGGTTAGTAGCCGTTTTAGGGCTGAAAGAAGGAAGTATTTCTAGAGCTCTGAGCAAAGGGCCTCTAATAAATCTCCACACGATTTTCAGGCAATGTAATTGGGGGAACCATTTCAACAAATTTCTCGGGGTGGTGGTGTTTCTCTAACAGTTTCTGATTCATTCATTCATTCATTCATTCATTCAAAGCATTTTTATCCCATTCTTTAGTCAAAAGGCTCCCAGAGCTGCTTACAAGAATCAATAATTATAGAGTGCCCTGCCCTCAGGTTCGCCATCTAAAAAAGGCATGAAACACAAGGAAAGGACTTGGGAGGGACTGGGAGAAGGGAAAAAAGCACAATGGTGATGTTTGATTCAGTTTTAAGGAAGCATGATGTAGTAGTAATGGGGGACTTCAATTTCCCCGATATTTGTTGGGAGACAAATTCTGCAAAACATGGCCCCTCCAGGAAATTCCTGACTTGTGTGGCGGATAACTTCCTCCTACAGAAAGTAGAGGAAGGAACTAGAGGATCGGCTATCCTTGACTTGATCCTAACCAACAGAAATGACTTAGTGGATAAAGTAGCAGTTACAGGAACTCTGGGGGAAAGCGACCATGTTGTACTTGAGTTCTTGGTTCTAAGGGAAGCAAAAGCCAAGTGTAGTCAAACGCGTACCCTGGATTTTAGGAAAGCTGATTTTAATAAACTCAGAACAATGATCAGTAAGGTCCCATGGCAAGCGAAGCTAACGAGAAAAGGAGTCCAAGATGGGTGGGAACTTTTAAAAAAGGAAATTCTCAAAGCACAATCACAAACAATTCCAACAAGAAGAAAAGGTGGAAAGACAACAGAAGAAGCCAATGTGGCTTCACAAAAAGCTTAGGGATGACCTGAAAACAAAAAAGGACACATATAGGAAGTGGAAAGAAGGCCAAGTAACAAAGGAAGAGTACAGGCAGGTAGCACAGAATCGCAGGGATGGCGTCAGGAAGGCTAAAGCGGAGAACGAGCTGAGGTTAGCGAGGGATGCTAAAAACAACAAAAAGGCTTTCTTCAGCTACGTGCATTGTAAAAGGCAGAGGAAAGAAATGGTTGTTCAGCTATTAAATAAGGATGGCAGAATGATAACAGATGACAAAGAAAAGGCAGAGGTGCTCAATTCTTACTTTGGCTCAGTCTTCTCCCAAAAGAGGGTCTATGACCCCCCTGGCAAAGGTGAAGTACAGGCTGAAGGGGCAGGATTGCAGCTTGAGATCAACAGGCATATGGTCAAGGAACACCTCATTACTTTGAATGAGTTCAAATCTCCAGGGCCAGATGAACTGCATCCTGGAGTCATAAAGGAACTGGCAGAAGAACTCTCAGAACCGCTGTCTATTCTCTTTGAGAAATCATGGAGGACGGGGGAAGTGCCAGATGACTGGAGGAGGGCTAACGTTGTCCCTATCTTCAAAAAGGGTAAAAAGGAGGAACCTGGGAACTACAGACCAGTCAGTCTGACATCAATCCCTGGGAAAATTCTGGAGCAGATCATAAAGCAATCCATCTGGAAGCACCTTGACAACAATGCCGTGATTACTCGAAGCCAACATGGATTTGTCAAAAACAAGTCCTGCCAGACAAATCTGATCTCATTTTTTGATCAAGTCACCTCCCTTGTAGACCGTGGGAATGCTGTAGACATCATATACCTCGACTTCAGCAAAGCTTTCGACAAAGTGCCCCATGATATCCTGATGAGCAAACTAGCTCGAAGTGGGCTAGATGAAACAACGATCCGGTGGATCCACAGTTGGCTACAGAATCGGACTCAAAGAGTGCTTATCAATGGGACCTTCTCAAGCTGGGGAGAGGTAACAAGTGGGGTACCGCAGGGCTCAGTCCTGGGCCCAGTGCTCTTCAACATTTGTATTAATGACTTGGAGGAGGAGGTGCAGGGAATGCTGATCAAATTTGCAGATGACACAAAATTGGGAGGGATAGCTAATACTTTGGAAGACAGAAACAAAATTCAAAGTGATCTGGATAGACTGGAGTGCTGGGCAGAAAACAACAGAATGGCATTTAATAGGGACAAATGCCAAGTTCTGCACCTAGGAAAAAGAAACCAAATGCACAGTTACAAGATGGGGGATACGTGGCTCAACCACACTACGAGCAAGAAGGATCTTGGAATTGTTGTCGATCACAAGCTGAATATGAGCCAACAATGTGATGTGGCTGCAAAAAAGGCAAATGCTCTTTTGGGCTGCATTCATAGAAGCATAGCTTCCAAATCCCGGGAAGTACTAGTTCCCCTCTACTCAGCACTGGTTAGGCCTCATCTGGAGTACTGTGTCCAGTTCTGGGCACCACACTTTAAGAAGGATGCAGACAAACTGGAGAGGGTTCAAAGGAGGGCAACAAAGATGATCAGGGGACTGGAAACAAAGCCCTATGAAGAGAGACTGAAATAACTGGGCATGTTTAGCCTTGAGAAGAGAAGACTGAGGGGAGATATGATAGCACTCTTCAAGTACTTGAAAGGTTGTCACAGAGAAGAAGGCCAGGATCTCTTCTTGATCATCCCAGAGTGCAGGACACGGAATAATGGGCTCAAGTTACAGGAAGCCAGATTCCGGCTGAACATCAGGAAAAACTTCCTGAGTGTCAGAGCAATACGACAACGGAACCAATTACCTGGGGAGGTGGTGGGCTCCCCCACACTGGAGGCCTTCAAGACGAGGTTGGACAGCCATCTGTCAGGGATGCTCTGACTTGGATTCCTGCATTGAGCAGGGGGTTGGACTCGATGGCCTTGTAGGCCCCTTCCAACCCTACTATTCTATGATTCTATGATTCTATGAGTTGCCCAGATGGATGGGGATATATCAGTTGAAATCAAGTTTGCGCTGTAGCTACTGTCCTTCTGGGCATCTCTTTTCATTCTGGGGCTGGAATGAAAATAATTTTGTTTCTATTTTCTTTGCTGGCCTGATCCACTTTTCTTACCCCTCTTCTCCTTTGACTTCCTAATTTGCTTCTGACAACTCACCAAGTTGGGCCTTCTTCTTCTCCCATCCCCTCAGGGCAAGATGTTTCCTTAAACAACAATTTTTTTGGCAAAATGCTACTGCCATTTGGAATGCCAGTAGTAATTGCACAGCTTCTTCTTCCTTTTCCTCCCCTTAAGTGGCAGCAGCAGCAATTGTCCTAGCAGCCTGGCCACTATGTTGAACCTTCTGCAATTCCCTGGACCTAGCATCCTTCTGGAACATTGAGTGTGTGTGCATGCACGTGTGTACATGCATGTGTGGTATTGGATGCTATTAAAATGGAGAAATTCGGAGAAAA
Organism: Heloderma suspectum; assembly: GCF_057233095.1. NCBI lineage: Eukaryota > Metazoa > Chordata > Lepidosauria > Squamata > Helodermatidae > Heloderma > Heloderma suspectum. The sequence goes on from NC_139461.1 coordinate 8,607,272, forward strand.
TTCTGCAAAGATGTCTTCTTTTTTCTAAAGGGTGGGGGGAGGGGAGAGAAAAAAAGGGCAGGGGGAAACCAGAAATTTTCTCAGGAAAATGGCTGCTAAAAAACTTTGGCTCAGTTCTCAGTATTTCTTTCAGAACCAAGAATTATCCTGTGGAATTTCCTACCACAACTGCCCTGTTCACACAGTGAGGGGAGACCGAAGATGCACTCACTGAAAAATTAGTTTTCAGCTTGCATTTGGCCAGACTTTATCCAGTTCATGCCTCCCAGACTCAAATTCAATCTCTGCAATCAAAGTAGGGATGGGAGAACCAGCAATTTTTGAACTCAACTGTATTATCTGAAAATCACCTTGAAGTTCATTTTGGCTCATTTCAATGTTTGTTTACAACCTTTTTTTCAGATCTTTTGAACAGGAAAAGTGTATGGTTGTATATGCATTTTTTTTTTAAAGTGTGCTCTTTTCCCATGGACTGCAGCATGGCAATGATTTTTTTTAAAATGTGCATTTCAAATTGTACATTTTTAAAATGTATTTTTCAAAAGTGATTGCAAATTCAGGAGTTTGATAACATTTTGGAGAGCATGCATTCCTGTTCAAGTTCAGGGCTGTGAATGGGGCAGTTTTGAGTGATTTGACATGAAATTCTTGTACATTAAATTCATAAATTTCCAAGCTTGTGATGCAATTCATGCACCAAAGAATAAAATACAATGAATGCATTTGAAAAAATGTGCATGAAAAAATGTGTGCTTTGGAAAAAACATTCGCAAACATGCTTTAATGAATGGGAGAAACACGTCTCTTTTTCAAAAATGCGCACAATTGATGTGTAAATTTGGAAACATATATACACACACACACACAAAGTAAACACAAATGTTCATTTGAAGAAAAAAATGCTCACAATTTGGTATAGACACATGTCAGAACGAGCTTCAAGGCAGACTTCATAGTTTTGCTGAATCTACAGAGACAACTGGCTGGACCAGACAGGCCCTTGATCTGCTCTAGCAATGAAGGTCTGGTGTTCTTTTTTAGAAAGACCGATACCTGCATTGCCGTTGTTTTTAATTCAAAATCTTCACCTAACACAAACCTTATAGGAACTTAAAACACGTTTTTAGTGATAAATCTAAGACTAAGATTCAAAACTGCTGGTGGCAGAGATTTCTAAACTGCTGTTCCAAAGACTGATCATATCATGTTTTAAACTAAGCACAAAGGTTTTCTTAAAAAGAAAAAGAAAATGATGTATGACTTATGGTTTGTTTCCAATGTGACACTAAATTGTTAAATATTTGCCTTCTGGGCCACCTCGACTGTATTAAAAACTTTTAAGTTATCAAGCTAGTCAATATATGCCTCATAAAAATCATGACTACTTCCCAGCTTCTAAAAGCAATTAGAGATGATGAGAAAAAGATCTGAGTCAGGATGATAAAATAACAACTAACAAAAGTGCATATTTAAGAAATGGAAATGAGGAGTATATGTTACATAATTACACTAAAAATGACAAGATTTGCTGAGCTTGGAGGAAATGAAAAAATGCCTCAAAGTGATTTTTAGACATTTTAAGGTGATTTTAAGCTTGCTTAACATCCTGCTGAAGCATCTGTGAGAACAAGCAAAGAACATGTAACATGCTTTAACTTTGCCTTGCTAGAGAGTTTCAGAATCTGTTGCATTGTGGGTAGGTTTCATGTGTAGTTGTGGATTCTTTTGGACTGGGGGCATGGGGATAATTGTACACAACATGAATAATTTCTAGCTTACATTCGTCATCCATATTGTGTTTATTTTATCTGTCCTCCAGAGGTGTAGCTCCAAAATGGCAGGAAGTGTGTACTCCAGGTAGCTTTCCATTTAAAATGATGTAGCATAGGATAAAGATAAGGACATTATAACTACCTTGCTGGATCAGCTTATGTCCCCAACTCATGTGTATGGATGTGCCCAAGATCTAGTAGTCACCAGACATAAAAAGCCATCAATGACCATATTCTAGCCATCATTTCTCACTAGGGATGGACAGACTCACCCGCACCCATCTTTGTCAGGTGCTCAATGAGCCACACTGACACCACCCACCCTTGCTCGTGGTGCCACACAAGCTTCCAGACAGCCTGGCGAGTGTCCCCAAAAGTTGCACAGCTGCCCACTTGCCTTGATGGCAAGCCGCCATTTGGTGGCCGACGGAGACCCCATCACCGCCCACCAACCTCACGCTCTGCCCTCCGTGCAAGGAGAGAAGGATGTGCAACTGGTGGGAGGCGACGGGCCCACTGGTCAAGGCTGCATGGCCTCTTTCCTCTTTCATGCAAGGAGACTGTGCAGGCATAACAGGTGGTGAGGCAGGAGTTGCCTGCCAACCCCTTGTTCTCACCTCGTTGCAAGGAGGGAGAACAAGGTGTTGGCTCACTAAGGGACCAGGTAGCTGCTGGTCCTGTTCTCCAGGGGCGGGGCTGCTTGGTGAGTGGGTCCAGGTGAGCACGGAGGCTGGGCGAGTGGGTTTGGGGGGCTGCAAGTGGACTTTCCAGGACTCTCATGACATCCCTAGTTCTCCCTAAAGAAACTTATTTAGCCATTCTCTTCACAAAAAAAACTAGAAGCAGAGTCTTCTCCCTTGAGGGCCATAACGATAACAAAGACTGCTTTAATGGCTCAGATCAAAGGGCCACCTAGCCCAGCGTTCCCTTTTGAACAGTGGTCAGTGAGCTGCCTCCTGGGAACTTCCAGGCATGGGTAAATGCAGTGGCTCCCTCTGCCATCTTGCCTGATAGTGAAGTTCACCATGAATTGTTAATAATAGAATGCAGGATATATAATGCTAGGAACATCCCCACCATGAGAGATACTCTGATGGGACACTTGGCAGAGTGGGAGCATGAACTTTTCTACATGAGGCATTTTTTGTGCACTTATCGTTCCCTACTCACAGTTGTTTACAGTTTCTTTAGATGATGTTGTGACCCGACACTTTCATTTCTGTGTCTGAAGAGCACTTTTCATAGAATCATAGAATAGTAGGGTTGGAAGGGGCCTACAAGGCCATCGAGTCCAACCCACTGCTCAATGCAGGAATCCAAGTCAGAGCATCCCTGACAGATGGCTGTCCAGCCTCGTCTTGAAGGCCTCCAGTGTGGGAGAGCCCACCACCTCCCCAGGTAATTGGTTCCATTGTTGTATTGCTCTTACAGTCAGGAAGTTTTTCCTGATCTTGAGCCAGAATCTGGCTTCCTGTAACTTGAGCCCATTATTCCATGTCCTGCACTCTGGGATGATCAAGAAGAGATCCTGGCCTTCTTCTCTGTGACAACCTTTCAAGTCCTTGAAGAGTGCTATCATATCTCCCCTCAGTCTTCTCTTCTCAAGGCTAAACATGCCCAGTTCTTTCAGTCTCTCTTCATAGGGCTTTGTTTCCAGTCCCCTGATCATCTTTGTTGCCCTCCTCTGAACCCTCTCCAGTTGGCCTGCATCCTTCTTAAAGTGTGGTGCCCAGAACTGGACAGAGTACTCCAGCTGAGGCCTAACCAGTGCTGAGTAGAGGGGAACTAGTACTTCCCGGGATTTGGAAGCTATGCTTCTATGAATGCAGCCCAAAAGAGCATTTGCCTTTTTTGCAGCCACATCACATTGTTGGCTCATATTCAGCTTGTGATCGATAACAATTCCAAGATCCTTCTTGCTCGTAGTGTGGTTGAGCCACGTATCCCCCATCTTGTAACTGTGCATTTGGTTTCTTTTTCCTAGGTGCAGAATTTGGCATTTATCTCTATTAAATGTCATTCTGTTGTTTTCTGCCCAGCGCTCCAGTCTATCCAGATCACTTTGAATTTTGTTTCTGTCTTCCAAAGTATTAGCTATCCCGCCCAATTTTGTGTCATCTGCAAATGTGATCAGCATTCCCTGCACCTCCTCCTCCAAGTCATTAATACAAATGTTGAAGAGCACTGGGCCCAGGACTGAGCCCTGCGGTACCCCGCTCGTTACCTCTCCCCAGCTTGAGAAGGTCCCATTGATAAGCACTCTTTGAGTCCGATTCTGTAGCCAACTGTGGATCCACTGGGTTGTTGTTTCATCTAGCCCACTTTGAGCTAGTTTGCTCATCAGGAGATCTTGGGGCACTTTGTCGAAAGCTTTGCTGAAGTCGAGGTATATGACTTTTGATGAGGGTTGTTTTACAGCAGGGAAAATGTGGCATTTATTGTGAAAGTGAAATAACACATTTTTTTCTCTTGTGTATTTATGCTATTCTGCTATACCACAGTGCCCCCTAGGTGTTATGAAGTAGAACAGCAGGAAAGGAAATGCTCTTTGTGTGGTTCTGGATCTCAATTCTGCAACAAAACCAAAAGTAGATACAGCACATTTACAGCCTCATGTAGAAAAGCACCATATCTTTAGTCCCAATGTAATCCCCATATAAGACTGCCTTGCCTGCTGTTCTCATGATTTCAACTTGTTTGCAGACAAGATGCAACCATTCCACCTAGGGGCAGTGGAGGAATCCATGGGGGGGGGTCAAGTCCACTGAGCTTTTGATGGCTCGGCCCCGAACTCTGTCTCGCTTGTCTGTGAGCTGGTCAGACTTCTGCCACCAGCATGCAGTGATTACTTGAAGTCAACATGGATTTGTCAAGAACAAATCCTGCCAGATGAATCTGATCTCATTTTTTGATTAAGTAACCTCCCTTGTGGACCGTAGGAATGCTGTGGACATAATATTCCTCGACTTCAGCAAAGCTTTTGACAAAGTGCCGCATGATATCCTGATGAGCAAACTAGCTCAAAGTGGGCTAGATGAAACAACGATCTGGTGGATCCACAGTTGGCTACAGAATCGGACTCAAAGATTGAGAAGGTCCCTTATCAATGGGACCTTCTCAAACTGGGGAGAGGTAACGAGTGGGGTACCGCAGGGCTCAGTCTGGGCCCAGTGCTCTTCAACATTTTTATTAATGACTTGGAGGAGGAGGTGCAGGGAATGCTGATCAAATTTGCAGATGACACAAAATTGGGCGGGATAGCTAATACTTTGGAAGACAGAAACAAAATTCAAAGTGATCTTGATAGACTGGAACACTGGGCAGAAAACAACAGAATGATATTGAATAGGGATAAATGCCAAGTTCTGCACCTAGGAAAAAGAAACCCAATGCACATTTACAAGATGGGAGATACGTGGCTCAACAACACTACAAGCGAGAAGGATCTTGGAAATGTTGTCTATCACCAGCTGAATATGAGCCAACAATGTGATGTGGCTGCAAAAAAGGCAACTGCTATTTTGGGCTGCATTAATAGAAGCATTGCTTCGAAATCCTGGGAAGTACTAGTTCCCCTCTACTCAGCACTGGTTAGGCCTCATCTGGAGTACTGTGTCCAGTTCTGGGCACCACACTTTAAGATGCAGACAAACTGGAGAGGGTTCTGAGGTGGGCAACAAAGATGATCAGGGAACTAGAAACAAAGCCCTATGAAGAGAGACTGAAAGAACTGGGCATGTTTAACCTTGAGAAGAGAAGAGTGAGGGGAGATAGGATAGTGCTCTTCAAGGACTTGAAAGGCTGTCACAGAGAAGAAGGCCAGGATCTCTTCTCGATCATCTCAGAGTACAGGACATGGAATAATGGGCTCAAGTGACAAGAAGCCAGATTCCGGCTGAACATCAGGAAAAACTTCCTGGCTGTTAGAGCAATACGGCAATGGAACCAACTACCCAGGGAGGTGGTGGGCTCCCCCACACTGGCGGCATTCAATCAAGACGAGGCTGGACAGCCACCTGTCAGGGTTGCTCTGACTTGGATTCCTGCACTAAGCAGGGGGTTGGACTCGATGGCCTTGTAGGCCCCTTCCAACCCGACTATTCCATGATTCTATGATTCTATGGCTCTGTGCAAACCCCTCATGCTCTCCTTGCTGATGTTGACCAGCATAGAGAACATGAGGGGCTTGCACATGGTGGTGGCAGCAGTCTGCAAGCTGGCCCGATGATGGCAGGAGTCGCGGTGATGGCAGGAGTCCCGGCCATCATTGCCCGGCACCACCAAGGAGAGCATGAGGGGTTTGCATGCAGAAGTCCCTGCCACTGCCACCCACCTCCCTCCACCACCAGTATTGTCAGAGCTTCAGCTATTGGGCGGTATAGAAATGAAAAAATAAATAAATAAATAAGCTGTCACCATTGCTGGTCACTGTGTACAAGTCTTTCCTTCCCCTGCCTGGACCCTGGGAGGGAGAAGGAAAGACTTGTGAATGGTGACCTGGTGGGAGTCCAAGACTTCCAGTCAGGAGCCTGCACCTTGGCTTGCTAATGCAAGGCGAGCTGGGAGCTCAGGAGAAATCCGTCAAGCCCGAAGAGGCCCAGATTTTCCCAGGATGGACTTCCGTAATTCCATCACCCACTCAATAGATTTCAGTTCTACAGACTTGGGCTAGGGGGCTTGTGAATTAGTGCAAGTATAACCAAATTCTGGCACAAAAACCTATTTCTCTCAGTGAGCACATGATGAAACAAAATACACCCAACAGTCCACAAAACACAGGTGGAAGGGATGTAACAAACTCCGGGCATCCCTACCTCCAGGTGTTGTTGGTCAGCAACTCCCATCAGCCCTAGCAATCCTAGCCAATGGTGCTGACAGACCTGTCCTTCATTCTGCAATCCTACATACACTTACCTGGGAGTGAGTCCCACTGAACTCAGTGGGGCTTGCTATTGAGAAGATAGGGTTGCGCTGTAAAGAGACCATTGTCCCCCGGGCAGCTGTGCTGAGTTATGCCTGACACCGATTAAGGAGATGGATGTCTGACAGCCAATTTGGGAAGGTTAGTCAATCTCCATCCCCATCCACACTGCAATATGCATCCCTAAGTTATTATGCCAAGGCAGACAAACACCTCACTGGGAATTAATGGGCTGAGCCTCTTCTATGTCTCGTTTCTCCCCTTTGCCCTTATGTGAAACTGTTTCCCTGCCATGAAATTACTCATGCTCCTTCCATGCTGCCATCTTATGCATTTGCAGCAAAAAAGGAAAGGCGTGGGCCGTGTGGGCGGTGGTGGGGGGGACTCAGAAGGAAAGCTGTCATCAGCACAGCTGGAGCTCAAATGACCCACACTTCCTTTCAGGCCATGTTCTGAAGATCACTCAGTTTGATTATTCCTGAAAGTTGTTTAGGGAAGGGGAGGGGGTAGAGGAGGGAAGAGGATGAAGGAGCTGATGCAGTACAGTTGGGTAAGAGGGTGGACTCTGTGAGCTTCAAATCTTACTCCACCCACTTCTTAGGCATGACATGGTTCGTATGTCAGGCTTTGCAACATGAGGGAAACAACACTGTCCTACTTCACAGGCCTCGTGTCAGAAACTGGCACTGCTGGGCAGCTGTTGAGCACCAATTGGGGCACTGCTGGGGGCCCACTGCCAACCCAAAGTGCCAGTTAGAGCCACCCGGGCCTGGCACTCCTCTCAGCTCTGGGCCTGGGGTGGTTGTGGCTGATGCCTGCCATTTTAATTCCCTCAGTACCTCTAGGGCCCTGAAGGAGTATTGTTCCAGAACTCCAAAGGGATGCTTTGTCAGCGCCCCAGAGGAATTAAAAAGGTGGGTGTCAGTAACAGTGCTTGTCAGCCAGACTAGCAAAGCAGGCTTGCACCATTTCAGGCCCACCAAAATGAATGGAGCCCACCTCCCACAAACACGCACAAGAGTAATCCAGGGATTTCGCGGGGATGTTGTTTTTATTGTGCATGTGTACACAGCTTTGAACACATGTGCATTTTCTACCTCAAAGCTAGTTGGCAGAACTGTCCATGTAAAATCCAGAAATTTGGGCTGTTACCAGAATTTGTCCCTCTTCTCAACAAAGGCAGATTTGTGTGTGTGTGTGGATGCCAGTAGCACTATTTTGATCAGTGCTTGTATGCCAAACTAGGCATGTGTCAGAAATCAATTTCAGTTGGTTTTACACCAGAACTTGCTCACTTTGCACCTCCTGAATGCAAACTTAATCTATGGTTGAAATCCATACATTTTTGGGCTTGTGATGCAATTTGTGGATGATAGAAAAATGCATTCAAAAATGTGTACATTTGAGAACTGTCCATGAAACAGTGTGTACTAAATCTAGACAAACGTGCTTCATTCATTGGGAGAAGAATGCATACTTTTCAGAAATGCACACTATTGATGCGTACATTTGGAAAAATGCACACCAAACTATGCACAAACCTTTGTGTGAACAGCAGCAGCAGCAACACCACCTCACAAACTGATATGGACATGAATCAGAATGAGCTTTGAGGTGGAATCTGGAGAACTTCAACAAGCTCAAGATCCGTCAAGCATGCACAATAAAGGCTTCATTCAGCTGAATCCGAGAGCAACATTTGTACACTGCAGGGATGCATGTATGCCATTAGATTTTATTCATGTGATTCCTCCTTATCTGTCCTCCATGGCTCTGATGACCTAAAAAAAAGCAGAAAAAAAGGAACGAGGTGGTAGCAGAAGAACATGCATTTACTCTAATTTACCAGTGACAGTTCCTATTTCCTGATGCTCAGGAGTCAACCACCCATGTTTGAGCTCACCAAGACTCTCCAAACATCCATCTCTTGTCAATTTGCACTTCTGTTTTGAAAACTGTTCATTTTGCATGAACAGGAAAATTGTGCAAAACAAACATCAGTGATCAAATTTGAAAGTAGCACCAAAAATCCCCAAATTTGTGCTAATTTCCAAGGTTGCACAGATTTCCCCGATAGATTAAAACGTGGGTGTGCAAAACCAAACAGCTTGTCCAAATGGAATGGAAGCATGTTTGAGAATTTGCAAACATTTCTGGTGGACATATTTTTGTTTTTGTTTTGTTTTTTAACAACACGTATTTTTCTATGACTAAATTTGTGTAAAATCCTGGAAAGGAAAAAAAAAAAAAAAGGTCCACAAGTCTTCAAAATTCATGTGAGTTGGGAAAAGCCAGTGTCCTGCAGAATCCATGGCATGGGTTCATAGAAATCTGAGCTCATTTGGTTCCATTGAGGATTTCGCCAACATCCCTAGCCTGGACAAATCATGACCTTTGATCTTTGGTGTGAATTGACACATGCACTGTGGTGATTCTGACGTAGAATCTATTGTTGCACTAATCTCTGCCTGTGTGTGTAAATTCTAGTTTTGTAACTTACTCTTGGACCATGTCTTGAATTGCCTGAAATGTTCTCTTGCTAGGGATGGACAAAAGGGACTTACCTGGTCCCGCAGCTTGCTTCGCGGTGGGGGGGAGGCACTTTGGTTCTCCCCCCGAAGTTCAGGCGAGGGGGGGAGGCGCCCCGCCTCGCCTAGCTGAAATTCAGGCTGGGGAGGAGCGCCCCATCTACCCGGCCGCGAAAAAAAAAGTAAAGTAAAAAACCAAACAAACACACCCGTGATAGGCTACGTAATGATTTACGTAGCCTATCACGGCTAGATTTCCAAAGTCAGCCATGATAGGCTATGTAAATCGTCACGTAGCCTATCACGGGTGACTTTGAAAAAAAAAAAGCGCGTACGCAAATGGTGGTGCCCATGGGGCGCCGCCATTTGCGTTCCTTAGTTTGGCACATCTAGTCTACGTAAAGATTTACGTAGACTATGGCGAAAATAAGGGAATGCTATTTGCGTTGCCCTTATTTTCTCCGTAGTCTATGTAAATCTTTACGTAGACTAGATGTGCCAAACTAAGGAATGCAAATGGCGGCGCCCCATGGGCACCACCATTTGCGTACGTGCTTTTTTTTTTTTCAAAGTCACCCGTGATAGGCTACGTGACGATTTACGTAGCCTATCACGGCTGACTTTGGAAATCTAGCCGTGATAGGCTACGTAAATCGTTACGTAGCCTATCACGGGTGTGGTTTTTTTTTTTTACTTTACTTTTTTATTTTGCAATGGCGGCGGCGGCAGCCAGTCAGAAGGCCGGCCGCCGCCCCCGCCGAACCGCCACCGAACCGCCTCCAGGACCCACTGCCGAGAGGGACATTCGCACGAGGTAAGTCCCATCCTGGGGGGGGGGGCGGCGGAGAATTTCACCACCAATTTCGAGGGGCCGAATGCGTTGGCATTAGGCCTCCCGGAGATTTGTGGAGAAATTCTCCGCCATCCCTATCTCTTGCCTGGATTTGTTCTGACCCTCGATCTTGCCTTGTATTCTGAACCACAGAGATCCTGACTAGGGAAACTATAATTGGACTGATCTCTGGCATGGTTATTGTTATTAGCCATGAACTGTTTCTTGAACTAAGTAATGTGCCTATAGCTTCTGCAGGTGTTCTGTGATTTAGAAAGAAAAAGCCTTTTAAAATGACCATGCCGGTCCAGGAGCGGCACAGTCATTTTAAAAGGTTTTTTCTTTCTTTAAAACAGCATTGCTTTAAACAAAGAGTTTATCACTCAGGAACACCTAAGACAGCCTTCTTTTGGGAAGCCCCTAGGAAGAGGAAGTGTTTTGGCTGAAAGTAAACGGAGACGGAGGATTTCAATTTGAAAAGAACACCCACAAACAAGGCGGTGAGCACAATTCATTTTTTTTTAAACTTATGTATTTATTATCAGAATATACTACACTGCGTTTTTATTTACAAAAATTCCATGATTCTTTGCAGATGACGAAAAAAAAGCCGCATGATTGCTGGCTCTGCAGGACCTCGTGGTGCCATTCCGCAGAGGATTCCATGGCACAGACTGGAGGGAATTCAATCCCATTTCAGTCTGTGGTGGAATTCTCTGACATCCCTAACATGAACCAAAATTCAGTTATCCCTTGAAATTTACACTTCTCTGAATTTGGCAAAATGTGCATATTAGGGGAAACCGTGCATAAAAATGATGATATTTTAAAATACACATTTTAAAATACATTATATTAGGAGTAGTTCTCTTGCAAAAATGCATATCTTCAGGAAAATTGCACACAAAATGTGTGCATTAGGAATAAAGTGTACAAAAATATGTACACATTTTTGTGTGGATTTTTAAAAAAATCTTAAACTGAAATGGGGATCTAAATTTATGATTAAAAAGTGAGAAACTGTGAGAAACTGAAATTGACAGATTGGTCCATCCCTACATGTACCTTCCAAAATTGTCAGGATTGCAGTCAGATAATATCTGTTAAGTGCTTTGAATTCTCTAGAGAGGGTATACAGAACTTGTGGCTCTCCACATGTCATTGGCCTAAAGCTTCCATCCTTCCAAAACAAGACTGTCAAAGGCTACTAGTCCCGATGGCTACGTGCTATCAGTATCGGAGGCAGCATGCCTATGTACACCAGGTGCTAAGGAACATGGGTGAGAGGATGCTGTTGCACTCATGTCCTGCTTGTGGGTTTCCCTTGGGCAGCTGGTTGGCCACTGTGTAAACAGAATGGTGGACTAGATGGAGCTTGGTCTGATCCAGCATAGCTCTTCTTCTGTTTGTATGTTATCGTTGGCTTTGCTGCCTGGGTCAGATGAGCCTTGGACTCTAACAACATCTGGAGGGTGACAGGCTCCCCACAACTGCTCTAAAGTGTTGTAAACACTGGCATGGTGATGGTTAGGATGTGGATGAGGATACTGATGACGTAGCAAGTATCCGTATTGAAAAGCAAAAGTATGAGTTTGCTCTTCCCCTCTCCCTTACTTAAAGAAAGAATATATGGCTAAAATGATTCCATGTATGATCTATTGGTGAAGCCAGTTAATGAAGGAGATTCTCAAAGAGCAGAAAGAAAGGCAATGGTTACACCAGCATCCCTTCTTAAAATTAGCAGATCTCCTAGCAACCTGTTGGGTAAAGCATTGTATTCCATTAGTGGCGTTGTTTTCGCTAAGAAATTCCAGAGAGTAGCTATTACCATGTAACAGCAAACAAGCGCACGCACGCGCGTGCACGTGTGAGCGCGCGTGCACACACACACACACACACAGACACACACACACACACGAGTAACTCTTATGGAAACTTAAAGACTTATCATTTGTTTCTCCAGTAGATGGCGCCACTGGATCTCAGAAAAGCCATCTTCTGTTCAGTTTTTTCACGTTAAGGATGGGTCAAGTACCAGCCAAGTCTGAAAAATAAATAAATTGAAAGGTGTCTACAGACTAGTAGGCAGCTTGATCCTCTGTCAACATTCTCAAGAGAGGACCTAATATGATCTGTTATACCTCCAAATGCTTTGTTTAAAATCCTTACTTGCCTACATGTCCTCTAATGTTGTCTGTGCCTTCAGCCACTAGCAATGCTCTCCTCACTAGGGATGTTGGAGGACTCTGTCCAGGGGGTAGAATTTGCTGAGCTGTCAGCTGCTCCCTGCTCCCCCAGACTTTGTCTCACTTCCATGTGAGCTGACCAAACTTGATCTGCATCGAGTCAGGCCAGCTCATAGATTTTCCATTTTGTTCGTTTTTCTTTCATCAATAGAAATGTGCTCAAAGTGTGGCTGCAATTTGAGTAATCTGCACACATTCCAGCTGTAATTACGACTGGAATTTGCACAAATTACACAAATTGTGGCTGCAATTTGCACAACTTTCTATTGATGAGAAAAACGCACCCACAAAGTTCCCAGATTTCACAAAAGCAAGCCAAGCTGGGTGGGCAGTGGGGATCCATAGGGCTCCAAAGGATTTTCAAATGACAGACATCCCTACTCTTCATTATCAGCACACAAAGGGAAAACTCTCCCTTTACCATCTAAGTGTGCTTTTGCACAATGTCTCAAATATAATGTGCCATAAAAATACAGAAAAATGCAAACCAAAATGGTCACTTTCCTGTGAGACAACAAGAAGTCTTGTGACACCTTAAAGCCTAACAAATTTTATTATGGCCAAAGCTTCACTTCAGAGTGTGGTCCTCATTTGACAGATATATATCCACATTATTTATTTAAAGCATTTTTACCTAGTTGTTTAGCTGAAAAGGCTCCTCAGAGCAGCTTGCATGAGATTCACAACAAAAAAGACAGTCCTTGCCCTGCTGGCTTAAAATCTATGACACAACACCAAAGAAAAAGGGGATGGTGAGGGAAGAGGGGGAAAGCAAGCTCAAGCACTGTTTCTTACAGTTACAAAGTTCATATAATGACCAGCTTGACAGGAAACAGTTGAGGGAGAGGGGAAGGCGGGGGATCTGGTCTCTCAGCAGAGGTGATGGAGTGGCCCTGCAGTAGGAATGGGTGAAGTCACCCACATCCATGCCACGCATCACTCACCAGATGCCCACCAGCCACTCAACCCAGCTCGCTGCACGCGGTGAGCTGCCAGGCAGTCCCTGGGCGACTGGTGAGCAGAGTGGGGCCAACTGTTCCTCTGCTGCTCCTCCATTCTGCACGCAATGGCAGGTTGGCCTTTCTGTGGAGGTAAATGTACAATTCCTTTAGAGTTCTGACTGGCTGTGGCTGAAACCTGGAGCAGATTCACCACCCCACTGACTTCAGAGCCACCAGCCTCCACTGATACACACATTATTTATTTAAAGCATTTTTACCTGGTTGTTATTCTGAAAAGGCTCCCAAGAGCAGCTTACATGAGATCCATAACAAAAATGTAAATGTAAATTGCGTAAATGGGCCTCTTCGTGGAAAAAGCCAAGCCGCCATTTTGTGCAGAATAGTAGCTTAATAGAGTGGCGGGGCCTGCCGCACTGGCCCGACTTGAGCCAAGTCGGGCCAGTGCAGTGTCCTCAGATTCCAGTGCAGGGGCTGAGCTGGCAGTAATCCACCGAGTTTGAGCCTCCAACCAGACACCACCACCATCCCTACCCAGCAATCTCACCTCTTTCCCTCTGCTGAAGCCTGATGGAGTGGCTGCTACTACTAGATGTCGATTGAGGAAGGAGCCCAGTGGAGCTGATCTTTTAGCACAGCTGGCGAAGTAGCTCTGCAGATCCAACCCTCCCTCTGGTGCAGCCTAATGGACTGCAGGTGGACTCTAGTCCCAAAAATCCTTTCTTCAACCTGGTGTCCTCCAAGTGTGTTGGAACAATGCTACATCAACTCATAATGCTGTTCCTTACCAGCCTCTTTCCCACGAGCTCAGCTAGGTTCCTTAGCAGCCTTCTTCTCCTCCCCTGCCATTCCTCACATTCATCTAGGGGTGGGCGGATCACTTACCTGGTTCTGTTCCGGGGCATCCGCTGGGGGGGGTGAAGGCGATCCGTCCCTCCCCTCGGAATCCTCCCCAGCCGGCTCTGCTCTGCGGGGAGTCCACGGAGCCACCAGCTGGCTCTAGCCGCTGCCGGACTTCCTGCCACGGCCGGTCTGTGGATGCAAATGGTGTCTGGTGTAGGGGACGCCATTTGCGTCCCTGCCGTTGGCCGTGATTGGCTATGTAAATATTTATGTAGCCAATCACAGCCAACAGCAGGGATGCAAATGGCATCCGCTATGCCAGACACCATTTTGTTCCGCAGCCTGGCAGCAGATGAAGACATTGACCCGGACCAGCTGCTGCCAGGTAGGTTCCATCCTGGGGAGGGGGATTTCAGGGGGTTGCAGGGGGGGTTAGTTCATTCCTCCACAGAGTCCGGGGGGCCAGATTCTAAAGAATCTGGCCTCATTGGAGTCCATGGCAGATTTCTCCGCCATCCCTACATTCATTTCCCTCCTCCTTTCCCCTGTTGTTAGGTCTTCTCCATCCCCCCTGCCCAACTTGCTGATCACATAAACCATTGCTTTTAATGTGTCTGCCTTAATAATTAGAACCATTAGTCTGTATGAATGGAATATAACCCTACCAAATACTGATTGCCTTAGACTGATCCTTTGGGTGTATTTTATCATTCATTTTAATAAATTACTGCTGGGTTAAGCAGCTGTGTCTTCAAACTCCACACCTCCTCAACCCGTAAGGTACCAGGCTTTGGGACGCTCAGTGCTCGAGATTAAAATATCCCTTCAAGTGTCAGGATTGAATGTCGCAAAGTGCACACTCAGGCATACATCCAGGTAAAAGGACACTTGGTAACAAATTCTGAGCAGATGGCACCTGCAATGCAGGGGACAATCCATGCAGAAACATATCCTTCTCAAGTTCCATTAGTTTCTATAAGGTCTGTGTGCATAATGCATTTGTGGCGGTGTATGTCCATGGTGAATGCAGCACCCAGCTTATTGCCCACTGATCTCCAGAAAACTGACCCCTGAAACAACCTTTTGTAAGCTCTTAAAGGAAACCCTGGGTGCATAATTAGACTTTCAGAGGTCAGGTTAGCTTGGCTTCCTTGCTAACATCTCAGTTCCATTGATCTCGGAGTCCTGGAGGATATGAGATCCAAAGCAACTGATAGCATAGCTAACGCGGGAGACTCCCTGTTGAACTCGGACTGTTTCCAATCACTCCTCTGAGGTTGGTTGGCATTCTCCTGTGACAGAGCTAATTGCACCCAATGTAAATGAATCTGACCTGGGTCAAACTATCCCTGGGGAAGTAATTTAAGGCCCATTGACTTCAAAGTAAGGTTGTGCCACAAACATGATTTCATCCTTCCTGTAAAGCAGGAGCATGATGTTGCTTGCAAACAAGCTGTGGGCTCCCTGCACACCTCGTTTCCTTGGAAATTGCCACTGTTTTTGCTATCATTGCAGCAAATTGGGCAGGGGGGGGGCAGGGGGAATAGGCCACATTTTGCCCACCCCTGCAATAAACTGAGTTTGGGGAATCAGTGACCCATTGCATGATATGCACCACCCATAATGCAACATTCCCCTAGAAACAGCAGTATGGAGAAGGTGGAGTTAATGACCACTGTTGACATCAACAGCCACTAGGTCTGTCTTCCCCCCTCACCTTGCCTTTTCTCCTATTTGCATATTTCAAGATTCCAACCTCTAACCACTAACCAGGAAGTTGAGGCATGCTGCAGATTTGAAACATTCCGTTGGGCATCTGGCTGGTACAAGGATAATAATGGCATGCCTAAAGGGTTGCGGTAAAACCACTAAGCAATGTATAGGGTAGCCTTTGAGCATTTAGTGCTTCTTTCTATGTACATTCTAAGTGAGACATTGTCTCTCCCTTCCACTTATATTGCTTTAGATATCTTTTGGCCCTCAACTAAATCCACTATGTATGTAAAAAGCACAGTAAATTCTGTTTGCCCTCTAAAATAAGCTGGTGATGAAAGATATATGAAATTCACTTAAATCTAGAGATGTAAGTCCAACTAGACAGGAATGGTTATTACCTCCAGGAAATTTATTAGCTTATAGCCCATGATACTCATGCCTTTCCAAACTGTCTGACTCATCCTGCCCTGAGGAATTTTCTGAGAGGTGACTTTCAGATTGATAAAAACTTCAGAGGTGGAAGGATGGAACAATGGAGACCAAATTTATGATGTTAACTAGGAAGCTCAGTTCAGTCAATGTTGAAATGACAAGTGGCCATTGACTGGGAAGCATAGAAAGTAGGGCTGTGCACCATCTCATTGTGAAGCCCGAATAACAAGGTGAAGTGGGCTTATTTGGAGCAAAATCCTTGTGATACGAGGCGGGTCAGAGCAGTACCAAGGCACCCCAGGGTGAAGCACCCCCCATGAAGCTCCTCCTCTGCCTTGTATATTTGGAGCTCTCCTTAATGCTTGAGGAGTCCAGACAGGCTTTGTTCAAAATTTATCAACTTCTGAATGCTCACGCAGAGGGGCATGAGGAGGAGGAGGAGGAGGAGGGAGGGAGGGGGAAGGCGAGCAGATGTGGGAAGGCAGGGGGAGGTGGGAAGGTGAGCACAGGAGGAGGAGGGAGTGTGCTTTGGCAAATAGGAACTCTCAGCCAGAACCCAAATCAGCAGTCTCCAATCAGAGAGAGTGGTGGAGGAAGGGGGTAGATAAACTTTGGCAAAGACTGTGTTCGGTCATTGTGCTAGCTATGTCTTTGGGAGAGGGCTGGTGTGGGGAGATGATTGTGTGTGTGTGTGTGAGCATGTGCATGCATTCCTAGGAGTTGTTCCTTCAATTTATTTGATTTTGATTGCCATTAGGCTTTCCTCAAAATTTAAACTAAAAGGAAACAGCTTGGTTGTAGTGGGATCCTTCCCTCGCTCCTTGCTTGTCTATCCCGTTTGGGACAGTGTCTTTTGCAGCACCTCTTCCAGCCACCTTCTTCTATTTCTTTCTACCTCTATTTGTATTTGATCAGATTCATCTCTCCTTTCCATATTTTTTCAAACTAACATAGCTTTTCCTCACTCAATGCTGCTACGCTCCCCTCTCCCTTGCCATTCCTGTGTTTGTTGGTTTATGTCACTTGTGGACTCTGGAAAAGGTTGCATGTGCTGTTTAAGGTCAACTGTCACTTCTGCTTTCTCCATTCTATTTTCTTGTCATTTTTGTCAGTCAACTCTGTCTCTTTTAGATTTTTTAAAACCCAGTCTTATTTTGATTTTTAAAAGCAAACATTGACTTCTGGGCATATTCCTCCTCCCCCTGCCTGCCCTTTTAAAGTCATATTCAAGCATTTAGTTTTTTCTTGCTTTCTAAATTCTTAAAGCAAGGCATAGCAGCCTATGTGTGTAGTGTTTGGTCCCCACCCACCCCCATGCTGAAATGAACCGTCTGTGTCTTCTCTGTGTTGATCCTCCCAAAACAGAAATTAAAGAAGGGTTTTTATTTTTACTGTGTGCTTGCTCTTGGCTCTTATCTTATCGCCTCCGCCATCCTCTTGTATTTCTTGAACTTAACCTGCCTTCCATAAAATAACATGAAATATTAAACAATAAATTAAAGACATTCATCATTTGCTTAGGTAGTTCTGCTTTTCTTCTGCTCTTGTGTGTCTGTGTCCATGTGTGTGTGTGCTAGGTTGTTGTTCCACCAGCGCTACATGTCCCAATTTCAAGATGGTGTTGAAAAAGCACTAGACACATAGTATTTATATTAATTACCTTCTTATTCCAATAACGCTCCACTGTGTGGCAAAGAAATCCAGCGCAATATGTGGCATCTTCGGGGTGTTGGCTGGGGCATAGGTGGGCGAGGTCCGTGCTGCTGTCACTAGCAGCACCATTAGGCCAGCTGTCTGCCCCCTAGTCCAGATAGTGTGCCCTGGTGCAGTAGGGCAGCAGAGCGTGGAGGCCAGTTGCCATGCTCAGAGGTCCCTGTTTGAGGAGGCTGGTGTGGGCAAGTGCAGTAGTCGCACTCTTGCCCAAGGTGGAGCAGCATCTCCTTCTGCAGGGGAAGAGGGGAGCCCCCTGATGGACGTTAGGTCAGAGGTGTCTGACATCCTCAACATGGTGGAGGGCGAGGAGATCCTCCAGGGTATGCTGGAGGAGGAGAAGCAGACAGAGGCCCCAGTGTCTGACCCGTCTTCCATTGTTCTACCCGCTCATGTGGTGCCCCCCCTGAGAGTCAAGGCAGGCAGTCTCGATCTCCTCCTCCCCAAAATGTCAGAGCAGCATTGTGTGGGACCACTCTGAGTTGGGAGCGGATCCACCACCACTGCAAGGCATCTCTGAGTGGGGGAAACAGCCAGGGTGCTACAGCACCAGCAGTCTGCTCCTGCACGTAAGGAGGCAGCACCAATTGGACTTGCTCGGGGAAGAGGCCCCCACACCCCAGCAGGACAGCAGCAGGGCTGGTAGTGCCTCTGGAACTCCTGCAAGCTCTCCGTCTCTCACCCCCAAGAGACTTAGGCAGGCCACCATGGAGGAGATGGGGTGGGGGAAGTATACGTCTACCACGTGGAGGTTTCCAGCGTTCAAAAATCAGTGGCCCTTCTGGGCTAGGCACTGACCACTTTCAAAAATCAGTGGCCCTTCCAGGATATGCACTGACTATGTTCATTCAAGATATGATCAAAATACTCATTTAGTGTGTGCTAGAAATAAACAAAAACAGATTAAAAAAAAAACAGGGAGAAGTTACAGCTCTTTGCTTTGGGAGCTTTCCTGGAAAAAATCAAATTTCCCCAGTGCCTTGCACACAGGCCAGTTGGCCAAACTGCCAGAGCTTTGGTGAGTGGGATGCTCTCAAGGGGGGGCTGGGAGGGCCCAGGTTTCACACCTGTCCATGGAAACAGGGAGAAGTTACAGCTCTTTGTTTGGGGAGTTTTCCTGGAAAAACTCAAATTTCACCTGTGCCCAGTACAAAAGCCAGTGGGCCAAACTGCCTGGGCTTTGGGGGGTGCAATGCCTTTGATGGGGGCTGGGAGAAGCCAAGGTGTGTCATGTGCCTGTGTGGAAACAGGGAGAAGTTACAACTCTTTTCTTTGAGGGTTTCTGTGGAAAACATCAGATTTTAACTCTGCCTAGCACAACAACCACTGGGCCAAACTGTCTGAAATTTTGCAGGTGGCCTCCTCCCCAGGGGGTGGAGAGGTCTCCAAATGTCATGCCTATATCATAAAAACTAAGAAAGTTATGACCCCTTGTGCTTTCCCATGCAAGTCAATGGGAAAATGCCAAAAACGGGTGATCCAGATATCTGAATCTCACTTTGGGTTTGGATCCGAGTTGAAGCGGAGGGGGTCCAAATTGATCTGAAGCGGATAGGGGCCACCTCAGAGGATCTGAAGCAGCATCCAAAGTGGATCGGGGGGGGGGGGTCCATGCACAGCCCTAATAGAAAGACATACACACTGTCTGTACAGGCCTAGGAGCCAACTGGACTACTCCTCTCCTCCTGCAGGGCAGTTCACAAATGTGATTCACCTGGGTAGAGGAGGAAGGGCCAGGAACACCCAGATAGGGATGGGTGAACCCCCAACATCCATTATAGGGGGGTCTGCTGCGGGGGAATCTGGGGCACTTGGGGCCCCACAGATTTCCCCAGAGCCCTGGTGCTTCCACTGAGGTTTGCAAGGCAACCCTCCATCTTTCTAATAGCTGAAATAGACTAACGGTGGCTGCCATCAGCTGATGGTGGGAAAATTACATCCGTAATTGGCATATTTTATGCCATTTGCAGCCGTAAAGCACTTACTCCGCAATTTAGGTACAAGTAAGTGCTTTACGGCCACAAATGGCTGAAAATATGCCAGTTATGGCTGTAATTTTCCCGCGATTGGCTAATGGCAGTCACCATCAGCCTATCACAACTTTTAGAAAGATGGAGGGTTGCTCAGCATGAAATCCAAGGATGCACCGGTAAGGGGGGCTGTCTGCTGCAGACTCTGGAGGTCGGATTCCTGGGAATTTGACCTCATTTGGGTCTGCAGTGGATTTCTCCAGCATTCCTACACCCAGAAGCTCCACAACAGGTGAGGACATGAGCGGTTGAACACTGGAAGATCAGCTGAGTTGCCTTGGCCACTGGGATGTGGCAGCCCTCTCAGTGTGGTCCAGATGTTCCACAAGAGGCAAAGAGCAGCTTGGGAACTGAGATGGCTTGTTACACCCTATTTGATGAGGGATGCTGGCAGCAGAGGAGAAAACCTTGGGATTTTGTTCCTGAGCTGAGGGCTGGAACAAAGGAGATGGGGTCGGGGAAGCAGATAACAGCAACCCCCTCCTCTCTATATCTGAGATTTAGGAAAAGTTGGATGGACCAACAGGGGGAGCCCCCAAAGAAGTACCAGGCAAAAAGGATCCCCCCACATCACACTCAGTGGAGAAAGGATCCACATCAGCAAATGTGGACGTCCTAAAGCTATTGGGTGAGTTTTGCTAATGGTTTCAATAGAAGTGTCATGGCTGGTTCACAGACAACAGTCTGAGGTGAGCTAGGAGCTAGGAACTAGAAGCTATGGACAAGCCAGGTCAGGTCCACAGAATAACCATGGAGCACACCAGAGTTCATGAGTGCCATCTTGCTTGAGCAAGACTCAGCAGGAACAGGAAGCTTTCTTTTACTCTTTCCTGTGTAGAAGGATCCAATGGCCAGCTGCAGCCTGGGTTGGCAGAGTCAGTCCAGGGCGAGAAGGTATTTACTGCTGTTCAATGGTTCACCACACAGGGGACCCAGGCACAGATCCAGCAACTCCTGACAAAAAGCGAGATGGGGCTCCAAGACAGAAACAGACTACTCACAATGTAGGGACATCAAAATGGCCTTGCTGCATCAGCTAATTGTCTACCTAGTCTGGCATCAATGAGCCAGATGCTTCTTGATGATCACAGGCAGGTGATATTCAGTGGTATAGTCCCTCTATATATGGAGGTCCATTTGTATATCATGGCTATCTGTTTATGGGTGTATCCTCTAGAATAAGAGCAACTTAACTATTTCTAAAGACAAATGAACAGGGTACCCCCCCAACACACACCCCTCACTCAGACATAGACACACACTCTACACCTTGCAGAAGCTGGAGAAAGAAAAGACCTATTTTGATGGACACTATCAGGATCAGGAACTGTCTGTCTCCTTCCAAGAGGGAAGAGAAGATGAACAGATTGGATGCTGAGCAGCGCCACCATGGTGGCGGTCCTGCAGTTATGCTGGATCCAAAATTATCCAGAACTTACAAATGCAAATAGCCTCATGTATTGTGTTTCCTCAGTAGAAAACATATTTACAAAATGAATCTGACAGTAGCAACAGCAGTGAAGCCAAAGGAAGCCCTATCTAGAGAATACAAATTTGTCTCTGTTCTCTGTCCTTCCTTTTTGCAGTTCTAATTGTTTTTGTAGGACTTCAGCTCTCTCCTCCCCAGCTGCTGGGAAAGAAAATAAGGCTACAGAATTATGGCCCCACCCTACTTGCAATTTGGTGTAAAAAAAGCAATTAGCAAGATTGAGGTACCTTCTTTTTACCCCAGATGTTTCTCCATTCAAAATCATTCCCACCTTTAGCCACCTTTTTGTACATTCCCACCCCACCCCACCCCATCTCACCACATACTGCATTTATTACTCCAAGTTTCCTCTATGGCAGGAGTTGCAGGACTTCTCCCTTCTGCTTCTGACACTGCTTTGCACTGAGTGTCATCACAAGCAATGTGCCAGTTCTGCTACAAGCTCAGAGAAATGTCATTCGCATCTGCTGTGTGAAAAGATTCAAAGAAAAGAAATTCCAGCAGGTTTCCTCCCCCACCCTTCTTCCTAGAGAACTAAAACAGAGGGATGGCACAAAAAACATCTCACAAGCCTCCAAAGAATTGCTGACATCTTTCAAACATCTAGCAGGAATTTAGCACTTTATGAGAGTTGGCCTGGGGGCAACTCCCCCCCCCCATATTACTCTACTTGAAATTATGGATCCATCTTCAGCATAAGGAAGCCAATACTTCAGTGGGTCAATGGGGTTGACCTCCTGAGAGACCACAACACCATCTCCTTCCTATCTTGCTTAGAAATTAGCATCATCACAGATACACCACGGTCAGCCTTACCATTAGGCAAGTGCTTCAGGTTACAGATGTTGTGGGAAAGCAGAAGCAGCCTCCAAGCCTTTGCTCCTGAGGGGCCCCCCCCCATTGTGTGCCCATCCTGCACCCCCAACCTGTCCTGTTGCCTTCAGGTACAGTGGAGGACACTGGTCCAATCAACTGCCTGTCCAGTTTGCTTCTCCATTGGAATGGTGTGTGGGACACCATCTTTGTCCTTTGCCTCAGGCCCTAGAATGTCTTGGGCCAGCCCCCTAACAGAGCATATGAAACCTGCAACTGGATAGGATTTGTAGCTGGGGGAGAACAAGTGGAGGGGCTGGTGATTGCCTTCATGGCAAGCAAGGTGAACTGGAGAGTGGGGCTGCATAGCATGACAGGATGGTAGGGGAAACAGCTACATTGGTACGTAAAAAGATCTTGAAGGTCAAGCAGCAGTACAGGGGAAGGGGCCTCAGATTTATAAAATCATGAATGCTCTGTGAAGGAAGTGGATAGAGAGAAATACTTCTCTCTCTCTCTCTCTCAATTACTATATCTCAGGATCACCCAAATTGAAAGTGCTGCTGCCATCTCTGTACATCAGTGTACCCTAGGCCTGTAGGTATGTGTGACTACAACTCCCATCATCATAAAATCCAGGCTGTATTGGTGACCCTCGTGAATCCCCTGGCACCTACATATATCCCTTCTAGGTCTGCATTTTGAGGGTGATGCCTCCTGATCATTGCTTGTCTTGCCCTTCAGGCAGAACTGTCTATATCTCCCTTGTTCTCCTCACTAAATGAACAATTGACAACCCCAATATCCAACCTTTGCTAATCTAGAAGTAGTACACACACACAGCCCATCACAGCATCACCCACAGGCTAGGGGTGAGTTCAGCGATGTTGCCTTGAAACGTCCCTGCTGCAAAAACATTTGCCTTCTCCAGCACAATCTGCAACGCTGCGTCATCACAAGCCTTAAATAAATTTCCGCTTCCCTGCCAGCGACCATCTGAGTATCCCAGCATCACTGTGCCACTCGGCACAGATTGAGTGTCCTTTTATGGTAGTGCTGTGTTCTCACAGAATCAGAAAACTGGGAAGTACCCAAAGAGCCCCAGAGCAGTGACAATGGAAGCGGCTTTCCTCTAGTGCAATCATTTTCAAGCTTTCTGTTGTCAGGGAACCCGTTCCAGATCAATTCAAGGAAACCACCTCCAAAGGGATGTCAGAGAATTCTGCCACAGATCTCTGTGAGGCTGAATGCCAGTGCATTCAGCCCCCCGATATCTGTGGCAGAACAGCCTGCCCCCGCCCCCCCGCAGATCCCCCCCGGGATGAGACTTACCTGAGGCGGATGTTCCAGGCAGCGGCGGCTCCGGTGGAGGCTTCGGCGGTGGCGGCTGCAGCGGCTGATCTTCCGACCGGCTGCCGCTGCCGCCATTTGCAGTCTTGTCATTTTGTTTTGTTTTGTTTTTTTACAGAGACATGATAGGCTACATAAAGACTTATGTAGCCTATCACATCCCTTTTTTTTTTTTTTAATGCATACGAAAATGGCGGTGGCTCCGGCTCTGCCATTTGCGTTCCTTCTTTTTGGCCGTCTTAGTCTACGTAAATATTTACGTAGACTATGACGGCGAAAATGAAGGGGAGTGCAAATAGTGTAGCGGGCACTATTTGTGTCCCTTTTTGATTTGCCGTTTTAGCCTACGTAAATATTTACGTAAATATTTGCGCCCGATACGCTATTTGCGTTCCCCTTTATTTTCGCCGTCATAGTCTACGTAAATATTTACGTAGACTTAAGACAGCCAAAAATAAGGAAGGAGAAAATACTCAATCACTGAGTGTGGCTTGGTGTATGGTGTGAACAGCCCCATTATGTGGCAGCAAATCCAGGTTTTCCCAAGGGGTGTGTACTTGATGGAGATAAAATCAATTTTCTCTCTCTTACACTTGCCCCAGTAGGATCCATGTGTTCGCAAATATGGGATGGCCACATTCACATGTTACATTTTGGAGAGACAAAATCTTAGGAAAAAGAATATCTTAGTTATGCACTTTGTAAATGTGAATCGACTCTGAGACATCGTGGCAAAAGCATTCATGTTCAAGCAACTGACAGGTCCTATAATATTTTAAAATGAACAGGGATGGTGAGAGAAAGAGAGAGAGAGAGAGAGAGAGAGGTGTACTTCATGCCTATAAGGATCATCATATCCCACCCCCATCTCCAACTTGCTCAGTTTGTAATGTATTCCCCCAGTAGCCCCAAAAAAGCACCATGGGTAGGCGGTGGCAGGCGGTGGGTGGACGAGGGTGTTAGTGAGCCATCGCATTCCCCCTCGAGTGACAGCTCAGCTCTCACCCCCTCCCTGAAAGGAATGAGGAATAGAAATAACTAGTAACACACTTTTCAGTGCTCCGCTGCCCACCCACTCAGACTCCTGGCAGCAACCAGCCAATGTAGACCCATCTGCTCGGGAGTCAGCCTGATAAGGCCACGGAATGAGGAGGGAGGGGAGGGAATGGGGATAAAGTAGTGTGTGTGTGTGTGTGTGTGTGTGTGTGTGGAGGGGGAATCACACTGGAAAGCAATGCAAATTTCTTGATGGAGAAGAGGCGTGAAGAAGATGTGGGGGATTCTGCTAAAAGTCTTTCATTCTAGCTGCAAAATGAGAGCAATGGAGCGAGCTGAAAGATGAAAGCCTTGTTCTCACAAAGAGCAGGTGAAGTGCTAAATTTGTACATGGGCTGACCCATTTCAGGCTGCCGGTGTGTGTGTGTGTGTGTGTGTGTGTGTGCGCGCGCGCACGCACGCGCGTGCATATGGGAGGGCCACATTACTGAATACTCCATTCTAAAGCACTTCATGCACACAGAAAGCTTGCCTTTCAGAGGAAAGGGGTAGATCAGATTCAGAAGCTTCCTCACTGACCTGCTAACTTTCTAGGTGCAGGGAATGTTTCTTCATGGAAGACCATCCAGTCGTTTGAGCCACTAGCTGTGGTATAAAGCAGCTAGGGTTTTCAGAGAATTCTGCCACAGATCTCGGTGAGGCTGAATGCCAGTGCATTCGCCCCCCCCGAAATCCATGGTGGAACGAAGTCTCCCCGCCCCCCATCCCGCTAAAGGTGTGCAAAACGGGACACCTACCTGCGGCCTTTCGCGCTGACTTGCGAATTGTGGCCGTGTCCGCAGCCGCCATTTGCTTCATCACTATAGCCGTGATAGGCTACGTAAATACTTACGTAGCCTATCACGGCTAACGCAGGGACGCCATTTGCGTCCCTGCTAGGGATGTATGAAAGTCACTTACCTTTTCGCAGCTTGGATTCGCAGTGGGGGGGAGACACTCCGTCCCTCCCCCTGGAATCTTTGCTGGGCCGGCTCTGCTCCGTGGCGGCTCTGTGGAGCTGTTGGCCAGGGCCGTCCGCAGCCGGAGTTCCGGCCATGACCAGCTGCTGCAGATGCAAATGGCGGCCACCATTTGCATCCAGCCAGGCTGCCATGATAGGTTATGTAAGTATTTACATAGCCTATCACAGCAAAAAGCAGGGGTGCAAACGGCGGCCACTAAGCCGTTTGCGCCACTGCTCTTTCAGTGATAGGCTGCGTAAGTATTTACGTAGCCTATTACGGCAAAAAAAAGGGAACGCAAATGGCGGCAGCTACAGCCGCCGCCATTTGCGTTCCCTTTTTTTTTTACCGTGATAGCCTACGTAAATATTTACGTAGGCTATTACGGCAAAAGAGAGGGGCGCAAATGGAGTAGTGGCCGCCATTTGCACCCACCTCTTTTGCCGTAATAGGCTACATAAATATTTACGTAGCCTATCACAGCCCCCCAAAAGGGAACGCAATTGGCAGCCGCCATAGCTGCCACCATTTGCGTTAGCTGTTTTTTTTTTGCCATGATAGGCTACGTAAATATTTACGTAGCCTATCAAGGCAAAATACAGGGATGCAAATGGTGATGGCTACAGCAGCCGCCATTTGCGTCCCTGCAGGCTGCCCAGCGGCTGGATGTCCGGCTGCTGGCGGGCCCGGCTGCCAGCTCCACAGAATCGCCGCGGAGCGGAGCTGTCGGAGAGAATTTCGGGGGGAGGGATGGCGCGCCTCCCCCCCGCTGTGAATGTCACCCTTCAAAAAGGTAAGTGACTTTCGTACATCCCTAAAAGCAGCACAGAACCAGCTTAGGTTTACCACTTCACTGGCCATTTTTCAGGACTGATGCTGAGTTAAACTGGCCACAGGGAAGATGGAGGGCAACATGTTGTATGGTCACTGACCTTGAATGACATCAGCCGAATCATGGGATAAATAGGGATGTCAGAGAATTTCGCCACGAATCTCGGGGAGGCCGAATGCCAGCGCATTCGGCCCCCTGAAATTGGTGGCAAAACGGTCTGCCCCCCCCGCTCTGCCCGGGACGGGACTTACCTTCTGCGAATGTCCCTGGCGGTGGCGGCTCCGGCGGCGGTTCGGCGGCTGCGACGGCCAGTCTTCCAACCAGCTGCCGCCGCCGCCATTTCCTGTAAAAAACAAACAAACAAACAAACAAACAAAAGTGATGGGCTACGTAAACATTTATGTAGCCTATCATGGTATTTTTTGAAAATCTAGCCGTGATAGGCTATGTAAATGTTTACGTAGCCTATAACGGCTGAGTGGGAAAAAAAAAACCCTCGCGTACGCAAATGGTGGCGCCCATGGGCGCCGCCATTTGCTTTCCTTATTTTGGCACATGTAGTCTACGTAAACATTCATGTAGACTACGGCGAAAATAAGGGGAACGCAAATAGCGTTCCCCTTATTTTCGCTGTAGACTACGTAAATGTTTACGTAGACTACACGTGCCAAAATAAGGAACGCAAATGGCGGCGCCCATGGGCGCCGCCATTTGCGTACGTGTGGTTTTTTTTTCACTCAGCTGTGATAGGCTACGTAAACATTTACGAAGCCTATCACGGTTGACTGCAGGGATGCAAACAGCGGCGGCTATGGCCGCTGCCATTTGCGGCCCGGCCGGCAAGGATTCGCGGCGGGAGGGACGGGGCACCTCCCCCCCGGCCAGAATTTCGGGGGGGAGGGACGGAGCACCTCCCCCCACCGCAAATGAAATTTCGTCACAGGTAAATGACTTTCGTACATCCCTAGGGATAAACTTTCCTCAAGGCGAGTTTGTAGAAGCCCAGAGATAAGCAAATAATAAAAAAAATCAGTGTGTGCACCCAGATCTGGGCAGAAAACAACAGAATGACATTTAACAGGGATAAATGCCAAGTTTTGCACCTCGGAAAAAGAAACCAAATGCACAGTTACAAGATGGGGGATATGTGGCTCAACAACACTACAAGCGAGAAGGAATTTGGGATTGTGGTAGATCACAACAATGTGATGTGGCTACAAAAAAGGCAAATGCTCTTTTGGGCTGCATTAATAGAAACATAGCTTCCAAATCCCAGGAAGTCCTAGTTCCCCTCTACTCAGCACTGGTTAGGCCTCATCTGGAGTACTGTCTCCAGTTCTGGGCACTGCACTTTAAGAAGGATGCAGAGACAAGCTGGAGAGGGTTCAGAGGAGGGCAACAAAGATGATCAGGGGACTGGAAACAAACAAGGCCCTGTGAGGAGAGATGGAAAGAACGGGGCCTGTTTAGCCTTGAGAAGAGAAGACTGAGGGGAGACAGGATAGCGCTCTTCAAGTACTTGAAAGGCTGTCACAGAGAGGAAGGCCAGGATTTCTTCTCGATCATCCCAGAGTGCAGGACACGGAACCATGGGCTTAAGTGACAGGAAGCCAGATTCCAGCTGAACATCAGGAGAAACTTCCTGTTAGAGCAATACGACAATGGAACCCATTCCATAGGGAGGCGGTGGGCTCTCCCACACTGGAGGCATTCAAGACTGGGCTGGACAGCCATCTGTCTGGGATGCTCTGACTTGGATTCCTGCATTGAGCAGGAGGTTGGATTGGACTCGATGGCCTTGTGGGCCCCTTCCAACCCTACTATTCTATGATTCTATGATTCTATTCTATAAGGCTATCAATGGCTACTAGTCCTAATGGCTAAATGCTTCCTCCAGTGTCAGATGCAGTATACGTATGTACCCCTGTTGCTGGGGAACATGGATGGGAGGGTGCTGTTGCATTCATGTCCTGCTTGTGGGCTTCCCACAGGCAGCTGGCGGGCCACTGTATGAACAGAATGCTGGACTAGATGGACCATCGGTCTTATCCAGAATGACTCTTCTTATGTTCTTACATGCAGAGATTATTAGAATGTTATGGGGTCTTTTAGGGCTGAGCTTAATTTCTTCCAGCCCCCCCCCCCCCCGGTCACAGGGAGCAAAGTTCAGGGGCTGTTTCAGCCATTTTTGGTGGGGAAACAAGTGTTAAATATCGCGCTGGCCATGGCAGGGGTCCCTGGAGTCTCAGTGTCAGGCAGTTGCTATTTCCCCCTCTAGGATTCTGTAGGTGAGGGCAGGAAGCACCCCCCTCACTCGTATTAGTTTCAATGAAGTCATTTCTTCCTGCCCTTACTTACAGCACACTAGGGGTTAAAAGTAGCTGTGTCACCCACAGCTCTGGGGAACTTTGTTTTTGCTGCTACCAGGATTGTGAAACATCCTTAGCTAAGCCAGGAGGAGGGGTGTTTGTTGGTCAACCTCCCACAAGCTTCTCCCCTCCACAATTTTGTTTGGGGAAAAAATGGATCAACCCCAACAATATTAATAAAAAAAGCCTTTTGTCCACAGCTTAGTGCAAGAGGCAGCCAGCTATTCTGGCAAATGTGCCGCAATCCAATCCAAAGTCTGACCATGATGGTGCCATTGAAGTCTATGCTACAATTCATATGCAAACCTTACTCTTCTGCCTTGAGGTAGCTTTATGCTGAGTTGATTGTCTTCTGGATAGGGATGGCAGAGAATTCTGCCACGGATCTCGGTGAGGCTGAATGCCAGTGCATTCGGCCCCCTGAACTCCGTGACGGAACGGCTTGCCCCCCGCCCCACCGCCAATCCCCCCCGGGACGAGACTTACCTGGGGCGGATCTTCCGGGCGGCGGCGACTGCGGCGGCTGGTCTTCCAACCGGTTGCCGCCGCCACCATTTGTCTTGTAAAACAAACAAACAAACAAACAAACAAACAAACAAATGATGTGATAGGCTACGTAAAGATTTACGTAGCCTATCATGACTGGGTTAAAAAAAAATACAAAAAATGATGTGATAGGCTACGTAAATCTTTACGTAGCCTATCACGTTGTTGTTGTTGTTTTTTTTACTGGGTTAAAAAACAAACAAAACTGCGTACGCAACTGGTGGCAGCTACAGCCGCCGCCATTTGCGTTCCTTATTTTTGCTGTCTTAATCTACGTAAATATTTACGTAGACTATGACGGCGAAAATAAAGGGGAACGCAAATAGTGCCCGCTACGCTATTTGCGTTCCCCTTTAGTTTTGCCATCATAGTGTACGTAAATATTTACGTTGATTAAGAGGGCAAAAATAAGGAATGCAAATGGCGGCGGCCATTTTTTTTTTTACCCAGAGCCTTCCGCAGCCGGAAATCCTGCCTGGGCCTGGCCGGCTGCTCCACAGAGCTGCCGCAGAGCACAGCCGGCCACGGAGGATTCCGGGGGGAAGAAACAGAGTGCCCCCCCGGTGAGGATTCCGGGGGGAGGGATCGAACGCCTCCCCCCCCATCAACATAATCCATGAAAGGTAAGTGACTTTCGGACATCCCTACTTCGTACATCACCTCCTGTCAAGGTGCTTCTGCCATGGTAGGTGGGATGGTAGGGGGAGAAAGGAGCATCATCCCTGCCCTCTGAGCCACATGCCCACAGCCACCCCTCCCCTGTGCAATGAGGACTCTGTCAGTCAATCCCTTGTGTGCACAAAGGTTTTATATGCACAAGAGCTTGAGTCCCAGAGTCCCTGTCACTGCGCATGCCCCAAACACTCTCGCCATCTCCTCCTTGCAAGTAGGAGATAGCAAGAGCTGTTGGGGTGCACATGGCAATGATTATTCTGGTGGTCAAGGCCTTGTGATCATCAAGCCCTTGTGTGCACAAGGGTGGCCACCTGAGTCCCCACAGCCACCATTGTGTGCACAAAGACTTTGTTAGGGATGTCAGAGAATTTTGCCATGAATCCCGGGGAGGCCGAATGCCAGTGCATTCGGCCCCCCCAAATTGGTGGCAAAACCCCAAATTGGTGGTCTGCCCCCCCGCCCCCCCGGGACGGGACTTACCTTGGGCGAATCCTCCTGGCGGCGGCGGCTCCAGCGGCGGTTCGGCAGCGGTTCGGCAGCGGTGGCTGCGGCGGCTGGTCTTCTGACTGGCTGCCGCCGCCGCCATTTCCAGTAGAACAACAACAACAACAACAACAAAACGTGATAGGCTACGTAAAGATTTACGTAGCCTATCACAGCTATGTAAAGATTTACGTAGCCTGTCACGTCTAGATTTTAAAAAAATACCGTCATAGGCTACGTAAATGTTTACGTAGCCTATCACGGCTGAGTAAAAAACAAAAACAAAAACCGCGTGTACGCAAATGGCAGTGCCCATGGGCGCCGCCATTTGCATTCCTTATTTTGGCACGTGTAGTCTACGTAAACGTTTACGTAGACTATGGCGAAAATAAGGGGAACGCAAATAGCGTAGCGTCCACGCTATTTGCGTTCCCCTTATTTTCGCCGTAGTCTATGTAAATGTTTACGTAGACTAGATGTGCCAAAATAAGGAACGCAAATGGTGGTGCCTATGGGCGCTGCCATTTGTGTACTCGCGGGTTTTTTGTTTTTTTTTACTCAGCCGTGATAGGCTACATAAACATTTACGTAGCCTATCATGGCTGACTGCAGGGACGCAAACAGCGGCGGCTATGGCTGCTGCCATTTGCGGCCCGGTCGCAAATGGCAGAATTCGGGGGTGGAGGGACAGAACGCCTCCCTCCCCGGCCAGAATTTCAGGGGGGAGGGACCGAGCGCCCCCCCCAGCCAGAATTTCGGGGGGAGGGACGGAGCGCCTCCCCACCACCGCAAATCAAATTTCGTTACAGGTAAGTGACTTTCGTACATCCCTAAGCTTTGTGCGTACAAGGGCTTGACAGCCAGAGTTCTCATCACTGCATGTGCTAACTGCTCTTGCCATCTCCTCTTTGCAAGGGGGGCGAGACCAGGGACCAGGCCTGGCGGAGTCTGCCAGCCTCCTGGACTCAACCTGGTGCTTGCGACATCCCTATTCTTGTAGCTTGAGTTGCAGTGCAATGCCCAATACCCCAAGGCTGAAGAAATCCTTCCACTTGACCCCCATGTGTCAATTCTGGATCCAAGTGCACCCCCAAACTACAAACCTGATCCTTTAGGGGGAGTGCAACTCTCTCCAGAACAGCTTGACCATTACTTAGTAAGGCAGACTCCATCCTGCCTGGCTTGACTCTCAGTTCATTGGCCCTCATCCAGTCCATTACCACATCCAGGCACTGTTTCAGAAGAACACCCACTGCCCAGAGCTGGGTGTCATCCACATATTGGTGACACCTCAGTCCATATCTCTGGATAACCTTTCTCAGTGGTTCTATGTAGATGTTGAACAGCATGGGGGATAAAATAGAGACCTGTGGCACCCCATGGCATAACTGCCAAGGGACAAAGCAATGATCCCCCAGCACCACCTTCTGGAATCAGCCATCCAAGTAGGAGTGGAACCACTGCAATGAAATACCTCCAACTCCCAGCCCAGATTGCCTATCCAGAAGGATAGCATGGTTAATGGTGCTGAAAGCCACTGAGAGGTCCAAGAGAATCAACAGGGTCACACTCCCCCTGTCCCTCTCCCAGCAAAGGTCATCCCATTTGGAGATCAAGACTCGACAGACCTTTGGTCTGATGCATGCCTCTTCTTCTGTTCTTAATCTCCTCTTCTTTTGCCATGAGCCCATTTCTGTGAAGAACGTGGGGTATCAGCAGAACTCAGCATTCTCATTGTCCTCCTGTGGAGAGAGGAATACCTGTTCCACATTCAGATTGGCAAGCAAAGTTTTGGGGAGCCATGACTGTTGAGATAATGTGCAGTTCTGCCCACAGATCAAATCAAGCTTCAATTTATTCATAGTGATGATAATTACCCATGACTGCTTTCCATGCTAAATTATAACTGCTTAGGAGAGCAAATTTGATTTCTTCCTTCTTCCTTGTCTCTTCTTCCACCCACCTTCCCTTCACTCTCTCTCTCCTTCGATGCAGGTGCCGATCTCTCCTACACCTTGTGCTGAAAAGCTTCTGCTCAGAAATTAGGGCAAGGAGACACCCACATAGCAAGTCTGATGTGAAAATAATGTGTGGCAGATGCGTTGCATGGAAAACAACTCAAGGAGTTCCCCAGACTTCAGGTGAAGTTAAAGGAACTAAAATGCAAGGCAGCCACAGCTAAGGCCTGGAGCACATGGACAGCTGAAAGCAAGGTTTGTAATCAATGCCTTGGGTGCTCAGGAGCATCACAAAACCCTTCATGATTTAAGAGACAATCTCTTCCCCAACATCCATCCCCCTTGCAACATCCAAGTGCCCATCCCCCCGCCCCCAGTTATGCAATATTCTGCTCAAGGAAATTTGCCTGGGGCCAACATTGTGTTCTTTCCATCACCAGGCTCAGACATCTTCTTTTTACTCTCCTAGACCTTTTCAAATCTTTGATCTTTTAATCCCTATTAAACGTTGATGATTTTAACTCCCGTTTTCTTTCTTGGCTGGTTTTAGCTCCTCCTTTTTAATACTATTTTGTTAAGTGGGCTTTGCATTGCATTTCATCATGTTGGCTTTTCTATTTGCATATGTATTTTTTTTTATCATGGAGCACAGGAACATAGGCTGCTGCTGTATACTGAGTCAGACCCTGGGTCCATCCAGCCCAATATTGTCAACACTGACTGGCACCAACCCTCCGGGGTTTCAGGCAGGATTCTTTCTAGCCCTACCTGAAGATCCTGGGGATTGAACCTGGGACCTTCTGTGCACGCAAAGCATGGGCTCTACCACTGAATTATGGCCTTCCTCTGTTTTATGGCCCATGG
Source organism: Heloderma suspectum (assembly GCF_057233095.1). Lineage (NCBI taxonomy): Eukaryota > Metazoa > Chordata > Lepidosauria > Squamata > Helodermatidae > Heloderma > Heloderma suspectum. The sequence goes on from NC_139461.1 coordinate 8,640,637, forward strand.
TTAGGGATGTAAGAACCGGACCCCCCACTGTCTGGTCCAGGGTTGTCCATTGTGGGGCAATTTGGGCTGCTTGGGGCCCTGCAGAGTTCTCTGGAGCCCTGCTGAGTCTTCCGGAGTTGTTGGAGTGGCTCTCTAGCTTCCTATAAAACACAATACACAAATGGTGGCTACCATTAGCCTGTTGGGGGGAAACTTACAGGCATAAATGGAGTATTTTATGTCATTTGTGGCTGTAAAGCGCTGGGGGTTGGGCTTGATGGTCTTAAAGGCATTTCCAACCCTACTATTTTATGATTCTATGACTGTTCTATGTGTCTCTTGTGTCATGGTTGCCACTGAAAATGGCACGGTTGGAGTCCAAGTCATATCAGTATCTCATGGAAACACAGGTCATTCAGGTCAAATAGTTACTACTTTGCTTTCTCCTGCATTTGATCTGTTTGTTTGTTTTAAATCTCAAGTTCTTTCCATCCTGAATTTGTAAATACTGGTGAATTATTGTAAAAAAATAAACTGAAACAATATCCTCGCTCATCTGCACCAGCCACAGATATACCTGTTCCCGGCATGGACAGGGCCATATTGTACCTGCCTGTCATGTAGTTGTTGAAGGTGTTGAGGAGCCTCTAAAAAAAAAAGAAAAAAGAAAAAAAAGGGGGGGGGGGAAGAGGTAGCAATTTTAATTCAGCACTAACATGGATGAATACACAGGATTCAAAGACAGACTTTTAAGAGCTAAGCAATCAAAGCCCTGGGTCTGGATGGATTCTCTTCTGCAGGTGATACCCCTAATCATGTTTGAGTGCAATTCTGGGCTCCCCTTACTTGCAGTGGGTTTAGCTAGCTGGGGGTTAATCTTTTAACACCCTGGGGTACCATTCATTGTTTGCCGCCCCATGGTGCATCCATTTTAAATGCCAGAGAGCGAAACTGGGAAATGTGTTCCGTTTTAAATCCCAAGGTATAGAGATGAAGGGAGCTAGACATGGGAAAAGGGAAAGAGAGCAGAAAGAAGGAAGGAAGGAAGGAAGGAAGGAAGGAAGGAAGGAAGGAAGGAAGGTCAGCTCAGTAGAGAGTCCTGAAATTATGGGAAAGCAACTGCTGAAGTGCTTGGAAGGGAAGAAAAAGGCTGCTGCTGGTGGGGACTCTGTCAAGAACGAGCTGGATTGGAAATGTCGCGTGGGGGATCAGAAATAGCAATTCTGAGCTGGCACAGAGACCCAGAGGGGCCCTGTCAGCTGTGTGTGGGCTACGTGGCACAATTAGAGCAGAGAGGGATCGCCAGTCAGGGAGAGTGAAGCACGCTGAATGTGCATGTGTATGACAGTGTGTGGGTAGGTGTGGGGAGAGGCTGCCACCTCCACCCCCTTGCCCGTTCCCACCCAGTGTTACACATCTCACACTCTCATGGCTTGCTGCTCCTCCAGAGTGTTGCGTGAGTCAGGAAAAAGGGGGGATCGGGTGGGGAGGGGTGGCAGCTGCAGTTCTACCACTTCAATCCAGCCTCATGCTTTGTCCCTATTTAGGGTTCTCTCTGTGCCAGGGATTTCATGCTCCCCCCCTGCCCCAGTATCAAGGCTCAGGCAGGTATGAAGCAATCATGTAGAAAAAGGAGGACTCTGACCATGTGCAGAATGCCCTTTTGTCCATACATATTACATGTTTAGAATACAGCTTCAGAAATAAATATTGAGAGCCAGAAGGCTGAGGTTCTGACCATATGCAAATGTGATTTGGATTTCATTGAGCAATTAGTAAGAAGGCAGAAGATAAATCAACCAAACGTTCTTTTATCGGTTGACAGGGAGTCCTGCTTTCTAGTACTGAAAACGGTGATGGAGAGGCACGATCGAGGCTTATGAAATTATCGGCTGTGAGGAGAAAATGGACTGAAGTGAATTTCTCTCCCCTTGCTCTCAAAATTCTAGAGGGCAGCCATCCAGCGAAACTGATTGGCAGTAGTGTGCCAAGAAGGCAAAGGAAGGGTTCCTTCATGCAAAACCGAATGAAACCTTCCCAGAGCCAGTGACGTTAGCCCTGTTCAGGCATTCATTAGGAATAGGATAGAATGAACTCATGTATGGGGCAGGGGGGAGTTCCCAACAGACAATCTGGCAAACATGGATAGGCTGGGGCAAGTCCTGCAGCCCTGATGCTTCCACCCTACGTTTTAGGGCTGGGGAGAAACAGTAATTCAACCAAAACTGAATGAAATTGGCTCAGAGCGTAATCCTATGCATTTTTTAGACAGAACAAGTCTTACAACTCCCAGCATCCTTCCAGCCAGCTGTGGGTGGAGCATGCTGGGAATTGTAGGACATTTTTGACTCAATATGCATAGGATTGCACCCTTGGTAATTCAAGGAGAAACAATTTTATTTCTCTGAATCCTTACACTGTTGCTTCAGCATGTTTACTTGGGAGCAAGTCCCATTGAACTCAATGGGGTTTAGTTCCTATTAGATGTCATAGAATTGCAGTGTTACCCTCTGATTCTCTTCTTACTCCTGCACCCAAAAATATGCCATGAGATGACCTCTAAAACTTTCAGTCTGCTTTTATATAAAGCATCTTTCAGTGTTTTTTTGTTTGTTTTTGTTTGTTGCCATACATTTTTGAATAGTTCTGCTTCTATCTTCCATTTTTTTGGAGGAGTATTTCAGTGTACCCATTCTATAAATCTGTGTGTGTGTGTGTGTACACACACACACACACACACACATACAGGGAGTGGCAAAAGAGGCAGCCATTGTTTTATGGTGGCAGCCATTTTGAATATACCAACATTCAATTATCAGCAGGATAGGGTGTTCCGGGGGGGGGGGGCACCAAAATGGCAGCAGCTCCGATTCTGTTTTCTCTGAAAGAATTTCACCTTGCTCCTGAGATATGGGCTAGATGAAACAACTATCAGGTGGATCCACAGTTGGCTAGAAGATTGGACTCCAAGATAAATGCCAAGTTTTTACCTTGGAAAAAGAAACCAAATGCACAGTTACAAGATGGGGGATATGTGGCTCAACAACACTACAAGCGAGAAGGAACTTGGGATTGTGGTAGATCACAACAATGTGATGTGGCTGCAAAAAAGGCAAATGCTCTTTTGGGCTGCATTAACAGAAACATAGCTTCCAAATCCCATGAAGAACTCGTTCCCCTCTACTCAGCACTGGTTAGGCCTCATCTGCAGTACTGTGTCCAGTTCTGGGCACTGCACTTCAAGAAGGATGCAGACAAACTGGAGAGGGTCCAGAGGAGGGCAATGAGGATGATCAGGGGACTGGAAACAAAGCCCTGTGAAGAGAGACTTTAATAACTGGGCATGTTTAGCCTTGAGAAGAGAAGACTGAGGGGAGATAGGATAGCGCTCTTCAAGTACTTAAAAGGCTGTCACAGAGAGGAAGGCCAGGATCTCTTCTCCATCATCCCAGAGTGTAGGAGATGGAGTAATAGGCTCAAGTGACAGGAAGCCAGATTCCTGCTGTACATCAGGAAAAATGTCCTGACTGTTAGCACAATATGATAATGGAACCAATTCCCTAGGGAGGTGGTGGGCTCTCCCACACTGGAGGCATTCAAGACGAGGCTGGACAGCCCTCTGTCAGGGATGCTCTGATTTGGATACCTGCACTAAGCAGGGAGTTGGACCTGATGGTCTTATAGGCCACTTCCAACCCTACTTTTCTATGATCCTATGAGATATTGCTGAAACCAAACAGCCAATTTTGAGGTTTGTGAAATGGCTGACAAATGGTTCATTCTATTCTAATAAACCCCTGAATTGGTGGCCTCAAATGAGGGTTAAGCATATTCAGATGCTCTGCACTACTGAGGCTAACTGAGTCTCCAGTGACAATGACGGATCTGCGAGCACCCCCCGACTACATACTTGACCCTTCTGGGAAAGTGAAATCCTTCCTTAACCAGCTGAACATCGTATCCCTGAATGGGTTGATTTGAGAATGAGAAATTACCTGGCCAGAGCAGACAGCTCTCCCTGCTTCACCTGTCTCTGCTTCACCTCAGCCATCTCAACCTTTGGTTTAGGTGCAATTCAGTAAACTGAGCATATGTGGATCTCTGAATTTGGCAATTATATCATAGAATCATAGAATTGTAGGTTTGGAAGGGGCCTACAAGGCCATCGAGTCCAACCCCCTGCTCAATACAGGAATCCAAGTCAGAGCATCCCTGACAGAGGGCTGTCCAGCCTCGTCTTGAAATATGGAATCATCCAATTAAATGTAACAGGACTTCTGTGTCATATATCTTCTTTTGGTATTTCTTAGGATCTAGGTGTTCAGCTGCCTTCTCAAAACATTTCCTGATTTGGTTATATAAGTCATGTTGTGTCTTTAATGAGCACTTACCAAGTTACATCAATAAGCGCAGAGCATTGGAGCAACACATTTGACGTCCGACTTTGTTCCATTATGCCTTTTAATTCAGATTTTTAAACTGCTTAGCAGGCTCTGGGAATGAAAATCGGAAATTAGAAGAGCACTTTATGTTCAAATGTGATGAACACAAATACGTTCTAAGGCTTCCTATGAAGTGTTCCATTTGGCTCTCCTGTTGGAATTGTGCAGCTGGTATGTCCAAAGCAGACAATTTGTACCAGGACCAATTCTCAATCATTCAAAGTAGGGATGGATGTATTCTGTGTTCAGGGGATGCTCTGTATTCCAGTCAGTGGCGCAGGGGCCATGTTGCTACACAAACTGCCCTTCTTGTCAGGGGGTCAGGCTCTGTAAATAGCATCATTAAGCTTTAGGTTCCTAGATCTCATGAGGCTCAAGGGTCGGAACATTGTTGTTCAAGGATGGCTATTGAGGGGAGGGACTGGCTGCACTTGGTTATTTTTTTTTAAAGTAGTTCTCAAGTCTATGAATCTCCAATTTGTCTCCAGGGCAAGATTCTCACCTCCTTTCCACAAAAAGAAAGAAAAATATACGGAAGCACAACATGCTGAAAAAGCCAGGGATATTGTCAGCTGTACCATACTACAGTTGTAAACTGCTTGGGGATGGATAAATCTGTCAATTTCAGTTTCTGTCAGTTTCTCATTTTCCCAATCTTACATTCCATTCATCTTGCAAATTTCTCCAGTCTTAAGTTTGGTTCACCAACTACTCCAGATTTGGGTCAAGCTTTCAGCCCTTTGAAAAGTCAGCTCAGTTATAGAAACTCCCTCCACCATATTCCTGACAAAGTGACTGGCTGGGAATGATGTGAATTGTAGTCCAACACATCTGGAAGGCATTAGGTTAGGGAAGGCTACCCTATGTAGACACATGGCAGAATGACTCACTCCCTGAAGGTTGATTGGGATGGAAAGAGGCAACAGTGGATCATACTGAGATGAAGTGGCAGCCTCTCCTTGACACAGACGCTTTGGGTTCATGAGAGCATTCATTAATGTATAGCACAATTCCATGCACAACGACTTACCTGGGACAAATGGCAGCTGCCATTAGCTTACTGCAGGAAAATTACTGCCATAAATAGCATAGTTTACAGCATTTGCGGCTGTAAAACACTTCTTTCTATGTAAATTTCAGCCGTTCACACTGCAATTTACATAGAATGAAGTGCTTTATGGCTGCAAAAGTCTATGCAATTTATGGTAGTAATTTTCCCATGATAGGCTAATGGCAGCTGCTGTTTTAGCCTATTGCACCTTTTAGACAGCTGGAGAGCTGCCCCATGAACTTTGGCAGATGTGCCAGGTAAGCAGGGTGCCCATCTGCTGCGGAATCCAGAGATCGGTTTCCGGGGAATTGGTTCTCATTTGGGTCCGCAGTGGATGTCTCCAGCATCCCTAGCGTATAGTAGGGCTGAAACTCTCATAAGCCAACCATCATGGCCAATGGCCTGAGATTAATGGGGTCCTTCTCCAGGAGCCCCTGCCAAAGGAAGTGAGCCAGGTGGCTAGCAGGAAGAAGGCCTTTCCTATTGTGGCACCCCGGCTGTGGAATGTACGTTGTATTCCTTTTGGTGCCAGGTGAAGACCGTTTCATTTTCCCAGCATTTTAGCACTCTAATATTTTAGCTCTGCTGTTTTAAATCTGTATTTTAAATCTCTGCATTGCTGCTAGGTTTTATTCTGGTTGTACTTTTATATGATCCTTTTAAGCTTTTACATTTTATATTGTTTTATGCTGTACCTTGTGGTTTTAATTTTTGTGAACTGCCCAGAGAGCTTCAGCTATTGGGTGGGATAGAAATGAAATCAATAAACAAACAAATAAAGGGAGAACACCAAGTTGCCTACCCCTGGTGAGGAGGATTGCAGTCATCTTTCATGCCTTTGTCATGGTACACCAACAGTTCTATGACAGCAAGCTAGAGTGCCTCTTCTCCACAGTATGCAGTTTGGGAATAAATGCTTTATCTATTATATCACTCCTGTGTGACCTGATATCGTAGGGATGGTCCACTTATTCTTGTGACTGGCATTTTGCCTAAAGAGAGAATGGACACATTCTATAATGCAGCATGAACTTCTCTACTTTTGTTTTTTGTTTGTTTGTTTCTTTTTTCTTAAAAAAAACAACACAAACCTGCCTCAAATATACTTGTTTTTCTTCCCCTCCTGATTTTTCATTCTCAGTGGTAATCAATTGGAAAGCTTGTTTGGTGATTATCTCTATTTCTCTCCCCTGCTCTTTTATTTTTTGCTCTCTCCTGCCTTTCTCCACAGTCTCCTGAAGGAGATCTCATTGAGAAAAGGTCTCTCAATATTTTTTAAGCCTTCTTTCAAAGGTCACCCAGCTTGAGACAAACCTTTCCTCAGTGCTCCCTCCTTCCAAGTGATTAAGAGAATTGCATAAAGCTTCAGGGTGGAATGTGCAGCCCTTGGGTGGGGGAATGGGTGCTTTCGTTTGCCTGCAGCATTTTTGCACCAAAATAGTGTCAGGCGCATTGCAAAGATGCTGAATTCTGGTGGGCCATTAATGGTTAGTGCTTTGTAATAATGCTTATTTACAATAAATGCTTCAGAGAGTCAATTTTTTCTCCAGACGCTCAGATGCTGGAATCAACATTCCAAATATACTTCAGACTGGATGAAGAATGTCAATCCAAAGCACTGAAGTGAAGGTGGGGATCTTGTCAAGTTCCTGAAGAAGTGTATGTGTTCATTTCAAAATGGAAATGAGCAGTTTTAATTGGCATTTATAAAATGTGAATCCTAAATTTGGTACTCAGTTCATTCTGTTTGCAGTTTCTCTCTCTCCTTGTCAGTCACTTTATTTACTGGATGTTAGGTTTAATGGTTGTTGGCATGTTTCCAGGCATTATTCTTTGAGTGAGAGATGCATATGAAAGAAAGCCGAGCTAAACTGAAAACAAAGCATAGTTTTGAACACTTCTGACTTTCAAAAGTTTTCTTCCATTTCTTTTTTGATTCCTACTATTTAGGGGTGTAGAGAAAATTTCTGTGGGATGACAATGGACAGGCAAGATAGAAATGTGGTAGCAAAGGCCCACCACCAGAATCTTTATGCCAGCTTTCTTCACTCTAAAAACCTTCAAAGCCATGAGGTGGATCCAGATTTAGTCATACTTAGTATAGACCCATTAACATCAATGGGTCAATATGACTGAATCTGCATCCAAGCCCATGTAGAGTCAATGGGCTAGATCCAGACTAAGAGTAGACCCACTGACAGTGATGGAACGTGAGTTGGTCATGGCTAACTTAAGTCCCATGGATTTCAGTGAGTCTACTGTATGTATGGCTACGTTTAGATCTAACCCAATATATGGGGGGCAATCACATTCATGCTTGGTGTCCTCATCCCCAACCACCATGAGCTGGTTGTCTCTGTGGGCATAGTTGGTAATCCACACTCCATGCACCGTGAGTGGGATCCATGGCAGAGCTCACTTTCACTTCTCATTCACACAGTCTGTTTAAGATCTGTGTGGATTATTTCTCAGCCAATATCACCAGCCCCCACCCACAGGAAGAGATGGAGGAAGAGAAAAGACCCTCAAATGTGGAGGAAGAAAATGTTTTGGCCTACAGCTCCCATCATTCCTCAACATTGGCTATGCTGCCTAGGGCTGATGGGAGCTGTAGGCCCAAACATCTGGAGGGCCACAAGTGGACCACTCCTGCCCTAACAGGACTGGTTCTGTCAGGGCCCAGGCAGGCAGAGAGACCCTCTTCTAGAATACTATAAACTGTTAGGGACTCAGTTGGCTAATTTCCTCACCACCACCACCTTTCCATGTTTCTTTTCCAGCCAACACTCAGTGTTTGATGGCTCCAGGACAGGAGGCCACTGGGGATGCACAGTCTTCATTGAGGTGGGATTTGGGGGGTTAGGGTTTTTCCTCCTTTGGATGCTTCTTAAAATGTTTTGCACTTCTGCATACCTTCTAGTTCAGCCAATCATGTTGATATGCCCCTCCTGTTTCTCAGTAGCACCATTTTGGCTCCAGCTCTGTTGATGATACTCACCCGCCTGAGTTCGCTATTAAAGGGAATGATTGCTTTCTAGCTTTCTAAGGAGGCCTTCATGCTACAGTGCAGTTTTATCCATTAATCAAGTGCTAAATATTGAAATACATTTGAAATAGGTCCATGATGGACTTTCAGTCAACATACTGCTCCTTTCCTTTTCCCTTTTGCTCTGGCTAGGAGGATCTGTGTAAGGGTTGGCTATATGCTGATGATTAAGTTCCTATGAAACCCTTTCCATTCTCTCTTGCCTTTTATGTGCCCCCCCCACAGAAGAAAAGGAATCTCCCCAAACAGCAGATAGTATTCTGTAAAATTCTGAACAAGCAACTTCATAGGGAGCACTGTTGTATCAGTGAGGTTCAAGATCACAGGGGAATCTAAAAGCCATTAACTAGCCAACAATAACCTATTGGCAGAATCTAAAAGGTTCTGATTGTTCTTTTAAACAACAACAACAACAACAACAACACAGAATCATTATTTGGATGTTGATTGGATATGGATTTATAATACATGGCTATAGATTAATTAATGGCAGTGAGAACAAGGCATCTGCCAGGAAAGAGTTTTTCCTAATGGCAGTGGGGAAACAGCAACTGGGACTTTAAGCTCAGGCCCACCCCCAGCAATCCCATCCCCTGATCTTGGCAGGCAGGTAGGGGAGGTTCAGAGCTACCCATTCCTGCATGCTGAGCTGTGGGCAGGGCAAGAGCATGTGTGTGCATGTGGGTGGTGCCGGCACACTGCCACATGCCATATGCAGCCCTTGGGCCAGCCCTGCTCTATGGTAACAAGCAGACGTCTTTTTCAGCATCTCTGCGATCATGGGCTGGTTTAACTGGAGATGCCAGAGACTGAGGCTTTAAGTGTGCAACATACATGCATTGCCCATGGAGTTACAGCAGCACAATATCTCAGTTGGCTCAGCCTGTGGACAGAGCGTCTGTCTTCATGCACAGCACACTTCAGTTTTGAAATGGCTACAAGTCACACCATTTGGCGTGGAAGCCCATCCCTTCCACCCAGAACCTGTATGGGCAGGTTGTGGTTACTCAGCAGTGAGGGGAGAGCCACTCTGCACATGCTCAGAAAGCTTCTCATCCATAGTGTTACCTCACACACCCAAGGACTGAGCCTTAGCACTGAAAACATGTTCTGGGGTTGTGTCCTGGAGAGCCCCAGCACAGACTAAGCTGTTCCTGTGTCCCCTTTTTTTCCTGATCAGCATTTGTAGTCTCCTAATCGTTCCCCTTGATGCCCTTCTTTCCACCTGCCCCATATTGTTTTTAGGATCAAACAAAACTGGAGAACATCTGAAATGCCCAATGGAATAAAGAGATGAAGTCTCAGAAAAAAAGATGTAATTGCATTCCAAGGAGTAGCTGCATGTGTTTTGGAGCTGACTAATACATATGGGCCTTCTTCAGGGGTCTGCATTTCTACAAGTGACTGCAGAGTTCCCTGAAAAAGATACTCTCCAATATGAATCTTTTAGTTTTTAGCCTTTGTACTTCCCTCTCTCCTTTCGGTTGTCTGTTAACTTTCCCTCTCCCTCCTTCTGTTGTCTCCCCAGCTGTCAAAATGTAGGTTTTAAGCTACTTAGGGGGTACAGAGCTGTCCTTTTTATTTGTGCTTATGTTCCTCTGCAAAACAGGGGTGGGGAACTTCTTCCAGCCTGTGGGTCAGATTCAATTTTGGAGAAGTTCTTGGGGGCTGCATTCCAGTGGTGGGTGGGGCAAAAGGGGTGGGGCCAAAAATCCCCCCAATTACCAGCCTATTTTAGTTTAAAGCTCTTACTGACTGTGAGTAACTCAGCCTTAGGGGGAAGCATCTCAATGTTTCAGAATGGGAGAAAAACCTGCGCAAAAGCCAGAAAACCACGAAACAATTGGTGTTTAGGGGGAATGAGGGTGGGCCATGTGGGGAACTCCACAGAACCAGATTAGGGCCCCAGAAAGGACTGGATTTGCCCCCTATACCTGAGGTTGCTCAGCCCTGCTGTAAGGTGCCCCAGATTTTGATGGCATCCTATAAATTGTGAGTGGTGTGCTGAAAATGTCTTCTGCATGTGTTTTTGACCATTCCCATTCAGTTTAATGGGGGAGGGGTTGCTTCTGAAATAGTTTTTAACAGAGAATAATTTGGGGGTGAACATATTGTGGGTGGGGTGTGCTTTTCTTGGCTGGGGATGATGGGAGTTGTAGTCCAACCAATCTGGAGAGCACCAGGTTGGGGACATCTGCTCTATGAAGTTCCATGAACATTGATGGAATTGTATAAATGAATTACAAACATTGTATTAATAGTAATGATTAATACTGACAGTTGAGCCAAGGTATGGCAGTATAGACCATGAAATGCTGTCCATTCCTCATGGGTCAAGTAAGTGCCACAGAGAAGGGAGGCGGTGACAGGGACTAACCTGCATTCAGCTCTTGTGGGTCAGTAGGTGTTGGGTTCCTTTTGCATCCTGCGTCTTCTCTCCCACGTACTGTGTTCCCTCCCAAAGAGCTGCTTATTCTGCTGAACAATTCTTTACACTGAGCCGCCTTCCAGCCACCCGGAAGGAAGGAGAGTTCCAGAAAGCAAAAAGAATCAACAAAGGAAGGAGGAGGAAAGACTTAATTGAGATAATTTTAGCTCTTTGGAACAGCACAAGCAATCTGCAAAAACCATTTGGAGAGGAAGAGGGGAAAAGAACAACTTCAGTGCAGGGTGCCGGATGCACCAAATAAGGAGAAAAGCGGAAACGTATTGAAAAAGAACCCACATCCAGGTCTGAGCACCTGGTGGGTGGAAGAATAGGACCTTGTTACATCAGGCTAAATTTATGCATTTTCCAGAATGCAGTCTACATTGATCTGCACATTCTGGTCCATCTGAGGTCTTATGAAAGCAATAGCCAATGTTCCTAAGCCTTAGTACACACATTCTTATCCTGTGCATTTTTATTCAAGAATTAATTCCACTGTATTCAATGTGCACGGTTAAGTGTGCATAGAATGGTAATCTTAACATTTTAGTGGGGTAGGGTGCTAATGGCGGGTGAGCCAACCCTTTTCCTCAATGTGTTTTACCAGCAATTCTCTCTCTCTTTCTCTCTCTCTCTTTCTCTCTCTCTCTCTCTCTCTCTCGCACACGCACACACCACCACCACCACCACTGTAGTTTCCACATACCCTTCTTTCCTGTGATGTAGGAACTGGGGCAGGGATTGGGGGACCCCCTGGAGCAGATTTTGGGAGGGCGCAGGAAGGTGCACAGGAGAGGAGAGGAGGAGAAATTCTCATCTGGCAAGTGGAAGTCCACTCTTCCAGTGCTGGATTCCACCCTTAGATTGAGGTACAGCTAACTGAGGAACTTAGTTTGTGCACCAGGACTCAATCAACCCTGAAAAAAAAAAGGTGTGCATGCGCACGCATGCGCGCGTGTGTGTATGCCAGTTTAAAAGTCTCTATGCAACGCTGTGCCTAAAAGTTCTGCTTCCAGATTTTTGACCATTCATGTTCAATTTGACAGAAAAGAAATTGCTTTTGAAAAGCAATTATTGTTGATTGTTAAAAGTGTGTGTGTGTGTGTGTGTTGTTTGTTTATATGTCTTTATATAAATGGTTTTTATACTATGTACAATATTGTATTTTTAAGGTTTTTAATCTTTGTAAGCTACCCAGAGAACTTTGGCAATTAGGCAGTATAGAAATGTAATAAATGGAATGAAATGACATAAAATGAAATGGAATGGAATTCAAAGGAAAATAAAATTTCGGAGACATTCTCGTGGGTTGGGTTCAGTGTTCCTGTGCCTACTTTACTTATTATGTGGCCAAGCAGTGTGCATGAGTGACCCATCTTTCACTCTACACTCATCTTTCTGGCAGTCTGTAGCCTCCTCGGCTCTCCACACTTCAATTAAAACCCAAGGGAAGACATCATGAGGTAATTCCGCCCTTTTTGGGATGAGGAAGCGCAGGCAGCCTGGGAGGCTGCAAAGCAACAGGGAGATGTAGAATGCAAAGAAAACACACATTCACTGGACTCTTGGCCGCCACCCAATTTTCTCCACCATTTTTGTGGTTCCCCCTTCCCCCTTCCATGCACACACACACACACACACACACACACACAGAGCCCTTGGATGATACTAGGTATGGGGCATGGTAAAGGATGCAAAATGGTGACCATGCAGTGCCAACACATTTGCTGCTGTTGCCACTTGCAGTGGCAACACAAAAAACCAAAAATCCTGAGGAAAAGAGAAAGGAGCCATGCCACAACCGATGTTGATGGTGAGCTCCATTTCCGAGAAACTGTGTGAGAATATCTCCTCCCCTTGAAGAAACTGGTGAAATTGTCCCTCCGATTTCTCTGCCCACAAACAGGGTGGGGGATTTTGAAAGGCCATTTGTGCACAGACAGCTGTAGTGTTTTGTCACAGTCTTGCATCACCAAGAAACAGAATAGATTGTAGGATGGGACTATGTTGATTAACCCGGGCTTGATATTTAATGCCAACCCAAAGGAGTCTCCCAAACTCTTTTACTTTCTTCCATATCAGTGAATGAGTGCCATTTGTTTCTATTGCGGAAAGTAAAGTGTAAACGGGCAGCTTTGGGGAAAGAGAAACACCAGCCAGCCCTCTACCCTGACGCTGCATAGAACAACCGCTGGGATCCCGCAGAGGGTTACAGAGACACCATGTCTCCCCGACACCCCCCCAAGGTCCTTACATTATGTGATCACTTCCTTCATTATAATAGTGGCCATTTTGTGAGGAGGGGGAGGAGCAAACATAGTTATTTCAACGATATCATGCTGTTGCCCAGGGAGCATTTTTCTGCAGGGTCTTCCATGCTTCCAAAATCTACATTGCACAACTTGCTCTGACTGCCATAAAATCCCCCCTTCTAATTTCCCTGCTCCTGTACTCTCTACCACCTCCACTAGAGATCCTCAGATGGATTTCTCTGTCCCTGCCACTTCTGACAGTGAGGAAACAGTAATCCATGTCCAAATCACTGGTGTGTGTGTGTGTGTGAGCACTGAGCCAGCATCACATCTGGTCCTTGGAGCTAAAAAGGTTGTACACCCCTAATCTACATGAAAACATAGCAGGGAATCATCTAGAATTATTTCTGGAATATGGTATCATCAGTATGCTGGAAATATTCAGTTATAATGCTACTTTCCCATAGGGATGTCAAAGAAATCTGCAACAGAATCAAATGAGTTCAGATTTCTATGAATCTGACCTGCAGTTTCCACAGTGGACTGGCTTTTCCCGAGTTGCATGGATTCCACAGACTTGTGGACCAATTTTATTACTTTCCAGAATTTTACTCAAATTCAGTCATAGAAAAATAAGTAATTAAAACAAAACAAAAAAACACCGGCCGAAAATGTGGATTTCCCCATTAAGCTTAAGCATGAAAATGCACATTTTGGGAGGATTTGGTTTTTTTTTGGGGGGGGGATTTGCACATTTTCACAAGTTCAAATTTGTGCAAATTAATGAAATTGGAAAGAATCTGATTCATCCAATGAGCAGATGAAGGAACGAAAAGCAAAACTGATGTTCTGCAAAACACAGATGGAACAGATTTTACAAAATCCATACATCCCTACTTTTACATGACTGAGCATCATGTACAGCTGTCAGGACATGCCAGCCTCTGGATCATCCAAGAATAACCCTACTATGGGCCCTACTATGAACAAATACCAGGGGAATAGCATGCATCCTGAGGGAATCCATGAAGCCATACCACCAGCCAAAATCCCACCAGGAACCCTGCAGGTTTAGGAGAACAACTGTGTCCTCAATGAACTCATACGCTAACACTGGACCCCACTAATCACTATCAGGTCCTCCAGAATGGAGATGGCAATGATCCAAAAAACACAGTCCTCCCTTGGCAACATGAGGCATCCTGTGTGAGATTCCTACTCAGGAGGAGGAACTCTGACCATAAGAACAGTCGGCATCAGGCCCAGATTTATTTATTTATACACACACACACACACACATACACAGTGTGTGTGTGTGTGTGTGTGTGTATATATATATATATTCAATTTGTAGCCTGCCTTTCCACCAAGAAAATGGTGCTCAATGCGGCTTGAGTACGTCCAAGAGTGCGCCAGGAAGGTAGAGGAGCCAGGCTGCCTGGAAGCTCCTGCTGATGCAACATGCAGCAGAAATGTTCTGGACCTAGCTGGCCACCTTTTGGACAGCTCCTCTCCAGCTCAGCGTTTGGCCCTCTCATTCATTCCTGGACAGTTCCACTGCCTTGTGCTGAAGGCTGAAAAGGGAGGATAGCTTCTCTGAATATTCTTCCAAACTTTCTGCAGACCCTTGCATTTAGTTAACAGTGTTAAAATCCTTGTTTGCATCTAATCGATGTACCTGTCCTGCTCCCTCTCTCCCTCTCCCTCTCCCTCCCCCTTATCTCTCTCTCTCTCTCTCTCTCTCTGTGTGTGTGTGTGTGTGTGTGTGTGTGTCTATAATCTATGTGCCTTCCCCAAGCTGGTACTTTCCAGATGTTTTGGCATCATTGTCAGGGGAATGCTGTCTAAAGCAAATGAGGGAAGACAATCTCTCCCCCCCGCCCTGAAAGTGTTGCATTATGGAGTGCTCCTGTTCATTCTTCCAACCAATCATCAGCCATGTTTTCTTCCATGCCCCTCAGTTTGTCATTCCCCCCACCTCCCACCGACCTCCATCAGTCACCCATCTGTGACTACTGAGCATGCTCAGTCTTCATTAGGCTGTTTTGCTTTCTAAAGAAAATGTGTTGTACTTGCAAACCTTGGGGTCCCCCTGAGCATTGTTGTACCTTCCCTAGTTTATGGACAGGGCTGTTGTGGCTACATAAGGATAGACGGTTGGCAAATGAGTCTACAATTCATGTACATGATACCTCCCCCGCCCCATAGACACAATTTGATAGGCTTTATCAACCCATCCTATATTAATTATTTTTATTTATTTATTTATTAAATTTATTAATCGTCCATCTGGCTGGTCACCAAGCCACTCTGGGTGATGTACAATAATAGAAACAATAAAATTCTACATTAAAAACATCATATTTCTAAAAATACCCTAACCCACCCCAATTAATTCTTCCATTGTGTCACACTGTTCTTTAAGCCTTCTTTTCCCACCATGGCTTTCACAATAAACATAATTCCTTTAAATTTTGTTTTGCCGCCCCCTTTCACTTCCCATGCATACCCTTCTTGTTTATTGTCTTCTCAATCCTACACCTTCATCCTGCTGCTCTTTAATGCAATATTTCTTTTGTGTTGCACCATTTTAACTCAACACCATTATAAACCTCCTCTTTTATTCCTTTGTGTATTCGGATCTGTTTGAGTTTTACATGCTTGTGCTCTCTGTGCATTCTTTTCCAACTTCAGATTTGTATTCTCTGTCTAACATTTCAAATGTTTGGGTCAATGCTTTAGTTGATTTCTTA
Source organism: Heloderma suspectum (assembly GCF_057233095.1). Classification (NCBI taxonomy): domain Eukaryota; kingdom Metazoa; phylum Chordata; class Lepidosauria; order Squamata; family Helodermatidae; genus Heloderma; species Heloderma suspectum. Next base: position 8,656,588 of record NC_139461.1, read on the forward strand.
GCTATTACATAATCTGTTTTCTGTCTTACCATTATCTATATTGTATAGTATAGGGGATGGACCATAGCTCATTGGAGGTGTGTGTGTGTGTGAGAGAGAGAGAGAGAGAGAGACAGACAGACAGACAGACAGACAGACAGAGACCCCTCCCCTAGTTCTTAAAATCTTCCCCCTCCACACACACACACACACACACACGCACACACGTGTGTGTGCTGTGCAAGCTATAGAGCAGCCTTGCCCAACCTTGGGTCCCCAGATGATGTTGGACTACAACTGCCCTCGCCCACAGCCATTGTTCATGCTGGCTAAGGATAATGGTGGTTGTAATCCAACAACATCTTGGAACCAAGGTTGGGCAAGGCTGCAAATGTAGGGGAGCACTTGCACATTTCAATGGTGCTGGTGGTTCAATTTTGAAAAACACATACAAAAAACACAGGATGACATTGCAGAGGCTGAGTAATATGTTGATGGAAAGAAAGAGACCGCTCTTGTTTATTTGATATCTTTTGTCTGTTTAATTATAACCTAGGGGTACTATAATATTAACATGCATGATAAGAGCAACACCAACAATATGAATCATTCTAGCAGTTTTAAATGAAGGCTTCATAACTCTCTCTGTCTCTCTCTCTGTCTCTCTCTCTGTCTCTCATATATATATATGTATATATATATATATATATATATATATATATGTATATATGTTTATTTTATACTCTCAAGAATGTGTCAAAATGCCCCTAAGCAAAAAGTCATCGCATAGTCAGGAACACAAAGGAATAAGAGCTTGCTTGTGTACACTGATTTTCTGCATGGACTAATTTTAAACCACTTCAGACAGAAAGCAGATCCTTACTTAAATTCATGCTGCTGATAAAATGTGAACATTCCTCCACAGCATCAGAGATGTTATGAGATATAAAGGATAAGATCTCAGCTATGGTGACTTGTTTTTCCCTTAAGCCTTCAAATTAAACAACCGTGGAGCGTGAGCAGCAGCAATTCATTTGGGGAGCTTCAAGTACTTTCAGGTTCTTGCACAGCTTTGAGTTGGGTGTTCTTGGATGCAATAGCCATGTCATGGAAGAGAGGAGGGCCAGTATCACCTGACAGAGGATAAAGCTGGGGAAAAGACAGTATATGCATGTGCATCATTGGTATTTAAGGCAAAATCCACCAAGACATCATACTGAGCTAGAAAGTAATAATTAAATTTCCACTAGGGACACCTTCATTAGCCATTTTCAGACATACAACGAACATATGGGGGGGGGGACAGGATTACACCCACTCAGTTTTTACATTCAGGAAATTAGTTATTATTTTTATTTGTTTACAGGAGCATGGGGAGTAGATGGGCTGAAACTGCATGTTGCCCTTTAATTCTATATTAAAATTGCATCTGCTGCTTTTAATTATATTGAAATGTGTGTGTGTGGGGAGGTGGGGGTGTATGTATTTAGCTAGATTTTTGTCATGACTGTTGTAAACTATTTGAGGTGCATTTGGGGTGGGAAAGTGCGATGATGATTGATTGATAGATGATGATGATGATAGATAGATAGATAGATAGATAGATAGATAGATAGATAGATAGATAGATAGAATAAACATCAGAGGCTGGCTTGGGAACAGAGGAAGCATTAGTGTGGCAAACTCCATATGAACCTTTGTGTGGCTATCACATTTCTATGTTAACAGAGAACTTGAGATTGAGCCACAGGGGGACTACAATACAATCATATCAGTCCTGCAGCATAAAATTTGTGCCAAATTTACATAGGGTTCATAGAATCATAGAATAGTAGGGTTGGAAGGGGCCTACAAGGCTATCGAGTCCAACCCCCTGCTCAATGCAGGAATCCAAGTCAGAGCACCCCTGACAGGTGGCTGTCCAGCCTTGTCTTGAATGCCTCCAGTATGGGAGAGCCCGCCACCACCCTAGGGAATTGGTTCCATTGTCGTATTGCTCTGACAGTCAGGAGGTATTTCTTGATGTTCAGCCGGAATCTGGCTTCCTGTCACTTGAGCCCATGATTCCATGTCCTGCACTCTGGCATGATCGAGAAGAGATCCTGGCCTTCCTCTCTGTGACAACCTTTCATGTACTTGAAGACTGCTATACTATCTCCCCTCAGTCTTCTCTTCTCAAGGCTAAACATGCCCAGTTCTTTCCGTCTCTCCTCCAAGGGCTTTGTTTCCAGTCCCCTGATCATCTTCATTGCCCTGCTCTGAACCCTCTCCAGCTTGTCTGCATCCTTCTTAAAGTGCAGTGCCCAGAACTGGACAATTGGTTCAAACCAATTCAGTGGTGGCAGCTGTCAATGGTGGCATAAGAGGCCAAAGAAAAGTCTGCACTTACTGATAATTGTCAGGAGGTGATAATGGAGTCAGAAGGTGGTAGAGTCAGTAAGCTAGATTTGCATGCAATGGCTTCTCATAATTCTCCACCGTATTTGTAGACAGAGAAACTGTGGGGACCATTTTATGGAATTTCTCCCATGGCAGGAGAAGTTCTGCAACACTTTCTCAAGGGTGGGGCTCACCATTAGCAATGTGTCTTTCTTTTTTCCTCCCCCACTCCAACTACTGCTGCAAGTGGTGTGTAAGTAGCATGACCACTGTACTGCATCCTCCACAGTGCTCTAGGACTAGTGTCAGTCCAGGGGATTGTGAGTGTGTGTGTGTGTGTGTGTCTGGGTCTCGTGGGGGAATAGCAGCTGAGCTGCCACAAAGCAATGGGAGAGAATATTTGGAGAACATTCTGCAATGTAGCTTTATTCCCCCCATGGGTTGGGGGAGGGAAAAAACAAAACAAAACTGAGAACCTTTCTCAGAAATATGTCTTTTGAAAAATATTAACTCGTCTCTAGAAGCACTGTGCAAGAGCCCTTTCTTGTCTCCCCAGCAACTCCTGATGTGAGCTTTTGAGGTTAGCAGAGGCATAGCCGTCATTGCATTTAGGGATGTATGAGAATTTCATTCCTGTATTATTACTTATTATTATTTCATTATTAGTATTATTACTATTAATATCACTATGGGATTATTGTTGTTGCTGTTCCTTGCTGGTTAAACCTTTAATGTTTATTAATATGTGTTAACTGAATAGTAATAATTTATGGCTAATGGAAATGGATTGTTTGCTTCTATTTCTGTGCTATAAGTCTGTTTGGATATTTGGTTTGTTTTTATTGAAGTTTGATTTTTTTTTTCTTTTTCCCCCTCTTCCTTCTTTTGCTATCCTTCCTTTCTTTTCTTTTTTTAGAATACTGTAATGTTGGAAGATTTTGATTATATTGTTGGTAGTGTTCATTTTATTTGTAAAAACAATATAAAATAGATTAAAAAAGAAGAGAATTTCATTCCTGTTTGCAAATCATGCAAACATATCCCGTTTGCAAAGCTGATCGTGCATATGAGCAGGAACACAATTCTTGGAAATATCCACCCTTTCCTTAAGTTGCATTCACACCAGGGATGGCGGAGAATTTCTCCACGAATCTTCGGGAGGCCAAGTGCCGACACATTCAGCCCCCCCCGAAATTGGTGGGGAAATTCTCCGCCGGCCCCCTGCCCCCCCCTGGGATGGGACTTACCTTCAGCGAATGTCCCTCTCGGTGGCAGGTCCCGGTGGTGTTTTGGCGGCGTTTCGTCAGGGGCGGGGGCGGCGGCCGGTCTCCTGACCGGCTGCCACCTCCGCCATTACAAAATAAAAAAGTAAAGTTAAAAAAAACCACACACACCCGTGATAGACTACGTGATGATTTACATAGCCTATCACAGCTAGATTTCCAAAGTCAGCCGTGATAGGCTACGTAAATCGTCACGTAGCCTATCACGGGTGACTTTGGAAAAAAAAAAAACGTGTACGCAAATGGCGGCGCCCCATGGGCGCCGCCATTTGCATTCCTTATTTGGACAGGGGTAGTCTACGTAAAGATTTACGTAGACTATGGCGAAAATAAGGGCAACGCTATTTGCGTTGCCCTTATTTTCGCCATAGTCTACGTAAATCTTTACGTAGACTACCCGTGCCCAAATAAGGAACGCAAATGGCGGCACCCATGGGCGCCGCCATTTGTGTACGCGTTTTTTTTCCCCCAAAGTCGGCCATGATAGGCTACGTAAAGATTTACGTAGCCTATCATGGCTGACTTTTAAAATCTAGCCGTGATATGCTACGTAAATCTTTACGTAGCCTATCACGTTTTTTTTTTTTACTTTACTTGGAAATGGTGGCGGCGGCAGCCGGTCGGAAGGCCGGCTGCCACCGCCCCACCGCCGCACCGCTGCTGGGACCCGCCGCCGCGAGGGACATTCACACGAGGTAAGTCCCATCCCGGGGGAGGGGCGGGGGGTGTCGGAGAATTTCCCCACCAATTCCGGGGCCTGAATGTGTTGGCATTTGGCCTCCAGGAGATTCGTGGAGAAATTCTTGGAATCAAGGATCTTGGAATTGTTGTTGATCACAAGCTGAATATGAGCCAACAATGTGATGTGGCTGCAAAAAAGGCAAATGCTCTTTTGGGCTGCATTCATAGAAGCATAGCTTCCAAATCCCGGGAAGTACTAGTTCCCCTCTACTCAGCACTGGTTAGGCCTCAGCTGGAGTACTCTGTCCAGTTCTGGGCACCACACTTTAAGAAGGATGCAGACAAACTGGAGAGGGTTCAGAGGAGGGCAACAAAGATGATCAGGGGACTGGAAACAAAGCCCTATGAAGAGAGACGGAAAGAACTGGGCATGTTTAGCCTTGAGAAGAGAAGACTGAGGGGAGATATGATAGCACTCTTCAAGTATTTGAAAGGTTGTCACAGCGAGGAAAGCCAGGATCTCTTCTTGATCATCCCAGAGTGCAGGACACGGAATAATGGGCTCAAGTTACAGGAAGCCAGATTCCGGCTGAACATCAGGAAAAACGTCCTGAGTGTCAGAGCAATATGACAATGGAACCAATTACCTGGGAGGTGGTGGGCTCTCCCACACTGGAGGCCTTCAAGACGAGGCTGGACAGCCATTTGTCAGGGATGCTCTGACTTGGATTCCTGCATTGAGCAGGGGGTTGGACTTGATGGCCTTGTAGGCCCCTTCCAACCTTACTATTCTATGATTCTATGATCCCTAGTTCTGAGGAGGAATTTGGAGAAGCTCAGCCAACTCAAGCACTGCATGTTTGCCCATCCCTAATTCCATGGGGCTGGCTGAGCCACCCCCTGCCTCCACCACCATCTTTGGACAGTTCCGGTAAAGCCAAGTATCCTCTTCATGCAGTGACAGTGGGTGGTGCCTGCCAGAGAAATCCTCTCCAGCCACAGCGGATGTTCAGGCTCTTTGTCCAAAGCTCTCATTCCCACATATTCCCTCCCACTCTATTATTAGCACAGAACTGCAGGATAATTCTTTCCCCCAAAATGCAGCCTACAGAAACCTCTGAGTGTTGCCCTCCCCGCTCCACATACATCTTGGTGAAAGATTAGCAAGTGAGCTGAGAATCCAGCAAGGGGGTTGAGAATCCAGCAGAGATTGTGTGTTTAACTCAGCAGGCAGCAGTCCTTTAAGCAACATTCTCCCATCCCTCACACACACACACACACACACACACACACACTTATTTACTCCTACCCTTACTTTTATCTGGGCTACAAAACAATTTGGATAAAGGCCTTATGGGATTCCCCCCCCCCCGCTTTTAACCACTGACTCCACGTGGGTGGATTCCTGCAGTTCACCATGAGGCCATGTCTATTTCTATCTTATCCCAACCAGGAACAAAGGGAGCATCTGTGGAGATATCCCATTTTATGCTCACAGCAACCCTATGAGGTAGGTTAGGTTATGAGAGAGTCACAAGTGTCTCAGTGAGTGTCAGGCCTGAGGCAAGGGATTTGAACACAGGCCTCACTGATCCACATCCCATGAGCCACCCATTAGCAATCCTTGCTTCTATAAGCACTGCCTTTCCCGAAGAGTTCCTCTGTTCAGAAATAAGAATAAAAGGACCAGCCTGCATTCCTGGCTTTTTCATTGATTCATAGGTGGGTGGATAATATACCTCCTCCTTTTCTTTCTGGTGTCTCAGTCCTTCTTTCTACCCCACAGTTTCCCCATAGATTTCAGTCCCCTCCCTCTCCCAAAATGGAAGGGTGTGGAAAGGAGTGCTGACACAGAGAAACCCTGGAAAGCAATGAAGTCTGCCTCTCTCTCTCTCTCTCTCTCTCTCCCCCCTCTCTCTCACACACACATCCCACGCTGTCTACTCATTTCTTTTCTCACTTCTGCTCCCCAGACTTAATAAATGCAGCCTCTTCCCTCTTTGTTGTTCCTTCCAGTCGACTGTACCCTTGTATCTGACATTTCCTTTGCAGAAGGAACAAGCACAGGCAACATTTCACTTATGAAACGGGAGGCGCTGGAGCTGGGATGTCGGAAAAATCCACAATGGACTCAAATGATTTCAGTTTTCTATGAATCCGACCAGTGGATTCCGCAGGCTCGCAGACCCATTTTTCATGGTGGTGTGGCGGGGAGCATTCACACTAATGCATATTAGTGGGTTTGTGCAAGTGCACAGGACGACATCGGCATTAATGCACATTAGAGTAAGTAGGACAAAATTCTGGTTAAAAAAACTGCACACCCAGATTCCATCACTGAGCAGATGATGGAATGAAAGATGCCTGACAATGCACAAAACACAGATAGAACGGATTTACAAACAAAATCTAACATCCCTAACTGGAGCCTAAACCTATCTGGAAGGCACACCCTGTCACCTGGACATTTCACACACCCCTTCAGAAATTCTCCCCATCTGAATTTCTCCCGATCTTGGTTGCAGGACAGCAGCAATGTGTTAGCAATCCAGCATTCTTCCATTTGTTTTAATATATGGACTTCATCCAGAGCACCACATCCGATGAGTCCATCACGGTTTCCATTTCATGATAGGTCACGAAAGGCACGCACACAAAAAAAGATTGCATTGTCACACTATGATACTTCCTTCCCTCTCCTGCAATTTAATCTCTGCACCCATACCATTCATCTATGTGGCTGTTTTGATCAGTGTGCATTATGCGCTAGGAGTGGAGCAAAAACCTGGAACAGGCGTGCATATGTTGTCACAGTAGGGCACAGCCTGTTGCAAAAAGCTCCCCTGCCTTGATTCTGCTCACACACCCCTGAGCACCCTCCTCCTCAGTTATTTATTTATTGTAATAATCTCGAAACAGCAGCTTCATCCTGCACCCCTCCCAAAAAACCCTGGATTTCAGGGCAATGTACATAAAAATATGAATTAATCAATGTTAAGAAAATATTAAACACTAAACAACAATACAAGAAAACTGTGAAGAAAGAAAATATTAAATCATCTGAAAATCCAATGCTTTAAAAAGACAAAACTACACAAATACAAAGGTTTCAACCTGGTGCAGAAAGGAATACAGTGTCAGGTGTTCCACTCTTGGGAGGGTATTCCAAAGTGAGTGTGCCACCACAAAGAAGGCCCTCTGTGTTGCACATGCAAAATGCACTTCTCCTATACATGACGCTTGGGGGAAGGGCCTTCCCCTACTCTAAGATGAAAACAACTGATCTTGAAGAAGTAGAAGTGGAGGGCAGTGGAGATGATGATAGATGCTCTGATAAGTACACCACACCGAGCAACTTTTCCTGCAAGGAAGGAACTGAAACATGGATACAACAGGGCCCAGTCTCTGATAAGAAAGGACGTTCTGGATGCCTGTGGGAACACTCACTGCTGCCTTTCCAATCCACAGGGCTTTCTGAAGTGGTCAGTTGGAACACTAAAAAAAGCCCAAAGAACTTATGGGGCGAGCAGGGGGGCAATCAGCCAACTCTTCTATGAACTTCTGTGCACTGGTGGCCTGTAAGACAAAGACAAGTCAAGACAAGACAGATGTGAACTGTAAACTGCAGCAAACCCTGCACCCCAGAATGTGGCGCCCTCAGACAGCTGTCAGGACAGGACCATAAGAACAAAAGAAGAGCCCTGCTGGATCACAGGATCACAGAATCATAGAATAGTAGGGTTGGAAAGGGCCTACAAGGCCATTGAGTCCAACCCCCTACTCAGTGCAGGAATCCAAGTCAGAGCATCCCTGACAGGTGGCTGTCCAGCTTCATCTTGAATGCTGCCAGTGTGGGAGAGCCCACCACCTCCTTGGGTAGTTGGTTCCATTGTCGTATTGCTCTTACAGTCAGGAGGTTTCTCCTGATGTTCAGCCGGAGTCTGGCTTCCTGTCACTGGAGCCCATGATTCCGTGTCCTGCACTCTGGGATGATGGAGAAGAGATCCTGGCCTTCCTCTCTGTGACAGCCTTTCAAGTCCTCGAAGAGCGCTATCCTATCTCCCCTCAGTCTTCTCTTCTCAAGGCTAAACATGCCCAGTTCTTTCAGTCTCCCCTCATAGGGCTTTGTTTCCAGTCCCCTTATCATCTTTGTTGCCCTCCTCTGAACTTTCTCCAGCTTGTCATCCTTCTTAAAGTGCAGTGCCCAGAACTGGACAGAGTACTTCAGCTGAGGCCTAACCAGTGCTGAGTAGAGGGGAACTAGTACTTCCCGGGATTTGGAAGCTATACTTCTATTAATGCAGCCCATAATAGCATTTGCCTTTTTTGCAGCCACATCACATTGTTGGCTCATATTCAGCTTGTGATCGACAACAATTCCAACATCCTTCTCGCTTGCAGTATTGTTGAGCGAAGTATCCCCCATCTTGTAACTGTGCATTTTTCCAAGGTGCAGAACTTGGCATTTATCCCTACTAAATGTCATTCTGTTGTTTTCTGCCCAGCATTCCAGCCTATCAAGATCACTTTGAATTTTGTCTCTGTCTTCCAGGGTATTAGCTCTCCCACCTAATTTTGTGTTATTTGCAAATTTTATCAGCATTCCCTGTACCTCCTCCTCCAAGTCATTAATAAAAATGTTGAAGAGCACTGGGCCCAGGACTGAGCCCTGTGGTATCCTGCTTATTACCTCTTCCAGTTTGAGAAGATCCCATGGATCAGCACTCTTTGAGTCAGATTCTGTAGCCAACTGTGGATCCACCTGAGAGTAGGGATAGCAGAGAATTCCGCCACGGATTCCAGTGAGGCTGGATTCTTTAGAATCTGCCCCCCGGGAATCCGTGGTGGAATGGCCTCCTGCCCCCCCGTGGATTCCCTGGGATGAAACTTACCTGCAGCGGATGTGGCGGATTTGGTGGCGGCGGTGGCGGCGGCTGGTCTCCTGGTCAGCCCCGGCCGGGCTGCTGAGGCCGCCATTGCCGTCCTTCAAGCTGTGATAGGATACGTAAGAATTTACATAGCCTATCACGGCATGCCCCCCCAAAAAAATGGTGTACGCAAATGGTGGCGGCTATGGCGGCCGCCATTTGCGTTCCCTATTTTTCGCCGTTCTAGCCTACATAAATATTTATGTAGGCAATTACGGCGAAAAAAATGGAACTGCAAATAGTGTAGTGGGCACTATTTGTGTTCCTTTTTCCCCCACCGTTTTATCCTACGTAAATATTTACGTAGACTAGAATGGCGAAAAAAAGAAAGAAACGCAAATAGCAAAGATAATATATCTTGACTTGAGCAAAGCTTTTGACAAAGTGCCCCATGATCTCCTGATGAGCAAACTAGCTCAAAGTGGGCTAGATGAAACTACTCTCAGGTAGGGATGTACAAATCAGTTACCTGGTTCCAGTCGGGGCATCCGCTGGGCGGGGGAGGCTCTCTGTCCCTCTCCCCGGAATCCTTGACGGGGGGGGGAGACGGCGAAAAATAAGGAATGCAAATGGCGGCGGCCATAGCCGCCGCCATTTGCATAGGCATTTTTTTTGTGTTTTTTTACCCAGAGCCCTCCGCGCCCAGAAACCTGGCTGCGGACAGCTCTGGCCTGGGCCTGGCCAGCTGCTCTGCGGAGCCGCCGCGGAGCACAGCCGGCCATCAAGGACTCCGGGGGGGAGGACCAGATCGCCTCCCCCCCCGTCGAGGATTCTGGGGGGAGGGATGGAGCGCCTCCCACCCCCAGCGGATGCCCCAACCGGAACCAGATAAGTGATTCATACATCCCTACCTGAGAGTTGTTTCATCTAGCCCACTTTGAGCTAGTTTGCTCATCAGGAGATCATGGGGCACTTTGACATAAGCTTTGCTCAAGTCAAGGTATATTATCTCCACAGCATTCCCACAGTCCACAAGGGAGGTGACCTGATCCAAAAATGAGATCAGATTCATCTGGCAGGATTTGTTCTTGACAAATCCCTTTTGGCCTCAAGTAATCACACGGCATAGTTTTCAAGGTGCTTACAGAATGATCATTTTATAATCTTCTTCAGAATTTTCCCAGGGATTGATGTCAGACTGACTGGTCTGTAGTTCCCAGGTTCCTCCTTTTTGCCCTTTTTGAAGATAAGGACAACATTAGCCCTCCTCCAGTCCTCTCTGACACTTTACCCGACCTCCATGATTTCTCAGAGATAATAGGCAGCTGTTCTGAGAGTTCTTCTGCCAGTTCCTTTATTACTCAAGGATGCAGTTCATCTGCCCCTGGAGACCTGAACTCATTCAAAGTAATTAGGTGCTCCTTGACCATATGCCTATCGATCTCAAGCTGCAATCCTGCCCCTTCAGCCTGTACTTCGCCTTTGCCAGGGGGGTCATGGGCCCTCTTTCAGGAGAAGACTGAGCCAAAGTAGGAATTGAGCACCTCTGCCTTTTCTTTGTCATCTGTTATCATTTTGGCCTCCTTATTTAATAGTTGAACCACCATTTCTTTCCTTTGTCTTTTACTATGCACGTAGCTGAAGAAAGCCTTTTTGTTGCTTTTAGCATCCCTCGCTAACCTCAGCTCATTCTCAGCTTTAGCCTTCCTGACACCATCCCTGCAATTCTGTGCTACCTGCCTGTACTCTTCCTTTGTAGCTTGGCCGTCCTTCCATAGGGGTGCATGAAAGTCACTTACCTGTCCTCGAAGCTTTTCATGGTGGGGGGGCGCTTCGCTGCTCCCCCCGCGAAGTTCAGGCCAGGGGGGGAGGCTTCCCGCCTCGCCCGGCCGAAATTCAGGCCAGGGGGGAGGCTTCCCGCCTCGCCCAGCCGAAATTCAGGCCGGGGAGGAGGTGCCTCGCCTCGCCCGGCCACGAACTAAACAGTTAAAACAAAACAAAACAAACGCCCCCGTGATAGGCTACGTGACGATTAACGTAGCCTATCACGGCTAGATCTGCAAAGTCAGCCGTGATAGGCTACGTCAATCGTCACGTAGCCTATCACGGGTGACTTTAAAAAAAAAAAGCACGTACGCGAATGGCGGCCCCCATAGGGAGCCGCCATTCGCGTTCCTTATTTGGTTGCTGTAGTCTACGTAAATCTTTACATAGACTACGGCGAAAATAAGGGTGGCGAAAATAGCGTTGCCCTTATTTTCGCCGTAGTCTACGTAAAGATTTACGTAGACTACAGCGACCAAATAAGGAACGGGAATGGCGGCTCCCTATGGGGGGCCATTATCCGTACGCGCTTTTTTTTTTTAAAGTCACCCGTGATAGGCTACGTGACGATTGACGTAGCCTATCACGGCTGACTTTGCAGATCTAGCTGTGATAGGCTACGTTAATCGTTACGTAGCCTATCATGGGGGCGTTTTTTTTCTCTTTTATTGCAATGGCGGCGGCGGCAGCCAGTCGAAAGATCGGCTGCCGCCCCCGCCCAGGACGAACACCCACCGAACTGCCGGCCGGACCCGCCGCCGGGAGGGACATTCGGCAAAGGTAAGTCCCGTCCCGGGGGGGGGGTGCGGGAGGCGGGGGGGTGTGGAGAATTTCTCCCCGAAACTTGTTCGGGGGGCTGAACACGTTGGTGCTCGGCCCCCCGAAGTTTTGGGGAGAAATTCTCCGCCATCCCTAGTTGTTTTCCACCTTTTTTTTCTTGTTGGAATTCTTCCTAGCCCTTGTGAGGTGCAACCCATCCCTTGCCAACAGTCCATCTTCCAGGAAGTATAGCCTGTGGTCCCAGAATCCATATCTCACGTTGGCACCACCTTCATAGCCAGTCATTCACCTGGAGTATTTTTCTTTCCCTTTCTATCCCTCTTCTAACTATTGGAAGGATGGATGAGAAAACTATCTGGGCCCCAAAGTTCTTGAGTTTCCTTCCCAAAGCTTCAAAGTCTGACATGATTTCTTCGTAGCTCTGCTTGGTAGTATCATTTGTTCCCACATGGTTGAGAAGAAAGGAATACCTGTCAGTGGGCTTTATGAGTGCAGGCAACCTTTCAGGTACATCTGCAATCCCAGAACTGGACACAGTACTCCAGATGAGACCTAACCAGTGCTGAGTAGAGGGGAACTAGTACTTCCCAGGATTTGGAAGCTATACTTCTATTAATGCAGCCCAAAATAGTATTTACCTTGTTTGCAGCCACATCACATTGTTGGCTCATATTCAGCTTGTGATCTACCACAATTCCAAGATCCTTCTCGCTTGTAGTGTTGTTGAGCCATGTATCCCCCATCTTGTAACTGTGCATTTGGTTTCTTTTTCCTAGGTGCAGAACTTGGCATTTATCCCTATTAAATGTCATTCTGTTGTTTTCTGCCCAGCACTCTAGTCTATCAAGATCACTTTGAATTTTGTTTCTGTCTTCCAAACTATTAGCTATTAGCTATCCTGCCCAATTTGGTGTCATCTGCAAATCTGCAAGTTTCCATTCACCAAAGCTCCCTCCCTCCTCTTCCTCCCTCCTCCCTCCTCAACCCCTCACTGAACTTTCTCAAGTTGATACTTCTGGTGCCAGGCTGTCTGGATGGCTTGGAACTCACCGTAAGAGCTCCGAATCACCGAGGAGCTTTGTAAAGAAGCCGCTTTGCTTTGGGGTACCTTTATGCTGTTGTGCTCCACCTTGTATCATGCGAAGGTGCCTCCGAAGCAGCCTGCTTCAACTCGTTATTTGGGCTTTGGACTGAAGCGGTGCACAGCCCTACTCTACACCTTTTCCCCTTAACTGGAAATGCACAGATGGCTCTCACTAGTCAGTTGGAAGTTGCAGATATTTGGTACATGGTCAGAGGTCGATTTTCCAAACATGATGCTGACACGGCAGACAAGTTACAGTGTTGACCTCCTGGCTCCAATTAAGCCCCAGAGAGAAGTAGCTATAACATCCATTCAGGGAAGTATGGTTTTACAAAAAGGAATGTGATCTCATTCTAATCATAAGCGAGTTTTTAAAGCAAACCTTCTTGAGTACTGTGCTCAGCAAGCAGAAAGAGGCCATGGGGAGTTTAATTGGGCAGAGGATCCTACTGTTTGGTGGATGAAAGCAAGGCAAACAATAGATTTTTAAAAAAGTCCTCCCTAGACAGCTGCACTTAGGGGAGGTAAATAACAGTCTCCAAACTCAGCTACATAACCAACTCCCCACAGAGTACTCCAGACACTAGGTTACTTTGTCACCTAGTTGATGCAACAAGCCTTAGAGCCAGTGTGATGCTCCTGCCCTGGGTTTTACCTAGGGATGTTAGAGAATTCTGCCATGGACTCCAATGAGGCCAGATTCTTTAGAATCTGGCCCCCGGAGTCCGTGGCAGAATGGAGCAGTCCCGTCCCACCACCCTGCAAAATTTTCCCGGGATGGACCCTACCTGGCGTCTGTCGGTCTGGTCCGTCCGCTGCTCTGGTCTGTGGCCGCGAATGGCTGCCCTGGTCTGCGGCCGCCATTTGCCTCCCTGTGTTAGCCATGATAGGCTACATAAGTATTTACATAGCCTATCACAGCAAAGAGGAGGGACGCAAATGGCATCTGCTATGCCATTTGCGTCGCTACTCTTTGCCGTGATAGGCTACGCAAATATATACGTAGTCTATCACAGCTAATGCAGGGACGCAAATGGCACCTGCTACGCCATTTGCGTCCCTGCGTTAGCCATGATAGGCTACATATATATTTACGTAGCCTATCACGGCTAATGCAGGGACGCAAATGGCACCCGCTACGCTGGATGCCATTTGCGGCTGCAGCCCGGCAGCGGACGGAAGTCCGGCTGTGGGTGGGCCCGGCTGGCGGCTCCGCGGACTTGCTGTGGAGCGGAGCTGGCCAGGGAGGATTCCGGGGGGAGGGACGGATTGCCTCCCCCCCCAACAGACCCTCCCCCTGGAATGGGGTAAGCAATCCACCCATCCCTAATTGTACCTTCTCTAGCTTCTACCTGATGAAACTGAGAAGAAGAAAAAACCCTCAGGACCTCTGCCTCCACTGGGTCAGTTGTCCTCACTGACACACTAAGCTTCGCCCCCTTTTTCTCTCTGAGTTAAAGAGATACTCAATATGCTTAATTAGTTCCCCTCTGCTCAATACAGGAGAAGTAACAAGGAAATAGATTTTTAACCTTGTCTTACCTGGTTCACATCTAACACTGCAAACGCATACATTACTATATGATTCTATGATTCTGTGATAACAGGCATATTTTACAGCCAGCCTCAGAAATACTGGCAACTAGCATGCAATGAGTTCTACCCTGTGAAAGAACTAGGGATGCATGGGAATTTCATCTTGGGTTGCAAAACATGCGAACATGCCCCGTTCAAAGCTTCCACCATGAGCGCAATCACAAGCATGTGCCTGCTGAAAATATTTGTGAATTGTCGAACACATGCCCAAGTTCATCTTGTTCCTGATTCCCAGTTCAATTTGCACAAATTTCCTAATTTTAGCAAATTTCCTTTATGGACTGAATCAGCCCCACCTTAGTCTATGGAGGAAAATTGTGCAGTTTGGGGAAAATGTGCTCAAATCTCCTCTTCGATCACTGCTCGATTTGTGCAAGTTTCCCATTTGCACAAAGCCAGAAGTGATCACAAACATGAATGAGAGCTGGGCACAAGATGAATGGCAAGACGATGCTTGGGGAATCCTGGCGGTCTCAAATATCACCTGTTCCTAGAAAGAACATTGGTGCCAAGAATTTCAGGGTTCCCAATACCTTCAGTCATCTCAGCTGTTTGTCCAATGATAAGCACATGTTTATTCACAAATCTACTTGTGCTATTTTGCCCATCCTCCCCCTATGATGAGAGAGGAATGTGGCCTGCCAGGAAAAGGCACTAGACAGAAAACCAAGGAGGGGAGGGAGACAGGCAGGTAGATATAGAGCAGATTGCCATCAAAGATGAGGCCACATGAGCACCCAGTTTTCTTTCTTTGGATTCAGAAAAATCAAACAAAGAAAAAAACATACAGTGTGGGGCAGTGGTTAGAGTTAGGGATGGGTGATCATTTCTTTTGGCTGTATTTCTGTCTTTTTTTTAATAAGAAGTTACCAAAATTTGCAAATTCCTTCATAGACATGATAGAAAGAACTTGAGATATTATTTAAAAACCCCCAATGTGGAAGAAACTGACACTGAAAGATTTATTCATCAGGCAGAAGACTTTGAATGCTTTGCTCTTAAAAGTCTGGCTTTGAAATCATGTGTATTCAACCACGCCAGTATTGGATTGGGGTTGCGATTTCCTTTCTCTGACAGGCTCCTCATCTTTAAGAATTACAATGGTAGGCAGGTACACCACAGTCCTCTCCATGCTGGGAATAGCTGTCCCTATTGAATTTGCTGTCCCAATAGCTGTCCCTATAGCTGTCCCTATAGCTGAATTAGCTGTCCCAATAGCTGTCCCTATTGAATTTGGCTGGTACAGATGGGTGAGAATTTAGTTTGGCTTCAGTTTTGATAAGAATTTACCAACATCCACAAATTTCTTCATATATGGGATGGAAGAACTTGAGAGTTAAAACAAACAAACAAATGGGAGAGAAAGCAAAACTGACAGGTTCATCCATACATACTTCAAATCCCCATTCAGCTATGAAACCTACTAGGTCAGTCTCCCTCACTCTCTTTCAGCCCATCATATGAGCATATGACCTCATATATCCCTAGTGCTTTTAGACATCCGAGCAGTTGGAATGTTCATCTGGATTTCTTTACACCTAAATAACTGGGTCAAGGGCTAAAGAAGTCCATTTCATCCAACTAAAATCTGGGCTCTTACAACCAATAGCTACAAAAATGGCAAAAAATAGGCAATTATTTTGGTTGAGTTGATCTAATTAGGGTGGGGGGCGGGGACTGGGTGGTGGTGGAAATCACACAAACCACTCAGCATGTTTCATCTCAGTGCCTCATTTGTCTCTCCACAACGTTAGCGAGCAAGCTCAGAAATGTACAGACCTCAATGGCAGATTACATCTGAGCCCATGTTCAATCTGGAAGCTGCAAACTGGGCAAAACATTTCAAAAATATACTGAAATGAAGTTCTCAAATATCCCTGGAGGACCATACAGGGCTATCCAAAGTGAAGGTCCAAAAGACAGAGGCCTTCTGAGGTATTATAACAGAAAACACACACACACACACACACACACACACAGAGACACAGACACAGACACCCCAAATAGAGGAGCAAGAGAGGTAAGAGAGAGTGAAGGAAGCATAGCCTATGTATGCTGGATCATAAATGATGCCGAATTATGATCCATATAGGAACATTGGGGCCAGGGCTGAAACAGCAGCCCCTATCCCCCTCCCCATGTTTACACATATTTACTTTGAGCATCTGCACAGGGCTTCTGAGGGAAGTAAAAGGACGTCTGACACAGAATTGAGTGCAACGCATTTAGGAAAGGAGGTCCAAAGTGAAAGTGGGTGGACTGGAGAAAAAGCCTTCTATATGATGGAGATACAGGATGTGACTGTGAGTTGCTAGGAGAAAAGGGGTTGACAGACAAAAGAATTTGGCAGCTCAGTGACTTCAGCAAAGCACTGGGGCATGGGAAGCCCCTCACTAAAAGCATTATCTGTGGGGGGAAGAGAAGGAGGTCCACTGCATTTCTAGAGCCTGATTTCAATTAAGCAACTCACTCTTTGTGTGCAGATCTCTAGTAATTATAATCCCCCGCTGTATATGTTTGCCGGGAGGTTTTCAACAGGCTGGAAGAGTCAAGAGGATGAAGGGACAGGGTTGATGAGATGAAACAACAATTTAGGATCAAGGTCTCGCATTGAGAGACAACTTTTTCAGAACATTGAAAAGAAACTCTTTAGAGAACAGATTCCCATTCATTTCACTGAGAATCTCAGTCTTGGTTTTATTTGGGGTTGTGTGCATTTCATGTGATGCTTTTGTTCTGTTCTATGGATAAAGCAACAAGGTCCCATTGGAAGACGTGTATGGTGGTAAAAGGCAGTGTGAATCAGGCAATTTATTCCCTGAGCTGCCATGCCAGCGAACAGGAGATGCCTAAAAACAAGTAGAAATTGGTAGGGCAAAAGTAGGAAGCAGGGAAGCTCTCCGGTCTAGTTACCTTATCATGTTGGATGATGCTACTAGTTTCTGAGTGCAGCTCCCTAAGTTTGCCTTTCCCAACCTGGTGCTAAAGGTGGAAAAAACTTTCCATTTCCATTTTGATCAGTTTTTCTCTCTCTTTTGTCCACCCAATCTTAAATTTGGTTCATTGCAAACTCTGAAAATTTTGCCAGATTTAAGTTCAAGTTTACCCCGAACTCTGATATATATTTGAAATGTTTATATTAAAAAATCACTTTTGTGCACATTTTCCCTAAGGTTTATGCCCACTATACACATTTTCGCAAGGAATTTTCCAGATACAATGCATTTTTAAATCTTATTTCCCCTGATATATGTATTTTTGGATGCATTTGGGGAGAAATGCATTCCAACATCTGGAGAAGTCAAACATGAAAGGATAACTTGAGTTTCAGGTGCATAGTGGTGTGAAAGTGCAGAATTGGGTAAGTTCAATATAAAATGTGAACAGAGCAAATGTATCTTTCATTCCTACCTGGTCCTCTCCAGATGTGTTGTACCAACTCCCTTCAGCCCCTGCTAGGATGTGCAAATGGTCATGAGTGCTGGGAGTTGCCCAAAACATCTGGAGGATGCCAGATTGGGGAAAGCTGTCCTAAGCCATATCCAGCAATTCTGTCCTTGGGCCAAGCTACACAATATATTATTCATACAATCAGCAACTGGGTTATTAGTTTTTTTTTTTAAATGAGCGGATAGCAACCACAGAAGGAACAGGCAATCTGGATCACAGCCATGTCATGGGGGGGTTGTTAACCCCTTACCCCCACCTCAGTCCCATTCCAGATCACATTCCCTTTCCCCATTGCTGCCAGTTGCATTGGGAGGAGAGTTCCCCTTGGTGCTAGCATTAACCACAGGAGCCTTGATTCATAATCATAGTGGGACTATGGTAGGGGGAAAGGGATAAATAAATCCCCTATTCCCTCTGATCCAAGTGGTGATTGCTCAAAGGTCACCCAGGGAGCTTCCTAGGTGTGTGGGGATGTAGGGATGTATGAAAATTTTGTTCCAATTAAAAAAAAAGGATGTACGAAACTCACCTTTTCGCGGAATCTTTGGCAGTGTGGGGGGAGGCGCTCCGTCCCTCCCCCCGGAATCCTCGACGGGGGGGGGAGGTCATCTGGTCCTCCCCCCAGGAATCCTTGATGGTCGGCTCCGCTCCGTGGCCAGGCCGCGGAGCAGCTGGCCAGGGCCGTCTGCAGCTGGATTTTCAGCCGCGGACAGGCTGCTGCGGACGCAAATGGCGGCCGCCGTAGTGGCCGCCAATTGCGTCCAGCCAGGCAGCCATGATAGGCTACGTAAGAATTTACGTAGCTTATCACGGCTACCCCCCCCAAACCCAGCGTATGCAAATGGCGGCGGCTACGGCGGCCGCCATTTGCGTTCCCTATTTTTTGCCAATTTATCTTACATAAATATTTACGTAAGATAAAACGGCGAAAAAAAGGGGAACGCAAATAGCGTAGTGGGCGCTATTTACGTTCCTTTATTTTTCACCATTCTAGCCTATGTAAATATTTATGTTGGCTAGAACGGTGAAAAAAAAGGAACGCAAATAGCGCCTACTATGCTATTTGCGTTCCCCTTTTTTTCGCTGTAATACCCTACGTAAATATTTACATAGACTAGAATGGCAAAAAATAGGGAACGCAAATGGTGGCCGCCGTAGCCGCCGCCATTTGCGTACGCTGTTTTTTTTTTGGGGGGGGTGCCGTGGTAGGCTATATAAACACTTATGTAGCCTATCATGGCAGCCTGGCTGGACGCAAATGGCGGCCGCTATGGCGGCCGCCATTTGTGTCCGCAGCAGCCTGTCTGTGGCTGGAAATCCGGCTGCGGATGGCCCTGGCTGGCTGCTCCGCGGAGCTGCTGCAGGGGAGAGCCAGCCGGGCAGGATTCCAGGGGGGAGGACCAGATCGTCTCCCCCCCTGTCAAGGATTCCGGGGGGAGGGACGGAGAGCCTCCCCCCCGCCATGAAAAATCCGCAAAAAGGTAAGTGACTTTTGTACATCCCTATTCACTGGAGGGTAAAAAGAGAGTCCCACTGGTATGGAAGTGTGTGTTACAAGAAAAAGATCTTTTTAAAAAAATGTTAGGGACCTCCCGCTCGACATCCCCTGCTGAACTCCTCCTGCTCACTCTCCCTGTTTGCTCTGTCTGATCACTCGCTGTCTGGGAGCTTGCTTGCTTGTATAGCCCCTTGACTAGAAGGGGCAGCTTCCCCTGCTCTGCTCAGCTAGGAGTCAGGAAACAGAATGAAACTCCCCACCCACACAGCTGCTGAGAGTAATCAGGCCACGCCCCTTCGGTCCCAGCTCTTGGGACACGCCCCTTCAATTGCAGGTCCCAGGAGCACATGGCGAGCACACAGCAACTCAGAATAGAATGCCCCTGGGCTTTCTCCAGCCCACTCACCACTTTGCCTTTGTCTCCTCTTCCACTGCAACTAATTAACTAACCTCTCCTAACCATGCCTGCCAGATAGGTAACTATATGATCTCCATGCTGACTGCTTTGTTTGGCTGGAGGAATAGAAATATAATTCTAATGAGAAGATCCTAGCCATTATTTCTATTATGCTTTGAATCATCCTAATTTTATTGTAGGAAGTAATGTGTCTTGCTTGTTTCATCATTGCAAAGTTTTGTTATTCCCCAATACTGTTTGAACAATAAATATATATGTCATGGTACCACTTTGTGTTATCTGGCATGAGGGGTGCTTCAGGGACCACAGCCCATACAATAATTCTTGAAGCCCAAAACACTCAGCTAGGATTTACACTTCTGTTGCTGGGTGGGGTCTGTCCATACAGCCACTGTTTTCTCTCTTGCTCAGGTGATTCACAGACACACACCTTCAGGCAAGAGAAACAAACTAGTTGGATGGGGCAGGAATGGTTTACACATCTCGGGGATTTGAGTCTGCATCTCCCCTGTCATACTCCAACACTCTAAACCAGCCTTCCCCAACCTGGTGCCTTCCAGATGTGTTAGACTACAACTCCCACCATCCCAGCCAGCATGTCCATGCTGCCTCAGCCTGGGAATGCTAGGAGTTGTAGTCTCACAAAACTGGAGTGCACCAGGTTGGTGGAAGTTGCTCAAACCACTACACCACTCAGGTTTTCTTGGTGCCGCTTTAAGCTAGACTTCAGTGTGGCCCTTGTCAGGGGGAAAAACCCTCTGAGTAAGAAGAACAGGTGCACAAATAACTAGAAAAGAGGTGATTTTAGTTTTACAGGTCTTATCGAGATGTTTGGCTTCCTTCCAGTTTCCTTGGTTGTTTCACTTGACAGAGAACTTCCACATTAAATTCATTTTATAATGTCACTTTAGGCAAAACCCCACGTAGAGTGCACTATATGAATTGCAGAATATCCATCACAGGCACATAAGAAGCTGCTAAATAAATCTAGCCTAGTATTATTAGCACTGACTGGCAGCAATGGCTCTCCAGGGTTTCAGGCAGCAGCTTTTTTGTTTTGTTTTCCCTGTCCTACCTGGAGATGTTGTGGATATTTAATCTAGTAACCCACTACCTTGGGTGGGGGCACTGTGACTCCGCAACGTAGAATGGGTCTTTCTACAAGTAGGACAGACTGCCCTTCTAACTGGTCTCTATTACATTAGCGGTGGGGTGGGGGAGAAATCCTTGGCTGACATTGCAAGCAGAGCTTAAATCTTAGATGTGGGTCAAGCACAGTCGGCGAATAACCTCAGCCTTTTGTTTGTGGGCAGTGCTGGCCATTTCCAGAGATCGTTTTCTTTTATTTTTTATTGTTAAAGATTATGAATCACCTTTTGGCCCAAACAGGGCCCCCCAAGGTGACTTACATTTAAAACTTGCAACATTCAAGATCAACCATCTCATTCTGTACTAACTGGCTGAGATCAATCATTTTTCACATAATGATGGGTAGTTGTCTGGGAACACTCAGTGCTTAGCATTCTTGAAGCAAGGCTCGTATGGATCTGAGCTTGACCTAGATTAGTGGCCACTTGAACTTTGCCTTCCTGTAAGGCACTCTGGACTTTCTAAAGGAAGAAACAGTGGTCAGACAGTGTTGTGCAGTGGTTAGAGTGTTTGAGAAAGAGCCTGGTTCAAATTATCTCTGCTCAGCCACAATGCATGGACGATGTTGTTGGGCCAGTTGCTGTCTCTCAGTCTAAACCACCTCATAAGGTTGTTGTGTGGATAAAGGAGGGGGGGTTATATACAGTCAGGGCCAGAAATATTGGAACAAGGATAACTGTTTAGGCAGTTGGTCTCTGTACACCACCACATCAAAGTTGAAAGGAAACACACCCAGATGGGAGCGAAGTCAGGACTTTCAGCTGTAATTCAAGGGGCCTGACAAAAGTGGGGCACTAACCATTCAGGAAGTATAGCCAGTGGCATACACCCCCCCATCCTTGGTGGCTCATAAGTAATGGAACAAACCAACATCATTTCAAACTCAAGGATCGCCTTTAATACCTGGATGAAAATCCTTTGCAGTCAATAGGGATGTACAAATCCCTTACCTAGTTCTGGTCAGGGCATCCACTGGGCGGGGGGGAGGCAATCCGGTCCTCCCCCCCAGAATCCTGCCTGGCTGGCTCTGCTCCGCGGCCATGCCACAGAGCTGCTGGCCGGGCCGATCCGCAGCAGGGCCTCCCGCCGCTGCTGGGCTGGTGCGGACACAAATGGCATCCTGCATAGGGGATACCATTTGCGTCCCTACGGTAGCCCATGATAGGCTATGTAAATATTTACGTAGCCTATCACAGCTGCCTGCAAGCACACAAATGGCAGCCGCTACGATGGCCGCCATTTGCGGCCGCAGCAGTCCAGCAGTGGCTGGCCAGGAGACCAGCTGGAGCTGCCGCCGCCGCTGCCGGAGCTGCCGCCGCATCCACCCCAGGTAAGCTCCATCCCGGGGGGCTTCTGCTGGGTGGCAGGGGGAGGGAGGCCATTCCACCACGGATTCTGGGGGGTGGATTCTAAAGAATCTGGCCTCACTGGAGTCCATGGTGGAATACTCTGACATCCCTAGCAGTCAATGACTGCCTGGAGTCTAGGGATGTACGAAAGTCACTTACCTTTTCGCAGGTGTGATTCGCAGTGGGGGGGGAGGCGCTCCATCCCTCCCCCCAGAATCCTCCCTGGCTGACTCTGCTCCGCGGTGGCTCTGCGGAGCCACCGGCCAGGGTCGTCCGCAGCCGGAGTTCCAGCCGCGGCCGGGCTGCTGCGGACACAAATGGCAGCCGCTGTAGCGGCCACCATTTGCGTCCTGCCAGGCTGTCATGATAGGCTACATAAGTATTTACGTAGCCTATCACGGCAAAGAGCAGGGATGCAAACGGCGCCTGCTACGGCGGCCACCATTTGCATCTGCAGCAGCCATTTGCGGCCACAGCAGCCGGCTGAAAGACCAGCCACTGCTGCCGGAGCCGCCGCCACTGCTGCCACCTCTGCCCCAGGTAAGTTTTGTTCCGGGGGGATTCCGCAGGGTGGCGGGGTGGGGTGGGAGGCCATTCCGCCATGGGTTTTGGGGGGCCGAATGCCAGTGCATTCAGCCTCACTGAAATCTTTGGTGGAATTCTCCGCCATCCCTACTGAAGTCTGGAACCCACGGACATGATCAAATGCTGAGTTACCTTGCTTGAGATGCTTTGCCAGGCCTTTACTGCAGCTGCTTTCAGCTGCTGCTTGTTTGTGAGTCTTTCTGCCTTCAGTCCTGTCTTCAGTAAGTGAAAAGCATGCTCTACTGGGTGGAGATCAGATGACTGACTTGGCCATTGAAGAACATCCCACTTCTTTGCCTTGAGAATCTCTTGGGTAGCTTTTGCTGTATGTTTTGGGTCATTATCCATCTGCAATATGAAACGGCGTCCTATCAGTTTGGCAGCATTCAGCTGAATCTAAGCAGAAAGTACAGCCCTATACACTTCAGAATTCATCCTGCTGCTTTTCTCAGCAGTCAGGTCATCAATAAACACCAGTGACCTGGTTCCATTGGCAGCCATACATGCCCATGCCATAACTAGGGATGGACAAAGTCCCTTACCTGTTCTTGAAGCTTGCTTCGCGGTGGGGGGGAGGCGCTTCGGTTCTCCCCCCAAAGTTCAGGCGAGGGGGGGGAGGCACCCTGCCTCGCCCGGCCGAAATTCAGGCTGGGGGGGGAGGCGCCCCATCCCTCGCCGGCAAAATTCAGGCCGAATAGGAGCGCCCCGTCTACCCGGCCGCGAAAAAAAAAGTAAACACACACATACACACATGATAGGTTACGTAACGATTTACATAGCCTATCACGGCTAGATTTCCAAAGTCAGCTGTGATAGGCTATGTAAATCGTCATGTAGCCTATCACGGGTGACTTTGGAAAAAAAAAGAAAAAAAGCGCGTACGCAAATGGCAGCTCCCATGGGGACCGCCATTTGCGTTCCTTATCTTGGCACGTCTAGTCTACGTAAAGATTTACGTAGACTACGGCGAAAATAAGGGGAACGCAAATAGCGTAGCATCTATGCTATTTGCGTTCCCCTTATTTTCGCCATAGTCTATGTAAATGTTTACGTAGACTAGACATGCCAAAATAAGGAACGCAAATGGCGGCGCCCATGGGTGCCACCATTTGCGTATGCGTGGTTTTTTTTTTTTAACTCAGCCATGATAGGCTATGTAAACATTTACGTAGCCTATCACGGCTGACTGGAGGGACGCAAACGGCGGCGGCTATGGCCGCCGCCATTTGCAGACCCGGCCGGCCAGGATTCGCAGCGGGAGGGACGGGGCGTCTCCCCCAGGCCAGAATTTTGGGGGGAGGGACGGAGAGGCTCCTCCCCACCGTGAATCAAATTTCGTAAAAGGTAAGTGACTTTCGTGCATCCCTAGAACTGGGCAGGCTTTCTTCGGTGTTTGCTGGCAAAGGCTAATCTGGCCTTTCGGTTCTTGAGCGTTACCAGTGGTTTGCACCTTGTTGTGAAGCCTCTGTATTTACATTCATGAAGCCATCTCTTGACTATCGATGTTGACAATGACATGCCTACCTCCGCAAGAGTGTTCTTGACCTGGCTAGATGTTGTGAAAGGGTTCCTCTTCACTATGAGCAGAATTCTGCGGTCATCTACTTTAGTTGTCTTCCGTGGTCTTCCAGGCTTTTTGCTGTTGCTGAGCTTGCCAGTTAATTCCCTTTTTTTCAGGATGCTCCAAACTGTTGTGTTGGCCACTCACACTGTTTTTGCTATCTCTCTGATGGGTTTATTTTGTTTCCTCAGCCTAATGATGGCCTCCTTCACTGGCATGGACACCTCTTTGGACCTCATGTTGGGAGTTCCAGTGAACAGCTACCAAATGCAAATGTAACACTCAGAACCACCTCCAGGCCTTTTATCTGCTTGATTGGTCATGGGGTGCCCAGGAAACAGGCCACACCTGGCCATGCAGCTGCTTGTCAGCCATTTATTCCATTACTTATGAGCCCCCAACTATGGGTGTGTGTGCTTGCCACTGGCTGTCCTTCCTGAATGGTTGGTGCCCCACTTTTGTCAAACCCCTTGAATTACAGCTGAAAGTCCTGACTTCACTCCCACCTGGGTGTGTTTCCTTTCAACTTTGATGTGGTGGTGTACAGAGGCCCACTGCCTAAACAGTTATCCTTGTTCCAATATTTCTGGCCCTGACTGTATGCTGCCCTGTTCTCTTTGGAGGAAAGGCAGTATAAAATGCAGTCAGAAGGGCTCACCATTATCACTTAATCCCATCTTGTTGAAAGGCAGGGAGTGCATACTGATCCTTCGGAAATTCAGGACAGTCATTAATTTGGTTATTGTATTTTGAGTGTATAGGATGATACAGTTTTGGTGTACTCAGCAATGAAGGCTTTACTATACAAAAATACAAAAACAAGCTAAACAAAAATACAAAACTAAACAAAAATACAAAAACAAACATTCCAGGTCAAAGAAAGAAGCTCTAGCTTTCTTGAAGCTAGAAGTGTGTGTGATCACAACCTGAGAGGAGCCCCAACTAACCCAGCCTGAGTTTGCAAAGAAAGAGCAGCAGATGTGAGTACTGAATATATACATATATATATATATATATATATATATATATATATATATATATTCATTCATTCATTCATTCATTCTGCCATTTTGGGAAAATGCGCATTCATTCATTCTGCCATTTTGGGAAAATGCGCATCACAGCAGTTGACAATAAACCTTAGTAAATGGAACAGAACAGAAAAACAGCACAGGATAAATAAAAGCAGCAGTAGAATAGGTGTGTGAGTAATATAATTAAAGTTAAGGAATTTCCATTTAATCTCATCCCTTGCCTTAAGATACGTTATAAATGGTGATGCTATCTCAAGTGCAACATCAAGGCCAATGTACACTGCATGTGATGGGCTTGCTAGGCTCACATCTCTATTATTGAATTAATCCCACAGTTCTAATAATGGACAATCACTGGGTTCAAGTGACTCAACAAAAAGAGGCGCAAAGCTAATGAGCAAAATTGGTTTGTTTCTTCTCTTGATTAAGCCTCCCATGGCTTGACATGGCACGGAAGTGATTATAAGTGGATTGTAATCAATAGCTCATTAATATGATCCCTGCCCACTCATCTGCCTGCCGAGAAAATTAGGGGATGGCAGGTTCCAAATGAGCGAATGGAGAATTTTTAAATAGCTGAAGAAAACAGGTTTGTCTGACCCTGTAATGAGTGTTCTGAGAAAAAAGCGGGGGGGGGGACTTGGGAGATGCCAATCAACTGTACTGTGTGGATAGCGATAATAATAATGGAAATCATGTTTGCCCATAACCATTGCATTTAAGCTCTGCCCCTGAGCTCTGCACCCACTCTTCTCTTAGGCTGACCCCCACCTGGAAGGAGTGGGCTCTCAACAATGAAGTACAGTATGCAACCGCTTTGCGAAGACACTGAGAACAGAACAAGTAGCACCCCTGAGTGGTGCAAGTCAAAGCAAATGGAATGTCCCAGGACTTCAGACATTTTGAATTGCACTTGATTGTATACGTTGAAAGGAGTAATTATTGATGGTTTCAAAAAATAGAGAAAATATATTTTCTTAATCTCACCCCCACACCTAAACATCTTTCTGAAAGCACTTCATAGCACTAGCCTGCCAAATTGACATTCTGTGCTATTTTGGGTCACTTTCATTTCAGTTCACTGGGTTGTATACAGAATGCATCTAGCGAGGGAGGGGTGTTCTTTGGTTGCCCTGTTGTGAAAAGTTCTCCTTTAGCAACTCAAAATGCTCCTCCAACCTGCAGTTGTGTCTCTGAACAAGAAAGCTTTAAACTGCAGGACCAGGAGTAGAAAATATATATATATATACAATACAGAGTCTATGGGAGATGAATTCAGGTGTTGTTGCAGCTGTCACAAACTCATGGTGTGGTGCTGCTAGAGATGGACAAATCAGTCAATTTCACTTTCTCTCAATTTCTCATTTTTTCAGAAGTAAAGTTTGGTTTGACAATTGGTTAGGGATGTCGTGAGAGTCTGGGAAGGGGGTGGAGTCCGGTTCATTCATGCCTGTAATGTCGCATAAATGACCCCTTTATGGCCGCCATTTACGCAGCATTAGATTCCCAGAAATCCCTGGGCTGCCATTTTCACACAAAATAGCAGCTTGCTAAGGGGACAGGCAGTGGCCAGATCCGCTCACTGGGTGTGTGGCTACTTGGTGAGAGGGTCTGGGTGACCGTGGAGGCTCGGGGAGTGAGTCTGGGGGGAGCGAGCGGTGGCGGGTCAGCGAGCACCTGGCAAAAACAGGTGGTGGTGAGTCCGTCCATCCCCACAATTGGGTAGTGGGGGCAAGTTTCTTATAGCTGTAATAGATGGCCAGAAGAGAGACAGGGCACATATTATCATGCCAGGATGAGCTTAGCTGCACCAGCCAAAAATCCAGTTTCCCCCCAGCTATTAAAGATGCAGGAGCCAAGCCCTCCTTTGCATCTGGTTGTCCTAGCAACAAAGTCTCGTTAAACAAAAAAAGAAGCTACCCCAAGCTTTTAAAGTAGTAATTTGAGCACCTTAGCACTGTGTGACAGCATTTATATGGACAGTTGCCAGGTTGGAAACCTGCACATTTCTGGCTCTTTATCAACCACATATCTGCAAAGGAAGATAAGAAGAGCCCTGCTGGATCTGGGCTCTTCTAGTTCAGCATTCTGTTCCCACAAGGCCAACCAGCTGTTTGTAGAAAGCCTACAAAGAGGACATGAGTGAAAGAGCACCTTCCCAATCGTATTCCCCAACAACTGGTGTACAAAGGCGTACTACCTCTGATACTGGAGGTACCATATAGCCATCATGACTAGTAGTCCCTAATAACCTTCATGAATTTGTCTAATCCCCTTTTAAAGCCATCCAAATTGGTGGCCATCACTACTGCTTGTGGTAGCAAAGCCCATAGTTTAACTATGCACTGTATGAAAAAGTACTCTGTTTGTCCTGAATCTTCCACCAGCCAGCCCATTGGGTTCTAGTATGATGAGAGAGGGAGAAAATGCATGTGCTGACAGATCAACCTCTGCCTCAATGGCCACATCCCCCTCTGGTAAGGAGGATTGTGTGGGGGCCACTTCCACATCGGCTGCCACTCAAAGGGGATGGCTGAGTCCTGCCTCTTATGCCATAATTTTTCAAAAGTATGGGTGGCTTTAAAGGGGAAGTTTATGAAAATTTGCACAAATCACATCTGTAATTTGCTCAATTTTTTTTAAAAGCATCCCAACGAAAATCCACCAGCTGGCATGACTTGCCGCATAGGTCCAGCTATAGAGGATGAACTGAAGTCTGGGGGCCTGAGCCAATGAAAGCTAATCGAGCCCCACCCACCCCCAACCAGATCCCTCAGACATTCCTAATGTGAGCACATGTTCAAGAATTTGCGAACATTTTCAGAGAATATGTTGTCCTGGTTGCACTTGTGTTTGGGGTTGTGAACAGGGCGTACTCACCTGTTTTGCAAGCAGAAACTAAACTGAGAGAGGCGGGGGGGAATAGGGGGTGGGAAGAAATTCTCAGCATTTTCAGGGGTGGGAGCCAATTGCTGTAGCTCCATCACCATTTGTGGCAGTGGACAAACTCTCTAAGAAGATATTTGTTGAAAAAAGAGGGAATGCTGCTGCTGCTTTCCCCTGCAACCAAACCTTTTGAAAATTTATGTCCCCCCCCCAGATAAGTAATGAAGTCCACCACCACCCCTTTTGCAGCCTGAGAATGAGGCATTGAAAGTGGGAAGGCATTTTAAACAGCAATAATGGCATCAACACAGAAACATCTTCCCTTCAGCTATATCGTATTCCAGAAAAAGCAAAATCCTGCAGACTGCATCTATTATACAACCTGAGAAACAATCACGCTACTTCTCTTATTTTGTGTCATTGATTCTGCCATTTTTACCACTTTTGGATAGGTGCTAATCTGCCTCTTGGCTCCCATTCACGGTGGGCAGCCGCAGTCTTAGATCTGTCACAATACAATGCCCAATGCTGGCATTGGGCATTGGATTCTGTGGGGAAATCTAATGTAGTGGCTTCCTGTTGGGAGTGAAGTGGTAGACTGGCTCCTATCCAAAAGCATCAGTTGCTGGTTAAGTGCATGTGTGGTTTTTTTTTGCTGCAGTGGCAGCATCCAGTAAGGGGTGAAGGAGGGAGGGGTGGGGGATGACTGACCATAATGGCTGTGTCCAGTGATAATGCAAAGTGGGGTGGGCGGGGTGGCAGCAATAGTGGCAGCAGCACTGGGGGGGGGTGAGTGACACTTTGTTGGGGGCCCACCAAGGCCTGGTGCTGGGCCTGATTCAGCCTGAATGATAGAGCTTTTCCTCAATATGGACTGGAGGAAGAAACTCCTCCATATTTCCTGGGTGAGATTCGTATGCAGTTGGAGAGGACCTATATTAGGAGTACATAAAACATAGAATGTGAACAGAAGAGAGACAAGTGAAATCTAGTATAAGTAGTAGGGGGTAGAGAGCAAATATGGACAAAGCCAGGTCTTCCATATCTGATCTCCCCTCCACAATTTGTTTGTGGACTTCCTTTTCATCTTGCTTGCTCCTGTTACTCATTTTTCAATTATTCTGTGCCAAAATCCATCTGCCTGCTCCACACCCCTCTCATCCCCTCCTTTCTGCACATTCCCCCCATCCCATTCTCCTTCAGCATTTCTATGCCAATTTTGCCATCTGCTTCTCTGTCCCCCACCCTCTACTTCCGGCTCCCCTCCCATCTCCATTTCTGTCTGCTCACCTTCCTTTATTAGAAGTACCACACGAATGGTTGTCATGGCATCTTCATCAGCCAGATATTCCCCAGGAAATCCAAAAGGGAACCCCTCTTCTTTTTCTCTCTCTTTAGAAAAAGTCAAGCAGCACAGAAAGGAATTGGTATGCTGCCAAAATAAAAGGTGGAGGAAGGATAGACAAAAGATGGACACCCGCTCCCCAAAGAAGCAATAACAGAGGAATCATGGTCTGAGCTGAACCCCTTTTTTCCCCCTGCAGTACTTTATGTACTTAGATTATCATTAAAATATGTACACAGCCAGTATGGTTCAATTGCAGTGAGGGTAAGCTTTGGGGGTTGGTATAGGGTAGATGGCATCTTGAATTTAAATCCTATTTCAACCATGAATTTATTTGAATAGTGATTAATTTGGTAGTCTCATGCCAAAATTTGTCCCCCAATTTCCCAAACGTTTTCTTCCCCATGAAAGAGGCTTCCGTTTCCATTCCCATGAAGCTGAATGGTGGGAAATTGAAGACAGATAAAAGGAAGTACTCATTCATACATTTCATAGTCACACTTTGGAATTCGCTTCCATGAGATGCAGTGATGGCCACCAGCTTGGATGTTTTTAAAAGGGGATAAGACAAATTCATGGAAGATAATGCTATCAATAGCTACTAGTCAGGATGGATATATATTACCTCTAGTATCTGACACAGTATACCTCTGTATACCAGTTGCTGGGGAAGATGAGTGGGAGGATGCTATTGCACTCATGTCCTACTTGTGGGCTTCCTATAGGTATCTGGTTGACCACTGTTTGAACAGAATGCTGCACTAGAGAGGCCTACGGTCTGATTAGGGATGGTGCGGAAGCCCGATTCTTTTCAGGATTTTTTTCAAAAATGAGCATTTTCCCACATACACAGATATGCACATTCGCAAAATGCGCATTTTGGTGACCACAGAACTCAATGAGGCTGCTGGGGTGAGTACAGGCTGCTCGCTGAGTGTGGAAAGGGCTCAAGTGCAGTCTGGGGACCGGCGAACTGGGGCAGGGCCTGGGTGGGCATCTGGAGAACCCAGACGGGGGTGGGATTGCACATCCCTAGGTCTGATCCACTATGAGTCTTCTTATGTTCTTATGTTCTCCTGAAGATGAAATCAAAATGAAAATTTGGTGACTATCTAATGCATTCAGCTGGGTCTGTACCTTCTCATTTTGAGTAGGCTGTGAAGGCTACCCCATGAATTACCCAGGTCATGACTTCCCCCAAGTTACATTTCTTTGATGGCTGTTGTTGCTGTAACTTTTGGTAAAGTTACTACCAGAATGCTGTGAAAAGTCAAATTCAAAGCACATTGGAATGGGGAGAGGGAGCTCCTTCTCAGATCAAATCAACTGAAGAATTTGAAGGAAGCCATGAGAATTGCCCTGCTTCATTGGTGTTCCCAATGGTGTGGAGGTTTCTACTTGCATTCAAGTCAATATGAGTAGAAGTCTACCTCAGACTTCCTATCTCAGTGTGGGAAGGAAAGGAGAACACACACACATCAAGACATCATGGAATAGAAACCTCTGGCTCCAACAACACCTAGAGGCAGCATCACCCCACAAGCAGGACCCCACAGAGGAGAGACTCCAATAAGGCCCTCTAGAACTAAGTGCTTCAGCTCAGCTGTGTCATTATTTTTAATCAGCCAAATCTACCCAGATCAGAAGCCAAACAAGTATTTGGGGAGTGGGGGATTCTGGTATGTAATCACCAGGTTACATAACTCCCCAACCTTGCTTAGTAAGCTCCTGATAGCAGCCCCCATCCTAAAAATGTATCATCATCATCCTGTCATCCTAGTCCTCCATTCGAATGACGGGTTGGAGTTCCGGAGGGGAAACTCTTTCTCTCCTTCTCTCTTGCTAGAAAGGGAATCTCTTTGTCTGCCAGTTATATAAGCCCCCGGTGTCCTTTTATGGCTTGACTTCCTGGTTCCTGCTTCATCGACAAGTGCCAGGAACAAGTGTAGCTTCATCTGCGTCTGTGGGTTGAGTGTGTGATTAAGCAACTGATTCAAGCTTAGTAACTGGCAGGCTTTGCAAGGGGAGGACTTAATTTGCTGGAATGCCTGGATGGGGTAGGACACCCCCGCATCCATCCCATGACATATTCCCCACCCCACCCCTTGAAAGCATGTGGTTACTACTGTGTGTCTAAAATGGTCGCACCCCAGTTCTTGCCTCCCATTTGGAAAATAAACCCATGCCCCCTGTTCCTATCTTTCCCCGCTGACCCCTTAGCCTTTTGCTCAATCAGAAGATGTTGTATATCATTCCAGGCACATATGTGTGAGTGTATTGTACGTGTGTGTGTGTGTGGGGGGCATGGGTGGGTAACCTATGGCTGGCCACTGGAGTGTGACACACTGAATTTTAATCTGCCTCCCTCTTTTGTCAGGGGTCTTTTGAGGAAAGTGTTTTAATAAGGACCTTGCTGAGTTAAGAGCAGAGAGATGAATAAGTCTTTTCTCTTTCTCTGCTCTTTGGTATGGGGAGGGGGGCAGAAAGAGGGAGCCAAAGGGAAGGAGGTGGGGGAGAAAAGGTACGAATTACTCATCCATCCATCCAACTGTCTCAAAAACCTTTAAAGTGCTTCTCGCCTCAAGTCTGGGGGTGTGCGCGAGGGGGTGGGAAAAGCAAACAGGGAGGGGGAGGCTGGGAGATTTGCCAGGAGCTGTGTTTTCCACTGAATCTTCCTTGTCCAATCAGAAGCAAGTTGCCAATGAGCAAAGAGGATTGGCTACACCCACATATGGAGCTGTGTGGAGTATAAGTATGGGTATCCGTCTGAGCTACTGGCAGATCACAGAGAGAAACTGAATAGCTCTCTGTTTGCAGCTGAGACAGAGAGAGTGTCAGACACTTGTTAGTGTGAAGTTCTCAGAAGACTAGAAAGCAGGGAAGAAGCAGCAGCAGAGATACCAGCAACAGCTGAAAGCATCACTACAACGTTCTGAGGAGTGGCTCGGCAGTTCAGCTCGGGAATTAAAGGCAGAGGAAGGATTCGAGGCAGAAAAGAACTTTCCCTTCCTGGACTTTGGCTTTAGCGCTACTTCGGACAACAACTCTTTCTGGGGTGATTTCTGATTCATTTGTGTTTGTGATTTTTTGGGGGAGCTAGTAGTCCACTTCTGGACAGGGTGGTTGCAAAGAGGACCACTTTAAGGGGTGAAGGCAAAGCTAGTTCATTGCTGCCAAGCTAGTAACCATGCAGGTGGATAATATCAACCACGCGAGCATCCACTCTTTCCAGGGCCACCGCAGTGTGGCCAACAACAAGCCCAATGTCATCCTTCAGATAGGGAAGTGCAGGGCTGAGATGTTAGACCACGTCAGGAGAACCCACCGGCACCTCCTGACTGAGGTGTCAAAACAGGTGGAGAGGGAGCTGAAAGGCCTGCAGAAATCAGTGGGGAAACTTGAGAACAACCTCGAGGAGCATGTCCCCTCGGCTGCCGAGAACCAGAGGTGGAAGAAATCCATTAAGGCCTGCCTGTCTAGATGCCAGGAGACCATTGCCCACTTGGAGAGGTGGGTCAAGAGAGAGATGAATGTCTGGAAGGAAGTGTTTTTCCGCCTGGAGAAATGGGCTGACCGGCTGGAATCTGGTGGGGGGAAGTATTGCCATGGGGACAATTCCAGGCAAGCTGTCTCTGTGGGGGTAGGAGGCCCAGAGATCAGGCCCAGTGAGGGGGAGATTTATGATTATGCACTAGACATGAGTCAGATGTATGCCCTGACTCCTCCTCCACTGGGGGACATCTCTACTGTGCCTCAGTCCCATGACTCCTATCAGTGGGTCACTGTCCCAGAAGATGCTCCACCTTCCCCAGTGGAGACCCAGATTTTTGAGGATCCCAGGGAGTTCCTGACTCACTTGGAGGATTATCTGAAGCAGGTGGGTGGGACTGAGGAGTACTGGCTCTCTCAGATCCAAAACCACATGAATGGTCCTGCCAAAAAATGGTGGGAATACAAGCAGGACTCTGTCAAGAACTGGCTGGAGTTCAAGAAAGAGTTCCTTCAATATAGTGAGGGTACCCTGACAAGGGATGCCATCAAGCAAGAGCTGGATCTCCCCCAGAAGGATGGAGAGCCCCTGGACCAGTTCCTCTGGCGCAAGAGGGACCTATATCAGACTCTCTATGTTGAAGCTGAGGAGGAGGAGGTCATCCAGTATGTGGTAGGGACCCTCCAGCCCAAACTCAAGCGCTTCCTTAGCCACCCCTACCCCAAAACGTTAGAACAGCTGATCCAAAGAGGCAAGGAAGTTGAGGGCAACTTCAATCATTCTGAGGAGCCCAGTCCCCAGAGGACCCCTGAGCGTCAGCTAGGGGACTCAGTGGAAAGCTTGCCTCCTTCCACTACTGCCAGCCCAGTGGCTAGTGATGGTACTCAGCCAGATGTTTCTGCCCCTCCAGCCACAGTGATATGAGCTGTGGAAGGAGTCAGTGGCTTATTTAGGAAGATGCTTTCCTTTCATTGGAAGACTTCAGCCACAATGGGTCTGAGGCTGTTTTCACACTCCAATGGCCAATAGGAGGAGAATTGCTTTTTTCTTTGGGGCTGACCACGGTGGAGAACATGGCTAGCCTGAATCACCTGAGGTGGTTCAAGCTGCTGAGTTTATGGCTCTTTTGAAGGTTTCTTTTTTAAAAAAGCAGTTGCAAGGACTGGACTATATTACAAAGACAACTGTTCTTTGTGACAGAGGTAGTCATACCTCCTTGGGCATGGGTTTCCAAGGGATTTAAATGGGCACAACAGAAGAAGTTCCTTCCTACCTACATCGGTACTGTCCTTCAACATGCTTTTCCTTCCAGACATTCTTCCCTCCTTCCAGGGACCTCCTGAGACAACCTTTGCTTACCTCTACACTAATCAATGGACTTTACCTCCCTTCTTCCAACTGAGTCTGAACTCTAAGCAGATTGGGAAAGTTTTTTTTTTTCTTTAGCAAGTTTCAGGATAACCTGGAGAAGTTGAGCAGGAGTTTCAGCCACCAAATTAACCCAACACCTGCTCCCATTTTTCTTTCCAAGAGGGTCTTTGGATTCTCGTTGGTTCTGACCTGATTGTTAAGGTCCTTCAGCTCCATCATCCACACATTCCACACAGCTAAACCTGCTGCTTTATTCTCTACATTAGACAAGGGAGGAGAGAGTCTAGCAAAGATGGGGTACATGCTTTCCTCTTCAGGATGCAAAGGTGTTCTTACCTTATGGCTATGTAGTATGCAAATAAGAGATGCTATCAAATATCAAAAGGGTCTAAAGAAAGGAAAATAGCAGACAGTGCTTTCAAAACTGTACAGGGATTAGCGTCCTAGACTACTTTAAGGGGAAAAAAAATCAAACACAACTTGAATTCAGAAGTGAAGCCATTCTCATCTTGTTGCACCCACTGAACCTCTTCTAGTTTTTGCCACTTGAAAGATGGACTGGGCATTTTTGTGATGGGATGAGGTACCAAAGATGTGATGCCCTTCTGTGGTCTTGGAAGCAGAGCTACATGGAATGTTGATGGTCTTCCTCCCCTAAGCTGACTTGATTGTATAAAGAAGTGCTAGAAGAAAGCTCAGGTTGTACTGCTTTTCCCAGCACTAAGAAGCAAAAGGCCAGCAATTTTGAGAAACTTGGATAGTCAGAGAGACAGACAGAGAGAGAGAGAGAGAGAGAGAGAGAGAGAGAGAGAGAGAGAGAACACTGAAACAAAAAAAATCATACTACAGAAAATTTGCGCCCTCTAGAGTTTTTGAACTGCAGGAAGGAAACTGCTGCAGCCACTTAGGATGGTATACTAGTCATTGTCTGTATGACTAGAAGTACTAACCAACAATGTGAAAAAGAACAAAGCAGAAGAAGAACAGAGAATGTGCATGAAGACTGCTCCTGATTTCATTGCTGTAAGAGAAGTGGTGAAGAACAGCAGCCACCCAAATAATTCTGTGAGCCCTCAGAATGCAACTCCCTAAGGCCACAGGTAAGATGCTACTTCCTTCATCCTTCTGCTTTTTACAGATATAAATGTTAACTGATAAAGACCAGCCTTAAGTGCAAAGTGTCAAGTTCAGTCTTTGGGGATTGAGTAACGTCATCAAAGTCAGATGATGATGATGGTGATGACTGGTGCTTGGGAGTAGGTAGTTAGGGCAATTTAAAGGTGCCATTTCCAAGCAGGACCTATGGGCTGTGGTCCATGGTTGGTTAACAGAAGATATTGTTACGTTAGGGTTGATATTGCTGGGGGAAGCAAATAGGAGTGGCTTAGAGGAGGTTATATGGATTGAGATGACAAAATCCATTTTTTTTCCATTTCTACTTCTGCTGCTCTTCTCATAGCATAGGGAAATATAGAGCTGGGGAACCCTAGATGTTGTCTGATCCAGCCTCGCTGCCCTGAGATGGGAAATCAATATAACTTTTTATATATTTCCTCTTGAGAATGCTCCGATCACTCTCTCATCCAAGTGTTGGGCAGGTGATGGCTTTTTTTTTTTAGCATATGAGCCTAATGAGATCAGCTTCGTAGCTCCATTCCCCTCCACTGCCTTCCCAGCAGCCAAGAGGGTATGCAGGAAATGTGGGAAGAGCCAGACAGTCCTCCCTATTTGCTTAACTCTTTCCTGCTCCCCAGCTGCTACTTGCTAAGGAGCCAAAAGCAGAACAAGAAGCAACTGGGTCATAGGGAAAAGGCAACTTTCTGGCTGCCCTGCATAAGCTTTTGCTCAGCTGTAATAGCGGGCTGCCAGGGTGAAGCTCAGTCAGACAAAGAATGCTGTTCAGGCGCACTTAGGAAGACAGTGAGAAATGCCTAATGCAAGGTATTACAGTGCCTGTTCTGCTTTTGTTGCAGTGATTCATTCAGAAATGGCTGTGAGCTAAGCTCTTCCTGAACCACAGGTGGAGCAAAGATGACGGCGGAGGGGCGGCTCAGAAAATCCCAGCATGCAGCAGGGCTGGATGGACGTCAGAATCCAAAAGCACTGCAGCTCCCGCGGAGAGATCGCCTGGAGAAGGTAACGAGTTCTCAGCTAGATGGCTAGATTTCGGTCCCCCACCAGATGCCTGCTCTGAATGCCCATTTCATTACTGAAATCATAATGAAATCCCTCCCCAATGGGAGGAGAAATTTAGATTCCTGATTTGGAGTATTGTGACACTGAACAGACACTGGGGATTCCTCTTTGCTTTGGGATCCCATAAGGAAGCAAATGAACTTCTAGTGAAATGTCAGGAATGAGGTTTAGGCTAATGACACCCCCTCCCCAACCTTAGAAATGTCTTCTCCAGATCCTCTCCACTCCACTGAACTTCCATTCTTCTAGCACTTTGCCATAGGGGAACCAGCAGTCACAACTCCTCCAGGATAGCTATATCATTTGCTCTTCTTCTCCCTCTTTCCTTACTTCACCATCTAACCCTCACACTCCTTTGTTTTAGGGAATGCTTTTCCTTCTGCAACCAGAGAGACACCTCTGTGATCGTTGAAGCCATCACTTCCGAGTGAGGAAGAAGTGTGAACTGTGGAAGTGCAGCCCAGAAAGATCCACATCTGGACAAAAAAGGCAGCAATGCCAACTTACTGGGGCAAGTGCTGTAGTTTTTTGGGTGGGAGGGCAGAGAAAAGGCACAATGAGAGATCCATGAAGGATGCAACAGCAGAAAAATGACATTTGAGGAACCACACCCACCAGAGAAACTGCAACGCCTCAAAGTGGCAACTACAGCAATATGAACTCTGGGGTTGGGGGCATCAGGACTTGTGTGTGGACCTTCTGGGAGTAGAAATTGGCTGGAACTGGGGAGAACAGTGAGGATTTGTTGTGGGGGGAGGCTCAAAAATTCAGTTTATTCAAAGGGTCAGTCCAAAATGTCTTGGCAATGCTATTGCCCATGGAGTTGGGGCAGCTGAAGCTAGAGATATGTTCAGAGAAATATCTTGGAATCAAAGATGAACTACAGAGATGGCCCTTGAAGTCACAGGACAGCTGGCCATCATGTGCAATGAATGGGGCATGTCCAGCTTTCCACACTGGCCAGAAGTACCACAAGGAGTGCATTTCGTTTGCTGATTTGAATGATGCTCCCATTTTGTTTTGTGAACTAACTAAGAAGCATACACACATACACCATTGTACACAGTATGCATTTACCAGAACCTTTTTTGATGTTCAAAGACGTTTCGCTTCATATTCCACCTGTTAAACAGGTTGGATTGGAGATGGTTTTGGATTTGTTTTATTTCTTCCAAAACTACTTAGCCTACTGCTCTTGTGTAGGTGTAACTGTCTATGAATGTATGCCAATGTGCCAAATCATACCACATCACCAAATTCTGGTATGTTTGGAAATTGGACACATGATGCACCTTCAGCCATCAAAAGAAGACTTTTCTGGGATAGGAATATTGTGGAGAAAAAATGAGAAAATGGTGGACTTTAGAGGCCCCTAATTATCCAGGCTGGCCTTTTTTCATTTCTTGCCATTTCCCCCTCAACATTGCAAACATTAATTGAGATGGCAACTGGGTGACATCATGGCTCTGGGGCTTATTTGGAGAGCTAGCCATTTGGATTGCTGGATTTTGACTACGCCAATTGCTTCCAACCAATGGCAGCTTTATTTGTAGCACTCTTGTTTATGTATCATCAGTTCTCATTGAGAGATTTGGTGACGTTACTCTCCTGAGGGAGAACCATGTGGAAGGCTATGTGTGTGATGTATCTGTGAAACCAAAAATGAATCTCATCCATTGTATAGTATTAATCAAAACAAAGCTGCTTTCTACTTCTGATTCTATTTTTGCTATTGAGTCTCATGAGTTCACTGTGTGTTGTACAGAAGGTGGCTCTACTGATGCATCATGTTTTGTTGTCTTGATACATAGACTTGGGAGCTCAAGGTTTCTTGTGTGCCCAAACCCACTTGACCCTATTCTGATTGTATGAGGCCGCTCATTCCTCATGTTATCACACTGGTTGTGAATCGTAAGAGGCTGTGTCAGCCACTGTTGCTGTGGGAAAAACAGAATTCTGCAGTTGCAAGACAATTGCAGCAAAGTCTGTTCATAGAAGGAAAACATTTGCTTTTGTAGATTTCTACAATAAAACATAATAACTGCCTACAATAATCCTAGTCTTGCATCTCATTCACTCCTTGCCCCCCCCCACACAGACATACTCCATATGTTATGTGGATGGCTTAGAGTAATGAGGTCACATGTTACAAGATTTAGGGCATAATCCCATGGCTGCTAGATAGTGGCTAAGTGGACATAGGATCAGTCAGTTCCCGGAGAACTGCCTCCCCGCCCTCTCCTCTGCTGCCTTGTAGGTGATGCGGATTGTTCCCAGGCTCTGTGCTTCTAAGAGCACCATGGAGAAGGGCAAAAGGGGGAGTTCCCGGTGGCGGGGAGGGGCAAGGAGTGTGGAAGTGCCAGTGTGATGCTTCCTATGTGTCATCCAGCCTCCCCACCCTGTAGTTTGACATCCTGCAGCTAGACAGCCAAAATCATCTGTCTAGCCATGAATGGAGGGTGGCTGGAGCATGGAGAAGAGGATCCCTTCCATGCCCCTCCCGCTGTACACTGGATAGTCGCCTCTGAATTCGGAGGTAGCTGCCTGTCCTAATAGGACTGCTCCCTTAGTCTAGTTTGCTTTCCCTGTACAGTGTGGATTGGGTTACTCACTCTCTTTAGGGGAGGGGGCATTGTTTAGTGGTAGAGCACACACTTTGCATACCCAAGGTCCTTGGCATCTCCAGTTAAAAGGATACGGTAGCAGGTGATGTGACGGATGTCCATCTGAGAGTAGAGCAACTTTCCCCAACCTCCTGCCCTTCAGATATTTTGGACTACAATTCTCAGCATTCCTGGCAATTCTTCGCACTGGCTAGTGCAGATGGGAGCTGATGGCCAAAACATCTGGAGGCCACTAGGCTGGGGAAGGCTGGAGTCAACAATAATGGGCTAATGGACAAACAGACTGGTATAAGGCAAACTCCTGAAGTTGGGTGAGTCCGTTTGCTCCATATTCACCATGTTCTAGTTTGTTTGTTTTGCGGTATGCCAACTCTTTTCAGTACAGTTGTTGTCTGGAGGACACCAGCCTCTTTCACAGAGAGTTACAATAAGTGGCGTGCCGAACATTTCTCCCACATTTTCCCCCCTGACCGTTCTCATTCAAGTTGATAGAAAATACATTCAATGCTGAAGAAATTTCGGAGAAATTCTCATGGGTTGGGTTGGGGTTTCCTGTGCTTACATTACTTAGGAGGTGGCAGAGGAGTGAGTGCAAGTGTCCTGGCTGTTTTCCATTGTACAGTCGTCTCTCCAGCAGCCTGCAGCCCTCTCCACTTCCTACACTTCAGTTAAAGCCCAGGGAAAATATCATAAGGTAATTCCTCCCATAGGAGCTTTTTTCAGATCAGGAAGTGCAGGCAGCCCGGGTGGTTGCAGTGCAATGGAACTATGTGTAAAAGACGGAGAGAGAGACCCCACACAGCACCCTTGGCTGCCTTACAATGAGTAGGTAAGCTAAAAAAAACCCACCAAAATAAATTATAAAACACCCTGGGAATGAGGCAGAACAATGGAAGCCTCTTTCAGGGGAGACGAGAATTTCCAGGAAACAGGAGGGCAGATTTTGGCTGAGCATTAGCTCCGCCTCTTCCTTGGAGCTAGACACAACACTGCACCCCTCACACCTGCATTATGGTGGATACAAAATGGGGGCCAGGCTGCCAACGCAGTTGATGCTGTTGCAGCTGTTACACACACACACACACACACACACACCAAAAAACAGAGACACAAACAAAACTTGCAAAAAAAGAAGAAGCTGTTCTACAACCCCTGCCAGTGGTGAGCCCTACCTGTGAGAAATTGTTGGAGAATTTCTCCTCCTCCTGAAGAAGTTCTCTGTCCACAAATATGGTGGAGAATTTCAAGAGGCCATTTGTGCACAGCTGTAGTTAGAATAGATGGCTGCAGTATGTATTCCAGTATAATGATTCCATGAACAACTCAGTTGCTACCTACCAGTGGGCACATATGATTAATTCTGATGGGCAGCGCCCAGTGGAGGCTGGTGGCTCCACTTTTGGGAGGGCTGTGAATCCACTCTGGGTTTCAGTCAGAACCTGCCAGAATTCTAAAGGAGCTATCCAAGGTATCTAACCTATTTTGAAGATAGGGATCAGCACCTTGGATAGCTCTTTTAGAGTTCTGACTGGTTCTGACTGAAACCCAGAATGGATTTACAGCCCCATTGAAATCAGAGCCACCAGCCTCCACTGGCAGTACCAGTCTCAAATCTTGGGCATAGAACCTTCTAAGGCTCTCCTGAGGTTTGGATCTGATGACAGCTGAACCTGGGGCCTCCTATATGATTTTCTGAAACTGCCATATTCCCAATCACACCACTGGTTCATTTGATCCAGATTTATCTGATCCACTGTATCTGGAGAGGCTGAAGGCTGAAGCTGGGATGCTCTGCATGTAAAGCATGTGGCCTCCCACTAAACTATCCCCCCCCCAGTTCACACTATATATTTATCATCCTTTAAAATAAACTCTTCCCTGTTCTCCTCCACTGGTGTCCCCCAGTTCAATTGTTACATCTGTTGAAAAATAAACCTACGAAAAGCAAAATGGCACCAAATCTCTAGTATTTCTGCCATCTGTGGAGAACCCATTTTGGGTGGGCGTGATCCATCTGGTCCTGCCTCACTAAAATTATCCATGTTGAGAGGCACTTCTGGCATCCCATAGGCAGCCCCCTGCTCCTCTTGGCTTCTTCTTATACACTCTCATTTGGAAACAGGTCCTAACTCAGTTTGGCTATTACATTGATATGGAGGCTCCTTGTTTATGGAAAAATGGCCTCCTGTTTCTGTGTATTTCATGTCCACCCTGCCCTCCCTTCAAGGAGCTCAGGAGAGCACACAAAGATCATCCTTCACCCATTTTAGTCTCACAACAACCTCGTGAGGTAGCTTAAGTTGAAAGATAGAGACTGGCATGAAATCCTCCAGGGAGCATGTAGGTTAGCTAATCCAACGTGAAACCCAACGTGGATTAAAATCTGAGCTAGGGAAGAATTCCTGGCTTTCCTCTTGTCCTCCTCACCATCCCTCCCCAGTTCCTAAAACATCTTCTCTTTTCCCCTCCCAGATTTACCAAGTGGCAGGAAAGCAAAAGAGAGAATGTCTGTCCCTTACCCATGACAATGAACCATGAAAAAATGTCCAGTTGCCAATGGAGGACATAGCAGTGCATCCTGCACTAGGGACAGGCGAATCTGTCATACTTAATCCCACTGAGGTTCACATTTTTCCACCTCCAAGCTCATTCCATCCCAGTTCCACATGTGGCTGTGTGTGTGTGTGTTTGTTTTCTTCCCTGCACATAAATCTGTATGCATTTTTGGTGTGCATTGTTCAGCATGCGCATATTTGCTGTACACATGTTTTCAAAAGTGTGCATTGTTGCGCAAAGCCATCCATTGACTAAAGCATGTTTGTGGACATTTCAGAAATGTTTGCAGTTTTCTTTGTGCATTTTTCAAATGTGTGCATGTTATTGTACACATTTCCTTTTGCTTCACAGGAGGACACATTGTGAACACAGAAATGTATGGATTTCTTGACCACACATTG
Organism: Heloderma suspectum; assembly: GCF_057233095.1. Classification (NCBI taxonomy): domain Eukaryota; kingdom Metazoa; phylum Chordata; class Lepidosauria; order Squamata; family Helodermatidae; genus Heloderma; species Heloderma suspectum. The sequence continues at coordinate 8,698,975 of NC_139461.1, forward strand.
CATTCATAGAATCATAGGGTTGGAAGGGGCCTACAAGACCATTGAGTCCAACTCCCTGCTCCATGCAGGAAGCCTGATTCCCAAGCAGTCTCCCATCCAGGTACTAACCAGGCCAGACCCTGCTTAGCTTCCAAGATCAGATGAGATCGGGCACATCCAGCCTTTTGCTCATTTGCTTCTGGGAGTTGTGGATCAGGTAAATCCATTGCAACATCTTGACAGAGCAAATTTCTCAACCACCCCTTTCCTGTACCTCTGCTCCTGCTGCCATCCCAAAAGTTTTGAAGGGGAAGGGAATCTGGGGCATTATGGACAGCTGGTGGGTTTTTTTTCCACACTTTGGACTAACTGGGAAAATGAACTAGGGTAGTTCCAATTTGGGGGTACTGGCTCAATTCATTTCTAGTCAATCCAAGGTGAGTGGGAATGCGTTCCTTGAGAAGAATAATCTATTCTCATAGCAATGCTGGCAGGGGCATGCTGAGAGTTGTAGACCTTTTCTCTGTCTAAACATGCATAGGATTGTGCCCTCCGTCATGGATCTGGCAGAGGTGGAGGGGAAAACATGTGCCTAGAGCCAAAGCATAGCTGTTCTTCAAATGAACACATAAAAATTGGGGGAAAGGCCAGTGGTTGAATATGTTCATTCTACATGGTTCTATAATGTGAAGGGGGATCATGTCTAAAAGGGAGTGGCTGGACCCCCCTCCCATCAGGTGAGCAGTATCATGTTTCAGAATTTGCAAATATCCAGTTCCTCAAGCATCCTTAGTCATGACACAGAAGCGATGTTAGAAACCAAATCAGGTAATACATATACAGGATGTAGGGCTCCTGCCTGGTCTGTGTGCCTAATCCAGCTTGTGAAGGTCCTACAGATGGCATTTATGGACCTATCCCCTCCCCAGGCCCCATCACTTGGAGTCTACCAGGGGTTGGGGCAGGGGCAGGGAGGGGATAGCTCTGATAACAGGGGCATGCCCCTTACTTAGGGCACTGCTTTACCTCTCAATTGCAGGGCGGGGGAGCAGCAAACTAAGTTTTTCACACACCCGCATCCTCTCTAGTGAGGGAAGGCATGGATGGTGCAGGCAAAACCACCTCAAGCGAAGCATGGGGTGGAGGATCACTCCTCTGCCTGTGCCTTGTTTGGGGCACCTTCCAGCCAGTATGTCTTTGAGGATGGCTTTGTCTGCATCACACCTTCCCTCATTGAGGAGGATGTGGGGTGGGTGAAGTGGTAAAGCGGCCCCACCACATGAGGTACCTGGAGCTCCAGACAGCACTTTGGCTGGGGAGTGGGTGATGTCAGGGCAGATGGCCACACACCCTGGTTTCACTGGGCCTATGGAGGGCTGGGTGAGGTTCAGTCGTCCTCCCACCTAGACTTACTTTCCCATCCCTGGTCTAGTGGGTGGGGCTGACCTGCACATTTTGATAGCTCCTTCATGCGTTTATTACCTGTGGGTTATGAACACCTGGGCAGGATATGAGTCATGTAATTGCCATTTCTTGGTAACATACAAATTGGCTTGGAGAGAGTCATCTGATCTGTTCCCAGTGGAGGACCCCTTGGGCAACAGGCTGACACCAAGGAACATGGAAATTAAACCATTTCTCCTTTCCATTCAGGAAGCAGATATTTGTAGAATAGTTCTGATTAGTGTCATTTACTAGTAGATCTTTTTAATGATTCTTTCACTAAGGTGCCCTTTTGTCATTCCCCCAACCACATAGGGGCTCTTTGTTCATTAGCAGCTTTTAAGTGATGCAATGAAGAAAGGCAGCAGGAGGCTCCCACAGAGATCTGCATTTTGATCAGTGCTATTTAACTTGTTCATGAATGATCTGGAATTAGGAATGAGGTGGTCAAGTTTGCTACTTCCACCACATTGTTTAGGGTGGTTAAAACAAACTGGGATTGCAAAGAGGTCCATAAGGATATAACCAAACTGGGGGAATGGGTTTCAGTGTAAGCAAGTGATGCATGCTGGGGCAAAAAATCCTAGTTTCATGTATACACGGATGGGATCCAAGCTAGTGGTGACTGACCAAGAAAGAGATCTTGGGTTGTGGTGGGCAGCTCAGTGAAAATGTTGACCCAGTATGAGTTGACATGAAAAAGGCACATTCAATGTGAAGCATAATTAGAAAAGGAATAGAAAATAAATCTGCCAACATCATACTCCCATTACACAAATCTATTTTGAGACAACACTTAGAATATTTTGCAGGGATGGCAGAGAATTCTGCCATGGATCTCAGTGAGGCCGAATGCCAGTGCATTCGGCCCTCTGAAATCTGTGGCGGAACAAAGCCCCCACCACCACCCCGCGAAAGGCGTGCAAAATGGAGCACCTACCTGGTGCCGTTCGCGCTGCTTTGCAAATGGTGTCTGCATCTGCGTCCGCCATTCGCGTCACGATTTTGCCGTGATAGGCTACATAAGTATTTACGTAGCCTATCACTGCGGAAAAAAAGGGACGCAAATGGCGGCAGCTACGGCAGCTGCCATTTGCGTCCCTGTGCAGCCAGCAGTGGAGTTGCCATGGAGCAGAGCTGTCCAGCGAGGATTTCGGGGGGAGGGACAGAGCACCTGCCCCCCACCACGGATGTCATGAAACGAAACAGGTAAGCCGTTTTGTATATCCCTAATATTTTGTACAGTTCTAGTCACTGCACCTCAAAAAGGATAATGTAAAGTTGGAAATGGTGCAGAAATGGGCAACCAAAATGATCAAGAGGCTGGAGCAAATCCCCTATTGAGGAAAGGTTACAGTGTTTGGGGCTGTTTAACTTAGAAAATAGGTGAGTGAGGGGAGACGTGATAGAGGTGTACAACATTATGTATGGTGCAGAGAATGTGGATAGGGAGATATTTTTCTCCCTCTCTCATAATACTAGACCCCAAAGGAGTCATCCCATGAAGGTGATTTGGTGGAAGCTTCAAGACAGATAAAAGGAGGGACTTCTTCACACAGTGCATAGTCAAACTATGGAATTAGCTGCCACAGGATGTAGAGATGGCCACCAATTTGGATGGCTTTAAAAGGGGGTTAGACAAATTCCTGGAGGAGAAGGCTATCAATGGCTATGAGTCCTGATGCCTCTATGCTACCTTCAGTAATCAGAGGCAGTTTACCTACATGCACCAGTTGCTGGGGAACATGGGCAGAAGGGTGCTATAGCACTCATATGAACCTGGGATCATCCCATGAAGCTGATAAAAGGAAGTACTTCTGCCACACTGAATAGTTAAACTATGGAATTAACTACCACAAGATGTAGTGATGGCCACTAACTTGGATGGCTCCAAAAGGGAATTAGACACATTCCTGGAGTGGAGGATAATAGTATCACTGGCTACAAGTAATGATTAGGGATGGGAGAGAAGTTCATTCAGTGAACTTACCTAATGTTGCACTTTAAACCACTATGCAAACTGAAACTCAGTTGTCCTTTGTAATTGGCACTTTTCTAAATTCTGCAATGGAGTTCCCCAATTTTTTTTTAAGAAAATGCATACACAAATGTTTATATTAGGGAACATAACATTAAAAATTCATTGTATTAGGAATATTGCTTGCTTAAATGTTTATATTAGGCAGAAATCCATACAAAATGCATGTATTAGAAGAAATTGGCTCAAAGGTGTTTATGAATATTCATGCAAACTTAAAAAAACAACAACTTATGGTTTCAGATGACCCAAAATTAAGACTGAAGAAATTCTATAAGTTCAAGATGAACTGAATTAAAGACTAGAAATATGAGAAACTGGCTATAGATTACCTCCAGTATTGGAGGCAGTATGCCTCTGTATACCAGTTGCTGGGGAACATGGGTGGGAGGGTGCTGTTGTACTCATGTCCTGCTTGTGGGTTTCCTGTGGGCACCTGGTTGGTCACTGTGTGATCAGAATTCTGGATTAGATGGACTCTTCGTCTGATTTAGCATGGTTCTTCTTATGGTCTTATGACTTCACCATCTGCCATCATCACTAGGTCATTCTCACAGAACTGACACATGTTTGTAATGCTAATTCTATGGCAAAGACCCTTTCAGTCAGCTGAGGGAGGAGGTGAAAGTTCTCCAAAAGAAAATGTTGGGCAATATTGGGGACACAAGGTGGGCTGAAACTGATCACCCCCTTTCATCTTACTTCTCCATTTCCGCCTGTGTTTTTCAGCAGTGTCCCCCCACCCCACACACCCCCAGTGGCCATCAGATACTTTTCAGGTACTACTTCATAACTTGCTATCACTAGGGATGTCTGGACTGTGTAAAGTCTTCTCCGTCTGTGTTTCACTGATTGTCAGGTGCCTTTTGTTCCATCCTCCACCCACAGATGGATGCAAATATGTTTTTTGCTCATGCAGAAAAATACACAAATAATTGTGTAAGTATTTATGTAAGTATTAACATAATTTGCCTTTGTATGTAACATCTTTAGTGTATTGTCCCCCATTCCATTCAACATTTCCTCAGCAGAAACTTACATATTTTCCTACAAATTTCTATGTGTAAATTTCAGGAAAGTAAAACAAAAATCATCCCAAAGTCCATGGACTCTGCGTGGCCTGAGGGTGTCACTCCTCAGTGGATTCTGCAGGTCAGATTCTTAGAAATCAGAGCTTATTTTTGTCCATCTTGAATTTCTCTTGCATTCCTAGCTATCACACAGAGAGGGGTCCCTTGGGGGTGGTGACATCCACCAATGAGAAAGCAACGACAACAACCCCAGAGCAGAGTTCTGCCTAAAGTAGGCTTTTTCGGTTCCCACATTTCCACCCTCAGAATTGCTGAAATGACCTCCCCACCCCATTTTCACCATCTGTGAATTGGATGTTGAATTTTTTTTGGTGGGGGGACACCCTAATTAGTGCTGGGCCAAAGGTTCCCCAAGGAGAACGTGCAGATACATTTGGGTGGGAGTGGAAGGAAGAGAAAGGGGATGTGGAATTTTTACACCCTTTTTCACTGTCTTTCACCTCTGCTGCCTGCATTCCACAGCTGGTGATGGTGGGAGGATTTTTGTTCTTAGTGGCCACTGGCTGGTAGCCCCCCCCCCCATCCCAGTGTGTGTGATGCTTCTGGGGGAAAATGCTCTGGAAACCAACAGAAGGAGTTGCTGCTGATGTCACTGCCAGTAAGCTGTGTTCTTGAAGCTTTTATCCCATTGTTTCCCCATGAAAGTGATGAACCCCCTGCTGGCTCTACCAGCCATTTGAACCACCTGCCAATGGGGCAGTCAAAAGACAATGTTGGAGAGACATTTGGCATTCCCCTGGACACAATTCACATCTGGTAGGCTGAATGTCAGCTTGGTGGATGAGAAGTCATGGAGGCGGCCTGGCCTTTGTAACTAGAAGAGCTAAGAGGAACACTCAGGCCTGACACATTCACACCCCCCTCACTTTTTGACCCAAAGTACCAACATCTCTGCCCACCTACACCCACTGCGTGGGCTATTCACATGCCCATGTGTGACTCACTAGGTAATCGGAGCTGTCAGCGAAGTGTCAAAGTAAAATCATTACTCACATCTCTCCCTTCCTGAGATGCATTGGCTTTCCATCAGCAGTCTATGCCAGGCACAAATTGTCCAGTTTCTGCTGCAACAGTGGCCAGACATCTTGCTGTTTATGGAGGCAAGCCTCTCGAAAGCTCCCCTTCGTGCCATGAGATCATTGCATCATCTGGATTCTCTTCCCCACCCCACCCACCCCAGGAGTAGTTCTGGGAATCACAAGCACTCAGCCGCCTTTGTTTCCCCATCCACCCACGGACCGCCCACACCCCTGTAATCGCAGCCAAATTTGGACATTTGCCTGCCTTGTACCTTTTCAATGTGATGAAAACAAAGAAGCCAAGCTTGCCGCTCTGTCATTCTGGCTGGCACCAAAAGAAAAAAAAAAGGGGGGGATTCGGGAAATAAGAAGAATGCCCTCTATAACCTGCCCCACCCCTCCTATCCCTGGTGGTAAGTAGTTTCTGAGTGCATACATATTTTGCGGGTTTCTATGACATCAAAGGGCTTTCCACACCAAAAAGGTGTGAGATGTCCATCAAGGCTGCACAACTGGAACCGGTCTCTATGGAAACAGAAAGCAGGTTACTATGTCTCCACTGAGACGCCATCTCTTCTGCCTCGACTCCTTCCCAGGGGGTTAGAGAGGATTGTATGTTAAGTTGCTTTTACCGCTATTTTATTGTGTTTATGTTTTTATAACTTTTAATATTTTAACTGTTCTTTATGGATTTGATTGCTGTGAGCCGCCTTGGAAGGGCTCCTGCCCTGAAAGGCAGCCAAGACATTTTTTAAAATAAATAAATAAAATGAACAAGTACCCTCCTCAGAGGTGGGAGATATGCATTGATACTCCCCACCCCCAGTTCCTAGTTGACAACAACAAACAAACATGAAATGGATTTTTTAAAAAAATTCAAAATATTTTGGATATTTTTTTTTTTAAAAAAACAACCTAGAAAAATATTTTTCATTGTGGTCTGTATATCTTTGTGTAGACAAGGGGTGAGCAACACAGATCCCCCGCCCTGCCCCTGTGCCACTGAATTTGGCAGTGGCAAAAATATTGTTCTTTTGGCACTATGGAACTCCAAAATGTTTTTTTTTTGGGGGGGGATGGACTCATTGGCACCTCATGGAGTGTGATCCATAGGGAGAAAATGGCCTCTTGGACCTCCTGAAGTTGCCCATCGCTTGTGTAGAGTATACAGAGACACATTGCACATTTTACGCCCCCCCTTCCTTCAGGGGCAGATTTGATTCCCCCAACAGCCTTACTCAGGCCTAGGGGAAACACCAGGCATTCATCAGTTCACCATAGGAATGAGGCTTAATCTAGCCAAGACAGAGGTGCTGTTGGTCAGCGTAGACAAGCTAATGTAGGTTTGGGAATACAGCCTGTTTTGGATGAGACTGGACTCTTTGCACTTTGGGAATTGCATAAACCTCAGGATCATGTTTGCAGCTTGGGGTACTCCTGGATCCAGCATTGCTGCTCAGTGCCCACCCAGGTGGCTGCTATGAGGCTGCCCCTTGCCCAGCTTTGGCTGGTGTGCCATTTGTGCCCCTCCGTAGAGAAGGTAGATCTGACCACAGTGCACTTGGTCTCTTCCCAGTTACATTCCTGCAACGTGCTTTGTGTGGGGGCCACCCTTGAAGAGTGTTCAGGAATTGCTCCTGCTGTAAATGTGGCAGCCAAATTACTTTCTGGAGTAAGTTTTTCAGAGAAAATCACACTGGTCAATGGCACTGACTTCTAATTTGATTTTGCACCCAGGTCAAGACCGGTTCCTGAGACACAGCAGAATGTACCTCTTAACTGGATTTCCTGGTCAGTTTACATGAGGTTTGCAAAGGGCAATAATCATTTTTTGTTTGCATGTCACAAGTAACCAAAGGGCTGGATACCTGGTTAAAATGGTGAGACACACAATAAGCAGTGTACTCTTGAGTTTCTGAATTCAGTTCAATTCAAAGTGCTGGTCATAACCTTTAAAGCCTGATGTGTCTTTGAGGCTGAATCTACACATAACAGTTATACCATTATCATACTGTCTGTTATCATAACTATTGGTACACATGGCACCAATGGGCACCAATAGTTTTGATAACGGTATAATAAAGGTATAACTGCTAAGTGTGGATTCAGCCTGAACCCAAATACCTGTTGATCCATCACCTTCTGGCATCAAACTGCCCATCCATTGAGACTGTCATGTGAGGCCTTTCTCTGGGTGCCCTGACCACATGTGGTAGTGACCAGAGAGAGAGAGGGAGAGGGAGAGGGAGAAGGAGAGAGAAAGACTTTTCAGTGGTGCTGTTTTTAATATTCTCCAGTTTCTGTTTTTGAATCAGTAATTGCCATTCCATAAGGTAGTAATTTTTCTTGGAATGGGTGAATAGTCAATCCTGTTCAGCACTTTTCTTTCCCCTGGCTGGTGGCTGCTACTTCTTGGCACCATCGCTCCCCATGCTTTTTCACTCCCCAAATGACTTTTGCAATTTACTGCATATCCTCAAGCATCTCAGTTGCACCTGATCCGCCCCGCCCTCTTCCTCCTCTTCCCTTCGTCAGAGATCTCCCTTTATTGACATGATTTCAGGCTGGAATCTGGTAGAAGCCCAACCCATCTTTAATTGTAGGCAGTTTTCCAATGGAAGACAAAGGAAGTGCAGGCCACAGAGGGATTTGGATGGTGTTTGGAACTTTTAATTAGCACAGACCATCCAAGTCCCCCTTTTAGTCAGAAAATCAGGGGAAAATGACCAGCACATGAATGAGTTGGGAAGCTTATCATTATGTACAAGTGCTTCCATGGTTACCATTGCTAGGGAGACAGGCAGGTTTCTTACTGCTTGTGATAATCAGTACATCTAGTGGAAGATTTGCCCATTGGCATTTTGTGGCATCCCAAACCCTACAATTTCAATGAAAGCTCAAGCTTCCTTTGGAAAGCTGGCTTCATTAAAGGAGAACTCAAAAGAGAATCTTTTCCACAAGTTTGAAGCCCAGACAATGACTTTCCACCCCTTCTCTTTCTCTCTTTATTTCCTTAGGGTTATTGTTCTGTTTCTGATGTCCAGGCTGTGGGTGCTGTTGCTGATGTAGCCAAAACAGCATCACCCACTCAAAAGAGCGAGGTACACACACGCTTGAGGAAACCCCAAGGTTTTCAGGAATAGATTTTTTTTTCTTTGTTGTTGGTGGTTGTGGGGACCTGAGGGGACATCCCCAAACAGTCTAGTGATGACAGAACCTGCTCAGAATTGCCCTAAACAGACCCAGGATGCAACAGTTGTTAACCACCATTTTAGAAGGATGTTTTAACAAAATCCCATACAGTTCTAGACTATGCCTAGGGCTGGGAGAACAAGCGATGTCTGAGATCACTAGGATTCTCCCAATGTTGTCTCACCGCTCACCTCGTGCCTGATTCCCATTTGCATTTGCGATCACCACTTACTCTGCATAAACGAGAAACTTGCAAAAACTGAGTGGTGATCGAATGTGAAATTTGCATAAATCTCCCCAAATCTGCACAAAAATTTCCTCCATAGACCAAAACGGGGTGGATTCAGTCTACTACAGAAATTTGCCCAAATCAGGAAATTTGATTTGAACGCAAATGGCGCTCCTTATTTTGTTGGAATAAGGAACGCAAATAAGGAACACAAATAAAGAATGCAAATGGCGGTGGCCGTAGCCGCCGCCATTTGTGTATGCAGTTTTTTTTTTTAAACCGGGTTGTGATAGGCTACTTAAGTCTTTACGTAGCCTATCACATCGTTTTTTTTTAACCAGAGACAAGACTGCAAATGGCGGCGGCGGCAGCCAGTCAGAAGACCAGCTGCCGCAGCCACCGCCGCAGCCGCCGCAGCCGCCGCCACTGGAGCCACCACTGCCCGGAACATCCGCCCCAGGTAAGTCTCGTCCCGGGGGGGATCCGCGGGGGGCAGGGGGGGTGGCAGGCCATTCTGCCACAGATTTTGGGGGGCTGAATGCACTGGCATTCAGCCTCACCGAGATCCGTGGTGGGATTCCCTGACATCCCTACGTAGCGGCCGCCATTTGCGTCCCCTGCTCTTTGACGTGATAGGCTATGTAAAGATTTACGTAGCCTATCGCGCAAAGGAACAGGGACACAAATACACCATTTGCATCCCTGTTCCTTCGCACAATAGGCTATGTAAAGATTTACGTAGCCTATCACGTCAAAGAGCAGGGGACGCAAATGGCGGCCGCTACGCCATTTGTGTCCCTGATCCTTTTGTGATAGGCTACGTAAAGATTTACGTAGTCTATCATGGCTAAGCAGGGATGCGAATGGCATCCCCTATGCCAGCCAGACACCATTTGCACTCGCAGCCCACAGCGGACAGAAGTCTGGCTGCGGATGGGCCCAGCCAGCGGCTCTGCAGACTCACCACAGAGCGGAGCCAGCCGGGAAGGATTCCAGGGGGAGGGACGGATTGCATCCCCCCCATGGACGCTCCGGATCAGAAAGGTAAGTTGATTTCATACACCCCTACTTGTCGGACCCCTGCCGGCTGCCTGCCACTGCTCGCCATGTGTGGCAAGCCACTGGGTGGACTGCAGGTGCCCGGCAAGTGGCAAGCAGCTTTCCGATCCCTCACCGAGCCTCCATACTGTGTAAAAATGGCAGCTTGTTCTTTTGCATAAAGTGTCCTTTATGCAAATGGCAGCCATGAAGCAGCCATTTACTCAATGGCCACTTTATGGCTGCCTTAAAGGCCCTTTGTGTTAAAGGCAGAGCCACCATTTTATGCAAAATGGCAGCTTGGCAGACCGGTGGGGGCTGCCACGCTTGCCCGGCTTGGTTGGCGCACACCAAGTTGGGAAAGCACAGTGGTCCACAGAGTGGAGTTGGGGGGCTGAGCGGGGTGGGGTGTGCCAGACCCCCAACCCCCTCTTGGACTCCTGCAACATCCCTACTGAGAAGTAAGTCCCACTGTGTTTAATGGGTTTACTGCCAGGAAAAGAGTGTAGAGCAGGGGTGCATAACCTAAATCACATAGTTTGGGGAACAGAAAGTTTCAGAGGCTTAAGAAAAGAGCAAATGCTAGCTTCCCTTTATTTTAATTTTAATCTGACCTGCAGAAAAGAAAAAAAACCTGGTTTATCTCTCTCCCTATATTGCACAAGCTCTTAGAAAAACTGCATTTCTCAAGGGCCATCAGGGTCTTTCGCTAGGCACTGGAGATGGGAAGATACCTCATTCCTTCCCTCTCCCTATGGCTGGAAAACTCCTGTTGTTAGAAGCCCCAACAGTAACTGGAGTTTAAAGGGGAAGGGGGGGGGTAGAAGCAGTGGAAGGCAAGGTGTTCAGGTTTTATGGAGGGCAAATTCACATTTGGCTCAGAAATAAGCAGAGCTACATCCACATTTTAAAGGAAGCAGGTCCATTAATTTCTGAGTAGGGATGTATGATCATTTTGTTTCAGTTTGTTTTTATTTCTAATTTGCCCCATTTGCAACCCCAAACATGACTGCAAACAGGAGCACAACTTTTTTTCAGAAAAGCTTGCAAGTTCCTGAACTTGTGATTGTGTTCAGAATAGGGATGTATGAATCACTTACCTGTTCCGGTCAGGGCATCCGCTGGGAGGGGAGGCACTCCGTCCCTCCCCCCAGAATCCTCAACGGTGGGGGAGGCGCTCTGTCCCTTCCCCCCAGGAATCCTCGCCAGCTGGCTCTGCTCCACAGGGCTTCCACGGAGCCGCCGGCTGGCTCCGCCAGCAGCTGGACATCCGGCCGCTGGCTAGCAGGGACGCAAATGGCGGCAGCCGTAGCCGCTGCCGTTTGCATCCCTGCAGTCAGCCGTGATAGGCTACGTAAAGACTTACGTAGCCTATCACATCTGGGTTTAAAAAAAAAAAACACGTATGCAAATGGCAGTGGCTACGGCCGCCGCCATTTGCATTCCCCTTTATTTTCACCGTCTTACTCTACGTAAATATTTATGCAGAGTAAGATGGTGAAAATAAGGGGGAACGCAAATAGCGTAGTGGGCGCTATTTGCGTTCCCCGTTATTTTCACTGTCTTAGTCTACATAAATATTTATATAGACTAAGACGGCCAAAAAGAAGGAACGCTAATAGCGGCGGCCATAGCCGCTGCCATTTGCATACGTTGTTTTTTTTAAAAAACACCCTGAGATGTGATAGGCTACGTAAGTCTTTACATAGCCTATCACATCTGTGCAAAAAGAAACAGAAGTGACCAGACTGCAAATGGCAGTGGTGGCAGCTGGTTGGAAGACCAGCCGCTGCCGCCGCCACCGCCGCCACTGCTGGAGACGCCGCCGTCTGGAACATCCGCCCCAGGTAAGTCTCGTCCTGGGGGGGGTGGGGGGGGGGCAAGCCGTTCCGCCATGGATTTTGGGGGGCCGAATGCACTGGCATTCGGTCTCCCTGAGATCCATGGTGGAATTCTCTGACATCCCTAGTTCAGAAAGTGTGCAGTTGTTGTTGTTGTTTTAAAGTGCACTTTTATAAGTGCATTTTAAAGTGCTCTTTCATGTGATATGGCAGCACCTTTTTGGAGTTTCCATTTATTTATCATAGCTAATAACATTTGCTCGTATCTACGGTTTCGCCCTGCTCACCCTTCTGCTGCTCTGCCCCCGCTACCACCACTGCAACATGATGCAGCAGCAGATGCATGGGTGGGGATTGGTCCCTGCCCAACCTGCTGCTATGCTGTACCAGTGCTGGGGCAGCGGCAGCAAAGCACTCTCTCTGCGCCTGCCACAGGGACAGAGAGAGCATCTCGCCATAGTGGCGGGAGGGTGGGTGGGTGGATGAACACTCCCCCCACCCTTCTGCCGCAGTGCCGCTCCCTGCAAGTTCCTGGATTTGGGGAACAAACCCTAGGCTCAGCTCACAAAGATAAGCTGATCCAGGTGGGGATGTACGAAAGGGACTTACCTTGTCCCGCAGCTTTTTTCGCGGTGGGGGGGAGGCGCTATTTGTGTTCCCCTTTATTTTCACCGTAATAGTCTACGTAAATATTTATGTAGACTAAGACTAAGACGGCGAAAAATAAGGAACGCAAATGGCGGCGGCCATAGCCGCCGCCATTTACATACGTGTTGTGTGTTTTTTTTTACCCAGAGCCCTCCACAGCCTGAAATCCAGCTGCGGACAGCTCTGGCCTGGGCCTGGCTAGCTGCTCTGCAGAGCAGCCATGGAGCACAGCCGGCCGTCGAGGATTCTGCGGGGGGAGGACCAGATTGCCTCCCCCACATTGAGGATTCCGGGGGGAGGGACGGAACGCCTCCCCTCCCACCATGAACATAATCCGCAGAAAGGTAAGTGACTTTCGTACATCCCTACTGCTACGCCAGCCGCCATTTGCGTCCGCAGTTTGTCAGTCCATCCAGCGATAAGGCAATGGTGGCTGTATTGCTGGGGCTTCGGAGCCAGCAGTGGGCAGGATCTGCTGGCAAAGACTTTGCGACAGAGGAGGAGGTAGGGGATCCGATCCTCCACAGACTTTGGGGGGCCAGATTCAATAGAATCAGGCCTCATTGGGGTTCATGGGGGATTTCTCCAACATCCCTACTGACAAGTGGCGTGCGAGATGGACTTGGGCGAGTCCGTCCATCCCTACTTCTCAGTGAATAAGCGCAGGATTGTTCTTCAGTCTTTTAAATTCTGTTTCAATCTACTGTTTCCTCATTTGCGTGCTTGATTGTTTTGCTTTCATGCTCGTGAATTCACGCAGCATCACACTGAATAGCCCTTAGATGGAAACAGCAAAACCTCCTAGCCAAAGTTACACAGCTGTCAGAGTTGGAAACATTGCTCCATCCTGTCTAAGTGAAGCCATGCCCTCTGTCGCCCCTGAGCATGGCCCCTGCCATGGTGCACCCCTGCAGCCCTCTGAAGGAGGGGCTCTTTCCACCCTGTTCCACTGAGGAGGGCTGCCACACAGCAGGAGTGCAGACTGTGTAAATCTGCTCCTTCTGTGTTTTGCAGGTTTTCAGGTGCCTTTTGCTCTGTTGTCCGCTTGCAGACAGATGTATGTTTTTTCTCATCATGCAGAAAAATAAGCAAATAATTACGCCAGAGGTTTCATAACAATTTACATAATTTACCTTAGTACATAACACTTAGTGTATTGCTTCCCATACGATTTAACTTTTCCTCAGCAGAAACGCGTGTATTTTCCTACAAATAAGTATGCATAAATTTCGGGAAAGTAAAAAAAATATCCAAAAGTCCACAGTCTCCATGCTGCCGGGGGCGGGGGGGAGGGTACTCTGCAGCAGATTCGGCTGGTCAGATTCTTAGAAATCTGAGCTCATTTTAGCCTGTCTCAAATTTCTCCAGCATCCCTAGTAGGGATGGACGAAAGGGACTTAACTTGTCCCGCAGTTTGCTTCGCGGTGGGGGGGAGGTGCTTTTGTTCTCCCTCCGAAGTTCAAGCGAGGGGCGAGGCGCTCCGCCACACCCGGTCGAAATTCAGGCCAGGGGGGGAGGCGCCCCGTCTCCCCAGCCGCGAAAAAAAAAGTAAAAACAAAACAAAACGCACACACCCGTGATAGGCTACGTAACGATTTACGTAGCCTATCACAGCTAGATCTGCAAAGTCAGCCGTGATAGGCTACGTTAATCGTCACGTGGCCTATCACGGGTGACTTTGGAAAAAAAAGAAAAAAAAGTGCATACGCAAATGGCGGCACCCCATGGGCGCTGCCATTTGCGTTCCTTATTTTGGCACGTCTAGTCTACGTAAAGATTTACATAGACTAGGAGTGTACGAAAGTCACTTACCTGGTCTCACAGCTTGCTTCGCGGTGGGGGGGAGGCGCTTTGCTGCTCCCCCCGAAGTTCAGGCCGGGTGGGGAGGCTTCCCGCCTTGCCCGGCCGAAATTCAGGCCAGGGGGGAGGCCTCCTGCCTCGCCCGGCCGAAATTCAGTCTGGGGAGGAGGCGCCTTGCCTCGCCGGCCGCGAAATAAAGTTAAAAAAAAAACACCCCCGTGATAGGCTATGTGACGATTTACGTAGCCTATCAAGGCTAGATCTGCAAAGTCAGCCGTGATAGGCTACGTTAATCGTCACGTAGCCTATCACAGGTGACTTAAAAAAAAAAAAAAAGCGCGTACGCAAATGGCGGCCCCCATAGGGAGCCGCCATTTGCGTTCCTTATTTGGTCGCTGTAGTCTACGTAAATCTTTATGTCGACTACGGCGAAAATAAAGGCAACGCAAATAGTGTTGCCCTTATTTTCACCGTAGTCTACGTAATCTTTACGTAGACTACAGGGACCAAATAAGGAACGCGAATAGAGGCTCCTTATGGGGGCCTCCATTAGCCGTACGCGCTTTTTTTTTTTTTAAGTCACCCATGATAGGCTACGTGACAATTTTTTTTTTTTAACTTTTCTTGGAATGGCGGTGGCGGCAGCCGGTCGAAAGACCGGCTGCCACCCCCGCCCCTGTCGAAGCCCTGCCGAACCGCCGCTGCGACCCGCCACCGGGAGAGACATTCGGGAAAGGTAAGTCCCATCCCGGGGAGGGGGCGAGGGGGGTGGGGGGGTGGAGAATTTCTCCCCGAAACTACTTCGGGGGGCCGAATACATTGGCACTCGGCCCCCTGAAGTTTCGGCGAGAAATTCTCTGACACCCCTAACGTAGACTATGGCGAAAATAAGGGCAACGCAAATAGCATTCCCTTATTTTCACCGTAGTCTACGTAAATCTTTACGTAGACTAGATGTGCCAAAATAAGGAACGCAAATGGTGGCGCCAATGGGCGCCGCCATTTGTGTACGTGCGGTGTTTTTTTTTTTACTCAGCTGTGATAGGCTACGTAAACATTTACGTAGCCTATCACGGTATTTTTTAAAAATCTAGCCGTGATAGGCTATGTAAATCTTTACGTAGCCTATCACGTTTTTGTTTTGTTTTTTTACTGGAAATGGTGGCCGTAGCAGCCGGTCGGAAGACCAGCCGCCGCAGCCGCCGCAGCCGCTGCCGCCCCGCTGCCGCACCGCCACTGGAGCCGCCGCCACCAGGAGGATTTGCCCAAGGTAAGTCCCATCCCGGGGGTGGCGGGGGGGTGGCAGACCGTTTCGCCACCAATTTTGGGGGCCCAAATGCGCTGGCATTTGGCCTCCCTGAGAGTCGTGGCGAAATTCTCTGACATCCCTACAACAAAGCATTACATGTGATGGGAAGCTGCTGAAAGAAAACAAAAGCCCAATTTTTCAACTGAAGCCGTTGTTGTACGTGCAAAAGTGCTTTCTGGATTCAGTACGTTGTTCCTTGGTACAGAAACTCCTGTGAGAGGTTTTTACTGTATCTCAATATAAAGCTGTTCATTCTGACTCAGTCCTCAGATTCTTTAGAAAGATGCTATGCCTGTCACTGAGTGACCTTGAAATGGGTACACATTTTGAGTTAGAACTCTGAAAACCTGAGCAGAAGTAAATTACTTGCACTTAATGGGCCCCCAGCTGTGTATGGACAGGAAAAAAAAGTCTGAGCTGAATCAAGGCTTCAGATGGTCCCTGGACTGGAAGTCATTGTGTAGATATAAGTGGAATACAAATGAGACCATACAATCTGTTCCAAGCAGGAAATGTACATTCTGAATTCAAGATGCAAGGACTACTAAGGGAAAACTAAGGAAGAACCCATCTAGAATCCTGCAGATTTGTGTTTGTTGTGCTGAGCTGGAATGGGGGCACATTTCACACACAGACATGCACGCACACACACACTATTGCATGCAAGGTCCAAGAGGTTAAGCTTGATCACGCTTCATGGTGTCAATGTTGGCACCAGGCAGACCTCACTGGGGAGAACCACTCCAAAGTTGAGAAGGTCCTCTCTCTTGTTGGCATCCTCTGAACCTCCCTCAGAGGAGGCACTCATAGGAGGGTCTCAGTTTTTGAATGTAGTGTATGGCAGAGGTTCATACTGGGAGAGACATTCCATCAGGTACAGAATCCTAGAATAGTAGGGTTGGAAGGGGCCTACAAGACCATTGAGTCCAACCCCCTTCTCAATGCGGGAATCCAAGTCAGAGCATCCCTGACAGATGGCTGTCCAGCCTCATCTTGAACGCCTCCAGTGTGGGAGAGCCCACCACCTCCCTAGGTCATGGGTTCCATTGTCATATTGCTCTAACAGTCAGGAAGCTTTTCCTGATGTTCAGCCGGAATCTGGCTTCCTGTAACTTGAGCCCATTATTCCGTGTCCTGCACTCTGGGATGATCAAGAAGAGATCCTGGCCTTCCTCTCTGTGACAACCTTTCAAGTCCTTGAAGAGCTCTATCCTATCTCCCCTCAGGCTTCTCTTCCCAAGGCTAAACATGCCCAGTTCTTTCAGTCTCTCTTCATAGGGCTTTGTTTCCAGTCCCCTGATCATCTTTGTTGCCCTCCTCTGAACCCTCTCAGTTTGTCTGCATCCATCTAAAAGTTTGGTGTGATGGTGCCTAAAATGGGACACAATACTCCAGATGAGGCCTAACTAGGGATGGCAGAGAATTCCGTGGCGGAATGTCCTGCCACCCCCCCCGCCACCCCACGGATTCCCCCCGGGACGAGACTTACCTGGGACAGATCTTCCGGGCTGTGGCGGCTGCGGTGACTGCGGCGGCGGCGGCAGCTGGTCTTCCGACCAGCTGCCGCCGCCGCCATTTGCAGGCTTGTCGCTTTGTTGTTGTTTTTTTTTTACAAGATGTGATAGGCTACGTAAAGACTTACGTAGCCTATCATGTCTGGCTTAAAACAAAAACAAAAACGCGTATGCAAATGGCGGTGGCTACGGTCACCGCCATTTGCGTTCCTTATTTTTGGCCGTCTTAGTCTATGTAAATATTTACGTAGACTAAGACGGCCAAAATAAGGGGAACGCAAATAGCGTAGCAGACGCTATTTGCGTTCCCCCTTATTTTCACTGACTTAGTCTACGTAAATATTTACGTAGACTAAGATGGCCAAAATTAAGGAATGCAAATGGCGGCGGCCATAGTCGCCACCATTTGCGTACGCACGTGTTTTTTTTTTTTTAAGCCAGACGTGATAGGCTACGTAAGACTTTATATAGCCTATCATGGCTGACTACAGGGATGCAAATGGCGGTGGCTACGGACGCCACCATTTGCGTCCCTGCTAGCCAGCAGCCAGATGTCCGGTTGCTGGCAGAGCCGGCTGGCGGCTCCGCGGAATCCCCGTGGAGCGGGAGCCGTCGAGGACTCTGGGGGGAGGGATGGAGCACCTCCCGCCCCAGCGGAACCCAGCAGAGCCAGGTAAAGGGACTTTTGTACATCCCTAGGCCTAACTAATGCTGAGTAGAGAGGGGAACTACTACTTCATGTGAATTGGAAACTATACTTCTATTAATGCAACCCAAAATAACATTTGCCTTTTTTGCAGCCACATCACATTGTTGGCTCATATTCAGGTTGTGATTTACCACAATTCCAAGATCATTCTCACTTACAGTATTGTTGTGCCATGTATCCCCCATCTTATAACTGTGCCTTTGGTTTCTTTTTCCTAGGTGCAGAACTTGGCATTTATCCTTGCTAAATGTCATTCTGTTGTTTTCTGCCCAGCACTCCAGCCCATCAAGATCACTTAGAATTTTGTTTCTGTCTTCCAGGTAGGGATGTCAGAGAATTCTGCCACAGATTCCAGTGAGGCCGGATTCTTTAGAACCTTGTTTTTGTTTTGAATCTGAATTCTAAAGACTTCTTTAGAATCCATCCCCCTGGAATCCATGGCGGAACGGCCCCCACCCCCCGCCATCCCTTGGAATTCCCATGGGACAGAACTTACCTGTGGTGGATGCGGTGGTGGCAGCTGGTCTCCCAGCCAGCCATGGCCGGGCTGCTGTGGCCGCCATTTGCATCCTTGCAGCCATGCTAGGCTACATAGGGATGGTGGAGAATTCCGCCACGGATTTCAGTGAGGCCGAGTGCACTGGCATTCGGCCCCCTGAAACCTGTGGTGGAATGGCCTCCCACCCACCCCGCGGAATCCCCCCTGGGATGAAGCTTACCTGGGGCGGATGTTCCAGTGGCAGCGGCTCCGGAAGCAGCTGCTCGTCTCTCGGCCAGCTGCTGTGGACTCAAATGGCAGCCACCATGCCATTTGCATAGCTGCCTTTGCCATGATAGGCTACGTAAATACTTACGTAGCCTATCATGGCAAGCAAAAAACCCCACATAGCGTATTCAAATGGCGGCGGCTACGGCGGCCGCCATTTGCGTTCCCTTTTTTTCGCCGTTTTAGCCTACGTAAATATTTACGTAAGCTATTATGGCAAAAAAGGGGAACGCAAATAGCGTCATGGGCGCTATTTGCGTTCCTTCCCCCCCCATCCTAATAGCTTATGTAAATATTTACGTAGGCTAAAACGGCGAAAAAAAAGGGAACCCAACTGGCGGCCACCGTAGCCGCCACCATTTCCGTACACAGGGTTTTTTTTTTCCGGAAGGCTGCCCAGCGGCCAGTTGTCCGGCTGCTGGTGGCCCCAGCTGGCAGCTCCGAGGAATCTCCCCGGAGCAGATCCAGCTGGGTTAGGATTTCGGGGGAAGGTGCAGAGCGCCTCCCCCCCACCGCGAATCACCCCGTTGAAAAGGTAAGTGACTTTCGTACATCCCTAAGGCTACATAAGTATTTAGGTAGCCTATCACGGCAAAGAGCAGGGGCTCAAATGGCATAGCGGCTGTCATTTGCATCCCTACTCTTTGCTGTGATAGGCTACGTAAATACTTACGTAGTTTATCACGGCTGCTTGCAAGGATGCAAATGGCAGCCGCTACGATGGCTGTCATTTGTGGCTGCAGCAGCTCAGCCGTAGGCGGAACTCCGGCTGCAGCCGGCCCTGACTGGTGGCTCTGTGGAGCCACTGTGGCGCAGAGCCGGCCAGGGAGGATTCCGGGGGGAGGGACAGAGCACCTCCACCCCCACTGCGGATGCCCCTGCATGGAGCCAGGTAAGGGATTTGTACATCCCTACTTCCAGGTAGGGATGTATGAAAGCCACTTACCTTTTCAATGGGTGACATTTGCAGTGGGGGGAGGCACTCAGTCCCTCCCCCCAAAATTCTCCCCAGCCAGCTCCACTCCCCAGCGACTCCGTGGAACCGCCGGCTGGGGCCGCCCGCAGCCGGACATCTGGCCGCTGGGCTGCACAGAGACGCAAATGGCAGCAACTGTAGCCGCCGCCATTTGCGTCCCTGTATTTTGCCATGATAGGCTACATATATATTTATGTAGCCTATCACAGCAAAAAAAAGGGAACACAAATGTAGGGATGTACGAAAGTCACCTGGTCTCACAGCTTGATTTGCGGTGGGGGGGAGGCGCTTCGCTTCTCCCCCCGAAGTTCAGTCCAGGGGGGAGGCTTCCCGCCTCGCCTTTCCGAAATTCAGGCCGGGGAGAAGCGCCCCGTCTCCCTGGCCGCGAACTTCAAAAGAAAAGTAAAAAAAAAAAAGCCCCGTGATAGGCTACGTAACGATTTACGTAGCCTATCACAGCTAGATCTGCAAAGTCAGCCGTGATAGGCTACGTTAATCGTCACGTAGCCTATCACGGGTGACTTTGAAAAAAAAAAAAGTGCGTACGCAAATGGCGGCCCCCATAGGGAGCCGCCATTCGTGTTCCTTATTTGGTCCCTGTAGTCTACGTAAAGATTGACGTAGACTACGGCAAAAATAAGGGCAACGCTATTTGTGTTGCCCTTATTTTCGCCGTAGTCTACGTAAATCTTTACATAGACTACAGGGACCAAATAAGGAACTCGAATGGCGGCTCCCTATGGGGGCCGCCATTAGCCGTACGCGCTTTTTTTTTTTTTAAGTCACCCGTGATAGGCTACGTGACGATTAACGTAGCCTATCACGGCTGACTTTGCAGATCTAGCCATGATAGGCTACGTAAATCGTTACGTAGCCTATCACAAGGGCGTTTTTTTTTTTTTACTTTTCTTGTAATGGTGGCGGCAGCAGCCGGTCGAAAGACCGGCTGCCGCCCCCGCCCCTGACGAAGACCTGCTGAACCGCCGCCGGGACCCACCGCCGGGAGGGACATTTGTGAAAGGTAACTCCCATCCCGGGGGGGGGGCGGGGGGGGCAGAGAATTTCTCCCCAAACAACCTTCGGAGGACCGAATGTGTTGGTGCTCGGCCCCTGAAATTTCGGGGAGAAATTCTCCCCCATCCCTACACAAATGGCAGCAGCTACGGCAGCCACCATTTGTGTTCCTGTTCTTTGCCGTGATAGGCTACGTAAATATTTACATAGCCTATCACAGCCACTGCAGGGATGCAAATGGCATCCCTGGATTAGCTGTGATAGGCTACGTAATTATTTACGTAGTCTATCATGGCTATAATGAAGTGAATGGCGGCCGCAGACGCGGCCGCCATTCGCAAAGTAGCGCGAATGGCAGCAGGTAAGTGCTCCATTTCGCACGCCTTTCGCAGGGTGGGAGGGCAGGGGGCTTTGTTCCGCCATGGATTTCGGGGCCCCGAATGCACTGGCATTCGGCTTCACAGAGATCCATGGTGGAATTCTCTGACATCCCTACCTCCAGGCTATTAGTTACCCCACCCACTTTTGTGTCCTCTGCAAATTTGATGAGCATTCCCTGCACCTCCTCCTCCAAGTCATTCATAAAAATGTTGAAGAGCACTGGGCCCAGGACTGAGCCCTGCAGTACCCCGCTCATTACCTCCCCCAGTTTGAGATGAGCCATTGATCGGCACTCTTTGCATTCCATTCTGTAGCCAACTGTGGATCCACTGGATCACTGTTTCATCTAGCTCACTTTGAGCTAGTTTGCTCATCAAGATATCATGGAGCACTTTGTCAAAAGCTTTGCTCAAGTCAAGGTATATTATGTCCACAGCATTCCCACAGTCTACAAGGGAGGTGACCTGATCACAAAGGAGATCAGATTAGTTTGGCAGGATTTGTTCTTGACAAATCCATGTTGGCTTCAAGTAATCATTGCATTGTTTTCAAGGTGCTTACAGATGGATTGCTTTATCATCTGCTCCAGAATTTTCCCAGGGACTGATGTCAGACTGACTGGTCTGTAGTTCCCAGATTCCTCCTTTTTACCCTTTTTTAAAAGAGGGACAACATTAGCCCTCCTTTAGTCATCTGGCACTTCCCCCGTCCTCCATGATTTCTCAGAGAGAATAGACAGTGGTTCTGAGAGCTCTTCTGCCAGTTCCTTTATTAATTAGGGATGGTGGAGAATTTCTCCCCGAATCTTCGGGGGGCCGAGCGCCAACGCATTCGGCCCCCCGAAATCGGTGGTGAAATTCTGCACCCCCCACCCCCCCAGATGGGACTTACCTTTGGCGAATGTCCCTCCTGGTGGCGGTTCCCAGCAGCGGTTCGTCGGCCTTTCGTCGGGGGTGGGGGCGGCAGCCGGTCTTCTGACCGGCTGCCACCGCTGCCATTACAAAGTGTAAAAAAAACCAAAAAAACCCCCCCATGATAGGCTACGTAACGATTAACGTAGCCTATCATGGCTAGATTTCCAAAGTCAGCCATGATAGGCTACGTAAATCGTTATGCAGCCTATCACGGGTTGTTGTTTTTTTAGACTTTGTTTCGCGGCTGGGGAGACGGGGCACTTCTCCCCGGCCTGAATTTCAGCCGGGCGAGGTGGGAAGCCTCCCCCCCGACCTGAATTTCGGCCGGGCAAGGCGGGACGACTCCCCCCCTTGCCTGAACTTCGGGGAGAGAAGCGAAGCTCCTCCCCCCCACCGCGAAACACCCCTGCGAAAAGGTAAGTGACTTTCGTACATCCCTATTATTAATCTAGGATGCAGTTCATCTGGCCCTGGAGATTTGAACTCATTCAAAGTAATTAGGTGTTCCTTGACCATATGCCTATCGATCTCAAGCTGCAAACCTGCCCCTTCAGCCTGTACTTCGCCTTTGCCAGGGGGGTCATGGGCCCTCTTTCAGGAGAAGACTGAGACAAAGTAGGAATTGAGCACCTCTGCCTTTTCTTTGTCATCTGTGATCATTTTGCCATCCTTATTTAATAGATGAACCACCATTTCTTTCCTCTGTCTGTTACTATGCACGTATCTCAAGAAAGCCTTTAGTTGCTTTTATCCTCCCTTGCTAACCTCAGCTCGTTCTCAGCTTTAGCCTTCCTGACACCATCCCTGCAATTCTGTGCTACCTGCCTGTACTCTTCCTTTGTAGCTTGGCTTTCATTCCATTTCCTATATGTGTCCTCTTTTTTTTTTTGGTTTGTTTTCAGGTCTTTTCTAAGCTTTTCGTGAAACCACATTGGCTTCTTCTTTTGTCTTCTGCCTTTTTTTCTTTTTGGATCTTTTGTAATTGTACCTTGAGAATTTCCTTAAAACAAACAAACAAACAAACAAAAAAACTCCCACCCATCTTGGACTCCTTTTCTCATTGGAGTCTCTTGCCATGGGACCTTAGTGATCATTGTTCTGAGTGTATTAAAACTGGCTTTCCTAAAATCCAGGGTACGCATTTGGCTACACGTGGCTTTTGCTTCCTCTATAACCAAGAACTCAAGTACAACATGGTTGCTTTCCCCCAGAGTTCCTGTAACTGCTACTTTATCCACTAAGAGAGCAATCCTGTGGCTGCTAGTCAGCGGCTAGATGGCCGCAGGGTATGCAGTTTTCTGGGAACCGACCTCAGAGCCTGTGCTCCGATGTCTGTTTCTGGAGAACCAACCTTCCCCCCCTTCCACACTGCCTCACAGGCAGTGCAGAACAGCCCTGTGCTCCGCTCTTGGAAGACGAGTGTGGAGCGGCCAGAACGGGGCATTCCGGGGGGTGTTCCAGGGCAGAGAAGGTGGAAATGCTGATATGACACATCCCATGTGTCGTCCGGCAGCCTCCTCCCCCGGTCCACCTTCCTGTGGTTAGATAGCCAAAATTGTCTGTCTAGCCCCAAACGCAGGGCAGGAGAAGCTTGGAGGGAATGATCCCCTCCATACTTCTCCTGCCCTGCATTGGATAGGCGGTGGCCTCTGAGTTCGGAGGTGGCTGCCTATCTCCATAGGATTGTGCTCTAAGTCATCTCTGTTGGTTAGGATCAAGTCAAGGATAGCCAATCCTCTAGTTCCTTCCTCTACTTTCTGTAGGAGGAAGTTATCCACCACACAAGTCAGGAATTTCCTGGAGGGGCCATGTTTTGCAGAATTTGTCTCCCAACAAATATCGGGGAAATTGAAGTCCCCCATTACTACTACATCATGCTTCCTTGAAACACTGGCAATTTGCTTTTCAAACATTTCATCCTTGTCTTCTTCTTGATCGGGTGGCTGGTAGTAGACTCCGACCGCCAGGTTCCTTTTATTCTTTGCTCCATTTATTTTAACCCAGATGCTCTTGATGGGGCTACCAAGCTCATCCTCCTGTATTTCTGTGCAGAGATATGTATTTTTAACATATAGTGCAACTCCACCTCCCTTTCTGTTCCTCCTGTTCTTTCTGAACAAGCTATACCTTTCAATTGCTGTATTCCAGTTGTGGGAGTCATCCCACCAAGTCTCAGTTACACCTATCAAGTAATAATTTCCCTCCTGTATTAAGAGCTCAAGTTGTTCTGTTCCTTTCCCATACTCTGCACATTACTATTTAGACATCAAAGACCACGTGCTTCATAGTCTGGCTTTCTTCCTACATGTTTTTGAAGACTATTATTGGGCGCTATAGGAGCTGTTCTCTCCATTGTGGTGCATAAGCCTTCATCTATTATTGTGGACAAAGGTATTGCGGTCCTGATTTATGCAAGTCTTTTTAGGTCCAGACCAGCACTTTCGATTCAGCTCAGAAACATAGAGGCACACAGTGAAAGTGGGCCAAAATCAGCGTTTTTCACAAGTTGCAGCATGGGGCCTGTCTTCAAGGACAGCCCCACATTGAGAGCACTGTGGTAATCTAACTTGGATGACACCGGAACCTAGGCTACTGAAGCCAGGTTATCCCTGTCCAGACATGATCAAAGACAAGGGTGGGGTCAGGTTCCAGATCAGGACTTAACAAGGATCAATTAGGGATGGGCAAATTCACTGTGGTCTGGGTCATGGTCCACTCATCAGCCCCCCACCAGCTGCTCACCATGCGCAGTAATCCCTTGCCAAGTCTCCATTTTGCATAAAAATGGTGGCCCAGCCTTTTTGTAAAGACCAATTTTATGTAAATGATGGCCATAAAACAGCCATTTACGCAAGATTATAGACATAAATGACCATTTACACATGTAATCTTGTGTAATGATCACTTTATGGCCACCATTTGTTTAAAACTGGCCTTTATGAAAAAGCCCGAGCCTCCATGTTGGGGATGTACGAAAGTCGCTTACTTGTTTGCGGATTATGCTGATGCTGGGGGGAGGGGCTCCGTCCCTTCCCCCCCCCCGAATCCTGGCCGGCCGGCTCCGCTCCTCAGGGATTCTGTGGAGCCGCCGGCTGGCTCTGCCAGCGGCCGGACACCCGGCCGCTGGCTAGCAGGGACGCAAATGGTGGCGGCTGTAGCCGCCACCGGTTGCATCCCTGCAGTCAGCCGTGATATGCTATGTAAATGTTTACGTAGCCTATCACGGCTGATTAAAAAAAACAACAAACGCATGGGCGCCGCCATTTGTGTTCCTTATTTTGGCACGTCTTAGTCTACGTAAACATTTACGTAGACTATGGCGAAAATAAGGGGAACGCAAATAGCGTAGCATCTACAGATGGCTGTCCAGCCGTGATCCTGGCCTTCCTCTCTGTGACAACCTTTCAAGGACTTGAAGAGCACTATCATATCTCCCCTCAGCCTTCTCTTCTCAAGTAGGGGTGCACGAAAGCCACTTACCTGGTCTCGCAGCTTTTCGCAGTGGAGGGGAGGCGCTTCGCTGCTCTCCCCGCGAAGTTCAGGCCGGGGGGGGAGGCTTCCCGCCTCACCTGGCCGAAATTCAGGCCGGGGGGAGGCTTCCTGCCTTGCCCGGCCGAAATTCAGGCCGGGGAGGAGGCGCTTCTCCTCGCCCGGCCGCGAAATAAAAAGTTAAAAAAAAAACAACGCCCCCGTGATAGGCTACGTGACGATTTACGTAGCCTATCATGGCTAGATCTGCAAAGTCAGCCGTGATAGGCTACGTTAATCGTCACGTAGCCTATCACGGGTGACTTAAAAAAAAAAAAAAAAGCGCGTACGGCTAATGGCGGCCCCCATAGGGAGCCGCCATTCGAGTTCCTTATTTGGTCGCTGTAGTCTACATAAATCTTTACGTAGACTACGGTGAAAATAAGGGCAACACAAATAGCGTTGCCCTTATTTTCGCCGTAGTCTACGTAATCTTTACGTAGACTACAGCGACCAAATAAGGAACGTGAATGGTGGCTCCCTATGGGGGCCGCCATTAGCCGTACGCGCTTTTTTTTTTTTTTAAGTCACCCGTGATAGGCTACGTGACAATTTACGTAGCCTATCATGGCTGACTTTGGAAATCTAGCCGTGATAGGCTACGTTAATCGTCACGTAGCCTATCACGGGGGCGTTTTTTTTTTTTTACTTTTATTGGAATGGCGGCGGCGGCAGCCGGTCAAAAGACCGGCTGTAGCCCCCGCCCCTGACAAAGACCCGACGAACTGCCGCCGGGACCCGCCGCCGGGAGGGACATTCGGGAAAGGTAAGTCCCGTCCCGGGGGGAGTGTGGGGGGTGGGGGGGCGCAGAGAATTTCTCCCCGAAACTTCTTCCAGGGGCCGAACACGTTGGCGCTCGGCCCCCCGAAGTTTCGGGGAGAAATTCTCCGCCATCCCTATTCTCAAGGCTAAACATGCCCAGTTCTTTCCGTCTGTCTTCATAGGGCTTTGTTTCCAGTCCCCTGATCATCTTCGTTGCCCTCCTCTGAACCCTCTCCAGTTTGTCTGCATCCTTCTTAAAGTGCGGTGCCCAGAACTGGACACAGATAAGGATGTCAGAGAATTTCGCCACGAATCTCGGGGAGGCCGAATGCCAGCGCATTCGGCCCCCCAAAATTGGTGGCGAAAAAGTCTCCCCCCCTGCCACCCCCGGGACGGGACTTACCTTGGGCGAATCCTCCTGGTGGAAGTGGCTCTGGCGATGGTTCGGCGGTGGCTGCGGTGGCTGGTCTTCCAATCGGCTGCCGCCGCCGCTATTTCCAGTAAAAAAAACACAAACAAAAAAAAGTGATAGGCTACGTAAAGATTTACGTAGCCTATCATGGCTAGATTTTTAAAAAATACCGTGATAGGCTACGTAAATGTTGACGTAGCCTATCACGGCTGAGTGAAAACAAAAACAAAAAACTACATGTACGCAAATGGTGGTGCCCATGGGCGCCGCCATTTGTGTTCCTTATTTTGGCACGTCTAGTCTATGTAAACATTTACGTAGACTAAGGTGAAAATAAGGGGAACGCAAATAGCGTAGCATCTACGCTATCTGCGTTCCCCTTATTTTTGCCATATTCTACGTAAATGTTTACGTAGACTAGACGTGCCAAAATAAGGAACGCAAATGGCGGCGCCCATGGGCACCGCCATTTGCATACGTGTGGGTTTTTTTTCCCCACTCAGCCGTGATAGTCTACGTAAACATTTACGTAGCCTATCACGGCTGACTGCAGGGACGCAAATGGCGGCGGCTACGGCTGCCACCATTCGCAGACCCAGCCGGCCAGGATTTGCGGTGGGAGGGACGGGGCGCCTCCCCCCCATCCAGAATTTTGGGGGGAGGGATGGAGCGCCTCTCCCCCACCGCAAATCAAATTTCGTAAAAGGTAAGTGACTTTCGTACATACCTACAGTACTCCAGATGAGGCCTAACCTGTGCTGAGTAGAGGGGAACTAGTACTTCCCGGGATTTGGAAGCTATGCTTCTATTAATGCAGCCCAAAAGAGCATTTGCCTTTTTTGCAGCCACATCACATTGTTGGCTCATATTCAGCTTGTGATCGACAACAATTCCAAGATCCTTCTCGCATGTAGTGTTGTTGAGCCACATATCCCCCATGTTGTAACTGTGCATTTGATTTCTTTTTCCTAGGTGCAGAACTTGGCATTTTTCCCTATTAAATGTCATTCTGTTGTTTTCTGCTCAGTGCTCCAGTCTATCCAGGTCACTTTGAATTTTGTTTCTGTCTTCCAAAGTATTAGCTATCCTGCCCAATTTTGTGTAGGAATGTACGAAAGTCACTTACCTGTTCGCGGATTATGTTGATGGTGGGGGGGAGGCTTTCCGTCCCTCCCTCCGGAATCCTGGCCAGCCGGCTCCGCTCCACAGGGATTCTGCGGAGCCGTCGGCCAGCTCTGCCAGCAGCCAGACATCTGGCCGCTGGCTAGCAGGGACACAAATGGCGGCGGCTGTAGCCGCTGCCGTTTGTGTCCCTGCAGTCAGCTGTGATAGGCTACGTAAATGTTTATGTAGCCTATCACCACTGACTTAAAAAACAACAACAACAACGTGCGTACGCAAATGGCAATGGCCACGGCCACCACCATTTGCGTTCCTTATTTTGGCACGTCTTGGTCTACGTCAAGATTTACGTAGACTAAGATGGCGAAAATAAGGGGAACTCAAATAGTGTAGTGGATGCTATGCTATTTGCGTTCCCCTTATTTTCGCCATCTTAGTCTACGTAAATCTTGACATAGACTAAGATGTGCCAAAATAACTAACGTAAATGGCGGCGGCCGTAGCCGCCGCCATTTGCATACGCGCGCTTTGTTTTTTTAAAAAAAGTCAGACATGATGGGCTACATAAACATTTACGTAGCCTATCACATTTCTTTTTTAAAAAAACCCTAGCCATGATAGGCTACGTAAATCTTTACGTAGCCTACCACATCTTTTTTTTAAAAAAAATGGAAATGGTGGCGGCGGAGGCCAGTCGGAAGACCGGCCGCCGCCCTGCCACCAGAGCCGCTGCTGGAGCCGCCGCCGCCCGGAAGATCCGCCCCAAGTAAGTCTCATCCCGGGGGTGGCGGGGGGTGGTGGCAGGCAGTTCCGCCACTGATTTCGGGGGGCCGAATGCACT
This sequence comes from Heloderma suspectum, assembly GCF_057233095.1. Classification (NCBI taxonomy): domain Eukaryota; kingdom Metazoa; phylum Chordata; class Lepidosauria; order Squamata; family Helodermatidae; genus Heloderma; species Heloderma suspectum. The sequence goes on from NC_139461.1 coordinate 8,727,541, forward strand.
GGCATTCCGCCTCCCCGACATCCATGGCAGAATTCTCTGACATCCCTAATTTTGTGTCATCTGCAAATTTGGTCAGCATTCCCTGCACCTCCTCCTCCAAGTCATTAATACAAATGTTGAAGAGCACTGGGCCCAGGACTGAGCCCTGCGGTACCCCACTCGTTACCTCTCCCCAGTTTGAGAAGGTCCCATTGATAAGCACTCTTGGAGTCCGATTTTGTATTAACTACTTCTTTGCATGATAAGCTTTTGAAATTATTTCCTGGCTGGGTGCTGTTTGAAACAGAATACTGGGTTACATGGTCTGCTGCCAAACATGGGAAAGCAATCTCTATTTTTTTCTTCCAGATTCTAGGGTGCAAATCAGCAAAATTAGAGCTCATGGAAGGTCTCCCAATTCTATCTCAAAGCTCATTCCACCTGTAATCCCTATCAGAATGCAAGCTTTGTTCGTTTGTTTTTTTGCATGAAAATCCATGCATAATTTTGTGCATATTTTTCCAAATGTATGCATGAACTGTGCTCATCTTTGAAATGTATGCATTCTTCTCCCATTGATTAAATCGTATATCTGCACCTTTTTTTTTAAGTATGCATTTTTTCATGTGTATTTTCCAATTATATCCATGCTATTGAACAGATTTCTTTTGATCCGCAAATCACATTACAAACTTGTAAAAGTAGTACGGACTTCAACTGCAGATTGTGTCTGGGTCTGTGTTTGGTCTGGAAGGTGAGAACTGGGTAAATCCAGATCAAAAACGAACTGAAACAAATTTCTCATACATCCCTAATTCCAGGAAGGAATCCCAGGAGCAGCTGGGGCACAAGCATTTTCAGAGCAGCACCAGGAACCTCTCTTCATGAAAGGTTAGTGTTTAGCACCTTCTGAAACAGCTATGTGTGTGTCACGGGGGAGTGGGTGGCAGTTTCACTAGGCAGATCGAGTGCAATTGGGGCACGCATCTTTGAGGATGCTCTGGGTGGCTGGCTCAGATGCTCTGACTGCATGTGAGCTGACTTTCTATGCCAGCTAGGCCTGTTTGTGCATGCCTGGAATGAAATCTGGAAACCGTTCCCACATTGATAATCCACTCCAGACCTTGAATGGAGTGGGATGGATGCACTCTTCTCTTTGCCAAGACTTTGCAGAGCAGAACCGTTCACTTCCTCTCACTCACACCTGGCTGATGAGTTCCTACATTCCTGAACTCTAGTAACCATTTGGTCAGCATGATTCATCTAATTTCATGTCTGATTATTGAATCCAGAGCTACATTGGAACTGAGCAGCCCTAAGAATTTCTCCTCACAGTTTTTTTTTAATCCCTAAATATCTTTTGAAAAAAGATCCCTGATGAATATGTATAACCACACTGAATGCTCATAAACAATAAAATGAGACTACAAAACTTGTTAGCAGCTGTTACTGAGCCAAATGCCTGCCTGCCTCTATAATTATGCCTCGATGTGAGTTATACCCAAAGATGCCTCCCTCTGCCATTCAATGAGCAAGTTTCAGAGTTCTAGCTCATAAAAGGGGGATTTCAGTTCTCATCACCTGCTATATTACAAATTTGATTTTTGTATTGGATAGGAAAGGGAATTGCAATGTATTTTTATCTTGCATTACTGCTCATACAATTCAGTAGCCACTGGGGTTTCGATCTGTGGAGGATGCAAGCATCTTAAAACCAATTCAGCTATATTTGCAGGCACTGGGGAACCACACATGATTTTTGGTGAGTCTTGCACCATAATGCTGTGCTGAAAATTTCTTCCACATTTTGTTTTTGGCCATCCTCATTCAATTTCATAGAAAGGAAATTGCTCTCAAAAAGCACTTCAAAGGAAAAGAACGTTTTGGTGAAATTCTCATGGGCAGGCTGCAGAGTTCTCATGCTTACCTTAGCTATGAGCTGGCCAAGGGGTGTGGATGAGTGTCTTGTATTCCACTGTGTTGTGGTCTCAGGTGTCCTGCCGCCACTGGAGTTATTTTCAGAGGAGGAGGCAGAACCATCAGAGCCAGTTGCCCCCTCAGAAGATCCCAGCACTAGCCAAGATGGTGCAGGACCTTCAGGGCCAAGGCCTTTGAATCTGTTTCCTAAGGTTGAGAGTTTGGCTTCTGAGGCAGAAGGAGATGTTGAACCTCCACCTGGTCCCCAAGAATGCCGGTGACTTAAGGTCCATGAAAGGATGGTTGCCAGGCAAAGGAGAGCTTGCCTACTGAAAAGATCTACTCATGAGTTGGGCCCTCCTCATGAGGAAGACATCTGAAAAGCCTCTAATGGGAAGCTGCTGAACACTGGGTGGGGTTCTGGTAGCTTTAGCTATATCAGCTCTCACTGGTAACTTGAGAGGTGCTGGAAGCAATGCCTTGGCCAGTTCTCATCTCTGCTATGTTCCTTGTGTTTTGCCCCGTGATGGATGTGCTGCTGACACTTGGACTGCTTCTTGATCCTGCTTCTGCACCACCAAGTAATGTACCTGACTGATTTACTATGTTCGACCTTTTACTTGTTACCTTGACCACTCCTGCTATTGCCTCATCCTTGTTGCCTGCCTGCTGCCTGGAATTTTGACCACTGCTGCCTTAGCCTAAACTTCATTGGAAGGAAACCTCTCTGCTTAACCATCTGCTTACCAGACTGACTTAGCTCCCTGCATTTGTACTGCTTAGCTCCCTGCATTTGCTTGCAAAGAGCCAAGACTCAGTCTAGAGCAAGGATGTGTACAATCCGCCCCATCTGTGTTTCATGGATTGTCAGGTGCCTTTTGTTCTGTTGTCTGCCCACATGAGATGGGTGTGGATATTTTTTTTTCATCACGCAGAAAAATACTCAAATAATTGCATATTTAAGTGTTTCCTCAGCAGAAACATATGTATTTTCCTATGAATTTATACGTGTAAATTTTGGGAAAGTAAAAAAGAATCATCCAGAAGTCCACAGACTCCACATGGCCTGATGGGGTTGCTCTGCAGCGGATTCCGTAGGTTGGATTCTCGGAAATCCAAGGTCATTTTTGTCCATCTTGAATTTCTCCAGCATCCCTAGTCTAGAGTAGGACACATTGTACTATCATCTCTCCAGTGGTCTGCACTACCCTCCCCTCCCAAGCTCCCCACACTTCACTGAAATACCAAGAAAAGATGCTATGAGGTAAATGTTCCCATGAGGTCTTTACATATTGCCCCCCCTTTTTTAATTGGGAAAAAATCTGCATTTTTAAAAGTGTGCATTTCTGTCAGCTGAGAATATGTAGTTCCTCCAGTTGCACAAGGATGTGCTTGTACAAGTGTGCATATTTGGAAGTGTGAATCAAAGCTATGGTTTTCCCAGTAGTAACGTATGGCTGTGAGAGCTGGACTATAAGGAAGGCTGAGCACCGAAAAATTGATGCTTCCGAACTGTGGTGCTGGAGGACTCTAGTCTTACGAGTAGGGTTGGCGGAGAATTTCTCCCCGAAACTTTAGGGGGCTGAGTGCCAACGTGTTCGGCCCCCCGAACAAGTTTCGGGGAGAAATCCTCCGCCCCCCCGCCCCCCCCCCTGGGACGGGACTTACCTTCGCCGAATGTCCCTCCCGGCGGCGGGTCTGGCCGGCGGTTCGGCAGGTCTTCGAGCTGGGCGGGAGCGGCAGCCGGTCTTTCGACCGGCTGCCGCCGCCACCATTGCAATGAAAGAAAAAAAAAACACGCCCCCTGATAGGCTACGTGACGATTCACGTAGCCTATCACGGCTAGATTTGCAAAGTCAGCCGTGATAGGCTACGTTAATCGTCACGTAGCCTATCACGGGTGACTTAAAAAAAAAAAAAAGTGTGTACGGATAATGGCGGCCCCCATAGGGAGCCGCCATTCCCGTTCCTTATTTGGTCGCTGTAGCCTACGTAAACATTTACGTAGACTACAGCGACTAAATAAGGAACGCGAATGGCGGCTCCCTATGGGGGCCGCCATTAGCGTACGCGCTTTTTTTTTTTTTTTTTTAAAGTCACCCGTGATAGGCTACATGACGATTGACGTAGCCTATCACGGCTGACTTTGCAGATCTAGCCGTGACAGGCTACATGAATCGTCACGTAGCCTATCAGGGGGCGTTTTGTTTTGTTTTTTAAACTTTCGCGTTCGCGGCCGGGCGAGGCGGGAAGCCTCCTCCCCGGCCTGAATTTCGGCCGGGTGAGGCAGAAAGCCTCCCCCTCGGCCTGAATTTCGGCCGGGCCGAGGCGGGAAGCCTCCCCCCCCGGCCTGAACTTCGCGGGGGGACCAGCGAAGCGCCTCCCCCCCACCGCGAACGTCCTTCGAGGACAGGTAAGTGACTTTCGTCCACCCCTACTTACGAGTCCCCTGGACTGCAAGGTGGTCAAATTAGTCCATCCTAAAGGAAATCAACCCTGACTGCTCATTGGAAGGACAGATACTGAAGCTGAAGCTCAAATATTTTGGCCACCTAATGCAAAGAGAAAACTGCCTGGAAAAGACCCTGATGCTGGGAAAGATTGAAGGCAAAAGGAGAAGGGGATGGCAGAGGATGAGCTGGCTAGATAGCATCACCGATGCAATGAATATGAACTTGAGCACACTCCAGGAGAGAACGAAGGACAGGAAGGCCTGGCGTGCTATGGTCCATGGGGTCACGAAGAGTCGGACACGACTTAACGACTGAACAACAACAACTTTTGAAGGCAAACAAAAGTTCAGGAAATCTCTCTCTCGCACACAAGCACACAGAAATGTCCTGAGGACTGTCTTCCTGCACTGGGGTTGTGAATGGGACATGGTCACATGATTTGCAAACAGGAACTAAATTCTCGTACATCCCTGATCAGGGACAAGCTGTGGTTGTTGAATGGTAGCGCTTTCCATATGTTGATAGGGTCTTTAATTTTGCTTCATATATACTTCAGAACACATCCCTAATCATGAGAACAGATGATAGGCCCTAAATCCTTGGGCACAAATGGAGAGTCATTTGGGGACATGTGGTTTTATGACCTACATTTGGGCTTGTATCTAAAAGTGTTCTCCTTTGACCATGTTTTGTGTCTGAGGTTCACATTTTTGGAGGATACTAGATTTTAAATGAACAAATAATTGCAGAAATAGGCTGAACTTTTTGGAACTTGACAATTGAGCCTCTGCATGTTTTCTGAGATGTAAGCTCCACAGTGACCTGAATGGGACTTCCAGATAAGTGTCTTTAACATTACAGATGTACAGTGCAATGCTATAGATGTTTTCATAGAAACAAGCCCCACAACTGCTCAGTGAGGCATCCCCCCACGGAAGCTTGAGGAATCTGATTTAGAAATGTCTATTTCAAAAGAAATCCAAAACCAGAATATAAATCTGACTTCAACATGCATGATGGCGTGCTATGGTCCATGGGGTCACGAAGAGTTGGACATGACTTAACGACTGAACAACAACAACTTTTGAAGGCAAATACATGATGAATTTGGGGAGGGTTTTTTCACAGGATGCTTCTGTGCAAAAGCATGGCTTTTCTTTTTCTTTTCAAAAATTCCACTATCCCACATCTGCAGACTTTTCAAGAACCAAGATAAAGGATGTTGTTCTTCGAGGTCTAGGTTTACACAAATGCCTTCTGGAACTGAGAGCAGTAAATGAAAAATATACATTCAGTTTGGAAACAAATACCATGACCAGGCATGCTTGTATCTCAGGTTCATTCTCTGTACTGTATAGGCACTCCACAAGATGGCAGTGTCGCAAAGTCATGGAGGGTCTTTTCATGAATGTAGGGATGTCAGAGTATTCAGTTTGGGGGGTGACGCTCAATGAATTTGTTCTGGTTTGGGCCCACATCTTTCATTCTGCTTCCCTCTGCTGGCCCTGACTCACTCTCTGTAGCAAGTCGAGCCAATACGTAGATTTTCACTTCTTTTTTCCCATGGAGGCAATTTGTGTGTCTCCCCCCGCCCCCATTCTGCCATTTGTGCAAATTGCGCAGTGTGTGTGTTGAAATGTGCACAAATATTGTCATGTTCTTTAGCAAATTCTTATTGTGACGCTGCACAATTGCCCAAGAGCAAGTCCTCCTGCGTCCGCTATGCAGCACCTCAGGCATGTCCCCTGTTGTCAATTTCCTTGTCAGTTTCATCCTCTCTACATATTATTTCAATTAGCCCAGCAGAGCCACTTTCCCTTCTTGTCAAACAACTTGTCAGCCCCCGCTCCCTTCTCTCAGGAAGTGCTGTCGCAGTTACTGCAAATGGGAGCTAGGAAAAGGGGAGAGGGCCGCATCTGTGTTAACACCACTTGCGTGAGACTTGGGTAAGTATGCAGTGGAAGCGGGGCACCCGAAGTGTCAGTTCAACGCCAGACCCTGAAGATCAGGTTGTCAAGTGGGAAATTTGCTCCCCCTTTCCTGAGCTGTCAGTGGGTGATTTGACAGCTGTCAGTGTCAAACATGCAAGTCTTTTCTGATGGCTTGAAAGGCAGCATGAACTAGGAGATGTCTAGACCCACTGCTGACTCTTTAGTGGGTGACTTCTCCAGGTATGAGGAGTTCCATCCAGTCCCCACAACCTGATTTAAGTTTCCGCAACACTTTCTCCCTGGCTGGCTGGTACAGTGGAGGGCAAGGAGCCCCTTCCTGAGAAAGGTGGTATCTGACTGCCACCAACTTCAAGGGGGAAGCCAGCTCTAGCCAGGGAGCCCAGCTGCTGGGGGATGAGAGAACTGGTCTTGCCAGACCGGTTGCCCCCTGTCTGACTGCTTGCAGGAGTCCCCAACCTTTTTGGGTGGATGGGCAGATTTGGAGTTTGGAGAGAGTGCCATGGGTGCTCTCACATAATAGCTGCTGTGGTGGGCACAGCCAGTCACAAAACACTAATTTCCCATGTGGCAGCTGGTAAGAGTAAAAGAAACTTTCCCAAGTAGTCAAGGACAAGGCAAAGGTGGAGCCTGAGCTGAGAAACACAAAACCAAAAACACAGGCTCCAAATAAAGATGGTGGTGCAGGGCAGCACTTTGCAAAATGCCAGTCTCCTTGCTTGGTGGTGGTGGGGATATTAATAAATAAAATTAGTGTAGGATCCTATGCATGGTCAGACAGAAAGAAGTCCTACAATTCCCAGCATGCCCCAGCTACACTGGGAGTTGTGGGACATTATTTTCTATCCAAACATGCATAGGATTGCATCTTGAATATCGGAAGAGAGAGGGAGAAAGTTGGAGAAATCCGTAAGGGAATCAAATTAGTATGGATTTCTATAAAGCTGACCCATAGATTCTACAGAGGACCAGATTTTCCTGAATTTCACAGACTCCACAGACTGTCAGACTGTTTGTTTGTTTTTACTTTCTGGAATTTTACACAAATTTGGTAATAGAAAAATACATTAAAAAAACCACAGGCTCAAAATGCACATTTTCTTTATAGGCTAAATCATGAAAATGCACATGGGGGAGGGATTTGTACCTTTTCGGTGGAGATTTGTGCCTCTTGAGAGATTTGCAAATTTGCGCAGGTTTGGGAAATTGGAAAAAATCCAATTCCACCAATGAGCAGACCATGGAACAAAAGGCACCTAACAATCCATGCAACACAGACAGAACAGATTTTACAAAATCTGTAGTTCCCTGATGAAAAGTGTCTGTGGGCATCACACTGGACTGGAGATCCCGGGTTTAATGTAGGAATGTACGAAAGTTGTGCCATGGATCTCGGGGAGGCCGAATGCCAGCGCATTCGGCCCCCCGAAATTGATGGCGGAACGGCCTGCTCCCCTGCCCCCCCCCCCGGGATGGGACTTACCTTGGGTGGATCTTCCTGGCGGTGGCGGCGGTGGCTGTGGTTCGGCGGCTGCGGCTGCGGCAGCCGGTCTTCTGACCGGCTGCCACCGCCGCCATTTCCAGGTTAAAAAAACAACAACAACAAAAAAAGTGATAAGCTATGTAAAGATTTACGTAGCCTATCACGACTAGGTTTTAAAAAACACCGTGATAGGCTACTTAAATGTTTACATAGCCTATCATGGCTGACATAAAAAAAAAAGCGTACGCAAATGGCGGCGGCCATGGCCGCTGCCATTTGCCTTCCTTATTTTGGCACTTCTTAGTCTATGTAAACATTTACGTAGACTAAGACGGGGAAAATAAGGGGAACGCAAATAGTGTAGATGCTACGCTATTTGCGTTCCCCTTATTTTTGCCGTCTTAGTCTACGTAAATGTTTACGTAGACTAAGACGTGCCAAAATAAGGAATGCAAATGGCGGCAGCCATGGCCGCCGCCATTTGCATACGTGCGTTTTTGTTTTTGTTTTTAAGTCAGCCGTGATAGGCTATGTAAACATTTACGTAGCCTATCACGGCTGACTGCAGGGACGCAAACGGCGGCGGCTACGGCCGCCACCATTTGTGTCCCTGCTAGCCAGCGGCCGGATGTCCGGCTGCTGGCGGAGCCGGCCGGCGGCTCCGCAGAATCGCTGCGGAGCACAGCCAGCTGGCCAGGATTCCAGGAGGGAGGAATGGGGCGCCTCCCCCCCATCCAGGATTCCGGGGGGAGGGACGGAGCACCTCCCCCCCCACCATCAGCATAATCCGCGAAAGGTAAGTGATTTGCGTACATCCCTAGTTTAATGTAAAACCAAGCAATGAGCAGGATGCCTCTCTCTGGAACAAGAGTAGGGACACCCCCTATCTTCCTGAAAGAATATAGGGGGAGGAGTGCTCTGGGGACTTTACAAATAGGGTTTCATGATTGTACCAAGCACCACTCCAATTGTGCAAGTGCTTGTAATGTGGGCACACAAAGAAAACAGCAAATTGTCCACAAAAGGGCAGGGAGAGAGGGAATGCCTTTCAAAAATACCCCAAACTTTAAAGGCATCCTTTGTGTAGTACATGGTGTAGTGCACAGGGTCTATAGAGTTGAGAGTGAGTGAGTGAGTGTGTGTGTGTGTGCACGTGTGTGTGATCAATAAAGTGAGATCCATCCACTCCAGCAAGGATGAAATACTTAAAAGTGCTTTGGTATGACTTTGGTGCTGTCATTTGAACACATCACCCCCATGCCCTGTTTTCTACCCATACTATCTTAACCCCTGCATCTATCCTTCTGAACTTTAGCATGTTACATACCTATGGTTATCTCTATACTATGTGTCATTTTCATACAATTCCCCACCTCCAAAACATAGGGGGATACATGAATTTTGATTCTGAAAATCCTAGAATTTAATGTCTCCCTTTGTACACACCCCCTCCACCTGTCTGTCTGAAATTTGGCAGGCTACATTATGTCAGAAGGGGGAACTATTCTTGCAAAGTTCATCCAATTCTGTGAAGTAATAATAATAAAAAGGTATGTGCAGGTCCCTTGTTTTTAAAAACCAAACAACTAAATATTTATGGCCTACTTGCATAAACACACCTGCACCTGTTTGTCGGTAGGCTGGCTTCATACGGCAGGCTTCATCCAAGTAGATGGTTAGATAAATTCCTGGAGGAGAAGGCTATCAACAACTTCCAGTCCTGATGGCTACATGCTACTTCCAGTATCAGAGTCAGTATGCCTATGTGCAGCAGTTGCTGGGGAACATGGGCAGGAGAGTGCTGCTGTACTTGTGTCCTGCTTGTGGGTAGGGATATATGGATTGTGTAAATTCCATTCTGGCTTTTTACAGATTGTCAGGCACCGTTTGCTCCGTTGCCCACCAATGGAATCAGTTCGTTTCTGTTTCTGAATTTGCACAATTTCGCAAATGCAAAAATGCACAAATTGCCCCTAAATATGCATTTTCACACTTTAGCCTATGGGAGAAATGTGAATTTTGGCCTTTTTTAATGCATATTGTTCTACCACAAAATTTGCACAAAATTTGGGAAACTTAGAAACCCAGTCCGCAAGTCTGCAGAATCTGCCTAATAGGGGAAAAAAACAGTCCGCTGTGGAATCCATGAGTTGGACTCATTTGGTTTCATTGCAGATTTCTCTGACTTCCCTACTTGTGGGTTTCTGGTCAACAGCTGGTTGGCCACTGTGTGCACAGAATGCTGGACTAGATGTACCTTTGGTCTGATCCAGCCTTGCTCTTCTTATGTTCTTACAAGGAGCTACTATGCATATGAATTTAATCCAATTATGCAAAAAAGTTATTTCCATTTGTTGATTTCTCCATCACAGTTAATGCAGAGATATACTATACTTTGGGTTTCTGAAGTGATATTCTGATTTGGACATGAAATGAAAAGGCTAGTCTGTGAAGCAGTCCAAGACCAAACAAGGTCCTTTCTGAAGTGAAGATTGAATCTCATAATCATCATCTGTGAACAGCCCTAATATCCACATTCTGTTGCTCTGAACATATGGAACATTGGCTTTCTGCCATAGACTTGGAAATGACAATGAAATTCATCTAACTGACAGCCAGACAAAAACTGGATATTTGTCACATTGTGGATTTCTCCTAACATTCTGTTCAGCACTAATCTAAGACTTTGCTAACAGATGTTTACCCAATCAGTTTTATACATTGGATAAAGAGTTGGTCCTGGGTTTCAACTACAGCTCAATAATGGATAGTGACAGACACGCTATTCTATTTCCAATCCATGTCAATTTCACACATGTCCATTCACTAGCCTGTCCCATACCATTTGTACACCAATACAGGAAAATGTTTTAAAAATTGCATGACAATTCATATATAGACACATGTTAAAACATGCATTTTGAATATTTTCTCACACGGCATACATTTATAGACATCTTTATCTAAATGTATGCAATTAAAACACATTTTATCATAAGATGCACATTTTAAAACTCTTTTTGCTACTTTTTTAAAATTTGAAAATTGCAGTGCAAAATTCAGAGAAGTGCAAAAATCCAATGGGTAAGCCATACATTGGTCTAGGAGGTATGGACCAGGAAAGTTTGCATCAGAAATCACAGAGATCAAATTCCTCAGGCAGCACTAGCTGTAGACTTCCTGGGTGGTCTCGAACAATTGAAACATTTAGTTTTAATGGCTGGTGCTGAGATTTGAGTTATGGTACCTAAAGACTAAATTGTTACTACTGGAGTATATAGCATATGTGAAGTAACCTGGAGACTCCAACTCTGAAAGGGTTATCTATGGTTCCTCCAGGACTAGCACTGTCCAGGTAAGTTTCAGGATAACTGGGAAAACCCTTCTGGGAGGATAAATCACCCAGACCTTTTGGGCAACAGAGCCTGGGACAGATTAAGAACTGTGCCCCCCCCCACCACTGAGTTACCTGATTACAGCCTTTTTTCCCTTTTTCCTGTCTCTTGCACTGAAAGAGTTTGCTCTTGCGAAAAATCAATCAAGGAAGGCATGCAATTCCCTTCAATAAACCAGTGCATGGAGGGAGAAAAATAATTTTTAGCCTAGGCCATAAAAAAAAAAAGCCCAAGTAGTCCAAGGACATCTTGTAGAAAGTTTATTTTGATGTGCATTTATTTTCACATTGTTTTCTGAGTGTGGTCTCCAGTGTTAGTTGTGAGGTTAGATGATGGTGCTGTTTTTCCATAAAAAAGAAAAGGAATTGAAAAGGATTTGCATTGCCAAGTGAAGACGCTAACTTCTTGGTTATAATCACTCCACCCCCCCGCCGCCGCCCATCTAAGGATAAAATAAAATACCAACAACAGAAACACCTTGATGTTTTCTATGCATTTCCCTTCTGAGTTGTGAAGTTTGTTCTTCCCATCATCATCAGGTGTCCATTTGTTGCTAACTCTAGCACAGTTCAGGGAAGCTGTCTCCATTTTTTCTCAAAGAATACTGAAAAGAGATCAGAACTGCTCTCCGCTCAGAATGTTCAATGCTTTTGTTGAATGCTTGGGAAACATCCACACAGAAGGGGGGCTCTTGCCTCATCAGTTTAGCTAGAAACGACTCAGGACATTTGGTAAGAAAAACCAGAATTACAGCAAAGAGCTCGGTTAGCATTGTGCATAAATGGGCAAATCTGTCATTTTCTGTTTTGCTCAGTTTTCCCAGGCATTAAGTTCATTTTGGCCTGTTTCTGCCTTGGATTGTGAATTCTGTGGTGGTGGTGGTGAGTCAGAACCAAACTCCACATACTTTCTTTTGCACATTTCTTCTAATATATACATTTTTGTACACACTTTTCCTAGTGTGCACACTTTTTGCAAGCAATTTAGCCCTAACATAATGGATTTTGTGCACAATGTTGTATTAGAAATTGCATCGCAAACTTCCAAAAATTGTGCAAATGCATTCCAGTTCACATACAGGATTGGGAGATACAATCTGGGTACATCTGCATAAAAATCTGAACCAAAAGAATTTCTCATTCATCAGACAAGTATGGAAGAACAGTAACTGCAGTTGCCCACACCCCATGTCTCAAGCCAGTCTAAAGGTAGGGAGCAGTTTCTGGCTCCTATGTCACTGTGTCAAGGGAAGCCTTCACATGTTGCAGTTGAATGATGCAATGTGCCTATTAGCACTGTACATTCATTGTTGTTGCTGTTGTTGTTGTTTTAAGAATGGGAAACAAAATGAATGAGCTCCATCTATTTCATTCATTTCAGTTATAGTCATGAATGGCAATTCAAACAAATGGATTTTCATCCAGAACTCATTTGTTTCTCAGTTGTTTCAGTTGGAGTTCTCGTAGGAACAGCATTTACAGGTCACATAAATGTTACAAGGATTAGAGATGAGAAAGAGCATGTAGGCTATGCCTGTGTGCCTTTTTAATTGCCTATAAAGTAGTGATGCTTCATCCTATCTATCTGAAATGTGGCAGCTCTGATCCCTTTAAGGGGTAGCACATTGCCTTTGTGAACATCTTGAAACAAGTTGCAAAATTGCTCCAGGGATTTTGGAGAGGTATGTTCATAATAAGGATGCACAAGATCACAAATCCTGCCAATGAGTCCCATTCACAACCCTGAATGTGATTATTAATATAAGCAGGAACACAATTCATGGGAATTTTTCACAATTCCTGAACTTGTATTCATGCTCAAAAGTGCTCACTTGTGCAAATGAGCACCCCCAATCTACATTTTAACACTTCAGCCTAGGGAGAAATGCACATTTTTATTGGGGAAAAATGCACACTTTTAAAAATGTGGTTTTCCCTGATCAGAAATGCACATTTTTTTTCTGATTGAAAATAAAAGGATGCTCACATTTGGGAGTGTGAACAAGATGAATGGAGCTTCAAGGAGGAATTCAGAGAACCTCAACAAGATTAAACGTCACATCCTCACCCATCTCTAGTTCATGATGGTACAGACTATAGCCAATTTGCTTCTATCATGAGTTTCCCCTTGCAAGGTGTGGAAACATGCCCACCCTCTTCCTGAAGCTCACTTCAGGGTGTTAAAAAATGGATGTGTGATTTCAGGGCAGTAAAAACACTATCAATATACCCCCCCCCCAATACACTAAAATGTTACCTCCATCTTCATCCAAAAGTGAAGTATAATATCACTCTTTAGTCTTTACCATTACAGGCACAATTAAATTGACATCTCCACTTCCCCTTGTACAACAAATGCATGGAGTTTACAGGAACCAGATTTAGCGCTGTCCTATTAGGATAATGTTGCTGTTTCATCATTTCTCTTAATGTGACATAAAGGCCATTTGTGAATTTGAAGAAAGACTATTAACAGTGACAGCAGGAAAAAATGAAGAAAAACTCTTATTTGTGTAATGTCCCCGTAAGCACATCTTTTTTCCTACTCAGACATTCAGAAGATATGTTCCTTTAGAGGTTGTCGGAGGAATTCTCAGCAGAGTCTCCATCCTAATTAATGAACTTTAAAAATGCTGCCAACAGAACAATTTTAATGTTGATCCATAAAGCTGACAGCAAAATAAGATTTTTATTAGCAGTGACTCTTGGAGACAGCCCAGTTCTGCCATTCCACAGAGAGTCTATCCAAAATGCTAGGCAGATGCAGAAACAAAGTTGTTCAACATTTAACTTTGACTATGCAGGTAGCTGCCTATTTAAAAGAGTGTACTTACTATAGCACACTATGTCCTAGTTGGAATCTGTGAACTCCATAAGGTGAGAAGCCCCCCAATTGCTTGCAACAGCTAGGGGTTCCATCAACTGCTACAACCACCTGCAGGGAGTTCTCTTTCAACCTTCTCACTGAACCTTTGCTTCCACTCTATGACTTGCTTTATCAATGGTGTCTGTGGCTCCTTGGATTCTGAACAGTAAATCGCACCCAGGTGAGCAGCAGCAACAACAAAAGCAATAACAACAATAATGGGAATGGTAGGACACAATGGGTGCACGAAGACATCCAAGAAGACCTGACTCCCAAAAAGTGTGTTCTAGAGCATGGGTGGGCAGAATGTAGATCTCTAGACATTTTGGACTTCAACTCCCAGAATTCCTGACCATTGGTCATGGGAGCAGGAATTCCTGGGAGTTGAAGTCTAAAGCAGAGATCTACTGTCTTCCTACCCCTGTTCTAAATAGCAGTTTGGATGCTTCCTTTCTGCCAGGAAAAGAAGCTAGTCATGGGAAAGAAGAATGAAAGCAGGACACCCATCTGGGATGCCCTTAAGATGGTGTTACTCTGGGTGGGCAAGTTGCAAAGAAATGTGGGGCTTTTGTCTGGGTGGAATGTTGAGTAGGATATTGAAGCGTCCTCTTGTTAATGTATTCACGGAGACTCCCTGAGCCCCTATGGTTTTCTGCTAGATGTGAGATGTAGCAGCGAGCCTCACAAACACATAAATATTATGGAGTCCAGAGATCTGTACAGAAACCAAGTCCTGACATATTTGCTAGTGCCTGCTGTTGGACACCACATGTGAAATTGTGTGGTATGAAGATAGTTCGATTAAAAAAATATCTTGAGAAATTGGTTTAAGCACCATACTTAATCATCTAAAATGATGAATAGCTTAGCTTCCCTAATTGCCACTTAAGAAGCTAGGTTCTGTTCTCCCTTGACAGGAGTATAAAGTCATCCTGGCTTCCATCGTAGTGTTCCAAGTTACACAAATGCACAAGACAATATTGTGTCATGATGGCATTTGGGTGGTTGTTGTTGGTAACCCTCTTTTCTGCTGCAGATTAATGTCTTAATTCTCTAACAAGAGGGGATTCTTTCCAGAAGAATGGTGTTGAATAATGCCCCCATAAAGAGTCTGTGCACACACAGACACACAGACACACACACTTTGCCACCTGCTGAGACTGGAAGCGCTTGTACCTTGTGCTGAAATAGAACAGTGGTGAATAATATGTGACTGGTTCACTGCATGAAGAAGCAGGGGAAGCCATTTAGCTCCATTTTAGAACATATGTTTTGCATGCAGAAGGCATGACCTTCAATTTCCAATTAAAATAATTTCAACTACTGCCACTGGGAGTGGACAGCACTAGCCCACTGGGTTAAATAGACCACAGCCTCACATAGGGATGGGCAAACTCACCACAGTCTGGGTCACGCGCCGCTCACTGGACCCCCATCAGCTGCCAGCCCTTGCTTACCACATGTGGCGAGTCACCAGGCACTATGCGAGCGCCCGGCAAACAGCGCGCGGCTGCCTGATCACTTGCCAAGCTCCCTTTCATGTAAAAACAGCAGTTCAGCCTTTTTTGTAAAGGATGATTTCACACAAGTGGCGGCCATAAAGCAGCCACTTGCACAAGATTACAGGCATAAACAGTCATTTCTGCCTGTAATCTTGTGAAAATGATCACTTTGTGGCCATTTGCATCAAATTGGCCTGTACAAAAAAAGGCCACGCCGCCATTTTGTGGCCCGGTGAGGGATTTCTCACCATGCCTCGACCCCCAGCCAGATGCCTGTGACATCCCTAGCCTCACAGATTCATTCGTCTGAGCCAGTGGGAGGCTGGTGGTTCCAATGTCAGTGGGGCTCTGAATGCTTGGATAGAACTCTGACTGAAACCTGGAGAGGATTCACCACCCCACTGACATCACAGATACCAGCCTCCACTGGTCTGAGCCCAGCTGACTTAGTCTGCTGTGATGAGTGAGCATTCAGTTCTGTTCCGTTCCGTTCAGTTCCATTCTGTTCCATTCAGCCATGTTTGGGGTGCCAAATCAGGGTTGCCACTTTCTTTCCCCCCCTGATGGTCTCCTCATTTTTAACAGCTACATGACAGGCAGGTACAAAAGTGTTTTCTCCAAGGGACGAATAACTGGACCAATTGAATGTGGCATTCCTAGATGGGTAAGAATTGTATTCACTTCATTTTTTGATAATGATTTCTTCATAAATGGGACAGAAAGATTAAAAAGAAGAAGAAGAAGGTGGGAGAAAGCGATGCTGACAGATTTGTTCGTCCCCTACTGCTGAACCTTGCCTTGCTTTGTCTGGATTTCACTCCCACTGCCTCAGTAGGAGCTGGGGCTCCCAACAGGGCTAGTCATGATTAGGGATGTTGAAGGAATCCATTTGAGTGGTGGAGCTTTGTGAGTTTTTGCTGGCTCAGCCCCCCAGACTGTAGCACTCTGGGCAATTTAGTGGATGTTCTGCCTTTGCGTGGTGGCAGCAGGGTGGTAGGGGAGTGCCATGGCACTCCCCTCCCCCCATCACCTCCACCACCATGCAACTGTCCCTTTCTCCCTGCCAGTGTTGGGAGGGAGCTTTGTGCAGTGGTGGCGGGAACATATTCATTCTTTTTTTCTTTTCTTCCATAAATGGTATTGCAAATTATGGCCATAATTTCCACATTGCATTTGCAGAAAAAGAAAATAAAATAAAAAAGTTCCCGATTTTGGGATCAAACTCCCGGCTCAGCTCGCAAAGGCAAGCTGAGCCTGGGGGCATCGTGGGAATCCGTTGGGCCCTGAAAGGGCTGGATTTTCCTGCAACAGACATCCCTATTCATGATTGGGTTGGAGTTTGTTTTTGAGGAAGCTTATTTAGTAGCAAAGGAATCTGGGAGTTGTGTCAAATGCCATCTTGAGGCCTGGCCCAGTATAGCAACATTTTCCCTCTGCAAGTGCGGAATGAAAAAGCAGTAGGCAAGGTATGTTTTAATAGATCAACTGGGATAAGGGAAAATAGCTGTCCTGGAATTGATTTGTCTCCTCCTGGCTTGTAATTAAAATTTGAAAAATCTCTCCTGGGTAATGAGCAGAAGATACTCAGGAGATGTCACTTACACACACTGCCATTAAGCAGTCTATCTCTGTTACAAGAAGCCATTATCTGATATTAATGCAAAATGTCGAGAAACTACATTGGAAGTGAAACCCTCTCCTTAAAAGCCAGAAAGCAAAGCGGAATGTGCCCCTCCTTTCTCCATTTGCTGGCAAGCTAGAGTATATTATCACGTCTCTTAACTGATCTAGCTCCACGGGGAATGACCCAAAAGAATGAGGAGGCAACTAGAAGTGGAGGTCAGAGTAATAGGTAATAAGGAGCAACATCCTAATCACATTGCCATTCAAAACAAAGCTTATTATTCAGGCCTTGCTTAATAATGGCTACGCTATGAACTGGGCAATCCCTCATTCACTGTTCTCTCCCTTTCCAAGGCATTTCCACTCAACCTCAGTCCCTCATCTGCAACAGGGGGCAGCAGTACCATTCTTTCAGGGCTGCTGGAGGAACTGCTGAGATTATGTAACCTCTGATACAATGACCTCTTCTTAACTATTACTGTTCTTGTTATTCCTGTAATACAAAAACGTTGGTTCCCTTCCTGGGGCAGAATAATTGGCCGCAGGCTGGGGCATGGCAAGCTCACCCACATAAAGTGGCAGAGAGGCAGGCTAGGATCTCTTCTCGATCATCCCAGAGTGCAGGACATGGAATAATGGGCTGAAGTGACAGGAAGCCAGATTCCGGCTGAACATCAGGAGAAACTTCCTGACTGTCAGAGCAATACGACAATGGAACCAGTTACCCAGGGAGGTGGTGGGCTCTCCCACACTGGAGGCATTCAAGACGAGGCTGGACAGCCCTCTGACGGGGATGCTCTGACTTGGATTCCTGCACTGAGCAGGGGGTTGGACTCGATGGTCTTGTAGGCCCCTTCCAACCCTACTATTCTATGATTCTATGAGAAGGAGGGCCTGGAGCAGCTCCAGCCTCAGCCAGATCTGGTATAGCCAGAGTTTTGCTGCTCTTGTGTAATAATCCAATACACCTGGCCCTAGTTACCCAATACCTGAGTCTAGGGATGCTGGAGAAATTTGAGATGGACTAAAATGAGCTTGGATTTCTAAGAATCCAACCCCTGGAATCTGCTGCGGAGTGACTCCCTCAGGCTGTGTGGAGTCTGTGGACTTTTGGATGTTTTTTTTTTATTTTCCCAAAATTTGCACATATAAATTTGTAGAAAAATATGTAAGTTTCTGCTGAGGTAAAGTTGAACGGAATGGGGACAATATGCTAAATGTTACGTACTAACACAAATTATGTGAATACTTACATAAATACTTAATTACGTATTTTTCCACATGACGAAAAAAAGATATTTTCATCCGTCTGTGGGCAGATGGCAGAACAAAAGGTGTGAAACACAGATGGAGTGGATTTTACACAGTCCATACATCCCTACCTGAGCCTCTGCTTTCCTTTCAGTATAGTTGCAGTTGAATCTAAGGTGTAGACTCTAAACATCTTGTGGTCCACCAGCTGTTCTGGCTTGTGGCAGATCAAATAAATCTTTCATAGTTGCATCATCTTACCCCTGCTGATCAATTAGGAAATCCTGTAATCAAATGCCTCCAAGAGAATTCTGGAATTAAAAATGAGACCCCAGTGCCTTATAGCACCTAGCATATTTTTCTGACCCAGGAGTAATAAAAATGCCTCATCTCTGAGGTTTGTCAGATGAGAGACAATTGCATCAGGCCATTAGAAGTAGATCACTAGCATCTTTTTACTAATTAGAGAGGAATCGAGATAAGGAAGTGTCCATGTTAAAATTGGGGTTACAACTTTCACTTAGTCAGGTATCATAAAACTATAAGGCCAGAAGGGCCATCAGCGAAGTGACCAAGAGGCCTCATTCCAGACCACAAATATGTAAGGAAAACAAGCTCACAAGACAGGATGATGTTGAGTCAATATTTTTGTGTTGAAAATATACCTGTAACATCTCAAAGAAAGCTAAGATGTTTTAGTAAGTATGTTGATATGCACATTAATCTCAACATGAAACTTCAAAATTCGATAATCTTATTTAGACACATGAAAGTTTAGAGTAGAAAGGTAATCTTTAAAATTCTTGGATAAGAAATATAAACCATAGTAAAAATAGTTTAGACACATTTTATAGCATCCAAGGAGTATGTGGAGGGAATACAGAACACACAACAGTGGAAGCTGTCCTTTAGGAGCTGCTACCCTTAATGTGCTGCCTGTAGAATCAACTTGGTAAGCTTGATATTCATTATCATTGAGAACTACCAATGTACTTGACTCTGCTTAGAAGCCTTGTTGAAGAATGATGTCAGACAGAGCCGTGCACAAATGGCCTCTCAAAATTCTCCAGCCTTTTTGTGGGCAGAGAAACGGGGGTGGAGGGATTTCACCAAATTTCTCCTAGGGGAGGAGAAATTCTCCAACAGTTTCTCAAAGATGGGGCTTACTATTGGCAGGGGTTGTAGCACAGGTTCTTTCTGTTTTCCTCAGGGTTTTTGGCTTATTGCACTGCTTCTGTAGCTGGCAAAAGCAGTAACTGTGTTGAGGCCTCCACTTTTTTGAAGCAGAACTCTGAATTTCTTTTGATGGTATTTTTGAGCTGAGAGGTGGCCGAGGGCACTGCATGTGTTTACTCTATTACACATCTTTCCATTGTTCTGCAGCCTCCCAGGCCACCTGCACTTCCTGAACTGAAAAAGCCCCATGGGAGGAATTGCCTCATGATGACTTCCTCATGATGGCTTTAGCTGAAGTGTGGGACGCCAAGGAGGCTACAGGCTGCCACAGAGATGGCTGTACAGTGACAGACAGGACACTCATGCATACTCCTCAGCCACCTCACAAGTAAAGTAAGCCCAAGAACTCCAAACCCAACCCATGAGAATTTCTCCGAAATTTCTCCTCCTTTGAATTTCTTTCCAAAGCAATTTCTTTTCTATCAAATTGAATGAGAATTGTAGGAAAAAAATGTGGGATAAATGTTCGGCACAGCGCTAATGTGAGGTGTTTCATGTGTTTGAATTTATGCATGCATAAGCTCTTGTATTTAGTACTTTTAAGCTAACATTTTCTATTAAAAATACAAGTCTTATCTGAGAGTGTGTTTCTAAGAAAAAGAATTCTGTATTACCCGTATCAGAGTGAAGTTTTGAACTGGCTCTAGATGGGGTCTGGTTGTAAGAGAAATCTGACTGTATACACAGTAAACAGGTGATCACTCGTTGCCAACATACTGACAATATGGTTCGAGACAATCTCTGAACCAGGGCATATGCCACAGGCTTAAAACTCCCATCATCCTTAGCCAGCATAGATAATGATGAGGCATGGGGGGAGTTGTAGGCCAAAACAACTGAAGAGTTATGACGCATTCCCTGTGCCTGAAATGCCACTGTGATACAAGGAGACTTGTGAATGGTTCAGCCTTGTCCCACCTTTCTGAAGGGTCTCTGCACCACTGTGTCAGATGTGCAGAGGGATGAAAGCCCTGCTCCATGTTCCACTCAGGCAGCTGTTCTGAGGAAGAGACCGCAGGTGGCTTCAGCCTCAACACATGCTCACAGCCCAGGATCTTCATTGTTCAAGGAATCGGGTGATCCAAGAGAGCTAGCCTGGTGCCACTGCCTGCTACAGCCCTAGTTCTGCTGGATGACCTAAGTGTTGGCTACTCCTTGCTGAAGGAGGACTGGAGGATGTATTGGAGATGAACTGCCCACCAGCCAGCCAGCACTTGCATCTGCTTCAGCTGCTTACCACCTGGCTGACACACACTATGAGTGCAGTGCCAGAGCTTGCAAACACATGGAAAGTGGGAAACTAGTCTGAACAGGCTGAGCTGCATCTTCTTGGTCTAGATCCACTCCATCCAGTAGCCACTGCACAAATGTCTTAATGGAACACTTCCAATCTTTGTGTCTTCATGTGAGCACTTCTGTAAGAAAAGGAACACACAGCTATGAAGCAGTCCGAGCTATCCTAGACCAGGAGTGGGGAACCAGGGCCCCCCTAGATTTTGTAAGGCTCTGCACTTCCCCATGTGGGTGAATCCCAACACCTGCTGCCCTTAGGCAACACTGCTATCTCCAGTCTCAGATCAGAGATTGCTGTGGAGGGTGGGGGCAGTGCCAGGTGTCCAGACTTGCCCATGATGGGAAGAGCAGCCCCTCTTCCCCGTGCAGGAGGTCCCACCACCCCTTATCTCTGCTTCTCTCTGATCTGAGATTGGAGCTAGCAGTGGGGATGTGGGGCAACCTGGGTGTTGAGACTCATCCATGCGAGGAAGAGTGGCTTCTCTCCATGATGCAGGTGGGTCACCAGTCCTTATCCTCACTACTAGCTCTGATGTCAGATCAGACATAGCAGCAGGGTTGTGGGAGGTAGAAGGTCACACGAGTGGCAGGACTTGCCCACCCCAGGAGAGCGGTCACTTTTCCCCATGCAGGCAAGTCCCACTGCCCCTCATCCCACTGCTATCTCCAGTCTCATACCGGCAGCCCGTGTCTCTTTCTCCATGCTGGGAGGAGACACCATTCTGTGCCTCCTTCCAACACAGAGAAAAACAGGGTGGGAGATGTCACACCAGGGGACATGGCCCTGTCCCCCAACATCAGGGCTAAGGCCACCCACCCCTCAGTGGGCCTGGTGGAGGACAACCCACTCCCCCACCCACCACAAAATAGTTCCACACTCCTTTTCTAGACCATTTTCTCACCTTGTCCTGAGCTCTGAAGGGCCTTGGTCCTGCAAGGAGGACAGATTGTCCACGTTCTTCATAGTGGATTGGTCCTGTGGATTGGTTTTATAAATGCTTTCCTACAGCCAAATCCTATGCATATGCATGCAGACCTCCCGCCCTTCCCTGTCTTCAATGGTAGTTTCTTCCAGGCACAGCATTGCTGCCTGGTGCTATTTTTCTACACTAAGCTGAATCCTCATCTTATTAAATCAGATAGAAATTTGAGACTTCCTTCTCCACATCAGTATTCTATTTTGAGCTGCAATTATGGATCAGAGTTCCCATTTGGGCACTTTGTGTCTGGTAATCAATCAAGTTTTATTCTGATGTATACATCCACTTGTTGCTGACCTGACTTTGGTTGATGCAAAACTTGATCTTTCTGTGGCATCAGACAGATTTTTTTTTGTGGGTCACAAATAATCCACCTTAGCCATCTGATTAACTGTTGCACATCCTTGAAGGTTCTGGGAATTCTCAGCCAACAAGACCCCTGGCTTCTTAACTTTTAGGCAGATGAGCACTTGATTGCCTGGCAGCTCATTAAGCAAAGACCTTTTGCAGGCTCAGAGACACTGGAAATGGGAAGTAACTATTCAGACAGTTCTTCCACCTCTGTGAGGGTCAAAGGGAGGATGCAGGTTTTACAGGGAATATTTGGGCTCTCTGCCTATCTTTCCTGATCTTAGATGTCACAACACTGGCAAAGAAGTAGTCAATATGTATCTGTCAGCACAGGAGGTCTCTGCACATCTGGCAAAGCATATTCCATCTGGTGAAGCCTTTGGAACCAAGGAAAGCCATGTTGATTTCTTTTTAGTCTCTCATCTGTTCTGGCACATAGTCATAGGCTTGATACTGATTCTATCAGCAAGAGAGAGAATTTGGAGAAATCTCTGATAGGTTTATACAGAGGATACATTTTGATTTCTACTTGTTACATAGCTCATGGCTGAATCCAAGTCTAGCTGACCCATCTTCTTTCCATCTTACATCTAACTGTCATTAGGAATGGGTTGATCGGTCAGTTTCACTTTCCCAGCATTATTACTGTTATTATTATGTTTAATCTCAACTTCTTTCTCTCCTGAATATATAGAACTTTGTGAATTTTGGTAAATTCTCATGAAGAATGAACTGAAATGAAATTCCCACCTATCTGCACCAGCCAACTTTAAGGAGGATCATGATGTCTCTGTCAGCCATGCAGCTGTTAGAGATGAGAAAAAAGTTGGCAGTCCTCGCTTGGCACTAACATGGCAAACACAGGGATTCAAACCCAGACTTTTAACAGCCAAGCACTCAAAGCCCCGGGCCTGGACAGATGAATCTGTCAGCTTCAGTTTCTCCCAGGTTTAAATAAAATAAAATAAAATCTCAAGTTATTTCTGACACAGATATGGAGAACTTTGCAGAAGTTGCCAAATCCTTATCAAAACTGAACTGAAACAAAATACTCAGCCTCCCTAATTGTCATAACTCTGCTTGCAAAGTTTTGATTTCACTGGGTTTGAAGTGAAAGCATTTCTCAAGGTTCTGACATCCAACTGCACTCAATTACCTCTAAATCTGAAAGCTCAAGCTGATTAGGTCTTAACAGCAGACAGAGGCAACAACTCCATGCATACACAATACAAGTCCTGAGGAAGGTATTCAAAAGCCGCCCACACCTTCCATTTACAATCCCAAGCACCCACCTGCTCAATTATCTTTAAAGACAGGCTTGAGTTGCAAAATACAGCTCTGAATGCCCAGACTCTGGAGGCTGCTTCTGAATCTGATCTGTTGCAGGGCTCTGAATTGGAAAGCTGGAATCAAAAGTTGGTGGGGTGGGGGAGGATGGAATGAACATAAGTTACCTGAAATAATATAATATATGGTGGTTTTCCAGGGAGGGGCTGTGAACAAGCTGGAACAAGTGTTACGCCTGCCACATGCCTGCCACTACAAGTGGTCACCTGGATTCTCCTCCCCTCCTCCCTCTCCCAGTAATGTTCAATAAGGGTATGTGACATCATCATATTGTGAGTTTTTGGATTCCACCGCACCTTGTTAGCTGTAGTTTGTGGGGGTGTGGAAACTCAGAACACAATGACATCAGGCCGAGGGTTAACAAGATATGGGGCGGGGGGCTGATTGGGAGCAGAGATTTTGATTTTAGCACCACCACACATTAGCGATGCAGTTCCAGCCTTGCCTTACAGATATCGAAACAGCCTGGCCATGTCACATCTCAGAAATCTAGGGCTGTGTGAACCATGCCCCTTTATTCTTCCCTTTCGCACGTAGTATCACACGTGCATCCACTGTTTTGCCTCTCTGCTTATCCTTCGGTTTCTTCTGTATGTGAGGGCTTCTTTCTTTCCCTGTATGATTCCAACCGATCTGGGATCATGTAATAAACATCAAAACATCACAGCTGTATGGAGGCAATCCGATTGGACTATATAGCAATGACACAAGGCCAGTTCAGAGTGAAGGCAAGACTTTCTGCCATGTAGCCAGTCAGACTTCCTAACATGATGACAGCCTGAAGCCAGTTCAGAGGGAGGGAAGGAAGCATTACACTCACTCTGAATGGATGAACACTCTCACCCCCGTTCATACACAAACATCCAAAGGGGTTACTTTTCATAGGGGCGTATGTGAACATTTCCACCACATTTCAGCTCAGCCCTACAGTATATCGGTGGCAAAACTAATGGTGGCTTGTGAGCTATGGCTGAACTTAGGTACAGGCATCCGATTGGTATAGGCATCTGATTGGGTCCGGGAGACTGGCAGACTGCCACCTAAGCCCCCAAGCCATGCCCACCAAGCCCCTGTTCAACCCCCCCCCCCGCTCGCTGAGCTGCCCACACTCATATCATGTTGATTAAGCATTTCTGGGTCTTGGCTTCTGTAGCCTTCTCTGTACCTGAAGATCAAGCTGCCTACAGTCCTGTAGCAGTGAAAGGGTTATCAGCCTGAGCACTGGCTAGCAGAGAGGAAGTTGGGGTACAGAGAGAAATCAGCAACCAACAGTATGAGGGGCATCGGGGGGGAACCTGCTTCGGGTTTGGGGCTGAGGCAGGTCGCCCCCCCCCGCCGAATCTGCCTGAGCCAGATTGGGCCCGACTCAGAAGCTGCAAAGCTTCTGAGTCGGATCAGGGGGTCCCTGCACAGCCCTAGTTAACAGTCTCCCTGCCTTGGGCTGCACCACCACTGCAGGGGGTAACAGCCCCTATAGCCTATAAATCTTGTCCCTCTCCCTGTTTTCCCCAGCTCTCTCAAACTTGTGCCACTAGCAGAAAGATGCTAGCAGCATATAGTATTGCAGGGATTCTTTGGAATCCAGCCTCCAGAGTCTGTGACGGAACAGAGCACTTGCCTCCGCCTCCCTCTGGAATCCATCTGAGCTGGCTCTGCTCCGCGGCAATCCCGCGGAGTAGGGATGTCAGAGAATTCTGCCACGGATCTCAGTGAGGCCGAATGCCAGTGCATTCGGCCCCCGGAAATCCATGGCAGAACAAAGACCCCCGCCCCACCACTTTGCGAAAGGCGCCTGAAACAGAGCACTTACCTGGCGCCGTTCCCGCCGCTTTGCAAATGGCGGCCGTGTCTGCGGCCGCCATTCGCTTCTTCATTATTGCCGTGATAGGCTATGTAAATACTTACGTAGCCTATCATGGCTAATGTAGGGATGCCATTTGTGTCCCTGCGGAGGATGTGATAGGCTATGTAAATATTTACATAAATATATGTAAATATTTACATAGCCTATCATGGCAAAAAAGGGAACGCAAAGGGCGGCGGCTACAGCGGCCGCCATTTGCGTTCCTGTTTTTTTGCCACGAGAGGCTACATAAATATTTACATAGCCTATCATGGCAAAAGACAGGGATGCAAATGGTGTGGCTATGGTGCCCGCCATTTGTGTCCCTGTGCAGCCCAGCGGCCGGGTGTCTGGCTGCGGGTGGCTCCGGCCAGCGGCTCCATGGAGTCTCTGCAGAACAAAGCCAGCTGGGGAGAATTTCAGGGGGAGGGACAGAGTGCCTCCCTCCCACCACGGATGTCCCTGGACGAAACCAGGTAAGTGTTTTGTACATTCCTACAGCGGAGCCGGCCGCTGGCTCTGCATCGCTGGTGATACGGCCGGCCGCCATTGCGTGTCATATCACTGGCTGAGTGAGGGCTAACTCTGGATTCCAAAGAATCCAGCCTCATTGGGGTTTGTGGCAGAATTCTCTGCCATCCCTAATTCCATCACAACAATGACAACAGCAGCAAAAACAAAAATAAGTGTAATCATAAGTGGTAGCACCATAAATTGAGAAGGATAGAATCCACCCACACCAAGTGCTATATACAGACATACACACACACACACACACACACACACACACAGTCCACCAAGCCCCAATATATTGTTATACATCATGGCAGCACAGTTTTACATTCATTCCCCTTTCCCCTGTTTATTCAGTCACAACCCCATGGGGAAAAAAAATGTGGATCAACCATCCTTCTGTAGGGGCAGGCCAGGATGGACCCTGTAATTCCCCCTCCCTCTGCCTGTCTTAACTGACTGACCTGGACCCAGCTGCTCTGGCATGGGGCTCCAAAAGGCCCCTTTAAATCTCCCCTCTCCAGCTGCATGCAAACATTCTGAAGACTCCAACCAACTTCCCTCAATACAAACAAATGGGATTGTAGGGGACCTCATATCTCTCACCAATCCTTAACTGGATTTCGACCTCACTGCTACTTAACCTATTCTCTCCTGGCCTGACAAATTTGGCAGCTTGCTATCCATATTTCTCACGACAAGTGGCTGGTCACACCTTTTCACTCTTTTTTTCTCCATTTTTCATACTCAGAAAGAATTTTCACCATAGGCCATGTGCTAGAAGAACTCCCTTTATCTCAAAGGACAGTGCTAGCTTTTGTCCACAAGACCCTACATGAGGGGTGAATCTTTTCCCAATACCATCCCATAATAAGCTTTGTTATGAACCAAACCTAGCCAAGCCACTAGGAAATGATGTCGCTATCTATGTGCAAAATTTGGGGCAGGTTGGACGAGGGGGTGCTTAGCTATGCCCCCGAAACTGACTTTTTTGCCCCTATGAAAAAAATGCGCAAAATAATGTTTCCAACCACAACTATGGGTTGCCCAAATGGGCCACCCACAGTACCACCCTTTCGGTGTCCAGGTGGTTTACAATAAGAAGAACTTCAAACAATAAAGTGAGTATAATACTCCTAAGTCAGAGATCAGAATAAACACAATACACCAAGTTACCTGGTTTTATTGGGGTTGGGGGAGTTTCAAACACAGGGGAGGGGAAGTCTGACACAGTTTCACTGGAGCTTGCCAACTTTACAGCCAGTCACCATAGCTGTGGCTTAGATGGCAACTTGATGTGCAGACGTTAGCAAACTAGAACAATTTACTCCATAGTGTGAAAAGCTTTACCTGGATATTGGATATCGGAGTGCTGTGAAAGGCACAAAAGCAGGTGAGGCCACCCCCCACCCAAACTATTGGCAACCCTGTTTGAGAACTCCTGGCCTCTGGAACCACACCTTTTCAATGAAGCCTCCAATGGGCCCCACACAGTAGTGCTGGATCAAACCCTCTTACCCCAAGCTCCTTGCTTTTCCATTCTGCCTCCTCCGCCATGTCTCCCTGCCCCATCGTCCACCCACTCATGCAGTTTTCCTGATGAGTCATGCATCTCTTGAGTCCAGGCATGTTGGACTGCCTTCCTTGGCAGAATCTGGTGGCATCTGAATGTGGGTGGGCAGAAATGTCAGCAAAAGGTACTGCATAGCATTAATTGACTACAGCTGATAATGTTTGTACCACGTCAGCCTGTGTGCCAAGCCTGCCAGCATGTCAGGGAATCCCCGCACGGTCACCTTTGCATTTTTGGACTCCTGTATGAAGACATCAAGAGCAGGCGTGGGAGTTCCTGAGAAAAACACGCTTCTCTTTCCTCTCCCCCTCACATTCTTTTAAAGGCATTTTTATTTTGGCCATCCTTGGTAACTGATGCGTTCATCTTATTGCATTTGAAAACAAGAACGCTCATTTACGACCAACTGACTTGCACAATTACAGCCAACTGACTAGCTTCCAGGATTGATCTGATTTTCGGCTTGAATTTGGGGAGTTTTGAATTAATTCCTCTGGTTTCCAAAGAACACAAAGGGACCCTGTCTCCAGTACTCACCAACCCATCTTCCCTGTAAGTGCCTGCCAGTTGTTTTTGGTTACTGCTGGGGTAACTCATCAGTACTGTAGATGCAGAACTGTGTTCCTTCCTGAACTCACTCCAAGTCTTGGGATGGTACCTGCAATGCTAACCACAGTGGGAGTATAATTCCTACCTACTTTTACCTTTCTAGCATTAACAGACTACAATATCATGTTCATCTCACCAATATCCCAGCCCTTTCTGAGGGCTAAACTAGATGCTGCATTAAATGTCTAGCATCTAGGTGATCCTAATTTGTTTTGTTTGTTTTGTCTTTTGTTTAGTGTAATCATGCAGGTCCCCTATCTTCGTTGGGACCACTGTGCCTGAGTGAAAGGAGGTTATGCCTTCCCACCAGCAACTCTCCCCACTAACTCCCCACCACACACATGGGGGCTAAAAAAAAAAAGGAGAAATAAATATACTTAATGTAGCACCAAGTTTATCCCTGAGAGGGAAATAAAGCCCCATAGAAGAGAGTCAGTGATGGACAGGAATAGATGAACAGGGTTTTGACCGCCCTCTGGATCATTCTTCTTCAATTATTTTCTCATCAGAAGCCAGGTGATTATAGAGAGAGCATTTCTACATGAGTCATTGGTTGTGTTTTTTTTTTTTTATTTATTTATTTCATTTCTATACCACCCAATAGCCGAAGCTCTCTGGGCGGTTCACAAAAATTAAAACCAAACAACACACAATAAAACAATTTAAAATATATAGAACATTAAAACCACAATATAACAATACAACCACAATAAAACCTAGCAGCAGTACAGGAGTTTAAAATACAGATTTAAAACAGCAAAGATAAAAATTTAGAAAGCTAAAATGCCTGGGAAAATAAAAAGGTCTTCACCTGGCGCCGAAAGGAGTACAATGTAGGTGCCAGGCGAACCTCACTAGGGAGCTCATTCCAGAGCCGGGGTGCCACAACAGAAAAAGCCCTCCTCCTAGTAGCCACCCGCCTCACTTCCTTTGGCAGGGGCTCACGGAGAAGGGCCGCTGATGATGATCTTAAGGTCCGGGCAGGCACATATGGGAGGAGGCGATCCTTCAGGTAACCTGGCCCCAAGCTGTTAAGGGCTTTGAATGTTAACACCAGCACTTTGAATCGGGCCCAGAAATGGACTGGCAGCCAGTGCAGCTGGAAAAGTACTGGCGTAATATGAGCTCGCAGGCCAGTCCCTGTTAACAATCTTGCTGCCCTATTTTGGACCAGCTGAACTTTCCGGACCATTTTCAAAGGCAGCCCCACGTATAATGCATTGCAGTAATCCAGACGAGAAGTTATCAGAGCATGGATAACTGTAGCTAGGCTATCTCTGTCCAGACAAGGGCGTAGTTGGTATACCAGCCTAAGCTGATAAAAAGTGCTCCGTGCCACTGAGTTCACCTGTGCCTCAAGTGACAGTTCTGGATCCAAGAGCACCCCCAAACTACGAACCTGATCCTTTCGGGGGAGTGCAACCCCCTCCAGAACAGGTTGAATATCACCTAGCCGGGCAGACGAACCACCCACTAACAGTACCTCCGTCTTGTCTGGATTGAGTTTCAGTTTATTAGCCCTCATCCAGTCCATTACCGTGCCCAGGCACTGGTTCAGAACAGCCACTGCCTCACCTGGGTTTGATGAGAAAGAGAGGTAGAGCTGGGTGTCATCCGCAAATTGATGGCACCTCAGCCCACACCTCCGGATAACCTCCCCCAGCGGTTTCATGTAGATGTTAAACAGCATGGGGGATAAAATAGAGCCCTGTGGAACCCCATGGCACAATTGCCATGGCACAGAGCAGTAATCCCCCAGCACCACCTTCTGGAATCGGCCATCCAAGTAGGAGCAGAACCACTGTAGTGCAGTGCCTCCAACTCCCAACCCAGACAACCTATCCAGAAGGATACCATGGTCGATGGTATCGAAAGCCGCTGAGAGGTCCAGGAGAATCAACAGGGTCGCACTCCCCCTGTCCCTCTCCCAGCAGAGGTCATCCCACAGGGCGACCAAGGCAGTTTCCGTTCCAAAACCAGGCCTGAAGCCCGATTGAAATGGATCTAGATAATCCATTTCATTCAAGAGTGCCTGGAGCTATCCTACAACCACCCGCTCAAGCACCTTGCCCAGGAAGGGGATGTTGGCCACTGGCCTATAATTGCTAACATCCTCTGGGTCCAGGTTAGGCTTTTTCAGGAGTGGTCTAATTACTGCCTCTTTTAAAGCAGCAGGCACCACTCCCTCTCTCAAGGAGGAATTTACAACCTCCTGGACCCAGCCGGACAACCCCTCCTTGTTTGATTTAATAAGCCATGAAGGGCAAGGGTCAAGCACACAAGTGGTCGATCGGACTTGGCCAAGCACCTTGTCTGCATCCTCAGGCCTCAGTAACTGAAACTCATCCAATAAAACTGGACCAGACGGTGCTCTGAACGCCTCTACCAATGGAACTGCATTAATGGTGGTGTCCAATTCATGACGAATCTGAGCGACTTTATCCTCAAAGTGCCGCGCAAACTTGTCACAGCGTGCTACCGAGGGTTCCACCGTCTCTCTCCCTGGCCCAGAATGTAACAGGCCGTGAACCACTTGGAAAAGCTCCTCTGGACAACACTGAGAAGATGCAATGCTGGTGGAAAAGAACTGCCTCTTTGCCACCCTCACCGCCACAGAGTAGGCTCGATAGTGGGCTCTTACCTGTGTTCGGTCAGACTCAGCACAAGTTTTCCTCCACCTGCGTTCTAGCCGTCTCCCCTCTTGCTTCATTGCCCTCAGCTCAGGTGTATACCAAGGAGCTGGCCGGGCTCTGCTCAGAGGGAGAGGGCGCTTGGGTGCGATCGTGTCAACCACCCGAGTCATCTCTGCATTCCACAGAGCGACCTGGGCTTCAACAGGAGCACCAGCCATACCAGCAGGAAAATCCCCCAGAGCCCTCTGGAATCCATCGGAATCCATTAATCTCCGGGGGCGGACCATTTTAATAGGTCCCCCACCCTTGCAGAGGGGAAAGGCCGCCAGAAGTCTAAACCTCAGCAGGAAGTGATCTGTCCATGACAAAGGGACAGATGTTAATTCCTCCACTTTCAGATCACCATCCTCCTGCCCAGTCGAGAAAACCAGATCAAGCGTGTGTCCTTTTATATGCGTTGGGCCAATGACATGTTGGGACAGCCCCATGGTTGTCATGGCGGCCATGAAGTCCTGAGCCACCCCGGATACAGCGGCCTCAGCATGGAAGTTGAGATCCCCCAGGACCATCATCCTGGGGGTCCTCAACACCAAGTCCGAGACCACCTCCGTCAGCTCAGGCAGGGAGTCTGATGGGCAGCGGGGTGGGCGGTACACCAACAGAATCCCTAATCTGTCCCGGGTACCCAACACAAGGTACAAACACTCAAGATCTGCACTCGAATGAGCAGGAAGCCTGGAGAGGGTGATTGAATTCCTATAGACCACGGCAACCCCCCCTCCCCGACCCTCAAGTCGGTGTTGGTGCTGTACCGAGTACCCAGGAGGGCACAGCTGGGAGAGAGTGACCCCTCCCAGTTCCCCCACCCAGGTCTCAGTAATACATGCCAGGTCAGCCCCCTCATCCACAATCAAATCATGGATGAGGGAGGTCTTATTTTGGGCCGACCTGGCATTCAGCAGCAGCACCACCAGACTCGAGGGCACCGATGTGTGCTCTTCATTCCCTTCTCACGGTTGTTTATGGGTTCGTTAGATGACACTGTACCTGAAAAGTTTCACTTCTATTTTTTGAAAGCACTTTTGGTGACTCTTCCCTGACCACCAGAACTATCTCTGGTCTTCCATGTGATGCTCTGGTAATGGCAAGATAAGGCTGCAGGTGCAAGGTAGAGATCCAGAAAGTCCCTCTTCCCCGGTTTTGGACGAGAAGATCCATTCCAAGCCATCTTTGATGCATGCCAAGCTGTCTTAGGCTGTAATTCTATACAAATTTACCTGGGAGCAAATCCAGGGACTTCAGTGGGACTTACAAGGGATGGATGGGCTCACCTCCATCCACACCACATGCCACTCACCAACCCCCCGCCAGCTGGCTCGCCCTGTTTGCCATGCTCTGCGAGCCACCGCAGGATCCGCAGGTGCCCGGCAAGTGGTAGGCAGCAGCCTCACCAAGCTGCCATTTTGCAAAAAAAAAAAAAGTGGCTCATTTTTTCATAAATGTGATGTTCCATAAATGGCAGCCATAAGGGGGGCACTTATGCAACACTACAGGTGTGAATTGACCATTTACACAATGGTGGCTTGGCAGACCAGTGGGGACTGCCACACCTGCCTGAATAGGTGTGCACCAAGTCAGGCAAACGTGGTGGTCTGCAGACTGGAGTCTGGGAAGGTGAGCAGGGGGGAGTCCACCAGACTCCACCCCCTTTTCCAACTCTCATGACAGCCCTAGGACTTACCTTTGAGTAGACATATGTAGGATTGCACTGTTAGAGAACCAAAGGGATCCATATAACTCAAGCTTGGCTAAGGAGGGAAAACAGGGCTGGGAGGAGATTCCAAATGGTTCTTTAAAATATGACCAAATTTTGCATATGCTTTTCCTCCAACCAGGCAAGGTCTCAGACAATCCTAAATAGACAACTTTGATTTAATAAGGCTTCCTTATTAAGGCTTTCATTGTATCAGTGTCTTAATTTCTCTCTCTCTTTCTCTGTCTCTGTCTCTCTCTCTCCAACCAAAGCTATTAATAAAGAATGGTGCATCTGTATGACATGAAATTGAAGTCACTCTTTGAATAAGGAAGCACTAATTAGAGAAAAGTAATGTATCTCAGCTTGGCAATAAGGGAATGGAAAAAGGAATGTGTTTGTCTGAATGGATCACCTTTTAAAAGAAGCACATTGTGTACCTCAGAATGGGGACAAAGAAAAGGAGACATGAGAAAAGTATTTAAACATCAGTAATGGCACAGAAAGCAGAAACTATCCTTGGGCCTTACTCATTGTTTAGGAATACATAAGAGGAGGGATCATGACCCCATGGTAGAGCAGCTGCTTTGCATGCAGACGTCCCCGGGGTCCATCCCTTTATTCACTTGATTGTTTGCAATTCTTCTTATGACAGGCTTATACCTCCCTATTCAGAGCTATACTACCATTGAATATGGAGGTTCCATTTATCTATAGTAGCTAGTAGCTATTGATCATCTTCTCCACACATGTGTACAGTTCTCCTTTTACAGACATCTCAGCTGGTGGGCCCAGGCCCATCACCTCAACTTTTGGCCGCAAATTCCATAACTTAATGATATATTGTGTGACTGAAGAAGCACTCCAATGAAATGGAAACTTAGCCATCATGAATGACTTCAAGGAAGGACTTTCCTTCTAGTGCCCCATGAAATTGAGCACAATTCAGGCCTGCATTCACACATGCTGCGTATATCACTTGATTTCTCTGTACTTGAAAACTGAAAAGTGGTGGCTGAACGTGTGAGCCGATTCCACTGCAAAGCACTTTGTGTGAGGTGATCATCACTGGATGTTGCAGTCTTTAAGTGGTGGGCTGGGCATTGATTTATTGGTTGATTACATTTATAGCCTGCCTTTCTTCCATGAAAGGCATGGCATAAATATAAGGGGATGTACATGGGCTCCCAGGCAGTCTCCCATCTAGGCATGAACCAGATCCTGCTTAGCTTCATCAAGGCTACTATGTCATGAGACAGATGGGAAATCAGTCCTGTTTAGCCTGCTCCATGTAAAGATGTGTTTCCTTCCTTATAAACAATCAAACATTCATGGTGTTGGAGGGCTGTTTCAAACTTTGTAAGCTATCAGCCTGATGTGCTCTCAGTGCAGGAAATCCAGAGCAAGAGCATCCCAAATAGATGACTATCCACCTTCTGCTTGATGACCAACAACATCCTCCTCCTCCCCCATAATTGGGTTCATTCATTGTTGAACTCCTCTTACCATTAAGTAGTTTCTCCTAATGATCAACTGAATTAAGTCTTCATACACTTTGAACTCATCTGAAGGGACTCTGTTTCATGTTCCATAACCCAAGAGGCTCTCAGTACAAATCTACTCAGAAATATATGTCATTGAGTTCAGTGGAACTTCTTCCCATGTAAGTGGGTTGCAGACTCTTTCTCTAGAGGCTTGGAGCAAGGCCTTTTCCATCAGTTGTGAAACTGAGTTCTCATAAGAACACCCCCCCCCCCAGTGCAGTTTCCATGCTTACCCTATTGAAAGATGTGTAGGAGGATGGACCAGGGATGTCTGAGAAATTTGTTTCAGTTCATTTTTGATCAAGATTTTTGACCTAGTTTGCACCTTCCGGATTGAACATGGATTCAAACTTTGTGGTCAAAGTCTGAACATTGCTGAACTTGCAATGTGATTTGTAGGCCAAAGAAAATGTATTTAACAGCATGTGTACATTTAACAAATGTGCATGAAAAAATGTGTACTTTTGAAAAATGTCACAAAAAAGTTTTAATCAATGGGAGAATGCATACATTTCAAAGATGCACACAATTGATGTGTACATTTGGAAAACTATGCATGGAACTACAGATGGATTTTAATGGCAAAATTTAAAAAGAAAGAAAGCTTACAACCTGAACTGAATTGTCCAATCAGCATGACCTTCAGCATGGAGTTCGGAGAATTTTGGCAAGCTTGAGGTCAGCTGATTCATACATCCCAGGGGTGGATAAAAGGAGCACTGAAAAAATGGACAGGCTCAACTGCACCTTTTGCTGTTTCAATATCAATACATCTTGAACATGCATGTTCTGTGGGTTGGAATCTGGCAGCCCTATGCTGAGCTTCTGTCTACCCCACCACACTGGGCAAATTGCTGGAGGTTGCAGAGGAAACAAACAAGCAAACAAACAAAATGGAAAGCAACCCATCTCCCTCCAGATTTAGACCTCAGCTTCCCATGACCATGCCCTCTCCCTCCCAGCCAGCACGATCCATGGGAGGGTTTCCACTAGAAGGAATGGCAGCCAACATTCGTGATTTCTCACCACTGAAAATAGAGGGGGTTTGGCAGAAGAAGCTGACGCTTCTCTTCATGGCATCCAAATGAGTGGGTGGGAAATCAAGCCATCAAGCCAGGTGGCTATGGACCCATTCCATATATATATATATATATATATATATATATATATACACACACACACACACACACACACACACACACACACATATTCTGCCAAGCTTCAGCAGCATCTCCTAGTTTTTTACTGACTTGGAAAAGAACGAAGGTCTTCAGTAGGGATGTCAGAGAATTCCACCACGGACTCCAGTGAGGCCAAATTCTTTAGAATCCGGCACCCTGGAATCCATGGTGGAATGGCCTCCCACCCCCTTCCACCCCGCGGAATCCCCCCGGGATGGAGCTTACCTGGGGCAGATGCGGCAGTAGTGGCAGCTCCGGCAGCAGCAGCTCCGGCTGGTCTCCCAGCCGGCCTCTGCCGGGCTGCTGCGTCAACAAATGGCGGCTGTCATAGCGGCCGCCATTTGGGTGCTTGCAGGCAGCCATGATAGGCTACCTAAGTATTTACATAGCCTATCACAGCAAAAAGAAGGGACACAAATGGCACAGTGGCCGCCATTTGCATCCCTGCTTTAGCCGTGATAGGCTACATAAATATTTACGTAGCCTATCATGGGCTACCATAGGGACACAATGGTGGCCCCTATGCAGGACGCCATTTGCGTCCATACCAGCCCAGCAGCGGCTGGAGGCCTTGCTGCAGATCGGCCTGGTCGGTGGCTCTGCAGCATGGCCATGGAGTGGAGTCAGCCAGGCAGGATTCCGGGGGGGGAGGACCGGATTGCCTTCCCCCCGTCGAGGATTCCGGGAGGCGGAATGAATCGCCTCCCCCCCCCAGTGGATGCCACAACCAGAACCAGGTAAGGGATTCGTAGATCCCTATTCTTCAGTTCCTATTCAACAAGTCTTGCATCTCACTCTACCTTGTGGCAAAATGATGGAAATGCAATAAGTGTGATCAAAGCATTTTTAGTGTCACACAGCTCTCCTTTAGGAACTGAGGAACACCATGGGTAACTCAAACAGTTTCAGTAACACTAGCAAAATATCCCTGAGGGACCTGACACATACCAGGGTGGTATTTGGAAAGGAAGGAAGGAAGGAAGGAAGGAAGGAAGGAAGGAAGGAAGGTAGGTTACAAATAACAAGGGCATTCCTGCCTAGGCAAAACATATAAGGAACATCAAGTGAAGTTAAAAACAACCCTTGATTACATGCTAGATTAATAATAGTAACAACAACAGTAACAACAACAAATGCATTTCTTATGAATCTAAAGAAAAAAAGTTACTTAGGGAGCAATCCTAGGGCCGGTAGTCAGTGGCTAGACAGCAATACGATATCTGGTTTTCCAGGAAGTGACCTCGGACTCCGCACTCTGAGGTCGGTTCCCAGAGAACCAACCTTCCCCCTCACCCCGCTGCCTTGGAGGCAGCATGGAACAGCCCCATCGTCCGTGCTAACAAGAGGAGTGTGGAGAGGCTGAAAAGGGGTGTTCTCAGAGGGAAATGTAGGGTGGGAGGAGTGCGGCGGGAACGATCCCCTCCGTGCTTCTCCTGCCCTGCACTGGATAGGTGGTCACCTCCGAGTTTGGAGGTGGCTGCCTATCTGCACAGGATTGCACCCTTAACCTTCTTTAAAAAGCAGGCTTACAAACTGAACACACATATGAGAAAAAAGAAGGAAGAAGGGACAACAATAGAATGAATTTATTGCATTTACACCCCCACTTTCCTCCAGGTTGTCCCACCCTGTGAGATAGATGACTGGCTCGGTGCCACCCAGTGAGCTTCATGATTGGTCCCAGGGCATAGTCTGAAGGCACGTTAGGCAGCCACCTTGCTGAAGCTAAGCAGGTCTGGGTCTGGTCAGTCCTTTGAGGGGAGACCACCCAGGAACCACATGTTCCACTGTGGAAGAAAGGTGTAGTATGAATGTAATGAATAAAAAAATGAATGAATTGAATACTTGATTTGAACTTGGGTCTCTCCAATCATAGTCTGACATTCTACCCATTACACCAGCATTTATTTTAACCCAGGTGGGCCTGGGGTTTCCACATTTTAAAGAGCGGCTGGGACTGAATCATTTGAATATCTAGAGACAGACAACAAGTTTCAAAGGTAGGTACTGCCAAAACAGTTAGAAAATGGACTTAAGAACAAGGGAACATTTTTTTTGTTGGTCTAATACTGATTTCTAAAGGCCACAGAGCTCTGCAAGGAGTATGAAGAGGAATTAAAGGGGTGGGGGGAGATATACAGGAGCAATAAGTACAAACATTTAAAAGGAAACAGTATTTTAGACACACACATACATATATATATATATATATATATATATATATATATATATATATATTGGGGGAGGGCAGTGCAGTCTGCACACCCCTTTGTTGTCAATATTATTTACTTGAAGTCCGGGGGTAGTTCTTCATATGGAAATGTATTGGGATTATGTATTTATAGCATTTTTTTTACCCCACTCCTCAGCCAAAAAGGCTCCCAAGGAAACCATATATATCAACATTTGGAACTACATATATCTGCAGGAAAACTATATCAACATTTCTCAGGGGCACTTAAGTACATTTCATCATCTGCAGAAAAGATGATATAGCTGGGTTTCCCCTCCCTCCCTCCCTCCCTCCCTCCCTCACACACACACACACACACACACACACACACACACACACACACACATTTTCCATCAAACAGGCCCATCTTATATAGTGGGCTCATCAGGCCCATCTTATATAGTGGAGGCCCTGTCATTGCCATGACCTACTTTTTTTTTCTGATTAAGGTTAGAAAATTCAAGCTCTGTCTCAAATCTAACCAAAGGAAGACCCTGTCCAAACTGTTGCAAGGTTCATCACTCATGTAGTTCAGGAAGCAGATTTGATGCTTCAGTTCCCCCTCCCCACAAACAAGGGTGCAACCCCCCTTTTTTCAGGTCCCTAAGCTAGTAAGTTGTGGAGGGTTGATGCAAGTAAGCTTCTCTTCACTACTGCAGTATCTCAAGATGCAGAGGGATGGCATGGTCTCATTAAACAGCATTGCCATCATGCCTCAGGCTACTGCCCATGCCAGGTGAGGCAGCGTTGCCAATAAGTCCCATGTCCCTATCTTACGGGTGGAGATGCTGGAATGGTGAAGGGAGACTTATTCTATCAACCCCTTGTGCCTTACTGGCTCAAAAGGACCTGGGGAAGGGACACACATCCTTGGGCCCTGATGGCCTCATTGATCCCAACATGTGCTGATGGGACTTAAAGAGACCCACATACATGCTATTAAGGTACATAGGCAGTGAAGAGAAAAGGCCAGTTTTAAGGCTGTGCTGATCTTTGGAACCCATGGTGATACCCACTCAAGGTGGCTTGCAGGAATGGCAATTCCTAGCCCTTAACTGAACTGAAAGGTTGGAGACTGGAGTTGGCCATAACTAGTTATTGCATTTATGTATTTTATTACATTTTTATACCACCCAACTAGCAGATGCCCTGAAAGTGTTTTACAATCATAAAAATGCCCCCAGACAACAACAAAAATACCCACAAACAATTGTTGTTGTTGTTCAGTCGTTCAGTCGTGTCCGACTCTTCGTGACCCCATGGACCATAGCACGCCAGGCCTTCCTGTCCTGCGCTCTCTCCCGGAGCGTGCTCAAGTTCATATTCATTGCATCCGTGATGCTATCTAGCCATCTCATCCTCTGCCGTCCCCTTCTCCTTTTGCCTTCAGTCTTTCCCAGCATCAGGGTCTTTTCCAGGGAGTTTTCTCTTCGCATTAGGTGGCCAAAATATTGGAGCTTCAGCTTCATTATCTGTCCTTCCAATGAGCACTCAGGGTTGATTTTCTTTAGGATGGACTGATTGGACCTCCTTGCAGTCCAGGGGACTCGTAAGAGTCTTCTCCAGCACCACAGTTCGAAAGCATCAATTCTTCGGCGCTCAGCCTTCCTTATAGTCCAGCTCTCACAGCCATACATTACTACTGGGAAAACCATAGCTTTGATTAGACGGACCTTTGTCGGCAAGGTGATGTCTCTGCTTCTTACTATGCTGTCTAGGTTTGCCATAGCTTTCCTCCCAAGGAGCAAGCGTCTTTTAATTTCATGGCTACAGTCACCGTCTGCGGTGATCTTGGAGCCCAAGAAAGTAAAATCTGTCACTGCTTCCATTTCTTCCCCTTCTATATGCCAGGAAGTGATGGGGCCAGATGACATGATCTTAGTTTTTTTAATGTTGAGTTTCAAACCAGCTTTTGCACTCTCCTCTTTCACCCTCAACAAGAGGCTCTTGAGATCCTCTTCGCTTTCTGCCATTAGGGTGGTATCGTCTGCATATCGGAGGTTGTTGATAATTCTCCCGGCAATCTTAATTCCGACCTCTGATTCATCCAACCCGGCATTTCTCATGATGTACTCTGCATATAAGTTAAATAAGCAGGGTGACAATATGCAGCCTTGTCGTACTCCTTTCCCAATTTTGAACCAATCGGTTGTTCCATGTCTGGTTCTTACTGTTGCTTCTTGACCCTCGTACAGGTTTCTCAGGAGACGGGTAAGGTGGTCTGGTACTCCCATCACTTTCAGAATTTGCCACAGTTTGTTGTGATCCACACAATCAAAGGCTTTAGCGTAGTCAATGAAGCAGAAATAGACGTTTTTCTGGAATTCTCTTGCTTTCTCCATGATGCAGCGAATGTTGGCGATTTGATCTCTAGTTCCTCTGCCTCTTCGAAACCCAGCTTGTACTTCCGGTAGTTCTCGGTTCACATACTGCTGAAGCCTAGCTTGTAGGATTTTGAGCATCACCTTGCTGGCATGTGAAATGAGCGCAATGGTGCGGTAGTTTGAACACTCTTTGGCGTTGCCCTTCTTTGGAATTGGAATGTAAACTGACCTTTTCCAGTCTTGTGGCCACTGTTGAGTGTTCCAGATTTGTTGGCATATTGAATGCAGCACTTTAACACCATCATCTTTTAGGATTTTAAATAGCTCGGCTGGAATACTGTCATCTCCGCTAGCTTTGTTGTTACTAATGCTTCCTAAGGCCCACTTGACTTCACTCTCGAGGATGTCCGGCTCAAGTTCAGTGACCGCACTATCATGGCTATCAGGGACATTCAGATCTTTCCTGTATAGTTCTTCTGTGTATTCTTGCCACCTCTTCTTAATCTCATCTGCTTCTGTTAGGTCCCTGCCTTCTTTGTCCTTTATCATGCCCGTCTTTGCACAAAACGTTCCCTTGAGATCTCCAATTTTCTTGAAGAGATCTCTAGTCTTTCCCATTCTGTTGTTTTCCTCGATTTCTTTGCATTGTTCATTTAAGAAGGCCTTCTTGTCTCTCCTTGCTATTCTCTGGAACTCTGCATTCAGTTGGGTATATCTTCCCCTTTCTCCCTTGCTTTTCGCTTCCCTTCTTTCGTGAGCTACTTGTAAAGCCTCATCAGACAGCCACTTGGCTTTCTTGCATTTCTTTTTCTTTGGGACGGATTTCGTTGCTGCCTCCTGAACAATGTTACGGACCTCCGTCCATAGTTCCTCAGGCACTCTGTCTATCAGGTCTAATCCCTGAAATCTATTCCTCACCTCCACTGTATATTCAGAAGGGATATGACTGAGGTCATACCTGAACGGTTTAGTGGTTTTCCCGATGTTCTTCAATTTAAGCCGAAATTTTGCAAGAAGCAGCTCATGATCTGAGCCACAGTCAGCTCCAGGTCTTGTTTTTACTGACTGTATGGAGCTTCTCCATCTTTGGCTGCAAAGGACATAATCAATCTGATTTCGATATTGACCATCTGGTGACGTCCATGTGTAGAGTCGCCTCTTGTGCTGTTGGAAAAGAGTGTTTGCTATGATCAGCATGTTCTCTTGGCAAAACTCTATTAGCTTTTGTCCTGCTTCATTTTGTACACCAAGGCCATGCCTGCCTGTTATCCCGGTGATTTCTTGACTTCCTACTTTAGCATTCCAATCCCCTATGATGAAGAGGACATCTTTTTTTGGTGTTAGTTCTAGAAGGTGTTGTAGGTCTTCATAGAACCGATCAACCTCAGCTTCTTCGGCCTCAGTGGTTGGGGCATAGACTTGAATTACTGTGATGTTGAATGGTTTGCCTTGGATTCGTACTGAGATCATTCTATCATTTTTAAGATTGTACCCCAGTACTGCTTTTCCCACCCTTTTGTTGACTATGAGTGCTACTCCATTTCTTCTAATGGATTCTTGCCCACAATAGTAGATATGATGGTCACCTGAATTAAATTCGCCCATGCCTGTCCATTTCAGTTCGCTGATTCCCAAGATGTCGATGTTCAATCTTGCCATCTCATGTTTGACCACCTCCAGCTTACCTTGATTCATTGATCTGACATTCCAGGTTCCTAAACAATATTGTTCTTTACAGCATCGGATTTTCTTTTCACCGCCAGACACATCCACAGCTGAGTGTCCTTTCGGGTTTGGCCCAGCCACTTCACTCTTTCTGGCGCTACTTGGAAATACCCTCTGCTCTTCCCCAGTAGCATATTGGACACCTTCCGACCTGAGGGGCTCATCTTCCGGCGTCATATCTTTTAGCCTTGTGATACGTTCCATGGGGTTTTCTTGGCAAGAATACTGGAGTGGGTTGCCATTTCCTTCTCCAGTGGACCACATTTTGTCAGAACCCTCTGCCATGACCTGTCCATCTTGGGTGGCCCTGCACGGCATAGCTTATGGCTTCACTGAGTTACGCAAGCCCCTTCGCCACAACAAGGCAGTGATCCATGAAGGGGCCACAAACAATAAATACAATCAAATTACAAACACATTAAAACATTAAGGGCACAATCCTAATCCTATGCATGTTTAGACAGAAAAAAAACAAACTCTTACAACTCCCAGCATGCCCCAGCCAGCAAGGATTGCACCCTTAAACTGGCATCTAAATGGATACATAGAAGATGCCAGGCAGATCTCCCCAGAAAAGGCATTCCACAGATGGGGGGGGGGTGCTACAGAGAAGGCTCTTTCCCTGGTAGCCACCCATTGCACCATTGTGGGAGGGGGCACCCAGAGAAAAGCCTCCAAAGGTGATCAGAGCAACCAAGCAGGAACATATGGGAGAAGGTATTTCTTCAGGTGGGCACAGATCACCCTAAATATGTAGCTACGGTCCATAGTTAGCTCATTAACTGTCTTCATATGCTTGTTCCAGAAATATGGAGGGAATAGTTGTCTGAAGATGACTCCCAAGTGGGTCGATCCCATTCCACCACCCCACCAACCTCATGATCTAAGGCTCCAACTGAGACGCAAGCATGGAGTCTTGCAAACAAGAAGGGGCATTTTCTAGAGAAAGGATGAGTACCACAACCCTTTTCCTTAAGTATGAGGTCAAAATCCACATGTCCGAGGGCTTTTGCTGTTAAATGTCTAGCTTAAGAATCATGAAAGAAAGAAAAACAGCAACAACAATGCCTGCATGATCAAATGGCATTGATGCAAACATTATTCCTGACTTCTCATTAAGTTGCAGTGTTCAGCATCTCCTGCCCATCAACTGGCAGAGAGCAGTTGTCACACACTCCAGGTTTCCTCTTGAATGCTGTTATAAACCTTTTCATTTCAGTAGATGGTTATAATTTATCCCAGATGCATCCTCGTCTGCAAATCACTGAGTGATTGTTTCACACAGTAAACAGAGGATTGCAAAAGAAAATAGATATAATGTGCGTATTACAAGTGCCTGAGGCATGCTCTTCTCCAATTGTAAATAATACGGCATTGAGTTAATAAAAAAAAAGGATCCACTTCATAGACAGTCAGCCATTGAAAGGGTTGATTCAATTTAAAATCCTTTGCAAATACAGTTGATACTACTGCCATTAAAATGATTCTCTATGCCTACAAGTGCTTTTTAATAGGAATGGAGAGAAGGAGAACATTTGGCTCTGCAGAGTATGAGGTTCATTCATCTGACAGTCAGAGCAGGTCGTCCACCATGAGACAATGCGCCCCCAAGCCCCAGCCTCTGCCTCCACAGGGATGATAGAGAGGTGATGGGACATGGTTTTGTCATTCTAGACCTTAGTTCCCACTCTGGTCTTTTTGATATCTTTAGTACAGTCATGCCATTTTAATGGTAAATGGTGTTTTTGAAACTTGTTTATTATGGTCCTGGGAGTCACCTTTGGATTTAAAAGTTGGCGGGGGGGGGGGGGATTTAAGCCTCACAGCATATTGGGGGTGGGATCTCCAAAGATGGAAAATTGAAGTGTCAGCACATCTCTCAATTCTGTACTCAGGTTTAACCTTGTGATAAATCAAGGTGCCACCTCATTTAGCATATCAGCCAGGCTGTCTGTGGTCTTCTACTCTGACGCTCAATTGCTTTCCAGGGTCTTCATCAAAAGTGCATCTGGAATCCTTTAACAACCCCCAAATCTTCTGCAAGCCAGGGAAGAGTTCTACTCATTCATTCATTCATTCATTCATTCATTCATAATATTTGTATCCCACCCTATATCATTAAGATCTCAGGGCAGATAAAATCAATTTAAACAGGATAAAACAATACATAATTTAAACAGCACTCTGCCCCCACATAAGCACCCAAAAAGTGGGATTCAAACCTAGTTCCTGCTCCAAGTTTTGGAGGGCCCTTGGGCAAGATGCTGTCAGCGGGGGCCCTCCCTACATGAGTCTACCTTCTCATGACCATTGTCACTTGCTGCTTTTCCTCCTCATCCTCTTTGTCATCGTAGCTACCACTTGCTTGCCTGACAGGCAGAGAGCAAGTAGGCCATGGCATCTACTGCTCCTGTTTCTCACCATCACTGTTGCCTGGGCGAGAGTTAGAGGCAAGGGAATCAACAGGTTGCAGTGGTGAAGAGGAGGAGTAATTCCAGGGGGCTCTTTTCAGTGGGAGACAATAATAAAAGGCCTGATGGGGTGTGAGTCTTTGGCAGGTGCCCAATCATGCCTACCCTTGATGCTGAGCCTTTTATTATTGTCTCCCACAGCAGCTTACATCAATAAAAAAGAGAGAAATTGAGAGAAAGGGAGGGAGGGAGGGAGGGAGGGAGGGAGGCATCCTGTCATCAAGCTTTCAGATTAAATGACAAGACACACAAGGGAAGGGGAGTGGAAGGAAAAGGGAACACTAGGGATGCCGCTCAATGAGATTGTCCTCGGAAGGCCTTCTGTCTGTCCCATCAGCCAAGACAGCTAGGCTGTGAGGACTAGGGAGAGGGCCTTTTCTGTGGTGGCCCCCACTCTGTGGAACTCCCTCCCTAGTGACCTCTGCCGTACCCCCTCTTCTGCTGGGCTTGGAAAAGCTGGCAGTTCAGGCAGGCATTTGGGGTAGGTAGGGGTTTTGGTTTTTTTAGAGCAATGTTATTTTCTTCAGTTGATTATGTTGTATTGTGTGTTGTTATTCATATTGTACAACACCTAGAGTGGCTGGGTAGCCAGCCAAATGGGTGGCTAATAAATCAAATAAATACATACATACATACATACGTACATAAAGGGACACCGAGGGAGATCAGTTTTTCAAGGCCAGAAGAAGACTGAGTTCTAAGTGGGCACTGAAACGCGCTTTTGGCCAGGCTGGTCTTCCACTGCTGGCATTCTTGCTTGAATGAGGCTCTTGTTCTTGAGGCCAGCAGATGGGACCAGAGCTTTCTTTCCCCTTCCTTCTGCACTCCCAGGGCCACTGTCAGTTGGAGCCAAGTGTTCTTTCTAGCAGGAAGGGG
Source organism: Heloderma suspectum (assembly GCF_057233095.1). Classification (NCBI taxonomy): domain Eukaryota; kingdom Metazoa; phylum Chordata; class Lepidosauria; order Squamata; family Helodermatidae; genus Heloderma; species Heloderma suspectum. Next base: position 8,772,443 of record NC_139461.1, read on the forward strand.
GAAGTGGGCTCCCTGCTACTGCTCCTTCTCTGGTGGGCAGATGGGGCCAGGTTGGTCTCCCCCCTTTGGCTAGGGATGTACAAATCCCTTACCTGGCTCTGTGCAGGGGCATCCACGATGGAGGGGAGATGCTCTGTCCCTCCCCCCGGTATCCTCCTGGCCGGCTCCGCTCCACAGCAGCTCTGTGGAGCTTCTGGCTGGGGCCGTCCACAGCCGGACTTCTGGCCACGGCCAGCCTGCTGCGGCCGCAAATGGCAGCCATCATAGCGGCCGCCATTTGCATCCTTGCAAGCAGCCATGATAGGCTATGTAAGTATTTACGTAGCCTATCATTGCAAAGAGCAGGGACGCAAATGGCAGCCGCTACATCATTTGCGCCCCTGCTCTTTGCCGTGATAGGCTACGTAAGTATTTATGTAGCCTATCACGGTAAAGACAGCCACGCAAATGGCGTAGTGGCCGCCATTTGCGTGGCTGCCTTTACTGTGATAGGCTATGTAAATACTTACGTAGCCTATCACGGCTGCAAGGACACATTAGATTCATTAGAATCCAGCCTCACTGGAATCCATGGCAGAATTCTCTGACATCCCTACCCTTGGCTTGGGGGTACACATCCCAGTGGTCCTAGGTTCCCTGGCTGATGGCAGAAGCCAAACTGTGCTTCCCTTCTATTTTCCAGTCAAAGGGCAACTGTCAGTTCAAACCCATGCATACACAGAAGCTCAAAGAATGTGAAGTCCACCATATTCAGCCATAGGAATGCACGAACTCACCCCCGTCCGGGTTCTCTGGATGCCCACCCAGCCCCTGCCAAACTCGCCAGTCCCCAGACCGCTCTTGAGCCCCTCCCACACACAGCGAGCAGCTGGCACTCACCCCAGTGGCTTCATTGAGCTCTGCGGTCATGAATGTTTTTGTAAAAATAAAATGGTGATCGCAAAACTGTGCATGTTTTTGTATGCGCGAAATGGCATTTTTGCGAATGAGCATATTATCATGTGCAAAATGCACATTTTGTGAAGGCGCACATGAGTTTGTTTGTGAAAATGTGCACTTTGGGGGAAATGTGCATTTCTGTGCATACGCAAATATGCGCATTTGCAAAAATGCACGTTTTTGCATGTGTGCAAATATGCAAATTTTTGCGATCACCATTTTGTTTCTCAAAAACTGGTGACTGCAATACTCAACAAGGCCACTGGGGTGAGTGCAGGCCATTCGCCGAGCACGGTCAGGGTATGAGCAAGGGCAGGGGTTTGGCGAGTGGAGCTTAGGGGTGCGGGCGGGAGCGGGTCCACCAGATTCCCAGACTGAATTGGGTAGGGATGTATGAAAGTGACTTACCTGTTCGCAGATGTGATTCATGGGGGGGGAGGCGCTCCATCCCTCCCCCCAGAATCCTTGATGGTGGGGAGGCAATCCAGTCCTCCCCCCCAGAATCCTGCCCAGCTGGCTCCACTCCATGGCGGTTCCACAGAGCAGCTGGCCAGGGCCGTCTGCAGCCGGAGTTCCGGCCGTGGACGGGCTGCTGTGGACGCAAATGGCAGCCGCCGTAGCGGCGGCCATTCACATCCAGCCAAGCTGCCATGATAGGCTATGTAAGTATTTATGTAGCCTATCACGCCAAGGCAAAAAAACACAAAACAGCAGCATACGCAAATGGCGGTGGCTATGGCGGCCGCCATTTGCGTTCCCTATTTTTCATAGGGATGTACGGAAGTTCTGCCACGGATCTCGGTGAGATCCTGAAATCGGTGGTGGAACGGCCCCCTGCCCCCCCGCCCCCCTGGGACGGGACTTACCTTAGGCGGATCTTCCTGGCGGCGGCGGCTGTGGCAGCGGCCGGTCTTCCGACCGGCTGCCGCCGCCGCCATTTCCAGGTAAAACAAAAACAAAAACAAGTGATAGGCTATGTAAAGATTTACATAGCCTATCACGGCTAGATTAAAAAAAAACACCGTGATAGGCTACGTTAATGTTTACGTAGCCTATCACGGCTGATTTAAAAAACAAACAAAGATGTGCATGCATAAGGGGAACGCAAATAGCGTAGCATCTACTCTATTTGCGTTCCCCTTATTTTCACCGTCTTAGTCTACGTAAATGTTTACGTAGACTAAGACGTGCCAAAATAAGGAACGCAAATGGCGGCGCCCGTGGTCGCCGCCATTTGCATACGCGCGCTTGTTTTTTTTTAAATCAGCCATGATAGGCTACATAAACATTTATGTAGCCTATCACGGCTGACTGCAGGGACGCAAACGGCGGTGGCTATGGCCCTGCTAGCCAGCGGCTGGATGTCCGGCTGCTGGCGGAGCCGGCCGGCGGCTCCGCAGAACCCCTGCGGAGCAGAGCCGGCCGGCCAGGATTCCGGGGGGAAAGGAAGAGAGCGCTTCCCCCCCCGTCCAGGATTCTGGGGGAAGGGACGGAATGCCTCCCCCCCAGCATCAGCATAATCCGCGGAAAGGTAAGTACCTTTCGTACATCCCTAATTTTTCGCCGTTCTAGCCTATGTAAATATTTACGTAGGGTATTATGGTAAAAAATAGGGGAACACAAATAGCATAGTGGGCGCTATTTGCATTCCTTTTTTTTCGCCGTAATAGCCTAGGTAAATATTTACGTAGGATAAAACGGCGAGAAATAGGGAATGCAAATGGCGGCCACCGTAGCCGCCGCCATTAGTGTACGCTGTTTTTTTGGGGGTGGGTTAGCTGTGATAAGCTACGTAAATACTTACATAGCCTATCACAGCTGCAAGGTTGCCAATGGTGGCCGCAGCAGCCTGGCTGCAGCCAGCCAGGAGACCAGCTGCTGGAGCTGCCGCCGGAGCCGCCGGAGCCACTGGAACCGCCGCCGCCTAATCCGCTGCATCTGCCCCAGGTAAGTTCCGTCCTGGGGGGATTCCACAGGGGGGATGGGGGGCAGGAGGCCATTCCGCCACAGATTCCGGGGGCCTGGATTCAAAAGAATCCGGCCTCACTGGAATCCATGGCGGAATTCTCTGCCATCCCTAGAATTGGGTGCCCGTGCCATCCATACTCAGCCATCTTGTCGCTAATGCTGATTGCATGTGCCCATAGACTTATACGCAAAATAGAGTGGTGAACCTTGTGTATAAGTCTATGGGCACATCCTCCCGATCGCCATTTTTTTAAAAATACATTTTTTTTTAAAGGCAATCGGCAGGGACAGGGAGGAGGCGAACAGTTCTGGCTGGAAGAAGCAGCTGAGTGCCATTCTGCCTCCAGTCCTCCTGGAGCAGAGGTAAGTGGTCCCAATACGCTCTGCTGTGGATTCCTGAGGTAAATGTAGGGATGTCAGAGAATTCCGCCACGGATCTCGGGGAGGCCGAATGCCAGTGCATTCGGCCCCCTGAAATCGGTGGTGGAATGGTCTGCCCCCCACCCCCCCCATGACGAGACTTACCTGGGGCAGATCTTCCTGGCGGTGGCGGCTCCGGCAGTGGTTCGGCAGCGGCGGCAGCGGCAGCCGGTCTTCTGACCGGCTGCTGCTGCCGACATTTCCCGGTTTTAAAAAAACATCGTGATAGGCTACGTAAATCTTTAGGTAGCCTATCACAGCTGACTAAAACACACACACACACACAAAAACGCGCGTACGCAAATGGTGGTGCCCATGGGCGCCTCCATTTGCGATCCTTATTTTGGCACGTCTTAGTAGACGCTATGCTATTTGCATTGCCCTTATTTTCGCCGTCTTAGTCTACGTAAAAGTTTACATAGACTAAGACGTGCCAAAATAAGGAACGCAAATAGCAGCACCCATTTATGTAGCCTATCATGGCTGACTGCAGGGATGCAAACGGGGGCAGCTATGGCCACTGCCATTTGCGTCCCTGCTAGCCAGCGGCTGGATGTCCGGCTGCTGGCGGAGCCGGCCGGTGTCTCCATAGAATCGCTGTGGAGCACAGCCGGCCGGCCAGGATCCCAGTGGGGGGGGGAGGAACGGAGCGCCTCCCCCACTGGCCAGGATTCCAGGGGGAGGAACGGAATGCCTCCCCCCCCCACCATCAGCTTAATCTGCGAAAGGTAAGTACCTTTTGTACATCCCTAGGTAAATGACCAAAGAATCCAGCCTCATTTGAATCCACAGTGGATTTCTCTGACATCCCTAATGAATTCAGATTCAAAGTCTTGGTCACTATAGCAAGCTCCTCCTGTCACAGAGCGGTCAGGCTGGAGGTTATACAACATATATATATACTACAGAATATAATGAAGACATAAACATATAAATCTTAAATCCTAAACCAATTATATTACCAGAATAGAAAGCCACTGAAAAGCACAAACTGCAGGATAATTCTATGATTGCAAAATGATTTAAGAAGGGTTCCACTTAGGGATGTACGAAAGTCACTTATCTTTTTGAGGGGGTGATTTGTGGTGGGGGGGAGGCGCTCCGCACCTCCCCCCGAAATTGTAATCCGGCCTGCTCCACTCTGCGAAGATTACGCGGAGCTGCTGCCTGGGGCCGCCCGCAGCTGGACATCTGGCTGCTGGGCAGCCTGCAGGTAAAACAACAACAACAAAAAAAAGCGTACGCAAATGGAGGCGGCTACAGCGGCCACCATTTGCGTTCCCTTTTTTCCACTGTTTTAGCCTACGTAAATATTTACGTAAGCTATTATGGCAAAAAAAAAGGAACGCAAATAGTGTAGTGGGAGCCATTTGCGTTCCTTTTCCCCTCCTTTTTAGCCTATGTAAATATTTACGTAAGCTATTACGGTGGGAAAAAACAGGAACGCAAATAGCGCCCACGACGTTATTTGCATTCCCCTTTTTTTTCGCTGTAATAGCTTACGTAAATATTTACGTAGGCTAAAACAGCGAAAAAAAGTGAACGCAAATGGCAGCCGCCGTAGCCGCCGCCATTTGCGTATGCTGTTTTTTTTTTGCTTGCCGTGAAAGGCTACGTAAATACTTATGTAGCCTATCATGGCCTCCACAGGGACGGAAATGGCGTCCCTGCATTAGCCATGATAGGCTACGTAATTATTTTCATAGCCTATCACAGCTATGATGAGGAAGCGAATGGCGGCCACAGAGCAGCCGCCATTCGCAAGTCAGCGCGAACGGCAGCAGATAAGTGCTCCGTTTCATGCGCCTTTCATGGGGTGGGGGGGTGGGGCTTCATTCCGCCACAGATTTCAGGGGGCCAAATGCACTGGCATTCGGCCTCACTGAGATCCGTGGCAGAATTCTCTGACATCCCTAGTTCCACTGCTGTTTGAAATATGATGGCCAGTGAATAGTCCAAAGAAAAGATGATTAAGGGGCTGGAGCAATTCCCTATGCGGAAAGATCTCTTAGGTTAGAAGAAGCCCAAGTAAGGGGTATAAAATATGCATCATGTGGGAAGAAAGTAGATAGGGAGAAGGTCTCTCTCTCTCTCTCTCTCTCTCTCTCTCATAATGCTAGAGTCTGGGGTTATGCCATGAAACTGAATGGTGGAAGATTCAGGACAAATGAACAGAAGTACTTATTCACAATGTATATTGTCAAAGTATGAATTTTGCTACCACAAAATGTAGTGATGGCTGCAAACTTGGATGGCTTGGCTTTCAAAGGATATTAGACAAAGTCATGGATGATAAGATTATCAGTGGCTATTAGTCATGATGGCTATATATTACCTCCAATATCAGAGACATTTCCCAGAGGGTAGTCATATTAGCCTATTTCAGAAAAAGCAAGAAAGAGCTTCGTGGCACCTTAAAGACTCACCAATTGATTCCGGCATAAGCTTTCATGAACTGTAGCCCACTTCATCAGATGGAGGGATAGAATCAGGAAAAGAATGGTTCTGTATGCCAGTCCCTGTAGGAGGATACTGTTGCATTCAAGTCCTGCTTGTGGCTGCAATGTGAACAGAATTCAGGACTGTATAGGCCTTTGGTTTTCTCCTGCATAGCTCTTCTTATATTCTTATGATTCCATGGTAGCAAAACCCTAGTGCACAACAGTGGCCCAATCCACAAGTCCATTTTCTAAATCTTACTCAGAAGCAGCACCATAGAAAGCACAGCTGGAGGAAACAAGCAAAACAATTGTATGCATGTTTAGTTGGTAAGTCTTGCTGTGTTCACTGGGGCTTACAGCCAGGTAAGTGTGTTTAGGATTACAGTCTAAATTGTTATACTGGGTAAATTTATCTTACGTAAATCGAACACAAAACTATTAGTCAGATGCAAACACCTCCCTCCACAGGTATGTCTGAACCAAATTCCCTTTGATAATTCATCAAAAACACCTTACAAGATGCATTTCTGCAATCTCAACACAGAAGGGAGACAAAGACCTTCTTTGCCTTAAACCAGCCAAATTCAAATATATTCTTCAGTACATTACTATTTATTTGTGGGTTGGTGTTTGAGGGTTTCCAGTAGGGATGTCAGAGAATTCTGCCACGGATCTCAGTGAGGCCAAATGCCAGTGCATTCGGCGCCCTGAAATCCGTGGCAGAACGAAGCCTCCCCCATCCCACGAAAGGTGTGCGAATCGGAGCACTTACCTGGTGCCGTTCGCGCTGCTTTGTGAATGGTGGCTGCGTCTGCAGCTGCCATTCGCTTCCTCATTTTTGCCGTTATAGGTTACGTAAATATTACATAGCCTATCATGGCTAATGCAGGGACGCCATTTGAGTCCCTGCGGAGGCTGTGATAGGCTACGTAAATATTTCTGTAGCCAATCACAGCAAAAAAAGGGAACGCAAATGGTGGCCGCTATAGCTGCCGCCATTTGTGCCCCTGTTTTTTTGCCATGATAGGCTACGTAAATATTTACGTAGCCTATCATGGCAAAAAAACAGTAACGCAAATAGCGGCCGCTGCAGCCGCTACCATTTGCATCCGCAGGCTCTGCACGCCTGCGAAAGCACCCTGCTGGCGGCTCCGCAGAGTTGCCGCGGAGTGGAGCCAGCCGGGTAAGGATTGCGGGGGGAGGTGCAGAGTGCCTCTCCCCCATCATGAATCACCTCTTCAAAAAGGTAAGTGACTTTTGCACATCCCTAGTTTCTAGCTCATCTCAAACTGCTCTCTTTGGCTCAGCCCTGACACTCTGGCCATGAGAAGAGAAGACGCAAGGAGAGTGATCATTCTCTTCTACCCCTGTCCAGCATGTTTGCAGAGTACCAGGGCAAACCATCACGGCTCATGACCGGGAGTCCTTAGAGGCTGAAGCCTCCAGTGACAGCGAGAATACACCAGAATCAGCCTCCAGTCCTTTTGAACTTGGGCACTCTGCTTTGGATCTCATATCCTATCCAGGTGACCCCCAAGAGCTGCCACTGTCCTCTGACTCTGAGGAATGGACCTTGGGTTCCTCTAGTGTGCAGGGAGACCCTGAGGAGCTCCTTATTCCTAAGCAGCTCCTTATTTCTTCAACCTTCACTCCCCAGGAGAAGCCAATGCATGCAGGTAAACACTGGCACCCTTTCATGGATCACTGCCTTGTTGTGGCGAAGGGGCTTGCATAACTCAGTGAAGCCATAAGCTATGCCATGCAGGGCCACCCAAGATGGACAGGTCATGGCGGAGAGTTCTGACAAATGTGGTCCACTGGAGAAGGAAATGGCAACCCACTCCAGTATCCTTGCCAAGAAAACCCCATGGAACGTATCACAAGGCTAAAAGAGATGATGCTGGAAGATGAGCCCCTCAGGTCGGAAGGTGTCCAGTATACTACTGGGGAAGAGCAGAGGGTATTTCCAAGTAGCGCCAGAAAGAGTGAAGCGGCTGGGCCAAAGCCGAAAGGACACTCAGCTGTGGATGTGTCTGGTGGTGAAAAGAAAGTCGGATGCTGTAAAGAACAATATTGTTCAGGAACCTGGAATGTCAGATCAATGAATCAAGGTAAGCTGGAGGTGGTCAAATGTGAGATGGCAAGATTGAACATTGACATCTTGGGAATCAGCGAACTAAAATGGACAGGCATGGGCAGATTTAATTCAGGTGACCATTATATCTACTACTGTGGGCAAGAATCCTTTAGACGAAATGGAGTAGCACTCATAGTCAACAAAAGGGTGGGGAAAGAAGTACTGGGGTACAATCTCAAAAATGACAGAATGATCTCAGTACGAATCCAAGGCAAACCATTCAACATCACAGTAATTCAAGTCTATGCCCCAACCACTGATGCCGAAGAAGGTTGATCGGTTCTATGAAGACCTGCAATACCTTCTAGAATTAACACCAAAAAAAGATGTCCTCTTCATCATAGGAGATTAGAATGCAAAGTAGGAAGTCAAGAAATAACTGGGATAACAGGCAAGCATGGCCTTGGTGTACAAAATGAAGCAGGACAAAGGCTAATAGAGTTTTGCCAAGAGAACACGCTGATCATAGCAAACACACTTTTTCAACAGCACAAGAGGTGACTCTACACATGGACATCACCAGATGGTCAATATCGAAATCAGATTGATGATGTCCTTTGCAGCCAAAGATGGAGAAGCTCTATACAGTCAGTCAAAACAAGACCTGGAGCTGACTGTGGCTCAGATCATGAGCTGCTTCTTGCAAAATTTCGGCTGAAATTGAAGAACGTAGGGAAAACCACTAAACCATTCAGGTATGACCTAAATCATATCCCTTATGAATATACAGTGGAGGTGAGGAATAGATTTCAGGGATTAGACCTGATAGACAGAGTGCCTGAGGAACTATGGACGGAGGTCCGTTGTTCAGGCGGCAGCAATTAAATCCATCCCACAGAAAAAGAAATGCAAGAAAGCAAAGTGGCTGTCTGATGAGGCTTTCCAAGTAGCTGAGGAAAGAAGGGAAGCGAAAAGCAAGGGAGAAAGGGGAAGATATATCCAACTGAATGCAGAGTTCCAGAGAATAGCAAGGAGAGACAAGAAGGCCTTCTTAAATGAATAATGCAAAGAAATCGAGGAAAACAATAGAATGGGAAAGACTAGGGTTTTTTTCAAGAAAATTGGAGATCTCAAGGAACGTTTTGTGCAAAGACAGGCATGATAAAGGACAAAGAAGGCAGTGACCTAACAGAAGCAGATGAGATTAAGAAGAGGTGGAAAGAATACACAGAAGAACTATACAGGGAAGATCTTAATGTCCCTGATAGCCATGATAGTGCGGTCACTGAACTTCAGCCAGACATCCTCGAGAGTGAAGTCAAGTGGGCCTTAGGAAGCATTACTAACAACAAAGCTAGAGGAGATGGCAGTCTTCCAGCTGAGCTATTTAAAATCCTAAAAGATGATACTGTTAAAGTGCTGCACTCAATATGCCAACAAATTTGGAACACTCAACATGGCCACAAGACTGGAAAAGGTCAGTTTACATTCCAATTCCAAAGAAGGGCAACGCCAAAGAGTGTTCAAACTACTGTACAATTGTGCTCCTTTCACATGCCAGCAAGGTTATGCTCAAAATCCTACAAGCTGTATGTGAAGCAAGAACTACTGGAAGTACAAGCTGGGTTTCAAAGAGGCAGAGGAACTAGAGATCAAATCGCCAACATTCGCTGCATCATGGAGAAAGCAAGAGAATTCCAGAAAAACGTCTATTTCTGCTTCATTGACTACACTAAAGCCTTTGATTGTGTGGAGCACAACAAACTCTGGCAAATTCTGAAAGAGATGGGAGTACCAGACCACCCTACCTGTCTCCTGAGAAACCTGTACGAGGGCCAAGAAGCAACAGTAAGAACCAGACATGGAACAATCGATTGGTTCAAATTTGGGAAAGGAGTACGACAGGTCTGCATATTGTCACCCTGCTTATTTAACTTATATGCAGAGCACATCATGAGAAATGCCGGGTTGGATGAATCACAGGTCGGAATTAAGATTGCCGGGAGAATTATCAACAACCTCCGATATGCAGACGATACCACCCTAATGGCAGAAAGCGAAGAGGATCTAAAGAGCCTCTTGTTGAGGGTGAAAGTGGAGAGTGCAAAAGCTGGTTTGAAACTCCATATTAAACAAAAAACGAAGATCATGGCATCTGTCCCCATCACTTCCTGGCATATAGAAGGGGAAGAAATGGAAGCAGTGACAGATTTTATTTTCTTGGGCTCCAAGATCACCGCAGAAGGTGACTGTAGCCATGAAATTAAAAGACGCTTGCTCCTTGGGAGGAAAGCTATGGCAAACCTAGACAGCATAGTAAGAAGCAGAGACATCACCTTGCCGACAATGGTTCATATAATCAAAGCTATGGTTTTCCCAGTAGCAACGTATGGCTGTGAGAGCTGGACTATAAGGAAGGCTGAGTGCTGAAGAATTGATGCTTTCGAACTGTGGTGCTGGAGAAGACTCTTATGAGTCCCCTGGACTGCAAGGAGGTCAAATCAGTCCATCCTAAAGGAAATCAACCCTGAGTGCTCATTGGAAGGACAGATACTGAAGCTGAAGCTCAAATATTTTGGCTACCTAATACGAAGAGAAAACTCCCTGGAAAAGACTCTGATGCTGGGAAAGACTGAAGGCAAAAGGAGAAGGGGATGGCAGAGGATGAGATGGCTAGATAGCATCACCGATGCAATGAATATGAACTTGAGCACACTCCGGGAGAGAGAGGAGGACAGGAAGGCCTGGCATGCTGTGGTCCATGGGGTCACCAAGAGTCGGACATGACTGAATGACTGAACAACAACAACAAACACTGGCAGCCCTTTAATAACCAGATTCAACACCTGAGGAGCTTCCAGGAAGACTCTCTTGGGCTCACAATAAATCCCTGCCAGTCAGTGCTAATCTCTCCATACCATAGGGTTAATCTCTCCTAGAGATGTACAAAAGTTCTGCCATGGATCTCAGGGAGGCCGAATGCCAGCGCATTCGGCCCCCCGAAATTGGTGGTGGAACAGCCCCCTGCCCCCCCGGGACAGGATTTACCTTGGGCGGATCTTCCTGGCGGCGGCGGCTCCAGCAGCCATTTGGTGGCGGCGGCGGCCGTTCTTCTGACCGGCTGCCGCCGCCACCATTTCCAGGTAAAAAAAAAACCAAAAACACGCAATAGGCTACGTAAAGATTTATGTAGCCTATCACGGCTGATTAAAAAAAAAAACCAAACACGTGTGTACGCAAATGGTGGCGCCCATGGGCGCTGCCATTTACGTTCCTTAGTTTCGCACGTCTTAGTCTACGTAAACATTTATGTAGACTAAGATGGCGAAAATAAGGGGACCGCAAATAGCGTAGCGTCTACACTATTTGCGTTCCCCTTTTTTCGCCGTCTTAGTCTATGTAAATATTTACATAGACTAAGATGTGCCAAAATAAGGAACGCAAATGGCGGCGCCCATGGGCGCCGCCATTTGCGTATGCGTGTGTGTTGTTTTTTAATCAGCCGTGATAGGCTACATAAACATTTACTTAGCCTATCATGGCTGACTGCAGGGACGCAAATGGCGGCGGCTACGGCCGCCGCCATTTGCATCCCTGCTAGCCAGCGGCCAGATGTCCGGCTGCTGATGGAACCAGCCGGCGGCTCCACAGAATCCCTGTGGAGCGGAGCCAGCCGGCCAGGATTCTGGGGGGGGGGAGGGACGGAGCGCCTCCCCCCCCGGCCAGGATTCCAGGGGGAGGGACGGAACACCTCCCCCCCAGCATCAGCATAATCCACAAAGGTAAATGACTTTCGTACATCCCTAATCTCTCCATACCATACCTATGGTATACTCCCCATGGTCCTGAAATCAGCACCAAGTCTTTGGTTGGTACCTGTGGTGCCTGCCATGGTACTAAAATTGCTCTTGATCCACTCCCTGTCCCAAGTTATGCCTCCTCACCTGAACCATGCCCAGGTGACAAATTCTTAGTTGGGGCAGGACACAACTAGTCTTCATAAAATGTAGCTTTGCCAAGAGTTTTGGTAATGCAATGAAATCTGGGCTCTCTCTTAAACACATGTACACATATGCTTGTACATGCAATTCACTATGAAAATAATTTCCCAATTTTGGGGGAAATAACCCAGCTGGTTTCCAAAACTATCTAACATGGGTGGGGGGAGGGCTTTCCCATTTCTAGTAGTCTCCATCTCCTTCACCTTCCATCACCATGACTTTCTTTCCTTTTTTCATCCTCAACTGCTGTTGGGATTAAATCTTCTATTTCTTCTCTTGGGGAAGGAGGAAGACTCCAGTAACATTTGCCTCAGAGCAAGGACACCCGAAACTATGTTCTGTCTGGTCTGTAGTATGCTCTCCCTCCAACAGCCCAGCTAAATATTCACTCCGAAGCACGCTCCTTGTTCTGCAATCTGTCCGTGCTCCAGCTCTTGTCATGAAGCCAATTCTTATCATGTTTTTTCCTACATCACTATTGCAGTGTTTACTCCTTCCACTCCTCCAGCCTTGAATATTTTGTGGCTCCTATAAAAGATATTTACATTTTATTTATTATCAGGACTGTGCTAGGAGTGAGTGGCAAAACTGCTTTACATGGTTCTGCTTCCGTTAACAGCTGCAGGGAAGAGATTGCAGCAATTTTCACAAAATGCTCTCAGCCCAAACACACGCAAGAATGTGTGCGCGCGTGCACACACACACACACACACACACACTCATACACTGAAATCCTCATATATACAAGTTACATGTGCATGCAGAATTTCATATATATACAGATAAATGCACAATTTTTGCTTTCACAGGCATGGGAAAAGATAAATGTAGTTTAGCTGCTTCTAAAGTACACAGGAACATTCCAGCAGTAAAATAAATAAGGGAGCTATCCTTGTCCCCTAAACAGTATCTGAGGGAGATAGGATTTTTCAGTTTCCTAGCTCCAAGCTGGTAGATAGTGCTATGTGCTTGTAGCCAGGAAACCGTGCTCCCCTCCTCCTCCTTGTAGCTGGGGTGGAGAGAACCACAGTGGGTGCCCCTGCATGCATGGAGCATGGACAGGGTGAAAAGAGGGCCTTCCTAAGTGCAATTCCTAAGTGCACTAAGTGCCTTCCTAAGGGCCTTCCTTCTTAAGTGCAGCTGGGGAAATAGTGATGAATTGTCAGTTCCTGTTCCACTGGGGGTTGCAGGGAGGCTTAATTACTGTTTTCCTTTCACTTTTTTGTTTTTCTTTTATAGCAAAATCATGCTGTTGTGCTGGGAAAGAATAGAAAAAATAATACAAGGAAATCAGTAATGAGAGTGCCCCCACCACCACCACCAGGCAGGAGACAGGTTGATCAAATAAGGGGCAATTCATCACTAATCACCAAGCTGCACTTAGCAGGAAGCAATAAAACGGGATGAAGCTAAAAGAAGGAAACTTTTAATTAACATTGCAAGGAACCCTTGCTGAGTGGGACAGTCTTGTGCAAAAACATTTGTAGGTGGATATAGGCAAAGGGAAGGGGCATTCCTGAATTATATAGTGCTATATCAAGTGCTGTATGGAACCATAGCTAATAGCAGAAAAGCAGTGCCTCAGCATCACGAAAGGGCTATAGTGTGGAAGCAACGTAAGCAAAAACTGAGACACTATGCTTACCTATGGCTGCACATTTATGAAAGAAAAACAATTGTTCAGTCATCGTCATGTTCAGCCAGCTGAGTAATAGGTGTGTCACTTGTTGGTCACTTATCTCCCCAGTATTTGCAAATTTAGTGCAGATTTATGCCACTTATAGTCTGCATCAGTTTTACTGAGACCATCCTGCAAGATGCATCTTCTCTGAATTGCCTAAAATTTGTGCCGATTCATGTGACCGAAAGGTTTATAGTGAAATGTGGTGAATGACAGGCATATGTCTGCTTAATTTAAGTAAATTGCAAAGTGGGTGTGAGATAAAGCAGATTCTTACCAGTCTAAGCCAAACCATGAATTGTGAGATCCCTTATCACAAAACGAATCTGACGTAATGCAGCTGAAATTAAGCAAGAAGACCATCTGGTGACTACCTCCCCCCACCCCCGCCCTTTACTAGTAGGCTTTTTGCCAAAGATGCTTCCCAACTGGAAAACAACCATGAGAAAACATGACTAGTTCCTTCTCTGGAATTAGGCCTCCCTTAAAAAAGATAAGGAGGAAAATGCATCCCAGTATAAATCTGTACAAAGTTTTAACTCATTCAGTTTAAAAGTATCTTTCACCTCTGATTCCCTCATGGAGCTTTAATAGTCTGAAAGTTTGTGTTTGGAAAGTCATCTTTATAGAGCATGCAGTTATGTTTGATAACCAATCCTAAAAATGTTTACTTGGTCGACTTCTTAACTGTGTTTAGGATTCTGACCCTAGTGCTGTTCCAGTAAGAATAAGAAGGATGTTTGTAATTATGTATCTTGTAATCAGTCTCACGGAACCATCATTTATAACTATATTTTAAATGTTTTCCATTTTTCTAGCAAAAATAATGTATCTACAAACTGATCTCATTCTTGACCTTAAAGTAGCTTAAAGATCCAAGGCCCAGTTGTTGATCTTTAAATTTGCATAAATAATTCACCCGTGCAAATAGAGTGTTGACATACTTAATGCTTGTTTATGCATTTGGTAATAGACATCTAAAACTTCATCTACTTTACTGTGGCTATGCAGTTGTGATATGCTTACACATTAAATGCACCTGTTTCGGTGCTAATTTATTTGTTTAAAAATTTATTTAAAAAACAAAACAAAAAACAAACAAACAAACAAAAAACTGTTTCCCGCCTCCCAGCTGAGCAGAGCAGAGCAGAGCAAGCTGCTCCAGCTGGTCCAGGGACTACAGAAGCAGGCAAGCTCCCAGAGAGTGAGCGAACAGAGCGAGCGAACAGGGGGAGCAAACAGGAGTTGGCCAGGGGAGTTGCAGGGGTTGAAGAGACAAAGGAGACAAAGGAGACAGAGGCTAAGAGGTAAGTGGGTTGCAGGAAGCCCAGGGCGCTGCCCTTTATCCTTCTGACTGGCTGTGAGCTCACCAGGAGCTTCTGAGAGCTCCAACTGAATTGGAGGGGTGTGGCCTGAGTACTCCCAGCAGCTGACTGGGCGGGAAGCTTCAGTCTGTTTCCCGCCTCCCAGCTGAGCAGAGCAGAGCAGAGCAAGCTGCTCCAGCTGGTCCAGGGACTACAGAAGCAGGCAAGCTCCCAGAGAGCGAGCGAACAGAGCGAGCGAGCAGGGGGAGCAAACAGGAGTTGGCCAGGGGAGTTCGGCAGGGGAGGTCAAGGGGGAGGCCCCTAACATTTTTTTTTAACTAACTTTTTCCCATTTATTTGTCTTGTAACACACACTTCCACACCAGTGGGACTCTGCTTTTAACCTCTACTGAGTAGAGGAGCAGGCACAGGCTAGTCTAGAACAATCACAAAGCTAGACACAAAAAGGGAAACGGGGCTATGGAAGGACAAGACTCTCCAGTGGTGGTGACCTGCAAGGTGTGTGCCATGTTTGTTTTCTTGCCTGAGAACAACATGGCCTACACCTGCAACAAGTGCAAGTTGATCACGCTGCTGGAGGAAAAAGTAAGTGGACTGGAGCGGCGACTGTCAACCCTCCGGGGAATAAGAGAACACGAAGAGTTCTTGGACAGAATGGGGGAACTACAGCAGCAAAGGGCAGACCAGAAGCTTGAAGAGCAACAGCAAGATGAGGCAGAAGTGGGAAATGCTGAGGAGAAGAAAAATGGAGTAGAGGATACTCCTTGGGAAACGGTGACAGTTAGGAGAAGAAGAACTAGACGCCACTCTGCACCAGTGGAAGCGGTGGAGCTGTGGAACCGATTCCAGGTACTTGCAGATGAGACTGGAGGACAGCCTGCAGAGGAAGAATCACAGGGGAACCTGCATGAGAGTGAGCAAGAGGCTAAAGGTCAGTCAAACAGAGGCGATGAAACCCAGGCCTACAAGAAGAAGAAGAGAAGAGTGGTAGTAGTGGGAGACTCCTTGCTGCGTGGGATCGAGACCCAAGTATGTCGCGAAGACCCGTGGACTCGCCAGGTATGTTGTCTCCCGGGAGGACAGATTAGAGACGTGACTGAAAGGTTGCCTGCACTCATAAAGCCCACTGACAGGTATCCCTTTCTTCTCATCCATGTGGGAACAAATGATACCGCCAAGCGGAGCTACGAAGAGATCACGTCAGACTTCGAAGCTTTGGGAAGGAAACTCAAGAACTTTGGGGCCCAGATAGTTTTCTCATCCATCCTTCCAGTAGTTAGAAGAGGGATAGAAAGGGAACGAAAAATACTCCGGGTGAATGACTGGCTACGAAGGTGGTGCCGACGAGAGAGATTTGGATTCTGGGACCACGGGCTATACTTCCTGGAAGATGGGCTGTTGGCTAGGGATGGGTTGCACCTCACAAAGGCTGGGAAGAATGTGTTTGGCCACAGCATGAAGAACTTCATCAGGAGGGCTTTAAACTGAATCCTACGGGGAAGGGAGATGTAATGTTGGGGGTAACAATGGACGTAGGCGCATGCACTGCAACGGAGAGAACAGCACTGATAGCGCCCAATAATAGTCTTCAGACACATGTAGGAAGAAAGCCAGACTATGAAGCACATGGTCTTCGATGTCTATATACTAATGCCCAGAGTATGGGAAACAAACAGAACGAACTTGAACTCTTAATACAGGAGGGAAATTATGACTTGATAGGTATAACTGAGACTTGGTGGGATGACTCTCATGACTGGAATACAGCAGTTGAAGGATATAACTTGTTCAAAAAGAACAGGAGGAACAGAAAGGGAGGCGGGGTTGCACTGTATGTGAAAAATACATATCTCTGCACAGAAATACAGGAGGAGGAGCTTGGTAGCCCCATCGAGAGCATCTGGGTTGAAATAAATGGAGCAAAGAATAAAAGGAACCTGGTGGTCGGAGTCTACTACCGGCCACCCAATCAAGGAGAAGCCAAGGATGAAACTTTTGAAAAGCAAATAGCCAATGTTTTAAGGAAGCATGATGTAGTAGTAATGGGGGACTTCAATTTCCCCGATATTTGTTGGGAGACAAATTCTGCAAAATGTGGCCCCTCCAGGAAATTCCTGACTTGTGTGGCGGATAACTTCCTCCTACAGAAAGTAGAGGAAGGAACTAGAGGATCGGCTATCCTTGACTTGATCCTAACCAACAGAGATGACTTAGTGGATAAAGTAGCAGTTACAGGAACCCTGGGGGAAAGCGACCATGTTGTACTTGAGTTCTTGGTTCTAAGGGAAGCAAAAGCCGAGTGTACTCAAATGCGTACCCTGGATTTTAGGAAAGCTGATTTTAATAAACTCAGAACAATGATCAGTAAGGTCCCATGGCAAACAATGCTAGCGAGAAAAGGAGTCCAAGATGGGTGGGAACTTTTAAAAAAGGAAATTCTCAAGGCACAATCACAAACAATTCCAACAAGAAGAAAAGGTGGAAGACAACAGAAGAAGCCAATGTGGCTTCACAAAAAGCTTAGGGATGACCTGAAAACAAAAAAGGACACATATAGGAAGTGGAAAGAAGGCCAAGTAACAAAGGAAGAGTACAGGCAGGTAGCACAGAATTGCAGGGATGGCGTCAGGAAGGCTAAAGCGGAGAACGAGGTGAGGTTAGCGAGGGATGCTAAAAACAACAAAAAGGCTTTCTTCAGCTACGTGCATAGTAAAAGGCAGAGGAAAGAAATGGTTGTTCAGCTATTAAATAAGGATGGCAAAATGATAACAGATGACAAAGAAAAGGCAGAGGTGCTCAATTCCTACTTTGGCTCAGTCTTCTCCCAAAAGAGGGTCTATGACCCCCCTGGCAAAGGCGAAGTACAGGCTGAAGGGGCAGGATTGCAGCTTGAGATCGACAGGCATATGGTCAAGGAACACCTCATTACTTTGAATGAGTTCAAATCTCCAGGGCCAGATGAACTGCATCCTAGAGTAATAAAGGAACTGGCAGAAGAACTCTCAGAACCGCTGTCTATTCTCTTTGAGAAATCATGGAGGACCGGGGAAGTGCCAGATGACTGGAGGAGGGCTAATGTTGTCCCTATCTTCAAAAAGGGTAAAAAGGAGGAACCTGGGAACTACAGACCAGTCAGTCTGACATCAATCCCTGGGAAAATTCTGGAGCAGATGATAAAGCAATCCATCTGGAAGCACCTTGACAACAATGCCGTGATTACTCGAAGCCAACATGGATTTGTCAAAAACAAGTCCTGCCAGACAAATCTGATCTCATTTTTTGATCAAGTCACCTCCCTTGTAGACCGTGGGAATGCTGTAGACATCATATACCTCGACTTCAGCAAAGCTTTCGACAAAGTGCCCCATGATATCCTGATGAGCAAACTTGCTCGAAGTGGGCTAGATGAAACAACGATCATGTGGATCCACAGTTGGCTACAGAATCGGACTCAAAGAGTGCTTATCAATGGGACCTTCTCAAGCTGGGGAGAGGTAACAAGTGGGGTACCGCAGGGCTCAGTCTGGGCCCAGTGCTCTTCAACATTTTTATTAATGACTTGGAGGAGGAGGTGCAGGGAATGCTGATCAAATTTGCAGATGACACAAAATTGGGCGGGATAGCTAATACTTTGGAAGACCGAAACAAAATTCAAAGTGATCTGGATAGACTGGAGTGCTGGGCAGAAAACAACAGAATGGCATTTAATAGGGACAAATGCCAAGTTCTGCACCTAGGAAAAAGAAACCAAATGCACAGTTACAAGATGGGGGATACGTGGCTCAACCACACTACGAGCGAGAAGGATCTTGGAATTGTCGTCGATCACAAGCTGAATATGAGCCAACAATGTGATGTGGCTGCAAAAAAGGCAAATGCTATTTTGGGCTGCATTAATAGAAGCATCGCTTCCAAATCCCGGGAAGTACTAGTTCCCCTCTACTCAGCACTGGTTAGCCCTCATCTAGAGTACTGTGTCCAGTTCTGGGCACCACACTTTAAGAAGGATGCAGACAAGCTGGAGAGGGTTCAAAGGAGGGCAACAAAGATGATCAGGGGACTGGAAACAAAGCCCTATGAAGAGAGACTGAAAGAACTGGGCATGTTTAGCCTTGAGAAGAGAAGACTGAGGGGAGATATGATAGCACTCTTCAAGTACTTGAAAGGTTGTCACAGAGAAGAAGGCCAGGATCTCTTCTTGATCATCCCAGAGTGCAGGACACGGAATAATGGGCTCAAGTTACAGGAAGCCAGATTCCAACTGAACATCAGGAAAAACTTCCTGACTGTAAGAGCAATACGACAATGGAACCAATGACCTGGGGAGGTGGTGGGCTCTCCCACACTGGAGGCCTTTAAGACGAGGCTGGACAGCCATTTGTCAGGGATGCTCTGACTTGGATTCCTGCATTGAGCAGTGGGTTGGACTCGATGGCCTTGTAGGCCCCTTCCAACCCTACTATTCTATGATTCTATGATTCCTGGGGCAGGTAGGGGAGAAGACCATGGAAGCTATTTTAGACAGCTTCCAATGCGATCTCCATCCCTGTTCCCACTCCCTCTCCAAAGCTGTGCTTAGACGTCTTAAATTGGGCATCCAAGGCAAACTGCAGGGAAGCCAGAGCACAGAGGGAATCTCCACCTCCATGCCTGAGCCACCCTGCAATAGATTGGTGGTCACCTCTGATGTCAGAGGAAGTCAGAGGTGACCATCTGTCTCAACAGAATTGTGCCCTTAATGTCATAATCAGGGAGAAAACAACAAGCACCTTGGGCTCTATCACACACATGTGCACAGATGTTTATGGAATGCACATGCGTACAAATAATAATGGCCCTACATTCTTCTATCCTGTTGAATCAGACTGTTGGCACAAGCAGGTTATATTCTGTGTAACAGATAGAGAGAAAGAGCCTACAATCTGTAGTAGGAGAAGCTGAGGTATGCAACATTTGGGCTGTCCTCAGCCACCCCCCCCCCGCCCGCCCGCACTCTGCTTTGGATGCTGCTAGTGGCCCCACTCTGCTTTGGACTGATTCCAAACCCCTCTGCTTCAACTCAAATCTGGATCCGAAGCGAGATTTGGATGTCTGGATCACGCATTTGGGGCATTTCCCCATTGACTTGCATGGGAAAACAGAAACAGCCATAACATTTTCAGTTTTTATGATACATACATTAAATCTGGGAAACTCTTGGCCCCCCTGGAGGGCATCCCACCTGCCAAAGTTCAGACAATGTGGCCCAGTGGTTTTTGTGATAGGTGGAGTTAAAATTTGACCCCTCCCACAAAAACTCTTAAAGCAAAGAGCTATAACTTTCACTGTTTCCATAGAAGTGATTGAAATCTGGGTCCCTCTTAGCCCCCCGGAAGGCACCCCAATTGCCAAATCTCAGATAGTGTGGCCCATCATGTTTTGTGCTAGGTGCAGACAAAATGTGCTCTTCTCAGAAATGCAAACCAAAGTTCATAAAGGGATAATCAAGTTAGGTGCTGAAGCGGTGTGGAGGTCACGATCCCTAAGCTCTGCTGTAGGTTTATTTGAAGTGCAAATAGTACTGCTTTCCTATTCACAGTAGGGATGTCAGAGAATTCTGCCACGGATCTTGGTGAGGCCGAATGCCAGTGCATTCACCCCCCCAAATCCATGGCGGAATGAAGCCCCCCCCGCGAAATGGGCCCGGAATGGAGCACCTACCTGCTGCCGTCTGTGCTGACTTGCGAATGGCGGCCGCAGATGCGGCCGCCATTCGCTTCTTCCATATAGCCATGATAGGCTACGTAAATACTTATGTAGCCTATCACGGCTAATGCAGGGATGCCATTTGTGTCCCTGCAGAAGCTGTGATAGGCTACGTAAGTATTTACATAGCCTATCATGGCAAAACTAAGGGAACGCAAATGGCGGTGGCTATGGCAGCTGCCATTTGCATTCTTTTTTTTTTGCCATAATAGCCTACATAAATATTTTTTACATGGAGCGGAGCTGGCCGGAGAGAATTTCGGGGGGAGGGACGGAGCGCCTCCCCCCCCCCCCCGCGAAAGTCACCCTTCAAAAAGGTAAGTGACTTTCATACATCCCTAATTCACAGTCAATAACCTCAGAGTCTCTTTGGCAAAATTGCCTGGGGAAACACTGGCTGGTGGGCAGGAAGCAAACAAAGACAGCAGCCCTGCCAGGTGGGCACATTGACTCGAACAGAGAGGAATGACAGCTGTCTGCTGGACTGACAGAGACAGAAAGCAACACAGCAACCCTGCCAGGAGGGCACAGCAGCACCTTGCTCACCTCTGCCCCTGCCAAGACCCTGAAGGTACTTCATATTGGGCTGGCTTACTTTGCAAGTTGCAACAAACAGTGGAGTATCATTGGAATAAGTTAATAATAGGGATGGGGGAGAAATCCTCCACGGACCCCAGTGAGGCCAGATTCAAAAGAATCTGGCCCCTGGGGTCTGTGGAGGATCGGAAGACTTACCTCTGCCTCCTGAAGAAATCCTCACCGGCTGGATCCTCCCTGCAGGCCAGCTCTGGAGCGCCGGTGATACAGCCACCATTGCTGTATCGCTGACTGGGCGGATTAACAGTGGCCACAAATGGCATCCGGGATGCCATTTGCGGCCGTAAAGGCCTTAGTTTAAGGTAAATGCAGCCATTTACAGCTGCATTTACCTTAAACTAAGGTCTTTATGGCTGCAAATGGTGTCCTGGATGCCATTTGTGTCCACAGTCACTTCCCTCCCTTCAGCTAGGGATGGACAAATCCCTTACCTGGCTCCGCACAGGAGCATCCGCAGTGGGGGGGGAGGCACTCCGTCCCTCCCCCTGGAATCCTCCCTGGCCGGTTCCGCTCCGCGGTGGCTCTGTGGAGCCGCCAGCTGGGGCTGTCCACAGCTGGAGTTCCATCTGCAGCTGGGCTGCTGGGGCTGCAAATGGCGGCCGTCGTAGCAGCCACCATTTGCATCCTTGCAAGCAGCCGTGATAGGCTATGTAAGTATTTATGTAGCCTATCACGGCAAAGAGCAGGGGCGCAAATGGTGTAGCGGCTTACGTAGTAAATACTTACGTAGCCTATCACGGCTGCTTGCAAGGACGCAAATGGCGGCCGCAGCAGCCCAGCCGTGGCCGGCCAGGAGACCAGCCGCCACTGCCTTAGCCACCACCGGAGACGCCGCATCTGCCCCACGTAAGTTCCATCGCAAGGGCGTTTCGCAGGAGAGTGGGGGGTGGGAGGCTGTTCTGCCACGGATTCCGGGGGGCCAGATTCTAAAGAATTCGGCCTCACTGGAATCCATGGCAGAATTCTCTGACATCCCTACCTTCAACCAGCGATATGGCATGGCAGCTGTATCGCTGGTACTTCAGAGCTGGCCGGCAGCTCCACTGACATGCTGTGGAGTGGAGCCAGCCAGCAAGGATTTTGGGGGGGAGGGACGGATCGCCTCCCCCCCTGCAGATCCCCACAGAGCCCAGGTAAGGTGGTTTCGTACACCCCTAATAAATAATATGTGTTTACTGCTTTGCCCACTGTATTGAAATGTGGACTTATTGCTTTGCTTGACCACAACATGAGCACACAGACACAGAAGAGCAAAAGAAAAGCAAATACATAACTATCTACAAGCAAAGAAAAGGGTTTTATTTATTATTATTTTTTAAAAGGAAACATATAAAGTTCAAGAAATGCAGGAGGGTGGGGGGGATAAGAGCCAGGAGCAAGCAAAGAATAGAAAAAAAATCTTTGATTTATTTTTTTTGAGCATCAAGGCAGAAAAGAAACAGACAGTTGACTTCAGAACAGCAGGGGGTGGGAGGAAGCCAAACAATAAGGCAAGGCATGGGTAGGCTGCTATAGTAATATTTCTTTAGTTTAGAATTTAAAAAGAAAGAAATAAAACTAAATGGTTAAATAATAATTAAGGGTGGGGGGAGAAGGAACAAGCCATTAAGTAAAGGTTTGTTTTAAAAAAAATCTAGAAAAGACAGAGTTGAATGAAGGAGTAGGAGGAAGGAATAAGAAGCTGCAGTGAGTGCACGGACACACACCACAGAGCTACCCAAACTTAAAAAACCAAACACAGTCCTCTCCCCAGGTCCAACCAACCACCTCGCACAATGAACAAATGGAACGGGGGTGGGGGGAGCAAAGGAACAAGCCAAGAAGAAGCTAACTAGTAAATTTTTCTTAAAAAAAAATTATAATCTAGAAAAGACGGAATTGAATGGAGAAGGAAGAAATATAAAAATAAGCTGCAATGAGTGCACACATACACCCCAGATCTACCCAATCATATACAGCCCTCTCCCAACCAAACACCTCATGCAATGAACAAACGCAGCCTTTTGCCAAACTATATATACCCCCTCCTCCACCACTGTCCCTGATTGGAGACTGGGGGCTTAGGTTCAGCCCTAGAGTTCCCATTTGCCAAAGCACACTCCCTGCTCCTCCTCCACTCGCCTTCTTCCTCCTCCTCCTCCTTCCCCCACATGTGATCTTGTGCTGCTCAGAAGGCATCAGGAGAGCTATTAATCTCCGAGGCAGACACAGTGCTTTGTGGAGGAGCCGCTTTGCTTTGGGGTAGCTCGGTGCTGGTCTGATCCGCTTCTTATCATGATGAGGCACCTTCAAAGCAGTCTGCTTCTCCTCGTTATTTGTACCAAATAGGGCTTCGTACCAAAGAGGTGCACAGCACTATGCAACATGCATAACTTATGCACACTTAAAAAAAATTACATAGGGTGCAATCCTATGGGGATGGTCAGCCACCTCCAAACTTGGAGGTGGCTGATTATCCAATGAAGGTGGAGCATGGAGGAGATCCTCTTCTCTGTGCTGCAGCTGCCCTGCATTTGTGGCTAGATGGCCAATTTCAGCTGTCTAGCCATGGCACGTAGGAGTGGTGGCAGGGTGGGGGTGGGGGGCTGGATGACGCATACAAAGCATCATAATGGCACTTCCTCAGTACCCTCCCCTCCTCACCCTCAGGAATGCCCCCTTTTGGCTGCACCATGCTGCTCTTACAATCACAGAGCCAGGGATGAACCGCACACACCTGCAAGGCAGTGACGGAGGGGGCAGGGAGTCAGGTTTCTGGGAACCAAAATATCCTATGGCCATCTAGACACTGTACAGTGGCCATAGGATTGTGCCCTTAATAACATAAGAAGAGCCATGCTGGATCACACCAAGGGTCCATCTAGTTCAGCATTTTGTTCACACAGTGGCCAACCAGCTCACCACAGAAAACCCACAGTTAGGATATGGGTGCATTAGCACCCTCCTGTTCATGTTCCCCAGCAACTGGTGTACTCTCTGATACCAGTAGCATATAGCCACCAGGAGGAGTAGCCACAGAATGATAGCCTTATCCTCCATGAATCTGTTAATCCCCCTTTAAAGCCATGAAAATTGGTGTCCATCACTACATCTTGTGGTATCAAATTCCATAGTTTAACTCTGTGCTCTGTGAAGAAGATAGGGATGTATGAAATTGGCCTTACCTGGCTCCGCCGGGTTCCGCTGCGGGGAGAGGCGCTCCGCACCTCCTCCCCAGAATCCTGGCCAGCCGGCTCCACTCTGCAGGGATTCCATGGAGCCGCCAGCTGGCTCCGCCAGCAGCCGGACATCCCGCCACTGGCTAGCAGGGACGCAAATGGCGGCAGCCGTAGCCTCCGCCGTTTGCATCTCTGTAGTCAGCCATGATAGGCTTCGTAAATCTTTACGTAGCCTATCATGTCTGACTTAAAAAAAACACAAAAAATGCACACATGCAAATGGTGGTGGCTACGGCCGCCACCTATTGCGTTCCTTATTTTGGCCCGTCTTAGTCTACGTAAATATTAAGGGGAACGCAAATAGTGTAGCGGACACTATTTGCGTTCCCCCGTATTTTCGCCGTCTTAGTCTACATAAATGTTTACATAGACTAAGACAGGCCAAAGTAAGGAATGCAAATGGCGGTGGCCGTAGCTGCCGCCATTTGCGTACGCGCGTTTTTTTTTAAAGTCAGACGTGATAGGCTACGTAAAGATTTAAGTAGCCTATCACGTCTTTTTTTTTTTAACACTGGAAATGGTGGCAGTGCCGGAGCCGCCGCCGCCTGGAAGATCCACCCCAGGTAAGTCTCATCCCGGGGGGGA
Organism: Heloderma suspectum; assembly: GCF_057233095.1. Classification (NCBI taxonomy): domain Eukaryota; kingdom Metazoa; phylum Chordata; class Lepidosauria; order Squamata; family Helodermatidae; genus Heloderma; species Heloderma suspectum. The sequence goes on from NC_139461.1 coordinate 8,797,440, forward strand.
TCCGTGGGGGGGCGGGGGTGGCAGGCCGTTCCGCCATGGAGTTCGGGGGGCCAAATGCACTGGCATTCGGCCTCACCGAGATCCGTGGCGGAATTCTCTGCCATCCCTAGAAGAAGAGCTTTCTTTTATCTGTCCTGAAACTCCCACCAATCAGCTAAACAGTCCTAGACATTGTAAGCTTTCCTGCATATATGTGTATTTATTTTAGGGATGGATGGACTCCCCCATGCCCACCAAGTGTGGGCACTCACAGAGCCACTGCTGCCACCTGCCCCGCTCACCAGGCCTTGTGAACCCTGGAGGGCTTTGCAAGTGGTCTGGGAGAGTCCTGCAGCCACTCGCTCCTTACTGTGAGCTGCCATTTTTATGCAAGATTAGGGCTTCGTAATTTCAATATATTTATTGTTGTGCAAAATGGCAGCTGTAGAGGGCCATTTCTGCAACATTAGAGGCTGTGGGGCACTCCTGGACCATGTGGCCCCATGGCCACATCCGGGGAGCATCCGGGGAGGCGAGCGGGGAGGGAGTCCATCAGACTCTACCCCACTGCTGTGCATTTGTGACATCCCTCATTTATTTTGTATCATTCAAATTACTTATGTTAGGCATAGGGAGCAGGACATGGAACTTTCTGGAACACTGACGTTTTCAGATAACACCCAATATCTGCAAATTCGACCCATCTCTCTAATGTATTTCCAATCATGTCTTCTTGGCCCTTGGGGCCAAAACAGTGATAGTTTCTCTCAGTTGCCAGTGCCACAAAGCAGATCAGGAATGGGTTAGCTGTGAGGTTTAAAAACATTTCTCAAAAGGAGGACTTTGATACATGTGACTTTCCAGGGGTTAAAGACACAGGAAGAGGTCAGAAATAGAGCCAGTTTAATTGTAACCACTAGCAAAGACATGGAATAAGGAAGGGATAGAATAGATTAAAGCAAAGTCATGGCAATAGGCATGGTGATGCTAGGCAATTGTGAAATTGTGCTGTATGTGTTTATTTGAAACAATTTGATGCCACCATTTATCAAATTTGATTCCATGAAAGAACATACAGAAGGGTAAAATATGGCACTCTAAAACAAAACAAAAACCAGCAGATTAAAAATGCCAAAAGGACAGTTCTTACAGTGCTTGGATGAATCAAAAGGGTTTTGCCTCACATATAAAAGATAGTAACTGTAGTGAGCATCCTTGGAGGGGACATGTCATACCTGGGGTGCCACAGCTGTACACACACACACCTGAAATATTACTGAACATCTAGATGTACAACATTAAAAGCACTTCAGATTAGTGTTATGCTGACAGTTCTGGATGGATCTTTTCTGGCACATTTGTAGGAGTGGGGCAGGTGACAAAGGGGGGGGGCACAATCTCTGGATCAAGTCCAGTAGTGTGGAACTCCATGTGATCTGGACACATGTCAGATCAGTTGCCCAGATTGCATGGAGACCTAAAACAGAAGCAACTACTCAGAAATAGGGCTTGATGTTCAGTCCTCTGCACTCCACATGGGAGGTCAGGGTGGTGGTGGAAGTTTCCCAGGAGCATGACATTGGGGGTGGGGCCAGCAGCATGGCCCTGCTCCTGAAGCTGCATGTGAGTGTCTTACATGCAAGTGGCATGTGCACAGAGTTTGTGATGGCATGATGCCATCATAGTTCTATTTAGCCATACATGACCATGGGTATCACTTGATCATCACATGCCACCATCCCACTGGACTGGTGAGTGTGCTTTTGCCCTCTTTCAGACCAACCCCAAGATTAAGAACAGAAGAACAGAAGAAGAGCCCTGCTGGATCAAACCAAGGGACCACCTAGTCCAGCATTCTGTTCACACACTGGCCAACCCGCTACCCATGAGAAACCCACAAAGAGGACATGAGTGTGACAAAGGGATTGCCTTTTGCAACTGCTAAACATTCCCCACCTTTTTTTTTTTAACAGAAAGAACTTCTTTTAGACTTCAGCCACATTTTAATCTAGCTAAATGCAGAGGAATCCCCCCTCTACCAATCTGGAGGGATATATTGAAATAATGCTAATGCTAATGAATAGCTGTGGTCCTGTTCTTATTCCCTGGCTTCTCCCCCCCCCCCGCCCCCTCATTAATTTTGATATTAGCTGATACTGTAATATTATGCAGACATTTAAAGTTTCCAAAAAAGAAAAAAAGCACTGCATGCAAAATGAGGAAATTAAAGATGGACATACCAATGAGAAATGCTTAGGCAAGGGGGGGGGTGTCCCACCATTTGGAATTGGGCTATTTGGCTCAACTTCTCACTGGTACTACAGTTTATAGTCTGTCAAAAGCAACAAAAGTTTTAAGAAGGCCAAGGGGGCAGGGGTAGTGGTAGGGAGGGAACTGAGATATTCAGGAGATCCATGTGTCACTTTTAGAAAATAGAATGACTTAATTGGCTAAGGACACAATCCTACTGGAACTTCTCTTGATACTCATCAGCCTCTGAACTTGGAGGCTTGCAAGTATCCAAAGCCTCCCACTCTGCAATTTAGCTAGACAGTAGGGATGCCATGGGAATCTGAGAGGGGGGAGGGGTCCAGTGGACTCCTCCCCACTTGGCCTCCTGGACCCCACTCACCAAGCTGCCATGCTTACCAGACCCACTGGCCAAGCTGCCAATGCCATGTGGTCCACGAGTGCTTGGTGGCTGCTAGTTCCCTCAGCAAGCCACCACTGGGTGAAAAAAATGGCAGCTTGGGTTTTTCTGTAAAAGTAATTTTGTACCTGTAATGTTGCATGAATGGCTCCTTTACAGCGGCCATTTATGCACATACATTTTTGGAAAACCCCAAGCCACCATTTTGCAAACAAATGGCAGCTCACTGAAGGAATGGGTGGCCACCAGATGCTCACTGGGCACCTGAGGGCCACACAGCTTGTGTGGTGAGCAGGACCAGCTGGCCGGCAGGGGTTTGATGGATGGAAGGCAGTGCGGATGGAGGTGAGTCTGTCCACTCCTACCAGACAGGCATTTTCGCCCATCTAGCTGAGGCATTGGGAAGGGGGAGGGGAAGAGCTTGAGGAGGGCTGGGGATACAGTGAAAACCATCCCCTCCCCTCTCCACCCACCAGCACACCCCCTTTCCCTCCTCTCTATGTTTGCTTTTGCAAGCTCGTGGAGGCAGACGGTGCAGTTCTCTTTGCACCAGCTGTGAGGCGGTGGGAAGCTCAGACTCCTGGGTCCAGAGTTGGAGCGCTGCCTCTGGCCTTGGATCCAGGAATCCAAAACATCGTATGGCTCTCCCAGCTGCTGTCTAGGGGCCATCAGATTTCTCTCTAAGGCTGAAATCCTATACACACTTACCTGAGAGTAAGCCCTTGAACTCAATGGAATTTATTGCTGAGTAGGGATGGCCAAGGAATAAGTTGGTTCTACATTTTGAATAGCGAAGAGGATCTAAAGAGCCTCTTGTTGAGGGTGAAAGTGGAGAGTGCAAAAGCTGGTTTGAAACTCAACATTAAAAAAACGAAGATCATGGCATCTGGCCCCATCACTTCCTGGCATATAGAAGGGGAAGAAATGGAAGCAGTGACAGATTTTATTTTCTTGGGCTCCAAGATCACCGCAGACAGTGACTGTAGCCATGAAATTAAAAGACGCTTGCTCCTTGGGAGGAAAGCTATGGCAAACCTAGACAGCATAGTAAGAAGCAGAGACATCACCTTGCTGACAAACGTCTGACTAATCAAAGCTATGGTTTTCCCAGTAGTAATGTATGGCTGTGAGAGCTGGACTATAAGGAAGGCTGATCGCCGAAGAATTGATGCTTTCGAACTGTGGTGCTGGAGAAGACGCTTACGAGTCCCATGGACTGCAAGGAGGTCAAATCAGTCCATCCTAAAGGAAATCAACCTTGAGTTCTCATTGGAAGGACAGATACTGAAGCTGATGCTCAAATATTTTGGCCACCTAATGCGAAGAGAAAACTCCCTGGAAAAGAGCCTGATGCTGGGAAAGACTGAAGGCAAAAGGAGAAGGGGACAGCAGAGGATGAGATGGCTAGACAGCATCACTGATGCAATGAATATGAACTTGAGCACACTCCGGGAGAGAGCCCAGGACAGGAAGGCCTGGCGTGCTGTGGTCCATGGGGTCACAAAGAGTCGGACACGACTGAACAACTGAACAACAACAACAACAACAACAACATTTTGAATGAATTCACTGACCTGCACCTCCCAGAGGAATAATGTGCAGATTGGAATGTAGTGGGGTTATTATTATTATTATTATTATTATTATTATTATTAAATGTGCAATGTCCTGTTGCTCCCAGAGGCATTTGTGGCACCATTTTCAATGTGCATGGCAGTAGCCATGCTTGGAACACCTATTATCTGTTAAAACATGTGTTATTAAAAAAATAATAATGCAGTCCTCAGATCACCTCATAAAATGGTAAGTATTTTTTATTTATTTAGAATTTGGGGCAGATTCCTTCCTTCCTTCCTTCCTTCCTTCCTTCCTTCCTTCCTTCCTTCCTTCCATCCTTCCTTCTGTCCTTCCTTCCTTCCTTCCATCTTTTCTTTCTTTCTTTCTTTCTTTCTTTCTTTCTTTCTTTTCAATCCTGTATCTTAATGGGAAAATAGGATGGAACTGGCATGAACACAAGCGAAACTGACATTGACTATATTTAGACTGATCTACCTAAACATAGTTAGACATGTTTAGGACTGCATAGTTAGAATTGCATTTGTGGGCATGCACTAAATTCACCTCTGAAACTCAGTGATGTGAAGTGTGAAACAAATGCAGCATATTTTATTTTCCCCAAAGCAATGGATTTGATTAAAAGGACCAACATAAAAAGAATCCAAAATGTAGGGGTGGCGGTGGGGGGATTAGAATTGCCCTTAATTTTGCCTCAGGCCAATTTGAAGTTAATTTAGATTGGGAACTTCTGGCCCTTCAGATGTTGTTGGACTCCATTACCCATCAGTCTCAAACAAAAGTCCAGTGATCAGGGATCATGGGTGCTGTAGCCCAGCAACATCTAGAGGGCCACACATTCCCAATTCTGAAGTGGAAGGCCCTGCTTTTGGTAATATTTTTGGGGTTTCTGAGGGGTTCTCTACAGCCTAGATGCTCCTGAGTGTGCCACTGGGATGCATGGGAAATTTCACTTCCCATGGCAACCCAAAGAACAGAGGCAGCAGCCATCAAAACTAGCATTCACATATATCCAAGCAGCCATAGATATTCTTGATCTCTCCACTCAGTCTCTAGAAGCAAGGTATCGATGCATCTACCCTTCAGTGGATGCACATGCTAATCCATAGAAATGCTTACACTTTCAGTCCACTGCCCTCATTGCAACTACTGAAGTTTTTTTTAAAAAACACCTGATAATATATTGTAGGACAATTACATTTTTCCCACGAACAGTCAACCCAATGCACCCTCTTTGCTTGAAAATCAGTGGAAGACAGGCTATTCCTGAGCAGTGAGAGAAACAGTGAACAGAATTGGGTAATGAATTGACCCCCCCAACTATAATTGACCCAAATGAAATTGGTCATCACAGGGTCCAGCTTTAAACAATGCACCTCATTGTCCTACCCAGTGCTTGCATCTGTCCCAGACTTACAGCCCACTTCAGGCATAGAGGGCACATGTCAGCCACAGGGACTGGCAGGCAGCAAGAGGCTTCTGGACTGGCCAGACCAGGTATCAGTACAGAGAACACTGTGACTGCTGTGCTTCACTAGCTCTGTTTCCATCTTCATTTCTCAGCTCCGGCTCCAGAAACTGACCTCAAGGAACCTGGCTGGGGAACATATTCCAGTCCTGGACGTGGTTATGGCTACAGATGTTGCTGGAGTTCAAGGGGTGGTGGGAGAGGAGGAGTCTGGTGGACTCTCCTCTGCTCAGTCTCCTGTACCCTGCTTGCGGAGCTGCCGCCACTCACCGGACCCATTCGCTGGCTGCTCACCTGGCCTGCGAGTGCCCAGGGGCTGCTCATCCCCTTACCAAGCTTCCATTTTGAGTAAAAATGGCAGCTTGAGATTTCTTGCATAAATGGCAGCCATAAAGGGGCCATTTGCCCAGCATTACAGGCCAGTGCAGGATAGTGGCAGTGGTGGTGGTGGTGGTGGTGGTGGTGGTGGTGGAGGGAGGGAGGGAGGGAGGGAGGAGCCATGGTTCTGCCCTTCCTGCCACTCTGGTCATTCTTAGAAAAAGTCTCCCTTCTTCCCTGTGGGTGCTCCAGCAGGGAGAAGAAGGAAGACTTTTATACAAAATGAGGGGTGCTGGAATTGCCCGCTGTCTGTAATTGTGTGTAAAAGCTTCCCTTCTCACTGCTGGGCCACTGACAGGGAAGAAGGGAGACTTTTCCTCACAATGACCACACGCTGAAATTGCCCACTATTGGTCATTGTGCACAAGTCTCCCTTCTTCCCTGTCAGTGCCACTGTCAGAAGGGAGACCTTTCCACACAATGACAGATGGTGGCAGGAAGGGCAGTGCCACAGCTCCTTCCTTCCCTCCCCCCTAACACTGCTGCCACTATCGCCAGCGCGCACTGGCATGTACTGTTGTGTAAATGGCCCCTTAACAGCTGCTTTTAATGCAACATTGTTGTTGTTGTTGTTGCTCAGTCGTTCAGTCGTGTCCGACTCTTCGTGACCCCATGGACCATAGCACACCAGGCCTTCCTGTCCTAATGCAACATTAGATTTCCAGAAATCCTGAGCCACCATTTTAATGCAAAATGGAATCTTGCTTAGGGGAGGTGCAGCACCACTGTGCTTGGTGGATGATCGCCGGGCCATCCAGCCACTCACGTGGCAAGTGGCGGTGGCATGGCAAGTGCCCAGCAAAACTGGGCAAAGGTGAGTCTGCCCATCCCTAGTTATTGCCAAGTCTTGCCAGTACCATAGTTGGCAATTTATGCATGGAAATCTGATACTTGGGAAAGATTAGGCAATATAAAGAATAGCCACACCTGCCAGAGGAATTTCATTTTTCCTTGCATGATTATGCAGACTTGCCCGATAATTCATTATCATAACACATTACAAGGCAGTGCAACCATGGATTATTTTATTTTATTGTTCATTTATTTAGGGCACAATCTTATCCAGATAGCTGGCAGCCTCTGAATTTGGAGGCTGCCAAGTATCCGGTGCTGGGCGGGAGGAGAGCAGCAGCTCCGTGCTCCAGCCAGCCTCCATTTCTGCTAGATGGGTGATTTTGCCCATCTAGCAGCAGTGACTCAGAGGGGGAGGGAATGTGTTATCCCAAGGAAACATTAAATATGGAATGGAGATGTCTCTAAAAATGGCAGGACCTGCTTTCCTTGGATTGAATTAGATTTCTTCACTTTCTGTTTTGATCTCATCAAACACCTGAGCTTCTTTCCAGTAAAGACTATCTCCCAAGTACAAAAATTATCCACTTAAAAGAATAGCATAAATGCAGACCATTCAGAAAGAAAAGAAAAACTTAATTTGTCCAATTTTGTCTGACAGAACCCCAGTCCATCTAATTAGACTTCATATTTTGACAATCTTCTTGCCAAATCCATTTTGCCAAGCAGGAGAATCTAATTGAATGGGGACATTTTAACCTTATTGCATCTCAGACAGTGCAACACAGCTCTTCCTAATTTGCAAGTATAATGAGCACACCTTGACCTGCAATTTTTCCCTGTTCAGTGTCGATTCTTCCAACCGCTAAAAAGTGTGCCCCCCTTTTTTAAAGGCATCCCAAGTTAAAATCTACACCTAATAAGCTTTGTGGCAAGCACAGGAGAACAAAAGGCTTTTACATAAGAGAACTTAAGAGCAGGGGGTGAGCAGCAGGATGAGGTTGAAGTTGGACATGTGTTTTCCAAAAGAGAAACCTCAGGGAGAAAGAAGAGGCCATGCATTACCAAGTGAGTGTGTGTGTGTGTGTGTGTGTGTGTTTTAGAAAGCCAGAACATCTGCAAAATTTGCACAGAAAATGATAGTATGGCTTTCTTCCTCCCCAAAGCAAAACCCAGTATTTTCAGTCACAGACAAACCTGGAGTTCTTCAAAATAGCTCCCCTTGCCCAACATACAATCTAGTTGATTAGCAAGGTGAGTGTGAATTCCGGTTTGTGTGCACAGACAGGGTTCAGAGGCTTTGGATGTGCTGGGTTTGCAGCAATCACCAGGCATGGTGTGGCAGTTTGAAGCCCTCTGTCTGCTACTGGATTGTGCACAAAGTCAGGCCTCACTAGGGATGCTGGAGAAAGCCACTGCAGACTCAAATAAGGCCAGATTCCGAACCCTTCCGCACCCATCAGACTCTGCACGGGACAGCTTCCAGGTTTTAAAAAGACAAAGTCTGCAAATGGTAGCTGCCATTTGCAGACCTTGGTGCTTGTACAGCTGCAGTTTATGTAGATATAAGTGCTTTATGGCTGCATGTTGTGTAAAATATGCAATTTACAACCATAATTTTCCCATGGTCCATGAATAGTAGGGATGGCAGAGAATTCCGCCATGGATTCCAGTGAGATTGGGGGGAGCGTAATACACTTAAGCGTATTATGCTTTTTAAACTGAAAAATATTTACATAGGCTAAATATTTTTTATTTATGGGGGAAATATTTCTAAATATTTTTATTTATGGGGGAATCCGTAGGCCACGGATTCCCCCGGAATCCGTGGCGGAACGGCCTCCTGCCCCCCTGCCCCCTCCGCAGAATCCCCCAGGCTGGAACTTACCTGGGGTGGATGTGGTGGATTCGGCGTCCGTCTCCTGGCCGTCCGCAGCTGGGCTGCTGTGGCTGCCATTGCCATCCTTGCAGCTGTGATAGGCTATGTAAGAATTTACGTAGCCTATCACGGCTACCCCCCAAAAAAACCCCCGCATACGCAAATGGTGGCGGCTATGGCGGCTGCCATTTGCGTTCCCTATCTTTCGCCGTTCTAGCCTACGTAAATATTTTTTACTTTAAAAAGCGTAATATGCTTTTACTTTAAGCGTATTACACTCCCCCCAATCTCCCCCTGCCACCATCAGCTGGAAAGGGCTGTACTCCAGGCATCCCATAGAGGGCCACAGGGCACATGGTTGTACATAGGGTGGAGCCAAAAATTTCTCTCACTTCCCCCCCCCCCCGACCATTCTCATTCAGTTTGATAGAAAAGAAATTCAAAGGAAGATACATTTTGGAGAAATGAGTTGGGTTTGGGGTTCTTGTGCTTACCTTACTTATGAGGTGGCTGAGGAGTGTGCATGAGTGTCCTGTCTGTCACTGTACAGTCATCTCTGTGGCAGCCTGTAGCCTCCTCGGCTTCCCACACTTCAGCCTCACATCATGAGGCAATTCCTCCCATGGGGCTTTTTCAGTCCAGGAAGTTCAGGTGGCCTGGGAGGCTGCAGAGCAACAGAAAGATGTGTAATAGAGAGAGAAAACGCACACAGCACCCTCAGCCACCTTGTAGTGATTAGGTAAGCTCCAAAATACCACCAAAAGAAATTCAGAATTGTGTCTCAAAAAAGTGGAGGCCTCAACACAGTTGATGCTGTTGCCACCTATAGAAGCAGTGCAGTAAACCAAAAAACCCTGAGGAAAACAGAAAGAACCTGTGCTAACCCCTGCCAATAGTGAGCCCCATCTGTGAGAAACTGTTGGAGAATTTCTCCTCCCCTAGGAGAAATTTGGTGAAACTGTTCCCCAAATTTCTCCACCCACAAACAGGCTGGAGAATGTTGAGAGACCATTTGTGCACAGCTCTGCTTATACATGTGTTTGTCACATTCTCACATTGCATGTTTTAAGTGAATACCTAAACATCATAGGCATACCCTGAAAAAAGGTGATGTCTGAACCTGCCCATAGCCTTATCCAATTATATCAATTATATCATCAGTGACTTTGCCCGATCTCAGATCCGTTGGTCTGGCCCTGTACAGCTGTTCTCCCATATGTTATCTCCTGGACAGGTTTTCCACAAGCAAGGCCAACTCCAGCTGCTATGGTCACCTTGTCCCTTCTCCAAAAGGTCCCTAACTGGTACTTCCCATCTTACTTTGTAACTTGTGTTTCGTTATGTTCTATGCATAATAGGTTTTAAAGTGCTGGAAGCCAATCTCCCTGCACTATAAAAGATCACTTTGAACACTAATGGTCATTTGCTAACAGGTTGTAAACGGCCTCACCGTTAGTGAGAGGGTCGGATAATGTCCATATATAGCAGGTGTTGAGTAGCGTCTGCTTTTCAGTATCATCATGTTCATAGATTTGTGGGAGTTTGTGGCAGCTTCCTGCAGTTGAATGCCACCTTGTGCCCTTCCATTTGAACATTTTGCAAAATGGGAATACTTTAACGGAATGTATAACCAGACTGATTGTGTAATTTATGTGAAACAACAGAGTCATATTGTTGAGCATCAATGATGTTAAAGAAATATCTCCATTAACATCTAACTGATTAGAAATATACATTACTAATTAAACTATAGTGTTTTAAGGCAAAGAAATCAAGCAAAGTTTCTCTGGTATGATTGGAAATGATATTAACATAAGCATAAAATTAAAAAGACCTGAATCAGAGACAGTGTAAGCTTTCTAGCTGCCCCATGGAGGGAACTGGAAATGCCTCTATGTTGCAGCATACAAGGGCTGTAATATTTGAAATCCACTCAATATATGATTAACTAATTGCCTAACAACTCTCTCCTCTGCTGGTTCTAGTGCTCCCCCCCCCAGGAATGCATGGGTCTACTGTGGAGATCCTCTTGATGATAATACATTCCAAAATCTGGAAAGCATTCTTATTTGGTCTTGTTCCCGAATGTCTGATGCATTTGGAAATGCAAATTTCATTTTTTAATACTGTACAAAGCACTGTGCATACTCAGTTTGCCATACCTTTCAAACCACTTTTTGTTCTCCCCCCACAATCTGTATTACCAATGCATGATAAAACACTGCAAAAAAACAAAGAAAAGAAAAGATGGGATTGTATGTATGAATCCATCACATTTCTCTGTGTTCATTACTTTATCAATGTGTTATGCATTTGTGTGCATTGATAGAACTGTAAAAAAAAAAAAAAAGGAGTATGGATGTGGTTACACATATGGTTGTAACAACATAGTAGGGCTATGCGTCGCTTTGCTACAAAGCCTGAATAACGAGGAGAAATGGGCTGATTAGCAGGTGCCGCGGTATGATATGAAGCAGATCAGACCAGCACCGAGGTGCCCCAAAGCAAAGCGGCTGCTCCACAAAGCGCCTTGTCCGCCTCGTATATTCAGAGCTCTTCTTATGGCTTCTGAGCAGCCCAAATAGGCTGTTTCCAAAATGTATCAACTTCCGAAAGGTCAAGCTGAGGGGCAAGAGGAGAAGGAGGGAGGGGGGAAGGCCAGAGGATGCGGAGGTGCCAAATGTATCAATTTGAAAGAGATCTGGCCACCAGGAGATGTGGGGAAGGGGAGAGGAGAGGCAGGAGGAGTGAGTGAGCTTTGCTGTGAGTCAGCCTCCATTTGCTCATTGTGAGAGAGGTGGTGTTACTGGAGAGGAGAGGAGAGGAGAGTCTGAACATTATTTGGCTAGAGCAGTGGTCTCCAAAGTGGGGTGCATGCAACCCGAGGGGGGGTGCAAGAAGATCCACTGGGGTGCACGAGCTGCCTGATAATTGAGCAGCCTCCCACTGCCCTGACGAGCTGCCACTGTTTGCAATGAAGGTGTTGGCGGTGGCAGCAGGATGAGATGGGAGCCGTGAGGGAAGCTCCATGGGATTTCTCTCTCGGTCTGCTCCAGTCCTATCCTGCCTCCGCTGTGGCCACTGGGAGCAACTGCCTGAGTCTCTGCCAGGCATGGCAGAGGAAGCCTTAGCCCTTCCCACTCTCCTCTGGCAGAACAAAGCCGAGAAGAAAGCAAGCGCTGTGGGGCCTGGATAAAACGAGGATCCATAAAATCAAAAAGGGATCCTCATGTTTTCCTATGATTTTTAAAGGATCTCACAAAACCATCCTGCAATCACAGAGCACATCTGCCTCCATGGACTGAGCCAGAAAAAAATGCAGATCTGCCACTTGTGGGAGCAGCCACGGTGCAAAACAAGGATCCTTGGCAGGGATCCTCTTGATTTCATATGACTTTTGCAGAGCAGATCCCCCAAACCACCAACATATCACAGAGCACATCTTCCTCCACGGACTGAACCAGAAAAGCATGGATCTGCCACTTGTGGGCACAGTCATGGTGCAAAACACACGGGGAACTGCCCCCCCATTCCCTGGAACTAGACTGCCGTGGGCGTGTGTCCAGAGGGCCTGGGAGCTGGCAGTGGCAGCAGGCCGCCCTCATTGCAAGCTACCACTGCTGGGATCACTCAAGCCTTACTGGGCTCCTTGCAAGCAAGGAACCCCAGAAGGCTTGAGCAGAGGAAGCAGCCATCCTCCACCCGGGTGCCCTGCCCTCCCTCCAAGGAAGGGAGAGGGTGCAGCTGGAGGGCGAATCCTGCCCTCGTGCCTGTTGGAGGTTGGCAGTCTGTGATGGGCATCACCTTCCCTGGCAGTACCAGCAGCAGCAGTAGTGGCAGCTCCCCTGGCGGTGGTACCCCTCCATGGAACAAGGGCCCAAGTAAGGAGCTGGGGGTCTGGGGGACATGTTGGGGGGGGCAAAGAGGGATTTGGATGTCTGAATCCTGCTTTGGCTTCATAGGCCAAGGTGGGTTTGACACCCTGCCCCCAATCAGCCCAAGCTGAATCGGGCCCACCTTGGAACCCCAAAGAGGCTTCCAAGTCGGATTGGGGGGTCCATGCACAGCCCTACAACTTAAGTGGCAGGGTTGTGCTGTGTTTTGCCAGTGCACAAGACTGCATGCTCATAGCAGTAAAACTATGGGAATAGTTTTACAGAAAGAATTGTGGGGCAAACAGACATAGGGTCCTATCAAGATTTCTTTTTTACAGTGTTTTATTATCATCGACACATTGGCAACACAAAGAAGAACAAGAGATGCAGAGGTATATGAGGAATGGAAAGCTAGGGATGCTGGAGAAATCTGCCGCAGACTCAAATAAGGGAAGATTCCCAGGAATTCAACCTGTGGGGTCAGTGGTAGGCTAGCTCCCCTTACCTCTGTGCCCAGCAGACTCCATGCGGGATGGCTTCCAGGTTCTAAAAAGGCAAGGTCCATGAATGGCAGCTGCCCTTGGGAAAATCACTGCTGTAAATTACATATTCTACACCAGTTGCAGCCATAAAGCACTTATATCTACGAAAACTGAAGCCATAAAAGTGCTTTTACAGCTCCAATTAACATAGATGTAAGTGCTTTATGGCTGCAAATGGCGTAAAAAAGCAGATCAACAGCCAAAATTTTCCCAAGGTCCATGAACGGCAACCGCTATTCAGGGATTTCGCCTTTTTAAAACCAGAAATGCACCCCATGAAATCTGGCAGGTGTGCAGAGCACTCTGGGGAAATCCGATGAGCTCAAGCAGCCCAGATTTCCCCACGGCGGGACTCCTGCTCGGATTGGATTTCAGGGGTTTACCCATCCCTATGGAGCTCTACAGCAAATGGTCCATGCCCCGGTTCTGGGATTACTTTTAGAAATTCTCCTAGTTAAATTGTAATTCAGGAAAACTGAAATGCAGCACAGAGTGAACTAAAGCTGCATACAAATGACTCTCAGATTTCTCCACCATATTCGTGGGCAGGGAAATTGAGGGGTGGAATTTCTCCCAATTTCTCCAGGGAGAGAAGAAAATTTCCAACAACTTGTCAAGGGTGGGATTTATTATTAGCAGTGGAAGTAGAACAGCTTCTTCTCCCCCCCCCAAGTTCCTCCCTCTTCCCCCACCACTGAAAGTGGCAAAAACAGCCCCTGTTAGTGGTTGGCAGCCTGGCCACCATATTGCATCCTCCACAGTGCTAGGGGTGGATGAAAGTCACTTACCTGTTGTCGAAGGCCGTTCGCGGTGGGGGGAGGCTCTTCGCTGCTCCCCCCGCAAAGTTCAGGCCGGAGGGGAGGCTTCCCGCCTCGCCAGGCCGAAATTCAGGCCGGGGGGGAGGCTTCCCGCCTCGCCCGGCCGAAATTCAGGCCGGGGAGGAGGCGCCTCGCCTCGCCCGGCCGCGAACGCGAAAGTAAAAAAAAAACAAAAACGCCCCCTGATAGGCTACGTGACGATTCACGTAGCCTATCACGGCTAGATCTGCGAAGTCAGCCATGATAGGCTACGTGAATCGTCACGTAGCCTATCACAGGTGACTTTAAAAAAAAAAAGCGCGTACGCGAATGGCGGCCCCCATAGGGAGCCGCCATTCGCGTTCCTTATTTAGTCGCTGTAGTCTACGTAAATGTTTACGTAGACTACAGCGAAAATAAGGGCAACGCAAATAGCGTTGTTGTTTTTTTTAAAGTCACCCATGATAGGCTACGTGACGATTCACGTAGCCTATCACAGCTGACTTTGCAAATCTAGCCGTGATAGGCTACGTGAATCGTCACGTAGCCTATCAGGGGGTGTTTTTTTTTTTTCTTTCATTGCAATGGCGGCGGCGGCAGCCGGTCGAAAGACCGGCTGCCGCTCCCGCCTCGCTAGAACACCTGCCGAACCGCCGGCCGGACCAGCCACCGGGAGGGACATTCGGTGAAGGTAAGTTCCGTCCCGGGGGGGGGGCGGGGGGCGGGGGGGGGGCGGGGGGCGGGGGGGGCGGAGGATTTCTCCCCGAAACTTGTTCGGGGGGCCAAACACGTTGGCGCTCGGCCCCCCGAAGTTTCGGGGAGAAATTCTCCACCATCCCTACACAGTGCCCTATCATTGTGAAGGGAAAATTGCAGCCACCACACAAAAAATGGTGGCGAATATTCAGAGAGAATCCTGCAAAGTGGCCTTCTTTTTTGAGGCAGGTAAGAAAAAGAAAAAAAAATTCAGAACTTTTCGCTGTAAAATCAATGTATACAGAGAAAATTTGGTTCAGCCCTATTTTCAGAGTGAACCCACATAGGGATGTATGAGAAATTAGGGATGGCGGAGAATTTCTCCATGAATCTTTGGGAGGCCGAGTGCCAACGCATTCGGCCCCCTGAAAGTGTTGGGGAAATTCTCCGCCAGCCCCCCGCCCCCCCTGGGATGGGACTTACCTTTGGCGAATGTCCCTCTTGGCGGCGGGTCCCGGCGGTGTTTCGGCGGCATTTCGGCAGGGACGGGGGCGGCGGCCGGTCTCGCCGCCACCATTACAAAATAAAAAAGTACAGTAAAAAAACACAAACACACCCGTGATAGGCTACGTGACAATTTACGTAGCCATCACGGCTAGATTTCCAAACTCAGCCGTGATAGGCTACATAAATCGTCACGTAGCCTATCACGGGTGACTTTGAAAAAAAAAAAAGCGTGTACGCAAATGGCGGCGCCCTATGGGCGCCACCATTTGCGTTCCTTATTTGGACAGGGGTAGTCTACATAAAGATTTACGTAGACTAGACGTGCCAAAATAAGGAACGCAAATGGCGGCGCCCATGGGGTGCCGCCATTTGCGTACACGCTTTTTTTTTTCAAAGTCACCCGTGATAGGCTACGTGACGATTTACGTAGCCTATCATGGCTGACTTTGGAAATCTAGCAATGATAGGCTACGCAAATCGTTATGTAGCTTATCACGGGTGTGTGTTGTTGTTGTTGTTTTTTACTTTTTTTTCGCGGCCGGGGAGACGGGGTGCTCCTCCCTGGCCTGAATTTTGCCGGCGAGGGATGGGGCGCCTCCCCCGCCGGCCTGAATTTCGGCCGGGCGAGGCGAGGTGCCTCCCCCCCTCGCCTGAACTTCGGGGGGAGAACCGAAGCGCCTCCCCCCCACCACGAAGCAACCTGCGGGACAAGGTAAGTCCCTTTCATCCATCCCTATGAGAAATTCACTTCAGTTCATTTTTTACCAGGATTTAGTCAGTTTGCACCTTCTGGACAGAACACAGACTGAGATGCAATCTGTGGTCGAAGTCTGTATATTTCCGAGCTTGCAAGGTCATTCATGGGACCCCCTCCCGCAAATGTTCGCTGCATACATACATTTGAAAAATGCACATGCAAAATGTGTACTTTGGAAAAATGCACAAGGTATAGGGATGTACGAAAGTGACTTACGTTTTGCGGATTATGTTGATGGTGGGGGGGGAGGCATTCCATCCCTTCCCCCGGAATCCTGGCCAGGGGGGGAGGCGCTCCGTTCCTCCCCCCGGAATCCTCAAATGGCCGGCTGTGCTCCGCGGCAGCTCCGCAGAGCAGCTGGCCAGGCCAGGCCCAGCCAGGCCAGGCCAGAGCCATCCACAGCCGGATTTCCGGCCGCGGAGGGCTCTGGGTAAAAACGAAAAAACCTGTGTACGCAAATGGCGGTGGCTATGGCCACCGCCATTTGTGTTCCTTATTTTTGGCCATCTTAATCTACGTAAATATTTAAGTAGACTATGACGGCGAAAATAAAGGGGAACGCAAATAGCGTAGTGGGCGCTATTTACGTCCCTTTTTCATTCACCGTTTTAGCCTACATAAATCTTTATGTAGGCTAAAACGGTGAATCAAAAGGGGACACAAATAGCACCCGCTACGCTATTTGCGTTCCCCTTTATTTTTGCCGTCATAGTCTATATAAATATTTACATAGATTAAGACGGTAAAAAGAAGGAACACAAATGGCGACGGCTGTAGCCGCCGCCATTTGCGTACGCGTTTTTTTTTTTAAACCCACCCAACCATGATAGGCTATGTAAAGATTTACGTAGCCTATCATGTCTTTTTTTTTCTTTTTTTAAAACCTAGCCATGATAGGCTACGTAAATCTTTATGTAGCCTATCACGTCTTTTTTTTTTTTTTTACACAAGCCTGGAAATGGCGGCGGCGGCAGCTGGATAGAAGACCGGCCGCCGCAGCCGCAGCCGCCCAGGAGATCCGCCCCAGGTGAGTCTTGTCCCGGGGGGGATCCACGGGGGGGGGCGGGGGTGTGGCAGACCGTTCCGCCACGGAGTTCGGGGGCCAAATGCAATGGCATTAGGCCTCACTGAGATCCGTGGTGGAATTCTCTGTCATCCCTAACAAGGTACGATTTCATCACTGGGAGAAGAATGTGTACATTTCAAAGATGCACAGAGCTGATGTGTACATTTGAAAACATATGCACAAAAATATGCATGGATTTCCATGTGAAAACAAAAAACAAAACAAAGCTCCCAATCTGATACAAACTCGAGTTAGAACAAACTTCAAGATGGAAAGCAGAGAACTTTGCTGAGCTCGAGTTTTGCTGATTCACACAACCCGAAACCCATGACACATTAATAGTCAGGACCTGTGTACCTGAGCAGCTGCCTTTTCCCACATGACCCTGTTTGGATGTTAGGATCAGCCTCTGAAGCCTTGTGTTGGGTCCCTCTACCTGCTGAAATGAAGTAGTGAGTGATAGGAGATAGGGTCTCTTCAGTTATGCCCCCCTGCTTCCCTACCCACAGAAGATAACTGAACAAAATCATTATTGTCTTCTGGACACCAGGTGAAAACAATTTTATTTGCCAACACTTTAAAGTTTTTTTATAGCAGACAAATTGTGGCTTAGTGGTTAAGACGCTGAATTGCAGACTGGAAGGTAAGCAGGACAGCAGTTCGAGACCTGAGTGATGCGTGACGGAGTGAGCTCCTGTCTTCAGTCCCAGCTTCTGCCAACCTAGCAGTTCAAAAGCAAGAAATTGCAAGTAGATAACTAGGTACCGCTTCGGCAGGAAAGCTAACAGCGTTCCGTGCACCTCGGTGTTCAGTCATGCTGGCCACATGACCACAGAAGCGTCTTCGGACAGCGCTGGCTCTTCAGCTTAGAAATGGAGATGAGCACCACCCCCTAGAGTCGGACACGACTGGTTGAGGACACCTTTACCTTTACCTTTATATATATTTATGCTGGGATTTTATCTGCTCTGTTGTGATCTTCTGGTAACTTTTGTAGTTCTATTGTTTTATTGCTTGACCTTGTAAGTTGTTCTGAGGGCTTTGGCAGAACAGTAGCTATTTAGCATCTTAAATTAAATAAATAAAAAAGCAGGAAGGCTATAGAATGGGAAAACCTGCTCATCTTACATTGCAGTAAGATTATGAATAGGGCCGGCTCGTGCATTGCTTTGGTGCCGAATCCGAATCGCAAAGCGAATTGGGCTGTTTCGGAGCTGCCTCAGTGAGATCCGACATGGATCAGACCAGCACCAAGGTGGTCCGAAGTGAAGCGGGTCATCACCGAAGCGCCTTGGTCTGCCTCAGAGATTCAGAGCTATTCTGATGCCTTCTGGAATCCAGACAGCCTGTCTCTAAATGTATCAACTCGCAAAGGATCAGGGAAGAGGTGAGGAGGAGGAGGGAGGGGGAAGGGGAGAGGAAGAGGTAGAGGGAGGGAGCTCTGGCGAATGGCAACTCCAATTGCCAAATTAGGGCTGAACGTATCCCAGCAGTCTCTAATCAGTGACAGTGGTGGAGAACGGAAGGGGGATACTGTAGGTATTGGAGATCAGCCTGCATTTGTTTCATTGTGTGAGAGAGAACTGGTTAGAGTTAGTTAGTTGGCTAGATCTGGTGTGTGTGTGTGTGTGTGTGTGTGTGTTGTACTGCAGCTTTGTCATTCTTCTTTCCCACCCAGCCCTTCTCAATTCAACTATTCCCTTTCTCTCTTTTCTAGATTCTTTATTTTAAAAACCAAAAACATTTTAAAAGTACTTTAGTTTTCTCCTTTCCTTCCCTTGTTCTTTGGCTGCCCTCCCTCTCAATTCAACTATTTCTTAGTAGCTTGCTTGCTTTCTTTCTTTCTTTCTTTCTTTCTTTCTTTCTTTCTTTCTTTCTTTCTTTCTTTCTTTCTAGATCCTATATAGATATAGATATAGATATATAATAAGTACTTTCCATTCCTTGTTCTTGGCTCCCCAGCCCCCCACCACTGCAACCAGTGAAAAATTATATCTCTTTGCTTTTAGAGTTTTTGTAGGGAAAGGCACACAGCACAATGACTTTGCCAGCCTGCTGGCCAGCCTGTTTTCCCAGGTAATATGCATTCCATTCAGCCAAAGAGAGCCTAGGTCATCCACTGTGAAGTTTCCATTTCCCATAGTAATGGAAAAGTAGTACTAGGGCAGCGGGGCTATTTACAACTTCAAAGAAACCTGCAGCAGAGATTAGGGATTGTGACCTCCTCCTAATCACCCCTTAAGCACCTCACTTCTTTTATTATCCCTTTATGACCTTTGGTTTGAGTTTCCGATAACAGCATATTTTGTCTGTGCCTAGCACAAAATCTACGGGGCCAAACTCTCTGACAAACTGTCTGAAATTTGGCAGGCGGCTGACAAACGGGGGTAACAGCTCTCCAAATTTCATGCACTTCTGTGGAGACTTCTGTGGTCACAGTACAAACTCTCTTTGCTTTGAGAGTTTTTGTTGCAAAAAACAAATTTTACCTGCACCTAGCACAAAACCTACAGGGCCAAACTGTCTGAAATGTGGCAGGTGGAATCTGCCCCGCAGGGGCTTTGGGTACCTAAATTTCATGTATTTATCATGAAAACTGAAAAAAATATGGTCGTTTCTGTTTTCCAATGCAAGTCAATGGGAAAACATCAAATCCAAATAATTTGGATATCCAAATCTCGGCTTCAGATCCAAATCTGAAGTGGATTGGGTCTGTTACCCCCATTTGATCCAAAGCAAAGCAGGTCTGAATCAGCATCCAAAGTAAAGCAGGGGGTCTGTACTCTGTGCACAGCCCTAATTTTGAACACTCTGGTCGATGCATATCCAGGAAACTCCACTTGGTGGTGATAATGTTTGACCTGGCATAGAGATCTCAAAGATTAGAGAACCAGTTTGCAGAACTGGCACCTTAATTACTGCATCTACTCCAAAACTGGATAATGATGTTGATTCTGAACTCACAGAGGGAGCGGAACAGGCATGACTTTTAGATTCTGCATTGAAAATTGTCCACTTGAAAAGACAGAACTTTTTGTCACCCTTCCCTCCTCCTGCCTGATAATCTGTGTTTCCAAAAGTAGAATGTTTTTGAGGCTATTTCAATAGGTTCAACTTCCCAGCTTCAGAACCTATGGAGTTCTATGGAGGCAAGCCATACAGATGAGACATAGCATCAAACCATTTTGCACCAGCCCGGGAATTTCATGGGGGTTGCCTGTTTGTTCATTTGATTTTTAAAATATTTCTACATCACATATTGGACATGAAGCAGTCAAGGTGGTGTATAAATATGTAGATCACAAGCTGAATATAAGCCAACAGTGTGATGTGGCTGCAGAAAAGGCAAATGCTATTTGGGGCTGCATTAATAGTAGTATAGCTTCCAAATCACGTGAAGTACTAGTAGTTCCCCTCTACTCAGCACTGGTTAGACCTCATCTGGAGTACTGTGTCCAGTTCTGGGCACCACACTTTAAGAAGGATGCAGACAAGCTGGAGAGGGTTCAGAGGAGGGCAACAAAGATGATCAGGGGACTGGAAAAAAAGCCCTATGAAGAGAGATGGAAAGAACTGGGCATGTTTAGCCTTGAGAAGAGAAGACTGAGGGGAGATAGGATAGCGCTCTTCAAGTACTTGAAATGTTGTTACAGAGAGGAAGGCCAGCATCTCCTCTCGATCATCACAGAGTGCAGGACATGGAATAATGGGCTCAAGTGACAGGAAGCCAGATTCTGGCTGAACATCAGGAAAAACGTCCTGACTGTTAGAGCAATATGGCAGTGGAACCAATCACCTAGGGAGGTGGTGGGCTCTCCCACACTGGAGGCATTCAAGATCAGGCTGGCAGCCATCTGTCAGGGATGCTTTGACTTAGATGCCTGCATTGAGCAGGGGGTTGGACTCAATGGTCTTATAGACCCCCTTCCAACCCTACTGTCCTGTGATTCTATTATTCTACTCAACAGATATCAAAAACAATTCAAACAATAACCAATATTATTAGCAACTGAGGCAATACTGCTGCACTGCTTCAGTGCCTGAGCATTTCAACTAGGGATCTATGGACTGTGTAAAATCTGCTCCGTCTGTGTTTCGTGGATTGTCAGGCATCTTTTGTTCCATCATCTGCTCACAGACGGATGCAATTTTTTTTTCTGTCAAGAGCAAAAAAATACATAAAAAATTACGTAACAGGTTTCATAAGAATTTACATAACATACCTTTGTAGGTGTTTGTTGTTTATTCGTTCAGTCGCTTCCGACTCTTCATGACTTCATGGACCAGCCCACGCCAGAGCTTCCTGTCAGCCATCGCCACCCCCAGCTCCCCCGAGGTCGAGTCCCTCACCCCCAGAATATCATCCATCCATCTTGCCCTTGGTCGGCCCCTCTTCCTTTTGCCTTCCACTTTCCCTAGCATCAGCATCTTCTCCAGGGTATCCTGTAGGGATGGGGGAGAATTTCTCCGCAAAACTTCGGGGGGCTGAGTGCCAACGCATTCGGTCCTCCGAAGGTTGTTCGGGGAGAAATTCTCCGCCCCCCCGCCCCCGCCCCCCCCCCCCAGGATGGGACTTACCTTTCACGAATGTCCCTCCCGGCGGCGGGTCCCGGCGGTGGTTTGGCAGGTCTTCATCAGGGGCGGGGATGGCAGCCGGTCTTTCGACCGGCTGCCACCGCTGCCATTACAAGAAAAGTAAAAAAAAAAAAATGCCCCTGTGATAGGCTACATAACGATTAACGTAGCCTATCATGGCTAGATTTGCAAAGTCAGCCATGATAGGCTACGTTAATCGTCACGTAGCCTATCACGGGTGACTTAAAAAAAAAAAAAGCGCGTACGGCTAATGGCGGCCCCCATAGGGAGCCGCCATTCGCGTTCCTTATTTGGTCCCTGTAGTCTACGTAAAGATTTACGTAGACTACGGCGAAAATAAGGGCAACGCAAATAGCGTTTTTTAAAAAAACACCCTGAAATCGGTGGCGAAATGGTCTGCCCCCCCGCCCCCCCTGGGATGGGACTTACCTTTGGTGAATCTCCCTGGCGGTGGTGGCGGTGGCGGCGGCGGCGGCGCGGCGGCAGCGGCCGGTCTTCCAACCGCCGCCATTTCCAGTAGAAAAAACAAAAAATGTGATAGGCTATGTAAAGATTTATGTAGCCTAACATGGCTAGATTTTCAAAAAATACCGTGATAGGCTATGTAAATGTTTACGTAGCCTATCACGGCTGAGTGAAAAAAACAAACAAACCGCGCGTATGCAAATGGCCTATCACGTAGCCTATTACAGCTGAGTGGAAAAAAAAAACCCCGCCGCATATGCAAATGGCGGCACCCATGGGCGCCGCCATTTGCGTTCCTTATTTTGGCACATGTAGTCTACGTAAACATTTACGTAGACTACGGCGAAAATAAGGGGAACGCAAATAACATAAACTATTTGCATTCCCCTTATTTTCGCCGTAGTCTTCGTAAATGTTTACGTAGACTACATGTGCCAAAATAAGGAACGCGAATGGCGGCACCCATGGGCGCCGCCATTTGCGTACGCGCGGGGTTTTTTTTTTCCACTCAGCTGTGATAGGCTACGTAAACATTTACGTAGCCTATCACGGCTGACTGCAGGGACGCAAATGGCAGCGGCTACGGCTGCCGCCATTTGCGTTCCTGGCCGGCCGGGATTCGCGGCAGGAGGGATGGGGCGCCTCCCCCTGCCAGAATTTTTGGGGGAGGGATGGAGCGCCTCCCCCCCACCGTGAAGCAAATTTCGTCAAAGGTAAGTGACTTTCGTACATTCCTACTCAAAATTTTCCTCCAAAACCACAGTTCAAAAGTAGGGATGGCAGAGAATTCTGCCACGGATCTCGGTGACGCCGAATGCCAGTGCATTTGGCCCCCCGAAATCTGTGGCAGAACGGCCTGCCACCCCCCACTCCCCCGCGGATCCCCCCGGGATGAGACTTACCTGGGGCGGATCTTCCGGGCGGCGGCAGCTCTGGCGGCGGCTCCGGCAGTGGCGCCTGCAGCGGCTGGTCTTCTGAACGGCTGCCTCCACCGCCATTTGCAGGTGTTCTTTTTTTTTTTACACTCACGTGATAGGCTACGTAGGTTTTTACGTAGCCTAAAATGTCTGGGTAAAAAAAAAAAGGCGTACGCAAATGGCGGCGGCAGTAGCCGCTGCCATTTGCATTCCCTATTTTGGGCCAACTTAGTCTACGTAAATAATTACGTAGACTAAGACGGCAAAAATAAGGGGAAAATAGCATCCGCTGTGCTATTTTCGTTCCCCTTATTTTCGCCGTCTTAGTCTACGTAAACATTTACATAGATTAAGATGTCAAAAATAAGGAACGCAAATAGCGGCGGCCATAGCCGCTGCCATTTGCGTACGCCGTTCCCCCCCCCCAGAGCCCTCCACGGCTGGAAATCCGGCTGCAGATGGCTCTGGCCTGGCTGGGCCTGGCCGGCTGCTCCGCGGAGATGCCGCAGAGCACAGCCGGCCATGGAGGATACCAGGGGGGAGGAACGGAGTGCCTCCCCCCCATCCAGGATTCCGGGGGGAGGGACGGAACGCCTCCCCCCCACCATAAACATAATCCGCGAATAGGTAAGTGATTTTCGTACATCTAGGGATGTACGAAAGTCACTTACCTTTTCGCAGGGGTGCTTCGCGGTGGGGGGGAGGCGCTTCGCTTCTCCCCCCAAAGTTCAGGCGAGGGGGGGGAGCCATCCCACCTCGCTTGGCTGAAATTCAGGCCGGGGGGGAGGCTTCCCGCCTCGCCCGGCCGAAATTCAGGCCGGGGAGAAGTGCCCCGTCTCCCCGGCCGCGAAACAAAGTGTAAAAAAAACACAAAAAAAACCCCGTGATAGGCTACATAACGATTAACATAACGATTTAAAGATTAAAGATTATATCTTTATGTAGACTACCAGGACCAAATAAGGAATGCAAATGGCGGTGCCCATAGAGCACTGCCATTTGCGTATGTGCTTTTTTTTCAAAGTCACCCGTGATAGGCTACGTAACGATTTACGTAGCCTATCACGGCTGACTTTGGAAATCTAGCCGTGATAGGCTACGTTAATCATTACGTAGCCTATCATGGGGTTTGGGGTTTTTTTTACACCTTGTAATGGCGGCGGCGGCGGCAGCCGGTCAGAAGACCGGCTGCCGCCCCCGCCCCCGATGAAAGGCCGATGAACCACCTCCAGGACCCGCTGCCAGGAGGGACATTCGCCAAAGGTAAGTCCCATCCCAGGGGGGTGGCGGGGGGGTGGCGGAGAATTTCACCGCTGATTTTGGGGGGCCGAATGCGTTGGCGCTCGGCCCCCCGAAGATTTGGGGAGAAATTCTCCGCCATCCCTATGTACATCCCTATAAAAAGCATCGATCTTCCTTCGCTCAGCCTTCCTTATGGTCCAGCTCTCACAGCCATAGGTTACTATGGGGAATACCATTGCTTTAACTATGTGGACCTTTGTTGTCAGTGTGATGTCTCTGCTCTTAACTATTTTATCAAGATTTTATCAAGATTTGTCATTGCTCTCCCCCCAAGAAGTAAACGTCTTCTGATTTCCTGGCTGCAGTCAGCGTCTGCAGTAATCTTTGTGCCTAGAAAGACAAAGTCTGTCACTGTCTCTACGTTTTCTTGCTACTTAGTCGTTGTACAGATTCCTTAGGTCAGGAGGCAGACAAGATGACTTGGTATCCCCATACCACCAAGAACTTGTCACAATTTGTTATGATCCACACAGTCAAAGGCTTTAGAATAGTCAATAAAACGGAAATAGATGTTTTTCTGAAACTCCCTGGCTTACTCCATTATTGGAATGCTAAAGAAGGAAGTCAAGAAATCACCGGGATAACAGGCAGGCATGGCCTTGGTGTACAAAATGAAGCAGGACAAAAGCTAATAGAGTTTTGCCAAGAGAACATGCTGATCATAGCAAACACTCTTTTCCAACAGCACAAGAGGCGACTCTACACATGGATGTCACCAGATGGTCAATATCGAAATCAGATTGATTATATCCTTTGCAGCCAAAGATGGAGAAGCTCCATACAGTCAGTAAAAACAAGACCTGGAGCTGACTGTGGCTCAGATCATGAGCTGCTTCTTGCAAAATTTCGGCTTAAATTGAAGAACGTCGGGAAAACCACTAAACCGTTCAGGTATGACCTAAATCATATCCCTGATGAATATACAGTGGAGGTGAGGAATAGATTTCAGGGATTAGACCTGATAGACAGAGTGCCTGAGGAACTATGGACGGAGGTCCGTAACATTGTTCAGGAGGCAGCAACGAAATCCATCCCAAAGAAAAAGAAATGCAAGAAAGAAAAGTGGCTGTCTGATGAGGCTTTCCAAGTAGCTGAGGAAAGAAGGGAAGCGAAAAGCAAGGGAGAAAGGGGAAGATATACCCAACTGAATGCAGAGTTCCAGAGAATAGCAAGGAGAGACAAGAAGGCCTTCTTAAATGAACAATGCAAAGAAATCGAGGAAAACAACAGAATGGGAAAGACTAGAGATCTCTTCAAGAAAATTGGAGATCTCAAGGGAACGTTTTGTGCAAAGACGGGCATGATAAAGGACAAAGAAGGCAGGGACCTAACAGAAGCAGATGAGATTAAGAAGAGGTGGCAAGAATACACAGAAGAACTATACAGGAAAGATCTGAATGTCCCTGATAGCCATGATAGTGCGGTCACTGAACTTGAGCCGGACATCCTCGAGAGTGAAGTCAAGTGGGCCTTAGGAAGCATTAGTAACAACAAAGCTAGCGGAGATGACAGTATTCCAGCTGAGCTATTTAAAATCCTAAAAGATGATGCTGTTAAAGTGCTGCATTCAATATGCCAACAAATCTGGAACACTCAACAGTGGCCACAAGACTGGAAAAGGTCAGTTTACATTCCAATTCCAAAGAAGGGCAACGCCAAAGAGTGTTCAAACTACCGCACAATTGCGCTCATTTCACATGCCAGCAAGGTGATGCTCAAAATCCTACAAGCTAGGCTTCAGCAGTATGCGAACCGAGAACTACCGGAAGTACAAGCTGGGTTTCGAAGAGGCAGAGGAACTAGAGATCAAATCGCCAACATTCGCTGCATCATGGAGAAAGCAAGAGAATTCCAGAAAAACGTCTATTTCTGCTTCATTGACTACGCTAAAGCCTTTGATTGTGTGGATCACAACAAACTGTGGCAAATTCTTAAAGTGATGGGAGTACCAGACCACCTTACCTGTCTCCTGAGAAACCTGTACGAGGGTCAAGAAGCAACAGTAAGAACCAGACATGGAACAACCGAGTGGTTCAAAATTGGGAAAGGAGTACGACAAGGCTGCATATTGTCACCCTGCTTATTTAACTTATATGCAGAGTACATCATGAGAAATGCCGGGTTGGATGAATCAGAGGTCGGAATTAAGATTGCTGGGAGAATTATCAACAACCTCCGATATGCAGACGATACCACCCTAATGGCAGAAAGCGAAGAGGATCTAAAGAGCCTCTTGTTGAGGGTGAAAGAGGAGAGTGCAAAAGCTGGTTTGAAACTCAACATTAAAAAAACTCAGATCATGGCATCTGGCCCCATCACTTCCTGGCATATAGAAGGGGAAGAAATGGAAGCAGTGACAGATTTTACTTTCTTGGGCTCCAAGATCACCGCAGACGGTGACTGTAGCCATGAAATTAAAAGACGCTTGCTCCTGGGGAGGAAAGCTATGGCCAACCTAGACAGCATAGTAAGAAGCAGAGACATCACCTTGCCGACAAAGGTCCGTCTAATCAAAGCTATGGTTTTCCCAGTAGTAATGTATGGCTGTGAGAGCTGGACTATAAGGAAGGCTGAGCGCCGAAGAATTGATGCTTTCGAACTGTGGTGCTGGAGAAGACTCTTACGAGTCCCCTGGACTGCAAGGAGGTCAAATCAGTTCATCCTAAAGGAAATCAACCCTGAGTGCTCCTTGGAAGGACAGATAATGAAGCTGAAGCTCCAATATTTTGGCCACCTAATGCGAAGAGAAAACTCCCTGGAAAAGACCCTGATGCTGGGAAAGACTGAAGGCAAAAGGAGAAGGGGACGGCAGAGGATGAGATGGCTAGATAGCATCACGGATGCAATGAATATGAACTTGAGCACGCTCCGGGAGAGAGCGCAGGACAGGAAGGCCTGGCGTGCTATGGTCCATGGGGTCACGAAGAGTCGGACACGACTGAACGACTGAACAACAACAACATTGACAATTTGTTCTCTAGTTCCTCTGCCTTTTCTAAACCCAGCTTGTACATCTGGCAGTTCTCTTTCCATGAATTGCTGGAGTCTACCTTGCAAGATCTTGAGCATTACCTTACTGGCATGTGAAATAAGTGCCACTGTTCGATAGTTTGAACATTCTTTAGTGTTTCCCTTTTTTGGTATGGGGATATAAGTTGATCTTTTCCAATCTGTTGGCCATTCTTGTATTTTCCAAATTTGCCTTGTTATTAGCAATTCTTTTAAGGCCCATTCAACCTCACTCTTCAGGATGTCTGGCTCTAAGTCACTGACCACACTGTCAAATCTATCGCTGATATTATTATCTTTCCTATACATATCTTCCGTATATTCTTGCCACCTTTCTTTCTCTCTTCTGCTTCTGTTATGTCCTTGCCATCTTTGTTTTTGATCATACCCATTTTTGCCTGGAATTTACCTCCAATGTTTCTAATTTTCTGGAAGAGGTCTCTTGTCCTTCCTATTCTATTACCTTCTTCCGCTTCCGCGCATTGCTTGTTTAAAAATAATTCCTTATCTCTTCTGGCTAACCTCTGGAATTTTGCATTTAATTGGGCATATCTCCCCCATCACTGTTGCCTTTTGCTTTCCTTCTTTCTTGGGCTACGTCCAGTGTCTCAGCAGACAGCCATCTTGCCTTTTTGGTTTTCTTTTTCTTTGGGATGTTTTTTGTTGCCACCTCCTGAACAATGTTGCGGACTTCTGTCCATAGTTCTTCCGGGACCCTGTCTACTAAATCTAGTCCCTTAAATCTATTCTTCACCTCCACTGCATATTCATTAGGAATATTAGTGAGCTCATATCTAACTGATCTGTGGGTCTTCCTTATTCTCTTTAGTCTGATTCTAAATTGTGCAATAAGAAGTTCGTGATCTGAACTACAGTCAGCTCCAGATCTTGTTTTACCGACTGTATAGATGTCCACCACCTTTGGCTACAAAGGATGTAGTCAATCTGATTTCAGTGTCGACCATCTGGTGAAGTCCATGTGTAAAGTCGTCTCTTAGGTTGTTGGAAGAGAGTGTTTGTTATGCACAGTGAGTTGTCTTGGCAAAATTCTATCAGCCTATGTCCTCCTTCATTTTGTTCTCCCAGACCATGCTTGCCTGTAATTCCAGGTGTCGTTTGGCTACCCACCTTAGCATTCCAGTCTCCTGTAATGAAAATAACATCTTTGTTTGGCGTATTATCCAGTAGGTGCTGCAGATCCTCATAGAACTAATCTACTTCTGCTTCTTAAGCATCTGTGATTGGGGCGTATATTTGGATCACTGTGATGTTAAATGGCTTACCCTGAATTCGAATTGAGATCATTCTGTCATTTTTTGGATTGTATCCAAGCACTGCTTGAGCCACTTTATTATTAATTATGAAGGCTACTCCATTTCTTCTGTGGTCCTCTTGTCCACAGTAGTAGATGTGGTGGTCATCTGATGTGAAGTGGCCCATTCCAGTCCATTTCAGTTCACTGACACCCAAAATGTCTATATTTAATCTTGACATCTCCCCAGTAACCACATCCAATTTGCCCTGGCTCATAGATCTTACATTCCAGGTTCCTATGGTGTGTTGATCTTTAGAACATCAGATTCATCGTTCACCACCAGCACCGTTGGCCACTAGCCGTGCTTTCGGCTTTGAGCTATCTGCGTCATCACATCTGGGGCTAGTTGAACTTATCCTTTGTTCCTCCCCAGTAGCATTTTGACCATCTTCTGACCTGGGAGACCCATCTTCCAATGGTATACCGACATATCTCTGGTTGTACTGATCCATTTGGTTTTTACGGCAAGAATACTGGGGTGGGTCGCCACTACCTTCCCCAGGGATCATATTTAGTCTGACCTCTCTGCCATGACCTTCCTGTCTTGGGTGTCTGACTCCCTTCACAGTTTAGCTCATGGCATCAAGA
Source organism: Heloderma suspectum (assembly GCF_057233095.1). NCBI lineage: Eukaryota > Metazoa > Chordata > Lepidosauria > Squamata > Helodermatidae > Heloderma > Heloderma suspectum. The sequence continues at coordinate 8,826,593 of NC_139461.1, forward strand.
GGTGCTCAAGCTCCAGCACCACGACAAGGTAACAATCTCCTTTGCTGGAGACCTTTGTAGGTAACATTTAGCATATTGTCCCCCATTCCATTCAACTTTTCCTCAGCAGATACTTGCTATTTTCCTATGAATAAATATGCATAAATTTCAGGAAAGTAAACACACACATGAAAGTCCACAGACTCTGTGTGGCCTGAGGGGGTTGCTCCACAGCGGATTCCACAGGTTGAATTCTTGGAAATCCAAGCTAATTTTTGTCTGTCTTGAATTTCTCCCACATCCCTAATTTCAACCAAAAGGTTTCTTTTTATCACTTCAAATGAAACCGAGGGATGATTTATAATCACAGCTAACAGTGATCATGAAGAATAAGTCACCTGTAGATCTTTTTTGTTCCTCGTATGGAGAAGATTAGTAAAGGCTTTCCTGCTTGATTGTATTCCAGTCACTTCGCCCTTCCTCATTATTTCTAGGAGGTAATATTTATCCTGCAAAATGAACATTCTCAGTCCTTCATCAAAGTATTTAAATGAACAAATAATCCACAAAGCTTTCAAGTGCAATGCAATGCAGCCATTTCCCAGAGCTGGCCCTCTCTGAGGATCCCCCTCACCATTTCAAATCAGAAATGACTTTGTGGAGACAATTAGCAATTATCCATAACGTGCCAAAGCTAAATCCTGCATACTTTTCGGAGCCTTCTGCCTTAAAATTCCCAATCAAATGTGAACTCAAAAAAGAAAAGAAAACATAGAAACATTTGTTGATTAGTAGTCACTGAACTGGGTAGACCTATGCTAAATCTTCTCTACTTAGAGTGATTGCAGGGACAGAAATACTTCTCCAAACACCTTGATTTTGAAAATATTCTTTTTTTCAACCCTGTTTTATGCTATTCATAGAATCATAGAATAGTAGGGTTGGAAGGGGCCTATACGACTGTTGAGTCCAACCCACTGCTCAGTGAAGGAATCTTAAGTCAAAACATCCGTGACAGATGGCTGTCCAGCTTCATCTTGAATGCCTCCAGTGTGGAAGAGCCCACCACCTCCCTAGGCAATTGGTTCAATTGTCGTATTGCTCTGATGGTCAGGAATTTTTTCCTGATGTTCAGCCAGAATCTAGCTTCCTGTCACTGAAGCCCATTATTCCATCTCCTGCACTCTGGGATGATTGAGAAGAGATCCTGGCCTTCCTCTCTGGGACAACCTTTCAGGTAGTTGAAGAGCGCTATCCTATCTCCCCTCAGTCTTCTCTTCCCCATGCCCACTTATTTCCATCTCTCTTCATAGGGCTTTTTTTCCAGTCCCCTCATCATCTTTGTTGCCCTCCTCTGAACCCTCTCCAGACATGTGTGCCTGCTACTCAGTGAACATTTCATAGAATCATAGAATATCATAGAATAGTAGGGTTAGAAGGGGCCTATAAGACCGTCGAGTCCAACCCCCTGCTCAATGCAAGAATCCAAGTCAGAGCATCCCTGACAGATGCCTGTCCAGCCTCGTCTTGAACGCCTCCAGTCAGTGTGGGAGAGCCCACCACTTCCCTAGGGAATTGGTTCCATTGTCATATGTAGCACCTCCACCCGCCACACCAGTACTGCTTTGTTGAGTGTGACTAGATTCATCTTCATTTTTGTGTTTCCCATAAGGCATGAGGGCATAGGATTGCATAGAGGCTGATATGGGGGAGAAATGGTGGCTGCTGTCACAGGTAAGGTTCATGCACCCACACATGCCCCAACTACCAGCGAGAGCATCAAAATGCCTCACTTGCTTTCAGATGCAAAAATGGGAGGGGAAATTCATACTTACCCACTGACCCTCAAGTATTTCACATGCACATATGTTTGGTACCTCCAGTTACTTCACTGCGATAGAGCTCCTTTACAGTAATGAACATCAGCAATTTGTGGGGTTCTAGGGCAGCCATTGACACAAAGGATTGTCTACTCTCTCCTGTCTGCCACTTCTTCCTCCATTTTATATGCATCTCCCCACCTTGGCCCACTTCCTAGATTCCTTCCTTGGCTCACGATGTGGCCTTTACAAGAATGTCACAGGAATCATTAGGTTTAGAGCCAATGTAGATGAGACAGTGGAAGACCCATGAATGGATCTTATGTCTGCCTATCTCTTTTCTTGCCCCACACTTGGGTGCTTCAACTCCTGTTGTGATGCACACAGGTTAAAAATCCCAACACGTGTCATTCAGGCGTATATATGTATTGCCGTATATGTGTAGAGAAAGACACATGGGGCAGGATCCAATGGGGGCCTGCCACACGCGGCCAGATCCACCGGTTTCGGTGCACACGCGACTCCTACCACTGATTAAACGCTTCCAGGGGCAAGCTCCCAAACAAGCAGAAATGCCTGTTTCTGGAAGAGGCATGGAAGGATGCATGTGGAAGACCCCCGTTGAATTTTTGTGAACTGCCCAGAGAACTTTAGCTATTGGACGGTACAGAAATGCATACATACATAAATTCTGCTCATGGTAACATCAAATTCAACCTGCAAAAGCTTCTGCTTGCCCTATCGGTGCCTCCATTATGTTTGAATCAGCAAAACTCAAGCTTGCTGAAGTTCTCTGAATTCCATCTTGAAACTCATTCCATATCATATTCCAAGTCCATATCAGATTATGAGCAATGGTTTTTTTTTGGGGGGGGGAGTTGCATGAAAATCTATACAGATTTTCATATGTGTTTTTGCAAATGTGCACATCAATTTTACACATCTTTGAAATGTACACATTCTTTTATCCCACTGATGAAAGTGTATTTGTGCACATTTTTCAAGCACGTTTTTCAAACAACCACGTGTTGTTGTTGAACACTTTTTTGGTAAAGATTGCCGAGAGAATTATCTACAACCTCATATACGCAGACAATACCACCCTAATGGCAGAAAGCGAAGAGGATCTAAAGAGGATCTAAAGAGCTAAAGAGTTGAGGGTGAAAGTGGAGAGTGCAAAAGCTAGGGATGTACGAATCACTTACCTTATACCACACCGAGGCATCCACGGTGGGGGGGAGGCAATCCGTCCCTCCCCCCAGAATCCTCCCTGGCTTTGCTCCGTGGCGTCTCCATGGAGCCGCCGGCTGGGGCTGGCCACAGCCAGAGTTCTGGCTGTGGCTGGGCTGCTGCGGCCGCAAATGGTAGCCATCGTAGCAGCTGCCATTTGCGTCCTTGCAGGCAGCCGTGATAGGCTATGTAAGTATTTACATAGCCTATCACGGCAAAGAGCAGGGACACAAATGGTGGCTGCTATGCCATTTGCGCCCCTGCTCTTTGCCGTGATAGGCTACGCAAGTATTTACATAGCCTATCACGGTAAAGGTAGCCATGCAAATGGCGTAGCGACTGCCATTTGTGTGGCTGCCTTTACCATGATAGGCTGTGTAAATACTTACATAGCCTATCACACCTGCCTGCAAGGACGCAAATGTGTCCACCACAGGGGCTGCCATTTGCAGCTGCAGCAGCCCAGCAGCAGCCAGCCGGGAGACCATCTGGAGCTGCCGCCACTGCCGGAGCCGCTGCCGGAGCCGCCACTGAATCTGCCCCATGTAAGCTCCATCCTGGGGGGGGGGGTTCCGTGGGGTGGCGGGGGGCGGGAGGCCAATCTGCCACAGATTCTGGGGGGCCGGACTCTTTAGAATCCAGCCTCACTGGAGTCCATGGCAGAATTCTCTGACATCCCTAGCAAAAGCTGGTTTGAAACACAACATTAAAAAAACTAAGGTCATGGCATCTGGCCCCATCACTTCCTGGCGTATGGAAGGGGAAGAAATGGAAGCAGTGACAGATTTTACTTTCTTGGGCTCCAAGATCACTGCAGACGGTGACTGTAGCCATGAAATTAAAAGACGCTTGCTCCTTGGGAGGAAAGCTATGGCCAACCTAGACAGCATGGTAAGAAGCAGAGACATCACCTTGCCGACAAAGGTCCACATAATCAAAGCTATGGTTTTCCCAGTAGCAACGCATGGCTGTGAGAGCTGCAATATAAGGAAGGCTGAGCACCGAAGAATTGATGCTTTCGAACTGTGGTGCTGGAGAAGACTCTTACGAGTCCCCTGGACTGCAAGGAGGTCAAATGAGTCCATCCTAAAGGAAATGAACCATGAGTGCTCATTGGAAGGACAGATACTGAAGCTGAAGCTCCAATATTTTGGCCACCTAATGTGAAGAGAAAACTCCCTGGAAAAGACCCTGATGCTGGGAAAGATCGAAGGCAAAAGGAGAAGGGGACGGCAGAGGATGAGATGGCTAGATAGCATCACTGATGCAATGAATATGAACTTGAGCACACCCGGGAGAGAGCGGAGGACAGGAAGGCCTGGCATGCTATGGTCCATGGGGTCACGAAGAGTTGGACACAACTGAACGACTGAACAACAACAACAAACAAATCACATTGCAAGTTCAGAAATGTACAGACATCAACTGCAGCAGCATGGAAAGAGCCATGATGTATCTGCATGCTCTACAGTTGTTAAAGATGAGGATCCTGTTAGAAAAAAGGGGTTGCAACTAGGGATGGTGGAGAATTTCTCCACGAATCTCCAGAAGGCCGAATGCCAACGCATTTGGCCCCCCGAAATTGGTGGGGAAATTCTCTGCTGGCCCCCCGCCCCCCCCGGGATGGGACTTACCGTGGCTGAATGTCCCTCTCGGCGGCGGGTCCCGGCGGCGTTTCGGCGGGGGCGGGGGCAGCGGCCGGTCTCCCGACTGGCTGCCGCCGGCGCCATTGCAAAAAAAAAAGTAAAGTAAAACACACACACACACACCCGTGATAGGCTACGTAACAATTTACGTAGCCTATCACGGCTAGATTTCCAAAGTCAGCCGTGATAGGCTATGTAAATCGTCATGTAGCCTATTACAGGTGACTTTGGAAAAAAAAAAAAGCGCATACGCAAATGGCGGTGCCCATGGGGCGCCGCCATTTGCGTTCCTTAGTTTGGCACGTCTAGTCAACGTAAAGAGTTACGTAGACTACGGCGAAAATAAGGGCAACGCAAATAGCACCACTATTTGCTATTTGCTCAGCACTACTCTCCCAATACTCCCTGGAAAAGACCCTGATGCTGGGAAAGACTGAAGGCAAAAGGAGAAGGGGACGGCAGAGGATGAGATGGCTAGATAGCATCACAGATGCAATGAATATGAACTTGAGCACGCTCCGGGAGAGAGCGCAGGACAGGAGGGCCTGGCGTGCTGTGGTCCATGGGGTCACGAAGAGTCGGACACGACTGAACAACAACAACACTCTCCCAATCCAAACCATTTTTCTGTCTCTCTTGTACCAGTTGCATTTGCCATTTTAAGTAACTCAGGAGATCTAATTATGTTTCTCCCTTACCTTTGCTCACCCTGCAGCTCTGGTCCCAACAACTGACCACAGAAAGATCATGTAACCTTGGTCCAGCTTAGCTCTGGCAGCTGAAAAGAATTTGGAAGAAGCTTTCTCTCAGCAGACACAGCAAGAACCACTAAAGAGTTAAATGGGGAACTGCACACGCACATACCTGCAGAAAGAAAATGTTAAACAATATTGGCAGTTGACTTTTCATAGTCTCTACCTGAGAAATATGTTAAATGAAAAAGGGCAAAAAAATAGATGGTTATTGGACTGGGTGAAAGTGCTAATGCTACGAACAGAGATTTATTACTTCGCGATGGCCCTTTTGACAATCTAGTATGTTCATTCAAGTGCTTCAGCGACTAATTTACCCCCACATCTCCCACGTCTCCATCCCCCCCTCCTCCCCAGTCTGTCATGGATATTAATGAACTTACTTTTGGGCCATTCTTTTCATGCTTGGCACTTTCACAGTCAGGAAAGTGGTTGGATGTTGGAAACTTTAAAGCTGTCTTCCAAATTAGTGGAGATCTAAAGAAGGCATAAGAGTGTGGGGGATGGGGTGGCAAAGGAGGGTGGGAAGGAGATGGCTGGAATTCACTCTACCTGAGCTCAGAAGGGAAAATATAAAATCAAACCAAAGGTGCACCCAGTCCAGCACTGTGGCCAACAGGATGCCCTGCAAAGGTGGGATGGAGATCACCACTGACTCCCAACATCTGTTGCTCAGGGATGCTTCTGAATATGGAGGTTGCATCTGGCCAACATACCTAATTGTCACTGGTAAACTTAATCTAATTGCCACTGGTCATGAATATGGTCATCACAACCAATTTTTGAGGCAGAGATTTCCAAAAGAGGACTATACAAGGATGGACAAATCTGTCCATTTCAGTTCCTCATTCCTCTAGCTTTAAGTTTCTTTCATCCCATTTCCACCTCAGCTTGCAATTTTTTTAAATGTCTGCACAAATATTTGAGTGCCTTTTCATGCACATTTCTCAAAACGTATGCATTTTTGTACACAGTTTTGCCAAATACATGCATTTTTGCAAGCAAGTTTCCTACTATAATGCCTGTTCGTATAGGCATTTCACAAATGACTAAACAAATGACTACGGAGTACATGCCCTAAGGTACTCATTTTTGCATGCATTTGAGGGGTGGGGTGGGGTGGGGAGAACTGTATCACAAGTTCTGGAAAACTGGCAATATCAAAATATAACTATGCTGTTGTCCTGCTTGTGGGTTTCCCATTGACAGCTGATCAGCTGCTGGATTAGATGGACCCTTGGTCTGATCCAGCGTGGTTCCTCTTATGTTAACTACATTTTGGTTCACATATTAGTTCAGGAAGTGCACATTAGTTAAGTTCACATTAAAATGCAAACTCACCAAATTTCTTCCTTATCCCTAGGACTACATGTTGTATGAGAAAGTAATTACACAGAGAACAGCTGGGAGAGAGCCTTGCTTGGGATTTCAGTGACCAGTCTGGGTGTATAATACTGGGCTAAAATACTGGCCTGATTCAGGATAAGCCATCTTCATATGTTGGCATATGGTGATCCTGAGCAAATCACAATGAGGGTGTGTGTGGTTCTTCTTGTTGAGGTGATGCTGATGCCGATGGCCACAATCCAGTTGTAGGCAGCTAGTCACGTATGACAGCGGGTAGCTTGGGATAGGCAGGTATATCCCCCATGCTTGCCCAAAGTTGCATCCAGCCAGTTCAATGAGGCCAGGATAATTTATTTATTTATTATTTAATTTATTAATCGCCCATCTGACTGGTCACCCAGCCACTCTGGGCGATGTACAACATACAATAAAACAATAAAATTCTACAATAAAAAGATTTTCTAAAATACCCTAACCCACCCCAAATGCCTGCCTGAACAGCCACGTTTTTAATGCACGACGGAAGCTCATTAAAGAGGGGGCATGACAGAGTTCCCTAGGGAGGGAGTTCCACAGAGTGGGGGCCACTACAGAAAAGGCCCTCTCCCTCGTCCCCACCAGTCTAGCTGTCCTGGCTGATGGGACAGAGAGAAGGCCATCCGAGGCTGATCTTGTTAAGCGGCCTGTCTGGTGCTGCTGGAGGCGCTCCTTAAGATAGGCTGGGCCGGAACCATATAGGGTTTTAAAGGTCAAAACCAACACCTTGAATTTGGCTCGGAAAACAACTGGTAACCAGTGCAACTCCTTCAGCACTGGAGTGATGTGATCTTGCCGGCGGCTGCCTTTAATCAGGCGAGCCGCCGCATTCTGTACCAGCTGCAGCTTCCGAACCGTCTTCAAGGGTAACCCCACGTAGAGCGCATTACAGTAGTCTAAACGAGAGGAGACCAGGGCATGTACTACCGAAGGGAGCAGATGGTCGGGAAGGAAGGGGCGCAGCTGCCGTATCAGATGGAGTTGATACAGTGCTGTCTGGCTCACAGCTGACACCTGAGCCTCCATGGACAGCTGGGAGTCCAAAATGACTCCCAGGCTGCGGACCTGGTCTTTCAAGGGTAGCCGTACCCCATTCAACACCAGGTCAACATCCCCTAGCCTCCTCTTGTCTCCCACCAAAAGTACCTCAGTCTTGTCAGGGTTCAGCTTCAGCCTATTCCTCCCCATCCAGCCACTCACCATCTCCAGACATTTGGACAGGGATTCTACATAAGAGTCATGATGAAGCCACATTTGTTATGCATGCAGAAGGCTGCTTCCCTACGTGGATCTCTCCTGCCAGATCAGGGCAATTCAAAGAATCATAGAATAGTAGGGTTGGAAGGGGCCTATAAGACCATTGAGTCCAGCCTCCTGATCAATGCAAGAATCCAAGTCAGAGCATCCCAGACAGATGGCTGTCCAGCCTCGTCTTGAATGCCTCCAGTGTGGGAGAGCCCACCACCTCCCTAGGGAATGGGTTCCATTGTCATATTGCTCTAACAGGCAGGAAGTTTTTCCTGATGTTCAGCCGGAATCTGGCTTCCTGTCACTTTAGCCCATTATTCCATGTCCTGCACTCTGGGATGATGGAGAAGAGATCCTGGCTTTCCTCTCTGTCACAGCCTTTCACGTACTTGAAGAGTGCTATCCTATCTCCCCTCAACCTTCTCTTCTCAAGGCTAAACTTGCCCCGTTCTTTCCATCTCTCCTCATAGGGCTTTGTTTCCAATTAATAATATTGGTATTAACGTTGTGTAATCAGTCATCCCTGGTGCATCACACAGTAACATGACCAAAAACAAAACAAAAGACAAGTTCATGTCACAAGGAGCTTACATGCATATTGATCCACAAATAACTGAAGCATTCATTCATTCATTCATTCCTTCCTTCCTTCCTTCATTCATTCATTCATTCATTCCTGTTCACTAGGGCTGTGCACCACTTCGGCTTGAGGCCTGAACCCAAGACAAAGCGGGCTGCTTCAGGTCAATTTGGACCCATTCCGAGATGAAGCAGAAGGGCATGAAGCGACCTGGAGTGGGTTGGGGGCTCTCCAAAGCACTTGGTGTGCTTTGGAGCTTCAGCCCCCTCAGCCCAGCCCCCCCCAGCCCACCCATGCCAGCGCCTCCAAGTCCTTGCCTAAGCCGCCTTCTCCTCTGCCACCACTTCTCCCCCACCGCCTTCTCCACCTTCTCCATACCTCCTCCTCCACGGCGCTGCAGTGCCACCACTGCTGCCTTCTCTTCACTGCTGCCGCTGCCTTCTCCACACTACTGCGGAGGTGGCAGAGATGGTGAGGAGAATGCAGTGGCAGTGGCAAGGAGAATGCAGCGGTGGCAGCAGAGAAAGTGGCGGCAGAAAATGGCAGAGGTGGCGACGGCCCAGGTAAGGAGCTGGGGGGTTGCGTGGGGGCATCGGGGGGACTTGAAGCAGGGCTCATTATCCGAATCCCACTTTGGGTTCAGGCCGCGTTGGGCCAGGGCCCCCCACATCAGCCCGAGCTGAATTGGGCCAACCTCCAAAGCCACGAAGTAGCTTCCAAGTCAGATTGGGGGGTCCCTGCACAGCCCTACTATTCACCAGAACCCATAATGAAAACAAATAGATGATGAGAAATCAAAGCCTTAGGGTGCAATCCTATTGAGATGATCAGCCAGCTCAGAAGTCAGAGGCTGGTAAGTATCTAATGCAGGGTGGCCATAGCATGGAGGCAATCCTTATCTCCATGCTCCAGCCACCCTGCATTTTTGGCTAGATGGGCAATTTCAGCTGTTTAGCTGTGGCTTTGGGAAGAGGAAGGGAAGGAGGCCATGTGGCACATAGGAAGCTGTGTAAAGTGGCTTCTGCAGGCTCCTCCCATCCTTGCCCCAGAAGCACCCCCTCTTCCCTGTTTCCAAGCATGGAGACATAGCTGACACAGAGAGAACAGTGCCAGCTACAAGGTGGGGGGGGTAGTGCAGTTTCTGGTCATTGCATTAGGAGCCTTAGCTCCAACCTTGGTTCCCCAAAACTGAAAGAATCGTATGGTCCCCTGGACAGTGTCTAGTGGCCATAGAATTGCTGCCTTAGTAAGTTATGCATGACTAATTTGGTCCCATTGATTTAAATAGGTCTACTAAGTATGACTAAGTCTGGATCCAACCATGCATCTCAGCTTTAGCCCTCCACCCCATCTGCTAAATAGGGATAATGACACGGTTCTACCTTACATTCAAATGTTAGGATTATTGAACTCTGTTGAACAAGTTTTCCCATCTCCAAGTCCATTCCATGCCAGTTCCAAGCAGATAATTGTTTGTTTTAATTGGGGGGGGGGACATACAGATGTATGTGTGTGTGTGTGTGTGTTTAAGTTCATACTTGTGTGTGTGTTTTTCAAATTGTATGCATTTTTGGTATGGATCGACCCCTTGACTCAAGGGTGTTTGCAAAAATTTTTAAAATGTGGACATTTTTCTAGGGATGTACAAAAGTCACTTACCTTTTCAGCAGGTGATTCGCGGTGCGGGGGGGTGCTCCGCACCTCCCCCTGAAATCCTAACCTGGCTGGCTCCGCTCCGTGGCACCTCCGCGGAGCTGCCAGCCGGGTGCATTCGTAGGCGCTATGTGGAGCCTGCGGATGCAAATGGTGGCAGCTATGGCAGCCGCCATTTGCATTCCTGTTTTTTGGTCATGATAGGCTATGTAAATATTTACGTAGCCTATCACGGCAAAAATAGGGAAGCGAATGGCAAAGTTGACATTCACAAAGCAGCACGAACGGCACCAGATAAGTGTTCCGTTTTGCGTGCCTTTTGCGGGGTGGTGGGGCAGGGGGCTTCATTCCGCCACAGATTTCGGGGGGCCGAATGCACTGGCATTTGGCCTCACCGAGATCCATGGCGGAATTCTCTGACATCCCTACATTTTCCTTTGTGCATCTTTTTCAAATGTGGGCATTTTTCCTTTCCCATGGAACACATCACACATCCCCAAATGTATGGATTCCAAAAGCAAACTCCATTTCCAGCTGGTTTGGATTGGGGATATCCACAACAAGGATTTAATAAAACAGATTCCTCACACATCCGTATAAAATCTGATGAACATTTATCTTGAAAATCACAACCCTGGAAAGATTAGGAAAGAAACTGTATTAATAATAAATAGGATGTGTTTGTAAAGGTCAGTGATCCCTCTTGTGTATTCTTCTTCCTTCCTTTAGGGAGCACTCTTGCTCTTGTCCATGATCTAACCATAGCGCGGTCATAAACCCTTTTGAAAACCACCTGCCTTTTCCAGAATTTCTCCTTTTCTCTCCTCTCTTTCTCCAGATCGTGTTTGTGTGTGTGTCAGATTGGCTTTGCTGCAGAATATGTTGCAGCAAAGAATTGAGTAAGCCAAACGGAGTTTTCATCTACCTGCAGGTGAGGATTTTCTGACTATTGGTAGACGTAATTATTTAATGAAGCAAGGAGTTGCTATTGATTTTGTGATGCTGGGTGGAAATTAGAAGCCCAGTTATAATTGCCCTTAAGCTTCCCATTTATCATCCAAAATGACCCTTGCCTCTTAGGTCTAAGTTAATGGAAACTGTGATGCCAGTCAGCCAACTTGTAAAGGCTACCTCAGCTCTGGAGAGGAGATTCTCATAGGGATGGCAAAGAATTCTGCTATGGATTCCAGTGAGGCCGAATGCCAGTGGTGGAATGTGGTGGAACGGCCTCCTGCCCCCGCGCCTGCCCCACGGAACCCCCCTGGACGACACTTACCTGGGGTGGATGCGGTGGCTTTGGCGGCGGGTGTGGCAGTGCGATGGCGTGGCAGCGGTGGTGGAAGGTGCGGCAGCAGCGGAAGGGGTGGCGCGGTGGCAACGGCGGAAGGGGCGGCAGCGGTGGAAGGGGCAGTGGGGGCGGCAGGCACGGCAGCAATGGGTGCAGTGGTGGAGGTGGAAGGTGCGGCGGCGGCAGAAGGTACGGAGGCAGTGGGTGCAGCGGCAGGGGCAGCAGGTGCGGCGGGGTCAGGCACGGGGGAAGGTGCGGCGGCGGGGGCGGCAGTTGCAGCAGCAGGGGCGGCAGTTGCGGCAGTGGTGGGGGTGGGGGCGGGTGTTGGGGCGGCAGCAGGGGCTGGTCTCCTGGCTGGGCGCAGCATATGCAAATGGCGGCAGCTACGGCTGCTGCCATTTGCGTTTGCTATTTTTAGCCGTTCTAGCCTACGTAAATATTTACGTAAGCTAGAACGTTGAAAAATAGCAAACGCAAATGGCGGCCTCCATAGCTGCCACCATTTGTGTACACTTTTTTAAAATTTTGCCATGATAAGCTATGTAAATTTACATAGCCTATCACGGTTAAGTACAGGGACGCAAACGGCGGTGGCTACAGCTGCCACCATTTACGTCCCTGCTGCCCAGTGGCCGGATGTCCAGCTGCGGGCAGAGCCAGCTGGCGGCTCCACGGAATCCCTGCGGAGTGGAGCCAGCCGGGCAGGATTATGGGGGGAGGGACGGAGCGCCACCCCCCCCCACCGCAAAGCAGATCCGCGAAACGGTAAGTGGCTTTCGTACATCCCTAGATTCTCATGAAATTTGGATTCAGACATGCAAAGCCATGAAATCAGGTTAATGAAAATCTGTAATTCTGGCACAGCTGGAGCTACTGCAGAAACGGAGACCCCATGTGCTCTCCTCCTCTCTGGTCCATGCCATCTAAGAATTGCAAAACGGAGGGCCCAAGGGACAAATCCAGACTTCCTCAGGTCCCAGTCTCCCCCCTGCATGGGTCCCCAGATGGTCATGTCCCACCCCCTTTCCCCCAAGCACCATTTGTTCCTTGGTTTCCCAAGTTTGGGGCAGTGTCTCCCCCCACCCTTTTAAAAGGTTGCAATGCCTCCCCTAACCCTTCGCTACTGGCAGTAAGAGCTTTAAGCTAGAATATGCTGGCATTGGGGGGATTTTTTGCCAGTTGTATGTTTTGCCTTTGGCTCCGTCCACCACAGGAATGTGACCCCCAAGAGCTTTTCTGTAATGGGATTTCGCCCACTGGCTGAAAGAGGTTCAACACCCCTGATCTCAGAAACTCACTGCTGTGAGTTCCCACACACCCCGTTCGACTTTATTGGATAACGCTTGCAGGGGCAGAGAAGCTGACAAACTGATGAAGGCCGAGGTTAGGAAAAAGAGGGGAAGAGCAAGACAAAGTGCTGCCGTTTTCAGCAGGAACCCAGTGTCTTGTGTGTCTTCTGCCCAATGAGAATTTGGGGGTATGGAGGCAACAGTCTCAAGTACCTGGCAAGCCACAATATGGGGTTGGTGGTCTGCATTCAGCTCAATGGGGTGCACAGGTTGTGCAGGGCTACAATTTGTATTTGTTTTAATTGTGCTTTTAAATATTTAAATTTAACATTGAAAAAGGCATTTATTATAGCCTGGCAGCCTTAAATTTTCATTCAGTTCCACTTCCACCCGTAATTTGGATGACTCCCCAAACTCGTTAGATAGCACTTTGGAGCAGTCAAAATAGGGATATACGAACTGTGTGAAATCCACTCCGTCTGTCTTTTGTGGATTGTCAGGTGCCTTTTGTTCTGTCATCCATTCACAGATGGCTGCAAATTATTGCTTTTTCATCATATGGAAAAATATGCAAATAATTCCATCAGGGGTTTCGTGACAATATCCATCATTTACCATAGTACATAACATTTTGCATATTGTTCTCCATTCCATTCAACTTTCCCTTAGCAGAAACCTATGTATTTTCCTATCAATAAATATGCATAAATTTCAGGAAAGTTAAAAACCCGAACCGAAAGTCCATGGACTCCACATGGCCTGAGGGTAGGGATGTACACAACTAACTTACCTTTTCGATGGGGTGATTTGCGGTGGGGGGGAGGCGCTCCGCACCTTCCCCGAAATCCTAACCCGGCCGGCTCTGCTCCATGGAGATTCTACGGAGCCGCCGGCTGGGGCCGCCCACAGCCGGACATCTGGCCGCTGGGCAGCCTTCTGGAAAAAAACCCAAAAAACAGCGTACGCAAATGGCGGCAGCTACGGTGGCAACCATTTGCGTTCCCCTTTTTTTCGCCATAATAGCTTATGTAAATATTTATGTAGGCTAAAACAGCGAAAAAAAGGGAACGCAAATGGCGGCCGCCGTAGCCACTGCCATTTGCGTACGCATTTTTTTTTTTTTTAGCTTGCCGTGATAGGCTATGTAAATACTTACATAGCCTATCACAGTCTCTGCAGGGATGCAAATGGCAGCCCTGTGTTAGCCGTGATAGGCTATGTAATTACTTATGCAGCCTATCACAGCTATGATGAGGAAGCGAATGGCGGCCGCAGTGCGGCCGCCATTCGCAAGTCAGCACGGACAGCAGCAGATAAGTGCTCCATTTCACGCACCTTTCTTTGGTGGGGCTTCATTTCGCCATGGATTTCGGGGGGCCAAATGCACTGGCATTCGGCCTCACTGAGATCTGTGGCAGAATTCTCTGACGTCCCTACCTGAGGGGGTTGCTCCACAGTGGATTCTGCAGGTCGGATTCTGAGAAATCCAAGTTCATTTTAGTCCATCTCAAATTTCTCCAGCATCTAGGGGTGGACGAAAGTCACTTACCTGTCCTCGAAGGCCGTTCGCGATGGGGGGGAGGCGCTTTGCTGGTCCCCCCGCGAAGTTCAGGCCGGGGGGAGAGGCTTCCCTCCTCGGCCTGGCCGAAATTCAGGCCAGGGGGGAGGCTTCCCGCCTCGCCCGGCCGCGAACGCGAAAGTTAAAAAAAAAACAAAAACGCCCCCTGATAGGCTACGTGACGATTCACGTAGCCAATCACGGCTAGATCTGCAAAGTCAGCCGTGATAGGCTATGTCCATCATCACGTAGCCTATCACGGGTGACTTTAAAAAAAAAAAAGCGCGTATGCGAATGGCGGCCTCCATAGGGAGCCGCCATTCGCGTTCCTTATTTAGTTGCTGTAGTCTACGTAAATGTTTACGTAGACTACGGCGAAAATAAGGGCAATGCAAATAGCGTTGCCCTTATTTTCACCGTAGTCTACGTAAACATTTACGTAGACTACAGCGACCAAATAAGGAACGGGAATGGCGGCTCCCTATGGGGGCCGCCATTATCCGTACACTCTTTTTTTTTTTTTTAAGTCACCCGTGATAGGCTACATGACGATTGACGTAGCCTATCACGGCTGACTTTGCAAATCTAGCCGTGATAGGCTACGTGAATCGTCACGTAGCCTATCAGGGGGTGTTTTTTTTTTCTTTCATTGCAATGGCGGCGGCGGCAGCCGGTCAAAAGACCGGCTGCCGCTCCCGCCTCGCTCGAACACCCGCCGAACCGCTGGCCGGACCAGCCACCGGGAGGGACATTCGGTGAAGGTAAGTCCCGTCCCGGGGGGGGGGCGGGGGGGCGGAGGATTTCTCCCCGAAACTTGTTCGAGGGGCCGAACACGTTGGCGCTCGGCCCCCCGAAGTTTCGGGGAGAAATTCTCCGCCATCCCTACCAGCATCCCTAAGTGAAAGTGCTTCACTTACATTATCACATTATCCTCACACTAACCCTCTAAGGGCACAATCCTATGCATGTTTAGACAGAAAAATGTCTGATAGCCCCCAGCTTTCCCTAGCCATGATCATTTATTTATTTATTTATTTATTCATTCATTCATTCATTCATTCATTTCATTTCTATACAGCCCAGTAGCCGAAGCTCTTTGGGCGGTTCACAAAAATTAAAATCAAATGGCACACAATAAAACAATTTAAAATATATAGAACATTAAAACCGCAATATAACAATACAACCACAATCAAACCTAGCAGCAGTGCAGGAATTTAAAATACAGTTTTTAAACAGCAAAGCTAAAAGTCTAGAAAGCTAAAATGCTAAAATGCCTGGGAAAATAAAAAGGTTTTCACCTGGCGCCAAAAGGAATACAATGTAGGTGCCAGGTGAACCTCACCAGGGAGCTCATTCCAGAGCCAGGGTGCCACAGCAGAAAAAGCCCTCCTCCTAGTAGCCACCTGCCTCACTTCCTTTGGCAGGGGCTCACAGAGAAGGGCCCCATTTTGCACAGGGGGGTGAGTGAGACAAAGAGACAGAGCTGTGCCAGAGGTTTCCTAGCTTTATTTCATTCTTGGCTGGGGCTTAGACACTATGTGATGTCTCTCCACTATGCTCCACTACTTTGGGCAGAAAGTTACATAATAAGACCTTTTGACTAGGAGTGGGGTGGGGTCTTGCATGTCCAAGAACTGTCTGGGCAGAGTTTAAAACTGGCCTGAGCACAATTACTGAAGAAGGGGTGTGCCTAGAATGATGAAAAGCAGATGGCTCTATTAAGGAAAGCGGCTTTGCTGTTCCTTTCAGTGTAGTCACCTTGGAATGCATATGTGCCCTGTCATCTGAAATAGACTGGCAGTTGGCCAGAGAAATCAGCTGTGTTCCTGATGGCTCTATATAAGCAAACAGAGACAAAATTAAAGAGCTCTCCAGGGGCACTGTTGGCAACACAGCACTGAATTGCTCGGGAAGGCAACTACCAGATTGTCGACTCATGGCCACTTTTGCTCTGTCTCTGGCTACCACAGATGCTTCCAAGGAGAGTATAGTTGGGTAGCGAGTAAGGATGATCCAGCCCCATCAGTTTCTCCAAACTTTCAGTGCTCCCAAATGTTTAGGGAAAATGTGAACATATGAGGGGGGGATCCCACGACCACCAGTGGATAGTGGCTTACTGTCCACAAACTTGTCAGCTCGGTACATTCTTCTGGTTTGCTCTGCCCTTCGTTCCAGTTCTCCCAAATCCCAGTTTAACCAGGTGAAGTTCTTCAATTAATTCTGAAACTGGAGCATCCACATTTTGCCAAAGCCTTCATTTTCTTGCAGTTATTTTGGCCGTGTGTGTGTGTGTGAGGTTCCTTGGCCCTCTCCACTTGCAATCACACACTCCAAGGCACCACGCTCACTACTTTATTAGTTAGCCACCAGGTTCTTTACAAATGCAAGCCCTTGGAGACTCTCAAGCTACAAAGGAAAACAGCTACTACACACAATTGCAAATATCAATAGAGGAGCCAAGTGGGAATCAGAGTTGTTGCCGACAGTTTGAACAAGAACTTGCCAGACAGAGTAACGGGGGAGGGGGTGCCCCTCCCTTACAGTTGTGCCCCCCTACGTAGGCTATCACACATAGCCAACCTGGCAGAGCGTCTGAGCTCCACCTCTAACTTTTCCTGCTTTGTTCTGCAACGGACCCTAACATCACCCAAGTCATGTCCCTCACTCTCTTCCTCCCCCGAGTCCTGGGTTCTCATGGAGGAGGAAAGGGGGGCCTTCAGGTTGAGCCATCTGTGTGTCAAGCTCTGGAGAAGAAGGCCTTGCCATATCTGAGCTCACTAGGGAGGGAGCCTCCCCCAGTTCTGACAGTTCCCATTCTGGGTCTGAGCTGCTAATGGTCTCCACATGCTCAGAATCATTCCTGACCGGGGGGGGGGGTTACTGATCTCCACATGTGTTCCTGGGCATTGGTAAAACACCACCTAAGGAGATGCGAGTGTAATGCCATCTTGATATGGCGAAGGCTAGGAGGGAGGGGTGGGTGGAGGAGGAGAATTGGAGGAGAATTGGCTTGCAGGGAGAAAGGAATTGGTTGAGGATCAACCAATAGTAGCCGTATTGAGCTACTATACGGTAGCTCAATCAAACACTGATCCCTCCACCAAATGGTTTCATTGCCTCCTGCTCAGCCACCCCTGCTATATACAAATGTGTGTGTGTGTTTTCAAGGATCAATAGAGAATTTCCACTCTGGAAACAAGACTGAGTGATTCATAACTCCCCAATCCCAGGAGAAACCAAGTGTAGAGTTTTGAAGCATACCTAGTATCAGGTCTGCCTGGAGACTTCACCAGAAGAAATTATCTCTGTTGCTTGCTGTCTGGTTCCAGTTCATGCACTCTTGATAGATCCTTTTTCCTTTTAATATTGCTGGGAGCAATTATCTTCAGAGCTCCCCAGGGGATCTATACTGAAAAGCACCATACATTTGTTGTGAAATATGAGAGGAGTTTTGCAATGGTGAAGGTGCTGAGGTAAGGGCAACCTGGATGATTCAGATAGCGTGGTCTTCGTTAGGAGGAAATATTGGCCAGCCGTGACCTTTCGTTTACATCTCTTATAAACAGAGCAAATCTTGGAGAACTGGCAATGGATGGCAATGATGTGTCAAGCATGACAGCTGCTAATTCAAAGGGAAAGGTTTATAGATTAAGATGAAGGGAGGCTTTGAGAAACCTGTGAGCAAATGAGATGAAAAGGCGGCCAGGTAATGGAACCAAGATTGATGCCTTGGAACAGCCTTCTCCAACCTGATGATGTTTTGGACTACAACTCCCAGCAGTCCTGACCATTGGCCATGCTGCTTGGTGCAGATGGGCATTGACATCCAAAACATCTGGAGGGCACCAGGTTGGGGAAGTCTGCTTTGGAGGATGGAACTGTATTTTTCCCCAAATTCATGGTGGTTTTCATTTGAACAAGAAAGGGGTCACAAGTCACAATTGTGCTATCAAAGCCAGTCTTTATTTCCTCTTATTTTCTGACTTGTGACCTTTGCTCCTCCAACTCCGGAACCCTCAGTGGCCCAAGTCTCTTGCTTTCTTAAACAAATCTGTTCATGCTGCCCCTTATGCCTGGAACACTTTACATGGTGCTGTTAGCAGGGTGTTAGTGATTGCTAAGAAAATCAGTCAGCCACACACATGGCAGGATGCACTTAGAAAATCTTTGTTGCAACAACAGACTTAGGGATGTACGAAAGTCACTTACCTTTTTGTAGCTTGGATTCGTGGGGGGGGAGGTGCTCCGTCCCTCCCCCCGGAATCCTCCCTGGGCTGGCTCCGCTCCATGGCGGCTCCATGGAGCTGCCAGCCAGGGCCGTCCGCAGCCAGAGTTCCAGCCACGGATGGGCTGCTGTGGACACAAATGGTGGCCGCTGTAGTGGCTGCCATTTGCGTCCTCTGAAGCTGCTGTGATAGGCTATGTAAGGATTTACGTAGCCTATCATGGCAACCCCCAAAAAACAACAACAGTGTACGCAAATGGTGGCGGCTATGGCCGCCATTTGCATTCCCTATTTTTAGCTGTTTTAGCCTCTGTAAATATTTACGTAGCCGGGGAGCGCCCCGTCTCCCCGGCCACGAAATACAAAAGTAAAAAAACAAAAACACACACCCGTGATAGGCTACGTAAGTATTTACGTAGCTTATCATGGCAACCCCCAAAAAACAACAACAGTGTACGCAAATGGTGGCGGCTATGGCGGCCGCCATTTGCATTCCCTATTTTTAGCTGTTTTAGCCTATGTAAATATTTTTAGCTGTTTTAGCCTATGTAAATATGTAAATATAGAACAAGTAGCTCCTGCAGAAATTTATCCAGAAATTTAGGCAGACTTATCCCATCAGGCAAATTTTTGATACCCAGGATGTGCAGGTTTGCTCTGCATGAAAATGCTTCCAGTTGAGAAATTCTAGCAGACATGACATTAAGACCAGCTTGCATTGTAATTTCTTGCACAGAAATCTGTTCTTGGAGGACATTGACTTTCAGTTCTAATTTTTTCCAGGAGCTATTAATTAAATCCACAGCCCCTTGAAGGATAGTAATGGAATCTTGGATTGTGTCCAGTCCCTTAGCCTGTTCTGCTAGTTGAATAGACAAAGTTTTTATCAAAGCCAGTACCTCCCCTAGATCTGCAGAAGCCTTCGGCAAAGGAGGGGTTGGGGGGGTCGGTGGTGGTCCAACAGTTATCTTCCTTCCCTTTGATGCTGAGGAGGCAAGAGATCCTTAAGGAGTTGCTCGGGGGAGGGGGCAGATCATAAGGGGAACATTGACACAATTGGACCACAATTTTCTGCTTGGAGTAATAAAATTACGATTAAAGGAGATAGGAAAGAAAATAAGATCATGAAGAATAGACATACAAAAAATAAAACAAGAAAATATACAATGCAAAAAGAAAGCAGAATTGAATGAAGCTTTTGCTAAAATGTAGGGATGTACGAAAGGGATTTATCTGGTCCCGCAGCTTGCTTCGTGGTGGGGGGGAGGCGCTTTGGTTTTCCCCCTGAAGTTCAGGCTGGGGGGGAGGCACCCCACCTCGCCTGGCTGAAATTCAGGCCAGGGAGAAGCGCCCCGTCCCCCCGGCCACGAAATACAAAAGTAAAAAAAAAACACCACACACCCGTGATAGGCTACGTAACGATTAACGTAGCCTATCATGGCTAGATTTCCAAAGTCAGCTGTGATAGGCTACGTAAACCATTATGTAGCCTATCATGGGTGACTTTGGGGGGGAAAAAAAGCGCATATGCAAATGGCGGCGCCCATGGGCGCCACCATTTGCGTTCCTTATTTGGTCCCGGTAGTCTACGTAAAGATTTACGTAGACTACGGCGAAAATAAGGGCAACGCAAATAGCGTTGCCCTTATTTTCGCCATAGTCTACATAAATCTTTACGTAGACTACCCGGGACCAAATAAGGAACACAAATGGCGGCGCCCATGGGCACCGCCATTTGCGTACGCCGCGCTTTTTTTTTTCTCAAAGTCACCCGTGATAGGCTACATAACGATTTACGTAGCCTATCACGGCTGACTTTGGAAACCTAGCCGTGATAGGCTACATAAATCATTACGTACCTATCACATGTTTCTTTTTTTTTACTTTATTTTGTAATGGCGGTGGCGGCAGCCGGTCGGAAGACTGGCCGCCGCCCCTGCCCCCGCCGAACCGCCGCCGAACTGCTGCCGAGACCCACCACCCAGAGGGACATTCGAGGGAGGTAAGTCCCATCCCGGGAGGGGGGGGCGGAGAATTTCACCGCCAATTTCGAGGGGCTGAATGCATTGGCATTCGGCCTCCCTGAGATTCGTGGAGAAATTCTCTGCCATCCCTACTAAAATGAAAGAAGAGCCTAAGGATGGAATAGAAGAAATGGGGGAAGAAATTAAGGGTGCAATCCTATGGGGATAGGCTGCCATCTCTGAACTTGGAGGTGACCACCTATCCAATGCAGGGCAGGAGAAGCACAGAGGGGATTGTTTCCTCCATGCTTCTCCTGTCCTGCATTCGCGGCTAGACAGCCGATTTCAGCTGTCTAGGTGCGGGAAGGCAGACTGGGGGAGGATGCTGCCAGATGACACATAGGATGTGTTGTACTGGCATTTCTGCCTTCCCTGCCCTGGAACACCCCCTGGAATGCCCTGTTTGGCCACTCCACACATCTCTTCTGAGCGGGGAGTGCGGGTGGGGCCATTCCGCACTGCCTGCGAGGAAGCACTGGGCGGGGGGGAGGTCGGTTCCCGGAAACCCACATATCCTATGGCCGTTTAGCCACTGACTAGCAGCCATAGGATTGCTCCCTAAGTGAGTTATGTTTACAACTGCAGAAACTAAACTGGCAATAGATGTACAGAAGAAGAAAAATGAATGGATGGCAGATGAGATTTTGAACTTAATGGAGGAAAGATGAAAATATAGGAGTAAAAGCAAAGAGAAATATAAAGAAATCCATAGAATGGTTCATAGAAAAACTGAAGAAGCAAAAGAAGCATGGCTAACAGAAAAATGTACTGAAACTGAAATTCTTCATACCAAGCACAGCTCATTTCATATACACAGAAAGATCAAAGAAGGGGTAGGTATATGGAAAACACAGAGTGTTGGAGTAATTACAGATAAAGAGAACAAAGTAATAATTAATACAGAGGGAAAGGTAAAAAGATGGCACACAGAAGAATTATTCTTCGATGAACATGGAGAATGTATAATAATATACAGAACAACAGAGCAAGAATAATGAGAGAGGAAATACAAAAAGCTATCAGATGGTTAAGAAGTATTAAGGCAGTAGGACCAGATGAAGCGCATGGAGAACTCCAGAAACAATTGCAGGAAGGGGATATGGATGCTGTAACAGATGTATTACTTAATGAAATCTATGGAACAGGAAAAATACCAAATGATTGGTTATTATCAACATTTATACCAATACCCAAGAAAACAAATGCTAAATATTTGAAGGCGAACAAATCATCAGTTTAGTGAGCCATATCTAGTGAGCCATATCTGCATGTTATTCATGAGCACGTATTTAGGAAGTTGGAAGATAATATCAGTGAGACCCAATTTGGCTTTAGAAATGTCTTCAGTAGTACCAGGGAAGCCTATTTAGCATACAGGTGTTAATATAAAGAACATGTGACATTGGACAACATGTTTTTGCATGTTTTATAGACTTTGAAAAGGCTTTCAACAAAGTTCAACACAGAAAGCTACTTAAGATCTAGATGACATAGACATACAAATCATCATTGCTAATGTATATTTACAACAAAAAGGATCTGTTCATGGAGATGACAGAGTATCAGCAGAATTTGAAATCCACAGAGGTGTCTGACAATATCAGCTGTATATTATTGCCAGTGCTTTTTAGTGCCTATTCCAAATCCCTTTTCAAGGAAGGTTCGTATAATCAAAGCTATGGTTTTCCCAGTAGTAACGCATGGCTGTGAGAGCTGGACTATAAGGAAGGCTGAGCGCCGGAGAATTGATGCTTTCGAACTGTGGTGCTGGAGAAGACTCTTATGAGTCCCCTGGACTGCAAGGAGGTCAAATCAGTCCATCCTAAAGGAAATCAACCCTGACTGCTGGAAGGACAGATACTGAAGCTGAAGCTCAAATATTTTGGCCACCAAATGCGAAGAGAAAACTCCCTGGAAAAGACCTTGATGCTGGGAAAAATTGAAGGCAAAAGGAGAAGGGGACGGCAGAGGATGAGATGGCTAGATAGCATCACCGATGCAATGAATATGAACTTGAGCTAGGGATGTACGAATCCCTTACCTGGCTCCATGCAGGGGCATCTGCGGTGGGGGGGAGGTGCTCCATCCCTCCCCCCGGAATCCTCGACGGGGGGGGAGGTGCTCCGTCCCTCCCCCCGGAATTCTGCTCGGCCGGCTCCGCTCCGCGGCCAAGCCGCGGAGCTGCCGGCCGGCTCCAGCCACCCTCAGCTGGACATCCAGCCACTGGGCAGCCCCGCAGGGATGCAAATGGCGGCTATCGTAGCCGCTGCCATTTGCGTCACTGTATTGAGCCATCATAGGCTACGTAAATATTTACATAGCCTATCACGGCAGGGGGAAAAACCCCAGCGTACGCAAATGGCGGTAGCTGCTGCCATTTGCATACGCCGGGGCTTTCCCCCCCCTGCCATGATAGGCTATGTAAATATTTACGTAGCTTATCACGGCAGGGGGGAAAAAACCCAGTGTATGCAAATGGCGGTAGCTGCCGCCATTTGTGTATGCTGGGGTTCCCCCCCCCCCCGCCATGATAGCCTACGTAAATACTTACGTAGCCTATCACGGCCTCCGCAGGGACGCAAATGGTGTCCCTGCATTAGCTGTGATAGGCTATGTAAGTATTTACGTAGCCTATCATGGCTAGGAAGAGGAGGAAGCAAATGGCGGCCAGGACAGCCGCTATTCGCAAAGCAGCACGGATAGGAGCAGGTAAGTGCTCTGTTTCGCACACCTTTCGTGGGGTGGGGGCGGTGGAGGCTTCGTTCCGTGATGGATTTCGGGGGGCCAAATGCACTGGCATTCGGCCTCACCGAGATCCATTGCGGAATTCTCTGACATCCCTAACTTGAGCACACTCTGGGAGAGAGCGGAGGACAGGAAGGCTTGGCATGCTATGGTCCATAGGGTCACAAAGAGTCGGACACGACTTAACGACTGAACATACATGAACTGGTGGAATGGAAGATGGGATAATAATAAATGGAGAAGTAAGGATGGATGCTCCCCCCAGGTTCTCTGGGCTCCTGCCCAGCTCCTGCCTTTGTTTGCACACCCCTGGACCCACACTCACCCCCCCACTGTGCTTGCTGAGCCACCCGCACTTACCTGGGCCCCAGCTTCTAGTGTCGCAATCACTATTTTGCAAAAAAAAAAAATGGCAATCACAAATATGTGCATCTAAAGCTATACACAAAATGGCACTGTGAATCATCCATATATGCAAGATTACAGGCTACTTACATTAAAAAACAAACATTTTTTTTTCATAAAATGGCCATCGCAATACCAGGGGATGGGGCCCAGGTGCATGTGGGAGGCTTGGTGAGCATGTTGGGGAGGTCAAGTGGGGGCAAGCGCTTGGCGGGAATGTCTTGGGAGCATGGGTGGGGGGAGCCTGCTGGACTCCCGGGCTGAATCGGGTGCCTATGCCATCCCATGGAGAAGTCATCAATAATCTTAGGTATGCAGACAATATGGTATTATTGGCTGATAGCATAGAGGGCCTCCAAAGGTTAACAGATGCTATAGTGGTGATAACTGAAAGATATGGTATAAAGCTTAAACCAAAACAAAAGTGATGATCATGACTAAAAATTCTAATATAAATACTCAGTTTATATTAAATGTAAAACCGTTACAAAGAGTAGACAGTATAACCTATTTGGGGGTTATCCTAAATGAGAATTGGGACCATACTCATAAAATCAGAATTTGCATTGAGAAAGCAAGAAGTGCCTTTTACCACCTTAGGACAGTTCTTTGTAACTTGACCCTAAATCTTCATATACAAACTCATGTGCTAAGGGGCTCTGTTTTCTTGGTGCTGATGTATGGTGCAGTGGCCTGGACTCTCATCGCAGAAGCTACCTGTAAACACCTGGAAGCATTCAAACTATGGTGCTACCATCACATGCTTAGAATATCTTGGACATATTATGTAACAAATGATACCATAATGCAGAGAATGGGGAAGACCAAAGAAATTCAGAAATGTGTAGAAGAAAAGAAGCTATCATATCATATATTGCATAATGAGAAATATTGGCTTTTACAACTCATAATGCAAAGCAAAATGGAGGGAAAAAGATGACCGGGATGACGTAGGACATCAGGGCTGTGGAATTTGAGCCAGTGGACATCTCCTTCTTTATTTCAAACAGCACTAAATAAGCTTATGTGGGCCAGATCACCAATGTCCAATGAGGATATGATACAGAAAGAAGAAGAAAGAATCCATTAATGGGTCTGCTAATGGCAAGTAAAATCAGGAGATACTTAAAGGGAGGAATCTGCAGCCTTTTCCTTCATTTACATTATCCTGCCATTCAAAATGCCTTGTCAAAACAGAATGTAGCTGAATTCCACTGCAAGGGTTTAATTAGTTCCTTTCCCACTATGCTCCCCATCAGCTATGATGGGAGGTAAATTCTCCCAGACAGAGACATGTAAGAAGAAAGCACTGACTCTGGGAAGGAACAGTGGGAACTGAGTCTAGCAAGCCACCTTAACATGGAAACGTAATGGAACATGAGATTGATTCACCTGGGTTGGCATCAGTGCTTATTAGTTCGAGATAATATGGAACTCTCACCATGCCCTTGTCTACAGCTGCCTGGTTGCATTGTTCCAAGGTGTAAGGCCTCGGGCCTGAACCAAGCTATCAGTAGTTTGAGAGGGGCTTAGATAATCCATAATGCTCTCTGACTTTGGTTCAGTTGGCAGGCTGTTTTCCCTAACAGGCCTCTTGATTTACCAGGATGAGTCAAAGGTCGATAGTGTGGCCTCAGCTTATTCCATACTAACGAGCTAGAGGGTCTTATCAGGATGTGCCTGGAAAGTGACGCTTGTTTGCCTTAAAGCAAACAGGTGTTGGTAGTAGGGATGCATGAAAGTTACTGACCCTTTCGCGGATCTGCTTCGCGGTGTGGGGGGAAGCACTCTGTCCCTCCCCCTGGAATCCTTGACTGGGGGGAGGTGCTCTGTCCCTCCCCCCGGAGTCCTGCCCAGCTGGCTCCACTCCGCGGGGATTCCACGGAGCCGCTGGCCGGCTCCGCCAGCAGCCGGACATCCAGCCACTGGATAGCAGGGATGCAAATGGCGGCTGCTGAAGCCGCTGCCGTTTGCGTCCCTGTATTCAACTGTGATAGGCTATGTAAATATTTACGTAGCCTATCACATCTGGGTTAAAAAACAAAAATGCGTACACAAGTGGCGGCGGCTACAGCAGCCGCCATTTGCGTTCCTTATTTTTCGCTGTCTTAGTCTATGTAAACATTTACGTAGACTATTACGGCGAAAACAAAGGGGAACACAAATAGCGTAGTGGGCGCTATTTGCGTTCCTTTTTGATTCGTCGTTTTAGCCTACATAAATATTTACGTAGGCTAAAACAGCTAATCAAAAAGGAACGCAAATAGCGCCCACTATGCTATTTGCGTTCCCCTTTATTTTTGCCATAATAGTCTACGTAAATATTTACGTAGACTGTGAAAAATAAGGAATGCAAATGGCGGCCGCCATAGCCGCCGCCATTTGTTTATGCAGTTTTTTTAAAAACCCAGATGTGATAGGCTATGTAAGTCTTTACATAGCCTATCACGTCTATGTAAAAAAAAAAAAAGACCAGACTGCAAATGGTGGTGGCAGCAGCCGGTCGGAAGACCAGCCGCCACTGCCACCGTTGGAGCCACTGCCATCTGGAACATCCACCCCAGGTAAGTCTCATCCCGGGGGGATCTGCGGGGGGGGGGGCGGAGGGGGGGCAGGCTGTTTTGCCATGGGTTTTTGGGGCCGAATGCCAGTGCATTCGGCCTCACTGAAATCCGTGGCGGAATTCTCCGCCATCCCTAGTCTGTATTGGGAAAGCTCTGATTGTTTTCCTTCTGACCAAGCACTGTTAGTCTGTGCTAGGGGTGGACGAAAGTCACTTACCTTTTCTCGCAGCTTGTTCGCGGTGGGGGGGAGGCTCTTCGCTGCTCCCCCCATGAAGTTCAGGCCAGGGGGAGCGTTGCCCTTATTTTCGCCGTAGTCTACGTAAACATTTACGTAGACTACAGCGACCAAATAAGGAACGGGAATGGCGGCTCCCTATGGGGGCCGCCATTATCCGTACACTCTTTTTGTTTTTTTTTAATTTCACCCGTGATAGGCTACGTGACGATTCACGTAGCCTATCACGGCTGACTTTGCAAATCTAGCCATGATAGGCTACGTGAATCGTCACGTAGCCTATCAGGTGGCGTTTTTTTTTTTTCCTTTCATTGCAATGGCGGCGGCGGCAGCCGGTCGAAAGACCGGCTGCTGCTCCCGCCTCGCTCAAACACCCGCCGAACCTCCGGCTGGACCAGCCACCGGGAGGGACATTCGGTGAAGGTAAGTCCCGTCCCGGGGGGGGTGCGGGGGGTGGGGGGGTGCGGAGGATTTCTCCCCGAAACTTGTTTGGGGGGCCGAACACGTTGGCGCTCGGCCCCCCGAAGTTTCGGGGAGAAATTCTCCGCCATCCCTAGTCTGTGCTGGGAATGAATGCTAATTAATGCTTGCTGCTGTCATGCTGCCTCACTGCTGACATGTATGGTATAAAACCCATTGTACCCCTTGGCTTTGGGTTCAGAGAAGCTGTCTGATCCAACCATTGGGTGTGCCTGTGTGCTGTAAGTACTCAATAAAGTACTCCTTGTAAGTAAACCTGGATCTGATTATCACTATCTTGGCACCTCTAAATTAAGAGTTTGAAGCCTACTGCATTGGCAATACACAGGGTCATTCCAAGGTTGCTGTTGTTGTTGTTTTTAAAATGGCAGCGCTGGTGGAAGTAGCAATCATTTTATGGCAGCTGCCTTTTCCCCCCACAATGCTTTGGGATTATTCAATATCTGGGATATTCTGGGAAAACAACGTTGTGGTGTGAGCTTTCCTGCTGCCACTGCTTATATGAAGAAAAAGAAGAAAAAAAACACCTTAAGTCAAACATGATTACTCAAATGAATGAGATTTCAATGATTAAAATACAAATGAATGAGTTTTTCAGCAATGAAAACAAATAGAATACCTTTGTTTTTTCCTTGCATACCCCTAGATGTTTCATACAGTATTAGGGAGTTATTCATTCTATGGCTACATAGATATACAGTATGGCAAATCTTGCTACCCTTGGCTGGTCTCAGCTACCTGTTATTTACCCACTGCCTGCCACAGTAGAACTTGCCAGCTCAGACCCAAATGCCATTCTGAGACAGATGTTAACTGCGATTTGCCCTGACTCAGGAAGACCAGTCTACAGAAAGGTTATGTTTCAAACAAGACTCTGCAAAATCTTGTCAGCTTAGTTTGCCCCTAAAAAGACAATTTAGGCAGTGATAGGCTATGTAAATACCTAACACAGGGATGCCATTTGCATCCCTGCGGAGGCCGTGATAGGCTACGTAAGTATTTTAGGGATGGGGGAGAATTTCTCCCCGAAACTTCGGGGGGCTGAGCGCCAACGCATTCGGCCCCCTGAAATCGGCAGTGAAATAGTGTTGCCCTTATTTTCACCATAGTCTGCGTAAATCTTTACGTAGACTACAGGGACCAAATAAGGAATGCAAATGGCGGCTCCCTATGGCTCCCTATGGGGGCTGCCATTTGCGTACGCGCTTTTTTTTTTTTCAAAGTCAGCCGTGATAGGCTACGTGACGATTAACGTAGCCTATCACGGCTGACTTTGCAAATCTAGCCATGATAGGCTATGTGAATCGTTATGTAGCCTATCACAGGGGTGGTGTTTGTTTGTTTTTTCGCGGACGGGTAGACAAGGCACTTCTACCTAGCCTGACTTTCGCCGGCGAGGGATGGGGCGCCTCCCGCCCGGCCTGAATTTCGGCCGGGCGAGACAGGAAGCCTCCCCCCCCTCGCATGAACTTCGGGGGGAGAAGCAAAGCGCCTCCCCCCCACCGCGAAAAAAGCTGCAGGACAAGGTAAGTCCCTTTTGTACATCCCTAAAGTATTTACGTAGCCTATCACAGCAAAAAAAGGGAATGCAAATGGTGGCCGCTGTAGCCGCTGCCATTTGCGTTCCTGTTTTTTTTGCCATGATAGGCTACGTAAATATTTACGTATCCTATCACGGTAAAAAAACAGGGGCACAAATGGCATAGTGGCCGCCATTTGCGTCCCTGTGGAGGCCATGATAGGCTACATAAATATTTATGTAGCCTATCATGGCAAAAAAACAGGAACGCAAATGGCAGCGGCTACAGCGGCCACCATTTGTGTTCCCTTTTTTTGCTGTGATAGGCTATGCAAATATTTACATAGCCTATCATGGCAAAAAAACAGGAACGCAAATGGCAGCGGCTACAGCGGCCACCATTTGCGTTCCCTTTTTTTGCTGTCATAGGCTACGCAAATACTGTAAAAAAACAGGGGCGCAAATACTGTCAAAAATACTGTATATACTGTACTGCAAATACTGTAAAATATACTGTAAAGAAGTATTTACTACGTAAATACTGTAAAAAAACAGGGGCGCAAATGGCGTAGCGGCTGCCATTTGTGCCCCTGTCTTTTGCCGTGATAGGCTACCGTAAGTATTTACATAGCCTATCACAGCGAAAAAAGGGAATGCAAATGGAGGCCGCTGTAGCCGCCGCCATTTGCATTCCTGTTTTTTTTGCCATGATAGGCTACGCAAATATTTACGTAGCCTATCATGGTAAAAAAATAGGGGCGCAAATGGCATAGCGGCTGCCATTTGTGTCCCTGTCTTTCGCTGTGATAGGTTATGTAAATACTATCACGGACAAAAACATGAACGCAAATGGCGGCCACCATAGCCTCTGCCATTTGCGTCCGCAGGCTCCAGATGCTTGCGAATGCACCTGGCCGGCGGCTGGCAGAGTTGCCGCAGAGCATAGCCAGCCGTATTAGGATTTCGGGGAGAGGTGCAGAACGCCTCCCGCTCCCACCGCGAATCACCCCTGTGAAAAGGTAAGTGACTTTCATACATCCCTATTGACAGCATGTGTACACATCAAAAATGTGAATGAAAAAATGTGTACTTTTGAAAAATGCACTCAAACATGCTTGCATCAATAGGAGAAGAATGCGTACATTCCAAAGATGTGCACCATTGATGTGTACATCTGGGAAAAAAATATGCATGAAAATATGCACCAATTTTCATGTAAAAACACAGATAAAACAAAGATTGCTGTCTGATACAGACAGGAGATGGAACAAGCATCAAGGTGGTGTTTATTGCTATGAGCTGCCTTGGGAGGGCTTCTGCCCTGAAAGGCAACCAGGATTTTTTTTAAAAAAAATAAAAAAAAAAATAAAGAACTTTGATGAACTTGAGTGAACACATCCCTACCCTTAACTCATACTTACATAAGTGAGAGATTTTTGGTATATCTCACTTCCCACCCCAGAGCTGACCCTACCAGTAGGTTGTTGCCTCAGACAGCTGTTTTGGGGTGTCAGGAAAAGGCATCAAATAGTTATTTATTTAATATATTATTGAGGGGGTGTTTTTACTGTCAGGGAGAGGGAGAGGCACTGCTGGTTTGTTGTGCCTCCAGTGTCAAAATAATCCACTTCGGGCTTGCTTGATCATTTTTCACACTCTTCGTTTCCCCAAGCAGTTGGGATTTTTAGACGTAGACGCATTTTATGGGATGTGTTCCCATGAAAAGAGAGATGACTCGAGAGCTATTATGCCTTTGATAACTTCTTGGTGCCAAAATAACTTGGCTGGTCTCTTGAGCTGGGGTGGGGGACACCATTTTCTGCTCTGCATCAGGCAGGCACTGAAGTGGCTGCAAGAACATTTAGAACCTCTTCTGAACAGGGTCGGAGGTGGCAATGCTAACAGCACAGGCAGCAGAGAGGTACGTGTTCTTGCATCGTTGTGGAATCCTGACATTGTGGCTACAGTTTTCAGCAGCAGCCACACCAGGACTAGAATGTAGGAATTCAGCCCAACTTGGGGATGTAGGAAAATCTCATTTATGTTTGCAAATCATGCAAACATGTCTCAATTGCAACCCCGAACATGAACACAAGCAGGAGAGCATGTTCTCTGAAAACGTTCACAAATTCATGAACTTGCGCTTGAGTTTAAAAAATGCACTTTAAAAAAATGTGCATTTTAGAAAGCAAGTATTTCTGCAAAAAATGTACACGTCGCACTTTACTCTCTGGAGGAAAAGTCACATTTTGGTGCTTTTTTTTAAAAAAAATGTGCATTTTCCCCATTTCAAATGTGCACTTTCCCCCTTTTAATGAAATTTAAAAACAGCACAATCAAGCACGAGAAATGAAGCGACCTGAGCTTCAAGGTGGTTTCAAAGAATCTCTGAGATCACAAAAATCACTTGCTCGCTCATCCCTACTTTCACCTCCCTATTTTCCATGCATAACAAATAAGACCTAAGACCCAAGGTGAGGGGAATTAAAACATGGTGATCCCAAGACAACTGAGCATAGTAGAGGAAAATGGTCCTCTAGACCTGGCATCATGGGCACCTTGATGTTCAATGCTATGTAATAATACCCCCCTTCCTAATCTGTGAATCAGGAGTTGTTGTTTACTCCTCATTTCCATTCCTGTGGGAGACTTATCAGCTCCCTGCTGATGCATCACTCAAGAATTCATATTGTGTTTCCAATGAAGCATAAAGAAATATATTGCTCGGGGCAAGGGTGGAAGGCTTTTGCTTTAGGATTACTGGTAAATTCCATGAATGCCCTTGCCATCAAAAGTTGCAGAAGTAAAATGCAGCTGGACTTTTTCAGATCTAGTACTCCACAGTTTGCTCTCTGACTTCTGGTGGCCAGAATGAAATTGTCCATGTTTTGGATGGATTACTGCATCCTAGAGCAGGCAGTTTTTCAGCATCCTCACACATTTTAAAACCATGATATAAAACATGAGCAGATGGAGCATTGTTTCCTGCTGGGGACACATGTAGATTGTAGCGGTGTATGAAACCCCCTTACCTTGCATCCGTGGGGGTCTGCAGGTGGAAGGAGGCGATCCATCTCTCCCCTCCGGAATCCTCGCTGGCCGGCTCCAAGATACAGCCGCATTGCCGTATAGTTGGTGGGCCGGAGTAACTGTGGCCTCAAATGGCATCCAGGACACCATATGTGGCCGTAAAGGCCTTAGTTTAAGGTAAATGCAGCCATAAATGGCTGCATTTACCTTAAACTAAGGCCTTTACAGCCGCAAATGGCATCTTGGACGCCAGTTGCGTCCTCAGTCAATCCGCTCCGGAGCTGACCAGTGGGGAGGATCTGG
Organism: Heloderma suspectum; assembly: GCF_057233095.1. Classification (NCBI taxonomy): domain Eukaryota; kingdom Metazoa; phylum Chordata; class Lepidosauria; order Squamata; family Helodermatidae; genus Heloderma; species Heloderma suspectum. The sequence continues at coordinate 8,858,552 of NC_139461.1, forward strand.
CCAGCGAGGATTCCTCTTGGAGGTGCATGTAAGAGATCCAATCCTCCGTGGACTTCGGGGGTCCTCACTGGGGTCCGTGGAGGATTTCTCCAACATCACTAGCAGATTGTAGTCTTCCAATGAAAAGTCCCCGCAGAAAATGATGCTCTGTGTCTCATTTCCAGCTATATCTCCCTTTGCCCCTCCCCAAGGTAAGGCAATTATTCTTCTACTTGGGAAAGGTAAGGTTGGGTGGGGAATAGCAAGGAAAATGATACAGTGCCATCAACTGGTTTTTATGTTCAAATGATACTCAAAAAGGCCCTCAAGGTTTTTAGGGTATGTCATGACAGCAATGATCAAAACCGCAGTTCATCTTTTGGCTGAGCTGAAGGAGGCTCACCCATCTTTAAGGGAGCAGATGAAAGGTTTCACTAAACCCACTCTCCACCACTCCTTATTCACCTTGTGTCAGGGCTGCCCCATGGGAAGGTGTGGGTCACATTCAACCTTATTGGTCCCAGATATTTCAGCCAAGGTCCAAAACTGGGCAGCCAAAACCAGGTCCTATGAATGCAGCAACTCGTTCTCCTGTTTGCAATGTTTGATGTCGTCCTCCATTGTGCCTGCAGCATCTTTTCACCCCATTCTTGCATAGTTCTTAGGCTTCAAATCACCTGCAGTTATCTTTTGATTTTTGAAGTTTTCTGCTCAGCTGCCTGGCGTAGAGTTGCTCTCCCCTCTTCATTCATTCACCATTCTGATTTACAAGTCTGATGCTGCCAGTTGTCTGACATATACTTCTTATTTATGTCATTTGCGCTTCACTGAAGGCTAAGTTTCTCTGTATTCAGTTCCCAGGTATGATCTGCTTCATATTCCCCCCCCAACCCCCCCCCCCAAAAGACTTAACAGGGGAAGTGAATTGAAATGATATGACAAGGTAATGTCTCCCAGAGAAGCATCCTTCAACAGGGGGAGATTAGTGGAGAGAGGCAGGAAGGCAGATACCTTATGTGTGACTTATGCAGTGAAACCTAACAGGTATATGTTAATCTGGTACTAAAAGGGCTAACAAAAAATAAAGATGGCTGATTTGATCTGGAATGGTAAAAGGACCTGAGTGAGGGTTTTGGGGAGACCTATAAGAAGAGCCCCTAAAAGACTCCAGACTTGTAACCAGCTTTATATTCCAGACTCTTGACCACTGGGCAAGAAGACCGTGAAGTTTGATTCTATGCTAAATGATGTTATTTCACTGAGACTCTGAGATTTTGCAGTTTGTCTTTGAAGAAAAGGGAAAAAATGCATCTGTCTTTTAAGCATCTTCATAGAACCTGTTCAAGGCCACGACGTGCTGGCAGAGTGTCTAAGTGAGATGAACAGCAGAACTGAGCACGCTTAGATGCCTACTACAAGGAGGAAAACTACTGTTTTGACATCTTGTGGTGTACACCTGCTAGGCATGTGAGAACACATTTTGGTTCTCCAGACACCCCTGAGCTTTCCCCCTGCTTGCTGGCCCTCCAGCCTGCAGTTGAGTGCCCCCTCTGTGCTCGATGAGCAGCCTGCAACTTACCTGGGCCTGTTTGTCTCTGTGCCGATTGCCATGTTTTTGGGTTTTTTTTAATGGTGATCGGCAGCACTTGTCCACAGAGTTATGTGCAAAACAGTTCTGTAAACTAGAGTCTATGGGCAATTCACAGCACTTTTTGTGTATGTCTATGTGCCCATGGAAGGGTTAACACAAGCATATGATAAGTTTTAATTGATCCTGGAATGGCGTATGGTTATGGTTCTCTGCTTTGAGATTGCTTGTTGAAGTTGTTTTAGATATATTTCCTTGTATAATGTTCTGTTCGTGTGTTTTTTATGGAATTGGCTTTTAAAATCTGTATATTGTATTTTTTTAATGTTTTAATCTTTGTAAACCGCCCAGGGAGCTTTAGCTATTGGTAAATGTAATAAATAAATAAATAAACAAACACTTAGTTTAGGTTGTTTTAGTTTAGCTTTGAACCGTAAGTAGTAAGCAAAGGGAGAGTTGGAAGGAGAAGTCATAACAATGTTAGAAGTTCAAGCTGCTATCTTATTGGCCAAATTCATAATACCAGCTTTGGCAATTGCAATTCTTTTGATTAATCTTCTATTTTTGTTGCATTCTCTTTCCCTGTAATTATAGAGAAAATTTCTAATGCTCATATAACCACCATGCCACTTTCTTTATATTGTATTTTTCTGAAATAAAGCCTTAAATAGATTTCAATTTACAATTTTGTCTGTATTGATGTTTGTCTGTTGGGATTAGCTTGGTTATCCATTGGGGTGCTTCGGACTCATTTGGTGCAGGTTTTGAGGTTAAACAGGACTGAATTTACAGTGCACATCCATTCCAGTACAAGTAGCAGAATCCAAATGGTACAAATCACAGCCATCTTTAATTCATGACAGGAAATGGGATTTTGCTCACTTGGGATCAGCTGGGGAAACAAAGACAGTGAGGTGTGAGATAGTGAGTTAGTGATGGCCACCAATTTGAATGGCTTTAAAAGGGATTTATACAAATTCCTGGAGGAGAAGTCTATCAATGGCTACTAGTCCTGATGGCTGTGTTCTACCTCCAGTACCAAAGGCAGTATGCCTATGTACCCCAGTTGCTCAGGCTGGTGGGTTCTGTTGCACTCATGACCTGCTTGTGGTTCCCTGGTCAACAGCTGGTTGGCCACCGTGTGAACAGAATGCTGGACTGGATGGACCCTGGGTCTGATCCAACAGGGCTCTTCTTATGTTCTTAGGTCTTCTAAAGCTGAGATGTATAAAGCATGGAACATTTGCACAATGAGTATAGTGATGTGGCAGTCCCAAGAACTGCAACACTGGCCCCAAACCTCAGAGCTTCCTATTTGAAAAGGTAGTGCAGCAGGACCCTGAGAAGGTTGCAGGAGGCTGACTGAAGTGAACTACCACTACCAGATAATAAACATTTATTTGGGACATCCCGCAGAGGACATATTACAGCGGTTTTAAAATCTTTACACTGGCTGCCAATTTGTTTCTGAGCACTGGTTCTGACCTTTAAGTAGGGATGTACGAAAGTCACTTACCTTCCTGTGGATTATGTCGACGGGGGGGGAGGCGATCCGTTCCTCCCCCCCGGATTCCTCCATGGCCGGCTGTGCTCCGCAGCAGCTCTGGATTTCTGGCTACGGAGGGCTCTGGGGGGAAAAAACACAAAAACCGCGTACGCAAATGGCAGTGGCTACGGCCGCCGCCATTTGCGTTCCTTATTTTTGGCCTTCTTAATCTATGTAAATATTTACGTAGACTATGACGGCGAAAATAAAGGGGAACGCAAATAGCGAAGCGGGAGCTATTTGCGTCCCTTTTTGATTCACCGTTTTAGCCTACATAAATCTTTACGGAGGCTAAAACAGCGAATCAAAAAGGGACGCAAATAGCGCCTGCTATGCTATTTGCGTTCCCCTTTATTTTCGCCATCATAGTCTATGTAAATATTTATGTAGACTATGACGGCGAAAATAAAGGGGAACACAAATAGCGTAGTGGGCGCTATTTGCGTCCCTTTTTGATTCACTGTTTTAGCCTACGTAAATCAGAATTCTTTGACATCCCTACCTTTAAGGCCTTACATGGTCTAGGCCCAAGGTACCTTAGGGAGCACCTCCTCCCCTTAGGGATGTCAGAGAATTCTTCCACGGATCTCAGTGAGGCCGAATGCCAGTGCATTTGGACCCCCAAAATCTGTGGCGGAACGGCCTGCCCCCCCGCCCCCCTGCGGATCCCCCCCCCAGGACGAGACTTACCTGGGGCAGATGTTCCAGGCGGCGGTGGCTGCGGCGGCTGGTCTTCCGACTGGCTGCTGCCACTGCCAATTGGAGTCTTGTCATTTTGGTTTTTGTTTTGTTTTTTACAGAGACGTGATAGGCTACGTAAAGACTTACGTAGCCTATCACATCCCGGTTAAAAAAAAACAAAAACGCGTACACAAATGGCGGCAGCTATGGCCGCCACCATTCGCATTCCTTATTTTTCGCCCTCTTAGTCTATGTAAATATTTACTTAGACTAAGATGGTGAAAAATAAGGAATGCAAATGGCGGCGGCTGTATTTGCGTATGCTGTTGTTGTTTATTTATTTATTTATTTATTTATTTCTATACCGCCCAATAGCCGAAGCTCTCTTGTTTTTTTACCCAGCAGCCACCGCAGCCAGAAATCTGGCTGCGGACAGCCCTGGCCTGGCCAGCTGCTCCACGGAGCCGCCGCGGAGCAGAGCCGGCCGTCGAGGATTCCGGGGGGGAGGACCAGATCTCCTCCCCCCCGTTGAGGATTCTGGGGGGAGGGACAGAACGCCTCCCCCCCCATGAACAGAATCCGCTAAAAGGTAAGTCACTTTCGTACATCCCTACTAGGGATGGTGGAGAATTTCTGAGAATTTCTCCACGAATCTCGATGCGGCTGAATGCCAACGCATTTGGCCCCCCGAAATCGGTGGTGAAATTCTCTGCCCCCCTGCCCCCCTGGGATGGGACTTACCTTTCACGAATGTCCCTCCTGGCGGCGGGTCCCGGCGGCGGTTCGTCGGGTCTTCGTCAGGTGCCGGGGGCCGCCGCCATTACAAGTACAGTAAAAAAAAAAAAAACCGTGATAGGCTACGTAACGATTAACGTAGCCTATCACGGCTAGATCTCCAAAGTCAGCCGTGATAGGCTACGTTAATCTTCACATAGCCTATCATGGGTGACTTTGGGATAAAAAAAGCGCGTACGCAAATGGCGGCCCCCATAGGGAGCTGCCATTTACATTCCTTATTTGGTCCCTGTAGTCTACATAAAGATTTACGTAGACTACGGTGGAAATAAGGGCAACGCTACGTAAAGACGTAAAAACAGCAAATCAAAAAGGAACGCAAATAGCACCCACTATGCTATTTGTGTTCCCCTTTATTTTTGCCGTAATAGTCTACGTAAATATTTACGTAGACTAACAGGCGAAAAAAATAAGGAACGCAAATGGCGGCTGCCGTAGCCGCCGCCATTTGCATACACGTTTTTTTTTTTTTTTTTACCCAGATGTGATAGGCTACATAAGTCTTTATGTAGCCTATCACGTCTATGTAAAAAAAAGAAGAAAAAAAGACCAGACTGCACATGGTGGCGGCGGCAGCCGGTCGTAAGACCAGCCACCGCCGCTGAAGCCACTGCTGGAGCCGCCGCCGTCCGGAATATCCGTCCCAGGTAAGTCTCGTCCTGTGGGGGATTCCTCGGGGGGGCGGGGGGGAGGCCGTTCTGCCATGGGTTTCAGGGGGCTGAATGCCAGTGGATTCGACCTCACTGAAATCCGTGGTGGAATTCTCCGCCATCCCTACCACTGCCTAACTTCAGAAAGTTGGGGTCCTTGGGTGATTACCTCCAGGAAAAATCACAATGAATGAGCATATACATGTAGGGGAAAAACTAGGGATGTATGTACCTGTCAATTTCAGCTCCTCTCAATTTCTCATTTTTTGAGTCTTATGTTCAGTTCATCCCCAATTCTGATAATTTTTCCAGTCTTAAATTCAGTTTATTCGGAACTCTCAGGATTTATTTATTTATTTATTTATTTAGTTCTATACCGCCCAATAGCCAAAGTTTTTAAAAGTCTGCATGAAAATTTTTATGAGTTTGTTTCCATTTTGCCTAATAAATGCATTTTTTTTGGATGCAAGTTTGGCTAATATACACATTTTTGCAAGCAGTTTTCCTTATACAGTAATTTTTAGTTTTTTAAAAGTTATTTCACTATCATACACATTTTTGTGTGCAGCTTTCGACTGGAGAACTCCATTGTGAAATTTGGAGAAGTGCAAATTTTGAAGAATAACTAAGTTTGGGTTCACATAGTGATCCCAAAGTAGGGATTATGAGAATTCTGTTTCAGTTTGCAAATCACTTGAAAATGCCCTCTTCACAATCCTGAATGCGAACATGTACAGCAGTGCATTTTCTCCCAAAACTGTTCACAAATTCCCAAACTTGCCTTCACATTTGCAAAACGCGCAATTAAAAAAAGTGCAACTTTCTCAAAATGTGCACCTTTTAAATCACCCACCTGTTAGGCTATGGGATAATTTGTGCAATTTTGGAAATTTCTGCAAATGTGGGGATTCAGTGTGCGCAAACTTCATGTTCAATAGCTGTTCATTTTCCCATTCGCCCCATGCATAATGTGTTGCAAACACATGATGAATACCAGAGCTGGGACAACTGTCTGTGGCCATTATTTCTGTCCAGGAGGGGTAGCGGCTTCTGTACCATCTTTAGCTGATGCAGCAACTATATATGCCCCAGAGACCACGTGGGCTCTCAGTGGCGATGGTGGAGCAATCAGCACCCCAGACTATGCACCTGAACAGGTTGAACATCATCCTCTTGGGAAACATCCACTAAATCCACTTCAGTCTTGTTAGGATGGTGCTTACATTTATTAGCACTCCTGTGGTCCATTACTGATCACAATCAGTGCCTTACCTGAATCAGATGAAAAAGAGAAGTAGAGTTAGGTGCCATCAGCATAGTGAAGTCACCCCACCCCAGTTCTCTGGATGACCTCATGGCGCAGTTTCATGTAGATGTTAAATAGCCCTAGAGACAAGCCACAAGTTCAAGCTGTAGTCCTCAAGCACTGCCTTCTTGAATTGGCCCACCAGGTCTGGAGCAGTAATGCCTGGCCCCAGGCAAAACTCAGGAAAGCAAAGGAAAGATGTGGCTAGTCATCGACTTCCCTTAACAAACTAAAGAATTTAGCTCAGCAGGGGGTTCTTCACACAGTCCACCCTGACACTGGTATTAAAATGTGATATTTAACCAATCTGTAAAATCCGCTTTCCTCCTTTCTTCCGTCCATCAAGTATAGCCTTGGGGAACCTGAAATCAGCTTAACAGCCATTGACGGGGCAGTTCCCTTATTGTCTTGTGATGGATCAGTCACCCTGAGTTATAATTGGAAACTGCACAAACCAATAAGGCCTGACGCTGGCTGAAATTATTCAAAACCCGTCATCGGCACAGATAATTCCAGCCATGCAAATACTTCTGCTAATTGGGGACTGTCTCCAACAGCCTGGTTCCTTAAGTTCAAGGTTCCATGTTTCTAGCAATCTTTCTTCCCACCCCCTAACGCAGAACTAATTAACGTGCTAGCAAAAGCACCTGGGCTTTGACACAAGGAAAAGGAGGAGGCGAAGGCGGAGGAGAAGGAGGAGTGGGAAGAGGCAGGAGTTAAACAGCTACAATCAATTATGTTTGCCTCTGTGAGCTGCAAGCCAGCACCCTGGGACTTCCTCACTGGTCTGTGATCCTATTGCTCACCTTTCTCCCCAAGAGCAAGGCAACGGCTTGTAGAAATTAATTCAATGGGACGTGATTAAAGGTCTACCTTTTCACAGTTCAGACACCCCATTAGTGGATGCTGTGGCACCCACAGAGACAGTTCTTTTCTCCCTTCCTGAAATGGCTGGCTGTGCAACTTCCAGGGGCCAACATCAGCCCACAGACCTCAGGGCCAAACCACCACTGAAATTCGGCATCAGCTGTGGCACCTTGTTTTAAAGTTAACTTTGGACTTTTTAAGCCACCAACACAGTTTGCCACAGAAAATTATGGCAAACCACCAATTGTTTTGCCATTGTAGTAGGAGCCACAACAAATTCAAGGGTGGCAATGGCCACACTTAAGACCAGGGGGCACATATCTAGGGATGTTAAGAATCCATTCAGGTGAGGGGAGTGAACCTTGCTGAGCTTTCATCATCTTGGCCCCCTGGACTTTGTCTCATTTACCTGCAAGCTGGCCTGACTCGATCTGCACTGAGTCATTCCAGCTCGCAGATTTTCCACCCCCCCAAAAATAGGAATGTGCATGAATTGTAGGCGCAAATGGCATAATTTGCACAAACTGTGGTCCCAATTTGCTTAATTTCTGCAAACTACACCTGCAATTTCCACAAATTAAGCAAATCACAGCCAGCATTTGTGCAAATTTCTATTGGGGGGTGAGACTGAAAAAATTCCTGGATTTCAAGAGTGTACTTGGTGGGCAGTGGGAATCCATGGGGCCCCAAACTAGGGACGTCAGAGAATTCCGCCCCGGATCTCGGTGAGGCCGAATGCCAGTGCATTCGGCCCCCCAAACTCTGTGGCAGAACGGCCTGCCACCCCCTGCCCCCCCATGGATCCCCCCCAGACGAGACTCACCTGGGGCAGATATTCCGGGTGGCGGTGGCTCCGGCGGCGGCTCCGGCGGCGACTGGTCTTCCGACCAGGTGCCACCACCACCAATTCCAGGCTTGCCTTGTGTAAAAAAAAAAGACATGTATCTTTGTATGTATGTATGTATGTATGTATGACATGTATGTATGTATGACATGTATCATACATGTATCATGTATGTAGGCTATGTATCTTTACATAGCCTATCACGGCTGGGTGGGTAAAAAAAAAAAAGCATATGCAAATGGTGGCGGCTAGGGATGTACGAAAGTCACTTACCTGGTCTCGCAGCTTGCTTCGCGGTGGGGGGGAGGCGCTTCGCTTCTCCCCCCGAAGTTCAGGCCGGGGGGGAGGCTTCCCGCCTCACCTGGCCGAAATTCAGGCCGGGGGGGAGGCTTCCCGCCTCGCCCAGCCTAAATTCAGGCCGGGGAGAAGCGCCCCGTCTCCCCGGCCACGAACTTCAAAAGAAAAAAAAAGGAAAAAAAAGCCCCGTGATAGGCTACGTAACGATTTACGTAGCCTATCACAGCTAGATCTGCAAAGTCAGCCGTGATAGGCTACGTTAATCTTTACATAGCCTATCACAGCTGGGTGGGTAAAAAAAAAAAAGCATATGCAAATGGTGGAGGCTAGGGATGTACGAAAGTCACTTACCTGGTCTCGCAGTTTGCTTCGCGGTGGGGGGGAGGCGCTTCGCTTCTCCCCCCGAAGTTCAGGCCGGGGGGGAGGCTTCCCACCTCGCCCAGCCAAAATTCAGGCCGGGGAGAAGCGCCCCGTCTCCCCGGCCACGAACCTCAAAAGAAAAAAAAAGGAAAAAAGAGCCCCATGATAGGCTACATAACAATTTACGTAGCCTATCATGGCTAGATCTGCAAAGTCAGCCATGATAGGCTACGTTAATCGTCACGTAGCCTATCACGGGTGACTTAAAAAAAAAAAAAAAGCGCGTACGCAAATGGCGGGCCCCATAGGGAGCCGCCATTCGCGTTCCTTATTTGGTCCCTGTAGTCTACGTAAAGATTTACGCTATTTGCGTTGCCCTTATTTTCGCCGTAGTCTACGTAAATCTTTACGTAGACTACAGGGACCAAATAAGGAACGCGAATGGCGGCTCCCTATGGGGGCCGGCATTAGCGTACGCGCTTTTTTTTTTTTTTTTTTAAGTCAGCCGTGATAGACTACGTGACGATTAACGTAGCCTATCATGGCTGACTTTGCAAATCTAGCCATGATAGGCTACGTTAATCATTACGTAGCCTATCACAGGGGCGTTTTTTTTTTTTTTTACTTTTCTTGTAATGGCGGCGGTTGAAAGACCGGCTGCCGCCCCTGCCCCTGACGAAGACCTGCCGAACTGCCGCCGGGACCCGCCGCCGGGAGCAACATTCATGAAAGGTAAGTCCCATCCCGGGGTGGGTGGCGGGGGTGGGGGAGTGGCGGAGAATGTCTCCCCGAACCTTCGGAGGACCGAATGCGTTGGCACTCGGCCCCCCGAAGTTTCGGGGAGAAATTCTCCCCCATCCCTAGCGGCGGCTACGGCCGCCCCCATTTGCATTCCTTCTTTTTACCGTCTTAATCTATGTAAATATTTACATTATGTAGGCTAAAACGGGGACTCAAAAAGGGACGCAAATAGCGCCCGCTATGCTATTTGCATTCCCCTTGATTTTCGCCGTCATAGTCTACGTAAATATTTACATAGATTAAAACAGTAAAAAGAAGGAACGCAAATGGCGGTGGCCGTAGCCGCCGCCATTTGCGTACGCATTTTTTTTGGTTTTTGTTTTACCCAGAGCCCTCCGCGGCCGGAAATCCAGCTGCGGACGGCTCTGGCCTGGCCAGGCTGGGCCTGGCCAGCTGCTCCACGGAGCTGCCTTGGAGCACAGCTGGACATTAGAGGATTCCGGGGGGAGGAACGGAGTGCCTCCACCCCGGCCAGGATTCCGGGGGGAGGGACGGAACGCCTTCACCCCACCATCAACATAATCCGCAAACAGGTAAGTCACTTTCGTACATCCCTACCCCAAATGAGCCAAATTTGCAAACAATACACATCCTTACACATATCCACCCATGCTATAATGCATGTTTTATTCCATCGGCAGGCATATAGCACAGACGTAGTCCCAGGCAGTGATGGGCCAACTCCTTTTGGCTGACCTCCATTGACTTTGCCCTGATCATACCTGACAGCAGGGCAGGTATAGCAATGGACACGGAAAGCAGTTCCTTGGTGGACTGAGCAGATCTGTCAATCCCATTTCTTGCCACGATTGTCAGAATTTTAAGGTCAAGCTTATTCCATCCCATTTCTGCAATAGTTTGTGATATGATGATGAATGGAAATCTGAATGGTTTCTTGTGCAAACTTCCTCTAACATATATATTTTTGTGCATTTTTTTAACGTATCAATTTTTGCCCAACTCCTTTCAATTCCTGTAATGCAGTCTTGTGCTCACTTTCCCAAAATATACGCATTTTGTGTGCACTCTTGGTAATATACACATTCTCGTGTGCATTTCCCCTTGCCCCCAAGGTGAGCTGCACTGAAAAGGTCATAAAAAGGTGGGGCTTGGTTTACAACTGTCTCTCAGCTCATGTCAGGATTCCTTTAGCCCCCACTTTATTTCTAAGCCCAAACATACACAGATGAGAGGCTTCAGTCTACAGATGTTAGTCCATTCCTTCACAGGGTCATTAATAGGGATGTACAAATTGTGTACCTTCCGTACCACTTGAATTCTGCACTTTGCGGCCAGTGCTCCATACCGTCATTCGTAGGGATGTCAGAGAATTTCGCCATGAATCTCGGGGAGGCCGAATGCCAGCGCGTTCAGCCCCCCGAAATCGGTGGCGAAATGGTCTGCCCCCCCCCCCCGGGATGGGACTTACCTTGGGAGAATCTTCCTGGCGGTGGTGGCTCCGGCAGCGGTTCGGCGGCGGTTCGGCGGCGGTTCAGCAGCAGCAGCTGCGGCGGCCGGTCTTCCGACCGGCTGCCACCGCCGCCATTTCCAATAAAAAACAAAAAAACACAAAAAAAGTGATAGGCTAGATTTTTAAAAAATACAGTGACAGGCTACGTAAATGTTTATGTAGCCTATCACAGCTGATTTAAAAGGAAAAAAAAACACGTGTAGGCAAATGGCGGCACCCATGGGCGCCGCCATTTGTGTTCCTTATTTTGACATGTCTTAGTCTACGTAAACATTTACGTAGACTAAGACAGCGAAAATAAGGGGAACACAAATAGCGTAGATGCTACGCTATTTGCGTTCCCATTATTTTTGCCATAGTCTATGTAAATGTTTACGTAGACTAAGACGTGTCAAAGTAAGGAACACAAATGGCGGTGCCCATGGGTGCTGCCATTTGCGTACACGCGTTTTTTTTCTTTTAAATCAGCTGTGATAGGTTTAAAATTTTCTTTTAAATCTGCTGACTGCAGGGACGCAAATGGTCGCCGCCATTTGCGCACCCAGTCGGCCAGGATTCGGGGGGGGAGGGACGGAGCGCCTCCCCCCCGGCCAGAATTTCGGGGGGAGGGACGGAGCACCTCCCCACTGCCAGAATTTCAGGGGGGAGGGACGGAGCACCTCCCCCCCCAGCCAGAATTTCGGGGGGAGGGACGGAGCACCTCCCCCCCACCTCGAATCAAATTTCGTTAAAGTTAAGTCACTTTCGTACATCCCTAGATTCGCAAGCCCCCAGAATTCTCCTCCTTTTTTTCCGCTCCAAGGATTACAAAGATAAATCTGTACCGACAGCCGTAATTCTGCATAACGTCCATAAGAAAGGCTATTTTTCGTAGATATTTACGTATTTTTTCCCCTGCCCTGAGACATGCAGTAATTACTTTCAGCCAAAACACTTCCTCCTCCTTGGGGCTTCCCAAAACAAGGCTGCCCTAGGTGTGCCGAAGCGATGCACTCTTTGTTTAAAGCAACGCTGTAAGAAAGATAGAAAGAAAAAAAGAAAGAAAGAAAGAAAGAAAGAAAGAAAGAAAGAAAGAACCTTTTGAAATGACCATGCTGGTCTGGAGCCCTGCACGAGCATTATTCCCCCTGCTAGGCTTTTTATTTCTACATCCAGCCTTGTTGGTGATGTTGTGAGGCTAAAATGGAGGGGAGAACCAACTCTGTGCATGTCTACTCAGAAGTAAGTCTTACTGAGTTCAATGCAACTTACTCCTACACATGTCAGCACCCCACTTGCCCCCAGCTCAGCTTTGTATTTCCACATCCAGCTCATTACCAAACCTCCTGTTAGTTATCTCACTGGGTGACTTTGGGCTGGACTCTCACCACTGCACTACACTTCTGTTATGAAACTCATGAGGAAAAAGAGACTGTATAATGGAAAGTTCTTTCTGAAGCAGTCACACTTCACTTGTACAAATGCAGCATGAAGGGAAAGATCAGCAACCTTATCTTTGTTTGAATAAAAAGCACACTCTGAACATGCTAAGGGAATGGACAAAATGAGGAATAGACATACCAGGGAATATGAAGAACTATATTCTTCCAGTGTGTGTGTGTGTGTGTGTGTGTGTGTGTGCAATCTCCTTCCATCCAGCTGTTCCCTGGACCACCCCCATTCACCCAAGGGTCTTCTGAGATAACTAACAGGAGGTTTGATAATGAGCTGAATGTGGAAATACAAAGCTGAGCTGGCAAGTGGGGTGCTGACATGTGTAGGAGTAAGTCGCATTGAACTCAGCTACGGCGGCCACCATTTGCGTCTGCAGCAGCCAGTCCGCGGCCGGAACTCCAGCTGCAGACGGCCCTGGCTGGCTGCTCTGCAGAGCCGCCACAGAGCGGAGCCAACCAGGCAGGATTCTGGGGGGGAGGACTGGATCGCCTCCTCCCCCGTCGAGGATTCCGGGGGGAAGGGACAGAGTGCCTCCTCCCTAGGGATGTCAGAGAATTTCACGATGGATCTCGATGAGGCCAAATGCCAGTGCATTCAGCCCTCCGAAATCCATCGTGGAATGGCCTGCCACCCCCCGCGGATCCCCCCTGGGACAAGACTTACCTGGGGTGGATGTTCCGGATGGCGGTGGCTCCAGCGGTGGCTTCAGCGGTGGTGGCGGCGGCGGCTGGTCTTCCGACCGGCTGCTGCCGCCACCGCCATTTGCAGTCCGTGTGTTTTTCTTTTCTTCCCCCCATAGACGTGAAAGGCTACGTAAAAACTTACACAGCCTATCACGTCTGGGCAAAAAACCACAAACGCGTACCCAAATGGTGGCAGCTACGGCCGCCGCCATTTGCGTTCCTTATTTTTCGCCGTCTTAGTGTACGTCAATATTTATGTACGCTAAGACGAAGAAAAGAAAGGGGAACGCAAATAGCGCCCACTACGCTATTTGCGTTCCCCTTTCTTTTCTTCGTCTTAGTCTATGTAAATATTGACGTAGACTAAGATGGCGAAAAATAAGGAACGCAAATGGCGTACGCTTTTTTTTTTTTTACCCAGAGCCCTCTGCGGCCAGAAATCCAGCTGCTGACGGTCCTGGCCTGGGCCTGGCCAGCGGCTCCACAGAGCCGCCGTGGAGCACAGCCGGCCATCGAGGAATCTGGGGGGGGAGGACCGGATCCCCTCCCCCCCGTCAAGGATTCCAAGGGGAGGGACGGAATGCCTCCCCCCCACCATGAACAGAATCCGCGAAAAGGTAAGTGACTTTCGTACATCCCTACTCCTCCCCCACTGCGAATCAATCCACGAAAAGGTAAGTGACTTTCGTACATCCCTACTAACAATCAGGAAGTTTTTCCTGATGTTCAGCCAGAATCTGGCCCATTATTCCGTGTCCTGCACTCTGGGATTATCGAGAAGAGATGCTGGCCTTCCTCTCTGTGACAACCTTTCAAGTCCTTGAAGAGTACTATCATATCTCCCCTCAGTCTTTCTTCTCAAGGCTAAACATTAAGGATGGACGAAAGTCCCTTACCTGGTCCTGCAGCTGTTTTCGGTGGGGGGGGAGGCGCTTCGGTTCTCCCCAGAAATTCTTGGCGGGGAGGGAGGCGCCCCGCCCCTCCCAGCTGAAATTCAGGCCCGGGGGGAGGCGCCCCATCCCTCGCCACCGAAATTCTGGCTGGGGGGGAGCACCCCATCTCCCTGGCTGCGAAATAAAAAAGTTATGGGAAAAAAAACGTGATAGGCTACATAACGATTTATGTAGCCTGTCAAACTAGATTTTCCAAAGTCAGCCATGATAGGCTACGTAAATCTTTACGTAGCCTATCATGGCTGACTTTGAAAATCTAGCCGTGATAGGCTACGTAAATCGTTACGTAGCCTATCACTTTTTAAAAAAAAAAAAAACTTTACTGGGAAATGGTGGCGGTGGCAGCCAGTCGGAAGACCGGCCGCCGCTCCCGCCCCCACCGAAACGCTGCTGAAATGCCACCGGGACCCGCCACCGAGAGGGACATTCGACAGAGGTAAGTCCCATCCCGGGGGGGTGGCGGGGGGGTGGCAGGGAATTTCCCCACCAATTTCGGGGGGCCGAATGAGTTGGCATTCGGCCTCCCGGAGATTCGTGGAGAAATTCTCCGCCATCGCTACTGAACATGACCAGTTCTTTCAGTCTCTCTTCATAGGGCTTTGTTTCCAGTCCCCTGATCATCTTAGTTGCCCTCCTCTGAACCCTCTCCAGTTTGCCTGCTGCATCCTTCTTAAAGTGTGGTGCCCAGAACTGGACACAGTACTCCACATGAGGCCTAACCAGTGCTGAGTAGAGGGGAACTAGTACTTCCCGGGATTTGAAAGCTATGCTTCTATTAATGCAGCCCAAAAGAGCATTTGCCTTTTTTGCAGCCACATCACATTGTTGGTTCATATTCAGCTTGTGATAGACAACAATTCCAAGATCCTTCTCGCTTGTAGTGTTGTTGAGCCACATGTCCCCATCTTGTAACTGTGCATTTGGTTTCTTTTTCCTAGGTGCAGAACTTGGCATTTATCCCTATTAAATGTCATTCTGTTGTTTTCTGCCCAGCGCTCCAGTCTATCAAGATCACTTTGAATTTTGTTTCTGTCTTCCAAAGTATTAGCTATCCTGCCCAGTTTTGTGTCATCAGCAAATCTGATCAGCATTCCCTGCACCTCCTCCTCCAAGTCATTCATAAAAATGTGGAAGAGCACTGGGCCCAGGACTGAGCCCTGCGGTACCCCACTCATTAACTCTCCCCAGTTTGAGAAGGTCCCATTGATAAGCACTCTTTGAGTCCGATTCTGTAGCTAACTGTGAATCCACTGGATCGTTGTTTCATCTAGCTCACTTTGAGCTAGTTTGCTCATCAGGATATCATGGGGCACTTTGTCAAAAGCTTTGCTGAAGTTGAGGTATATGATGTCTACAGCATTCCCACAGGCGACTTGTTCAAAACATGAGATCAGATTCGTCTGGCAGGATTTGTTCTTGACAAATCCATGTTGGCTTCCAGTAATCACTGCATTGTTTCCAAGGTGCTTACAGATGGATTGCTTTATCATCTGCTCCAGAATTTTCCCAGGGATTGATGTCAGACTGACTGGTCTGTAGTTCCCGGTTCTTCCTTTTTACCCTTTTTGAAGGTAGGGACAACATTAGCCCTCCTCCAGTCATCTGGCACTTCCCCCGTCCTCCATGATTTCTCAAAGAGAATAGACAGCAGTTCTGAGAGTTCTTTTGCCAGTTCCTTTATTACTCTAGGATGCAGTTCATCTGGCCCTGGAGATTTGAATGCATTCAAAGTAATTAGGTTTTCCTTGACCATTTGCCTATCGATCTCCACCTGCAATCCTGCCCCTTCATGCTGTCCTTCGCCTTTGCCAGGGGGGTCATAGACCCTCTTTGGGGAGAAGACTGAGCCAAAGTAGGAATTGAGCACCTCTGCCTTTTCTTTGTCATCTGTTATCATTTTGCCATCCTTATTTAATAGCTGAACAACCATTTCTTTCCTCTGCCTTTTACTATGCACGTAGCTGAAGAAAGCCTTTTTGTTGTTTTTAGCATCCCTCGCTAACCTCAGCTCATTCTCACCTTTAGCCTTCCTGCAGTTCTGTGCTACCTGCCTGTACTCTTCCTTTGTTGCTTGGCCTTCTTTCCACTATGTGTCCTTTATTGTTTTCAGGTCATCTCTAAGCTTTTGGTGAAGCCACATTGGCTTCTTCTGTTGTCTTCCACCTTTTCTTCTTGTTGGAATTGTTTGTAATTGTGCCTTGAGAATTTCCTTCTTTAAAAGCTCCCACCCATCTTGGACTCCTTTTCTCATTAGCCTCACTTGCCATGGGACCTCACTGATCATTGTTCTGAGTTTATTAAAATCAGCTTTCCTAAAATCCAGGGTACATGACTACACTCGGCTTTTGCTTCCCTGAGAACCAAGAACTCAAGTACAACATGTTCGCTTTCCCCCAGAGTTCCTGTAACTGCTACTTTATCCACTAAGTAGGGATGGACGAAAGTCACTTGCCTGGTCCCGCAGCTTGCTTCACGGTGGGGGGGAGGTGCTCTGTTACTCCCCGCCGAAATTCTGGCCGGGGGGGAGGCGCCCCATCCCTCCAGCTGCGAATTCTCCTGGCCTGCCAGGACGTAAATGGCGGCGGCCGTAGCCGCTGCCGTTTGCATCCCGGCAGTCAGCCGTGATAGGCTACGTAAATCCTTATGTAACCTATCACGGCTGACCTTGGAAAAAAAAAAAAAGCACGTACGCAAATGGCGGCGCCCATGGGCGCCACCATTTGTGTATGCACTTTTCTTTCTCCCCAAAGTCAGCCGTGATAGGCTACGTAAGGATTTACGTAGCCTATCACAGTGTTTTTTGAAAATCTAGCCGTGATAGGCTATGTAAATCTTTACGTAGCCTATCAGGTTTGTTGTTGTGTTTTTTTTACTGGGAAATGGCGGTGGTGGCAGCTGGTCGGATGACCGGCCGCCGCCGCTGCCGAACCGCCGCCGGGAGCCGCCAGCGCCAAGGACATTTGCGCAAGGTAAGTCCCATCCGGGGGGCGGGGGGGGCGGACCGTTTTTCCACCAATTTTGGAGGGATGTCGGAGAAATTCTCCGACATCCCTATGGCACTAAGTCATCTCTGTTGGTTAGGATCAAGTCAAGGATAGCCAATCCTCTAGTTCCTTCCTCTACTTTCTGTAGGAGGAAGTTATCTGCCACACATGTCAGGAATTTCCTGGAGGGGCCATGTTTTGCAGAATTTGTCTCCCAACAAATATTGGGGAAATTGAAGTCCCCCATTACTACTACATCATGCTTCCTTAAAACATTGGCTATTTGCTTTTCAAAAGTTTCATCTTTGTCTTCTCCTTGATTGGGTGGCCGGTAGTAGACTCTGACCACCAGGTTCCTTTTATTCTTTGCTCCATTTATTTCAACCCAGATGCTCTCGATGGGGCTACCAAACTCCTCCTCCTGTATTTCTGTGCAGAGATATGTATTTTTCACATACAGTGCAACCCTACCTCCCTTTCTGTTTCTCCTGTTCTTTTTGAACAAGTTATATCCTTCAATTGCTGTATTCCAGTCATAAGAGTCATCCCACCAAGTCTCAGTTATACCTATCAAGTCATAGTTTCCCCCTTGTATTAAGAGTTCAAGTTCATTCTGTTTGTTTCCCATACTCTGGGCTTTGGTGTACAGACATCGAAGACCATGTGCTTCATAGTCTGGCTTTCTTCCTACATGTGTCTGAAGACTACTATTGGGCGCTATCAGAGCTGTTCTGTCCGTTTCAGTGCATGTGCCTATGTCCATTGTTACCCCCAATTTTACATCTCCCTTCCCCATAGGATTCAGTTTAAAGCCCTCCTGATGAAGTTCTTCATTCTGTGGCCAAACACATTCTTCCCATCCTTTGTGAGGTGCAACCCGTCCCTTGCCAACAGCCCATCTTCCAGGATGTATAGCCTGTGGTCCCAGAATCCAAATCTCTCTCGTCGGCACCACCTTCGTAGCCAGTCATTCACCTGCAGTATTTTTCGTTGCCTTTCTATCCCTCTTCTGACTACTGGAAGGATGGATGAGAAAAGTATCTGGGCCCCAAAGTTCTTGAGTTTCCTTTCCAAAGCTTCAAAGTCTGATGTGATTTCTTTGTAGCTCCGCTTGGCAGTATCATTTGTTTCCACATGGATGAGAAGAAAGGAATACCTGTCAGTGGGCTCTGTGAGTGCAGGCAGCCCTTCAGTCACGTTTCCCCCCTTCCCCACCCCACAAGTCTGTAGTAATCCCTCCATGCCATTCCAGGCAAAGATTCCCACTATCACAGCTTTGATTGGGGTTGGGGAGCATCCTCAGTTAGCTTCACTATAGGAAACAGCTTTTCTTTTATACTTCCATGTTATGTTATTAAAGCCATGCAGCAAAATTCATTGGCCTGAGAAGAAGCCCTTAAGTGGAGCCCACCCAAAACCTAGGCTGCACAATCAGTGCCCCCATGTGAAATATCAATTTGTGGATTGTACCACTTTAGATTGCAAATGTGGGAGCTAAATATTTGTATGCAATGCACCCCTGTGACAGTTTGAGGCCTACAGAGGCAAGGGAAAGAAAAAGAGGCCTGGGGTTTTTGTTCTCGGCCAAAATTCAGGCTGGGGGGGAGGCTTCCTGCCTCGCCCGGCCGCAAACTAAAAAGTTAAAAAAAACAACACGCCCCTGTGATAGGCTACGTGACGATTAACGTAGCCTATCACGGCTAGATCTGCAAAGTCAGCCGTGATAGCCTACGTACATCTTCATGTAGCCTATCACGGGTGACTTTAAAAAAAAAAAAAAAGCACGTATGCAAATGACGGCCCGCATAGGGAGCCGCCATTCACGTTCCTTATTTGGTCGCTGTAGTCTACGTAAATCTTTACGTAGACTACAGCGACCAAATAAGGAATGGGAATGGCGGCTCCCTATGGGGGCCGCCATTAGCCGTTCGCGCTATTGTTTTTTTTTAAAGTCACCCGTGATAGGCTACGTGATGATTTATGTAGCCTATCACAGCTGACTTTGCAAATCTAGCTGTGATAGGCTACGTTAATCATCACGTAGCCTATCACGGGGGCGGGTTTTTTTTTAGTTTTATTGGAATGGCGGCAGCGGCAGCCGGTCGAAAGATCGGCTGCCGCCCCTGCCCCTGATGAAGACCCGACGAACCGCCGCCGGGACCCGCCGCCGGGAGGGACATTTGGGAAAGGTAAGTCCCGTCCCGGGGAGGGGGCAGGGGGGTGCGGAGAATTTCTCCCTGAAACTTGTTCGGGGGGCTGAACACGTCGGTGCTCGGCCCCCCGAAGTTTCGGGGAGAAATTCTCCGCCAACCCTAAGTGGATGGCACTTGCAGCTGTAAAGCGCTGGGTTTTTTTAAAACCTAAATAGAGCTGTAAACAGCTGCATTTAGGTTAAACTCAGGGCTTTACAGGCACAAGTGGTGTCCAATATTCCATTTGCATCTGTGTTTTTTATCGCGGGGAATAAAACAGATCCAAATGGCATATTGCACACCACTTGCGACTGTAAAGCCCTGAGCTTAACCTAATTACAGCCATTTATGGCTCTATTTAGGTAAAAAAACAACAACAGCGCTTTACAGCTGCAAGTGCTGTCCACTACGCCTTTTGCGGCTGTATTTCTCCCAGGAATGTGGTAATGGCGGCTGCCATTACTGTTTCCCAAATGCTATGGAGCCGGAGTGCAGCTCTGTGAAAGCCTCCGGATATGGAACAGCTCTGGAGGATTCCGCGGGGGGAAGAATGGATCACCTCCCCCCTGTGGACCCCAATGACAAAACGGAAGGTAGGGAATCCGTCCATCCCTACTCCTAAGTAAGGTAAGCCCAAGAAACCCAATCCCAACCCTTGAGAATTTCTCCAAAAAATTTTCAGGATTGAATTCCTTTTTGAAAGCAGTTTCTCTTCTATCAAATTGAATGAGAATAGACAAAAAAAATCGGAGAAATTTTCGGCACAGCACTAGTATAAAAAGAGAGAGTCAGAAATTACAGAGTAGTCTAGGGATGTACGAAAGTGACTTACCTTCTCACGAAATTGATTCGCGGTGGGGGGGAGGCGATCCGTCCCTCCCCCCAAAATTCTGCCCGGGGGGGCGCTCTGTCCCTCCCTCCGAAATTCTGGCCGGGGGGAAGGCGCTCCGTCCCTCCCCCCCCAAATCCTGGCTGGCCGGGTGCGCAAATGGCGGTGGCCATAGCCGCCGCCATTTGCGTCCCTGCAGTCAGCCGTGATAGGCTACATAAACATTTACGTAGCCTATCATGGTGTTCCTAAAAATTTAGCCGTGATAGGCTACGTAAATCTTTACGTAGCCTATCACGTTTTGGTTTTTTTTTAACTTGGAAATGGTGGCGGCGGCAGCCAGTCAGAAGACCGGCCGCCGCTGCCGCCACACAGCCACCGAACTGCCGCCGGAGCCACCGCCGCCAGGAGGATTTGCCCAAGGTAAGTCCCATCCCGGGGGGGTGGGGGGGCAGACCGTTTCGCCACTGATTTTGGGGGGCTGAATGCACTGGCATTCGGCCTCCCCAAGATTCATGGCAAAATTCTCTGACATCCTTAGTAACAGCGGGGTTGGTGAGACCAGATCCTGAAGAGGGAGCAGGAAGAAGCAGCCTGAAGAAGTCTACGTACAGCTAGGGTAAAGGAACTTGCGTTTTGCAACTTTATTTTCTCTTAATGCCATTTGTATCACCCAACTCTACTGTGTAAAATACCTTTAGTTGTGATTTGCTTGCTTTACTTTACCATTAAACTGTTGCAGTTAAGACACAATTGTATAGAGTGTCGATCGCCCCATGACTAGGGATGTACGAATCCCTTACCTGGCTCAGCGCAGGGGCATCCGCGTTGGGGGGGAGGTGCTCCGTCCTTCCCCCCGGAATCCTTGACAGGGGGGAGTCGCTCTGTCCCTCCCCCTGGAATCCTGCCCGGCTGGCTCCGCTCTGTGGCCAAGCCGCGGAGCCGCCAGCCGGCTCCGGCCGCTCACAGCCGGACATCCGGCTGCTGGACAGCCCTGCAGGGACGCAAATGGCGGCTGTCATAGCCGCCGCCATTTGCGTCCCTGTATTTAGCCGTGATAGGCTACGTAAATATTTATGTAGCCTATCACGGCAGGAGGAAAAACCCCAGCGTACGCAAAGGGCGGTAGCCCCCGCCATTTGCGTACGCTGGGGTTTCCCCCCTTTGCCGTGATAAGCTACGTAAATACTTATGTAGCCTATCATGGCCTCCGCAGGGATGCAAATGGCATCCCTGCATTAGCCGTCATAGGCTACGTAAGTATTTATGCAGCCTATCACGGCTAGGAAGAGGAGGAAGCGAAAGGCAGCCAGGACGGCCACCATTCGCAAAGCAGCGCGGACGGGAGCAGGTAAGTGCTCCGTTTCGCACGCCTTTCGTGGGGTGGGGGTGGTGGGGACTTTGTCCCACGCACCTTTCGTGGGGTGGGGGGGTGGGGGCTTTGTTCTGTGACAGATTTCGGGGGGCCAAATGCACCGGCATTCGGCCTCACCGAGATCCGTCGCGGAATTCTCTGACATCCCTACCCTCAACTACAGCCGAAACCCCGTGTTATTAGCAAGGGGAATGTAAAGGAAGGAAGTTGGACTCTTAAGGAGACAAGAGATCCTTAAGGAGTTGCTCAGGGGGTCCGGGTCAATGGTGGAACCCTGACAACTCCATATTAAAAGCTCCCTAATATGCAAAATGAACTTTGTCAGGAAGGAAGTTGTAGTCTAGTTTTATCCTTGACTTGCTACCTTGAATGTATAGGAAGTTTATTTACATATGTGACTAGGGATGTAGGAGGAATCCACAGTGGAATCAAATAAGTTCAGATTTCTATGAATCTGACCCATGGATTCCACAGAAGACCAGCATTTCCCAAGTTGCATGGATTCTACGGACTTGTGGACTTTTTTTTTCTTTTTTTTAGTTTTCGAAATTTTATGCAAATGTAGTTGTAGAAAAATACCTAAAATAAAAAAGTCCAAAAATGCACATTTCCCGCATAGGCTAAACCATGAAAATGCACATTGGGGGGGGGGATTTGCATATTTGTGCAAGTGCAAAATCAACCTCTGAGGGATGTACGAAAAGGACTTACCTTGTCCCGCAGCTTGCTTCGTGGTGGGGGGGAGGCACTTCGCTTCTCCCCCTGAAGTTCAGGCGAGTGGGGGGAGGTGCCCCGCCCCGCCCAGCTGAAATTCAGGCCGGGGAGAAGCACCCCGTCTCCCTGGCTGTGAAAGAAAAAGTGAAAAAAAAACGTGATAGGCTACGTAACGATTAACGTAGCCTATCACGGCTAGATTTCCAAAGTCTGCCGTGATAGGCTACGTTAATCGTCACGTAGCCTATCACGGGTGACTTTGGGGGAAAAAAAGCGCATACGCAAATGGCGGTGGCCCATGGGTGCCGCCATTTGCATTCCTTATTTTGGCACGTCTAGTCTACGTAAACATTTACGTAGACTACAGCGAAAATAAGGGAATGCTATTTGCGTTGCCCTTATTTTCGCTGTAGTCTACGTAAATCTTTATGTAGACTAGATGTGCCAAAATAAGGAATGCAAATGGTGGCGCCCATGGGCCGCCGCCATTTGCGTACACGCTTTTTTTTCCCCCAAGGTCACCCGTGATAGTCTACGTGACGATTAACGTAGCCTATCACGGCTGACTTTGGAAATCTAGCCGTGATAGGCTACGTAAATCGTCACGTAGCCTATCACGGGTGTGTGTGTGTGTGTGTGTGTGTGTGTGTTTTACTTTTTCATTTTGTAATGGCAGCAGCGGCAGCCGGTCGGGAGACCGGCCGCCGCCCCCGCCCCAGACGAACCGCCGCCGAACCGCCGCCGGGACCCACTGCGGAGAGGGACATTCGCACGAGTTAAGTCCCATCCCGGGAGGGGGGCGGGGGGGCGGCGGAGAATTTCCCCAACACTTTCGGGGGGCTGAATGCCTCAGGGCTCGGCCTCCCAAAGATCCGTGGAGAAATTCTCCGCCATCCCTACCTCTGAGAGGGGGCAAAGGGAGTGTTCCAGTGGATGGGAAGT
The DNA here is from genome assembly GCF_057233095.1 of Heloderma suspectum. Lineage (NCBI taxonomy): Eukaryota > Metazoa > Chordata > Lepidosauria > Squamata > Helodermatidae > Heloderma > Heloderma suspectum. Next base: position 8,881,843 of record NC_139461.1, read on the forward strand.
GGAGGGGACCGGAGAAGCTGGGATGTGAGATTTATTTGTTTGTTTGTTTGTTTCATTTCTATACCACCCAATAGCCGAAGCTCTCTGGATGGTTCACAAAAATCAAAACCAAAAAGCACAGGATAAAACAACATAAAATATAAAAAGCATTAAAACCACAATATAACAATACAACCAGGATAAAACCTAGCAGCAACGCAGAGATTTAAAATGCTGATTTAAAACAGCAAGCTAAAAGACTAGGAAGCTAAAATACTAAAATGCCTGGGAGAATAAAAAGGTCTTCACCTATCACTTGGCACCAGAAGGAATACAACGTAGTTGCCAGGCAAACCTCTCTAGGGAGCTCATTCCACAGCCGGGGTGCCATAGCAGAAAAGGCTTCTTCCTGGTAGACACCCACTTCACTTTCTTTGGCAGGGACTCACAGAGAAGGAGGACCAGCCAGCAGCTGCACCAGGTGGATCCTGAGCTTGAGCCTGCTTCTGCCCCCGCCCACAGGTACTTAAGGCGGGGCTGCCAGAGGCTGCTCGGGAAGGAGCCTGGGGAAGGAGGACCAGCCAGCAGCTGCACCAGATGGATCCTGAGCCTGAGCCTGCTTCTGCCCCCGCCCACAGGTACTTAAGGCGGGGCTGCCAGAGGCAGCACCTCGGCGTCGCACCAAGTGCGACGCTAAGTGCGCACTTAGCGTCGCACTTGGAGTCGCAAGATCTACCCACCTGCCTCTCCAGAGACACCAGCAGCCACAACACCAGCAGCAAATAGCAGCAGCAGCAGAGGGCAGCAGCTTTAAAGACCAGGGGAAGGGGCAAACATGGACTATCTGCTCCTTCTTAGCTGCTGTTCTCTTTTATCTCTTTTATATTCTTTTAAACTGTTGTATATTTTATATCTTAATATTTTAATATGTGCCTGGGAGGACTATTGGACAACTCAGGGGGTGGGGGAGGTGCCACCATAACTGTGGTCACGGGCAGGGGGAGGTATGGCGTTGGGGGATTAACAGGCCAGCTGAGGAGAAGAGGGGCTAGACACCTTACAGCTGTCCCCTCTTCTGGTTCTTCCCCCAACCTGATGGTTCCTGGCAGCCTTACCAGTCTGCCCTCGGGTCTGGTGGTGCTGCTGCTGAATGCCAGGTCGGCCCAAAATAAGACCTCCCTCATCCATGATTTGATTGTGGATGAGGGGGCTGACCTGGCATGTATTACTGAGACCTGGGTGGGGGAACTGGGAGGGGTCACTCTCTCCCAGCTGTGCCCTCCTGGGTACTCGGTGCAGCACCAACACCGACTTGAGGGTCGGGGAGGGGGGGTTGCCGTGGTCTATAGGAATTCAATCTCCCTCTCCAGGCTTCCTGCTCATTCAAGTGCAGATCTTGAGTGTCTGTACCTTGTGTTGGGTACCCGGGACAGATTAGGGATTCTGTTGGTGTACTGCCCACCCCGCTGCCCATCAGACTCCCTGCCTGAGCTGACGGAGGTGGTCTCAGACTTGGTGTTGAGGACCCCCAGGATGATGGTCCTGGGGGATCTGAACTTCCATGCCGAGGCCGCTGTATCCGGGGCGGCTCAGGACTTCATGGCCGCCATGACAACCATGGGGCTGTCCCAACATGTCATTGGCCCAACGCATATAAAAGGACACACGCTTGATCTGGTTTTCTCGACTGGGCAGGTGGATGGTGATCTGAAAGTAGAGGAATTAACATCTGTCCCTTTGTCATGGTCAGATCACTTCCTGCTGAGGTTTAGACTTCTGGCGGCCTTTCCCCTCTGCAAGGGTGGGGGACCTATTAAAATGGTCCGCCCCCGGAGATTAATGGATTCCGATGGATTCCAGAGGGCTCTGGGGGATTTTCCTGCTGGTATGGCTGGTGCTCATGTTGAAGCCCAGGTCGCTCTGTGGAATGCAGAGATGACTCGGGCGGTTGACACGATCGCACCCAAGTGCCCTCTCCCTCTGAGCAGAGCCCGGCCAGCTCCTTGGTATACACCTGAGCTGAGGGCAATGAAGCAAGAGGGGAGACGGATAGAATGCAGGTGGAGGAAAACTCGTGCTAAGTCTGACCGAACACAGGTAAGAGCCCACTATCGAGCCTACTCTGTGGCGGTGAGGGTGGCAAAGAGGCAGTTCTTTTCCACCAGCATTGCATCTTCTCAGTGTCGCCCAGCGGAGCTTTTCCGAGTGGTTCGCGGCCTGTTACATTCTGGGCCAGGGAGAGAGACGGTGGAACCCTCGGTAGCACGCTGTGACGGGTTTGCGCGGCACTTTGAGGATAAAGTCGCTCAGATTCGTCATGAATTGGACACCACGATTAATGCAGTTCCATTGGGAGAGGCGTTCAGAGCACCGTCTGGTCCAGTTTTATTGGATGAGTTTCAGTTACTGAGGCCTGAGGATGCGGACAAGGTGCTTGGCCAAGTCCGATCAACCACTTGTGTGCTTGACCCTTGCCCTTCATGGCTTATTAAATCAAACAAGGAGGGGTTGTCCGGCTGGGTCCAGGAGGTTGTAAATTCCTCCTTGAGAGAGGGAGTGGTGCCTGCCGCTTTAAAAGAGGCAGTAATTAGACCACTCCTGAAAAAGCCTAACCTGGACCCAGAGGATGTTAACAATTATAGGCCAGTGGCCAACATCCCCTTCCTGGGCAAGGTGCTTGAGCGGGTGGTTGTAGGACAGCTCCAGGCACTCTTGAATGAAACGGATTATCTAGATCCATTTCAAACGGGCTTCAGGCCTGGTTTTGGAACGGAAACTGCCTTGGTCGCCCTGTGGGATGACCTCTGCTGGGAGAGGGACAGGGGGAGTGCGACCCTGTAGATTCTCCTGGACCTCTCAGCCGCTTTCGAGACCATCGACCATGTTATCCTTCTGGATAGGTTGTCTGGGTTGGGAGTTGGAGGCACTGCACTACAGTGGTTCCGCTCCTACTTGGATGGCCGATTCCAGAAGGTGGTGCTGGGGGATTATTGCTCTGTGCCATGGCAATTGTGCCATGGGGTTCCACAGGGCTCTATTCTATCCCTCATGCTGTTTAACATCTACATGAAACCGCTGGGGGAGGTTATCCGGAGGTGTGGGCTGAGGTGCCATCAATATGCGGATGACACCCAGCTCTACCTCTCTTTCTCATCAAAACCAGGTGAGGCAGTGGCTGTTCTGAACCAGTGCCTGGGCACGGTAATAGACTGGATGAGGGCCAATAAACTGAAACTCAATCCAGACAAGACGGGGGTACTGTTAGTGGGTGGTTCGTCTGCCCGGCTAGGTGATAACCTGTTCTGGAGGGGGTTGCACTCCCCCGAAAGGATCAGGTTCGTAGTTTGGGGGTGCTCTTGGATCCAGAACTGTCACTTGAGGCACAGGTGAACTCAGTGGCACGGAGCACTTTTTATCAGCTTAGGCTGGTATACCAACTACGCCCTTATCTGGACAGAGATAGCCTAGCTACAGTTATCCATGCTCTGATAACTTCTCGTCTGGATTACTGCAATGCGTTATACGTGGGGCTGCCTTTGAAAACGGTCCGGAAACTTCAGCTGGTCCAAAATAGGGCAGCAAGATTGTTAACAGGGACTGGCCTGCGAGCTCATATTACGCCAGTACTTTTCCAGCTGCACTGGCTGCCAGGCCATTTCCGGGCCGGATTCAAAGTGCTGGTGTTAACATTCAAAGCACTTAACGGCTTGGGGCCAGGTTACCTGAAGGATCGCCTCCTCCCATATGTACCTGCCCGGACCTTAAGATCATCATCAGCGGCCCTTCTCCGTGAGCCCCTGCCAAAGGAAGTGAGGCGGGTGGCTACTAGGAGGAGGGCTTTTCTGTTGTGGCACCCCGGCTCTGGAATGAGCTCCCTAGTGAGGTTCGCCTGGCGCCTACATTGTACTCCTTTCGGCGCCAGGTGAAGACCTTTTTATTTTCCCAGGCATTTTAGCTTTCTAAATTTTTATCTTTGCTGTTTTAAATCTGTATTTTAAACTCCTGTACTGCTGCTAGGTTTTATTGTGGTTGTATTGTTATATTGTGGTTTTAATGTTCTATATATTTTAAATTGTTTTATTGTACGTTGTTTGGTTTTAGTTTTTGTGAACCGCCCAGAGAGCTTCGGCTATTGGGCGGTATAGAAATAAATAAATAAGGCACAAAACGTTCCCTTGAGATCTCCAATTTTCTTGAAGAGATCTCTAGTCTTTCCCATTCTGTTGTTCCCCTTTCTCCCTTGCTTTTCGCTTCCCTTCTTTCCTCAGCTACTTGGAAAGCCTCATCAGACAGCCACTTGGCTTTCTTGCATTTCTTTTTCTTTGGGATGGATTGAGTTGCTGCCTCCTGAACAATGTTACCGACCTCCGTCCATAGTTCCTCAGGCACTCTGTCTATGAGGTCTAATCCCTGAAATCTATTCCTCACCTCTACTGTGCATTCATAAGGGATATGATTTAGGTCATACCTGAATGGTTTAGTGGTTTTCCCTAAGTTCTTCAATTGAAGCCGAAATTTTGCAACAAGAAGCTCATGATCTGAGCCACAGTCAGCTCCAGGTCTTGTTTTTACTGACTGTATGGAGCTTCTCCATCTTTGGCTGCAAAGGACATAATCAATCTGATTTCGATATTGACCATCTGGTGATGTCCATGTGTAGAGTCGTCTCTTGTGCTGTTGGAAAAGAGTGTTTGCTATGATCAGCATGTTCTCTTGGCAAAACTCTATTAGCCTTTGCCCTGCTTCATTTTGTACACCAAGGCCATGCCTGCCTGTTATCCCGGTGATTTCTTGACTTCCTACTTTAGCATTCCAATCCCCTATGATGAAGAGGACATCTTTTTTTGGTGTTAGTTCTAGAAGGTGTTGTAGGTCTTCATAGAACCGATCAACCTCAGCTTCTTCGGCATCAGTGGTTGGAGCATAGACTTGAATTACTGTGATGTTGAATGATTTGCCTTGGATTCGTACTGAGATCATTCTATCATTTTTAAGATTGGACCCCAGTACTGCTTTTCCCACCCTTTTGTTGACTATGAGTGCTACTCCATTTCTTCTAAGGGATTCTTGCCCACAATAGTAGATTTGATGGTCACCTGAATTAAATTCGCCCATGCCTATCCATTTGAGTTCGCTAGCCATGATAGTGCGGTCACTGAACTTGAGCTGGACATCCTAGAAAGTGAAGTCAAGTGGGCCTTAGGAAGCATTACTAACAACAAAGCTAGTGGAGATGACAGTATTCTAGCTGAGCTATTTAAAATCCTAAAAGATGATGCTGTTAAAGTGCTGCATTCAATATGCCAACAAATTTGGAACACTCAACAATGGCCACGAGAATGGAAAAGGTCAGATTACATTCCAATTCCAAAGAAGGGCAACGCCAAAGAGTGTTCAAACTACCGCACAATTGCGCTCATTTCACATGCCAGCAAGGTGATTCTCAAAATCCTACAAGCTAGGCTTCAGCAGTATGCGAACCGAGAACTACCGGAAGTACAAGCTGGGTTTCGAAGAGGCAGAGGAACTAGAGATCAAATCGCCAACATTCGCTGCATCATGGAGAAAGCAAGAGAATTCCAGAAAAACGTCTATTTCTGCTTCATTGACTACGCTAAAGCCTTTGATTGTGTGGATCACAACAAACTGTGGCAAATTCTTAAAGTGATGGGAGTACCAGACCACCTTACCTGTCTCCTGAGAAACCTGTACGAGGGTCAAGAAGCAACAGTAAGAACCAGACATGGAACAACCGATTGGTTCAAAATTGGGAAAGGAGTACGACAAGGCTGCATATTGTCACCCTGCTTATTTAACTTATATGCAGAGTACATCATGAGAAATGCCGGGTTGGATGAATCAGAGGTCGGAATTGAGATTGCTGGGAGCATTATCAACAACCTCCGATATGCAGATGATACCACCCTAATGGCAGAAAGTGAAGAGGATCTAAAGAGCCTCTTGTTGAGGGTGAAAGAGGAGAGTGCAAAAGCTGGTTTGAAACTCAACATTAAAAAAACGAAGATCATGGCATCTGGCCCCAACACTTCCTGGCATATAGAAGGGGAAGAAATGGAAGCAGTGACAGATTTTACTTTCTTGGGCTCCAAGATCACCGCAGACGGTGACTGTAGCCATGAAATTACAAGACGCTTGCTCCTTGGGAGGAAAGCTATGGCCAACTTAGACAGCATAGTAAGAAGCAGAGACATCACCTTGCCGACAAAGGTCCGTCTAATCAAAGCTATGGTTTTCCCAGTAGTAATGTATGGCTGTGAGAGCTGGACTATAAGGAAGGCTGAGCGCTGAAGAATTGATGCTTTCGAACTGTGGTGCTGGAGAAGACTCTTACGAGTCCCCTGGACTGCAAGGAGGTCAAATCAGTCCATCCTAAAGGAAATCAACCCTGAGTGCTCCTTGGAAGGACAGATACTGAAGCTGAAGCTCAAATATTTTGGCCACCTAATGCGAAGAGAAAACTCTCTGGAAAAGACCCTGATGCTGGGAAAGACTGAAGGCAAAAGGAGAAGGGGACAGCAGAGGATGAGATGGCTAGATAGCATCACCGATGCAATGAATATGAACTTGAGCACGCTCCGGGAGAGAGCGCAGGACAGGAAGGCCTGGTGTGCTATGGTCCATGGGGTCACGAAGAGTCGGACACAACTGAACGACTGAACAACAACAACACGGAGAAGGACCGCTGAGGTTTAGCTGTCCCATGACCTCTCCAGCCTCCTTCACTCCCCCTCTGGAAAGCCCAAGCCAGATAGGCAAAGAAGCCTATCTAGTGGAAAATGCAGAACTGGAAGACAGGGAGGTGATGATCGCCTCTGCCGTGCCTCCAGCTCTCCATTTGGATGATGGTAAGCATCCAAATTTGGAGGCTTAATGATAATCAATGGCAGTAGTGATAGGATTGCACCCTTAATTATTATATCATCACTTCCTTTTATTGTGGTTTTCATAGTTTGGACAGAGTGTCTGATATTCACTATACAGTTGTTGTTATTTTGGAAAGATCTTAAGACTGATGGTTTTAATGCACATTTTTGCCAGCTGCTGTATTGGCAACTATGATCAATTGTTTGATTAGTAGGTTGGATCCAGACTTAGAGGACACTCATTGAAATCACTGGAATAAATTAGTCACAACCAACTTAAGCCCCATTGATTTCAATGGGTCTACTCTAAGTATGATTAACTCTATTATCATCATTATCATCATTATTATTCTCTGAAGCACATCATAAACAACATATTGTTCAGACCTATCCTGGCTCAACCTAACTATATTTACTCAGACGTAAATCCCAGGGAATTTGGTCTCAATTTGTAATTACACTTAATTTGTGCACACAGTCAGTAGTTTCACAGTATGGCAGACTCCCAGAGGTGCACACTTGAAAAGGACAGATTCTCAGAATCACACTTTGAATATAAAAGAGGAAGTCAATTGCCAGGAACCAAGGTTAATTTAATGTAATTGCTCCTCAGGAAGGTAAAGGGACAAGCAGGTTTTGGATGCAAGCCTTAGCAAGGAGAAGTCTTCTAAAGCAGCTGTCAGGTCTCACAAAGTCTTTCTTTCAAATTGTTCTTCAGATTGTTCATCAGTTCATCATTTTGGCATTAAAGTAGTGGGAGGCAAATAGATTTCTATGGAGTGGAGGCAGCGACAACTGTCAGCCCGTGTGAACCAGCTGAAGGATGTGGCAGAGTTCTGCTAGAGCGATTGTCTCCAGTTGGGGCAGAAAGATCACCAGAGGAAGCCAGTCCTCTCTGCTTTTCCTGGGCTACAGATCCATTCCCGAAATACATTGAATCTGGACTAGGCATTTGTGGACTGTGTAAAGTCTGCTCCGTCTGTGTTTTGCAGATTATCAGGGGACTTTCGTTCCATCGTCTGCCCACAGACGGATGCAAATATATATATTTTGTCATGCGGACAAATACGGAAATAATTACTTAAGTATTCACATAAGTCTTTACATAATTTATCTCAGCACTAGGGATGGGGGAGAATAGGGATGGGATGGGGGAACAACAACAACAACAACAACAACAAATATTTACGTAGGCTATTACGGTGAAAAAAAGGGGAATGCGAATAGCGTAGTGGGCGCTATTTGCATTCCTTTTTTTTCGCTGTAATAGCTTACATAAATATTCACATAGGGTAAAACAGCAAAGAAAAAGGAATGCAAATAGTGCCCAATACGCTATTTGTGTTCTCCTTTTTTTCGCTGTAATAGCCTATGTAAATATTTATGTAGGCTAAAATGGCAAAACACAGGGAAAAAATAGGGAACGCAAATGGCGGCCGCCGTAGCTGCCGCCATTTGCATATGCACGGGTAGTTGTTTTTTTTTTTACTTTACTTTTTTTTTTGCAATGGTGGCGGCGGCAGCCGGTTGGGAGACCGGCCGCTGCCCCCGCCCCCGACGAAACGCTGACGAAATGCCACCAGGACCCGCCGCCGAGAGGGACATTCGGCCACGGTAAGTCCCATCCCGGGGGGGCGGGGGGCCAGCGGAGAATTTCCCCACCAATTTTGGAGGGCCGAATGCGTTGGCATTCGGCCTCCCAAAGGTTCGTGGAGAAATTCTCCACCATCCCTAAGGCTATGTAAAGATTTACGTAGCCTATCACGGCTGACTTTGGAAAAAAAAAAGCGCAAATAGTGTTGCCGTTATTTTCGCCGTAGTCTACGTAAATCTTTACGTAGACTACCTGTGCCCAAATAAGGAACGCAAATGGCGGCGCCCATGGGCGCCGCCATTTGCGTACGTGCTTTTTTCTTTTCTTTTTTTCAGAGTCAGCCATGATAGGCTACGTAAAGATTTACGTAGCTTATCACGGCTGACTTTGAAAATCTAGCCATGATAGGCTATGTAAATTTTTACGTAGCCTATCACTTTTTTTTTTTTACTTTACTTTTTTCTTTCGCGGCCGGAGAGGCGGGGCGCTCCCCCCCGGCCAGAATTTCGGCAGGGAGGGGCGAGGTGCTTCCCCACCCGCCAAGAATTTCGGGGGGAGAAATGGATTGCCTCCCCCCCGAAAAAAGCTGCGGGACCAGTTAAGGGACTTTTGTCCATCTGTAGTATTCCCTGGTTCCCCAACTACATTTTCGCAAGGGTGGGCAACTTGTAGGCCTCCAGATAAGAACATAAGAACAGACCAGCGATCCATCTCTTCCAGCATTCTGTTCACACAGTGGCCAAACAGGTGCCCCTGGAAAACCCAGAAATACCACATGAGTGGAACAACACCCTCCTGCCCATGTTCCCCAGCAGCAGGTTGTTTTTGACCTACAACTCCCATCAGCCCTAGTCAGCATAGCCAATGGTGAGGGATGATGGGAGCTGTAGGCCAAAAATCTGGAGGGTCACAAGTTGCCCACTCCTGTACTACATGAACCCACCTTCCCTCCCACAGATATTTTGATATTAGCACATTGAGAATCTCTCCTTCCTTCCTTCCTTCCTTCCTTCCTTCCTTCCTTCCTTCCTTCCTTCAGCAAAGTCCTTGTTAAAAAGCTTTCAAAAAGAAGATGGGTTTGAACCAGACTTAGTCACGCTTATAGTAGACTCACTGAAATCAATGGAACAAGTTAATCATGGTAAATTTAAGTCCCATTGATTTCAGTGGATCTACTGTAAGCATGACTAAGTCTGCATCCAATCCTATGGGTGGTGAAGTTCACACATTCTTTAAGTACCACTGATTTTCATCATACACCAAACTCAAAGCAAATTCAGAGATTACTACATGAACAAAATCATGAAAGGGTTTCAGTGGATGGTAAACGAGTTTCAGCAACAGTACTAGTGAAATATCAGAGAAAGCTTTCATAAATCTCAAGTGATGGGTGAATTTACCCTCAGTGAAAATAACTAATTTGTCCATGTGAGCTCAGATGAGAGTTCTCTCCCTTAAAAGGATTTTTGTTCCATGAATATGAGTTGTTGTGCATGCGCACATCGTGGTGCATGTTGGGAGCTGTGGTGTGGAACTGCATACCATAGCATGATGTCGTGCATCACCACATTATCTTCCCTTTATGATAATGTTAGGTTGTTTTTATGTATCCTGCCTGCATTCTGATGCCATGTGATGTTTACTTGGTGTCACCAGTTGCTGGTATTAAGATGGATCCTGCAGAGGTTGCCTCCTTCTCATCTTCTCATGGAGCCAAAACTGCATCAGCAACTTCTTCAAGGACATTTTTTGTGGTGTCTATGTGGTAGGATGACTAAAAAGGGGGGGGGGGCTGTACTACTTTACTAAAGTACTACTTTACTGTGCATGCTCCGAACCCCTCAATCAATTCTGAACTTAATAGCAAATTTGTAATACATTGATCCAGGCTCACTACAAAGGTGAGTGTAACATACGCCTGTTATAGTAATGTATGTGCTTGCATTGTTAAATGTGACCTGAGTAAGGTAGGGTTGATAGAGTGTTAGGAAGTGAGTGAAAAGTGGGAGAGGTGTGTGTGTGTGTGTGTGTGTGTGTGAGGGAGAGAGAGAGAGAGAGAGAGAGAGAAAGAAAGAAAGAAAGAAAGAAAGAAAGAGAAAGAAAGAGGATTCTGAGGTTATAAGGTGACAATTAGTCAGATGATAGGGCCTTAGGGATTGAAGAGGCTACATCTAGTGAGTGGGGTTTTGGCAATAGGATTTAGAAGGGGTAGAACAGGCAGGTAGATAGGACCAAGCTTAGATTGATTAATAACAGTATATAACCCTTCTTGTATTACATAATTTTTATTGGTTTGTTTTAATACAAAATCCCACGCAGAACACATATTTCTGTGTTACTTCTCCTGTATTGAGTAGAGGGACCCAACTAGGCTTATTGGATATCCCTTTAACCCAGAGAGTAAAAGGAGCTGAAGCTTTGTGTGTCAGTGAGGACAACTGACCAAAACGGAGGTGGACATCCTGAGGGGGCTTTCTTCACAGTTACATCAGGCAGAAGCTGGAGAAGGTATAACCTAGGGCAGGAGCATCACAGTTAGGGTTGGACGGATGCATTTCTGTCCACTCCAGTTGGGCAGTTGATGAAACGTCCTCACTGCCTGCCTATGTAAGCTGCATGGTGGTAACTGCAGGACAGCTTGGCAACTGTCCAAAAAGCACTGCAGGGCTGGCCGTCCCTTTACTGAGCTGCTATTGTGCGCCTAATTGCGGCTTGGTTTATTTCCACTTATTTAAACTTGAGCTTCCTTAAAGGGGTAATGCCTCAAAATCATAGCGTAAAGGGCCCTTTACACCTGTAGTCTTGAGGCATTACACCTTTAAGGCAGCCGTAGACTCAAGTTTAAATATGGGGAAGTAAACCGAGGCATGATTGTATGCACAATTGCTGCTCAGTAAGGGGATAGATGGTCCTGCAGCACTTTTTGCCAGTCGCCGAGCAGGGAAGCAAGTCTCTGCAGCTTGGTGAGCAGGGTCTGGGAGGCTGGACAAGGGGAGTCCATCGGACTCCACCCCCTCCTTGGACTCCTGTGTCATCCCAAGTCACAGTGAGCACTGTGAATGGATTAGTTTTGACCAGTGAACCATCTAATTATGGAATTTGGAGGCACATACTGCTTCTTCGTCTTCCAGAAAGGATGGGATTGCTGAAAACTATTGTCTTGTTTCCCTTTGCCCAGCTTTCTTACACTGTAAGCATGGCAAGCTGGCAATCTCTGCACCCAGCCCCTGAGCTCCTGTTTGCCCACAAACAGGTTCTTTAATTTATTTATTTATTTATTCATTCATTCATTCATTCATTCATTTCATTTCTATACCGCCCAATAGCCGAAGCTCTCTGGGTGGTTCACAAAAATTAAAACCAAACAACACACAATAAAACAATTTAAAATATATAGAACATTAAAACCACAATATAACAATACAACCACAATAAAACCTAGCAGCAGTACAGGAGTTTAAAATACAGATTTAAAACAGCAAAGATAAAAATTTAGAAAGCTAAAATGCCTGGGAAAATAAAAAGGTCTTCACCTGGCACCGAAAGGAGTACAATGTAGGCGCCAGGCGAACCTCACTAGGGAGCTCATTCCAGAGCCGGGGTGCCACAGCAGAAAAAGCCCTCCTCCTAGTAGCCACCTGCCTCACTTCCTTTGGCAGGGGCTCACGGAGAAGGGCCGCTGAGGATGATCTTAAGGTCCAGGCAGGCACATATGGGAGGAGGTGATCCTTCAGGTAACCTGGCCCCAAGCCATTAAGGGCTTTGAATGTTAACACCAGCACTTTGAATCGGGCCCGGAAATGGCCTGGCAGCCAGTGCAGCTGGAAAAGTACTGGCGTAATATGAGCTCGCAGGCCAGTCCCTGTTAACAATCTTGCTGCCCTATTTTGGACCAGCTGAAGTTTCCGGACCGTTTTCAAAGGCAGCCCCACATATAACGCATTGCAGTAATCCAGACAACAAGTTATCAGAGCATGGATAACTGTAGCTAGGCTCTCTCTGTCCAGATAAGGGCGTAGTTGGTATACCAGCCTAAGCTGATAAAAAGTGCTCCGTGCCACTGAGTTCACCTGTGCCTCAAGTGACAGTTCTGGATCCAAGAGCACCCCCAAACTACGAACCTGATCCTTTCGGGGGAGTGCAACCCCCTCCAGAACAGGTTGAATATCACCTAGCCGGGCAGACGAACCACCCACTAACAGTACCTCCGTCTTGTCTGGATTGAGTTTCAGTTTATTAGCCCTCATCCAGTCCATTACCGTGCCCAGGCACTGGTTCAGAACAGCCACTGCCTCACCTGGGTTTGATGAGAAAGAGAGGTAGAGCTGGGTGTCATCCGCAAATTGATGGCACCTCAGCCCACACATCCGGATAACCTCCCCCAGCGGTTTCATGTAGATGTTAAACAGCATGGGGGATAAAATAGAACCCTGTGGAACCCCATGGCACAATTGCCATGGCACAGAGCAATAATCCCCCAGCACCACCTTCTGGAATCGGCCATCCAAGTAGGAGCGGAACCACTGTAGTGCAGTGCCTCCAACTCCCAACCCAGACAACCTATCCAGAAGGATACCATGGTCGATGGTCTCGAAAGCCGCTGAGAGGTCCAGGAGAATCAACAGGGTCGCACTCCCCCTGTCCCTCTCCCGGCAGAGGTCATCCCACTGGGCGACCAAGGCAGTTTCCGTTCCAAAACCAGGCCTGAAGCCCGATTGAAATGGATCTAGATAATCTGTTTCATTCAAGAGTGCTTGGAGCTGTCCTACAACCACCCGCTCAAGCACCTTGCCCAGGAAGGGGATGTTGGCCACTGGCCTATAATTGTTAACATCCTCTGGGTCCAGGTTAGGCTTTTTCAGGAGTGGTCTAATTACTGCCTCTTTTAAAGCAGCAGGCACCACTCCCTCTCTCAAGGAGGAATTTACAACCTCCTGGATCCAGCCGGACATGTGGCAATGGTATGTGGCAATATCTTAATGGTATGTGGCAATATCTTAAGGCTTCAGGCAAAGCCTTTTGAAGTCACTACTCTGTCACTCAGATAGAGTTTCAGGACCTGGGTGGCACAGGCAATGTGCTACCTTTTTTAATGCATTTAATGCATCTGGATGAAAAGGTTGCAAATATCTTTCTACTTTATTATCATTCATGTCAGGCTAGGACTAAAACTAAAATCAGGTAAATGAGACCTGTTTTAAATTCCCTCATGTCATCTTGCCACCCATACCTGTACAAACTGGAATTCAGATCAAATATTGCAACTTTGGAATGTATGCAGATGCATGATTTATTACAACTTGTTGACATAATTGTAAGTCAAATTTGTGAATTGTCTCCAGTGAACAGTTTGGGGGCACAAAGCAGCCCAGGTTCAGCTGTCTAATTCCTGTCGGTTTCAACTGGAGCAAATTAAGCATGTGCCTAACTCTCCAAATGAAATAATTTGGACTGAAAAGAGCTTAAACCTGGTTGGATCATGCTCATTGGTGATTATCCCATGTTGAGATGTAGGTGGGGATGTCATGAGAGGCCAGGAAGGAGGTGGAGTCCAGCGGACTCCCCCTCGCTCAAGCACCCCAGACCCACTCACCTAGCAGCCTCGCACCAGGGAGGCAATTGGCATAGTGGATGCCATTTGCGGCTGTAAAGCTGCTAGATTAACCTGAATGCAGCTGTAAATGGCTGCATTTGGGTTAACCTAACAGTTTTACGGCCGCAAATGGCGTAGTGGATGCCATTTGCGTCCGGAGTTAGCCCAGCGATACGGCATGGCAATGGTGGCCAGCCATATCGCCAGTGATGCAGACCCAGTGGCCAGCAATGCAGGATCACTGCACAGAGGAGCTGGCCTGGATGGATTCCAGAGGGAGGTGGAGGTGAGTGCCATGTTCCACTATGGAATCCGGCCTCACTGAGTTCTGTGGTGAAATTCTCCACCATCCCTACCTCTGGTACCCCGCTTGCCAAACTGCAGGGTGCTCATGGACCTGCTCGGCGAGTACCCCGTGGCTTGGCAAGTGCCATCCTCCCTAGTGAGCCACCATGATACACAACAATGGTGGCACAGGTGCTTCTGGGCAGGTAATGTTGCCTACTTGGTGGCCGTTAAGGGCCCATTTACACAACATTACAGGCGTGAATGGAGCATTCATGCCTGTAATGTAGCGAAGATAGCCCCTTTATGGCTACATTGTTGCACATGGTGGCAACTCTCCAGGGAGGATGGGTGACCCTGCAGGTTCGTTGGACACTTGCTGGGCTGCGATGGAGCTCGCACTGTGTCATGAGCAGTAGATTAACCAGCAGCAGCTCAGTGAGCACCCAGCAAATCTGGGTGAAAGTGAGTCCATCCATCCATCCCTACTGGAAGATCTGAGGGATGTGACAGCAACCCCCACGTTTTCCTCATACATCAAGTCTTGCAATAAATTATGAAAATGGCATAATGAATAAGGGAAGAAAGGACAGCTAAAGGTAATATAGGAGGAATGTGCACAAATTCAGTGGCATGGACTTATTTTCAGCTGGTGATGAAGAAACCCAATCTTTCCAGACCCCCTTTCCCCACAGGCCCCTCTTCTCGTACTGCAGTTCAGCAAATTATGTTGTAAATGCCTTTTAAATGGCAACAGATTATCAAGAAATTCAATTTCATTTTCATCATTGCTGGCATCTATCAAGCATTTGCACATTTGCCATTTTAGCTTAAGTGACAGCTGTCCATCACAGCTGTACTACTCTCAACATGAAATATGACTGCTATCAGACTGTTCAGCCCGAGTACTCCCATTTTATTACATTTTATCTCAGAGCAGATGGATCCAGAATCCTAACCACTCCCTAACTATGTTTTTGCTATATAACACAGGATTCGCAAATTGGGAACATATATTATTAGACACCAGTTTTATACCATCACAAAATATTTTGAAATAAAGGAGCAGCACCTCCCTACCCCCACCCCCAATCCAACCAATGCAGCTTGTTTTACAGTCTCACAATGAGGGAATATGAACTTCACAAAAAAAAATCTTACAAAAAATTGGCAAAATGTAATAAAGAAAATGGCCATAGAACCAAATTAGGATTGTAAAAAAAGAAACGAAAACAAAGATGAAAATGAGAGGTGATCAAAATAAACAAACACAGTGCTATAAAAAGGAAAGAGTCTCATAAAGACAAGTAGTTTGAAATATAAAACACATTCAGTAACAAAATGAAAATAAAATCATAGAATCATAGAATAGTAGGGTTGGAAGGAGCCTACAAGGCCATCGAGTCCAACCCCCTGCTCAATGCAGGAATCCAAGTCAGAGCATCCCTGACAGGTGGCTGACCAGCTTCATCTTGAATGCCTCCAGCGTGGGAGAGCCCACCACCTCCCTAGGCAATTGGTTCCATTGTCGTATTGCTCTAACGGTCTAGAAATTTTTCCTGATGTTCAGCTGGAATCTGGCTTCCTGTCACTTGAGCCCATTATTCCGTGTCCCGCACACTGGAATGTTCAAGAAGAGATCCTGGCCTTTCTCTCTGACAACCTTTCAAGTACTTGAAGAGTGCTATCACTGTATCAATTTCCTACTTTTATCACACGTGCATGCTTGCAGAAGGTGATCAGGGCTGCAGGGTGTCCCAGTAATTGTGGAAATCTCATTACTTTTGTCTAAAACTGTGGAGTGACCTAATGACCCTTCCTTTTCCTTCTTCTCTGTCTCACCCTCACCCCTCCACCCCCATTTTCTTGCAGGTCACATTAACACCATACGAAAAGCCTTGCTGGAACAGATAAATATAGATCTATTTAGACCAGAGATTGGCAACTTTTGGCTCTCCAGATGTTTTGGCCTACAACTCCCATCAGGTCTTTCCCGCATACCCAATCGTAATCCATCATGGGAGTTGTAGCCCAAACTTTCTGGAGGGCCACAGGTTGTCCACTCCTCATTTAGACCCAGCACTCCAGTTCCCACAGTGGCCAACCAGATGCTCTCAAGAAAACCAGAAGCAAAGCGTGAAGGCAATAGCTTTCCCCCAGTGGTGAGACCACACACACACATCAGCAAATGAAATTTAGTGGCACCTTGTCTCTTCTGAACCTGGAGCTTCCATGCAGACAACTCTTTTCTAAACATTCTTTATGCTAGTGTGTGTCACCCCATTCTGGGGCAGTGAATTTTCATAGGTTAACTAGGCATTGTGTTAAATAGTGCCTCCCTTTGCCCATAGGGGCAGCCATATTTTTCTCCATGCAGTTCCTCTGGGAAGACTCTACATCATCACAAAATGGCTTCCCAGGAGCATTAACAGCTCCATTTCCAAAGCACGATAGCTGTAATGTCATTAAGTGCATGCTTAGCCAAGCTGGAGTTTTAATTTTCAACATCTACATAAAACAAAACACAAGAGAGAGATAAGCCCTTAGATAGGTATCTCAAACCTCATTCCAACTCAAGTCCGTATCAGTTTGTAAGCTTTGATTTTTTTTTCTTTTCGCATGAGAAATTCACTTCAGTTATTTTATGATCAGGATTTACCCAGGTTGTACCTTCCAGATCGAGCATGGACTTGAACGCAAACTGCGTTTGAAATCTGAGTATTTCTGAGCTTGCAGTGTGATTTGCGCCCCCCCATGTGTTCGACAGCATGCATACATTTGAAAAATGCACACACATATGCTTTAATCAATAGAAGAAGAATGTATACATTTCAAAGATGTGCACAGTTTATGCATACATTTGGAAAAATACACACAAAAATAAGCATGGATTTTTCACATGAAAAGAAAAATCAAAGCTTGCAATCTGATGTGGATTTGAGTTGAGAAGAGCTTTGAGATGGAATACAGAGAACTTTTGTGAGCTCAAGTTCTGCTGATCTGCACATCTCTAGCATGGTGTAGAGAAAGCATGGTATAGGAATGTGTTTTCTCCCTGTCTCAAAACTAAAACTTGGTCATCCCATGAAGCTGAATGGTGGGAGATTCAGGACAGATAAGAGGAAATATTTTGTATGTATGTACAGTATGTTTGTATGTACGTATATATTACATTTCTATACCACCAAATAGCCAAAGCTCTCTGGGTGGTTCACAAAAATCTAAACCACAAGTACAGCATAAAAACAATTTCTTGTTTCTTCACACAGCACATAGTTAAATTATAGAATGTGCGACCCCACAATGTAGTGATGGCCTCCAACTGGATAACATTAAATGGGGTTTAGACAAATTCATGGAGGATAAAGCTATGGCTACTAGTCCTACATTTTACCTCCAGTATCAGAAGCAAAATGCCTCTGTATACCAGTTGCTGGGAAACATGACTGGAAGTGTGCTATTGAAGTCAGGTCCTACTTGTGGGCTTCCCATTGGGGCATTTTTGGCTGGACACAGCAGAAACAGAATGCTGAAGTATATCAGCCTTTGATTTGATCCAGCATGGCTCTTCTTATTTTTGTAAAATACTGGAGAAACTGCAGATAAGAACATTCTCTCTAGTCCACTCAGTGTAAAACCTCACTGGGAAACATGGACACCGATGGATTCTGAAACTGGCTTAAATAAGCATCATGTACCCTATTGAAATATCTGAACCATAGGTCTAGTTCAGATGTTTACTGAACCATTTGTTGGTAGAGTGCATGCAGATGGACTCAGATTCAATCCCTGGCATATACATATATTTTAAAGATCAGGTATCTGGTGATGGGAAAGATGTCTGCCTTGGGATCCACTGCCACTCAGAGAAGACAGTACTGGGCTAGATGGACAAATAGTCTGTCCTGGTATGAGACGGCTTCATTTGAGAGTCCTTGTATGATGGAGAAGTCAGTATGCCCTCCTTTCCTTCTCATGTATGATGATGATGTGGGTGTTCCAACAACCAAGCAATGCCCAATTGCATTGTTCTCCAGTTCACATGATTTCCCCTTCATCCCTTTTTTGAGTGAGAGAAATTGCATGAATCCATGTGGAGTTCCTACATGGCTACATCACATGCACATTATTTTCATGGTGTAGAGATTGGAGCACTTGCTCCTTCACCATGCAAAGACTTTCATCTTGGCCTGGAAAGTGTCTGACCTGAGCCACATGGCTGGGAGGGGACCCATTCTCAGCTGTCTCCCGCTGTTGCATACCCAATCAAACAAGAATGATAGTAGTCCAGAAGCTGCCATATTATACTTCCCCTCATAAAGTCGATAGGGAAACCATAGATATTATTGAACTGGGTGAGGTTCTTTGTTGTAGGGAGGCAATTCCAGATGCTGTAGTTTATCAAGAAGGTCACTTGGAAGCTGAGAATTCCAAGCAGTGTGTGTATTCATTGTGTACATCTATCTTGAAAGACCTGTGGAAAACTTACCCACCTGTCTTAGCCTAAATTTGGCATAAAATAGTCCCAATTTGAGCAGAAGAGGAAGTTGTTCCTGCATGGACACCCAAGTGTCCTTATTAGCAGTTTTCTGCTGTGTCGGTAATTATGGGTGGCTTCTTTCCAAGAAAGGCACCAAGATAACTTTTTTCCTATAGTAATGAGACCTGCTGGGAGAAGTTGCTGCTCCAGATAGACCCAGAATGGCCATAACTATGAGGAGCTAAATTAACTGGCACCTGCTTCACTTGGTTTTACCTTAAAATGAGCGAACAGACAGCAATTCCTGCCTGCCAACCGCAGTTGCTCGGTTCTCCCCCCCCCCCCCGATGTGGTACAAATCCATTCTTATTACTCTTTTCTATAAACCAAATTCACATGATGCTTTACAGAATACACCCGCAAAAAAGTTTAAAGATCAAAGGAACTATACATTTTCAAAGTGAAGGAGATGGCAAAGGAAGAAGCAGAGGGAGAAAAGAAAACAAGTGAAGTGGTAGAGTGCTGGGAAGGACATACTGCATCAAATTGCAGGTTGGTGGGTCACATTTTTAAAGGCAAAATGTTGGTAAAAACAAAAATAATGTGAAAAATAGAAAATCAGCACAGCAGGCTGGGTTAATTTCTCACTGATATGTTAAGACAGTTTCTGTGTGGGGTTGTATTAAAAATAGCATTCTCCACCTACCGGCTAAAGCAGTATAGTTAGTTAAGGATATGGTGATTAGCATAAGTTCAGCTTGTTGAGGTCCTCGGATTTTCACCTCAGAGCTCATACAATTCAGCTCAGTATTGGATTGTGAGGTTTTTTAACCTGACACGGCAATTTGTACATATTTCCATGCACATTTTCTAAATGTACACATTTTGGATGCACATTTTTGATACATACACATAGGGATGGATGGGTGCCCCCCGCGTCCAGGTTCTCTGGGCACCTGCCCAGCCCCTGCCCCCACTTGTGTACCCCCAGACCAGCACTTGAGCCCCACCCTGCTCACTGAGCTACCCACACTCACCCAGGACCCATTCTCGGGTGCTGCAATCACCATTTCGTGGAAAAATGGCAATCACAAATATGCACACACCTAGTTGTACCCAAAATGGTGCCATGAATGGCCCATATATGCAAGATTACAGGAGTAAATGGCCCATTTATGCCTGTTACCTTGCATATATCGGCCATTCACAGCATCGTTTTGGGTACAACTACATGTACTCATATTCGCGATCGCCATTTTTGGGGGGGCAAAATGGTGATTGCGATGCTCGAGGAAGGGTTCTGGGTGAGTGCCGGAGGCCCAGTGAGTATTGGGGGGGAGGCAAGCGGGGGCAGGAGCTCAGTGGGCATGGCTCAGGGATGTACGAATTGTGCTCATATCGTTCCGCTTGACTTCTGAAGTTTGCGTCCTCTGTCCCGTTCCGCTGGCCACAAGCCCCCGAAATCCTCTGGTTTTTTTTCCGCCTCGGAAGTTGATGCTTTCGAACTGTGGTGCTGGAGAAGACTCTTACGAGTCCCCTGGACTGCAAGGAGGTCAAATCAGTCCATCCTAAAGGAAATCAACCCTGAGTGCTCATTGGAAGGACAGATAATGAAGCTGAAGCTCCAATATTTTGGCCACCTAATGCGAAGAGAAAACTCCCTGGAAAAGACCCTGATGCTGGGAAAGACTGAAGGCAAAAGGAGAAGGGGACGGCAGAGGATGAGATGGCTAGATAGCATCACGGATGCAATGAATATGAACTTGAGCACGCTCCGGGAGAGAGCGCAGGACAGGAAGGCCTGGCGTGCTATGGTCCATGGGGTCACGAAGAGTCGGACACGACTGAACGACTGAACAACAACAACAGCCATCGAAAAATCCTCCATGCCCAACAGCCGCCCGTCCCTTTCCACCATCCCGCAAAGGACTATTTTTCGCAAATATTTACGTAGTTTCCGTTGGCCGGAATTGACACTATGTAACTTCCGCCACACTCGCCATTGTTCGTTGTGATTGCTTACGTATTTTCTCCCTTGGGGGGAATACCCCCGTAACTTCCGCCATTGTTGTGATTGCCTTGCCTGGAACTTTCCCGCTATTTTCGTAATTTTTTTTTTTTTCATTGCCGCCTGGAATGTTTCCTGACCTCTGTGCGCTCCCCCGCTGTTTTGTTTTCTCGGACAGGGACAGGGACTGTGATTTTATTAATTTCTGTGTATTTGTGCTTGATGTTCCTCACGTTTACTGGTTTTGTTAACCTCAGAAAACTGTCTCCCAAATAAAAAAAAAAAGGGCTGCAGCTCCGCTTCTGCAAAATCTGTCATCAACTTCCTGGTAACTTCCTGAATGTCGTCTACATCTGCATTTGCATCTGCGTGGTGATTTGTGGGTAGAGTTCTTTGTGTGGCGGGGGTTGTGTGTTAGTGGTGGTGCTTATTGGATTTGCTTGTGTCAGTGTTGTTTGTGCATTGTGGTGGTTTTGTCTGGTTTGGTCTCTGTGTGTGTGTAGTTAAGTGGTGGTTGTGTGTGGCTGTCTGGTGTGTGTGTGTGTGTTTGTGTGTAGTAGTGTGGTTGTACTAAAATGCCAGTGCTTGGCAGGAGGTGGGACCATGAGGAGACCAAGGCCCTCCTCATTAACATTAGGAGCAGCGAGGTGGTGGCAGTGCTGTTTGGCAGCTGCTCCTGCTTCAATGAAGTTTTTTGGGGCTGGATAAAGAGGAGGATGGAGCGAGCGGGCCACCATGGGACGACAGGACAATTACGGTCCAAATGGAAGGCACTGAAGCAGTCCTTCTTAAGGGAGGGGATGGCTGCTGCTGAGAGGAGGGCACCACTGTTGAAACCCCCCCGCCTACTACTGGTGCATCCATAGAGTGTGGGTCAAGGCAGGCCAGCCCCCATTTTTGCAGAGGCATATGCCTGGTAAGTTATATTTATCTCATCTCATCATCAAGCTTAACTAAATATTAGGGATGTATGAAAGACACTTACCTTTTCGAAGGGTGACATTTGCAGTGGGGGGGAGGTGCTCTGTCCCTCCCCCAAAATTCTCTCTGGCTGGCTCCGCTCCGCAGAGATTCTGCGGAGCCACCAGCCGGGGCCGCCTGCAGCTGGACATCTGGCTGCTGGGCAGTCTGCAGGGATGCAAACGGCGGCGGCCATAGCCGCCGCCATTTGTGTCCCTGTATTTTGCCGTGATAGGCTACATAAATATTTACGTAGCCTATCACAGCAAAAAACCCACAAAAACACAGAGGATGCAAATGGCAGTGGCTACGGTGGCCGCCATTTGCGTTCCCTTTTTTTTCACTGTTTTAGCCTACTTAAATATTTAGGTAGGCTATTACGGCGAAAAAAAAAGGGGAAGGCAAATGGCGTAGTGGCTGCCATTCGCATCCCCCTTTTTTTCACTGTAATAGCCTACGTAAATATTTGTGCAGGCTAAAACAGTGAAAAATAAGGGAACACAAATGTCGGCTGCTGTATAGGGATGGACGAAAGGGACTTACCTTGTCCAGCAGCTTGCTTCGCGGTGGGGGGGAGGTGATTCGGTTCTCCCCCCAAAGTTCAGGTGAGGGGGGGAGGCGCCCCACCTCGCCCACCAAAATTCAGGCCGGGGGGGAGGCGCCCCATCCCTCGCCGGCGAAATTCAAGCCGGGGAGGAGCACCCCGTCTCCCCGGCTGGGGAAAAAAAAGTAACCCCCCCCACACACACACACCCATGATAGGCTACGTAATGATTTGCGTAGCCTATCACGGCTAGATTTCCAAAGTCAGCCGTGATAGGCTACGTAAATTGTCACATAGCCTATCACGGGGGACTTTGGGGAAAAAAAAGAAAAGGCGCGTACGCAAATGGCGGTGACCTATGGGCGCCGCCATTTGCGTTCCTTATTTTGGCACATCTAGTCTACGTAAAGATTTACGTAGACTATGGCGAAAATAAGGGCAACGCAAATAGCGTTCCCTTATTTTCGCCGTAGTCTATGTAAATCTTTACATAGACTACCCCTGTCCAAACAAGGAACGCAAATGGCGGCGCCCATGGGGCACCGCCATTTGCGTACGTGCTTTTTTTTTTTCCAAAGTCACCCATGATAGGCTACGTGACGATTTACGTACCCTATCAAGGCTGACTTTGGAAATCTAGCCGTGATAGGCTACATAAATCATCACGTAGCCTATCACGGGTGTGTTTTTTTTGTTTTTACTGTACTTTTTTATTTTGTAATGGCGGCGGTGGCAGCCGGTCGGGAGACCGGCCGCTGCCCCCGCCGAAACACCACCGAAACGCCGCCGGGACCTGCCGCCGAGAGGGACATTCACTGAAGGTAAGTCCCATCCTGGAGGGGGGCAGCAGAGAATTTCCCCAACACTTTCGGGGGGCTGAATGCGTTGGCACTCGGCCTCCCGAAGATTCGTGGAGAAATTCTCCGCCATCCCTACTGCTGTAGCCGCTGCCATTTGCGTCCACTGGTGGTTTTTTTTTGCTGTGATAGGCTACATTAATACTTACGTAGCCTATCACGGCCTCCGCAGGGATGCGAATGGCGTCCCTGCATTAGCTGTGTAGGCTATGTAAGTATTTATGTAGGCTATCACGGGTATAATGAGGAAGCGAATGGCGGCCGCAAGTCAGCACGGATGGCAGCAGGTAAATGCTCCATTTCGTGCACCTGTCGTGGGGGTGGGGGGCTTTGTTCCGCCACGGATTTTGGGATCCATGGCGGAATTCTCTGACATCCCTACTAAATATGAAAACAATGATGTGTACTGAAAATGAAGCTATCTCTTTGTGGTCTCATGTGGAAAAAAAACAAATCCTGACATTTAGCCTGCAATCCTATGCTTGTTGAACTTGGACAGAAAAAGATCCCATTATCTTCTGGCCACTTTGGCTGGTTGAAGGGATGCTGGGAACTGCTGCATTGCTTTTTCCTGTACACCCACATGCATAGGATTATGCGGGCCTGGCTACAACTCATATTACACACTGAAATGCTGTCCATTTCCAGGGAAATGCTGCTGCTGCCGGTCTCTGCACAGTGCACACAGGGGGACTGGCACCAGCCCAGCAGCAACAGGACCAGCCTCTCGATGTGTGCACGTCATCCTTCTTCATGTAGTGATTGCTGAATTTTAGCACCCCACCCACCCCACCTTTCTACCAAGACATTGGCACTCAAGTCAACTCATGAGCAAGTGTTGATCTTGGAGATCTGGGTATAGTCCACTCAGCCATGGAAGCTCGCTGGGTGACTTTGGCCCAGTCAGAAAGCCCCAGCCTACCTCAGTGTTGTTGTTGTGAGTGTTAAATGGAGAGGAAGAGGATAATGTGAGCCGCCTTGGGTTCCTTGCACTAGGAAAAAAGGTGGCATTTATGCAATGCATCAATAGAATAAACAGATACCATGGCATTGCAAATGTAGAAATGGGGTGACTAGAAGTGCAATCCTGTGCATGTTTACAGAAATCCAACAGTCCCCATCACGCCAAACTGTCAGTACTGTATAATCTGCCTCCCTGATTATCACCTCATCATTAGACCTTGTGTTGGGAGGACAGAATCAGTGGTTCTTATGGTAGTGGGGATGGTGACAGACAGATCAATCAATGACTGTGGTTTTGTTCACTTGCTGCATATATAAATGCATTCATTCTGTTACTGTGACATCCCACAGCTGCACATCATGCCTTGCTGGCGGAGGAGGCACTGAGGGCCGCAGAGAGGGAGAGGAGAGAGGAGGAGGAGGAAGAGGAAGAGGAGGAGGAGGAGGAGGAGATAGAAGAGCCAGCAGCAAGAAGAGCTGCATCTGTGGAGGAAGGCCACCCTTCTTCCACAGATGAAGCCCCTCCTCTTGTGCTCCTGAGGCGTCTCTTGACAGATGTCCAGAGGCTCAGCAGGACCTGTAAGTAGTACTACAGAATGGCACCTGAGCTAACAACTCTGCCCGCAAGATGCATATTACCATTGTGCTTTATTCTTCTCTTTCTACACACAGGTGATGACCTTCAAAGAAGGGTGGAGGCCATGGAGCGGGAACTGCATCCTCCTCCGAATTGAGGCCTGCAGCCAGCCAGTGCCCAGCCCAATGTTACAATTGTTTCTGTGTTTTGTTTTGATCTGTTCTGTTTGTATATAAAAAAAACTTTCTAAAAAAAAGTTAACAATTCCTTGGTTCAAGTCCACAAATATAATTTTTTAAATCTAGATCATTGTACACAATGATCTCTGTGTTTGCTTACTGTTAACCGCAAGAAGAATGCTTTCCCAGCCAAACAATCCCAGCTGCTGTAAGCTTCCCTCTTAGGGAGATGGTCAGTCAGCATCCCTGATGTTATGAAGTATGCTTTATTTTACGTGGAGGTGCATATCACATACATGTAAACTAAACACATACCAGAGGGATCTTTTCACATAGAACTCTCAGTGCTTAGGAAAACCCAAAAGCTGAGGGAGTCCAGAGAGAGACCACAACAAGGTCTTTGAAAGCAATTCCTTGATTTATGAAAGAAGAATTTAAAATGAATTAAAAGCACACATCAAGAGAATTAGAACTATACATACATTTGGGGAATCAGAATCATACTAACATTCAGAGGAGTAAAGATACACATATATAGTCAATAGCGAAGTACACTGGGATGCATAGAAAACTCTCTGTGTGTGTAGTAGGGATGTATGCTGTTGCATAGTCCGCCACACACAGTCGGGCAGCGCAACTGGACTCTGCATGTGAGTTATTATAAAGCTCTGCCACATATTGCCAGTGCTATGGGCTCTGCTCAGGCCAGACAGGGACTGCTTGTTTGGACAAAGTTCTGAGGGACACCTCAGTGTGACTATACTCACAATTATATCATTCTGCCTCATTGTCCCTCAGAACTTTGGCTCACAATAGCAGCAGTATCATAATCCCAGGGGTCCTCCTCATCACTTGAGGACTGCTCTACTCTGCTGACAGCTGGTGGTGGTGGAAGGAGGTGCTGCTCAGGAATCCATTCCCTGTTGGAGCATATGAAGGCAAGGGTGGAGACATGTTCTGGTGTGAGTCTGCTTCGGCGTGTGGTGACAATGTTGCCAATGGTGAAGAAAAGCCTTTCAGAGGCCACACTCGAGGGAGGGCAAGATAGATGCCAAATGGCAACTTTGGTCAGATTTGGCCAAACGCCAGGTTTTGTCTCCCAGTATAGGAGAGGATCACTCTCTGGGCTGCTCTGCGTTCCCGAGAAACTCTCTGTGGTATAAGCTTCCAGTTCCTGGATAGCCACATCATAAGCTGATCCTTTCCTGGCTGCTTTGGCACATTTCCCCTGCCCACTTACACCGAGCTCCACTGCCATTGAGGAGTACAGGTAGAACTTTCCACAAGATGCCCCTGTATCTCTACATCGTGTTGGTGGTGCAGCTGCTGTGGCGTCATCATTGCCCCTCCTAGGGATGTTGGAGAATTTCTCCACAAATCTTAGGGAGGCTGAATGCCAACGCATTCGGCCCCCCGAAATTGGCAGTGAAATTCTCCCCCCCCCCGGGAAGGGACTTACCTCCCTCGAATGTAGGGATGGACGAAAGTCCCTTACCTGTCCTCGAAGCTTGCTTCGCGGTGGGGGGGAGGCGCTTCGCTTCTCCCCCTGAAGTTCATGCGAGGGGGGGGGTGCCCCGCCTTGCCCGGCCGAAATTCAGGCTGGGCGGGAGGCGCCCCATCCCTCGCCAGCGAAATTCAGGCCGGGTAGAAGCGCCCTGTCCACCCGGCCATGGAAAAAACAAAACAAAAAAAACCCACCCCCGTGATACGCTATGTAACGATTAACATAGCCTATCATGGCTAGATTTCCAAAGTCAGCCGTGATAGGCTACGTAAATCATTACGTAGCCTATCACGGGTGACTTTGGAAAAAAAAAAAAGCATGTACGCAAATGGCGGCCCCCATAGGGAGCCACCATTTGCGTTCCTTATTTGGTCCCTGTAGTCTACGCAAAGATTTACGTAGACCACGGCGAAAATAAGGGCAATGATATTTGCGTTGCCCTTATTTTCGCCGTAGTCTACGTAAATCTTTACATAGACTACAGGGACCAAATAAGGAACGCAAATGGCGGCTCCCTATGGGGGCCGCCATTTGCGTTAGGGTTGGCGGAGAATTTCTCCCCGAAACTTCAGGGGGCCGAGCACCAATGTGTTCGGCCCCCCGAACAAGTTTTGGGGAGAAATTCTCTACACCCCCCCGCCCCCCCCCCAGGACGGGACTTACCTTTGGCGAATGTCCCTCCCGGTGGCGGGTCCGGCCGGCGGTTCGTCGGGTCTTCGTCCGGGGCGGGAGCGGCAGCCGGTCTTTCGACCGGCTGCCGCCGCTGCCATTCCAATCAAAGAAAAATAAAAAACGCCCCCGTGATAGGCTACGTGACGATTAACGTAGCCTATCACAGCTAGATTTGCAAAGTCAGCTGTGATAGGCTACGTTAATCGTCACGTAGCCTATCATGGGGGCGTTGTTGTTTTTTTAAAAAAAACTTTTTAGTTCGCAGCCGGGCGAGGCGAGGCGCCTCCTACCTGGCCTGAATTTCGGCCGGGCGAGGCGGGAAGCCTCCCCCCCAGCCTGAATTTCGGCCGGGCGAGGCGGGAAGCCTCCCCCCCAGCCTGAACTTCACGGGGGGAGCAGCAAAGCGCCTCCCCCCCACCGCGAAAAGCTTCGAGTACAGGTAAGTGACTTTTGTCCATCCCTAATTTGCGTATGCGCTTTTTTTCCCCCAAAGTCACCAGTGATAGGCTACGTGACGATTAACGTAGCCTATCACGACTGACTTTGCAAATCTAGCCCTGATAGGCTACGTTAATCGTTACGTAGCCTATCACAGGGGCGTTTTTTGTTTTTTTTTTACTTTTCTTGTAATGGCGGCAACGGCAGCCAGTCGAAAGACCGGCTGCCGCCCCCACCCCTGACGAAGACCTGCCGAACCGCCGCCGGGACCCGCCGCCGGGAGCGACATTCGTAAAAGGTAAGTCCCATCCCAGGGGGTGGGCGGGGGGTGGGGGGGTGGGGGAGAATTTCTCCCCGAACCTTTGGAGGACCGAATGCGTTGGCACTCGGCCACCCGCAGTTTCGGGGAGAATTCTCCCCCATCCCTACTTTGTAATGGCAGCGGCGGCAGCCGGTTGGTAGACCGGCCACTGCCCCCGCCCCCGCCGAACCACCGCCGAACCGCCGCCGGGACCCGCCGCCGAGAGGGACATTCGAGGGAGGTAAGTCCCATCCCGGGGGGTGGGGGGGCAGAGAATTTCACCGCCAATTTCGGGGGGCCGAATGTGTTGGCATTCGGCCTCCCTGAGATTCGTGGAGAAATTCTCCGCCATCCCTACTTTTTTCTCCATGTTCATGTCTCTGGGCAGAAGGAGACATAAATGCATGTGGCAAAGCTGAAATCATGTGAACAGCCTACAATCGCAGATATAGTGCAGTGTAAAAGTAGTTCCCCACCAATCCAGCCATCCAATGCTAACTAAATAGGGGCATATTGTACAGCAGACTAGGCTGAAAAGCCCAGGATGGAGGATGTAGTCCATCCATGCGGCCTGAAAAACACAAGCCTGCAGTACACATAGGATGCTGGGATGGAGTCCTTCTCAGCAGGCCTAAGCACAGGCTGCTGGCCTGGCCGCCCAGGCAGGCCCTCCCCAGAATCACTCGGGAACACTAAGTACATAGGGGCACATGACTCTTGGAGTTGAAAAGCACATTGATTAATCCTGGAAAGCCCAGGAGGATGGAGGATGGAGTCCTTCTCAGCAGGCCTAAACACAGGCTGCTGGAGGATGCCTTCCCAGTTCCCCCTGCCCCGACCCACCCAATAATCACTAAGCATAGGGGCACATTCAGGTAAAGTAAACATATCAAAGAACATACCTTCACTGTAATAAAGGTTGAACTGCAGTGTCGTAGAACGGGGACACACAGAAACATACTCCTTGCAGCTGCTGGACACAGACACTCTGTCTGCAGCAGCAGAGCCTCTGGTCTCTAGTCTGGACTGGAGCAACTGAGGCTGCTGGACACTCACACACCGCCGTCCTATGTGTGAAGGCGGGAAAAATGGTCAATGAGTTCCCTCCCCTCAATGACCTTATCTTCCCGGTGGGGTGGGGGGTTGGCCTGGAGGGATCTCACTCACCTGACCTCACCTGACCTCACCTTCACAGACAATAAAAAAAAGATGAGGCTACGTGCACTTTGTGACTCAGGCAGGCTATGTGCACTTCGTGACCCCGTCCCTCCCAGAGAAAGAAAGCCGCGTCATCGTAGGAAACTGCGTATTTATTTATTAAATACTTTCGTAAAATCCCTTTCACTGTCTATTTCTTTCATTCTGATTTGTGAAGTTTCTTTCGTAAATACTTTCATAAAATTTTTGGTGGAGAAAAAAAAGGGTCCGTGTGAGCTCCGGTCCGAGTAGACCGGGGTGCCCCATTCCGGGGAGGGTTCCACGGACTGGATGTGTCAGAATTCAATCCCATTCAACTTTCAGGTGGATTTCTCTGACATCCCTACTCAGGGGTGCAGGCAGGGGGGAGTCTGCTGGAATCCCAGACACAATCAAGCGCCCACACCATCCCTATGTACACATTTGTCTCCCATTGACTAAACTGTGTGTATGTGTGTGTACTTTTCCAATGTGTGATGTTTTTCATGTGTATTTTTCAAATGTACACAATTTTGAAGTCTTCTGTTTTGGGGGAGAGGTGCACAAATCAGGTCACAAGCTCATAAATATATGGATTTATGACTGCAAATTTCATTCAAGTCCACATTCAGTTCTGAGGTTCGTGAATTGGGTAAGCTTCTATAAATTTATGAACCCAGTGTATTTCTCCCCCATCCCTAGGTACAGTCTCCTGGGTTGGTAGAAAATAGATCTCCAGGTGTTTTGAATTTCAACTCCCAGCATTACCAACCATTGGCCATGCTGGTGGGAATTGAAGTCCAAAACATCTGGA
This sequence comes from Heloderma suspectum, assembly GCF_057233095.1. Classification (NCBI taxonomy): domain Eukaryota; kingdom Metazoa; phylum Chordata; class Lepidosauria; order Squamata; family Helodermatidae; genus Heloderma; species Heloderma suspectum. The sequence goes on from NC_139461.1 coordinate 8,911,651, forward strand.
GATCTATTTCCTGCCCATCCCTGGTCTACACCACCTAAGATTCTACCATCACTATCCTGCTATATGTAGACCAGGTCGAATGGTTCCACCAGGAAGTTGCATCATCACAATGGGAAGAAGTAGGATTTGTGAGTCAGCATAAATGTTAGGAATGCAAAGAGCTCCTATGAAACTCCAGCCCTTAAATTACTCACCTCCGCAGTAAAATATCATAATTGCTTCTTGTATGACATCTGCTCCACTTTACACAACAACATTCCTCCAGTAACAATTCCTATTCAGATTCTTTATGTCTCTTTGGAGAGTTGTCTCCACACTCATCCCAATCTATTTCCTCTTTTCACATTTTAATAATAATAATAATAATAATAATAATAATAATAATAATAATATCTGCTTCTGCCTTTCCCCTTAGTCTGTGTGTGTGTGTGTGTGTGTGTGTGTCTGTGTGTGTTTCCATAATCATTTGACAATGATTGAATATGATGCATATGTTTATTCCAGGGGAGGCTGGTGGCTCCAATTTCAGTGGGGTGGAAATTCCATTCTGGGATTTAGAGCCAGTGTGGTGCAGTGGCTAGAGTGCTGGATTGGGAGTAAGGAGATCTGAGTTCTAGTCTCCACTCAGCCACGGAAGCTCACTGGGTGACTTTGGGCCAGTCACAAACTGTCAGCCCAACCTACCTCACAGGGTTGTTGTCGTGAGGATAAAATGGAGGAGGAGGAGGAGTATGTATGCCACCTTGAGTTCTTTGGGGGAAAAAGGGCAGGATATAAATGTAATAAATAAATAGATAAATAAATAAATAAATAAATAACTGTCACAGCCAGCCAGACATCTAAAGGACCTATCCAAGGTGCTGGACCCATTTTGGGGGATAGGCTCAGCACCTCTGATGGCTCATTTAGACTTCTTGCTGGCTGTAACTAAAACCCAGGATGCAAACTCTGCCCCACCAAAACTGGAGCCACTAGCCTCCCCTGGTTTATACCTGTACCTGTGACTACTGAAAAATCCCCATCAAGCAAAGAAGACCCATATGGAGAAATAGACTTGCCTTTGTGCCAGTAATCTAGATGCAAATGCTTATTAGAATGCCTATCCACATCCGTACCACACCAAATGTTTTCCAGTTTCAATTTTGGATTCCAAAGTAGAGTAGGGATGTACAAAACTCACTTACCTTTGCTCCGTCCCTCCCCCTGAAATCCTCAATGGTGGGGGAGGCGATCCGGTCCTCCCCCCCGGAATCCTCGATGGCCGGCTCTGCTCCGCTCCACAGCCAGGCCGCGGAGCAGCCGGCCAGGGCCGTCCGCAGCTGGATTTCTGGCTGCGGATGGCCTGGTGCGGATGCAAATGGCGGCCACCATAGCGGCCGCCATTTGCATCCAGCCAGACAGCTGTGATAGGCTACGTAAGAATTTACGTAGCCTATCACGGCTGACCTCAAAAAACAACAACACCCGCAGCGTACGCAAATGGCGGCGGCTATGGCGGCCGCCATTTGCATTCCCTATTTTTCGCCAATTTATCTTACATAAATATTTATGTAAGATAAAATGGCAAAAAAAAGGGGAACGGACAGCAATGGCGGTGGCAGCAGGCCTGCCGTGGCCGGCCAGGAGACCAGCCGCCAGAGCTGCTGGCGCCCCGTCCGCCCCAGGTAAGTGCCATCCTGGGGGGATTCCATGGGGGGCATGGGGGCAGGAGGCTGTTCCACCACGGATTCTGGGGGGGCGGATTCTAAAGAATCCGGCCTCACTGGAATCCTTGGCGGAATTCTCCACCATCCCTAAAGTAGAGCTACTGAGAGAACAGAAATATTTCCTGAAAAAAATCTTTAAATGTGGGAATGTTCACTGCTTTATAGTCTGGTCCCTGTCATGGTTTCCCCTAATTGGTGCTACTTCAGAATCTTTCCCTGCTTCTTAATATTTTGGCTTCTTCTTCCTTGACCACTTGGTAAATGGGATGATATGACACTACACAGTACTAGTGTGTGTCCTCAGTCACATGTGTGGGTAAACACACTTCTGTATGCATGTCCTCAGTGGATGTGGGAATACCAGGATCTTGGGCAAAAGTGTGGTACACATATGGTGGATGGTACACTGCACTAGTAGAGACAGTGGAGGAATTCGCTCAAGAACACAAGCAAGAACACTAGCTTGAAGCAGAGAAGTTTTATCACAAAAGGGTCCTAGAAAGGAATAAATGATTAGTATGTCATCCATGACCACTGGAACACCAGACAATTCCCAGTAATGGAGAAAGAGCAAGAAGAGACTGAGGTGCAGACTGGTTGTTGTTGTTGTTATCCAGTCGTTCAGTCGTGTCCGACTCTTCCCAAATAAGAAATGGGGAGGAGGTCTTTGGAAGCCTATGTGCAATGTGGAAAACTCAATGGCACATGTTTGGCCACATGAAGGCAGAAGTGATTCATAGTGGTATCAGGAGATGAGGGGGCATAATTAGGAAACAATTGAAAATAAAACTGCCAAGATCATACTCCCCTTATACAAATATGCAGTGCCACCACACTTAGAATACTGTGTACCATTCACCTAAAAAACAACATTGTAGAGTTGGGGAAAGTGCAGAAAAGGGCAACAAAAATGACCAAGGGTCTGAAGCATCTCCCCTATGAGAAAAGGTTACAACTAGGGCTGTGCAGGGACCCCCTGATCTGACTCGGAATCCGCTTCATGGTCTCGGAGGTGGGTTCAGTTCGGCTCAGGCTGATTCAGTGGGGCCCAGACCCAACTCGGCCCTGAACCCAAATTGGAATTTGGATGGCTGAATGCTGCTTTGCCCCCCCCCAATGCCCGTGCGCACCCTCCCAGCTCCTTACCATGCTGCCCCCTCCTCCTCCTCCTCCTCTGTCACCACCTCCTCCATTGTCACCACCTTCTCTTCCTCTGCTGCTGCCCCCTCTGCCTCCTCTGCCACCACCTGTTCCACCGCTGCTGCCTCCTCCTCCATTGCTGCCGCCTGGAAGTTCCAGGAAGTTGCCATTTTAAAAATGGCGACCCTCTGCAGGAAGAGCTGGCGCCTGTCCAGGCCTCAGGACCTGGCAGCAGAGATTATGGCAGTGGTGGCGGCAGCATGGTGGTGGAGGCAGTGGCAGCAACAATGGAGGCAGCAGTGGCGGCAGAGGTGAGGGTGATGGGTGGCTCTCAGGTAAGGATCTGGAGGCACTGGCACATCTGGGCCGGGGGTGCTGAAGCTCCAAAGTGCACCAAGGTGCTTCGGAGAGCCCCCAACCCAGCCCAGGTTGCTTCATGCCCCCTCTGCTTCACCTCGGAAGGGGCTCAAAGTGACCCAAATGGTGTAATCCCCCCTATATCTCCTAGACAATGGGATACAGCTTATTGTCTAGAATCATCCCCCCAAATCACTTTTAAAGGTAATGGGGAACTGACAGGAGGCTCAGCCATTGTTAGGACCTCTGAACATAGTGTGAAATGAGCTTGCGAAACTATAATTCAGAATGGAAGACAATGAAGCAATACTTCCCCTAAAATCCTAATGGACCCAAAGAGAATAACAATTATGGATAAGAGGTAAGGGTACTGTGGAAAGGAGGAAATGAGAGGAGGCTAGGTAAGTGTTGCATGTGCTTGGTTCAAGATCCCACAAAAGCCTCCCAAAATCCCCTGGACTCTTAGCTTGTCACCAGAAAGGGTTAACCTCTGAGTTAAAGCCAACAATCCTTAACCATCACACTCCATGCTCCTACCGCATGGCATGGGCTTTGTGTATCCCCAAAGGACATACAACAGTCGATAGCTCTAATACTGCAACTATGCACATGTTGTGGGGGTCCCTTGAATGGGCGGCAGATGGGTGGCTGAGACCGGACAGAACAAGTGAAAAGGCTTTTGTTCAGCTAGTTTTAAGTTATCTTGTAAGTTGCTTGGCTAGGGTGATGACCTGCAAGTCAGGAAGGCATTAATATTTATCAGGAGTTCCCATTGTTTGCATATTCACATGAGGGCGACTCCTAGTATTTATTTGTTTGTTTGTTTGTTTATGTAAATATTTAAAATATTTATGAATAACTTTTCTGCTCACTAGGGCCCTCAAATAAATACCTTTATGTATGTATGTATGTATGTATGTATGTATATGTTTATTTATGTATAACATATATACATGTTAAAGCAACACAAACAATATAATAACAGCACAACATAGTGAACGTGGAAAGAATAGGGATGTACAAAAGTCACTTACCTGGTCCCGCAGCTTGCTTCGCGGTGGGGGGGCGGCACTTCGGTTCTCCCCCCGAAGTTCAGGCTGGGGGGGGAGGCACCCCGCCTCGCCCGGCCGAAATTCAGGCGGGGGGGAGGCGCCCCGCCTCCCCTGGCCGAAATTCAGGCCGGGGAGAAGCTCCCCGTCTCCCCGGCCGCGAAATACAAAAGTGAAAAAAACCCACACACCCGTGATAGGCTACGTAACGATTTACGTAGCTTATCACGGCTAGATTTCCAAAGTCAGCCGTGATAGGCTATGTAAATCGTCACGTAGCCTATCACGGGTGACTTTGAAAAAAAAAAAAAGCACGTACGCAAATAGCGTTGCCCTTATTTTCACCGTAGTCTACGTAAATCTTTACATAGACTACCTGGGCCCAAATAAGGAACGCAAATGGCGGCACCCATGGGCGCCGCCATTTGCGTACGCGCTTTTTTTTTTCTTCAAAGTCACCTGTGATAGGCTACGTAACGATTTATGTAGCCTATCACGGCTGACTTTGGAAATCTAGCCATGATAGGCTACGTAAATCGTTACGTAGCCTATTGCGTGTTGTTGGGGTTTTTTTACTTTATTTTGTAATGGCGGCGGCGGCAGCCGGTCGGAAGACCGGTCGCCGCCCCTGCCGAACCGCGCCGAACCACCGCCGGGACCCGCCGCCAAGAGGGACATTCGAGGGAGGTAAGTCCCATCCCGGGGGGGGGGGGCGGAGAATTTCACCGCCAATTGCGGGGGGCCGAATGCGTTGGCATTCGGCCTCCCTGAGATTCGTGGAGAAATTCTCCACCATCCTTAGGAAAGAAACCATTCTTTAAACAAGCCAAAACAACATTAAACTCCATCACAGGCCTGTTAACATTATATAGTTTTTACTGCCTATCTAGAAGTCAATAGAGATGGAGCCCACCTGAACACCCTCAGGAGGGATTTCCATATCCATAGCTTGCTTGTGTACCCACCTGCTACTGAAAAGGCCCTGCTTGTGTACCCACCAATCTAGCTTCTCTTTGTGTTGGGACATACAGCAGCATCTCTGATGGAGTTTGCAGATTACTAGTTCAGTTAGGGTAGAGGACACAGAAGTCACAGGCTTTAAATACGTCAGGATCCTTTTGGTCGTGGTTGCTTTGTTCAGCTTTCCAGAGCAAGGGGAAAACAACAACAACAGCAAAAACAACAGTAACCCATTAACAACGAGCCAGGGTGATGCCAAGAAAATACATGTATACAAGTCACTACAGTGAATAAAGTCAATCCATCATTTGGCAACACATTGCAAATAGGCAATTTTTAAAAGCACCCTGGCCAAAACAACTAAAGGGGTGTGTGCTTTTCAACATTGCTGAAAATGCTTACAAATGGGGGGGAGTTCACCTTAGCCCTAATTGTGATGCTCATTAAAGGCCCATTTAATTGGCTATGCATATGGATGCACACCTCCATGCAGTGCCACCAGTTGATATCACATCAGACTTTGAAGCTTTGGGAAGGAAACTCAAGAATTTTGGGGCCCAGATAGTTTTCTCATCCATACTTCCAGTATTTAGAAGAGGGATAGAAAGGGAATGAAAAATACTCTGGGTGAATGATTGGCTATAAAGGTGGTGCCGATGAGAGAGATTTGGATTCTGGGACCATGGGCTATACTTGGAGCAAATGGAGCAACGAATAAAAGGAACATGGTGGTCAGAGTCTACTACCAGCCACCCATTCAAGGAGAAAACAAGGATGAAGCTTTTAAAAAGCAAATTGCCAATGTTTCAAGGAACCATGATGTAGTAGTAATGGGGGACTTTAATTTCCCCAATATTTGGTGGGAGACAAATTCTGCAAAACTAGGGATGTATGAAAGTCACTTACCTTTTCGAAGGGTGACATTCGTGGTGGGGGGGAGGCACTCCGTCCCTCCCCCCAAAATTCTGGCTGGGGAGGAGGCTCTCCGTTCCTCCCCCCCGGAATCCTAGCCGGCCAGCTCCGCTCCGCAGGGATTCTGCAGAGCCGCCAGCCAGCTCCGCCAGTGGCCGGACATCTGGCCACTGGCTAGCAGGGACGCAAATGGCGGCGGCCGTAGCCACTGCCATTTGCGTCCCTGCAGTCAGCCGTGATAGGCTACGTAAATGTTTACGTAGCCTATCACGGCTGATTTAAAAGAAAAACACACACGCACGTACGCAAATGGCGGCGCCCATGGGCGCCGCCATTTGCGTTCCTTATTTTGGTACGTCTTAGTCTATGTAAACATTTACGTAGACTAAGACGGCGAAAATAAGGGGAACGCAAATAGCGTAGCGTCTACGCTATTTGCGTTCCCCTTATTTTCGCCGTCTTAGTCTACGTAAATGTTTACGTAGACTAAGACGTGCCAAAATAAGGAATGCAAATAGTGGCGCCCATGGGCGCCACCATTTGCATATGCGCTTTTTTTGTTTTTTCTTCTAAATCAGCCGTGATAGGCTACGTAAACATTTACGTAGCCTATCACGGTGTTTTTTAAAAATCTAGCCATGATAGGCTACGTAAATCTTTACATAGCCTATCACGTGTTTTTTTTTTTTTGTCTTTTTTTAACTGGAAATGGCTGTGCCACCGCCAGGAAGATCCACCCAAGGTAAGTCCCGTCCCAGGGGGGCGGGGGGGGGCAGACTGTTCCACCACCGATTTTGGGGGGCCGAATGCGCTGGCATTCAGCTTACCCGAGATCCGTGGCGGAATTCTCTGACATCCCTATGCAAAACATGGCCCCTCCAGGAAATTCCTGACTTGTGTGGTGGATAGCTTCCTCCTACAGAAAGTAGAGGACGGAACTAGAGGATCGACTATCCTTGACTTGATCTTAACCAACAGAAATGACTTGGTGGATAAAGTTACAGATACGGGAACTCTGGGGAAAGTGACCATGTTATACTTGAGTTCTTGGTTCTAAAAGAAGCAAAAGCTGAGTGTAGCTAAACGTGTACCCTGGATTTTAGGAAAGCCAATTTTAATAAACTCAGAACAATGATGAGTGAGGTCCCATGGCAAGCAACTCTAATGAGAAAAGGAGTCCAAGATGGGTGGGAGCTTTTAAAAAAGGAAATCTCAAGCCACAATTACAAACATTTCCAATAAGAAAGAAAGGTGGAAGACAACAGAAGAAACCAATGTGGCTTCACAAGAAGCTTAGGGAGGACCTGAAAGCAAAAAAGGACACACATCAGAATTGGATGGAAGGCAAAGCTGTAAAGGAAGAGTACAGGCAGGTAGCACAGAATGTCAGGAAGGCTAAAGGTGAGAATGAGCTGAGGTTAGCGAGGGAGGCTAAAAGCAACAAAAAAAACTTTCTTCAGATACATGCATAGTAAAAGACAGAGGAAAGAAATGGTGGTTCAGCTATTAAATAAGGATGGCAAAATGAGAACAGATGACAAAGAAAAGGCAGAGGTGCTCAGTTCCTACTTTGGTTCAGTCTTCTCCCAAAAGAGGGTCTATGACCCCCCTGCCAAAGGTGAAGTACAGGCTGAAGGGGCACGATTGCAGGTGGAGATCGATAGGCATATGGTCAAGGAACACCTAATTACTTTGAATGAGTTCACATCTCCAAGGCCAGATAACTGCACCCTAGAGTAATAAAGGAACTGGCAGAAGAACTCTCAGAACCACTGTCTATTCTCTTTGAGAAATCATGGAGGACAGGTGAAGTGCCAGATGACTGGAGGAGGGCTAACGTTGTCCCTGTCTTCAAAAAGGTTAAAAGGAGGAACCTGGGAACTACAGACCAGTCAGTCTGACATCCATCCCTGGGAAAATTCTGGAGCAGATGATAAAGCAATTCATCTGTAAGCACCTTGAAAACAATGCAGTGATTACTTGAAGCCAACATGGATTTGTCAAGAACAAATCCTGCCAGACGAATCTGATCTCATTTTTGGATCAGGTCACCTCCCTTGTGGACTGTGGGAATGCTGTGGAGATAATATAAGTCAACTTCAGAAAAGCTTTCGAGAAAGTGCCCCATGATCTCCTGATCTCCTGATGTGCAAACTAGCTCTCAGGTGGATCCACAGCTGGCTACAAAATCGGACTCAATGGGATGTTCTCAAACTGGGGAGAGGTAACGAGTGGGGTACCTCGGGGCTCAGTCCTGGGCCCAGTGCTCTTCAGCATTTTTATTAATGACTTGGAGGAGGAGGTGCAGGGAATGCTTCTCAGATTTGCAGATGACACAAAATTGGGTGGGATAGCTAATAGCCTGGAAGACAGAAATAGAATTCAAAGTGATCTTGATAGGCTGGAGTGCTGGACAAAAAAAAACAGAATGAAATTTAATAGGGATAAATGCAAAGCTCTGCTCCTCAGAAAAAGAAACCAAATGTACAGTAACAAGATGGGAGATACTTGCCTCAGTAATACTACAAGTGAGAACGATCTTGGAACTGTTATAGACCATATCAGGGCAATGAGGATGATCAGGGTACTGGAAACAAAGCTCTATGAGGAGAGACTGAAAGAACTGGGCATGTTTCGCCTTGAGAATAGGGATGTACAAAAGTCACTTACCTGTTCACGGATTATGCTGATGCTGGGGGGGAGGCGCTCCATCCCTCCCCCCAAAATTCTGGCAGGGGGGGAGGGACTCCGTCCCTCCCCCCCCGAATCCTGGCCAGCCGGCTCCGCTACGCAGGGATTCTGTGGAGCTGCCGGCCGGCTCCGCCAGTGGCCGGACATCCAGCCGCTGGAAAGCAGGGACGCAAAGGGCGGCAGCTGTAGCTGCCGCCGTTTGCATCCCTGCAGTCAGTCGTGATAGGCTATGTAAATTAGGGATGGGGGAGAATTTCTCCCCGAAACTTCGGGGGGCCAAGTGCCAACGTGTTCGGCCCCCTGAAGTAGTTTCGGGGAGAAATTCTCCACACACCCCGCACCCTGCACCCCCCCCCGGGACGGGACTTACCTTTCCCGAATGTCCCTCCCGGCGGCGGGTTCCGGCGGCGGTTCGTCAGGTCTTCAACAGGGGCAGAGGTGGCAGCCGGTCTTTCGACCGGCTGCCGCCACCGCCATTCCAATAAAAGTAAAAAAAACCAAAATGCCCCCGTGATAGGCTACGTGATGATTAACGTAGCCTATCACGGCTAGATTTGCAAAGTCAGCCATGATAGGCTACGTAAATCGTCACGTAGCCTATCACAGGTGACTTTAAAAAAAAAAAAAAAAAGCACGTACAGCTAATGCCAGCCCCCATAGGGAGCCGCCATTCATGTTCCTTATTTGGTCGCTGTAGTCTACGTAAAGATTTACGTAGACTACAGTGACCAAATAAGGAACGCGAATGGTGGCTCCCCATGGGGGCCGCCATTTGCGTATGCGCTTTTTTTTTTTAAAGTCACCCGTGATAGGCTACGTGACGATTAACGTAGCCTATCACGGCTGACTTTGTAGATCTAGCCATGATAGGCTATGTTAATCGTCACGTAGCCTATCACGGGGGCAGTTTTTTTTTTAACTTCTTATTTCGCAGCCGGGCGAGGCAAGGCGCCTCCTCCCCGGCCTGAATTTCGGCCGGCGAGGCGGGAAGCCTCCCCCCCGGCCTGAATTTTGTCTGGGCAAGGCGGGAAGCCTCCCCCCCCGGCCTGAACTTCGGGGGGAGCAGCGAAGTGCCTCCCCCCCACCGCGAACAAGCTGCGAGACCAGGTAAGTGGCTTTCGTGCACCCCTAATAAATGTTTACGTAGCCTATCACAGCTGATTAAAAGAAAACAAAACTCGCACACGCAAATGGCGGTGCCCATGGGTGCCGCCATTTGCATTCCTTATTTTGGCACGTCTTAGTCTACGTAAACATTTACGTAGACTACGGCAAAAATAAGGGGAACGCAAATAGCGTAGACGCTACGCTATTTGCGTTCCCCTTATTTTCGCCGTAGTCTACGTAAATGTTTACATAGACTAAGACGTGCCAAAATAAGGAACGCAAATGGCGGCACCCATGGGAACTGCCATTTGCATACACGCTTTATTTTTCTTTTAAATAAGCCGTGATAGGCTACGTAAACATTTACGTAGCGTATCATGTTTTGTTTTTTTTTTTAAACTTGGAAATGGCGGCGGCGGCAGCCGGTTGGAAGACCGGCCGCCGCAGCTGCTGCTGCCGAACTGCCGCTGCAGCCGCCGCCGCTGCCGCCGCTGCCAGGAAGATCCGCCCCAGGTAAGTCCTGTCCCGGGGGGGCGGGGGCCGTTCCGCCACCAATTTCGGGGGGCCGAATGAGCTGGCATTCGGCCTCCCCGAGATCCGTGGTGGAACTTTCGTACATCCCTACTTGAGAAGAGAAGACTGAGATACGATAGCGCTCTTCAAGTACTTGACAGGCTGTCATAGAGAGGAAGGCCAGGATCTCTGCTCGATCATCCCAGAGTGCAGGAGACAGAATAATGGGCTCAAGTTACAGGAAGCCAGATTCCGGCTGAACATTAGGAAAAACTTCCTGACTGTAAGAGCAATACGACAATGGAACCAATTACCTGGGGAGGTGTTGGGCTCTCCCACACTGGAGGCCTTCAAGACGAGGCTGGACAGCCATTTGTCAGGGATGCTCTGACTTGGATTCCTGCACTGAGCAGTGGGTTGGACTCGATGGTCTTATAGGCCCCTTCCAAACTAGAATTATATGATTCTATGATATGTGCAACCAGTTGTGCATAATTAGAGCTGGGTCAAGATCCAAGACTTTGGGTTCCTCTCCCTGTCCTTGAGCTAACTATACCTTTGGATATGGTGATAGAATGTGGTAATTTTTTCTTCTCTTCTAGTGAGAACATTAGATGCAGCCTCCCACCTTCCTAATCATTAGAGGGGCTTACATATATATATATATATATGAATGACAGACTAACAGCACAGCATTCATAATATATATATATATATATATATATATATATATATATATATATATATATATATTTAAGCTAAACATTTAAGCTTCCACCCTCATCTGTAGCTGTGCTATTAAATGGATACCTGGAGTGACAGTTTGGAATGCCTGGAGATGAAAGTCCCTTAGGAGAAACAAACAAACAGACAGACAAACAAACAAACAAACAAACAAACAGAGGTATGAGTGATCTAATGCTTATACATTGTTTAAGGCCATTTGGACTAAGAGTTTTCAGTCTATTGATCCAGAAATTTTCCCTTTTGTCAAGCACATCAGTGCCTTTTGTTTGTTCTATCGGCAGCAACTGTAAATCTGAGAGACTATGTGAAGGTGAGTTGAAATGTCTTGCAACAGGCTGCTCCAGTTTTTTTGGTAAGAATTGTGGATTTGTGGTAAAACTGAGAATAGAACATCAGAGGTTGGCTTGATTAAATGAATAAATACATCTATAAATCACAACAGAAGAGTCTTTTATGCCAGGTGAATGATTGGTGCTCATCCTGTAAATGCCTGTCTGAACTGATGGGTCACTAGGGATCCAACCCTTACCCTACTTTTTCATAGGGAAAGGGCTCCAGCCACCACTTCCTTCTCATCTTTTTCCTCCTCATCTTCCTTCTGTTTGCTTCCAGACTGTGGGTTGGATCCAGACGTAGTTATACTTAGACATTCCACTGAAATCAGTGAAGTTAGTCATGACTAACTTCAATCTCATTGGTTTCAATGGGTCTACACATAGTATGAATAGATCTGGATCCAACCTTATGGAAGTTATATGGATGTGCCGGATGCGTGCATGTGTTTAAATGGAGAGAGACAGATGACCCACATCTATGAGGCACCTTGTAGCACCTGCCGCTTCTCTGTCCTTACTCAGCTGGCTCTAGCCTGTGCCAAGGCTAGCTGGAAGAGCCATATTCAATATGAATGCCCCCTGAGAAAACTCATAAATTGCCTGAAAGAAGGGGTGGGAGGAGAGAAGAAGTGACAAAGAAAAACTTCCTACAGTTCAAGGAGCAGATGGTAAAACTCAGGCAGCTCAACTGAAATGACACCCCATAAAAAGCCTCCCAGATTATATGGGGCCATCAACACACACGAGGCCTTTTTATTTACATGTCTAGTGCAGCCCCTGTTGTTAAACCTTTCCTGGAATTTAAGGCTGTTTCTTTTTAATGCCCCATCTTACAGCATCATCTGCAGAGCTCTTTACGAAGCAGCCCCTTGATGGTGCCATAATCGCCTTCCCCAGTGTAACCTGGTGATAAAATGCGAGAAATTACAAAGATAAATCTTAATGGATTCAGGAAGAATTCGTGCCCCTCTAGATGAAAGATTTGCAGTGGGGGGGAAGAATCAAGCACATTCCTCCCCCCACCACCTTTTTTTTTAATATGAAGAACATCGGAGCAGAAATTATGGAAAAGTGACATGTGTTTTACAACTCTCAGTGTGCCAGAGCGAGAGTTAGTGGGAAAGAAAGTAATTAAAAACACTGCAAAAAGAAGCTTTAATTGTGTTTTGTTAAAGGCCACCTAAGGTGGAGATTGGATCTTGTCATCTGTATCCCAACAATAAAGAAATTAAGGGCATAGAATGAGTCTAAGTACACTATTTAGTGGCAAATGTGAATATAAAATAATGCTTGATGGATGGATTCTGTTTTACTTTCTTCTAGCCTGTTCAACCATTAAGGGGTGAAATGTCAGCATAGCCAGCTATCAGTGGAGACCAGAGAAGGCTAGGGATGGCGGAGAATTTCTCCCCGAAACTTCGGGGGGCCGAGCGCCAACGTGTTCGGCCCCCCGAACAAGTTTCGGGGAGAAATCCTCCGAACCCCCCCACCCCCCACCCCCCGCCCCCCCCCCCGGGACGGGACTTACCTTCGCCAAATGTCCCTCCCGGCGGCGGGTCTGGCCGGCGCTTCGGCGGGTGTTCGAGCGGGGCGGGAGTGGCAGCCGGTCTTTCGACCGGCTGCCGCCGCCGCCATTGCAATAAAAGAAAAAAAAAACGCCCCCTGATAGGCTACGTGATGATTCACGTAGCCTATCACGGCTAGATTTGCAAAGTCAGCTGTGATAGGCTACATCAATCGTCACGTAGCCTATCACGGGTGACTTTAAAAAAAAAAAAAGCGCATACAGATAACGGCAGCCCCCATAGGGAGCCGCCATTCCCGTTCCTTATTTGGTCGCTGTAGTCTACGTAAAGATTTACATAGACTACGGCGAAAATAAGGGCAATGCTTTTTGCGTTGCCCTTATTTTCGCCGTAGTCTGCGTAAATCTTTATGTAGACTACAGCGACCAAATAAGGAACGCGAATGGCGGCTCCCTATGGGGGCCGTCATTAGCGTACGCGCTTTTTTTTTTTTTTTTAAAGTCACCCGTGATAGGCTACGTGACGATTGACGTAGCCTATCATGGCTGACTTTGCAAATCTAACTGTGATAGGCTACGTTAATCGTCACGTAGCCTATCAGGGGGCGTTGTTTTTTTTAAAAAACTTTCGAGTTCGCGGCCGGGCAAGGCGGGAAGCCTCCCCCCCAGCCTGAATTTTGGCCGGGGCGAGGAGGGAAGCCTCCCCCCCGGCCTGATCTTCGCGGGGGGAGCAGCGAAGCACCTCCCCCCCACTGCGAACAAGCTTTGGCGAAAGGTAAGGGACTTTCGTCCACCCCTAGAGAAGGCTAAGCCTCAATGCACCTTTACAGCACTGACGTTAAATTTTAAAAGAGAGCATTTAGGATGAACGTGAAGCAAACAGAAAGCATGGGGCATTTTTCCAGCTAAGAACAAGATGCTCCTTTCCATTAAGCAGGTCAAACCAAAGAGAAAATGAAAGGCTATTTAACATCAGGGCAAACAGGCTGTGCATAACCCTCCTTCAACTCTCATCAGATTAGGGGTGGGAGAAACATAGATGTTTAACCTCAGTGAAATTCTCTGAACACAACTTTGAAGTTTGGTTCAGTTCACTCCTGTTTTCATTTGCAACCTGTTTTTCAGTCCGTTCCAATGGGAAAAGTGCACATTTTGAATGTGGAAACTCCCCCCACCCCTGACTAAAGCATGGAATTGCATCTCTCCCTCCCTCCCTCCCTCCCTCCCTCCCTCCCTCCCTCCCTCCCTCCCTCTCTCTTTTGGAAAAGTGTGCACTTTTTTAAAAAACAACAACACACATGTACTTTCCATATGCAATCACAAGTTCAGGAATATGCAACCATTGTTTTGAAAAAATGCTCTCCCATTTGTGTTTGTGTCCGGCATTGTGAACAGTGCAAGTTCGGATGAGCTGTGTACTGAAATGAAATTCTCATACATCTCCATACCAAATGCCATGATCGTGGGGGCAGGAAGGAAATGCCATAGTGATCAGAGAAACTGGGTCAGAGATAGGGATGGATGCCCCCCCGCTGGTTTTGTCAGGTGCCCAGCTAGTCCTTGCCCCTCTCGCGCACCCCTGGACCCGTGCTCACCCCCTCACACTTGCCAAGCCACCTGGCACCCGCACTCAGCAGGGAGTGGTTGGTGAGCACTGAGAGTCCCATTTTAAGAAGAAAATGGCGCTCATGAAATATACATGTATAAATAAATGCAAAAGGGGGCTGTGAATAGCCCATATGCACAGGATTACAGCCATTTACACCTGCAGTTGGGCTTATATGGGCTACATGGCCCCTAGCTGCCCTGCCAAGAACTCTGACAGTCCAGCCCTTGTGCGCACGAGGGTTTGACTGCCAGGGTCGGTGTGCATGCTCCAGCTGCTAGCTGTCTCTTCCTCTCAAGCAGGAGACGGCTAGTGGCTGGGGTGCCAGCAAAGGCCCCCTCCTGCCCAGTTAGATGTCAAGAAAGCTTCCTTGACAGCTCAGCTGACAGAACAGGAGGAGGCCTCAGTGTCGTGCATGCCCCAGCCCCTCTTGCCATCTCCTCCTTGCAAGTCCAGGCTGTCCCTGGCCGCTCCCCAAGCTCCGGGGTATTCGTTGGCTGGGTCCATCAGCACCCTGGAGCTCAGTGAGTGGGGGCCAGGGGGCTGGGTGTGGGGGATTCTGCAGGCTTCCCAGACTAAGTTAGGCACTCACAACATTCCTAGTCAGAGACAGGGATGCATGAGAATTTCATTTTTACCCACAAACCATGCAACATGCCCCGTGCAAAGCTCTGAAGTGAGCACAACAGAGACCACATTGCGGAAAATATTCACAAATTGTTGATCATGTACTCACATTCATCTCATTCCCAATTCCCAGCCCGATTTGTGCAAATTTCCTAATTTATGCAAATCTCCCCTGTGGATTGAATCAGTTCTGCTGTAGTCTATGGAGGAAAGTTGTGCAAATTTGGACACATTTGGGGAAGCTTGTGCAAATCTCTTGTTCAATCACTGCTCAATTTGTCCAAGTTTCTGGTTCACACAGATTGAGCAGGGACCACAAACACAAATGGGATTCGGGGACAAGATGAGTGGCAAGCTAATGTTTGGAGAATTCTGGCGATCTCAAACATTGCTCGTTCACCCATCCCTAGTCAGAGGTTGTTTGACGAGCACCAGTTCATCAAATGCACTTCTCCATATGATTCTCTGCATGGTGTCACCTCATAATCTGGCTGCTCAGCTGCCCTCATGACTCCATCGTACAAAGCAGAAGATCTCATAGTGCTTAGATGACCATTGCCAACAGAAGTTGGGACCTTCTCAAACTGGGGAGAGGTAACGAGTGGGGTACCGCAGGGCTCAGTCCTGGGCCCAGTGCTCTTCAACATTTGTATTAATGACTTGGAGGAGGAGGTGCAGGGAATTCTGATCAGATTTGCAGATGACACAAAATTTGGTGGGATAGCTAATACTTTGGAAGACAGAAACAAAATTCAAAGTGATCTGGATAGACTGGAGTGCTGGGGAGAAAACAACAGAATGACATTTAATAGGGATAAATGCCAAGTCCTGCACCTTGGGAAAAAACCCCAAATGAATATGAATATGAGCCAACCATGTGATGTGGCTGCAAAAAAGGGAAATGCTCTTTTGGGCTGCATTCATAGAAGCATAGCTTCGAAATCCCGTGAAGTACTAGTTCCCCTCTACTCAGCACTGGTTAGGCCTCATGTGGAGTACTGTGTCCAGTTCTGGGCACCACACTTTAAGAAGGATGCAGACAAGCTGGAGAGGGTTCAGAGGAGGGCAACAAAGAGAATCAGGGGACTGGAAACAAAGCCCTATGAAGAGAGACTGAAGGAACTGGGAATGTTTAGCCTTAAGAAGAGAAGACTGAGGGGAGATAGGATAGCACTCTTCAAGTACCTGAAAGGCTGTCACAGAGAGGAAGGCCAGGATTTCTTCTCAATCATCCCAGAATGCAGGACACGGAAGAATGGGCTCAAGTAGGGATGTCAGAGAATTTCGCCACGAATCTTGGGGAGGCCAAATGCCAGCTATTCGCCCCCCCAAAATTGGTGGCGAAATGGTCTGCCACCCCTCCCCCAGGATGGGACTTACCTTCAGTGAATCTTCCTGGAGGCGGCGGCTCCGGTGGCGGCTGCGGTGGTGGTTCAGCAGTGGCGGCTGTGGCAGCCGGTCTTCCGACAGGCTGCCGCTGCCGCCATTTCCAAGTTAAAAAACAAACAAACACGTGATAGGCTACGTAAAGATTTACATAGTCTATCACGGCTAAATTTTAAAAAAACACCGTGATAGGCTACGTAAATGTTTACATAGCCTATCATGGCTGAGTAAAAAAAAAAAAACACGCGCGTATGCAAATGGCAGCGGTCATGGGCGCCGCCATTTGCGTTCCTTATTTTGGCACGTCTTAGTCTATGTAAACATTTACGTAGACTACGGTGAAAATAAGGGGAATGCAAATAGCGTAGACTAAGACGTGCCAACATAAGGAACGCAAATGGCGGCGCCCATGGCCGCTGCCATTTGCGTACGCGTGTGTGTGTTTTTTTTTTTACTCAGCCGTGATAGGCTACGTAAACATTTACGTAGCCTATCACAGCTGACTGCAGGGATGCAAATGGCGGAGGCTATGGCCACCGCCATTTGTGGACCCGGCCGGCCAGGATTTCGGGGGGGACGGAGCGCCTCCCCCCCGGCCAGAATTTTGGGGGAAGGGACGGAGCGCCTCCCCCCCATCTCGAATCAATTTTGTTAAAAGGTTAGTGACTTTCGTATATCCCTAGGCTCAAGTGACAGGAAGCCAGATTCTGGCCGAACATCAGGAAAAACTTCCTGACTGTTAGAGCAATATGACCATGGAACCCATGACCTAGGGAGGTGGTGGGCTCTCCCACGCTGGAGGCATTCAAGACGAGGCTGGACAGCCATCTGTCAGAGATGCTCTGACTTGGATTCCTGCACTGAGCAGGGGGTTGGACTTGATGGTCTTATAGGCCCCTTCCAACCCTACTATTCTATGATTCTAGGATGTATGGGAGCATATGCTAGAAAGTCTTATAGGGCTGCTTTGCAAAGCTGATTGAGAGAACTCAAGCCCTGGCAAAGCACATCTTAACTGAGAAAACCTCAGTGGCTTTTGGAGGAAGGGTGGGATCTTGGTAGTGAGGAGTGAAAAGATGATGAAGAATCCAGAGCAGAGGCATGCCTAAAAATAAAAAAAATAAAAAACCTATAATAAAGCAAGCTGATAAAAAACGACTTTCATTCTCACTTGTAGTGAGATGAGAGGCGCAAGAAGAAACCTTAATTCTCTCCCCCCGCCACCACTACCATTCCCATGGAATAATCTGTGTGCCTCCCCTCCCTCAAATTATTCTCTCCAACAAGCCTACCTGCCTTACTAACCTATCATATCAATTTATATGCTAATGGCCCTTGGTTTGTAATTCAAGGCAGATCCTGCCAATGCCGGGTGCACAGTGCAGAATATGCTTCATCTCCGAATGGAAGGGCTGGGCGATAGCTGAGGCTCCGGGAAACAAAAAAGGCATCAAATCCTAAATAATTGGATCATTGATGGAGTTCATCCCCACAGATTAAGCTGCTGTTTCATCTCAGCCCCTCACCTGTTTGGCAGGAGCCTTTGGAAAGTGTTTTGTAATTAGTTAAGCTGGGGGTGGGGGTGAAGCATGTAGCTCTCACAAATTGCCATGGACTTTGCTTTGCTTTTTGTTTCTTTTGAATGATCTTCCAACAGGGTGACCCTCCAAAACACAAAACAAAACAAACCAGGAGTTTTGACTCAAGGTGTATGGACGGTGCACACACACCACATCCTGTGGGACAGTGCGGAGTGCAAGACTCTCACCCATACACAGCTGTTGCACAACAACAGCTCCAAAAATTCAGTGCCCTCCTCCTATGATGGTGGAAATATTTACACTGGTGGGGGGGATACAATGAGGTGGAGCCATGGGCAGGGAGAGGGAGGAAACAGCTGTGTAGCATGGTCCTGCAGTCTTTTTGGAACATAAAGGATTGCATTGGAGTGGGGGGGGATAGGCAGGGGAAAAGAACATAAGAAGAGCCTTGCTGGATCAGACCAAAGGCCTATCTACTCCCACATCCTAATTCCCATTAGCGGCCAACCACATGCCAATGGGAAGCCCACAAGCAGGTCATGAGCGCAACAGCACCTTCCCACTCATGCTCCCAAGCAACTGGTACTGACTGCTAGGGGGGTTGTGGGAGTCTGAGAAGGGGGTGAAGTCCATCAGACTTCCCCCCGTTTGGCCTCCCAGACTTCAGTCCATGGACTGCCATGTTTGCCTGACTTGCGCTTGCCTGCTGAGCCAGGCAGATGTCAGGGTGGAAACTGAGCCGATAGAACCCCAGAGCAGTTCTGATTCTGAGGAGAATCAGCAATCCGTGGGAGAGGAGTCAGCTCATCCCTCACAGGCACCACAGCTGGCAGAGTTTCCTCCTGCCGGCATTCCTGAGATAGATAGTGACCCAGGCAGTCAGAGAGTGTGGGAGGGGGGCTTGCTATACGCTCGATGCAGACGCACGGAGCGACGAGCGATGGAGGGCGCGCAAAGGAGGCATAGCGCCCGTTTGGCACACAAGCAATGGCCGCCTCCCGTGGACCCAAGGGAAAGAGGGAGGATCTCTCCCTAGCCCATAAGTTCAGGGTCTGCAAGTGACTCCTTCAAACGGGGATCAGCTGCCTACTCAGAGCATAGGCTACTCTGCTGTTCCTTGCTTAGTCACTGGTGATTAGCATCTGAAAGAGTCATTAAGTTGTAAAAGGATTAAAGCCTTGAAAAGAATCCTTTCATCTGGGTCTTGAGTTGGCTATTGGAGTCTACTGAAAGAGGCGGCTAGGGCACTCCTGACAGCAAGTGCAGTGGTCCCCACTGGTCCACCAAGCTGCCATTTTGCATACAAATGATACCTCTGCCTTTTTGATAAATCCCCATTTGCACAAGTAGTGGCTGTAATGACACCAGTTACACAAGATTACAGGCATAAAGGGACCATCTGCGCCTATAATCTTGCATAAATGGCCACTTTGGGGCCTCCATTTGCATAAATGGGATTTATGAAAAAGGCCAAGCTGACATTTTTAGGTAAAATGGCAGCACAGTGAGGGATAGGGAGGCTGCACGCCACTCACCGGTTGCCCACAGGCTGCTCGGCAGCTTGCCACGTGTGCTGAACAGGGTCAGGAGGCTGGCAAGTGTCTGGCAAGCAGTGTGCACTGCAGACAGGGTGAGTTTGGCCATCTCTGCTGACTTCCTCTCATACTGGATACTAGAAGTAATATATAGCTATGTGACTTGTAGCCACTGGTAGTCTTGTCATCCATGAATTTCTCTAATCTCATTTTAAAGCTGTCAAAGTTGGTGGCCATCACCACACCTTGAGCATGCAAGTTCTATAGTTTAACTATGCACTGTGTGAATAAATACTTCCTTTTCTCAATCCTGAATTTCTCACATTCATCTTTGTTCAATGACCCCAGATTCTATTATTAGGGGTGAAGGAGAAAAAAAATACCCACTTTCACCACACCATGCATGCGGGGTACTCCTTGATCCAACCTTTCTTTAGAGATCAAAGTGGCCTCAGTAGCTCAGCCTTGAGTGGTTCACCAGCTGCAGCCTTTTCTGGACAAGGATCAGCTGCCAATAGTGATGCAAGCTCTGGTAACCTTCCCATCGGAAAATATAATAAAGTAATACTTTATTCAGGGTGCAGTCCCTGAAAAATGGTTTGGAAGCTTCAATTGGTGCCAAATTTGGCTGCTAGAATTCTCATTGCTTTATCTAGATGGATACGTGTCACACTTCAATTCTGAAAGGATCGGATTGGCTGCCTATAGGGCAAATGAGCGATGTTCAAAATTGCTAGGATTCTCTGAACATTGCCTTGCCGCTCCTCTCGTGCCTGATTCCTATTCATGTTTTCATGTTTGCAATTGCTGCTTGCTTTGTGTGAAACTAGGAGCTGGGAGATCCAGGTTCTAGTCGCCACTCAGCCATGGAAGCTCACTGGGTGACTTTGGGCCAGTCACAGACTCTCAGCCCAACCCACCTCACAGGGTTGTTGTTGTGAGGATAAAATGGAGAGGAGGAGGATAATGTAAGCCGCCTTGGGTTCCTTGCAAGAGCAAAAAAGGCGGGGCATAAATGCAATAAATAAATAAATAAATAAATTCTGCCACTGATTTCAGTGAGGCCGAATGCACCGGCATTCAGCCCCCCGAAATCCGTGGGGGAACGGACTGCCCCCCGCCCCCCTGAGGATTCCCTCTGGGACGAAGCTTACCTGGGGTGGATGTTCCGGATGGCGGCGGCTCCGGCAGAGGCTCCGGTGGTGGCAGCCGCGGCTGCCATTTGCATCCTGGTCTTTGCTGTGATAGGCTACGTAAGTATTTACATAGCCTATCATGGCAAGCCAAGCAAAACAAAAACAAAAAACGGCATATGCAAATGGTGGCGGCTACGGTGCCCGCCATTTGCATTCCCTATTTTTCGCCATTTTAGCCTGCATAAATATTTACATAGGCTATTACAGCAAAAAAAAAGGGGAACACAAATAGTGTCGTGGCGCTATTTGCATTCCTTTCTTTTTCGCCTTAATAGCCTATGTAAATATTTACGTAGGTTAAAATGCCGAAAAATAGGGAACACAAATGGCAGCCACCGTAGCCGCCACCATTTGCGTACGCCTTTTTTTGTTTTTGTTTTTGCCCAGTCATGATAGGCTACGTAAATACTTACGTAGCCTATCATGGCAGCCTGGCTGGATGCAAATGGCAGCTGCTACGGCGGCCGCCATTTGCGCCTGCAGCAGCCCATCCGCGGCCGGAAGTCCAGCTGCGGACAGCCCTTGGCCGGCTGCTCCTCAGAGCCACCATGGAGCAGAGCCGGCTGGGCAGGATTCCGGGGGGGAGGACCGGATCGCCTCCCCCATCATCGAGGATTCTGGGGGGAGGGATGGAGCGCCTCCCCCCCACCACAAATCAATTCCGTTAAAAGGTAAGTGACTTTCGTACATCCTTATGCGAAAGGGAGATTTGCTCAAACCATGCAGAGATTGAACTGGAGAGTTGTACAAGTCTCCCGATATTTGTGCAAATCTCCCCAAATTTGCACAAGTTTCCTAATTTGTGTAAAGTGCCCCCATAGGCTGAAATGGGGTTGAGCCTACTGAGTCTACTGAGGAACTTTCACAAATCAGGAAATTTGCTCAAATCGAACTGGGAAGTGGGAATGAGATGAATGTGAGCACGTGCTTGGCAATTTGTGAATATTTTCTGTGGACGCATGCTTGCACCTGCATTCAGAGCTAAGACCTGGCCATGATCTCATGTTTTGTGAGCAAAAATGAAATTCCCATACATCACTAGCAGCCTATTCACTTCTGACCCCAATGCAACGTGCTCATGCTTATATTTATAGCCTGAAGTTGCTTGAAATTTTGCTTCCATAATAACTTGCTCATGCATTGAAATCTTCAGATGCTGCCCATCAGTAGGAGAGATGTATGACGCATCCAGAAAGGAGAGGGCCTTTTCTGTAGTGGTGCCCCAACTCTGGAATGCCATCCCAGGAGAGGTACTGCTGCCCCCAACATTGTACTATTTTCAGAGCTGCATCTAACAACTTAAGTTGCTGAAGCTTAATAATTTTTTAGCTGGTGGGAAAGGTTTGATTATTGTCTCTTGATTTTATTGTTTTCATCTTTAATGTTTATTGCTATTTTGATATTGTATTGATGGTTGGAATTTTTATGTCTACTACCCTGTAATTGTTTTGGGGGGATAAAGGTATAGCTCATATTTTTTAAAATCAATCAAACAAACAAACAAACAAAAACCCCAATAAATGAAATTATTTGTATAGGGGGCCTTCTAAGGAGCAACATGATTGCTCCCAAATGAAATATGACTCCTGGAAGAGGTAAATGGATGCTGTGAATAAGGCATGAAGCTTCTCACTTAGGTATGGGTGCAACATTTGTTCAGTGTGCATTTTAATTTTAATGCAAACCTACCTAATTTTGCACTTTCAAACCACTATGCGAACCAAAACTCAGTTATCCTTCGAATATTTCTTTGAATTTTGCAGGAGGTTCTCCACTCAAAAAAATGTGTACAAAACTGCATATATTAGGGGGAATGACAGAATAAATTATTATATTAGGAAAATTGCTTGCAAAAATGTGTATATTAGGCAAAAATGCACACATAAATGCTGGTATTAGGAGAAATGTGCACAAATATGTCTATGAATTTCCATGCAGACATTTAAAAAAAAGATCTCAATGTTTGGGATGAACTGAACCCAAGACTGGAAAAACAAGAAACTGAGAGAAACTGACACTGACAGATTTATCCATTTCTACTCAGAGTTTCAGATCCTTGATGCTAAGCAGCTAAAGAGCATGTAAGTTGGAACTTCCTGGGAAATTCCTGAAGGAGGTTCTGTGTACACAGCAAGGAGAGACAGAAGGAAATCATGGGCATTTCAATAACACTTCCAATTGAATCTGATCTTTTGGATGGCAACTAATGCCTAGGGATGTACGAAATTGGCCTTACCTGGCTCCGCCGGGTTCTGCTGGTGGGGGGGGAGGTGCTCTGTCCCTCCCCCTGGAATTTTCGCTGGGGGGGCAGGCACTCTGTGCCTCCCCCCCAGAATCCTGGCTGGCCGGCTGTGCTCCTCAGGGATTCTGTGGAGCCGCCGGCCAGCTCCACCAGCAGCTGGACATCCGGCCGCTGGCTAGCAGGGACGCAAATGGCGGCGGCCATAGCCACCGCCGTTTGCGTCCCTGTAGTCAGCCATGATAGGCTACGTAAATCTTTACGCAGCCTATCTCGTCTGACTTGAAAAAACACACACACGCATGTACGCAAATGGCGGCAGCTATGGCCGCCGCCATTTGCGTTCCTTATTTTGGCTTGTCTTAGTCTACGTAAATATTGATGTAGATTAAGACGGTGAAAATAAGGGGAACGCAAATAGTTTACACGGGAAATGGCGGCGGCAGCAGCCGGTCAGAAGACCAGATGCCGCCGCCGCCCCACCGCCGGAGCCGCCAACGCAGCTGCTGCCACCCGGAAGATCCGCCCCAGGTAAGTCTCATCCCGGGGGGATCCACGGGGGGGTGGGGGGTGATAGGCTGTTCCGCCACAGATTTCGGGGGGCCGAATGCGCTGGCATTCGGCCTCCCCAAGATCCGTGGTGGAATTCTCTGACATCCCTACTAATGCCAAACATTTTTTTTCAAGTATCATTGAGACACAAAGGTAGAGTCACCCCTACTATCTTCGTTGTGAGCTCCCAGCCAAATGTAGGGATGTACAAAAGTGACTTACCTTTCGCGGATTATGTTGATGGTGGGGGGGAGGCATTCCGTCCTTCCCCCCGGAATCCTCGAACGGCCAGCTGTGCTCCGCGGCAGCTCTGCGGAGCAGCCGGCCAGGCCCGGCCAGGCCAGAGCCATCCGCAGTCGGATTTCCAGCCGCGGAGGGCTCTGGGTAAAAACAAAAAACAAAAAACAGCGTACGCAAATGGCGGCGACTATGGCCGCCGCCATTAGAATTCCTTCTTTTTGGCCATCTTAATCTACATAAATATTTACATAGACTATGATGGCGAAAATAAAGAGGAATGCAAATAGCGTAGTGGGCGCTACGTAAATCTTTACGTAGGCTAAAACGGCGAATCAAAAGAGGACACAAATAGCACCCGCTATGCTATTTGCATTCCCCTTTATTTTCACTGTCTTAATCTACGTAAATATTTACGTAGATTCAGACGGTAAAAAGAAGGCAAGCAAATGGCGGCGGCCATAGCCACAGCCATTTGCGTACACAGTTTTTTTTTTAAACCCACCCAACCATGATAGGCTATGTAAAGATTTATGTAGCCTATCATGTGTTTTCTTTTCTTTTTTACACAAGCCTGGAAATGGTGGCGGCGGTGGCAGCCGGTCAGAAGACCGGCCGCTGTTGCCGCCGTTGCCGCCGTTGCCGCCGCCGGAGCCTCCGCCAGAGTTGCCGCCGCCCAGAAGATCCGCCCCAGGTGAGTCTCATCCCGGGGGGGATCCGTGGGGGGGCAGGGGGGTGGGGGGTGGCAGGCTGTTCCGCCACAGAGTTCGGGGGGCCAAATGCACTGGCATTCAGCCTCACCGAGATCCGTGTCGGAATTCTCTGACATCCCTAGCCAAATGGTGTCTTTCCTTTCAGCACTGGAAGTTCAAGGATATATCTCCCTCTTTGGAAAAAGAAATGAATCATTTGGTTCTAAGGATGGATGCTTCTGTCAATTTAGGGTTTTCTCTGTTTTTCTTTCTTTTTGTCCAGCCTTAAGTTCAGTTCATCTCAAACATAAGTTCAGTTCATCTCAAAACATTGAATTGATTTTTGCCTGATATATACTTTTTTTTTTTGCAAGCAACTCCACTAGCATAAAGCATTTTTGAACAGTATTTCCC
Source organism: Heloderma suspectum (assembly GCF_057233095.1). Lineage (NCBI taxonomy): Eukaryota > Metazoa > Chordata > Lepidosauria > Squamata > Helodermatidae > Heloderma > Heloderma suspectum. The sequence continues at coordinate 8,936,718 of NC_139461.1, forward strand.
CTAATACATGTATTTTTGTAAGCATTTTTTGAATGGAGAACTCCATTACAATATTTGGAGAAGTGCAAATTTCAGAGGATAACTGCGTTTCGGTTCACATAGTGGAGGTGTAGGCAACTTGTTGCCCTCCAGATGTTTTGGCCTACAAGTCCCTTCACTATTGGCTGAGCTGGTGAGGAGGGCTGTTGGGAACTGTAGGCCACAACATCTGAAGGGGGCAAAATGTGCCCACCCCAATATAATGGGTCAAAGTATGAAATCAGGTACTGAACAAATTTTATCCCCTATCACTAAGCTCTACTGGGTTTACACAGATCTGGGCTGGGAGATAGTCTAAAGTAATATGAGAGCTATATAAAAGGTAGATTGCAGAGCACAACCCACAAGGAGTTGTATTCTAACACATTAAGGAGAAAGGAAAGCTGGCCACAGCAGGGGATCTCTCAGCATCCCAGCAGGAAGCTGAAACATGACTTAATAAATTGCAAAAGCAATGTGCTCAGGCTTGCCTTTTGTTCAAATTTCCACTTAAGGGTGACCCTTGAGGGCAACATTTTTGTAGTATGCCGAGAATAGCCAGGGAGCACGTCCATGCTACTTTGAGCAACCAGGAGATGTTCATCTTCTGAACAACAGATGGCAAATGGGAGCTAAGGAGGTGTGAAACCAGATCTCTGGGGCATATGGGCCAATGGTGGATGCATTTAGTATCAATACCACCTCTACTAATTATTCATCATTAAACCAGGGCACTTTGCAATCCTTAAAAGGCCAACTTTTTTAAAAAAAATGTCAAAGAGAGAAATAATAATCAAACCACTTCTCCCCAGCTACCTGAATTCCAAATAAAGATGAGGGTGTAACACATAGGTGTTCAACTTCTTTCAGCCTGAAGTCTGAAATAAATTTCAGAAAAGCTCTTGGGGGCCTCATTCCAGTGGTGGATGGGGGCAAATGCAAAAGGAGCCCAAATTCCAAAAGTACTAGCATATTTTAGCTTAAAGCTCTGACTGCCTCTAAAAAAGCATTAGGAGAGGCATTTCAAACTTTTAGAATAGAAAAACCAACTGCACAAAAGCTGGGAAACCATGAAAGGTTCCATGGTTTGGGGGTGAAGCCAAGGGAAGGAGGTGTGGTCATCTGAGGAATCCCAAGGGAGTGAATTGGGACCCCAGGAGGGGCAGATGTTATTCAAAAGCCTGAGGTTCTGCACCACCAGTTAGGGATGGCCGCTGCAGGGAAATCCAGCCCCTTTTAGGGCTTGCTGGATTTTCCCAGAGTCCCTGGCTCAGCTTGCATTTGCAAGCCAAGCCATGATCTTTCCCCCTGAAATCTGGAATCTTTCTCTGATTTTTTAAAAATAAATCACCATTTATGCAAATTGTGGCCACAATGTGTATAAATGGTGATATGAGTGTGTGTGTTTAATGAAAATGCACGAGCTGGCCCAACTCAGTACAGACCGAGTTGGGCCATCTTGCATGTAAGTGAGCCAGAGTCTGGGGGCTGAGCTGGTGAAAGCACAGCAAACTTCACTCCCCTGGATGGATTCTTCCAACATCCCTATCCCCTAAAGCACTGTGTTATTGGTGGGTATCCCCATCCTTTCATCAGTGTAGCAGGGCAGGCAGTGGGGAACTCAAAAGCTGTGGCGAACAGTTTAAATTATTACTGTGACAGAAATTTATCCCACATGTTTTTTGACCATTCTCATTCAATTTGTTAGGAGAGAAATTGCTTTCAAAAAGAAATTTAAAGGACGATAAAATTTGGAGAAATTCTCATGAGTTGGGTTTGGAGTACTTTGCTTACCTTACTTGTGAGATGGCTATGGAGTCTTCATGAGTGTCCTGTCTGTCACTGAACAGTAATCGCTGTGGCAGCCTGTAGCCTCCCTGGCTTCCCACACTTCAGTTAAAGCCATCATGAGGAAGACATCATGAGGCAATTCCTCCCATGGGTAGGGATGTACGAAAGGCACTTACCTTTCGTGGATTATGTTTATGGTTGGGGGGGAGGCATTCTGTCCCTCCCCCCGGAATCCTCGCCAGGGGGGGAGGCGCTCCGTTCCACCCCCCCTGGAATCCTAGCAGGCCGGCTGTGCTCCGCAGGGATTCTGCGGAGCCGCCGGCCAGCTCTGCCAGCAGCTGGACATCCGGCTGATGTCTAGCAGGGATGCAAATGGTGGCAGCCATAGCCGCCGCCGTTTGTGTCCCTGCAGTCAGCCGTGATAGGCTACGTAAATGTTTACGTAGCCTATCACGGCTGACTTGAAAAAAACAACAATGCGCGTACGCAAATGGCAGTGGCCACGGCCGCCACCATTTGCGTTCCTTATTTTGGCACGTCTTAGTCTACGTAAATATTTACGTAGACTAAGACGGCGAAAATAAGGGGAACGCAAATAGCGTAGCGGACGCTATTTGCGTTCCCCTTATTTTCGCCGTCTTAGTCTACGTAAATGTTTACGTAGACTAAGACATGCCAAAATAAGGAACGCAAATGGCGGTGGCCGTGGCCACCGCCATTTGCGTACGTGCGTGGTTGTTGTTTTTTTTTTAAAGTCAGACATGATAGGCTACGTAAACATTTACGTAGCCTATCACGGTTTTTTTTTTAAACCTAGCCGTGATAGGCTACATAAATCTTTACGTAGCCTATCACTTTTTTTTTTTTAACTGGAAATGGTGGCGGTGGCAGCTGGTTGGAAGACCGGCCGCCGCAGCTGCCACCGCTGAACCGCTGTCAGAGCCACCGCCGGAGCCGCTGCCACCAGGAAGATCTGCCCAAGGTAAGTCTCGTCCCGGGGGGGCGGGAGGGGTGGGCCGTTCCGCCACCGATTTCGGGGGGCTGAATGTGCTGGCATTCAGCTTCCCCAAGATCTGTGGCAGAATTTTTGTACATCCCTACCCATGGGACTGTTTCAGTTCAGGAATGGTAAGTGGCCTGGGAAGCTGAGCAATGGAAAGATGTGTAATAGGGCGAGGAAATACACACATCTAGGGATGTCAGAGAATTCCGTGACTGATCTTGGTGAGGCCGAATGCCAGTGCATTCGTCCCCCGAAATCCATCGCGAAACGGCCTGCCACGCCCGCCCCCCGCGGATCCCCCCCCAGGATGAGACTTACCTGGGGCAGATGTTTCAGATGGTGGCGGCTCCAGCGGCAGCTTCGGTGGTGGCGGCAGTGGCGGCAGCAGCGGCAGCGGCGGTGGCTGGTCTTCTGACCGGCTGCTGCCGACACCATTTGCAGTCTATGTTTTTTTCTCTTTTTTTCCCCCATAGACATGATAGGCTACGTAAAGACGTACGTAGCCTATCATGTCTGGGTTAAAAAAAAAATGCGTATGCAAATGGCGGCTATGGCCGCTGCCATTTGCGTTCCTTATTTTTCGCCATCTTTGTCTACATAAATATTTACGCAGACTAAGTCAAAGACAAGAAAGAGGAACGCAAATAGCACCCACTACGCTATTTGCGTTCCCCTTTCTTTTCTTCATCTTAGTCTACGTAAATATTGACATAGACTAAGACGGCAAAAAATAAGGAAAACAAATGGCGGTGGCCATAGCCGCTGCCATTTGCATATGCGTTTTGTTTTTGTTTTTTACCCAGAGCACTCCGCAGCCAGAAATCCAGCTGCGGACGGCTTTGGCCTGGGCCTGGCTAGCTGCTCCGCAGAGCCGCCATGGAGCATAGCCAGCCATCGAGGATTCCTGGTGGGAGGATCAGATCGCCACCCCGCCCGTCGAGGATTCCGGGGGGAGGGACGGAATGCCTCCCTCCCCACCATGAACAGAATCCATGAAAAGATAAGTGACTTTCGTACATCCCTACACAAAGCACCCTGGGCCACCTCGCCGTGATTAGGTAAGCTGAACAATGCCATCCAAAGAAATTCAAAATTCTGAATCAAAAAAGTGGAAGCTTCAACACAGTTGATGTTCTTGCCCCCTACAGAAGCAGTGCAGTAAACCAAAAACCCCCCAAAAAAGAGAATGAACCTGTGCTACAACCCCTGCTGATAGTGAGCCCCATCTGTGAGAGGCTGTGTTGGAGAATTTCTCCTCCCGTAGGAGAAATTCTGTGAAATTGCCTCCCCTTTCTCTGCCCACAAATAGGCTGGAGAATTTTGAGAGGCCATCTGTGCACAACTGTAATTTAAACACCTGGCTTGGGGTTTCATTAGCTGGAAGGTATGACTGTATTGCACTGCTTATGAATAGAGCTGTCAGGCCACAAATCTTTCTGAAAGTGAAGCTTCAAGGTGAATTTGGTGGTTCCTGCTCAAGGAAAGAAAAAAAAAATAGAGGGAAGCAAGAAGTGTTTGGAAACTGCTTGCACAATTTATTAGAGAGTTTTCTGCTTATCTCTACTTGGGACACAGAAAACATTAATGCCAGTTCATGGGTTCATGCAGACATGTGTTTCATTTTCAAGGGGGTGCAAACATGGCTGCCAAATTGATGGGAAGAGGCATCTGATGATGTATGCATGGATGTGTAGATGTATGCATGTATGCGTGTGTATGTGTAGATGTATGCATGTATGCATGTATGTGTGTGTGTGTGTATATACACACACACACACACACACACACACCTTAGACAGCAGTGGAGGCAACAGTAGAATTCCTCTGTAGGCAGCTTGGCTGCAATTCTCTACCTTAGAATATCTTAGAGACAGCATCATTCTGGAGGATTGCGGAGGGGGAAAAAAGCCATGGCACTCACCCCCTCAAAAAATATGGTGGCCTCCACTGGTGGCAACCATGATGTGAGATGGCCACCATTTCCCCCCCCCCCAACACCTTGGAACAATGCTGTGTCTAGGCATTATGAGGTCAAGAAAACAGCAAACTGCTGATTGGCAGTAGAGTCACTGAGAAGCTCATCAAAAGCAAAATTTCAAAGTGAACATGGAGGTTCCTGCACAAGGCCAATGTCTCAGGGATTCTGAGGGGAGCAAAAATATTTTCCATAAAGATAATGACTCAGTAATTGGGCAACTGGCCACTTAACTCATATAATTCACAGAAGGTCTGGGCTGATGCCCCTACTTGAACTTGTTTAAAAATGAGACTTCTGTTCTGGCATATGCAATGTAACTGTGTGAGATATTGGGTAGGGTCCAGCAATGTCCTACTGCTGGCAGCCAGCTCCACCAGTTCCTGGTACACATGTGGCCGGCCCTGGCGGCATGTGTATGGCCCCTACCACTGGTGACAACGATGCTACGCTTCTGGGGGCAAGCCCCCAAATGACCAGAAATGCAAGTTTCTAGAAATTTGCAACCTGCCTCTTCTGGAAACTTGCATTTCGAATTGTTTGGGGGGCTTTCCCCCATAAGCACAACACTGGGCAATGTGTGCGCTGCCACTGGCTGTACACACATCAGGAACTGGCAGTGTTGGCCATAAGCAACAGGACATCGTTGGAACCTACCCCATATATATATATATATATATATATATATGTGTGTGTGTGTGTGTGTGTGTGTGTATATATATATATATATAGAGAGAGAGAGAGAGAGGGGGGGGAGAGGGAGAGGGAGACAGGGAGACAGACAAGTTGGTGTAAAGTGGCAAAACAGCTAAGCAACAAGGCAGCTCTGGATCCACTGTAGATTCACTCAACCTTAAGTACAGAAGTGTGAACTCACCCCCGTCTAGGTTCTCCGGATTCCTGCCCAGCCCCTGCCCCTGCTTGCCAGTCCCCAGACTGCACTTGAGCCCCTCCCACTCTCGATAAGAAGCCTGCACTCACCCCAACGGCCTTGTTGAGCTTTGTGATCATCATTTCTAAAAAAAATAAGATGGCGATCATAAAAATGTACATGTTTTTGTATGTGTGAAATGCGCATTTTGCAAAGGCGCACATTAGTGTGTGTACAAAAATGTGCATTTCTGTAAAATACATTTTGTAAAATGTGCATTTTATTTTAAAAGTAAAATATTTTTGCGCATACGCAAATACGCACATTCGCAAAATGCACATTTTTGCGTGTGTGCAAATTTGCACATTTTTGCGATTGCCATTTTATTTGTCAGAAAATGGCAACTGCGAAGCTTGACAAGGCTGCTAGGGTGAGTGCAGGCCATTTGCTGAGCATGGGCAGGGGGTGGGCAGGGGCAGGGGTTCAACCAGTAGGCTTGGGGATGCGGGCAGGAACAGGTCAGTGGGATTCCTGGACTGAATCAGGTGCCTGTGCCATCCCTAGTCTTAAGGTAAAATGTATAAGAAAGACAGAATGGCTAACAACAGAGAATTAAATATATATATTATTAGCTAAGCATTTCAGCTTCCACCCTCATCAGTAGCTGTGCTGTTAACTGGGTATCAGGTAGGGATGTCAGAGAATTCCATCACGGATCCATTTGCATCCCTGCGGAGGCCGTGATAGGCTACATAAATATATACGTAGCCTATCACGGCAATAGGCAGGAACACAAATGGTGGCTGCCGTAGCCACCACCATTTGCATCCCTGTCTTTTTCCGTGATAGGCTACATATATATTTACATAGCATATCATGGCAAAAGACAGGGATGCAAATGGCGGCGGCTATGGCGGCCACCATTTGTGTCCCTGCGCAGCCCAGCGGCTGGATGTCCGGCTGCGGGCGGCCCTGGCCGGCAGCTCCATGGAGCTGTCCAGGGAGAATTTGGGGGGGAGGAACGGAGCGCCTCCCCCCCACTGCGAATGACCCCATGTGGAACGAGGTAAGGGATTCCTACATCCCGAGTATCAGGAGTTATATATATGAGTGTGTGTGTGCGTGTGTGTGTGTGTATACACACACACACACATACATACATACATACATATATATATATATATGTATGAAATTGAGCTGCATGCTTTCCTAGCTAACCCTTCCTGATTTTATTCTCACTGCTTGGCATTTTGCCTCCCTCTGCTTTCTACATGCACTGATTGATCTGGAGCGTATTTCAATGTTTTTCCTGGCTGAAATCAACCAAAACCCAGAAGTCTCCCCACTAGATTTGATGAGGTCGAACAAACTGGCTGTGCCATTGATTGATCTATTGCTCTGACCTATTTCCATTGAATGCATCTTGTAGAGCAGTTCTGCTGATTCCTGAACAAGTTTTAACTGGTGCTTTCAGCTTCCTGAGTCAGACAATGTTGGTAAAGGAATATGTTCTACCAGTTCCCCTACAGTGACCTTGACCGATCTGGCTCCTTCCAGATATTTTGGACTCCAACTCTCATCAGCCCCAACCAGCATCGCCAACCATCAGGGCACCGAGTTGGGGACGGCTGTAGAGCTCTGGTCCCCAATTAGTTTACCTGGAGGGCCACTTTGACAAGGGAGTGAACTGGGCGGTAGGCTGTCCCTTTGGAAAAGACCCATAACTCAATGGTGCAGCCAGCACATACTTTTGTAGGCAGAAAAGTCCAGGTTCAACCTCTGGCACCTCTAGCTAAAAGGATCAGGGTGTGCAAGAACTCTTACAGTCCAGTCAGAGCATGCAATACTGGGCTAGATGTACAAATAGTCTGACCTGGTATAAGAAGTCTTCCTTTGTTACAGAGGCTTACAAAATTCTTCCTTTCCCCCACCACAAGATCTTACACCTGTGAATTTTTCACATGTGTTATTCTCCCCTCTGTGATTTCCAGGATGTTTAGGCTGCAGAGCAAAAGAGCATTTTGACATAGTTTACAGTTTACCAATGTGCAAATGTTCATTGATTAACAGCTCCCCAAAGAAACTTTGATATGTTTTCTTGATTGCAGCATCAAGATTCCTCTTTCCTTTCATCAGAAGACAGATATGGAGAAGCACACATGCACACTACTCAAATCAATGCACAAAAGGTATTCTGATGTGCGCACACGTGGGCATTGCTTAAATCACTTTGCAGAAGGAATCCAAAAACTATCCAGCATCAGGATTCTTTGTTGGAGAAGTCTGAATTGATGTGCATAACCACAAGTACGTATCGGTAACCTGTGAGAAAATTAGGATCTGAATGGGGAAGTTGCTCCAAATTGCACCTGTACCAATTCCAAAATTAATTTTAGAAATTCCCCAAGTTTAAGTGGAATGAACACAAAGTGGTTTGCAGAACATAATCACAGGTGAAGAATAAAATCAATCAGAGGGATATCGATTCATCTTTCGCTCAGGTAAACTGCAACAATGGCAACGCCCTGCATGTCATGGAAGAATTGTCAAGGGATTAAATTGAGCCTCTTCCCACACATCCTTGAACAGATGGCCGGTGCTTTCATCAATTTGAACATAATGTATTCCATTTATAGCATGGAGGGAACAATCCTATGGCTGCTAGACAGTGGCTAGATGGCCATAGGATATGCTGTTTTCCGGGAACCGACCTGCCCCCATGTCTGCGCTGCCTTAGAGGCAACTCAGAGAAGCCCTGTCCTCCACAGTCAGAAGAGGAGCGTGGAGCGGCTGAAAAGGGGTGGGGCCTGGGGCGTTCTGGGGCGGGGAGAGCGGATCTGTCTGTACAACATCCTATGTGTCATATACAGCAGCCTCCTCTCCCACTCACCCCCCCCCCCACAGCTAGACAGCCAAAATTGGCTGTCTAGCAGAAATAGCAGGGCAGGAGAGGTGCAAATGATCCCCCCATGCTTCTCCTGCCTTGCTTTGGATAGGCAGTTGCCTCTGAGTTCGGAGGCGGCCACCAGCCGCCTATCTAGATTGGATTGCATCCTTATTTATTTAAAATATTTCTAAACTGCCCTTCATCCAGATAGATTCCAGGTCAGCGTCCAAAGGCATAAATAAAACAGATCACACCAAAATAAAGGCAATAAAACAGCATAACAATAATGATTAAAACAAACAACAGGCAGATAAAACTACTTTTTTCCAAAACCCACAGAACAGGCAGAGGCAAACTTACTTTGGCCTTGGCAAATCAAGGAGTCTTAATCAAGCTCCAAATAGATTGTGATGTCAGTTCCAGAGGTATGTTGGCCTTCAGGTATTTGGGCTCCTCTAAGCCATTTAGGCTTTGCAGGTAAGCATCAGCACTTGATTCAGACCTGGAAGCAAATAGGCCAGGTTATCTCCAAGGGCAGCCCCATTTATATAGCATTATTGGGCAGTTACTAGAGCATGGATCAGTGTGACTGTACTGTCCCTGTCCAGCCAAAGGTAGTAAAGGTGCTCTGAAGTCACTGAGGCCACCTGGGCCTCAAGAAACAAAGCTGGATTCAAGAGCTTCCCCTGCCCCTGAGCATATGCACATTCAGAGCCTGCCTCTCTCCTTGTTTTACTCTCACAACAACTCAGTGAGATAGGTAAGGCTGAGAGATACTGCCAGACCCAGTGCCTGAGCTTTGAGGCTGAGTGGAGATGGGAAACCAGACAACCCTCATTCTAGTCAGACAGAAACATAGAATCATTGAATAGTAGGGTTGGAAGGGGCCTACAAACCCATCGAGTCCAACCCCCTGCTCAATGCAGGAATCCAAGTCAAAGCATCCCTGACAGAAGGCTGTCCAGCCTCGTCTTGAAGGCCTCCAGTGTGGGAGAGCCCACCACCGCCCTAGGGAATTGGTTCCATTGTCGTATTGCTCTAACAAGCAGGACGTTTTTCCTGATGTTTAGCCGGAATCTGGCTCCTGTAACTTGAGCCCATGATTCCGTGTCCCACACTCTGGGATGATTGAGAAGAGATCCTGGCCTTCCTCTCTATGACAACCTTTCAAGTACTTGAAGAGTGCTATCCTCTCTCCCCTCAGTCTTCTCTTCTCAAGGCTAAACATGCCCAGTCCTTTCAGTCTCTCCTCGTTAGGGATGTCGGAGAATTTCAACATGAATCTCCAGGAGGCCGAATGCCAACGCATTCGGCCCCCCGAAATTGGTGGGGAAATTCTCCATCCCCCCCCCCCCGGGGATGGGACTTACCTCATGCGAATGTCCCTCACGGCGGCGGGTCCCAGCGGCGGCGCGGCGGCGGTGCGGCGGCGGTGCGGCAGCCGGTCTTCTGACCGGCTGCCGCCGCCGCCGCCATTTCCAAGTAAAGTAAAAAAAAAAGTGATAGGCTACGTAAAGATTTATGTAGCCTATCATGGCTAGATTTTCAAAGTCAGCTGTGATAGCCTACATAAATCTTTACGTAGCCTATCACGGCTGACTTTGAAAAAAAAAAGAGCGCATACGCAAATGGCTGCACCTATGGGCGCCGCCATTTGCATTCCTTATTTGGGCACGGGTAGTCTATGTAAAGATTTACGTAGACTACGGCGAAAATAAGGGAAACGCAAATAGCGTTGCCCTTATTTTCGCCGTAGTCTACGTAAATCTTTATGTAGACTACCCATGCCCAAATAAGGAATGCAAATGGCGGTGCCCATGGGCGCCGCCGTTTACGTACGCACTTTTTTCCCCCCCAAAGTCAGCCATGATAGGCTACGTAAAGATTTACGTAGCCTATCATGGCTGACTTTGAAAATCTAGCTGTGATAGGCTACGTAAATCTTTACGTAGCCTATCACGAGTTTTGGGGTTTTTTTTTTACTTTTTTCTTTCGCGGCCGGAGAGGCGGGGCGCTCCCCCCGGGCCAGAATTTTGGTGGGGAGGGGCGGGGCGCCTCCCCACCTGCCAAGACTTTCGGGGGGAGAAACGGAGCGCCTCCCCCCCCACTGAAAAAAGCTGTGGGACCAGGTAAGGGACTTTCGTCTATCCCTACTCCTCATAGGGCTTTGTTTCCAGTCCCCTGATCGTCTTTGTTGCCCTCCTCTGAACCCTCTCCAGTTTCTCTGCATCCTTCTTAAGGTGTGGCACCCAGAACTGGACACAGTACTCCAGATGAGGCCTAACCAGTGATGAGTAGAGGGGAACTAGTACTTTCTGGGGTTTGGAAGCTATGCTTCTATTAATGCAGCCCAAAATTGCATTTGCCTTTTTTGCAGCCACATCACATTGTTGGCTCATAGTCAGCTTGTGATCGACAACAATTCCAAGATCCTTCTCGCTTGTAGTGTTGTTGAGCCACGTATCCCCCATCTTGTAACTTTGCATTTGGTTTCTTTTTCCTAGGTGCAGAACTTGGCATTTACCCCTATTAAATGTCATTCTGTTGTTTTCTGCCCAGCGCTCCAGTCTATCAAGATCACTTTGAATTTTGTTTCTGTCTTCCAGGGTATTAGCTATCCCACCCAGTTTTGTGTCATCTGCAAATTTGATCAGCATTCCCTGCACCTCCTCCTCCAAGTCATTAATAAAAATGTAGAAGAGCACTGGGCCCAGGGCTGAGCCCTGCAGTACCCCACTCGTTACCTCTCCCCAGTTTGAGAAGGTCCCATTGATAAGCACTCTCTGAGTCCAATTCTGTAGCTAACTGTGGATCCATCAGATCATAGTTTCATCTAGCCCACTTTGAGCTAGTTTGCTCATCAGGAGATCATGGGGCACTTTGTCGAAAGCTTTGCTGAAGTTGAGGTATATCATGTCCACAGCATTCCCACAGTCCACAAGGGAAGTGACCTGATCAAAAAATGAGATCAGTCATCTGGCAGGATTTGTTCTTGACAAATCCATGTTGGCTTTGAGTAATCACTGCATTGTTTTCAAGGTGCTTACAGACTGATTACTTTTTAATCTGCTCCAGGATTTTCTCAGGGATTGATGTCAGACTGACTGGTCTGTAGTTCCCAGGTTCCTCCTTTTTGCCCTTTTTGAAGATAAGGACATTAGCTCTCCCCAGTCATCTGGCACTTCACCCATCCTCCATGATTTCTCAAAGAGAATAGGCAGCTGTTCTGAGAGTTCTTCTGCCAGTTCCTTTATTACTCGAGGATGCAGTTCATCTGGCCCTGGAGATTTGAACTCATTCTAAGTAATTAGGTGTTCCTTGACCATATGCCTATCGATCTCAAGCTGCAATACTGCCCCTTCAGCCTGTACTTCGCCTTTGCCAGGGGGGTCATAGACCCTCTTTGGGGAGAAGATGGAGCCAAAGTAGGAATTGAGCACCTCTGCTTTTTCTTTGTCATCTGTTCTCATTTTGCCATCCTTATTTAATAGCTGAACTACCATTTCTTTCCTCTGTCTTTTACTATGCACGTAGCTGAAGAAAGCCTTTTTGTTGCTTTTAGCATCCCTTGCTAACCTCAGCTCGTTCTCAGCTTTAGCTTCCTGATGCCATCCCTGCAATTCTGTGCTGCCTGCCTGCATTCTTCCTTTGTTGCTTGGTCTTCCCTCCACTTCCTATATGTGTCCTTTTTTGTTTTCAGGTCATCTCTAAGTTTTTGGTGAAGCCACATTGGCTTCTTCTGTTGTCTTCCACCTTTTCTTCTTGTTGGAATTGTTTGTAATTGTGCCTTGAGAATTTCCTTTTTTAAAAGCTCCCACCCATTTTGGACTCCTTTTCTCATTAGAGTCACTTGCCATGGGACCTGAGTTTATTAAAATCAGCTTTCCTAAAATTCGGGGTGTGCGTTTGACTACACTCAGCTTTTGCTACCCTTAGAACCAAGAACTCAAGCACAACATGGTCACTTTCACCCAGAGTTCCTACTCTGGGTGAAACTTGAACCCCTGCAGACTTGAACCCCTGCACCATACAAGGCGCTGAGACTTCACGCCTGCAGATGCTCCATTAATTGGAAGAATGAATCTGTCCATTTCGCTTTCTCTCACATTCATTTAAAAAACCAAACCAAACCAACAACCTCATATTCTTTCTCTTCAGAATATAAAGAACTTGGTAAATGTTGACAAAGTCTTATCAAAAACAATCTGAAATGGCATTCTCACACTTCTGCACAAGCCAAATTCAAGAGATACAGCTATTCCCAATGCAGAGGGGTCCATGTTGTACCAGCCTGATCTTAAAGATGAGGAGTCTGACAGAAAAAAAGAGGTTGCAGCCCTAATTCAGTGCAAACATGACCAAATACAAAGGGACTCAAAGCCAGGATTTGAAAGGCTAAGCATTCTTAGCTTCGGGCCTGGATGGATGAATCAGTCAGTTTCACTTTCTCCTGCATTTTTAAAAAAATCTCAAGTTCTTTTTGTCCTGAATATGGAGGTCTTAGCAAATTTTGGCAAATCCTTCTCAAAACCAAATTGAAACGAATTTTTCACCCAACCCCATTTCCATCAGGCATGCCTTATTTGTTTGTCTGCCTGATTTTAGAGAGATACATACAAAGGAACATAGTACATCTTCACACAGTGTATCGTGCAACTATAGAATTCACTACCAGAAGACGTAGTGGTGACCACCAATTCGGATGGCTTTAAAAGGTGATTGGACTAATTCCTGAAGGAGGATAAGGCTATCAATGACTACTAGTCTCGACTGCTGTATGCTACTGCCAGTAGCAGAGGCGGTCTGCCTATGTACACCAGTTGCTGGGGAATATGGGCAGGATGGTGCTATCGCACTCATGTCCTGCTTGTGAGTTTCCCACAGGCAACTGGTTGGTCGCTGCATGAACAGAAGGCTGGATAGATGGACCCTTCGCTATTTGCGTTGCCCTTATTTTCGCCGTAGTCTACGTAAATCTTTACGTAGACTAGACGTGCCAAAATAAGGAACACAAATGGCGGCGCCCATGGGCCACCACCATTTGCGTACGTGCTTTTTTTTTTTCCCCAGAGTCACCCGTGATAGGCTACGTGACGATTTACGTTGCCTATCATGGCTGACTTTGGAAATCTAGCCGTGATAGGCTACGTAAATCGTTACGTAGCCTATCACGGGTGTGTGGGGTTTTTTTTACTTTACTTTTTTTTTTTTGCAATGGCGGCGGCGGCAGCCGGTTGGGAGACCGGGCCCCGCCCCCGACGAAACGCTGCCGAAACACCGCCGGGACCCGCCACCAGGAGGGACATTCGCAGGAGGTAAGTCCCATCCCTGGGGGGGGGGGGCGGCGGAGAATTTCACCGCCAATTTCGGGGTGCCGAATGCGTTGGCATTCGGCCTCCCGAAGATTCGGGGAGAAATTCTCCACCATCCCTACCTTATACTGAGTAAGACACTTGGTCCAACTAGCCCTGTATTGTTGACACTGACAGCTCTCCAGGGTTTCAGGAAAGATTCTTTCCTAGTCCTACCCGGAGTTGCCAGGGATTGAACTGGGGACCTCCTTTGTGTAAAACGTGTGCTCTAGCACTGAGCTACAGCCCTTCCCCAATAGCTGTCTAAGTCCTGTAGCTGGCACCTGGTCCATCCATTCTTTCTTCCTGTGATATTTCAAAGAAAGCCTAAAGAAAATAGGCACAATGACTATTTATATATTTTTCTTTTATTAGAAATAAGACACATTCATGTGTTTTCTGAAAACTGTACAGAAATAATCGACAAACACAGAAGTTTGGGGCTTGGGGAGTGGAATGGGAGGAAATCTCAGGAAGGGAAGAGGGAACCAGATTGAACAGAATTAACCTGAGAAAACCTAGCATAAAATAGGAGAATATCAACAGTTTTTAAGCAAACATTTAGCCCCGCAGTTACATAACACCATCCTGCTACTGGGGTGGAGTGAGAGATCTGGTGGCAGTGAGAGATATTGTGAGCAGAGTCAAAAGAAAAGGAAGATTCAATGGGACAGGAATGTAAAAGGTTTAAAGGTCAGTAGGAAGATATTTGTGTGCTATTTGGGCACACAATCCATCAAGACGTTGTCCTGCAAAACTCCCATTTGGTCTTGTGCAGGAGACAGTTCCCACTGTAAATAATTAGAATTGTTACAATATAATGCAACGCAGCATCTCAGGCTGTTGTGCTTCTAACTTTCAAAGAATAATCTAAAATATGACAATTACATCACCGTCTGTTACTAAGTCACCTTTACCAATTTGGATTTGTGTCATATTAAATTAACACATTTTATTTGTAGGATTACACAGTTTATTACAACGGAAATGCCATTATGCTGTTGATGGTTTTAAAAAAAATATCCATGTCACCCCAGAGAATACAACATATTCAAAACAAAACAAAAATGCTTGCATATCAAGCAACTGTTTACGGCATGGAATATGTCTTGATATTCTAAATTGCTGTTCCTGTCATTAGCTTACATTTCTCTCTAAACAAAACAAAACTCCCTGGAACAGGACCCAAACCAGCGAAACCCAAACCCTGATTAACACTCTCCCTGTGATTCATGGTTGCAATGAACACCCAGGTGCAAATGGCTGATAATGTGGCCAGTTCCTGGTTGCACCCAGCTTCTGGGAGCTCCCAGTAAGAAGGTTCATTGTTGTCAGTTGTGATAATGTTGATTACATGTTTGCAGGAAGAGGGGCTGAAATCCAAACTTGAGGACAGCACTGTCAGAGCTGATTACAACATCCATCTTGGTCAGCGGCTGGGTGTACAGCTATGGCATGAACATCTGTCTTTGTGCATAGGTGGACTGGGGCTAAAGCGTAATCTCCAGGGAAGGAGAAATGCATCAGTTTCAGGTTATCACATTTATTTTTTTCAAAAAAAATAAATAAATCCTAAATTCATTCCTCCCCAGTGGTGGAGAAATTTGTAAATTTTGGCAATGTCTTATCAAAAGTGAACCAAATGAAATTCTCAGTTGTCTGCACCAGCCAAATTTAATAGGTAAAACCATTCCCGGATGGAGAGGACAATGTTATACCTTCCTGAGGTGGCTGTCAAAAAGAGAGGTGCCAACCCCATTTCAGCATTAGGAATGGGCAAATCTGTTGGTTTCACTTTCTCCTGCATTCACCTTTTAAAAGTCTTTCCATCCTAAATATGAAGAAAACCATGTGTTTTGGTAAATTTGTATAAATGTAAACTGAAACAAAATTCTCACCCATTCCTATCGAGCACCACAAACATGGGTGATCGCACCAGGATTCAAATCCAGACTTTAATGGAATAAGCACTCAAAGCCCTAGGTCTAGATGGATGAGTCTGACAGGGTGTTTTTTTTGTTTGTTTTTTGGTAACAAAATATCTCAAGCTCTTTCTCTCCTACCTTTTTCAGAAATCTTTGCGCTTCGGTACATTCTTATAAAACTCTAAACCAATTCCTAGTAATCCCTCACAATGGGGATGGGGGAGAATGAAGTCTTCACTTTTTGTCCCTCACAATCTGATTATTTATATCTGGACAAGTCAGTCCAACGTTTCTGATCATACTTCCTTTTCATCTTTTATAATCACCATAATTGTATAATCACCCATAATCACCATTTATTTATTTATTTATTTATTTATTTATTTCTATACCGCCCAATAGCTGAAGCTCTCTGGGCAGTTATAAACCATATAATGCTTGTACTTCCATCAAGATAGCCAATCTGTCATTTGTGAGAACATTGTAAGATCTAATGAATGGCTGTTGCAACTTACAATTTCAACTTGTGTTGACACATTATGAAGACCACCTCTCCATGCTAGAATTCTCCAGAGAAGTCAACTGATAACTTTTAACTTTTGTGCACAATAAATAAATAAATAGCAATGTTGATGAGAATCAGTCTCCATTATCTTTGTAGGCATTACACAAAGACCAATGCACAGTCTTGGGTTCTCCTCTGGAAAACTACTCATGCAACCTGTAATACTGGTATAGTAGGGCTGGAGCAGGGATATGGATGGAGCAAAGAAGCGGATGGTACGCCACCAGTTCTCCTGGTCAACTACAATGATTTAGGGATGGACAAAGTTTTCAATGTTGGTTTCTCTCAGTTTCTCATTTTTCCAGTATTAAGTTTGGTTCATCTCAAACTTCAGGAATTTATCCAATCTTAAATTCAGTTCATCCCAAACACTGAGAATTTCTTTTTTAGAGTTCGCATTAAAATTCGTAAGCATTTTGTGCACATTTCTCCTAATACATGTACGCGTTTGTCCTAATATATACATCTTTGCAAGCTTTTTTTCCTAATGCAATGCATTCTCATCAATATTTTCATACATATTTTTGTATGCATTTCTTTCTTTTTTTTTAGAACTCCATCGAAAAATTCAGAGAGACTCAAATTTCAAGGGTTAATTGAGTTTCTGTCCACATAGTGGTTCAAAATTGTGAAATTAGGTAAGCTCATATTAAAATCAGAACTGAACACTTTTTCCCCCCATCTCCCTAGAATGATTATATGGTGCAGATGAACTGGAGGAAGAAAGATATGCTAGTCCTACCTATTGTATCCCCTTTACACAGCTCCTTTTGCATACTTTCAAAGTGCTTGAAGGTCTGACCTAGTGTACCCATTGTATGCTGCAGAAATAGCAAGAGATTTGAGTTCTTCAATCAAAACTCACCAAATACTGCTCTCAACAAAGAAAAGAAAAGAAAAGAAAAGAAAAGAAAAGAACAACACTGCATTGAGCAGGGGGTTGGACTCGATGGTCTTATAGGCCCCTTCCAACCCTACTATTCTATGATTCTATGACTTTATTGATAGGCATCTGAGTTGTCCTGGAACAAACTGAAGAGTGACTTCATCCAGAATCTTTAATGAAGGGATTCCACTTTCACCCTACATCTTTTGAATTGACTGTGCATGTGCTGGAAGACTCCCTTTCATTACATGTCCCAGTTCTGGAAAACAACAATACCATTGAGGTTACATTCCCACAGTACCAAGGTGGCACGTTAGCTGCCAAAACCCTCTTCCTTCTAACTTGGTCCCATGTAGCCTCAGTAACATATGAACTGCTAAATCACATAGGACCATTCTGGTGACCAGGGCCACCCCAAGCTATTTTCCTGCCTGAGGCAAAGGACAAAGTGGCAATCCCATTCCATGTGCAGAAGCCAGCTGGACAGGCAGCTAAACCTTAATTCAACACTGCTAATGGGGCATCCTCCTCCACCACACCCGAGGACAGCAGGCTAGCTTAAGGGGCACAGGGAAGACTGGATGGCACACAACACTCTATCTTCCAACACCTCACCATCACTGAGCATCTGATGCCTGAGGAAACTGCTTCACTCTGCCTAATGGTAGGGCCAGCCCTGATCATGAGCATGCTAGCATTACCTGCCTGGAACCCCTCTGGAAAATTCTGTACCTTCAGCCTTTTACAGCCCAGTGCCCTCCATATGTGTTGGACTACAATTCCCACCATATCCAGACAGCATAGCACAGCTGAGGATGATGAGAGTTGTAGACCAACACATATCTGTAGCAGCAAACTAGGGAAGCCTGTTTTGGCTTCGTTGGAATCACTGTATCAGAGGAGGAACTTCCAAATGCATTTTGAGTGGGGGTTGGACTTGATGGTCTTATAGGCCCCTTACAACCCTATTAGCCTATGAATCTATGACCTTATGAAATCTAGAGATCTGTGGAACCCTCCCTGATCACTTCAGACAGACTTATTGATGCATTCTTTTCTTTTCTGATATTTCATTTTCTGAAGGTTTTTGTTGTTCTTTGTTTTGTTTTTACCCCCTCAGAGTTCTTCACAGGTTAAATCTGAGAAGGAGTAATCCAGGAGCATATTAGTTATGGCACACTTTCAGTGGCACCTCAGCACCAGATGGTGGAGCATTGCAAGATGAATCCACAGGATCAGTCCATCTCTAACAATACAATCCTATGCATGTGTACTTCGAAATAGGTCCCACTGGTTCAATGGGACTTGCTCCCACATCAGTGTGTATAGGATTGCAATGTAAGTGAGTCGACAACTTTGTATGGTACTGTGTAGCAGCAATGTCTCAGAGAACTACTGGTGCAGGTGGAGGGTGCTTATGCCTATCTTGACTCCACGGTAATGTGAAGTGCAAGCCATAAATATCCACCTTAGGACCATGGATGAAAGCATCCCTTAGCAAATCCTATACAGCTGACTACAGTTACATTTACATACTCGCACTGAATTCATTTTAAGCCTCTTGAACTCAGTGAAATTAATAGTCTGGTCCTCTGTTTACTTTGGTGAAGCACAGCATGGGGAAAAAAAAAATAATCTTCCTAGATACTTTACTTATACACAAGGGACTTGGCGAATCTTGCATGATGAACAGTATTGCACTGCAATAATCCCCTTCTCTGTCTTCCCATGTGCATACAAATAAAGTCTCTCTGGAGACTTAAGATTCTACACATTTTTTTTTTCATTTATATTTATCCTTCCTTTCCTCCAAGGAGCTCAGCGCATGGTACATGGACTTTTCTTCAATGGTAACTTAACAAGAATACTGTGAGGTAGGTAAGACTGAGAAACTGGCATGCCAAAGGCTAACCAGTGATTTTTGTGGCCGAGTGAGAATCTGGAACAAAGTCTACCCAGCCTATGACTGACACCACATTGCTTAACAAACCCTGTCTCCCACAACTCCCTACCACTCCACTGGGGGTTAGGGTTCTGCATTTTCCTGCACAACACACATACAGAGTCACCAAAACCCAGGGTGCAAATGTTCTTCAGGGAGGTGTATGTACTTTCCTGAACAGAGGTTTGAGCTGCTTATCAGCATCCATCCAAATACCTCAGATGAAGTGTGTCTGCATGGATGTATATTTGTAGGATCTCCCAACATTTCTGGTGCAAAAGAGTAGAGAGTACCATGGAACTCTCTAGAAGTTCTAGAAGTAGAAGCATGTCCACAGGGCATTCTGGAAGAACTGCACATTGACATGGCTTGATGGGTTCTGCTGACTGCATATTCCACATTGGCCTTCTAGTCATGTCCAATTACAATGCAAACAAATGAGAGGACAACACAGGATGGGAAATGGCAGGGTTAGATGTGAACTGGATAAAAACTTCAATGTGCCTTGTGCTCAGAGTGAGACTTTAAAAGCTTAGAAGTCCCAATTTCCAGAACGTTTTCTAGGACCTGCCAGTATAATTTTCATAAGATTTTTTTTTTTTCCTCATGAGAACAAAGATAAATAATCATTCAACTGTTGAGCTTCTGGGGGTTCCTTCTGTTTCCAGCAGATGTTGAAGGCTGGAAAGACCTTGAAAGCAACATACATTTGAATGGGAAATGTATAACAACACATCTGTGACTCCCCAAAGAAAGACAAATAAATGTTAGTGAACAGTGATCTCTGTGTTTTAACCTTCCAGTGTTTGCAATCTGCCCCATTCCCTGCAAGGGATGGGGCAACTTTAGGTTTGCAGTCTGGCATGATTCCAGAGCTGCACTCCCCACTGAAGAAAATGGAACAGACTTAGGCAGGGGGATCACCGTGTGCATATAAGAGACCCAGCCTACATTTGATACTACATACAGTCTGTCCTTGGTGTATTGCCTATCTCCTCAGCCCCAATATATTTTCCAAGAATGGCATTTGGAACTCCCTTCCACAAATATCTTCCTTCAACAAAAGACAACTGTGGTTTTCAGGCAAAGACATATACCAAAAAATGTATCAGACCTCCATATTCTAAAAGAACAAATAAATTTTAAAAAATCAAACAATGTAAAGGGGTGGGGAAATGACAAGAAAATGGCTATATAAAGATATAGACATGGAGGGATAATTTGTAGGTTTTCAGTTTGTTGGGGGAAAAGATCCTGAACTTTTGTTTTTACTAAAAATTGCTGATTTTTCTCTATAAAAATCCCCTGATTTTTCCCCTCTTTGCTTAAGTATTGCTGACAATTTAATGGTTAAAACAAATGGCAGAAATATGTTTGAGGAAAGTTTATGATTCACTATTTCTCTTGGGGAATCAAATAATTCTTTGAACATTTTTTTTCCTGGAAAACTTCAAAAAGCTCTTGATCATCTCTTACACTTGTCTTGCCCCCCTGTAGAAGCATTTAGAGCTATCTTGGCAGGGTGAAAAGCGGTGGTATTGATGTTGAGTTCTTATAAAATCATATATTCAACCCTATTTTAAACATGGCAGTTTTGATTTCAGTGTCTGTGGGATCAGATTTTTACCCAGGGTCAAGAGAAAGGAGCATAAGGTATTGGATAATTTCCTCAACACAATACAATATTCCAACCCAGTGGACAAGAAAGACCTGCATGTTAGATGCTCCCCCACTTTTTCCTTGGGGGCAAAGTTGGAAGAACAGCTGGCATCCTTGCCCAGTTTGCATGGAACCAATATATGAACAGATGTTTGGAATGACACAAGTCAAAGAAAGGAAAATCCTTGGGTTTCAAGTTCTCTTTTTATTGAAGAAAAGAAAAAGAAGAAAAAAAAATAGATTTTTTTCCCAAGTGGATGTTACTCATTGTTTTGTTTTGTGTTCCAATTTGTCTCAGAGTCCTAAGGCAATGTTCTCCATATCCTCAACTTCTCCAGGTCTCTTAACTGGGGATTGTCCACACTGAGAAAGTGGACAGGGGAAAGATGTTGTCAAGACTTCTGAAAACAAAGAAAAAAATGAGGCCACATGAACCTTTTGTACAAAGGCCCACAATGAGCTTGTCTATGATCTACTAACAGTCAATATAATGACCTACATTCTTTGTTTGTTCATTGTTCATTTTAAAAACCCTCCAGTCCCCAGTCAAAGTCTTTCTGTCTGGAGACAGGTTGAGTGAAACTTAATTTTCCTAAGAGGAGCTCTCTTCATAGTCCATACATCATACTTTTGTTGTTTTTACTGAAGAGTTCAGAAAATCCACTATGGAAGAAGACATTTTGGAGTCTCCCACCAGGACTCCCTGTCTCATCCCACTCCATTGCATCAACTTGAAATCCTTTGATATCCACCTAATCCAACTTGATGAGGAGGCCTCTTCTTAGTTGAGAATCTCAGTTTCTAATTCCTTCCAGGTGGTAGCAAGGGGACAGAAAGAAGATGGGGCATCTTTGTTTTCCTCCCACTACCTTTCCAACAGCCAATGGGTAGAGGGAGGTATCCAGTGGAATAGTGGACACCCACCGCTTGGTATGTTTCCTATTGAATTGTTCTTTCCTTCATTCTTGACATCCTTTGCTGGAGCATGACCATTGGCAGCCTCTTGGTAAAGATCTTCCAACCGTCCATTTCCCGCTAAGCATCTGAGGCTGATTTCATGTTTGAAAAACTCTAATCCTCCCCTTCCCCAATTTCCTCACCTTCCCCTTGGCCTGCTTCCTTTTTCCCTGGCCTCCTTTCCTTACCTGGGAAAGACCATATTTCATTCTGCACCTACTGCTACTATGTTCTACAAAGTAATAATTCTCCCCAACTCTGTCTGCAGAGAGCAATACAAAGGTTACTCCATAGTTTCTTCCTTTTAACTGTAAGGTTTCAAAAAGAAACCAACAGACTTTGCTCTCTCCATTTTTGATTCCATGTAATGGGTTCTTTTTCTTTAAAAAATCTTATCTGTTTGTATTTCGTTTTTGTCTTGTATTTTCCAGAGGGGAAAAGACGTATTGAGTCTTTTTTCTCTTCTCTTTTCCTCCTCAGACCTCTGTCTGGAGGTCAATAATGTCTTGTCCCACCAGAGGGATTGTGGCACCTGCCTTTTCCCACTCTACAGTTTTGAGTTCCAAAGGAGACTGTGCAACAGGTTCCATGTCCTTTTTAACCCAGGCTGGTGGTGAATGGACCTTCCGTATCCCTTCCCAGGGTCTCTTGTTTGGTGTCTGCTGTTTTTCTTGCTGTAGATATTTTTTTTTTTTAAAGAGAGAGAAGGAAAGAAGAGGTTAGATTTAAATGGCGTTAGGTAAGAGTAGGGCTGCAAGGATTAGCTGCATTAATCACACAAAAAAAGTTCAATTAAAATGGTGCTAGAAAAATTGGGAGCCAGTTTCCTTTTAAAATTAATTATATTTAATGCAAGTATTTACAAAAGCCTCAAGTAGCAGGCACCGTCTTAGAGGAGGTGTTTTCCCTTTTCTGCCACAAAGGAAAATAATACCTTTTTAAAGATGACACTCACTGCAATACATGCATGCATTTAAAAACAAAGAAAGTGTCCAGGTCCCCCACCCCACCCCTGTCCCCAGGAAAACTGAAGCAAAAGAACTACAGAAGAGCTTTGCCATATTGATACCTGTACACTTTTCCCTGTAGGGAAAATTAACTATGTACAGGAATTTTGCTTTGCTTTGTTTTTTACTCAGATTTGTCCTGTTGGCACTTTCAAACACGAACACAAATGTTAGTGCATGTTTTCTGGGGGAAAACCTCACGTGTCCCCACTTTTAAAAATGTGCATTTAAATATATATATAAAAGCATGTTCTCGTGTTAGTATATGGGAGGAAATTGCACATTTGGGTACACACTTTCAAAAATGCATTCTGAAATGCTCACTGTTGCAGTTTGAATAAAAAAAAGCGGGGGGGGAGGAAGGTTGTGATCAAAAATGGGAGTGGGGCAGAGCAGCCTCCAAGGTGGAACTCGGAGAACCTTGACAACCTCAGGTTTGGCTGATTCTCCTACCGGCAAATACTGGCTCTGGAAGGGCAATCCTGACTGGGACAAATGCATGAGAGAAGACAGTTTAAAGCCCCGTAGCCCTGTTGCCCTGATCCGACCCACCTCCACCACAGTTGCTATTTCCATTTTGAAAAAGAGGGAAATCTGATTGTGACTCTGTTTTGCCATTTTGCCCTATTTTACGTGAATATGACCTTCTACAATGCTCACGAGTTCTCCTTTGCTTAGTCATACCATCCAGTTTTTTGTGGCATGCTGCAAATTACCTAGAAACAAACAGAGCAGGTCCCTATCATAAAGCCATGAAATACAGCATGTGGAGAAGCCCAAGAGGTATTGCTGTTATCCTTCTAAAACTGTTCAGAATTGGTGTGTCACTCTCTCAAATAAAACCCCGTGTAGAGTGTTAGTAAGTAACATTCGCAGAAGGATTTTTTCATGCGAAATACCTGCCATGGAATAGACTGAGGGTTAGTGAAGAGAGAAACAAAATGCAGAATTCAATGAGAGCAGGCGTGCATGCATGGTGCTTGCATTCCATGTGAACAGACACTGAGGTCCGCTGGTGGAACTCCCTATTCAACAGTAGAACGACCCCCATGTCTCTCCCTATGCCCCCTTCTGTGCAACTCCCAGTGAATACACACACATACACACACACACATACTAGCCCTGTAGCTAAAATCTTATCATCACAATCTAAGAACAGATATGGGATGATAAGAACTGACTGATGATTTGTCCTTCACCATTTTGTCCTTTTGTATCACCCACTCCTCTAACCACATTTCAGGTAGTTTTCCATACTGATAAATTTAATCCATAACTTGTGTTTTACTAGGGTTTACCATATTATCATGAGATTGATTGATTGATTGATTGATTGATTTAATACATTTATACTACATTACATTTTTTCCTCCTTAAGGAACCCAAGGCGGGGTACATAATCCTCCTCCTCTCCATTTTATCCTCACAACAACAACCCTGTGAGGTCTGTGACTGGGCCAAAGTCACCCCATGAGCTTCCATAGCTGAGTGGGGACTAGAACCCATATCCCCTGGCTCCCAGTCCAACACGCTCACCACTATACCACACTGGCTCTACATCACACTGGCTCACACATTTTTAAGCACTCCGATAAAGCCACTAGGCCTTGATGCCCTTTTTTAAAGTTTCATTGCGGAACCTCTTTCTGCCTGAGGGCCAAATTCAATTTTGGACAAGCTCTTGAGGGCTGCATTCCAGTGGTGGGTGGGGCTGAATGCAAGGGGGCAGGGCCAAAGGCAAAAAGGGTGTGGCCAAAAATACCAGCAAATTTTAGCTTAAAGCTTTTACTGCCAGGAACTCGGCTGCCAGTAAGATGGGTAAAAAAAATGCACAAAATCTAGGAAATCACCCAATGATTAGTGACTGGGGGAAAGGCGATGGGCGTGTGACCTCCTGGGGAACCCTGGAGTGGGGATGGATGGATGCCCCTCAGTTCAGGTCCTCCAGGCGCCCGCCGAGCTGCTGACACAGGTCACCCCCCCACTTGCCAAGCTGCCCAT
Organism: Heloderma suspectum; assembly: GCF_057233095.1. Lineage (NCBI taxonomy): Eukaryota > Metazoa > Chordata > Lepidosauria > Squamata > Helodermatidae > Heloderma > Heloderma suspectum. The sequence goes on from NC_139461.1 coordinate 8,961,556, forward strand.
ACTTGCCCCCGTGGCCATGCTCAAGCCCACCCCCACTTGCTGAGCTGCCCACACTCACCCTGGACCCATGCATGACATGATTGCCATTTTGCAAAAGAAAATGGTGATTGCAAAGACACGCACATCTAGTCTTATGCGAAATGGCACCGCAAAAGGCCAATGTACACAGGTTTTCAGGAGGACTGGTCCAGGATGAGTGCATGCAGCTTGGCGAGCATGAGGGGGCTCAAGAGGGGACAGGGACTCAGTGGGAGGGGCTCGGGGGCACAGGCTGGGGGAGTCCACTGCACTCCTGGACTCAATAGGGCACCTGCACCATCCCTAACCCAGAGTGCTGGATTGGGAGCTCTGGAGGGCCAGATTTCGCCCCTGGCCCTGAGGTTCTGCACCCCATCTCATTTGAATCCAGTGGAGGCTGGTGGTTCCATTGTCAGTGGGGTGGTGAATCTACTCCAGGTTTCAGTCAGAACTCTAAAAGAGCGATCCAAGGAGCTATCTTCACATCTTGGATCCCTCCTTTAGAGTTCTGAAACCTGGAGCAGATTCACCAGCCCACTGACATCAGAGTTGTATTGCCAGCCTCCACTGTTCGAGTACATATAATATTTATTACCTTTATCAAGTTTAAGGTAAAAAATAAAATACTCTTTTTTTGCTTAGTCTGTAATGAGTAGGGATGGATGGACCCACCCCTGTCTGTTTTCGGTGGGCACCTGCTGAACCACTGCCCCCACTGAAGCCTCCCTGGACCCATGCTCCAGCTCCCACAAGCTCACTGAGCCACCCACACTCACCTTGGATCCCATCCGTGCGCACCCGCCATTTTCCCAAGCTTGTTTTTACGAAAAAGGAGGTCTTTAAAGATGTGCATATTTAGGTATGCACAAATTCAGGCTGGGAAAGGTTGATATATGCAATATTAGAGGTGTAAATTGACTCCTTTTTCATAACAACAAGCTCGGGAAAATGGCAGGCCCTCATGGATGAGTCTGGGTGAGTGCAGGGAACGTCTGGGAGGGCGCAAGTCGGGGCAAGAGAGGCCAGAGGCTCAGTGGGTGTGGTCCAGGGGGGCGGGCGGAGGGGAGCCCAACAGAGTCCAGGACCCAGTCGGGCACCTGCACCTTCCCTAGTAATAAGATTTTAAAAAATATATATTTATATATGTTTTCTTTTACTTTTGATTTAATATTGCAAGCTGTCCTGGGGATCTATCAGAAGGGTGGGGTATAAACATCTATAATAATGAACAATAATCTGTATATTCACAATGCTATCTTATGCATGTCTAGTCAGAAGCAACTCCTAGTAAATTCAATGAACCTTTTTCTCAGGTATGTCACTACAGGACTGTAGTTAGTGCAGACTTGGAAAATAATAAAATAAACAGAAAATCATTTTGATCTAGGCTTAGCCATACTTAGAGCAAACGACTGAAATCATCGGGACTTACACTAGCCATTATCAACTTGATCCTTTGATTTCAGTGGGTCTACTCTGACTTAGTCTGGATCCCATCCAATGTCTTTGGTAATGAAGGAGTTTTTTTGTTTATTTATTAGTTTTGTTTTTAATTTTTTCCCCTGCATTGCAGCATGGTTGCAGTCTTGCAGAAATGGCACAGGGTGGCCAGGGAAGGAGTGAAGAAAGGAAGGAAAATAGAGAAAAGGTCAAGAAACACCTTATTTAAAACAAAACAAAAAATTGAAGTGGAGAAGATTGTGAGTATGAGGGTACATGCATGACATCCATTATCAACATTCCAGAATTTTCTTTTCTTGTTGGAAGGCTTGGAAAGGATTCCCTGCGCCTGCAGGATCTGTACTAATGTGAAGAACATCTTTTTGGAAAGGCCATGAAATCAGGCTGCAAGGGAGTTGAAGCCCCCCTCCCTGCTCTGGTCTTGCAAGCTTGTGGGAATCGTGTGATAAGAAAATAAATGAATGTCACACCTGTATACCTCTCTCAATTCTGTGAAGTTCCATTTGGCATCTGGTTTGCTGATAAATGACTTGAGTTCAAAGGAAAAGGCTGATTGACGCACCAAACAAGAAGCACTTGTGGGGCTCAGTCCCTCCTCCTGCCCATGGATCAAAAGCCCCCCTCCACCCAGGAAAAGAGACAGTAGAAATGTTCCTTTTATCACCTTCAAAGCAAATACGAGGCACTGCAAGAACAAAGAATCCCCTCATCTTTTTCTAGTGTGTAGTTGTTAAAGGAAAAGCTCTTATGGCTTCAGGCATCACCCACCTGGAGTATGGAAACCTCCCCGCCATTGTACAGACTTTTGAAGCAAGATGTCCTAACTGGGTGAGTTCTGCATGAGATTCTCTTTCACCTGGCAACAAAGCAGCTTCTGACTGTTCTACTTTTTCATCTCCACCGATATTGGTTCACAAGTGATCTAAAAAGCTTTGGCTAGGTGCTTAAGAAAGGGATGAAAATACTGTGTGTATTCACTGCAATGGTTCCAAACATTTCAATGAAATACCCCTCATACAAAGCTCTGAAGCATATGCAGACGTAGTGATGGAAGAAGATGGGAAGTCATCAGGTTCAACCCCACCAGCCACCCACAATTTGGTCTACACCGAAGTTGTAAAATCTCTGAGCTTGTTTGAATGAGCTCCACCAAAGTGGGCTAAAGCTTAGTCCGAGTCCCTTCTACATATCTTCTGTAAGCCCTTGCACCCATCCCCCACTAATAATTTTGGCTATTGCACAATATAGAAATGTGATGATAGATAGATAGATAGATAGATAGATAGATAGATAGATAGATGGGTGGATGGATGTGACAGGGCTGGAGGCAGGACCAGGATGGAGCTCTTACCAGTCACATGGGCTGGGGGAGGGCTTATCCTTACATTTTGGTCCCACCCCCTTTTGCCATAGGCCCCGCCTACCATTGGAATGTGGCCTCTGAGAGCTTCTCCAAAATTGAATTTGACCCTTGGGCTGAAAGCGGTTCAACACCCCTGGCATACAGAGAGAGTTTTTGGCTCAATTAGGTCTGAGAGGATCCCAGTCAGAGTTTAGAAACCCAGGAAGCATCCTCATGGAGAGTTGGACCATGGCTCCACGTAGCCCGGTATTGTCAACATGGACTGGCAGTGGTTCTCCAGGGTTTCAGGCAAGAATATTTCCAACCCTACCTCAAGAGGCCAGGGATCAAATCTGGGACATTCTGCATGCTTTGTTTGTATGCATTCTCCCGCTGAGCCACAGCCCCTGGGTCACAGAAGGTCAGGGAAGGGGCCATAGCTAAGTGGAAGAGCTCCTGCTTTGCAGGCAGAAGGCCCCAGGTTCAATCTTTGGCATCTCCAGTCAGGGCTGGAAAAACTCCTGCCTGAAACCCTGGAGAGCTGTAGCTGCCAATCAATGTGACAATACTGGGCTGAATGGATGAATCATCTGACTCGGTATAAGGCAGCTTCTATGCTGCTATGACTTCTGTGCCTCTTTGCTTTCAAGGCTCAGGGGCATCTCTGGGATGTGCTTTGTGCCAATCATTCAGCTGTGCCTTGCGCCAGTTGCACAGTTTCCCAGAGCCTTAAAAATCAGCCTTTAGAGTCTTCTGCATGGACCTCTTGGAGCCCTGATTATTAGTGTCCAGGATTCCACAGGAAAACACACAAACACTTCTGATTCCCTTGCGATTTGCTGGGCTTCCGAGGGAAGGTGTCCACTTTGATGCGAAAATAGGAATTAATGAAGATTTGGCTCAGCTCTTGACTGCCAACAAGACTTGTGTGCCACAAGTCAAGGCCTAGGTACGAAGAGTGCGTTATTGTAGGTGTGCTCTGCAATACAGAAGCAGACACAAATGCCTTGGGGTGGTTTGGCCTCTGATCTGTTGGACCAGGGAGAAAGCAGCAGCACAGCACTGGAGAGGCACGCTGTCTTGTGAGCCATACACTATAGGCCGGCCCCTGGGCTCTCCTGGACCCTCCTGTTCTTTTCCGGCAATACCATGAACCACTGATGCCAGTAATGCTTGTGTGGTGGCTCTCGAATTATGGAATCCACCACTCTGGAACATCAGAAGACATGTGTTCCCTTGCTCCTTTCCCATGGGGTGAAATCACATCTTCTTTGGCCTGCTTCCAGAGAACAGATGAGGGCCTGTTTTTGTTAGTCAAGTTGGTGGTTGTTGGTCTCTCCTTTTCAAGTCCGACTGCCATTGTTCTCATTTGTTCTGTGTTTCAGCAGCACTGTTTTAATAGTTTTTAAATAGCTAAACCACCTTGGAAACCACTGGTTGAGTGGTAGCCTAGAATTATAATTAATTAATTCTCCATGATGATGGGGTGGGTGGGGAGGTGATCACAGAAGCAATCAGGTGTTGCAGCAAGTCGTGTCTGTAATCCCAGAGCTCATATACTATGTCTGTCCATGGGGAGGTGAACTTGGGAAAGTCAAGATGCCTTATGTGGATAATCTAATAGTAATTCTATCAAACAGAATGCAAGCCATGTGCAAGAGCATGCTATTAATTTTCCACGTCTTAGAAGAAGATGGAGTCGATTTTAGCTAGCAAATGGGGAGGGGTGGTAGAGAAATACATGGAAAGTGCACCAAAAGATACTCTTGGGAAACCAGTATTAACTGTGAATGGTTTTGAGAGTATTTTATGTTTTGTTTTCACCTGTTCAAAGTTGGTAAACTGGTGGTAGGATTAGCAAATGCTTCATTACAATAAAACATGCTAGTCAGAAAGACAGGAAAAGCTGCCATCTTTGGATACTGGCAAGGCATGGGAAGGTGTTTGTCAATTAGAGATGGCATTGGAGGGATGCAATCAAGGCTTTTACAATGGAGGAGAATGAATTGGAATACCTGACTGGGTCCTCTTTGCTGTGTGATGTCAGGTGTGGAAGGATCAAGGAAGCATTCAAGGGGTGCTTGGCTCTTGACGGCAAGGGCCAGATGTGTGTACTGGTGAGAAAATGCATTTGAAGACATGCATCATGACAAGGTTTGGAGGGAAGAGGATATCTATGAGATACTTTAAGGCAGTAAGACTTACGCTAGCATTAGTTTTATCACTTCCACCCGAAGAAACACTCCATCGTTTTAGACCCTAAACATACAAGAGAGAACGGTGTTTTTCCCCCTTCTGAGCAACATAGTTGGGTTGGCACATACTGAGAAACCAAAATATAGCTGATATGCCCAAGAGCACCATGAAATAGTAAGAAATGGGGGTAACCAGTCAAGAGCATTTCCCCTTAACAACATTATGTGTGTGTGTGTGGAGGGGCCATGCCCCATTATGTCATTCAGTCTCTTTAGGGTAAGAGATTCTGCATCCCTGCTAGGGATGTACGAAACCCCCTTACCTGGGGTCCGTGGGGGGGGAGGCGATCCATCCCTCCCCCAAAGAATTCTTGCTGGCCAGCTCCACTCCGCGGTGAATCTGTGGAGCTGCCGGCCGGCTCCGGCCACTGGCGGACTTCCGGCCTCTGGGACATAAATGGCGTCCGCTATGCCGGACGCCATTTTCTTCCACAGGATGGCAACGGACAGACCGGACCTGGCTGGTGGCAGGTAGGATCCGTTCCGGGGCAACTTTGTGGGGTAGCAGAGGTGGGTGGTCTGTTCCGCCACAGACCCGATGGGCTGGATTCTTTAGAATTCTAAAGAATCTGGCCTCATTGGAGTCTGTGGCGGAATTCTCTAACATCCCTAATCCCTGCTCTATGCCATAGACAGCTCTATCATAGAATAGTAGGGTTGGAAGGGGCCTACAAGGCCATCGAGTCCAACCCCCTGCTCAATGCAGGAATCCAAGTCAGAGCATCCCTGACAGATGGCTGTCCAGCCTCATCTTGAATGCCTCCAGTGTGGGAGAGCCCACTATCTCCCTAGGTCATTGGTTCCATTGTCATATTGTTCTAACAGTCAGGAAGTTTTTCCTGATGTTCAGCCGGAATCTGGCTTCCTGTAACTTGAGCCCATGATTCCATGTCCTGCACTCTGGGATGATCGAGAAGAGATCCTGGCCTTCCTCTCTGCGACAACCTTCCAGGTTCTTAAAGAGCACTATCCTGTCTCCGCTCAGTCTTCTCTTCTCAAGGCTAGCTGCTAAACATGCCCAGTTCTTTCAGTCTCTATTCATAGGGCTTTGTTTCCAGTCCCCTGATCATCTTTGTTGCTCTCCTCTGAACCCTCTCCAGCTTGTCTGCATCCTTCTTAAAGTGCGGTGCCCAGAACTAGACACAGTACTCTAGAGGGGGCCTAACCAGTGCTGAGTAGAAGGGAACTAGTACTTCCTGGGATTTGGAAGCTATGCTTCTATTAATGCAGTCCAAAATAGCATTTGCCTTTTTTGCAGCCACATCACATTGTTGGCTCATATCCAGCTTGTGATCGACAACAATTCCAAGATCCTTCTCGCTTATAGTGTTGTTGAGCCAAGTATCCACCAACTTGTAACTGTGCATTTGGTTTCTTTTTCCTAGGTGCAGAACTTGACATTTATCCCTATTAAATTTATTTCTGTTGTTTTCTGCCCAGCACTCTAGTCTATCAAGATCACTTTGAATGTTATTTCTGTCTTCCAAGGTATTAGGTATCCCGCCCAATTTTGTGTCATTTGCAAATTTGATCAGCATTCCCTGCACCTCCTCCTCCAAGTCATTAATAAAAATGTTGAAGAGCACTGGGCCCAGGACTGAGCCCTGCGGTATCAGCCTTCCTACTACTATCAGGAATATCACATACTCTTATGACTTGGTCCATATAGCTTGGTTCATATGTACAACACATATGTCATGTTGGCTACCTGACCTGTCAGGATATTTGCTGTGGTGACAGACCGACCGTGCAAGGAACAATTGGAAAAGAGTATTACTTATAGTCAGATCCATGGACCATTTCTCTCAACAGACTACTGTCCTTTGTGAAGACAGCATGGCCTCACTTAGGTATACTCATCTTTGGGATCTAAATATTTATCCAGATCTCAGCTTTGGAAGTTCCAGGGTGGACGCTGAACTTGGGGAATTCTGTGGACTTTACAGCCATGTCAGCCATGTGGGATGGCTGAGGATTGGTATAGCCTGAAGCATCCTGCAGTTCTGGTTTGTAAGGAGGAGTCAATGTATGCCCTAGGCATAGCATTAGGTGAGAGTTCTGCAGCCTGGGTATAAGATCCAGGCTGAAATGCAATGAAAAGTGGGAGACTATTTCATACCACATTGCAATTGGGCCAAAACCCAGCCAGAGAAGTCAGATGAGACTTACAGTTGTGAAAGGCCTGTAGCTCAGTTGTAGCTGGGGTTGCCCAATCCAGACTAAGGGATGGCTCCGTGGCTTAATTATGGCTTCAATAGAAGGGAAAATCCACTGAGTGTTGCTTCTCCTCCCACTGAACAATGTGGCCATGAATGCCACAGCTGCCAGAATTCTCCCTTCTATACCACTCAAGAGTAGGAATGGCCGAATCTGTCCATTTTGGTTTCTCTCAATTTCTTTTTTTCTTTTCTTTTTTCCAGCCTTAAATTCAATTTGTCCTAAACTCTGAGAGTTTTTTTCTGTAATCAACTTTGGTTCATCCCAAATGCTTTTTTTGTTTTTTGTTTTACTCCAAATTAGGGATGTACGAAACTCCCCATACCTGGCTCCTCCGGGTTCCGCTGGGGGGGAGGCGCTCCGTCCCTCCCCCCGGAATCCTGGCCGGCCAGCTCTGCTCTGCGGGGATTCCGCGGAGCTGCCGTCCGGCTCCGCCAGCAGCAGGACATCCGGCCGCTGGCTAGCAGGGATGCAAATGGCAGCGGCCGTAGCCACCGCCATTTGCGTCCCTGTAGTCAGCCATGATAGGCTATGTAAAGACTTACGTAGCCTATCATGTCTGGCTTAAAAAAACAACAACGCGCGTATGCGAATGGCGGCGGCTACAGCCGCCGCCATTTGCGTTCCTTATTTTTGGCCATCTTAGTGTACGTCAATATTTACGTAGACTAAGACTGCGAAAATAAGGGGGAACGCAAATACTGTCCGCTACGCTATTTGCGTTCCCGTTATTTTCGCCGTCTTAGTCTACATAAATATTTACGTAGACTAAGACGGCCCAATAAGGAACGCAAATGGTGGTGGCCATAGCCGCCGCCATTTGTGTATGCACGTTTTTTTATTATTTTTTTAAGCCAGTCGTGATAGGCTATGTAAGTCTTTACGTAGCCTATCACGTCTTGTAAAAAAAACAACAACAAGAAGACTGCAAATGGTGGTGGCGGCAGCCAGTCGGAAGACCAGCCGCTGCAGCTGCTGCTGCCACCGCCACCGCCACAGCTGCCGCTGCCCGGAAGATCCGCCCCAGGTAAGTCTCGTCCCGGGGGGGATCCGCGGGGGGGCGGGGGGGTGGCAGGCCGTTCTGCCACAGATTTCGGGGGGCCGAATGCACTGGCATTCAGCCTCACTGAGATCCGTGGCAGAATTCTCTGCCATACCTACTCCAAATGAAAATTCATACAGGTGTTGTCGTTTTTACACAATTTTGCCCAGTATTCACATTTTTGGAAGCATTTTTCCTAAGATAATGCATTTGTGTATGCACATTTCTCTACTGTACACATCTTTATGTGCATTTTTTGATTGGAGAACTCCACTGCATCATTCAGGGAAGTGCAAATTTCAAAGGATATCTGGGTTTTGGTTTGTGTACTGGTTCCGAAGTGAGAAATTAGTGAAGTTCGCATGGAAATACAAAACAAAATTCTCCCCCATCCCTACTGAAGAGCTACGGGAGTTGTATTCCTAGTAACACCATACAAATTATGTATGTTAAAGATCTCAGCTTCAGTCCCTGGGATGCCCAAGGTTAGGTGAGCCCCTTGCCTGTGATTTTGGAGAGATGCTGCCATTCACAGTTGATAGCACTGGGGCAGAACTTCAACTGAGCACATTGCAGCTTTTTCTTAAGAGCACGTTGAACGTTCTTCAAAAAGAACTTTTGGGGCAATGTTAAGGGTGAAGGCCAAAGGGGGAGGGATCTACACACCCTCCTTCACCTTATTTCTAGGTAGAAGACATTGTAGACAGCCAGGCAAAAAAGAAGACCTTTATGCTGCCAGAAGTTTACTTTTTCAGTCACTGCTGCAGAACTCAGCCTAGTGAACTGAGATTTTCCACATGCACAAATCCCTACATGGATGCAATATCTTAGCATTAAAATCAGTGGAATGTTGAATGCCAAATCACAGGCTTTAAAATTTCTCTGATGCTTCCTTTGTAGTGTCCAGTGTGTTTAAGCCCCCCAAAAGAATGGAGTGGTATTTTTGGTGGCTCACAGCCTCACCTTGATGTCTGTCGTTGGGGACTCCTTCTCTTTCTCTGCATGCTGCAGTTTCCGGTTCAAGTCCTGGAACATGTCTTGGTGACGTTTTCTTGTGTGCATGATTTTCTGTAGCAGGCAAGAGAGAGAAAGAGAGAGAGAAAGAGACGTGTAGGCATCCAGGGTCCAGCATTGCCTCAGGCAGGAATGATTAGAAGGTATTAGCTCTATGTGGGCATTCAGCCTCATGTGATTCCCATTGCATGAGTGTGGAGAGTGAGCCCATGCTCGCTGGTCCCAACCTATGTCATATCCCAGCCACCTGACCCCACTGCTTTCCATGTGTTTGAGGGGGAAGATCTGAAATGGGAAGCCGGCTAGGCAAGTGTAGATACCCTGTGTGATTTAGAAACCCACACAATCAGGGTTCCAAATCATGCAGGGAACCTACACATGTAGACCAGACTGCCTGCTGTAGATCTCCCCACCCCCACCGCACAACACATGGAGGGCAGTGGGGCCAGATAATGTGGATGTGACAGAAGGGGAGGGGCTGGCAAGCATAATCCCACGCTCTCCCCTCACATAACTGGAATTGTGTGAGGGTGGACACTTTCATAGGGCTCTGCTCATCATGAAAAAAATGTATGGCTGGAAATCTCCCCCCCCCCCGAGGCTGTATGGCTCCTTGATTGGGGGTACAAAGCTCTCCACAAAGCCCTTTTCACAGCTCCTAAAATAAGTAAGCTGTGGATTGTGCCATTTTGCCTACATAAGGGTCCTCATGCAGAAAATGAGTTCATTAGTCATACATAGGGTCCCCTCTCAAAGGAGAACAACTTCATTCATTCACTTTGCTGGCTTGCCGTATGGAAATTTGTTACTATGACAAACTTCCAAATTTGAATGGATTGATCATGCACATATTTATATTAGTGGAGACATTTACTCCTCTTTAATGTTTGAGATCACTAGGATTCACTGAACGTCATCCTGCCACTCCTCTCCTGATTTACGAAGCCTATCACAGCCAAGGGCAGGGATGCAAATGGCATCTGCTACGCCAGACGCCATTTTGTTCCACAGCCCAGCACTGGATGGCTGTGGAACGAAGACGACGGACCCAGACTGGCCGCTGCCAGGTAGGGTCCATCCCGACCGGCCTTTGCAGGGTGGTGGTGGGGGGGAGCAGTCCGTTCCGCTGCAGACTCATTGGAGTCTGTGGCGGATTTCTCTGCCATCCATAGAGCAGTGCCGAGTGGGGCAAAAGGAGGCATTCCCGGGCATTCCCGGGTTTTCCCACTTCCTATGCATTGTCCGGCCTCCCCCCGTTCTGAAGTCCTGCGGCTAGACAGCCAAAATCAGACATCTAGCCATGAATGCAGGGCGGCTGGAGAAGATCTCCTCCATTCTCCGCCCACCCTGCGTTGGATAGGCAGTCGCCTCCGAGTTCGGAGGTGGCCACCTCTCCCAATGGGATTGCTCCCTTATTGATTTACAGAGCAATCCTATGGCCCATAGACGGCGTCTAGTGGGCCATAGGATAGTTTGGGTTCCTGGATCCGAGGCTGGAGTCAGTGTAAGTGTTCCAACCTCAGATCCAGGAGTCTGAGCTGCCTACCCCCGCCCCTCGCCCTCCCTGTCGCAATGGAGAGAACCATGCCGACTGCCTCTCCACGGTTTCAGAAGTGTCTTCAGAGGGAAGGTAATGAGGATGTTCCCATGTACGGGGAGGGGAGGGGACTGGCGAGGCTGTCCTATGAGGAATCCTTGGCCTCCCCAGTGTCCTTCCCTCCCCCTCCTCAACGCCTCAGCTCAATGGGCAAAAAAGCCTGTCTAGTTAAAATGCAGAGCATGAGGAACACAGAGGTGAATATCACCTTCAGTGTACCTCCTCCTCTGCATTGAACAGCCATAAGCGTCCGGGTTCAGAGGCTTATGGCCTTCCCCATAGGTTTGCACTCAATTAGCTAGATTTTAAATCTTCCCACTAACAAATGCTCTCTGGGCAGGTTACAAAAGCCAATACGTATCATGGAACGTATTTTCTCACATTTCTAAATAACTGTATATATTATTTTGGTACGTTTTTTGAGCGAGGAACTGCATCACAAAATTCAGAGAAGTGCAAAATCTGAAGGATGATTGTGCTCCGATGTACACCATAGTCTGGGACGTGTTAATCTGGATGGTTCACTTTGAAATACTGACCAAACAAAGATCTTGACATCCCGATATGAAATATCTTCATTGCGGGCGGGATGGGGGGAGGAAGTTTTAGTCTCATCTCTACCTGGCCTTCATTGTGGAAATGAAAAAGAAAAAGCACAAAGCACTCACCTCAAAATCTAGTTCTGCATACCGGGATTTCCGTCTCTGTGAATTGAAAGAGAAAGGAAGATTACTAACAGTTGACAGTGGATTAGTCACTTCCGATGAAATGGTTTCCATTTGCCACTTAAGTTTGGTTCATCTTTACAAGTTTTTTTCAATCTTCAGTTCATCCCTAACTTTGAGGGTTTTTTAAAACTTTGCATGAAAATGTGTGAACATTTTTGTGCAACGAATTCCTAATGTACATTCTTTGCACACTATATTGTAGTATAATACATTTTTGAATGGTGCTATCTTCATTATGTATTAGGTAAATGAGGAAAATTCACATTAAAACATGAACACATGGTTCCCCTCTCACTAGTTCACGCTTCTGTTTCTTCATGTTCATGGACAATTGCACTGAACTGAAGGCCTGCTTTCTCTGCTCCATTCCTCCTTTTTATGTTCTTATCATCAGGAATAGCCTGAGACAGGTTGCTGAATCTTTCAGTTGGGAAGGGGCTATAGCTCAGTGGTAGAGCACATGCCTTGCATGCAGAACACCCCAGGTTTGATCCCTGGCATTTCCAGGTAGCACAGGAAAAGCTCCTGCCTGAAATGCTGGACAATGCTTAACCAATTTGTTAGCACAATGTTGTGATGTCCACCAACTTAGAGGGCTAAAAATGGATTAGACAAATCCATGGAGGATAAGGCTATCTATGACCTATGAGTTGCTGGGGATACAGATGTCGTGGGTTTCCAGCTGGGGCTCAAAGCCTGGCAAGAAATTGCTGGCTCGACCTTGCAGACACCAGTCCATAAATCTGCCAGCTTGCCTGGCTCAGCACATGCCAAGTGCATGGCTGCCAATTTCCTTGCCGAGTCACCATTTTGCAGAAAAATGGCAGCTCATCCTTGTTCGTAAACATCCATTTGCGCAAATGACAGCTACAAAGGGGATGTTTATGCAAGATTACAGGTGTCAACGGTCCCTTTATGCCTGTAATCTTGTGTAAATGGCCCCTTTATGACTGCCATTTGTGCAAACGGATGTAGGGATGGCACGGGCCGCCGATTCAATCCGGGAAGCTGGCAGACCTGCTCCTTCCCGCACCCCTGAGCCCTGCTCACCGAGCCCTTGCCCCTGCTCACCCCCTTCCTGCACTCGGCAAATGGCCTGCCCTCACCCCAGCAGCATTGTCGAGCTTCGCAGTCACCATTTTCTGAAAATTAAAATGGTGATCGCAAAAATGTGCAAAGTTGCGCACACACGAAAATATTTGTGCATGCAAAAATGCACATTTTGCGATTGCGCATATTTGCGTATGCATGAAAATCCATATTTTATGAAAAATGCACATTTTTGAACACACACTAATGTGTGCTTTTGCAAAAATGCACATTTCACACATGAGAATATGTGCCTTTGCAAAAATGTGCATTTTCGCAAATACAAAAATGTGCATTTTTGTGATCGCCTTTTTTTTTTTAGAAATGGTGACCACGGTGCTCGATGAGGCCACTGGGGTGAATGTGGCCTGCTTGCCAAGAGTGGGAGGCGCTTGAGTGCAGTCTGGGGACTGGCAAGTGGGGGCAGGGGCTGGGCAGGAGTCCGGAGAATCCGGATGGGGGTGAGTTCGCACATCCCTAAATGGATGTTGATGAACAAGGATGAGCTGCCATTTTTCCACAAAATGGCAGCTCAGCCAAGAAGCAGGTGGGTGCTGACAGACCTCCTGGCAGCTCGTGCGGTGCAGCAAACAGGGGCAGGGGTCCGACGAGCGGTGTGCAATCCAGACCATGGTGAGTTTGCCTATCCCTAGCTGGGAAATGTGACTGGGAGGGTGGTCTGGCACTCATATCCTGCTTGTGGGCTTCTGGCAGGCAGCAGGTTGGGCACTATGTGAACAGAATACTGGACTAGGTAGGCTTTTGGTCTGATTCAGCATGACTGTTGTTATGTTCATTTGTGCTGGAAGCCAATGGAGTATAGGACTGATTTATTTATGTATTTACTTTCACAGTGCAGACATCAAAAGCATGGGAAACCCTGAAATATTTAATATTCCCATTCATACTGTCATTCTGGGAGAGTTGTGTGATTCAAGACTCTATCTTACAACTACTCTCCAGTTTCAATTATTTCTTTCACTCTTTGGAGGGTCATATTATATTAACCACAAATAGCCAAGCAGTGGAAAATGAGTCAGCGCACAGGTTTAGGTGGTATAGCCATAGGGGCATCAGAGAGTCAGTGTGCTGTAATGGATATAGTGTTGGGACTAACTGGGGAAACGTGTAATTAAGAATATCCTTGTAAGGATAAAACGAGGCAGTGCTCTGTAGGCCAATCTGAGTCTCTTGAAAGCAGGGCACTATAAATATGTGGGAAAAGTATCAAATAAAGAAAATAATATGGATACACTCTGCAGTTATAATGTATGACACTAGCTACTGGGGCAGGATTTTTGTTAAGAAGAACCACCACATCCAGATGAACTGGTATGCCGATAAATGGATACAGATAATATGCCTTCAGCTGTCAGACAACTGCTCCAGTTTAGCCCAGTGTTGTAACTTCTGACTGGCAGATGCCTCCAAGACCTTAGGAAGAGTTATTCCCTGCCCTGGTACCTGAGATCCTTTTTAACTGGAGATGCCAGGGATTGAACCTGAGATGTTCTGCATCCAAGTATGTGCACTACCATCAAGCTATGTCTGCCGCTTACCTCAAGGGAGCTCATGGAAAGGGTGGAGACTGTCTCACTCTTGGACACCATCCCAGAGTTACTGGACTCGCCTGGGTCACACAAGCTGTTTGGCATCTGTGAGTCACCAGATTTATTGACCAGTGGGGGTGACAGCTGCTGCTGCTGTTGCTGCTGCATCATTGGGGAAGCCTGAACCTCCCCACAGCTCATCAGCACAGGCTCTCTTGGAGGGCTCTTGACCACAAAACCTGGGTCAGTGGCCATGCTGAGGTGGATGAGCCTTGTCTGTGGCATCTGGTCAATGTTGATGCTGTATTTTGTATCGTCCTTGGGTGGTGGTGGTGGTGGTGGTGGTGGTGGTGGCTTGGGCCTCAAGGTGGAGGTGTTGGTCGGCAGGATAACATAGCTGGTATCTATGGCTTGATCCTGTGCCCGAGACAGCTCTGAGTCCAGCTTTTTGAAAATATCCCCATCACAGATGTAGATGGACTTGGGGGTCTGGCTCTTGTCCTTCTTCAAAGTGAGGGTATGGTTGCTGAAGTCATTGAGGTTAATGGCCCCCAAGTAGTGTGGGGAGCCTTGGAGGTGCATCTTGGAGACGTTAGCTGGAAGACTGTTAAAGTTCAACGAACCCTTCTGGTGGTTCAGCTTCAGCTTCTCCTCATCCTGCAGTGATGGGCGCTTCAGTGTCCCTGTGATGGTCATCGTGCGGCAAGTGCTGATGTCTTTATTTAGCACTAACAAGTCAGGGGGAAAGAGGCATACCGTCAGTGGATGCAAGTGAAAGTATCGTTCTAGACAACAGAAAAGACTCTCACCACAATGACACTGCCAAGACAATACGACCCCTCCACTCTCCAGAGCAGAGGCTCCTAATGGGATTATTGTTTCACTGTGATCCTCTACCATACGACTCTAATAAAATGTGCACCCCATATGTGTTCCAGAATTAGTGGTTAAGCTGCAGAGTAATTTCAAATTTAGCCACCCATTAATTCATTGTATGAGAAAAGGGAGGAAGGGATTATCTGTTTTTCATTTACTTGACATAATACATACATTTCCAATTAATCTCCAACCTCCAAGCCTCCCAAGTGGGATTACAAATTTAAATAACAACATAAAGTAATGGATCTGTTCTCTAGGGATACAGTGGTAATAGACCAGGGTTGCTTTCTGAAACAGCTATTGTACTTCTGCTGGTATGGTCAGTGTCTGATTCTATCTAATTTAATTTTGATCAGAAAAAAAAAATTCCAACAAACCCAGCATCATCTGCATGTGCAACCTCTTGCACATATTGCTCAGATGGGGAAAAATAGGATGGTGGGATGCACAGCATTTTGCACAAACTCTTTGATTTGTGTACAATGGCTGCAAAGAGTCATGGTGAACTTGCAAGCTTCCCCCCATCTCTGTCCACAGCTCTGCAGTGTGTCCAGACTAGAGTAGATCTTCTACTGTAGAAGTGAAACTGAAATGGGTTTAAAACCGATTGCCAGTTTCATTTGGAATTGTGCCAGAGATGGATGGAGAGCTTGTTAGTTTCACTGCTATATTATTTTGCTGCTTTTGCACACATCTATTTCCGCAACAAATGCTACAAAACGAAGTTGTGGAACTGGTGAACAATAGAAGCATGACGGTGGAGATAAACCTGACATGGGGGGTTATGTTAAAGAGACTTTTAACTCATTCAAGAGGTGAGGGGAACACTCTTTGGAGCTTTTGCACTTGAAGAAGATAATGTGAAATTAGTTCTGGACATTACAGAGCTGGTAGCTGGATGTGCAAGCCATTTCACAAGCCAATAGCAAAAATAAAAGATAAGGAACACTCAGCTTTTTCAAGAAAATGCATGCATTCACAGAAATTGTTCAGAACTCCCACAGTTATATGAGTCTTTTCAGGGAGTTTCTACGGTATCTGAATGTGTTCAACCGGGAAGTGGAACCCATTGCTCTCTAGATTTTGTTGGAGTACAAGAATCATAGAATAGTAGGGTTGGAAGGGGCCTATAAGACAATTGAGCCCAACTCTCCTTATCCCTAACCATTGCCTATTGTGGCTGAGGCTGATGGATTGGAAACTGAAATTCAACAACATCTGGATGACCACATGTTCCCCACTGCTGTTGTAGAACAATGGAAATCTCCACCAAAATAAAGGGGCAAGTTCAACACATCACTAATATTCCTTATATAACATTGCATGTCTCACCTAACAACAGCTCAGGCATCTGCAATGAATTTTTTTTTTCTGAGTTTGCCATCTTCTAGTTTTGCCAGCTGATTAAGTGTATAACATTCTGGGTGGCTGCCAGCCTGTTTTCTACTTGAATTGAACCCTGCCATCTCCCTCTTCAAGAAATCAACTTTAGCCTGACAGATTTAGTTTAAGTTGGAATCTCCACCGCTTCTGCATGTTGGGGCTGATGAATAGAGGATTCACAAACCCTTCAGAAAACATAGGTCAGAGTGATTTTAGTCTAACTTTTGATTTTTAGTCTAACTTGTTTCATTAGACTCCTTTTTTCCTTCGGTCTTCTGCTCCATGAATAAGGTCTGTCATCACGTCCTGATACCCTTCTGCTCTTGATTTGCCTTTCTGTCCCTGGTTCAGGAGGAGCAGTTTCACAAAACCAGGATGTATTTCATTTAAGAGGGGAGAGAAAGAAGTTGTGTCTGGAGGCTTTGTTTGGGCTTTGAAGACCCAAGGGACATTTTTTTTGGTGTGGCGGCAAACCTTAGGGCTTCAATAGTTGAAATGAATAACCTCAGGAAGCTCCGAGGGCAAAAGAAGAAAAGCTTCAGTGCTTACAAGGAAAAGAAAGAGCCTTATTCTGAAGGAAATAGTGAACATGGATATCACGCACGCACACACACTGCACACACACACACTGCACACTTACAATTACACTGTCTTTTGCTCAGATAACTCTGAGCTCCGGGGGGGGGGGAATCACTGTACATTTGCATCAGCTGCTGCAATACCATCAGGTGAAGACAGACAACCTTTAGTGGTTAGAGAAGGATCCATGAACCCAAGCATTACTTACCCAACATTTCACTGTAGCAGTTTGTTTAGCTATTTCCCCCTGGGGAGCAGGGAAAAATAAAGGGCCAGGTGGCACCATTCAAGTAATGCCCAGGTAAAGCTGGAACATTATGTTGCACCTGGGCGCTTGAGGCGCCGCCCTCATGAAACATGACCCTACATGAAGAACCACCTGCACCCATGCCAACCTCACCGAGAATTAAGATTTGCTGCATTATGATCTGCTATAGCAGCCCTGCTCATTTCACCAGCAGGAATTAGATTGGTGGAAAAAAGGGGCAGGCCTTCTCAGCAGTGGCCCCTTATATCCCTTCCTCAGGATATAGGTTTGGCTCCCTCCCTATTATTTTTAAAATGGGCCCTGCCTGAAGGTCAGTTCAATTCTCCGACAGTTGTCTTTTGGTGGTGGTGGGGAGGCTTTCAAGTAGCCAAATTAAGTAACCTTTTGATTTCAATCCGCCTTTGGTTAGCAATTAGCATGGGGTTCTGGTTTCTACATTGGGGTTACTTTTGACTGGCTTTTGAATAGATTTGACTTTCTTCATTTTTGTGCCATTGATTGTTTGAAATATGAATGTTTTCTGCTGCTTTGAATTCTTTTTTAGACAATTGGGCAGATACCACTTTAGGGGCAGTGGCCTTGATCCTGGCTCTTTTTTAGCCAAATTAAGTAACTGTGTAGTTTACAAGAGGACGACTTGAGCTGGGAATCAACTCTAACCTCTGAAGGGTCCAAGAAAACCTATTCTCCAATTGGAATCACTTTTAAGAACATTTTCCCTTTGCATAGAAGGATCAGGTGGGAACTCAGTTCAACAGGGATACCTGACCTTGTTAATTCAGCTTCTTTGTTTGATTATCTTTTGTTCATATGGGCAGCAAAAACTAAGCCACACTTCTTCTTCTTCTTCTTCTTCTTCTTCTTCTTCTTCTTCTTCTTCTTCTTCTTCTTCAGTGAAACAGGTTTCTCTTGGTGGATTTTCTATTCCACAACTTTGTTCACTCAAAAAAGTAAGCATTCAATCGTTTAAATGTGAAAAAGGCATGGCATTGTAGAGCTGTCACTCTGGCATGCCAGATGAGGATCTTGCTTGAATATGGCCTGAATGTATGTATGTATGTGTATCTGTGTGTGTGTGTGTGTGTGTGCGCATGTGCACGCGTGTGTGCGTGCATGTGCAGTGCAGCAATAATCCATAGCTGGGTGCAAAGACGAGGGCTAAGTGCAGCCTGAAATATTTGAATACATTTTGGCTCTGCACCAGTCTAACAAGAGTCTTTGTACTCTGTAGGGATGTCTGACACTGAGAAATCCATTTCTTTTTTGACTTGACGGATTTCCAGGGCATGTACAACTTGCTTTGCACCTGCCAGCCGAGCTGTGGGTTGTTCTGCAAATTCCGGGAACGTTTTTATACGTTTGGGTGAGGGGGGCAGGTTGTATAGTTTGCACAAATTTTGGCACAATTTTCATGAATTTGATTTTCAAGTTCAGCCACAATTGGCATAAATTGCACACATTTGTGCAATTTGCAGAACCTTTAAAAATGTGCCGACTTCCCAGAAAATCTTCAAACTGGGCTAACTCGCTGCAGATCCAGTCGGGTACCACAGCAGGAACTGAAATGAAGTCTGGCGGGGACTAGCCTAGGAAAACCCATTGAACTCTGCAGCCCAAATGGATTTCTCTGACATCCCTAGTAGTGTGGTCATTTTAGAAGTTTCCCTTTTGCTGGCCCATGATAAAACAATGCACCAAAAAAAGAAGAGGAAGCCAAGTTATGCTTCTGCCATGAATCCTACTCAGAGGCACAACACATGGGATATTTTTCAGGTTTCAAGTTTTTGTTCACACTACCAAAGCTGGATCAGTACAAGGGACACCCCTCCTAGTCTCTGTGTTTTCAACGCAGGGCCCCAATGTCAAAAGAGTAATCCTATTCCTAAAGTATAATGGGATTGCTTTGTTATAATTGAGTTCTCTTATAATCAATAACTGAAGGAGGATTTTGAGAAACAGGGAGAGGGGTAATCTAGAAAAGCAGAGGTGGGCAAGTCTGGTGGGTCTGGGGGCCATTTTCACCAAGCTGGACACCCCCCCCCCCAAGGGCACTCCTACCACCACCTCCCCACAGAATTCTGTGAGGCAGTAGCAGCAAAAAATAAAATTAAAATAAACGGTGGTTTGCCACATAAATTCAGTGGAAAAGTGCTACAGAAAGGTAAGTTGAGGTTATTAAGGATGATCCCTAATATGAATTTTCACACTCTTGTCTTGTATGACCATAATTCCCAGGATCCTTTGATAGCAACACCATTTTCAAGATACTTTAAATGTGTTGTGCAGATGTGCCCTGGGATCCCAACCCAGAGCATGTCTGCTTGGAAGCAGATCTCAGAAAGACCAGTGGGGCTAATATTAGGCAGCTGGGGGCAGGGGGGGGATACCTTTAGAGGACAATCATGCAGCCCATTGCTAAATGTGCTTACTCAGAAGTAAGTCTCATTTTGCTTACTCCTAGGCAACTGTGTAGAGGGTTGCAGCTTTACAGGGCCACCCTAAGCATATTTACTCAGAAGTAAGTCCCGCTGAGTGGAACTTATTCTCTAGTAAATGTGTTAAGGACTGTAGCCTTAGTCAGGCTACACCCACTGCCTCCTGGGATAAACATCATGGGAAAGGGGAGACCAACCTGGCCCCAGAGAAGGAGCAGCTGCAGCAAGCTTGCTTGTCCCCCCTCTGCCACAAAGAACTCTCTGCTCCACCTGCCAGCTACCTTGGAAGCACAGAGCTGGGCTCTGCCACCAGCCTGGAGACCAGGACACTGGGAGGTAGGGACGGCGGAGAATTTCTGAGAATTTCTCCACGAATCTTGGGGAGGCCGAATGCCAACGCATTCGGCCCCCCGAAATTGGCGGTGAAATTCTCCGCCCCCCCACCCCCCCTGGGATGGGACTTACCTCCTGCGAATGTCCCTCTCAGCGGCGGGTCCCGGAGGCGGTTCGACCGCGGTTCGGTGGGGGTGGGGGCAGCGGCCGGTCTTCCGACTGGCTGCCGCCGCCGCCATTACAAAATAAAGTAAAAAACAAAACACGTGATAGGCTACGTAACGATTAATGAAGCCTATCACGGCTAGATTTCCAAAGTCAGCCGTGATAGGCTACATTAATCATTACGTAGCCTATCACGGGTGACTTTGAAAAAAAAAAAAAAAGCGCGTACGCAAATGGCGGCACCCATGGGCGCCGCCATTTGCATACACGCTGTTTTTTTTTTCCCCCAAAGTCACCCGTGATAAGCTACGTAACGATTTACATAGCCTATCACGGCTGACTTTGGAAATCTAGCCGTGATAGGCTACGTTAATCATTACGTAGCCTATCACGGGTGTGTGTGTTTTTTTTCACTTTTGTATTTCGCGGCCGGGGAGACGGGGTGCTTCTCCCCGGCCTGAATTTAGGCCGGGCAAGGCGGGGTGCCTCCCCCCCTGGCCTGAACTTCAGGGGGAGAACCGAAGCGCCTTCCCCCCCACCGCGAAGCAAGCTGCAGGACCAGGTAAGTGCCTTTCGTACATCCCTACTGGGAGGCTGCTTTCCCTGGCCTCCCAGAAGGAACATCATGCCAAGAGAGAGACCACCTTGGCTCTAGGGATGGCGGAGAATTTCTCCCCGAAACTTCGGGGTGCCGAGCACCAACGTGTTCGGCCCCCCAAACAAGTTTCGGGGAGAAATCCTCTGAACCCCCCCTGCCCCCCACACACCCCCTGGGATGGGACTTACCTTCGCTGAATGTCCCTCCTGCTGGCGGGTCCGGCCAGCGGTTCGGCGGGTGTTCGAGCGGGGCGGGAGCGGCAGCCGGTCTTTCGACTGGCTGCTGCCGCTGCCATTGCAATAAAAGAAAAAAAAACGCCCCCGTGATAGGCTACGTGACGATTAACGTAGCCTATCATGGCTAGATTTGCAAAGTCAGCCGTGATAGGCTACGTAAATCGTCACGTAGCCTATCACGGGTGAGTTTAAAAAAAAAAAAAAAGCGCGTACGGATAATGGCAGCCCCCATAGGGAGCCGCCATTCGTGTTCCTTATTTGGTCGCTGTAGTCTACGTAAAGATTTACGTAGACTACGGCGAAAATAAGGGCAACGCTATTTGTGTTGCCCTTATTTTCGCCGTAGTCTACGTAAATCTTTACGTAGACTACAGCGACCAAATAAGGAACGCGAATGGCAGCTCCCTATGTGGGCCACCATTAGCGTACGCGCTCTTTTTTTTTTTTTAAACTCACCCGTGATAGGCTACGTGACGATTTACGTAGCCTATCACGGCTGACTTTCCAGATCTAGCCATGATAGGCTACGTTAATCGTCACGTAGCCTATCACGGGGGCGTTTTTTTTTAAAAAAAAACAACAATGGAGTTCGCGGCCGGGCGAGGCGGGAAGCCTCCTCCCCGGCCTGAATTTCGGCCAGGCGAGGCGGGAAGCCTCCCCCCCAGCCTGAATTTCGGCCGGGGCGAGGCAGGAAGCCTCCCCCCCGGCCTGAACTTCGCGGAGGGAGCAGCGAAGCGCCTCCCCCCCACCGCGAACAAGCTTCAACGAAAGGTAAGTGCCTTTCGTCCACCCCTACTTGGCTCCATCCATTGGCCAGCCAAGGAGCAGCTGCTGCCCATCGCTTTTCCCATTAGTGCAGGACCATGTCAGAAGAGGCTGTCTTATCTTTTAATACCTGTACAGCGCTTAGAACATTCTAGATGCGGTATCAGTGTTAAATAATAGTTACTTTAGGGAGATCTTTCTGGAAGTAGGGCATGCTTCCTTCGATGGCTTTTTATGGGTGCCTTTCATTTAGTTAAAGCCAGGATCCTGGTGCCAGCTAGAGCTGTGTGTGTGTGTGGGGGGGGGGATTTCACTGGGAAGATAATTCTCCGACAGTTGTCTTTTGGTGGTGGTGGGGAGGCTTTCAAGTAGCAGTGTCAAACTTGTATCATCCAGAAACCTGTATCTGGGCCTAGGCTCATTCTAGGGCATTAGTAGGGGAGGGAATGGTGGTGACTCCAAAACATTGATGGACACTATTTGAAAATAATTCTGCAAAATGGCCTTGACCCCAGTGGTGAGAAAAAGCAAAAAAAAACACCTCTGGAATTTTTCTCAGCAAAATGTCTTCGAGAATTTTGTCTCAGTTCTAGTGTCAAAAGAGATGGGAGGCAGCAGGGGGAGGGGGAGAGTGGGGCGGGAGAGAAGATGGGGAGGGAGAGGAGAGCAAACATCAGCAGACAGACAGTGGAGTATCACATTTGATCAATGAGTGTCATCTGGAGACAGAAAAGGAAGCAGTGGGAATTTGCCCAAGGGCATGTCAACACTGGCGCAGTTCACGATCGCTCACACTCCCTCTTGAAATTATGAAGCTGAAGTCAGCATGATAAATAGACTAGTTCCTATTTAAGGGGGAGTGATGTGATGAGGCTCACTTTCCACAAAGCTGGTACTTGTAAATGGGCGCAGAGTCCCATCTACATGGGAATGCCACCTCCTTTTAACTAGAGATGGTGTGGGCACCAGATTCCATCTGGGAATCCAGCAGAACCCCCCCCTACCCACACCCCTGAGCTCTGTTCACTGAGCCCCTGCCCCCGCTCGCCTCCTGTCCATGTTTGGAGAGTGGCCCGCACTCACCCCAGTGGTCTCATCAAGCTCCACTGTTGCCACTTTTTGAAAAAATAAAATGTCAATTACAAAAATGTGCATATTTGCATATGTGTGAAAATGTGCATTTTGCAAATATGCATATTTGCGTATGCATAAAACTGTGCATTTTTGCAAATGTGCACATTCACGTATATGCAAATATGTGTCTTGTGTTGTTGTTTTTCTTTTCACATTTTTTTTATTTTCTCCAAATATACGCAGCAATCGAATCGTACAAAGTTGCTGAAGTTACTCCTGTTTCTTCCACTGATTAAAGCACATTGTGTGCTTTTTTCAAAAGTATGCATTTTTATGCACATTTTACAAATGTACTCATGTTTTGAACTTTCTTTTTTTGGTTCCACAAACCACATCTCAAGTTCAGAAATGTACAGCCTTTGACCATGGACTGCATTTAGGTCTGTGTTCCATCCCAGGAGGTATGAGCTAGGTCAGTTCTGGTCAGAAAACCTGAACTGAACTAATTTCTCATACATCCCTAGAACTACTGATGCAGCGTAGTCATTTTCCTCAATTGAAACATGAGTGGGTGCCTCAGTCTGTGAAGGCTTCTGCCAAACCACAAGGCTGACAAGGGCCAGAGAGCACTCTGCAGTCCACTCCGAGCATCTGAAAATTGAATATGGGAACCATTCAGCACAGGTATCAGGTGGGGAAATAGGGCGCGGGGGGGGGTGACATTTTGCTATAGCCAATTTCTGAGCTTCTGTATACATGTTGCAATGCCCAGTGGGGGAGCTGCCATCTTGACAAGCAACAAATATAAAGTGAAGGAGATATGAGTGGGTGGATAGAGAGAAAGGATGGAAATGGATTGATAAAGGGTGTGCCTAGAAATGGATGGACGGACAGAGACTAATGAAACACAGAGGGTAAGAACAACTTCACACATTGCATTATATGGTTAACCTGAACAAAGTTTTGTAATGCAGCAATGCGGCAAATGTGTGCAGCTATGTACCAGGGAGATGGGACTGTCTGCACCACCTCCCTGGCAACTAAATGTACATCCATTGGCAAACAAGGGTTTGCTGCCACTTATTGCATGATGCATCCCTGATAAGCCACAAGAAATAGTGGGATAAAAACAGACAGAAAAGAGAAGAGAAAAAAGAAAAGAAAAAGAAATCTAGGAAGAAAAATAAAAGACACTTTGTAGAGGAATATACAACAATAATTCTCAGCCTTAAAGAGATCCTGGTTTGGAAGATTGGAATATTATATGGGGTCTGAGCAAGCCAGGGCCAGGGGTGTTCTTGCTTGGAAGCAGGAAGGCGAGTTTTAAGGAGGAAACTCATGAAATCCCAAGAAGCATCACAGGTTTTCTTCAGGCAAGTTAGGGATGCAGGAGAGTAGATCATTTAAGGAAGGGATGGGCAGTATAGGACAGTTCTGACAGAACTATTACTGTCAACAGGCACCATGATGGATCTACTTAAGCAAGGGGAGCAGCTGATGGCCCATGCAGTTCTGCAGGACTGGGATGAATACCTGAGGGGATGCGTTTTGGAAGGAGCCAGAGGGAAGCAGAGGAGTCAGAGGATGGTGGTGGAGTCAGTTCATCATCTGTCCAAGCAGAGGCAAGGTCCAGAGGAAGGGATACAAGAGGCGCTCTAGAGCCTAAATGTGCTCATTTAAAATCCAGTTCTTATATGGGTAGGTCAATGTGAGCCGACCTTTTGGCTTCATGCACTGATCAGCTGAGCCATAGAAGATGAGCCCAGATCAGGACTCATGGCATCCTGCTTCAACTCACTTTCTGAAATGTTCCTCAGAAAATAGCTGGATTTGTGACTGGGACACATAAGGAAGCACTCACGAGATCATCAGTTCATTATGCACAATTTTTTTTAAAAAGTCACTTTGTTTGGACTTTACCATATACGAAAATGGTTGTGGGAATCAGTGCTCGGAGCCGGAGTGTTGTGACACTCCAGTGGAGAGGACTCTCTTGATCCCTGAGCTAACAAATTGAGAATGGAAAAAGACAGAGGAAGGAAACCTGCTAAGGGCCAGATTGGATGTGAAGCAGTTAGCCATGTTTGGTTTCCAGACACATCCATATGCTAGTATGGTTGCCTCCATCATGTCTAATTTGGGCCTATGTCAACTAGGGATGGACGAACGAGTGAGGTTCTCTGTTTTTCACCTTGATGCTCATCTTGCCTCATTCTTGCTCAAAAACATGAGTGCCTTTTTCTCCCCCCACCCCCAGGAGAGTGAGCATTTTTGAACATGAAAAATGCACACTTTTCCAAGCATGCACCCCAAAATACACATCCTCCCTCCCATAGGCTAAATGTGGTTGAGAGGGATGTGCATTTTGGGAAGTGTACATTTGTGCAAGTGTGCATTTTCAGAAGTGTGCCCTTACATATGTGCGGCGTGTGCGCACCTTTGAATGTGAATGCAAACTCAGGAAATTGCAAAAAAAATTGTGTCCGCGTCCTGCTTGTGTTTGCATTTGGGGCTGTGAATGGGACATGTTTGCATGATTTATGAACAGGAGTGAAATTCTCATGCATCTCTAAAGTCATCCCTTTTGTCTCTTGCCAAGCCTCTTTAAACATTTGCCCAGTAGAAATTTTGCCTGGCCTCAGCCATATCCTAAGTATATAGAAGCAAAAGGAAAGCTGGCATATGGGGAATGGGTGGAGCTGGGAGCTCTTCGTGGGGCAGGGTGAGCAAGGAACAGCTCAGACGCACAGACTACAGGCAACACAGCTTGACACAAACAGAGTAAGGATATATAGGTTAAACTGTAAAAAATAAAGGTCAAGTTCAATCCCCAAACCAGGTCACTTGTTGATTTCTCACCTGTAATGTGCTCACCTGATCTACACGCCATATCCACATCCTTCTCAAAATCAGTCTGAAACACAGAGAAAACAGAGGGGGGGCACGGTCACTGGGGTGGCAGGGAGAGGGTGAACATGGGATGTGGAGGGGGGGGACCACAAATCTAACATTTCCAGTAATGCAGATTAACAAGCAAACTAACAAGCCAGAACGAGCCCTGATGCTGTCAAGTTCCTTGATCCTCTCGTCCGTAATCACACACTCCAAGGCACCAGGCTTCAGGCTCGCTACTTTATTAGTTAGCGACCAGGTTCTTTACAAATGCGAGTCCTCGGAGACTCTCAGGCTACAAAGGAAAACAGCTACTCCACGCAATTATGAATATCAATAGAGGAGCCAAGTGGGAATCGGAGATGTTGCTGGCAATTTGAAACAAGAACTTGCTAGCCAGAATAACTTTGGGGAGGATGCCCCTCCCTTACAGTTGCGCCCCCCTACGTAGGCTATCATGCACAGCCAGCCAGGTGGAATGTCTGAGCTCTTACTTTTCCTGCTTCGCATCTGTGCCGGACTGTGGCATCCTTCAGGTCACACCCCGCACTCTCCTCCTCCTCCGAGACCTGGGTTCTCATGGGGGAGGAAAGGGGGGGCCTTCAGGTCGAGCCATCTGTAAGCCACGTTCCTGAGAAGAACACCTATCCATATCTGAGCTCAGTAGGGGGGAAACCTCCCCCAATTCTGACTGTTCCCATTCTGAGTCTGAGCTGCTAACTATCGCCACACGCTCAGAATAATTCCTGACAGATACTAATGAAAGGCAGGGTGTTTAGAGGCCAAGGTGTTGGGCTGGGCACCATGCAATGGTAATCAAACTGATTCAATTTCTTATCTGGAAGCTGTTTCCAGTGGCACAGACAATTATGCCCAACACTGCTTATGTTTGAATTACTTTCTATTGGGGGTGGCAGGGTAGGATCAGTGGGTGCCTTTGCATATTCTTACATATGCTAGTTGGGGTTAGAAAGTGGTGCAAACTCTTGTGCAAGCTAGCTGGAGTATCAAGAATCATGGGATGCTCCCTGGAATGTGAATTTGAAGATGTATTCCTGCACTGAGCAGGGGGTTGGACTCAATGGTCTTGTAGACCCCTTCCAACCCTACTATTCTGAGATTCTATGTATCCCATTGAAAGCAATGGAGTGGAACAGCAATGCACACCCAGTTTATGCTGATGATTCCTAAAAGCAGGAATTCTCAGGACACTCCACACAGTTCTTATGGCTATTCAAGACCATTGGGGCAGAGAAGGAGAGTATTTTGTAGAAAGGGACAGTTTTCACACACACACACACACACACACACACACACACACGATGTTGCAAGCTCCCAAGAGGGCAGTTGGAGTCCAATGGATTCACCCCCACGCTCAGCCCCCTGGACTTGCCTTACTGAGCCATGCGGGCCCCCATTACTTACCGGACCCATCAGTCATCCATCTTTACCAAGTCACCATTTTATGTAAAAATGACAAGTAGTGTTTTTTGTAAATGTAAACTTGCAGAAATAGCGGCTATAAAGAGGCCACTTCCACAAAATTACAGGTAGTGGCGGGGCAGAAAGATGATGAGAGGGGCTTCCCATCCCAGCTACTGCTCCCTTCTCCTTGGTACTTGGGGCAACAGAACCCATGGTGGGGGAATGGG
Organism: Heloderma suspectum; assembly: GCF_057233095.1. Classification (NCBI taxonomy): domain Eukaryota; kingdom Metazoa; phylum Chordata; class Lepidosauria; order Squamata; family Helodermatidae; genus Heloderma; species Heloderma suspectum. The sequence continues at coordinate 8,989,128 of NC_139461.1, forward strand.
ATCCCCCACCTCCCCGTGGAAATTCACAACGGGCACTCCTTGCTCCATTCACTTACGTTAGATTTTCAAAGTGCTCCTTCTGAAAATTGGGGGGTGGGGGCAAAATGCCATGGAGGCAAATTGGGGATGGGAGGCACATTAGTCCTTGGGGGGATTTCATCCCCCTAAAGGCATTTCCTCCCTTGCCTGGCTGAAACAACCCTCTTGCTGCTTGCTTTTTAGAAGGCACGCGACTAGAAGGATACTCCACCCCGGCTGTGGGGAAATGCCTTTTTGCGGGGCAAAGTTGGTGTGTGGTGATGGGGGGGAAGGGATGACCTAGTGTTGGGGAACCCCTTTAGGTCTTCCCCCAGCCTGGCACACAGTGTCCCTCAAGCCCATACCATCATGGCCCCTTGCTTTCCATATGTTTTAATGCCTTCGTTCTGTTGATGCACAAGAATGGAACAAAATCATTAAAAAATATGCTGCACCCCATTCCTTCTGAGGAGGCGAGGATTCCAGGCCCAGGGAGAAGGGAGGGGTTTACCCTTCCACCCCTCCCTGCACCTGGCATCCTTGCTTCCTCAGAAGAAACAGGGCATTTTCGAGCACCCCATAGGGATCCCTCTCTCCGCCTTGCTTTTGAGAGATGTTAGGTTTTTTGGCAGCTCTCAAAAACAGTGCCAGACCTGCTGGCTGGATGCAGGGCTGATCAGCAAGGGGGTCTGGGTTAGCGTGCAGGCTCATTGAGCATGTTTGGGGGGGTGCAAATGGGGGCTGCAGCTCAGCCAGCACCCAAGGAAGCTGGATGTGGGTGAGTCCATCCATCCCTAACACACACACACACACACACACACCAATTTGTTTATTGGATTTATTGGATTGCATTTCTATACAGCCTTTTCACTTTATTAAACTGTGTCCAGGATGGGAACACACATTTCCTCATCAGGCTTTGGGGCAATTCCTTCACAACTCATGGCCTCAGTTCCTCTCCTCTAAAACTAGGACGAGGGGACCAGCATGATAAATGTCCTTATACTATCAAGCATGTGAGATGAGATGCCAGGTAGTATGAGCACCGAGTTTATAAAAGCAGGTGTTTGGCTTTACATGTCTTGGGTGAGCCAGCCTGATGACAATTAAATCCAATTAAGGGCATTACTTGGCTGACAGCAACCATCACAAGAACAGAAGGAGTTCTTCTCCCAACAGGAGGAAATGTAGGATACAAAGCGGTTGGCCACGATGATGATGAGCAGAATTATTGTGTGTAGCACTGAGAGGATACGTTAGGCTTGATGGGAGTGTTGGGGGCTGTGCATTGTTGAGCTTGTGTGTAGGCTGGAGCTTGAGTCTTGCAGGGTCAAGCCCAGTAGGCAAACTCAAGGTAATTTACTTGAAGCAGAGATCAGGACCCTGAAAAACTGGGCCCTGCTGGTTGAGCTATGGGCCTAAGCTGAATCAACAGAGAGCTGAAGACAACTGGAGCCTTATTAAAGCAGACAGGGCCTACTCTGCATTAGGCTCCTTTCTGAAGGAGGCAACTGTGCTACACATGGTCCTTGATTGATTCTGAATCCTTTGGCTTTTGTGAGGTCTCGAAGATGGAGGAGCTGCTGGGAATTTGTCTTCTGAGTCTGAGGGTGCTGGTAAAGCCACATCCTCTGTCTAGGAGGGCATGGGTAAAGGAACAGAAGATTCTTCCTTGAATAAAGTGGCCTGAACCCAATCCTCATCTGAGGGACCTCAGGGTCAGGGACGCCATGACAGTGTGTTGTGTGCCTTTCTGTGTTGGATTTGTGTGTGGACATGTGGACTCCCATAACCTTTAGCTGGTGCTGCCTTTGGCTCTCTGGGGCAACAACAATTGCATCTTTCCTATTGATTAATAAAAGCAAGAGGCACTTTATCCTACCATTAGCTGAGCATGTCCATTCTGAAACGACCCCCCAGAATCTCCATTTCCTTCTTCTTGGCGGTCCACCACTCGGCATTTAACAGCATCCTGCACCTAGAGGAAGGTGTTGCATTAGACAGAATCAGATGGAAGTCTCAGACTGAATAAAATGTGGGATTGGAAGGTTTGGAATTGGGCCAAGTGGGCAGTCAAGAAAACTAGCTGCTAAAACAAAATGGGAGGAAACGTGCAGAAATGGACCACCACTAGTTCGAAGGGAACAGTGCTAGAAAAGTCCGTATTTATCAGTTCATCCATCTTCATAAACAAATTTCTACACTGCCTTCCTGCCATCAGGGAATCTTCCTGAAAAATGTAAACAACTCCTCAGTCCATCACATCAACAAATAGTATGTCCGTGGAGACCAGTGCCTTCAAAATAATAAAATATGGGGTTGGATCCAGAGTTAGAGCATACCCACTGAAATAAATCAGACATGTTGGTCAAGATTAATGTAAGTCCCATTGATTTCAATGGGTTTACTCAAAGCATGACTAACTCTGGATCCAAACCATAGTTTCTTATTAATTTATTTTGGAATATGTTTACATTACCTTTCAACGAAAAAGTTATCCGTGGTTTACCTTGTAAAACCAGAGAACAATTAAAACATCTCAAACACCTCAATTCTCAATGGTTCACTACAGCTCCATCTGTGCTCTTCCTTTAATAGGCTTTTCCATGAGTCCTGTAAGCCTCATCAGGGAGACAGTATCAGCAGTTCATGGTTCTCAAGACTCTTAGTGGAGGAGGCTGTTTGAAATGCTGAGGGAGCTGTGATGCAAAGAGTGCTTTCCCCCATCCCTCTTGCTGCTCTTATTGCCAGCCTGGTCCTACAGTGGTTGCAGGGGGATACACCAAGTATTTCCCTGGAATACTTGATGTTGGGTAACATAAGATGTTAGTGTCAAGTCAGCTATTTGTATAACAAAGTGAGTCACAAAAAAGGGAACCCGTTTAGAAGTAAGAATTAGGATGTTGCGGGTCTCTGGCTGGGGCTCGAGGCTCAGAGAGAAATTGCCAGCTCAGCCCCTTAGATACTAGTCTGCAGATCCCCACACTTGCCTGACTCAGCATGTGCGGAGTCGGGCAAGCGCGAGGATCCCCAATCCCTCGCTGAGCCACAAAATGGTGGCTTGGCCTTTTTTGTAAAAGCTGATTTTATGCAAACGGCAGCCATAAAGCCACCATTTATCCAAGATTACAGGCATAAATGGCAATTTATGCCTGTATTCTTGCATAAATGGCTGCTTTACGGCCACCATTTGGTGAAATTGGCCGTTACAAAAAAGGCTGAGCCGCCATTTTTATGAAAAATGGCAGCTCAGCAAGGGATTGGACAGCCGTGCGCTGCTTGACAGGCACTTGCAGACTGCCCGGCAACTCACCACACATGGTGAGAAGAGGCAAGTGGGCAGTGCACTGCAGTGGGGATCCAGTGAGTGGCACACAACCCGGATCACAGTAAGTTCAACCATCCCTAAGTAGGAAAGAAAATAATGGAAACATTACAGCAGGGGCGGGCAACCTATACTGGTCCAGGCACTGGCCTGCCTGATTTGGACCACACCAGTGGGCCAGAAGACATCATGGGGCTAGGGCCCCACCCTGAAGTACTGCCTGAATCCCCCCCTTTTCCCCATTGTGCACAGACAGAAATGGAGTTCCGTGCCCCTCTCCGCGTGGAGAAAACAACTCAGTTGGCACTTGTAGGAGTGGGCTCCTGCATGTGCTAGCTGAGATCTTCCTGCGCCACTCGTGTCCCACCCAATCAGGGTACTTACTAGCAACACAGGGAGGGATTCACCTGGGGCTTGCAGGGCCAGTCCTGCAAACTCCAACTGAGTCAGCCACCTCCTTCCCATGTCGCTGATGTCACAACTGGGGCGTGTGTGCTGCAGGAAGGGAGTCGGAAAAATACAGTCTCCCCTTAAGCATGTCAAACTTCTAGCTTGGCTGAATTTAACAATGGTAGGGGATGGATGAATCTGACAATTCTGCTTTCATTCGAGATCTCATTGTTCAAGACTAAAGTTTATTTATACAATGACAACAGCAATTTGCATGAAAATTGGTAAGCATTTTTGTCCACATTTCTCCTAAAACATGCATTTTGTATGCAATTTTCTAATACATACTTTGTTTTGCAAGGAATTTCCTAATATAATGCATATTTTAACATGATTTCTCCAATCATATGCATCTTTGCATTTTTTTTATTTTTTTTTACTGGAGAATTCCATTGCAAAATTTTGAGAAGTGTGAATTTCAATACTTAATGGACTTAAAATTCACACCGTGGTTTGAAAGAGTGAAGTTTGGTAAATTGGCTCTAAAATGTCAGCTGAATAAACTTCTCCCCCATCCCTAAACTATACATGTTCAGGTTCCCACCTCTCTTCGCAGGATGCAATGCACCATCACAATGACAAAGCCCTCTAAGGAGTCAAAGACTGCAAAGAGGATCTGGAAGAGGGCTGACCGACGGTCTGTGATAGCCAGCACTGCTGACATCCAGGTGAGAGCAAGGAGAGGTAGGACCACACAGGAACTCCAAAGGGATGCCCTGTGAGAAGAAAGAGAAGAGGACATCAGTGAGCTTTCTTGCAAGTCCAGTTATGATGCTGTGGTCACTCAAGTGAGTGGATCACACAAGCCTCCTGATCCCAAAGGGTTACAGAGGAATAAGCCTTTTGGTACAGGCAGGATTTTCCAAGCTACTAATAAAATAGAATTAAGGTGAATAGTGGAAAAGAGAGCAGGTTGGACTACTGTATCTCATTCATACCTAACCTAACCCACACAACATCTCTGTGGGCTAGAAGGAAGAAAAAGAAAAGATAGCTTTGTGGCATCTCTGTGAGACAGAAAAAATACAAACCGTGCAGAACATGTGTGATTCAGTTGCATAAGCATGATACTTTTAAAATCCTGCATAGATCTCTCTTTGAGCTTCTGGAAAATTATCTGTTTTCTATTGCTATTCCTTTCTGGATCATGGGAGGCTCCTGAAAGGAGAAAACATGCTTTTCATTGTACCTGATATGGCTTAAATTAATTAAATTCTGAATTAAGAGCCTTTTTATTAGGCTCTGAGAGAGGTACTGTGCCTTCCTGAGAGCCAGTTTCAATGCCACACGAAGCATCCATGTATTGCCATGCCAGTGGAAAGCCCAAATGATGAACTAGTTCAAATAAATTCAAAGCGAGATTCCCCAAGGCCAATGTTGAGTATCCTAGTTCTGACATACAAGAGTCCAATGTGATGTTTTTCTTTCCACTCTACTCCAAGTTGTGATCCATTTTGAAGACACCATTTGTGTTGTTGAATGAATATTCTGCACCCAAACTGCTCAAAACTCAGGCTTGCCAAATAGGCAGTGGTGTAAGGTCAAAGGTGTGCTACGTCTTCCATGCGGTCAAACTACTCCTTTTTAGATCTTTCCATATGAAGACTGATGGATAAACATTTGTTCATGGTCAGGGGGATCTGGGCATACAGATTCATTCTTCAAGGTGATTCATACCTTATGAAGCAGTCCTAATTTGCATGACTAACCCTAAGGGTGCATGGTCTACTTATGTGAGCAGTGTAACATGGGATAAGAGTGCTTGTGCAACATGTAACAGTGAAGTCTGTTGAGTGGAATGCACTGGGAATAAGGTGCCACCAGCAGACAGAAGTTGGAGCTAGGGCTTACGTGAGAATTCTTGCCCACACTGTGGGTCATATAAGCCTTTTGAAAGAAACAGGGCCAATTCGTAATTGTGTTTCACCTTCTTCTAGAATTATTTCTTCCCCACCCTGGAAAGACTGAGATTAACTCATAATCTTGTTTGAATTCATATGAAGCAAATAAAACCCCATCTATCTACAATGGTCAGAAGCAGGGGTTGTATTCCTGTATTTTTCACACTTGCTTTCTAAAGTATTTCTCCCCATGGTAGTCAGAGGTGAGGTGGAGAGCACTGAGGAGGGTCCTATTCTGGTAACACTAGCATTAACAACCAGTTCAAAAGGGTGGTGGTGGTGGTGGCGCAAAATGCTGTTTGGACTGACAGAGCCGGATTTGAATAGGTATGATGTTTTTTCAATCAGGCTATAAATCCAGTAAAGACATGCAAAACCAAGCCCTGCATCCCAACACCCCAGCATCCACCTCCTCATTTAAATTGTGGCATGTTCCCGACTCCAGGTCCCTCAGTTTGGTTAACAGAAAGCCCCAACAAGGTCACCCTTTGCAACATGACATTGATAAAACTGACTTAAGGACAGGCACAGGGTGAGGAGAACGGAACCCACCCCAACCAAAAAGTGAACAGAAATGACACATGGGGGGAGAGAAGGAGAGAGACTGATGACATCATAACAGAGGTATATTCCATGCAAGGAACAAGAGAGTCAAGAGGTCAGTTGTTTGGCTATGAGATCGATTATTAGGATATTGCATTGGGGGTAACTAGGTGGCGTTCATATTTGCTCACCCCAGACAATCAATTGCACAACCACAACCCTCAAAAGTCAATTGCACAACCAAATATTGGATCTTGGTTAGATTTTTCCACTAGATGATCCCTTAGGGCCTGCCTTCGGTCATCTTCCCGCCTTCCCTGTGCTAACACTCTTAATGTGTGCCTTATTGTAGCAATGCATAGTAATGAGGAGTCTGCCTGATGGCTTCATTGGTATGCATTTCCTTCAAGAGCTAAACAACAGGTTTTCCTAAACTACCTTGGGACATGAAACTGGAGAAGGGGATGTTACTAGGATCTTGCACCTTTTAGTGTTGTTAATTCACAAATAACAGGTTCACACATAAGTACTGAAGACGGCATGGGAATGGAAGTAAGAGGAAGAGGCAGAAGGAGCTGATAACCAGTAAGCCAAGTGTGGGACAGAAGAAGTTGGAATGGATGGCAGGAGAGAAATTGGTTGCAGAGATATCATCAGAAGAGGGATGTAGAGCATTTTTAGGGGACTTTGAAGCTGGCACTGAGGAAGTAATGAGCTGATGTAAAGGAGGAGGTGTGAGGCAAACAGAACAGGAAAAAAATAGATATGGCAGGAAGGAAGGGCAACAAGGAGGAGGTGAGAATGCTCTTAGCAAGAATCGAGCAGAGTATAGACAAATGTTTTAGCAGATGGCACTAAGAAGAGAGGGCAGAGGTTCCATGCCAAGGAACTGAATTTGGTAAGGAGTTGTGAGAAGAGAAAGAAGGTAAGGCATCAAAGACGAATGCCAAGGTTGAATGTCTTTGAGGTATGGAAAGATGAAACTATCTGCAACATTGAAGCTGGGAGGCATGACAGGGCTTTGGTGGGACTGTTAGGAACTCTGTTAGGAGCTGAAGATACCAACAGAACTTTTAGGAGGGAATTCTGATAGTTATGGAATTGCACCAAAATGACTGCAGCCCTTACGCAAATGTGCCTGCATCTCTCTAAGCTTCTTCTTGAGGTGAATTTATTTTAAAAAACTGACTGCCACATCTGTCACAGTGCCAGCTCCTCCTGTACTCTACCTGCCTTTGCTGTCTTAGTCCCTAACACAATTGTCAAATTCTAAAATGGGACTAAGGACAGGAGAATCAGTGAGGCTCAACATACGGTCTGGGGTTGGGGGTCTGCCACAGGGAAATCCAGGCCATTTAAAATCTATTCGATTTCCCCAGAGCCCTGGAGTGTCTGCCAGATTTTGCAGGGTGATCTTCCTGGTTTAAAAAAAGACATAATAGTAGGGATGGCGGAGAATTTCTCCCCGAAATTTCGGAGGGCCGAGCGCCAACGTGTTCGGCCCCCCGAACAAGTTTCGGGGAGAAATCCTCCGCACCCCCCCGCACCCCCCCCCCCGGGATGGGACTTACCTTCGCCGAATGTCCCTCCCAGCGGCAGGTCCGGCCGGCGCTTCGGCGGGTGTTCGAGCGGGGCGGGAGCGGCAGCCGGTCTTTCGACCGGCTGCCGCCGCTGCCTTTGCAATAAAAGAAAAAAAAAAGCCCCCTGATAGGCTACGTGATGATTAACGTAGCCTATCATGGCTAGATTTGCAAAGTCAGCCGTGATAGGCTACGTCAATCGTCACGTAGCCTATCACGGGTGACTTAAAAAAAAAAAAAAAAAGCACGTACGCTAATGGCGGCCCCCATAGGGAGCCGCCATTCCTGTTCCTTATTTGGTCGCTGTAGTCTACGTAAAGATTTACGTAGACTACAGCAAAAATAAGGGCAATGCTATTTGCGTTGTGCATGTATTGTGCATGTAACAGGGGGGATACTGTGCATGTAACGGGGGCGGGGAGGACCACTGTGGACTCTGCAGGATTCTTGGGAATCTGATCTCATTGGAGTCTACAGTGGATTTCTCCAGCATCGCTGAGGACCTCCAATTGCCATCTCAAAGTTTGGTTGCATACATTCCCATTCCTAAATGCAAGCCTTTTCCATCCCCCCCCCCAAAAAAAAACCTGTCTAAGGTGCATTTTTTTAAGTGCACATCCAAATGCATACCCCCCATTGATTAAAACATGAATTCCCCCCAAAAAAATTTACATTATGAAAGTGTGCATTCTTCTAGTGAATGTATTGTTTGAACATGTTCACAAGCTCAGGAATATATGTACTTTGGCTACGAAATGTACTCCCATTGGCCTTTGAGCTTGTGGATGGGACATGATGCTTAAGTAACTGAAATTAAATTCTAAGACATCCCCAAATGAGACCAATGGGTAGGGGCCCAATGGGATGGTGTCATGATGCATCCCATGTTGAGTTGCTTAGCTTGCCCCCCCCCCCCATGACTAGCAGGATCAGAAATATGCACATAAATGCAAACGTGCCAATATAGATAAGCTATCCCCTGCAATCTTTAGTTCAATTCATCCCAAACTTCGAGAATTCTTTTTTCATAAACATTTGTGCATACATTTATTTGAATACATGCATTTTTGTATGCAAGCTTGCCATATATATATATATATATATATATATATATATATATATATATTTGTACAAGGAATTTTCCTAATCAAATCTATTTTTGAATGTTACTGAAATGAAGATATGCACTGTTGTGTGCACTTCCCCTGTTGTGTTGCACTTTCTCATTTCTGCACACATTCTATTTTTTTTGTTGGAGAATTCCATTGCAAAATTTGGAGAAGCACAAATTTCAAAGGATAACCAAATTTCAGTTCGGTTCTTAGTTCAACAGTCTGAAAGTTTGCATTAAAATGCAAGCTGAACCATTTATCCCCACTCCCTCATTGTGATCTAAAGTATTAATGCACCAAGTCAGTCAGGGCTTTATAAAGCACAACCAGCAAATTGCATTCTGCCAGGAAGGCAATGTGAGTGTGACTAGACCAGAAGCTGAAGCACTGGGTAAGATGCTCTACTGACATCCCACCACCACATGCCGTTGGTTCTGGGGTGGAGTCTGGCTGTGAGCATCTCCTCACTCCCAACTAAAGAAGAGTCCCACTGGCAACAACCAAATAGTAAAATGTCATCTGACTGTGGTTGTGGTGGCTGTGTTTATTTATGTATGCACCTGCTCTATCCACATACGGAGTGGGGGGTAATTTGTTCAGTAACATGGTGTGCAGGTGATGGGAGCTGAAACCTCCTGCATTTACATCCCTCAAATCTGTTGCCCTCGATATTTTTCTCCCAGGTCTGGTTTGGTATTTGAAGTGAGCATAGTTAGCAGAAAAGTGCCCGTGGAGTCAAGTACACAAAAGCAAAATGGGAGAGGTAGAAGGATTCTGTATCCCTCACTCATGCACCACTTTTGCTGTAAAAAAAAAAAAAAAAAAGACCCTCTACATTCCATTTAGGGCTTAATTACCCTCTCCCCGAAATTTGCTGCCTCATTTGCAGGTAGTGAGAATGGCAGAGAGAGAGACTATTTCCATTATTTTTGTTTCAGGGCACACCCTTTTGGAACAGTTTCGTGGTGTGTGTGTGTGGGGGGAACCATTTGTGGCAGGGATTCTCCCTCTGTTTTTCAACTACAGTTCTCATTGTCCAGCTGCAAATGGTGAGTCCCCTACAAATCCTTCAACATGTTTGCCACTCCCCAAAATAAGCACTGGTATGGGGGACCTATTTTACCCCTCCCCCCTAATCTTAAATTTATGACTGCAAACATTTGGCACAGCATCCATGAGCATGGCAGACACCTCACTTAACAAAGGCTGCCACCTTCATATTAAGGGGTTAACCTTTAAGCATGACAGTATTGTTAATGCTCAATTAAAGCAGTAACTCCTGCATTCATTTTTTTTAAAATCAAGTTCTTTCCATCCCGAATATGAAAAAATTGCAAAGTACGGCAAATCCTTATTAAAAACTGAAATAAAATGTAATTATCTCCCTCTGCACTGTCCAAATTCAGGAGGTGCAGCTATTCTCAGCATGGAGACCACCATGATATACTTGCCTGACCTATAGCTGTTAAAGATGAGAGCTTCTCATGGTGGCAACCCTAATTCAGCACCACAAACATAGTTGAAAACAAACTGAAATGAAATTCTCACACATGCCTACTGTGAGTGTCCTGTCTTTCACTGTGCAATAATTTATCTGGCAATCTGTGTCCTCCCTGGCTTCCTACACTTCCATTAAAGATGCCCAAGATGGCATGAGGGTGAATTGGAATCGTGTGGGCAGCCAGAGAGGCTGCAGAGTGATAGACAGAAGATTGCACAAGTAATAGAAATGTTGCTGCTGCTGCTGCTCGTCATCATCGTCATCACACAGTACCCTTGGCCACCTCATAATGATAAGGTAGCTCAAAAGAAATTCTAAAGAAATTCTCAAGTGCCCTGAGAGAGAGGCAGAAAGACAGAAGACACTTTTCCAGGGAGGAACACTTTCAGGAAAATGGAGGGCTGATTCTGGTTAATGGGCCTGAATAGGGTCCATTAACTTCAGTGGAACTATTCATGCCCTTTATATTGGCATAGCTTCCCAAGCTTCTGCTGTAGGATGAGGAAGGTGTCAAGTTTTAAAGTGGTAGGGCATCTTAGGAAATCTAGCCATCTGAATGTGGCCCATGGAGATAACAGAGGAGGCCAAAGAGCCAGGTGGGAGGAGGAAATCAAATCAGGTGCAGAAAGGGAGCATGAAAGAGAAGACTTGTAACTAAAAAAAGAAAAGAAAAATGAGTATAAGTATAATAAAAAGAAGAAAGAAAGGAAGTTGAAATTAGAGGAACTAACATGGCGTTACTGGTGGCTGTGGCCGAAACTTCAGCGGAAGAAACCACTCCACACTTGGAACATTTGAGCGTGATGCCGTAAAGGGGCACTGCCATCTGACTGCAATTAAAATTAAAAGACTGAAACGAAACAAAACACTTTGCTCATGAACACAAACAAACAAAACAAAAAGGGGGCAGGAGAAAAGGAAGGAAGGAAGGAAGGAAGGAAGGAAGGAAGGAAGGAAGGAAGGAAGGAAGGGAAGAAGAATTTTTAACACAATGAAAAAAAAAAAGGGAAGCAGAACAAAATGAAATCCCAACCAACAACACCCAACGTTTGAAAGAGGGGTGGGAGAGGGGAGAAACAAAATAACAGAAAGGGAAGATTAACACTCTCATCTACGTCATTCCAGGTGTGGGAAACCACAAGTGACTGCCCATCTCCCCCACCCGCAAAGGTCAAGAGCTGTGTCAAAGCCACTGGGATTGCACAGAGCCGTGTTGGAAAGGATTGGCCAGTGAAAGCCTGGGATTTCAGATGGTTGTGACACCACTGTGCTGCTTTCCACAGCTGCATCCCCCCATTTTGACTAGGGCTGTGCACTGCTTCGGGCCAAAGCCCAAAGCCCGAAGTAGATCGGGGTGATTTGGACTGAAGCTTTCCGGTTTTGGAGTGGGTCGGAAGCAGCCCGAAGCGGGACGGATTGTTCTGAAGTACTTCGGGCTACTTTGGCCCAATCCAGACAGCTGCCCGCCCAGCTGCATGAGCCCCTGTGCCTTACCTGGACCCATGGGGAGCGACCACAGTTGTTGCATTCTTGGAGGGAATCACCAAGTAAATAAATGTTACATAGATTGCTGCCATAAAGTGGCCATCTACACAATATTACGGGCTTAAATGGCCCATTTAGGTTTGTAATGTTGTGTAGATGGCCCCTTTAAGGCTGCAATCTACAAAACATTTAATTTCTAGAAGAAGAAGAAGAAGAAGAAGAAGAAGAAGAAGAAGAAGAAGAAGAAGAAGAAGAAGAGTTGCAATTTTAAAAGAAAATGGTGCTGCGGATGCTCCCCACTGGTCCAGGTAAGGAGGAACAGGGGGCTTGCATGGCTGGATGGGGGGTGGATGTGGGGCTCATGCAGCTGGGCGGGGGGGGGGCTTCAGCTGTCCAGATCCTGCTTTGGATCTGGAGGCCAAAGTGGGTCAGTCTGGCTCTGGAACAGGCTGAGGTGTGTTGGGGGGTAATTTTGACTGTATCACTTTGGTGACTGAGGAACATCATCAGGGGGCACACATGGTCATCTTCGCACATATCCTCAGCCACGGCCATTGCTGTGCACTGACACCATGCTCCACTGAAGAATGTCTGTTTCATGGTTTTTTCAGATGTACATGCAGAGGGAGTTCTTGGCAGCAGGATCCTACTCTCACGTGGGAGTTCTCTGCATGAAGAATGCTTTCTGATGAACGTCTACAGCACATTCGACCAGAGAGGGTGGTGGTGATGTGCAGTGATAGCGATGGGCAGAACTAGTCCATGTGGCTTCGCAACCCCCTCTGTGCATTCACTGAGCATGCACAGTGGGGCATGTGTACTCCCTCTCATCTCTTTCTTTCCTTCCACCCTGTTTTGCTCCCTTTCTGGCATGATGCTCTTTGGTACAGATCAGTTCCCAGAATTGATGCTGGACAAGATGGGAGCTTTGTCTGATCTAGCAGAGTTCTTCCAATGTACATTTGCCACACTATTTCTTTTGGTCAAACACATTTTTTGCAGGCTTTTGTTTTGTAGGGCTTCAAAACCCTGCAAAACCTGTTTGGCCAGAGATGACTGTGGGCACTGAACCTGAATACAAAGCATGTGCTCTACCAGAGTTATGGCCCTTTTGAGCTGGGTAAGAAACCTCAGTAGGGATGAGCTGAAAGTCCCCAGATGATAATTTGGGGCTCAGTTGGGGGAGGGGAGCCAGAGGGTTGAAAGTGGAGCAAAATCACTCCCCTTCCTAGCCATTTTCACCACTGCTGCTGCCATTTTACAGCAGTGCCAAGCAAAGTTCTAGCTGGCAGCAACCCAGCTACCATTTTGTTTTCCCCAAATCCATCTGGCAACAATGTTCCCCTGGGACTTCTGGGGGTGCGGGAATGATGACCCTTATTGGCTGCTGCCAGGAAGAACTCTACTTGTTGCTGTAATGGGGGTTGGGGAAGATGCTTGGTCCTAAGAGAAAACCAAACAAAACATTTGACCAGATAATTCTGAGTTTACTCATGAAGATTCTTATGAGTGGGAAGGAGAGGGTGTCAGCCATCAAGACAGGAGGAGAGGAGAAGTTTATTCAGCTAGGAAGTCCCTTATCTTGTAATAAACCATATTTCTTGTCATTCCAAAAGGGGAATACCTCAAACTCCACCACCCCTCTCTGCAAATTGGCTCAACTCATTGGCAGCCATCTATATTCCCTTTCCAACACATTTCACAAACCCGCCCAGGCTGACACAGCTCTTAGTCTTCCAGGCATCTCCGCATTCTCAACAGGGAACACATTTCAAACAGGTAACAAGATCAGTAGACCCATTCAACACGGAGAGCACATCCCTAAGACCGTTTCACACACAAGCAAAGAAATCAACAGAAAAAGAAGGCAGGGGGAGATACAAATAACAATGCCCCATATTGTCCTCGACAGTTGCATTTTCAGAGCACATTCAACACAGTCGATAACCAGTTCGAGGAGGATTAGATAAAGTCTCTGTTCATGTTTGTGAAACAATAACTCCCTGTAAAGCTCTTCTTGGCTGTGTGGTTTGAGATTGGTTTAGTGTACTCTGCACATATGCGCTAAGGATGAGCAGGTTGACTCAGTTCTGTTTTATTATTGTTACATGGGTAGGCTTTGCCCTGGGTTTGACTCCACCCACCTTCTTATTTAATGTGGATAATTTCATAATTCAATGTTAAAATTAACATATGCATGCTGATGAAGCTAGAACAGCATTTTCTGCGGCTCAGTTACAGGTTGTGCAGAGTTTCTTGCCAACTTAAGCCTGGACAGGGATTCTGGGCTCTGGAATGCTCGTCAGAACAAACTCAGGGTCCTCCACATCACAGGAAGTTGTGAGTTCATCCAGGAAATAACATATAAAGTGGGCTTATCTTCTCTTGGGGACATCCCCAGGACACACCAGCACCATACATCACATGCCCAAAGCCCTCTGTTGTGGGGTAGAGTTGGTGATGGAGTTGGTGTTGCTGCCTTGGAGCCTTTGCAGCATGCACAAAGAAGCCTATCCAGATGAGGCCCCTCTGCACATGCACAGAGTGGACTGCAGAATCCAGCCCTGCTACTTGAGATCCTTTTAACTGGAGGTGGCAGGGACAAAACCCAGAACATTCTACATGTAAAGCCAGTTATTTTCCACTTTAATTTAATAGATCTTTTTAATGGTTCAGAGCCCAGTCCTATGAGATGCCTCATGAAAATGAACATAGACAGCTAGTGCACACACATTCTCCCACAGTCAATACCCGATTTAGAGTTCTACCAATGACAACAACAAATCCCTGCTAGATCTGCCACCAAACTTCACCAGAACCAAAATTTTAAGGCTCATTTGGAACTCCCTGTTTGAGTGAAACATCTAAAGGAATGGTGGGAATGGGGGCAGGGTAGATAAGACACTAGCACAATGCTCACAGAAGGGGAAGCAGCTCAGTGCAGTGGAGTGGACTCCGGTTTCAGTGGGGCGGTGATTCCATTCTGGGTTTAGTTAGCACTCTAAAGGTGCTATCCAAGGTGCTTCACCCTATCCCCAAAATAGGTTCAACACCTTGGATGGCACCTTTAGAGTCCTAGCTGGTTCTGACTAAACCCCAGAATGGAATCACTGGCCCTCTGAAACTGGAGCCACCAGCTTCCACTGGGCCAATGGTAAGTTCAGCTCCCTGCATCGAAAGCTTGTGCTTGATGGGTGAGCTCCTCCACTGAACTAGAAATTACCTTGGCTGTGTAAGGAAGGCTAGGCGATGGGGCTACAGGGAGGTAAGCAGCAGGACCAGGGAAGGTTCAGTGCCCTTCACCCATGCACCCCTGTTGCCATTAAAATGGGAACATGACCAGCAATTCCATATTTACAGGAAGGCTGGGTAAAATCTCTCTCCCCCATTTCACACTGAATTCCACATGCTATGAAATGCAGCAGAGTGTGTATGTGTGCTGGGATAAGTGTGATGATTTTCTGGGGAAGGGTAGAGGCCAACAGACCTTCCATGAGCTCCAACAACTTTGCCCTCCCCATAAAAAACAAACAAACAAACAAAAACACCCACATCCCAACCTTTTCTTTCACTGTCCATCTACACCTCCAAAGCTAGGCTTAAGCATCTCCTTCTGAAAATTCGGACTAGCACTAGTTTCTTCACATGGGCCACATCTAGTTTGGTCCTAGGTGCTCAGCATAGGGATGCTGGAGAAATTCGAGATGGATTAAAATGAGCTTGGATTTCTAAGACTCCGACCTGCAGACTCTGCTGTGGAGCAGCCCCCCTTCCGGATGATTTTTTTTTTTACTTTCCTGAAATTTAGGCATATAAATTTGTAGGAAAACATCTAAGTTTCTGCTGAGGAAACGTTGAATGGAATGGGGGACAATACGCTAGATATTACGTACGAAGATAAATTATGTAAATACTTAGGTAAATACTTACATAAATACTTACATGATTATTTGTGTATTTTCCTGCATGACAAAAAAAAATGCATATTTGTCTGTGGGCGGACAACAGAACAAAAGGCACCTGACAATCCGGAAAACACAGACGGGGTGGATTTTACACAGTCCGTACCTTCGCTCAGCATGATTTGCGTTGTTGTGATTTCACATTGCATATCTTATAGTACCCTGCATTTATACTCTTCTAGCAAAACACACCAGCGTGAAACTCCCTGCCTGCCTTCTTTCTCTGTCACAAATGAAGAAAGAAGATCCAGTGCCTGATTCCAGCTTTCCTTTTCCAACGGGACTCTTCGTATGATCATTGTTATTTTGTTCCTCCACTCCTGCCTGGTTATCGAGTGTGACTTTTTAATTTCCAGTTTCACTTGTTTGCTTAGAGGAATTATTGATATAAGGCATACCCTGCCCGTTCCTTCAGTTTCTTATCTGTTATTCCATCTTTGGATACAAGTTTGTTAAACACCAGAATACCAATAACCATGTTCACCTGTTGGAAGAGAAACAACAACAGATAGGTTTGTTTGATAGCCCAACCAGGTCAAATTCAGAAACATGATCACATATGAGTCTTCCCTTTGAAGGTGCCCTTCCGTTGCTCCACCTCCCAACCAGCTAAGCATCACTTAAGGGAGGTTAATAGCAAATCAGCAAGACTTTGACCAAGGTCAGAGGATCCTGGATTGCTTCTACAGCAGTTTTTGAGTCCCAGTGCCTTTTGCATGATGAACATTTTGTGTCTGGGAAAGCAGACTCTAGAGTCAAACCAATTTTTCAGGAGGGTTCCAAGGAATACTAATAGGAGGGAGACAACCAGTGCATGTGCATGAGGAATGGCATGTCTTTTTGGTCAAGGATGGTGCCATCTGCTTCTCAGCATTGCAAATAAAAGCCACAGAAACAGCTGCTCAAAGGCTGTTTGGCTCTGGGAGGTCATCAGCTAGCGTGATGGCCAGTTTGGGTGGCTATAGATTGGCTTGAAGACTTCAAGCTCGTCGTACTTGCATTGTGTGGTAGAATCATGGGCAGATGTAGCATGCCAATGAACAAGGTCTGCCAAGGGGAATAAGGCCAGAACTACATTTCCCACCATGCAGCCTGGCACCATTCCAGGTAAACTATTCCAAAGTAGAGTGCATTCCAGTTACATTCCTTCTCAATCTTTTCTACAGTGATTTCTCTCTCTCTCTCTCTCTCTCTCTCTCTCTCCCTTTCCTCTCTCCTCTTTTTTATTAATTAAAAGTATGTTGCCTGTGGCCACGGAGCCTCTATTTAATTAATTAATATGGCTAAAGCAATTGACAAACCTAGCTATTGTCTGTGATTTTATCTCATCCTTTTTTAAAAATCCGAAGGTCTAAATACACATTATAAGAAACTGTGTGAAATAAAACCTTAGTGCCCTGCAAAGCAGTGATGGGAGGGGGGCATGAGGAGGAGGAGCGGGGTGCCATACCCTGTCCCATGCACCACTTTTCCATAAAGTGCAGACTCCCTCAAAACACCCTCACACTCCCAGGGGGTTCCAGACATGTATATGTGGATCCCCTCACATGTGAAAGCAGCTTCAAGTGGTGGTAACTTTCGAAAGTAGTGAGCTGGGGACATAGTAAATCTCTACTGCCCCCTTTACTCCTTCTTTGCTCCAAATAGCCTGTCCTCGAAGCTGCTTTTTTCCCCAACATGGCTCTTGGGGTTTTGTTATATATATTTGCATCTATTATTTTCTCAGAACATACTTCCACTGCCTGTTGTGCTTCAGATGTTGGGAATACAACTCTCAGCAGCCCCAGCCAGCTTGACCAAAGCTTAGGGAAGATGGGAGTTGCAGTCCATCTGGAAGTTGGCTGGCTTAGACCCTATGCTTGTTGGCTAAAGATGTGTGAACTCACCCCGTCCGGGTTCTCTGGATGCCTGCCCAGACCCTGCCCTCACTTGCCAGTCCCCGGACTGCACTAGAGCCCCTCCCAGACTCAGTGAGCAGCCCGCACTCACCCCAGCAGCCTCATCGAGCTCTGCAGTTGCCATTTTTTTAAAAAAAATAAAATGGTGATCACAAAAACACGTATGTTTTTGTATGTGCTGAAATGCAATTTTTTGCAAATGCATATATCCTCATGTGGGAAATATGTATTTTTGGCAGAGGTGCATATTTGTGTGTGTGCAAAAATGCGCATTTTTGAAAAAAATACACATTCTTGCACATATGCAGATATGCACATTCATAAAAATGCACATTCATAAAAATGCACATTTTTGTGTGTGCGCAAATATGTGTATTTTTGCGCTTGCTATTTTATTTCTCAAAAATGGCAACTGCAAAGCTCAAGGAGGTCACCAGGGTGACTGCAGGCCATTCACCAAGCGCGGGCAAGGGGCGAGCAGGGGCAGGGGCTTGGTAAGCAGGGCTCGGGGGTGGAGGCAGGGGCAACTCCACCAGATTCCTGGACTAAATCAGGCACCTGAGCCATCCCTATTGTTAACCTTCCTCATAATCCATGACAGTGAATAACACAACTTATTTTTTCACTGGATGAGGAAGTGCTTTCTTTTGTCTATCCTAGTGCTGTGTGCAAATGGCCTCTCAAAATCCTCCACCCTATTTGTGGGCAGAGAAAGCGGGGTGGAGAACCATTGCACCAAGTTTCT
The DNA here is from genome assembly GCF_057233095.1 of Heloderma suspectum. NCBI lineage: Eukaryota > Metazoa > Chordata > Lepidosauria > Squamata > Helodermatidae > Heloderma > Heloderma suspectum. The sequence goes on from NC_139461.1 coordinate 9,007,648, forward strand.
CTAGAGGGAGGAGAAATTTTGTGATCGCTTCCTAGGGGTGGTGCTCACCATTATCACTGGCAGTAGCACGACACTTTTTTTTTTTCATCAGGGTTCCTCCCCATGCTGCTGCGACTGGCAATAGCAGCAACTGTGTCGGCAGCCAGGCCACCATTTTTTATCGCCCACAATGTCCTGAACCTAGCATCATCCTGGAGCATTGGGGGCAGCTGGTGGTGGCGGCAGCTATCACAGGAAGAAAAAAAAGTGGAGAATATTCAGAGTGAATTCTGCAAAGTAGCCTCCTTTTTTCAGAGGGGTGAGAAAAGGAAACCTCTCCGAAATTCTCCCAGAAAAATGTATTCTGAGAAATTTTGGCCCTAGTCTGGAACCTAGTGTCAATAGATCTGATTGAATGAACTTGAATTCAAGAGAAAAGGGGACAGAGAAAAATCCTCTCTCTCTCTCTCTCTCTCTCTCTCTAATTGGCTTTCCCCCCTAGACTTAAAAGCTCCAAGTTCTTCAGCCTTTCCTTACAGGGAAGTTGCCCCAACTCCTCAATCATTGTAAGGCTTAACTAGGCCTTATAACAGAAGCAGCAGGTTAAAAAAGAAGAAGAAAAGAAGTGGAATGATTTCATTTCAAAACAGGCAAGATTCAATTACATCTGTTGAAAAGATGCGGGATGGATTAAGGTCCACCTAAAATGCTATTTTAGGCATCCTGTCCCACCCAACAGATACAGTACCGCTGGTACTCTATCTCTTCTGCTTCTGTTCCCTGCTACACTTAAGTAAACGCAGCAGATTACATGAAATTGTTGCACAGCGCCTTGCTGTGCTCTGTCAGCGAATGTAATGAGGCAGGGGAAAGGCGCAGTGCACTTCCCTGGGGGGGGGGGTCTGCTTCTCTGGAGATCTTCGACAAGCGGATGAAGAGCTATCTGTTGGGGACACTCTAGTTCTGGATTTCATGCATCAAGCAGGGCATTGGACTACATACCCTCTTGGATAGACATATCCAACTAACTCTGTGGCTTGCAGTGTATTGCTTACCTCGACAAAGCAAAGAAGAGGGGAAAGAAGACATGGTGCACTAGCCTCTCCCCAAGGATGGATAACCAGTTCCTTTTACAAAAGGACATACCATTCCTGCAGTGTTGCTACAACACAGAGGGCCTGCACAGGACCGGCATCATCAGGCACTTGCTGAGGGCCCACAGTGAGTAGGATGGGGGGGGTACTGACAAGAACCTGCCCGGATCTGCTCCTCCTGTTCACCATTGCAACCTGTTTGTTCGCCTCCCTCTTACCCTGTCACAGACAGCAGTGGTGGTGTGAAGAAGGAGCATTAGTTACCACTACCTGCTTCCGGACTGGCTCTCTGCCTGACAAGCAAGCAGGAGGTAGCAATGATGATTAGAAAAAGGATCAGAAACACCTGGTAGCAATGGGAAGACAGGTGCATTGAGGGAGTGGGACCCATTCGAGGGGTCTTGCCCAAGGAGCCTCTGAAACGTGGGACTGGCACTGGTCCAGCACGAGACTGTTTTTCCTACCCTTCCCCAACCTGGTGCCCACCAGATGTTATAGACTTCAACTCCCATCTGCCCAAGCCAACATGGCTGGGGATGTACAACCCCCCCCCCACTGTCCTATCCAAGGGGGTCTGCTGCTGGGCAATTAGGGGCAATTTGGGCTGCAATTTGGACTCCCCGCGGAGTCCTCTGTAGCCCTGCTGCATCCACAAGAGTCGGTGGAGTGGCTCTCTGGCTTCCTATAAAATGCAATAGGCCAATGGTAGTTGCCATTAGCCTATCGCAGGAAAAATACAGCCATAAATAGTGTATATGCCATATGTGGCTGTAAAGCACTTCCTTTTACCTAAATTGCAGCTGTTTACAGCTGTATTTAGGTAAAAGTAAGTGCTTTATGGCCGCAAATGGTGTACAATATGCCATTTATGGCGGTAACTTTCCTGCGATAAGCTAGCTAATGGCAGCCGCCATTAGCGTATAGCATTTTTAGGGAGCAAAAGAGCCTCCCCCAAGGGAACTCATCCAGACCTGGAGGTAAGTGTAGCCAGTCCACCTTGGATTCTGGAAGTCCGATTCTTTGGAATCCAGACTCATTTGAGTCCACAGCGGATTTCAGCATGGCTAATGGTCAGGAGTTGTAGCCCAAAACATTTGGTGGGCACGAGGCTAGGGAAGGATGATATATGAAGCCAGGGCTCTGGGCCAAAACTCTTGTTCCCAAAACTTTTTGGCCATTTTGTTCTGATTCTGAATTATGTTTTGTCAGTGGATGTCCAATAACAACAACAATAACAACAGCAATGTATTCAAGATCATTTCAACTCAGCTAGCATCATCTATTTGTTACTGCTACAAGAAGCAAACCATTCTTAAACACACACACCCTTAAAAAAAGAAGAGAAATAAAGCCTTTACTCAAATTCACCCATCAAAATGGCATTCCCACTCTCAATTAATCCAAAATACATTTCCTTCAGAAAAAGGACCTTAGGGACCTTTGCTTTCCCCCAGGGGTTATTTCCTCTTGAAGGTAGAGTGGCTATTTTAAACAATGGACTCTGGGGGAATTGGAGGCATGGGGAAATCACATATGGGGAAAAAAAATGCTTGGAAGTGTGTTCAAATACCAAAACAACAGCTGCTGCTGGTCCCACGAAGGCATAAAGCAGACCCCCTTCCAAAGATAGCCAACAGCTAGGGAAGGAGGAAGAAAAGGGATGTTAGAATAGCAGTACCACCTATATCAAGGCACAGCACAGCCATTAAATAAGCAAAAGTAAAAACAAGCAAACATGGAAATGTGGAGCAGTTCCCAAGAGAGGGGGAAAAACCCCATGGAGAAGAATAGTAATGGAATAAATCGTATGTATGTATGTATTTTTAAAAGCCAGTAAATCTAAGTCTTACACTGTACTGAAATCTGTCCAGTTTCACAAGTTCTCTTCCCCTGCAAAAGAGGCTTTCATGTTTCTCCCTCATTCTCAGGGTGCTTTAGAATTTCCTTTGAACTTCTTTGGGTTGGGCTTTTCAGCTTACCTGATCATTGCAAGTTGGCGGAGGGTGTTGTGTTCCTCCCTTTTACTGCATATCTCTCCATTGCTCTGCAGCCTCCCTGGCTGCCTATGCTACCTGATCTGAAAAAAGCCCCATGTGAGAAGATAACTCATGGCATTTTTCTTAGCCTGGGCTTCACTGAAGTGCAGGAAGCTGGGGAGGGTGCAGACTGCCAGAAAGGTGACTGTACAATTAAAGACAGGACCCTCAAGCACACCCCTCGGACATTTCTTAACCAGGAAGATGTGAATCAGCAAATTTTGTTGAAGTTCTTAGAATTCACCTTCAAAGCTCATTCTGACTCATGGCCGTACCAGATTGTGAAGGGTGTGTGCGTCCTTGTGTGTGAAATTTATGCATATTTTTCTGCACATGTTTTAGAGTTGTGCGTTGTGGGGAAATCTGGCCCTTTGGGGGCCTGATGGATCCCTGCGATGGACCTGGCTCGAATTGCATAGGCAGGCCAAGCCACAGTAAAGTTCCCGAAACTTTAACAAGTTGTTTTGCGCAAAATGGAGGTGGGTGGCAGTGGCAAGAGTCCTTGCCATCATCTGCCACCATTTTGCACAAAGAAGTCTCTGCCGCCATGTGGGACTGGTGCCTTCTCCCCCTCACAGGTCTCTGCCGCCGTGTGGGACTGGTGCCTTCTCCCCCTCACAGGTCTCTGCCGCCGTGTGGGACTGGTGCCTTCTCCCCCTCACAGGTCTTTCTCCTGTCCAGCCGGTGTTGCTGCTCTCCTCTCTGCCTCCTGTCCCACTGCCATGGTGGCAGCAGCAGCAGCTCAACAACAAGGCAGGAGGATGCATGAGAGGGGCTCCCCTCTCACTCTTGCTATTGCACTGCTGGACAATCCACCAGCTGGCTGGACAAGTGTGGATGGTCAGGCTCAAGGCCAGGGGGCTGAGCCAGCGAAAGCTCACTCAGCTCCACTCCCCAAACTGATTCCTCCAACATCCCTAACATGTTTCCAAATGTACCCATCAACGGTGCACATTCTTGAAATGTCTGCATTTTTCTCCTATGGGCTAAAATGTATTTTTGTGCACCTTTCAAAGATACACACATTTCGTTGTTGCTGCACTGCAAGGTCAGAAATGTGCACACTTCAGACTGCAAATGGCACTCTGGGCCGTGTTCAAATTGAGTAAAATCTTGTAAAAAATGAACTGCAACAAATTTCTCACCCATCTCTACTTTTGACTTTCATCAAAACTTTCTTCTGCTTTGATTTTTTTTTTTTTAATCAGTTTCATCAAATTGATTGAGAATGGTAAAAAAAAGTACAGAAGAGATTTTTGGGAGAGCACTAGAACAAATACTATGTATTGTCTAGGCTGATAAAGGGGTGTTGTTGTGCTCCTCTCCAACTCAAATCTTCAACTGGTTTCTCCATGATACACATGATGTTGACAGGTAGATGGATAGATGCATGATAGACAGACAGATGGATGGACAGACAGATGGAGAGATGGACAGACAGATGGAGAGATGGACAGACAGACAGACAGATGGACAGACAGACAGACAAATGGATGGATGGATGGATTGATGGATCGATGGATCAATGGATATAGACAGATAGATGGACGGACAGAGAGACAGTTGTAGCCACAAGGGAGCCCTGGGTTCATCACAGATATTACAAGTCTCTTCTGTAGATGTTCATTGTAATTCTCTAGCCTAGGGGTGTTGGTCCTCTTTCAGCCTCACAGCTGAATTCCATTTGGGAGAAGCTCTTGGGAGCTGCATTCCAGTGGTGGGCGGGGCCAAAGGCAAAGAGGGGCCCTGAAATACCTGCATACTTTAGCTTAAATTTCTTACTGCCAATAACCAAGCCTCAGGAGAGGCATTTCAGATGCACAAGGACTGGAAAACCAAATGATTGGTGGCCACAGAAAGGGAGCATGACCATCTGGGGAACCCTGGAGTCTAGTGGGGGGGGCTATGAGGATGGCATTTGGTCCACAGTTGTGAGGTTCTGCACCCTAGGGATGGACGGACTCCCTGCCCTGCGCCAGCTTCTTCAGGGGCTTGCCGAGTTGCTGCTGCCACCCACCCCTGCTTGCAGCCTGGTGAGTGCCCAACAAAGCCACCCATCCTCCTTAGCAAGCCACCACTGTGCACAACAATGGCGGCTTGGGCACTTCTGGGTAGGTAATGTTGCATACTTTGTGGCTGTGAAGGCCCCTTATACACACCATTACAGATGTGAATGGAGCATCCATGCCTGTAATGTTGCTCAAATGGGCCCTTAACAGCCACCAAGTATGCAACATTACCTACCCAGAAGTGCCCAAGCTGCCATTGTTGTGTACAATGGTGGCTTGCTAGGGAGGACAGGCAGCTGCTGGGTGCTTGCTGAGCTGTGGGGTGTTTGGCGAATGGGTCCAGGAGCACCCTGTGGCTTGGCGAGCAGAGAATGGGAGGGGGAGCGAGGGGGAGTCCACTGGACTCCATGCCATCCCCCCACGGACTCTCGCAACATCTCTACTGCACCACTGCTCTAGCCCTTTGCCATACTGAGACAGAAGAAGCAATGTAGTAGATATGGTCCTTCCAGTTGCAATGTAAGACACAGATCTGCTTCTGTTCCATGTTCTGGCCAATGAATGTAATGGTATTGGTATGACTGGCAAGCACCAGCTCTTTATTTATTAAGTTTAGTATGGTGGTGCTATTATTAATTAAAACATTGCATTAAGACTGCTTAATTAGCTAAAATAACTTCAGTTTAAACAGATCAGCCATACTGCATTTGGGTTTTCTCTTTTTTCAGTTGACATTAGTTAAAACTTTTATATTATCCTATATTTTCTTTTAAAAGAGGTCAGTGCATATAACAACAATCAGTTAAAAGCAATATAGTAAAACCTTCTTATTAAAATTACTAAGAACAACAACAACACACACACACACACCAGTTATTGAAACAATTTGTCATCATCCAGCAGTTAAAAAAATGGTATCTAGCAAGCTAAAGCAACACAGGAGCTAAAAAGACCATGGATGGTCCAAATGCCTTTCTAAACAGGAACATTTTAGCTATCTGGCAGAACACCCTTAAAAATGGGTCTCCCCCACCTCCTTCTCCTCCTCCAAATTGGGATGGGGGAGAAATGCATTCAGTTTTGAACATTTGAACCAATATGTGAACTGAAGCTCAACTATCCTTCCAAATCTGCACTTCTCTGAATTTTGCAGTGGAGTCCTCAGCCCAATATTGTTTAGGAACCTGGAATGTCAGATCAATGAATCAAGGTAAGCTGGAGGTGGTCAAACATGAGATGGCAAGATTGAACATCGACATCTTGGGAATCAGCGAACTCAAATGGACAGGCATGGGCAAATTTAATTCAGGTGACCATCATATCTACTATTGTGGGCAAGTATCCCTTAGAAGAAATGGAGTAGCACTCATAGTCAACAAAAGGGTGGGAAAAGCAGTACTGGCGTACAATCTTAAAAATGATAGAATGATCTCAGTACGAATCCAAGGCAAACCATTCAACATCACAGTAATTCAAGTCTATGCCCCAACCACTGATGCCGAAGAAGCTGAGGTTGATCGGTTCTATGAAGACCTACAACACCTTCTAGAACTAACACCAAAAAAAGATGTCCTCTACATCATAGGGGATTGGAATGCTAAAGTAGGAAGTCAAGAAATCACCGGGATAACAGGCAGGCATGGCCTTGGTGTACAAAATGAAGCAGGACAAAAGCTAATAGAGTTTTGCCAAGAGAACATGCTGATCATAGCAAACACTCTTTTCCAACAGCACAAGAGGCGACTCTACACATGGACGTCACCAGATGGGCAATATCGAAATCAGATTGATTATGTCCTTTGCAGCCAAAGATGGAGAAGCTCCATACAGTCAGTAAAAACAAGACCTGGAGCTGACTGTGGCTCAGATCATGAGCTGCTTCTTGAAAAATTTCGGCTTAAATTGAAGAATGTCGGGAAAACCACTAAACCGTTCAGGTATGACCTAAATCATATCCCTGATGAATATACAGTGGAGGTGAGGAATAGATTTCAGGGATTAGACCTGATAGACAGAGTGCCTGAGGAACTATGGACGGAGGTCTGTAACATTGTTCAGGAGACAGCAACTCAATCCATCCCAAAGAAAAAGAAATGCAAGAAAGCCAAGTGGCTTTCTGATGAGGCTTTACAAGTAGCTCACGAAAGAAGGGAAGCGAAAAGCAAGGGAGAAAGGGGAAGATATACCCAACTGAATGCAGAGTTCCAGAGAATAGCAAGGAGAGACAAGAAGGCCTTCTTAAATGAACAATGCAAAGAAATCGAGGAAAACAACAGAATGGGAAAGACTAGAGATCTCTTCAAGAAAATCGGAGATCTCAAGGGAACGTTTTGTGCAAAGACGGGCATGATAAAGGACAAAGAAGGCAGGGACCTAACAGAAGCAGATGAGATTAAGAAGAGGTGGCAAGAATACACAGAAGAACTATACAGGAAAGATCTGAATGTCCCTGATAGCCATGATAGTGCGCTCACTGAACTTGAGCCGGACATCCTCGAGAGTGAAGTCAAGTGGGCCTTAGGAAGCATTAGTAACAACAAAGCTAGCGGAGATGACAGTATTCCAGCCGAGCTATTTAAAATCCTAAAAGATGATGCCGTTAAAGTGCTGCATTCAATATGCCAACAAATCTGGAACACTCAACAGTGGCCACAAGACTGGAAAAGGTCAGTTTACATTCCAATTCCAAAGAAGGGCAACGCCAAAGAGTGTTCAAACTACCGCACCATTGCGCTCATTTCACATGCCAGCAAGGTGATGCTCAAAATCCTACAAGCTAGGCTTCAGCAGTATGCGAACCGAGAACTACCGGAAGTACAAGCTGGGTTTAGAAGAGGCAGAGGAACTAGAGATCAAATCGCCAACATTCGCTGCATCATGGAGAAAGCAAGAGAATTCCAGAGAAACGTCTATTTCTGCTTCATTGACTACGCTAAAGCCTTTGATTGTGTGGATCACAACAAACTGTGGCAAATTCTTAAAGTGATGGGAGTACCAGACCACCTTACCTGTCTCCTGAGAAACCTGTACGAGGGTCAAGAAGCAACAGTAAGAACCAGACATGGAACAACCGAGTGGTTCAAAATTGGGAAAGGAGTACGACAAGGCTGCATATTGTCACCCTGCTTATTTAACTTATATGCAGAGTACATCATGAGAAATGCTGGGTTGGATGAATCAGAGGTCGGAATTAAGATTGCTGGGAGAATTATCAACAACCTCCGATATGCAGACGATACCACCCTAATGTCAGAAAGCGAAGAGGATCTCAAGAGCCTCTTGTTGAGGGTGAAAGAGGAGAGTGCAAAAGCTGGTTTGAAACTCAACATTAAAAAAACGAAGATCATGGCATCTGGCCCCATCACTTCCTGGCATATAGAAGGGGAAGAAATGGAAGCAGTGACAGATTTTACTTTCTTGGGCTCCAAGATCACCGCAGACGGTGACTGTAGCCATGAAATTAAAAGACGCTTGCTCCTTGGGAGGAAAGCTATGGCCAACCTAGACAGCATAGTAAGAAGCAGAGACATCACCTTGCCGACAAAGGTCCGTCTAATCAAAGCTATGGTTTTCCCAGTAGTATTGTATGGCTGTGAGAGCTGGACTATAAGGAAGGCTGAGCGCCGAAGAATTGATGCTTTCGAACTGTGGTGCTGGAGAAGACTCTTACGAGTCCCCTGGACTGCAAGGAGGTCCAATCAGTCCATCCTAAAGGAAATCAACCCTGAGTGCTCCTTGGAAGGACAGATACTGAAGCTGAAGCTCCAATATTTTGGCCACCTAATGCGAAGAGAAAACTCCCTGGAAAAGACCCTGATGCTGGGAAAGACTGAAGGCAAAAGGAGAAGGGGACGGCAGAGGATGAGATGGCTAGATAGCATCACGGATGCAATGAATATGAACTTGAGCACGCTCCGGGAGAGAGCACAGGACAGGAAGGCCTGGCGTGCTATGGTCCATGGGGTCACGAAGAGTCGGACACGACTGAACGACTGAACAACAACAACCTCAGCCCAAAAATATGTGCAAAAATGTAGGAATGGATAGGTGCACCCTTGTCCGGGTTCTCCAGGCACCAACCCAGCCCCTGCCCTTGCTCAGGCACCTCTGGACCCGCATTTGAGCTCCCTGCTGCTTGCCGAGCCACCCACACTCACCCAGGACTTGTCCTCAAGCGCCGTGAGTGCCATTTTGTGTGAAAAATGGTGATTGTGAAAATGCGCACATCTGGCTGTGAGCAAAATGGAGCCATGAATGGCCCATATACACCAGATGACTGGCATAAATGGGCCATTCACTGTCATTTTGCATACAGCCAGAAGTGCGCATATTCATGAAGGCCATTTTTCTTGCAAAATGGCACTTGTGCTCATGGACAGGTCCCAGGTGAGTGCAGGTGGCTCAATGAGTGCGGGGGGTCAAGCATGGACAGGGGCTCAGTGTGCACGGCTGAGGGATGGGGGAGGGGGATCTGCCAGGCTCCCAGACCAAATCGAGCACCCATGCCATCCCTACACAGATGTGTATACTAGTTAAAATAACAATTGCATTAGGAAAGTTAATTTCAGAAGTGTGTATATTAGGCAAAATTGTGTACAATCTTACACGTGTTAGGAGAAATTAGTACAAAAGCACACTTCGAATGAACCTAACTCAAGATCAGAAAAATACACACAGATTTTCTTGCAAAAAAGGGAAAACAAAACAAAACAAAGCTCGCTATCTGATATGGACTTGATTCGGAACGAGATTCAAGTTGGAATTGGGAGAATTTTGATAAACTCAGATTTTGCTGATTCACACATGCCCAGGTCCAGCACTCTAACACTTCAAATACATTTTTGTATCTGCTCCCCTTTTTAACACCTCTCCTCAATTAATTGTCAAAACCCCACACACCCTTTCACTGGCAGACTGTCTACAAGCAGGGTTGCAGAAGTAGGCAGGGGAGAAGCCCTTTTTATCCCAGCCCTAATCTGAAGTGCTATAGTCCCTTCTACCACTGCAGGGCTCTGTCACTTTGTTTTGCTGCCTTTGGAGGTCCAGCCAGTGTCCCCTTTAAATACTTTAAATTATTTATAAATGACTTTTCTGCCCATCAGGGCCCTCAGAATAAAGCTCACAGATGGAAAGAGGGAACACTGTGTTTTCAGAAGAAGAGATGAAGTCCTGAGTCCCTTGCATTTTGGTAAAAGCACTTTGTCCCTGCTGTATACTCTGTTAGTGAAGTGGCCTTTAAAAAAGAAAAGACAAATAACAAACCTGAAAAGGGTTTCATCCCACATTGACTCCGATTGGGCTAGAGCTGCAGGTCTAATACATGTATTAACTTGTTTTTTGCAGGGATGACTTTGTTAAACAGGATTCTATTGAACAGGATTCTGAACGGTAAATGCAACTTTTGAGTTTTATGCTCTTTTGGAGCACAACCCTATGTCCCCTAGATGGTGTTTGATAGGCTACTGGGGATTTTCCCCCTCGGAGGCTGTAGACAGAGTTACTTGGAGGGGGAAAGTTGAGTCAGGCTTGGTTTTTCATGGTCAAAGCCCTGAGTAGAGATGGGAGAACCAGGGATGCTCAAGCTGGCTGAAATTCTTGAAACTTTACTTCAAAGTTCGGTTCGACTCACTCCAGTTCTTGTTAGTGACCTTTTTATTCCAGTTCATTTGAATGGGGAAAGTGCACATTGTGAATAGCAAAAGTGCATATTTTTCAAAAGTGTGCCCTTTCCCTCCATTGACTGAAGTGTGAAAATGCAATTTTTAAGAAGTATGCATTTTTCAAAGTGTGTATTCCTTAATATGTGCATTTTTGAAACTGCACATTTTGAAAGTGCACATTTTGCTGATACAAACAGAAGTTCAGGAATTTTCAAACGTTTCCAGAGAACATGCTCTGCTTTTTGCATTAGGGGTTGCAAATGGGCCATTTTTGAGTGATTTGCAAACTGAAATGAAGTTCCCATAAATCCCTAGCTCTGACCAGGGATGTATGAGAAATTAATTTCACTTCCTTTTTGAACAGGATTTACCCACTTGGACCTAGGGATGTACGGACTGTGTAAAATCCGCTCCGTCTGTGTTTCGCGGATTGTCAGGTGCCTTTTGTTCTGTTGTCTGCCCACAGATGGATGTGAATATTTTTTTCATCATGTGGGGAAATACACAAATAATTACATAAGTATTTATGTAAGTATTTACATAATATACTTTATTGTGTATCATTTAGCATATTGTCCCCCATTTCATTCAACATTCCCTCAGCAGAAACTTACATATTTTCCTACAAATTTATATGCATAAATTTCAGGAAAGTAAAAAATAAATAAATCCAGAAGTCCACAAACTCCACAAAGCCTGAGGAGGTCACTCCACAGTGGATTCCACAGGTCGGGTTCTTAGAAATCTGAGCTCATTTTGTTGTTGTTGTTCAGTCGTTCAGTGGTGTCCGACTCTTCATGACCCCATGGACCATAGCACGCCAGGCCTTCCTGTCCTGCGCTCTCTCCCGGAGCGTGCTCAAGTTCATATTCATTGCATCGGTGATGCTATCTAGCCATCTCATCCTCTGCCGTCCTCTTCTCCTTTTGCCTTCAGTCTTTCCCAGCATCAGGGTCTTTTCCAGAGAGTTTTCTCTTCGCATTAGGTGGCCAAAATATTTGAGCTTCAGCTTCAGTAACTGCCCTTCCAGTGAACACTCAGGGTTGATTTCCTTTAGGATGGACTGATTGGACCTCCTTGCAGTCCAGGGGACTCGTAAGAGTCTTCTCCAGCACCACAGTTCGAAAGCATCAATTCTTCGGCGCTCAGCCTTCCTTATAGTCCAGCTCTCACAGCCATACAATACTACTGGGAAAACCATAGCTTTGATTAGACGGACCTTTGTCGGCAAGGTGATGTCTCTGTTTCTTACTATGCTGTCTAGGTTGGCCATAGCTTTTCTCCCAAGGAGCAAGCGTCTTTTAATTTCATGGCTACAGTCACCGTCTGCGGTGATCTTGGAGCCCAAGAAAGTAAAATCTGTCACTGCTTCCATTTCTTCCCCTTCTATATGCCAGGAAGTGATGGGGCCAGATGCCATGATCTGAGTTTTTTTAATGTTGAGTTTCAAACCAGCTTTTGCACTCTCCTCTTTCACCCTCAACAAGAGGCTCTTGAGATCCTCTTCGCTTTCTGCCATTAGGGTGGTATTGTCTGCGTATCTGAGGTTGTTGATAATTCTCCCAGCAATCTTAATTCCGACCTCTGATTCATCCAACCCGGCATTTCTCATGATGTACTCTGCATATAAGTTAAATAAGCAGGGTGACAATATGCAGCCTTGTCGTACTCCTTTCCCAATTTTGAACCACTCGGTTGTTCCATGTCTGGTTCTTACTGTTGCTTCTTGACCCTCGTACAGGTTTCTCAGGAGACAGGTAAGGTGGTCTGGTACTCCCATCACTTAAAGAATTTGCCACAGTTTGTTGTGATCCACACATTCAAAGGCTTTAGCGTAGTCAATGAAGCAGAAATAGACATTTTTCTGGAATTCTCTTGCTTTCTCCATGATGCAGTGAATGTTGGCGATTTGATCTCTAGTTCCTCTGCCTCTTCTAAACCCAGCTTGTACTTCTGGTAGTTCTCGGTTCGCATACTGCTGAAGCCTAGCTTGTAGGATTTTGAGCAACACCTTGCTGGCATGTGAAATGAGCACAAGTGTGCGGTAGTTTGAACACTCTTTGGCGTTGCCCTTCTTTGGAATTGGAATGTAAACTGACCTTTTCCAGTCTTGCGGCCATTGTTGAGTGTTCCAGATTTGTTGGCATATTGAATGCAGCACTTTAACAGCATCATCTTTTAGGATTTTAAATAGCTCGGCTGGAATACTGTCATCTCCGCTAGCTTTGTTGTTACTAATGCTTCCTAAGGCCCACTTGACTTCACTCTCGAGGATGTCCGGCTCAAGTTCAGTGAGCGCACTATCATGGCTATCAGGGACATTCAGATCTTTCCTGTATAGTTCTTCTGTGTATTCTTGCCACCTCTTCTTAATCTCATCTGCTTCTGTTAGGTCCCTGCCTTCTTTGTCCTTTGTCATGCCCATCTTTGCACAAAACGTTCCCTTGAGATCTCCGATTTTCTTGAAGAGATCTCTAGTCTTTCCCATTCTGTTGTTTTCCTCGATTTCTTTGCATCGTTCATTTAAGAAGGCCTTCTTGTCTCTCCTTGCTATTCTCTGGAACTCTGCATTCAGTTGGGTATAACTTCCCCTTTCTCCCTTGCTTTTCACTTCCCTTCTTTCCTCAGCTACTTGTAAAGCCTCATCAGACAGCCACTTGGCTTTCTTGCATTTCTTTTTCTTTGGGACGGATTTCGTTGCTGCCTCCTGAACAATGTTACGGACCTCCGTCCATAGTTCCTCAGGCACTCTGTCTATCAGGTCTAATCCCTGAAATCTATTCCTCACCTCCACTGTATATTCATCAGGGATATGATTTAGGTCATACCTGAACGGTTTAGTGGTTTTCCCTATGTTCTTCAATTTAAGCTCAAATTTTGCAACAAGAAGCTCATGATCTGAGCCACAGTCAGCTCCAGGTCTTGTTTTGACTGACTGTATAGAGCTTCTCCATCTTTGGCTGCAAAGGACATAATCAATCTGATTTTGATATTGACCATCTGGTGATGTGCATGTGTAGAGTCGTCTCTTGTGCTGTTGGAAAAGAGTGTTTGCTATGATCAGCGTGTTCTCTTGGCAAAACTCTATTAGCTTTTGTCCTGCTTCATTTTGTACACCAAGGCCATGCTTGCCTGTTATCCCGGTGATTTCTTGACTTCCTACTTTAGCATTCCAATCCCCTATGATGAAGAGGACATCTTTTTTTGGTGTTAGTTCTAGAAGGTGTTGTAGGTCTTCATAGAACCGATCAACCTCAGCTTCTTCGGCATCAGTGGTTGGGGCATAGACTTGAATTACTGTGATGTTGAATAGTTTGCCTTGGATTCGTACTGAGATCATTCTATCGTTTTTAAGATTGTACTCCAGTACTGCTTTTCCCACCCTTTTGTTGACATGAGTGCTACTCCATTTCTTCTAAGGGATTCTTGCCCACAGTAGTAGATATGATGGTCACCTGAATTAAATTCGCCCATGCCTGTCCATTTTAGTTCGCTTATTCCCAAGATGTCGATGTTCAATCTTGCCATCTCATGTTTGACCACCTCCAACTTACCTTGATTCATTGATCTGACATTCCAGGTTCCTAAACAATATTGTTCTTTACAGCATCGGATTTTCTTTTCACCACCAGACACATCCACAGCTGAGTGTCCTTTCAGCTTTGGCCCAGCCGCTTCACTCTTTCTGGCGCTACTTGGAAATACCCTCTGCTCTTCCCCAGTAGTATATTGGACACCTTCCGACCTGAGGGGCTCATCTTCCGGCGTCATCTCTTTTAGCCTTGTGATACGTTCCATGGGGTTTTCTTGGCAAGAATACTGGAGTGGGTTGCCATTTCCTTCTCCAGTGGACCACATTTTGTCAGAACTCTCTGCCATGACCTGTCCGTCTTGGGTGGCCCTGCACGGCACAGCTTATGGCTTCACTGAGTTACGCAAGCCCCTTCGCCACAACAAGGCAGTGATCCATGAAGGGGGAGCTCATTTTAGTCCATCTCAAATTTTTCCAGCATCCCCTCCTTGGGCCTTCGAGATGGAACATGGAATCAGACGCAATCTGCGATTGACATCCATACATTTCTAAACTTACAGTGTGATTCATGGTCCCTCCTCCCACCCAATGTGCTCAACAGCATGAGTATATTTGAAAAATACCAAGGAAACTATGTACTTTTGAAAAAAATGTGCATACATATGCTATAATCAATGGGAGAAGAATGAATATATTTCAAGGATGCACACAATTGATGGGTACCTTTGGAAAAATATGCATCAAAATACAGATAGATTTTCATATATAATCTGATATGGACTTGAGTTAGAATGAGCTTCAAGATGGAATTTGGAGAACTTCAGAGAGCTTGACTTTTCCTGATTCACATATCTCTAGCTCTGATCATGGGAAGGAAAAGAGTGAGGGATGGTGGAATGCCAGTGAGCAGTGAGGAAGCCCTGGATACAATGAATCCAATGGCCTCCCAGCCCTTGTCCCTGCCCCCAGAAGCATGCCTCACCTAGATGGACTCAGAGGCCCTTGTAACATAAAATGCTGCTTAGAAGACTATCAGGCCTCCATCACTGCTCCCATCCTGCTTGCTAGAGGTAGGGATGTTAGAGGAATCCAGTTTGGTGCTTGAGCTTGGTGGGTTTTCACTAGCTTGGCCCCCAAGATGCCAGCTTGCACCCCCAAGCTTGCCCAACTTGGCATGCACTGAGTTGGGCAAGGTTGCGGTGTCCCACTTGTCTGTGAGCTGCCATTTTGTGTAAAACTGTGAGTCTGCCTTTTACAGAAATTGCCATTGTGCACAAAATGGCAGCTGTAAATAGCATGATTTATGCAAAATTGCAGGAGTATGTTCTATGCAATTTTGTGTAAATTGCACGATTTCTCTCTGTGCCGGCTACATCTGCAAGCTCTGAAACAGAGCATGGAAATGGGGAAAACGAGGGATTCTCAGGGGTGGGAAGAGAAGGAGACTGTGGAAGCCACATTACACAGCTTCCTATGCACCACTGGCCTCCATCCCTCCCTCTCCCTGAATCCATGGCTAAACAGCCAAAATCGGCCATCTAGCCCAAAATGCAGGGGGCCAGTAGGGTTGGTGTGGGCATCCGATTCCATCTGGGAATCTGGTGGAACCACACTCTGCCCGCATCCCTAAGCCCCGCTCACTGAGCTCCTGCTCACCCCTTGCCCGCACTCGTCAAATGGCCTGCACTCACTCTGGAAGCCTCGTCAAGCTTCGCAATCGCCATTTTTTGAGAAATACAATGGCGATCGCCAAAAATGTGCATATTTGTGTGTAAGCAAAAATGCACATTCACATGCACATTTCTGCATATGCAAATATGCACATTCACAAAATGTACATTTTCCATATGCGCAAATGTGCACATTTTACAATCACCGTTTTTCAAAAAGTGGCAGCGGCAGAGCTCGATGAGGCCGCCGGGGTGAGTGTGGGCTGCTTGATGAGTGTGGGAGGGGCTCAAGCATGGTCTGGGGACCAGTGAGCAGGGGCAGGGCCTGGCGGGCACCCAGAGAACCCAGATGGGGGTAGGTTCTCTCATCCCTAGTGGCCGGAGCACGGAGGGGAGGATCACTTCTGTGCTATGGCCGCCCTGCCCTTGGATACCTGGATAGTTGACTTTGGAGGCTGCTGACTATCTCTATAGGATTGTGCCCTTAATCATCATATTTAAAGCCCTAAATGGGTTGGGAGGACTGCCTTCTCCCACATGATCCTGTCTGTCCACATACATATCGCGGGAGGATCTACCAGCTAAAGCACAGGGTGTGGATACTCAGGAGAAAACCTTCCCCACTGTCGTGTCCAGGCTCTGGCATTCCTTGCCTTGAGAGGCCCAGACGCCCTTTATCTGATGGCATTTCGATACATGGTAAAAATGATACTCTTCTCAGCCTTTCCTGAACTGGTGCCCTCCACTTGTTTTTGACAACAACAGAGATGTATGAGATTCTTTTGTTTGTTTGTTTCAGAGTTCACACCTTCTGGACTGAACATGGACTTGGATGCAATCTGAGGGCATGGTCCATACATTTCCGAGGTTGCAATCTGATTCACGGACCAAAAAAAAGAGCGTTTCACAGCAAGCAAATGTTTGAAAAATGTGCATGAACAAATGTGGACTTTTGAAAAATGAACACAAATATTAATCAATGGGAGAAGAATGTGGAAATTTCAAAGATGTGCACAACTGATGTGTCCATTTGCAAAAATACTCACGGAAATATGGAGGGATTTTCATGTGAAAAGTAAAGAAAAAAGAAAAAAAAAGTGTGCAATCTGATACAGACTCGAGTTGGAACGAGCTTTGGTGAGCTCAGTTTTGATGATTCACATGTCCCTATATTACAGCATTCCTGGCCATTGGGCCCTGCTGGCTGGAACTCATGGGAGTTGAAGTCCAAAACTGGTTGGGAAGGGTGTTCTTGCTGTTGTTTTACTGTTTGATTTTTAACACAATCTGATTGGTTCATCAGAATTGTTATTGGCTGCCTTGGAGGTCCCACTTGGGGCACACATATTCAAATAAATACACATATTCAAGTAAATGCACGTATTCATGCATGCATGCATACATACATACATAAATGATCTACTGTTACACCACAATGTTTTTGGTGAGATGAGTGGGGAGAACCCTTGATTTACAAATACAACGGAATCTTGCAATTGCAATGAGTTTGAAAGTGAGAAAAGACTTTTTAAAAAACTGGGTGATGGGAAGGTGCTACAGATCTATTAATAATAATAGCAGGGTGTCCACTGACAGGATTCCAGGGCTGAAGGTGGAAGAACAAACCGATTGTAGATGTCTCTGTGTTTCATGGGTCAGTACTATGAATAAAGAATAATGGAAGGCAATTCTCCTCCTCTTCAGATCATTGGTTTCAGTCCCCACTGGTAATTAAGGTCAGAAGTCAACCAACCCAGCTTGCTTCTAATGCTTCATGCAGTAACTGCAGTAAGAATTGAGATGATTTATGGCAAGAGGGGGATTCCCAATTGATGGGTGGATGTATTGTGTAACCACTTCATAAAATTCAAACTACACAGATTGTTTGCCATTCTAAAGTTAAAAGATACCCAGTAGGGCCAGGGCCCCCAACTAGGGCGGGGGGCAGTAGGCACATTTGGAATTTTGAGAGATTGTTGTGGGTGCTCTTACAAAATAGATGCTACAGAGGGGGCATCCCCATTCACAAAATTGCTACCATAACGAGTGTGGCTGGTAACAAAACACCAGTTTCGCAGAAGGCCTCCTCATGAGACTAAAAGAAGAGTAGCTTGCCCAAGAACCTAGGCAGAGGTGGGATCTGATCATCTAAGCTCCAAAACACAAACCATTCTTTGGAACCCACTGTTTTCTGCTCTAACACCCATTTAACAGAAGACAAACTGATGAGACTCAGAGACAAGTAACTGCACACAAACCAGCATTGAGGACTGAGCTCCACATTACATATATTCAGCAACAAAGCACAAGAAAATACCAAATTCATAGAAAGCAAACTGGCTATCTATGCTCATAGAAACACAAACACGTCCCACATGTCCCCACACACAAACCCAGGCAAAGACACACACCATGTGAAGCAAACAAACAAACCAGCTAACACAGAAACAGGCAAAACTCCTGCTCATACCCCCCACTCTCACTAGCCCCCACAATATTCCCCACCACCCCTAGCTTGCCTCCCCCCCTTTTTTCTCTTTCATATGCACACTGGGCTGTAGCCACCCACATTGTTTTTTTTTTATTATTATTTTCTAAAAATGCCTCTCTGGGACCCTTACAGGGCCCAGATACATTCTTGGAAATAAAAATTGCCCTGGAGGCCAACAGTTTGCTTTGCAGCATGCCAAACTGCCAGTTATTTTTAAGTCTAAAAAGTATTTTAAAATAAAATTAATATCAGGAGGGGAAGGGAGCTTGGCGGTCACCAAGAGAGGTTTCTGTGGGCACATTGGTGGTCAATTTCTTTTAAAGAAATTAAAAATCTGGATCTCCAGCGTGGTGACCACATTGGTGGTCGTGGTCACCACGCTAGAGATCCCAGCAGTGGGGAGTCTGGCCGCCATTCTTTAATGACATGTCAGGTATTCACCTGCCTTTAGGATGGTCTTCCTAATGTTTAGATTTTTTTTTTACTAATGTCTAACCTAAATCTACATCTCTACAACCATATCTAGGGATGGGTGAGCCACCTGTGCCTCACATTTGACTGGCTGGGAAGTAAGTTTAGTCACATTGTCCCAAATTAAGAAATGGCTTGGCTCATTTCCAAGCTGATCCAAGTTGGAGCCCCATCCTCCCCCCACCCCCCATTAGACCATCAGGGATCACTTGAAAGCCTACCAGATACAGGGCTGTCAAATGACAGCTCTGCAAAGCCAAGAGAGATCTCTCCTGCGCCTGCATAGTATTTGACATAAACAGGCTGCACCCCAGAAAACTGTTGTTGGAGGGAAAGCCCACCCACCTTTTTGCCCCAAGTGTCGTCTGTGAGGGTGGTGTTTCTGCCCCGTCAGCAGTTTCACAGTGGAATCTGTCAAAAGCAGCCAGAGATTGTGGGAAGTATGAAAGCTTGAGCAATCCATGGCTGCCTGTGGCATCTTCGGGTGGCCAAGAGAGGTCCTGGTGGAGCTCATTATGGTCAAGTTGTTCAGGGGGGTTAGGGCTGGGAAGGATTTTTTTCCCTTCAACTCAGATTTTAATCTAAGGCAAGGGAAAAGTGTGTGTGTGGGGGGGGGTGCAGTGCACCTCATCTCTGAGTTGAGCATTGTGAGCCCCCAAAGATCATATCTATGCTCAAACATAGCACACTTTGTCAGCATCTGTAGTGATTATTCCCCAGGATCACCTACAAGCCACAGCACACATGCCTTAAAATGTAAGTTGCTGCCAAGAAGGAAGCAAGCAAGCAAGCAAGCAAGCAAGCAAGCAAGAAAGAAAGAAAGAAAGAAAGATTACTTACTAGTTTGTGGTGCTGTACCCCTTGGCTTTTGTGAATCCCACAGAGATAGCAACCACCAAGGCAGGGAGGCCTAAATGGAGCAAATCAAAAAGAAAGATGCATTTTAAAAGCATTATTTGTAAATGATTGCTTGCATCAAAACATGGGACTGTTTCCTCGAGGTCAAGGAGCCCCCACTTCTCCCCTCAGCCTCACCTTTGAGCTGATAAAGATGGAGGCTCAGGCCACTACCATTCTGGCCGCAAAGAATCGTTTATTTCACCTTTCCCCCCCTCCAAAGTGGCAGTTTCATTCAAGAGCTATGTCACTATTTCTTACGAGATTTCTGTCCCAAAGGACTTCACGAGCATCATCTCATATGTTCACCGGAGTGTATAAGGCAGCAACAGGCATTGGGCCGAGGCGCCTTAGGCCACAATCCTATGCATGTTTAGAGAGAAAAATGTCTGACAACTCTCCGCGTTCTTCTTCAGCCAGGAATGCTGGGAGTTGTAGGCCTTTTTTTGTTCTGTCGAAAGATGCATAGGATTGCTCCCTTGTCACCAGGAAAAGTTGCAGGTAGAGGATGTGTCTGTCCTGAGTCTTGCTGCTTCACAGCACCAGCTTGATTGTGTCAGGAAGAGAAACTGCAGCACATCAGCCCAGATGAGTCAGGTGACTTGAGGAGCCAATAGGGGCTCAGATGGCCTTATATGAAAACAGTCCTAGGTTTAGATTCTCAGTCTAAGCAACGTCTCGCTAGAGTAATCATACAGATCCCTGTACCTTCCTTGCCTTTCCTGTCTTCTGGAACCAGATCTTTGGCAGTGGAGGCTGATGGCTCCAGTTTTGGTGGGACTGTAATCTATTCTTGGTTTCTGTTGGAACCAGACAGAACGCTAAAGGAGCTATCCAAGGTGCTTAACCTATTTGGGGGGTTGGATTCAGGACCTTGGATAGCTCCTTTAGAGTTCTGGCTGGTTCTGACCACAATCCAGAATGGATTTAAAATCCCACCAAAATTGGGGCCTCCCACCCCCACTGATCCTTGCCTTGTCGTGCACCTAGGGATGTGCGAACCCACCCCTGTCTAGTTCTCCAGGCACCAGCCCAGCCCCTGCCCCCTCTCGCCGGTCCTCGGACTGCGCTCAAGCCCCTTCTGCACTTCGCGACCATCCCGCACACACACCAGCGGCTTCGTCGAGCTCTGCGGTCGCCATTTTGTGAAAAATAAAATGGTGATCGCAAAACTGTGCATATTTGCGAAAGGCACGAAATGCACATGTTTGTGACTGCAAATATTTGCATATGTGTGAAATTCACATTTTTGCACATATGCAAAGATGTGCATTCACAAAACATGCATTTTCACATACACAAATATGCGCATTTGCAAAAACGTCCCACGCATATGCACATATATGCATTTTTGCGATTGCCATTTTATTTTTTTAAAAAATGGTGACACAGAGCTCAATGAGGCCGCCGGACTGAGTGCAGGCCACTCGCTGACCTTGGGCAGCAGGTGAGTGGGGGCAGGGGCTCAGCAAGTGGGATTTGGGGGTGCAGGCAGGGAGGTTCTGCTGGATTCCCAGACTGAATCAGCCCCCCGTGCCCTCCCTACTTGCACTACATCACCTGTCTCTGGCCCTTTCATCTCTTGAGTTACTGCATTGGGGTTTGACATATGTCAGCCCTGGACCACACTGTTTGCCTCTGCCTGACCCTGCAAATGAGGCAGATTAGACTGAGAGAACCATTACCCAAAGATGGCAGATGCAGTGAGCTTAACTGCTGAGCCAAGGCTGGAATATGGACTTTCTACTGCCAAAACTAACAGTCCATCCACTTCCTCAGATAATTAAACATGGAATATATGTTAATGTAGGGAATAGCCTTGAGATACTGTTGGAATGCATGGGGATTTCTGATTCCCAGCACGATCAACATAGACTGGATGTTGAGTTTCCACACAGGATGTTGTTTCTGATGTGTTTTTCTTTTAATTCCTGAAATGTATAAACCAGTTTGGTGCCTGATTCAGCTTCATAATGTACACATACACAGTCTCTTATCAACCGTTGAAGCAAGCCTCATCTCAGGCTGTTTTCTGCTCTCAACTCTCCATCCATGATATATTAAGAACCATTGTCAGTTGAGTTTGAATTCCCCCCTAAGAATACATACAATAAGATCACTCATTCTGTGGAGTTCTTCCCTTTAAATAAAATATTTATTTATTTATTTTTAAAGAAAATGAAATTTCATGTACCACAAGACACCAGAAGCAGGGTCCAGAAAAAAATAAAGGAACAGCTTGACATCTGGTATTCTATGCAGAGGACTTTATTCATTTATTTCAGTATGGAAACACATTCAGTCACATGATTCCACAGCTGCAGTCTTGAGAGGTACAGCTTTGTCACAGGTTTAAACTTTGGTGAAAATTGGACCCAGGAAATGTCCCAAGGCTATGCTGTGATCCCCCATGGTGAGGTAGGGGGGCTGAATTTGAGTATCTCACATGGGAATCCAATGCATGGACCATCTCATCTCATGTGCCAAAGGGATGCAGCCGTTAGTGTTGGAACTACGGGTGTATGAACAATTCCTTTTCAATTTGTTTTTGAGCAGAATTTACCTGGTTTGCACCTCCCAGAACTGAATGTGGACCTGAACCCAATCTGTGGTCAACATCCCTACATTTCTGAGCTTGTGATGCAGCGGGATTCGCCCAGCAACAAGAAAAATGTGTTTGAAAAATGTGTACATTTAAAAAATGCACATGAAAGAACAGGTACTTCAGAAAAATGTGCACAAAAATGCCTTCATTAGTGGGAGGAAATGTGTGCATTTCAAACATGTGCACAATCAATGTGTACATTTGGGAAAATAATGAGAAAAACAACATTCGCAATCTGATGCAGACATGCGTCAGGATGAGCTGTGATGTGGAATTAGAGAACTACAATGAGCTCACGTTTTGCTGATTGGCACATCCCTACTTGGGAAAGTTCCACCATATTCCCCCTGGGTAAGTTCCTCCATTACGTTTGCCCCTCCTCATTCTCCCCAACCCACATTTTGTATGCAGAACTGTAGCCATTCAGTTCTTGCATAATTGGGGCCCAATAAGAAGGACCAATCCTGTTCTCTTATGGCTGAATATCCAATGGAAATTACTCTCTCTCCAAGTGAGGAAACCTCATGCAGCTCTTAAGACCCATTTCCTTGTGACAACATGAAGCAATCTATCTTGCCGCTAACGATGGGCAAATCCCATTAAGAGGGAGTGAGATCATTTGTGAGCCAGGGCTTAGCTTCCCGATGACAAAAGCTCTTGTTATGGATGCAGGGGGATTGGAATCATCAGATGGTAGAAAAGGTGTTAGGCAGGTTTTGCCAGCTGCTGACAGCTCTACGGGCCCTTGTTAAGGATGGCCGTGTATGTATTTCCCAGCAACGGAAATTGCTTTAATGGTCATCCAAGGTGACCTGCCAGTTTGGAAGCATGATGCTTCATTCACCAAGATAGGAAGATATATCCTGGGTCTGAATCAGATCACAAGTCAGAAAGAAAGAAAGAAAGAAAGAGAGAGAGAGAGAGAGAGAGAGAGAGAGAGAAAGAAAGAAGAAAGAAAGGAAGGAAGAAAGGAAGGAAGGAAGGAAGGAAGGAAGGAAGGAAGGAAGAAGACAGACAGACAGACACATCCTCTTGTAGCACCTTAAAGACTAACCAATTTATTATGGCTTACACTGAACTAGAGACGTTTTCCTTAGCTAGAGGAAAGGATGTGTCCAGGAAAATATATGTCCACAAAAGTTGATGGCATCATACATTTCAACAGAATGCTAGATATGTCTACTCAGAGGCAGCTCAGGCAGGGGTGTGTGAGGATTTCATTTCCATTCATACAAGACCAGAACTTGGTCCATTTGCTTCTGTGGTGCAAACACATTTTGTGGGCAAAGCTCACACATTCCTGAGCTTGCAGTGTTGCAAAATGCATACTTGAGAAAAATGCACATTTTAGAAATATGCTTTTTCAGGAAATGCACATTTTCATGCTTTAATCAATGGGGGCAAAATACACATTTGGGTGTGCAATTAAAAAGAAATGAATGGGGGGAGGGGAAGCTTGCAATCAGGAATGGGAAGAAGGTGAACTGGGTTTTGAGGTGGAACTCTGAGAAACTCAAAAAGCTCAAGCAACTCTTCCATCCCTCTTCAGAATAAGCTTACACCATCGCAAATTTCAATATAATCTTCTATAGGTCTACTCAGAAGTAAGCTGCATAAAATTCAGTGGGCCTTATTCCCAAGAAAGTATGTATAGGATTCCAGCCTTTGTTAGTCTTTAACGTACTAACAAAGTAACTTTGTTGTTGTTTTTGATGGAACAGACTATCACAATTGGCCAGTAAAAGAGGTCCCTACTCTGTCGCTCCACAGCTGTTACGGGGAATCCAGATGACTTCCTCTCAAGGAAATATTTCTGTTGAAGAAAAATCACATGTCCCTGGTACTCAACTCAACCTATATCCTGCAACGGCAGATGCAGTCCTCACCCACAGCTAGGGAGGTGTGGATCTTGTTAAATCCATTCCATCTGTGTTTCACAACTTGTCAGGTATCTTTTGTTCCATTGTCTACTCATTAGAATCAGGTTTTTTTTAGGGATATATGAGAATTTTGTTCCACTTGTGCTAATGTGCATTAGTGCTAATGCGTTTTAGTGCTAATGCATATTAGAACAACTGAAACTTTGTACAAATCCCCCACCCCACCCCACCCCACCCCCAAAAAACTGAAAAATGATCCACAAGTCCACAGAATCTGTGCGACTCAGAAAAGGCTGTTTTGCTGTGGAATACATAGGCTGGATTCACATAAATCTGAACTCATTTGAATCCATTGCAGATTTCTCTGGGATCCCTACCCAATGCCCCAAGTAATCCTGTGTATTGTGTTGGTCAGTACAGTTTAGACCAGGTGTGGGAAATCTTCTTCCCTGTAAGGGCTGCATTGCATCAGGAGTAATATGTCAGGTGCTGCATGGGGAGGGTCAGTGGGGAGGGTCCAGAGTCACCAATTGGTGTGGCCACCCCACACTTGTAGGGATGTCCACAGTTTGCAAATCTGGCCCTTTGGGGGCCAGACAGATTCCCACTGCCCACCTGGCTCAGCTTGCAACTGCAAGACAAGCCGTGAGGTTTTCCCAAAATCTAGAAACTTCCCTGGTTTTTTTTGTAAATAGAAAGTCACACAAATTGCAGTTACAGTATGTGTATTTTCAGTATCTTGCAGCTGTAATTTTCTTAATTTGCGCAAATTACAACCATAATTTGCAGAAATTGCAGCCGTAATTTCTCCAACTTTCTATTTGCAAACAACAACAACAACCCTAGAAAATTCATGAGCTGACCCGACTCAATGTATATTAAGTCGGGCCAGCTCATGGGGAAGCGAGCCAAAGACCAGGGGGCTAAGCTGATGAAAGCTTGGCGAGCTCCACCCTCCCGACGGATTCCTCCAACATCCCTACACACTTTCTTGTGCACACAGACACACACCGCCTGCATCCATCCATTCACACTGATGCACCCCACTTCCCATTCATCCATCACCCCTCTGATTTGAGGCCTTGTGCCTGCAATTTGGTTTGGGGCAGGGGGGACTTTCACTTGGGAGAAAATTGGGGGCTTCTTTCTATATTCAAACTGTAGGTGGGGAGCCCACATGAGATCAGGACTACAATGTGTGGGGGAAAAGGTTCCCCTACCCTCCACACCAGGGTCTGACTGTGATTTGGGTCCCAATGTCTGATGTTAGCTGTTTTTCCAAACTAGTTGGGGATGATGTAACCTCCCTCCTTCCTCAACCAGCACAGAAACCAAGGATGGGGAGGGATGAAGGAGGAGAGGCCCCCCAAAACAGGAGGAAATCCTTTCAGTATTGCATTATATATAATGCATTCAGCTCCGGGCTGAAGGATATTCAACAAGAGGGCCTTTTCTGCTGTGTCACCCCAGCTGTGAAATGAGCTCCCTAGTGAGGCTCGCCTGGCACCTACACTGTATTCCTTCTGGCACCAGGCGAAGACTTTTTTTATTTTCACAGGCAGTTTAGCATTTTAGCTTTCTAGTCTTTTAGCTTTGCTGTTCTAAATCTGTATTTTAAGTCTCTGTATTGCTGCTAGGTTTTATTCTGGTTGTATCGTTATGTTGTGGTTTTAATGCTTTTATATTTTATATTGTTTTACTGTGTGCTTTTTGGTTTTAATTTTTGTGAACCACCCAGAGAGATCCAGCTATTGGGCAGTATAGAAATGAAATAAACAAACAAACAAACAAACAAATAAACTTTCATTTAGACTGTGGTTACTGTTAGTTTGCAAAGATCAATTTGTGATCCCCCCAAAAATGTTCACGTACAAATTCATATGCACTTTCATGTGCATTTCTCCTAATATACATATTTTTGTTCTCACTTTTCCTAAGGTACACATTTTCCCCAATATAATGTGATTTCTCCCAATGTAATGCATTTCTGTGTGCACTTCAGATATATGAATTGTTCGTATGCAATTTTCTGCAAACCCCATTACAAAATTCAGGGAAGTGTTGAGGTGGTCACTGGGTAACTGTGTTCTGGTTGATGTGTAGGTCTGAGAGTGCACATTTAAATTAGAACCAAACAAATTTCTTACTCATAACTGGTGTAGGATTGCAGCCTTAATAATTCCAGTACAAATTTCATAGTTCAATGAACTCTCTATAATGTAGGAATGTTGGTGAAATTTGTTTGGTTCACATTTTAATATGAACTGACCACTATGCAAACCAAAATGCAATTATCCTTCAATTGTAGCCCTTCTCCAAAGTTTGTGATGCAGCTTTCTGATTTAAAAAAAAGGACAAAAATACATACAGTAGGGAAATTTGCATACAAAAATGTGTACATTAGGGAAACTTGCATACAAAAAAACTTATATTAGGGGAAAGTGAAGAAATGTGCATATTGTATAAGTATGGCTACACATTTTTGTGCACAAGAAAATGCATATGGAAATGCATACAAATATTTGTGCAGACTTAAAAAAATATCACAAACTGATGTAGAAACTGGACAGAAGAAACTTACTCTTGAAAAATAAAGTATTAGAGGAAGTGAAAAAGACAGATTTGTCCATATCTTATATAAAGGCTGAAGGGGAGGCTGGTGGTTCTAAGTTTGGTGGGGCGGTGATTCTAGTCTGGGTTTTAGTCAGAACCAGCCAGAAGGCTAAAGGAGTTATTTTGGGGATAGGGTCAGCACCTTGGATAGCTCCTTCAGCCTTCTGGATGGTTCTAACTAAACCTCACAATGGAATCACTGCCCCACCGAAATTGGAGCCACCAGCCTCCCCTGAAAGGCTGCCATCTTCTCTGGTAATGATGTGTTAACTGGGGTGATGATTCAGAACATTGCCAGCCTTTCAAAGGATTTTAAATGGCAATTAAGCTAGGATTACATGAGGTAAGACTAAAAGCAAATACATTACTGCCCTTTGAGTCAATAAACGTAAGCAACAGTAAACAGAGAATCTCTCTGGAGAGCAAACCACGAGAAGAGAGCTGTTCTACACATTACATAAGCTATGATGGTAGAGAGAAGTGGTGAAATTCAGATCTGTACCACTTCAAACTGCCGGTGGGAGTGGCCATGTTTTGTTTTGTTTTTAAATGCTCTTCCAAGTAAACAAACAAACCAAAGAAAACCTCCCTCTGGGTCATAAATTAGCACATCAGGGATAGGGATGGGTGAACTCACCATTTCTCACCCTATGTCCCACTCACTGGACCCTCACTGGCCGCTCAAACCTGCTCGATGCACGTGGTGAGCCCCGGGGAGGTCCACGAATGCCCAGTGAGCCTGCTCTCTTGGCGAGCTGCCATTTTTATGCCTGTAACATTGTGTAAATGTCAGTTTTATGGCTGCCGTTCGCATAAATGGTGATGTACAAAAAAGGCCAAGCCACCATTTTTACCTAAAGTGGCTCAGCGAGGGAGCATGCAGCTGCATGCTTGCCTGACTCGGTGCATGCTGAGTTGGGCACGCGACGGGATCCACGGACTGGCATCCAGGGGGCTGAGCTGGCAAGAACTTACCAAACTTCAAGCCCCGGTCGGGTGCCTGTGCCATCCCTAATCTGGGAGATGATTAGGCTGAGCTGGACTTACTCATGCGGAGGATAACTGATAAATGCAACCATCCACCTGTGAATGTATGAGCCTAAGATCTCTGCCAGTCCATCCCCCATCTTTTTCTGTGGAATGTAAACACAGTGGCTTGTGTTCTGAAACCATTGACAGACATCCTGATCCTGGCAGTTACTGGAACACTCCCCACCCCACCCACCCCAGAGCACACACAGAGAAGCCTGATTCCGCTGGAAGCAGGAGGAAAAAAACACCCACAGCTAAACATTATGTCCTTGGCTAGAGGATAAGTGCTCTGAGAATGTAAGGCAGATTCTTATACAGTAGTTTTACCATTTCCAAGGTACACCAGGAGTTCTCTGTCTTGAATAAGAAATGTCCCAATTTCAGACTGAACTGTCTCGCAGTATGGCCACAGCGTTGTTTCTATAAATGCCTAGTCAGTTCTTGAAATCAGTTAGGTTCAGGGATGGAAGGAATCACCTCTGCCCGTGGTTGCCAGGCACTCACCATGCTGCTGCCCCGGCCCGCACCTGCTCACCATGCCGCACAAGCCCCTGGATGGCTCAGCGAGCACCATGGGGCCACTTGTCCCCTTATGAGCCACCATTTTGCGTAAAAATGGCAGCTTGGCTGTCTCTGTAAAAGTAATGCTACATAAATGGCAGCTGTAAAGGGCCATTCACACAACATTGCAAGCATAAATGGTCAATGTACACCTTTAATGTTGCGTAAATGGCTCCTTTATGGCCTCCATTTATGCAGCATTGCTTTTACGGAGACACTCGACACACCATTTTAGGCAAAACAGCCGCTTACTAAGGGAACAGGCAGCCCTGCAGCATTTGCGGGCCATGTGGGCACCTAGTGAATGGGTCAGGTAAGTGGCTGTGGCTCGGGAAGCAGGCTCTGGGGGCCTAGTGGGGGGGGGAATCCACCAGACTCCACACCCCTCTCGGATTCCTGCAACATCCCTAGTTAGACTAGGCATTTCCCTTTATGCATTTGCCCAGATGTTGATTGCATACATTTTAGATGTCTTTGCTTTCTACATTTGCTTGAGCAGAAATTGGAAAATGATCGATGATAAAAATGCTTGCAAAATTTGGTGAATCTGGGCCGGAGTATAAGTTGTAGAGAGGGGCACACAATGCTCACCTCCAAGAAAAGAGGGGGGATAACAGGCCCCCAAATTCTTCTCTGGGTTGAATTAATATCTGAACTAGAGATGAGTTTCACCTTT
Source organism: Heloderma suspectum (assembly GCF_057233095.1). Lineage (NCBI taxonomy): Eukaryota > Metazoa > Chordata > Lepidosauria > Squamata > Helodermatidae > Heloderma > Heloderma suspectum. Next base: position 9,036,854 of record NC_139461.1, read on the forward strand.
ACCCTACACTCATCCACACTCCCAACCTCCCTCCCTCACTCTTATAAAGTGGCTGAATGATAAAGCCAACATGAGCTGATTTTTTGGTGACATTTTGCCTGTTGAATTATGCTGTTGATTTTGTGAATTATCTGGCAGATGTCACATTTAGGGGTGCTGGAAAATTTTGGGTAATCTGCATTTCCAAGTGAAATGCACTGGTCTGGGTGGTCTGCATTTCCAACTGAAATGGGTGGTCCGCACTCCCAAGTGATCAGATTCATGCTTCCTTGAATAATATGCAAGTTGGAATGCAATTATCCCTCTGATTCCACACTTCTCAGATTTTTTGCAATTTTCCACTCAAAAACTGCATAAATGTGTGTGCTAGGGGTAGCTGCATACAAAAATAAATGCAAATATTCATACACTTAAAATAATCAGAGAATGATGTGGAAATTGCATGGGACGGACTTATGATTGAATACACGTGAAACTGGCATGGACAGGATATAGACTGATTTGCACATCCCTAGTCAAGAACATATACCGGGAAACATGACAGGACCCAGTCATTATTTGATACTTGCTGGCCCCTTCACAAGAATGTGTCTTTGTGTTTTTGCCCATCGAGTGAAAAATGGTACATAGGCACCTTCTCAATGTGATAAAAAACCCAGGAGACAGATTTCTCATGGATGTGGACACTTATTTTCAGTTCCACATAAAGCCTATGTTTTTTGTTTGTTTGTTCTTAATGCATGATGATATGTATTCACGCTGCTCCTTTGATTTTTTTTCCTATTACAAAAATGCCTCATTAAAATAATTACTTAAACATGCAAAGGAAAAAGCAAGGGGTAGAAACGGCAATTAAAAGCTTCCAAACATCTGTCCTGGACTAATACTAGCTTTATGGAGAGAAACCCCTGCTGCTGTGGTGAAAGTGCTGCTGGGTCATTGTTCAGTGTTTCATTATTTATTTGCCACATTTGTCTGCCCCCCCCCCAAAAAAAAAACATTTCTTGGGGCAGCTGTGTCTGTGCATTCACAGATTTAGAAAGAAGCTCAAGGATCATTTGAGGTCAGCCCCTCAAAAACAGGGTTCTCCAGGCTTGCGTGATGTACCACATCTCAAAACGAACAGATGTTGAGGATGACTGCATTCTGGTTCATTTTCAGGTCTGGGAAGTGTGAATTTGTTAAATTAGCACTGACATGCAAACTGAATAGATTTCTCACCAATCCTTATTGTTTTGTGTAATTAGAGATGGATGCGTCTGCCAATTTTGGTTTCTCTCGGCTTCTCATTTTCCCAAACTTCAGTTCAGCTCATCTCGAATTTCTCTGGTCTTAAATTTGGTTCATCCCAAACTCTGACATTTTTTCTTGAAATGTTTGCATGAAAGTGCATAAGCATGTTTGTGCACATTTCTCCTAATATCTGCATTTTTGCATGCACGTTGCATTTCTTTCCTACTGCACACATTTGTCTAAGCATTTTTTCTAATATAATGCATTTTCAGCATTATTTTCCCTAATATATACATTTGTGTCCTTTTTTTTTTTTTAATTGGAGAGCCCCGTTGCAAAATGCAGAGAAGTGGAAATTTTGAAGGATAACTGAGTTCACATAGTGGTTCGAAAATACAAAATTAGGTACTTCCAGCATAAAATGCAAATGGAACAAATTTCTCCACCATCTCTAACTGTAAATAGCAGTACTTCCCTAAGGTATGAAAACCCTGCCCAAGACCCCAAAGAGCCACTGCCAGTCAAACAGCAATACTGGGCTTAGAAACGTCAGAGAAATCTGTGAGTTTGGAATTCTATGAATCTGAACCAGTGGGCTGGCTTTTTCTGAGTCGTGTGATTCTGTGGACTTATGGACTGTTGTTTGTCTTTATTTTACTTCCTGGAATTCAATGGCTACTAGTCCTGATGGCCATGTGCTACCTCCAGTATCAGAGGCAGTCTGTCTATATACACCAGTTGCTGGGGAACATGGGCAGGAGGGTGCTGTTGCACTCATGTCCTCGTTGTGGGTTCCTTGTTGACAGCTGGTTGGCCCCCGTGTGAACAGAATGCTGGACTAGATGAATCCTTGGTCTAATCCAGCAGGGCTCTTCTAATGTTCTTATTTTTTATGAATTGTACATAAATGTAGTTGTATAAACCTAAGACAGTTGCTGGGAAATACATTAATATATCACTGAAACACACACACACACACACACACACACACCACCACCACCATTTTATACCTCTCTGATCTCTCTTCAGCCTCTCTTCAGGTTCTGCTGTTTAGCAATTTTTGTGTGCGTGCTTTGCTTATTGATTGTATACTGAGCTAAGAAAAATAGGCAAAACGTTAAGTGCCTCTACCACTTCCATAAACTGTGTTGGACTTTTCTGTATACTTTTCTGAAGGGGGTGGGAATCCAAATCTCTCAGTGAGCGGATGATAGAGTGAAAGAAGCCTGACAATCTGCGAAACACACGCCGAACAGACTCAAGACATTCTGACTGGGCTGGACAGTCCAATAGTCTCATCTGATGTAAGGCAGCTTCCCATGTTCCACAGATGTTTCCCAGCCCCCCCTCCCTCCAGGGATCCTTCTAGCTGGAAATGCCAGGGACAGAACCTGGACCCTTCAGTATTCAAAGCTTGTAACCTGTCCATGAACAACAGGACCCTGGTGCTACTTAGGGATGGTGCAGGAGTCCAGGAAGGGGGTAGAGTCTGGCAGACATCCCCCCACTTGGCCTCCTGGACTCTAGTCTGCAGACTGTTGTGCTTGCCCAACCCGGCTCACACCAAGCCAGGTAAGCATGGTGGACCCCACTGGTCTGCCGAGCTGCCATTTTGCATAAAAATGGCACCTTGGCCTTTTTCTTAAATGTCCATTTATGCAAATGGTGGCCCTAAAATGGCCATTTATGCAAGATGACAGGCATGAATGGAACACTGATGCCTGCACTCTTGCGTAAATGGGCACTTTACAGCCGCCATTTGCATAAATGGGAATGTATGAAAATGGGAGGGATCAGGGAGCTATAAATGCTGCTCGCCACGCACTTTTGTGGAACCCAAATGGCAAACAGGGTCGGGTGGCCAGTGAGAGTCGAGCAAGCAGCACTTGGTACAGATGGGGTGAGTTTGGCCATCCCTAGTGGTTTTAGACACACCCTTAGACTGTGCCTGTACCTGTTGGTGTCACTGTCTAGGATACAGGTAGATCATCCCAAGACCATTTCTATGTTTTAAAGAAGGACTTAGTAATGAATGCCCCTCTACACATGATGTACACTCTGGGACATCAATCACACCGAAGTATCTCAGGGTATCATAGAATCATAGAATATTAGGGTTGGAAGGGGCCTATAAAACCATTGAGCCCAACCCCCTGCTCAATACAGGAATCCAAGTCAGAGCATCCCTGACAGACGGCTGTCCAGCCTCATCTTGATGCCTCCAGTGTGGGAGAGCCCACCACCTCCCTAGGGAATTGGTTCCATTGTCGTATTGCTCTGACAGTCAGGACGTTTTTCCTGATGTTCAGCCGGAATCCAGCTTCATATCACTTGAGCCCATTATTCCGTGTCCTCGATCTGGGATGATCGAGAAGAGATCCTGGCCTTCCTCTCTGGGACAGCCTTTCAAGTCCTTGAAGAGTGCTATCCTATCTCCCCTCAGTAGGAATGTTGGAGAATTCCACCACAGACTCAAGTAAGTTGTGCCATTCTGCTGCTTCCGAATCCGCAGCAGAATGGCACAACTTGCCAATGCTAAATTAAGCAGATGTCAGCTGTTCTTCTGAAAACGGCTGAAGTGGGAGGATTGGGGGCATGCACAGAAGTATGTTTGAAGTGAAGGTGAGTAAAGATTTTACACCCAAACAATGCATGATGGAGACATGGGGTGCAATGCAGTCCTTCTCCAGGTTTTTCCCCTTCTGTGTGTAAGGGGGGGGATTCCTGGGCCACCAGCTCCCCCTCCCCTAATGGTCCCCCTCCCATGTTTATCATAGAATCATAGAATAGTAGGGTTGGAAGGGGCCTACAAGACCATCGAGTCCAACCCCCTGCTCAATGCAGGAATCCAAGTAAGAGCATCCCTGACAGACGGCTGTCCAGCCTCGTCTTGAATGCCTCCAGGGTGGGAGAGCCCACCACCTCCCTAGGTCATTGGTTCCATTGTTGTATTGCTCTAACAGTCAGGAAGTTTCTCCTGATGTTCAGCCGGAATCTGGCTTCCTGTCACTTGAGCCCATGATTCCGTGTCCTGCACTCTGGGATGATCAAGAAGAGATGCTGGCCTTCTTCTCTATGACAACCTTTCAAGTACTTGAAGAGCGCTATCCTCTCTCCCCTCAGTCTTCTCTTCTCAGGGCTAAACATGCCCAGTTCCTTCAGTCTCTCTTCATAGGGCTTTGTTTCCAGTCCCCTGATCATCTTCGTTGCCCTCCTCTGAACCCTCTCCAGTTGGCCTGCATCCTTCTTAAAGTGTGGTGCCCAGAACTGGACACAGTACTCCAGATGAGGCCTAACCAGTGCTGAGTAGAGGGGGACTAGTACTTCAGCTTGCTCTGGTCTGCTCTTTGGACCCAGCATTTTGCATGTCCTAGTGGCACTGCCAGGTCTGAGAGGCCATGGACAACATATCCCCGTGGGGAATGTGCAGTTTATCGACCACCCTATTTTCTCCTCCTGCATCCCAATGGTCACTCTCTCTCTCCCCTCCCTCAACAGGTGGCAGGAAGGGAACATATCAGTCCCTTTTCCTTTCTTTTTTCAAACCTTTTCCATAGGTAACCAGGATGTTCTGGACAGTGCTGTAGTGGCACATTTTGAAGTCCAGGTGATCATCATGACAGTCTGCATAGCCATGCCAAGTACGAAAATGCAGGCAGCTGTGTTAATCCATATCTCTCTGTACATACGTATGTCTTTTGTAGGCCTTTTGGAAAGCCAGTGGGTCTTATTCACCATGGATGTGCATGAGATTCAGCTGAAACTGGGGATATACAAGAATTTTGCTCCTCTTCAAAAATCATGAGAACATGTCCTGTTCACAACCCCGAACATGAACACTAGCAGGAGCATAATTCCCACATTTTTCTTGCACTTTTCTCAGCTTCCATTCATGTTCAAATGTGTGCACTTGCACCAGTGAGCATTTCCATGGTTTTCCCCAAAACCACATTTTCATGCTTTAGCCTATGGAGGGAAAGGGTGTAGTAGCCAGTGTGGAGTAGTGGCTAGAGCGTTGGCCTGGGAGCCGGGAGATCCGGGTTCTAGTCCCCACTTGGCCATGGAAGCTCACGGGGTGACTTTGGGCCAGTCACAGACTCTCAGCTCAACCAACCTCACAGAGTTGTTGTTGTGAGGATAAAATGGAGAGAAGGAGGATTATATATGCCACCTTGGGTTCCTTAAGAAGGAAAAAAAGTGGGATATAAATGCAATAAATAAATATTTGGAGTGCACGCCTGGAAAAATGTGCATTTTTCCTGTTCAAAAATGCACATTTTTCCTGTTGGGGGGGTGGGGGGACCAAACACTCACATTCAGGAGCGAGAACAAGGAGAGACAAGCATTGAGGTGGGGAAATGGAGGACCTCAAGGAGTTCAAACATAAATTGTTCTCCAATCCCTAGCTGAACCCTGAAGTCTGAGCCAAATAGGGCCCCTTGAGAATGTTTCTGATGTGTCCTAAAGTGAAGCAGGCTTCACTCTGAATCCACCAGAGCTGAAGCTGGGCCAGAACGAGACCTCATTACTGTGTCATGCTCAGAGATGTAGACATTCTATCTCCTCTCCAAATACTGTCTCTGGTTTCATTTCTGTAAAACACTGATGAGTAGTGGAGGGAGAGAGTGTACCTGAGTGACTGACAGGTCCTCCTCCTAATTCTGGGAAATATTTTGCCAAGGATTCCAATCACTGCATTTTGGGGAAGACAAGGATGTGTGATGGCTGGGATAGGTGAACATGCGATATTTGTGTTTATTGAGGTTTTCCAAATTCTTCATGAAAGCTCGTTTCACTTTGTTTGCATACCCAAACATGAGTGCCTTCCCCTGACCCCTCCCTGATTGGGGAAAATGCACATTTTTTCCCAACTGAAAAAAATGTTTTTTTAAAAGGTACATTTATTTCCTGATTGAAACTGCATTTTCTCCAATAGGCAAAAGCATGACAATGCAGATGGGGGAGGGATTCATGCACACTTGTGCCTCTGTGCACTTTCAAATGTTAAGTTTAGGAAATTGCAAACATTTCTCAAGATTTGCATTCCTACTTGCAGTTGTGTATGAGGTTGTGAATGGGATATGTTCACCTACTTTGTGAACAGGAACAAAATTCTCTTACATCCCTCATGATGCCCATTCTTCCAAGGCCACCAGATGTCACTATGCAAAAATAGCCTTCAACTGGTTTTCAATCATCATAACAGCCTTGCACCTGCACGTATCCTTCTAAAACTGCAGATTTCTTGCCTGGGGACACCTCTATGATGGGGGCACTTTTTATACAAATTAGCCAAAAACCAGGGGGAGGGAAGGGGAATGAAATCATTTTTCTCCCCAAATTTGAGGACTCCCGTTTCACGTACACAACTTAAAATTTCAATGTGTGAGACTCAAATCCATCCATTTGAGCTTCAATTAAATGTTTAATTGAATTTGTTGCATTGCTAATCTATGTGATTTTTTTCTTTTCAGCTCCAGCTTTGAGCAAGGGATCCTCACCCCATCCAAGACACAGGAAGCGTTTACGGATGATGCGGTTCCGAAGCCGGCCTGTCACGGCCATGTATGATTGCCAGGCCTCCGTCAGCACCCAACAGAATGAAGAGAGGAAGAAGAAGTGCAGGAAGGCTGCCACCAAGGTGCAAATCACCTGGAGAGGGAGAGTGAAAGGGACATATGTAAGCAGGAAGAGAAGCAAAGGAAGGAGAAACAGTCAGACTGGAAGGGGAAGAGAGCACAAACACACATTGGCCTCTGTCCTTTCCTGAACCTTGGATCCCAGTCTTCCAGGATACAAATGATCCAGTATAAGTTAAAATACAAGAGAACTATCACAGAATAGTAGAATGATAGGACAATAGGTTCGGAAGGGGCCTACAAGGCCATTGAGTCCAACCCCCTGCTCAATGCAGGAATCCAAGTCAGAGCATCCCTGACAGATGGCTGTCCAGCCTCAACTTGAATGCCTCCAGTGTGGGAGAGCCCGCCACCTCCCTAGGTAACTGGTTCCATTGTTGTATTGCTGTAATTAGTCTACCATCTCATTAATTTGAGCCTTGGGAACATTTGTTCACAGGGCCTAAAGCTGAAGCAACTGTTTTCACATTTCAGCAAGGCAGTATTACTGGAGCACTTGCAGAAGGACAGTAAAATTCTGCATTCTCAGAGGGTGCTGTGTTCTGGACAAAGAGCCAGGATTGCTTTCTCCTTTGTTGCACAAGGGGTCATCAGCATTCCCAAAGAAAGGAGAAAGGGCATTGCAGTTACGGAGCGCATGGACTCAGATGTAGCATGACATAGGGATACGTAAAGTTCCAGACGTTGCACTGCGTGAATGTTCCATATAAAATCAAAATGAGATACGCAGCACTGGAGAGTTCAGAACTGCAATCCCATGCATATCAATACTAAATCAGATCAATCCAAATACTGTGGGTTGGGTGGTTCCTCCTGCCATAATTACCTTCCTGAGATTCTAACCCATCAAGGCTCTTTTCTTTCTTCTTATAGAAGTGAAACCTTTTTTTGTCCTTTGAAGCAGGCGGTAATGCTTGGCAGAGCATGATTTATTAATAAAAAAGGCTGCCAAGCTAGAGCTGGAGAGGAGGTACAGCAGGGACCTTTCCCTTTGTCTAATGTGGCCAGCAGCAAAATTATGCATCATTTTGTGTAGCACTTTCATCTTCAAAGGGCTTCACAAAATGTACAGATGGATGCCATTCACTGGGTGCGCATAGGTGGAAAGCTTCTGCATGGGCGGGGGGCGGGAAAAGGGGAGACACCATCAAGACACAGACAAAAAGAAGTCCTAAACAACAACAATAAAAAAGCACTGGTTGTTAAAGAAGACCCTGCATCAATTAGAAGTTTTAAATAGTAAGTGGGATTCCCCCATCAAATTTATAGGGGAGCAGGGACAGGATAAACTGCAAGAAGAAGGTAGGGGATGGAAAAGACTCAAAGCCATCTCCCCTGTTTACCCGCATTACGTATCATTGCAAGGAGGAATTTGGGGTCAGACCACACTGTCTTTGAACACACTGTTCTTACACACATGCATACAAACACACACACACACCCCTTTCTGGGGTGCTCCTGGCTCTCCAGGGTCTCAGGTCGAGATCCTTTTAAGTTGGAGATTCTAGGGACTGAACCTAGGGATGTCAGAGGTAGGGATGGCGGAGAATTTCTCCACGAATCTCGGGGAGGCCGAATGCCAACGCATTCGGCCCCCCGAAATTGTTGGAGAAATTCTCCGCCCCCCCGCCCCCCCCGGGATGGGACTTACCTCCCTTGAATGTCCCTCTCGGCGGCGGGTCCCGGCGGGAGTTCGGCGGCGGTTCATCGGGGGCGGGGGCGGCGGCCAGTCTTCTGACCAGCTGCCGCCGCCGCCATTACAAAATAAAGTAAAAAAAAAAAAACACCACCCGTGATCAGCTACGTAACGATTTACATAGCCTATCACGGCTAGATTTCCAAAGTCAGCCGTGATAGGCTACGTAAATCGTTACGTAGCCTATCACGGGTGACTTTGGAAAAAAAAAAGCGCGTATGCAAATGGCGGCACCCATGGGCGCCGCCATTTGCATTCCTTATTTGGTCCCAGTAGTTTACGTAAAGATTTACGTAGACTACGGTGAAAATAAGGGCAACGCAAATAGCGTTGCCCTTATTTTCGCCGTAGTCTACGTAAATCTTTACGTAGACTACCGGGGACCAAATAAGGAATGCAAATGGCGGCGCCCATGGGCGCCGCCATGTGCGTACGCTTTTTTTTTTTCAAAGTCACCCGTGATAGGCTACGTAATGATTTACGTAGCCTATCACAGCTGACTTTGGAAATCTAGCCGTGGATAGGCTATGTAAATCGTTACGTAGCCTATCACGGGTGGTTTTTTTTTTTCACTTTTTTATTTCGTGGCCGGGGAGATGGGGCGCTTCTCCCCGGCCTGAATTTTGGCTGGGCGAGGCAGGGCGCCTCCCCCCCCGGCCTGAACTTTGGGGGGAGAACCGAAGCACCTCCCCCCCACCGCGAAGCAAGCTGTGGGACCAGGTAAGTGCCTTTCGTACGTCCCTAGTCAGAGGAATCGAGCTGGGGAATGGAGCTTGATGAGCTTTCGTTGGCTTGCCCCTCCCCCACACTTCAGCTCATCTTCTGCTGGCTGGCCCAGCTTGGTCCGCAGCAAGTTGGGCCACCTGGCAGATTTTCTGTATTTTTTTTTCTTTGTGGAAATAGATATTTAAGCAGATTTCAGCTGCATTGTGTGTGATTTGCACAACTTTCAACCACAATGTTGTGCAAATTATGCAAATTCTGGAGGCAATTTGTGCAAATATCTATTTCTGCAAAAAAAGGGGGAAAAGGAGAAAGTTCCCAGATTCCATGGGGGAAAAAAAAAAGTGGCTTGGCTCAAAATTCAAGCCAAGTTGGGCACACCGTGGAACTCTGGTGAGGCCCCAAAGGGCTGGATTTCCTGACAAAGGACATCCCTAACTGAACCTGGGACCTTCTGCATACTAAGCATGTGCTCTGTCACTAAGCTGTGGTGTCTCCCTGGGCAGGGCTGGCCCAAGATATGTTGCTGCCTGAGGCAAATATGTCCCCCCCCCCCCGACACACACACACAATTCCACATACAGTACGATATGAGAATGCCTGGCAGTTGAATCTTATGTCAACATGGGTGACAGGACAGCATCCTCCGCTGTACCTGAGGTCAGCAGGCTAGCTTAGGGGGTACAGAGCAGGGTGCGTGGCACACAGAGCTCTGTCTTCCAACATCTTGCCCCTGCTCCATGCCCTCCCCCCAACATCCACCGCCTGAGGTGGATACCTCACTCTGCCTCATGATGGGACCAGCTATGTCCCTGTGGGACCATATCTCCCATTATTGCCTTGCAACGGCAGAGAATTTTTACTATCAGAGAAGTATTCTGTCATCCCCCCACACACACACACACTTTTGTCACCCAGTGCATCTACCTGTGGGCTACCAGAGGTCCCCAATATTTTTGGGTCGGTGGGCACATTTGGAATTTTGCATGAGTGCCATGGGTGCTCTCACAAAATGGCTGCCATGGGGGGCTTGCGTCAGGATCCCCTTTGCCCCTACAGAGAACTCCAATAGCCAAATCAAAACACAGACAAAAGGTTTCAGTTCCATGGCTTTAATTCACGGCTGCCTCACAGATTACAAAGGAAAAGCCTTCAAGGAGATCGAAGGGAAGCTACGGAAGTTGGCCACCATTTGGGAAAAGGCGGCAAATTATCCTAACTTGAGGGGTGGGAGGGGAAGATCTCCCTTTCTCCCAAGACACCTCTAGACACAGCTGTTGACACCAAGCCAATTGGGCGGACCACCTAAGCTCGGCCCCTACCATCTCCCTCTTATCCCTGCATCTGCGCCTGGCATCTAAGAGAGTTCAGGTTGTCCTTCCCCCTCCTTCCCCTGTTCGCTATCTATCACAGGGATGTGTGAAGGGGGGCCTTCTCCATCCAGCTGTGCCTCTGAAGCCTGGGAAAGTTCCTCCCCCACATTCTGCACCTCTTCCTCAGACTCTGAACTGCTCTGCCACTCTATATGCTCAGAGGCAACCCTGACAGCTTGCCCACTCACCAGTCACTAAACACTCATTTCTGAGAAGGGAAACTGATGAGACTAAAAGAAAAGTAGCTTGTTCAAGAACTTAAGGGCAAGGCAGAGATGGGGTCTGAAGTAGGGCACCCACGCCACACTTCGCCCAATGAACCCCTGCTATTTACCTGACCATGTGAGCAGTGCGGAGTGAGCCAATGGGGCCATCAAAGGGTGGGGGGGTTGGCAGTGGCGCAGGGCCTCCATTTCTTTGGCTGACAACCTGGTCTCTATGCAAACCCCATTTTAGCACAAACACTCTGTGTTTTTTGTAGATCTACTGCAGTGAACAATGGTGGCCATGAAGGGCCCTTTCAACCATATTATAGGTCTCTAATATGGCTGCAATGACCCTTTATGGCCACCATTGTGCACAACAGTAAATCTACAAAAAATATGGAGTCCCCATCTTGCACTAAAATGGAGCTGGCGTGGAGACCGGGTGACTGCTGTAAGTCCCGGCATCTCATGTGGTGCAGGGGGCAGGGGTGGGGGTTTGCCAAGCTGATGGGGGGGGGATTTGGAAGGTTCCCAAACCCAGTTGGGTGCCCATACCATCCCTAGTCTGAGGTCCCAAAACATAAAACCACCCTTTTGAACCTAAATAAAGATTGTGCTGGAGGGCAGAACTTTGCTTTGCAGCAGGCCAGCCTAACAACAACAACAATTTCAACATTTAAAAAAAAATCTTAAGAAACAAAATAAAAATTGGGAGGGGCAGGGACTCCTTCAGTGGGCTCCAAAAGAGATGTCTATGGGCACATTGGAGACCACAGCTATGTACTAACCTATGGAATCATAACAATAATAATGCTGTTGTTGTTGATGATGATGATGATAATTATGATTCTACAATACTTAATAACAAAGCACTATCAGAAGTTAAGAGGGCCAAGCCCTCAGTTTAGCCATCTGTCATCATTATATTTTGTATATCCCTGGTCTTGATCCAACATGATTCTTTCTCTTGCTTCTGTACTAGACAGTCAAACAGAAGGCCGAACAATAAGAGCATAAGTGGTCTGTAAGAAGCACTGGCGTAAGGGAGCTCTGGTGCCCTGATGGAGACAGTGCTGGCCATGCTGGGTTCCCCCTTCAGGATATGCATCCTATCCTGCAGGATATGCATCCTATAGGATAGGATTATATGCATCCTATCCTGGCAATGCATCCTATCCTGGCAATGCCAGAGCTTTTGGTCTTTCTTTAAGAGTGTGTTAATTGTATTCTATAAGCAGGCACGAGAATGATGGTTGCACACTGACACACAAAAAATACAGATCAACTCAAATTGGGTGCTTATGTCTTATGAATGAAAGAATATGCAAGAGATTCCAATTCCATTTTAAAAATCCATATAAGAAAATTAAAAAGAAAACAAACCTTTTCTTGATCCCCCTTCAAAGTACATCTTTAAAACTGTGTTGTCTCTGCTTTAATGCTGGCTTTCCCAAATCGAGATTCATAATTAATCTTATGTTATTGCCCCAAATCCGTTAACGTGCACATACCCGATGCTCAGCTTTCCTTCTGAGATCCTTGCTTTAGATAATGGTAATGTTATGAACTCTGCAGACTTCATGAATTGCTGCCTCTAGTTTGGATGCCATAGAAAGGAATCTATAGCCCTATTTGGGTGTTCAGAAAAGTTCTTGTACCATCAGAGAATGGGGCTTCCCCATGTAGACCTGCCTCTGACATCACACGCCTTGCGTACCCCCTGTAGTGTTCACACATATGGTATGAATATCTATAGAAGGGAGGCCTATGCGCATACAACTGTAAGTGCACAAGGGCACAATCCTATGCATGTTTAGACAGAGAAATTCCCTTGCTGGCTGGGGAATGCTGGGAGTTGTAGGCCTTTTCTCTGTCTAAATATTCATAGGATTGTGCCCTAAGTCTCCACGTGATCCAGAATCCCAATTGTGTGGAGTTCTGGATCATAGTACAGATGTGTACAGGTGTATGGGCCTCCCTTCTATGGTGGCAATGCACAAATGCTGCAGAAGTGCTACATAATGCACATGATGTTGGGGGTGGGGCTACATGACACAGCCCTGGTCCCCAATGACTTGATTAGGTAAGAATGTATTTGAATGCCCCAAACAGGACTTTTGTGAATGTCTAATACAGATTTTTCAATATTTACTAAGATTTTCTCAGATTTTCTTTCCTCATAGCACATAAGAATGGTGCTGGGCTGCTCAGTGAGCAGGTCTGGGTGAGTGCAAGGGCAAGCGGGACCAGGGGGAGCAAATGGGGAGGCGGGGTCTGCCAGACTCCACCCCCTTCCCAGGCTCTTGCAACATCCCTACAGAAACTGTCTACCTCTGATTACCAAATGCTGTTAAACAGGGAATGGTTGTCATAATCACTGGGTTGCTTGTGAACTTCCTCGGCAACGTTGATCAAGTGGATACTAAGCCTGATAGACTCATCATGCAAATATGCACAAGTATAGGATGAGGAAGACCTGGCCTGGAAGCATTACATGCAAAAGGGATACCTAGCTGTTGGGTGAACACAAGCTGAACACAACCTAGGATGCAGCTGCTAAAAATGTCATACTTCCACTCTATTCTACCACATCAAGAGCAGTGTATCCAGTTCTGGGTTTGAAGAAGGATACTGACAAACTGGAGCAACCAGTATGGTGGGAGGTCTGGAAACCAAGTGCTATGAGGAACCGTTGAAAGAGAGGAACATGTTTAGTATGGGGAGAAGAAGATAAAGGAGAGACATGGTAGCTGCCTTCAAATGTCTGAGAAGCGGCCATGCAGATGTGGAGGACGTGTTCTCTGTTGGTTCAGAGGGCAGGTCTAGAACCACTAGCTGTAAATAGCAAGGAAGTAGAATTTGGCTTAAAAATAGGAGAAAATACCTAATGGTGAAAGCTGTTTGGCAACGGAACAAACTGCCTTGGAAGGAGCAGGAGGTAAGCTCTCCTTCATTGGAGGCATTTAAGCAGAAGCTGGACAGCCATCTATCAGTGATGCTGTAGTTGCAAGATACTTGCACTGAGAAGAGGGTTCAAACCCTGCTCAATGCAGGAATCCAAGTCAGAGCATCCTTGACAAGTGGCTGTCCAGCCTCGTCTTGATGCCTCCAGTGTGGGAGAGCCCACCACCTCCCTAGGGAATGGGTTCCACTGTGGTGTTGCTCTAACAGTCAGGACGTTTTTCCTGTCGTTCAGCTGGAATCTGCCTTCCTGTCACTTGAGCCCATTGTCCCGTGTCCTGCACTCTGGGATGTTTGAGGAGAGATCCTGGCCTTCCTCTCTGAGACAACCTTTCAAGTCCTTGAAGAGCGCTATCTTCTCTCCCCTCAGTTGTCTGCTGGACTGATAGAGGCACTCTGCTGCCCTATACAACTATGCACTATCCGGTCTGGGGGTGACCCAGCTTGGCTACCAGTGCTGCTGGTCCCACCAGCATTTCGCCCACCTCTGCCCCTGCCCAGGCCCGAAGATGCCTCATATTGGTCCTCCTTTGCCGCACAGTGTAGTGTAAAATTTAAATGATATATGTTAATGTGTGAAGTGCTTTGCCCACTGTTTTGGTTTCTGTTTTTAATCTGGGCTGTGTAGTGCTCTGCCACACACTGCGTGCTTGCCCAGAAGACAAGCATGCGCACGTCCCGCACACACACAGACACACAAGCGCATGAGACAAACAAACACTGCACTACCTACAAGAAAGGGGGCGACTATCTATAATCCGAACAGAAGAGAAAAGGGTTTTTATTTTTAGGGGGGGTCAGAAGTAGGAAGGGACGGTATACAGGAATTGAGAAGGGTGGGGTTGTGGTGGAGGGGAGCCAAGAGGAAGGAAAGTTAGATAGATAGATAGATAGATAGATAGATAGATAGATAGATAGATAGATAGACAGATATGATGATGATAGATAGATGATAGATAGATAGAAAGATAGATAGATAGATAGATAGATAGATAGATAGATAGATAGATAGACAGACATGATGATGATAGATAGATGATTGAGAGACAGACAGACAGACAGACAGACAGACAGAGAAAGTAAGGAAAAACAAATGGTTGAGAATTGAGAAGTGTGTGTGGGGGGCGGGGACTAAAGAACAAGGCAAGGCAAGGAAAACTAAAGTACTTTAAAATAGGGACATTGGAGAAATCCACCACGGACTCCAGTGAGGCCGCATTCTTTAGAGTCTGGCCCCCTGGAGTCTGTGGTGGAATGGCCTCCTGCTCCCCCGCCCCCCTGAAATCCCCCCCAGGACAGACCTACCTTATGGCTGCAGCGGCGGCTGAACCAGCTCCGGTGGCGGCGGCTGCAGCGGCGGCTCCAGGTCATCTTCCGGCCACTGCGGCCGCAAATGGCGGCCGTCATAGCGGCCACAATTTGCGTGCCTGCATTAGGCCATAATAGGCTACATAAGTATTTACATAGCCTATCACAGCCTAATGCAGGCACGCAAATGGCGGCTGCTACGACGGCCACCATTTGTGGCCGCAGCAGCACGGCAGTGGCCGGAAGTCCGGCTGTGGCCTGCCCCAGCTGGCAGCTCCACAGCCTTGCTGAGGAGTGGAGCCGGCTGGGGAGGATTCCGGGGGGGAGGGACAGATTGCCTCCCCCCCCCAGCGGACCCCAGCAGTGGACCAGTAAGTGGGATTCGTAGATCCCTATTTAAAAATGGTGTTGTTGTTTTTTAAATAAACAGTCAAGAAAAGAATGAAAGGTGCAACCTATTAGAGAAGGGGGAGAGGGGGGCGAGACAAAAAAACAGGGAAGGAAAGGAGGAAACTCAAACTAAGTACTTTTTAAATGTTTGGTTTTTAACATAAATAATCTACAAAAGAAAGAAAGGGACTAGTTGAATGGGGAAGGAAGAAGAAAGACAAAGCTGCAGTATAGACACAGAGGCACACACGCCACACAGGTGTAGCTAAGCTAACTCTCTCTAACAACATGTAAACCACCACTCCCAGCTCTAACCAGCAACTCTCTCACACAATGAAATGGAAGCAGGCTGATCTCACCAATATATCCAGGATCCCCCTCCCCTCCACCACTGTCACTGATTGGAGACTGTTGGGTTAAGTTCAGCCCTAAATGGACAACTAGAGTTGCCATTCGCCAAGGCTCACAATTTCCCCTTCCCTCCTCCCCTTCCTCTCCCCTTCCCCCCTCTGTTCTCCTCTTCTCCCCCTTGATCTTTCTCGAGTTCTTACATTGAGAGACAGGCTGTCTGGGAATGGCTTCAGTAGCTCCAAAGCTGACTGAAGCACCTTGGTGATGAGCCGCTTTACTTCGGGGTGCCTGGGTGCTGTTCTGATCTGCTTTGGATCACACTGAGGCACCTCCGAAGCAGTCCGCTTCACCTCGGGATTTGGGATTTGGACCGAAAGGGTGCACAGCCCTACTATTTACCTACTTGGGAATGAGTGTATGTTAGGGTTCCTTAATTAAGGTCAGCTGTTGGCTCCAGGCCTGGTAGATGTAAAAAGGTGCTACGGAAGAGCAGAACATTTATTAAGTGGAACATTCTCCCCTGGTTCCCTTTGGTCAATCTGTCCTTTTGAATTGGAGAGATAAAAACCACTCACCCTCACAAACCAGTCCTGTTCTCGCACAGTGCCTGGAGGCAGCCAAATCAGGGCAGCTATTTAAAAAGCATCTCATCTGAGGTCTTTCTTCTTCTTCTTCTTCTTCTTCTTCTTCTTCTTCTTCTTCTTCTTCTTCTTCTTCTGCATTAGAAGCTCAAAGGATGCTTCCCAGATTCTCAAAGGCAGAGACAGATACATGCGTAATCTTGGCCACTTAGCCATGCTTTTTGATTAATAGAAGGGAAGCAAAGGAACTGCCTACATATCTTGAGTCCTCTGGCTACATCTAACAAAAGCAGGCCAGATTCTTACCTTGTTCCGCGTCTGTGTTTGCCCAATCAAGATGAGAGCATTGGAAGATATGATGGAGAGGCAGAAGTTGATAAGGATGACTGAACGTTCCGAGCGGATGTACCTGCAGAGGGGGAACAAATAGGTAGAGGGAAGAGGAAGCCTTAGATTGGTGGTCTCCAACTTGTCAAAAGCTGGACCAGCCTGGAACCCCCAACCTGCAACACAGGACCCACTTCCAAGAGTAGAAGCACTCAGAGACTGAGCCCGGTGGTAACAGGGGTGGAGCCAATGATCTCTACTTCCACCACCACTCCCCTCCAGACATAGGGTTGGTTCCAGATTTATGCTGGATCAGCTGCACAGAGGGAAGTGGGCTTCCTTGCCACTTCCTCCCCATGGTGCCTCTTCAGCTCCCTGAAAATGCTGCACAGAGAGTCAGGAGACCTGCTGAATGGGGTGATCTATGGTGTATGTGTGGGAGTTGGGCCCAAAAATCAGGCAGAGGGACCTTCTGTGAGCAGAGCCCTTCCTCTCATAGAAGGTCCCATCCTCTCCCAGAAGGCAGATCCTGGATCCAACCCTCTATATAGGCCTCACTGAATACACCAATGCTCTGAAACAAAGGGCAGATAAATAATATCAGCGCTGGAAGACTGAACAAGAGGTGGGCCATTAGATGACCTAGGAAGCCAGAGTAAAGCAAGAGTAACAGCGTTAAGGGCTGGATCCGGCAGGCATGAATTCTTTCTGATATAACATCAGCTCCTCTGGGTAGTTCCCATTCCACACATATATGAAGACATTTCTTCTATCTTATCTATGTAGAACAAACAGCGCCCACAATCCAATGGGGTGAAACCATAGTCGGTGGTGGCACCACATTCCATTTTGTGGCCACTGGATCCCCAGCAAGTTTGGGTTTTAAACCTTGTAGTGCACATGGCTGCAGTGTTCGCTGAACAGGTGTTCACCCAGCACATAAATCAGAACCTCATGTTGAGTTTTGGCATGGAGTAACCGCAAAAAAATCATCCATCCTGTTGTGGAAAATAACAGTATGCAGATTCAACTTCATCCATTTGGCCTGCAAACTCATTGCCAGAACACACTTCTATTTGAAGCACAATACTCCTCTCCAAACACATCTTTTTCCCCCAGTGGAATTGTATAGTCTCGATTATGGGTGTCAATATTTTCAGGATGTTTGGATAGGGAGGATCTTCTAGTTGGAAGGTGTGAAGCTAGATCCAGCTTTGGAACCTTTTCAGCCCCACATTTCTGTTTATTCTGTTTATTTATTGCTAAGATTTGGCAGCTAGCTGCCCCTGGGCCAAATCAGGCACAAGGAAAGCCTCCAGCTGGTCTACCAACTCAAGGAAACTGTTCCTGCCAGTGGTGGAGTTGATAGCTCCTGCTGCCACCACTGTGAAAGTAGAGCCAACTTAATTTCAGCAGGATGCAGGAGCCTTGTTCAAGGAGGAAACAAGAGAGAGAGAAACGATGTTACACACATGCGCGCGCGTGCGCACACGCACACACACGTTGCTTATTACTTCTTATGACAAAGGGGATTAGGAAGCTGCCTTATAACAATTTGGACCCTTGGTTCCACTGATCAGCAGTAGTCTGTGGGGTTTCAGTAAGGGGTCTTTCCCAGCCTGGGGATGCTCACCTTTTCCATTCAAGACATCTCCTTTATAACACAGTATCCACTAATTGTTCCACCTCCCCCTGTCATGATTAACTGTCCTGCTAATATCCATGTTCTGTAACAAATAGGGATGTACAAGAATTTTGTTTCTTGCTCACATTCAATTTGCACATGGAATCATAGAACAGTAGGGTTGGAAGGGGCCTATAAGACCATCAAGTCCAAACCCTGCTCAGTGCAGGAATCCAGGTCAGAGACCATCCCTGACAGATGGCTGTCCGGCTTCATCTTGAATGCCTCCAGCGTGGGAGAGCCCACCACCTCCCTAGATTCCATTGTCATATTGCTCTAACAGTCAGGGCATTTTTCCTGATGTTAAGCCGAAATCTGGCTTCCTGTCACTTGAGCCCATTCTTCCGTGTCCTGCACTCTGAGATGATCAAGAAGAGATCCCGGCCTTCCTCTCTGCACAACTTTCCCTACTTGATTTGCGCAAATTTCCAAATATGTGCACATTTCTAAATCAGGCCTACTTTAATCTATTTAAAATTTGGAGGGGTTGCGCAACTTTCATGTTTCGACCACTGTTCATTTTGCGCAATTTTCCTATTTGCACCAGATAAGCAGTGATCACAAACGCGAATGTAAATCGATTTCAAGATGAGCGGTGAGCCGATGTGAGAATGTTATAGAGCTCGAGGATTGCTCATTTGCCCATCCCTAGTAGCATTATCCCTGCTTTGGTTAGGGATGAGAGGGGAAGCTTCAGACTGCTTGGCATCTGATAAGACTCCTAGGAATGGTGCCCCAGTTCTAGGGACAACCCTTTAACTGCCGCTGAAATCATTGTACCCCCTCCAAAGCCTCCACTGACTCCAGTGGAAACATTCTTTCTTCTTTTACTTCCTGTGCTGGAGGGGGGTTGGGGGAAGCAAAAGGGGGAGGGAGAAGGTGGACTCCTTTCCTCTCAGTCTGCACTGCTTCAGATCCAAAATCTTAAATGCAATTAATGTAAGGTGTCAGTTGCCCTCAGACCCTGAGAGCAGGGCTTTTCACTTGAACCCTGCCCTTTCTGCTGCCTCTTTGGCAGCTGTCAGGACTGGAAGCATGTCTAAGTTCCTCAATGCCTGAACATAGATCAGTCTCAAGAAACAGGATCAGCAGGTCAAGCTTCTTGCAGATAGAGCCTAGGGGAGGCTGCAAAGTGGTAAAAGCTACAAAATCTCAGATTATTAAATGTGATCTTGTAGCTCAGTGGGCCAATGGTCACTGTGATCCAAGCAGTGACCCATGCGAGCGGCTTTATAAAGATTGTTTCTCCCATAATGTTGAGCCAGAGGTTCTTCATGGAAATGTTTCTGCTCAGGTTGTTGAGGGGGCGGGGGTAAGGATGTACGAAACTCATTTACCTTTCCACAGATGTGATTCACGGTGGGGGGGAGGTGCTCCGTCCCTCCCCCCAGAATCCTCCCTGGCCGGCTCTGCTCTGCGGCGGCTCTGCAGAGCCTCCGGCCAGGGCCATCCACAGCCGGAGTTCCGGCCACGGCCGGGCTGCTGCGGACACAAATGGTGGCCACCGTAGCAGCCACCATTTGAGTCCTGCCAGGCTGCCATGATACGTAGTATTTACGTAGCCTATCACGGCAAAGAGCAGGCATGCAAATGGCGACCGCTACGTCGTTTGCACCACTGCTCTTTCCATGATAGGCTACATAAGTATTTACGTAGCCTATCACAGTAAAGGCAGCCACACAAATGGCATAGTGGCTGCCATTTGCGTGGCTGCCTTTACCATGGTAGGCTATGTAAATACTTACGTAGCCTATCACGGAAAGAGCAGTGGCGCAAACGGCGAAGCAGCCGCCGTTTGCATCCCTGCTCTTTGCCGTGATAGGCTACGTAAATACTTATGTAGCCTATCACGGCAACTTGGCAGGACACAAATGGCGGCCGCAGCAGCCGGCCGAAAGACCAGCCGCCGCCACTGTAGCCACCACCGCCGCTGCCAGAGCCCCAGGTAAGTTTCATTCTGGGGGGATTTTGCGAGGTGGCGGGGATGGGAGGCCGTTCCTCCATGGGTTTCGGGGGGCCGAATGCCCGTGCATTCGGCCTCACTGAAATCTGTGGCGGAATTCTCCGCCATCCCTAGGTAGGAGTCAGAAAAGGGGGGAAATGCCCCCGGGCTCACTATATTTTGCTGTTGCTTGTTTTGTGTCAGCTAGGGATAGGGGAATTTGTTGGTTTTGCTTTCTCCCTATTCATATTGTTTAAGGGAGCAATCCTATGGCTGCTAGTCAATGGCTAGGTAGCCACAGGATATGTGGTTTTCCGGGAGCCGATCTTGGGGCCCAGGCTCCAAGGTCGGTCCCCGAAGAACTGACCCCCCCTGTCTGCACTGCCTCGCAGGCAGCGTGGAACAGCCCTGAGCTCTGCACTCCAAAGAGGAGCACGGAGCAACCAAAATGGAGTGTTCTGGGGGGTGTTCCAAGGGGGGAAGTAGAAATGCTGGTACGACACATCCTATGTGTTGTCTGTCAGCCTCCTCCCCCGCTCCGCCTTCCCGTGGCTGGACAGCCGAAATTGACTGTCTAGCTGCAAGTGCAGGGCAGGAGAAGCACAGAGGAAATGATCCCCTCCGTGCTTCTCCTGCCCGGCATTGGATAGGCAGTCACCTCCAATTTCAGAGGCGGCCGCCTATCCCCAGAGAATTGTACCCTAAATCTCTCAAGTTCTTTCTGTCCTGAATGTAGAGAAATTTGAGGATTTGGGTAAATCCTTATCACAGCTATTCATAGCATGTGGAGGACCATGTTTTACCTGCCTGCTATATAGCTGTTAAAGATGAAGAGGCTCTGAGGAAAAAAGGAAAAAAGAAAAAAAGTAGTGGCTACCCTAAGGCAAAGGTAAAGGTGTCCCCAACCAGTCGTGTCCGACTCTAGGGTGCGGTGCTCATCCCCGTTTCTAAGCCGAAGAGCCAGCGCTGTCCGAAGACGCTTCCGTGGTCATGTGGCCGGCATGACTGAACACCGAGGTGCACGGAACGCTGTTACCTTTCCCGCCGAGGTGGTACCTATTTATCTACTTGCAATTTCTTGCTTTCAAACTGCTAGGTTGGCAGGAGCTGGGACTGAAGACGGGAGCTCACTCCCTCACGCAGTGCTCGGGTCTCAAACTGCTGTCCTGCCGACCTTCCGGTCTGCAGTTCAGCGTCTTAACCGCTAAGCCACCGCGGCCCCATAGTGGCTACCCTAATGAAGCACTAACATGGTTGAATACACAGGAATTCAAACCCAGGCTTTTAAGAGCTAAGCTATCAAAGCTTTTGGCCTGGATTGTCATTTTTGGTTTCTCCTTCATTCCTTTTTTTTTTTTTTGTGGTAAATCTCAGGTATTTTCCTTCCTAAATCTGAAAACATATTTGATTGTTCATAAAGTCTTATTTGAAATGAACGGAAATGTCATAAATAAAATAAATAAATAATAAATTCTCACTTATCCCTAATGGCTGCATTGTACCACTCACTGGCTGGCAGATGGCTCCCCCCCACACCTCCAAAGAACACTGCATTATCAGTCCCAATGGACTCAAGTTCCCCTTTTGCTTCCCACCAACAATGGACAAACAGGGCAGCAGAACTGGGAGACAATTTCTTGGCAGCCACAGAAAACGTTTTCATTCCTCCAGCTCAGTTCCTCAGTTGCAACTGGCTGTTTCGTGTTTGCCTTGACATAATGTGTGAAACTGCCTTAAGAAACTTCCTGGGTTGCATCAAGCCAGTAAATGTGCAAAGTTATCCTCACCACTGCCAGCGTAGCGGATGCCATTTGCATCTCTGCCCTTGGCGTCCGCAGACTGGCAGCAGATGGCTGCGGACCGAAGACGACGGACCCGGACCGGCCGGCACCAGGTAGGGTCCGTCCCGACTGGACTTCGCGGGGTGGCAGGGGGGAGCACTCCATTCCGCCACAGACTCCAGGGGTTCTCTGAGCATGGTCAAAAAAGCTCAGGGATTGAAGAGGTGTGTTGTGTCACCTGTCAGTAGCTTAAAGACTACACAGGTCTCTGGAGCCTTCAGAGTTAGTATTTGGAGGTTTTTGCACAACTCTGAGCTGTGATTGGTGTCTAGGACTTGAAAAAACACACATAAACAGACATTTTGAGGGGCATTTGAAAACTCACTGGTCACATCTGCATAGAACCACATTTCATATTCTGACCTGGAGAATAACTTCTTTGTGAAATGCTGCTTGATTCACAATGCAGCAGGCTATTTAAGAAATTTGGTGATGTCATGCTAGCTCTGTACACGCCTAAGCCTATCACTAGATTTCACCCAAAAGCAAAATTTGAAGTGAATTCAGGGGTTCCTGCTCAGGCAAAGGATGCAAGGAACTTCAAAAGAAGCAAAAATAATTGCAAAAAGGGTAGCAAAATTGCTTGGGGTGGTTCTGCATCATAGCTACAATTTTTCTCTGGATGAACTTAAGGCCAGACCACATGACTTCTTATCTCTCAAAATATTTATGAGATGCAGATAGATAGATAGATAGATAGATAGATAGTATACACACACACACACACACACAGAGAGAGAGAGAGAGAGAGAGAGAGAGAGAGAGAGAGATTTTTACCTCCAGACTGAGATGTAAATGATTATCAAGAGCAAGAGAGTCAGGGAAGACACTCCGCAGCCAACAATTAATGTGACCGAAGGGACAAGCACCTTTTCCGTATTCTGAAAGAGAGAAAATAGAAACACCATGGTACTTGAAAGAGTAGCCAACTTACATTCCATCACAACGTATTTTCTAGGGTAGATTGAGTTCTGACCCAGATATTATAGTTCTGTTACTGCTGACAAATATCTGGAACTCTCTCTTATGGCTGATTCTATGGCACTGTTTCAAATGTAAGCATTTTTGTGAGCATCATTTTTTTTATTATTATTTTTCACAATCTGCATCACAACCTTCAGAAAAGTATGGTTTTCGATGTCTAACTGTATTCTGCTTGTGTTCAAGTTCAAGAAGTGCAAATTTGATAAGTTCACATTGAAATGCAAACCAAACAAATCCATCTCTTATCTAGTCAAATATCCTTTTTCCTCACATTGGCCAAGTAGATGTAAGAAGCCCAAGAGAAGGGCACAAAGGCAAAAAAATAGAAGTTTTGTTGAGCTATGGCCTAAGAGCCATTGACAGTAGGGATGGGTGAACACACAATGTTCAGGTTTGTTGAGGTTCTTTGAATCCTTCCTTGAAGTTTGTTTTGCCTCATTTGCAGTCCCAAATGCAAGAGCCCCCCCCCCCCGAAAAATGCACATTTTATTAGGAAAACGTGTGCATTTTAAAAAGTACACATTATTTTCCATTTTAAAAAATTGCATTTTCTGGGAATGTGCATTTCCCTCCATAGCTAAAAAATGAAAATGCAGGCTGTGTGTGTGTGCATGCGACGCGCGTGCATGCAAATGTGCACTTCTAAAAATGTGAATATGCACATTTGAACATGAATGCAAGTTTGGGAAATTGCAACAAATTCCTGAGAACTGTGTTCCAGTTCACATTTGTATTAGGAATTACAAACAGAGCATGTTCGCATGAATGAGGCCCATCAATTTCATTGGGAAAAACCAAGTTTTTGTATTATGTATGGGAAAGGTGGAAAACCTTTGTTCTACTCCCCTTCTCCACACCAGTCATCATTTTATAAAACTCTTTATAAAATCACGTCTCCTTGTAGTAGCCTTCCTCGCCCTCGACTTACAGCCCCCCAAATGTTGCAGCTTTTACTTGTAAGAAAGGTGTGCTGACTCTTTCATTTTAGTTGCTCTTTTCTGTACCTTTCCCAGCTCTGTGAAATGCCATGTAGGCTAGCAGGAATTACGCTTGCTAAACCAGTCTTTTGCCAGGATCAGGTGTGCTGGATTGAATATTCAGAGCCTCAGATGACTCTGTAAATGCTCAAGAACACTTTTATTTGAGTTATTTTAAACATTAATAACAGGTTCTGAAACTTAGCCTTTGACAACCATGTCTCAAATGAAGCCTCCCTTAACCTTGCAAAAAAGATAAGGAGGTAAGCAATAGGGCAGGTCATTTAGTCACTGAATAATTTCTTTTCCAGTATTGTCAAACTGACATTGAACCTCAGATAAAAGTCGCACTTCAAAAACATACAGGGTTCTTTGGACAGATTTCCAATTCAGCAACACAAAACCATAACAATGTGATTGCAATGTCTGCACATACTACGATGGCCAGAAAAACTGCAGGGATAACAAACCAATTTCCCCCGCAGCTGTGCCTCCCTGACCAGCTTAAACAAACAGCTTAAACAAGGCTTATGATGTGAGACTTAAGGAGCTAAACTCTGTTCATCTTAGGCGGTCGAGTGGTGATGTGCTTGTTCTCCACAAATCCCCAGCACATGGAAAGGCAGCTACGTAGCAGCAGAGGGGTGCTGAAGTCACCACAAAACTCAGAGGGGAGTGGAACAGTCACCCAAGGGCACGTGCAGCTTTCAAAGAGTGACACAGATATGGCTGCGTTGGTACAGATCAGCCAGAGGTTTCAAGCTGGAACTGAGAACCAATGCAGCTGTAGGAACAGGAGCTGCGTGGCAGCCAAATTAAACTGAGCTG
The DNA here is from genome assembly GCF_057233095.1 of Heloderma suspectum. Classification (NCBI taxonomy): domain Eukaryota; kingdom Metazoa; phylum Chordata; class Lepidosauria; order Squamata; family Helodermatidae; genus Heloderma; species Heloderma suspectum. The sequence goes on from NC_139461.1 coordinate 9,061,898, forward strand.
GGCCCGCCACCTGCCTCCGGCACAAATAGCAGCGGCATAGTAACAGGAATATGTTCCAGTTCAGTGGACTGTCAGAGCAATACGATGGAACCCATTCCCTAGGGAGGTGGTGGGCTCTCCCACACTGGAGGCACTCGAGGTGAAGCTGGACAGCCCTCTGTCGGGGATTCTCTGACTTGGATTCCTGCACTGAGCAGGGGGCTGGGCTCAATTGTCTTACAGGCCGCTTCCAACCCTACTATTCTATGATTCTATGAATCTCAGTAGTGTGGCAAGTCACTCCAGTCAAACAGCAGAGGCAGTCAGCACAGGGGGTTAGTCCATGTGGCCTCCTTGCATGTATCTGCCTGGAGAGTCTCCTGTTTGGTAGATCTGATGTGGTTGGGCTTTGGGGAGAAAAAAGATGTGGCCTCTATGCCATGCACAAGGAAGTCACTGCTGTTGCTTGGCCCCGGACAAACTGCCTCTCCTCCATGCCTCTGTCAGTGTGCATTGGTGCTGCCAGGGAAGATATGCAACTCCATTGGAAGAAAGCAGCACCTCCAGGCCTCTTTCCTCCCTGATTCCCGTGGCTCTGTGATAGCGCAGAGAAAAGGAGAGACTTTCAATCAATGCTATCAACTAGGGTGGAAGTAATGCCTGCCATGGCCCGGGGGGGTCAGAGCTGTCTCTGCTCTCAAAGAGCCTGCCTGGGAGCGGAGAAGCACATTGTGCTTTTATATTTTTTTTCTCCCTCTCCTCTTCTTTTTCTCTTCAGCATTGTTCTCCTGTAGTTTCTCCCTGCCTTCTTTTCTGCTCTAAGCCAGTTCTTCTTTATTCCAGCCCCAATCAAGATGCCTCCCTCTGTCTCTCCCTCCATCCTCACCCCTCTTCCAACACACCCAGTTTCCTTCCTTCCTTCCTCCTGGGGATGGTGCGACCATCCGGTTGGGGCTCGAAGCCCAGTGAGAAGTTGCCATTTTGGCCCCCTGGACACCAGTTCGCAGACCTGAGCTCTTGCCCGACTTGCGGCATGCTGAGTTGGGCAAGAGCTCGGGTGCCCACTCCCTCAGCAAGGGGAGGGGAAGAAGGCAGTGCCTCTCCTCCATCCCCCATCCTTGCTACAGTGGCAGTGGCTTGGGACAGGCTGGCCATTTTCCATAAGTTTTCCTGGCCTTACAGAAAACAACCACCTTATCCCTTGCCACTGCCGCTGTAGCAGGTGGGGGTGGAGGGAAGAAGGAGGCACTTATCCTCTTCCCCCCCACCACCTGCTGGAGGTCAGTGAGAGGGTGGGGGGAGGCTGCCAAGGCCCTTTTCCCCTGCGCTGGCCCTTGACAGCCAGTGTGAGGGAGAGGGGCAGCTCACAGATAGGCGGGGTGAGCAAGGCCAAGCAGGCCCAGACTGTGCAGGCTGCAGGGAGCAGTTTGTCAAGCTCCCCCCATCCCGAATGGAGATGGGCTCATCCATCCCTACTTCCTGCAGTTCCCTTCCCTGCGCTGAAAAAGAAGAGAGCTAAGATGGGGAATGGGAGGGTATCTTCTGATCCAGCCCTCAGCCCAGCTCTGGCCCCAGTCTGATTTCTCATCTTGCATGCCTGCTAGGGATGTTTCAGTTTGGTTTTGATCAGGAATCAGGATGTAAGTTCTCACCTCCTGAGATTAACATGGACTCGGATGCAATTTGGGGTCAAAGTCCATACGTTTCCAAGCTTGCAATGTGATGAGTGGACCCCCAAATATGTGTTCAATAGAAGGAGTACATTTTAAGAAATGCACATGAACAAAATGTGTACTTTTGAAAAATGTGCACAAACACCCTTTAAACAAAGGGAGAAGAACACATACATTTCAAGGATGTACACAAGTAATGTGTACATTTGGGGAAAAAATATGCACAAAAATACACACAATGTTTCATTTGAAAACAACAACAAAAATTGTAATCTGATATGGACACAAGACAGAATGAGCTCTGAGGTGGAATTTGGGGAAATTTGATGAGCATGAGGTTTGCTTGTACACAGATCCCTAATACCTGCCCTGAGTCCTTATTCCATGTATTTATTGTATTTATTTATAATTTATTACATTGCTATATTGACCAATACGAAAAGCTCTCTGGGCAGTTCACAATGTACAGCTAGGGATGCTGCAATGCTGGGTTTTTGAATGTCAGATCTCATCACTTTCCAGAGCAACTCTGTGAGTGAAGATGGATGTGATGTTTCCAGAGCAATAATGCTGGTTTGAAACCTCCCTCAGACTGTTTGGTACAAATCCAACCTTTCTATATTGGGGTGAGCTCTGGAACAGTGATGTGCAGTGGTTAGAGCAGACGTTTCTTACCTGGTACCCTCCAGATGTGCTGGGCTGCAATTCCCATCATCCCCAGCAGTCCCGTGCAACTGGAGGGCACCAGGTCGAGGAAGCTTAGGTTAGAGTGTCAGACCAGGACTGGCAAGATGCCTATTTAAATTTCCACTCAGCCATAGAATTATAGAGTCATAGAATAGTAGGGTCGGAAAGGGCCTACAAGGCTATCGAGTTCAACCCCCTGCTCAGTGCAGGAATCCAAGTCAAACCATCCCTGACAGAGGGCTGTCCAGAATGCCCCCAGTGTGGGAGGCCCACCACCTCCCTAGGTCATTGGTTCCATTGTCATATTGTGCTAACAGTCAGGAAGTTTTTCCTGATGTTCAGCCGGAATCTGGCTTCCTGGAACTTGATCCCAAGATTCTGTGTCCTGCTCGTGTCCTGAAGTTCTCTGGGTCTTACCTACTTTGTGGCGGGGTGATGGTTTGTGAGGATTACATGGGGGTGGGAGGAGAGAATCTCCTTTGACATCCTCACTGGGAAGGCAGGATATAAATGTCAGATATTCATAAAAAGAAAAATAAGTATTCAGTGGGGAAAAGTTTGCTATAAAGGAGACCTGTTGAGTAACGCTCATAAAAATCTTACCTCCAACCCATGGAGCAGTTTTGGAGAAAACAAAACAACACACACAAACAACAAAACTTGCAGCAGCAACAAAAACCCCAAATAGGCACAAAGAAAAAAAGAAGAAAAGAAAAAGAAGATGCTCTGGTGCTGTCCTTGGTGATGGTGAGCCCAACTCCTGAGAAACTGATGGATGATTTCTCCTCTCCTTGGAGAAATTTGGTGAAGTCCCCCCCCCCCCCAAACACACACACACACACACTTCTCTGCACATAAACAGGATGGAGAATTTCAAGAGACCATTTGTGGACAGACCCAGGGCTAACATACAGAAATATAGAAACCTACTTGAAAGAGAAGCAAATGGTTCCTCGGGGTACATAGTTCACCCAATGGATTAAATGAAGTTACTGGCTTGTTGCCACTAGCACGAGAGGCAATTTCCCACAAGAGGTGCGGCTTCTCTGAAATATCGATAGATACTTGGTGACTGAGATTAGGGCTTTGCACACAGTTATTCAGGGTGACTGAGTGTTAGTAAGGAAGGATGCTTGAGGAATTCAATATTTGTGAATTACAATATGAACTGTCCCTCTGAGCCTCCCAGAACTTAGTTTGCATTTCTCAAATGTTCCAAAGCAGTTCTTTGCTCAAAGTATTGAAATGCATTTTTTTAAAAAAAATAAATAAAGTAAGTTTAAAAAGTTGTCATCTGAGAGGAAGTAAGTTTAGAAATGCACATTTAAACAACACATTTCAATGCAAATTTTCATACAGATTAAAAAAATACAGAACAGGTGTAAACCAAATAAATATAAACCAAATACACAGTTACAAGATGGGGGATATGTGGCTCAACAATACCACAAGCAAGAAGGATCTTGGAATTGTGGCAGTTCACAAGCTGAATATGAGCCAACTATGTGATGTGGCTACAAAAAAGGCAAATGCTATTTGGGGCTGGATTAATAGAAGCATAGCTTCCAAATCCCAGGAAGTACTAGTTCCCCTCTGCTCAGCACTGGTTAGGCCTCATCTGGAGTACTGTGTCCAGTTCTGGGCACCACACTTGAAGAAGGATGCAGACAAACTGGAAAAGGTTCAGAGGAGGGCAACAAAGATGACCAGGGGACCGGAAACAAAGCCCTATGAAGAGAGACTGAAAGAACTGGGCATGTTTAGCCTTGAGAAGAGAAGACTGAGGGGTGATATGATAGCGCTCTTCAAGTACTTGAAAGGTTGTCACAGAGAAGAAGGCCAGGATCTCTTCTCGATCATCCCAGAGTGCAGGACACGGAATCATGGGCTCAAGTGACAGGAAGCCAGATTCCGGCTGAACATCAGGAAAAGCTTCCTGACTGTTAGAGCAATACGACAATGGAACCCATGACCTAGGGAGGTGGTGGGCTCTCCCACACTGGAAGCATTCAAGATGATGCTGGACAACCATCTGTCAGGGATACTCTGACTTGGATTCCTGCACTGAGCAGGGGGTTGGACTTGATGGCCTTGTAGGCCCCTTTCAACCCTACTATTCTATGAGTCTATGAAGTCCAGGTGCTTTATTTTTTTAAATAAAGCCAGACAATATTCATACGATCATAGAGCATCAGCTCTCTACTGCAAGAAAGTGAAAAGTAGATGAGAACAGGCTCAAAGCTATCAAGGGATATATTGTAAGCTCTTTAGGGCAGTGAGTTCACCTTTTTGCCTATGCTACATTCAATGCAATTAATAGGGATGGGTGAGAACTAGGTTTTGGTTCAGTTTTGATAAGGATTCCCCCTCCCCCCAAGTTCTCTGTCTTTGGGACAAAAAGAATGTGTGATTAAAAAAATAAATGAATTAATGTATGAACAAACCAAAACGAACAAACCAAAACTCGATTCATTAATCCAGGCTCTGGGCATTGAGTGCTTTGCTCTAAAATGTCTGCACTGAAATTCTATTATGTTAGCCCTCAATTAGGGTTGCCACCTCTTTTTCGTCTGTCTGGTTCCTCATCTTTTACAGCTGCATGGCATGCAGATAGAACATCATCATCTCCACGCTGGGAAGAGCTGTGCCTCTTGCATTTGGTTGGTGCAGATGTGTGAGAATTCTGTATAAGCGAATGTCTGATAAGAATTTATCAAAATTTGCAAAGTTCCTATTTGGGAGCGAATCATAATAATAATAATAATAATCATAATAATAATAATAATAATAGAATGTGGGAGAAAGTAGGGATGTGCGAACTCACCCCCGTCACAGTTCTCTGGACTTCTGCTCAGCCCCAGCCCCTGCTCACCAGTCCCCAGACCATACCTGAGACCCTCCCATACTTGGCGAGCAGCCCACACTCACCCCAACAGCCTCATCAAGCTCTGCAATTGCCATTTTTAAAAAACAATAAAATGGCGATTGCAAAAATGTGCATGTTTTCACATAAGCAAAAATGCACATTTCACAAATGCGCATATTCGCATGTGCGAAAGTGTGCATTCACAAAAATGTGCATTTTCACATAGGTGAATGTTCACATTTGCAAAAATGTGCATTTTTGTGCATGTAGAAATATGCACATTTTTGCAATCAACATTTTATTTCTCCCAAAAATGGTGATCATGAAGCTCAACAAGGCTGCCAGGGTGAGTGCAGGCCATTTGCTGAACACGGACAGGGGGAGGGGATCGGCGAGTGGGGCTAGGGGGTGTGGGCAGGGGCGGTTCCACCAGATTCTCGGCTGAATCAGGTGCCCACGCCATCCCTAGGAGAAAGTAATACTGACTGACTTGCCCATCCCGAGTTCAATATACTTTCTTTGATGACATTCTCTAGATAGAATAAAAACAGCACCAGCATAAACATGTGCTCCAGTTGTGCCTGTATACTGGAGACAGTCCTTATCATCTGATAGGTGTATCTGATAAATACATAGTTTCTTAACCAGAAGGAGAATGGGAACCATTCTGCTAAGCTCTCCCCCCATCCCGCCAATTCCTCACAAATTTTTAGGCCTCTGAAAGGGGCAGAACTAGGTGAATCTCCTCTCCTGGGAAGGCCCTCAGCTGGGCTTCCAGCAGCTCACAGCACAAACTCCATCACTGAGGGTCCTGGAGGGTTTGGGGCATCTTTGACAGCAGAGGGAGGAAGCAGCTGCAATTCTGGCTCTGACCAGGGAGCAGCTATGCAAAACAGACAGGTGTCATCCTTCACCGAATGATTCCTGTATCGTCACTCAGTGTTTAATGTAACAAAAATGGACACTTGGCTCTCCGGTTCTGTTTCTGTGTGCCAGGCATCTGAGCCAGCAGCGGGCAGGAACCTGGATGCAGATGGCCCTGGCTGACGTGGAAGGTCTCAGCTTGCTCCTCTCCTGAAAGAGCAGCTTGTCAAGACTCTCATTTGGGATATGCACTGCCATCCAGGGGCTGGCCCAGATAATGCTTGCTGTGTTACAGCAGGAGAAAAGAGAACCTTGCAACCTCCATGTGTTTTCAGAGGTGTTCCATCAAAAGGCAGGCACCACTTCTTATGAAGGTAACCCAAACTTCATTTCTATTTCTTGGACTTTGAACTACCACCACTCTAACAGACATCTTGGCAAAACCCACAAAGGGATCCCACACTGCCCGGGGAGACTGCTAGCCTCTCCTCCAGATATCAACTCTGAACTCACCACCTCTGAACCTGTGGGGAGCCAGAAGATTATGTGAGTACTCTTATTTGTGCCCTCCCTCTTTGACACAAGTGAACAATTGTACTAGGGACTAGCACCCTGTGGTTATAGGTATGGTTGTCAGAGGAATCAGTCCAGAGCCAGAGGTGAAGTTTGCTGAGCTTTCAGCAGCTCAGGCCCCCAGACTTGCTTACTCGTGAGCTGGCCCATTTCAATCTGTATCGAGTTGGGCCATCTCATAGATTTTCAGGTTGTTGTTTGTTTGTTTGTTTCCCTTAAAATCACCATTTATGCAAATTGAGGCAGATTGCATAATTTGCACACATTGCACCTGCAATTTGCATGAAATTAAGCTCACTACAGCTGCAATTTGTGCAAATTACTGCACAAATTGGAATAAATTATGATTTCAAGGGGCACCCTCACCCCCCGAGAAAGTTCCTGGATGTCAGGAAAAAGCCCACGGCTCGGCTCACAATTGAAGCCAAGACGGGGGTTCTGGGGAATCCAGTGAGCCCCAAAAGAGCTGGATTTCCCCGTGATAGCACATAAGATCTTTGGTGCAACCTGACATGCAGACAATCATTGGCCCCTTTAGGAAAAACAGAGGCATACAGCCTTTTATCATTGTTGCTTCACCAGCTCCACCTGAAGTGGGTCTACTCTCATAAACTACTCACTAATTGTCCCTTATGCCAGAGGTGCAGAACTTCAGGCCAGAGGGGGGGCACTCCTAGGGATGTCACAGGAGTACAAGATAGTGGGGAAGTCCAGCAGACTCCTCCCCCTCCACTTGGCCTCCCGGACCCAGTCAGCAGACCACTGCATGTACTGGACTCCATTTGTGAAGCTGCCGCATGGTCCACGAGCGCCCTAGGCACTCCCTCCCCCTGGCCCCAACCCTTTCTCCCAACCACCTCTGTCTCATGCTTTCCTGGCTTTTGTCTCCTCCTCCCCATTCTAAAAGATTGACACTCCTCTCCTATGGCTTATTGACTGGCAGTAAGAGCTTTAAGCTAAATGTTCTGGTATGTTGGGTAATAGTAGCCCCTGTCCCTTTTGCATTAGGCCCTGCCCACCACTGGAATCCCCCCCACCCAAGCTTCTCTGAAATTGAATTTGTCCATTTCAGGCTGGAAGAGGCTCAGCACCCCTGCCTCATGCCTCAAAAACCCCTGCGGAATGCCCTCCAGCTGCTTCTTCTATTCAGCCACGTATGCATCCACCTCTCTCTGTTCAACACCCTTTCCAAAATCCAACATTGCTATGAAGACTTTGGCTCAACTCATCCTCGGCCTCAACTGCAGGCTAAACCAGAGCTTCAGGGCAGGACATCCCTCCTGCTGCTGTGTGCCACGATCCCAGCCCCGATCAATGCTTCTCCCATGGTGGTATTCACATAAAAACAACAACACCAGAATTGAACATGATGACTCAACTAATGTAATGTGTTGCCCCTGAAACAGAGCCTAACATGTAACCTTACATATAACTTTGCCTTTGCATGCATTTATCTCTGGTTACACTTGCCTCTCCCATTCTTTCCCTTTCTCCACTGTTGTTTCCTTTGTCATTTCTATCACTTCTTTCTTCCTGTTGCCCACCACCCCCACGCCCCCAGCACCAGCACATTGGAATTAAGGGTGCAATACTATGTATGTTTAGACTAGGGATGGCGGAGAATTTCTCCCCGAAACTTCGGGGGGCCGAGCGCCAACGTGTTCGGCCCCCCGAACAAGTTTCGGGGAGAAATCCTCCGCCCCCCCCACCCCCCGCCCCCCCCGGGACGGGACTCACCTTCCCTGAATGTCCCTCCCGGCGGCGGGTCCGGCTGGCGGTTCGTCCGGTGTTCGAGCAGGGCGGGAGCGGCAGCCGGTCTTTCGACCGGCTGCCACCCCCGCCATTGCAATGAAAGAAAAAAAAAACAACACGTCCCCTGATAGGCTACGTGACGATTCACGTAGCCTATCACGGCAAGATTTGCAAAGTCAGCCGTGATAGGCTACGTCAATCGTCACGTAGCCTATCACGGGTGACTTTAAAAAAAAAAAAAAAGTGTGTACGGATAATGGCGGCCCCCATAGGGAGCCGCCATTCCCCTTCCTTATTTGGTCGCTGTAGTCTACGTCAATGTTTACATAGACTACGGCAAAAATAAGGGCAACGCTATTTGCGTTGCCCTTATTTTCGCCGTAGTCTACGTAAACATTGACGTAGACTACAGCAACTAAATAAGGAACGCGAATGGCAGCTCCCTATGGGGGCCGCCATTCGCGTATGCGCTTTTTTTTTTTTTTAAAGTCACCCGTGATAGGCTACGTGACGATTTACGTAGCCTATCACGGCTGACTTTCCAGATCTAGCCGTGATAGGCTACGTGAATTGTCACGTAGCCTATCAGGGGACATGTGTTTTGTTTTTTTTTTACTTTCGTGTTCGCGGCCGGGCGAGGCGGGAAGCCTCCTCCCCGGCCTGAATTTCGGCCGGACGAGGCGGGAAGCCTCCCCCCCCGGCCTGAATTTCGGCCGGGCGAGGCGGGAAGCCTCCCCCCCCGGCCTGAACTTCGCGGGGGGAGCAGCGAAGCACTCCCCCCCACCACGAAAAAGCTGCGAGAAAAGGTAAGTGACTTTCGTTCACCCCTAGTTTAGACAGAAAAAAAGTCCTACAACCCTCAGCATGCCCCACCCAGCATGGATGACTGCAAGGATGGGCAAATAGGTGATTTTTTAGTTCACCAAGATTCTTCGAACAGCCGCTAAATGCTCATTCCACCTCCATTTGTGTGGATAGGAAAAGTGTGCAAATTTTTTTCCAAAGTTGTGTGAATTTCCAAAGTTGCAGAACTTTCCTCACATAGACTGCTGGGATTAGTAGGGCTCTTTTTGTCTAAACATGCATAGGATTTCTCCCCTACAATCATAGAGTTGGAAGAGACCTCAGAGATCATCTAGTCCAGTCAGAGATCATCTAGTTCAATGGTGGCTCTGTAACGCAGGATGCAGCTACAGTATCCCTGACAGATGGCCATCCACCCTCTGCTTAAATACCTCCAGTGAAGGAGAACCCACCTTCTCCTGAGGCAGTCTATTTCAATACCAAAGACCTCTTACCATTACAAAGTTTTGCCTACAGTTTAGCTGAAATCTACTTCCCTTCAATTTCCACCCACTGGTTCTAGTCCTGTCCTCTGGAGCAATGGAGAACAAGTGTGTTCTGTGTCCTGTGTGATAACTTTTCATAAAGTTGAAGGCAGCGATCATATTCTTTCAACTGTAAGTTTCTTGGGGCAGGTAGCTATAGGTATACTGACAGCACTAGATTTATAAATAACCATAAGTAATAATATCCTGCTCAGCATTTAAAACAAGTAAGACTTCAAAAGCACCTGTAGCCTTCATTCTAATCATCATCTTTTATATCCCCTTTTCGCTGTTCATGTGATGACTGCAGATTACATAATGTATAATAGCTTCTGTTCACTGAAAGCATGTTTGGAGAACTTAAAGTCCCCATTCTGCATGTTTCTGCCAGTCTTAACAGGCCATTCCACATAATTATAGTAAATAAAATAGACCCAGAGAGCCCTCTTAATGCGGCACTATTCATTAACAATTACTATCTCCTCACTCTCTATTAAGCAAGCTCTGTGGGAATAGCGGGGCAATTTGTGCTTGGTAAACTGCTCTGCTTACTCTCTCAGACTTAAAAGAGCAACAGCACTGCATATTGCTAATAAGTAGGGAGACTCAAAGGTTTGTGACTAGAATATCTAAAAAGGTTCTCAGAGCCTCTGCAGGAGAAGGCGTAGAGTTCATGTTCAAAGCAAGAAGTCAGGCACCCTAAGGTTTTTTGCTCTATAAGGCCAAACTAGGTGGATCCATAAATCGGCACGAACGATTCGCCCTTCTCTTTGAACGTTGAATTTGGGAGCCAGGGGCTGTACATACATATTTCCAAATGAGACATATACTGGCTTTGGAGGAGGGTAAATTTCACCAGGAAAATACTGCAGGGGAAAACAGTGAACCTCCACCTCCACGTCATGGTTCAGATGAGCCCCCCTCAGGTATTTGAAAAGCTTTGCAGATAACAGAAGTGCATTCACACATTGTAGGTAGGGATGTCGTGGGAGTCCGAGAGGGGGGTGAAGTCTGGTGGGTGCCCCCTGCTTGGCCTCCCAGACTCCCATCCGTGGACTGCCACCATTTACCTGTCCCTGTCCAGCTCCCTGGACAAGTCTGCAGGTGCCCGGCAAGTGGTGTGCGCCCCCCCGACCCCTCAGAGAGCTGCCATTTTGTGTAAAAATGGTGGCTCGTTGTTTTATGTAAAAGGCCTTTTATGCAAATGGTGGCCATAAAGCAGCCATTTGCACAAGATAACAGGCATGAATGGGAGCTGAACAGGGGTGGGTAAATGGTGGCAGTCTGGCGAGTGGCCCGCAGGGTGGGTGCAGGGTGGTTCTTCTATCTCTAATTGTAGGCAACAACAGGGAGGCATTGGGGGATTTCTGGGGATTGGCAGATTTTCAGGGATGGGGGGTGAACTCAGTGGCAGCAGCAATGGTCCTATGGGAAGCACATACCTGTCAGTCTCAGTCCTGCCAAGACTGTCAGTTTTTTGAGGTCAACCTCATATCTTATCATTTCTGCACATGCTTGCAAAATTTGTACACATTTTTGTAATGTACTCATCATTGATATACACATCAATGTATGCAATGTTGTATGCATTTTTGAATGGACACATTCTTGACTCGTGCACCTATTGAATAAAATATGGTTATGCACATTTTGGAAATGTAAGCATTCTTCTTTCTGCATTTTTCAAATGTGTGCATGTTGATGGATACCCCACTTCTTCTTTTTTGACAGAATGCATGACGAACTTGGTAATGTACAGATTTCTGAGCACAAATTAGGGATGTACGAACCCCGCACTGTCTGGTCTGGGGGAGGGTGTCTGTGGAGGGGCAATCTGGGCCACTTGGGGCCCCACAGAATCCTTCAGAGCCCAGCCGTGTCCTCTGGATTTGGTGGAGCAGCTCTCCGGCTCCCTATAAAATGTGATATGCTAATGGTGCAAATCACATTTGCGTCCATGTTCAGGTTGGGGAAGTGCAACTTAGGTAAATCCATTACAAAAAATGGAGCAAATTTTGCCCACATCCCTAAGTGGTCCTCCCAGTGGCCAATAGCTAGTGGACACGATTTCACTCCAGATTTCCTTTTGGAATTCTCTTTTGAATAATACTATGTGCTAATGTACTCTGGCTTGAAGGGGCATTGTAGGAAATAGAAATGGTTGCTTGAGTCTATCAAGAGGAAGATGGTGACTGTCGGAAGAAGCACTACATGTGCTACAAAATAGGTGCTGCTGATGAAATTGCATTCACCCCACCCCACCCAAAAAAAACCCACCTGAAATTTCTCATAAGAGAACTTTTGTGCCAGCCCTAAGAACATTAATTTGTTGGAAATGGGATGCGGGACAGACTGGACCAGTTGTGCAATGGGACTTTTGCATTTCGAAAAATAACCCTCCAAACAGCAGAAATGCTCATTTCCAGACTGGGATAGGTCAGCAGGGCTGCCTTCTGTGAGCTCCACTGGGCTGCCTTGTTTCTGCTCATTTTGGATTGTTTTAGAACCACAACAGCCCCATTGTGCAAGGGGTGGGTCCTGCGAGCACTTGGGCACAGTAGGGTAGGATCCAGTTAGCCTTTAGTCTGCTTAAGTAAAAAGAGTCTTATGTCCTTTGGTTTCATGGATAGGGCTGGGCACACGAGGGATATTTGAGACTGCTAGGATTGCACGAACATTGTCTCGTTGCTCGTCTCATGTCTGAATCCCATTCACACTTGCGATCGCTGCTCGCTCTGCGCAAAGAGGAAATTTGCGCAACTCAAGCAGTGATGGAACGGGAGATTTGTGCAAATCTCCCCAAATTTGTGCAAGCCTAATTTGTGCAAATTTCCCCCTTAGACTGATCTAAGGAGTAATTCAGCCTACTGAGGAAATTTGCTTGAATCGAACTGGGAATTGGAAATGAGATGAAGGTGTGCACATGTTTAACAATTTGCAAATATTTTCAGTGGACACATGCTCACACTTGCATTCAAAGCTTCAAACAGGGCACGCTCACAAACAAAAACCAAATTTTCCTACATCTTTAGTCATTGAGTCAAAGAGATGTTTATGTCCATGCCTACAGCTTTCATTATAATGGACCATATGGAGCCCTTCTCACTTTGTATATTTTGTCCTGCTTCTCCTTTGCTCCTGACCCAAATCCCAAAAATATAGCCACCTTCTGATTAGAGATGCCTAATGAATTCTGATACAAATGGATGTGATCCATCTCTCCTGGACTAAGGTGTGGATCAGAGCATCATTACCTATCAGCTTTTGCACCTCTGGAATGTTCTGACATTATTCCCAGCGCAAAACATTTTATCAAAATAAACAAGAGAGAGAGAGAGAGAGAATAAAAACGCATATTTTGAGAGGAAATATGTTTAGAAATTGGTATTCTGAGAGAAAATACATTTTAAAATACATATTTAAGTGGGACTTTTCATGCAGATATTTTGTTTTTGTTTTTAATGCAGGCAGAACAGACTCATGCAATGTGGACTGGAAATATTGGTTCAACCTTCACTATTTATGGTTCTCTTCTTTCTGTTGCTTAGCTTGATAATTTACCAAGGGTGCTATATGGCCAACCCCAGAGACCCTGACTAATAAAGCTCTTCAACTCAGCAGGGATCAGGCTGAATGGTTGTGCACTCATCATCAGATGGTACAGAGAGAGAGAGAGAGAGAGAGAGAGAGAGAACATGCCAGGCAGGGAAAGAGATCCCAGCTTGTGTTGATCCTGAGAGAAATGTCATCCTCATTGGGCGCCAGCTGTCAATAAAGTGTGGAATGTTATCCAAACAACAGACTGTACGCTTGCCCTTTATTTAAAACACACATACACACAACACCTCTCTCCACATACACACATTAGAGTTAGAAAATGCCAAATGGAACCTGCAGCTTTGTGGAAAGGGGGGGGGGGTCCCGCACAAGAGGATCAAACTGCAGCCAGAATCTGGAATCTGAAATTGGGAAGTTGGTGGTTGGAATGGGGGAGAAATTAATTCAGTTCACATTTTAACCTACTTTTGCACTTTAAAACTGTGATGCAAACTGAATCTCAGTTATCCTTCAAAATTCACACTATGGATGTACAAGATGTCATTCCTGTTCATGAATAGGGGTGCCAGAGAAATCCATCTGGTGGGGGAGGGCGGTCTGCCAAGCTTTCAGCAGCTCACCCCCAACCCAGGACTTCAACTTGCCTCCCTGAGAGCTGGCCTGATATGACTGGCATTGGCTTGGGCCAGCTCACAAATTCTCCAGGGGTCTTTTTCTTCAAAGGAGGACATTTGTGCAAACTGTGGCTGAAAATTACAGCTGCAATTGGCACACATTAAGCAAATTGCAGGTGCAGTTTGCACAAATTATGGGTGCAATTTGCACAAATGTCTTTTCACGAAAAGAAAAACCAAACAGCCGAGAAAAGTTCCCTGATTCCATGAAAAGCCTGCACAGCTCAGCTCGTGAATGTAAGCTGAGCCAGGCAGGAAGCGTGGATCCATCGAGCCCCCCAAAGGGCTGGATTTTCTAATGATGGGCATCCCTATTCACAATTCATGTCCCGTTTGCAACCCAGGCCAGAACACAATTCTCAGATGATGATGTAGTGGCACTCGCACTAGTGCAAATGGGTATTGTCAGTATTTAGCTTATGGAGGAAATGCACATTTTCGTACTCAGGAAAAATGTGCATTTTAAGAAATACGGAATTTTTCAGTTGGGAAAAAATGCACACTTTTACAAATGCACTTTTTTTTTTCCTGATAAAAAAATTGTGAACTTTTCCCAATTAAGAGGGGGGAAAGACGTTTGCATTTGGGAATGCAAATGAGGCAAAATGAGCTTCAAGGAAAAATTTGGAGGACCTCAACAAGCTTGAACATCACATCTTTGCCCAACCCTAATTCACAGCTTTCCAGACTTTGGAGTTCTCCAAACAATACATGTGTTTGGAAATACATATATCAGTGAAAATAAGTAGGGCTGTGCAAGGACCCCCTGATCCGACTCAGAAGCTGCTTTGCAGCTTCCAAGGCGGGCCCAATCCAGGTCGGGCAGATTCAGGGGGGGCCCGACCCACCTTGGCCCTGAACCCAAAGCAGGGTTCAGATGGCGAACCCTGATTCAGGTCCCCCCCATGCCCCCACGCAACCCCCCAGCTCCTTACCTGGGCCACCTCCTCCTCTGCTGCTGCCGCCACCATCACCTTCTCCATTGCTCCACCGCTGCCGTCTTCTTTGCCACTGCCTGCCGCCATCTCCTGAGGCCTGGATGCCTGGCGACTCTTCTTGCAGGGAGTCACCATTTAAAAAATGGCAACTTCCTGGAAGAAGACGAGTCGCCACATGTCCGCCTTCAGCGGTGACGGCGATGGCGAAGATGGCATGGTGGCGGCGGCACAGCAGCAGAGAAGGTGGCAGCGGTGGTGCGGCAGCAAAGTTTAAGGCGGCAGTGGTGGTGGCAGTGGGGAAGCTGGCTCAGGTAAGGACTTGGAGGCACTGGGGGGGCTGGGCTGGGGGCCAAAGCTCTGAAACACACCGAGTGCTTCGGTGAGCCTCCAACCTGCTCCAGGCCACTTGGTGCCCCCTCCGATTCACCTCAGAAGGGGCACAAAGTGGCCCGAAGTGGCCCGCTTCGACTTGGGGTTTGGGCCTCAGGCTGAAGTCGTGCACAGCCCTAAAAAATAAGGTTTAAAAAGAAGCATTGCATTAGAAAAAATACTTCCAAATGTGTATATTTGGCAACAATCCATACAAAATTGCATTAGGAGAAATGCCTCTGGATTTTCATGCAAACACACACACACACACACAAATATATATATATATATATATATATATATATATATATATATTCTCAATGTTTGAGACAAACCAAACTTAAGGCATGTATTAGGTGAAATATGCAATGCTTGAGAATTTTCATGTGGAGTTTAAAAACATCTCAGTGTTTGGGATGAACCAAACTTAAGATGCGGGCAGGGCAGGGGGGGGGGTGAAAGAGAGAAACAGAGAAACTGAAATGGTCAGGTTTATCCATCCCTAGTTGAAAGCAAATAAATTTCCACTGGCATCTTCTACAGATGGTCAACTTCTGTATTCTCAGTGGCCCTGCTTTTCTGCAAAGACAGGTTTGGGTACCAACAGAGTATCATAGAATCATAGAACAGTAGGGTGTGAAAGGGCCTATAAGACCATCGAGAACAACCCCCCCCCCCTGTACTTTGGAAATCTTGAAGGATGCTATATACATGTTTTAAACTAGGACACAATTAGGGATGTTGGAGAAATCCTCCACGGACCCCAATGAGGCTGGATTCTATTGAATAGAGATGGCAGAGAATTCCACCACGGATTTCAGTGAGGCTGAATGCACTGGCATTCGGCCCCCTGAACCCCGTGGCGGAACGGCCTCCCACCCCCTGCCACCCCGCGGAATCCCCCCGGAATGAAACTTACCTGGGGCGGCGGCGGCAGCTCCAGCGGCGGTGGCTGGTCTTTTGGCCTGGTGCTGTGGACGCAAATGGTGGCCGCCGCAGCAGCCGCCATTTGCATCCTGCCAGGCTGCCGTGATAGGCTACGTAAGTATTTATGTAGCCTATCATGGCAAAGAGCAGGGCCACAGACGGCGACCACTACGCCATTTGCGTGGATACCTTTACCGTGATAGGCTACATAAATACTTACATAGCCTATCACGAAAAGAGCAGCGGCTCAAATGGTGTAGCGGCCGCCTTTTGCGTCCCTGCTCTTTGCCGTGATAGGCTATGTAAATACTTACATAGCCTAACACGGCAGCCTGGCAGGATGCAAATGGTGGCCGCTACGATGGCTGCCATTTGCATCCGCAGCAGCCTGGCAGCGGCTGGAACTCCAGTGGCGGACGGCCCTGGCCGGCAGCTCCACGGAGCCACCATGGAGCAGAGCCGGTCAGGGAGGATTCTGGGGGGAGGGACACAGTTCCTCCCCCCCACCGCGAATCACACCTGCAAAAAGGTAAGTGACTTTCGTACATCCCTACTATTGAATCTGGCCCCCCAAAGTCCACAGGGGATTGGATCCCTTACTTGCATGTCCAGGAGGATTCCTGGACGAATCCTCTCTGGCTGGATCCTCCCTGCAGGTCGGCTCCAGAGCGGATTGACTGAGGACGCAAATGACGTCCTGGACGTAAAGGCCTTAGTTTAAGGTAAATGCAACCATTTACGGCTGCATTTACCTTAAACTTTGGAGCTGGCTGGCACATCCGCAGAATCGCCATGGAGCGGAGCTGGCTGCCAAGGATTCTGGGGGGAGGGACGGATCGTCTCCCCCCAAGGGCGGATTCCCCAGCGGAGCAGTAGGTAGGGAATCCGGCCATCCCTAGACACAATCTTATGCATATTTAGACAGAAAAAAGTTCCCACAACTCCCAGCATCTCCCAGGCAGCATGGCAAAATGGAAGGATGGTAGGAGTTACAGGACTTTTTTCTGCCAAAGTATCCATAGGATTGTGCAAAGTAAACAAACTAACTTGCTAGCTGTTGACACACAGACTGACCCCCTAATAAAATTCTGTTGGTCTAGGGCTGGAGTGAGTGTTCTTTATGGGAATGTAGTACCAATCATTGGCTCTGAACCAATCTTTAATCCGACCTTTACCATGGCTTTTCACTAGCATTTGTTGCAGTCATAGGATCACAGAATAGTAGGGTTGGAAGTGACCTATAAGACCATCAAGTCCAGCCGCTGCTCAGTGCAGGAATCCAAGTCAAAGCACCCCTGACAGAAGGCTGTCCAGCCTTGTCTTGAACGCCTCCAGTGTGGGAGAGCCCACCATCTCCCTGGGTAATTGGTTCCATTGTCATATTGCTTTAACATTCAGGAAGTTTTTCCTGATGTTCAGCCAGAATCTGGCTTCCTGTAACTTGAGCCCATTGTTCCGTGTCCTGCATAAGGATGTATGAAACACTTAACTGGCTCCGCACCGGGCAATCCGCGGTGGGGGGGAGGTGCTCTGTCCCTCCCCCTGGAATCCTCCCCAGCTGACTCCACTCCATGGCAACTCTGCGGAGCTGCTGGCCGGGGCCACCCGCAGCCGGACATCCAGCTGCTGGGCTGCACAGGAACGCAAATGGCAGCCGCCGTAGCCGCTGCCATTTGCGTTTGTGTCTTTTGCCATGATAGGCTATGTATATATTTATGTAGCCTATTATGGCAAAAGACAGGGGTGCAAATGGCAGCCGCTATGCCATTTGCGCCCCTGTCTTTTTCCGTCTTAGGCTATGTAAATATATACATAGCCTAACACGGCAAAAGACACGGACGAAAATGGCGGCGGCTATGGTGGCCACCATTTGTGTTCCTTCTTATTGCCGTGATAGGCTATGTATATATTTACATAGCCTATCACGGCCTCTGCAGGGACGCAAATGGCATCCTTGCATTAGCCCTGATGCTACGTAAATACTTCATCATTCGCAAAGCACCGGCGAACAGCAGCAGGTAAGCTCTGTTCCACGCGCATTTCGTGGGGTGGGGGGTTTCGCTCCACCACGGATTTCGGGGGGCTGAATGTGCTGGCATTTGGCCTCCCTGGAATCCGTGGTGAAATTCTCCGCCATCCCTAGTCCTGCACTCTGGCATGATCGAGAAGAGATCCTGGCCTTCCTCTCTGTGACAACCATTCAAGTACCATCCTCTCTCACTCAGTCTTCTCTTCTCAAGGCTAAACATGCCTAGTTCTTTCAGTCTCTCCTCATAGGGCTTTGTTTCCAGTCCCCTGATCATCTTCGTTGCCCTTCTCTGAACCCTCTCCAGTTTGTCTGCATCCTTCTTAAAGTGTGGTGCCCAGAACTGGACACAGTACTCCAGATGAGGCCTAACCAGTGCTGAGTAGAGGGGAACTAGTACTTCCCAGGATTTGGAAGCTATGTTTCTATTAATGCAGCCCAAAATAGCATTTGCCTTTTTTTGCAGCGAAATCACATTGTTGGCTCATATTCAGCTTGTGATCTACCACAATTCCAAGATCCTTCTCGCCTGTAGCATTGTTGAGCCAAGTATCCCCCATGTTTTCTTTTTCCTGAGTGCAGAAATTGACGTTTATCCCTATTAAATTTCATTCTGTTGCTTTTAGTCCAGTGCTCCAGCCTACCAGGATCACTTTGAATTTTGTTTCTGTCTTCCAGGGTATTAGCTATCCCACCCAGTCACTACACGCTGTTGGCTTAGGGATGTATGGACTGTGTGGAATCCATTCCGTCTGTGTTTCGCAGATTGTCAGGCGCCTTTTCTTCCACCATCCACTCACAGATGGATGCAAATATTTTTTTTTTCATCATGCGGAAAAATACGCAAATAATTACGTAAGAGGTTTCGCAGGAATTTACATAATGTACCTTAGTACGTAACATTTAGCATATTGTCCCC
Source organism: Heloderma suspectum (assembly GCF_057233095.1). Taxonomy (NCBI): domain Eukaryota; kingdom Metazoa; phylum Chordata; class Lepidosauria; order Squamata; family Helodermatidae; genus Heloderma; species Heloderma suspectum. Next base: position 9,081,031 of record NC_139461.1, read on the forward strand.
CATTCCATTCAACTTTTCCTCTGCAGAAACTTGCATATTTTCCTACAAATAAATATGTGTAAATTTTGAGAATGCAAAAAACAAATAAACAAAACCAAGCACAAACCCACACACAGAAGTCCACGGACTCTGCACTGCCCAAGGGGGGTTACTCCACAGTGGACTCTGCAAGTTGGATTCTTAGAAATCTGAGCTCACTTTAGTCCATCTCCAGTTTCTCTAGCAGCACCTCTGCTTTGTGAAATTTGGTCAATTCTTATAAAAAAACAAACTGAAACTAGGGACATATGAAAAAAGAAAAGTTTCAGTTTCAGTTTTGATGAGGATTTACCCAGTTTGGACCTGATGGACGAAACAAAACTCAGATGCAATCTGTGGTCAAAATCCATACATTTGTGAGCTTCCAATATGATTTCCAGAACCCAAATATTTTTGACAGCATGCATACATTTGATAAACGTGCATGACAAATGTGCATTCTTTTGAAAAATGTGCACAAAACAGTTTTATCCACGGGATTAAATGAATGCATTTCAAAGATGCACACAAGGGATGCATACATTTGGAAGAATATGCATGAAGATACACGCACATTTCCATGTGAAAAATAAAAACAAAAAGGAAGATCATTCACAATCCGATATAGGCATGAGATAGAACGAGCTTCAAGGTGGAATTTGGAGAACTTTGATGAAGATGAGGAGCCCATTGGGAAAGAGACAATTTTGTTCCCTTGTTCAGGATACACCCAGGACATGAGCTCCATCACCCCGCTCTCATTATGCTATTTCCTATGAAGACTGTCACCTGCCCACCTTTCAATTCCTTCCCAGGGAAGCCCTTTGCAGAGCAAACCAGCTCTGCCTCCCACCTCTCTTAAACAGGAGACTTGCTGCCAAATTGTCATGAGCAAAGGTGGCTGCTAGGGTGAAATTGCCAGAGGGAAGAAAAATTAACAAGGCCTGAATGAAATCAATGTGGTCTCACAAGCTGACAGCCTAGCAAGCTAATTACTACTGGGGTGCTTTAATCAATGCAGAGAGAAGTACAGGGTAAACCAAAAGCAGCGACAATGTTATTTACAAAGGCAGGGAAGGAGGCTTGCTTGGAGTAGTGCTTGTGAGGGTGTAATTTCAGCCAGCTGAGTGGTCTTGAGAACAGAACAAACAGACTATTTAAAGCAGCCTTTCCCCACCTGGTGCTGTCTAGATTGCAACACACTGGATTTCTGCCCATTGGCCATACTATCTGGGGCTGATGGGAGACGAAATCCAAGCCATCTGGAGGACACCAGGTTGGGGAAAGCTGGCAGAAAGCATGGAGTTGCATGCTGAGATGTGTTGCCAAGTGTTTTAGGATCTGCGCAGACTGGGGATAGGTGTGCCATGTTCTCTATGTAGCTCTAGAGGGCATGGCTCAAACATAGCCATAGTTCCTCCAGAGAGGGTTTTCTCCAGTTCTTTTGGAAGTGGGCAGCTCCCAGAGAAAGGGGCTTTTCAGTGATTTGGTTTTTCAGGGAATGATACTGAAAAGTAGCAGGAGTTATTAAAAATAGGAAGTAGGCACTAAAGTGCTGGGGATAGCTGGCCTAATAAGAATGCCCCTTTGGACATATTAATATGTTGACTGGAATGTTTTAGGGTACAAAGCAGTGTTAGATACCCAAGACTCATCTACTGCCTATATTTCCCATAGCCAGGAATAGATTTTGTAAAATCCGTTCTGGCTGCATTTCACAGATTGTCAGATGGCATTGGTCATCACCTGCTCATTGATGGAACTGGATTTTTTTTTCAAATTTCCCAAATTTGCACAAATTCACACTTGTGCAAATCTGCACTTGAGCAAAATCACACTTCCAAAAGTGCACAAATCCCTTCCCCTCAATGCACATTTTCACACTTTAACCCCTGGGGTAAATGCACATTTTTGGCCAGTGTTTTTTAAAAATTATTTTATGTATTTTTAATGACTAAATATGAATAAAATTCTAGAATTTTTTTTTAAAAGGTCCACAAGTTCAGGAAAAGTCAGTTTGCTATGGGGTTGGATTCATAGAAATCGGAACTCATTTGATTCCATTGCAGATTTCTCCAACCTCTCTAGTTTCTGATACACCATCTGCTCATCTTTCCTTGACTGTATGTCCACTCCATACCATCCTTGACAAATTATGCCCTGCATATACTGAAAAGCAAAGTATGGTTGCCAACTTTTCAATGTCTTTCTGTAGGCATTAGCAGGTAAAACAATTGAAAACACAGCTGCAAAAGCAAGTAGAACAATTCTGTGGCCTCCCCCACAGAAACTCCCCACCCACCAGCAGCAGTAAGTAAACATTTACTTAACAGAACAAAATAAAAGAAAGTACTGTATGAAGAACAATGATCTAAATCCAATCCAACAAGAGAAAGAGAGAGATGTTACATCGTCACAGTTTACCATAAGTAAGAAAAGGGTTAATCCAACCAACTTGGTGTATGTGTGGAAACAGCATTGTTTCGACACAGACTGCACATGTTCAGAAGCCTGTGATCAGTTCTGAACTTGATAGTGAATTCATACAAAGGTGGTCCAGGCTCATTAAAACTGAGAATTACAGACAGGGGAAGTTGACCAGCGAGCCAAATGATTATGAAATTTGTGTGTAAGGTATTTTCCACTTTCCACTGTCTATCCCTGCTCTGTAAGGATGTATAAGAATTTGATTTGTGTTCACAAATCATGTGAACATGTCCTGTTTGCAATCCTGTGAGCAGAGAGCACATTTTGGAGAAATGTTAGCAAATTCCCAATTTTGTGATCACATTCAAAAAGTGTGTATCTCCCCCACCCCCGCACATTTTAAATGTGCAATTTCCCTGTTGAACAAGCTGAAAAACAGGTCAAAAATCAAAATGGGAGCAAGCTGAAATGAGCTTTGAAGTGATTTTCAGAGAATTTAGGTGAGTTCAAAAATTGCTGACTCTCCCATTCCTACCCCTTTCTCCATTTGAACAAAATATATTTCTAGGATATTAAGGTGGCAGGTCTTCCAGAGATGAGAGAACAGATTTCAGGACTCGATGGTCTTATAGGCCCCTTCCAACCCTACTATTCTATGATTCTATGGCACAAGTCCTCCACCTCTTAATGCTTAGAAGAAAGGAGGACTTTGTCTGCTCTGTAGGATGCTGATCACAAGGGATGGTAACCCTCAGCAGATATTTTCTAAGCTTCCAAGGATTGAAGACTATGGTTCAGAATGGAGCCTGTAATATTGCATACATGATGGCCTTACACCTTCTATTTGCATAGGATTTGATTTTCAGAAATAGAGGAAGTTGACAAAATGGCGACTCCCTCGAAGAGGCTGATGGTGTGCATCCTGAGGGTCCAGGGAAGGAGAAGGGGGCTCATGAGGTGCAGCGGAGGCATTGGGGGGGGCCCAGCCTGCTTCAGCCATCTGAATCCTGCTTCAGAACTAGAACCTGAAGTGGGTTGGATAGGGCCCAAAGCTGCCGAAGCTTCCTGAAGTGGGTTGGGACATCCTTGGAAGCTCTGAAGCCACCTCCAAGACAAGTCAGGAGGTCCCTGCACAACCCTATTTTGTATGCATTGTTTTGGGGGCATGACTGTAATTTGCACAAATAGTGATTTGCACAAATGACAGCTGCAAATTGCCTGGATGTCTTTTCACACAGAAGGTTAAATGACGGAAATTCCACCAGCTGGCCTGGCTTGTTGCGCACCGAGTCAGGCCAGCTGGCAGAAGACAGAATGGCATCTGGGGCCTGAGCCTGACAAATATTTGTCAAGCTCCACTCCCCAACCGGATTCCTCTGACATCCCTACCCAGAAGGCCTAACTGGGTGGAAACTAGGTAGGAAAGGGTTTCAAGAGAAAGATGAAACAAGTCTCCCTACCCCCTAGATACAGCAATTCACAGGGTGGAGTGAATGGGGGGATGGGCTGGGTGGGGACGTGTGAGAGGGGGCAGTCACCAAGAAAGGCTGTCTGTCATGTTCTCATCAAATGTGCTTCCAGGGGTGGTGGGACATAGAGAAGGGAATATTGTAGTCCTGCTTGTGCAGACAGTTATCCCCAAAGCACCAACAATCCAATTTACTTTCCAACAGGATATATATGTGTGTGCACGTGCACGCATGCACACACACATGCACACGCACACATCCGCAAAAGTAGGAAAATCCTTAAATTGTGTGGGTGGATTTGCATAGTGCCTTCTATGGTGTATGCATTGCTTTGATTTCTGAATAATTTTGTTCAAAGACAACTGACACCTTGTGCTGAATCAGGGCTTGTTCTAAAATATAATCTCAAATGCCACCCCAAATCTAATCAGACCCCCCCCCCCAGATGGTCTAAAACAAATAGTGTTGCAGGGATGTAGCACCCACCAGCCAGTGGGCCGAGTCCGGTCTATGAGGCTCCTCCAACCAGTCCATAAAGCTCCTGGGGTTCTCCAGGGGATGGGGTTTGGTCTCCAAGCCCCACCCTCTGGACGCAGGGGCCAAATACCATTTCAGAGAAGCTCTCAGGGACTACATTCCAGCGTGGGGGGGAGGCAAAAGCAAAAAGGGTCAGAGCCAGAAATGCCATCATATCAGGCCATTTTAGTTTAAAGCTCCTTCTGCCAGCAACTAAGCCTTAGAAGAGGCATTTCAACCTTTTAAAATGGGAAAATACTGCAGAAAAGCCAGGAACCGCCATAGGATTGGTAGTTGTGGGAAAGGGGCAGGGCCAGGGGAAAGGGGCATGGCCATCTGGGAAACCCTGGAGGGCCAGATTTGGCCCCCAGGCTTGAGGTTCTGCACCTCTTCTTGAAGGATCCCCCCTCCCCCAGGAGGGCATTCCCACTCTTATCTCTGATCTAAGATCTGAGATAAGAGCGAGATGTAGTGGCTGGGACTCTGCTGGTGGCGGGAAGAGTGGGGGTGGGAAGGCTGGGTGCCGTAGAAAGCCAAAGGACTCTGCCTGCACTGGGAAGAGCAGCTGCTCTTGGTGTGAGCTTATTCTCTTTGTGCAGCGCACAACGTCCTTTGGGGTGCCACCACACACCACGTGAAGCCAGGGACTCCCGCCAGTCCCTTTCTCTGTGCCTCTCCAAACATGGGGGGGGTCAGGGGGTGGAGAAATGCCATAAGGGCATGGGGCCATGCCCAGTGATGTCATCAGGCCTGGGGGGGGCTGATGGGGGGCAATTTGCCCCCTCCTTGAAATGGCCTGTACCCCTGTAGTAACGTTTGGATTGGAATCCGCTTTGTAAGCAAGGCCATTTACTTCTATGCCTTTCTTCCAATGCATTCAATAAAACTGACACACTGGGACTGTCGTACCAATCATGTTACATGATCAATCAGTCAATCAATCAATACATCCACCAAATGGTCCAATATAACAGATCTGCTTGCCATGCTTAGAATTGCCAAGATACGACACTGTTGAGAATGTGGAACACATTACAACCAGCATCCTCCTAGCACTCCTAATCCAATGTGGTGTGATGATGGGTAGAGCGTTGGATGGACTGGGGGATCTGGGCTCAAACCCTGATTCAGCAATGGAGCTTACCAGGCAACCTTGGCTAGACACAGGACAGCCTGAACTACCTCATGGGGTTCTCTGAGGATTAGGGATGTGAGAATCTGCCAATGGCCTGTCTGGGGGATGCCCATCGTGGGAAATCTGGCCCTCTTGGGGCTCAATGGGTTTCCCCAGAGCCCTTGATGTGGCGTGCAGGTTTCAGCATATTCTCTCTCTCTCTCTCTCTCTCTCTCGATGGCAAGATACGCAAAATGTCTCTACAATTTGCATATCTTGGTCAAATTACGGCTGTGATTAGCACATTTTACACAATTTGCAGCTGTAAAATGTTTACTTATATGTAAAATGTGGCTGCGATGTATGCATAACTGAGCACTTTACAGCTGCAAATGGCATAAAATATGCTTCATTGACTACGCTAAAGCCTTTGATTGTGTGGATCACAACAAACTGTGGCAAATTCTTAAAGTGATGGGAGTACCAGACCACCTTACCTGTCTCCTGAGAAACCTGTACGAGGGTCAAGAAGCAACAGTCAGAACCAGACATGGAACAACCGATTGGTTCAAAATTGGGAAAGGAGTACAACAAGGCTGCATATTGTCACCCTGCTTATTTAACTTATATGCAGAGTACATCATGAGAAATGCCGGGTTGGATGAATCAGAGGTCGGAATTAAGATTGCTGGGAAAATTATCAACAACCTCCGATATGCAGACGATACCACCCTAATGGCAGAAAGCGAAGAGGATCTCAAGAGCCTCTTGTTGAGAGTGAAAGAGGAGAGTGCAAAAGCTGGTTTGAAACTCAACATTAAAAAAACGAAGATCATGGCATCTGGCCCCATCACTTCCTGGCATATAGAAGGGGAAGAAATGGAAGCAGTGACAGATTTTACTTTCTTGGGCTCCAAGATCACCGCAGACGGTGACTGTAGCCATGAAATTCAAAGACGCTTGCTCCTTGGGAGGAAAGCTATGGCCAACCTAGACAGCATAGTCAGAAGCAGAGACATCACCTTGCCGACAAAGGTCCGTCTAATCAAAGCTATGGTTTTCCCAGTAGTAATGTATGGCTGTGAGAGCTGGACTCTAAGGAAGGCTGAGCGCCGAAGAATTGATGCTTTCGAACTGTGGTGCTGGAGAAGACTCTTACGAGTGCCCTGGACTGCAAGGAGGTCAAATCAGTCCATCCTAAAGGAAATCAACCCTGAGTGCTCATTGGAAGGACAGATACTGAAGCTGAAGCTCCAATATTTTGGCCACCTAATGCGAAGAGAAAACTCCCTGGAAAAGACCCTGATGCTGGGAAAGACTGAAGGCAAAAGGAGAAGGGGACGGCAGAGGATGAGATGGCTAGATAGCATCACGGATGCAATGAATATGAACTTGAGCACGCTCCGGGAGAGAGCGCAGGACAGGAAGGCCTGGAGTGCTATGGTCCATGGGGTCATGAAGAGTCGGACACGACTGAACGACTGAACAACAACAACAATGCTAATTACAGCTGTAATTTGCCCAAGATGCCAAATTGTGGCTGCAATTTGCATATCTTGCTGTTTTTATGGGGGTGGGGTGGGCACACCAAAATCCATGAGCCACACTGGGAGTCTGCTGAGGATTCCACAGGTCAGATTCTCAAGAATCCAACCTCATTCAGTTCTGTCAAAGATTTCTCCAGGATCCCTAGTGAAGATAAACTAGGACAACTTACATGAAGGCTGCCCTGAATTCCAAAGAGGAAGGGTGGAGCAAAAATGATTTAAACATATACATATATTATAATTATTTACATGTTACAATCATACAAAGTCCAAGCATTTGTCCATTAAGCCCACTGCTGTCTACTCTGACAGGCAACAGCTCTCCAAAGTCTCAGGCAAAGGTATTTCCTATTGTTTGCTGCCAGATCCTTTTAACTTGGGATGTATGGCCCAATCCTATGGCGCACCGTGTAAAAGCCGAAATAAAGATCACCTTCCCCTTGCAGCAGTACAACATCGTAAGATGTAGCAGGTCAGGGATGCAGCGAAAATATTGCCATTATCCAGGCTGTGCAAGCGGGAAAATCTATTGGTGTTGTGTAGTATTATATCCAGCATGCTTGCATGAGTCAGAAAGTGTCCAAGATTGGGGTGGGGGGCAGAGGAGGAGATGGGGTGCCTCTCTAGGCTTAATTCTGTTTGTCTCAGCAGGAGCAAGAAAGGTCCTCCCCACCCAACAATAAAACATCGGAACTGTACATTCCAATGCATTAATACAAAATGCTAAATATTACCAAGCATCCACATCTAAAGCCAAAACAAGCAATGAACAAGCAACTAATACGCTGGCTGGCTTGCTGTCATGCAAGCCCAGAGGTCCCTTGTTGCCCAACAGATGCAAATTAATATTGTGTTGTTAACAATAGACCAAACTTATTGGATGTGAAATTCTCCTTGTTTCTGTTCTGTTGCTTTGAAACTGGATGACAAAAAGGATTTGTCCAAAAGGATTTCAATCCAAAACACTGACATTTTCTGGAATAGATGTATACATTTCTATGATGTACTGGAAGAGGAGATATAGGCTGCATTATGGATGTAATAATGAACTATGGAACAAGCCACAGATGGGGAGGGTGAGAGTTGTACATTCCCCCTCTTCCCACGTCTGGAGTGGCGACATTGAGGAGTTTGGAAGTTTTTGCTTTCATTTTTGATTAACCACATGCTAACATTATGCCCAAACCCTCAACTGTGGTTAATCTAAACTATGGTTTGTTGAAACCAAGAACCAAGGTTTGAAGGTGGCTTGTTTCAAGAAACCACAGTTAGGATGAACCATATTATATCGGAGTTTGGACATTGCAACAAGTTGCAGTGGATGAAAAATGGAAGCAACACCTAAGCTTTCCATCTCCTTGAAGCTGCACTGGAGGGGGGCAGGGAAGCATGCAAGCCTGATTCCTGTAGTTCGATCCTGTAACGATAAACTCAGCCAAACTCAAGGTGGGGTGAAAGCGAGAATAAAGAGGATAGGAGGGGTGGGTGAAGTTTAAATTGTGAATGTAGAACCAAGACGTTATGTTCAATTGTGTAAAACTATAAATTGCTCTGAATCCTAACAATATCTGTCCATCCATCCATTCACATGCAGAGAAAAAGAGAGACTGAGGGTGGGTGGGGGCATAAAGGAGTAATTAAACAGAAGGAGAGAATATGGCCATTTTCACTGTTCTCAGCCAGACATGTCATAGACCCCCCAAGGGGGGTCTCCCTCACTCTCAGTACCCATCCCCTTTAATAATGCTGTTTCCCTCTAGACCTAAATTCCTAGCACACGTTTTGTATCCTGGAAGGCCGTTGATTTTGGAAGAGGGTTAAAATTTGGGCCTCAGGCTCAGGCGAGTGTAGACAACACTGCATTTTTAAAGCCACTTCAGTGCAGATGTTTCCATGGCAACTAGTGGACCAAATACATTAGTGTTTCTAATAATAAACCAAACCTTCATCTTGGAAAACCTGCCTTCCTCAGGAACCCCTCTTCCTCACCCCCCACCCCCATGATCTTCCCTTACCCATCCTTTCCTGGGATGAACGACTCTGCCAAGAGAGGGAGGTGGAATGAGCCAGTTACTGGAAGGGCCTTGCAAGACCTAACGCCCAAGGTGATGGGCAGCAGACCTTGAGTGAGGCACAATAGGTGGGACCAAAACCAGAGTCAACTCAAGCACTTTGAAAAAAGGGGGTGGGAGGCATAAACAAAGCCAAATAAAATAAGGATATCATTGTATTCATTTAAAACAAACAAAACAAACAAAAGCAAAGTACAAACCCAATTCATCAAATGCCAATAATTCACACATTCTAACCAATTTCCTTCTCTTTCTCTCTCTCTCTCACACACACACACACACACACACACACGAGTTTTGATGACTATCTGGCTATATTTTCTAAGAATATTTTTTCTTCTTACTTTTGCAGAAATATCTAAGGCAGTTCTTTGACCATAAATGCACCCCTTTGACCCCATTTTGAGGCGCTATTAATGAGGGATCAAAGTAACCGGAGACAAAGCCACAAGACCCAGGAACCACAAAGGCTGCCCCCTAGGGGGGTCTGAGATGATTAAGAAGGCTGCGGGCTGGATACCAATGGCCAGCTGCTGAGAAAGAGTTGAAGAACTGACAACATTCCTGAAAGGGCTCAACTAGGTACCTAACCCCCTCCCCCTCCGCCACTCTTTCTCCACTCCCATTTGTCCCTCCACTCCTTCTCCAGGATTTCTATTCAAATTCACAGTGCAACTGCAAGGCCTGAGCCCCAATGCAATCGAAGCAACAGCGCTCACACCTCCTCCATCACCCCCAGCAGAGGCAACCAGCCCAAACTGAATTTGACATCAGTGGGGAAGGGGTTCGGACAGGGGTGCACACTGGCCAGCATCAATGGAAAAGGGTGTTTTCAGACTGTCCTTAATGAGAGACAATGGTGGCGTTTCAATGCAGAAATGGTCTTGAGCTGGTTGATTTGCTTTATTGTTATCTAGGTCACAGATTCTCAAAGGCACGTGAAAATTGCCTTGTTAACATGATGGTACTTATCACAATGCATATATGCAGAACAGTTGACCACACAGTATCCTTTCCATACACACACACACACACACACACACACACACAGGCACGCACCCCCAGCTTGGCAATCGCCTGTCACGCTGAAATGCCAAGCGCTGGACAATTTTCTTTGCATCTTCCTCTCTCTCTCTCCTTCTCTCCCTCTCTCTCCCCCTCTCCCTCTCCCCACCTCCTCGGCATACGCCAAGGGTTCGTTCCATCGGTTGTTCAGATGCTCCATTGGCAGCACTTACCATTTCAGCACTGAGCTGGGCTAAGATGGCGAAGGTAGAGATTCTGTCACACAGGCATTTAGTTCGGAAAGGATCGACCGGGACTGTTCGGCAGCCACGCCAGGACCAGGCACCAAGCTGAGAGGAAGAGAAGGAGGAGGAGGTGGTGGAAGAGGAGGAGGAGGAGGGTCTGTGAAGGGAGGGAGGGGGAGCACAGTGCAGAGAGAGCAAGAGAGACAGAGGGAGAGACAGACACACACACATACAGGGAGAGAGAGAGAGAGAGAGAGACAGACAGGAGGGAGAGAAGAAAACAAGCATCACCAACAAATTGCCACAGAAAAATAGCGCAGCAACAGCCCCCCCCAATTCCCACTGCACACATGGGCCTCCCCCCTGCATTGTATGACACCACTTCAGTGACATACACACACAACTTTTTCCCAACACCTGGAGCATCAGCCCAATACTCTTCAACGGAGCACAAACACAACCTATCCTTTCCCCCTACTGAGCTACAACAAGTGACCCATGGAGCCCCCCTTTGAAACAGATGTTTCTTCTCCTTTCTAAAATATCTTCCCTGGGCACCTCTGACCCACAATTCTCTTCCTCTCACTCTTACAAAACTCTCCCTGATGGGCTCAGAACTTCTCCCCATGATGAATGTCCCAACAATGACAGACTGAGTCCTCTTATCCCATGGCTACAGAGAAAGACCTTGCTCTCCCAAGTGTAACAGACAGATGCACAGACACAGCCTTCTCACACACACCTGGAACCTCACCCCCTGGCATGCTCACTTTTTGCTCCGCAAGGATTACCTCCTTATCCGATGGCAAACATTTTCTTTCTCATAAGTGCCACACGCAACCCAGCCATCTGAAGACCTTCACTGACATACACACTCCTTCCTCCCCCATGCCTCTCACTTTCTGTAGTTGCAACAACCTCAGTGTTCCACACACAGCTCTCTGAGCATTTTTGCGAAGACACTTGCTCTTAATGTCAGAAAACGCCCCAACGCTGACACATCGCCCTTGCCACAAACAATGCCAGGCAGACACGGCTCTCCCGCCCACAGCTACCTCTTGCTGAAACACACACACAGAGATGTCACCCCCTCAGTCACAGCTGTCCACACACCCACACCCGTTCCATATTCAGAGGGCCGTTTCACATGCTACCAGGCAGAAAACGTGAGTTTGCCGCTGCACCATGTACACTCATTAGAAGGCTGCAGCCAGTCTTGGCTCTCCGATGAAAATGAGGCACATGTCATTCCAAACACATGTTTGTCTCCTTTACACATTACCTGTTTTGCAAGCAGAAGGTTCCAGGTTCGATCCCTGGCATCTCCATGTAGGGCTGGACATATTCCTGCATGACCCTGGACAGCCACTGGCAGTCAGCCAGTGTCGACAGTACTGGGCTAGATGGACCGACGGTCTGACTCAGTATAAGGCCGCTTCCTAAGTTCCTATGTACCTTTTTTGAGGTTCATTTTAAATGCATCACATGCACATCGCATTCTGTGGTGCATTTTTGAGGTTCATTTTAAATGCATCACATTAAATGCATCACATTCTGTGTGAAGTGGGCCTTGTGCTCCGAGAACAGAGGTGTACAGCCCCCTGAAATACCCCCTCCCTGATTATTCTATAGTGAAAGAGCCATTTCAGAGGATGATGGGGGGGGGGTATGTGTATGTGTTATGGGTATGTGTGTCTCTCTCTCATGCAAACTAATTCTGGATGAAAAGAAATGTGTGCCAATGGAGACATTCTTTGGATTGGATGGGACACTTAACTTCTCCATTGGCACACATTTCTTGTGATTCAGAATATCTCACAGTAACACACACTGAACTGCAAAAACAACAGCTGTTAACCCAAATCTTTTTTTTTCTGTCTCATTTGCTCCCCTTTCTAGATCCTCCTGCATCCACCACACAGAGCACAATGCTCCCTGCTACTTCCTGAACTCCCAAATAACACACCATTATCCCACTTCCTGCATCATCACAAACTCTCCTGCTGTTATCACTAGCTCCACACAGTAGCGTCCCCCCCCCCCCCGCACGATTGTATGGATCTTTGGACAAAAAATGTCTTGCAACTCCCAATATGTCCCTAGGATTTATGAGAACTTTGCTTCTATTCATCAAGCCTGTGAACATGTCCTGTTCGCAGCCTCAAAAGTGAGCACAAGAACCTGTTCTCTGAAAATGTTCACAAATCATTGAACAAGTGCTCATGTTTGAAAAATACACATTTTTTGCCAAAAAAGGAGTTAATAAATGTGCGTTTTTTAAAATGCACAATTTCACACTTTATGGGGGGAAATTTGTGCAACTTTGCAAAGATTTTGCACAGCTTTCCTAAGTGTGTGAATCAAGTAGAGATGAGCATTAAGCTGATGTTTGGAGTACCTTGGTGAACTCAAACCTCACTTGTTGGCCCATCCTTAGAGTTATCCATACTGGTTGGGGCATGCTGGAAGTTGTAGGACATTTTTCTGTCTAAACATGCATAGGATTGTGCCTTTAGATAGCTATATGTATTTCACCAAGCTGAAACATTTAGCTTAAAATATATTTTAATACTCTGTTGTTAGGTTTCCATCCATCCATCCATCCATCCATCCGTCATCTCTCTCTGTCTGTCCCTCATCCTCTCTCTCTCTCTCTCCTATCCATCCATCCATCCATCCATCCATCCATCTATCTATCTATCTATCTATCTATCTATCTATCATCTATCTAACTATATCAAGAGTATTGTGGTTTTGCGGTAGAGATAGGGATGGATGGGGACCTCCTCCATCTGGGTTCACCAGGCACCCGCCCAGCCCCTGCTCCCACTTGTGCATCCCTGGACCCATGCTCAAGCCCCACGCTGGCTTGTCAAGCCACCTCCACTTATCCAGGCCTCATCCACCTCTGCCAAAGGATGCGGGAGAAATCTGCCACAGACTCAAATGAGGCTAGATTCCGAAGAATCCGACCTCTGGAGGCCACGGCGGACCAACCTCACTCACCTTTGGGTCTGGAGGAGTTCCCGCAAGGTGGCTGTCCGGCTTCCTATGAAATGCGATACGCTAATGGCAGTTGCCATTAGCTTATCGCAGGAAAGTTACAGCCATAAATGGCACATTGTATGCCATTTGTGGCCGTAAAGCACTTACTTTTATCTAAATACAGCTGTAAAAAGCTGCAATTTAGGTAAAAGTAAGTGCTTTATGGCCACAAGTGGTGTAAAATATGCCATTTACAGCTGTAATTTACCTGCCATAGGCTAATGGCAGCTGCCATTAGCATATTTTGTTTTATAGAAAGCTGGAGAGCCACTCCGCTAACTCCAGTGGATGTGGCAAGGCTATGGAGGACTCTGCAGGCCCCCAAGCCATCCGAATTGCCCTGTAATGGACCCCCCTCCCCGGACTGGACAGTGGAGGGTTTATACAACCCTACTCTGCTGTGATTGCCATGATGTTTTGAAAAAAAACCATGGCGATCACAATACTGCGCACATAGACTTATATGCAAAATGGTGCCATAAGTCTCGCATATATGGGTGATTCATGGCGCCATTTTGCTTATACGTCTATGTGTGCAGTATTGCGATCACCATGTTTTTTCAAAACATGGCACTTGCAGCAGAGATGGATGTGCCTGGGTAAGTGTGGGTAGCTTAGTGAGCAGGGCGAGGGGGTTGAGCAAGAGCAGGGGCCTGGCAGGAGTGGCTCAGGGGCAGCCCAATTAAATCCCTGACCGAGACAGGGCCCGCACCATCCCTAGGTAGACATTCAACAGGATGCCGCTTCACTGTACAAATATAATCATGCAAAAAGATGCACCTTTTGAACTTCTGGCTGTCATGTGACTATTAAAGTCACAGACCACCGACCAGAAAAAGGTGGACTCTTTACCCATCTCTCTCAGGCCCGTGGATCAAAAATGAAGCACATGAAGTTCCCCAGAAGGCCACACCCACTCCCCCTGACACCGTCCCCTCTTCCTGAACCAGAATTTGCTTGGTGCCTTCCTAGATTTTGCACCTTTCCCTCCATTCTAAAGGCTTGGGGTGGAGAATAAGAACTTTAAGCTAAAATTAAATTGAGATATTTTGGCCCCCTCCTTTTGGAATTCCCCTCCCCCTAGAGCTTTGCTGAAATTAAATTCAGCCTTTGACAGCCCTGAACAAGAAATTTCTATTGTGTATTACAAAAACAATTAAAAATGCAAGCATTAATAAAATCAGCAAAACAAGCTAAAAGAATGCAGAATTGAAACCAATTCAAAGACCTGAATAATAATAATAATAATAATAATAATAATAATAATAATATCATCTCTACCTATTTGTGGGCACAGAAGTTGGGGGCACTATTTCATCAAATATCTCCAGAGGGGTAAGGCTCCCCCACCCCTGGGGTGAATAATATAGAGGTAAAATTCTGTTAAGTGCCCTACTTTTTATAGGGGTGTGACAAAAAGAAATATCTCATAAATTTCCTCAGAAAAAAATGCCTTTTGAGAAAGTGTGGCTTGGCTCTGTAAATATAACCTTCCTTATATAGCATTTTCTAGATCACACAGGCTCTTACCATACAAATATACACCTTGCATTATCTCCCTTCTTTCCTTCCTCCTCCTGCTTTTTGCCTCACCATCATGGAACCTTTTCTCTCTTTTTTGGTGATATATTCTAGTAACTGACACTTTTTATCTTTCAGGGAACATGTCCCACATCAGCCCTGAATAACTGCCATGGGATGCTTGCATGTCACTGAGGACTGCGAGACATTTTTTTGAGGGTGTGTAGTCAAGTACTGCCTAGGCCTCTTGAGTCTCCCAGTTTTCTTGTGTGACTTTTGGCCAAATGAGATGACGTGTCTGGAGACCCCCCACCCCTTTTAAAGGCTAAATTCAGCTTTCCACTGCACAATTGGGATCAGGGCCATGATGTTGAGACAGGGTAAGTTAACCGTTCCCACATGTCATTGAACATAAGAACATGAGAAGAGCCCTGCTGGATCAGACCAAGGGTCCATCTAGTCCAGCATTCTGTTCACAGAGTGGCCAACCAGCTGTCAACCAAGAACCCACAAACAGGATATGAGAGTAACAACACCCTCCCACCCATGTTCCCCAGCAACTGGTGTACATAGGGTCATTGCCTCTGGTACTGGAGGGAGCACATAGCCATAAAGACTAGTAGCCATCGATAGCTTTCTTCTCCAGGAATTTGTCCAACCCCCTTTTAAAGCCATCCAAATTGCGCTGATCTGAATTTCCCACCCACCCCAAGCTTCTGTTACCTAGACATATAGGTACCATATGCTTAATACCACCTCCATATCACTTGTTCATGGTCGAAATTAAGTCACACAGTAACTTCTAGTAAAGATGTTGAACCTCAGGCCAATGGGCCAAATCAGGCCGACCCAATCTAGCCCTCTAGGATGCACCAGATGGCCCACCCCTTCTACGGGCACCACCCCCTTCCCCCTAAATGCTTACTGTTTGGTGGCTTCCCTACTTTTGAGTAGAGTTTCCCCATTCTAAAAGACTTAGGAACATAGGAAGCTGCTTTATAATGAATCAGACCTTTGTTTTTTCTTGCCCAGTATTGTTGACCCTGACTGGCAGCAGCTCTCCAGGGTTTCAGGCAGGATTCCTTCTGAGCCCTACTCAGAGAAACTGGGGAACAAATCTGGGACCTTCTGCATGCAAGAGATGTGAGCTAAAATATGATGCTATTTTGGCCCCACCCCCTCTTCCACTGCTGGAATGTGCCCCTTGATAATTTCTCCAAAATTGGACCTTGGGCTGAAAGACGGTCAACACACCTGGCTTTTAGATGTGAGAAAACAAACAAACAAACAACAACAACTATAGAAGACCGGACTGTGGACCTCCTGCAGTCTCCTCTAAGTTGGCCTGGAGGGTGTGCCCCTAACTCACAAAACACCCCTGTACAACTGCACATGACAGGTGAAGATCTACCACGGATTGGACATCTGTCTTTCAGGGGTGCTGGTCTTCCATTACTCATCTTCTCAGCAAGGAACCCCTCATAAACCTATGAGGAACCCTATGGTTTCCTTTGAAAACCACCAGTATATGCGAATATGATAAGTGTGTGTGTGCACACTTGGGAATCGAGTGTGTGTGAGAAGTGTGTTTTAAAAATAAAGCAAAAGAAAGGAGGAAGGGAGAGGAGAGGGGAGGGAGGGAGGGAGAGAATGAGAGAGAGAGAGATTATGGAGGATGGGATGGGTATTGTCAAGATAGATGGGCTCCTGGGAGGGATCGAAGCATAGCAGCTAGCAGTGAAGAGAGGGTAAGTCCTAATCATATGCAGTACTAAACATCTACTGGCAGGCTGAGGGCATAAGAAGAGACATGACTAATGGGGTGTGAGAGACTACTCTCAGTTCATGAGTAATGCATGTGGGACAAGAGCTCTTGGATGGAGAGGGGAGTGATTAGTTAAAGCCAATCCTTAAAGCCTTGTTGTCAGGTCTAAACACATTTGTAATGTTTTAAGGAAGCCAACGTGTGTGTGTGTGTGTGTGTGTGTGTGTAGAATTAGAGGTAAGTATGCTGTACTTGCCTCCCCCCCCCACACACACACATGCACACACACAATTCAGAACTTAAGGAAGCAGTGATTTGAAAATCCCCATCTGAGTGAGGCAGGGGGGGAAAGATCCAAAGAAGCATGTATCCCATACTGCCATTCTGAGTAGGTAGTTGTGGACAGACATCCCAAATACAGCAGCATTTTGTTCAGCCCACATGGATTGCTTTCCAAGCTCTATGAAATTACCATGCCGTACGTGGCAACTTGATGTCATAGACAACACCACAGTGGGTAAATGTGGCTGGGAAGAGTGACAACAAAGAAAAGTGGAAAGGGTATTGAGTGGAACAATGTCAAAACAACACAGATTTGTTCTCAATAGCGATGAATGAATCAGGCCACATCTGGTCTATGTCAGTTTTGCATGTATTCAATAGGGATGGTGTGGGTGCCCAACTGGGTCTGGGAGTCCATCAGACTCCCATCCTCACTCACCACCCCCTCCCAAAGCCAGGTCGGCAAGCTGCCACCCCTGCTGCACCAAGCTGCACCAAGCTGCACTTACTGGAGCCATCCGCTTGTGCCCAACAGCCATCCGTCCTCCTTTCAAGCTGCCATCTTTCATACAACATGCAGCTCTATATTTTAATATATTTACTGTTGTGCAGAAGGCAGCTGTGAAGGGTCATTTTCACAATGTTACAGGCCTGCAATGTTGTGGAAATGGCCCTGTATGGCCACCATTATGCGCAACAGCAAATATATGAAAATACAGAGCCCCGTCTTTCATGAAACATGGCGGCTCGCATGGAGGAGTGGGCAGCTGCAGAGCTCTCCCCAGCAGCATTCCGAGCCCCCTGGGGGCTTGCACAGCCAGGCTCCCATGGGCAAGTGGCAGCTGCTTGAGCACCCACCAAGCACGGACTCTGGTGAGTCCGCCCATCCCTAATATTCGGTCATAAGCCTGTTCTGTCCAATTTCCACATCAGCTTGCAATTTGTTTGTTAAAAATGAAGACAAAATGCATTTGCTGTCGTACACAACTTTCCCTCATGTATGCATTTTTTACAGACCTTGCCCTAATATACACATTTTTTGAGAGGCACTTTTTGAGCTGACAGCTGCATGGTGAAATCTGGAGGATTTTGCAGTCCGAACAATATGTTCCAATCTGTATATTAGTAGAAGAAGTGTGAATTAGATTGGCCTGCTTAAAAATGCGGACTGAATGGAATTCTCCCCCAGTACTAAAAAAATAGCAATTCTTCCCATCTAAAACATGAGTAGAGATGTCACAGGGGCTCATAGGCTTGGAAACATGCATCTATGCTGGAGAAATTTGAGATGAACTAAAATGAGCTCGGATTTCTAAGAATCCGACTTGCAGAATCCTCTGTGGAGTGCCCCCCTCAGGCTGCATGGAGTCCGTGGGTTTCTGAATGATCTTTTTTACTTTCCTGAAATGTATGCATATAAAGTCATAGGAAAATGCATAAGTTTCTGCTGAGGAAACATTGAATGAAATGGGGGACAATACGCTAGATATTACGTACTAAGGGAAATTATGTAAATACTTATGTTATTATTTGCATATTTTTTCAGCGTGACAAAAAAACCCCATCATCCATCTGTGGGCAGACAATGGAACAAAAGGCACCTGACAATCCACGAAACACAGACCAAGAGGGTTTTACACAGTCTGTACATCCCTACATGCATCTGAGGGACTTGAGATGCTTGCCTCAAATACAGGGTGAGCATTATAATCCCCCAATTCTTCTTTGGCTTGGATGTTAAGATAAGCAAAGAAAACAATTCAACTGCTTCTCCCCTCCTATGCACCCAACTGCCAACCCACCTCACACTCATCAGACAGGAAACTATGTCTCCCAGATGTGCTTGCACCTGGCACACTGCATAGCACCACTTCTGGTACAGGATGGAAAGGGAGCAGAGAGTTTAGTCCCTTTCTTCTCCTTTCCCATTTGTCACTGCATCCAGAGAAGCAAGAGACAGTTAAGTGGGCAGAGGTGGGGGGATCCAATATGGGAAGAAGGGAGAGGGACTGGCTGTTGGGTGGGCAGGACAGACGTCACTATAGCAACAACCCCAGAGGTCACTTGATCTCCATTCTTTCACAGAGAGCATAAATTGCCTTGTTTGGATAGTCTATCAGGTATATTGTCAAAACCATCTGTGAACTGCTAAAAACAAGAAATAGTACCCCCGTGAAAAACAAGGGAGAGGTATAGCCTCGATTCTGGGTTTGCTTGTGTCCCCCCCCCCCATAGAGGTCTCCAAATATTGGACCTTTTCTTTCTTATTCATGGGTTTCCCAGAATATATTTGTGTTTCTATTTATAGGAAACGTACCCAAGATGCATATTAGTCCTAGGAAAAAACAGTGCTACTTTTGGATGTTGAAATGGCTGGGGGATGTGTTTTCTGGGGGGACTGCTGAATCCTTTCATGTAGATTGTGGATACTCCTTTGCTCTGTTTTAGAAAAATGCTCAAAGTGCACATGGGCACAGACACTGTTGTCTTCAAGAGAGACAGGGCTGCTGGCTCTTGCCAGTGGATGTCTGCTGTTCCCCTCCCCAATCCCCATCTCAGAAGGCAATGGTAGTGCTGCTGTGCCTTCTGGGGCAGGGGATGGCTGACAGCACCTAACAGTAGCCAGCAGTGTTCTCTTCCCTGGAGAAGGGGAGGAAGAGGCTTGGCATGCTTGGGATTGGAAAAGGCAAATGGGAAAATTGTGCAAAATGAGCAGCCATTGAACATGAACATTGTGCAAATGAATTCCAAAACTGTGGGGAAAAAATCCCATAGACTAAAGCGTGGGTGATTTAAAAGTTGTGCATATTGTGTATGTTTTGCATTTTTCAAAATTTGTGCACTTGGAGGAAGTTGTGCATTTCAAGAAACTTGCACATTTTGAGAATATTGTGCATTTTGAAAAAAAGTCGTGCATTTTTCAAGTGTATATTTTGGAAACACGAATGCAAGCTGGGGAATTTGCGAACATTGAGCAGGGCATTGCATTGCCAAGGGATTTGTCAACTGAAATGAAATTCTCATGTATAGATAGCATCACATGACATCATTTTTGTGGGGAATAACAAACCCCTTTCTCCAAGCACCTAGCAGCTGTGCTGTCAAACAGTCTTCCGAGTTGTAGTTTTACTTTTACAGTGGAAAAAGGAAGTTAAAAGAAAGAAAGAAAGAAAGAAAGAAAGAAAGAAAGAAAGAAAGAAGCCCTCAGGACCAACTCATAATTAAAAGCATCTCTACTCTTTCTTCCTTCCCACACACATGAAGGTCACCAGATCCCCTCCACACACACACACACACACACACACACACGTCTTCACCAGAAAGAATGTTCTAATGATGGCAGGGATCATAAATTTTATTTATTTATTTATTTATTTATTTATTTAAAACATTTGTATCCAGCCCTATATCGTTAGATCTTATGGTGGCAGACAGACAGACAGATAGACAGACAGATCATATTTTCACTCAAATGTATTTTTGCTCAAAATTTGAGTTTTAAAATATATTTCAACATTTCCCCCTCTTTTTTGAGACAAGAACTGTGTTGTCTGATCCACACATTAGTATCACTCGAATTTGTAATGATCAGATTCCTTAAGCATTGCTAGTCAGCAACCATTCTACACTTAAGTCATAGAATCATAGAATCACTCCAGATGAGGCCTAACCAGTGCTGAGTAGAGGGGAACTAGTACTTCCCGGGATGTGGAAGCTATGCTTCTATTAATGCAGCTCAAAAGAGCATTTGCCTTTTTTGCAGCCACATCACATTGTTGGCTCATATTCAGCTTGTGATTGACAACAATTCCAAGATCCTTCTTGCTTGTAGTGTTGTTGAGCCACGTATCCCCCATCTTGTAACTGTGCATTTGTTTTCTTTTTTCTAAGTGCAGAACTTGGCATTCATCCCTATTAAATTTCATTCTGTTGTTTCCTGCCCTGTCCTTGCCCTGCGATTGATGCTGGTGTGACTTTCTTCAAATGCAGTTTCTGGGACAATGTGCCATAGTAAGAAGCAGTATCACTTGGACACTGGGGATATGGAGAATTAAGGGCTCTGCTCAGCTTCAGAGATGAAACCACCACCACTCAGAAGTGAAATCACTCTGTTCTTCTGGGGTCATTCTCCTCCCTTCACAGAGGTTAGTCAGATATCTGGCTGGGATCCATCTGCCAGGTTGATTACTAATTCAGAGAGCAGGAGAAGGAGTCAAGGTTAATTCTTCTCTTAAGAATTCCCCAATGCAATTTTCATGTGCAGCCTTGGCAGTTTCAAGCCTCTTTTTGCACCCTCAGGAGAACTGAGCTGCCTGGTTAGGTTGAAAAGCAGAGGCCCACATGAAAATAGAAAGGATTTTGCAATTTGCAGCGCAGGCGAGTTTCAACTGCACACCTCCTGGGGGGGGGGGGTTGCTAAACCTTAAGGATACATCTGGATGCTCTGAGGACTGAGCAGTCTCTCGTGCTCTCCTGAAGTAGCTGAATTGCATCTCACACCTGGGTGGGTTTCTGTTGCATCTCAAGTCAGTCTGCAATAGGTACGATGGAGGATTTCATCTGGTCCACATTTCTAACTGAATTGACCTGATTCACACTTTACGGACTAGTATGTAGACTGGAATGAAGTTACCCTTTTGTTTTTGCACTTCTCCAAATGTTGTGATAACAGTTTTGGCTCAAAAAAAGAAGACATATTCGAATGTTATTTTAGGATGAAGCATGTACAAAACGTGTGTTTAGGGTAAAATGCATACAAAAATGCAGAGTTGTTTTGAAAATGTATGTTCAAAAACCATGCAAGTGTTTGTGCATTTATAAAACACACACACATCCCGATTGATACAGAAATGGGCAGACCAGACTTAGGGAGAAACAAACATGAAACTGGCATGGATTGGGAACTCATGGGTGGTGTAGCCCCTTCCCACCACCCCATCACCTTACATGTTTTGAAAATGGGAGGCTGGCAGCCCCTAATACTCACAACTAGGGGAGTTGGGGAAAATTCCATCTGGCCTGCATTTTTAAATGAACTGTCCAAATTTGCACTCCCCAGACTAACAAGCAGATCTGAAACACAGTCATCCTTTGAATTGTGCACTTCAAGTTGGGCGATGAGTTCCCAGCTCAAAAACTGTCTACAATTGTCTACAAATGAGTCCTGTGGCCCTCAATGAGTCCACAATGAATCTGGTATGATTTGAACACATGTCTGCCAACCTTAGGGATGTCTTGGGCCTTCAGCTGGGGGTCGAGGCCTGATGAGAAATCACTAGGGCTGTACGAAACACTTACCTGGTTTTGTCCAGGGACATCCGCGGTGGGGGGGAGGCGCTCCGTCCCTCTCCCCAAAATCCTCGACGGGGGGGGAGGCAACGGGGGGGAGGTTCCTACCCCCCGGAATCCTGCCTGGCCAGCACCACTCTGCAGCCAGGCCACGGAGCCGCTGGCCAGACCAACCCACAGCAGGGCCTCCAGCCGCTGCCGGGCTGCTGTGGACGCAAATGGCGTCCTGAGTAGGGGACGCCATTTGCGTCCCTATGGTAGCCTGTGATAGGCTACATAAATATTTACATAGCCTATCACGGCTAAAGCGGGGACGCAAATGGCGTCCCCTATGCCATTTGCATTCCTGCTTTAGCTGTCATAGGCTACGTAAATATTTACGTAGCCTATCACGGAGAAAACAGGAATGCAAATGACGTAGGGGACTCCATTTGCGTCCCCGCTTTAGCCGTGATAGGCTACGTAAATATTTACGTAGCCTATCACGGGCTACCATAGGGACGCAAATGGCATCCCCTACTCAGGACGTCATTTGCGGCCGCAGCAGCCCAGCAGCAGCTGGAGCCGCTGCCGCCGCCGGAGCCACCACTGGAGCTGCAGCCACAGCCGCCGCCAGGTAGGCTCCGTTCTGGGGGGCTTTCGCAGGGTGGTGGGGTGGGTTGCTCTGTTCTGCCACGGATTCCGGGGGGCTTAATTCACTGGAATTTGCCCCCCCTGGGATCTGTGGCGGAATTCTCTAACATCCCTAGAAATCACCCTCTCAGCCCCCCAGACATCAATCTGCTGATCCCTGCTATTCCCCAACTCAAGGCGTGCCAAGTTCAGTGAAATGCAGGGATCCCTGATTCTTCACTGAGCCGTAAAATGGTGGCTAGGCCTTTCTTGTCACAGCCGATTTCATGCACACAGCAGCCATAAAGCGAACAATCATTCACACAAGATTACAGGTAGGCATGGCGGAGAATTCCGCCACGGATCTCGGTGAGGCCGAATGCCAGCGCATTCGGCCCCCTGAAAACATGGCAGAATGAAGCCCCCTCCTCCCCCTGTGAAATGGGCCCAGAACGGAGCCTACCTTTGTCGGCCGTTCCGGTGCTGGCGGCCGCATCTGCAGCCACCATCCGCGTTTTTCGAATGGCCGTGATAGGCTACGTAAATACGTACGTAGCCTATCACAGCTAATGCAAGGACACCATTTGCGTCCCTGCGGAGGCTGTGATAGGCTACGTAAATATTTACGTAGCCTATCACGGCTAAAGCAGGAATGCAAATGGTCTAGGGGATGCCATTTGCGTCCCTGCTTTAGCCATGATAGGCTACGTAAATATTTACGTAGCCTATCATGGGCCAGCGTAGGGACGCAAATGGCATCCCCTACACAGGATGCCATTTGCGTCCGCAGCAGCTCGGCAGCAGCTGGAGGCCCCACTGTGGGTTGGCCCGGGCAGTGGCTCTGTGGCCTGGCCGCAGAGCAGAGCCAGCCAGGCAGGATTCCGGGGGGAGAGGAATGGATTGCCTCCCCCACCTGAGGAACCCAGCAGAGCCAGGTAAGCAGGGTTTCATACACCCCTAATTACAGGTGTAAATGGTCCCTTTACAGCTGCCATTTATGTAAAATCAGCCTTCACAAAACAGATCAAGCCACCATTTTTACCCAGAACATTGGCTTGGCAAGGGATCAGGTGGCTGTGCATGGCAAGCAGGGGCAGGCAGCTGGTGGGGGTCCAACAAGTGGCACATGACCCAGACCACAGTGAGTTTGCCCATCCCTAGCCAACCTCAACACTTGATGCAGGGGGTCCTACAGAATGAAGGAGGTTTACAAACATGAAATAAGTGCACTGGTAAATAAGTAAGCAGGTGCTGAATTCTGTTTCTTTCCAACATTCTCAGAAGCACACGTTTAGCTTTATGCTGCTGGGAGACTCTATGGTAGTAGGAGATAATCACTAATCTGATTAGGAGCTATTATTCAATTATCACTTTAAAAACCAAAGAGATGGTTATTGATTCAGTTAGGCAGGGCATAAATGCAAAGGAGAGAACAACAGGGGATTTGTTAGCTGAGGGATTCTACATTTCAATTCATCCCACTTTCTATATCACACCAAAAAGGAACAGAGGAAAGAAATGGTTGTTCAGCTATTAAATAAGGATGGCAAAACGATTACAGATGACAAAGAAAAGGCAGGGGTGCTCAATTCCTACTTTGGCTCAGTCTTCTCCCAAAAGAGGGTCTATGAGCCCCCTGGCAAAGGTGAAGGACAGGCTGAAGGGGCAGGATTGCAGATGGAGATGGATAGGCATATGGTGAAGGAACACCTAATTACTTTGAATGAGTTCAAATCTCCAGGGCCAGATGAACTGCATCCTAGAGTAATAAAGGAACTGACAGAACAGCTCTCAGAACCGCTGTCTATTCTCTTTGAGAAATCAAGGAGGATGATGAAGTGCCAGATGACTGGAGGAGGGCTACTGTTGTCCCTCTCTTCAAAAAGGGCAAAAAGGAGGAACCTGGGGACTACGGACCAGTCAGTCTGACATCAATCTAGGGATGGCGGAGAATTTCTCCCCAAAACTTCGGGGGGCCGAGCGCCAACATGTTCGGCCCCCCGAACAAGTTTCGGGGAGAAATTCTCCGCATCCCCCCGCACCCCCCCCGGGACGGGACTTACCTTTGCCGAATGTCCCTCCCAGCGGCGGGTCCGGCAGGCGGTTCGGCGGGTGTTCGTGGGGGCGGGAGCAGCAACCGGTCTTTCGACCGGCTGCTGCCGCCGCCATTCCAATAAAAGAAAAAAAAAAACGCCCCCATGATAGGCTATGTGACGATTAACGTAGCCTATCATGGCTAGATTTGCAAAGTCAGCCGTGATAGGCTATGTAAATCATCACGTAGCCTATCACGGGTGACTTAAAAAAAAAAAGCGTACGGATAATGGCGGCCCCCATAGGGAGCCGCCATTCCCGTTCCTTATTTGGTCGCTGTAGTCTACATACGTAGACTACGGTGAAAATAAGGGCAACGCCATTTGCGTAAAGATTTACGTAGACTACAGCGACCAAATAAGGAACGCGAATGGCGGCTCCCTATGGGGGCCGCCATTAGCGTACGTGCTTTTTTTTTTTTAAGTCACCCGTGATAGGCTACGTGACGATTAACGTAGCCTATCACGGCTGACTTTGCAGATCTAGCCGTGATAGGCTACGTTAATCGTCACGTAGCCTATCACGGTGGCGTTGTTTTTTTTTTTTTTAACTTTGGAGTTCGCGGCTGGGCGAGGCAGGAAGCCTCCTCCCCGGCCTGAATTTCGGCCAGGCGAGGCGGGAAGACTCCCCCCTGGCCTGAATTTCGGCCGGGCGAGGTGGGAAGACTCCCCCCCCCCAGCCTGAACTTGGCGGGGGGAGCAGCGAAGCGCCTCCCCCCCACCGCGAACAAGCTTCAACAACAGGTAAGTGACTTTCGTCCACCCCTACATCAATCCCTGGGAAAATTCTGGAGCAGATGATAAAGCAATCCATCTTCAAGCACCTTGAAAACAATGCAGTGATTACCCGAAGCCAACATGGATTTATCAAGAACAAATCCTGCCAGATGAATCTGATCTCATTTTTTTATCAAGTTACCTCCCTTGTGGACCGTGGGAATGCTGTGGACATCATATACCTCAACTTCAGCAAAGCTTTCAACAAAGTGCCCCAAGATCTCCTGATGAGCAAACTAGCTCAAAGTGGGCTAGATGAAACAACGATCCGGTGGATCCACAGTGGATTACAGAATCAGACTCAAAGAGTGCTTATCAATGGGACCTTCTCCAACTGGGGAGAGGAAATGAGTGGGGTACCACAGGGCTCAGTCCTGGGCCCAGTGCTCTTCAACATTTTTATGACTGACTTGGAGGAGGAGGTGCAGGGAATGCTGATCAAATTTGCAGATGACACAAAATTGGGGGGATAGCTAATACTTTGGAAGACAGAAACAACATTCAAAGTGATCTTGATAGACTGGAGCACTGGGCAGAAAACAACAGAATGAATGACATTTAATAGGGATAAATGACAAGTTCTGCACCTAGGAAAAAGAAACCCTATGCACAGTTACAAATTGGGGATATGTGGCTCAACAACACTACAAACGAGAAGGATCTTGGAATTGTTGTCGATCACAAGCTGAATATGAACCAACAGTGTGATGTGGCTGCAAAAAAGGCCAATGCCATTTTGGGCTGCATTAACAGAAGCATAGCTTCCAAATCCCATGAAGTACTAGTTCCCCTCCACGCAGCACTGGTTAGGCCTCATCTGGATTATTGTGTCCAGTTCTGGGCACCACACTTTAAGAAGGATGCAGACAAACTGGAAAGGGTTCAGAGGAGGGCAACGAAGATGGTCAGGGGAGTGGAAACAAAGCCCTATGAAGAGAAACTGAAAGAACTGGGCATGTTTAGCCTTGAGAAGAGAAGATGGAGGGGAGATATGAAAGTGCTCTTCAAGTACTTGAAAGGTTGTCATGGAGAGGAAGGCCAGGATCTCTTCTCGATCATGCCAGAGTGCAGGACATGGAATAATGGGCTCAAGTTCGGAATCAGGAAGCCAGATTCCGGCTGAACATCAGGAAAAACTTCCTGACTGTTAGAGCAATACGACAGTGGAACCAATTACCCAGGGAAGTGGTGGGCTCTCCCATGCTGGAGGCACTCAAGATGAGGCTGGACAGCCATCTGTCAGGGATGCTCTGACTTGGATTCCTGCCTAAGCAGGGGGTTGGACTTGATGGCCTTGTAGGCCCCTTCCAACCCTACTATTCTATGATTCTATGATTCTATGAACCCCTGGCTTAAGTAGGCGATATGGGAATGGATTGATATGAAAGGAGGAATGTATTAAGGAAGGTGGGAGGGAAAGGCAAAAGGAAAAGGGAGAGGAGGAGGAGGCCTTCCCCATCTGTGTTTCCAGAGCTAATTGTATCTAACTGAACCAAAGCTTTGCACAGAGGACAAGATTAGTGAACCATCCACCAATTATCCATGGTAGGGAGAGAGCGAGAGTTGATATTACAGCTTTCAGTCTGAAGCCTTAATTAACAGCTAAAACATTCAATTGCACCAAGAAATACATATCACCATTGGAGTAAAGCATATGGCTCAGGAAATTCCCAGAAGATTATATGGAGTGTGAGAGGGAGGGGATTACGATTTCCAGACACCATGAATGCAGCTGCTGTTTCCATCATACTCTGCAGGGGGACAGTGACATTCTAACAGGGCAGTTGACCTCATGGGGCATTCCTCATGTCCCTGTTCAAATATCCCCCCCCCCCGTATTTTAATTCTTCTGGTGCAACATTCCCACATAGATCTGAATGGTGGTGCCCAGTTCGGATCACCACAGAAAATATCCAGCAAGTGCTGATGCTGGGGCTGTACTGTCCTATTTCTAAGAGGGAATGGGAAACGTCAGCAACCATCTGACCTCAGCATTGGGGGGAGTATTCAAAAGGGAAATGCCCAAAGGGTCCAAACTCCCCCACCCTTAAGAGCCCTCCTCCAGTTTAAGCCAGCCTCCTTTGAGCATGATGAATCCAAACTGAGGCTCACATTGCCTCTGCTGGTTCCCTCATCTTCCCCAAGAAGTGTGTGTGTATGTGTGTGTGTGTGTGGGGGGGCTCATTACCTTGGGGAATGAGGCAATGGCAAGAAATGTGCAGGTGCTCATAATGGCAAGGTGAAACCCAGAAAGGAGTGTCATTTGCTAACAGGAATCATGGGAATTGTAGTCCCCATGCAGCTTCTCCCCTGTTGATGAGGCCTAACATGGAGAGTAATTTGCTACTGGGGATCATGGGATTTGTGCTTCTCATGAGACCTCTCCTGTTGATGGGAGCCCTGCACTACCTCTCAACTCTTCTGTGCTCCTGAACATAAGAGGTGTTTTTGGCTTGGGGAAGGGGTGGGATTGGGAGAGAAGGGGGGATGGCAACTACATCAGTTTTTTCAAGTGATCATACCAGCTCTCGTGATTACATCCCCTTGAAATCTTTCAGGCATTCCCACAGGAACACTTGAAAGGCCCGATTTATTTGAGGAGAGAACAGGAAGGGGCTTCCACACCCTGTTTGCACTTAGAGTATTCAAAGAGATTCGCATACATACAGTCAGGGCCAGAAATATTGGAACAAGGATAACTGTTTTGGCAGTTGGCCTCTGTACACCACCACATTGAAGTTGAAAGGAAACTCACCCAGATGGGAGCGAAGTCAGGACTTTCAGCTGTAATTCAAGGGGCTTGACAAAAGTGGGGCACGAACCATTCAGGAAGGACAGCCAGTGGCATACACGCACCCCCATCGTTGGTGGCTCATAAGTAATGGAACAAACCAACATCATTCCAAACTTAAGGATCGCCTTTAATACCTGGATGAAAATCCTTTGCAGTCAATGACTGCCTGAACTCTGGAACCTATGGACATGACCAAATGCTAAGTTTCCTCCCTTGAGATGCTTTGCCAGGCCTTCACTGCAGCTGCCTTCAGCTGCTGCTT
Organism: Heloderma suspectum; assembly: GCF_057233095.1. Classification (NCBI taxonomy): domain Eukaryota; kingdom Metazoa; phylum Chordata; class Lepidosauria; order Squamata; family Helodermatidae; genus Heloderma; species Heloderma suspectum. The sequence goes on from NC_139461.1 coordinate 9,109,884, forward strand.
GTTTGTGGGTCTTTCTGCCTTCAGTCTTGTCTTCAGGAAGTGAAAAGCATGCTCTATTGGGTTGAGATCAGGTGACTGACTTGGCCAGTGAAGAACATCCCACTTCTTTGCCTTCAGAAACTCTTGGGTAGCTTTTGCTGTATGTTTTGGGTCATTATCTGTCTGCAATATGAAGCAGCGTCCTATCAGTTTGGCAGCATTCAGCTGACTCTGAGCAGAAAGTGTAGTCCTATACACTTCAGAATTCATCCTGCTGCTTCCATTTCCATTGGCAGCCATACATGCCCATGCCATAACACTGCCTCCACCATGCTTGACAGATGATGTGGTGTGCTTTGGATCATGAGCTGTTCCTTTCCTTCTCCATACTTTTCTCTTCCCATCATGGTACAAGTTAATCTTGGTTTCATCAGTCCAAAGAATCTTATTCCAGAACTGGGCAGGCTTTTTTAGGTGTTTGCTGGCAAAGGCTAATCTGGCCTGTCTGTTCTTGAGCATTACCAGCGGTTGGACCTTGTTGTGAAGCCTCTGTATTTACATTCATAAAGCCGTCTCTTGACTGTAGATGTTGACAATGACATGCCTACCTCTGCAAAAGCATTCTTGACCTGGCTGGCTAGATGCTGTGAAAGGGTTCCTCTTCACCGTGAGCGGCGTTGTGTGGTCACCCACTTTAGTTGTCTTCCATGGTCTTATAGGCCTTTTGCTGTTGCTGAGCTTGCCAGGTAATTCCTTCTTTTTCAGGATGTTCCAAACTGTTGTGTTGGCCACTCCCACTGTTTTTGCTATCTCTCTGATGGGTTTATGTTGTTTCCTCAGCCTAATGATGGCCTCCTTCACTTGCATGGACACCTCTTTGGACCTCATGTTGGGAGTTCCAGTGAACAGCCACCAAATACAAATGTAACACTCAGAGCCACCTCCAGGCCTTTCATCTGCTTGATTGATCATGGGGTACCCAGGAAACAGGCCACACCTGGCCATGCAGTGGCTTGTCAGCCATTCGTTCCATTACTTATGAGCCACCAACAATGAGTGTGTTTGTGTATGCCACTGGCTGTACTTCCTGAATGGTTAGTGCCCCACTTTTGTCAAATCCCTTGAATTACAGCTGAAAGTCCTGACTTCACTCCCATCTGGGTGTGTTTCCTTTTATTTATTTTATTAAATTTATTAATCGCCCATCTCGTTGGTCACCCAGCCACTCTTTTAACTTCAATGTGGTGGTGTACAGAGGCCAACTGCCAAAACAGTTATCCTTGTTCCAATATTTCTGGCCCTGACTGTACACTAAAGGCCAAACTAGATGGTACATGGGAGAAATGTGAACAGTCACCTAACTTCATCTTTCCCCCCAACCCCAACCCCCCAGAAAAGCAGCCTTCGGGGGAGGTATCTCAGTTTCAGCAAAGGAATTGAAAGAGGCAGGATGCAGTAAGTTCAGGAAAGTTATCTCCCCGCCCAGCCCAATCTACCTTACAGGGTTGTTGTGAGAATATAATGAGGAAAAGCCCATGTACAAAAGCCATGTGGTCTGGGGTTGGATGGGTGGTAACTTAGTGGGGAGAGAAAAATGCACTCTGCAGTCACAGAGGGGCGCTTCCATCTATTCTTTATATTGTCATTATCCACAGTTTTTCATCATCATCATCATCATCACAATCACAATATAAAATAACTTGTAATCAAAAACAGTCAGTCTATCATGTATTTAACCCTTCCCTCCCCAATGAATCAAATGGTTTCTCTTAAAACTGTTACGTCCTCTCCCTTCAGTATGCCAACCCCATGATGCCAAAATTTCACAAGACAGCTAACGAAATGAGCAAACAAATGAAGGGAACAAACAAATGAACCTTTCATCTACTCTTCATCGATTTGACAGCTGAGCCCTGACACTGTACACTGATGCTAGGACTTTTTTCCGGGTGACCCTGCCCCGGCACAAACTAAGCCCTGCTTCTGTGCAAGCAAAGGTTTATATCTGGGTTGGGGAGCAAGGAGTAGCCTTCCAGATGTTGTTGGTCTTAGGGACTAGGGATGTCAGAGAATTCCGCCACAGATCTAGGGGAGGCCGAATGCCAGCGCATCTGCCCCCCCGCCCCCCCCAGGACGAGACTTACCTGGGGCGGATCTTCCTGGCGGCAGCGGCTCCTGCGGCGGCTCCAGCAGCAGTTCGGCAGCAGCGGCTGCGGCAGCCGGTCTTCCGACCGGCTGCCACCGCCGCCAATTCCAGTTAAAAAAAAAAAAAAAAAAAGTGATAGGCTACGTAAAGATTCACGTAGCCTATCATGGCTAGATTTTGAAAAAACACCGTGATAGGCTATGTAAATGTTTACGTAGCCTATCACGGCTGACTTAAAAACAACAACAACAACGCACGTACGCAAATGGCGGCGGCCATGGCCACCGCCATTTGCGTTCTTTATTTTGGCACGACTTAGTCTACGTAAACGTTTACGTAGACTAAGATGGTGAAAATAAGGGGAACGCAAATAGCGTAGCGTCTACGCTATTTGCGTTCCCCTTATTTTCGCTGTCTTAGTCTACGTAAATGTTTACGTAGACTAAGACGTGCCAAAATAAGGAACGCAAATGGCGGCGGCCATGGCCGCCGCCATTTGCGTACGCGTGTTTTTTGTTTTAAATCAGCCGTGATCGGCTACGTAAACATTTACGTAGCCTATCACGGCTGACTTCAGGGACGCAAACGGCGGTGGCTACGGCCACCACCATTTGCGTCCCTGCTAGCCAGCGGCCAGATGTCTGGCTGCTGGCAGAGCCGGTCAGCGGCTCCGCAGAATCCCTGCAGAGCAGAGCCGGCTGGCCAGGATTCCGGGGGGGAGGAACGGAGCGCCTCCCCCCCGGCCAGGATTCTGCGAGGAGGGACAAAACGCCTCCCCCCAGCATCAGCATAATCCACGGAAAAGTAAATCACTTTCGTACATCCCTATTAGGGACGGGTGAAGATTTAGTTTCAGTTTGGTTTTGAGAAGAACTTACCAAAATTCGCAAGGTTCTCCATATTGGGGCAAGGAGAACTTCAATTTTTTTTAAAAAAAAAAATGCATGAAAATGAAACTGACAGATTTGTTCATCCAGGTACAGGACTTTAGAGTGCTTTGCTCGTAAAAGTCTGTTACGCATATTCAGCCATGTTACTGCTCAGTTAGAGTTGTCACCTTTTTTTGTCTGACCAGATCCTCATCTTTAGCAGCTATATGGCAGGCAGTTACATATCATGCCTCTCGCCATGCTGGGGATAGCTGTACCTATCAAGTTTGGCCAGTGAAGATGGGGGACAGCTTCATTTCATTATCAGTTTGGTTTTGATAAGAATCTACCAAAATCTGCAATGTTTATATTCAGGAGAGAGAAATCTTGAGATTTAAAAGTTTCAAATGCAGGAGAAAGTGAAACTGGCAGATTCCCCCATCCCTAGTTGGACCTTGTAAGAATGACGGCCTGTTTTCTACCATAAGATTAGGACAGGAGGTCATGTCAGATGTAGGGATGGATGGTGTGGGTGCCCAATTCAGTCCTGGAATCCATTGGAACCGCCCCTGCCCACACCCCTGAGCCCTGCTCACTGAGCCCCTGCCACTGCTTGCCCCTTGCCTGTGCTCGGCAAATGGCCTACACTCACTGCAGTGGCCTCATCAAGCTTCGTGGTCACCATTTGTTGAGAAATAAAATGGCGATCGCAAAAATGTGCATATTTGCGCACATGCAAAATGAGCATTTTTGCGAATGTGCATATTTGCACATGCATGAAAATGCGCATTTTAAAATGTGCATTTTTGCACACACACAAATATGCCCCTTCAAAAAATGCACATTTCACACATCAGAATATGCACATTCACAAAATGCGCATTTTCATGCATACAAAGATATGCACATTTTTGCCATCGCCATTTTATTTGTCCAAACAAATGGCGACTGTGGAGCTTGACAAGGCCACTGGGGTGAGTGTGGGCTGCTCACTGAGTGTGGGAGGAGCTTGAGTGTTGTCTAGGGACTGGTGAGCAGGGGCAGGGGATGGGCTCATGTCCGGAGAACCCAGATGGGGGTGAGTTCCCAAATCCCTAGTTGGATGTAACCACCTGGAATTGTGTGTTATGTAGAGGCTCCTTGGCCTTTCGCTCAAGGCCAGGCACAGTCCCTGATAACTGGGGAGTAGGGATGTGCGAATCTACCCCCATCTGGGTTCTCCAAGATGCCCACCCAACAGCTGTCCCTCCTCGCTGGTCCCCGGACTGCGTTCAAGCTCCTCCCATACTCAGTGAGCAGTCTGCCCTCACCCCAGCGGCCTCATTGAACTCCATGGTTGCCATTTTTTTGAGAAATAAAATGGCAATCACAAAATTTACGTATTTGCTTATGCAAAAAATGTGCACTTTTGCGAGTGCACATATTTGTGTATGTGCGAAAATGCACATTTTTGCAAAAATGTGCATTTTCATGCATCCACAAATATGTGCATTCCTTGAGGTGGCTGCTGAGGTGAGTGCAGGCCATTCACTGAGCATGGGCAGGGGGCGAGCAGGGGCTCAGAGAGCAGGGCTTGGAGGTGTGGGCAGGGGCGGTTCCACCAGATTCTTGGACGGAATCGGGTGCCCGCACCATCCCTATCAGGGAGTGCTAACAGCTGGAGGCAGTGGGGAGTTCCAGCCCCTTGGAGTCCAGGGCGGTCCACCCAGGGGCTGAGCCAGTGTTTGGCTCAAGGAAAATTTGCCCTAGGTTGCCAGGTCTGGGCTTTAAAAGTGGGCTGAAGGACAGGCATGGGGTCTTCCTTCATCCTGGTGGTCCTGGACCTGTAGATGGCTGGTTGATATCCGGGGAGATCCATACTTAAGTATGTAAGGACAGGACAGGAAGATGTATTATTTTGCTTGGGTGTGCATTCATGAAGCTCTCTGTATATAGTTAAGTGATTTGGCTTTGTACCCTCTTGTGTAACTTGCTACTTCCATTCTTTCCTTTCCCTCTACACCTTTATTTTTTATCTTAATTAACCTTTATCCAACCTTTAGTTGGTGTAATTTCTCAGTGCTAATTTCAGTGTGTCTTGGCTTAGGAGGGTGGCTACTGGGTATCGTGGGGGACTGGAAGGTCGGGTTTGGCCAGTCCTATTTTTGGAAGAAGAGCTGGGATCGGGTCCTGAGCAGTCCTACCTCACAGGGAGGTTGGCACTGGTCCCAGTGGATCCTTCACAGACCCCATCTCCCATCAGCCTTAGCCAGCTTGGCCAGAGTGGTCAGGGATGATGGGATTTGGAATCAGTCCAGCTAGCCTAATACAACCTACTCTTATTGGCAGCAGTTCTTCAAAGTCACAGATACCTGTTATTCCCAAGCCCTGCTACATGTGATCCTTCTAGCTTGAGGTGCCAAGGACTGAGCACCTCACCTTCCCCTGAGCTATAGCTCTTTCTGAAAGAGGAGGGGTCTCCAGTTAGATAGTATGGATTCAAAACAGTCTAGAGTGCCTCTCTTGTTGGAACTTAGGGGGGTGACGAAAAACAAAGGAAGAAGTACAGCTCGAAGTCACCAGCATGCATGATCTTCCTAGATCAGACTATGAATGCACAGCCTCCGACCCACTTCAAAGCCATCACCATCTGCACCCAAAAAAGATGCCAGATTGAGGATTAACTGGTGCTAAGAAGGAGGAGGCTGGAAGCTTTGTTCCACATTCAGCAAAAAGCAACAGAAATTGCCCAGGAATCCAGAATTCACCTATGCAGGTGCTTCTGGATCCCAGAGCTCTTCTTTTCATGTGTGGCCCACTTTCCCCCTGGCTGAGTGAGAACGATGTCAAAGTGGAGCACAGGAACTTGCCACTGAGAGAACTGCTTTGCCAGCTGATCTGTGCAGTCAGCTCAAAGGGAAGGCGATCTGGGAGAATATGAACAGGGTCTTCCCTGAGGGGAGGCTAGCGGCTTCCAATCCTCAATGGAACTTGAGAGCACAGGAGAGAAAACCCAGGAGGAAGGACTCTATGAAGTATTATCTGGTATCAGGGCAAACGTAAGCCCTGCTCAGCTGTTCAACTGAAAGCATGAGGGCTTAAAGTGGTAGGGATGTGCGAATCAGCAAAACTTGAGCTCGACAAAGTTGTCCGAATTCTGTCTCGAAGCTTATTCCAATTCACGTCCATATTGCATTGTGAGCTTTGGGGGTGGGGGATGGAAATTTGAGTATATTTCCATTCCCCTCCTCAAAAAAAGTATGCATCTTTTGTGCATTTTTGAAATGTATGCATTCTTCTCTCATGATGAAAGCATTTTGTGCACATTTTTGAAGTGTACGCATTTTGAAATGTACACATGCTGTCAAATGCATGTTTTGTTTGTTTGTTTGTTTGTTTGGGATCTGTGAATCACCTTGCAAGCTCAGAAATGTACAGACTTCGACCTAGGGGTGGACGAAAGTCACTTACCTGTCCTCGAAGGACGTTCGCGGTGAGGGGGAGGCGCTTCGCTGGTCCCCCCGTGAAGTTCAGGCCGGGGAGGAGGCTTCCCGCCTCGCCCGGCCGCGAATGCGAAAGTTTAAAAAAAAAAAAAACGCCCCCTGATAGGCTACGTGACGATTCACGTAGCCAATCATGGCTAGATCTGCAAAGTCAGCCATGATAGGCTACGTGAATCGTCACGTAGCCTATCACGGGTGACTTTAAAAAAAAAAGCGCGTATGCTAATGGCGGCCCCCATAAGGAGCCGCCATTCGCGTTCCTTATTTAGTCGCTGTAGTCTACGTAAATGTTTACGTATACTACAGCGACCAAATAAGGAATGGGAATGGCGGCTCCCTATGGGGGCCGCCATTATCCGTACGTGCTTTTTTTTTTTTTTTAAAGTCACCCGTGATAGGCTACGTGACGATTGACGTAGCCTATCACGGCTGACTTTGCAGATCTAGCCGTGATAGGCTACGTCAATCGTCACGTAGCCTATCAGGGGGCGTGTTTTTTTTTTCTTTCATTGCAATGGCAGCGGCGGTAGCCGGTCGAAAGACCGGCTGCCGCTCCCACCTCGCTCGAACACCCGCTGAACCGCCGGCCGGACCAGCCACTGGGAGGGACATTCGGTGAAGGTAAGTCCCGTCCCGGGGGGGGGGCGTGGGGGGCGGGGGGGGTTCGGAGGGTTTCTCCCCGAAACTTGTTTGGGGGGCCGAACACGTTGGCGCTCGGCCCCCCAAAGTTTTGGGGAGAAATTCTCCGCCAACCCTATTTCGACCATAGATAGCGTCCAAGTCCATGTTCAGGGAGGGGCCGTAGCTCACTGTGACAGAGCACATGCTTTGCATGCAGAAGGTCCTAGGTTCGATCCCCGTCTTCTCCAGGTAAGGTAAGGTAAGGTCAGGTCAGGTCAGGTAAAGTTCCTGCCTGAAACCCTCGAGAGCCTCTGCCAGTCAGTGTTGACAATATTGGGCTAGATGGACCAATCATCTGACTCGGCATAAGGCAGCTTCCTATGTTCCAGTCCAGAAGGTGCAAATGGGGTAAAATCCTGATAAAAAATGAACTGAAACAATTTCTCATACATCACTAGGGTAGAGCAATGGGGCCCTGCACACCTATATTTCCTGACTCATGGCCCCCACCCCCTTAATTCAGACTTTGCCAAGTTGAATCAGCAAGTTCTGAAAGGGAGTTCTACTTGCATTCAATCAAATGTGAGTAGAACTCTCTGCACTATTGGTAACCTCTAGCCACTTTAAGCCATCACACATTCAGAGAAATGCCTGAACAGGACTATAAGAAAAACTTTTTCCAAGCACTCTATTTTAAAACAGACCTTTCACTCTATACATCTGTGCCTATTCCCATGATGGTTTCACACTTGTTAGATACACATGCAGGGAAACCGGTGGGTGTTGTTTCTTTCCACCCTGCTGCGTCACTTGAAAAGAGCATGGTTTGTTTGCAATTCGGGCTGATCTGAACATGCTGTTAGTCGAATATTCAGTGGTTTGGGTGGGTGAGTTGGGGAGGGGCAAAGTCCTTCCTGAAGGTCAGGAGCAGGTGAGTAACATTTCGGTGGGGGCAGATAACTTTAGGTAGGAGACTTGCATGAAAATGTATGCATATTTTTGTGCACATTTTTCCCAAGTGTATGCATCAAGTGTATATTACTGTGAAATGTACTCAATCTCTCTGATTGATTAAAGCATGCTCATGCACATTTTTTTAAAAAATGTGTTTTTATGCACATTTTAAAATCTACACATGCTGTTGATCACAGTTTCTTTTCCGTAGGGATGCACGAAAGTCACTTACCTGGTCTCGCAGCTTGCTTCGCAGTGGGGGGGAGGCGCTTTGCTGCTCCCCCCGAAGTTCAGGCCGGGGGGGGAGGCTTCCCTCCTCGCCCGGCCAAAATTCAGGCCGGGGGGGAGGCTTCCCACCTCGCCTGGCCGGAATTCAGGCCGGGGAGAAGCACCCCGTCTCCCCGGCCGCGAACTTCAAAAGAAAAAAAAAAAAAGCCCCTGTGACAGGCTACGTAACGATTAACGTAGCCTATCACGGCTAGATCTGCAAAGTCAGCAGTGATAGGCTACGTTAATCGTCACGTAGCCTATCACAGGTGACTTTGGGGGAAAAAAAAAGCACATACGCAAATGGCGGCCCCCATAGGGAGCTGCCATTCGCCTTCCTTATTTGGTCCCTGTAGTATACGTAAAGATTTACGTAGACTACGGCGAAAATAAGAGCAACGCTATTTGCGTTGCCCTTATTTTCGCCGTAGTCTATGTAAATCTTTACGTATACTACAGGGACCAAATAAGGAACGCGAATGGCAGCTCCCTATGGGGGCCGCCATTAGCCGTACGCGCTTTTTTTTTTTCAAAGTCACCCGTGGTAGGCTACGTGACGATTAACGTAGCCTATCACAGCTGACTTTGCAAATCTAGCCATGATAGACTACGTTAATCGTTATGTAGCCTATCACAGGGGCGTGTTTGTTTTTTTTACTTTTCTTGTAATGGCGGCGGTGGCAGCCGGTCGAAAGACCGGCTGCTGCCCCCGCCCCTGACGAAGACCTGCCAAACCGCCGCCGGGACCCACCGCCGGGAGGGACATTCGTGAAAGGTAAGTCCCATCCCGGGGGGGGGGGCGGGGGGCGGATAATTTCTCCTCGAACAACCTTCGGAGGACCGAATGCGTTGGCACTCAGCCCCCCGAAGTTTCGGGGAGAAATTATCCCCCATCCTTATGGACTATAAGGAAGGGTGAGCGCCGAAGAATTGATGCTTTCGAACTGTGGTGCTGAAGAAGACTCTTACGAGTCCCCTGGTCTGCAAGGAGGTCCAATCAGTCAGTCCTAAAGGAAATCAACCCTGAGTGCTCATTGGAAGGACAGATACTGAAGCTGAAGCTCAAATATTTTGGCCACCTAATGCAAAGAGAAAACTCTCTGGAAAAGACCCTGATGCTGGGAAAGACTGAAGGCAAAAGGAGAAGGGGACGGCAGAGGATGAGATGGCTAGATAGCATCACGGATGCAATGAATATGTACTTGAGCACATTCTGGGAGAGAGTGCAGGACAGGAAGGCCTGGCGTACTATGGTCCATGGGGTCACGAAGAGTCGGACACGACTGAACGACTGAGCAACAACAACAAAGGTGTTCCCAACCAGTCGTGTCTGACTCTAGGGTGTGGTGCTCATCTCCATTTCTAAGCCTAAGAGCCAGCGCTGTCCAAGGACGCTTCCGTGGTCATGTGGCTGGCATGACTGAACACCAAGGTGCATGGAATGTTGTTACCTTTCCCGCCGAAGCGGTACCTATTTATCTACTTGCAATTTCTTGCTTTCAAACTGCTAGGTTGGCAGAAGCTGGGACTAAAGACGGGAGCTCACTCCGTCACGCAGCACTCAGGTCTTAAACTGCTGTCCTGCTGACCTTCTGGTCTGCAGTTCAGCGTCTTAACCACTAAGCCACCATGGCCCCGAACATTTCAAAGATGTGCGCAATTTAAAAGTATGCACAGAAATATGCAGGGATGTTCATGCACAAAGTAAAAAACAAAACAAAACAAAGCCCACAATCTGATACAGACTCAAGTCAGAACGAGCTTTGAGGTGGAATTCAGAGAACTTCAGCAAGCTCAAGTTTTGCTGATTAGCACATCCCTACTAGGTTGGAAGCTCAGGGAGAAAGGAAGGGAAGCTGGGGGGGGGGTATTTAAAGCATCCTCCTCCCCTTCTACCCAATGGATAGAAGCCTGCTAATGCTAACCATGAAGTATGCACTTTTCACAGACTTGGGACCTCTCAAGTTCATTCACCTTCCATTTTTCATGACACCATACAACAGCCTACCCCCAACCTCACACCCTCCAGATGTTCTGGACTACAGCTCCCATCAGTTCCATACAGCATGCACAGTGACTGTGCTGGCTGAGAATTATGGAACTTGTACTGCAACACAACTGGAGGACACTAGGCTGGGAAATGTTACTGCCATAGCAGATGAATCTACCGATGGCTGATGAACATGGTATCTGAATAGGATGATTGTGTTTGGCAGAGTCAGCCTGCATAACTCTGAACAAGACATGTTTGGGCTGAGGCACAGGGGCTGGGCTTTGGCACCACATCCTGTTTGAGTGCTTCCAGCCAGGTCCCTTGGGCTGTATTACAGCTTTTTCAGATCAGGTTTCTGTAATGCCATGCTTCTCTCAGTTATGTCAGCCATATGTTAGGGTTGGGATGGATGGATGGATGGATGGATGGACTCACCTCCGTCCGTGCTTGCTGGACGTTTGCCGAGCCACCACCGCGCCCATACCTGCTCGCTGCATGAGCCCCTGGACAGCTCAGTGAGCACTGGTGAGCACCATGGGGCCGCAAGTCCCCATATCAAGCTGCCGTTTTGCGTAAAAACGGCAGTTCAGGTTTCTCCGTATAAAATAATGTTGCATAAATGGAGGCCATAAAGGGGCCATTTACGCAACATTACCGGCATAAATCGAACATTTACACCTGTAATGTTGCATAAATGGCGCCTTTATGACTGGACTAAAAAAAAAGGTATCTCTCGGACTCCCTCAGCATCCCTATGTTAGGGCGCATCTATTTGACTCTGGAAGTAAACAAATTAAACTACAGTATGATCCTACACATGTCTACTCAGTGAAGAAACTTGAGAGATCCCAAGCATGTGAAAAGTGCATACTTGAATAATAAGTAAGCCCCAGTAACTGGACATACTCCCAGATAATTGTATGTAGGACTGCAAGCTAAATCTCTATTACACTGATGCTTCCTCTCTCTCTCTCTCTCTCTCTCTCTCACACACACACACACACACACACACACTTAGCTGGACTTTCAGTCTCTCTTGACTGCTTATGAATCAGTGAAGGAACTGCTCCTGTGACAGCTGGAAGAGCGGTTGGGCCTATATTTCCATCCCCCTTGAATTATCATTTGACTTGACCTGGCTGTCTTGTCAAATTTGCAGTTTAGAAAACTGCTGCTGCCCCATCCTGATTTCAGCTGAGAAAATGCTGAATCTCTTCTCGCTCCTATCGTTATGCTGCATTTGCTGCACTTGTCCCAAATGCGTGCCACTTTGCATTAGACTATGAAGTTATATAAGAACAAATCAAACTGCATATAATTTAGATACACATTCCATGTTAAGGATCCTTCTATTGTGCCATTATGCTTTCAGTCTCACCAATACCAATTGCCGTCCATGATTAGGGATGTATGAGAAATCTGTTCCAGTTTGGTTTTGATCAAGATTTACCCAATTTGCCCTTCTCAAACTGAACATGGACTCAGATGGAATCTGTGGTCGAAAGCCATACATTTCTAGGGATGTACAAAAGTCACTTACCTTTCAGCAGATTATGTTGATGGTGGTGGGGGGGAGGCATTCCGTCCCTCCCCCCGGAATCCTTGCCGGGGGGGAGGCGATCCGTTTCTTCCCCCTGGAATCCTCCATGGCCGGCTATACTCCGCGGCAGCTCCGCGGAGCATCCGGCCAGGCCCAGCCAGGCCAGAGCCGTCTGCAGCCAGATTTCTGGCCGCTGAGGGAGGGCTCTGGGGGGGGGAAAAAAAAAACCGCGTACGCAAATGGTGGCGGCTATGGCCGCCGCCATCTGCATTCCTTATTTTTGGCCGTCTTAATCTACATAAATATTTACGTAGACTATGACAGCGAAAATAAAGGGGAATGCAAACAGAGTAGCGGGACCTATTTGTGTCCCTTTTTGATTCTCCGTTTTAGCCTACATAAATCTTTACGTAGGCTAAAACGGCGAATCAAAAAGGGACGCAAATAGCGCCTGCTACGCTATTTGCATTCCCCTTTATTTTCGCCATCATAGTCTACGTAAACATTTACATAGATTAAGACGGCGAAAAATAAGGAACACAAATGACGGCGGCCGTAGCCGTCGCCATTTGCGTATGTGTTTTTTTTTTTTAACCCAGCCATGATAGGCTACATAAATCTTTACGTAGCCTATCACGTCGTTTTTTGTTTTGTTTTTTTTAACCCAGCAATGATAGGCTACGTAAATCTTTACGTGGCCTATCACGTCATTTTTTGTGTGTTTGTTTGTTTTTTACAAGACAAATGACGGTGGTGGTAGCCGGTCAGAAGACCAGCCGCCGCAGCCGCCACCGCCGCCGCCGGAGCCACTGCCGCCCGGAAGATCCGCCCCAGGTAAGTCTCGTCCCAGGGGGGGATCCGCGGGGGGCAGGGGGGGCAGGCCATTCCGCCATGGAGTTTGGGGGGCCAAATGCGCTGGCATTCAGCCTCACCGAGATCCGTGGCAGAATTCTCTGACATCCCTATACATTTCTGAGCTTTCAATGTGATTTCCGGACCCCTAAAATGTGTTTATTTATTATTTTGTGTTTATTTACAATATTATATACCGCTCCATATCTAGAACAGATTTCAGAGCAGTGAACAAAAAAATAAAACAGTAAGAGCATAAAAAGATTAAAACATCACCTTAAAATCACTCTTGTTTGAAAAGCGGAATGCCAATAGAAACTGTGACTGGTCAGTTAAGGAATGCCTCCTGGAAGAGTGCTGTTTTCAGGAGGGACCAGAAACAACGCAGTGTTGGTGCCTGCCTGACCTCCAGGGTCAGGGAGTTCCCAAGAAATGGGGCCTCCACAGTGAAGGATCTTCTCCTGGTGGACTCCAATTGGGCCATGGGTCCATGTGGAACCACCAGGGGCATGCCCTCTGATGACCTCAGTGACTGGGCAGGTTGGTAAGGGACAAGGCGCTCTCTCAGATATCCTGGTCCCGAGTCGTTTAGGGCTTTGTACACTAGTACTAATACTTTAAACCTGGCTCGGTAGTGAATAGGCATCCAGTGCAGTTCCCTCAGCAAAGGAGTTGCACGCTGAAAGGGGGCAGCTCCCTACAATAGCTGAACTGCTGCATTCTGCACTAGCTCCAGCTTCTGGACCAGCCTCAAGGGCAGCCCCACATAGAGTGCATTGCAGTAACACAGTGTTGAGGCTACTAGGACCTGTACCACTGTGGCCAAGCTATCCCTGTCCAGGAGAGGCCATAGTTGGTGAACCAGCTGAAGCTGGTAAAAGGCACTCCAAGCCACCATGGCCATTTGGGCCTCCAGTGACAGTGATGGATCTAGGAATATCCCCGAACTACAGACTTAATTGTTCATAGGGAGTGCAACCTCATCCAGAACTGGCAATGAGCCTATCTCCTGGACTTGGGAACCACTCATTGCAGGGTTTCCATCTTGCCAGGCTTCAGTTTCAGTTTATTGGCCCTCATCCAGCCCATTATTGAGTTCAGGCACTGGTCCAGGACTTGCACAGCCTCTCCTGATTCAGATGTCACAGGGAGATAGAGCTGTGTGTCATCAGCATACTGATGACACTTGGCTCCAAATTCCCTAATGACCGCTCCCCGCGGCTTCATATAGTTGTTAAATAACATTGGGCACAAGATGGTACTCTGTGGAAACCCATAGCTCAATTGCCAAGGAGCTGAGGAATGGTCACCCAATGTTACTTTCTGAAATCAGGCCTGTAGGTAGGAGTGGAAGCACTGTAACACAGTGCCTCCAATACCCATCCCACGGAGTCGGTCCTGGAGCATACCATGCTCAGTGGTATCAAAAGCCAATGAGAGATTAAGCAGAATTAACAAGGTTGCACTCCCCCTGTCCCTCTCTCAATAAAGGTCATCCATCAGGGTGACCAAGGCTGATTCAGTCCTGTAACCAGGATGAAACCCAGATTGATATGGGTCTAGATAATCAGTATCCTCCAAGAGTGCCTGCATTTCCACCACTACCCTTTCCAGAACCTTCCCTAGAAAAGGGGTATTTGCAACTGGGCAGTAGTTGTCTACACTCCGGGAGAGAGCGCAGGACAGGAAGGCCTGGCGTGCTATGGTCCATGGGGTCACGAAGAGTCGGACACGACTGAACGACTGAACAACAACAACAACAGTAGTTGTCTAACACCATTGGGTCCAGAGTGGGCTTCTTCAGGATTGGTCGCACTACTGCCTCCTTAAGAACAGAAGGGACCACCCCTTCCCTAAGGGAAGCATTCACCACACCCAGGACCCACCCAGTCATATCCTCTCAGCTAGCTTTTATTAGCCAGCAAGGGCAAGGATCGAGAGGGCACGTGGGTGGTCACATTGCTGCAAGCATCTTGTCCACATCATCAGGCCACAACAACTGAAACTGATCCCACAAAATCGGGCAGATGGTGGCATCAGACACCTCAACTGGAACTGCTCTACAACAGCATCAAGTCCTCTATGGAGACAAGAGTTTTTGTCCTCAAAGTGTGATGCAAAAAGATCACAGAAGTTCCTTGGGGGGAACAGGGCCCCATTTGCAGGGGGCGGTGGCTCCGGCCGCTGCCGGGCTGTGGCCACAAATGGCAGCTGCTACACCAGCCACCATTTGCATCCCTTCACTGAGCAGTGATAGGCTACGTAAATATTTACATAGCCTATCACGGCTCAGCGAAGGCATGCAAATGCTACACTGGCCACCATTTATGTCCAGAGACCTGCTGCAGCCAGATGTCCAGCTGTGGATGCACCAGGCCAGGAGCTCTGCGGAGTCACCGCAGAGCGGAGCCGGCCAGGAAGGATTCCGGGGGGAGGGATGGAGCGCCTCCCCCCCACCGCGGATGCCACTTACAGAACAGGTAAGTGGTTTCATACATCCCTACTCCCCAGTACACCAGGGAGCAGAATGGGTTCCACAGCACCGTAGAGGGCAATCAGGTGCAATCAAGTCGATAGCCCTCTGCATCTCACTGTTCTACAGAGAGGCTAGGGCCTCAGCTGGATCACCAGCTTCTCCACTGGGAAGTCCTCAAGATCATTCAGAAATCTATCAGATTCCATCAGTCTCCTGGGACGGACCATCCAAATGGGTCCCCCACCCCTGCAGGACGGAAGTCTAGGGATGGTGGAGAATTTCTCCCCAAATCTTCGGGAGGCCGAGCGCTGACGCATTCAGCCCCCCGAAGTTGGTTGGGAAATTCTCCGCCGGCCCCCCGCCCCCCCCAGGACGGGACTTACCTTCAGCGAATATCCCTCTCGACGGCAGGTCCCGGCGGCAGTTCGGTGGTGGTTCGTCGCAGGCAGGGGCAGCGGCCGGTCTCCTGACTGGCTGCCGCCGCCGCCATTGCAAAAAAAAACTAAAGTAAAAAAAAAACAACACCCGTGATAGGCTACGTAACGATTTATGTAGCCTATCACGGCTAGATTTCCAAAGTCAGCCGTGATAGGCTACGTAAATCATCACATAGCCTATCACGGGTGACTTTGGAAAAAAAAAAGTGCGTACGCAAATGGCGGCGCCCATGGGGCGCCGCCATTTGCGTTCCTTAGTTTGGCACATCTAGTCTACATCAAGATTTACGTAGACTACGGTGAAAATAAGGGCATGCTATTTGCGTTGCCCTTATTTTCGCCGCAGTCTACGTAAATGTTTACGTAGACTAGATGTGCCAAAATAAGGAACGCAAATGGCGGCGCCCCATGGGCGCCACCATTTGCATACGCGCTTTTTTTTTTTTTTAAGTCACCCGTGATAGGCTACATGACGATTTACATAGCCTATCATGGCTGACTTTGGAAATCTAGCCATGATAGGTTACGTTAATCGTCACGTAGCCTATTACGGGGTCTTTTTTTTTACTTTTTGTTTCGCGGCCGGGGAGATGGGGCGCTTCTCCCCGGCCTGAATTTCGGCCGGGCGAGGCAGGACACCTCCCCCCCCTCACCTGAACTTTGGGGGGAAAAGCGAAGTGCCTCCCCCCCACTGCGAAGCCAAGCTGCAAAAAGGTAAGTGACTTTCGTACATCCTAGAAGTAACACCGTGTGTTCAAATCTCACCAGGAAATGATTTGACCATGACAATGGGGTTACTTGGACACCCCCCCCTCCAATTTTCAGATTACTCATCTCACAGCTTGAAGCAAAAGAAAATCAAGGATATGCCCTGCTTCATGAGTTGGGCTGATGACAAACTGAGACAGCCCTATGGTTCTCATGGAGGCCATGAAGTCCCAAGCTGGAGCTCCAGAGACAGCCTCAGCATGGAAGTTGAAGTCACCCAGAACTACCATTAGGGATGGCAGAGAATTCCGCCATGGATTTCAGTGAGGCCGAATGCACTGGCATTCGCCCCCCCGAAATCTGTGGTGGAACGGCCTGCCCCCCAACCCCCCCATGGATTCCCCCTGGGACAAGGCTTACCTGGGGCGGATGTTCTGGACGGCGGCGGCTCCGGTGGTGGCTCCGGCAGCGGCTGGTCTTTTGACCGGCTGCCGCGGCCGCCACTATCGTCCTGGTCTTTGCCGTGATAGGCTAAGTAAGTATTTATGTAGCCTATCACGGCAAGCCAAGCAAACAAACAAACAAACACGGCATACGCAAATGGCGGTGGCTACGGCGGCTGCCATTTGCGTTCCCTATTTTTCACCGTTTTATCCTACATAAATATTTACGTAGGCTATTAATATGAAAAAAGGGGAATGCAAATAATGTAGTGGGCGCTATTTGCATTCCTTTTCTTTTCTCCGTTTTAGCCTACGTAAATATTTACATAAGCATAAGCTATTACGGCGAAAAAAAAAGGAACGCAAATAGAGCCCACTACGCTATTTGTGTTCCCCTTTTTTTCGTCGTAATAGCCTACATAAATATTTATGTAGGATAAAATGGCAAAAAATAGGGAACGCAAATGGCAGCCGCCATTTGCGTATGCTGTTTTTTTTGTTTTTTGTTTTTTGTTTTTTGTTTTGCCCAGCTGTGATAGGCTACGTAAATACTTATGTAGCCTATCACGACAGCCTGGCTGGATGCAAATGGTGGCCACTACGGTGGCTGCCATTTGAGTCCGCAGCAGCCCGTCCGCAGCTGGAAGTCTGGCTGTGGATGGCCCTGGCCGGCTGTTCTGCGGAGCTGCCGTGGAGCTGACCTGGCCGGGCAGGATTCCGGGGGGGAGGACCGGATCGCCTTCCCCCCTGTTGAGGATTCCGGGGGAAGGGATGGAGCGCCTCCCCCCCCCACGAATCAGTTCCGCGAAAAGGTAAGTGACTTTCGTACATCCCTAACTACCATCCTGTGTTCCTCCAACACCAACTTGAGACCACCTCGGTCAGGGATGCTGCTGGGCAGCAGGGTGGGCGGTACACCAGCAGCATCTGTCTCTATGGCCCCCCACCAGGTGCAGCCCCTCAAGGCCTGCTCCAATGAGGAGTGGTTTCCTGGTGATAGATATGGAGGTTCTATTAACCACAGTGACTCCCCCCCCCGCAAGCCCTCCAACCTGTGTTAGTGCTGCACCAGGTGGGAAGAGCTGAGTCAGGTCAACCCCACCCAGTTCACCCACCCAGGCCTCAGTAATACATAACAGATCGGCCTTCTCATCCATGATTAGGTCGCAGATGAATGTGGTCTTATTGCCGACCGACCTGGCAAACAGCAGCACCACAAGTCAAAAGGGCTCAGTGGATGAGCTATTCGGTACATGAGAGCTAGAGGACGAGGATAGAAGGGGAACAGTGTATAAACTTCTGTGGCCCATTCTCTTCTGATGTCCCAACCCCCTCCTCCTATCATATCTCCTTCTGCCCCAAGTCACTGGGATAGAGGCACCATCTCCATGGATCCTTGTATTTTCCAAGCACATCCTCAACACTATAGAGCTTCCCGCACACTCTCAATACCCACTCACAACTCAAACATACCAACAACCATTCAAAACTCACATACTTCATTCATCCAATCAATCACCCACAGCCAACCTAACAGTCACAGATAATAGATAGTGGAAGTAACCAGACACTTGTCACTTAAAGGCTTGCCAACCCACCAGCAAACTATTTCCCAGTTGTTCAGAGCTACTTTGGCAAGCTCATGCACACTCCATCTCTCACCTGGAGTGTTTGACAGCATGTGCACATGAAAAATGTACATGAAAAGAATTCATACTTTTGAAAGATGTGCACAAACACATTTTAATCAATAATCAATTTTGATGGAAGAAGAATGTGTACATTTCAAAGATGTGAACAATTGATGCATACATTTGGAAATATATGCATTAATTTTCTTGTGGAAAGAAGAAAGAACACCAAAGGCCACAAGTGAGGCAGACACGAGATGGAAGGATCTTTGGGGTGGAATTTGGAGAACATCAATGAGCTTTGCTGGTAAACACATCCCTAGCCATGATCCTCATGACCAGCACTATGAGAATAGCTAGGGGTTTCCCAGAAGACCTCTAGAGATAGAAGCAATTTCAACCTAACAATGATTAATTGGCCTGCTGGGGGCAGGAAGGCTAGTTGCTAAATGTTTCCTTCTCTGTGGATTCTTTTTAAAGCACTTAATAAATGCATGGGGGATTTTTTGTTGTCTATGCTGGTAAGGGGCACAGATCAGTGGTAGAGCAGATGCTTTGCACACAGACAGTCCCTACTTCAACCATTGGCATCACCAGGTAAAAAGTTTGCAAGATGCAGTACTGGGAAATAATCTGGAAAGTTGTTGCCAATAAGGATAAGCCAATACGTGTTCTCATTTTATTCTGTAGCTTAGCTTTGCCCCATATTCTGCTCTGCTTGCCTTTCACTTTAGCTTCTACTGTACCTTGGAGAGTTTATTATTAAAATTGATGTCAGAATGGACACAGTGTGCAGAGTTTACGTGGGATGGAGGAATCAGAGATCCTTGAAGTCATAAAGCTCCTGCGAGTTCCACCACTAAGTTTGGTCTGTCTCTTTCCCAATCCCAAATGTGAGCTTTTTGTTGTTGTTGTTGTTGTTTGAATGGGAAAAGTGTGCATTTAGGGACACATGTTTAAAGCTCATCCCCAAATTAGAATCATAGAATCATAGAACAGTAGGGTTAGAAGGGGCCCACAAGACCATCAAGTCCAACCCCCTGCTCAGTGCAGGAATCCAAGTCAGAGCATCCCTGAAAGATGGCTGTCCAGACTCATCTTGAATGCCTCCAGTGTGGAACAGCCCACCACCTCCCTAGGTCGTTGGATCCATTGTCGTATTGCTCTGACAGTCAGGACATTTTTGCCAAGCCAGGCAAGCATGGCAATCCCCAATCCCTTGCTGAGCCTCCATTTTATGTAAAAAATTGTGGTTTAGACTTTTGCGGAAATTCATGTTCCATTTACGCCTGTAATCTCTTGCTAATGGCTGCTTTATTGCCACCAGTTCCACAAATGTAGGGATGTACGAAAGTCACTTACCTTTCCGCGGATTATGTTCATGGGGCGGGAGGCGTTCCATCCCTCCCCCTGGAATCCTCGACGGGGGGGGGGAGACGATCCGTTCCTTCCCCCCGGAATCCTCGATGGCCAGCTGTGCTCCATGGTGGCTCCGCGGAGCAGCCGGCCAGGCTCAGGCCAGAGCCGTCCGCAGCCGGATTTCCGGCTGCGGAGGGCTCTGGGTAAAAAACAAACAAACCCGCGTACGCAAATGGCGGTGGCTATGGCCGCCGCCATTTGCGGTCAATATTTTTCACTGTCTTAGTCTACATAAATATTTACATAGACTATTACGGCGAAAATAAAGGGGAACGCAAATAGCGTAGCAGGCACTATTTGCATCCCTTTTTGATTTGCCGTTTTAGCCTATGTAAATATTTATGTAGGCTAAAATGGCGAATCAAAAAGGGATGCAAATAGCACCCGCTACGCTATTTGTGTTCCCCTTTATTTTTGCTGTAATAGTCTACGTAAATATTTACGCAGACTAAGATGGCGAAAAATAAGGAATGCAAATGACAGTGGCCGTCGCCATTTGCGTACGCAGTTGTTGTTTTTTTACCCAGAGCCTTCCGCGGCCGGAAATTCGGCTGCAGATGGCTCTGGCCTGGGCCTGGCCAGCTGCTCCGTGGAGCCACCACAGAGCACAGCCAGCTGTCGAGGATTCCAGTGGGAGGGACAGAATGCCTCCCCCCCCCATGAACATAATCTGCGGAAAGGTAAGTGACTTTCATACATCCCTAGTTTTTGCTTTGCTGTGATTTAATCAATGCATTTGTGTATATTAGTAACACATAAATGACGGAAGAGAGGGAGGAAAGAAGGATGAAGAGGGGAAATGATCTGGAAAGTGCAGCCCATTGCAAGCCAGAATGGTGGATTGCTAATGCTTTGCAGTGCTATGCAAACAAGATTAAGAAATTCAAAACCCCAGCATCAGTGGAACATTTTTGGGTGGAGAGGATGTTTTAAACACCAATAGTTGCCAGTTAGAAGAGACTACAACTGGGACCCGCCATCAAATGTTGTACTGTGTAGAGTGTTCCTGTGCAGGGTTCCAGCAAGCCAGCCACTCCCTTCTATTCCATCTTCTCCCTCTTTTCCATTTTATGACCACTGAGAATCTTTAGCCCCAATTAGCCCTGTTTTGTTTTTTGTTTTGTTTTGTTGCTGTTGTTGTTTCGTCTCCCCTTAATTTTTGCCTGAAATATTTTTTTTTTCTTGACATCTTGGGGTTCCCCTGAGCCTGCTGAAATGCCCCTGTTGTGTGTAGGTGGTGCTGCTTTGACAACATCAGGATCAGCACTCAGGAGAATGAGTTCACTCTTAGTATAGGATGAAGCACTAAGATGGATCGACCCAGTAGAAGGCTGCCTCACCTGTTCAACTTGCACACAGCAGAGTACTGGAATGCAGCCTGACCTGCTAATTGCATTGATGCCATTATTGTTTATTATTCTCATAACTAGCTTGGTTTTCCAGAGAGAGAGAGAGAGAGAGAGAGAGAGAGAGAAGCCAGAGATGCAAACTTCATCAATCACTTTCAGATTATACCATTCTCACTGTTTTTCATTCTCATCCATCTCGCTCTCAATTCTCACTTCTTCTGAGCAGAAATAGTACACACACACACACTAAGATTCCAAATGCATTTTCTTTGACTCATCCATGAACATCACCCTGGTCCAGGATTTACAGCACCTGCAATTTCCATCATGTTTTGCCCTCCACAAAATTCCACTGCAGGATCTCGAGGCTACAGTTTCATTTCATTTCATTTATTATATTTCTATATAATAATAGCCACAGCTCTCTGGGCAGTTCACAAAACCTAAAAAAACATTAAAATACATTATATAAAATATAAAAAACGCATTCACATAATGTGACACAAAACAAACAACATACACAACAACATATATCTAAAACAATTTAAAACAATCAGCTAGAGACAATCAAGAGACTCATTTGCTTCAGTGCGCACGGTAAAGCAACATTTCCCATCCTGCTCTGCTGTGAGACATGCAAGATGTCAGAACTGCCAAATCTTAAAGAGATAGGGTGAAAAAGAGATCATAATGATAATGATGATGATGTATTGCATTGTATTGTATTGCATTTATATCCTGTCTTTTTTCCTCTTGCATGGAAGCCAAGGCAGCGTACATAATCCTCCTCCTCTCCATTTTATCCTCACAACAACAACAGCCCTGGAGGGTAGGTTGGGCTGAGAGTCTGCTACTGGCCCAAAGTCACCCAGAGAGCTTCCATGGCTGAGTGGGGACTAGAACCCGGATCTCCTGGCTCCCAGTCCAACACTCTCACCACTACACCACCCTGGCTCTAATAATAGCCAGTAATAATCATTATAAGGAGGAGGGGTCCCCAGTGTGGCACCTGCACAACTCTTCACTCCCTGCTTCCTCCCCACTGTCAGGAGCACCCTAGCTGCCTCTTGCAGTCCCCTCCAATAGCCAACTCAGGACCCAGACGACGAGGATTCTTTCCAAGGCTTTATTCCTTTATTCCTTTATGACTCTTTCAGAGACTAATCACTAGCGACTAAGCAAGGAACAGCACTGGGGAAAGATAGCAGAGTAGCCTAAGCTCCAGGTAAGGCAGTTGGTCCCCGTTTCAAGGGGAACCACGGGAAGACTCTGAACTTATGGGCTAGGGAGAGATCCTCCCTCTTTCCCTTGGGTCCTCGGGACGCGACCGTTCTTTGAGCGCCAAACGAGTGGAGCGCCTCCTTTCGGCGCCTTCCATCAGTCATCACTCCCTCTGTCTGCGCCTAGCATCCAGCAAGCCCCCTCCAGTGCTCTCTCACTGCCAGGGTCACTATCTATCCCAGGAATGCTGGCAGGAGGAATCTCTGCCAGCTGCTGTGCCTGTGAGGGATGAGCGGGCTCCTCTCCCACAGATTGCTGTTCCTCCTCAGAATCGGAGCTGCTCTGGGGCTCTGTGGACTCAGTTTCCACCCTGACACCCACAAAAATAATAATACAAGATTGAAAAATGTTAGGATGCCAGGTTCTCCTTCCTGTTCTTGAACCTGCCACTGATCTAGGGATGTCAGAGAATTCCGCCACAGATCTTGGTGAGGCCGAATGACGTGCATTCGGCCCCCCGAAATCCATGGCGGAACGAAGCCCCCCCCACGAAAGGCACACAAAATGGATCACTTAAAGGCACACGAAACGGAGTACAAGTCCGCGCTGACTTGTGAATGGTGGCCGCAGTGCGGCCGTCATTTGCTTCCTCATCATAGCTGTGGTAGGCTACGTAAATAATTATGTAGCCTATCACGGCTAACGCAGGGACGCCATTTGTGTCCCTGCGGAGGCCATGATAGGCTATGTAAGTATTTACTTAGCCTATCACGGCAAGCTAAAAAAAAAAAAACAGCATACACAAATGGTGGCGGCTACGGCGCCCCCCTGCCCCTGGTCACACCCTTCCTCTGTGCTTGCTGAGCCACCGGCATGCACTCGGGACCCGCCTGCAAGCACCACCAGTGCCATTTGGCAAAACGAAATGGCAGCTGTGAATAAGTGGACATCTAGTTGCATGCAAAATGGTGCTGTGAATGGCCAATATACTCAAGATTACAGGTGTAAATAGCAAGATTATAGGTGGGGAGCTCAATCCCTGTTCCAGGGGTGCATGAGCAGGGGCAGGGGGGTTCCCGGAGAACCCGATGGTGGGGAGGTGCCTGTCTATCCTTAGCAGTGACCCCTACCTTTTGACAGCTTACATTTGTTTTTCTTAGCTGTGTTCAGGAGTTCAGGCAAACATATGTAGGGATGTATGAAAGTCACTTACCTTTTCGACGGGGTGATTCGCGGTGGGGGGGAGGCGCTCCGCACCTCCCCCAGAAATCCTAATCTGGCCGGCTCCGCTCCATGGACATTCTGCAGAGCCGCCAGCCAGGGCCACCCGCAGCCAGACATCCGGCCGCTGGGCAGCCTGCAGGAAAAAAACAACAACAACAGCGTACGCAAATGGCGGCGGCTATGGCGGCCGCCATTTGCATTCCCTTTTTTTCGCTGTTTTAGCCTACGTAAATATTTTCATAAGCTATTACAGCAAAAAAAAGGGGAACACAAAGAGTATAGTGGGCACCATTTGCGTTCCTTTTTTTCCTGCCGTTTTAGCCTACGTAAATATTTATGTAAGCTATTACGGTGAAAAAAAAGGGAACACAAATGGCAGCCGCCGTAGCTGCCACCATTTGCGTACGCTGGGTTTTTTTTTTAGCTTGCCGTGATAGGCTACGTAAATACTTATGTAGCCTATCATGGCCTCTGCAGGGACGCAAATGGCATCCCTGTGTTAGCTGTGATAGGCTATGTAATTATTTACGTAGCCTATCATAGCTATGATGAGGAAGCGAATGGCGGCTGCAGCGTGGCTGCCATTCACAAGTCAGCGTGGATGGCAGAAGGTAAGTGCTCCATTTCGTGCCCCTTTCGTGGGGGGGGCTTCGTTCCGCCACGGATTTCGGGGGGCCGAATGCACTGGCATTCAGCCTCACTGAGATCCATGGCGGAATTCTCTGACATCCCTAAATATATGAGGGCTTCAAGTGTGTAGAGAATTGGGGCCATGTAGACTAGCCCCACCCCCTGTATCTACATATGTGCTGGCCCCGATCACCTCAGTTCTGACCTTGCCATATTGAACTGGCAAGATCTGAAACAGAGTTCTACCCGCATTCACTTGAATGTGAGTGGAACTTTTTGCATGATTGGGAACACTGATAAGGCATGGCCCCAACTCTCGACACGCTTTACGCCCTCATGTGTTTGCCTGAAGAGGGCTTCTCTGTTCTTGTATAACGTGGTGTCCAAGTGATTGAAATTTATTCAGTGGAGCATATTTAGAACTCAGTGCCTGCTAAACAAATGCTCTGCAAACTAGTGGCAAAAACACATGACAGTCCATTTCTTTGCATGCCTGTAACTGGCTGGAACAACAACAACATGACCATTTCACCCACCTCCCCTTCAGCTTGTTCTTCCACCTTTGCTTCATCTATCAAGCATGAGACGAAAGCAAGATTCCACATTCCACATCCTTGTCCACACAGCCAATCAATTTGCTCCAAAACTGGGACAGATGTCCAAACATCTATGCAAAACTATCTATGTTAAAAACCAAACATCTATGTCAGGTGTGTGTGTGTGTGTGTGTGTGTGTGTGTGTTCACACTGGAGTTAATCTCAGCCCCAAGGATGAGAAGCAGAGGGATCAGGGAAGATTCTCCCCCACCCCCGGGAAGCTTCCTACAGTTCTCTGGTGTGAGGACATGAGGGAGTGATTTTGCTAATTAAATACCTGCTAATGTGGAGGCAGCTGTACGAGGGAGACTTCTAATTAAAACGAGAAGGCAAACAAAATAAAAATCAATCCATTGGCCAAGGGCTCAGCTGGAAAAAGGTCTCCCTCCAGAGCTCTCCGGATGGACCACACACAGGCAAATCAAGACTCTAGGAACAGATGGAATTTCCGTCAAAAACCATTGCATTTTACCAGATCTGAACATGGCTAAACAAGGATTGGCAAGATGAGAGAGTTGCTCTTTGACCACTAGCCATTCACATCAAGTTTTTCTCCAACTTCCCACCATGTATGATTTTAGAAGTGCCCCCATGAATTGGGTGGCATTTTCAAAGATGGGCTCTCCCATCCCCCTCATCTTCATTTCCTTTCCTCTTCCTAGGGATTGCCAGATCAGTCTGTTTCTGCTCCATGTCACTTCTACATGCATTCAGCCATAAATTCATTCTCTCCTGTTTCTGCATCAGTTATCTCTTAAAAAAAAAAAAAATCCATATGAAAATGCATATTCTAAATCTGCATTTCTCAAAATGCAGATATATGAATATATTTTATACATTTTTTATTTAATGTTCGGAAAGTGTGAAACTCAATGGCTAGGTTCTGATGCGCATATTAGTCTGGGTCTCCGAGAGATGCAAATGGGCTCAGTTCTTACTAGAATTCACACAGTCGAATTCTTTAAGCACCTTTCCTCTCTTCTTTATCTGATAGAAAAGAGAGAAGAGGTTAGATGCAGGCATGGAGCTGTCATTTGTGATGGCATCATTGCTGGTCCTCTCCTTGCTTCTTGGAGGAGGTGACTTGGCAAGGAAAAAGGGAAATTAACTTACCCCACCACCACAAAAAGAAGGCTTACCTGAGCACTTCTGTTCTGAGCAGCCTGTAAAGCTGCAACTTGGCAGTTTACCTTGGGCCTAAGCCTTAAGGAAAACAATAGGAGTTACTCCCAAATAGCCTGATCGAGAAATCATGATCTTTTGCTTCAGAACTATTGGTTTTATGGATAGGCCATTGCTGATTAGGAATGGGTGAGAACTCCACTGAGGTTTACCCAATTTGTATCTCCTGGAACTAGGGATGGTGGAGAAATCTGCAACAGAATCAAATAGGGATGGGTGGATTCCCTACCTTCCGGTCCATAGGGATTCCGCCCGGGGAGGGGGAGGCGATCCATTCCTCCCCCAGAATCCTCCGGAGCTGGCTCCTCTCCATGGTGATTCCATGGACCGCATGCCAGCTCCGTATCGCTGGCCTGGCGATACGGTAATGGTGGCCACCATTACCATACTGCTGTGAGGAAGGGATACAGCCGCAAGTGGCATAGTGAATGCCACTTGTAGCTGTAAAGCCCTTAGTTTAACCTAAATGCAGCTGTAAATGGCTGCATTTAGGTTAAACTAAGGGCTTTACGGCCGCAAGTGGAGCGTCCAGTACGTTACTTGCGGCTGTATCCCTTCCTCACAGCGGTACGGTAATGGCAATACGGTACGGCTGCCATTACCGTATTGCCACCAGGCCAGCGATACAGAGCAGGTGTGAGGTCCACGGAATCCTGTGGAGAGGAGCCGGCTCCTCAGGATCCCGTAGGGAGTCAGAGGTAAGTGATCCTTTCCACCGCAGACTCTGGAGGCCGGATTCTTTTGAATCCAGCCTCATTGGGGTCCATGGCGGAATTCTCCACCATCCCTAGAATCAAATGAGTTCAGATTTCTATGAATCTGACCCATGAATTCCATAGTGAACCAGCTTTTCCTGAGTCACTCAGATTCTGTAGGCTTGCAGACTGGTTTCTTTATTTTTGGGGGAGATTTGCACACTTTGGCAAGTGTGAATTTGTGCGAATGCAACTTTGCACAAATTCAGGAAATTGTAAAAAAAAATCTGATTCTGCCAATGAGCAGACAAGGGAATGGAAGGCACCTGATAATCTATGGAATGCAGACAGGATGGATTTTACAAAATCTGTACAACCCAACCTGGAACTGAACACGGACCTGAACACATTCCATAATCAGAAATCCATACAATTCCAAGCTTGTGATGCATTCTGCGAAACAAAACAAAGGTGTTCTTTAACATGCATAGCTTCATGGAAGATAAGACTATCAATGGCTATTAGTCATCATGGCTATATATTGCCTCCAGCATCAGAGGCAGCATGCCTCTGAACACTAGTTGCTGGGGAACATGAGTAGGATGGTGCTATTGCAGTCATGTCCTACTTGTGGGCTTCCCCCAGACAGCTGGTTAGCCACTGTGTGAACAGAATGCAGGACGAATAAGCCTTTGGTCTGATTCAGCATAGCTGTTGTTGTGTTCTTATGCATATAAATGGAAAATGTGCTAAGAAAACTGTGTACGTGACTAAGCATGATTATTCAGTGGGTGCACACATATAAAATGTATACATTTGAAAAATGTGCACAAAAATACATACACATTTCCGTGTGGAACAAACAAAACCCATAGTGAACCAGGAAGGAAAGAGCTTGGTGGTGGAAAAAGGAGAACCTTGATGGCATTAACTGGTGATCTTCTCACTGAGGAAATGCATTGGGGGGGGCCCAGAGCTGAATGGTATGTCATGTGCTTCAGATGCATAAAGTCAGCTGCAATCCAATGTGCTTCTTCCAGTTGAAGGATCTGAGACAGCAGGGTTGGGGAAAGGATTCTGGCTGAATCCTTGGAAAGCTACTCCCACAGTAACAGGAGACTGCAAGATTGAGCTTGATGGATCAGTATAAAGCTCAATCAAGCAGTATATGATAAGGTTTTAAAGAAACCCCGGGGCTATCCAGAACATAATTTGAAGGCCATAGCTGTAACTGGATGTTAGCATTTCTCAACCATTGGGAAGGACCTGGGTTAAGTCTGAAAACTATTACTCCTTGCATTGCCAAGACCTCAAGAGGAGTGCTCTGACTTGGCAATGGTAGTTATTTCCTTGCCTTCAGCAGCTGGCCTAAGGTCAAATAAAATTCAAATACATTGTTTTTCAAAAAATCTGGCAAACCAGAGCTGTCCTTTTAGCACCACACACACACACACACACACACACACGCACACACACACCCTCGGCATCCCTAGGCAAGGCCTGAGCTCCACCTACTGCCTGTGTAGCCTGACATGCCATCCGTCACAATTCTGTGGCAGTAGGTCAATTGTGTGGCAGCTATCTCCCCCCCCCCCCCCGGTCCCAAGAAGCTGCCAGGATTCGGTATTGATCCAGCTGTCAGCTCTGCCTCACGCATGGCCATGTGCTCTAATCTGCTTTGCCAGTCAGCTAAGAAGCCAGTGCTTCTTAGCAGTTTTAATACTCACCAGACCAGGCAGGGGGGCTTTGGGTGGGTGGGTGGATGCGCTGTTGCTCTCAGGCAACCTATTCTCACACTTGCTCACTGTGAGCTGCCCCATGTCAAGACAATCAGTGCCTCCCTTCCTTCCTCTCACAGTTACAAAAGGCCGGGTTCCGTATTTTGTCAGGCACTGTGGGCTTTGAACCAGAAGCCCTCACTGATCAGTCACTAGTTCCCTGTTTCCTATCTCACTGAGGCTTCTGAGCAAAGCAGAGAACAGGAGGCAGTTCAAGCAAGGCTTCCTGGTCTCGGGAATCAAGTGACCTCAGAGACGCAATCTTGTACCAGTGCTTGCTATAAAGTTCCTGGAGCTGTCCATCTCTCTGAGCCCTAGCAACATGTTGCTGGAGATATTTAGCTCAGGCTTGCCTATCTGCTGCCTGTTTCCTTTTCTTCCTGGTTACCACCAGCCTGTCTACCTAGCACAGGTACAAGCCAGTCCTTGGGACCTGCTCACCTGTTGGTACCTTATAGTTAAAGCAGAGCTGGAAGTTCTCTATTGCAGGGGTGGGCAGAAAGTAGATCTCCAGATGTTTTGGACTTCAACCAGCCAAGCTGTCAGAGGCTTCTGGGAGTTGGAATCCAAAACAGCCGGAGATCTACTTTCTGCCCATCCCTGCAATAGAGTACTTCTTCAGCTCAGAAGCCTCCCTTTGCTCAACTGTCATGGGACAATATTCCCATTTGCCACCTATCTGCGGTGTTGGTTGTGATTCCGCTTACCCCAAAGTTGCCAGAGCGAGGGCTGGAGGCAATGCCATCAGTCTGACTTGGCTTCAGGGCAACGGGTTGCTCAGCTTGCTCTTCAAAATGTATGCAAGCAGAACGGTGTTCATGAAATGGGCCTTTCCTCCCGCTACCCACCACTGCAACCATCTGTGCCTCCAAAAAAGCAGCCCTTGTGATTGGGGGACCCTCAGGAATGGCCTGAGATGATGTGATGTGGGGGACTGCAGGAGTGCCATTTCCAACAGCAGAGAGCTCTGCCTGTTGACAAAGTGTGTGTGTGTGTTGCATGGGGGCGCAACTTTGCAGCTTTCAAACAAGGCTTCAGATTTATTAGGTTAGGTTTGGTTCAGCTCTATACTTAACAATAGCACTGACCGTTAATATTATTAGCTTCTAACCATAGTAGTGGCCAAGCCAAATTCAGAGCTTTATTGTATTCATTATTTTATTATTGTAAAATGTACAGTGCCCTGGGAATTTTTGCCACAGGGATTTGGCCATGGGGATCCCTGCCTTCAGTTTGGAAACTCCTGCCAGTTCAAAATGCAGTGGCCAGGCAGTTGTCTGGCATGCAGTTTAGAAACCGCATAATATCTCTGGTCTTGAACCAACTGCACTGGATTCAAAATTGTCCCCATGCCAAATCCAAGGTGCTGGTTTTGACTAGGGATGTCGGAGGAATCTGTCTGGGGGGGTCAAGTCTGCCTAGTATTTAGGAACCTCCCCCCCACCGACTCTGGCTTGCTTGTCCATGAGCTAGCTGGACTCGTTTTGTGTCAAGTCAGGCCCGCTTGCAGATCTTTGTGAGGTTTTCTTTTAGTTTTTTTCTGCAAAAAATGTCATTTACGCAGGTTGTGGTGACAATTTGCATAATGCACACAATTTTCAGCTGGAATTTGTGTAACATGCACAAATTGCGGCCGTAAATAGGCCTAACTTGTGCAAATTGCATCCAGAAGTTGTGCAACTTCCACCTGCAGTTTGCACAAGTTAGGCATATTCATGGCCACCATTTGTGCAAGTTACACAAATTCCAGTTGAAAATTGTGCAACTTACACAAGTTGCAGCCACAACGTGAGTAAATGATGCTTTTTACAGAAAACACACACACACAACTTCCTGGATTTTGGGAACAGGTCCCCTGGCTCAGCTCACAAATGGAAGCCAAGCCGGGGGGCTTGGGGAAATCCCGAGAGGAAAAAAAGAGCTGAATTGACGGCCATCACTAGTTTTGACCTATACTGCCTGAAGCACCTTGAGGTCAGGATATCTGAAGGGCTGCCTTCTGCTGCATGATCCTGCCCATAATTTGAGATAATAGAGGTCCTGTTCCATGTCCCATCACCAAGAGACACTAGGTTCACAAGACAGGGCGTTTTCTATAGCAACACCTGAGGAACTCCCTCCCACAGGAGGTCAGGCATCCTCCATCTCTAGTGACCTTTACACCTGCAGTAGCAACTGTATTGTTTTGCCAAGGCTTTAACTTTTAAAATGGTGTTTGGTCTGGGTTGTTGTTGTTGTTTTTAATGAATGTTCTGTTTGGGGGCAATATTCATATTTTGTTTGCTTTTGTTTGGTGGTGGTGGTTGTGATTGTACTGGATTTTATTATATATTGCTTTGAGGGCCCTGTTGGGAAGAAAAACAATGTATGAATTCTTTATTCTTTAGATGATGATGATGATCATAGAATCATAGAGTTGGAAGATATCTCAGAGATCATCTAGTCCAACCCCCCACTCTCAATGGAGGCTATGCACTGCAGGGTGCAGCTGAAACTAGGGATGTACGAAAATCCCCTTACCTGGCTCCGCCGGGTTCTGCTGGGGGGGGGGAGGCGCTCCGTCCCTCCCCCCAGAATCCTGGCTGGCCAGCTCCGCTCCGCGGGGATTCCACGGAGCCGCCGGCCGGCTCCGCCAGCAGCCGGTCATCCAGCCGCTGGCTAGCAGGGACGCAAATGGCGGCGGCCATAGCCGCCGCCATTTGTGTCCCTGTAGTCAGCCATGATAGGCTACATAAAGACTTCCATAGCCTATCACGTCTGGCTTTTAAAAAAAAACAAAAAACACGCGTACACAAATGGCGGCAGCTATGGCTGCCGCCATTTGCGTTCCTTATTTTGGGCCGTCGTAGTCTACATAAATATTTACGTAGACTAAGATGGCCCAAAATAAGGAACGCAAATGGCAGCGGCCGTAGCCGCCTCCATTTGCGTACGCCTTTTTTTTTTACCCAGTTGTTTTAGGCTACATAGAAACTTACGTAGCCTATCACGTCTGGGTAAAAAAACCCAAATGCGTACGCAAATGGCAGCGGCCGTAGCCACCGCCATTTGCGTACTCTTTTTTTTTTTACCCAGACGTTTTAGGCTATGAAAAAACGTACGTAGCCTATCACGTCTCTGTAAAAAAGAAAGAAAGAAAAGAAACTGCAAATGGCGGCGGCGGCAAGTCTCATCCCGGGGGGCATCCATGGGAGGGTGGGGGGTGGCAGGCTATTCCGCCACAGATTTCGGGGGGCCGAATGCACTGGCATTCGGCCTCACCGAGATCCGTGGCGGAATTCTCTGCCATCCCTAGCTGCAACATCCCTGCCAGAAGACCATCCAGCTTCTGCTTAAATACCTTCAGCAAAGGAGAAGTCACAAACTCCCAAGGCAATCTGTTCCACCACTGAACAGCTTGCCTAAGGAGGTGGTGAACTTCAACATAATTAACCAACTACAGCCAAACACATAAGCGGTCCTACTCCTGCCTTGATGTGCCTGTGCTTCAGGTTATTGCACCACCATTCATGGGTCATTACATGGTGCCCAGCTTCTTGTTTACACCCCGACATGGCCAGTTTGACCTGCAGGATGAAGGTGTGCAGGGTGACCTTCACATGAACACCACACACTGAGCATGCAACTGATGCTTTCCCAGTACACAAATTTGTACTTTCTGATGAAGAAGAGGAAAATCCAAATCAGAGGGACCATGTGTGTGTTTTGAAGGCTACTGACTGCCTCAGTCAGATTGGTTTTTATGTCGGCCCCCTCTGTGCATAGCTGAGTGATGCTTCCCTCTAGTGGCAGGTCTACAGGGAGAGCATAGCTCCCAATTCTCTTCCAAATCTCTTGTGTTGAGGGGCCTATTTCAGAGGGGATGGCATAAAGTGTTCTATCCTGGACCCTCTGCTGGAGGTGGCTAGTTTGTACAAGGGCTTCCATGGCTATGAGCTGGTAATGGATTTGTGGATTTATCTAAACCTCCAGATCTCCTCTTCTTTTAGTAATGAGTTCCAGCTATGAATGAAGTTGCTACATCCTCGCAACCATTCTAGGAGCTCTTTATTTGCCCTTGGTGGTGGTGGGTAATCACTCAGCAAATGGGAAGAGAAATGGAGGTCGTGGTAGATGACCACCTCTCCTCCTCACTAGAGCTGCTGGCAAACATCTCCAAGCTCAGGGTCAGAGAAGAACCTTGGGGCTTTGGAAAGCCTTTCTAAAATCAGAGGTGAGCTTTTAATCCCCAGCCCCCCAGTTCTTCTTTGACTTCGATTGTTGTTCAGAGCCAATTACTGCAGCCTTCAGGAGAATCACTGGTCCCGTGTGTCCCAATTTCTGTGCCCTGGGGTGCTGCTTAGCAGGATGACATGGAGAAACAGGGTGGGAGGAAACCAACCGGCATCACTCCTCTCTAGGGATGGGAGAAGGAGTGGCATTCAAGATCACTAGGATTCGCCAAACATTGTATCACTGCTTGTCTTGTGTCTGATTCCAGTTTGTGATCGGTGCTCACTTTGTGCGGATTTGATTTGCACAAATTAAGCAGCAATAGAATGGGAGATTCATGCAAATCTTCCGAAATCTGCACACATCTCCTGAAATTCGCACAAATTTCCTCCATAGATTGAATTCAGACTACTGAGGGAATTCATGCAAATAAGGAAATTTGTGCAAATCAAACTGGGAATTGGGAATGAGACAAACACAAGCATGTGTTCAACAATTTCTGACATTTTTTTGGCAAACACATGCTCATGTTCGCACTCACCTTCAGGGCTTCAAGTGGGGCTTCAACTGGGCTTCAACTGTGAACAAAAATGAAATTTCCATACATCCCTGCTCCTCTCTTCTCCTTGTTTCCCCATTAATTCCACTACTGGAATTAATACCAGTATTATTACTGGTAATAATACCAGTAATAATACTTCCCATTACACTTCCCATTAATACCACTTTACTAGATAAAGAAAGGGGGGGTTGACTCTGGTGGCAAAACTTTTTGGTGACAGGAAGCTGGCATGGAAGTGGAAAGGTAATTTTTTCTGAGCATCAGATCCCCTTCCCTAAAAAAAAAGACATTGATAACTTCCAGGTTAATCTGACATAAGCATTGGAAAGCTCAACCATCTCATCCCTTGCACCCAAGTTCTCAATCCAGTGAGGGGGGTTAGTTGTATTGTTATTGTTATTGTTATTGTTATTACCACTACTACTACCTACTGCAATAGTGGGGCCAGGTGTTGTTGAGCTGCAACATCCATCATCCCTAACCATTGTCCATTCTGGCTGGGGCTGGGCGGGGGGCATGTTTCCCTCCCCTGATCTAATCGTTGCTGGATCTGAGGGTTTCCATTCTAGGATGTGAAAGCCTGATGTCCAGTCGGGCATGGGCGGGGGGGAGGTAAGAAGAACATCCCTGGTTGCTGGACAGGAGTGAATCACAGAAGCTATTCTGGATTCTCCCATCCACTCTGGAATTTTTCATGGCAGAGCCAAATCATGCCATTCTCTGTCAGAACTTACTAGCGCGGAACCCAGTGGCCCTACACACTTTTGGCTTATTGTGGTCTAGCCGTTGCTTTTTATGTTTTTATGATACATTATAAGCTGCCCAGAAGACTCTTGAAAGCCCTGGGACAGTATTTAAAATCTGAAATATATTTGTTTCAGAAGAAAGAAAGGAAAAGAAACAAAAATTGAAAGATAAATAGAAGTCAGCCTGCCAACTGCTCCACACCAGTTCTCATAACATTAAACACAGAGATTGTGACTTAACATGGAGATATGGTAACCTTACAGTATTTGGGGGGTACTGGGTGTGCTCGGGCTTGATGAATCTGTCGGTCTCACTTTCTCCCACATTAAAACACAACAAAAACCCCTCAAGTTCTTTCTATCCCATATGTCAGGAGTAGGCAACCTGCAATCTGCGAGCCATATACAGCCCCTGACGCCCCACCCCTGCAAAAATTGGCTGCATTAGCCTTCCGTCGTGGTTTGCTACCAAAAATCAGTGGCAAATCACGGTGTTGTTTTGCCACCACCAAACTGGGTGGAGTGGGAGTGGCAGGAGTGCTGTCCATCCAGGGGTCTGGGGGTGAAAATGGCCCCAGTACACCCAAAGTTGCCCACCTTTGCTGAATATGAAGAAAATAACAAATCTTGGATAATTCTTATAAAAGACCAACTGATATCCTCACCCATCTGCACCACCCAAATCCAATAGGTCCAGCTGCTTCCAGCATGGAGAAGACTGTTGTACCTGCCTGCCATGTAGCTCTTAAAGATGACGAGCCAGTCAGAAAACAAACAAACAAACAAAATTGGGTAGCACCCCCAATTAAGCACCACCTACACGCTCAAATAGACAGCAATTCAATACCAGACGTTTAAGAGCTAAGCACTCACTGCCTTCTGCCCAGATGGACAAATCTGCTAGTACTTCTTTCTCCCACTTTTTTTAAAAAATCAAGTTCTTTCTATCCCATTTCTGAAGAAATCTGTGAATTTTGACCAATCCTTCTCAAAAACCAAACAGAACAAAATTCTCACCTATTCCTAGTGTGCACTCTGAATGGTGGCTACTTAACCTCCCTCTGTGCTGACTCCCGTTCCAGCCCAGCCCTGTGGTCAAGTTATACGAGGGTTCAGGGGGAGCGCCTTTGCCCATTCCTGTTTCTGTCTCTGCTAAATGACTCGCCCAGGCTGACTCAGTAACACTGAGTCCGGCTCCCAGAGCATTAGCCATTCTTGGCACGTTCAAAGTAAGCCTCACAGGCAACAATGAATTCCAGAGTTATCCAGGGGGCTGAGCTCCTTGTGTTGAAGGGAGGGAGGAGGCAGGGCCAACCCAGTCCCAGATTCATCCATTGCCTCTCAGCTCCAAATGCTCCTCTGTGTACTTGTGGGAGGTGGGGAATTCTACCATGTGCCACAGAGTGGAACGAATTGAGCACCTCTTGCGGAAACGTAAGAGCACAGGAGCCGGCTGCTAAAGAGTCAGAGGGAAAGATCTTTGTCTCCACACAGAGCATATGAGGGGACACACAGCATTCCAGAAATGTCCATGCCAGGGAAGGAGTCTCATGCAAAATGATGCACACATATACCATTCACT
Organism: Heloderma suspectum; assembly: GCF_057233095.1. Classification (NCBI taxonomy): domain Eukaryota; kingdom Metazoa; phylum Chordata; class Lepidosauria; order Squamata; family Helodermatidae; genus Heloderma; species Heloderma suspectum. The sequence continues at coordinate 9,145,479 of NC_139461.1, forward strand.
CAAAGGTGAGATATATGGTTTGCACAGACACATTGCATACACATTGCTGTATATATGTGTATGAAAGAGAAGAGGGGAGGTAATCATAAATATCATTGAAAAAAAGGGTCATTTTCAGACCAATCCCCTAAATGGTGTCCTACTCACTATCACCACTCCTGATGCCCCCAACAACATATGGATCAACCAAGCCACAGCGTGCTACTTGATGTATGCACATTTCAGGAATACAGCCACTCAAACCCTATGCTCAGAGGCCTTTGCTAGCCTTGTCAACAATGGCTCCTGGCCACCACTTTTCCATTCGCCACCCAGATCCTAGGGGAAGCATCAACAATACTATACCAGCCGTCTCAGGTGAGGCCTATTCAGGGTGGATGACAATCTCCTCCTCACTGCTTTCCTCCCTCCTTCAGTGAGCATGTCTCATCTGGCTTTGGGGATCTACAGCCTCCTCCAGTTTAATTACAGGAGCTAATTCATTCCCTCCCACAGATTGTCAGGGGCACCATTCCCCCTCTCCCTCTCCCCACAACTCCTCCCTCCCTGTCAGTAGAGCTAACTAGCTTTCAGGTCTGAGCGCTTCACAGAACCATGTGACTTGTAAGCATGGAAACCCATAATGAGGCCCGCTTAGCTGCTACACAATGGGAGGTGGTCAGGAGCTTGAAAACTGGGCACCTCCCATTAAGTCAGGGAAGAAGAAAAAATGCTTTCCTCCCACCCCCTCAGAACGGGAGGGATGGACAAGGGATGTGGGGGTAAGGGGGGGTGTTAGAAAGATACACAAGCTCCCTAGGTCCAGGACCATTGCAGAGATTGGGGCAGGGGGGAGGCCTCTTCCTCCTCCCCCATCCAAAGAGAGAGTTCTGGCACTGAGGGACTTGCTCCATCAAGATGTAGGCCATGTTGGCATGTTGAATGCCATAGGCCAGCCAGCTAACCCTGGGTATTGTCAGGCATTCAGAGAAGGGAAGGGACTGGGAAGAAATGTTTCCTCTCTAATGTTTGGAAAGGAGAAAAATTGGAGTGTGCTGATCTATGTTTAATTCAGAGTTCACACACACACACACACACACACACACACCACTTCTCTGTTTCCTTGGCATGCCTACACTCTTTCACCCAGGAACTCCATAATGTGCCATAGCTGGTCTCATTAAACTAGGGAGGGCATGGGTGTCCAGTTGGGGGCTCAAGGCTTGGCAATTTCTTGTCAGCTCAGCCCCCCGGAAACCAGTCCATGGATCCCCGTGCTTGCCCAACTCGGCACGCCCCAAGTCAGGCAAGCGCACGGCTACCTGCCCCCTCGCTGAGCTGTGATTTTGTGTAAAAATGGCCGCTTGGCCTTTCTTGTAAATAACCATTTAGACAAATGGCAGCTGTAAAGGAGCCATTTACACACCATTACGCATGTAAATAATCTATTTATGCCTGTAATGTTGCGTGAATGAGCTCTTTACGTCTGCATGGTGAGCAGAGTCAGGTGGCCGACGGGGTCCTGCAACCAGATCGTGGTGCGGGATGGGGTGAGTTTGCCCATCCCTACATTACACAGAGGCATATGTAGGGATGTCAGAGAATTTCGCCACGAATCTCGGGGAGGCTGAATGCCAGTGCATTCAGCCCCCCGAAATCGGTGGCAAAATGGTCTGCCCCCCCGCCCCCCCCCCCGGATGGGACTTACCTGGGGCGGATCTACCAGGTGGCGGCGGCTGCCATTTCCAGTTAAAAAAACAAAAAACAAAAAAAGTGATAGGCTACATAAAGATTTACGTCTTGTATTAGTTTCTTAAGGGATGGACAACATTACCTATTCACCAGCCCAGGGCAACAGTACCCAACTGGCTGAGGTGAGGTAACAAATGGAACGGTCCTAGGGATGGCGGAGAATTTCTCCCCGAAACTTCGGGGGGCCGAGCGCCAACGTGTTCGGCCCCCCGAACAAGTTTCGGGGAGAAATCCCCCGCCCTCCCCGGGACGGGACTTACCTTCCCTGAATGTCCCTCCCGGCAGCGGGTCCGGCTGGCGGTTCGTCCGGTGTTCGAGCGGGGCGGGAGCGGCAGCCGGTCTTTCGACCGGCTGCCGCCCCCGCCATTGCAATGAAAGAAAAAAAAAAAACGTCCCCTGATAGGCTACGTGACGATTCACGTAGCCTATCACGGCAAGATTTGCAAAGTCAGCCGTGATAGGCTACGTGAATCGTCACGTAGCCTATCACAGGTGACTTTAAAAAAAAAAAAAAAAGCGCGTACGCGAATGGCGGCCCCCATAGGGAGCCGCCATTCCGGTTCCTTATTTGGTCGCTGTAGTCTACGTCAATGTTTACATAGACTACGGCGAAAATAAGGGCAACGCTATTTGCGTTGCCCTTATTTTCGCCGTAGTCTACGTAAACATTGACGTAGACTACAGCAACTAAATAAGGAACGCGAATGGCGGCTCCCTATGGGGGCCGCCATTCGCGTACGCGCTTTTTTTTTTTTTTTAAAGTCACCCGTGATAGGCTACGTGACGATTCACGTAGCCTATCACGGCTGACTTTCCAGATCTAGCCGTGATAGGCTACGTGAATCGTCACGTAGCCTATCAGGGGACGTGTTTTTTTTTTTTTTTTTACTTTCGTGTTCGCGGCCGGGCGAGGCGGGAAGCCTCCTCCCCGGCCTGAATTTCGGCCGGGCGAGGCGGGAAGCCTCCTCCCCGGCCTGAATTTCGGCCGGGCGAGGCGGGAAGCCTCCCCCCCCGGCCTGAATTTCGGCCGGGCGAGGCGGGAAGCCTCCCCCCCCCGGCCTGAACTTCACGGGGGGAGCAGCGAAGCGCTCCCCCCCACCGCGAAAAAGCTGCGAGAAAAGGTAAGTGACTTTCGTTCACCCCTACGTCCACAGTTCCTCAAAAATAGCAAAATGGTGAGCTGTGAAAAGCCCTGAGAAATTGAGATGGAACTGGAAGGCTATGAAACAGGACTTCCCTGTCTGTGTAGATAACAAGTTGTTATCTCAGAACAACCACCACCACCACCATCAATTTACATTTCTTAGGTGCCTGTCTTTTTTCTTTTCTTTTTTTAAGGATTCAAGGCAACTTACAATAGAAAATTTAAAACAGCTACAACAATTATCCATTAAAGTACAACCACCCCATAAAAGAAGTAAAATTCAATGACACAACCATAACCAATTCAACTGATGCATTGAACACCCTATTGTATCCCTTCAAAGGCCAAGGAATAGAGGACAGACTTAACCTGGCGCAGAAACTATGAGTATGTTGGTATCAGGCAGGCTAAACTGGGGAGAGAATTCTACAACTGGGGGGCCACCACCAAAAAGGTCCTCTCCATTGTTGCCATTTCCAAACCTCCCTCTGGGGAGCCAATCAGAGGAGAGCTTCACATGGAGAGGTGCTCCATCAGGTATTGTGGCCCCAAGACATATACGGCTTTATAGGTTAAAACCAACACCATGAGACAACCCCCTGTGATAATAGCCCCTCAGGATCTTGACAGGTTAAACAAGCCCTGACTTCCTCACATCAAAGACCACATGCTATCTGCTGTTCCACCTACACAGCTTCAGAATAATCTGAAGTAAAACCTACCCAAAGTTTTATGCCTTAAGCTTTAAGAGAGAATGGGGGAAGGAAGAAATGTGCCGAGGTATCAGCTCAAACTGTGCTGCTAAGCAGTTAATAATTACTTCCTATGGACGCCTCTGGAAACACACCAGTGGAACCCAAACCGTGGCGTGGATGCAGCTTTCAGTTCTGCCAGCTCCCACAAAGCTCATTAATCGCATGCACTGTTCCAAACACAAACAGGAATTGGCTCCCCCCAGCTTGTCTGAGTCAAACATAAAAGGGGGACCATGAGGAAGGGAGAGGAGAGGTCTCGCCCTCCCTAGCAATATGCAGTCACCCAGGCTGGATTTATTAAATCAATGAGCCATTATTAACAATACAGCTTAAATATCTATCTAAATGCAAATCAGTGCATGATGGATGTGGGGTTATTATTATTATTATTTTTGTTCTGTAAGAGAGAGAGAGGGGGGGAGAGAGAGAACACTCAGTTTTGTGGAGACTCCTTTTTGTTGAGGGGTGAGTAGATCTGCAGATAAGACAAGATATCATGGAGAAACTATACTTTTAAGATTCAGCCCTTTGTGATGTATATATGTAAATAACTTTTTTGGGCGGGTATTATTATGATGGGCCAAGCTAGATGCTACACTAAATGTGGGACAGGAGAGGGGGCGGTGTTTAGGTGTCTTCCCCCTCCACAGTGCCGGAAAAAGTTCCATCATGGCCATGGCCACCCCTACCCTCAGGCAGAGGTAGAGGTGCATGAGAATTTTGTTTTTGCTTTTTAAAAAATTTGTGAGTCGTGATTTGTGCAAAATCGCAGCTGCAAATAGTTACAGAAATTGTTATTTGTGCAAAAATGCGGCCCTAAATAGTGCAATTAGTGCAAAATTGTGGGTGTAAATGGTCTAATTAGACAATTTCTGCCCACAATTCTGTGCAAATTGCACTATTTACTGCTGAGATTTTCGTAAATTGTGATTTCCATAAATATTTACAGCCACAATTTTGTGCAAATTGTGATTTGTGAAAATACCCCCCCCCCCCCAGTAACCATGAGCTGATTTGACTCGTCACACAATGAGTCAGTCCAGCTTGTGGATGAGCGAGACAGAGTCCAGGTGGCTGAGCGGTCGTAAACCTGCTGAGTTCTACCACCCACAGGTTCTTCTGACATCCCTACATGTGAGCAATGAGCATGCTCTGCTCAAAGCCCCAAATGTGATTGTCAATGCGAGCACATGTCCACCAAAAATGTTCGCAAATCGTTGGATATGTACTTGTGTTCAATGTGCACAACTTTCTCCATTCAAATTTAGGGATGTACGAAAGTGACTTACCTTTCGCGGATTATGTTGATGGTGCGGGGGGAGGTGTTCCGTCCCTCCCCCCGGAATCCTGGCCAGGGGGAAGCACTCTGTACCTCCCCCCCTGGAATCCTCAAACGGCCGGCTATGCTCCGCGGCAGCTCCGCGGAGCAGCCGGCCAGGCCCGGCACGGCCAGGCCAGAGCCGTCCGCAGTCGGATTTCCGGCTGCAGAGGGCTCTGGGTAAAAAAAGCAAAAACAAAAAAAACCCCACATACACAAATGGCGGCAGCTACAGCCGCCGCCATTTGCGTTCCTTCTTTCTGGCCGTCTTAATCTACATAAATTTTTACGTGGACTATGACGGCGAAAATAAAATAAAGGGGAACGCAAATAGCGTAGCGGGCGCTATTTGTGTCCCTTTTTGATTCCCCATTTTAGCCTATGTAAAACGCCCGCTACGCTATTTGCATTCCCCTTTATTTTCGCCATCATAGTCCACGTAAATATTTACGTAGAGTAAGATGGTAAAAAGAAGGAAAGCAAATGGCGGTGGCTGTAGCCGCCGCCATTTGCGTACGCGGGTTGTTGTTGTTTTTTTAACTCACCCAACTATGATAGGCTATGTAAAGATTTACGTAGCCTATCACGTCTTTTTTTTTTTTACACAAGCCTGGAAATGGTGGTGCCAGCAGCCGGTTGGAAGACCGGCTGCTGCCACCGCCACCGCCGGAGCCGCCACCGGAGCCCCCGCCGTCCGGAAGATCCACCCCAGGTGAGTTTCGTCCCGGGGGGGGATCTGCGGGGGGGGGCAGGCCGTTCCACCTCGGAGTTCAGGGGACTGAATGCACTGGCATTTGGCCTCACCGAGATCTGTGGCGGAATTCTCTGACATCCCTAAATTTTGTTCAAATTTTCTAATGGGCACAAATTTCTCTTGAAGACTGAAAGCCCCACTTTAGTCCATGGAGGACAGTTATCCAATGTCAGGGAAAGTTTCATAAAGTTCACATTCAATCGCCACTTGATTTGTTTGTGTAATTTTCCTGTTCACACAGAGCAGCAGCAATCGCAAATGAAAACAGGAACGGGGCATGAGATGAGTGGTGTGTAGGGATGTACGAACGTTCTGCCACGGATCTCGGGGAGGATGAATGCCAGTGCATTCGGCCCGCTGAAATTGGTGGTGGAACGGCCCGCCCCCCCCCCCGGGACGAGACTTACCTTGGGCAGATCTTCCTGGCAGCGGCAGCTCCGGCGGCAGCTCTGGTGACGGTTCGGTGGCAGCAGCTGCGGTGGCCAGTCTTCCGACTGGCTGCCACCGCTGCCATTTCCAGGTTAAAAAACAAAACAAAACAAAAAAAGTGATTGGCTACATAAAGATTTACGTAGCCTATCATGGCTGACTTAAAAAACAAACAAACGTGCGTACGCAAATGGCGGCGGCCATTTGCGTTCCTTATTTTGGCACATCTTAGTCTACGTAAACTTTTATGTAGACTAAGACGGTGAAAATAAGGGGAATGCAAATAGCCTCCCCCCCACCATCAACATAATCCGCGGAAAGGTAAGTCACTTTCGTACATCCCTAGTGGTGGAATGTCATCTGGAGAATCCTAGTGATACTGGACATCACTCTTTCACCCACCCCAAGGCAGAGTGAGGCAACTGCGTCAGGCAGCAGATAGTTGGGGGAAAGGGAGGAGTGGTAAGGTACTGGGAGGATGAAGCTGTGCTTGTCACATGGCCTTTCTTGTGCTCTCAAACCAGGGGGGGGGGAGCAAATAGATCTCCAGATGGTTTGGACTTGAACTCCCAGCATTCCTGAGCATGGCCATGTTGGCAGGGGCTTCTGGGAGTTGGTCCAAAAATCTGAAGATCTGCCTTCTGCCCACCCTGCTCTGAACTAACCTGCTGCCCTCATGCGACAGTGTCCTCATCGCTACTGTTGAAGTAAGATTTGAAACCAGTCTAGTTGGCTTCTGTACATGGAATGGGAGGGAAACTGTGCATTTCAAAGAGGAAAAGTGCACATTCCAAAGGGGAAAGTGTGCATGTCTAATGGGGAAAGTGCACACCTATGTGTGTATTTTTCAAAAGATTCAGGGGAAATCTGGCCCTTTTAAAACTTGCCAGATTTATCTGGAGCCCCTGGCTCAGCTGGCATTTCTGAGCCAAACCTGGGCTTTTCCCCAGGATCTGGGAACTTTTCTCAGATTTCCTGTCTCTTAAAGTGAAACTTACACAAATTGTGGCCACAGTTTGCATGATTCGCACAAATGTAGGCTGTAATTTGCATAATTTGCACAAATCGTGGCAGTAATATGCTTAATTTGTGCAAATTGTGCCTTATTTATTATTATATTATAATTGCCTGCACAATTATGGCTGAAATTTGCACAGGTTACACAAATTGCAACTTCAATGTCTGTAAATGTCATTTTAAGAAAGAAAAAGAAATCCATGAACTGGCCCAACTCCATGTGCGTTGAGTCAGGCAGCTCACAGGTAGGTGAGTCGAAGTCCGGGGGGGCTGAGCTGCTAAAAGTTGGCAAACTTCACCCTCCAAGATGAATTCCTCCAACATCATCCCTATTCAAAAGTGTAGACTTTCCCCCCATTGCCTAAAGCATGATAATGCATTAAAACACACACACACACACACAAACACACACAAACACAAACACACTTTTTTCTAAGGTGATCATAAAATCAGGAATTTGCAAACATTTCTCCCCCACCCCGCGCACATGTTTGCATTCAGGATTACGAACGGGAGATGTTTGCATGATTTGCGAACAGAAACAACATTTTCGTACATCCCTATGGAGAACAGAATCTCTTTCTGGCTATATCACCTTGAATGAGAGGCACTCAATTTTAAGGCTGATTACCGACCCTTGATCACCCGACATTGCTTTTGTTCCGATTGGAGTTGGCTTCATTGAAAATTCCCCACATGATCTCATTGGCAATGGAGTGAGCTTCTAGATGTTGCCCTCACCCCCCAACACACACTGAATGGAGATTGTAACACAGGATCATTTGGACCAGAGGCCAGCACACGCGCGCGCGCGCACACACACACAGAACAAGTTAACCTTTCTGTAGATTGCCAAAGAGAGGAGCCCTTCATACGTTACAAGACTGAAAATGCATATTTAGCACTTGGTTAGTTCAACTGTTATTACTCATACATAGACCAATGTGTGTCTGTCTCTGAGAGTGGAGACATGCTGACAAACCCTGCTCCCTGATGTCTATTCCCACAGTGTAAACATATGCAGGGGCAGAGCCTTCACACGTACAGCTATACGTGCAAAGGTTTTCATTCCACCTAGACCACCAGTCACACATGGAAGTCTTTACATGTACAGCTGCACACATGAAGACTGATTCCTTGCAGGCACACGTGCTGTGCACATGCACGCACGGTGCATACTGTTATGCAAAGTCAACAGCTGGGAGGGTTAGATGGCCCAAGAGGTGCCTTGGGTGGGGCTAGTTAGCACATCCTCATTCCCTGTTCACATATTGGTCATAATAATAACTTCTGAATAGGACTACTGTATCTATAAGCACCAGGAGAGCCAAAGTTAACCCCAGTTCCCCAGTATGAGGACTTTTACCATTTAAGGTACCTAAGTTACAATTGCACATACATTCACACACACACACAAACACACACATATTCAACACGTAGCATACGCTATCCATAATGTACTGTTGTACCGATATGCAGAAGTGCCTTTGCGCATTGATTAGAACACTGCTCAAAAAATAATCTTGCTGAGATCAGGTCTCCTTTTTGTGCTTGGATTTCATGAGTGCATGGGTTCACATGTTCACTGATGAAATCACAAATGCAAAAGAGTCTCTGGTGTTACATCATAATGCTTTTTTGCAGTGTTTTAGTTACTATGTATATTTATGAATGTATTTATTTATTAAATTTCTATATCGCCCAATAGCCAAAGTTCTCTGTGTGCAACTGTGTGTGTTGGTAACCAGGAAGGGGAGAAGGTTATACCAATTGAAAGCTGCAACAAACTGCACGCATGCACGCACACACATCTGGAAATGGACATCAAAAGAACAGTGAATTGCTAATATAATAAAACAAAATTGGTGGTAAGAACATATTCAAAGAACTTCGCTGCTTTCCAGTCTTTTTCCAAGCATAATTTAAAGTACTGGTGCTTATTTTAAAGTACTGGTGCTTACTTTTAAAGCCACATATGGCTTAGGATTCAGGCATCTGAAGGAACACCTGCTTCCATAAGCAACTGACTATGTTCTCAGACCATCTTCCAAGGCTCCTCCACCACCATCCAATGTAAGGCAGCTAACAGGCAGACAAAGGGCCTTCTCAGTGGTAGCACCCCATTCGTGCAATTCCAAGGAGTCGCAGTTGGCACCAACATTATTAACCTTTTGTCTCCAAAGTCATTTGTTTTCTTCCAGACTTTTAAATGTATCATAAGGTTGTTGTTTTAACATGGTGTTATTTATTGTATTTTCTACTTTATCCACCCTGGAAGCTTTGCTGAATGGTGGTATATATATATAAATCTTTTGAACAAGGAAGCAAAGTAATTTAGTTCCCCAAAATCTGGGGATAAATTTGGAGAGGAATATGTTTTGTTTCCAAACATCCCTACCCCAAGATAGATACAGAAGAGAGAGAGAGAGAGAGAAAAGTGTGTGTGTGTGTGTGTGTGTGTGTGAGAGAGAGAGAGAGAGAGATTGACAATGACTGTACATGACTACAAGGGACAAGAAATAGTATATCTGACCAGCTTTCATTTGCTCCAAATATACCCCTTCTATAAACTTCTATGAGCAAATTATTTTTGTGTGTGTGTGAAAAAAGCAAACCCCCCACTAAACTTACACATCAGCTTCATCCCAGTGGATACATGTCTGGTTCGTAGTCCCCTGCCAGGATAAGAAAAGAAGACAGGAAAAGATAATTAACGAAGATATCTGCTTATAACAGGGGTGAGCAACCTCCAGCCTTCCAGATGTTTTTGAATGCCAACTTCCATCATCTTCAGTAGGCATAGTTATAGATGATGGGAATTGTAGTCACACAAGATCTAGAGGGGCACAGGGTGCGCATGTCTGCCTTAGGGATAGGATATAATGGACATAATGTATTCTGAGAGGAGATCAAAGCCAGTCTTACACAAACATTTGCTTGCCTTCAAATCCCACACATGTTTTGCTGACAAATTCAGTTGAATTCCACATTAGGAAAAAAAAAGGCAGCAACTTCAATTATCCCCCTTGAAATTATGTATCCTTTCCCATTGGTGACACTGCTTCATCATCCCCATAATTTTGGACTAAAGCTGCGGCTGCCTGCTTTACCTACCCTGACATATCTGGCCAAATGTGTCCCTTTAAAACAACGCTCAACCAATTTTCTTTGGAAATCATCTCCTTAACAAGATTGCATAGTTCTTATTCCTGGTAAACCTGCTCTTTTATAAACTCTCACAGTTAAAATAAATAAAGAAATACCCTGATATATTTGTTTACTGAATTTCCAGCTCATCACCTCCCTAAGGCTCCAGGAATGTGAGAAGCACCTTAAAAATAAAATAGTATTCAACTCACAGACCCAAGGAAACAAAAATAGCTATAATATCCCATACAACTGACAGTGTGTTTTGAATAACAGGGACACCATTTTTCAGGTATTGGAAATAGCTCTGAACTTTCCTATTCTGTGTCTGGAGGCCACTACCATAACATCAGCTGCTGATGGGGAACATAGTGTGTAGATATGAGGAGGGCTCTGGATAGGGGTGAATGCTCCTTCCTTGTTCTCCTCGACCTCTCAGCGGCTTTTGATACCGTTGACCACGGTATCCTCCTGGACCGCATGGAGGGGTTGGGCATTGGAGACACTGTATTGCGGTGGTTCCGGTCCTTCCTCTCCGGCAGGTACCAGAGGGTAGCACTGACAAGACCGAGGTACTTTTGGTGGGAGACAAGAGGAGGCTGGGGGATGTTGACCTGGTGTGGAATGGGGTACAGCTACCCTTGAAAGACCAGGTCCGCAGCCTGGGGGTCATTTTGGACTCCCAGCTGTCCATGGAGGCTCAGGTGTCAGCTGTGAGCCGGACAGCGCTGTATCAACTCCATCTGATACGGCGGCTGCGCCCCTTCCTTCCTGACCATCTGCTCCCATTGGTAGTACATGCCCTGGTCTCCTCTCGTTTAGACTACTGTAATGCGCTCTACGTGGGGTTACCCTTGAAGACGGTTCGGAAACTGCAGCTGGTACAGAACGCGGCGGCTCGCCTGATTAAAGGCAGCCGCCGGCGAGATCACATCACTCCAGTGCTGAAGGAGTTGCACTGGTTACCAGTTGTTTTCCGGGCCAAATTCAAGGTGTTGGTTTTGACCTTTAAAACCCTATATGGTTCCGGCCCAGCCTATCTTAAGGAGCGCCTCCAGCAACACCAGACAGGCCGCTTAACAAGATCAGCCTCGGATGGCCTTCTCTCTGTCCCATCAGCCAGGACAGCTAGACTGGTGGGGACGAGGGAGAGGGCCTTCTCTGTGGTGGCCCCCACTCTGTGGAACTCCCTCCCTAGGGAACTCCGTCATGCCCCCTCTTTAATGAGCTTCCGTCGTGCATTAAAAACGTGGTTGTTCAGGCAGGCATTTGGGGTGGGTTAGGGTATTTAAAAAAAAAAAAATTATGGTAAAATTTTATTGTTTTAAATTGTTTTATGGTGTGTTGTACATCGCCCAGAGTGGCTGGGTGACCAGTCAGATGGGCGATTAATAAATTTAATAAATAAATAAATAAAAATAAATAGATTTATGGGCAGAAGCCAATGATATGATGGAGCATAGGAACCACTTCCAAAATGGGTATAGATCTGACTGCTTTCCAGAAAGTTCTAGGAAAATTGGGGAGGCCTGTGCTAATAGGTATTTTGCCTTTCCCTCCTGCCTTGGAGGCCTTTGGCCTGCTAGGTGGGAGTCTAGCACTGGCCTACACTGTATAGGGATGTATGAAATTTCATTATTTGCTCGCATGCCCTGTTTGAAACCCTGACCACCTGCATGAGTAAGTGTCTGCCAAAAATGTTCCCTATTTCCCAGATGCGTGCCCGGGTTCTATTTGCGCAACTTTCCCTAGTTTAATTTTGCGCCAATTTCCTTATTTGCACAAATTTCCCTTGCAAATGGAAAGCCCCACTTCAATCTATGGAGAAAAGCTTCACAACTTAGGAAATTTACACAAATCTAGGGGAAATTGCCCAAAAAATCATGTTTGATCACTGCTCAGTTTGCACAAATTTCCCATTCATGCAGAGTGAGCAGGAATCACAATCAGGCCTGAGATGAGCAGTGAGGGAACATTTGGAGAATCCTAGTGATCTTGAAGACTCCTCATTCACCCATCCCTAATGTTAGACCCCTGTTATTAGGGAAGGCATGGTCGCCTGATTTCATCTGAGAATCCAGCAGAACACCCCTGCCTGCACCCACTGTGCTCCACTTCTTGAGCCCCTGCCCCTGCTCACCCCCGGCCTGCACTCGGTGAGTGGCCCAAACTCACCCTGGCAGCCTCATCGAGCTCCACGATTGCCATTTTTTGGAAAAAGAAAATGGCAGTCGCAAAAATGTGCATATTTGCATACACATGAAAATGCGCATTTTTGTAAATGCACATATTTGCGTACTTGCAAAATGTGCATTTTGTGCATACACAAATATGCACATTCACATAATGCACATTCCACGCATATGCAAATGTGCTTATTTTTGCGATCGCCTCTTTATTTTTCAAAAAACGGAGCTCGAAGGTGAGTGCGGGCTGCTTGCTGAGTGCAGGAGGGGCTCCAGCACGGTCCGGGGACCAGCGAGTGGGGGCAGGGGCTGGGCAGGCACCTGGAGAACCTGGACAGAGGTGGGTTCTCACATCCCTACCTGTTATGCATGTAGGGCCCTTCAGCTCAATATGGAAAGCCCCTAAACTCAAATTCCTTCAAACCCATCCCTGTGCTTTATCTTACTATTTTAAGTTCAAACAAAGCAAAACAAAGTTTGTTCCTCCCTTCAGATCTCAATCTCTCCAAATGTAATCCATTGTTTCCTTTCTAGGCTCAGATGCCCTGTAAATCAGGTCAGAGTCGTGCATCAACTCTCCTTTGTATCAGTAATTTTTTTGTTTGAGAGATGATGAAGCCCTGCTTTTGGTTTCCCTCCCGGGGGTAATTCCATCCTGATCAGCTACAAGGCAGTGGCCACTTACATTGTACAAGTGGGAGAACTCAATTTCCATTGGGGCGAGGAGCGACTGGGGAGCTGGTTTCACAGTCACTGAGATGACTCTAGAATTCAGCACTGTGTTATTCCTGGAGAGAAGGAAATACTGTTAAAGACCAGGGAAGGGTGACCAAGAGAAATTTCCTCTGAGTTATGTATTTGTTTAAAAGTATTTTTTTGTCCGGTCTTTGCACAAGATATGCTCAAATCAGTTTGTGATCAATATAACAGACTTTAAAACCAATCCATTAAAAACAACACAGAAAACACAGAATGCGCAACACACACATGTGAACACACACACGCACGCACACGCGTGGTGCACATACACATTCTGTGGTGCCTTAAGGCTTGCAGGGGAAGCTGGTGGCAAGGCAGAAAATCAGATCAAGGTAGGAAGGCAGATCAAGGAGAGAAGAATGTAGGACCTTAGATAGCTCCAAGTGGGTCCTGCTGGCTGAAACTCTCCTACTAGGACAACGGGAGGATGTTGTCTCAGCAAGGAGCTAAAGCCTACTGAAGGCTTATCTAGGCTGGCAAGACCTGTAGTGTGTTCAGCTCTGCCCCTCCTGCAGGAGCTGACTGGATTCTGAAAGGGTCCTTACATTTCTACAAGGCTGGGGAGATGCAGGTTCTGCTGAGGACTCATCCTCTGAGCCAGAGGATGATGGAAAGGCTCTGACTTCTGGCTGTGTGGGCCCTGAATGGGGCACTGACTGTCCTTCCCTTGAAGAAGTAGCCTAAGCCTCATCCTCATCAGAATCCTCCCCTGTACATTGAAAGGGCTGAGGGCTGGTTGTCATCAAACACACACACGCACACACACCCCACCACCACCACCACCAGTAACAAGACCAAAAGCCTGAGAGAAAAAAACAATCTTCACTAGGTGACTAAATAAAAACAGATAGGTTACTGGAGGATATTTCTAGCCAGGGTGTTCCACAAAGGGGGTGCCCCCACAGAAAAAGCCCTGACCCCAGTTGCTATCCATATCATCTCTGCAAGGCAAGCAGAGGCACTTGAGCAGGACATCATAGCTGTAAAGTTGGTGTTAATGAATGGGTGGGCTCATTTGGGAGAAGGGGGTGCCTGGAATATATAGTTTGTGACTCGCAACAAACCAGCTGAAGATTGCACTAACAACACCTGCTTAGGGTTGCCACGAGTGTCCATCAGGGGGCTTGAGCTCAGTGGGTTCCTGCCAGTTCAGCCCCCCAGATGCCAGTCTGCAAGCTCCTGCTCTTGCCTGACTGGGCGCATGCTGAGTCGGGCAAGCATGGCAGACCCCGCTACTTTCTCAAGCGGCAATGGCTGAGAACAACTGTGCCCCTCTCTGCCGGTGCTCAGCAGAGAAGAGTGCAGTTGCTCTGGGCAAGGGGAGGGGGGAGTGGCACTTCCCTCTCCCGTTGCCCTGTTGCCGCCATCGAGAGCAACTACGGCCCTCTCTGCCAGTGCTCAGCGGAGAGGGACGCAGTTGCTCGCAGCAGTGACAGCGATTGCCGGACTCCTGCAGACCACCAGCCGGCTCGCATCCCAGCATGAGCCAGGTCTGGCAGTGGGCAGGGATCCAATGAATGGGTGGCGAAGTGGACTCGGGTGAGTTTGCGCAGCCCTATCCCTATTGATCAATGAATCAAGGTAAGCTGGAGGTGGTCAAACATGAGATGGCAAGATTGAACATCGACATCTTGGGAATCAGCGAACTAAAATGGACAGGCATGGGCGAATTTAATTCAGGTGACCATCATATCTACTATTGTGGCCAAGAATCCCTTAGAAGAAATGGAGTAGCACTCATAGTCAACAAAAGGGTGGGAAAAGCAGTACTGGGGTACAATCTTAAAAATGATAGAATGATCTCAGTACGAATCCAAGGCAAACCATTCAACATCACAGTAATTTAAGTCTATGCCCCAACCACTGAGGCCGAAGAAGCTGAGGTTGA
The DNA here is from genome assembly GCF_057233095.1 of Heloderma suspectum. Taxonomy (NCBI): domain Eukaryota; kingdom Metazoa; phylum Chordata; class Lepidosauria; order Squamata; family Helodermatidae; genus Heloderma; species Heloderma suspectum. The sequence goes on from NC_139461.1 coordinate 9,160,607, forward strand.
TCGGTTCTATGAAGACCTACAACACCTTCTAGAACTAACACCAAAAAAAGATGTCCTCTTCATCATAGGGGATTGGAATGCTAAAGTTGGAAGTCAAGAAATCACCGGGATAACAGGCAGGCATGGCCTTGGTGTACAAAATGAAGCAGGACAAAAGCTAATAGAGTTTTGCCAAGAGAACATGCTGATCATAGCAAACACTCTTTTCCAACAGCACAAGAGGCGACTCTACACATGGACGTCACCAGATGGTCAATATCAAAATCAGATTGATTATGTCCTTTGCAGCCAAAGATGGAGAAGCTCCATACAGTCAGTCAAAACAAGACCTGGAGCTGACTGTGGCTCAGATCATGAGCTGCTTCTTGCAAAATTTCGGCTTAAATTGAAGAACGTCGGGAAAACCACTAAACCGTTCAGGTATGACCTAAATCATATCCCTGATGAATATACAGTGGAGGTGAGGAATAGATTTCAGGGATTAGACCTGATAGACAGAGTGCCTGAGGAACTATGGACGGAGGTCCGTAACATTGTTCAGGAGGCAGCAACGAAATCCGTCCCAAAGAAAAAGAAATGCAAGAAAGCCAAGTGGCTGTCTGATGAGGCTTTACAAGTAGCTCACGAAAGAAGGGAAGCGAAAAGCAAGGGAGAAAGGGGAAGATATACCCAACTGAATGCAGAGTTCCAGAGAATAGCAAGGAGAGACAAGAAGGCCTTCTTAAATGAACAATGCAAAGAAATCGAGAAAAACAACAGAATGGGAAAGACTAGAGATCTCTTCAAGAAAATTGGAGATCTCAAGGGAACGTTTTGTGCAAAGACGGGCATGATAAAGGACAAAGAAGGCAGGGACCTAACAGAAGCAGATGAGATTAAGAAGAGGTGGCAAGAATACACAGAAGAACTCTACAGGAAAGATCTGAATGTCCCTGATAGCCATGATAGTGCGGTCACTGAACTTGAGCCGGACATCCTAGAGAGTGAAGTCAAGTGGGCCTTAGGAAGCATTAGTAACAACAAAGCTAGCGGAGATGACAGTATTCCAGCCGAGCTATTTAAAATCCTAAAAGATGATGCTGTTAAAGTGCTGCACTCAATATGCCAACAAATCTGGAACACTCAACAGTGGCCACAAGACTGGAAAAGGTCAGTTTACATTCCAATTCCAAAGAAGGGCAATGCCAAAGAGTGTTCAAACTACCGCACAATTGCGCTCCTTTCACATGCCAGCAAGGTGATGCTCAAAATCCTTCAAGCTAGGCTTCAGCAGTATGTGAACCGAGAACTACCGGAAGTACAAGCTGGGTTTAGAAGAGGCAGAGGAACTAGAGATCAAATCGCCAACATTCGCTGCATCATGGAGAAAGCAAGGGAATTCCAGAAAAACGTCTATTTCTGCTTCATTGACTACGCTAAAGCCTTTGATTGTGTGGATCACAACAAACTGTGGCAAATTCTTAAAGTGATGGGAGTACCAGACCACCTTACCTGTCTCCTGAGAAACCTGTACGAGGGTCAAGAAGCAACAGTAAGAACCAGACATGGAACAACCGAGTGGTTCAAAATTGGGAAAGGAGTACGACAAGGCTGCATATTGTCACCCTGCTTATTTAACTTATATGCAGAGTACATCATGAGAAATGCCGGGTTGGATGAATCACAGGTCGGAATTAAGATTGCTGGGAGAAGTATCAACAACCTCCGATATGCAGACGATACCACCCTAATGGCAGAAAGCAAAGAGGATCTCAAGAGCCTCTTGTTGAGGGTGAAAGTGGAGAGTGCAAAAGCTGGTTTGAAACTCAACATTAAAAAAACTAAGATCATGGCATCTGGCCCTATCACTTCCTGGCATATAGAAGGGGAAGAAATGGAAGCTGTGACAGATTTTACTTTCTTGGGCTCCAAGATCACCGCAGACGGTGACTGTAGCCATGAAATTAAAAGACGCTTGCTCCTTGGGAGGAAAGCTATGGCAAACCTAGACAGCATAGTAAGAAGCAGAGACATCACCTTGCCGACAAAGGTCCGTCTAATCAAAGCTATGGTTTTCCCAGTAGTAATGTATGGCTGTGAGAGCTGGACTATAAGGAAGGCTGAGCGCCGAAGAATTGATGCTTTCGAACTGTGGTGCTGGAGAAGACTCTTACGAGTCCCCTGGACTGCAAGGAGGTCAAATCAGTCCATCCTAAAGGAAATCAACCCTGACTGCTCATTGGAAGGACAGATAATGAAGCTGAAGCTCCAATATTTTGGCCACCTAATGCGAAGAGAAAACTCCCTGGAAAAGACCCTGCTGCTGGGAAAGACTGAAGGCAAAAGGAGAAGGGGACAGCAGAGGATGAGATGGCTAGATAGCATCACGGATGCAATGAATATGAACTTGAGCACGCTCCGGGAGAGAGCGCAGGACAGGAAGGCCTGGCGTGCTATGGTCCATGGGGTCACGAAGAGTCGGACACGACTGAACGACTGAACAACAACAACAATCCCTATTTGAAAACAAGTCAACATGTGAATGACCATTGTGAAGGGGCTTCCCTTCCCTAGACTACAGGGAGACCTCTTGGAGCCTATGTGGAAACTGAACACCGTGGCCACTGGGATAAAGGTTCCACAGAGGTCCTACTTGACTCCTAAAAAAAACCACATTTAACCTAATGGCCCTCATGATTGCAAATATTATTTATTATTTATTATATTTATTTATATCCCGCCTTTTTCCCAATACTGGGACTCAAGGCGGCCTAAATATTAAATATCAAGGCGGACTAAATATTAATCTGACGACTGAGAAGATGTGGTGGAAGTTGGCAACTATGTTGTACGTGCTGTGTGTCCCCACCACCACCACCACCATCATCCCTGTTTGACAGGTGAGTGGGGGGGGGGTGAGGGAATGATGGCTTCCCTAAGGACACCTAGTTCATTCAGGGATGTGATGAGATTCAAACCAGGGACTGACCCAGCTTACCAATCACCCATGCCTCTGCCATTGTCCTCGTGACGTGCAGTCACTTTTTATCAAAGATGGCAGCAGCAGCTGCCATTTGCTGCATTTAATCCACATGTTCATCTGGGCTCATTGGAACTGCTTTCCCAACCTAATCCCACAGTAGGCAATATCAGAGAGCATAGCCTGCTTGCTCACTAATCTGTCTGCAAGTCTCAGCTTGGCCTTCATGCTCCTGCCAGTTCTAAATCCGTAGGTGCTTAAAATGATAACTGGCCAGGACAGAAGGCCCAACATTTATGGAAAACACTCTCATGCTAATCAGTGCAGAACGGATTTCAAAGGTGCCAGAGGGAGGCTTAATTTGCTGCCTCAGTACCAACCTCAGCCTCGGAAGGAGGGGGAGAAGCAGGGAAAGTGAGATGTAGGAAAAAGAAATCTCTTATGTTATCAACACAGATTGCTGAGCTTCACAAGCCCCAAGGCAGTCCGAAGGAAGCCGGAATGCACAGCAGAACTGCCCAAGCGTCTGTGCAGCAGCACTCCCAAAGCCCCACAAAGCGAGAAGCCCCTCTGGGGAGAAAAGCCACAGTGAAAGAGCAGCCCTGTGGAGAGGGAACTAGGGAGAAGCTTCTCCCCTTGGGGTGTGCAAAAGCAAACTCTTCTTGTAAATATTCCTACTTTTCTGCATGCTGGCATTGCACATTTGGGACACTTATCCATAAAAGCAGGCGCACGATTTTCACAAAGCAGTTCCAAATCTTTGCCCCATGCTACATGAGTATTGGCAGAGGATGAGATGGCTAGATAGCATCACCGATGCAATGAATATGGATTTGAGCACGCTCCGGGAGAGAGCGCAGGACAGGAAGGCCTGCCGTGCTATGGTCCATGGGGTCACGAAGAGTCAGACACGACTGAGCGATTGAACAACAACATGCATATTATTTTTCACACCTGCACATCATATTCCCCATTCAAAAGCACAGAGAGCCATACTGATCTGAATCTGTGCCGCCTGACACATGTGCAGTTGGCTTGCCTGCACATCATGTTTCACATTCAAGAGCAGGAACAACCATATAAAGGGGAACAGCTGCAAAGGGCATGCGCCATTACATCACTACTGTTGTGCAAAGGCCCAGACCCATGGGAACACTATAGCTGGCTGCCCTTGAACATGTTATTGTGTTTTCAAATCTATCCAATAGGACATGTAGGCATTTAAGGACCGAACTATGCATTCAGCAGATGTAAAACCACAAGTTGCAGCCGAACACCACACAAAGGAACAATGAGGAGTGGGGTGCGATTTGCAGTGGAGATGAAGCAGCTGTGTGTCTGGGGGGGAGCCTTTCCACTGCCTTCTACTTCCTTCCCCCCGACTCTCCCTCCCCCAGCTGATTCTCTGTGCAATGTGGCAAGGACCCATCAAGAGCCTCAGCTGGAGGAATAGTGCCTGGGAGAAGGGAGTTCCAGATTAAAATTAGTAGGGAAAGGATTAAGCAACCCCACTTTTACATATTCCTGCAAATCACTCCCTTACCCTGCTTCTTTGCAACTCTTTGGTGGTGATCCAGGTTCTCAGATCCAGATCTGCTGGCAAATATGTGTGCTGACAACTCCTCCCTCTCCCCAAAATTAGAGGCATAGAAAGGGAGCACTTCTGCCTGGCTATCAACCATACCGTATGTTCCAAAAATATAGGTGGGATTCCCAATGTGTCAAGCTAGTTCATTCTGCCTATCCACTCTCAAGGGGCACCCTAGACGCCCTGACAGGCGACCCATCTCCAACCCCCTTCACAGACACATGCATCAGCCTTACCTCTGAAGGGAGAGGATCCCACCCAGGTTTCGGTACAGTACTGTCCCCACCACGAAGACAGTGGAGTCATCTGTCTCTGTGAAGAAGCAACAAGGCAAGCAACTGATATCACATTAAGAATAGAAGGGGAGGAAGTGTCACATAATGGTGTTAAAAGACTGGGTGAAAGGGAGCAGAGAGAGCCAGCCATTAATCAAAGGGGATACCTAATATGGCTTTAAAATAGCTGCTTGAGGGTGAATCTGTGAATTTTGGTTTCTCTCGGTTTCTCATTCTGCCAGCCTTCCATTTGTTCCATTCAGTTTTTGCACCAGTCTGAAATGTGGTTATTTTAACATTTCTGTATGGAAATTTGTATGCATTTTCTCCTGATATATGGAATTTTGTATGCACTTTTGCCTAAAGGACACTTTTTTTGTACAGACCTTTGCAAAACACGTGCATTTCTGAACTCACTTTTGCCTGATATACATATTTTTTGCAAGCAGTTTTCCCATATATATGGCAACCCAAACAGAAATTTATCTATTCCTTTGTTATTTTATTTGTTATATATATATATATATATATATATATATATATATATATATATATATATATTCTTCCAAGGAATCTAAGGCAGCATACATGATCCTCCTCGTGTCCATTTTATCTTCACAACAGCCCTGTGAGGTAGTTTAGGCTGAGAGTCAGTGACTGGACCAAAGTCACCCAGAAAGCTTCATGGCTGAGTGGGGGCTAGTACATGAATCCCCTCAGCCTTAGTCCAATACTCTAACCACTAGTCCATACTGGCCATTTGGATTTGTGACCAGCAACTGTCATCATTTAAAAAATCTCTGAAAGGTGGTGCAGAGGTAAGAGGTTGGTAAAAACACATACCAAAGACTCTAATTATCCTTCAGTGCGTACTTGGAGCTACACTGTGCCCCCACAGGAATAACCTTACCCCACTCTCCTTACCTGAAACCCCAGTGGAGAGAATGCTTTTGGACACCATGACCTTGTCCTCTGCACTGCGGGCCCAATCCACCATGCCTCGCCAGCCTTTCATGGGGAAGCTAATGTCTTTGGCTGCATTGGCAGGAAGCTTCTGGATGCTGAGAACTTGAACAGAGACAGAGAGACAGAGAGAGAGAGAAGAAGGAAATCAAGCCAACTCCCCTATATGCAATGAACTTCCCATGCACACTTTACAATGGACAGTGGGAGTGATAGTGATGATCCCATTAGAACCCATGTTGTGATATTGTTTTATCAGAAGGAGCTGGGTCTGAGATATGAAATGGAGTTAACTGTTAATGCCTTCTAGAATGTGCAGGGAAAGTGCAGGAATCCGGCGAAAAATCTGGCAAAACAAATGAACATACAATATCACTTAAAATATCCTGCTACAATTTGCATTGTTTCTGAAGGTCAAATGAAGAAGTTCCTAAATCACAAAATAGCGGAGGCATGGCTGAATGCAAAATTGCATGAGATTTCTGTTCCAACCCCATGAACTGGAATCCATAAACATGTTTTGTTAACTGGCTATGTTTAGTCTGAATGACTCAGGCTAGGCCAGAGTTAATTGCATATATATATATACCCATCTGCTTTCTCTCATTTTTCTCTCTTTTTAAAAAAATACATCCTTTTTTTTTTTTAAAGGATATGACATACTGTACCTAAATATACTGTTTGATGGTGTATAGAAATGTGCACACTCATTTATATATCTAGTATAAAATATATTACTGATTGTTGCAAGGTTGTTTTTAAGCTTTATTATCATATAACATAAAATTTATTAGTGATTTGTTGTTATTATTATTATTTATCCTTTTTAATCTCCTTCCTTTTTATTATTATTACTATAATTATTATGAGACTGGCTAGTAAGGTTTTTGGCTGGTTAAATTGTTAAGCTTTACTATTATACGTTAATTGAAGAGCAATATATGGTTACTGGAAATGAATTGTAGGCCTGCCTGCTTCCTTGCTATGAGAGACTGATGACATGATATGATTAATCATGCTGTATTGAATTGTAATATTGCCAATGTTACAGGTATAATTTTTAAGTAGAATGGGATTTGAAGCCTGTGTGTATTGGAGTTTAAATTTAATCCTTTTAAATATTTTTTCCCCTCCTTTTTGGTTATTGCTGTGTCCTCTTAAGAATATTGTATTGTTGGGAAACTGTAGCTACCTATTAAGTTGCTGGTACTGTTCATTTCATTTATAAAGACAAAAATAAAATAAAAAGTATTTTCAAAAAGGAAGGAAGGAAGGAAGGAAGGAAGGAAGGAAGGGCAGGAATCCCATCCACCTGGCAGTGGCATGTGATGCAATCCAACATAAGTCCTACTTAGAGTAGACCCATTGAAATGAATAGGACTAACCTACATCCCATTCATTTCAATATGTCTACTCTTAGTAGGATTTGTGTTGGATTTTACCCATGGAGTTGGCAGATCCTGTGTGTGTGTGTGTGTGTGTTATAGTATTAGGAGGGAATTATAGTCTGAAAATATTTTTTAAAAAATATTTTTATGGTTACATTTCATGTTTTGGTTGTTATTTCATTTTGGTTTTTTTGGTTTTGTTTGCATTTAAAATGAATGAATTAAATACATACATACATACATGTTTTTGTTGTTGTATCAGTTGTCCATATACATGGTTTGATTAAGTGAACTGCAATTAATATTGCATTATATGAATGTAGGAAGCGGAGTTATACTGCGTCAGACCATTGGTCGATATACTACAGTATCATGTGAGCTGATTGGCAGTTGCTGCCCTGGGACTCAAGAAGAAGCCTTTACAAGAATCTGCTGCCTGATCCTTTCAACTGGAGATGATGGGGAGAGAACATTGTTCATGCAAGACGTGACCACTGCCTCCCCCCCCTCCCCACTCTCCCCAATTGTTTTGAGCTTGTTTATATTTAGTGAATAAATACATAGTAAAGAGTAAGAGAACTGCACATTGACATGCAGACCTAACAAACAAATCATCAACTGGAGTGAGTTCAGCATCCAGAAAAAAGAAGGGGGAAAAAAGAACTGGGTGAACGACATCCATTCCCCACCGACCTTCCCGCCCACCTGCCACTGCCCCAGTAACAGGCACTTCATCAGCCTACCTTTTGGGGAGGGGGGGTCCATCACCAACTAACCCCAAGTGGAAGAAGCACCTGCCAGCGTTTTGACTTGAGATTGGTAGCTAGAGGTGGTCAGGAAGGGGGATAGTCCAACCTACTCACCCAGATTTTCAGTAACTTGATAGGAATCCTGGAAGTCTTTCATTCGAAATCCTATGACATCAATGAAGTCTTCCACCAGCCTAAAGAGTTCCTTGGCATTTGGCCCCATCTGCAAAGGTATGTATTTTTTATCACCTCAGATGACGATTATGATAATTGCTGCTAACCCAAGACAAAGGCCAAGTTGGCCTGTGTGTGTGTGTGTGTGTGTGTGTGTGTATTTGGAGGCAGAATCAAGTCCAGGAAAACTCAGGACCAGGGCAGAGAGCTATGGAGGAGAGAAAGCAGCCAGGACTTGTAATAACGTTGTACCTAAAAACTGGTTTCTGAGTTTGCTTTTCTCCTCTTCCTCTCCCAATCCCCTTTTCTCTTTGCATTGTGTCCTTTAACTGGTACACCTAAGGGCGAGTACTGTCTTATTGATCTTTTTAAGCTGCCATGGGAATCTTTTTCAGATGAAGAGCAGAGTGAAAAATGCTTTAAATAAACAACAAATACAGAGGTGCTGCAGTGCAAGCAGAGGCAACGGAGAGACAGAAGGTTTTTCCCTCCACCCTCCTTCACTGATGCTCCGATTAGCAGCCTGCTGGGCTACAGAGCTGTGGCGGCTCATGGGAGATGTAGTGCTCCCAAAGACTGCTGCAGTTGCTGCATGCACCACTGTGCCTCTTTGCTTTTGCAAGGGAAGGGGAAGGGGGATGTGTTTTGGAGATGGGGGCTGGTGGGGAAAATCTTGTGGGGACTTGTGGAGGTGCATAATTTTTCAAAGCCCCTCAACAGAGATAAAACTGTCTTGTATTCAGGTGCAAAAAATCAAGGGCATGAGTGTGTGTGTGTGGGGAGGGGCTGGTTTGGCAGCGGTACACATGAAATGGACCTAGGTGTCTTAGTGGATCATAAGCTGAATATGAGCCAGCAAGGTAATGTGGGTGATTAAAAAAAAGCTGATGCAATCTGAGGCTGCATTAACAGAAGCATAGTGCTCAGGTCATGGAAGTTAATAATTCTGCTCTATCCTGTATTACTCAGGCCACGTTTGGAGTACTGTGTCCATTCTGGATGCAGCATTTTAACAAGGACATTGATAAGCTGGGGCACATCCAGAAAAGCCTGACCAGGAGGTTGAGGCATCTGGAAACCAAGTCCTGGGAGGATTGGAGGAACAGTTGAAAGAGCTGGGTACATTTAGCCTGGAGAAGTTAAGATTAATGTGAGACATGATAACAGTCTTCAGATACCTGAAATGCAGCCAGAAGATGGAGCAGACAAGTTCTCTGTTGCTCCAGAGGACAGGACTAGAACTAATGGGTGGGAAATGCAGGGAAGCAGGTTTTGGCTAAACACTAGGAGAAACTTCCTAACAGTGAGAGCTCTTCAACAGTGGAACAGGCTCTGCCTTGGGAAGTGGTGGGCTCTCCTTCACTGGAAGTATTTAAGCAGAGGCTGGATGGCCATCTGTCAAGGATGCTGTAGTTGCACCCTGCATTGAACAGAGGGATGGACTAGATGATCTCTATAGTTAATGATGAATCAAAAAAGAGCTATTATTCAAAGAAGGTGCTGAAGAAGCAGCTGACTGGGGCCACAAATTGGTGCACAAGGGAGCACTGCTACCACAGTCTACATTTCAGGTATGATGGGAACAGTGAAGCACCTGCATGTGCCTTTTGTAGGTGGGGGTGCCATCTCTCTGCAGCATCCCATGCTCAGACTGGATACAAAAAACCTAAGTCTTCTGAACTGTGAGACAGACACTGACAAATGCTCACCCAGTCTGTCTGTCTGTCTGTCTGTCTGTCTGTCTCTCTCTCTCTCTCTCTCTCTCTCTCTCTCACACACACACACACACACACACACACACAACTTCCAAAGGCTATTCCTTCACATACCAGCTGAGCCTCTTCCCACTTGTCTCGATTGTCCTCTGCCAATATGTTGCTAATTACCTGGACAAAATTCTAGGAAGAGAAGAGAGAAACAAAAGTTGTGATGCCATGTAGGTCTCTCCCCTGACATGTGTTTAACACCTCCCCCCACTCCCACCCATGCTCTCCTTCCCTTAACCAGGCATTTTGCTCACTCTAGGAGAGGAAACTTGGTGCAGTTGTCTGGTAGCCATGTCATGTGCCTCCATCTATTTCTGGGCAGATCCAGAAGAAGCATCAGAAACCACAGCGCAACCTGCCCTAGACCCCAGGAACATGGCCTGTATCCCAGCCAGGATGCCCCCCCCACACACACACACACACAAGGGCCCAGGGGGAAAAAGTATAACACGATCACAGAGTCAGAAGGGAGAAGGAGACCATCTGACTGTTTTGAACTTAGGACAGCCTTGTCCAATGGCCTTGTAGGCCCCTTCCAACCCTACTATTCTGATTCTATGACAGCCTCCTACTTACACATATGCACAGAGAGATTAGCCAGTGCTGCTATTTAAAATGCGTTATTAACCTATGGAATTCACTGCCACAACTGTGGTGTTGGTCAAAGGAGCAGCTCATGCAGGAAACATCGATCTAATAGCCAAGGCCAGCCCAAGACCTTCTCTCTTTTTTTGCCCAAGGTGAAGGGCAAGATGGTGTCTCCAGTCCAAGGACAGAAGTCAGTCAGATTGGAAGTTGAATCTTGCTTCAACGCTGATGACTGGACAGCATCTTCCTCCAAACCTGAGGGCAGCAGGCTAGCTTGGGGGTGCAGGGCAGACCATGGGGAACACACAACTCTGTCTTCCAACACCTGGCCATCACTCGCCACCACCTCTTGACTGAGGCAGCCGCCTCACTCTGCCCAATGGCAGGGCTAGCCCTGCAAATAGTCATGATAATTCAGTGAAGCCTCTAGGTCCGGAGGCAGTCTACCTGTGACCACCAGCTGCTGGGAGGCATACAAACAAGGGGAGGCCAACTGTTTGTGAGTCTCTTGGAAGCAGGATGCTTGCCTAGTTGGACTGTTTCCCAGCAGGTCTTCTCCTATGTTCTTCTCCAGACAACATGGGGTGGGAGACCTGAGCGAGCTCCAGATGAGAGTTGCAAGTGAGCCAAGCCACCTATTCCAAGGGATGATCAACACCTCCCACGATCTGTAATCTACTTGGTCTCCAGGGACCAACCTGAATATCCCCATGTATGGTAATTACTCAGTCTATGAGCATGAGCAAAACCCTTCCACGTACACTCCTTCAACACATGATATGCCACGCTAACAAACCTGAGTTTGCCACTGGGCAACAGATCAAAAGGGAGCTACATATGGATGAGGTAGAATTTCAGAGGAATGGATGGCATCTATCAATTTCTGTTTCTCTCAGTTTTCCCGTTTTCCCATCTTCAGTTCATTTCATCCCAAACTTTGAGAATTTTCCTAACCTTATGTTTGGTTAGTCCTTTCAGGGGGTTTTTTTTGGCGGGGGGGGGGGGGAATAGTATGCATGAAGATTTGTATGTATTTTCAAGCAATCCTCCTAATAAAATGCATTTTGTATGTTATTTTCACTTATATCGGCATTTGTGTATCTGTTTTTTGACTGGAGAACTCCACTGCCAAATTTGGAGAAGGGCAAATTTCAAAGAATAGCTGAGTTTCTGGTTGCAAATTGGTTCAAATGTGCAACATTAGTTAAGTCTCCATTAAAATGTGAATCCAATAACACATGTCTCCCCCATTCCAAGAATTTCTTCTGGTTCACATTTTTAAGCAAAATGGCCTAATTCACATTTCCTGGACTATCATCTGGTTCAGTCTCCCTTTGCTTTGCATGCTGCCTTTGGACTGCACACTTCTTCAGGGACAGAACCCTTCTAAAACTCACTCTCTAGAGAGGAACACCAGAGTAGGTTCTATTGTCCTCATGTGGGTATGTCATAGGAATCCATTTGGGGAATGGAGCTTGGCAAGTTTTCGCCAGCTTCATGTCTGATACAGCAGGGCTTTTCTTCTATTTCTATGTCCTTAACACCTGGTCTGTTGCTGTGCCGATCCTCCAGCACATCCACTTTGTGCGGTCCAGACCCAAGTGTTCAGGAAGGAGGCATTTATTTCAAAACCATTGATTTCCTTTCCAATGAGATAATTACCAGAACACCACAAGGGAAGGCCATCCAAGATGAAGTTAACATTTTAAGGAAACTGGTCATGACCTTACTCAAAGGACAGATCTATAGCTGCTCCACATAAAACTGCAGAAACATAATTCCTCGGACATGGCCCAGTTCTGCCATGTGGACTCCAAATTCTTTCCCCTGTCTTCCACTAACCACAGTGGCTCTGTCAACATAGTGCATAGTATTGATTCATTCTTTCACTTGGTATTTTCATTTTTTAAATGTCTTTGCTTTCAAATGTTATAGTCTAGCCACTGGGGAGGAGTGAGAGGGAAGGGTGATTTTAGAGCTCCAGGGAAAGCATGAAGAAGCAATTTCTCTCATTTTCTCCCCCTTGCATTGGCAGTGCAGGTCACACAAAAGAGTACTTTACTGCTGCAGTTGCTGCTAGAGAGGGTTGGTGCAAATCCATTCCTTCCCTTCTAAAAAGACTGGTTAGCCATATTATGGACGCACAAGCCATATATTCACCAGCCTCCCCCAACCTTTTGTTGAAACGGGTGCTGTAATCATGTGCCCAGTTCCACCGAGGGATGAGAATTCCATTTTGGTTCGTTCATGACCAGAACGCACCGCCTTTGCACCCCCAAACATGAGCCCAAGTGCATTTGATGACCAAAGGTCACACATTTCTGAGTTTGCGATGCTGGTTAGGAAAGTGTGCATTCCGGAAAAGTGCACACTTTTAAAAGGGCATGCTTTGATGCTATAGTCAGTAGGGGGAAGTACAAATGTGGGTGCACACTCTAAAAATGTGCACCCAAATTAGCACTTTTCCCATTCAAAAAACAGAACAAAAAAAGTTTGCATACAGGAAAGAGGTGGTGGACCAAGCATTGAGGTGGGCACTGGGGAACCTCAACAACCAGTTCTGGTTCTGGGCACCACACTTTAAGAAGGATGCAAACAAACTGGAGAGGGTTCAGAGGAGGGCAACAAAGATGATCAGGGGACTGGAAACAAAGCCCTATGAGGAGAGGCTGAAAGAACTGGGCATGTTTAGCCTTGAGAAGAGAAGACTGAGGGGAGATAGGATAGTGCTCTTCAAGTACTTGAGAGGTTGTCACAGACAGGAAGGCCAGGATCTCTTCTCGATCATCCCAGAGTGCAGGACATGGAATCATGGGCTCAAGTGACAGGAAGCCAGATTCCAGCTGAACATCAGGAAAAACATCCTGACTGTTAGAGCAATACGACAATGGAACCAATTAGCTCGGGAGGTGGTGGGCTCTCCCACACTGGAGGCATTCAAGATGAGGCTGGACAGCCACCTGTCAGGGATGCTCTGACTTGGATTTCTGCATTGAGCAGGGGGTTGGACTCGATGGCCTCATAGGCCCCTTCCAACCCTATTATTCTATGACTCTATGATTCTATAACCTCAAGCCTCATAGACTTTCCCATCTGCAGTTCCAACAACATGTTAAGAACGTCTGATCAGGTGTATGCTACGGCATGTTTCCTTCTGCAAATCTGAAAAAATCTGCACTTTCTCAAGGCGGGGGACAGGCAATCATTTCCCAAAGAACTCATGGCAGGATGAGAAAGGCATCCTTGTCTCTAGCAGGGGTGGCAACACATGGGCTACATGAGCCCCCTGACCTTCTGTGTGGACCCCGCTGCCACCCATTACTGCTGAATTTACCATGGCGGCATGGTCACTGCAAAAAAGGGCCTATTTAGCTTGAAAACAAATAAGCCTTTTTTGCCACTGCCACACCACCCAGTTTTGGCAGCAATCTGCCCTATATTTGCCACCTCTGCCAAATTTTGGCAGCAATTCGGTGGTGGGGAAGACAGGGCAGAAGTGCCCCTGGTGGGTTCCAGAGAGGTAAAATCCACCCCCTCCCCAGACCCCTGGATGTTGCTCTCCCCTGATTAGGGATGTCTGTTGCTGGGAAATCCATTTCTGCTTGACTGAGTTCCACAGCGTGCCCAACTCAACTTACATTTGCGGGCTGAGCCGTGGGCTTTTCCCAACCTGCGGGAACTTTTTTGTTTTTTGGGGGGTGGGGTGGCAAGCCATAATTTCCACAAATCGGGGCTGAAATTTGTGCAAGTTGAGCAAATTGCAGCCAAAGTTTGTGCACATTTCATCCATCATTTGCACAATGTAAAAAACAAAACAGAAAACCGACGAACTGGCCTGACTCAATGCAGATTGAGTCGGGCTCTGCAGCAGAAAGCAGACCCGAACCATGGGAAAGTTGCTGAGCCTCACCCCCCGCCCCAAATGGATTCCTCTGATATCCCTACCCCTCTACAGTATGTAGTGATGCTGCCAAAATGAATATTTAAAATATTTATCTGACTGACACGGCGGTCAATTAAGGGGCTTGTGTGCCATCAGGTGCAGGAAATGCAGGGCTAGATGGTTGCCAAGCCTCTGCCTGAAGACCTCCACAGAGGGAGAGTCCACCACCTACCTAGATAATTGGTCCTGATGTTCAAATGAAATCTACCTCCTGCCCCTGCAAGTTAACCACATTAAATCTAGTCCTGCCCTTTTGGGGAGCAGAAAACAAGTCCTCAGCCTTTTTGAAGAATACTACTATGTCAGCCACCTATGTTTGGCCACCTAATGCGAAGAGAAAACTCCCTGGAAAAGACCCTGATGCTGGGAAAGACTGAAGGCAAAAGGAGAAGGGGACGGCAGAGGATGAGATGGCTAGATAGCATCACGGATGCAATGAATATGGACTTGAGCATGCTCCGGGAGAGAGCGCAGGACAGGAAGGCCTGGCGTGCTATGGTCCATGGGGTCACGAAGACTCCGACATGACTGAACGACTGAACAACAACAACAACACTATGTCAGCCTTTCCTTGTGGGACTTGCTTTCCATACTTCAGACCGCCATTATTGCCCTCCTCTGTTCCCATTCCACTTCCAATTTGACTAGGGATAGATGGACCCATCTCCATCCAGGGTATGGGGGAACTCAACGAGCTGCTCCCCCTCTCGCATGGGCCAGACCCACTCAGCGAGCATCCCTGCTGGCCCCACCCACCCGCTGAGCTGTGCGAGCAGTGCCTCCTCTCTGCAACAAGGACTCTGGCAGTCAAGCCCTTGTGCTTTATGCACACAAGGACTTGACTGCTGGGTCCTCAGTGCAGCCAGCCCCCAGCGCTCTCACCCTGGCCTTCTCTCAAGGAGGCCAGGGCAAGAGCACTGGGGTGTCGCAGTGCTCCCAGCCACTTGCTGAGCTCCAGGGCACTCACCAGCCAGGTCCCTCAGCACCCCAGAGCTTGGCGAGCGGGTTCCGGGAGTCTGGAGATGAGGGAGTTCATTGGCCTGTACCTCCTTTTCAGACTCCCACACCATCCCTAAATTTGACTACATCCTTCTTAAACTACAGTACCCAGAAGTGGACAAAGTACTCCAGATGAAGTCAGACAAGTTCAGAATGAAGTCGAACTTTTACTTCTTGTGATGTGGAAACTATGGCTCAAGACATTAATTCCCCCCTGCTCATAAAGCTCAGCTACAATACAAATCTAGTGCTGTCATGATATCCCCGAGATGTTTTTTCCCCTCTAGATCAGAGTGTAAACAGAGCTTCTGAGAATGCTCAGGTCCACAAGGAGTCCTGAGATGTTTATTTTATTATTATTATTATTATTATTATTATTATTATTATTATATTTACATCCCCCCTTTTTTCCTCTTTCAGGAACCCAAAGCAACTTACATGGTCCTTCTTCCCCTCTCCATTTTATCCTCATAACAACCCTGTGAGATAGGTTAGGCTGAGAGTCAATGACTGGCCCAAAATTACCCAGTGAGCTTCATGGCTGAGTGCAGACTTGAACCTGGATTTCCTGAGTCCCAGTCCAACTCTCTTATCACTACACCACACTGCCTCTTAGTTTTCAGAACACCTAATTACTCAGAAGGAATGTCAGGTAACCCAGAGCTTGTTGCACCTGGGACGTTTTCATGAACATGCCCTGCAGTGTCCAAAAGCCAAGCAGTCTTGGGGGGTATAATTTCCAGGGCAATGGACTATCCTACTGAGTACTCAGACATCTGGAGAACTACATGCTTCAAATCAAAACTCTGAGCACCAGAGATGCTGCCATTTCAGTGTTCCAATCACCAGGGAGGAAATGAGACCTCACACATAGGCCTCCTAGTTGCTGCCGCTGCTGGCTCTGTTGCGGCTACAACTACCAGATAAGTTTGGGGTGAATGGAAGAAGGACCCATGGGAAGGCATCATGGGCACATCAGGGGTCCATGGGAAGGCATTGTGGGCTCATCAGGGGTCCATGGAATGGTATCTTGGGCTCATCAGGGGTCAATGGGAAGGCATCGTGGGCTCATCAGGGATCCATGGAATGGTATCTTGGGCTCATCAGGGGTCCATGGGAAGGCATCATGGTCTCATCAGGGGTCCATGGGAAGGCATCGTGGTCTCATCAGGGGTCCATGGGAAGGCATCGTGGTCTCATCAGGGGTCCATGGGAAGGCATCGTGGGCTCATCAGGGGTCCATGGGAAGGCATCGTGGGCTCATCAGGGGTCCATGGGAAGGCATCGTGGGCTCATCAGGGTCCATGGGAAGGCATCGTGGGCTCATCAGGGATCCATGGGAAGGCATCGTGGGCTCATCAGGGGTCCATGGGAAGGCATCGTGGTCTCATCAGGGGTCCATGGGAAGGCATCGTGGGCTCATCAGGGGTCCATGGGAAGGCATCGTGGGCTCATCAGGGGTCCATGGGAAGGCATCGTGGGCTCATCAGGGGTCCATGGGAAGGCATCGTGGGCTCATCAGGGGTCCATGGGAAGGCATCGTGGCTCATCAGGGTCCATGGGAAGGCATCATGGGCTCATCAGGGGTCCATGGGAAGGCATCGTGGGCTCATCAGGGGTCCATGGGAAGGCCTCGTGGGCTCATCAGGGGTCCATGGGAAGGCATCGTGGGCTCATCAGGGGTCCATAGGAAGGCATCTCGGGCTCATCAGGGAACCATGGAAAAGCATCTTGGTATGGTTTGGTGGAGGCATTCAGGCCCTGTTGTTGCACTGAACTGTGTATTTATTATTTATTACTTATTATTTGCTTCTATACAGTTCAATGCCCAGGACATTGCTCAAACATTGTAAAAAGTGGCGCAATGGAGGATTCCGAATGGATTTATTCTCCTTTGGATACAAGACCAGATTATTCAGAATTCCACTGAATTCTCATTGAATTCTGGGGGAAATTCAATGAGAAGAATTTGGAAACATCCCTAATCTAGATACTAGGCTTTCCTCCCCCCACCCAACACATGCCCTTTCTCTCTCCTGGTGGTGTCCCATGTGTTCTCTCACCTGAATGTCACTGGCAATGGGGCTATAATAAGCCCTACGGAAGATCTCGGTCATATTCCTGAGTACATCGAAGGTTGACAGCAGATCCCCACTGTAACTGGTTCCGTCCTGAGAGATCTCCACCAGGTTTTGCAATACCTCTGACACTCCTTCCCCTATCAGCCCCCGCTGGGCCTTTGAAAGATGCTCCCTTGTCTGGTGAGACAAAAAGGGATTACTGTCATCATCACCACCATCATCATGAATCTCTAACTCTCTCCATTCCAAAAAGTCCAGGAGCAAGAAGCACAACACGACACAACATAAGCCAAAATAAAATACTTAAAGAATAAAAATACTACATCAGCATGGATTAAGATGTATCATCCCACTCAGTGGACAACCAGAAACAACCACTCAGTGGGCAACCTCAACACCTTCAGGTGTGCAACACCCCTCCCGCCCAGGTGCACTGCCTCCGAACACAGAGATTTTATATCCTTGAGCTTGTGAGCTTTTGTGCTGAGTTCACATTCATTCATTCCATTTCTATACCACCCAATAGCCAAAACTCTCTTGGGCAGTTTACAATGGTTGAAACCCTAAAAATACCATATAATAGCATAATATGAAACCATTTGCATACAAAAATATAAAACAATTTTGCACCATCAACAGTAGAAACCCCAGGACCAATTAAAGATCTCATCATATGCTGTCAAATGCATGGGAGAAGAGGAATGATGTAACCTGGAAAAATGGCAATGTTGGTGCCAGGTGTCCCTTGCTGAGGAGACCACTCCATAATCATGGGGGAGGGGGAACACTGAAAGGCCCTCTCCCTTGATGTGGTTGATGTAGTCCCTGTCACAGATGGCAGTCATGCCCCCCACCACAACTAATGTTTCCATTGAGGACTTGAAAGATTTCTCTACTGATCATATGGCCTGGCAACCCACTTTGCTTCCATCCTGAGTGTCCAAGGCCTGCTGTTATGGCCCTAATCCCACAAAGAAACTCATGTCCAAAAGTAGTCTTGAGAGTCCCAGTGGGACAGACTGGGTATAAATAGTAGAAACCTTGCATTCTGCTTCTGCCTATGCCTATGCCTGGTCAACAGAGCAGTACTTTCTTCCTGCCACACTTCTAGGGATGGACGAAAGTCCCTTACCTGATCCTGAAGCTTGCTTCGCGGTGGGGGGGAGGCGCTCTGTCCCTCCCCCCAAAATTCTGGCAGGGGAGGAGGTGCCCCGTCCCTCCCCCCCCCCAATTCCAGCCGGGGGGGAGGTGCCCCGTCCCTCCAGCCATGAAACCTCCTTTCCTGCGGGGACGCAAATGGCGGCGGCCGTAGCCGCCGCCGTTTACGTCCCTGCAGTCAGCCGTGATAGGCTACATAAATGTTTACGTAGCCTATCACGGCTGACTTTAAAAAAAAAAAAGCGTGTACGCAAATGGCAGTGCCCATGGGCGCCACCATTTGCATTCCTCATTTTGGCATGTGTAGCCTTATTTTGGCACGTGTAAATGTTTACGTAGACTACGGCGAAAATAAGGGGAACGCTATTTGCGTTGCCCTTATTTTCGCCCTAGTCTACATAAATGTTTACGTAGACTACACGTGCCAAAATAAGGAACGCAAATGGCGGCGCCCATGGGCGCCGCCATTTGCATACATGCTTTTTTTTTCAAAGTCAGCTGTGATAGGCTACGTAAACATTTACGTAGCCTATCACAGTGTTTTTTAAAAATCTAGCCATGATAGGCTACGTAAATCTTTACGTAGCCTATCACGCTTGTTTGTTTTGCTTTGTTTTTAACTTGGAAATGGCGGCGGCGGCAGCCAGTCGGAAGACCGGCCGCCGCAGCCGCCGAACCGCCGCCGAACCACTGCCGGAGCCGCCGCCGCCAGGGACATTCAAACAAGGTAAGTCCCGTCCCGGGGGGGGCGGGGGGGCAGACCGTTTCTCCACCAATTTCGGGGGGCCGAATGCACTGGCATTCGGCCTCCCCGAGATTCGTGGATAAATTCTCTGACATCCCTACACTTCTCCATAGTTCTCCAGTGTGTAGATCCAGCTTCTCCAGCCCCAGCTAGTGACTTGGATTTCAGGGACGCTGACTTGGAGAACACATACTCGCCTTGACACTCACCATCATCTGTATATTCCTGTAGTCAATGGAAACACACTTGACATATGTTGGAAGCATCCAATAGGCAATGCCCTCTTCATCCAGCAAGCACCGTCGCAGGATGAGCCCTGAAGGAGAACATGAAGGGTACAGGGAACAACATCACCAGCCGGTTGGTGAAACAACACCTTTCTTATAACATCCACCCACAACCAAACTAGGATCCCAAGAGCAAGTTCTATATATCCAACAGGGATTGGGACAGTGTGTTTCTCCACCCCAGTGTCCTTTCCATGCCACATGGCAAAGCATTATTTTTGCAACTGAGAGCCAGTGTGGAGCAGTGGATGGAGTGCTTGGCAGAGAAGATGCAGGTCTGAATCCCCACTCAGCCATTAATTTCACCCAGTGACCTTGGGGCAGTCACTGTCTCTCAGCCTAACACTACTGCCACATAGCTGTGGGGAGGATAAAATGCAGCAGGGTGCATGGAGAAGTCTTTGCTTTCGCATCCACCTCAAGGTAGTCTGGGGTGAGAAACCTGCAGACTCCAGGCCTATTTGTTTTGCTGGGTCCTAAGGCAAGCCACTAAGAAATAATTTTCACCACATCTTACACCTTGGAACAGAAGTGAAACCCTACACACAGCAAATCCGTGAAGGGAGGACCATATACTCCCCTCTCCATTGAACGCATAATATTCCCACCCTGGTTTTCTTTCCTTCTTTAATTCCATTACATTTCTTGTATCTCTCATTTTAATCCAGAAAGCTTCAGGCAATGTGTTATTTGCATCTGAACTCGCCCTTTAACCCCAGTTTTCCTTGTGCATGTCTGTCGGGCACCTATCAATCTTCTCTCTCCTTAGTTGATACTGGCCTCCTCCTCCTCCTCTCCATTCCATGGGCACACTGCTTTTCTGTCCTGATATTGCCACCTTTTAGCCCCCCTTCTACAGAATTAACCAAAACATTGTCAGTCCAATTTTAATGCTGCCCATGTGACCACTTCTATTTCTGTAATAAACATTGCATTTCCCCAACCTAGGTGCTCCTAACTCTTTCTGCAGTGCACTGTGACTCTAGTCTCAAAGTCTGAAATTATGCTCTTCCATAACTCAGTGGCAAGCACAAGCTTTGCATGCAGAAGGTCCCGAGGTCAATCCCAAGCATCTCCGGGTAGGGCTGAAAAATTCTGATGAGCTGTTACCTCTCAGGGTCAACAATACTGGGCTAGATGGACCAAGGGTCTGACTTGGTATAAGGCGGTTTCCTGTGTTTCTCTACATGAGCGTATCGATGGGATGTTGTAGATGAAGACTCATGGTAACACAGTATTGTAAATAAGATTAAGATGGGAATAAACCATTAAATTCTGTCCAAACTCTGTAGTGGAGGATTGCAGAAGCCAGAATGGCTTCTGCTATCCACTTAGTTCCAATACGGGGAAAATAATCAATGTATGCCCCCTCGTTGAATCAGAGTTCTTTGGATGTGAGGGCATCCAGAGGGCTTCAGTGTAGTGAGGTCAGCATTTGATTATTTCCCCCCTGTTGGATCTGAGGACTTCTATCCTGGGATATAAATGTGAGGTGGGAGTCTAGCACAGCTCATGGGTATAGCTTCTGAGGCATGGAGCTGGAGGCAAAAACACCCCCTTCTACCAGCACTGGAGGCAAATTTAGATAATTCTCTTGGTTTCACATGGACATAATTGTTGAAGAAATGTTTCCATCCAACCTAGAGTGTCTTGGAAAAGGCAAGGTGAACCACTTCCCACATTAAAATTCCCCTCCTCCCCTCCATGCACACAAGCCATGATGGACCCAAACCCCAATATAGGAAGGCCCAACATGAGAAAACAAAATAGACTGAGACATCTACTACTTGAGATGACTGCTGTGTGGGTGTAGGTCACCCTTCCTCCACTTGGTATCCTCCAAACGTTTTGAGCTAGCATTCCAACATTCCTGACCATTGGCCATGCTGGCTGGGTCTGATGGGAGCTGAACTCTGGAGGGCACCATGTTGGGGAAGTCTGGTATAGGGCATGGTGGAGTGTGTATGTGAGATTCTGCCTTCACATAATTCAGAAGCAAAGTGCAACCAACTGATTACAGGTGGACATGCATCACTTGTTCAAGGGCCACCTGGGAGATCTTTGAATCAGGAAATAAATATCCAGCGGCTGCAACAGCAGCCTCCTTGGAAACCAACAAGCAGCTATTCATCATCTCAGAAAGAGCTGTGTCCATTGTCCTCCATTACTCTTGTCTCTTCTAATTTATTACTATCTGTTGCTTTGGCGGTTCTCCTGCCTTTGGGAGTTTTCCCAAAACACCATAATTTATGAGTTAAAGGGAGGGGGGAATTAAGTCACCCTGTCCAACCCCCTTCTTGCCACAGGAGTGGACATGCTCTCCCATCAAAAACCTAGAAGGGTGGGTGAAAAAAAATGGTCTGCATTTCAGTGTGAACTTCCAAATTCACACTTCCTGAACCTAAACACAAACCAGAGCACAGTTAGATATCAAAATCCATATTTTTCTGAAGACTGAAAAAAAAGTGTGCATTTGAAAAAAGTGCACACAAAATTGGGAAAATGCGCATAAGAAAGCTTTATTCAATGGAAAAACTGCTTGCAAAAATGTATACATCTGAAAAAAAGTCTTGACAAAAATGTGTACGTTGAAAAATGCACACAAAAATGTGTGTACTGTGAAAAATGTGCCCCAGAATACAGGCAAAATTTCATGTGGACTAAAATAAAATCACAATATGATGCAGGAAACACATGGAATAGCGGAAGAATGAGAACCTGAACAAAATCATGCTTGACAGTTTCACCTGTCCATACTAGGAATGTGTTAATCACACAGTATGATCTAGGAGGCAGAAAGTGTTCTCAGGCTTGCCATGCGTTCAGAAGCCTGTAATAGGGGAGAAAGGCCAGGTCAGGCCACCGCATTGTACCTGTGGCATTACGGGGACATCGGACAGCTGCAGCATCTCCAGCAGGGGTCTCCTTCCAAATCACAGAAGCAAAGTTATCTTCATCACAGATTTCATGGGGCTCTGGTGAAAAGAAGAAGAGGAGAAGCTTGAATTTGGTAGATCTGCTGAGAAAGACAGACAGAACCAGGAAAGGAAATGGACAAAGGAAAGACTGATGAGACAGAAAGGAAGAGCAGGACAAAAGAATTGAAGAACATGTACATGTCATGTTCATGAAACTCATTCCTAAGAAAAGTTGGAGAGGGTTTATTAAAGTATGGTTGAGATGAGCATAAGATAGGTTTTCTCAAAGTAGTTGTGGGAGTGTGTTGTTGCACTCTTATCCTGCTGTGGGCTTCCTGTTGTGGTATCTGTTTGGCTACTTTAGGAACAGAAAGTTGGACTAGAGAGGTCTTTGGTTTGATAAGAACATAAGAAGAGCCCTGCTGGACCAGACCAAGGGTCCATCCAGTCCAGCATTCTGTTCACACAGTGGCCAACCAGGTCCCGACCGGGAACCCACAAGCAGGACCTGAGTGCAACAGCACCCTCCCACCCATGTTCCCCAGCAACTGGTGTACATAGGCTCACTGCCTCTTGCTCTGGAGGTAGCACATAGCCATCAAGACTAGTAGCCATTGATAACCTTTTCCTCCATGAATTTGCCCAACCCTCTTTTAAAGCCATCCAAATTGTTGGCCATACTGTGGTAGCGAATTCCATAGTTTAACTATGCTCTGTGTGAAGAAGTACTTCCTTTGATCTGTCCTTAATTGACTCAGCACTTGTGCTTTGCTTGTGCATAGGAGATGGTCTGTTGCATCTCTTCCAGCTAGAGATGTACGGATTTTGTACAATCTGTTCAATCTGAATTTTGAGGATGGTCAAGTGCCTATCGTTCTGTTGCCTGGTCACTGACAGAATCAGATTGTTTCCAATTTGAGCAAATCCACATTTGCGCAAATTTTCACCTCCAATAGCTGAAGCTTTCTGGGTGGTTCACAAAAATTAAAACCAAAAAGCACACAGTAAAACAATATAAAATATAAAAACATTTAAACACAATATAACACTACAACCAGAATAAAACCAGAGTAAAACCTAGCAGCAATGCAGAGATTTAAAATACAGATTTAAAACAGCAAAGCTAAAAGTTTAGAAAGCTAAAAAGCTAACCTTCCCCAATGTGCTATGGAATCTGCAGGTTGGATTCTTAGAAATGTGAACTCATTTGATTCCGTTGTGGATTTCTCCAACATCCCTACTACTTCCAGCTATAAAGCTCTGCTCACAGGAGACAGTATTGCCCAAGAATAGGCGAGTGTGACAATGGGACAAAGGCCAGGGCTGAGCACCTGTTTCACAGGTGGGGGACTCAACTCCAGCCCCTGCCATCATCATTAGGAAAAAGGGATCACACAGGAGATGAGCAGAAAAGGCCCTGCCTGACACAGTGGAATGCCAATGTCACTCAGAGTAGACAACCATGAACTGGATGGACCAGTGAATAAGGTAGCGGCATGCACTCATACAGATCTGACATCAAGGCTGTGTGAACATACCCCAGCTCAGGATCTCTGGGCACTCGCTGAACTGCCGCCTCCATTCCCCTCGCCCCCGGTCCTGTGCTTGCACCTGCTCACGCCCTCCCAGACTCACTGCAATGCTGTCTGGTGAGCACCCGCCATTTTGCTGCCATTTTTAGAACTCCTTTTTTATGCAGAAAAAAGGTGGCAAAATGGCAGGATTGCACCAGATGGGGTCGCAGTGAATCCAGGAGGACGTGAGCGGGCACAAGTGAGTACAGGGACTTGGCGGGAGCAGTCCGGGGATTGTGGGGGGGGGGACCAACTTCCGGACCCAGTCGGGCACCGGCAACATCCCTATTTGGCATTTGTCCATGACCAAACCCCAGACAAACAAAACACTGTTAATAGGGGAGGGGCAATAATGCCCCTTTTCTATACTGCATCCATTGGTAGGGCAGGAATAGTTCTTTTTCTAGGATCTGCAATTTGAAAGTATTATTATTGTATTTCCAGTGCCAGGGAGGCAGAGAGGCATTTGTGGGATTTTCTGCCACAGATACTAAAACAACTTGCATGCTATGGCTATGCACCTTGACCTGGGGAGGAAGCTCTTTGCTGCTAAAGATGGCATGGGAATCCCATAGAACTGCCCCTGCATGCACCTCTGAGCCCCGCTAACCGAGCCCCTGCCCTGATTTCTCCCTTGCCTGCACTTGGCTACTGGCCTGCACTCACCCCAGCGGCCTCATCAAGCTTCATGGTCACCATTTTTGAGAAATAAAATGGTGATGGCAAAAATGTGCCTATTTGTGCACATGCGAAATGTGCATTTTTTCAAATGTGCATATTTACATATGGGCTAACATGCACATTTTAAAAAAATGTGCATTGCACACACACAAATGTGCGCCTTCGCAAAAATGTGCATTTCACACATAAGAATATGTGCATTCACAAAAATGCACATTTTTGCTCTTACAAAACCATGCACATTTTTGTGATCACCATTTTATTTTTCAAATAATGGTGACCACAGAGCTGAACAAGGCTACTGGGGTGAGTGTGGGCTGCTCACCAAGTGTGGGAGGGCCTCAAGCGTGGCCTGAGGACCAGTGAGCGGGGGCAAGGACTGGATGGGCATCTGGAGAACCCACATCCTTATTTGCTGCTCTGTCTACAGAAAGCAAATGTCTGAGCCAGTCCTGTATGTGGGCAAGAAACAGGCTTTATGTCCTGCTTGTGGGCTTCTCAGAGGCATCTGGTTAGCCACAGTGGGCAACAGCATAGGGATGGCGGAGAATTTCTCCCCGAATCTTCGGGAGGCCGAATGCCAACACATTCGACCCCCCAAAATTGGTGGGGAAATTCTCCGCCGGCCCTGCGCCCCCCCCGGGATGGGACTTACCTCCTGTGAATGTCCCTCTCGGCAGCGGGTCCCGGCGGCGTTTCGGCAGCGTTTCGGCGGGGGCGGGGGCGGCGGCCGGTCTCCCGACCGGCTGCCGGTGCCGCCATTGCAAAAAAAAAAAGTGCGGTAAAAAAGAAAAAACACACCCGTGATAGGCTACGTAACGATTTACATAGCCTATCACGGCTGACTTTGGAAATCTAGCCGTGATAGGCTACGTAAATCGTTACGTAGCCTATCATGGGTGTGTGGGTTTTTTTGTTTTTGTTTTACTTTTTTTTTTGCGGCCGGGTAGACGGGGCGCTTCTACCTGGCCTGAATTTCGCCGGCGAGGGATGGGGCACCTCCCCCCCAGGCTGAATTTCGGCCGGGCGAGGCGGGGCGCCTCCCCCCCCTCACCTGAACTTCGGGGGGAGAACCGAAGCGCCTCCCCCCCACCTCGAAGCAAGCTTTGAGGACAGGTAAGGGACTTTCGCCCATCCCTAGAAACAGGATGCTAAGTGGACCATTTGTCCAACTCTGCAGTGCTCTTATATTTATATCCCTAAAAAAGTAGTGTAACAGACATAAATATGGTCATGAAAAATGCCCATAAACAATTATGTATGTTCTGAACCTGGAAGAGAGGAGATAGGGTGGGAACATACAAGAATAAACCCAGCTCCTTGTCTGAGTAACACAACCCTTTATGTGGAGAAGTTATTTATGAGGCATAAACCAGTGGAAGCTGTCATTGGAGTATTAAAGCTGTTTTTCATCTCTAAGCATGGAGAGGGGAGGGGGGATATATTTCACAGCTTTCGATTGCACTTAAGTTTTATCGGCCATATAAAGCAACTTGCAAAGAGGGTTGGTGCATACAGGGGCTGGATGGAAATGGAACAGTATCAGCAAAGCCAACAGAAGGTGCAGGCACCTGCTGCTTGTGGAAATCCTTGTCCCATTGAGCTGGACACTGAACAAGAACAGGATTCCACAGTGCCAGTATAATGATGTGCAAAAGAGAGACAGACAGCCCAAAGGGTGGGGGAGGAGGTGGGAGTGGCTGTTTGTGGGCTGAAATGAATGATACTGACCATTGGTGCAATTCGTCAGCCTCTACCCAGCAAGGCTAACTGCGAGAGGTCACAGAGCACATTTCCATTCTGGGGCTTGCTACTGTTAAAGGCAATTAGTCAGGGCTGAGCATCAGTGTATAACAGCCACCACTTTGGACTCGACATCCAGGCTTCAACCAGAAATATGCTGAGGAGGGATGGCGTGAGCATCTGGTTGGGGGCTCGAGCCCAGTTGGGTTCCTGCCAGCTCAGCCCTCTGGACACTAGTCCATGGACCCCCGCACCTGTCTGACTCAATGCGTGCCGAGTCAGGCAAGTGCAGAGGTCCCCACTCCTCCACCGAGCTGCCTTTTTGCAGAAAATGATGTCTCATCCTTTGACATAAAGGGCCCTTTTGCACAAATGGCAAAAAGGCCCCTGTAAAAAGGCCCATTCATGCAAAATTACAGGCATTTATGGCCACCATTTGTGCAAAAGGACCCTTTAGGTAAAAGGATGAGCCACCATTTCCCACAAAATGGTGGCTCAGAGGAGGAGAGGGATGCCAGGTGCCCCTTGCCAGGCACCCGCAGACTTCCTGGCAGCTCGCCATGCACAGCAAGCAGGGGTGGGCAGCTGGCAGGGGTCCAGTGAGTTTGGCCATGTTGAGCTCAAGAATTAGGACACACAGGATAGATTTTGCCCAGTATTTTTTTTTTTCCAGCTGTACTGAAAACTTCCCACTCCAAAATCCTGGCTATACCAGAATGAAAAATGGAACTTAATATAACTAATTGGTTGGGTTGTATTTTGGTAGCAAAGAGCACCTATACATCTGAGGTGTAGAGCTAACAGAAAATATATATCTTTATTTCTTTGTTACATTTACATGTATCCCAACTTTCTTCCATTCTGGAAGTGAAGGAGACTTCATGTGGTTCCCAGGTGGTCTCCCCTCCAAGCACTGATCAGACCCAGACCTGCTTAGTTTCAGCAAGTTAGCTGCCTCATGTACCTTCAAACCATGCCCTTAGACCACTGTACAACAGCCAGAATGCTCATTTGCATTATGCTTTCCTCTCTTGGACAGTATAAGCTACCAGACATGCACACAATTGGTGTTAGAGATGTTCATGGATGCAAAGTCTCGGACTTAGACCAAAAACCAAATCCGATCAAAGCTTGGAAAGTTAGAAAGTTCCCATGGTAAATGCGGGGCTTCCACCTCTCAAGACATACCTTGCCTCTCCCAGAAGGTAACTCCAAGTAGGACAGCTTAAGTCGCGAACAGGCAGCTACATGGTAGGAATCTTAGAGAATGGGTGAACCAAACACATTTTTCACCCATCCCTAATTATGTGACAGTCCAGATGTCTTTCTTTCCAATGGACAGCATTCCACTGTCCACTTCTTTTTCTGGACAGCTGTAATCCACAGGCTGGTTGCACATCAGACACATAATTGGACAAGTACCATGGTGTGCAGGGAGGATGAGATTAATTCTTTCCTCTGTGCTGTTTTTCCTACTGGAAATCACTCCAGCCAGCACAGGAAGGAAAAGGGTAATCACTACCTTTCCCCACACTATGGTCTGAATATGGATCAGGGCCCCATGGGGCTGTGTGTGTGTGTGTGTGTGTGTGTGTGTGGAGGGTGGGGGGATAAGAGTAGGGATGTACAAGAATTTCATTTTTGCTCACAAAACATGCAAGCATTCCCTGTTTGAAGCCCTGAATGCAATCACGAGTGCAAGCACATGTCCGCCAAAAATGTTTGCAAATTGCTGGAATGTACTCATCTTCAATTTGCGCAACTTTCCCAGTTCAATTTTGCACAACTTCCCTAATCTGTACACATTAAATTTCGCACATTAGGAAATCTGCACCAATTTGGTTGAATTTGTGCAGATCTCACATTTGATTGTTGTTTGATTTGCGCAATTTCCCCATTTGCATAGAGCGAGCAGCAATTGGGCATGAGATGAGCAGTGAGACGATATTCAGAGAATCCTAGCAATCGCAAACATTGCTCATTCACCCATCCCTAGGTAAGACCTGATATTAATTGTCTTTTTAAAAGTGTGCATAAACACAATGCACATAGGGCACATAACATATAAAAAGCATAAGACAACATTCCCTAACTGGGTGCCTTCCAGACATGTTTGGACTACAAATCTGGGGATGATGGAATGTGAACACATCTGAAGGGTGCCAGGATGGCCTATGGCAACTTCAGTTGTTCATGCATTATATACATATCCAGTGTTTGAACTTTCCCTCCATCCACGAAACTACATTCCTGGGAAACAAAGCACAACACTCCGTATTAGGGATGCGTGTTAGAAATGCATTTCACCGCTATGCTTGAGTGTGTGGGAGTGCTTCCTTGCTCAGGAGGGAATATCATGATCCCTGCAATTTTTAATATCCCTTTGTAACAAAATCCTTTTTACAAAAGGAAACACACAGCACTGGGAGAATTTAACATCTAACCGATTAAGCTCAATTCTTTTTTTCTTCCCTTTAAAAATAAACAAAAAACAAAAAAACATGCTTGTGTTTGATTTTCTCTCTCTCCCTCACCCACCACTTCTTTCTAGAGCAAAATAAAATGCTATCATGTTTAGGCCATGATGTCTGGAGGACAGAGGTGCTACACTACCAGGCCCTGAGACCTAATAGTGGTCAGGGATTACATAGGTGGGCTGGCTGGAGGCAGACTAGAGGCAGCATAAGCCAGAGGCAGGCTGGGGGGAGGCCAGGAGTTGGGTGCAACAAAAGGAACAGAAAACATGATTGTCCATCCCCGATGAGGAAGTCAGAAGTTTTCGGACCCTTTATATTTCCCAGTGGCACTGAATTGGCACTCCAGCATTCTCAAAGCAGGAGGATTATGGATGTATCTGTGAGTTTCCTAGCTGAAAATTAGCTGCAGCCATTTGCCCCCTCTGTCCAGCAGAACTAGTGGTATAGCTACCAGAGAGCCTGTGCTTCATCCCTAGGGAAATAGG
The DNA here is from genome assembly GCF_057233095.1 of Heloderma suspectum. Taxonomy (NCBI): domain Eukaryota; kingdom Metazoa; phylum Chordata; class Lepidosauria; order Squamata; family Helodermatidae; genus Heloderma; species Heloderma suspectum. The sequence goes on from NC_139461.1 coordinate 9,190,148, forward strand.
CACATTTCCTTAATTCGTAGGGATGATGATGATAATGACGATGCACACAGCACATTTTTTCAGTGCAATACATGCCATGGTTTTGCAAGCATATTGACCACTGTGTTTTCTGGCTGCCAAATGTTCCTTTTCTGGCTGCTCGTGGGGGTTCTGCAGGGCAAAAGAGTGAGCTGTCCAACAGCAAACCACCCCTCATAAGGGACTAGGGATGGTGCAGGCTCCCATCACTGTCCAGGATTCCGGCAGACTGCCCACACACCCCAAGCCACTCCTGCCGAGCCCCTGCCCCTGGTCGACCCCCTCCCACACTTGCCAAGCCCCCCACAACTTACCCGGGCCCTGTCCACCTCCATTGTGATTGCCATGTTTTGAAAAAATATGGCGATCGTAATACTGTACACATAAACCTATATGCAAAATGGCATCATGACTCACCAATATATGCAAGACTGACGGCACTGGTTTGCATATACGTCTGTGTGTACACTGTTGCGATTGCCATGTTTTTTCAAAACATGGCAATCGCGGCAGGGGCGGATGGGGCCCGGTAAGTGCGGGCAGCTCGGGGAGTGAGTGTGGGGCTCGAGCGCGGGTCTCGGGATGTGCCTGTGGGGCAGGGGCTGGGCAGACACCCCAAGAACCTGGGCAGGGGTGCGGGGCATCCATCTGTCCCTATAAGGGGCACTGGTAGGCTAAAGCTTGAACAGACAGCAAGAGATGAACAGACATGAAAGTGAGTTTGGAATGATCCCAGCATACCCCCAGGATCATTATGCACTTGAAGAATATTGGTTATTCATCTCTTCTGAGTTGAACCTGCATGACTCGGGAGCCACTGAACAGTAACAAGCTATTGGTTGCTTTGCACTGTCTTTGGAGCCAGTCACGAACACTTGGCTGCTTAAGAGTATCTGGATTGAAGATGGCAGTTCAGTACAGAAGCAAAGTGCGGAAATTAAGCTTTGTCATTGTCTAACGAATGGAAGTCTTGCCTAGAAGGCAAGCTTTGTTGCCAGCGCCAGGTGGAAAACAAAATCCTATAATTAGGGCTATGTGAGAATTTTGTTTGAGTTTGCAAATCGAACGTGCCACATTCACAATCCCGAATGCGAACGGGATGTTCACAAATTCCCGAGGTTGAGTTTGCATTTACAAAATGTGTACTTGAAAAAATGTGCGACTTTCTGAAAAATGTGCTGGTTTTGCAAAATGCACATCTTCCTCAAAATGTGTAACTTTTAAATTACCCACCCATTTGTCTATGTGGGGAATTTGGGCAAATTTGGGGAGGGGGGGTTGTGCAGCTTTCACATTCGACAGCTGTTCATTTTGAGCAATTTTCCCATTTGCATGAAATGAACAGCAATTGCAAACACAAGCGTAGATTGAGGAGAACCAAGCAGCAAGCTGATGTTCGGAGAATCTTGTGAGCTCCAACATCACTTGTTCACCCATCTTACTTATAACAGAGATCCTGTTTGATCATTGGCTGACAAATAAACAGATAAAATAAAAATTGGGCCATTATTCACTAACGTGGAAATGACATAATCCCCCCCCCCAATGTATATGTATATGTATATGTATTGGGGGGGGGATTAAGTCATTTCCACGTTAGTGAATAATGGCCCAATTTTTATTTTATCTGTTTATTTGTCAACCAATATATATATATATATATATATATATATATATATATATATATATATTGTGTATATATGTGTGTATATATTGTGTATATTGTGTATATATGTGTGTATATATGTGTGTATATACACACACACACACACCAAATGCAAGTACATGGGTATGACTTGGATTCCTGCACTGAGCAGGGGGTTGGACTCAATGGTCTTATAGGTCCTTCCAACCCTACTATTCCATGATTCTATGAAATATGCATTATTCTCCCACAACATTTGGACTAGTGATGGGTGAACTCTCCTTAACGTTACTTGGAATCACCCCTGGGGGACTTTTGCATATCACAACTCTGTCTCAGCTGTGGTTAGCATCCAACACATGAACAAAAAGGAGATAATACTTTGAGAAGCAGTTGAAATTGTACATATGCAGGATCTTGTTTTATTTACGTTCCAAGACTGAGAAGAATATCAGAAGAAAGCTATGCTCGATTCATAACATATGTGCAAGTTGTGGTCTAGACAAATGCACATCTGCAACCAAGCAATTATGAATTTTGTTGACATCTTTCGATCAATATTACTCCACTGTGCCAGCCACTTACCTGGGCATCTCTTTTCATTGCATTGCTTGTACTCCTCTTTGGGGCCTTGGCACACATCTCCTCCAAAGAAAGGACCATAGCACGCACGATCACGTTTCTGTGTCCCGCCTCCACAAGTGGCAGTACAGCTCCCCCACGGGCCCCACACTTGCCACTTGCCATCCACTGTGGGAGAAGGAGAGGAAAACCATAAAAATGAGTATGTTTCCAAACTGCACATTTTTAAAAGAATCATAGAATACGAGAATACTAGGGTTGGAAGGGGCCTACAAGGCCATCGAGTCCAATGCAGCAATCCAAGTCAGAGCATCCCTGACAGATGGCTGTCCAGCCTCGTCATGAACGCCTCCAGTGTGGGAGAGCCCACCACCTCCTTAGGTCATTGGATCCATTGTCGTATTGCTCTAACAGTCAGGAAGTTTTTCCTGATGTTCAGCCAGAATCTGGCTTCCCGTAACTTGAGCCCAAGAAATGTATATTTTCCGAAAGTGAACACAAGTTCAGGAGCATGCAAATATTCCCCAGAAAAATGTGCTTGCAAATGCATTTGCATCTGGGTGTAAATGGGGCAAATTTGGATTAAAAAATGAAATTCTCATACATCCCTACACCCAAAATCAGCTGCCTAAGGCAGTACCATCACTTTGTTTAGTGGAAGGGCCGGCCCTGTGGAAGTGGGACATGTTTATGCTTCTTGCCCTGAAGCTACAACACGCTGCCTGAGGGAGTGCTGTATCAACCTGCCCGTTCACAGAGATCTACAGATCAGGGAGTCCTGTCAGCCCCGTCACATGCCCAGGCACATCTGATGGCAGCTTTTCAGGCCTGTTCTGTTGTGCTGACCCACCTTTGGAATTATCTGCCCTTCACTGCCACAGGTACCGCCCTTGATGGCATTTTGGCACCTGTTGAAAATGCATCTATTTTCATTCTTATCTTTGCATTTTATTTGAATTGTTGTTTTATTGAATGGCAGACACCACCCTGTGATCTGATAAAGAGGAGTGTTCCATCAATATTTAAATGAATAAATGAAATTTAACACCTAATGGGAACTGGCACTGCCAAAGGCAACAAGCCAAGCCTCCCCCCCCCCCCGCAGAATGCAGCGTGATGTGACTTTCCCTTTCGGCACAGCTCAACAGGGGGTGTGGGCTTGCGGCGCCAACCAAGAATGCAACTCAGAAAGTGCAATGAGCCACACGCCAGAGAATGAGGGAACGTGGGGCTTCACCTTTGAGTTAACACTGTGGGGCAAGGAAATTTCAGAAATACAACCCTGCCAGTGGAATAAATTCTGAGACTGATGGGAACTGTGAGAGAGTTCACAGAAGAGGAAGAGGGCCTTTTCTGTGGTGGCCCCACTCTGTGGAACTCCCTCCGCCATGCCCCCTCTTTAATGAGCTTCCACCACGCATTAAAAATGTGGTTGTTCACGCAGGCATTTGGGGTGGGTTAGGGTATTTTAGAAAACATTTTTATTGTAGAATTTTATTGTTTTAAAGTGTTTTATTATATTCTGTACATCGCCCAGAGTGGCTGGGTGACCAGCCAGATGGGCGTTTAATAAATTTAATAAATAAAAATAAAATAAAAATACTAGCTTCGGGGCACTGTGCAGACATGGTCATGATATCCTTTCGTCTTTAGGTGGCACTGGATTTAGTTGTACCTGGGTGGAGTCAGGCAGTCCCTATTGCTTTTCCATTCTGGTTTGAGAAAGACAATAGAAGTTCTGTCCAAGTGTCTTGACTGGTATGTCCTCAAAATGTTCCATGATGATGATGATTTAAATGTATAAATCACATCCTCCTCCTACAGGTGACGTACCATAGTTGCCCTTCAAAAATGTTTGCTTGGTTCAGCAATATTGTATACACAGGTCTATCATGAGCATGGGTGTTCAACCTCTTTCAGCCTGAGGGCTGAATTCCATTGTGGAGAATCTCTCGGGGGCTACATTCCAGTGGTGGGTAGGCCCAAAGGCAAAAGGAGAAAGGACAAAATGTCAAAAAATGCCAGCACATTTCAGCTTAAAGCTCTTCCTGGCAGTGACTAAGCCTTAGGAGTAGGGATGGCACGGAGTCTGGGGATCCAGCGGAACCCTCACCCCCGCCTGCACCCCTAGCCCTGCTCACTGAGCCCCTGCCCCTGCTTGCCACTGCTCCTGCTTGGCAAGCAGCCTGCACTCACCCTGGCAGCCTTGTCAAAAAATGGTGACCGTGGAGCTCAACGAGGCCACTGGGGTGAATGCGGGCTACTCGCCAAGTGTGGGAGGGGCTTGAGCATGGTCCGGGGACTGGCAAGAGGGGGCAGGAGCTGTGCAGGTGCCCAGAGAACCCAGATGGGTGTAATCCCTACTTAAGAGAGGCTTTTCAACTTCCCTTCTTTTCTTTCTTTTAGAATGGGGTAAAACTGCACAAAAGCCAGGAAACCTCCCAATGATCAGTGGGTGGGGACAGGGGAAGGGGGTGTGGACATCTGGAGGACCCCAGAGGGCCAGAATGGGACACTAGGTAGGGCAGATTTGGACTCCAGGCCTGAGGTTCTCCATCCCTACATAAGAGGGTGTCATTGCACCTAGTATAAATCAATATCAATGCTATTGCGCCTAGTATAGACACCCTATGCAAAGTCCATTCCCATGACCTCTGTCCCATAATTACCACAGTACCTGATGGAACACCTCTTCTGGCATGAACTGGCCCACATACTATGCTCTGTATCTAAAGCCCTCATCTGGAAGCCTCCTCCAAGGCAGGCTCAGAGGGCAGCAACAAGGGAGAGGGCCTTTTCAGTGGTGGCTCCCCTTTTATGGAATAATCTTCCTGACATGGCCTGCCTGGTGCCAGCATTGTCATCTTTTCATGCCAAGTTAAAACTTCCCTCTTCTCTCAGGCATTTGGCAGCATATAAGGAGTCTCTTGATTGTCTCTGGCTGGTGGTTTTGGTTTAGATATATGCTTGAGTTGTGTGTGATATTTGTTCTCTGTTATTATGTGAATGATTTTATATTTTATATAATGTATTTTAATGTTTTTTAATTTTTGTGAACCACCCAGAGAGCTTTGTCTATGGGAGCAATATAGAAATATAATAAATGAATGAAATGAATGAGGGAGAAGCAAAACCGTGGATAAGGTCACCACCCCCCATCCCATCCTCCCACCTCTTCACTGACCTTTAAAGGCTGAGGCTGATAAGATATGTATCATACTTTCAAGCCCAGTCATGCTTTCATTTACAGAAGGGTGGGGAGCGATCCACATACTACTCACCTGGGCACTGCCTAAGGAAGCAGTCTCGGGTCTCCACCCATGGTCCCTGGCATTCTGCTCCCCCATATGAGGGTCCGTTGCACTCTCTGGTCCGCTGCTGGGTGCCATTGGAGCAGGTGGCAGAACAGGAGCTCCAGCTCGACCACTCATTCCAGTTGCCGTCCACTGAGTGGCCCAAAGAAGGAAAGGGGGGAAAGGCGGAATGTGAAAACCACTTTAGCGTGGTGCGGTACCGAATCCACTAGCTTTGTATCTTCAGGGGGGCCTGGCTGAGCTATCCCTGCACTACCTAGTGGAAGGACACAGAAGGCACATTGAAAAGGGCATTTTCTTCAGATGGACCGAAAGCTTAGGTCCAGAGTACCTTGAGGCACTGTTGGAGAAACTATTTCAGCCTAAAGGCTGCCTTCCCTTGTGCATAACCTTCCAGGGACCACATGCCAGCTCTGGGAGAGGACAAAGCCAAAAGCGGGTGGGGCCAAAGGGCCATTTGTTTTCTCCTCTTTACTTTTTCTCTATCACCCTTCCCTTCCCCCTCTTTTCTCTTGCTCTCTGTCTTTTTACCCTTCTGTTTCTCCTCCCCAAATGAGAATTAGCCTTCGGCGGGGAGGAACGTCTCATTTGCACTCATGATACATTTTTCTAAGCCTAATAGCCATGTAGGGATTGCAAATTGGGGGGCGGGGGCATGCTGCAAGGGTAGATTTATCCCTTCCTTCTTCAGCTGCCACCCCCCTCAAGATCCCGCTCCCTAGGTGTGGCAAAGTTACAAGAATTTCTAAGCCGAATTCCCATGTGGAGGTTGGACGTGAGGAGGGGAGGCTGTGGGCCAGGTCCAAAGCTCCACAATCTGAAGGTTCCCCACCCCTACATTATCCTAAGTAGTCCTCTCCTCAACAGGGTGATTCAAGTTTCTACTCCTACAAAGGTTAGGGCAGTCAGTGCCCAGAGAAGGCAAGGCATACTTCTTCAGTGGTGTCACTGTTCTTCAATAACCTTCCTGAGTAGTCAATCAAGCAGATTCCTTCTTACCTTTTAGAAATACTGGTGAAAAACATCATTGTTTTCATTCTGCCAGGTCTGATTCTGACCCTGCAGAATCTGATTCTGAGGTTTCTCCTTGTGAGTTTTACAATCTGTGAATATTTTATTGTTACTGCAACTTGGATGTTTAGTTTGCATTTTAAGATATTTTGGACCTGTAGAATTAGACCTGGGCATTGAAGGAAGGAATTTCAAGTCTCTTAACACCACAGAAAGGCTGAGCCCCCCCCCCCCAATAAATGAAATGATTAAACATCAGTCATCAAGGAAAGGGCTTGTAAGTAAATCATTGATGATTGGCACTGAATGGAGCTGATATCCTAATCCCATCAGGTTGCCTCTGAGTGTTTCTCAGAAAGAAACCGAGAAACACCTATTTTAAGCATCAAGACCCTAGTCCTCACCTTTAAAGCCCCCTTGCTTGCAACAAGGCAAATGCTCAGGCATGCTGGACATTTGTACCATTCCAAAGAATTCAACCAGCCCAGTCCAAACATAACTCACAATGCAGACCTCCTTGCATTGCTCCATTAACACAAATAGTTTATGGAGTCCTCAAGTCAGAAATATCCGCTATAATTTATCATTCCACTGGCCAAAAAGAAAAAGAACGAAGAAGAAGAAAAAACCTTATGCAAAGTACAGGTTAGGAATGAAATATGATTTTTTTCTTTCTTTCATTAGAGCGATAGATCTTGAAATACTTCCTGATGTGACAGACCCACTCTAATTATTTCTGGAAAGCTTCAGCTCATTAGTGGAGGACTCATTATCTCCCGAGCAAAGGGAAGCCTGAGTGTCGATTTCCAACAAACTGTAAGGCAATTTGGATGCAAGTGGTCATTAAGCCAACCCCAGACTCCAAGGCAGATACTTCCAGGTATTGAACCACTACAGATTAATCCCGATAATCCAGGGCTCAGTGTGCTGCAGGCAGAGGAATGGAACAAACAGGGTGTCTGCAGGACAGACGGCATGAGCCAAGCCAGAAGGCCAGAAAGGCCTAAGAAGTTGCTAGCTTCCTCCTAGTAATCCTCAGGGTCTAAGCCACCCTTACCCACCCTGGTGCTCTCCCATGAGCCCCAGCCACCTTGCCCATTGGCCATGCTGGATGAGATGATGGGAGTTGTAGTCCAACACATGATTATCTGGACCCATTTCAGTCTGGTTTCAGGCACTGGTATGGCACTGAAACGGCCTTGGTTGCTCTGACTGACGACCTACTCTGGGTGAGAGACAGGGGGAGTGCTACCCTGTCGATCTTCCTGGATCTTTCAGCGGCTTTTGACACCATTGATCATGGTGTCATACTGGATCGGCTCTGCGGGGTGGGAGTTGGGGCACTGAGCTACAGTGGTTCTGCTCCTACCTGCAGGGCCGATTCCAGACAGTGGCATTGGGGGATTCCTATTCTACCTCATGGCTATTAAACTGTGGAGTGCCACAGGGTTCTATTCTATCCCCCATGCTGTCCAACTGTCAGGGTTGTATCTGAGCCCATATAGTCCCAAGGCAGCTCTCATTCTGAGGAGGAGATGCAATTCGTGGGGGAGGAACTCTATCAGACTTCAGAGGTGCAGCTGGAGGGGGAGCCCCCCAGCTCACTTCCCTGGGAGTGACAGTAACCCAGGCATGGAAAGTAGGAGTGCACGAAAGCCACTTACCTAGTCTCGCAGCTTTTCGCGGTGGGGGGAAGGCGCTTCACTGCTCTCCCCGCGAAGTTCAGGCCAGGGGGGGAGGCTTCCCGCCTCGCCCGGCCGAAATTCAGGCCAGGGGGGAGGCTTCCCACCTCGCCTGGCCAAAATTCAGGCCGGGGAGGAGGCGCCTCGCCCGGCCGCGAAATAAAAAGTTTTAAAAAACAAACAAAAACGCCCCCGTGATAGGCTACGTGACGATTAACGTAGCCTATAACAGCTAGATCTGCAAAGTCAGCCATGATAGGCTACGTAAATCGTCACGTAGCCTATCACGGGTGACTTAAAAAAAAAAAAGCACGTATGGCTAATGGCGGCCCCCATAGGGAGCCGCCATTCGCGTTCCTTATTTGGTCGCTGTAGTCTACGTAAAGATTTACGTAGACTACGGCAAAAATAAGGGCAATGCAAATAGCGTTGCCCTTATTTTTGCCATAGTCTACGTAATCTTTACGTAGACTATAGCGACCAAATAAGGAACGGGAATGGCGGCTCCCTATGGGGGCCGCCATTATCCGTACGCGCTTTTTTTTTTTTTAAGTCACCCGTGATAGGCTACGTGACGATTAACATAGCCTATCACGGCTGACTTTGCAAATCTAGCCGTGATAGGCTACGTTAATCGTCACGTAGCCTATCACGGGGGCGTTTTTTTTTTTTACTTTTATTGGAATGGCGGCGGCGGCAGCCGGTAGAAAGACCGGCTGCTGCTCCCGCCCCTGACGAAGACCCGACGAACCGCCACCGGGACCTGCCGCCGGGAGGGACATTCGGGAAAGGTAGGTCCTGTCCCGGGGGGGGGGTGCGGGGTGCGGGGGGGTACGGAGAATTTCTCCCCGAAACTTCTTTGGGGGGCCGAACACATTGGCGCTCTGCCCCCCGAAGTTTCGGGGAGAAATTCTCCGCCATCCCTAATGGAAAGGGAGGAGCAACTTGAGCTTTTTGATGCAAGGTGCAGGCACAAGCAAGAGATTGCAGGAGCCGGGCTTAGGCGCTCAGCCTGATTGGCTTGACGTCAACAGCTGTGCCTAGAAGCCTCACAGGAGAGGGGGAGATCTTCCCCTCCCACCCCTTAAGTTCAGAGAGTTGCCGCGCGCATTTTTCCCAAATGGAGATCAACTGATGCCCTAACCCTTAGAAACCCCTAGATGGCTGTTCCTTTGTAGTTCCTCTGAGTCTCAGGCAATTACCATCTGTATGCTTCATTAGGATGAATGGAATTAAAGCCTTGGAAAGCAGCCCTTTTGTCTGAGTGTTGCTTCTGGCTATTGGAGGATTCAGTGGGCAACAGGGGCACCTTGACACAAACATCTATATGAAGCCGTTGGGAGAGGTCATTAGGAGTTTTGGGGTGGGGTGTCACCAGTATGCTGATGAGATTCAGCTCTATTTCTCCTTGTCATCGGAGTCGGCTGAGGCGGTGAAGGGGCTGGACCAGTGCCTGGAGGCTATAATGGGCTGGATGAGGGCCAATAAACTGAAGCTAAATCCTGACAAGACAGAAGCTCTGTGGACTGGTGGTTCCTGAGTCCAGGAATTGGGTAAGTGACTTGTCCTGGGTGGGGTTGCACTCCCCCTGAAGAAGCAGGTGCATCACTTGGGAGTACTCCTAGACCAATCCCTGTCACTGGAGCCCCAGGTGGACTCTGTGGCCTGGAGTACTTGGGCCCAGCTTTGGCTGATCCAACAACTATGACCTTTCCTGGACAGGGATAACCTAGCCGCAGTAGTTCACGCATGGCGCTGGTAATTTCCTGGTTAGACTATCACAATGCATTTTACATGGGGCTGCCCTTGAAGACAACTTGGAAGTTGCAGCTAGTGCAAAATGCAGCAGCTGGACTGCTGACCAGAACATCTCATAAAAATCATATAACACCCATTTTAAAGGAATTGCACTGGCTGGCTGCCAATTCACTTCCGGTCGGAATTCAAGGTTTTGGTGATGACATTTAAAGTCCTAAGTGGCTTGGGACCTTGATACTTGAGGGAGTGCCTCTCCCTATATATGCCTGCCTGAGAACTGAGATCTGTTGGAGGGGCCCTCCTCAGCGTCCCACCAGTGAGAGACATACAGTATGGTGGGACGTGGGAGAGGGCCTTCTCTGTTGTGGCACCCCAGTTGTGGAATGCCCTCCCCTTGGAGGCCCGATTCATGCAGACATTGGTTTCATTTCGGTGCCAAGTAAAAACATAATATTTTACCAAAGCCTTTGAGGGCTAAATGCATTCCCTACACTAGCACATTGATTTAACTGTTTTATTGTTTTAGATTTTAACTGGTATTTATTTATTTATTTATTTATTTATTTATTTATTGCATTTATACCCCGCCTTTCTCCCTCTCGCAAGGAACTCAAGGCGGCTTACATTATCCTCCTCCTCACCGTTGTATCCTCACAACAACAACCCTGTGAGGTAGGTTGGGCTGAGAGTCTGTGACTGGCCCAAAGTCACCCAGTGAGCTTCCATGGCCAAGTGGGGACTAGAACCCGGATCTCCCGGCTCCCAGCTTGTTTAATAGTTTAATATGTTTTTAGGTGTTTCAATGATTTCTTGTTTTATACCATTTAAATTTATTCTATCTGTACACCGCCCTGAGATCTTAATGATATAGGGTGGGATAGAAATGTTTTAAAGAAAATAAACAAACAAACTAGAGGGCACTGGGTTGGGGAAGACTGATCTAAGGCATCCATATTATATACAATAGACCATAGGAAGAGCCCTGCAAGATAAGGCCAATGGTCGATTTGTTCCAGCGTCCTACTTCTCATGGTGGACCATCAGATACCACCAGGACACCTGAAGTCAGTAGCCAGTGGCATTCACTGGCAGGCTGCCTCTGAGCCTGGGGATGTCTACCATTAGTCAGTATGGCTCCATCTAATGTGTACCACTATAGACAGAATGGCTAAGGCTCAGATGATAGATATGGCGTCAACTTGGGGTGGTGCCCTGAACTACAAGGGGCCCAGTTTGAATCCAAAGTAATAACCACAAGAACAGAGACAAAGCAAGATACTCGATGTCTACTCTCTGCAATACCAGCGGTCAATTCCCAATATTCACTCTCTCTCTTTTGCACACTCTCCAGTCATTCCAGCTCAGTCTGCCACCACTAGGAAACATAAATCTGGGGCAGGGCAGGACTCTGTGGAGTTCAGGCCCAGCTCAATTTCCCATGGCTCCCATAGAGCTCTATGGGAAGAAAGAAAACAGGTTCTAACTTAAGAACACAAGAAGAGCCAGGATGGACCAGACCCAGGGTCCATCTAGTCCAGCATTCTGTTCACACAGTGGCCAACTAGCTGTCAACCAGGAACCCACAGGCAGGACATGATTGCAACAGCGCCCTCCCACCCATGTTCCCCAGCAACTAGTGTACATAGGCGTACCGCCTCTGGTACTGGATGCAGCACACAGTCATCAGGCCTAGTGAGAGAGCCTTCTCCTCCAGGAATTTATCCAACCCCCTTTAAAGCCATCCAAGCTGGTGGCCATCACTACATCTTGCGGCAGGAAATTCCATAGTTTAACTCAGTGCTGTATGAAGAAGGGCTTCCTTTGATCTGTCCTGAAGGTCCCACCAATCAGCTTCATGGGAGGACCCCTTTGGGTTCTAGTATTATGAGAGAAGGAGAAAAAAGTCTCCCTCTCCACATTCTCCACACCAGGCATAATATTGTACACTTCTATCATGTCTCCCCTTTCCCTCCTTTATTCCAAGCTAACTTGAGGATCTTGCCCCAGATGCTGGGGTCACCAGGCACAGGGGACAGGTTTAATCCCACCACCACCACCAGTGTCTTGGAGAGCACCCCTTACTTTTTGGCAAATAAAGAAATAGCTGCCATTCACTCCTATGAGAGCAATAAAAGCACTGCAGTTTGGGACAAATTTGTGGGGACCACAAATGATCCATCCTGCCTCCGCAAGAGTCCCAAGGGTGTGCAATGCATTTCCCATGCAGGCCCCTGCAATGTACACAAATCCTGTCCATCCTAAATGGCCAGCATTTCTCCATTTCATTAATAACAGAAGATGTGTGTGTGATAAAACTGTGAAATCAGCATCCAAATGGTTTGCCAATTCTTCCATCCTGAAAGTCCAGCCACACAATGATCAGTCTCACTGCACCAAATCCAAGAGCTGTTGGCCAGCCACAGTCTAAGCAGTGCTTTTGCTGCAATATTAGACAAGCTTTACCAGACTTTTCACCCCCTCCCTGCTTTTTTCTAAAGAGCAGCTCTTCTTCTATAGCCCTGCTGCACATTGAATACTGCATTGTCCCTGCAATGGTGAGTTGTCATTGTTTGCAGTTATAAATCCCACAAGCAATAACCGATGAGGCCGGCAGGTGCTAAAGCGCTGAATTGCTCTCATGGCCACTTTTTGACTCCCCCCCCCTCCACAGCCTGGTCTTCGTTTGGCAGTTGATTACCTTCGTGCTCACCAGTGGACATTAATTAGACCAGATGGGTTTTGTAGTAGGCTGCCTCCCCTTGAATTGCTCTTTTATCTGGTGCAGTGGTTTATTATAATTTTCCCCCAACTACAATAAATTAGTATCAGTGTTCAACCCATGGCTGCTTCAATTGCTTTTTAAGAGACTGATGTCTGTCTGAAAAGTTCCCAAAGCAGATGCAGCCAGCTCAAAGTGAGGGCATAATCATCCAAGTGAAAATATTGGGAGAGATGATGAATGAGAGAGAGAGAGAGAGAGAGAGAGAGAGAGAGAGAGAAAGCATGCGAGAGAGAAAATGCAGTTCAACAACTTTTTCCTCCCTTATTTTGAGCTTCACCTGCAGTCCTGACATCTCGTTCAGGTCAGATTGGCTAGTGACTCGAATCCATTGGTTTGCCTTCCCCTGCCTTGTGCAGCTTGGCTGACATGCTCAAGGCATCTAGAGCTCTTTTTTCACCAGCCACTTTTTCTCCAGTACCCTTGCTCTTTGAGGGTACTGGCAAGGCTACCCTTGCTCTTTGTCCGTGATTTGGATTGTGTGGTTCTTTTGTGAGAGACAGGTGGCTGGAGGGTCCAAAACAGGGAGAATTACAATACTTCCCTATAATGTTGGGACTCCAGAACTCTCTGAGGAAAGGAGTCCCAGAGATTTTATGGGGTCACTGAAAATACCTTACTATATATTCCATTAGAATTAGAGCCCAAATTTTAACATCAGGAGAGCATTTGCTGTTAATTTTACAGACTGCAATTAGTGTTAGATTACAGATTTTAGAGAGTGCACTTAGGGCTGACATGGAGTCCACCCATGCACCACTTGATTCTCGGGGGGGGGGGGGTTGTGTTGCTTGCTCTTTTGTCCCTGAACAGTTTTGGTATGATTCAAGCAAAGAGGGTGCTTACAGTGTGTGGCGGGTGGGGGAGGGATTCTGGGGGGAGAAAACATGGCAGCTGGAGCACTGTTCCAGATTCTGTAGCCCTGTAAAAAGATTTGCACTCTTGTTCTCTTCTCAATTTTTGTTTTTTGTTTTTGTTTTTTAAAAGAGCCTCTGCCAGTACTGCTAAGCACCCCTCCTCCTCAAACTGTCATGAAAGCATTTGGGAACAACTTCACCCCACCCAAATCACCCTTATTGGCCAGAAGGTCCCAAAAGAACCTCCTTCCCAAATTTGGTTGGAACTGTTATTTTGACCAAGTTCGCTTCCACCCATGTTCTGCATAGAACAGAAGTCTTCACCATTAGGGAATGAGAAGATGTTCTCTGTTCTATTCTGTCCTGTTCCATTGGGGCTTGTGGCTCACAGGGGAAAGTGAAAGCAGTCAACCAGAGACTTTTCCAGGCAAGTTGAGTCAGGTTAACCAGGGCTTTTTAAGCTGGCCAGGAGAATGAACAGCTCCCAGTGGGCCCTGATGATAGAGCTGTGGAGAGACATTTCCTCAGCAAAGAGCTGAAGCCATCTGAAGCCCTATGTAGACTGGCAAGGCCTGTACTACAGTTGAGCCATCCCACCTCCTTAGAGGAGCTGGCTGGGCTTTTATAAAGGGTCCCTTGTCAGGTTCTGCAATTGCTAGCTTCTATGAGGCAGAGGGGATTCAGTTGTTTCTAGGGACTCATTTTCTGAGGCTGAGGAAGGCGGAAGCACCACGTCCTCAGACTGGGAGGACATAAGAGACAGTGCTGAGCATTCCTCGCTGAGTAGGTCAGTCTGTATCTCCTCCTGAACCATGTCTTCTCAGGGGACCAGCCTCAGAAGTCATGCCACATTCCTTTATTGTTTTCCTGGTTTGTTCTGCCCTCCGTTCTATCCCTCCTCAATTTCAGGTTATGTAGGAATTAATTCCAGCACAGAAACATATGCAATTTGCTACAAATTTCAGATCCCACAGTTCATTTGCATCCCCCATCCTCTATGTTACTACTGCACCCATATGCATTGATAATACACAACAAAAAAAGCAATATTGGCACAAGTGTTCATGTGATTGCAATGAGATGCTCTTTGTGCAGTGTCTTCTTGTTGGCCTTCACATCAGAGGAACACCACTCCAAAGAGTCTTGATGCAACTGGGTGCGCTATCACATCAGGACTGCTGTGTGTGCAATACTGTCTCAATGAACCCATGTATTTGGTTATGTTGAGGGAATAAAGATACAAATGATCTGAAAACTGGGACAAACAGTGCATGTATAGTGCTACGTACAAAATTCAGAAATTAAAACCATTAGAAAAATTGAGAATTCTTAATGCATCCGTTTCAGAAGCAAGGGTAGGTCATTTGGAACTCCAAAGTCAAGGGAGAAATTCAGATGGAGTCTTTTGGAGTCATCCCAGTGTACCACCATGCTAGATCATTGCCTTTCAGGTTGATTGGCAAGTGGTTAATTTTGTCGGCACGCTCGTCGGATGGGAATGTTGCCCACTGAGGAACCAGTGGGGAAAGTTTCTTTGCCAACTTACCTGGGCAGAGTGCGATATTGCAGAACTTGGTTTGCTTCTCAGGTCCCTCACAAGGATTGCCACCAAACTGTGGGGGTTTGCAGGTCCGGGTGCGATCCCTGTAACCTCGTCCACAAGTTGATGAGCACAGGCTCCAAGGGGACCACTCATCCCATGTTCCATGAACTGAAATGAAAGCAGAGAATCTTAACTATAGCAGCATTCTCACCTCCGTAATAGCCCATGGAATACTATTTCTTTGCTCCAAGTTAAGCTTTCCTATTTAGATTCATAAAATTACACAGCTGGTGGGACCTTCTCTGGTCAACTAATGCAGCCGAATTCAACCTGTCAGTGAGAGGATTCCCTTGCCCTGAGAGTCCCTCATCAAATAATAATAGTTGCCGATGCTGTTATGTAATTATTTTAAAACCTGCCTTTTAGGGTATCCACAGTTTCACAGGGTAGCTGACAATTAGCAACAGCAATTAAAACACAAAAGCAGTACAATATAAAGTATATAACCATATAAAATATAAACCATCAGCAGATACAATAGTTATAAGGCCATTTGTGTGTGTGTGAATCTTAAGGCTCTCCCTCCTTGCAAGGTGGAAATAAATTCTCTCTCAAAACATCCAGGGCTTCACATGATCTATAGATCTAAAGCAGGATCTATAGAATCCATTTAACTGGAAGCTCCAGTCACTGAAATCTCACCTCTCAGGTTTAAGACATGATCCATCACAGCAGGCAACTCCAAATGTGAACATTTGGAGAACATTTGGACATGTGAACATTTGGAGAAGTCCAAAATCTGGTGCATAGCTAACTGCACAACCCTATAATATATACGCAGAAGTAAGTCCCATTGAGTTCAATAGGGCTTACTCCCAAGTAGGTATGCATAGGACTGCAAGCCAAGTTTCCATCTGCACATATGTCCCAAAGGTGAGAAGAAGGTAATTTTAAAATGGAAATTCACAAAGATAGAATTTTTCAAGCACCCCTACCTCAAAAGCCTTGTTTACTTGCTTTTTTAAAATTATTATTTTTATTTAGTTTTGTAAGAGCATACCTGGAGGGCAAAAAATTTTCTTGCCTAGGTGTGTGAATGGGTTTGTGAAGATTTTGCAAGAGGCAAACCAAGTTTCTTTCTCTTATATCTGAAAAGTTGTGCTTGTGGGTGAAATCTCAGAAGCCAGGAGGTGGCTAAATGCAATTTGCCTCAGAAGGGGTGGGGTGGGGTCAGTGCATAGTGTAACCTCAAGCCACTCCAGAAACAGAAGCAAATAGTGTAGTGTAGTGGACTGGGAGCCGGGAGATCCGGGTTCTAGTCCCCACTTGGCCGTGGAAGCTCATTGGGTGACTTTGGGCCAGTCACAGACTCTCAGCCCAACCCACCTCACAGGGTTGTTGTTGTGAGAATAAAATGGAGAGGAGGAGGATACTGTAAGCCGCCTTGCGTTCCTTGCAAGAGGAAAAAAGGCAGGGTATAAATGCAATAAATAAATAAATAAGTCCTACAACTTCCAGCATTCCCCAGCCAGCCAGAGGATTGCACTCTTCAGGAGCATAATGCACACAGCAGGGGTGGGTAACATGTGCCCCAATGCCCCCTGTGGCCTCTGCCACCCCCCAAAATTGTAAAATAAAATAATTTTTTAAAAAATATGGCATCAGGAACAGCAATTTTGAACCCTTTTTGTCCCTTCTGGTGCTCTGTAGCTACTACAGAGCACTGAAAGGGTCAACATTAGCTTGGAAACAAGCCAACGTTGACCCTTCTGGTTGGTGCTCCATTAGTGCTTCATATGCCTTTTCCCCCTGGCCCTGGGGAGCTGGGGAGGGGGGTTGCGGCCCACAGAGGGGAAGTCAAAAATGCCCCCTGGACCTCCTGAAGTTGCCCACTGAGCAGGGGGTTGGACTCGATGGCCTTGTAGCCCCCTTCCAACCCTACTATTCTATGATTCTATGACCTCTGGTATACAGGTGACAGAATTCTTTGTTGCAGAAGGTGGTTCACCTGTGTGTGTGCGTACAGCTGCCCTGTTATTTGGGAGTAGGGAAAACTGAGGGGGAGGTCAGCACCTGGACAGACAGCAGAATTGTTGCATTGCCGCTGCTCCCGGAGAGGTCCACTGCATTGGGTGCTGTAGGAATACGATACACAGAATCTTGTCCTGGTCTGCCATCCCTCCCCGCAGGTGGTCGAGCACACGCTCCAGGGGGACCACTCTTCCGCAGCCGGATCACCTGTCAGGGTTCAGAACATACAAAGCTGTCTCATGCTGTCTGCGCAGACCGGCAGTGACTCTAGAAGGTGCATTTTGCGTAGGTCTCATTTCACCATGCGCGACTGCTGTAGGAAATCTGCATATATTGCATATGCTCCTCTCAAATGTCGGCACTTTTAAGATTAATTCATTCTAGCGGCAGGCCTTTCTCCTCCTTGACAAGGCACAGTGGAGAAGCTCCACAGTGCCCAGTAGCAGATAAAGGGCTCAGGAACTAATGGAACCGGGGCGGGGGGAGCTTAAGGAGCCATATTGGACTGAAGGCTCACATCCCCTGACGTATTAGCCATGAGAAGGGGGCTTTTGGCTTCCACCCTGTGAGTTAGCTCCTGTGGGATCTTGAGCACACTGACAGAGAAATCAGTGTGCTCCATGTATTGTGATTCGCCAGGAGATGAAAGGCCCCCCTAGCCAGCCAGAATAAACAGGATCACCCCCCTTCCACCATCAAGGCTTTTTTTTTTTAATGTTTAAGGGGTCTCTTTGTGGAGCCTGATGCTTTTTCAGATTCAGCACCCTTTCTTTTTCAGACTGAGAACTCGGCCACTCTTACTGCAGACCCATCTTTCTTTTGCGGCCACACCCCCATGGCTGCTCTGTGCAGCATGCTTTTTTGATTTTAATTTTATTTCTTTTTAACTCAGGTGTACATCCTGAAAAGTGTCGCACTAATACTGTAAGGTAGGAACGAGTTAAATGCGTGTTTGGAAACACCCGTCACATGTACGTATCCTCATGGGACAGCCAGGAATGGCTGAAGGTACCCTGTCAAGAGTACATTCGGTTATAAAGCCAGGTTTGCTGCCAGGTTTGCTGGGCAGACCACAGATCACTCAGAATAAGGGATTTCCTTATATCCTCATTTGGAGTCAGCATTTCCTTCATACAGACATCCAAGACCAAAGCAGGTTTACTAGCTTTATAAATAATGCAATGATTAAATGAAGTAACAGCACGAAAGTATTGGATATGCATTCCTGGCTGCTACTGGCACTCCCCAAAGGGCCAATTTAAGTGTGTCAAAGAAGGCTGGTGCTTCCACACCCTTCCATCCAACCCCTGGGCTGGCTGCTCTTTGTGTGGTGAACTTCATATCCTGAGTTTTTAATATCAAGTATTTAAGAAATCCCATTTTCATATGGTTTTCATAACTGAGGTATCTTGGGCTATTGTACCCATATCTGCTTCCTAGCTTACATGCGAGTTGTTTAACTATACTGGCTTAGACTGTGAGTGCCCTGTTTTATTGGGTCTCTAATTTATTGGAAGGTCCCTGGCAATCTGCTACCCTCATAAGTGAAGCAGTCAATCCTAGCCACTTTTATCATACACACACACACACACACACACACACACTGAATTAATGTGGTTCTTTCTTTTTTCCTGGCCTGAGGACAAGACATCAGCAGAGGGTCTCTTGACATTTCCTGTGATCAGACATTTAGGTTGTATACCTATTTGAGGTGCAGGGTACCCGTACTGTTGTAGCTCATCCATATCATCCCGCTTCCGGTTATCTGTGGATCTCAGTGACTGGCTTCGGGAATTGTAGTGTCCATTGGCTAGAAGGGGGGGGAAAGGGTCCAGGGTGAATAAACCTGCCATTTACTCTCTGAAGTCTTTTCCTTGTAAAGTTGAATTTCAAATATAAAAGAAAGTAAAATGTAGGATGTTGAAACATTCTGTAAAGCTACTCCTCTGGCATGGGAGTGATGATGGGGATACTCATCAACAAAAGCTCATGCCATAATGAACGTTGTTTATTAGTCTTTTATGTGCCTCAAGTCTCTTTGTTGCTCTCGAAGTGTTCATCAATATTTTACATCACATTGGCCATTTTTCAGTAGCAACACCCAAACTTAAAGCACCTATTGAATTTCTGCCTGAGATGCAGCTATTAAAGACACAGGAGCCCCATGAATCCCCTGTCCCCAAACATGGAGAAATTGTGCGTGTGCTTGGGGGGGGGGGGTACGGAACATTCAGATCAGCCCCAAGTTCAACCCCTGACAGCCTTTTCCCCATCCCCTCTGCATTCCAAGCATAAGCATATTAACTTAGGGGAAGGTCACAGGGGATAACCAAAATGAATGGCTGCAAAGCTGGATGAAGAATTCCCATCCTGGTAACTATATCATCCCTCTGAGCACATGCAGAATGCATTTCTTTCTGTGAACAGCAGCCATGAGTAACCAGTATTAGGGCTAAGGCTCATCTTCTGTTGGTTTTAGAGCAAAACACACATCTTCAATAGCATCTTTAAAAGAAAGAAAAAATAAAGAAATTGATTAGTTAAGCCTGGAAAGAATTCTAAGGAACTTTGATACTAGGGTAAGATTTTCTGCAGACTTTCTCAGCTGAAAAGAGAAAGAGAGAGAGAGAGAGAGAGAGAGAGAACCCATAGCATTATTTTTTTTCTTGTTTTAATTGAGTGTTTTCCCAATTAATGCAATTTACAGTTAAACAGAAAACAACAAAATTGGGAGAATAGTTCCAACACAGAGGGAAAATTAAGGGAGGGAGGCAGTCAAGAGTAAATCAAAACAAACAATTCAGACAATGCTGTACATGAAATAAGATTGTCTTTCCAAAATGATCAATGAGCCAACAGTGGCATGTGAAGAATAGTTACTTGCTTTGTTTGCTTGGGAATGGGGAAAAAAAGTTGTCATAAATAAACCATACCACTGATATCTAGATTATCATGATCATAGTACAATGATGGGAAAGGTGATGAAAGGAGCAATCCTATGGCCACTAAACACTGTCTAGAGGGCCATAGGGTTTTTTTGGTTTCTGGGAACCGAGGTTGGAGCCAGGGCTCCAAACACGGTTCCTAGAAACCATGCTCCCTGCCCCCTCCCCTTCATAGCCGGTGCAGTTCTCTTTGTGCTGGCGACATTTCCATGCTCGGAAACAGAGCACAGAGATGGCGAAAAGGGGGCAGTCCCAGAGTGGGGAAGGGAGGAGACCATGGAAGTCGCTTTGCACAGCTTCCTATGCACCGTGTAGCCTCCTTTCACTTCCATGCTATGGCTGCCCTGCATTGGGTATTCAGCAGCGTCTGACTTTGGAGGCTGCTAACTATCTCGATAGGATTGCATCCTGATTATCACATAACCTGTTACACACACTCACTTCTTTTTTCCCCCATTGTTGCCACTGATTAAACAGGTTTGTCAGGTTTTACCATTAAAAAACAAACCTGCAAAACCTATTTACCAAAGGCAAAAGTGAGAAAACTGTACATGCTGGGAGCAGAATGATCCCTCTTTCAAACCACCTTCAACTTCACTGTGGGGCAAGGGGAGAAAAAAGACACACACTATTCTGTCTCCAGCCAGTAAAATTTGCTGGCAGGTCCCAACATGCTAGCTCAGTGGGAACTAATCCCATCTGCCTTTCTTCGCTCAGCACTTGGGTTCCACCTGATGAGACTCTCCTAATGACTGATCTCGGCTTCTAATGAGTTGTGTGATTGCTTTCCACTCCCCTGCTGGCATTTGGGGTCTCATCTGTCAGTGCCTCTTACTAATTAAAGCTGAACAGGGCGAAAGGACTGAATTGTAAGAAGGTCTCATTCTTGCAACAACAACAAAACTCTCCTGAGGCAACCTGGCCACCCCCAAAATCAGTCCGGAGTCTGTTCAATAGTGTATGGCCCTGAAATGCTGCCCCATGAGTTGGAACGCCAAGACAGTCTACACATCTCCCGAAGCTTTGCAATAGCAAAGGACGTCCTAGCACTGGGGGTGCAATTTCTTCCTTCATTCTAGAAGAGTCCATGTGCCTTCAACAGCTGCATAGGGTGCTGGTTGGTACCATGGAATCTCGAGGAGTACCTGTTCCTGGGTGAATTTGTCACTACAAGAGGTCCTTCTTCAGATGCCCCTATGCACTGAGGATAGTCAAGGGGTGACCAAAGATCAGGCCTTCTTGGTAGAATCATAGAATCATAGAATAGTAGGGTTGGAAGGGGCCTACAAGACCATCGAGTCCAACCCCCTGCTCAAGGCAGGAATCCAAGTCAGAGCATCCCTGACAGTTGGCTGTCCAGCCTCATCTTGAATGCCTCCAGTGTGGGAGAGCCCACCACCTCCCTAGGTCATGGGTTCCATTGCTGTATTGCTCTGACAGTCAGGAATTTTTTCCTGATGTTCGCCCGGAATCTGGCTTCCTGTTACTTGAGCACATGATTCTGTGTCCTGCACTCTGGGATGATGGAGAAGAGATGCTGGCCTTCCTCTCTGTGACAGCCTTTCAAGTACTTGTCACAGAGAGGTAGGCCAGGATCTCTTCTCGATCATCCCGGAGTGCACACAGGACACGGAATCATGGGCTCAAGTGACAGGAAGCCAGATTCTGGGCGAACATCAGGAAAACCATCAGGAATTATGCTTCCTCCTCAAAGGCTTTCCCAGTTGCATTGTCCTAAGGGGTTAAGGCTAAGTCCTAAGATGCCCTGCACTCTGGGATGATCGAGAAGAGATCCTGGGTGCTCCAGCTTTCAAAGACACTCCATAAGGCAATGTGCAGCCTGGCACCCACTCTTAGGAATCCTAGGCACCAGAGGCAAATAGCCAAAGGTCCACTTGTCTCCATAGTCCATATGTGCCTCCCCATGCACTAAGATCCTTAGTAGAGACCCTTCAGCAGTTACCTCTGCCATCTGGAGTGCAGCAAAGGGCTCCAAGGGAAAGGGCCTACTTGGTGTTGGGACCCAGATTGTGGGACGCTCTCCCCAGGGGAGATCACCTGTGCTATCTTGATGTGACTTCAATGCAAGGCAAATAACTCAGAGAGCTTTGGCTATTGGGCGGTATAGAAATTAAATAAATAAATAAATAACTTTCCTCCCAGTCTTTTTAATCTTTATTGAAACAAAACCCTGCTGTTTTTATACTGCTATTTTATAGTAGGGTGGTATAATGTTTTTGTTGTTGTTGTTTTAGTTATGTTCTATTATATTTTTAGGTTTTCTGCAAGTGTTCTCGGAACTGCTGTCAAGTGTATGGACTTGTTGCTACGTGAGAGGTGCAGAATGACTTTCAGCCAGAGGGCTGAATTCCATTTCAGAGAAGCCCTCAGAGTAGGGGTGTACAAACCCCACTCACCCGAGTCCGCTGGGGGGTCCGCGTGGGTGGGGAGGCGAACCGTTCCTCCCCCCAGAATCCTCCCCAGCTGGCTCCACTCTGTGGCAAGTCTGCGGAGCCGCCGGCCAGGTCTGTCTGCTGCCAGACTTCCGTCCGCTCCTGGTCTGCGGACGCAAATGGTGTCCAGCATAGCGGACGCCATTTGCGTCCCTGCTCTTTGCCATGATTGGCTAAGTAAAGATTTATGTAGCCTATCACGGCAAAGAGCAGGGACGCAAATGGTGTCCACTATGCCGGACGCCATTTGCTTCCACAGACCAGCAGTGGACAGCCACAGAGTGAGTGGATGGACCCAGACCCAGCTGGCAGCAGGTAGGATCCGGCCGGCACAAACTTCACGGGGTGGCGGAGGTGAGTGGTCTGTTCTGCCACAGACTCCGGGGGGGGGGGCGGATTCTTTAGAATCCAGCCTCACTGGAGACTGTGGTGGAATTCTCCGCCATCCCTACCTCAGAGGCCACATTCAAGTTGTGGGTGGGTCCAGTGGCAAAAAGGGTGGGGCCAAAATACCAGCATAATTTAGCTTAAAGCTCTGACTGGTAGTAACCATGCCTTAGGAGAAAGCATTTCCACCTTTTAGAATTTGTGGTGGGGACTGCAGAAAAGTCAGGAAACCACCAAATGGCTTGTGGTCTGGGGAAAAGGGGTGGGACCAGAGGAAGACCCCCATCTGTGCCAGGATTTGCCCCCTGGGCCTGGGGTTCTTCATCCATGTGTGATACAAATGCCAAGGCTCATTTGTCACTTGGCCCAACAAGGGATGTATGAACCCACCCACTGTCTGGTCCGGCGGGGGGTCTGTGGAGGGGCAATTCAGGCCACTCAGGGCCCTGTGGAATCCTTCAGAGCCCAGCTGCATCTGCCGGAGTTGGCAGAGCGGCTCTCAGGCTCCCTATGAGATGCAATACGCAAATGGCGGCTGCCATTAGCCTATTGCGGGGAAAATACAGCCATAAATGGCACATTGCACGCCATTTGCGGCCGTAAAGCACTGGCTTTGACCTAAATTGCAGCTGTTTATGACTGTGTTTATTAAGTCAAAGTAAGAGCTTTACAGCCTCAAATGACATACAATACGCCATTTACAGCTGTAACTTCCCTGTGATAAGCTAATGGCAGCTGCCATTAGCATATTGTGTCCTATAGGGAGCCCGAGAGCCACCCTGCAGGAACTTCTCTGGACCTGGAGGTAAGTGCAGCCACCCCATCGCGGTCTCTGGAAGTCAGATTCTTTGGAATCTGGCCTCATTTGAGTCCGCAGTGGAATTCTCCAGCATCCCAAGGCCCATCCTGTGTGACAAATGTCTGATCCACCATGGCACTTCTTATGTAGTACAGGCAGGTAGCACAGAATTGCAGAGATGGCATCAGGAAGGCTAAAGCTGAGAACGAGCTGAGGTTAGTGAGGGAGGCTAAAAGCAACAAAAAGGCTTTCTTCAGCTACGTGCATAGTAAAAGACAGAGGAAAGAAATGGTGGTTCAGCTATTAAATAAGGATGGCAAAATGATAACAGATGACAAAGAAAAGGCAGAGGTGCTCAATTCCTACTTTGGCTCAGTCTTCTCCCAAAAGAGGGTCTATGGCCCCCCTGGCAAAGGCAAAATACAGGCTGAAGGGGCATGATTGCAGCTTGAGATCGATAGGCATATGGTCAAGGAACACCTAATTACTTTGAATGAGTTCACATCTCCAAGGCCAGATGAACTGCACCCTAGAGTAATAAAGGAACTGGCAGAAGAACTCTCAGAACCGCTGTCTATTCTCTTTGAGAAATCATGGAGGACGGGGGAATTGCCAGATGACTGGAGGAGGGCTAATGTTGTCCCTATCTTCAAAAAGGGTAAAAAGGAGGAACCTGGGAACTACAGACCAGTCTGACATCAATCCCTGGGAAAATTCTGGAGCAGATGATAAAGCAATCCATCTGGAAGCACCTTGAAAATAATGCAGTGATTACTCAAAGCCAACATGGATTTGTCAAGAACAAGTCCTGCCAGATGAATCTGATCTCATATTTTGATCAAGTAACCTCTAGGGATGTCAGAGAATTCCGCCACGGATCTCGGGGAGGCCGATTGCCAGCACATTCGGCCCCCCGAAATCGGTGGTGGAACGGTCTGCCCCCCCAACCCCACCCCCGGGATGGGACTTACCTTGGGCGGATCTTCCTGGTGGCAGCGGCTTCGGTGGCAGCTCCGGCGGCGGTTCGGCGGCAGCGGCAGCAACCGGTCTTCTGACCGGCTGCCGCCGCCGCCATTTCCAGTTAAAAAAAAAAAAAAGTGATAGCCTACATAAAGTTTTATGTAGCCTATCATGGCTAGATTTTTAAAAAACACCATGATAGGCTACGTAAATGTTTACGTAGCCTATCATGGCTGATTTAAAAGGAAAAAAACGCGCGTATGCAAATGGCAGCGCCCATGGGCGCCGCCATTTGCGTTCGTTATTTTGGCACGTCTTAGTCTACGTAAACATTTACGTAGACTAAGATGGCGAAAATAAGGGGAACACAAATAGTGTAGACGGATGCATTAAGAATTCTCCATTTTTCTACTGGTTTTAATTTCTGAATTTTGTACGTAGCCAAATACATGCACTGTTTGTCCCAGTTTTCAGATCATTTGTATCTTTATTCCCTCAACATAACCAAATACATGGGTTCATTGAGACAGTATTTTTTTTTTCTTTTAAATCAGCCGTGATAGGCTACGTAAACATTTATGTAGCCTATCACGGCTGAATGCAGGGACGCAAACGGCGGCGGCTACAGCTGCCACCATTTGTGTCCCTGCTAGCCAGCGGCCGGATGTCCGGCCACTGGCGGAGCCGGCCAGCGGCTCCGCAGAATCCCTGGCAGCCGGCCAGGATTCGGGGGGGAGGGATGGAGTGCCTCCCCCCCACCACGAATGTCACCCTTCAAAAAGGTAAGTGACTTTCATACATCCCTAGTAACCTCCCTTGTGGACTGTGGGAATGCTGTAGACATCATATACCTCGACTTCAGCAAAGCTTTCGACAAAGTGTCCCATGTTCTCCTGATGAGCAAACTAGCTCAAAGTGGGCTAGATGAAACAACAATCCGGTGGATCCACTGTTGGCTACAGAATCGGACTCAAAGAGTGCTTATCAATGGGACCTTCTCAAACTGGGGAGAGGTAAAGAGTGGGGTACCGCAGGGCTCAGTCCTGGGCCCGGTGCTCTTCAACATTTGTATTTGCAAATGACACAAAATTGGGCGGGATAGCTAATACTTTGGAAGACAGAAACAAAATTCAAAGTGATCTTGATAGACTGGAGTGCTGGGCAGAAAACAACAGAATGACATTTAATAGGGATAAATGCCAAGTTCTGCACCTAGGAAAAAGAAACCAAATGCACAGTTACAAGATGGGGGATACTTGGCTCAACAACACTACAAGTGAGAACCATCTTGGAATTGTTGTCTATCACAAGCTGAATATGAGCCAACTATGTGATGTGGCTGCAAAAAAGGCCAATGCTCTTTTGGGCTGCATTAATAGAAGCATCACTTCCAAATCCCAGGAAGTTCTAGTTCCCCTCTACTCAGCACTGGTTAGGCCTCATCTGGAGTACTATGTTCAGTTCTGGGCGCCACACTTTAAGAAGGATGCAGACAAACTGGAGAGGGTTCAGAGGAGGGCAACAAAGATGATCAGGGGACTGGAAACAAAGCCCTATGAAGAGAGACTGAAAGAACTGGGCATGTTTAGCCTTGAGAAGAGAAGACTGAGGGGAGATATGATAGCACTCTTCAAGTCCTTGAAAGGTTGTCCCAGAGAGGAAGGCCAGGATCTCTTCTCGATCATCCCAGATTGCAGGACATGGAATCATGGGCTCCAGTGACAGGAAGCCAGATTCCAGCTGAACATCAGGAGAAACTTCCTGCCTGTTAGAGCAATACGACAATGGAACCAATTCCCTAGGGAGGTGGTGGGCTGTCCCACACTGGAGGCATTAAGACGAGGCTGGACAGCCTTCTGTCAGGGATGCTCTTGGATTCCTGCCTTGAGCAGGGGGTTGGACTCGATGGTCTTGTAGGCACCTCCCAACCCTACTATTCTATGATTGTATGATTCTATATGTGTGTTTTTGCAATGTCGTCCTTGTAAAAGGTCATCTGCCAAGAAAGGGGTATTAAAAGCATCATGAGTGAGCGGCAGGCTTATCTCACGCACGTCAAGAAACTGTTCGGCTCCTTCTGAGCCCAGGCTGTGGAACCCGTCCCCCATCCTGTGCATGCTAGGGGGATGTTTTGCTTCATCTGCTTCTACAGTTCTTGCAAAGGGGTGATATTTCAGGGCATGTGGGGGCGGCAACAGGAATCACACAGGACAGGAGCGGGAGGGAACCTTTGGAATGTCAGAAAGTACATATGGATTCCTCTGCTGTTTCTGAAAGGTGCAGATTAAAACAGCCAACCTTTGACGTGCATGAAATTTGGACCGGCGCCATTGCGATGGCGGGGTAGAACACAGCCAGTTAGAACGAGGAGTAAAGAACCCCTGCCACGCCATGCCTGATCTGCATATTCCAAAATGTCAGGCGCTGCTTTTGCCAGACGGAGTGGCGTCCTTTCAGCTGGCTCCCTTGCCGGTATCATTTTCAAAGCATAAACAGGAGCTGCTAGTGATATTCTCAGTCGTTCTGTGGCACTATTACATGAAACCCCCTAGGCATTGGCACGGCACACTGCTATGCCAGGCAGCATGTTGACATCTTTCTGCTTCGGCTCAGATTTATTAATTTACTGTGTGTGTGTGTGTGTGTGTGTGTGTGTAGGGGTGGGGGATAAGTTGGCCTGATGTATCTCAAATTCAACAGGGCTTGAAATCAGAGTCATTGCAACCCCATGCCACCACTCCTCTCTTCGTATAAGCACTCCCATTAGTTGAGCTCAATTGTCAAGGTCCTCCACTCCAAGTTTCCTCCTTCAAACTATATGAGCCTCCAGAAGACATGAGGTTCCAAATCTGTGTTTACTGGGGAGGCCATGTGTCCTACTTTACAGAGGACATTCCTTTATTGGAAGGGGTCCTCTGTTTGGAGGGCTCTCCAGTCGAAGTCTGATAAAGGACCCTAATGAAGGAAAACAGAGCATGCTTTCAGGAGCTGCTTTTGCCACATGGTGTGGCGTCCTTATCTTGAAGTCGCCCCCCTCCCCATAGTTAACACTTGGACTCCACATCCAGATAGGGATGGAAGGACTCACCGGCATCCGTGCCTAGCGTGCGCTCAAGCCATTGCTGCCTGTGCGGGCCCCTGGATGCCTTGGGGAGCTGTCTGGGAGTGTGCCACAGCTGCCCATTCCTCCATGCGAGACACCATCTTTTACACAAGATGGGGCTCTATATTTTTGTATATTTACAGTTGTGCACAACGGTGACCGTAAAGGGCCATTTCCACAACATTAAAGGCTTCTGATGTCGTGGAAATCGCCCCTTACGGCCATTGTTCTGTGCAATAGTATACAAAATATACTATAAATAGTATAAAAAATATACAAATATATAGAGCCCCGTCTTGTGTAAAAGATGGTGACTTTTGGTGCCCGCCAAATGTTTTGAACTACAACTTAGATCACCCCAGTGCAATAGCTGTTATGCCTATAAATTTGCACCAATACATATAAATTAGGATATACACATTTTATGCAATCTTGCCTTCTTGTGCCCTCTTTTCTGGTGATGCATTTCCTCTTTGTGGGTGATGCATAAGAGGCTAGCCTAGTGTAGAGATGTATGAGGATTTTGTTGTCACTCGCAAAACAGTCAAGTGCACCCTGTTTGAAACCCCAAATACAAGCATGAGCAGGAGAATGTGTTTTCTGAAAATGTTTGTAAATTCTTGAACATGCTCGACAATTATGCACGTTTCAGAGAAACAGCAGTTCAAAATTGCACTTAAAAAAAGAAGAAGCACAATTTCACCCTTTATTCTATGAGTGTGGGGCAGGGGAGGCTGTGCAGCTTGGAAAAATACTTTAAAAATTGCACAATTTCCCCATTCGATCGCATCTGATTTGTGCAATTTTCCTGTTCACACAAATTGAACAGTGATCATATATGGTCACAAACATTGAAGTCAAGCTGATTCTTGGGGAATCTGGATGAACATGAACATTGTTTGGAAGCTATGGTGGTAGAGAAGCTGGTAGGGAGGGCTCTGTGGATCAGAGGAAGAGAGGGCAAGGAGGGGCTGAAGCAGCCCCACACCTCTATATGACATCTCTGCTCAAAATCATCTCCACCCAAACCAGCTTTTCTCTTAAAAAAAGAAGTCACCAATCATTTGCATAGAATATTTACCCAGCCCCCCTTAGTATCCTGATTCACAGTGCAATCCTATACACATATAATCAGAAGCCCCAAGGAGGTCAGTGGGGCTTACACCCAGGTAAGTGGATATCAGATTGCAGCCTTAGTGAGTTCCACTTGCTATCAGCTCTGTTTTTCTCAAACTTTGATTATATGGGACGCACAAAGTTTTAGAACAAAACACTGTTACAACATCACATACCGTTATAGCATCACAGACTGTGAGGGGGATGTTCGGAAATGTATATGCTGAAGTGAATCAGGGGTGGGTGGAAACTGCTGGTTGTCATCCGAAATTATTTTTTTTAAGCACCCTTCTGATTTGTTATTAATTTAGATCCCAGTGTGCAGCCTGAATTAATTACACATCTCTTCCAGCTCATTGATTATGTTGCCAGCACGCCATTCCAGTCCACTTTTTCCATATTGTTGTATGACCCAGGCATGCCTGGCTTTTAGCAACCTGGGCTGAAGAAGAAGCCATGGCTTGAACAGGAGGGATCAGGACCACCCCCTGAGCTTCTTTTTCTTAATGCCAATCTTTATCATGTTAGGATTTCTATGCAGTAACAGTGCATAGGGTGGCCAACTGTCCTACTTTACAGAGAAGAAGTCCTCCATTTGAAGAACTACCAGGGGACAGGCCTCTAGCTTGAAGGTGTCCTCTATTTGAAGGGTTGTCCAGTTTAAAGGTAGAGAACTATCAGCATGGAGAGCAGGAGCCTTGATGTTGCCCATCAATGGTTAGTGTCTGGACAGCAGACTGAGCAAGTCACAGTCAACTGGTCGGCCTTCCCCCCTCTGGTGAGACACAATGCATTTCTATTTAAATTCTAGTTAGTCTTTCTAAATATGCATATGCACATATACATTAGCATATGCAAATGTTATGCAAATTGGTGACCTCTTTTCCCAGGAGGCATTTCCTCTTTGTAGGCTATGCAAAGGTGGCCACCCTAACAACAGGAGATATTGGGAGGCCTTTATCCCTGCAGCCACTCCAAGGCCCTCTTGACACATAAGAGTTATGTTTCCCATGATGCCATGGGCCTAGACATGCCCTGTGACTTCCCAGGCCTTAGAGCAGGCTGCAAAGTCATCTGGGACAGGATGAGGCAGCAGAGAGGACCATGTTCCTATCATTCAGGCTTCGGCCTGCTCGAGAGCATCTTGGCACTGCTGGAGAACACCCATGACATCATCAGTATGTGCCAAGTCCTAGACATGAGCATGTCTAGGAGCATGTCTTCCAACCCTACTATTCTATGATTCTATGTGTAGACCCCTCAACATATTCATTTTGGGCCGCTGAAAACTTGTGGATTTGGGGGCTATCCCTAAGTCAAATACTCCAAAAGGTTCTTTGTGAGAGCCTGCCCTCAGACCCCACAGAAGAATTTGCCATGTTTCCTCCTTGCTCACTAGCCAACCACAAATTCCTTGTTCACTTGACACAGTACACCTATTTTCCCCTCTGCCCAATATTGGACAGATGATGAGAATTGCTGGCTCCTGTTCTACTGAGATGTTGGACTGTGCAATTGCTACCTTGGCCCAGATCCAACAGATGGCCGAGGTCTCCGTGTCTGAATTAGCAAGGAAGAGATCACTGGGTCCTTTGCCTTGAGCAAGCAATAAACAGATATTACTACAAACACAGGAAGCTGTCCTACAGATCGGCTTTTGCAAGCTGGCTGGATGGAAAGAAAAGATGCCAGCTGGGAAAAAAAGAAAGCTAGAAATGGCTGTTGTTAAAACTGAAGTAATTCTGTTTTCAGTCCGCAATAAACAGTAATTCTGACTAAGAGACCCTTAAGGCATCTGACTTTTGCCTTTAAAGATGCTTGGAAGCATACATTCATATGCACAGGCTAAAAGTACCTATCAGTGTGCTGATTTGCTTATGGCTTTTCTTGGGTAAGAAATGGAGCTGGAGGGGGAAGTTTTCTATTTGGTAATGGTTGGTTTGTTTTCTTCCTGTATCACTATTCTAAAATAGTACCTTCCCTGGGGCCGGGACCTGCAAGAGCACTGCAGCACAAATCCACATCCAAAATATGGAATGCAAATATTTAAAAGAATAAAATACAACATAATGCAAATTTTCCCCAACGGCTGACCGTTTGATGCTTTCCTAGCTTTTGAACAGTTTTTTCCTCATTCTGGAAGGTTGAAATGCCTGTCTGAAGGCTTTGTTCCTGGCAGTAAGAACTTTAAAATAAGGTATGCTGGCATTTGGGGGTATTTTAGTCTTACCCTTTTGCCTTCAGTCCCACCTGCCACGGGAAGCTTCTCCAAAATGGAAGTTGGTCATCAGGCTGAAAGAGCTTCTGCACCGATGAGTGAGAATGACAGGGGCCAGTCACCATCTCCCAACCTCACCTCCCTCACTGTTTAGCGAGGATTAAGTCTGTGTAAGCATCGTGTATATCCCCCTGAGGGCAGGATACAGATGTAACAAATACCTAATAATCTTGCTTCTGTTACTCAGTGAACTACCATACATCTGTCCAGGTCTAGTCTGAATTGAATACAAATGAGGACCCAGCCTTGAGGGATAGCAACTTTGCCACACCCAAAGGCCTAAAGATCAAAGACCACACCACAATGTTCATGCCATGGGGGGGGGGGGGCTTCCTGTGACCCACCACCCCTATCAATTTGTGACTTAGTTATTAGGGGTAGGAGTTACAGCTCGGAAGTCTCCATTTCAAGAGCAAAGACCACAGCAAAGTTTTTAGGTCTGGATGTCACCATGCATGTGGAAAATATCTGGGAAAATTGGGCTGGACTGGGGGGGGAATGGGGTCCAGCCCATTGCTACTCTAATGGTAAGTAAGGCAGCCCCTGTGGCTAGGCTTTATGAAGCCTCAGCTACACAAGATGGTGGGGGATTTGTGATCGGATCTCCTGCACAGGGAAGTACAAGAATTTTGTTCCTGTTTGCAACATGTTCTGATCGCAACCCTGAGCAGGAACGCAAGCAGGAATGCAGCTCTCGGGGAACTTGATTTTTAGTTTAAAAGCTTTTTACCCCCAAAAGCTGCGTTTTCATTGTTTAGCCTCTGGGGGGAAATGCAAACAGACAAACTCTAAAGATAGTGTACATTTAGCCCTGCAGGGAAAATGGCAATTCTTGGGTTGGATCCAAGGTGTGCCTTGCATGAGAGGAAGAGCTCTGCTCATGAAAGGTCCCTGTATCTGATTTTTTTTTTTTTTGAGGGGGGGAACCCTCCCTCCAGTCATCTAGGTCTCCTGGCTCTCTGTGTAGCCTTTTCAGGGGGCTGGAGGGGCTGCTGTGGGAAAGAGGGGGTGGGGAAGTCCACTTCCACCAGCACAGTTGATCCAACTTAAATCTGGATCCAACTCCCAGAAGGGGAAGCATTCAGAATGGGAAACTAGCACAGGGAAAAGTATTAAATCTCTCTCCTTTAATACTCCAGCTGGCATGCTTGTGCACACACACACAGCATACATATACAGCTGCACTGGCCCTCCTAAAAGGAAAAAGAGAGAAGGTGGAGATCCAGACACTGGATCTTCTACTATCTCATCTAATTTGGCCCTCAGACCCATGCCTATTTCAGACATTGATGAAGCACAGTTACTGGCTGGCGAGGCAACAGGGGGAAACTTTTGGCAAGGTTCCCCTGTGCGTCTAGACTGATTACTCAAAGAGACCAAGAAGATGAAAGCATTATGCACTGGAATAGTTTCCGTTTAAAGATTTCAGCTACAACATGATTTAACTTTATGGAAATGCCAAGCAACATGTGAAATCATTGTAGGCTGTAAGAGAGGCATCTGTTTCTGATCACGGACTTTTGCTTCCCTCCTTTGTTAAAGAGACCATTTTTCCCTTGCTTTTGCAATATACACACACACACACACACATATACATATATATATATATATATATATATATATATATATAGTCAGAAGGCCTAATCAAACATATTTCACTGGAAACTGGAGGAAGGTGGTAAATAAAGGGTATAATTATAATCAGAGAGACTTGCTCATGTTAGCATGGTCATCACTAGTTATCCAATTTGTAGGAAGTGGCGGAAGCCGGAAACAAGAGAGTCAGTTCTTGAGCACCATTTCAATAGGCCTGGGGCAAACTTGTAAAATGGCACACACACCCTTGCATTTTTCAAGAAAAAATAAGAAGTAGACTGATTGGTATTCTTTTAGTTCCCTTTAAGCACCCATCCATTTCTGGCTTCCTGGTTCATATTTATGGACAGAGATGGAAAAATCTGCACATGAGCGGCATGGTTTGTTTAGCTTGGAAAAAGGAGGGCAAGGGGAGACATGATAGAGGCATACAAAATTATGCCTGGTGTGGAGAATGTGGATAGGGTGACATTTTCTCCCTCTCTTATAATACTAGAACCTGATCATGTCATCCCATGAAGCTGATCAGTGGGTAGGGATGTTAGAGAATTCTGCCATGGATCCCAGGGGGGCCGAATTCCAGTGAATTCGGCCCCCCGGAATCCATGGCAGAACGGAGCAACCCGCCCCTCCACCCCGCCAAAGCCCCGCGAAACGGAGCCTACCTGGCTGCGGCTCCAGCTGCGGCTCCGGCTCTGGTGGTGGTGGCGGCGGCTCCGGCTGCTGCCTGGCTGGTGTGGACGCAAATGGCGTCCTGAGTAGGGGATGCCATTTGCGTCCCTATGGTAGCCCATGATAGGCTACGTAAATATTTACGTAGCCTATCACAGCTAAAGCAGGGATGCAAATGGCATCCCCTATGCCATTTGCATTCCCATTTTAGCCGTGATAGGCTACATAAATATTTATGTAGGCTAAAACAGCAAAAAAAAAAAAAGGGGGGGGACGCAACTGGTGGCCACTACGCCATTTGCGTTCCCTTTTTTCTTTTTGCAGTAATTAGGGATGGTGGAGAATTCCACCACGGATTCCAGTGAGGCCGGATTCTTTAGATTGCACACACCCTGGAATCCATGGCGGAACGGAGCCCCCCATCCCTCCACCCGGCAAAAGCCCTGTGAAACGGA
The DNA here is from genome assembly GCF_057233095.1 of Heloderma suspectum. Classification (NCBI taxonomy): domain Eukaryota; kingdom Metazoa; phylum Chordata; class Lepidosauria; order Squamata; family Helodermatidae; genus Heloderma; species Heloderma suspectum. Next base: position 9,224,132 of record NC_139461.1, read on the forward strand.
GCCTACCAGGCTGCGGCTCCAGCTGTGCCTCCAGCTCCAGTGGTGGTGACGGCAGCTCTGGCTGCTGCCAGGCTGGTGTGGACGCAAATGGCATCCTGAGTAGGGGATGCCATTTGCGTCCCTATGGTAGCACGTGATAGGCTACGTAAATATTTACATAGCCTATCACGGCTAAAGCAGGCACACAAATGACGTCCCCTACGCCATTTGCATTCCCATTTTAGCCGTGATCGGCTACGTAAATATTTACGTAGGCTAAAATAGCAAAAAAAAAAAACAAAAAGGAACGCAAATGGCGGCCATTACACCATTTGCATTCCCTTTCTTCTTTTTGCAGTAATTAGGGATGGTGGAGAATTCCACCACTGATTCCAGTGAGCCCGGATTCTTTAGAATGTACCCCCCTGGAATCCAAGGAGGAATGGCCTCCTGCCCCCTGCCCCACCCCGTGGAATCCCCCCAGGACGGCACTTACCTGGGGCGGATTCAGTGGCGGCGGCTGGTCTCCTGGCTGGCCGCGGCAGGGCTGCCGCCGCCGCCGCCATTACCGTCCTTGGACCGTGATAGGCTACGTAGGAATTTATGTAGCCTATCATGGCTAACCTAAAAAAAAAATGCAGCGTAGGCATATGGCGGCAGGTATGGCGTTCCCTATTTTTTACCAATTTGTCTTATGTAAATATTTACGTAAGATAAAACGATGAAAAAAAAATCTTAGGTAAATGTTATCTTAGGTAAATGTTATCTTAGGTAATTTATCTTAGGTAAATGTTAACGTAAGATAAATCGGCGAAAAATAGGGAACGCAAATGGCGGCCGCCATAGCTGCCGCCATTTGCGTATGCTGCCGGGTTTTTTTTAGGTTAGCCGTGAGAGGCTACGTAAATTCTTACTTAGCCTATCACGGCTGTCTGGCATTCTGCCTTTCGTGGGTTGGAGGGGTGGGGGCTTTAATCCGCGATGGATTTCGGGGGGCTGAATGCACTGGCATTCGGCCTCACAGAGATCCATCGCGGACTTCTCTGACATCCCTACTGTCTGATGAGGCTTTACAAGTAGCTGAGGAAAGAAGGGAAGCGAAAAACAAGGGAGAAAGGGGACGATATATCCAACTGAATGCAGAGTTCCAGAGAATAGCAAGGAGAGACAAGAAGGCCTTCTTAAATGAACAATGCAAAGAAATCGAGGAAAACAACAGAATGGGAAAGACTAGAGATCTCTTCAAGAAAATCCGAGATATCAAGGGAACATTTTGTGCAAAGACGGGCATGATAACGGACAAAGAAGGCAGGGACCTAACAGAAGCAGATGAGATTAAGAAGAGGTGGAAAGAATACACAGAAGAACTATACAGGAAAGTTCTTAATGTCCCTGATAGCCATGATAGTGCAGTCACTGAACTTGAGCCTAGGGATGTGCGAATTACCTTTCCGAATTACCTAGGGATTACCTTTCCGCGGATTGTGTTCATGGTGTGTGGGGGGAGGCATTCCATCCCTCCCCCTGGAATCCTTGACGGAGGGGGAGGTGATCTGTTCCTCCCCCCCAGAATCCTCGATGGCCGGCTGTGTTCCGTGGCAGCTCCATGGAGCAGCCGGCCAGGCCAAGGCCAGGGCCGTCCACAGCCGGATTTCTGGCCACGGAGGGCTCTGGTTAAAAAAACAACAACAACAAAACGCGTACGAAAATGGTGGCGGCTACGGCCGCCGCCATTTGCGTTCCTTATTTTTCGCCGTCTTAATCTACGTAAATATTTACGTAGACTATTATGGTGAAAATAAAGGGGAACGCAAATAGCGTAGTGGGCGCTGTTTGCACCCCTTTTTGATTCGCCGTTTTAGCCTACATAAATATTGACGTAGGCTAAAATAGCGAATCCAAAAGGGACGCAAATAGCGCCCACTACACTATTTACGTTCCCCTTTATTTTCACTGTAATAGTCCACGTAAATTTTTACGTAGACTAAGACAGTGAAAAATAAGGAACGCAAATGGCGGTGGCCATAGCCGCCGCCATTTGCGTACGCATTTTTTTTTTTAACCCAGATGTGATAGGCCACGTAAGTCTTTACGTAGCCTATCACATCTAGGGATGGCAGAGAATTCCACCATGGATTACGGCGAGGCCAAATGCCAGTGCATTCGGCCCCCCGAAATCTGTGGCAGAACAGCCTGCCACCCCCCCGCCCCCGCACGGATCCCCCCCGGGATGAGACTTACCTGGGGCGGATCTTCCAGGTGGCGGCAGCTTAGGGGTGCACGAAAGTCACTTACCTGGTCTCGCAGCTTGCTTCGCAGTGGGGGGGAGGTGCTTCGCTGCTCCCCCCGAAGTTCAGGCCGGGGGGGGAGGCTTCCCTCCTCGCCCGGCTGAAATTCAGGCTGGGGGGGAGGCTTCCCGCTTCGCCCGGCTGAAATTCAGGCCGGGGAGAAGCGCCCCGTCTCCCCGGCCGCGAACTTCAAAAGAAAAAAAAAACGCCCCTGTGATAGGCTACGTAACGATTAACGTAGCCTATCACGGCTAGATCTGCAAAGTCAGCTGTGATAGGCTACATTAATCGTCACGTAGCCTATCACGGGTGACTTTGAAAAAAAAAAAAGCGCATACGCAAATGGCGGCCCCCATAGAGAGCCGCCATTCGCGTTCCTTATTTTGGCACGTCTAGTCTACGTAAAGATTTACGTAGACTACGGCGAAAATAAGGGCAACGCTATTTGCGTTGTCCTTATTTTCGCCGTAGTCTACGTAAATCTTTACGTAGACTACAGTGACCAAATAAGGTACGCGAATGGCGGCTCCCTATGGGGGCCGCCATTAGCCGTACACACTTTTTTTTTTTTTTAAGTCACCCGTGATAAGCTACGTGAGGCTTAACGTAGCCTATCACGGCTGACTTTGCAAATCTAGCCATGATAGACTACGTTAATCGTTACGTAGCCTATCACAGGGGCGTTGTTGTTGTTTTTTACTTTGCTTGTAATGGCGGCGGCGGCAGCCGGTCAAAAGACCGGCTGCTGCCCCCGCCCCTGACGAAGACCTGCCGAACCGCCGCCGGGACCCGCCGCCGGGAGGGACATTCGTGAAAGGTAAGTCCCATCCCGGGGGGGGGCGGGGGGCGGGGGGCGGAGAAGTTCTCCCCGAACAACCTTCGGAGGACCGAATGTATTGGCACTCAGCCCCCCGAAGTTACGGGGAGAAATTCTCCCCCATCCCTACAGCAGGTCCGGCGGCGGCTCCGGCGGCTGGTCTTCAGCCATTTGCAGGGTTTTTTTTTTTTTTAGAGAGAGACGTGATAGGCTACGTAAGTTTTTATGTAGCCTAAAATGACTGGGTAAAAAAAAAAAAGGTGTATGCAATGGGCAGTGGTTACGGCCGCCGCCATTTGCGTTCCTTAGTTTGGGCCATCTTAGTCTACATAAATATTTACGTAGACTAAGACAGCCCAAACTAATGAACGCAAATGGCGGCGGCTGTAGCCGCCGCCATTTGCGTACATGGGTGTTTTTTTTCCCCCAGAGTCCTCCACAGCTGGAAATCCAGCTGCGGACGGCTCTGGCCTGGCTGGGCCTGGCCGGCTGCTCCGCGGAGCTGCCGCGGAGCACAGCCGGCCGTGGAGGATTCCGGGGGGGGAGGAACGGAGCGCCTCCCCCCCGGTGAGGATTCCAGGGGGAGGGACAGAACAGCTCCCCCCCCATCAACATAATCCACAAAAGGTAAGTGACTTTCGTACATCCCTAATCATGTCTCTGTAAAAAAAAAAAAAAAAACCCCGACAAGACTGCAAATGTCGGCGGCGGCAGCCAGTCGGAAGACCAGCCGCCACAGCTGCGGCTGCCAAAGCCACCACTGGAGCCGCCACCGCCCAGAACATCTGCCCCAGGTAAGTCTCACCCCTGGGGGGATCTGCGGGGTGGCGGGGGGGTGGCAGGCCATTCTGCCACAGATTTCAGGGGGCCGAATGCATTGGCATTCTGCCTCACCGAGTTCCGTGGTGGAATTCTTTGACATCCCTACTTGAGCCGGACATCCTAGAGAGTGAAGTCAAGTGGGCCTTAGGAAGCATTGCTAACATCAAAGCTAGCAGAGATGACAGTATTCCAGCTGAGCTATTTAAAATCCTAAAAGATGATGCTGTTAAAGTGCTGCACTCAATATGCCAACAAATGTGGAACACTCAACAATGGCCACAAGACTGGAAAAGGTCAGTTTACATTCCAATTCCAAAGAAGGGCAATGCCCAAGAGTGTTCAAACTACTGTACAATTGCGCTCCTTTCACATGCCAGCAAGGTTATGCTCAAAATCCTACAAGCTAGGCTTCAGCAGTATGTGAACTGAGAACTACCAGAAGTACAAGCTGGGTTTCGAAGAAGCAGAGGAACTAGAGATCAAATCGCCGGCATTTGCTGGATCATGGAGAAAGCAAGAGAATTCCAGAAAAACGTCTATTTCTGCTTCATTGACTACGCTAAAGCCTTTGATTGTGTGGATCACAACAAACTGTGGCAAATTCTTAAAGTGATGGGAGTACCAGACCACCTTACCTGTCTCCTGAGAAACCTGTACAAGGGTCAAGAAGCAACAGTAAGAACCAGACATGGAACAACCGATTGGTTCAAAACTGGGAAAGGAGTACGACAAGGCTGTATATTGTCATCCTGCTTGTTTAATTTATATGCAGAGTACATCATGAGAGACGCCAGGTTGGATGAATCACAGGTCGGAATTAAGATTGCTGGGAGAATTATCAACAACCTCAGATACACAGACGATACCACCCTAATGGCAGAAAGTGAAGAGAATCTAAAGAGCCTCTTGTTGACGGTGAAAGTGGAGAGTGCGAAAGCTGGTTTAAAACTCCACATTAAAAAAATGAAGATCATGGCATCTGGCCCCATCACTTCCTGGCATATGGAAGGGGAAGAAATAGAAGCAGTGACAGATTTTATTTTCTTGGGCTCCAAGATCACCGCAGACGGTGACTGTAGCCATGAAATTAAAAGACTCTTTCTCCTTGGGAGGAAAGCTATGGCAAACCTAGACAGCATAGTAGGAAGCAGAGACATCACCTTGCCAACAAAGGTCCGTCTAATCAAAGCTATGGTTTTCCCAGTAGTAACGTATGGCTGTGAGAGCTGGACTATAAGGAAGGCTGAGCGCTGAAGAACTGATGCATTCGAACTGTGGTGCTGGAGAAGACTCTTACGAGTCCCCTGGACTGCAAGGAGGTCAAATCAGTCCATCCTAAAGGAAATCAACCCTGAGTGCTCATTGGAAGGACAGATAGTGAAGCTGAAGCTCCAATATTTTGGCCACCTAATGCGAAGAGAAAACTCCCTGGAAAAGACCCTGATGCTGGGAAAGACTGAAGGCCAAAGGAGAAGGGGACGGCAGAGGATGAGATGGCTAGATAGCATCACCGATGCAATGAATATGGACTTGAGCACACTCCGGGAGAGAGCACAGGACAGGAAGGCCTGGCGTGCTATGGTCCATGGGGTCACAAAGAGTCGGACACGACTGAACGACTGGACAACAACAATAGTTCTCTTTTGGAGATGCATTTTCTCATTGGGGCTTTGCGAGCCACCAGCAGTCAAAATGGCAGGTGCTTGCAGATGTGTCTGGGTAAGTGTGGGGAGCATCCAGGAGGGTGTGAGCAGGGGTGAGAGAGGCCAGGGGCTCGGTGGGCATGGTCCGGGGGTGCAGGAGGGAAGAGCCCAACAGACTCCCAGACCCAGTCAGGCATCCGTGCCATCACTAGTGACCACCTGGGATATCTAAAAAGCCATCTTCTCCCCATGAGGGATGTCAGAGAAATTTTTAGGAACACATACAACATTTTAGATATCTCTGATCTCTTTTCCGCCTCTGCTATGTAGCATTCTTTTTGTGTGTGCTCTGCTCACTGATTGTACACCAAGCTAAAAAAAGTTATGCAAAATTTACATGCCAATGAAAATTACATAAACTGTGTCAGGTTTGGGGGGTACTTTTCTGAAGGGGGGGGAATCCAATTCTGTCAATGAGAGGACAATTGACTGAACGATGGTGGACAATCTGCAAAGCACAGATGGAAATAGGGATGTACGAAAGTTCCGCCACGGATCTCGGCAAAATCGGTGGCAGAACGGCCCGCCCCCCCCCCCGGGACGGGACTTATCTTGGGCGGATCTTCCTGGCGGTGGCAGCGGCGGCGGCAGCGGCGACGGTGCGGCGGCGGTGGCTGCGGCGGTCGGTCTTCCGACCGGCTGCCACTGCCGCCATTTCCAGGTTGAAACAAAAACAAAAAAAGTGATAGGCTATGTAAAGACTTACATAGCCTATCACGGCTAGATTTTAAAAAAAACACCATGAAAGGCTACGTAAATGTTTACGTAGCCTATCACGGCTGACTTAAAAAAAAAAACAACGCTCCTATGCAAATGGCGGTGGCCATGGCCGCCGCCATTTGTGTTCCTTATTTTGGCACGTCTTTGTCTACGTAAACATTTATGTAGACTAAGACGGCGAAAATAAGGGGAACGCAAATAGCATAGATGCTACACTATTTGCGTTCCCCTTATTTTCTCCGTCTTTATTTTTATTTATTTATTAAATTTATTAATCGCCCATCTGACTGGTCACCCAGCCACTCTGGGCGATGTACAACCCACCATAAACAATTTAAAACAATAAAATTTTACCATAAAAATTTTTTTAAAAAAAAATACCCTAACCCACCCCAAATGCCTGCCTGAACAACCACGTTTTAATGCACGACGGAAGCTCATTAAAGAGGGGGCATGACGGAGTTCCCTAGGGAGGGAGTTCCACAGAGTGGGGGCCACCACAGAGAAGGCCCTCTCCCTCGTCCCCACCAGTCTAGCTGTCCTGGCTGATGGGACAGAGAGAAGGCCTTCCGAGGCTGATCTTGTTAAGCGGCCTGTCTGGTGTTGCTGGAGGCGCTCCTTAAGATAGGCTGGGCCGGAACCATATAGGTAATTGTTTACGTAGACTAAGACGTGCCAAAATAAAGAATGTAAATGGCAGCGGCCATGGCCACCGCCATTTGCGTACGCGCGTTTGTTTGTTTTTTTAAATCAGCCATGATAGGCTACGTAAACATTTACGTAGCCTATCATGGCTGACTGCAGGGACGCAAACGGCGGCAGCTACGCCCGCCACCATTTGCATCCCTGCTAGCCAGCGGCCGGATGTCTGGCTGCTGGCGGAGCCAGCCAGTGGCTCTGCAGAATCGCTGCAGAGCACAGCCAGCCAGCCAGGATTCCGGGGGGGAGGAACGGAACGCCTCCCCCCCACCATCAACATAATCCGCGGAAAGGTAAGTCACTTTCGTACATCCCTAGATGGAAAGGATTTAACCAAATCTGTTTGTCCCTCTACTCCCCACACATTCTTGCCAACTTTCAGCCTGATGGCTGAGTTCAGTTTCAGAGAAGATCCCAGTGGGCTGCATTCCAGTGGTGGGTGGGGCTGAAGGCAGAAGGGGTGGGACCAAAGCCAAAAGGGGAGGGGCCTCAAAACAAAACAAAAATCCAGCATATTTTATCTTGATACTTTTATTGCCTGTAACTGTCAGGAATGAATGTCATTCTGACATTGAGATTCTGACATTGAGATTGAGATTCTGCTCAATCTGCATGGATTTACAGCCCCACCAAAATCAGAGCCACCAGCCACCACTGACAGTGAATGAATCTGAGCATGTTGAGATGTCTGGCATCTCAGATTTGGAATCTGATTGGGAACAGCTAGAATAGATGGAGGCACCCTCCCCAGTTGAGTCCCGATATGTGGAGACTTTCTTCCCAAGGCCTTGACACAGAGACGGCCCAACCTGAATGCCCCATAGAACAATATGACAATGGAACCAATTCCGTAGGGAGGTGGTGGGCTCTCCCACACTGGAGGCATTCAAGACAAGGCTGGACAGCCATCTGTCAGGGATGCTTTGATTTTTGACTTAGATTCCTGCATTGAGCTGGGGGTTGAACTTGATGGCCTTGTGGGCCCCTTCCAGCCCTACTATTCTATGATTCTATGATTCCTCCACAATGAGAACCCAACTTTCAGAGGAGGAGGAGGAGGGTGAGAGGCGTGACTTGAGGGATGCTAGGGTCCATCGCAGAGTGAAGCAGGAAAAGTTAGGGGCAGGGCTAAGGAGCTCCACCAGTTTGTTGATTCGTGGAAGCCAACGTAGGAGGGAACCACCCTAAGGATCTTGGAATTGTGGTAGATCACAAGCTGAATGTGACCCAACAATGTGATGTGGCTGCATTAATGGAAATAATAGGTTCCAAATCTCGTGAAGTACTAGTTCTCCTCCACTCAGCACATGTTAGGCCTCATCTGGAGTACTGTCTCCAATTCTGGGCACCACACTTTAAGAAGGATGCAGACAAACTCAGTGGAGGGCAACGAAGATCATGAGGGGACTGGAAACAAAGCCCTATGAGGAGAGACGGAAAGAACTGGGCATGTTTAGTCTTGAGAAGAGAAGACTCAGGGGAGATATGATAGTGCTCTTCAAGTACTTGAAAGGTTGCCACAGAGAAGGTCAGGATCTCTTCTCAATCTTCCCAGAGTGCAAGACATGGAATCACGGGCTCAAGTGACAGGAAGCCAGATTCTGGCTAAACATCAGGAAAAAACATCCTGTTAGAGCAATAGAACAATGGTGCCAATTCCCTAGGGAGGTAGTGGGCTCTCCTACACTGGAGGCATTCAAGATGAGGTTCGACAGCCATCTGCCAGGGATGCTTTGACCTGGATTCCTGCATTGAGCAGGGGGTTGGACGCGATGGCCTTATAGGCCCCTTCCAACCATACTATTCTATGATTCTAAGGGAGAGGCATCCCTGTGAAGCAAGTCTGGCCAAGAAGTTCATGCCCAGACTGCTGGCATCTTCTCTTAGCTTCCACTTCATCTCCTCTATTGATATTCATAGGTGTGTGGTTTAGCTTCATTGCAGTCTGAGAGTTTCCTAGAATCTGCATTTGTAAAGAAGCTAGTTGTTAACTAATACAGAAGTGTAGCTTGAAGCCTTGTTTCCTGGAGTGTGTTCATTGGGAAGGGAGAGTACAGAGGAACATGACAGTAATTAAGCCTTAGGAGAGGGATTTCAACCTTTTTGGATGGGGGAAAAACTGCACAAGAGCCAGGAAACCACCAAACCACCAACCACCCCAGGGGAAATGGGGTGGAGCCATGGGATGGGAGAATGGCTATATGTGGAATTCTGGAGGGCTGGAGTGAGACCCCAGGTAGGCTGGATATGGCTCCTGGGCCTGAGGGTATGAACCCCTGAAATAGATGGACCAATAATGTAACTCAGGATGGCACTTCCTATATTTCTAGAGTTGGCCATACACTTTATATAAAAGGAGTCACACAAATTTTCAATCTGCAGGACAAAAAAAAATGAGCATGCCTGTTGAGGCCTCTGTTTTGCTCCGTTGTCCACACACTAGATGAAGAGAATGGGAAAGGGTAGCCAAGATGCACCTTCAAGGGCTGCTGCAGATAGGCTGGAACACACAGCGACTTACGGTTGCATGCTTTCCTGTTGCACAGTCTGCCTTCCTCTAAGACTCCCTCGCAGATGAGGCCATCATCTGGAAGAGGCTGGCAGGTGCGGGTGCGGGTCTGGAGGCCGCCCCCACAGTCTCGGGTGCATTCTCCCCACATCGACCAAGGGTTCCATCCACCTGAAGACCAGCCAAGAAAAGACAAGAGCAGAAACAGAAACTTCAGGCTTCAAAGCAAGAGCAAGGCAAGGGGTTAAAATGAGAGCTGTGCACAAATGACCTCTCAAAATTCTCCAGCCTATTTGTGGGCAGAGAAAATGGGGGGACAATTTCACCGAATTTCTTCTAGGGGAGGAGAATTCTCCCAACGGTTTCTCACAGATATGGCTCACTATTGGCAGGGGTTAGCACAGCTCCTTTCTGTGTTCCTCAGGGTTTTTGGTTTATCACACTGCTACCATAGGGGGCAACAGCATCGACTGTGTTGATGCTTCCACTCTTCTGAGGCAGAATTCTGAATTTCTTTCAGTGGTACTTTTGAGCTTAATCTAGGAATGTACGAAAGTCACTTACCTTTTCGAAGGGTGACATTCGCGGTGGGGGGGAGGTGCTCCGTCCCTCCCCCTGAAATTCTCTCCGGCCAGCTCCACTTGGCAGAAATTCCATGGAGCCGCCGGCCGGGGCTGCCTGCAGCCAGACATCCGGCCGCTGGGCAGCCTCCACAGGGACCCAAATGGCAGCTGCTGTAGCCACCGCCATTTGCATCCCTGTATTTTGCCGTGATAGGCTACGTAAATATTTACGTAGCCTATTACGGCAAAAAAAAAAAACAGGAACGCAAATGGCGGCCTTTGCGCCCCTCTCTTTTGTTGTAATAGGCTACATAAATATTTACGTAGCCTATCACACAGCAAAAAAAAGGGAACGCAAATGGCGGCCTCCGTAGCCGCAGCCATTTGCGTTCCCTTAGTTTTGCCATGATAGGCTATGTAAATACTTATGTAGCCTATCACGGCTATGTGGAAGAAGCAAATGGCGGCCGCAGAAACGGCCACCATTAGCAATGCAGCGCGGAAGGCAGCAGGTAGGTGCTCCGTTCCGGGCCCATTTTGCAGGGTGGGGGGGGCGGGGGGCTTCGTTCTACCACGGATTTCTGGGGGCCGAATGCACTGGCATTCGGCCTCACCGAGATCCATGGCAGAATTCTCTGACATCCCTAACCTAATCACTGTGAGGTGTCGGAGGGGACTGTGTGTTTTCTCTCTCTATCACACATCTCTCCACTGTTCTGCAGCCTCTCAGGCCACCTGCACTTCCTGAACTGAAAAAGCCTCAGGGAGGAATTGCCTTATGATGTCTTCCTCATGATGGCTTTAGCTGAAGTGCGGGAAGCCGAGGAGGCTACAGGCTGCCACAAAGATTACTGTACAGTGACAGACAGGACAACGATGCACACTTCTCAGCCACCTCATAATTAAAGTAAGCCCAAGAACCCCAAACCCAACCCATGAGAATCCCTCTGAAATTTCTCCCCCTTTGAATTTATTTTCAAAAGCAACTTATTTCCTATCAAATTGAATGAGAATGGTCGAAAAAAATGTGGGGAATTTTTTGTCACAGCACTAGCAAAAATGTCTAAGGTTGACATCTTGCATATGCAAGAAGCAAAGCCAATAAGGCACAATTATTTTTTAACTGATACTTCGGGATACATTTCAGAAATCTTCATTTGGAGAATTCATTCAGCAGTTACCTAGACACAAAATTGCATCTCCTTCTAATGTGAGTGTGGGCAACCTTTTTAGGCCATGGGCACATTTCACAATTTGAGAAACTGTCCTGGGCACCATCACAAAATACCTGCCATGGGAGGCGTGGCAAAGGACAAGTCACCAAATGACTGAGAACAAGGCAGAGGTGGGGGCTGAGCCCCAATACACTAAACAGCTCCTTTGAACCCATTTTCAGGACCAGCAGCAACCCATTTCATAGCAATCCCAGCTGCCGGTAAGAAAATGTATTGTTTTTTTTAAAAAGTGGGAGAGGTAGAGCACCTTGTCCTTGGTGGGCACTGAGAGGAATCCCCCTTTTTGTGTTTCCACTGACTATGCCTAAAGCATATCCATTTGCCACTTCTGTAGGTCAGGCACTCGGGTCAGAAGAGGATTTTACAGCCCAGCTGAAATCACCTAATAGGGCTGATGCAGAATCACCTTCAGGTGAGCTGCCTGCCTGCCTGCATCCCATCCAGTTACATCACCTGCAGCCCCCTTGCTTGACCCCAAACAATAACATGTGTAACTGGGCAGGGGGAGCAGGCTGTGGCTGCAGGGGGAAAAAAAATGTTGAGATAGATCTGGATTCTGATCCCTTTTGGAAGCTAGGACTTCAACATGAAATTCACAGCCTCCTCCAGATACATTCAAATCTACATACTCCGTCTTGCTACTTATGCACAGTGGAAGAGTTGCCCTTCAAAGAATCTGACAGTTTGTTTTTCCCCTCCTTGAAGGTTGTTTTTCCTGCCCGAACAATGACTCCTCTAATGGCACGCACACGTAGGATGCCTCATCTCTTCCACTTCCCGACAGGAGATGGATTGTGTTTCAAGGCCATCAACGTCTATTGACATAATGACATAGCCCTTAATGTCTCACTCAGCCCGATCAATAGCATATCCGTAACCAGGCACGTTTAACTGGTTGTGGGCTAATAAACTCTTTGCTTCATGCTATTAAAAGCACTTTATTTCCTCCTCCTTCTCCTGTGGTGAGTTGGGGAGAGATGGGAGGCAGAGGTGGCCCTGGTGCCATTTTGATAGGCATGCAACTTCTCTGTCTGAGCCCCCTTTTCAGCTGGCGGTGAAGCAAAATGCTTAATTCTTGCAATGCATTAAAAGACAATTTCCTCATAGCGCAGCATTAAACAAAATGCATTTCTGCCGCCAAAGCCAACTGCCAATCAGAAGGGGGCCTTTCTGCTTAATGATGTGTTATTTAAACAGGGTGATGTTTTACAATGCAATCTATTATGATATCATCAAAAACCATAAAGAGAAGCCAGATTAGGCTTGTTCTAATTAACAGGCAGATTTTCTAGAACTGCCAATCGGAGGAACAAGGCCTGGCACACGTTCCTCTGAACAACCCTCCTCTTCTCTCCTCTGCCTTCTTACACAGACCTTCTGCATACTTTTGGGGGACAACCAGGTTGGCTCATTCAAAATTAAAAAGCATCCCACACACAGACCCAAACGAGAAGCTGCTGCTGCTCAGTGGTGGGAAGAATGTGAAATCTAGGACACAGGTGAGATGCCTCCCCAGGGCTCCTTTGCAGCAATGGGTTCCGGGGAGATAGGAGCCTCGTGATGTCTTTCTTCCTGGGGTGAGACTTCTCCTACTGACTCTGGAGCCTTATCTGAGGATGAAGGGCTGGACTCCTCCGAGGATGATGGTTCAGGGTGCTCATCCATGACAACACAGAGAAATATGCCAATTTTGATCAATTCGTATCAAAACCAAGGAGCGCTTCCAGCAACACCAGAGAGGCCGCTCAACAAGATCAGCCTCGGATGGCCTCCTCTCTGTCCCATCAGCCAGGACAGCTAGGCTGGTAAGGACGAGGGAGAGGGCCTTCTCTGTGGTGGCACCCACTCTGTGGGACTCCCTCCCTAGGGAAGTCCGCCATGCCCCCTCTTTAATGAGCTTCTGCCACGCATTGATAACTTGGTTGTACAGGCAGGCATTTGGGGTGGGTTAGGGTATTTTTAGATGATGTTTTAATGTGTAATTTTATTGTTTTAAATTGTACTGTTGTACATCGCCCAGAGTGGCCAGGTGACTGGCCAGATGGGTGATTAAGAAATCTAAATGAATGAATGAATGAATGAATGAATGAATGAAACAAAACAATCAGCCATCCCTACTGGGGGGTTATGCAGGGAAAATGTGCCCTTGGATTGTGATGCTGGGCAACTGGATAACTCCTTTTATCCAAGCCAACTTTACACTACAGCTGTGCACAAATGGCCTCTCAAAATTGTCCAGAGTATTTGTGGGTGGAGAAATTGTGGGGACAATTTCACCGCATCTCTCCAAGGGGAGGAGAAATTTTCCAACAGTTTCTCATAGTTAGGACTCACAACTGGCAGGGGTTGTAGCACAGCTTCTTTCTTTTTTCCCTAAAGGTGTGTGTGTGTGTGTGTGTTTTCTGCTGCCACTGCAAGTGTTGAGGCTTCCACTTTTCTTTATCACTCTCAGGGCTTTTTATAATTTATTTTGGTGGTATATTCAAGCTTACCTAATCACCATGATGCAGTGAAGGGTGATGTGTGTGTGTGTGTGTGTGTGTTCTTTCTATTACACATCTCCTAATTTTTCTGCAGCCTCCCAGGCTGCCTGTGTTTCTTGATCTGAAGAAGCCCTATGGGAGGAATGATTCTATTAGGTCTTCCCCTGGGCTTTAACTGAAGTGCAGGAAGCTGAGGAGGCCACAGGCCTCCACAGAGATGATTGTGCAATGAAAGACAGGACGCTTGTGCACAGGTCTTGGCCACCTCCTAAGTAAGGCAAGGACAAGAACCCTGAACCATGAGAATTCCTCTGAAATTTCTTCTCCTTTGAATTTCTTTTCCAAAGCAATTCCTTTTCTATCAAATTGAATGGGAGTGGTCAAAAAAGAATATGGGAGAAATTTTCTGCACAGCACTACTTTACACCATACCTTCCTTTCAGCATGCCTACCTAAATGGCTTCATTGGTCTCTATCACTTCCCATTTTCCCCCCAACTCATGCTTCTGAACATTTATCAATGGGACTTACACAGCCCACAGCTTACATTAACATTAGGTATGCCTCGCTGGCTTTCAACTGGGTAAAATCAACCTTTTGTTTTTTAATCATTGCTTCCTTTATCCCAGTGTCTGGGTGGCTGTTTGCAAATGAATCACTGCCGATCTATTAACACAGCAGAGCAGCAGTTGTAATAATGAGCTCATCCTGATATGGTGGATCAAAATCCTCTGGATGCAAGTGGATTTTCCCCTTCGGCTTGACTTCTCATTGTATCACGTTATAAATTCTGGGCTTGGTGACCTTGGCTCCATGGACTGATTTAGAGAAAAGTGACAGAAGGAAATATCAAAGTATCGGGGAGCAGAGGAAGAGAGAGAACTATGTAATCCTATTTAATTGTCTGTGCGATTCTGAAGGACATTTCAAGGTCACCGCTCCAAGATGGGAGGCCAGCAAGAAAGTTGGAATGAAAATCATGTGTCCATCACTGTTAAGTCCTAGCTCCCCCTCCATTCCCTTCCAATCCCACCTCTACTGGAGACAACACATGTTAGAGGTGCTTATGAATCTTATGAACCAGATGGCATCCAGTGAGATGCAAGGCATCCTTCATAGCAGTCTGGAAGCAGAGATCTCCACATATTTCCAGTAAACAGCTTCCTCCCATGCAAGGTACTCTCTCCTGTCCTGATGTTGGAAAGTCTATTGCAATTAGCATTTCAAGGTCTATGTAAACATCATGTCCAGAAATGTCTCTGAATTAAAATGGGAGACACTGTTCACTCTTACAGCTGAAATGGTTCACTTTTAGAGTGTGTCATAGAAAGAATTGTCCATCCTCAAGACAGCCCCTACCCCCAACGGGCACTTCCGTGTGAATCCTAGGCTTGGCCAAATGAGTGTTTTTTCACATTCTTCACTGAGGTTCTACGAACACCACATTGAAGTTCATCTAGCCTCATTTCTTGTGCTCAATTGCAGTTTGTTTTAATTTTGTTCAAATGGGAAAAGTGCACATTTTGAATGGGGAAAATGCATATTTTTTTAAACAAGCACACCCAAATGTGCACTTTCTCCCCATAGAGTAAATCATGAAACTGTGCAGTTTGGGGTAAGTGCACATTCTGTTAAAGTGTGCATTTTTTTAAAGCGCAAGTCCAGGAAATTAGGAGATTTTCCTGAAAAGGACACTCTTGCTCATGCTCACATTTGGGATTGTGAACAGGACATGTTTCCATGATTTGCAAACATAAATGAAATTCTTGTACATCCCTAATGAATGAAGCCTCCTTTGAAAGCAATTAATTCTGTTGTATCTCTATACTAGGAGTGAGTGAATGTTCCAGTTACACCCTAATGCAAATCAAATGCACAGCAGAATCAGCTGGTGCCAGTGAACGCTGATTGGAAGGACACAGTGCAAGACCATGAATAATACAGAGAGGCAACAGATGCCTCTTTTAAAATTTTATTTTTATTTATTAAATTTATTAATTGCCCATCTGGCTGGTCACCCAGATGGAATAAAAATAATTTACTTCTCCACCAGGCTACCATTGGTCATACAGCTCACCAGTGTGCTTTGACACCCAATGTTGGAATTATGGGCACCATGTTTATAGGGTTTTTTCCCAGAGTGCTGCCTTATGCCTATATGCCACTAGCACTGTGTTTCTGTCAGTTTCGGTTGATCAGTTTCTCAGTTTGTTTGTTTTTCAGTCTTAAGTTTGGTTTCTCCCAAATTTTGAGAATTTTGTTAAACATTTGCATGAAAACCCATACATGTTTGTGTGTGTTTATTTCTCCTAATATGTGCATTTTTGTACACTACTTTGCCTAATACACATGTTTTTGCAAGCAATTTTCCTAATATCATTTTAATCTTATTTTCACTAATATGGGCATTTATGTGTGCACTTTCCCCTAATATACATTTTTGTATTCATTGTTTAATTGTAAAAGGCTGTTGCAATATTTGGGGAAGGGCAAATTTTGCAGGATAACTGAGCTTTGGTCCATGTATTTGTTCAAAAGTGTGAAATTGGGTAATTTTGCATTAAAATGTGAACACAAAGAATTTCTCTTCCATCCCTACTGTATATTCCTTACACTGCATACACTGGCACGTATACACAGGGCATGCAAAGATTGGCTGATGTGGAGTAAGAGACTTTTAAACGTTAGCCATTAGAACGTTAGAAAGAAGTAAGTATGTGCATTTAGCCAATATGGGGGTCATATAATTTAAAGCAGCCTTCAGCTAAAGGGTGGGAGAGAATACAGTGCATACCCATGGCTTTGAGATGTGCAAAGCATGCATGCATCCAATAAGAAAGTGCACGTCTCTTACATATGTGCTTATTTGTTTAGGGCGCAATCCTATCAGCACAGGTGGCCACCTCCGAACTCAGAGACCACCTATCCAATGCAGGGCAGGAGAAGCATGGAGGGGATTGTCACCTCCGCGCTTCAGCAACCCTGCATTTGTGGCTGGAGAGCCAATTTCGGCTGCCTAGCCACAGGAAGGCAGAGCGGGGAAAGCAGCTGCTGGACAACACGTTGGATGTGTCTTACTGGCATTTCCACCTTCCCTGCCCCGGAATGCCCCCACAAAAACACTCTGTTTCACCCTGGGGGAAGGTCATTTCTTAGGGAACTGACCTTGGAGCACGAGCTCCGAGGTCGGTTCCCGGAAACTGATGTATGGTATAGCTGTCTAGCCACTGACTAGTGAACATAGGATTGCTCCCTTGGTTACTGTATTTATATCCCAGCTTCCCCTCCCCCTCTTGCAAGGAACCCAAGGTGGCTTACATTATTCTCTTCCTCTCCATTTTATCCTCAGAACAACAACCCTGTGAGGTAGGTTGGGCTGAGAGTCTGTGACTGGCCCAAAGTCACCCAGTGAGCTTCCATGGCTGAGTGGGGACTAGAACCCAGATGTCCTGGCTCCCAGTCCAATAGTCTCACCACTACACCACGCTGGCTCTCTTAGAAGTCAGTTCCATCAGAATCAATGGGATCTACTTTCAAGTAAACAGGTATATACCATATGACATTCGAAGAGGTGATTGTGGTTTATCACTGACCTCTACTGGACAGAATCAGATCTGCTCAATTATGTGATGATCACTAGAATAGAGGCATCTGTTGTGAGGCCCGGAAGCTGGTAATCAGCCACTCCTACCGATCTTTGATGTGGTGCCAGGAGGATGCAAAGGACAGGACAGTTTACTGAAGTGAAGTCACCAGCTCTCTGCAGCTAACTATGCTGGCCAAGAAAATGTGGTGGTCATTATTGGAGCTGAAACAAAGTGAGTGGATAGGGATTCTCCAGAGAACTCTCTGAGCTACAGTGATAAGTCATGCACGCGCGTGCGCATGCGCACACTCACACACACACACGCACACACACATATAGTCTTTCAGGTGCCACAAGGGCCTTTGTTGTTACTGTTGGAACACAGACTAAGATGGCGTCCCCTCTGGAAATTGTTACCTTATGTTCTGACTCTAATCAGAGCGTTGGTGCATCTCATTTGATATTGTCTTCTCTGACTGCTAGAAGTTCTCCAAGGGCAGAAGCAGAGAAAGACATTAACCACCTGTGCTCCTAGGATCTTTTAACTGGCATTGTGAACATCTGGATCTGGGCTCTTCTGCATGGAAAACCTCTGTAATACCACTTAACTATGAGTGCCCTTACTGGGCACCACTGCAATATCAAATGCTTTTAAAGTTCAGAAATCCACTTATTGGAACTGCTATCCAGCTTTGATTCAGCCAAGGTTCAAATTTGAATGAAAATCTGAACTTTAACCTACTCACACTATGTGGATTTGCAGCATCAAACCTGGAACTGAATATAGGCACTTGTGAATAGGGATGTACGGACTGTGTAAAATCTGCTATGTCTGTGTTTCGCTTGTAAGAAGCCCTTTGTTCCATCATCCGCCCACAGACGGGTGTGAATAGTTTTTTTTCCCCTCATCATGTGGAAAAATATGGAAATAATTATGTAAATAATTATGTAAGTATTTATATAAGTATTCACATAATTTACCTCAGTATGTAACATTTAGTGTATTGTCTCCCATTCCATTCAACGTTTCCTCAGCAGAAACTTGCATATTTTTCTACAGATTTATCTAAGTAATTTCAGGACAGTAAAAAAAACTCATCCAAAAGTCCGTGGACTCTGCACGGCCTGAGGGGGGAACTCCGCAGTAGATTCCGCAGGTTGGATTCTTAGAAATCCAAGCTCATTTTAATCCATCTCGAATTTCTCCAGCATCCCTACTTGTCGATATTTAAATTAAATTGTCCATGGGTTAGAATGGATATATAAAATGCAACCATGTCAAGCTTGAAAGAGCAAAATGTGGAGTATCAGGGGCAGAATGCCAACAGACACCAGTTGCTGGGGAACATGGGCGGGAGGGTGCTCTTGCATTCATGTCCTACTCATGCATTTCCCACAGGCAGCTAGTTGGCCACTGTGTGAACAGAATGCTGGACTAGATGGACCTCTGGGCTGATCCAGCAGGGCTCTTCTTATGTTCTTATGTTCATAAGTGGTGCAAAAAATGCTTTTATGTCCCCAGCGTTTCTAAGTGAATGGGGAAAAGGGTCAGTCAGGGGAAAAAAGGCCATGCCAAAAGGTGCATAATATAACAATATGGAATCTAATTATATCACCAGCATGGAGATGTGCTGTACCAAGGAGTACAGAGCTAAAAGCTAAACCGGGGTGGGAAAAACAGCTTGATGACAAATGAAGAGTCCATCAACGTAGGGCACAGTGCTCAGGCCAAAATTCAACTTTAATCAATTGTGTGCATTTCTCATTCTCAGATGAGAGTATAATTGTACCAACACAACAGCATTTTTTTTAAAGGAACTAGTAAGCAGTGCTGTGCCGAATCCCCACCTGCCCCCCTTTGTAACCTCTTCATTTCCCTGTGAAAGAGCCAGTTGTTTTTCTGCATCTTTTACATGGATGCTGAGAATTTTGGAGAAATCCCTCGGAGTTTCATTTTTGGCTTTCTTTTGCTGCTGTTAAAAGTCCTTTTAACAACAAGAAGAAGCTTCCAGACACTTGGCAGGCAGCAGCACTGGAATGCCAAAGAAGGAAGTCCTGGTTAAGTCCTCTACGGGGGTTTTCAGAAAGCACAAGGAGCTGCAGAGGCAGCAAGGACAGAATGGTGTGGGTGGGTGGGTAGGGGGAATATTTTTTTAGCTCTGTATGTTAGTCCTGCCCTCTTAAGCAACAGAGATGCAACTGTGCTCCACCTTCTGCATACCAGCCCTTCATAGTACCTATGGAAAATAATTCTCCAGTTCTCACGATGTTCAGTGTGGCTATTAATGCTCTGCTGAGGCACATATAGCAACAACTGCTGAAAACAGGAAGATGGAGTCTAGCAAGACCACATAATCAACATCCAACATGCCCAGAGCACGGAAGGGGCTCAAGCTCAGTCTGGGGGTCAGCAAGTGGGGGCTGGGGCTGGATGGGCATCCAGAGAACCCGGACGGGGTGGATTCACACATCCCTAGAAGTGGGCTGTCAGCCAGCATCTCTCCCTGTGTCGTCTTCTGCCTCCCAGACCTGTGAGTTACGTTACATCACACCAGGATCAGTGACTACCCATGGCCACTTTGCAGAGCGGAACGGATGCTCTGCTTTTTTATTATGATTTTAAGTGGCAGCTCTGAAATGAATAATCAAAGTAGAAGAGATGGCATCCAATAAAACACACACACTCTCTTGAAAAGTCTCAATTCAAAGCCGTCTGGCTAAATTCAACTGGCATATTATCACATTCC
Organism: Heloderma suspectum; assembly: GCF_057233095.1. Classification (NCBI taxonomy): domain Eukaryota; kingdom Metazoa; phylum Chordata; class Lepidosauria; order Squamata; family Helodermatidae; genus Heloderma; species Heloderma suspectum. The sequence goes on from NC_139461.1 coordinate 9,244,283, forward strand.
AAAAAATTGGGTTTCTTAAATGTTTGTCACAAGAACAGCCCTGCTGGGTCAGACCAAAGGGTCATCTTGTCCAGTGTTCTGCTTGTCGTGATGGACTGGACAGTCAGATGCTTCTGGGAAGGTCACAACCATGGCATGAAGGTGATGGTCCACCCCTGTCGCTCGTCAGGGGAAGACTGTGCCTGAACACAGACATTCGATTTAGGTACCATGGTTAGCAAAGACTGATTGATCTTTAGAAATCACTGATTAATTTTTTTTAGGCTTTATTTCTTTGATTTAATGAACACAGGTGGATCAAATGTTATTTTATTTTACTGCATTTTCATCTGTTGCTTTCCCATGTCTCCATAAGCTTGATACCACTTAGAACATTAAAACTAGGTAGGGATGTGTGAATCCACCTGGATCTGGTCCAGGGGATGTCTGTCATGGGGAAATCTAGCCCTCTTGGGGCTCAATGGATTTCCCCAAAGTCCCTGGGCCAGCTTGTGGGTTTTGTCTAAATTTTTCCCTTTAAAAATGGCAAGATAAATTGTGTCACCAATTTTTGTTGCTTGGGCAAATTACAGCTGTAATTAGTGTATTTTATGCAAAATGTGGCCGTAAAGTGCCTAGTTGTGCTGCAATTTGCATGAATTACACTAATTACAGCTGTAATTTTCCCAAGATACGCAAATTGCTTACGCAATTTATGTATCTTGCCATTTTTAAAGGGAAAAATTTAGAAAAAAAACCACAAGCAGCACACGACCCTACCAGTCTCCTTGCTGGTTCCAACACAGCAAAGAGACAGTCTGCTGTGGATTTCGGAGGTCAGATTCTTAGGACCTCATTTAAATCCACTAAGGATTTCTCCAGCATCCCTAAAATTAGGGATGGGCAATGCAGGAAAACTAGAACTCATCAAGGTTCTCTGAAACCCACCTTAAAGCTTGTTCCAATTTATGTCTGCATCAGATTTGTTTTTTTCTTTCTTTTTGTTTTTGCATTAAAATGCATATATATTTTTGTACACATTTCCCCAATGCATGCATCAATTGAGCACATTTTTGAAATTTACACATTTTCTCCCATTGACTAATGTGTGTTTGAGCACATTTTTCCAAAAGTACACATTTTTTATGTGCATTTTTCAAATGTTCATGTTTTTCAAAGGCATTTGTTTTTGTTCTGTAGATTTCATTGCAAGCTTGAAAATGCACAGACTTGGATTACAGACTGCATTTGGGTCCACATTCAGTTCTGGGAAGAACAAACTGGGTAAGTTCTGATCAAAACCGAAGAAATCAGTTTCTCATGCATCCCTAATTAAAACCACTGAAATGGAACAGAACAGAACTAATTAAAGTCACAAATCTATGAAAACCTAGCAGTTTATAAAATACAAGAGCATTATCATCTCAAAACACGATGTTGTTGTTCAGTCGTTCAGTCATGTCCGACTCTTCATGACCCCATGGACCATAGCACGCCAGGCCCTCCTGTTCTGCGCTCTCTCCCAGAGCGTGCTCAAGTTCATATTCATTGCATCGGTGATGCTATCTAGCCATGTCACCCTCTGCCGTCCCTTCTCCTTTTGCCTTCAGTCTTTCCCAGCATCAGGGTCTTTTCCAGAGAGTTTTCTCTTCACATTAGGTGGACAAAATATTTGAGCTTCAGCTTCAGTATCTGTCCTTCCAATGAGCACTCAGGGTTGATTTCCTTTAGGATGGACTGATTTGACCTCCTTGCAGTCCAGGGCACTCGTAAGAGTCTTCTCAAGCACTAGGGATGGGGGAGAATTTCTCTCCGAAACTTCGGGGGGCCGAGTGCCAACGCATTCGGGCCTCCGAAGGTTTGGGGAGAAATTCATATAGCGTTGCCCTTATTTTCGCCCTAGTCTACGTAAATCTTTACGTAGACTACAGGGACCAAATAAGGAACGCGAATGGCAGCTCCCTATGGGGAGAATCATATGGAGCTTCTCCACCTTTGGCTGCAAAGGACATAATCAAACTGATTTCGATATTGACCATCTGGTGATGTCCATGTGTAGAGTCGTCTCTTGTGCTGTTGGAAAAGAGTGTTTGCTATGATCAGCGTGTTCTCTTGGCAAAACTCTATTAGCTTTTGTCCTGCTTCATTTTGTACACCAAGGCCATGCCTCCCTGTTATTAGGGGTGGATGAAATGCACTTACCTTTTCTCGCAGCTTGTTCGCGGTGGGGGGGGAGCGCTTCGCTGCTCCCCCCGCGAAGATCAGGCCGGGGGGGGAGGCTTCCCGCCTCGCCCGGCCGAAATTCAGGCCGGGGAGGAGGCTTGCCACCTCGCCCGGCCGCGAACACGAAAGTAAAAAAAAAAAAAGTCCCCTGATAGGCTACGTGACGATTAACGTAGACTATCACGGCTAGATCTGCAAAGTCAGCCGTGATAGGCTACGTTACTCGTCACGTAGCCTATCATGGGTGACTTTGAAAAAAAAAAAGCGCATACGCAAATGGCGGCCCCCATAGGGAGCCGCCATTCGCGTTCCTTATTTGGTCCCTGTAGTCTACGTAAAGATTTACGTAGACTACGGCAAAAATAAGGGCAACGCAAATAGCGTTGCCCTTATTTTCGCCATAGACTATGTAAATCTTTACGTAGACTACAGCGACCAAATAAGGAACGGGAATGGCGGCTCCCTATGGGGGCCGCCATTATCCGTACGTGCTTTTTTTTTTTTTTTAAAGTCACCCGTGATAGGCTACGTGACGATTAACGTAGCCTATCATGGCTGACTTTGCAAATCTAGCCGTGATAGGCTACGTTAATCGTCACGTAGCCTATCACGGGGGCATGTTTTTTTTTCTTTTCTTGGAATGGTGGCGGCGGCAGCCAGTCGAAAGACTGGCTGCCGCTCCCGCCCCGCACGAACACCCGCCGAACCACCGGCCGGACCCGCCGCCGGGAGGGACATTCAGCAAAAGTAAGTCCCGTCCCGGGGTGGGGTTCGGGGGGCGGGGGGGTGCGGAGGATTTCTCCCTGAAACTTGTTCGGGGGGCCGAACACATTGGCGCTCGGCCCCCTGAAGTTTCGGGGAGAAATTCTCCGCCATCCCTACCTGCACGGCATAGCTTATGGCTTCATTGAGTTACGCAAGCCCCTTCGCCACAACAAGGCAGTGATCTGAAAATCCTTTGGAATGATCTTAGGAAGCTCCAGAAAGCTTCCATATACAGTTCAGCCTTACACAGTTTCTTCAATGGTAATACAGAAATATATCTCCATTTCTCCTTTTGGTGATACATTACATAGTACAAAAAGGATTGTTCGTTCTCCTATCTATCCCTACCACAAATATTCTAGTCTAATTTAGGATTCAAGGCAGGTATAAATTGGTGCAGGAGAAATAAATTCATTTTCTCAGTTATGCAAGTGTCAGACCATTATTTCTATTGTTGGTCACATTCACACATTTACAACAGTTTAATACACTGAACAGTAATACACTGGCAGTGATTAGTCGATGCCAAAATGGATTTGTCAAGAACAAATCTTGCCAGATGAATCTGATCTCATTTTTTGATCAAGTAACCTCCCTTGTCCCCTTCATGGATCACTGCCTTGTTGTGGCGAAGGGGCTTGCGTAACTCAGTGAAGCCATAAGCTATGCCGTGCAGGGCCACCCAAGATGGACAGGTCATGGCAGAGAGTTCTGACAAAATGTGGTCCACTGGAGAAGGAAATGGCAACCCACTCCAGTATTCTTGCCAAGAAAACTCCATGGAACATATCACAAGGCTAAAAGATATGACGCCGGAAGATGAGCCCCTCAGGTCGGAAGGTGTCCAATATGCTACTGGGGAAGAGCAGAGGGTATTTCCAAGTAGCGCCAGAAAGAGTGAAGCGGCTGGGCCAAACCCGAAAGGACACTCAGCTGTGGATGTGTCTGGTGGTGAAAAGAAAATCCGACGCTGTAAAGAACAATATTGTTTAGGAACCTGGAATGTCAGATCAATGAATCAAGGTAAGCTGGAGGTGGTCAAACATGAGATGGCAAGATTGAACATCGACATCTTGGGAATCAGCGAACTCAAATGGACAGGCATGGGTGAATTTAATTCAGGTGACCATCATATCTACTATTGTGGGCAAGAATCCCTTAGAAGAAATGGAGTAGCACTCATAGTCAACAAAAGGGTGGGAAAAGCAGTACTGGCGTACAATCTCAAAAATGATAGAATGATCTCAGTACGAATCCAAGGCAAACCATTCAACATCACAGTAATTCAAGTCTATGCCCCAACCACTGAGGCCGAAGAAGCTGAAGTTGATCGGTTCTATGAAGACCTACAACACCTTCTAGAACTAACACCAAAAAAAGATGTCCTCTTCATCATAGGGGATTGGAATGCTAAAGTAGGAAGTCAAGAAATCACCGGGATAACAGGCAGGCATGGCCTTGGTGTACAAAATGAAGCAGGACAAAAGCTAATAGAGTTTTGCCAGGAGAACACGCTGATCATAGCAAACACTCTTCTCCAACAGCACAAGAGGTGACTCTACACATGGACATCACCAGATGGTCAATATCGAAATCAGATTGATTATGTCCTTTGCAGCCAAAGATGGAGAAGCTCCATACAGTCAGTTAAAACAAGACCTGGAGCTGACTGTGGCTCAGATCATGAGCTTCTGGTTGCAAAATTTCATCTTAAATTGAAGAACGTAGGGAAAACCACTAAACCGTTCAGGTATGACCTAAATCATATCCCTGATGAATATATAGTGGAGGTGAGGAATAGATTTCAGGGATTAGACCTGATAGACAGAGTGCCTGAGGAACTATGGACAGAGGTCCGTAACATTGTTCAGGAGGCAGCAACTAAATCCATCCCATAGAAAAAGAAATGCAAGAAAGCCAAGTGGCTGTCTGATGAGGCTTTACAAGTAGCTCACGAAAGAAGGGAAGCGAAAAGCAAGGGAGAAAGGGGAAGATATACCCAACTGAATGCAGAGTTCCAGAGAATAGCAAGGAGAGACAAGAAGGCCTTCTTAAATGAACAATGCAAAGAAATCGAGGAAAACAACAGAATGGGAAAGACTAGGGATCTCTTCAAGAAAATTGGAGATCTCAAGGGAACGTTTTGTGCAAAGACGGGCATGATAAAGGACAAAGAAGGCAGGGACCTAACAGAAGCAGATGAGATTAAGAAGAGGTGGCAAGAATACACAGAAGAACTATACAGGAAAGATCTGAATGTCCCTGATAGCCATGATAGTGCGGTCACTGAACTTGAGCCAGACATCCTCGAGAGTGAAGTCAAGTGGGCCTTAGGAAGCATTAGTAACAACAAAGCTAGCGGAGATGACAGTATTCCAGCTGAGCTATTTAAAATCCTAAAAGATGATGCTGTTAAAGTGCTGCATTCAATATGCCAACAAATCTGGAACACTCAACAGTGGCCACAAGACTGGAAAAGGTCAGTTTACATTCCAATTCCAAAGAAGGGCAACGCCAAAGAGTGTTCAAACTACCGCACAATTGCGCTCATTTCACATGCCAGCAAGGTGATGCTCAAAATCCTACAAGCTAGGCTTCAGCAGTATGCGAACCGAGAACTACCGGAAGTACAAGCTGGGTTTCGAAGAGGCAGAGGAACTAGAGATCAAATCGCCAACATTCGCTGCATCATGGAGAAAGCAAGAGAATTCCAGGAAAACGTCTATTTCTGCTTCATTGACTACGCTAAAGCCTTTGATTGTGTGGATCACAACAAACTGTGGCAAATTCTTAAAGTGATGGGAGTACCAGACCACCTTACCTGTCTCCTGAGAAACCTGTACGAGGGTCAAGAAGCAACAGTAAGAACCAGACATGGAACAACCGATTGGTTCGAAATTGGGAAAGGAGTACGACAAGGCTGCATATTGTCACCCTGCTTATTTAACTTATATGCAGAGTACATCATGAGAAATGCCGGGTTGGATGAATCACAGGTCGGAATTAAGATTGCCGGGAGAATTATCAACATCCTCCGATATGCAGACGATACCACCCTAATGGCAGAAAGCGAAGAGGATCTCAAGAGCCTCTTGTTGAGGGTGAAAGAGGAGAGTGCAAAAGCTGGTTTGAAACTCAACATTAAAAAAATGAAGATCATGGCATCTGGCCCCATCACTTCCTGGCATATAGAAGGGGAAGAAATGGAAGCAGTGACAGATTTTACTTTCTTGGGCTCCAAGATCACCACAGACCGTGACTGTAGCCATGAAATTAAAAGACGCTTGCTCCTGGGGTGGAAAGCTATGGCCAACCTAGACAGCATAGTAAGAAGCAGAGACATCACCTTGCTGACAAAGGTCCGTCTAATCAAAGCTATGGTTTTCCCAGTAGTAATGTATGGCTGTGAGAGCTGGACTATAAGGAAGGCTGAGCGCCGAAGAATTGATGCTTTCGAACTGTGGTGCTGGAGAAGACTCTTACGAGTCCCCTGGACTGCAAGGAGGTCAAATCAGTCCATCCTAAAGGAAATCAACCCTGAGTGCTCATTGGAAGGACAGATAATGAAGCTGAAGCTCCAATATTTTGGCCACCTAATGCGAAGAGAAAACTCCCTGGAAAAGACCCTGATGCTGGGAAAGACTGAAGGCAAAAGGAGAAGGGGACGGCAGAGGATGAGATGGCTAGATAGCATCACGGATGCAATGAAGATGAACTTGAGCACGCTCCGGGAGAGAGCGCAGGACAGGAAGGCCTGGCGTGCTATGGTCCATGGGGTCACGAAGAGTCGGACACGACTGAACGACTGAACAACAACAACAACTCTATAAATAATTGTTATCATTTAAATAGAAATACATCAGAGGGTGGAAGACTGTGACCAGGTGACCTGAGCGTGCTGACCTGTTCAGTCCACTGTCCAGGGGCTAAATGGTGATAAAGTACAGATCTTTTGGTTCTTTATCTTTAAAATGGAACTAGATGGGACAGCCCTTCAAAGAGAGGACTGTCCTCTGTGAAAGAGGACACATGGCCACCCTACACATTTTGAAGGCACCAGGTTGGGGAAGACTGCTTCTGGATAGGGATGGATGGCTGCCACTGCGTCCGCACTCAGCAGGCACTCCAGCAGCCTCCACTGCCACTCGTTCAGGTTTGCCGGGCCGTGCAAGCCCCTGGAGGGCTGGGCGACTCTTCCACTCACATCCAGGCTAGGCTCATGCACGTCTCCCCTCTGCCCATCCTGTCAGGGTGGAAACTGAGCCGATAGAACCCCAGAGCAGTTCTGATTCTAAGGAGGAACAGCAATCCATGGGAGAGGAGCTCGCTCATCTCTCACAGGCACAGCAGCTGGCAGAGATTCCTCCTGCCAGCATTCCTGGGAGAGATAGTGACCCTGGCAGTGAGAGGGTGCGGGAGGGGGGTTTGCTGGACGCTCGACACCGACACCGGGAGTGACGACAGCTGGAGGGCGCTGAAAGGAGGCGTAGAGCTCGTTTGGTGCGCAAGCAACGGTTGCGTCCCGAGGACCCAAGGGAAAGAGGGAGGAACTCTCCCTAGCCCATAAGTTCAGGGTCTTCCCGTGATTCTCCCTCAAACAGGGACCAACTGCCTAACCTGGAGCATAGGCTACTCTGCTATCTTTCCCCAGTGCTGTTCCTTGCTTAGTCGCTGGTGATTAGCATCTGAAAGAGTCATTATGTTGTAAAAGGAGGATTAAAGTCTTGAAAAGAATCCTTTTGTCTGTGTCTTGAATTGGCTATTGGAGTAGACTGTAAGAGGCAGCTAGGGCACTCCTGACACATCCTCCTTTGCAGCCACGGTTTTAATGCAAGATGGGAAGGTCATGTTTTTTGTAAGTCTATAGTTGTGCACAATGGTGGCCCTAGAAGGCAATTTCCACAACAATAGACACAGGAAAAACAAGAGCCCCCATCTTGTGTTAAGATGGCGGCCACGAAGGAGGATGGGTGAGGACAGACACACAGGAGTGGATGGGCCCAGCAAGGTCTCCTGCCCTGCCAGCATCACTGCCGCTAGGATGGGGGGAGGAGGGGAAGGGAGGTCCACCCCCTCTCCTCTTCCCCCTCTCCTGGCTACCATGATGACATTGGTGGGGCAGGATGATGATGAGAGGGAAGCCCTTGTTGTTGTCCTCCTGTCCCACCAGCGCTGCTCTCAAACTGGGGAGAGGTAATAAGTGGGGTACTGCAGGGCTCAGTCCTGGGCCCAGTACTTCTCAACATTTTTATGAATGACTTGGAGGTGCAGGGAATGCTGATCAAATTTGCAGATGACACAAAATTGGGCAGGATAGCTAATAGTTTGGAAGACAGAAACAAAATTCAAAGTGATCTTGATAGTCTGGAGTGCTGGGCAGAAAACAACAGAATGACATTTAGTAGGGATAAATGCCAAGTTCTGCACCTCTGAAAAAGAAACCAAATGCACAGTTACAAGATGGGGGATACTTGGCTCAACAATACTGCAAGCGGGAAGGATCTTGGAATTGTTGTCGATCACAAGCTGAATTTGATCCGACAATGTGATGTGGCTGCAAAAAAGGTAAATGCTATTTAATTTTGGGCGGCATTAATAGAAGCATAGCTTCCAAATCCGGGGAAGTACTAGTTCCCCTCTACTCAGCACTGGTTAGGTCTCATCTGGAGTACTGTGTCCAGTTCTGGGTACCACACTTCAAGAAGGATGCAGAGAAACTGGAGAGGGTCCAGAGGAAGGCAATGAAGATGATCAGGGGACTGGAAACAAAGCCCTATGAAGAGAGACTGAAAGAACTTGGCATGTTTAGCCTTGAGAAGAGAAGACTGAGGGAAAGGCTGTCACAGAGAGGAAGGCCAGGATCTCTTCTCAATCATCCCAGAGTGCAGCACATGGAATAATGGGCTCAAATTACATGAAGCCAGGTTCTGGCTGAACATCAGGAAAAATTTCCTTACTGTTAGCGCAATATCACAATGGAACCAATTAATTACCTATGGAGGTAGTGGGCTCTCCCACACTGGAGGTATTCAAGATGAAGCTGGACAGGCAGCTGTCAGGGATGCTTTGGCTTAGATTCCTGCACTGAGCAGGGGGTTGGACTTGATAGTCTGATAGACCCCTTCCAACCTTACTATTCTATGATTCTATGACTTCAGATTGTAGGTGGTATGATGTAATGCACACTCACGGGGGGCGGGGGACCATACACATAGAAAACTGTTTTGCATGCATTAATATCACACTTTTTAAAGCCATGTGCTGGCCATGCCCCTCACAATCCCTTGCAGCAATGAGCTCCATCTGTTAAGTATGCAAGATATGGAGAAATGTTCCTGTTTTGGTCTTCTAACTGACTGATTTAAGGGGAGGAGGGTGAAACACTATATTTTGAAAGACAGTAAATAATATTTCCCTATTTACTGTCTCCAAACCCCCAGGAATCTTATAAATCTCTATCAATCATATCCCCCCGCCCGCCCCATTAGTGTCTCCCCCCCCCCAAGGGGTGTGTGTGTTAAACTAAAAAGCCCTGGGCTCTTTCCCCATGAAAGGAAATGAAGGCAAACCAAGAGTTAAGTCCTTTTGGACTGTGGCACCTTAAGCAGCCGTACAATTATGTATGCTTTCCCATAGGCCTGTCACAGTCTGAATGACAGAACCACCAAGAAACTGATGGATGGCATTTGCTTCAAGTGGTGAAAGAGAGATAGTTAGAATGAATGAGAAACCGCACTGCAGAACCAAATACCAGCCAAGGAGGGGAAAATACACTTTCTGTCTAATGAAGGGAAGTGACAAAGGTCCAGCCAACTCTTTGCTGTGGGTCAGTTTGTTAACCAAGCAACCAAGAGTCAGTTTGCCTGGCACGAAGCTGGGGTATGAGTATGTTTCAGTCTTTGTACAAGATTTGGAAGCAGGTTGGTAGGAAGTCTTCAGGAGGGACAAAGAGGATGGCAACATAGGCTATGGATCTAAGCTTTTCCTTTGCCTTATGAAAGGTGGGATGATGACTCAGAAGTAGGGATGCTGGAGAAATCCGCAACAGAACCAAAACGAGTTTGGATTTTTCTGAATCTGACCGATGGATTCCACAGTGGGCCAGCTTTCCCCCTGTCAGGTAGATTCTATGGACTTGCAGACCATTTTTCTAACCTTCGAGAATTTTGTGCAAAAATTGTCATAGAAAAATACACACTTTTTTAAAGGCTGAAAATGTGCATTTCCCCCAAAGGCTAAAGGATGAAAATGCACATGTTGGCAGTATTTGCACATTTTGCAGGTATTTGCACATTTTTGCATGTGTGAACTTGTGCAAATTCTGAAATTAAGAATTTCTTCATGCAGCACATAGTTAAACTATGGAATTCGCTACCACAGGATGTAGTGATGGCCACCAATTTGAATGGCATTACAAGGGGGCTGGACAAATTCCTGTAGGAAAAGGTTATCAATGGCTACTAGACTTGAGGGCCATGTGCTGCCTCCAGTACCAGAGGCAGTGAGCCTACACCAGTTACTGGGGAACATGGGTGGGAGGGTGCTCTTGCACTCATGTCCTGCTTGTGGGTCCCTGGTTGGCAGCTGTTTGGCCACTGTGTGAAAAGAATGCTGGACTAGCCTAGGTGGGCACTTGGATTGATCCAGCATGGCTCTTCTTATGACCTTAAGAAAAAAATCAAATTCTGTCAATGGGCGGACAATAGAACAAAAGGCGTCTGACAACCCACGAAAAAAAGATGGAATGGATTTTACACAATCCATACATCCCTACTCATAAGCAAGCAACCTTTTATTTCATTAGTCCTTCACAAATTATCCTATCCTAGGAACAAGGATACATTACTACTTCCCAGTAGTAATGTATGGCTGTGAGAGCTGGACTATAAGGAAGGCTGAGCGCCGAAGAATTGATGCTTTCGAACTGTGGTGCTGGAGAAGACTCTTACGAGTCCCCTGGACTGCAAGGAGGTCAAATCAGTCCATCCTAAAGGAAATCAACCCTGAGTGCTCATTGGAAGGACAGATACTGAAGCTGAAGCTCCAATATTTTGGCCACCTAATGCGAAGAGAAAACTCCCTGGAAAAGACCCTGATGCTGGGAAAGACTGAAGGCCAAAGGAGAAGGGGACGGCAGAGGATGAGATGGCTAGATAGCATCACGGATGCAATGAAGATGAACTTGAGCACACTCCGGGAGAGAGCGCAGGACAGGAAGGCCTGGCGTGCTATGGTCCATGGGGTCACGAAGAGTCGGACACGACTGAACGACTGAACAACAAGGAACAAGAACTTTGTTTATGTTCACAAATCATGCAAACATGTCCCATTTGCTGTTGACAATACCAACGTGAGCAAGAGTGCTTTCCTCAGGAGAAGTGTGCATTTTCTTGAACTTGCATTCACATTCAAACAATCCACACTTTCAAAAAGTGCACACTTTAAAAATGTAATTGCTTCCAAAAATGTGCATTATCACTTCTTACTCTATGGGGGGAAAGTGTGCATTTGGGTGTGCTCTTAAACAAAGGGGGGGAGTCCTCCCCTTTCAAAGTGCACACTTTTCCCACTAGAACAAAATGAAAGCAAAATGCAAATAAGATGGGAAACGAGGCGAGACAAGCTTTGAGATGATGTTTGGAGAATCTCAGCAATCACAAAAGCCATTTGTTGACCCATCCCTACCTACCCCAGAACAACTCACTCCATAAAGTGAGTTGGCTGTCTCACATGATGGTATGCTCCATCCCTCCAAACATTCCGTACACATAGTAAACTAGAACATCAAGTGAAGGTTTTCCTCACCATCTGGTTTTTCCATGTGCTGGGAATTTTGCAAATATGGATGAGCCTTCAGTTGAGTGAACCCTACCTGCAGTCTGAAGTGGCAAGGCTGAGACACAGATCTGCCACTTCATCTAGGCTTTGAGCATTCCCTCTGTTTCCAATGTTCAGACTGTGAGCGCTGTTGATTATATAGCCAACATGGTGCCACCCATGCATAAGACGCAGCCATGGGGAACCTGTGACCCTACAGATGTTGCTCGACTGAAACATCCCATAATCCCCAACCATTGGCCATGCTGGCTGGGGATGATGGGTGTTGTAATTCAACTGGATCTGGAGAGTACCAGCATTGGGAAGGCTGGCCCATTCTACTTCTATCTTCTCTACCTATTTATTTATTTAAAATATTTGTATCCCACCCTGTATCACTAAGATCTCAGGGAGGCATACAAATAAAATCAATTTAAACAGTATAAAACAATTAATAATTTAAATAGCTAAAAACATATTAAATCAATAAACTACCTAATACCAATTTAAAAACTAAAACAATAAAACAGTTAAAACAATGTGCAACCTTAGGCAATCCAATTAGCCCTCAAAGGTTTTTGTAAAAAGCCATGTTTTAACTCAGCACCAGAATGAAACCAGAGTTTGTGCCAGTCGGTCCTCCAAAGAGAGGGCATTCCTCAATTATTATTATTATTATTATTATTATTATTAAATTTATTAATCGCCCATCTGGCTGGTCACCCAGCCACTCTGGGCGATGTACAACATACAATAAAACAGTTTAAAACAATAAAATTCTACAATAAAAACATTTCCTAAAATACCCTAACCCACTCCAAATGCCTGCCTGAACAACCACGTTTTTAATGCACGACGGAAGCTCATTAAAGAGAGGGCATGATGGAGTTCCCTAGGGAGGGAGTTCCACAGAGTGGGGGCCACCACAGAAAAGGCCCTCTCCCTCATCCCCACCAGTCTAGCTGTCCTGGCTGATGGGACAGAGAGAAGGCCATCCGAGGCTGATCTTGTTAAGTGGCCTGTCTGGTGCTGCTGGAGGCGCTCCTTAAGATAGGCTGGGCCGGAACCATATAGGGTTTTAAAGGTCAAAACCAACACCTTGAATTTGACCTGGAAAACAACTGGTAACCAGTGCAACTCCTTCAGCACTGGAGTGATGTGATCTCGCCGGCGGCTGCCTTTAATCAGGCGAGCCGCCGCGTTCTGTACCAGCTGCAGTTTCCGAACCGTCTTCAAGGGTAACCCCACGTAGAGCGCATTACAGTAGTCTAAACGAGAGGAGACCAGGGCATGTACTACCGATGGGAGCAGATGGTCGGGAAGGAAGGGGCGCAGCCGCCGTATCAGATGGAGTTGATACAGTGCTGTCTGGCTCACAGCTGACACCTGAGCCTCCATGGACAGCTGGGAGTCTAAAATGACCCCCAGGCTGCGGACCTGGTCTTTCAAGGGTAGCCGTACCCCATTCAACACCAGGTCAACATCCCCCAGCCTTCTCTTGTCTCCCACCAAAAGTACCTCGGTCTTGTCAGGGTTCAGCTTCAGCTTATTCCTCCCCATCCAGCCACTCACCATCTCCAGACATTTGGACAGGGATTCTACGGCCAACCTTGGTGAAGATTTAAACAAGAGGTAGAGCTGCGTGTCATCCGCATATTGATGACACTGCACCCCAAACCTCAACTCCCCTTGGTGGTGCTCCTCCAGGTTTTCAGGTAAAAGGGTCTTCTCTAGTACTGCAACACAAGATCCATTCAAATGAAGATGCCAGGGGCTGAACCGGGAACCTTGCGCATGCAAAGTACACACTTGACTCGACCATTGAGCTCTCAAATTTCATGGAGGAGATTTTCACAGCCTTATCCAGTCATCTGAGTGGCAGCAGCACTACATAGGAATGGCACAGGTGCCCGACCGGTTCTGGGAATCTGGTGGTCTCCCCCCACCCATGTCCCCAAGCTACACCCACCAAGCCCCTGCCCTCACTCAAGCCCCCGCCACTACATGCACTGAGCTGCACGTAATTGCGAATATGTGCACATCTTTTTTAAAATCAATTTTGTATTGCGAGTTTCAACAAAACAAACAAAACCACAACATCTGGTCATGCACAAAATGGTGCTGTGAATGGCTGATATATGCAATATTACAGGCTAGATAACCAGCTTGGAGGATTCCCGGAGGACCTGAACTATGGGTCGTCTGTCTGTCCCTGGCTCTACACTCTCTCAGGTAAGTATATTTTTATTAATACCAGGAATTTATGCTCAGGGAAGGGACTTCACACATCTAGGGGGGGTTCACCCCCTAAATCAGGGGGGTGGCAAACCCTTTTGCCCCTGAGGGCTCCATGGGATGATGGATGTACAAGCGCTCCCTCCCCACTCTTTTACCCCCTGCCTGTGTACAGAGACAGCATCTCCTCCCTCCTGCTAATCAGCTGGATGGAGGGGGCACACAATTTAAATTAGGGATGTGCGAACTCACCCCCGTCTGGCTTCTCTAGATGCCCACCCAGCCCCTGCCCCTGCTCGTTGGTCCCTGGACTGCACTTGAGCCCCTCCCACACTGAGCGAGCAGCCTGCACTCACCTCAGCAGCCTCATCAAGCTCCGCGATTGCCAATTTTTTTAAAAGGCAATTGCGGAAATGTGCATGTTTTTGTATGCATGAAAAATGCTCATGTTTGTGAATGTGCATATTGTCATGTGTGAAACGTGCATTTTTGAGCAGGCACACAGTGTGTGCAAAAATGTGCATTTTTGGAAAATGCACATTTTTGTGCATGCACAAATATGCGCATTCGCAAAATGTGCATTTTCACGTGTGCATAAATTTGTGCATTTTTGGGATCACCGTTTTATTTCTCAAAAAATGGTGACTGCGGAGCTCGACAAGGCTACCGGGGTGAGTGCAGGCCATTTGCTGAGTGTGGGCAAGGGGCGAGCAGGGGCTCGGCGAGCAGGCTTCGGGGGTGCAGGCAACAGTGGGCCTGCCAGATTTCTAGACTGAATTGGGCACCCGCACCATCCCTAATTTAAATCTCCCCAAAAGAATAATTGCGCTGGGGAAGAGGGCACATGAGAAAATCCCCCACATGCCTTCATCCCCAGCATAATTGTGGTGAGAGCAATGGTGGCACACAGGCAGATGGAAATTTGGAGGGGGAGGGGTCTGGCAGCTTGGGCATCCTTGGCAGTCTTCACTAGTGGCCTCTGAGGGCTGCATGCAGGCTACGTGTTGCTCACATGTTCCCTAAACTCAGGAGGTGATGCTTTAACTGCTCATGGGCTCTTAGGCCTACTTTTCACAAACAGTGGCTGAGGTGGTCAATCTTTCTCCGGTTTGTTCCACTGCAGACTGCAGGTGGCACTCTCACATGGTGGTGCACTCATCACCAAAAACACTGCATACACACAGTAAACTAGCACACCATGTGAAGGCTTTCCCCATCATCTAGTCCCCCCCCCCCATGTGCCTGGAATTTTGCAAATATGGATGAGCTTTCAGCTGAGTGAACCATACTTGCAGTCTGAAACAGCACACAGCCCAGACACAGGTTTGGCACTTTGTATAGGCCCTGAGCATTCCCTGTGTTTCTAATGTTCAAACTGTGTGTGCTGTTGCTTATGTAGACCACACAGCACCACCCAAGCAGAAGAGGGAGGTGTCCGCAAGCTTGAGGGAAGTCCTGGAGGAGAAGGCTATCAATGGCTACTAATCCTGATGTCTCTATGCTATCTTCAGTATCAGAGGCAGTATGCCTATGTATGCCAGTTGCTGGTGAACATGGGCGGGAGGGTGCTGTTGCACTCATGTCTTGCTTGTGTGTTTCCTGTAGGCAACTGGTTGGCCACTGCATGAACAGAATGCTGGACTAGATGGACACTTGGTCTGATCCAGCAGGACTCTTCTTATGTTGTTATGTTCTAGGTTGGTAGAAGAACAAAAAGATGTAGAAAAGCACATGCAGCAGCCACAGAATGATGTCTGACTGTTGGAGGGGTTAAAATTGTGGGGTGTATGTGTGTTAAAAGTAGTGTCTGGAATTGTGAGCCAGGGCAGCACTCTACACTTACCATTTCCTATTCTCCATATGTGTGTCTCTCCCTCTCCCTCCCATCAACTCAACTCTGGTCTCTAAACCCCCAAAGGGATTTTGAGATTGCAGAGGCAAGGTTGCTTTAACATCTTAATTGCATCAATTTCCGAAATGGAGTCAGACCTTGCCGACAAGGTTGTTGACTTCGATTTGCCATGGCAGGAGATGGAGTTGATCTGGGCACTTCGGCAAAGCCAGAAGGGGTCCATTTGTGCCAAGTTATTCATCTTCTGTCAGCGAGTCCCAGCTGTGTGGGATCAATAGCAGCTCTTGTTTCTCCATCCTGTTAATTAATGTGCTCCCGGGGGCACCTGAAGATGAACTCTTGTGTGTTCCAGAACTTGTGCACACTTTATGTTTTGGCTGCTCCTTGTGGAGTTCATCACTGGCCCCCACAGTACACTGGCTTCAGGTTGCACAGTTGCCCTTTAGGCCAGGTCTCCGCAGCATGCATCCCACTAAGCTAAACTGGCAGGAGTCCGAGGCAAATGGTGAGGTCCATCCAGGCTAATAGTCACATTCCAAAGAGGCAGACAGCATCCAGAGGGCCAGAGGGAGATGTTGTGGTCTACAACAGGCTGGTGGTCAGGTTCTCAACTGGGCAGGCAAAAGGAGAGGGCAGAGCTTCTCTTTCAGAACCTTCTCTTACAGACGATTTGCTCAAATTGAGGAAGCAAGCATAGGGGAGTTCCCCAGGCCACCTGATTCCTTCTGAGTGTACTGTCTGGGGTTTCCCTTCTGTGAGGTACTGCGGAGCAACAAAGCACAGACTGGTCACAGGCTCCTGGGACCTGCTGTCCGATTCCCTGCTTTGAGTTTCCTGCTGTCTGTGGTAAACACACCCCACCAGCCATGGTTGGCCACCCTGGAGGTGCGTGAACTCCCTTTCCCATTCTTACAGTCCCAGGCAGGCAGAAGGTTCCTCAGACCCCAGCTGGCTTACCATGCATGGATGGCTCTGTTCAGGGCCATTCCTACCATGAGGCATGCTATGTCATGTGACTCAGCAGCGGACTGGGTAGGTCAGTCAGTGTGCCCCAGCCATCACCCACAGGGCTGCCAACAACCACTATCCCATGGCCATGACTGTGTCCCCCTGACCCCACCCCACCCTGCTGCTGGCCACCTGCTGGTAGGGGTGCACGAAAGTCACTTACCTGGTCTTGCAGCTTTTCGTGGTGGGGGGGAGGCGCTTCGCTGCTCTCCCCCCGAAGTTCAGGCTGGGGGGGAGGCTTTCTGCCTCGCCCGGCCGAAATTCAGGCTGGGGGGGGAGGCTTCCCGCCTCGCCCGGCAGAAATTCAGGCCGGGGAGGAGGTGCCTCGCCTCGCCCGGCCGCGAAATAAAAAGTTTTTTAAAAAATGCCCCCGTGATAGGCTACGTGATGATTAACGTAGCCTATCACAGCTAGATCTGCAAAGTCAGCCATGATAGGCTACGTTAATCGTCACGTAGCCTATCACAGGTGACTTAAAAAAAAAAAAAAGCGCGTACGCAAATGGTGGCCCCCATAGGGAGCCGCCATTCGCGTTCCTTATTTGGTCGCTGTAGTCTACGTAAATCTTTACGTAGACTACGGCGAAAATAAGGGCAACGCTATTTGCATTGCCCTTATTTTTGCCATAGTCTACGTAAAGATTTACGTAGACTACAGCGACCAAATAAGGAACGTGAATGGCGGCTCCCTATGGGGGCCGCCATTAGCTGTACGCGCTTTTTTTTTTTTTAAGTCACCCGTGATAGGCTACGTGACGATTTACGTAGCCTATCACGGCTGACTTTGCAAATCTAGCCGTGATAGGCTACGTTAATCGTCACGTAGCCTATCACGGGGGCATTTTTTTTTTTTTAGTTTTATTGGAATGGCGGCGGTGGCAGCCGGTCGAAAGATCGGCTGCCGCCCCCGCCCCTGATGAAGACCCGACGAACCGCCGCCGGGACCCGCCGCCAGGAGGGACATTCGGGAAAGGTAAGTCCCGTCCCGGGGGGGGGGTGCGGGGTGCACGGGGGTGCGGAGAATTTCTCCCCAAAACTTGTTCAGGGGGCCGAACACGTTGGCGCTTGGCCCCCCAAAGTTTCGGGGAGAAATTCTCCGCCAACCCTACCTTCCGGCACGGTGTGCTGCCACTACTTTTAGCACTGTGGAAAACACCATCCGATTTACAGCAGGATTTTCCACTGCAGTAGAAGTGGCCAGTGGGGCTCCTGCATGGGGCTCCAGAGCATTTGTCCCATGCATGCCTCACTCTGAGGAAGGGGTCCTTCCACAGTGCAAAGCATTCTGGGCAAGGTGGCTCTGCAAAGCCCCTTTGCCACTGCCACTGTGTTTCTAGGAAGCGGATACTGCTGGAAGTTACTTTAAACTGACTCTAATCAGGATTTGCCACCATTTGGGCAATGTGGCGGTGCACAGGAGTCTCCAGGGCTACCTCGCCCACAGTACCTCACTCAGAGCATGGCACGGGGGGGGGGGGGCAAGATGGCCACCATTAATGCAGCTGGTAAAAAACAAACAAACAAAAACATGTTAAAAAGATGAGCCATGGGGCAGGAGTAGGTGGTGGCAGTGGCAGGTCCACCCATCTCAGGCCATGCAGGAGGTGGAGATAAAGGAGAGGTGGGAGCAAAAGGAGAGAGGTGGAGGAGAGCAAGAGAGAGAGAGGAAGAAGAGAGGGTGGTTTGAGAGGGAGGAGAGGTAGAGGAGCAGGATAAGAGGAGGAGGAGGAGGAGGGAGAGGAGAAGGTTGAGGAAGAGGAGAGAGATGTAGAAGAGAGGAGAGCAAGAGAGGAGAGAGAGGTGGAGGACAGAGAGAGGAGGAGGGGTTGGCAGTTGTGGGTCCACCCATCTTAGGCAGTGCAGGAGGTGAAGAGGAGGGAGAGGAGGAGCAGGACAGAAGAGAGGGAGACAAGGAGAGGGAGAGGGAGAGGGGCAGAGGCAGAGGCAGAGGCAAAAGAGAGGCAGAGGAGTGGGAGAGGAGGAAGTAGAGGAGGAGGTGGTGGCAGTGGTGGGTCCATCAGTCTTAGGCAGTCTTACCTCAGCCCTGGCTGTATTTGACTAGAGAGCTGCCTTTGGTTTGGTGGCCACCAAGGTAACTGCTCTGAATTATTATCTAGCTCATCTCTAATTAATATTGCTGTCTCTCCTCCCACCCCCAATCCTCTCTCTGGCAGGATAACTAATAAATCTACTGCAAGAGCTGAGAAGCAACTCAAAAGGTCTTCCTCACCAGACTAGCACGTTATCATTCTGTTATCTCCTGCAGTCACCGTCAACTCAACTCATCAGCCAGGATGCAATGAGGTCAAAAGCAAATTGCCTTCTGGAGTCTGGACTGTCCATGCCATTTTCACATCAGCTGGGGTCACAAGAGTTAACACAATGCCCCACTTGGCGTATGCTGTCCAAACAGCTTGTTCTAGTGCCCAGTGTCAGGATCCACATGGGCCAGCTTCCATCAGGCTGCTGCATTCCTCCAGGTTGCTACAAATTATCCCCCCTTCCCCTTCATGTCCCCAGCTCCCCTTTGCCAAGAATAGACCAACCTGAGTTGCAAGTGAATGTGTCTGAAAGTAAAATGTCTGACATGTATTAGGAGGCTCCTCCTTGACAGAAATATCCATGAAATTTCAGAGGAAACTATTTTGAGTTGCAGATGAGACTAGCCCCACACCACACCCCATGCCGTGTCACTTCCTTGCCTCTGCAAAAAGGGAGGCATATGCATATAGGCTTTCACAAGATCAGGAACCCCAATTGTGCAGGGTTCCTGATCCCAGGGAGGTTTCCATACGAAAGTTTCCTTTCTATAAGCATCCACTCTCAGTGCATGGATTGCATGGGGACAGCACCAGTCCATTGTACTTACGGAGTTCCTTTCATATTAGTAATATTCAAAAGTGACATAGGGGTGAGTCACATGTTCTGTTCAGACAATAATTCGCTCAAATTTTGGGGGTCACATGGGGTGTCCCTGAAATGACACCCCCAACTTTCACTTTTTTCTTTTGCTGTCACCACCTCTTCCATGACAGGGGCATTCCTTCCTGTGTCTGGTGGATGCTTCTGAGTAAGGACAAGAAGCACCAGCCACACTTTGATTGGCTTCAGAATGATCCTACATTAGGGATGGCGGAGAATTTCTCCCCGAAACTTCGGGGGGCCGAGCGCCAATGTGTTCGGCCCCCCGAACAAGTTTTGGGGAGAAATCCTCCGCACCCGCCCCGCCCCCCGCACCCCCCCCCGGGACGGGACTTACCTTCCCTGAATGTCCCTCCAGGCGGCGGGTCCGGCTAGCGGTTCGTCGGGTGTTCGAGCAGGGCGGGAGCGGCAGCCGGTCTTTCGACCGGCTGCCGCCACCGCCATTGCAATAAAAGAAAAAAAAAAGTCCCCTGATAGGCTACGTGACGATTCACGTAGCCTATCACGGCTAGATTTGCAAAGTCAGCCGTGATAGGCTACGTGAATCGTCACGTAGCCTATCACGGGTGACTTTAAAAAAAAAGTGTGTACGGATAATGGCAGCCCCCATAGGGAGCCGCCATTCCCGTTCCTTATTTGGTCGCCGTAGTCTACGTAAACATTTACGTAGACTACAGCAACTAAATAAGGAACGCGAATGGAGGCTCCCTATGGGGGCCGCCATTCGCGTACGCGCTTTTTTTTTTTTTTTTAAGTCACCCGTGATAGACTACGTGACGATTGACGTAGCCTATCATGGCTGACTTTGCAGATCTAGCCATGATAGGCTACATGAATCGTCACGTAGCCTATCAGGGGACTTTTTTTTTTGTTTTTTTTTACATTCGTGTTAGCGGCCGGGCGAGGCGGCAAGCCTCCTCCCCGGCCTGAATTTCGGCCGGGCGAGGCGGGAAGCCTCCCCCCCAGGCCTGAACTTCGCGGGGGGAGCAGCGAAGCGCTCCCCCCACCGCGAACAAGCTGCGAGAAAAGGTAAGTGACTTTCGTCCACCCCTATCCTACATCAGCCTTCCCCAAGCTTCTGCCATCCAGGTCTGTTGTAATACAGCAGCCATCTTCCCCAGCCAACAAAGCTATTGGCTGTTAGCTACTGAGACTGAGACATGTGTTACCTTCTTATCTTCACTCTAAGGGCCTTCCTGGAGAAAACAAAATGTGGCTTTCGGTTGCCAGGGGCAATGCCACTATATCTGCAATACATTACATTTTACCTCCTGTTCACCTCCTCCAAAATGGCAGCAGTGAATCCCTCCCCCAACTAGGGATGGCCATCAGAGTAGGGATGGTGGAGAATTTCTCCACGAATCTTCGGGAGGCTGAGTGCCGACGCATTCGGCCCCCCAAAAGTGTTGGGGAAATTCTCCGCCGCCCCCCCCCCCCAGGATGGGACTTACCTTCAGCGAATGTCCCTCCCGGCGGCGGGGCCCGGCAGCATTTCGGTGGCGTTTCACCGAGGGTGGGGGCGGTGGCCGGTCTCCCGACTGGCTGACACCACCGCCATTACAAAATAAAAAAGTGCAGTATAAAAAAAAAAACACAAACCCGTGATAGGCTACATGACGATTTACGTAGCCTATCGCGGGTAGATTTCCAAAGTCAGCCGTGATAGGCTACGTAACGTCACATAGCCTATCACGGGTGACTTGGGGGGGGGAAAAAAGCGCGTACGCAAATGGCGGCGCCGCCATTTGCGTTCCTTATTTGGACAGGGGTAGTAGTCTATGTAAGTATTTACGTAGACTAGGGCGAAAATAAGGGAACGCTATTTGCGTTGCCCTTATTTTCGCTGTAGTCTACATAAATCTTTACGTAGACTGGACGTGCCAAAATAAGGAACGCAAATGGCGGCGCCCATGGGGCGCCACCATTTGCGTATGTGCTTTTATTTTTTTTTCCCAAAGTCACCCATGATAGGCTACGTGACGATTTACGTAGCCTATCATGGCTGACTTTGGAAATCTAGCCATGATAGGCTACGCAAATCATTACATAGCCTATCATGGGTGTGTGGTTTTTGTTTTTGTTTTACTTTTTTTTTCACGGCCGGGGAGACGGGGCGCTCCTCCCCGGCCTGAATTTCGCCGGCGAGGGATGGGGCGCCTCCCCCGCCGGCCTGAATTTCGGCCAGGCGAGGCGGGGCGCCTCCGCCCCTCGCCTGAACTTCGGGGGGAGAACCGAAGTGCCTCCCCCCCACCGCGAAGCAAGCTGTGGGATAAGGTAAGTCCCTTTCGTCCATCCCTACATCAGGGGAAATCTAGCCCTTTTTAGGTTCACCGGATTTCCCCAGAGCCCCTAGCTTGGCTTGCATTTGTGAGCCAAGCCATGGGTCCCCTCCAAAAAAATCTGGGAAATCTTCTCGGTCTCACCCCCCCGCCCCCGTAAATTGACATCTATGTAAATTGTGACTGCAATTTGCACAAATTTCAGCTGTAATATGCTTCATTTGCACAAATTGCTGGTGCATTTTGCACAAATGAAGCATATTACAGATGTAATTTGTGCAAATTAAACAAATTTCAGCTGACATTTGTGTGAATTACGCATGTTGCTGGTGCAATTTGAAGAAATCTCAATTAAAAATAATGAAAATCCACAAGATGGCCCAACTCCATCTGCACTGAGTCAAGCCAGCTCATGGTTAAGCAAGCCAAAGTCCAGGGGGCCAGCTGATGAAAGCTCAGCAAACCTCACCCCCCAGATGGATTCCTCTGACATCCCTATCCCCAACTTCACACTCTAAGAATGTGGTGCCAAATGGGGCAGGCCATTTTGGCTGCAAACGCACTGCAATGTTCCATTTTAGCTAGTGATGTTGATGAAATTCCTGGGAAGGGGTTCAACATGTATACTCCTCCCTACTCAAAAAGTATCACCCCATTTCAAGTGGGCTCCAAACTGAAATGGAGTTCATTCATCACCCCTTCTGCTTGCCCTTCCCACACATGTCCCCCTTCAATTGCCTCACCAGTAAACAAACAAACAAACAAACAAACAAACCTCATAATCTATAATAGCACATGATAACCTACAGGAAAGTGGGTAAACAGAGAGGTGTTGTGTCATTCTAAGGTAAGAAATAACTCTCCTGTGTGTGTGTAAGTTGGCGGGTGATGATTTTACTTCTTTTTGTTTTAAGCCTTAGTATTCCAGCACCGAGGTGTGGGAGCTCCTGGGATCATGAGATAACATCTTGCCAGTTCTTCATGCAACAGTTTCCACCCCTCTACCAAAAAGCACAGAATGACTATTCATCTGAAAGGAATCTTTATCTCTAGTGCCTGTGACTCGGTAGAAGATGTTCTCGGTTTGGAGCAAAAGATCCATTTAAATGCAAATGTTGACTTTTTGCCTGCCTCTGGAGGAAAAGGCTTTCTAATGACATTGCAAACAATCTCCTTTTTTTTTCTTCTCTAATTTTAATGGTCTCCCAGCAAGTTAGGCTCAGAGTATTCTAACATTGCAGCCCAAGTCATAATTTAGTTGGATGGAGGTGGTCACAAGGGGAACCGCAAGGCAGAAAGTAGATGAGACAGGGGGTGGGGAAAACAATACTGCCTTAGATGACTACACCCACATTGAAAAATGAACTAGGGAAAGCACTGTTTGGTGTTCGTGCCAGCTGGATTTTCCATATAAACCATCTCAGCCATTCAGCTGACATGAATGTATGATCTCCTGTGCTGCTAAGACTTCTGTTTTAGAACCTCTCCCAGATTCTGATTGGTTCCTGGGTCTCACCTGGCCTTCTGATTGGCAGAGTACCTCCTCTCTCTCTCTCTCTCTCTCTCTCTCTCTCTCTACACACACACACACACACACTCCTCTGGCCCCATGCCTAGACATTCCATCAGGGAGCTGCAACCAGGAACTGAGATGCTCTGTTTCAGCCTGCTTGGTTTTCTCTTCCCTGCCCCTCGGGGTATACTCATGCTAAAAGTACCATGGCTCTGTACCAAGCTATTTCCAAACCTGTGACCTGGATACATTGTTCAAAATAAGCATATTTGCATTCATTTGTTTATTTTTGCATAATTCATCTGTTTCTGGTGGTCATGGCAAAGAGAAAAATATTATGCAGGGCACTTTATTCCCCCCCTCCCGAACTTTAAAAATATTTCTCAGGCCCCCACACCCAGCTTCTAAGACTTCACAGATTATTTTCCCACATACTTTGCAACCTCTTTATGTAGCATTGATGGCTAGAAAAATGTTTTATGTGGGGGGAGAGCAACCCTATGGCCCCTAGACATTGTCTGAGATGCCATAGGAGAGTAGGGAGTTCCCCCTCCAAGACTAGAGACAGCACTCTGACCTTGGAAGGGGGAGTGGGAGATCCAAACTCCCTCCCCTGCCCCCTCGCAGCTCGTGTGGAAAGACCTGTGCTGGCTGCCTGAATTTGGAAAAGCAACGCTGGAGGAGGAGGAAAGGGGGTGTTCCAGTGGGCAGGGAGGGAAGGGGACTGGAGAGGCCATAATATGAGCTATCCTGAGCCTCTTTCAGCATCTTTCCCTCCCCTCTGAAGCATCATCACTAGATGGGCAAAAAAGCCCATCTAGCGAAAAACACAAGGACTGGAGGATAGGAAGGCAAAGATCACACCTCCACTGCTCCTCCTGCCCTGCCGGCTTCTGCCGAGTTCAGAGGCTCCCAAATCGTGAGAGTGCAACCATGGGTTTATGCCCTCAGTTCAGATTCTCAGGGATGCAGAATTATTCCTCCAGAATTTTCTGCAGTTCCATGTTGCAGTCTCATCCTACTTGCTTGTTCAACAACAGAACGAAATGCTCAGACACTGGTCTCTGCTTTTGCTCTGTGTTCATGGAACTTATCTC
Source organism: Heloderma suspectum (assembly GCF_057233095.1). Taxonomy (NCBI): domain Eukaryota; kingdom Metazoa; phylum Chordata; class Lepidosauria; order Squamata; family Helodermatidae; genus Heloderma; species Heloderma suspectum. The sequence goes on from NC_139461.1 coordinate 9,268,972, forward strand.
ATTCCAGTTATAGAATCCCTTGACTCATTTCAGCTCCCCAGCTGGTGAGAACATAGGAAGTTGCCTAGTACTGAGTCTGTCCATTGGTCCATCTAGCTTAGTGTTGTCTATACGCTCAAAGTTTGTTGTTGTTGTTGTTTTAAGTTATTTGTTCATGTGAACACAGCCCTAAACTTCTATGTCTGAAGTCAGCTACAGTACATAAGCAGGGATGGGCAAATCTGTCAGTTTTGCTTTCTGCATAATGTTGTTTGTTTGTTTGTTTGTTTTAAACTCAGTTTTTCTGTCCCATTTATGATAAATGCTTATAAAAAATGAACAACATTTTCACCCATCTGCACAGGCCAAATTCAGTTGGTTAAGCTCTTCCCAGCATAGAGAAACCATGTTGTGTGCCTAGGAATGAGTGAATCTGACAATTTTAGTTTCACTCTTCAGTTTGTTTTGGCCCATTTCTTCATCAGTTTGCAAATTTGGCAACAAGAAAAGAAGTCCACACGAACATTTGTAGAGTTTTGTGAGCATTTCCCTGAATGTACACTTTTTTCTATACACTATTCCTAGAACGTATACTTTTTGCAAGTGATTTTTTCCTTAATATTCGTTTCTATACATACTTTCCCCTAAAATATTAATGCCTGTGCACATTTTCTTTAATATACACATTTTTGTGTGCTTTTTGTTGATCTTAGAACTGCATTGTAGAATTGTGAAAACAGCGAATTTTTGCTCCCAGGTGGAGTTCAGTTCACATATAAGTTCAGGAGGTATGAATTAACTAGAGCTGTGTACAAATTGCTCTCAAAGTTCTTCACCATATTTGTAGGCAGAGAAATTATTAGTACAATTTCACTGAACTTCTCCTGGGAAAGGAGAAATTCTCAACAGTTTCTCACAGGTGGGGCTCACCATTGGCTGTGTTGTAGGCTTGTAGCACAGCTTCTTTCTTTCTTCCTTCCTTCCTTCCTTCCTTCCTTCCTTTCTTTCTTTCTTCTTTCTTCTCTCTCTGCCTCTCTCTGTTTCCCTCTTCATAAGGGTTTTGAGGTTTTGTTTTCTGTTTTGTTTTAATGCTGCAACAGCATCAACTGTATTGGCAGGCTGGCCCCAATTTTGCATCCACCACAATGAAGATGTGAGTAGGGATGCTGGAGAAATTTGAGATGGACTAAAATGAGTTTGGATTTCTAATAAACCAACCTGCAGAACCTGCCACAGACTGGGTTCCTCAGGCTGTGCAGAGTCTGTGGACTTTCAGATCTTTATTTTATTTTATTTTATTTTATTTAAACTTTCCTGAAATTTACTCTAATTTATTCATAGGAAAATATACGAGTTTCTGCTGAAACATATGCCTTCCTGGAAAATATATGAGGGGGAGATTTGAAAGTAATGGGGGACAATATCCTAAACCTTATGTACTCATAGAATCATAGCATAGTAAGGTTGCAAGGGTTCCTATAAGACCATCAAGTCCAACCCCCTGCTCAATGCAGGAATCTAAATCAAAGCATCCCTGACAAGTGGCTGTCCAGCTTCATCTTGAATGCCTCTGGCGTGGGAGAGTCCACTGCTTCCCTAGGTCATTGGTTCCATTGTACTCACATACATTAAGTACATTGTTGCAAACCCTCTTATGGAATTATTTGCATATTTGTCTGCATAATGGGAAAAAAAATATTGAATGGACCAGAATGAACGACACCACACAATCCACGAAGCTCACATGGGATGGATTACACAAAATCTGGACATCTCTGGGCGTGGGGGGGGCAGTGTTGTGTAGCTCCAGGGAAGAGGTGGAGCTAATGCTTAGCCAAAATCTGTCCTCCTGTTTCCTGGAAATTCTCTTCCCCCATGAACAGGCTTTCATAGTTCTGCCTCATTCTCAGAGTGTTCTATTATTTATTCTTGTGATGTTTTTGAGCATGTGGGTACAACCCTCTCCGGTTCCTGTTATGGAGGAGTCGTACAAGAGACATTCTCTTGCATCAAATTTCCATCATGTTTCACCTCCCACGATGGTATCACTCAAGAGACTGCTGCCGTTTCTCTTGGTTCTTTTCCCAGCTCCCCCCTGCCAGTTTTAAAATGGCTCCCTGCCTGTTTTAAACTTAATTTTGTTACCATGGAAACAATGATTTTCTGGAGGTGGAGCTTAACTTATTATAAAGTTTTTAAAAAAATCAATCCCTTCTCTTAGCCCACGCAGCAATCAGATCTGACCATTGGCAATGTAGTTCCTGCCAGATTTCTGCTGCTGAAAAAGACACTTGCATTAATCGCTCTTACATTGCAGAGATGGGAAAACTTCTCATCGGGAGTGATCTTTTATTTATAAATCCTCGGAGCCACCTTTCCATCAATTAAAGCTACTTGAAACAGTGCATGGAATAAATCTCAGCAAAGCTCAGACCAGAATCAACGTCACTAAAGCCACTAAAATAGCAAAGTGGAACAAGCCAACTCTCCCTAGAATAACGCTCCTGCTTTTAGAATGCCATACCCGGAACTGGGGTTATTGATGGCTTCCCCACACTCAGCCTCCTGGACCCCGCTCGCCAAGTTGTGGGGCGCTGACGGACCCAGCCATGGAGAGCCCGAGAGCTTAGCAGCACCTGGAAGTCGCTCAGCCCTCACTGCCAGAACCACTGCTTCCTTCTCCCTCCTGCGGGCAGCTGGGCTACTGTGGCAGCAGCAGCGCTGGTGGGACAGGAGGACAACAACAAGGGCTTCCCTCTCATCATCATCCTGCCCCACCAATGTCATCATGGTAGCCAGGAGAAGGGGAAGAGGAGAGGGGGGTGGAGCTCCCTTCCCCTCCTCCCCCCATCCTAGCGGCAGTGATGCTGGCAGGGCAGGAGACCTTGCTGGGCCCATCCACTCCTGTGTGTCTGTCCTCACCCATCCTCCTTCGTGGCCGCCATCTTAACACAAGATGGGGGCTCTTGTTTTTCCTGTGTCTATTGTTGCGGAAATTGCCTTCTAGGGCCACCATTGTGCACAACTATAGACTTACAAAAAACTTGACCTTCCCATCTTGCATTAAAACCGTGGCTGCAAAGGAGGATGTGTCAGGAGTGCCCTAGCTGCCTCTTACAGTCTACTCCAATAGCCAATTCAAGACACAGACAAAAGGATTCTTTTCAAGACTTTAATCCTCCTTTTACAACATAATGACTCTTTCAGATGCTAATCACCAGCGACTAAGCAAGGAACAGCACTGGGGAAAGATAGCAGAGTAGCCTATGCTCCAGGTTAGGCAGTTGGTCCCTGTTTGAGGGAGAATCACGGGAAGACCCTGAACTTATGGGCTAGGGAGAGTTCCTCCCTCTTTCCCTTGGGTCCTCGGGACGCAACCGTTGCTTGCGCACCAAACGAGCTCTACGCCTCCTTTCAGCGCCCTCCAGCTGTCGTCACTCCCGGTGTCGGTGTCGAGCGTCCAGCAAACCCCCCTCCCGCACCCTCTCACTGCCAGGGTCACTATCTCTCCCAGGAATGCTGGCAGGAGGAATCTCTGCCAGCTGCTGTGCCTGTGAGAGATGAGCGCGCTCCTCTCCCATGGATTGCTGTTCCTCCTTAGAATCAGAACTGCTCTGGGGTTCTATCGGCTCAGTTTCCACCCTGACAGGATGGGCAGAGGGGAGACGTGCATGAGCCTAGCCTGGATGTGAGTGGAAGAGTCGCCCAGCCCTCCAGGGGCTTGCACGGCCCGGCAAACCTGAACGAGTGGCAGTGGAGGCTGCTGGAGTGCCTGCTGAGTGCGGACGCAGTGGCAGCCATCCATCCCTATCCAGAAGCAGTCTTCCCCAACCTGGTGCCTTCAAAATGTGTAGGGTGGCCATGTGTCCTCTTTCACAGAGGACAGTCCTCTCTTTGAAGGGCTGTCCCATCTAGTTCCATTTTAAAGATAAAGAACCAAAAGATCTGTACTTTATCACCATTTAGCCCCTGGACAGTGGACTGAACAGGTCAGCACGCTCAGGTCACCTGGTCACAGTCTTCCACCCTCTGATGTATTTCTATTTAAATGATAACAATTATTTATAGAGTTGTTGTTGTTGTTCAGTCGTTCAGTCGTGTCCGACTCTTCGTGACCCCATGGACCATAGCACGCCAGGCCTTCCTGTCCTGCGCTCTCTCCTGGAGCGTGCTCAAGTTCATCTTCATTGCATCCGTGATGCTATCTAGCCATCTCATCCTCTGCCGTCCCCTTCTCCTTTTGCCTTCAGTCTTTCCCAGCATCAGGGTCTTTTCCAGGGAGTTTTCTCTTCGCATTAGGTGGCCAAAATATTGGAGCTTCAGCTTCATTATCTGTCCTTCCAATGAGCACTCAGGGTTGATTTCCTTTAGGATGGACTGATTTGACCTCCTTGCAGTCCAGGGGACTCGTAAGAGTCTTCTCCAGCACCACAGTTCGAAAGCATCAATTCTTCGGCGCTCAGCCTTCCTTATAGTCCAGCTCTCACAGCCATACATTACTACTGGGAAAACCATAGCTTTGATTAGACGGACCTTTGTCGGCAAGGTGATGTCTCTGCTTCTTACTATGCTGTCTAGGTTGGCCATAGCTTTCCTCCCAAGGAGCAAGCGTCTTTTAATTTCATGGCTACAGTCACCGTCTGCGGTGATCTTGGAGCCCAAGAAAGTAAAATCTGTCACTGCTTCCATTTCTTCCCCTTCTATATGCCAGGAAGTGATGGGGCCAGATGCCATGATCTTCGTTTTTTTAATGTTGAGTTTCAAACCAGCTTTGGCACTCTCCTCTTTCACCCTCAACAAGAGGCTCTTGAGATCCTCTTCGCTTTCTGCCATTAGGGTGGTATCGTCTGCATATCGGAGGTTGTTGATAATTCTCCAGCAATCTTAATTCCGACCTCTGATTCATCCAACCCAGCATTTCTCATGATGTACTCTGCATATAAGTTAAATAAGCAGGGTGACAATATGCAGCCTTGTCGTACTCCTTTCCCAATTTTGAACCAATCGGTTGTTCCATGTCTGGTTCTTACTGTTGCTTCTTGACCCTCGTACAGGTTTCTCAGGAGACAGGCAAGGTGGTCTGGTACTCCCATCACTTTAAGAATTTGCCACAGTTTGTTGTGATCCACACAATCAAAGGCTTTAGCGTAGTCAATGAAGCAGAAATAGACGTTTTCCTGGAATTCTCTTGCTTTCTCCATGATGCAGCGAATGTTGGCGATTTGATCTCTAGTTCCTCTGCCTCTTCGAAACCCAGCTTGTACTTCCGGTAGTTCTCGGTTCGCATACTGCTGAAGCCTAGCTTGTAGGATTTTGAGCATCACCTTGCTGGCATGTGAAATGAGCGCAATTGTGCGGTAGTTTGAACACTCTTTGGCGTTGCCCTTCTTTGGAATTGGAATGTAAACTGACCTTTTCCAGTCTTGTGGCCACTGTTGAGTGTTCCAGATTTGTTGGCATATTGAATGCAGCACTTTAACAGCATCATCTTTTAGGATTTTAAATAGCTCGGCTGGAATACTGTCATCTCCGCTAGCTTTGTTGTTACTAATGCTTCCTAAGGCCCACTTGACTTCACTCTCGAGGATGTCCGGCTCAAGTTCAGTGACCGCACTATCATGGCTATCAGGGACATTCAGATCTTTCCTGTATAGTTCTTCTGTGTATTCTTGCCACCTCTTCTTAATCTCATCTGCTTCTCTTAGGTCCCTGCCTTCTTTGTCCTTGATCATGCCCGTCTTTGCACAAAACGTTCCCTTGAGATCTCCAATTTTCTTGAAGAGATCTCTAGTCTTTCCCATTCTGTTGTTTTCCTCGATTTCTTTGCATTGTTCATTTAAGAAGGCCTTCTTGTCTCTCCTTGCTATTCTCTGGAACTCTGCGTTCAGTTGGGTATATCTTCCCCTTTCTCCCTTGCTTTTCGCTTCCCTTCTTTCGTGAGCTACTTGTAAAGCCTCATCAGACAGCCACTTGGCTTTCTTGCATTTCTTTTTCTTTGGGATGGATTTCGTTGCTGCCTCCTGAACAATGTTACGGACCTCCGTCCATAGTTCCTCAGGCACTCTGTCTATCAGGTCTAATCCCTGAAATCTATTCCTCACCTCCACTGTATATTCATCAGGGATATGATTTAGGTCATACCTGAACGGTTTAGTGGTTTTCCCGACGTTCTTCAATTTAAGACGAAATTTTGCAAGAAGCAGCTCATGATCTGAGCCACAGTCAGCTCCAGGTCTTGTTTTGACTGACTGTATGGAGCTTCTCCATCTTTGGCTGCAAAGGACATAATCAATCTGATTTCGATATTGACCATCTGGTGATGTCCATGTGTAGAGTCGCCTCTTGTGCTGTTGGAAAAGAGTGTTTGCTATGATCAGCATGTTCTCTTGGCAAAACTCTATTAGCTTTTGTCCTGCTTCATTTTGTACACCAAGGCCATGCCTGCCTGTTATCCCGGTGATTTCTTGATTTCCTACTTTAGCATTCCAATCCCCTATGATGAAGAGGAGATCTTTTTTTGGTGTTAGTTCTAGAAGGTGTTGTAGGTCTTCATAGAACCGATCAACCTCAGCTTCTTCGGCATCAGTGGTTGGGGCATAGACTTGAATTACTGTGATGTTGAATGGTTTGCCTTGGATTCGTACTGAGATCATTCTATCATTTTTAAGATTGTACCCCAGTACTGCTTTTCCCAACCTTTTGTTGACTACGAGTGCTACTCCATTTCTTCTAAGGGATTCTTGCCCACAATAGTAGATATGATGGTCACCTGAATTAAATTCGCCCATGCCTGTCCATTTGAGTTCGCTGATTCCCAAAATGTCGATGTTCAATCTTGCCATCTCATGTTTGACCACCTCCAGCTTACCTTGATTCATTGATCTGACATTCCAGGTTCCTACACAATATTGTTCTTTACAGCATCGGATTTTCTTTTCACCACCAGACACATCCACAGCTGACTGTCCTTTCGGGTTTGGCCCAGCCGCTTCACTCTTTCTGGCGCTACTTGGAAATACCCTCTGCTCTTCCCCAGTAGCATATTGGACACCTTCCGACCTGAGGGGCTCATCTTCCGGCGTCATCTCTTTTAGCCTTGTGATACGTTCCATGGGGTTTTCTTGGCAAGAATACTGGAGTGGGTTGCCATTTCCTTCTCCAGTGGACCACATTTTGTCAGAACTCTCTGCCATGACCTGTCCGTCTTGGGTGGCCCTGCACAGCATAGCTTATGGCTTCACTGAGTTACACAAGCCCCTTTGCCACAATAAGGCAGTGATCCATGAAGGGGATTTATAGAGTTGCATCTTCACAAATAAATTAGCATAAGCAAATTTTACACAAATGTGTGTCCTCTTTTTTGGTGGTCCATTTCCTCTTCTGGGACGATTCATGTGTGGACATCATACCAACACACCTGGGAGGGTACCAGATTTGGAGATGACTGTCTGCTCCAAAATATCATTGCAGTACCAGGGATGGGGCAAACACAAAATGGGAGACCTGAACACAACCCCCCCCCCATCAAATAAATGTGAGATATTATGTATTGTTCCAGACCCATATTCCAGATTGAACTTCAAAACCGGCCACAATTGTAGTCCATCTCACCTCTCCCTCAGCCAGTTCAGCCCCTTTCCAAGCAAAGCAGAAACAAACAAGAAAATATGTCCACGTAAAGTGAAGTACTGAGATGGGGGAGGGGAATAACCAGAGGTAGGAGGAAGCCCAACTCACTAACAGGTCAGTAGGTCAGGGTCAGGCGCAGTCAACCCAGCCAGGTCTAGTCACAATCCTGCTGGAATGAAGGGATTGGTAGTTTTCTGTGCACAGAAGAAACTACAAATCTCTTGATCTATGGCAGCAAATTATGCTTTGAGCATGCTCAGAAACATCATTTCAACCTCCATGAGTTGGCTGGACCAGACAGCCTGCAAGACTGGTACTGAACTGGGCTTCCTTCTGCTGCTGGTAACTTCCCTTCACAACGGCAATGGGGGGAGGGTGCTTGGATGTGTGTGTGTGGGGGGGTGTTTACCATCTGGGTTTTGAGATTGTTTCTTGTGCGAGTATTCACAAAAGCCTTCAAGGAATGTTTGCAAAACCCAGATGGTCCTTGAGGTGAACAGGGGGATGTTTACCCATCTCCAACAGCTGTTGCACACTTTATATATATAAAAAAAAAACACCACAGGAAACTGAAGTGTGGAACAAATGAACTTGGCCTCACACTACGCAACTCTTACTGAAACTGATCTCAGGGGCGGCTAACCATCCTGGCTGGAGAGTGTTGGGAGTTGTAGTCTGACACATCTGGAGATCTCCTAGAGATCCCAAAATACATTCAGGGGTTGGGGTTCAACGAATCTTCCTAGGCTCCCCCCCTCCCCAGACTAGGGATGTACAGAAGTCACTTACCTTTTATGAAATTTGATTCGTGGTGGGGGGGAGGCGCTACGTCCCACCCCCCAAAATTCTGGCCAGGGGGAGGCACCCCGTCCCTCCCGCCACGAATCCTGGCCGGCCGGGTCTGCAAATGGCAGCAGCCGTAGCCGCCGCCGTTTGCGTCCCTGCAATCAGCCGTAATAGGCTACATAAATGTTTACATAGCCTATCACAGCTGAGTGGGGGGAAAAAAACCCATTTGCGTTCCTTATTTTGGCACGTCTAGTGTACGTAAACATTTACGTAGACTACGGCGAAAATAAGGGGAACGCATTTGCGTATGCACGGTTTTTGGTTTTTGGTTTTCACTCAGCCGTGATAGGCTATGTAAACATTTACGTAGCCTATCATGGTATTTTTTAAAAATCTAGCCATGATAGGCTACGTAAATCTTTACATAGCCTATCACATTTTGTTGTTGTTGTTTTTTACTGGAAATGGCAGCGGCAGCAGCCGATTGGAAGACCGGCCGCCGCAGCCACCGCCGCCGAACTGCCGCCGAACCGCTGCCGGAGCCACCGCCGCCAGGAGGATTCACCCAAGGTAAGTCCCGTCCCGGCGGGGTGGGGGGGCAGACCATTTTGCCACCAATTTTGGGGGACCGAATGCGCTGGCATTTGGCCTCCCCAAGATTCGTGGCGAAATTCTCTGACATCCCTACCCCGGACTTCATTTCAGGTCACGCTGTGGCACCTGACTCAGTCTGCAGAGCATCAGGCCAGTTCATAGATTTTCTGGGAATCTTGTGCGGGAGGAGGTTCTGCATCATGTGCAAATTTCTGAGCAGTCTGCTCAAATTATGGCCAAATTTGTGCAAGTGACGCAAATAACAGCCAAATGTGTATGATTTGCACAAATGTGGCTGTAATTTGGGCAAACTGCATAACCTTCCAAAATAACGTGCAAAAGTTCCCAGACTTTGGGGAACAGTTCCCAGCTCAATTTGCAGATGAAAAGCGAGTCGTACACACCACAGAACTCTATCAAGCCAAAAAAGAACCGGGTTTCCCAGTGACGGACATCTAGCGGTTGGTTGCAAAGGTTCTCTGGGTGCTGCCCTTACTAGAAACCTGGCTGTGTTGTTGCGCTTTCCAGGGTAGTGGTGGTACTATGTTTGCAGCATCCCTCTTTTTGTCTTCCGACTTTATAGCTACTTCAGCATTTCTCCAAATTGACTCCAAACCCTAACCCTAACCCTTTAAAACTTCCCATCCATCAATGCAATTCTTCTATTTGTTATCCAGCTCCATCTGCTATCACCACTTATTTTTGCCCATCACCTGGAGCTGATACCTTCAGAATCAGCTTGAGCATTAATGGGATGTTTGTACTGTCTGACAGCTGAGAAATCTAAGTTATCAAGCTTCTGAAAGCTGTTCCTAGCCTGAGGGAACTTTGTGGCATCAGGGATGAAGCCCATCACTCATCTCCTTTGCACACTTCAACCAGCCAAATATAGCAAATGCCCAAACTCGTGCTCATCTAAAGCACTCCTGGAAGTCTGCAGTGCAGGTATGTGGGCAGACCGGCTCAAAAACTGGGAACCATTGGGGTCACACCAACAGACTACAGGACACTTTCTGCCAACTGAGCTCAAAGAATCAGCATGCGGTAGCTCAATTCTTGAGCTCGAAGAATCAGCATGCCTGCCTTGCACCACTTTTGAGATCATGCGCAGCTGCAGCACTAAGCTGGCAAGGGTGTCTCATCTTTTACGAGGGAAGTCATATTCTGAACCCCACACAGACGATTTGTAAAAGCATATGGAAAGAAAAAAGAGAAGTTATTGATGAGCTTTACAGCCTGAGGAGAAATCAGCTTTCTCGACATAAAAAAATTAAACATTTCGAATGTGAAGGTAAACACTTTGCAAAAGTTTGGCCATTGGTATCTGGCTATGTTCTTATATGCAGAGTCCCATTGCCTAACACAGCAGTGGCAAATTACAGCCTCTGGGCCCCACCAAGGCAGTGTAAGCTGTCCCTCCAGTCCATGGCTGCTCTCAATAAGCCCTGCCTACCCTCTGTCTTTCTCATTCTCCTCCCTGCTATCCAGCAGCAGCCATGAGGAGAACAAGATGCTCATCATGTCGGCAGCTCCTTGCCATCCCTTAGCCTCAACTTGCGGGGGGGGGGGGGAACACGACACAATGCTTTCCCAGGGTACCTGAATTTATTAGACTGGCCATCAAATTTTTAGAATACAGTAACACTCAGGCAAAATGAGCACAAATTTAATTTGCTAAAAAAAAAAAATAGCAAAATTGTTCAGGGAAGTTTCATGCAACTCATCTATACGTACATTAAGATAATTGTTGGAGAAGCTACTTGCTGGCCCATTGTTAAGATCTGTAAGACTGGCAGGCACTTGAGACAGGGCCTTCTCAGTGATGGCTCTTGCCCTATGGAACTCCCTCTTGAGAGATAAATGGGAGGTTCCATTTATTGTTCTTTTTTTATTGGGTTCCTGGGCCAACTCAAAGTGCTGGCCATTGTCTTCAATGCCCTAAATGGGTTAGGACCAAAAAAACCCAAAGGACCCTCTCCTCCCAGATAACCCTGCCCATTCCTTGACCTTGACCACTGAAGTGGCTGTTCTTCAGGTCCCGCCAATATTTGAGGTGCATTTGGCAGAGATGTAGGGGTGGGCCTTTCTTGTGGCTGCCCCTAGACTTTAAAACACCCTGCCTAAGTAAATCTGTGTTGTGGCCTTTCTGCAGGTCTTTTCACTATGTTTCAAAGACCTTTCTTTTCACATAGGTGCTACGCTGATGACTGTTTACTTTTGACTCCATGGAAAATGAATGTTTGATATAATCTTTATCTGTACCCCTCCTGCCTTTTAACTATTATCTTGCTATGTTTCATTGTTTTCATGCTTGTTGGAAGTGGACTTGAGTGTTTGTTCGATTGTGTGTTTGTTTATTTTTTAGTGGAAAGACAGGATAACAATATTTGAATAAAATAAATACATGAATGCAAGCTGCCACTTGCAATGTGAAGTGGTACAGCCCTGACACTGGTTGACCACCACAATGAGAACTAGGCCTCTGCGTAACTTAAGAAAGGGGCCTTTGTTTGTTCTTCCCCAATGTGCCATCTGTGATCAGGTCAAGGAGAAAACAGAAGGATGCACAGAAGGGAAGAGAGATGGGTCTTACCCTGGAGATAACCTAGAATGGCTTTGTCAGCAGTCATCTTGAAAAGGTTGCATCGGAGAGCATCACACTTCCAACTTCCCAGTCGCTTCTTGGAAGCAGAGCATCATTTGCTATGCAGATCACCACTCATTCAAATACTGGGGAAGGGAGTTGGAGGAAGTGGGACAAAAGGTCAACATCTCCTCCTCCAGGCTGGAAGCCGAGGAAGTGCTCGGTTGGCACCATGGGTCACTGCCCTCCTTTCTTCTTCTGATTGTTTGTGTTTATAAATATTAGATGCTGCCATGCAAAGGAGAGAAGCCGCTCATGGGCAGGGGCTGCACAGAGTGAGAAGAGACAGTTGAGGTTGCGAGGGAAGCAGAAAGCTTCCCAGGGACCTCTTCTAACCTCATAATGTGAGGAACACAAAATCCGGCCAGTTGCTTCTGCCACTTGCCATAGGCATAGCTGCATGGAGTGATGACGCCTAACGTGTCGGTTCCATAAACCTTTATGCCTTCTGAGAATGGGGATGGCATGGAACAACAAGTGAGGCACTTTGCCATCCCCGGAACTGGCCCCAACCCTCTGGGCTTCTTGCTCACAATAGCAGCAGCACTGGGCACTGATGCATGTTTTTAATCCAATCCTTTTCTTGTTATACCCAGACAGGAAGTCCTGTAAAGAGGTCTACCTTTGTAAGTTCCTTTAGGGTGCAATCCTATGCAGGTTTAGGCAGAAAAAAAGTCCTACAACTTCCAGCATTCCCCAGCCAGCTTTGCCAGCATTCCCTGGAATGCTAGGAGTTGTAGGACTTTTTTCTGCCTAAACCTGCATAGGCTTGCACCCTTAGACAAATGATCAGCACACCTGAGAAACTACTAAATATCATACAGATGGTCTACTTTGGTCATTTCTTTAGAAATCTTTTTAGGGCATAATCCTAAATTATATTTAGGGCATAATCCATGCCTGGCTGGGGCATGCTGGGAGTTGTAGGACTTTTTCCTGTTTAAACATGCATAGGATTACACCCTTAATCTAGGGGTGGGTCTGTTCCATCCCATGTATGCATTGATTTGCATTTTAAAGCAACTGCATGGAAATTCACAGTTAAATATTATTCGAATACAAATTTTTAAATGTCTTACGGATTGTGTTTTGTGCCAAGAACTGCTTTGGGACATTCAAGAAGTGCAACATTTGGTGAATAACTAGATTCCAGTCTGTGCATTAATCCAGGAAATACCAGTCAGGACAGTTTCTATCAGAATCTGCAAGGTCTGAATTCTTGAAACATTCTAAATTTTAATCCCACCTTTCTTTTGTAGCTCAAGAAAGCTAATGGCAGGAGATCCAGATTTTCAATACAATATTCCCCAGTTAAAAACAGAGCTGTTCTGCACTCCCAAGCAATTGCTTGGAGCAGCAAGTTTTTGAGAAGCATCAGGGAAGTAACACACAGGTCAAGAGACACGCCCCAGAATTCCATGCAGTGTCACAGAGGATGTGGGGGCACAACCCTCAGACTGACCCCAGCTATGTACAGTCCAGGACTTGCCCCCTAGCACCATTTGCATTGTTGCATAAGAGTCTGAAGATCACTGTAATGAGCTGGGGGCGGGAGGGTTCTCCATGACAATGGAAGGAGAAGCAAATGGAAGATTTTCCTAGGAATCGGCTTTGGTGTGCTTTAGTCCACACAGGGCTCCATGAGTGAGTGCACCGAACCAGCATAAATCGCTTCACAGAACATCCGGTTGGGGTGGGGGGTTGCAGTGAACATCATCTGACTGGCGGGGGCTGCTCAACCAATAACAGAGCCCCCCCTTGTCCAGACACGCCCCCCCCCGCTGCCTTTTCTCCTCTGATAGAATCCTGGGAGGTTTTCTCCTGTGATTCTCCTTCTTTCTCCCCCCTCTCTCACTACATTAATTACTTCCTTAAAACACAAAACAGGACAGAAAGTCAGAAACACAGCTGTCTTCTCCCTCCCTTAAAGCCCGGGATGCTGCCAGGCTCTGCATTTACTACTCCTTACACCTGGTGAAGTGTTTCAGAGCCTTTAGGAGACTTAACCCTGTGAATACTTGAAGCACCCTGGCTCCACCCAGCCCTTTTTCTAATCTCCTTTCCCCTGAAGCTCCCGATGCTGCAAAGGAGCTAAGCTGTGAATTAATTACTTCCAAAAAGAAAGGAAGTAAACTTCAACGACAAGCCTCACTGAACACAATGGGAGTTACTTCTGAGTAGACACACATATGTTTGTGGTGAAAAAGACAGGGACAGGAAAGCAGCTCCCTTTCTAATCCAATGCTGCCTGCACATGATCGAAGGTGCAAATTAGTTACTTCCGAACGGCAATAAACTAGGGGTGGACGAAAGTCCCTTACCTTTCGCCGAAGCTTGTTCACGGTGGGGGGGAGGCGCTTCGCTGCTCCCCCCGCGAAGTTCAGGCCGGGGGGGAGGCTTCCCGCCTCGCCCCGGCCGAAATTCAGGCCGGGGGGGAGGCTTCCCGCCTCTCCCGGCCGCGAACTCGAAAGTTTAAAAAAAAAACAAACGCCCCCGATAGGCTACGTGACGATTAGCGTAGCCTATCACAGCTAGATCTGCAAAGTCAGCCATGATAGGCTACGTCAATCATCACGTAGCCTATCACGGGTGACTTTAAAAAAAAAAAACACGTATGCTAATGGCGGCCCCCATAGGGAGCCACCATTCGCGTTCCTTATTTGGTCGCCGTAGTCTACGTAAATCTTTATGTAGACTACAGCGACCAAATAAGGAACGGGAATGGCGGCTCCCTATGGGGGCCGCCATTATCCATACGCGCTTTTTTTTTTTTTTTTTTAAGTCACCCGTGATAGGCTACGTGACAATTGACGTAGCCTATCACGGCTGACTTTGCAAATCTAGCCATGATAGGCTACATTAATCGTCACGTAGCCTATCAGGGGACGTTTTTTTTTTTTTTCTTTTATTGCAATGGCAGCGGCGGCAGCCGGTCGAAAGACCGGCTGCTGCTCCCGCCCCGCTCGAACACCTGCCGAACCGCCGGCCGGACCCGCCGCCGGGAGGGACATTCGGCGAAGGTAAGTCCCATCCCGGGGGGGTGCGGGGGGCGGGGGGTGTTCGGAGGATTTCTCCCCGAAACTTGTTTGGGGGGCCGAACACGTTGGCGCTCGGCCCCCCGAAGTTTCGGGGAGAAATTCTCCGCCATCCCTACAATAAACCAAACAACAGAGGATTGCAGCTTTGAGATAGCATTTTATAGCTGTTAGGGAATGAGTGCTTTAAAATGTGCTGTTTCAAATGAGGGCGATCTCTGTAAATTCTGAAGTGCGTATTCAGAGGACAAGCCTCATTGACCACAATGGGAGTTACCTCTGGGTAGACACTGATTACTTTGTGCTGGAAAACACAGGACAGGAAACACCCCTTGACTGGGGTCATGGCGAAAGGCACACCCCTGGACAGGGCTAGCATACCTGAGCTAAATGCGGGGGTTGGGGCACACAACAACTATACCACAAAGAACCCAACTTAAGGAAAAGAATCAGACTTAAAGTAGTCTCAGGAAATCTGGTTTTTCTATGAAAAGCTTCAGGGTGGCTGCAGGATGGCTATGATGTCATGTGCCCTGAACAACCTCAAAATGGAGCCAGCTCACAGCAAGTAGACCATGGAGACATCCCTTGCTTAAAGTGGACTTCACAGAGTCCCTATATGCTGGTGATAGGCCTGTGTAATGTTAATGTAGCTTAACCAGCAGCTTCATGGTTAAGCAAGCAGGCCTTTTACACCAGGCCTTAGTTAGTTCCAAGAAAGTACAGCTCCATATCTCAACAATTATTGTACATTGCTAAGCCTCCCCCAGTTATCTCATGAAGTGAAAGAGGTAAGCATGTGCTGCCTTGATTCTCATAGGACAGCTGGGAGATTCCCTCATCCCAGGAGCTAGAATGTAGAAGCCCTCAGAGAAGGAGTGACTGATTTCCAAACCTGCGATGCTTGGAGCACCTTTGGGGAGAAGAAGCCCCCTTCTCCTGAAAGTGTGTTGGCCTGAAAGGGGAGAGAGGCAGTGCCTGTCAGCTCATGAGCAACAGGTAGGCATTTAGCAAAAAAGCTTTTAAGATCCAATCCACAGACTTTGCACCTTGGTCTCGCTCCAAAGGGCAATATGCGCGCAGGCCAAGTTGGAGAAACTTTTTGCCCTAAGAACGGCTTCTCCATCTATCTTGGGGGCCCAGATGCTCCAGCTGTGACAGCTTCACTGGCTGAGGAGAGGTGTGAGCTTTCTTTGCATGTCTACTCTGCCTCTATTTTCTATCAATAAACTGTCATCTTTTTGCACAAGTGGCTTCATTTCATCTTGGTAATCAAAAGTACCTACTTTGACTGGGACCTGGCAGAATCAGAACCCCAGATCAATATAGCCACCTTTTGCAGTATGTACTGTGCATCCACTTTCGGAAGTAAAATTATTTGGACTAACCCTAGTAATAATCACTGAAATGAACATGGATCTTTTCTGTTAATTCTAAAATGAGAGTGTGAAGTGGCTGTTAAAAATGGGCCTTAGTCCAGAACGTAAGAACTTAAGAATAATGTAAGGATAATATAGGATAATGTAAGCCGCCTTGAGTTCCTTGCGAGAGGGAGAAAGGCGGGGTATAAATGCAATAAATAAATAAATAAAGAAGAGCCCTGCTGGATCAGACCAAAGGTCCATCTAGTCCAGCATTCTGTTCACATAGTGACCAACCAGCTGCCTGTGGGAACAGCTCATGGCCTTCCCACAGGCACCTGGTTGGCCACTGTGTGAACAGAATGCTGGACTAGATGGACCTTTGGTCTGATCCAGGATGACTCTTCTTATGCTTTTAGGCATAGCTCTTCTCTTACTTGTCCACACCACACCCCATTTATCCTGCCCTTGAAATTTTATGTAGTACAGAAAGCATTCACCTCTTCATGCTAGGCTACAGGATTCTAAATTCTCTAACCCACTGTTCTACTTCCTTTTGCTTAGGAAACACCTCCCATTTTCTGGATTGTATATAATTTGAAAGGAACTGGGCACTGGAACTTGCAGGTGAAACAGGAAGCACAAATGACTATGCCTTTCTTTCCCAGGGTATGTATCGCTCCATGTGCAGTCCTGATTCTGGACATTACAATAAAGAACAAAAACAGCAAGTATGAGTTATGTATACCTCCTGTTCACCCTGCAAGTTAAAATGTACAAAACAAGTTGCAGTGCTAGAAGCAGGGTGGGCATCAACTTGCAGATACCTGAATGAAAGTAGGACCCCTTATTTCAATTGAGTCTTAAGCTACGCTGTGGAGGACTTAGCCTAATGTTCAATAGGGATGTTGTTGCAAGTGCCTGACAGCAGGGTGGAGTCCAACAGACCCCACCCCGCTTGGTCCCCTGGCCCCCCTCGCTGAGTTGCAGGGTGCTTGCAGATGTGCTTACCAAACAGTCTGGGAGCGCCCCGCAGCCGTTCGCTCCTCACACCTCTAGTGTTGTAGAGATGGCCCTGTATGGCTGCCATTTTGTGCAACATTAAATATATGGAAGTTAGGGATCCCTGATCTTGCATAAAAATGGCAGTTCGCAACAATGAGTGGGCAGCTATGGAGCACTCCCAGAGCAAGTCCTCTCATGCAGCCTGACAAGTGGAGGTGGGCAGCAGTAGCAACTTGGCACACACCAGCACCCAGCGGGCATGGGAGAGTCTGTCCATCTGTGTGTGTAATCCAGCACTGGAAGTTGCTGCCATGTGCAGAGCAGTTCCTCGCTCTCCAGGGTATCACTCATTTTCAACCTGAAGTCACTCAAGGGCTACTGTTTCTCACCACTGCTGTGTCCTCTCCCAGACTGATATTTAATTATCAGATTGAAAGAATCAGACAATAAACAAGATCTATAAGCAACACAAAGAAATGTTGTTCATGGGCTCAGGTTGCACTGAGGGTCAAGTTCCAAGGAAAACCCACATTTTTTACCCATTCTGCATGAATGGATATTCTCCTCAAGAGACAATTCTGTTTTCTATTAAGGAGATATATAAAGGTCTCCAGCTACACTTGCTAAAGGAAATGTCCATATAATGGTTTGTGCATGTGTGTGTGTGTGTGTGTGTGTGAGAGAGAGAGAGAGAGAGAGAGAGATTGAGAGAGAGAGAGATCATAAATGTGTATATATATACCCAAACACAAGCCATGCACAATCTCAACTCTTGCAAAAAGGTCAGCGACTTCATTTCTAACCTCATCATATTAGGGCTGAGATGAAAATCCTTTAAAAAAAATTCCAGGGATCCTTATGATGGTGGCTAGGGGTGTACGAAACCCCGCTTACCTGGCTCCGCCGGGTTCCGCTGGGGGGGGAGGCACTCCGTCCCTCCCCCCAGGAATCCTCGCCGGCGGGCTCCGCCAGCAGCTGGACATCTGGCCGCTGGCTAGCAGGGACACAAATGGTGGCTGCCATAGCCGCCGCCATTTGCGTCCCTGTATTCAGCCGTGATAGGCTACGTAAAGACTTGCGTAGCCTATCACGTCTGGGTTAAAAAAAAAACCACACAAACCCATATGCAAATGATGGCGGCTATGGCCGCCGCCATTTGCGTTCCTTATTTTTGGCCATCTTAGTCTATGTAAATATTTACGTAGACTAAGACGGCCAAAAATAAGGAACGCAAATGGCGGCGGCCATAGCCGCCATCATTTGCATATGCGTTTGTGTGTTTTTTTAACCCAGACATGATAGGCTATGTAAGTCTTTACGTAGCCTATCACATCTATGTTAAAAAAAAAAAAGACGAGACTGCAAATGGCGGCGGCGGCAGCAGCCAGTCAGAAGACCAGCCACCACCGCCGAAGCCTCCGCTGGACCCGCCGCCGTCCGGAACATCCGCCCCAGATAAGTCTCATCCAGGGGGGGATCCGTGGGGGGCGGGGGGGGGCAGGCCATTCCGCCATGGATTTCGAGGGGCCGAATGCACACTGGCATTCGGCCTCACCGAGATCCGTGGTGGAATTCTCTGACATCCCTAATGGTGGCAGGAGTGAATTCTGTCCCACAGACAGGATGGGATGGCAAAAATGTTTTTGGGGGAATACTAACCTTTTAGCAGGTTTAATTTCCCTTCACCTTCCTTTGCAGCTTCTAGTGGTGACAAGGGCCTGTGTGCCACCATTTTATATTCCCCAGAAGGGGCATTGGCCATGGTGAATGATGGCAGCTGCCAATGACTGAGTTCAAGCAGTCTGGGGTAATGAAAATGGTGGCATGTGAGCCCCTGAATAAAAAAAAACCCTTTTGCTGCAACCACCACCAAGGTCCAATGGAAGCTGGTGGTTCTGGTATTGGTGGGGCTGTGAATTCATTCTGAGTTGCATGTAGGGGGGGGAGTAAGAGGTAAGCAGCACCCCAGAACCCACAATAGAAATGCTTCCATAACTTTGCCAATGCCAAACGTGTCTTGTGAAGAATCTGAGGGCCCATTTGGATTAATGAGCACCAGAAATGAGAAAAAGTGTGCTCGCTCCAGGCTGGTGTTGTTTCACAACTCTATGCCTGATTATGAGACAGTAAGCCTCATTGAACTCGGTCGAGACCCTGCTGGGTGGCTGGAATGCCGCAATCACTGGGGCATTAGATCAGGTGGCTCCGAAACGCCCTCGCCCCCTGAACAGGGCTCGGACTGCATCATGGTTCAATCTGCGGTTACGAGCTCTGAAACAGGAGGTGAGACGGCTAGAGCTCCGGTGGCAGAAGTCTCGCTCCGAAGACGATACAGATAGAGCTGTATCTTCAGCCTATCATGTGGCGGTGAAGGCAGCAAAAAAGGAATATTATACTGCCTCCATCGCGTCTGCAGAGTGCTGTCCCAGGAGGCTGTTCCAAGTGGTCCGGAGCCTGGTCGGTCCTGTGGCTCTGGAACCACTGGAGCATTCTAAGGCCTCCTGTGAGGCCTTGGCAAGGCACTTTGCAGATAAAATTGATCAGATTAGGTGTGTTACTCTGCACGCTGTGGATACAGTTAGTGAGCAAGAGGCGGCCTGTGGCAAACCAATTTTGTGGGATCGGTTCCAGCTTCTTCCTCCTGATGAAGTGGACAAGGTGCTTTCATCGGTACGGCCGACCACCTGCTTACTTGATCCTTGCCCATCTTGGCTCATTATGGGCTACAGAGAGAGACTGGGTGAGGGGATCAAGGCGGTGGTGACCGCCTCCCTTGAGGAGGGAGTGATGCCATCAGCCCTCAAGGAGGCAGTGATAAGACCGCTCTTAAAGAAGCCCTCCTTGGATCCTCAAGTTCTGAACAACTTTCGCCCAGTCTTAAATCTGCCATTTTGGGGCAAGGTGATTGAGCGGGTGGTGGAGGTGCAGTTGAAGGCACACTTGGAAGAAACTGATTATCTAGACCCATTTCAGTCGGGCTTCAGGCCTGGGCATGGGACAGAAACGACCTTGGTCGCCTTGGTAGATGATATGAGGAGGGCTCTGGATAGGGGTGAATGCTCCTTCCTTGTTCTCCTCGACCTCTCAGCGGCTTTTGATACCGTTGACCACGGTATCCTCCTGGACCGCCTGGAGGGGTTGGGCATTGGGGACACCGTATTACGGTGGTTCCGGTCCTTCCTCTCCGGCAGGTACCAGAGGGTAGCACTGGGAGAGGAGGTTTTGGACCCGTGGCCACTCACTTGTGGGGTGCCACAGGGTTCCATCCTCTCCCCGATGCTATTTAACATCTATGTGAAGCCACTGGGGGCTATCATCAGGAGGTTTGGGGTGCAGTGTCATCAATATGCGGATGACACGCAGCTCTACCTCTCATTCAAATCTTCACCAAGGTTGGCCGTAGAATCCCTGTCCAAATGTCTGGAGACGGTTAGTGGCTGGATGGGGAGGAATAGGCTGAAGCTGAACCCTGACAAGACCGAGGTACTTTTGGTGGGAGACAAGAGAAGGCTGGGGGATGTTGACCTGGTGTTGAATGGGGTACGGCGAGGGAGAGGGCCTTTTCTGTGGTGGCCCCCACTCTGTGGAACTCCCTCCCTAGGGAACTCCGTCATACCCCCTCTTTAATGAGCTTCCGTCATAAATTAAAAACGTGGTTGTTCAGGCAGGCATTTGGAGTGGGTTAGGGTATTTTAGGAAATGTTTTTATTGTAGAATTTTATTGTTTTAAACTGTTTTATTGTATGTTGTACATCGCCCAGAGTGGCTGGGTGACCAGCCAGATGGGCGATTAATAAATTTAATAATAAATAAATAAATAAATAAATAAATTGAACTCAGTGGGACATTTCAGAATAAAGATGCAGAGAATTTGGCTGAAACACATATGTAAAACAAACCCATGTATTGTGTATCCCTATTTCTCTAAAGGGCTGGGAGCATCACCAGCCTCAGAACAGCCCTAATTGCAATTATTATTTTTTTTCTTGACAGTATTTGCATATCACCATTCAGTGAGCTGGTCACTAGGTGGTTTACAATTATACTTAAAATTCGTTGAAACATTTTCAACACAAGAATTACATAGTGGCCTCCCCGCTCCAATAAATTTGAAAAGCCTGGTGCAGTACACAGGCAGTCTCCAGGAACACCTCACCCACAATGCCTTGCTCTGAGGAAGGACCCCTCTGAGAGAGGTTTCGATGAGTGAATTATCTGTGCTGCCACCACTATTGCAATGGCAAAATGACAACGGGGGGGAGGAAGCAGGAGTGAGTCACCTTGCCTCAAGGGATGCAACATTATGTGCTGGCCCTGATGTAATGTATCAACAGGCCAATTTAAAAACAAAAATGGCTCACTTGTAGGGAGAAGTGACAATTTCATTTGCTTGTTGCTCAATAAAAACTTACCAATATTTGCATATTTCTTCATAAACAGGATAGGATGAACTGGAATATTTAAAGAACGTGGATGTGAGAGAAATTGAAGCTGACAGATCTGTCCATCCAGGCAAAAGGCTTTTAGTGCTTAGCTCTTAAAAATCTCCGTTACTGAATCCCTGTGTATTGAACCCTGCTTGTACTGCTGAATTTGGAGGGCCACTTTTTTCTCTGACAGGTTCCTCATCTTTAATAGCAACAACACAGCCCGGTTTAACATGGTCCTCTGTATCTATTGAATTTGGCCAATGTAGATGGATACAAAATTCAGTTTGGTTCATACATACAGTCAGGGCCAGAAATATTGGAACAACAAGGATAACTGTTTTGCCAGTTGGCCTCTGTACACCACCACATTGAAGTTCAAAGGAAACACATCCAGATGGGAGTGAAGTCAGGACTTTCAGCTGTAATTCAAGGGGTTTGACAAAAGTGGGGCACCAACCATTCAGGAAGGACAGCCAGTGACATGCACACACACCCATCGCTGGGGGCTCAAAAGTAATGGAACAAACCAACCAACATCATTTCAAACTTAAGGATCGCCTTTAATACCTGGATGAAAATCCTTTGCAGTCAATGACTGCCTGAACTGTGAACTCTGGAACCCATGGACATGACCAAATGCTGAGTTTCCTCCCTCGAGATGCTTTGTCAGGCCTTGACTGCAGCTGCCTTCAGCTGCTGCTTGTTTGTGGGTCTTTCTGCCTTCAGTCTTGTCTTCAGGAAGTGAAAAGCATGCTCTATTGGGTGGAGATCAGGTGACTGACATGGCCAGTGAAGAACATCCCACTTATTTGCCTTGAGAAATTCTTGGGTAGCTTTTGCTGTATGTTTTGGGTCATGATCCATCTGCAATATGAAGCGGCGTCCTATCAGTTTGGCAGCATTCAGCTGAATCTGAGCAGAAAGTATAGCCCTATACACTTCAGAATCCATCCTGCTGCTTTTCTCAGCAGTCAGGTCATAAAAAAACACCAGTGACGCGATTCCATTGGCAGCCATACATGCCCATGCCAGAACACTACCTCCACCATGTTTGACAGATGATGTGGTGTGCTTTGGATCATTAGCTGTTCCTTTCCTTCCCTATACTTTTCTCTTCCCATCATTCTGGTACAAGTTAATCTTGGTCTCATCAGTCCAAAGAATCTTATTCCAGAATTGGGCAGGCTTTTTTAGGTGTTTGCTGGCAAAGGCTAATCTGGCCTTTCGGTTCTTGAGCATTACCAGTGTTTTGCATCTTGTTGTGAAGCCTCTGTATTTACATTCATAAAGCCATCTCTTGACTGTAGATGTTGACAATGACATGCCTACCTCCTCAAGAGTGTTCTTGACCTGGCTAGATGTTGTGAAAGGGTTCCTCTTTGCCATGAGCAGAATTCTGCAGTCATCCACTTTAGTTGTCTTCCGTGGTCTTCCAGGCCTTTTGCTGTTGCTGAGCTTGCCAGTTAATTCCTTTTTTTTCAGGATGCTCCAAACTGTTGTGTTGGCCACTCACACTGTTTTTGCTATCTCTCTGATGGGTTTATTTTGTTTCCTCAGCCTAATGATGGCCTCCTTCACTCGCATGGACACCTCTTTGGACCTCATGTTGGGAGTTCCAGTGAACAGCTAACAAATGCAAATATAACACTCAGAACCACCTCCAGGCCTTTCATCTGCTTGATTGGTCATGGGGTACCCAGGAAACAGGCCACACCTGGCCATGTGGCTGCTTGTCAGCCATTCGTTCCATTACTTATTAGCCACCAACGATGGGTGTGTGTGCTTGCCACTGGCTGTCCTTCCTGAATGGTTGGTGCCCCACTTTTGTCAAACCCCTTGAATTACAGCTGAAAGTCCTGACTTCGCTCCCATCTGGGTGTGTTTCCTTTCATCTTCAATGTGCTGGTGTACAGAGGCCAACTGCCAAAACAGTTATCCTTGTAATATTTCTGGCCCTGACTGTATGTGTGTGTGTGTGTGTGTGTGTGTGTGTGAGAGAGAGAGAGAGAGAGAGAGAGAGAGAGAGAGCATACATACATACCAAAATTCACATATTTCTTCATAAACAGTTGGAAAGAAAATGATTTAAAAAACTGAATGGGGGAGAAAGTGAAACTGACAGATTCATCCATTTTTATTTGCATGCACCATCAATGCATAGGGATATATGAGAAATTAGGTTCAGTTAATTTTTTTATCAGGTTTTACCCAGGGCACACTTCTGGACCGAACACAGGCTCAGACACAATCTGCGGTTGAAGTCCATACATTTCCGAACTTGCAATATGATTCATGGACCCCCAAAATGTGCTTGACAGCACACACAATTTGAAAAATATGCATGAAAAAATGCATACTTTTGAAAAATGCACAGAAATACATTTTCATCAATGGGAGAAGAATGATGAGTACATTTAGAACAATGCACACAAAAATGCACATGGATTTTCATGCAAAGAGAAAAAAACTCACAGTCTGAACTGTCTGATACAGACTTGAGCTGGGACAAGTTCTGAGATGGAATTCAGATAACTTCAGTGAGCTCAAGTTTTGATGCTGATTCACACATCTTTATCAATGCCTAAGTGGTGAGTGGCACAATGCTGACCAGCCCTGCCCCTTGGTCCCTGCACATACAGCATGGATGCCTTCAGGGAGGGAGCCTTCACACATGCCGGTGAGCATCAAAGGGTTCTGTGTGATCTGGAACCCTGTGCACTCAGGGTTCCAGATCATGTGGAACCCTTCACACATCCAGCTATCATCCTGCCCTGCAGACATCCCTGCTAAGACTCCCTCCCTACAAACATCCACGCTGTAAATGCCAGGTGTGTGTATGTATGCTGGGTTAGTTTGCATGTTCAATGTTGAAGGCAGGGTTAGTCCATGTAGCCTCTCTCAGCTGAAAATAGAAGGCTTCAGCCATTCTTCCAAATAGGGCTTATATCTACAGACATATATATTAGAAGCCTGGCACAAAAGTAAAGTTTTGTCCATCCTGTATACCCCCCCCAATTAATAGTTGAATGGGGGCTTGAATGTTGGCTTTTTATTTCAATCCTCCACAGTTTATCCCAGGGGTAACTAAATTTCTGATAGCTGGGACACACCTTTTACACTCAGACTTCAGAATAATGGGTGAGCATATTCCTTGTGACTGCAAGTTAGTCCAGTTAATATTACCCCCACCCCCTGTGTCCTACTCTCCCCTGAGGCACAAGGAAGGGAGGGGAATATCCTTTCTGGATAATAGTAACAGTCCTGGGATTCTCCTGTGTCATGGCTAAACCACAGGCCACTTTCAGACAAGAGCCGGGAAGAAGAAGCTGAGCCAGGTGACCAAACCAAGAGTCAGAGCCAAAAGACACAACAGAGTTAGGAAGGCCTTATCACTCAGGCAGGCTCCCAGCCCAGACAGGAAGCCTTTCATAGCCAATGACCATCCTTGGTGGGCAGTTCCTATCTAGAACTGAGGATATTTTGCTGCCACAAAGATCGATGCTGCAAGCTGCAGTGATATTGGCTTGTCACTTGTGGCAACCATGCACGAAACCAACGGTTGATGGTTCGAGTCCCACTCCTGATTCCCTATGCCTGTCCCCTGTAGTCCTGGCTGCTTCAGGGAACCCTGGTGCATCACTACCCCATCCATTTCCATTGCTAATTACATCTGACAGAGTGGAGAATCAGTGCTGTATTGGACTCCCCCATTACAACGGGAGGACAATGGTGGAAGCATCCAGCAAAGTAGCTTAATATTTCTGCTCCTCTCACAGTGTACTGTATGGGAATTACTATTCTGTTCTCTGACCCATGCATATATTATGTTCTGAACATCGATTTCCATGCCAGAATGTGCGTGTTCAGCAGAGCCGGGGTGGGGGGAGTATTTGCACTAGAATGAAGTGTTTTTCTGTTGCACAGCCATGTTCCGGACCTGTGATTGCATCATAAGAGCCATCCAAAAGCCCTGAAGTGATACTCTGTATCCGGGTGGGGAGGATACATAGCACTCAGAAGAAACAGAGGTGCCTTTTGACAAACATGAAAGTGAAAATCAAAGTATAAATAGGCGGTTTTAACTAGTGCTGTGCTGAAAATTTCTTCCACATTCTTTTTGACCATTCATTCTCATTCAGTTTGATAGGAAAGAAACTGCTTCCAAAAAGAAATTCAATGGTGAAGAAATTTTGGAGACATTCTCATGGGTTGGGTTTGGGTTTCTTGGGCTGACCTTAGAAAGTGGCCGAGGAGTGTGTTTGAGTGTCCTGTCTGTCATTACAGACATTACATTACAGACATAATGTACACAGACATTACAGACATGTACACAGACTGTACAGTAATGTCTGTGGCAGCCTGTAGCCTCCTCAGCTTCCCAAACTTCAATTAAAGCCCAGTTTAAGGCACTATGAGGTAATTCCTCCCACAGGACTTTTTCAGATCAGGAAGTGCAGACAGCCTCAGAAATACCACAAGCTCAAATACACCACAGAAAAATAAATTATAAAGCATACTCAATGAGGCAGAAAAACGGAAGCCTCTGTCATGGGGAGAAAACTTCCAGGAAATTGGAGGGCAGATTTTGGCAGAGCACTAACTCCACCTCATCCCTGGAGCCAGACACAACACTGCCCCCACCTTCATTGTGGTGGATGCAAACTGGGGGCCAGCCTGCCAAGACAGTTGATGATGTTGCAGCACAAAAAACCCTAAGACTCTTACCAAAAAAGGAAGCAGCTGTGTTGCAACCCCTGCTAATGGGGAGCCCTACCTAGGAGAAACAGTTGAGAATTTCTCCTCCCCCTGGAGAAATTCAGTGAAATTGTCTCCCCAGTTTCTCTCCCCACAAGTAAGGTAGAGAATTTCAAGAGAGGCCATTTGCACACAGCTCTAGTTTTAGCCCATGGACATCCACTTGATCCTTTCCAAGCATAGGGCAAAGCTTCACAGTGGGAATGTGATTGCAATTCATATGCATAGCACATGCTGCCACCACACATGTGCATTTTTCCTGTGCATAGACTTTGTTGCTTAGAGAGTCACATTCTTTGCCTACACAGAGAGGAAGAAAATCCTAGGAATCTGATGGCATGAGTATTGCATTCAAGCTTCACACAGGAGGCATCACGCAAGCACTACAACAAAATAATTTTAGGACTAAGGGTGCGATCCTATGGGATGCACCTTGGCTACTCATAAGCCTCTGAACTTGGAGGCTTATGAGATTTATTTATTTATTTACCTACCACCCAATAGCCAAAGCTCTCTGAGTGGTATACAATGCAGAGCAAGGGGTGCCTCGCGCCCTCCCGCTCTGCATTTTAGCTGGATGGGCAATTTTTCCCATCTAGCAGAGGCTTCAGGGAAAGGGAGGGAAGGCAGCTGGGGACAGCTGAGGAGAGCTCATATTCCCACGTCCCCAGTCTCCTCCCCTGCCCACTCCTGGGAAGGCCCCCCTTAGCCCCATGCAGGCTCATGTTGCGAGCTCATAACAGCAGCAACCACAGTTCTCTCTGAGCTGCTGTGAGAGGGCGAGGGAGGAGAAGGGGAGTGCAGTTTCCCGGCTCTGAACTCAGAGACCTGTCGCTGAGCTCAGAGCCAGGAAGCCAAACAGTCTTGTGTCCCCCAGATGCTGTCTGCATGTGCGCATGCATAGACACACACACACACACACACACACACACACAGAACAAGAGAGAGAAAGCACATCATGTTGGATATTTTTTAACATTACCACTGTTATCAAAACATTGACAACTTGACATGCCATGTCAGGTAAGTGGTCCCCGTGTTCTAGAAAGATTTCCTTCCTCTTGCAAACATTGGCGAATGCTATGTGGAGAGTAGCAGGGAGTATCTTTGATGGGGAGGGGGAGGAATTGGTGCATTTAATGAGGGTTTAGGTTTCTAGAGGAGCCTGATATACCACTCACTTTACTTTTCACATTGTTATCAGCCACTTTTTACATCATCTAACATAATACAACTTTTGCTTTATTTGAATTTTAAACTGTACAAATGCCCTTTAGGAACTGTGCTTTTTTCTGGGAACTGCACATTTTGTGTCTTAAGTTGCACATTGGTCTTTTAATGGGTAGACCTGGTGTCTAGCCAATGTCTCCACCTGGGGCAGAAACCTTCAGTTCTTTCCCAGGATCCCTTCACCCCTGCAACGGCCTTTGGGCATGGTAGATGGGGTGGGTGTGTGGGTGAGTTTACCTGCTTGGCTTGCAATCCACCCCCAGGTTCTGCTCTCCAGGAAATACAAAAAAGTCTCAGGTACCGTCACAACAGGTTTCCCTTTCAGTACAATGTACGAAAAAACATTAATTTCTGAGGCGCTCCCTGTCACACTGCCTCAGCTCTGTGCTGAGAGAGATCCAAGCAGTTAGGAAGATCTGGGTAGATGCATTTCTGCCCAATCATAGTGACACTAAGGGTGCCATCCTATGCATGTTTAGACAGAAAAAAGTCCTACAGCAGCCAGTGTGGCCAATCCCTGGGAGTTGTGTGGGGGTTTTTTCTGTCTAAACATACATATTAGGACCGTGCCCCAACAGACTGCATTTTGGAATTGTTTGTTTGTTTTTATGGGGCAACAATCACTTCCCAGGAGGGAAGAAAAAATGGCTTAAAATGAACCAGGAGGTTATTTCTCCAGACAGGACAGGAACTTATTTCGCTGGCAAAAAATGGTGAAAGGTGGGAGCTGTGCTACTGAGATACAGCCTTTCCCGAGAAAGGTTGATAATCCAGTCAGTGTTGCTCAGCCCTCCTGAAGATATGGTGTGGGGGGCTCAATGAACACAGTTAGGGAATTATGGGGAGGGCCTCAAAGTCTGGGCAAGCATAATCCCTGCCCCCTCCCAATTGCCCCCCCTTTCCATCCATCTTGTAAATGTTTATTGAGGAAACATATTAGCTCTTCTACTTCCCAGCCACTGCCTGCCTCCCGGGGTTTTTCAAGAGCAGACACAAAATGTATGGAGCCTCTGGCAGTCCCTTTTATTGTTTAACACAGAGTTCATGCAATAAAGTCTGCTAATTAAAACATGAATATTTAAAATGGCTTTCAAGAGTGCTAGTCTTATCTCACCAGAGGGGGAAAAGCAAGGGTGGGTGTTCAAAAGGAGGTGAGTGGGGGGGTGGGATAACATTGCGATAAAGGGGGGCCGGCTACTTCATTTTGCCAGATGATCATTCAATTATTTAATTGTGGATGGAGTGTGAGCTTTCCCTCTCTCTCTCTCTCTCTCTCTCTCTCTCTCTCTCCAAAAGGCACTAGATGAGCCATTCAGGGGAGGGACGAGGGATGGAGAGGCAAAGGGGAAGAGGGAGATGCAGCGGGGAGGAAAGCATGTGGAATGTTAATTATTATTTTTTTATGGTGGCCGAATTACCATTTTCAACATAGTGGCACTTAAATGCTTCATATGGGCCCAAAAGGCTGATGTATACAGATGGCATAGTTGGCTTGTATTATCATCATCATCATCATCATCATTATTATTATTATTATTTTGTACCCTGGGCTTCCTGAAGCTGGTATTGAGTTGTCCCTTTATCCTCACAAAGACCCTGGGAGGTATGATCTACTTAGCTAGACACGGAACTGTACAGAGGCCTCCCCAGGTAAATCCAATGCTCAATCCACTTAGGGATATATGAGAAATTTGTTTCAGTTTGCATTTGATCAGGATTTATCCAGTTCGTACCTTCAGGATCAAACACCAACTCAGATGCAGGACGCAGTTTGTGGTTGAGGTCCCATACATTTCCGGGCTTGCAATGTGGTTCACAGACACCCCCCACCCCCAAAAATGCATGGGTCAGCAAGTGTCACATTTGACAGATGCACAGGCAAGATGCATAGGTTTGGAAAATGCACACAAATGTGCTTCAATCAGTGGGAGAAGAATGAATGTACATTTCAAAGACATGCACAACTGATGCATACGTTTGGAGAAACATGCATGAAAACACACATAGATTTCCATGTGAAAAGAAGAAGAAAAACTCGCAATCCAATATGGACTCGAGTCAGAACAGAATTTGGAGAACTTCAGTGAGCTCGGGTTTTGCTGGTTCAGACATCTCTAAATCCACTATACCGCATTGGCTTGCAAAAACACAAAGCAAATGTCTATGTCCGTGTGTTGGGATGGGGAGGCACTGACAGGTACAGGGCACATCAGAATGCACATCTAAGCCTGCCTAACTCATGGTTTCAGAACCCCCAGCCTGGTGGCCCTCTAGGGGTCCTAATCTGGCCCTCTGGGGTACCCCAGAAAGACCCATTCCCAACCCCTCTCCCCGACTCCCAATTATTTGGTGAGCTCTGACCTTTTGTGCAGTCTTTTCTCTGATCTAAATGGTTGAAATGCCTCTCTGAAGGCCCTTGAAAGCTTCTCCAAAATGGAAGTCGGCCCTCTGACTATGAGAGGTTTTGCACCCCTGGCCCAGGTGTTAAATGCATGGAATATTTGCAGCTCACAAAAGTGTAACAGAGCTGGAAACAAGTAAAAAGTGCTGTGGACCAGCCTCCTACTGGGAAGGCAGTGTTCACGCATACCTTTTCAAATCACTTTTACTCTCCCATTAACTCCAGTCATAAAGTACTTCAGTCCTGTACTGTTTACACAATGATTTCAGCAGAGATGAAACGGTCTGCACCACAAAGATTTCCCTACTGCTCCTTTGGCCCCAAATGTTGTGGGCAGTGAAAGGCAATGCCTGCTGAGCACTCCAGAGGATGTGGTGCCTCTGTCAGGCCCTAGAATACTGCAGGCATAAGCATCACCATCCAGGATCTCACAGATCCCTGAGAAATACAGTTTGCGTGGTTCCCCTCTACCAGAGGTGGGGCACTGGTTGCCTACAGCAGCTCCCCTCCTGAGCCCCACCACCTGTGCTGCAAATAAGCATGTAAAAGCCCTTCCAGTGGTTCCAACAGAGATCCCCCCCCCCAAAAAAAACCCTTAACTGCTGCAGGGATGTGTGTTCGTGTGTGCGTGCACGCATGCACGCGTGCATGTGTGAGTGTGTGTCTATGAACTTGTTAAAGCATGCATATATGAGTGGGTGTATGAACTTGTGCAAATGGTAGGAGTGTGTGTATGAAATAAATGTGTGTGAATGGGGGGAGTGTGTGGATTTAGCCCTGCCATATTTGGCTTTGGCCGTACCTCCCCCCTGCCATGTGGGGTCCCAGAAGGTTCCCCTTGAGGGAATGCAAACCCCAGAGTGAAAAGGACTCCCTAGCCCTACTCCAGACAATAAATGCAAACATGTATGACATCATCCAGGGATTTAGGAACCATGGTAACTACATTTTCCATAGTTCCCAGTGGTCCCGGTTGCTGCTGTCCAAACTCCAGGCAGCACCTGGGGTTATTTCTTCTTGAGTCCTCCCCAAGCCTGTATCCCCTGAATTATTTCTGGTACAAACTAGGGTGGCTCCTGCTCATTGCTAGCTTCAGTCTCCTGCAGAGCACTTCATTGCTGTTCCAAACATGGCTGACAGAAGAACCAATGATCAATATTAATCAAATATGTGCCAATTTAATTGATTTTTATTTTTATGGGTTTCGCAAGCCATCTTTTCTTGATGCACAGTTTGGATTACCAAGTGCAGAATTGTAAAAGTTGTTTATAAGGATTTGGGGGTTCAGATAAAATCTATACGACTTAGGGTCTGGAATCTCGATGACTGAAATGTGAAACTATTATCTCTAGGGCTGCACTCACTCCAGACAGTTTCTATTTTATTTTGGTTGGGTTTGGTTTTATCTTGCTTTTGTTAATATTACTGAAATTCCATAAAAAAATGTATTAAAAAAGTGAAAGTTGTTTATTTCCTGCTTATTTCTTTCTGAGCAGTAAGAGATACCATACTCTATAACTGTGTGCATTCTCTCTCTCTCTCTCTCTCTCTCTTAGAATCATAGAATAGTAGGGTTGGAAGGGGCCTATAAGACCATCGAGTCCAACCCTCTACTCAATGCAGGAATCCAGGTCAGAGCATCCCTGACAAATGGCTGTCCAGCCTCGTCTTGAAGGCCTCCAGCGTGGGAGAGCCCACCACCTCCCTAGGGAACTGGTTCCATTGTCGTATTGCTCCAACAGTCAGGAAGTTTTTCCTGATGTTCAGCCGGAATCTGGCTTCCTGTCACTTGAGCCCATTATTCCATGTCCTGCACTCTGGGACCAGAGAGCTTCGGCTATTGGGCGGTATAGAAATGAAATAAATAAATAAATAAATAAATAAATAAGACCGAGAAGAGATCCTGGCCTTCCCTTCCTCTTTGTGGCAACCTTTCAAGTACTTGAAGAGCGCTATCCTATCTCCCCTTCAAGGATCACTGCCTTGTTGTGGCAAATGGGCTTGCATAACTCAGTGAAGCCATAAGCTATGCCGTGCAGGGCCACCCAAGATGGACAGGTCATGGCAGAGAGTTCTGACAAAATGTGGTCCACTGGAGAAGGAAATGGCAACCCACTCCAGTATTCTTGCCAAGAAACCCCATGGAACGTATCACAACGCTAAAAGAGATGACGCTGGAAGATGAGCCCCTCAGGTCGGAAGGTGTCCAATATACTACTGGGGAAGAGCAGAGGGTATTTCCAAGTAGCACCAGAAAGAGTGAAGTGGCTGGGCCAAAGCCGAAAGGACACTCAGCTGTGGATGTGTCTGGTGGTGAAAAGAAAATCCGATGCTGTAAAGAACAATATTGTTTAGGAACCTGGAATGTCAGATCAATGAATCAAGGTAAGCTGGAGGTGGTCAAACATGAGATGGCAAGATTGAACATCGACATTTTGGGAATCAGCGAACTCAAATGGACAGGCATGGGCGAATTTAATTCAGGTGACCATCATATCTACTATTGTGGGCAAGAATCCCTTAGAAGAAATGGAGTAGCACTCGTAGTCAACAAAAGGTTGGGAAAAGCAGTACTGGGGTACAATCTTAAAAATGATAGAATGATCTCAGTACGAATCCAAGGCAAACCATTCAACATCACAGTAATTCAAGTCTATGCCCCAACCACTGATGCCGAAGAAGCTGAGGTTGATCGGTTCTATGAAGACCTACAACACCTTCTAGAACTAACACCAAAAAAAGATCTCCTCTTCATCATAGGGGATTGGAATGCTAAAGTAGGAAATCAAGAAATCACCGGGATAACAGGCAGGCATGGCCTTGGTGTACAAAATGAAGCAGGACAAAAGCTAATAGAGTTTTGCCAAGAGAACATGCTGATCATAGCAAACACTCTTTTCCAACAGCACAAGAGGCGACTCTACACATGGACATCACCAGATGGTCAATATCGAAATCAGATTGATGATGTCGTTTGCAGCCAAAGATGGAGAAGCTCCATACAGTCAGTAAAAACAAGACCTGGAGCTGACTGTGGCTCAGATCATGAGCTGCTTCTTGCAAAATTTCGGCTTAAATTGAAGAATGTAGGGAAAACCACTAAACCGTTCAGGTATGACCTAAATCATATCCCTGATGAATATACAGTGGAGGTGAGGCATAGATTTCAGGGATTAGACCTGATAGACAGAGTGCCTGAGGAACTATGGATGGAGGTCCATAACATTGTTCAGGAGGCAGCAATGAAATCCATCCCAAAGAAAAAGAAATGCAAGAAAGCCAAGTGGCTGTCTGAGGAGGCTTTACAATTAGCTGAGGAAAGAAGGGAAGTGAAAAGCAAGGGAGAAAGGGGAAGATATATCCAACTGAATGCAGAGTTCCAGAGAATAGCAAGGAGAGACAAGAAGGCCTTCTTAAATGAACAATGCAAAGAAATCGAGGAAAACAATAGAATGGGAAAGACTAGAGATCTCTTCAAGAAAATCGGAGATCTCAAGGGAACGTTTTGTGCAAAGACGGGCATGATAAAGGACAAAGAAGGCAGGGACCTAACAGAAGCAGATGAAATTAAGAAGAGGTGGAAAGAATACACAGAAGAACTATACAGGAAAGATCTGAATGTCCCTGATAGCCATGATAGTGCGGTCACTGAATTTGAGCCCGACATCCTCGAGAGTGAAGTCAAGTGGGCCTTAGGAAGCATTACTAACAACAAAGCTAGTGGAGATGACAGTATTCCAGCTGAGCTATTTAAGATCCTAAAAGACGATGCTGTTAAAGTGCTGCACTCAATATGCCAACAAATTTGGAACACTCAACAGTGGCCGCAAGACTGGAAAAGGTCAGTTTACATTCCAATTGCAAAGAAGGGCAACGCCAAAGAGTGTTCAAACTACCATACAATTGCGCTCATTTCACATGCCAGCAAGGTTATGCTCAAAATCCTACAAGCTAGGCTTCAGCAGTATGCGAACCGAGAACTACCAGAAGTACAAGCTGGGTTTCGAAGAGGCAGAGGAACTAGAGATCAAATTGCCAACTTTCGCTGGATCATGGAGAAAGCAAGAGATTCCAGAAAAACGTCTATTTCTGCTTCATTGGCTACGCTAAAGCCTTTGATTGTGTTGATCACAACAAACTCTGGCAAATTCTGAAAGAGAGTACCAGACCACCTTACCTGTCTCCTGAGAAACCTGTACGAGGGTCAAGAAGCAACAGTAAGAACCTCACATGGAACAACCAATTGGTTCAAAATTGGGCAAGGAGTACGACAAGGCTGCATATTGTTGCCCTGCTTATTTAACTTATATGCAGAGTACATCATGAGAAACGCCGGGTTGGATGAATCACAGGTCGGAATTAAGATTGCCAGGAGAATTATCAACAACCTTAGATACGCAGATCATACCACCCTAATGGCAGAAAGTGAAGAGGATCTAAAGAGCCTCTTGTTGAGGGTGAAAGTGGAGAGTGCAAAAGCTGGTTTGAAACTCAACATTAAAAAACCTAAGATCATGGCATCTGGCCCCATCACTTCCTGGCATATGAAAGGGGAAGAAATGGAAGCAGTGACAGGTTTTATTTTCTTGAGCTCCAAGATCACTGCAGACGGTGACTGTAGCCATGAAATTAAAAGA
The DNA here is from genome assembly GCF_057233095.1 of Heloderma suspectum. Lineage (NCBI taxonomy): Eukaryota > Metazoa > Chordata > Lepidosauria > Squamata > Helodermatidae > Heloderma > Heloderma suspectum. The sequence continues at coordinate 9,303,461 of NC_139461.1, forward strand.
CGCTTGCTCCTTGGGAGGAAAGCTATGGCAAACCTAGACAGCATAGTCAGAAGCAGAGACATCACCTTGCTGACAAAGGCCCGTCTAATCAAAGCTATGGTTTTCCCAGTAGTAACGTATGGCTGTGAGAGCTGGACTATAAGGAAGGCTGAGCGCCAAAGAATTGATGCTTTTGAACTGTGGTGCTGGAGAAGACTCTTACGAGTGCCCTGGACTGCAAGGAGGTCAAATCAGTCCATCCTAAAGGAAATCAACCCTGAGTGCTCATTGGAAGGACAGATACTGAAACTGAAGCTCAAATATTTTGGCCACCTAATGCGAAGAGAAAACTCCCTGGAAAAGACCCTGATGCTGGGAAAGACTGAGGGCAAAAGGAGAAGGGGATGGCAGAGGATGAGATGGCTAGATAGCATCACTGATGCAATTAATATGGACTTGAGCACGCTCCAGGTCTGGATGCTTGTCTGCATCCTTCTTGAAGTGTGGTGCCCAGAACTGGACACAGCACTCCAGAGGAGGCCTAACCAGTGCTGAGTAAAGGGGAACCAGTACTTCCCAGGATTTGGAAGCTATGCTCCTATTAATGCAGCCCAAATAGCATTTGCCTTTTTTGCAGCCACATCACATTGTTGGCTCATATTCAGCTTGTGATAGACAACAATTCCAAGATCCTTCCTGCTTGTAGTGTTGTTGACCCAAGTTTCCCCCATCCTGTAACTGTGCCTTTGGTTTCTTTTTCCTAAGTGCAGAACTTGGCATTTATCCCTATTAAGTGTCATTCTGTGGTTTTCTGCCCAGCGCTCCAGTCTATCCAGATCACTTTGAATTTTGTTTCTGTCTTCCAAGGTACTAGCTATCCTGCCCAATTTTGTGTCATCCGCAAATATGATCAGCATTCCCTGCACCTCTTCCTCCAAGTCATTAATAAAAATGTTGAAAAGCAATGGGCTCAGGACTGAGCCCTGCGGAACCCCACTCGTTACCTCTCCCCAGTTTGAGAAGATCCCATGGATAAGCACTCTTTGAGTCCGATTCTGTAGGCAACTGTGGAGCTACTGGATTGGTGTTTCATCTAGCCCACTTTGATCTAGTTTGCTCATCAGGATATCATGGGTAGGTAAGGCGGAGAAGTCCACCACGGACTCTAATGAGGCTGGATTCTTAGGCAGGGCGTTTAGAATCTGCCCCCTCTGAGTCCGTGGCAGAATGGACTACTCCCCCCCCACCTGCCGAAATCCTCCCCGGATGGACCCTACCTGCTGCCAGCCGGTCCAGCTGGGTCTGTCCGCTGCCGTCCATCTGCTGCCCCGGACTGTGGATGCAAATGGCATCCGGCGTAGCCGACGCCATTTGCGTCCCTGCTCTTTTCATGATAGGCTTCGTAAATATTTACGTAGCCTATCACCAAAAAGCGCAGGGACGCAAACGGCGTCAGCTACGCCGGATGCCATTTGCGTCCACACCCCTGCAGCAGACGCAAGTCCAGCTGCGGACAGGCCCGGCCGGCGGCTCCGTGGACTCGCTGCGGAGCGGAGCCGGCCAGGGAGGATTCCAGAGGGAGGGACGGATTGCCTCCCCCTCCCTCCGGACGCCCCGGATCGGAATGGGGTATTTCGTACACCCCTAATCATGGGGCCCAGAAAGAGAGTAGTAAGCTCCTGTTGGAACTCCCAGTGATATTTTAACATCAGCTGGTTAGCAGTGGTCACTACAGTGAGGAAGTCCAGTCCAGCAGGAAATAAGCAGTAAATGGCCAGAATGAAATGTACATTTGTGTCTGGCAATCCATCTCCATCAGTTCATAGACTGTCACAGTGGAGGCTGGTGACTCCACTGTCAGTGGGGTGGTGAATCTGCTCCGGGTTTCAGTCAAACCCACTCAGAACTCTAAAGGAGTTATCCTAGGTGCTTTGGATAACTCCTTTGGAGTTCTAACTGGCTAGGTCTGAAACCTGGAGCCGATTCACTGCTCCACTGACATCACCGGTACCAGCCTCCACTGGCCTGTCACAGACCCCAGGCTTACCAACTTTTTCCCCCCCCCTGTTCTCAGTTCTGATTCAGACATGGGTGTTACCCCATGTACAGAAGCCAAGATGGAATTGAAGCTTAGGATCACAATGAGGTTGTCAACCTGCACCTCAATCGTACAGCTTGTTGGTGGGGGACTTGACAAACATTAGATGTCATGAAGTTCTTCCTGACATTTTAGCTTTCTATGTGAGGGAAAGTTGTTTTTCTTTTTTATATGGAGAGGTATCCAATCATGTGAGTCCATACTTAGATTCTCAGGGAGAACTGAAATCCAAAGTGAGAGGTGGGTAGTGTTCAGGCTTGCAGGATCTACTTATTTTCCACTAGAACCCAACAACCGGAACCAGATGCAACAACAAAAGTTCTACCAAAAACTGGTACTAGGGGCAAAATAGTGATTCAGAAAGGTAGGCACAGACTTCCAGAACAATGTGGCTCTGATCTAGGGATGGATAGATTTTATTAAATACATTCCACCTGCGTTTCATGGGTTGTCAGGCATCTTCCTTTTTGTCGTCCACTCAAGTCATTGAAAGAATCAGATTTTTTTTAAACCATAATTTCTTTTTACTTGCATTAATTCATATCAGTGCAACTGCATATTAGTGCTACTGAACATTTGCACTTATGCACTAATGCAAATAACCACTGATTCCCCCCACCCAAGTGAAAAACAGGTCCACAAGTCCGTGGAATGTGTTTGACTCAGAAGATGCCAGCCCAGTCCAGTGCAGAGTCCGCAGGTCAGATGTAGAGTAATCAGAACTCATTTGACTTCTTTGCAGATTTCTCTGATACCCCTGTTCTGAGAACATGCTCAGCCCTAGGGATGGACGAATTGCTTACCGTCCGATCCACGGTGTTGTCTGCTGGGGGGGGGGGAGGTGATCCATTCCTCCCCCCCAGAATCCTCCAGAGCAGCTCTGCTCCACAGCAATTCCATGGAACCGCACTCCGGCTCCAGACTGCTTGCATTACAGTAATGGCGGCCGCCATTACCGTATCGCAAGTGGTCCGGAGCCAGCGTGCCATTCCGGAGGGAATCCTCGGGGGGTGGAGGTAAGTGATCCATTCTGTCATGGATACCGGATTCTTTTGAATCCAGCCTCATTTGGGTCCACAGCAGAATTCTCCGCCATCTCTACTCAGCCCAGGAATCTGTTTTCAGTACCAGTATTGAAGCTCTCCCACAAATCCTTTCACACACAAATCTATTCCAAAGCTTTCTTGGTTTTAGCTAGGGACAGTGTGGGTGCCCGACTGGGTCTGGGAATCCATGACCCCCCACCTGTGCCCCCAGACCACACCTGCCAAGCCTCTGGCCTCACTCACCCCCACTCACACCCTCCTGGATGTTTCCCGCACTCACCCAGACCCATCTGCTACCTCCTGCCATTTCCCCAAGCTTATTTTTACGAAAAAAGGAGGTCTTTAAAAATGTGCGTATTTCAATATGAGCAAATTTGTGCTGGGAAAAGGCTGAGCTATGCAATATTAGAGGCATAAATGGCCAATTTATGCTTCTAATATTGTGTATATTAATCTTTCCCAGTCCCAATTTGCGCATTTTGAAATATGCACATTTTTAAAGACCTCCTTTTTTAGTAAAAAAATATCTTGTGGAAATAGCAGGAGCTCGCGATTGGGTTCCAGAGTGAGTGCAGGCAGCTCAGCGAGCTCATGGGGGCTTAAGCATGGGTCCGGGGAGCTAAAGCAGGGGCAGTGCTTCAGTGGGCACTTACCAAGACTGGATGAGGGTGGGTCCGTCCATCCCTAGTTTTAGCAGACTTATTTAGGAGGGTGAAAAGGGGCTTTTTGTATGTGGTTTTGATATTGTTAAACCCCTTGGAGTTGGAAATCCTTGCTGATCTACTGCAAATTACCCAGAGATCTACCAGCAGATCCCAATCCCTCTTCTGCCTCCCCTGGCATAGGCCTAGTCAGTAAGTCAACACAGGTAATTCAGCTGTTCCAGAATTCTCTCAAGTCAGAACCTTTTATGTTTAATCAAAAGCACCTGAAGAGGTGGAACAATAGAAAGGTTTAGGCAGAAAGCACATTTCTTTCTAGCTAATTCATGCCACGTCTTCCCACTGGTGGTACTTAAGGCAGCCCATGTAGAGACTTGATAGGCTATCCTGATAGGTTGTGTTACCAGAGATGAACATAAGAAGTGATGTCACCCTTCCCCAACTCGGTGCCCCCAGATGTTTTGGACTTCAGCTCCCATCAGCCCCAGCTAGCATGGCTAATGGTCAAGAATGCTGGCAGTTGTTGTCCAAAACATCTGAAGGGCACCAGGTTGGGGAAGGTTTTGGTCTAATCCAGCAGGGCTCTTCTTATGATTGGACTAAAAGAACTTTGAGACCAGAATCCTGCTTCCCACAGTCACCAAACAGATAACTTCAGGGAGCCTAGAAGCAAGTCTCCTGCTCTCGCTCCATAGCAGCTGCCGTTCAAAGGTATACTGCCTCTAAAACAGGAGGCTCTATATTGCCATCAGACTAATAACCATTGCTAGACTTCTCCTCCTCCTCCATGAATTTATCTAATTGCCTTATAAATCCATCTAAACTGGTGGTCATCACCATGTCATAGCAGTGAATTCCGTAAGTTAATTATGTGTGGTGCAAAGAAGCACTTTTTCTTTTCTTTTTTTACTGTCCTGAATCTACTGTCAATCCATTTCATTATATCGTCTCTAGTACAAGTGTGGGGAACAGGTTTTACATAGGGTCCAAATTGCCCCTGTTTGTGGGCCAGATGACACTGATGTCAGGGTTTGTGGCCACTCCCACTCACGTCATCACTCTGCCCTCCGCCCAATTTCCCTTTCTTTGCATGCTTAGTAGGGGGAATAATGCTGTTATCTCCAACCTGTGATCAGAGATAAAATCTCTCCCTGCCTCCTCCCCAAGCCACTTGTAGGCTGCTGGCCATAGGCAGCACTGGAGGAGGGGACCACCAAGCAAGCCCAAGCCTCCACTGCAGGACGGATTAGGCCCATGGGCCAGAGGTTTCCAACCACAGCTCCAGTATACTGGGAGGAGTTAGGGGTGAGTGCACAAGCGATTTTCATTATCACTGAGATTCTCTGAACACAACCTTGATGGCCGGGTTGCCTCATTTCCCATGTTCCATTGTTACTTCATTTTGTTTGAATGGGGAAAAGGAAAAGTGCACATTTTGAACAGGGAAAATACACATCTTTTTCTTTAAAAAAAAAAAAAGTGCACCAAAAATAGCACTTCCTCCACCCAGAGTAAAGTGTGGAAATGTGCATTTTTGCAAAAATAAATAATTTCTAAAAATCACACATTTTAAAGTGCATATTCAAATAGGAATGCAAACGCAAGTTCTGGAATTTGTGAACATTTTCAGAGAACATGCTCTCCTGCTCACATTTGCATTTGGTGCTGCAAATGGGACATGTTCGCATGATCTGTGAACATAAATTAAATCCTTGTACAAATCCATGGCAGTAATAGATAGCCCTAGCATGGTTGTGGCTGGCTTCCCTGGCATAACTCTATTTCTTCTCGGCCTGAAACCTGTTTTGTGTTATCTTGGCTGCTTTCCTTTGCCCTGTAACCGAGATCAATTCCGCAGATCATCACTTTGAACTCAGAGCTTGGGCAGCTCCAAGTGACAGACGTTCCAATAAATGCGAGGAGAGAGCGACAACAAAATCAAAGGCTTGAGCCCAAGGAAAGACCAGTTTTGTTGTCATCAAAATAATCCACAGAGCTTTGGCGGTTTACAAGCTGGAAGCTGACAGGGCACTGGTATCCAAACCAGAATTGTGTGCCAGGTCTGTGACCCACAGTGGGCAAGTTTACAAAGAAAAACTGGGCCTGCCAGTTCTGGTAGTGTTCATGGGATCCTACGGCCAGCAGGGACCTAACCATCCCCTAGCCCTGCTCCTTCACCTCTCACTTTTATCAGACATTTCTCCAGTTGTACCGTCAAAGGCCATGTGCTGCAATTCACTCCGCTTCAACCTATTTCTAATGGCTGTTCAGAAATTCTCGCTGGTGGAAACCATCAACGTGAGCCACCCATCCCTGCACTGGCCTACTCTAACTGGAGTCATCAAAGCACTCAGCCAGGGCTCTTTCCATCACCTAACCCTTTTAATCAGAGATTAAGAATATAAGAAGAGCCCTGCTGGATCAGACCCAGGGTCCATCTAGTCCAGCATTCTGTTCACACAGTGGCCAACCAGCTGCCCATGGGAAACCCACAAGCAGGACATGAGTGCAACAGCACCCTCCCACCCATGTTCCCCAGCAACTGGTGTACATAGGCTAGGGTCGTGTGAACTAGGGGTGTACAGATTACTCACCCCGTTCCAGGTGGGGCCGCCTGCTAGGGGAAGCTATCCATCCCTCCCCCGCGGAATCCTCCCCGGCCGCAGCCGGACTTCTGTCCAGCCACCATTTGCGTCCCTGCATTAGCCGTGATAGGCTACATATATATTTGCGTAGCCTATCACGAAAAGAGCAGGGACGCAAATGGCATAGCAGATGCTATTTGCATCCCTGCTCTTTGCTGTGATAGGCTATGTAAATACTTACGTAGCCTATCACAGCTAAAGTAGGGAGGGAAATGACGGCTGCAGACTGGGGCAGCGGACGGACTGGACCGGACGACAACAGGTAGGGTCCATCCTGGGGAAATTTCGCGGGGTGGAGGGGAGGATTGCTCCGTTCTGCCACAGACTCCAGGGGGCCGGATTCTAAAGAATCTGGCCTCATTGGAGTCCATGGCAGAATTCTCTAACATCCCTAGTGTGAGCCCACCCCCGTCTGGGATCAGCTGAAGAGCTGCCCCCACTCGAGACCCCCAATGCAGACTTGCACTCCCATGAGCTTGGCACCCCAGGTCCCACCTGCCACCCCGTCAAGGGTTGTTGTTGTTGTTTACAAAACAAAAGGGACCCCACAAAAAAATGCACACATTCGAACATGTGCACATTCTAGGATTGGAACTGGCCCTACATACAGAACATGTATCTAGATCAATTTCAGTCAGGCTTCAGGCCTGGTTTTGGAACAGGAACTGGCTTGGTCACCCTGTGGGATGACCTCTGCCAGGAGAGAGACAGGGGAAGCGTGACCCTGTTGATTCTCCTGGACCTCTCAGCAGCTTTCGATACTATCGACCATGGCATCCTTCTGGATAGGTTGTCTGTCCTGGGAGTTGGAGGCACTGCACTGTGATGGTTCCACTGCTATTTGGATGGCTGATTCCAGAAGGTGGTGCTGGAGGATTATTGTTCTGTGCCTTGGCAACTATGCCATGGGGTTCCACAGGGCTCTATTCTATCCCTTATGCTGTTCAACATCTACATGAAACTGCTGGGGGAGGTTATCCCGAGGTGTGGGCTGAGGTGTTATCAATACCCAGATGACACCCAGCTCTACCTCTCCTTTTCATCAAAACCAGGTGAGGCAGTGGCTGTTCTGAATCAGTGCCTGGGCATGGTAATGGACTGGATGAGGGCCAATAAACTGAAACTCAATCCAGACAAGATGGAGGTACTGTTAGTGGGTGGTTCGTCTGCCTGGCTAGGTGATGTTCAACTTGTTGTGGATGGGGATGCACTCCCCCCAAAGGATCAGGTTCGTAGTTTGAGGGGGTGCTTTTGGACCCAGAACTGTCACTTGAGGCACAGGTAAACTCAGTGGCACAGGGCACCTTTTATCAGCTTAGGCTGGTATACCAACTATGCCCTTATCTGGACAGAGATAACCTAGCTACTGTTATCCATGCTCTGATGACCTCTCGTCTGGATTAATGCAATGTGTTATACGTGGGGCTGCCTTTGAAAATGGTCCGGAACCTACAGCTAGTCCAAAATAGGGCAGCAAGATTGTTAATAGGGACTGGCCAACAAGAACACATTTTTTCAGATGTACTGGCTTCCAGTCCATTTCCAGGCCCGATTCAAAATGCTGGTATAAACATTCAAAGCCCTAAACGGCTTGGGGCCAGGTTATCTGAAGGATCGCCTCCTCCCATATGTGCCTGCCAGGACCCTAAGATCATCCTCAGAGGTCCTTCTCTGGGAGCCCCCACCAAAGGAAGTGAGGTGGGTGGCTACCAGGGAGAGGGCCTTTTCTGCTGTGGCCCCCCACCTGTGGAATGAGCTCCCTAGGGAGGTTCGCTTGGCACCTACATTGTTCTCCTTCCAGTGCCAGGTGAAGACCTTTTCATTCTCCCAGTATTTTAGCATTTTAGCTACTTAATCTTTTAGCTCTGGTGTTTTAAATCTGTATTTTAAATCTCTGCATTGCAGAATAGGTTTTATTCTGGTCATATTGTTATATTGTGGTTTTAAGCTTTTATATTTTATATTGTTTTATGTTGCACTCTGTGGCTTTAATTCTTTTGAACCGCCCAGAGAGCTTCAGCTATTGGGCGGTATAGACATGAAATCAATCAATCAATACTTGTGCTTTACTATTCACCTATTTACCCAAATAAGGGCACAATACTATGCATGTTTAGACAGGAAGAAGTCCTACAGCTCCCAGCATTCTGGCTAGGAAATACTGGGAGTTGTATGAGTTTTTTTCTGTCTAAACATACATACAATTGTTCCCTAAAAATGGGGGAGAATTTCTTCTGGTCTACATTTTTAAGCGAACTGGCCCAATTCACTTCCCAGACTTATATGCAGATTAGGAACACAGTTATCCTTTGGATTACACACCGCCTTATCTGAATTTTGCAATGCGGTGCTCAAAAATTGCATAGGAAAAGGTGCATATTAGGGAATTTTACATACAAAAATGTGTACATTAGGACAACGCTGCATATACAAATGCATGAACTAGGGAAAGTTGCATAAAATGTGTATGTAAGGGGGACATTGTGCACACAATACGTATCGGAAAATAGCGTACAAAATAAATGTGCATTTTCATGCATATGCGTATGTGTTTTGATTGCAGATTGATGAGAAAATTGAATAGAATGGATTTGTGGTTGAGCACATGCAAAATTGAGACAGAGAGGCAATAGACTGATTTGTCCACGCCTAATAGCCACCCCTCAAGTTTCCTAACTTTGCCACCCCATCTTTAATCCTTCTCATATCCTTCCCTGTACCAATTGTTTCTCCAGGTCTATTGTCCTAGATCATACTTCTTTTTTTCTTAAGTCAGTTGGGGGGAAAACTTTCAGAGCATTTCTCACTCCTCTTTTTCTGATGATGGTATGCTTGGAAGCTCCCAAACACACCAGCTCATCCAAGTCAGGCTGTGCTATTGTAACTTGGTAGCCATTTGGATCCCCCAAGCAGATAAGCATTCATTTGGCTGGATAGGCCACTCGGGGGCCACAATGACCATTTGGCTTAATGAAGTGTGCTACCATGCAGAATTGTTATTGCATTATATTTAATTCCTAGCAAAAGTTGGAGGTGCAGCAACGTATATGCAATTATGACATGGGGTGTTCAAAGAATGTCCCATCCAATTAGGGCCGCATTAGAAGTCCATTAAGACTTAGAAAACTGATGAGCAGGATATGTAAATAGGTCAGGCCCATGTCCTCCCTCCCCCCTGCCCCATTTGGCATGCGCAAACTAAAAATAAGGCATGCCTGTAGGCAGAGATGGGAGTAGAAGAAAAGCACTTTTCAGAGCACTGGGAAACATTGCAGGTCACCTGGACCCACCTTCCACCCATCAACCCAGCCCAGTTCCAAGGTCGGTTGCTTCACAACACAACAATGTTCAGAAAGGTGAGAAAGAATTCTAAGGCTGAAATGGACCCAGGACACTGGGTCATCAAATTCAACCCTTCACCTAACAGATGAATCAGAAACCAATCATCCAGGTCATAATTAGAATCAGAAACCAATCATCCAGGTCATAATTAGGTCATAATTATACAACAGGAGTGGTGACACTGTTCCTGAGGGTCATTCCTGGAATGGCCAGTGCCTCAGTGGGCTCAGTGTCCTTTTCAGGGAAATGGTCAGCCTCTAGATCTGGGGTTATGACATGGAGAAACCCAGGCTGGAATTACACTTGCCTTCAGAAGACACAGATCTTCACACCCAGTATTTGCTTAATAATGGGAATGCAAGGGGTGGGACGATGTGAGACAGGAGGAGATGCTTAACACTTCCGCTGCTGGCTGATTTCCCAATCCTCCCTCATTTGGCCTTCATCAGACTCTGAGACCAGAAATAGCTCTGGTTGAGAATGGTCTCTGAAGTGAGACGTTTCATATACATGAATGTGGGAGACAATGGTTGGCAGAGAAAGCATAACCAACCTTCTGCCCACTGCTTCTTCCTTGAAAATGCTCCTCCAACCTGCATTCTCATTCACTACAGCAGAGCACACATCGGATTGGGAACCCAGATCTGCTAACATTCATTCATTCATTTCATTTCTATACCTCCCAATAGCCAAAGCTCTCAGGGCAGTTCACAAAAATCAAAACCACAACGTGCAGCATAAAACAATATGAACTATGAAAGCTTAAAACTACAGTATAAAAGTACAACCAGAATAAAACCTAACAGCAATGCAGAGATTTAAAATACAGATTTAAAACACCAGAGCTAAAAGATTAGGAAGCTAAAAATGCTAAAATACTGGGAGAATAAAAAGGTCTTCACCTGGCGCCAGAAGGAGTACAATGTAGATGCCCAGTGAACCTCTCTAGGGAGCTCATTCCACAACGGGGGTGCCATAACAGAAAAGGCCCTCTTCCTGGTAGCCAACCACCTCACTTCCTTTGGCAGGGGATCCCAGAGAAGGACAACTGAAGGTGATCTTAGGGTCTGGGCAGGTATATATGGGAGGAAGGGATCCTTCAGAAAATCTGCCCCCAAGCCTTTTAGGGCTTTGAATGTTAATTCCAGCACTTTGAAGTTGGCCCAGACATGGACTGGCAGCCAAGTAGTTATGCTCTCAGACTACTCAAGCAAGTGAGTCAAGCTACACTCTACAATAGAAGGTGAGAAACCACCAGCTAATCTGAACTGGATAAAAAAAATCTTCTACACCCCAAACATAGTGATGAACAAATCCCAAACCTCAATATATTCACTGAGTCCACCCTAATCACTCAGTCCCTCCAACCAATTTGAAGATACCCCTTCCAAATAAACCAAACTACTTATCCTGACCTCCTAAAACTTTGCAGGTTTTTGTTTTGTTTTGTTTTTTTACTTTGGGGCACCTCTAGGCTCTCCATCATTTTTAGAAGAATGATCCACATGGAACACAGAGGGGTAAGTCTGCCCTTTCTTTGGATACCCTCAAAGCTTCAACTGTGGGTCAGTGTAGAAATGCAATAAAATAATAAATTAATAAATTAATGTAAATGTAAATGTAGCTCTTGCACCAAAATCCAGGCACCTGCCGCGGTGGCTTAGTGGTTAAGACGCTGAATTGCAGACTGGAAGGTCAGCAGGACAGCCGTTCGAGACCCGAGTGCAGGGAGTGAGCTCCCGTCTTCAGTCCCAGCTCCTGCCAACCTAGCAGTTCGAAAGCAAGAAATTGCAAGTAGATAAATAGGTACCGCTTCAGTGGGAAAGGTAACAGCGTTCCGTGCACCTCTCAGTGTTCAGTCATGCCAGCCACATGACCACGGAAGCATCTTCGGACAGCGCTGGCTCTTCGGCTTAGAAACGGGGATGAGCACCGCACCCTAGAGTCGGACACAACTGGTTGGGGACACCTTTACCTTTTTTTATTCATTTGAAACTTTGCAGGCTTGATCCCCTGAGAGGAGGCAACTATCTCTGTAAATTATATCCAAATTATATCCTGCCAAGATTTTTCTTAAAAGGCTCAGGGGTGGGGGTGTTGAGATTTGAAGGCCTGGTTGGCGGCGGTGGGGGGAGAGAAAATATGTGTGTAGGTGGGGGAGTAAATCAGAAAATGCGGGGAAACATTTTCCCCTAATTTTCCAAAAATGTGTGTGTGTGTGTGTGTGTGTGTGTGTATTTAAGGGAACTGGTGGTAACTGTAGATGCCTCCAGGCAAGAAAAATGTGGTGGTCGTGGGGAGGTCACCTTTTCCGTAATGTCCCAAAAATAAAAACAGGGGTGGGAGAGGCAAAAAACATGGTTTGTTCTTTAATCTACCCTCCCTTTTTCTGTTTTTGTTTGTTTTTTTCTTAGTGTTCTACATCTTCAGGTGTGTATGGTGGCTTCATCAGCCACTCCCCAGGCTCTGTGGCTACAATTCTGCTAGCATACTCCAGTTCTGCAAAGGCACACTGATTTCTCTGCAGCTTTTGGCGCTTGATTCCATACTGTATTCTGCTGTGAAACGCTTAGGAGGAATTGGCCCCATCGCCTGAGTCAGAAGGGGTGTTAAATAACGCTGCACTCTGAAAGAACAATGCCTAACTGAACAGTAGAGCAGTTAGCCAAGGTGCCGCTCATTAAATTACACATAAAAGTCCTTTCATGGCAATAATGGAAGCAGTTGCCTGTAAAACTCCCTAGTGAAACTAGATGTAAATTCCACCTTTCGTCTCCCTGATACACCAATGGCACATTCAGGAGGTAATTGCTGATATTTCCACATTGTGATCATGTCCATAACCTATTGAGCAGACAGCAGAAGGGACGGCTTTCATTCTCTTCCATAACTCTCCTCCCCCATGTGCCCTGCAGTTCTTCCTTCCTCATATCTTACAAAAGGAAAGAAATGCATTTCTGCAAGACGACAGCTCAGATCAGAAACCCCCTGCCTTTTCTCAGTTCTGGGTGGCATTCCTGCTATTAACATGCAATTAGTTACTCCTCTTTTAGCCACATTTGTGTCCACTAGGGCTGTGCAGGGATCCCCCAATCTGACTCAGAAGCCGCTTCGTCGCTTCAGAGGCAGGCCCAATTTGGCTCAGGCAGATTTGGGGGGGGGGTGACCTGACTCAGCCCCGAACCAGGATTCGGATGTTGAACCCCACTTTGGGTCCCCCCAATGCCCCCGCTCGCCTCAAAACGGGCTCAAAGTGACCTGAAGCAGCCCGCTTCGACCTGGGGTTTGGGCCTCAGGCCAAAGTGGTGCACAGCCCTAGTATCCACCCCTCCTGGGTCATCTTCTTCTTCAAAGGATTTTCAGCTCTTTTAAATGAACAACAGATATGTCTCTTCTGGCTTTATGAGCATCCTCTTCTGCCTTTATGAGTGATTTGTCCTTCCTTCTGGCTAGGAGGTATGTGATGGGAAAAGTTTTTTCCAGCATGTCCTCTGTATGTTAAGTTGTCATTAGGCACAGCAGCAGAGCCAATATCAACAACAACAACAACAAAATGGCAACCCTTGTGGAAGATAATGTGTTCATATGTCTCCCCCAAAGCAAGTAGGGGAGAGAATTGATTCTCATCATGGAGACAGGCAAATAACTATGCCCCAAGTCCTCTCCACTACAAATCGTCCTCAGTTCTCTCTTCTGACTTCCAAGACCGTAAGGCTAGGGATTCATGATAAATTTGTTTCAGTTCAGTTTTTTATCAGGACTTACCCAGTTTGTTCCATCCAGACTGAACACCAACTCAGACACAACCTGCGGTCAAATTTCTGAGCTTGCAATGTGATTCATGTCCCTCCAAAAATGTGTTCGACCGCATGCGTACATTTGAAAAATGGGCATGAAAAATGCATATTTTTGAAAAATGCACAGAATGGGATTGAATCAATGGGAGAAGATTGGAACATTTCAAAGATGTGCACAACTGATGCAAACATTTAGAAAAATGCATACAAAATATGGACAGATTTTCATGCAAAAAAAAAGCAGCTCTCTATCTGATACTGACTCCAGTCGGAATGAGCTTTGAGATGGAATTCGGAGAAGCACACAAGCAAATACCTATAATCTTGCCTATATGGGCTATTCACGGCCCTATGTCTATGTGAATATGCACATTTGTGAAAATGCTCATATTCGCGTAGATGCAAATATGCACACTTTTGCAAATGCACACATTCACGTACATGCAAAATGGCGGGGGGGGTGTATGTGAATAGCCCATATAGGCAAGATTACAGGCAAGCAATCACCTGTAATCTCGCCTGCACCATCACTATACTTAAAGGTGCATGTGGGAGGGGGGGCACCTTCATTGTAATTGAACTTCAGCAATGAATAAGTTGGTCCCTCCTAGTCAGAGTTTTACCATCTGCTCCCTCTCTGATTCACTGGGCACTTAACATCAAGATAACTACTTCACATCCTTTCACAATCAAAAGAGTTAAAGCAGCCTTCCCCAACCTGGTACCCTGTAGATGTGTTAGACTCCATGTTGGCTGGGGATGATGGGAGTTGCATCCCAACCCATCTGGAGGGCACCAGGTCAGGGAAGTTGAGTTATCAAGTGGATTTCTTTGCTGAGGAATCATGCAGGTATTGAACCCATGAAGCTTAAAGATGGTTGAGTGGCCTTCTGCTTGGACTGAAATAATTTGTGCCCCTCGAGCAGTGAAGTCAAATGCACAAAGACCACCAAGAAGGCTCCCCAAGCATCAGACTGCACAGCCGAGGGGCACAAATCCCAGCCCACCTGTCCCCCTCCCCAAAGATCAATCTCTCCTTAGATTGGGGAGATGAGATGGAGTGTCCCTCACCCCCCAAATTTCAACCCTACAATTAGAGTTCCACCCAATTTGCCCCAAAACAAAGGTTTGGGATGGCTTTGGAGGTTCTAGTTCCAGAGAAACATGCAAGGTGTTTGGAGGGGATCCGTTCCTCCCCCCTGGAATCCTGCCCGGCCGGCTCCACTCCGCGGCCAGGCTGCGGAGCCGCCAGCCGGGCCAACCCGCAGCGGGGCCTCCAGCCATTGTCAGGCTGGTGTGGACGCAAATGGCGTCCTGAGTAGGGGATGCCATTTGCGTCCCCATGGTAGCCCGTGATAGGCTACATAAATATTTACGTAGCCTATCACGGCTAAAGCAGGGACACAAATGGCATAGGGGAAATTTGCTTCCGCACCAGCCTGGTAGCAGCTGGAGCCGCCGCCACCACCGCTGCAGGAGCTGCAGCCGCAGCTGGAGCCACAGCCAGGTAGGCTCGGTTTCGCGGGGCTTTCGTGGGGTGGAGGGGCGGGGGGCTCCGTTCCACCACGAATCTTGGGGGGCCGAATTCACTGGAATTCAGCCCCCCTGGGATCCGTGGCGGAATTCTCTAACATCCCTATGTAAACCCCATGCAAAACATATGAGAGCAGCTTGGGAATCTGGCAAGGCAGAGCCGTTTGGCTTCTGAGCTTTCTGCTGTGTGTGCACCAAGTTTGAATAAGGGATTGTTTCACTGACACTCTGTGGAGATCTCGGTGATGGCGTTCCCTTCCTGCCATCTGCTTTGAGATCCAGAGATGGGAGCCAGGTCACACAAAAAAGAAAGGCTGGCCTTCTTGGCCCCCGTGTTGACACTTGGGAGCGTCTTCAGAGCTGCACCTCCTCCAAGGGGCGGGTTCTTCTCCCTAACTCCCGCTGTGTCTCAAATGCAGGATGAGGTCAGGAGAACATCTCTGGCTCCTTTCACTAGCTCTAAGCTTGATGCATGGGGGTGGGGTGGGGGGAGAAGACAAGCTCCTGCCCCAGAGCAGAGCCGGAGGGAGGTGAGTTGTACCCCATCCAGTGTAATTCTACAGCAAATGATCAGGGGGAAGCTGCTCCTCTTGTCCCATAAAAAGGACCAGCAGGGGCCAGCAACTAAACCCTGCAGTGCGGGATGCTCCTCTTCTTGGATACTTCATTCCCCATTCCGCACTGCCCTAAGGTTCGTCCACCACCACCCCAACAGTTACTCAGCATCCTGTGCCCATTGAGCATGCACATTCCGTAATGGGCTGAGGGGGGGTGAAAGAGTTCCCCATGAGTTCCCCCCCTAAATATTTGTGGTACTTCTGCCAATTTTAGGATTATACCAAATCTGCTGATACCTTCAGTGTGGATGGATGGTGCCATTTTTTGGCAACGTAAGGACCAGCAATCAGAGAACTGGGAAGATCATCACTAATGCATGTGAGGGATGTAGAACCCCAGGCCTGGGGGATAAATCCAGCTCACCACAGCTTGCAAGCTGCCTCTCCAGAGTTCCCCAGATGGCACTGCCCCCTTCCCCCGACCCC
The DNA here is from genome assembly GCF_057233095.1 of Heloderma suspectum. Classification (NCBI taxonomy): domain Eukaryota; kingdom Metazoa; phylum Chordata; class Lepidosauria; order Squamata; family Helodermatidae; genus Heloderma; species Heloderma suspectum. The sequence goes on from NC_139461.1 coordinate 9,319,606, forward strand.
ACCATTTCCCCCTCAGCCAACTATTATTTGGTGGCTTCCTGGCTTTTGTGCAGTTTCCCCCCATTCCAAAAGGTTGAGACGCCTTTCCTAAGGCCTAGTTGCTGCCAGGAAGAGCGTCAGACTCCAAGATGCTGGTGTCTTGTGTTGTGTTGTTTTGTATTGTATTGTATTTTTGGCACCGCCCCTTTTGCCTCTGGCCCCACCCACCACTGGAATGCATCTGCCGAGAGCTTCTCCAGAATGGAATCAGGCCCTTGGGTTGAAAGGGGTCCGGTGCCAGTAGTGTATATGGTTTTCTGTATGTGGGCAAGGATATTTTGGGGACTAACCCTGCTTCTGAGTGCTGAAAATTCTCTCCATCCCCTCGGCACGCCTGAATTGATACATGCCCATGCGGCACCCTCAGAGCAATGCAGAAAATCCAGAAAGCCCCGTTTTAAGCATCTCAGCAGATAATGGCCAAGGAAGCAGCTCTCCAAACTACCATTTATCTCCCGGTCCCGGATCAGTTTCACATACAGTAAAAAGTCAACACCTCTGCCACCGTAGGCCCGTGCCATGCTGCGCCATCTCCCAAAGCTGGTTGCAGCCTCGCTAAAGAGCCACCTCATCCTGCCAAACAAAGGCTACCTGCTGCCTTTGGACATGGCATCCACATCCTATTTACCCAGACTTTGGCACTGGGTCATGCCATGCCTGAAGCTCTAGCAAAGGCCAAAGCAGCACAGAGGTGGACAGAGGAACATCCAGTTAGCGGGGTACTAAGGAGAAGGAGCAGATGACGTGAGATTATCTACACCAAGGGGAGACATCTTACTGGCCACTTCTGTGCAAGACTATAGTTCTGCTCATTACCTAAGGAGGCTGGCTGCCCCACTGAGACCAGTGGGGCTTTTATTTCCAAATGTCCAGATCCAGAAAACATGTTACTTCAGAATTATTGGTTTCATGCACATGCAGAATCTTGCAGTTCTAATCAATTGATTAAATTGGCTGAAACTCATCTGATTAGAAGACCTTTCTTTAACTAGGTAACGGACCCCATTTCTGTAAGCAGATAACACACTCCAGAAGGCTCAAACCCAGATGGTCCTTATGGGTTCATACACCCCTTCTCCAAAAGACTACTTGGGAGGTCTGTTGCTTGCATGGCTTGGAAAGCCACTCAGAAGCTGAACCCTGGAGATGGAAGCCTAGATATGCACGCCTGAACCCGTGTCGGAGAAACTGCCAAAGCAAGAAAAGCATAAAAAGGTTTGTATAGCACAGGTGTAAACTACCCAGGGCTCTCTGGATGTTTTGAATCACAACACCCATCATCCCTGAACATGATGGCTGTGGCCGATGGGAGCTGTAATGCAAAATGTCTCTCAGGCACCAGGTTGACTAATCCTAGTATAGAAGAGCTCAAGAATCCTGTATGACAGATAGTGTAGATGGTAAATACTAGTGCCATGTTGAACATTTCTTGCACAATATTTTGAACCGTTGTCATTTGACAGAAAAGAAATGGCTTTCGAAAAGAAAATTAAAGGAGAAGAAATTTCAGAGAAATTCCCATGGGTTGGGTTCAGGGTTCTTGTTCTTCCTTTACTTAGGAGGTGACTGCGGAGTGTGTATGAGTGTCCTGTCTTTCACTGTACAATCATCTCTGTGCACCTGCATTAGAGATGACATGTATCCACAATCACCTCTCAGGAATTTAACATTTGGAAAGTCCTGGGGAAAGTGCTGAACCCTGAAGAACGACAACTAGAGCTAAGCCAACATTTCTCAGACATTTTTCACATAAAAACCCTGAGATTTTTCTTTTTCTCCCCCCCCCACAATGGGATATTGTGAAGAATGCAAAAAAACAAACAAACCAACAACCCTTAGGGGGAAAAAAAAGAAAGAAGCTGTGCTATGGCCCTTGCCAGTGGTGAGAAATTGCTGGAGAATTTCTCCTCCCAATTTCTCTGCCCACAAATGGAGTGGAGAATTTTGAGAGGTCATTCATGCACCGCTCTAGTAAATGCATGTTAACTAGATAAAACCGAATTCTGGGTTTCTGTTTTCCTAATGTTAACACTTGCCTCACTGTAGTAGCAGGAGCAATTGAATTGCCAAAGGTGAAAGGACTTTGCTGAAAGAAAGCAAAGTCCTTTCTCCCTGGAATGTAGGGTATCGCTCCTCCAAAGAGCTGCACAGCTGTTTCTCTACAAGTCTCCTAAATGGCTTTCAAACTAGGGTCCCATTTCCGAGGTGCGTGTGTCCTGAATGGGGCATGTCAAAACCACCTCAAAATCAAAAACAAGTTTATGTGCAGTGAAGATGCCTGCAGTAGCTATCATATTACCATAAATGAGGAAAAGAAATGTCTCCCTGCCCCAAGCCATACATTCTGTTGAAAGTCTTGAGTCAGTCTTGAGTCACAGCATCATTTCACTTACCCAAGAAATCCAACCCACTGCTGTCCTTTGGGCTGCTCATGCAGTTCTCCAAGTAAATCCCATCCTTGAAACAATCATCCTTCTTTTTGGTGAGCCCGAGGATCTCGCTGGGCTGGTCTAGCACCTCCCCACTGGAGCAAGAACAGGGCGTCTGCATGATGCCACAAGGGTGCAAACTGCTGCTGGTGGTCAAACAAGTATCCAGCCATTTGCATAGCATCTGGCAGGCCGCTTTGCTTGGGCTCCTGTTGCCAACCACCAGATATTCCACTGAAAAATCTCTTTCCTGAACCTTGACCGGCTTCCACCGGACATGGCCACTTTCTAATGCAGACCCAGTCTGTTTCATCTGGAGGAACTGCTTGTTGGACTGGAGGAAGGCATAGCGGGTGGAGCTGTCACAAAGGTTCAACACATCGTCAAAGCTCTCCATGCCCAGGTACGTCCGGGTAGACTCCAAGAATGAGTCAAATTGGTAGGTGCGTATCTGCTGGCGGTCACATATGCCCGTGGGCTTCAAGACCTTCATGTACAAGGTGTACCTCCTGGGGTCAGGGTTCTGGATAATCCAAGAGCAACGGGAAGAGTTCAGTGGGAAGACAGCAAAAGAGGAGAAATACCCAAAGAATTTGCCCTGGACCAAGGTGGTGCACGGAGATTGCCCTAGGTCGAGGGCAGCTGTGGTCCACACAAAGAAAAGTGGCAATAACAAAAGCAGGTTCAAGGAAGATCCAGTGCTCCTCCTCATCCTAGGTCCCTGGTCCTTTGGAACTCAAAGCAATTGCCAGGCAGAGTGCAGATCTTGGACATAACAGGAGGAGAAGAAAGGGATCTCGCTCCAGGCTCCACGTGAGATTAATCCAGCCTTCCCATGTTTGGATTTAGGCTCCTCCTTGTGTCTTAGGCAAGCAACACCTGGAGAAAAGAAGGAGAGAAACACACATTCAGTTAATTCCAGGATGCAACTTTGTGAAATGCATCCATGTCCAGACTTCCCTTGAGGGAGAATTTAGCAGGTACCGATGTCTCCACAAGGCCATCTGGAAGCTCTGGCTGCCAGATCAAGGACACATCTGTTTGTGGCAAGCGCTCCCCCCTCCCCACTTCACAAAGCATTTGCGACACACACTACTGTCTTCATTTTGGATTTGTTTTGCAGATGAGTATGCACCCTCCCCCTCCCCCTCTCTCTCAGACTGGCACAGACCTCCTCCTCAGCTCTGAATATGAAGAGGCACAACAAGAACCAATAAGCAGCAAGATTGGTGAGTCTCTCCCCACTACCATCCACACACCCCATCCAAACGTCGTTACATACACCACCAAACACATACATACACACCATCTTCCCAGTTTACAGACCCTGAGCTGTTGAAGGACCTGCAGAAGAACCTTGATTAAGTATGAACTAGGATCTGCCACGGCTGGCTAAAATAATGTAGAACTGATCCGTCTTTCCTCACCCCTCCACTCTCATTTCTTCCATCAATACCCTAACCTAACCCCCAATCAGGTGAATCTGACTCACCTGAGTTACAGCTGGTCCCTGTTGTTTATCTTAGAAGCAGACTCATCTACCTGCATTCACTCAACACTCAAACCAGCTCCAGAAATAGGCAGGTATGTTCTTATCTCTCAGGAATAGCCAGGTATGCACTTAGGGGTGGGTGAGCAAGCAATGTTTGAGATTGCTAAGATCCTCCAAACATCATCTCGCCAATGAGTCTCATGCCCAACTGCCATCTGCGCTCGCCATCGCTGCTCGCTTTTTGTGAACAGAAAACTTGGGCAAACAGAGCAGTGATCAAACAGGAGATATGCAGAAATTTTCTCTATAGACTAAAGTGGGATTGATCCCTCAGTCCCCCAAGGAAATTTGTGCAAATTAGGAAATTTGCACAAATTGAACTGGGAATTGGGAATGAGATAAAAGTGAACATGTGTAGAAACCCCACTTCTATCCTCTGAAAACCTCTCATATGTTTCCCCATGGAGTAATCCCCAGTTTTGAGGTATAGGTGTTATTGTAGTGGTCACTTGACTGTACCAATTAATCAGTACAAACTTGATTGAATATGTGTTCCTCTTCTCTAGGCTGCAATTCTATGCACACTGACCTGGCAGTAAGCCCCACTGAACTCAAGAAGAATGGTTTGTCTGTTTGTTTGTTTGTTTGTTTGTTTGTTTGTTTGTTTAAATGAGTGATATATTGCTTGATAGTATAAGCCCTCTAAGCAGTTTACATAAAAAGTAGATAAAATACAATATAAAAACAATCATAAATACAAATTCCTCAACATGTTACCATACAGTGAAACAGACCTGTGTGATTATAAGTCAAGGAAAGTCTGAGAAAGCAGGTGCATCTTGAAGATGCATCTAAAGCTTGCCACAAACTCTGCCCCTTAGACAACACACGGGGGCGTGTTATGGTGGATGGGTGCCTCTACCTAGAAGGCCGTTACTTGTCAAAACATGGTTGTGAGACTTCTGAGCAGACATGAATAGGATCACTCTGTAAGTCTTACAGCTGTGTGGTGGTTAGTACACTTTTCTCATCCCCCACAACTTGAACAGATTTCAGGTGTTCCTGCTGCCATTAAAGGATTTAGCCAGTGGGGCCAGAAAGTGGAGGCAGCCATCTCCCTCGCCCCCTACAACGCCCCTTCGAATGATTTTACATCATGATGTAGCATCGTTCACGTTGGATAATTCTATGTGACAGAACTCTGATGGACTGTTAGGTTAGCAAAGATTTTATTGTTTAAAGGCAGGGAGGAACCACCCTGCTGCCTCCCGTCTTAATCGGAAGCCTCCTGAAAATGAACAGAATTCCCTCCTTCAAAAGTGGAAACCCCCCCCCCCCAGCATCCAGGATGGGATTGTTGGCCCAGCACAGCCCTCCAGATGTTTTGGACTTCAATGGCCATCAGCTCCAGCCAGCATGGCCAGTGGTCAGGGATGCTGGGAGTTGTAGTCCAAAACATCTGGAGGGCACCAAGTTGGGGAACGCTGACCCAGCACTAAAATTGGTTCCCTTTCAGTCAAAACTGGCAAGGATAGCACAGGTAAAGATAGAGATAGTAGGGAAGGAGTGGTGAATGCCCAGAGGCATCAGGTGCAGGGCAAAGGAGGCTTCACTCTCTTGAGGGTGTGGATGGATAAATCTGTCCATTTCACTTTCTCCCAGTTTCTCCTTTTCCCAGTCTCCGGTTTACCCTAACATTGAGATTATTATTTTTTAAACTTCACTTGAAAATTTTTATGTGTTGCCGTGCCCAGTTCTCCCAATTACATACACTTTGAAGGCAAGTTTGCCTAATGTGTACATTTTTTTTCAAGTAACATTCCTAATAAAATGCATTTTTGAATGCAATTTTTACTAATATATATATTTCTGTGTGCCCTATCCCCTAATCTACACATTTTTGTATGTTTTTTTTTTTTAACTGGAGAATTCCATTGCAAAATCCTGAGAAGTGTGAATTTTGAATGATAGCTGAGTTTCGGTTTGCATATTGGATTGAACATGTGAACCAATGAGGTAATGAAATTAGGTATAAGAATTTCTCCCCCATCCCTGCTTGAGAATCAAGGCTAAGGAGGATAAGACAGGGAGACACCTGGTACCAGCCTACTCACGCACCCAGAGTTAAATGGATGGAAGGGGTGGTCAAGCACAGCCTCCCTCAGCACACTGCAAAGTGTGACAAAATAGCAGCAGTGACCCACTATGTCTGGGTCAGTACCAGAGGGCAGCTTGCCCAGGTTTTATGATCCCTTATGTAAGGAAGCACCTGCGTTGTGTGAGTTTAGGGTAGGTAAGAATAAGGATGTCGTGACAGCCCGACTGGGTCTGGGAATCCATTGGGCTCTCCCCCCTGAGCCTGGCTCAGTAAGCCCCCACTCCTGCCCACCAAGCTGCGTGAGAGTCCAGGAATTACCACACCCGTCCGCTCGCACCCGGGAACCGCCCTTCCTACATGCGAGCTGCCATTTTGATGCAAGATGGAGTTCTAGGTTTTCATATACCTAACGTTGCACACAATGGTGGCTGTAAAGGGCCATTTCCGCAAAATTAAGAGGCCTCTAATTTTGAAGAAATGGCCCTTTATGGCCACCGTTATGTGCAACATTAGATTTATTTGTTTATTTATTTAAAACATTTGTATCCCACCCTATATCACGAGGATCTCAGGGCTGCATACAGATAAAATCAATGTAAATGGTGTAAAACGATAAATAATTTTCATAGCTAAAAACATATTAAATCATTAAGCTAGCTAATACCAATTTAAAATCTAAAACAATAAAACAGTTAAAATAGTGTGCTACTTTAGGGAATGCATTTAGCCCTCCAAAGCTTTGGTAAAAAGCCAAGTTTTTACTTGGTGCCAAAATGAGACCAACGTCTGTGCCAATTGGGCCTCCAAGGGGAGGGCATTCCACAACTGGGGTGCCACAGCAGAGAAGGCCCTCTCCCACGACCCACCATAGTGTATGTCTCACACTGGTGGGATGCAGAGGAGGGCCCCTCCAACAGATCTCAGTTCTTAGGTAGGCATATATAGGGAGAGGCACTCTCCCTCAAATATCAAGGTCCTAAGCTGCTTAGGGCTTTAAATATATGAAAATCTAGAGCCCACATTCTACTTTAAAATGGCGGCTGGCATGGAGGAGTCGGTGGCTGCAGGGCGCTCCGGGATTGCTAGTGGGAAGGCGGCGGTGGTGGCTCCTCGAGTGAGTCCGTCCATCCCTAGGCAGGAATATTGTCAGTCCAGATCCAGTTTTAAATAGTTGTTGTGCCTCTGTTTGGGATGAAGGAGGACACAGAATGCTCCAGCCTGAGCGTGTCTGGGGAGGGACCCAGCACACGGGCAGGCGGAAGACATCTGCAGCTTGACCCAGCTGGCCTCACTTATCGATCAGCCTCTGCATAAAAGAAGAGCCTCAAACCCAGTTCAGGGGCTGGAAGCAATGGTTGATGCCCATCCATAGCAGAAAATGTTCCTGCCAGCTCTTGGACCCGGCTCTGATTATTCTCAAACCCAGAAAGACTCCGACTATTCTTCAGCACATCCCTAGGTCTGGTTTGATTTTCCTTGGCGTAGAACTGGTCCTCTTGGCTTCTTGACCCTGGACTATTTAATGACTAATATCAGCTGCTGCTTAGCTCTCAACTGGAGTAATTTATGACAAGAGTAACATTGCGGGCCGATAAAAGCATTACATTAATATGGATTTTGGGATTTTTCTTACAGCTACCATTATTCTTTTTACTGTGACCTTGGTTATCTCTAAGCTTTGGCCATGTCTCATTCAGTGCTGGCTCCAGGTTTTGGAGGGCCCTTGGGCAAGACCCCCTCGATGGGCCCCCATCCTCAGTGAGTCTCCTTCTCACTGCCACTGTCACCAGCTGTTCTTGCTCCTCATTCTCTTTCTCAGTATTGCTGCCGCTTGCTTGGCAGGCAGAGAGCCAGGGAGCAAATAGGCCGTGGCATCTCCTGCTCCTTTTTTCTCACCACCACCATCGTCTGGGCCAGACTGAGAGTCAAGGGAACAAGCAAGCTGCACAGGTGAAGAGGAGAAGAGGAGAAGCAACTCCAGGGGGCCCTTGTCAGTGGGCCCCTGCTGGGGTGTGGCCTACCCTTGACACTGGGCCTGGTCTTTTTATTCACCGCTGGTTCCACAATGCAGTGTCAGTAGCATGAGAGAAAGAACACACAACAATTGTCACTACAGTCTACAGAAAGACTGTAAAGGAAAGTGTTCTCCAGCAGTTATAATCATGTTACTTTGCAGATACAGTACAACATTCAGCTTGTGAATGAGGAAGATCCCCCTCCCATGCCACGCAGGAACTCATCATCTGCTCTAGCTGTCTTTGCAAGAGAACCATGCTGATTCCAGCACTCAAAATAACAAGCCATGCCTGAGTTTGCCCTGACTTTGCTTCCTACAGACCTTGCCACTCTCTGCACCATGCACATCTTAAAAGCCAACAAACTTTAACTAAACATCCCCGCTAATAGGACGCTGTGTTCCGGCTGTTAGGCCTCGGGATTGATTTCCCCTAAACAGGGTCCCATCTGGAAGGTTTTACTGCAAGGCATGTAAACATTTTCCCCTCTCTAAAATGGATCCTGGCTGTAGGAGTGGGGAAATTTAAAAGGAGAATTAAACACACACTGGCTCAAAATGAAAATAAAATAAAATAAAAATCCCTAATGCAAAAACACCTGGATCTCCAGCACCATTGGCAATAAACCCAGCAGAGCATTTGCTCATAAGGAGAAGGCTGGCAGAAATGTTCTGTCAAAGGACCTCAACTAACCACCTCGCTGGTTTCATGTGGGTCTGCGAAAAAGCCCACTCCCAAGCCACGGTTCTTGTCTTGCTTGAGAAATTTGATCTTCGATCATTCTGATGTGAACAGGGAACAATGTGCAGATTGGAACATAATTATCCTTCAGATTTTGCGCTTCTCCAAACTTGACAATGCAATTCTCGGCACAAAATATGTACCAACATGCAATTTTGGACAAAACACATTTAGTAATGGGTACCTTCAGATTAAATACATTTATAAGTGTGTATTTTGTGAGACAATAATTCAAAAATACATATTTAAATATGCATTAAAATGATTTGAGATCAATGCAGAAATGAGAAGGTACACATTTATAAATGAATGTATGCAAAATTGACAGGGACCAGTCATATAGTGATCCATCCATCTCAGAGAGCTTCGGCTATTGGGTGGTATAGAAATGAAATAAAATAAATAAATAAATAAATACCCCTAAGCACACTTACAAGGGTAGGGATTAAGCCCCATGGGATAAAGTTCACATTTCTTGCCAGCAAATAGAGATATGAGAGCAGGGGAGGCTTACATGCCTTTTGGTACAATGGCAAAATGGAACCTCCATGTCCAGGAGCAAGATATTTGCAAATACCAATGCTAGGGACAACAAGAAAAAAGAACCACCACTGTGTTCATGCCTTATTTGAGGGCATCTCAGATGCATCAAGAGCCAATATGGTGGAGTAGTTAGAATAGGAAGAGGCAGCCCAAGGCATACCAAACGTTTTGGACTATACCTCCCATGGTTCCTGCTGGTGGGATTTAGGGGTGTTGTAGTCTGAAATATTGGAATGGCACCAGGTTGCCTACCCCTGAGTAGAATTAGGACTGGGGAAACCCAGGTCCAAATCCCCACTCACCCATGAAGCTCTCGAAACCTAACCTACCTCACAGGGTTGTTGTGAGGATAAAATGGGGGGAAACTATGATGCCGCCTTGAGCTCTTTAGAGAAAAGGTGGGGAATAATATACTAAACAGAGAAACAAACAGGCTGGCCATTGTAAGACACAGGACACTGGATTACATAGACGGTTGATCCAGTTTAGTAGGGCGCTTTTGATGTCCATGGTTACATGGCCTTTCCAAATGGAGGAACCCAAGATTGCCTGAACCCAACCAAACAGAGCTGGCTGTTTCAACTATTATGCTCAGAGATGCCTCGAGGTGAGATTCAGTGCAGCACAATGACTAAGAGAGAGAACTCACATCAGGAACCTTCTAGCCTTTGCTATCATAAACTCAGTTGGTGGCCTTAGGTAAGAATGAATCTCTCTCTCTCTCTCTCTCTCTCTCTGCCTCAGCCCTTTATCTTCAATATGAAGATGATAATAACAGATTCCTATCTTACAGGGTTGTTGTAAGGTAGGGTTGGCAAATCTGGGCCCCACCAGATGTTGGTGGATTCCATCTCCCATCATTCCTGACCATTGACCACTCTGCCTGGGTCTAATGGGAGTTCACGTCCAACAATATCTGAAGAGCCACAGCCCCCCACCCCTGTTCTAATATTTATAGGTTGATACACAAGAATCATGTCAAACACTCAGAAAGGTTATATTCAAGTTAAAGATTATTTGAAAAGATTAGCACATCCCAATTTAATGACATATCAGTTTCATGTGAGATTTCACAGAAATGCACACACCGGTTCCTAATGTTTTCTGCAAAAAAAATTCTTCTATACGAACCAGGCAAATGAAAGCTAAATATGCAAGTGCAGCAAAGTCTGTCTGTCTGTCTGTCTGTCTGTCTGTCTGTCTATCTATCTATCTATCTATTTTATTCACAATATTTATGTACCACTCCATATCCAGAACAGACTTTGGAGCAGTGAACATAAAAGATAAAACAGTAAGAACATAAAAAGATTAAAACACCACGTTAAAATTAGGCTTGTTTAAAAACACAATGCCAGTTACAAAAATGTGGGTGGTCAGTTAAGGAATGCCTCCTGGAAGAGCACTGTTTTCAGGAGGTGCTGGAAACAACGCAGTGTTGGTGCCTGCCTGACCTCCAAGGGCAGGGAGTTCCAAAGCAAGGGGGCTGCCATGCTGAAGGCTCTTCTGGTGGACTCCAATCAGGCCATAGGTCCACGTGGAACCACCAATGACCAGGCAGCTTGGTAAGGGAGAAGATGCTCTCTCAGGTATCCTGGCCCCGAGTTGTTGAGGGCTTTGTTTACTAGTACTAGAACCTTAAACCTGGCCTGGTAGCAAATAGGCAGCCAGTGCAGTTCCCTCAGCAGTAGGGTTGGCGGAGAATTTCTCCCCGAAACTTCAGGGGGCCGAGCGCCAACGTGTTCGGCCCCCCGAACAAGTTTTGGGGAGAAATCCTCCGAACCCCCCCCCCGCACCCCGCACCCCCCCCGGGACGGGACTTACCTTCGCCGAATGTCCCTCCCGGCGGTGGGTCCGGCCGGCGGTTCGGCGGGTGTTCGAGCGGGGCGGGAGTGGCAGCCGGTTGACCGGCTGCCGCCGCCGCCGCCATTGCAATAAAAGAAAAAAAAAACTTTCGCGTTCGCGGCCGGGCGAGGCGGGAAGCCTCCTCCCCGGCCTGAATTTCGGCCGGGCGAGGCGGGAAGCCTCCCCCCCAGCCTGAATTTCGGCCGGGGCGAGGCGGGAAGCCTCACCCCCGCCTGAACTTCGCGGGGGGAGCAGCGAAGCGCCTCCCCCCCACCGCGAACGTCCTTCGAGGACAGGTAAGGGACTTTCGTCCACCCCTACTCAGCAGAGGAGTTGCACGCTGAAAAGGGGCAGCTCCCGACAACAGCCGAGCTGCTGCAATCTGCACTAGCTCCAGCTTCTGGAGCAGCCTCAAGGGCAGCCCCACATAGTGCGCATTTTCCACTATGTAATCCAGTCTTGAGGTTACTAATGCCTGTTCCACTGTGGCCAAGCAATCCCTGTTTAGGAGAGGCCGTACCTGGTGAACCAGGTGAAGCTGGTAAAAGGCACTGCAAGCCGCCATGGCCACTTGGGCCTCCAGCACCAAGTATGGATCTAGGAGTACCCCCAAACTCCAGACCTGATCTTTCAGAGGGAGTGCAACCCCACCCAGAATAGGCAATGAGCCTATCTCCCAGACTCAGGAGCCACTCACCCACAGGGCTTCCATCTTGCCAGGATTCAGCTTCAGTTTATTGGCCCTCATCCAGCCCAATACTGAGTTCAGTCACTGGTCCTGGACTTGCACAGCCTCTCCTGATTCAGATGTCACAGGGAGGTAGAGCTGCATGTCATCAGCATACAGATGGCATTTAGCTCCAAATCCCCTAATGACCACTCCCGGCAGCTTCATATAGATGTTAAACAATATTGGGGACGAGATGGTGCCCTGCGGCAACCCGGAGCTCAATTGCCAACGGGCTGAGGAATGCTCGCCCAATGTAACTCTCTGAAATCAGCCCTATAGGTAGGACCGGAACCACTGTAGCACAGTGCCACCAATACCCATCCCACAGAGTTGATCCCGGAGGATACCATGGTTGATGGTATCAAAAGCCGATGAGAGGTAGAGGAGAATAAACAGGGTTGTGCTCCCCCGTCCCTCTCTTGATAAAAGTCATCCATCAGGGCGACCAAGGCTGTTTCAGTCCCGTAACCGGGATGAAATCCAGACTGAAATGGGTCTAGATAATCAGTATCCTCCAAGAGTGCCTGCAGTTGCTCCACCACAACCCTCTCAAGTATCTTCCCTAGAAAAGGGGTATTTGTGACTGGGCAGTGGTTGACTAACACCGTTGGGTCCAGAGTGGGCTTCTGCAGGAGTGGCCACACTACTGCCTCCTTAAGGACAGCAAGGACCACCCCTTCCCGCAGGGAAGCATTTATCACCCCCTGGACCCACCCAGTTATACCTCCTCCTCAGCTAGCTTTTATTAGGCAGGAGGGACAGAAATCGAGAGGGCACGTGGTTGGTCTCATTAATGTAAGCATCTTGTCCACCTCATCAGGCTGCAGCAACTGGAACTGATCCCACAAAATTGGGCAGATGGTGGTGCCAGACACCTCAGTCTGAACTGCTCTAACAACAGCATCAAGTTCACTGCAGAGACAAGCGATTTTGTCCTCAAAGTGCGATGCAAAAGGGTCACAGCAGGTCCTTGAGGCGAACAGGGCCCCATTCACTAGGGAAGATGTTAACAGCCACCGGACCACCCGAAAGACCTCTGTTGGATGATATATATCAATGGAGAGAGAGGGAGAGGCAGAGAGGGAGAGAGAGAGAGAGAGAGAGAGAGAGACCCCAAAGGGAAGAGTTGCAAAGTGATATGCCATGCTCCTCATAAAAACATCCTATTAATAACTGAAATATTGATTAAAACTACATTTGCTAAAAGTTATGGTAAACCTTACATCTCATAACTCCCGCATAAGCACTAGAAACAAATTATCAAAGTGCTCAGGAATTTGCAAGTATATATTCTCCAAACTGGGAGAACAGGGATCAAAATGCCAAATGCAGTTTGAAGTAAGCAAGTGTAAAATGATGCACATTGTGGCAAAAAATCCCAACTTCATGCTTACACTGATGGGACCAAGAAAGAGATCTTGGGGTTGTGATGCACAGCTTGATGAATATGTTGACCCAGTGTATGGATGCTGTGATAAAGGCAAATTCCATGTTAGGCAAAATTAGGAAAGGGGAAAAAAAATAAAGCTACCAGGATCATACTCTCCTTATATAAATCTATGGTATGACGACATTTAGAATACTGTGGACAATTCTGGTCACCACATGTAAAAATGGTTCTGCAGAGTTGGGGAAAAATGCAGAAAAGGGCAACTAAAATGATCAAGGAGCTGGAACAACTCCCCTGTGAGGAAAAGTTACAACATATGGGGCTGATTGGCTTTAAAAAAGGGTAAGGAGAGACATAATAGGGGTGTACAGGATGGATATTATGCATGGTGTGGAGAAAGCAGATAGGGAGATACTTTTCTCCCTCTCTCATAATACTAGAACCCAAAGGGGTCATCCCATGAAGCTGACTGGTGGGAGATTCTGGACAGATAAAAGAGCTTCTTCACACAGCGCATAGTCAAACTATGGAAGTCACTACCACAAGATGTAGTGACGGCCACCAATTTGGATGGGTTTAAAAGAGGGTTAGAGCAGTTCCTGGAGGAGAAAGCTATCAATGGCTACGAGTCCTGGTAGCAGTGTGCTATCTCCAGTATCAGAGGCAGTAAGTCTATGTACACCAGTTGCTGGGGACCATGGGTGGGAGGATGCTGTTGCACTCATGTCCTGCTTGTGGGTTTCCCTGCAGCTGGTTGGCCACTGTTTGAGCAGAACTGTGTGGACGTTGGTCGCATTGAACACGGCTCTTCTTATGTTCTTACGTAAGCTAGGCTACCAAATCTAAGCCTCATCTTCCTCGCTGCCAGGTCAGGGGGTCTAGTGGTGCACAGGGATGGGACAGGATGATGGGATATTCAAAAACAGCTCTGTCTGTGCCTGAGTAGCAAGATACTCCAACTGAGGAGCCAGACCAGATTCAGAAGCTTTATCTGATCAAGTGGGACCCTATTTCCTCACCCTATCACCGAATTCCTGCTGAGTTGGTAGATGCAATGCCACCCTCTGGCCAGCTGCAGGGGTGGTGGCACTGCAGCACAACAGAACAGTCCAGAAGCATGTCTTTCTCTGACAAGCTGTCAGGATGACATAGAGAATTAGATACCCTGTTCTCACTGGCAGAATCCTTCGCCTCTTTTCACTCAGGTCTACCTTCTCTTGTTTTGTTTTTGTTCTTTAATGTTTAATTTGCATTGCTTCAAAATGTCTACATTTGCCATTGGCTCTCCGACACAAGGTGATAAAGAATTAGAGACGAGCTAAGCACGGGCTAAGTGCACTGAATCCAAAAAAGTGCACCTTGCAAAACCTCAGCTCCTCTGCATGTGAAGAGAAACAAAGTAAGCTTTACAGAACTTGAGCTGCTAACTCAAAGCAGTATTCCTTCTAAGACGATGTCATGTTTTCTGCATGGAAGCAGATAAGCAAGATAACAATGGAAGAGATTCGCTGCCAATTGATTAAGATTAAAATTGGCAATTATGCCTTACGGCTTCTCTGAATATTTCTTTTGCACATCTCCTAAAAATAGTCAATGCGCACTTTAATTTTGAGTTTTGTAATGGTCATGCCAGTAGAATCAAAACAATAAATTTAAAAATACAGTAGGACTAGGAATAAATATATTTTGATTAAGCTATATAGATTTAATTAATGGCAGACTTAATTAAACTGTCTTTAATTTTAGGAAAAATAGTTGAATTAATGCATACACACACACACACACACACTAAGACTGAAAATAATTTTAGGAAGCATGTTCCCATTCAGACATTAAAATCTGCAAAAATTTGCCACATTTCTTACATTCCTGAAAAAACAAGCAAACAAATACAGTTCTATAAAATACCAACACAAATATCATAAAGGGAAGCATGGGACAGTGACCAAAGGTTTGCCCTAAGTTTCAAATATCTTATTAGCCATGGAGCCACTGGATATGGTCTTGGGAACTCCACCATTGCACACCTCAGTTTTCAGTCTGTAAAATAGGAATTATACTTGGATTAGGTTGACTGAATTTCATCTAAAACTGCCCATACTTTAGCAGTTCTATTTCTCTCCAGTAGAGGGCAGTAGTAACTTGCATCCAGTGCGCAAACATCAAACACTCACCATTTGTGACTATTCCAAATACTGTGTTTCCTACATGGGAAATACATAGCGTAACACCACATGTAGATAAGGGCATTCAGCAGTCACGCATGCAATAACCTTGCTATGTGTGCATAAGAACTTAACAAGAGCTCTGCTGAATTAGACTAAAGGTCTTCCTACTAGTCCAGCATTCCGCTTGCACTGTGGCCAACCAGATGCCTCTGGCAATCTCAGAAGCAGGACATGAGCACATAGCACCCTCCTGCTCATGTTCCCCAACAACTGGCATGCAAAGGCATACTGCCACTAACACTGGAGGTAATAAGTAGCCATCCTGACTAGGAGCCATTGATAGCCTCTTCCTCCATGAATTAGTCTAGTCCCTTTTTAAAGCCACTCGGGTTGTTAACCAACACTACAACTTGGCGTAGCAAATCCCACAGTTTAACAAAGTGCTGTACGAGGAAGTACTTTATGAGTAACCCAGGAAGTATATTTATGAACTTACGAAGTGGTTTCGTACTGAGGAAGGGCAGTGGTTCTTGTAGCGCAGTGCTATCTAGATGGGTGGTAGCTCTTTCAGGGCCTCAGACTGTTGAAAAAAATATCCCCAGCCATAGGGTCCTGACAATATGTCCTGACAAAAATGGCACACGCATGGGGCCAAAGCAGACATTACTTTAAATGTTTACCTAGTAGCTATGTCCTCTCCCTCCCCACCTATTTTACTCTAGAGTAGGCACAGGGGCTCCATTATGCATTGGGACCCTAGTGTGGGAGGTGTGGGGGCATTTAAGATCCACATTGTGGGCCCTGTGCCTACTCTAGAGTAACAATGAAGGGGGGCATTGCTGCTAAAGACACATGTAAAGTAATGACTGTTTTGGCCCACAGCTTCTTTTCTGCCAGGGAGTCATGGGATTTGTTGTCCAGCTCATCATAAAACGTTCCACATGACATTTGCCACTGCAGGCTAGAGACAGCTAATTAAATGAAGAAGCAAACATTTTCTCAAGGAACGGACAATAAATAAATAAACAGACAGACAGACAGACAGACAGGTTTCTTTGGCACTGACAAAACCATCCACTAAAAATGACCCAGTGTTCTTTAGCTCAATCCTAAGCATTATTAAAGGACTGCGGTGGCTTAGTGGTTAAGACACTGAACTGCAGACCGGAAGGTCGGCAGGTCAGCAGTTCGAGACCCAAGTGCTGCGTGACGGAGTGAGCTCCCGTCTTCAGTCCCAGCTTCTGCCAACCTAGCAGTTCGAAAGCAAGAAACTGCAAGTAGATAAATAGGTACCGCCTCGGCAGGAAAGGTAACAGTGTTCCGTGCACCTCGGTGTTCAGTCATGCCGGCCACATGACCACGGAAGCGTCTTCGGACAGCGCTGGCTCTTCAGCTTAGAAACGGGGATGAGCACCGCACCCTAGAGTCGGACACGACTGGCTGGGGACACCTTTACCTTTACCTTTAAGCATTATTAAGGGTGCAATCCTATGCATGTTTAAACAGAAACAAGTCCTACAACTCCCAGCATGGCTGGCTGGGGGATGCTAGGAATTGTAGGACATTGTTCTGCCTAGACATGCATAGGATTGTGCCCTAAATGGTAGGATGCACATTTCCATCACCCCTCCTGCCAGCATACAAACAATGGGCATAACCTTAGCTGTGTCTTTAGGAAACCCTGCAAATGCAGAGTGCTTCCAAAATGCCATTGTTTGGCTGCCAAGTTGAATTATTGATGGATATCCTATTTTGTTTTCTGCCCGCCATCTGTCTTCCCTTTCTGAAGGAAATCAGCACCTGTTGACCATTCCTTACAATAACTCACCCATCCATAACAGTGGCAGTTTTGATAGGAAGAGAGAAAACAGAATAAAGCATTCTTTAGAAAATCAGGGTGCAGCAGAAGGGTTTTTATCATGCTAGCAATGAGAAGACCACTTGGTCGGATTAACTGTTAGGCTACATATAGTCTAGAACAGGGCTCTAGTTAAAGAGACCTCCCACTTTCAGTCTGCAGGGCACATGCGATGTTCTGGCTGATCACACTTCTAGCCTGCTGGCAGAGTGAGCTAGTCATGGCCATGCACATGCCCAGTGTCATTGCCTCTGGAATCTGGCATCTTCTCAACATCATCTGTCATTTAATAAAGCTCAGGTTGCTAGTCCTTATGGTAACAGGGACAAGAACTAATACACGTGCACATCAACTCTTAAAATCTCAGGGTACCTACCTGTTGTTTTTGTTTTTGTTTTATGGATAGTCCTAAATCGTTTAGGGTTGATTTACCAACTCTAAGATATTTGACTTGCCTATATGGTATGTTGGCCTTGGGTGTAATAGCAGGTATTTTGCCAAATATCCCAAGTATTTTGAGTCTGAGAAGATGACGATATTTAAACTCTGTTGTTCCCAAGCCTTGACCCACTCCATGATTCATCAAAATATGTGAGTCCCCAACACTTGACCTACCAAAACCCACTAAGTCCCATCCCAAGCTGACTCCTTGACCCACTAAAACATGCCAGATGCTCTAGTCTCTGCCCCTCTCTCACACACAAAACCCAACACTCCACCTCATGGCCTGCCAGTCCCCATGCATCTCTATCTCCCCTGTCCCACCCTTTTCCCTACCCAGACCAGATAGGGATGTACTGTTGTTTCAGTTTGCAAATCACTCAAAATTGCCCCATTTCCAACCCCAAATGTGAACACAAATGGGAGCAGATGTTCTTCGAAAATGTTCACAAATTCCTGAACTCACATTCACATTTGCAAAAGGTGCACTTTTAAAAATGCACACATTAAGAAATGTAGTTTTAAAATGCATGATTAAAAAATGCACAATTTAAAGTATGCATTTTTTAACAGTGTGCATTTTAAAAAGTGACCACTTTTAAAAAGGCACACTTACAAAAAATAAAAATAAATCATATTTTCATGCTTTAGTCAATAGGGGGAAAGTGAACACTTTTGAAAAAATGCACACTCTTCCCATTCATATGAACCAAAGAAACAGGTCGCAAACAGGTCGCAAATCCTAAGGCCAGATATCTGTTTTTAAAATAAAGAAATACATCACAAATTAGGATTTCTGTTTACTACGAAGCAAGCCATTCACAGTTTGCTGACTGTCACCACATCTTCCCTGGAGGTCTTCCAGCCTTGTCTCAAATTCTGGCCTCCTGGGCTCAAGAGGGTGGACACAGTTGCAGCCGGAGGAGTTTCAGCGTGCTACTGTTCAGCTCAGTCAGCTTTTATTTACACCCCTTGTGCTTCGTCATGAGACAGAAACAGTCGAGGAGCACCACAGAAGGGCACTGGTGCCAGAGTCTGAATGTGGCCATTCAGAGTAGCCAAATCCACACAGCCAAAGACAAGAGACCATTCCATCAAGGAGATGGAGAGCCCTCCTGGATTAGAGGGGGGGGGGAGCATTGCCATGGCTGTGCAACCAAGGAAGGAGTAAAAACAAGCAAACAAGGTGGTAGAACCTCACTGGCGTAGAACTCAGCAAAAAGACCACCTGAGGCAGAATGGGAGATGTATTCTCACTGTTTTCCCCCTGCAAGGCCAAAGAGCCGCTTCCTAGCTAATCTGAGCCCAAGAGTCAATCAGAATGGACAGTTCTGCCCTGCAGCCTCATTTCAACTCAAGTTGGCAGGGGGGAGGGGGAGGAATCAAAACCAAGGCAGTCAAAATGCAGATGCTAGTAATGGAGCTCATCAGAAGCATCCGGAGGTGAAGGAGGAAAGGAATAGAAATGGGAGGACAGCTGCATGACTCAGAGGCCTTGCCTGGGTTTTTAATGCAGCTGCAGTTAAATAATACAACAGGTCTGTTGGTCTTCTGTCATCTTCTTCCTCATGGGAAGTGCTGCAATGGTGGAGGGTTCAAAGGCCCCAAATGTGCTCCTTTTCAGAACCTTTCCCAATGTACCCCACTACCTAGGGAGACACATGCATATCTCACAGGCAGCTGGTTGGCCACTGTGTCAACTAAATAGGCCTTTGGTCTGATGCAGCATGGCTCTTCTCATCTTCTTATGTATGTAAGAACCCTGCCAGACCAGATCGATCCATCAGGTCCTATTCCACCATCCTGTTTCCCATGGCAGCTAGCCAGATGCTTCTGAGAAGTCCATGGGCAGGACATGAAGGCCACAGTTTGCTCCATCTTCCTCAAAGCTACACCAGCTCTGAACATGGCAGTTCCAATAGCTCTATATGGCCATGGCATCCTCCCTAAATTTCTCTAACCCTCTTTAAAAGCCATGGGTTGGGCAGCTAACATTTGCTATGTTTACCTCTTTCTTTAATTGGTCATGGATCCCTTAGCATCAGGCGGGCTCAAGGACTAACTAACACATACATTTTAATGCTGCAAACCACTCTCAGCACCGTTCCTGCAACACACACCAACAGGAATAGTTTGCCTCCCATTTCCTCCCTCCTGCCCCTGTCCAAACACTGTTTTGCACAAAGAATGGAGTCGACTAACCTTCAGTTGTTGCTGACAGACCTGGGACGCTAGCGCTCTGGAATGTGTGTCTTGCCATCTCTGCAGTATTCAGAGCTTTGCTTTCCCTTCTCCTCTTGCCCCATCGTACATCCAGGATGTCAGTTGTCCTGGAAGGTCCAAGGGGGCAGAGGGTTCCTCCATGGCATCTGCAATCATGACAGTCCCTCCGGAAGGATTCCCCTCTGCCTTTCTCCCAGTCATGTTTGCTCTAAGCCCCTCAATCGAGCCAGTGACGGTTGGCAACTGTCAACCCTTTTGTGGGTTTCCATCCCTGCGATATTTCGTTCCTTAGCAACTCTGTTTGCCTTCAGCAAAAACAAAATGTCTCTGCCTTTAGCTTGCTATTTTAAGCTGAAATGTGCTGTTTCAAGTTTGCGCTAGCCATGTGGACAATGGCTAAGAGCTGCACCGCCCACAAACTATGGCGTTGAACAACAATTAGATGGTTTCATCTAAGCTGAAACCATCTAATCCTTGAGCTGAAAGCAAGGGCGATTTTCACACGCATTCTCTCATCAGCACTGAAATGCAGTCCCACCTTTTTGACAATGTTAAACAGTTAAAGGGATCACTGCAAAAGGGATGAAAGTGATCACCTAGTCAAGGTGCCCTGAACAGCTTCAAGGTGCCCTGAATACACCTTGTCTGCCCTCACAATCCTCATTGGTTTGCATTATTTAGGTGACCAGTGCAGGAAGCCATCATTCTAAGTCAGCTTTGGTTACCCCCTCAGTGACATCAGCACATAACCAATTTTGATAGGCTTGGTAGTGTTGTGATATCATGTTCACTGCATCATCCTTGATTGGCTGGGATCATTCTCAAAAAGAAAGAAAGAAGCAGCCCTAATGGGATAAATGATATTGAAGCAGCAACAGAACAGAGGAACAGTGACAGTGAACTGCTACCAAAAAGGGAAAATATATTTAGTGGCAACAGTCCATTCACCAACTTTGGGATTTCCCTCTTGAAGCCCTCTCAAGCTTCATCATGGCCAGCAAAGAAGATAAACAGATGAGACAACAGTCCAAATGCATTCAGTTCAGCTGCATGGCTGAGGCAAAGAAGTTGTGACGGTTGGCAAGGAAGGGTGGATTGCGAGGGAAATGTAACCGGCCAACAAATATTTCATTAAGTCCTTAACTGCAGGTCAACGTATTGTAGTAGGTTATATGAGACACAAACTTGCAGTAACAGCATGCAGTCAGTCACTAGGTGACATGAAGTGCTGCAAATTGACCACTTCTTGCTACAGGAGCCCCAAAGAATAAGTCTTCACCAAGAGTATGGAAATTTTAACGCTGGCTCATGCAGTGTGTGTCTTGCTGAGCCATATGCAGCCCACCAGCCATTTATGGGTTGGTTTATTTATCAAGCATCAGATGCTTGATAAATGCACTATATTGGCTGATTGCCTGGGAGTGTCAAAAATAGGGAGGTGCAACATCCATCTAGCAGGCAACCATACATGGTGTCTGGCTTGGCTGTTCCTGTTGCTCAGACCTGCTGTAATGTGAGTGTCCATGGTTGCAGCTGCTTGTCTAAGACTGAATGCCAAATCAGAAAACACAGCAATTATTAGCTATTTTCCAGCCATCATTAGTTCAAACCCATCCTCCTGTTCTCCTGTTTCCCCCTTGTCCATTCAATCCAGACAGACAGATTCTCACCCAATACAGCATCCTCCTGGTGCATTTGTCTAATGCACTTTTAATTTTAAGAAAAAAAGGAGGAAGAAATGTACTCAAGAGAGAAGATCCTGCATAGCAGCCAGCAACTGCCAAGAGCAACTGTTTTGGTGAATCATACATAATTCAGAAAGTAAATGTTGGTTGAAGTTTAAAAAATATATAATGAAAAAAATCATCTGCCTTTGGCAGATTAAGCATTCAAAAATACTCCCCATGAAGGGAAGCGGGGGCTATTTTAGTTCTGATTATCAAAACAGCAGATCACTCGGAAGATTATGTTGCTTAATGTATGCAGACACAGCTGAGGCAGACTCAACATCTTTGGGGAGAGTGCTTGTCCCTCTCCATGCAAGCTTGTTCAGATCTTTGCAATTCTCTGGCTTACCCATTTAAAAACATCATGCAAACCATGGGGAGCATTAGATTAATTGGTACAATTAGCCAAACGATGGCTTCTTTGCAGACTTTACATGTAAATATGCAATGCAGACTTGCCTGGATGGTCCGTCTAGACCATCTGTTCCAGGCTTTCCCACCTTGGTGTCCTCCAGATGTGTAGGATTGCAGCTCCCATCATTCTCAACTATTCACCCAACTACATCAACTATGAGCCATTTTGTCACCCCCGAGTGACAGCAGCTGATGCATTCCCCCCTTAGATGGGACTCCTACTTCACAATTGCCATGCTCATTATTTTTATAGAATGTTAAATGTTCCCTTGTATTGCCCCGGCTGTGGGCATCGACCTCTTAATTTAGAGGTGCCAAGATAGTGATAAATCAGACCCAGGTTTACTTACAAGGAACACTTTATTGAGTAACTTACAGCATACAGGCGTACCCAATGGTTGGATCAGACAGCTTCTCTGAACCCCGAGCCATGGGGTACAATGGGTTTTATACAATACATGTTAGCAGTGAGGCAGCATGACAGCAGCAAGCGCCCCTAGCATTCATTCCCAGCATAGACTAGAAGTGTTTGGTTCTCAGCACAGCTACCTAGGATAAACAAACTTTGCTTCCCAGACACATCTTGATATCGGCCTTCTGACTCATCTCAACATGCTCAGAGGCCTACTAGCATGGGAATTGCACCAATAACGAACTTAAGCAAGCATTATGGATCTCTAGGCCCTTCTAACACTATAAATGACTTGGCTATGCTCCTGGGGCCAATACATTCCTATATGCAGAAGTCCTTTCAATAACTTCAATAATAAGGCAGGCTAATATTCTCATCCCTCTATTGTAGTGGGGGTGGTGGTGGTGGTGGTGGGGGTGGTAAGGGTGAGCCAGTGTGGTGTAGTGGCTAGAGAGCTGACTTGGGAGATCTGGGTTCTAGTCTGCACTCAGACATGAAGTTCACCAGGTGACTTTAGGCCACTCACTGACTCTCAGCCTAACCCACCTCACAGGGTAGCTGTGAGGATAAAATGGAGAGGAGGAGGAGGACTGTGTAAGCCACCTTGGCTTCCTTGCAAGAGGAAAAAAGGTGGGATATAAATGCAATAGTACAGAAAATGCAAGAATATAGGTTTGCCTGAGGCCAACTAATGAGTTCATAGATGAAGTAAAATTTTAGCCAGGGACTTTCCAGCTCTCACCTTTAGCTGCCATTATTTTCCATCACAAATATGAAGAGGTCCTCAGAGATGTAGACTGCAGCCTCATGGCAAAGGAGCAATAAGCCTGGGTATGTGAATGGACTCTTTAAGCAGATCGTCTTTCTCCATCTAGAGTCTTCCTCCACCACATTTCCCTGAGCTTCTATACCAGCCTTTCCCAAACTGCTGCCCACTTCTGCCCAGTGTGTTGGATGAACACCCATCAACCCAGCCAGCATGGCCAATGAGTGGATTGGTGGGAGTTGTGTGATCCATCAAATCTGGAGGACAGCAGGTTAGAGAAGATGGTTCTGTAGCTTCCACTGCTGCCTCCATATGCCACTCACTAGCTCCTTCTGCAATGCAGCCTCCCTCACCCGCATTAAGGGAAGGCCATGTTTTTGATGAGGAACATGGAACACTGCCTTATACTGAGTCAGATCCTTGGTCCATCTGGGTCAGTATTGTCTACACAGACTGGCAGCAGCTTTCCAGGGTTTCAGGCAGGAGTTTTTCTGGCCCTACCTGAAGATGCCAGAGATCGAACCTGGGACCTTCTGCATGCAAAGTCTGTAATCTACCACTGAGCAATGACCCCTTCCAGATTGTCAGAGGTGCCTTGAGTAGCTCCAGTCATGAGTCCACAGGGGCTGGAACAATCTTGACTTCAGACAGATACTCAGCGGCTTCCATTATAAAGTTGGAATAATTTAGATGTTTCTGGGGTATGTGCTTCAATGAGGATAATAATTGATCGATGACACCAGGGAACACAATTGCTTCCGGAAAGATCCCCTCAAGAGGCAGACAGGGCTGGTCCTTTGTTGTTGTTGTTGTTGTTGTTGTTGTTGTTTTGTTTGTTTGTTCTTCTAAAATGTCCAGGAGCCATCCATCCATATCAGGTTGGATCCAGTTTTATGCTGGATCACCTGTGCTGATGGAAGTGGACTCCCCTGCTCCCTCCTTCACCCAGAAGCCCCTCCAGCCCCCTGGATACACAGAGTCAGGAGACCCTGCTGAATGGGATGAGTTGTGATGTGGGGGATCCCACAACATTGGGCAGACAGTGAAGCCCTTCCTCTCATGGAAGGCAGATCCTAAGAGTAGAGAGCCAGTGTAGTGTAGTGGTGAGAGTGACAGACTGGGAGCCGGGATATCCGGGTTCTAGTCCCCACTTGGCCATGGAAGCTCACTGGGTGACTTTGGGCCAGTCACAGACTCTCAGCCCAACCTACCTCACAGGGTTGTTGTTGTGAGGATACAACGGAGAGGAGGAGGATAATGTAAGCTGCCTTGGGTTCCTTGCAAGAGGAAAAAAGGTGGGATATAAATGCAATAATAATAATAAATAAAGGACATAAGAAGAGCCCTGCTGGATCAGACCAAGGGTCCATCCAATCCAGTGTTCCATTCACACAGTGCCCAACCAGCTGCCCACAGGAAACTCACAAGAACCACATGAGTGCAGCAGCACCCTCCTGCCCATGTTCCCCAGCAACTGGAGTACATAGGCATACTGCCCCTGATACTGGAGGTAGCCAGCCATCCTGGATCCATCCCATCCTGGATCCAACCCTATATTTGCACAGATACACCACTGCATACAGACAGAGTTGTATGGCTTGTGGCACGTACAAGTTAAAGTGAAGGCATGTAAACTAATGCTGTGCCAAAAATTTATCCAACATTTTTTTTCAACCATTCTCATTCAATTTGATAAGAAAGAAATTGCTTTCAAAAAGAAATTCAAAGGAGGAGAAATGTCAGAGAAATTCTCATGGGTTGGCTTTGGGGTTCTTGTGCTTACCTTACTTATGAGGTGGCTGTGGGGTGTGCGTGAGTGTCCCATTGTACAGTCATCTCTGTGGCAGCCTGTAGCCTCCTCGGCTTCCCACACTTCAGCTAAAGCCATCATGAGGAAGACATCATGAGGCAATTCCTCCCATGGGACTTATTCAGTTCAGAAAGTGCAGGTGGCCTGGGAGGCTGCAGAGCAATGGAAAGATGAGCAATAGGGAGAAAAAACACATACAATGCCCTCAGCCACCTCGCAGTGATTGGGAAAGCTCAAGAATACCACCAAAAGAAACTATTTACATGGGTTTTCCAACACTGCTCCTGTAATCACAGTGAATGGGGAGACCTACCCTTTTGTCCAGATGGACCCAACCACACCCAATGACTGTGGAAAAGGTTTTCTAAGTGCTAGCAAAATTGAGCTGAGTGATGTCCCTAGTGTTCTATAGTCATGCATATGGGGGTGATTTAAATCCATAATAAGGATGGACAAAAACAAGAAAAAGAGGAGCATTTATCCTGGGTTAATGAATCCTGAACAAATATATTATTTTTGCCTGAATGCAACTGAGAGACACAAAACAGGTGATTAAAGCACACCAGAAACATGATGGTTTTCCTTCATCTCTTTCCAATTTATTTGTTACCAGGGAAGGAAATGTTAAATGCGGATGGCAGGTTGGAAGGAGAAGGAAGTTCCATGTTCTTATTGGTGGTGCCAGGAGAACTCTGTAACCATGACAACATACAGCTCAACTTATCCCCTAAAAGATTATGATCTTTTATTTTTCTCCTCAACCTTCTCTGATTCTTTTCCATGTTTTTCATACAAAGGATGGTGGACCAATTTGGAATATTTTTCAGGGGGACTGCTTGGGCATAAACCCATGTAGCTAAAGGTACCATTGGGACTGCAGTTCTCCACAGGCCACAGGGGCTGTTGTTGCTTCTGGTTGTGAGTTTGCATCTAAATACTGCCCGGGCATTCAGTGGCTTGTTGTGGAGCTGAAACAGCCTTTTGCTTGAATTTCAGAACTGGGCAGATCCATGTATGACCACTGTGACCAAGCCTCCCCAGTTCCTTCAGGGTACAAGCAAGCATCCATTAGGGAAGTATGAGAATTTTGCTCCTATTCGCAAATCATGCATATATGTCCCATTGGCTGGATTG
This sequence comes from Heloderma suspectum, assembly GCF_057233095.1. Lineage (NCBI taxonomy): Eukaryota > Metazoa > Chordata > Lepidosauria > Squamata > Helodermatidae > Heloderma > Heloderma suspectum. The sequence goes on from NC_139461.1 coordinate 9,345,881, forward strand.
TTCTGAACGTGGGGATAGGAATCAACAAGGAACTTGTACCAGATGGTGGGGGGGATGTTGCTCATTCATCTCTACAGTACATATGATTAAAATTAATTCCCTCTCCACTAGGAACCATGGGAATTGTAGTTGTGTGAGGACAAAGCCCTGGTTAGTACTTGGATGGGAGACTGCCTGGGAATCAGGCTTCCTGCACTGAGCAGGGGGTTGGACTCGATGGTCTTGTAGGCCCCTTCCAACCCTATGATTCTATGATTCTATGAACCGGGATCACTACTAGAATTCTCACCACCCTCACCAAACTGCCATTCCCCGGATTCTTTGAGGGAAGCCATGTCAGTTAAACTGGAATACAAGCGAGATAGAAGTGCAGTGTTCCCCATCTGATTCCCATGGAACCTAGAACAGCCTCTGTAGGTCCTTCCCATTCCACTGCCAAGACCCACCCTGTGGCCTGCAAGCTACCAGGGGACTGGGGAGGAGGCAGGGAGAGGGATCCTTATGTTCTTGAGAGGGTGAGCAACATGCAGGGAAAAACCCTTGTTATCTCCAATCACAGAGATCTGCGAACAAAACAACGGCAGCTTGAATTTGGGGGAAACGTGAAATGTTTCCAACAGAAAAGCCTCCATAAAGGAAGGAGTTCTAGAACCAGCACAACCACAGAGTAATCTGTGCACATTCATTGCCTTTAAAAATGATCTTCTGGAAGGGCCCCAAGAAAAACTGCAGTCCCCTCGGTAGTTGTTGGACTTCCACACAGTGTGACACTGCATTGCAGCACCCGAGATAGCAAGAGAGAGGGAGAGAGACAGAAAGCAATGAAGCACCTCCTGAATGAAACATTAGGTGGAGCTTCAGCCAACTACTGTGGGCATGCTTTGGAGAAAAAAGAGGAGCATTTCCATTTAAGGCAAAGGAGAGGACATCCCTGCCTCCATTGCAAAATGTATCCCTCATAAACGCCAGGTTTCAAAGGCCTAGTTCTCCCTGAAACAGTCAGCCTATGTCTGGGGGCTGTACCAGAGTACCGTTCACGTGACTGAATGCTCCACCAGCTTAGAAAACAGACACAGAAATACCACCCTGCACATAGAAAATGAACATGGAAATGGGTTATAACTAAGGGTATGTCTAGGAATGCCTTCCCCACAGTGGGAACATTCTATCTTATGAGCACCTACTTGTGGTCTGAAGTGATATAGCTCAGACAAAGGTTCACCACCTCAGGGGGAACAAGATACGTTTCTTCAGCCAGGGAGATCAGTGGAAAATAGCTGTTGCGAGTCACTTCTAGAGGACAGGCCCTGTTATTAGTCAGGTGGGATATCTGTCACCATGCCACCTGCACGGTACATACTACCTGCCTATGTGCTAAAGATATAGGAGGATCTGAGCTGGGTAGTGGCAGGAAAGATGAGGAAGTGGAGGCACAGCCAGCCCTTTCCTTTACCCCTGGGGTCTCCATGACAGCTTTGGCTATGGGGCAGTATGGAAACGTAATAAATGAATAAAATGAATGGCATCTGCAGGCACCAGTGAGACCACATACACCTCTCTTGTTGCCTGCCAAGCTCCCTGCTTTTTATTTCATTTTAAAATAGATGATAATGGTGATGGAGATGATGACGATGATGATGATGATTATTATTATTATTATTAAACTGGGAAGCTGGTATGCTAAAAAGCAAAGTGATACCCTTCAGTATCATCTTTATTGGGGTTCGAAGGAGTGCTTTCGGGCTTTGGAGCTCAAACCCTACCTCTGCCTTATACTTAAGCTCTTGGGCAAGTTTCTTTTCTTTTTTGTCTCACTAGTTTGCCTTATGGGAAATGCATGTTTTGTGACCAGCCATGCCCCCATGGCATCCATTTTATGAATGGGCAAAACCTCGGTGGCAGCCATTTTCTGACAGTGCCCATAACACTCTCTCAAAATTCCAAATCTGTCCTGCAACTCAAAAAGGTTGTGGACCCCTGCCTTACCCCATAGCCAGTCGTCTAAGGGCCAAATTACACATGGTGTTTTCATGTAACATCATGTCATTCAGCCCTAGAAAAATAGTCTCTCTCCTGCTGGATGACACCAAGGGTCCATTTTGACAATTATTCTGTTTCCCATTGCCAATTATTCTGTTTCTGGAAACTCAACAAGCAAGGCATCATGGCAACATCCCTATCCTAGTATCTGTTTATCCCAGTATCTGGTATTCAGGACGTACACTGCTCCTGAGCATGGAAGCTCTATGTAGCCATCACAGTGAACAGCTATAGAGGGACCTATCCACTATGAACTTTTCTCACCCTTTAAAGAAAGTCATTTAATTTTAAGCTGGTGGCTTAACAGGGTGGCACTCAACACAGTAGGGTACACCTCTGGTTCCCCAAATTGAGTTTGTTGGTTTCACGTTTGGGCAACTTGACATGATTCAGTCCAGATCATTCCTTCTTCTCCATGCCTGTGGTTGCTTCTCTTTATCACAGGGATGGTGAACCAGGAAGAGCACGCGCGTGAGTACAAGCGCAGAGAGGCCGTTAAGCAGATATGCCACCTGCTGGGATTGGATGCCATCCAAATGCTTTGTGTACATGCTTAAGGGGGGAAACTAAATATGGAAAATTCCAGTGTATGGTCTCCCTCTCTCTCTTTCGAAAATGCACAAGAACAAAGTCACATTCCAGCCGACCCCATGTGTGCACAGATCATTTATCTTCTCTGTAGAGAGTGCGGAGACTAGGGAGGCTGGAGGAACCCACTGGGACCCCCGATGAGGCCAGATTCCCAAAAATCTGACCTCTGGAGTCTGCAGCAGACCGGACCCCCACATCTGCACATCCACCGGAATTTGCAGAGTGGTTCTCCGTCTTCCTAAAAGGCGCGATAGGCTAATGGTGGCTGCCATTCGCCCATCCTGGGAAAATTACAGCCGTAATTGGCATCTTTTACACCATTTGTGGCCGTAAAGCACTTACGTCTGTGTAAATTGTGGCCGTATTTACATAGAAGTAAGTGCCTTATGGCCGCAAATGGCATAAAATATGCCAATTATGCCATAATTTTCCCACATTAGGCTAATAGCAGCTGCCATTAGATTATCACACCTTTTAGAAAGACGGAGAACTGACCTATGAGTTCCAGCAGATGCACCAGAGCTCTGGGGAAATCCATGGGGCCCCAAGTGACCTGGATTTCCCCTTGGTGGATCCCTTGCCTAGACTGGATGTCAGGGGTTTGCCCATCCCTAGCAGAGAGAGTAAGATTTGTTAAACTTCTAAATTTTGAGTGCTTGAGCAGAGAATTCCTGTTTGCTTTTAATGTTGTTGGTGCTATGCTTATGATGTTTCAGTGCTTTAAAAAACAACAACCCTCCCCTCCCCCAATAATATAAACTAATCTTTCTTGCACATGGAAAAAGCTTTGTAGTTGAGAAGTGAAGATCCATCAACTTCATGCACAGATCTCCAGAGATCCCATTAGCAGCACCACATCTGGGAATGTTTCCCCCATCTGTTCAGTCCACTCTACGGCACATCTTCAACCAATAGGCAAGTAACAGGCAGCTGCCTGCAAAACGCACAATTCTTTGGCTGGCTTTTTGGACAGGCTGCCTACTGTGCGCTGTGGCTTTTGCTTTGATTTTAAACAGATTTTATGGTTACAATGTAATTTTATTTCACTTGGTCTCTTTTATCCCCCAAGCCATTTGATTTCCTTCGACTAGCCTTCCCTAACCTGGTGCCCTCCAGATGTGTGTAGTGCAATGTCCATCATTCCCAACTTAGCATTCCTGGCTTCCCCAGACTGGACCCCTGGAGACAGAATGTTAAGAAGAAGGGAAAAAACTGCCTGCTTTAAACTGCTTGGAGACCATGGGATGGAGTGGAATATAAATTAGATAAATAGAAATAACCATCACCACCTAGACCAATCTAGAATCTCTTTACATTTTCTTAGAACATGAGAAGACTAGAAAACGGAGACTGATGGGAATGTAATATTATTATGTGCTGAAGGCACTAAAGCATGGAAATAAGGGAAGTGACAAAGGACAAGGATGACAAGGCGTCACCGAGCTCAGAAAGGGAACATTGGCATTTGCATTTCTAGCACGACTGGTTGTCCTTCTCCATTAGTTCCCCGTGCTCCCTTGTAGGCCTGAATGCAACACAGGAGGATCTCTTCTCTGTTTAGGGTGTGAGATCCTACACATGTTCAGACAGAAAAAGTCCTACAACTCCCAGCATTCCCCAGCCAGCCATGCTGGCTGGGGAATGCTGGGAGTTGTAGCAATTTTCTTCTATCTAAGTATTCATAGGGTTGTGCCCTGAGTGGTCTGTAATAATTGGCTAGGGGGTAAGGTTGCCAGCGCCCCATAGCCTGAGTCTAATAGGGCAGGGCACTGTGATTAAGGATGGGGGAGAAATGCATTCAGTTTGTGTGTTGTGAACATATGCCTTCTTCGCTGTTTACTTCAAGGACTCTAACACAGCTGCTGAAGAGAGGACTGAGCCTGTTTGCCAGGCTTATGAACTCCGACAAGTTTGCAGCCCTGAGCAGAATCTTCCATACTGTTTAGTTGCATACCCTACATACAGCCATAATCAGATGTGATCCGCCAGCACAGATGGCTCTTTGCAGAAGGACGGGGGGGGGGGGGAGCAGACATATTTTCCTTTGCTGCTGCTGCTGCTGTTGTTATTATCGACTCTATAATAAAAACATGGGCCAAGGCTCACAATTTTTTCCGTTAGACAGGAACTCTAAAGCTGATGCTTTTCTCCACTGCGTCTCCCTCATTGAAATAGGACCAGGACATGACTAAATCCCAAGAACAAAGGGAAAAGGGGTGAGAGGGATGGAAGGAATATTCTTCTTACTCTGGTCTTTACTGAGAAGGAACATCATGAATTACCAAAAAAAAAAGGTCAGAGGTTCCACAGAAGATTGTCAGCAATTTCCACCAAAGGAAATTCCTGTGATGTTGAATCATGTACCAAAATCAGTGTGCGGAATCACAATTGCTTGGTCACTTCCATCAATTCCAGTGGTTCCCATTCACACTGGAGTACTTTTTTATTTTATTTTTATGTTTAATTTAATTTAATTTAATATGAAGGATATTTTCCTGCAGGTATGTTTCTGTCAGCCACTGAGTAGGAGCTGGAGGGTGGCCAGAACAACAGAACAAGCCAGCAGCCCTAGGAAAACCTTAGAATAGAATCATAGAATAGTAGGGTTGGAAGGGGCCCATAAGACCATCGAGTCCAACCCCCTGCTTCACTGCCCAGAGAGAGTTCTAGCCTGATCAGGAAGCCTTCATAACCCCTCCTGTTCAGGACAGCTTTATTGGGAAGAGTCTCTGCACTAGCTGGGGGACCTTTAATGTCTAGGGCAGGGGTGACCACCTTTTTCAGCCCAATGGCCCAATTCAATTTTGGACAAGATCTCTGGGGACACATTCCGGTGGTGATCAGGGACAGGGGCCAATTGGGGTGAGGCCAAAGGGGCAAAAGCAGAAATAGGGGGGAAAAAGATCTTCCACACCCAGAGTCTAGGGTTCTGCTCCAGTCTGTAGCCCTGGTGGCTCATTACATGGAGAAGCTGTGCAAAGGACTGTGGGTCCCCAGGACTAGCCCTGCCAGCTGCAGCACTGCACTGTGGGATTTGTAGTGCAGTAGTGATTGAATGATGCATCCATGAAAGCCTGCGGGGGCTTCTGAAATGTTATAGGTTGGATCCAGGACTAACAAGAGCCTCTGGGATCCATGGAAATACGTGGTCCAGAAATTCAAGTCAGAATTACAAGTGGGGATTTGGTTTCCTCACTTCTTTAACAGGTTTTATCTTCTGCCCTAAAGATCTGTCCTCTGGTCCCACTCCCAGACATATTGAGACTTAATGCATAGAATCTGCTGACACGGGATTTTGCGCAACTAGTGTTGAGTTAAAATGGCATCCCAATTGCACTACTCTGTTTGCATGCGACATTCTTTTTTCCTCCCCACTATCCCATTTGTATGTGGCACATGGGGGGGGGGGCATTTCATTGATTTTCAGAGATGGCAGGTAGAAGCTGTCCTAACATGATAGAGCCCCTGCTTTGCCTGCAGAAAGTCCCAGGTTCAATCCTGGCTTCTCCAGGTAGGGCAAGGAAAAGAATCCCTCCCCCTGAAACCCTGGAGAGCCACTGCTGCCAGTCAGTGTTGACAATACTAGGCTAGATAGCCCAATGGTCTGGGTCAGTATAAGGTAGCTTCCTATGTTCCTGTATTAGTGGAACACCCTTCCTCGTGTGGCTATCAGCTGCCATTTTTTTCCCCAGAATCCCCCTGACAGTAATGTCACATCATGTTGAGGGGACTTAAGGTGAGAGAAGAAATATTTAGCCACACCAGCCACCAAGAAACCAACAGCGGGGTGGGGGAGAGGGAGAGAGGGAGAGGGAGCGGGAGAGAGAGAGGGAGAGAGAGAGATGGCTACAGAGACTTGAGGGGGGGAATGTTGCCCCTCCCAACCCCTTTCCCCAATTTTGAGCCCAAAATTATATATGGAGAACTTGTTGCAGCCAAGAATTGAGTGTGATGGACACTGGCTTTGGTGATTTTAATAGAATCATAGAATCATAGAATAGTAGGGTTGGAAGGGGCCTACAAGACCATTGAGTACAACCCCCTGCTCAATGCAGGAATCCAAATCAAAGCATCCCTGAAAGATGGCTGTCCAGCCTCGTCTTGAAGGCCTCCAGTGTGGGAGAGCCCACCACCTCCCCAGGTCATTGGTTCCATTGTCGTATTGCTCTTACAGTCAGGAGGTTTTTCCTGATGTTCAGCCGGAATCTGGCTTCCTGTAACTTGAGCCCATGATTCCGTGTCCTGCACTCTGGGATGATCAAGAAGAGATCCTGGCCTTCTTCTCTGTGACAACCTTTCAAGTACTTGAAGAGTGCTACCCTATCTCCCCTCAGTCTTCTCTTCTCAAGGCTAAACATGTCCAGTTCTTTCAGACTCCCTTCATAGGGCTTTGTTTCTAGTCCCCTGATCATCTTTGTTACCGTCCTCTGAACCCTCTCCAGTTTGTCTGCATCCTTCTTAAAGTGTGGTGCCCAGAACTGGACACAGTACTCCAGATGAGGCCTAACCAGTGCTGAGTAGAGGGGAACTAGGACTTCCCAGGATTTGGAAGCTATGCTTCTATTAATGCAGCCCAAAAGAGCATTTGCCTTTTTTGCAGCCACATCACATTGTTGGCTCATATTCAGCTTGTGATCGACAACAATTCCAAGATCCTTCTCGCTTGTAGTGTGGTTGAGCCATGTATCCCCCATCTTACAATAGTAGGGTTGGAAGGGGCCTATAAGACCACCAAGTCCAACCCCCTGCTCAGTGCAGGAATCCAAGTCAAAGCATCCCTGACAGATGGCTGTCCAGCTTCATCTTGAATGCCTCCAGTGTGGGAGAGCTAGGGATGGTGGAGAATTCCGCCATGGATTTCAGTGAGACCGAATGCACTGGCATTTGCCCCCCCAAAATTCGTGGCAGAACAGCCTCCCGCCCCCATTGTTGTCTTGGTCTTTTCCGCGATAGGCTACGTAAGTGTTTATGTAGCCTATCACAGCAAGCCAAGCAGAACAAAAAACAAAAAATGGCGTACGCAAATGGCGGCGGCTATGGCGGCCACCATTTGTGTTCCCTATTTTTTGCCATTTTAGTCTATGTAAATATTTACATAGGCTATTACGGCGAAAAAAAGGGGAATGCAAATAGCGTAGTGGGCGCTATTTGCGTTCCTTTTTGATTCACTGTTTTTTTCGTAAATATTCAAGATGAGGCTGGACAGCCATCTGTCAGGGATGCTTTGACTTGGATTCCTGCACTGAACAGGGGGTTGGATGATGGCTAGAAAAATGTTTTATGGGGGGAGCATCCCTACAGCCCCTAGACATTGTCTGAGATGCCATAGAAGAGTAGGGAGTTCCCCCTCCAAGACTAGAGACAGCACTCTGACCTTGGAAGGGGGAGTTGGAGATCCAAACTCCCTCCCCTGCCCCCTCGCAGCTCATGTGGAAAGACCTGTGCTGGCTGCCTGAATTTGGAAAAGCAACGCTGGAGGAGGAGGAAAGGGGGTGTTCCAGTGGGCAGGGAGGGAAGGGGACTGGAGAGGCCATAATATGAGCTATCCTGAGCCTCTTTCAGCATCTTTCCCTCCCCTCTGAAGCATCATCACTAGATGGGCAAAAACGCCCATCTAGCGAAAAACACAAGGACTGGAGGATGGGAAGGCAAAGATCACACCTCCGCTGCTCCTCCTGCCCTGCCGGCTTCTGCCGAGTTCAGAGGCTCCCAAATCGTGAGAGTGCAACCATGGGTTTATGCCCTCAGTTCAGATTCTCAGGGATGCAGAATTATTCCTCCAGAATTTTCTGCAGTTCCATGTTGCAGTCTCATCCTACTTGCTTGTTCAACAACAGAACGAAATGCTCAGACACTGATCTCTGCTTTTGCTCTGTGTTCATGGAACTTATCTCATAGAATCAGAATCATAGAATAATAGGGTTGGAAGGGGCCTGCAAGGCCATCGAGTCCAACCCCCTGCTCAGTGCAGGAATCCAAGTCAGAGCATCCCTGACAAATGCAAATGGCTGTCCAGCCTCATCTTGAAGGCCTCCAGTGTGGGAGAGCCCATCACCTCCCCAGGTCATTGGTTCCATTGTCGTATTGCTCTTACAGTCAGGAAGTTTTTCCTGATGTTCAGCCGGAATCTGGCTTCCTGTAACTTGAGCCCATGATTCCGTGTCCTGCACTCTGGGATGATCAAGAAGAGATCCTGGCCTTCTTCTCTGTGACAACCTTTCAAGTACTTGAAGAGTGCTATCCTCTCTCCCCTCAGTCTTCTCTTCTCAAGGCTAAACATGCCCAGTTCTTTCCGTCTCTCCTCACAGGGCTTTGTTTCCAGTCCCCTGATCATCTTTGTTGCCGTCCTCTGAACCCTCTCCAGTTTGTCTGCATCCTTCTTAAATGTGGTGCCCAGAACTGGACACAGTACTACAGATGAGGCCTAACCAGTGCTGAGTAGAGGGGAACAAGTACTTCCCGGGATTTGGAAGCTATGCTTCTATTAATGCAGCCCAAAATAGCATTTGCCTTTTTTGCAGCCACATCATATTGTTGGCTCATATTCAGCTTGTGATCGACAACAATTCCAAGATCCTTCTCGCTTGTAGTGTGGTTGAGCCACGTATCCCCCATCTTACAATAGTAGGGTTGGAAGGGGCCTATAAGACCACCAAGTCCAACCCCCTGCTCAGTGCAGGAATCCAAGTCAAAGCATCCCTGACAGATGGTTGTCCAGCTTCATCTTGAATGCCTCCAGTGTCGGAGAGCTAAGGATGGTGGAGAATTCCACCACGGATTTCAGTGAGGCCAAATGCACTGGCATTTGGCCCCCCGAAATCCATGGCCTGCCCCCCGCCCCCCCCTGCGGATTCCCCCCAGGACAAGGCTTACCTGGGGCAGAGGTTCCGGATGGCGGCGGGTCCAGCGGCGGGTCCAGCGGCGGGTCTGGTGGCGGCGGCGGCTGGTCTTTCGACCGGCTGCCACAGCCACCATTGTTGTCTTCGTCTTTGCCGTGATAGGCTACGTAAGTGTTTACGTAGCCTATCACAGCAAGCCAAACAGAACAAGAAACAAAAAATGGCGTACGCAAATGGCGGCGACTACGGTGGCCGCCATTTGCGTTCCCTATTTTTCGCCGTTTTAGTCTATGTAAATATTTACATAGACTATTACGGCGAAAAAAAGGGGAACGCAAATAGTGTAGTGGGTGCTATTTGCGTTCCTTTTGATTCACTTTTTTTTCGTAGATATTCAAGACGAGGCGGGACAGCCATCTGTCAGGGATGCTTTGACTTGGATTCCTGCACTGAGCAGGGGGTTGGACTTGGTGGTCTTATAGGCCCCTTCCAACCCTACTATTGTAAGATGGGGGATACGTGGCTCAACCATACTACAAGTGAGAAGGATCTTGGAATTGTTGTCCATCACAAGCTGAATATGAGCCAACAATGTGATGTGAACTCGGGAACTCCGGCTGTGGACAGGCCTGGCCGGCTGCAGTGCGGAGCTGGCCGAGCAGGATTCTGGGGGGGAGGGCCGGATCGCCTCCCCCCCCATCGAGGATTCCGGCGGGAGGGACAGAGTGCCTTCCCCCCACACACTGTGAACACAATCCGCAAAAAGTTAAGTGACTTTCGTACATCCCTAGGGAGAGCCCACCACCTCCCTAGGTAATCGGTTCCATTGTCGTATTGCTCTAACAGTTGGGAAGTTTTTCCTGATGTTCAGCTGGAATCTGGCTTCCTGGAACTGGAGCCCATTATTCCGTGTCCTGCACTCTGGGATGATCGAGAAGAGATCCTGGCCTTCCTCTCTGTGACAACCTTTCAAGTACTTGAAGAGTGCTATCCTATCTCCCCTCAGTCTTCTCTTGTCAAGGCTAAACATGCCCAGTTCTTTCAGTCTCTCCTCATAGGGCTTTGTTTCCAGTCCCCTGATCATCTTTGTTGCCTTCCTCTGAACCTTCTCCAGTTTGTCTGCATCCTTCTTAATGTGTGGCACCCAGAACTGGACACAGTACTTCAGATGAGAGGCCTAACCAGTGCTGAATAGAGGGGAACTAGTACTTCCCAGGATTTGGAAGCTATGCTTCTATTAATGCAGCCCAAAATAGCATTTGCCTTCTTTGCAGCCACATCACATTGTTGGCTCCTATTCAGTTTGTGATCTACAACAATTCCAAGATCCTTCTCGCTTGCAATATTGTTGAGCCAAGTATCCCCCATCTTGTAACTGCATTTTGTTTCTTTTTCTAGGTGCAGAACTTGTAATTTATCCCTGTTAAATTTCATTCTATTGTTTTCTGCCCAATGCTCCAGCCTATCAAGATCACTTGAATTTTGTTTCTGCCTTCTAGAGTATTAGCTATCCCGCCCAATTTTGTGTCATCTGAAAATTTGATCAGCATTCCCTGCACCTCCTCATCTAGGAGATTAGTCAAATTAATGGGGGGGGGGGGTGACACCTATCAACAAGTAGGGACACTGGAGAAATTCGAGATGGATTAAAATGAGCTCAGCTTTTTAAGAATCTGACCTGCGGAATCTGCTGTGGAGCGTCTCCCTCAGGCCCTGTGGAGTCTGTGGACTTTCGGATTATTTTTTTTTTTACTTTCCCGCAATTTATGCATATAAATCCACAGAAAAATATGTGAGTTTCTGCGAAGGAAACGTCGAATGAAATGGGAGACAATACCCCAAATATTACGTGTGGAGGTAAATTATGTAAGTACTTACGTAAATATTTATGTGAATATTTACGTAAATATTTCCATATTTTTCTGCAAGACGAAAAAAAATATTCGCATCTGTCTGTGGGCAGATGACAGAATGAAAGGCCGTGAAACACAGATGGAGCAGATTTTACACAGTCCGTACATCCCTGTCGACAGGTATTTGCTGTCTGGTTATCCACTGTGGGGAACAGGATGCTGTATTAGATTGTCCTGTGGTCTGAGCCAATAGATCAGGAGTTCTCAATGTTTTTGGCTTCAAGGGCCATTGATGATGCAGGCTTGAGGGCTGAGGACCACACATGTAATTTATCACACACTTATGTGAGTGTGAGAGTGTGTGCGTGCGCACACATGCACAGGATCAACGGGGGGGAGGGAGTAGGGAGTGGCACAATTGGTTGGAAATCAGCAGGGGGGATTGGAAGGTGGTGGTGTTACATGGCACCTGTGTGGGCTGCAGATGAGGCCTTGGAGGTGTGGGATGTGCACCCCTGTGAAAGGGAGGAGGCCTGACACAGAAAGGGGGCAATCTCTCTCAGGTATAAGCAGTCCTATACCTGGAGGCATGGGGATAGGATAAGAATGAGATGAAGAGACATGGGCGTTTGGCACTGTCAGCACTGTAATGTGCACTGGGTAGGTGAACATACTGCCACAGACATCTGCTGGCATAACAGTAATGGCTTGAAGTGCACCATGGAAGATAAAAACTTCTCATTTCTGTAGCATAAACATCAAGCTCAATTTTAAAGTAATAATAATAAAAAAACACCAGATGCAATATTCAAAGAACAACAGTTCACCTGTGTGCAACTTTTTAAAGCAATTAGAATTATTTATTCTAAGATTAAATTGGTGGGAAATTTAAAGGAAGAAAAAACAATCCAAATTATCCAGGGACTTTCCCCTTCACTTCAGCTGCCATCCCATGATGAACTAAAACAGAGATCATCAAGAATTAATCATCTCCAGATAACGTGCATCAATGAGCTGTAGAAAGGAAAGTAAGAAACACCACCCCAGGCAGTTCAGAACTCACATTCCTAAGTACGCTGGGAAACTGGGTTTTTGCGGTTGTTTCTTCACTTTGGTTTGATTTTTTTAATTCCAGAATCCAAGGGAAAGGGTTGGTCATTTAGGACCCCAGTGACAGCTTTGCTAATTAAGGACTCAAAGCAAAGCTGAACGTGATTAATGATGTAACATACAGATCAATGCACACATAAAAGAGTGATTTTCAGTCACAATCAGCAACATAATCAACCAACAGTCACTCTCCTGATGGTGGTTTTCTCCCTTAGGGTCTTGGGGGAGTCAGAGCCAGCATGATGTAGTGGCTAGAGTGTTGGACTCGGAGCCGGGAGATCCGGGTTCTAGTCCCCACTCGGCCATGGAAGCGCACTGGGTGACTTTGGGCCAGTCACAGACTCTCAGCCCAACCTACCTCACAGGGTTGTTGTTGTGAGGATACAATGGAGAGAAGGAGGAGGAGGATAATGTGAGCTGCCTTGGGTTCCTTAGAGGAAAAAAGGCAGGATATAAATGCAATCAATCAATCAGTCAATCAATAGACGGAAATTAATCACTAGCACTCCATGAATAGAGAAGAAACCTGCATCTGAGTTTCTGTGAGAGACCTCCATCTTAGGGAGGTCCCCAGTCCCCACAGTTTTGTTTAACTTGCAGCAAAACATCCAAATGGTGATTTTCCAACCCCAGTCTATGGTGTTTATCTAAGACAGCCTTCCTCAACCTGGTGCTCTCCAGATGTGCTGGACTTCAACTTCCATCATTCTCATTTTACTCCACAGGCTCATTTTTACACTTCATGAACATGCACTTAGGGCATCAAACCCCTCCGCCCCACCACCACCCAATTGTGGTAAACTCACAATCTTATGATGTTACGACAAAGTGGACTAATACATATTATTAATTTATCACTATTAGTTCATATTACATCAGAACATAAGAAGAGCCATGCTGGATCAGACCAAGGGTCCATCTAGTCCAGCATTCTGTTCACACTGTGGCCAACCAGTTGCCTTTGGGAAACACACAAGTAACCCATGAGTGCATGCATGCATGCATGCATGCATGCATTTATTACATTTCTATACTGCTCAATAAAGGTAAAAGGTAAAGGTGTCCCCAACCAGTCGTGTCTGACTCTAGGGTGCGGTACTCATCCCCTTTTCTAAGCCGAAGAGCCAGCGCTGTCCAAAGACCCTTCCGTGGTCATGTGGCCGGCAGGACTGAACACCGAGGTGCACAGAACGCTGCTACCTTTCCCACCAAGGCAGTACCTATTTATCTACTTGCAATTTCTTGCTTTCGAACTGCTAGGTTGGCAGAAGCTGGGACTGAAGACGGGAGCTCACTCCGTCATGCGGCACTCGGGTCTCGAACTGCTGATCTGCTGACCTGCCGACCTTCCAGTCTGCAGTTCAGCGTCTTAAGCCACCGCGGCCCCAACATACTGCTCAATAGCCGAAGCTAATTAGGGATGGGCAAACAAGCAATGTTTGTATACACCCAGATTCCCTGAGCATGAACTTGACACTCATCTCTCCTTCGATGTCCACAAGCACTTGTGAGCATTGTTTTGTTTGCGCAAATGGGAAAATTGTGCAAATTAAACCTGATGAATGAGGAAATAATGCAAAAATTGTAGTATTTTTCAAAGTTGCGCAATTTTCTCGCATAGATGAAAAGATAAAATTGCATGTTTTGAATGGCTTTTTCTCTGAAATTTGTGCAATTTTCAAATGTGAGTGTTTTAGAATTTGCAAGCATCTTCACAAACACATTCTCCTCCTCACACTTGCATTTGACATTGCAAATGGGGCATTCCTGACTGTTATGCAAATGCAAACAGAATTATTGTACATCTCTAAGCATAATAGCAGCCTCCCACCCGTGGTTCCTGAGCAACTGGTGTACAATGCCATACTGCCTCTGATACCACAGGGAACATATACCCATTATGCCTAGTAACCATTGATAGCATTATTCCCTATTTGTATCCTCTTACAAAGAGTTCAAAGCTATGTACGTGGAACATTTCCTGTAACTAGGGATGTTGCGAGCACACAAGAGGGGGGCGGAGTCCGATGGACACTCCCCCCCCGCTCAGTGCCCTGGACTCGCTGAGCCCTCGCCCCTGCCCACCAAGCTGTGCAAGCCCCTGCAACTTACCAGACCCATCCACAAGCGCCCAGCAGCCTTCCACGTCTTCAGCGAGTCACCATTTTACATAAAAATGGTGATTGATGTTATGTTTTCATAAATGTAAATTTGTGGAAATGGTGGCCATAAAGAGGCCATTTCTGCAAAATTACAGGCAGTGGCAGGGCAGGAGGACAACAAGAGGAGCTTCCCTTCTCCTTCTCCCATCCTGGATACTGCTCCCTTCTCCTGGGAGGGGGAGGGATTTTGCTCCCCACCCCCAATTTTCATGAGGAACACTTTGAAAATCTAATGTAAGTGAAAGGAGCTCCTTGCTTCCTCAAAAGAAACAGGGTGCTTTCCCAGCTCCCTGTAGGGTTCCCTTCTCTGCCTTGCTTTTGAGAGCTGTCAGGGTTTTTTGACAGCTCTCAAGAGCAGTGCCAGGCCCACTCACCGGGTGCAGGGCTCCTCAGCGAGGGGATCTGGGTGAGTGCAGTGGCTCCTTGAGTGCATCCAGGGGGGCACGAGTTGGGGGGGTGGCTCAGTGAGCACCCAAGGAAGCCAGGCACAGGTGAGTTTGTACATCCCTACCTGTAACTACTGAGGCCACCTGTTTATCTTGCATTCCATCTCCATCCCTTAACACATTAGATATCTGTTTTATAACCCCAACTGTTTTATAACCCCAAAACTGCCACCTGAGGCAGCTGCCTCACTTCCCATCATAGTAGGGCTGGCCTTGGTTCTCTGTGAAGCCCATTATGGGACATGGATAAGAGGATTAGAAAAGCAAATGTCCATGCACCAGTGTAAATGTTTGGTTCTTTTTTTTTATGGTGGTGTGTATGTATGTGTGATCGGGAGAAATTTAACTCTTGGAACAAGTTCAAGATACTCTTTGGCATGGGATGTGTAGGAAAAAATTTCCCCCTCCCCAACAGGACGATGTGGGAAGGATCCCAAAAATAAAGTATGCCGGGGGTTGGCCCCACCCCTTTTGCTTTGGGCTCCATCCACCACTAAAATGTGAACCTCAAAAGTTTCTCCAAAACTTAACTTGGCTCTCAGGCTGAAAGTGGTTTGACACCCCTGCCCCATGTGAATAGACAGATGTTGCACTGGGATCCAGCCATGGACCCTTGAAAATCCCCTGGCCTGCCTCCATCCCCTGGTCTTGTCTAGGCATCCTTGAGGCTCTACCCACAGAGCCAATGAGGGTATCAGAAATGAAAGAAAGCAAAGTGGCTGTCTGAGGAGGCTTTACAAGTAGCTGAGGAAAGAAGGGAAGAGAAAAGCAAGGCAGAAAGGGGAAGATATACCCAACTGAATGCAGATTTCCAGAGAATAGCAAGGAGAGACGAGAAGGCTTTCTTAAATGAACAATGCAAAGAAATAAAAGAAAACAATAGAATGGGAAAGACTAGAGATCTGTTCAAGAAAATTGGAGATATCAAGGGAACGTTTTGTGCAAAGATGGGCATGATAAAGGACAAAGAAGGCAGGGACCTAACAGAAGCAGATGAGATTAAGAAAAGGTGGCAAGAATACACAGAAGAACTATACAGGAAAGATCTGAATGTCCCTGATAGCCATGATCGTGCGGTCACTGAACTTGAGCCGGACATTAGAGAGTGAAGTCAAGTGGGCCTTAGGAAGCATTAGTAACAACAAAGCTAGCGGAGATGAGACAGTATTCCAGCTGAGTTATTTAAAATCCTAAAAGATGATGCTGTTAAAGTGCTGCACTCAATATGCCAACAAATTTGGAACACTCAACAATGGCCACAAGACTGGAAAAGGTCAGTTTATACATTCCAATTCCAAAGAAGGGCAATGCCAAAGAGTGTTCAAACTACCGTACAATTGCGCTCATTTCACATGCCAGCAAGGTTATGCTCAAAATCCTACACGCTAGGTTTCAGCAGTATGTGAACCGAGAACTACTGGAAGTACAAGCTGGGTTTCGAAGAGGCAGAGGAACTAGAGATCAAATCTCCAACTTTCGCTGGATCATGGAGAAAGCAAGAGATTCCAGAAAAACGTCTATTTCTGCTTCATTGACTACGCTAAAGCCTTTGATTGTGTGGATCACAACAAAATCTGGCAAATTCTTAAAGAGATGGGAGTACCAGACCACCTTACCTGTCTCCTGAGAAACCTGTATGAGGGTCAAGAAGCAACAGTAAGAACCAGACATGGAACAACCAATTGGTTCAAACTTGGGAAAGCAGTACGACAAGGCTGTATATTGTCGCCCTGCTTATTTAACTTATATGCACAGTACATCATGAGAAACGCCAGGTTGGATGAATCACAGGTCGGAATTAAGATTGCCAGGAGAATTATCAACAACCTCAGATACGCAGATGATACCACCCTAATGGCAGAAAGTGAAGAGGATCTCAAGAGCCTCTTGTTGAGGGTGAAAGTGGAGAGTGCAAAAGCTGGTTTGAAACTCAACATTAACAAAACTGAGATCATGGCATCTGGCCCCATCACTTCCTGGCATATGGAAGGGGAAGAAATGGAAGCAGTGACAGATTTTATTTTCTTGAGCTCCAAGATCACCGCAGATGGTGACTGTAGCCATGAAATTAAAAGACGCTTGCTCCTTGGGAGGAAAGCTATGGCAAACCTAGACAGCATAGTAAGAAGCAGAGACATCACCTTGCCAACAAAGATTCGCATAATCAAAGCTATGGTTTTCCCAGTAGCAACGTATGGCTGTGAGAGCTGGACTCTAAGGAAGGGTGAGTGCTGAAGAATCGATGCTTTCGAACTGTGGTGCTGGAGAAGACTCTTATGAGTCCCCTGGACTGCAAGGAGGTCAAATCAGTCCATCCTAAAGGAAATCAACCCTCACTGCTCATTGGAAGGACAGATACTGAAGCTGAAGCTCAAATATTTTGGCCACCTAATGCGAAGAGAAAAGTCACTGGAAAAGACCCTGATGCTGGGAAAGACTGAAGGCAAAAGGAGAAGGGGACGGCAGAGGATGAGATGGCTAGATAGCATCACCGATGCAATGAATATGGACTTGAGCACGCTCCGGGAGAGAGCGCAGGACAGGAAGGCCTGGCGTGCTATGGTCCATGGGGTCACAAAGAGTCAGACACAACTGAACAACTGAACAAGTTGGCAACTCAACCAATCCGCTATGAGATTCTCTGGGTGACCTTGGGTCAGCCACCCTCTCATCCTAACTTCCCTCCCACATAGTTGTGGAGATCAAAACAAGATCACTCTGGGACTGGGTGCACCATGTTGAACTCCTTGGAGGAAGGACAACCGGATTCTAATGTGGCCAGCAATATAATGCATCTCCTGATGATGATTTTGGACAACCAGAAACTTACCCATATAACTGAGCTGAGGGAACCTGCCTCCATAAAAGTCCCTTAAAAATAGTGCATACAATGAAACTCTTAATATTTATTTTAATTGGCTAATTAATTGCTTACTCAGTTGAAAGCAAGACAGTTCATCTTTTTAAAAAAACACCTTTACTGTGTTGACAGCGTGAGTCACAACCTAATCTTCACAGCTATTTATTCAGGTTCTTTTCGAAGAACAAATCCAATCAAGAGGGAGCTACAGCTTCCAAAATACCATGAAGAATTTTACATTTTGATATAGGCACTTCAAGGAGGGAGAGCATCAGGACCTTGAAATGAAGACGAGAGCGGGCTGCAATTGCTACGCAAATCTAAAGGGCTTTCTCCCCAATTTTCTGAGAACCAGCAACACAGCTGATTGACCTTTGCTACAGGAGAAAGTTTTTTAAAAGCTCAAGAATCTGTGGAGGTACAGCTCCTGGCATCTCAGACAGAGGGCTAGGAAAGGAATTTTGGTAGGCCTCTGTAAGCCAGAGTAGGGAATCCTGGCTTCACTGGAGCAATAGCAGGGCCTGCCCCTCTACTGGGAGCAAATGTTAAATGAGAGTGACTAGTTTAATATTTGAGTTCCTTCAAACCATATTCCTAAAAAGTGTATTGAATCTAAAAAAAAAAAAAAGCACTTAAGATGATTCATGTTAAACATGGCTCCGAAGCATTATGCTCCCATTTTGTGGATTCTAATCTGACCATCTGCTGCAAAGAAGTTAATTAAGCCAACTAGATAGCTCACATTCAACATGCTGCAAGATTGCTTTGCAAGACTTTAGATCTGAGATATCTGAACTTGTAAATGTTGTTAAGAACCAGCTAAGAGGGTTCCAAACAGACTATTAAAATGTCCCCAGTAGTGTTTGGGGGGACAGGGCAGGGAGAGACACACACATCTATGAATACTAGCCACCAAGAATTATATCTGCCCATTCAGTCTTTCCTGCTTGGATATTTATTGAATCAACCAGTTATTTTCAGCTGGGACTTTTTCTAGAAACCCTATTGAACCCTATTTTTTAAAAAAACCCTACATGATCCATTAGACTTCAACTCCTGGTGTGCCAAAATTGGACATGTTCCAGCCCTTCAATCATCACATGCATCAATCTGTACCCCCTGACCCTTCAAAAAAAAAAAAAAATACTAGTTAGCAACCCAGGTGGGTGAATCTGTCAATTTTGGTTTCATTCAGTTCCTCAGCTGTGTAAGTTTGTTTTGGCCTGTTTCCACATCAATTTGTAAATTCGCCTCCCAAAAAGTCAGCATGAACATTTGTATGCATTTTCATGACCACTTCTGCTAATGCACACATTTCTGTACACACGTTTCCTGCAAGAGACTTCTGAAAATTGGTGCACAAGCATGTTGCAGTTAGCATATAGATTCATGAGGTGTAAATGGGTTACGTTGGTACAAATATCCAGACCCAAGAAATTTCTCATTCATTTCTTGCTGTCACTGCATTTTGTCTAAAGCAAAACAATTATAGGTGACGTTTTAGAGATCCTTTCCTAGGTTAAACATCTGAGAAATTACAAAGGAAGCTTGAATGAGTTTTTGTAAGACTAGCAAAATTTCCCAGCAGGGTTTTTGTGTACCACTAATTTTATTCGGAGTAATATTTTCTCTGCCTTTATTGACTTGCAGATGTGCCATCTTTCAAAATGTTAAATGCTGGTGCCTATTCACTGGGCAGCAAAACAGAAATTCTTTTAATGGAGACGAACAAGAACAAGAATGGGGGGGGGGATATCCCGCCTTAGGCTGTTTTGTCCTTCCTTTTGTCCCTGTGCTAATCAATTTGACTTCATTGCTTGCTCTTCTTCCATTCATTCACACAACCCATTATAATGCCCAGCCTTGCTTTGCTTGCCAAGCTTTTCATCCCTCCCATCTAATCCTTATTAATTAACTGCTTAATAACATGCAATTATTCCCCAAGTACATGAATGGACCCGTCTTTTCTCTTCTGGGTTGGAGACGTTCTTCTGCCAAGAGCTGGTGGCGCCCAAAATCACTGAAGAAGCCTTTTCAAAGGAAGAGGGGCAGGGGCACAGACTTGTAAACAGATCCTTCCAGAGCTAATTCAGGTCTTGGCATCTCTGCTTTTAGTGCCCCATGAAGTACATGAGAACATAACTGGTTGGGATGGGAGGAACAACGTACAGTTGCCTAGAAACCATAACACCCAGTTATACATAACTTTTTACCATTGGGAGTATTGCCTATTGGGTCAAAATAATGATTCATCTTACTGTCCCTTTGTTTACCTGCAGCAGCCAGCCAAATACCCTGGGAAGCTCCCAAGAACCTTTCCTGTCATAGCTAGTAGCCTGATGGAAAGACCTGTCATCTGGGAATCCCTTTCTGACCCTTCTCTAGAGATGGGCGCATCTGTCAGTTGCCTTCTCCCACATTTGATTAAAAGAAAGAAAGAAATCAAGTTCATTCTTTCCTGAATATGAAGAAATTCGTGAATTTTGGCAAATTCTTATCCAAAGCAAACTGAAATGAAATTCTCTGCCAAATTCAATAGGCACACCTCTTCCAAGCATGGAGAGGACTGGGATATACTTGCCTAACATATAACTGTTACCAAGGAGGAGCCTGTCAAACAAAAACAGGTGGCAACCCTAATTAAGCCCTAGCGTGCTTGAATACGCAGGGATTCAAACCCAGACTTTGAAGAGCAAAGTGCTCAAAGCCCTGGGCTTAGATAGATGAATTTGTCAGTTTCGGCTTCTTCCACATTCAAATGTTTTAAATTTGAAGTTCTTTGTGCCCAAATATGTAGAACTTTGCAAATTCTTATCACAACTGAACTGAACTGAAATATTCACCCATCCCCATCCTTTTCCTTTGTGACCCTTTAGATTTGGAGTTTCCTCCAAGAACATCTACATTCCCCCTCTCTCTGCTGGGGTTTACCCTTAGTTTATCCCAAATCCCCCATCTGAGCAATACTACAGCATCATGTAGAGCAGAGCTAGGCAACCTGGTACCCTCCAGATGTTTATACCACTACTCCCATCAGCCCCAGCCAGCATGGGTAATGGGCATGGATGATGAGACCTGTAGTCCAAAACATCAAGACAGTATCAGATTGCTTACCCCTGATGCAGAGTCATTCTCAGGAACTGCCAAGGAGGAAAAGATGGACCAGTGGCAGAAAAGGCATCATGCCAGGGGCCAGAGAGTTTCACGCCAAACTCTGAAAATTCCCCAACCTCTCCCATATTCAGAACACTCAAATGGGGCCACAAAATTGGACAGGCCATTTTGAGCCAGCTCTAGAAAACTACTTAAGTCTGTGTGTGTGTGTGTGCGTGTGTGCATCTGTCATTTTAATGAAAGAACTGACGATCAGAAAAAAGGTCAAAGCACCCCTTTCTACCCATCAGTTTCCCCCTGAAAACGATTTCCCTCCCACACACCTAATGTGTGGTTACACTTTCACTGGTTGAGCTCAGCACATGGGGTCATCCCGTGAAGCTGATTGGTGGAAGATTCAGGACAGATGAAAGGAAGTACTTCTTCACACAACGCATAAGCTATGGAATTTGCAACCAGAAGATGTAGTGACGGCCACCAATTTGAATGGGTTTAAAAGAGGGTTAGACAAATTCCTGGAGGAGAGGATTATCAATGGCAACTAGTCTTGATGTGCTATCTTCAGTACCAGAGGCAATGTGCCTATGTACACCTATGTTGCTGGGGAACATGGAAGGAAGGGTGCTGTTGCATTTGTATCCTGCTTGTGGTTTCCTGGTCAACAGCTGGTTGGCTACTGTGCAAACAGAATGCTGGACTAGATGGACCCTTGGTCTGATCCAGCATGGCTCTTCTTGTGTTCTTATGTTCACACACATGGGATACTCAAAATTGGTTGATCTGGGATATCAATATTCTTAGTTGATCTGGGATATTGCAATAGGATATATGAGGAGGAGATAGTCATAGGACCTGAGATCAACCACCTCCAGTTCTTGCACCTCTCATATCTCTGTGGGCAGGGGATTGTCATGTAGCAACCAGCCATCCTTGAATGTTGAAAACCTGAATTCTAACTTAAGCCCTAGGGGGCTTTTATATATATATATATATATATATATATATATATATATGTATGTATGTATGTGTGTGTGTGTGTATATATATATATATATATATATATATATATATATATATGAAAGCATCCACCAGTGCTGATACACCTGGAGAATTAAGCTGAAAGGGCCCCATGAGCTTCGTTAACAGCAGAACGGTTTAATCACAGAGGAAGGACACATCTTCCTCTCTCCCTCCCCTATGGAAGAGCTGCATGATTTTTTTCACTCAGTCACTGATGGAAAAAAATGACCCTGCCTAATAGGAGCAGATGGAATGAAAATCAGAGGTCATTCAGTCAGATGTGAAAAAAAAAAAAATCCTGCCAACCACAGGAGTTCTTGCAAACTCCACCGAGTCCCTAGTGAGATTAGATTATTACTTATTCACTTATCAATCTATTTAATCATATCTAGTAATAGCGCCTTAGCATGACCTCTCTGGCTGCTGCCAAATTCCTCAGTTATTTTATTTTTCTTTCCATTTGTGGAGTGTGTGTGTGTGTGTGTGTGTGTGTGTGTGTCCAAAAAGCCCTGGGTTATTCCACTTTTAGGCCAAAGCACAACCCTATTAAATAGGGTACTGGGGCTTAAACAGATTTACAGGGTACATGTTTTTGGTCACATCAGTAGGACTATCCCAACCCTTCCATGCCATCCCATAAATTTCCTTCCCTAGTTCCAGAATTTCCCACCTCAGTTCTTCAGGCCCAAATGGCTTCCACTCACACCCTGCGAATCCAAGTTGATGTTTTCAGGTTCAAATTGTTCATGTTAATTCAACAGGGCACAATTGTCCCCAGATCTTAACTCTAGAATCTCTTGTCAACTTTCCAAGGCACCATTCCAGAACATTTGGTGTATCAAAAAAAAAAATGTAAACCTCTAAGCATGTACAGAGTTCCTTTCCCTTACCACAAAGGAGCGAAAATGGCCCCCACAGTTCTGGGATTAGAATGATACCAGGGTTGCAATCCTATATACATTTACCTTGGAGTAAGTCCCACTGAACTCAATGGGATTTGACATGCATAGGATAGCACTGTACAGTGCCTTGTGTAAGTATTCACCCCCCTTTGACTTTTCCGCACTTTGTTGTGCTACAACCTGGAATTAAAATGGATTTAATGAGGATTTCCTGTCACTGATCTATACAAAATAGTCCATAATGTCGAAGTGAGGGAAAAAAAATCTACATATTTTACAAAATGATTTACAAACCGAAAAGTCTGAATTGCATAAGAATTTGCCCTCTTTACTGTGACTCCCCTAAATAAGCTCTGTGACTCCCCTAAATAAGCTAAATAACCAACTGCCTTCAGACATGATGTAATTAGTTGAATGGAGTCCACTTGTGTGCAATTCAAGTGTCACATGAACTCAGATTAAATACACCTATTTCTGGAAGCCCCCAAAGTTTGTTGGAGAGCACATGTAAAGAAACAGCATCACGAAGCCCAGGAGATATCAAAACACATCTGGGAAAAGGTTTTGGAGTGGGTTCAATCAGGATTGAGTTATAAAAAAAATTCCCAAATTATTAGGGATGGCGGAGAATTCTGCCACGGATTTCAGTGAGGCCGAATGCACTGGCATTCGGCCCCCCGAAATCCATGGCGGAATGGCCTGCCCCCCCGCCGCCCCCGCGGACTCCCCCCGGGACAAGGCTTACCTGGGGCGGATGTTCTGGATGGCGGCGGCTCCGTCAGTGGCTGTTCTTTCAACCGGCTGCCGTGGCAGCCATTTACATCCTGGTCTTTGCCGTGATAGGCTACGTAAGTCTTTACGTAGCCTATCACAACAAGCCAAACAAACATTCAAACAAAACGGCGTACACAAATGGTGGTGGCTACGGCAGCTGCCATTTGCGTTCCTTATTTTTCGCCGTTTTAGTCTACATAAATATTTATGTAGGCTAAAATGGCGAATAAAAAAGGAACGCAAATGGCGGCCGCTGTAGCCGCCGCCATTTGTGTATGCCGTTGGGTTTTTTTGCCCAGCCATGATAAGCTATGTAAAGATTTACGTAGCCTATCACAGCTGCCTGGCTGGACGCAAATGGCAGCTGCCACGGCGGCCGCCATTTACGTCTGCACCAGCCAGTCCGCAGCTGGAAATCCAGCTGCGGATGGCCCTGGCTGGCTGGTCCGCGGAGCTGCCGCAGAGCAGAGCCGGCCGGGCAGGATTCCATGGGGGAGGACCGGATCACCTCCCCCCCATCAAGGATTCTGGGGGAAGGGATGGCATGCCTCCCCCCCCCACGAACACAATCCATGAAAAGGTAAGTGACTTTCGTACATCCCTACAAATTATGAACATCCCCCAGAGCACTATTAAATCCATTATTACAAAATGGAAAGAAGAATATGGCACAACTGTGACTTTGCCTAGAGAAGGCTATCCACCAAAATTCAGTGACCGGGTACGGGGGGCATTAGTCAGAGAATAGGGATGTACGAAAGTCACTTACCTTTTTGCAGAAGTGATTCGCGGTGGGGGGGAAGCGTTCCGTCCCTCCCCCTGGAATCCTCCCTGGCTGGCTCCACTCCGCAGTGGCTCCTCAGAGCCACCAGCCAGGGCCGTCCGCAGCTGGAGTTCCGGCTGCGGACAGGCTGCTGCAGACACAAATGGCAGCTGCCGTAGCAACTGCCATTTGCATCCTGCGAGGCTGCCGTGATAGGCTACGTAAATATTTACGTAGCCTATCACGGCAAAGAGCAGGGACGCAAACGGCAGCCACTATGCTGTTTGCGCTGCTGATCTTTCCGTGATAGGCTACGTAAGTATTTACGTAGCCTATCACGGTAAAGGCAGCCATGCAAATGGCGTAGCAGCCGCCATTTGCGTCCCTGCTCTTTGCCGTGATAGGCTACGTAAATACTTATCTACGTAAATACTTACCATGCCTCGCTGGATGCAAATGGCGGCCACAGCAGCCGGTCAAAAGACCAACCACCGCCGCTGTCGCCGGAGCCCCAGGTAAGTTTAGTTCTGGGGCTATTCTGCTAGGTGGTTGGGGGCGGGAGGCCGTACCACCACAGGTTTCGGCGGGCCGAATGCCAGTGCATTCGGCCTCACTGAAATCCGTGGCGGAATTTTCTGCCATCCCTATCAGAGAAGCAACCAAGAGGCCAATGGTAACTCTGAAGGAGCTGGAGAGCTGAGAGCTCTGAAGGAGCTGAGATGGGAGAAACTGTCCATGCATGGGATGAAACATTTCTTGGGGGGACCCCATATCAAATCCTGTTTGGATTTTGCCAAAAGGCATGTGGGAGACACAGCGAACTTGTGGAAAAAGGTTCTCTGGTCTGATGAAACCAAAATGGAACTTTTTGGCCTTACCAGAAAATGGGATGTGTGGTGCAAAACCAACAATGTTCATTGCCCTGAGAACACCATCTCCATGGTGAAGCATGGTGGTGGCAGCATCGTGTTGTGGGGATGCTTTCTTCAACAGGGACTGAGAAACTGGTCAGGACTGAGGGCAAGATGGATGGAGCCAAATGCAGGGCAATTCTAGAGGAAAACCTATTTCAGTCTGCAAGGGACCTGGGACAGGGGTGGAGGTTCACTTTCCAGAAGGATAAGGACCCGAAACACACAGCCAAAGTTACACAGGAGTGATTTAAAAACCAGAACCTGGATGTCTTATAATGGCCCAGTCAACGCCCAGACCTCAGTCCAATTGAGAATCTGTGGCAAGACTTGGAAATTGCTGCTCATCAGTAGTTCCCTTCCAACCTGACAGAGCTTGAGCAATTTTGCCAAGAAAAATGGGCAGAAATTGCAGGATCCAGATATGCAAAGCTGGTAGATACTTACCCCCAAAGACTCACAGCTGTAATGGCTGCCAAAGGTGCTTCTACCAAGTATTGACTCGGGGGGGGGGGGGATACTTATGCAACCAACAAATGCTAGTTTGTCTTTAATTAACTTTTGTGCCATCATAAAAATATTTTGCACCTTCAAAGTGTTAAGTATGTTGTGTAAATCAAATGGTAAAAATGCCAATGAAATCTGTTTTATTTCCAGGTTGTAACACAACAAAATTTGGAAAAGACAAAGGGGGGTGAATACTTTTGGAAGGCACTGCAAGTCGCAGCATAACAACAACTCTCGTTTTAGAAATTAAGTGCTGGGATTGGTCTTATTTTATGGTCAGTTATGTGGTCAACCATGTAGAAAACTGGAGTAGGATCTAGAAGACCTGTGTTCAAGTGTCACCAGTTATGTTTACCCCCGGGAAAAGCACACACACACACACACACACACACACCTTTTAGTGATTTTTGTCAGGGAGGAAGGCACTTTGGAAGCTGCCTTATACCGAGCCCGACCACTGGTCCATCCAGCCCAGTATTGTTAATACAATGACTGGCAGCAGCTCTCCAGGGTTCCAGGCAGGATTTCTTTCCTATCTCTGCTTGGAGATGGCTGGGGATTGAACCTGGCCTGGGACCTTTTGTATCCAAAGCAGATGGTCTACCACTGAGCTACAGTCCCTTCTCTCATGCTGTGACAGGAAGGCATGGTAGCCCCCAGTCAGTGCTCGTCTGTCTTGCTCCGGAAGTGGTGGCAGAAGGGCAGACAATCAAATCACCAGGACACAGTACTGCAAGATGCAGAGTGTCTACCTACTTGCCATTTTGATGGTGGCCACCATGTCCCTCACACTTCCAGAATGCTGTGGAACGGCACTAGGTCCAGCACATTCTGGGAAAAAGTAGCACCCATCATAGAATCATAGCATAGTATAGTAGGGTTGGAAGGGGCCTACAAGGCCATCGAGTCCAACCCCCTGCTCAATGCAGGAATCCAAGTCAGAGCATCCCTGACAAATGGCTGTCCAGCCTCGTCTTGAAGGCCTCCAGTGTGGGAGAGCCCACCACCTCCCCAGGTAATTGGTTCCATTGCCGTATTGCTCTGACACTCAGGAAATTTTTCCTGATGTTCAGCCGGAATCTGGCTTCCTGTAACTTGAGCCCATTATTCCGTGTCCTGCACTCTGGGATGATCAAGAAGAGATCCTGGCCTTCTTCTCTGTGACAACCTTTCAAGTACTTGAAGAGTGCTATCATATCTCCCCTCAGTCTTCTCTTCTCAAGGCTAAACATGCCCAGTTCTTTCAGTCTCTCTTCATAGGGCTTTGTTTCCAGTCCCCTGATCATCTTTGTTGCCCTCCTTTGAACCCTCTCCAGCTTGTCTGCATCCTTCTTAAAGTGTGGTGCCCAGAACTGGACACAGTACTCCAGATGAGGCCTAACCAGTGCTGAGTAGAGGGGAACTAGTACTTCCCGGGATTTGGAAGCGATGCTTCTATTAATGCAGCCCAAAATAGCATTTGCCTTTTTTGCAGCCACATCACATTGTTGGCTCATATTCAGCTTGTGATCGACGACAATTCCAAGATCCTTCTCGCTCGTAGTGTGGTTGAGCCACGTATCCCCCATCTTGTAACTGTGCATTTGGTTTCTTTTTCCTAGGTGCAGAACTTGGCATTTGTCCCTATTAAATGCCATTCTGTTGTTTTCTGCCCAGCACTCCAGTCTATCAAGATCACTTTGAATTTTGTTTCTGTCTTCCAAAGTATTAGCTATCCCTCCCAATTTTGTGTCATCTGCAAATTTGATCAGCATTCCCTGCACCTCCTCCTCCAAGTCATTAATAAAAATGTTGAAGAGCACTGGGCCCAGGACTGAGCCCTGCGGTACCCCGCTCGTTACCTCTCCCCAGCTTGAGAAGGTCCCATTGATAAGCACTCTTTGAGTCCGATTCTGTAGCCAACTGTGGATCCACATGATCGTTGTTTCATCTAGCCCACTTCGAGCAAGTTTGCTCATCAGGATATCATGGGGCACTTTGTCGAAAGCTTTGCTGAAGTCGAGGTATATGATGTCTACAGCATTCCCACGGTCTACAAGGGAGGTGACTTGATCAAAAAATGAGATCAGATTTGTCTGGCAGGACTTGTTTTTGACCAATCCATGTTGGCTTCGAGTAATCACGGCATTGTTGTCAAGGTGCTTCCAGATGGATTGCTTTATGATCTGCTCCAGAATTTTCCCAGGGATTGATGTCAGACTGACTGGTCTGTAGTTCCCAGGTTCCTCCTTTTTACCCTTTTTGAAGATAGGGACAACGTTAGCCCTCCTCCAGTCATCTGGCACTTCCCCGGTCCTCCATGATTTCTCAAAGAGAATAGACAGCGGTTCTGAGAGTTCTTCTGCCAGTTCCTTTATTACTCTAGG
Source organism: Heloderma suspectum (assembly GCF_057233095.1). Classification (NCBI taxonomy): domain Eukaryota; kingdom Metazoa; phylum Chordata; class Lepidosauria; order Squamata; family Helodermatidae; genus Heloderma; species Heloderma suspectum. The sequence goes on from NC_139461.1 coordinate 9,374,139, forward strand.
ATGCAGTTCATCTGGCCCTGGAGATTTGAACTCATTCAAAGTAATGAGGTGTTCCTTGACCATATGCCTGTCGATCTCAAGCTGCAATCCTGCCCCTTCAGCCTGTACTTCGCCTTTGCCAGGGGGGTCATAGACCCTCTTTTGGGAGAAGACTGAGCCAAAGTAGGAATTGAGCACCTCTGCCTTTTCTTTGTCATCTGTTATCATTTTGCCATCCTTATTTAATAGCTGAACAACCATTTCTTTCCTCTGCCTTTTACTATGCACGTAGCTGAAGAAAGCCTTTTTGTTGTTTTTAGCATCCCTCGCTAACCTCACCTCGTTCTCCGCTTTAGCCTTCCTGACGCCATCCCTGCAATTCTGTGCTACCTGCCTGTACTCTTCCTTTGTTACTTGGCCTTCTTTCCACTTCTTATATGTGTCCTTTTTTGTTTTCAGGTCATCCCTAAGCTTTTTGTGAAGCCACATTGGCTTCTTCTGTTGTCTTCCACCTTTTCTTCTTGTTGGAATTGTTTGTGATTGTGCCTTGAGAATTTCCTTTTTTAAAAGTTCCCACCCATCTTGGACTCCTTTTCTCGCTAGCATTGTTTGCCATGGGACCTTACTGATCATTGTTCTGAGTTTATTAAAATCAGCTTTCCTAAAATCCAGGGTACGCGTTTGAGTACACTCGGCTTTTGCTTCCCTTAGAACCAAGAACTCAAGTACAACATGGTCGCTTTCCCCCAGAGTTCCTGTAACTGCTACTTTATCCACTAAGTCATCTCTGTTGGTTAGGATCAAGTCAAGGATAGCCGATCCTCTAGTTCCTTCCTCTACTTTCTGTAGGAGGAAGTTATCCGCCACACAAGTCAGGAATTTCCTGGAGGGGCCATGTTTTGCAGAATTTGTCTCCCAACAAATATCGGGGAAATTGAAGTCCCCCATTACTACTACATCATGCTTCCTTAAAACATTGGCTATTTGCTTTTCAAAAGTTTCATCCTTGGCTTCTCCTTGATTGGGTGGCCGGTAGTAGACTCCGACCACCAGGTTCCTTTTATTCTTTGCTCCATTTATTTCAACCCAGATGCTCTCGATGGGGCTACCAAGCTCCTCCTCCTGTATTTCTGTGCAGAGATATGTATTTTTCACATACAGTGCAACCCCGCCTCCCTTTCTGTTCCTCCTGTTCTTTTTGAACAAGTTATATCCTTCAACTGCTGTATTCCAGTCATGAGAGTCATCCCACCAAGTCTCAGTTATACCTATCAAGTCATAATTTCCCTCCTGTATTAAGAGTTCAAGTTCATTCTGTTTGTTTCCCATACTCTGGGCATTAGTATATAGACATCGAAGACCATGTGCTTCATAGTCTGGCTTTCTTCCTACATGTGTCTGAAGACTATTATTGGGCGCTATCAGCGCTGTTCTCTCCATTGCAGTGCATGCGCCTACATCCATTGTTACCCCCAACATTACATCTCCCTTCCCCGTAGGATTCAGTTTAAAGCCCTCCTGATGAAGTTCTTCATGCTGTGTCCAAACACATTCTTCCCAGCCTTTGTGAGGTGCAACCCATCCCTAGCCAACAGCCCATCTTCCAGGAAGTATAGCCCGTGGTCCCAGAATCCAAATCTCTCTCGTCGGCACCACCTTCGTAGCCAGTCATTCACCCAGAGTATTTTTCGTTCCCTTTCTATCCCTCTTCTAACTACTGGAAGGATGGATGAGAAAACTATCTGGGCCCCAAAGTTCTTGAGTTTCCTTCCCAAAGCTTCAAAGTCTGACGTGATCTCTTCGTAGCTCCGCTTGGCGGTATCATTTGTTCCCACATGGATGAGAAGAAAGGGATACCTGTCAGTGGGCTTTATGAGTGCAGGCAACCTTTCAGTCACGTCTCTAATCTGTCCTCCCGGGAGACAACATACCTGGCGAGTCCACGGGTCTTCGCGACATACTTGGGTCTCGATCCCACGCAGCAAGGAGTCTCCCACTACTACCACTCTTCTCTTCTTCTTCTTGTAGGCCTGGGTTTCATCGCCTCTGTTTGACTGACCTTTAGCCTCTTGCTCACTCTCATGCAGGTTCCCCTGTGATTCTTCCTCTGCAGGCTGTCCTCCAGTCTCATCTGCAAGTACCTGGAATCGGTTCCACAGCTCCACCGCTTCCACTGGTGCAGAGTGGCGTCTAGTTCTTCTTCTCCTAACTGTCACCGTTTTCCAAGGAGTATCCTCTACTCCATTTTTCTTCTCCTCAGCATTTCCCACTTCTGCCTCATCTTGCTGTTGCTCTTCAAGCTTCTGGTCTGCCCTTTGCTGCTGTAGTTCCCCCATTCTGTCCAAGAAATGGAGTGGAGTACAACACAGCTGACGTTTAATACACCCTGACCCCAGAAATCCATATACACACCCCACATCACTCAAATGGCTCCCACACTTTGCTGCTGCAAATTTGATGGTGAAAAGGAGGGGCAGTTCAACTCAGCCCTAAACAGCCCTAATCACCGGTGAATATTTTCATGGTGACTGTAGTGTTTTCGTGGTTCCTGAAACATGCCCCAGAAACCTTTCTGTTTTTTATAGTCTGCTTGCTAATTGGCTACTCCCTGATTGGCTACGGCTTTGGTGCCATTTCCTTCTGTCACACACACACACACACACCTTTGGACTTCTTCCTGAGAACAGTGATACCATAAGACTTTAAATGAACATTCCTCACCCATAGGGATCTATGAGAAATTTGTTTCAGTTCGTTTTTGATCAGGATTTAGTCGGTTCACACCTTCTGGACCAAACATGGACTTGGGTGCAATCTGTGGTTGAAGTCCATACATTTCTGAGCTTGCAAGGTGATCGATGGACCAAAAGAAATGTGTTCAACAGCATGTGTACATTTGAGAAATGTACATGAAAAACTAGGTACATTTCAAAAATGCACACAAATATGCTTTAATCAATGGGAGAAGAATTGGTACATATCAACGATGCACACAACTGATGTGTACATGTGTGGGGAAAATATATGCATGAAAATACACACAGATTTGCATGAGAAAAGAAAAATAAACAAGCTTCACAATCTGCTATGGACCCAAGTCAGAGCGAGCTTCAAGATGGAATTTGGAGAACTTTGGCGAGCTCAAGTTTTGCTGATTCGCATATGCCTACTCAGCCATAGAGGGGGAAGTGGGGTCATGCCCCAAGGCATGCACTAGCTATGCACCCCACTGGTTGTGCATTTGGAAGCTGTGGGAAAGGGATGTATGCACATATAGCTCTTCCATGTGTGTGGGGGGGGGATCCTAGGCCTATCAACATCCTTATTTATGTGGAGGAACTACACAGATAGGCTGCCACACAATGTGGTATTTGTTGGAGCTATGCACATTGTGGGAACAATGCACAGAGCCTTCACCCAGATGCCAAATGCATGGCCGGTGGGGTGGTGTAGCCAGGACAGGCTGGTCAGCAGCAGAGACAGAGCTGTACAGCACAACCCTGTGACCCCATGATCCCCTCACACATTCTTCCAGAACTATGGGGTTTGAGTAACACCCCCCTTTCTCTAATGGCACTGCAGAAGGAAGACAAGCTAATTCAGAGTGACTGCAGTGCTTCCTGAATCATGCTGCCCTCACTCATCCAATTGGGGATCATCATATACTGTCTGTTGTGACATCATGATGCCACATAGCCAATTAGATGATGGCGATGTTATTGAGGGCAAAGTCAATGTAGAGAGAAGCTGATGCTTCCTGCATTGCATTGCTCTCACTCTGAACACACAAACATGTTGGCTCTCTTTCAAGCCCCATCTATCTTACAATCACAGAAGGTAGGGGCAGCTTTTCAAATGGTTAGGGAAAATCATTCCTTCAGCTTTGGCACAGTACAAGATCGCATCCACTGAGAACATAGCTCCTTCTGCATAGCCACACTCTTTCTTCTGCATAACCCCCCACCCTGAATTATGTCAGCATGTCATAGAAACTCAGGGTTTTAAGAGTGCGTCAAACAGAGAGGCTGTCACAAAATGCTTGTTGTACATATAGATTACATGTTCAAGAGCTCAGCATTGGCAGTGAAAACAGAACCCAAAGCTGCATTTGAAGGTGCAAATTAAGCTGTGATTTAAGTCATTTTGGCTTGAATAGGCCTACCCAATAGAATGAAATGGTTTACGTGTACAATTCCTTCTAAAGCTATAGACCAGTCTTCTCTGAGCTGGTGTTCTCCACATTTGTTGGAGATCAACTCCCATTATGCCAAGCCTGCATGGCCATTGCCTTCCTGGCTTGACATGTTGGGAGTTGATGTCCAGCATATCTGGAGGACACCAGTTTAGAGAAGGCAGCTGAAGACCAAAAATGCAATACCAACAACGCTTTCCCTACCCCGCCCAACCGAACCCTCACCTCCAAACCTGAAGCGATGCTCTGAAAATATCCATCTCAATGTCATTTCAGCTGCCTGCTGAAAGTTTTATTGCTTCAGTTTTCTCAGTAATGTATTGCTGTCTCTTTTTCCTCCTCCCTAAAAATGCAGGGCAGCATATATACAGTATCAAGTATCTATAATATGGCATCAAATTTAATTTACTGACTGAGATAAATTATTGTGCTGAGAAAGTCTTTCCCTCCAGATTGAAATCTCTAGGACATCAACAAAAAACAGAAATCTGCTTGTTGGGGGCGGGGGGTATCATTGGCAGATCAGAAGGCAGCCTGAATTATGGTGGCCATCATCACAGCTTGTAATCTGAGAAGTGCAGAACCCTGCCTGAGACATTTTGTTAGCCTTTATCAAAACTCTTTGGTTCCCCCCAAATTCAATAAATGGTCCTCTAAGAGGGATGTTCCTACCACCCCTGCAGGTATGTGGTCTGGATCTTACCAGCAAGGCACAGGGCCTGTCCAGCAGTGCATGGAATAAATTCCAAAATTGACACTGGAGGAGAGCTGTCCAACCAGGGAGCTAGGGTTTTTCTACATGCGGCTGCTAATTCTCTGCATCTACTTTTGGTTTCATTGCAGAACAGAGATCCAAACACTACACAAGGAATGTTTCTTTTCCTGCTTTTCCACTATATAACCTCTAGGTGGCACTATGGTATAGCAAAGTAGTGCAAATACACAAGAGGAAATCATGCTTTCTTTCACTATCAGAAATAATATCCCATTTCCCCTGCTCTTAAACAACAACAACAACTTGTGAAAAGTGCTGTTTACAAACAGAAGCAAAACTGGAGAGTCAAGTCGACATCTAAAACCCCCGTGAACCAGCATGAAGAGGGAAGGATGAGCACACAACAAATGCCTTGTGTAGAAAAGCTCGTAGAGCTAAGCAAGAAGAGAACTAGTAACCCCCAGGAAATAACTAGAGGTCTATGGTGGCAATTACATCCTTCCTGCTTCACTTGTGCAAACAATCCTGGACACACATAGAACAAAAGTATTTCTCTGCAAACAGCACGAGGATCAGGAAAATTCTGCATTTTAAGATGGAGGCTCAGCCTACTAGCACTGGTTTTTGCTTGGGCTCACTGGTGTTTTTGTTCTTGCATTTCAGGGGGTGGTCCTGACTCGATGGCCTTATAGGCCCCTTCCAACCCTCTTATTCTAAGATTCTAAGACTCCTGTGGGCGCCTAAACTGAGGTAGAATGAAGTACGGGGTGACTGGAACACAACTGGATCAGAGTAATCAGCAAAGTCTGAGATTATGACATCCTCTATTGGGGTATCAAAGGTTCCCACTAGGACATGCTGACTCCTCCTGGGAGTGGGGCCTGTGATGAAATCCTCATCTGTAGCTGAGAGTCCAGGGCCCATGGTGGGGTGTGTCGTGTGTGCATCTCAGTCACCCTGGATCAGACGTCCCTTCTACAATAGGCTCGGGAAGATCATCAGATATGATCAGGAACCCCAAATTTGCCTTGTAATTTCACTTTCTTCAAAATTCCCTACATATTTCCATACATATTCCATTCCTGAGTTAGACATCTAATTTTCCCATGATGATCAACTTTCCTGTTGAGATAATGGTTTTGACTAACTAATGTTCAAAAAGTTCAAGAGAACCTTCCCAGAGTCATGGGCTCTCTGGCTGCTAGTTTTGTAACCCAGAAGTTACTGTAAGTTTGAAAAAAGAAAAATCAATAAAATACGAATAAATTTCAATTTGTATGCCCTTAGGTGACCAAAGACATGGGGTTTCTATATCTTTGGGACACAATATGTGCATGCCTAAAAGTACAATTTGGCACCAAAAGCTAATATTTTATTTTTATTTTTAATATATATTTGTTTATTTATCTCATTTCTATACCACCCCATAGCCGAAGCTCTCTGGACAGTTTACAAAAATTAAAACCTTAAAATGCATTATACAAAGTTTAAAAGCCATTTACACAAAAGCATATGGGCAATATGTACAAACAACACATAACTGAAAACAGCTTTGAACTAAAAACTATTAAAATAAATAAATATCCAACAATAAAACAACACAGCTTAAAACAACACAGCTTAAAAACAGCATACAAGAGTCAGGAAAAGGAACGAGAGGTCTCAAAAGGGAAGACCTGCCGGAATAATAGAGTCTGCAATTCCCGCATTAAAGCCTTCACAATGAGGTCAGCGGGCACATTTCAACCAGCAGGTCATTCCACAAATGCGGGGCGGCCAAGGAAAAGGTCCTCTTGCACGTGGCTGCCAGTCGCACAATAGGCAGCGGCAGCAGAGATCCTTCGGAGGACCTGAGGTGGCAGACCGGGAGATAGGGGAGGAGGCGCTCCCTAAGGTACCTTAGACCTAGACCATGTAAGGCCTCAAAGGTCAGAACCAGCACTTTATATTTAGCTCAGAAACAAATTGGCAGCCAGTGTAAAGATTCTAAAACTGGTATAATATGGTCTCCATGGGGTGTCCCAGAGACCAACCTGGCTGCCATATTTTGTACCAGTTGAAGTTTCTGAACTAAATATACAGGCAGCCCCAAGTACAGAGATTTACAGAAATCAAGCCTAGAGGTGTTATGAAAAGCTAATATGCAAAACAACAAGAAACCACCACCACCCACCCTTAATGCTTTAGGCTGTTGATACCATTTTGTGCAGGATTACCAAACTGGCAGGCATAGTTTGCACTCTTAGAAATATTATTTGTTTATCTTTTAATATTTTATATTGTTTGATAGTCAGCATTTAATGCAAATTTTGCACGGGGTGTAGAGGCCCTGAACTTTCGCATATTACAGCCCCCTCACTGAATTTTCCATTTTCTTTCCATTTTTTTCTTTAAATCCAAAGGTCTCTAGTCCTCTTGACTTGCAGAGATACAAGATGTGTAAACATTCTACTTAATTCCTCACTAAAAAAGTTAACTTGTTCCTGTGTTCTGGGAACAAAGCACCTGGGATAACTGCCAAGCATTGAGGGCTTTATTTTTAAATGGTATGAAAATTAAATATTTGATACAACTGAAAAACAGCTGGCTGGGAAATGCTGGGAGTTGTAGGACTTTCTTCTGTCTAAACATGCATAAGATTGCGTCCTAAATGTAGATCACCTGTGTTATGATCTGGCTGTTCTACGATGGCTCCCTTGTCTGCCCTGTATTTATTACAGTTGTAACCCATTCTTCCTTCAAGGAGCAAACACAGGCCTGTCACACAACTATTTTATCTTCACAGCAGCACTGTAAGGTAGGACAGGCAGAGAAAGAGTGACTGGACCAAAGTCTCCCACTGAGCTTCATGGCTGAGTGGGGATTCAAACCTCAGTGTCCCAGGGTCCAGTCTGACACTGCGGGCCTTACACAAGTCCATCTCACTCTTAGCCCCCTGCAGCTTAACAATTCTGGCTAACAGCCGGATTCCTAGGGTGGCCATGTACCCTCTATTACAGAGGGCACTCCTCTATTTGAAAGGCTGCCAGAGGACTAGCCTCTAATTTGAAGATGTCCTCCATTTGAAGGGTTGCCCATTTAAAGTCCAGTCTAAAGATAATGGACCCTCGGAAAGAAGAGTAAAAGGGCCTTGATGCTGCCCATCCGCAGCAACCGGGCAGCAGGCTGAGCAAGGCACGCCCAAGTCACCTGCTCACAGCCTTCCACACCATGGTGAGATGTACTGTCTTTCTCTTTAAATTATAATCACAATTTCAAAATTTGCATCTCTATATATGCATATGTACATTTTATCTTTTGTCCTCTTTTTTGTTGGGGTGGGGGACTAACTCCCTCCCCTACCATTCTTCAGTCTAGGCAGCAGCTGTTACAGCAAGCCAGCTAGCCCATCGCAGGAGGGCTGTCTGAATGCCACTCAATCTAGTACTGATGGTGTCTGTGGGTAGCCGAAATGGACGTCCCTCTGCTTGCCGCTGCAGGTGTGAAAAAGCCCCTCCAGACAGGGTCTATAAGTCAAATATTCCTGAAGTGAGAAAGGGAGTCAAACAGCCACTCCTTTAATGGGCATGATGAATTAGCCACCTGAGGGTACAAGCTGCAGAAGTGACCTTTCAGACACACACACTCACACACACACACTCACACACTCATGCACAAGCACTCCCTCACCCAGCTTCAATTTAGTCTGTGATCTGCAGACAGGACCAAGGAAAACATCTTTATAAATTCAGCCTGGAGACAGATAGGAAAACAAAGCTACAGGCTTTGGGCCTGTCAGCCCACAGCATCTGCTGATGCTCTGCATGATGTCAGAACAGAAGGCTGCCATGGCAACAGAATCCTGCCAAGCCCAGATGCAAGTCAGCAAGGTGGTAGGAAGGGGGGATGTTTCAAGATTCTAGGCATCAGCCTCCAAGTTTTAGCGACCAGCCCTTCACGATTAACAAGCAAAACCAAATCAAATCAGATCATTATAACCCAGCATCAGATTTTAGGTGCGCCCCTCCATTGACCCAGTGTACTGCCTCTAAACATGGAGGAGAGAGAGAGAGAGAGGTCACACTTTGGTACATTAATGGATCATTGTATAGCACACCAGAAGTGCAATCCTATACATGTCTACTCAGAAGTAAGCTTCATTGAGTTCTATGGGATACTTACTCTTGGATATGTGTATATTGAGTTACAGTGGCCCCATGGGCACAAACACTAGCATATACCCCAAACATACTCATACCACTCTTGCACGTACACATCTGACTTGCATGAATTTTGTACAACGATAGCACAGCAGTGGCAGCAATAGAAGAAATACCCAGTTTTTTGGAAACCAAATAAATTATGCAGATAATTTCTCATTTGCATAACATATTCTAGTTGCAGATTCTGGCCACAGTAGGAATTACCTCAATGAGTTATGTCACAAAAGGCACAGTTCCCTTTACAATATTTATGTTTATTTGTTGCACTCAGATGTTCCTCCAAGGACCTCGGAGCAGAAGAGATGGGGTCATGCCATTCTATCCTCACAACAATCCTGCAAGGGAGATTAGGCTGAGAGGCATGACTTTGCTGAAGCCTACCCAACTCAAAAGGGGTAGTGTAGCATTGGTAGCGTAGCATTTGGTTGCAGAAAAGGGCAACCAAAATGATCAGGAAGCACAAAATGCCATTCGAATGAGGAAAAGATGTAGAGACAAAGATGACTAGGGGGAACATGATAGAAGTTTATAAAATCATCAAGTGTTTGATTTGAGAGTGTGATCTGGTGTATGGTGCATACATTAATAGAACCATTAAGAGTTGGTTATTTACTCTTCAACAACTTATTTGCTGAAATTAATAAAGTTTATTTGTTTAACCAAATCCTATGCCTTCTACTCTTGCCTACATACAGGGAAGGTAATAAAGGAAACAATACAGGTGATATTAGGTCCTTGCAGATAGAGGACTGAGTGTGGCTTGGACCTGAGCCTTAAAGGTCCTGATGGCTGCATGATTGTGTTGGGGAAAGTGTTTCCTGCTGGGGTGAGAAAGGCCTTAGAGAAGGGGAATTCTCACTGGGAGGAGACTGGAATGCCACAGACATCTGCATGTGCTCGCAATCACATTTGATGTTGTGAACAGAGCAATGAAATGGTCCACAAGGAACATAAAGGGGCATGTGTATCCTTTTTTGGACACCCTCACAATGTAAAGATTGCTCTTGCACAAAAATCCCTGCAGCTATTCATGGCCAAGTTCAATCCCATCATAAGGGGCAGCTATCTCTACAAATGTCATCCCATTCTGCCAAGACATAAAAACTGTTATTACTAGTTTCCTTAAAACAAAGTATAAAGGTGCATGGCACAAAAACCACTGTACCTATTTTTTTCTGAAATGTGGAAGACATAATCCCCTCCTAAAGGTTAACCTTAACTAAGCTTGTATATTTCATTCACATCTGACAAACATACAAAAAACTATAGTATCCCCTCCCCCCATGATAGTCAATAGGAGGCATGAAGTCCCCATTTCTGAATCTCGACTCAGATCCGGTACCCAGGTCAAAGTGGATGGGCTCCAAATGGTTCTGAGCAGAACACAGATCATCCAATAAAAATATTGGCAGCACATTCAGGGCAAAAAGAAAAAAAAAACAGGAATACTTCTTTGTACAATGCATAAATTAAGTTATGGAGTTCACTGGGAAAAAGGGGCAATGCACCACTGGCGTAATTTAAAGGGAGATTAGATGAATGTTTGGAAGATATCAACAACTGTTAGGCAGTATGGCTATGGATGCCAGTTGCTGGGAGGCAAATGTCGGGGCACTGTTGCCTCCATGCCCTGCTTGTAGGCAGTCTGGCAGTATATGGTTGGCGGAGGATGCTGGAAATGTCATATTCCTATAGGTTTATAATTATACAGTGATTTGAATACAGCAGGTCTCTCCAATACATGTCCTGAGATTTATCAATACTGCTTCTCAGTAATTTCCTTTGACATGTGAACCTGCCTTATCCTGAATCAGATGAGGCAGGCAGGGCTGGCATCAAGAGTAGGCATGGCTGGTCACCTGTTGGGCCCACACCCCAAGATGGGACCACTGACAAGCGCCCTCTGGAGTTGCTCCTCCTCTTCACCATTGCAACCTCCTCGTTCACCCGCCTCTTGCTCTGGCCCAGACAACAGTGGTGGTGACAAGGAGCAGCAGGAGATGCCACAGCCTGCTTGCTTGCTGGTTCTCTGCCTGTCAAGCAAGCAAGTAGCAATGACTGCAAAGAGGATGAGGAACAAGAGCAGATGGTGACAATGGTGGTGAGAAGGTGGACTCACAGAGGGAGGGGACCCACTGAGGGTGTCACGCCCAAGGGCCCTCAGAAATCTGGAAGTGGCACTAGATCATGATGTCCTCCAGCATGATGTCCTCCAGCTGGGACTGTCTCTCCATGGTCTTGGACAAAGGTCTTTGCCAGCCCTCTTACGTGTGGTCCTTCTAATTGCCAATGCCAGTGATCGAACCTGGGACCTCGTGCATGCAAAGCTTCTGCTCTACCACCGAGCTAAGGTACCTCCCAGTAAACTTGTGAGAACAGAAAACACTGGGCATGTTAGAAGCAACACGTGGATAAAACATATTCACTCTACCGGACCCAAAGGATATCTTCCATGCCCTTGGATTCTCCTTGAAATTTCCTCCTATTCGACCTTTCCAGGAGTGACCCAGTAATACCATTCACTCTGCTTGTGCGCGCGCACACACGCACACACTGACTCGTTGCCTCCCCAGTGGGCTCACAATTCAGTCATGGTTGGTTAGATACAAAAGGATCTCTGTCAGTTTCATTCAGGCAGGAACAAGTGGCTTCAATAGCTCTGGGTCCATTTGAGGCCCAGAAACAGTGAAGTGTTGTGTTGAGGTTGAATGAGGGGAATGGAGCGGGGAGGAGGGGGCTGGAGGAGGAGATGTTGATTCGGTTAATTATTGAGTCATTCTTCAAAGTGGAGAAGAGCAAGCAGTGGGTAGGAAGGGGAAGATTTATTTCCAAGCCCAGTTTTGCTTAGCCTCAAAGCCCACAAGTGAGATGCATCATCTTTAAAATTATCCAGGATCAGAAAAAAGAGAGAGAAAGGAATAGTACACTTCAAATGTCCACCTGAGACTTGCATGAATTAATGACAGTGTGTTGAAGATCACTGGCTGATAGGATTTATACAGAGCTCTGGGGGAATTGCATCACTGTCAAATTTCAGCTTGAAATGTTGATTTTGCAAGCAACCCGATGGTTTGCCTGAAGCTGAAATTGTCAGCAGGCCCATGGAAATAGCAATGACTCTACTTTGTCCGTCACAGTAGCTGAGCTGTGTTGGCATTTCATCAATTTCCTTTTCTTTCGTTCTTTTCTAATTTCTATTTGAGAAGTTTATTTTAGGGCTACTTCTCACATTTTTTTAAGGTTTACATCTAAGGTGCCTGAAGTGTACACTCCAAAAATGTGGTGTGGATGTGACAAATGGGTGTTTGCAAATATATGCGTCACACATGTATATTCTCCATGAAACAGAGTTAAGGTACAGCTTCCTGCGGAGTGTATGCCCGCCGGTGTCACAGTGTAATGTGTGAAAATAGCCTTTAGAAACAGCCCCGAAAGACAGTGTTTCTGCCCACCATTTGTAACACGGGGTTTGCTCTGAATATGGTTCCTATCTTTCCTGGCTTCTTTTTCCACGCAAAGTGAATGCCATTGCCAATTTGGCTTGCTTCTCATTTCCCCACAGCGACTCTTTCGACTTGGCCAACAGCACACAAGGCTTGTTGACACAATCACAATTCAGAGGCTGTTATTTCAGAGCTGTACTGAGATAGCATGCTCCTGTCCATATCCAAAAGGAATGCCAACATCTAGAATTGGAATGGAATTTATTGGAAGCTGCATCACATTCACTGTCCAAGGGACGTGTTATTTAAAAGTGCTGCAGCCTGAAAGTAAACACTTTTGCAGGGAAGGGGAGTCGAACACTGGAATACCCAATGTAAGCAAATTAATTTGGAAATAAATTGTTTTACGTTGTTATGAGATTCAAATCTCGTCTTCTTTTAAGTGGGGAGGTTCTAATTAAGGAAGTACGTCACCTCTCTCTTCAGTTAATGATTAGTTGTAATGAGTATTCTCTCTGTGTCTGTATTTCATAATATGGTTTGCATTTCAAATTCCACATATGAGAAAAATGCAAGGGATTCCACAGGTTTGAGACACATTCCCATGTAGCAAAACTCTGAGATCAGCCTCCCCCAATGTGTTGTCATCCAGATGTGTCGGACTGCAACTCCCATCTGTTGAATTAGGGATGCTTGAAGAATTGAACATCCTGACACAGTTCTCAGCACAAAAACACACACATCAATATGCATTCAAAAATGTCTATTTTGAGAGAAAAGGCTGCAATCTTATATCCACTTACACTGAAGGAAGTCCCATTAGGGTTTACTTCTGAGTAGACATGTATAGCATTACACTGTTAGAAATGCAAATTGTGAGATCAAATATGCTTACAACGGTATAACAAACAGGGAGAGAACATACTATTTAATGCCCAACCCTTTTAATGTAGGGGCAAGAAACCTGGTGCCCTCTAGATGTTTTGGAATACAGCTCCTAAAATCCCTGCCCATTGGCCATGCTGGCTGGGGATAATGGGAGGTGCAGTCCAAAGCATCTGGAGGGCCCCAGGTTGTCCACCCCCGCTTTAAAACATTTAGAGGTAGGGTCCAGTCCTGACCTGGACTGCAACATAAAGTGCAATAATAAGAGAAATTAAAATTCAATAAAAATTTGCAATCGAAATAATAAATAAGACATTAAATCCCTACAACTAAGACATACAAACTTATATGAAACTGTTTTACATGAGGCATTATTTGTCCATTAAACAGTGATTCTTCACACCTTTAGGCAGAAGTCCTAGTATCTCAGAGGTAGAAGCTGGTTTTTCCATCATAAAAAACATGAGAACATAAGAACAATTATGCTGGATCAGACCAAGGGTCCATCTAGTCCAGCATTCTTTTCACACAGTGGCCAACCAGCTACCCACAGGAAAACCACAAGTAGGACTTCAGTGCAATAGCACCCTCCCGCCCAAATTCCCCAGCAACTGGAGTACATAGGCATACTGCCTCTGATACTGTAGGTAGAATGCAACCATCAAGACTAGTAGCCATTGATAGCTTTATCCTCCAGGAATTTGTCCAGTCCCCTTTTAAAGCCATCCAAATCGGTGGCCATCATTACATCTTGTGGAAGTGAATTCCATAGTTTAACTATGTGCTGGGGAAAGAAGTACTTCCTTCTATCTGTCCTGAACCTCCCACCAATCAGCTTCATGGATGACCCCAGGTTCTAGCATTATGAGAGAGGGAGAAAAATATCTCCCTTTCCACTTTCTCCACACCATGCATGATTTTGTATACCACTATCATGTGGCCTCTTTTTTTCCAAGCTAAACAATTCCAGCTGTTGTAACCTTCCCTCATAGAGGAATTCCTCCAGACCTTTTATTATTTAGTTGCTCTTTTCTTCACTTTGTCCAACCCTACCATGTCCTGTTTTAGGTGCAGTGACCAAAACTGTACACAGTAGCCTAAGTGTGGTGTCAAGGGTCATATTTCCTCAGTGGTAATCTGTTGGGTGTCCCATAGTGGTGGTGGGCAGGGTTGAGGCCAAGGATGGGCAGGAACCTCTCTCTCTCTCTCTCAATCTCAATCTCAATCTCTCTCTCTTTCTGACACCTCCCTTTCTCTCTTTGTCCCTGACCAGCAAGCTGTCACAGGAAGGACAGAACACTCTTGCTCTCCAGGTCAGATGTTACATGAGGCGTCATCCTGAGCCATCTACTGAACAGACTGTTAGTGGTGGATTATTGACCACAGATAACAAGAGTCTGCAAATGCAGATTTAGGTTATTGGGCTCTGGCTTACACACTACTGAGTACTGACAGATACAAATTGATATCGTGCTGCAATGTTCGATTTTGCCTATTTTGACATTAATCTGAAATGTTATTATGTTAGTATCAATGAAGTGCCCCTTCATGGATCACTGCCTTGTTGTGGCGAAGGGGCTTGCGTAACTCAGTGAAGCCATAAGCTATGCCGTGCAAGGCCACCCAAGACGGACAGGTCATGGCAGAGAGTTCTGACAAAATGTGGTCCACTGGAGAAGGAAATGGCAACCCACTCCAGTATTCTTGCCAAGAAAACCCCATGGAACGTATCACAAGGCTAAAAGAGATGATGCCGGAAGATGAGCCCCTCAGGTCGGAAGGTGTCCAATATGCTACTGGGGAAGAGCAGAGGGTATTTCCAAGTAGCGCCAGAAAGAGTGAAGCGGCTGGGCCAAACCCGAAAGGACACTCAGCTGCGGATGTGTCTGGTGGTGAAAAGAAAATCCGATGCTGTAAAAAACAATATTGTTTAGGAACCGGGAATGTCAGATCAATGAATCAAGGTAAGCTGGAGGTGGTCAAACATGAGATGGCAAGATTGAACATCGACATCTTGGGAATCAGTGAACTAAAATGGACAGGCATGGGCGAATTTAATTCAGGTGACCATCATATCTACTATTGTGGGCAAGAATCCCTTAGAAGAAATGGAGTAGCACTCATAGTCAACAAAAGGGTGGGAAAAGCAGTACTGGGGTACAATCTTAAAAAAAATAGAATGAACTCAGTACGAATCCAAGGCAAACCATTCAACATCACAGTAATTCAAGTCTATGCCCCAACCACTGAGGCCGAAGAAGCTGAGGTTGATCGGTTCTATGAAGACCTACAACACCTTCTAGAACTAACACCAAAAAAAGATGTCCTCTTCATCACAGGGGATTGGAATGCTAAAGTAGGAAATCAAGAAATCACCGGGATAACAGGCAGGCATGGCCTTGGTGTACAAAATGAAGCAGGACAAAAGCTAATAGAGTTTTGCCAAGAGAACATGCTGATCATAGCAAACACTCTTTTCCAACAGCACAAGAGGCGACTCTACACATGGACATCACCAGATGGTCAATATCGAAATCAGATTGATTATGTCCTTTGCAGCCAAAGATGGAGAAGCTCCATACAGTCAGTAAAAACAAGACCTGGAGCTGACTGTGGCTCAGATCATGAGCTGCTTCTTGCAAAATTTCGTCTTAAATTGAAGAACGTCGGGAAAACCACTAAACCGTTCAGGTATGACCTAAATCATATCCCTGATGAATATACAGTGGAGGTGAGGAATAGATTTCAGGGATTAGACCTGATAGACAGAGTGCCTGAGGAACTATGGACAGAGATCCGTAACATTGTTCAGGAGGCAGCAACGAAATCCATCCCAAAGAAAAAGAAATGCAAGAAAGCAAAGTGGCTGTCTGATGAGGCTTTACAAGTAGCTCACGAAAGAAGGGAAGCGAAAAGCAAGGGAGAAAGGGGAAGATATACCCAACTGAACGCAGAGTTCCAGAGAATAGCAAGGAGAGACAAGAAGGCCTTCTTAAATGAACAATGCAAAGAAATCAAGGAAAACAACAGAATGGGAAAGACTAGAGATCTCTTCAAGAAAATTGGAGATCTCAAGGGAACGTTTTGTGCAAAGACGGGCATGATAAAGGACCAAGAAGGCAGGGACCTAACAGAAGCAGATGAGATTAAGAAGAGGTGGAAAGAATACACAGAAGAACTATACAGGAAAGATCTGAATGTCCCTGATAGCCATGATAGTGCGGTCACTGAACTTGAGCCGGACATCCTCGAGAGTGAAGTCAAGTGGGCCTTAGGAAGCATTAGTAACAACAAAGCTAGCGGAGATGACAGTATTCCAGCCAAGCTATTTAAAATCCTAAAAGATGATGCTGTTAAAGTGCTGCATTCAATATGTCAACAAATCTGGAACACTCAACAGTGGCCACAAGACTGGAAAAGGTCAGTTTACATTCCAATTCCAAAGAAGGGCAACGCCAAAGAGTGTTCAAACTACCGCACAATTGCGCTCATTTCACATGCCAGCAAGGTGATGCTCAAAATCCTACAAGCTAGGCTTCAGCAGTATGCGAACCGAGAACTACCGGAAGTACAAGCTGGGTTTCGAAGAGGCAGAGGAACTAGAGATCAAATCGCCAACATTCGCTGCATCATGAAGAAAGCAAGAGAATTCCAGAAAAAGTCTATTTCTGCTTCATTGACTATGCTAAAGCCTTTGATTGTGTGGATCACAACAAACTGTGGCAAATTCTTAAAGTGATGGGAGTACCAGACCACCTTACCTGTCTCCTGAGAAACCTGTACGAGGGTCAAGAAGCAACAGTAAGAACCGGACATGGAACAACCAATTGGTTCAAAATTGGGAAAGGAGTACGACAAGGCTGCATATTGTCACCCTGCTTATTTAACTTATATGCAGAGTACATCATGAGAAATGCCGGGTTGGATGAATCAGAGGTCGGAATTAAGATTGCTGGGAGAATTATTAACATCCTCCGATGTGCAGACAATACCACCCTAATGGCAGAAAGCGAAGAGGATCTCAAGAGCCTCTTGTTAAGGGTGAAAGAGGAGAGTGCAAAAGCTGGTTTGAAACTCAACATTAAAAAAACGAAGATCATGGCATCTGGCCCCATCACTTCCTGGCATATAGAAGGGGAAGAAATGGAAGCAGTGACAGATTTTACTTTCTTGGGCTCCAAGATCACCGCAGACGGTGACTGTAGCCATTAAATTAAAAGACGCTTGCTCCTGGGGAGGAAAGCTATGGCCAACCTAGACAGCATAGTAAGAAGCAGAGACATCACCTTGCCGACAAAGGTCCGTCTAATCAAAGCTATGGTTTTCCCAGTAGTAATGTATGGCTGTGAGAGCTGGACTATAAGGAAGGCTGAGCGCCGAAGAATTGATGCTTTCGAACTGTGGTGCTGGAGAAGACTCTTACGAGTCCCCTGGACTGCAAGGAGGTCAAATCAGTCCATCCTAAAGGAAATCAACCCTGAGTGCTCATTGGAAGGACAGATACTGAAGCTGAAGCTCCAATATTTTGGCCACCTAATGCGAAGAGAAAACTCCCTGGAAAAGACCCTGATGCTGGGAAAGACTGAAGGCAAAAGGAGAAGGGGACGGCAGAGGATGAGATGGCTAGATAGCATCACAGATGCAATGAATATGAACTTGAGAACGCTCTGGGAGAGAGTGCAGGACAGGAAGGCCTGGCGTGCTATGGTCCATGGGGTCACGAAGAGTCGGACACGACTGAACGACTGAACAACAATCAATGAAGTGACTTGCTTATGAGGTCTTATTATAATGATGAATTGATACGCTTTTGTTGTTGTTGTATTGCTGTTTTGTTAGCCACTTTGGGAGCTTTTTGTGGAAAAGTGGCATATTTCATGATGATGATGATGATGATGATGATGATGAAATGGGCAGAGGAAAAAGTTATATCGCATTCCTTCACAGGTATACAGAGCTGTATTTCTACCCAAGCAAACCATTATTCAAATTTATCTAGTACTGTCAAAGAACAGAAAACTGGCCTCCCTAAATTTCTGATATGGATTTCTTGCACACTTGAGAATGGAGGATGCTTGTATACTACCCCCTTTCTTTGAAATTGCCCTCCTTTGTTCATTCACTTTTTCTATGGAGCATCCGGATTATGTCATCCCCACATAGTTACATTCCAGAGCTTTTTATGCTGTTGTGCAGAGTACTACTGAGATGTTACAAGCTATTGTGTTTTTAATTAAAAGCTTCCTCCTTGTAGGTTCTACCCTTTTAAAAAATTATTTCCCACTCAGCACATCTGGGGCAATAATAATGATGGATTACCCACTAATTTATCAGCTTTTGTTCTCTGTGCAGGAGAGGGGGATTTGTTATAGCTGTTTTGTTATTTCAGAAGAAAAAAGTAACGAGAGGAAAGCAGTAATAGAAGCCCACTTTCTCACAAGGAACAGAAACTGATTAATTAAAAGGCAATTCATCACTGCTTCTCCCCACCTACCCCCAGTCACACTGAACAGGAAGCAATAAATGATGCAGAGCCTGCAAAGAGGAAGCTTTTAATTGAAGATGCCAATAGCCCTTAGAAGCATCAATAGTGCCTTGCTGTCCACACTGGAAACGGCTGGCACTGCAATTATGTTTTATTGTAAAACACAGAAGCACACACACACACACACACGTGTGTGTGTACACACTCCTCAAATCAGGCCTGAGAAGACCCAAGAGAGAAACATGAGAAACACTGAAATGCAACCATTTGTTAATGATGTGGTCTAGATAATCCATTAAAAATTGACTGAATGAAAGATGGCATTTCCAGAAAAAAAGGGACTAGTAATACAGAAACAACCTAGTGTGGAAGCAACCATAGATAGTTCTAGAACAATCAGGGTGTTAAGATTATCTCTCCACTACTATATTTGAAAAGAGTCCTATTCCTGGAGGCTGGAGAAAGATCAAACAGGATTAATCTACTCCAATGCTAGTTCCACATTAAGGAACACAACTTCAGAGAGAATGCAAAAGCAACTGCAGAGGGTAAACCTGTAAGAGATTTGTAGTACAGGACATGCTGCTTTTTACAGCTCGCAAAATGGAATGCCCGTCTGTGGACAGTATTTGGTTGGTGAAGCAACAGCACTGCAATCTCAAACATAGCCTTTCTCCCAGCATTCATACCCTGCAAATTTAAACCATTTTCAGTCCCTTTCTGACTACCACTACTCCCAGCCAGGAAAGGCCAGTGCTCGCAGTTCCATGAAGGGGACTAGAGATCTGAAATAAAGAAATCTCAGCACCCTTACATGAAAATGACATTCCGCGGGCAGCAATCTTTACAGGAAGCAGTGATCCTTAAACTGTTTCTGATCCGGTTTCCCAATACAGTTTTCAATGTAATTGTTAGGCTGCATTTCAGAATGGTGATACCTTGGAATGCACAACCTCTGTCAAAGCTCTTTGTCACTGACAGATACTGTACCCTGCTGAGTCATTCTGGCAGCGCCTCAACTATTCATTGCTCCAAATAACTGTGATTCAGCCTCTTGCTTTGTGAAAAGGGCATTGCTGTATTAAAAAGAAACATCTCTCTGCCACACTGTAAAAATGAAGGCATCAAAGAACTTGGCGTGGGGGTTATACAGGAGAGGTTTACCTTGTGGGTAATCAGGACAAAAATGTGAAGGACCAATTTGTGTATTATGGGAGTGGTGTAAATTCCACTGCCCATGCTTCTGTGGTAGGAGACAAATACAGAAGTCGTGTGAGAAGAATCACATTTGTATCCAAGGCTGTCTTGGAAGGTAGAATTGCCAGCACATGTTTACACATAATCTCCCACCACCCACATGGGTTTTGCATTGATCTGCTACATTAGGGGATGGCAACATTGCCACTCTTGTGACAAAACAACTTGGTACACAGTGATGTCACCACGACCTGAAACTCTGGCTTTGTCTTGAGGAAGAACCTATAGTATAATGAAGCTAAAATTACTTTAAATTGGGTTAACTGGCTGTCCACTAAATTCCGTCCATTTTTAGTATCTAAAAAGGAATCCTTGCATTTGCTCAACATTTCACTATAGCTGAAGGCACTTCTCTAGTATACGTGGTTCCTCAGCAAACAAATCACTGTGGATTCCCCAAATATAGATGTGCATGTCAAATCCATTCCATGTGTGTTTTGTGGATTGTCAGGTGCCCTTCATTCCATCATCCACTCAATGGCAGGACCAGATTTTTTCAAATTTTCCAAAGTTGTGCAAATTTGCAATCGTGCAAATTCACACTTAGGTGAATCCCTCCAAATGCTCATTTTCATGCTTTAGCCCATGGGGGAAATGCACGTTTTTGGCTGGTGTTTTTTTTTGGGGGGGTAATGTATTTTTCTATGACTAAATTTGTGTAGAATTCCAGGAAAAAAATGAGTCTGTAAGTGAAGTCCAAAGAATCCGTGCAACTCAGGAAAAGCTAGTCAGCTGTGGAATCCATGGGTTGGATTCATAGAAATCTGCTCATTTGATTCCGTTGCAGATTTCTCCAATATCCCTACCCAAATATAGGAAATGTGAAATGTATTGTTCCAGGCCAGGGTGGGCAAACCCTGCCCCGGCTGAATTTTCAAAAAAGGTCTGTAAGAAAGCAAGTCTGGCCAGAAGCACACATCTTCGTTGCAAGCAGAATTGTACTCCCAGAAACCTCCCAGGAGTGTGATTCTGCTGGTGAATGAGGCATGTACTCCCCACACTGCTTATTCCCTTGCAAAATTGCCATGTTGTTTTGGGGGTTTGTTTTGTTTTTTGCTCCTATTGCCACAGCAGCAAATTCAGCAACAATTTGAGCAAGGGCAGGGTGCATCTTCTATTGGGTTCTGTGGGGGCAATGTGTCTCCCTGACCCCTGGAACTTGCCCAGGCCTGTTCTAGGCAAATAAGTAAATACAATGAGATCTATGGGATTGGCCCCAATCCAGCACTTTGACATTCAAATTAAAGAAACAAAGAGGGTGCTTGGTATTGTCCATACCATGGTCCATTCTGGCCAGGTATCTTGGGAGCTGGAGTCCAACAAATCTGGAGGGTACCAGGTTTTGGAAGCTGTCAGAAGCAGCTGGGAGGTGTTCTCAGGTTCTGGCCTGGCCTTGCCCACCTAGGCTGGCCATTGGGCCCACTCAAGCAGGAAGAGACATAAAAAGGCTTGCTGTTTCGGCTAGGACTCTGCTTGGGCAACAACAGTGTTCCTGGCCCTGACATTTTCTGGTTTGACTCCTGGCTTTGTTCTTCACTCTGTTTCAGGGGCATCACTAAAAGAGGTCCCTGAGCACAGGCCCTGGATCTTTTGAGCTGTGCCCCGGATCTTTGGAGCTGTTCTAATTGCTTTTTTTTTTTTTACATTTTACGTTGACTTGCATTGGAAAACAAAAATGGCCATAACTTTTTTTAGTTTGTATGATAAATACATGAAAGTTGGAGGCATGGAGGCCCCATGGAACTGATTGAATCTGCCAAATTTCAGGCAGTTAGGTCCAGTGGCTTTTGTGCCAGTCACAGGTAAAATTTGCTGTTTTCAAGAAAATCTGTCAAAGCAGAAAGCTATACTTTTTGTGCTTCCACACATGGAACTTGGGGACCTGCCAGCCCCCACAGAGATGACTGAGCCTGCCAAATTTCAGACAGTTAGGTCTAGTGGCTTTTGTGCTAGCCACAGGTAAAATTTGCTTTTTCCAAGAAAATGTGTCAAAGCAAAGAGCTATAATTTCTTTGTTCTTCCACATAAGTGTACGGAATTTGGAAACCTGGCAGCCCCCATGGAGCTGATGGAACCTGCCAAATTTTGGGTAGTTATGGTGTAGGGGGTTTTTTTGAGATGCAAAAAACCTCTCTCCCCCTACTTCTCTTTTCTGCTCTTACATGCCCACTGTTGTGAGCTTGCCTGCAATGAAATTTTGAAAAGGAAGAAGGAAGGGAAGAAAGACCTCCATGTGAAATACTGGAATTTCATACAAAATCTGATTTTTAGGGATGTACGAAACTCCCCTTACCTGGCTCCGCTGGGTTCCACTGGGGGGGAGGCGCTCCATCCCTCCCCCCGGAATCCTTGCTGGGGGGAGGCGCTCTGCACACACCCCCCCCAGAATCCTGGCCAGCCGGCTCTCCTCCATGGGAATTCTGCGGAGCCGCCAGCCAGCTCCGCCAGCAGCCGGCCATCCAGCCGCTGGCTAGCAGGGATGCAAATGGCGGCGGCCGTAGCCGTCACCGTTTGCGTCCCTGTAGTCAGCCGTGATAGGCTATGTAAAGACTTACGTAGCCTATCACATCTGGCTTAAAAAAAAACACGCGCATACGCAAATGCGCCATTTGCGTTCCTTATTTTTGCCGTCTTAGTCTACGTAAATATTTACGTAGACTAAGACAGCGAAAATAAGGGGAAATGCAAATAGCGTCCGCTATGCTATTGGCGTTCCCCTTATTTTCGCCGTCTTAGTCTACATAAATATTTACGTAGACTAAGACGGCCAAAAATAAGGAACGCAAATGGTGGCAGCCGTAGCCGCCGCCATTTGCGTACGCTTTTTTTTTTAATCCAGACATGATAGGCTATGTAAGTCTTTACATAGCCTATCACGTCTTGTAAAAAAAAGAAAAGAAAACCCCCGACAAGACTGCAAATGGCGGCGGCAGCAGCCGGTCGGAAGATCCGGCCCAGATAAGTCTCGTCCCGGGGGGGATCTGCGGGGGGGGCGGGGGGTGACAGGCCATTCCGCCACAGATTTCGGGCGAATGAACTTCGGGGGGAGAAGCGAAGCGCCTCCCCCCCACCACAAATCACCCCTGCGAAAAGGTAAGTGACTTTCGTACATCCCCAATGTCAGAAAAATAGGTGCAGGGTTTATATTTTGATTTTCTTTTAAAGGGAACTGCCAGTAACATTTTAGTTCCTTGGAAGAATTGCATAAAAATTTCAGGATTCATTGCCCCATCAGAGGAGATCATGTCTCCAAATTTCAGAGTGCAAGCCACAAGGGCTTTTGTGCAAGGGTGGCCTTGACATTTTGAGGTCTCCAAAAGAGGACATACTTATCTCCCTATGTTCCTTGTGGACCATTGTTCTAAAAGTTACAGACAGCCTACAGTTGCCCCTAAGTAAGGAACCAGCAAAGTTTCAGAAGGATAGATGCAGCAGTTCATGTGGAAGGGGAGTTCTTCAGTTTGGGGGAGGAAGTGATTTGCTTTCCCTTCCATTCACCCCTTCCCCAGTAGTTTTTGGGTAAATTTATGAAAATGCACAGGTAATTAGAGCTGTCCCCCAGGCAAGAAACCTGCAAAGTTTCTGAAGGATATACATGCATTCTAATTTAGAATGACTAGAATTTATTTACATTTCACCAATGTTAGCAGCAGGGGAACATGGGTGGGAAGGTGCTATTGCACTCATGTCCTGCTTGTGGGTTTCCAATGGGCATCTGGTTGGCCACTGTGTGAACAAAATACTGGACTAGATGGACCTTGGTCTGATGCAGCACGGCTCTTCTTATGTTCTTAAATAGAGAATGCCTCTGAGCATGTGCAGAATGTTTTTCTTTCTCCACTGAGCACTTACATTCTCCCCCTACCAATTCTATTCCCCTCCATGAAACCATCCCTCCCCACCCTACCATCCTCCAGCAACTTTTCATCAAAAAAGATGTCTTGTTTTGTGCAAGTCCTCTCTATGCACAAGCTCTCATTGTATCTTCCTCCCCATAACTTCATTTGTGCCAAGACTTCACCAGGATTCAGCCAATGAGTCTGTTTTCAAAATCAGGGCTCAGTTATGGAGAAACTCTGAGCATGCACTAAGTGCCTTTCCCTCACCACTGAAGCTAGAGTTCATGCAACCCCCCCCCAAAAAAAAAAACAAAAGCAAAAAAACCCCAAACCCACAAATGACAAAACACGCACAGGACTGAGCTGAAAGGGTAGTCAATTCATTAGACAGAATTGGGTAGGCACTGTATTAAGCCTGCAGTACCATGCTCACAGCTCAGGACTTATTTCTGAGTAAACATTTAGAACATCAAGGTGCAAACCACCCTGCAAAAGTAACTTGTGCTGGAATCCTATGCTCACTTTCCTAAAGGTAAGCCTCATTAAACATAATGGGACTTCACAGTAGGCATACATAGGATTGCATAAATTAGCAATATTTATCTCCTCTCCACTTAAAAAAACAAGCCAAAAACTCCTGTTTTTATTAAAGCTTTCTGTTCAGATGAACATAGGAAGCTGCCTTGTACTGAGTCAGACCCTGGGTCCATCTAGCACAGTATTAGGGATGGACAAAAGTCCCTTACCTGATCCCGAAGCTTGCTTCGCGGTGGGGGAGAGGCGCTCCGTCCCTCCCCCCGAAATTCTGGCTGGGGGGGAGGCGCCCCATCCCTCCCCACTGAAATTCTGGCTGGGGGAGAGGCGCCCCGTCCGTCCCCGTCGAAATTCTGGCCGGGGGGGAGGTGCCCCATCCCTCCAGCCACGAAACCTCGTCTCTTCTGCTGGGACGCAAATGGCGGCGGCCATAACCGCCACTGTTTGCGTCCCTGGAGTCAGCCATGATAGGCTACGTAAATGTTTACGTAGCCTATCACGGCTGACTTTAAAAAAAAAAGCGCGTACGCAAATGGCGGCGCCCATGGGCACCGCCATTTGCGTTCCTTATTTTGGCACGTGTAGTCTATGTAAACATTTACGTAGACTACACGTGCCAAAATAAGGAACGCAAATGGCGGCGCCCATGGGAGCTGCCATTTGTGTACGCGCTTTTTTTTTCCCCCCCAAAGTCAGCCGTGATAGGCTACGTAAACCTTTACGTAGCCTATCACGGTGATTTTTAAAAATCTAGCCTTGATAGGCTACGTAAATCTTTACGTAGCCTATCACGTTTGTTTGTTTTTGTTTTACTTGGAAATGGCAGCGGTGGCAGCCGGTCGGAAGACCGGCCGCCGCTGCCGCTGCCGCTGCCGCCGAACCGCCGCCAAACCGCCGCCGGAGCCACCGCCGCCACGGACATTCAAGCAAGGTAAGTCCCGTCCCGGGGGGGGGCGAGGGGCAGACCATTTCTCCACCAATTTCAGGGGGCCGAATGCGCTGGCATTCGGCCTCCCCAAGATTCGTGGAGAAATTCTCTGACATCCCTACGACAGTATTGTTGACACTGACTGGCAGCAGTGGCTCTCCAGGGTTTCAGCTTTCAGGCAGGATTCTTTCCCAGCCCTACCTGGAGATGCCGGGGATTGAACCCGGGACCTTCTACATGCCAAGCATGTGCTCTACAACTGAGCTACAGCCCTTCCTATTGCTGGATAATGGCAACTGACAAACAAAACAGCCCCAGTTTTGTTTCTCTGCAACCATGTGAACCCAATTTTCTCAAAGGCTTGAGTGAGAAGGAGAAAACCCAGCCTTCTTGCCTGTTTGTATAAAGTCAAATACAGTTCAGAACTTATCTTGCCCACTGAAGAGAATTCTCTTTAAGAATTCCCCAAGATATGCTCTGGGTGGAATGAAAGAAAGAAAGAAAGAAAGAAAGAAAGAAAGAAAGAAAGAAAGAAAGAACAGGAAAGGGGAGGGGAGGGGAGGGGAGGGGAAAAGAAGAATGGTGATTGGAAATGTGCATGGGGGTGGGGGGTAGAGAGAATTCCCTAAGCCAAGTGGCTCCTTTCAGAGAGGTAGTACTACAGAGGAATTTAGGAAGCTGGGGAGGGTTTGTAAGGATTGCACATACTTAAATGAACTTTATGAGGTGAGGTGGCTGAGGGCTTTTTCTAGCTTTTTTAAAAATGTAGAACATATTTTAAAGCCCCAGCAGTTTCTTGATCATGACGCCACATGGTCCTAACCCTCCCTTTGGGATTATTGGAGTCCTACAGCTATTTAGGAGAAATTAAAGTGGAGGGGGAGAAAGAAGTTTGTGGAGGCTGATTGGATCCTTTGTTGTACTGAAGCTACTAAACTTCTGCAGAAACCAAAGGTTCCAGTTTGGGTCAGTAAAATCAGTAGGGATGGCAGAGAATTCCACCACGGATCTGGTGAGGATGAATGCGCCCCACCTCGCCGGCCAAAATTCAGGCCAGGGAGAAACGCCCTGTCTCCCCAGCCGCGAAAGAAAAAGTAAACAAAAAAACAAAAAAACACACACCCCGTGATAGGCTACGTAACGATTAATCGTCACGTAGCCTATCACGGGTGACTTTGGGGGGGGGAAAGCGCATATGCAAACGGCGGCCCATGGGCGCCCCCATTTGCGTTCCTTATTTTGGCACATCTAGTCTAAATGTTTACGTAGACTAGACGTGCCAAAATAAGGAATGCAAATGGTGGCTCCCGTGGGCTGCCGCCATTTGTGTACGCGCTTTTTTTTTTTCCCAAAGTCACCCATGATAGGCTATGTGACGATTTACGTAGCCTATCATGGCTGACTTTGGAAATCTAGCCGTGATAGGCTACGTAAATCGTCACGTAGCCTATCACGGGTGTGTGTGTGGTTTTTTTTTTACTTACTTTTTTATTTTGTAATGGCGGCGGTGGCAGCCAGTCGGGAGACCGGCCGCCGCCCCTGCCCCCCACGAAACGCCGCCGAAACGCTGCCGGGACCCACCGCCGAGAGGGACATTCACTGAAGGTAAGTCCCATCCCGGGGGGGGGGGGCGCGGCGGAGAATTTCCCCAACACTTTCGGGGGGCCAAATGCCTCGGCGCTCGGCCTCCCGAAGATTCGGGGAGAAATTCTCCACCATCCCTACATTGGGTAGGTTTAATCCCCTTCTAGGGGGCTACTATGCCTGAAATTATCCAGTTCTGCCCAAGAGAAAAAAGTTAGTGTTTTTTTTTTTCTTATTATTTCCCATGGTATTCAACAGGAAGCATACAGACTCATTTACCAAACCTTGACTCAGGTTTGGTGCTGAGCTGAAGTGGTCCAACTACAAGTTGGCCAGAGCAGAAGTGGGATGTTTTCCGAAATTCTGAATTGGGGTCTGAGTTGAAGTGGGGGTGGGGGGTCGATGCACATTTCGTATGTATATACGAGTCTACGCGCATGTCTAATATGTGTATGTATGTGCATGTATGTAATCTATACACACACACACAAGCACACTGCATGCATGCACCGCACACATACATACACATATTAGACATGCGCGTAGACTCGTATATATGTGTGTGTGTGTGTGTGTGTATGCAAATTTGTGTTTTGAAAGAGATCTTTGGCTATTGGGCAGTATAGAACTGAAATAAATAAATAATAAATAAATAAAACTGTGTTATGGGTCTGTGCCCCGGATCTTTTAAGACCCTAGCAATGCCCCTGCTCTGATTCCAGGTTTAATATAAGAACATAAGAAGAGCCCTGCTGGATCAGACCAAGGGTTCATCTAGCCCAACATTCTGTTCACACAGTGGCCAACCAGCTGTTGACCAGGAAACCACAAGCAAGACACGAGTACAACAGCCAGGGGTGGGCAAATAAATGTGGCCCCTACTGCAGCCCCCACTGACTCCCCACTGCCCCCAATTTACCTGCATTCAGTAAAAAAAGGGGGGGGGATTTAGTAGCTACAGAATTCCAAAATGGTGTTTGCAAACTTTAAAAAAACACACACACAGTTTCAGCACTCTGGAGCTGCTATGGAGCACCAAGGTCAAAAATTAGCTTGCAAACAAGTTAATTTTGACCCTTTGGGCACTCTGTAGCTGCTACACAGTCCACTCTGTAAAAAAAGAAAATGGCACTGACAGCAGGGGGCATGGTGGGGGGTGTCCAGCAGATTAAAATGGTCCCCAGACCTCTGGGAGTTGTCCGCCCTGATATACACACGCATCTGGTTGTTGGTGCTACTTTGACAGCTATCTACAGTTTAATACTCAGTACACATTAGGGGGGAAACCTTTTATGTGCTTTTTGACTACGGCCATCTATTTATGACCCCCAAGTGTACCTCGAATGTGGTTAAGCCCTAACTGGTTGATTGACTTAACATACCACATGCTCAACCAAACCCCAAGGCCAGTGGTTTTGTATCGATAGATGGTGATATTTGCTCCCTTCTCCTGTGCTCTCTCAGTGTTTTGTTATTCTGCCTGGCAACCCCTGCATCTGGCATTGTGTGCGCGTGTGCATGCTGAGACAAGGAAGCATTGCCAGCCCAGCCGGGACAAAGTGAATTATGCCTACCCAAGGTAGGGGTGGTGTCATTATCCGGGGCTGGTAATAAAATTCAGCTCTCCTTCACCTTTAGGGGATCTGAACCACTGACATTTTAATTAAGCAGTTTCCCCTTTTTACTCACTGCTGTCAGGGAGGTACTGGCTTCCCCCTCCTCTCTCACACACACACATCTTGTAGTTATAATACCTGAGCAGCATCAAGCATCCTCTGCTCTGCCCGGCAGCAACACAGGTGTTAGAAGTGACATGATAGATTGCGCTCGGGCTGGCTTCCAAATAAAGCAAGCGCTGGAGAAAGTGCGCATTGTGTCTGCCTTGCTAAAGAGAGGCGTCTGCACTTGGAAACCTCGGGCTACCAGTTTCCCTCCACTGTGAGATTGTGGGCCAAGACTGGGGATAAAACTATAGATTCCTAAGGCTTCTCAGTTCTTTCCATAAAGAAAAAACTCTAGAATTGTGTGGAATCTATTCTATCTATCTATCTATCTATCTATCTATCTATCTATCTTCTATCATCTATCTATCTATCTATCTATCTATCTATCTATCTATCTATCTGAGATGTCAGAGAAATCTATAACAAATTCACATGTGTTCAGATTTCTGCAGATTCTGCAGTGGACTGACTTTTTCTGAGTCATGCAGACTTGTAGACACACATACTTATACACATATATTACCTTTGGGGGGGATTTGTGCAACTGCACACTTGAACTAATGCACATTAGCACTAATACACTTTTTAGCACAAAGGCTAATGAAAATGAAAATCCTCATACATCCCTTAAAAATATGATTCTGTCAATGAGCAGATGATGGAACGAAAGATGTCTTAACAATCCACAGAACACAGACGGAATGGATTTAACAAAATCCATACATCCCTGATATATATCTGTGTATGCATGTGTATTAAAAGGGTACAGGAGTTCTCCTTTCATTTAGGGGAATCACAGCAAACGGGGTTCCACCATTATAAGCCTCAAAATTCTACTGCTTATAAACATGACACATGTTGAGCTAATGGCATCCATAATCTACCTGATGAGTTCTACAATCGAGTAAACTTTCAAATCAATCCAGCACAAAATGTGACAGATATAGCAAGCTAAAAGGTGCTGAAAAATTACCCATTTATACTTTTTACTCCAAGCTGCAGCTCAGCATATCATATATTTCTTTCAAATTCTGGGGGAAAGTACTGATGCAGGTTTGCTCAGGAGATGTGCCTTTCATTGGTTTGGTGAAATTTGGAGCAGCAGTTTAAAAATTGCCATGGTTTTTTGTATGCTCAATTTCTGAGGGAATGACTCACACGGCTTGATAGGTCACCGATAAAGAGAGGGAGGGAAAGGAAAAGTCTATGCTGGAATCCTGTACAGACTTACTGGGAGTAATAAGCCTTTTGGAACACAGGGACATACCTATCTGTTTGCAAATATCCACTCAGTTAATGATGTGTAATTGCCGGGGGGGGGGGGTGTCAGTTGTATTTCTGGTTTGTTTGTTTGCTTGTTTCCAGAACACTGCAATAATAAATTTCCTTTAAACACAACCACAGGGAAATTCAATGATAAAAATGTCTGCCACTTTAAGACCAGAGTTAAGGCTATCTCATGTTGGCTCAAGCTCCACAAAGCCAGGAAACTGGAAGCGAAGGCTGATACCTTAACAGACATGCCCTGTGATCAGTGATGATGTTGTGCAATGTCACAACTTGCGCTTGCTTACAAGCAACGAGTAGGGATGTTGCGAGCACCTGACTTAGTCCAGGAGGCCTGCAAAATCCCTCACGCCTGGTCCCCCGGCCTCCGGTTGCCAAACTCCAGGGCACTGATGGGCCTGGACGACGAGTGCCCTGGAGTTCAGCGAGCAGCGGGGAACAGCTCGGACTTGGCTGCCTGGTCAGGCAGCAGCAGCAGCAGCAGGAGGTGCCCCATCGCAGGCACCCTCTCGGACACTTCCCATGCTCACCCCGGCCCCTTCCTGCTAGCGCCAGCCATTTTGCCGCTTTTTAAACGAAAATAAGGGAGCAAAAAGAAACTGCGCATATTCAAATGTGCACATTTTTTAAGCTCCCTTTATTCATAAGAAGAAAAAGGCAGCAAAATGGCGGGTGCTCGCCGGACAGGCCTGGGGTTGGTGCGGGCGCCTCGCCGAGCTCCTGGGGCCTCATGCGCAGGTCCGGGGGGGCAGTGGGGGAGGTGCTTCAGCACGCACCTGGAGAACCCGGGCAGGGGTGGTTTTGCACATCCCTAGCAACAAGCAGGCATGGGTCTACTCCAAGCAGGATTCATCTAACAATCATATAAGGCTCAGATGCCTCATAAAGCAAGACGGGACCAGGACAATGTGGAGCATCATTGCTAGTCCCAGGCACTCCATCCTCCCTATCTGCATTTGGGAAACTCTGGGTGGAGGTAAGCTGTAAACCAGCACAATGGCTTTCCTGATCGTTCGCGGGGCATTTCTGTTAAGGCAGCAGCCTCAGCTTCCAGCTTCCTGGCTTTGTGGAGTTTGATCCAACATGAGTCTTAACTCTGGTCTTAGACCAGCAGGGTTCTTTTAAATAATTGAATACACACACACACACACACACCCTACAACACAACACACACACAAACACATTCTTTCCATCTTGTGTGTCTGTGTACAGATGATGGATGGATGGATGGATGGATGGATGGGTCGGTGGGTCAGTGGGTGGGTGTGGCTATGAACTCTGGGGCAGGCTGCAACTGATGGCTCTGAACTGGGCTTCTTGAAAGACTGCCTTCTCCCATATCAACCTTCCCACAGGTTTTAAGATCTTCAGGGGAGGCCCTTCTCTTACCCCCCCCCCCTGCTTCCAGAGGCGTGTTTACAAGAGAGGGTCTTCTCGGGGCCTGCTCTCAGGCTCTGGAACTCCCTGCCGAGAGAGGTTAGGCTGGCGCCCTCTCTGCTGTCCTTCTACGAGCAGGCAAAGATGTTTTTATTCAAGCAGGCCTTTAGCACGTGTACTGGTCCTTTGGGCTGGGTTCTGTTTTACTCGGTTATTGTTGTATTTAAAACTGTGTTTAAATGCATTTGTTTTATTATTTTTAACAAAGTTTTCATTGGGTGGGGTGTGCATTTTACTTCTTATACTTCTTAGCTGCCTGGAGCTCCATTTTCTTGGGGGAAAGGCAGGGTACAAATCAAACAAGGGTGCAATCCTATGCAGATAGGCAGCCACCTCCGAACTCAGAGGCGACCGCCTATCCAATGCAGGGCAGGAGAAGCACGGAGGGGATCATCCCTCCACACTTCCCCTGCCCTGCATTTTCAGCAAGACAGCTGATTTCGCTTGTCTAGCCACGGGAGGGTGGAGCGGGGGAGGAGGCTGCTGGACAACACATAGGATGTGTTGTACCAGCATTTCCACCCTCTCCAGCCCGGAACACCCCCCAGAATGCCCCATTTTGGCTGCCCCGTGCTCCTCTTGTGAGTGCAGAGTGCAGGGCCATTTCGTGCTGCCTGCGAGGCAGTGTGGAAGGAGGGGGAGGCTGGTTCTCCGGCAACTGACCTCAGAGCATGGGCTCCGGGGTTGGTTCCCAGAAAACCAGATATCCTGTGGCCATCTAGCCACTGACTAGCAGCCAAAGGATTGCTCCCTAAATAAATAAACTGAATAGAAAAAAAGCAGGCCAGTAGGGGCTGCTTAGCCGCCGCCCCCATCATTTCCCACCTCAAAATCACCCCTCCAAGATGCTTTCTTACCTGTAAAGGCAGTTCTCTGCACACCCTAGGGGGAACAATATAAACTAGAGGGAAATATATAGTATAGAGAGCTTCGGCTATTCGGCAGTATAGAAATGAAATACATATATACATAAAAATAGTAACAGAAATGCTCTTGTCTGGTTTCAGTGAAGAGGAGGCCATCTTTTGTACAGCTTGACTGATTGTCGATAAGCATGGCTGGTCAACTGCTGTTTCTAGAGCACTGGTTTTCAAACTGTTTTTCACAACACCCAGAAACTTATTCGGGTTCCTCCTCATTGAGAAGATCAGTAAAGGTAGAGAAGCTGAATCCCAAGTCATAGACTCATAGAGTCATGGACTTGGAAGGGATCTTGAAAATCATCTAGTCCAACCCCCTGCTCCATTCAGGCTCTGCAACGCAAGATGCAGCAACAGCACCCCTGAAAGATGGCTGCCCAGCCTCTTCTTAAATAAGGAACATAGGAAGCTGGCTCATACTGAGTCAGATCATGGCTCCATCTAGCCCAGTATTGTCGACACTGACTGGAAGCAGTTCTCCAGGTGTGTGTTTTTTTCTAACTGTGAAGGTTTTGAGGGGGAGGGTATATAAAGAGAGTGAGAGAGCCAGTAAGAGTAGAGTCGGGGAGATCAGAGCCTGAAGAGGGAGAAGGAAGAAGCAGCCTGGAGACATCTAAGTACAACTAGGGTAGAGGAACTTGCGTTTTGCAACTTTTGCTTAAATCCATGGTAGAGATAGGCAATAGGCATACATTTCAATGATGTGCACAATTGATGTGTACATTTGAGAAAATACACATTAAAATGTGCACAAATTTTGTGTGAAAAGCAAAAACCCAAAGATCACGATGTGGACACAAGATGAAATGAGCTTCAAGGTGAAATTTGGTGAACTTCAATGAGCTTCAGTTTTGTTTGTAAGCATAGCCTTAGTGGCTACTACTTATGGCTTGCTGTATGTATTTTGAGTGGGACTGGGGTTAGTGCTGAGTTTGAATGAAGCCAATGAGTTTTGCAGCTGACTGTGAGATTATGTCTTGTTTGCTTTGGGTGAATCGATACTGTGTTAAGTAGTTAACAGAGTTTGTCTAGCTGCTTACCTGCTCCCTATAGCTTAATGGGGTATATTTTAAAAATAAAAACAGATCTCAGAAAAATGCTTTTAAACAACAGGGGTCTCTCTTTAGAAGGAAACAAAGCCTTTAGCAGCTGCCCCTGGAACTTCCTACTGATCTGGGAAGTGGGATTCACATGCAGAACAGTCTCGTCTTTAAATATGGGGGATAAATGTATTTGCTTTGAATTTTAATATGAACTGACTTACTTTGTACTTTCTGAACTAATACATGAACCAGAACACTATTATCCTTTGGTATTTGCACTTCTCCACAATTTGGAGAAGTGAAGTTCTCTGATTTTATTTTATTTTTCAAATGCCATTCTCTGATTTTAAAAAATGCACACAAAATGCATACATTATGGAAAACTGTGTAAAAAACTGCATATATTACAGAAAACAGCATACGAAAAAGCATACATTCAAGATAATTTCTTGCAGAAAAGTGTACATATTAGGGAAAAATGGGTCCAAAATTATGTACAGATTTCCATGCATATGAAAATGCACACATAAATGCATGCACATTTCTGTGTGGACTTTAAAAAAAAAAAAGTTTGCAAACTGATGCAGAAATGGGACAGAACAAACTTGTTCTTGAAAGTATGCAAACATTCTAGAAAGTGAAACAGACAGATTTGCCCATCCCTACTCAACTTTAAGGCTGCAACCCTGCACACACTTACGGGGGAGTAAATAGCATTATTAAGCACAGTAGGCCTGAGTTCTGCAAAGAGAAAACTCTCTGGAAAAGCCCCTGATGCTGGGAAAGACTGAAGGCAAAAGGAGAAGGGGACGGCAGAGGATGAGATGGCTAGATAGCATCACCGATGCAATGAATATGGACTTGAGCACGTTCCGGGAGAGAGCGCAGGACAGGAAGGCCTGGCGTGCTATGGTCCATGGGTTCATGAAGAGCCCCACAGGACTGAAGGACTGAACAGCAAGGCCTGAGTTCTGGGTAAACATGCAGGAGTGCGGTATAGGAGAATGATTTCCTGCACCAAATAAAGAACCTGTAAAAACCACTGAGGAAATGTCCCCATATTTAAACAAACAGAAAACAAAAAAGCAGAAGTATCAAGCTCCCTCAACATGATCCCGGTTTCAGAAACAGAAAGTCTAGCAGCTCCAAGTTTGATGTAATTGCAACAGGTTGAAATCTTCCTCCAACTCCCAGAAACAACAGGCTTGTTTATCTCTTGGATGCAGATCTGTCTGCTCTTTCTGAAGGGTCTGTTTGCTTTGAGGAATGCCGTTTTCTCAACAGGGACTGCTTTCAGACTCCAACACTCCCTGCTGGCATGACAGGCAAATCCAGCTTCAGGGAGCAGAGGGATGTCTCCTCAAGAGCAGTATTTACAAGCGCACTCAGTATGTGTCATTCTGAAAACCTAACCTTACTCTTTTCACTCAAGAACGTTTCTCCCTTGGCCCACCTCGTGCAAATGTCACTGCCATTGCTTTCCATCCCCTGGAACATTAAATTCCTTTTAAGTCTGTCACCACGCAATAACTGCAGAGCACAGAGGCTTTGTCTTTCCCCTTGTCCCCTTTCCCTTTCTTGTAAGAGCTTGGCTACACGTCCCCACAGCAGCTGGATTTTCCTCCCAAAACTACACTGACGTTTAAAATGCGGTTCGCGGATCACCTCTAAAGATCACAGTTAGGATGGGCAGTTGAGCCAGGAAATGCCACCAGACCTCCTTCCCTTTCTAGATCCATCATTCTCCAGATACCAGCCCCTAAGCCTCCAGGCACCACACTAAGCTTCATTTCCAGCTTCGGAGGGGATGAAATTACTTAGGAGATGCCCTCCAAAATTGCCAAACTAGCTTTGCAGTCCAGAAGCAGTGTTAACTGCACGATAATGGACTAGGAAGCAAGTCTTTAAATACTAAGAAGATAAGAATGTAAGAAGAGCCCAGCTGGATCTAGGGATGTACGAAAGTCACTTACCTTTGTGGAGCTTGGATTCGCGGTGGGGGGGAGGCGCTCCGTCCCTCCCCCCAGAATCCTCCCTGGGCCAGCTCCGCTCTGCAGCGGCTCCACGGAGCCGCCGGCCAGGGCCGCCCGCAGCTGGAGTTCTGGCCGCAGACGGGCTGCTGTGGACGCAAATGGCGGCCGCTGTAGCGGCCACCATTTGCGACCTGCAAAATGCCATGATAGGCTACATAAGTATTTACGTGATAGGCTACAAAAGGTGTCCCTGCGTTAGCCGTGATAGGCTACGTAAGTATTTATGTAGCCTATCACGGCTATGATGAAGAAGCGAATGATGGCCGCAGGGCGGCCGCCATTCTCAAGTCAGCGTGGACGGCAGCAGGTAAGTGCTCTGTTTCGCGTGCCTTTCGTGGGTTGGAGGGGCGGGGGCTTCATTCCACCACGGATTTCAGGGGGCTGAATGCACTGGCATTCGGCCTCACCGAGATCCGTGACGGAATTCTCTGACATCCCTAGCTGGATCAGACCAAGGGCCCATCTAGTCCAGCATTCTGTTCACAGAGTGGCCAACCAGCTGCCCATGAGAAACTCATAAGCAGGACATGAGTGCAACAGCATCCTCCCACCCATGTTCCCCAGCAACTAGTGTACATAGGCCTCCTGCCTCCGATACCTACATCTTTTAGGTTCAGTTGGTGAACTTCTCTTACCAACAGATTTCTGCTAATGTTCAACTGAACCCTCCTGTAACTTACACCCATTAGATGTAAGCCTGCCCTCTAGCACAGCAGAGACCAGTCTTTTGCTTCTTTCTATGTGATAATTACCCAATTTTCTACTTTTTACTCCAAGCTGCAGCTCAGCATATCACGTGTTTCTTTCAAATTCTGGGGAAACTACTGATGCTCAGCTTTTACTCTATGTTTCTTTTTTTCTTTTTTTAATGGGTCCATAGAATCATAGAATAGTAGGGTTCGAAGGGGCCTACAAGGCCATCGAGTCCAACCCCCTGCTCAAGGCAGGAATCCAAGTCAGAACATCCCTGACAGATGGCTGTCCAGCCTCATCTTGAATGCCTCCAGTGTGGGGGAGCCCACCACCTCCCTGGGTAGTTGGTTCCATTGCCGTATCGCTCTAACAGTCAGGAAGTTTTTCCTGATGTTCAGCCGGAATCTGGCTTCCTGTCACTTGAGCCCATTGTCCCATGTCCTGCACTCTGGGATGATCGAGAAGAGATCCTGGCCTTCCTCTCTGTGACAGCCTTTCAAGTACTCAAAGAGCGCTATCCTCTCTCCCCTCAGTCTTCTCTTCTCAAGGCTAAACATGCCCAGCTCTTTCAGTCTCTCTTCATAGGGCTTTGTTTCCAGTCCCCTGATCATCTTTGTTGCCCTCCTCTGAACCCTCTCCAGCTTGTCCGCATCCTTCTTGAAGTGTGGTGCCCAGAACTGGACACAGTACTCCAGATGAGGCCTAACCAGTGCTGAGTAGAGGGGGACTGGTACTTCCCGGGATTTGGAAGCGATGCTTCTGTTAATGCAGCCCAAAATAGCATTTGCCTTTGTGTAACATCCAGAGCAACTGGAATCTCGTTGGTATGTGTAGAGGAATTTTCGAGGCTGCTCGAGCATGTTCTGAATTGTGAAGTATCGTGGCAGGCTGTTACAGCTGAGGAGAGGGATCCTCCCTTGCACTGCAGATGATCCAGGACAATAGGAACATATTTGGCTGCCTTATACCGAATCACACCATTGGTCTACTCAAGGATGGGCAACCCTGCATGTGGCCTTGAGAGGCTGTCTGTGCATCCAGCCATGGGTGCCTTGCCCCTCCCATTCCCCCAAAGCTGCTGTCACCACCACCGCCACCTAAATCCAAAACATCTGGAGGGTACCAAGCTATGGCCCTTCTCCACTGAAAGAGAATGTGGTAAGCTGTACGGACCATTCTTTACATGCACACACACACACACGCACACACGACCACTATCGTCATCGTAATAATAATAATAATAATAATAAATGCTACATTGGGTGAGGCATTCTGTTGCACTGGGCATATGCACAGGAAAAATGCATTGTCAACAGGCATTTCAGAAGGCAGAATACTCATAAGCATTAGCTCCCATTAGTGGACCATTCTGGGCTATTAACCAGCAATTTGCCTAATAAAGGAATGATCAATGGTTGGCCGGCAGCAGCATAACAACGCACACTGGAAAAATACTGATGAGAATACATAATCCAATGCGGCTCGTCATCCAGAACTCCAGAAAATATCACTGGGAAAAAAGGTTGACAAACAGCGACTTTCACTTTTGTTCCCCTTGTGAGGGAAGAGGCTGCAGAGAATGGCAGATCCCATTGAGAATATCAACAGAGGAGAAATTTGGGACTGTCCCTAAGCAGACTGGATGGAAAGGGTACATGCGTACCCCCTCCAGAGAACCTTGCGACATGCAAGTGCTCTCCCCATCTGATAAATCATGCAGCAGGCTGCAGCAGAGGGAGATGAGATAGGAAGCAGGGCCTTTCCAGCAGCCCTGCAGAAAGTCTGCTTGGTTTATTTTTTTCCTCTTCCCTCCTCATCCCTTATCCCTTTTGTTTTGTGCTTTTAAAATTTCTAGCCTGTGGGCAGGGGCTTCCTTGTTATAACTGATTGTATGTAAGATGCTCTGGGAGATTTTTTGGCTGAGGAGAAGAATGACATTTCCTTAAA
This sequence comes from Heloderma suspectum, assembly GCF_057233095.1. Classification (NCBI taxonomy): domain Eukaryota; kingdom Metazoa; phylum Chordata; class Lepidosauria; order Squamata; family Helodermatidae; genus Heloderma; species Heloderma suspectum. The sequence continues at coordinate 9,412,266 of NC_139461.1, forward strand.
ATGAATACAATAAAAATAAGAATTCCTAATTCATGGAATGATGGCGATTTGGTTGGCTAAAGTGGTAGCATGAGGACAGTTGGCCGGGAAAGTAGAGAGAAGAACCCCAATTTTAGTCCCCAAAACCATGGGTCCCTTCCCAAATCTGTCTTTGTTTATCACAGGGAAATACTGAACAAGTATCTTTTAATAAAGCATTTCGAGTGTGATTGGTGCCAGCCCTTCAGAAGGAGAAAAAGCAAATGAAAAAGCCTGCAATTGACTATAATTAGTCCTTACAATGCACAAGTATAATTTGCACTGAATTATTCATAAGCTGAAGTGTTGGTTCTAGCACAGTGAAGTCAATTTCTCTTCTTCCATCTAAAAAAAATGTTAAGGGAGGGGTCTTGGGTGATGGCGGGGGTAATGAGTGCAGTAGGTAGTACTAGTGATGCGTTCATGTGCCTCACTCACATACACACATAAAAGTAAACTGGCCAGACCCTGCTGGCAAACCATAGGGCTTTCAAGTCTCTTACAGAGGGGTGACGGCAAGCGCTCAGTGGGAAACTAGCTAGTAGGGATGGCGGAGAATTTCTCCCCGAATCTTCAGGGGGCCGAGTGCCAACGCATTCAGCCCCCCGAAATCGGCGGTGAAATTCTCCGCCACCCTCCCGCCACCCCCCCCCCCGGGACGGGACTTACCTTTGGCGAATGTCCCTCCCAGCGGCGGGTCCCGGCGGCGGTTCGGCGGCGCTTCGTCACGGGCGGGGGTGGCGGCCAGTCTCCCGACCGGCTGCCACCGCTGCCATTGCAAAAAAAAAAAACCTAAAGTAAAAAAAAAACAAAACACCCGTGCATAGACTACGTAACGATTTACGTAGCCTATCACGCCTAGATTTCCAAAGTCAGCCGTGATAGGCTACATAAATCATCACGTAGCCTATCACGGGTGACTTTGAAAAAAAGAAAAGAAAGCGCGTACGCAAATGGCGGCTCCCATGGGGACCGCCATTTGCGTTCCTTATTTTGGCACGTCTAGTCTACGTAAAGATTTACGTAGACTACGGCGAAAATAAGGGCAACGCAAATAGCGTTCCCTTATTTTCGCCGTAGTCTACGTAAATCTTTACGTAGACTAGACGTGCCAAAATAAGGAACGCAAATGGCGGCGCCCATGGGCCGCCGCCATTTGCATACGCGCTTTTTTTTTTCTCCCAAAGTCACCCGTGATAGGCTACGTGACAATTTACGTAGCCTATCACGGCTGACTTTGGAAATCTAGCCGTGATAGGCTACGTAAATCGTCACGTAGCCTATCACGGGGTCTTTTTTTTTTTTTACTTTTTGTTTCGCGGCCGGGGAGACAGGGCGCTTCTCCCCGGCCTGAATTTTGGCCGGGCGAGGCGGGAAGCCTCCCCCCTCCCCTGAACTTTGGGGGGAGAAGCGAAGCACCTCCCCCGCACCACGAAGCCAAGCTGCGAAAAGGTAAGTGACTTTCGTACATCCCTACTAGCTAGGGCCACAACCTGGATTGCATTTGTGGAGTGGGAAATGGGCCATCCTAATCTTGCGATGCATGATTGTAAGCTGCCGTTTTGTGCGCCAGAATTCAAACCACACTTTGCAGGTTTGTGATCCGCATGCCGAATGGCATGCTTAGGGCAAATTCATGAGATGGAATATAAATGCTCACCATTTAGGTGGGGCATCCACTGGACATATTGGAACACTTTTCCAATTTTGGAACATCTCCACTGGCTTCTGGTCTATTTCTGAGCACAAGTGCAGGTTTAGAATCATAGAATAGTAGGGTTGAAAGGGGCCTGCAAGGCCATCGAGTCCAACCACCTGCTCAAGGCAGGAGTCCAAGTCAGAGCATCCCTGACGGGGTTGTCCAGCTTCGTCTTGAATGCCTCCAGTGTGGGAGAGCCCACCACCACCTCCCTAGGGAATTGGTTCCATTGTCGTATTGCTCTAACAGTCAGGAAGTTTCTCCTGATGTTCAGCCGGAATCTGGCTTCCTGTCACTGGAGCCCATGATTCCATGTCTTGCGATGATGGAGAAGAGATCCTGGCCTTCCTCTCCATGACAACCTTTCAAGTCCTTGAAGAGCGCTATCCTATCTCCCCTCAGTCTTCTCTTCTCAAGGCTAAACATGCCCAGTTCTTTCAGTCTCTCTTCATAGGGCTTTGTTTCCAGTCCCCTGATCATCTTTGTTGCCCTCCTCTGAACCCTCTCCAGTTTGTCTGCATCCTTCTTGAAGTGTGGTGCCCAGAACTGGACACAGAACTCCAGATGAGGCCTAACCAGTGCTGAGTAGAGGGGGACTGGTACTTCCCGGGATTTGGAAGCGATGCTTCTGTTAATACAGCCCAAAATAGCATTTGCCTTTGTGTAACATCCAGGGCAACTGGAATCTCGTTGGTATGTGTAGAGGAATTTTCGAGGCTGCTCGAGCATGTTCTGAATTGTGAAGTATCGTGGCAGGCTGTTACAGCTGAGGAGAGGGATCCTCCCTTGCACTGCAGATGATCCAGGACAATAGGAACATATTTGGCTGCCTTATACCGAATCACACCATTGGTCTACTCAAGGATGGGCAACCCTGCATGTGGCCTTGAGAGGCCCAGAACTGTGCCCAGAACTGGACACAGTACGCCAGATGAGGCCTAACTAGTTCTGAGTAGAGGGGAACTAGTACTTCCTGGGATTTGGAAGCGATGCTTCTGTTAATGCAGCCCAAAATGGCATTGGCCTTTTTTGCAGCCACATCACATTGCAGGCTCATATTCAGCTTGTGATCGACAACAATTCCAAGATCCTTCTCGCTTGTAGTGTTGTTGAACCACATATCCCCCATCTTGTAACTGTGCATTTAGTTTCTTTTTCCTAAGTGCAGAACTTGGCATTTATCCCTATTCAATGTCATTCTGTTGTTTTCTGCCCAGCGCTCCAGTCTATCAAGATCACTTTGAATTTTGTTTCTGTCTTCCAAAGTATTAGCTATCCCACCCAATTTTGAGTCATCTGCAAATTTGATCTGCAAACATTCCCTGCACCTCCTCCTCCAAGTCATTCATAAAAATGTTGAGGAGCACTGGGCCCAGGACTGAGCCCTGCGGTACCCCACTCGTTACCTCTCCCCAGTTTGAGAAGGTCCCATTGATAAGCACTCTTTGAGTCCGATTCTGTAGCCAACTGTGGATCCACCGGATCGTTGTTTCGTCTAGCCCACTTTGAGCTAGTTTGCTAATCAGGAGATCATGGGGCACTTTGTCGAAAGCTTTGCTGAAGTCGAGGTATATGATGCCTACAGCATTCCCACAGTCCACAAGGGAGGTTACTTGATTCAAAAAAGAGATCAGATTCATCTGGCAGGATTTGTTCTTGACAAATCCATGTTGGCTTTGAGTCATCACTGCATTGTTTTCAAGGTGCTTCCAGATGGATTGCTTTATCATCTGCTCCAGAATTTTCCCAGGGATTGATGTCAGACTGACTGGCCTGTAGTTCCCAGGTTCCTCCTTTTTACCCTTTCTGAAGAGAGGGACAACATTAGCCCTCCTCGCATCATCTGGCACTTCACCCATCCTCCATGATTGCTCAAAGAGAATAGACAGAGGTTCTGAGAGTTCTTCTGCCAGTTCCTTTATTACTCTAGGATGCAGCTCATCTGGCCCTGGAGATTTGAACTCATTCAAAGTAATCAGGTGTTCCTTGACCATATGCCTGTCGATCTCCAGCTGCAATCCTGCCCCTTCAGCCTGTAAGGGGTAACCCTTAAAGCTGGGACAGGGAAAGTGAGGTCCACAAAAAAATCTGCAAAATATTTCCAGAATCAGGGGGAAAAATCTGCTGCAGTCCACCACTCTTTAGCAGAACAGAAACATTGTGAAATCACATTGGGATTAAACAGAATGGAATTCCCAGCATTGCAAATCCGTACCCATGGAAAACCACAAGCAGGACATGAATGCAACAGCACCCTCCCACCCATGTTCCCCAGCAACTGGTGTGCATAGGCATACTGCCTGTGAAACTAGAGGTAGCACTGAACCATCAGTACTAGTAGCCATTGATAGCCTTCTCATCCATGAATTTGTCCATTCCCCTTTTAAAGCAAATTGGTGGCCATCACTACATCTTGTGGAAATGAATTCCATAGATTAACTATGCACTGTGTGAAGAAGCCCTCCTTTTTATTTGTCCTGAATCTCCCACCAATCAGCTTCATGTGATGGCCCCATCGGGTTCTACTATCTTGAGAGAGGGAGAAAAATGTCCCCCATCCACATTCTCCACACCATGCGTAATTTTGTACACCTCTATCATGTCTCCGCTTATTCACCTTTTTTTCCTAAGCTAAACAATCCCAGATGTTGTAACCTTTCCTAATAGGGGAGTTGCTCCAGGCCCTTGATCATTTTAGTTGCCCTTCAGGTAGCCTTAGCAGACACCTTCACGCCATGGTAGCAATGCAACCTTCACCTGCATAGCAGGTGCCCTCCAAATATTTTGTACTCCAACTCCCATCAACTTAACCAGCATGGGAATGTCAGGATTGCTGAGAGTTGTAGTCAAAATCATCTGGAGGGCACCAGTTTGGGGAAGGCTGTAGTAATGTATGCATCATTTTTCCCCTATTACACCCTTCCTTTATGCCTTTTCCTTTACAGTTCTACACCAAAGCAGGGCAAAGACCATGCTCCATGGCTGCAGAGTATACTTTAGCCTAATTGCCAAGTTAATTGCATTGGAGAATGGGCCAGGAGATAAGCAAACAGCTGGAGATTAACAGAAGCTGCCCAAATCAAGAGTGTCTTGCGGTTTGAAAAGGCACACTTAGGATTATTTTTTTCACCATGTTAGTTGCATATCTTATGCTCATATACATGTCTCACATCTTCTCTTTTTTGATCATGAGTGGATATTTCCGATGCCCCCTAGTGAGAAGGATCAGCCCTGCTTGAATGGTATCAGCAGGAAGGTCACCTCTTCTTGGAAAGATGGAAAAATTACAGAGCATTCAAGCAGGGAGAAAAGGGAAAATTGGCTCAAATGAAGAGGCGTTTGACAGCTGCTGAGTGGGCCCTACCCTTGCCACAGGAACTGTGACAGACATCTTCCTCCTGCTGCAATGAAGATGTGGTAAGCTACAAAATGCCATAAGGATTGCCAGCTTTAAAAGGTGATGATGACAACCATAGTTATGATTATAGACTAGAGAATGAGATTCACTGGATACCAGCTGTTGGGGTCAATGGCAGGAGAAGTCTATTTCCTTTAAGCTCTGCTGGTGGACTTCTTGGAGGCATCTAGTTGTCCACTGTGGGGAACAGGCTGCTTGGAGCCTTGGTCTAATTCAGCAGGGCTCTTCTTATGTTCTGAGCTACCTGACGATCTTGAATTGTATCAGCTTGCTTGAAAACATGGATCTTAACATCTGGAGATGGCTTTCAAATGGCAATAGTTAAAACCAATTATCATGTAGACATTTTATGATGACCTTTAGTTTATGAGAACTTTAGGGATGGTCAGACCAACAAATCTCAATCTTGTTGAGATTCTTGGTTTTCCACCACCAAAACCATTCAGTGCTGGTTCTGTACAAGGGTTTGTTGGTTTGTGTTTCATGATTGTGCATGCAATTTTTGTACACATGCCCCCACTAACTAAATCATGTTTGGACACATTTTATAAAGGTATGCAGTGTTTTTTGCACATTTTTGAAATGTGCCCATATTGTCACTCAAATGTCTCTCTTTCTTTCGTTCTTTCACAGAACACAGTGCAAGCCTGGGAATGTACAGATTTCTGGCTGCAAATTGCTTTCTGTCTCAGGAGATGAGAATGGGGGGGGGGGAGAAACCTCAAAAAAGAAAAGAAAACACTCAACAAAGTGATTTTTTTACCCATCCTGATACTATATCACTGATTGGTCTATTTAGCCCTGAAGCACCTACTCTGAAAACTAACAGCCTCTCCTGTAGAGACGTTTTCCCAGCCCCAATGGTAGAGAGCCTTTATAACAAGAGATGCCAAGATACTGAACCTGAGACCTAATACATGCAAAGCATGTACTCTTCCACTTAGTTATGGGTTCTCCCATGTATTTAATTTCCCTTCTGTTTTTCAAAACCAGGAGAACACATCAAGCAACTTGTCCATCAGCGGCCCACAAGGCTTCCATCATATACAGGTAAATGTTAATCCACCCTTGGGCAAAAAACGACGTATAGCTAATATGGTCATCGGGGTGATGTTCTGGTCGTTTGTTTTGAGACATTGAGCCCATCCCATATGCAAGGTTGATAAGAATATGAAAATGTGCTTCCTGGATCAAAACACAGCTCCATCTAGTACAGCATTTTGATTCCAACAGGGGCCAGTCAAAAATGGCCAACAAGTAGAGCATGATAATGACAGATATAGTGACCTTCAGCACCCATTGGATCATGCCCATAAAGGACCATTTGTTTTCATTGGCATGCCCCAAACTGATTCCTGAACATGACTCTGGGTGAGCATGACCAGATGGCCATGCACTGGAAGCTGAGACACACCCAACAAAATGAGACAGTAACCACATGAAAAGGCCCTGACTTGATTATTTCTCCTTATCTGGGCTAGATTAAGTTTCGTTGGAACCCCAAAAGAGGAACATCTTTACATGCTCCTTGTATTGATTTGATTTGTACTTTTGTCTCTTTCACTGGCTATATTCAATACACCAAACAATTTCTGTCTTACCCAAGTGGGGTGTGTATTCAGTTAACTAATATCCATCAGCCATTTTTACATGCTCATTTATGCATGTAAATGCATAATAGCCAACCATGTCTACTATTGAAGAAACATATCTAGCTGTTGCTATATACAAATTGAGAGAGAGAGATAATGGCATCTTCTCATTTTGCTTTCTTTCTTGTAAACTGCTCTGGGGATATGTATGACGGGGATATGGTGTGGATAAATGGCTTAAAATAATTAAATAAATGTGCACAGACATTACAGTCCAAAATGAATCTGACCTTGCAAAGGAAAGGAAGAAAGGGTGGGGGGGAGGCTTTCCCGATGGAAATCATCTAGATTGGTGATCTCAGGGTCTGCTCTCTCCATCTCAGGTGTGCTCATGTTCTGATGCAGCACACAACTGATGTGTATGTGTGTATATAAACAACACACACACTTTGGTCAGGATGAATGTTTGCAAAAGCAACTCTTTATATCACTCTGTACAGGGAATTCTTCTTTCTCTTTGAGACGCCCCTCTGGATCTTGGCTCCAAATGTAAAAAACAAACAAAATGAACCCTCTTTTAATCACCAAGACAACACTAAAAGGCTTAGACGCACCCAGTGCATTTATAGCATTTGCCTTCCCTTGTCTTATTAGTACATTTTCCATATGGGAAAATCCCGCTGTTGCTATGGCAGCATTGTCACATGTTGCCATTTCCACAGAGCTTTGATTTCAAGGGCTGAATCTCCTGTCTCCTTACACAAGTCTTAATTATCCTGGCAAACAAAGGAGGGTTGGCTTTGGGGGGTAAGGGGAAGGAGGCAGAGACTTGGGTTGCCAGGTCTTGGAGTCTGCCTTGAAGTTTCAATGTTTTAGACTCCTTCCCAGAGCCTCCAGGATAAGGAGTAATCTCTCAGGTTGAAGGGCCAGAACAAAGAGTTTGCTCTGCTCAGCCTGTCCATCAGGCTCCTCCCTGAGAGACTGAGTACAAAAAAGTTCTTTCCCCAACCCATCTGGTACCATCTTCTGTTGAACTTCTTTCAGCCCAAGGCCCAAAATCCATTTCATAGAGGCTCCTGGGGGCCACATTCCAGTGAGTGGGGCTGTAGGCTCGAGGAGCAGGCCAAAGGCAAAAAAAGATGGGGCAAATACCAAAAATCATAGCATATTTTAGCTTAAGGGTGCGATCCTATGCATGTTTAGACAGAAATAAGTCTTCCAACTCCCAGCATTCCCCAGCCAGCCATAGTGGTTGGCTGGGAGATGTAGGACTTTTGGTCTAAACCTGCATAGGATTGCACCCTAAAGCTTTTACTGCCAGTAACTAAGCCTTAGGAGAGACAGTTGAACATTTCAGCTGGAAAAGAAACTGCAGAAAGACTGAGAACCCACCAAATAATCACTGGTCTGAGGAAAGAGGGTTGAGACAGAGGAGGGAGGTATGGTCTTCTAGGGAACCTACTGTATTCAATGTAAAAACGAAAAACACATGTGAATTAGCCAACCAACAAATGAACAAATGAAAGGGAAAGTAAATGAATGAGCCAATACTGAATGGGAAACCAAATAAATGGGACTGCCTGAAACAAAATGGCTTTTTTAAAAAAGTGAACGTCTGGACAGATTAATGCTAGGGTCGGGATGGGTGGAACCACCCTTCTGTCCTCCAAAGAATGTTGGCAGTGGAATGAAATAGGATGAAATAATTAATCTCTACTTCAACAGTGGATTGTGGAAGCGAAAATAACTCCCACAAGTCACTGCACATGCAGCTGGTGTGGAGGAGCTGACTTATTAATGGTACCCTCACTGCACTGTTATTTGGCTGTTGAAACATAGTATAGGATCAAAAATCATAGAGCTGGAAGGAGCCATTTAGGCCATTGAGCCCAACCCCCTGCTCAGTAGAGGAACCCAGTTTAAAGCATCCCTGACAAATGACTGTCCAGCAGTTTCTGCTTGAATACCCCCAGCGATGGAGAGCCCGTCACATCCCTAGGCAGTTGGTTCCATGGTCTGACTGCTCTCTATTAGGAAGTTTTTCCTGAGGTTCAATCAAAATCTGCCTTCATATAACTTGAGTGTCCTACAGTCTTGCATGATAGACAACCAGTTGCATCCCTCTTCTGTGTGACAACCCTTTAGGTACTTCAACAGTGTTATCATATCCCCCCTCCCCCGTCTACTCCTCTCAAGGCCAAACATACCCAGTTCCTTCAATGTTTCCTCATTGGACTTAGTTTCTAGTCCACGAGTTCTAGCACATTTCAAGTACCTGGCCAGCCACCACTAGCACTCCACAGCCCAATCATAAAGGAGGCAGTAAATAAAATAAAATAAAATGATTCAACCCACAGCTGATACCCAATGGATATTGGCTAGTAGAATCATAGAATCATAGAATAGTAGCGTTGGAAGGGGCCTATAAGAGCACTGAGTCCAACCCCCTGTTCAATGCAGGAATCTAAGTCAAAGCATCCCTGACGGATAGCTGTCCAGCTTCATCTTGAATGCCACCAGTGTGGGAGAGCCCACCACCTCCCTAGGGAATTGGTTCCACTGTCGTATTGCTCTGACAGTCAGGAAGTTTTTCCTGATGTTCAGCCAGAATCTGGCTTCCTGTAACTTTACGTAGCCTATCATGTTTTTTTAAAAAACTTAGCCGTGATAGGCTACATAATTTTTTACGTAGCCTTTCACGTTTTGTTTTGTTTTTAACTGGAAATGGCGGCGGCGGCAGCTGAACCGCCACCGGAGCTGCTGCGGGAGCCGCTGCCCCCCCAGGAAGATCTGCCCCAGGTAAGTCACGGGAGGGTGGCGGGGGGGTGGCAGACCGTTCCGCCACCGATTTTGGGGGGCCGAATGCACTGGCATTCGGCCTCCCCGAGATCCGTGGCAGAATTCTCTGACATCCCTATCTGCATCCTTCTTAAAGTGTGGCGCCCAGAACTGTGGAGAACATGCTTTGCATGCATAAGGTCCCATGTTCAATCCTTGGTAGGTCCAGGTAGTTCTGGGAAAGAAGACACCTTCCTGAAACCCTAAAGAGCTGCCAGTGGCTCATGTAGACAATCTGAGTGAGATAAACTGATGGTCTGATGTCATGGATCTGCCACAAAAGGATGGTGGCACAGTTCTTAATGTGCTCAAAATGATTTCTGGAGGAAGTGACTATTTACACACACACACACACACACACACACACATACACGCTGTCTTGGAGCTGCAAGCCCCAGGCAGTTAAGCATGTTGCATAGAAGGTAATTAGGAATCTAGAAAATTAAGTAAATAATAAGGTAACTGGTGCCAGTAGGGAGGATACGAAGTGAGTTCACAAGGAACTTTAGGTAATTGTTATCAAAATGTAACTGGCAAAGCAGTTTGGATAACATCCAAAGCAAGAATGCTGAATTATAACTAATCACCAAAGATGAAAAGGATTCTGTGAAAAATGGAGAGACATCAACTGTATTATTCACGGTCAGAGTGAACTTAATGATTTTGCTTATCAATTAATGAGCAAAAAATATTTTGTAAGGTATAAACATGAAACCGCATACATAGATGTCTAGAAAAAATGTGTACAGTTTTATTAGTAAACACTGAGTAAGGAATTGGTTTGCTAAACACATATATCAACATGAATTGTATCTAATTTGAAAAGGATATAAGTTTTTGGTGGGTATTTTGATCAACAGAGATTCTTTTAGAAGCCAAGATTGTAGGGGTGTACAAATTCCCTACCTGGGTCCGTTCCACCCCTCCCCCCTGGAATCTTCCCCAGCCAACTCCGCAGAGAGTCTGCGGAGCCACCAGCCAGGTCCGTCCGCTGACGGACTTCTGTCCGCTGCCGGTCTGTGGACGCAAAGGGCATCCGACGTAGCAGATGCCATTTGCGTCCCTGCTCTTTGCCGTGATAGGCTATGTAAATCTTTTATGTAGCCTATCTTATCATGGCAAAGCCTATCTTATCACGGCAAAGAGCAGGGACACAAATGGCATAGTGGATGCCATTTGCGTCCCTGTCCCTTCAAGCGATATGCTATGTAAAGATTTACGTACCCTATCACGGCAAAGAGCAGGGATGCAAATAGCATCCACTATGCCATTTGCGTCCCTGCTATTTGCCATGATAGGCTACGTAAAGATTTACATAGCCTATCATGGCAAAGAGCAGGAACACAAATGGCATCCGCTATGGTGGACGCCATTTGCGTCCGAAGACAGGCAGCAGCGGATGGGTCAGGCGGCAGTGGACGGCAGCGGATGGACAGCAGCAGGTAGGATCTGGCTGGTGCAGATTCCCCCGGGCGGCGGAGGTGAGTCTTTCGTTCCGCTGTGGACTACGTAAAGATTTACGGATTCTAAGAATCCTGCCCCATTGGAGTCCGTGGCGGAATTCTCCGCCATCCCTACAAAATTGTTACCTTAGATTTATGAAACAGCAATCAGAATTGACATATTGGCAGTGAAGAAGAATCCTCGAAACTGTATAAATATGGTCTGATTTGGGGGTCAGATAGTTTCTTTGATATCAAAGCACCTTGCCTGCGATACTGCCAGACAACTCTATAGAGACGTCTTGCTAAGCAAAATGCACTCCGCAATGCTCTCTTTTGTAACAGCAAGAAATGCTTAAGAAATATAGCTTTAATTGCTTTTAAATACTACACTACTTGTATTTTAACTGGGAACTTATATTTCTATCAATAAAAGAAAGAAATGGATTGAAAGATCCCTTTACTATAATTATGGTTTGTACAATACCTGGATTGCAACCCACCAAATAATCCTAGGTGAACGCTTTATTTTAATCTGCTGTTAGGGGGCAAACAGGCAGCTAAATGCTTCCAAGGTACTAAACTATAGACAGATACCTCAAACAAAGTCACATCGTAACACTGACTCAGTATAAGATAGCTTCCTATGTTCCTATTCTGATGGGATATGAATATCTGCTCCATCTTAAACTAGCATTGGAGGGAAGGAGGTCCAGAGGAAATAAAGATCTGGGAGGACACACAGATATAAAGACCTTCACTGTTCCTATCTTTGCAACATAAACTTTGTGGAAAGTTACTTCCTATTTGATAATACTGTTGTTGTTTTTAAGATATCGAAATAAATATGACTTTTTGAAATGACTGGATAATGCTTCTGGAGGGAAAAGTGGGTTCTCGCTCGTGACATCTTACTCCAGGATATCTCTGTTAGTCCTTCAGGTGCCAGAAGACATTTTCCCCCTACAGCTGACTAGCATGGTTACCTTTTCAAAGTTATCTGTAAGCCCAGATGTATGTGGAGGTGTTATTCAGAAGTGAGGCACAGATACTCTTTTTCAGAGGTGTTATCTGCACATGCTCAGGGGTGCCAGGGGACTAAGGCCCAGTGGGATGTTTCGCTCCTTCCTCCTAGGAAGAACATGACGGTCAGAGGGAGACCAACCTGGGCTCATCTATTGGTCAAAGAAGGTGCATCTGCAGGGAACTCACGAACTCACTTCCGCCTCCTTGCCAAAAGGAACTCTCTGCTCCAATGAGCTATTAGCCTGGACTGCAGAGCAGATGGGCAATGCACTCTGGTGTCTGCTATTAGCCAGGGGGCTATGAGTTTCTGAGTGGTGTGGGTTTGTGGTGTGTGTGGTGTGTGTATGTGTGTATCTCTTTCTCTGTGTGTCTGTATTATTTTTGTTATTATGGCTTCTGGTGTGTATGTGTGTGTCGGGGGGGGGGGGTGCTGTCATAATCTATGATAAGCTGCCTTGAGGTTATTCAGTTGAAAGGCAGACTTTAAACTTCTAAATTACTATTTTTAACTATTATTACTCCATACGCTCTTGGGCGAATCACTATCATTCCAGCTCAGGTCTCAGGTGCTAGGAAGTACAGAAGCTCACTCAGCAACTGTGCTCTCCAGATGAAGCTCCTATCATCCTAATGTAGCAAACCTGTTAAAAAATCCATCTCCCAACAGAAACCATTTTCACAAGGCCGCTGTTGGTCTAATGCTGCTCCTTTATAAGTTACTCATGGTCTGTCACTCTTGGCTTCCCCAGAGAGGCCCAAAGAAAACATTTTGCTCAGACATTCCTAGAATCCTAGAATAGTAGGGTTGGAAGGGGCCTACAAGGCCATCGAGTCCAACACCCTGCTCAATGCAGGAATCCAAGTCAGAGTAAACTTAAAAAGTCTCCCCTGCCTATCAAAGCTTTAAAAGTTTGCCTGTGTAATTTGCATGGACTTGAACATGCAAAACAATGCAAATGGGCACCTTTGCAGGTAACTGTAGTACTCACCATTACTACGTGTACAGGTCATACTCAAGAGGGATCCCATCCTCGATATGGGGTGAGCTCTGGAAGGGGCGAATGCTCCTTCCTTGTTCTCCTCGATCTCTCAGTGGCTTTTGATACCGTTGACCACGGCATCCTCCTGGACTGCCTGGAGGGGTTGGGCATAGGGGACACTGTATTATGGTGGTTCTGTTCCTTCCTCTCTGGCAGGTACCAGACGGTAGCTCTGGCGGAGGAGACTTCAGACCCTTGGCTGCTCACTTGCGGGGTGCCACAGGGTTCTATTTTCTCCCCAGTGTTATTTAACATCTATATGAAGCCACTGGAGGCTATCATCAGGAGGTTTGGGGTGCGGTGTCACCAATATGCGGATGACATGCAGCTCTACCTCTCATTTAAATCCTCACCAAGGTTGGCTGCAGAAACCCTGTCCCAGTGTCTGAAGTCTGTGAGTGGCTGGATGGGAAGCAATAAGCTGAAACTGAACCCCGACAAAACCAAAGTACTTTTTGTGGGAGACAAGGGGAGGTTGGGTGATGTTGACCTTGTGTTTAATGGGTTGCAGCTACCCCTGAAGGGCCAGGTCTGCAGTCTGGGGGTAATTTTGGACTCCCAGCTGTCCATTGAGGCTCAGGTGTCAGCCGTGAGCCGGGCAGCGCTGTATCAACTCCATCTGATACGGCAGCTGCACCCCTACCTCCCTAACTACCTTCCATCAGTAGTTCATCCACAGTCTCCTCTCACCTAGACTACTGTAATACGCTGTATGTGGGGTTACCCTTGAAGACCATATCAGGGACGCTGCTCAACAAGATTGGCCTCGGAAGGCCTTCTGTCTATCCCATCAGCCAGGACAGCTAGGCTGGTGAGGACAAGGGAGAGGGCCTTTTCTGTGGTGGCCCCCACTCTATGGAATTCCCTCCCTAGTGACCTCTGCCATGCCCCCTCTTTGATGAGCTTCCTCCAGGCTTTAAAAACCTGGCTGTTCAGGCAGGCATTTGGGGTGGGTTAGGGATTTTTAGAGCAGTGTTGTTTTATTATGTTTTTTTTCCGCAGTTGATTATGTAAATTTGTTATTAGTATTGTATGCTGCCTAGAGTGGCCGGGTAGCCAGCCAGATGAGCAGCTAATAAATAAAATAAAATAAAAAGGTTGGTGACTTCTTTTCAGTGGTGTGGTGGGCAGCTGGTTGACCACTGCATAAACATAATGCTGGACTAGATGGACCTTTGGTCTGATCCAGGATGGATCTTCTTATGTTCTTGCTTGCACCCATGTGCTTGGACATATAAAGCTGGCTTATGACAAGCCAGTCCATTGTGCTTTGTAGCCAGGTAACACCTGCTCTCACTGGCAATAGCTGTCCAGTAGCTGTCTCACACAGGGATCTTTTCCAGAACCCACTTCCTGAAATCTTTTAACTGGTGATGCTGGAGATTGGACTGAAGACCTTCCATGTGCCAAGTATGTGCTTGACAACAGAGCCATGATCCTTTCTATGGAGGGGTTTATTGGCCCTCTATCTTGCTTGGTAGGCACAGATGCTAATCCAGGGGTGAGGAGCCTGTGGTCATCCAGATGTCAGACTCCAACTCCCATCAGCCCCAGCCAATATGGCTAATGGTGGGGTGATGGGAGTTGTATTCTGGCAACATCTCAAGGGCTCAGGTTCCTCACTCCTGTACTAATCCACCTTTATGTGATGTGATCCTCAAAATAGCAAAGCTGGGGAATCATCAAATGATTCCCCAGCATCATCAAATCTGATGATGCATCATCAAACATCAAATCTGATGTTGATGGCCAAGAGCTTCCAAGAAGGAACATCAACAGGTCTCTTGGATCATATCTACAACACAGACTTTAAAAGGATGATCAGTTATTTCGCTTCACCAAGGGGTCTTAGGAAATGTAGTTCTATGACGGGGGCCTTCTAAACAAGTATCCTCAACCTCAGCACCAAATTGCAGTGCCTGAGATCCTTTGGGGGAAATAATCAGAGTTAAAAGTGGTGTAAAACCAAAGTAGGCTAGTAGTACAGCTAGGGCCCAGGTTGTATACATTTCAGGGACAATGTCTTTATTTATTTGTTTTTTTAAAATATTTTTGTTCTGCTCCTAGCCAAAAAGGCTCCTTAATTACATGCAATTAGTAAAACAAGACAGAGTCCCTGTTCATAGAAGCACAAACTAAAAAGGCAGAACACACAAGGAAAAAGGGATGGGAAGGGAAGAGGAAAATTAAGTAGTCTTTCAGCAGGGTTGGTGGAATGGCCTCACTTACCTTCTTATCTCCATCTCTCATCTCTCTCTCTCTCTCTCTCCCCCCCCCCAACACACACACACTATACAGCCTACTGGAGATCGATTTAGTATTACTTTTGAAGAGAATGTAACTGTCTTGCAGGATTCGTATCGTATTACAATGATAAACTAGATATATTTCAAGTAGGGATGGGCAAATGAGCGATGTTTGGATTTTCCAGATGTTGTCTCACTGCTTGTCTTATGCTAGATTCCTGTTTGCATTTGTGATCACTGCTCATTCTGTGCAAATGGGAAAATTGCGAAAATCGAGCAGCAATCAAACATGAAATTTGTGCAAATTCCCCGATTTGTGCAACTTTCCTCCATAGATTAAAGTGGGGATTTCAGTCTGCATGGGGAAATTTGTGCAAATGAAGAAACTTGAGCAAAATCGAACTGGCAGAGTTGTTCAAATTGAATGTGAGCATGTGTCTGGCAATTTGGGAACATTTTTGGCAGGCATGTGCTCGCGCTCATGATCATGACATGTTAGGGTCTTCGAACAGGGCATGCTCAGATGTTTTGTGAGCAAAAGCAAAATTCTCATACATCCTAATCTCAAGCAATGTTCGTTGCAGATGGGTGCTTGCTCGGAGAAAATCTTTAGCAAAAAATGTTTATGTCCTTGGACAAGGGCCAAAGAGACAAGTACCCTGTATTTGGTATTTCATTGTGGCTACAGGTAGCAGGAGAGGAGAATGTTCAGCATAGAGGTAGATAAATTTTTTTAAAAAAAATCCAGATCGAAGGGAACCTAACCAAGGGTTTTGGAATAAGGCTCTAGGAATTTCTTATTATTATTAATAGTGGAATCCAGAATTTAGTGTAGTGAGGTTGGTTTGCCAAGGTGGAAACGTTTCCCCTCGACATATTTATTCGCAATTGGTTTTAAAGAAATTGAAAAGGTCCATGCACTGAAACATCAGGAGTGAAGGTTTTCCCACTTAATCTAATCTAATCTCCACTCAGCTATGCAGCTTGTTGGATGTTCTTCTACAATTTACTATCGCGCAGGAAAGGAGTGAAATGTAATAAATAAAACAGGCCAACAGGGAGGATAGGTTGGGGCAAAGCATGAAGGACTGGGGAGTATGTGCAGGCTGATCTCTTGAATATTTCAGTTCTGCGTGAACCAATCATGCAAACACAGCACAAGAAAGAATTCTACTGCCGTCGGTAATTGTGTCTGAGATGCCTTTCTAGAACTCCTGCATGTGGCCACTTTTCTCTACCTATGACTAGCTGTATTTTTTTCCCAGTTGTCCTTGCCTCGGCCATCCTCTACCCTTTCCTCCCTCATCTTCTCTTGTGCTGAAATTGATGTTGCAAGCTCCTTGGAACAGGGGTCTGTCTTTTCTGCCTGTTATTCTCTAAATCCTTACAGACATTGGTGATGCTATATACACAATATATAATAGTGACCTTTTGCAGGGCTAGCCAAATGCTTCTGCAGACTGAAAAGTCAAATCGCATGGCACATTTTCTAGAGACCAAAGAACGAATGAAAGAAGAAAAGCCTGTTTTTTTTATCCCTGTGTTCTGGCTGTAATGTTAGATTTACTTGGTGAGAACAGCAGGGTCATCCCTTGGAACTGAGCCAGAAATCCCTGTGTCCTGCCTCTTGTGGGCTCTTATCACTGTCTGGGTCCTATAGTGGGACATGAATTGACAGCAGATTTCTCCTTAGGCAGTTACTCATTTCCCTCCCTCCAACTATACCATCTGCCCTGAGTCCTCAGAGGATGGTATCTGTAATATTCCATCCTTGCTGCCTTTCCCCCCCTGAGTGTCAGAAACCCTCCAACCTTCAGGAGCAAACATTCCATTGGCAAGTGCCAGCACCCCAAAGCATGCTTGACTGAGGTGTGTTGATCGCGCTGATTTCTGAACCCCTATATCCTAATAATAATAAATGCAACAATAAAAACGGCCCCGAGTCAGCAATACCGCTTCAAATACCTGCAATAGTCAAGGTTCACTAGAAGAACATGCCCACTTGCCGTAATCCAACAAGTGTGATGCATGCATGGAGGCTTCTGCACAGGGCTGGCCCAAGACATTTTGCTGCCTGAAGTGAAGAACAAGATGGCGCCCCCTCCCATTCCATGTACAAAAGCCGACTGGACTGTCGGTTGAATCGTACTTCAATACTGTGGATGGGACAGTGTCCTCCACTGCACCTTTGGGGGTGCAGGGCAAGCTGCATGGCCCACAGCAGTCTCCTCCAATACCTTTCTGCCACCTCCCAGCATCCGCCACCTGAGGTGACTGCCTCACTCTGCCTAATGGTAGGGCCAGCCCTGCTTCCACATGTGCCATTGTATGCTAGTTTGGGAATTGCACATGGGCAATAATGCAGGGTTTCCGGCAGGGCCATAGCCCAGAGGGGAAGGTGGGTGGCTAGAGGGCACTGTCCCCTTAAAGATACACCATTCTGAATGAAATTAAATACCTTCAACTTGATCAGACTTGTATGCAGGTTTTTGCTATTCCACATTGTCACTCCATAGCCCCTATCCAGACATCCCCTCGCCATATCATTTGTGGCTATAGGCCTGGTTCCTGGGGCTGGATCTTTGCATGCAGCACTCAGGTCATGCGGTTCTTGAAACTAGATTGGGAAACGTGCATGCAACACCAAATCATGCTTCAATCAGGCCTGGGGTCTGAATGTGGCATCTTTGGGGAGCTGCCAGCTTCCCACTGCCACACAAGGTGACCAGGGGCCCTGTCTTTGTTTGTTTGTTTGCTTAACAGAGGACAATCCTCTATTTGAAGACCTGCCACAGGAACAGTAGCTCAGTGACAGAGCAGCCGCTTTGCATGCAAAAGGTCTCAGGCTCAATCCCCGCCATCTCCAGGTAGGGCAAGAAAATCTCCTGTCAGAAACCCAGGAGAGCCACTGCCAGTCAATGTAAGCAGTACTGACCTAGATGGACCGACGGCCTGACTCAGTATAAGGCAGCTTCCTATGTATGTTCCAATGTATGGACATCTTCTATCCTCTGTCTGAAGGGCTGTCCTCTCCAATTCCAGTTTAAAGATAATGAACCACAACTATCATCCATCCACAGTTTTCACCTGGTCAGCAGCCCGAACAAGTAGTCACACAGGTCACCTGGGGCAGTATCCAATGCTGCTGCAGCATTCCCATTGCCTCCATTGTGGTTGGGAGACCCACCACTTGCATGACAGGAACTAGTGTTTCCGACAGTAATCCTGGAAATGAGTTGAAACACTTGTTTCCAGATTGTGGAAAGTCAATGGAGCTCCCTTCTGCAAGCTCTGTTAACCTGCCCCGATCTGGAAATGAATGTTTTGCTTGTTTCTGGTTGCTGCAGGATCCATTGCTGCAAGGTGTCGTGACGGCCCCCAATTTGGATGGCTTTAAAAGAGGGGTGGACAAATTGCTGGAGGAAAAGGTTATCAATGGCTACTAGGCCTGAAGGCTATGTGCTACCTCCAGTACCAGAGGCAGTGAGCCTATGTACACCAGTTGCTGGGGAACATGGGTGGGAGGGTGCTGTTGCACTCATGTCCTGCTTGTGGGTTTCCCATGGGCAGCTGCTTGGCCACTGTGTGAACAGAATGCTGGACTAGATGGACCCTGGGTCTGATCCAGCAGGGCTCTTCTTATGTTCTTATATTCACTGCGGTAGCAGTGGGTCTTGCTAACATGGGGGCAGCCTCTGGTCACAGTCTTCCACTATATGGTGAAATCTACTGTATGTCTATTTAAATTAAAATATTTCTGAATTTGCATCTATAGGTATACTTTCGCATATGCAGGTGTTATGCAAATCACTGCCCTCTTTTGTCCTCT
The DNA here is from genome assembly GCF_057233095.1 of Heloderma suspectum. Classification (NCBI taxonomy): domain Eukaryota; kingdom Metazoa; phylum Chordata; class Lepidosauria; order Squamata; family Helodermatidae; genus Heloderma; species Heloderma suspectum. The sequence goes on from NC_139461.1 coordinate 9,431,414, forward strand.
TTGTTTTGGTGATGTTCTTGTTTGATGGTGATTCATAAGTGACCTTCCTTTTGCGATGGCAGGGCCTGTTAATGATACCTCTAAATAATCCCCACCCACCGCCAGTGCCATCCTCTGATCAGCATTGAACAGGTGGGACTGGGAGCTGCCATTGTATTTTCCCACATTGTGCCATAGCGTTGCCAGGGGGAATTGTGCAAAACTGAAGTGGCAGGCCCTACGCCCAGGGCCTGGCAGTGAACAGAATGCTGCTGGAACCAGGTGAGTCCAGAGGAGGAAGGGAGTTTGCAGAGAGCCCCCTTAGACCTGGAGCCAGCCATGGTGCCAATCACATGTTTGTGGGAAGAATACATGCAGACCAACTTCTGAAGGAGAAAGGGCCTGACGTTCCAGTTGCCCAACCCCTTACAAAGGAGACTGGATTTTAGGAATGTATGAGAATTTTGATTCTGTTCATAAATCTTGCAAATGTGTCCCTTTCAACATCCTGAAAATGATTTTCAAAATCCTGAAAGTGAAAAGGAACAGCTTTTTAAAAGAAATGTTTGCAAATCCCTGAATGTGCAATCACATTTAAAAATGCATTTTTTAAAAATGCACACTTTGCACACTTTGAATTGTGAATCCCCCTCCCCCTCAAATATGCATTTTCAAACTTTAGTCAAGCAGGGGGGATGCACACTCTCCTGTCTGCAATGTGCACTTTTCCTGAGCAGAGCTGAAAAAAGGTCAAAACAAAAATGCGAGAGAGCTAAAACAAGCTTTGAAGTGATTTTTGGAAAATTTAGGTCAGCTCAAAAATTGCTGGTTCTCCCATCATAATTGGAATTGTGCACAGTCAGCTGAATTAAGATAAGCTCCTCAACAAATTAAAGAGTTGGGGTTATATTAGAAAACAACAACAATAGTCCAACCAGTACATCCACCCAGAAATTATGAAATATTGCTCTTTGGTTTCCACTACATCCCTCTGAACACTGAAAACCACAGCGCAAGGATCATCCCATGCCCTCCTGGACCCACACTTACAGTTAGAATGCGGCAAAGGTGGCTTGTTTATGAAAGAAAAGGGAGAGATTCGGCATTGCACAGCACACATTTTGAGCAGTGCACAACCTGCTCTCAGGGACTTCAGCTGAAAAAGAAGGGAGATGCTTGTTCTGCAACTAAGATTCAGTGTTACTGTTGATGTGCATATAATAATATCTGTGTGACATGAGGCATAAAGGATAATGGCTCCTAATTCCTCAGCCTCAGGCAACAGGATCTGACTGCAAGAAAGAGGAATTCGCTCCATACTCACAGCCCTGATTCTAAAGCAGATATTCATTGCAGCAGCTGATTATACACAAGATTTCCCAGGCTTGATTTGAAGGATCTGGCCCCAATGACCAATGAGCCCAAGCTGGAAGATTCATAAGTTCCCAGGTGACAATTTTAAGTGATGTTCTTCCAAAGCCAGCTGTTACTCTTTCACTGCTGTTTTCCTCCTTTTGGCATCATATATATGTGACAGAATTCTCTTAGCTTCTGTGCCTCCATTTTGTTCTGTCATTTCAGCTGATCATGTCTTAACAGTGAACTTAAAGCTGCTTAACCTTCACATTTTCTTTAACTGTTGAAATGACTAAAGGTAACTGAAAGCACTAAGCAGACAACCGCAACCACAAGTTGTCTAAAATCTGTGGCTAAGCGTGTCTCTTCTGGCTGAAAAGCAATTCCTATAAGTTCCCTTTTTCATTATATTGCAAGGCAAACGTAAGTTGACCATTAGCCCCCGCAAGGGGAAAGGCTAGCTGATGCTTCTGCTCATGCTTGACATGTTTCAATCTTGAAGACCAATCATATTAAAGAGGAATGTCCTGTCCATGTGTTTTTTCAAGTGTGTATAAAGCTTTATGTAAGCTAATTGTGCGGGGTCCAGTCTTGAGCCATTCTTGACTGTACCACACCTTGGTGTTTGCTTTGAATAAAACATCCACTCGAACTACTGTCTCTGGTCTGTGACTGAGAGGGGAGAAGCAAGAGGCTTAAATTCTGCAATATATATATATATATATATATATGCGTGCGCTTTTTGTTGTTCTTTCATTCTTTATTCAATACTTCCTGTGGCAACAGGCCATCCATCCCTCCTAATGAAGTAGCACCTTATACTTTCCAAAAGAAGCCATAGAGACCTTTATTCACAGTGCTACCACTCCACTGAGCTGTCAGCACAGGTACACTGCATCCCTTGTTCTCATCAAAATGTTGATCTAGCAACTCACCTCTTCTTGTTTCGAGACCTAGTTTTCATGTGTGTGTGTGTGTGTGTGTGTGTTTCCTGTTGTCATTTAATTTTCCAGAAGCACAGAAAAGGGAGAGAGTGCTGATACAACTCACTCTCCTTGTATGTTTTTTCACGGTTCATCTCCAACTTGGATGGGAAAGCTGTTTTAATGTTTAGCATTCAAACCCTTTTAGCAGCTAGATAGCCCTTTTACAGACTCCAGTCTACCAGCCAGACCCAGTAAATCAATGATGGGCATCACATCACTCGATGCTGGCAGGGCAAAAAAGTATAATTTAAAAGAGGATGGACACCCCTCCTCCTTGGCTTTGATTGAGTGGCAGTGATGGCACCAGCATAGGAAGGTCACTTCTTCTTGACTTTAGCCCCATTCACACATACCTGAAAGTGCATATGCTCAACATGCAGTAGGGCAGCAGATTTCAAACCTGGGTTTATCATGTCTATGCATATTGGCCATAAGCGTTCACTCCAAGGTACATAGGTCTCACAACGTAAAATCCTTATTCAGTATAATTGAACAGGAAGTACTCCAGTGGTAGTGAGAAGGAATGGAACTGTATATCATTTGCTATAACATTTTGTATATAGTTTGGTTTGGGTATTATGGGTTTAATGTTTTCTCTCTGTGAGCTGATCAGTGCACAAACCAAGGGGTCAACAGTGCAGTTACTGTTTCACTGGGCTTTGGCCATCAAATCCGCAAAAACAGGAGGCAAAGGGAGTGGAACAGATGGCCATGGAGATAAGGAGCCTGCAGAAGGATTTTGTTTACATTGTGGCTCTGAAGTGTCCATAGGTTGCAAGAAGTTTCATTTCTGAAAAGCCATTGTTGCAAAGAGCTCAGCACTCAGAAGGAATATAGGGCAAAGGTGAGTCCTCCTAATTTGTTAGAGTTACAAAAGCTCATGCTAGCTTTAACACATAAAAAAGGAAGTTTTGTTGGTAAAGGAAGGCTGAAAGTTACCCTTCAAAATGTGACCTTCTCCAAATTTTGCAATGGAATTCTCCAATTTAAAAATGCGCAATATGCACTCAGAAAGTGTGCATTTGTGAAACAAATGTTCAAAAATGCATCATATTAAGGAAAAGTGCTGGGGGAAAATGTATATATTAGGCAAAATTGCATACAAAAGTGAATGCACACAAAAATGTGTGTGAATTTTCCTGCAGTTTCTCAAACTGATGGGAAACAGGACAAACTGAACTTAAGACTGGAAAAAAATTAAATTAAAAAATTAAAATTTTTAAATTAAATTAAAAAACTTAAAACTTAAATTTAAAAATTAAAAAATGTGTCTATCCCTAAAGGACTCTTTCCCATCACCTGGCTGTTTTAACTGGAAATGCTTGGGATTGAACCAGGGACCTTCTGCACGCTAAGTAGGTGCTCTGCCACTGAGCTAAGGCCCCCCCTCCAATGTTGTAAGGTGTTAGTGGGTTTGACCTGGGGGTGGGCACCTTACTCCCTATGCCGACAGTACAGCTAGCCTATTTCCCAAGTCACATACATACATTTGATCTTAGCCATTGAGGGGAAATCTCCAGTAGGAGAGATGCCTGCATGTGTCCTCACCAGATTATTACACATTCACTTCTGTGCATAGAGACTCATGCTGCAGTTCTGGTTCCGACCCTAGGAATAATGAAGGAATGTCTAAGAAGTCTATTCGGCATTTTAATGAGGTGATGTTTTGCAAGGGCTATTTAAGCATTGCAATTAGTACTGCTGAACAGGAGGCCAAAACTGATTAACAAAGGACAATTTCCTCCCCAAGAGCAGAGATTCACACAAGCTCTTTTTTCATGCCAACAATCCAAGACAGGCTGGTTTCATTGCAGTTTTTGCATCTGACTTGAATGTACCAGTTCACTCCTGCTCAGAAGCAAGACACTGCTTTTCCACTCTCTTCTTTGAGAAAGGTCAGATAGGTTAATGTCCAAACAGATAAGTGCAGGGCCTAAGGATTGCCTAGAAACCATAACCTCTTAGGCTTTTAGTTTGAACGTCTATTATCAACTAGGGATGGGTGAACAGGCGATCTTCGAGATCTCTCGGATTCTCCAAACATCGTCTCGTCACTCTTCTCGTGCCTGATTCCTGTTCATGCTTGCAATCGCTGCTTATTCTGTGCAAACAGGACATTTGCACAAATTGAGCAGTGATCAAACTGGAGATTTGTGCAAATCTTCTAATTTGTACAGATTTCCTCCATCAACTAAAGTGGGGCTTATTCAGTCTACTTGCGCAAATCAAACTGGGAACTGGGAACAAGATGAACTCACACGTTCCACAATTTGTGAATATTTTCGGCAGACACGTGCTTGTGCTCGTGGTTGCGTTCACATCCAAAGCTTTGAAAGGGGCATGCTCGCATGTTTTGTGAGCAAAAATGAAATGCTCATACAACCCTACAACATACATCTGAAAATCCTCAAAAGGTAGATGTCAGCTTTAGCTGGCATAGTGTAAGCCTTATTCTCCACTTATCAGGCAGTGTCAAATTTGCATTTTATACTGACGGCCTACCTGCTTGGGTGCCACAATCCAGGCTCTCTAGCAAGCGCTTTGTATGAAATGTGTGTTTGCAAAGCAAAGTTTGTCCCTAATTCTCACATAGTACATTGTCAAGTGAGCAAAGTTTAGGCAAACACCTTAACAATAATAAGAAGTGAACCAGCCATCCTTAAATTAAAGGTCAGAGTATTTGTCCACCTAGCTCAGAACCTTCTACTCAGACTGGTTGCAGTCCTAGAGGTCTTTTAGGGTGCAATCATATGGCCACTAGACAGTGGCTAGATGGCCATAGGATTGTTCAGTTTCTGGGAACCAACCTCCTAGCTGGGGGTCCAAGGTTGGTTCCTGAAAAACTGCCTCCCTGCCCCCTCCCCTGCCTGCGACCTTGTAGGTAGTGCTGAACGTTCCCGGGCTCCATGCTCAGATGAGCAGTGTGGAACAGGGCAAAAGGGGGCATTCCCAGGGGACCACAGAAGTGCTGGTATGATGCTTCCTGTGCATTGTTTAGCCTCCCTCCCCCCTCCCGCTCCGAGGTCACATGGCTAGACAGCTGAAATTGGCCATCTAGCCACAAATGCAGGGTGGCCGGAGTGCAGAGGAGAAGATCCCCTCCACACTCCGCCCGCTTCACATTGGATAGGCGCTTGCCTCCAAGTTCGGAGGCAGCTGCCTGTCCACACAGGATTGCTCCCTCCCTTAGGGACGTGTGAGGAATCTGCTCTGATGTGGTTATTGCTTTTTTAATGGATTTCTTCAATTCTCAGTCCCTGGAAGCTGAGAAGGACCAGATGCATTTTGCATCTGGAGTTCCATACCGTTGAGGACTCGCAATGAGATCTGCAGACTAAAAAGAACATGTCTGATGAAATGCACACCTTCGAAAACTGCACAAAGAAAAAAGTGTACATTTTAAAAATGCACATAAACATGTTAAACAAACACACTCAGCTAATGGGTGGATGCATGCAGAAATGCATACAATTTGAAAAGTCCACACAAAAATGCCCACTTTTTAAAAAGTCCACACAGACATATGTCCACACAACAACAACAGTAACAACTCCACACACAGAAGCAGAATGGGTTTGACGTGAGAACTGGCAGCAATCTGCAGAACTGGACATGGCATGCCCATTCATCACTGCTTTAAGTGGACTTGCCAGCAACTGAATATGGAACTGTCTGCATCCAAGTGCTGTACCTGGTACCTTCCAGAGTCAGAGACTGACAGTAAACGGTGGGCAAGGTTGCGTACTTTGGAGCCAAGGTAACCTCCATCCTGTGACCTGTATAAGTTATGCAAATATTCAGACTCCGTTCTGCTTCTGCACACACGCACAGGCCTCTGAGGCAATACTTCAAAGCCTATATTTGAAGTCAGAAGGGCTAGAACTATTATTTTTTAAAAAAAAAGTTGTAGAAGAGGAAAGCTGGGTTTCTCAGGATGCTAAATTCTGCTCCCAGTTTGTAGTTCTGTGCTGGCACAGTGCTTAGAATAAAGAAATGCATACAGCCATGCCATTGGATCAGGATTACACCATTGCACTGCACTCTCTTTTTGAATAAATGCCTTGTAGGCACTAGGCAAAGACATCAGTGTGAGTTGCGTTACTGTCCTTGCTTCTTCCACACCCTTGGCAGAGCTGCATAAACCCCTCAGAGGACACAGGAGCTCACACAAGATCTTAATTTAGACCCCTGAACCTATTTTCAACACCCGGTCTGGAAATATTATAACAGCTTGCCTCTGAGCATCGGCAGAGTGCCCTTCCCTCCCCAAGAGGCAACATTGTGGGGCGGGGGGATAAGCTGTCCCTTATGATCTTGCCTCTAATTTTCTTCTCCTTTTCCTATTCACAGGATGGACTGGAAAAGAGATGTTGTTATTGAGCTGTTCTCTTGCACCAGTCGCTACTGAATTTCAAATACCCCCCAAACAATCTATGAACAAGCAGGCTCTTGTGTCCTTCTAGTTAACCTCTTTGGACCACGTCTTTTCCCCTGGCAGTGCAAGGCATTTTGCATGCCAGCCAGAGAAGCAAACCACAACACCTCTTCATTTTTTTGTCTGGGAGATAGACGGTTCAGAACAAGGGTGGCCTTTTGCCTTCATTGGAAGTGAGCTGTGGCGGTGTGGCAATATTCTTTCCCTGGAGACACAGAGATGTGAAGAAAGCAAGGGGGTGGGGGTGGGGTGGGGGCCAGTAGAAGCTTATCTGTGTATCCTCAGCTGAACTTCTACCTCCTGGCGAGGCTTCCAGACCAGGTTTTCCAGCTCTCCTACAGCTTTCTCTAGAACCTGTACTACTGCCTGAGTCCATTTGTGATGTTTCTTCCCATGCTCCACTAAGGTTCCAATTAGGGATATATGAGAAATTCATTTCAGACTGTTTCTGATCAGGATTTTATCCAGTTCACGCCTTCTGTGCCAGATACGACTCAGACACAACCTGTGGTCGAAGTCTGTACATTTTGGAGTTATCAATGTGATTCGTGGACCAAAAAAAATGTGTCCAACAGCATGCGTACATTTCAAAAGTGTGCACATTCCAAAATGAGTACATTTCTGCACAATGAACACAAGGTGTGCACAAATACCGTTTAGTAATGGGAGGAGAATGTGTATATTTCAAAAATGCATATATTTCAAAAGGAGCACCTTTCAAAAAAGGTGCACAGATATGCTTTAATCATCGGAGAGGAATGCATACATTTCAAAATTGCACACAACTGATGCATACATTTGGAAAAATATGCAAGGAAATATGCACAGATTTTCATGTGAAAAGAAAAGAAAATAGCTCACAATCTGATACAGACTCATGTTGGAATGAACTTCAAGATAGAATCTGGAGAACTTGGACTAGCTCAGGTTTTGCTGATTCTCACATCCCTAGTTCCAACTTCTATAACACAAACACAACTCACATAACTTCTCAACCCAAGTTCTAGAAGGAAAAAAACTAAGCTCAACCTCTGGTGGCAGGTATTTTCAAAAAGTAGGGTCCTACAAATTCACCCCCTACCAAACCAACCCCTCACTCAATTACTCCTAGCAGCTTCACTCCAGCTCTTCTCATGGAAGCCCCTCTTACCGCTCACAATAGTTAAATGGAACCTCCATGTTCAGAGGCATTATACCTGTGTTAAGCTTCCCAGTTGGAAATTGAATGCTGGGTGGAGACAAGGGACTTGTTCAAGGCCACAAACCAAGTACCAGGTGGACATGGGTCTGAGCCCTAATAAAGAGATGCCCAATTTCCACTTCTTTGTCCCACAGTTGCTGAATGTTAATTTTTAATGTGTTTTGTTTGGGTTTATTAATTAATTAATTACATTTATATACTGCCCAATAGCCAATGCTCTCTGGAAGGTTCACAAAAATTAAAACCACAAAGCACAGGATAAAACAATATAAAATATGAAAACTTAAAACTACAATATAAAAGTACAACCAGAATAAAACCCAGCAGCAATGCAGAGATTTAAAACACAAATTTAAGACAGCAGATCTAAAAGACTAGGATGCTAAAATGCTAAAATGCTGGGGAAATAAAAGGTCTTCACCTGGCACTGAAAGGAGTGCATCGTAGGTGCCAGATGAACCTCTCTAGGGAGCTCATTCCACAGCCAGGGTGCCACAGCAGAAAAGGCCCTCTTCCTGGTAGCCACCCGCCTCACTTCCTTTGGCAAGGGCTCCCAGAGAAGGACCCTTGAAGATGGTCTTAGGGTCTGAGCAGGCACATATGGGAAGAGACAAACCTTCAGATAACCTAGGGAGCAATGCATCAGCTGCCTCACCACTTTGACCTTAGTCAAGGGCCAGTTGGTTAAGGAAGGGCTGTCACCCAGTGGTAGTGCACATGCTTTTCAGAGAGAAGGCCCCAGCTTCCTATGTTCCTGTCTGGGGGTCAGGTGTCTTTAGCTCAGTTGCACAGCAGATGCTTTCTATGCAGAAGATCACAGGATCAATCCTCCAGCCTTTCCAAGAAGGGCTAAGAAAGAATCCTGTGTAAAATCCTGGAGACCCCCTGCCAGTCAGTGTCAACAATACTGGCCTAGGTGGACCAATGGCCTCACTCTGTATAAGTCTACTTCCTATGTTCCTGGACTCCTTCGTGGCCAGATGGAAAGCTCCCTCCAACTCATCATACACTTTCCAGATGCATGTACCCCTCTCACAGTTATGTTTATATCCACATGGCTGGAAGTCACGTTTTTTTTTTGGATGGGTACATGGAGATACACACATCAGCACCTAATGTGTGGTGAGATACCATTTCATACTATTTTTGTTCTTTCTTTCTTTCTTTTTTAGAAGGATGATCCAGGGCTCCCTTTACACACAGAGGAATGTTATAGCCATGTCCTTATGGTGCGATCCTGCTCCTGCTGGGGGGGGGGGCTGCACGCATTTGCGTGGTACCAGAGCCCTGAGTGGGTCTGATCATGTGCATGTATCCCAACCAGCGCTGTCCAGGTGGAAATGCACCACATAACATAATCAGCTTGCATCCACATGGCCAATAAATCCACACACATGCCCCGGCAGTGTGGGCTCTCTGAGGAAACAAGCAGCCCCCCCCCCCACATGGCTAACCAGGTGTGCACGTGGCCAGAAAATTGTTTTTAGTTATATGTTGTTTGTGTTTATCATCTGTGTGCTGTTATCTAAATGGCTTTTAAACTCTGTGTATTGTATTTTGATGTTTTAACTGTGTAAACCACCCAGAGAGCTTTGGCTATGGGGCAGTATAGAAATGTAGATCATCTCACCAAATGGTTACATCATAAGCTGCTTTGAGTGCTGTTTTCTTGGTCGAAAGGTAGGGTTGAAATCAAATCAAATCGATAACATGCACACTGTGGTAAAGCTCCATTTGGTATATAATCATCTGTATCACTTGCCCCTCATCTGGAGAATCCTTCCAACCCCTCTCCAGCCCCCTGATGATGATCTTTTGCCTCCAATAACTGTCTGTCTCTTCTTTTTTTCATATCCGCACAGCACCTCTAAATTCACCACCCGCACTTCCCATGGAAACACCTCCACGCAAGAACAGATAGCAGTAACGCCACTGCAAAATCCCTTCCTACACCTAACAGCCTCAGCCAAAAAGTGTATGTATGTATTTGACTTGCACCCTGCTTTCTACCAAAAATGTCACTCAAGTCCTTCCCACTCTGCTCCCCCTCCCTTTTCTTACAATACACTGGCAATGTGGGACGAGGTTCAGTGTAGCTACATCCCATGCATTGTGACCCCTCCCCAAGTCATGTGGGTGGAGTCCCCGATGCATTTCCACCCCCACGCAAGATGCCAATGCAACCCCAATTTCAGGAAGGGACAGCACTGGTTTCAGAGGGAGGAACTGCAGCCTGGGCTGCTGGCACTACCCTGGCACTGTGAGAAGGGGCCATTCCGGCATAGGCCCCACATCATCAGCATATCCTGACAGAAGTCCACAGTGTTCTTAACCATATGTGGCTAACATGCAAGCACCTGTTCAACTCTCTAACAACAGCAGCAGCAGCATCTCATCTATTAACCAATCTCTACTTCAGCTACCTCCAAAGATTCCCATTCAAGGCAGTAACTACTTTCCACAGAAATCCTGTTCCAAGTGAGATGTGAGCCCTCCAGATGTGCTGAAATGTGTTTCTGATGGGCTGAATCCCTTGTGTACATATAGAGAGGGATTCCTAGGCCGTGACTGTTGTCCTTGTGACTTTCGCAAACATGACAGCACACCTCCTGGGGACACTCGCTGGCATATCAGCCACTGAAAATGGAGCTTGCAGCCTGTATTTACACACCTTGCTGCATTGTACCTAGCCTGGTGTGGCCCTACCTTGCACTCCGGCTTGTACAATGCACTGCTTCCTCTCCTGCCCTTCAAAGGTCTGTAACAGCCAGACTATAATGACTACCCACACATTTTATCTGCAGCATTTAATGGTGGCGATAGCACAGGGCAAATTTTCAGACAGAGAGAGCAAGAGCTGCAGAATACATCATAGGAGTTTGGAATCTACTGCTAGGGGCATTCATTCTATCAGTGGGGTGCCTCAACAGAGCCATAGATTGTCTCGTGAAGCCTGGTAATCCTGAATGGCCCCAAGTAGACGTGATGGAGCCAGCTAAGTTTTAGTCTTCCTATTTCTGCCCCATTCACGTTTAAAAGGGAGGGGGTCTGATTTGAGAGAGCTGCACCTTCCACCCTCTTACCTGCCTGTCCCCTTACTTGCCCCTTATCTACCTGTCATAGGAACACAAAAATCCTTTATCATAATGTCTTCATACAGATCTGTGGTGTGACCACACTTGGAATACTATGTACAGTCCTGGTCACTGCATCTCAAAAAGGATCATCATCAGCGGCCCTTCTCCGTGAGCCCCTGCCAAAGGAAGTGAGGCGGGTGGCTACTAGGAGGAGGGCTTTTTCTGTTGTGGCACCCCGGCTCTGGAATGAGCTCCCTAGTGAGGTTCGCCTGGCGCCTACATTGTACTCCTTTCGGCGCCAGGTGAAGACCTTTTTATTTTCCCAGGCATTTTAGCTTTCTAAATTTTTATCTTTGCTGTTTTAAATCTGTATTTTAAACTCCTGTACTGCTGCTAGGTTTTATTGTGGTTGTATTGCTATATTGTGGTTTTAATGTTCTATATATTTTAAATTGTTTTATTGTGTGTTGTTTGGTTTTAGTTTTTGTGAACCGCCCAGAGAGCTTCGGCTATTGGGCGGTATAGAAATGAAATAAATAAATAAATAAATAAAATAAAGGATATTGTAGAGCTGGAAGAAGTGCAGAAAAGGGCAACCAAAATGAGCAAGGGGCTGGAGCAACTCTCCTATCAGAAAAGGTTACAATATCTGGGGCTGTTTCGCTTAGAAAAAAGGCAAGTAAGAGAGGGCATGGCAGAGATGTACAAAATTATGCTTGGTGTGGTGTGGATAATGTAGGGAGAGACATGTTTTCTCCGCTCATAGTACTACAACCTGGAGTACAGATCCCTGCCCACATGTAAGGGGGGGGGGGACCTCCTTGCATACAGAAACTAATCTGCCACTTCAAGAAGACAGGTAGTCTTGAACTTTCTTCACTGAAAAGCTGGCTTTCTATGGAGAAGGAATTTGTGATGGGTGGGAAATTGGTTTCCTGTGCCATCCGTTGTTTGAAATGGTACAGTCTTAGGAATTCATGAAGCTGAATGATGGGCATTTCAGGTCAGATAAAAGGAATTCCTTCTTCTGGTCTGATCCAGAACAGTTTTTCTTATGTTCCTACATTCTTAAGCCACTTTATACCTGGTCAGACTATTGCTCTGTCCGATCCAGTATTCTCAGCTTTTGCCGTTATCTGCTGCATGATCAGGAATGTTCTCCCCACACTACTTGGCAGGAAGGGTGATGCAGATAGCCAGCTAACTTGAGTGGCTAGTTGTAGACTTACCAGTTGCAGGCTGTGTTAACTCGCCACTTGGTAAATGGCCATCCTGGTCCTTCGGTCAGCTCTGTTCGTCTGAGCAAGGGCCACAGACAGCTCCTTTGTTACAAGGTGACCAACCAGAGCCAGGTCCAAGCCCTTGAGCTACCTCTCACCCACATTGTCTGGTGCCATGTTTCCATCTCCTCCCTATTCTCATGCCTTGAATCCTCAGGGCTAGCACAGTTGTTTACAATGATATAGGCAAGGAGCAGGGAATCTTTTTTTGGCCATATACAAAGTGGGCAGGGCCACCCCACTGCTGGCATGGAGCCCCAATGCTATTGCAGAGAGTCCATTCACTCACTCACTCACTCACTCACATACACATCTGCACCCATTCCCATAATCTGGCTTTTAAAAAGCCCAATTTAAGTGAGGGAGGGTGATTTGGGGGGAAGAGGGTCACAGCGTCGGGGAAGGGGGATAGCCCTTCCCTACCCAGCAGTGACCCCTCAAAATGCCCCACCACATTCACATTGCAATGAAGCTTTTAAAAACATGGGCCATACTGGGTTGGCATATGTGCCTACCAAGCAAGATAGAGGTGTCATAGCTCCCCTCCAAAGGAGGGGTTCCTGCCTCCATTTTCATGCACATACTGTGCACATACGAGGTCCTAGGTTCAATCCCCAGCATCATAAGATAATCATCACATACCGTCTCAGGTGTTTTGTTTTTAACTCTTAAAAAAGAGTTGTTCAAAACAAAAAAAGTTTTGTTTTGTTGTTCCCAAAACAGGCATTTTCCCTTGAAATACATTTTACTAAATGTATTTTCTCTTGAAGCACTCAGGAAGTGTGAAAGCCAGTGGAGCCACACCTCACTGCGGAGCTGCTGATTGGCTGCGTTCATGCTGGAGTTAAGGGTGGACAAATCTGTCAGTTTTGCTTTCTCCCACATTCTTTTTTTAAATAAATAAATAAATAAATAATTCTGTCCGGTTTATTAAGAAATTTGTGAATTTTGGTACACCCTTATACAAACTGAAGTGGAGGAAATACTCCCCATCTGCACTGGCCAAATTCAGTTGCTAAAGCTATTCCCAGCATGGAGAAGACCATAATGTAAATGCCTGTCATATAGCTGTTGAAGCTGTCAGAAAAAAGAGGTGGCAGCCCTAATTCAGCACTGATGTGGTTGAATACACCCAGACTTTCAAACACAGACCTTCAAGAGCAAAGGACTCCAAGCCCTGAGCCCCGAGGGACCGGTCTGTCAGCTTGGCTTTCTTCCATATTTGGTTTTAATCTCAGAATATTTTCATCCTGAATATGGAGAACTTTGCCAATTTTCTTAAGTCCTTCTCCAAAAATGAAATAAAATTCATAATAACCAAATTCCTCAACTTCCATCTTGCCAACTGGAGAGGAAACCATTGTTCTGTGTGCATGTTCCTGTGCTGGCACATAAACAATGGTTTATGTGAAAATTGGGGGAATAATAAGGGTGTTCCTATGGAGCCATGCATAGGGTAATTGCACGTGCACTACTGGAATTGGTCAATGTAGTCTCCTAACTGCCCAGCTACCACAAGCAGTAGGATCTCATGCATCTGGAACAGTACATCTGCCTGTGAAAACCTGCTGGTGGGTAGAATTATCAGGCTGACAGCCTATAAACCTAGTGAGTTCCTGTAAATTAACTTTGTTCTGTCTCTTTAAACAAAAGAAGTGTGACTTTATTGGGGAAATCTGTGTGTTTTTTGTTGTGAGATTTATGAGTGCTTAAAGAGTTTGATTCTTTAACAGCTTTGCACTTTAGTACACAAAGCATCCCAGGAAAACAGCTCTGTAGACATAAACCTAATTCAAGCAGGTGTTGAGGAATACAGAAAAGCCTGTCTAAAACTACTCCAACTCAAGTCTCTTTGGTTTCAGTGAGACTTATGGCCAAGTAAGTTTGCATAGTCCAGCATCCTATTTCCTACGGTGGCAGCCAGATGCCTCTGGGAAGCCCACAAGTAGGACATGAGTGCAATAGCAGCCTCCTGCTGTTGTTCCCAACAGGTACCATTTCAAAGAACTGAGGATGCTAACCTCTGCTGCATTCCTTCCTAGAAAGCAATCAGTATGGGTATCCATGGACTCCTGGAAGTGCAAATCTGGAATGTTGCAAGAAAGTTAAAACAACAACAACAACAACAAGGAAGGAAGGAAGGAAGGAAGGAAGGAAGGAAGGAAGGAAGGAAGGAAGGAAGGTGTAGGTTTATTGTGGTGTAGTCTATAGACACAATGAAAGCTTTAATTGGGTGGTGGTTGTACACAGATGCCAACTAAAAATCAAGTCAACTCATAACAATCCATTTCTGATTTACTAGATCTGACTTACCTGCTTGCCAATTTTTGGCCAGCCATGCCTCCCATGGCAGCCATCTTGTGTCAAAGCATGGATCCCACCACAGCTATTTTGTTGTGGCTTCCATGCCACTTTATCAAAACTCCAAATGTGCCCATAGGCCTCAAAAGGTACAGATCCCTGCCCACATGTAAAGGGGGGGGGACCTCCTTGCATACAGAAACTAATCTGCCACTTCAAGAAGACAGGTAGTCTTGAACTTTCTTCACTGAAAAGCTGGCTTTCTATGGAGAAGGAATTTGTGATGGGTGGGAAATTGGTTTCCTGTGCCATCCGTTGTTTGAAATGGTACAGTCTTAGGAATTCCACTGTTGTTTGAAATGGTAGTCTTAGGAATTTCATACCATATGATCCACCAGAGTGCATGGACTGGCTCTTAAGATTTAAATGTACCCCCAAAGCCTTTCACTCTTCTTACAGATTGATGATGGCTGATCATAGGGCACTTGATGGTGATGGGAAGAAACTCTGAATATGCACCAAGCACTGAAAATGGGACCGCATGTTCATCCTAATCCCTCATGCCACTGTGCTCTTCAAGAGTTCCAGTCCAGTTCAGTTGTGCTTCTGCAGGAGCATTTCCTGGCTTCCTGGTAGACCAGGTGGACTTTGTCCCTTCAAATGGAGAGAATGGGTGGATCCAAATGACTATTTGTCTTGGTGGGGTGTCTATATTGTTTTACCTGTATTCTGATTTCTGATCAAGAGCAGACGTGCGGTACGATTCTTCTAGGGATGGGGAAAATTTGTCCAGTTTGCATTTTAATGCAGACTTGCCTAATTTTGTACTTTTGAACCACTATGTGAATCGAAAATTGGTTATCCTTTGAAATTCACACCTCTCTGAATTTTGCAATGGGGTTCGCCAATAAAAACAGGTGTACAAAAAGGCATATCTGTGTGTGTGTGTGTGTGTGTGTGTGTTAAAAATGCATCATATTAGAGAAATTGCATGCCAAATACATGTATATTAGACAAAAATGCTAAAAAAAAGCCTATGAATGTTATATATTAATATATATATAACACACAAATTTGAGGATGAGCTGAACTTACAGTGAGACTGGAGAAGTCCTGAGATCAACCAAACATAAGACAGAGGAAATGAGAAACTGAGAGAAACCAAACTTAATATATTCATCCTTCCCTAGATTCCCTTCACCATTTGGCAGGACTTACCAAGTCATTAAATGCCGGTGATGTAAGTTACCATTTGGAAAATGGCCACCTGTACTATTCACCCATCATCTGAATTGTTATGGCTGGGGCTTAAACAATCCATCAATCAAAATAACACCCTTAACCATGTTGCATTTCATATGCTTTGTTATGCTTAAATTCTTTTCCCAGTTGCACTGTATTTGGATATTTCTTTTAAATGGAGAGACATCTGGTTGTTAAAGGCATTTTTAGGGAACGAGATTTAATAAAGAATAAATCATTTTTTAACAATCCAGATGGCAATCGATCATAATTGAGAGCTGACATAGCATGGTGGAAAAGAGAATGGGCAATGGGTCAGGAATTTTTCCGTTAGATCAGAGGTGCTGAACCTCTTTTCAGCCCTAGAGCTGAATTGAATTTTGGAGATGCTCTTGGGGGCACATCCCAACGGTGGGTGGGGCCAAAGGAAAAAGGGTGGAGCCAACTACCAACACTACCAGCAGACTTTAGTGCCAGTTACTAAACCTTTGGAGAGGCATTTCAGCATTTAAGGATGGGGAGAAAAAAATTCACACAACAATGAGGAAACCACCAAATGATTGCCAGTTGGGGAAAAGGGGGCAGGGCTGGATTGAGACTCCAAATTTGACCCACAAAATTAGGTCCACACCCCTGAGTTAGACTCTCACCTCAGCTGTTAATTCACTACCGGCACAATCCTATGCAGGTTTAGACAGAAATGAGAACTCCCAGCATGCTGGGAGTTGTAGGATTTCTTTCTGCCTAAACCTACATAGCCCTAAGCAGCCTTGGGCCAGCCCTTCTTTCTCAGACTCAGCCCCACATTCACAACCTCTGACAGAGACCCAGAGAGACACTGCCTGTCAGAATAAACAATACTGGGCTAGATGGACCAATGCTCTGACTAAGGCAGCTTAAGCTCCTATGTCCAATGAACGTGAAACAATTTGAACATTTGGAAGATGCTACATAAAGGCTAGATGTTATTGTATCGCCCGGGGATTTTTGCTTTGATCAATGGATGGAAGAAAATCCATTGATGTCCTGTCCATCTTTTTCTATACCCAAGGAAGGAATGTCCACAAATATTCCCTTTTCTAAAAGGGATATTTGAACAAAGGACGGAACTCTGCTTTAAAGGATTTATGGTGCCATTCAAAAGAAAACTTGTTGAGAAATCACATTAATTCACTATCCCATGATTGCTGGCATTTGAACCAAGATTGATTTATTTAAAAGGCTCCAAACAACCTCCAGGGGAGATTATGCCGCCTGCTCCCTAATCAACAGCAACTTCAAAAAGGCTTAGAGCTAAAATATCACCGGTAGGGAACCTCCATAAAGGCTAGCTTTTAAGCAGGAAACAAATAGGGTGTTTGGGTTATAATGCTAGGGGGTGGATTTGGTGCTTTGATCACTTAATTGTTGCAGCGTTCTGGCATGGTGGCAGTGGTGCTGGTTTGTAAACCCCATGGAGGGTGAGGTCTCCATGCGCTGTGTACCTACTCATAAAGGAGACTGTTTGCAGAGGATAACTGCCCTTGAACTCAAGTCATCCTCCAGCTTGTTAATGTCTTCAAGAGGTGAACAAGAGGTTGCAGTAAGATGAAAGAATCCACAGTTCCTGGAAAGCTCAGGGGCCCTGAAGTCACCCATGGATCATGTTGAGCAACCGTAGGTGTGATGTCTTTCATGGGAACAGTTTATCGTTCTATAACTGCCTTCCCCAACCTGGTGAATTCCACATGTTTTGGAAGTCAACTCCCATCAACTCTACCCAGCAAGACTAGAATGTTAGTTCACACTTCTCTGAATTTTGCAATGAGGTTCGCCAATATACACAGGTGTACAAAAAGGCATATCTGTGTGTGTGTGTGTGTGTGTGTGTTAAAAATGCATCATATTAGAGAAATTGCATGCCAAATACATGTATATTAGACAAAAATGCTAAAAAAAGCCTATGAATGTTATATATTAATATATATATATATATAAAACACAAATTTGAGGATGACCTGAACTTACAGTGAGTAGGGGTGCACGAAAGTCACTTACCTGGTCTCACAGCTTTTCGCGGTGGGGGGGAGGCGCTTCGCTGCTCCCCCCACGAAGTTCAGGCCGGGAGGGGGACGCTTCCCGCCTCGCCCGGCCGAAATTCAGGCCGGGGAGGAGGTGCCCCGCCTCGCCCGGCCGCGAAATTAAAAGTTAAAAAAAAAAAATGCCCCCGTGATAGGCTACGTGACGATTAACGTAGCCTATCATGGCTAGATCTGCAAAGTCAGCCATGATAGGCTACGTAAATCGTCATGTAGCCTATCACAGGTAGGGATGGTGGAGAATTTCTCCCCGAAACTTCGAGGGGCCGAGCACCAACGTGTTCAGCCCCCCGAACAAGTTTCGGGGAGAAATTCTCCGCACCCCCCCCGCACCCCGCACACACCCCCCAGGACGGGACTTACCTTTGGCAAATGTCCCTCCCGGCGGCGGGTCTGGCCGGCGGTTCGTCGGGTCTTCGTCCGGGGCGGGAGCGGCAGCCGGTCTTTCGACCAGCTGCCGATGCCGACGCCATTCCAATAAAAGAAAAAAAATGCCCCTGTGATAGGCTATGTGATGATTAATGTAGCCTACCACGGCTAGATTTGCAAAGTCAGCCGTGATAGGCTACGTAAATCGTCACGTAGCCTATCACGGGTGACTTTAAAAAAAAAAAAAAGCGCGTACGGCTAATGGCAGCCCCCATAGGGAGCCGCCATTCACATTCCTTATTTGGTCGCTGTAGTCTACGTAAAGATTACGTAGACTACAGCGAAAATAAGGGCAACGCTATTTGCGTTGCCCTTATTTTCGCCGTAGTCTACGTAAAGATTTACGTAGCCTATCACGGCTGACTTTGCAGATCATGATAGGCTACGTTAATCGTCACGTAGCCTATCACGGGGGTGAGTTTTGTTTTGTTTTTTACTTTTAATTTTGCGGCCGGGCGAGGCGGGAAGCCTCCCCCCCAGCCTGAATTTCGGCCGGGCGAGGCGGGAAGCCTCCCCCCGCAGCCTGAACTTCGCTGGGGGAGCAGCGAAGCGCCTCCCCCCCACCGCGAAAAGCTGCGAGACCAGGTAAGTGACTTTCGTCCAACCCTAATCATGGGTGACTTTAAAAAAAAAAAAAGCACGTATGCAAATGGCGGCCCCCATAGGGAGCCACCATTCACGTTCCTTATTTGGTCGCTGTAGTCTACATAAATCTTTACGTAGACTACAGTGACCAAATAAGGAACGTGAATGGCGGCTCCCTATGGGGGCCGCCATTATCCGTACGTGCTTTTTTTTTTTAAGTCACCCATGATAGGCTGACTTTGCAAATCTAGCCATGATAGGCTACGTTAATCGTCACGTAGCCTATCATGGGGGCATTTTTGTTTTTTTTTTCTTTTATTGGAATGTCGTCGGCGGCGGCAGCCGGTCGAAAGACCGGCTGCCGCTCCCACCCCGGATGAAGACCCGACGAACCGCCAGCCGGACCCGCCGCCAGGAGGGACATTCGCCAAAGGTAAGTCCCGCCCCGGGGGGGGTGCGGGGGGTGGGGGTTGCAGAGAATTTCTCCCCGAAACTTGTTCGGGGGGCCGAACACGTTGGCGCTCGGCCCCCCGAAGTTTCGGGGAGAAATTCTCCGCCAACCCTAACAGTGATACTGGAGAAGTCCTGAGATCAACCAAACATAAGACAGAGGAAATGAGAAACTGAGAGAAACCAAACTTAATATATTCATCCTTCCCTAGATTCCCTTCACCATTTGGCAGGATATTAATACATATATATAACACACAAATTTGAGGATGAGCTGAACTTACAGTGAGACTGGAGAAGTCCTGAGATCAACTCTAGCCAGCAAGGTTAGGAATGCTGGGACTTGTAAACCAAAGCTTCTGGGGGGCACCAGGTAGAGGAAGGCTGTTTTATAGACATGAAATGATTACCCTTGTGTAGATGGCCACTGAGTGGACAAATCAGTGTACAAATTAAGGCATGAGGATGCTGGATCCTGTTCAGACAGGGCCTATGTGCATACTCACTAACGTATGCATGATTCCTAAGAGTGACCCACACACTGCAAAATGTGTAGGGACTAGGGATGGCCGAAAATTTCTCCCCGAAACTTCGGGGGGCCAAGAGCCAACGTGTTCGGCCCCCCGAACAAGTTTCGGGGAGAAATTCTCCGCACCCCCGCACCCCCCCGGGACGGGACTTACCTTTGACAAATGTCCCTCCCGGCGGCGGGTCTGGCCGGCGGTTCATCGGGTCTTCGTCCAGGGCGGGAGCGGCAGCCGGTCTTTCGACCGGCTGCCGCCGCCGCCGACATTCCAATAAAAGAAAACAAAAACAAAAATGCCCCCATGATAGGCTACATGACGATTAACGTAGCCTATCATGGCTAGATTTGCAAAGTCAGCCGTGATAGGCTACGTAAATCGTCACGTAGCCTATCATGGGTGACTTTAAAAAAAAAAAAAAGCGCGTACGGATAATGGCGGCCCCCATAGGGAGCCGCCATTCACGTTCCTTATTTGGTCGCTGTAGTCTACGTAAAGATTTACGTAGACTACAGTGACCAAATAAGGAACGCGAATGGCGGCTCCCTATGGGGGCCGCCATTTGCGTACGTGCTTTTTTTTTTTTTAAAGTCACCCGTGATAGGCTACGTGACGATTTACGTAGCCTATCACGGCTGACTTTGCAGATCTAGCCGTAATAGGCTACGTTAATCGTCACGTAGCCTATCACGGGGGTGATTTTTGTTTTTGTTTTACTTTTAATTTCGTGGCCGGGTAAGGCGAGGCGCCTCCTCCCCGGCCTGAATTTTGGCCGGGCGAGGCGGGAAGCCTCCACCCCAGCCTGAACTTCGCGGGGGGAGCAGCGAAGCCCCTCCCCCCCACCGCGAAAAGCTGCAAGACCAGGTAAGTGACTTTCGTGCACCCCTAATCACGGGTGACTTTAAAAAAAAAAAAAAAAAAAAAGCGCGTACACAAATGGCGGCCCCCATAGGGAGCCGCCATTCGCATTCCTTATTTGGTCGCTGTAGTCTACGTAAATCTTTACGTAGACTTCGGCGAAAATAAGGGCAACGCAAATAGCTTTTGCTATTACTTTTAATACTTTTAATTTCGCGGCCGGATGAGGCGAGGCGCCTCCTGCCCGGCCTGAATTTCAGCCGGGCGAGGCGGGAAGCCTCCCCCCCCTGGCCTGAACTTTGCGGGGAGAGCAGTGAAGCACCTCCCCCCCACTGCGAAAAGCTGCGAGACCAGGTAAGTGACTTCGTGCACCCCTAGTAGGGACGTCGCAAGTGTCATTCGTATAATCCCTCTAATATTGTGCTTATTTAGCTTTCCCAGCTCCAAACTGCTCATATTTGAATATGCACATTTTTTTAACTTCCTGTTTTACGCAGAAATCAAAGGCACGAAAATGGCGGTGCTCACCGACCGGGTTCGCGGTGAGCACTCAGGAATTCACCAAACTCGTGGGTGGCTTGAGCGCAGGTTCGGGGGGATGTGAGCAGGGGCGCTGCTTCGGTGAGTGCCTGGAGATCCCGAACTAGGGTGAGTTCTTACATCCCTAATCATGTGTAGGGGGTAGATGTGTATTAGCCTCTGTGCAATAGGTCCATCAATGCATGGAAATCAAGGGTGGTTCCAGAACACCTGATCCCAGTTCTGCCCACAGGTGTTTGTTCATAGAAGCAATGACCAGATGCACAAGGCCATAGAATGTGAGGGGGCAATCCATAGGAGCCCCCCAACTCAGAGGCTTCTGAGATTCCTATGCCCTGCCGGGCTGAAGTCAGCAGGGCAGGAGGAGCGGCAGAGGCCATCTTTGCCTCCCCGTCCTCTGATCTCCTGTATTTACTAGATGGGCTTTTTAGCTCATCTAGTGAAGGTGCTTTGGAGGGGAAGGGAAGGAGGCTGGAGGAGACTCAGGACAAACTGTATCCTGGCCTCTCCCATCTCCTCCCCTCCCTGCCTGCTGAACGCTCCCTTTTCCCCTTCTCCAAGTTCATTTTTCTGACCTTGGAGAGGCAGGCAGCATAGATCTCTCTGCAACAGTCGTGACAGGGAGGAGTCTGGGGCAGGATCTCCAACTCCCCCTTCGGAGGTCAGAGCGCTGCTTCTGTCCTCTGAAGGGGTTTTCACACCCAGAGACCATAGGATTGCTTTCTGAATGGCCCAACATTGTTTCTGCCTTATCAGTCTGAGAATGCCTTGTTCTTCTAGCTGATTGCAGGAACACCAAAAGAGATAAGCAGAAGTCACACTGGATGTACCTGCTGCATTTCAGAAAGCAGACCGGGACACCATATGTTTGAATTCTCTGACACATCATACTCCACATACAGACTGGTATGTCATGGACAAAGTTGAGAGACCACCCCTTGCACTGATATGCTTGCATGGCCTATGCAAGGTGAAAACATGGCCAAGGAGTTCTCAACGATTCAGTCCCCTGCCTGCAGACTGAAATGATGCAGCCCCCAAAATAGTTACATCTCACGTGGCTTCTGCTCATCTGTTTCAGCTCTGATATAGAACAAAATAACAGATGTCCCTCCTGCACAGTGACAAAGGCTCCCTTTCACACCTGGCAGCATGGAAAAGCTCTTGACTCTGGGCAAAACAGACATTACTTTAAATCGCTGTCTAGCAGATGTTTTTTTTTATTTTTACTCTAGAGTAGGTGTAAGGGACAGTCTGGATTGGGACTCTAGCATTGGGGTTGGGGGAGGGGCTTTAACAATCCAGATTGGACCCTCATGTCTACTCTAGAGTAAAAATGAAAAATAGGGTGTAACTGCTAGGCACAGCTCAGTTTTGGCACACAGATCAGCTGCTGATCAGAGATACGAGCTTTACCCCACCAGTCCAGGAGAGGAGGAAAGGCCTGGGGAAAAGCTGATGGGCCAGAAGGGGATGTGATCTTGTTGACTGCATGAGCAACTGTTTTGTGGCAGCTAGGAGCAAACAGGATCCTGGTGGTAGTATGGTATGCTACCTGCCTTTATTGTACCTGAGGTTCATTGATCTTTGTGCCTTCTGCTGTAACTTAATCAGAGGAGTTGCCATCCTACAGTATGCAAAGCTTGGGAACTCTGGATACATGCAGATGCCGTCCTGACTACTAACTATGCGCATTTTGCACATGTGTGAAAATGTGCGTTTTTTCCAAGAAAGTGCATTATCATGCATGTGCAAAAATGTGCATTCACAAAATTTTCGCATATGCAAAATGTGCTTTCACAAAGATGTGCATTTTTCGCACATGCGTAAATATGCACTTTTTTTGTGATCGGCATTTTATTTTTCAAAAAATGGCAACAGTGGAGCTTCACAAAGCTGCCAGGGTGAGGGTGGGCTACTTGCCAAGCATAGGCAGGGGGTGAGTGGGGGCAGTGGCTCAGTGAGCGGGGCTCGGGGGGGGGCAGGGGCGGTTCTGCCAGATTCCCGGATGGAATTGGGCACCTGCACCATCCCTACTCTCTTGTGCACATGTCCATTGATCAACAGCAAACTTTCCCAATTATACATCAGGATCTCCTCTCCCAAACTCAGTGAACGCCAGCTTGGGAGACATATTGGCTTTCCTCCCAGAGAACCCCTGAATACAGATGTTGTATTAGAAGCTGCTTCAGTGCAAGTCTTTGCAGGACTAACTAACTGGTGCTCGTGGTAGCCCTTTAGATCTGCTGAGGCTTCATTCTCCTTGTTTTAAGACTGAGCTTAATTTAGATTGAAAATGGCCTGCCAAGTACGAAGGACACTGTTTAACTTTGTTGTAAGAAGAGCTGGTTGCCACCATACCATTTTTTAAATAAGTAATATACCTAAGCAGGGAGGGTGGGTCTACTCTACTCATTCCTGATTTCTGATTGGGCAAAGGCCCATGGCATCTGATTGGCTGCTGAGATTATACATGAGGGCACTGCAGTTGGCCTGTCTTTAATAGGGGCCTATTGGACTGGCTTGTTTTTCCCCATATTGTGTCTCCGACATTTGCTGCAAGGCAATTGCTGGAAGTCATGTATGCTTGTGGGTGTGGCAAGGCCTATGTTGTCACACTGCCTGTCAGAAGTTACCCAACCCATCTGTGTGTAACTAGGGATGTCAGATAAATCTGCAACAGATTAAAATGAGCACAGATTTCTATGAATCTGACCTGCAGATTCTCCAGCAGACCAGCTTTTTCCAGGTTGTATGGATTCCGCGGACTTGTTGCAGACAGGTTTTTTGCTTTTGTGAGGGATTTGTGCCAATACACACTTGCGCAAATGTGCTAATGCACACTTGTGCTAATGCATATTACCACTAATGCAAGTTACCGCAAGTAGAATGAACATCTGGTTTAAAAAATCCAACACTGTCTATGGACGATGGAGCAAAAGACATGAAACAATCTGCGAAACAACGATGGAATGGATTTAACAAAATCTATGCATCCGTATTTGTAATGCAAGCCTCCTACGGGAAGATATAAATGTGCCGAAAAAGATTCCCTGAAGAAGGGGAAGCGAGAGTGCCAGTATGCAAGCTAACAACAAATTAGGTTTCTCTACAGGCTCCCTTCGCCGACATATCTGAGGCTTGAAAATTGCTTACAGTCTAAAAGTGAGGATTTGGTATTATTTTGATTATACTGAGATAATCTTTCCTGATTCTTAAAGAACCTTCTTTCAGGGGAGGGGGGAGAAGATGATAGTAGTTTAAGTCAGAGGGCTGCTTGATTGGCCACTTCATCTCACAAAGACACACA
The DNA here is from genome assembly GCF_057233095.1 of Heloderma suspectum. Taxonomy (NCBI): domain Eukaryota; kingdom Metazoa; phylum Chordata; class Lepidosauria; order Squamata; family Helodermatidae; genus Heloderma; species Heloderma suspectum. The sequence goes on from NC_139461.1 coordinate 9,456,045, forward strand.
TCAGCACCTCCTTTATGAAAATTTAAATTGGTTACCTCAGTTGGAGAAAATGAAAGATCCTTTTATTCTTTCTGGAGTGTGTGTTTTCCTTTTTTTTCTTTTCCTCCCCCTGTGTGTTATCAGCATTATACCAGAGGGAGACTTTTTTATTCTCTCCCTTCCCTTCCCTTCCTAGTGCTTTCTTTTTAAATCCCCCCCGCCATCTCCTTCAGTTTTGATCAGAAAATGAACAGTTGGCCGAAAATAAGTTATACTCCATGGAGGCAGCCCAGCAAGTGAAAGGAAAGCAGTGTGTTGTGGGATGTTAAATCCAAGAGTGCTCAAAAGCAAATGCGTCCTTCTTTTGAAGCCTTGTCAGTTGATGTGGATTCAAGACGAGGCTGGACATCCACCTGTCAGGGATGCTCTGACTTGGATTCCTGCATTGAGCAGGGGGTTGGACTCAATGGCCTTGTAGGCCCCTTCCAACCCTACTATTCTATGATTCTATGACTCTATGATGCACAGTATTTACAAAAAGTTACTTGTACCCACAAATTCTATTAGGACAGTGGGCAGAATGAACAGATACATGGAGACAAAAAATCTAGATGGAGAACGATGTGGTCACTACAGCTCAGAAGTGGGGCTGTAGTAACCTATTCTCAAACATCTTCAGCTGGTATTTGGGCAGGAGATCAGCTGCTTGTTCTGAGAGCTGACTGCATAACTGCCAATGTCAGAAAGATTGTGGGTACAAAATATATAAGTGCTTATTTACTGAGCTTAATCGTTATCTCATCTGAAAGGATATGGGAAAAATAAGAACTTCATGCAAACAAGCATTTGATGTATCTTGGAGCAATAAACCAATTTAAAATACTATGTGCAAAAACACCATTTTATACAAATATGCTCTAAAATATACATACCCTTTGGCTATTTGATATGCAGAGATGTCTTACAGCATTGTAATAGCCTTAAGCTCATTCATCTTCAGATGCTATATTTATCCATTGCTTTCTGTGTTCTTTCCAAGTTGGAAACACTTTGCTTTTTAGACCAGGTCTATTACCAGCAATTAATCATAGTAGCGAAACTGAACCTCCTTATTCAGAGGCAGTACACCCATGCAAAGCCATTGCTGGAGTAAGGTAAATAGCAGAGAATGGTTTAGCAGAGAATGGTTGAGGAATTCATGATTTGCTTGTTACTGGGTTTCCAATACATATTTGTTTGGTTGGGCACCACTGAAAATAAGTAGGGATGTGCAAATCACCAAAAATCAAGCTCGAAACTCGTTCTGACTCAAGTCCATATCAGATTGCAAGCTTTGTTTTTGTTTTCCTTTTCACATGAAAATCCATGCATATTTCCCTGCATATTTTTCCAAATGTACTCATCACTTGTGCACATCTTCTCCCATTGATCATAGCATATTTGTACGCATTTTTCAAAAGTGCACATTGTTTAATGTACCCCTTTCAAATGTATGTATGCTGTCGAATCCATTTCGGGGGGTCTGCCAATCACATTGATTGGACATGTACACACTTGGACATGTACAGACTTTGACCGCAGATTCCATCCAAGTCTGTGTTCTGTCTGAAAGGTGTGAACACAGTAAATCCTGATTAAAAAATGAACTGAAATGAATTTCTCATACATCCCTAAAACAAGACATTGGACTAGGTAAACTCACTTGTCTTCCATAACTCCTTTAGTTGAAAACAACTGCAGAGGTTTCATTGGGCATTACAGGCATTTAATGGGAAACCTTTCGAGATAGGACAATAGAAAGTGTCACTCTAGGCCCAGTCTTCTCAGTGCCATATCTTTAACTTCCTAGAGCAGCCTTCCCCAACCTGGTGCCTTCCGGATGTTTTGGGGTACAAAACAACTTGTTTAATCCGGACAAGATGGAGGTACTGTGGGTTGGGAAACCAACTACTCTGGACAGCAGTTTACAACTGGTCTTAGATGGGGTTGCAGTCCCCCTGAAAGACCAGATCATTCTGGGAGTCCTCCTGGCCTCTGTGCTAACTGGGAAAGCCCAGGCAACTGTGGTATCCAGGAGTGCTTTTTACAAGTTTTACTTGTAAAAGTTGGACTCGGGGGTTGGACTCGATGGCCTTGTAGGCCCCTTCCAACCCTACTACTATTCTATGATTCTAGGTTTAGGCTGGTATGCCAGCTGCGGCCCTATCTGGAAAGGCCAGATCTTGCCTCAGTTATCCACGCACTAGTGACGTCCAGGATGGACTACTGTAATGTGCTGTAAGTGGGGCTGCCTTTAGAGACGGTTCAGAAATTTCAGCTTGTGCAGATTTCATCTGCCTGAATGTTGGTAGGGGTGAGGCAATTTGGTCATATAATGCCTATACTGCACCACCTGCACTGGTTACTGGTGTGTCTTTCCAAGCCCAATTTAAAATGCTGGTCTTGACCTTTAAAGCCGTAAATGGTTTGGGACTAGGGATGTTGGAGAATTCTGCCATGGATTCCAGGGAGGCTGAATGCCAGCACATTTGTCCTCCTGGAATCCATGGTGGAACAAAGCCACCCGCCCCACCACCCCACAAAATGGGCCCGGAACGGAGCCTACCTTTGTCGGCCGTTCCTGTGCTTGTCGAATGGCAGCCGCGTCTGCAGCTGCCATTCGCGTCTTTCGAATGGTCGTGATAGGCTACGTACGTATTTACATAGCCTATCATGGCTAACGCAGGGACGCCATTTGCATCCCTGTGGAGGCCGTGATAGGCTACGTAAATATATACGTAGCCTATCATGGCTAAAGACATGGACGCAAATGGCGGTGGCTACGGCGGCCGCCATTTGCATCCCTGTGTAGCCCAGCAGCCAGATGTCTGGCTGCAGGCGGCCCCGGCTGGTGGCTCCGTGGAGTCACCACAGAGCGGAGCTGGCCAGGAAGGATTCCGGGGGGAGAGAAGGAGCTCCTCCCCCCCCCACTGTGAATTGCCCGACGCGGAGCCAGGTAAGTGTTTCATACATCCCTATTTGGGACCAAATTACTTGAAGGACTACCTTCACCCATATCAGCCTGCCCACACTTTAAGATAAGGAAGAGAGGCCCTTCTCATTTGCCCACCCATGAGAGCAGTTAGGTGGGTGACCACATATGAGAGGGCCTTCTCTGCAGTGGCCCCACTCCTTTGGAACAAATTGCCATCGGAGGTCTGCCATGCTCTGTCATTCCAGACTTTTAAGAAGGCCTTGAAAACATATTATTTTACCTTGGCATTCTCATGATATGACTGCTGTTGTTGATGCTTTTGCAGTTATGATTGCTGCTGGTTTGGTTGTTGGCCATTATTGTTATTTTTATTGCTATTTTACTGTGTTTATGTTTTTAATCGCTTTTAATATTTAACTGCTTTTATGTATTTTATTCTGTAAGATGCTTTGGGAGGGCTTCTGCCCTGAAAAGCTGCCAATAAATATTTTAAATACATAAATAAAAATAAACTCGCAGAAATGATATGACTCTCATGACTGGAATACAGCAACTGAAGGATATAACTTGTTCAAAAAGAACAGGGGAAACAGAAAGGAAGGTGGGGTAGCACTATATGTTAAAAATACATATCTCTGTGCAGAAATACAGGAGGATGAGCTTGGTAGCCCCATCGAGAGCGTCTGGGTCAAAATAAATGGAGCAAAGAATAAAAGGAACCTGGTGGTTGGAGTCTACTACCGGCCACCCAATCAAGGAGAAGACGAGGATGAAACTTTTAAAAAGCAAACAGCCAGTGTTTCAAGGAAGCATAATGTAGCAGTAATGGGGGACTTCAATGTCCTTGATATTTGTTGGGAGACAAATTCTGCAAAACATGGCCTGTCCAGGAAATTCCTGACTTGTGTAGCAGATAACTTCCTCCTACAGAAAGTAGAAGAAGGAACTAGAGGATTGGCTATGGTTGACTTGATCCAAACCAACAGAAATGACTTAGTGGATCAAGTAGCAGTTACAGTTATGCTTGAGTTCTTGGTTCTAAAGGAAGCAAAAGCTGAGTGTAGCCAAACGCGTACCCTGGATTTTAGGAAAGCTGATTTTAATAAACTCAGATAAGTAAGGTCCCATGGCAAGAGACTCTAATGAGAAAAGGAGTCCAAGATGGGTGGGAGTTTTTTAAAAAGGAAATTCTCAAGGCACAATTACAAACAATTCCAACAAGAAAAAAAGGTGGAAGACAACAGAAGAAGCCAATGAGGCTTCACAAAAAGCTTAGAGAAGACCTGAAAACAAAAAAGGACACATATAGGAAGTGGAGGGAAGACCAAGCAACAAAGGAAGAGTATAGGCAGGTAGCACAGAATTGCAGGGATGGTGTGAGGAAGGCTAAAGCTGAGAACAAGCTGAGGTTAGCGAGTGATGCTAAAAGCAATAAAAAGGCTAGAGTAATAGTAATACACCCTAGACTAATAAAGAAACTGGCAGAAGAACTCTCAGAACCGCTGTCTATTCTCTTTGAGAAATCATGGAGGACAGGTGAAGTGCCAGATGACTGGAGGACAGCTTATGTTGTCCCTCTCTTCAAAAAGGGTGAAAAGGAGGAACATGGGAACTACAGACCAGTCAGTCTGACATCCATCCCTGGGAAAATTCTGGAGCAGATGATAAAGCAATCCATCTGGAAGCACCTTGAAAACAATGCAGTGATTACTCGAAGCCAACATGGATTTGTCAAGAACAAATCCTGCCAGATGAATCTGATCTCTTTTTTGGATCAAGTAACCTCCCTTGTGGACTGTGGGAATGCTGTGGACATAATATACCTCGACTTCAGCAAAGCTTTCGACAAAGTGCCCCATGATATCCCAATGAGCAAACTAGCTCAAAGTGGGCTAGATGAAACAATTATCACATGGATCCACCGTTGGCTACAGAATCAGACTAAAAGAGTGCTTATCAATGGGATCTGCTCAAACTGGGGAGAGGTAACGAGTGAGGTACTGCAGGGCTCAGTCCTGGGTCCAGTGCTCTTCAACATTTTTATTAATGCCTTGGAGGAGGAAGTGCAGGGAACGGTGATCAAATTTGCAGATGACACAAAATTGGGCGGGATAGCTAATACTTTGGAAGACAGAAACAAAATTCAAAGTGATCTGGATAGACTGGAGCGCTGGGCAGAAAACAACAGAATGACATTTAATAGGGATAAATGCCAAGTTCTGCACCTAAGAAAAAGAAACCAAATGCACAGTTACAAGATGGGGGATACGTGGCTCAACAACACTACAAGCGAGAAGGAATTGTTGTCGATCACAAGCTGAATATGAGCCAACAATGTGCTGTGGCTGCAAAAACGGCCAATGCTATTTTGGGCTGCATTCATAGAAGCATAGCTTCTAAATCCCGGGAAATACTAGTTCCCCTCTACTCAGCACTGGTCTGTGCACCACATTTTAAGAAGGATGCAAACAAACTGGAGAGGGTTCAGAGGAGGGCAACAAAAATGATCCAGGAACTGGAAACAAAGCCCTATGAAGAGAGTGAAAGAACTGGGCATGTTTAGCCCTGAGAAGAGAAGACTGAAGGGAGATAGGACAGGGCTCGTCAAGGACTTGAAAGGCTGTCACAGAGAGGAAGGCCAGGATCTCTTCTCGATCATCCCAGAGTGCAGGACACGGAATCATGGGCTCAAGTGACAGGAAGCCAGATTCCAGGTGAACTTCAGGAAAAACTTGCTGACTGTCAGAGCAATACGACAATGGAACCAATTCCCTAGGGAGGCGGTGGGCTCTCCCACACTGGAGGCATTCAAGACGAGGCTGGACAGCCCTCTGTCAGGGATGCTCTGACTTGGATTCCTGCATTGAGCACGGGGTTGGACTCAATGGCCTTGTAGGCCCCTTCCAACCTTCCTATGCTATGATTCTATGAATTCCTAACCACTGGCAATGAGAGTTAAAGTTTAAATCATCTGGGGGGCACCAGGTTGGAGAAGACTGTCCTACAACATAAACTGAAGCCAATATGGTGCACTGATTCACTGAGAAAAACCTTTGGTGCACCACAAGCTGTAGCTGCCGCAGCAGATATAACTAGATGAAATAGCTTGCGAGTTGGCAGCAAAATGCAGAGGCCTTGCCCTGCTGCCTGGCAGAACATTCAGTGCATTCATCAAAATGCCTGGCTGCAGCTTCCACTTCCAGCCAGGTGGAGGATGGTCACAAATATCCAGTGGAGAGACCATGAAACAGGTCAACTCCACATATGAAGCAGGCCTCACCACAGAGCATATCAGTTTCGCTCTGAGAATATAAGGGCAGCTCGGCTGGATCTAACCAGGGTGCAACAGGTCCAGCATATACCCAGCCATCTGTTTCCCAAGTGGTCAGCCAGATGCATCCAGAAAGGCCACAAGCCGAGCACAAAGGCAAGAAACTTCCTTAATTTCCACCCCAACACCCAATCAAACAAGATGAGTATGTCTAGCGAGGGATGCTAAAAGCAACAAAAAGGCTTCCTTCAGCTACGTGCATAGTAAAAGACAGAGGAAAGAAATGGTGGTTCAGCTATTAAATAAGGATGGCAAAATGATCACAGATGACAAAGAAAAGGCAGAAGTGCTCAATTTCTACTTTGGCTCTGTCTCCTCCCAAAAGAGGGTCTATGACCCCCCTGGCAAAGGCCAAGTACAGGCTGAAGGGGCAGGATTGCAGCTTGAGATCGATAGGCATATGGTCAACGAACACCTAATTAGTTTGAATGAATCTCCAGGGGCAGATGAACTGCATCCTAGAGTAATAAAGGAACTGGCAGAAGAACTCTCAGAACCGCTGTCTATTCTCTTTGAGAAATCATGGAGGACGGGGGAAGTGCCAGATGACTGGAGGAGGGCTCATGTTGTCCCTAACTTCAAAAATGGTAAAAAGGAGGAACTGGGAACTACAGACCAGTCAGTCTGACATCAATCCCTGGGAAAATTAATAGAAGCATAGCTTCCAAATCCTGGGAAGTACTAGATCCCCTCTACTCGGCACTGGTTAGGCCTCATCTGGAGTACTGTGTCCAGTTCTGGGCACCACATTTTAAGAAGCCAGATTCCGGCTGAACATCAGGAAAAACTTCCTGACTGTTAGAGCAATATGACTATGGAACCAATTACCTAGGGAGGTAATGGGCTCTCCCACACTGGTGGCATTCAAGACGAGGCTGGGCAGCCATCTGTCAGGGATACTCTGACTTGGATTCCTGCATTGAGCAGGGGGTTGGACTCGATGGCCTTGTAGGCCCCTTCCAACCCTACTATTCTATGATTCTATGATTCTTGACTGGAGCAGTCAAAGAGATGGACTTATTTCCCTTTGGCCACCATCTACTTCCATTTTCCAATATATGTGAGGAACACAGGAACATAGGAAACTGTCAGGGTGGACACTGAGCCCATAGAATCCCAGAGTAGTTCTGATTCTGAGGAAGAGGAGTCGCTCCTGGGAGAGGAGTGTGCTCCTCTTTCCCAGGGCCAACAGCTGACGGAGATTCCCCCCACCAGCATTCCTAGCTTAGATAGCAGTCCTGGGAGTGACAGAGCGCGGGAAGCAGACTTGATGGACGCGCGACGCCGACGCAGAGAGCGGCGCCAACTGGAGGGTGCAGAAAGGAGGCGTAGTGCCTGGTTGGCGCGCAAACAACAGCTGCGCCCAGAGGATCCAAGGGAAAAGGGGAGGGCCTCTCCCTAGTCCTTAAGTTCAGGGGTCTGCCAGTAATTCCCTTTCAAACGGGGACCAACTGTTCCAACGTAGGGCATAGGTACTCTGCTGCTCATATCTAGTTGCTAACGGTGGAGCTGTTAAGCTGTAAAAGAGGAATAAAGCTTTGAAAAGAATCCATTTGTCTGTGTCTGGACTTGGCTACTGGATTAGACTGAGAAAGGCCTCCAAGGAGCCCCTGACAGAAACTGCCTGATAGTACAGAGTCGGATCATTGGTCCATCTAGCTGAATGTTGCCAACACTGACTGACAGCAAGAGCTCTCCAGGATTTCAGGCAGGATTGTTTCCTAGCCCTAGCTGGAGAATCTGGGAATTGAACTTGGTACCTTCTGCTTGAAAAGGAGGTGCTCTACCACTGAGCCATGGCCCATCCAAGCAGTGAGTGTGTTCTCCCCAGAATATAATCAGTCTGCAATCCTATACCCACTAACCTGGGAGTAGCCCTCATTGAACGCAATGGAACTTGCTTCTGAGGAGACATGTATATGATTGCAATTGCACTTTGAGCTATTTAATTCCTGGCTATTCAAAACATGTACTTCCACAGAGACTGGGGGAGCAGCATATGTTCTGCATTGTTCTGCAGGAGAGTCTCTGGCAACACTCTGGCGATCTATGACGTGAAATTAACATCTCCATTTGAGCAATTTGTCCCATCGGACTGGTTTTGTAAAGATGCACCCCAGCATCTATGCTCTGTGATAAACAAAGAGTGAAACATCAGGAATGGGAACCAATGACATGACGTCAAAGTGACAGATACAACAAAATGCCAGATTAAAGGACAATAGCAGCGTTGTTTTTGTTTTTTCTGAAATCATCTATTACACCATTTCCAACCTGATCTCAGATCTCTTTGCAACCCTAACATCCAATATACCTTAGGGTAGTTCTGCTTTCCCTTTGCATAACTTCCTCTAATTTTCTAGATTATTCTCTCCTCCTCCCTCCTCTTGCTACACGGTCATGTGTCTTTAACAACCATACAACTGTCAGAAATGTAACAGCCTCAGCATCTTGGGATCTGCTACTTGGCTTGTTACTTGGAGGAGTTTGGAATTCAAACTGAAAATAGCAGGGGGAGGCGGGGCGGGGTGATCACAAAAGACACTTCCGTATACTGCCTTCTGATGTTAATTCTGCACTGAGAGAGACTTTCCCTTCATGTATTTTTTTTTCCTTAGGGAGCATTTTTTCTGGGTTCTTTCCAGGGGAAAAGTGCCTAGTTTCCCCAAACACAGGATTACTGAGTGTGGGGAGGGAGAATATGGCTTAGTGCTAGAATGTAAGTGTTGCTTCCAGAAGGTCCTACATTCAGTCCATGGTGTCTCCAGTTTAAAAGATCAGTTAGCAGATAATGGAAGTATTTTTTTTCCTGCCCAAGACCTTGGAAAGCCACTGCCCACCGGAGTAGACAATACTGGGTTAAATCGGCAGTAGCTATATAAATCAGCTTCTTATATTGATCTACATACCTTTTCCACACTGCCTGCACACACTCACAGCTTTCGGATGGTCCTTTTCCTACCCTGGAACTATAACTCAGTGGGAGGGCACATTCTTTGCATGCAGAACCCAGCTTCAATGTCCGGTTAGGACTGGGAAAGATCCTTATCTTAAACCTGGGATTGTTCCTGCCAGACAGTGTTCACGATACTAAGCTACAGGGACCAATGGTCGGATGGTATAAGGCAGGGGTGGCAGAAGTTAGATCAGGATCTACTGGTAGATCTCTGGGTGATTTGTGATACATCAGGAAGGCTTTCCATCTCCCACTGCTTTAAAAATAGTGACAAAAACAACAACTCATACCATTTTTTCTCTTCTAACTTGGGAAATAACATGGGGGGGAGTAGATTTCTATGTAAGCTATAGTTACATAACAACATAAGAAGAGCCCTGCTGGATCAGACCAAAGGTCCATCTAGTCCAGCATTCTGTTCACACAGTGGCCAACCAGCTGTCGACCAGGAACCCACAAGCAGGATGCAAGTGCAACAGCACCTCCCCCCCCATGTTCCCCAGCAACTGATGTGCATAGGCACACTGCCTCTAATACTGGAGGTAGCAGCCATCAGGACTAGCAGCTTTCTCCTCCTGTTCTGATATGAAAAATACATTCCTGTGCTGAGAAGACATACCTTTTTCTGGAAATCTGTCTTCACCTTCTTCAGCCACTATTTTACACCTGGCTCCAGTTGGTGGACCTCAGGGTTGCAGTGGAAAAACAAAGCTCACAAGCCTAAATCTCTGGCCATCCCTGGAGTAAGGCAACTTTGTATATTCTGTATATATAAGCGGTTCTGGAAGAAGAAGTGACCAGACGTCCACACGGTCATTTGTGATATTGTTATAGAGATTTTTGAAACAAACGGAAATAATGCAGTTAGAGAAGCCAGAGTACAGGCTCCCTTCATCGAACGTATGTAATTGGAGAGGGAAAGAGCAACCAGAAATGAATAGAGCTGTGCGCAAAAGGCCTCTCAAAATTCTCCAACCTATTGGCGGGCAGAGAAACTGGAAGGACAATTTCCCAAATTTCTCCAAGGGGAGGAGAAATTATCCAACAGTTTCTCACTGTTGGCAGGGGTTGTAGAACAGGTCCTTTCTTTTTTCCTCAGGGTTTTTGGTTTACTGCACTGCTTCTGTAGGGGGCAACAGCATCAACTGTGCTGAGCCTTCCACTCTTTTGAGGCAGAATTTTGAATTTCTTTTGGTGGTTTTTTTTTTAGTTTACCTAATCACCGCGAGGTGGCCCAGGGTGCTGTGTGTGTTTTCTCTCTCTATTACACATCTCTCCACTGTTCTGCAGCCTCTCAGGCCACCTGCACTTCCTGAACTGAAAAAGCCCCATGGGAAGAATTGCCTCATGTTGTCTTCCTCATGATGGCTTTCGCTGAAGTGCGGGAAGCCGAGGAGGCTACAGGCTGCCACAGAGATGACTGTACAATGACAGACAGGACACTCACGCACACTCCTCAGCCACCTCATATGTAAGGTAAGCACAAGAACCCCAAACCCAACCCATGAGCATTTCTCCAAAATTTCTCCCCCTTTCAATTTCTTTTCGAAAGCAGTTTCTTTCCTATCAAATTGAATGAGAATGGTTGAAAAAAAATGTGGGAGAAATTTTCAGCGCAGCACGAGAAATTAATATCAGCTCAGAAAAGTGACAGTTGTCACTTAGCTCCTTGGTGAGGCAGTGACATCCTGATACCTGACATCCACTGTCAGTGTCCCTAAGTACCATGGATTATGTTTTCTTGCTGTTGGGAAGGGGTTGGGGGGGGGTTGGTCTTCTTTTTTTGTATAACTGTATAATTTTCTTTTTTGTATAAATCTAACCCTGAGCAGCAAGTACCCTGTCAGTAGAATCCCCCCCCCCCCGCCAGTCCTAGAATTGCCAATTGTCCCAGAAATCATGGTGTGAATGCAGGTGTGAAGTTGACGAAACAACAGTCAAATAGTTGTGATGAAGGCAACCCCCCCCTTCAGGTTAAGAAGAGCAACAAAGATTAAAGCATAACAGGTATCTCAGATGGAGCTGGCTGTGTTTTCATTGTGGGTGTTTAGCAGAAGTCAGGCTGATTGCAAAAGCAGGGCTTGGAGAGACCACTGCCACATGAGAAATATATTTTTCAGTGCTCCCTGTCTCCATGGATTGCACCAAGATGCATTTGAAATTACAGTTCCAAAGCTTGTGTATTGTTTTGCTGCACTAGAAAAGGGCTTTAGGGGCTGGGGAACAATGTTTGCCTTGTATATCAACCAAGCATTACAAGCCAACAAAATTCATTTAGGATCCAGGTGATTCCAAATGTCAGTGGCATCCCAAATAACAACAACAACAACAACAATAATTCAAAAAGTGAAATGTATAGCCTACCTATTACCCAAAAGCTAGAAGCAGCTTACATATCACTGGTAACAACAACATATACCCATTTTGGGAGACAATGATACAAACCAGAACCAAAATGATAAATAACCAAGGGAGAAATAGCAGTATAAGAATTTGTAATTGTTTGAGCCCATGGATTAAAGGCCTTCCTAAATTGGATTTGGCAGACCTGTTTGGAAGATTGCTGTGAGGGTGATTGCAGCTGTAAAAGGCAAAGCACATGAGAGAGGCTGAAGGTAAATGCAGTTTACCCAACAGAAGAGAAAATTAACAAGGGGCAGGGGGGAGGGTATAACTCGATAGATGTGAAAATGTCCTCTCCTCGTAAAAGTGTGCTAGAAAGGAGGGAAAACATTTTCCCACACCATCTCTAAAAACAGGGCAAGAAGCGATTTGTCCAAATCACAGGAAGGTACTTTTAAGTTAGGAAAATTCTCCTAGTGGTGTGAGCGAGGGTTCCATAGAACCACCCAATCCATAGAACCACCCATGGAGTTTGGGGCTCTGCATTGCATTCCACAGAGCATTGCCATTACTGAATGTCCTCCTCTGCCTCAGGTCAGGACAGGTGGCAGATCTGGAAGGGTGGTGGATCCCATTCACCCAGCCGCTGGGAGGGCCATGGCTGCCACTGCCCTATGCCTCTGACAGTGAGGCATGGGGGAGGCGTCTGCTCCGGAGAGCTCCGCTGGCCACAATCCCGCTGTGGCAAAGGCTGCAGCAAGAGAGTGCCTGGTGTGCCTCCCCAGAGTGCTGCCCACTGGATAGTTTGCTTTGAGGACCCCTTAGAGCTAGGCACCAGGCGGGCAGACTCTCTGGGGAGCCGTGCTGACACCTTCCTGGCCTGGCTCTCCACAGAACCTGCCTGATTCGGTTGCCTTGCTCTGAGAGGTCCTTCCTAAGAGGGAGGCATTGGCGGGGAGGCGGCCCTGGTGACTGCCTGTGCTGCCACTGCACAAGCAGTCTCCAGGGCTACCCCCGCCTCCAGCCCTCAGAAAGGACCCCTCAAAGCAAGGTATTGAGGGGAAGGCAGGTGCTGGGGGGAGAGGGTGGTGGCAGCAGCTCTGGTGGCACCCACTCCTTCCCCCCTCCCCCCAGCAGTGGGGGGGGCCCTACTCCTTCTCCCCCCTGGCAGCCACGCTGGGTCCTCACATTCCTTCTGCCCCCACCCCCTCCCAGCAGCAGCTTGTCATCCCACCTCAGGTGGCAGGAGGTCTGTGCAGTTTATCTGACAAGTGGTATGAAGTGGTGATGTGGTTAATAGTCAATAATCGATTCTGCCCTGGAGCTTCGCCTGGACTACCCAGGGAAAGTTCTCTGGCCGTCCCCAGGAAAGTGGCACATTCTTGCAAGAATCACGGAAATATCAGTGGATTTCTTTTTTTCCAGAGCCTTCTATATAAATTCCCCCTTATATTGCGGAGGAGGGGGCACTAAGGAGTGAGGAGAAAGAAGCAGCGTTTGTGGCCACCAGAGATGCAAGCTGGATGGGGTTAGGTTCATGCAAGTGTGCATGTTGTATTTAGCTTCCCTTCTGGATGACCAATCTCAGATTGTACCAGGTTTTTTCTTCTTCTTTTCCTTTGTAGTAGAACTGTCACCTTATTTACCCACTCTGCTCCTCTGCCTTTACCAATAGCCTGACAGAGGGATTTAGCAGGTGGAGCTTTTTCCATGAATGGAAATCAGTGATGAGAAAAGGTTCACCTACTAGATTTCTGTGTGTCAAGCATCTGCTAAGAGCACAAAAGCAGGGGCAGATACAAAAAGCTGGCAATCCCACCTAAGGTTTTCCTAAAGACCAGAATCATCGTACTTTTTGTGAACTAATTAAAATGAGCAATGAATGCATTGCAAGGATTTCAGTGGAGAACAAAACACAGACACACACAATCCTAAATCGACCGTTCAGCCTTTAGCTATAAAATATATTTTTACTGGTTTTGTTTCCCTTGAATATAGGTTTGAAGTGTATAGATACCAAATGCTCCAAAAAAACAACAACCCCCAAACCCACAACCCAGCTTGCCCTGCTCTTATGCCTTTCAGGAATATTTAGAGTTTGCATGGCATTTTCAGTTGTTTGAAGCAATTTGTGTACATTATCTTGTAATCCTTAGAGCTCAGGTTGCCAGCTTTGAAGGCAGATAACTGTCATGTATCTTTAGATCTAGCAAGATGACAAGAGACAAGGCAGCTGAACTTTTCACTGCCCATCCCTTCCCTGCATAAGCTAATTTTTAAGTTGTACAAAAAAACACCCCAAAACACTATATTATAAGCAAATGTATATTAGAAAAACTGCATGCAAAAAATGTGTGTATTAGAAGAAATAAGTATGAAAATGCATATAAATTCTCCTCCGTGCCATGTCACAAACTGATGCAGAAATGGGATAGAATGAATACAAGGCCGGCAAAACAAGAAACTGGGAGAAAGTATAATTGACAGATGTCACCCATTTTTAGTAGGGCATGGGCAAGAGAAGATACAGTTGTCTTGGCCCCTGCCACATCAGAAGATTTAAATGTATATGAATGTTCTCTGGCTTTCAATCTGGCAGCCCTATTTCCAATAACCCTGTAAGATAAAGAAATGCTATTGTTCCCATATTACAGATGGGGAAGACTGAGGATGAAATAAAGGGAGAGGGGCTTATTTAAGGTCACCTTGTGAGTTCATGGCAGAGGCAAGTTTGTAACTGAGGGCTATGATTCATAGCCTCATCTTTTGGCTACCACACTCCAGTGGCTTTATCTACACAGCTACATCCTCTACAGAAATTGGCCAGTAAGACTATTCCCAGCATGGAGACAGAAGCACTGTTATTTGCTAATGTCTGCAAATCAAGTTGCTGTTAAAGACAAAGGAGCATTGGCTGGTTTAAAAAAAGAAGAAGAAAAAAGTTGACAACCTCATTCAGGTTTCACTGCAATCCCATGCATTCTTACTCAAGAGTAAGCCCCATGGAATAGTGAGGTTTTTTGGCTCCACAGTTTTCTTCGGAAGAATCATCTCAACATTAAAATATCTATTTGAGCCCAACACTAAAAACAATTAAGGGTTCGTGTGTGTATAATGATTAAGGGCAGAGACTTCTGGGTCAAAAGGGTAGGGATGTCTAGAGAGGGAAGGTGGACACTATCCCTTTCTTTTGAACTTCCAGTTGCTGGCAGGAATAACAGCATCCCTGCTTCAGTGCCCTCTTTCCACCTTAAACCACTCTAGAGTAGGGCAGGAAAGGGGATGAAACAGACTGAAAAATACCTTGTTATATTCCTCCCACATCTCTAGAAACAAAGCAGGTGGGAGGAGAAAATTTGACTGCTCCGTAAACAAGACTCTGCATCTCCCAAACCTCATCCATCTACTACAGTGGATTTTCTGCAGGGTAATTAATTTGTCATTAAGACAGATCCACCAACAGGTGAGTGTACTTCTTTTGTCTCATCGCAGCTTCTGCTCCAACATTCCTAGCCTAGCATCCCTGCAGGTTGCGGGGGGCCGGGGGCACTGCATTTTGGCAGCTAACAAGAGCCAGCAGCTGGTTTCAGATGAGGTAGCCCCGCGATCAGTTTGGCATGCAGCAGCCCCAGATGGAACAGGTCAGCTTTTGGGAGCGCCAAGGAGTAGAGCCACTTTCGCTCTGTGCCATCACTTACTCCCCCATCTACGGGTAGAATCGCTGTACATATTCATTGTCTACCCATGTACCATCCAGTAGTTTACCAACCAAAATAGGAAGACGCTTCTAATACCAGTGCCAGCCAAGTCCACCTCCACTCACATCCCCGCCGTTATCTCTGATCTGAGATTGGAGATAACAATGGGGATTTCCTTGGGCACCACTGCCTCTCCAAATGGGAGAGCAGCTGGCAGGGTAAATCTCACTATTATCTCCTATCTCAGACTGTAGATAACCGTGGGGATTCTTCCAGGAGATGGGGCTTGGAGGCCAAGCTCTGCCCCCTGGAAAAACCCAAGGGGGCTCTGCGGGCAGGGAGTTCTGCACCCCTGCTCTATTTCCTTACCAAAAACCACTGCTTCCATCCCCCCACCCAAGGGCCCCGCTCCACCACACACACGATGCATCGTGGGAGACTCTGCTCTGTCTGTTGTATCCATTTACTCTGGAATAGCCTATCCACTGCTATAAAAGCCAAGACAGTGGTGTTTTGATTTTTTAGTTAAAGTTATATTGGGGGATCCTAAAGGAAATCAACCCTGAGTGCTCATTGGAAGGACAGATACTGAAGCTGAAGCTCAAATATTTTGGCCGCCTAATGCGAAGAGAAAACTCACTGGAAAAGACCCTGATGCTGGGAAAGACTGAAGGCAAAAGGAGAAGGGGACGGCAGAGGATGAGATGGCTAGATAGCATCACCGATGCAATGAATATGGACTTGAGCACGCTCCGGAAGAGAGCGCAGGACAGGAAGGCCTGGCGTGCTATGGTCCGTGGGGTCACGAAGAGTCGGACACAACTGAATGACTGAACAACAACAACAACAACATATTGGGAGGGGGGTACACCTGTCCTGCTATATGTTATCAATAGTTCAAAATTTACCTCAGCAACTGCAGTAAGTGAAATAGCAGCCTCTGTGCACTGCACAGTACTTTAGCGTTCATGCGCACTCATTTGTACGCATGTGCACTAAAAGTGAGATATATTCACTATCCCATCAGGAATTATCATCCTATAAGAAGGGAGCTAAAGAACTCCAAAGAATGACAACTCCAGTAACTACTGACAAATGGGCATCACATAGGTGATCGGCAGTGTTCAGTTGCAACCCTGTCTACACTGAACAGGGAGTAAGCCCCATTGAATTCAGTGGGACTTGCTTCTGAGTTGACAGACATAGGGTTGTGCTCTAAGTCCCCATACTCCACTTGAGTGAAGCTAGATCCATGTCCTGAAATAAATGTACATTCTTCCCCCATTTACCATAGTCTCTACCACCCTCTACTGACTTTTAAACTGTAAGCTCCTCGGGGCAGAGATAGACCTATTCTCTTCATGCATTAAGGGCTCCATGCACATTGATGGTGTTACTTTAGATAAATCATAAAGAGAGGAAGGCCAGGACCTCTTCTCTATCATCCCAGAGTGCAGGAAAAGGAATGATGGGCTCAAGTGACAGGAAGCCAGATTCCGGCTGAACATCGGGAAAAACTTCCTGACTGTGAGAGCAATACAACAATGGCACCAATTCCCTAGGGAGGTGGTGGGCTCTCCCACACTGGAGGCGTTCAAGACGAGGCTGGACAGCCACCTGTCAGGGATGCTCTGACTTGGATTCCTGCATTGAGCAGGGGTTGGACTCGATGGCCTTGTAGGCCCCTTCCAACCCTACTATTCTATGATACTATAAATGTAAAGTATATATTTTTTTCTACTATACATTGAGTGTTTGTTTGTCTCCCTTACAACAACCATTTGAGGTAGATGATAACATTATCTCCATACTGCAAACGGGAGAGTGGACATCAGAAAGGAAAGGTTCCTCCTGCAAGCACCGAGTCATTGCTGACTCCTAGAGGGATGCCGCTTTCGCTGTCGTTTTCATGGCAGACTATAGTGGGCTGGTTTGCCTTTGCCTTCCCCAGGAGTTCACAATGAGATATATTAACTTGTGTAAGACTACCTAGAAAAGCAATGTTGCTGTTCTCTTTTTAGAAATTAAATATCATAAGCACTGTCTCTGTCCCCAGCAGCAGCCGGCATAATCTAGACTTCCCCAACTTGGCGTCCTCCAGATTTGTTGAACAGCCTGACCAATGGGAGATGTAGTCCAACACATCTGGAGTTTGAGGAAAGTTGGACTAGAATCAGCTGCTTCTTTTTTTCTGATTGTATCCTAGAGGAGAAATTCTCATTTGAACACTCTTCCTTCCTTGGGGTAAATTGATGTATTCCTCTCCTCACTCCCCATGAACTGATGTTGGGATGGGGGTAGTAATAGGCAAGTGCTTGGCTTCTTTTCGCTGAGAAATTTTAGCACCCCTACAATCTCACATAAGAGTATAAAAACAAAACAGGAGAAGAGACTGGGAGATATATGCATACAACAGGGAGACATCAGGAGGGAGAATTACATGAATTGTTTGCCCACCTTGTACATTAGTTAGATGCAGCCTGCATATATAACTAGAGAGATTTAAAACAAAAGCCAACTTAAATTTGAACAGCTTCTGTGCAACATGGTGGAGGGGAAGGGGGAAGAAGGAGAGTCGGATTCTCTAATCTTTTACAAATTGATGTTGGTTCAGCATCAGGCGATGCCAGAGGAGCAGAGAGAAATGGCTGATTAAATACCACCATAGGAAATAAGGGCTTGAAGGGGGAGGGAAGAATGAATGTGGAAATATTGGCATTGCAAAGCAATTTGTTCTATAAGGTCAAATCTACAGGCCAGTGAAGGAGGAGAAGCTGGGTTTAATGGCTATTGTGGCTCAGCCGTGCCAACGGTTTTCAGTGCTGAAACCCATAAAACAAGAATTGATGAAAGTGCCCTTGAGCATGCACAGAGTCCATGCCACTGACTAACTATACAGAGTCCTCTCCCACAAGAGGTTAGAGGGAATGGCTGTGGGTGGCACAGAGGTAGAGCCCCTGCTCTATGTGCAGAAGGTTCCCGGTTCAATCCCTGGCCTCTCCAGGTACGGCTGGACTCCTGGCAGAAAACCCACTGCCAGTTGGTCTAAAGGCATTGCTGAGCTAGACGGAACTACCATCTGATAAGGCAGCTTCCTATAATCCTATCTTCTAGATAAGGAAGTGTTTCCAAGCAGAGTGGAACCCTAGCACTTTTTTGTTTCCCCCCTAAAGATAAAATCTTGAATGCATGTTTGTTTGTTTGTTCATTCATTATTGCATTTATATCCTGCCTTTGTTCCTGTTGCAAGAAACCCAAGGTGGCTTACATTGTCCTCCCCCTCTCCGTGTTATCCTCATAACAACCCTGTGAGGTAGGTTAGGCTGAGAGTCATTGACTGAGTGATCTTCATGGCTGAGTGGGGACTAGAACCCATTGTCTCCTGAGTCCCAAGTCTCTAACCACTACACCACACTGGCTACACCACACTGTATATTTCCTGAAATCAACTCCAATCCCAGGATCTTGCTTTAATTACTTAATATATGTAGCTGAATGCAAAGACCTCTGTGTTCCAGTTAGGAGATATGATTTCAGTGGAGGACCAGAGTGGAAAGACATCACTTAAATCCAAGCACTGGATTTTTCCAGGATGACAGAGAGAAAACTTTAATGTGTGGTTGATTTCAAGGGAAGATTTGAAGGTCTCGTCACTGGATTGCAGTCTTCTCTTGCCCCATCCAAATATTCTCCTCTCCCCCTGTTTTTCAAATCCATTTTAACTGCACAAAAAGGAACCAAACTGCTAGGTATAATAACCAACTTTAAATAATCCTACATGGGTGGACCAAACAAAGGTAAGCCATATCTGGGGAAAGAGCGCCATCTCTCTGCAATTTGTAGAAATTCAGAAAAACCTGACTTCGATCCTGGCTGGCCAGCCATCTCTACCAGCCGCCACATCACACACATACACTTCTGCAAAACAGAATAGAATGGAAAATCCCTGGAACCTACAATTAGACCTCAGCACTTCCTGCTAAAAGTGAAACATAAGCCTGCTCCGTATCAATTTGCCTTTACCATCACCATGGCTTTTGGCAGCATGAAGGATTTTCTTTCAGAACCCTTTCATTTGTTCAAAGGCAGAGCAGATGTCTGATTTTTATATATCAAAGTCAAACTTTAAGGCAAAGGCACCATGGATTCATTTTCAGGAGACAGCAAGAGGGAGAGGGAGGGAGGGAGGGAGGGAGGGAGAGAGAGAAAATCCGTAGGGTAGTTGGAGACATCCTGTGCATGGCAGATGGATAGATAGGTAAGATAAAGTAAGACTGCAGTCCCAAACATACTTACTAGGGGAAGCTTTAAGCTCATTAGAACCAGTAGGGCATCCTTCTAAGTAAACATGTTTAGGGTAAAGCTATAGGGGTAGAGAGCATCATGGACAGCTTTTAGGGATAGATGGATAAGATACACTGTATGTGGGAATAGCTGAGTAGAGATTCTACATAGACTGATGGATGAGTGGTCCTGCAGATAGATACTGTTGAGTCTTGCAGTGCTACCACTTCCCCCTGAACAGTTCTGGATGAAAATTTTGGGAATATATATATATTTATTACTTTTTTTTTAATAGAAAGCATGCCTTTTCTTGTAGGAATGGAAAATACTATCTGATCATCCAGCCTATCATCCTTCTTTCACCCTGTGTCATACCCAAAACTAACTCTGATACACAGAATGATTTGGGGCTGTCAGACAAGCTGAGCCATAGTCAGGATCTCACTCTGCTGTTGAATGACTGGGATGAGAGAATCGTTCATAATAGTTGTCCCTTGATATTTGCTTCAAAACCAGGGAAGGCCCATATTTTATTCTTCTGGCACACACCAAGTACCATAAATGAGACTCTGTATTCCACCAAAAAGGATCTTTCAGTATAGAAAGTTAAGCCCGTTAAGACAGAACAATTTGATTTAATTCTATTGAATCCCTTTGGAGCATAAGGGGAATGAGTGGTCATTTGTCTGGTTTAAGCACAACATGGATCATGGTTCGATCCAGGACTTTGGCTGGAGAAAACAAGGCATTTCAATCTGAGTGGTGATTCATACTGCTGGGCCCCTAATCTACTGGTAGAAAGAGGGCGAGTCTAATTCTGCATAGCAGTGCTTCCATGCAGTGCAGTCCTATGCACGCTAACTCAGAAGTAAGTCCCACTGTGTTCAATGGGACTTACTCCCTAGTAAGGAGTAAGGATTGCAACCTAATTTGCTTTCCCAAATCCTGTTCCTATTAGCCAAGCACTGAGAAATTCTTGCTTTTCCATCTCAGCTATTCTTCTTGTCTGGACGATTTCCAAAGCCACATTTTCAGGCACAGGATAACCATCCCATTTTAAGTTGAGCTGCAAACTTAACTCACATGGATTTTACAGAATTACTCCATCCCATATCCTAGGAAAAAGAGAAATCTTTTGCGCAGAGAGCTTTTTGTGCAAAAATACACATGGACTTTCCATTTGGATGCAACACGTCCATCCTATACTTTCCATAATCATTCACGAAGGAAGGTTGTTACTTCTGAATCTGTTTAACGCAGGGGCTTATATATTGTTGTGGGGGGCATGTGTGTGTGTGTGTGTGTGTGTGTGTGGAGATCACTGCTCCTGGTGTACATTTTCCAATCTGTAAAAATATACTCAAAATTTGCCTTCATTCTTAGATGACTACAACGCTACCTTTCAAAATTGTTGCATTTTGGATTGGTCAAATACCTAACATCTAACAATCACACCCAGTCAGGAAAAGAAAAGAAGGAAAGGGAAAAAAAAAAATCAAACACCTTATTTCTCACCTCCTCTTGCTTTTGCAAAGCCCCTTGCAAAGCTTCTGAGTTAAAGAAAAGTGAATCAACAACAGCGTTTTGAAGGCGGAGATACAATTTCTTCACCTTGGAATGCAATCTCATGCTCTCTCTTTCTCTCTCTCTTTCTCTCTCTTACAGCAAAGGCCCCTTCCACGATGGAAGAAGTTGCTCGGAGTGAAGATGAGAACAATGCCGGGTGAGACCAAGATACCTAGCAGCAAAACACTGTGATTGGGGCGGCGGGAACAAACAGGACCCCTGTCTATGCAAGACAGATTTGGGAAACGCGGCCAACGGAGCCGGGCTACACATCTGCTCTCTTTTGAGAGAACCTCGCACACCGCTTCCCCGGGCACAAACTCACACTGGCGCATCCCAGCCGATCCGCAAGCGATTTTAGCCGGAAGCTGGAACAAAGGCTTGATCCGCAAGCTGGTTGACCACTCACGTCCCCCCCCCCCCGCAGCACCCCTTTCAGGATCTCATTCTCAGCTGGAGACAGCAGAGCACCCATTTCAAGTTGGGGGGGGCAGTTCCGAAAGTAAGCTGCCGGCTGCTTTACAAGGACAGCGGGCCAGCTGGTTCCTCTTCCTTAGCACCGTTTCTGTAGAAAACACGAGCTGGTCGCTTGTGTCTTTTTTTTCCTTTTCTTTCTGTGTTGCTGCAGATCCAAGCGGTGCGAGGAGACAGGCAGGAGGGAGAAAGCGGGGACGAGGAAACGGGTAGCAGCCTGGCAGGGATGGAGAATGCTGCGGCTGCAGGACACAAATCCACCCCATCCTTAACCCACCAAGCCAGGCTGATCCCTCCCCCCCGGGGGCTCCCCCCCCACACACACAGACTGTTCCAGGGTCCAGAAAGGTAGCCAATGTTAGTCCTACTTAGAGTAGCCCCATTGAAATGAATGGGTCTTAAGTTAGGCTAGCATTGGATGCAACCCAATGGCAGCTTAATCTCGGCGGGGGAGAGGGGGTGTCCCAGGAAGGCTAGGACCCCGTTTCCTTAATAATTCGTGGGGGGGGGGGTCGGAGAGCTTTATCGGCTACTCTCAAGACAGGATCCTTCAAAACGGTAGCTGAAGGAACGGGGGGGGGGATTCAAGGCGCGACCCCCTGCCACTCGAGGCGCCTTGGCTGAGTTATGAATCACAGCTGAGGTCTTGCCCGCCCGCCCCCGCCCCCGCCCCCGCTCCCCATCGCCGGGCTGAAGCGCTGCTCATCATCAACAGGTAAAAGGAGCAGGGAGGGGTGATTTCTGCTTTCCCGAATCATGAAAGGGGGGCTTGGGATTTGCTCCCCCGCCGCCTCTCTATTGGTCAACGAACAGCCCTCAAATCAATGTACCCGATAGAGAGGGTCGGTGGGAGGGGAGACAATAAAAAGTGCATCAGGCAGGCTGCGGTGTCTGGCCGGAGAAACTGGTCCGTTCGCCTTCCTTTAAGCAAGGATTATGGTCTCCATGGAGCTGTCTAATCTCTACCCAAGGAGGTGGGTGGCGCTTTCCAACCTGTGTCCTGCAGGGGCAGCCCGGCGATATAGCTGGTTTTGGTGGGCTCCTTTGCAAAGTGTATTATTTATTAGTGTTATTAATTATTATTATTATTATTATTTTCTTTGACCTTGCTTTGATATTCAGATGTGCCCCACCCCCCACCCCCAAGGCAAGCAGTCCACTAAGACTGGGGTTTGCATGATCGGGCCAGTAACCCAGTGCAATGTGTCACGGGGGGGGGGGAGTGTCTCTCTCCTTCCCCCACCCCCACCCCCACCCCATTTTATTCTAGTAAATAAATATGCAGGCTGAAAAAAAAGTGAGAGACAGGAGAGGGGAAAAACTTGCTTTGGGTTAAGTTGATGATCCCTGCCACTACCTATATTATAGGATGGGGGTCTTTGCCTCTTCCCCCGCCCCCACATTGGGATCAGCTATGTTTGGGATCGACTGAGGCTGCTGGACGTTAGAGGAATGGATACGATTCTGCCTCCCGCCTCCAAACTTCGTGGGTGAAACGGATGCAGGCAGAAGAGTGTGAGTGTGTGTGTGGGGGGGGACATCCATCAACTCAGCTCCCACCTTCCCTCGTTGCTCCGTCTCCAGCCTCCTCTGCATGGAGGGAGGCGTGTTTTCCGATGGCCAAAAGGGCGCCCACCACAGCGTGCCCAGAAACGGTTGCCCTTCCTGGAGAAATCTCTCTTTTTTTAGGCATAGGCTGCGATAGATCACACAGATCAGATGTGTGTGTGCGGCTGTGCGTGCAAAATGGCTTTCTTTGTGGAGTAGATACGCTGCCGCTTCCCGAATACGTCCATGGGGGGTGAATAGGACTACTCGGAAGTAAGCGTGGTGTGGCTGACCAGCGCCTTGCGTCGGTAGAAAGAGTCCCGGTGGATCTGCTTTGAAGAGCAGCTGGCTTGTTTCCCCTAAAATGTGGTCTCTCGGATGTGTGGGATGGACAAAAGAAAGCGAGAGAGAGAGGAGAACTTTGTGGCTGGAAGGCTCCGCGGATTTGCTTCTCCCGCTTCTTTTCCCCATCTTTCCTAAAAATAATAATAATTGTCTATAACGGTAGACTGTGTGTGTGTGTGTGTGTGTGTGAGAGAGAGAGAGAGAGAGAGAGAGGCGTATTTCAACACAGAGATCCCGGTTCTCCAAAAGGGCACGAGGGAGAATTCTCCATAGCGCAGCCCCTGCATCTTACCTTTACTCGTGAGTAAGCCCCATTGGATTCCATGGGGCTTTCCCTCAGGCAGCTACATGTGTATACACACCTCACGGCGGCAGACTAAATCTGAAGGCTTCCAGGCTTGCGGGTCTTCCGAGCCTTCCCAGACTTCAGCACGGTTTTGGCGAGGTCGGATCCCTGACCACTTTTGCTCCAGTTCTCTCCGATCTCTCTCCGCACGAGCTGGGCTTTGTAGCGCGAAAAAAACCTTCCTTCGCTTAACACGGCACCTTCCTTCCCGGAAAGTGGTCAATTTCACATTCCCTGACACTCCCCCCCCCCCGCCCCTGGTCCAATAATTCCAGGTCAAACATTTTCAATTTATCTTTAAAAACAACACACCGAAACTCGAAGTGTAGTTCCTGTCAAAGCCCTCGGCCACAACTAAAGTTGGCATCGAAATGGTCGACTATTTTAACCATGATGATGGAAGACCTAAAAGGTTCAGCCGGATTTGACTTAAAGACAACATTTCCATACTTGGGGCCGGCTCCAAATATCAGAAGGCGACCCACCACCATCACCTTCAAAGTTGCATTCACACGCAGCAAGAACAAACTGGTCCTCGACTCCCCGATACACACGAGACCAGCAAACTAAAATACATATATATTAAAACAACAACAACAAACAACAATGAAATCTTACCTTTTAGACCATCCACGCGATTATATCCTTTTCCCTGGCTGGAACAAATTCCAAATGGAAACCATCCACAAATCCAGAAGTAAGAAAACGGCCATTGGCTAGTGACTGAGTCCAAAAGGATTTCGGAGGGAGGAGGGGGTTTGTTTTTTCCTTCCAACCCACTCTTAAAAAAATAAAATAAAAACAACGCACACAAAACCAAACCAAACTTTGCCCCCAGATTTAAAGTACACACACACACACACACACACACTAACCTTTGGTCTTTTGGTACAAAACCAAAAAACAAACAGAAGAGTGGAAATGAAATATGGTTATTAATAATAATGATGGTGTTGATGACATTAATATGAACGCAGGGATCCTTAGCAAAGGGAGAATCTCAAAACCCACACTGGAGAAGGGAAGAAGCCCAAGGCGGGATTAGATCCACTAGAAGTGAGTCGCCTCGGAACAGCCAAACGTTCGAGGTCGCGCTTTAGTCTTCCTTCCCGGAGAGATCGGAGGGCCCAGTATCCATCCACTGCCTTAAAGACCCTCTTTTATTCCTCCTTGGATCTCCTCTTCCTCCTCCTCTCCTCCTCCTCCTCTTCTGATTTCTGCTTTTGGATTTCGCTCTTCCTTCCCTCGTTCTCTCTGTTGCAACTAGACTCGGTCTATGTAGCCAGAGGCTGCATTAAGGATTACATCAGGCTTTTATAAGCTTTCCAGCTCGCACATTAGACAGAGTGAGAGGGAAAGGGAGGGGGAGGGGGAAGGGGAGGGGGAGAGCGAGAGCAGGGGTGGAAAGGGAAGAGGAGAGAGAGAGAGAGAGAGAGAGAGAGGCGGATAAAAACAGGTCTCTCGCGCTCCTACACGCATCTAGCTTCGAAAAACAAGCAGATCCGTGAGGAAACCCTAGAATAACCGCCACATCATTCACTCTGGATGGATGGATAGGGGGGTAATTTTAAAATGACAGATCCACTAGTAAGAAAAAGAGAAAGCTTACTAGATCAATGGGTCTCCTATCCTGGGAGAACTTTATTGCAACCCGGGGAGAGCGAGAGCGAGAGAGAATGAGAGCGAGAGCGAGAGCGAGAGCGAGAGCGAGAGAGAGAGAGAGAGAGAAGCTGTAAAGGCGAGAGGAAGAGAAAAGAAGACACACTGGCGGAGGAGCGCTTAGGCTGTTTATTACACATAAATCAACCTAATCCAGTCGTAATCACGGTTTGCGGCCCGGGCCAGGTAATAATCCCCGGGAAGATTACCGGCTGGGAGGGGAGGGGAGGGGAAGGGAGAGGGCGCGCGTGGGGAGGGCGGAGTTCTCTGCAGCCGGCGGCAAGAGATGAGAAAAGCTGGATCGGGGGCGGATCGAGGGAGCGATGCAGTGGCGAAGCGGGCGGAGAATGGAGACGGGTTGTGGGGGCGCACGGTTCTCTGCTCGCCTGCCCAGTGGCGCCGGGAAAAGATTCGGGGGAGGCGGCTGGATGTTGCGGTTTTCTTTAAAGTGAGAAGTGTGTGTGGGGATCGCCTCCCCCCCCCCCCCCGCCGGGACAAAGCGGGAGAGAGGTGCGTAATGGAAACGGAGAGCGGATGGACTGCGCCGGCGAGCCTTTGGCGAGGCTGGACCCAGCGCGAGCGGAGGCTTCTCTTGGCTGCGGTTTCTCGTTCTTTTGTTTGTCATTCCCTCCCCCGCACCCTCCTCTCCGCGACCCCGCCGCCTCCGCGTTTGATCCGCTTCCCTCCGGGGAAGGGGAGGGAAAGTCAGTCCCTCCTGACACTGTGCCCCAAAGGCGGCGGAGGGCCGGAGAGAGACTCGCGCGCACAGGGGCGCCTCTGGCTCGGAAAGGTGGCTGGAGGGTTGCGCTCCCGTAGGCGCGCGCGCGCACGCCCCACGGGGCCCCCGGGAGCCCCGGCGATCTAAGCAGCTCTGATCCGGGCTGCGGCCAGGCCCTCTTCGCTGCGCCTCTCCCCCACCCACCGCGAGCACATCCAACCCGAATGGCTGGGAATCCACCATCCTGGGCATGTCGCTGTGAGTGCGCCTCCGGATCCACGTGCTGGGGGAGCGAGGCGCTGCCTCCGATCCTCAGCCTTCCCGGCTGGACGGATCCTGTCAGCCGGAGGCGCGCGTGAGTCACTGCCAAGTACTTCTACAGACTGGGCGGGGGGGGGGGGAGCGTTGCTGCTGCTCCGTCGGGCGGCCTGATTCTCTACGCGTGTTTACTCGGATGTAAATCCCACGGTGTCCGATGGAATTTACTGCCAGGTCAGGGGTGCATCAGGATGGCAGCCTTCGATTCCTTTGGGGGACTAGCGTCGATTTCAGTCAGGGCACTTCTTTTTGAAGGTATCTGGAAATGGTGCGTGCATGTGAGGGGGGAGGTTGAATCTAGAACCCAATTAACTCAGAGTGCATCCAAGTTTCTTTTGACGAGCCTTCTCCAACCTGCTGTGTGGGACTTCACACCCACCAGCGCCAGCCAGCATGGCCAATGGTCAGGGATGCTGGGAGCTGTGATCCAAAAATATCTGGAGAGCGCCGCTGCTCAGACCCTCCCTGTGTTAATTCGGAAATGCACCCCACAATTCCCAGTGCATCACCTCGAAGTACTTTGCATTAAGCGCCTTCCAAATAGAAATGCCTGGTTGGATTATGCACTGCGGTGTATGTGAAAAGGCAAAAGGAAGAGAGATAGGATTGCCCAAGATCAGTATTTACTTCTTTCTATTATTGTTTTTCAGAGGGGAAGTCGATGAGCCCCAGGGATTAGGGTAGTGGCTCAGGAAAGCATGCCCCAGCCTGTGGCCCTGCACGCTACAACCCCCATCATCTCCATGTGTTGGAGTGATGGGACTTGTAGTCCAAAGCCTCTGGAGGGCAACAGATTGGAGGACACTGCATGAAACACAAGCACACAGCACCATATACTGTTTTAAATAAGGCAAAAGAGGAGGGAAAGCAAGGGAAGTGGAAAAGATCTGGGAGAGGAGAGCCTGAGAAAAAGCCAACATCCTCCAATGTTTAAGCTCCAAGCACCCTTAGGACTTTGAAAAAGAATAATAATGATACCAAACCTTCAGTTTTTACAAACAACCACGTCATCTGAATAGAGGATTTTAACATCCAGATTAATCACCATTGTCTTCTGGTTCCAAATCCCTCAACAATAAAAACAGACAGAACCACCAGTCCATCCAGTCCAGCACTGAACGACTTGTGTGTGGGTGGAAATCCTCCTCTTCAATCACTCCGAAGGTCAACAGAAAGGATGGTAAAGCTGTGTTAATGGCAAAGACCTAATCTGCTATCCATGCACATCATACATAGACCAATTAAACCTGTTCCCATGGAGTTGAGCCAATCGAAGCCACTCAGACTCAAGGCACACATCAAGGGTGCCATCCCCCTTCTTCCTTGCTGCCCTCCTATCCACATGCAGTAGGGTAGTTCATGGATTGTCCACTTACCCAGAGCACTGCTTCTGATTATTCTGTTCCCTGTGCAGATCATAATCTGTCATAAAGGCAGAGGTATGTGCCCCTTTCCCCCAGGTTGAGCCTTCTTCTTCAGTTTCTTAGAGAATGGTAGAAGAAGTACCAAAGAGACCATTCTATGTGCTGCAATGTGATGCAGCAATTGTATGACTATTAAGAAGGTGCCCTCAATCTCTCTGAGGGATCATGATGGCCCATGGGTGGAGATGGCCATGCGCATCTGTTGGGTAATACCAACAGTGTGAAGAAACCACAAGATAGTAGAATATCAATATGCAACAGTTCATCCAAGCATCCACTGACTATCCTAAGATTAATCTGCATGCTCCCCCTCCAGATCAGTTTAAAGTGGCTATGCCCATTTAGTTGCCAGATTGCAACCTTTGAAGGGGTCCAGGGGTTCCCATGAACCTTGTGCCTCTCCCAGCTGAACTGGAGGTCAATCCCACTTCATTGCACAACCTACTGGAAGGGGATTTGGATGAGGGGTGGCAGGAAGGCCTGATCCAGCTGGGAAGGGTGCAGGGTGTTTTGGAAGCTTGGATGTCCTGTGCATGGTGGATCCTTCCTGTTTGGCTGGCATCATGGGAACAGCTGCTCCTATAATATCCAGTGGCCCTGTAAGCATAATCTGTACATGGGAACCTCCAAAGCCTCCCAGCACCTTGGACCTTTCATCATTGGACCGGGTGCTCAGTGAGTCTGGGACATTTCTGACCATTCAGAGTCTGGGGATCTAACCCAGACCTCCAAAACAGGTTGTTAAAAACTGGATACTCCCTCTCACCTGCCAATCAGGCAGTTGGACAGTTGGACCCACTAACTGCAGAGTTCGGTGCCATTGGCAGCATGTGTGTTGTGGTGGGGGGACTTTTCCACTGTTCTCCTGATGACTCAGAGGACAAGTCACACCGTGTTCAATATCAGCTGAAGTTTCTCAGCTGAGATTATGGTCACCCCCAGTGGACTTAACAGATGTGGAAGGCAATCATTCCACTCTTGATAACAAGGGATGGAGTCTTCATGGAGTAACACTTGAAATGGAATAGCAGATTGTAACAGTTATCATTCACTCACTACTACCCCCTTCTTGGGCAAGGTGCTTGAGTGGGTGGTGGCTGTGCCACTCCAGGAGCTCTTAGAGGAAACTGATTATCTGGATCTTTTTCAGTCTGGTTTCAGGTCTTGTGGTGATACGACTGTCTGGGTCGCCCTGATGGAAGATGATCTATGCCAGGAGAGGGACAGGGGGACTGTGACCATGCAAATTCTCCTGGAGCTCTCAGCGACTCCAGCCACCTTGATATCCTTTTGGAGAGGCTTTGTAAGTTGGGCATTGGAGGAATGGTGATGCAATGGTTCCACTCCAAGCTGGAGGGTTGATTACAAAAGGTGGTGCTGGGGGACTGCTGCTCAGCCCCATGACATCGATGATATTAGGGATGTCAGAGAATTCTGCCATGGATCTCGGGGAGGCCGAATACCAGCGCATTCGGCCCCCCAAAATCGGTGGCGAAACGGTCTGCCCCCCCGCCCCCCCCGGGACGAGACTTACCTGGGGCGGATCTTCCTGGTGGCGGCGGCTCCCGCAGCGGTGCGGTGGCGGCGGCGGCCAGTCTTCCGACCGGCTGCCGCTGCTGCCATTTCCAGGTTTTAAAAAAAAGAAAAACAAAAAAACGTGATAGGCTACGTAAAGATTTACATAGCCTATCATGGCTAAATTAAAAAAAAAAACACCGTGATAGGCTACGTAAATGTTTACGTAGCCTATCATGGCTGATTAAAAAAAACACACACGCGTGAACGCAAATGGTGGAGCCCATGGCGCCGCCATTTGCGTTCCTTATTTTGGCACGTCTTAGTCTATGTAAACGTTTACATAGACTAAGACGGAGAAAATAAGGGGAACGCAAATAGCGTAGATGCTACGCTATTTGTGTTCCCCTTATTTTCGCTGTCTTTGTCTACGTAAATGTTTACGTAGACTAAGACGTGCCAAAATAAGGAACGCAAATGGCGGCGCCCATGGGCGCCGCCATTTGCATACGCACGTTTTTGTTTTGTTTTTAAATCAGCCATGATAGGCTATGTAAACATTTACGTAGCCTATCACAGCTGACTGAAGGGACGCAAATGGCGGCGGCTACGGCCGCCGCCATTTGCATCCCTGCTCGCCAGCGGCCGGATGTCTGGCTGCTGGCGGAGCCGGCCGGTGGCTCCGCAGTATCACTGCGGAGCACAGCCGGCCGGCCAGGATTCCGGGGGGGGGGGGAAGAACGGAGTGCCTCCCCCCCTGGTGAGGATTCCGGGGGGAGGGACGGAACGCCTCCCCCTGCACCATCAGCATAATCCCCGAAAGGTAAGTGATTTTCGTACATCTCTAGATGATATGGGGCCCTGCATTTTGTCCTCCATAGTCTTTAAAGTCTACATGAAATTGCCATCCAAGGTAATTTAGGAATGCTGAGGACACCAGATTTTATTTCTCTTTCCCATCAGATTCAGGTGAGGCAGTGCTGCAGTGGAGGTGCTGAATCAGTAATGGGATGGATGATGAGAGCCGATATGCAGAAACTCAGGCCTGGCAAGATAGAGTTGCTTTGGCTATGTGGTTCGTCTGTACGGTGTTCAACCTGTTCTGGATGGAGTGTCATTCCACTAAAGCAGGGGTGTTGAACCTCACACCCACAGGCCAAATCTGGCCCACCTGGGTTGCTAATAGCCCACTGGGGTTCTCCCAGATGGCCACATCCTCTTGCCCTGACTGCCAAATGTTTGGTTATTTACTGGCTTTGGCACAGTTCTTTTCCCATTCCAAAAGGTTGAAATACCCCTCCTAAGGCCTAGTTACTGACAGGAAGAGCTTCAAGCTAAAATATGATGGAATGTTTGGTCTCACCCCTTCTGCCTTCAGGCCCACCCATTTTGCCTTCTTCCCACCCACCCCCACCCCAATGTGGCCCACAAGAACTTATGCAAAGTCAAATGTGGGCTGAAAGAGGCTCAACACTCCTGCCCTAATACTGGGGAGGACAACCTCCAGCCCATACCGGGGCCCGGTCCGGCCCACAGAAGGCTGAGTGCCCTCTGCAGGCCCCACCCCTGCCCTCCTCAAACCCTGCCCGCTCCCAAAGCCATGGCAGAAAGGGGAATCACCAAGTCATCTCTGATCTGAAAGCCTGGAGATGAACTGGGGGATTTCTCTGTGCCGGTTCCCATTCTGCACCGTCTCTGATTAGTTAGGACACACTCGATGTGAGAAGGAGCGGCCTGACTCAGCTGGGGCCTGCAGGGCCCAGCTCTTGTCAGCCCTGACCCATTCCTTCCTGTACCACACATGGCCCAAGGGAAGAGCAGAAGGGACTCCCGCCAGTCACAGCGGAGCCCCTTTCTCCGTGCAGAGAAAAGCACGGAGCTACATGCCTCGCCACATGGAGAAACACTTTTTTAAGTGTGCAGGGTGGACGATGCCATTGGAGGGGAGGGGCTTTGGGGGGCGAAGCCCCACCCCTTGGCATCACCCAGCCTGCTGGCTTAATCTGGGGGTGTAATTTGGCCCCCGGACCAAAAGCGGTTGCCTTCCCCTGCCCTAAAGGATCAAGTTTTTGTTCTCCTGGGTCTTTTTAAGAAGTATATTGCAATGTTGCTGTTGTTGTTTTAACATGCTGTTTTTTTTCATCATATTTTATGTTTGTCATTTATCTTGATTTTGTAAACAGCCCCGGAAGCTTTGCTGAAAGGCACTATATAAAGCTTTGAAATAAACCTCAGGTCCCAGGGCTTAGGCATGTTCTGAAAGCACATGATGCTGAAGCTAAGTAGGTTTGGTTCCAGTCAGTGTCTGGACGGGAGACCTGGGAATCCTATGTAGGCCACCTTGAGTTCATAATGAAAGAAAGGCAGGATTAAATGTATACATAAATAAACTGATGAAAACTTCTGGCCACCTCCACAAACTGGGGTTCTGGGCACAGGGACCCAGGAAGATCCCCCCTTCCATATAAAACCACCCATCAATACTTTAAATATCACTCACGCATGGTGCTGATGATACCAACAAACCATGCAGACCACGCTTGCTTTAGGGAGTCTGCATTTCAATAATCACTACAGCAGCAACTTTCATTCTTGACAAAGGCCTCATTTGGTGTTAAGTGCTGGACATATTTAGAGCCATGAGCCACAACATTTGCTACTCAAATTTCTTCTCAGTCATACACTCACCTGGTAGTCTGATCATGCTTTCTGTTTTGGGGATAATGCTGCAGGCCTACATTATGGAGCTGTCGTAGGTAGGGCTGAGCAAAAATGGCTTCCCCAGATGATGGCTGGTAGCAACTAGCTGCTGATCTCTTTCTGTGGTTGCCTGAGGCTCACAGGGGAAACCAATGGCATTTGACAGGCAGATCTGAGCAAGGAGAGTCCAGTCTAGGTAGAATAGTTACATTTCTAGGCAGCCAAGGCTGTGGCAGGTAAGGAGAATCTGGTCAAGTTACATACACCAGGCTAAGTTAAGGCAAAAGCTCTCTTGTGTAAAGGGTAGCTGAAACAGGACCATGGATAACTCAGAGTGAGCTTTGCTAGCTACAACTCTTCCCTCCTAGAACCATAGGAGAATGTTGTCTCCATGGCAAGCTAAACTGTGAACTGCCCAGAGAGCTTCGGCTATTGGGCAGTATAGAAATGAAATGAATGGATGAATGAATAAACAAACAAACCCAAATGAAGCCTCATGTTGGCAGCCACAGGCTGTAGTGGTTATATCCACCCCACTGGTGGAGCCAGCCTAACTGTTATAGGGCCCTCAGCTGACTTCTGCTGGGGTGATGGAGGTTCTGCTGGAGGTTCATTCTTTGACTCAGAGAATGCTACCATGGCTGTGTCTTCTGGCTGGGGAGGGCAGGAGAGAGCTGAATACAGGACTGACTGTCCTTCCCCAAGAAGAACAGTCTGATCTTCATTTTCATCAGTCTTCTCCAGTACCCTGCACAGACTGAGGGCCAGGTCATTTAGGGTAGGGATGGGAGAACCAGGGATACTCAAGCTCACTGAAATTCTCCAGATTTTACTTGAAAGTGTGGTTCATCTTATTCCCATTCGCTCTTGAGACCTGTTTTTCAGTTCATTTGAATTGGGAACGTTGTGCATTTTTCAAAAAATGCACATTTTGAGAAAGTTGCGCATTTTTGAAGTGCACATTTTGTGAATGAAAGTTTGGGAATTTGTGAACACTTCTGGAGAACCTGTCCTTCCTTCCATTCGCTTTCAGGGTTGCCGATGGGACATTTTGTGTGTGCGTGTGTGATTCATGAACTGAAATGAAATTTCATCTGTTTTATACAGGTGGGTGAAAAAGAAACAGTGTGACAATTGGTCTGTAGCCACCAAACACACATATGCATGCACACACACACACCAATGTCTTCAGGTGTGTGTGGGGGGTTAGCTGGCCAGGAAGAAGGAGTCCATGAGGCCCAAATGGTGTTCTGTTTGGGGAAACTGCTGCTGCTTTGAGCCTGATACCACATGTCTCATTGCTGACTTGCTCCTCCATGCTCAATTTCTATATTTGTAAATGGAAAGATATTCCAAAATGCCACAAGTCTCCTGTACTTCAGAAGAAATTATGAATGCTTTATATTGGTGAATTCTTATTGGCTGACTTCAGACATAATGTGAAACCAAGGTTTGTTCTAACCATAGTTAAGAACCCACACCATGGTTTGAGCTTCCAGATGTACAACAGCCACAACCTGTCTTAAACCTGCTTGTCTGCTTTCAGTTCCCATCTGCTTCCAACTCAGCTTCATAATTTCACTCCTAGCTCCATAGTGCACTAGCTTCCTGGGGCAGAGTGACGGCCACAGGCTGTGCTTTGTGATCGGCCTGTGAATTGAAATGTAGCAGCAAACTGTAGCTTGCTAAGCAGCTCCGGATCCTGATCTGTCGGCTTAGAACAAGCCATGGTTTGTGAGCAGACTGGTGCTCAGGAACAAACCATAGGAATCTGCCTTATACCCATTGAGGCCATTTGTCCATCTAGGATAGTGTTGTCCACTTTGATTGGCAGCGGCTTCCATCTGCTACTTGAGATCCTTGCACTGGTATGTCATACAAGAAGTCCAGAACAAGAGGTCCAGTGAGAATCTTCCCCATTGGGGCCCAGGGACTGAGCTGAGGGCTGGGATGTGGCTACGTGGTAACCAGTGCATCCTGGGATATGTGGTCCACTTAGCATTTTAGGCAAGGCAAGTTGTATTTCCTTCTTCCTGGGCTGATGTTGGTGGAGAAGGTGTCCAATTAGGGCCAGACCTGGTGAGGCAGGAGAGCTGCCTTGGCTGTCACCACTTACTGTTGTCTCTTTCTATCTTCGGTGTGTTAGCAACTTTTCTATAACATGCCAGTCTGGTGTACTGGGAAGGCCAGGAAGACCTGCATCCAAATCCACGCTTACCCACAAACATTACTATGCAATCTCGAGTGAGTGACTGCTATCCTCAGCCTAACTTACCTTACAGGGCTGTTGCACTTATAAACGTGTGTGTGAGGGGTGGGGTGGGGTGGAGAGGAGAGGAGAATTTCAGTGGGCTTGTGCAGAACAGCTACCTGGCAGATTGCATGCTCAGCTGATGTATCTACCCATTAAAGACATTAAAGAATAAAGCCCCATTATGGATAAATAAGTTAATAATGAAACATCCGTTGTACAAAAGCACAGATTGGAGAATATACCCTCAAACAGCCTTCCTCAACTTGGGACCCTCCAGAGGTGTTGGACTACAAGTCCCAGAATCCCCCATCCAACACATCTGGAGGGTCCCAGGTTGAGGAAGGCTGCTCTAAAACATAATAACAGGACTTAGCATGTATTCACCAAAATGACAATCCCCCCCCAAAATCCTTTACCCTACCTTAGCAGTCCTTAATAGAGCTGTGTGCAAATGGCCTCTCAAAATTATCCAACTTATTTGTGGGCAGAGACATTTAGGAGAGTGCAGAATTATTATTCCCAGAGTGCAGGACACAGAATAATGGGCTCAAGTTACAGGAAGCCAGATTCCGGCTGAACATCAGGAAAAACTTCCTGACTGTAAGAGCAATACGACAATGGAACCAATTACCTGGGGAGGTGGTGGGCTCTCCCACACTGGAGGCCTTCAAGATGAGGCTGGACAGCCATCTGTCAGGGATGCTCTGACTTGGATTCCTGCACTGAGCAGTGGGTTGGACTCGATGGCCTTGTAGGCCCCTTCCAACCCTACTATCCTATGATTCTATTATTCCCCCCCACCCACCCAGCGGAACCCGGCGGAGCCAGGTAAGCAGGGTTTCGTACACCCCTAAGCTAGACACAACAATGTCCCCCCCACCATCTGCAACAGCTGCAACTGTCTTGGCAGGCTGGCCCCCAGTTTGCATCCACCGCAATGCAAGTGTGACGGTGGGGGCAGTGTTGTGTCCAGCTCCAGGGATGAGGTGGAGTTAGTGCTCTGCCAAAATCTGTCCTCCAATTTCCTGAATGTTTTCTCTTTCCATGAAAGAGGCTCCCCTTGTTCTGCCTCATTCAGGATGTTTTATAGTGTATTTCTGTGATGTTTGTGAGCTTGCCTTATCACAGCCAGCCTCCCAGGCTGCCTGCACATCCTGATCTGAAAAAGCCCTATGGAGAAATTACCTCATGATGCCTTAAAAAAGGTAAAAGGTGTCCCCAACCAGTCGTGTCCGACTCTAGGGTGCGGTGCTCATCCCCGTTTCTAAGCCGAAGAGCCAGCGCTGTCCGAAGACACTTCCGTGGTCATGTGGCCGGCATGACTGAACACCGAGGTGCACGGAACGCTGTTACCTTTCCTTAACTGGGCTTTAATTGAAGTGCAGGAAGCTGAGAAGGCTACAGGCCGCCAGAGAGATGCTTGTACAATGAAAAGCAGGACACTTGTGCTCACTCCTCAGCCACATCCTAAAATCAACCCAAGAACCCCAAACCCAACCCATGAGAATTTCTCCGAAATTTCTTCACCACTGAATTTCTTTTCGAAAGCGATTTCTCTTCTATCAAATTGAATGAGAATGGTCAAGAAAATGTGGGAGAAATTTTCAGCACATCACTAGTCCTTAATCAACGACCCTGTAGGATTGGTCAGTGTTATTATTCCCATGTTTCTAATGTCTGAGGGAAGGGCTGAGGTTGAAAAGATGACGCCATGCCCGAGGTCATTCATGGCTGAAATGAGATCTCTTCACTTACCATTCACAGCATGAGATGATAATAATTTTGTTGTTTGTTTTACTTTGGGAGTTATTTTGCAGGGGGACAAAGAAGACATTTCAGAGGCAGCCCCTTTGCCAGCCTGAATCCTGGGCTCAATGCTGCACTCCCAGCCCCCTCATTCTGAGCTTCCTCTTTCTTTCAATCCCCCCAATTTCCCCCTCCCCATGCTCAATTAGGCCGGCAATTACATGGTCTGCTGTGCAGAGAAGAATTAAGCCCTGTGCTTCCAACAGCACACCCTGACTAGCAAAGTTTGCCAAGTGATCTTCAACCCAACCCTATATGACAAACAGGGACACCCTCCCCCCCTTCCCACCACTCCCTAGCCAAAGAGGGCCTCTGGCATTGGGGGGGGGGGACTGACACTGTAATGGGTCGGGATGTGGCACAGGGACAGGGTGAAATAGTTTTGTGTGTGTATGTGTGTGTGTTTTTAAGCAACAGGCAAATCATTTAGATTCATGCCATGCATGACTAGAATGTCAATAGCCTTTCTTTACTTTCTTTTCCACAGCAGTTTCTCCATCCCTCCTTCCCACAACTCCCGGTTGTTGCTGGGTGGCTCCCCCCCTTTTAATTAGCAGATGTATCTCGGCAACACGTGTGTGTGTGTGTGTGTGTGTGTGTGTTGGCAGGGGGAGAAAATTGCCTGGCCTAACAGAAGAGATTTGGCTGCTTCTAGAAAGCAATGAAGGGAAAAAGCCTACCTTCCATACTTCATCTTTCTACCCCACCTCTCCCCTGGCTAGTTAGGATCTACTTGGACACACAGTAGCAGTGAACAAATCAAAGAAGGGACGGGAACCATAACGGGAGTCCGGATGTCATCCGGATGTATTATGTGCTACGAAGTCATCAAAGGAGCTGCAATTTGCATACAGGAAAACGTCACTTTGGAGGTGAAGACAAAATGTCGAGAGGAATTTTGAAGGAAAGCGGGGGGCGGGGGAGATCCTGGCAGGATTGCTCAAGGGACATTCCAACCACTTCTACCTCCCGTCTTTAGACAAAGATCCATGGACAAAAATTGACAAATGAGAACATTGTGCTGTAATGGGGGTAAGAGTGCAAAATTCATCCTCCCCTGAAACGTGGGGGGCTGACATGTTTAAAACATGGAGAGGAATTGAGTGCTGGTGCTGTGGAAGTCACTTTTTCCTTTCATTTTAATTGTGTAACATTGGTGTTGTGATGACATTTCAGGGCTTTCTGCAGTGGGGAAACATGGCAGCTGCTCATTCTTTAAATAAGTTATTATGTTTGATAATGTTATATTTTGGCGGTGTGTGTCACCCTGAAAATCTTATAACAATTGTAAGGTGTGATATTCACTTTTAATAAACCAACCATCCATCCAGCCAACAGACACACCATTTGTTCTTTTTTCCCCAATTCTGATTCTCATTTCTTTGAGATTCCCTTAAATATGTACAGTATCTTGAAATGTTTCACTGTCTTGCTTATTCAGCCAATAAAGCCACACAATGTAAGATGACCATCACTGGTGTGTGAACGGACAGTAAACTCCATATTCTACTAATATCCATGCACAGCTCATCTGATTGTGTCCAATAATCTGAAAGGTGCCCTGATTATTCTAAACTCCATCTTTGACCCATCAGGTTTCTAACTTGGCTCTACCTTTTGGGGCTTTTTACCTGGTCCATTGTGGAGGCAGGAAGGCAGGAATCAAATGTTAGCAAGCTTAGGATAGAAAACTTTGTGCTCTGGAACAGGAATCATCCCAAATACCTCTTGCAATCTTGAGGAGCTGCAAATCCAAGTTTTCCCGCATTTCAAAGAAAAATATTAGAACATGTTTACTGTAACACCTTTATTCTCAAACAAGTAATTCCTGCCCAAGCTCTCACTCTGCACTGCACCTTAATCAAGGCTCCAGCCCACCTTATGCATGCTCCACTAAGGGTGCAATCCTATGCATGTTCTGGCTGGGGAATGCTGGGAGTTGGACTTTTTTCTGTCTAAACATGCATAGGATTGCGCCTTAAGACATTAATTAGCATCAATGCCTATTTTTTATGGTAGCTAGTTGGGATCGTCTGCTTCACTAACGTTTGCATTTTTTTCAAGCACAAATTCTTTCCATCCCACATCTACATCAGATTGCCATTATTTTGTACATCTGCATAGACATTTGTATGCATTTTCGTGCACATTTTCGTGTGCACAAAAGTGTGTATGCATTTTTGTATGCAATATTTCCTAATATACCTACTTCTTTTTTGCAAGCATTTACCCCTAATATACAGCTTTTTGTGCACAATTCTCCCTAATGTACACATTTTTGTATGAAATGTTTTCCCTAATGTATGCATTTTTGGATTGGGGAAACTGCATCATAAAATTTGGAGAAGTGTAATAACCTGAGGATAGCAGTGTTCCAGTTTGTATTAGTTTGGAAAGGCCAACATAGGACATTATGTATTACAAACGAGAACCAAATGAATTTTGACTCCATCCCTAGACCATCCACCCCTAACCTGGTGTCCTCCAGATGTTTTGGACCTCAACTCTCATCAGCCCTTGCCCACATGAGCAATGGCCAGGAATGTTGGAAGCTGTAGTCCAAAACTGCTGGAGGATGGGTGATCTTGAATCTCCACATTCTGAGGCAGCATGCCACTGAACAAGAGTTGCTGGGAGCATCTGCAGGGGATGCTATTGCCCTCAGACTGTGCTTCCATGTTTCCTCTCAGAGGCATCTAAATGGCCACTAATCAGGCTGCTGGGCTAGGTAGAGCTTTGGTTTGATCCAGCAAATATTTTCTTATGGTTCGTCTGCAGCTGTCTGTCTTCCAACATTTTAAAAGGCAGGAGAACATTTGTACTTAAAGATATGCAAGTAAAATATAATTGTCCTTGAATAGGATATCAAAAGTTCAATACACCTCTGTAAATCTAGTGTGAAAATAACAGGCTTTGCATTGCAAGGGGCCTTAGGAATCATGAACATACATTTACATGTATGTGCCCTTGAGACAAGATATATCCACTCCAAGCTTGAAGTTCCAGAGAACCTGCAATGAGAACTGAACCTTGAACCATGATCACTTTAGCATATCACACTAAAAACCTTTTAACAAGGCATCCTCAAAAGGCAGAAAATAAAGACAAGTACCAGAAAAGAGGAGCTGATAATTGGAGATAACCAGGAGTAGGGATGGATGCTTTCTCCCAGATTTGATTGTATTAAATCCCAACTTCTGTTCATCCTATATATGGAGAAAATTGTGAATTTTGGTGAATTCTTAAAAGAAATGAAGAGAAATTCTCATCCACTTTCACCTGCCAAATTCAAAAGGTTCAGCTAGGGATGTAGGATCAATTAATTTCAGTCCATTTTTGATCAGGATTATTAATTTACCCAGTTCACATCTTCCAGACACAGTACGGACTCAGATGCAAACTGTGGTCAAAGTCGTATGTTTCTGAGCTTACAATGTGACCTGTGGATTAAAACAATTGTGTTCAATAGTATGTGTGCATTAGAAAAATACTCCTGAACAAGTGCATACTTTTGAAAAATGTGCACAGATACCGAGTCAAGTTGGAAAGAGCCTCAAGATGGAATTCAGAGAACTTTGGGGACCTCAGATTTTGCTTATTCACACATCCCTAAGTTCAGCTATTCCCAGCATGGAGAGGACCACGTTATAACGGCATGCTATGTAACTCTTAAAGATGAGGAACCTGTCAAAAAAAAAAAAAAAGGTGGCAACCCCAATTCAGCACCACAAACATGGCTGAATACTAGTGCTGTGCTGAAAATTTCTTCTACATTTTGGACCATTCTCATTCAATTTGATGGAGAAGAAATTGCTTTCAAAAAGAAATTCAAGGGAGAAGAAAATTTTGGAGAAATTCGTATGGGTTGGGTTCAGACTCAGTATTCTGAACTTACTTTACTTAGGAGGTGCCCGAAGAGTGTGAGTGCCCTGTCTTTCACTGTACAATAAGCTCGCTGGCAGCCTGTAGCTGCCTAAGCTTCTCACACTTCCATTAAAGCTCAACGGAAGACACCACAAAGTAATTACTCCCATTTTGGGGGCTTTTTCCCCATTTTTGGGGGGATCAGCAAGTAGAGGCGGCCTGGGAGGCTGCAAAGCAATACAGAGACATATAATAAAAAGAGAAATACACTCACTGGGCTCCTGGCCACTGCCGAATTTTCTCCACCATTTTTTTGGCAGTCCTCCCCCGCCACACACAAACATAATGCTCTGGGTTGACACTGAGGGAGCAATCCTATGCCTGCTAGACAGTGGCTAGATGGCCACAGAATAGCCTGTTTTCCAGGAACTGACCTTGGAGCCTGCGATCTGAGGTCGGTTCCTGGAGAACTGACCTCCCCCCCCTTCCGCACTGCCTCCGAGGCAGCGCAGAACAGCCCCGTCCTCCGCACTCGGAGCAGCAGAAAAGGGGTGTGTCTGGGGGCGATCCAGGGCAGGGAGGGCAGAAATGCCTGTACGACACACCCAATGTGCATCCTCCCCTGCTCAGCCCTCCTACAATTGGCTGTCTAGCCGAAAATTGAGGGCAGGAGAAGTGCGGAGGGAATGATCCCCTCCACGTTTCTCCTGCCCTGCTTTGGAGAGGCGGTCGCCTCCGAGTTCGGAGGAGGCCACCTAGCTGGATAGGATTGTGCCCTAAGTATGTGGAATGGTGAAGGATGGAGCAGGTCTCTTGACTGCCAGCACTGCAGGTGGCATCACAAATAACAAAAACCCCGAGGAAAAAGGAAAGAAGCAGTGCTACAGCCACTGCTGATGGTGAGCACCATCTCTGAGAAACTGAGAATTTTGCCTCCTGATGGAGACATTTGGAAAAATTGTCCCCACAATTTCTCTGCCCACAAGGAGGATGGAGAATTTCAAAGAGGCCATTTGCACACAGCTCCACTGAATCCACAGGAATTTTTAGGTAGTCATTTTCTTTAAAGCATGCACCCAAAGGCATGCTTTAAAATAGGGCTCTCCATTTTGCTTTCTTCTGCTTTCATTTTTTTTTTTTTAAATCCCAAGTTCTTTCCATCCCATCTATGGAGGAATTTGTAAATTTTGGAAAATTCTTATAAAAGGCCATCTGAAATTCTCAGCCATTTGCACCAACCCCATTCAATAGGTTCAGCTATTCACAGCATGGAGAGGGCCATGTTGTGCTTGTCTGCCATAAAGCTCTTAAAGAGGAGGAGCATGTCAGAAAAAAGAGGTGGCAGCCCTAAATCAGCACCACAAACTAGGGTGAATACACAGGCTTTTAAGAGTTAAGCGCTCAGAGCTAGGGATGTCGGAGAAACCCACAACAGCATCAAATGAGTTCAGATTTTTATGAATTTGGCCTGCAGATTCTGCAAATGCCCTACCCCATGTCTGGTTTGCCTGGCCACGGGGGGGGGGGGGCATTGCAGGCCGGTGGGGTGAAGGGACACCGCCAGAGGTGGAAGGGGACGGAGAGGCGTATTAGGTCTCTGCGCCCCTCTCAAATCCTCTCAGACTTGTGGCTCCCTCCTGCCCTCCCTTATGAAGTGTGGGTTTCAACTGGTCACCCTTTTTGGGGCCAAATAGGAATTTTTGGCTCACAGTCTGACTGGCCGGGCTTGTGTGTCTTTTTGCCTACTTCACACTGTAAATGGGGCAGGTGAGCCCTTTAGGCGGATCTGGTCTAATTTCACGTCTAGGTAGGTCTAGGGATGTACGAAACTCCCCTTACCTGGCTCCGCCAGGTTCCGCTGGGGGGGGCACTCTGTCCCTCCCCCCAGAATCCTCACCAGGGGGGAGGCACTACACGCCTCCCCCCCCGGAATCCTGACCATGGGGATTCTGCGGAGCCGCCGGCCGGCTCTGCCAGCAGCCGGACATCTGGCCGCTGGCTAGCAGGGACGCAAATGGTGGTGGCCGTAGCTGCCACCGTTTGCGTCCCTGTAGTCAGCCGTGATAGGCTACATAAAGACTTACTTAGCCTATCACGTCTGGCTTAACCCCCCCAAAAAAACGCGTGTATGCAAATGGCGGCGGCTATGGCCCCCGCCATTTGTGTTCCTTATTTTTGGCCATCTTAGTCTATGTAAATATTTACGTAGACGAAGACAGCGAAAATAAGGGGGAACACAAATAGCATCCGCTATGCTATTTTTTTTTTAAAGCCAGACGTGATAGGCTACGTAAGTCTTTACGTAGCCTATCACAACTTGTAAAAAAAAAAAAACCTGACAAGACTGCAAATGGCGGCGGCGGCAGCCGGTCAGAAGATCAGCCGCCGCAGCCATCGCGGCCCGGAAGATCCTCCCCAGGTAAGTCTCGTCCCGCGGGGATCCACGGGGGGGGGCAGGGGGGGCAGGCCATTCCGCCACAGATTTCGGGGGGCTGAATGCACTGGCATTTGGCCTCACCGAGATCCGTGGTGGAATTCTCTGCCATCCCTAGGTAGGTCACACTTACAAACAGCTGCTAGGAGGATGGGCAATGGGGATGAGAACAGGGATGGTGAGCTGGGTTTTGAGGCCCATCAGGGGAATAAGGGTTACCTGTGAGGCCGACTCACCTCACCCACCCGGTGTTTTATGGCCCCGGAAGGGGTGACAGGGGAAGATCTACCTCCCTCAAAAGGAGTAGCCCAAGGGGGTGTGTGATGAATGTTTTTCACCCCACTCCACAGGATGTGAATGTTTTTCGCCCATTTCAATGTCAGATAGCGGCTGACACAGTTCAGTGCCCATCTTGGGTTTCTCTTTTGCAGAGAATTCAATAAATGTGGTCCAATTTGAATCCAAGCACTGCGTCTATTTATTACCCATCTCTGCTTGCATGGACTGGCATTTCCCCATCAGGGGGATTCTGTGGACTTGTGAACCATTGTTTGTTGTTGTTTTTTTCTGGAATTTTACACAAATTTTGTCATAGAAAAATATGTTTGTTTTTAAGCACTCGTCCAAAAATGCTCATTTTGCCCATAGGCTAAACCGTGAAAATGCACATTTTAGGGGACTTTGCGCATTTCTGCACTTGTGAATTTGTGCAAACTATTCAGAAATGTAAAAAATTGTATTCTGTCAATGGGTGGATGATGGAACAAAAAGTGTGTGGCAATCTGCAAAACACAGACGGAACGGATTTTACACAATGTATACATCCCTCCTCAAAGCCTTTGGCCTGAATGGATTTTGGTTTCTCTCACATTCATTTAAAAACACAAACAAACTCAAGTTCTTTCCATCAAGATTATGCTGAAATTTGCACACACACACACACATATATATATATGCATGCGCGCGCATGCACACACACCCGCACACACCCCAAGTGAAATTCAAACTCATATCCTAATGCAACATTGACAA
This sequence comes from Heloderma suspectum, assembly GCF_057233095.1. Taxonomy (NCBI): domain Eukaryota; kingdom Metazoa; phylum Chordata; class Lepidosauria; order Squamata; family Helodermatidae; genus Heloderma; species Heloderma suspectum. The sequence goes on from NC_139461.1 coordinate 9,499,613, forward strand.
AATGTGGGATGTGCTGTAATTTTGCAATGTCTGTGTCCCAGCCTCTAAACAACTGAAGGACCAATATGCATTTTGCATATTGCAAAATATGCATTTTGCAGAAAAATAAGACTTTATGCAACCTATTAGCCTGAAATCCAGTCACCCACTTCTTAATAAAAATGATGACCAATTTAGTACCAAATGTAGAGTTAATAATTTCTCAGGAAATACATAATAATCCAATGGTTGACCAAACAAACCTACTGAGTTTTATACTCCTCCTTTCCATGGATGCTTCACTTATGCTGCATTGACCTCTCTGAGTATTAAATTATTTACTGCCAGACTAAGGAAGTCAGAGAAATCCAGAATGGATTCAAAGGAGTTCAGATTTCTGTGAATCTGGCCTGTGGATTCCACAGGGGATCAGCTTTTTCTGAGTTACACAGATTCCACAGATTTACAAACTGGTTTTTGACTGGGGCGGGGGGATTTGTGCTAATTCGCATTAACTAATGCACATTAGCACATTTATGCAAATACACAAGTGTATGGTAGTAATGTAATGCAGCTAATGCTTTTATTAGACATATGTTTTGGTAATGTTCAGTAGTTTCTTCTTTTTGAGAGGAGGTTATTACATGGATAAGTTTTGTACTGAAACAGTCTTTAACATTCACTAATGCACACACTCTTTTAAACTATTTACCTGCTTCATGAAAATTAACAAATGGTCTCAGTAAATGGATTCTCTGCACACTCTTGGCAGCTGAAAGACTAATATTGCAACACGGGAAGGATAAATGCTCACCTCCTAGAATGCAACGGATTGAGGACTTCATATCACTTTCAGCATTTGAGTGGGTGGCATATAGACCACCACTTTCAAGTTCATACTTATTTGGATATCTGGTCTGCTTTTGTTTAAGCCTATGTAAAATGGCTAGTAAGTTGTATTTTCACATATATGTATTTCGTATGTATTCATTGCTATGGATATATACAAATTTATGTATGTATAACTTTTAAAAACCCAAAGAGAGAGAGAAAGAAAGAAAATGTGCACTTGAACTCATGAGCAGTAGTGCAAGTAAAACGTATTCCGATTTTTTAAAAAAAATCTCATTCCATCATTGAGCTGATGACAGAATAAAAGACACCTGGCAATCTGTGAAAGACAGGAAGAAAAGATTTAACAAAATCTGTACATCCCTATAGCAGACTAAAGATGGTACTTGAAATTCAGGATTCTGAAAACATCATTGTCAAATTTCATAAATGCAAGCAAGGTGTATCTGGTTTCTATTCCATTGATTCCATCTTTTGTCATACCATTCCACCCTTCTTGATCTTTTTGGAAAATCAAGCCAGCAAGCAGAAATGTCACATATGTTTCCAAAAATATTCCAGCATAATTTACAGTGCGATTGAGTTCATGGATACTCAGAAGTAAGTCCCATTGGATTCAATGAGGGTTCCTCCCAGGTAAATAGCTATAGGATTACACCCGTAATTGGGGAAATACTAACAAATTTTAGAGCTCTTTGAGTCTGACATTCACAGTTTGAAGATTTTTAACCCTCTTTTGAAGGGTACATTTGCTTGAGAGGGAGGTTGGCAGGTAGTGAAGTCAAAAAGAATCTGCCTCAACTTGTACTGGGGGCAGGATTTCCAAATACTGGCAGTTCAGTTTCTAAATCCCCACAATCCCAAATTCATCCCCATCACTAGAGAAGGATCATGAACTGGCCACTGAAAATCCTGCTATTTATTCATTTATTCATTCATTTAATTTCATTTCTATGCTGCCCAATAGCCGAAGCTCTCTGGGCAGTTCACAAAAATTAAAACCAAAGAGCAGCACACAACTAAAACAACACAAAATGTTGTTTTTGTTCAGTCATTCAGTCATGTCTGACTCTTCGTGACCCCATGGACCATAGCACGCCAGGCCTTCCTGTCCTCCGCTCTCTCCCGGAGTGTGCTCAAGTTCATATTCATCGCATCGGTGATGCTATCTAGCCATCTCATCATCTGCCGTCCCCTTCTCCTTTTGCCTTCAATCTTTCCCAGCATCAGGGTCTTTTCCAGGGAGTTTTCTCTTGGCATTAGGTGGCCAAAATATTTGAGCTTCAGCTTCAGTATCTGTCCTTCCAATGAGCACTCAGGGTTGATTTCCTTTAAGACTGAAATATAAAATATATAAAACGTTAAAACCACAGTATAACAATACAACCAGAATAAAACCTAGCAGCAGTGCAGGAGTTTAAAATACAGATTTAAAACAGCGAAGCTAAAAGTCTAGAAAGCTAAAATGCTAAAATGCCTGGGAAAATAAAAAGGTCTTCACCTGACACCAAAAGGAATACAATGTAGGTGCCAGGCGAACCTCACTAGGGAGCTCTTTCCAGAGCCGGGGTGCCACAGCAGAAAAAGCCCTCCTTCTAGTAGCCACCCGCCTCACTTCCTTTGGCAGGGGCTCATGGAGAAGGGCCGCTGGGGATGATCTTAAGGTCTGGGCAGGGACATATGGGAGGAGGCGATCCTTCAGGTAACCTGGCCCCAAGCCATCAAGGGCTTTGAATATTAATACCAGCACTTTAAATTGGGCCCGGAAATGGCCTGGCAGCCAGTGCAGCTAGAAAAGTACTGGTGTAATATGAGCTCATTGGCCAGTCCCTGCTAAATTCTCCTTCTGGCATCTGAGATCAGGAACAATCGACCTGCTTTCAACTGTACATTTATAGCCTTAAGGACTAGAAACGTGCTTTACTTTAATGCAAGCTGGGATCCTGAGTGTATTTTCTGAGTGTTATGCCCACTTCTAACTTCTACACCAGTGGTGGGGAGCCTCAGGTCCCAGGGCCAAATCCAGCTGTCCTGGGTTCCCAATTAGACCCTCCAGAGTTCACCAGATGGGTCTGCCCATTTCCCCTGACCACCGATCATTGTTTTCCTCTTTTCTGCAGCACCCCACCACCACCACACCCCACCTCCTTCTAACAGGTTGAAATGCCTCTCCTAAGGCTTAGGGATTCTCCAAGTGAGACTTTGATCCTGAGACTGAGATTGGTTACTCAATGGAGGTTTGCAAAACCTTTTCATGACGCCATCAACCTCCACTGCCTCTCCCATGCTTTCTGACCATTTCTGTGGCTTTATTTGTAAAATAATGAGCTAATAGAAGGAAGTGGTTTGAATTTGCTCATGTAAAGAAAAAGTGGCACTGTAACAACAACACCATCTAGTGGCTGTAAAATGAAACATATAGAGCTTGCAGATAAAGCCAATCCTCTGGGAAAAACAACAACAACAACAACAACCAGGAAGTGTGTGTGAAGGAGCCCATCTTAATCCCACAAAGAATCTGGAAGCAGATGCCCCGGTAAAGTTGCGGGATAAAAATCCTGATGTGAAGAAGCCCTTAGTGGCTGGCAGTAAGAGCTGTAAGCGACAATATGCTGGCCTTATTTTTGTATTTTGGCCCCCGAGAACTTCTCTAAAATGGAATTAGGCCTTCAGGCTGGCAGAGGTTCCCCACCCCTGTTCTTCACGAACTGTTCAATCCCATACATGTCTACTCAGAAGTAAGTTGCATAGATTTCAATGATGCTTCCTCCCAGGTAAGAAGGTATAGACATAGTTGCATGGAATCATAGTGCAACAAATGCAGTGGGTTATATCACACTGAGGTATATACTTTGGAAACTGGAGATTTTGGGATATAATGCGAACTTGATTGATTTTGTTTCCATCCCATCCTGTATATTTATTCTTCATGTTTTACACCCCACCCATCTGCAAAGCTTTAGGCCAGGCCAGGGCTATTGTTCCAGCAGAGAGACTGAAAAGTAAGATGATGAATGTCCCGTCGACCTTGTTTAATCACTGTGTATTTGTCTGTGATTATTATTAGCATAGTCATCAGCCATAATTACTATTAAAATTGTTTATTATTCTGTCCTGATGTCACAGCCGTCCATGGGCACTTCCTCCCGGCATCAGATAGTTTATCATCATGAGATGAAATCCAATTTCAAAAGGGACACTCAAGCTACATCTTTTAATTTCATAACTGATGTCCCAGCGGTCTGCATTAAACTTGTCCTGGGCTCTCTGCCACTCATGCAGCCTGGTCCTGTCCATCTTTATTGCTAGTTATTTTCATGAAGGCTTTGAACCGCTCTATGTGCTCTATGTTGTTTTATGATGTTTGTTTACTGCTTTGGGCTTTAAGGTGAATATATATATATATATATACACACACACACACACATGCATTAACCAATAAAGTAAACTTTCCTTGGAAGTAAAGTCTGCTGATTCCAATAAGATGTATCCCAACTAAATGCATGTAGAACTGCAGCCCTAAATAGGAGACAGCCATAACATTTGAGGGCAGCTTGAGCAATTTGTAGTTTCAGGACATTGCTTAAATGCGTGCTCCCTTGGATCTTGAATGCTCTTTTTCACTTTGGGGAGGGGTTTGCATTAATGCACACTTGCGCTAATGCCAATTAACACAAGTAGAATGAAATTCTGGTAAAAAAAAATCCAATTCTGTCAATAAGTGGGTGACAGAACAAAAGACACCCCAAAACCCACGCAACACAGACAGATTAAATCCGTACATCTCTGTCAGCCAGTAACTAAGCCTTAGGTGAGGCAATTCTATGTTTTAGAATGGGGGAAATGCTGCACAAAATCCAGGAAACCACAAAGTGATCTGCAGTTTGGGGAAAGGGGGTGAGGCAAGAGAAGGCTGTGGGGCCATCTGGGAAAACCTAGGAGGGCCTAATTTGGCCCCCAGGCCCAAGGTTCCTCACCCCTGATGGCCCTGCCCCCCTCGGACTGACACCCAGATCCTCTGGGTCCTAACTGCCTGTGGCTTTTAACACTGCAAAGGCATGGGAAGCCACAAGACCAGCAATGGGCTTATGATCCCCCAACAGTGTTACACATGAAGAGGACACATGTGTGGGGATATTCTCTGTTTGCACATCCTGTTTCTTCCAAGTTACGCTTATGGAGGGGGCCTTGTCCAAAGCCCCCTCCCCCATGCAAGCCTGCAGTCAGGGCCAGCATCAAGGGTAGGAATGGTTGGGCACCTGCAAAAGGCCCACACCCTAGCAGGGGCCCACTGACAAGAGCCCTCTGGAGTTGCTCCTCCTCTGTAGCATTGCAGCCTGGCTGTTCTCCTGCCTCTCGCTCTGGCCCAGACAACAGTGGTGATAAGAAGGAGGAACAGAAGATGCTACTGCCTCCTTGCCCGCTGGTTCTCTGCCTGACAAGAAAGAAAGTGGTAGCGATGATGAGAAAGAGGACAGGAAACAAAGCAGCTGGTGACAATGGTGGTGAGAAGGCAGACTGAAGGAGGAGGCCCAGTGTGGGTGTCTTGCTCAAGCACCCTCAAAAACCTAAAGCCAGCACTGCTTGGAGCTGGCAACGCTCCCCCCAACACCCTGATTCTTGACTCATCCATGTTTTCTCCACCCTCTCCTTCCTTCCGCATCCTGACCTGACCCCAACTCGTCTCCCTTCTACTTCATCTCTACCCAGCTCCTCTCTTTCCTCCGTCCCCTGCCTCCTCATTGTTTTCTCTCGCTTCCTTCCACGAAACTGACTCATCCCAGCCTCTTGCTGCTCTAGATTGCCATTTTATTCAGAGTGTCTTGCTTTGTGGAGCATTTACAGCTACTCCTCTTGAAAGTCCAGCTACTCTTGCCTCATGAGCCTTTGCACACAACCACACATCCACCTTCCACATTCATGGCTTTTCAAAACAAATAGCATCCATGCCTTCCTGTAAGGGCAAATGAGGAGCTGTGGCAAGGTGAACAAGTCTTCTCAGGGCTTCCAGGGGGATGGTAGCAGCATTATTTAATAATGAATCACCTGCCCATTGCAATGAATGGTGAGTGGGAGGAGGATGAACCTATTTATTGTAGGGATTCCTGGATTTAGGCAGGCATTTCTTCTGTCTAAGAGACACTTTATCATGTGGGACTCCTTGCCACTGCACCTGCCTTTTCTCCATAGGGAAAAAAGCAGCCATTAATTTGAGATGGAAGAATATAAAGGCAAGAACTCAGAGACATCACTGGGTAACCAAGTGTGCCAGGTGAATGCTAGATTATGCACCCTTGACTGACCCCCTTTAGTTTTGTCTCATAAAACTTCATAAGGGTCACCAATAATAAAGCTGGCCCTATATGTATAGCCCCTACTGGGTTCCCGTTCCTTTGGTCACACAGAACTGTGACAGAAGCCCTATTCAGAAGTTTCCCTCATGCATTGGATGAAGTTGTGGAGGAGGAGCATGGCCACACCACCTAGCACAGGTGTGCTGAACCTCTTTCAGCCTAATGAAATTGTGGAGAAGGTTGGGGGAGGGGCACAGTCTAGTAGTGGGTGGGGCCAAATGTGAACATGGTGGACCAAAATATCAAACATTACCCTATTTTAGCTTCAACCCTCTTGCCGCCAGTAACCAACATCCAGAGAGGCATTTCAACCTTTCAGAATGGGGAAAAGAACATGCAAGAGCCCAGAAACCACCAATGAGAGCCAGTGTAGTGTAGTGGTGAGAGTGACGGACTGGGAGCCAGGAGATCCGGGTTCTAGTCCCCACTTGGCCATGGAAGCTCACTGGGTGACTTTGGGCCAGTCACAGACTCTCAGCCCAACCTACCTCACAGGGTTGTTGTTGTGAGGATACAACGGTGAGGAGGAGGATAATGTAAGCCGCCTTGAGTTCCTTGCGAGAGGGAGAAAGGCGGGGTATAAATGCAATAAATAAATAAATAAATAAAATATGATTGGTGGTCAGGCAAAAGGGAGTCAGACCAAGGGAAGGGGAGTGGCCGTCTTGGGAACCCTGGGGAGATTTGGCCCCCAGAAGTCAGGTCCTGCATTCCGGAACTAGCCACACCCCAACACTGCATACACTGACTAGCCTCACCACATGGCACCCACACGTGCAGCACGAACGTCTTCAGGGAGGCAGTCTTGCCCTCACTGCCATCCGATTGGGGTTCCTGATTGAATGGAAGTCTTCATGCATACAGCTGTACATATGCAGGCTGCCTCACTGTAGCTGCTTACACCTTACATGCAGACACCAGGGGGACACCCTGACAACAGCTAGTTGGCATGCACGATGACGGGGGCTAGTTGATGTAGTCCCTCTCCCGCCCACATCTTTCTCAATCACCTGAAAAAAGTGACTGAAGAAGACTAGAATGTTGGGTGAATGATGGAATGGGATCGGTTATTTTTATTCTTATTAACTCTTGTTCTTATTCACTCTTATTCTTATTAATATCTGGCACATTACAGAGACATTTAAGCGAGCAAGACAGATACCTGCCACCACAGAGTTTACAATCTAAATATGTAAATAAATAACAAGACAGAGAAGGAAAGAATGGGAACGTCAGTGCTAAGTTGTCAGAAGGGTAACTGTTCAAACACTTCAGCTGGCCCAGAATGCTGCCGGTAACAGGCAGCTTGTGACTCCCTTGTTACAACAACTTCACTGGTTCCCGGTCGGTTTCTGGACAGAGTTCAAAATGCTGGTTGTGACCTACAACAAAACCCTATATGGCTTGGGACTGGGCTACCTGAAATTTATTTATTTATTACATTTTTATACCTCCCAATAGTTGAAGCCCTCTGGGCGGTTCACAACAATTGAAACCACAAAATACAGCATAAAATACGATAAAAATTTTAAAAGTTTAAAGCTACAGTATAAAAGTAAAACCAGAATAAAACCTAGCAGCAACACAGAGATTCAAAGTACAATGACAGATTTAAAACAACAGAACTAAAAGACCAAAATGCTGGGGTTGGGGGGAGGTCTTCACTTGAAAGACTGCCTTCTCCCTTACAAGCCTCCCCAGTTCTTAAGGTCTTCTGGAGAGGCTCTTCTTTCAAGATTTCTGTCTTCACTTCAGAGATGTGTTTGGTGGCAACTAGAGACGTATGAGAAATTTGTTTGTGTGATTTTGATCAGGATTTTACCCAGTTTGCACCTCCTGGAATGAAGACGGATCTGGATGCAGTCTATGGTTGAAATCCATTCCTTTCTAAGCTTGCAATATGATTTGAAGACCCCCAAAAGACAACATGCATACTTTTGAAAAATGTGCATGAAAAAAATGTGTACTTTTGAAAAATGTGCACAAATACACTTTAATCAATGGGAGAAGAATGCATAAATTTCAAAGATGCACACATTTGATGTGTACATTGGGGAAATGCTCACAAAAATATGCACAGATCTTCATGTGAAAAGGGGGGAAGCTTGCAATCTGATACAGACTCGAGTCAGAATGAGCTTCAAGATGGAATTCAGAGAACTTCGGTGAGCTCAAGGGTTGCTGATTCACTCATGCCTACTAGTGACGTGAAAGAGGGCCTTCTCTGTGGCCGCTCCCTGGCTGTGGAACTTCCTCCCAAAGGAGACAAGGTTTGCTCCCTCTCTGCAAACCTTCTGCCACCAGCCAAAGACCATTTTATTCAAGCAGGCCTTTTGCATGTACCTGGGTCTGTGGGTTGGATTGGATGCTGTTTTTAGTCCATTACTGTTGTGTTTTTAATTGTGTAATGATGCATTTGTTATATTATTGTTTTAATCAAGTTTTATTTATCATTGTAAGCCACCCCTGGGTGCCATTTTTTCTTGGTAGAAAGGGTACAAATCAAATCAAATAAGTAAGTGGTTAGAAAGATAGACTTGGACTGCAGAAGCAAGAGATGGGGGCTAAATTCCTAATCAACTCAGTTCAGCTGCAAAGATGACTTGGTGATCCTGGATGACCTTGGATTTATCTCCCAGCCTGATCTACTTTATAAGTTTGTTGTGAGGATAAAAGGGGAGGGGGATCATGTATGCCATCAGGAGGGCAGCAGGGTGAGACAAAAATGAGATAAATAAGAGCAAAGAAGTTTGTTATTCTGAGGGAAGGGTGATAGGAGCCAGAAAGGAGCTCCCAGTTCAATCTCTGAAAGCAGAGCTGATTTTTATGCTTGTGAATATGATCTTACCAGAAGGCAAAATGCCAGATGCATGCGTGTAAGGAGAATGCAGGTGTTTCTCTGGGTTTTGTGTCATTTATGGCAAAATATGTCAGCTTTATGCTGACAAAGATTTGCTCCTGCTGATGTCCACTGGGCTGGTTCTGCTGAGTCACCTTCATCAGCATTCAGGCTTCCATACCCTCCTCCCACCTGGATTTGTTGTTGGGTGTTTTTCTGTGGGTTTTTTTGGAAGTGACAGAAAGCAATAAAGATGCTGTGGAAACACAATAATCAGCCAGCCCCAAGACAATTTCTGAGAAAGTTGGGTTGACATCAGAGCGTTCTTGGACAGGTCCCAATTAGTTTAATAACGTGGTGTCTGCCTACATTCCCCTGTGCCATTCTGATTGGTTGCAGCAGATCTTCCTTGCCGCATGTCCTCGGACTACTGCTTCCTTGCTGCTGCTCCATCAGTAGAATGATCCTCTTGGTACATTCCCATGCTGGGCTAGATGCCTCTTTGCGTCTTATGCAATTTAGAGATAAGAGCATTAGGGGCCCCGCAAGGATTAAAATATGGACACACTCAAAGAAAGTCTTAGCTGGCACAATATGTCTATTCCAGATCTTTCCCCCTTACCCAGCCAATTAAGACGTACACGTCACTTGGAATCAGGAGTGGGTTTCATTACTCGGAAAGGTTAGCTGTGGGGCAGTTGGAAGGAAACAGGGACACAAGGATTTTAAAGGGAACTAACTAGTGGCAATTAAGAATTAGTCCAATTGTTGCAAGTTTAGATTCTCCAATTAAATCTTCTGGGCTTCACCCAAGCATCTGAAATTGCAACAATTCAGCCAGTTCTTGAAGCCCAAGACCTCTGCCTCAGAACAAAACTCAGGAATCCATCTGAAGTAAGGCAGGGAGGGTTTAGCTCAAGTCTTTTGTAGGGATGTGCAAGAATTCTGTTTCAGCTCATTATACATCAGAACTTGTCCTGTTGGCACCCATGAATGCAAGCACTTTTTTCAGGAAAAGCTCCCATAATTCCTAAGCTTGTGATTGCATTCGGTAAATGCATTTGTTAGAAAATGCACACTTTAAAAATGAGCATTTTGAGGAAGAAGAAGAAGAAGAAGAAGAAGAAGAAGAAGAAGAAGAAGGAGGAGGAGGAGGAGGAGGAGGAGGAGGAGGAGGAGGAGGAGAGCAAAACATCTTCATGCTTTAGTCAATGGAGGCAGGGAGTATAAATTTGAGTGCATGCTTTTTTTAAAAAAAAAATGAGTACCTACATGTGCATTTTCCCCATGCCAATATAAAAAAGCAGGAATGGGAACAAGGGAGACCGAGCTTCAAGGTGGAACGCAAAGAACTTTGATGAACTCAAACTTCACTGATTCTCCCATCCCTGGTCTTCTGGGCTTGATCAAAACCACCTTGCCTCACTTCCTGAATTTCATGGCTAGGGAAAGGTCTTCAGATACACTGCCTTGAGAATTCACATATGTACATGGTGTGGTTAAGGTATATGTCTCAGGCTGATTCTGATGCACGCTTGCCTAGAATTTAGCCCTACTGAACACAGTTGTCTTTCTTTCCTTCTTTGTGAATGTATCAGGTTAATAGCCCTCACCCAGACCTGTGGGATTGCAATCACCAAGGTTAATGTATTGAGATGAAACATGTCCCATGAGGTTTTCCGGATGAAACCTGATCCAGAGAAGAGGACTTCCTCTGAAAACTCACCCCTTGCTCTTGGTGTGGGACTTTTTTACTACCCTGAGATACATTGGAATTTAGCATGGGATAGAACAACATCCCCAAGATCATTTGTGTATGTTGTTTTGTTTTGTTTTTTTAATGGGTCTGGGACTGAGAACACAACTGAGGCAAGTTAAGCACTTTCAGTCCTATGGACTTCAATGGGAAAATTAATCATGCCCTCCCAAGTCTTTCCCATTTAATAATAGGCACATAAAAACTGCAGCTTAACTGCAGCTGGATGAGGCCCAAAGTGATGGCTTACCCCATTTCATGTTAACTTTCATCCAGTTGCTGTTTTCAACCATTTTGGGCCTGCAGTGCAATCACCTTGGCATTGTTTTAATGCTTCTCTTTCCAGGGGCATTTCCCTTCTTTAGCATTGCCCTCGCTGTCTTCCGCCTCATCTTCCCACCCTACTGTCCTCCTGTTGGTTGTGGTGATCAGAGGAGGAAGAGGCTGAAAGATGGTGGTTTGCATAAATCTACCTAATGCTTTCTTAGCTGAGGTGAGATTTGAATCGTAAGGCTTCCTAGTGCTCAGTTCAGACTCTTAAATGTTACAATACAGACACACGCTTTCTCTCCCCAGCGTGCAGAACTGTGATCATACATGCATTAGTTACTTCTGCAATATGCTGTATGTGGGGCTTCCCTTGAAGACCATTCAGACATTTCACTAAGTGCAGAATGCTGGTGCTAAAATCTCTAACAGTGTGAAGTGTTGGGATCATGTGACCTCTTCAATATATCAGCTGCACCGACTGCCAATCTGTTTCTAAGGTACATAGGTACCTGATTCAAGGTACATAGGAAGCTGCCTTACACTGAGTCAAACTATTGTTCTGCCTTTTTTCAGGAAAAGACTCAAGGCATCTTACAACAGGGATAAAACATACAAAATTTTAAAACAATTAAATAAAACAGCTAAGAACAATTGACAGTAAAATACCAAGTCCTGATAAAACAATTAAATTACAAAGCCCATCGTATGCTGTCATATTGCGCCATCATATAATCCTGGGGGGTAGAGGAGAGCCCACACCTGGTCCCAAAAAGATGACAATGTTTGTACTAGGTGGACCTCACTGGGGAGAGTGTTCCACATTTCGGGGGGCCACCACCAAAACAGCCCTCTTGCTTGTTGCCATTCTGTGAACCTCCCTGGGAGGAGGGCCTCAGATGCTGATTGTAGGCTAAGGGTAGATTCATACCGGGAGAGGTGCTCCATCAGGTATTACAGTCTGGAGGTGTGTAAGCCTTTATAGGTCACAGCCAGCACCTCTTGAACTGGGCTTGGAAATGTACAGGCAGCCAGTGCAAGCAGGCCAGAATTAGTGCTATATGCTCAGAACTTCTGTCCCCATTATCAATCTGGCAGCCACATTTTGCACAAGCTGCAGTTTCTGAACTATCTTCAAAGGCAGCCCCACATAGAGCACATTGCCGTAATCTAACGTGGAGGTTAGCAGAGCATAGACAACTGACACCATGTTGTCCCTGTGCTGTGGTGTAGCTGAGCCTCCAGCCAAAGCTGCCATAACATGACAACATCACACAGATCCTCATAAACAACAACAAACTCTTGGTGGCCGCAGCCAACAGAATAAAATCACGATGTGAGCTGCGGAGGAGGAGGAGGAGGCAGATGAAGACAAAGACGAAAACAATGGTGCCAAAATGCAGCAGCAGCCAGGGGAGCAAAAGTGTACCAAGCAGCATCAAAACACCACGATTTGGCATAATGAATGTTTATAGGTTTGGTGTAGTTTGTTCATCTGTGTTAAACGAGCTATTCCCAAAGCAAATTTCAACATGAGAGGATATGTGTTGCAGCCAAGTTTTAACTAGTGCTTATCTTGAGTGCTGAAAGGGCATCACATTACAACTAACTTGTAAGGTATTATTATCTCTGCATTTCAGCTTTGGGGCGGGTGGGGCATGAGGCTGAAAGAGGGTGGCTTGCATAAATCCACCTAATGCTTTCTTAGCTGATGTGAAATTTGAATCATAGACTTCCTAGTGCTCAGTTCAGACTCTTCTCAAATGTTGCAACTCTCTCTCTCTCTCTCTCTCTCTCTCTCTCTCTCTCTCTCTTTCTCTCTCTAGTGGGTAGTACTGCTTTTGTGATCATACATGCATTAGTTACTACTGTAGCATGCTGCATGTGGGGTTTCCCTTGAGGACACTCCGCTTAGTGCGAAATGCTTCTCCTAACCATGGGAAGTGCTGGGGTGGCGTGACCTCTTCAGTATATCAGCTGCACCGGCTGCCAATCTGTTTCTGAGAACAATTCAAGGTATATAGTACACAGGGAGCTGCCCTACACTGATTCACACCCTCGGTCCTTCTAGCCCAGAATTATCAGCACTGACAGGCAGTCGCTCTCCATCATTTCAGAGAGAAGGGTGTGTGTGTGTGTTCCCCAGTCCTACCTGGACATGGTAGGATTGGAACCTGGACCTTCTGCATGCAAAGCATGTGATCTACCACTGAGCTAAGGCACCTTCCCAAATGGCCTGGCTAAGACCTTTAGGGCAGAATCCTATGGCGCTAGTCCTTTATACCTTTAGGCTGCCAGCTCGCACTCCCAGGTTGGTTCCCAGAGAACCGAGCCCCACGCCCTCCCACACCGCCTCTCATAGGCAGCACAAATCGGCCCTGCACTCCGTGCTCATAAGAGCAGTGTGGAGCAGTGAAAATGGGGCATTCTCAGGGGCGGGGTGGGGAAGTCGGAAATCCAGTACAGCACATTCTACGTGTCATCCGTAGGGATGGCAGAGAATTCCACCATGTACTCCATTGAGGCCGGATTCTTTTGAAACTGGCCTCCAGAGTCCGTGGCGGAACAGGTCCACCTACCTCTGCCTCTCGCCAGACCCACGCGGAGCCGGATCCTCCTTGCCGGCTGGCTCCGTACAGCAAGCGATATGGCCATCATTGCCGTGCTGTATCGCTGAGCACTCACTGCAGGAAGGGATCCGGATGCAAATGGTGTAGCAGGCGCCATGTGCGTCCAGATCCCTTTCTGCAGTGAGTGCTCAATGATACGGCACAGCAATGGCGGCCATCTCTCTTGCTGTACGGACCTGGCTGGCAGCTCCGCAGAGTGGTCGCGGAGTGGAGCCATCCGGCGAGAATTCCAGGGGGAGGAATGGATTGCCTCCCCCCCCCACAGCCCCCCCCCCCCCGACTGGCAGGTAGGGGACTTGTACATCCCTAGTCATTCAGCCACCATTTCCCACGATCCAAGGTCCCACAGCTAGACAACTGAAATCGGCTGTCTAGCCGCGAAAGCAGGGTGGGGGGAGCGAGGAGGAGATCTGCTCCTCACCACTCCTCCCATCCTGCACGGGATAGGCAGTCACCCCTGGGGTCAGAGGCGACCGTCAATCTTGGATTGCTCCCTCCAAGTCCTAAAGGCACAATCCTATGCAGGTTTAGACAGAAAAAAAGTCCTCCAACTCCCAGGATTGCCCAGCAAGCCATGCTTGCTGGGCAATGCTGGGAGTTGTAGGACTTTTTTCTGTCTAAACATGCATAGGATCGCACCCTTAATAGCTTGGGACTGAGCTTCTTAAAGGACCACTTCCTCCTGTGTGAATCTACTCTCTCTTAAAAATCTATTGATGATGGACATATGCTTCTGCCTTCTGAGGCAATGCACAAGAGGGATTTTTTTTAATGTGACCTGATTAATTCCCTGCCCCCAAAGGTTAGATTTCCTACCTCTTTCTCCACATTTCATTGATGATTGAAGATGTTTCTTTTCCAACAGGTTCTACTGCTGTTTAGATGGTGATGTGTGCAGTTTTTGAATTCTGGCTTTCAGGATGGGTTTGTTTGTTTTTTAACATAGGGTTTAACACTGTGTGTAATTTTGATGTATTATTGCTAGAGCTGTGCACAAAAGGCCTCTCGGAATTCCCCAGCTTATTTATGGGCAGAGCATTCTGGGAGACTATTTCAATGAATTTCTCCAGGGGGAGGAAAAATTCTCTCAACAGTTTTTCCCAGGTAGGACTCCCCATTGGCAGGGCTTGTAGCACAGCTGCTTTCTTTTTTGGTAAGGGGTTTGGGGGGGTTTCATGCTGCAACAGTGCTCTTCAACATTTTTATTAATGACTTGGAGGAGGAGGTGCAGGGAATGCTGATCAAATTTGCAGATGACACAAAATTGGGCGGGATAGCTAATACTTTGGAAGACAGAAACAAAATTCCAAGTGATCTGGATAGACTGGAGCACTGGGCAGAAAACAACGGAATGACATTTAATAGGGATAAATGCCAAGTTCTGCACCTAGGAAAAAGAAACCAAATGCACAGTTACAAGATGGGGGATACGTGACTCAACCACGCTACAAGCGAGAAGGATCTTGGAATTGTTGTCGATCACAAGCTGAATATGAGCCAACAATGTGATGTGGCTGCAAAAAAGGCAAATGCTCTTTTGGGCTGCATTAACAGAAGCATAGCTTCCAAATCCCGGGAAGTCCTAGTTCCCCTCTACTCAGCACTCGTAAGGCCTCATCTGGAGTACTGTGTCCAGTTCTGGGCACCACACTTGAAGAAGGATGCAGACAAACTGGAGAGGGTTCAGAGGAGGGCAACAAAGATGATCAGGGGACTGGAAACAAAGCCCTATGAAGAGAGACCGAAAGAACTGGGCATGTTTAGCCTTGAGAAGAGAAGACTGAGGGGAGATAGGGTAGCACTCTTCAAGTACTTGAAAGGTTGTCACAGAGAAGAATGCCAGGATCTCTTCTTGATCATCCCAGAGCGTGCAGGACACGGAATCATGGGCTCAAGTGACAGGAAGCCAGATTCCGGCTGAACATCAGGAAAAACATCCTGACTGTAAGAGCAATACGACAATGGAACCAATTACCTGGGGAGGTGGTGGGCTCTCCCACACTGGAGGCGTTCAAGACGAGGCTGGACAGCCATTTGTCAGGGATGCTCTGACTTGGATTCCTGCCTTGAGCAGGGGGTTGGACTCGATGGCCTTGTAGGCCCCTTCCAACCCTACTATTCTATGATTCTATGATTCTATGTCTTGGCAGGCTGGCCCCCAGTTTGCATCCACCCCAATGGAAGTGTGATTGGGATGGGGGGGGGAGTTGTGTCTAGCTCCAGGGATGAGGTGGAGTTAGTGCTCTGCCAAAATGTGTCCTCCAATTTCTTGAAAGCTTTCTCCCCCATGAAAGAGGCTCCCCTCGTTCTGCCTCACTCAGGATGGTTTATAATGTATTTTTGTGGTGTTTTTGAGCTTACCTAATCACAGCTAACCTAACCTCCCAGGCTGTCTGCACGTCCTGAGTTGAAAAAGCCCTATGGGAGGAATTACTTCACAGTGCCTTAAACTGGGCTTTAGCTGAAGGACAGGAAGCTCAGGATGCCACAGGCTGCCAGAGAGATGATTGTACAATGAAAAACAGGACATTTGTGCTCACTCCTCGGCTACCTCCCAGGTAATGTAAGCCCAAGAAGCCCAACCCCAACCCGTGAGAATTTCTCCAAAATGTCCTTCACCGTTGAATTTCTTTTTGAAAGCAATTTTTCTTCTATCAAATTGAATGAGAATGGTAAAAAAGAATGCCGGAGAAATTTTCAGCACAGCACTAATTATTGTATTTAAATCGATTATGATAATATATCTTTTGCTCTGTTTTTGTTAGCCACTTTCAGCATCGCTATTTGGAGAGGAAATGTCACAACTGAAATTGTATTATGAATGATTAAATTAAGTACTACTGAGATCTTGGATACTCTATGTATCCAAGCCCCTGCTGAAGACTACATAGGACTTTTATCTACTGATTGATTCCTATTAATATGTAGAGTCAGGGTTGTGGCAGTGAAGATCCTGCCCAGGCAGGAAAGACAAAGGTTACAGGGAGACATCTCGGCATGATCAGATTCCCAGTGGTGTTGCGGGGCATGCAAAGGGAGCTTAGAGCAGGCATGAGGAACTTCAGCCCCATGGGCCACATCTGGCCCTCCCGGGGTGCCACTTTGGCCCTCCAGGTTTCCCAGATGACAATGCCCCTTCCCCTGGCCCCACCTCCTTTCTCCCAACCAGCAATTGTTTGGTGTTTTCCTGACTCTGAAGCAGTTTTCCTCCATTCTAAAAGGTTGAAATGCCTTTCCTAAGGGTTCGTTACTGGCAGTATGACCTTTAAGCTAAACTGTGCTGGCCTTTTTTTGTATTTTGGCCCCACCCCTATTGTTTTGGCCCCACCCCTTTGTCTTTGGCCATGCCTCTTTGTCTTTGGCCACACCCACCACTGGAATCTGCCCCCCAAGAGCTTCTCGGAAATGGGATTTGGCCAATTTCAGCCTGAAAGAGGTCCCTCACTCTTGGCTTAGAGGATTTACTGATTGGGATTGATCTGTTAAAAATGGTTAGTTTGGCTGGGGCATCAGCTGCACGTCTCTGCTAGTTGTCAGCATGCACAGGAATATCTTTATCCTATGCTTACTGCTGCCACCAATGCCAGGATGAAAAGCAATAATGAGGACTGGAATTACCATTGGACCGATGGAATAACTGTCCTAAGCCTCTAGAGGGTGGTAGAGAGTTGGTGTGATTTCTTTGCAAACCTTCAGCTTACCCATCTCTAAGTCACTAGATAGCTACTCTCCTCTTCCTTTGCTCATTACTTGAGATAAAGGTTATGGATTTGAAACAAATGGCAATAATAAACATAATTATAACAGAGGCCCAGGAGAGAATTAATAGCAGCCCACATATTATTCTTGTTTATATTATGAAGGGACTAATAAAGCGAAACTTGCAAACATTGTGTACTTCTGCTGTTTAGTGCAATGCAAACAACATTTTGCCCCTTAATTTTTAATAGCACCACGGAGCGCAGCCTGCAATCAGCCACCAGTTTGTTGGGGAAGGGGATGGGGAAACAGAAGAGGGAAAAAGTCTGCACAATTGCTTATAGATAAATGCATACTGATGACAAACATTTAAATGTTGAGTCCTCTTTTCAGAATAAAATTAAAAATAACTATTTATACGACTGCAACAGGGAATATAGTAAGTCATCTGCCTATCTATGGTGTGCTCTGCGGATGCTCCTCCTTGTGCAAACATTGCACATCATGCCCCAGTGTCGGGAGAGGGACCAGGAGCTCCATGCTCCACATATTTGCCCTCTGCATAGATAAACATCTGCAGAGGGCTAATAAATATACCAATCCTTGCGTTCTGTCAAACTGTACCATGACCAACAGAAACCGGGACAGGGCTATGATGGCACTCATGGCAGGGTCACACACACTAGGTTCTGAGTGTCTCCCATTGTTTCAATGGGATAAAGTCAATGGGTTGCAATCTGGGGCATAGCTGAAAGGAGCAAATCCCATGTCTCATTCCAGACACTAAGCTCACCAGGGGTGGGTTTATTATGTGTTTATTCATTTGATTTGTACCCTCCCTTTTCTCCAAAGGGCAGCCAAGGCAGCTTACAGGCCCAATTAGAATACATTAAAATACAATAGAAACATAACAATTACAGAAAAAATACGCCTTACCCCAACTCATTATACAAGGGGAAATGGAAGGGAAAAGATCAATAAGAAGAAGACGAACATCATGGTTAAAGAATATGAGGGAATGGTTCAGCTCTACTTCTATACAACTATTCAGAGCAATGGCATCAAAAACAAAAATAGCTGCAATGATAGCTAACCTCCGATAGGAGATGGCACCTTAAGAAGAAGAAGAATTACAGAAAAATAATAATAATAAAAAAAAAACAGCACCCAACCCAACAGACTCACTTACAGGCCAGGCCCACTTGACTTCTGCCGGCAGTCTTTACTGCTAACAGAAGGCTCACAGAGAGGGAGAGAACCTAGCTTCCCTCGGAAAGGAGTTCAACAGCCTTGGAGCAGCCACTGAAAAGGCCCTTTAGCCACTCCCTGCTGCATCTGTGAGTGCATCCCTTGATGTTCTTCCATGGATGACTATTCTTCTTGCCCATGAGGAAATGTAAAGGTCAGTACTTGGTGACAAGATCATACCAGGGGCAAAAATCTGTCCAATGCCCTTGATGCTGAATATCACCCACCCACCCTAGGGATATGATGGGAGACAGCTATGCCCCTCCCCCCACACTCTTGGAGTGGGTTCCGCAACCCAGAGTTGTTGTCAATTGCTGGAGCAATAGGGACACCTCTGCTGAACTAGCAAGAGAAGTAGGCAGATTCTCAACATTTGTACTCAGTTTGGCCCATCAGTGCTGCCTGCCATAACCCTCTTTGCCTGAAGGGGGCTTTGAAGCCTGACCATAGCTTCAAACAGGCCCCAAACTCAGGAGATGGGATTCTAAGCTCCAGGCATCCTAGCCACGACTGACTTTGGTGTTTACCTCCCAATTTACCATTGTCGTCGAACCAGAGAGGCCCTTCCACCCTCCGGTTTCCCTGTCGTTGGTCTTGCCAGGTGCTTTCGAACTATTAAGCTAGTTGCACGGAGGCTTTTCAGAAAATCTGGAGTATATACTAAGAGGAGTGTAAAGACCCATTAATACTCTATTGATTCAGGGGAAAGCAGGTTATCTGCTGTGGAAAACAGGGGCCTTAACAGGAGATTAACAGGCAAAGCAGCCCTGGAATGTGAAGAGCAAGAGAGAAGCGGATGACCCAGGAGGCCAAGCTGTACCTTGCTCAGAAGTCAGTGAGTGGCTGTGAGTTAATGTTTTTTTGCTTTTGTTTTAATGTGTTCATACAATTTGAGATCTCTGCACCATTGCTGGCTTTTATTTTGGTTCTTGCTTTGGTTTTATTATGTTTTAAACTTACGGTTTTTATATTATGTTTTACTATGTGATGGTATTTTATGGTTTTAATTTTTTTTCTACACCACCCAGTGAGCTTCAGCTCATGGGCGATATAGAAATGAAAATAAATAAATAAATAAAACGGATAGAAATTCTTGCACATTTATCTTCACCCAAATTTCTGACCCAGATGTTAGAAATCCAAATGACCTGGTCACAATTTCTGATGAATTAACAATCCACTTCTAATTTCTCAATTTTTCCTATGAAATTCAGTTTGTCCTTTTTCTACCCTTAACATCACCAACCTACATTGGTTAAAATATGCTGGTAAAAAAAGAAAAGAAAAAAAGTAGGGCACAAAATGCACAAAGCCCGAGCTCTGAGTCAAAGCAGGGTGCTTCAGGGTGCTTCAGGCTGCTTCCAAGGGGAGGCAGAGGGGGCCCAAAGCAGCCTGAAGGAGATCGGGTTGCTCCAAATCACTTTGGTGTGCTTTGGTGTGATGTGGAAGCCCAGCCACCACGCTGCCACCCAGGGATGTGTGAACCCACCCCCATCTGGGTTCTCCAGGCACCCTGCCCCCACTCGCTGATCCCCAGACCATGCTGAGCCCCTCCCATGCTCGGTGAGCAGCCTGAACTCACCCTGGCAGCCTTGTTGAGCTCTGCAGTTGCCATTTTTTGAAAAATAAAATGGTGATCGCAAAAATACACATATTGGCATATGTGCAAAAATGTGCATATTTGCACATGCACGAAAATGCACATTTTCACAGTCGCAAAAATGCGCATTTGCAAAATGCAGATTTTCTCATATATGCAAATAGGTACATTTTTGCGATCGCCATTATATTTTTCAAAAAATTGGTGATTGCAGCACTGATGGGGCTGCCAGGGTGAGTGCAGGTTGCTCACTGAGAGTGCGCAGGGGGCAAGCAGGGGCAGGGGCTCTGTGAGCGGGGCTCCGGGTTGTGGGTAGCGGGGTTTCTGCTGGATTCCCAGATAGAATCAGGCCCCCGTGTAATCCCTACCACCACCACTGCCACCACCCAGCCCCCAGCTCCTTACCTGGGTCCTACGGATGTGTACCAGCATCCTTCTTATTGTTCTGAAGGAACAACAAGACAGCTTCTGGCACATGTCCAGACAGCCGAGAACCTGACAGTGGCAGCGGCTCTCCTGGCGGATCCCCCGGCAGCGCCAGTGGTGACTCCCCCAGCAGTGAGATGACTGGCAACCTAAGGGCCCAGGTAAGGAGCTGGGGGCCAGGCAGCATGTGGTAGGGTGAGTGGGATTCAGATGTCCAAATCCCATTTTGAGTCCGTAGGCTGAAGCAGGTTGGGGCCCCCGAATCAGCCTGAGGCAAATGAGGCCCACCTCGGAAGCCCCAAAGCATCCTCTGAGTCAGATCGGGGGGTCCATGCACAGCCCTAAAAAAGGCTATCTTGACTGTAGGTGCAATTGTAGTGCAAATATTTCATGATTTACTTGTGCACTTGTGCCTTGGTGTAACACCACAACCAAGTAATGTAACATGTTGATGTGATTGTCCACACAGCTGTGTCAACATTCTCTCTGTGTGGTGTTACACCAAAGCACACTAGTGAACATGTATGTGTGTAAAACACCACCCTAAAGGAATCTTCATGCAGTCCACAATCACATCAAAATGACTTTTTAATCCGTTAGTCCTCCTAGGGAGACAGTCGCCAGCCTCTGAACTCGGAGGCTGGCAACTATCCTATGCATGGCGGCTTGTATCCATGCTCTGGCCACCCTGCATTTGCAGTCAGATGTGCCATTTCACACTACTAGCCAGGGACTTTGAAGTGGGAGCAGGGGAGGCCGTGCAGCACATAGGAAGCCTCAAAAAACCGCTTCCACAGTCTCCTCCCCTCCCCGCCTCTGGGACTGTCCCCTTTCTCCTGTCTCTGTGCTCCATTCCTGAGCACGGAAACAGAGCTGGAGCAGAGAACCACACTGGCTACGAGGGGGGGGGGGAGGGGAGTGCGGTTTCTGGCAACTGTGTTGGGAGCCCTGGTTTCAACTTCAGTTTCCAGACCCCCACACACACAAAAATCTTATGGCCCTCTAGACAGTGTCTAGTGGACATAGGATTGCTCCCTAACAGTGCAATCCTAGACACATCTATTCATAAGTAACTCCCACTGAGTTCAGTGGGCTCACTCCCAGTTAAGTGTAGAGGATTGCACCGTAACTGTCTAAACACCGAAGGCCTAGTTTGAATTAATATTTCAGTACAGATGGAGGCTGCAATCTTGTACACTGGTAGACTGTTTAATCCAGTATTTCAGTATTGACCATGCCCCAGTCCAGGAGGCTTCCATGCACACAGGTGATACCTACACACATCTCTAGGTGCATTGTCATTGCAACACTCATCCAGGCCCTGCTGGACCAGCAGATGATGATGACGATTTCAAATAAATTAAATTCCTCATAAAATAAATTTCTCTTGGTGATTTACAACATCATAATCACCTTCAACTTACAAATGAGAGCATTTTCAAACAAGCATCATTCCAAATATCAGGACGAATTGCATTTTCTTCCATTGTCCAGCTGCATTCCTCCTTTTACATGGGGCGCACAACTACTGATCAAGTTTTTTTCTCTGGGGTAGTGTCTCATAATGTGAATATCCTCATGCTTCTGGCAGCCATGCTTAAAGTCCCCGCAATTCCACCAAAATGACATAGTGTTGTTCTGATGGGTGTTCTGGGGAAATAAAATGGCAGCCTCACACTGGAAGCCACCAGTCCTGGCCAATATTTATTTCCCCCTGGGAACAGTCCTTGGAACAATGCTACATCGTGATGTGATGCTGTTCCGTGCCATTATGAGGATGGCAAGCATGGCAGCCTGCAACATAAGCCATGGGCACACTGGTGAGGTTGCAGCCTCTTCCCTCAAAATCTGCCCCAACCAAGTGCAAGAAGGGGAGAAAGTTTGCCCCTCTTTTGCTGTGCCTCCCCCTTAAAACAATGGGCCAAACATTTGGGGTTCCAAACATTTCACCCAGCTCTAAATTGGAGATAATTTAACTCTGTCTTACCTTTGTCTAGGCAGAGAAAACTACAGTTCCCATGAACCTGCAGGAAAATTATATTTTGGGGGAATGTTGAGAACTGTAATGTCATGTTATGGAACCAGCCAGCCAGCCAGCAAGCTGATAGTCTTGCCTGCCTTATTGGTTGTGAGTCAGATTCTTTCTCACTGTGTGTTAAGCCCCTTTACCATTGCAAAAGGGGTTATTTCTTTCCAAGGGGATTACTGGCAAAAGAGGGATGGGCATCTGCAGTCATATCAAGGATTGATACAAAACGTGTTGCACGCTGATGTGAGCATGGCTTGTGTGTCCGACAATGCAGCTTGGGCATTTCGGGTGACACTTGCACTTAATGCACTATGTGAAAGAGTTATTGGATCTGTGACTGCAGACTTTTCAGAATCATTACAATCTGGATGAGCTCATCATGGTGATTCATGTGCAACCCCTATGAATCATCCACTGGCTCTCAAACAGGTGGTGTGCTGTTTACATGAATCCATCAGCACACAATGAGGAAGATCTGAAAGAGCAACGTCAAGGAAAGGCATTTCCTGTGGTGGTGGTGTGGTGTGGGGGGCTGTCATTCTGATGCCCCCATACATTTTTTGAGGTTTTAATAGGGATGTTAGAGAATTCCGTCATGGACTCCAGTGAGGCCGGATTCTTTAGAATCCAGCCCCCCGGAGTCCGTGGCGGAATGGAGCAATCCCCCCTGCCACCCAGTGGAATCCCCCCGGGACGGATCCTATCTTTGTCGGCCATCTGCTGCCCCGCAAATGGCTGCCCTGGTCTGCGGCCACCATTTCCATTCTACTTTAGCCATGATAGGCTAACATGATACATAAGTATTTACGTAGCCTATCACAGCTAACACAGGGACGCCATTTGCATCCCTGCGGTAGCCTTAATAGGCTACGTAAATATAAACATAGCCTATCACGGCTACTGCAGGGATGCAAATGGCGGCTGCTACGCCATTTGCATCCGTGCGGTAGCCATGATAGACTACGCATATATTTACGTAGCCTATCATGGCTACCGCAGGGACGCAAATGGCAGCCACTACAGCGGCCGCTAGGGATGTATGAAACACTTACCTGGTTTCATCCAGGAACATCTGCAGTGGGGGAGAAGATGCTCTGTCCCTCCCCCCGAAATCCTCTCCAGCCAGCTCCACTCCACGGAGACTCCCCAGAGCCTCTGGCCAGGGCCACCCACAGCCGGACATCCGGCCGCTGCTGGGCTGCACAAGGACTGCACAAGGACTCTGCTGTAGCCGCCGCCATTTGCATTCCTGTCTTTTTGCCGTGATAGGCTATGTATATATTTACGTAGCCTATCACAGCAAAAGACAGGGACATAAAAGGCGTAGCGGCCGCCAGTTGCGTTCCTGCCTATTGCCATGATAGGCTATGTATATATTTACGTAGCCTATCACAGCCTCCGCAGTGACACAAATGGCGTCCCTGTGTTAGCCATGATAGGCTACGTAAATACTTATGTAGCCTATCATGGCCATTTGTGGGAAGGTGAATGGCGGCTGCAGATGCGGCAGCCATTCGCAGAGCACCGGACAGCCGACATCAGGTAGGCTTCGTTCCAGGCCCATTTTGGGGGTTGGCAGGGGGGCATGCTTCGTTCCACCACGGATTCCAGGGGGGCGATTGCACTGGAATTCAGCCTCCCTGGAATCCGTGGCAGAATTCTCCAACTTCCCTAGCGGCCGCCATTTGTGGCTGCAGCCCAGCAGCAGACGGAAGTCCAGCTGCAGGTGGCCCTGGCCGGCTTCTCTGTGGGCTCCCCACAGAGCGGAGCTGGCCAGGAAGGATTCAGGGGAGAGGGACGGATCGCCTCCCCCCCAGCAGATGGCCCCAGCAGAACAGGTAAGTAATCTGTACACCTCTAGGTTTTAGAAGGCCCCATAGTGTGGGCTTTCCCGGTTTCATATTGATGTGGTTGCGGTTTTGCAAAAGCTTTGGTAACTTGCATTTTTACAATGTATTTGTTTATTTCATTTTTTTTTGAAAAGTATTGCATTTCTATACCTCCCAATAGCCGAAGCTCTCTTTATGCACAGCTGCTTTCACAAGAGTGGCTTCTCAGTCTGACCTTGGTGTATAGATTTTATTTAGGGCTCAATCCTAAATTGAGAAGTTGGAGGCTTAGGAGTATCTGGTGCAAAGTGGGAGGTAGGGATGCTGGAGATATTTGAGACAGACTAAAATAAGCTCAGATTTCTAAAATTCCGACATGTGAAATCCACTGCGGAGTGACCCCCTCAGGCAACACAGAGTCCGTGGATTTCCAGATGATCTTTTTACTTTCCTGAAATGTATGCATATAAATTCGTAGGAAAATACGTACGTTTCTGCTGAGGAAACGTTGAATGGAATACGGGACAATATGCTAAATATTACATACTAAGGTAAATTATGTAAATACTTACATAAATACTTACTTAAATGCTTATGTAATTATTTGCATATTTTTTCTGCATGACAAAAAAATATTTGTCTCCGTCTGTGGGCAGGCAATGGAACAAAAGGCACCTGACAATCTGCAAAACACAGATAGAACGGATTTTTTTACACAGTCCGTACATCCCTAGGCGGAGGCAACCTTCAGCTCCACCACACCTCCCACTCTGCTATTTAACTCGATGGACTTTTTTTGCTCATCTACCTGTGGTGGTGTCGGGGAGGGGGAGGGATGGAGGCTGGGGAGGGATGGGGATATGGCATGAGCCATCCCCACTCCTCCCCACCCACTGGCACAGCCCCTTTCCATCCTCTCCGAGGTCGCCTTTGCAACCTCAAAGAAGCAGCTGGCATGGTTCTCTCCACGACAGCTGCAAGGTGGTGTGGAGCTCAGACTCCTGGGTCTGAGATCCAGGAGTCTGAAGTATTCCATGGCCCTCCAGACTTTGCCTAGGAGCCATAGGTTGTTCTCCCTGTTATGTATTTTTTCATTTTTTTGTATTGCTTATATTTATCTGATGCCTTATGAAGATGTTCTCTAGGAGTTGTGCAAAACTGGCGAAAACAAAACAGTGATACAAATCTTTACAATCCAATTCATCAAATGCTCCAATGACAAAATATCAACTTGATAAAAATACACATTGTGGGAGCTAAAAAAACAACCAGCCAATCCAGGAGCAATAGACTTCATCAGCACCACAGGGGCTACAATAGCAAGATCATAAAAGGTGTGAAAATATCTCAGAGAACTCTGCCTGCCTTGAGGTGGCTCTGGGAGAAAGGAAGGGTCTTAGCCAGCCAGCAAAATGAGAGCAATGTGTGGGCATCAGGCAAGCTTCCCTAGAGAAAGCATTCCCATAGGCAGGGTGCCACTACTCAAAAGGCCCTCTCCAAACGTCAGACTGAGGAGCCCCTCTGTGGATTAGTGTTTATGTATGTGTGTACATATTTTGTTTTTTACATTTATATCCCCCTTTTTCCTCTTGCAAGAAACCCAAGGTGGCTTACATGGTCTTTCTCCTCTCCATTTTATCCTCACAACAACCCTGTTTATTGTTTCTATGGTTTATGTTTTATCAATTACTTTTTTTAAGATGTTCTAACCACCTTGAGGGTCCCATCTTAGGACAGAAAGATGGCATATAGATATTTTAACGAAATAAAATCACTCCAAAGATGCAAGTGAACCTCATGTAGCCATGTTTGTATAACATCTGAAATAATACCCCAAAGCCAATCCAGATATATCCAGATCTTGTACCTGACACATCTGCTTCTTTGGAAGAATTGATGCAAACCTCATTGTCAATGATTGGGGTGCAGGAGAGAGAGAGTTTGATTATGTCACATGGCTCTTAGCTTGATTTCTGCATTTAGCTAAGGACATTCTGATTTTACAGCAGCAAAAATGAAGGAGCAGCAACTGTTGTTTTCCCACCTCTGGATCTCTTACATCCCCAGAGAATAGCAATGCATCAGGTTCCAGTGGAATTAAGAGGTGACAGGGCAAAGGAAAAGATTGGTCTCTTCTGAGCACTAATTGAAATGATGTTGTCTCTAGCAGCAATCACAGAGGTGCTATTATTGATTTTCCAATGGGAACTCCCGTCTCTGGAGTCAGATGCTTGTAGAGATAATAATAAGACTGTTTTAAATACGTATAACACACCAGAGAAAATTGTTCCCCAACTCTTATTTGCATCTACATTCACAATGGGCTCTCTGATCTGTCTGATATTTTAATATATGAGTAGCCATTTATATGTGGGTTCCAGTTCTATTGTTAAAAGGGTCTGGCAAAACAAGGCAATTAGATTAGCAGGATTTTGCATTCATGAAAAGAAAAGAAAAACACCCTCAAGCAATTAAATTCGTTGTTTAATAACACCAACTTATAGGAAAGGGTTCAATAGCCTGAAAGGATGTTAGTCTTCTTCTATCTTTCCCTTCACAGAACAAAACAAAAGCATCAGTGCAAGTCCTCAGATCTGAAGCACATTTATTAATCAGTAGCAAGTCCAGCCCACGTCAACTAGCATGCAAAAACTATCTATCAACAATTCCTTGATGCTGTCCCACAGCAGCAGGTTTCCAAAGAAAATCCCTTGGTCTAACTGACTAACTAAGGGTATGTTCCCCCACCCCACCCCATCCCCACCACCAATTGCTCATTACTTTCTAAATAGTCAGATGTAATTCAGGCCCTGGATGTCTGTCAGGTGGATCCACCGTTGGCTACAGAATCGGACTCAAAGAGTATTTATCAGTGGGATCTTCTCAAACTGGGGAGAGGTAACGAGTGGGGTACACAGGGCTCAGTCCTGGGCCCAGTGCTCTTCAATACTTTTATTAATGACTTGGATGAGAAGGTGCAGGGAATGCTCATCAAATCTACAGATGACAAACTGGGTGGTATAGCTAATACCCTGGAAGACAGAAACAAAATTCAAAGTGATCTTGATAGGCTGGAGCACTGGGCAGAAAACAACAGAATGAAATTTAACAGGGATAAATGCCAAGTCCTGCACATAGGAAAAAGAAACCAAATGCACAGTTACAAGATGGGGGATATGTGGCTCAACAACACTACAAGCCAACAATGTGGTGTAGCTGCAAAAAAGGCAAATGCTATTTTGGGCTGCGTTAATAGAAGCATAGCTTCCAAATCCCAGGAAGTACTAGTTAGGCATCATCTGGAGTACTGTGTCCAGTTCTGGGCACCACACTTTAAGAAGGATGCAGACAAACTGGAGAGGTTCCAGAGGAGGGCAATGAGGATGATCAGGGGACTGGAAACAAAGCCCTGTGAGGAGAAATGGAAAGAACTGGGCATGTTTAGCCTTGAGAAGAGAAGACCGAGGGGAGATAGGATAGCACTCTTGAAGGACTTGGAAGGCTGTCACAGAGAGGAAGGCCAGGATCTCTTCTCCATCATCCCAGAGTTCAGGACATGGAACAATGGGCTCAAATGACAGGAAGCCAGATTCCGACTGAACATCAGGAAAAGCTTCCTGACTGTTAGAGCAATACGACAATGGAACCCATCCCCCAGGGAGGTGGTGGGCTCTCCCACACTGGAGGCGTTCAAGATGAGGCTGGACAGCCACCTGTCAGGGATGCTCTGACTTGGATTCCTGCCTTGAGCAGGGAGTTGGACTCGATGACCTTGTAGGCCCCTTCCAGCCCTACTATCCTATCATTTGATGACTCTATATTGGGCATGCATTTCTCCCCATCACCCCACTCCACCATGGGTTTTCTTTGGTCAAAGTTATATCAGTTAACACATAGTTGTTCTTGCCTGCATCCATTATACCAGTGTCATATACTGCATCATGTGGCTGGTATCCTTAAAGCTGTTCACTCTGCACTAAGCTTCAACTTCAGAAGAAAGAGATCTTGGCATTATACTACAAAATACACTAAAATGACTACTCAGTGTCTTGCAGCTATGAAAAACCAATGCAGCACTGAAGAATTATTAGGCGACCGAAAATAAAACAGCAAGCACTGTAATGCTATTATGTAACCCTGTAGTACATCTGCATTCAGAATATTATGTGCAGTTGCGGATGCCACGCCTAAAAATAAAAGACACTGTCAAGCTGAGGAAGATACAGAACAGAGGGACTGAAATTAAGATCAGGACAGATCATTTTCCTTATGAAGAAGGTGGATTTAAGTGACCGGAGCTCTTAAGCTTAGAATAGCAATAACAAAAACAATAACAATAATTGACAGGAGAAAAATAGACGTTTGTCAAAAGCAGTGGGGAGTGAGTGACCAGTGAAAACTGATTTCCCCCTTCTCAAGAGACAAGGACTTGGGAGTCACCCAATGAAATTTGATTGGCAGCAGGCTTAAAATAAATAAAAGGAAACACTTCTTCATTTAGTTCATATGTTGCAAATGGGTTTTATTGCCATGGGTGGCTGTCTGTAAACCTCTTCTAAAAGGTACTCCTTGTGTGAGGAATGTTTTGGGAGCAGGCGGAATTGTTCATCTCTTGTGAGGTCTCGAGAAACTGACACTTTGGTGGATGAGGGAAATATCTGGATCACTGATTAACTCTTAGTAAAGAAGGCCAGACATGAGTCAGGCCCAGGGGTAATATTCAGGGGAGAGTGTTGTCAGGCAGCTAAGTATGCTGGGTAATGCCATAACCCCAAAGACAAGCAATGATCTGGACACAAATACAGAGGATGGAGACCAGTGGTGCTGACAGAGGAGGCACTGGGCCTGGGCACCACCCCTGCTAGGGTTGCTGGAGCAATTCAAGACAGACGAAAACGAGTTCAGATTTCTAAGAATCCGACCTGCAGAATCCACTGCGGAGCGAACCCCTCAGGCTGCTCAGAGTCTGTGGACTTCCGGGTGATTTTTTTTAGGGATGTTGGAGAAATCCACCACAGATTCAAATGAGGCAGGATTCTTTTGAATCTGCAGGAATCCGTGGCGGATCGGCACCACTTGCCTCTGCTCCAGGAGGACTGGAGGCAAAACGGCAGTCGGCTGCTTCTTTCTGGCCAGAGCCATTCGCCTCCTCCCTGCCAATCGCCATTTCTTAAAAAAAAAATGGCAATCAGCAGGATGTGCCCATAGACTTATACGCAAATAGAGCCATGAATCTTGCATATAAGCCCATGGACACATAGACTTATACACAAGATTCATGGCTCTATTTGCGTATAGGTCTATGGGCACATCCTGCCGATCGCCTTTTTTTTTTTTTTAAAGAAATGGCAATCGGCAGGGAGGAGGTGAATGGCTCCGGCTGGTAGGCGGCAAGGTAAGCGGCCCCCAAGCCGGGCTCCCCCCTCCCCAGAATCCTCATGGAGCGGACCTGCTCCGGTGAATTCTGTGGGGAGGAGGAATGGATTGCCTCCACACATACCCCACGGATTCCCCACCGGAACAGACGGTAGGGCAGCCGTACATCCCTAGATTTTTTTTTTTACTTTCCCAAAATTTACTCATATAAATTCTTAGGAAAATATGTAAGTTTCTGTTGAGGAAATGTTGAATGGAATGGGGGACAAAATGCTAAGTATTACATATTAAGGTAAATTATGTAAATACTTATGTAAATACTTAAATAATTCTGTACTTATTTTCATATTTTTCCATGTGACATGTATACACACACGCACACACACACACACACATCCATCTGTGGGCAGACGATGGAACAAAAGACACCTGATAATCTGTGAAACACAGATAGAGCACATTTTACATAGTCCGTACATCCCTACCCTGAACCAGAGGCCCCTGGCAGTGAGATGCTGGAAATCCCCATACCAGAGACCCACATGCTTGAAACCGCCGAGTTTGGACTAGAAACTGCAGTCCTTATGACTAGGGATGGCGGAGAATTTCTCCCTGAAACTTCGGGGGGCCAAGCGCCAACATGTTCGGCCCCCCGAACAAGTTTTGGGGAGAAATTCTCTGCCCCCCCCCCCCCGGGACGGGACTTACCTCTGGCGAACGTCCCTCCCGGCGGCGGGTCCAGCCGGTGGTTTGTCGGGTCTTCGTCCGGGGCGGGAGCGGCAGCCGGTCTTTCGACCGGCTGCCGCCGCTGCCACCATTCCAATAAAAGAAAAAAAAAACAAAACGCCCCCATGATAGGCTACGTAATGATTAACGTAGCCTATCATGGCTAGATTTGCAAAGTCAGCCATGATAGGCTACGTAAATCGTCACGTAGCCTATCATGGGTGACTTTAAAAAAAAAGCGAGTACGGATAATGGTGGCCCCCATAGGGAGCCGCCATTCCCGTTCCTTATTTGGTCGCTGTAGTCTATGTAAAGATTACGTAGACTACAGTGACCAAATAAGGAATGCGAATGGCAGCTCTCTATGGGGGCCACCATTTGCGTACGCTCTTTTTTTTTTTTTTAAAGTCACCCGTGATAGGCTACGTGACGATTGATGTAGCCTATCACGGCTGACTTTGCAGATCTAGCCGTGATAGGCTACGTTAATCGTCACGTAGCCTATCAGGGGGCGGGGTTTTTTTTTTAAACTTTTAATTTCGTGGCCGGGCGAGGCGAGGCGCCTCCTCCCCGGCCTGAATTTCGGCCGGGCGAGGCGGGAAGCCTCCCCCTCCCAGCCTGAACTTCGCGGGGGGAGCAGCGAAGTGCCTCCCCCCCACCGCGAAAAGCTGCAAGACCAGGTAAGTGACTTTCGTGCACCCCTACTTATGACTACCTCCCCATGGTGAATTCTGAACTGCTGGGACTCATCATGACAGTCCCCCCTTAGCCATGCCCCAAGGGAGACTCTAAACGTAGGTGGCTGTGTTGATCCATAGCAGTGTGAAGCAGTTCTAGCAGTTTTCATCTCCACCAGGAGCAGGTCTTTGGTAAAGTGAATGGGTCTTCATTGCCTATTCCTGGCCAAGGCTAGTTCCACACTACTGTTTTACAGTGGTATCAAAGTGCACTGATAACTGCTTTCATGGGATCCTAATGATACGACACACGCACCTTGAGAACAATGCAGTGATTACTCGAAGCCAACATGGATTTGTCAAGAACAAATCCTGCCAGATGTATCTGATCTCATTTTTGGATCAAGTAACCTCCCTTGTGGACTGTGGGAATGCTGTGGACATCATATACCTTGACTTCAGCAAAGCTTTCAACAAAGTGCCCCATGATCTCCTGATGAGCAAACTAGCTCAAAGTGGGCCAGATGAAACAACGATCCGGTGGATCCACAGTGGATTACAGAATCAGACTCAAAGAGTGCTTATCAAAGGGATCTTCTCAAACTGGGGAGAGGTAACAAATGGGGTACCGCAGGGCTCAGTCCTGGGCCCAGTGTTCTTCAACATTTTTATTAATGACTTGGAGGAGGAGGTGCAGGGAATGCTGACCAGATTTGCAGATGACACAAAATTGGGCAGGATAGCTAATACTTTGGAAGACAGAAACAAAAT
The DNA here is from genome assembly GCF_057233095.1 of Heloderma suspectum. NCBI lineage: Eukaryota > Metazoa > Chordata > Lepidosauria > Squamata > Helodermatidae > Heloderma > Heloderma suspectum. The sequence continues at coordinate 9,531,671 of NC_139461.1, forward strand.
TCAAAATGATCTGGATAGACTGGAGCGCTGGGCAGAAAACAACAGAATAACATTTAATAGGGATAAATGCCAAGTTCTGCACCTTGGAAAAAGAAACCAAATGCACATTTTCAAGATGGGGGATACTTGGCTCAACAACACTACAAGTGAGAAGGAGCCTGGAATTGTTGTAGATCACAAGCTGAATATGAGCCAACAATGTGATGTGGCTGCAAAAAAGACAAATGCTATTCTGGGCTGCATTCATAGAAGCATAACTTCCAAATCCCGGGAAGTACTAGTTCCCCTCTACTGAGCACTGGTTAGGCCTCATCTGGAGTACTGTGGCCAATTCTGGGCACCGCACATTAAGAAGGGTGCAGACAAGCTGGAGAGGGTTCAGAGGAGGGCAACAAAGATTATCAGGGGACTGGAAACGAAACCCTATGGGGAGAGACTGAAAGAACTGGGTATGTTTAACCCTGAGAAGAGAAGACTGAGGGGAGATAGGATAGCGCTCTTCAAGTAGACTTGAAAGGTTCAGAGAGGAAGGCCAGGATCTCTTCTCGATCATCCCAGAGTACAGGCCACGGGATAATGGGCACAAGTGACAGGAAGGCAGATTCCGGCTGAACATCAGGAAAAATGTCCCGACTGTTAGAGCAATACAGCAATTTAACCAATTGTCAAGGGCTCCTTGGAGGGCTCTCTCAGTCTAATCCAGTAGCCAAGTCCAGACGCAGACAAAGGGATTCTTTTCAAAGCTTTATTCTTCTTTTACAACTTACAACTCTACAGGTAGGGATGGGGGAGAATTTCTCCCTGAAACTTCGGGGGGCTGAGCACCAACGCATTGGGTCCTCCGAAGGTTGTTCGGGGAGAAATTCTCCGCCCCCCCCCCCAGGATGGGTCTTACCTTTCACGAATGTCCCTCCCGGTGGCGGGTCCCGGCGGCGGTTCGGCAAGTCTTCGTCAGGGGCGGGGGTGGCAGCCGGTCTTTTGACCGGCTGCCGCCGCCGCCATTACAAGAAAAGTAAAAAAAAAAAATGCCCCTGTGATAGGCTACGTAACGATTAACGTAGCCTATCACGGCTAGATTTGCAAAGTCAGCCGTGATAGGCTACGTTAATCGTCACGTAGCCTATCACGGGTGACTTAAAAAAAAAAAAGCGCATACGGGTAATGGCGGCCCCCATAGGGAGCCGCCATTCGCGTTCCTTATTTGGTCCCTGTAGTCTATGTAAAAATTTACGTAGACTACGGTGAAAATAAGGGCAACGCTATTTGCATTGCCCCTATTTTCGCCGTAGTCTACGTAAAGATTTACGTAGACTACAGGGACCAAATAAGGAACGCGAATGGCGGCTCCCTATGGGGGCCGCCATTTGCGTACGCACTTTTTTTTTTTTTTTTAAAGTCACCCGTGATAGGCTACGTGACGATTAATGTAGCCTATCATGGCTGACTTTGCAGATCTAGCTGTGATAGGCTACGTTAATCGTTACGTAGCCTATCACAGGGGCATTTTTTTTTGTCTTTTGAAGTTCACGTCCAGGGAGACGGGGCGCTTCTCCCCGGCCTGAATTTCGGCCGGGCTAGGCAGGAAGCCTCCCCCTCGGCCTGAATTTCGGCCGGGCGAGGAGGGAAGCCTCCCCCCCCGGCCTGAACTTCGGGGGGAGCAGCGAAGCGCCTCCCCCCCACCGCGAAGCAAGCTGCGAGACCAGGTAAGTGACTTTCGTGCATCCCTATCTACAGGTAGCAACTAGATCTGAGCAGCAGCATCCCTATGCCCTAAGTTGGAACAGTTGGTCCCCATTTGAAAGGCAATTACTGGCAGACCCCTGAATATAAGGACTAGGGAGAGTCCCTCCCCTTTTCCCTTGGATCCTCTGGGCACAACCGTTCTTTGAGCGCCAACCGGGCACTACGCCTCCTTTCCGCGCTCTCCATTTGGCGCTGCTCTCTGTGTCTGCGCCGCACATCCAACCAGTCTGCTATCAGTGCTGGGTCACTCCCTGGACTGCTTTCTAATCTAGGAATGTTGGTGGGAGGAATCTCTGTCAGCTGCGGGCCCTGGGAAAAAGGGGCGCGCTCCTCTCCCAGGAGCGACTGCTCTTCCTCCGAGTCAGAACTACTCTGGGATTCTATGGGCTCAGTGTCCATCCTGACACCAATTACCTAGGGAGGTGGTGGGCTCTCCCACACTGGAGGCATTCAAGATGAGGACAGGATGGGCTTATAGGCCCCTTCCAACCCTACTATTCTATGATTCTATGACCTGCTCAGTCAGGGCATGTTCAAGTAGGGACCAGACCCTTGAGAGTGGCTTCTGGATGTCATGGCCAAAAAGGCTTCAGTCCAGCTCCAGATGTCATCAGCAGGAATTGCTCACTGAGAGCTCTCTTGCTGCTCTTGCCCCACATTGCCTTGTGGGGTCCTCCTTGGGACCAGAACAGAACTGATTGTAATGTTCTGTTCCTAGCAGAACTGGGACCAATCTCAGATGGAGCACTGTGGTAGATCCACAGAAGGGTCAAGAGGCAGGGGTGATGGCAGATGAGGGTTTGAGAGCCCAGAAGTCCATGCTGAGGCTCAGCAAAGGGTCCTGGCAGGAAAATGTGCCAAGAGGCTAGAAGACTGGGTGGAGCATGCAAACAAGGAGGATGTAGTTGAATGGATGGTCAGACAGTTGGAGCAAGGTCCAAGGTTTACTAGAAAGACCACACTGTGGTTGTTGTCCTAATGGAGGCCCAGGCCAGACATGGAAGCATTTACAGCAGTGATGCAGAACGTCAGACCTAGGGGCCAAATTTGGACCTCCTGGGGTCCCAATCGAGCCATCTAGGAGTCCCCAGAGGACCCCTCCCTTTTCCCTCAACCACTGGTTTTTTTTTTGTGGTTTCTTGGCTTTTGTACAGTTTCCCCACCACCACCCTTTTAAAAGTATTTTAAGTCCCCCCTTTTTGGTATGTTGGCTCTGCCCCTTTGGCCACACCCACCACTGGAACTTGGGCCCTGAAAGATTCTCCAAAATGGAATTTGGCCCTCAGGCTGAAAGAGATTCTGCACCCCTGATGTCTAGCCCAGCTAAATCTTGAGGAGCCAATGGGCTGCCAGGGATGGAGCTTGCGTGGACCTCTGAGGTAGCCCATAGCACCTCAGAGCTATGTGCTACCTCCAGTATCAGAGGCAGTGAGCCTATGTATGTACACCAGTTGCTGGGGAATGTGGGTGGGAGGGGGTGTTGCACTCATGTCCTGCTTGTGGCTTTCCCATGGGCAGCTGTTTGGCCACCTTGTGAACAGAGTGCTGGACTAGATGGACCCTTGGTCTGATCCAGCACGGCTCTTCTTATGTTCTTATGAGGACAATATTGCTCTGCCCCCCCCCCCCCACACACATTTTCCAGCTTTGAGTAGCTCACCACAAAGGGCTGCAGTGCATAGACCATGAGATGTGGTTTGGTCACATCTAATCCAGAGCAAACGACACACACGCTTCCTTCACAGACTGCACAAGGAGGGCATTTGGGGCTCTTTGTGGGGGGCATCCTGATCCTGCCAAAACACACTGACACACCTTCTTGATCCTCACTGCTGCAGGTCCCCATTTTACAGCATCATTCTGGGGAAATAAAAGCGGCTGCAGCAATAGCAGCAAGGAGCTGGGGGGGGGGGTCCCCCTAAGTCTCCCCCCCCCTTGGACAAAAAACTGCCAAGCTAAACTTTTCATTTAAGGTCAAGCTTGGCACTTGCACAACACTTGTGTAAAATCACAGAATAGGCAGAGCCCTGCCCATGACATTTTACTGCAGGGTGGCCTTAAATCGTTCCCATTTGCACATCGTATATTGCTGCTGCCTTGGGCCATTATTTACTGTTCTACCTTCATTACCTAATGAAAGCAATTGATCCTTTGCCTTTTTATAATCAGCCATTATTTATTGGCAGAGACAGTTAACCTGTCTCCATTCCAATGTCTAGACCTCTTAGGTCCCATTTCCCAAACCTTATATCATCATGGCTTGCCTCGGTTGAACTCCCTCTGAGTTGTTTTCATCTGTAAAGGGGCTATGGTGACGCAGCTGTGTTCCAACTATGTTTCCTTTGAGAAGACCAGATTGTGCTCATGCTCAAGGTCTCTCCACGCATTAAATTTCCCTACAGTGGTGTGGGTAGAAAACACATATATCTCTGTACACTACCAATGAGGGATCATGAAGGCAAAAGGCTGGATCCAGACTAAGTTAGTTGAACTTAGCTTCTGTTGAAATCAGCAGGACAAGTGAGTCATGACTTAAGTCCCATTAATTTTAATGGGAATTAATTTCAACTGGATTTGTCTGACTCCAGCCCATTGCCTACATGATCCCTGATTGGCTGGATTGTCTCAGGAGGAGGTCTTTGTTCGTTTGTTTATTTGATTGATTGTTTTTAGCTTCAGAAAGGTCAAATGGAAATGGGAGCAGTGGCAAATGGGTGACAAACGGTGTTCAAAGAAAGGCATTTTCATGAAAGTTTTCATCCCCAATCTTCTCCTTTTGCCTTGAAAATGTTGATGGAAAAAAAATTACGCGCAGCCCTACTAACTTTCCAAAGACTGGCACCACTGCCCTCTGCAGGAACCCATAGGATCAGATGTGTAAACACTCTTAACTCTGAGATAACTGGGGAGCATTCTCACAAGAAGGGAAACAGGGACAAAAGGACCCCAAATGGGAGCTATCTGCTGCCAAATCAGGCCAAAGCATTGTACTATCTGACCATCAAGCACTCTGCCTCTAACAGTAGCCAAGCAGTTGTCTCTCGAAAGGTCGTCCCCTGTTGCTTGTGCCATTGTGAGGAATTGGTGGAATGCTGTCACGGAATATGAGGGCTACACTCAGCTGTTCTGGTCAGCAGCCATTGTAACACAGCAGGGCTCTCAAACCCGGGTCTCCAGTAGCAGGGCCAAGGTGCTGTGTGCTCTCTGCTGCCATGGCATCTTGCTGGAGAAAGGGGCTCCTGGCTTGTTCTCTGCTATGCTTCAGTGCCGCCATTGCCAATGGCTGGAAGGTGGTATGGCAGCTGCCAACTCAAGAGGTCCCTGGTGATGCAAGGGGCCAATAGAGTTCTTTCTGGACCAATCCAGGTGCTGAATTTCACCTGGTTCTTGAGTGCGAGCGACCTATAACTCGGGCACAAACTCAGCTGCTGTTAGACTGCCCATTCCAGCTTGGTTCCTTAACTGCTCACCAGGTATGACATAGGTGCAAACAACTAAGATGGCAACCCTTTAGAAGTAATCTCAGATAGAGGGGTCACTGCCACAGTTTCTACAATGTATATGTTCCCTTTGCAGCCATCAACAACCTCCCAACACTGGATGTAGAGAGCTGTGGTGACCCTCTTTCTTCAGTCTTCCTTCCCCAAGGAAGAGTGCAGTATCCAACAGTGACCAGGAGATGGAGGTAATGCAAATATGAAGCACTGAAGCACTCCTATTTTTCAGCCCCAGTGTCCTGCATTTTGCCCTACTTTAGGTCTACAGGCACCCAATTATCTCTTCTATGTGAGAAGGGCATCAGCACATTAAAGCCTATTAAAGCCTTACCATTTTTGCTGCAAATTCTAACAGCTTGCTGGCAAGTAACATATTCACTTTGGGTTTTCTCTAAACATTGCAGGAAGGACTGTGAAAAAGTTACTGAGAAATGTACTTGGGATTTCTCCCTTGTTAGGTTATAAGCAGCTGCCTGATAGTGAGTCAACTAATTTTTCCATCAAGTCCAGCACTGTCTCCTCCATCTGGAAGCAGCTGTCCAGGGTTTCAGGCAGAAGTCGCCCCAAGCCTGGTTAACTGAGATCCCTCAGCTGGAGATGTTAGAGATGAATTTGGGAACATGTATATGTGTGTGTGTGTATACACACATACACATACATACATGAGGAAAAACTTCTTGTTAGAGCAATACGACAATGGAACCAACTACCCAAGGAGGTGGTGGGCTCTCCCACGCTGGAGGCATTCAAGATGAGGCTGGACAGCCAACTGTCAGGGATGCTCTGACTTGGATTCCTGCACTGAGCAGCGGGTTGGACTCGATAGTCTTGTAGGCCCCTTCCAACCCTACTATTCTATGATTCTAATATATATATATATATATATATATATATATATATATATATTCTATGATTCTATTATATTTGAATTTATATATTCATTCTAGTGAGGGGTGGACAAATTGGTCAATTTCACTTTCTTCCCCATTTGAATGTTTTAATCCCAAACTCTTTTTCTCTCATTTATGAAGAAATTGTGGTAAACTCTTCTCAAAAAATGGCCCAAATGAAATCCTCACCCATATGGACAGGACAAATGTAATTGTTGCTGTTGTTCAGTCATTTAGTCGTGTCCGACTCTTCTTGACCCCATGCCATGGACCATAGCACGCCAGGCCTTCCTGTCCTCCGTTCTCTCCCGGAGTGTGCTCAAGTTCATATTCATTGCATCGGTGATGCTATCTAATCTAGTCATCTCATCCTCTGCCGTCCCCTTCTCCTTTTGCCCTCAATCTTTCCCAGCATCAGAGTCTTTTCCAGGGAGTTTTCTCTTCACATTAGGTGGCCAAAATATTTGAGCTTCAGCTTCTGTATCTGTCCTTCCAATGAGCACTCAGGGTTGATTTGCTTTAGGACTGACTGATTTGACCTCCTTGCAGTACAGGGGACTCATAAGAGTCTTCTCCAGCACCACAGTTTGAAAGCATCAGTTCTTCGGCACTCAGCCTTCCTTATAGTCCAGCTCTCACAGCCATACGTTGCTACTGGGAAAACCATAGCTTTGATTATACGAACCTTTGTCGGCAAGGTGATGTCTCTGCTTCTTACTATGCTGTCTAGGTGTGCCATAGCTTTCCTCCCAAGGAGCAAGCATCTTTTAATTTCACGGCTACAGTCAAAGTCTGCGGTGATCTTGGAGCCCAAGAAAATAAAATCTGTCACTGCTTCCATTTCTTCCCCTTCTATATGCCAGGAAGTGATGGGGCCAGATGCCATGATCTTAGTTTTTTTAATGTTAGGTTTCAGACCAGCTTTTGCACTCGCCATTTTCACCCTCAACAAGAGGTAAAAAGATTAACGTAGCCTATCATGGCTAGATTTTAAAAAAAAACACCGTGATAGGCTACGTAAATGTTTACGTAGCCTATCACAGTTGATTTAAAAGAAAAAAACACGTACGCAAATGGCGCCGCCATTTGCGTTCCTTATTTTGGCACGTCTTAGTCTACGTAAACATTTACATAGACTAAGACGGTGAAAATAAGGGGAACGCAAATAGCGTAGCGTCTACACTATTTGCGTTCCCCTTATTTTCGCCGTCTTAGTCTACGTAAATGTTTACGTAGACTAAGATGTGCCAAGGCTACGTAAACATTTACGTAGCCTATCACGGCTGACTGCAGGGACACAAACGGCGACGGCTACAGCCACCGCCATTTGCATCCCTGCTAGCCAGCGGCCGGATGTCCGGCCACTGGCGGAGCCGGCCGGCGGCTCTGCAGAATCCCTGCAGAGCAGAGCTGGCCCGCCAGAATTTTTGGGGGGAGGGACGGAGCCCCTCCCCCACCCACCTCGAATCAATTTTGCTAAAAGATAAGTGACTTTCGTACATCCCTAATTTGATCTCTAGTTCCTCTGCCTCTTCAAAACCCAGCTTGTACTTTCAGTAGTTCTCGGTTCACATACTGCTGCTGAAGCCTAGCTTGTAGGATTTTGAGCATAACCTTGCTGGCATGTGAAATGAGTGCAATTGTACAGTAGTTTGAACACTCTTTGGCATTGCCCTTCTTTGGAATTGGAATGTAAACTGACCTTTTCCAGTCTTGTGGCCACTGTTGAGTGTTCCAAACTGGTTAGTATATTGAGTGCAGCACTTTAACAGCATCATCTTTTAGGATTTTAAATAGCTCAGCTGGAATACTGTCATCTCCGCTAGCTTTGTTGTTACTAATGCTTCCTAAGGCCCACTTGACTTCACTCTCAAGGATGTCCGGCTCAAGTTCAGTGACCGCACTAACATGGCTATCAGGGACATTAAAATCTTTCCTGTATAGTTCTTCTGTGTATTCTTTCCACCTCTTCTTAATCTCATCTGCTTCTGTTAGGTCCCTGCCTTCTTTGTCCTTTATCATGCCCTTCTTTGCACAAAACGTTCCCTTGAGATCTCCAATTTTCTTGAAGAGATCTCTAGTCTTTCCCATTCTATTGTTTTCCTCGATTTCTTTGCATTGTTCATTTAAGAAGGCCTTCTTGTCTCTCCTTGCTGTTCTCTAGAACTCTGCATTCAGTTGGATATATCTTCCCCTTTCTCCCTTTTCACTTCCCTTCTTTCCTCAGCTACTTGTAAAACCCCATCAGACAGCCACTTGGCTTTCTTGCATTTCTTTTTTTTGGGGATGGATTGAGTTGCTGCCTCCTGAACAATGTTATGGACCTCCATCCATAGTTCCTCAGGCACTCTGTCTATCAGGTCTAATCCCTGAAATCTATTCCTCACCTCCACGGTATATTCATAAGGGATATGATTTAGGTCATACCTGAATGGTTTAGTGGTTTTCCCTAGGTTCTTCAATTTAAGCTGAAATTTTGCAAGAAGAAGCTCATGATCTGAGCCACAGTCAGCTCCAGGTCTTGTTTTTACTAACTGTATAGAGCTTCTCCATCTTTGGCTGCAAAGTACATAATCATTCTGATTTTGATATTGATCATCTGGTGATGTCCATTTGTAGAGTCGCCTCTTGTGCTGTTGGAAAAGAGTGTTTGCTATGATCAGCATGTTCTCTTGGCAAAACTCTATTAGCCGTTGTCCTGCTTCATTTTGTACACCAAGGCCATGTTTGCCTGCTATCCCGGTGATTTCTTGACTTTCTGTTTTAGCATTCCAATCCCTTATGATGAAGAGGACATCTTTTTTTGGTGTAGTACTAGAAAGTGTTGTAGTAGGTCTTCATTGAACCCATCAACCTCAGCTTCTTTGGCCTCAGTGGTTGGGGCATAGACTTGAATGACTGTGATGTTGAATGGTTTGCCTTGGATTCGTACTGAGATCATTCTATCATTTTTGAGATTCTACCCCAGGACTGCTTTTCCCACCCTTTTGTTGACTATGAGTGCTACTCCATTTCTTCTACGGGATTCTTGCCCACAGTAGTAGATATGATGGTCACCTGAATAAATTCGCCCATGCCTGTCCATTTTAGTTCGCTGATTCCCAAGATGTCGATGTTCAGTCTTGCCATCTCATGCTTGACCACCTCCAGCTTACCTTGATTCATTGATCTGACATTCCAGGTTCCTAAACAATACTGTTCTTTACAGCATCGGATTTTCTTTTCACCACCAGACACATCCACAGCTGAGTGTCTTTCGGCTTTGGCCCAGCCGCTTCACTCTTTCTGGCGCTACTTGGAAATACCCTCTGCTCTTCCCCAGTAGCATATTGGACACCTTCCGACCTGAGGGGCTCATCTTCCGGCGTCATCTCTTTTAGCCTTGTGATACGTTCCATGGGGTTTTCTTGGCAAGAATACTGGAGTGGGTTGCCATTTCCTTCTCCAGTGGACCACATTTTGTCAGAACTCTCTGCCATGACCTGTCCGTCTTGGGTGGCCCTGCACAGCATAGCTTATGGCTTCACTGAGTTACGCAAGCCCCTTCGCCACAACAAGGCAGTGATCCATGAAGGGGACAAATGCAATAGTTACAGCTATTCCCAGCATGGTGAGGACCTGCCTGTCATATAGTTGTTAAAGATGAGGAGTCTGTCAGGAATAAAAAAAGTAGCAACCCTAATTCAGCATGACAAACATGGTTGAGTATGCAGAGATTGAAACCCAGACTTTGAAGAGCTAAGCAATCAAGGCCCTCGGCCTGGATGGACAATGCTAACAGTTTTGCTTTCTCCCACATTCATTAAAAAACAAACAAACCTCAATCTCTTTGCATTCCATTTATGAAGAAATTTTTTTATTTTGAGTAAGGTCTTATCGAGAAACAAACTAAATTTTGTTACAGAATGAAATTTAATAGGGATATGCCAAGTTCTGCACCTAGGAAAAAGAAACCAAATACACGCTTACAAGATGAGGGAGATACGTGGCTCAACAATACTACAAGCAAGAAGGCTCTTGGAATTGTGGTAGATCACAAGAACACATGTTACTTTGATTTATCTCTCCAAGCTGGAGAGGGTGTTACTATGATTTATCTAAAGTAACACATTGATGGTGTTACTTGAGATCATAAATCATAAAGAGAGGAAGGCCAGGACCTTTTCTCTATCATCCCAGAGTGGAATGATGGGCTCAAGTGACAGGAAGCCAGATTCCAGCTGAACATCAGGAAAAACTTCCTGACTGTTAGAGCAATATGACAATGGAACCAATTATCACACTGGAGGCATTCAAGACAAGGCTGGACAGCCCTCTGTCAGGGATTATCTGACTTGGATTCCTGCAGGGGGTTGGACTCGATGGCCTTGTAGGCCCCTTCCAATCCTAATATTCTATGATTCTATGACAAAATTCATAAAATAAAATGTACAAAATAGCAAGTTTAAGTGTCTATCTTGCCAGACAAAAAGCAAACACACACACATACACACCACCACCACCAAATGAGGCCATATATTTCACTAGGTAAAATCTTAATCAAAATATTCAAAGCATGAGCTCTTGTATTACACAGAACACTTCTTCAGGCATATTTGTTCAAAGTTAATTTCCTTTTTTAAAAAAAGATCATCTTCCTAGATGTCCCTCTTTTTAAATTAAATCTGACTGTGTTGAATGTTCTACACGGCTTTCCATTCACAGATATGTTTAATATGATTGTGTTGTGGTCACAGTTTTGCAACATATGTATCTCCAACCCAATTGTAGGCACCACTCAATATTAAATCAATGGCCACCTCCATTTTTCTTGGCTCCATGACTAAGGTTGCAACCTTATATGCACTTACCTGGGAGTAAGTCCAGCTGAATTCAGTGGGGCGTCTAAAAAACTTGTATAGGATTGTACTGCCATTGTTCTACTGCACAATCATTTATTGTATCTACAAATGTCTCTTAGGGTGCAATCCTATACATGTTTAGACAGAAAGACGTCTTACTGCTCCCAGCATGCCTCAGCTAGCCATGCAGGCTGGGGAATGCTGGGAGTTGGAGGACTCTTTTCTGTCTAAACATGCATAGGATAATTGCACCCTAACTCACTTACCTTGTTTCTGTGGGTTCTTGAATTAGCATACAAACACCTATATAATTTCTGCCCCTTTAATGTCTTTTTTGCACACAATATTTGTTACAATTGTTTAAAGTAAACTAACAGTTTCATTTGTATCTGCATGTTTGCTATCAACTCTTTACTGCCCTCAGTCCGAGATGTCTGACCACACTCCCTCCTCCAGGGCTGTGCTATGCCCATCCAGATGCTTCTCAATCAGTTCAAATCTAATGTGCACCCATTTTTTATTTTAAGCACCAGCATTCAGATTCCAGTTCGGTTTGAGGGGAGCTCCCCAGCCCCTTTTGTAGAGGTTTTGCAGCAAGCCAGCAAAAAGCATCACAAGAAAGATGAATATTCCCACAAGTAAAGGTGCTTCCATAGCTATTTCTACACCCACTCATTATTGCTATTTTCTGCCCCAAAACTGAAGTGGGAGAATATTCACACAGCCTAAGTTGGAAGGCCAGATTCTCTCAGGCCTGGCCTAACACATCTCAGCATTTGTTTTATAGCAAGATGGATTGCAGAAGTTCATTCTCCATTTCCTTCTCTCTTTTACCTTCAGCAGCTCAGAAGCCCTTGCAGGTGAAAATTGGGACCAGGCAGTGAAGTTTGAGCAATTCTCAATTTTTCACAGTGTTTGCATTAAGAAACAGTGTTACCCGCAGGGTTTTCCTAAATCGGAGAATCATGCAGCAAGTCAAAATACAGGCCAGCGAAAACAGGTGTGTTTCTTCTTACTAAGTGGTATATACTCATTGCTGTTCTCAAGCTGGATGAACACTCTGGAGTCCATCATGCCACTAAGGATCTAGTGGATCGAACAGCTATGAGCCCGTTTAAATAACTTGAAGAATTTGCACCTGGTTGATAACCTGCCTTTCAATTGAATAATTCAGCAATGATAATTAAAGACAATTTCAGAACAGTATAACCCTAACCCAAGCATCATTTCTGAGATACTGAAGGATGTGTGAGATAACTTATTTATAATAATAATAGAGGATGTTTGTTTGTCTGTCTGTGCCATGGCTCCAAGACCCTGAAACCTAGACACCTGAAACTCAGCATACATACTATGGGGAACCTAGTGGTGTACACCTCAGGGTCATTCGGTTAATTAAAATTAATTTATATGTATCAATGTGTTGGAAGCCTGCAATAATACCTTCAGCCACTAGGTGGCAGATTTCTCTGAACAGCACATAGCATTGCAGACAATACAGTCTAAAGCTGCAAGGATTGGGGGGAGGGGAGAAGTCCAAGGCACAGAGTTATTTAGTGGCCCCACTTCCTGCTATGGGGAAGCCCTCTTGGGGAAATAGAGTGCACAGATCCCTCTCTCAGGGGGCCATCTCCAGCCTTCTGATGTAAAGTCTACCCCGATCTCTGTGTTCATAGGGGGAGGTCTTGCTCATTGTACCACAGCCTGTTGATGTTCATTTGGCGATGGTGTGTTCATTTGTTCAAATGTTCATTTGGCCTTCTGTATTGTGGCATCCACCATGTGGAATGATGTCCCCACTGAGATCAAGCAGGCTTCTGGTGTGGAGTGTTTCCACTGACAACTTAAGCATACAATCCTATGACCACTAGAGTGGCTGGGCAGCCATAGGATCGTTCAGTTTGGGGGAATCGACCTCGGAGCCCATGCTCCAAGGTCAGTTCCCAGAAAACTGCCTCCCCGCCCCTTCCCCTGCAGCCTTGTAGGCAGCATAGGTCATCCTGGGCTCCATGCTTGTAAGATTAGTGTGGAGTGGGAGGAATAGGGGCATTCCTGGTGGGGGGAAGGGGACCTCAGAAGGGCCGGTACGATGCTTCCTATGCATTGTTAAGCCACCCCACCCCCTGCTCTGAAGCGCTGAGGCTAGACAGCTGAAATCAGACATCTAGCCACAAATGCAGGGCAGCCAGACAGCAGAGGCAAAGATCCCCTCCATGATCCACCCACCCTGCACTGAATAGGCAGCCACCTCCGAGTTCAGAGGCAGCCGCCTATCCCCATAGGGTTATGCCCTAAGACACCTTTGTTTGCCTAGGCATGTTGTGACTGCTAGTACTCCTAGCTACCCCTGGTTATGCCAGGTACCCCTGGTTATTTTAATGAGATGTTATTGTTTTATCTGTTTTATTGATTGGTTTTATGGTATTTTATCACATATTTATCACATATGGTATTTTATCACATATCACCGCCTACCCCGCTGCACAACTGGCTCCCTGGCCAAGGTGCTTGAGGTGGTCTCTGATGTGCATGTGCAGTCCCCTAACTTCTTGGTGTTTGGGGACTTCAATGTACATTCAGAGGCCATCCTCACAGGGGCCCCTCGGGACTTCATGGAGACCATGGCTTCCTGGGAGCTGCACCCTATTCCAACTGGGCCCACCCATGTAGCCAGTCATGCGCTAGACTTTGTGTTTGTTTCTGGAGAAGCGGGGAGTGATCTGGAAGTCAGGGGTATATCCACCACCCCCTTGTCATGGTCAGATCACTATCTGGTGACGTTGGACTTCTTGGTTCCACAACCCCTCCGCAGGGGTGGAGGACCCATTAAAATGGTCCGCCCCAGGCATCTTATGGATCCGAATGGATTCCTGAACGCGCTTGGGGATTCTCTGGAGCACGCAAATGGCCACTCAGTTAAGACCCTGGTGGGTGGGTGGAATGCCGCAATCACTGGAGCATTGGATCGGGTGGCTCCGAAATGCCCTCTCTCCCTGAACAGGGCTCGGACTGCGCCATGGTTTAATCTGTGGTTATGAGCTCTGAAACAGGAGTTGAGATGGCTAGAGCACCGGTGGTGGAAGTCTTGCTCCAAAGATGATTAGACACGGGCTAGAGCTGTATCTTCAGCCTATCATGTGATGGTGAAGGCAGCAGAAAAGGAATATTATGCTGCCTCTATCGCGTCTGCAGAGTGCTGTCTGGTTGGTCCTGTGGCTCCGGAACCACTGAAGCATTCTAAGGTCTCCTGTGAGGCCTTGGCAAGGTACTTTGCGGATAAAATTGATCGGATTAGGAGTGTTATTCCATGCGCCGTGGATACAGTTAGTGAGCAAGAGGCAGTCTGTGGCAAACCGGTTTTGTGGGATCGGTTTCAGCTTCTTCCTCTTAATGAAGTGGACAAGGTGCTTCCATCTGTAAGGCTGACCACCTGCTTACTTGATCCTTGCTCATCTTGGCTCATTATGGGCTGCAGAGAGAGACTGGGTGAGGGGATCAGGGCAGTGGTGAATGCCTCCCTTGAGGAGGGAGTGATGCCATCAGCCCTCAAGGAGGCAGTGATAAGACTGCTCTTAAAGAAGCCCTCCTTGGATCCCCAAGTTTTGAACAACTTTTGCCCAGTCTCGAATCTGCCATGATTTGGGGGCAAGGTGATTGAGCGGGTGGTGGCAATGCAGTTGAAGGCACACTTGGAAGAAGCTGATTATCTAGATCCATTTCAGTCAGGCTTCAGGCCTGGGCATGGGATAGAAACTGCCTTGGTGGATGATATGAGGAGGGCTTTGGATAGGGGCGAATGCTCCTTCCTTGTTCTCCTCGACCTCTCAGCGGCTTTTGATACTGTTGACCATGGTATCCTCCTGGACCACATGGAGGGGTTGGGCATTGGAGACACTGTATTACGGTGGTTCTGGTCCTTCCTCTCTGGCAGGTATCAGATGATAGCACTGGGAGAGGAGGTGTTGGACCTATGGCTGCTCACTTGTGGGGTGCCACAGGGTTCCATTCTCTCCCCTATGCTATTTAACATCGATGTGAAGCCGCTGGGGGCCATCATCTGGAGGTTTGGGGTGCGGTGTCATCAATATGTGGATGACATGCAGCTTTACCTCTTGTTTAAAGCTTCACCAAGGTTGGCCATAGTATCTCTGTCCAAATGTCTGGAGATGGTGAGTGGCTGGATGGGGAGGAATAAGCTGAAGCTGAACCCTGACAAGACCGAGGTACATTTGGTGGGAGACAAGAAGAGGTTGGGGGATGCAGACCTGGTGTTGAATGGGGTACGGCTACCCTTGAAAGACCAGGTCCACAGCCTGGGGGTAATTTTAGACTCCCAGCTGTTCAAGGAGGCTCAAGTGTCAGCTGTGAGCTGGACAGTGCTATACCAACTCCATCTGATATGGCAGCTGTGCCCCTTGCTTCTTGACCATCTGCTCCCATCAGTAGTACATGCCCTGGTCTCCTCTCATCTAGACTACTGTAATGCACTCTACCCTTGAAGACGGTTCAGAAGCTGCAGCTGGTACAGAACATGGCAGCTCACCTGATTAAAGGCAGCTGCAAGCATGATCACATCACTCCAGTACTAAAGGAGTTGCACTGGTTACCAGTTGATTTCCGGGCCAAATTCAAGGTGTTGATTTTGACCTTTAAAACCCTATATGGTTCCAGCTCAGCCTATCTCAAGGAGCACCTCCAGCAACACCAGACAAGCCGCTCAACAAGATCAGCCTCAGATGACCTTCTCTCTGTCCCATCAGCCAGGACAGCTAGGCTGGTGAGGACAAGGGAGAGGGCCTTCTCTGTGGTGGCCCCGGCTCTGTGGACGTCCCTCCCTAGGGAACTCCACCATGCCCCCTCTTTAATGAGCTTCCGCTGCACATTAAAAACATGGTTGTTCAGGCAGGCATTTGGGGTGGGTTAGGGTATTTTTAGAAATATGGTGTTTTAAAGTAGAATTTTATTGTTTTGAAATTGCATTGCTGTACATCGCCCACTGGCCGGGTGACCAGGCAGATGGGTGATTAAGAAATCCAATAAATAAATAAATAAATAAATAAATAAATAAATAAATGAAAGCAAGCAAGCAAGCAAGCAAGCAAGCAAGCATGTTTTTATCTTATGAACAGTTTTGGGATTTTTAAAAAGATGAAAAGCAGTATAGAAATCATCTGAAATAAATAACTAAAATATAGGGGTGCACCATGGCAGGAGCCATACCTAGGGGTGCCAGCAATGAGGCTTCCCTCTGATGGAGAGGGCACAGTGTGTTCAAGTCTGACTGCTGCATCACATTGCAAGGAGGCTTGGAGAATCAAACTAAAGGCTATTCCACCCATATGAAGCCCAGTCTGTTTGCTAGTAATTCTTAAAAGCAGAAGCCACTGCTTATTATGAAAGGCAAGGCCCTTGTTAATAGTTTCCTTTCCTTTCCTTTTTTTACAGTAATATACCACAGCCAAAATACCCTTTAAAAAGTAATAAGAATCAGTGTGTCCTTACAGCACAGTTGCCTGTGCATGTCTGCACCTAAGTACTTTTCATTCAGTTCAATGGAACTTAATCCTAGGTATGTGTGTATAGGATTGCTGCCTAAATTCAATTTAATGGTGATGGTGAGATGTCAGCTCACTCTAGAAATGAAAAACTGTGCACTTGATCTCATGATCCTCTGCATTAGCAGAGACGTTCACAATATTTGCCTTTAAGCCAGCATCTCATACACTCTTCTTGAGCATTGTGAAGCATAGGACAGCTTGTACAGGGCCACAAACCCTTAGAGGGAAGAACAACGGAGATGGATGACTCCTTTGTCATCATTCCCCCATTAGTAAAGCTGGTGTCTTACATGTAGATATCCTGGGTGAAAAGCGACCCCAGGGAGAGGTAGGCCTGAGTTTCTGCAGCCTGGAAGGATGCCCCAGCTGTGGAAGAAAATTTTTGTTAATGTTCTTTAAGTCCCCAGACCCCCCAGAATGGCAGGTGCCACAGCCTATGCATGCACATTGCCCTCATACTGCATAAGAACATTGAAAGTAGGTTGCAGCAAACATGCATCCACTCCCAGCTGCTTAGGCAGAAAAAGGAGAAGGTTGCACTCAGGCAGTGTGCTGTGAGCTTAGCATCTTCTGGGCCCAGCTCCCTACTCACAAAGATCCTTTGAAGTGTGCTTTAAATTTCAATGGTTACTCTGGAGAAATTGGGGGGAGGGGTCTGAACCACTTGTAAGCTTTGGCCTTAGTTTGTCCTCCATCTTGTTTTCTTTAATTAATGCATCTCGAACTGGATACATCATGAACATGTGGTTTTTAAAAATCCTTTCTCTTTGGTGGCCCTTTGGCTCCACCTCTGTTGATCTCTTGACTCCGCCTCTGCTGACCCATCTTCTATCCAACCACTCAGATTGGCCACCACCCTCCACTCCTTTGAAATGCAAGAGTGAGTGCTCTCTTTCCATTTAAAGGAGTGTAGGGTGAGAGGCATTGGTCTCAGAGGGCAGATGACCTAAGATGCATATTCTATGACCCCAATTCCCCCCCCCCCATTGGAGACCCACCAGTGCCTCTCTGACTGAGCAGGGCACTTCCCGGCTTGAGCCAGGAAGTACTTTCTGAATCTCCCAGCAATCAGCTTCATGGGATGACCCCATTGGGTTCTGGCATTATGAGAGTGGGAGAAAAATGTCTCCCTATCCACATTCTCCACACCAGGCATAATTTTGTATATCTCTATCATATCTCCCTTTATTTGCCTTTCCTCCAAACTAAGCAATCCCAGCTGTTGTAGCTTCCCTCATAGGGGAGATGCTCCAGCCCACTAATCATGTTAGTTGCCCTTTTCTGCACCTTTTTCCAGCTCCACAATCTCTTTTTTTATGTGTCATGACCAGAACTGTACACAGTATTCCAAGTGTAGTCGCACCATAGATTTGTATAAAAGGCAAAAGCAGTAGTATGATTTTGGCAGTTTTATTCTCAATTCCTTTCCTAATTATGCCTAACATGGAGTTTGCCTTTTTTTTTACAGTGACCACACACTGGGCTGACATGGTCATTGAGCTGCCCACCACAACCCCAATATCTTTTTCTTGGCCAGTCACTGCTAGCTCAATCCCATCAGTTACATGAAGTTGGGACCTTTTGCACCAGCATACATCACTTTACACTTGCTTACACTGAACCACATTTGCCATTTGGATGCCCATTCTCCCAGTTTGGAGAGATCTTTTTGGTCAGTGAGAAGGGGCACAGAAAGGGAGTTTCCCTGGGGTCATGTCATTTCATTTGCTCATTTCCATTTATTTCATTTCTATACTGCCCAATAACCAAAGTTCTTCAGGTGGTTCACAAAAATTACAGTCCAAAAATACATAATATAAAATCTTTAACATGCAAAATTTAAAAGCAGTTTAGGGTGCAATCCTATGTAAGTTTAGACAGAAAAAAGCCTACAATTCCCAGCATGCCCCACTCAACATAGCTGGTTGTAGGCTTTTTTTCTGTCCAAACTTGCATAGGATTGCACCCTTAAAACAGTGAAAAGCAGGTACAATAACATACTAGGACCTGATAAAACAACTGACATCAAAAGCCCCTATAACATGCCATCAAATGCCTGGGAATAAATGAAAGTTTTAACCTGGTGCCAAAAGAGGACAACCTCAGTGGGGAGGGCATTCCACAATCAGGGGGCCACCACCGAGAAGGCCCTCTCCCTTGTTGCTATCTCCCGAGTTTCCTTGGAGGAGGACCTCAGATGACAATCATAGTGTATGGGTAAATTCATACTAGGACAGGCACTCCCTCAAGTATTGTGATCCTCGCAACTCCATAATATTGAGGAGCTTTTACAGTTATGGTGTCATGGGACTACCAGGAACAGTGCACTGTGTGTAGGTATGGACAAGCACCAAACAGGCACCAACTGATTTGATGCTTAGAGGCAGAGTGGAATTGCCCATGCCTGGTTGTCAGCTTGGGAGAGTCTCTCCAGCTGGCACTGAATGCTTGATAGCCAAAGGATGAAACTGTTTGCTCATTGCTATTTTGTTAAGCCAGGGGTGGGCAATTTTGGCCTACACCTCCCATGATCCCTCTCCATTGGCTCTGCTGGCTAGGTCTGATGGGAATTGTAGGCCTAAAAATCTGGAGGGCCACAAGTTGTCCACCCTTGTGCTAAGCAAAATAAAGTTGTGTCCAGTTAACCCCATCTTTGACTTCTGTCTGCATTTCCTGGTGGACAGATGTGAAGGTCTGAAGCCTATGTAGGCAAGGTAAAAAGGTCAGGCCTAGAGGCTTGTTGTTGTTGTTAGGGGTTATCCCTGAGAGGAGTAGTTTCATTTCTCTGGTAAGTTTAATTTTCCTGAGTTAGGTTTCATTTCTTCAGGTTTGAAACAGTACTTTCGGTTTTGGGGAAGGAAGGTAAAGGGAGAGAGAGGGAGAGCAAAGAGAGGAAGATCAGAGAGAGAGGAAGACAAGAACATCAAGAGAAAGCAGGAAGAAGCAGCCTGGAGAAGTCTACCATAGCATGCAGCTATGGTAGAGGAACTTGAGTTTTGCAACTTTTATTTTCTTTTAATGGTGTTTGTATCACTCAGTTCTATTCTGTAAACATCTTCAGTTGCAATTTGCTTGCTTTAATTTACCAGTAAACTGTTGTGTTAAACCCCAGGTGTCTGGAGTGTCAATCACCCCACGTCTACAGCCTAAACCCCACGTTACTGGGAAGGGGAAGTTTAAAAGAAGGAAGGTGCGACTCTTAAGGAGGCAGGAGATCCTTAAGGAGTTGCTCAGGGAGTCCAGGTCATAAGGGGAACCCTGACATCACCAGGCAAAACATCTTCCCCTTGGATGATGGATGGTTTGGCCAACTCTGATGACTTAATCAAAATCGTTTATTTTCTTTCTAACAAGAGAAAATTAGGGCTGATCCAAAATGCCCCCATGCATTTACCATCCCCAAACTCATTAGCACTTCTCCCAGCAATTTCCTGTTGCTGGCCAACTTCTTCAATTCCCCTAATACACCCAGAACAAAGCAGTGCCACAATGCAGAGTCATCTCAAGGGGCTTTCAGGTGAAAAAAATGGCAGCCCCAACTTCAGAAGCCATTTTTTCCCTTGAATTCTCCATGGGATGTTGCTACATCATGGCATGTACAGAATCATTCTGCGGGCACTGTGCAGAATTAAAGATGGCAGCAACAAAGAACCAGTGAAGTGTCAATGATTTGTGTATGTCCAGTCTTCAAAATTTGGACTCCTGTTGAATACAAAAGAGGGGAGGCAGTTTAATCCTCTCCTTTCATCTTGGGCACACACACGCACACACGTACACACATGGACATGGAATGTAAGCCAAACATTCAAAAGCTTGGAAGTTCAGTTTAGGCCTAGGAGAAATGTATTACACTTTTGCAAGATTTGCTTTGGCCACACCATAACTGAGAACAAACTTTATTACAACAAATGTTGTTAACTGTCAGAATGTACACATGCATTAAGTTGTGCTTTCAAACACATGAACTGGTTCTTCTCTGTAACCTGTTTTCTTGCTGCCTTTAGTTTGAGTGCTCTTTTATTTAATTCTTGATTTTACCTACGTGCAGTGATGTTGATGAGTTTTAATAACCTAATTTAAACTCAATTAAACCTAATTATTATTCAACACATCCTTGACTTGATTGTTTATTTGCAAATATATAGGTGTGGCAGGGATACAGGTACATAAAAGCAGGCACACAGAAGGGCAATGTTAGAGCCAAAGAGTGCCAGTTCTGTCCCATCCTGATCCAAATCAATTCTTTAGCCAAATCCAAAGTTCTGCTACCCAGCCTTCCTTGCATATCCTTTGCCAGACAACACCAGTTTTAGACCTAGGGGTGTCTAATTTGCTCTACTGAGTTATACGTTTTTTGTTAAAGGATTTACCCTTTAACAGGATTTGCAGACCTGTGCAGTTCGTGGTTAGAAATAGAAATCCATACACAGGAACATAGGAAGCCATCTTATACAGAGTCAGATCCTTGGTCAACCTAGCCCAGTATTGTCGACACTGACTGGCAATTGGTCTCCAGGGTTTCAGGCAGGAGTTTTCAAGCCCTACCTGGCAAAGCATGTAAGGAATGTTGTCTACCATTGAGCTATGGCTCCCAAACTTGTAATACCTTCCACAAAATAATAATAAAAAATGTTAGACAACATGCACACATTTGAAAAATTGTTTCCGGCACCTCCTGAAAACAGTACTGTTCCAGGAGGCATTCCTTAATTGACCAGCCATGGTTTCTATTGGCAGTGTGTGTGTGTGTGTGTGTGTGTGTGTATATAGAATTTTAATGTGGTGTTTTAATCTTTTATTCTTTATCTTTTATCTTTTGTGTTCACTGCTCCAAAATCTGTTCTAGATGTGGAGTGGTATATAAATATTGTAAATAAATAAATATATGCAAAGGAAATGCAAATGCATTTGAAAATACATTTCCAACATGTTTCAGTCAATGGGTGCATACATCCCAAAATGTGTACAATTAAATAGTCACACAAAATTGCACACATTCATACATACACTATGAAGAATGTGTACACACTTCCATATGGACTTTAAAAAGAAATAAATCAGAAGCTCATGTGCAAACCGGATGGAACAAGCTTAACCTCAATTACAATCTCGGTAACACCAGGATGGACAGATTCATCGCTGTTCAGATCCCACTCTGGCAGATAAATATGGGTTGGGTTCCAGGTCCGTGGAATGCTCTTACATTCCAGGGGCTTGGAATTGTTGTGTATCAGTGACAGGAAATGTAAAAGTCCAAAGGCAGAGCCTTTGAATTATGGGTTCTTATGTCCATAGAGGTGACTGACATGTTCTTAAAAGGAAAGAGAATGGCTCAAAAACAGATGTATTAAAAAAACTCAACTGTTTAATGGAAACAAAAATTAAGATTTCTAATAACGAAACAGTCACAAGATTAAATATTTAGTCTCTTGGGAATGAGCATTTTACACTCACAGGGGATCAAAATTCAGTAATTTTCTTTCAGCATACCCACCCCCCTTCTGATACAGGAAAACAGTTCAAAAATAGTAAGAGTGGGTAAAGTAAGCTGACAGGTGTTAATTACCTGGTCAGGGGGTGATGCTAGAATTTCGACATTGTGTAGGAGAATGGAAATTCTGACTTATACTTAATCATATGCAGTTATATACTTTTCAGCATTTCAGCTGTTTGTACTGTTGTTTAAGTTGAAGGACAATATCCATAACAAAGAGACCCACCAACCAGTTTGCTTCTGCAGCTGCCCCCCCCCAGCCCATTAGCAGTCATTTCACATGAGTGGGCCACAAGGCATGGATACGTTCAGGATTGCCTCTCTGCTTCCCTTGATCAAGTGCATTTGGCCTCTTGAGCAGGGTTGCAGAACCTCAGTCTTGGGGGGCCAAATCTGACTCCCCTGGGTCCTTCAGAGTTCCCCAGATTGCCATGCCCACTTCTCCTGGCTCCACCCCCTTTTCCTAGCCACCAATCTGCTGGTAGTTTCCTGGCTTTTCTGAATTTTTCCCCCATTCAGAAAGGCTGAAATTAGGGCACAAATAACCTCTTGAAATTCTCCACCCTATTTGTGGGCAAAGAAATTGAGTGGACAATTTCACCGAATTTCTCCAGTGGGAGGAGAAATTCTCTGGCAATTTCTCATGGGTAGGGCTCACTATGGAAGGGGTTGTAGCACAGCTTCTTCTTCCCCCGCCAAGGTTGTGTTTTTGTTTTGTTTTTTTTGCACTGCCATTGCAAGTGGCAACAGCAGCAACTGTACTGGCAGCCTGGCCCCCATTTTGCATTTTCCACAATACCCCACACCTAGCATTATTCTGGAGCATTGTGGTAGGGAGGGAAAGTGAAACTCACCCAAAAATGGGGAAGAAATTTGGGAAAATTTTGCAAAGTGGCATTTTATTTCTGGGGGGGGAGTAAGGGGGGGATATCAGGACTTATCTGAGAAAAACGTCTTCTGAGAAATGTTGGCTGAGCTGTAGTTGACTTTCTTTAGGGTTCAGCAACTTCCCCAGGATCTTCCGAATGTTAAATTTCTTAGGACAAATCCCAGATGTATCTTGTCTCTAAGGTGTGGAGAGATGATTGTACAATGAAAAGCAGTATCCTCATGCACACTTCTTGGCCACTTCATATGCAAGGTAAGCACAAGAACCCTGAACACAACCCATGAGAATATCTGTGAAATTTCTTTTCTTTTCAATTTATTTTTGAAAGCAATTTTGTTCCTATCAAATTGAATAAGAATGGTCAAAAATAATGTGGGAGAAATTTTCAGCACAGCACTGGTTGAAATGCCTCTCCTAAGGTTTAGCTACTGGGAGTAAGAGCTTTAAGCTAAACTATCCTGGTATTTTTGGCCCCAGCTCCTTTGTCTTTCATTCTGCCCACCACAGGAATGGGTTCCTGAGTGCTTCTCTCAAAATTAATTTGGCTCTTTTGCTGAAAGAGGTTCGGAGCCCCTGCTCTTGAGGGTGAGGGCGCACAGACAGGCAAACTGAGTGGTTGCTGCCATGCTCTAGAACTTCTCGCCCTTGGAGTTCAGGACCTGCACATCTTTTGCTGGCAATAGGAGTGTCACCACATGGCTCAAATCAGCTCAGAGAGTCTAGTTGATCTAAAGTATGCTTCAGCTGGCCGCGCAACGAAGCAGCAGTCGGATTGGCCAGACGCATTTTCAGTGCATGATAAAGGGGATCAGGGGAGAGACCACCGTGGACAATTTAGAATTCATTGCCCATGTAATAGTGTGTGTCTAGGGCTGGCCACAAGCAGGAGTCCCCAGGCCACAATAGATGCCTGAGAGGGGTTTCAGCAGGTACTGTCAGGCTGCAGTTGCAGGACCTTGGACAGCCCCAATCACACAGCTTTGCCTGAGGTCTACATGCTCAACTTAGGGCACAACCCTATGCAAGTTTAGAGAGAAAAGGCCTACAACTCCCAGCATTCCCCAGCCAACCGTGCTGGCTTGTGAATGCTCAGAGTTGTAGGCCTTTTCTCTGTCTAAACATGTATAGGGTTGCGCCCTTAGGCCATTTATCCCTCCTTGGGCCAAACTATCCATGCCCAGGCTCCACCCCTTCTTGAAGACTGGAGAACCTTAAAGGGGCAGCCCTCTGGCCTTGAGCCTACCACACCATCATCTCTCACTCGGTCAGCTTCTACTTTGCCTGTGCTAGTGTGCAGGCAGCAGAGAGTGTGAGACCCCCAATATAAAGGGAAGCAGTTCTGCTGGGGAACCTGGCTCATGGAGTGCTGTCTCCTCAAGCCCAGTATTGGGCGTGAGTCTGAGTTCAGCATCTCTGTTGATTACACTGTTGCCCTTCCTGATACAGCTGGTGGTTCCTGCTCTGTGTCAGAATCCTGCTGCTCCAGGTTGAGGGTCATGCCAGTCTGTATCATGGCTAGATTGCTGGTGATGAACACAGGGATCCAACTTTAAGCTGGATCAACGGCACTGGTGGAAGTGGACGTCTCCTCCCCTTCCTTCCCACAGCAACCCCTCTGGCTCCCTGAAAATGCTACACAGAGATTCAGGAGACCATGCTGAATGGGGTGAGCAGTGGTGTTGAGAGATGGGGGATCCCTCTGTCAAGGTTGCCTTGATGCCCTGGGCCCCCTGAGCCACTCCTTAAGGATCTCTTCCCCCCTCAAGAGTTTCACCTTCCTTCTTTTAAACTTCCCCTTCTCATTAATGTTGGATTAAGGCTGTAGACATGGGGTGACTGACACTCTAGACAAAGGGTTTAACCACAGGATTTTACACAATACAGCTGAGTGATACAAAAGGCCTTAAAAGAAAATAAAAGTTGCAAAATGCAAGTTCCTTTACCCTAGCTGTCCTTAGACTTTTCTAGGCTGCTTCTTCCTGCTCACTCTTCAGACTCTGCTCTGAGCATCTCGGCTCTTACTGGCTCTCTCATTCTCTTTATATACCCTCCTCCCTCAAAACTGAAAGTACTGCATCAAACCTGAAGAAATGAATCTCAAGTGGAGAATGAAACTGAGACTAATCTGGAGAAATGGAATTACTCCTCTCAGGGTTACCCCTTCCAACAGAAAACTCCAGGCCTCTAAGCTTGACCTCCCCCACCCTTTGCCTCCGTAGGCCTTGAGCCTTCACACCCTCAAAAGCAGGTGTAGGGACCTTCTATGAGTGGAGCCCTTACTCTGGCAGAAGGTAGATCCTAGATCCAGTCTCTGCTCATAGGACTTTGTTTCCAGTCCCTTGATCATCTTTGTTGCCCTCCTCTGAACCCTCTCCAGCTTGTCTGCATCCTTCTTGAAGTGTGGTGCCCAGAACTGGACACAGTACTCCAGATGAGGCCTAACCAGTGCTGAGTAGAGGGGAGCTAGCACTTCCCTGGATTTGGAAGCTATGCTTCTATTAATGCAGCCCCAAATAGCATTTGCCTTTTTTGCAGCCACATCACATTTTTGGCTCATATTCAGCTTGTGTTTGTCTGTGTTGTCTGTGTTACAATTTGCCTGTGTTGCATTTCTATCAATGTACCCCAATGTGCACTTTCATTGACAGATAGTGCAACAAGTCAATTCACATGTGCTGGCCCACTGCTGTGATGCCATGAATATGATGGTGCGGCATGGTGAATGAGCACAATGGCCAGTTGTTATACACTAGGGATGTATGAGAATTTTTTTCCCATTCACAAATCACTCTAAACTGAACATGAATGCAAATAGGAGCACATGTTTTCCAAAAACATTTCCAAATTCCCAAATTTGCACTCGTGTTCACAAAATGTGCATGTTAAAAAGTGCACACTTTTGAAAATGTGCACCTTAAAATATTCACATTTCTACACTTTAATGGAGGGAGTGCACACTTTGAAATGTGCACTTTAAAAATGTACACTAAGTTGTGCATTTTTAAAGTTCTGCACCTTTAAAGTTGTTCATGTTTAAAAATTCACATTTCCATGTTTTAGTCAATGGGGAGGGAAATGCACACTTCTGAAAAATGCACACTTTCCCCATTCAAACAAACTGAAAAGCAGGTCACAAACAAGAATGGGAGAGAAATGAATTGAGCTCTGAAGTAAAGTTTGGATGATTTCAGCAAGCTCAGGCATCCCTGGTTCTCCCATCCATATTATGCACACTGGCTGTTAAACAATTCCATATGAGTTAATAACCATTAATAATAATAACGGGTTAACTCCTGTGGCATATGTAATGCCATAACGTATGCCATATGAGTTAATGACAAAGTTAATGAGTTAATGACAAAAGACTCATCCAGCTCCATTTGCTATCATCAACAAAAATCCATTCCAGAATCTTTGGAGGGTGTGTAGTAGCATACAAGATTATCTTTTTATCCAAGGTGATCCAACAAAGTTTTCTTCACTCTTTGGGTACTTCCCAAGGGGGGTGATCTAACTCATTATACCTGAGACCCACAAGACACAGGACATCCATCTGCATCCCCAGCCACTCTACATAACATCATCATGGTGAGAGCATTCCATATGACGTAGCATTTCTAGCATGCAACCCCCCCTCTTTTTCTTTTTCTTTTTTTTGCAGAGTTCTACCTTTCCTGTACACATTGCTTCTTGAACTTCTGCTTTTGTATTAAGCTAACTAGGTGAGGCAAGGATAAGAAAAATTATTTTTAACTTACAAGGGTAAGGCTTGGTTCAGGACTTTTCAACGTGTCTTTTCCCCCATGCAAATCTCTCCCCAAACTTTGGAGTACCTGAGCTTGTTTACAGAGCAGCATTGGTGAATTAGCTGTCAGCTAGTCTTACATTTATTATTTTTTGGACTTCATTCAGACTGGTGAACCCACATACAGTTTGCTCCAGGTTTCAATCCACATATTTTGCCCTCTTATAGGTGACCGATGTGCAGGAAAGCACAAACACATTGATTAAAATAAAGGGGCGGGGAGGAGGGGAAGAATGCAACTTCATGATTGCATCGAGATTCCTTTTCATACAATGTTTTAATCAGTATATGTATGGCTTCTGTGCATCAGTGACCTTTTAAGGTAAAGAAATGATGCAAACTTAAAGCTGTGGCAAATTGTGTGCCTGCCAATACCAAAATTAATGTTGGAAATTCTTAAAGTTAAACCAGAAGGCAGGAGGAGCAGAATACAGGGCAGTGCCAGCCAATGGAACAATTACAATATGAATTATGAGGCATCTACTCAACTCCAAAGACAAGGAACAGTAGGCAAGTGGACTGAAAGATAGCTTGTCAGCCGTTAAAAATATCCAGTTGCAATGGGCAACCAAACAGGAGGGCTGGACATGTTCTGTGACTCAGTTTGCACAAGGTAACAATGACGCAAATTGACGCAATGACGTCTGAATGACACAAATACATCCTAGTACAAATCCCAGAAACTGCCTCTGATGCACATGGGCTGCTCGGCAGACAAACTGGTCAGGATTTGCTGAGGTGGGAATGATGAAAACTACTGGTTTAAGCGAAACAGTGGAAAAATCAGAGGGACAGATTGGCTTTGCTAAGAGACCAGCCCCGTCAGTTTCCTCCATCAACTGTTATCTAGTAGCAGCTGTTCCATCAGGCTATTGCTGATGGAGAGATTGGGCTGCAGGGTCTCTCTATCAGCTCTGCTAAAAGACTGACTCCATCCGGCTCCTCCCTCAACCCGTCATCCTGAAACAGTCATCCGATCAGGCTGTAAGAGTGGGGGAGATGGGACTGCAAGGCTACTTCATCAGCTCTGCTAAAAGAGCAACTTCAGTAAGCCCCTTCCTCAACTGCCATGTAGTAGCCACTCTATCAGGCTTCCACAGAGAGAGATGGGACTGCAGGGCCACTCCATCAGCTCAGCTGAGAGAAACCAGCTCCTCCCCTCCCTCAGCTGTTTCCAGTCAACCTGGTCATTATAAGAACTTGGTAACTTTAAGAACTGGTGCTTGAGTTTGCTTTCTCTCTTTCTCCTCACCATCCCACTTTTCTTTTGTGTTGTGTCTTAAAATTTTTAAGCCTACAGGGCAAGGACTGTCTGTTGTTGTTATTGATCTCATGTGTGCTGCTCTGGGGAGACTGTTTTGGCTGGAGAGCATGATTAAAAAGCTTTAAATAAATAACTCCCTTGTTATCAAAGGAACTCAGCAACAGAATAAGCCACATAGCTATGATGTGGAGTCCCACTCCCCTTCCTAGGAGGCACTATTTTTTTTTTTAAGGATTAGGTAGGTATCTTACAGGGAAGCATTAGACAATGGATGTTCTGCCTTAGGACAATGGGCTTGATCTGAGTGATCTTTGGGGTATTTTCCACTTGTATGCTCCCCCCAGCTGGAATATTCCCATATCACTTGAATTCAAGCTCCTGAATTTTGCAGCTCCCCCTTTTAGACCTACAAAACGGGGGGAAATCATCTACTTTATTCCTTGCCCAGCATTTGACAGCTGCAGCTGATTTTGTGATAATCCTTGAAGCATTGCTCCCTTGTCCACTCCTACCTACTACTCCCCAGTTACTGGCAAGAAAGCCTAGCTAGAACAGTAAAGTGGGATGAATCTTTCTCTGGTTTCATAACCTAACACCTTGCCAAGAGTGCTGATCCCCCGGAGAGTGTCAAGATTCATTTGAAACACCTTCGGCTGAGGGGGGATTGGCACAAAATCTTGTTGGTTCCACAGCTGCTTCTGTGCAAAGTGCTACTGTTAAAAATTTGCCAAGCACAGTGCTGAATTTTCTCTTCCTTAAATCCCTCTTTCTCTCTTTTAAATAGTATTCTTAAACTTTGGGCAGGATCCAGCCTAGTGTGGTCACAATGCCTGTGTGTGTGGAAAGATTGGAGTTTCCTTCACCAATTGGCATGCCCATGTAGTCCAGAATCAGGAACGGAGCTGCACAGAATGTCCTCCCATTAAGGTGGTCATTCTCAAAGTTTGTTTCTTTGTTTGTTTCTATACTGGCCAATAGCCAAAGCTCTTTGGGTGGTTCACAAAAACTAAACCCACAAAGTACAGCATAAAACAATATAAAACAGGAAAGTTTAAAACCACAATATAAAAGTACAACCAGAATAAAACCTAGCAGCAATGCAGAGATTAAAAATGCAGATTTAAAACACAAGAGGTAAAAGACTAGGAAGCTAAAATGCTGGGAGAATGAAAAGGTCTTCACCTGGCACTGGAAGGAATACAGTGTAGGTGCCAGGTGAACCTCTCTAGGGAGCTCATTCCACAGCCAGGGTGCCAGCAGAAAAGGCCCTCTTCCTGGTAGCCACCACCTCCGTTTCTTTGGCAGGGGCTTCAGGAGGTCATGGAGAAGGACCTCAGAAGATGATCTTAGGGTCCGGACAGGCACATATGGGAGGAGGCGATCCTTCAGAAAACCTGCCCCTGAGCCATTTAGAGCTTTGACTGTTAATATCAGCACTTTGAATTGGGCCCAGAAGTGGACTGGCAGCCAGTGCAGCTGGAAAAGTACTGGCATATTGTGATCTCATTGGTCTTTGGGATGCCAAAATGCCTCCCCCTGCCCCCGCAAAAAGAACCAGAGCTGTGCATGGACCCCACAATCTGACTCAGAAGCCTCTTCCGGGCTTCTGAGATGGGTTCAATTCAGCTCCGGCTGATTCGGGGGTGGGGGGGCTGACCCAGCTCGGCCTATGAAGCCAAAACAGAACTTGGACATCCGAATCCCGCTTCGCTCCCTCAACACACTGCCCAGCTCCTTACCTGGGCCCTTGTTCCATGTGGGGGACACCAGGGGATCCACCGGTGCTGCTGGTGCTGCCAAGGGAAATGCTGCTGGAGGAAATGCTGCCCATTGCAGGCTGCCAACTGCTGACAGGCACGAGGGCAGGAGTCTTCCTCCAACTGTGCTCTCTTCCTTCCTTGCAAGGAGGAAGGGCACCCAGTTGGGGGCTGACTCCCGCCAATGGGGGTGGGATGCTGCTGCTGCCGCCACCAGCTCCTAGGCCCTCTGGACATGTGCCAGCAGCTGTCTTGTTCCAGGGAATGGGGGAAGCCAGTTTTCCCTGTTTTTTGTGCCGTGACTATGCCCATGAGTGGCACATCCATGCTTTTTTCTGTTTCAGTCCATGGAGGAAGATGTGCTCTGTGATATGTTGGTGGTTTGGGGGATTTGCTCTGCAAAAATCGTATGAAATCAAGAGGATTCTTGCCAAGGATCCATGTTTCTGTGCTGTGACTGACCCATGAGTGGCAGATCTGTGATTTTTCTGGTTCAGTTCATGGAGGCAGATGGGCTCTGTGATTGGATGGTGGTTTAGTGGGTCTCCCCTTTAAACATCATAGGAAACCATGAAGATCCCTTTTCGATTTTATGGATACTCGTTTTACCCAGTCCCAGTCCCCCTTGCATATGCCTTCTTCTCAGCTTTGTTCTGCCAAAGGAGAGTGGGAAGGGCTAAGGCTTCCTCTGTCATGCCTAGGAATGGCAGAGAAATCCGCCATGGACTCCAATGAGGCTGGATTCTTTAGAATCCGGCCCCCAGAGTCCATGGTGGAATGGACTACTCCCCCCCCGCCAACCCCCAAAATCCTCCCCGGACAGACTCTATCTGCTGCCAGCTGATCTGGGTCCATCTGCTGCTGCTGTCCGTCCGCTGCCCCGGACTGCGGCCGCAAATGGTGTCTGGCATAGGGGACGCCATTTCCATCCTTGCTCTTTTTGGCATAGAGGACGCCATTTGCGTCCCTGCCCTTGGCCGTGATAGGCTACATAAATATTTACATAGCCTATCACAAAAACAGCAGGGACGCAAATGGTGTCCCCTACGCTTGACGCCATTTGCGGCCGCAGCCCAGCAGCAAACAGAAGTCCAGCTGCGGACAGGCCTGGCGGGTGGCTCTGCGTACTCGCCGTGGAGCGGAGCTGGCCAGGCAGGATTCTGAGGGGAGAGAGGGATCACCTCCCCCCCCAACAGATGCCCAGACCAGAACGGTAAGTGGGTTTCATACACCCCTAGCCATGCCTGGCAGAGACTGTTGCTCCCAGTGGCTAAGACTGGAGTGGAAAGAGAAATGCCATGGAGCTTCTCTCTCAGCTCCCATCCCATCCTGCTGTTGCCGCCGCCTCCGCTGCCACCACCTTCATTGCACACAGTGGCAGCTCATCAGGGCAGTGGGAGGCTGCTCAATTAGTAGGCGGCTCACACACCCCAATGGATCGTCTCGCGCTGCCCCCGGGGTGCGTGCACCCCACTTTGGAGACCACTGCTGTAGCCAAATAATGTTCAGACATGCCTTTCCTCTCCAGTAACACCACCTCTCTCACAATGAGCAAACTGAGGGTGACTCACAGCAAAGCTCACTTCCTCCTCCCCATCCCCCTCCTCCCTGTCCTCTCCCCGCCCCGCGCCTCTCCCAGTGGCTGGATCTCTCTCAAATTGATATACTTGCCACCTCCATGTCCTCTCGCCTTTCCCCTCCCTCCTCTTCCTCCTGCCCCTCCATGTGATCTTTCAGAAGTTGATACATTTTGGAGACAGCTTGTCTAGGCTAAGAAGGCATAAAAAGAGCTCCGAATAGATGAGGAGGATTAGACACTTCATGGAGGAGCTGCTTTGCTTTGGGATGCCTTGGTGCTGGTTTGATCTGCTTTGTATCATGACAAGGCACCTCCGAATCAGCCTGCTTTGCTTCGTTATCCAGGCTTTGTACTGAGGCGGTGTATCCCTAAAAAAACCAAAAACAACCCTGCTCACTTTCTTAAATGGCTGGTTCTAGCCTCTTCCCAGGCTGGATTCCTGGCTGGATGACTGGGTCAGCACCATTTCAAAAATAGTATCCTTCTTGGAAATAGTGATATACTAATACTTTTTCAGGGATTCCATAATGAACATGGCTATGTAATGCCATCATATAACTAGTGGAGGCTGGTGGCTCCAATGTCAGTGGGGCAGTGCAACCACTCCAGGAGCTCCACACCTTGGATAGCTCCTTTAGAGTTCTGACTGGTTCTGAATGAAACCCAGAGCAGATTCACTCCCACTGACATCAGAGCCACCAGCCTCCACTGCATATAGCCAATCATATGCTGTAGCTGCATCCTGCAGTGCAGACCCTTCACTGAGTGGGGGAGGGCTAGATGATCTCTGAGGTCCCTTCCAATGCTGTGATTGTATATTTGGCTATTTAAAAATGTTACCAAGAGCAAATGAAGCCAACTACATTAACTCTGAAAGGATATTGGGGGAGAGGTCTTTATCCAGATTACTGAAGTGACCAAGCCAAAATTCCCTGCCTTGATTTCCTTGCCCCCTCTGACTGTTGCTGCTATATTACTGAGAAGCTCAGCCATGTTGGCTGTTGGGGTTTTTTGCATGTATACTTTTTGTTTTGCTTTTCTTTGGCATCACCAGCACTTTGTCTAATATTTTTATTTTCGTTGTTCTGAGAAAGGCTGCACGGGTAGGGAGTCTGTGGCAGCTAGGGGCAAGGGGATCCTGACATTAGTATGCTAGGCTACATGCCTTGAATTTAATTGAAATTCATTGACCTGTTTATCCTCTGTTGTGACTTAATTAAAGCCATCCAAATCTATTGTTGGGGAATACCTTTATTAGGACCAATCAAAAGAGTGTGTAAGCTTCTGAGTCCTCCAGAACTCTACATCAGGCTAGGTGGTAGAAAAGGCAGGGGATGGGGGAAGAAACAAATAAAGTTGAAAGATTCAGTCAGATGTTGTGGCCATAAGGTCTACATTTTAGACCCAGTCTCAAGATGAAGATTGTAGGCTGAATGTATTAGTCAAGTATCAGATTACCCCTAGCATCCTTGGACAAAAAGTCAGTGGCTGATCCGCATTTCTCAAAACATTCAGGCTGTTTCCCTTGCTGCAGTTTGCAAAGCTTGGTAATTCTGGATACATGTGAAGTCTTCCTGACTACAGAATCACCAGCCTAGTCAGGCAAGCCATACAGGAACCCTTTCTGGATGTGCACTAGGGATGTCAGAGAATTTCGCCACAAATCTCGGGGAGGCCGAACGCCAGCACATTCGGCCCCCCGAAATCGGTGGTAAAATGGTCTGCCACCCCCTGCCCCCCCCCCGGGACAGGACTTACCTTGTGCGAATGTCCCCAGTAGCGGCGGTGGCGGCTGCGGCGGCCGGTCTTCTGACCGGCTGCCGCTGCCGCCATTTCCAGTAAAAAACAACAACAACAACAAAAGTGATAGGCTACGTAAACATTTACATAGCCTATCATGGCTAGATTTTAAAAAAATACCATGATAGGCTACGTAAATGTTTACGTAGCCTATCACGGCTGAGTAAAACAAAAACAAAAAAACCCACGCGTACGCAAATAGCAGCGCCCATGGGCACCGCCATTTGCGTTCCTTATTTTGGCACGTCTAGTCTACGTAAACATTTACGTAGACTACGGCGAAAATAAGGGGAACGCAAATAGCATAGCGTCTGCACTATTTGCGTTCCCCTTATTTTCGCCGTAGTCTACATAAATGTTTACGTAGACTAGACGTGCCAAAATAAGGAACGCAAATGGCGGCGCCCATGGGTGCTGCCATTTGCGTACGCACGGGGTTTTTTGGGTTTTTTTACTCAGCCGTGATAGGCTACGTAAACATTTACGTAGCCTATCACAGCTGATTGCAGGGACGCAAACGGTGGCGGCTACGACCGCCGCCATTTGTGTTCCCGGCCAGCCAGGATTCGCGACGGGAGGGACGGGGCGCCTCCCCCCCACCGTGAATCAAATTTCGGGCAAGGTAAGGGACTTTCATACATCCCTAATGTGCACTGGATTCAGCCAAAGCCTGAACAGAATTAGGCCCCTTCAGTGTGTTTCTGGGGCTTCCTGAGGTGAAGCAGGCTTCCCTCCAAAGTGACCAGAACCAAATAGTGACCCCGTACAAATCATTGTCTGTGATACCTGCTTCAGAAAGGCAGACCTTCTTTCTCCAAAAGCAGCATCTTTTGGTTTCGTTTCTTTGCAAATGACGATGGGGGGGGGGAACATGTGATGCCCCCCCTCGCTCCCATCATTAGTGTTGATTCCCCCCACACACACACACACACACATGGACTACCAGTTTTGCCCCTTTTTTCAGTGCCCAACAACAACAAAAAATCAAAACTTCTTCTGAGAGTTCATGAAAAGTGCCATAGTTAGGAATCAGGATGTCTTCATGGACTTCACACATCCTCATAGGGGGTCTGTACATTAAGCAAAAAACCTGCGTGGTTACCGTGGCTTTGTGCTTTCGCTTTCTTTGCTGATTATGATGGGCTCCTTTACACAGCAGCCATGTGGCTTGAATCCAGGAGCACCTCCCTCCCTGGCGCGTGTGCAAAGGAGTGATGGTGGGCTGGGGCAAGGGGAGTCTTGTTTTTGCTGCTTGACTTGTTCTGTACCGCTTCCTCGCAGCCCCTAGGAAAGCTCCGACTTACTTCTGAGTAGATGTAAGATTGTGATGTAAGTCTGCAATCCTAGGCACACTTACTTGGGAGTAAGCCCCATTGAACTTAATGGGATGCTCTGAAACAACAGAGGATGTTGATTCTGAGCTTGTGTGGTGCGGCATCAGATCTTTCTCCTTTCATTGCAGGGAGGCATTTTACTCTCTTCTCTCTCCTGTCGGCTTGTGATCGAAAAATGTGCTCAAGCATTTACATGGCAGGCACATGGTTTGAAATGAAGAAAGTCCTTCCTCGGCATGTTCATAGCATTATGCCAGCATTACACAATGCTGATACGCTGCCATTAAATTTTATTCCTAGCTTATCTCCGATCTTTTTGAAAGTGGGATAAAGGGGGGAATGTGCATGAGGTGTCCTGGAGGCTGATGACATCATGTAAAGGACCCACAAAGTTCTGTGAATGACCAATCATGAGCATACAATAAATTACTCAGGTAGAGACACCCATAAAATTCTATCAAGTGACTCAAGCTTAGAGCTCAAGGGTGCAATCCTAGGGATGTTAAGGCAGAAACCAGTCCTACAACTTCCAGCATTCCCCTGCCAGCATGGATGGCTCAGGAATGCTGGGCATTGTAGGATTTTTCTTTCTGTCTTAACATGCATAGGATTGCACCTAAGTATCTTACACTAATGTGGAATGGATGGCTGGATGAAAGTTCAACAGGTGCAGAGTGGAGTCCTATCCTTGTTAATGGTCTGGCAAGCAACATGTGAGTCCATGTGGGTCAAAGGACTGGGAGGAGGGGCTCTATTGAACCTCCATGTGCAAAATGGATTGTGCCCTTCATTGCTCTCAACAAGATGAAGGTATGTGCACAAACATTGCTTGCTTACTCAGCACTTGTGAGTGGTAGATGAGTGTCCAATTGGACTCCCTTGAAAATCATTGCATTTGAGCATTGCACCTTGCCCCCACCCCACCCACCACATTTGGGGGAAATTCTTAGCTGAGAACTTTCATCTCAGCTCTAGCTTTGGAGATGCCTGTTTGCTCTCAGACTTATTCCTTTTGTTGCTGTCATTTTTGCTTAGGAGAGTTAATACTGTATTCTGTCGCTAGGTGTCAATGTTCCTAGTTCCTCTCATTTCTTCATTGAGCTAATGTCATTTTCTGTCATTTCTGTCACAAATTGCTTTTGTTTGCTGCTAGTGTATTTTTCACATCTGGACCAAACCTGTCTTCTGACCAAGAAAAAATGACAACAGCGAAGATATACCTGAAACTGCTGGAGCTGGAACCAGGATCCCACACCTTTGTTTGTAGCTGCCACTTTGGGAAGCTGCTAGAGGTACAGATCAGAACATCTTCCAAGACAGTGAAGGGTGCCCACCAGATACTGGAGTGTCTCCACTTACCCAGACTGGCTTTAAAGAACTCCTGTTCAAGCTGAGACTTTGCCTGATAGACTTGACCACTGGATCCTTCTTGACATCTTCCTATGGCTTAGCTCTGACACCAATCATATTAATTATTTTTTCTAACTAGAAACTACACTATGGAGGTGAGTGGGGGGGTCATGGGTTTCTTGTAAATTAAGCTATCTTTTCCTGGGTTTTAAGTGGAGTCGTGTGGCCACCAGCTGTTGCATCAGTACAACCTGAAATGCTAGAAGTTTCCTAATTCCTAATGCTTTTCTTCTGGTCTGATGTGCACCTTCATCCTCCATCCCATCCAGCTGTTACATGGTAGAAACCAAATGGCAGAGCAAATCTATTTGGATGGGTTGCATCTGGTGCATAAATACATAATGATACTTCTCTGAAGGCACCTTCTAGGCAATCCAGTAATTGTGGAATTTAAACTAGGCCAGCTTTTTTTGTCTTAAAAAATAAGTTAAAAACAGAGTGTGCTCAGGACAGTATTTCTACTGTGTGAGAGACATTTTTCAGAACTCAAGTTGATTTTATTATTGCCTACCAGGAAAGGAAAGAAACCAGAAACTTCTGGATTACCAGAAAACAAAGAAAGTCAGCCTTGGATTTGAATAGAATTTGGCAGCAAGGTGTAGAATCCCCTACCTTGAGACTCCCACCCACCCACCCACATTCCCTGCTGTTATGTCCAGTCACAGATAGGCAAAAACATCAGAGAATCTTCTAGGGGTGGGGTTAGGCCTCCCACCCCTCTGGAGGAATCCTGGAGGCAGTGGGCTGGATGGACAACTTCCATATGCCAGAGGTTGCTCTCCCCTGGTATAGATATATCTAGAGACAGGATAGTGGGGTGAGGGTTGCTGACATAAGAGCCTTTGCAAGGCAAAGATGCATAACACAACATGTGCTGCCTAAGCATGAAATAATAATGCGGCAGTATCAACCCAATTCCCCAAAAGGAAATATGCATTACAAGGACTCAAAGGGAGAGGGCCTTTTCGGTGGTGGCTCCCCATTTATGGAATAATCTCCCTGATGAGGCCTGCCTGGTGCCAACATTGTCATCCTTTTGGTGACAGATTAAAACTGCCCTCTTCTCTCAGGCATTTGGCAGCATATAATGAGTCTCTGATTGTCTTTGGCTGATGGTTTTAAATTGTTTTTAGTATACGTTGTTGTTGTTGGTGGTGTGTGTGTTATTTGTTTTATGTCACTGTGTGAATGGTTTTTATATTTTATATAATGGATTTGAATGGATTTTAATTTTTGTGAACCACCCAGAGAACTTCAGCTATGCAGCAGTATAGAAATATAATTAATGAAATGAAATGAAATAGGCTTGCAACCACCCAGAGAGCTTTTGGGTGGTATAGGAATAAAATAAACAAAATAAAATAAATATAGCCATGTGTGCACACTCTGGCCTAACAGTCCCCGCAAATGAGGCAGGGCTTTCAAGTCTCTTTCAGTCTGAATTAAGTTTCAGAGAAGGGGGGAGCATACCAGTGGTGGACCATACTGAAGGCAGAAGGGGATATGGCCCAAGACAAAAAGGGTGGGGCAAAAATAGCAAAAATAGCAAAAATGCAAAAAGGGTGGGGCCAAAAATACGAAAAAATTCCCCCCCAATCCAAAATATCAAAAATACCAAAAAAACACAAAAAACCAAAGAACAAAATAAAACATACCCCAAAATACCAAAAATGCAAAATGGGTATTTTACTGATAGTTTAGCTTCAAGCTTTTCCTGCGAGTAATGAAGCCTTAGGAGAGGCAATTCAACCTTTTCGAATTGGGAGTGTGTGTCTATGGGGGCGGGGGGAGGGAACTGTGCAAAAGCCAGGAAACCACCAAGCAACCAGTAGTTGGAGGAAAGGGGGTGGGACAAAAGGAAGGGGTGTGGCCATCATGGCCATCGATATTTGAGGGAGTGCCTGCCCCTGTATATGCCTGCCTGAGGCTTGAGATCTGTTGTAGGGGCCCTCCTCTGCATCCCGCCAGTGTGAGCCAGATACTACCATGGGATGCGGGAGAGGGCCTTCTCTTCTGTGGCACCCCGGCTGTGGAATGCCCTCTCCTTGGAGGCCTGACTGGCGCAGAGCCTGCTTTCATTTCAGTATCAAGTTAAAACATGGCTTTTCACCAAAGTCTTTGGGGGCTAAATGCATTCCTTGAGCTTGCACACTGTTTTAACTGTTACTGTTTTAGATTTTAAATTGGTATTAGCTAGCTTAGGGCACAATCCTATGGTTGCTAGTCAGCGGTTAGATGGTCATAGGATAGGTTGGTTCCTGGGAACTGACCTCTACCCCCTCCTGTGGTGCCTCATATGCAGTGTGGAACAGCTCTGTGCTCGGAAGAGGAGCATGGAGTGGTGAAAACTAGGGGTGAACGAAAGTCACTTACCTTTTCGTTACCTTAGCGTTGCCCTTATTTTCGCCGTAGTCTACGTAAACATTGACGTAGACTACAGCGACCAAATAAGGAACCCGAATGGCAGCTCCCTATGGGGGCCGCCATTATCCGTACACACTTTTTTTTTCTTTTTTTTAAAGTCACCCGTGATAGGCTACGTGACGATTCACGTAGCCTATCATGGCTGACTTTGCAAATCTTGCCGTGATAGGCTACGTGAATCGTCACGTAGCCTATCAGGGGACTTTTTTTTTTTTCTTTCATTGCAATGGCGGGGGCGGCAGCCGGTCGAAAGACCGGCTGCCGCTCCCGCCCCGCTCGAACACCGGACGAACCGCCAGCCGGACCCGCCGCCGGGAGGGACATTCAGGGAAGGTAAGTCCTGTCCCGGGGGGGGGGGGCGGGGGGGTGGAGAATTTCTCCCCGAAACTTGTTCGGGGGGCCGAACACGTTGGCGCTCGGCCCCCCGAAGTTTCGGGGAGAAATTCTCCGCCATCCCTAGTGAAAACAGGAGGTTCCTGGGCGTGTGCCAGGGCGGGGAGGGCGGAAATGCCATCCGACACTTCCTATGCATCGTCCTGCATCCGCTCCAACTTCCTGCAGCTAGACAGCTGAAATCGGCTGTTTAGCCATGAATACAGGGCAGCTGAAGCATGGAGGGGGCAATCCCCTCTGTGCTACTCCTGCCCTGCATTAGATAGGCGGTTGCCTCCGAGTTCGGAGGCGGCCGCCTGTCCCGCTAGGATTGCGCCCTTGATGGTTTAATATGTTTTGAGCTGTTTAAATTATTTATTGTTTTATACTGTCTACCCTGATTTTATCTGTATGCCGCCCTGAGATCCTAATGATATAGGGCGGGCTACAAAGGTTTAAATAAATACATAAAATAGCTCAGTGTGATAGAGCACATGCTTTGCAGGCAGAAGGTCTCAGGTTCAATTCCCTGCTTCTCCAGGTAGGCAAGGAAAGAATCTGGCCTGAAACCCTGGAGAGCCGCTGCTCCCAGTCAGTGTTGACAATACTGGGCTAGATGGACCCAGGGTCTGACTCAGTATAAGGCACCCTCCTATGTTCCTCAATAAATAAACTTCACGTTTGCCCCTCAGGCATCTGGATTTGGGCTGCAGGCCTGAGGTTTAACGCCTCTGCGATAAGGGAATTGTTCTGTACAATGTAGGCCACTGTGACAGGCAGTAGGAGGCCCCCAGCTTGGCTAGGCCCAGTGTACATTCAGGGAGCCTGGTCTTCTGAATGTGCCTGTGATCAATGCAGCACATTATTACCTCCAAGTGCACTGCACTCCAACTCCAGCAGCTGACCTCAAGGACCCTGAGCTGGAAAACATCCACCACAGGTCTGGAATCTGGTCTGGATGCTTCTGATCCTGGGCTGGCCATGACAGTGTGAAGTCAGCTCTCTGGACAGAAAACACTGAATTCAAGATGTATGCACACACTTTGCTAAATGTGTCCCTGCAGTCTCATGTACATTTGAATGTGAAGCATTGAATGGAATCCCCCCGTCCCCCTCGTGCTACGTACCAGGGACGTTGTTATGAATTCCCCTTCCCCATGTAGATGAAAAATGCATACCCAGTTGCTATCTCAAGTTACTAGTACATCCACTAATATGCATGGTTCTTTCTGGTTCACAACCTGTGGGTCAAGGTTATAAATTTACTCAAGATCCATTGGGACCTCTTCCCGTGGTGGTAGTCTGCCTAATCTTTCCTTCTAATTTGTGCTCCCTAAAGCTATTTAGTGGGCATTGCTTGAAGGGTTGGCCTTCTCCCTCTCCACATTTCACTAAGCATTCGTGTTTCTTTCTTCCTTCTTTTTTTAAGCAGAATATTTGAAACACCCAGAGAGATGCTCCAGGTAAATATTTTCAGTAGAGGTAATCATGAGCAGAACCTCACCTCTGAGAAATCAAACTGTATTGTGGCTTAATAGTTTATCTAAACTTGATATCTTCCTTACCTTCTAATCTTCTCCATGCTCTCAGGGAGAACTTCTTCATATTCCAATATGCAGAGGAAACATCAACCCCATGTACTGATACAGGAGCACTAAGATGCCTGTTTGAGTGGTGCAAACAAAGGTGAAGAAGGAGCTTTGACTTCACTTGCAGCTCATCTCACCTGCATGAGTATCATCAGGTGTTTTGGTGTGTGAGCTCCTGTCTGAAGAGCACCTGATCTCCACCTGGGGACAGACTTTAGCCTAGGGATGGCGGAGAAATCTGCCATGGACTCCAATTCTAAAGAATCAGGCCCCCTGGAGTCCATGGCGGAATGGATTGCTCCTACCCGCCACCCCGTGAACTAAGGTCGGGATGGACCCTACCTGGCACTGGCCAGTCCAGGTGCGTCCTCTTCATTCCGCAGCCGCAAATGGCATCCAGCGTAGTGGACGCCATTTGAGTCCCTGCTCTTTTTGTGATTGGCTACGTAAATATTTATGTAGCCAATCACAAAAAGAGCAGGGACGCAAATGGCATCTTCTACGCTGGATGCCATTTGCGGCCACAGCCCGGCAGTGGATGGAAGTCTGGCTGTGGACGGCCCCGGCTGGCGGCTCCGTGGACTCTCCACAGAGCAGAACCATCCGGGGAGGACTCCGGGGGGAGGGACGGATCGCCTCCCCCCCCCAGTGGATCCTGGAGTGGACTGGTAAGTGGGGTTTGTACACCCCTACTTTGGCCTAGTATATGTAGAATGATTGACAGGAACTGGTGGATAGATCCTTCATGCCTTACAGCTGGGTGTTAGACTACATGTTACACTTTTGTTATGGAGTGCTGTGTCATGTGTCTCACATCACCTACGTATTGGTTCAGTCATTGGTCATTTTGTTTTGTTTTGAATACACTTT
The DNA here is from genome assembly GCF_057233095.1 of Heloderma suspectum. Lineage (NCBI taxonomy): Eukaryota > Metazoa > Chordata > Lepidosauria > Squamata > Helodermatidae > Heloderma > Heloderma suspectum. The sequence continues at coordinate 9,572,787 of NC_139461.1, forward strand.
TAGTTCCTTCCCATTCTATGATTCTATGTCATGGATATGCCTGGAAAAAGTAGAAGTGACCAAAAAACCCAAGCAAATTCACAGAAGAGGAAGAAATGTCTGGCATGATGGATTTTAGGGACTTGCCTGAAGATATACCATTGCCTTATAATGAGATGGATCAGTAGTCTCTCAAGCTCAATGTTGTACACTGTGACAGACAACAGCCAGTTGTTCTCAGGCATTCCCATCACCTGCTAACTGATCATTTTTAGCTAGAGATGGTGGGATGTGAACCTGCAATCTTATGCATGCAAAGTGGGTGCTTCACTCCTAAGTTATGGTCCGTCCCTCAAAGGGGAATCAGGATGGGAAAGTGTGTGTTCTACCACTCTGCTATGGTCCCTCCATTTCTCAGATATGAACCAGTTCATCTTTTGGGCCAACATTTTTCTCTGTGTGGTGGAGGAGCAGCTGTATGTCTATCCTCTCGATTCACGTACAAAATGTAGTAAGTGAGATAGGCACCCCACAGGGAGGTCTGAATATGTAAGCCCAACTTGAAAGGCATTTCTTCCCCCTTCTGGGGTGGGAAGTATTGTGTTAACTGGGCCTCCATGTTGCATGTGAGTAATGTAGCAGAGGGAGGGGTGATACAACTCTTCCTCGAGCTTGCAAAGAGAATTGTGAGCCAGTACAAAGTATATGAACTGGACCATGTTTTTTCTGATTGTGCCCCTTTGGTTACATTTTGGGGTTTAGTTGTATGTTCCTAAAAAGATGGATAGTTTTGAAGTACAAAAGCAGGCTATAAATTACATAAATGAATAAATACATTTCCTATGAACTTTTTCAAGACATACAAGAATGAAAAAATTCAGGGACATAGAAAGTTGCCTTCAGCAAGGTCAGACTGTTCATTAGGGCTGTGCAGGGACTCCCCGCTCTGACTCGGAAGCAGTTTCATAGCTTCGAAGGCAGGCTCAATTCAGCTCAGGGAGATTCAGAGGGGGGTGACTCGACCCCAAACCTGAAGCAGGATTCCTATGTCAAACCTCAATTCAGGTTGTCCCCCTGATGCCCCCTTGCAAACCCCCTTACCTTGCTGCCACCTCCTCCACTGCCATCATTCTCTCCACCTCCTCTGCCACCTCCGTTGCCACTCTCGCTGCCGCCACCGCTGCCCCCACCACTGCCCTTGCTGCCGCCACCACCCTTGCCGCTGCCCTTGCTGCCGCCAGTGCCGCTGTCCCTTCCAACTTCCTGGCGGTTACCATTTTTAAAATGATGACTCCCTACAGTAAGAGTTGTCACGCACATCCAGCCCTCAGGAGTTGGCAGTGGCAAGGGCGGTGGTGGTGAGGGCGGCAGCAGCACAGCAGCAGAGAAGGTGGCAGAGAAGGAGGCAGTGGCGAGGAGGAAGCGGCGGAGAAGGCAGTTCAGGTAAGGCCCTGGAGGTCCTGGAGGGGCTGAGCCGGGGGGGCAAAGCTCCGAACCACACCGAGTGCTTCGGAGAACCCCTGACCCACTCCAGTCACTTTGTGCCCCCTCCGCTTCACCTCGGTAGGGGCACAAAGTGACCCAAAGCAGCCTGCTTCAACTCGGGGTTTGGGCCCCAGGCCGATGTGGTGCACAGCCCTACTATTCATCTATCTAGACTATTATAATCAGCTTTAACCAGCATCAGCTCACTAGGGTCTCTGGCAGAACATCACCTCTACCTGATCCTTTTGACTGGGGATGCCAGGGATTGAACCTGGGGTCTTCAGAATGCAAAACAGGAATCCTTCTAAGGAGCTATAGTCCCTCTTCAAAGGGATAAAGATTGCAAAATATGGTGAGCCTTTACTATTTTACGACTTTTTTTTAAGAGTGTTAACTGTAAAGTCATGAGTGAAGTAATTAAGAAACTGCAAAATCATAGATCATGAGGAAATATTTTGACAAACACTTCAAGAAATGTCCAGTGAGATTCCCAAATATTATGGGAATGCAATTTCACACTTCCCTGTGTTTGTGAAACTCATCAGTTCTGTACTTCAGATTGAATCTTTATTCCAGCTTTGTAGCAACAAAAGCTCTATAGGAGAGATGTATGAGAATTTTGTCTCTACTTGCAAGGCATGCAAGAGCACAAGAACGTGTCTACCAAAACTGTTCACAAATTACCAAACTGTGTTCACGTTCAATTTGTGCAATTTACCCCATTCGATTTGTGGAAATTTCCAAAATTGCACACATAAAATCAGTCCTGATGTAGTCTACAGGGGGAATTTGTGCAACTTTGGGGATTTTTGTGCACCTTTCAGAGCCATTCATTTTGCACAATTTTCCCATTTGTGCAAAATGAGTAGTGATCGCAAACGTGAATGTAAATCAGGTGCAAGATGAGCAGTGAGACAATGTTCAGAGAATGCTGGCAAATACAAACATCTCTTGTCCACCCATCCCTACTCTATAGTCAAGGATGTAAACAGGCTGTGCCATGCGTGGGCTAGGGGAGGCCTGCCCCCCTTAAATTTTTCTTTGCTCCCCTAAATTTTTTGACAAACAAATAATTAAACAAACAGTTTGCAATTTTGTCCTTAAAAGGCCCGCAAACCAGATGAACTGCTCCCCCTACTTTTTTGCCTCCCCATGCCCAAACTCTCTCTCTCTCTCTCTCTCTCTCTCTCTCTCTCTCTCTATCTATCTATTTCATTTCTATACCGCCCAATAGCCAAAGCTCTCTGGGAGGTTCACAAAAATTAAAACCAAACAGCACACAATAAAACAATTTAAAATATATAGAACATTAAAACCACAATATAACAATACAACCACAATAAAACCTAGCAGCAGTGCAGGAGTTTAAAATACAGATTTAAAATAGCAAAACTAAAAGTTTAGAAAGCTAAAATGCTAAAATGCCTGGGAAAATAAAAAGGTCTTCACCTGGCGCCGAAAGAAATACAATGTAGGTGCCAGGCGAACCTCGCTAGGGAGCTCATTCCAGAGCCGGGGTGCCACAGCAGAAAAAGCCCTCCTCCTAGTAGCCACCCGCCTCACTTCCTTTGGCAGGGGCTCACGGAGAAGGGCCACTGGGGATGATCTTAAGGTCTGGGCAGGCACATATGGGAGGAGGCAATCCTTCAGATAACCTGGCCCCAAGCCGTTAAGGGCTTTAAATGTTAATACCAGCACTTTGAATTGGGCCCGGAAATGGCCTGGCAGCCAGTGCTGCTGGAAAAGTACTGGCGTAATATGAGTTCGCAGGCCAGTCCCTGTTAACAATCTTGCTGCCCTATTTTGGACTAGCTGAAGTTTCTGGACCATTTTCAAAGGCAGCCCCACGTATAATGCATTGCAGTAATCCAGACAAGAAGTTTTCAGAGCATGAATAACTGTAGCTAGGCTATCTCTGTCCAGATAAGGGCATAGTTGGTATACCAGCCTAAGCTGATAAAAAGTGCTCCGTGCCACTGAGTTCACCTGTGCCTCAAGTGACAGTTCTGGATCCAAGAGCACCCCCAAACTATGAACCTGATCCTTTAGGGGGAGTGCAACCCCCTCCAGAACAGGTTGAATATCACCTAGCCCGGCAGACGAACCACCCACTAACAGTACCTCCGTCTTGTCTGGATTGAGTTTCAGTTTATTGGCCCTCATCCAGTCCATTACCGTGCCCAGGCACTGATTCAGATCAGCCACTGCCTCACCTGGTTTTGATGAGAAAGAGAGGTAGAGCTGGGTGTCATCCACATATTGATGGCACCTCAGCCCACACCTCCGGATAACCTCCCCCAGCCGTTTCATGTAGATGTTAAACAGCATGGGGGATGAAATAGAGCCCTGTGGAACCCCATGGCACAATTGCCATGGCACAGAGCAATAATCCCCCAGCACCACCTTCTGGAATCGGCCATCCAAGTAGGAGCGGAACCACTGTAGTGCAGTGCCTCCAACTCCCAACCCAGACAACCTATCCAGAAGGATACCATGGTCGATGGTATCGAAAGCCGCTGAGAGGTCCAGGAGAATCAACAGGGTCGCACTCCCCCATCCCTCTCCCAGCAGAGGTCATCCCACAGGGCGACCAAGGCAGTTTCCATTCCAAAACCAGGCCTGAAGCCTGATTGAAATGGATCTAGATAATCCGTTTCATTCAACAGTGCCTGGAGCTGTCCTACAACCACCCGCTCAAGCACCTTGCCCAGGAAGTGGATGTTGGCCACTGGCCTATAATTGTTAACATCCTCTGGGTCCAGGTTAGGCTTTTTCAGGAGTGGTCTAATTACCACCTCTTTTAAAGCGGCAGGCACCACTCCCTCTCTCAAGGAGGAATTTACAACCTCCTGGACCCAGCCGGACATCCCCTCCTTGTTTGATTTAATAAGCCATGCATACAAGTGGTCAATCGGACTTGGCCAAGCACCTTGTCCACATCCTCAGGCCTCAGTAACGGAAACTCATCCAATAAAACTGGACCAGACGGTGCTCTGAACGCCTCTACCAATGGAACTGCATTAATGGTGGTGTCCAATTCATGACGAATCTGAGTGACTTTATCTTCAAAGTGCCTTGCAAACTTATCACAGCGTGCCACCGAGGGTTCCACCATCTCTCTCCCTGGCCCAGAATGTAACAGGCCGCGAACCACTCAGAAAATCTCTGCTGGACGACACTGAGAAGATGCAATGCTGGTGGAAAAGAACTGTCTCTTTGCTACCCTCACCACTAGGGATGGCGGAGAATTCCGCCACAGATTTCAGTGAGGCCGAATGCACTGGCATTTGCCCCCCCCCGAAATCCGTGGCGGAACGGCCTGCTACCCCCCGCCTCCCCACAGATTCCCCTTGGGATGCAGCTTACCTGGGGTGGATGTTCCGGACGGCGGCGGCTCCGGCGGCGGCTCCAGAGGTGGCAGCGGCGGCAGCTGGTCTTTTGCGTCTGCTGTTTGCCGTGATAGGCTGCGTAAGTATTTATGTAGCCTATCACAGCAAGGGAAAAAAAAAACAGTGTACGCAAATGGCGGCGCCTACAGCGGCTGCCATTTGTGTTACCTATTTTTTGCCGTTTTAGCTTACATAAATATTTACGTAGGCTATTACGGTGAAAAAAAGGGGAACGCAAATAGTGTAGTGGGTGCTATTTGCATTCCTTTTTTTCGCCATAATAGCTTACGTAAATATTTACGTAGGCTAAAATGGCGAGAAATGGGGAACGCAAATGGCAGCAGCCATAGCCGCCGCCATTTGCGTATGCTGTTGTTGTTGTTTTTTGCCTTCCGTGATAGGCTACATAAATACTTACATAGCCTATCATGGCAGCCTGGCTGGACAAAAACGGTAGCTGCTACAGGGGCCGCCATTTGCGTCCGCACCAGCCAGTCTGTGGCCAGAACTCTGGCTTCAGACGGCACTGGCCGGCTGCTTCGCGGAGCCGGCCGGGCAGGATTCTGGTGGGGAGGACAGGCTCACCTCCCCCCCCAGTCGAGGATTCTGGGGGGAGGGACGGAGAGCCTCCCCCCCCACCGCAAATCACATCCGCAAAAAGATAAGTGACTTTCGTACATCCCTACTCACCGCCACAGAGTAGGCTTGATAGTGGGCTCTTACCTGTGTTCGGTCAGACTCAGCATGAGTTTTCCTCCACCTGCGTTCTAGCCGTCTCCCCTCTTGCTTCATTGCCCTCAGCTCAGGTGTATACCAAGGAGCTGGCTGGGCTCTGCTCAGAGGGAGAGGGCGCTTGGGCGCGATTGTGTCAACCGCCCGAGTCATCTCTGCATTCCACAGAGCGACCTGGGCTTTGACAGGAGCACCAGCCATTCCAGCAGAAAAATCCCCCAGAGCCTTCTGGAATCCATCGGAATCCATTACTTTCCAGGGGCGGACCATTTTAATAGGTCCCCCACCCTTGCAGAGGGGGAAGGCTGCCAGGAGTCTAAACCTCAGCAGGAAGTGATCTGACCATGACAAAGGGACAGATGTTAATTCCTCCACTTTCAGATCACCATCCTCCTGCCCAGTCAAGAAAACCAGATCAACCATTTGTCCTTTTATATGCGTTAGGCCGATGACATGTTGGGACAGCCCCATGGTTGTCATGGAGGCCATGAAGTCCTGAGCCGCCCCGGATACAGCGGCCTCGGCATGGAAGTTGAGATCCCCCAGGACCATCATCCTAGGGGTCCTCAACACCAAGTCCGAGACCACCTCCATCAGCTCAGGCAGGGAGTCTGATGGGCAGCGGGGTGGGAGGTACACCAACAGAATCCCTAATCTGTCCCGGGTACCCAACACAAGGTACCAACACTCAAGATCTGCACTCGAATGAGCAGGAAGCCTGGAGAGGGAGATTGAATTCCTATAGGCCACGGCAACCCCCCCTGCCCAACCCTCAAGTCAGTGTTGGTGCTGCACCGAGTACCCAGGGGGGCACAGCTGGGAGAGAGTGACCCCTCCCAGTTCCCCCACCCAGGTCTCAGTAATACATGCCAGGTCAGCCCCCTTATCCACAATCAAATCATGGATGAGGGAGATTTTATTTTGGGCTGACCTGGCATTCAGCAGCAGCACCACCAGACCCGAGGGCAGACTGGTAAGGCTGCCAGGAACCATCAGGTTGGGGGAAGAACCAGAAGAGGGGACAGCTGTAAGGTGTCTAGCCCCTCTTCTCCTCAGCTGGCCTGTTAATCCCCCAATGCCATACCTCCCCCTGCCCGTGACCACAGTTATAGTGGCACCACCCCGACCCCCTGAGTTGCTCAATAGTCCTCCCAGGCACATATTAAAATGTTAGGGTATAAAATGTACAACAGTGTAAAAGAATATAAAAGATAAAAGAGATAAAAGAGAACAGCAGCTAAGAAGGACTTTTAGGCCGGCTACAGGCCTGGCTGGAAAAGCTGTGTCTGCTAAAGTAAACCATCTGCAAGTCCCATTCCATAATTATTATTTTTATAAAAAGAAAACAAAAACATAACCATGGTGCAATGATTCACATGACTTTTCTCTTCAATAGCTATTATGTAAGATGGTCTGATGGAAAGATCCCCTTGTGCCAAAAAGCTCATGCAGCTTTTAGGGATGGGGTGGTGGTGGAATCAATTCAACTTGCACTATATAATGCAAACATACCTAATTTTGCGCTTGCAAACCAAAGCTTTGAAATTCTCACTTCTCTGAATTTTGCAATGGAGTCCTTCCATTAAAAAAAAGTATACAAAAATGTGTATATTAGGGAAGGTGCACACGAAAAAGCCTATATTCGTGGAAATGGCATTCAAAATTTCATTATATTAGGGAAATCACTTGCAAAAAATGTGGATATTAGTCAAAATAATTACACATAAACATGCTCGTATTATGAGAAATGCACACAAAAATCTACACATTTTCATGCAAACCTTTTAAATAAAAGTTCTTGAAGTTTCGGACAAACTAAACTGAAGTTCAGAACCATGGAAGCTGGTGGCTCTGATTCTGGTGGGGCTGTGAATCCATTCTGGGTTTCAGTCAGAATCAGCCAGAACTCTAAAACTGCTATCTAAGGTGCTAAACCTATTTTGGTGATCAGCTTCTGAAACCCAAGGTGGATTTATAGCCCCACCAAATTCGGAGCCACCAGCCTCCACTGGATTGGAAAGATGAGAAACTGTAGGGATGGCAGAGAATTCCGCCATGGATTTCAGTGAGGCCGAATGCACTGGCATTTGGCCCGCTGAAATCCGTGGTGGACCGGCCCGCCCCCTCCCCCGTGGAATCCCCCCAGGATGGCACTTACCTGGGGCGGATGCGGCGGCGGTGGCGGCAGTTCCGGCGGCTGGTCTCCTGGCTGGCCATGGCCGGGCTGCTGCCGCCGCCGCCATTGCCATCCTTGCAGCCGTGATAAGCTATGTAAGAATTTACGTAGCCTATCACGGCTAACCCCCCCCCCCAAACCCAGCGTAAGCAAATGGCGGCAGCTACGGCGGCCGCCATTTGCGTCCCCTATTTTTAGCTGATTTATCTTACATAAATATTTATGTAAGATAAAACGGCAAAAAAACCCAATGCAAATAGCGCCCACTACGCTATTTGTGTTCCCCTTTTTTTGCCGTTTTATCTTATGTAAATATTTACGTAAGATAAATCGGCGAAAAATAGGGGACGCAAATGGCTGCCACCGTAGCTGCCGCCATTTGCGTACACTGGGGTTTTTTTGGGGGGGGGGTTAGCCGTGACAGGCTACGTAAATTCTTACGTAGCCTATCACGGCTGCCTGGCTGGACACAAATGGCGGCAGCTACGGCGGCCGCCATTTGCATCCACAGCAGCCCGTCCGCGGCTGGAAATCTGGCTGCGGACGGCCCTGGCCGGCTGCTCCGCAGCCTGGCCACAGAGTGGAGCCGGCCATCGAGGATTCCGGGGGGGAAGACCAGATCGCCTCCCCCCCATTCCCCCCACTGCGAAAGATTCCGCAAAAAGGTGAGTTTCATACATCCCTAAGAAACTGAGAGAAACACAACATTGACAAGTTTCTCCACCCCAGCAGGTTTTTTAGTCTGCAAAAAAGAGCATGAGGCACCTCCTGCTTCCAAGCTGCCCTGATCACTCCCTCCCCTTCTGTGGCACAGTTTTGGCATGTGCGTGAGGACAGCATCAACTAGGGATGGCGAAGAATTCCGCCACGGACTCCAGTGAGGCCGGATTCCTTAGAATCCATCCCCCCAGAGTCCGTGGTGGAACGGACTGCTCCCTCCCGCCACTCCGCGAAGTCCCCACGGACCGGATCCTACCTGCCTCCAGCCGGTCCAGATCCAGCCTCTGCGGCCTGCTGCTCTGCTGTGCGGTCACAAATGGCATCCATAGGCTACGTAAATAAAGCAGCAATGCAAATGGCGTCCCCTACACAGGACTCCATTTGCATCCGCAGCAGCCCAGCAGCGGACAGAGGCCCCGCTGCGGATCAGCCCAGCTGGCAGCTCCACAGACTCACCATGGAGCGGAGCCGGCCAGGCAGGATTCCGGGGTGGGGGGAGGGGGACAGATCGCCTCCCCCCCCCCGAGAGGTTTCTGGGGGAGGAACAGATCGCCTCCCCCCCTGGCCAACCCCCTGCGAAAGAAAGGTAGGGGGGATTCGTACATCCCTAGCATCAACAGTAGACAGAGCAGATAACTGGTGCTAGGTTGTCCTCATCTCCTAATGCTGACATCAGTCCTGGTGACCCTACAAGCCACTTAAGACATCTGATTCCAAACACCTTCACAATAATCTCTTCACTGAGCCCTAAGGTGCTTCCTCTCCCAAGATCCTGCTCCCTTACCTCAGATCTTGGGTAAGTGGAAATAGTTACACAGTTACAGGGGACCACATAAGTGCCTATCTGGAACATCTCTGCAAGGTGGCACCGGGGGAGGGCATTGAGGGGTGTGTGGATGGGGCAAAATGCATTCCTGGGGGTGTCCACGTTAGATTTCTGAAAGAGCAATGCCAGCATATTTCACATTAATATATTTTCTCTGGAGTAAGCCTATTGATTTGGATGGAGTTAACATTTAGGTAGCCATGCTTAGAACTGCAGTGTCATTGTCATTTCCCATTGTATGATTCAGTGATAATTTGCATGTGCAAGTGCCTTTTCTCCAAGTAGCCAGAGGGGTCCAGCAATGGGGCTGGCAGGCAGCTGCTTGTCTTGGGGCCAAGGCGTGCACTTCCCCCACCCCTCTGGCTCTGCCTATGCATCTCTGTAAATCGAGTGTCCCTTTTCAGATTCGACTGGTGCAGCTGCCTCTTGGAGCTCATTTCGGAAGATGAGATGGTCCCGATTGCCCTGAGATGGGTGGGAGCTGCAGTTGGCAAGTTTGGTGGTGCATTGAAAATACATCCCTCCTCCCCTCCTTGCCTTTCTCCACATTATAACGCATCATCTCTCGTTCCTCCCACTGCTGTTCCTTTGCTCAACTGTTCCTTCCCACACAGCCTGCATTTGGTACGGCTATTCATCCACAAGCCACACACAGCCCCTCAGCTGTGATGCTGCTTCTGTCCTTTCCTTGCCCTTCCCACATCATCATTCCTCACCACCGGCTCACTGAACTAAGGTTCCGATGTACCTGTTCTGGGGGCACTGTCTAGTGCCTACCAGTGTCCGTCATCTTTGCAGTACCACTGTGGGCCCTTCCAGCTGTAGTCTCCTTTCTTCTGTATGTCAGAGAAATCCAAATATATGGAAGCCAAACAGGACCCTCACAAAGCTAATGGTAGTGTGTTCCATGCAAAAGGTCCCAGGTGAAGATCTCAGGTAAGTAACATTGCTGGGTGCAGCTGGAGCCAGGGCTCTCAGGGATTCAGTGATCGTACTGATTAGCAGGGATGCTGACGTCATATGGGAATTCTCTGTTCCTTGTGAGCTTAGCTGCAATCCCCACAGTAGCTGGAGGAGATAATGAATGTTCTCAGCTAGAATATATAGTTATGAGCTATCCTGTTGTAATGCAAAGCATTTTGGGGTGGCCTGCTTTTGAATGGGCAGTTAAGATCCAAGATCTGCTCCTGGTAGAGATGAAGAATTGGTTTGTTGGAATGGATCCGCACAGCTGCCTGCATTTCTTGTCTTCTCCTTGGTGGCATAGCTATACTGACTGTCATGATGAGTGCCTGCACTTCAAAATGTATGACTATACCACTGCAAGGTTGAGAAAAATCATGATCCCTGGGAGTCACTGTAGGTATGCACAGATAGCATTTAGCAAGGTGGAGTCAGTTCCCTATCCTGGGAATGAGCCGACTTCCATCTTGTGTGGTCCAATTATTAAAAAAAAAGAAAAGAAAAAGCTTTAACCCCGGTGGACCTCTGATGTGCTTAAGAACATCAAAAGTGTCTTTCTGGATCACAGCAAGAGCCAGCATTCATTGCAAGAATCCCAGCAAGCAACAGGAGTCAGGTGCTCCATGGGGAAATTAGCCTGTAGTCCATTGGTGGACCACTGTCTGCCCATATGCCCTATCTGACTGCCTGATTTAATGGTGGTGGTTGGGTGGAATACCCCAGAGAATGATGATGGATTTGGATCACGAGTCAAATCCCATCAAGTGCATACCATCTCCTCTTTGGCTCTCAAACTTCCATGTTTGTCTTTCCCATTACCCTTTGCAGCAATCAGTTCCCCAGGATGATCAATATTTCCATCCACCACCACCTCACTGTTAAATTGACCATATACTTCCCCAGTGGAAGCTCACTGATTGTGGATGTTCCATGACTGATCCTTTCACCCACGGCAAAATGGAATGCTTTTCAAAATGTCAGTGACATTGCCAGCTAATGCAGGGATGGAGGCTCACTGTCAAGCCATTAATCACAGCTAGAATATTGAGGTTACAGCTACTCCGTATGCTGATTCACACATGCATGTACTCTTTCAGTTCAATATCTTGTCAATCAATGGCTTATCCTTCAGTTACTTTCAGCTGATTGTATGAAACCATGATCATGTGAAGAAGCACCCTGTTTGAAGCAATACAAGAGGATATGAAATTTTGGTGATTACTTAACCTACAGTAGCGCTGATGCACATGGAAAAAATTGCTTGATGTTACAGTCATGGAGTGAAAACAGACCTGTGGGGACTCACCTTTTTGTCTTTTGTCAGTTTTATCATGAATCCCAACCTTAAGGATGTTAATGACAAACCATCCTGTTAAGAATATGACCACTGTTGGATCAGAACAAAGGCCTATCAAGTCCAGCATTCTGTTCCTCCTGCGGCCAATTATCTGCCTATGGGAAGCCCACAAGCAAGATATGAGGGCAACAGCAACTTCCTGCCCATGTTTCCCAGCAACCGATGTACAGAGGCACACTGCCTATAATACTGGAGGCAATATATAGTCATCATGACTGGTGCCATTGATAGCCTTATCCACCACTATTTTTTCTAAGCTGTCTGCATTGGTGGTCATCACTATATTCCATGGTAGTTAATTCCAAAGTTTAACAAAGTGCTGTCTGAAGATGTGCTCCCTTTTATCTATTCTGAAAGTCCCAGCATTTAGCTTCATTGAATGTCTCCAGGTTCTAATATTATGAGAGAGATAATCACACCTTTTTGAGGCGTGATGACCAGAACTGTACACAGCATTCCAAATGTGGTTGCACTGTTGATTTGCATAAAGATGTTATTATATTGGTAGTTTTGTTTTCAGTTTCTTTCCTAATGGACCCCAACATGGAATTTGCCTTTTTTTCATTGGGTTGAAAAAGCTGTTTCAACAGCTACTACATTTTCATCAAGCTGTCTACCACAACTCCAAGATCCCTTTTCTGGTCAATCAGTCACTGCCAGCTCAGAACCCATCAGTGTGAATGTGGTTAAGATTCTTTGCTACAAAGTACAATGGTTGCACAATGTCCAAGAGGTCACCAGCATGATTAATGAGCAGGGTCATGAAAGCTGTTAGAGAAAAGAGGGCACCAAACAAAGAGAACAAAAAGGGACATGAATTTGCTCAAAGGAAATGCAAGAAGACAATAAGGGAACCAAGAAGAAGAAGAAGAAGAAGAAGAAGAAGAAGAAGAAGAAGAAGAAGAAGAAGAAGAGTGGGCATATCAAAACTGCTTAGAGATTTTATTATATTAAGTGGCATATAGGTATTAATAAATAAATATTGCTAACAATATTCAGACTAACAATAAAAATCTTTAAATCCATCAGAAGAAGGAAACCAGCTATGAGGTGGTTGTGAGCCCATTCCTGAAGCCAATTGTAAATGAGAGCTGATATATTATAGTAGTTAGCAGACTGAGCTATGAAACAGGAAATCCCCAGTTTGCATCTCAGCACAGTCATGATTAACTCATGGAGGGAGCAATCCTATGGCAACTAGTCAGTGACTAGACATCGGATATGTCAGTTTCCAGGAACCAACCTCAGAGCCTGCACTCTGAGGTCGGTTTCTGGAGAACTGACCTCCCCTGCCTCGCACTGCCTCAGAGGCAGCTTGGAACAGCCCCATGCTCCGCACCTGGAAGAGGAGTGTGGAGCAGTGGAAACGGGGCATTGCAGGGGGCGTTCGGGGGCAAAGAAGGTGGAAATGCTGGTATGACACATCCTATGTGTCATCTGGCAGCCACTTCCTCCGCTCCACCTTCCCATGGCTAGACAGCTGAACTCGACGGACTGTCTAGCTGCAAATTCAGGGCAGCTGAAGCATGGAGAGGACAATCCCCTCCATGCTTCTCCTGCCCTGCATTGGATAGGCGGTGGCCTCCGAGCTTGGAGGCGGCTGCCTATCCCTATAGGATTGTGCCTTATGTTGCCTTGGGCAGACAGCCTTCTCAACCTCTGTCCTCCATATGCAACATAGAAATAATAATGCATACTCTGAAGGGAAGTTGTAAGGGCAGGAACAGAGTGCCATGCCCCTGCTGGAGAAATCCTCCTCTGAGGAAGAGTTAGCACTCCCAGAGACAGACAACACCAAAGAGACACCCATGTCAGGAGACCCGGAGGAGCCTGGGCTCTCAGGGAAGATGACTGTGGGTCCATCCCCACAAGAGGAAGGGAGTTCTACCTCTCTGAGATGGAGGCTGGGTGACCACCTAGCCCCAAGAACATCATCGCCTCAAGAGGCAGGCCAGTAGGGATCCTTTGAGAAGGAGTGCTCAATTACAAAGGAGGACTCCTCAAGAGGAAAGGACTCCTTAGGAGCAAGACCCTCTTCATGAGTAGGACTTTTGCCAGTGGGCCTGTAACTGACTGCAGCCTCTGGACTCCTGCCTGACTCTGCTTTTTGGATTGCATTTCTACCTGATTTCTTTCCCATGTTTTGACCTTGGCTGTGCCTGAGACCCTTCTTCTGGAAATCCCCCACTTGCCTGGTAATACTGTGCTTTGACCATTGCATGTATCTTGACCACTCCTGCCTTAGCCTGAACCTATACTGGACTGAAACTTTGTGCCTGACCATTTGCCTGCTTAATTGACTTGCCTATTGGATTCATCCCTGTATTTGCCTAGCATAGAGTCTGACCCAGCTAGAGAAGGACAAAGAGAAGGTGTGCATGAAACACTTTGAACAGAGTATAGATTCTAAGGATTCATGTTAAAAGGGCTGCAGTCCAGACCCAGGCGAACCACTTCAGTGAGGATGTAGAGTATGACACCCTCTTTTTCAAACATCTCACTTTATTTCATTTTAATTTTTGCTGTTCTGGTTCTTTGTCAAATTTCTTGCCACTTGATTGTCCCAGCAGTCTGCCTTCCTTTTGAGACATACCCATGATTTTTCTCTGCTGCAACTCTGGCTATTACATTCCCTGTATTGGTTCCCTCTTATTTAGAACACACACCCCTTTCTTTCTTTGTCCTTCCACATCTTCTTCAACCATTTGTAACAGCTATTCAACCCACCTCAATGGAAGGACAATGCAAAGCACAAAACAAGACCGAACATGGTATTTGCCTCCAGCTGGATATCCCTCTATCCCTGGTGCTGAAATAAGGGTTTTGCTAAGAAGACAGATGGGTGTTTACCATCAGTCCTTTGTTTTACCCCAGTCATCTGCATGAAAGTTCCCCTCCCCTCATTGGGGTGGAGGAAAGCAACCCAAGAACAGGAAAAGAAAATTCAAAGAGAAACACTGGAATTCAGAACAGAATTCAATTTGTCTTGTGCATTCTCTTTCCATAGCAATCACTTTGGCTGTTGCAAAGGCAGGGGAAAAATAGGAATGCCCATGTTTGGCTGCAGAGCTGGTCTGCCCACCAGCCATGACACCCTGCATATAATAACAAAGGAGACTTGATTAACTGACTCACCACACCAAGGAGGGGGAGAGGGGGAAAAAACCCCATTATTTATATATGTATGTAGTATACGTACATAACAGTGGGCTTTTAATTTGAATCTGCTGTTTAGATTGGCTGGCATTTCAGCATGTGAGGGGGCTGCCCCTTATCTGAGCTGTCAGTCTGACTCACTTGCTCCAGAGGCTGGCAGGAAAAAGGAGCTGAAAATGGTGGGGAGAAAGAGCAAAAATGAGAAACAGGGACCGTTGTCATAGAATGTCATGGGACCCAGGGAAAGAAGGAGACACATACACACACACACACACACACACACACACACACGGGATCATGCATAATTGCTTACACATTGATATGGAACAAAAGAGCCCTATGGGATCGGACCAAATGTTCATCTGATGTAGTTCTAACCACCTACTTCTCACAGTGCCCAAGTAGATACCCCCAGGAAACCCACAAGCAGGGCATGGAGGGAACAGCCCCATTGCTGTTTTCCCACTAGCAACTAGTATTTAGAGGCATAACGCTTCTGAACATGGAGCTAATAGCCACAGATAGACCTCTCTTCCTCCCAGAATTTGTCTAACCCCCTTCTAAAGCTATCCAAAAAACTGCCAGATTCTGTGGCCGCAAATTCCAGAAGGTCATTACACATGGTGTGAAGAAATACTTTCTTTTGTCTGAATTTTCTGTGGCTCAGTTTCACTGCATGCCAACTTCTGACATCACCATAAATGTACATGAAACAACACACACACACACACACACACACACAGAAGGGGGCAGCGCAAACATACATGCCCATTTGCATGCAAACACAGCTCTCACCTCCTGCCATGCCCTTCCCCCCATACATTCATTAAAGGACACCACATGGTTTTCTGAAATTAGAGATGGTTCATATGATGGCTGTCATCTTCTGAACATGTCCTCTTCCATCATCCTGGGGGTGCTCAAAACCATGTGGCATAAGAGACAGTCATCACAGCCAAACAGAGAAAGGCAATTCTGCCTTCATCAGCCAGCACTTGAGCCTTTCTGCCAGAGGGTTGTTGTCATCTCATGAAGCCAGTCCCATAAGTCACGACTAGGGCTGTTGGCATTCCATGGAACTCGGTGTGAGCCATAATTACTACTGTATTAAATTTGGTGCCAAAAACAAATCTACATTAGATGCTGTAGAAAAACATAAAAATCCATACAGTCCCTGCCCTGAAGGGATTACAGTGTACATTACACAGACAAGACAAACCTGGAAAAAGAGAGTAAGGAGGAATGAGCTGTACAGGTAAGGTGAAGCTAGGAAAGACTTCCCTTGAAAAGGATGGTCCCTGATGAAGTGTTTGAGGTATGAGTATCTTGGTCTCCTCCTGAGCTTTTCATGCAGTTTGATCTGCTGGTGAAGCTCAGCATGGACCAATCGTCTGACATATTATGAGGAAGCTTCCTATGTTCCTCAGATCACCTGTCTGTATCCAAATATAAAGCTGCTGTTAAAGGCATGGAAGAAGGAGCTAGTTAAATTTGATAATTCTACATGAGAAGGATATATGTGGCTGGCTTAAGAGGAAAGGCAGTTCCTGCTATGGGATGGGATGAGATGGGAGCACAAGAGTGTAGAAAGGAAAGGAAGACAAGTGAAGCCATAAGTGTCAGAGAGGAGGGCATCTTTAAAATTAAAGATCCAGCCACTAAGACTAGGGATTCTGGAGAAATCTGCAATAGATTCAAAAGAGTTCAGATTTATATGAATCTGACCTGCATATTCCGCAGCAGACCAACTTTTTCCAAGTCATGCAGTTTCTGCGGACTTGTGGAACTTAAAACAAAAACAAAAACTGGGGGGGGGGTTGCACTAATCTGCATGAGTGCAAATGTGAACTTGCACAAGTGCACATTAATGCAGATCACAGAATCATAGAATAGTGGGGTTGGAAGGGGCCCAAAAGACCATCACATCCAGCCCCCTGCTCAGTGCAGGGATCCAAGTCAGAGCATCTCTGACAGATGGCTGTCCAGCCTCGTCTTGAACGTCTTCAGTGTGGGAGAGCCCACCACCTCCCTAGGGAATTGGTTCCATTGTCGTATTGCTCTAACAGGCATGTCATTTTCCCTGATGTTCAGCTGGAATCTGGCGTCCTGTCACTTGAGCCCATGATTCCGTGTCCTGCACTCTGGGAGGATCAAGAGATCCTGGCCTCCTTCTCTGTGACAACCTTTCAAGTACTTGAAGAGTGCTATCCTATCACCCCTCAGTCTTCTCTTCTCAAGGCTAAACATGCCCAGTTCTTTCTGTCTCTCCTCATAGGGCTTTGTTTCCAGTCCCCTGATCATCTTTGTTGCCCTCCTCTGAACCCTCTCCAGTTTGTCTGCATCCTTCTTCAAGTGTGGTGCCCAGAACTGGACACAGTACTCCAGATGAGGCCTAACCAGTGCTGAGTAGAGGGGGACTAGTGTTTCACATGTATTTGCAAACAGGAACTCAATTCTCATACGTCCCTTAAAATAATCCAATTCTGTCAATGAGCGAATGTCAGAATGAAAGAAGCCTGACAATCCATGAAACACAGACAAGATTTAACAAAATCCATACATCCCGACTCAGACTAGGGATGGAGGAAATATTTGTTTCATTTGCATTTTAATGTGAACTTACCTGATTTTGCACTTTTGAACCAAGTGGACTGAAACTCCATTCTCCTTCAAAATTTGTACTTCTCCAAATTTTGCAATGGAGTTCACCAATTAAACAATGCATACAAAAATTCATATATTAAGGGAAAGGGCATTCCAAAAAAAGTGCATATGAATGAAAATAATCTTCAAAACTGCACAGTATTAGGCATATATTTGCAAAAACGTGTAGGCAAAATTGCATACAAAATGCATGCATTAGGAGAAATGTGCACAAAGGTGTGTACAAATTATCATGGGGACTTTTTAAAAAGTTCTCAAAGTTTGGGATGAACCTAAGACTTGAAAAGTGAGAAATTGACAGGTTCATCCATCCCAAACTCAGACCTCTCTATCCTGCCAGCTAACTTGCTTCTTTGTTTCTTGTGGCCTTCAGCTACTCTCCCCTCCAGAGCATTAATCTCAGCCCCACCTTGGCAGACAGGTGTGTCCCAGCCTTAATGAGGTCACTGGAGAAATATCTCCCACTATCCATTGAAGAAACATCAACTATTCATCAGGAAGCTATCAATAACATTGATTAGCCATTGCATTATTCATATGTGTATGCCACAGGAATGGTCTAGTCTTGTTACATAGGCCACTGACTCCGAGCATGTCCAGAGTTAATTGCTAACAAAAAGGTGTCCACATGGACATATGGAATAAATCTAGAATCAAAACAAGCAACAAGCACTGGATGGGGATTTCTTCTCATTTCATGTAGGATGGAGACCCTTACTTAAAGGCGTCTTCTTGGAACAAATTGTTGCCACATCAGGTTGTCACTTGTCAGAGAGCTTCCCATGTGCCTACTGCCTAAGTCTGTGCCAGGACATGTTCTTTACTGATTTACACCTATCTTTGTGTGAAAGCCAGAGAAGGGTTATCAGTGTGGAAGACCCAAGGTTGCTCTCACTCAGGACAACAAAACAGAAGGCAGGATGGGAGGAGACTCTAATGGCTTTTGAAGTGCGTTAAGCATCAAAAGGTGTCGAATGTTTGACACCGTTGGCTACATTCACAAGGGCTGACATATTTTGTTTCTGATCAATAACAGAATGGAAAAGCAGTGGAGGGGCCCACTAGCTCACTGAGTCATTTTCTTTGGGCTGAGGGAGAAAATCCATCTCAATTGTTTGTTCCAGAGGATGGTTATATTCTCCACTATAGAAAGTTATACTGAAGTGCCATTTTGAGTACTATCAGAATAAACTCAAAATTGCGTGGATATTTTGTTTCCCTCTAAAGCTGCCTTCCCCAGTCTAACATACTCCAGATGTGTTGGACTACAACTTCCAGCATCCCTCAGCCAGCATAGCTGGCCGAGGGATACTAGAAGTTGTAGTCCAACACATCTGGGGGGTGTCAGGTGGTCGGAGAAGGCTACTCTATAGTTTTGACAAAGCTGCACAATTGAATCAGCAAAAGTGCTCAGGTAAATCCAGTTGGTAGATGTGAAATCACAGCCGTTTTGACATTCCTTATTTAGAAAGCTATGTAACATAGGTTACCATGGTTTCCCCACCCTACCCACCTTCGTTTGCAACATGTTTGAATAACTGTTAGCCATGGAATGCTTTTATCATTCAGATCTTTTGCAATACAACAAAAGCATGACACGTATTCAAAGACATGTCATAGATCCCTCACGTTGTATTTGAGACTGGTCAAACATGCCCTTGACTTACTGGTCTGTAAATTAAGATCACAGAGTCATAAAAATTAGATGAAATAGCTTTTAAAATTATTGTTGAAATTCAATATCCCTTAAAATATACATAATTAAGCTTCACAAGAGACTAAGCTGTATGCTTTTTGAAAAAGATTATTGTTACATTTGTATGAATGGAATATGGTCAGAGCTAAATCAGGGGCAGTTCATAAATGCATCATGTTCATTGTTGATGGAAACAGCAAATGAAGATGTGTGCAGGAGTGGCCTCACAGCATCGGCTGAGAGAAGGACACCGGTGCTTCTGTTACTAGGTGATGGAGGCATGTTCCCTGGTCTTGTAGGAGATAGCAGGAGACATCTTGTACAGTCCTACTTTAGGGATGAGCATGAATTTCATTTCTGTTTGCACATCCTCTGAATGTGCCCCGTATGCAACCGCAAACATGAATGGGGAACATTTTGCATATTACCAAATGTGCAATCGCAGTTGAAAAATGCACTGGAGGGGGGGGGATGTGCAACTTGAAATGTGCATCCCACCCCCCCACTACAGGTTTTCACAGTTTAGTCAATGAAGGGAAGGTACACACCTTTCCCATTTGAATGAAAGGAAAAACAGGTTGAAAATGAAAATGGGAGCAAGCTGAACTGAGTTTTGAAGTGTAGTTCAGAAAATTTCCATGAGCTCAAACATCCTTCATTCTCCCATACCTGCCTTACTTCTCCAGAAACATGGGTTTCTTGTTTAATTCAGCTGGCAGTGGGGAGGACACAGGAAGTGGATAATGGCTGGAGAGGAAGCAGGAAGTGGATGTTGCCTGGAAAGCAGTATTTAAGGGCTAGAGAGATACAAGCCAAGTAGGACTCACAGATGGTTCTCTGAAAACTGGGACAATGGGAGTGAGTATCAGCACCCACTGCCATCTCACTTCATTCATCTGTCTGAGGCTTTGATGGGAATCCATATCTGAGAATCCTATGCTCCCTGCTGAGTCCTTCTGTAATTCCCACATGACTTGTGATTGTGAATGAGCCAGAACTAGGGATGGGCACAGCCTCTCCAGTTTTTCCCCAAAATGTCAGGGAAAATGGAAAAATCCAGAGTCAATCCAAGTCTGCTCCCCAAACCATCCCCCCTCCAAAAGAAAATATTCCTTCCCTCCCTTTCCTGGCAATGATAAAAAAGAAGAGGGGGGAAGTGAGGCTCTTCCTCACTCCCTTCTTCTTCCTCTTCCCCTTTCCCTCCATGTTGATCCTGTCGAAATGTTGGGATGCCATATATTATGGAAAGTGCAGTTCAGTGATCTTCACTATTCTTCAAGCCAGAGCCATTTTGGCTGGGGGGCCTTTTCCGGGATGTGGGGGGCTCTTCTCTCTCCCCATCTTCTTGGTCAAGCAGTGATGCTGTGCACCAGACTCAGTTGGAGGCCTTTGGGGACCTCTCTTCCCAATTCCCTTACACATTGTACAAGGGAAATCAAACCTCCTAAGTCAGCCACCAAGTGGGGAAATTCTGACATGCTTGCTTAGTCTTTGGATAGGATCTTTGTCTCATCACTGACAGAGTCCTCTCTACTCGGTGCTGCAAAATCTCCCAGCATAGGTCGGTGTTACTCTCTCTCTGTATCTCTGTCTCTTGCCTGCACATTCAATCTCCTTCCATCTTGACGCCGGCTGCAGGTGCTAATCACATTGCTCTTTGCCTCTTGGGTTCCTCCCCAACCATAGCTAACTAGCTGATTGCTCCTGTGTTCTCCTCTTCCCCTGCCCAGTCACCTTACAGCTAACAAAGGGCAAGTCCCTTGACTCCCCACCCCTGAAGCCCAGATCAACAGCAGCTGACCTTCTGCTAAAGCAAACAAGGCAAAGCAAGTGAGCCCCTGATGAGAAGGGGAAGCTACTGCAAAGAAAGGGAGAGTGAATGAGAGAGAACATTGTTTATTTACAAAAGAGATCTGGTTCCATCCCTGGAATTTCCAGTAAACAGAATATAGGGCAGGGTGAGGCCTCTCCTGAGATCCTGGAGAGCCAGTGCTAGGAAGAGTAGAAAATACTGGAATAGGTGGACCAATTAGCTGTATGTCCATGTGGGTAAGTGACAGGTCTAAAATACTTTTTTGATATCATGCCAGCTCCACGGAACCCTCTATTAGGCACCCAAATGCCACTGTCATATAAATGGTATCTCTGCATTCCATAGAGAAAAGTTCATAGAGATAAGTTCATAGATGTTCATAAGTTCATGGAATGGGCTAAATCCAGACCTGGGGTGTGTTTTCCAACCTGGGGTCCTGAAGGGCAGAAAGCAAAAGGTACTGCTCTGTTGATCAGGCAAGAACAGAAGGCCAGGCATTTATCCCAGGCCTGGCCAATTCAGAGGCTAGTTTGTACCTCAAATGGTGGCAGTTGCCAGGTTGGCCTTGGACTCAAAGCAGGGAGAGGACTGCTGATCCTGTCACCCAGCAAGGGAGGCCAGTTCCTTGGTCTCATGGGAAATGACAGCCAGGAAGGAACCGTGTTAAACACAGGAAGTAGACCTAGAGCTGGGCAGTGTACTGGGACCTCTGAGGGGATTAATGCCTCTTTAAAGGACGGTGAGGTTCCCACAGTTTTGAAAGAAGCTGTGGTGAGGCCCTTGTTGAAGAAACCAAATTTACATCCTATGGTTTCTCATAACTACCACCCTGTGTCAAATCTGCCATTCTCGGGCAAGGTGCTGGAGCGAGTGGTGGCCTCACAACTCCAAGCAGTGTTGGATGATACTGATTATTTAGATCCATTCCAATCAGGTTTCAGCCCTGGTTATGGGACGGAAACAGCCTTGGTCTCCCAGGCTGATGACTCACACCGGGGAATGGATGTGGGGAGTGCAACCCTGTTGGTTCTTCTGGATCTCTCAGCAGCTTCGATACCATTGACCAAGGTATTCTTCTGTATCTTTTATCTGGGTTGGGCTTGGGAGGCACGGTTGTAAAGTAGTTCTGGGCCCTTCTGGAGGAGCGGTCTCAGAAAGTGTTGCTGGGGGACTTTTCTTCCACCCCATGGCTGTTAGCCTGTGGGGTGTTGCAAGGCTCCATTCTGTCCCTCATGTTGTTTTAACATCTACATGAAACCACTGGGGGAAGTCACCAGGAGCTTTGGGCTGAAGTGTCATCAGTATGCGGATGATACTCAGCTCTACCTCTCATTTCCATCTACACATCTCAGAGAGGCTGTGGAACACTTGAACCCATGTCTGGAGGCTGTTTGGGGGATGGATGAGGGTGAGCAAGCTGAAATTTAATCCAGACAAACGGAGGTACTGTGGGATGGGAAACCACCTCCTCTGGATGGATGTTTAACAACTGGTCTTAGATGGAGTTGCACTCCCCCTAAAAGACCAAGTGCTCAGTAAGGGAGTCCTCCTGGACCCTGCACTAACTGTGGAAGCCCAGGTGGCTGCTGTGTCCAGGAGTGCATTTTACCAGCTTAGGCTGGTACGCCAGCTGCAGACCTATCTGGACAGGAGAGACCTTGCCTCAGTAATTCAAGCACTAGTGATGTCCAGGCTGGACTACTGCGGTGTGCTGTACATGGGACTGCCTTTGAAGATGGTTCAGAAATATTAGCTCGTGCAGATTGCAGCCACCCGGCTGTTGGAGGGAGTGAGGTGATTTGATCATATAACGCCTATACTGCACCAGCTGCACTGGTTACCGGTGTGTTTCTGAGCCTAATTTAAAGTCCTGACTTTGACCTTTAAAGCCTTAAATGGTTTGGGACCAAGTTACTTGAAGGAACACCTTCACCCATATTAGCCTGCCCACACTTTAAGATCAGCAAGAGAGACCCTTCTCATTTGCCCACCTGTGAGAGTAATTAGGTGGGTGACCACATAAGAGAGGGCCTTTCTGCAGTGCCCCACACCTCTGGAATAAGTTGCCACCAGGGGTCTGCTAGGTCCTAGCATTACAGGCTTGTAAGAAGGCCCTGAAAAGATACTATTTTACTCTGGCCCTCCCATGATATGTTTGCTGTTGTTGTTCTTATTGAAGTTTTTATTGTGCTCTTACTGTTTTCATTGTGTTTTTTATCGTTTTCAATACCACATTGGTTCTTATTGTGTGTTGTATTGTTGTGCGGTGCCTTGGGAGAACTCTTGCCCTGAAAGGTGGCCAAGAGATATTTCAAATCAATAAATGTGCATTGGCTGGGGGTGGAAGCAGGAAGTGGATGCTGGCCTGGAAGCGGCATTGAAGGCTGGAGAGTGTCACGCAGCCAGGTATGCTTCTCTCGGAGCTCATCCAAGGGCGTGGGAGCTGAGCCTAGGATGGCGGTGTGCTCTTATTCCCTTCTGTGCCCAGAGCTGCTTTGGAGCTCTGCATAAACACATGTTCAGGTCAGAGGGTTCCTTTTCTGAACCTGAGACTCTCTGAAACAAGTCCAGATGATGGAAGCCAGCAGGCCAGGTGTCAGCATGCAACATCCTCAAGCAACCCCGGCGCCCTGCCAGGGCTCACTGCTGACACCTGCCCTGCCCCTCTCACTGTAAAGACATGCCTGGGGCTGAGAGCTACCACAATGCATCACAGCAAAGTTCCACTAGGAGCATTGTGGGAGAGTTAAATGGCAGTTCCCAGATCCAGCTCTCTGGCTCTGATCATGGTGCTGCTGCTACCACGTAAACCAGAGGGACCTACAAGAGGGCACTGTTGAGGCCCCCTACAACCTGGTGTGGGCCCTTCAAGCCAGAGTGCCATGGTATATGGCAAGGGTCGGAGACATGTGGCCCTCCAGATGTTGGAGTACTGTTGCTCCTATCAGCCCTAGCCTGCATAGTGAATAATGAGGTATGATGGGAGGTGAAGTCCAACAGTGTCTGGACTTCCCACACATTCCGCATCCCTGGTGTAGGAGAAACGGGGCTGGACCAGATGGCTGCTTGGTTCCCAGCAACTCCGTCATCTCTCCGTCAGAGAGTGGCATCTCTCTGATTGTTGCTTCCTTCTCTCCATTCCTTCCCCATCAATGCTGTGACAGTCACTCCTGCAGAGTGGTGGCTTTGGTGATGTCCAAGGGCTCCAGGTAGAAAGCCTCTGGCAAGAGACCTCTCTGCCTCCGCTAGTGTCAGCCAGCAGTGTGAGAATTTCTGTACCCACACACCCAGTCGATGACGCTCTGGTTTTAAATCCCACTGGGACTGCAGGCCCAGCACACGCCCCCACACTTGGGGATGTGAGCTCTGCAAAAGCACTCGGTGCCACTCTGAGCAAGATGCTGCTGTTACCTTGGCAATTGTTACTGCGAGTCACTGGGAAGGAGAAGAAGGAGGGGGATAGAGAAAGCAACCATTGCAGATCTCAAGTCTGCAAGTTAAGTTCTGCAATGATGGTAGAGGGGCTTGAATGCTCTGCGTAGCACAGAAAGTGTGTCTGTGGCTTGTCCGCCTTAGATATAGCAGCCATGTCCCAAGGCTTAGTGTGGGCTTGGCCTCGCTGGCAAGGACTTCTCCTCACTCAGCTAGCATGGCTTCCAGGGCTGAGGCCTTCACTAGTTAAGGAACAACAAGTGGTCTTACCTCTTAGTTTATGCAGACTGTTTTCCCTTTCCCTCCAGTCTCTGATTTGGCCATGGCTCTTTTCCTTCAGTTACCAGGAGATATTTACTCTGCAAGATACTTTTTGCCAAAAAATCTTTTCTAGGAAACTATGTTGTACAGACTCAGGCTATTGGTCCATCTAGGCCACTATGGTCCACACTGATTGGCGGCACCTCTCCAAGTTTTCAAGGGGAAGTCTTTCCTCGCCCAACTTGGGGATGCTGGGGATTGAACCTGACCCCTTCTGTATGCAAGGCATGGACTCTACCACTGAGTGATGGCCCTACCTTCTGTTATAAGCCACAGAGGCTGGACTAGGTGACTGTGTGATTCATCTTGATGGTATGATTTAGAATCCACCCATATTTCTAGTTTCCACTATAGCCCAATATCTAGGGATGTACGAAAGTCACTTACCTTTTTGAAGGGTGACATTCACGGTGGGGGGGAGGCTCTCCATCCCTCCCCCCGAAATTCTCCCCGGCCAGCTCCGCTCTGCGGCAACTCCATAGAGCCGCCGGCCAGAGCCTCCCACAGCTGGACATCCAGCCGCTGGGCAGCCTGCACAGGGACACAATGGCGGCCACCATAGCCACCACCATTTGTGTCCCTGTATTTTGCTGTGATAGGCTACGTAAATATTTACGCAGAAAAAAAAAAGGGAACGCAAATGGCAGTGGCTACGGCGGCCGCCATTTGTGTTCCCTTTTTTTTTTTGCCATGATAGGCTATGTAAATATTTACGTAGCCTATTATGGAAAAAGACAGGGGTGCAAATGGCATAGTGGCCACCATTTGCGCCCCTGTCTTTTGACATAATAGGCTACGTAAATATTTATGTAGCCTATCACAGCAAAAAAAAAAGGGAACGGAAATGGCGGCCGCCATAGCCGCCGCCATTTGCGCTCCCCTTTTTTTTTTTGCTGTGATAGGTTACGTAAATGCTTACATAGCCTATCACAGCCTCTGCAGGGACACAAATGGCGCCCCTGCGTTAGTCGTGATAGGCTATGTAAGTATTTACATAGCTTATCACAGCTATAATGAAGAAGCGAATGGCGGCCGCAGACGCGGCAGCCATTCACAAAGCAGCGCGAACGGCATCAGGCAAGTGCTCCATTTCACGTACCTTTCACGGGGTGGGGGGCTTCGTTCTGCCATGGATTTTGGGAGTCCGAATGCACTGGCATTCGGCCTCACCGAGATCCATGGTGGAATTCTCTGACATCCCTACCAATATCTGGAAAAAAGGGGCAGGGCTTTGAGGGGCAGTGTGTGGCTTCCATACCTTCTCAAGCCCCTACCCATCTCTTTTAAGAATTCCCTGTGGCATAGATCTCTCAGAAGTCTGACACTTGGAACCACTTAAGATACACTTCAGTCTTATGAGTTTTTACTTGGGTGTAAATCCCACTTCATTCAACATAGATGACTACAAGATAAGTGTGGGTGGTGGCAAGCAGTCTTCTGAGGCACCAAAGTTATGGCCACCTGGTGCCTTGGCACCTCCTCCTGACATCCCTGCATTTAGAGGATTCCATGACCCCGCCCTCTCAAGCCAGAAGATGTCCATAACCCATCACCTCCCATGGAAGATGGAAGACCAGACCAAGATACAGACAGGCCTGAAGTGAATATATAGAGGAAGACAGAAGTTTTCCATTCCTCTCTCCCAGCTGCTTGAGGAACCAGATGTTTGCTCCTTGCTGGGAGCTGAGCACTTTTCACATGCTGAGTCAACAAATTAAATTAAAGGGTAAATTTCTGCTCCTGGCCTCTACACATTCAGCTGGAGGTGTGAATAGCCCCAGTGCATATATAATGAGCATGCCGGGGGAGGCAATGTGGTGCCCATGGGCACCAATACATCCCCAGGCACCTTTCCTGGCACCTGTCAAGGTGCCCAACCCCTCCTACCCTTTGTTTATGAACACATTTTGCTGAGAAATAAGTTTCTGCTGGTGCTGAAAACTGGGGGTTCAAAGGAGTTGTTTAGTGTGCTGAGGCTCAGACTCTACCTCTGCCTTCTACTCATTCTTTTAGGCAGGTTCCTTGTCCTTTGCCACTCCTCCCATGGCAAGCATTTCAGGGTGGTGGTGCCCAGGACAGCTTCTCAAATTGCCAAAGGTGCCCACAGGCCCAAAAAGATTGCCTAAGCCGTAAGTATGCATGTCTGTTGCTGGGAAATCTGGTTCTTTTTTGGCTTGACAGAGTTTGGTGGCAAGTCCTGAACTCCAGGAACTTTTTTTGCATGGGGGGGGGGGTCCTGCAATTTGTATCCATTTCTGAGTAATTTGTGTAAATGATGGCTGAATTTGTGCAAATCATGCAAATTCAGCCATTATTTTCATAATTTGCACAAATTCAGCTGTAATTTGTACAAATTGCTCAGAAATTTGTGCAAATTGCAGAACCTTCAAAAAATGCACAACATTCCCAGAACATCTGTGAACTGGCCTGACTCCCTGCAGATCAAGTCAGGTGCCTCAGCAGGGATCAGAACAAAGTCTGGGGCGGGGGGCAGCCTAGGAAAATTAATTGAACTCCCCCCCCCCATAGAATTCTCAAACATCCCTACCCTTAAATATACAGATAGAACCTCTCTGTATAATCAGGAACTTTGCACAAGATAAAATCCACAATTGTGTGTAAGGATCATTTCAGACCTTTGGCAGGTTTGGAGGCTGGTGGAAGAGACAGCAGGACCCCCTCCCCTCCATGTATGTGTTATATATGTGATTCTTATCCGATAAGGAATTCTCACTGTCATCCACGTCCCGGGACAGTTGAAAATGCCATTGCAATCCACTCTGCTTAATTAAATTGCAACAAAAGAAAATGCTTGAAAGGAATTCCTCATAATAACCAAAAATATAGGAACTTCTGAGAAATATAGTCTGAAATAGGGGTAGCCTTTCACTCTGACATGCACACTCATAGCCACAGCTCCCCTCCCAGTATGACACACTCTCGTGTAGGAGGTGACCATGAACGAAAGCATAGTGATAACCAGAGATGGCATTCCCTGTGTTCCAGCACAAAGGACCCATCTCAATAACAGAGGAGCAAGTTTCCATGCCCACAGATGTGTTCCTTGAGTGTGCTGAACAGCAACAAAAAGAAAGAAAGAAAGAAAGAAAGAAAGAAAGAAAGAAAGAAAGAAAAGCCAGAGAGAAGGATATAGAAACAGCCTCCTCAAGAAGGTGGAAATCTGTCATCTCTCACTCCCCCCCCCCCCATCGGCATTTCAATGGAAGCAGCTTATGCAAGTGAATGAACGGACCTAGATGGAAAGGTAGGGAGAAAGATGGTCCCTCGCCTGTTTCATTGTTGGGACTTTTGTCATTTGCCAGAAGAAAAGCACCAAAATAGGGATGATTGTCAGACAAAATTACCCTGAGCCACACAGTGCATAAGAACAACACCACACACAGACATACAGACACACACAGAGACGTATACAGTGTTCTCTCGCTGCTCAAGTGAGGGATCCTTCCTGAAACCACCTCTCCCGCTGGGCCTTTAGAGTTTGACTGAAAGGAGAAGGAAGTCATAGACAATGGAGTCCAATTGGTTGGGGTGGAGAAGTGATGGGGGAGGCAGCCAGGGAAGGGAGGAGGAGAAGGAAGGAAGGAAGGAAGGAAATACGAAAGGACAGGCACACAGAGACCACTGCATTCTGAAATAGGCCCTTGGCAGATTTCAAGGCCTTTGCTTGTTTCCTCTTGTTCTCCTCCCCCATTCCCCTCCTCCAAGTGGTTCATTGATTAGTTGTCAAGGGTAACCAAAGTGGGATGCTGAGGCAGAGAATGAATGGCATGGCTTGCAATGAGGGTCACGCCAAGGGAGACCAGGCCACAGGGGGCCCTTGTCAATGGGGCAACAGGGCTTGGCTGTGTGACAGGCAATCCCACACAGTGAAAAGAGGCCTTTGGTATCACCATTGGAAACCAGCTGCTGCTTCTATTCCCTCGTCACAACAGGCCAAAGCAGGTCATGGGGTACAACCTGACCTCTGCAAAAGCTTCCAGGTCAGGTCTCTGGTCTGCTGCCTCCTCCATCACTGTGGGTAGGGATGCTGGAGAAATCCACAATGGAGTTTGGATTTCGATAGATCCGGTCTGAGCATTTGCAGAGGAACGGCTTTTTCTGAGTAGTGCAGATTCCATGGACTTGTGGGCCAGTTTTAACATTGGGGGGAGGGGGGATTTGTGCAAATTCACACTTGTATGCACTCTAACTAATGCACATTTGCGCTAATACTTGTGGTACTGCACATGAGCACTCATGTGCACTTGCCAAAGTGGATCAAACTTCTCATAGATTCATATATACACACACACACGTATGTGTGTGTGTGTATCAGGAAAAACTTCCCGAATGTTAGAGCAATATGACAATGGAACCAATGGCCTAGGGAGGTGGTGGGCTCTCCCACGCTGGAGGCATTCAAGATGAGGCTGGACAGCCATCTGTCAGGGATGCTCTGACTTGGATTCCTGCACTGAGCAGGGGGTTGGACTCAATGGCCTTGTGGGCCCCTTCCAACCCTACTACAATATGATTCTATGATATATATACAATATGTATGTGTGTGTGTGTGTGTGTGTGTATATATATATATATATATATATATATATATATATATATATATATATCCAATTCCATCAATGACTCGGCTATGGAATGAAAGATGCCTGAAATCTTCAAGACGCAGACAGAACAGATGTAACAAAATCCCTGCATCCCTAACTGTGGGTACTGTGTGCTCAGAGACTGGCTTCAGTCTTGCAGCTCCCTTGCATGGCCTTTCCTACCCTGCTCCCTTGTTGGCCCTTTGTGCCCTTATTATAAATAGACTTACCCCTGGCCTGATGTTTCCAGTCCTGCCAAGATCACTAGATCCTAGGCATACTCATGGAAAAGTACTGCTGTCACAGGTCACGGTGACAGCACCGGGGAGGGGGGGAGGACTTCAGCAAGGGTTAAAGGGCACCCTACTTCTCTGGACAACACAATAAGCCAGGCAATGCTGCCTGTACTTTGTTACTGGCATGTACTGGCATGCCTGATAGATGACTGGAATGTAAACATGCACTGAAGGTCATTCAACATCCAGGGATCCATAGGAACATTGGAAGCTGCCTTATAATGAGTCAAACCATTGGTTTATCTAGCCCAGTATTGTCGACACTGGCTGGCAGCAGC
Organism: Heloderma suspectum; assembly: GCF_057233095.1. Lineage (NCBI taxonomy): Eukaryota > Metazoa > Chordata > Lepidosauria > Squamata > Helodermatidae > Heloderma > Heloderma suspectum. Next base: position 9,602,674 of record NC_139461.1, read on the forward strand.
GGCTCTCCAGGGTTTCAGGCAGGATTATTTTCTTTGCCCTACCTGGAGAAGCCAGGGATCAAACCTGGGATCTTCTGCATGCAAGGCATGTGCTCTGTCACACTGAGCCATGCCTCCTCCCCTCCAGTATATGAAGCGTAGCAACTCAGTGGTGAAGGACATAGTGTGCATGCATAGAGTCGTAAGCTCAATTCCTGGCCCATCCAATTAAAGGCTCTTAGGTAGCAGGCATCAGAAAGACCTCTGCCTGAAGCCTTCCACAGTGGTTGCCTGCCACAGTAGTCAATGGTGGAGGCTGCTGGTGGCTCTGATTTCAGTGGGCTGTGAATCCATTCTGGGTTTCAGCCAGACCAGCCAGAACTCTGAAGGAGCAAGCCAAGGTGCTGAACCTGTTTGGGGGATGTGGTTCAGGATCTTGGATAGCACTATTTTAGAGTTCTGGCTGGTTCTGACTGAAACACAGAATGAACTCACAGCCCCAGCACAATCAGAGCCTCCAGCCTCCACTGGTAGGCAGTATTGGGCTAGATCAGGGGTGCTGAACCTCGTTCAGCCTGAGGGCCACATTAAATTCTGGAGAAGCTCTTGAGGGCTACACTCCAGTGGTGGGCAGGGCCAGGGGCAAAAGAGGTGAGCCCAAAATGTCTGCAATTGTTAGAGTGAAGCTCTTAAAGCTCTAAAAGCTCATAGCTCTTAAAGCTCTTTAAAGCTCCTTAAAGCTCTTAAAGCTTGAAGCTCTTGAAGCTCTTAAAGCTTTAAAAGCTCTTAATGTTTAAAACTCTTAAAGCTCTTAAAGCTTAAAGTTCTTAAAGCTTTAAAGGCTCTTAAAGCTCTCTTTTAGGCTCTTTTAGCTTGAAGCTCTTAATGAAGCCTTAAGAGAGGCATTTCAGCCTTTCAGAATGGAAGGAAAACTGAACAAAAGCTGGGAAACCACCCAATGATTGGTGGTCGAGGAAGAGTGGGTGGTGCCACGGAAGCAGCCGTGGCCATCTGGGGAGCCCTACAGAACCAGATAGGGACCTCCCAGTGGGATGGATTTGGCTTCCAGGAGAGAAAAGAGGAGAGAAAAATGTGTCATATATTTGTAACCCTCCACTGTGGCTTTTGTGTTTTGCAGGGGTCAGGGAGGGACACTCTGGGAAAATTAAGCTTCAGCTGCCTTGCCAACATTTCTCCTGGAAGTGCTAAGCTGCAGGCCATCACCCATCTCTGCTGCCACTTCCTGGAGCCCCACCGCCCACCCTGCCACCCTGTGGCATGTCCATGGGGAGAACAGCCAAGGTGATCCTGCCAAGAGTCCCCTCAGGCCTGTTGCCTCCCCATAAAATAGTAGTAGCGGGGTACTTTGCTCACTTTCCTGAATACTGATACCTTTCATTGCCCACGAATTTTAATTAAGCAGTGAGTTTTCAGAGCAAGTTTTCAAAGCAACAGATCAAATTTGCTTTATAGAATCGGGGGGGGGGGCACGTTGGGGGCATGCCCGAGATGGAGCACACTGCACTGTGGATCAGGAAGCCCCAACCTTGTCTCTCAACTCTGCTATGAACTTGGTGGTCTTAGGTGAGCCCCATTCTCCCAGCCTCAGTGTTCCATCTGCAATATAGGGACAATGCTGACCTCCCTCACAGGGAAGGATTGCATCAAGACAGTATATATGAAGAGCTTTGAACTTATATTATGTTCCCTACTTTTTATGTTGGGTGCAAGCATATAATACCAATTCTGGCATGCTTGCACTGGCTGCCTCTATATTTCCAAGCCCAATTCAAAGTGCTGGTTTTGACCTATAAAGCCTTACAGGGCTCAGGACCACAGTACCTGATGGAACACCTTTCCTGGCATAAACCAGCCCATATGTTGCACTCTGCATCTAAGGCCTTCCCCTGGGAGCCTCCTCCGAGGGAGGCTTGGAGGGCAGCAACAAGGGAAAGGGCCTTCTCGGTGGTGGCCCCCCATTTATGGAATAATCTCCCCAATGAGGCCCACCTGGCACCAACATTGTCATCCTTTTAGTGCCAGGTTAAAACTGCCCCCTTCTCTCAGGCATTTGGCAGCATATAAGAGGTCCCTTTGATTGTCTCTGGCTGATTGTTTTTAACTGTTTTAGATATATTGTTGCTGTGTGTGCTATTTGTTCTATGTCATTACATGATTGTGGGTGAAAGGAGGGGGGGAAATAAAGAGACGAGACACAAGTAGTTGGTGCAAAAATTGGACCACATTTATTGAAATTGACCAGATCTGCGAAGGGCAACCTAAGCGAGCAACTTCCCTAAGCCAGAGTGGCCTGGCATTTTATCGGGCGAGACATTCACAGCCCGTAGAGTGGCGTCTTTGATCGCCACCCCTCAAGACTGCCTGGTAATCCCTATCTTCCAACAGTGGGTGCAAAACCCTGGGCTGGAAGCCTCAGGCCATACCAGTCACCAGAAACAGTGCCTCCAAATGCCCACCAACCCTATAGCCCCCAAAGGTGCCTTCACATAACCACCACAGGAGGACGACAAGCCTCTGCTTAGCCATTCTCCCTCCACCTGTGCTGAATTAACTCCAGCACACCCCTTTGCAGGTCAGACCAAACAACGCATTGCCCATGACATACAAATAGACCCTATGCTGCCTATTGAGCTCCTTCCACACATAGGAAATATCAGGATGAACTATAACCCCATCACCCTGCTTGGATAAGGAATTGCCTATTTCCCTGTTCACCTTCTTACTGGCCCTGTCAGGTGCCTTAGGATTCAGCCCATCCCTCCATACCAACTGAAGAAATAAAGATGATCAGTTACAAATAAAGAATTCTGGCCAACCTTGCCAGATAACTTGCATGTCGGCCAAAGCCTGCAAAATAAGGTCTTTGCCCTTTAACAAACTAAAGATAAGGGCTTTCCCCCCAGGTGCCATACCATACCTGTGGGCGGACAGGAACTAACCTTGCTGGAATAACCTGGGCTGAAGGTGCTCCTACCACATGCCGCATCTGCCAACCATTGAAAGTTGGCACACTGGCTCAGTCCAAGCTTGACCTGGAAGCCCTCTGTCTGGCCCATTACACACTGCTATGCCCATGTAAGAGGCTAGAGCATATGCACCACCGGCTCCCATCAATCCAGCAATCTAAGGGGACAAAGCCAACAGGTGAGAGCTTGCATGCGAAATAGCAATGCAGCACTAGTGCCCCAAGAATGACTGCACAGATGATGGGAAGGCCCCAGCGGGCCAACTGCCCCCCACTTGGACTTTATCAGGCATGAAACCAAGAGAGACGGCTGTAGAAGCAGCCCAGATATGGACGGAATGTGAAGGCTAAAAGGCTTAATGCTTCCCAGACACCTTTAAGATCAGAAAATGAATATTTTAGTTAAGGGTAACCGTCGTAATGATGAAACAGGGGACCGGCTCTTGCCCCCTAATACTAAGGAAAGCCTCCACAGCCTTCACTGAGCATAATTCCATGACCTGGACTGGAAATAAGGACCCTCTCGCACCTGTATCCACTACACCATTTGCATCCCTGCTCTTTGCCGTGATAGGCTACTTAAATATTTACGTAGCCAATCACGGCCAATGGCAGGATGCAAATGGCATCCCCTATGCCGGACGCCATTTTGTTCCACAGCCTGGCCGATGATGGCTGAGGAACGAAGACAGTGACCTGGACCAGCCGCTACCAGGTAGGTTCCATCCCGAGGGGACTTTGGGGGGTGGCGGGGGGGTAGTCGGTTCCGCCATGGGCTTCTGGGGGCTGGATTCAAAAGAATCCAGCCTCATTGGAGTCCGTGGAGGATTTCTCCGCCATCCCTATGAACCGCCCGGAGAGCTTTGGCTATTGGGTGGTATAGGAAAGAAAGACAGACAGACAGACAGACAGACAGACAGACAGTTGTACTAAAGGCCACTGAGCTCGCAGATGTAGTGAAATACCAGGGGACAATGGGTGCATTGAATAATTCAGTGGGAGACACTCTTGCCCAACTCTGTAGGGTGCCCCAAACCCTAAAATCTGTGGTGTTGTCAGGCAGCCTTTATTCTGGACCCGAAGGCAAGTGCTGCCAGTTCACTACCGATAGCCCTGGCCGAGGGTCATGTCCTCCAAGAAGGGACACGGAATCGTAAAGGTGATCTACCAAAATAAGTCACAACTGCTACAGCTGAATGTCCAACTTGAAAGCAGAGGGCTCTGTATCTGCCTTGGTATAAGGGGCCCTCGCCAACAGTCAGACCCTCTGCACACAACAATCCTGCAACGCAACAAATAGGGAAGACCCTAGCAGCAGTCCTGCCAAACCTTGGGCCGACTAAGCCCTGTTGAAACTGGCGTGCCACAGCCCCGCACAGATCAGGCAGCGCGGCAAGATGGCACCCATGTGCCCGGGGGTGGGGTGGCAAACAGTTATCAGAGCGGGTGCGCCTCCCTCCTCGTGCTCCCAACCCCCACGGCAAGTAGGCAGCAAAGGAAGAAGGAAGGAAGACATGCCGCTCCTAAAGAGCAGCAAAGATGCCACCCACTCAATGCTCCGAAAGGACGCCGCCACTGCCTTCTGCTTCGGGCACACACACACATGGCTGTGCACACAGCTGTAAAGCTGCTGCAGCAGGACTCAAAGGCGCCCAGAGCAGGGCAGCACCACCTCCCCTCCGACCGCAAGAGCGCGTGCTACCCACTCTGCCGCTGTGCTTCAAAGAGGACAAGGGAAGGGGCCCCTCAGTCTAGAATGGCCGGGGGGGCCCTCCCCTCCCTGGTGGTGCCACTAAGGAATGCCAGTGGCATTCCACTCATCTCTGCCTCCCCCACCCCACCCACAAAGCCCTCCCTGCGGCCCGGCAAGCCAGTCATGGGGGGGAAGGCAAATGGTTTTATACTTTATATAATGTTGTTTTTTTAAAAAAATTGTGAACCGCCCAGAGACCTTCAGCTATGGGGCAGGAGAGAAATATAATAAATGAATGAAATGAAATTAAGGCTCCATACTTTCCGCAACTGTGTAACACGAAGGCAGAAGTCAGCCAATGCATCTTTATGTATCTCCATGCAAGGAAAGCCTTCACTTCACTTGATGATATATGCTTGCTTTGCAGCTCTTAAAGGCACAGCCCATTAAAACAACAACAACAGCAACAACAACAGTTGCAAATGTAGGTTTGGCCTTTCCAAGCCAAGACTCATTGAAGACTTGGTACCAATGCAGGAAGGACTCCTGGGGTGGAGGTGGGGACTGCACGTTTGTGGCCTTTGAGTTTTGACTCATTGTACAGCAGCTTAGCCGGCCGGAATCACCAAGAGATCTGAATCAGTGTGCTTTTTTTCAGCTCAAGTTGCTTTATCCTGGGCCTCCGGGGGTGGGGGGGAGTATGCTCTTTATCTCTTTGCAGAGCGCTCAATGGGAAGAGAAAAACTTCTGTCGAAATTAAATGAGACTAAAATAAGCGCCAGTGGAAATGGGAAGTGTGGCTCGTTCCTGATTTTAGTACGTTGAAAGTGTCTCGCTCCTGTCATACAAAAGGAGCACCTAGGAGAGTTTCAAATAGCACAATCCACCAGAAATATCAAGTGAACATCTACAGGGGGAAAAACAGTTCTAAAGAGATGGATTGCTTTGGGTGCTGACGTGGATTGAAATGTCTGGTTCACAAATGGACTGATTAAACCAATCAAGTTGAGAAGCATTTCATTTCATTACCTGCTATATTTCAATTATTGAATCTAAAAATGTCCCTGTAGTTCCTGATGTTTCCAAAATGTTCTCTGTGAACCACAAGGAGGTAGTTGCAAGAGTGGTTGCTGTCTTGGCCCTAAAGAAAGGAAGAGATCTCCCAATGCTTGACTCAGAAATGGTCTGAAGATGCACATGGCATAGTTCTTATGTTGACGCTAAGCAGACCTGGTCTTGTAAGATGTCTGGGTGGGAGGAACAGAGCTCTCCAGAGGAACAGAGCAAGTGATAATGGGACAGGGAAGGAATAGAAACTCCATCCCACCCTAACATGGCACTGGTGCTGGGCAAGAGCTTCAACGACCCTTCTCTGGGGGCCCTGCCACAGGAAATGAGGCTGGTGGCTACCAGGAGAGGGCCTTTTCTGCTGTGGCACCCCAGTTGTAGAATTTCCCAGAGAGGCTTGCCTGGCATCTACGTTGCACTCTTTCCAGAGCCTGTTGAAGCCCCCCCCCCCAGCATGTTAGTCTTTTAGCTTTGTTGTTTTAAATGTGTTATTGTATTCTAAATCTCTGCACTGCTGCTAGGTTTTATTGTGGTTTGTACTTTTATATTGTAGTTTTAAGCCTTTACATTTTTTATTGTATTATGATGCATTCTGTGGTACTAATTGTTGTGAACCAGCCAGGAGTCAGTTGTTGTGCAGTATAGAAATGTAATGGAAGGAAGGAAGGAAGGAAGGAAGGAAGGAAGGAAGACATAAATGATACAACACTGTGAATTCTGGATAGGTGGTCTGAGCTGGGATTTGGGGACACTGTATTGCAGTGATTCTGCTCTTACTGAAATGGTTGATTCCAGAAGTGGTGCTGAGGGATTATTGCTCTGCCCCATGGCAGCTATGCTACGGGGTTCCATGGTGCTCTATTTTTATCCTCAATGTTTTTCAGCATCTACATGGGCGGAGGTGTCACCAATGTGGAAATGACACCCAGTGGACTCTCTCTTCTTTTCATCAAATCCTGGTAAGGCAGGCGGTGTTCTGAATCAGTGCCTGGGTGAGGTAATGGACTAAATGAGGACCAATCAACTGAGACCCTTTTGAGACAAGATGTTACTGGGTGGTGTGTCTGCCAGGCTGAGTAGTGTTCAGCCAGTTCTGCACTCAAGCTGAAGGATCAGGTTCATAGTACGGAGGGGTGCTCTTGGAGCCAGCATTGTCACTGGAGGCATAGCCTCAGTCACATGGAACACTTTTTATCACCTGATACACAAAGCACAACCCTATTGATAACTTTGCAACAGGTATTCATTTTCTGGGAACCTCCTGTTTGGATTATTGCAAGGGAGAAAGATGGATATGTATGGGGGAGAGAGAGAGAGAGAAAGAGAAAGAGAAAGAAAGAAAGAAAGAAAGAAAGAAAGAAAGAAAGAAAGAAAGAAAGAGAGAGAGAGAGAGAGAGAGAGAGAAAGAAGCAGTGGGGCCATTTTGCAGCTTGGTCAAAGGTGGGTCCTGTGTGTAATACTATTGTTGGCCAAGAAAACCCAGTAGGAAGGAAACAGAGATGTCAGACTAGAAGTAAAGCAATACCTCCAGTCCCCTCCCTCCCTGATCCTGCAGGACTAGTAAACAAGTAAGGGAAAGATAGATGGATGACTTTAAAAGGGGATTGCATGAATTCATGGAGGGTAAGACTATCAGTGGCTACTAATCCTGATGGATATATGCTAACTCCAGTATCAAAGATACTATGCCTCTGTACACCAGTTGCTGGGGAACATGGGCAGGAGGGTGCTGTTGCACTCATGTCCTGCTTGTGGGTTCCTGGTCAACAGCTGGTTGGCCATTGTGTGAACAGAATGCTGGACTAGATGGACCCTTGGTCTGATCCAGCAGGGCTCTTCTTACATTCTTATGTTCTTAGATGTGGACGTTCAGTTCAGAATATTTGCTTATGGATTATATTTTGTGCATTTAAACAAAATCATAATTATAGCTATAAAAACAACTAGATGATTATATCAAGGCAAATAATACTGAGAAAATCAAATCTGAGGTTTCGACGGCATCGCTGCTGCAGAAACTAAATTGAAAGTGTGTGACTTCAATTTACAGTGTTTCATTTAAAAGTCTTTTAAAAAGGAGAGAGTGGGTTAATTTAGGTCAAAATGAAGTTGCCCTTGGCAACAACTTGGGCCTTCTGGCCACAAATCTCTCTATGCCATGTATCAGTGAGGTTTAAGTGTTCCTCACCCACCCTTCTTCAAGAGACCTAAAACTAGTAATGTGCTCAAGGTTCTGCTGTTGTATATGTGTTGTGTGTTTGTGTGTGTGTGTGTGTGGGGGGGGGGGTGCTACTGTCAGTTGTACAAATGACAGCATCAACAGTCAATGTATTTTGGAGTAGTGATGTATGAGAAATTTGTTTCAGTACATTTTAGAGCAGAATTTATCCAGTCAGCTCCTCCCAAACTCAAATGCAATTTGCAGTCAAAGTCCATACAGTTCTGAACTTGCAACGTAATTCACAGACCAAAGCAATATGCATTCAAAAATGCAAAATTTCAAAAACATGCAGAAAAAAATGCATTATATATATATATATTGTTGTTGTTCAGTCGTTCAGTCGTGTCCGACTCTTCGTGACCCCATGGACCATAGCACGCCAGGCCTTCCTGTCCTGCGCTCTCTCCCGGAGCGTGCTCAAGTTCATCTTCATTGCATCCGTGATGCTATCTAGCCATCTCATCCTCTGCCGTCCCCTTCTCCTTTTGCCTTCAGTCTTTCCCAGCATCAGGGTCTTTTCCAGGGAGTTTTCTCTTCGCATTAGGTGGCCAAAATATTGGAGCTTCAGCTTCATTATCTGTCCTTCCAATGAGCACTCAGGGTTGATTTCCTTTAGGATGGACTGATTTGACCTCCTTGCAGTCCAGGGGACTCGTAAGAGTCTTCTCCAGCACCACAGTTCGAAAGCATCAATTCTTCGGCGCTCAGCCTTCCTTATAGTCCAGCTCTCACAGCCATACATTACTACTGGGAAAACCATAGCTTTGATTAGACGGACCTTTGTCGGCAAGGTGATGTCTCTGCTTCTTACTATGCTGTCTAGGTTGGCCATAGCTTTCCTCCCAAGGAGCAAGCGTCTTTTAATTTCATGGCTACAGTCACCATCTGCGGTGATCTTGGAGCCCAAGACAGTAAAATCTGTCACTGCTTCCATTTCTTCCCCTTCTATATGCCAGGAAGTGATAGGGCCAGATGCCATGATCTTAGTTTTTTTAATGTTGAGTTTCAAACCAGCTTTTGCACTCTCCTCTTTCACCCTCAACAAGAGGCTCTTGAGATCCTCTTCGCTTTCTGCCATTAGGGTGGTATCGTCTGCATATCGGAGGTTGTTGATAATTCTCCCGGCAATCTTAATTCCGACCTCTGATTCATCCAATCCGGCATTTCTCATGATGTACTCTGCATATAAGTTAAATAAGCAGGGTGACAATATGCAGCCTTGTCGTACTCCTTTCCCAATTTTGAACCACTCGGTTGTTCTATGTCTGGTTCTTACTGTTGCTTCTTGACCCTCGTACAGGTTTCTCAGGAGACAGGTAAGGTGGTCTGGTACTCCCATCACTTTAAGAATTTGCCACAGTTTGTTGTGATATATATGCAGAAATTCACTTTAATCGGTGGGAGAAAATGTGTCCTTTTTGGTGCACACTGAAATGCATATTGAAATATGCACACATTTCCATGCAAACAAAAACCCCTCACAATCCAGTACGGACACATGCTGGAACAAGCTTCAAGGCTGAATACAAAGAACCTTGATGAGCTCAAATTTTGCTGATTTGTACATCCTTATTTTGGAAAACATAAATATCAGGGACATCTTTTATCTTGTCATGAGCCACCTGATCTATATGTGCCCCTGCCAGGTGGGTGGCTAGTAAGAAGTGGGCCTTTCAGTAGTGGCCTGGGGCCTCCCAGATGAGGAATGCTCTTCCCAGAGAGGCTCTTCTGGGCATACGTTGTGGCCCTTTGAATGCCTGGTAAAGACCATTTTATCCTCCCAGGCTCCCCCTCTCTACAGGGAACCATGGGAATTGTAGCGGCATAGTTCATTCTTTAAAACAAGAACTCTGTTTCCTAGAGTTCTCTGGAGGAAGCAATGATAGCTGAATTGGTACAAAACTATACAAATTTGAAGAACAGACATGTCATTACTCATATGAAGGAGGGGCATGCAAAACCCACTGAGCAATGTTGATAGTTACATTTGAACTTTTTCAAACTCTGCTTAACCCCCCCCCACACACACACACACACCCCTTTTCAGGACAGAGTAGTCCCCAAGATCACTTTGAGTTTGACTTTAGCTATAATGCAGTTGCATCCTAGGATATGGAATGTTCAAAAGGAATTTCCCTAGGATGCTTGAATCCCTGGCCTGTGGTACTTTATATGTGGATTTCTCTTTGTATATTCCAATTACACTCCAAATGTAGCATGTAAATGGTTTCACTCCATGAGCTACCATTTTGTATCTGGATCCACTCTCCTAGCCATTGGGGGGGGGGGGCACTCTGGTTGGTAGCGTGCAGAGTACTTTTTTTTTTTTAAGGAGATCCTGGAAGTCTGAGGTTTGGCCATATTAGGGATGGGAGAACCAGGGATACCTGAGTTCTCAGAAATTATCCAAACTCCACTTCGTAGCTCAGTTCATCTTGCTGCTCCAATTCTCATTTCTTTTCATTCAAACAGGGAAAATGCACATTTTCATACACATTTTCATGCACATTTTCCCAAAGTGAGCACTGACCCCACATTGACTGAAGTGTGACAATGTGTGTATGTGTTTTAATTCACATTTTAAAGTGTGCATTTTTCAAAATACATGTTTTTTAATGTGATCACACATTCAGGCATTTGCCAATTTTTTTAAAAAATGTTCCTTTTTGCATTCAGGATTGTGAGTGAGGCAAGTTCAAATGATTTGTGAACTGAAATGAAATTTCCATACATCCTTAGCCCACAACCAGTGTAGACAATACTGATCTGGATGCATCAAAAGCCTGACTCAGTATTAAGCAGCTTCCTATATTCCAGATGTGTTGAATTGCAGAAAATGAGCATAAATCTGTTCTTTTCAGCATCAGTGTTTGCTTGTTTGCGTTCTTGTCTGCTGTCCTAATGAACAATAACAGAGATATAGTGAAGGAAAGGAATGTTCTGCTCATCCTCTGAAGTGTCAAGACTGGTGCAAATAGAGCTGTGGACTCTTCCCAACATGTCTAGATAGATGTCCACGGCTATATCTGAAAATGCTATTTTGCACCTCCTCAGTGTTTTGGCATCTGGTGATGAAGGCTGTCTCAAGTTTAGAGGTCATCGTGTATCACTGAGAAAGGAATGAAGGAGACAAGATTGCAGAAAGCATCGTTTCTTGATTAAAACCAAGGGGGTCCCAAAGCTCTTGTGAACAAAAAATTGATACAAGTAAAACACACAGAGGGGGCTCCAGAGATGGTTGCTGGCGAAACGGAAAGAGCAAAACACACATATGACAGGGCACAGTCTCCAGGTGGTTGCACTTGCTTAAAAATTGCATTATCACGGAGCAAAGACTCAGCAAGAGGTTTCATGGAATGAACTCAGCAGGTGCTCCCAATGGCCATGATCACAGCTTAAGGAATCATTCCATCTGTGTCTCTCTTGCCAATGAACTTGGAAACTGCCCGAGATTTGTGGGTACAGGTCTTGACTTAGGACAAATTTGGGAAGCTTAATGGAAATCAGTGAGATTGTGTACCTGTGAAGAATCTTCAGTATGGCTCCCAGGCTGCTTGTCATTCATTTATTTCATTGATTTATACACCACTTTGCACAGAGTTGTCAAAGCGGTGAACATGCAATGTGATTAAGATCAAAACAACAATACAACATTGCAATGCAACTTCATGATAATAAAGACAAGCTGATAGGCAGTAAAATCTCAACACTCCAACGTGTGCTGCAGACCGTAGCTGCTGGCTCACACTTCTGGGAAAGCCTGTGTGATGAGATGGTTCTTGAGAAGATGTCTGAATGTCAAAACTGTGGGGGGCTTTCTAAACTCAGTCAGTAATGGGTGCCAGAGGGTCAGTGCTGTGACGCTAAACACTCTGCTGCAAGCACTCCTTCTAATGATCACAGAATTTGAGCAGGGACCTAAGGGATGAGGCATTCCCTAAGGTAACCTGGTCTCAGGTTGTTCAGGGCTTTATATGTAACAACAACACATTAACCTTGGCCCAGTAGCTTACTGACAGCCAGTACAGTTCTTTTAGCAAGGGTGGAGGTTGCTGTTGGAAGGAGGCCCCAGTTCACAGCCTCTCCACTGCATTCTGCACCAGCCACAGCTTCCGGACCAAGCCTAAGGGTAACCCCACATAGAGTGCATTACAGTAACCCAGCCTTGAGTTGGGTTGCTGTATGCCTGAACCACCCTGGCTAAGCTAGTGCAGGAACAGTCATAGCTGGTGTTACCAGCTGAAGCTGGTAAAAGGCACTCCTAGCTACTGAAACCACTTGAGCCTCCAGTGACAAAGATGGATCTAGGAGTATCCCCAAACTATGCATCTGTTCTTTCAGGGTGAATGCAACTCCATCCAGAACAGGCAACTGACCTATTTCCCAGACCTAAAACCTGAAACCAGACTGCAATCTAGATAATCAGTTTCATGTAGGAATGCCGGCAGTTGCCCCACCACAACCCTCTTACTCACTTTCCCAAAAATGGTGCATTCGTGACTGGATGATAGTTGTCACAAAAACTTGGATCCAGGGTGGGCCTATTTGGGAGCCATTGCACTACCATCTCCTTCAATAAATCAGGCACCCCCTCCTTCACACAACAAGGCATTAACTGCACCCTGGAGCCACTCAGCTATGCCACGCCCACTAGCCTTCATTAACCATGAGGGACATGGGCATGTGATTGGGTGCATGCCTGCGAGCACCTTGTTCACATAACTGCAATGCAGAACTGGTTCAGAATCAAGACAAAGCCAAAACTCCCCCCCCCCAAAAAAAAAATTTGACAGCACTATCAAAAAGCATATTCTGTTTTGGTGGGTTTTTCTGCATTCCTTGAGAAAATGTTTTGCTCAGATTACCTTTGCTCTCAGTTGTCCTTATGTGTTCTCAGTGTCTTTATCACAGAACCAATTCTAAATTATTATGATCTTCCTCTTTTTCTTTTACTGATACCATCACATTAGAAATGGGCTCTGTGGTGCTTTCCTTCACTGTGTGACCTCTAGTTGGGTGGGATCACCAATGTGATTAATTCCAGGAGGGGAGGAAACAGCAGCCGGAGGGAAAACTGTACCAATGAATCAGAACACACTGGAAACCACAGCACTGAAGTGAACAGATCTTTTCAACAGAATTTTGTACCCCACAGAAATTGCAGACTGTGACCTGAAAATCGAAATGACCAACATTTCATCCAGCCTAGATTAGTTTCTGGACATTCCCACATGCTTTTCTTTATGCCAGTTTTCAACATATGCCCCCTCCACTGAAAAATGCAAGCTTGCATTGATTCCCTGTTTATATGATGTCCTGAAGTCTTCACATTCTTCCAAGCAATACCCTACCCCAACAGAAAAGTATTGAAGGATCTATAATCATTTCTTTACTAGTGTAAATCCCATGTTGCCGCAGTGGCTGGTAGTCTGAAAATGATTGGATAAAAATAGGTTTCCCCATTTCCCTTTTGACTGGAACAACTTTACACTTTTAAAATAAATGTTCTACAAATAAACTGTCAAAGGTCAAAACAAAAAGACGTTCTTTTAAAAAAGATTGTTTACCATCTCTTGAAGTTTCAGGTCAAAAACACATAATGTAAGATGTTTCTCTCTCTTCTCCCTCTGGTGTCATTTCATCTCGTTCTCCTCAACTTCTCTTCCTCCTCTTCTAACTATTACCAACTGACTTTTTATTCACCCCCTTTCCCAACATTCTCTGCCTGCCCTTATTGGCCCAGGACTCTAAGAGCTCACAGAAGTAAGCATTATCACATGTGCATACACACACTGTGTCACATTTACATTGCATGCAAAGTGCAGTGCATATACATTTACCTCCCCTTTGTCTCATCCCTCTCCCTTCTCCCTTCCTGAGCTGCCCAAAGCTTGAGCTATGAACTTTTTCAAAGTTTCAATTTTTTCTTCATACCTACACCACTCAAGCTTCAGTTTAAAATAAAAATGAGAAAAATCAGTCTAGTAGATCTTGAGTAATAAGCCTTACACCACCGTATTCTTAAATAAGATTATTATTAAGGGCAATTTGAGGTGCGTCTTTTGGCTGCAATCCACCAAAGCATGCTTTCTTGCAATAAGTTCCATTAAAAGCAAATGTAGTTAGAGATCTCACCTCTCAAGTCTGACCTGACAATAGGGCACGGAAGTGTCATTTTCAGTATGTACTGCAGCTCCAAATGGAAGGAAATGGTGCCAAACACATTTTTTTAGACATTAGAATTTTAGAAAATGTGTGAATATTCAGGTGAATGTCCTCCTCCCTAGCCACATATTTCATTGTGAGTTATAAGCATAATAACATTTTGCTACTGCTCTGGGTTCTAATAAGTGACATCATAATAGCTGTTCCTTGAACCATGGAGCATATGCTTATGGTTCCTGGTGCTGTTTTGACTTCTCACATGATTGAATAAACACTCTTAGAGATAGTGCAGATGCGGGGTGGGGGGGAGCTTTGCAAACAAGTGTTCACCCAAATGGTCCACTCATGTGATCAGTGTTACACATAACAACAGAAGTGCTGCTTGCAAAATATCAAAGACACCTGCCTTAGAACATCTCATTTGGACTACTGTAACACTTCTACAGGGGGCTGCCTTTGAAGAGAGTTCATAAAAATCACCTGGCTCAGAATCCTGCAGCCAGACAATTCACCAGGGCTGGTTATAGGGCAACATGTGACTCCCATGTAGGGATGTCCACGGAATCCGCTGCGGACTTCAATGAGGCCGAGTTGCAGTGAATTCGGCCCCCCGAAGTCCCTGGAGGAATGAACGCACTTACCTGTGCCTCTCTGGACCGAATATCCGCCCCCGGCCGGTTCTGTTCCACCATCTGTGTGGAACCCAGAAGTAAGTGATTGGATGCAAATGGAATCCGCTACGCCATTTCCGTCCCCGTTTTTCCTTGCAATAGGCTATGCATCTCTATTTACATAGATACTTACGTAGCCTATTGCGTGAAAAAACAGGGACGCAAACAGTGTAGTGGATGCCACTTGTGTCCCTGGTTTTCCACACGATAGGCTACGTAAGTATCTATGTAACTAGAGATGTGTGGCCTATTGCCAGAAGAAATGGGGACGCAAATGGAGTAGCTGACGCCATTTGCGTCCGGAGAGCACTGTAGGAGCCAGGACGTAGCCGGCCAGCTGAGATTCCGGGGGGGAGGAACAGATTGCCTCCCCACCCATTGAGGATTCTGAGGGGAGGAACAGATCACCTCCCCGCCCCCAGTGGTCCCCCTGTAGATGCAAGGTAAGGGGATCTGTACATCCCTACTCCCATGTTACAAGAGCTTTACTGACTACCCATTTGTTACTGGATGCAATTCCAAGTGCTGGTTATGACCACCAGAGATGTAACTATTTCAAATTGGGATGGTATTATGTGCTGTGGATGAATGTGTCAGTTTTGCTTTCTCCCACATTTCTTTTTAAATTTCTTTTTTAAATCTCAAGTTCTTTCAATCCAGTTTATGAAGAAATTTGTGAATTTGGATAAGTTCTTATCAAACTACAAACTGAACAAAGTTCTCCCCCATTTGCATTGGCTAAATTCAATAGATAACAGCTATTTCTAGCAAGGAAAGGACCATGTTATACCAGCCTGACATGTAGCTGTTAAGGATGAGGACCCAGTCAGAAAAGAAGGTGGCAATCCTAACTCAGCACCATAAACATGGTTGTATATGCAGGGATACAAATCCAGATTGTTAATCGCTAAGTTCTCAAAGCCCCCTGCCTGGATGGATAGAACTCCAGTTTCTCTCACATTCATTTCTTTTAATCGCAAGTTCCTTCTGGCCCATTTTGAGAGAAATTTCTTCATTTCAGTAAGTTCTTATAAAAAACTAAACCAAATAAAATTCTCAGTAGTCCCTAGTTATGAGTAAATGTTTTCTTTAAATAAGGGATGGGCAACTTCTTTCAATCCAAGGGTTGAATTCAGTTTTGAAGAAGCTCTCAGGGGTCATATTCCAGTAGCGGGTGGGTCCAAGGGCAAAGGGGGTGGGCCCAAAAATTGTTGCTATTGTTCAGCCGTTAAGTCATGTCCAACTCTTTGTGACCCCATGGACCATAGCACAGCAGGCCTTCCTGTCCTCCGCTCTCTCCTGGAGTGTGCTCAAGTTCATATTCATTGCATCAGTGATGCTATGTAGCCATCTCATTCTCTGCTGTCCCCTTCTCCTTTTGCCTTCAATCTTTCCCAGCATCAGGGTCTTTTCCAGTGACTTTTCTCTTTGCATTAGGTGGCCAAAATATTTGAGCTTCAGCTTCAGTATCTGTCCTTCTAATGAGCAGTCAGGGTTGATTTCCTTTAGGATTGACTGATCTGACCTCCTTGCAGTCCAGGGGACTCGTAAGAGTCTTCTCCAGCACCACAATTCAAAAGCATCAATTCTTTGGCACTCAGCCTTCCATATAGTCCAGCTCTCACATAGGGATGTCAGAGAATTCTGCCACAGATCTCGGTGAGGCCGAAGGCCAGTGCTTTCAGCCCCCCGAAATCCATGGCGGAACATCCTGCCACCCCCCCCCGCCCCCCGCAGATCCCCCACGGGATGAGACTTACCTGGAGCGGACGTTCCAGACAGCGGCAGCTCCTGCAGCCGCTGTCTGGAATATCCGGCCGCTGGCTAGCAGGGCCGCTGGATATCCGGCCGCTGGCTACCAGGGATGCAAATTGCAGCTGCCATAGCTGCCGCCGTTTGCTAGGGAGGGACGAAAGTCACTTACCTGTCCTCGAAGCTTTTCGCGGTGGGGGGGAGGCGCTTCGCTGCTCCCCCTGCGAAGTTCAGGCCAGGGGGGAGGCTTCCCGCCTCGCCCGGCCGAAATTCAGGCCGGGGGGAGGCTTCCCGCCTCGCCCGGCCGAAATTCAGGCCGGGGAGGAGGCGCCTCGCCTCGCCCGGCCGCGAACTAAAAAGTAAAAAAAAAAAAAATGCCCCCATGATAGGCTACGTGACGATTAACGTAGCCTACCACGGCTAGATCTGCAAAGTCAGCCGTGATAGGCTACGTTAATCGTCACGTAGCCTATCACGGGTGACTTAAAAAAAAAAAAAAGCGCGTACGCAAATGGCGGCCCCCGTAGGGAGCCGCCATTTGCGTTCCTTATTTGGTTGCTGTAGTCTACGTAAAGATTTACGTAGATTACAGCGACCAAATAAGGAACGGGAATGGCGGCTCCCTATGGAGGCCGCCATTATCCGTACGCACTTTTTTTTTTTTTAAAGTCACCCGTGATAGGCTACGTGACGATTTACGTAGCCTATCACGGCTGACTTTGCAAATCTAGCCGTGATAGGCTACGTTAATCGTCACGTAGCCTATCACGGGGGCGTTTTTTTTTTCTTTGATTGGAATGGCGGCGGCGGCAGCCAGTCGAAAGACCGGCTGCCGCTCCCACCCCGGACGAAGACCCGATGAACCGCTGGCCAGACCCACCGCTGGGAGGGACATTCGCCAAAGGTAAGTCCCGTCCCGGGGGGGGGGTGCGGGGGCAGGGGGGTGCAGAGAATTTCTCCCCGAAACTTGTTCGGGGGGCCGAACACGTTGGCGCTCGGCCCCCCGAAGTTTCGGGGAGAAATTCTCTGCCAACCCTACCGTTTGCATCCCTGTATTCAGCTGTGATAGGCTATGTAGCAGCGGTGGCGGTGGTGGCGGCGGCTGGTTTTCCAACTGGCTGCCGCCGCCGCCATTTGCAGTCTGGTCACTTCTGTGGGGTTTTTTTTGCATAGATGTGATAGGCTACATAAAGACTTACGTAATCTATCACATCTAGGTTTTTTTAAAAAAAACGTACGCAAATGGTGGCGGCTATGGCCACCACCATCTGCGTTCCTTATTTTTGGCCATCTTAGTCTATGTAAATATTTATTTATTTATTTATTTTTATTATTAAATTTATTAATCGCCCATCTGGCTGGTCACCCAGCCACTCTGGGCGATGTACAACATACCATAAAACAATTTAAAACAATAAAATTCTACCATAATTTTTTTTTTTTAATACCCTAACCCACCCCAAATGCCTGCCTGAACAACCACGTTTTTAATGCACGACGGAAGCTCATTAAAGAGGGGGCATGACGGAGTTCCCTAGGGAGGGAGTTCCACAGAGTGGGGGCCACTACAGAAAAGGCCCTCTCCCTCGTCCCCACCAGTCTAGCTGTCCTGGCTGATGGGACAGAGAGAAGGCCATCCGAGGCTGATCTTGTTAAGCGGCCTGTCTGGTGTTGCTGGAGGCGCTCCTTAAGATAGGCTGGGCCGGAACCATATAGGGTTTTAAAGGTCAAAACCAACACCTTGAATTTGGCCCAGAAAACAACTGGTAACCAGTGCAACTCCTTCAGCACTGGAGTGATGTGATCTCGCCGGCGGCTGCCTTTAATCAGGCGAGCCGCCGCGTTCTGTACCAGCTGCAGCTTCCGAACCGTCTTCAAGGGTACCCCACGTAAAGCGCATTACAGTAGTCTAAACGAGAGGAGACCAGGGTATTTACATAGACTAAGACGGTGAAAATAAAGGGGAATGCAAATAGCACCCGCTAAATATTTATGTAGACGAAGACGGCCACAAATAAGGAATGAAAATGGTGGCGGCGTACGTCACATCTATGTAAAAGAAGAAAAAAAAACAGAAGTGACCAGACTGCAAATGGCAGCAGCGGCAGCCAGTTCGAAGACCAGCCACTGCCGCCGCAGCCGCTGCTACATAGCCTATCATGGCTGAATACAGGGATGCAAACAGCAGCGGCTATGGCAGCTGCAATTTGAGTCCCTGCTAGCCAGTGGCCGGATATCCGGCTGCTGGCGGAGCTGGCTGATGGCTCCGTGGAATCCCCGCGGAATGGAGCTGGCTGTCAAGGATTCCTGGGGGGAGGGACGGAGCGCCTCCCCCCTGGTCAAGGATTCCGGGGGGAGGGACAGAGTGCCCCCCCCCAGCAGATGCCCCGACCACAACAGGTAAGTGATTCATACATCCCTACTCTCACAGCTATACTTCACTACTGGGAAAAACATAGCTTTGATTATACGAATCTTTGTTGGCAAGGTGATGTCTCTGCTTCTTACTATGCTGTCTAGGTTTGCCATAGCTTTCCTCCCAAGGAGCAAGTGTCTTTGAATTTCATGGCTACAGTCACCGTCTGCGGTGATCTTGGAGCCCAAGAAAATAAAATCTGTCACTACTTCCATTTCTTCCCCTCCTATATGCCAGGAAGTGATGGGGCCAGATGCCATGATCTTCATTTTTTTAATGTTGAGTTTCAGACCAGCATTTACACTCTCCACTTTCACCCTCAACAAGAGGCTCTTTAGATCGTCTTTGTTTTCTGCCATTAGGGTGGTATCGTCTGCGTATCTGAGGTTGTTGATAATTCTCCCGGCAATCTTAATTCTGACCATCCAACCCGGCGTTTCTCATGATGTACTCTGCATATAAGTTAAATAAGCAGGGTGACAATATACAGCCTTGTCGTACTCCTTGCCCAATTTTGAACCAATCAGTTGTTCCATGTCCAGTTCTTAGTGTTGCTTCTTGACTCTCGTACAGGTTCTCAGGAGACAGGTAAGGTGGTCTGGTACTCCCATCTCTTTAAGAATTTGCCAGAGTTTGTTGTGATCCACACAATCAAAGGCTTTAGCATAGTCAATGAAGCAGAAATAGACTTTTTCTGGAATTCCCTTGCTTTCTCCATGATGCAGCGAATGTTGGCGATTTGATCTCTAGTTCCTCTGCCTCTTCGAAACCCAGCGTGTACTTCCAGTAGTTCTCGGTTCACATACTGCTGAAGCCTAGCTTGTAGGATTTTGAGCATTCTTCAATTTAAGCTGAAATTTTTCAAGAAGAAGCTCATGATCTGAGCCACAGTCAGCTCCAGGTCTTGTTTTGACTGACTGTATAGAGCTTCTCCATCTTTGGCTGCAAAGTACGTAATCAATCTGATTTCGATATTGACCATCTGGTGATGTCCATGTGTAGAGTCGCCTCTTGTGCTGTTGGAAAAGAGTGTTTGCTATGATCAGCGTGTTCTCTTGGCAAAACTCTATTAGCCTTTGTCCTGCTTCATGTTGTACACCAAGGCCGTGCTTGCCTGTTATCCTGGTGATTTCTTAACTTCCTACTTTAGCATTCCAATCCCCTATGATGAAGTGGACATGTTTTTTTGGTGTTAGTTCTAGAAGGTGTTGGAGGTCTTCATAGAACCGATCAACCTCAGCTTCTTCGGCCTCAGTGGTTGGGGCATAGACTTGAATTACTGTGATGTTGAATGGTTTGCCTTGGATTCATACTGAAATCATTCTATCGTTTTTAAGATTGTACCCCAGTACTGCTTTTCCCACCCTTTTGTTGACTATGAGTGCTACTCCATGTTTTCTAAGGGATTCTTGCCCACAGTAGTAGATATAATGGTTACCTGAATTAAATCCACCCATGCTTGTCCATTTTAGTTCGCTGATTCCCAAGATGTCAATGTTCAATCTTGCCTTCTCATTGACCACCTCCAGCTTACCTTGATTCATTGATCTTACATTCCAGGTTCCTAAACAATATTGTTCTTTACAGCATCAGACTTTCTTTTCACCACCAGACACATCCACAGCTGAGTGTCCTTTCGGCTTTGGCCCAGCCACTTCACTCTTTCTGGAGCTACTTGGAAATACCCTCTGCTCTTCCCCAGTAGTATATTGGACACCTTCTGACCTGAGGGGCTCATCTTCCGGCGTCATCTCTTTTAGCCTTGTGATACGTTCCATGGGGTTTTCTTGGCAAGAATACTGGAGTGGGTTGCCATTTCCTTCTCCAGTGGACCACATTTTGTCAGAACTCTCCGCCATGACCTGTCTGTCTTGGGTGGCCCTGCACGGCATAGCTTATGGCTTCACTGAGTTACGCAAGCCTCTTCGCCACAACAAGGCAGTGATCCATGAAGGGCCCCCCAAAAAATATAACAACAAAAAACAGCATATTGTAGCTTGAAGCTCTTACTGCCAGGAACTAAGCCTTAGGAGACATATTTCAATCTTTTAGAATGAGGAAAGAATAAAAGCTAGGAAACCACCAAACATTTGGTGACTGGGGGAAAGGGGGGGGGTCTTGGGCCCAGCTCCAGTGCAGCTGTGGGCCCTACAGTTTTGGAATCTGAATCTGATTCAGACTTAGAGCAGAATGATTTAGAACTCAGTCCAGTCATGAGAAGCTCAGGGCCTGAGACACTGGCTCTGCCTGGCTTCCTATCAGGAATGAATCTGAGCGTGTGGAAATGTCTGGCAGCTCAGATTCAGAATCTGATTGGGAACAGCCAGAATAGAGGGAGGCACCCTCCCTAGTGAGTCCAGATATGGCAAGACTTTCTGCCCAAGACCTTGACACACAGATGGCCCAGGCTGAGTCCCTGCTCTCTCCCTCCAGCATGAGAACTCAAGTTTTGGAGGGGAGAAGGAGGAGGGTGAGGGGTATGACTTGTGGGATGTTAGGGTCTGTTGTGGAGTGAAGCAGGAAAAGTTAGGGGCAGGGCTAATACATTCTGCCAGGTTGACCACTCATGGAAGCCAACATAGGAGGAAGCCACCCTAAGGGAGGGGCATCCCTGCCAAGCAAGTCTGGCTGGGAAGTTCATGCCCAGACTGCTGGCAACTTCTCTAATGTCCACTTCATCTCCTCCATTGATATTGATGTGTGGATTAGCTGGTTATATGCAGTCTGAGAGTTTCCTAGAATCTGCATTTGTAAAGAAACTAGTTGTTTACTAATAAAGTAGTGTTGGCCTGAAGCTTTGTTTCCTGGAGTGTGTTGATTGCAAAGGGAGAAGACAAAGGAACATGATGACACTTCCCATCTGACTGCAGGCTGAAGGAGGGTGATATCAGCCACAGCTCATATGGCCTTGAATGAGACCTCTGATTTACAACCTGATAAATCTTCTGTAGAAACTGAGAAGGAGGACTCTGCAGGGGAGGGGGCTTTGGGGGTATCACCCAGGATATGACACTAACTGAAAAGGGTGGAACAGATGTAGTGATTGTTTACAATCCCCCTGTCAGGAGAGATTTTCAAAAGGGGACCTTTAGCAGCCTCTTATCTATATTTAAGCTGGTGCTCACACTGAAGAGCCTTTGCTGAGAACAACATCTTAAATTCCTAAAATGTTTTCTTGCCTGGACTTATTGTGAATCTTGGACTCTTGCCTGCCTTGAACCTTGTACTATTCAGACGCTGTCTGAGGATGTATTGCTGAACTTTGGACTCTTCCTGTGTCTCTGTGTGACTTCTAGCCTTGGGACTTTCTCTTGAACAAAGTGATGTGCCAATATCCTTTTGCCTATGCTATCTGATTTATTGGGGGCTGAACCCATGTAAGCATTGCTGAAGTCTCTGAAAAGCTGGTCTCTGTAATCTGATCTGCAATAAGAAAGGATTTTGCTGTACTTAATGACCTTTGTCAGCATGCCAGAGTGTTCAGAAAGTTGGGCCTGACAGGTGGGAACAGGGCAAGGGGGCATGGACTTCTTGCAAAATCTGGAAGGCCAGATTGGAACCAGGAGGGGCAGTTTTGACCCCTACGCCTGATGCTCCCCAGCCCTGCCTTAATTCTCCCCTATCCTAATGCCTTTCAACTCTTGTCTGTCATTTACCCAAGACACAACCAATCAGATTGGTGCCAGACATGTGCCAGAGTGGCCCCCAACACACACATGGACACAGAACAGACAAGATGGTGGCAGCCAAGTGACCATTTGTTCCTGCCACCATGGATGTGAATGACAGCCACTGTGTTTATGGATATCTGTGGCCAAGGCAGTACTAGCAAGAAAACAGAGGCTTTTGCCATCTCAGACGTGACCACAAAAGTACAGCCTCACCTTCATGAGGCCTTTCCAAGGTGGCAATCATGATAGTTATGTCCCAAATGGGTGTTGCCATCTTGAAACGTACATGGCAGCAGCACTGTGCATGGATAGTCCCATCGCACATGTCTGTGACCATAGGGTGAATGGCAATGCCATCTTTGGTGTGGTTGAACATACACAATATGATGGCTTCTTTGTTACTGTTGCCCTGTTTTTTTCTTAAGAACATAGGAAGCTGCCTCATATCAGGTCAGATGTTTTGTCCACCTAGCCCATTTTTGTCTAGTCTGACTGGCCGTGGCTCTGGGGCAGGAGGTCTCAGGCACTTGCTACCTGACCCTTTTTAAACTGGAGATGACAGGACTGAACCTGGGATAGCCCGCAAGCAACTATATGCCAGTCTTCCCCAAGCTAGTGCCCCCCAGACTTCAATTCCCAGCATCCCTGACCATTAGTATTGCTGGCTGAGGCTGATGGCAATTGGCATCCAAACATCTGGAGGACATCAGGTTGGCACCCAGGTTTGGCTGGCCTAAGTTCTACCACTCAGTCATGGTTCCTCTCTGTGCTTTCCCCAAGATGGTCAGAACAGTTTACCAATAGTTCTCAGATGATTTCCCAGGGCCAAACCTCCTGAGTTATAGCACTTGACCATATGCCTTCAGACCATTCTCTAGAAGCAGTGGGTGTTTGCTTAAAAAAAAAAAAATCAAGATGGTATAAAACATGTGGACTGGTCATCTGCTCCTGTCCAACCATGTTGTGAGCCATCAAGAGGGAGCTCTGAGCACTGTAGCAAGTGACTCCCTGGGTTTGAGAAGGCCAGAAAAATGTCCCAGCCAGCATAAGGCCTCTACTCGTACTGCATGGTTACCTATTTTCATTTGGAGAAAGCAGAGTAAGAACCAAGATAGCTTTCCCCGTGCTGCTTTTATTGGATGTCAGGGTAGAATTAGCCATGCATCTGAGCACCGTAGCTCCACATGCAATCCATCACCTCGTCTAGGCCTTTTAATTCTTTCCCTCATGGCCTCTTTATGGGGTAATCTGGGAAGTACAGTGTCTGAAATATTGACTGAAGCATCCTGAGTTATTACACTAGACTTATCATGACATTCACTTGCTCTGAATTTAATACCTTCTGTTGCCCTTTAGGTTAAAAAAAAAAAAAAAGTAGCATCAGGTGTGAGGGGAATTCTCCATAAGTCATAGAAGGTGATGAACACCTTCAATTACTGAAGAAAGAATGTTGGGTCCCCATGTAATTAGTTTAATTACAGATGCTAGGTTTCTCAACTAAGTTATAGCTTTAGTTCGATGATCAGCCTTCCCCCAATAGAATGACCCCCTGATGTGTTGGACTACAACTCCCATAATCTCCAACTCCCACAGCCAGTTGCCATGCTGGCTGGGGATGTTGTAGTCCAACACAGCTGGAGGGCTCCAGGTTGCAGAAGGGTGATCTAAATCAAAGCTAACAGAGAATCACAAAGTAAAAAATCCATACATTTCTAAAAATCCATACATTTCTGGTGGCACAAAGTAAAAAATCCATACGTTTCTGGTGGCGGCGGCAGCGGCAGGGGCGTCTTCTTCTTCTTCTTCTTCTTCTTCTTCTTCTTCTTCTTCTTCTTCTTCTTCTTCTTCTTTCTCTCTCTCTCTCTCTCTCTCTCTCTCTTAATGTAGGGTTTCTTTCTAGTTTCCATGGAAGACATCTAAAAACATACCATCCGTACCAGTTAGACTCAGACACTTCCAGGGTGTACGGGGACAGATCTGGTCATTACACAGTCCATCAGTTATTCCACCCTTCCCCAACCTGTTGGCCTCCCAATGTGTAGGCAGGAAATTTGTTTAGCAACCCTCCCACCCTGAGGTGTCCTAAAAACACAGACTGCAAGATTGAGATCGAGAGCATCTCTACACCAGCCTAAAATCGTGCATTTAAAACAGGGCTTTCTGTTTCTGATTTTAAATGCAGGATCATGACGCCTTTACATGCACTTCTTCCCCGCCCCTTTCCCCTTTTAACTGATTCTTCCATATGTTTCATTGGCCTAGCTCCTCTTATTGCGGCTTTTCCTCTTTTCATGAGGAAACTCAAGTGGAACTCAAGCACTATAATTTGATAGCTCATTATCTCCGATCTTTTAAAAAAATGGAATAAAGGTCATTTAGTGTGGGAGATGCCCTGGAGGTTGACAGCGTCATCTAAAGGACCTGCAAACTTCTGTGAGTGAGCAATCTCAATAGCAGGATAAAAGCTCCATGTGAAGAAGCCCCCAGACAGCCTAAATTCCCAATCTGGAAATGTATCCAAATGTGGCAGGAAGAATGTATAGAATATCTTGTCCCTTCCCTAGCATGGATGTTTGGACTGGGGAAAACTGCATTGTGATGGGCCTGTCAGGCTCTGTTATGGATATTGTTGTCCCCTTAGATGGTAAAGGAAGAGGAACGGGACTGCTCAATGGCTGTTCCCAAGCAGCGCTCCATCTGTACTGCATATATATGTTCCAATACTGAATGGAATTTAGATGTTCGAATATCATCCAATAGCTCAGCCTTCCCCAACCTGGTGCCCTCCAGAACTCTTGGACTACAAATCCCAGGATTCCTGGACATTGGCCATTTTGGCTGGGGCTGATGGGAGTTGAAGTCCAACACATCTGTAGGGCAACTGATTGGGGAAGGCTGAGTTACAATATCCATAACAGAGTCCTATGAGCCAATCACAGTGCAGTTCTCCACAATCCAAACATCCATGGATAGTCATGTGACTATGTGCTAGAGAAGGGACAAGATATTTCGTACGTTCTTTCTGCCACATCTGGGTACACTTCCAGAATGGGAATTTAGGTGGACCAGATTTCAATCTTTCAGTCTATGTTTCTGAGACACCTCAGGGTGGGTGGGGAACTAAACAACCTTCCTGCCTTTCAATGGGGAAAAGACTTCATTCATAAGTCTTTGAGAAAATACACTGATGATGGGCGGCCAGCATAAATGCACAAGCATTCGGCTATTGTAAAAGAATGGGGCAGAATATGGATTTCTTTTACAGCTTGAATTTCTGCCAGCATTTTTGTCTAGTGGTCAGAAGAACAGGAAAAAAAATAATTATGAGATACTATTGTTTGGCAGGATCTGCAGCAATAAACAGCTGTCAAGCTTGATTTGGGGGCTGGAGTGAAAAGAGGAAGCATCACAGGGCAGTTGCAGTGAGGGCTGCTTGAAAATGTACCTGTTTAGGAATGCTTCCTATACAGGAATGGTACAAACCACCCCTGTTGCCATCCAGACATGTTGGACTGCAATTCCCATCATTCCCAGGCATCATGGGGAAGGCTGTTGCATACCAAAAAGAGTTCAGCCCAATGGGCAAAGCAACACAGCATGTGCTTGGAGACAACTCATGTGTCAAGTTACCATTTCCCGATTTTGAATTCCTGGGACACCCCGGGGATTAGAACTCCCCACATCCCATGCAAGAAGATATACAGTCAGGGCCAGAAATATTGGAACAAGGATAACTGTTTTGGCAGTTGGCCTCTGTACACCACCACATTGAAGTTGAAAGGACACACACCCAGATGGGAGCGAAGTCAGGACTTTCAGCTGTAATTCAAGGGGTCTGACAAAAGTGGGGCACTAACCATTCAGGAAGGACAGCCAGTGGCATACACACACACCCATCGTTGGTGGCTCATAAGTAATGGAACAAACCAACATCATTTCAAAAGTAAGGATCGCCTTTAATACCTGGATGAATATCCTTTGCAGTCAATGACTGCCTGAAGTCTGGAACCCATGGACATGACCAAATGCGGAGTTTCCTCCCTCGAGATGCTTTGCCAGGCCTTTACTGCTGCTTGTTTGTGGGTCTTTCTGCCTTCAGTCTTGACTTCAGGAAGTGAAAAGCATGCTCTATTGGGTGGAGATCAGGTGACTGACTTGGCCATTGAAGAACATCCCACTTCTTTGCCTTCAGAAACTCTTGGGTAGCTTTTGCTGTATGTTTTGGGTCATTATCCATCTGCAATATGAAGCGGCATCCTATCAGTTTGGCAGCATTCGGCTGAATCTGAGAAGAAAGTGTAGCCCTATACATTTCAGAATTCATCCTGCTGCTTTTATCAGCAGTCAGGTCATCAATAAACACCAGTGACCCAGTTTCATTGGCGGCATACATGCCCATGCCGTAACACTGCCTCCACCATGTTTGACAGATGATGTGGTATGCTTTGGATCATGAGCTGTTCCTTTCCTTCTCCATACTTTTATCTTCCCATCATTCTGGTACAAGTTAATCTTGGTTTCATCAGTCCAAAGAATCTAGGGGTGCATGAAAGTCCCTTATCTGTCCTCGAAGCTTTTCGCGGTGGGGGGGAGGCGCTTCGCTGCTCCCCCCACGAAGTTCAGGCCGGGGGGAGAGGCTTCCCGCATCTCCCGGCCGAAATTCAGGCCGGGGAGGAGGCGTCTTGCCTCACCCGGCCGCGAACTAAAAAGTTAAAAAAAAAAGGCCCCGTGATAGGCTATGTGACGATTAACGTAGCCTATCACGGCTAGATCTGCAAAGTCAGCCATGATAGGCTACGTACATCGTCACGTAGCCTATCACGGGTGACTTAAAAAAAAAAAAAAAGCGCGTACGCAAATGGCGGCCCCCATAGGGAGCCGCCATTCGCGTTCCTTATTTGGTCGCTGTAGTCTACGTAAATCTTTACGTAGACTACGGCGAAAATAAGGGCAACGCAAATAGCGTTGCCCTTATTTTCGCCGTAGTCTACGTAAAGATTTACGTAGACTACAGCAACCAAATAAGGAACAGGAATGGCGGCTCCCTATGGGGGCCGCCATTATCCGTACGCGCTTTTTTTTTTTAAGTCACCCGTGATAGGCTACGTGACGATGTACGTAGCCTATCATGGCTGACTTTGCAGATCTAGCCGTGATAGGCTACGTTAATCGTCACATAGCCTATCATGGGGGCGTTTTGTTTGTTTTTTTCTTTTATTGGAATGGCGGCGGCGGCAGCCGGTCGAAAGACCGGCTGCCACTCCCGCCCCAGACGAAGACCCGCCGGACCCGCTGCCGGGAGGGACATTCGGCAAAGGTAAGTCCCGTCCTGGGGGGGTGCGGGGGGTGCGGGGGGTGCAGAGAATTTCTCCCCAGAACTTGTTCGGGGGGCCGAACACGTTGGCGCTCGGCCCCCTGAAGTTTCGGGGAGAAATTCTCCGCCAACCCTAAAAGAATCTTATTCCAGAACTGGGCAGGCTTTAGGTGTTCTCTGGCAAAGCCTAATCTGGCCTGTCTGTTCTTGAGCGTTACCAGTGGTTTGCACCTTGTTGTGAAGCCTCTGTATTTACATTCATAAAGCCATCTCTTGATTGTAGATGTTGACAATGACATGCCTACCTCTGCAAAAGCATTCTTGACCTGGCTGGCTAGATGTTGTGAAAGGGTTTCTCTTCACCGTGAGCAGCGTTCTGTGGTCACCCACTTTAGTTGCCTTCCATGGTCTTCCAGGCCTTTTGCTGTTGCTGAGCTTGCCAGGTAATTCCTTCTTTTTCAGGATGTTCCAGACTGTTGTGTTGGCCACTCCCACTGTTTTTGCTATCTTTCTGATGGGTTTATGTTGTTTCCTCAGCCTAATGATGGCCTCCTTCACTTGCATGGACACCTCTTTGGACCTCATGTTGGGAGTTCCAGTGAACAGCCACCAAATGCAAATGTAACACTCAGAGCCACCTCCAGGCCTTTCATCTGCTTGATTGATCATGGGGTACCCAGGAAACAGGCCACACCTGGCCATGCAGTGGCTTGTCAGCCATTCGTTCCATTACTTATGAGCCACCAACAATGAGTGTGTGTGTGCTTGCCACTGGCTGTACTTCCTGAATGGTTAGTGCCCCACTTTTGTCAAATCCCTTGAATTACAGCTGGAAGTCCTGACTTCACTCCCATCTGGGTGTGTTTCCTTTCACCTTCAATGTGGTGGTGTACAGAGGCCAACTGCCAAAACAGTTATCCTTGTTCTAATATTTCTGGCCCTGACTGTATATTCAATGATAGAAAAAAACCTGCCAGTTGAAGACCCAAGTTACTGTCTCATGTTGACTCAGGCTACACAAAGCCAGGAAAAAGCAGATGTGCCCCGTGATCAGCAATGACATTGTGCAATGTCACAAATTGTGCTTGCTTACAACTTGCCCTCCATACACCCACATTTTTCCTTGGTCTTTCAGGCCCAACTCCAGAGGGGGAGGATGAAGTGCCTGGGACCACATTGTCCTGGTCCTGTCTTGCCTTATGAAGCAAGGCCTTATGGACCTTACTGGATTGCCAGACGAATACTCCCATGAGCATTCCAGCCTTCTCAATATTCTGTGCTTTCTTCTAGGCAGTAATGATGCTTCCCTCATGCCTGTCAATTGTACTGGAACAGGATGAAAAAGGGAATCCCAATACACCTTAACACCTTCCCTTGGAATGCTGACATGACCCATATATTGGGGGGGGGGGATCAATGATGCCGGAGGCTTCTCCACTCCAAGGAGTACAGAGTGAAGGATGCATGCAACACAGTGGCTTAATTTTGCAAGGCTTGTTTCAGCCCCTTTTGTGGAAGCACTATGTATTATGCCCCAACTATCTATGTAACAGGACACATTAGCAGTGCAATCTGAACATGCCTACCCAGAAGTACACATCAATGAGATCCATGGGGGTTACTCCAAGGTAAGTGGGCATTGGATTGCATCCTAAATCACTTTTGAGTTTTGAGGCTGCCTCAGAAGTAGGCAAAATAGACAGCTATTTATACAAAGATTTCTTCCTTTCTTCCAGATTAACCATCCAATGATGAGCTAGTTTGCACATGTATGTACATTCCTCATTCCCTCTCTCTTACATACACACACACACACACACACACACACACACATTTTTGGCACTACCAACAGCAAAGAGAAAAATGAAACTAGAGAGAAGAACCCCCCCCCCCCACACACACACACACAACCAACGAGCTGTCTCCAAATTAAGAACAAAATGCAGAAACACCGAGGGGCCAACATTTCCAAACTGCCCATGTGAGTGATGTCCTCCATGATATAATGACAATCTGTGGAAGAAAAGTAGGTTGATACACTATGATTCTTTTCACTGCTAGTTTCCTCATCCAAAAAGGGAATAATAAGTGAATCTCCCTAATGGATAGCTCTTTTTGGATAGGGAGCTTTCCTGTAATTTTCCACAGGGAAAACACAAAAGTAGAACTTCTCTTTTTGGATGAGACATACTGCAGCAAAATATACATAGGGAAAAGTGAAGCCATCCTGCATCTGCACATCTGCCATGTATTGTAAAATTCAACAGATCTAGTTTAAAGCTCCTTTTTAAAAAATTGGCCAGTTTAAGGCAACCAAATTCTATCTAGGGATGAACAAAGCCATCCACTTCTAGTCTGTGTCACTTTTGCAGGTGTTTCATAATAAGTTCATTCTATCCTGTTCCTGCATTAATCTGCAATTTTTTTAAAATCCTCACAGAATGTGCATTTAAATACATATCGAAATACACATTTCTAATTGTATTTTCTCTTAGTATATGCATTTTAACATGCATTTTGGTGCATTCTTTGAGCAGAGAACCACATCTTGTCGTATCTGGAGAAGCGTGAAATCCAGTGGATACCTACATTCCAATATGCATATTAGACCAGGAGATGTGGATCAGGTCAGTTTATTTTGGGATTTGCAAAGATTAAATACTTCAAACATCCCAGATAATATCACCTGCCACAATCGAACACATGCTGAAGCCCCTTGACGTCAATGGACCTAAAAGCAAGCTTAACTCTGGGTTGGACTGTGGCCAAAGCGTGTTCCAGAAAATCTGTGCCTTCTTTGATAAATGAAAAGGAATAAAAAGTCGAAATCATTTTGTCTCATCCCTAAATTAAGTACAAATTAGTGTGTGATGACAGGCATAGTCAATGTTTCAAGACAATTAATATGAACATGGTCTAATCTGATTGGTTTAAAGTAACAGACAAAAAAAAAACCTGCATGTGCTCATACGGATGGACGGGTGCCCCCCACGCCTGGTTTTGTCAGGTGCCCACCCAAACTTCCCGTACTCGCAGGCCACTGGACCCATGCTCGCCCCCGCCAGCACTCGCCAAGCCACTTGTACTTACCTGGGAGCCATCAGCAAGTGCTGTGAGTGCCATCTTACAAAAAAAAAGGTGCTCGCAAAATATGTGCACATCGAGTTTTGCACAAAAAGGGGCTGGGAATGGCTCACCAATGGCTCCTGGGTGAGTACGGGCCACTCCACAAGCATGGGGGGGGGTGAGAGGGGGATGCAGCTCGCCAGCATGGGAAGAGGGGAGTCCATTGGACTCCTGGATCCAGCCGGGCACCCACGCCATCCCTATGTGCTCATTTCACACTGATAAAATCCAAAATATTACAAGGGCTGAACACAGCCCTTGTAATGTACAGTTTATCTATGGACTATGCACATAATTTTTCTTCAGCTGAACTTTGCCCATAATAATCCTGATGCTTTAGAAGTGAAGGGCTCTTAAGATAGGAATACCTGCTTTGTGTCTTCACCAGTTGCTGAGTTTGCCTTGCCTTCAGGCTTGGGCTATAAACAAAGCAAGCGTGTGTCTGGGAGAGAATGCTTGATATCGATCAGGGAGAGACTAGTTAACTTGAAGCCCATGCAGGAGGGTGGAAAAGAGAATATAACTGCAGTCAAAAGGTACTGTGATCTCACCTTTGAGTTTCTGGGGTTCTTGTCCTCTATTCTGGTGAGTGGTTCTTTAGAGATGCCAGTCAAAGGGAATGAACCTGAAGGATATTGATTTGAAAGGGGGAGAGCAGGTGGCAAAAATCCAGCCATCCTGTATTGGAGAGGAAGTGTACTACAATGAAATTGTCGTGTTCTGGAGTTGGAAGTATACTGTGGAGGTTAATAGGGGAATGTATGTCATTGACAGACACAGCACATGGGGAAAGCACTTGTATTTCCAATTTGGAGTCTCCAAAACAAATCACACTCCCCATATTATTATTTTTTACCCTTTGGGGTCACAGGTAGCTTAATGCCATTCAACATTCATTCATTCATTCATTCATTCATTTTATTACATTTCTATACTGCCCAATACCTGAAGCTCTTTTGAAGATGTTCTGGTTGGCACACTTGAATCCTAGAACAAGGGATCTCCAGACCTCCTTGCTAGCTCGCCAATGGCAAGTTTTCCATGGAGTGCAGGAGAGGGGGGAACTGATTCCATTTGCTTTTGCTTTGCAAAGGGCACAAGCAGAGTGACAGTCTGCCACAGTGTGTGATGTCTGTACGTGCCGTACTTGGAATAAAGTCCCAACCCATCCACCTGGCTATGTGCGCCTCTCTATAGGCTCTGTGGGTCAGCAGGGTCAGGTGACATAAGGTTCCAATAGGCTTCTACTTGGTCCAGTAAAGCAGCTTTCCCCAGCCTGGTGTCCTCCAGATGTGTTGAAGTAGCACTCCCATCATGCCCAGCCAGCATGCCCAAGACATCTGGAGGGCATCAGAAGACTGGTATCAAGCCTTTGATTTCTGGCCTTGGTCCTGAGTCCAAACAATTTGTGATGCAGGCACAGACAGAGCTGGGGGGAGTCTATATGGAAATGGAATGAGAAGCGCTTCTGGTATTATCCAGATTTTCATGAAATCGCTTTTGGTCCATCCCAGGCACAGGAAGCAAAAAACCCACTTTTCAAAGGTCAAACTGCACTTTATCTGCCTTACTTTGCAGTTGGATGGGTAGACGTTTACCTTACACCTCTCCCCTTCACATCCACCAAATGTGAACCAGTAATTGACTTCCCTGACCCAAACTAAGCCTCCTCCTCCTCCACACAAACACAGAGGAAGATCACAGACACAGGGGATTCTTCTGAAGGAGAGACATGAATAAATCGGCAGCTGCTATCTGTGAATGGAAAAAGCAAACTGCTGTATTACTCTGAAGGAGCAACACAGCATGATTCCGTCACTGGGGAGGTTTGTTCCCAGCCTTGTCCCTGCTCCCTTGCTGTGCTGACTGCCCTTTCTCCTTCTTTTAAGGGTATTCCTTAGTCGTAGGTGTATTGCGTGACTGCGAAGTTGCGGGTGTATTGTGACTGCAAAATACTGAGGCTGCCTACCCTCTCCCCTTCCCTTCTGGGTATTCCTTAGTTGTAGGTGTGTCGCACCACTGCAAAGTTGTAGGTGTATCACAGGAACGTGACTGTCAAATACCATAGCTGCAGGCTCCTTCTACTGGCTGCCCTTTCTCCTTCAGCTCTGCATATTCTTTATTGTGCACTAAATATAAATGAGCTACTCCACTATTGTGAATGAATAGCAGAGCTGCTGCTATTATGAACGGGAAAAGGAGACTACTTATTGTGAAAGCAGCCCTACTGGAAATGGGGGGAAAGAGGGAATGTGGGGGGCACCCCTTGACCACATCACTTGCAGATCACAGCTAGGTCACAAAGGCATGTCCAGGCTTTAATGGAACAGTGTGCTGCCTCCAGAGCAGCATTTAAGAAAAGCAACGGAATAAAAGGACTTTCCAAAAATGCTCATTTGGGGGATGGATGCTGGAGGATGGCGGTGGACTGGCGACAATGTCAACTGTCTCAAACATCACCAGTGCACTCCACTACTGCATTAAATTGGCTGTGTAGATTGGCCCCTTGTCTCAAGCTGCCTCTCTCTGCTTACTCTCCAACCTCTTTAACTGGAAATCCGCTTCTTTCTTTCACTGACTCCATGCACACCACTCTCAAAGTTCAGACGCCACTGCTTTCCCCCATTGCTGTGGATTGGTTCCTCTTTCACTCCTCCCTCCCTGCCCCTTCCCTGATCAGCACTATGGTCAGGGTAGGACTTGGGGGGCAGAGATCTAGGGCTTCACTGAGCACAATGCAGCAGGGTTGGCTTACCACACTTTGATATAAGTGACATAATCCATATTACCATCTCATAATGTAAGAAGCTGGTGTGGTGTAGTGGTGAGAGTGCTGGGCTGCAACTCGGGAGATCCAAGTTCTAGTCCCCACTCATCCATGAAGCTCACTGGGTGACTTTGGGCCAGTCACTCATTTTCAACCTAACCTACCTCACAGGGTTGTTGTGAGGATAACATAGAGAGGAGGAGGAGGACTATGTGAGGCCTTGCGTTCCTTGCAAGAGGAAAAAAAAGGTGGGGCTGCCTTTGAAAATGGCCTGGAAACTTCAGCTTGTCCACAATAGGGCAGTGAGACTATTAACTGGCCAACATGGTCATATTACACCAATACTCTTTCATCTGCACTGGCGGCCAGTCCATGTCTGGACCCAATTCAAAGTGCTGGTACTAATATTCAAAGCCCTAAATGGCTTGGGGCCAGGTTACCTGAAGGATTGTCCCATATATACCTGCCCAGACCCTAAGATCAGCTTCAGCAGTCCTTCTCGGGGAGCCTCTGCCAAAGGAAGTGAGGAGGGTGGCTACTAAGAAGAGGGCCTTATCTGCTGTGGCACCCCAGTTGGGGAATGAGCTTCCCAGAGAGGTTTTCCTGTCACCTACATTGTTTTTATTCTCCCAGGCATTTTAGTTTTTCAATTTGTTTGTATCTGGTATTGTATTTTAAATGTTTGCATTGATGCTAGCTTTTGTTTGGTTATTTTTATTTATATTGTAGTTTTAAAGTTTTAAACTTTTATATTGTATTTTATCGTCTGTATTTTATAATTTTAATTGTTGTGCTTGGTTGTTCCTGCTCCTCTTGCTGCCCTCTGTCATGCTCCCCACATCCTCCTTTCTTAGTCCTCTCCCAGCTTCTATTATCTTATTTCCTTTGATGACCCCCCTGCCTCTCCTTTTCCTAAAGTACAGCGAGGTAGTTTTAAACCCCGGACTTAATGGTCTTCCAGTCCCCACCACCACCACACACACACACACACACATTTTAGATAGCCTTGGTTATTATTTGGGTTCTGAAGCACACAGCTCACATTTTTCTTCTAGCCTGCTCCACGCCACTGTTGTCAACGCTTCACAATTGCTTGTGCATACCTGATACGTTAGAGCAAAAACACAAAACAAAACACGTGTTTGCCAACCTTGATAAAAAGGGAAATACTCTGAACATGTGCAGTTTTGCATTTTAAACTCACTTAAAATCATAGCACCATCATGATTACTGAAAAGAAATGGATCTTGCTTCTGCTATCCTTATACAAAACACATTTACTTGGGAATAAGCACCTTTTTTTGTAGAAAAGGTCTGCATGTTTTAAAAGTAACAATAATAAAATGAGCATCTGTGACCATGTGTATCTATTTATTGTAGTTGTTTATTGCTACATTTATATCCCACTTTTTTTTCTTCTTGCAAGGAACCCAAGGGGCCTTACATGTTCCCTCTACTCCTCTCCATTTTATCCTCACAACAACCCTGTGAGGTAGGTTAGGCTGTCCCCACTGGGGACTAGAACCAGGATATCTCAATCAGCTGCCCCCAGACTATAGAATTTTTAGAACATGAGGAGGAAGGAAGGAAGGAAGGAAGGAAGGAAGGAAGGAAGGATGCTGCAGCAAGCAGCCTCAACCCCAGGGGCTCTGTCATGCCCACGCAGGCCCAGGTGCGACTGTCAGCCCTGTTTGCTCCTGCTCCATCACCTGGCACTCACTGGGTGGTTGTTTGTCCCTCACCCCCAGCCCTAAGCTGCAGGACCCTTGACTTTGGCCCTGATGTGCAACCCTAGGTGCACCTAGGGATGTACAAAAGTCACTTACCTTTCCGCGGGTTATGTTGATGGGGGGGAGGCGTTCCGTCCCGCCCCTGGGAATCCTCGACGGGGAGGAAGGTGATCCGTTCTTCCCCCCGGAATCCTCCACGGTCTGCTGTGCTCTGCGGCAGCTCCGCGGAGCAGCTGGCCAGGCCCAGGCCAGAGCCGTCCGCAGCCGGATTTCCGGCCGCGGAGGGCTCTGGGTAATTAAAAAAAAAAACACGTATTCAAACGGCAGCGGCTACAGCCGCCGCCATTTGCATTCCTTATTTTTGGCCATCTTAGTCTACGTAAATATTTACGTAGACTATGACAGCGAAAATAAAGGGGAACGCTAAAACAGCAAATCAAAAAGGGACGCAAATAGCGCCCGCTATGCTATTTGCATTCCCCTTATTTTCGCCGTCTTAGTCTACGTAAATATTTACGTAGACATAACTAAGACAGCCAAAATGTAAGTAAAATGTAAAATGCAAGTAAAATGTCTTATGTAAGTAAGACATAACTTACATAACTAAGACGGCCAAAAATAAAGAATGCAAATGGCGGCGGCCATAGCCGCTGCCATTTGCGTACGCATTTTGTTTTTGTTTTTTTACCCAGCCATGATAGGCTACGTAAATCTTTATGTAGCCTATCACGTCTTGTAAAAAAACACACACACACACCCCCGACAAGACTGCAAATGGCGGCGGCGACAGCTGGTTGGAAGACCAGCTGCCGCAGGCGCCGCCGCTGAAGTCGCCGCCGCAGCCGCCACCTCCTGGAACATCCGCCCCAGGTAAGTCTCGTCCCAGGGGGATCCGCGGGGGGGGGGGCGGGAGGCAGGCTGTTCCGCTACAGATTTCGGGGGGCTGAATGCACTGGCATTCGGCCTCACTGAGATCCGTGGCGGAATTCTCTGACATCCCTAGGTGCACCACTGTTAGGGCTTTGGTGCTTCTAATCATTTCTTCCCTAAGCCCTTCTGTCTGCCCCATAACAAGCTAGGTTCTCACACCGTTCTGCCTGCCGCTACCATTCTATGATATGATGGGTCAGTTTGGCCCATCAGTGCCAGAGCTTTAACTCCCCTGCTAATATATCCCTAGCCCCAGCAATCAGATCTGCCATGTTTGACATAAGACTGCCTCTAATTTATAGTTGCATCTGAAAGCATATATACCCCTCCATAAATGGAGGCAGTTTCTTGTTCCGTGGGCATGAGTTCCTTTATTTATTAATCTCGGGTTTGCTTTGGCTTTGTTCTCTCCTCTGGCTGCTCTTTCCACATTTGCAAGCACAGCCTGCGAACATGGTATCACAATCAATCGCTGTCGAGCTGATTACACGGCATCCTCAGGTAGGAGGGACGGCGTGCTCCAGAAGAGCCACAGAGCAGCGATGAATGTGTTTTCAGGCAAATGTCCACAGCAATTAAAAATAATGAGTAGAGGCGTCCTCGCCACCACTGAACAATGCCAAGCATCAGGTAGCCCATTTGTAAGGCTGAAATTGTTGATTTTTGTGCCTGCAAAATGTGTTTATCAGAAGGAGGGAGAGACCTGTAATTGGGGGGTGGGAAGACTTTGGATCTCGTTCCACAAGGAGGAGTTGGCATGGGTAACTGTAGGCAGTAATGATAGTCCAGAGCGCCTCCCCACATCAAAAGATCCTTTGTAGCATAACACAGAAAGTGCCATTTCTTCCACTGGTGCCAGGGTGCATTGTAGCTAGCAATTTATTTATCTAAAAGTTAGAGCAGAAGAGGAAAACATAAATGAATATAATTAGCATGTTAAAACTAGAGATGTTACCACTAGGTCTTACCAAAAGAAAAGGAAGTGAGAGTGCTGCCAAGGTGAACTCAAAGGTACATGGACCAGAGGAAGAGGCATTATACCACATCAGATCATTGGTCCCATCAAGCTCAATACTGTAGACTCTGCACTGACCAGTGTTTGGTGCGAGAAATCACCCAAGCTTTCAAGACTGACCTGCCTGCACTTCCAGAGCTCTGATGTGATGGCCTTGCAGGAGGCGAGCAAGGCTTATTTAGCTGGTCTTTTTGAAGATACGAACCTGTGTGCCATCCATGCTAAGCGGGTCACTATTATGCCCAAGGACATCCAGTTGGCTCACCGCACTCACGGAGAAAGGCCTTAAAAATTAATCTCACAGTAGGGCTTCTACGTTCAGAAACCAAGGCAGCAACTCTCCAGGGTTTCAGGTAGGGATGGGCAAAGATGTAATGCTGAAACGTGTTGAGGTTCTCTGAATTCCTCCTCGAAGCTCAGTTCGCCCTATTCGCATCTGGAACATGAGCATCTCTTTTTCTTTTTTCTTTTTTTAATTGGGAAAATGAGCATATGTTAGTGTGTGACCAAAAATGTGTTCATTTCCCCATAGGCTAAAGTGTGAAGAAAAGATGCAGATTTTGGGGGGTAAGTGTGCACTTGCAAAAGTGGGCACTTTCCAACATGAACACAAGTTCGGGGAATTGCAGACATTTCCTGAGAAATGTGTTCCTGCACACATTTCTGTTCAGGGTTGCAAATGGGACATCTCCTCATGATTTGCAAACAGGAACAAAATTACCATACATCCCTAGTTTCAGGAAGGAGTAGGGGTGTACAGATTCCCCACCATCTGTTCTGGTGGGGAATCCATGGGGGGGGGGAGTTGATCCATTCCTCCGCCCCCCCCCGAATCCTCCAGAGCGGTTCCGCTCCTCTCGGATTCCGGGGGGCGGGGGAACTGGCTTGGGGGGTGCTTACCTTCCCTCCTGCCAGCCAGAGCCATTCGCCTCCTCCTTGTCCCTGCCGATTGCCGTGTCTTTAAAAAAAAAGCGATCAGGAAGATGTGCCCATAGACTTATATGCAAATAGAGTCATGAATCTTGCATATAAGTCTATGTGTCCGTAGACTTATACGCAAGATTCATGGCTCTATTTTGCATATAAGTCTATGGGCACATCCTGCTGATCGCATGTGCCCATAGACTTATATACAAAATAGAGCCGTGAATCTTGCATATAAGCCTATGGACACACAGACGCAAGATTCATGGCTCTATTTTGCATATAAGTCTATGGGCACATCCTCCTGATCTTCCTTTTTTTAAAAAAAAGACATGGCAATCGGCAGGGACAATGAGGAGGCGAACGGCTCTGGCTGGCAAGAAGCAGCCGAGTGCCGTTCCGCCTCCAGTCCTCCTGGAGCGGAGGTAAGTGGTCCCAATCCGCTGCAGATTCCTGAGGCTGGGTTCCTTGGAACCCAGTCTCATTTGAATCCACAGCGGATTTCTCTGACATCCCTAGGAAGGAGTCTTTCCTGGCCCTAGCTGGAAACACTGGGAATTGAACATAGGACCTTTTGCATGCAAAGCATGTCTTCTACCGCTGTGCTACAGCCCCTTCCCTAAAATATGACCCCTCTGCCAGGCTAAGTGAAGCCAGTCTGGAAGGTTCTTCACTGAAAAGCTATAGTGACATGGTTCACCACATGGGGCAGTGGTCAACAGTTGCTAGCAGAATAGCAAGCTGTGTCACACTCACTGGTCTCAGGAACTGTTGACCACTGCCCCATGTGGTGAACCATCTCACTACAGCTTCTCAGTGAAGAACCTTCCAGACTGGCTCCACCCTGGCTGGCCATTGGCACGAAAGAGGTTCAGAGGGCTTCCTGTCTCAGTGAATCTTTGCTTGATCAACAAGGTCTGCCTAAGGTCCAGCGTGTTCTCCACTCCTGTCTTCCAGTTTGCCATCTGATCCTGATTGCTCTTTACTCTGGGCTCCTGGTTCCTGACTCTTGACTCATTCCATATGGCTGCCCGTAGCCCAGTCCTGACACCCTCCATGTAACTCAGAGTTCTTGTTCAGGATAAACATCTTAGGAGTTCCAAGGGAAGAAACATCATTTAAAGCAGATTCATGGAATATCTCAGGTTTACACACCCTTATGCAACACCCCCCCAAGTCACTAAAGCAACCCCATTCAGCAAATGGTTTTGTGCTAAAAGTGTTAAAAGTAGAAAATGGAGGGAGCAATCCTATGTGGATAGGCAGCTGCCTCCGAACTCATAGGTGACCACCTATCCAATGCAGGGTGGCCGGACCACAGAGGGGATCTTCTCCTCCGTGCTCTAGCCACCTTGCATTTGCAGCTAGATGGCCCATTTCAGCTGTCTAGCTGCAGAGCTTTAGAGTGGCGGGGGCAGCAGATGGACGATGGATAGTTAGTGTTGTACTGGCCCTTCCAAGGTCCTTTCCCCTCCCCACCCCAGGAACACCCCCTTTCCTCCTGCTCTGCTCCACATTGCTCTCATGAGTGCAGAGGTGGGGACAATCTGCGCTGCCTATGAGGTGGCAGGGAAGAGGGCGGGGAGGCGGTTTTCTGGGAACCGACCTCAGAGTGCGAGCTCTGAGGTCAGTTCCCGAAAACCAAATAATCCCATGGCCATCCAGCTGCTGTCTAGCGGCCATAGG
Organism: Heloderma suspectum; assembly: GCF_057233095.1. Lineage (NCBI taxonomy): Eukaryota > Metazoa > Chordata > Lepidosauria > Squamata > Helodermatidae > Heloderma > Heloderma suspectum. The sequence goes on from NC_139461.1 coordinate 9,642,788, forward strand.
ATTGCGCCCTGATATTCTTTCTAGAAGATTAAAAACTAGGGATGTACGAAACACTTACCTGGTTTCGTCCAGGGACATCCACGGTGGGGGGGAGGTGCTCTGTCCCTCCCCCTGAAATCCCCGATGGGGGGGGAGGTGATCCGTTCCTCCCCTCCAGAATCCTGCCCAGCCAGCTCCGCTACACAGCCAGGCTGCGGAGCCACCAGCCAGGCCAACCTGCAGCGGGGCCTCCAGCCACTGCCAGGCTGCTGTGGACGCAAATGGTGTCCTGAGTAGGGGACACCATTTGCATCCCTATGGTAGCCCATGATAGGCTACGTAAATATTTATGTAGCCTATCACGGAGAAAACGGGAACGCAAATGGCGTAGGGGAAGCCATTTGCATCCCCGCTTTAGCCGTGATAGGCTACGTAAATATTTACGTTGCCTATCACAGGCTACCATAGGGACGCAAATGGCATCCCCTACTCAGGACACCATTTGCATCCGCAGCAGCCCGGCAGCGGCTGGAGCCACCACCACTGCTGCTGCCACTGGAGCCGCCGCCAGGTAGGCTCCGTTCTGGGGGGCTTTCGCGGGGTGGTGGGGTGGGCTGCTCCTTTCTGCCATGGATTCCGGGGGGCCGAATTCATTGGAATTCGGTCCCCCTGGGATCCGTGGTGGAATTCTCTAAGATCCCTATTAAAAACATAGCAAAACAACCACCATGTGAAATATAACCCTAGCCTGCTGGAAGGAAGAGGAAGTAATAAGAACAGCGTGTTTAAAGCATATATTATTTTTCAAGGAAATATAACACATACTCAAGAGCAATTTGTCATTAAAACCCTTATTAATTGAATTCCAACATTCTTTTTTTAATGGCATGCTGGGGAGAACAGTCTCACAAAAAAAGCAAGAAGAACTGCCCTGCTCACATGTAAAAGCCATCTAATTAAGCCTTAATTAAACACAGTCCTCAATGGCTTAGCGGGAATCCTCTTAAGCTGAGGCATTCTTATGCTCCAGACGGTATAATGAAATACTTAGCTTTGATTTACTAACACCAGAAAAGTTCCAATGGCACTTTCCTCTGATATCTAATTTGAAACAATACAAAACAGAATGGAGGAAATCACTCGGCTCTGATAATGGTTGGGGCGATTTACTGAATGGCTGCCACAGTGATGTAATTACATAGTAACAAAGGAGCATGAAAGACAGAAGGACCTGAAAAATCTTGCACATGAAAGGAACAGGCATAGCCTCAGGCAGTACAGGGAACAGATATCTGTCCTTTGTTCTCAACCACTGGATTCTAGAATAAGGGAAAGAAACCCTTTAGAGGCTTGTCTGCATTAAAAAAAACATGACTGTTGTGGTTCCTTTTCAGAGAATTCTGAGAATTGCAGTTTTAGTTTTTGTTTTAATTGGAAGATGGAGATGTCTCATAGACAATTCTTTGCATGCTTACCACTACTTGTACACCAGTTGCTGGAGAACATGACCAGGGGATGCCGTACTTGTGGGTTTCTCACAGGCAGCTGGTTAGTCTGTGAACAGAATGCTGGACTAGATGGACCTTGGTCTAATCCAGCATGGCTCTTCTTCTGTTCTTTCTGTATAATCATGCCTAGAGTTCTAACAAAGTGCACCACTTACTGAGCAGAGAAGTGGGGCAGTCAAAATTAGCTTGTCCAGCAATGAGATCTAGAAACGTTCCATTAAAAAAGGGAAGTTAAAGAATGACCACATTCTTTGCAAGGTTCCAAAACAGACATGAGATCAGATGTAGACGCAGACTGTGTTATTATGGAATAACTGCCCTAGGCCTGTGTGTACTCCGTGTGGTGCAATTTGAGCTCGGTGAGCTTTGGATAGCTGAGTACTGGCCATATACCATGGCAGAATTATGTTTACTTTTGCTTTCTTCTTCAAAACCTTCAGCAGGGTTTTATTTGTTTCTTTTTAAAGATGTTCCCATTATATTATTCTCGGCAGGGCAGGGCGGTAGGGTGAGGCGGTGGGGTGGAGGAGAGAATAGTGCCGCTTTGTTTTTAGAAGAAAGCTGTTACCTTACTGCATAATCCTATGCATGTTTAGACAGAAGAAAATCCTACAACTCCCAGCATTCCTGGGAATATTGGGAGTTGTAGGACTTTCTTCTGTCTAAACATGCATAGGATTGCACCCTTAAGCAATGAGAAAGCTAAGGAAGTCTGAAGGGATCCCAGCCATGAAGAGACTAGGGATGGCGGAGAATTCCGCCACGGATTTCAGTGAGGCTGAATGCACTGGCATTCGGCCCCCCGAAATCAATGGCAGAAAGGCCTGCCCCCCCCCCCGTGGATCCCCCCCAGGATGAGACTTACCTGGGGGGGATGTTCCGGACAGCGGCGGCTCCAGCGGCAGCGGCGGCGGTGGCTGGTCTTCCAAACGGCTGCCGCCGCCATTTGCAGTCTGTCCCCCCCCCCCCAATTCATGCTAGGCTACGTAAAGACTTACATAGCCTATCATGTCTGGGTAAAAAAAAAAAAAAAAAGCATACACAAATGGCGACGGCTACGGCGGCCACCATTTGCGTTCCTTATTTTTCGCCGTTTTAGTCTACATAAATATTTACGCAGACTATTATGGTAAAAATAAAGGGGAATGCAAATAGTGTAGTGGGCACTATTTGTGTTCCTTTTTGATTCGCCATTTTAGCCTACGTAAATATTTAGCCTATGTAAATATTTACATAGGCTAAAACGGCGAAAAATAAGGAACGCAAATGGCGGCTGCTGTAGCCGCTGCCATTTGGGTACGCGTTTTTTTTTTTTACTTTGCCGTGATAGGCTACGTAAATATTTATGTAGCCTATCACGGTTAAATACAGGGACGCAAATGGTGGCAGCTATGGCAGCCGCCATTTGCATCCCTGCTGCCCAGTGGCCGGATGTCCGGCTGCGGGCGGAGCCAGCCAGCGGCTCCGCGGAATCCCCGTGGAGCGGATCTGGCCTGGCAGGACTCCGGGGGGAGGGATGGAGCGCCCTCCCCATCGAGGATTGTGGGGGGAGGGATGGAGCACCTCCCCCCCCCCACCACGAAGGAGATCCACGAAACAGTAAGTGACTTTCGTACATCCCTAGAAGAGACAAGACACCAGTTTGGTGTTTAAATGGACAACTTGTATTAGCTATAATTTTTAAAGAACTGCAATAGGTTGAAATGGTAGCTTCTAAATCCCTCCTACACATGTGGATCTCTATTAACTTTTTCTGCTGAGCCGCTTTGGAGTACATAAAAAGATAAGTCTGGATGAGACCAAGAGGTCATCTAGTCCAGCATTCTCTGGACAAACATCTGCCTATGGGAAACTCACAAGTAGGACATGAGTGTAATAGAACCTGCCCAGTCACGTTCCCCTGCAAATGGCATTCAGTGGCACTGCCTCTGATGCTGGAGATAATATACAGCCATCATGACTAGTACCACTAATACTCTTACCCTCCATGAATGTGTCTGATCTCCTTTTAAAGCAGTCCAAGTTGGTGGCTATCGCTACACCTTCTACTAGTCCTAGGGATGTCACGAGTGCCCGACTGTCAGGAGCACCCTAGCAGCCTCTTTCAGTCTACTCCAATAGCCAACTCAAGACACAGACCAAAGGATTCTTTTCAAGGCTTTAATCCTTTTACAACTTAATGACTCTTTCAGATGCTAATCACCAGTGACTAAGCAATGAACAGCAGAGTAGCCTATGCTCCGGGTTAGGCAATTGGTCCCCGTTTGAAGGAGAATCACTTGAAGACCCTAAACTTATGGGCTAGGGAGAGATCCTCCCTCTTTCCCTTGGGTCCACGGGACGCGACCGTTGCTTGTGCGCCAAACGGGCGCTACTCCTCCTTTCCATGCCCTCCATCGCTCTTCGCTCCCTGCATCTGCGTCGACCATCCAGCAAGCCCCCCTCCCACACTCTCTCGCTGCCAGGGTCACTATCTATCCCAGGAATTCTGTCAGGAGGAATCTCTGCCAGCTGCTGTGCCTGTGAGGGATGAGCTGGCTCCTCTCCCACGGATTGCTGTTCCTCCTCAGAATCAGAACTGCTCTAGGGTTCTATGGGCTCAGTTTCCACCCTGACACTGACTTAGTCCGGAAGGCGGGCGAAATCCCTCATGATCAGCCCCCTGGCCTCCGCTCGCCAAACTCCAGGGCACTGCTGGGCCTGGCCAATGACTGCCCTGGAGCTTGGCAAGTGGCCAGGAAGATCTCGGACTTGGCTGCCAGGTCGGCTGTCCTTGACAGCTGCCCAGGCAGCAGTAGGAGGAGGGGCGGGGCACCCCTTCCCCTGGCAGTCTCCTGCTCGCAAGCAAGAGATGGCTAGCGGCTGAGGTGCCCTGCACCTTCTGCTGCTGCTGCTGCTGACTGGGCAGGAGGAAGAGGAGGAGGTGCCCCATCACAGGCACCCTCCCAGATGCTCCTCACACTAGGGGTGCACAAAAGTCCCTTACCTGTCCTCGAAGCATTTCGCGGTGGGGGGGAGGCGCTTCCCTGCTCCCCCCGCGAAGTTCAGGCTGGGGGGGGAGGCTTCCCGCCTCGCCCGGCCAAAATTCAGGCCGAGGGGGAGGCTTCCCGCCTCGCCCGGTCGAAATTTAGGCCGGGGAGGAGGCGCCTTGCCCAGCCGCGAACTAAACAGTTAAAAAAACAAAACAAAAACACCCCCGTGATAGGCTATGTGACGATTAAAGTAGCCTATCACGGCTAGATCTGCAAAGTCAGCCATGATAGGCTACATAAATCATCACGTAGCCTATCACGGGTGACTTTAAAAAAAAAGAAAAAAAAGCGCGTACGCAAATGGCGGCCCCCATAGGGAGCCGCCATTCGCGTTCCTTATTTGGTCGCTGTAGTCTACGTAAAGGTGTACGTAGACTACGGCGAAAATAAGGGCAACGCTATTTGCATTGCCCTTATTTTCGCCGTAGTCTACGTAAATCTTTACGTAGACTACAGCGACCAAATAAGGAACAGGAATGGTGGCTCCCTATGGGGGCTGCCATTATCCATACGCACTTTTTTTTTTAAGTCACCCGTGATAGGCTACGTGATGATTTAGATCGGCTGCCACCCCCGCCCCTGACGAAGACCCGACGAACCGCCGGCCGGACCCGCCACCGGGAGGGACATTCGCCAAAGGTACGTCCCGTCCCGCGGGGGGAGGGGGTGCGGGGGGGGTGCAGAGAATTTCTCCCCGAAACTTGTTCAGGGGGCCAAACACGTTGGCGCTCGGCCCCCCGAAGTTTCGGGGAGAAATTCTCCGCCAACCCTAACTCACACTCACCCCAGCCCCTTCCAGCTAGTGCTGGCTATTTTGCTGCCTTCTTCTTTTCTTTAAACAAAAATAAGGCAGCTAAAAGAAACTGTGTGTATTCAACTGTGCTCATTTTTAAAGCCCCCATTTTTCCATAAGAAAGAAAGGTGGCAAAATGGCAGGCGCTCGCCGGATGTGCCAGGGGTTGGTGCGGGCGACTCACCCAGCTCCTGGGGCCTCGAGCACAGGTCCAGGGGTCATGAGCGGGGGGGCACTTCAGCAGCTGCCTAGAGGGCCCCAACAGGGGTGGTTTCACACATCCCTAACTAGTGCATTCAAGAGCTTAATGATGCTCCTGTGTGGCAATGGCAACGATGGCAACATTGCCATTTTCATCTTTGCAAGATACATTTGATTTGCCAGCTACAGCTGAATGGCAGTATTTGCAATTGAAACATGTTAGTATCTAGATTTGGTCCTGATGCTTTCACTGCCTAAGAGTCTCCTTTGCTACTGGAAACACTTACTGAAGTTGACCAGGTATATCGACCCATGATTTATTTTTATAAAAACGTGAATAAATATGATGGAGTCTGCAGCAGGAATGGAACAGGGAACTGGAATGTAGGGATGTATGAAAGTCACTTACCTTTTCGTGGATTGTGTTCGTGGGGGGGGGGAGGCACTCCGTTCCTGCCCCCGGAATCCTCAACGGGGGGGAGGCGATCTGGTTCTCCCCTCAGGAATCCTGCCTGGCTGGCTGTGCTCCGTGGTGGCTCCGCAGAGCAGCCAGCCAGCCAGGGCCGTCTGGCTGGTGCAGACGCAAATGGCAGCCGCCATAGCGGCCACCATTTGTGTCCAGCCAGGCAGCCGTGATAGGCTACGTAAGTCTTTACGTAGTCTATCATGGCTGGGCAAATCCCAGTGGTAGTGGGCGCTATTTGCATTTCTTTCTTTTTTTCACCGTAAAAGCCTACGTAAATATTTACGTAGGATAAAACGGCGGGGAAAAAAGAATGCAAATAGCGCCCACTACTCTATTTGCGGTTCCCTTTTTTTTCGCCGTAATTGCCTACATAAATATTTACGTAGGCTAGAATGGCGAAAAATAGGGAACGCAAATGGCGGCCGCCGTAGCCGCCACCATTTGCATACACTGGTTTTTTTTTGGGGGGGGGGTTAGCCGTGATAGGCTACGTAAATTCTTATGCAGCCTATCATGGCTGCAAAGACACCAATGGCAGTCGCAGGAGCTCGGCCGTGGCTGGCCAGGAGACCAGCCGCTGCCACCACCACCGCCTCCACCGCCGCTGAATCCGCCACATCCGCCACATCCGCCCCAGGTTAGTGCCATCTCAGGGGATTCCGTGGGGGGCGGGGGGCAGGAGGCCGTTCTATCATGGATTCCAGGGGTGTTCTTTAGAATCCGGCCTCACTGGAATCCATGGCGGCATTCTCTGCCATCCCTACTGGAATGTCCTATTTTGCCTGATCAATGGACTGCCATTTTGACGTCTATATCGGATATCTCTATAGATCTCCGGTTATGTCTTTTTCAGCAAAAACTTTTGATTCGGGTTTGTTGGACACCACAACGTCTCTTTAACAAAGGTTTGTCAAACTCGGCTAATTGTTGGAGGTGTGATGCAGTTAATGCTTCTCTTATTCATGTGTTTTGGAAATGAACAATTGTTTCCTCCTTTTGGGAGGAAGTTATCATACAGATTATCTTTGTATTGGAAAGCTCTTTAAAATTTACTGATGTACATGTTCTCTTAAACTATTTACCTGCTTTTTGGCACATAACACATGGTCAGCGTAAATGGATTTTTCACGCCCTCTTGGCTGCTAAAAGACTGATACTGCAATACTGGAAGGATGAAAGCTCACTACCTATAATGCAATGGATTGAAGATGTAACAACACTAGCAACATTTGAAAGAGTGGTATATAGGCATCATTTGTGAATGGGTTTATATTTGGATATCTAGTCTACTTTTACTGAAGTTTATGTATAATCTACCCTATTCTCCCCCCCTTCAGCAAAGGAGATGGTTACTTTGTCATGGTGCTGGAGCTTGTCCTCAATGACGTCATGAAGGGACACCCAAGATGGGAAGGTCATGGCAGAGAGGTCAGACTAAATATGATCCCTGGGGAAGGAAACGGAAACCCACCCCAGTATTCTTGCCATGAAAACTAAATGGATCAGTTCAACCAGAGATATGTCGGTATACCATTGGAAGATGGGACTCCCAGGTCGGAAGATGGTCAAAATGCTACTGGGGAGGAACAGAGGATAAGTTCAACTAGCCCCAGATGTGATGACGCAGCTAGCTCAAAGCCGAAAGGATGGCTAGCAGCCGATGGTGCTGGTGGTGAACGACGAATCCAATGTTCTGAAGATCAATAAACCATAGGAACCTGGAATGTAAGATCTATGAGCCAGGGCAAATTGGATGTGGTTACTGGGGAGATATCAAGATTAAATACAGACATTTTGGGTGTCAGTGAACTGAGATGGACTGGATTCACATCAGATGACCAGCAGATCTACTACTGTGGACAAGAGGACCACAGAAGAAATGGAGTAGCCTTCATAATTAATAATAAAGTGGCTAAAGCAGTGCTTGGATACAATCCAAAAAAGGACAGAATGATCTCAATTCGAATTCAGGGTAAGCCATTTAACATCACAGTGATCCAAATATATGCCCAAACCACAGATGCTGAAGAAGCAGAAGTCCATCGGTTCTATGAGGATCTGCAGCACCTACTGGATAGTACACCAAAAAAAGATGTTATTTTCATTACAGGAGACTGGAATGCTAAGGTGGCTAGTCAAACGACACCTGGAATTACAGGCAAGCATGGTCTGGGAGAACAAAATGAAGCGGGACATAGGCTGATAGAATTTTGCCAAGACAACTCACTGTGTATAACAAACACTGTCTTCCAACAACCTAAGAGTAGGGATGGCGGAGAATTTCTCCCCGAATCTTTGGGGGGCCAAGCGCCAATGCATTCGGCCCCCCGAAATCGGTGGTGAAATTCTCCACCACCCCCCCCCAGGATGGGACTTACCTTTGCCGAATGTCCCTCCCGGCGGCGGGTCCCAGCAGCGGTTCGGCGGGCTTTTGGCGGGGGCGGGGGCGGCAGCCGGTCTTTTGACCGGCTGCCGCTGCCGCCATTACAGCTGAAGTAAAAAAAAAAACAAACCATGATAGGCTACGTAACGACTAACGTAGCCTATCACGGCTAGATCTCCAAAGTAAGCCGTGATAGGCTACATTAATCATTACGTAGCCTATCACGGGTGACTTTGAAAAAAAAAAAAAAGCGCGTACGCAAATGGCAGCGCCCCCATGGGGCGCCGCCATTTGCGTTCCTTATTTGGTCCCTGTAGTCTACGTAAAGACTACATTATTTTCGCCATAGTCTACATAAATCTTTACGTAGACTACAGGGACCAAATAAGGAACGCAAATGGTGGCGCCCCATGGGGGCCGCCATTTGCGTACGCGCTTTTTTTTTTCCAAAGTCACCCGTGATAGGCTACGTAATGATTAACGTAGCCTATCACGGCTTACTTTGGAGATCTAGCCGTGATAGGCTACGTTAGTCGTTACGTAGCCTATCATGGTTTGTTTTTTTTTACTTTCGTAGTTCGCGGCCGGGGAGACGGGGCGCTTCTCCCCGGCCTGAATTTCGGCCAGGCGAGGTGGGGCGCCTCCCCCCCCGGCCTAAACTTCGGGGGAAGAACCGAAGTGCCTTCCTCTCACCGTGAAGCAAGCTGCGAGACATGGTAAGTTACTTTCGTACATCCCTACCTAAGAGACGACTTTATACATGGACTTCACCAGACAGTCGACACCGAAATCAGATTGAGTACATCCTTTGTAGCCAAAGGTGGCGGACATCTATGCAGTTGGTATAAACAAGACCTGGAGCTGATTGTAGTTCAGATCACAAACTTCTTATTGCACAATTTAGAATCAGACTAAAGGAATAGGGAAGACCCACAGATCAGTTAGATATGAGCTCACTAATATTCCTAATGAATATGCAGTGGAGGTGAAGAATAGATTTAAGGGACTAGATTTAGTAGATAGGGTCCCGGAAGAACCATGGACAGAAGTTCGCAACCTTGTTCAGGAGGCGGCAACAAAAAACGTCCCAAAGAAAAAGAAAACCAAGAAGGCAAGATGGCTGTCTGCTGAGACACTGGAAGCAGCCCAAGAAAGAAGGAAAGCAAAAGGCAACAGTGATAGGGGAATATATGCCCAATTAAATGCAAAATTCCAGAGGTTAGCCAGAAGAGATAAGGAATTATTTTTAAACAAGCAATGCGTGGAAGCAGAAGAAGATAACAGAAGAGGAAGGACAAAAGACCTCTTCCAGAAAATTAGAAACATCAGAGGTAAATTCCAGGCAAAAATGGGTATGATCAAACATAAAGATGGCAAGGACCTAACATAAGCAGAAGAGATCAAGAAAAGGTGGCAAGAATATACGGAAGATCTGTATAGGAAGGATAATAATATCGGGGATAGATTTGACGGTGTGGTCAGTGAGCTAGAGCCAGACATCCTGAAGTGTGAGGTTGAATGGGCCTTCAGAAGCATTGCTAATAACAAGGCAGCAGGAGATGACGGTATCCCAGCTGAACTGTCAAGTTGTCAGCTGTCAACTGCCAAGTTGCAACTGTCTTGCAAGATGATGCTGTCAAGGTGATGCATGCCATATGCCAGCAAATTTGGAAAACACAAGAATGGCCACCAGATTGGAAAAAATCAACTTATATCCCCATACCAAAAAAGGGAAGCACCAAAGAATGTTCAAACTATCGAACAGTGGCACTTATTTCACATGCCAGTAAGGTAATGCTCAAGATCTTGCAAGGTAGACTCCAGCAATTCATGGAATGAGAATTGCCAGATGTACAAGCTGGGTTTCGAAAAGGCAGAGGAACTAGAGACCAAATTGCCAATATCCGCTGGATAATGGAGAAAGCCAGGGAGTTTCAGAAAAAACATCTATTTCTGTTTTATTGACTATTCTGAAGCCTTTGACTGTGTGGATCATAACAAACTGTGGCAAGTTCTTGGTGGTATGGGGATACCAAGTCATCTTGTCTGCCTCCTGAGGAATCTGTATAATGACCAAGTAGAAATGGTAAGAACAGACCACGGATCAATGGACTGATTTAAAATTGGGAAAGGAGTACGGCAGGGTTGTATACTCTCACCCTACCTATTCAACCTGTACGCAGAACACAGCATGCGACGTGCTGGGCTTGAGGAAGCCAAGGCTGGAGTTAAAATCGCTGGAAGAAACATTAACAATCTCCGATATGCAGATGATACCACTTTGATGGCTGAAAGCAAGGAGGAGCTGAGGAACCTCATGACGAAGGTGAAAGAAGAAAGTGCAAAAGCTGGGTTGCAGTTAAACCTCAAAAAAACCAAGATTATGGCAACCAGCTTGATTGATAACTGGCAAATAGAGGGAGAAAAGGTGGAGGCAGTGACAGACTTTGTCTTTCTAGGCACAAAGATTACTGCAGATGCCACTGACTGCAGCCAGGAAATCAGAAGACGTTAACTTCTTGGGAGGACAGCAATGAGAAATCTTGATAAAACAGTGAAGAGCAGAGACATCACACTGACAACCAAGGTCCACATAGTTCAAGCAATGGTATTCCCCATAGTAACCTATGGCTGCGAGAGCTGGACCATAAGGAAGGATGAGCGAAGGAAGATAGATGCTTTTGAACTGTGGTGCTGGAGGAAAATTCTGAGAGTGCCTTGGACTGCAAGAAGATCAAACCAGTCCATCCTCCAGGAAAGAAAGCCAGACTGCTCACTTGAGGGAAGGATATTAAAGGCAAAACTGAAGTACTTTGGCCACATCATGAGAAGACAGGATACCCTGGAGAAGATGCTGATGCTAGGGAAAGTGGAAGGCAAAAGGAAGAGGGGCCGACCAAGGGCAAGATGGATGGATGCTATTCTGGAGGTGATGGACTCGACCTCAGGGAGCTGGGGGTGGCGACGGCTGACAGGAAGCTCTGGCGTGGGCTGGTCCATGAAGTCACGAAGAGTCGGAAGCAACTGAACGAATAAACAACAACAAATTCTCCCCCCGCCGCCTTTTTTTTCTCCCTAGAATGTTGTATTATTTGAATGTAAGGACTTTAGAGTATGTTGTTATATTTTTGTTATGTTTTGTTATGTTTTTGTTTGTTTTGTTTTGTTGAAACTCACAATAAAAAATTGATTTAAAAAACCCTATGCACCTGCATAAAGAAGTCCTTCCTTTTATCTTGTATCTCTCACCATTCAGCTTGTTTCGATGACCCTAGATTCTAGCAGAAAACTATCCACTTTCTCCACACCATGCATAACTTTATACACTTCTATCATGTCTCCTTTTAACTGTCTTTTTCTCTAAGCTAAACAATCCTGGCTGTTGTAACCTTTCTTCCTACAGGAGTTGCTCCACCCCACAGATGATTTTGCACCTTTTCTAGCTCCACAGTACCCTTTTTGAAATGCATCAACCAGAACCTCACACAGTAATCCAAGTGTGGTAGCACCATAGATTTGTATCAGTCCAATATGATATTGGCACTTTCATCAGTGTCTACATGATGCTGGGATAATTGGCCCCACTTCACACTTGCTTACAGTGAACTGCAGGGCTCAGTCCTGGGCCCAGTGCTCTTCAACATTTTTATTAATGATTTGGAGGAGGTGGTGCAGGGAATGCTTCTTAAATTTGCAGATGACACAAAATTGGGAGGGATAGCTAATACCCTGGAAGACAGAAACAGAATTCAAAGTGATCTTGATAGACTGGCGCCCTGGGCAGAAAACAACATTTAATGGGGATAAGTGCCAAGTTCTGCACCTAGGAAAAAGAAACCAAATGCACAGTTACAAGATGGGGGATACTTGGTTCAACAACACTGCAAGCAAGAAGGATCTTGGACTTGTGGTAGATCACAAGCTGAATATGAGCCAACAATGTGATGCGGCTGCAAAAAAGGCAAATGCTATTTGGGGCTGCATTAATAGAAGCATAGCTTCCAAATCCTGGGAAGTACTAGTTCCCCTCTACTCAGCACTGGTTAGGCCTCATCTGGAGTACTGTGTCCAGTTCTAGGCACCACACTTGAAGAAGGATGCAGACAAACTGGACAGGATTCAGAGGAGGGCAACAAAGATGATCAGGGGACTGGAAACAAAGCCCTATGAGGAGAGACAGAAATAACTGGGCATGTTTAACCTCAAGAAGAGAAGACTGAGGGGAGATATGATAGTGCTCTTCAAGTACTTGAAAGGTTGTCACAGAGAGGAAGGCCAGGATCTCTTTTCAATCGTCCCAGAGTGTGGGACACGGAATCATGGGCTCAAGTTACAGGAAGCCAGATTCCAGCTGGACATCAGGAGAAACTTCCTGTCTGTTAGCGCAATACGACAATGGAACCAATTACCTCAGGAGGCGGTGGGCTCTCCCACACTGGAGGCATTCCAGATGAAGCTGGACAGCCACCTGTCAGGGATGCTCTGACTTGGATTCCTGCATTGAGCAGGGGGTTGGACTTGATGGTCTTGTAGGCCCCTTACAACCCTACTATTCTATGATTCTATGAACTGCATTTGCCATTTCGATGCCCATTCCCCCAGAGGCATTCTCTCCCTAAACATGGCCCATACCAGCCAGCACTTTACTGAGCTGAGGTAGTTCTGTCTACGTCACCACCACCCAGCCTCACAGGTCTGAGCAGATGAGATGGACAGATGGCTCAAACATACCTTTTATCCTAGCCTCATCTCACCTCAGACCTCATGGCCTTGGTGCACTGCCTGTTTCATGGGAGGGTGACCACTTTTGCTCGGGGGGCCAGATTACTCCCCCAGCCCAAGCCAACAGGTTGAATGACATTGGGGGGTAGGATGTGCCCCCTCCCATGACCTAAGAACATAAGAAGATAAGGAAAGCCTTGCTCGATCAGACCAAGGGTCCAGACTAGTCCAGCAGTCTGTTCACTCAGTGGCCAACCTGCTGTCGACCAGAAACCCACAAGCCGGGCATGAGCGCTACAGCACCCTCCCACCCATGTTCCCCAGCAACTGGTGCACAGAGGCTCACTGCCTCTGTTTCTGGAGGTAGCATAGAGCCATCAAGACTAGTAGCCATTGATGGCCTTTTCCTCCAGGAATTTCCAACCCCCTTTTAAAGCCATCCAAGTTGGTGGCCATCGCTACGTCCTGTGGTACTGAATTCCATCATTTAACTATGCACTGTTGGAAGAAATCCTTCCTTTTATTTGTCCTGAATCTCCTGCCAATCAGCTTCATAGGATGTCCCCAGGTTCTAGTATTTTGAGAGAGGGAGAAAAATGTCTCCCTATCCACCTTCTCCTCATCATGCATAGTTGTGTAGACCTCTATCATGTCTCCTTTTTCCCTCCTTTTTCCCAAGCTAAACAATTGCAGCACTTAGAACCCTCTCTCACAGGGGAGATGCTCCAGACCCTTGAACATTTTAGTTGCCCTTTTCTGCACTTTTTCCAGCTTGACAATATCATTGTTTAGGTGTGGTGACCAGAACTGGACTCAGTATTCCAGGTATGGACATGATCCATACGCCCACTTCTATCCCACTCATATTTTAAAAAAAATATCTTTCATGCAGAGAGAGGCATGGAGTTCTGTACCTCTCTGGGCAAGGAGACAGGGGCTCGGCCAGGACTCGCACGAGCTGGATCCTGAAAGCCCCATCTGAGCCGAGCTTCTTCTTCTCACTCCACTCGCATCCTGATCAGGGTCTGAGCCATGTGGGCAGTGGTGCAGAGGAATCCCGAGCTTATCTCTGATCTCTTTGATCAGATACAGCAAAGGGATTCCCCTTTGCGTCGCTCACCCTCAAGGGGTGGGGCTTAGGGAGGGGGCAGAGAGGGTGCTCGACCCTCCCCTGCCCTATGTGGTGGACTTGTGTCCTACTTCACAGGGAACAGTCCTCCATTTGATTTTGAAGGGCTGTCAAAGGACAGTTCTCTCTTTGAAAGCCTGTCCAGTCCAAGTCCAATTTAAAGGTAAAGCACCATAGGAGGGGAGAGCAGCATGGTCCTTGAAGTTGCACATCCATAGTTGGTGCCTGGACAGTGGACTGAGCAGGCACACTGGTGGCCACAGTCTTCCCCACTGTAGTAAGATTCATTCATTCATTCATTCATTCATTCATAGTTACAATATTTCTATACTGCTCCACATCAAATGATTTCAGAGGGGTGAACAACAAAGATAAAAGAATAAAGCCCCATAATTAAAACAATTAAAACATTTTAAAAGAAACACATTCTGAATTTTATAAACCACGGCTGGTCACTCCAGGAAAGCCTCTCGAAATAACAGTGACTTCAGGAGGCGCCGAAAGCAATGCAACGCTGGCGGCTGCCTGACCTCCGAAGGCAGGGAGTTCCACAGAAAGGGGGCCACCCCACCAGAGAGAAGGCTCTATTTGTACTGTACTGCTATTTAAATTGTAGGAAATTAGGACATGCAAATTCTATGCAAATCTCTGTCTTCTTTTGGTGGCACATGTCCTCTTTTTTGGCACTGTGTACCTGTCTCCCCTTTCTCCTCCATCTCCTAAAAGTGCCTCAACATCAATGTAATTAACTATTTGTTTTCTTCTCACTTTTCTCCCTTAGCCTGCACTGCATCTGCCTACATCCATTGATTAAAATTTTCTGTAACCTAAGGCAGCTTTCCACCCTTAGGCCAGGCATAGGGGCATTCCATTCTGTCAATGACCACATTGCCTTGGGGCTGATCCATCAGGGCCACATGCCAGTGGTCATAGCCAAAAGTGGGTAGGGCCACCCCTTCTCTCTCTCTCTCTCTTCCACCTTCTTTTCCTCTCTCTCTCTCTCTCTTTTCCACCCCCTTTTCGTCTCTCTCTCTCTCTCTCTCTCTCTCTCCTACCCCTTCCCTGTCTCTTTCTCCAACCTCTTTTCTCTCGGCATCTCTCTCTTTCTCTCTTTCTCTCTCTGCCTCTCTTCCACACCTTTTTAAATCTCTCTCTCCCCCCCTCTCTCACTTCCAACCCCCTACTCTCTCTCTCGCTTTCTCTCTCCCTCCCTCTTTCTTCCACACCTTCTCTCTCTCTCTCTCCCCCTCTCTCCTCAACCCTCTCTCTCTTCCTCTCTCCCACCCTTCCCTCTCTCTCCCTCTCTCCCACCCTTCTCTCTCTCTCTCTGTCCCTCTCTTCCAACCCCTTCTCTCTGTCCCCCTCTCCTTCTCTTTATCTTCTGCCCAGAAAGTGCTGGGGAAAGGACAGAAAGCTCTTGCCAGATGTGTGAAATGATTGTCAAGGGCCACATGAAATTAGGCCAAGAGCCATATCCAGCACTAGGGACACAGGTGGCCCACACTTGCCTCTTTGAGAAAAAATTCCTACACATTCCCAAAATGTTTGGCAACCAGAATATCCCACACTATATCACAGGTGGGCTGACAGGTGCTGGACTGAATGTGACTGAGGGGAGGCAGAGTCTGGCCATACATAACCAGTTCCTTCACCGCTTCCACACTAGCCTTCACACACACACACACACGCAATGCATGTCTCTGCAGGAGACCAGGAGAAAACTCACATCACCATTCCATGGCAGGGGGTGGGGGTGGGGTAGGATGGTGAAAGGAGTGTGATAAACATAATAAACAAGATTGTTTTATCTGTTTGGGGCACAACCACGTTACTCACTGCTGTTTCCATACAGCATGCTCCAGCGCAGTGTGACAGCACATCACCATGTGTGCTGAATGGAACAGACCCATGCAACACACCTGGCAAAGCATATGGAAATGAAACAAGACAGCACATGGCAGTAAGCGAATCATGCTGTGCAATCTCACATGGAAGGTGGCGTGAGATCCTAAGTGTGTGAACTGAAAACAGAGCACAGCGGGAACTGAAAGTGTGTGCCAACCACAGGAAACAGGAAGAATGGTGCAAAATCAGTTTAGATGAACCTTTGCTGGGTGTTCAGAACATCCTAGCGAGATGCTGTGAAAACCACTTTTATCTCTGATATCCTATATTTCCATCCAAATCATCTTGTGGTTCAGTCCCTGTCTAAATATTTGGCAGAATCTCCCAGCCTGATGCTTAGGCCAGAAATACTAGATTCCCAGAAAGTTGTGGAGGGAATAATGCTTCACAGAAATATGGATCTTCTGCACTAGTGCAGTATGGAAAAGAAATAGCTCCTTTATATGGAGAAGTTGGCACAGGCCATCTTTCCTTTTGGGAAGGGACTGTTACTCAGTGGTAGGGTACCTGCTTTGCACACAGACGGTCCTGGGTTCAATCACTGGCATCTCCAGTTCAAAGAGGGGAGCAGAACCACAGGCCTGGCACACCAAATCCAGCCTGCCAGGGGTCCCACTCCAGTCCTCTGAATTTTCCCAGATGAAATTTCCCCTGAGCACCATCTATTTGGTGGTTCGCTTTTGTGCAGCATTTCCTCCCAATTCTAAAAGGTTGAAGTCCACCTCCTAAGGCTTAGTGTTAAGCTAAAATCCTCTTGTCCTGCTTCGATGCAGGCCAGGGCCCTGGGCAAGGCATGGATAGTCCTTGGAGCAGCAATGAGAGAGCAACCAGTCCAGTCCAAAGTCATACACAAATGTTCTGAGGAGGGTTTGTAGGAACAGGCAGAGGTGAGGTCGCAGCAGTCCAAAAGTCACTTCACCAGTGCCTGTTTTATCAAGCGTTGAGGCCAGTCAGTGGGGTGTCTGAAAGCGCTGTCCAGATGGGTAGCTGAGGGTCCAGGAGCCTGTCAGGTCTGGAATCCTGGAATGCCAAGGTTAAGGTGCTGTTGTTCACAGCAGAGAGCTGGCTTTGGCGGGGCTGAATTTATAGCTGGTTGTTAATCAGCACTAGGGATGCACGAAAGTCACTTACCTGCAGTCTCGCAGCTTGCTTCGCGGTGGGGGGGAGGCGCTTCGCTGCTCCCCCCGAAGTTCAGGCCGGGGGGGGAGGCTTCCCTCCTCACCCGGCCGAAATTCAGGCCAGGGAGAAGCGCCCCGTCTCCCCGGCCGTGAACTTCAAAAGAAAAAAAAACGCCCCTGTGATAGGCTACGTAACGATTAACGTAGCCTATCACTGCTAGATCTGCAAAGTCAGCCGTGATAGGCTACGTTAATCGTCATGTAGCCTATCACGGGTGACTTTGAGAAAAAAAAAAAGCGCGTACGCAAATGGCGGCCCCCATAGGGAGCTGCCATTCGCGTTCCTTATTTCGTCCCTGTAGTCTATGTAAAGATTTACGTAGACTACAGCGAAAATAAGGGCAACGCTATTTGCGTTGCCCTTATTTTCGCCGTAGTCTACGTAAATCTTTACGTAGACTACAGGGACCAAATAAGGAACGCGAATGGCGGCTCCCTATGGGGGCCGCCATTTGTGTACGCGCTTTTTTTTTTTTAAGTCACCCGTGATAGGCTACGTGACAATTAACGTAGCCTATCACGGATGACTTTGCAAATCTAGCTGTGATAGGCTACGTTAATCATTACATAGCCTATCACAGGGGTGTTTTGTTTTTTTTTAACTTTTCTTGTAATGGCGGCGGCGGCAGCCGGTCAAAAGACCGGCTGCCACCCCTGCCCCTGACGAAGACCTGCCAAACCATCGCCGGGACCCGCCGCCGGGAGGGACATTCGTGAAAGGTAAGTCCCATCCCAGGGGGGGGGGCGGGGGCAGGGGGGGCGGAGAATTTCTCCCCGAACAACCTTCGGAGGACCGAATGCGTTGGCACTCAGCCCCCCGAAGTTTCAGGGAGAAATTCTCCCCCATCCCTAATCAGCACAGCTGGCTAGCTAGGTCAGTGTGTTGCTTTTAAGGGAGGCCCCCACGCTTTGTCTTCCATTTGTTCTTTTGCTGCACGCGTCTGATTCTATGCCGTTCAGAGGGATGGATCCCCTCAGAGCCTGCTTCCAACGTTTGGGGAAGTTCAGGAACTGCTCAAGAGGGGCCTGGCTGCTCCTGCAATGTTTCCAGAGGAGGACTGTCAGCCAAGGCCTCCTGTTCCTCACTGAGCTCCAGCTGGGGCCCATTGTGCTGGCTCTCCCCATCCTCTTCTTCCTCAGATGAATCCTCCTCCAGGTAGGGCATGACAGGGAGTAGGTTGGCCTGTTGCATCTGGGCTAATGCTCCTGTTCTTTATGCTCTGCACAAGTAGACAATGAAACCAGCACTCTACTGGAACAAGTTCCATCTTTTCCCCTCCATTCAGAGTGAGGACAACATGAGGGCTTGGTTCACCCTCAGTGGTTCACCCTCATGGCCAGAACTGATTACCTACATGACATCATCACACTGGCTATGTGATTCCAGATTGGCTGTGACCACATAACTAGAAAGAAGGGTCCTCTTCACATGTTACTTGCATGTAGAGCACTCACGAATAGGAGGAGGAAAGGGGTCAGGTTTGCTCCATCCCTGATGTCTGCACATTGCGTGTGGACATTTGAAGAGGAACCCGTTTTTATGCACAGCTTCTCAGATGTAGAGGTTCCTCTTAAGACATGTAGAGGTTCCACTCAATGTGCAGATATCACATTGGGGCTAGTCCAGGGACATGATCTTGGGGGAAGGGCAGCAGTATGACCTGCACCTTCTTCTACTCATGGGTGTCCTATATCTGAGAACACATCAATACAGCTAAGATGACACCATCTTTTTAAATTGAATTTTTAAGATGGTATTGAAAGAGCTGCCAAGAACGAGGAAGAGGCACAAACAATATTAAGTGAGGCAAGCTTTTAAAATGTGGCGTTTGGGGCCCCAAAAAACCATTTTGTGCTGAGAGTGTTTGAGGGCAACGTATCTGGTGTCTCAAAATCTCCTGTTCCCAATCCAAACTAGTTGTATCCTGTCAAAAGGAAGATGAATTATGTATTTTTTCTCTAACTTACTTTTGTCTGTGAACCATTTTTTGCCTGGGAGAATTTCAGAGCTCTCATTCATTACAATAATAACATTTACAAATAGTACAGTTACACACACATGCACACACAGCTCAAATTTTAACGAGCAGTCAGTAGTGAATCAGCAATGCCCCTTCTGATTTTGGATTTGAAGAAATTAGGAACATGGAAAAGGGATTCTGGACCATACTTTACATACTACCATAACATGGCATAATCTTGCCCTTTGGACTATCCAGAGGACTCTTGATGCAGTTCATCTGAAGTAGATGGGTTTGATCCATTCTCATCTCATTGTCTTCAGTGTATCTCACCTTCCTATCTATCTATCTATCTATCTATCTATATCTATCTATCATCTACCTATTTATTTCCTGTCATTAGTGTTTGTCTATATTAGATTGTGATTAAGATCAGTCATGATAGCTCATACGCTCAATGGAACTTCCATGTTTAGGGGCAGTATATCACTACATACCAGTTGCTTGTAGGTAACAGCAGAGGAGGGTCATTGACCCCAAACACTGCTTGTGGGCTACCCAGAGGCACAGTGGCAAGAAGGCTGCTGGAGGACTTAATGGATCTTTGCTCTGATCCTGCAGGGCTTTTCATTATGCTCTTACATCTGACTCCCTCCACTTCTGTATAGTGCTTGATTTTAAGAGCTATGAAAACAATATCATTATCATCAATGTATTCCTGCTTGGATTCTTGTGAGAAGAATCAAGGTGGGAACAGTGCTGTGTGAGCAGGCTGTACCCACCTCAGTTCTGTTCAATACCCTCCTCTGCTGTGTCCCTTTTTCCAAATGGCCCCAAAATCCACCTTGGGCAGGTAGAGGTGGTGGTGGCCACTGCATCGGAGAGGAACTTTTCCTGTCAGGGACCTGTACTACAAATCCCCAAATCCCCAGTGGAAAGAAAAATTATGTCAGCACCTGAGAGCACCCAGTGTCTATGCTACCTTTATTTTCCCCGTGGTAAGTTTTTGGGCTCATGGGGCAGTAAGAAGAGGAGGGCTATTTGGCACACTCTGTAGAAAATTAATATCCATAAAATAAAATTAGGACACAGGCTAGAGGAAGCACAAATAAGTTTAGCTTGACCAAAATTTGAAGCCTTTAGGGCACAATCATATGTGTGTTTAGACAGGAAAAAAAAAAAAAAACCTCCTGCAACTCCCACCATTCTCCAGCCAGCCATGATTGCTCAGGAATGCTGGGAGTTGTAGAACTTTTTTCAGTCTAAATGTGCATAGGATTGTGCCCTGAGAAAGTGGAGGCATATAAAAGGGAAAGAAGTGACTTTGAGGTATGGATGGACAAATCTGTATTTTTTTTTCTTTCTCTCAGTTTCTTGTTTTTCTAGTTTGAGAATTTGTTCAGTCTTATGTTTGTTTTGTACCAAAGTTTAAGAATATATTTTTTAAAATTTTGCATAAAAATTCATAAGGTTTTTGTGCACGTGTCTAATAATACCTGCACGTTTGTAAGCATTTTTTGCCTAATATATATATATATATATATATATATATATATATTTGCAAGCAATTTTCCTAATTTAACGCATTTTGAACATGTGTTCCCCTAATATGCACATTTATGTATGCAGTTTTTGATTGGAGAACTCCATTGCAAACTTTGGAGAAGGTGAAGGATAACTGAGTTTTGGTTTGTGTAGTGTTATGAAAGTGTGAAACTAGATAAGCTCACATCAAGATGCAAACTGAACTAATTTCTCCCTCATCCCTAGCTCTGAGGGCAAGAGACACAGGGGAACTAAAAGTAAAGTAAAGGTACATAAAATCAGTAAATGTCAACAGATTAGGAAAGATTGAGGTTTGTGGTCAGGCAGTTGAGAGGTGTCATCTACTAGATAAGAAGAATACATGAACACAGTAAAAGTGAAATTCATGTGGTGTGGAAATTTGGGGAGGAGGGAGGTACTGGTGGACAAAGATCACTGGGAGACAAGGGTAACAAGTGACCTGAAGGGGAGGTATAAATCAATGTGAAGAAGAGGAAGTAGAAGAGCCCAGCAACCGATCAAATCACATATCATGTTCAACCATTACACTCTAAAAGTACAGGGAAGATACTGGGTGAGGTTGTTCTTGGGAGGGAATCACCTTTGTTAGCCGAAAGCTGCAACTGGTAATGTGCAAGCTGTGTCCTTGTAAGATCGTAAGTTTTGTTTTTGTCTTGCATTTGTTAGCTAGTACCATGGTACCAACTTCTTTCTATAATTTTGAATGTATTTGCTTTCTGTCAGTAAATACTATAAAATACAACCTAGGTGTGTGTTTATGCATTTATGGAGTTGCTGTGCTGTTCAATCCAAAGAATGAACTTCTAATCATGATCCAGGTGTTTCCTTGTGGGGTGGGAGTTGCAGGGACCTGTCTGAAGCAGGGCCTGTGCATTTTAGTGTCCCATTGGCTGCAACGTACTTACCCAGTGAACTCCTACAACACCTTCAAAAGCATACAGCCCTGGTGAAATCTTCATCAATAGCTATCTTCTTGGCTTCTGGTGTTACCCAGGAGCCCTATTTTGTTCATGCTTTCTTATTCATCATCATATATATATTTATTTTGTTTTATTTTTACAAACATGCAAATCTGACATTTATCTTCTTCTCTAGAATTTACCTAAACATCTTGTCTTATTTGGGTATCTGCTCTTAAAGAAGTATTCGCTCCGAGGCATAGGCAGACTAGGAATCTCTGTCAACCCAGCCTTCCTCATTACAGATCACAAACTCTCCACGATGATTCTCCTAGAATCCAATTTAAGAGTGAGTTGCCAGGGAGTCCCTGGGAGCTGTGAACCTGTCAGTAACCTGTCAAGTGTGAGGATTATCCATCATGGTTATTGGGCCTGTGCCAGACAGTCTACACAACAATTTGGTTCAGTTTCTTTTCTGTGGAATGTGTGCGCAGTGATGAATGGTGTTTGCTGGTTAATTTAATAATGCTAAGATGGTCTTACTAGTTTTGTGATCATTTCCATCCTGGAGGTATATCTTCCTCTTCCCGGCCAGCATGCTTAGGGAAAGGGTTAAGGGGGACCACAAAAGCAGTCATTGAGTTGAATGAGATCTAATCACCGTTTAGTTTAACCATCCCTCTATCATCCCAGAACAGTTCAATTTATGAAATACGGACCACAGCAAGAGGGCAATGCAGAAGGTATCTTACAGAGCAAATGGCTTGAGAGGATTCACACAACTACATCAGCTGCAATAGAAGACACCAAGTCATGGCTAAGAGCCCATCCATTGGCCCAGGAGGACCCCCTTTGGAAGAGAGGGCATCCCGTGGAAGCCACAGGGAATGAGACTCACATAGATATCATCCCTGGGAAGCACATTGGAGAACCTACGTCTGCATACTCCTGCACCAAAGATCTTACTTACTTACTTACTTACTTATTTATTTACAATATTTATATACCACTCTACATCAAAAGATTTTGGAGCAGAGAACAACAAAGATAAAGAATAAAAAACTATGCTAAAACAATTAATACATTTTAATAGAAAGAAATTCTTAATTTAATGAACCATCTGGAACCACCAGGGACATGCCCTCTGGTGACCTCAATGACTGGGCAGGTTGGTAAAAAAAGAAGGCACTCTCTCAGGTATCCTGGTCCCAAGCTGTTTAAGGCTTTCTACACTTGTGCTAATACCTTAAACCTGGCCCGGTAGCAAACAGGCAGCCAGTGCAGTTCCCTCAGCAAAGGAGTCACATGCTGAAAAGGGGCAGATCCTGACAATAGCTGAGCTGCTGCATTCTGCACTAGCTCCAGCTTCCAGAGCAGCCTTAAGGGAAGCTCCACATAGAGCACATTGCAGTAATCCAGTCATGAGGTTACTAATGCCTGTTCCACTGTGGCCAAGTGATCCCTGCCCAGGAGAGGCCATAGTTGGCAAACCAGCTGAAGCTGGTAAAAGGCACTCTGAGCCACAGTGGCCATTTGGGCCTCCAGTGACAAGGATGGATCTAGGAGTACCCCCAGACTATGAACCTGATCTATCAGGGGGAGTGCATCCCCACCCAGAACAGGTAACGAGCCCATCTCTCTGACCCGGGAACCACTCACCCACAGGGCATCTGTCTTGCCAGGATTCAGCTTCAGGTTATTGGCCCTCATTCAGCCCATTACTGAGTCTAGGCAGTCATCCAGGGCTTGTACATACTCTCCTGATTCAGATGTCAAAGGGAGATAGAGCTGTGTGTCCTCAGCATACTGATGGCATTTAGCTCTAAGTCCCCTAATGACAGTGGTTTCATGTAGATGTTAAACAACATTGGGGACAAGCTGGTACCCTGTGGCATCCTATAGCTCAATTGCCAGGAGGCCAAGGAAGAGTCAGCCAATGTTATTCTCTGAAATTGGCCCCGTAGGTAGGACCGGAACCATTGTAACACAGTGCCTGGGATAACCATCCCACGGAGCTGATCCAGGAGGATACCATGGTCGATGGTATCAAAAGCCGATGAGAGATCAAGCAGAATTAACACGGTTTCACTCCCCCTGTCCCTCTCTTGATAAAGCTCATCCATCAGGGTGGCCAAGGCTGATTCAGTCCCATAACCAGATTGAAACCCAGACTGGAATGGGTCTAGATAATCAGTATCCTCCAAGAATGCCAGCAGTTGCTCTGCCACAACCCTCTCAAATGTCTTCCCTAAGAAAAGGGTATCTGCAACTGGGTGGTAGTTGTCTAGAACCATTGGGTCCAGAGTGGGCTTCTTCAGGAGTGGTTACACTACTGCCTCCTTAAGGACAGCAGGGACTACCCCTTCCCACAGAGAAGCATTTATCACCCCCTGAACATACACACCCCAGTCATACCCCCTCATCTAGCTTTTATTAGCCAGGAGGGGCAGGGATTGAGAAGGCATGTGGTCGGTCGCATTGCTTCAAGCACCTTGTCAGCATCATCAGGCCACAGCACCTGAAACTGATCCCACAAAATTGGGCAGATGGTGGTATCAGACACCTCAATTGGAACTGTGCTAACAACAATGTTAAGCTCACTGTTGAGACAAGTTCTCAAAGTGTGTTGCAATTAAAAGGACACAGTGGGTCCCTGAGGGGACCAGGGCTCCATTCGCTGAGGAGGACACAATGGACACAATGGAGGCAGCAAAATAAGCCTTCTTTGCTGCCTGCACCACTGTGCAATAGGCATTATTATGTGCTCTAGAACATGCATGGTCATCTCTAGCCAAAGTCCAGCTTGTTTCATTGACTGCAACTAGGGATGTACGAATCCCCTACCTGCCAGTTGGGGGGGGGGTCTGCGTGAGGGAGGTGATCCATTCCTCCCCCCAGAATCCTCTTTGGCCGGCTCCACTCTGCAACAATTCTGCGGAGCCGCCAGCCAGCTCCGAAGTGCCAGTGATATGGCCGCCATGCCGTATCGCTGGCTGAAAGGGACTACTGACTGTGGCTGCAAATGGTGTCCGGGATGCCATTTGCAGCCATAAAGGCCTTATTTTAAGCTAAATGCAGCCATTTATGGCTGCATTTACCTAAAACTAAGACCTTTACAGCCACAAATGGCATCCTGGATGCCATTTACGTCCACAGTCAGTCCCCTTCAGCCAGCAATATGGCATGGCAGGCGTATCGCTGGCAATCCAGAGCCAGAGGACCCAGCCGAAGAGGATTCCGCGTGGAGGCAGTGGTAAGCCTTCTGTTCTGCCATGAACTCCAGGGGGATTCTAAAGAATCCGGCCTCATTGGAGTCCGTGGCAGAATTCTCCGCCATCACTAACTGCAGCTCTCCAGTATACAAGGAGTGGAGCAGGCTCTACAGCGCTGGAGAGGGCACCCAGGTGCAATCAACTCAATGGCCCTCCGCATCTCATTGTTCCACAGTGAGGCTAGGGCCTCAGCTGGATCACCAGCTCTCTCCAGTGGAAAATCCCCAAGAGCATCCAGAAATCCACTGGATTCCATCAGTATTCTGGGGCGGACCATCCAAACGGGTCCCCCACCCCTGCAGGAGGGAAGTAGCACCGTGAGTTCAAATCTCACCAGGAAATGGTCTGACCATGGCAATGGGGTACTTGGACCCCCCAATCTTCAGACCACCCAGCTCACAACTTGGAGCAAAAACCAAATCAAGGGTGTGCTCTGCTTCATGTGTCAGGCTGATGACAAACTGAGACAGCCCATGGTTGTCATACTCAGACTTTTCATTTAATGCAGTTGCTGCTATTGCTGCCCTCTTTGTTTTGCCCCTTCACAGTTAAAAAAAAAAAGGCCCTTCTCCTTCTTTGTGGTGATTGTCATTTCAGATCAGCAGGTATCTCTAACCTGCTCGGAGCAGTTGGTGTTGTGTGCAGTGCATTTGACTCAGTTTAGTCCTTGACCTCTGGACACTGGCAGGCAGCAGAGTGCATCTTTCCATCGCCTCACCTCTCTTGTGATGCAAGGTGACAGAGTTTATTACTTTGGCCAACAGTATCATATGATGGCATAACATCTTGTACTCTGGAGAGGAGCCTATTCTGACACCCAGTTTGGCAGGTGGAATGCTCATGCCTGTCCTGACACCCTCAACCTTCAATTCAGGATTAGACGGTTGTCTCTGCTGGAGATGCAGAAGGTTCTGGTTCAGTCCCTGGCAACTTCAGTTAAAGGATGTCAGTCGCTGGGCCAGAACCTTGGAATGCTGCCGATGGTCAGGGTAGATACTGGGCTAGAATAGGAATGGTGCGGGAGTCCGAAAAGGGAGTGGAGTCCAACAGACTCCCCCCATGTCCAGCCTCCTGGACCCCGATTGCTGAGCCCTGGTGCATCGACGGACCCACCCGCCAAGTGCCCTGGAGCTCAGCAAGTGGCTGGGAGTGCTGAGGCACTGCAGTGCTCTCACCCTGGCCTCATTGAAAGGAGGCCAGGGCAAGAGCGCAGGTGCTGGCTGCACCGGGACCCGTCCTGCCTCTGTTGGTTGTCAAGGGCTTCCTTAACAGCTGGCATGGGGAGGAAGGGCCTGGGCAGCACTCCAGCGCTCTGTCCCTGACCTCCTCATAAAGCACAAGGGCTTGACTGCTGGAGCCCTTGGCTCAGAGAGGAGGGGCGGCTTGCATGGCTCAGCGGGCAGGCAGGGCGAGCAGGGAGGCTCACTAGCAGGTCCGGGCTGTGCACGCTGGGGTGGGCAGCTTGTCGAGCTCCCCACACCCCGGACGGAGATGGTCCAGTCCATCCCTAGGCCAGAAGGACCAATGGCCTGGTTCTGAATAGGGCAGCTATATATTTGCTACCCTGCACATGATTCTGAAAAGAGAAGTGCCATTTACAATAATGATAATGGAGGAGGAGGAAGAGGAGGAGGAGGAAATCAACCCCTTTCCACTGCAATTGCCTTTGTACAGATCATTTGCCAGTGATGGCCCCCACTGCATGAAGGGCAAGGCCATAGCTCAGTGTGATAGAGCACATGCTTTGCAGGCAGAAGGTCCCAGGTTCGATCCCTGGCTTCTCCAGGCCGGGTGAGGAAAGAATCCTGCCTGAAACCCTGGAGAGCCACTGCTACCAGTCAGTATCGACAATACTGGGCTAGATGGACCCAGACTCTGACTCAGGAAAGGCAGCTTCCTCTGTTCCGATTCTAAAGAGGACAAACAGGCCAGTCCCTATACAAATAATAAATGGACACAAATCTGATTTATTTATTTGAAGTATTTTTATGCTGCTCTTCAGCCAAAAAGGTTCCCAGAATGGCTTACATATAATCAATTAAACAAGACATACAGAATGGAAATGTCCAGAAATCAGTGGGCGAACATTTCAGCCTCAAAGGACACTCAAAGTACGGTGGTCATTCTTGAACAAAGGAATTTCCAAGACATATTCAAATGTCTTCCCTGTAGTTTGAGTAAGGACAAAGGTTTTTCTTAAACACACTACATATGTTAGTCAGCTCACCATGGCAATGATATCTGTGTTATCACCGAACAGCAGTTTTGTGAATGGGTAATGTTAAGATAATCATTAATTACATCCCATTTGGACTACCGCACTGTGCTCTTTGTGGAGCTGTCTTTGGAAATGTTTTGGAAACTTCAGCTGGTCCCAAAACCTGCAGCCAGACTGTTGACTAGGGATGTATGAGAAATTTGTTTCAGTTTGTTCTTGATCAGGATTTCACCTAGTTTGCAGCTTCTGGACCAAACACAGCTTAGGACACAATCAGTGGTTGAAGTCCATAGATTTCTGACCCCAATAATGTGTTCTACAGCATACATACATTTCAATATGCGTACATTTTTTAAAATTGATTTTTACATATTGGGGGAAATTCACATGGAAATATGCACAGTTTTTCATGCAAAAAGAAAATCAAACTTCGCAATCTGATATGGACTTGAGTCAGAATGAGCTTTGAGATGGAATTCAGTAGGGATGGGTGGATTATTCACCTGGTTCCGGTCTGGGGCATCCGCTGGGGGGGGGAGGCAATCCATCCCTACCCCCCAGAATCCTCCCCAGCCGCAGCCGGACTTCCGGCCACTGCTGCCACTCTGTGGATGCAAATGGCAGCCGCTACGCCAGCCACCATTTGCGTCCTTGCCTTAGGCCGTGATAGGCTACATAAGTATTTACGTAGCCTATCACAGCACAGAGCTGGGGCACAAATGGCACCCATTAAGCCATTTCAGCTCAATAACTCAAGAACTTTGGGGCCCAGATAGTTTTCTCATCCATCCTTCCAGTAGTTAGAAGAGGGATAGAAAGGGAATGAAAAATACTCCTGGTGAATGACTGGCTACGAAGGTGGTGCCGACGAGAGAGATTTGGATTCTGGGACCACGGGCTATACTTCCTGGAAGATGGGCTCTTGGCAAGGGTCGGGTTGCACCTCACAAAGGATGGGAAGGATGTGTTTGGCCACAGCATGAAGAACTTCATCAGGAGGGCTTTAAACTGAATCCTACGGGGAAGGGAGATGTAATGTTGGGGGTAACAATGGACGTAGGCGCATGCACTGCAACAGAGAGAACAGCTCTGATAGCGCCCAATAATAGTCTTCAGACACATGTAGGAAGAAAGCCAGACTATGAAGCACATGGTCTTTGATGTCTATATACTAATGCCCAGAGTATGGGAAACAAACAGAACGAACTTGAACTCTTAATACAGGAGGGAAATTATGACTTGATAGGTATAACTGAGACTTGGTGGGATGACTCTCATGACTGGAATACAGCAATTGAAGGATATAACTTGTTCAAAAAGAACAGGAGGAACAGAAAGGGAGGTGGGGTTGCACTGTATGTGAAAAATACATATCTCTGCACAGAAATACAGGAGGATGAGCTTGGTAGCCCCATTGAGAGCATCTGGATCAAAATAAATGGAGCAAAGAATAAAAGGAACCTGGTGGTCGGAGTCTACTACCGGCCACCCAACGAAGGAGAAGACAAGGATGAAACTTTTGAAAAGCTAATAGCCAATGTTTTAAGGAAGCATGATGTAGTAGTAATGGGGGACTTCAATTTCCCCGATATTTGTTGGGAGACAAATTCTGCAAAACATGGCCCCTCCAGGAAATTCCTGACTTGTGTGGCGGATAACTTCCTCCTACAGAAAGTAGAGGAAGGAACTAGAGGATCGGCTATCCTTGACTTGATCCTAACCAACAGAGATGACTTAGTGGATAAAGTAGCAGTTACAGGAACTCTGGGGGAAAGCGACCATGTTGCACTTGAGTTCTTGGTTCTAAGGGAAGCAAAAGCCGAGTGTAGTCAAACGTGTACCCTGGATTTTAGGAAAGCTGATTTTCATAAACTCAGAACAATGATCAGTAAGGTCCCATGGCAAGCGATGCTAATGAGAAAAGGAGTCCAAGATGGGTGGGAGCTTTTAAAAAAGGGAATTCTCAAGGCACAATCACAAACCATTCCAACAAGAAAAAAAGGTGGAAGACAACAGAAGAAGCCAATGTGGCTTCACAAAAAGCTTAGAGATGACCTGAAAACAAAAAAGCACACATATAGGAAGTGGAAAGAAGGCCAAGTAACAAAGGAAGAGTACAGGCAGGTAGCACAAAATTGCAGGGATGGCGTCAGGAAGGCTAAAGCTGAGAATGAGCTGAGGTTAGCGAGGGAATGCTAAAACAACAAAAAGGCTTTCATCAGCTATGTGCATAGTAAAAGGCAGAGGAAAGAAATGGTTGTTCAGCTATTAAATAAGGATGGCAAAATGATAACAGATGACAAAGAAAAGGCAGAGGTGCTCAATTCCTACTTTGGCTCAGTCTTCTCCCAAAAGAGGGTCTATGACCCCCCCTGGCAAAGGCGAAGTGCAGGCTGAAGGGGCAGGATTGCAGCTTGAGATCGATAGGTATATGGTCAAAGAACACTGAATTACTTTGACTGAGTTCAAATCTCCAGGGCCAGATGAGCTGCATCCTAGAGTAATAAAGGAACTGGCAGAAGAACTCTCAGAATCGCTGTCTATTCTCTTTGAGAAATCATGGAGGACGGGGGAACTGCCAGATGACTGGAGGAGGGCTAATGTTGTCCCTCTCTTCAAAAAGGGTAAAAAGGAGGAACCTGGGAACTACAGACCAGTCAGTCTGACATCAATCCCAGGGAAAATTCTGGAGCAGATGATAAAGCAATCCACCTGTAAGCACCTTGAAAACAATGCCGTGATTACTCGAAGCCAACATGGATTTGTCAAAAACAATTCCTGCCAGACAAATCTGATCTCTTAGGGATGCCAGAGAATTCCGCCACGGATCTCGGGGAGGCCGAATGCCAGCGCATTCAGCCCCCCGAAATCAGTGGCGGAACGGTCTGCCCCCCCCGCCCCCCCGGGATGGGACTTACCTTGGGCGGATCTTCCAACTGGCTGCCGCTGCCGCCATTTCCAGTTAAAAAAAAACGTGATAGGCTACATAAAGATTTACGTAGCCTATCACGGCTAGATTTTTAAAAAACACCGTGATAGGCTATGTAAAGATTTCACTATCATGGCTGATTTAAAAGAAGAAGAAAAAACATGCATGTATGCAAATGGCGCTGCCATTTGCATTCCTTATTTTGGTACGTCTTAGTCTACATAAACATTTACGTAGACTAAGACGGCGAAAATAAGGGGAATGCAAATAGCGTAGTGTAAATAGCATCTGTCAGGGATGCTCTGACTTGGATTCCTGCATTGAGCAGGGGGTTGGACTCGATGGCCTTGTAGGCCCCTTCCAACCCTACTATTCTATGATTCTATGATTCATTTGCGTCCCTGCATTAGGCCGTGATAGGCTCCATAAATACTTATGGAGCCTATCACGGCAAAGAGCAGGGGTGCAAATGGCGTAGCGGCCGCCATTTGCACCCCTGCTCTTTGCCGTGATAGGCTACGTAAGTATTTATGGAACCTATCACAGCCTAATGCAGGGACACAAATTGCAGCCGCCACGACGGCTGCCATTTGTGGCTCCAGCAGCCTGGCAGCGTCCGGAAGATGACCCGCTGCCGCCACCACCAGGTAGGTCCGTTCCGGGGGGGGGGACTTTGCGGGGTGGTGGTGGGGATTGATCTATTCCACCACGGACTCTGGGGGGCTGGATTCTAAAGAATCCGGCCTCACTGGAGTCCGTGGAGGAATTCTCCAACATCCCTAGAATTCAGAGAACTTCAGTGAGCTCAGGTTTTGCTGATTTGCACATGCCTACTGTTCACCAGGACTGGTTACAGGGAGCATGTGATTCCCTTGTCACAATAGCTTCATTGGGTCCTAGTCTGAATTTCTGGGAAGAATTCAGCATGCTGGTGACCTATAATGTCCTATACAGCTTGGGACCAGGCTACCTGAAAGAGCACCTTCTGCCATATGAGCCTGCCCAGGTCTTAATATCTTCAGGAGAGGCCCTTCTTTTGACACTGCCATGTTCAGAGATGCATTCGTGAACAAAGAAAGGGCCTTTTCAGTGGCTTCTCCCAGGCTGGGAAACTCCTTGCTGAGGGAGGCTAGATAAGCTTCCTTTCTGCTTTGCTTCTGTCGGCAGGCAAAGAACCTTTTGTTCATGGAGGTCTTTGGTATGTACACAGGAGGTGAGGTTGGGTCCTATTTTATTCTGTTATCCTTTGTTTTTTAATGTATTTGTTTTATTATTGTTTTAATTATTATGTTTTATTTCTCTATGATTGTAAGCCATTTGAGTTCTATTTTCTTGGTAGAAAGGCAGAGTACAAATCAAATAAACATATAAATAAATAAGATGCAATAGAGAGTGGGTGGGTTCTGAATTTCACATATTGATTGGTTTACATCCCCCACCCCAGCATCTGCCAATTTGAAGTTAACACTTCATGATCTCATGAGAAGTGGACAGCGTCTACGAAAGCTTGTGCCAAAACAATTCTGTTAGTCTTTAAGGTGTTACAAGATTCTTTGTTGTTTTTGCTGCAACAGACTAACAGGGCTACCCCTGACATGACATATAAATGGGAAAGGATGGTGAGGGAGGAGTGAGAAGAAAGCAAGCTCAGACACTAGTATTTACATGGTCAGAGCAACATGTATAATGGCCACATCTCTCTCCAAAGTTGTTCTAAACAGGTCAGACATTAAGGAGGAACGTTACACAACCAGCATGCCATTTTGAGTTCAAAAACGCTGACACCTCCCACTCTCTTTTCTCGGATCTTGTGTTCTCAGCTACTGCAGGGTTGCACCATCACCACCCGAAGTGAGAGCTACGGGGAGGCCTTTAAAAATCACTTCCAAACTTCTCAGGTTGTATTTTTAGCATGCCACAATCTCACGCTAGGGCCTGGGATTTACTACTGGCATTTCTCATTAACACTCTTGCAAATCTACTCTGGCAAAAAAGCACGAAGGCATAGAGGTGTGTGAGGGAGTCTGTGTGTGTGAGAGAGAGAGCAGAACAGGACTGCTTGTGAGTGATAACAAGGATGATACAGCCACAAAGTAAAATATATGTGTGTTAAATTGACCTGATTTCCTTCTCCTTTGGAGGGGCCCAGGGTTTAGAGGTATGGATGGCTAAAGCAGGTCAGTCACTTCAGGGCCAAGTACAGAGTGGCCCAAAAGTAGGTATACAATAGTTTATTTGCATTTTATTACATTGTTTATTACATTTACATTTGTTTAACACTGTTTAATCTTGTAAGTGCTTGAAATGTATTCCATCAACGTTGCAACATTCCTTGAACCTGTCCAGAACACTGTGACACACAGTATGACACAAATTCCGGTCCGCATCAATGTCCATAAATGCTTCCGAGATGAACTCTTTTAATTCGTCCACTGTCCAGGGATTCCTCTAAAAAACCTTATTCTTTACTACGCCCCCGCAAAAGAAGTCCATTGGTGTTAAGTCAGGTGAATGTGGTGGCCATTCAGTGCTGCCACGTCATCCGATCCAGTGCTGTGGGAAGGTGTTGTCAAGATAGTCCCTTACTGAAAAAGCATAATGAGGAGGTGCCCCAACTTGTTGGAAGAGCAGTTTGGCCAAGTTAACCCTGGTTCTGAATTGTGGCACTACCACGTCGCGTAACATGTTTAGGTAATTGTTACTATCCACAGTTGTATTGAAGAAAACTGGTCCTACGACACCTTCGCTGGACAGTGCACCCCACACTGTGATGCCTGGCTAATTCAGTTGAGATGTGATAGTCAAATGAGGATTTTCATCTGCCCAATACACACAGTTATGCCTGTTCACATGGCTTGACAACTTGAAAGAAGCCTCATCTGACTAGGGATGTACGAATCACTTACCTGGTTCCGGTCGGGGCATCCGCTGGTGCTCCATCCCTCTCCCCGGAATCCTCAATGGGGGGGAGGCGATCCGATCCTCCCCCCGGAATCCTGCCCAGCCAGCTCTGTTCTGTGGCGGCTCTGCGGAGCAGCCGGCCAGGGCCATCCACAGCTGGACTTCCAGCCGCGGATTGGCTGCTGTGGACGCAAATGGCGGCCACCACAGCGGCCACCATTTGCGTCCTTCCAGGATGCCGTGATAGGCTATGTAAGTATTTACATAGCCTATCACGGCATGCCCCCCCCCAAAATGGCGTACGTAAATGGCAGTGGCTACAGCGGCCGCCATTTGCATTCCCTATTTTTCGCCGTTCTAGCCTACGTAAATATTTACGTAGGCAATTACGGCAGAAAAAAGGGAACCGCAAATAGCGTAGTGGGCGCTATTTGTGTTTTTTTCTTTTTTTGCTGTAAAAGCCTACGTAAATATTTATGTAGGATAAAACGGCGGCGGGGGGGGGGGGGAAGAACGCAAATAGTGCCCACTATGCTATTTGCGGTTCCCTTTTTTTCGCCGTAATTGCCTACTTAAATATTTACATAGGCTAGAACGGCGAAAAATAGGGAACGCAAATGGCGGCCTCCATAGCTGCTGCCATTTGTGTACACTGGGTTTTTTTGGGGGGGTAGCTGTGATAGGCTATGTAAATTCTTATGTAGCCTATCACAGCTCAACGGATGGCAATGGCGGCCGCAGCAGCCCGGCCGCAGCTAACCAGAAGACCAGCCGCCGTCACCAAATTCGCCACATCCGCCCCAGGTAAGTTCCATCCCGGGGGATTCCGTGGGGGGGGGCGGAGGGCAGGAGGCCATTCCGCCACGGATTCCAGGTGGCTGGATTCTAACTTCTCACTGGAATCTGTGGCGGAATTCTCTACTATCCTTACATCTGACCAGATGATCTTATCAAAAAGGTCTGGTTCATTAGAGATTTGGTTATGCATCATCTCGCAGAATTGCAACCGACGGTCTGGGTCATCCTCCAGAAGACCATGTAACAGTCTTGGACGGTACGGCTTGTGTTTCAATTTACGCATTAAGCATTGCAAGGACGTTCTAGGCATGGATAGCTGCTTAGATGCACATCGTGTGGACTTTTTGGGACTGTTCACAAATGGCAGAGCGACTCTCATCTCATTTTCCTCTGTCATAGACATCCTAGGACGTCCAGATTTCGGTGCATTAGCCACTGTACCTGTTGCTTCAAATTTATCTCTAAGATGATAAATTGTCAGACATGTTGGTGGAGGAGGGTCAGATCCTTCTTGCCATGCTGTGCCCACCCACTGAGCATTTTCAGTCTTCCAATACTGCTTTAGAATCCACTTTTTTTTTCTTGACTCAAGTTCCTGCCATCATTCACAATATCAGTAAAAAAAACAACAACCCTAAATAACTAAACAAGTGTATACCTACTTAAGGGCCTCACTCCCCTCACTGTCTACACTTAACTGATTTAAATGTCACTCCCTGGCACTCACTCTTCCCAACTGTCATTCTGACTCCACCCACACATCTTCTACTCACACATTCTCTCCCCTTCCCATCAACATTCTAAACAACTGTATACCTACTTTTGGGCCACCTGGTATCTGCCATTTAGTATTTATTTATTTAATTGAAATATTTACATTTCTTCCCAATTTTTTATTGTGAATTTAACAAACAAAACAAAGAAAAAACAACATAACATAAACAAAAAGGGAAAAAAGCATAACAACAGTCTAAAACCCTCAGTTTCAAATTATTACAATATTCTAGAAAGAGTAAAAAAGAGAGGAAAAAATATAGGTTACACATAAACTTCCATAAAAGCAGACCAAATATCCACATACAAGTCCATTTGCAAGTTACGCCTATATACCACTCTTTCAAATGTTGATAGCTTTCTTAAGTCTTCAATCCATTGCATTATGGGCAGTGAGCTTTTATCCTTCCAGTATTGTAGTATCAGTCTTTTAGCAACCAAAAGGGCACGAAAATTCCATTTACCCTGACCATGTGTTACATTCCAAGAAGCAGGTAAGTAATTTAAAAGAACATTTGCATCAGTAAATATTAAAGAGCTTTCCAATACAAAATGTATCTGTATAATAACTTCCTCCCCAAAGGAGGCAACCATTGAGCATTTCCAAAACATATGAATAAGAGACGCATGGACTGCATTACACCTCCAACAATTAGATGAATTTGACAAACCTTTATTAAAATGACGCTGTGGTGTCCAATAGGCCCAAAACAAAAGCTTTTTTTTGCTGAATAAGGTATAACCGAAGATCTGTTGAGATATCCAATACAGATGCCAAAATGGCAGTCCATTGATTAAACAAAACAGGACATTCCAATTCCCCCGTTCCATTCCTGCTGTAAACTGTTTGTATCATATTTATTCATTGGTAATAAATATTTATAAAAATGGATCGTAGGCTGATATATCTGATCAGCTTCAATGAGTATTTCCAGTAGCGAAGGAGACTC
This sequence comes from Heloderma suspectum, assembly GCF_057233095.1. Taxonomy (NCBI): domain Eukaryota; kingdom Metazoa; phylum Chordata; class Lepidosauria; order Squamata; family Helodermatidae; genus Heloderma; species Heloderma suspectum. The sequence continues at coordinate 9,678,352 of NC_139461.1, forward strand.
TGAAGCAGTAAAAGCAGCAGGACTGAATCTAGATCACAACAACTGTTTCAGTTGCAAGTACTGCCATTCCGCTGTAGTGGGCAAATCAAATTGAACTCACAAATTTGAAAATAACAAGAACTCCCCATCAGCCGCCACTAACTGATCATTTTAAAGACAATTTTATCTGTCCAGGTACACCATAAAAACATTTTCTTTCCAATTCTTAAACCTGGATTGCCCCATAAAGTCAGTTTAGCATGGGAGAATGGGTAAAACTGTAATTGACATGACATTATATGCCACACTTCTCTAACTGCCAAAATTGTGGGAGGAGCTCTGTCTACCTAGGGATGGATGGAACACTTACCTTCTGTTCTGTTCTGTTTCCGCTGGGGGGGAGGTGTTCCGTCCCTCCCCCCGGAATCCTCGATGGGGGGGAAGGAGATCCGGTCCTCCCCCCTGGAATCCTACCCGGCCGGCTCCGCTCCGCGGCTAAGCCGTGGAGCTGCCAGCCAGCTCTGGCCGCCCACAGCCGGACATCCGGCCAATGGGCAGCCCTGCAAGGACGCAAATGGTGGCTGTCGTAGCTGCTGCCATTTGCATCCCTGTATTTAGCTGTGATAGGCTACGTAAATACTTACATAGCCTATCACGGCAGGGGGGAAAAAAACCAGCGTACGCAAATGGCGGTAGCCGCCGCCATTTGCGTACATTGAGGTTTTTTCCCCCTGCTGTGGTAGGCTACGTAAGTATTTATCCTCTGCAGGGGTGCAAATGGCGTCCCTGCATTAGCCATGATAGGCTACGTAAGTATTTACGTAGCCTATCATGGCTATGAAGAGGAAGCGAATGGCAGCCTCAGACGGCCGCCATTCGCAAAGCAGCACGGACAGGAGCAGGTAAGTGCTCCGTTTCGCACACCTTTCGTGGGTTGGTGGGGCGGGGGCTTCATTCCGCGATGGATTTCGGGGGGGCCGAATGCACTGGCATTCAGCCTCACCGAGATCCGTCACGGAATTCTCTGACATCCCTATGTCTACCTTGATATGCTGAGAACCTTACGGCATCCATTTAAAGAGAGGCTCCAGACAAGAAGACTCCAACACTGACCAAGGTGGAAAATCTAATCTAAGTGGAAAAGACCAAAATTTAGTATAAGTCAGCAAATAGGCCCGATGGTACATAGCTAGATCTGGAAAACAGAACCTAACTTCATTAATTGGAAGTTGCATCTTTTTCAAAGATATTCTTGGTGGAAAGGACCCCCACACACAAACAAATTTACAAAACAAAGCATTACGTTTTTGGAAATATTTGCCAGGTATAAGTATAGGGATCCCACATATAACATAAATAATTTGAGGTATGGTATTCATCTCAAGTGTATTCACTTTACCCCATAAACTCAACTTTAAAGATGCCCATCTAACTATATCTCACGAAATATCATTGATCAACTTGTTTAAATTTAACCTAATCATTTGAGATATAAGCTTGTACCAAAATAAATCGGTTAGTTGTTGAGGTGTCACAAGACTCTTTGTTGTTTAGATAAATTTATTTATTTAATTAAAGTATTTACATGCCACCTTTCCATCCCAAGCAGGGATTCTTTAGCCAGCTAACTTAATGTTAAAATATACTGACAACACAGACCAACAAAAAACAACAACATGACTGTATTGAGAGCTGTGCAGTTCTGTGGGCCAATGCACCCAGCTGCAGGTTACAGGCTGCACTGCAAGAGCTCTGGCATTGTGATGCCCTCCATGCCAGTCACCCAACACCAAGGCTAAAAAGATCTCCCCAGGGCTGGTCCTCTTAGAGCAAATGTCTCACCAGGGGAGGAGCATCTTCGGCATTTTATTTATTTATTTATTACATTTATATCCCGCCTTTTTTCCTCCAAGGAACTCAAGGCGGTGTACATAATCCTCCTCATCCTCCTCATCCATTTTATCCTCACAACAACAACCCTGTGAGGTAGGTTGGGCTGAGAGTGTGTGACTGGCCCAAAGTCAGCCAGTGAGCTTCCATGGCCGAGTGGGGACTAGAACCCGGATCTCCCGGCTCTCAGTCCAGCACTCTAGCCACTTTGTTCAACTTCTTTGTTTGTTTGCTTCATTTGCAGACCATTTCATGATTTTCATGCCTGATGTTTCCCTGTGATGTGTGACAATACATTTGCCCTGTAGATTTTGTAAATCTGTATTTATTCCCACACTATGAAGTGTTTGTACTATTTGTTTGAGTGGATAGCTAAGCAAATTCTGCATGGCCTGTGACAGGCACCCCACGTTGTCACCTGGGTCACCTGATCCTTAATCCTGTCCTGGTCCCCTCCATCCTTTAAGCATGTGGGCAGGGACAGGATGAGACAGCAGGTGGACTCACAAGACAGAAACCTCAGCAGAGGTGTGTGTGTGGGGGGGAGCTGCAGAGATGCATAATTGATAATTCCCAATTCATTTTAAGAAATCTGAATCCTCCTCAGCCCTGCGTCTTAAGGTTCTTTAAATGGAAATCCCAGGGACTGGACCTGAGACTATTATAAAGCCACTGTAATGGACCTATGCCAAAGATGAGTTGGCTGAATCACATCCCACCAGTATAACTGGAAATTGGGGGACAGTAGGTTCTATGGCTTATCCTGAGACAACAGCTGAACAAACTGATCTGAAACTTAGCAGTGTGGGAGTGGTGGGTTTGGGGAAGGCCCATGACATTTTAAGGGAGAAAGGGTGAAGGCATTGCTTATTTACAGTATTTTAAAGTTCGAGGAGTGTCCCCCCTCCTCAACAGTTTGACAGGTATTGTCTGTTCTCCCATTACCACCACCACCAGTAGACTTACATGAGGTTCACTTTGTAGCAATATTTCTCCATTTGGACAACATCTTTTGAAAAACAGTTTGTTGTCTTACGTAAGAGAAATGATGCAGTATGTACTGTGTTTCAGAAGCAGTATTATGTATTTGTAGGTTCTGAAAAGAAAAAAAAGGAAGAGTGATTTTTCACACCATTTTAGCCTATGAGTAGGGATGGATGGATACATTTCTGTCCATCCCCACCGGGCGCTCGCTGCACCACCACTGCGACCTGCCTCTGCTAACCGTACTGCATGAGCCACTGAACAACCCGGTGAGCGCCCGGCAGCCACCCGTCCCCTCACCAAGCTGCCATTTTGCAAAAAAAGGGCAACTCATGGTTTTCCGTATAAGTAGTGTTCCGTAAATGGCGGCTGTAGGTGGGCCATTTATGCAACATCACAGGCATAAATGGACCAGGTGTAAATGGGCCCAGTAAGAGCACAGTGGCTCAGTGAGCGGGGTCTAGGAGGCCAAGTGGGGGAGAGTCTGCCAGACTCCACCCTCCTCTCGGACTCTCACAACATCCCTACCTATTCATAAGCTCATATTCTTAGGACAGGACAGGGGATAGAATGGAGCATGAGTTCAGCCCTGCAGAGGAAAGCCAGTACTTCGACCCTTTTTGGACCCTGATGAGCTGCTTTAGGGAGATTCAGTAACTGAGTCCTACAATTACTTCTGAGCCCTGGACTGCACATCTACAGACACGTTTTAAGAAATAACCTACCTTTATTGAGCATATCAGTATTGGACTCCCTTCCCTCCACTTTATTGTTTAGAGATTTACTTTTAAATATTTATTCATTTGAATGCTTGTTTTGTTTCCTCCCCCATTTCCCCTTCCCTGTTAAATTAATCCTAGTTTTTGTTTCTATTAGTTGCTCACTGGCTTTTCTCCACTTGCTTACAGGAATGGGGGTCCTGGTGGGTTGGTGGCATGGCATGCTAGTTGGGGTCAGCATCTTTCTCCCTCATCTACTTCTGTATGGGTAAGAACCCAGGACCTGTGGTTTCTACCACCCCACAGGGATGCTGGTAGGGAAAGTGGGGTTACATAAAAGAGAAACCTCTCTGCTGCTCAGGGCCCTTCTTATCAAGTCAATTCCCTGGGCTTAGCTTGACTGGGAACCTGAAACACAGAACTTCTCCAATAAGCCAGGACTCTGCCTTGTTGTGACTTAGTCCTGTATCCTTAAACCTGAGTCATCTTGAGGCTCCTGTGTATAGAGATCATGCATTTGGAAATGTATCTATATTGCCTGAGGCTCTACTATGACTCCCCTGGAATCATGGGCAATAACCTGCTCTGAATCTTGTATTGTGAATCTGAATGTCTAAATGGTTTAAATCATCCCAAGACTATGCTTCTGACTACAATTATGCACCTGCTTCTGTATTGTTCCTTAATCAAAGCCACATGCCGTTATCTCTCAAGTTAACTGATTTATAACATGTAAGACCTCTCAAGTGTGGTTTGTGTCACCTAATCCACACCAATTAACCAATGTCACTGAATCTCTCTCTGTCAACCTGTCCTAAGGTGAGAGAGCTAAGCCGCCCTGACACAAAAATATTTTCTGAATACACCCCTTCACCTTCTCTACTGTCTTTTTCCTGATATTATTTTCTTGTTCTGTTGCTACTCATTTGACACCATTTATGGAGGGGGAGGAGTGTCTGCTTTTTCCTGTGAATGTTCACATGGGTTATCCCAACCAATCAGGGATCATCACAACACTACATAGTCAATCAGATATGGCAAGATGAGACTATCATGCATTTGACAAATGAAGGCAATTAAGAGTGAGGTCCATGTTTGCCTTGATTCTGAATGGACAACCGCTTTCACACCCTTTGAGAGAAAAGTGGGTGGCCAAAAGGGGAGCAATTTACAATTCTGCTTAAATTTTCACAAAAAACATTTGCCCTGCAGGCTCACACAGACTAATTGGAACAGCACAGAGAATTCCAGAATTTGAGATAGGCAGATTTACATGTTCATATTAGAAAGAAGACTATAGCAGGCAAAAGCAGCCTTCAGCTTCCCTCCCTTTACATTAAAGTAGACCTATCCAGATTAGTTGGCTACTGATCTGAGTGGGTTGGAAACTGTGGCCTAAACCTAGATGAGGTTCCTGAGGCTTAAAGGGAGAATGATCTGATGAATCTCATTTACAAAATTAAATTACTGGAAGCTTTGATGAAGAAACATTTATTTTAAGGAGCCCTAGTCTTACCTACAGCAAGATGAAAAAGGAATATTACCAATTACACATTGGATAAAAAAGAAAAAAGAAGAGTAAGTATATAAATTGCAGGCCCATGATTTTAATTGCATTTGAACCATGTGATGGGATATTGGTGAGGACTGCAATCAAGAAAGCTTTAACCAAAAATGTTAATGAGGTTGTGGAAGAGGTGGCTCTCTCTGGAATTCCATTAGTATACGCTGAAAAGGGAACCAAAGAAATAATATGAAATATAATTTGCAGATACCGTGAGGGGCTAAAAAGAAAGGCATTTCAAGAATCATACAATCACGGTATTTAGTAGTTCAGTGGTTTCCATCACTCAAGTTTTATTACGTGGTCAAGGCTGCCACAATATTAAAAACAGCACTGATCAAAAAGCATCTTTCAACACAACCGTGATACAAATAATTGGGCCCAGGCCGAATCCAACCGACTCTATTGGTGGTCTTCAGACCAGCAGCACTTTGAAGATCACCTGGTAAGCTTTCTATAGGTCTGGGGTGGGCAACTTGTGGCCCTTAAAATGTTGCTGGACTGCAACTCAGCTCTAGTCAGCATAGCCAAAGGATGGGAGTTGCAGTCCCACAACAGCCGGAGAGCCATAAGGTCCTCACCCTGCTGTAGGGTGCCAGGTAATTTGAGCTAGGGAATACAGCAGGAGGTCCCAGAGACCCCACTCTCTGTGCCACCAGGGCTGCCTACAGATGGAGGAAACTAATGGTCTGATCCTTGCTGCTTCAGAGGACAATCTGGATGATGAATGAAAGGTGTGCTTCATGGCTGTAGTATCTGAACTATTGACCTCCATCCCTTGGGGGACGTTTTGGGCTACATCACTATTGATCTTCCAGCATCTTATCTGAACTAGGGATGGGGGAGAATTCTGCCACGGGCCCCAGTGAGGCCAGATTCCAAGAATCCGGCCCCATTGGGGCCCATGGCAGAACGGAGCAGTCACCTCTGCCTCCCCCCGGAATCCGTGCGGGTCGGCTCCCTTGTAGTGTTGATCCTGTGGAGCCGGCCGCTGGCTCCGCTTTGCTGGTGATACGGCCAGCCGCCATTGCCATGCTAATCTAGGCTAATCTTTAGGCTAATCTGCCAGCTTTACAGCCTCAAATGGCGTCCACTACGCCATTTGCGTCCCTGTTTTTCTCATAGGCTATGCAAATATTTGCGGAGCCTATCATGTGAACATGGCTGCATTTAGATAGTGCGGTCACTGAACTCGAGCCAGACATCCTCGAGAGTGAAGTCAAGTGGGCCTTAGGAAGCATTAGTAACAGCAAAGCTAGCGGAAATGACAGTATTCCAGCCGAGCTATTTAAAATCCTAAAAGATGATGCTGTTAAAGTGCTGCATTCAATATGCCAACAAATCTGGAACACTCAGCAGTGGCCACAAGACTGGAAAAGGTCAGTTTACATTCCAATTCCAAAGAAGGGCAACGCCAAAGAGTGTTCAAACTACCGCACCATTGCGCTCATTTCACATGCCAGCAAGGTGATGCTCAAAATCCTACAAGCAAGGCTTCAGCAGTATGCGAACCGAGAACTACCGGAAGTACAAGCTGGGTTTTGAAGAGGCAGAGGAACTAGAGATCAAATCGCCAACATTCGCTGCATCATGGAGAAAGCAAGAGAATTCCAGAAAAACGTCTATTTCTGCTTCATTGACTACGCGAAAGCCTTTGATTGTGTGGATCACAACAAACTGTGGCAAATTCTTAAAGTGATGGGAGTACCAGACCACCTGACCTGTCTCCTGAGAAACCTGTACGAGGGTCAAGAAGCAACAGTAAGAACCAGACATGGAACAACCGATTGGTTCAAAATTGGAAAGGAGTACGACAAGGCTGCATATTGTCACCCTGCTTATTTAACTTATATGCAGAGTACATCATGAGAAATGCTGGGTTGGATGAATCAGAGGTCGGAATTAAGATTGCTGGGAGAATTATCAACAACCTCCGATATGCAGATGATACCACCCTAATGGCAGAAAGCGAAGAGGATCTCAAGAGCCTCTTGTTGAGGGTGAAAGAGGAGAGTGCAAAAGCTGGTTTGAAACTCAACATTAAAAAAACGAAGATCATGGCATCTGGCCCCATCACTTCCTGGCATATAGAAGGGGAAGAAATGGAAGCAGTGACAGATTTTACTTTCTTGGGCTCCAAGAACACCGCAGACGGTGACTGTAGCCATGAAATTAAAAGACACTTGCTCCTTGGGAGGAAAGCTATGGCCAACCTAGACAGCATAGTAAGAAGCAGAGACATCACCTTGCCGACAAAGGTCCATATAATCAAAGCTATGGTTTTCCCAGTAGTAATGTATGGCTGTGAGAGCTGGACTATAAGGAAGGCTGAGCGCCGAAGAATTGATGCTTTCGAACTGTGGTGCTGGAGAAGACTCTTACGAGTGCCCTGGACTGCAAGGAGGTCAAATCAGTCCATCCTAAAGGAAATCAACCCTGAGTGCTCATTGGAAGGACAGATAATGAAGCTGAAGCTCCAATATTTTGGCCACCTAATGCGAAGAGAAAACTCCCTGGAAAAGACCCTGATGCTGGGAAAGACTGAAGGCAAAAGGAGAAGGGGACGGCAGAGGATGAGATGGCTAGATAGCATCACGGATGCAATGAATATGAACTTGAGCACACTCCGGGAGAGAGCGCAGGACAGGAAGGTCTGGCGTGCTATGGTCCATGGGGTCACGAAGAGTCGGACACGACTGAACGACTGAACAACAACAACAACAACAACCAGCTTTATGGCCGCAAATGGCGCCCACTACGCCATTTGCATCCGGAGACTCATTTACCCTACCCCAGCAAAACGGCATGGCAATGGTGGCCGGGCGTATCGCCAGCAAAGTGGAGCCGGCGGCCAGCTCTGCAGGATTGCCGCAGAGCGGAGCTGGCCCAGATGGATTCCAGGGGGGAGGGACGGATCACCTCCCCCCCCCGCGGACCCCCCCCCCGCTGGACCCGGAGGTAAGGGATTTGTACATCCCTAATCAGAACTGTCTTGTACCCCTGACGCTATAGTCTGCAGAACAGTGCAATTTCCCACACACACCACCACCACCACTTAAAAAAAAGAAAAGAAATTATGCAGGCTGCTACATTCTTTGATAATTTTGTTCTTGATGTTGCTTGTAATGTTTTGTAGTCTTCATTTCAGAATTATGAGAAATTCATTTCAGTTCATTTTTTATCAGAATTTACCCAGCTTGCACCTCCTGGAAATAAACATGGACCTAAATGCAATCTTAGCTGAAGTCCCTACATTTCCAAACTGGTGATGCAAGCTGCAGAACGAGCAAATAAAAATGTGCTTGAAAAATGTGTACATTTGAAAAATGCACATGAGAAATGCATACTTTTGAAAAATGTAAAAAAAAAAACATTTTAAACAATGGAAGAAAAATATGTACATTTCAGAAATGTGCACAATTGCTGCATGCATTTGGTAGAAGATACATTTTTGTGCAAAAAACAAACAAAAAACAAAGCTTGCAATCTGATACAGACATGAGTTTATTTGTTATTTATTTGTTATTACATATTTATATCCCTCCTTTTCTTTCCTCTAGCAAGGAACCCAAGGCAGCTGATGTGGTCCACCTCCCCTTCATTTTTATCCTCACAACAACCCTGAGAGGTAGGTTAGGCTAAGAGTCAGTGTCTGGGGCTAAGTCACTGAGTGAGCTTCATGGCCGAGTGTGGATTGGGATCTCCCAAGTCCCAATCCAACACTCTAACCAGTACACCCCCACCTTCATTTTATGCTTAATTCTTGCTTGTTTATATCCTGTTTTTTAAAGTTCACTTTTTAGCTGCCTTGGTTGACCCAAATCCCACACGAGCTCTGCCCAAACCTTTTCTTCATTGGAAGCCTTTTTCTCCCCTCATCCACTCTGACTGAGGTTAGGTGAGTAGTGGCTAAGGAAAGAGCCTTCTTTGTCATGGCACCCCATATAGAATGCCCTCCTAGAGAAGCTCACATCATGTTGACTTTGATGTCATTTCAGTGCCAGCCAAAGTCATTTTCAAGCATGTGGCATCAGCAGGTTTTAACTATGGCTTTATCTGTTCTGCTGATTTTCAAAAAAGTTGTTGTTGTTGTTATTATTATTATAATAATCCCCATGACCCTTCTTTTTTATTGATTCCTGCTGCTTGGTCTATTTCTGTGTTTTTAAGATTGGGTCTTATATATGTTGTTTTATTGTGTTAATGTGCTTGCTACCCTGATGGTCTTGTACTGAAGGACAGCAGAGAAATTCACTAAATAAAGGAATATGCCAGTAAATAAATATAAGTGGCATGGGATGCAGATATTTTAATAAATAAATACTGTGCATCACAGTATGACCTGCAACAGATAGCCAACCCATGTAATCATGGCCATGAAAATTTCCTACAAGTAAAGTGCAAAAAGAAAAGAAGAAGAAGAAAAAAGCAGGTTTTCTTGATCATGGGAGAAGAGAGGTTGCCATTTTGGCCTAAAAAACTATGAGCTTCCAATTGTCAAAGACTCTTGGAAGTAAACATTTTCCACCATTTTTCTGGGGGGGGGGGAATACTCACTAGGCTGGAGGCAGGGAAAGCATTTAGCAAAAAATAAGAAAATAGGTTTGTTTGGGTTCTCTTTGTTTCTGGATAGAAAAAAACCCGCTCTCCTCTTTGCTGCTCACATTTTATGGAGCTGTGAAAGCTTTCACCCTCCAGTGGACTTTAAAAGTAATTCCACATGGCAAATATTGCAAAGAAAGGCAAGCAAAACAGGCAGATTTTCTTTTTTTCTAAATGGTCAAGCACAACTAAGCTTGAAACAACTTTGCCTGTGAGAAAGGGAGGTGTAGCAGATGGCGGGAGGTTCTAAAAGCAAGGATTGCTACAGGGTTCTTTCTTTATTTTACTTCAATAATAATAATGATGATGATTCATATACTATATTTTAAAAATGCAACTATCGTTCAGTTGGTGTCAGTAAGTTGACTTTGAATGTCTGCAGGGATGGGGCACCTGTGAACTCCAATTCCTAAGAGTCCCAGCTTGCATGGCCAATGGTCTTGAGATGATGGGATTTAGAGACCAACAATATCTGGAAGGCCACAGGGTACCCATCCGTGTCTTAAGGCACAATCCTATACATGTTAATGCAGAAAAAAGTCCTACAACTCCCATCATTCCCCAGCCACCATAGTAAGCGGGGAAATGCTGGCAGTAGTAGGACTTTTTTCTGTATAAACATGCATAGGATTGCACCCTTAGAATAGCAACCTTCAAGTTACAAGTGCATATGTTCATAACACTACTGTAGAATTGGAAGGTACTGGGTGGGACATCTAAAACCCTGCAGAGACACTGCCAGTCAGTAGAGGCAATAATGGGATAGATGGATCCATAGTGCAACTCATATAACATACGGTGGCCTCAAGTGAACTCTAGAAACATAGTTTAAGTCCTTTGTTCCTTCCATGAGGGATCTAATTCCATGGTTGCTTCCACGCAAGCAGTTTAATCTGGAATTGTCATCCTTCATTTACTTATCCCATTGTGTTCCAGAACCCATTGTGTTCCAGAGTTTTCTACATTGTCCTCCTTTTTGTCAGTGATGATTGATTGATTGATTTTATTTAGTGCTGTGCACAAATCGCCTTTCAAAATTATCCACTCCTATTTGTGGGCAGAGATATTGGGGCAGGGTGGGGGGAGGACAATTTCACCAAATTTCTCCAGTGGAAGGAGAAATCCACCACAGTTTCTCACAGGTAGGGCTCACCATTGGCGAGGATTGAAGCACATCTTCTCTCTTTTTTCCTAAGCGCCCTCTTCCCCAGGGTTGTGCTGCCACTGCAAGATGTGATAGCAAAAACTGTGTTTGCAGGCTGGCCCCTCTTTGATGAGTTTGTTTGTCTTCCAAGGAGCTCCTCTATGTCTGTCATGGAACCTCTCAATAGGGATTTATGAGCATTTCATTTCAGTTCGCAAATCACTCAAAGATGCCACATTCACAGTCCTGAATGCAACCACAAATGGGAGCGCATTTTCTCCAAAAAAATCACAAATTCCTGAACTTGCCTTCACATTTGCAAAATCTGTACTTTAAAAATGTCCAGCTTTCTCAAAATACACAACTTTCTCAAAATGCACACCTTTCCTAAAATTCAGAAATTTCTCAAAACATGCAGATTTTAAATCTTCAGTCTATGGGGGAAAATTGCGCAAATTTGGGAATTGTTTGCACAACATTCAAGTTTGATGGCTGTTTGGTTTGTGCAGTTTTCCCATCCCCACAAAATGAACTATAATCACAAACACGAGTGCCACTTGAAAGATGAGGAATGAACTGATGTTTGGACAATCTTGGTGAGCTTGAACATTGCTTGTTCGCCCACCCCTAACCTCTCAGTGGTGCAGAGGATTCTGGGGCATGTTCTAGAAAGGTCTATGGCAGGGATGGACAATCTTTCTTGGCCTGGGAGTTGGGTTGCCACCCCAGAGACCTCCCAGGGCTGCAAGCTAGCAGTGAGCATGACAGAGCCTGAAGTGGGTGGAGCCACAGACACACCCTCTCTCCTGCACCAATACACACATTTTACACCATTCATTCACATACACATAGCCCTCATACACACACGCAAGCATGCACGCAGAGAGAGAGAGGGAGAGAGAGGGAAGGAGGGAGAGAACCACAGCAGCTCCCTATTTGCTTCAGTTGCACTGGTGAAGAAAGGGCTGCTTCCTCCAGAAGAGCCCCCTCAAAGTCACATCTCCTGAGGGAACTGGCTTTGAATGACCTTCATTTTCCCTGACAAGGGAAGGCAAGGGATATGTGGATCTTCTTCAGAAAAGGTGGGTAGCCTCCACAGGCCAGGTGGAGAGGCCACATGGGCTTAACCAGCTCAGCATATTCCATTCAAGCCAGGCAAGGAGATGGAGCTGAGGAGCTCACTCATGGAGCTTGGTCTCCCCACTGAGCGGCCAGGGACTGATGGTTCTTATGGCTGATGGCTCCGCTTCTTCCTGGGGTTGCTTGCTCAGGGCCAGGATCTGAAGCACACATTGGGCTTGCCTCCTTCTGAGTAGGCCTGATGGATGGGAGGCCACAGGATAGTCAAGCAACATGTCACCAGACTGGAACCGCTGTTGTCTCCACTCATGTCATTCCGGAGGTGACGAGGGGGTACCCAGAGCTGGGATGGGTGTCCTGATGAGGGCAAATAGAGTCCCCAGATTCAGAGCCACCTTGGGTGGGGTTTCTTGTGGGGAAGCATTTCATTTTTTTGTGTAAGGTTTTGTATTATGGTTTATCATGTTGTGAACCATCCAGGGAGCTTTGGTTATCGAGCAGAATAGAAATGTAATAAATGGATGAAATCAACCAATGAAGCAGTCTCTGGCTGTGTCTCTGAAATTCTGAAATTACATTTCTGACATATCTGAAGTTACACCATGGCCCACACTGGGGCTGTTCTACCATGCCTCCAAATACCCCACCCCCTTGCTATTTTTGTTTAATATAACATCCAGGCTGAAGAAGAAGCAGACAAGCCTTGCTGATTTATTTGTAGCTCTTCTGTTGGCCATAATAAAGATATTATTCTGTCGATGTTTTGATTTTCTTTATTGTAATGGAACAACACGGCTGCAAACATCTATTAAACAGACCAATTAACATAATGCTTTATTTTTTTTCTGGCCCTTTTCAGTGCAAAATCATGGTGCAAATGTTGATATTATGTGATCACTTCTTGAAAACATTTAGACTGGAGTAGCACAGTGCATTCAGCAGCTTTTCTTCTTCATCAGTTGCCACAGAAAAAGTCTCTATATTGAAATAATTTTCACTTGGTTTTGTTCCCTAGCTAGTGCATTTTCTGGGCCAAAGTGCAGAAAGGTCTTGTCTGTTTTAAAGGGGGGGGGGCAGTAATGGTTGTTCTTTAGCTTCTTCTAGTTCTCTTTATTTAACCTCCTTATGTTTCTGGTTGCCTTATTTGTATTTACAGCCTGATATGGTGTGTGTGTGTGTGTGTGTGTGTGTGTGTGTGTGTGTGTGTATGCATGCACAATATAGACATTTAGGTACATAGATACAGGGAAATACATTTCCATAAATATCCTCAAGCATGATCTACAATTTAGCCTGTCTCCACCCCTCTAACCGCAATAGGGTTGCAGCCTTGGCTGCTGCCTCCAAATCTCCAGGCCCCAGTAAAGTGTACTCTTCTCCCTCGCAGCTTGGGCCCTAAGGGCCCTAATGATGCTATGAGACTTGGACACAAGAACTGAATATTCATTTTTCCCCATTTTCTTGCAAAGAACAGAGTTGCTGTTCCCATAATTCAGGAGTCTTGAAACTCCTGAAGGAGGCAGCACAAGTGGAACATTCCATGAATCCAGGTCCTCATAACTTCCAAGTAGAACATCCCATGAATCCAGGTCTACATAACTTCTGACTCACCAGTGATCTATAGTGGTCTCCTAGAACCATGCCCCTTTCATTTGTAGGCAGAAAAAACAGGAGTTCTATCAATCCTCTAATGCAAGGGTTGGGCAATTTATGCCCCTCTAGATGTTTTGGCCTACAGCTCCCATCATCCCTCACTATTGGCTATGCTGGATAGGGCTGATGGTAATTGTAGGCCAAAACATCTGGAGGGCCACAAGCTGCTAACTCCAGCTCTTGTGGGCTATTATAGATGGCTGATGGGCTACGTTAATCTTGGTTGATCACAGGTGGTACAGGTGTGCATTAAGCATGGGGAGAGGTCAAAGATACCCTAAAACATAAAGAATTATTTCTGCATATATAGATAGATTTTATTGTATAATGTAGCAAGTTCTTTTTAATATTCCTAACCCAATCAAGCACTAATAGGTTGCTCCTCCATAGGATAAAATACTGTCTTCTCCTGCCTGTCCCTGTTGCGTGCATATGCATGAGTATTAATCTTGCCAAAGAAGAGAGAAAGAGAGAGGCAATAAAAATGGTGAACACCAAATGCACTTTGCTTGGCTTACTGCTGTTAATTATCATTCTACACACATGTTCAGTTCCATAGCAGATGTCAGGGATCAGTCTAAGTGCCTTGAGATGTCTGACAGCTCCGATTCTGAATCAGAGTTGGAGGAGCTTGACCTGAGCTCGGGGGAGGGACCCTCCATAGTGAGCCAAGATGCTGGGAGAGACCCCTCCAAAGTCTTTGACAAACAGGTGGCCCAGGCTGAGTCCCTGCCCCCTCCCTCCACTGTGAGAACTCAAGTTTCCAAGGAGAAGGGGCATGACTTGAGAGACTCTAGGGCATGTCACAAAGCAAAGTGGGGAAAGTTAGGGGCAGGGCTCAGATGTCCACCAGGATAGCCAGTCTTGGAAGCCAACATAGGAGGGAGCCACCCTAATGGAGGGGAATCACTATGAAGCAAGTTTGGCCATGAGGTTCCTGCCCAAACTGTCAGCAACTTCACTGCTCTCCAGTTCATCTCCTCTAATTAGAGGTCACAGATTAGTTGTTTAAGGGTCTGAGGCAGTCGGAGAGCTTCCTAGGATCTGCATTTGTAGAGAGGCTAGTCTCAAGCAAAATAAAGTAGTGTTAACCTGAAGCTTTGTCTCCTCGTTGTGTTGATTGCGAAGGGGAAGGATGATCCATTTCTGACAGCAGGAAGAAAGGAAGGTGGGAGGTGTCTTGCTTGTCTAAACCCTGCTCTTTTCCTTCGAAAACCACTCCACCATATGTCTGCTATCAGTTATAAATGACATTGGCATGGGTAGACCAGGCCAGGACTGAGAGATGACATACCCAGCTCCAGGCCTGTGCACCATGCTCTCCTTCAAGGTCCTTAAGGTCAGCAGCCTGAAGTGGAGAAGCTGGAGCCAAAATCACAGCTTGCAGCTGCTCTGTTGACCAGGCAAAGACAGAAGTTCAGACTCTTAGTATTGTTTTAGGAATATTTTATATTAAATTTTCATAATACAATACACAATTATTTCATTATAAGCATAGAACAATACACATTGTATGTAGTGTACTCCAGGTACACTACATACATACAATTGCTGATAATTTGGAATTAATAAGGGGTTAAAATTAACATATTAAAATCAGATGAGTCTTATATCAGCATGATAATTAGTCCTGTAACAAGCCTTCCAATTCATGTCAGTATATCTTTCCTACATGTCCCATGTATACGGTGGTGCAGTAAGGTCTTTATTATTATTTGCATGAATAACAATAGGACACCAAGTCTCATAGAATCGATCAATATATGTTCCAGATCTAGATTTTCTGACCTATCATGTCAACTTTCCCATTAGAGCAACAGACCAGAACCTACTTCTCCACACTGAAACAGAGTCTGTCAGCTCTGTTTCCAAAAATATGCAATTGTCATTCTTGCTGCTACCCACATGGAAGTTAAAGATGTTTATGTTTAAAATTTTTGTTTGCTCCATCAATTATGGTTAATAGTAGGGATGTGCAAAGCAGCAAAACTTGAGCTTTCCTGAGTTCTCCAAATTCCATCTCAAAGTTCATTCTGACTCAAGTCCACATCAGATCACGAGCTTTGCTTTTTCTTTTCAAATGAAAATCCTCGCATATTTTTTCCAAATATTCACATCAATTGTGCTCATCTTTGAAATGTACAGTTCTTCTCCTGCTTTTTTTCATGCACATTTTCCAAGTGTACACATGCTATACAATGCTTTAAAAAAAAAAAAAAGTCTGTGAATCATATTGCAAGTTTGGAAGTGTAGGGATTTTGACTGCAGATTGCGCCCAAGTGCATTTTCAGTTCAGAAGCTAAGAAATGGGTAAATCCTGACCCAAAACACAGGGAAATAAATTTATCATACATCCCTAGTTAATAGCTTTATTTATTTATTTATTTATTTATTTATTTATTTATTTAAAACATTTCTTGGCCGCCTTTCAAGGCAAAAGCCCTCCCAAGGCAGCTTACAGCAATAAAACTAGGGATGTACGAAACGACTTACCTGTTTCATTTCGTGACATCCGCGGTGGGGGGGAGGTGCTCCGTCCCTCCCCCCGAAATCCTCGCCGGCCGGCTCTGCTCCATGGCGACTCCGTGGAGCCACCGGCCGGGGCCGCCCGCAGTGACATCTGGCCGCTGCTAGGCTGCGCAGGGACGCAAATGATGGCGGCTGTAGCCGCTGCCACTTGCGTCCCTTTCTTTTGCTGTGATAGGCCACGTAAATATTTACGTAGCCTATCATGGCAAAAAAAAGGGAACGCAATGGCGACGGCTACGGCAGCCGGCATTTGCGTTCCCTTTTTTTTCCTGTGATAGGCTACGCAAATATTTACGTAGCCTATCACGGCCTCTGCAGGGACACAAATGGCGTCCCTGCATTAGCTGTGATAGGCTACGTAAGTATTTACGTAGCCTATCACGGGAAAAATTGTGAAGCGAATGGCGGCCACAGACGCGGCTGCCATTCACAAAGCAGTGCAAACGGCACCAGGTAGGTGATCCGTTTTGCATGCCTTTCGCGGGGTGGTGGGGCGGGGGGGCTTCGTTCCGCCATGGATTTCAGGGGGCCGAATGCACTGGCATTCGGCCTCGCTGAGATCCATGGTGGAATTCTCCACCATCCCTAAATAAAACACATAAGAACAGTTAAAATATTAAAAGCAATAAAAACAGAAACACAATAAAATATTGATACAAGCAACAATAAAAGCTGACAATAAAGCCAACAACAACAGCAAAAACAGCAATGACAGCAGTTATATCAAGAGAAGGCCACAGTAAAATCGTATGTTTTCAAGGTCTTCTTAAAAGCCTGCAGTGATGTAGCATGGTGGACCTCTGATGGCAACTTGTTCCAAAGGTGTGGGTAGGGATGGCACAGGCGACCGAGTCAGTCTGGGAATCCAGCAGACCTGCTCCTGCCCCCCGCCCCGAGTTCCACTTGCCAAGCCCCTGCCCCTGCTTGCATATCTGAGTATTGCCCCTGTCCGTGCTCGGTGAATGGCCTGCACTCACCCCGGCAGCCTTGTTGAGCTTCGCAGTGACCATTTTCTGATAAATAAAATGGCGATCACAAAAATGCACAAATTTGTGCACACATGAAAATGTGCATTTTGCAAATGTGCATATTTGCATAATAATAAAATGTATATTTTATGAAAAATGCACATTTTCATACACACAGTACCGTACGTCTTCGCAAAAATGTGCATTTCACACATGAGACTATGCGCATTCGCAAAAATGTGCATTTCTGTGCATACAAAGACATGCGCATTTTTGCTATTGCCATTTTATTTTTTTTAGAAATGGTGACCATGGAGCTCAATGAGGCTGCTGGGGTGAGTGTGGGCTGCTTGCCGAGAGTGGGAGGGGCTCAAGCGCAGTCCAGGGACCAGAGAGCGGGGGCAGGGGCTGGGCAAGAGACCAGCGAACCCAGATGAGGGTGAGTTCGCACATCCCTAGGTGTGGGGGTCACTGCAGATGAGGCCGTCTCATGTGTGGTAGTATTTATACCAGCCCAGGACAATCCAGAGGATTCACACTGCCTGCAACTGCATTTGCATTTGCAGCATTTATACCTGCATTCTATGAGAGAGCTTCGGCTATTGGATGTTAAAGCAGTCTGGCTCCCAGCCCCTGAGGTTCACCATTCAGGTACTGGAGCCCCTGACAAACATGGTGTCATAAGAACAGCCCTGATGGATCAGACTAAAAGAGAAAATGCATCTTAAAAAAAAAACTCAAAAAAGGGGGACAATGATTTATATAAAATTTGCAAATAACATTTACATAAAATGTATATAAAACATAAAATAATATATAGGTATATGCAAATTTAGAAATAATTATTACGTTTAAATAGAAGTACAGTACATCTCACCTGTCACCTGTGTGTGCCTTCCTGCTCAGTCTGCAGTTCTTCTGGTTCCTTCCTTATCTTTAAACTAGCATTGGATAGGACAGCTCTTCAAACAGGGGATGCTTTCACATCCTGGGGAAGCCCTTCAAATAGAGGGCTTTTCCCCCACCTACCAAAGCTTCAGCTAGCCCTGCTTCTCCCAAGGTGTCTCTGGGAAGCCCACAAGCGGAGCACACCAGCCACAGCAGCCGGTTTTCAGAGGCATAATTCCCCTGAGCCTCGAAGTTCCAAATAACTATCAAGACTTGTAGCTATTGACTATACCTAAAAAAGGGCTGTAGCAAAATGGGAGAGCATGTGTCTTGCATGTCAAAGGTCCAGGTTCATTCATTCATTCATTCATTTACAATATTTATATACTGCTCCACATCAAAAGATTTGGGAACAGTGAACAACAAAGATAACAGAATAAAACACCATATTAAAATGAACAGAACATTTTTAAAAAGATGAATTCTGAATTTAATAAACTGTGGCTGGACGTTCAAGGAAGGTCTCTTGAAATAACGATGTCTTCAGGAAGCACTGAAAGCAACACAGCGTTGGTGCCTGCCTGACCTCCAAAGGCAGGGACTTCCATAGGAAGGGGGCCACCAGACTGAAGGCTCTTTTCCTGGTGGACTCCAGTCGGGCCATGTGACAATGTAGGACCACCAGGAACATGCCTTCTGCTGACCTCACTGGGCAGGTTAGTACAGGAGAAGGTGCTCTGTCAGCTATCCTGGTCCCAAGTTGTTAGGGCTTTGTACACTAGTACTAATACCTTAAACCTGGCCTGGTAGTGAATAGGCAGCCAGGTTCAATCCCTGGCATCTCCAGGCAGGGCTAGTAAAGACACCTGTCAGTAACCCTGAAGAGTTGTTGCCAGTCGCTGAGTAGACAGTCTGACACAGGATAAGGCAGTTTCCTAGGTTCCTATTGGTTTAATCCCATGTTAAAGCCATCTAAGTTGGTGGTGAAAACCACACCTTGCCACAGAAATCCAATCAACCCTTGTGCTGTGTGAAGAAGTACTTTCATTTCTGGGCCAGGGATCTCCGATTGATCAGTTTACTTGAATAGCTTAGATTATGAGAGAGGGAGGCATAAAGCTCTCTCAACCCACTTTCTCCACACCATGCATAATTCTACAACCCTGTATCATGCCTCCCACCACTTGGAGTGCAATCCTTATCCTATGCCTGTTTAGACAGGACAAAAGGCCTACTACTCCCAGCATGCCCTGCCAGGATTTTTTTTCCCCCTCCCTAAACATGCATAGGACTACACCCTTTGTCAATTTTATATCTTATCTTAAAATCATCAGATTCCTTAGCCCTGCCCTTCCCAATATTGATGCTCTCCAGATGTGTCGGACTACAAGTCCCATCATGTCCAGTCACACTGACCATGACAATGCTGGCTGGGAATGATGGAGGTTGCAGCTTAAGACATCCGGAGCGCACCAGACTAAAGTTGGCTGTTTTAACCTTTCCTTTTAGGGAAGGTACTCCAGCGCGCGTGCGCGCGCGCACACACACACACACACACACCTTTTTCCTTTTGGAGATGGGGCTGGAGAGAAGTCTTCACACTTTGAGATGTCTGAAGAGAATGACAAATGAAGACATCTATGGGAAAGCGGATTGACTTGGCACACTTTCCAGAAGGTTCCACGTTTTCTTTAGCGACATGTTGCCTTTTTAACTTGTATTATGGTGGGGCTGAGGGTGAGGAATCCCTCTTGTTATATGTTTCAGTGAGAGGAGAAGGGAGGGGAGGGGAGGGGAGGGGAGGGGAGGGGAGGGGAGAAAAAGAAGTGCAATGAAATTTGAGGTCGCAAAGACAGCTCAGGGTAATAACTGAAATTATTCATGGAAAAGATTTTTAAAAATATTACAAGTGACATGATCAAAATTTGAGTGTTTGGAAAGAGGAGCAAGGAAGAAAAGCACCAGAGATGACTTGGAACTGTTTTTGAAAAGAATATTAAATGTTATTACCATTGAAATTTACAAGTGGCATATATCACATCTGATCTTTTCTTTTTTGCCCTATAACAGAAATATCCAGTTGTGCTAACGGGAACTCTTGCTGATGGTGGCAAGTTGTTAATGAAATCACACCTCTTTTTTTGTAGTTGCATAGATTAGGTTGAAACCTGGGCTGTAGTTCTGAACTTTGTAAGGAACTGGGCTGAAGAGTTCTAGGAGAACAAGACAGTTCTGATATGTTCCATTATGTGCCTGTTGCCAGAATTTCTAGCCTTCCTTCTTGCAAGTGCACAGGAATACCTCCCAAGTATCAGCACTTTACTTTACCCTATGGCAGGGATGGGACACCCATAGCCTCCCAGATGTTGCTGGACTACAATTCCCATCATTCTTTACCATTGGCCATGCTTGCTGGGGCTGATGGTAGGAATATATGAGAATTCTGATCTTGTTCTCAATTCATGTGAATTCTGTCTGTTCCTTTTCTGAATTCATGTGTGTCCTGTTCACAACCTCGAACATGAACACAAGCAGGAACACAGGTCTCGGGAATTTTTCACAGTTTCCAAACTTGCATGTGCATTTGAAAGTGTGCACTTGTGCAAAGGCTCACATCCAAAAATGTGCACTTGCACAGCAGCAGCACCCCAAATCTATATTTTCATGCTTTAGCCTATGAGGGAAGATGTGCATTGGGGGGAAAAAGAATACCCGCTCACATTTGGGAATGCAAATGAGGCGAAATGAGCTTTGAGGAAGGATTTGGGGAATCTCAACAAGCTCAGACATTGCATGTTTGCCTACCCCTAGCTGATGGTGGTTAGAATCCAACGACATCTGGAGGATCAGAGGTTTCCCACTCCTGCCTTAGTACAACCATGGGAGAAAGAAAAGGCATGAATCATTGCAAAGAAGAGTTATTCTGTTTCCTGCTCCTGTTGACAGCATTAAGAATAAAGCCATCCCCTTTCTTCATATCCCCATTCTGAGTTCTGTTTCATTGTCATTCTAAATTGTGATGGAATTATGAGAACATGGGATAGAATGTTGGCAACTAGCTCTTCTATATATCCCTCCCTCTAATAGCAAACTCAGGTGGTGAGTGATGACAGGATGGGAGCCAAAAACAGGATCACTGAGAAACAAGAGTGAGCCATCAGCATTCTTGGGGAACCTCAGAGGTTTGCATAGGGAAAACAAATATTAAAAACAAACATATGAAGGGGGCCACCCACCCCACCATAAAAAGTCCAGCGAGGACTGAGCAGGCACAGAAGCCACAGAATGCTAACTGTGAGTTGGAAAAGAAAAACAGAAAAGTGGGGGTGTCATAAGGAGAGAACGGAAGTCCTGGAGGTGGTTGTGGTTGGTTGGTACGAATGCCAAAGAGGACCACTCTTGTTAGGAAGTGAGGATATGTTGCACATTTTGTTGCAGGTAGATAGATAAATAGATAAGGGTATTGGAACTGGTGAGAGAAATGGAAATTCTTAAGAAACCCTTTATTGCAACTATGCTTGGCCAGAGACTTATCTTGTTGAGGAACTACCTCTAATGAGGCATTTGCTCCAATGAATAGTGCCTTTCTTCTTCCAAATGTTGCGTGAACCGATTGGTTTCATCAAGCTACTCAGCACTGCAGCGGAGGCAGGATGAATGCTATGTGTTTCAGCAGTGTGATTGCAGCAGGTAGAGGAGGCAACGGTCCCAGCAATGCTCAAAGGCCTGTTCTCGGAGAGATATGTTATATACAACATTACATTCCAAAAATGAAGCGTATTTCAAGAGCACGTATTGTGGCTATTTTTTCTGTTGTTGTTGTTGTTCAGTCATTCAGTGGTGTCCGACTCTTCGTGACCCCATGGACCATAGCACGCCAGGCCTTCCTGTCCTGCGCTCTCTCCCGGAGCGTGCTCAAGTTCATATTCATTGCATCGGTGATGCTATCTAGCCATCTCATCCTCTGCCGTCCCCTTCTCCTTTTGCCTTCAGTCTTTCCCAGCATCAGGGTCTTTTCCAGAGAGTTTTCTCTTCGCATTAGGTGGCCAAAATATTTGAGCTTCAGCTTCAGTATCTGTCCTTCCAATGAGCACTCAGGGTTGATTTCCTTTAGGATGGACTGATTGGACCTCCTTGCAGTCCAGGGGACTCGTAAGAGTCTTCTCCAGCACCACAGTTCGAAGGCATCAATTCTTCAGCGCTCAGCCTTCCTTATAGTCCAGCTCTCACAGCCATACGTTGCTACTGGGAAAACCATAGCTTTGATTAGACGGACCTTTGTCGGCAAGGTGATGTCTCTGCTTCTGACTATGCTGTCTAGGTTTGCCATAGCTTTCCTCCCAAGGAGCAAGCGTCTTTTAATTTCATGGCTACATATTTTTTCTACACCCCATAAAAACCATGGTATAGATCAGGGGGGTCAAAACTCCAGTCTGCAGCCCTAATACAGACTACTACATCCCACCCCCTCCCCAAGCCTCCCTGCTACACCCCATCCCCTCCCCAGGCCCTGAGGAAGGGGAGCCCCTAATGGAGGTCTCCTCACTTGGGATTCCTTGAGCAATCCTTCACACACTGTGTGCAAAGGAGGTGCCCAGTTCAGCCAATGCATGAAGGAGCCAGTCCTCCATGCACTGGCTAAGTGATCTTTCACACACCATGCTCTGCCCTATGGTGATGGTGTGTGCTGTGCAAAGGAAGCACCAAACCCAGCTGGCTCCTGGAGGAGCTCCATGGAGCTCTCTCGGCATGGAGAAAGGGAAAATGGATGGTGTGAGGGTGGGAGGGGAGGGGAGGGGAGGGGCTTCAGGGACAAAGCTCCACCCCCTGATGCCATCTGGCCTGTTGGGTTGGGTTGGGGGGCAAAGCAGGCCCTCAGACTGAACCCACATTGACTCCCCTGGTATAGATGAAGGTAGGCAACCTGGTGCCCTCCAGACATTTTGGATTACAACTCCAATAAGCCCCAATGAGCATGGCCAGGGATTGTGGGAAATGTAGTCCAAAACTTGGGGGAGGGCACCAGATTACCCACATCTAGATGCTCCTGTGCTATTTCAAAGGGCCATAGCTTAATGATAGTGCACATGCTTGGCATGCAGAAGATCCCAAGGCTATTTATTCCAAGCCGAATAGATTTTCTGCTTCCCTGATGACACCTGTGCCGTTTGTCAGTATTGTATGCCTGACCTTTTCTGCCTGAGCAGTTAGAATGTTTGTGAACGTTCTGTGAAATTCCCCAGAAATATCATGGCATCTCTCAGCCAGTGAGAGTGCCTGAATCTTGGGTAATGATTAATAGGTGACAGCAGCATTTAGCGACGTGTTTTTGTATGAAAAATGCTACACTGCCTGTCTGTTTTTCTTGAGGCTCTTAAGACTGCTTTTCTTTCTCTGAAACTTTGTGTTTGCTCCAAAGCTGCATAGCGTTTCATTGAAATGTTAAATAACTTTGCCACCAGCTTGAAGAAACAAAACAAAATGCATCAGCTTGTCAGAATGAGATGGAAGAGGAGGAGTTGATCAAGTTCTTCGTAGCAAGAGTGCCAGCTGAGGAACAGACCATGGTCCCAAGTACCAGCGCTGAGGCTGATGGCCATGAACTTGTGAATCCCAAGCCAGGGCTGTCCAACACCTTCATCTGATCCCAGCCCCCCTGAGGAGTCAAGTACCTCCCACTCCTCAGCACCTGCCCAGTGGCACAGGAATTGTGCCTCAGGGAGGAGAAGTATTCACCTTCTGGCCAGGAGGCTGCCTGCTTAAGTAGTTACATTTCTCAGGCAGCAGAGTATCTCTTAGAGTAGAGATGGGTGAAGAAGTGATTTTTATGATTTCCAAGTTTCTCCAAACACCAGATTGAAGCTCAGCTCATTTCTCATGCTCGATTGCACTCTGTTTTCATTTTGTGCAAATGGGAAAAGTGTGCATTTCGAATAAGGAAACTGCACAAGTTTTAAAAGAGCACACCCAGATGTGCACTTTCCCCTCACAGAGTAAAGCATGAAAATGTGCATTTTAAAAAAAAAAAAGTTCATTTTTAAAGTGAACATTTCCTAAAGCGCACATTTTCCAAATGTGAATGCAAGTCCAGTAAAATGTGGACGTTTTCCAAAAAAGATGCTTGCATTTGTGATTGTGAATGGGACAGGTCCGCAGGATTTGCAAATGGAAATGAAATTTCCATACATCCCTATCTTGGAAAGGGAGATCTGGATGAAAGGAGTTGTTCTCAGTCCACCTGCAGTTTTCATTGGAGCAAGTTTAGCGCTCAGATCTGGCTTTGCTTTGAAGATCCTTAATGAGAACTGGAGACTAGGGTTGGGGCATTGCAGCCCCACAGTCAGCCCTGTGCCTCACTCTCATGATAACCTCAGCCAGCTTCCCGAGGTCCTGAAGATGGAAAGGAAGTTGGCTATCACTTGTGATCAGTAGCAGATCACATGCTTTGCCTGCAGGAAGTCCCACATCAGTCCCTGATATCAAGGATCAGTTTGCAGGTGATGAGAAGGACCTCTGGTAGTGACGTTATACTTCCTTCTTCCTTGGTAAGCTGTATATTTATTGATAATAGATAAAGAGATGTGCAAACCAAAGAACAAGCTAGGCACAGAAACACTTATAAGAGGAAGGAAGCAGTGGATGCTGGAGGCTCCAATGTCAGTGGGGCAGTGAATTCGCTCCGGGTTTCAGTCAGAACCAGTCAGAACTCTAAAGGAGCTCTCCAAGGCACCTTGGAGAGCTCCTTTTAAATTCTAACTGGTTCTGACTGAAACTCAGAGCAGATTCACCACTCCACTGACATCACAGCCACCAACCTCCACTGAAAGGAAGTATCAATAGACCCACTCAGGTATATTGGTACAAAGGGAGTTTAGAAGTGGGATGGGTGGACAGAAAAGTGTATCAAGGCTTTCCTTGGCTTTCCAGCCTGAGACACAAGCAATAAGGGAAGCCTTTCCATTTCATATCGTGGCATTATGCGACACACAGTGCAGGGAGGACCTTGCAAAACGTTGCTCACTAGGTTAAGTCCCACTCCACTATGAAGCTCAACGGGAGGCTCTGAGCAAGTCACAATTTCTCAGCACCGACGTGATGGGTTTGAGTGAGGCTCAAATGCCATTCAGAGTTCCTTGGAGGAAGGGAGAGGTATAAATGTCACAAATAATAAAAAAAATAACTTGAGTTGTCTTAACCTTGGAGTGCCAGTTGAATGCTCTGTAAATTGAGGATGAATTTAGAATGAGAAGGATGATTATGTGACGTAACATTACTGTTATCTAAGAGTATTCTAATGGATTTGTTGTGCTGTAAACACTAGAGACACTACGTTGGTGGATTTTAAGCATCTCTAGGGTCTGTTCACAGAGACGTCTGTGAAAAAGCTTCTGTGTGGTCAGAAACCTCCAAATGACTGTATCAGTTCTTTTGACTTATGCTGTAGCCATCCAACATGAGCTCCCTTTCAGGAACAAGTATGTCTCTTATTGCGCTCTGTTTCTGCAGAAAGACCTGTGGATGGAGGTGTGAGTAAGTAGGTGATGATGCTGACAGACTCTTGGAAAGAAGTTCTGCATGGGGGGTTGTAGTAGCTGTCAGATCCAACAGCTCTTACAGTTAAGCAGAGGCCTATATCTTCAGCCCCCTCACCATCTTTGTCACCCTCCTCCAGACATGTTCCAATTCGTTGATATTCTTCATTCACTGCAGCAATGCAGAAGATCAGATGACCCTTCCTGTGAAACCTTCTAGCTCAGGCCCTTTCATTGCCCGTCCTTCAGCTGCTTGGGATGGAGGATGGGAGAAAATGGAATCCCACTTCATGTAGAAAGACCTTGGGGGAAAGGATCCATGTGATGCATAGCTCAGTTGGACTGCATGAGTTCATGTTGAAATGGGAAAAGCCGGGCTCTGAATGAAACGTCATGTTTCTGACCCCCACCCAGAATTTGAAAGAACAGAAGGGAATGGGGAAGGGCGCCAAGCAGTTTGTGCTGTTGTCTTTGAAACTGTAACTCACCAGGGGCTGAACAGAAGAACGTCAGCAACTCCCAGCTGAGTTAGTGGATTAATGGAGTGGAAGCAGAGTGGGAAGGAAGCTCTTTGAATGGAACTGGAGGAATGTCTAGACTCTCTGGGAAAAAATCATTAAATTAAGATGGTACAATGAGGCGAACAAAAGGCCGGCAACCTTTTCTTATGCTCAGCATGGAGGCAGGGTTGGCTGCTGAGCAGGGATGTCTGATTGTTCGGAGACTGTACAGCCAAGAAGGAAAGTTGCCATCACCATCCATCATGACTTCCTGCATAGCTGATGTCACAGACGTTCACCAGTGATATTTGTCACCCACCAAACAAGGGTTCAGCCTGGACTGGTCACATGCCACACCCTGCATGCGCATGCAAGCGTACACATGCGCGCGCGCACACACACACACACACACACACACACACCCTCCAGCTGTCTGTCCAGGAGAATCATGGAAATCAAAACTTGACACAAAATACAGAATTCTGGATCAGACAGCTTGCTTTCAAGAGACCCATTTCAAGATGTATCTTCTCCATGGCGCTCAGACATTAGACACAGTAGCTATTCAGAGAGAACTGGGACCAGGTTTAATGGCATGTAGCTGTTGGTTTTGGAAAGGAGTCTCTATTTTTGCAAAGACATTACTCTTCTCAATCCTTGTGATGGTACGATATTGCAGAATTGGATAGTAGCTTCTCATATTATCTCAGTGGTGCTTGACTTTTCTTGTAGAATATATTCTAATGCAGGAGTGGAGAACCTCAGGCCTGGGTGGGGAGACCCAGTGTGGTGTAGTGGTGAGAATCTTGGACTAGGACTGGGAAGATCTGGGTTCTAATCCACACTCAGCTTTGAAGCTCACTGGGTGACTTTGGGCCAGTCACTGACTCTCAACCTAATCGACCTCACAGGTTGTTGTGAGGATAGAATGAAGAGGGGGAGGACCATATACAATGCCTTGGGGCCCTTGGAAGAAAGGTGAGATTTAAATGTAACAAACAAACAAACACAGCCCTCTTGGGGGCCCAAGCTGGGCTTCAGATGTTCCCCAGAGGTCTACACCCCTTTTCCCCAACAACCAATTCTTGGGTGGTTTCCTGACTTTTGTGCAGTTTTTCCCCATTTGAAAAGGTCAAAATGCCTCTCTTAAGGCTGAGTTACTTACTGGCAGTAAGAACCTTAAGCTACGATAGGCTGGTTTGTTTGTTTTTTGTATTTTTGGCACCATCCCTTTTGCCACCTTGGCCTTTCACCCCACCCACCCCTGGAATGTGGCCCCCAATAGGGATGTTGGAGAAAGTTGGAACCGATTTAAATTCCTATGAATCCAACCTGAGGATTCCACAGTGGACCAGCTTTTTCTCAGTAGCATAGATTTGTGGACCATTTAAAAAAAAAAAAAACTGGGGGGGGCACTTTGTCCAAGTGCACATTTGTGCTCATGTGCATTAGTTCAAGTGCACATGAGTGCAAATGTACGTTTGCAGATGGGCAAAATTCTCATGCAAAAAAAAAAAAGAAAGATTCCATCACTGAGTAGATGATGTAATGAAAGCCACCAGCTGAAAATTCACACACAGATGGAATGGTTTAACAAAATCTGCACATCCCTAGACCCCAAGAGCTTCTCTGAAACTTCATTCAGTGGTTGACCTGAAAGTGGTTTCTTTTGATATGAGTAGCGCCGAGCCTATTTGAAGAGGTGTCGGAGGAGTGGACAGTCCTCCATTTGAAGGTGTCCTCTGCTTGAAGGACCATCCAGTCCAAGTCTGGTTTAAAGATCAAGAACCATAAGCATGGATAGTCAGACCCTTGAAACTGCCTGCCAACAGTTAATGGCTGGACAGACTGAGCAAGGCACACAGGTCACCTGGTCATGGTCTTGCCCACTATGGCATGACACATTGTATTTCTGCTTAAATTTACATATGCAGATTGGTGCTCTCTTCTGTCCTCTTCTCGTGGAGTGGATGCAGTGGAGGCTGGCACCTCCGATTCCAGTGAGGCTGTGCATCCGCGCTGAGTTTCAGTCAGAGCCAGTCTAAACTCTAAAGGAGCTATCCAGGGTGCTGAACCCAATCTGCAAAAATGGGTCCAGCACCTTTAGAACTCTGCCTGCTTCTGACTGAAACCCAGAGCAGATTTACAGCCCCACTGAAATCGGAGCCACCGGCTTCCACTGGTGTGATGCATTTCCTCTTCTCTGGTGATGCGCAAATGGCCACTCCAAACCCGACCTTCCATCACAGCCTTTCAGATCTACATAAGGGGGCTACCTCATTCACTCAGGATGTTCCGTTCCAACCAGTTACTGCTGTTAGAATTCCTTCAGCGTGTCTCAATGTGTCACTGGGTTCGCTGCATCACAGAAGCTAAACTGAATTGCATGGAGCCAGAAAGATTTGTGGGTGTGGCGGCACTTTTGCAGCAGTGTATCTTGCTACAAAGAGCAGCCATTTCCCCCAGAGGACTTGTCCTCACCTCTCAGATTATCTCCTCCTTAGCATATGAACAACAGGAAAGCACTCTGTAATAGGACCCATCAAGACTGTGATTCTGTCTTGCTACGCAGCAAATTCTTCAAAAGCCATGAAATACAGCACTGCACTGAGGTTGACCCACACAGATAAAAACTGCTTTTCATGGTTATTACAGCTCATGGGGATGTAGAAAGAGGCAGCTAGGAAGAGCTAGGCTGAAAATTAAACTCAGCAGGGAACATGGAGGCTGAAGGACGGAGTTGTATTTTGTGGTTTACCAAAATAATTTGGTGATGTTGTTGTTGTTTGTTTGTTTGTTTGTTTCTAGCATCCAGTCCCTCTGCCCACCATCCACCTCTTTCTGAGTTCATCTTTCTTTCTTTCTTTCTTTCTTTCTTTCTTTCTTTCTTTCTTTCTAGATTCTTCTAAACCAACCTTATTTCTATCATGATTAGCCCATGGAAAACATTACAAATATTGTCAGGATAAAGCCTGTTCCAAGGAGAAAGGGGCGTCTTGATGGGATTTCAAGAGGCAGGCTGACAGATACTAGAAGCATAATATGGGGTCATAGCCAGGAAGTCTGCAGCAAAACAAACAAATGAACAAAAGCAGGTAAATGGAACAGGAAGAAATCTCTGGATCCAAAGCCAGGAATTCAATCCATTGAAAGATTCCAGGGAGAATTAACTGAGGCACATAAACTGTTGGAGTTAACCAGACCAATCTTGAGTAGGCCAGTGATGGTCAGTGATGTAGATTACAGGTGTAGAGTCCATGCTAAGATTCGGGGGGCTTAGGCAAAGTGCCATCACTGCCTGCCACCCCCTGCAGTGAACTCTGGCACAGGCAGCATCTGGCCCCTCTTCCTGATGGGTTCAAGCTTACCAGATGGCTAGTAGCCAGGGGTGGCCCATGCATTAAGAGAAGCAACACACCTGCAGAGCTGGACTTGCCATTGGCTGGGCATGCTGTGTGGAGCTGGGACCGGGCCTGCACTGGCAGGTGTATCAAAGGGAGAAAGGAAAGGATGCTCTTACCATCAACCACCAGGAGGCAGTGGTATGGATAGTAGCCAACCTAGTTAACCTTATGCAAGTGCAGGGCTGGTGACTGACTAGCAGCCCACATCGTAGACACCTTCTGATGGGCATGCTAGAGCAGCCTTCCCCACCTGGTGCACTCCAGAGTGGAATGCTACAACTCCCAGCATTCCACGCTGCTGGGGCTGCTGGGAGTTGGCATTGAAAACACCTAGAGGACACCAGGTGGGGGAAAGCTGTGCTAGAGAGTGATGAGATGTTGGACCTGGCTTTTATATAGAGAGAGAAATATTATTTAGCATCATCAGTGTTACGTAACATAACTAATGAAGACTTAGGCCTCTGCCCCACAAAGGTTGCAATCCACATTTCAAACATGGTTGGAGACGAGAGAGGAGAAGATTGTACACAAGTTGCTGGTCAACCTAGATGGCAGGGCACTTTTTCATTGATGTCCTGCTCGTGGGTTCCCCATGGGCAGCTGGTTGGCCACTGTGTGAACAGAATGCTGGACTAGATGGACCCTTGGTCTGATCCAGCAGGGCTCTTCTTATGGTTTAAAGACTGGAAGAAACCACATTAGAAAGTGATGGTTGTGAGCAAATGTAGTTAGAGCCATTATGCCAGCCTGAGATGCCAGCCAAATATGTATTTGGGGGGGTTGAAAATGTGAGGTTATTGTCATCCTTGCCCCAAGGAAGAAGTAAGCATTAGGACTCCCGAGTTCTCCTTCAGCTTGGAATTTCAATCCCACACAGAGGAGAATTCCACCCACCCAGCCCCCAAACTCCTCACATGGCAAAAGGAAAGTGACATTTCCCAGGAAGACTTCCAGCTGTCCTGGTGTATTGCAATGCGGGGGAGGGGGGGGGAGAGAGAGAGAGAGCTCCCATTCCTGACTGCCACTCCTCCTGACTGCCACTGATGTAGCTGTAGCATCCCCATTCCAGACCGATAAATGGGGTGGGAGGAAACGGGAAGAATGTTTGGGGCTGGATGAGGTCATGGAGACATGACTTCAGCTTTGTCTTCAAAGTTGGCTGAGCTGCTCCCCAGTTATTTATTTTTCTTGCGGGGTATGGGGAGGGTAAGGTGTTTAGCTTACAAGCCATGGGTGGTCAGCCTATCTCTAACAGTTATTTTTATTTATTCTTGATATTGTGTTTTTAATACTTGTTTTGATGTCAGCTGCCCTGGGAGTTTTCCTAAACTGAAGGGTGGCACATGAATCTTTTAAATGAAGGAATGAATAAATAAGTTAAAATGTTATTACAAAATGCATGATAGACTCCTTGCTTTCCTTGCATCTCTCTCTCTCTCTCTCTCTCTCCCACTCTCCTCCTCACTCTCTCTCAAAGCCAGTCTTCCAACATTCTACCACCCTCTTGCACCAGGGGCTCCAATGTCATGCCAAGACACCTCTCTTGAAGCCTGCCAGAAATCCCTGCCCCTCCTAGTATTCCTTTTATTGTTTTAGATCTTTTTATTTAAAAAAAAAATCAAAACAGGAGGCTGTTACATTGCAAAGCAAAGTGCTGGCCTTCAGTGCCATTTTTATTTCTAAGAATACCACTGGGCCTTCAGCTTCAAAATAAAAATGGTGGGTTGATGAAGCCCAGCAAGAAAAGAAAATAGGTGAGTGGGGTGGTAGAGGGGAGGAGGGGAGTGACAAAGGGTGTCTGGCCTGTGCTGTTTTTATGTTCTGCCTGCATATGTGTGTGTTTCCTTGCTTTTTTGTTTGTAAGTGTGTGTTTTTCTTAGGGATGTACGAAAGTGACTTACCTGTTCACGGATTATATTTATGGTCAGGAGGGAGGCGTCCCTCCTCCCCAGAATCCCCCCCAGCCAGGCCAGAGCCATCCGCAGTCAGATTTCCGGCCACAGAGGGCTCTGGGTAAAAAAAAAAAAAGCGTACGCAAATGGCAGCGGCTACGGCTGCCGCCATTTGCGTTCCTTCTTTTTGGCCTTCTTAATCTATGTAAATATTTACGTAGACTATGATGGCGAAAATAAAGGGGAACGCAAATAGCGTAGCGGGCGCCATTTGTGTCCCTTTTTGATTCACCGTTTTAGCCTACGTAAATCTTTACATAGGCTAAAACGGCGAATCAAAAAGGGACACAAATAGCACCCGCTACACTATTTGCATTCCCCTTTATTTTCGCCATCATAGTCTACGTAAATATTTACGTAGATTAAGATGGCCAAAAAGAAGGAACACAAATGGCGGCGGCCGTAGCCGCCACCATTTGCATACGCGGGAGGTTTTTTGTTTTTGTTTTTAACCCAGCCATGATAGGCTACGTAAATCTTTACGTAGCCTATCACGTCGTTTTTTGTTTGTTTGTTTTTTACAAGACAAATGGCGGCGGCAGCAGCAGGTCGGAAGACCAGCTGCTGCAGCCACCACCGAAGCCGCCGCCGCCTGGGAGATCCGCCCCAGGTAAGTCTCGTCCTGGGAGGGGATCCGCGGGGGGGCAGGGGGGCAGGCCATTCCGCCACAGATTTTGGGGGGCTGAATGCACTGGCATTCGGCCTCACCGAGATCCATGGCGGAATTCTCTGACATCCCTAGTTTTTCTGAGCATCACCAGCTTGCCTTCAATAAAATAGGTATTTTGTTGTACTTTTTGGAGGCAAATATGTGATTTGGCATTTAGGGCGCAAACCGCACCTCCACCTTGTAATCACTTTCCTGGCAAAGTTAGTTGTCACTGAGGCTCATCAGTTTGCTGTCTGCGAAATGGGTCTCAGAGCAGAAAATGTTGGGTTCAAAAGAATGGTTTGGGGGGGAGTTCAGACCCTCCCCCCAACCTCTGCTTTGTACTTAGATTCTTGGGCAAGTTAGTTTTGTTTTAGTCTCCCTGTTTTTTATTCCAAGAAATGGGTATTTTGTGACTTGCCACACCCATCATGGAAGCCATTTTGTGAATGAGCAAGCCCCCATAGCAGCCACTCCATGAGAGTTCCCATCTCTCAAGATTCCAAATGTGCCCACCACCAACTCAAAAAGAAGCAGAACCTGTGTCAGGGCTATGCTCTTAGGTTCATCCCCTTGACTGCTCATCTTGAAGGGCCAAGTGCACAGTTTGGGTGTGCTCCTGGACTTGGTGCTCGGGGGAGGAATTGAAGTGGTGGTGATGGCCATGGGCCGCCTCCTCCTCCTCCTCCTCCTCCTCCTCTTTCACCAGCTTAGGCTGGTATGCCAGTTGTGACCCTATCTGGAGAGGGAGGATCTTGCCTCAGTTATTCATGTTCTGGTGACATCCAGCCTGGACTACTGTGATGTGCCATATGTGGGGCTGCCCTTGGAGATGGTTCAGAAGCTTCAGCTGGTGCAGAGGACAACTGCTCAGATATTGGTTCACTCACATGACACCAATACCTCAACAGCTGCACTTTTTCCCAGTGAGTCTCTGAGCCCAATTTAAAGTGCTAATTTTAACCTTTTAAAGCCTTAAATGGTTTGGGCCCAAGCTACCTGAAGGACCACCTTCTCCTGTCCCAACCTCCCCACATTCTGAAGTCACCAAGGCCCTTCTCACCTCACCCCCACACTCCAACCAAGGGTGGCTAGGGTGGTGAGTGGAAGGGAGAAGGGCTTTTCAGTGGTGGCCCCACACCTCTGGAATCAAATTCCATCAGGGGTTTGTGTCAGGAGGACCCTTCTTTGCAGGTCTTTGGGAAAGCTCTGAAGACCCACCTGTTTTCACTGACCCAACTGTTTTCATTGGTCTGGGCCATCGATTTTTACTGGTAAGTTTTGTTTTTATTGATTTTAATTGGTAATCAGCATTTAAGGTTTTTATTAAAGCATGTTTCATGGATTTTTGTAACCACTTTCTTTGGTTTTTATCTTGTATGCCACCTTGAGAAGATTCTGCCCTTAAAAGAAAGCTAGAAATAAATTGAAATTTAGATTTGACCACATCTGCCTTCTCCTACCCTATCAGGCTCCACCCCCCAGATACCTCCCTTCTTCTCTCAGCCTCCTGAGTGCCAAGGGATCTTGGGAAGCTACATAGGAGTAAATGGCTGACATTCATTCCAACAGGGAAAAGTGAATGCTGCACACAGGGACTTACCTGCCCCATGCCCATCCTGGCACTGAGAGGGACCCCATTGGGAGGGCAGGTTTCATCTTTCTTCCCCACAAATGCAGCTACTGGTTTGGGGAAGGAAAATATATCTTACCTTCCCCTGATGGTCTGAAGGCTCTTTTCAGATTGAGGAAACAGAGGGCAAGGGCTAGTTGGAAAAAACAGGTCTGATCCCTTGCTTCAGAGTGCAGGGAGGCTGGGCACTGGCCTAAACCACAGATGGGCAAATGTCCCACTGCCTCGATGACACCATCATTCTCACTTTCTGTGAAGTACCAAAGACAGCCAGTGTAAATGCTAGAGGATTTCCATTTTGTCCTCCCCATCTCCTTTGCTGGTTCAGAAGAAAGGTCTAACTAGTCCACCACCTGCTTCACCCAGTGGCCAGCCATATGCCCTCTTGAGAAGACCACAAGCAGGACTTGAGTGCAAGAGCCCCTCTCCCTCTGTTGTACCCCACTTAGGGATGGCCAACACTGGGAAATCTGGCTCTTTTTTGGTTCGATGGAGTTCCGCAGTGGGTATGACTTGCAGGCTGTTCCCTGAACTCTGAGAACTCTTTTTGTGCACTTTGGGGGGGAAGGTTCTGAAATTTTCACAAATCTCTGAGCAATTAGCAAAAATTATGGCCAAATTTGTGCAAATTATGCAAATGTGCCCATAATTTGCACAACTTTAGCTATAATTTGAGGACATTCAACTGTAATTTGCTCAGAAATTTGCAAAATTGCAGAACCTTCAAAAACTGTGCAAAATTCATGGAAAATCCACCAATTGGCTGGACTCGCTGGAGATCAAGTCAGGCACTGCAGTGGAAACCAAAACAAAGTCTGGGGAAGATGAGCCTAGGAAAACCTATCACACTGCACCCCCCAAAATGATTTCTCCAACATCCCCACGCTACACCTCCTGTTCTGCTTGAGACACTGCACAGCTGTGCTGAAGGAGTAATGGGAGGGTAGAACGGTATGTCTATGGAGGATTAGGCCATCAATGGATACATGGAGAACCTCCATGCCACCGAATCCTGGGCACTGGGACGCAAATAAGCAATACTGTTCATTTCACATCCTATGTGTGGGCTTCCCAGAGGTATCTAGTTGTTCCCTGTGGGACACGGGATGCTGTTCCAGATGAAGCCATCTAGGTCTGATCCAGCAGTGCTCTTCTTACATTCTTATGAGAGAGGGGAGGAGAAGTAGTAGGTGCAGATGGGAAAAGGGCTTGAACTCTCTACCCCGCTCTCTCGTATCATAGTTTATAGGCCTTTAGCTATGAGATAATATACTTCAGTGCCTTTATATGCAAGGGGGAGTTTGTGTCAACTGATATATTTATGATGCGGGTTCTGTTTTCTCCATCAAGAGGACAAGCCAACACCTGACGCTTGCACCTCTACAGTCCAAAAGTGCCCTGGCAGGATTGGAGGTTGTTTTTGATACTTAAATACACAGCTAGTTACTGCAGTGCTTCTGAAATTTTAATGCACATCCATAAAGTCTGTTATTGCTTTCTCCAGACACCCGATGCTTTTGGACAAAGCAAAGTGGAGGAAAATGAAGAGCACTTTTTTAAAATGTGCCATCGGAGGCTTGCTGCAGGACTTCTGTTTTTGTGTTTTGATAGCTCTCTTATCATATATATATATATTCTCTCTCTCTCTCTCTCTCTCTCACACACACACACACCAATCTTTTTATTTTGCCATCTAGTGAATGTGTAGTGCTTTCAACCTCCAAATGGCAGCTCAAGGGAGTGCAATGCACCAACCACATTGAATCTGGAACTTTCTGTAGCTAACAGGCTTTAGCATATAACATCCCCCTCACCCCCTTAGTTCTCTTGTCTAGCTCAGTTGTGTTTTTCACAGAACCAGATAGTACAACAGGGACTGGGCTATATGTACTCTCCCATTTGCCTGTGTTTGGATTGCTGGTGAGAATTTCAGTGTCCTTTTTGGAACAGAATCTGATATATCCTGAGGATTTTAGCTTTCATTTCAGCACTGAGTTTCTAGTCTTCATGGAAGTATGTGATTGGTGTTCCCAAAAAAGTTCAGAAACTATATTTCAGCTGAGAAAAGCTTCTAAGTGGTAAGGTATCACTACCGTTCAGAAGTTATTATACCTGTTTTACCTCCTCCTGGCCCTTCTGACCAGCTAAGCTAATTTTCAAACCACTTACACACATTCTCTCCATTTCCAAAGGTATTCACCATGACATTCACATGACATTCTTGTAATGCTTTTTAGTTAGTCATCCCATTTTTTCTTCTCTCCCTACTACTCATGAGAAGAGGAATAGGTATTGAGGCAATTTAGATAAGTGATTCATTCTGCAAATCAAAGACTTCTGACCACTGAACTCCTAGCCTAGATCAAAGGTAAAAATAATTCTAATCATTGTTTGTTTATTTATAACAGTTCCTTACAAAAAAGAGAAAAGCAGAAGTTGCCATTTACAGATTTACCATCTTAAAAAGGGCACTGAAACAAATAAGGAACCAGATTACCCATTATGCTATTCATGCTTTAAACAAAAAATGCTTTAACTGGCCATTTGCATTTTGAAGAAAAAGCAGGTGCAGGACCTGAACAATCACCCCCCACCCTGGCTGCTAATTGCTCCCAAAAGTGCCATATCAGTTTTCACCAGGAAACCGGTGTGGAGCCTTGATACACATTGGTATCATGTTCTAGATCAGGGACACATAACAGCTTTTTCTTCAAGCCAAAAGAGGCTAGTTAAAGCATGCTTTAAAAAAAAAAAAAACTCTGAACAACATCTTGTATTAGTTGACCCAACAGGATAAGGGGACTGGAGAGAAAGGGGGGAAGACATTGCTAGCCGTGAGACAGAGTAAAGGAAGGGTGGGAAGAGTTAAAGAAAGGAATACTTTATTTAGGAATGTGATAATGGCCATCACCACCTTTATGGATTGTAACGACAAAGCTCAGAATATATAGTCCACTTAGAGACCAATGCTACGGATTGCTCTGTCAACAGACAGGGGACTCCGAGATCTATTCTGTGCCCTCCCGGCAAGAGTCAGGCAGGGTGGGAGGAGGGTAGGGGTGGTTTCACCTCCAATTCCTCTTTAAAAATAAAAAAATAAATGTGGTGGGTGCCCCTTCTTGTGGGACGTGCCAGAGAGGCCATAGGCTTCTGTGGATCCCTGACCACTATCCCACCCCCCTTTTGACCTCTCTGCGGTCTTCCGAGCTCACTATTGTGGCCTTCATAGAATAGTAGGGTTGGAAGGGGCCTATAAGACCATCCAGTCCAACTCCTTTGGAAGAGCAGCCCCCACCAGGCATTCTTCAGCAGCTGCTGGGAGCAGAAGGTCAATGGCTTGATGTTGGATTACCCCTCCCTCAGTTATAGAAGTGCCTATGCCCTCAGGAAGGGAAATCCAATATATCCTAAGGTTTCTGGGACACTCTCCCAGGGACCATAGGATTGCTGGGTTAATGGCCCAAAGTAAAAGCTATACATGCCAAGATCCAGAGGAGGAGGAGGAAGAAGATTGATGTATTTCTCTGGATTGATAGATGACAGATAGATACACACGCGCATGCACACACACACATACTGTGGAAGAGGAAGAAGAAGAACTTAAGGGTGGCTGATTTTCACCCTGTTCTC
This sequence comes from Heloderma suspectum, assembly GCF_057233095.1. Classification (NCBI taxonomy): domain Eukaryota; kingdom Metazoa; phylum Chordata; class Lepidosauria; order Squamata; family Helodermatidae; genus Heloderma; species Heloderma suspectum. The sequence continues at coordinate 9,715,652 of NC_139461.1, forward strand.
CATGCAGTGATCAAAACATCATCCCTCAGTAATCAATAATTCTAAACAGTCTCAGTATCAATACAAAAGAAGAACTGCAATATGGACAGTCAAAGCCTTGCATGGGAAAAGTACCTAGAAAGTGTTAACAGAAGAGTTTAGGATGCAATCAGTGAAATGGCTCAAAAGCAGGTCAATGAAAGTAAAACCTGAAGGTTTTTATTGCTGCTACTCAAGATTCTGTAATTGCTACCAATAATAATCAAAAATACATCAAGAGGACCACAGATACAGACATTTGTAGAAAATTGAAAGATAAATTGGGAATGATTTAATCAGAACTGCTGTGTCTGATCTGAGGCCAAATACCTTGTAGACACAATCAAGTTGAAAAAAAAAAAAAACACCATCAGCTGAGTATGTGGTACCAGGTGATCAGCTCAGAGCCAACCCTTATTAAAATACAGTCCTGATGCCAACCCAGTTCTTGAGAATATAATGACTACAGCTTGCACTGGAAAATACACTTATTTTAACAAATAAAACAATGCATTACAATAGGCTAGGCTTCAATCTGGTGAGCATCAACAAATTACAGAAACAGCTAGTAAAATCAACATTGCAATATCTCTCACCCATAACACTGAAGAAAAATCTGAGAATGAATAAAATGAAGTATCACAGTTGCATTGGTCGGTTGACAGAAATAATCATACTATAAAAGCTAGCTATAGGGGAAAAATATGTCTGGAATCTCAAAACTTTCATAAAGTAGGGTTGTTGGACAAATATGCAATGGATTCAAATTAATTTAGATTTCTATGAATCAAACCTAAGGGTTTTGCAATGGACTAGCTTTTTCTGAGTTGCATTGATTCTGTGTACTTGCAGACAGGGTTTTTTTTTAACAACTTTGGGGGAATTTGTGCAAATTCACAAATTTTCTAATTCACATGTATGCTAATGTGCATTAGGACAAGTGTGAATTACCACTAATGTGCGTTAGTGCACATGTAACAATATTGTCCTATATCCCCCCCATCTGATTCTGTCAATGAGTGGATGACAGAAAGAAAAGTGCCTGACAATCTGCAAAACACAGAACAGATTTCACAAAATCATACATCCTTATCATAAAGTTCTTCCCTTAATATCCACTGTAGGTGTTTCTCGAAAGAAATTGAATCAAAGCTTAGAGAGAACTACAGCTTGAATGGATTTTACTTGTTCCATCAGTTTTCTCTGCCATGCATTCCCTTCCTCCTGAATTCCACTTTAATTAGGAGAATTTCTCAAATTAATTGCAGTGTGCGGAGTTTGCCTCGGTTTTCTTCTTTTGGTTCAATTGCATCTATCCCCCCTCGGTGTTATCTGTGCTCACCTTTAAGAAGGAGAAGAAAAAACACAGCAAAGAGGCAGTCTTGACATGATCACATGTCTGATTGCATCAAGATTCTTCTTTGTGTGATGTTTTACTAACGGACACCTGCAGCGGTGTCAGGACAGGTTGGGATCTGTGTGCAGCTGCCCTGTGTGGTGAATCACTGATCTGCAGGTGTCAGCATCTTAGTTAGGGTGCAATCCTATGCATGTTTAGACAGAGAAAAGGCTTACAACTGGGAGTTGTAGGCCTTTTCTCTGTCTAAACATGCATAGGATTGCACCCTTAGTGAAGTACCTTCCAGCCCTGGGTTGACTCTGCCCACCTAGGGTGGTGATTGGAGCCTCCTGGACAGGAAGGGATACAAGAAAGGCTCCCTATTCCAGTTGGGCCTTGCTTGAGCAACAATATTTGTCATGTGTCATGCTACAACTGGAGTCATCCTCAGAGGAGGAGTCAGAACCATCCAGTTGGCCCCTCAGGAGACCCTGACAGTAGCCAAGACAGTCTGGGACCCTCAGGGGGTGATGCCTTTGAATCTGCCTCCTAGAGAGGTGGAGAGTTTGGCTTCTGAGGCAGAGGAAGATGCTGAGCCACCACCTGCCCCCCCCCCCCGAAGAACACAGGCGCCTTAAGGTCCATGACAGGAGGGCTGCCAGGCGAAGGAGTGCTCACTTCCTGAAGAGGAGTACTCATGAGTCAGGCCCTCCACATGAGGAGGACATCTGACAAGCCTCTAACAGGAAGCAGCTGAGCACTGAGTGGGGTTCTAGGAGCTTTAGCTGGTAACTCCAGAGGTGCTGGAAACAACATCTCTGCTAGTATCTGTTACCTTGTGTCCAGCCTTGTGATGGATGCTTTGTGCTACTGACCCTGGACTGTTTCTTGACCCTGATTCTGAACTGAGTGATGTACCTGACTGATTTACTGTGTTTGACCTCTTTTTTGCCTGTTAGCTTTATCGTGCCTCCTGCCTGCCTGCATTCTGACTTCTGCCTGAATTTTGACCACTCTTGCCTTAGCCTAAACCTCCTTGGATGGAAATCTGTGTCCTTGACCATTTGCTAGCCAAATTGACTATTCTATTGCATCACTCCCTGTATTTGCTTGCCAAGAGCTGGGAGTCAGTCTAGAGCAGGACAATATCTTCCTGAGTTCTGGTATCCTTGGTTGTTCTTCAGTCCTGACTGCTGGCTTGCGCCTTAATTCTGCCTCCTCGCTTCTCCTCCAGTTCTGATTTGCTCCTTGGTCCTGGCTTGCCCTTTGGGTCCTGGCTCCAAGCTCAACTCTGACTGCCGCCCATAGCCTATCCTTGACCAGTGGTAAAAAAAAAAGTGCCAAGAAGAAGAGTGTGTGTGTCATTGAATGTAAGACTACAACTCTCTCTTCATAACGTTATCCCTTCCAAGGTGGGTTGCAGCATGTTAGGAAACAAAACTAAAACCGTAGTGTCAAAATATACAATGCCACACATTCACATACAAACAGCATTGGGTTGGATCCAGTAGGGCCCTTGTGCTAGTGCCCTAAGCCTGCCGGTAGAGGCATGTGTGAAGCCATTGCCAGCTGTGATGTAGCGTGTGACATTACATGTATTTATACATGTGTTTATATGTATCCTCTGTGAGTACAACAATGTGTTCCTGTTATGAGTCTATGGTTATGGGTATGTATTCCTGTTGTACCTCTGTCTTTTACGGTGCGCATTGAGCAGGGGGTTGGACTCGATGGCCTTGTAGGCCCCTTCCAATCCTACTATTCTATGATTCTTTGGTGAGAGACAGCTGATTGACTGAGAGTGATGGGGGGTGAAGTGTGCTATAGAAGTTGGGTGGGTGCCTTATGGGAGACAGATAGGACAGAGCTTTTGAGGGGTAAGATCAGAGCTAGTGAGGAGAGAGGTTTGAGGGATGGTTCAGATCAGAGTTAGGATGTGTGAGAGCCAGGATTTTAGGACTGAGGAGAGAGAGAGAGAGAAGGTCTATGAGGATTTGTGAAGTGATTGTTTGAGAGGGTGATTTAGAGAACACTTCATGAGAGAACCTATATTAATAGCGCCATTAAGAGTTACCTGTTTATTGTTTGACAGCTTATTACTTTAATCGATAAAGCTTCCCTTGTTTGTAAGTCCTATGCCTTCTGCTCTTGGCTACATAGGGGAAGGTATAAAGGAAACAGTACGAGGTTATAAGTAAAGTCTGCGTGTCCTTGCAGATGGAGGACTGAGTAAAGGGTTGGCCCTAAGCCTTTAAGGTCCTGCTCGCAGCGAAAGCTGGTATGTGAGAGAGAAGGTGGTTCCTGCTGGGGGTGAGAGAGGCCTTAGAGAAGAGGAATTCTCACTAGGAGAAGGTAGGAATGCCACATAGCACTTCCATGCCCAAGCACCGAAATGGGAGGAAATGCTTGTTTCTGAAAGGGCACAACCTGCCCTTCCAGAAATGAGTGTTTCTGCTTGTTTTGCCTCTTGGCGATGGAAGCACTACATTTTGGCCTCCAGTGGCAGAGGCTGTGTGCGCGCCGCCTCCAGCAGGACCACTCATGCGCATGCCACCACCAGTGAGCCCGGGGTGGCACTGCAAGGGTCCTGCTGTATCCAACCTATAAAGCGCAGAATAAAATAGCCCTGGGATCATTCAAAAGCTGACTGGAAGAGAAACGTCTGCAGGGTTCTCCTAAAAACCAATATCTCCCTGGGCAGAGAAATGTTGTCATTAACAATCCCCAGTATTGATATTCTTATCTATTATTTATTTATTTATTTATTTATTGCATTTATATCCTGCCTTTTTTCCTCTTGAAAGGAACCCAGGGTGGCTCCCATTATCATCCTCGTCTCCGTTTTATACTCACAACAACAGCCCTGTGAGGTAGGTTGGGCTGAGAATCTATGACTGGCCCAAAGTCACCCAGTGACCTTCCATCATAGAATCATAGAATAGTAGGGCTCGAAGGGGCCTACAAGGCCATCGAGTCCAACCCCCTGCTCAATGCAGGAATCCAGGTCAGAGCATCCCTGACTGGTGGCTGTCCAGCCTCATCTTGAAGGCCTGCAGTGTGGGAGAGCCCACCACCTCCCCAGGTAATTGGTTCCATTGTCGTATTGCTCTAACAGTCAGGAAGGTTTTCCTGATGTGCAGCCGGAATCTGGCTTCCTGTAACTTGAGCCCATTATTCCGTGTCCTGCACTCTGGGATGATTGAGAAGAGATCCTGGCCTTCCTCTCTGTGACAACCTTTCAAGTACTCGAAGAGCGCTATCCTATCTCCCCTCAGTCTTCTCTTCTCAAGGCTAAACAAGCCCAGTTCTTTCAGTCTCTCTTCATAGGGCTTTGTTTCCAGTCCCTGATCATCTTTGTTGCCCTCCTCTGAACCCTCTCCAGTTGGTCTGCATCCTCCTTAAATTGTGGTGCCCAGAACTGGACACAGTACTCCAGATGAGGCCTAACCAGTGCTGAGTAGAGGGGAACTAGTACTTCCCGGGATTTGGAAGCTATGCTTCTATTAATGCAGCCCTATTAATTCTATTAATAGCATTCGCCTTTTTTGCAGCCACATCACATTGTTGGCTCATATTCAGCTTGTGATCGACAACAATTCCAAGATCCTTCTCGCTTGTAGTGTTGTTGAGCCACATATCCTCCATCTTGTAACTGTGCATTTGATTTATTTTTCCTAGGTGCAGAACTTGGCATTTATCCCTATTAAATGTCATTCTGTTGTTGTCTGCCCAGCGCTCCAGTCTATTCAGATTACTTTGAATTTTGTTTCTGTCTTCTAAAGTATTAGCTATCCCACCCAATGTTGTGTCATCTGCAAATTTGATCAGCATTCCCTGCACCTCATTCATAAAAATGTGGAAGAGCATTGGTCCCAGGACTGAGCCCTGCGGTACCCCACTCATTACCTCTCCCCAGTTTGAGAAGGTCCCATTGATAAGCACTCTTTGAGTACAATTCTGTAGCCAACTGTGGATCCACTGGATCGTTGTTTCATCTAGCCCACTTGGAGCTAATTTGCTCATCAGGATATCATGGGGCACTTTGTTGAAAGCTTTGCTGAAGTTGAGGTATATTATGTCTACAGCATTCCCACGGTCCACAAGGAGGGTTACTTGATCAAAAAAATGAGATCAGATTTGTCTGGCAGGACTTGTTTTTGACAAATCCATGTTGGCTTGGAGTAATCACGGCATTGTTGTCAAGGTGCTTCCAGATGGATTGCTTTATCATCTGCTCCAGAATTTTCCCAGGGATTGATGTCAGACTGACTGGTCTGTAGTTCCCAGGTTCCTCCTTTTTACCCTTTTTGAAGATAGGGACAACATTAGCCCTCCTCCAGTCATCTGGCACTTCCCCCGTCCTCCATGATTTCTCAAAGAGAATAGACAGCGGTTCTGAGAGTTCTTCTGCCAGTTCCTTTATTACTCTAGGATGCACTTCATCTGGCCCTGGAGATTTGAACTCATTCAAAGTAATTAGGTGTTCCTTGACCATATGCCTATTGATCTCAGGCTGCAATCCTGCCCCTTCAGGCTGTCTTTCGCCTTTGCCAGGGGGGTCATAGCCCCCCATGGCCGAGTGGGGACTAGAACCCAGATCTCCCAGCTCCCAGTCTGTCCCCTTCACCACTACACTACACTGGCTCTCAGATTAAGCTGTGGAGTCTTCAGCTTATACTTTCACAGATTCCCCCCCACCACCACCCAAATGCATGAGGACTAGGAAATGGACTCACATTTTTAATAATGAAAAGTGGAAATCTTCATATTCCACTTCTGGAGACAGTTATGTGTGTGTCCCATTCAGTTATTATTGTCACACCCACAGCCATGAGATTTCCAAAACTCCCTAATGGGTCCATTCAACTCGGATGAACTCAACTCTCTTTGTGTAAACTAGAAAAGTATAATCGGAATCCAATTAGTGTGCGCAATTTGAGTCACCAGCACAGGGGAAATCTATTGCCTGGTGAACACAGAAGTGACCCAAATAGCAACATGTGAATGGAAGTTTACTGGAAATAGCACATGCATTTATAAAATACCCACCAGCACAGAAGGCCTGAGGAAGGGAGTGCTTTTAAAAGCATCACAATGAATGTGTCATACACAGAGGCTTTTTCTGCCATTTCTGGAATTAATTGTACCCGGAAAAAGATCCAAAAGCAACTGGAGTCAAGGAAATTCTCCCTGCTTATTGGACCAAAGTTCCCTCTAGTCAACCACCCTGTGAAGACGCATCTGGAAAATTTAAGCAAAGTTGGGCGTGCAATCCTAAAAATGCTTACTAGGTAGTAAGCACCATTAAACACAGTGGCACTTTCTTCTCAGAAGACATGCCTAGGATTGCGCTGTTAATGTTCTCCAAATGCTTGTTCCCATTCAGCCTGGGGCAGCTTTTGTCTCCTCTGTTTTTTCAAGATGTCCAAACAAAGACATTAGGTTTCTTAACTGGATCCATAAGGCACGACCTTCTATTGATCCACTTGTGTTTGTTTGCTTGTTTATTTATTTACAACATTTATTTACAGCATTTATATACCACTCTACATCTAGGCGGATTTCAGAATGGTGAACAATAAAAGATAAAAAGAATAAAACACCATATTAAACAATTGTGTTTTTTTAAAACAGAGTACCAATAAAACCATGGCTGGTCAGTTAAGGAAGGCTGAAATAAAGATGTTTTCAGGAAACAACACAGTGTTGGCACCTGCCTGACCTCCAGAGGCAGGGAACCCAGAGAAAGGGGGCCACCACACTGAAGGCTCTTCTCCTGGTGCACTCCAATCAGGCCATGGGTCCATGCCACCTGATGATCTCAGTAACTGGGCAGGTTGATAGGGGAGAAGGCAGTTTCTCAGGCATCCTGGTCCCAAGTTGTTTAGGGCTTTGTACATTAATTCCAAAATCTTAAACCTGGCTTGGTAGTGAATGGGCAGCCAGTGCAGTTCCCTCAGCAAAGGAGTTGCATGCTGAAAAGGGGCAGCTCCTGATAACAGCCAAGCTGCTGCATACTGCACTAGCTCCAGCTTAAGGGCAGCCCCACATAGAGTGCATTGCAGTAATCCAGTCTTGAGTTTACTAATGCTTGTTCCACTGTGGCCAAGCTATCCCTGTCCAGGAGAGGCTGTAGCTGACAAACCAGCCAAAGCTGGTAAAAGGCACTCTGAGCCACCATGGCCACTTGGGCCTCTAGTGACAATGATGGATCTAGGAGTACACCCAGCCTATGAAACTGATCTTTCAGAGGGGTCGCAACCCCATCCAGAGCAAGCAATGAGCCTATCTCCCAGACTTGGGAACCACTCACCTGCAGGGCTTCTACCTTGCCAGAATTCTGCTTCAGTTTATTGGCCCTCATCCAGCCAATCACTGAGTCTAGGCACTGATCCAGGACTTGCACGGTATGGCCTCTTTGATGGTTAGCAGTTCTACAGGGGTCCAGGCAGATCTCCTGCCAAGCCCTGTTGTCTAAGAACCTTCTCACTGGAGATGTCAGCATCTGAACATGGAAACCTCTACCTACAAGGGGTCATGAACCCCATCCCTGAGCCTTTTCAGGGTACAGGAGAAGACACAGATGAGGATCAGACTGCTCTTCCAAGAGAAGGATAGTCAGTTCCATATTCATCCCCACCCCTCCCTCCAGCCAGAAGACATGGCTTTGTTATAATTTTCTGAGTCAAGGGATCTACCCTGGCAGAATCTCCATCTCCCCAGCCTCACAGATGTCTGAGACTACAAAATCAGGCAAGGGCTCTTTATCCAAGGACACATCTCTTCCTGTTTGTACCTACTCAGTCCCTGAGGTCCTCTTCAGAGGCCCTCCTCCAGGTGTCCCCACTGAAGGAAGCTAGGCTAGTGGCCACAAGACAGAGGGCCTTCTCAGTGGTGGCACCCCAGTTAAACTCCCCAAAGAGGTTCACCTGGCACCTACTTCTACTTTTGGCACCAGGCAAAGACCTTTATTTTCTCCCAGGCATTTTAGAGACCTAGTTCTAGGTCATTATGGCTGTTTCATCAATTCCTGTGCTGTTTATTGTTTTGCATTACATTGTATTTTTATTATTTTAAATATTTGTATTGTATTTTATATTCTAACTGTTATATGGCATTTTAGTTTTGTAATTGTTTGTAATCCGCCCAGAGAACATTAGTTATTCGGTGGATTAGAAATATAATAAATAACTTGGGGCTGCTTTTGGAGAGTTCTTAGAAACTACAAGTGGTGCAGAATGTGGCCACCAGAATTTTAACTAGGGTGGGACACAGGACACACATGATAGTTTTAAAAAACCCTTGGCTCTCAGTTGGTCTCTGGGCCCAATTCCAAGTGTGAGCCTTGACCTTAAAACCTTAAATTAAGGTGGAGAAGCATGTTGCTGGATTACAACTCCTATTGCCTCTGCCCATTGGCCAGGTGCTTAGCGTTACCGGGAACTGTAGCCCAAAGCATCTGGAGGGCTCCAGGTTCCCCTCCCCTGCCATAAATGGTCTGGATCCAGGATATGTCAAGGACACTTGTTTCCCATATGATCCTGCCCATGCTTTAAAATAGCCTTCCCCAATGTGGTGCCCTCCAGATGTTTTGGACCACAGCTCCCACCATCCCAGCCATTAACCGTGCTGGCTGGGGCTGATGGGACTTATCCAGAGGGCACCACCTTGGGGAAGGCTTGCTTTAAAATCTTCTTCAGAGCCTTGGCTCTACATCTCTGTGCTGTCAACATTACAACAGAGGTTTACCCAGGAAAGGCCTTCCCACCAGTGGTACCAAGGCTCTGGAACTCCTTTCTGGAGGATGTTCACTCCACCACCAATGCCATTTCCTTTGTTTATCCTCAGATATCAGGTGAAGGTTAGCCCAAGAAAGAAGGAAAGCAAAAGGCAACAGTGATCGGGGGAGATTTGCCCAATTAAATGCAAAATTCCAGAGGTTAGCCAGAAGAGAGAAGGAATTATTTTTGAACAAGCAATGCATGGAAGCGGAAGAAGATAATAGAATAGGAAGGACAAGAGACCTCTTCCAGAAAATTAGAAACATCGGAGGTAAATTCCAGGCAAAAATGGGTATGATCAAAAACAAAGATGGCAAGGACCTAACAGAAGCAGAAGAGATCAAGAAAAGGTGGCAAGAATATACGGAAGACCTGTATAGGAAGGATAATATCGGGGATAGATTTGACGGTGTGGTCAGTGAGCTAGAGCCATACATCCTGAAGAGTGAGGTTGAATGGGCCTTCAGAAGCATTGCTAATAACAAGGCAGCAGGAGATGACAGTATCCCAGCTGAACTGTTTAAAATCTTGCAAGATGATGCTGTCAAGGTGATGCATGCCATATGCCAACAAATTTGGAAAACACAAGAATGGCCACCAGATTGGAAAAAATCAACTTATATCCCCATACCAAAAAAGGGAAACACTAAAGAATGTTCAAACTATTGAACAGTGGCACTTATTTCACATGCCAGTAAGGTAATGCTCAAGATCTGGCAAGGTAGACTCCAGCAATTCATGGAACGAGAATTTCCAGATGTACAAGCTGGGTTTAGAAAAGGCAGAGGAACTAGAGACCAAATTGCCAATATCCGCTGGATAATGGAGAAAGCCAAGGAGTTTCAGAAAAACATCTATTTCTGTTTCATTGACTGTCCTAAAGCCTTTGACTGTGTGGATCATCACAAATTGTGGCAAGTTCTTGGTGGTATGGGGACACCACCATCTTGTCTGCCTCCTGAGGAATCTGTATAACGACCAAGTAGCAACGGTAAGAACAGACCACAAAACAATGGACTGGTTTAAGATTGGGAAAGGAGTACAGCAGGGTTGTATCACCTTACCTATTCAACCTGTACGCAGAACACAGCATGCGACGTGCTGGGCTTGATGAAGCCAAGGCTGGAGTTAAAATCTCTGGAAGAAACATTAACAATCTCAGATATGCAGATGATACCACTTTGATTGCTGAAAGCGAGGAGGAGCTGAGGAACCTCATGACAAAGGTGAAAGAAGAAAGTGCAAAAGCTGGGTTGCAGTCAAACCTCAAAAAAGCCAAGATTATGGCAACCAGCTTGATTGATAACTGGCAAATAGAGGGAGAAAAGGTGGAGGCAGTGACAGACTTTGTCTTTCTAGGCACAAAGATTACTGCAGACGCTGACTGTAGCCAGGAAATCAGAAGACGTTTACTTCTTGAGAGGAGAGCAATGACAAATCTTGATAAAATAGTGAAGAGCAGAGACATCACACTGACAACGAAGGTCCGCATAGTTAAAGCAATGGTATTCCCCGTAGTAACCTATGGCAGTGAAAGCTGGACCATAAGGAAGGCTGAGTGAAGGAAGATAGATGCTTTTGAGCTGTGGTGCTGGAGGAAAATTCTGAGAGTGCTTTGGCTGCAAGAAGATCAAACCTGTCCATACTCCAGGAAAGAAAGCCAGACTGCTCACTTGAGGGAAGGATCTTAAAGGCAAAACTGAAATACTTTGGCCACATCATGAGAAGACAGGAGACCCCGGAGAAGATGCTGATGCTAGGGAAAGTGGAAGGCCAAAGGAAGAGGGGCCGACCAAGGGCAAGATGGATGGATGATATTCCGGAGGTGACGGACTCAACCTTGGGGGAGCTGGGGGTGGCAACGGCTGGTCCATGAAGTCACAAAGAGTCAGAAGCGACTGAACAAATAAACAACAACAACAATCAGGTGAAGGTGTGCTTATTTTTCTTTAGTCTTCCAGAACTAGTTGGGACATGTATTTTCTTTGTCCTCTTCCTGGAGTTTGTTTTAGAATTGAACAAATTAGTTATTAGTTTCTTGCTGCTTATCTGCTGTTTATCCCTTTATCATTTTAAATTTTTCTGTTAATGTTTGTGTTGCATCCTTTTAAATTTTGTTAGCCACCTTTTAGATCTTGTTAAAACCAAGGACAGGATATAAATATCTTACAAAAAGGAAATAATTATTCTACTCGAGTCTTCTCACAGCTCCACCTCTTCATCCAGTGCCCTGCAAAAAAACCTTTCCCCATCCCCAGTTCATGTTGCATTTGCTATGAGCATCAACAAGTTTGGTGCACATTCAATCCAACCTTTGAATACAGCCATTTATAGAGCATGCTAATTTTTAGAGGCATCATTTGTTTTAATTTTATCAGGAGCAATATGGTGAGCCAATATTGGGAGACAGAATAGACTAATTTTATTTATGGCAAGCCCAGTAAATCAGAAGCTGAACAATTTTGTAACTTAGCAGAAGAAGGACATCTGGATTAGTGAAATTTATGAAGCCATCTCTTTGTTTTACAATACACCATCCATCCTCCCTGATGTACCACACTAGTAAATAGCCATAATTATTTGGCTCAAATGCATGCTCAGGATGAACTGAGCATTCATCAAGTTCTTCAGATAGGTATCCCATAATTATATATAATTCATTGTCCACTTCAAAAATAGAAAATGCATTCTGCCATCCAAAATTGCATCAAAACTGAGAGGGAAGAAAAGTATTTAAGTGGACATAGCTTTTCAAATGCTGCTGTGCTCTAACCTCACCTGCACATTGAAGAACTGCATTGGGTAAGATAAGGAATTATAATTAAATATGGTCTGTATAATGGAATTTGAGCTGACGCCATTGTAGGGAAGAATGGGAGATTTGGGCTTAAAGTAATTAAAGTGTTTGGGAAGAAACAGCCACAATGAAGTGATAATAAAAAGAGTTGGGTTGATCTTTCTGGTTAGCAGACCAGCACTGGTAAACATGAATGTGGTGCACTGTTCAGATTGGACAGGGAGGGCTGTTTTTTTAACCCAGTTCTTGAGCCACAAATGGAGTGCATGGTCTTTGGCAAATCACTTCTTTCTTTTCAGGTTAAGCTCCCCTTCTGTGAAATGGGAATACTTTTGACTTAATGACCATAAGAGCAGCTACCATACTGAGTCTACAGAAATTTGCACATTAACAGCACATTCCAATACCAGTTTACTCAGAAGTAAGTCCCATTTCTAGGGATTGTGCGGGTACCCGATTCTGTCTGGTATTCCGGTGGAAAAAAAACCCTGCCCACCCCCCCCCCCCCCCGAGACATACTTGCCGAACCCCTGCCCACCCTCTGCCCATGCTCGGCAAGCAGCCCACGCTCACCTCGGCAGCCTCGGTGAGCTCTGCAGTCGCCATTTTTTTGAAAAATAAAATGGCCATCACAGAAGTGTGTGTATTTGCATATGCATGAAATTGTGCATTTTGCAAACATGCGTTGAGAGTGTGCTTATTTGTGTATGCACAAAATGCACATTTCTGTGAATGTGTGTATTGGTGCATGCATGAAAATGCACATTTTGAGAAAATGCACATTTCCATGCAAGCGCGATATGCGCATTTGCAAAATGTGCATTTTCACACATACGCAAATATGTGCATTTTTGCAATCACCATTTTATTTTTCAAAAAATGGTGACTGCGGAGCTTGAAGAGGCTGCTGGGGTGAGTGTGGGCTGTTCATCGAGCAGGAGAGGGGCTCGCGGGCAGTCGGGAGACTGGTGAGCAGGGCCTGGGCGAGCACCCAGAGACCCCAGATGGGGGTAGATTGGCACATCCCTACCCATTTCTTTCAATTGGGCTTGCCTCCAAGTAAATAAGTACAGCAGCCTTCCCCAGCTTGGTGCCTTCCAGATGTTTTGGATGTCAAAAAATTGTAGTCCAAAACCATCTGGAGGGAAGCACATTGGGGGAAGCCTGGAATACAGGGTTGCAACCTGGAAGTACTATAAAAATCATAGATAATATTTTCTGCAGTGGGGTTGATTTTCCCTATAATTATATTGCACAGTAACATTCTACTTTATTTCTGATCATTAAAATGAAAACCTTTTAAATAACAAAGAATTTGGCTTCTGAATAATATTGCCACCTTGTTTTTAATCAAACAGTCTCTGTTCTTTTTTCCTCAGTGAAAACTGGCAAGAGACTTTGGCATCTCTGCTTCGGAAGACACCGGTTAAATCAAAAGGCCAAATGTACGAATATCACATTCAGTGTTGGGCTTTTCTCGCTGTTGTGAGTAGGTTTTTGTGTTGTTTTTAAGTCTGCAAAGATGGTTTGTGTGTTCCTTCCTCTCCCATCCCTCTGGGAGGGTCTTCATATTCAGCACAGTCCATACGATCAGTGCACATCTTTCATTTTTTATGTGTGATGTAAACATGCAAGGAGCATTTCTTGTCAAAGATGCTTCCTAGATCACCTGCAACACATGGGGAAAGTGGTGGAGGTGGTGAGGGGATCAAAATGGAACCTGACTTTTTGATTCAATGTTCTAAGATTCTGATGTTATTCCTGATTGTCTCTTCTCCCAGCTGGACAGAGTGAGTGTCCTGTCTCTGAGGTCTAGTCCTCACTGAGGTGGGAAAGCTGTGTCTGTACCACTTCAGACTTCTCAGAGGACTGGATCCTCCTCTGTACAGAAACACTATCAGTGTTTGTTTGTTTGTTTGTTTATTCAACGTATACCCTACCTTTCCATGATGAAAATGGCACTCAAGGTGGCTAACAATCCGTAGAATATTATTTTTAAAAAATAGTTAAAAACAATAATAAAACAAATGCATTAAAACACATAAAATGCACAAGCTTACAGAACAAAAACAGCACCCAACCCAACATACCATTTTACAAGGTCAAGCCTGCTTGAACAGAAACATCTTTGCTTGCTGGAGGAAGGACAGAAGACAGGGACCCAGACCAGCCTCACTTGGCAGGGAGTTCCAGAGCAGCCTCCAAGAAGGTCCTCTCTTGCATCACCACCAAATGTGCTTCTAGGGGCAGTAGTACCAAGAGAAGGTCTGTTTCCCGCCTCCCAGCTGAGCAGAGCAGAGCAGAGCAAGCTGCTCCAGCTGGTCCAGGGACTACAGAAGCAGGCAAGCTCCCAGAGAGCGAGCGAACAGAGCGAGCGAACAGGGGGAGCAAACAGGAGTTGGCCAGGGGAGTTGCAGTGGTTGAAGAGACAAAGGAGACAAAGGAGACAGAGGCTAAGAGGTAAGTGGGTTGCAGGAAGCCCAGGGCGCTGCCCTTTATCCTTCTGACTGGCTGTGAGCTCACCAGGAGCTTCTGAGAGCTCCAACTGAATTGGAGGGGTGTGGCCTGAGTACTCCCAGCAGCTGACTGGGCGGGAAGCTTCAGTCTGTTTCCCGCCTCCCAGCTGAGCAGAGCAGAGCAGAGCAAGCTGCTCCAGCTGGTCCAGGGACTACAGAAGCAGGCAAGCTCCCAGAGAGCGAGCGAACAGAGCGAGCGAACAGGGGGAGCAAACAGGAGTTGGCCAGGGGAGTTGCAGTGGTTGAAGAGACAAAGGAGACAAAGGAGACAGAGGCTAAGAGGTAAGTGGGTTGCAGGAAGCCCAGGGCGCTGCCCTTTATCCTTCTGACTGGCTGTGAGCTCACCAGGAGCTTCTGAGAGCTCCAACTGAATTGGAGGGGTGTGGCCTGAGTACTCCCAGCAGCTGACTGGGCGGGAAGCTTCAGTCTGTTTCCCGCCTCCCAGCTGAGCAGAGCAGAGCAGAGCAAGCTGCTCCAGCTGGTCCAGGGACTACAGAAGCAGGCAAGCTCCCAGAGAGCGAGCGAACAGAGTGAGCAGACAGGGGGAGCAAACAGGAGTTGGCCAGGGGAGTTCGGCAGGGGAGGTCAAGGGGGAGGCCCCTAACATTTTTTTTTTAATTTTTTTTTTACTAACTTTTTTTCATTTATTTGTCTTGTAACACACACTTCCAAACCAGTGGGACTCTGCTTTTAACCTCTACTGAGTAGAGGAGCAGGCACAGGCTAGTCTAGAACAATCACAAAGCTAGACACAAAAAGGGAAAAGAGGCTATGGAAGGACAAGACTCTCCAGCGGTGGTGACCTGCAAGGTGTGTGCAATGTTTGTTTTCTTGCCGGAGAACAACATGGCCTACACCTGCAACAAGTGCAAGTTGATCACGCTGCTGGAGGAAAAAGTAAGTGGACTGGAGCGGCGACTGTCAACCCTCCGGGGAATAAGAGAACACGAAGAGTTCTTGGACAGAATGGGGGAACTACAGCAGCAAAGGGCAGACCAGAAGCTTGAAGAGCAACAGCAAGATGAGGCAGTGGGAAATGCTGAGGTGAAGAAAAATGGAGTAGAGGATACTCCTTGGAAAATGGTGACAGTTAGGAGAAGAAGAACTAGACGCCACTCTGCACCAGTGGAAGCGGTGGAGCTGTGGAACCGATTCCAGGTACTTGCAGATGAGACTGGAGGACAGCCTGCAGAGGAAGAATCACAGGGGAACCTGCATGAGAGTGAGCAAGAGGCTAAAGGTCAGTCAAACAGAGGCGATGAAACCCAGGCCTACAAGAAGAAGAAGAGAAGAGTGGTAGTAGTGGGAGACTCCTTGCTGCGTGGGATCGAGACCCAAGTATGTCGCGAAGACCCGTGGACTCGCCAGGTATGTTGTCTCCCGGGAGGACAGATTAGAGACGTGACTGAAAGGTTGCCTGCACTCATAAAGCCCACTGACAGGTATCCCTTTCTTCTCATCCATGTGGGAACAAATGATACAGATCACGTCAGACTTTGAAGCTTTGGGAAGGAAACTCAAGAACTTTGGGGCCCAGATAGTTTTCTCATCCATCCTTCCAGTAGTTAGAAGAGGGATAGAAAGGGAACGAAAAATACTCCGGGTGAATGACTGGCTACGAAGGTGGTGCCGACGAGAGAGATTTGGATTCTGGGACCACGGGCTATACTTCCTGGAAGATGGGCTGTTGGCTAGGGATGGGTTGCACCTCACAAAGGCTGGGAAGAATGTGTTTGGACACAGCATGAAGAACTTCATCAGGAGGGCTTTAAACTGAATCCTACGGGGAAGGGAGATGTAATGTTGGGGGTAACAATGGACGTAGGCGCATGCACTGCAATGGAGAGAACAGCGCTGATAGCGCCCAATAATAGTCTTCAGACACATGTAGGAAGAAAGCCAGACTATGAAGCACATGGTCTTCGATGTCTATATACTAATGCCCAGAGTATGGGAAACAAACAGAACGAACTTGAACTCTTAATACAGGAGGGAAATTATGACTTGATAGGTATAACTGAGACTTGGTGGGATGACTCTCATGACTGGAATACAGCAGTTGAAGGATATAACTTGTTCAAAAAGAACAGGAGGAACAGAAAGGGAGGCGGGGTTGCACTGTATGTGAAAAATACATATCTCTGCACAGAAATACAGGAGGAGGAGCTTGGTAGCCCCATCGAGAGCATCTGGGTTGAAATAAATGGAGCAAAGAATAAAAGGAACCTGGTGGTCGGAGTCTACTACCGGCCACCCAATCAAGGAGAAGCCAAGGATGAAACTTTTGAAAAGCAAATAGCCAATGTTTTAAGGAAGCATGATGTAGTAGTAATGGGGGACTTCAATTTCCCCGATATTTGTTGGGAGACAAATTCTGCAAAACATGGCCCCTCCAGGAAATTCCTGACTTGTGTGGCGGATAACTTCCTCCTACAGAAAGCAGAGGAAGGAACTAGAGGATCGGCTATCCTTGACTTGATCCTAACCAACAGAGATGACTTAGTGGATAAAGTAGCAGTTACAGGAACTCTGGGGGAAAGCGACCATGTTGCACTTGAGTTCTTGGTTCTAAGGGAAGCAAAAGCCGAGTGTACTCAAACGCGTACCCTGGATTTTAGGAAAGCTGATTTTAATAAACTCAGAACAATGATCAGTAAGGTCCCATGGCAAGCAATGCTAGCGAGAAAAGGAGTCCAAGATGGGTGGGAACTTTTAAAAAAGGAAATTCTCAAGGCACAATCACAAACAATTCCAACAAGAAGAAAAGGTGGAAGACAACAGAAGAAGCCAATGTGGCTTCACAAAAAGCTTAGGGATGACCTGAAAACAAAAAAGGACACATATAGGAAGTGGAAAGAAGGCCAAGTAACAAAGGAAGAGTACAGGCAGGTAGCACAGAATTGCAGGGATGGCGTCAGGAAGGCTAAAGCGGAGAACGAGGTGAGGTTAGCGAGGGATGCTAAAAACAACAAAAAGGCTTTCTTCAGCTACGTGCATAGTAAAAGGCAGAGGAAAGAAATGGTTGTTCAGCTATTAAATAAGGATGGCAAAATGATAACAGAGGACAAAGAAAAGGCAGAGGTGCTCAATTCCTACTTTGGCTCAGTCTTCTCCCAAAAGAGGGTCTATGACCCCCCTGGCAAAGGCGAAGTACAGGCTGAAGGGGCAGGATTGCAGCTTGAGATCGACAGGCATATGGTCAAGGAACACCTCATTACTTTGAATGAGTTCAAATCTCCAGGGCCAGATGAACTGCATCCTAGAGTCATAAAGGAACTGGCAGAAGAACTCTCAGAACCGCTGTCTATTCTCTTTGAGAAATCATGGAGGACCGGGGAAGTGCCAGATGACTGGAGGAGGGCTAACGTTGTCCCTATCTTCAAAAAGGGTAAAAAGGAGGAACCTGGGAACTACAGACCAGTCAGTCTGACATCAATCCCTGGGAAAATTCTGGAGCAGATCATAAAGCAATCCATCTGGAAGCACCTTGACAACAATGCCGTGATTACTCGAAGCCAACATGGATTTGTCAAAAACAAGTCCTGCCAGACAAATCCGATCTCATTTTTTGATCAAGTCACCTCCCTTGTAGACCGTGGGAATGCTGTAGACATCATATACCTCGACTTCAGCAAAGCTTTCGACAAAGTGCCCCATGATATCCTGATGAGCAAACTAGCTCGAAGTGGGCTAGATGAAACAACAATCCAGTGGATCCACAGTTGGCTACAGAATCGGACTCAAAGAGTGCTTATCAATGGGACCTTCTCCAACTGGGGAGAGGTAACGAGTGGGGTACCGCAGGGCTCAGTCCTGGGCCCAGTGCTCTTCAACATTTTTATTAATGACTTGGAGGAGGAGGTGCAGGGAATGCTGATCAAATTTGCAGATGACACAAAATTGGGAGGGATAGCTAATACTTTGGAAGACAGAAACAAAATTCAAAGTGATCTGGATAGACTGGAGTGCTGGGCAGAAAACAACAGAATGGCATTTAATAGGGACAAATGCCAAGTTCTGCACCTAGGAAAAAGAAACCAAATGCACAGTTACAAGATGGGGGATACGTGGCTCAACCACACTACGAGCGAGAAGGATCTTGGAATTGTCGTCGATCACAAGCTGAATATGAGCCAACAATGTGATGTGGCTGCAAAAAAGGCAAATGCTATTTTGGGCTGCATTCATAGAAGCATCGCTTCCAAATCCCGGGAAGTACTAGTTCCCCTCTACTCAGCACTGGTTAGGCCTCATCTGGAGTACTGTGTCCAGTTCTGGGCACCACACTTTAAGAAGGATGCAGACAAGCTGGAGAGGGTTCAAAGGAGGGCAACAAAGATGATCAGGGGACTGGAAACAAAGCCCTATGAAGAGAGACTGAAAGAACTGGGCATGTTTAGCCTTGAGAAGAGAAGACTGAGGGGAGATATGATAGCGCTCTTCAAGTACTTGAAAGGTTGTCACAGAGAAGAAGGCCAGGATCTCTTCTTGATCATCCCAGAGTGCAGGACACGGAATAATGGGCTCAAGTTACAGGAAGCCAGATTCCGACTGAACATCAGGAAAAACTTCCTGAGTGTCAGAGCAATACGGCAATGGAACCAATTACCTGGGGAGGTGGTGGGCTCTCCCACACTGGAGGCCTTCAAGACGAGGCTGGACAGCCATTTGTCAGGGATGCTCTGACTTGGATTCCTGCATTGAGCAGGGGGTTGGACTCGATGGCCTTGTAGGCCCCTTCCAACCCTACTATTCTATGATTCTATGATAAGGAATTCCCCCATAGATTTTAAAACCCTGGGCAAGGTCATGTGGGAGAAGGCAGTCTTTCAGGTAGCCTGGTCCCAAGCCATACAGAGCTTTAAAGGTCATAACCAACATTTTGAATTCTGCCTAGAAACAGACCAGCAGCCTGTTAAGCTGTTGTAACAAGAGATTCATGTGTTCCCTGTAACCACACCTAGTCAACAGTCTGGCTGCAGCTTTCTGGACTAGGGATGTGTGTATCAGCAAAACTTTAGGTCGCTGAAGATCTCTGAATTTCAGCTTGAAGCTCATTCTGACTCAAGCCCGTATCGGATGGGGAGCTTTGTTTTCTTCTTTTGCACAATAATCTGTGCGTATTTTCGTACATATTTTTCCAAACGTATGGATCAATTGTACATATCTTTGAAATGTATGCATTCTTCTCCCACTGATTCAAGCATATGCACATTTGTCAAAGGTAGGATTTTTTCCTGTGCATTTTTCAAATATATATGCAAGCTGTCAAACACAATTGTTTTGGTCCGTGAATCACAGTGCAAACTCGGGAACGTACGTACTTCAACCGCAGGTTGCATGCGAGTTCATATTCAGTCTGGAAGGTGCAAACTGGGTAAATCCTGATCAAAAACAAACTGAAACAAATTTCTCATACATCCGTATTTGGGACCAGCTGAAGTTCTGAACACTTTTCAAAGGCAGCCCCATGTAGAGAGCATTCCAGTAGTCCAAATGGGATGTAACTAAGGCACGTATGACTGTGGCCAGGTGAGACATCTGATGTGGAACTTTTTTGAGGTTCTTTTTCTGTGTCAGAGATCTTTTTTATTATGGGTAGACACATTCCTAAGGAAACCATATTTGGCCCTTACCATATTTGGCCCTTGGTAACTATAGAGCAACCTTCCTCAACCTGACACCCTTCAGATGTGTTAGGGATAACTCCCAGTATCCCTCAGCAAGCATGGATGGCTGCTCTAGAGTAATTAATTTACCTTCTTTGAGCAAGGTACTTGAGAGGATAGTGGTCGGACAACTCCAGGTGACCTTGAATGAAACTAGTTATCTGGTGTTGTTTAAAATTCATTTCAGGACTGGTTTGTCTCAGGGCTTCTTCACACAGAGCTTTTATCCTGCTGTTGAGACTGCTCACACAGGGAGGTTTGTGGGCCATTTAGATGAGGTCATGAACCTCCAGGGCATCTCCTGCACTAATTGCCTTTTTTTTCCCATTTTTAAATAGATCGGAGATAATGAGCTATCAAATTACCCTGCCTGAGTTCCACTGGAGTTCCCTCTTGAAAAGAGGAAAACCCACAATAAGAGGAGCTAGGCCAATGAAACATATGAAAGATGCAGATAATGGGCGGGAAGGAAGCGTGTGTAAAGGGAGTCCGTCATGATCCTGCATTTAAAACAGAAGCAGAAAGCCCCATTTTACATGCAGCATTTTAGGCTGGTGTAGAGATGCTCTCAGTACTCCGTACAACTACCCTGGAAGGGTGGTTCCACGTTCTACAGTGGAGAGAGAACATGTACGCTGACAACAGCGATGCCCTGTTCTGTGAGTGGAAGGGAAAACAGGCAAAATAGTATGCCCTCACTCTTTTTGCTCTTCCTTTCCTGTGGCCTTTTCTGCTGCCATCTGGTGGAAATCTTATTTCCCCCCCTTTGGCTGCCTCTCTCCAAAGAAGCCTCAAAACTCCCTAGGCCTCAGGTATCTACTTGAGGTAGTGTGGTGGTTGGCTATTAAAAATGGGGTTGGCAACTAAAAAAGTGGGGAACTCCAAAATCTCAAATACTAAAGTTTAGTGTATACTCTTTGGGCTGATCCACCCTGGCTTTTTGTATGAACTGATTGCACTTGCTATTCACAGGTAGATCATCTATGTTAACAGGCATGTTACTTGGGAAGGAAATGAGCTCTGGACTCTGCATGGTAATTTGCATCCCTGTCTGCCATTGTTACTTTACCAACACCTTGTTGTTGTTTATTTGCTCAGTCACTTCCGACTCTTCATGACTTCATGGACCAGCCCACGCCAGAGCTTCCTGTCGGCTGTCGCCACCCCCAGCTCCCCCAAGGTCAAGTCCGTCTTCTCCAGAATAGCATCCATCCATCTTGCCCTTGGTCGACCCCTCTTCCTTTTGCCTTCCACTTTCCCTAGCATCAGCATCTTCTCCAGGGTAGAATTATTCAACCAACATTTGACTGGTCAAATGCCTACGCAGGGGACGAGGGGAGGAAAGCCACCAGCTTGATACCAACCCCTGTATTTTCCATGAAAACTCAGTGGCATGAGACAGGTGTCAAAGATCTTTGTGCTAGATTTGAAATTGGGCAGGGGGTGGCAGTGGTGGAGGGTGGGGGGAGGACAGCCAGTGTTCCCTCAGCTCGACAGAGTGTTAATCGCAGCACCTGGAAGTGTGAAAGCTCCTCTTGCATAATAAAATGTGTTGTTTTTTCAAAGTGGGTTTTGGAAAGTTAAGAATTTGGTGTGGCGGGGGGATGCTGTGCTGACTCAGCTCATGCCAAGCCATTTGCAAACAGCCGAGTCAGAGCCAACTGAGCCATCTTCATTTCCCCCCTCAGCCCTGGTGTTTTGCTTCTCTGTTTGGGGGTGGGGGGGTATATTTAACACCAATTTGTTCTTTCGCCCTCTTCCTCAGGCAAGGCCCAGGCCATCCTTACCAAGGAGCTCAGTTCTATCAGTCACGACTGTCCCCGAAGCAGTGAGGGGGCTGTTTCTTCTCCAGATCCCCTCATCAGCCCTTCCACTCCAGAGATCCTCCTGCCAACAAGTGGACCAATTAATGCCAATCATGAGGGTGGCTTTTTTTCTCCTCCTCCTCCTGATGTGCCCAACTGTCCACTGAGATTTCAACATGGTTCCCTCAGCAACCCTGCAGTTAGCTGTGCCATCTTCTTGTTAACCGGAGCAAGCATGAGCTTTCTGTGGGTGGGCTGTTTAAGCCGCTGCCACAGGGTTGCCATATGATAGCGCTCTTCAAGTACTTGAAAGGTTGTCACAGAGAGGAAGGCCAGGATTTCTTCTCGATCATCCCAGAGTGCCGGACATGGAATCATGGGCTCAAGTGACAGGAAGCCAGATTCCAGCTGAACATCAGGAAAAAATTCCTGACTGTTAGAGCAACATGACAATGGAACCAATTACCTAGGGAGGTGGTGGGCTCTCCCACACTGGAGGCATTCAAGACGAGGCTGGACAGCCAACTGTCAGGGATGCTCTGACTTGGATTCCTTTGCTGAGCAGGGGGTTGGACTCAATGGCCTTGTAGGCCCCTTCCAACCCTACTATTCTATGATTCTATGATATGTGGCGTATTATGTGGTGTCAAGGTCAGGCTCTGGCTTGAATTGAGATATGGAGACTGAGTTCTCCAAATCAGTGCCCCAGAGTTAAATTGCTGGAACTGGGGCAGGGAGAGCTGGAGTGTGAACTGTAACAAGCAAAAGGTCCTGCCCCATTGACCAACTGAGGTCATGATGGCCTTCAGTTGCAAAACTGCCTCCCCTAATTTTGCATTTCAGGGAGTGAGGCGAATTCCAAGAGTGGGGCATGCAAAACTCACCAGTGCTCCTTCCAGCACCTTGCTGTTGCTTCTGCTGCTGACCACCATGTTTAAACCACCATAATGCCTCATAAGGATGCTACATTGTGACCGAGGAATAGGCAAATCTGTTGATTTCACTTTCACCCACATTCAGGGTTTTTTTTAAACACACACACACACACACACACACACACACACAGGTTCTTTCTCTCCCAAATATGAAGAGTTATAATGCTGGTAAATTCTTATCAAGAACAAACTCAAATGAAATTTTCACCCAGCCCTGGTGTGATATAGGATTGCTCCAAGGGGCATTACACAAACCTTAAGTGAGGCAGCCAGCAGGACTGAGGAGTGGAGAGAAATTTTGGTGAGTTTTGCACCCACCCACTACCTTTGAAGTTTAACCCACCCCTGGAAAATGACCAAAGCCCTCTTCCACTTTCCCTGAAAAATCTGGCAGCACAAAAAGGGGATATTTCATTAGTTCATCTTAGGACAGTATTATCTATCATGACTGCCAGCTACGGATGCTGGAGAAATTCGAGATGGACTAAAATGGGCTCGGATTTCTATGAATCCAACCTGCACAATCCTCTGCGGAGTGACCCCCTCAGGCTGCACAGAGTCCGTGGGCTTCTGGATGATTTTTTTTTGCTTTCCTGAAATTTACACATATAATTTTGTAGCAAAATAGATACGTTTCTGCTGAGGAAACGTTGAATGGAATGGGGGACAAAAAACAATATGCTAAATATTACGTACTAAGGCAAATTATGTAAATACTTCCATAATTATTTGTGTATCTTTCCTCTGAAAAAAATAATATTCACCTCCTTCTGTGGGCGGACAATGGAACTAAAGTCACCTGACAATCCACGAAACACAGTCGGAGTAGATTTTGCAGTCCGTACATCCCTACTGCCAGCAGCTCTCTACATTCTCCACTTGGCCTTGCTCCTGCCATTTTTCAGGGTTCTCTAATCCTTCAGCCTCTCACAAGAAAGGGAGGATACAGTGACCTGGTTCACATGGCATGATAAGCCATGGTGAGTTGTCACCGTGGCTTGTTTCAGGGTAGCTTGTCCTGATGTCCAAACCTGGAGTGGTCTTTTTTAAAAAAAAAAGTGAGTTGTTTTCCATTAACAAGCCACCCTGAGGACCTATGGCTTGTTGGGTTGTTCAGGGTGGCTTGTTTTCAGGGTGGCTTGTTTTCAACGTGGCTTGTCATGATATCCAAACCTGGCACGGTGGGTTGTCAGGAATGGCTAGAGAGCCGCCCAGCGAGAGTGGTGAAATTCCCTGCCACTCCTTGGGATCTTGGTAGGGCTGCTGCTATCCTCCCTCAGTCCTTGTCAGTGCCCTCTGCCCTGTGATCCTAAAAATTGAGAAGAAAGGACACCAGGACGCAGGAAGTGTCCTGATCATGTTTGCAACATTTTTAATTCAAGTTGGGGGGTCTTGCACAAGTGTACACATTTGAAAGTCTGCAGATATGAAATTTGTGCAATTTCCCCCTCCACTTTACTGCTTTGCCTTGAAATTTGCATGTATTCACCTTGAAATTTGTGTGTCTTTACCAATCCCCCTAACTCCCTGCTCTGTCTTGAAATTTGCGTATCTTTACCAATCCCCATGGCTGCTCTGTAACCCATATGTACATCTGACAGCTAACAACGGAGACCAGTGGAGGGAAGAAACAAGCATGAAGTCATGGGATGGTGGGGGGGAGTGCTGACAGTGGCTGATGGCTGCAGGAGAAGGTATAATTCCTTCAGGAGTAGGTGAGGCAGTCTTAAAAAAAAAAAAAAGGTCACTAGCAAGCCAGGCCCTCAAGTGGAAGATGAAATTGACAAGGACTTTGACAAGAGGGGGGATGTAGGCATGCTGTGCTAAATGTCAGACAGGCGGCCTTATGCTCCTGAGCACTTGCACAAGACCGTGAATATATATATATTTCTAAAAGTTTGCAGATGTGCTACCACATCCATCAGGGCTCAGAAAATGCATTTGGCAATCTGATGCTGGGGTGGGGAGAGTTCCCCTCATGAACCAGCAACCCTGACAGACCAATTTCAGAAAGGGTGCTGATGTAGGGAATGAGGAGGAAACAAGTATTTCTGCCGCAAAGGTGCCTCAGACATGCTGGGAACAGGCGGGTGGACTAAGAGGGAAGCAACTCATGGCAAGTTGCAGCGCACCTGATCATCTGTCAGGAGTGATGTCATTTATCAAGTGAACAACCAGCCCGTGGTGGCTTATTTTCAGGGTGGCTTAGCATGACATGTGAATCCGCCTAGTTTGCATCTAGGTATGCTTGCAGATTTTATTCTGCCCACATTTTAAAGCAAACTAGCCTGATTGCCATGTCCTGGTCTAATATACAAATTGAAATGCAATTATCCTTCAGTTTTTCACACTTCTCTGAATTTTGCAATATCATTCATGGCTCAAAAAATGTATCAAACATGTATTGGCTTAGTTAGCATCAGAGTGTTTGTGTTATCAGCAACAATTGCACTGTGAATGACTACTGTTAATAATCTGCATTTAGTTTCCTTCAGATCTCACTGTTCACAATTCTTCTCCCACTGCCATGTATGTACTGTATGTAAATCTGAAAGTCTCCATAATACTCCATGCTTCTGATGAAGTGGAGAGTATCCATGAAAGCTGATGCCAGAATAAATGTGTTGCACTTTAAGGTGCCACAAGGGTGTTCGTTGTGTTTGCTGCAACAGACTAACACAGCTACCCTCTGGAAATTGAATTGACTTGCTTTTTAAACATTCACAGATTGATGTGGAAATGGGACAAAATGGAAGTATGAATGAACACATGTGAAACTGACATAGACCATAAATAGACTGATTCTTAGGGATGTCCACGGAATCCACCACGGACTCAAATGAGGCCGAATTCCATTGAATTCGCCGCCCCCCCCCCCCAGAGTCCATGGCGGAACGGATATACTCACCTCCACCTCCTGGGCCCACGCTGACCGAATCCTCCCTCCCAGCGGCTCCATTCAGGAAGTGAGCCAGACGCAAATGGCGTCCACTACGCCATTTGCATCCCTGTTATTCCTCGCAATAGGGTACACATCTTTATTTATGTAGATATTTACGTAGCCTGTCGCATGAAAAAACAGGGACACAAACGGCGTAGTGGACACCATTTGCATCCCTTTTTTTCACGTGATAGGCTACGAAATATCTACATAAATACAGACGCGTAGCCTATCGCGAGAAGAAACAGGGACGCAAACGGCGTAGCGGATGCCATTTGCATCTGGATCACTTCCTGTTTCTGCTCAGCAGCGATACAGCATGGCAATGGCGGCCGTATCACTTGCAGAACAGAGCCGGCTGGCGGCTCTGCGGACTCACTGCGGAGCGGAGCTGGCCAGCAAGGATTCTGGGGGGGGAGGAACGGATTGCCGACCCCCCCCCCCCCGCAGACTCCAGGTAAGGGGATTCGTATACCCCTACTGATTCTGCCTTCCTTGTGTGCACCATGCTAGAGATTATGCTGTGGATCACTTCCTTTTAAAGGGGCAGCTATCATTTTTAAAGAGTTTTAACATTTTCTCCTCTAATTGTCACCCTGAAGGATTGCTGAAATGGGAGAGATGTTGAAATTGCCAAAATAGGAAAGTGTAAAAATTTTCACTAAGGGAGCAATCCTATGGCCACTGGACACTCTCTAGAGGGCCTTAGGATATGCTCTTTTCCGGTAACCAACCTCGGAGCCCGTGCTCTGAGGTCGGTTCCCAGAAAACCGACCGCCCCCCTCGTCCACACTTCCTCAGATGCAGCGCAGACAAGCCCTGTCCTCCGTGCTCACAAGAAGAGCATGGAGCGACTGAAAAGAGGTGGGGCTGGGGGGCGTTCCAGGGCAGGGAGAGCAGAGCTGTGTGTATGACACATCCAATGTGTCGTACGGCAGCTTCCTCTCCCAGTTGGGTCCCCTGCCACTAGACAGCCGAAAACAGCTGTCTACCAAAAAAGAACAAGGCAGGAGAGGCACGAAGGGAACAATCCCCCCGCCCTCCCTGGGCCTCTCCTGCCTTGCTTTGGATAGGCAGTCGCCTCCAAGTTCGGAGGCGGCTGCCTATCTAGTTAGGATTGTGCCCTAAAAGTCCCATCCCCCCAAAAATACACACACATTTGAGCTCAGCCCTAACAAGCACCTTTTCCTAGCCTTATCCATTTTGCCACTTAATTCTGAATGTGTGGCGATGTCAGGCTGATCGGCCCATCCTCTTCATGAGGTCTAGAATATTTGTTTCCCAAAAGGTGTTGCCCCCATTTCTCTATAGAGAAAATGGGCTTTTGTATTTCTACATATTTTCAGACCCAGCCCTAGCACTGTGTTAAGTTTGTTTGAGTAGCTGATTCATTTCTTCTCACAAGGTCTTCCTGGCCAGGCTCTGAGATTCTTAAGTGAAAAATATTAGGAGGTGTATGAGAAGAGAGTGAAAGAAAAAACCCTGTGTTGTGGGTTTGGAAGAATAATTAAGAACAAAAATGTAATATGGGATGAAGCTCAGCTGAAGACCTCAGACAAAAACATAATGTTATACTAGGTTCCGCAGTCCAGTGGAGAAGCTTCTGATCAGGGCTGTGCTGGATTTCTGCAGTGTTCCTTTTGGGGTATGAAAATCCTTTTGTCAAAAGAGGCATTATTCTCTTTCCTCCCAGAGCTTCTTTTTGGAAAAATCTATTTTGACATCAAAAATGGTGTCTGCCAGTTCAAACGGTTGGAGGTCCCTGTATGAACTACAATGCCCATAGTACCCCAGGTTCTAAAATCAGCCCTCTAGCATGCTATGTTCTCATGTCTCAGAATGCACTCTGTTTCGAGATATGTAGAGGTATTTGAAGACCACTTCCAAGCTGTTGAATGCACAGCCTAAACTGCCAAGGAACTGGCACAGTTACTCTCGCCTGTGCCAAGAAACTGGCATGGTTACTCTTGCCTCAGATGTCTCCACAGCTGGCAATCACTCTGTAAATAATATTGTTTCATTTTATGCAGCCAATAACATTCCAGTTAGGGAAGAATGTGACGTTTGGTGCTGAAGCATAGTTATGCCACTGATTTCCCCCACCAGGTTGCACGTAGAAGTGTCAAATGAACTTAAGATGAGCTCCCTCCTGTCCTCCCCCCAAAACACCTAACATAAGTTCTTGATTTTCACATTCATTTTATGTATGTATGTATTTGAACATTTATAGGCTGCCTGCCTGCCTGAATGAGCTCAAGGCAGCAAACAAATAAAAAGACAATCAGCAATTAAAAATGCAATAAAACTCAAGGGAAAATGAGTGAGTGAGCTGTTTTAGCTTTGCCCTAGTTCTCAGATCCAGGGAGAGCATAGGCCTGAATTTGATCCCTGTAGGCCAGGGGTGTTGAACCCCGTGGAGGCTGATGGCGCCGATGTCAGCAGGGCAGTGAATCCACTCCAGGTTTCAGCCAGAACTGTAAGGAACTATCCAAGGTGCTTTGCTACTTTGGAGTTCTGACTGAACTCTGGAGTGGATTCACTGCCCCACTGACATTGAAGCCACCGGCTTCCGTTGGTTGAACCTCAAGACTGTGGGCCAAATCATGGCTGCCTTGGGTTTCTATCTGGCCCTCTGGAGTTTACCAAATGGCCACACCCCTTCCCCTGGCCCCACCCCTTTCCCCTGACAGCCAATCATTTGGTGGTTTCCCAGCTTTTCCATGTTTTCTTTTCACATTCTAAGATGTAGAAATGCCTCTCCTAAGGCTGAGTTACTGGCAGAAAGGGCTTCAAGCTAAAACATGCAGGAATGTTGGACCCACCCTCTTTGCCTTCAGCCATGCCTGCCACCAGAATGTGGCCCCCGAGAACTTCTCTGAAGCTGAATTTGGCCCCTGGTCTGGAAGTGGTTCAACATTCCTGCCATAAATGATGGGGCAGGCTGGGCAGCTCACAGGGTCAGCATGGGTGAGGCAATTCATAAAGCTGGAGAAGCAAAAGGGTGTGAAAGATCAACATGATGGCTCCTTTCCTCAGTGACTGCACTGTGAGAAGCACCTTTCTAGGGCTAGATTAACACCTTGTGTCATATAATTACGATCTCATCCCTCACCATTACACTATATCCCTCTTGCGCATTTATACATTGTAGGACACACCATGACATTTGTGGCGGCACATTGGAGAATGTGGAATAAAAAGCAGGAAATAAACTGCAATTAGGGATGTCAGAGAATTCCACCACGGATCTCGGTGAGGCCGAATGCCAGTGCATTCAGCCCCCCGAACTTAGGAATGTCGGAGAATTTCTCCACGAATCTTCAGGAGGCTGAACGCCAATGCATTCAGCCCCCCGAAATTGGTGGAGAAATGGTCCGCCCCCCCGCCCCCCCCCCGGGATGGGACTTACCTTGGTCGAATGTCCCTGTCGGCGGCGGCTCCCGGCGGCGGTTCGGTGGCGGCGGCCGGTCTTCTGACCGGCTGCCGCCGCCGCCATTTCCAAGAAAAAAACAAAAAGAAAAAACATGATAGGCTACGTAAAGATTTACGTAGCCTATCACAGCTAGATTTTCAAAAAACACCATGGTAGGCTACGTAAATCTTTATGTAGCCTATCACGGCTGACTTTGGGGGGAGGAAGTGCGTACGCAAATGGCGGCACCCATTTAATCTACATAAATATTTACATAGACTATGATGGCGAAAATAAAGGGGAACACAAATAGCGTAGCGGGCGCTATTTGTGTCCCCTTTTGATTCGCCACTTTAGCCTACGTAAAGATTTATGTAGGCTAAAACGGTGAATGAATGAAAAAGGGACGCAAATAGCGCCCGCTACGTTATTTGCGTTCCCCTTTATTTTCGCCATCATAGTCTACGTAAATATTTACGTATATTTAGACAGCCAAAAAGAAGGAACGCAAATGGCGACAGCCATAGCCGCCGCCATTTGAGTACGCGGTTTTGTGTTTTTTTGTGTTTTTTTTTTACCCAGAGCCCTCCGCAGCCGGAAATCCGGCTGCGGACAGCTCTGGCCTGGTCAGGCCAGGCTGGGCCTGGCCGGCTGCTCCACGGAGCTGCCACGGAACACAGCCAGCCATTCGAGGATTCCGGGGGAGGAACGGAAAGCCTCCCCCCCCACCATCAACATAATCCGCGAAAGGTAAGTCACTTTTGTACATCCCTAGTCAGAATAGGGTATCTGCTACAGAGTTTCTTCATGGCCAATGCTCAACCGTGGAGGGTCTTGTAGAAGTTTGTGCCAGATGTGTCTGCAGCACTTTCTGTATGTTGGGGGTCATGCAGCCAAGGAGAAGCAGCACTAATACACCCTGCCTGGTTTGATCTCCACTTTGTCAGTGTTTCCAGTTGGAGTCAGCACCACCTTTCACTCGTCACAATCTCAAAGTTCCTACGCAGGCAAAACTTTCCAGAGCAAGTTGTTTGTTGTTCAGTTGTTAAGTGTGTCCGACTCTTCGTGACCCCATGGACCATAGCACGCCAGGCCTTCCTGTCCTGCACTCTCTCCCGGAGCGTGCTCAAGTCCATATTCATTGCATCAGTGATGCTATCTAGCCACCTCATCCTCTGCCGTCCCCTTCTCCTTTTGCCTTCAATCTTTCCCAGCATCAGGGTCTTTTCCAGGGAGTTTGGCCAAAATATTTGAGCTTCAGCTTCAGTATCTGTCCTTCCAATGAGCACTCAGGGTTGATTTCCTTTAGGATTGCCTGATTTGACCTCCTTGCAGTCCAGGGGACTCGTAAGAGTCTTCTCCAGCACCACAGTTTGAAAGCATCGATTCTTCAATGCTCAGCCTTCCTTATAGTCCAGCTCTCACAGCCATACATTACTACTGGGAAAACCATAGCTTTGATTATATGGACCTTTGTCGGCAAGGTGATGTCTCTGCTTCTTACTATGCTGTCTAGGTTTGCCATAGCTTTCCTCCCAAGGAGCAAGCTTCTTTTAATTTCATGGCTACAGTCACCGTCTGTGGTGATCTTGGAGCCCAAGAAAATAAAATCTGTCACTGCTTCCATTTCTTCCCCTTCTATATGCCAGGAAGTGATGGGGCCAGATGTCATGAACTTAGTTTTTTAGTGCTGAGTTTCAAACCAGCTTTTGCACTCTCCATTTTCACCTTCAACAAGAGGCTCTTGAGATCCTCTTCGCTTTCTGCCATTAGGGTGGTATTGTCTGTGCATCTGAGGTTGTTGATAATTCTCCTGGCAATCTTAATTCTGACCTGTGATTCATCCAACCTGGCATTTCTCATGATGTACTCTGCATATAAGTTAAATAAGCAGGGCGACAATATGCAGACTTGTCGTACTCCTTTCCCAAGTTTGAACCAATCAGTTGTTCCATGTCTGGTTCTTACTGTTGCTTCTTGTCCCTCGTACAGGTTTCTCAGGAGACAGGTAAGGTGGTCTGGTACTCCCATCTCTTTAAGAATTTGCCACAGTTTGTTGTGATCCACACAATCAAAGGCTTTAGCGTAGTCAATGAAGAAGAAATAGATGTTTTTCTGGAATTCTCTTGCTTTCTCCATGATGCAGCGAATGTTGGCAATTTGATCTCTAGTTCCTCTGCCTCTTCGAAACCCAGCTTGTACTTCTGGTAGTTCTTGGTTCACATACTGCTGAAGAAGCCTAGCTTGTAGGATTTTGAGCATCACCTTGCTGGCATGTGAAATGAGCGCAATTGTGCGGTAGTTTGAACACTCTTTGGCATTGCCCTTCTTTGGAATTGGAATGTAAACTGACCTTTTCCAGTCTTGTGGCCACTGCTGAGTGTTCCAAATTTGTTGGCATGTTGAGTGCAGCACTTTAACAGCATCATCTTTTAGGATTTTCCAGAGCAAATTAGGGGATTTGAATTAGGGGATTCAAAAAGAGTTTTAATAAGACTGGAGACATTTCTCAGTGTGTGTGTGTGTGGGGGGGGGGTGTTGGACATGCTTCCCCAGGTCCCACAGAAAGCATTAATGGAGGCTTTAGTGTAGGCATCACCAACTTCTCACCACCAGCACTGGATGTCCTACTTGGGGTTGGTGAAGAATATGTATGGGTGAGAATTTTGTTCAATTCATTGTAGATTTTATAAAAACAAATCACACATTTCATGCCTGGTTCCTAATATCATCTTCAGCAGAATGTCTCCGGGAACCCATGCCAAAGGAAGTGAGGCAGGTGGCTACCAAGAAGAGGGCCTTTTCTGCTGTGGCACCCTGATTGTGGAATGAGCTTCCCAGAGAGACTCACCTACCACCTATGTTTTTTTCTCTCCGGCACCAGGTGAAGACCTTTTAATTTTCCCAGGCACTTTAGGCTTTCAGTTTCTGTTGTTTTAAACCTGTTACTGTATTTTAAATCTTTGCACTTGCAGCTAAATTTTATTTTGGTTTTTATTTTCATTTTATACTGTAGTTTTAAACTTTTAAACCTTTATATTGTATTTTATCATGTTGCATTTTATGGTTTTAATTGTTCTAAACTGCCCAGAGAGCTAGGGCTACTGGGGGTGGGGTGGGGGATAGAAATGTAATAAATAAATAAATAAATAAATAAATGGGACAGAAAGAACTTCAGATTAAAAACAACAACAACACACAGAATGGGAGAGAAAGTGAAGCTGAAGGATATTTCCATCCAGGCCCAAGATTTTAAGTGCTAAGTTCTTAAAAATTGGGTTTGAATCCCTATATATTCCATCATGCATGTGGAGCTGAATTAGGGTTCTCACCTCCTATTTTCTGACACACTCCTCATCTTCAACAGCTACATGGCAGACAGGCACAACATGGCACTCTCCATGCTGAGAAGAGCTGTTACCTGTTGAATTTGGCTGCTGCAGATGAGTGTGAATTGTGTTTGCTTTGCTTTTGATAAAAACTTACCAAAATTCACACATTTCTTCATGAACAGTACAGAAAGAACTTGAGGGTTGAAAGAAAGGAAGGAAGGAAGGAAGGAAGGAAGAAAGAAAGAAAGAAAGAAAGAAAGAAAGAAAGAAAGGCAAATGTGGGGGGAAATACAATTCTTGTCCATCCCTGATGAAGAATCTCTCCATGCAGTGGGCGATGGTGACAAGATCTGGAACAGGGATTCATTCATTTGTGTGTTTGTTTGTTTGATGATATGAATCACTTACATGAAAATAAATTTCTAAGTCATTTACAGAACAATGCAGCATAAGATCACAGTTAAATACTGTATTTAACTGCTGTATACAGAAGACGACTGAACAACAACAACAACATGCTTGCTGGAAAAACCATGTTTTCAGGAAGCAGCCAAAACACAGAAGGATTGGTGCCTGTCTAATTTGTAGTGGTAGGGAGTTCAAGAGAATGGGTGCAGTTGAGTGTGCTGTGTGTGCGTTTTCTCTTTCTATTACACATCTCTCCTTTGCTCTGCAGCCCCCCAGGCTGCCTGCTCTTCCTGATCTGGAAAAGGGCCTACGGGAGGAATTATGCTGTCTTCCCCAGGCTTTACTTGAAGTGTAGGAAGCTGAGGAGGCTACAGGCTGCTGGAGAGATGATCGTACAGTGAAAAACAGGACACTTGGGCACACTCCGCTGCCACCTCCTAAGTAAGGGGAAGAAACCCAAGAAACCCACCCCGTGAGCATTTCTCTGAAATGTCTTCACCACTGAGTTTCTTTTCAAAAGCAATTTCTTTTCTATCAAATGGAATGAGAATGGCTGGGGGGGAATGTGGGAGAAATTTTCAATACAACACTAGTCTTGACCATCAGAGAAGGAAAAAGGCAACCTTTGCCATCGAAGATACCTGTGCCAGACCATGCCTAAAGCAAGAACTCAGAAGGATTTTGAATTTTCCTGCTGGAGAGATGCATATCAAGAATTTCGAGGGGAGGGGGAAAATGAGTTTGCTGAGGACTGTTAACTGTGATCCCCTCCATCGAGTTTCCTTCCTTCCATTCCTCCAAGTCCTTCTTCATGAAGATCTCGCATTCTGCACCTCCACGGATACTCTAACAGGTGGGTGTGCAGATACTGGTGGCAATTAGTGGGTCCTGCTCCCATCAGCTCTTTCAGAGAGATTTAAAAGACCATCCAGCCTCCCTGTAGGTTTTAGCAAATTAAAAGCCTATTTTGTTTTCCTCCCTACCCCCCTTCCCCTCCTTGAAAAATGTGTG
Source organism: Heloderma suspectum (assembly GCF_057233095.1). NCBI lineage: Eukaryota > Metazoa > Chordata > Lepidosauria > Squamata > Helodermatidae > Heloderma > Heloderma suspectum. The sequence goes on from NC_139461.1 coordinate 9,749,616, forward strand.
CCTGCCTGAGTGTAGGCGTTCAGACTAAGCTCACCTTTAGCAATTCTAGTATAAAAATAAATTATCTGAGATGTTCAGTTCCTCTCTGGAGATTACTGAGCTACTGGTGGGCACCCCTGCCAACAGCATGCGCTCAATCGGTAGATTTTTGGAGTGCACTGGAGAAGTTAAAAAAGGACTAATTGGTCTTATTTTTAGCCACACTGATATCAGACACCACCAGTCTCAAAAGCGGATCTGGTGACATTTCCCAGGTCCCAAGACTACTAATCAAGCTAGTGTCCAAGAGTGCAGAAGCTGTTGACTGCAAACGCCACTCCAGCCACTTTTTTTTTTTAAAGTCATGGTCAGGTGGCTCAGGACAGCAACTGAATGACCCTGACCCTTTCAAAGAGAAGTTCCCTTCCACAGAACCCCATTCCTTAGGTCAAGGTGCTCTCTTGCTCTCATTCCATGAAGAAATTCATTTCATTCATTGAAAGAGAAGCAGAATGTAAAGTGTGAACAAGATCTGTATGACTGCACACTCACAGATGTTCTTCATCTTCACTGGGTTCAATGGGATGCCCCAATTCTGTATCTCTAGCCATGCTGTGCCACAACTTATTAACACATACTCAATTTTTTTAAAAAAATGACAGCAGCTGCTTTAAATGACTGGAACTAAGGCTATCTCATGTGGGTCCAAACTCCCCAAAACAGGAAACCAGAAGCCAAGGCTTACAACTTCTGTAAACCACCCAGACAGCTTCGGCTATGGGGTGGTATAGAAAGAAGAAGAAGAAGAAGAAGAAGAAGAAGAAGAAGAAGAAGAAGAAGAAGAAGAAGAAGAAGAAAGCTGATGCCTTAAATGACATGCCACATTTAATGGCATGATGTTTAATCAGTGATGATGTTGTGCAATGCCACAAATTGTGCTTGCTTACAACTTACCTTCCACTTTTTCCAGATGCGGAGGATGGAGTGCCGGGGACCAGCGAAGATGCTTCACATTGTCCTGGTCCTATCTTGCCTTATGCAGCAACTGAGCCACAGATGCTGCCTAAGAAACACAGACAGACAGACAGACAGACATATTGGAAGTAGGGAGACACAGACACACGGAGAGATACAGGGATGTGGGCAATATGGATACATGCCTCCTTCCCCCCCCCCTCGCTTCCCCAAATACAGGGCGATGGCAGTGAGAGGCCTTGGTTTGCTCTCAGTGGCATCATCACATTGTCAGATCAGACTGTGTAGAGGAAAACCACCGGAAGACTATTGTATCTCGAGGAGATTGGGATGGTGTGCCACAGTTGTTCCTTCTATTCCCATGTCTCATGGAAGACCTTAAAACTTAAGCCTCCTTAAGGCCTTTAGCTTGAAATTTAGTTTTCAAAATTGGTTGCAGGCGGGGATGGCATGGCCTTGGAATGCGGGAGGATGACATAAACAGTGGAGCTAGATGGCACGGCCTTGGAATGCGGGAGGGTACCATCTGGCTACTGTCCACTCACTTCAGCTAATCTTTTGAGTGGTACACCTCATCATGAGGCTTAAGCACAACAGATGTGATTAATTGAGGTGCTGTCCTAAGCGGCACGTAGCACTCAAGAGATTATAAAAAAGCCCCACAGTTTTGCCCAAGAGGAGCTTCGATGAAGACCTGACCAGGAAGGTGCTGCATATTGGCCGCAGACTGGGGTCTCCTCATTGTCGTCCAGTGGGGCTCCCGACAACTGATTGAGGACAGCTTGCTTGGTATTGTATATTCTTCATATCCTTTTGCCTGCTTTAAATAAAATCCTTTTACTTCAACTCACTTGTGTGCTTATTGTTCCTGAATCCAAAAAAGAACCCTTGCCCTTGGCAAGACAGATTTTCTATGATGATTCGACGTGGAGATGATCCCACAGGGAAGAAGCACTCTGAAGTTAACAGCATCAACCACAATAATAACAACAATGTATGTTCTGAAGTAGCAGAAAGTGTGCAGAAAAATGACTGTGAATAGATGCAAAAATATGTGTAAAAGAGTGGAAGTAATTGCACTTCTTTATTTAAGAAACATGCCCCATCCTTGAAAAGGAAGCTCTATCACTGACAACTGAACTTTACAAGAAGACAGTGTAATAGGGATGCTGGAGAAATTCAAGACAGACTAAAATGAGCTCAGATTTCTAAAAATCCAATCTGTGGAATATGCTGCAGAGTGACCTCCTCAGGCCACGTGGAGTCCGTGGACTTTCAATTTTTTTTTTAACTTTCCCGAAATTTACACGTACTTATTTGTATGAGATGACATTAATTTCTGTTGAGGAAAAGTGGAAAGGAATGGGGGACAATATGCTAAATGTTACATACTAAAGTAAATTATGTAAATTGTTGTGAACCCTCTTATGGAATTATTTGCATACTTTTCTGCATGACGAAAAATAAATGTTTGCATCCGTCTGTGAGCGGACGATGGAACAGAAGGCTCCTGACAATCCCTGAAATACAGATGGAGTGGATTTTACACAGTCTGTACATCCCTACAGTGTAACACATGCTTAGACAGGCTTTCCCCTTGTCTCTGGCCTCGTCTCTTTGGGCCAGCAGCCTCTATCCTTGGTTCCTGTTGACCATTACTAGTTAGGTCTGCTTACCAAAGAGCTTGTCAGTTATTCTCATGGTACCTAGTTCCATGCCAGGGGTAGGGAATTTATTTTGGGTGGGGTTTGGATAACTCCTACCAACTTTACAGTGGGCCTGATAACATCAAGGGACATAAGAACATAAGAAGAGCCCTGCTGAATCAGGCCAAGGGTCCATCTAGTCCAGCACTCTGTTCACACACTGGCCGGCCAACCAGCTGTCAACAGAAAACTGACAAGCAGGACAGGAGTGCAACAGCACCCTCCCACCCATGTTCCCCAGCAAGTGAAGTACATAGGCATACTCTGATACTGGAGGTAGCACATAGCCATCAGGCAAGGTTATACCCCTGACAGCAGGGGCGGGCTACACCTGATGTCATCTGGTTCCTGGTGTCACTATGCATGGGCTTTTCTCCAACTGTGCGTCAGTCAGGGTGGCTTCCTATGCCCTACACCTTCCAACATTGTGGAGGGTGCAAGGTGGGTGAATCCCTTAGTGTGAGACTCACCCTCCGAACGGGGATGGTGAGCAACATGCTAAGGGGAATTCTCAAATCCCCGCTGTTATCTCCAATCACTGATTGGAGATAATAGTGGGGAATCCTCTCCCGGCCAGTTCTCCTGGAGATGGGGGCTTAGAGAGAAAATCAAGTGGGGCTGTGGGCCAGATATCAGAAGCATTATATCCACAGATGGTTTGAGACAGGTTTTAAGGAGAAGCTTTCAGAATCTACACATGGTGTGATATTTACCAGGAAGATCTCCTTGTATCAAAGCTCAGTTAGTGACTTCTTAGGCAGTTGATAGAGCAAAGGACCTCAAAATGGAATCCATTTAGCACATCAACTTCTGTTTTCTAGCCAGACAGAAGGATTAAGCCCACCAGCCAGTCAGAACTCCCCCTTCACCCAAGACTATTTCCACATCAAAGCACCTACCTACTTTGCTTCCTTCCCACTTCTTCCAGAAGCTTTTGAACAGGAGCCACTTTCCTGGGTCCGTGGGAGGGGTCACGGAATTGCTAGGGTGCCCCTAGACATAGCCAGCTAGCTCCATCTCTGTTGTCCTTCTACCAGCAGGCAAATCCATTGTTACACTGGGAGGCTTTCAGGGTCTAAGTTGATTTGCTGAAGTAGTTTAGTTTTCTCAATCTTGTAAATTCCTCCTTGAGAGAGGAAAGAGGGAGTGGTGCCAGCCTCTTTAACAGAGGCGGTAATCAGGAGACTCCTGAAATAGCCTAACCTGGACCCAGAGGATGTTAACAACTATAGGCCGGTGTCCAACATCCCCTTCCTGGGCAAGGTGCTTGAGCAGGTGGTTCAGGACAACTCCAGGCACTCTTGAATGAAATGGATTATCTAGATCCATTTCAATAGAGCTTCAGGCCTGGTTTTGGAACAGAAACTGCCTTGGTTGCCCTGTGGAATGACCTTTGCCAGGAAAGGGACAGGGGGAGTGTGACCCTGTTGATTGTCCTGGACCTCTCAGTGGCTTTCGATACCATCGACCATGGTATCCTTCTGGATAGATTGTCTGGGTTGGGAGTTGGAGGCACTGCACTACAGTGGTTCTGCTTCTACTTGGATGGCCAATTCCAGAAGGTGGTGCTGGGAGATTATTTCTTTGTGCCTTGGCAATTATGCCATGGGGTTCCACAGGGCTCTGTTTTATCCCCCATGCTGTTCAACATCTACATGAAACCACTGGGGGAGGTTATCCAGAGGTGTGGGCTGAGGTGCCAGCAATATGCGGATGACACCCAGCTCTGCCTCTCTTTCTCATCAAACCCAGGTGAGGCAGTGGCTGTTCTGAATCAGTGCCTGGGCACAATAATGGACTGGATGAGGGCCAATAAACTGAAATTCAGTCCAGACAAGATGGAGGTACTGTTAGTGGGTGGTTTGTCTGCCTGCTAGGTGATGTTCAACCTGTTCTGGAGGGGGTTGCACTCCCCCTAAAGGATCAGGTTCGTAGTTTGGGGGGTGTTCTTGGATGTACTGTCACTTGAGGCACAGGTGAACTCAGTGGCACAGAGCACCTTTTATCAGCTAGGCTGATATACCAGCTATGCCCTTATCTGCATAGAGATAGCCTAGCTACAGTTATCCATGCTCTGATAACCTCTCGTCTGGATTACTGCAGTGCGCTATACATGGGACTGCCTTTGAAAATGGTCTGGAAACTTCAGCTAGTCCAAACTGGGGCAGCAAGGTTGTTAACAGGGACTGGCCAACAAGATCACATTATGCCAGTACTTTTCCAGCTGCACTGACTGCCAGTCCATTTCTGGGCCCGATTCAAAGTGCTGGTGTTAACATTCAAAGCCCTTAATGGCTTGGGGCCAGGTTATCTGAAGGATCGCCTCCTCCCATATGTGCCTGCCGGGACCCTAAGATCATCGTCACTGGCCCTTCTCTGTGAGCCCCTGCCAAAGGAAGTGAGGCAGGTGACTACTAGGAGGAGGGCTTTTTCTGCTGTGGCACCCCGGCTGTGGAATGAGCCCCCTTGAGAGGTTCGCCTGGCACCTACGTTGTACTCATTCCGGCACCAGGTGAAGACCTTTTTATTCCCCCAGTATTTAAGCATTTTAGCTTCCTAGTCTTTTAGCTTTGGTGTTTTAAATCTATATTTTAAATCTCTGCATTGCTGCTATGTTTTATTCTGGTTGTATTGTTATATTGTGGTTTTGAGCTTTTATATTTTATATAGTTTTATGTTGCACTCTGTGGTTAACCGCCCAGAGAGCTTTGGGTATTGGGTGATATAGAAATAAATAAGAAAGAAAGAAAGAAAGAAAGAAAGAAAGAAAGAAAGAAAGATCTGGTGGGTGCTGTTCTTTCTGATCAATTGTTTTTATTTGTGTTCTTGTTGGATACATTTTCATTATAATGTGATTTTATGTATATTTTATTGTTAGCTGCCTTGATCACTATTTTTCTGGAGAATGCCGGGATATAAATGTCATAAATAAAAATAAATAAATAAATATGATTTGTAGCTGTCCCAGTCTGAGAGAGCAAGGTGGCTTCCATTTGAAAAGTCTCCATCTAAATGTCCTTTATTTGAACTTGAAGTGTTGAGAAAGAAGCCCTGCTTCTTGATCTCAGTGGATCCTCTTCCATCTCAAGATACCCATCCTGAAAGGTGCTTCGATGCCTTGTCTCTCTTTGAGGAGAATGACACTACAGACATCTTTGTCTCTGCAACGGGGTTCTCTGGGAGTCAGACATGTGCAGCTTGATGAAACAGGGAGGATTCTATATCCAAAACTCCATATATATATAACTTCAATATGCAGAGAGCTTTCCCCCTACATCTATCCTCTTGTCTATCACTGTCCCTGCAACTGCAGGGGTATGTAAGACTTTAACAGCAGGTGAGTGGAGGACTGGTCTCAAGCTCACCTGAGTCACCATATGCTCAGCACTTTGCACTCACCTATCCCCAGCAGATTCGATAAGGATTGGGCCAATTGAGCAACCTATGTTAAGCTTCTTAAAAGACCAAGGGGCAAACTTGTGTAGCTGGCCTCCAAAATGATTGATGGTACTGAAATTTGGACTTGGAGGAGGTAGGAAACTAGCTCCCCCAGTCTGGAAAACTCTGAGCTGCCAAAATGAGACACAGAACAATCCAAAGAAGGCTGCGATGGCGTGGAAATACCAGGCAGACGTAGTACTCAGAACCTGTTCCAGCACAAGTGCCCAGAACAGCAGGCTTTCAAGCCTGAACCTTCAGAACCACACCCAGAGCTACCTGTGCCACCTGAGGGATTGTCTACTCATGAGCAGGGCCTTGCACATGAGTACACCTTTACTCACAAGGAGACACTATTCCTCATGTGGGCACTGCTGCAGCTGGCTGAGACTTCATAGAATAGTAGGGTTGGAAGGGGCCTACAAGGCCATTGAGTCCAACCCCCTTTGGTTGCCTGTGCTCCCTGGGGCTTGACCTCTGGTTGCCTGTGCTCCCTGGGACTAGATGGCTGTGTAGTATCTGACTTCACATCTGAGAGGGGGGTAACTATCTTGAGGGGTGCAGTCAATGGTGGCCTTCCCTGGCCTTCCTCAAGGGCCCAGGATCCCCTGGTCCACCTCCAGAGCCCCAGACACAGGCAGCTCCTCTGAGATGCTTGGATTGGGGGGCAGGGGCTCCCAGTCATCCACTGAAGAGGACTCCTCCAGAGGGAGCATGACAAACAAAGGCAGGGGGGGCTGGTGAAGAGTACCATTGTGTGCCCCAAATTTACAAACTCTCAGAGGACTCATGAAAAGAAAGCTGAGACTTTCTTGAGAGTTCCCAGAGAAACTCAGGGTTGGCAAACGGTGTTTTCTTTGTTTGCTTGCTTGCTTGCTTTTGGCTGTAATGCATCCGTAATGCAGAAGCAGTTGTGCAGCATGGAATGACAGAGAGGGGAGATGAGAAATATTAGTTGTGTGCTCCACAACTGAAGGAATACACATGGCTATCTAAAGAGGGGTGGGGCATGAGACAATTAAGGCAAGGGTCTAAAATTACCTTGCTGCATCTCTGCCACCCTTTCCAAATCCTTCGCTCCTCAAAGGATGGTGAATTGCATGTTTCACACTGTCTACATTCCTTTACTCCTGTGCTACTAATGTGCATAGGGTTTATTTGTTTATTTATTACGTTTCTATACTGCCCAATAGCCAATGCTGTCTAGGAGGTTCACAACAATTATGGGGCAAGGGGAGATGCTGTGGTGTGCAGAATTAATCATTGGTAGGTCAGTGACTGGCAACAGCCATTCCTTTTACCTAGAGTACCCTGGGAATTGTCATTCAGTGCGGGTGGGCTAATTCTCCAATGAGCTCTCTCTCTCTCTCTCTCTCTCTCTCTCTCACACACACACACACACACACACACACACACACACACGAGGCTGCCCATGGTGACTCTAATTGATCTGCTGATTTGGGCTTGCCTCTGCTGTGGGTGTGTAAATCTGCATTGGGCATGATAGGATCAGACATGCAGCAGAATTACTTTCCTGGAATGGAGGTGCCCTGTTCCATCTGTGCAAAAGTCACTCACTCTGGGTGTTCCTTCACACTGAGCTTTTATCCTGCGATTGAGATTGCTCCTTCACGGAAGTTTGTGGGCTCTGTACATGATGCCATGACCCTCCTGCACTAAGTGCCCTTTGTTCCATTTTTAAATAGATCATAGATAATGAGTGATCAGATTACCTCTTTGTGTTCAGCTTGAGTTCCCTCTGTGAAAACAGGAAAAGCAGCAAGGAGAGGAGTGAGATCAATGAAAGATAATGGAAGACTCAGATATGATGAAAAGGGGCAGGGAAGGGGGAGGGGGGAAAGGAAGCACGTGAAAAAGGGAGTCATTGTGATCCTGCATTTAAAATGGAAGCAGAAAGCCCCATTTTAAATGCAGGATTTTAGGCTGGTATAGAGATGCCCTGGGATTGACTCTTTCCAATCAAACCATACCCAGAACAGTGACAAGAGCTGGCATCCTCCAAGATCAGATAGCATATATCTCCAACACACTCTGTATGTTAAACTTTGGGGGCATAAGGACGAAGTCTGACTCCAGTTCTAATTCAAGGAGGGCAGGGGGTGGGGAGAGATGTGCTTCAACTATCAGATATATGCAAATTTATAAATGAAGTGATTGCACGTCATGGGATTGAATCTGTGCAATTAATGCTGGCTGGGTGAGGGAAGGGGAAACTGAACAGAAACTGTACACTTTTCAATTATGTTTTCCTCCCCTTAATGCAATTACATTTGTGCAGGTCCTGGTAAATGAACGGATTTCACAACTGGCTTCAAAGACCTCCATTCCTTTTTCATACCTCATGTCACAACCCAGCATTCCCACTTCCTCAAACAGTGTCTTCTTCTCCTGCCATCCCCGAAAGCCTGAAATGGTAGACTGTGAAGGTGGCAAAGGTGGTGAAGTGTTCTGCTGACTCATTGCAGGAGAATCATTTCATTTAAAAGATCTCTCCTGTCCCCGGGGGGTCAGCTTGTTCCCCCTCCTCCTGCAAGCCAAGAGGTAGAGGCAAATGAGCTGTTTCAACAGCCCCATTAATCCCTAGTTTACCCTGATCAGAGCAGACTGTCTGTTGTACAAATAAGGGAGCTGAAGGGAGGTGGCTAACTTGGAAGTAAGGCTCTATCCGGTGGAGGCTGGTGGCTCCAATGTCTGTGGGGTACTAAATATCCTTTGAGAAGGATAGGGTATTATTTATTCTACTTCACGTATTTAAGTTCACTAATATCTCACCTTTCTGTTATCGTAGAACTCAAGGCCTTATAGCTGGAGTTCACACATGGTCTCCCATCCAGGCACTGACCAGACATAAACCAGCTTAGCTTCAGCAAAGTGGCTGCATCATTTGCCCTGGGGACTTCCCTGGGGTAGGAAGCCCTGTGAAACTGCTGGGTAACCATAGAAAATATACCTCCCTTTTCTGGCATACAACCACTTTGGAGTGATGTTAAACTAGTTCCCTAGGTAACCAAAAAGGGATCTTGGAGAAACAGCAATCTAAGAAGATGGAGAATGAAGCACCTGTACAATGGAGATAACAGTGCTCAGCATTTGGCTAGATGTTGCCTCCTTCCCCACAGAGGACCAATATATCTGGACAGGTGTTCCATTTACCTACTGAGGAAACCAGCCCAGGGGGGAAAAAAACCCCAAACATGCTCATGTCATCAGAATGCACTATAGGAAGTAGGGATGGACGCAACACTTACCTTCCTTTCCATTCTGTTTCCGCGGGAGGGGGGAGGCGCTCCGTCCCTCCCCCCCAGAATCCTGCCCGGGTGGCTCTGCTTCACAGCCAAGCTGCAGAGCCGCCGGCCGGCTCCGGCTGCCTGCAGCCAGACATCTGGCCGCTGTGCAGCCTGCAGGGACGCAAATGGTGGCAGCTGTAGCCGCTGCCATTTGCATCCCTGTATTTAGCCGTGATAGGCTATGTAAGTATTTATGTAGCCTATCACATCTGGGTAGGTTAAAAAAAAAAAAAAGCATACACAAATGGCAGCAGCTATGGCCGCCGCCATTTGCGTTCCTTATTTTTCGCCATCTTAGTCTACGTAAATATTTATGTAGACTATTATGGAGAAAAGAAAGGGGAACGCAAATAGTGTAGAGGCCGCTATTTGCGTTCCCCTTTCTTTTCACTGAAAAGAAAAAAAAAAAGTGAAAAATAAGGAACGCAAATGACGGTGGCTGTAGCCACCCCATTTGTGTACGCTTTTTTTTTTTTACCTACCCAGATGTGATAGGCTATATAAGTCTTTACGTAGCCTATCATGTCAGTGTAAAAAAAACAGACCAGACTGCAAATGGCAGCGGCGGCGGCCAGTCAGAAGACTAGCCACCGCCGCAGCCGCCACTGGAGCCGCCGCCGTCTGGAACATCCGCCCCAGGTAAGCTTCATCCCGGGGGAATCCACGGGGGCGCGGGGGGTGGCAGGCCGTTCCGCCACGGTTTTCGGGGTGCCGAATGCCAGTGCATTCGGCCTCACTGAAATCCGTGGCAGAATTCTCCGCCATCCCTAATAGGAAGCACCTAAGAATCTGAGGATAGCCATAAAGGAAACAGAACAGGTCTTGTTGTGAATAGTCCAACAATACCTTCCTGGATGTCTCCTCCTAGAGCACTAGAGCAGGGGCGTGTGAGAATATTGCTTCACTTTGTTTTTGATCAGAATTTACCAACATTCACAAATTTCCTCAGATTCAGGATGAAGAGGACTTGAGATTTGAACAAAAGAAATAAAGAAAAGAATGCAGGAGGAACTGAAACTGATGGATTCATCCATCTGGGTTCAGGGCTTTGAGTTCTTAGCTCTTTATGTCCGGGTTTGAATCCCTGTGCATTCATGAGGGCTGCCACCTCTTCTTTACTGACAGAGACTCCTCATCTTTAACACGTGCATAGCAGGCAAGTACATCAAGTTTCTCTCCAGGCTGGGAGTAGCTGTAGCACTTGATTTGGTCAGTCCAGATGGGGTGAGAATTTTGCTTCAGTTCAGTTTTTGATACACATTTACTAAAATTCACCCATTTCTTCATATCCAGGATGGAAAGAATTTCAAATTTAAAAAATCCAGATGTGGGAGAAAACAGAACTGACAGATTTGTCCTGACCAAATCCTCCACACCATACCCAGGTTGAGATGGCGTCAGTATATGCTACCTTTCCCTTGCCTGAGAAATCCCCCACACACCAAAGCTGGGTCCCACCCAAGGCAGCCGCTGGAGTGCTCTAGCCTCCAATTTAGTTGGAGCTGTGCCAGGTCATCTCACCCATGGAGGGCTAGGTGGGGTTCATATACCACCCCAAAGAACTTTCCCACCTCTGTTTTTTATACCACCCCAGCCTTTATACTTGAGAATTGAGATCCTTTAAGAGGAGATGCCAGGATCTGACCCTATAGATGCAAAGCATACCATCTGCAAACATAGCACACATGAGTTCTGGCCTCTCCCCAGTGGCTGGTAAGGTCTCAGCCTCTCCTCAGAGAAATAGTCCCATCCCACTGGTCTGTTCCCCACAAATCAGTGCCAAGATGTCCATTGCATCTACTAGGCTGACTCCAACATGGGTTTCTTGTGATGGCCTCCAGGATTCTGTGTTCACCAGGGTCCTTGGGAGACATTCTCATTTGCCAGTGTCCAATCTGGTCAAGAATTGATCCACTTCCAGAGTCCTCTTGCCCATATGATCTCTGCCAAGAGAATAATTGGATATAACATTAGCAATGGCGTCTGGATACCCATACAATGTTGTGGTTCTTTGCAGCTTTCAATAATGACTCCTCACTTCAAATATTGTTTAAATGGAACAATATTTAGAAAAATTAATGTAGCTGCAGGGCATTGAGACCTTATGTTAAGTCAGAAAAAAATCCCCTGATTTCTCCATCTATTATCTTCCTTTCTAAAGCCTGCAGAAAATTACATTTATATCTAAGCCCAAGACTTGTTACAAATATATAAATTATATTTTATATGAAAGAGCTTGCACAAGCATCACAATATAATTTGTCCCAGGGATTCTAATCAAGACTGAAATAATTTCCCTATAGTATTTCATATGCAGTTTTCCATCATCCAAATAAAATTAATACCCAGCGACGGTAATTTGGAAACGTAACATGTATGCAAGCTGTTATTCAGTATTTTAACACCAAAGCGAGCAAATAAAAATTGCAGCGGGATTTAATTATTTCAGTACTACAAAATAACTCACCTCAGTTAACTGAGACACCCTAACCCAGCCTTTAATATCAATTAACTCATCAGAATATATATTTACCTCTTTGTTTTGGGATACAAAACTTTTTGTCATCCGTAAAACTTGTCCAGATACTGTGGCTCAAATTATCTAGAATCATAGAATAGTAGGGTTGGAAGGGGCCTACAAAGCCATCGAGTCCAACCCCCTGCTCAATGCAGGAATCCAAGTCAGAGCATCCCTGACAGGTGGCTGTCCAGCCTCGTCTTGAATGCCTCCAGTGTGGGAGAGCCCACCACCTCCCTAGGGAATTGGTTCCATTGTTGTATTGCTCTAACAGTCAGAAAGCTTTTCCTGATGTTCAGCCAGAACCTGGCTTCCTGTCACTTGAGCCCATTCTTCCGTGTCCTGCACTCTGGGATGATCGAGAGGAGATGCTGGCCTTCCTCTCTGTGACAACATTTCAAGTCCTTGAAGAGTGCTATCCTATCTCCCCTCAGTCTTCTCTTCTCAAGGCTAAAAATGCCCAGTTCTTTCATTCTCTCCTCATAGGGCTTTGTTTCCAGTCCCCTGATCATCTTTGTTCCTTCCTCTGAACCCTTTCCAGTTTGTCTGCATCCTTCTTAAAATGTGGTGCCCAGAACTGGACATAGTACTCCAGATGAGGCCTAACCAGTGCTGAGTAGAGGGGAACTAGTACTCCCTGGGATTTGGAAGCTATGCTTCTATTAATGCAGCCCAAAATAGCAGTTGCCTTTTTTGCAGCCACATCACATGGTTGGCTCATATTCAGCTTGTGATCAACAATAATTCCAAGATCTTTCTCGCTTGTACTGATGTTGAACCACATATCCCCCATCTTATAACTGTGCATTTGGTTTCTTTTTCCTAGGTGCAGAACTTGGCATTTATCCCTATTCAATGTCATTCTGTTGTTTTCTGCCCAGCGCTCCAGTCTATCAAGATCACTTTGAATTTTGTTTCTGTCTTCCAAAGTATTCGCTATCCCACACAGTTTTGTGTCATCTGCAAATTTGATCAACATTCCCTACACCTCCTCCTCCAAGTCATTCATAAAAATGTTGAAGAGCACTGGGCCCAGGACTGAGCCCTGCGGTACCCCACTCGTTACCTCTCCCCAGTTTGAGAAGATCCCATTGATAAGCACTCTTTGAGTCCGATTCTGTAGCCAACTGTGGATCCATCGGATCATTGTTTCATCTAGCCCACTTTGAGCTACTTTGCTCATCAGGAGATCATGGGGCACCTTGTCGAAAGCTTTGCCAAAGTCAAGGTATATTATGTCTGTAGCATTCCCACAGTCCACAAGGGAGGTTACCTGATCAAAACATGAGATCAGATTTGTCTGGCAGGACTTGTTCTTGACAAATCCATGTTGGCTTCGAGTAATCACGGCATTGTTTTCAAGGTGCTTCCAGATGGATTGCTTTATCGTCTGCTCCAGAATTTTCCCAGGGATTGATGTCAGACTGACTGGTCTGTAGTTCCCAGGTTCCTCCTTTTTACCCCTTTTGAAGATAGGGACAACATGAGCCCTCCTCCAGTCCTCTGGCATTTCACCCATCCTCCATGATTTCTCAAAGAGAATAGACAGCGGTTTTGAGAGCTCTCCTTTATTAATCTAGGTTGCAGTTAATCTGGCCCTTTGAACTCATTCAAAGTAATTAGGTGTTCCTTGACCATATGCCTATCTATCTCAAGCTGCAATCCTGCCCCTTCAGCCTGTACTTCGCCTTTACCAGGGGGTCATAGACCCTATTTTGGGAGAAGACTGAGCCAAAGTAGAAATTGAGCACCTCTGCCTTTTCTTTGTCATCTGTTATCATTCTGCCATCCTTATTTAATAGCTGAACCACCATTTCTTTCCTCTGCCTTTTACTATGCACGTAGCTGACGAAAGCCTTTTTGTTGCTTTTAGCATCCCTCGCTAACCTCAGCTCATTCTCAGCTTTAGCCTTCTTGACATCATCCCTGCAATTCTGTGCTACCTGCCTGTACTCTTCCTTTGTTGCTTGGCCTTCTTTCCACTTCCTATATGTGTCCTTTTTTATTTTCAGGTAATCTCTAAGCTTTTTGTGAAGCCACATTGGTTCTTCTGTTGTCTTCCACCTTTTCTTCTTGTTGGAATTGTTTGTAATTGTGCCTTGAGAATTTCCTTTTTTAAAAGCTCCCACTCATCTTGGACTCCTTTTCTCGCTAGAGTTGCTTGCCATGGGACCTTACTGATCATTGTTCTGAGTTTATTAAAATCAGCTTTCCTAATATTCAGGGTACGCATTTGACTACACTTGGCTTTTGCTTCCCTTAGAACCAAGAACTCAAATATAACATGGTCGCTTTCCCCCAGAGTTCCTGTAACTGCTACTTTATCCACTAAATCATCTCTGTTGGTTAAGATCAAGTCAAGGATAGCCAATCCTCTAGTTCCTTCCTCTACTTTCTGTAGGAGGAAGTTATCTGCCACACAAGTCAGGAATTTCCTGGAGGGGCCATGTTTTGCAGAATTTTTCTCCCAACAAATATCAGGGAACTTGAAGGGCCCTATTACTACTACATCATGCTTTCTTGAAACATTGGCTATTTGCTTTTCAAAAGTTTCATCCTCATCTTCTCCTTGATTGGGTGGCTGGTAGTAGACTCCAACCACCAGGTTCCTTTTATTCTTTGCTCCATTTATTTTGATCCAGATGCTCTCGATGGGGCTACCAAGTTCATCCTTCTTTATTTCTGTGCAGAGATATGTATTTTTCACATATAGTGCAACCCCACCTTCCTTTCTGTTCCTCCTGTTCTTTTTGAACAAGTTATCTCCTTCAATTGCTGTATTCCAGTCATGAGAGTCATCCCACCAAGTCTCAGTTATACCTATCAAGTCATAATTTCCCTCCTGTATTAAGAGTTCCAGTTCATTCTGTTTGTTTCCCATACTCTGGGCATTATTATATAGACATCAAAGACCATGTGCTTCATAGTCTGGCTTTCTTCCTACATGTGTCTGAAGACTATTATTGGGCGCTGTTAGAGCTGTTGTCTCCATTGTGGTGCATGAGCCTTTGTCCATTGTTACCCCCAACTTTACATCTCCCTTTCCCATAGGATTCAGTTTAAAGCCCTCCTGATGAAGTTCTTCATGCTGTGGCCATACACATTCTTCCCAGCCTTTTTGAGGTGCAACCTGTCCCTTGCCAACAGCCCATCTTCCAGGAAGTATAGCCCATGGTCCCAGAATCCAAATCTCTCACGCCAGCACCACCTTCGTAGCCAGTCATTCACCAGGAGTATTTTTCGCTCCCTTTCTATCCTTCTTCTAACTTCTGGAAGGATGGATGAGAAAACTATCTAGGCCCCAAAGTTCTCGAGTTTCCTTCCCAAAGCTTCAAAGTCTGACCTGATTTCTTCGTAGCTCCTCTTGGTGGTATCATTTGTTCCCACATGAATGAGAAGAAAGGGATACCTGTCAGTGGGCTTTATGAGTGCAGGCAACCTTTCAGTCACATCTCTAATCCATCCTTCTGGGGTACAACATACCTGGCGAGTCCACGGGTCTTTGCGACATACACAGGTTTCGATCCCATGCAGCAAGGAGTCTCCCACTACTACTACTCTTCTCTTCTTGTTGTTGTAGGCCTGGGTTTCATCACCTCTGCTTGACTGGCCTTCAGCCTCTTGCTCACTCTCATGCAGGTTCCCCTGTGATTCTTCCTCTGCAGGCTGTCCTCCAGTCTCATCCGCAAGTACCTGGAATCGGTTCCACAGCTCCACTGCTTCCACTGGTGCAGAGTGGCGTCTAGTTCTTTTTCTCCCAACTGTCACCCTTTTCCAAGGAGTATCCTCTACTTCATTTTTCCTCACCACAGCAATTCCCACTTCTGCCTCAGCTTGCTGTTGCTCTTCAAGTTTCTGGTCTTCCCTTTGCTGCTGTAGTTCCCCCATTCTGTCCAAGAACTCTTCGTGTTCTCTTATTCCCCAGAGGGTCGACAGTGGCTGCTCCAGTCCACTTACTTTTTCTTCCAGCAGCGTGATCAACTTGCACTTGTTGCAGGTGTAGGCCATGCAAGAAAACAAACATTTTTCACACCTTGCAGGTCACCACCACTGGAGAGTCTTGTCTTTCCGTAGCCTCTTTCCCCTTTTTGTGTCTAGCTTTCTGCTATTTCTCTGCTATTTACCTCCAAGTCTTCATAGTTATTCAGTGTTAGTGGACAGCTTCTTGATACTCTGAAGCGAATTCCAGACCAGAGTCTCTGGTAGTCAGACACAACAGATTTTCATTCTCCTCGTGGAACTGTAGGTCACTGTGGTTCAGGAGCCCAAGGACTGTGATGGCAAAGCTCAAATGTTGTAGTCACTGCACCACCATGACAACTTTCAGGCATAGATAAGTGTAGGCCTGATGACTGCAGCAGCATCACTGTACGTGGCCAAGTGTGGTATTGCAGCTGTCAGCTCAGCAGAAACCAGGTGACATACATGGGTCTCATTTGGCCCTATAAAATTACAGATGTGGCCTTGGGTCAACATTCTGAGCAATGAGTTGCTCAGTGCAGACTACCTCATGCTGCTCAACCATCTGATGAGCCATCTTGCCTATTGGTCACCAGACTGTCACCATTATTGTCAGAAGAGGGAGATGTTGGTCTGCACCATCCTAACATTTTAGGTGCCACCAGCACTGCAGGCTAGAAGGTAATAGCCCAGTAGCTGCCATGTGACAGAAAGGGATCAGTGCAGTCCCAGGTGACCCTATTAAGTAGGGCTGTGCAGGGACCCCTCAGTCTGACTTTGTGGCTTCAGAGGTGGGCCTGATTTGGCTCGGGCAGATTCAGGGGGCCCCCAACCCAACTTGGCCCTGAACCAGGATTCAGATGTTGGACCCCACTTTGGGTCCCCTTGATGCCCCCACACAGACCCCCTTACCTTGCCACCACCTCCTCCGCCACCGCTGCCATCCTCTCTGCTGCCGCTGTTGTCCTCTCCACCACCACCTCCGTCGCTGCCACTGTCATCCTCGCCGCCACCATCCTCGCTGCTACCATCCTCGCTGCCACCAACTCCTGAGGCCTGGATGTGTGTGCTGGCTCTTAGTGCAGGGAGTCACCATTTTTAAAATGGCGACTCCCTGCAGTATGAGTTGGCGAGCGCGTCCAGGCCTCAGGAGCTCACGGCGATGGCTGTGGAGGTGGCGGCGAGGACGGTGCTGGCTGCGGTGGCAGCAATGGAGGTGGTGGCAGAAGCGGCAGTGGCAGCTCAGGTGAGGACCTGGCGTGGCTGGGCCAGGGGCGCCAAAGCTCCGAAGCACACCAAGTGCTTTGGAAAGCCCCCGACCCACTCGGGTCGCTTCGTGCCCCCTCCGCTTCACCTCAGAAGGGGCTCAAAGTGACCCAAAGCAGCCTACTTCGACTCGGGGTTCGGGCCTTGGGCTGAAGTGGTGCACAGCCCTACTATTAAGGTCTCGTACTTAGACCTAACTCCTCAAACTGGAATCCAGTAGTGGTTGTAGCAGGGAAGATTAACTTCTTATGGAGAAGTAGAGCTGGGTGATGTTATTAGGAAAGGACAACCTTGTTTGACAGCTCCTTGTGTAATAATGCACTTGGAAAAGCTTTAGTCTGAACTCATTTGATAATACAGCAATTATCTGAGGCCTAGTTCTCACCAAATGTGAGGAGTCAGTTTGTTGTTGTAGTGTGAAGAATACTGGAATGGGACTTGGGAGATCCGGGTTCTAGTCTTCACTTGGCCATGAAGTTCACTGGGTGAATTTGGGCCAGTCACTGACTCCCAGCCTAACCTGCCTCACAGGGTTGTTGTTAGGATAAAATGGAGAGGAGGAGGAGAACGTGAGCCACCTTGGCTTCCTTGCAAGAGGAAAAAAAAGGCAGAATATAAATGCAGTAATGAATAAATAAAGTAAATAAGTAGCTGAGGGAGTCATAAATCTGTGTACCATGTCAGACACAAAACCACTTCCTCTACATAGAAGATAAACCTGCTTGAGAAAATGTGGATTGGGGGAAGGGGGGGAATTTGCACATTTTAAAATGTTTGTTTTCACTTTGGGGAGATTTGCATAAATTTGCATTAAAGCCATTAATTGGCTTTAATGCACATTAGTTAATACACATTAGCGCATGTACACAAGTGCACATTAGCACACTTGTGAATTAGTGCAATTATCCTACCAAAAAAAAACCAATTTGGTCAATGAGCAGATGACACAACTAAAGATGGCTGACAATCGGTGAAAAACTGACAGAACGGAATTAACAAAATGCATACATCGCTATCCTCACCTCAAGATAGATCAGCAGTTTAAAATACCATGTGGGCATACCTCATGGTACTTTTTCTTCTAATTACCTCTTACTAACTCTCTTTCCAAAAGTATGGCTTTTGAAATGCATTGTCAGCTTGCTTTATTTCAGTTAAGTAGCAAGGAATCTTTCTGAAGTTTCCTTCCATTCCCCAAAGTCAACCTGGGGAATCCTTTATTCTACCCCATACTGATCCCCTTTTGTCATTGCCCTTGGGTTTGAAATCTATTATAGTCTTGAGTTTGGGCAACCAGTGCTTTTCTTGATTGTGGCACACAGCATGGATCGCCACTCTGGTTCACAACTCCAAGTATTGCCCAGGGTTCACTTGGCTCACATAACTTTCCTCATGATTCCTCATGACACTCTCCCTTTCCAGCTCTGGTGCCTAACCCACATTTCTTGGACCAGAGCCTTTCCTCGGTCTCCTCACTTGAACCACCTTGCTTTTTTGTCCGCACTGCTGGGGGATTCTCGGAATTGTATTCTAACACATCTGGCAGATGCCAAGTTGGGGAAGGTTGTAATGTAAGATAGGAGCAGGCTGTGAGGTTTAACTGAATGGCCCCAATCCATGCCTAGTCTCATGTGATATGTGGAACTTGTGGCCCCGGATGGGACATCCCCATAGGACACATCTAGCTCATCCACCCCAGTAGCATGCATAAATCCCCCTTGCTGGATCAGGGGAAAGATTTATCATGCATCCTCAAGAGTTCTTGTTTAGGAGCAGGACAAATTATGATATCACTTTCATTCATAGTACAAAAGGTTTAATACTTAGAGAAAGACAAAACAATTTTCTCTCTCCTCTTGAAGATCTATTTTAAAGGATCTTAAGGTCCTTCTACAACACAACCAATTAAATATGTAGGTGACACAGTCTGGATGAGATTTTTCAACAAGCCAGCTCACATACCAATTATAATTATCTTCAGCTCATTTTTTAAAAAGCCACACAATTATATATTGTCAATGTGCATTAGCCCTGTTTTGGAAAGAAAAAAAATCTATAATTGGAAAGCGATATCATGTGTGTGTGTGTGAGAGAGAGAGGGGGGGGAGGGAGGGAGGGAGAAGGTAGTTTAGCATGTGAGAAAACCAAATTGTTAATGGCTTCTTTATTAGATGGATTCTAGGAACTGGCTGATCACATGGTAAATGAAACCCTACAAACAACCCAACATTGTCCTGGCACTAATGCTAATGATGTTGCACTAGCATAAACCAGACCCTGCACAGTCAGTGTAACTAGCACAATGGGGGAAAGCAGCAATTTGCCACTGAAGTTGGTGGTGCAGCACCAAAAAGGGGGTGATTCTCCCCACCCCTGCAAAATAAGGTGTGCACTCAGGTCTCCTACATCAGGTCTCCTAACTGTGCAGACTCCCTGAGTAAGGCATCTTCTGGGTTCGTGGTTTTGGAATGCCCTTCAGAACACTTTGTCCTTGATCCCATTATATTGAGGAGTGGGTCCTCCTCCCAGGAGGTCTTATCTAGTCCCAGTTCTGGGCACAGGATGTTCCTGAGCCCTACTGGTTTATTGCAAGGCAGGAGTGAAGAGTGCATCTCTGTGCCAAATGGACCAACAACCCCAGGAATAGCAGGGGAAGGGTTTGTTGGGTGTAGTCAGGGATGTTCGGACTGTATTTAATCAGTTTCTCATGAGTTCCATGAATTGGTGGAGTTTTGAGGTCCATCATTCGCAAACTCATGAATTCAGATATTTTTCCCACTAAGAAAATTACGTAAATAAATTTGCAGCAAGTTACGGAAGTATTTACGTAACAATTTACAGAATTTATATTTCTGAATCTGGTAACATTCTTCATCTAACTTGCAGTTTTGCCTATGAATTTATTTATGTAAATTTCGGATTTTTTTTAAAGCTGCATATCCATGGAATTTGCCTGATGCGCAGATACCAGTCTGGTGCAACATCCACAGTCTGGATTGCAAGATATTTGGACTCATTTAAGTCTGTTTTGGTTTTTCTCTGACATCTCTAGGTACAGTAAGGTGGGCGCACTAACTACCAGTTGGAGGCTGGCCCAGAACTGATGGGTTTTCAAGAAGGTATACCAGGCCCCCTCCCTTAAGTGACTTTACCTTCTTGCCTGACCTGAGTCACTATGGCATAGCTCCTTCCCATGAAGGAGAAAGCTGAAAGACTATTAGATCCAGCAAGAAGGATCTAAGCAGACTACCACCTGGGACCAAGGGGCCCAGAGAGTCAAGCAAAGGGAAGCAGAGCAGTCCTGCAAGTAGGCAGTCTCTGACTGCATAGAAGCATCCAAATCAGCCATCCCCAGACAGTATGAGCAATGCTCATGCTTCCTGTGAATGATCAGAGTTGTAACTGGAGGGCACCAGATTGGGAAGGCTGATCTATATAATTGCTTCTCAGTCTTCACTTACTTCTCTGTCACTCAGCTCTTCTATTTTCAGCAGGTATAGACCCCAGTGGGGGAACAGCCCCACCATCCTATAGCTGTAAAGCCAGCCTAGCAACACAGAGTCCATCTTCCCAATTATTGTGGTTTGGCATTACACTTTCCCCCCTTCTTTTCTTCTTTGTTTGTTTGTTTGTGTCTTCCTTCCTTCCTTCCTTCCTTCCTTCCTTCCTTCCTTCCTTCCTTCCCTCCTTCCTTCCTTTGGCACTGTAGGTCAGACAGTGCAACAATCTAATCTCTTGCTGCCCTTTTCAGGCTTCTTCTATCTCTCAGGGCTCATTTCTGATAGAAGAAGAAAGCCTTGGGCCCCATTTGAAAGTCTTTTAATACCAGCTTACTGGAAGCTATTGTGCCATGGGAGGGAAATTCTTTTGTGAAAGAAAACAATTGGGCAAAAGTCTCATTTCTGGCATCTGAAGAGAGCCTTCCAAGGGTTCCTTCTGCACTTCCTTGGGAGGATAGCAAAACATTTTATATGGGGCAGAAAAAGGTCCAAAGGCCAAGTCTTAGATACCTAAATTGACTACTACAGTGCACCCTATGTGGGTTATCTCTTTGAAGGCAGCCCAGAAATTACACCCTATGTGGAACTGAGCTGTTCACTTCCTGATACGGAGTACATTAAGAATATAAAAAGAGCTGTGCTGGATCACACCAAGGTCCATCTAGTCCAGTATTCTGTTCACACAGTGGCCAATCAGCTGTTGACCAGGATCCCACAAGCAGGACACGAGTGCAACAGCACCCTCCCACCCATGTTCCCCAGCAACTGGTGTACAGTATGCCTCTGACACTGGAGGTAGCACATACCCATCAGGACTAATAGCCTTTGTCAGACTTCTCCAGGAATTTGTCTAACCCCCTTTTAAAGCCATCCAAAGTGGTGGTCTGTCCTGAATCACCCACCATTCAGATTCATAGGATGACCCCGGGGTTCTAGTATTCTGAGAGAGGGAGAAAAATGTCTCCCTATCCACATTCTCCACACCATGCATAATAATTTTGTAGACCTCTATCACATCTCCCCACATTCACATTTTCTCTAAGCTAAACAGTTCCAGATATTGTGACCTTTCTTCATAGTGTCAGGATTCCCTTAGCCCCCACTTTACTTCAGCACCCAAACATACACAGATGAGAGGCTTCAGCCTACAGCTTTTAATCCATTATTTCACAGGGTCATACAGATGCAAATTCTTAGAGATTCTCCATCTACAAAGAAAAGCCTTCAGGGGATTCAAATGGAATTTATGAGAGTTGCCTGCTGTTTGAAGAGGGAGGAGGTCTCACTAGCCTAACTTAAGGGGTGGAGGTCCCTCTCTTGTCGTGAGGCCTCTAAGCGCAGCTTTTCACACAAGGCCAATCGGGTAGTCCATCTAAGTTCCACCCCTGCCTTCTCTCTCTTTGCTCTGCGCCTGCGTCTGGCATCTATTAGGTCATCCTCCTGTTTGCTGCCTCTCCAGGGGGTTGGGATGAGGAGGGACCCTCATGCTCAGCCATCTGTGGACGTTTGTAACCTGAGAAGAAAGCCTACTCCTATCTGGACTAGCCTGGGAAAACACCTCCCCCATGTTTGATGGTTCTCCTTCAGAATCTGAACTGCTATCCCATTCCCTGAGCTCACAAACACCCCTGACATCATCCCCACTTCCATGAGCCCCCCCTCCTGCTCTCCCCGTGGGGTCCCAGGCTTGTGGGGGTAGTGCTGGTGGAAACGGCATAGCAGCAAACGGGCATGCAAGTGTTCGGCCGGTTCCCAGGAACGTTCGTCCAGCCCATACCCCTCACAGTCCACCAAGTATTGCAGTCATCCCAGAAAAGGCACCAGTCCAGGATGTCAGTGACTTAAAACTCCTCCCCACCACCACCACCACTGGAGGCGGGGGGGAGCAGTAGGAGTGATGGGGGTCACCAGAGACTGGGAGGAAAGCAAGGAGCAATGAAAAACAGGATGCAGCTTCATGGAGGGGGAAGGAGCCAGTCAGAAAGCGACAGGGTTAATCTGGGCCACAATCTGGAAAGGGCCTGTCCGACAAGCTGCAAGCTTCTTAGAGCTTCAGTACTCATCTGGAGTACTGTGTCTAGTTCTGGGCACTGCACTTTAAGAAGGATGCACACAAGCTGGAGAGGGCAATAAAGAAGAGGGCAATAAAGTTCAGAGGAGGGCAATAAAGATGATCAAGTGGACCGGAAACAAAGCCCTATGAAGAGAGACTGAAAGAACTGGCATGTTGAGCCTTGAGAAGAGAAGACTGAGGGGAGATAGGATAGCACTCTTCAAGTACTTGAAAGGTTGTCACAGAGAGGAAGGCCAGGATCTTTTCTCCATCATCCCAGAGTGCAGGACATGGAATAATGGGCTCCAGTGACATGAAACCAGATTCCGGCTGAACATCAGGAAAAAACCTCCTGACTGTCAGAGCAATACGACAATGGAACCAATTCCCTAGGGAGGTGGTGGGCTCTCCCACACTGGAGGCATTCAAGTTGAGTCTGGACAGCCGTCTGTCAGGGATGCTCTGACTTGGATTCCTGCATTGAGCAGGGGGTTGGACTCGATGGTCTTGTAGGCCCCTTCTAACCCTACTATTCTATGATTCTAAGGGGGGTGAGAGGGGAGGTATTGGATGGACAACCACACCCAGTCCCCAGCAGGGGTGGGCTGCTGGCAATGCCAGTCTGCAGTTTCTTTATATGCTGCTTTCACTTGCTCAACATTGTCCTGCAAGAGGTGGTCACAGAGCGCAATTCTGCAAAAAATTCATGGGCAGCAGGCACTGAGGCAGGGCTGAGCAAGGAGGGGAATGCCTTGGGATGGTACCCAAAATTGGCAAAGAAAGGAGATTGGTGTGTGGTACGCATTGTTATAAGCAAATTCCACCAGAGGCAGCAGGGAAACCCAGTTGTCTTGTTGATATTTTACATAACAACATTAAGTATTGCTCCAGCATGGCACTGGTGTGTTTGGTCTGCCCATCCATCTGGGGGTGGTGAGCGGAGGAAAGCCTGAGTGTCACATTGAGTGGCATTAGGAATTCCCACCAGAAACGAGCCTTGAATTGGAGCCCCGATCTGAAACAAGCCCCTCAGGCCAGCCATGCAGCCAGAAAACATGTGTCAAAAAGAGTTCTTCCATGTCCCTGACTGTGGGCAGCCCTGAGCATGGATAAAGTGGGCCATTTTCAAAAATTAGTCCACCACCACCAGAATGGTGGTCTTATCTTGTGAACGGGGCAAAACGGTGAGGAAATTGAGGGAGAGCAGCTTCCAGGGGCTAGAGGGTGTAGGCAAGGGATGGAGTAAGCCAGTGGGTTTGCCCATGGGGTCCTTTGCTCATTGACAGGTTGAGGTTTCACAGGAGGCAACATAGGTTTCGACATCCCGACACACTCAGGGCCACCAAACATCCCACGTCACTCCATATTAGGTCTTAGAGAAGCCAAAATCTCAGCAGTGGAGGAGTTGTGGCACTGATGGAGAACTTTTTCTCAGTGGCATTTGGAAGGCACACAGACTCTGCATGGGTGGTAAAGCAGCCCACCTTGCAATGAGGGAGGGGCAACTTGGGGGTGCCAGCTGCGTGTCCCAATGCTACCACAAAGGGTTCCTGCACTTGTTCAGTGCAAAGGAGCTCTATCCAAGAGTGAGGTTCAACAGCAGCTGCCAGACTTTGTGGGGGAAGGATCAGAGCAGGAGAGGGGCTCTTCACACACCCCGGCTACAATTCCAGCTTACAGGAGAGTGCATCCGCCTGTTGGTTGTCAATGGCTCTCACGTGGCGGATCTTGAGGTTAAATAGTGAAAAAAATAAAGACCACCTAGTTTGATGCTGATTTAAGGCCCAGGCTGTCCAGAGATATTCCAGGTTCCAATGGTCAGTTCTCACCTCAACTGGGTGCTGTGCCCCCTCCAAAAGATGCCACCATTTCTCTAAGGCTGACTTTATGGCTAACAGTTCTTTCTCCCAGATGGCATAATTCCACTTGGACACACTTAATTTCCTGGAGTGGTAAGCGAAAGGCTGCAGCTCACCCCCTGCTGTTCCTGGCTGGAAGAGCATGGCCCCCACTGCAAAATTGGAGGCATCCGTTTGCACTACAAAAGGCTTCCATGGGTCGGGATGTAAAAGGATCAGGTCAGAGCTAAATAGCCTCTTGAGCTCTTCAAAAGACTGTTGGGTGGAGGCGGACCAGTGAAAGGGAGATTTCTTGCCTTTGAGGAGGTCTGTGAGAGGCATTGTCAGTTTTGCATAGCTGGGCAGGAACTTTCTGTAAAAACTGGCAAAGCCCAGGAAACATTGTAAGTCCTTCTTGGTGGATGGAGCCTGCCAGGAGAGGACTGCTTGGACCTTCACAGGATCCGTCTTGATGCCTTCCGCTGAAATAATATAACCCAGGTAGCCCAAGGATGTCAAATCAAAAGCACATTTCTCCAGCTTAACAAAGAGATGGTGCTTCCGGAGGCACTGTAGGACAACTTTCATATGTTGTTGATGAAAGTGGGGCTCCGAAGAAAATATAAGTAAATCATCCAGATATATGATAAGAAAAGTGTCCAAATAATCTCAGAAGATGTCATTCATAAAACGCAAAATGTAGAGGGAGCTGATGCTAGACCGAACAGCATGACTAAGTATTCATATGATCTGAAATGGCACGAGAAACTGGTCTTCCGCTCATCCCCCTCCTGGATGCGAATCAGATTATAGGCACCATGCAGGTCCAATTTAGTGAAAATCTTTGCTTGCCCCGAGTGCTCCAGCATCTCAGGGATTAGGGGGAGGGGGGATTTGTCAGGGATAGTAATGGCATTGAGGTTCCTGTAGTCATGGACAGTATGGAGCTCCCCTGATTTCTTCTTCACGAACATAGTTGGAGAGCTGGCAGGGGAGGTGGAGGGGCGAATAAAACCGCGCTGCAAGTTAGTGTCCAAAAACTCCCATAGAGCTCAGAGTTCTGGCTCTGACATAGAGTTCAGTCACCCAGCTGGGATGGTAGCTCCTGGGATCAGGTCAATGGCGCAATAATAGGGGCAGTGAGGGGGCAGTCGGTCGGCTTCCTTCTTGTCAAAAACAACCTGGAAAGTCGCATATTTTTCTGGTAGGTTCACCAGAGAAGAAAAGCTGCTTGGGGAAGATGAGGAGGGAGAGGAGAGGGTTAAAGCCAGAGCAGGGGCCATGCTAGCTCCAAGGAAACAATGCTGTTGATGGTAGGGGGATGAAAAGTGCACTTGATGAAGCTTCCAAGAAACCTGAGGATTGTATTTAGAGAGCCAAGATATGCCCAGCATAATTGGGTATTGGGGCACCTTAGCCAGGTGAAACTGAATTTGCGCAATGTATCCCTGGGAACTTAGGGTGACTGGAGTTGTAATCTGAGTGACCGCTCCAGAAGAGAGAGGACACCCGTTGATAGTCTCTACTTTCAATGAGGAGGGCAGGAGCAGAGCAGAAATGTTGCGTTGCAGAGCAAACGTTTCATCCAAAAAACTGGTAGTAGCCCCAAAGTCCACCAGCACCATGACATGCCCCCCCACACACACACACTGGGAAGAATGGAGGTGCACAGAAAGTAGCAGATGGGACTGGGGACAGATGTGTGGGAGGCGTAACCCAGTTGCGGTTGGTCCCTCCTCTCTGGAGACCCCCAATAGACTTGGGGGGTGGCCTAGTCAGGCTTGGGGGACAGGAGGTGGTGAGGGAGGTGGGGCTGTCAGTCAGGACCAACAGAATCTGGCAAAGTGACCTTTCTTTCCACACCCGAAGCACCAACATTCAGCATGCCGCCATTCCAGTTCTTCTGGTGACAGTGTGGATTGTGTTGCTCCCAGTTGCATAGGGGTCTTCTCTGCCCCTGCGGCAGGGCTGTGGGGGGAGGGAGCAGTGGCCTTGGAGGAATGGGAGGAGGAAAATCCTGGCTAACAGAGCTCTTCTTGGCTTGGTGGCACCCTTCCAGCCAACTGTCGATCTGCAGGCATGACAGGATGAGCTCAGCCAGCATCGGTGGTCATGGCGCTCATGCTAGCTCATCTAAGATCTTGTCATTCAAGCTGTCCAAAAATTGGGCCACCAGAGCCGCATCATTCTGCTGTAAATTCTGCATCAGCAAGAGAAAACTTGTCACAAACCCAAAACAGAGTCCTTGCCTTGCTTGAGGTGGTGGATATCCCGGGTCACCATCTCTGCACAAAGGGGGTCACCAACCCCCCCATCGCATTCTTGAAGCCATAGTAGTCTGCCAGCAGGAGGTCATTAGCAAGGAGAAGCACTGAAGCCCATTTAGCTGCCACGCCTGAAAGCAGGTTAATGATAAACCCCACACAACTCTGGTCTGTCTGGAAATCCTCCGGCCAGAGGCACATTGTTGTTGTTTATTCGGTCAGTCACTTACGAATCTTCGTGACTTCATGGACCAGCACACACCAGAGCTTCCTGTCAGCCGTCGCCACCCCCAGCTCCCCTGTGGTCGAGTCCGTCACCTCCAGAATATCATCCATCCATCTTGCCCTTGGTCGGCCCCTCTTCCTTTTGCCTTCCACTTTCCCTAGCATCAGCATCTTCTCCAGGGTATCCTGTCTTCTCATGATGTGGCCAAAGTACTTCAGTTTTGCCTTTAGAGGCACATATACAGTTCCAATTGGGCATGGAAAATTTGAAACAGTCCTTTATCTCCAGCAAATTTCTCCAGCAGTGCTACTGGGCATTTCTGACAGGGAACGATCGGGGTGGAGCAGGTGGAGAGGGTTGAGTGGCCACTTGTAAGGCTTGAATAGTGCCCATCAAGTGATTGACCTGATCGTGAAGAGCCTGGTTCTCCTGCATCAATGTGTTCAAAGCCTGTTCCATGGTGCCACCCAAGAGCGTGGTCAACGAAAGAGACTGATGAAGTGGGGAGAGAGTAGGGGTGGACGAAAGTCACTTACCTTTCGTCGAAGCTTGTTCGCGGTGGGGGGGAGGCGCTTCGCTGCTCCCCCCGTGAAGTTCAGGCTGGGGGGGGAGGCTTCCCACCTCGCCCCGGCTGAAATTCAGGCCGGGGGGGAGGCTTCCCACCTCGCCCGGCCAAAATTCAGGCCGGGGAGGAGGCTTCCCGCCTCGCCCGGCCGCGAACTCGAAAGTGTTTGTTTTTTTTTTAAATGCCCCCGTGATAGGCTACGTGACGATTAACGTAGCCTATCACGGCTAGATCTGCAAAGTCAGCTGTGATGGGCTACGTTAATTGTCACGTAGCCTATCACGGGTGACTTTAAAAAAAAAATGCTATGCGTTCCCCTTATTTTTGCCGTAGTCTACGTAAATCTTTATGTAGACTACAGCGACCAAATAAGGAACGTGAATGGCGGCTCCCTATGGGGGCCGCCATTATCCGTACGCGCTTTTTTTTTTTTTTTTTAAGTCACCCGTGATAGGCTACGTGACGATTGTCGTAGCCTATCACGGCTGACTTTGCAAATCTAGCCGTGATAGGCTACGTTAATCATCACGTAGCCTATCACGGGGGCATTTTTTTTTCTTTTATTGGAATGGCGGCGGCAGCAGCTGGTCAAAAGACCGGCTGCCGCTCCCGCCCCACACGAACACCCGCCAAACCGCCGGCCGGACCCGCCGCCAGGAGGGACATTCGGCAAAGGTAAGTCCCGTCCCGGGGGGGGGGGTGCGGGGGCAGGGGGGTGCAGAGGATTTCTCCCCGAAACTTGTTCGGGGGGCCGAACACGTTGGCGCTCGGCCCCCCAAAGTTTCGGGGAGAAATTCTCCGCCATCCCTAGGAGAGAGAGAAAAAGAGGACGGTGGGCAAGCAGTCAGAATTCCCTTAGACCCCACTTTACTTCAACACCCAAACATACACAGACGAGAGGCTTCAGTCTACAGCTTTTAATCCATTACTTCACAGGGTCATACAGATGCAAATTCTCAGAGATTCTCCATCTACAGAGGAATGCCTTCAGGGGATTCAAATGGAATTTACAAGAGTTGCCTGCCATTTGAAGAGGCAGGCAGTCTCGCTAGCCTAATTTAAGTGAGGGAGGTTCCTCTCTTGTCGTGAGGCCTCTAAGCACAGCTTTTCACACAAGGCCAATCGGGTAGACTGTTTAAGTTCTGCCCTTCCCTTTTCTCTCTTTGCTCTGTGCCTGTGTCTGGCATCTATTAGGTCATCCTCCCCAAATCCCGCTGCCTCCTGTTTGCTGCCTCTCACGGGGGGGGGGGTGAGGAGGGACCCTCGTGCTCAGCCATCTGGATATTTGTAACCTGAGAAGCAGGCCTATTCATATCTGGACTAGCCTGGGAAAACACCTCCCCCATGTCTGATGGTTCTCCTTCATAATATGAACTGCTATCCCACTCCCTGCACTCAGAAACACCCCTGACACATAAGGAGTTGCTCCTAGGGATGTCAGAGAATTTTGCCACGAATCTCAGGGAGGCCAAATGCGCTGGCCCCCGAAATCAGTGGCGAAACAGTCTGCCACCCCCCCGCCACCCCCCAGGACGGGACTTACCTTGGGCGGATCTTCCTGGTGGCGGTGGCTCCGGTGGCGGTTCGGTGGCAGTTTGGCGGCGGTGGCCGGTCTTCCGACCGGCTGCCACCGCCGCCATTTCCAGTTTAAAAACAAACAAACGTGATAGGCTATGTAAAGTTTTACGTAGCCTATCACGGCTAGATTTTTAAAAAAACACCGTGATAGGCTACATAAATGTTTACGTAGCCTATCACGGCTAATTTAAAAGAAAAAAAACACGCGTACGCAAATGGCGGCGCCCATGGGTCTACGCTACGCGTCTACTCTATTTGCGTTCCCCTTATTTTCACCGACATAGCCTACGTAAATGTTTAAATGTAAAAGACGTGTAAAATAAGGAACGCAAATGGAGGCGCCCATGGGTGCCGCCATTTGCATACGCGCATGTTTGTTTTTTTTCTTTTAAAACAGCCGTGATAGTGTCAAGGGCTCCTTGGAGGGCTCTCTCAGTCTAATCTAGTAGCCAAGTCCAAACACAGACAAAGGGATTCTTTTCAAAGCTTTATTCTTCTTTTACAACCTAACAACTCTACAGGTAGCAACTAGATCTGAGCAGCAGCATCCCTATGCTCTAAGTTGGAACAGTTGGTCCCCGTTTGAAAGGCAATTACTGGCAGACCCCTGAATATAAGGACTAGGGAGAATCCCTCCCCTTTTCCCTTGGATCCTCTGGGCGCAACCGTTCTTTGAGCGCGAACCGGGCGCTACGCCTCCTTTCCACGCCCTCCATTTGGCACCGCTCTCTGCGTCTGCACCGCACATCCACCCAGTCTGCTATCTGTGCTGGGTCACTCCCTGGACTGCTTTCTAAACTAGGAATGTGGGTGGGAGGAATCTCCGTCAGCTGTTGGTCCTGGGAAAGAGGAGCGGGCTCAACTCCCAGGAGTGACTGCTCTTCCTCAGCATCAGAACTACTCTGGGATTCTATGGGCTCAGTGTCCACCCTGACAGATAGGCTACGTAAACATTTACGTAGCCTATCACGGCTGACTGTAGGGACGCAAACGGCGGCGGCTATGGCTGCCACAATTTGTGTCCCTGCTAGCCAGCGGCCAGATGTCCGGCCACTGGTGGAGCCGGCTGGCGACTCCGCAGAATCCCTGCAGAGCGGAGCTGGCTGGCCAGAATTTTGGGGGGAAGGGACGGAACGCCTCCCCCCCGGCCAGAATTTGGGGGGGAGGGATGGAGCAACTCCCCCCCACCTCGAATTTTATTAAAAGGTAAGTGACTTTCGTACATCCCTAGTTGCTCCAGCCCTTTGACCATTTTAGTTGCTCCTTTCTGAACTTTTTCCAACTCTATAATATCCTTCTTTAGGTAGGGATGTAATGATTCCCCACCGTACTTTCTGGTGGGGAATCTGCCTGGGGGGGAAGGCAATCCGTTCCTCCCCCCAAGAATCCTCCAGAGTGGCTCCACTCCATGAGGATTCCATGGAGCCACCCAGCTTGAGGGCTACTTACTAGGTCCGTCCTGAACCTGTTTGCCTCCGCGAAGCCATGTTGCTTAAAAAAATGGTGATTGGCAGGATGTGCCCATAGACTAATAAGCAAAATAGAGCCATGAATCTTGCATATAAGTCTATGTGTCCATAGATTCACGGCTCTATTTTGCATATAAGTCTATGGGCACATCCTGCCAATTGCCGTTGTTTTTTTAAAAAAAAAATGGCAATCAGCATGGAGGCAAACGGCTCCGGTTAAGCAAGCAGCTGAGAGCCATTCCATGCAGAATCCTTCTGGAGTGGAGGGAAGTGGGGCCATCCCGCCTTGGAATCCAGCCTCATTTGAATCCGTGGTGGATTTCTCTAACCTCCCTGTTTTTAGGTGTTGTGGACTGTACACAGTATTCCAAGTGGATTGCACCACAGATTTGTATAAGGGCAGTATAATCTTGGCAGTTTTATTTCACAGCAGTTGCACACTGGGTTGACATTTTCATCAAGCTGTCCAGCACAACCCCAAGATTTCTTTTTCTGTCAGTCACTGCCAGCTCTGATCCCATCAGTGATACATGAAGTTCGGATTTTTGTAGGGATGTCAGAGAACTTTGCCATGAATCTTGGGGAGGCCGAATGCCAGTGCATTTGGCCCCCCAAAATTGGTGGCGAAATAGTCTGCCCCCCCTGCCCACCCCCGGGACGGGACTTACCTTGGGCAAATCTCCCTGGCGGCAGTGGCTCTGGTGGCGGTGCGGCGGCAGCAGCAGCAGCAGCGGCGGCAGGTCTTCCGACCAGCTGCCGCCGCTGCCATTTCCAAGTTAAAAAAAAAAAAAAGTGATAGGCTGCATAAAGATTTACATAGCCTATCACAGCTAGATTTTTAAAAAATACCGTGATAGGCTACGTAAATGTTTACGTAGCCTATCACGGCTGAGTTAAACAACAACAACAAAAAACGCGCATACGCAAATGGCGGCGCCCAGGGTGCCGCCATTTGCATTCCTTATTTTGGCACATCTAGTCTACGTAAACATTTACATAGACTACGGCGAAAATAAGGGGAACGCAAATAGCATAGCGTCTAGACGCAGCCAGCCAGGATTCGCGGCGGGAGGACGGGGTGCCTCCCCCCCAGCCAGAATTTCGGGGGGGAGGGATGGGGCGCCTCCCCCCTGGCCAGAAATTTGGGGGGGAGGGATGGGATTCCTCCCCACCCAGCCAGAATTTCGGGGGGAGGGACGGAGCGCCTCCCCACCACCGCGAATCAAATTTCGTAAAAGGTAAGTGACTTTTGTACATCCCTAGATTTTTGTCCAAACATGCGTAACTGTATACTTGCTTACACTGAACCACATTTCCCATTTTGCTGCACATTCTCCCTGAATGTGCAGCATTTGGAGCTTTTCACAACTCCTTTTTGTTTTAACCACCCTAGATAATATGGTGTCATCAGGAAACATGGTCACCTTACTGCTCACACCTAATTCCAGTTCATTTATAAACAAGTTGAAAAGCACTGGTCCCAATAGAAATCCCTAAGAGACCTCACTGTTTACATCCCTCCATTGGGAGAATTTCCATGTATTCCTACTCTCTGTACTTTAGCCAGTTACCGATCCATAAGAGGACCTCTCCTCTTATTCCATGACCACTAAGTTTGCTCAGAAATCTTGGTGAGGGACTTTGTCAAAAGCCTTTTGGAAGTCCAAAGAAACAACGTCTACTGGATCAGCTCTGTCCAGATGTCTATTGACACTCTCAAAGAACTCTGAAAGGTTAGTGAGACAGGACTTACCTTTGCGGAAGCCATATTGATTCTTTTTCAGTAGGGCTTGTCTTTCTTTATTAATTGTTTCTGAGCCCAGCTCAGTGTGCTGGTACCTACCTTTAAAGCTCTAAATGCCCCAGGTCTTTTAAAATTAAGGGGATGCCTCTTTCCATGAGTTCCAGCAAGTGCCAAAACAGACACTAATTTAAATGTGTGTCTAACGGCTACATCTCTTCTTTTCTTTTCTTTTCATTTTTACTCTAGAAAAATTGCATGGCCCCTGATCTGGACTGAACCCCTCATGTGGAGGTTTGAGGTTTTTTAAAACCCAGATTGCGGTCCCTGCACATATTCTAAAGTAAAAATGAAAAGAAGAAATCGCTGCTAGACTTCTAATGTGTAATGTCTACTTTGGCTCCCTGTCCACTGAAATTTGCTGGAGAGGCCCTGTCTTGCATGGCATCTTTCAGCCAGATAAAGCCTGTGAGAGTGAGAAAAATATTGCTGAGATGGCAGCCAAGCCAACGTCTGTGACTTGTTTCTCCAAGAGAAAGGAGTTGCTTTGCCACTTCCCTTTTGAGATTTCACAGATAATTGCAGACTTTACCATAAAGTCTTCCCTCTCTATTGATGTATATAAGTTGATGGCCAATGGGCAGAGGAGGGGAAACTGGTGTGTGTTTGTCCTAGACTGTTGGACAAGGGTTGGGGAGAACAAGGTGTCAGGGATGAGTCTAAGTGCCTTGAGATGTCTGACAGCTCCAATTCTGAATCAGAGTTGGAGCATCTAGATCCAGGCTTGGTGCAGGGACCCTCCCTAGTGAGCCAAGATGCTGGGAGAGACTCCTCTAAAGGCCTTGACAAACAGATGGCCCAGGCTGAGTCCCTGCCCCTTCCCTCCACTGTAAGAACCCAAGTTTCAGAGGAGGGGGAGGAGGAGGAGGAGGAGGAGGAGGAAGAGGAGGGATGTGACTTGAAAGATGCTAGGGCACAACACAAAGCAAAGCAGGAAAAATTAGGGACAGGGCTCAGATGCTCTGCCCAGACAGCCACTCTTGGAAGCCAATGTAGGAGGGAGACACCCTAAGGGAAGGGCATCACTGCAAAGCTAGCTTGGCTGGGAGGTTCATAGCCCAAACGGCCAGCAATGTTTTTCTCATTAATCTCCTCTGCTTAGAGATCATTGATTAGTTGTTTAGAGGCTGGGGCAGCCTGAGAGTTTTCCTTGAATCTACATTTGTAAAGAAACTAGGCTTTAACAAAACAAAGTTGGATTAGACTGAAGCTTTGTCTATTGTGGTGTTGATTGCGAAGGGAAAGGACAATCCATATCTGACAAAAGGTTCAAATCCCTACTCAGCCATGAAGCTTTCACTTGGTGATCTTGGACCAGTCACTGTCTCTCAGCCTAATCTATTAGGTTATTATCAGGATAAAATGGCATATGTGTGGGGGGCGGGGTGAGAACCACCTGTTACTCCTTGGATGAAGTGTGTGTGATAAATGTAATAAATGAATACAAATATGGCTTTTTGAGTTCCACAGCTTCTTTCAGTGGCTGTGGTTATATTAGGCACTCATGATTTTGACAGTTCTTTGTTGGTGTTCAATTGGTTATTTGATGGTGTTGTTTCAATGTCAGTCACTGTGATGTGTGTCTTACATTGCACATTCTACAGCATTTGGAATAGTTTTAGTCAAAAAGGTGTGTCCAGAGGATCTGCATGGTTGGAAGCCCTCTCATGGCTCAGTGGATCAAGAGCGCACCTGGATGTGAACAAGGAAGGCCCAGAGGTGACACAGGAGCATTGGTCACGACTGGCCCAATCCATCCCCAAGTCTTATTTTAAAGCCACAGCCACAGAGGGAGCTGGAGCCAGGCAACATCAGAATAAGAGGCTGGGGAGAGGTGAGCCTCTCTGGAAACCTCAGAAGGGGGAAGACAGTAGGCAAGTCAGGGCTGCACACACCAGCCATGGGTTTGGGCATAAGAAGAGGCCCTAAGTGTAGACCATAAGCATGTGAGGAGGGGTGCTGCACCAATTGGAATACCCTCTTGCATGGAGCTCTACATGCATATAGCAGCACATGCATAGGCCCCCTTTTCACACTCTCTGATGCACAGCCAGCGGGGTATGTGTCTGACATGCGTATCAGTGGCAGGGGAGGGCTGGCCTGGTGACCTACTGCTCATTCTTTTAATTCAGGAGCAGGTTCACCTAGCACCCTACCCCACCCCCCAGTGTCAGAACCCATTTCAGCCCAGATCTCTGCTGAATGGATGTCTTAGAGAAGGGAAGGAGATGACACTGACAAGGCACGCCTGTTGAATAGGCATGCAGAAGAAATTTGTTGGGTCCTCGTTTTTACACTAACTTACCAAAAATGTGGAGATTATCGAGAAGCATGCACAAATATGCATCTACTACAGAAAAGTATGTACAAGTATGCTTCATCTATGGGGAAATCACTTGCAAAATTGTGTATAATTTGAAAATGCATGTATTTTGAGAAATGTGTTTGAAAATGCATACAAATTTTTATCAAGGAATTATTACAATCACCATTTTATTGAATTTTATTTCCCTGTCTTTCTCCCTTAATTCAGT
Source organism: Heloderma suspectum (assembly GCF_057233095.1). Lineage (NCBI taxonomy): Eukaryota > Metazoa > Chordata > Lepidosauria > Squamata > Helodermatidae > Heloderma > Heloderma suspectum. Next base: position 9,784,594 of record NC_139461.1, read on the forward strand.
GCCCAGGAATTATGGCTGAGACTTCTCAGAATTTGAGATGTTTTTGTGAATAGATTGTGTGCATTCTGCAAGGCACGGCACTCAGGTTTCTGTCAAAGACATTATGAAGGCAGCTGGGTCCTCCATGAGAAAGAAGGTTACCATGGAACATCTGGCTTATTAAAATTTCAAGAAGCGAAAGATGACAAGGGTCAGTGGAGACTTTGGAAACTGATTTCCTCTTTAATAGAAACACATCAGCATTTCTGTGATAAGGTATGCCATCAAGGAAGGCTAAAGGTCACCAAGACATGTGAAAACTTTGAACCAGTTCTTGCGGGTTTATATTTTGGACTCAGGTAATACCTGAGTATCCAATTGCTGTCATTTTTGTCCTTTTTTTAAGGTGGGTTAAAAACATAGGTATGCTACGCACCATTTTTATTTGGCTTTTCTATTTCTATTTTGTTCATATGTATTCATATCTGAGATTGAAAAACCTTCTAAGTCTGGGGCCTTTGGGAACTGAGTTCTGATTTGGAGCCTGTCAGTTATTTAAAATACCGGTGTTATTTAATAAAATCTAGATGAGCCTTCTCCAACCTGGTGCTAGATGTATTCAGGGATGTCAGAGAAAATCCGGTTTGGATTCAGATGAGTTGAGATTGCTGTGAATCCGACCTTCAGTTTCTGCAATGGAATGGCTTTTTCCAAGTTGCGTGGATCTCGCAGATGCGTGGACTGGGGGTGGGGGATTTGCACAAATGTGCATTGGCAAACAGGAACAAAATTCTACCCCCCCCCAAAAAAAAATAACCCCGATTCTATCAACGAGCAGACAATGGAACAAAAGACACCTGACAATCTGTAAAACACAAAGAGAATGGATTTAACAAAATCCATACATCCCTAGATGTGTTGGTTGGCAGCTCCCTTCATTCCCCAACAGCACAGCCAATGACTTTTCTGTTGGACTGTAGGATACCTAGCACACCACCTTCCTTTATATATACCTAGGCGGCATATAAGATCTTCAGAGGTCCTGCTGGTGATGGAATGGAATGGGAGGCAGAAAATGTAATGTCTTTTAAACACCTCTTGAAAACCCACCTTTTCACCCAGGCTTTCCCTGGGCTGTAACTGCTACTGGGTTTTACTTTGGTTTTACATGGTACTTTTAAACTTTTAAGGGTGATATTGTGTCTTGTCATGTTGTAGTTTATGGTTTTAAGTGTCAGCTTCCCAGAGAGCCTCAGCTATTGGGCAGTATAAAAATGTAATAAATAATAAGGATTAAAATAATAATCACCCATCTCAAGACCTAATACGTTATGTAATAATTGAACAAGCATTTGCCAGAAGAGTCATTTTTTGTTTACGAATGTGTGGCTTCTGTTTGGATAAGACATTCACACCTTGTCTCGTAGCCACCCTTGCCTCCACCACCACCCCTTCCTGTTTCCCCAAACATACCTACATAGCAATTGAGGGAAGGCTCCCATTCTTCTCAAATGTTTAGAAGTGGGACTCACCTGTAAACTTACTCAAGCTTTCAGGACCCACTTAGAATCATAGAAAGGGGGGGGGGTCTCCACGAGTGATTTACTCCAAACTGGCTGTGTGTGGAGGTCATTAGGGATACATGACATCGTGGCCATCCTGCAGCCACCCTGGAGCTTATCATGGAAAAGCCAGATTTCCTGAGACTGCTTATAGTCCAATTCTTTTCCTTAAGTTGGTTTCTCCATGGTATAGTTGTTGCATGCCCCAACCCCCGCATTGCTTTAGGGCACACAACCACTAACTTTGACCAGGAGTGTGCTTTTCACTGTGACCCTGGTCAAGGGGTGTTTCCTGTCCCTGCGTTTCCGGTACCTGTGTTTCCCAGCACAAACCAATTAGTGTCTACTCAGAAGTAACTCCCATTGTGGTCAATGAGGCTTGTCCCCTGAATGTGCACTTTAGAATTTACAGAGATCCCCCTAAATCGAAATAGCACATTCTAAAGCATTAATTCCCTAGAGGCTGTAAAGCATGATTTCGATGCTGCTATTCTCCATTATTTGATTTATTGCCATTTGGAAGTAATTACTTTGCACCTTTGACCCTGCGCTGCATCAAGTTAGAAAGGGGGCTGGTTTCCCATCCCTTTGTTTACAGTCTCTGTCTTTCCCAGCACAAACATATGTGTATCTACTCAGAAGTAACTCCCATTGTGGTCAACGAGGCTTGTTCCCAAAATGCACACTCCAGAAGTTACTGAGATTCCCATGAATTGAAATAACACATTTAGGAGCCTTAATGTCAAAGCTTCAAAGCTTCGAAGCTTTGATTGATTGCAACAGAGCAGGGAGAACACTGTGTTCCTGTAATGATTGTTGCTTTAAGGAAGTACTTAATGAGGGGCTGGGGAGAGAGAGAAGACGACACAGGAGGAAACCTCCCAGAATTTTATTGAAGGAGAAAGGGGGAGCCTGGATGGAGTGGGGGAAGCCTCTCTTATTGGTTGAGCAGCCCCTGCCAGTAAGATGACATTCACTCCAACCCCTACCCCACACCACCCAGAAGTATGTTCTGTGAAGCAACTTATACTGATGCAGTGAACTCACTCATGGAGCCCTGCAGGGACCAAAGTGCACCAAAGCCAATCCCTTGAATAAATATGGACAATCTTCCATTCGCTTCTCCTTCTGTTATCATGGAGAACCCCCATGGAGCTGGAGGACAGCTTGTAGGCCATCTAGTCCAACCCCTTGATCAGTGCAGGATCCATAGTCCTAGAGCATCCCCAGCAAGTGGATATCCAGCCTTTGCTTGAAGATGTCCAGCAAGCGAGAGCCCACCCACGTCTCCAGCTATGTGAGGGGGCATAGCTCAGTGGAACAGCACATGACTTGCATGAAGAAGGTTCCAGGTTCAATCCCTGTCATATCCAGGTAGGGCTAGAAAAAAAACAAGGTCTAAAGGTACATGGGGCAGCCACCTTGCTGAAGCTAAGCAGATCTAGGTCTGGTCAGTGCCTGGAGGGGAGACCACCTGAGAACCATAGGTGGCTCCCTTGAGTCCCACAGTGGAAGAAAGGGAGATATAAATGTAGTAAATAAATAAATAAATAATCTGCCTGAAACCCTGGAACACTGCTGCCAGTCAGTGTTGTCAATACTGGGCTAGATGGACCAGTCATCTGTATAAGGCTTCCTATGTTCCTAGTTGGTTTCATTGTCTGACTGCTCTTACTATTAAGATGTTTGTCCTAATGTGCAGCCAAACTCTACCATCCTCTAACTTAAGCCCATTCGATCTAGTCCTGCCCTCTTGGGGGCAGCAGAGAACGTGACTTTGTCTGTTCTATGTGACACTATTCAGGTATTGGAAGAGAGCTGTGTGGCCCCATCCATCTTCTCTTCTCCAAACTAAACAGACCTGATTCCTTCCATCTTTCCACATAGGATTGTTTTCCATACCCATTACCATCTTGCGGCCCTTCTCTGACCCTGTTGTCTATATCAGTGGTCCCCAAACGTTTTTGATCATGCACCCGTATCAGTAAAAAAAATTGAGCATGCACCCCCAATATATGTATATTTATTTATTTATTTATTTATTTATAAATTATATATATGTTCTACAGTACTAATATATTATGTACATTACAAAGCATGCACAAAAATAGGAATTAAAAAGGATGAGATAAAGATGAAATAAACTATCTTTTTAAAAATATTATTAACGGTACAAAAAGCCTTTTTTGCTCTCACTGTATGTATGTATATATGTGTGTGTGTGTGTGTGTGTGTGTGTATAGTCCATTTTGTGAGGGTTAGTTTAGTTAATGTTAGATAATAGACTCCATAAATCCACTTAACTGGGTACACATCACTGCAATACGCTGAAAGCCAACAATTGAGTGAGGGCGCCCCTGTAAACTTGCAAGGAGGGGAAAGATGCACTTGGCTGGGCTTCTGCCTAGGGATGTATGAAAGGCACACACCTTTCGCGGATTCTGTTTGTGGTTGGGGGGGAGGTGTTCCATCCCTCCCCCCGGAATCCTCGCCAGGGGGGGGAGGCGCTCCATTCCTCCCCACCCCGGAATCCTGGCCGGCCGGCTGTGCTCCTCAGCGATTCTGCAGAGCCGCTGGCTGGCTCCACGAGCAGCCAGACATCCGGCCACTGGCTAGCAGGGACGCAAATGGCGGCGGCCGTAGCCGTCGCCGTTTGCGTCCCTGCAGTCAGCCGTGATAGGCTACGTAAATGTTTATGTAGCCTATCATGGCTGACTTAAAAAAAAACAAAAAAACAAGCGTACGCAAATGGCGGCGGCCACGGCCGCCGCCATTTCCGTTCCTTATTTTGGCACGTCTTAGTCTACGTAAACATTTACATAGACTAAGACGGCGAAATAAGGGGAACACAAATACCGTAGCGTCTACGCTATTTGCGTTCCCCTTATTTTCGCCGTCTTAGTCTACGTAAATGTTTACGTAGACTAAGACGTGCCAAAATAAGGAACGCAAATTTGTGTACGCGCGTTTTTGTTTTGTTTTGTTTTTTAAGTCAGCCATGATAGGCTATGTAAACATTTACGTAGCCTATCACGGTTTTTTTTTTTAAACCTAGCCGTGATAGGCTACATAAATCTTTACGTAGCCTATCACTTTTTTTGTTTTGTTTTGTTTTTTAAACTGGAAATGGTGGCGGCAGCGGCCAGTCAGAAGACCAGCCGCTGCCGCCGCTGCCGCCGCCAGGAAGATCCGCCCAAGGTAAGTGTTTTCCCGGGCGGGCGGGCTGTTCCGCCACCGATTTCGGGGGGCCGAATGCGCTGGCATTTGGCCTCCCCGAGATCCGTGGCGGAATTTTCGTACATCCCTACTTCTGCCTGTGCCAGAGCCAGGAGTCCCAGTTGCTGGCTGTGTGCCCTGCACAGAGTCAGAAAACTATGATTTAGCCTTAGGAAGAGAAGACTGAGGGGAGATAGGATAGCGCTCTTCAAGTACTTGAAAGGTTGTCACAGAGAGGAAGGCCAGGATCTCTTCCCGATCATCCCAGAGTGCAGGACACGGAATAATGGGCTCAAGTGACAGGAAGCCAGATTCCGGCTGAACATCAGGAGAAACTTCCTGACTGTTAGAGCAATATGACAATGGCACCAATTACCTGGGGAGGTGGTGGGCTTTCCCACGCTGGAGGCGTTCAAGACGAGGCTGGACAGCCATCTGTCAGGGATGCTCTGACTTGGATTCCTGCACTGAACAGGGGGTTGGACTCGATGGTCTTGTAGGCCCCTTCCAGCTCTATGATTCTATGATACTACGATGCCAACCCCCCCACTCCTTGGCTGACTGGCAGCTTGGCCTGGGCTGTTAACCATTTTCAGTAACTCTTCCCGCTCTCCTTTGGCAGGATGGCAGCTGCTTCAGTGCCACGGTGGAGCAAGCAACTTGGCCTTCCTCTGCTGTGCCTGGGAGAGACTGGCACAGTTGCTCTTGGTGGCTGCAGCAGGGGCAGGATAGCACTGGAGCCGAGAGAGAAATGCTATGGGGCTGCCTCTGCCATCCTGCTGCCTCTGCCACCATTGTACATGATGGCAGCTCCACAGGGCAGTAAGAGGCTGCTCAATGATCAGGCAGCTCGCACACCCCAATGGATTGTCTTGCGCACCCCCCGGGGTGCCCGCGCCCCACTTTGGAGACCACTGGTCTATATCCTTCTTAAATTGTGATTCCCAGGACTCCAGGTGGAGCTTGCCTAGTGCGGCATAAAGTGGAACTATTACTTCCTGTGCCACTGTACACGTTTATGTTTTGTTGTGATAAACTATCAAGGATAATACATCTCGGAGCTAATTTAGGCTCTCTACATCCTTGTGCCTGGGATCGTCTGCATGCAAAGCACAAGCTTTCGCACTGAGCTATGTTTCTCTCGCCTTAGTCTAAGACACCCTTCTCCAGCCTGGTGCCTTATGCTGGCTGGGGGATTCTGGGAAGTGCAGTTCAACATATCTGGATGCCACCAGGTTGGGAAAGGTTGGTCTAATGATATGCAGTTGCACTCATGTGGGTTTTTAATAAGCCACTCTCCTTCGCCTCCCAATCAATCACAGTTTCTTGTTAGCAAAGATTAGACATTAAAGGCAAAACTGAAGTACTTTGGCCACATAATGAGAAGACAGGATACCCTGGAGAAGATGCTGATGCTAGGGAAAGTGGGAGGCAAAAGGAAGAGGGGCCGACCAAGGGCAAGATGGATGGATGATATTCTGGAGGCGACAGGCTCGACCTTGGGAGAGCTGAGGGTGGTGACAGCCGACAGGAAGCTCTGGCATGGGCTGGTCCATGCAGTCACGAAGAGTCGGAAGCGACTGTCCGAATAAACAACAACAAAGAGGGGATACAAGTATTAAGGGCCAGTTCACCCATGCAAGTACAGTCATTCAATTCCTCCTCATCTCTTGATTACCTTCTGCTGAATGTGTGAACTGATCCACGTCAAAAATCCCTGCAGCTGAAGTGATGTGAGCTGGAAGGACATCTGTGCAATTTGAGCCATAATGGCTCATTCCCACCATAACAGTGGATGTTGTAGTTATCTAGGCTTGACTATGCATGCTTGAACTGGCCCAAGCTGTTACCTTAATTGATTCTGATGGACTATCTATCTATCTATCTATCATCTGTCTGCCTGTCCGTCTGTCATCTATTTATTACATTTCTATACTGCCCAATAGCCGAAGCTCTCTGGGTGCTTCACAACAATTCAAACCATAAAAGATAAAAAGATAAAACCCTATGCAGTTCTGGCCCAGCCTATCTCAAACAGCGCCTCCAGCAACACCAGATGCTCAACAAGATCAGCCTCGGATGGCCTTCTCTCTGTCCCATCAGCCAGGGCTGATGAGGATGAGAGAGAGGGCCTTCTCTGTGGTGGCCCCACTCTGTGAAACTCCCTCCCTAGGGAACTCCGCCATGCCCCCTCTTTAATGAGCTTCCGCCACACATTGAAAACCTGGTGGTTCAGGCAGGCATTTGGGGTGGGGTGGGGTATTTTTAGATGATGTTTTAAGGTGTAATTGTACTGTTTTAAAATGTATTGTTGTACATCGCCCAGAGTGGCCAAGTGACCGGCCAGATGGGCAATTAAGAAATTTAATTAATAAATAAATAAAATACAACACCAAGGTTTAAAAGCTTAAAACGACAGCATAAAAAATGAAAATAAAATATTTCTAGTATTGCTTCCTGTCACCTGTACAGAACCGTTGTGTTTGCAAAGGAAATGGAGCACATGCATATGCCATAATTCATGCTACGAACAATTCATGAAATGAAAAGAAAAGAAAAGAAAAGAAAAAAAAGACCGTCTACATTTCTAGTACTGATATATGTTATTATTGCTGTGATTATGATGACGGCACAACATGATAATTTGCTGCCTAGCGGAAGGAGCCTTCTCTGCTCATAGAAATCACAGCTACCGCCAAATCATTCAGCTTTAATCATGTAATGAAAAATGTTGCTCTTGTAATACAAAGCTACATCATTAACTCAAACAGCAGTCAAACAGGTTACCCTTGGGATCTATTATCCTTGGGCTTCTGCTCCGGGGGGTGGGGAGGAACAGTGCATTGTAACATATTCCCCTGAATGAGTCAGAACCATCATGGCTCGAAGAAAACAAATTGTATGTTTTGTGGAGCGGCAAAGCTGTATTTGCCCAGAAAAGGGACAAATGTATCCAATTACACCAATTCATGGAGAATCAGTCTAACTGATGGCTATTCATCACGATGGCTAGACGGGACCCCCATGTTCAGAGGAGGAACTTCCTGTGCCAATGCTGGGGACAAACAATGACCGGGTGGCCATGCTGGCTGGGGATTTTGGGAGTTACAGCCCAACACATCTGGAGGGCACCAGTTTGGGGGAGACTACATCAGGTTATGGTGGTCAGTCACTTTCATGCCCTCTTTGTAACGGTGTGTTATGAGAATTCCAGCTCACGAGTACCACACCAAGAAGTAGTGCCCACATTAGGGCTCTTTAGATAGGGGCCAAATCAGTTCAGAGTGGTTCCCTCCAAGTTCTATGGGACAAATTAATAGGCTGCACATTTGAGAGAAGGCAAAACTGAACCCCCATCCCAGGTTCACCAACAGCACCTCCCCCCACAACAGGTACCCCACAATATGCATACCCTGCCCTTGACACACACTTTATCTGTCATAATAATGGCCATAATAATAATAATCATGTCTTTATTATTAACATTTATACACTGCCTTATTCCCTAAAAAGCCATCAAGGTGGTATAGCCATGGTTTCAAGGCACTAGGAACATGCTGAGATGCTACATCTGCCAGGGCTTCACTCAGCCCCCACTTTCCCCATCACATTAGGAAAGGTGAGAGGGGCTCCCCACACCCAGGCACACTGCCCCCCACCATTGGTGGGGAAAGAGTATTAGAGAAATAAGGTTCAGACAAGACATAACATTTGCGTCGAACAAGGATGGTGGGAGGGGAGCCACTGAAGATCATCGCAGCATCTGTACTTGTGGGATGGTTGTCGGACTTTCCTGGCTTACTTGTGTGGGTTGCTCTGTCCTCTACTGCCACCACCCCCAGTTGCTGGAGTGGCGTGAGGGTTGTTGGTAGGCATTTGTGCCTGGAATCCCAAGGTGTGTTACCTGTTAGGGTTTGTCAAGGTTCCCCTTATGACCTGGACCCCCTGAGCAACTCCTTAAGGATCTCGTGCCTCCTTAAGAATCCCACCTTCTTTCTTTTAATCCTCTATTTCCCAGTAAAGTGGGATTTAGGCTGTAGACATGGGGTGATTGACACACCAGTCACAGGGTTTAACCACAACAGTTTACTGGTCAGTGTAAAGCTAGCAAATCACAACAGAAGGTATTTGCACAATAGAGAGGAGGGATGGGGGAGAATTCCTCCATGGACCCCAATGAGGCCAGATTCCAAGAATCCGGAGCACTCACCTCCGCCTGCCCTCAGAATCCATCTGTAAATGGCTGCATTTAGGCTAATCTACCAGCTTTACAGCCGCAAATGGCGCCCACTACACCATTTGCATCCGGAGACTTACTTAGCACAGTGATAAGGCATGGCAATGGCTGCCGGCCATATTGACATTCGCCAGCGATGCTGAGCTGGCGGCCAGCTCCTCAGGATCAACGCAGAGCGGAGCCGGCTTGGACAGATTCTGGGGGGAGGGATGGATCACCTCCCCCCATGGGCAGATTCCCCCCTGGAATGACAGGTAGGGAATCCACCCATCCCTAGGAGTGATACAAAAGGCATTAAAAGAAAATAAAAGTTGCAAACCGCAAGTTCCTTTACCCTAGCTGTCCTTTGATTTTTCTAGGCTGCTTCTTCCTGCTTACTCTTCAGACTCTGCTCTCATTTCAGGCTCTGGTCTCCTGACTCTCTCACTCTCTTTATATACCCTCCTCCCTCAAACCTGAAAGTACTGCTTCAAGCCTGAAGAAATTAAACTTAAGTGGAGAAATGAAGCTGACACTGAACTGGAGAAATGAAACCAGTCCTGTCAGGGATACCCCCTCTCAACAGAAAACTCCAGGCCTCTAAGCTTGACCTGTTTTTCCTCTCTCTTTGCCTCTGTAGGCCTCAACCTTCACAGGGTTCTAGGAAGAAAAGTGTTTGGAGTGCGCTCAAGTTCTCATGTCTGTTCTGATGCCAGGCTGCTTGCGCAATGTGCTTCCTTTGCATGCGAAGTGCCCTTTCTCCATAATTCCCAGCCTTTCCTGTTGTGAGATCTAAGTGTCCATAACATAGAGCCAGAGATATATAGCCCCACGTGGGACACTCTGTCATCTTCAGTTGTGTTCTCTCTGTGTGGGATGCATTTACTGGGGGTGATGCCATGCCCTGTGCTCCATCATGGCATTGTAGATACAGTGCCTGTTGATGTGGTGGTGGATATTTTTAATACCTCCCTCCCATTGACTTCACATTTCTTGAGCCAGATCTGGGACTGGTATCAAGTTCTGCCATTGAGCACAGTGTAGTGGTGCATAGGATATGGCATAAGCATTCTTCTTTCCCTGTGCCACCTCAACCGTCCCAGGACTCTACCCCATTTTAGCCATTGCTCTGGCGTATCTTGTAGTGCTCCACCAGTGTATATTTCATGCCAGCAGTGCACCTCACATTCTACCATTGTCATGGAGCATCTGCCAAATCCTGAGTCCCTGCAGCTAGCATAATTTGAGGATAGAACTGTTCTGCAAATCCCCTTTTGTATGCTCAGTCTGTTTTAATTTGGCATAATTGTGATCATTCAAAGAAAGGAGCCTATTAAACTGCCAAAAGGTCAAAAGCTTAAAAGAGGCATAACAATCCAGCCTCAGGGCGGTGCAAGAACATGGTGGTGCCCTCGTGTAGCACAAACCATTCATTCCAATGGGGCGTGGGCAGGAGGATTTCTCAGTGGATCATGTCCAGGCTCAACAGGGGTGTATGTATGTGCGCGTGTGCGTGTGCATGTGTGTGTGTAGCTCATGTGTAGAATTCCTTAATGACAGTGTGTGTGTGTGTGTGTGTGTGTGTGTGTATTTGCAGTCTTGACATTTCTGAAATATGATTTTTACGATCAGAGAAGAAGGAGAAGGAGGAGGAGGAAGAGGAAGAGGAGGAGGAGGAGAGCACCACCACCATATATATTTTAACATTTTGAAGCAAGCTAAGTTGGAACCCAGTCTTTTTTGTAAGGTTGTTTCTTTGTTTTACCCCCCCCCCAAAAAAAAAGGCGGGGGGGAGAGCATTAATCAGTTGACAACTTTTCAATCTTTGGCATTTCAACTCAGACATTTCATACTGAAGAAGAGCTGTCAGGGGTTGATTGTTCCGACTTTTTCTCATATGAATGAAATGAAGAAAAACTGAAATGTCAAGTTCTACAGAATGAAGAAATCAAAATGAATCACAAATATCAGCAGACTGAATTTCTTATACCTTTAAAACCGTACGTTGAAATTTTTAGAAATAACTTGTCTCAAAATAAGCAAGCTGGGGAATGCTGGAGAAAGACTGGTTTAAGCCAACCCTGTTTTCCAATCTGTCTGTGGGACTCAAACTAGGATCCCTACGAGTCAGACACTGGTACTTTGCTTTTTATGCTACCTGGGCTGATAGCTGGAACAAAGAAATGCAAGCAGTTTGAGCTGCTGGGGCATCAGCAATCCAGCCTAGGATCCTCCTTCATGTATTTATTTATTATTCAAATGTATTTACCACTTTCCACAAAGGTATCAAAGGCATCAGGTAATCACAGAGAACCAATCCCATATCACTGCCTACTGGAAAGGCTCCAACTTTGCTGCATTCTTTGTCTAGGCAGCTCTTCACTTAAGGAGGCCAAGGGACTCTCTGCTGCTTCAGGTACTTGGCACAGTGTACCATTTCAGGCCATTGGTTCAGATGATACTTTTGGATGTAACCTGGGTTACAGGGTTCTGTTATGGTCTGATCTTTAGCAAGGGTCAGGTCAGGTTAAGTTCCTTAGAGAAGCAAGACAGGAAGAGATCAGCACCACAGAAAGCTCCAAGTGGTTCTCATCCTAGAAACCAGACAGGGTTCGGCTTCTAGCACCATATGTTGCTCCAGCAAGGAGCAGAACAAGACAGTTCCTTAAGTAGAATGTTGCTTGCATTTAGGCTGGTTGGATCCACCTCTACACTGACTAAGGCTTTGCCTCTTAAAAGGGCCTGGCCTTTTTTAGCAGCCTCAAATTGCAATGGTGTGGAGTGCCCTCATGCCTCGAGACCTCGGAGTCCCAAAATGGCAAGGAACCTCCTCCTGACACTTGGGAGCCAACTCCAGGGTTCTTTCTGGGGAACTAGGTCCAGGGGAGCTGGAAGCCTCATGATGCCTTTCCTTGACCAAATCCTCTTCCTGAGCTCTTAACTCTGGAACCACTTCCAAGGACAAAGCATCAGGATCCTCTGAGGATGAGGGTTTGTGGTTCTGGTTCATGACACAGTCCTCTTTCTTGAGAATCTAAGGATGCAATCCTATGCATGTTTAGACAGACGAAAGTTCTATAACACCCAGTATACAACAATGCTGGGAGTTGTAGGACTTTCTTCTGTCTATATATGCATAGGATTGCACCCTAATACATTGAAGTGGCTCTGAAAAATGAATTGTAAAGTGTTTTGGTGTCAAGTTATCAAAGGATGTTACATGTTATATTCTTGTGTCTTGTTTTCTAAAGGCTACATAGGCACCTGGTAAGTCTATGCAGGAAAGGCTTTAATGTATATTGGCACTGTGATTTGTATCCTGTTCCTCTGCAAATATAAGGAGCCACCACAGAGAAGGCTCTGCTTCTAGGCAAATTGGACTTCAACTTTCATAAATGAATTCAAAGAAGGATCTCTCCATTGATTATTCCAGTTCATGAGGGGGAGCTTCATATGAAAAGAGGTACTCCTTGATTCCCCTGATGTCATGGTGGGTTTGCACCCATGTGACAGATGCTTCTAGGAGCATCAACCAATCACAGATGTAAAGTCTCTGCAGTTGTCAGTTAAGGCATGGGTGGCATAGGGGAACATGGGGGCTCAAAAGGATCAATCAGGAAAGCTAAAGGTAAGCAGTCAGGAAACAGGCAAATAGCCCAAATAGATTCAGGACAAGCAAAACTCAGAGAAGAACAGGGCAAAGAGAACAGAGGAATGAACAAACTAGTTGAGGGGTCATGGCTCCATGGTAGAGCACATGACTTTCATGCACAAGGTCCCAGATTCAATCCCCAGCATCTCCAGTTATGGCAGGGAAAGAGCTGTTACCAGTCAGTGGGATCCTTCAAACATACACTCTGGCATTCTGACACAGGACAGCCCAAATCAGTGAGACTTTCTTTACTGTAGCAAATCCCACAGTAAAAGCTTAATGGTTTCGCAGTTCAGAATCATGTAGCTGATGACAGTAAACTAAATGCTCCATAAGTAATTCCAAAGCAATCCAAAGCTAATAACCATGTCAGAGATCCAGGCAACTTGGTTTCCCCATCGCAGTACCTATGATTCAGAGCGCAGGGGGAGGGGGTCACAATTCCTGGTGTAAATCATCCGAGGCAATCCAAGACAAGGGTTCCAGAAAAAGATCTAAACAAATCCGCACAGAGAGATTTAGTCCAACCTTGAAAGCTTTGTTGGAACCCTAATGCTACATGGGTCAAGGCCTATCAAATCCAAGCATCAAGACAGGTTCAAGAACACCTGGTTCAATCCAGGTACTCTTGACAGGTTAAATCCCACACATGGAGGGATTTCGACAGCCATAGCTTCCACTTTGGTACCTCCATGCTACATGGGTCCAGGCATAGAAAAGTCCAAGAGCCACGATCAGCCCAAGCCATGTGACAACTCAGGGCTATCAATGATGGAGGTACATAATCCAGAGCAAACAAAAATTCAAGTTCTATGAAAAGTATAGCAGCACTAGGGATGTGCGAACCCACCCCTGTTTGGGTTCTCCAGGTGACCGCCCAGCCCCTGCCTCTGCTGGCCGGTCCCTGGACCGAGCTCAAGCCCCTCCTGTGCTCGGCGAGCAGCCCACACTCACCCCAGCGGCCTCGTTAAGCTCTGCAGTCACCATTTTTTCAAAAAGAAAACGGCAATTGCAACAATGCGCACACATTTCTGCATATGTGTGCATTTGTGAAAATGCGCATTTTTGCGCACACACAAATATGGGCATTTTTGCAATCACCATTTTCTTTTTTAAAAAATGGTGACTGCAGAGCTTGATGAGGCTACTGGGGTGAGTGCGGGCCACTCACCAAGTGCAGGCAGGGGCAAGCGGGGGCAGGGGCTCAGCAAGCGGGGCTCTGGGGTGCAGGTAGGGGAGCTCTGCCAGATTTCCGGATGGAATCAGGCACCTCCTCCATCCCTGAGCAGCACTTTTCATGGCAGGTTCTTAACAATACAAAGTTTAAAGAGACAAGAGTCCAAACTGGATGGAGATTCCACAGGAAGAGGGCCTCAAGAGCTCAAATGGTAAAAAGTCCAAACAGAGGGGATTGGGGGGCAGTGAAATGAGAATGTTCCTAGCAAAGGCTCCCAGCCTGGGCATCTGCTTAAAAGGGAAGGCATGGCCATAATAGCCCTCCTTCTAGGGATGGCACAAGCATCCGGTTGGGGCTCGAAGCCCGGTGAGAAGTTGCCGGTTTCGGCCCCCCGACACCAGTTCATGGACCTGAGCTCTTGCCTGACTCGTGGTGTGCTGAGTCGGGCAAGAGCTTGGGCGCCTGCTCCCTCAGCAAGGAAAGGGGAAGAAGGCAGCGCCTCTCCTCCTTCCCCCATCCTTGCTACAGCGGCAGTGGCACGGGAGAGGCTGGTCATTTTCTGTAAGTTTTCCTGGCCTTACGGAAAACGACCAGCTTGTCCCTTGCTGCCACTGTGGCAGCAGGTGGGGACAGAGGGAAGAAGGAGGCACTTATCCTCTTCTCCCCCCCCCCACCTGCTGGTGGCTACGGCAAGAGTGCCCTTGACAGCTGGCACAAGGAAGAAAGGCAATGGCGGCACCCCAGTGCTCTCACCCTGGCCTCTTCTAGAGAAGGCCAGGGCAAGAGGCTGGGGGCTGGACACCCAGACCCTCCTTCCCTGAGCTGGCTCTTGACAGCCCATGTGAGGAAGAGGAGCAGCTCTCATGGCTTGCGGGCAGGCAAGGTGAGCAAGGAAGCTTGCCAAGCAGGCCCAGGCTGTGTGAGCTGTGGGGGGCAGTTCATCAAGCTCCCCCCGCCCCAGATGGAGATGAGCACATCCATCCCTACCTCCTCCTAAACAACTAGCTGACAAGGTATTTTAGCCATCAGCAAGGCCCTTGCCCAAACAGGGCATCTCCATCCTGCCCTTCTGAGTTGATGCTTCAACCTGTGTGGCACCTTTGAAAACTCCACCCCTCTTCTGTAAGGTTCTCATGGAGAAGCAGCCAACCTCCTTCCCTGCCAAGGCCAATGCCAGCAGCTAGACAGGAATAGCTTCACTCTTGCCTGCTTTCTTCTGAGAACTTTCACGGAGATAAGCTCACACTGTAGGCCCAAACCCTTCCAGACCACTTCTGATCCAATTTGGGCAATAAACTACAAGGCACACTGCAGTGCTGGAGCTGGGCCACAACTGCTGGGCTAGATGGACCAGTGGCCTGAGCATCGGTATAAGGCAGGTTCCTGTGTTCCAATGTTTAAACAAGAGCTACATGTCAGCCCGCTTGCAGCCTCTCTCTTCTACAGAGAGGCTGAGGTCAAAGAGAACAGGGAAGATCTGAGGTGAGCTTGCACTCCAGGTCAGGTGGGGCTGAGATGTGACTTCCTAAGTTTTTGTGGTCCTCAGCCTGATTTCATGCGGGGAGGGGGCAGAGGGATTGAAGGAGAGCAGGAAGGAAAACTGGTGCAAGACCCTCTGCAAGTGATCAGACATCTGGCAAAAGGGATCCATCCCCCCAGCAGCAACTTTCTCGGTGGGGAGGGAGAGAAGGGTGGGAAGAGAAAGAATGAGGTGGCAGGAAGAGAAAAGGGCCTGCACATTTTTGGCTCTGGTTCTACCTGCCGTTGGGTTTGGTCCCTTCCACATTTAGCAGGAGACCCCCAACAGATTATCCCCAAGGGAAATGATAGCAAAAAGTTTCTCCACCCATCTAAGTCTTAGGGAAAATGCTATATAGAGTGAGGAAGAGAGGCCATGTAGAACTGCCCTCCCAGATCATGGATAAGACCAGATCTAACCTAGACCATGTAGACAGCCCATGTAGACCATCTCTAAGTTAGACATTTTGGATCCCAGCCTTTCATTCCAATTCTAAACAAGTCTACTTGGAAGTGAATCCCATTCTCTTCAGTCTTTCATTGGGAGACCGGAGTAGCTAAAATGTGAGCCAGGAAATCCCAGTAAAAATGTGACTACTGTCATGATTACCCTGGGTGGTCATAACCAAGTCAAGCCTCTGCCTCCTCAGCTTCTGCCCACCCACCTGTAATAGTGGGATATCGGTTGACTTTACAGGGTGGGTGTACGATTTACTGTGCTAATGTATGTTAAGTGTTTCAAGTACTTAAACGCCATGTAAATATGATACATCATAAATATTGCTTCCAAAAAAGTATGTTTAGGATTGCAATCCTCAAAGTAATTTCTCTCAAGGGCTTTTGAAAATATTGCTGGCAATTTGACACTTAAAAAGCACTTTGTGAAAAAGGACATGCGGAAGACTATGAGCCCTTCAATAATACATCTGCATTCTCCCATCCCCCCTTCACGGATCGCTGCCTCGTTGCGGCGAAGGGGCTTGCGCAACTCAGGGAAGCCATAAGCTGTGCCGTGCAGGGCTGCCCAAGACGGACAGATCATGGCGGAGAGTTCTGACAAAATGCGGTCCACTGGAGAAGGAAATGGCAACCCACTCCAGTATTCTTGCCAAGAAAACCCCATGGAACCTATCACAAGGCTAAAAGAGATGACGCCGGAAGATGAGCCCCTCAGGTCGGAAGGTGTCCAATATACTACTGGGGAAGAGCAGAGGGAATTTCCAAGTAGCGCCAGAAAGAGTGAAGCGGCTGGGCCAAACCCGAAAGGACACTCAGCTGTGGATGTGTCTGGTGGTGAAAAGAAAATCCGACGCTGTAAAGAACAATATTGTTTAGGAACCTGGAATGTAAGATCAGTGAATCAAGGTAAGCTGGAGGTGGTCAAACATGAGATGGCAAGACTGAACATCGACATCTTGGGAATCAGCGAACTAAAATGGACAGGCATGGGTGAATTTAATTCAGGTGACCATCATATCTACTACTGTGGGCAAGAATCCCGTAGAAGAAATGGAGTAGCACTCATAGTCAACAAAAGGGTGGGAAAAGCAGTACTGGGGTACAATCTCAAAAATGATAGAATGATCTCAGTATGAATCCAAGGCAAATCATTCAACATCACAGTAATTCAAGTCTATGCCCCAACCATTGAGGCTGAAGAAGCTGAGGTTGATCGGTTCTATGAAGACCTACAACACCTTCTAGAACTAACACCAAAAAAAGATGTCCTCTTCATCATAGGGGATTGGAATGCTAAAGTAGGAAGTCAAGAAATCACCGGGATAACAGGCAAGCATGGCCTTGGTGTACAAAATGAAGCAGGACAAAAGCTAATAGAGTTTTGCCAAGAGAACACGCTGATCATAGCAAACACTCTTTTCCAACAGCACAAGAGGCGACTCTACACATGGACATCACCAGATGGTCAATATCGAAATCAGAGTATGTCCTTTGCAGCCAAAGATGGAGAAGCTCTATACAGTCAGTAAAAACAAGACCTGGAGCTGACTGTGGCTCAGATCATGAGCTTCTTGTTGCAAAATTTCGGCTGAAATTGAAGAACGTAGGGAAAACCACTAAACCATTCAGGTATGACCTCAATAATATCCCTTATGAATATATAGGGGAGGTGAGGAATAGATTTCAGGGATTAGACCTGATAGACAGAGTGCCTGAGGAACTATGGATGGAGGTCCGTAACATTGTTCAGGAGGCAGCAACTAGGGGTGGACGAAAGTCACTTACCTGTCATTCGCGGTGGGGGGGAGGCGCTTCGCTGGTCCCCCCGCGAAGTTCAGGCCAGGGGGGGAGGCTTCCCGCCTCAGCCCGACCGAAATTCAGGCCGGGGGGGAGGCTTCCCGCCTCACCCGGCCGAAATTCAGGCCGGGGGGGGGAGGCTTCCCGCCTCGCCCGGCCGCGAACGCGAAAGTTTTAAAAAAAAAAAAACGCCCCCTGATAGGCTACGTGACGATTCACGTAGCCTTTCATGGCTAGATCTGCAAAGTCAGCTGTGACAGGCTACGTCAATCGTCATGTAGCCTATCACGGGTGACTTAAAAAAAAAAAAGCGCGTACGCTAATGGCGGCCCCCATAGGGAGCCGCCATTCGTGTTCCTTATTTAGTCGCTGTAGTCTACGTAAAGATTTACGTAGACTACGGCAAAAATAAGGGCAACGCAAATAGCCCTTTACAGATTTTACTTTCTTGTGCTCCAAGATCACCGCAGACGGTGACTGTAGCCTTGAAATTAAAAGACGCTTGCTCCTTGGGAGGAAAGCTATGGCAAACCTAGGCAGCATAGTAAGAAGCAGAGACATCACCTTGCTGACAAAGGTCCGTCTAATCAAAGCTATGGTTTTCCCAGTAGTAATGTATGGCTGTGAGAGCTGGACTGTAAGGAAGGCTGAGCGCCGAAGAATTGATGCTTTCGAACTGTGGTGCTGGAGAAGACTCTTACGAGTCCCCTGGACTGCAAGGAGGTCAAATCAGTCCATCCTAAAGGAAATCAACCCTGACTGCTCATTGGAAGGACAGATAATGAAGCTGAAGCTCCAATATTTTGGCCACCTAATGCGAAGAGAAAACTCCCTGGAAAAGACCCTGATGCTGGGAAAGACTGAAGGCAAAAGGAGAAGGGGACGGCAGAGGATGAGATGGCTAGATAGCATCACCAATGCAATGAATATGAACTTGAGCACGCTCCAGGAGAGAGCGCAGGACAGGAAGGCCTGGCATGCTATGGTCCATGGGGTCACGAAGAGTCGGACACAACTTAATGACTGAACAACAACATTCTCCCATCCAAAGTTTCCCTCAACAAGATTAAAAAAAAAAAAAAGCAGTGTTGGGCCAGGGTATTATCTGCTAGCTATATGAAAACATTGTTAAATAATAATTAATGGGAAAGCTCCATTTGATTCTCTAAGTGTATTAGTTCCATCTCATATGAATGTTTAATATCTTTCTGGTGTCTCATACATAATGCAGTTTTGTTCTTT
The DNA here is from genome assembly GCF_057233095.1 of Heloderma suspectum. Lineage (NCBI taxonomy): Eukaryota > Metazoa > Chordata > Lepidosauria > Squamata > Helodermatidae > Heloderma > Heloderma suspectum. The sequence goes on from NC_139461.1 coordinate 9,803,412, forward strand.
TTGGTGGAGTGTTCTCTTGTCAACTGCATCTCCCTAGATGAAAGTTCTGAAGGTGGCTCTTCCAGCTCAGAGAGAGTTGTCAGACAAGCCAGGGACAGAAAGAAACTGACCGTTCTTATTAAAGCAAAGAGAAGAAGAAAGAAGCAGAAAAGCATGGATGGCAAAGGCCCTGTGGCCATTGTTTCCTCATCCTTGTGACCTAGATAAGTGGCCTTTTCAAAGGTAATGCCAGGACATCAGTATTTCCTGTGGTACATCGCTCATGGGCAAGAAGGACATCATGAACGGGATGGAAAGGTGAGCAGTGAGCCCAGGCAGGGAAGACCAAGCCACAACGTGGGCACAATTATGTTATCCAGGCAGGGATGCATTTAGGGGAAGCTGGTATGTTCCTTGCCATGTCATCCCCCATTGCGATGAACCCTTGGGGGCATCTACATCTCTGGTTATTATGCAGTATATGAAGGAATCCACCAAAAACTACTCTTAAAATAACATTGCATTTTTTGCAACTGAAGCTTGAGTACAAGTGTAAAGCCAAAACCTTCTCAAGGTGGTTTACATGAAGAAGAAGAAATATAAAATACAAATAACTAAAATGATACCATAAAACATTTAAATGATAGGAACAATAAAAACCCCAGTTTATAAAATAATAATCCATATCCATTTGTTTTAAAGCAGACTAGGACCTCCAGGTCTTTACATCCCAATGAAAAAAAGTCAGGGAGGGAGCCATGGTAGGCTAATTCCATAAAGACGGGCCACAACAGGCAAGACCCTATCTCTCATGCATGTCATCCTACTAGATCTCACTGGCAAGCACATGAGAAGGCCCTCTGTGGCTATCGTGGACAGGACCTGAATAGGATTCAAACTTCTTGTCCTCAGAAGAAGAGCCTCTTAAGTTAACTGTTCAGGGAGATGAGTTGATTACAGAGTGGTGTCATGAGGCTTCCACATTCTCAGGACTCAGTTCCCCAGGAAGACCACAGGGACCTGCTCCTCTGAATCCAGAGGGGGTTGCATTGCCATCCTCAGATTCTGAGGACACCAGCCATGAAGACACCAGCAAGCCACAGCCATCCCCTCATTGTTGCAGTCTGAGGCTGTTTAAAACATACCAAACCCCTTTAAGAGAAAAGGGCTCAATCGCTGTGAAGGTGGAGCTAACCAGCCTAGTCAAATCACTACTTAAGGCTTAGTCAGGATCTGCTACTTGTTGGAGCAACATACAGACAATCTTGTCTGGCTTCCAACCCCAGCATCTCTTTCTGTTCTTGGTTTCCTAGGAAACCTGACTTGCCCAAAATTCTGTAAAGATGCAGTTCATAGTGGAACTTTGTAACCCAGGCCTTACCAGCACCCAACAGCATTCAGCCCTCACCATGACAGTGGCAGAAGAGAACAGTGGCCAGTCTTAGTGCCTGGACAGATTTATACATGTGCAGATGACCAGATCCCATCTATATTGAATAGTAAGCTTGAAATCTTGTCCCACAACCCCATAGTTCCCTCCCTGAAATCTTAACTGGTACTTATGCATCCAGGCCATTGAATGGGACTCTTTGAGAAGATGGATGTAGACTGCCTGGTTGAGCCACAGGAATCTAGCCAGCAATCATTTGGTAGGCTCTTGGTGTACAAATAGAGACATAAGATCATAGGATGCTGCCTCATGCACAATCAGGCCATTGGCTCATCTAGCCCAGGATTGCTTGTTTTGACTGGCAGTGACTCTCTATGGCCTTAGGCAGAGGACTTTCACATCGCCTGCTACCTGACCCTCAGTATTACATACACAACCCTGTGGCCTATAGAAAAAGGCCTATAAAAAGAAGTAGTCCAAGGTGAGCAAAAGGACATTAAATAATTATGTTGGACAAGACTGGTGAACTTCTGCAGGCCAAAAGGCCAGTTTTATCAGAACTGATATGAAGCCAGGTAGTTCAGGGGAAAATTTGTCTGTGCTTTAGGCTATGGGCTGAGAGCCAGAAACTAGAGGGCTCCATGGAAACTGCTGATGCCAGGGGAAAGACTCAGCCTATAAATATACTGTATAGTTCTTCCAGGGCAGGGGAAGCCAATGGGTTGCATGGATGGATGAGTCACTGTGGTGCCATCACAGCCCAGGAAACTTCAAACTTCCAGTCCCACTGGTTCGCCACAGCAGCAGAAAGGTCTGAGTGTTTCCACTTCTCCCTCAGATGACTCCACACTAAATTTGAGTTTCATCCATGAAACACTCAGTCATGGACCTCCCACACCATGCCAATTATTCAGGCCCACATTGCATTTCTTTCTTTCAAAATCCAGGTAGCCAAGATCAAAAGGCTGTTGTTGTTCAGTCGTTCAGTCGTGTCCAAGTCTTCGTGACCCCATGGACCATAGCACGCCAGGCCTTCCTGTCCTCCGCTCTCTCCTGGAGCGTGCTCAAGTTCATATTCATTGCACCGGTGATGTTATCTAGCCATCTCATCCTCTGCCGTCCCCTTCTCCTTTTGCCTTCAGTCTTTCCCAGCATCAGGGCCTTTTCCAGTGACTTTTCTCTTCACATTTGGTGGCCAAAATATTTGAGCTTCAGCTTCAGTCTCTGTCCTTCCAATGAGCACTCAGGGTTGATTTCCTTTAGGATGGACTGATTTGACCTCCTTGCAGTCCAGGGGACTCGTAAGAGTCTTCTCCAGCACCACAGCGGGGCCATTAATAGTTGTTGTTGTTCAGTCGTTCAGTCGTGTCCGACTCTTCGTGACCCCATGGACCATAGCACTCCAGTCCTTCCTGTCCTGCGCTCTCTCCCGGAGTGTGCTCAAGTTCATATTCATTGCATCGGTGATGCTATCTAGCCATCTCATCCTCTGTCATCCCCTTTTCCTTTTGCCTTCAGTCTTTCCCAGCATCAGGGTCTTTTCCAGAGAGTTTTCTCTTCGCATTAGGTGGCCAAAATATTTGGGCTTCAGCTTCAGTATCTGTCCTTCCAATGAGCACTCAGGGTTGATTTCCTTTAGGATGGACTGATTTGACCTCCTTGCAGTCCAGGGGACTCGTAAGAGTCTTCTCCAGCACCACAGTTCGAAAGCATCAATTCTTCGGCGCTCAACCTTCCTTACAGTCCAGCTCTCACAGCCATACATTACTACTGGGAAAACCATAGCTTTGATTAGACGGACCTTTGTCAGCAAGATGATGTCTCTGCTTCTTACTATGCTGCCTAGGTTTGCCATAGCTTTCCTCCCAAGGAGCAAGCGTCTTTTAATTTCAAGGCTACAGTCACCGTCTGAGGTGATCTTGGAGCCCAAGAAAGTAAAATCTGTCACTGATTCCATTTCTTCCCTTTCTATATGCCAGGAAGTGATGGGGCCAGATGCCATGATCTTCGTTTTTTTAATGTTGAGTTTCAAACCAGCTTTTGCACTCTCCTCTTTCACCCTCAACAAGAGGCTCTTGAGATCCTCTTCACTTTCTGCCATTAGGGTGGTATCATCTGCATATCAGAGGTTGTTGATAATTCTCCCAGCAATCTTAATTCCGAACTGTGATTCATCCAACCCAGCGTTTCTCATGATGTACTCTGCATATAAGTTAAATAAGCAGGGTGACAATATGCAGCCTTGTCGTACTCCTTTCCCAATTTTGAACCACTCGGTTGTTCCATGTCTGGTTCTTACTGTTGCTTCTTGACCCTCGTACAGGTTTCTCAGGAGACAGATAAGGTGGTCTGGTACGCCCATCACTTTAAGAATTTGCCACAGTTTGTTGTGATCCACGCAATCAAAGGCTTTAGCATAGTCAATGAAGCAGAAATAGACATTTTTCTCGAATTCTCTTACTTTCTCCATGATCCAGCGAACGTTGGTGATTTGATCTCTAGTTCCTCTGCCTCTTCGAAACCCAGCTTGTACTTCCGGTAGTTCTCGGTTCGCATACTGCTTAAGCCTAGCTTGTAGGATTTTGAGCATCACCTTGCTGGCATGTGAAATGAGCACAATTGTGCGGTAGTTTGAACACTCTTTGGTGTTGCCCTTCTTTGGAATTGGAATGTAAACTGACCTTTTCCAGTCTTGTGGCCACTGTTGAGTGTTCCAGATTTGTTGGCATATTGAATGCAGCACTTTAACAGCATCATCTTTTAGGATTTTAAATAGCTCAGCTGGAATACTGTTATCTCCACTAGCTTTGTTGTTAGTAATGCTTCCTAAGGCCCACTTGACTTCACTCTCTAGGATGTCCGGCTCAAGTTCAGTGACCGCACTATCATGGCTATCAGGGACATTAAGATCTTTCCTGTATCGTTCTTCTGTGTATTCTTGCCACCTCTTCTTAATCTCATCTGCTTCTGTTAGGTCCCTGACTTCTTTGTCCTTTATCATGCCTGTCTTTGCACAAAATGTTCCCTTGATTTCTCCGATTTTCTTGAAGAGATCTCTAGTCTTTCCCATCCTGCTGTTTTCCTTGATTTCTTTGCATTGTTCATTTAAGAAGGCCTTCTTGTCTCTCCTTGCTATTCTCTGGAACTCTGCATTCAGTTGGATATATCTTCCCATTTCTCCCTTGCTTTTCACTTCCCTTCTTTCTTCAGCTACTTGTAAAGCCTCATCAGACAGCCACTTGGTTTTCTTGCATTTCTTTTTCTTTGGGATGGATTGAGTTGCTGCCTCCTGAACAATATTACGGACCTCCGTCCATAGTTCCTCAGGCACTCTGTCTATCAGGTCTAATCCCTGAAATCTATTCCTCACCTCCACTGTATATTCATAAGGGATATGATTTAGGTCATACCTGAATGGTTTAGTGGTTTTCCCTACGTTCTTCAATTTAAGCTGAAATTTTGCAACAAGAAGCTCATGATCAGAGCCACAGTCAGCTCCAGGTCTTGTTTTTACTAACTGTATAGAGCTTCTCCATCTTTGGCTGCAAAGGACATAATCAACCTGATTTTGATATTGACCATCTGGTGATGTCCATGTGTAGAGTCGTCTCTTGTGCTGTTGGAAAAGAGGGTTTGCTATGATCAGCGTGTTCTCTTGGCAAAACTCTATTAGCATTTGTCCTGCTTCATTTTGTACACCAAGGCCATGCCTGCCTGTTATCCCGGTGATTTCTTGACTTCCTACTTTAGCATTCCAATCCCCTATGATGAAGGGGACATCTTTTTTTGGTGTTAGTTCTAGAAGGTGTTGTAGGTCTTCATAGAACCGATCAACCTCAGCTTCTTTGGCCTCAGTGGTTGGGGCATTGACCTGAATTACTGTGATGTTGAATGGTTTGCCTTGGATTCGTACTGAGATCATTCTATCATTTTTGAGATTGTACCCCAGTACTGCTTTTCCCACCCTTTTGTTAACTATGAGTGCTACTCCATTTCCCCTAAGGGATTCTTGCCCACAGTAGTAGATATGATGGTCACCTGAATTAAATTCGCCCATGCCTGTCCATTTTAGTTTCCTGATTCCCAAGATGTTGATGTTCAATCTTGCCATCTCATGTTTGACCACCTCCAGCTTACCTTGATTAATTGATCTGACATTCCAGGTTCCTAAACAATATTGTTCTTTACAGCATCGGATTTTCTTTTCACCACCAGACCCATCCACAGCTGAGTGTCCTTTCGGGTTTGGCCCAGCTGCTTCACTCTTTCTGGTGCTACTTGGAAATACCCTCTGCTCTTCCCCAGTAATATATTGGACACCTTCCGACCTGAGGGGCTCATCTTCCGGCGTCATCTCTTTTAGCCTTGTGATATGTTCCATGGGGTTTTCTTGGCAAGAATACTGGAGTGGGTTGCCATTTCCTTCTCCAGTGGACCACATTTTGTCAGAACTCTCTGCCATGACCTGTCCGTCTTGGGCGGCCCTGCACGACATAGCTTATGGCTTCACTGAGTTACGCAAGCCCCTTTGCCGCAACAAGGCAGTGATCCATGAAGGGGCATTAATAGTACTTTGCCTTAAAATGAAGGGTACAGGAAGCCGGCCATGAGGGGGAAATTGGCAGTCTCAGAGGTGGCACTGGGTTGTCTGAGTGAAGTTGGGCCCGACCTCAGTTGAGCCATTCCATGCTGGGGCCAGATGACGAGTGGAAGAAAGTATGGCCTGAACTCAGAGGTAATGTTGATGATGGCCCAGATGGTGGTGGCAGATGTCTGCATAGATGTGAGTGGGCTGAGGTCCCAAAATGGAGGACCGAAAAGGAGAATATGTACTGCAGCCAAGGGGCGAGAAGACCAAAGCAATGCTATAAAGCAGGCTTTTCCAACCTGGTGCCCTCCAGTTGCTGGCTGGGGGACACTGGGGATTGTAGTCTAACACATCTGGAGGGCGCCAGGTTGGGGAAGGCTGTTATAAAGAGAGCAGAGACATAACTTAGTGAGGGGCTGTATATGGGGTGCAAAAGAGAGAAGAGTTGAGGATAAAGCCAAAGCTCTGAGCTAGAGGCAGGCCAAAATCACCCCACCCCACTTTCACAGGGCAATTCATATTGAGGAATGTGTTGGGGAGGGATATTCGGCAGACTCAGGGGAGACCAAATTTCCGACAAGTGTCAGGGGGTGCGGGTGGCTTGCCTTACTTTAGAAGGGATTGTTTCTACCACCAACCTTTTTAAAATGTAGAAAGCTACATGGCTGTTCTCTGTAGCCTCCACATTTCCTGGAGTCCCCATGGAAGCAACACGTTGCCTGTCCAATGGGGTGGATGGTAATGTTGCCAATAGGTATGGAGATTATATGAAGAATGGAGGGACTGGGAGGCAATATGAACTGGTTGTGCATCTAGTGCAGGGGGTGCTGGACTTTAGGCATGCAGGCTAAATGTGGCTCACCTAAGGTTGCAATTCAGCCCTCTGGGGTCACCCAGATAGCCCCTTGCCCCTGACCACCAATTGTTCTGTGGTTTCCTGGCTTTTTCCCATTCTGAAAGGCTGAAATGCCTCTCTCCAGAGTCTTCGTTACTGGCAACAAGGGCTTTAAGCTGAAATATGCTGGTGTTTTCACCCCTCCCCTTTTGTTTTTGGCTCCACCCACCACTGGAATGGGGCCCCCAAGACCTTCTCCAAAATTGACTTCCACCTTAGGGGAGAAAGCGGCTCCATGTCCCTGATCTAGTGAGTTAGAACGACCTGCTGTGTATGGGGTATGTGTAACCCACTGGTATATTTTTTCTTTAAGAATTCTGAGTGGGAACATTCCTGCACATGCTCACTGAAGGCATGAAGTAGGGAGAGGCCACTACTTTAGGCAGTTACCAAAATGCAGTGTGGAAGAAGCTTGCTTTCTCCTCTCTGTGAGACCCTGAACCCCTGAGACAGGTTAGTAGTGAGGTTTCCTTTTGAATTTTTTTTTTAAGAGTCATGATTTTTTTTTTACAAACACTATGAGTTCCTTGTTCGCTTATGCTCTTTTCATATTATATAAAGCGCTGTTAACAAAGTTGTTTCTGTGTTGCTGGATCCTGGTCCATTTTGAGAAGATTGCTGCGGAGCTGGAGTGAACTGAGTAAAGATAGTTTTCTTCCTTCGGCCAGCAGAAAAATCACGCTTCAGAGAGTTTTGTTTATATTTTTGTTGTGGACTCAAGCTGAAAGACAGAACTTTGGGACAGCTGTGCTCTGTTTTACTGTTTTGGTGATAAGTGAACTGTCATGCATGTAAAATTATTACATGTGCATTATTATTGTTTTTAATTAAGTCATTAAAATGATATATGTTAATTGTCCCTGGACAAGGCCTTTGCTGTGAGTCCCTTTAGAGACCTGAAGAGAAGTGTTACACATGCTCACCCCTTCTTTTTCTCTCTTGACTTTTTCTTGTTTATCTTCATCCTTGCCTGCCGTCTCTGTCCTCTTTGCTCCATCCTTTATTTCCCCCCTTTCCTCTCCCACTTCTTACCCTGTTATCGTGTGAAGTAATCCATTAAAAAAACTATTCCTAGCTTATTTATGTAACTGCTTATTTGTTTTATTTGTTTGTATTTATGTTGCTTCCATGTAATTTATTAATTTAATATAACATCACAATTACAATAAGCGTGTTTCACATTAACAGAAGTATGACCTTGTTCTGCAGATAATTAAAGAGAATTGTCCAATTCTGTGTGAAGTTGTAACCATTTCTGTGTGAAGTTGTTACATTTTCGTCTTCTTTCTTTCACTCAAATGCCAGTTGGCAGTTTTGACATAATAGCATAATCATACATTTTGTTTCCACATGTAGTTAAGAACTGAACACATAATTCTCTCTAAAATCCTTAGAGCAGTAGCCATATATGGAATTAATTAATAGAAAATTACCACTACATCTTTTTCTGCATTTTTAACAAAGAACTTTAACAAAAAGATTAATGGATCAAGATATAACCACAAAGCAGTGTGCTCTCCATCTAATTCTTGATAATATTCACAATATTGTTAGCAATTCAACCATTTTGGTTAATATTTCAGCATAACAGATTGCTTGCCCACTACCCATACAGATGTACATATCAAAGTCACTCATTAATCACCTTGGGGATCTACTCACATAATCTGTATCTTTCTGATCAGAAAATGTATAGAGTGCAGTACAAGAAATTCCAGAGGAATGGAGGGGTATGGATGAAGCTAAAATCCTGGAAATTTTAATTGTTTTAATTTTTTTAAAAAAATACTTCTTTGTAATCCACCACTTGGTTTGTTTCATGCCTTGTCACTCTACATCTGGAGTCTTCAATGTGTGATGCCCGTGGGCACCAAGACATTCCTCTTGGTGGCTGCCACATTCCTTGCCTCTCCTGATTTTTATTTTATTTCAAAAGATATGAAAAATTATTATTTTTTAACTGCAAAGCAAAGTGTTGCCCTCCAGTGCCATCTTTATCTGGGTTCAAAAGAGTGGTTTTGTGTTTTGGTGCTCAGCCCCCAGCTCTGCCTTGTACTTAGATTCTTGGGCAAGTTATTTTTCCTTTATTCTCACCACTTTTCCTTCTGGGAAATGGGTGCTTTGTGACTGGCACTGATGAGAATGGCAACCATTTTATGCCTAGCTAAGCCCCCTCATGGCAGCTATTTTGCAAGAGCTTCCCACAAGGCTATCTCAAAGTTCCAGGTGTGCCCAGCAATACACAAAGGTTGGGGACTCCTGCTCTACATCATAGTTTTCAACAAATCTGTGTGTGAGTGGTTTGGACACAAAGTCAATGGAGACAAACCGATTGCACAGGCAGAAGCCCATCCTTATCTGGAAGCATTTATAGCTGTACCAGATCAGGAAATACCAAAGGATGGAATCACACCTGTGAGAATACTGGGTGGGCAGCTCCGTTTGCAAATTCTCTTTGTATGGGCCCTTGCAGTTCTTGAGAGCTTCCAAGATGCTTTGAAGGACCTTAAATGGTGCCATAAAAATGGAAGCTACCACTATCACTGGTATTGTGTCAGTGTTGTGGGAACAAAATTTGTATTTTGCTTTGCTATGGTGTTTATCTGATCTCAGATTAGCAGTGATGCCAGACGTCTGACTGAGCGGCGTGATTAACTTGTGTAAAGCAACCTGGGGGCTGGCTGGTGTCTTCACTTGAAGCTGGCTCTCAGCACATGCATTCTTTATATATTTCCTAAGATAAAGTAGATAACATTGGAACAAACTCTGCTAAGCAATTTATCCACTGGAGTTTGCCAAAGAAATTATTCAGTGTTGGTTTGTGCTGTGGGAAGAAAAATCGGAGACAAGGAACTTGCATTTATCTTAATGGTGTATCTCCATGTGAAGTAGCATAAGGGATATGATTTAGGGTCAGTGGCCTTTTTCATACTTCATCACCCAGGATGTTACTGAACTGTCTCTTTAATTAAGTTAAAGGCTTCTCTCTTGAAGTGAGATCCTCCTCCAGGAAATGGACCAGACCCTCTTCCACACATAAAATCATCCTCATCCATCTCACAGATCTAGTCCCTTTCAAGCACTTGACATCTCCATCCTTCCCCCTCATATCCCCAAGCCCCATAGCTTAATTCCATGAAACAGACCAACCAGTACCATCATAGAATTACACTTTGGGGTGAGCTGTAGCCCACTGGAGTTGAGGACTATCTACTTAGGAATGCTGGCCTACCTCTTGTACCTTGCCCTGCTTAAAACTGACAAGGTTGCTGAGCTCACCATAAGACTATACCGCTCAGTGCCAGCTCCAGCTTTTTGAGGACTCTTAGGCAAGAAGGGGCCCATTGAGGGTCCATGGGGGGACCCTCAATGGGCCCCCTCCCTCAGCAAGTCTACCTTCTCACTGCCATTATCACCAACTGCTATGGCTCCTTGTCCTTATTCTTATTGTTTGTTTGTTGAATTTCTTAATTGCCCATCTGGCCAGTCATCCAGCCACTCTGGGTGATGTTTTTGTTGTTCAGTCGTTCAGTCGTGTCCAACTTTTCGTGACCCCATGGACCATAGCACGCCAGGCCTTCCTGTCCTCCGCTCTCTCCTGGAGCGTGCTCAAGTCCATATTCATTGCATCGGTGATGCTATCTAGCCATCTCATCCTCTGCCGTCCCCTTCTATTTTGCCTTCGATCTTTAAAACAATAAAATTCTACTTTAAAGCATCATATTTCTAAAAATACTCTAACCCACCCCAAATGCCTGCCATGAACAACCATGTTTTTAATGCATGACGGAAGCTCATTAAAGAGGGGGCATGTTGGAGTTTCCTAGAGAGGGAGTTCCACAGAGCTGGGGCCACCACAGAGAAGGCTCTCTCCCTTGTCCTCACCAGCCTAGCTGTCCTGGCTGATGGGACAGAGAGAAGGCCATCCGAGGCTGCTCTTGTTAAGCGGCCTGTCTGGTGTTGCTGGAGGTGCTCCTTGAAATAGGCTGGGCCGGAACCATGTAGGGTTTTAAAAGTCAAAACCAACACCTTGAATTTGGCCCGGAAAACAACTGGTAAACAGTGCAACTCCTTCAGCACTGGAGTGATGTGATCTCGCTGGCAGCTGCCTTTAATCAGGTGAGCCACCACGTTCTGCACCAGCTGCAGCTTCTGAACCGTCTTCAAGGGTAACCCCATGTAGAGCACATTACAGTAGTCTAAACGAGAGGAGACCAGGGCTTGTACTACTGATGGGAGCAGATGGTCAGGAAGGTAGGGGTGCAGCCGCTGTATCAGATGGAGTTGGTATAGCGCTGTCCAGCTCACAGCTGACACCTGAGCCTCCATGGACAGCTGGGAGTCCAAAATGACCCCCAGGCTGTGAACCTGGTCTTTCAAGGGTAGCCGTACCCCATTCAACACCAGCTCGACATCCTCCAACCTCCTCTTGTCTCCCACCAAACGTACCTCTGTCTTGTCAGGGTTCAGCTTCAGCTTATTCCTCCCCATCCAGCCACTCACCATCTCTAGACATTTGGACAGGGATTCTACAGCCAACCTTGGTGAAGATTTAAATGAGAGGTAGAGCTGCGTGTCATCCACATATTGATGACACCACACCCCAAACCTCCTGATGATAGCCCCCAGCGGCTTCACATAGATGTTAAATAGCATCGGGGAAAGGATGGAACCCTGTGGCACCCCACAGGTGAGTGGCCATGGGTCCAACACCTCCTTTCCCAGTGCTACCCTCTGGTACCTGCCAAAGAGGAAGGACCAGAACCACCGTAATATGGTGTCTCCAATGCCCAACCCCTCCATGTGGTCCAGGAGGATACCGTGGTCAATGGTATAAAAAGCCGCTGAGAGGTCGAGGAGAACAATGATGAAGGCTGTTTCTGTCCCATGCCCAGGCCTGAAGCCCGACTGAAATGGATGTAGATAATCAGCTTCTTCCAAGTGTGCCTTAAACTGCATTGCCACCACCCGCTCAATCACCTTGCCCAAAAATGGCAGATCCGAAACTGGGCGAAAGTTGTTCAAAACTTGGGGATCCAAGGAGGGCTTTTAAAGAGTGGTCTTATCACTGCCTCCTTGAAGGCTGATGGCATCACTCCCTCCTCAAGGGAGGCGTTCACCACCGCCCTGATCCCCTCACCCAGCCTCTCTCTGCAGCTCATAATGAGCCAAGATGGGCAAGGATCAAGTAAGCAGGTGGTCGTCCTTACAGATGAAAGCACCTTGTCCACTTCATCAGAAGGAAGAAGCTGGAACCAATCCCACAAAACCGGTTTGCCACAGGCCACCTCTTGCTCCCTAACTGTATCCACGGCGCATGGAATAACACTCCTGATCTGATCAATTTTATCCGCAAAGTGCCTTGCCAACTCCTCACAGGAGGCCTTAGAATGTTCCAGCGGTTCTGAAGCAACTGGACCGACCAGGCTCCGGACCACCTGGAACAGCCTCTTGGGACAGCACTCTGCAGATGCAATAAAGGCAGCATAATATTCCCTTTTTGCTGCCTTTACCAGCACGTGATAGGCTGAAGATACAGCTCTAGCCTGTGTCTGATCGCCTTTGGAGTGAGACTTCCACCACCGGCACCCTAGCCATCTCACCTCCTGTTTCAGAGCTCATAACTGCAGATTGAACCATGGTGCAGTCCAAGCCCTGTTCAGGGGGAGAGGGCATTTTGGAGCCACCCAATCTAATGCTCCAGTGAATGCAGCATTCCACCCACCCACCAGGGTCCCAACCGAGTGGCCGTTTGCGTGCTCCAGAGAATCCCCAAGCGAGTTCAGGAATCCATTCGGATCCATAAGACACCTGGGGCGGACCATTTTAATGGGTCCTCCACCCCTGCGGAGGGGTTGTGGAACCGAGAAGTCTAACATCACCAGATTCCTACTTTGGCTCAGTCTTCTCCCAAAAGAGGGGCTATGACCCCCCTGGCAAATGCGAAGTACAGGCTGAAGGGGCAGGACTGCAACTCGAGATCGATAGGCATATGGTCAAGGAACACCTCATTACTTTGAATGAGTTCAAATCTCCAGGGCCAGATGAACTGCATCCTAGAGTAATAAAGGAACTGGCAGAAGAACTGTCAGAACCACTGTCTATTCTCTTTGAGAAATCATGGAGGATGGGGGAAGTGCCAGATGACTGGAGGAGGGCTAATGTTGTGCCTATCTTCAAAAAGGGTAAAAAGGAGGAACCTGGGAACTACAGACCAGTCAGTCTGACATCAATCCCTGGGAAAATTCTGGAGCAGATGATAAAGCAATCCATCTGGAAGCACCTTGAAAACAATGCCATGATTACTCGAAGCCAACATGGATTTGTCAAAAACAAGTCCTGCCAGACAAATCTGATCTCATTTTTTGATCAGGTAACCTCCCTTGTAGACTGTGGGAATGCTGTAGACATCATATACCTCGACTTCAGCAAAGCTTTCGACAAAGTGCCCCATGACATCCTGATGAGCAAACTAGCTCAAAGTGGGCTAGATGAAACAACGATCCGATGGATCCATAGTTGGCTACAGAACTGGACTCAAAGAGTGCTTATCAATGGGATCTTCTTAAACTGGGGAGAGGTAACGAGTGGGGTACCGCAGGGCTCAGTCCTGGGCCCAGTGCTCTTCAACATTTGTATTAATGACTTGGAGGAGGAGGTGCAGGGAATGCTGATCAAATTTGCAGATGACACCAAATTGGGCAGGATAGCTAATACTTTGGAAGACAGAAACAAAATTCAAAGTGATCTGGATAGACTGGAGCGCTGGGCAGAAAACAACAGAATGACAATGAATAGGGATAAATGCCAAGTTCTGCACCTAGGAAAAAGAAACCAAATGCACAGTTACAAAATGGGGGATACGTGCCTCAACAACACTACAAGCGAGAAGGATCTTAGAATTATTGTCGATCACAAGCTGAATATGAGCCAACCATGTGATGTGGCTGCAAAAAAGGCAAATGCTCTTTTGGGCTACATGAATAGAAGCATAGCTTCCAATTCCCGGGAAGTACTAGTTCCCCTCTACTCAGCACTGGTTAGGCCTCCTCTGGAGTACTGTGTCCAGTTCTGGGCACCACACTTGAAGAAGGATGCAGACAAACTGGAGAGGGTTCAGAGGAGGGCAACAAAGATGATCAGGGGACTGGAAACAAAGCCCTATGAAGAGAGACTGAAAGAATTGGGCATGCTTAGCCTTGAGAAGAGAAGCCTGAGGGGAGATATGATAGCACTCTTCAAGTACTTGAAAGGTTGTCACAGAGAGGAAGTCCAGGATCTCTTCTCGATCATCCCAGAGTGCAGGACACGGAATCATGGGCTCAAGTGACAGGAAGCCAGATTCCGGCTGAACATCAGGAAAAACGTCCTGTTAGAGCAATACAACAATGGAACCCATGACCTAGGGAGGTGGTGGGCTCTCCCACACTGGAGGCATTCAAGATGAGGCTGGACAGCTACCTGTCAGGGATGCTCTGACTTGGATTCCTGCATTGAGCAGGGGGTTGGATTCGATGGCCTTGTAGGCCCCTTCCAACCCTACTATACTATTCCATGATTCTAGTGATCTGACCATGACAAAGGGGTGGTGGATATACCCCCGACTTCCAGATCACTCCTCACTTCTCCAGAAACAAACACAAGGTCTAGCACATGACCAGCTACATGGGTGGGCCCAGTTGGAATAGGGCGCAGCTCCCAGGAAGCCATGGTCTCCATGAAGTCCCAAGGTACCCCCGTGAGAACGGTCTCTGAATGTACATTGAAGTCCCTCAACACCAGTAAGTTAGGGGACTGTACACGCACATCGGAGACCACCTCAAGCACCTCGGCCAGGGAGTCATCATTGCTACCAATTGCTTGCTTGACAGGCAGAGAACCAGGGAGCATGCAGACACTGGCATTTCCTGCTCCTCCTTCTCTTCACCACTGTTGTCTGGGCCAGAAGGAGAGGCAAACAAGCAGTTTGTAATGGTGAAGAGGAAGAGCAACTCCAGGGGGCTCTTATCAGGGTGCACCTTCAGCAGATGTCCAACCACGCCCACCCTTGACACCGGACCTGACACTGTTGACACCAACAGGCTGCTGTCTGAGCCAAGGGCAGGAGGAAGAGCCAGAAGCCATCAGAATGGTTCTAATGAAGAGATCATGACTCAGTGGTAGGGAATCTTCTTTGCATGCAAAAAGGTCCCAGGTTCAATTCCTGGCACTGCCAATTAAAAGGATCAAGTAGTAAGTTCTGATGGGAGGCTTCTGCTGCCTGGCAGGCAGAAGGACAAGTCCCCAGTTCTGTGGTTCCTTGATGGTCATAGGGGAAGTTGGTAGCATCTGATTTCAGTCAGATCAAGCCAGGTAAGGTCCCATCCAGTAAGCAGTCTTGGTTCATGGCAAGGTCAGGTTAACCTGATACAGACCAGTCAAGTAGACAGGGCAAGGCATGACAGGCAATGCCAGAACAGAAGAAAACAGGACCTTGGGTAGTTATGATTGGTCCTGCTGGGTGGAACTCTCTCCTACTAGGACAAAAGGAAGATGTTGTCTCAGCAAGGAGTTAAAGCCAGCTGAAGCCTTATGTAGGCTGACAAGACCGGAACTGTGGCCAGCTCCATCTCTCCTGGAGTAGCTGACTTGACTGTTAAAGGGAACTCACCTGAGTGTGTAGTGAGAGACTTCGACAAGGCTAGGGAGATGGGGTTCTGCAGGAGACTCATCCTCTGAGTCAGGGGATGGTGGTAGAGCTGTGACATCTGGCTGAGAGGGCCCTGAGTAAGGCACTGACTGTCCTACCCTTGAGGAAGTAACCTGTGCCTTGTCCTCATCAGAATCCTCTGCTGTTCACTGGAATGTCTGAGGGCCAGGGGTCATGACAGAGAGTAGCCCATGGGCCCATGCCCTAGATGATTGTTATGCAGCTGAGTCACACACATCTATTACTTGTTTTCACATAACCACTACTATTACAGGAATGTACAATGCTTCCTTCCCCCATTACATTCCCTGCACAAACAAAACTAGTATATCAGGAAGAAGGGCTGAAATAGTATCCGTCCTGCAACAGATTCATCAGCATGAGCCTCCCAATTATCTCTTTCAGTCTAAGTCTAAGAAGCTTCCAAGGAATGAGGCTCTGTTGATTCATGCTGACTTAGAATCCACCTCCACTCATCAATTATGTTTCACTGTCCTTATTAACTTCAGCATTACAGCGAGGTGACTCATTAATAACTATTAAGGGTGATTAGTTTTCATTGGGCTGATATATTAGCCACCACATCCGTCCATCAGTTCCTTTTCTCTCTATGTTGGTTGCACGTACGGTGGCATTTAATTACACACATTGGGCTGAATTGACCAGTCTGTTAACCCATGTTAGCTGCTCTTTAAAACAGCAGGAAGGGCCAAAGAGCAGAGACAATGACTATGAGGTTTATTGGTATGTGGAAACATTTGGCCCGTCCCTACTGAGAACCCTCCATTGCCATGCTGGGAAAATGATCCCCATCACTGTCCTGATCCATCAGGGATTCCCTCATCCCAGCAAGGCAATGTCTCAGGTAAGAGGGCAAAAGGTAAACTGGTTAACTGATGCAGATTTGGAATGCAGCAGGTCCAGCACCCTAGACAGTACTGGCCTGGCCATTCTAAACATGGATTAAGGACCATGACTAGCAATCCTGCAGCTAAAGTAAGATACAAGTTACCCCAGTGATAGCATGGAGCAACGGACAGGTGTTTGTTTGTTTCTTTATAGCCTCAGCAGGACAGCCCTTCAAGGATCTGCATCCCTTTCAGCTGCTAGTACCTTGTTCTACAGTCGCTGGTTTCTTTTGAGGGGTGAGGGTCTGAGAGGTGAGGATCTGGTTGGAATGACCCCCAGGGACTTCCTGCTTGCTGTAGGAGTCTAAGGTCCACTCCTTGGAGTCAGAAGACAGCAATATTTCCCTGGGATTTAGTGGAAGATGTGCAGGATCAAAGGTGGAGGGCCCCACTTGAGAGGGACCAGGGACCATTCCTTACTCCTCCTCAGAGCTGCTGCTGCTGCTAGGTAACTCAGTCTCTGAAGGTTCTTGGCCTTGGGCCATGACAGTCCTGGTTTACTTTGCAGAGCAGCTGTGCACAGAGTCATGGGTGCCCAGCTTTAGCCTTGTCACCTCCTGGCTCTGCCCTCATCATGTCTAGCTTGGCCCTCACTTTTCCTAATAGTAGGGCAATTAGCCCTGGGCCCTGTAGGGGATCTTACAGCTCTTAGAAGAAACAATTCCCTCTTGTAACTTGACTGGATTGTCACACCACTTAGAGGAATCTCGGGTCACTGACATGCATCCCAGAAAACCAGAGTTAAAAGCGGCTCTTGGGTTCCTTCAAGGAGCGTTTCGCCACCAGTTCTTTTCTTGTCTCCCTCGGTTGCTTTTGCTTGAATGCTTCGTTATGCGAGGTATTTGACTGGAAAATAGCCTTTTGTCCCAGGGAAGCCAGTTCTACCAGCTGTGCAATTCTCTGTTAAAGGGCAGATTTAAAAGTTCAGTACCAAGGCCAAGCTGAGTTATACTCGATGCCGCCTTTCCAAAGCGAACTCCCCCTCCAACAACAGGCGCCACCTCCCCTCTCAGTTTCTTTTGGCTAGGGATGTCGGGGAAATCTGGAATGGAATCCAATGAGTTCAGATTTCTATGAATCATACCCATGGATTCCTCAGCATGCCAGCTTTTCCTGAGTCACACAGATTCTGCGGACTTGCAGACCTTTTTTTTTTTTTTAACTTTTTTACTTTCTGGAATTTTACGAAAATGTAGTTGTAGAAAAATACATATTTTTTTTTTTAAATGACTGAAAATGCACAGTTCCCCCTCAGGTTAAAGCACAAAAATGTGCAGGGTGGTGGGGGTTGTGCATATTGGGGGGGGGAGGTTTGCACATTTCCACCAGTGCGAATATGCACAAATTCGGGAAATTGGAAAAAAATCTGATTCCATCAACGAGCAGACGACAGGATGAAAGTCACCTGACAATCCACGAAATGCAGACAGAACAGATTTTACACAATCTGTACATCCCTACTTCTGGCTGCTGTTGCTCTTTTCTCGGACTGACAGCAAACATGGCAGCATTTTCAATATGCACCAAATCTGCAAAGCTCACATGACTTTTTAATAGCAAGGGAAGTCAAGTGATTGTGGTTGTTATTGACCATTTATACATTGCTTTTAGAGTTTTCACAGTGCTTCTCATACATTGACTCAGCCAACCTTACAACAACCCTGCAAGGCAGGGCAGTATTTCTGAGGCATTTTGAAACAACTGAGAATGGAATATTATATACATTACATAATGCAATGTACACCTGGTGCCAAATTTGCTGCCCTTAGGCATCAAACAAAAACTTTAAAAAAAATACACAACAATTTAAAATATTTTTACTGTCTTAAATATTCTAAATGCACTGAATTTTAATTGGTGTTTTGATCTGCTGCTTGTCTTATGTGTATTTACTATTGCTCTCTCTGTGTGCGTTTTTGAACTGCCTTGGTATCTGTGATGAAAAGCAGTGAGTACTAGGGAGAGGGTCTTCTCAGAGGTGGCCCACACCTCTGGAATCAGCTTCCATCAGGAGTTTGTCAGGCCCCTTCTTTGCAGGTCTTCAGGAAAGGTCTGGAGATTGACCTGTTTTTGCTGGCCTTCCCTTCAGTCTGGGTCATTGGTTTTTATTAGTAAGTTTTGTTTTTATTGATTTTGATTGGTAATCTCTGTTTTTATGAATTTCATTGGAACATGTTTGTATGGATTTTTTTAAATTGCATTCTTTATATTGTATGCCTCCTTGAGAGGGTTCCACCCTTAAAGGCAGCCCAGAAATAACTTTATATAGATTGATTGTGGTTTTAAATAAAAGTAAATATGCAAAATATACACATGCTACAGAAGGAGAGGTAAAGAGAAAGAGAAAGCAAAAAAGAGGCCAGTATTATTCTCCTTTTACTTTTTTTTACTTTCTTTAGATGCAGGCTATAATGGGTTTAAGTTCACCATACATGTGGTTTGGATTTTGTATAAAAAGTTCAAAAAATAAGAACATAACAAGAGCCATACTGGAGCAGACCAAAGGTCCATCTAGTCCAGCATTCTGTTCCTACAGTGGCCAACCAGCTGTCAACTGGGAACCCACTAGCAGGACACGAGTGCAATAGCATCCTCCCACCCATGTTCCCCAGCAACTGGTGTACATAGGCATACTGCCTCTGGTTCTGGAGGTAGCACACAGCCCTCAGGACTAGTAGCCATTCATAGCCTTTTCCTCCAGGAATGTGTCCACCCACCTTTTAAAGCCATCCAAATTGGTGGCCATCACTACATCCTGTGGTAGCGAATTCCATAGTTTAACTATGTGCTGTGTGAAGAAGTACTTCCTTTTCTCTGTCCTGAATCGTCCACCAACCAGCTTCATGGGATGACCCCAGGTTCTAGTATTATGAGAGGGAGAAAAATGTCACCCTATCCACATTCTCCACATCATGCATAATTTTGTAGACCTCTATCATGTCTCCTCTTACCCTCCTTTTTTCCAAGCTAAACAATCCCAGCTGTTGTAGCCTTCCCTCACAGGGGAGATGATGCTCCAGCCCCTTGATCATTTTAGATGCCCTTACTGGCACTTTCTCCAGCTCTACAAAATATTTTTTTAGGTGTGGTGACCAGAACTGTACACAGTATTCTATGTGTGGTTGCATCATAGATTTGTATAAACACAGTAGGATATTGTTGTTTTATTCTCAATCCCTTGTCTAATTATGCCTAACTTGGAATTTGCCTTTTTCACAGTAGCTGCACACTGGTTGATATTTTCATCAAGCTGTCCATCACAACTTGAAGAACTTTTTCTTGTTCAGTCACTACTAGCTCAGATTCCACCAGGATATATGTGAAGCTGGGAATTTTTTTGCCCAAATGTGCATCACTTTACACTTGCTCATACTGAAGTGCCTTTCCCATTTTGATGCCCATTCTCCCAGTTTGGAGAGATCCTTTTGGAGCTCTTTGCAGTCCCTTTTTGTTTCTGGAACCTTTCTGGAAGTTATGCTGATTCTTTTTCAGCAGGCCTTGTATTTCTATATGCTTATTTTATCTTTAGTAATGCTTTTAACCAATTTACCCACAACAGATGTTAAGCTAACTGGCCTGTAATTTCCCGGATCCCCACTGGATCTCTTTTTAAAAATTGGTGTTACATTGGCCATCTTCCAGTCCTCTGGTACAGAGGGTGATTTTAGGAACATGTTCCATATCTTTGTTAGAAGTTTAGCAATTTTGTATTTGAGTTCTTTAAGAACTCTAGAATGGATACCATCTGGGCCCGATTATTTATTTACTTTCCATTTGTCAATAAGGTTGAGGACTTCATCTTTTGCCACCACTATTTGCCTCAGTTTCTCAGACTCCCTTCCTGAAAACAGTAGTTCAGGCACAAATATCTGTCCTACATCTTCTGTAGTAAAGACCAATGAGAAGAATTCATTCAGCTTCTCTGCAATCTCCTTGTCCCCCTTTAGTACTCCTTTAACTCCACTGTCATCCAACAGTCCGACTGCTTCCCTAGCTGATTTTCTGCTTCTGATGTATTTAAAGAATTCTTTATTGTTAGCATTGATATTGTTAGCAATATGCTCTTCAAAGTGCTTATTTGCATCTCTTATTGTCTGCTTACATCTCCTTTGTGCAAGCTTGTGCTCCCTTTTGTTTTCCTTACTTGGGCAAGACTTCCGTTTTCTGAAGGAAGCCCTCTTTTCCCTAATAGCTCCCTTCGCTGCTCATTAACCATGCTGGTGACTTCTTGGACTTGGTGCTACCTTTCCTAACCTGTGGTATACATTTTAGCTGGGGTTCTATTATTGTGGTTTTGAGTAATCTCCAAGCATTCTGAAGGGATTTAATCCTCTTGATTCCCCGCCCCCCATTTAACTTCCTTTTCACCAACTCCCTCATTTTAGAAAAGTTTCCTCTTTTGAACTCAAATGTGACTGTTTTGGACTTCCTGAGCAATTTCCCAGCTAAATATTAGGGCTGCGCACCACTTCGGTCCGAGGCTTGAACCCCAAGTCGAAGTGGGCTGCTTCGAGTCACTTTGTGCCCCTTCCGAGGAGAAGCAGAGGGGGCATGAAGCAACCTGGAGTGGGTTCGGGGCTCACCGAAGCACCCAGTGCACTTCGGAGCTTCGGCCCCTGGCTCAGCCCCCCCCCCCCCCCGCAGCACCTCCAGGTCCTTACCTGAGCTGCCTTTTCCACAGCCACCTTCTCTGCCTTTGCCGCCACTGCCACTGCCCTGTCCACCACTGCCTGCCACTGTCACTGCCAACTCCTGAGGCCTGGATGCGCAGAGACTTGTCCTCTTTCAGGGAGTCACCATTTTTAAAATGGCAACCTCCTGGAAGTTCCAGGAGGTTGCCATTTGAAAAATGGTGACTCCCTGCAAGAAGAGTCACTGTGCATCCAGGGCAGGCCTCAGGAAATGGTGGTGGCGACAGTGCATTCCTCCTGCTTTCGCCGCTGCTGCCTCCGCCGCCTTCACCGCCAGCTCCCAAGGCCTGGGTGCATGGCAACTCTTCTTGCAGGGACTCTTCTTCTTCTTGGAACTTCCAGGAGGTTGCCATTTTAAAAATGGTGACTCCCTGGAAGAAGACAAGTAACTGCACGCCCAGGCCTCAGGGGATGGCGGCGCTGGACAAGACAGCAGCGGAGGTGGCAGCAAAGACAGCAGCAGTGGCGGCGAAGGAACTGGGATGTTGCGCGGGGGTGTGTAGGGGGGACCCGAAGCAGGGTTCACCATCCAAACCCCACTTCTGGTTAGGGGGCGAGGCAGGTCGGGCCTCCCCTGAAACTGCCTGAGTGGAATCAGGCCCTCCTCAGAAGCCACGAAGCAGCTTCCGAGTTGGAGTGGGGGGTCCCTGCACAGCCCTACTAAACATATATTAAATCTGATATCATTGTGGTCACTGTTTCCAATTGGTTCAACAACATTTACTGTACATCTCATACTAAGTCCTGGGCGACACCACTTTGCTAGATAGCATCACTGATGCAATGAATATGGACTTGAGCACACTCCGGGAGAGAGCGCAGGACAGGAAGGCCTGACGTGCTATGGTCAAGGGGGTCACGAAGAGTCGGACACGAATGAACGACTGAACAACAACAACAACACCCGTCTGTGTTGCATGACCAAATGTTCTAGGGCACAGTCGTTTTGAGCATCAGGCCCTAAACCACTCTCTTCATAAAAACCTACAAGCACCTAAAAGAACTCAGCAATGTTTATCATTGGAACTGAACTGAAAGGTCTCACCCTGCTTACAACCCTACCTTAAAACCAGGCATGTCACATCTCACCTAAGCCCCCATTGACTTTGATGTGACTTAAGCACTACTGACTTTAGTTAAATTGGGGGCAAAATGCACCTTTGGATTTAACAATGATCTTCTCTCAATAAGTTCTTTCTGAGCTAATTCTAGATAAGACAATGGGGATCCATACCTGGATCTCTTATCTCTGCACATCTGAGGTACAGAACCTCTGCCTATGGGGCCAAATCTGGCCTTGCTGGGGTCCTAGATGGCCCTTTCCCCTGAGCAACTGATCATTTGGTGGTTCCCCAACTTTTGTGAAGATGTTCCCCAATTCTCATAAGAACATAAGAAGGACCTGCTGGATCAGACCAAGGGTCCATCTAGTCCAGCATTCTGTTCACACAGTGGCCAACCAGGTGTTGATCAGGAACCCACAAGCACAACAGCACCCTCCCACCCATGTTCCCCAGCAACTGTTGTACAAAGGTTGAGATTCCTTTCTGAAGCCTTGCTTACTACTAGTAATACCTTTAAGCTGGCATTTAATGCTGGCATTTTTGGCCCACCACTTTTGTTTTTGTCCCCACCACCACTGGAATGTGGCCCCTGAGAGCATCTCTGAAATAGAATTTGGCCCTTGGCCTGAAAAAGGTTCAACACCCATGCTTTACATGTTTGCAAAAAGCAGCTCAGAATGGTGGTGGTGGGGATTCAGACTGGGGCTAATATTCTGGGTAAGGTGCTTTGTTTTGTTTTTTAACCCAACTTCCTGATGAAAAGCCACCACCACCACTCTCCAAGAAAAGCTGCTATTTATTTGTTTGTTTGTTTGTTTGTTTGTGTTTTTACCCCACTCTTCAGCCGGAAAAGGCTCCCAGAGTGGCTTACAAAGATAAATATTAAGATAGTCCCTGCCCTCGAGCCTACGATCTAAAAGACATGACACAAAGGGAAAAGGGATTGGAAGGAAGGAAGGAGGGAGGGGAAGGATTTAACAACAGTATTTGTACTGTTGGGGAATGGTGGTGGGTTGTGTGTGTGTTACTGAGGTTTTTGTTAGGAAAATGGGCATGGGGAAAATGTTACCCCCTTCCCACCAGCACTGTAGTTCCAAACTGAATTGGTCCCTTGGGGTTGCTTTTGATAAAAATGGTAACAGATTGGAGAAGCCCATCTTTTATTCATTTATTTATTTTATTAGTTAGAGATGTAATTTGTATCCTGCCTTTCCACCAAAATATTACACTCGAAGTGGCTAGCAATAACATCCAGATTCAAAACAAAATCTTAAAGCATAACATAGAATCATAGAGTTGAGAGGTACCTTGGAGATCTTCTAGTCAAACCCTCTGCTCAATGCAGGCTCTGCACTGGAGGGTGAAGCTATTCACCCATCCAATCTCTACTTAGATACCCCCAGCGAAAAACACCCCACTACCTCCCACAGTACTCTGTTCCATTGCTGAACACGATCCCTGTTGGAAAATTTCTCCTAATGTTAAGCTGAAATCTCTTCTCTGCACTTTCCACCCATTGGTTCTAGTCCTGCCTGCTGGAGCAACAGAGAACTTGTCTGTTTCATCTTCATGATAGCCTTTCAGATATCTGAAGACTGTTATCATGTCTCCCCTTAATCTTCTCTTCTCCATGCTAAATGTTCCCAGCTCTTTCAACTGTTCCTCATAGGACAAGGTTTCCAGATCCCTCAATATCCTGGTCAGTCTTCTCTGGATATGTGCTCCAGTTTGTCAATCTCCTAGGGATGTCAGAAAATTTCACGACGGATCTCGGTGAGGCTGAATGCCAGTGCATTCGGCTCCCCGAAATCCGTCGCGGAACAAAGCCCCCCCCAACCCATGAAAGGCGCACGGGACGAAGTCCCCGCCGCCCCAACCCACAAAAGGCGCGCAAAATGGAGCACTTACCTGCTCCTGTCCGCGCTGCTTTGCAAATGGTGGCCATCCTGCGGCCACCATTCGCTTCCTCTTCATAGCCATGATAGGCTATGTAAATACTTACGTAGCCTATCACGGCTAATGCAGGGATGCCATTTGCGTCCCTGTGGAGGCTGTGATAGGCTACGTAAGTATTTACGAAGCCTATCACGGCAGGGAGAAAAAACCCCAGCGTACGCAAATGGTGGTAGCTGCCGCCATTTGCGTACGCTGGGTTTTTTTCCCCCCTGCCGTGATAGGCTACGTAAATATTTACGTAGCCTATCATGGCTCAATACAGGGACACAAATGACGGCGGCTATGACAGCCTCCATTTGTGTCCCTGCAGGGCTGCCCAGCAGCTGGATGTCTGGCTGCGGGTGGCTGGAGCCGGCCTGTGGCTCCGCGGCTTGGCTGCGGAGCGGAGCTGGCCAGGCAGGATTCTGGGGGGGACAACCGGATCGCCTCCCCCCCTGTTGAGGATTCCGGAGGGAGGGACGGAGCGCCTCCCCCCCCCAGCGGAAACAGAACAGAACGGAAGGTGAGTGTTCCGTCCATCCCTACAATATCCTTCTTGAAATGCAGCACCCAGAACAGGATACAGTACTCCAAATGCAGCCTGACTAACACAGAATACAGTAGAACTATGACTTCCCATGGTCTGGATGCCACATTTTTGTTAATGCAGCCCAAGATTAAAAACAAATAACACAATTCAAACCCAACAATAAAAGGAATCAACAGCACCCAACCAGCTCAAAAGCCCTTCAGCAACAGACCAGCTTACATGCCAACAGCCTGTCTGAATAAAAACATCATTCCCTGCCACTGGAAGGATAACAGAGAAAGGGCCAGCCTAGCCCCGCTTGGCAGGATCATCTTGTTTGGCCCTCTGTAAGCATCGATACAAGTCCCTGTGAACATCTGTAGTAAACCAACCAATCTAAAGCCTATTTTCTGTTAAATTCACTAAAATCTTCCCCAGGAGGTCATAATACGCTTTATGATAACCCCAAACTGGGATAAATGTGTCAACAGACAGAGACAAATTAGAAAAGGACCCAAAAGAGGCAACTGGGGTTGATTAAAGGCCAGAAGGCAAATTGATTTGTGTGGAGAGGCTGGGGAAAACAAAAATAAAATAAAGTCAAGCACTTTTCAAGTAAAAGACAACTTGAGGGCAATACGATAACCCTCTGTAAAGTATATATTTTTAAAGAATTCAGCTGAAGTGGTGATAGTTTTTAAGGTTAGCTCCAAAAAGTTAACTAAAATTAATGAGGTAAAACTGAGCCAAGAGAAAAAGGTAAGTGCCACTGGATTACATCTGGGCTTGGGGGACATATCTCTGAGAATACTCATTCCGTTTTTACTAAAGAGGCACACATGTTTAGCATTGTCGATCTCTCTGGGCATACATCAACCAGCATCTCCAAAAATCAATGTGTGATAGGATTTGAGCCAATAGTCAGTCTTGAACCGGTGATCCAAGAGAGAAGAATACCAGGATTTCCCCATTCATTCCTTTACTGTCCCTCTTGTGTTACTATGCACTGTTTTCCACACCTCCTGAATTTTGTTTGTCACTAGGAGGATTTCTTAAATTAATTCAGGTATTCCAGTAGGCACCATTGCCTCAGTCTTCTGTTCTTTATGATCATTTACATCTGCCCCTCTATTATACGTTACCAATGGGTATATGTGAATTTGGGGGAGGTGGCGGGGGCAGAAGCACTATGGAGGGAAATAATAGTAATCTTGTGATTGAACAAACAACAGGGTTGACTCCAAGAAATAGCAAGACACTTCCCTCAGCCTCTCCCCCTCCACACACCTCCAAACATTTTTCACCGCCCCTTTGCTCCCCCAGCTTTGAGTATATTCAGTATATTCAGGTCCTACAGCATGAAGTAAAAGTTTAGGAAGCCTTAAGGTGATTAGATAAGTTCCTTTCACTCAAGGTGCTTCTAGATGGATGACTCTGGTGCTACCAATCAAAAAGCATTGTGCAGCTATTCTGTCTTTCCCCCCTTAACAGATTTTCTTTGTGAAGAAAAAAGACAGAAGAAACAGTGGGAAGATATGGGAGGGTCACAAATGAAAGATATCATCTATATAACCACACCCACCCATCCATCCATCAAATCCTGTGAATGAGGCAGGGTGACTGCAGAACTGCAAATTTAAAAAAAAAAAAACCTTAAGAAATAAAGTAAAAATGGAAAGCAAATTAATACTCTGAACTTCAACAAGAGTTGTCCTTCTCTTCATTGTCAGAAACAGTCCATACTTGTAGGGAGGGGAAGTCAGGGAGTTTTCTTGTAGCATTGACTCTGAACTGGCCTGTACCTTAGATAATGATGATGTATATTGTTGAAGAAACAGAATTTATTGTTGAAGAATTAGGAAAACAACACTCAGTATCATTAAATAACTCTTTATTAGAGGTGGATGAGAATATCAGTTTCACTTCCTCTCATTTTTCCAATCTTTTCATTCTGTTCCCCCCCTTTCCCCCCCTTTCTTCCAGTTTCCACAGTATTTTTTAAGTCCACAAGTACATTTGTGTACATTTTTGTGCAGGCCTCTCCTATTACATGCATTTTTGTATGCAATTTTCCTTAAATACATATTTTTGCAAGCAATTTCCCCTCATAAAATACATCGTGTATGTTATTATCACTAATATGCACATTTTGATGTGCACTTCCCCTAAAATATGCATTTTTGTGTGCACTTTTTGACAGAACTGTATTGCGAAGTTCAGAATAGTGCAAGTACCGAAAGATGATGGAGTTTCACTTTGTGTATTGCTTCAGGAAATGTGGATGAGGTAGGGTCGCATAGAAATTATGATGCTGCTGAAATTCATGATTAGTTGGCTCGTTGCTCAGAAGTCATCCATTCACAGTGCTCACCTTTGTATAGGGATGTTGGAGAATTCTGCCACGGACTCTAGTGAGGCCAGATTCTAAAGATCCCCCAGAGTCTGTGGCAGAATGGAGCAATCCCCCCCACTGCCCCGCGGAATCCCCCCGGGACAGAGCCTACCTGGCAGTGGTGGCAGATGTGGCGGTGGATGTGGCGGCGGCTCCGGTTCATCTTCCAGCCACTGCCGGGCTGCTGCGGCCACAAATGGCGGCCGTCGTAGCAGCCGCCATTTGCGTGGCTGCATTAGGCCGTGATAGGCTATGTAAATACTTATGTAGCCTATTACGGCAAAGAGCAGGGGCGCAAATGGCAGCTGCTATGCAATTTGCGCCCCTGCTCTTTGCCGTAATAGGCTATGTAAGTATTTACGTGGCCTATCACGGCAAAAGGCAGGGATGCAAATGGCGTAGCGGCGGCCATTTGCATCCCTGCTAAGGATGGATGGAACACTTACCTTCCGTTCTGTTGTTTCTGCTGGGGGGGAGGCGCTCCGCCCCTGCCCCCGGAATCCTTGATGGGGGGGGAGGCGATCCGGTTCTCTCCCCCGGAATCCTGCCTGGCCGGCTCCGCTCCGCAGCCAAGCTGTGGCGCCGCCGGCCGGCTCCGGCTGCCCGCAGCTGGACATCCGGCCACTGGGCAGCCTGCAGGGATGCAAATGGCGGCTGTCGTAGTATTTACGTAGCCTATCACGTAGCTGTTGTAGTAAATGGCGGCTGTTGTAAGTATTTACGTAGCCTATCACGGCTATGCTATGAAGAGGAAGCGAATGGCGGCCACAGGACGGCCGCCATTCGCAAAGCAGTGCGGACGGGAGCCGGGAAGTGCTCCATTACACTCACCTTTTGTGGGTTGGGGGCAGCGGGGACTTCATCCTGCGCGCCTTTCGTGGGTTGGGGGGCAGGGGCTTCGTTCCGCGATGGATTTCGGGGGGCCGAATGCACTGGCATTTGGCCTCACCAAGATCCGTCGTGGAATTCTCTGACATCCCTAATCCCTGCCTTTTGCCGTGATAGGCTACGTAAATACTTATGTAGCCTATCATGGCTTGGCAGGGATGCAAATGGCCGCCATTTGTAGCAGCCGCCATTTGCAGCTGCAGCAGCCTGGCTGCAGCCGGAAGTCCGGCTGCGGCCGGCCCCGGCTGGCGGCTCTGCGGAGTCACCGTGGAACGGAGCCAGCTGAGGAGGATTCTGGGAGGAGGGATGGAGCACCTCCCCCCCAGCGTGGAAGCCCCACAACAGAACTAGGTAAGGGATTCGTACATCCCTACATTTGTAGTGAGCCTGGATTGATGTATAACAAATTCAATATTAAGTTCAGAACTGATTGTGAGCTTCAGAGCATGCATAGTAAAATAGTACACCGATCCCCCCTAAATTTTATGTCATCCTATCACCTAGACCCCCCCTGCAAAATACTGAAAAAGGGGTCTCCTTAGATGCTTCCCTCATTGTTATCATTGCTGCCATCACAACTTTGACTCCAAGGAGAAGGAGGTTTCTGGGTGTCCATCTTACTACTGGTGATTGGTGATGGTATGTAGACATCACATGACATCTGTCAAGGGTTCCTTGGAGGTCTCTCTCTGTCTAAACCAGTAGCCAAGTCCAGACACAGACAAAGGAATTCCTTTCAAAGCTTTATTCTTCTTTTACAACTTAACAACTATACCGATTGCAACTAGATCTGAGCAGCACAGTACCTATGCCCTAAGTTGGAACAGTTGGTCCCCGTTTGAAAGGGAATTACTGGCAGACCCCTGAACTTAAGGACTAGGGAGAGTCCCTCCCCTTTTCCCTTGGAGCCTCTGGGCGCAACCGTTGTTTGCGCGCCAACCTGGCACTTCGCCTCCTTTCCGCGCCCTCCATCTGGCGCCGCTCTCTGTGTCTGCGTCATGCATCCACCAAGTCTGCTATCTGTGCTTGGTCACTCCCTGGACTGCTAACTAAACTAGGAATGCTGGAGGGAGGAATCTCCGTCAGCTGTTGGTCCTGGGAAAGAGGAGCGCGCTCCTCTCCCAGGAGCAACTGCTCTTCCTCAGAATCAGAACTACTCTGGGATTCTATGGGCTCAGTGTCCACTCTGACAACATCGTCCTACAGGAAGGCCACATGAAAACAACCCATCAGAAAACAACCACGTAACATGGTGATGCATGATATCATGCCACACTGTGCAATTCCAAACTACAGCTCCCAAGATCCACTTGATATTTTGCAGGCACAAATGCTCACAGATACTAAACAAGATTTTGTATTGAAGAGGAACTTTCATCCAAGCTCACGTGGACAAATTGGTTACTTTCTGAGTAAATTACTGATTCACCTGGGGTCAATTCTCCCATCATTACTTAAAATGCAAGCCAAATAAATTTCTCCCACATCTTTACACTTTATTAGAGGTGGAGGGAAATAACAGGATGATACAATACAGTCACAGAACATTATGGAGGTGATATAGACAAAGTATGAAAGCCAAGGTGAAACTCTTGCCAACAGCAATTAAACATGACGAAGAAGTTCACTCTGCTTTTCTTTAAATGAATATACTCTTGGCTTCCATGAGCTACCTAAGTTGTGTGTGATTGGCGTGGGGGCTGCATGTGAAAGAACATTATCATGCCTTTTGTTGGGTGAGGATTACCTAAACAACCACATCACATGCAGTGTGCCCACAGAGACCTCTGCTGGTGCCCACCAGGCTTCCTGCCTATCCTCATTCGTATGTTGTTTCTAAAGATTTCTTAAAAATTAATGATTTTTTAAAACTCGGACACTGGCATGCTGCAAAGCAAAGCGCTTCCCCCCAGTGCCATCTTTATCTGGATTCAAAAGACTGGTTTTGTGCTTTGGTGCTCAGATCCCACCTCGGCCTTGTACTTAGATTCTTGGGCAAGTTACTTTTCCTTTAGTCTCACCACTTTGCCTTCTGGGGAATGGGTGCTTTGTGACTGGCAATGATGAGAACGGCAACCATTTTATGCCTAGCTAAGCCCCCTCATGGCAGCTATTTTGCAAGAGCATCCCACAAGGCTCTCTCAAAGTTCCAAGTGTGCCCACCAATACACAAAGATTGGGGACTTCTGCTCTACGTCATAGTTTGGGAAATGGGTGTTTTGTGACAGGCCATGACAACCATAGAATCACAGAATAGTAGGGTTGGAAGGGGCCTACAAGACCATCGAGTTCAACAATTGATGGGTATCACTGGGGTCAGGGGGTGGAGGGCAGGGGCAAGGTTAACACTGGCCTGGAAGGCCAGTGGGGACTCCAGCCAGCAAGACCATCAAGTCCAACAATCATAGCAGCCATTTCATGATGCCCCCTTGTGGAAGCCATTTCGCAAGAGCACTCATAACATTCTCAAAATTCCAGATGTCCCCACCAACCCCAAATGGTTGGGCACTCCTGCGTTGGGGGTTGGCCGCAAAACCTAGTGTAGCAACTGGAAGGGTCAAGGGAACATTTTGGCAGCGTGGACACATCTCTCTCAAAAAGTCTATATTGGCCTAGGGTTTAAGGCAGGAGTGGACAACCTGCCTTAATATGGCTCTTGTCCTAATTTCCTCTGGCCCGTGACCTAATTTCAGGAGCCCTTTGCAAGCAATTGGTTCATACCCCTGGCAAGACCGTCTGTCCCTCCTCTTGCAGCCTGGGGGAGGAGAGAAAGGTAAGGTGGGCTGCCATTTACTGGCCTCAGCCCCACTCACTGCCAGCACATGCCCCCAACAGATCAGCCCTGAGGGAATGCATCCCTTAACAGGAAAAAAAATCTTCCTCACCTTTGCTATAAAGAACAGGTAAACAAGCCTGTTTACAGAGAGCTTCGGCTATTGGGAGGTATAGAAATGAAATAAATAAATAAATAAATAAATAAATAATAAATAAATAAATAAATAAAAAGCAAGCAAGCCATGGCTTGCTGGCTGGAGTCCCCACAGCACAGCTGACTGGCTTTCTAGGGCAGTGTTAACCTTGCCCCTGCTCTCTATCGTCCGTCCGTCCCCAGTGATACCCTCCCATGCAGAGATCACTATTTCCCCACTGCTAATAATGGTGGAGAAGCAGGGATCTAGAACCAGAATCACTGAGGCAAGGGGGAAAGTATTTAAACTCCCTCTCCCCAGCACCTGATCACCAGATCTCAGCTGGCAGGGGAGGGGAGATTTAGAGCTGGTGGGGTGAAACGTGTGTGTGTATGTATTTGTGTCTGTATCTGTGTTTGCATGTTGGTGCGGGTGTGTCCCAACCCACCACCCAGCATCATACGTTGCCCTCAGGTCCAAAAAGATTGCTGTCCTGGCTAGTGTGCATTTCATGTGTGTAGCAAAGTCCTTGCTCTTCTAGTAATGGTTTGTGCCACCCCTCAGCTTGCCCAAATTATTTTTTGCACGTTCATCTCAGATGTATGTTTGCATCATCAAGAGTGCTTTGTGTTTCATTGTTAGGCACCTGCACCTTGATCAAACCTCGCCCCCAAATAATCTTCATACAGCTGTTTCTATGATCAAATTAAGCTTATTTTTGGCAGCATTTTGTCAAGACACCAAGACCGTATTTACCATTAGGCAGAGTGAGGTGGTCACTTGAGAGAGCAGATGCTGAGAGGTGAGAACCAGCCATGAGGTGTTGGAGGACACAGAGCTTTGTGGGCCATGCAGCCCCTCCTAGAACCCCTAAGTGATCCTGCTGTCCACGGACACCTTACCTCATTACCAAGGGTGAAATAAGGTTTAACTCCCAGTCTGGTCATCTTCTGTACATGGAGTGGGGGGGGGGAGTAAGGTGGCCAGTTATGCATCTCCCCAAATGAGGAAATGTATCATGAAAAAAGAGGATAAATAAGGCCAACCTAGCAAACAGGCCCAGCTTTGCACAGGTTGGGAAGAGTTCTTCATTTGATACAACAAAGCCTTACATACCTGTCTGCAAAGTGTATGAATCGGAAAACTATCTGCTGGTTAAGAAAGTCTGCCGTGTGGTGACTGAATATGGTACTGCAGGCTTCAATCTCACAGACACCTTTAAAGTAATTATAATTGATAGGCTTTGTTCTTCGTCTCCTGGAGACTGTCTTGCACTTCCCCCTCTGTCAGCCATGGCTCCCTTCTTCTCCGCTCTTCCTTCTCTCCCCTCTCACCACATCAACGCCCAACTTTCCTCTTCCATTAACTGGGCAACATGCGCCCTTCCCCCACCCCATGCTGATAATATAGGGTGAGTATCTGATGGCGGACAGAAAATTCACTCTACTTAAAACCATCCCAGACAGAGGCACAACAAATTCTTAAAGTTTCACAACAATCTTAGGCTGGATCTACACTTACTGCCTTTTTTCGCTTCCAATGAGGTTTCACCGCCCGCCTTTCACACTACGCAGGAGCCGCCGTGAATTGGAACCGGAATTTCCCACTTCTGTGCTCCCGCTTTCAATACCCTAATATCCCGGTATTTCCCCTTAACGTGCTCTGATTATCTGCCTTCGCTACCATATCTAATCATAGTCCCCTCCCCTGCCTGTCCATATGCAGTGGTGTTTGTATTTCCCTCTTGTCCAATCACAGCTCTTGACGGCCCCATGTCTTCTTCCGGCTACTGATCGCATAGCTTCCTCAGCAGCCCCCGTTTCATCAGCAACAAGCAAAGGGCTGGATGTGCGCAAGCTTGTCTGATCTTGGATGCTAAGTGGGGTCAGCCCCGGTCAGTAGTTGGATGGGCGACCTCCTGGGAATCAGGCTTCCTGCACTGAGCAGGGGGTTGTTCTATCCCGTCAAATGAGATTAAGTTTTACCCCCTCCTATCCCCTGCTCTGGATGTTTTTTTTTTTTTTTAAATTAAGGCATTATCCTCACAGAATCGGGGCTTCTCTGTGATGGTTTTTTTTTCTAATTCAGGCATGATCTTCGAAGATTCAAAGTTGTGAAGCTTCGAAGATCATGCCTGAATTAGAAAAAAAAAACATTGCGGAGAAGCCCCGATTCTGTGAGGATAACGCCTTAATTTAAAAAAAAAATCCATTGCTTGCTGGCGATGAGCAATTTATGCATGTATGTATTTAGATCACTTGTATCTCACACTTTCTTTCTCAAAAGAAACACACTCAAGACAGCTTAGATCAAATGTAAAACAATATAATAAATCCATTACAAATTAACTCAAACCATTACTTCAAGAAGGATACCTTAGCACTATAAAAGTTTCAGAAAAGCCACACCAAAATGATCAGGGGACAGGAGCAAATCCCCACGAGGAAATCTTACAATGTTTCATGTTTTTTTCACTTACCAAAAAAAGGCGAGGAATGTGCAGTGTGCATGATAGAGGTGCATAAACTTCTGCATGATGCTGAAAGACTGGATAAGAAGACATTTTTCCTCCCCCTCTCATAATACTAGAACGAAGGTCACCCAACTGAAACTGAGTATGGTGGGAGATTCAGGACAGACAAAAGGAAGGACTTCTTCACACAGTGCATAGTCAAACTATGGAATTTGCTACCACAAAATGTAGTGATTTCACCAACTTGGATGGCTTTAGAAGAGGGTTGGAGGAATTCCTGGAGGAAAAGGTTATCAGTGGCTACTCATCATGAGGGCTTTATATTAACTCCAGTATCTGAGGTAGTATGCTTCTTTATACCAGTTGCTGGGGAACATGAGTGAGAGGGTGCTTTTGCACTCAGGTCCTACTTGGGGGTTTCCCAAATGGGATCTCATTGGCCATTGTGGGATCCAAATGCTGGATGAGATAGGCCTTTGGTCTGATCCAGCATGGCTCTTCTTGTATTCTTATAGTTAAAAATGAAGACCATAATATTACAACTTGACAAAGAAGACCAAAAAGCAGTGGTGGCCTGAAGGGTTAGGTGCTTGACATCATCATGATCATCACCATAAATAGAACATCACAAATCTCCCCCTGGCCCCACTCCCAGCACAGGTGGAGGGTTTCACAATCCAGGTAGTACCCCTGAGAAGGCTCTTTCCTCTGTTGCTGGGAGGCATAATAGAGACTTTCCAGCTAATGGCGAGGGCAGTGCATTCTGCACTGATCATATGGGAATCCCAGCCAATCAGTAAACACCACTGCTGCCTTTCAGAGCAACCACTGAAAAATCAAGTGCTTAACATTGCTTCCAAAATAATTTGTGAAAGCTCTGCGCCCCACCTCACTTTAGCTCATCTTTAGGATCTATATATAAAGGCAAAACTGAAGTACTTTGGCCACATAATGAGAAGACAGGATACCCTGGAGAAGATGCTGATGCTAGGGAAAGTGGAAGGCAAAAGAAAGAGGGGCTGACCAAGGGCAAGATGGATGGATGATATTCTGGAGGTGACAGACTTGACCTTGGGGGAGCTGGGGGTGGCGATGGCCAACAGGAAGCTCTGGCATGGGCTGGTCCATGAAGTCACGAAGAGTCAGAAGCGACTGACCGAATAAACAACAACAAAATATGTTCCCTCAGTGGGTCTTGCAATCATGAAATATTGTTTGGAATCTGATTGCTAATATAATGATATGGCAATGCAAACTAAAATAAATCACACCAAACTGATCTGGTCCAATTAATTTTTCCCCCCGACAGGTACCTGCAAAGCCCTCCCACCTGAACATTTCATAAGGGCTGTTAATGCTATCGCTTGATATGGAAGAGAAAGCCCCCTGAACATCCTGGCAGATGCTATTAGTGCTTAATGGGAAGCTATAATGGGGAAAGTGCAGAGTGGAAAGAAGACAACAGCATTTTGATGTCAATGCATGTTTATGGCACCTTTGCCCCTAAGGTGGCTTCCTTTGAAGCAGTGGTGAGAAATGATTTACCAATGCCACAAAAAGACACAGAAAATGTTCTGGTGGTGGCTTGGGAGGTTGTAAAAATGGGATGTTTATGGAGGTTTAGGTGGCCCTCGGCCCTTTTAAAACTTTTTGGCAAGCCCTGTGGATGTGAGATGTTGAATTCCCTAACAAGCGGACAGATTGTCAAACCGTCCTTGTTCAAACAAAATGTCATTTAAAGGACACTTTCAAAAATATCCCTAAAAGGCAGTTCCCATTGTCTGCTAAGCTGTCCACTGATGCCTCACTTTAGGAAACAAAAGTTTGCCGTGGCCTTATTGGAGTCAGAAGCATGAGGGTGACATTCTGATCAAGATTACAATGAGAGTTTAGAAAGAGAAATATTTACTACATGAAGTATGTGCAGTTATTCAGAATCCTTTATATGCATTGCCTTGCCTTAGGGAACAATCCTATCCAGATGCCTGTCAGCCTCCAAATTTGGAGGCTGGCAGGCATCCTATGCAGAGTAGGAGGAGCACAGAGCTGATCTTTGGCTCTGTGTTTCTCCCGCTCTGCATTTTTGCTGGATGGGCATTTTTGCCCATCTAGCTAGGGCTCTGCGGAGGGGGAGGGAAGGAGGCTGGGAGGGCTGGGGAGATCTCATATCCCCGCTTCCTCATTCCCCTCCCCTTCGTGCCCATAGAATCGCCGTTTTCCCCTCCTCCCTGAGGTAATGCTTGCAGCCTTGGAGAGGCAGCCAGCATGGTTCTCTCAACACTGGCTGCGAGGGGAGCTCAGACTCCTGGGTCCAAGGTCGGAGCGCAGTCTCCGACCTCGGATCCAGGAATCTGAACAATCCTATGCCCCCCCCCCCTCCCGATGCTGTCTAGGGGCCATAAGATTGCTGTGTTACCTAATTACTTAAATAAATGGCAATTCTTTTTACTAAGTGGCCAGTAACACAAATTAAGGCTGCAATATTTGCTCTGCCCTAACCTCAGTTCTGATATATGGCTGATATTTCTTTCGGTTTGCATAGAGTTATACAGTGCGGTTCAGTAGCCTGTGCAATCCAAAGTTTGAATCCTTCCTGCACCATAAACTCAAAAAAGGACTTGAGGGCACAATCCTATTCAGATAGACGGCTGTCTCCAAACTCGGAGGCGACCGCCTATCCCATGCAGGGCAAGAGAAGCATGGAGGGGATCATTCCCTCTGTACTCCTCCTGCCCTGTATTTTTGGCTAGACAGCTGATTGTGGCTGTCGAGCCGCGGGAGGGCAGAGCAGGGGAGGAGGCTGCCATACAATACACTAGATGTGTCGTACAGGCATTTCCGCTCTCCCTGCCCCAGAATGCCTCATTTTGGCTGCTCTGCACTCCTCTTTGAGTGCAGAGCTGTTCCACGCTGCCTGCGAGGCAGTGCAGAAGGGGGGGGGTCAGTGCAGAAGGGGGGAACACAGGCTCTGAGGTCGGTTCCCGGAAAACCAGATATCCTGTGTCCGTCTAGCTGCTGACTAGCAGCCATAGGATTGCTCCCTCCAAGACACTATTTCTCTCTCTCTCTCTCTCTCTCCCCTTCCACTCTCAGCTATTTTGCTCATTATGCAGTATGAGGAAATATTAACCTGCTGTACAGGATTTTTGTTTCAGGATTAGGATTACAAAACTCTCTAAACGGCTGTGGGGGAGATGTACAGGAGGAGTAAGGAGTTATGCTTTACTAGTGGCTTCTGAGCAGGGGGTTGGACCCCAAGGCCCCTTCCACCTCTATCCTTCTATGTGGCTAGTATTGGTTGCCAGTTGGGTACTCGTAACATGGGATGTAGTTTCCGTTGCATAGACTCCATGTGTCTCTTCCAGTGAACAGACAAATCTGGGATTTACCAGATACACCATGCAGCTCCAAGGTAGTGGTGAAGCTGGAATAACCATGGCATAGGATACCATATTGCCTAAAGAATGCATCAAGTCAGGGCATGGTCCTCAACAGTTGTAATTTCCCAGCGTTTTGCAGCTAGAGTGAACATGGAAAGCCCTGAACGCAACAAGTTACACTGAAAGGGTTTTTTTGGTGAACTGATTCCATTTTAATCCCAGCTTTCCTCCAAAGAGCTCAGATGGGCTTTATGGTCCATCCCCTCCTCCTTATAAAGCCCAATCATACTTCGGGTGAGGCTGGGAAAGAGTGGCTGGTTGAGCTGAGACTTTTTGAACAGCTGGTGAGGTGGATAAACCTTAAACTTGGGCTTGAGTTCAAGTTTATCCCTATACCCCCCCTGCAAACAAAACAAAACATTCCTCATGGATACATCACACTTAACTTCCATGGGCTGACATTTATACAATTAACTCTTCCCAGCACCCCCAGCCAGGAAAGCTGATATAATGCTTTTTGAATGGTGCCAGTGAATTTATCATACAGGATATCAGAATATATTATCTGGATAGGAGACTTTCTAGTAAGCTTACACACATACCCTTGAGTTTCATGATAAGGAAAATTGGGACATATAAAAGAAGTGGGAGCTACAACAAAGAAGGCCAGAGAAAACCTAAGAACATAAGAAGAGCCCTGCTGGGTCAGACCAAGGGTCCATCTAGTCCAGCATTCTATTCACATAGTAGCAAACTAGCTGTTGACCAGGAACCCACAAGCGGGGCATGAGTGCAACAGCACCCTCCCACCCATGTTCCCCAACAACTGGTGTGCATAGGCCTACTGCCTCTGATACTGGAGGTAGCATAGAGGCATCAGGACTAGTAGCCATTGATAGCCTCCTCCTCCAGGAATTTGTCCAACCCCCTTTTGAAGCCATCCAAATTGGCTAAAATTGTGGTAGCAAATTCCATAGTTTAACTCTGCTCTGTGTGAAGAAGTCTTTCCTTTTCTCTCTCCTGAATCTCCCACCATTCAGTTTCATAGGATGACTCCGGGTTCTAGTATTTTGAGAGAGGGAGAAAAAATGTCTCCCTATCCACATTCTCCACACCAGGCATAATTTTGTACACCTATACCATGTCACCCCTATTTTTTAAAAAAAATATACCAGCACAGGCACCATGAAGAACCTTTCAAAAAGCAGCATGACAGAGAAGGCAGAGGCAACCAAATCTTTATTACAACAAAACTTTTTGTTGTTGTTGTTGTTCAGTCGTTCAGTCGTGTCCGACTCTTCGTGACCCCATGGACCATAGCACGCCAGGCCTTCCTGTCCTGCGCTCTCTCCCGGAGCGTGCTCAAGTTCATATTCATTGCATCCGTGATGCTATCCAGCCATCTCATCCTCTGCCGTCCCCTTCTCCTTTTGCCTTCAGTCTTTCCCAGCATCAGGGTCTTTTCCAGAGAGTTTTCTCTTCGCATTAGGTGGCCAAAATATTGGAGCTTCAGCTTCAGTATCTGTCCTTCCAAGGAGCACTCAGGGTTGATTTCCTTTAGGATGGACTGATTTGACCTCCTTGCAGTCCAGGGGACTTGTAAGAGTCTTCTCCAGCACCACAGTTCGAAAGCATCAATTCTTCGGCGCTCAGCCTTCCTTATAGTCCAGCTCTCACAGCCATACATTACTACTGGGAAAACCATAGCTTTGATTAGACGGACCTTTGTCGGCAAGGTGATGTCTCTGCTTCTTACTATGCTGTCTAGGTTGGCCATAGCTTTCCTCCTCCTCCCTAATAAGCCCTTTTTAATTAGGAAAGCAGTTTCGGAGACATTTTAATCCCAGACATGCTGCCTTGGAGCTAAAAAACGTTTTGCCTCTGCTGTTTTGTATTGCTTGTATTGTCTGTTATTCATTTTCTTTTGGGTTTTTTAAAATCATTTTTATATTTTTCTAAGGGCAAAATCCTCTGCACAGAAAAGAAGTCCTACCACTCCAGGCATTCCCCAGCCACCCATTCTGGCTGGGGAATGCTGGGAGCTGTAGGACTTTTTTCCCCCTGTCTAAACATACATAGGATTGCACCCTACGGTGCCTTGTGTAAAGTTTCCTGAAAGCTATTTAATAATAATAATAATAAACATTAAAGATCATAATAGAAAAAAATGTCCAAAAGACAGAACTAATTTTAATTAGTATTTCACCACATTTCCAAAGTAATAACATTTAAATAAATAATGTTTAAAAAGAAGAGATTTAACATGAATTGAAGCCAAGTACTCTAAGGGTTGCAGGCCTTTTCCATGTCTGAACATGCACAGGGTTGTGCCCTTAGTGGGTTAACTTGTATTTTTTTATATAGTTTTATATTTGGTTTTGGCATTTATTTATTTATTTATTTATTTTTTCATTGCATTGCATTGCATTGCATTGCATTGCATTTCTATACCGCCCAATAGCCGAAGCTCTCTGGGCGGTTCACAAAAATTAAAACCAAACGGCACACATTTGCAGCTACGTGGTCTGCTTAATAAAGCCCCTTTATTAACCCCTTTATTTAATTTTATTAAATTTCCCCAGTCTATCCTGTAGATCAGTGGGAGCTGACACATCAGCTTATGAGCCGAAGGGTGTGGCTACACTCCAAGGAAAGAAATTACAACCTGAAATTGCAAGCTGCCCAAATGTTGGCATATATTAAGTAATATTACGCAGGGCACTGAAGCCTCAGCCCCCTGGCAAGTCAGAATCCAGCACTGGCTTCTGAGACTTCACCAGTCAGCGACTTTTCTCACTTTCGAGGCTCGATTTGCTGTCATAAGGGCTAGAAACTTGGTATCTTAAAAAAAAAAAAGCAAAAAAAAAGCATGTAAGCAAAAATGATCAGGATGCTGAATCTTCATACCTGGTACAATTTCCAAATGTGTGTAGCATAGTTGCAACGTCGACGCGGCTCTGCGTAAAGCCCCTTTATTAATAAAGCACCCTTCATTATTGCCGCCGTTAACGATAGTTTTATGAATGAAACCCCCGGCGGCGCGCCTGCGGAGGGAGCCGCCCGGGGCCGTATTGGGCGAGGCGCCCTCTTCCCCCCGCGCGCTGCATGCTGGCCGTCGTAGTTCCGCCCGCCCCCTTTCCCGGAGCGAGCGCAGAGGCCGCGAACTACAGCCAATGAGACGCCGCGCAGCTGGGACGGGGCGGGCCAGGGCGGTTGCCCGCGGCGTTGCCCCTCTGTTTTGCCCCCGCCGCTCCGCGCACGCGCAGGGCGTCGCCTTCCCGCCAGGGCTGCTCCCAAACTCCGTCGCGCGCTCGCGCCCCTGGGGCAGGTGAGGAGCTGCGCGCGCAGTGGAGCCCTTTGCAAGGGGGGGGGTGCTTGCGTGAGTCATGGCCCGGGGGTCCCCCCCCCCTCTCTCC
This sequence comes from Heloderma suspectum, assembly GCF_057233095.1. Classification (NCBI taxonomy): domain Eukaryota; kingdom Metazoa; phylum Chordata; class Lepidosauria; order Squamata; family Helodermatidae; genus Heloderma; species Heloderma suspectum. Next base: position 9,843,538 of record NC_139461.1, read on the forward strand.
CCAGGCCAGAAAGGGGGAGGCGGAGGTCGTGGGGGGCCAAGAGCGGCGTCCCGCGGGAGCACTCGCCTGCCAGTGCAAGAGAGGAGCCATTTGCCGCGGGGTAGAGGCCGGGGATGTGTCTGCCTTTGCCGTGGGGCTGGCAGAGGGGCTGGGAGAAGGGTGGCCCAGCGGAGTGCGTGCTCCAGCTTTCCACCCTCCGCAGATATTTTGGACTCCAGCTGCCATCAGCCCCTAGCCAGCGTGGGCCAATGATGAGGCATGCTGGGAGTTGCAGTCCAAGAGTCTAGCGGGCACCAGGGGTGCGTGTGTTGTTGGGGGGGGGGGGAGTTGAAGGCTGCCCGAGCGTCGCCTGATGAATCGTTGAGGGCAGCGTGGTTTGATTCTGCCGAGGTCCAAAGCGCCCTCCTCGCCGAGCCTTTCAGAGGGGAGGGCTCGTGTGTATTAGTAGACCCGTGATAGCTGCCACCCCCACTGCCACGCGCCGCCTTTTCCTTTTGTGCTGTAGCCCTTATTCTGGACCGCCCAGAGAGCGTTGGGGATTGGGCGCTGGAGAAATGCGATGAATGAATAAACATCTTGTTGTTGTTTATACATTTATGCTGTGTTACATTATTGCTTTTATATTGATCTTACTGTTGATTTGCGATTGATTGATTGATTGGCTGATTGTACCCTGCCTTTCTACCAAGAAAAATGGCACTCCAGGCAGCTTTGAGGATCCCTGACATGTCGCATTCATGGTTTCACGCTTGTATTATCGGGGTGTGTGTGGTTTACTTATTGTTGCATGGTGTAGCAAATACTAAATTGCATTATAGTATTACAAGGATGAACCTTCACAAGGCTCTGGCTTGTGTGCTCTTCTCTTTCCTCCGCAGCGGTTATGAGAAACAGATCAAAAGTTTCCGCTTTCACTTCTGAACTGACTACGCGTCCTGCATTGTGTCCGCACTTGGGGAACTGATCTGTTTGAACTCTGCTTAGTTGAAATAAACCAGAATGAAACTGTGGCTCGTTTTCATAACACAAAACAATGGTTTACTGTTCCATGTGAATTTGGCCTTTATCTTAGTGCTTAATGTTACAATTTTTTTCCCCTCCTGCACTGTACATTGCTTTGAGGGCGCTTTGGGAGCAGGAAAGCAGCCTATTAATCTTAAAATAACTAAATATTAATTATCACCCTGAACCCTCTACTAGAAGGATGCTTCTCTGCTTTCATATATTGGGCCTAAAAGATGGGGCTGTTGCAGAGCCGACGGCCCCCTTGTATTGCTTTTCAGCAGTTCTCTGGCTTGTGTTGCACAGTCCAATCATGTGGCTCGCGGAGATTCCACCCGGGAGTAGCTGTCTAGGAGGATCTTTACTATTATTATCTTTACCTGAGCTTTGCCATTTGCTCATTTCTCAGAGTATAGATATTTACTCTGCAAGCAAGCAGACATTTCCTTTCCATCTTATAAAAATAAACTGCCCTTCCCAGTATCTGCCTGCCATCCCTCCTTCTTAGAAAAGTTCTGGACACTGAATTGTCTCAAGTAGACAGAGGCACCTGTGCAAGGACACACAGGCTTTCTTGAGCGAAAAGAAAACAAGATAAAAGAAGAGTGTGAGTTACTTAGGGTGCAATTCTATGGATGTTTAAACAGAAAAAAAAGTCCTACAAAAAATGTGGCATGCTGGCTGGGGAATGCTGGGAGTTTTTTCTGTCTGAACTTGCCTAGAATTGAGCCCTTAATTGTTTTAAGGTTGGAGTAATGCAGCTGAATTATGCAAGCAACATATGAAAAGCAGCAAAAGTAAAATCAAAAGCAGCAGCACTGTTATGAGCATTGGAAAGAGGCGTAAATGCTCTCTTTACGTGGAAATAAACAAGTTTTAGTGATTAGATTATGCAGTTAGTATGCATCGTGGTTGAAAATAGTATGAAATATTTCTGGAGAAACTTGATTGAAATCAATTATTTAAATTTGCCCTTTTCTCTTAGGGCGTAATCCTATGCATGTTTAGACAGAAAAGCAATCCTAAAAGTCGCGTGCTAGCCAGGGCATTCTGGTAATTGTAGGCCTTTTTTTCTGCCTAAACATACGTACATAGGAATGAACCCTTAGGGCATAATCCTATCTGTATGCCTGTCAGTCTCTGAACTTGGAGGATGACGGGCATCCTATGCAGAGCGGGAGGAGTGCAGATGTGATCTTCACCTCCACGCTTCTCCCGCTCTGCATTTTTGCTAGATGGGCTTTTTTGCCTGTCTAGCTAGGCCTCTGCAGAGGGGGAGGAAAGGAGGTTGGGGATAGCTTGTATCTCCACTTCCTCATTCCCCTTCCCCCCCTACCCATAGAACTGCCCACTTTGCGACCTCGGAGAGGCAGCCCGGTGCAGTTCTCTCCGTGCGGAGGGGGAGGGGGGAGGAGTTCGGACTCCTGGGTCTGAGGTTGGAGAGCTGTCTTGGACAGTGGATCCAGGAATCCAAAATAACCTGTTGCCTCCCAACCCCAAGATGCCATCTAGGGGCCATAGGATTGCTCTCCCCATAACTTAAATTGCCTGGATTTAAAGCAAGGGTGAGAAAAGTGTGGTCATCTAGATGTTGATGGACTGCAACTCTTATCAGCCCTAGTCAGCATAGCCAATGGTGAGGGATGATGGGAATTGTAGGCCAAAACATCTAGAGGAAACAGCAAGAGGGGAAGGCACTTCTGTGTCCCAAAGGAAAAGAGAAAATATTTTCAGGTGCCTCAAAAAACATTTATGCCCTTTCCCCAAATGTGTCATAAAGAATCCTTCCAGTGCTGCTTCTGGCTTAAAATGTCCATTCCTGCACTAGAATATGTTGGGAACCAGGATATATACATATCTATCTGAGAGAGCCACGGTTTCAATTAGGCCTGGAAAGACCCGAAATCGGTCTCCACTTCGCTGTCAAGCTTGCTGGGTGACTTTGGCCAAACTGCTTTTTCTCAGCCTAATCTACTTCGGAGGCTTTTTGTGTTGATAATTGAGGTGGGGGAGAAACCTGAGTTTCTTGGAGGAAGGGCAATGTAATAAATAAATAAATAAATAAATAAATAGATAGATAGATAGATAGATAGATAGTAATATATATTTAAAGGACTGCCTCTCTCAGCAAGATCCTGCTTTAACCATGGAGGTCCAGCTCCATATCTCACCAGCTTCAGCGGTACAGTTGGTGGGAACACAGGACAGGGCATTCTTAGTTGCTGCACCCAGAACTATGGAACACTGTCCTGTGGGAGGTTTATCTAGCATTTTCCTTACTGGCCTTCTAACACCTAGTAAAGATGGTACTCTTTTTTTTTTACATGCCTTTCATATTAACTATGGTGTCCCCTGATTGGCTGATTCTGTTGCTAATTTTGCTTCTGTTCCTGATATTTAAGATTTTGGCCAGGTTCAGATGCAATGCTATCTCATGTCATAGCATTACAAGAATGAGCCTTCTTTTTATCCCTTCTGTGCATGAGAAAGAGATGAAGATCTCCCGTTTTCATTTCCGCACTCACCACAGTTGACCGTTGCAGCTTGTTTGAATGGTGGTTGCTTGAAACCAACCAAGCTCAAACCATGGTTCATTTTCTTAATGCTAAACAATGGCTTAGCATTGCATCTGATCCTGGCCTTTATATCATGTTTTGTAACCTTATGGTTTGTTTTGTATTATGCGCCCCCACTATACGGTGCTTTGAGGGCACTGGGAGATCTGGGTTCTAGTCCCCACTCGGCCATGGAAGCTCACTGGGTGACTTTGGGCCAGTCACAGACTCTCAGCCCAACCCACCTCACAGGGTTGTTGTTGTGAGGATAAAATGGAGAAGTTGAGGATAATGTAAGCCGCCTTGGGTTCCTTGCAAGAGGAAAAAAGGCGGGGTATAAATGCAATAGATAGATAGATATATAGATAGATAGTGATTATCGCCCTGAACAGACTCCCCCCCTTGAGGGGTTCTTCTCTATGTGCATATGTTAAGCCTAAAAGATGGGGACGGGTTGCTGAACTGAGGGCACCATTGCATTGCTTTTTAACAATTCCCTTTCTTGTGTAGTAGGGATTGTCTACATGTCTTTTATTTCGCTTCCTGTAGTAACGAGGTGGGGCTCACATACCTTGGAATCTGTCTTTACAGCATTGAGGGCTAGAACCTTGATAAGTTTGGGGGGGTGTTAAAGTAAGCTGAGCTTCCTGGAATGCTGAATTGTTGCCCAAGGTTCTGTGCTTATGATGGTGGAGTTGCAGCACACCTTTGGGGTTGGACTTGATGGCCTTGTAGGCCCCTTCCAACCCTATGATTCTATGATTCCACCTCATAGGAGCGTATCACATTTCATTCACTCCGGAAACTCTTATGATGCTTTATAGCTGGAACGTCGTGGGCATGTTTTACTCTGCCGTCCGTGCTGTTGTGTCTCCATGGGGCTTGGAGGCTAGGTGCCTGATATCACGGACTGGGGATTCTCTGACTCTGGCCAATTGTGCTGGTGTGGTTTCCTGTTTTGCCACACTAGGCCACAAGATAAGCTGTTTTGCCTGTTTCATTTTTAATGATGGTGCTGTGTTATTCTTTTGGTTGGTGAGCCATGTGGAGGGCTGCTGGAGAACTGAAAGCTGGTTTTGTACCTAGACAACCCCTCCTCCACCCCTTACAAAACCCAATACTTTTAAAAATACATAGATAACCCAAATTCTTTGCCAAGAATCCAAACCTTGTAAAACTAAATACATTATGTAAAGTAAGCTAATATGCATTGATTTGCTCCTTTATATTTTCATAGGAAGGATAAAAGTATTGAAAATAATACTTCTCTTTTGCATGCTTTATTCATCTTCTGGTAACAATGGGGTGACCCAACAGTTATGCCTGGCACAGCAGTCTTTCCCACAGACCTTGGAATGTATTTTTACAGGCTTGAGGGCTAGAACCTTTTTTTTTTTTAAGTTAGCTGAGGTTCTCAGAATACTGAATTGTTGCCCAAGGTTCTGTGTTTATGATGGTGGAGTTGTATCATATGTGCAGCCTGGTGGGATTTATGTGTGGAGGTGGGAAGTCCCTGTTTGTTTCAAAGACAGCATCCCTCCTCTTCATGTGCTGAAAAAAACTGCTTCTCACATGACCCTTGCATAGCCACACGCCGATGTCTGGATTTCAGAATAGCTGGTGCCATTTGAGGTTGCATCAGTCAAAATGTCTGTTTCTGAGCCTGATAAAGTTATTTTGTTTGTGAACCACCCAGAGAGCTTTGGCTATTGAGCGGTATAGAAATCACAGAAAATAAATAGATAAATACATACAAATATGCTTGGAGCCTTCAAATATATAAGAGTGATGTCAGAACAGGGGTGGCAATTGTTCATTCCATCTAGAGTAGACAGTTTGAAAAGCAATTGGGTTTAACCAAAACCTACCATCTCTTCATTTAAAGGTTAGAAGGGGTTTCCTGTTGGAGGCATGGGAAAAGCAGCCACATTTTGAATTTCCCATCTTGGGTGGGGGTGGGGGTGAGGACACTTTCAGAACTAGTCTGGTTGGACTTCTGTCGGGTGATTGTATTGCTGCATGTTGTCTATATACTTTGCAGCCTTAAAGACTTAACGGTGAAAGTGGAGAGTCTCAAAATGCTGCATTCTTTACCCAATAGTGTGCAGTGAGATTGTGTGCAATTGTGTGCAGTGTTATAACAAGGTGTGTGGTGGGGCCAGACGATCCCTTGGGATACTTCCTGCACTATGATTATTAACTTTGTATGCATATCAGAAGAATGGTGGGTAGCTCCACTTCTCAGTCCAGTTTATAGTTCCACTTAGAACTGGTTCAAATATGGATAACATTTCCCATGTGATGTAAGGCATCTTTTACCAGTTGCGTAGGTGATGTAGGCCTCACCTGTTCTGGAAGGGTGCAAACTTGTTATGACAATTTTGTCACATCTAGGAGCGCTTCCTGTGATGTGCTGTAGATGGAGGTGGCCTTTCTGGTATCGAGAGGTGGGAGCTTCAGCCAGCTTGGCAGCTGGCCCAGCTACCAGTTGGCTTCTGGTTCCCATTCAAGTTGCTGGTTTTGTCCTTGAAGACGGACAAAACCATCTTTTCCTCCTAGTGTTCCTGCAACAGCACCCCCCCCCCCACATGACACATTCTAGAAAGATAGGCATGTCAGTCTGTTGTAACAAAAACCAACAAAGAGCCCTGAGGTCCCTTAAAGCAGGGGAGGGCAGAAAGTAGATCTCCAGATGTTTGGGACTTCAAATCCCAGCATTCCTGACCATTGGCCATGCTGGCAGGGGCTTCTGGGAGTTGAAGTCCAAAACATCTGGAGCTCTACCTTCTGCCCACCCTGGCTTAAAGACAAAACAAATGGTAGCATAGGCTTCTGTGGGATGGAGCACACTGTTAGATGCATGACGTGTTAGCCTCAGTCTTGTAGGTAAGTACAGAGAAGAAGAGAGTGGGAGAAGGTGTGTGTGTGTGTGTGTGTGTGTGTGTGTTTTACAAGTGAGAGCAAAAGGCTAAGCAATGCAAGAGATTATTATGCACAAAATAAATGAAACCTGAAATCCAGCCCAACATATAAAAAAGCCAATTGGAGTGGGTGTGGCCACTCCTCACTGGCGGTGAATTGGGGAAGCATGATCAATAGTTTATGTAGACTTCCCCAAAGGGACGATTCTTCTTTTTTGTAGAGAACTAGCCACTCTCATTTCCTATTGAGCCCCAGTCTGATAGTGTCAGACTTGCAAAGGAATTCCATCTCCGTTCTGGATCTTCTTTGAAACTGTTTTTACTGGAGCATGGCAACTTTCTGTTATAGCTAGGCTGAAATGCTCCCCACTGATTTCTGAATGTTACCGTTTCAATGTCCTATTTGTGTACACTTATCCTCTTGTGAGGCAGCAACCAATGAAAGTGGTGAAAGAACACTGCTGCCACATACCATAGTAGTGTGGCTGACGTTGAGATCTTGTTGACTCGTTGAGATAATGACTTTTGAATAGATATGTGACGGAGTTGGCACTGCAGTTTCTTTTGGGATGGGTTCCTGGGGTTGAAACTCTATTCAGTGGTCCCTGTTGTTTGTGAGTTGTTGTTTTAGGGCTTGGGGGGGGGGATTTGAAAGTGATATTAGGCCTTCCACCTGTGGCCTGTGAGGATGAAGGATAATTTTCCAAGATAACCTGTAAATCAGAAGTGGAGAACCTGTGCTCCCCCAGATTATGTTGGACTCGGGCTCCCATCAGCCCCAGAGAGCATTGCTGATGACAAGGAATTATGGGAGTTGGAGTCCAACAACATCTGGAGAGCCAGGGGGTTCCCTGCCCCTGCTGTAGATCCATGATGATGAAGGTCTGCGCATGCTGGTAGGTCCGTGCCATGGTCCTGATCCTCCAAGCCATGGAGGATTGTCCCAATTCACATCTACTGCCTAAGAATCAGTGCCTTGCCTTTCAGCCCATTTTGCCAAATAATAGTTTTTTTTAAAAGCACTAATATCTCCATAGCATCACCACGTAAAAGACTATATAGTAACCTTAGGAAGGGCAGATATTTCAAACAATTAGAAGCCTGTACTTTCCCCCATTTTCATATCGCCAAAAGACGCCCCTGTGGGTCCAGACTCCACAATAAGCTAATGGGCCTCAGCCTTTGGATGGGAATGCTAGCCCCACAACTTTTCCCAGTCACATCTGTTGAGACTTCAGGTAGTTGAATTTGGGATTTTCTTTTACTGCATGATTTCAGGCTCCCTTTCAGTGCAGTTCCATCTTGTTCTGCCTTCAGCGCTTTGCTTCTACATTGTGTCTCTGCATGGACTGCTTTATTTTGGTTAAATTGTGTCGCAGGAGAAAGGTAAGCAGCGTTTTAATTCTTATCAGGATCAATTCTTATTGTTTAAGTATTGAGCGGCATTGTGAGCGGAGAGAATATTATCTAGTACTTTAGGTTGGAGTTGCTATTTAGGGTCCAAAGAAGAACAAAATTGAGTATGTTTTACAAGACCTAATGAAACTTTTACGATCCTAAACAAAACGAAACCCTTCTTCAAGCGTTTGTATGAATTAGGTTTTAGATGCTGTATAACAGGGGTCCCCAAGCTTTTTAGGCCTGTGGGCACACCTGACATTTTTAAAAAGTGCCCTGAGCACCATCACAAGTTGGCTGTGGGGGTGTGTGGGGGGTGATCACAAAACATGATGGGAGTGCCCCCCCTTATCTGTGTTTGTGTGTGTGTTTACGCTTGATTGTACATCCTGTGCGTGTGCTACTCACTCTGGCTTCTCTCTCTGCCCCCTCTTCCTTTCTTTAGCTTTATGTAGGGAGGGAAAAAGGTATCCCTGCAGAAAAATAGCTGGAGGGGGGAGGGATGAAGTCTTCCCCCGACCAAGGACCCTTGGAGAAGCAGGGTCCATGTTGTAAGGGTGGGCTTCGACCCTCTCCGTCCATTCTTTGGACAGAGGACTTCCCCTCTCCCTCCCTATGTAAGCTAATGGATGGATTGGTCTATTGGCTTGAATAGGGAAAGGCAAAGCCCCCCTGCTAAAAATCAGCTGGGTGGGTGCCATGGCACCCTGCTGTCGAAGGTGTAGGTAACCATTGCAGAAGTATGCTTGTACGTGGTAATCTCACAGTAAAACAAACAAAAAGTTTACTAAAATGTACCCAGGAAGCTCTCTTATTTGTGGGAACTATAACACAGTATATATTTTTGGTCGTCGTGTATGATCGTGCATGTGGATATACACAACAAATTCGAATGAATGACTGTGATGCATGTTATGCTTCCACGACTGCTATGGTGTTGTATGGGTTTTCTGACTTATTGGTGAGGCTGAGAGGCAGACCACTAGGTAAGGGGTTTCGCCAGACAATTAGCGGTGGGGGGAACTTCCTTGATAAGAGCACTGGGTGGTTGATCGCATATATAATGGTGGCAGAATTCTAGAAACACTGAGTTGGACTCGATGGTCTTATAGGCCTCTTCCAACCCTACTATTCTATGGTTCGATGAGTTTTGGAGTGGAGGATTAACATGTTGTGCTTCGCTAGTGGTGCTCCCCCCAGATCCTGGGTGCGCACATAAGCTTTGAACACAGGAAGTTGCCTCATATTTAGTCAGATCATTGGTTCATTTAGCTCAGTATTGTCGACACTGAGTGGCAGCAGGGACTCCAGGGTTCCAGGTACAATCCTTTCCTAGCCCTACCTGGAGATTCTGGGGAAGGAACCACGGACCTTCTGCATGCAAAGCAGGTGCTCTACCACTGAGCTACGGCTTCTCCCTGTCATCTGAGATCCATGGTACCCATGGACAAGCCCCCCCCCCCCCCGCACACAGTAATGTCTGCACAGATAATAAGTATCTGCTATAGTGGAATGGTTTTGTGCCCTGCATATGTTGCTCTCTACTTCCCATGGGATTGCAGAAGGGTGGGAATCTCCCATACGAAAGTGGACTAAGGCAAGTTGCATTCGACGAGCAGCCTAGTGAGTATAAACAGGAATATGATGCAGAGTTACAAGACTGTCCCCAAATCTTTTCCTGCATAAGTCATTGTCAAAGGAACTCTGGGGTGCCCTGGAACAAAGTCTGAAAACCACAGCTATAGGTGGGGGTCCAAACACAGCTATAGCAAAAATCTATCTATCTATCTATCTATCTATCTATCTATCTATCTATCTATCTTAAATGAGTCTGTGTTGAACATTCACCAGTTGTGATATTTGGGGAAAAAAGTGCTTCGGGGGGTATGGTGTAGGGGAGAAATATTTCCTGAATTTTCCTTAAATATGCACTTGCCTTAAACATGCAATTCTTCACATTAAAAAAAAAAAAATCACCACCATTCCTTTCCCCTATCTGCTGCTGCTGGGTTGGTCCTGGTTAGGTCTTTTTTCTTCCCATAATGACCCTAGGCAGTTGGGGTTTATGTAGTGAACATGATTCCATCAAAACACTACATTGCCAATCAGATTAGCCCATGTCCTGGTGCCCCTGAGGCTAAACAAAGCTGAGTAACTGTGGGCAGTGCTTCCTGGACCGTATATATGGCTGACCCTCCTAGCCCATCAGGGATCACATAATGAACCGGTGATATCACTGGGGGCAAACAAAGCATATTCAGAGCAATGCTTTCTGAGTAGGCAAAGTGTTTTATCTCTGTTTGCAAAGCAGCCAAAAGGGGAGGACGTTTGATCATGATAAAAATGTTAGTAACGCACTTCCATTTTGGGGGGATTAGCCGCTATCAAACCTGTTTTGCTGGATAGAAAATCCCATGCGTTTCAATGAGTTTTGGCCTAAAGAGGTTCCCTAGCGGGTTGTGCTTCAGATTCAGAACTGAGAAAGGCACCGCATTTGAACCACATTTTGAGGTGTGGTATTTTGCAGTTTGCCTGGGAACTCATTTCACAGAAGGTACGTTCAGCAGTGCAGCTGTACTGTTCCGTTTCTAGAGGCCCCTGGGCTGTCTGGCCATGAGTTTAGGCTGCTACCAAGCCTCTAGCAGAGATCTGATTTTGTCTTCAGAAACGAGGTGAATCCAAAATCAAATGTGCAAGGTACTTTTTGTCGCAGAGCTATTTCTCATAAGCGTCCTCTTTAATTAAATTGACATTTCTCCAAGCGGTGGGTGACAGGCAGGTACAGAATGCCACATTATAACTCCTGAGCTTTATGTTGGGTTGAGAACGGCATTTGGTATGTCAGAGCTGATAGTTCAAGCCATTTAAGTCAACTGTGACTCAGCCACAGCCTACATTTCTGACCTTCTATCGTGTTGCTTTTCCTGTCTGTTGATCAGTAACTCCTTCCTTGGTGTCTTCTTATTTTCTCCCACTCTTGTCTCTGTAACTTGCCCTGCCCCTTGCTTCTCCCAGCGGCACTTAAATGTTCCAGAATACTTTGCAAATCCCAGTTGCCCAAGGCTCAAATATCCACCTCCTACTCTTAATTACACAGTTCTCTCCCACCTGATTCAGACAGAGATGACCTGGGCAGAATGTAAAGTTTGGCATGGGAAGGCAAAAATGCAGTCTCTTCCAGAACAAAATTTGGAAGATCTCCTTGGCTGCTGCTGCAGCAACAACTTCTGTTCTTCTGCAGTAACTTGGCTTTTGGGCAAGTGATTCCTGGATTCGATTTGTACACTTTTAGATGATTTTTGGAAAGAGGAATAGGAATTCAGAAGAGATCTTGAATAGTGGAGTATCCCTCTCAGTCACATAGACACATACACTCTTTCCCCCCACCTCCCCCAGGCAAGACAAATCCTCATCCAGCACTAAGACAAGTCCAGCAGTAAAACTAATTGCCAATCAGGAGTAAACACCCTTTGTATCCATTCCAGATTAGCAACTGGTTTTACTGGAGAATGCTTCTTCTGGCGGAGAGCTACACGGAAGTGAACACGGGATTCCTAACCCCACGGTTGCCCCCTAAAGTGCAAAGTGGCAATATGTATGGGGGGGGGGGATATGCAGAGGACAGTGGATGTCTGGGAAAGGACTGCTTAATAGTTCCCCCATTATTAAGCCTTTCTGAGGTGTTTTTGGACCAGTGGGGGAAAGCAGATGCTGGTGGCGGTGGAGTTTCAAAGAAGAAATAGTGCTGATGGGGAGCTATCCCATATGCCATTTTGCCCTCTCAAGTGTGCCTCCTCTGTAACTTTGCACATCAGTGTTGCAAATGGGTTTGGGAATCATCTGCTCCTAAGAAGGATTGGAGGGTGCAGGAGCTAGGTCTCTTCCCCACACTACCCACAAACTGATTGCTGATAGGTCTCATATCTGCAACGGCTGTTCTGTCCACATACCTCCCCCTGCCCCCGAGTTGGTAATTACGAGCCCTAGGTTTTCCCCAGTGGCTGCTGTTTGCTGATCCCTACTGTACACATACCTTCGTGTTCTCCTTGCCATTTTGAGAACCAGAGGCTCCTGTTCTTGCGCGATTTATGCCAAAGACATTCCTGGTGTCAGAGATGACTACTTCCCATCAAGATTTCATATAAAGTGTGGCCATTAAATTTCTGCAGGTCTCCTTTTTTTCTTTCCCTTTTTCTTTTTGTGCTTGTGTGTTCATTGTTGAGAAGAATAGATGCAAAGTTAATGGCTGGAACGACAGCTTAGATCATTTTGATCACCGGCCCTGGGTGCAGGTCAGGTCTTTTGGTGGAGGACAACCCCGATAATTGCTCTTGGCTGCAACTGGAGCAGCTGAATACTTAATCTGGCTTTAGATTTAAGTCTCTGCAATAAGTCACAGAGCAAAGTCTCCACTATCCATTCTTGTCGCGATGGGGAAATGTAGATGAAATGGAACTCTGCTGACACATTGGCTACCAATGATTCTATTTTAAAAATGCTGTGCCTGGCTGTTTTTTTCTTTCTTTCTCTCCCCCCCTCAGCTCACTATTTATTACCTATTCACCTGCCTTGAAACAGGACCCATAATCTTTGATCAATTGGGTTTGTAAAGTTTTTTTTAAGATGCATTGTACCTCTGCTAAAATGCGTCTTTGTAACTTATCCTACTCCACTGTAATTAACTCTGTTGTGTCTGATTCTCTTTGTGAAGGGAAAACAGGGTTGGGGCTTGTATGTGTGTGAACATTGTCCAAGTCCCAAGCAAGAATATCTGGGCAAAGGAGTTGCTGGAAAAATGCAGGCATCCATTTGGCTGCACGTCAAGGGTTGACGCCACCTTTTCATCCTTGCCCACTGCAGCTAAACTACAGTTCTTCATCTTGGTCTGTGCACTAAGCCTTACCTCTCATATGTTTGCAAGGGCCAGTCCCAGTGGTGGCTTCTGTATCCTTTAAGACAGGGGTGCAGAAACTCAGTCAACCTTTTGGGATTCCCCAGTTGGCCATGCCCCCTTTCTCTGACCACGGATTGTTCCGTGCTTTTCTGGCTTTTATTTATTTATTAACAATATTTATCTGCTACTCCATATCTAGAGCAGATTTTGGAGCGGTGAACACCAGAAATAAAACAGTAAAAGAATAAAAAGATTAAAACACCACATTAAAATTACACTTGTTTAAATAACATAATGCCAATAAAAAAAGGTGGCTGGTCAGTTAAGGAAATGACTCCTGGAAGAGTGCTGTTTTCAGGAGGCGCCGGAAACAACATAGTGTTGGCGCCTGCCTAACCTCCAGGGGCAAGGAGTTCCAAAGAAAGGGGGCCACCATGGTGAAGGCTGTTCCCCTGTTGGACTCCAATTGGGCCATAGGTCCATATGGAACCACCAGGACCATGCCCTCCAATGACCCCAGTAACCGGGCAGGTTGATGAGGGAGAAGGCACTCTCTCAGGTATTCTGGTCCCGAGTTGTTTTCCACAGTTCCCCCCGTTCCCTCCTTCTGAAAGGTTTCAGTGCCTCTCTGAAGACTTAGCTACTGGCTCTAGGAGATGTAAGCTAAAATATGCAGGTACTATGGCCCCACCCTTTTCCTTTTGGCCCTGCCCACCTCTGGAATGTGGCCCCCAAGAGGTTCTCCAAAATGGAATTTGACCCTCAGGCTGAAAGAGGTTCAACATCCATGTTTTAAGAACTGTACAGTAGGGAAAACTCTTCAAGACGTGTCTTCTCCTGACACTGCTGCATTAAGAACATAAGAGACATGCTGGATCAGACCAAGGGTCCATCCAGTCCAGCACTCAGCTCATACAGTGACCAATCAGGAAAAACTTCCTGAGTGTCAGAGCAATACGACAATGGAACCAATTACCTGGGGAGGTGGTGGGCTCTCCCACACTGGAGGCCTTCAAGACGAGGCTGGACAGCCATTTGTCGGGGATGCTCTGACTTGGATTCCTGCATTGTGCAGGGGGTTGGACTTGATGGCCTTGTAGGCCCCTTCCAACCCTACTATTCTATGATTCTATGACTGGGAGCCCACAAGCAGGACATGAGTTCAACAGCATCCTCCCACCCATCTTCCCCAGCAACTGGTGTACAGAGGCTCACTGCCTCTGGTACTGGAGGTAGCACATAGCCATCAGGACTATTTATTATTTATTGTATTTATATCCCACCTTAGTAGCCATTGAGAGCCTTCTTCTCCAGGAATTTGTCCAACCCCCATTTTTTTTTGTTTTTTTGTTTTTGCAGAAAACCCATGCCTGATCAGATTTGGACCATGCTGGTTTATGCTGCTATTCTTCTTACTATACTTGGTTACTCGTTTCAATTTTAAGGGCCTGATTCTTTTTTTCTTTCTTTCATGTGTGTGTACAATTCCATGCATAGCTGCTTGTGGTTGTACTGCAGCATAGATTTTGTAGTCTTAAAGCTGCACAGTCTTACTATTTATTTATTAATTAGATTTATTAGCCGCCCATCTTGCTGGGTACCTGGCCACTCTTGGCAGCGTAAAATACAAACAACAACACAAAATACAACAAATCAACTGAATAAAACAACATTGCTCTAAAATAACCCGAACCCACCCCAAATGCCTGCCTGAACAGCCAGGTTTTCAAAGCCCGGTGGAAGCTCATCAAAGAGGGGAATGGTGGAGGTCACTAGGGAAGGAATTCTGCAGAGTGGGGGCCACCATAGAAAAGGCTCTCTCTAGTCCTCACCAGCCTAGCTGATGGGACAGACAGAAGGCCTTCCAAGGCCGATCTCATTGAGTGACATCCCTGGTGTTGCTGGAGGTGCTCCTTAACATAGAGTGGGCCGGAACTGTATAGGGTTTTAAAGGTCAATGCCAACACCTTGAATTGGGCTCGGAAAACAACTGGTAGCCAGTGCAACTCCTTCAGCACTGGAGTGATGTGATCTCGCTGACGGCTGCCTTTAATCAGTCTTATTGATGCATGGCTCTCTTTAAGAATGGCTTGGCATAAAAAGGCTGAAATGTAGCAAGAATATAGACTGTTTGGCGTGGTCAAATGCAAGTAGGATGGGAATGAAGGTGGTTTGGTGCAAAAAGTGACATGAAAGAATGCAGATATTGCAAAAACATATAGCTCAGCAAAAGGACATGTACTTTGCATGCAGGAAGTTCCAGATTCAATGTGTGACATCTCCATGGCATCTGTCCCTGTGAAATTTAGACACGCGCACACACAATTCCCAGCCCTGCACTCCTCAACTGATCTATATAGATTCGGTGAGGGAGAGCATTTTCCTTACCCATTGCTGAGAGAAGCTCACTTTCTCAACAGTGATGAGGAAAATGGTTTGCTGCTTGCTGGAGATAAGCCCTTTCTCCGGCCGACTGAAGGAAAGGGGTTATCTCCAGTTAGCAGCACAATGAAGTCGAGCCCTTTCCACTCCCTTGGCACTGGGGCAGGGGAAAGAGGAGAGACCTGGGGAAAAGTCTGGCAGGCTGGATTGGGATCTCATGGTGGTGGTGGTGGTGTGTGGGGGGGGTAGGTTCCCCATGCCTGGCTTATAGAGTAAGTGGTAGTAGATGGATAAGTGGTCTGATGCAATAAAAAGCAGAGAACCCATGTGGTGTGGTGGCTAGAGTGTTGGACTGGGACTCAGGAGATCCTGATTCTAGTCCTTGCTTAGTCATGAAACTCACTGGGTGACTTTGGGGTAGTCGCTGATTCTCAGCCTAACGTACCTCACAGGGTTGTTGTGAAGACAAAATGGACGGGGAGGACTGTATGAGCTGCCTAGAGTTCCTTGCAAGAGGGGAAAAAAGGGGATAGAAATGTAGTAATGATAATAAACGGAAATAGGGTCAGCATTGTGTGTTCTGTTTCCCCTCTCTTCCTGGTGGAAGGCTGCCATTTTTGTACCATTCCAGGCTTTATTTTCTGGTTGCCAACGTCGACACAGCCCTGTAAATCACCAAGCTAAAAGGCTACCTCTCTGTTGTGTTGTGCGTTGCCTGATTTCGTGTTGATCCATGTTGACAGTAATCAAAGTAAACTTTTGGTGGTGGTGAACTGCAAGGCCGCGGACCGCGGTGGCTTAGTGGTTAAGACGCTGAACTGTAGACCGGAAGGTCGGCAGGACGGCAGTTCGAGAGCCGAGTGCCGCGTGACGGAGTGAGCTCCCGTCTTCAGTCCCAGCTCCTGCCAACCTAGCAGTTCGAAAGCAAGAAATTGCAAGTAGATAAATAGGTGCCGCTTCGGCGGGAAAGGTAACAACGTTCCGTGCACCTCGGTGTTCAGTCATGCTGGCCACACGACCACGGAAGCGTCTTCGGACAGCGCTGGCTCTTCGGCTTAGAAACGGGGATGAGCACTGCACCCTAGAGTCGGACCCGACTGGCTGGGGACACCTTTACCTTTTAATCTTTTAACTGCAAGGCACTAGTGTTACCCCCCCCCCCTTTGGAGAGTGACACGTATGCTAATGCCTCTGGACGTAAGCAGGAATTACCTCATTCTAAGATGTGCAACCAAGCAGGTGGTGTGCCCCTTGTGATGGGCATCCCTTGGTTAGAAGGAGTCTTGCTCCTTGTGCACTCCAAAAATGTAAATTCGAAATGCATCTGACACACTGAATGGGTTGATTAGAAATACCTGGTTCATTGAGAATAGGGAGGAGTGTCAGGGGTCCTGCAGATGGGAATGTCAGGCTTGAGCCACAGCTGGCTTCCAGAAGATTTAGGCTATGGGACACTCTAGCACAGGGGTGTGGAACCTCCTTCAGCCCAAGTGCCGAATTCCATTTTGGAGAAGCTCCCAGGGGTGGCTTTCAAGTAGAAATGGGGACAAAACCTGGGAAACCATTAAACAATAGAATAGGGATAAAACTTGGGGAACCAATAACAGATAGCTGATTGGGGGGGAAGGGGGCATGTTCATCTGGGGAACTCAGGGGGCCAGGTTTGGCATTCAGGAAGAATCCTCTTTGGAGCATAACCTAGAGCTCTCTAAACTGAACATTTCAGAGGAGTTACCTGTTTCAGGGACCTTTAGGTTGATCAGAGGGGTTAAAATCCCTTGTCTCACTCGGAGGAGCATCATAGCTCCAGGGAGTGCAGGTGCTTAAAGGTCAAGGCTCAGTCAGCAGATACATAAGTGTCTGCCTGAGGAATACAGGCTTCTTGTGAGTAAAACTCTCCTTATGAGTAGACCTTTTCTCTGGTGACTCAGATGGCCTGCAGCTGTGCCCTGTGTGGAACTGAATGCTCAGGCTTAAAAACCTTCACTTCCAGTCAGAGAGCTGCTGGAACAACGTGTGTTCTCCAGCTCTCAGACACTTGTTTCAAATTCCCTGGCTTGATTGTTCTTTGTTGGACCCTATGTGTATGGACCGTTAGAACAGACTTTGCTTCTGGTACTGCCCCTTGATGGTTTCTAGCTTCTCTGTCTTTGCACCACCTCAAGCAGGACTGATGGCCATTTGCTCCAGCTCATCAGTGTAGCATGTTTATACCAAAGGTGCTTTATAATGGAACAACTATATCATAAATATAAGTAATTATATAATTAAAATTAGTAATTATCACAGAAACACAAAATATAAAAAGCCAGCAGAAAAGCAGATGCAGTCAAAAGTCCTCAAGAGGCCTCATGCGGCTGTTAGCTTTTTAACAACTGGTATGCCTGGCAGTTCTTTCTGGGGAGAGGGTCCCACAATGCCATGAGATGCCATGACCAGAAGACCATCTCCTTGCTGACAGTGGTGACGCCTGAAGCCACTAGGGACCTGATTATTCTTTATAATATAAGCAGCCTTCCCCAACTTGGTGCCCTCCAGATATTTTGGACTACAACACACAGCATTCTTCACCATTGGCCATGCTGGCTGGGGCAGATGTAAATCAAAGTCCAAAACATCTGGAGGGCGCCAGTTTGGGGGAGGCTGGTATAAGAACACGGACTCTGTAGCACAGGCCTCCCTAGGGCTTATTTTCAACTGCTGAAGGTATTGGAAGTATTGGAGCTGTCCATGGTCCTGAAGATCCCATGTCAGACCAGCTCCCTGCCTTGTGTCTCTTTCATTTGCTGTTGGGCCTCATGAAGGCTGAGGCCTACAGAAGCAGAGAGAGAGAGAGAGAAGGTCAGGCTTAGAGGCCTGGGGTTTTCTGCTGGGAGGGGGTAACCCTGGAGTAGTTTCATTTCTCCGGTTAAGTGTCAGTTCAATTTCTCCACTTAAATTTCATTTCTTCAGGTTTGAAGCAATACTTTCGGTTTTGAGGGAGGAGGGTATATAAAGAGAGCGAGAGAACCAGGAAGAGAGAGATAGGCAGATCCTGAAGTGAGAGCAGAGTCTGAAGAGTGAGCTGGAAGAAGCAGCCTAGAAAAGTGTAAGGGCAGCTAGGGTAAAAGAACTTGCATTTTGCAAATTTTATTTTCCATTAATACCTTTTGTATCACTCAGCTCTCTTGTGTAAATACCTTTAGTTGTGATTTGCTAGCTTTAAACTTACCAGTAAACTGTTGTGGTTAAACCCTGTGTCTAGAGTGTCAGTCACCCCATGTTTACAGTCTGAACCCCACGTTTCTGGGAAAGAGAGGATTGTAGGATGTTAAGGGACTTTAAGGAGGCACGAGGTCCTTAAGAAGTTGCTCAGGAGGTCCAGTTCATAAGTGGAACCTTGATAGTCCTCTATCTTCATGTAATCACAGCTGCCTAGGAGAAGGAAATTCCTGGAGGAAAAGGCTATCAATAGCTACTAGTCCTGATGGCTGCCAGTAGTAGAGGCAGTAAGCCTATGTGCACCATTGTTGAGGAACATGGGTGGGGGGGTGCCGCTGCACTCATGTCCTGCTTGTGGGTTCCTGGTCGACAGGTGGTTAGCGATTGCATAAACAGAATCCTGGACTAGACGGACCCTTGGTCTGATACAGCAGGGCTCTTATGACTACTGCAGAGATGGGAATCTGTGACCTGCCACTGTTGTGGGACTCCAACTCCCATCAGTCCCAGCCAGCATGGGCTATGGTCAGGGATGCTGGGAGTTGTGGCACTCCAGATGTTATGAGACAACAAGTCTTGTCTTCGGCCCACTGCCTCTCCCTTACCCTGTACACTTTGGCCAGTCCAAATGGGACAAGCTGTGGAGATGTAATTGCCAGGTGTGGTGTTGATGGGGCCATAGAGAAAGAATGATGCTGTGAGACCCACTCTCTTGTTCTGTGAGCAACATCTGCTTCTCCGGCAACGGTTGGGCCATCCTTGCATTTTTCAGTATATGAAATACAGAATGAAACCTTGGCCTTTGAGGAAGCATCAAGGCCGCTGCATTGAGCACAATAGAGCAGATATGTTTGAAATGAAAGTTGGAAGTGTTGGCTTTCTTACTCTAAGGACAACTGGGGTTGTTTTGTTTTAAATCTTGGCCTGCTGCATTGAACTGTTTGTGCTATGGGGGCTGAATTGTATGCATCCTGTGGAAAGCATTATATTAGCATTGGTAAAATTGAAAGATAACATAATCTCTGTAGCTCCTGGCATTCAAGGAGAGGACGACATCCAACATCATGTCTAGTTTGGCCCATTGTCACATGGTTAGCTCTGGCATCCTTTAAAGAAATAAAAATAAAATAAAGGACAACAGCAAATAGCCAGTACGGGGCCTGCTGTGCCAGTTGGGGACCTGGTGAGGGGTTAACCCTTTGCTCCTGCTGCAGTTCTGGTTGTACCCCCCACTTCCCGGTGCCAGCTGTTTTCAATGGGAGGAAAACTGATGAGTTTCTGTGGTGGGAATTTTTTAAAGACTGCACACCATGGCTAACTACATGCCTAACTTCATGTCTAGTTTGGTGCTAAAGAGCTTTTCACTTACAAATTATCGTGTATGATTTTCTCACTTTAGGCAGTGGAGGCTGGTGGCTGTGATGTCAGTGGGGCATTGAAACCACTCCGGGTTTCAATCAGAACTCTAAAGGAGCTCTCCAAGGTGTAGAAGCACCTTGGATAGCTCCTTCAGAGTTCTAACTGGTTCTGACTCAATCCTGGAGCGGATTCACTGCCCCACTAACATCAGAGCCACCAGCCTCCACTGGTAGAAGTAAGTAACCTGGTGCCCTCCAGATGTTTTGGACTACAACTCTCATCATCCCTGAATATTGGCCAGTCTGGCTGGGGCTGATTGGAATTGTAGTCCACAATATCTGGAGGGCATCAGAGGTTAGCTTCCCCTGGTGTAGGGCATTTTTAATATCTGATTGGGGCAAAGTGAAATAGAGAAGCAAGACAAGTTTAGTTTTAGCCCAGGAAGGTAAAGCAAACATGGAAAGGGAATATAGTAGTAGGCTTGATGGGACTCGAAGTGTCAGGAAGCAGGAACAAGGCAGGCAGACCTATATAAAATAATTCTTAGGGCTCCAGTTCTATGAGTGACTGAAATGAGACATAAATGGGGAAGCTATGGTAATCCAACAGATTTGCTTTCTGAGGTGGATATTATTCTGTTAGGTGGACAATGTCCTTGAACCTTCCTCATGTCTGATTCCATCCAGTTTTACTTTGTATCAAGGGATCAAGCTATTGGCAGACGTGTGTAAAAAATTCTTGCAAACGGTAGTTGGAAGGGGAAAAGGGTGACTGGTTGCAGGAGTCTTACCCAAGCTAGTTGGTCGGGCTTCAGAACAGCCATGGAACGTGTATTGGGGTGTTGATCCAAACGCTTATGCCATTGAAGCCAATGAAGTGACTTGATGCATTTCATCTTGGATTCTCATTCCAATGTGCTTCTGATCTAATGAAAACAAGGACAGCCATCTGTCAGGGATGCTTTGACTTGGATTCCTGCATGGAGCAGGGGTTAGACTCGACGGTCTTATAGGCCCCTTCCAGCCCTACCATTCTATGATTCTATGATATCCAAGACAGTCTGTGGAGTTTCAATTGATATCCGAATATGCATCAGAAAATCAATGGAAGTAAAGGGATCCCTAGCCAGGAGTCAAGGAAGTACTTCTTCAGACTGCGCATAGTTAAACTATGGAATTCGCTGCCACAGGACATAGCGATGGCATTGGACAAATTCTTGGAGGAAAAGGCTCTCAGTGGCTACTAGTCCCGATGCCTATGTGCTACCTCCAGTACCAGAGGCAGTGAGCCTATGTACACCAGTTGCTGGGGAACATGGGTGGGAGAGTGTGGTTGCGCTCATGCCCTGCTTGTGGGTTCCTGGTTGACAGCTGGTTGGCCGCTAAATGAACAGAATGCTGGACTGGATGGACCCTTGGTCTGATCCAGCAGGGCTCTTCTTATGTTCTTACGAGTCAAATGTGTTGTATCGAAGACGGTTCATTCTGAATTGTTCGGATGATAAAGAAGGAAACCAGTTTGCACTGTACAGTTTAGGAAAACTGTACAGTTTAGGAAAATATTGCCCTAGTGGGGTAGATCTATGGGGCTTAGATTGAAACCTCTTAGAAATAGCTTGTGATCAGTTTCTTGCCACTCTTCTTTGTCTACCCAGCAGAAGACCAGCTGCAAGTGCCAACGTAAGAAGGGCTCCTGTCTATGAAGGTCAAGGGGTAAAAAATGTTTCTTTCGTGCTATGTAACACTGCAGAGGATGCCTGAAAATTTCTACCCCCTCCTTAAAAGAACAGCAACAAGCAGTAGTGGTAGATGGTGTGGGGCATTTGCTTTTGGCATTTGAGTTACCTGTGGGCACATTGAGTTACTGTGGGCACATTGAAATGATAAGCAAATAAATGAATTAAAGATACATTTAGGTTTTTAATTTTTGTTGTTACTTCCCGTATTTATTCTATGAATTTTTACTGAAATGTACATGTGAAAAAAGAAAATATTTTTTATAAATCAGTTTTAAAAATAGGAACATTATTTGGATCTCTCAGTTTCCCCAGTAGTATCTCTTTATCAAGGCAGGCCACATCCTGTAAAGTTATCTTGAAGAATTTACTTAACCATTCTCAGAGTCTTCCAGTCTTTATTTTCTGATGATGGCAGCTGCTTATTTTGATGGCAAATGATACACCACCATTCCAGTAAATCGGCTCCTGTCTGTTGGTGGACAAAGGAGAATTTATGATTTTGTCTTCTATATAAGACCGCAGAGAGGTTCCTAGAAAGGCTTATCAGAAATCTGACAGCCATAGCGGGGACTAATCCAGCGGAAGAATAACCCACAGGACCACCCACAGCACCTAGAAATGGTCCTTAACTCCTGCAGCCATGCTAAACTCCCCCATGGGAAGAGATGGGCACAGTGATGCCAACGTTGAGGTAAGCTTCCCTTGTTCCCCATGTATCATCAATGGGAAGAGGAAGCTTTGGGCATGCTGAGAGTTTGTAGGCACCATGCCTCTGTCTTCACTCTCAATGTGGATCCCAGTTGTCTAGCTCAATAACTTCCCTGCCTTTTTTAGCAGGTTGTAGACCAGCTGTCCCCAACTCGGTGCCCTCCAAATTACAATTCCTGACCATTGGTCATGCTGGCTGAGGCTTATGGGAGGTGAAGTCCAAAACATCTGGAGGGCATCAGATCATGGAAGACTGCTGTACTAGTTAGCACCTTCTGATTAAAAACAAATGTGTGTGTGTGGGGGGGGGGGAGGAAACCCCTTATATCTGTTTTAAAGTAAGCTTCTATCTCTCTTTCCCTCTCCCTGGTAGATCTGATGTTAGCAACAACACATTAAAACCTCTAACTAGGAATGTTGTTTACGCACTCCATGTCTCTGAGTGGAAAATTACAATATGCCACTCATATTCCCCGTATGTTTCTCATCAGTTACTCTTCTTTTTTCCCACCCTGTGTGATGGTGCAGTGATTCTATATCTGGGTTGCAAGTACTGTAGGAAGAAATCAGTTTCTTAAGAAATCCCCTCTCTCCCCCCACCCCCATCTCAACCTAGCCACCAAGAAAAATGTTTCAGAGAGATTTGGGAAGAGAAATCTAGTGCAGCAATAACTCCTTTCTGTGGTCTGCAAAGGGCTTGATATCTACAACAAAGGTGCTGTGCTGTGCAGATATCCGGCTTCAGCACTCATGCTTCTCTCAAGCCTGCACAAATGTAACCAGGCCTACCAGGAACCATTTTCCCAGTGGCTGTGCTCTTGTAAGGTAACTTGGCTTGGAATCCTATCCAGACCCTTTCTTTGGCTGGACCCTCATATTCTGTTGTGTGAGTATGGGTCAGGGCAGTGCTGGCTGTAGTACTGGGGTGGGAGTGCTGCAAGCAAGACAACCTTGGCTGGCCACCTTAACATGGAAGAAGCGGGGCGCTCAAATCGAGAGTATCAGTGGGCTGAATTTGCAATTGAGGGAATTACAAATATACCCCCGTGTGTGTATGTATTTATTTCATTTATATCCCACCTTTCTTCCATCGTGGAACTCAAGGTGGCTACATGTGGTTCCCAGGTGGTCTCCCCTCCAAGCACTGACCAGACCCAAACCTGCTTAGTTTCATTGCTAATTGAGAATTTGCTGTCGCTATCTGCAAATCCTCTTGGGTGCCCCTGGCAAAGTGAGTGTCACGTTCTCTTGGCCCCCTGCTTCCTCATGCATACACACAAGAAGGGAGGCTTCAGTCTCACACCTTTAATTCACTATTATCAACAGGTTCGTTACAGATGCAAGATCCCCTAAGCCTCTCAGGCTACAAAGGAATAACAGCAGGGAATCTAACTGGGAGCTACAATGTTGCTAGCAGTTTGAACAGGGTCTTGCTGGTTAGAATAACTTAGGGAGGGAAACCCCTCCCATCCAGTGATGCTCCCCTACGTCGACCCTCACGCATCGCCAGCCGGGTTGACCGCCTGAGCTCCACCTCTAACTCTTCCCTCTTTCACGCTGCAGTCTAGCATCTCTCAGGTCACACCCCATTCTCTCCCCTTCCCCTCCTCCTCCTGGATTCTCACAGAGGAGGGAAGTGGGGGGGCTTCAGGCCCAGCCATCTGAGTGCTAGCCTCCTGAGAAGCACGCCTCTCCATATTTGAACTTGCTGGGGAAGATGCCTCCCCCGGTTCTGGCTGTTCCCCTTCTGAATCTGAACTGCTAACTATCTCCATATGCTCAGAATCAATCCTGACAGTGAGAACCACAGCAAATTCCCAGCCTCACTAATGTTTGGAGCCAACCCTTTGACATGGGTCACTTAGAACAGTGGATCTCAACCAGTGGTACACAGAAGTAGTCTAGGTGGGAGATGGGGTTTTCATACCGGTTACGAAGAACTCGCTCTCCCTTAATCCCCATGTCCACCTGCAAGCGTGATGTGCCACCTTCTACCTGCCACGGTTTATTCATCTGTGACTTTTAAAACTACTAATAGAAATACTGCTTTTGTTTGTGTTTTCGTCGCAACAATAACATATATTCCCAATTATAGTCCTGCAATTTATTTATTAATCTTTGTGTTTTACAGTGACAGTAGCAGTAAAATGTATAGACAGTATTATTACAATTTTCAACTACTAATGGAATTACTATTTTGGCTTGTTTGTGTTTTAAAGCCATAGCAATAAAATTTACTCCCAACGATACTATTGCACTTATGTCCCTAAATGTAGCCTTAAATGATAAATGTAATAACAGAATGCCTCTAAACTTATAAATGTCCCTTCATGAGCTTTTTGATTCTATCACAGTGGAATCCAGCTTCTCTGACAGAGTGACTAGTGGGAAACAAGATATGAAAGGCTGAGAAACATGGACTTAGAACATGGAGTCGGCCATATGATGATGCTTCTGTTTATCACTCGCTCACAAATCCCAGAGGAACAAATAGCTGCAGATGTGATCACTTGTATAGTTCCGTGGACATAGTCTAAAGGCACATGAGGCAGCCACCGTGCTGAAGCTTAGCAGGTTTGGGTCTGGTCCGTGCCTGGAGGGGAGACCACCTGGTAACCACATATAGCCATCTTGAGTTCCGTGATGGAAGATAGGTGAGATATAAATGAATGAATGCTGTTGCCTTCATCCCTGACATTTGGGCCAGCATCCATGGAGTCATTTCCGCAAAACCCCATGGCACATTGGGTAGGCTAATAGAAGTGGCAAATAAACATCTTCCCCTGAGCTTTCGCACACATTTTTTCACACGCTTGTGTGAGGAACGAAAGGAGTGCACACCCAGTGCTGAGGGATAAATGACACTCTCTCCTATAACTTACATATTTGGACTAATTAAATCTGCAGATAATACTGTGTTGAAGACTTGGTTTATTAAAACAGGCTGTTGACAGCCCTTCGTAGGATTTCAGGTGTCAATCAAAAAACACACAAGAACGCCTACTTGGCTTCCTCTTCCCAGCCAGCTTTTTCAAGGTGCCTAATGAAATCTCTTCTTGACAACCATAGCAACGAGCCCTGCTGTGTCTCTCATGTTCGAACCATATAACAGGTTGACATTCCCCTACTTGTTGTGTTTTGTGGAGGGTTTGGAACTTTGCTGGCATCCCCTGGTTGAATTCAGCTATCCTGCCATACCATGACTGAGTCAGCTGGAAGGGAACTGGAAACAAAGCCCTGTGAAGAGAGACTGAAAGAACTGGGCATGTTTAGCCTTGAGAGGAGAAGACTGAGGGGAGATAGGATAGCGCTCTTCAAGGACTTGAAAGGGTGTCACAGAGAGGAAGGCCAGGATCTCTTCTCAGTCATCCCAGAGTGCAGGACACGGAATAATGGGCTCAAGTGATAGGAACCCAGATTCTGGCTGTACATCAGGAGAAACCTCCTGACTGTTAGAGCAATACGACAATGGATCCAATGACTTAGGGAGGTGGTGGGCTCTCCCACACTGGAGGCATTCAAGACGAGGCTGGACAGCCATCTTTCAGGGATGCTCTGACTTGGATTCCTGCGTTGAGCAGGGGGTTGGACTCGATGGTCCTGTAGGCCCCTTCCAACCCTACTGTTCTATGATTCTATGAACTTGAGAACTCGCAACTCGTGGCCGTTGAGGTTACTGCACCTGGAGACGGGCGTTGCCCAGCAGATGGAATATGCAAGCAGCCTAGCAGTGGTCAAGGGTGCCTTGTCTGTCCACATGAAAACTCAGACTATGGTTTGAGTTCTGAACTCTGGTTCATGCAAATCATGGTTTGTAGTTATGCCTGAGTGGAACCATTTTGTGTGGGGGATGTTTATAAAATATGTAGACAAATAAACTAGAAGGACGTATGACACAGCATCTCACAGGAATTCAGGTGTGGCTCTGGTCATTCCCAACATCTTTAGTCATTCGGAAATGAATGTATGAGGGCACTTGAAATCAGTGGAGACTGGTGGCTCCGATGTCAGTGGGACAGTGTGAATCCACTCCAGGCTTTGGTAAGAACCACTCAGAACTCTGAAGGAGCTATCCAAGGTGCAGAAGCTCATCCAGTGTTTGAAATTGGTGATGATACCAAATTTTGAATCCCAGGAGCTGGAGCACACTGTAAATGATAAGCATCCAAAGCAAGTGGGCTGTCCTTGGGCAGAGTACTGGTGCCCAAGAAAGTTCTGGACACCTGCAATAGCATCAAGAACATTTGAGCACCCTATACACTGATTTACATGGGGGTAGCCTTAAAAGCCCCACTGTGATCTGATGCATGCATTGAGTTCTGATAAATTGCAGCCCCATTCTCTTCAAGGTCTAGTAATGCTTTTACATGCTCAATGGGTAAATCCCACTGAGAGTCCAGTGCCCCCTAGGTTTCAGGAGAGAATTCAACAGCTCCTGCCCAATTCTATGTGGACACTATGTAGATGTTGGTGAACAAACTGAGGCTCAGTCCAGACCATATGGTAGTACGGTAGGTAGTAGATAACCTAACCCAGGATTGGGTGCACTACTTGGTCTGCATGGGGTAGCCCTCCCTCTGGAAGATAGGGTACACAGCTTGGGGGTGCTCTTGGATCTGGCACTGCCCTTGGAAGCTGGCCGGGTGCTGATCAGGTGGTGCTGACAGCCAAGAGTCCTTTGCCCAGCTCCCTCTGGTTTGCTGGCTTTGGCCTTTCTTGGGGAAGAAAGATCTCTCCATAATGATTCATGCTTTAGTCACTGCTTGTTTAGATTACTGTAATGCAGTCTACATGGGGCTCCCCTTGAAGAGTGTTCAGAAACTGCAGCTAGTGCAAAATGCAACAGCTAGATGTCTGTCTGGAGTGCACTTCGTAGACCACATTTGGACCTCCTTCACTGGCTTCCAGTTTGTTTCTGGGCACCTTTCAAGGTGCTGTTTTCAACCTACAAAGCCCTAAACGGTTTGGGACCAGGAGATTTGAAGGACCTCCTTCTTCCACTTGAACCTGCCCATAATGTATGATCATCCTTGGTTATATGTCCTACCACCTAGAGAGGCTTGGTTGGTGGGTTCTTGAGGCAGGAACTTTTCAGTTACAGCCATCCTAAACTCTTTGGGGGAAGAGAGGGATCCAAGTGTGATAAATAAAATGCATCAGTGGAGGCTGGTGGCTCTGATGTCAGTGAGGTGGTGAATCGGCTCCGGGTTTCAAGCAGAACCAGCCAGACCTCTAAAGGAGCTTCGCACCTTGGAGAGCTCCTTTAGAGTTCTGACTGAAACCCAGAGTGGATTCACCACCCCTCTGACGTCGGAACCACCAGCCTCCTCTGAAAAGCAGGCCACCAAAGGGGTATATGGGAATCCAGCTGAGAAGGGCCAACACTCAGTAGAGTTATCTGAGCTTGTCCAGGATTCAGAGCTGAAATAATGGCCTTGTAGAGCCGGCTGGTGTGTCACAGTTTGGCTTTCAGGGCGTGTTTTTGTAGTGTGGGCAGTATACGTTGGGAGAACCCTACCTACGGAAGATGTATATGTGGCTCTCACTTCTGGCAAGCTAGCTGGGCGACACAGAGAGCAAGATGTTAGAGCTTGGGGGTTCCTTGCATCTTAAAGCTGCTGCCCACATTGGTTTCAGCTTCTTGCTGAATCCCGTACCTTTTCTTGGCCTGGCCAAGCAGGTTGCGGCCTTCAGAAACCATGTGATGTGGTAGAAGGCTTTTCTGGAAGCTGTATTCCCTGATTCCCCCCCCCGCCCAGTCAGGAGTTTTGTTCCTGATGGCTAGAGTCAATAATGTCAAGTCTGTGCAGGTTTCTGCTTCCCTCCCTGAAATGTTGCAAGTGAAGTGAGTGAAACCCACTGCCCCATGCAGTATTGTATGCTGCCTGTCTCTGGCTCTCCAGTGATTCCCCCCGGGAGCCCTCTCTCCAGTGCGTGGCCTCCAAATCTCGCAGAGGGAAGGAGCTTTTCTATTTCTTTCTCCCTTTTTTGGGTATCGAGCAAAGTAACAAAACGGGATTTCCTACGGTTTCAAACCTGTAGGCGTTGACTCCCCCTACTGGTCTTCTGCAATATGGCAGCTACTTCTGTGAAAAAAGAGACGCCCAGCTCCTAGTTTCACATGTGGATTCGCATTGGTGTCTGAAGTTAAATCTGTAGCCTGCCCATTCCAAAGCTTGGAGTATGTACACACTCTCTTTCTCCACTCACTCACACAAAATATGGTTATGATCCTCTAACCTGCTTAGTTTGAACTCCAGAAAGAATGGCTCAAATGACCAAACAAGCCAAGAAGCAGCAGCCCATTTGTAATCCTTTAACATAGCAGACATTTCAACCATAGAATGGCTTCTGTTTGTTTCTGATGGTATCTGGTGCTTTTGAACCCCATAATTTAAAAAGCGTGTGTGTGTGCATGCACGCACATTCATCCATCCAAACCACAATAAAGCAATTGTAAAAACTGATAACAGAATAATAAAAGTAAAATTAACAATTAAAATCAGGGAACACCATGCACACCACAGCATCCAGTAAGGTCTTAACTCAATTATAGGCCGAGGTAAATAGGTATGCTTTTAGGGCCCGCTTGGAGGTCTGTGTCAGGGTGGAAACTGAGCCGATAGAGCCCCAGAGCAGTTCTGATTCTGAGGAGGAACAGCAATCCGTGGCAGAGGGGCCAGCTCATCCCTCACAGGCACTGCAGCTGGCAGAGATTCCTCCTGCCAGCATTCCTGGGATAGATAGTGACCCTGGCAGCAAGAGAGTGCGGGAGGGGGGCTTGCTAGACGCTTGACACAGACACAGACGCAGGGAGCGATGATCGATGGAGGGCGCAGGCCCGTTTGGCGCGCAAGCAACGGTCGCATCCTGTGGACCCAAGGGAAAGAGGGAGGGTCTCTCCCTAGCCCATAAGTTCAGGGTCTTCAAGTGATTCTCCTTCAAACGGGGATCAACTGCCTACTCGGAGCATAGGCTACTCTGCTGTTCCTTGCTTAGTCACTGGTGATTAGCATCTGAAAGAGTCATTAAGTTGTAAAAGGATTAAAGCCTTGAAAAGAATCCTTTTGTCTGTGTCTTGAGTTGGCTATTGGAGTCTACTGAAAGAGGCCGCTAGGGCGCTCCTGACAGTCTGTAGTGATGGGACCTGGCGGACATCAATTGGAACAGAGTTTCAGAAGGGGGGCGCTACCGAAAAGGCCCTGTCCCACATTAGGTAGCTGATTTCTCCCCTGTTCCTACTGCTGAGTGGGGAGGGCTGTAATTTCTTCCCACTGCAACAGTGCCCCCAAGTGCTGTCCCTTGCTTTCCTCTGGTAGGAAGGAGCAGTGGCTGCTTGCTTATAAGGGAGAATGTACAGTCATGGGAATACCATTGGACTGAAGGCTAACCCTGCCACCTTTCCCAGATGACACCAGTCCTTAAGACTTCTTGTGGAGCATCCTTCTCATGGCCAATAGGTCTGTGAGCACCTAGGAACCACAATAGCTAAATAAAACCTCCATGTTCGATGTGCCTCCAAATACCATTTTCGGAGGGGAGAATTGCTGAGGGAGGGCTACCACCTCGATGTCTTGTGCATGGGCTTCTCACAGGTGTCTGGTGGACCTGAGCCGGGCTCATCCTACAGTAGCTTAGGTATGTAGCAAAGGTAGGACTTGCCGACTTCTTAAAAACCCCACATAGTGGATGGTTGGGCTTGCTTCGACAGGGATCTGAGCTCTTCTTGGTCTTTTTTGACTGCCGAAGTAGCTTTTTTACAGCGAGGTTTCAGTGTTTGGACCGTTGTGAGATCAGGGTTTCAATTCGGAGCACTTTGTAATGCAAATCTTTGTGTGTGGTATGTGGGCTTGTGCGAGCATGCGCTCTCTCTCTGAAAATGTACTAAATTGCCATGTGGTTCAGGGATTTTGTTTGTTTAGCGTTAATGTTAAAATAACATTTGTATAAGAGAGCTACTATTATTGTTATTATTATTACTATTATTATTTTGGTTGCTTTTGCTGAGATTTCAGACTTGATAGGTCCCTTCTCCCCCTCCCCTCCCCTCCCCTCCCCTCCCCTCCAAAGAGATGCGTTCAGCAGTTAGTGCTCCTTGTCGTGGACATCTTTAAACTGCTATTTGGAGCGGGTTTTTTTTCTTTTTCCCCTTCAAGTGTTTGCTTATCTTTGCCTGCTGTGTGCAAAATCCACTTTAATTGATCTTTGCAGACTGCCTGCAACAGGGGAGGGAGAAAATATTTAATGCATTGTTTAATTCCTCTTGGCTTTCGCCCCACTTTTTATTTTTAAGTCATTTTATTATGATCACTGAAGCGAAACCATTTGGCCTGTCTAGCATTGCTGCTGAATGTTCCAAAACAGCTTGGCACCAGGCTACCTGACAGACCGGCTTCTCGCACATGAGCCTGCCTGGGTCTTAAGACCTTCAGGGAGGCCCTTCTCTTGTTGTGTCTGCCATTAGAAGCACATCTGGTGGGGATGTTGGAGATGGCCTTCTCGGTGGCTGCCCCCGGGCTTTGGAGCTCTCTGCCGAGGGAGGCTAGGCCAGCCCCCTCTCTGTCGTCCTTGCAAGCAAATACAATATTGTTCAGGCCGGCCTTTGGGCTATAAGCTGCTTATAGGGCCAAAGGTTCTAATTGGTTGGTGCTGTTTATTTCTTTTGTTCTGTTCTAAATTGTATTTTTAATTTGTTTTCTTGCTATGTTTTAATCCAGGTTTTTTTAAATCTGGATTTTATTGTTAGCCTCCTTGAGTGGCTAGCAATATTTTTGTTTGGCGGAAGGGCGGGATAGGGATGAAATAAATAAATACATGAAAAAAAGCACCTGTAGGGGTAGAGTGCCCTGTTGTGTTCCTTGCTCCTCCCCAAAGCCAAATACATCTTACCATGGCTGAGGAGTTAATGGATGCCGGGGGCGGGGGGGGGGGCAGACAGCCTCTCCTTTGTGGCAATGAGTTCTCTGTCCTGCCTCTGACACCTCCTTCCACACATCAGGGCCTTTTTGTGTGGCTATCTATCGGGGTCTGGCAATCTGTCACGGAGGGTTGTGTGGCTGCAGAGGCAAACTCCATTTTGAGTTGGGTCCTCCTTGAAGTGGGTTGGTCTTCAGGCAAAATGGGGCCAAGCTTTTTGAGGGGGGGGGACTCGCATATCAAGCTCCCCTCGCTTGCACTGGCTCCATTTTTTGTTATGTACTCCCAGCCTTCCGAAACCTCCACATTAGAGCTGTGCACAAACGGCCTCTTTAAATTCTCCACCTTACTTGTGGGCAGAGAGATTAGGGGGAGGAGAAGTTCTCGACCGTTTCTCCCAGGTAGGGCTCCCCATTGGCAGGGCTTCTAGCACGGCTGCTTTCTTTTTTGGTAAGGGGTTTGGGGGGGGTTTCATGCTGCAACAGCATGAACTGTCTTGGCAGGCTGGCCCCCAGTTTGCATCCCCGGCAATGCAGGTGGGGGCCATGTTGTGTCCAGCTCAAGGGATGAGGTGGAGTTAGCGCTCCGCCAAAATCTGTCCTCTAGTTTCCTGAACATTTTCTTCCCCCATGAAAGAGGCTTCCACTGTTCTGCCTCATTCAGGATGTTTTATAATTTATTTTTGTGGCATTTTTGAGCTTACCTAATCTTAGCTAGCATCCTAGGCTGCCTGCAAGACGAGAACTGAAAAAACAAAAAAACCAAAACCCCTCTATGGGAGGACTTACCTCATGGTGCCTTAAACTAGGCTTTAATTGAAGTGTAGGAAGCTGAGGTGGTTACAGGCTGCTGGAGAGATGATTGCACAATGAAAAACAGGACACTTGTGCTCACTCCTTGGCCACCTCCTAAGTAAGGTAAGCCCAAGAAACCCAACCCCAACCCAGGATAATTTCTCCAAAACGTCTTCACCATTGGATTTCTTTTCAGAAGCAATTTCTCTTCTATCAAATTGAATGAGAATGGTTGAAAAAAAAGTGGGAGAAATTTTTGGCACAGCACTACTCGGCATATAGAAAAGAAAGAAAAAACGATCATGTCCCTGAGTGGGTTCACTTGGCTCTCTCAGTACATGAAGACTCTTGATGTCAGGAGTGTTTCTGAGCACAGAGAGTGGGAGAGTAGTTCAGATTCTGAAGAAGAACCGCCAGACGTGGGGGAGGTATGTCCCCAGGCTAGTCCAGACATGGTTAGGCAGGCTGCTCAGGTTTCAAAGGTCCAGCTGCAGGAGGAGGGTCTCTCTTCACCCCCCCCCCCCGTGAGAGATAGCGAACAGGGAGAGGTGGGGTTTGGGGAATCTGAATTAATAGATGCCAGGCGCAGAGGCAGAGCAAAGAAGGAGAAGGCCGGGGTGGAACTTAGACAATCTACCCGATTGGCCTTGAGTGAACAGCTGTGCCTAGAGACCTCACGAGAGAGAGAGAGAGAGAGAGACCTCCCGCCACCCCTTAAGTTAGGCTACTGCGACTGCTTTCTTTTCAAATGGCAGGCAACTTTTGTAGCTAACTTTTGAACCCCTGAAGTGATTTCCATATAGACTGAGATTCACCGAGAATTTGCATCTGTATGACCCTTAGAAGAAATGGATTAAAAGCCGCAGATTGAAGCCTCTTGTCTGCGTTCGATTTGGCGTTTGAAGGTCAGTGGGGGCAAAAGGAATCCTGACACTTTGTCTTGAGGAACACCCATCATCAGTGGTGTTGTGGAGTCAGGGCCCACAGGGTCGAAGCACCAGGACTTTTTGCTTCCTTGGGATGGTGATGTCTTCTGCCATCCACCCCCTCCTCAGCTCTGCCCCCATTGCCTTAACTGGGGTGGGGGGATGGATTTTTCCAGTGACAAGATATTGCCGTAATGCAAAAAGTTTTGGGCTGTCTTGGCCTTGGATGGTCAACTCAGACACATTCGCTTTACAAAAGACCTGCTCTTGGTGGAGATGAAAAGTGCTAGAGCTGGATTGTTGAGTTTGGGCACTGGCTGGGGCATCCTGGGAGTTGTAGGACTTTTCTCTGTCTAAACATGCATAGGATGGCACCCTTTGATAATATTTTGTTTCTCCCTGGTGCTGGGAAGAGAAACTCCTGGAAAATCTTGAGCTGCTGGTCTTACGCTATTCACTCTCTTTCCTTTCTTATGTGATCTCAGCTCTCTGCAGCCAAAGTCCAACTTCTTAACCACTACACTGCCCTTCACCTGCTCGCTATTTTGCAACTATTGGCTGGTCCTAATTGGGTGTTATGCTGTGTATTACATAAATGCCTGCATGGTTGGACTCTTTTTGGGGACATAGCTATGAGGAGTGTCATGATGAGTGCCTACACTTCAAAATTTACCACTTCACCACTGCCCATCACTGAAATATGTTGGGGATTCTTCATACAATAAGCCACTGCGTTCCGCCACCAGCATCGATACCGTCTCTTCCCTCGCTTTTCTGTTGTTGTTGTTGTTGTATTTTTGGGTGCACTTACCTTTTCTCTGGCTTTTTTCATTATCAGAGGAATGCTGAAAGCTGCCTTATACCAGGTCAGAGCATTGTCCATCTAAACCAGTATTGCCTATTCTGATGGGCAGCAGCTCCCTGGGGTCTCAGGCAGAGAAGGGATTTTCCTTCACTGCTTCCTGATTCTTTCAAGCAAAGATGCCAGGATTTGAATCAGGCCCTTCAGCATGCAAAGGAGGTGCTCTGTGTCAGGAGTGCCCTAGCGGCCTCTTTCAGTAGACTCCAATAGCCAACTCAAGACACAGACAAAAGGATTCTTTTCAAGGCTTTAATCCTTTTACAACTTAATGACTCTTTCAGATGCTAATCACCAGTGACTAAGCAAGGAACAGCAGAGTAGCCTATGCTCTGGGTAGGCAGTTGGTCCCCGTTTGAAGGAGAGTCACTTGCAGACCCTGAACTTCTGGGCCAGGGAGAGATCCTCCCTCTTTCCCTTGGGTCCACGGGAGGTGGCCGTTGCTTGCGCACCAAACGGGTGCTACGCCTCCTTTCCGCGCCCTCCATCGCTCGTCACTCCCTGCATCTGCGTCGAGAGTCTAGCAAGCCCCCCTCCTGCACTTTCTCACTGCTAGGATCACTATCTATCTCAGGAATGCCAGCAGGAGGAATCTCCGCCAGCTGCTGTGTCTGTGAGGGATGAGCTGGCTCCTCTCCCACCGATTGCTGATCTGCCTCCGAATCAGAACTGCTCTGGGGTTCTATCGGCTCAGTTTCCACCCTGACACTCTGCTGGTGATTGATGGCCCCTTCCCTGCGGGGGCTTCTCTTTCCTTTGGACATAATTCATCATTTGCCCATGGAAACTGACACCCTCTCGGTGGTCAGGCTCCAGAATAAAGCTGGTGCTATATGGCAGTTGGCACTTTCCAGTTATGGAGCATGTGTGTTCAGGGACTGCATTGCTTACAAATCATGTTTTTATATTAATTACATTTTTAATCTGCCCAACAGCAAATATTCTCTGGGTGGATTGCAAAAAGCAAAATGAATAAAATAACAATACAAAACATACAATAGAAGGGTACAGTGCATTTATATGTACACGTGATGTATGGAAAATGGGTAATAGCAAAGTGAAGACTTTCTGCACACAGCAAAGTCCCTTGAAAGCTTCTGCTGCAACAAATTAGTTAAGCGTTGATCTGTCGAGAGGCTGTCTGTGGCTTTCAGCTGCTCTTCTAGAGTGTTACATGTGTCTCTGTGCAGCTTCGAAAGATTTGTCTTTGATTTCTGCGTGAGGTTTCTTGTAAACTGTTTATCTCCTCTCACTTCAGATGGTTTAGGGCTGCATGGGAGCCTGATCTAGGCCACCATTTGGCCTTCCCTGGTGTAGAAGCCAGATAGTTTTCCTTGAATCTGGGTGATGGAGTTTCAGTTCCTACCTCTGCCATTGACTCAGAGCTCATCTGCATGTTCAGAAAAAATAAGCATGAGAGACGGTGTTTGCCATCAGAGCACTTTGGAATGCAGAAAGTGAAATCACATCTTGGGTGCAGCCATGGCTTCCTGGTGGAGCTTCTGTAACACCGTCGGCATGTTTTTTATCGGCTGCAATAGTGAGAAATGCATCTGGGAAGCCTTGGCAGTATGGCGGGCTCTGATTGCACACAGTGTTTTGCCCTGCAAATGCATCTCCATGGAAAGTCACAGTGCATGGCGTGGAGCTCTTTTACAACCTGTTGCACTTCCTGTTTCACTCTTCCTGTTGCACTCTTTTATGACCTGTTGCGACCTGTTACACTCTTTTATGACCGGTTGCACTGTTCCTGTTGCACTCTTTTACGACCTGTTGCACTCATGACCTGCTCTGGGTTTCCTGTGAGCAGCTGGTTGGCCACTGTGTGCACAGAATGCTGGGCTACATGGACCCTTGGTCTGATCCAGCAGGACTCTTCTTATGTTCTTCTGATGGAGCGTGACATCTGCCAGGTTCACAGTAGAGTTGTGCACAAATGACATCTCAATGTTCGCTGCCCTATTTGTGGGTAGAGAAATGCGGGGAGGCCTTTCAGCAAATGTCTGTAGGAGGATGAGAAATTTCCCAACCCTTTCTTGAGAGGGTGGGGCTCCCCATTGTCAGTCGTCCTAGCACAGTTGCTTCCTATTTTTCTTCTTTGATGTTGCTACCGTAAATGGCGGGAGCAGCAATTGTGCTAGCTGTCCGGCCACCACTTTGCAGCCTCCACACTACCCCAGACCTAGTGTTCTGGGGCGTTGTGTGTGTGTAAGGGGATGTGTGTGGGGTTGATGGCAGCTTCAAAAAGAAAAGGTGCAAATATTCTGCAAAGGGGCCTTCCTGTTTGGGGAGGAGTGGCAGAAAAAGCAAAAGCTCATTTTTCTTAGAAAAATGTCATCCGGTAAATTTCAGCTCAGCTCTACTTCACACTTGGCAAGCAAAGCACCATGCAGTTTCCGTGCCTGTCACAAACCCAGCTCTCTGTTTTAATGATGGAATCACCCACTACCAGGAGCTTCACAGAGACATGTCCTCGGTGTGAGAGTATATTGGTTCATTTCTAAAGGAATAGATCCTTTGTTAGGGATCATTTCCTTCTATCTTATAGTGATGCCCTCTTTCCCTGAGATTCTCATTCCCCATGACAGCAGAGGAGCTGTCACTGTGTGAGTGGCATGCTGCTGTCACGTTCCCCAAAGCCTTGTCCACCAGTTGCTTTGCCTCGTTCAGCTACTCCCGGTAAACTGCCTTGGCCTCAATGAGTTCAGTGCAACAAACACACCTATGATGTCTGCTCAGCTAGTCATCTGGATAGTCATACAGATACACACCAAATAGCACCCCCCACGCCCCTCTGCTGCTTTTCTACCTTAATAACCAATTTTGTTTTAATTTTGTTCACTTGGAAAGCTACATTATGGAGGTGGTGGTGGGTGGACGGGAGGGTTTGACTGCTCTGGCCTCTTTGGCCTGTTGCTAAACTTACATAGGTGCTTAACTTGCCTACCTGCTTAACGATGTTCCTTAACGCTTTGCCACGGGGGCTGAGATGCTTCATCAGCTGGGGCTCCCTTCATGTGTGTAGGCACTCTTCCCAGACTACATTTTTCTAGCCCGTGGCCTCTCCAACATTCCTGTCTCCATTTTTCTCTCTTCTACCAAAATTCTTGGATTCTCATTGCGCTCCAGTCAGTTGCTGTCATGCTGAAACAAAAGGCTCTCTGCAGAAAACACAGCAAAAAGTCCCTCTGGCTCTCTGCTAGGAAGCCTAAACTGAAATAGGGAGAGATTTGTATTTGTTTCATTTCTCTCTTGTTGGGATATTGGAGGGCCTCAAGGCGAACGAGGCAGGGTCTGTACACATGGCCTGGGGACATTTCTGAGATGTGCAAGATCTCCATTCCATGTTCCCCCAGGCTCTACCTGAGGCAAAACCACCTCCCTGTTCCCAGAACAGGTGATGCATGTCTAGTTTGAGTTCTATCCCAGGACCCATCAGAAAGCTGATGGTACCAGAAAAGCTTCTACTTCCACCAGAAATCATTGTCCATCTTGAATTCTGGAGGAGGGTGGAACTCTCCCCTACCCTTACCGCAAAGGGTTCAAGATACCAAAAAACAAAACAAAACCAACCAACCCATGATTAGAGGGCTATAGGGGCAACAGTCAGCCTGGGCTTTTGCCAGCATTTTGTTTTGAGGCGTTTGAGAGGTGAGGGAAAGCTACACGAGTCAATCTGTAGCAGGGTAGAGAACAGCTTTTATCAAAGAGCTAGGCCTTACAGAGGGCGTGATTTGTCACATGACCTGTTTTGGGTTACCTTGTGTTTGGATTATGCTGACAAAATTGGCTTGATCTGCATATTGTTCTCCCCCCCCCACACACACACACATTCTTAGTATGTTTTAATATAAATTTGTTTTTCGAATTGCAGGTGGAGACTCTGGAGTATTTTACAGTGTGAATAGGGGTGAGAAGCTTGGATGCGTGTGTGTGCGTGTGTGTGTCTTTTTAATATGCCTTTTTACATACTAGACCACTGAAGAAGACCTATGGTGGAAACACATTTGGTTACTTTTGGTCTTGAATGACATGACTGTGCACTTTGATTATGCTTTCTTGCGTTGTGTGATGACTGTATGTTTTTAGCCTGTAGAGATAAAGTTACATCATCAGGCTTTGGGGATATTGTTGGTTTTAACCTCTTTACTTATCCCCATCAATAAGTTTTGGGTTGGGATATATTTCCTGTTTAGCCTGGCCAACATTGGCTTGACCTCTAGCAGTTGTTTCCAGAGCTCACTACTGACATGGGCATGAGTCCTAGTGTAGTCAAAGGCACTGGTTTTCAGATTTTCTACCTGCAGGGAACTCTTCCCCACCCCCCTCGCACATCAGCTTTTCTGCTGAGGAGTCCTTGCGTGTCTGCCATGTAATCTGCACAGTCCGTTCACACAAGGGTGCCAGGTCTCACCATGCCTACATGTGAACTGAATATCCTAGAACACACCCTGAAAGCCAGATTGACACACCTTCTTACAGAGAAACCTGTCTGTCGTTACTGACGTTCCTACTGGGGGACACCTCATAAGCATCTGTGGAATGCAGTTTGAAGACCAGTGCCGCAAGAGATCTCAAGAAATGGTGAACTGTCCTTTTGTAGGTATATTTTAACTGGGGCAAGGGGGAACAGTTCTTGATGGCTTTCCAAGTTATTTTGAAACAACGTTAGAATAACTTGGAGGGCTTCTGCAAGGTCGTAACAAGGTGGTCATAAGGCGACAAAAATGGTTAAAATGGATGGATCTTCCCTGGAGTTATAGCTGCGGCAGTTAGAACCTTCTTCTTTTTGACTTGTATTTGATAAACCAAAAGGTTTTTGCAACGTCTTTCTTCCTAACGGCTGGAGGATACGTTATTAATTCAACCCCTCAGCAGTGTTCAGAGATGGTGAAGGATGGAGAATGAATAACCAATGGAACCACATTATCCTCTTTGCCATTTTGTTGCAGGGTTGTGGCTCTTAAAATATTCAGCAAATATGTTTCTTTGCTTAACGGAGGAATCCGTCATTCAATTTTGGTCCCTTGTGGTTCCCTTGTGCAAAGAGTCCCTTCAGCTATGCAGTGAGATGAATAAGTGATGAGAGCAGTATTTGGAATGGCAGATACCCAGGTAACAGTTTCAGCGGAACTTCTGGCCATTTGCTCTAGAAATGTCCTCGTGTTCCATTCCAAAAAACATGGGCAAAACATCTCCCTTGCTTCAAGAGAGTAACATGCTTTTAGGGACAAGATCCACATTTCTCAAACTTCTGGCTGGTGAGGGACTGCTGTTCCCTTGGAACTGAAGAGCAAGATATGCTTCGCGCTCAAACACAAAAATATTTTTAGTGTGAAATCATCATCATCATCATCTTGAGGAAGCCCACCCCACATGTTGATGTAGACTGGCTCTGAGCCTGCCTCCGCTGAGGGCAGTTAAAGCTTCTGTATCTCTGTAGTGCAGATGTGTTGAACCTCTTTAAGTCTGAGGGTCAAATTCAATTTTGGAGAAGCTTTTAGGGGCTGCATTCCAGTGGTGGGGATCAGGAATGAATCTGAGCATGTAGAGATGTCTGCAAGCTCAGATTCAGAATAGGAACAGCCAGGACAAGGGGAGGCACCCTCCCTAGCCCAGATACACCAAGACTTTCTTCCCAAGACCTTGACACAGATGGCCCAGCCTGAATGGCTCCCCTATTCCTCCACCATAAGAAGCCAGGTTTCAGATGAGGGCAAGGGGCGTGACTTGAAGGATGGCAGGGTCTGTCGCAGAGCAAAGCTGGAAAAATTAAGGGCAGGGCTCAGACACTCCACCAGGTTGGCCACTCGTGGAAGCCAACGTAGCAGGGAGCCACCCTAAGGGAGGGGCATCTGGCAACTTCTCTAACTTCCACTTCGTCTCCTCTATTGATATTTGTAGATGTGTGGACTAGCAGTTTCATTGCAGTCTGAGAGTTTCCTAGAGTCTGCATTTGTAAAGAATAAATAAAGAATTTAATGTATTCTAATAAAGAATTGTAGCTCCAAGCCTTGTTTCCTGGAGTGTGTTGGTTATAGAAGGGGAGGAAAAAGGAACGTAACAGTGGGTGGGGCTAAATCCAAAAGGGATAGTCCCAAAAACATTTGCCTATTTTAGGCTGGTCATTAAGCCTTTGGGGAGGCATTTTAACCTTTTCAAATGGACAAAAACTGCACACAAGCTGGAAACCAGCAAATGATCAGTGGTCGAGGGGAAGGGGCATGGCCGTCTGGGAGCTCTTGGCCCCCCAGGCTTGAGGTCTTCATTCCTAGACCAGTGGGGGAGGAATCGCAGCTATACCCTTGCTGTAGTGGGAGGGATGGAATGATCCAGGCCCACATCAGCCACAGTCCTGGCAGAACGACAGCCCTCAGAAGCAAGGCCAGAGTGGAGAACCATGCTGGAGGCCTTGGAGGTGGCCTTCTCTGGGGGTTGGCCTATCGTAGGGATATTGGAGAAATCTGCAAGAGATTCAGATAAGTTCAGATTTCTATGAATCCAGCCCAAGGATTCTGCAGCAGACTGGCATTGTCCTAGTTGTATGGATTCTGTGGACTCGCAGACCAGTTTTTCACTTTCCAGAATTGCACGCAGACTTAGTCGTACAAAAATATGAAAAATAAGACAATACTGTCTGAAAATGCACATTTCCCCCCATTGTCTAATGCACGAAAATGCACTTTTTTTTGAGGGGGGGGATTTGTGCATTTGCACAAGTTCACATTTCCACAATTGCACATTTGTGCAAGTATGAACTTTCCAATGTGGACGCAAGCTCAGGACATTGAGAAAAATCCGATTCCGTCAATGAACAGTTGGCGGAACGAAAGATCCCAGACTATCTGGAAAATACAGAATGAATTTCACAAAATCTATACCCCTAGTCTGTGGGTTAGTGGAAATGGTGGAATTATTATTTTTGCACAGGTCGCACAGTTTTAGGGAGTTACTAGATTAGAGTGAGGTATCTGTGGATGGGACTGTGGGCAGACCAGCACACCAGGGTTCCAGTGAAGTCCTTTGCTTTCGCTTCCTGGAGCGAAAGTGGCATATTCACAGCTGCAGAAAACTGTCTTGAAAATAACTACTGGTAAATAACTACTGAAAATAACTACCGTTCTGGAACAATCCTTGACCAATCAAGGCCACAATCCCAGGAATGTTTAGACAGAAAGAAGTCCTACATCTCCCAGCATTCCCCATTATGGCTGGCTGGAGAATGCTGGGCATTGTCAGACTTCTCCTAAGACTTCTCCAAGACTTCTCCTAAGGCTTAGTTACTGACAGTAAGAGCTTTAAGCTAAAATACAATCCTGTTTGCCCCTTTTGTCTGCCTCCTATTACCATCTGTATTACCTGTTCACCACTGGGGTCTTGGAGTGCCATGGCACTAGTGCAAACTGTCCATCTCAGAATTTGGAGTAGTGCAAAATCCCTTATACCTTTGTCTTTCCACTGCTTAAAGTTATGTTTTTTGCTGTGTAGAACAGACCACAGGGTCAGACAGTAATTATTTATCCACAAAATCTTATCTAAAAGTGATGCCTTCCAAAACTGGAACACCCTGTTGCTGGCAGAGCGGATAGAGGATCCTGCCCTGCCCTGCCCTGCCCT
This sequence comes from Heloderma suspectum, assembly GCF_057233095.1. Lineage (NCBI taxonomy): Eukaryota > Metazoa > Chordata > Lepidosauria > Squamata > Helodermatidae > Heloderma > Heloderma suspectum. Next base: position 9,884,808 of record NC_139461.1, read on the forward strand.
GGTAAAGTGGAGCTTACAGTGGGGCAGGAGGGTGCATATCCAGTGAACGCCCTGTGGCAAAGCAGAGGAGAGGCAGGGCTCAGTTGACGTTAGGATTCCTGAGATCAAGGGAAATTAGTGTGAGAGGTTTCAGGACCAGTTCTGGACACCGCACTTTAAGAAGGATGCAGACAAATTGGAGAGGGTTCAGAGGAGGGTAACGAAGATGATCAAGGGACTGGAAACAAAGTCCTATGGGGAGAGATGGAAAGAACTGGGCATGTTGGGCCTTGAGAAGAGAAGACTGAGGGGAGATAGGATAGCGCTCTTCAAGGACTTGAAAGGTTGTCCCAGAGAGGAAGGCCAGCATCTCTTCTCGATCATCCCAGAGTGCAGGACACAGAATAATGGGCTCAAGTGACAGGAAGCCAGATTCCGGCTGAACATCAGGAAAAACTTTCTGACTGTTAGAGCAATATGACAATGGAACCAACTACCTAGGGAGGTAGTGGGCTCTCCCATGCTGGAGGCATTCAAGATGAAGCTGGACAGCTGTCTGTCAGGGATGCTTTGACTTGGATTCCTGCATTGAGCAGGGGGTTGTGCTTGATGGCCTGATAGGCCCCTTCCAACCCAACTATTCTATGATTCTGTGATTCTACCCCGGACAGAGCCCAGGGAGCAGGCTACTTGTTCTGAGGAGAGCTCAGTCTCGACAGAGCCCTTTTATGGTAGCTGAGCCTGACTGCACCTCTTGGGCTCCACCATGTTGGCAAATGGGCTCAGTGGTCCACAAGATCCTCAGAATCAAGTATGCTGGCTGATTGATGAAACTGGACACAGGGGGCTGCTGCCTCTGGTGACCCAGGCTTGTGGGGTCTTGGGCAACTTGGGGGTCTCTGGCTCCATGGTGGAGTTCAGGCCCAGTGCTGCCTCTGTTTCTGGGTCACTGCTGGACTTTAGGGTCACAACAGCCCCTCTCCATGGCCTGCTGAGTCTACTGTTGTTTGATGTTGTTTTTCCTACATCAGAGGATAATCCACAATGCAGCTGGCAGAAGGAGAGGAAAGCATAGCAAGGCCCCCTTCTGTTGTTGTGTTGCTTCAGAAACCACAAAGCAGCAATCTTGACTAAAAAAGTGGAACAACCAGTTGCAAAGCATTTCAGCGCTGAGGGCCATAGCCTGTTTGACTTATCTGTAACAGCTATAGATATGTCAGCAGATCCAACAACGTTGACTGTGAAGGAGAACTTATGGATATGCATCCTTGATACATTGGCACCACATGGCCTTAACCTGGAAGACAGTACAGACAGTGCTTAACATCTGCAATTGATGTGAACATTCCATCCTCACAGTTCTATAGCTGCCACCTTGGAAATAGCATTGTATCTTAACAGCTGATGAAGGCGGCTGCCAAAATGTTTTGTTAGTTACATTGAAATTTCTGTTTTTAATCACAATTATCTCTGTGTAGATAGATTCTAAAGGAGGTCTAATATGGCTTCTCCACCGCATGACCTAGGGGGCAGTATTTAGGATTGTCATTCCGCAGACTCAGTGGTAGCGGTGGTGACTCCCCATTCACTACTATCAAGTGGTTTGAAAGACCTTGAAATATCTAGATCTCATCCAACAAAGGAGCAATGAATGTGCATTTATTTTGTTTATAAATCGGGTCTTTGGAAAGGCCAATAGAAAGAAATGGATACCTAAAAGGATAATATAATATAGAGATAACGTTATAGTGGAGCTCCGTCAAATCTTTCCATTGCTAAAGTGGTTGCCCATTATGCTTGCATGTCTGGTTGTGGAAGCGGTTCTGTGATGGGTTGCACAAGCAACACGCACAAGTGATTCCACAAAAGGTTGCATGGTGGGTTGCACAAGGGCTATTCACAAACTGTTGCACAATGGGCTGCGCAAGCGTAATGCACAACCACTTGTGCAATGGTGCTTGTGCAAATGTAACTTTAGTTGGATTCTTGTGCATAGTTCAGAATCTAGTTTCTGCTAGCTCAGCGTCATTTGCTTTAATGGAACGATCCAGTTGGATACCGCCCTTTGTTTCAAACTGGCTGCAGAACTGCATCACGCCTCCAGTTGGGGTCTGTGCTCTGTGTGGATTTTGAATTGCCATGTGGAATCAGAGTTGCTAGTATTGGCATTGTGCCTGAAGCAAATCTGGGGCCTTCTCCTTGGGCAAAACATTTCAGGGAAGTGAGAAGAGTTTTGACTGAGCTGTTGAAATATCTTGAGGCTCCACGCATCCATGTTTGAAGCTGTTGTTATGCCCTCTTTCTCAGATGCCTTGGGTTTTCTTTGGAAACAGAGAACCAAGTTTTCATGAATATGGAATTGCAATGTGTGTGAGCCACACTCAACTTACGACTTCTTTTTTTTTTTTAAATACCCTTTTAATCTGTTTGTGCGTGGTACACCCAGTGGTCTCCCATCCAAGGGACCTAGTCCTCACCTCACGTGGCTGTCACATTCCCTCACTTTGGCAGATCATCTTCAGGTTACTCTGGCAACAAGTAAAATTTTACTTGTATTTCATTTCAATTTGGATGGCTTTAAAATGGGGTTAGACAAATTCCTGGAGGAGAAGGCTGTCAATGGCTACTAGTCCTGATGTCTCTATGCTACCTCGAGGACCAGAGGCAGTGAGCCTATGTACACCAGTTGCTGGGGAATGTGGGCAGGAGAGTGCTGTTGTGCTCATGTCTTGATTGTGGGTTTCCCTTCGAGAGCTGGTTGGTCACTGTGTGAACAGAATGCTGGACTAGATGGACCCTTGGTCTGATTCAACATGGCTCTTCGTATGTTCTTAGGTCTCCCCACCCCGAGCCCCATTTTCACTTTATACCTTGGCTCCAGTCCCACTTCTCCTTTCCATTAAGCACCGGGTGGGCATCTTTACTCCTGTCTCCATCAAATTTGAAACAGCCAAGGCTTCATTGTGTGTTCAAAGACAGCAAGGTCCAGTTTTCTGCTCTTTGGCAGAGGGAATAATTTTTTGCTTTTATGTGATTCCCTCACTCCAGGGATCAAAGCAGACTTCTGCTTGCTGAAGTCTGCTTTGCTGGAGCAGAACTGTCCCTTCTACAATGTAGGTTGCCATAGTCTAGTGCCCTGAATCTGGGCAGCTCAGTTTGAATATTATTTCCCCTTATGTGTCAATTCAACCTGTGACTTCTTTCATTGGCTACAGCAATGGATGATGGGAGCAGGCTTGTTTGTCACTGAGCGCTTGGACACAATGCTGCCTTGGCATTTTGTCTCTGATCTGTGGGCCTGAAAAGGCTAGATTTGGTTTGGTTTTTTATATGAAAGCTGGGAATCTAGCCCAGCTAATAGACGCTGGGTGGTGTGGCCAGAATCATGGCAAAAACTGGAAACTGGGTATTTGACAACCAAAATGGTGAGTCTAATCCAGTCTGCACATGCCCCAGAAGGCTCAGGGTTCCTGAATGCTCTTCTACTTCCATAGCATGTTCAGAGTTTATGTTCAGGCTGTAGCTTTCACATAAGGACAGTAGTAGGAATGTATGAGAATTTTGTTCCGGTTTAATTCATGCAGACACGTCCCATTCACAACCCCAAATGTGAGCAGGAGTACAATACTCGGGACATTTTTTGCAAATTTTCCAAACTTGCGTTCACATTCATTTCCTCCCAAGAGCTGCATTTTCACGCTTTAGCCTATGGGGGAAAATGCGTATTCTCAATCGGGAAAAATGCACATTTTTTTCCTAGATGGAAAAAGCACCCTTTAAAGAATTCATATTTTTCCCCAGTCAAAAATGGACATTTTTCCCACTGGAAAACAATTACACACACACACACACACGTATGTATGAACGTTCAGGAATGTGAACGAGGTGAAATGAGCTTCAACGAACTTGGACGTTGCATGCTTGCCGATCTCTAGGCAGTAGCATTTGAACCAGCCTTGATTGGGGTCTTTTAATGCACAGCTGAGTCAATGTCCTCTCTTGGCTTTTCTAGCTGTGCAAAGGGCTTTATTAAATCAATACACTTTTTTATTTTGAGCATGGCTTTGGTCTATAACTTGAATTGCAGTTGGCATGCTTTGGTGCACAGGGACAATTCACTTTTTTATCTTGTCTATTACCAGGGAATTCAGGACTGATTCTACAGCTGCTGTAAAATAGGCTTAAAGTTCAAGTATGTTATGAATTGATCTGCCGTGTGTCCACTTTTTTTCTGACTCTCCCTTGTGCACATGTCCATGGGGGAAGAGAAGAACTAAGCCTGCAGCAGCTCCAGCCTGTCCTGAGACATAACTTACTTACCTCTTGTGACCGAGTCATCTGGCTGCAAAACAGCATCCTGCAATTATTTTATCTGCAGCTTTTAGTAGAAAGCTTTTGCATGTAAAGCATGTGCTCTGACCATGTGCTGTAGCCCTGGGCTACAGCCATCCCCCCCCCTCCCCCCACAAACAATACCTTCTGCCTCCTGGATTTAAGAAATCAATCCCAGTTTCCAGCTGCAAGGACCCTGGGATGGAAAACTCTGACTGCAGGTCTGGGTGCAGGTGTTGGTTGCTCACAGTCCTGGATTTGACTGGTGACCCTAGATGAGCTAAAATTATATATGCCATAATAGGCATTTCAGCATAAGTTATGTAGAAGACCATGTTACTCTGTATGGGGAAACATTAGCTTGCCCTTCGTCTCATACCTGCTCCTTCGTCCCCCTTGCCTTTAGTTTCTCCTCCTGTACACTCTTCCAGTACTACTTAGGTTATATTTATGGGCTTGCAATTGAAAGCTTCAAGTACAGCGAGGGGGCAAGTCTTGACCTGAGAAATGTATTTCTCTTGGCAACAAAGAAAGGTGTCTAATTAGAAATTAGGGTCATGCAGTGTTCCGGGAAGTCCTGGAGAACAAAAGCTGTGTTACTTGGGGCTAGTACTGGGCTGTATCACTTGGCACTCCAGGTCCAGGCACATTTTATGGAATGGTGATCTGTACAGACATCTCTCTCTCTCTCTCTCTCTCTCTCTCCCCCTCCCCCTCTTCATATAGAAAGCTGGCCATCAAGTCCTAACCTAGATTTTCCCGTGATAAGCTAGCTTTCTTTATGGTGGGTGGTTTGTCACATGGAGTAACTTCAGTCATGTCGGCCCCCACCTGTGGTCTCAGCCCAGATGCAGGTTTGCCACCTTGATTGGAGCTGTGGAGCTGGGAATAATTAGAAGCAGTCAAGGAGGTGGGGAAACAGGCATTCTTGAAGCACCTGTTTTCCTTGATGGCAGTGTGTGGAATGGTGAGTCATTAGTTCAGCCTAGTTAAAAGTAATAAGTATGAGATTAATGAAAAAGAAACAGAACTAAAATGAGGTCTAGGCCACTTCTAAATGATTATTTCCTATTTTTCCCCGTAATATGATTCCCTCCTGTCCAGAGACCCCTGTTCAATTGGACTGAGGAGGTTCTTCTACAACATCTTTTGAAAAAACATAGCTAGGTATTTCTCTGCCATCTTCTGCTCATCTAGTTTAGTGCCTTTTAATTTTACTGTTTTAAATTGTACCATTGTACATCGCCCAGAGTGGCCGAGTGACCGGCCAGATGGGCAATTAAGAAATTTAATAAATACATTTAATAAATAAATTTTAGCTGTTTGGACCAGTCAGAAACTCGTGGCACACCTAAGCTCTGCCCAGGCATTCACTTAACGTGGGTAGGGGGATGGCCCACTCAGTTCAGACCTTTCCATGTTGAATAGTTAAGTTCTGAGAGGGTGTTCTACTTGGGTTCACTTGAACATGAGTAGAATGCCCCTTGCAATCGCGGACCCTGGCTTGTCAAGCAAACCTGAGTGGAACTCTCTTTCAGACCCTGGGAATTCAATACGGAAAGATCTGAACTGAGCGGGCTGTCCCTCTACCCATGTTAAGCTTTACCCACATTAAGTGAATGCCTGGGCAGGGCTTAAGTGTGCAAAGAGTTTTTGACTGGTCCAGAAAGCTGAAAGGCACTAAACTAGATGAGCTGAAGATGGCAGAGAAATTCCTAGCTGGGGTTTTCAAAAAGCATTGTAGCAGATCCCTCTCCACCCTGTCCTACAAACGTTACCTGAGTCAGGAGATGAACCTGGGAAGGAGGAGGTGGTGGTGGCAGTGGCCACCCAGGATAACCTTTTCCTGCACAAAACAGAGACTGGCCCTATACATCATAGCATCCCTGGCAGGAAAAGGACACTATTTGTGACCATTTCCGTGGTGACACCAGTAAAATGCATGTGAATTGCATCATATTCCCCCTGGAGGCATTGTGGTGTGTAGTGCCAATCCCGTTTTTTGTGCAGGAAAAGAATACCCCAAGCGTTGCTACCTCTGCTGCCACTGACATCCCCTGGTAAGGATTGTGGGCCTGGGGGAGGCAGAGGAAAGGAAGGTGGTAGTGGTGGAGGTGGCATTGGGAGCTTGATGGCCTGATTGAGTGGGCCTTGCTTTGAAGCCTGCTCAGTTAACCCCATGTGTGAGAAATAGAGGTGTTCCCATTTTCAAGCAATATTCAATTTTCACAAGAACCCTACTTCTAACTTTGCTCCCCTGGCTTCCTCTCTCTGCACCTGAACTCTCTGACTACCCTAGCAACATGTTTTGGGTTCTCTTTAGTGAGAGATAACTTCTGTTCAGTTCAGACGACGCAGAGGTGGTCCCTGCCCGCACATGGGATTGTCATAAGGGATCTTATTTCTTTGCAGATTTCCTCGGGGGTAGCAGTTTTTGCTTCCTGTAAGGCATTTCTGATAATTTGCAGCTCCAGCATTACTAAAACCAGTGCCTTCAAAATAGCGTTCCGTGCTTCCTTTCAGAGGATAATAACATGCGGACTCCATATTTGTTCTGTGTCACACTGCACATGCTTTTAACCAATTTTGCGGGTTTTGTTCTGTTCCTGGAATTGGTAGTTAGGTGTGGGATGTACAGTTGTCAGGATACAATTTGAAGCGAAGTGGCATGAATGTACTTTCTGTGATCTGCTTTTCACAAGAAAATTTGTTTGATAAAATTAGTAGGCTTCTATATTTTTAAAGGTGTTTAGCACCAACATATCCTTGCATTTAAATATTGTGCTTTTTACATTGAGTTTATTGGCATAACCATGTTTCTCTTACTGTCTTCTCAGTGATGAGTCTATTCTCTAGCATAGTAGCAATATTTATATGGTTGTGGTCTTCCCCTTCCCCTTTTTATAACAATGGTCCAGCGCTCATCTTGCCCTTCTCCCAGGGCTTGCCCTCCCATGAGGCAGGGTGAATCTCTCACCTCAGGTGGCGGATCGGGAGGGGCGGCAGATGGTACATGCCTCCCCACTACTGGGAGAGCGGCCTGCCTGCTGCTGTTGCCTGCTGGACAGACTGCTACCACCCAGACCAATGCTTCGCTCTGAATAGGACTCAGAGTGAGGCATCGGCCTGACTGGCACTCCAGAGAGCTGTGCTCCAGAGGACATATAGCTCAGTGGAAGAGTGCATGCTTTGCATTCAGGTTCAGTCCCTGACATCTCCAGGTATAGAATCATAGAATAGTAGGGTTGGAAGGGGCCTATAAGACGGTTGAGTCCAACCCCCTGCTCAGTGCAGGAATCAAAGTCAGAGCATCCCTGACAGACGGCTGTCCAGCCTCGTCTTGAACGCCTCCAGTGTGGGAGAGCCCACCACCTCCCTAGGTCATTGGTTCCATTGTCGTATTGCTCTAACAGTCAGGAAGTTTCTCCTGATGTTCAGCCGGAATCTGGCTTCCTGTAACTTGAGCCCATGATTCCGTGTCCTGCGCTCTGGGATGATCGAGAAGAGATCCTGGCCTTCCTCTCTGTGACAACCTTTCAAGTACTTGAAGAGTGCTATCCTATCTCCCCTCAGTCTTCTCTTCTCAAGGCTAAACATGCCCAGTTCTTTCAGTCTGTCTTCATAGGGCTTTGTTTCCAGTCTCTGATCATCTTCGTTGCCCTCCTCTGAACCCTCTCCAGCTTGTCTGCATCGTTCTTAAAGTGTGGTGCCCAGTACTGGACACAGTACTCCAGATGAGGGCTAACCAGTGCTGAGTAGAAGGGAACTAGGACTTCCCAGGATTTGGAAGCTATACTTCCATTGATGCAGCCCCAAATAGCATTTGCCTTTTTTGCTGCCACATCACATGGTTGGCTCATATTCAGCTTGTGATAAGGTGGGCAAAACTCCTGCCTGAAACCATGGAGAGCCACTAGTAGTCAGTGTCAACGGTAGTGGCCTAAATTGACTAATGGTTTGACTCAGTATAAGGCAGCTTCCTGGTTTCTGGCTGTTCTCCTGCTGCAGGTAGTGCTGCAGGCAGAGAATGGCCAGCACCGCTTTTAGGAGCAGCCACCTGGAGAGCATACCAAGGCCAGATGCTTGCTCTGAGGGGGTCCTCCTCAGCATGAGGGATTGCAGCTGAGGTGGCCATAGAGACTGTGTGTGCTGCAGTAGCTCAGGCAGACTCCATGGCCAGCTCACTCCTAATACCTCACTCTGAGGAAGCTCCCCTCAGAGCGAGGGATTGAGGGGGGAGGGGTCAGCCCCCTCCCCGTTTGCTTATTTTTCTTCTGTGTTCTTCTTCACAGTGTTCTTCCGTGGCAATTATTATGTCTAAAACCTGGCTCACAAGGTAACCACTGTGTGATGCTCTAATTCAACAGAAGCCTTCAGGTACCCATAGTAGCTATTGCTCACATCAGGTGTTCCAAGTGCCTGCTGCGTGAGAGTTCCTTCAAATTCTCTGCCTAGTTCCCTTTTCAAGCAAGGAGAGAGTCACTTCTGCTGTCGCCATCATACAGAAATGCTTCGCTTTTGCCTGCAGAGTGGAAGTTGCTCCGGGCTGTATGCCTTCCTTATCCTCTCAGCTGCTCTTCCCCGATGTACAGAAGGAAGCAAGTAGGGAGAAGTCGCGTATGACGGAGAGAAGAAAGAAAGGGAGCAGCTGGAAGCAACTTCTTGTTCCTATTTGCCAGAAAAATAAGCAAATTCCAGAAGGTATTATGACAAGGGGCGGTGGTGCTCTCCTTACACTGGAGCAGAGGGTTAGAAGTTGGCTTTCTAGTCACAAGTAACATTCAGGAAAAGTTAGGAATGCTGCAGTAGTGCTCCAAATTCCACTTATTTATGACATGGATATCTATCACAGTGGTATGCTAATCAGGGAGCCTAGGTTAGCTGTTGCAAACCGTTGAGTGCTCCCTTGATGACTACTCCCATCTGTAAATTGGCCATAAGAGTGGTTCACCAGTCATCTTCTAGGCTTATGAAACTTCAGCATTGTGAATCAGAGCACATCATCGCTTGTGGCATTTCATTTTATTTTCTTCGTTCAGTTACACAAGAAATATTCATATTTAAGTAACTAACAATGGGATTTGGATTTGATAACAGCAATGGCCCTCTTGAGAAATCGTTGTTTCCCCCCTTAGTTTCTTTCCAAGTTTCTTTCGCCTTATTTAAATACCAAAAAAGTCAGATTCTTTCAAAGTGGTGTTATTGGAAAGGGAAGCGTGGGTGTTATTGCAAGGTTGTGCCAATCCATTTTTATCTCATTATATATCTTTTTTTACCTAATGCTTTTTTATTATATGAGCTGTGCTGGGTTTTTAGATCTGATGCAGGGACGGCGTTGCTATAACAACACGATGATTCATGTAATTTCTGCTACAATCTGTTGGTGTGAGGTTTTGTAGCTTATAAAATTCTACCCAGTAGTGCTGAGGGTTTCTCCTGTTCTGGTGAGGGATCACCCTTACTCCTTGTTGTGTCCTACTGCAGAGATGGTTCCAAAGGTCTCCAAATTTAGACAGGCCCTGGTAGCTGAATTAAATGTCTCTGGTTGTCATGAGCCAAAGAAGGGCCATGACTCAGTGGGAGCACATTTATTTCCTTCCTTCCTTCCTTCCTTCCTTCCTTCCTTCCTTCCTTCCTTCCTTCCTGTACTGCTCAATAGCCAAAGCTTCTTGCATGCAAAAGGTCTGAAGTTCAATCTCCAGGTAGGGCTGGGAAATTTCCCATCTGAATCCCTGCAGAACTGCTGCCAGTCAGTGTTGACTGTACTGGCCTAGATGGACTAAGGGTCTGTCTCAGTATAAGGCAGTTTCCTTATTTCCTTTTCCAAGGTCTTGTGTTGCTGCATTCACACTGCACAGAGGTGACGGGAGTATTGCTGGCACACAGCATAAGGTCAGGGACGATCTCCCGCTCCACTCCTTAGTTCCAAACTCAGGAGAAGGGCAGGGGTTTATCACGTTCCTTATTGACCAACGGGAGAATGATGCTTGTCATGGCGAGCCAATTTGTGCCCTTCCTGAAGGCAAAAAACTGATGCTAACCCTGGAGACAGAATTTAGAGCCCTTTCCATGCTTCCCCCTGTTTCTATTTGAAAACCACCACATTGGCTCTCTGTCAGTGCTGTGCTGCCAACAGGGAGCTGTAGTGAGTCTCTGCAGGATTGAGACCAGAAGTGGATGAAGCGTAGGACTGAGGCTAGAGCTGGTGAAGCAGAGACCCTGAGAAGGGTTAATCTAGAGGCAGGGTCTATTTCAGGCCAGGATCTCAACAGAGAAATCCATGTAAAAAGGGGATGGAATTAGGATCCAAGCAGAGAGTGCAGGTGGGGAAACTTGCAGGCAGATTGCGGAGAAGCAGTTACACCCCCGAGACAGATGCTTTGAGGAAGAGTAGAAGAGTAGGAAACCTCAGCAAGGCTCGAGTCTTTTTCCCAGGCAAAGGCCCAGACTGGATCTGAAAGTCCTTGTAGCCAGACCAGTTTAGGAGGAACCAACGGGCTGTCATGTTTGGGACCTGCGAAAACAGATAGGCACAGATTAAGGCAAACAGTTGACAGATCTAGGGGCAACATCAGCCTCGGCCTACAGTGAACATCCCAAAGGAAGGTGCAGGAAGCTTAGAGTGCGGAAGGGTAAGGATTGGCCATTCAGGCTCTGTGGCAGACCAGAAACTACAGTGCTGCTACAATGACACCATGGCCATTTTGGAAAAAGGTCTAACCTCGCATCCTGGAGGGGAGGGATTCAGGCTAGGCACTGCTATGTGGACCTACCCTTGCGTCTAGCAAAATGCTGATGCTAGGCAGTAGTCAAGTGGCCTTGAGCACCATTGCTTTGGTGGAAAGACAGGATATAACCTGAATGAATGAATGAATGAATGAATGAATAGGGTGGGTGCTGTTGAGCTCGTGCCCTGCTTGTGGGTTTGTGGTCGACAGCTGTTTGGCCACTGTGTGAACAGAATGTTGGACTAGATGGACCCTTGGTCTGATTCAGCACGGCTCTTCTTATGTTCTTAATAATAGTCAGAAATAGAACATGCAAGACAGATAGGCCCAATCAGTGGTCCAGCCCTACATGTTACGATCTGTGGCAGTGGTGTACCCTTTCCTGATGTAGCTCCTGACTATCTTTTGTCCAAATGGGTGAAATGACTGGACCCTGCCACTCGGCTTCCTTCAGCAGTTTACAAGGGTTCTTTCCCCACAGGTCCACTGCCTTTAAATTCAGATGTGTCCTATTTTCCGGGGAAAGTTTTTTTGGGAAAAAGTATCTTCAATGGCTTAGAATGTTAAATTAAAGTCTGGTCTGACATTTTTTTTCTTTTTTTAAAAACACACACCGTTGACCCCGGCTTTCCATCCTGGCTAATTATATTAAACTCCATTTGCATGCTGACACGAGAGTTTAAGAGGGGTCACCACAGCCTGGATGCATATTAAATCTGAAAAAGACAGACAGAGGCCAGAGTACCACCGGACAAGTGGCAATTAAGCCACTAAGAGGATCACAACATGTTTTCCTATTACTGGGAGAGGTTGGCTGATCTCTGCATTAAATGCTTGACATAGGCGGGCATGGCTGCCTCTTGATTGCATTAGTGGCACCCATGTACTATCAGTGTGGTGGAAGACATCCGCATTCGACAGGAAATGGGGCTGTAGGTGCTGCGTGGCAAATTCCATCCATCACCGGAGTGACCCTATGGCACCTGCCCAACATTAACTCCTTTTGGTCCTGCTTCGACGTATATTGATGGAGCCAATTGGCTGCTGCCCTCCCAACGTTCTCTTGGATGTCAGGATTCCTTACAGAAAAGATGGCATGGTTTGGAGATAACGCCAAACTGAAATTCTTCGCTTTAGGTGGGCCATCGTCTTCCACTCCTTGCTCTCGGGCACTTCATACATGTAGCAGGATGAAGTGGTGGAGCCCTAAGCGTAATATAATGGGTTGTGCCACTTCAGCAGGGTATGTGTTTGCGATTTTTCTTGGATGTTGTCCCATGTTAAAAACAAAACATAAAAGCAGAGTGGCCAAATGTAGCTCAGTTTTCCTACTTGTTGACATTTGCTTTCTTGTAAGTGTGTATTCAAAGATGTGATTCCCCTACCTGTAGGCTAAAAGTGGTACAGTCAGTTCATCACCTCAGGAACGACACTGCCTCATTCCACTTCGTCTGTTGAGAGTAGGGATGTACGGGAATTTCGTTTCAGTTTGTTAAACACCAGAACTTGCCACGCTCCCCCCCCAAAAAAAACCATGCATGTGTATTCCCGAGCTCGCAAACTCATTTGCAAAATCCATTCGTTGGAAAAAAAGCACACTTTAAAAATGCACATTTTGAAGGGGAAAACAAAGAATGTTCATGCTTTCGTCATTGGGGGAAAGTATGCATTTTGGTGTGTGCTTTGAAAAGTGCACTTTCCCTGTCCGAACAACAACAACAAAATGCTTGCCTCCGGAATGGGAGTGAGGCAGGACCAGGCTTTGAGGTGGAACTTGGAGAACATCGACTATCTCAAGCCTTGCTGATTTTCCCATCCCTATTAGACAGTATATTAGCAGGAGTTTATTTCCTCAGCTGTCTCACCCTAACTATCAATAGGGGATTTGCCAGAACCCAGGCATCTTTTTGAAATTATGCAAGATGTTTCTAGTTCAGCAGGTCTTAAGGTCATGATATGATATTCGAAAAAAAACCCTGCTGTGTTTTTAAAATCTCTTCATTCAGTATTTTTGTTATGTTTTCAAGAACTGTTACCTGTGCAAAGCATTTGGGGCTCGGAAAGCTAATGATCATGAGGTCTGCATGCCTTAATTGTTTTAATTGCCAGATTAATCCTCCAAAGCTTTACCTGATTAATATGTAGGGCTGCAAGTTAAGACAGACTGTTTATTTAGTTTATTAATTTATTTAGGTTTTGGTGAGTTACCATGATGAGGAATGAAAGGGAGAATATTAAAGATTTATTTTCCCACGAAGAAGCAGTATCCTGTCTTTATTGAATTGGGAATGGTCGCATCCTTCTTTCAGCAGAAAAGGCCCTCTTCCTGGTAGCTGGAAATGTAATTGATCAATCAAAGTTCCATGATCCATTAACTAAAAATGCTGTTGTATCATTAATGTGTGCGGTGTTTTACAGAGGACAGGAATACGGTTACTTGCCCAAGAAGCTTACAGTCTAACATTTGATGAAGAAGCGGGATCCAGAGGCAAGGGTTTATAGGGAGAATATCCATCTGTTTCAGTTACATGCAGTCACTCAGGCTTAGTCACAGCAATGCAGCCCTCTGCAACTGGATGTCCTTCAGAGATGTTGGACCACAGATTCCATCATTCCCAGACATCATGCCCATTGGCTGTTTCCATGCTAGCTGGGAATGAGGGCAGTTGCAGCCCAATACATCTTGGGGACAGTGGAGGCTGGTGGCTCTGATTTCGGTGGGGCTGTGAATCCAAAATAGATTCAGCACCTTGGATAGCTCCTTTAGAATTCTGGCTGGTTCTGACTGAAACCCAGAATGCATTCACAGCCCCACCAAAATCAGAGCCACCAGCCTCCACTGCTGCGGGACACCAGGCTGGGGGAGGCTGCAATACTGTATTGAGACTAAGGGATTGCGCCGAAGGATCAGTGGGAAAGATGGTTACTCCGTTTTCATATCCCTAATTGTGGGTGTTCTGAGCATAAACACCAATAGGGATCAAAAAACAGCTGTAATGTGTAAAACCAAACAAAGACAGCTGTACCAGCTTTAGGTTCCCGACGTGTTTCGAGAACACTCTTTGTCAAGGGGATCTCAAGCACTGCTCAGGAGGATTTTCCCTCATTTTCCCAGGGTCTTCCTTGGGTGAGGAAATGGAGAGAGAATCCCCTTGAGTAGTGTTTGAGAGTTTGAGATTCCCTTGATAAGAGTTTTCTCGAAATGTGTCGGGAACCGATAATTGCTGCAGCCATCTTCTTGGTGTTTGTGTTCTGAGCGTTCTAGTAGGGACACTTGCACGGGGCGAGTGTTCCTGTCTAAATACTTGCAAGCAGGATTAAGATGAGCAGAGCCCTGCTTGCCTTGATCCTATAATTGACTTTGCCTCTCCTGTGCTTGACGCTCGAGGGCCAAGATAACATAGCTGGTGCAGGGCTGAGGAAGGTAGTAGTGGGCACTGCATGGGCCCTGGCGGAGCCTGGCTTTCCCATCAGCCATGGGACTTGGGATTCCCAGGCACAGAATCCTACAGCAGGAGAATAAGTATATGTGCCTTGTTTCCGTCAGAGATGAGACTTTTTATTAGTAGCATTTATGTAGCAATAATTTGGAGTCTAAGCTTCCGAGGGGCTGCAGCTCAGTGGTAGAGCACTTACTGTGTGTGCAGAATGTCCCAAGGTCAATCCCCAGCATCTCCAGGTAAGGCTGGGAAAGAATCTTGTCTGAAAGCCTGTAGAACTGCTGCCAGTCAGTGTTGACAACACTGGGTTAGATGGACAAAGGGTTTGACTTGGTATAAGGTGGCTTCTTTTGTTTTTCAATCTTCCTAAGTTCACGAAATGAAAGTTTTCTGTTCCCTCCTCCCCCTGCATCCCATCCCATATTGTTCAGGAGTGCTCCCTGACCGTCTGGAAGCCTTTCCTTATGTTCCTATGGGCAGCATCCAACAGGGTGCTGCACCCCACCAATACCATTGTGCCTCCTCCGATTCTGTTCCACAAGTGAGAACACAATTGTGCAACAGAGATTTAGCGCTTCCAGGAGCAAATGGAAATGAGCAGAAATGCTCATTTCTGGAGTGGGGCATGTCAGAGTTGTTCCCATGAGGGAGCTCTGGATGTCCTGATCCAGAAACAAGTGTCTTCACTTGTTTTGCGGCTTCCTATAATTGATTGTATTTTGTAGACGTGACTCATGCTATGTGTGTGTTGTGAGATAACTATGAGTAATGCATTGTCTTCTTGGAAATGAAGGAAGGCTGTGGCATGTGGGTCGGTCAAGTACAAAACACAGTAAGCTGCTTAGCTTGCTTGCCAGGAAAGCCCTTCTGTAGGGGTTGCTGGTGTCGATGCATTGGGAACAATGGGAATGCTAGTACGGTCATGTCTGAAACTAAGGGTGAAGGCATTGACATCGTAGGAGTTATAATAGACCAGGGTTAGATTCTCTCTCAGCAGAGAGATTGTGAAAGAACAAGGCACCTGCCATACGTCCTTAGGCTGGTTTCACCCACCATGCCTTCCATTGAGGTAATTACGAAATTTTGATATTGATTGTTAGATTGAGAGGAACCTAGGTTTACTATGTTAACAATATGCTGGCTACTGTTTTCAGTATATTTTTTATTATCATAACTTGTGTGTATTTAGGGATGTTAGCCTCATCTTAGCTTGTTATTCTCTTAGTCTGTTTGAGCAATAAATATATATACTTTAATACCAACTTGGTGTTGCCTGGCTTAAGAGAAGTTTCGGGACCACTACCCATACTTTAATTCTTGCCCAAAGCACTCAGTAAAGAATTGTAAATCTGTCACTGAGGGGGGTCTGTCCTTGAAGCCGTTGCATTCTCTCTTGATCTGGTGAATCTCAGATACACCCATTCAAGTTTGGGAGGCAAGCTAGTCGGACAGAGCGAGAAGATATTACTCATCTCACCATTGAATACTGTCCTAAATGTTCCACATATATTATCGCCACAATCCTTGCATCTTCTCAGTAAAGCAGGGCTGTTTCATTATCCCCAATGTGGGTTAAAGTGGAGAGAATGTGGTTTGGCCCCTGGGAAGTCCGTGACAAAAGAGGAATTATAAGCAGGAACATCGCAGTTTGTGTTTACTGTTGCTGACCTCCTCCCAACTGTCTATTTACTTGCGATGATCTATACTCTGTTTACTCACCAGTTACTCATCACTCATCAGTGACTCCATCTTGTGCCGTAGATTGTAGGAGAATATTGGCTGATTGAGAGAGCGGACCTTGCGGAAACAACGGTGGAAAACAATTCAAACTTGTTTCTTCACGAGGTAATGGCAGCAAAACTCTTTTGTTTTTTGAGACCTGAGAGCTGGGTGATGAGTGACACCTGGAGGGGCAGAACCTCTGTGTTTGTACAGCTCTTACATGTTTCCTTGGTGGGAGGTGAGTTACACTTGGTTCCTTAGTGCTCATTTGCCGACATCTAGGCCGTTGCCCCCCTCCCCCTTTTCAAAGACATTAGCTCTCTCATTCTGAGCTGCAAATACACATTGTTAAGACACTCCACATGGTTTTAATGGGGTGCAGGAATTCCAGCTAAGAGTGTGCTCTGGACACAAAATGATGGGCCAAACTACATAGTATGTTAAATGGGTGTTCTGCAATGGCATGGTTTTTAAATATAGGATTGGGGTACAAAGATCTGAATCAGGATCATGTCAGGGGTGGAGAGGGAGTTTGTTGTTTTCCAGTGGAGGCTGGTGGCTCCAATGCAAAGCACCTTGGTTAGCTCCTTTAGAGTTCTGACTGGTTCTGACTGAAACCCAGAGCAGGCTCACTGCCCCACAGACATCAGAGCCACCAGCCTCCACTGATGCATTTTATTTATCGCACTTGGATGCCTCCCTTCCACCAAAGAGTTTGTTGTTGTTGTTGTTCAGTCGTGTCCAACTCTTCGTGACCCCATGGACCATAGCACACCAGGCCTTCCTGTCCTGCGCTGTCTCCCGGAGTGTGCTCAAGTTCATATTCATTGCATCGGTGATGCTATCTAGCCATCTCATCCTCTGCCGTCCCCTTCTCCTTTTGCCTTCAGTCTTTCCCAGCAGCAGGGTCTTTTCCAGAGAGTTTTCTCTTCGCATTAGGTGGCCAAAATATTTGAGCTTCAGCTTCAGTCTCTGTCCTTCACTCTCTAGGTGGCCCTGCACGGCATTGCTTATGGCTTCACTGAATTACGCAAGCCCCTTCGCCACAACAAGGCAGTGATCCATGAAAGGGACCAAAGAGTTTAGGGTGGCTGTAATCAAAAAGGCCTTTCCTCAAGAACCGGCCAACCAAAGAGATACTTCTTCCCCCAAACCTTCGCTACTGAGAGTCTCCATCTTCCTTTCTGAGCATCTTCTCCCTCTGTTTGTTTATTTATATTTATTTATTTAGTATAGTTTTCATCTGATCAATAACCAGCATTCTCTGGGTGGATTATATGCAGTGAAAAGGATAAAACAGAATACGAATGTTTAAAAGAATAAGATGCAATACAAGATGACAAACAGCACAGGAAAAGATAAATGTAAAGATATATAAGAACAGCCACAAAAATCTAAAAACTAACTTCCCTGAGCTTTCTCTCCTCTGTAGAGTGATCCTAGCCAATTGGGGATCTGATATTGAATGTGATAGCACTGAAAGCAAAGAAAGCCAGTTTAGGGTGAGGGTTGTGATTCCTGGAGCAGTCACATTTGATCAAAGCAAATTAAGAACATGATCATGGTACTGAGAGCAAGCAAAGCCTATTTGGAACAATATTTCCTGAACAGGTGAACACTTGGGTTCCTTTTGCAGCAGTCCAGCCCTCTTAAAAAAACAAAAACAAAAATCATGGGAAACGCCCCTTCCAATGCCATTGGAAACATTCTTTTTTTTTAAATCACTCTTTTGATTCTGGACTGCTAGAAGCTTCACTTTCTACTCCCATGGAAGAAGGACCATTGAACGTATTAAGAGTCCTTCTGGATCCCATATCCCATATCCTGTCTTCCAAAGTGGCCAACTTGATGCCTCGGAGAAAGTCACAAGCAGGGCATGAAGGCCATAGTAGTCTCCTACTGTTGCCCAGCAACTGGTAATCAGAGCCATACATCCTCTGAATGTGGAGGTTTGATTTGTCTTTCATGTCTAACAGCTGGCGATGGGACTACTAAGGCATTTCATACTTTCTAGACTGGAATCTTGTTCAAAGTCCTTGGCATTTTCCCAAAGGGTGTGTAACTCTACCATGCGTGTGTCTCTGAATTAATACATAACGAATTGCCATCTGCCCCTTGAGCCTTTAAGTTTGATGATATGATCTAATTGGATGTGTTTCCATGTGTACCCGTAACTTAATGTTGTTGAAAATGACCGGTAGGTCATAACAGGTCCTGGATTTGTGTATAGGGCTATTCTGGCAAAACACAGATATGCCTGTGTATGTTCAAATTTGATCCAATGAGGCAGTATACTGGCAATTTCATCCATATTAACTCCCAATTGACAAGTTTATTATTCCGGTGCAAGTAGAGCTGTGGTTTGTTAACCTCAATTTGAGCTCAAGCTAGTTGCATGTAATACTTTATCACAATGTCTTCATCAGAAGCTTTCTGTGACATTGCATAGATTTTGTAGTAAGGTGACGTTGAATGCATTTAGACTTTTTTATTTTAATGCACTTAACTTTTTGAGATCTATGCTGAGTTCATGGCTGATGTAGTTCCCTTGGAGTATTTTGACACAAACCACCAGAACTGGAGGGATAGGAAGGGGAAGGGATAATTCTTCAAGGTTGCCTATGGGCCCTGACAGCAAAGCCATGGAAACAGAGAGCTTCGGCTACTGGGCAGTATAAATAAACAAACAAACAAACAAACAAACACAGTGGTGCACATTTCCCTGAAGTTTGCAGAGATAGCCACTGGAGAGTTGAAGTGCCTTGGTTCATAATATTTGTGTTATGTACAAGTTTACAAGTAGAGAACAGTGCAGGCAAATACATCTGTTACAAGTAGACAGCACAGCTACTAATCCTGCATCAGATCTCCAAAGAGACCAACTGTACCCCAAACTTGCTCCTGCCAAGTCAGAGTTGTTGTTTTTCCCCTTTGTCAATGCAGTTGTCACTACACTTTAATTATTAACCATCACTGAATGTGTGTTTGCATGTATGTGTGACCCACCCACTTATCTGCAGAATACGGGCCCCTAATCTCACCCCTGCAGGTACAATGCCCACTTGAGAGGAAAAATATCCACAGTCCATCGCCAACCATTTTAGTACTTTCCTTTTCCCTTCTGCTGAGGGGGGTCTGTCCTTGAAGCCATCTGTTTTCAGCAGAACTAGTAAGAAATAAGATAAAAATCATGCCTGTGGAGAAGTGTCTGCACATGCTAGAATGGCCGCTGGGTTTTGCCTAAAGCACTATTTTGAGAATAATTGGGAGGTTCCTGCCAATAGGTGAAACATTCAAGCAATTTAATGGGAAGCAAAGCAATTTTGGTCAACCGACCCCTATGTTTTGACTCAGTCCAGGTTAAGCAAGAGCGGGACCCAGAAGGAGTGGTCAGAGATATGACATGTTGTCTGCTGTTCATAAATCTCTTCTATGAAGTACTTCTTCACACACAACACACAACACATAAATAGGACATGGAATTTGTTCCTGAGGGGGAGGGGAAATGCACAAAATCACTTCTCTACAGGATGCCAAATTCAGTGAGTCCCTTGGTTTTTTGTTTTTGTTTTAGTTTGAGCAGAAACAGCTTAGCATCTGTTTGAGTTCAGATCTGAGTAACAAGGTCTCCCTCGTCATGTTATTCTCTGGACCTTTCCTTCATGTGTTGTGTAGGCTGGAGATGAATGATGGCTTTCATGCCTAAAGTATCAAGAATTCCTGAGAACCCTGGAGATATGCACAAATCAACCTTCAAATGTCCCATGTATGTCCTATTTTCAGATGTCCTATTTTCAGGGCATGCTATCTTCTTGTTGCAGTAGGGAATGTCACAACACTTCTTGTCTTGGGCATTGCTGGTGTTGAACCAGGAGCCCTAGTTTCTGGGATTAAGTTCCTACCAATTTTAACCAGCAGGACTGATGATAGAAGGAACTAAGCCAGAATGCAGACAGTACAGACCTCTTGATACTAGTAGTCAGGTGATCCAGGAGAGCCAATCTCCTATCTGCAATTTATCTCCAAGAGCTTCTGTATGTCCTCAGTCTGGGCAACTCACCCAGTGGTGACCACTGAGCACCAGTGAGGTGGTCTCTCTGCACTTCCAGTCTCCACCTCTATCTGTCCCCTGTCTTCCT
This sequence comes from Heloderma suspectum, assembly GCF_057233095.1. Taxonomy (NCBI): domain Eukaryota; kingdom Metazoa; phylum Chordata; class Lepidosauria; order Squamata; family Helodermatidae; genus Heloderma; species Heloderma suspectum. Next base: position 9,905,148 of record NC_139461.1, read on the forward strand.
GCCTGTGTAGTCTGCGAGGACCCCTACCTCCTTGCTATGTGTTTGCAGCTTCTGCTTTGGTCACTGCAGTCTTGCCAATTGCTGGGTCCTAACCTTCCCCCTATGCAGTCCTAAGCACCTCTTGGATTTCAGCACTGTGGAAATATCAGTTGCTGGCCACAGTTGGCCTGAACCCCGTTACCCAACTGTATTGGGTTGCACAACTTTGTTAGGAATCTCTGGAGCCCCCCATTCCCTGATTGGTTGGCTGAAATATATCAGAATCTCTCTCTCTCTCTCTCTCTCGTGCACGCACGCGTGCGCACTCTCTCTCTCTCTTAAATCCTCTTGGAGTTGTACAGCAAGCCAGAACATCCCTCCTTCCAAGTGCCGTATCTGTCTTTCTGTCGGGAGGACACCCCTGCCGCCTTCTGAAATCCTCAGGTAGCCAGAATCAGCATGCAGACAATAGGGCTCTTTTCCAAGGCTTTATTCCCATTCAACCTAATGACGCTTACAGGTGCTAATTGCTTGATCCTACAAGTGAGACTTAAGAGAGCTGCCTACTCGGGGGTTCTAACCTTAGGAATCAGTTGATCTCCGTTTGGAGGGTCAGGCGGGAAACCTCTGAACTCATGGGCTAGGAGGAGAGAGTCCACTCCTTTCCCGTGGGGCATCGGGGCGCCGCTGTTGCCGTCGCGCCAAGCGGGCTGAGAGCCTCCTCTCAGCACCCGCCATCTCCCGCTTGATGCTGCGCCGATGCCTAGTGTCCAGAAACTGCTGTTGCGCCTCCCTCTCCCTGCCAGGGTCACTATCACTCTCAGGAATGTGTACCGGGAAGGGCTCTCCCCCTGGCTGCGCCTCTGAACAGCAAACGGGTTCCTCTCCCATGGCTTCTATCTCTTTCTCAGAGTCAGAACTGCTTTGGGGCTCTCTGGGCTCTGATCCAACCCTGACACTTTCCTAGCATCTCCCTCCCTGGCCTTCTAGACTTGCAGCAGGACAATAATAATAGGTTTCTTGGATGTCAGGAAAGAGAACTGATCTGCTGATAATCTCTGAGACCTGGTGAGGATGGAGAGACCTTCTGTGAAGAAACGGTTGCTTTTATCTCCTTGTATTTTGTAATGTTTATATATGGTGAGTAATCTCTGAGTGAGATTATCATGTAACTAAGTAGGCCAGAAGCCCAGTTCTGCTACTTATTGGGTGTAAGTCTCACAGTTCTGGCTGCTCTGTAATAGTTGCTAAGTGGGGGAGGCTTAAGAACATAAGGACATAAGAAGAGCCCTGCTGGATCAGACCAAGGGTCCATCTAGTCCAGCATTCTGTTCACACAGTGGCCAACCAGCTGTTGACTAGGGACCCACAAGCAGGGCATGAGTGCAACAGCACCCTCCCACCCATGTTCCCCAGCAACTGGTAGGCTCACTGCCTCTGGTCCTGGAGGCAGCACATAGCCATCAAGACTAGTAGCCATTGATAGCCTTTGAGAGGCTTTGAGCAGACAGTTTGAAAATGATTAGTGGGAGAAGTTTGTTTACTGCCCAAACTAGGGCTGGATGCGCCTGATCTCATCTGATCTCGGAAGCTAAGCAGGGTCAGCGCTGGTTAGTACTTGGATGGGAGACCACCTGGGAATCAGGCTTCTGCACTGAGCAGGGGGTTGGACTTGATGGTCTTGCAGGCCCCTTCCAACTCTATGATTCTATGATTCTAAGTTGCCTGTGTTTATATATGAAACAGGCAGGTAGTAAATTACAACTTGTATTGGTCAGAGGGTGAACAATTCAATTAGTGGTAAGAAGTCCATATAGAACCTCTGATTTGTCACGGAAAGAAGACCAATAGGTGAGGGCCCTAACAGGGGTAAGAACAGGATTGGTCGATGTTCTGGCCAGGAGAAAATAAGAAGTCATTTGGAGATAGTTGATTGTTGGTTGAAGAAGAGGGGCTTGAGAGCAGAGCTGGAAGCTGAGGAGAGCAGGAAGCCATGCTGTGAAGGTGTGGTGAAGCTATAAGCAGGCAGCAGAACCCAGCACCAGAAGAAGAGAACAGAACCACCCTAGAAGTCAAAAGGAGTAGGAAGAGCTTGATGCAGAGGAAGACTGGTGTAGGGCATCTATTCCTGGTTATGAGTGAGTGACTGGGGTTCCTTTCAAGAGGAAAGAAGGAGGGATAGAAATGCAATAAATAAATAAAATAAATTAATATTAGGAAAATCTGAGAAAAAGCTGTTGAAAGCTTATTTAGCTGGGGAAGGTGCTCTGAAATGTTAGGAACTGTACACATATGTAACCCTGGACAACTGAGGAAAGTAGGCTTAAGCAATTTCATCCTTCCATCTAAAAAGAAATACTGTATTCTCATCTTCCTTTGGTTTATCTTATACATTTGTCTCTAGTGGTGGTGTCAACCCCATCCCTGTGCCATAGGAACCAAGTTAGAAAGGTCTGATTTTTGTGGGAGCAGTTTAAAGATGGTATAGTTAATGCAGCGTTCTCTAACTGGGAATTCTGTCTGATACCCTTATTAGACAATGTAGCAGGGAGTTACATAGACTCAAACCACTTGTTGGGTGTGGGGGCTGGAGGGGAATCATGGGGGCCTGATTAAAGGCAGCCGCCGGCGAGATCACATCACTCCAGTGCTGAAGGAGTTGCACTGGTTACGAGTTGTTTTCCGGGCCAAATTCAAGGTGTTGGTTTTGACCTTTAAAACCCTATATGGTTCCGGCCCAGCCTATCTTAAGGAGCGCCTCCAGCAGCACCAGACAGGCCACTTAACAAGATCAGCCTCGGATGGCCTTCTCTCTGTCCCATCAGCCAGGACAGCTAGACTGGTGGGGACGAGGGAGAGGGCCTTTTCTGTGGTGGCCCCCACTCTGTGGAACTCCCTCCCTAGGGAACTCCGTCATGCCCCCTCTTTAATGAGCTTCTGTCATGCATTAAAAACGTGGCTGTTCAGGCAGGCATTTGGGGTGGGTTAGGGTATTTTAGAAAATGTTTTTATTGTAGAATTTTATTGTTTTAAACTGTTTTTACTGTATGTTGTACATCGCCCAGAGTGGCTGGGTGACCAGCCAGATGGGCGATTAATAAATTTAATAATAAATAAATAAATAAATAAATAAAACATAGGTGAGGCAGCCATATTGTTTCATTACACCCACTAAGCAGACCAGACAGGGTTCCAAAACCTCCCAAACATCAATAGGCCACAGTTGATCATGTAACAAGACCTTCCCCTCCCATAGTAGCCTATGGACCATAAGAACATAAGGAGAGCAATGCGGCATCTGAGCAAGGAAAGCTTTCTCTCGCCCAGCCTTCTGTTTGCACGGTGGCCAGCCAGATGCTCTTGGAAAGCCCACAAGCAGAACATGAGTGTAACAGCACCCTCCCTCTCGTGTTCCCCAGCAGCTGGTGTTCAAAGGCACGCTGCCTCTGAATTTGGAGGTAATACATACCATGACGACTAGTAACCATGGATACACCTTATCCTCTATGAATTTGTCTAATACCCTTTTAGAGCCATCCAAGAACACTAAAAACATAAGAAGAGCCCTGCTGGATCAGACCAAGGGTCCATCTAGTCCAGCATTCTGTTCACACAGTGGCCAACCAGCTGCCCATGGGAAACCCACAAGCAGGACATGAGTGCAACAGCCACCTCCCACCCATGTTCCCCAGCAACTGGTGTTCAACGTCACACTCCTTCTGAATTTGGAGGTAATATATAGCCATCATGACTAGTAGCCGTTGATAACCTTTACCTTCTGTGAATTTGTCTAATTTAACCATACCTGGCTCTTTGGTCTCGGTTTGCTTCTGCTCACTTCCACAAGTTGACTTGTCCCAGCCTTGGACAGAACCTGTGTCTTGCCCTATATTGATGTTCAAACTCTGCCATAGCACACTTGGCAGGAGTTTTTAATGTGTGGGCCGACTTGATGATCTAGTGGGTGTGAGCTGCTAAACATTTTTTCATTGGCTTTGGTGACTCCCTGACCCACTCCTGCAAAGACTGCATGATCTACCATATCCTGCCAGCTGCCTGGATTTAGGACCATAGGAAGCTGCCTTATACTGAATCAGACCATTTGTCCAGCAGCCCAGTGTTGTTGACACTGACTGGCAGCAATGGCTCTCCAGGGATTCAGGCAGGAGTTTTTCCAGCCCTATCTGGAGATGCCAAGGATCGAATTGGCAGTAGAAAACTCTGCATGCAAAGCAGGGGCTCTACCACTGAGTTATGGCCCTTCTCCATCCTAGTTTTCATCCTGTACAAAATCAGGCCTGGTTTACCCTTGTAGCAAAATGGAGGTGTAAGGATCCTAGGCCAGTAAGTTGGACTGTATCACTACAGATACAAGTGGGGGAGTGTGTGCTGTTTGTAAAAACAAACAAACAAACAACAAACAAAACTTCTCATATGTAGAAATGCCTTGCAATAAAATGACTAGCTGTCAAGGTTCCCCTTATGACCTGGATCCCGTGAGCAACCCCTTAAGGATCTCTTGCTTCCTTAAGAGTCCTCCCTTCCTCCTTTTACCTTCTCCTTTCCAGTAATGTGCGGTTTAGGCTGTAGACTTGGGGTGAGTGATGTTCTAGACACAGGGTTTAACCACAACAGTTTACTGGTAAGTTTAAAGTTAGAAAATCACAACTAAGGGTATTTACACAATAGAGTTGAGTGATACAAAAGGCATTACAAGAAAATAAAAGTTGCAAAACTCAAGTTCTTATACCCTAGCTGTCCTTAGACTTTTCTAGGCTGCTTCTTCCTTCTCACTCTTCAGACTCTGCTCTCACGTCAGGCTCTGGCTTTCTCTTGCTGCAGCCTGCTCTTTCTGACTCTTACTGGCTCTCTCCCTCCTCTGTCAAAACCAAAAGTATTGCTTCAAACTTGAAGAAATGAAACTTAATGGAGAAATGAAACTGACACTTTCCTGGAGGAAATGAAACTGACACTTTCCCGGAGAAATGAAACTACTCCTCTAAGGGTTACCCCCTCCCGGCAGAAAACGTCCAGGCCTCTAAGCCTGACCATTTTTCACTTTGCCTCTGTAGCCCTCAGACCTTCACACTAGCTCATTGTGCTTGTTTTCCACTTGCAGGGATCTCTCTTTCTTTCTCTGTGTGTGTATGTGTATGCATGTGTGCACATTCACACACTAAATAACGTGTATATAACCAGGCACCTGCAGTTTGAATTGGTAAAATTCCTTCTACCACATCATTCACACTTCATTTTGCTGGACCCAGTCTTAGAGCATCTGTACACCAGCCTAAAACAGGGCTTTCTGCTTCCATTTTAAATGCAGGGTCACAGTGGACTTCCTTTACACGTGCTTCCTTTCCTCCTCTCCTTTCCTCCTCCTTCTCCCCCTTGTCTGAGTCTTTGATATGTTTCATTACACAGCCGCTAGATGGTGCTGCGGTCTAGCTCCTCTTCTTTTGGCTTTTCCTTTTTCACGGAGGGAACTCAAGCAGAACACATGCGGGGTAATTTGATACGTCATTATCTCTGATCTATTTAAAAATGGAATAAAGGTCATTTAGTGCCAGAGAAGCCCTGGAGGTTGATGATGTCATCTAAAGGACTGGCAAACGTCTGTGAGTGAGCAATCTCAATAGCAGGATAAAAGCTCCATGTGGAGAAGGCCTTAGTCCCAGCTGAGGAAGGCTGTAGGGGGATGCTGACAAGGTACCTGTACCATCTACAAACTGATACAAAACCTTTCCCTGTGTGTTCGGTTTCTCCTATGGGTGAGCATCACAAAATAGATACACAAAACTTGAAGGGATAACCAATTCCCCCGTTGCTTTGGAAATGGGTAACAATTCTGGATCTCTCCCCCCACCCCCCTGCCAGGGCTCCAAATATCCCCCCCCCTTGTAATACTGCTATTTAACTGAAGTGTGATGGGTAAAACCTGTTTTTTGTTGTTGCTATTCAGTCTGAGAGCTGCCTCATAGCTTTCCAGATCTGTCACACACTTAAGTCAAACTTGACACCATTATAATGGGTGTGTTATTTTGAGCTATTACAGCCTCCTTTAATAGGAATTTCTTTTTGTATCTTAACTTTTATTCTTTTACTTAAGGTAAATGTTGTCTTTCTAAATTCGCTTAAGATTTTTTTAAAAGTTAATTGTGAGGCTCTGAATTATTTCCTTGACCAGGTCCCATATTAGCAGGTGTTAAGGACTAAGAGTGCAGGATTTTAGGGATTTTGGTGTTGGTGTCAGAGTCAAAACAAAACAAAAAATTCTAGGGATTTTTTGTTTTGTATTTTTTTGTTTAATTGTGGCTAGAACACTCAAATGTTGCCCTAGTTTACTGTCTCCAGCATATGCACGTTGGGCTCTGATATGTGTGCATTTTGAAACATGCTGTCAGATATCCCAAATTAGAATGTGTTATGCAAAAGACACTTCTGAATAGTGTCCTTGCTGGTTTCAATGTCCCACTCTGATTTGCCTGCTTTCCTTGCTTTCCCTTCTTCTTTTGGCTTGCTTTATGGTCTCGATAATATTGCCCATTGACCCAGAGAAATTATCTAAGTTTATCTCCTGAAATGGCGCCCTCGCCTGCATGGAAATGTGACGGCCAACAGGAAGCTCTGGCGCGGGCTGGTCCATGAAGTCACAAAGAGTTGGAAGCGACTGAACGAATAACAACATCTGAAGAAAACAAAAGAAAAGAAAGAGAACTCTAATCAGTTTTTAAACATCCAAGTTCATTACTGGAGCACATAACTGCAGTGAAGAGATAGGGTGGGGTGGTGGGGGGAGGAGTAGACAGAGTAGCTCAGCTGTGAAGCACATGCTGTTGGTGCAAAAGGTCCTGGGTTTTACTCCCTGGCATCTCCAGGGCTAGGAGCGCTGCCTGCACAAGCCTTGGAGCACGGCTGCCAGTCGGAGGAGATGACTGTGGGGTAGATGGGCCAATGGCAAATCTGTAGCTGGCTCCTTCAAGGCTGCTGCTGTGATTCATTCTCCTCAGTCATCCTTAATTACTCTGCACGTGACCCTTCCTGGGGAGGAACCATCCAAACCCTCTTGACCCATGGAGCTGAGTAGGCATTTCCCCAAGCTTGGCTGCCTTTCTGTCTAACCCTTTTTGAGATTCAACGCTTTCCCGGACTGCAGGGCTTCCATACTCGTCAGTGTTGTTCATTGTGGTCACAATCTGATCATCATCCAGCAAGCTGTTAACAGAGGAAGATGAGATGGGATGCAGGACCATTCCACCAGCCCTGCTGAAAGACCACTTGCTTCCCTCCCCCTCCTTCTTCCCCATCCCTTTTACCTTGTGTGTCATGTCTCTTTAGATTGTAAGCCTGTGTGCAGGGACTCTTGTCTTTATTGATTGTGTGTAACCCTTTTTAGTTGGGCGAGTGGGATAACAATGCTTTAAATAAATAAACAAGATGCCGCTCTAAACAAGGGTTTGTTCTCTGCATGCACTTGAAGATACGTCAAGACTTTATTGGTCAGAAATCAGTTGCATTTGTCCCTTTAGCTCCTGGAAAACTGGAGCTCCTTCCCTTCTTGTATCCCCCGGGCTGGATTTCCTGCTGCCCCCCTGGTCAGCACAACCCTGTCTTGCCCAGAGCACAGAAAATCAACTGATAGCTGAAATAGCTACATTGCTCCCTTCCTTGTTTACCTGGGAGCCCAATTCCCAAACTGTCTCCTTCTGTGTTTCTACAGGGCATACTCTGACACCAAACATGCAACAGCTGGCTCTCGAGGGCTGCTGACACAATGCTCGAACTGTATCCCAGGTTACTCCATTCTACCACATTAGGGACTGACATGTGCTGTGCAAAATTTTAATCGCCCGTGTTGAATGCATCCACTGTTCTTTGCTTGTTAGAGGAGGGCATACTTAGTGTTGACCCTCACTCTTGGTCAATATATTGGCCCCTAGTCCATTTTGGGGCACACATCCACATCATAATTAAAGCCCTAAGTAGTTTGGGACCCAGGTACCTGAAGGATCGCCTCCTCCCCTATGTGGACTTGCCCTGTATGTTAAGGCCCTCTTCAGAAGCTTCGTTCAGAAACCCCTGCTATCTGAACTGAGGTGGGTAGCGTTGAGCTCTGTCCTCCGCAAGGCTACTGTCTTACCCTTTGCAATAATTGCAGCTGTATTTATTCAAAGCATTTTTACCCCAGTCTTCAGTCGAAAAGGCGTAGCTGAGTTGATAATAGGCACTCCTTACCACAGAAGCTACCTGGGCCTGTAATGGCAATGATGAATCCAGGAGCACCCCCAAAGTACATACCTGTTCTTTCTGAGGCAGTGCAACCCCATCTAGAACAGGCAAATGCCCCAGTTCCCATACCTAGGAACCACCCACAGAGCCTCTGTCTTGTCAGGATTCAGTCTCGGTTTGTTGGCCCTCATGCAACTCATCACTGCATCCAGGCACCATTTCAGAACATGCACGGCCTCTCCTGATTCAGATGTTACAGAGAAATAGAACTGGGTGTCATCACCATACTGATGACACCTTGCCCCCAAACTCCTAATGACCACCCCCAGCGGCTTCATATAGATGTTAAATAGCATAGGGGGCAAGATGGTACCCTGCAGCACCCTGCAGAATAATTGCCAGGGAGCCGAGGCACCGTCCCCCAATACTGCTTTGTGAAACCATCCCCACAAGTAGAACAACCACTGCAGCACAGCACCCCCAGTTCCCAGCACCAGGGGCTGATCCAAAAGAATGCCATGGTCAATAGTCTCAAAAGCTGCCGAGCAGGGATGCTGGAGAAATTTGAGATGGACTAAAATGAACTCAGATTTCTAAGAATCCAACCTTTGGAATCCTCTGCGGAGTGACCCCCTCAGGTCATGTGGAGTCCGTGGACTTTAGGATTTTTTTTTTTTTACTTCCCCATAATTTACTCATATTTATTCATAGGAAAATACGCAAGTTTCTGCTAAAGAAAAGTGGAATGGAATGGGGGACAGTACGCTAAAAGTTACATACTAAGTTAAATTATGTAAATTGTTACCAGACCTCTGATGTAATTATTTGCGTATTTTTCCACATGATGGAAAAGATTCTTTTTTCATCCGCCTGTGCATGGACGGTGGAACAAAAGGCACCTGACAATCCACGAAACAAAGACGGAGCAGAGTTTATGCAGGCTGTAAATCCCTACCGCTGAGTGATCAAGCAGGATGAACAGAGTCCCCCCTCCCCATGTCTCTCCTTTCCCTAATGAATTGAGTACCACTGTAAAAATAAAGTCATTTCAGAAGTTCAAATAAAGGGTGTAAAAGTCACTCTTGAATTCATTATTTATTCATTTCATTTGTACCCTGCCTTTCTACCAAAACATGGCATTTAAGACGGCCGTTCTTTTGTAAAATGTCTATTTAACTTCATGTAAAACATCTGTTTTAAGGATGGATTATGCACTACAGTGGAGCTGTTGTAGCACTGTGGAAAGTAAGTGTGTGTGTGTGTGTGTTTGTGTGTGTGTGTTCCATTTATACAGCAAGTACAGGTATGCAATAGAATTTGATCTAGGGATGTCAGAGAATTCCACCACGGATCTCGGGGAGGCTGAATGCCAGCGCATTGGGCCCCTGAAATCGGTGGCAGAACGGTCTGCCACCCCCCCCCCCCCGGGACGGGACTTATCTTGGGTGGATCTTCCTGGCGGCGGCGGTTCGGCGGCGGCGGCCGGTCTTCCGATCGGCTGCCGCCGCTGCCATTTCCAGTTAAAAAAGCAAAAAAACAAACGTGATAGGCTACGTAAAGATTTATGTAGCCTATCACGGCTAGATGTTTAAAAAACACCATGATAGGCTACGTAAATGCTTACGTAGCCTATTACGGCTGATTTAAAAGAAAAAAAACAACCTTTTTTTCTTTTAAAAGAAAAAAAACAATCGCCTGCTGAGGCAACAGGAAAATCCCCAAGAGCCGTCAGGAAACCATTCGGATCCATCAGCCTCCTGGGGCGGACCATCTTAATCGGCCCTCCACCCCTGCAGAGGTTCTGAGTGCCAGCAAGTCTAAACCCCACCAGGTAGTGATCTGTCCATGACAACGGAACTATAGAGAGTTCCTCCACACTCACATCACTATCACCCCATCCAGCACAGAAAACGAGGTCCAGAGTGTGCCCAGCAGCGTGGTGGGGCCAGATACCTTCTGGGACAGCCCCATGGTTGTCATGGCGGACATGAAGTCCTGAGTCGCTCCGGACAGGGCAGCTTCAGCATGGATGTTGAAATCCCCCAGCACAACAAGCCGAGGGGTCTCCAACACCAAACCCAAGGCTACCCCGGCTAGCTCAGGAAGGGAGACTGTTGAGCAGCAGGGTGGACGGTACACCATCAGAATCCCTATTCTGTCCCGGGCACCTACCTTCAAATACACACCCTCAAACCCAGCAGACTGCAGGATGGGGCACCTGGTAAGGGGGATTGAATCATGATAGACCACTGCCACTCCACCTCCCCGCCCCCCAGGTCTTGCCTGCTGCTGGACAGAGAACCCAGGAGGGCAGAGCTGAGAGAGATTAACTCCCCCACCCCCAGCTTCGTCCAGCCAGGTCTCTGTAATACAAGCCAGGTCAGTGCGCTCATCCAGGATCAAGTCCTGGATAGCAGTTGTTTTACCATTCACTGACCTGGCATTCAGCAGCAGCAGTTTCAACCCAGGGGGTCTGTTGCCAGGGCCATCCAGGTTATTTGAATTGGGGAACAGTTTAGGGACAGTCAGCACCCTACTGTTACACACTCTGCCTTTAGAGTGTGACTGTCTCCCCCCTCCGTATCTCCCCCTGCCCTGTAGAACCGTAATGGCCGTTCCCTGGCTCCCAACACCTCCCCCCTTCATTGGAAAACACATATTTAATGCAGGCAGTCCAGCAGACCACACTGAGGCAAACAGTCCCCTTCCTTTCTTTCAAGCAGGGGGACAGGCCCTTGCCCTCGTGTTCCCCCAAAGTGGCTCCCCCAAAGGGGCAACCCCCTTTGGTGTCGCCCCCTTCGGCGGCGACACCCGCCGGTGGAGGTCCCGCCCCAACTGGGCCTGGGTTTTATGCCCCAGCTCCCACAGGTGTTACAGCTGGGAGTGGGGTGGTGCTTGGCTGGACCTGGGTCTGCAAGGAGGCAGAGCAGAAGTCCCCCAGGTGGAGGTACAGCTCCAGCAAGGCAGCAGCAGCGAGAGCGCCGGATCCCACCTGCCTTTCAATACTGAGGGGCTTCCTCTCCTTGCAGCAACGATGGCATCTAGTGGGCGTAAGTTACAAGAAAATAGATTTTGGTTAAACAGCAGAAACATCTTGGTGGTAAGAGCAGTTTGAGAAGGGAACCAATTGCCCCAAAGTGGGTGGTGGTGGGCCCTCCTTTGCTGTCAGTCTTCAGTTAGAGGCTGGATAGCCATCTGCTGGGGATGTTTTAGCACTGGATTTCCTGACTCAAGCAGAGGTTTGAATAAGAGGGCATAGAAGACCCCGTGAGCTCTGTGAGTCTACTTAAGTACTGCTTACACTGACTGGCAGTGGCTTTTCTGTTGTTTTTGTTTAGACAGGAGTCTTTCCAGGTCTACCTGGAGATACCAGGGATTCAACCTGGGACATTCTGCACTGAACACGTTTGCTCTATCACTGAGCTCCCCCTTCTGTGCCTGGATTGGTAAGGGGTGGCTTTTGTCTAAAAGTTTGTACTTTGGTGCACCGATATAAGTATCATACTTGAGCCTCACTTGGCTTGGGACCATAGTACCTGAGGGAGTGCCTCTCCCGGCATGAACCTGCCCGTACACTATGTTCATCATCTAAGGCCCCCTCCAGGTACCTCCTCTGAGCGAAGCATGGACGGCAGCAACAATGGAGAGGGCCTTCTCAGTGGTGGCCCCCCAATTTTAGAATGGTCTCACTGACGAGGTCTGCTTGGTGCCAACATTGTTATCCTTTCGGTGCCAGGTTACGACCTTCCTCTTCTCTCCAGCATTTGGCAGCATGTTTTAATCAGGTCCTGGATTTTTCTTATTGCTGATTGTTTAAAATTGTTTTAGATAAATGTGTGTCGCTGTCTGTTTACATGTTTGGATATAAGTGGTTTTCATAATGTATTTTTAAGGTTTTTAATCTTTGTAAACTGTCCAGAGAGCTTTGGCTATTGGGTGGTGTAGAAATGTAATAAAATGAAAAAAGAAAGAAAGAAATTAAAATAAGTATGACGTGTGCATGTACCAAATTGGATATGAAGTATGGGTGCCATAAGCCATTGTTCTTTTTGAAATGCACCTTCCAGATGTGTTGAACTACAAATCCCAGCATCCCTAGCTGAATCCTCTCAATGAAAAAAAATGCAGGGGGCTGTAGGTGGCAGGATGGGTGGCAGACTGGAACACAAAATGTGATTTATTCCCCCAATGTCCTCTTCATCCTTGCATTCTGTAGCTCTGTATTATGGACCTCCATACATCTGTTTTAATGCTAAGCAAATCATTGAGGGCCCTGCTTTATTTTCTTTTTCAGGTTGTCTGATTCAGGCAATCTTAATGTGGCTGAGCATCTAATCTCAGCTGAATGAACTTCAGGCGGTTCTAATTCTTTCTTTATAACTGTAAGACCTTGCAAAGACCTTCCTTTTTGTTCTTGCTAAATATGTATTGAAATCAAATCAACCATGCACCGACCCCGTTGCTAGGCTATTGTGAGTGACTGAAAAGTTTTACCTGGGTGGCTAGGTCATTTCTCAAAGTACAGGGAATCATAGCTGTCACTTTCCTCTCTTCCATTAAAAAAAAATAAAATCCGGTGTCTATAATTTTTCTCTTGAGAACGTGACCACTGTGCCTTCCATCAGCAATACTTTTTAAAAATTATTTGCATTAAAGACAGTCACTAGGTAAGCTGCTATGATCTCATGATGGAGGGAGAGCTAGGAATCCAGATTGACCACAGCCAGGCCATGGAGTGCGAAATGCTTTCTGTACACACAAAATGCGGAGCATCTGACCTTTTAAAGTGAGCAGATTTATAGTCCTCACTGGTTAGTAGGGGAAGGAGGCACTAAACACAATTGATGGCTTCTTATTAAATGTTATTTATTTAAAGTATTTGTATCCCCCAAACAATTTTTCAGGATGGCTAATACAGTGGGGGAAAGTGTTTGTTTAAATTAGCATGAAAACCATATAGCGCTGAGCCAAATGTCTTCGAATGAGAACTTTTAGCTCAACGTTCCCAGGTGGAGGGGAGGGAAGTGTGTGTGTGTGTGGGGGGGGGGGGATGAAATGAGGCCAGTTTCAAAAGGAGGGGGTCTACAGTGCTGCCTCTTTGGAGACACTGCTGTTCCATCTTCCTGGCTCCTGGTTGACATTTTGTATCTGCTCTCCCAGAACCTGAATGCCTCTGTAAGGACGCTACATCGCAATGCAGCATTTTTCCAAGGGGGCTTCCAGGGAGGAAATGACAGTTACTAGTTAATTTCATGAACAAGAGTTATTTCTCATGCTACTTGGAGTGATTGTGACACTTGAACTGGGAACCTTATCACCCGGATTGGAGCCTAAGCACAAGGGTATTTTCTAAATTTTCGATTGAATACTCCAAGACCACAAATGCCAGCCCTCTGGCTCTTGCGCCATCCCTTTGTCCCAGCGATAACTCTTCTGATCTTGTGGAAGAGGGGCCGGGTGGTAGCAGCAGCAGAGGGCTCTAATGTCATGCCCCCACTGAAGAAATCCTCTTCAGAGGAAGAGCTAGAGCTCCTGGAGACAAACTACATTGAGGAGCAGCCTATGCTAGGAGACTGGGAGGGCAGACCAAGAGGAGCCTGGAAATTTGTGGGAGATGGCCGTGGGTCCATCCATGCAAGAGGAGAGGAGCTTGGCCTCTGAGACGGAGGCTGAATGACCACCTAGCTCCCAAGAGTTGTGACGTCTCATGAAACAGGCTAGAACAACCACCGTATGCAGAAGTGTCTGGTTTCAAAGGAGGGTTCCTTGAGAGTAAAGGGGTCTATGTGAACAGGGCCTTTCTCACAAGGAGGATTTCTTTCAGAAGACTCTGATGTTCTGCAGCTGAGCCCTGGGTGAGCTCAAAGCTTGAGTTTATAAGCCTCACATCCCATCTGGGAGGGCTACTGGAACAACATCTTTACACCAGCTCTGGTTTCTGATCTCCTTGCATCCGACTACCTGGCTCCTTCGAGTAGACCCTGGATTGCCATGTGACTTTGCAATTGGTTTCTTCCTTGCTTGGTGCTGTACTGTTTCCCTGGACCTTGCTGAACTAGACCTCGGAGTTCTCTGTGACGTCGCAGTTGTACTTCTCCTTGCTGGTGCGGTGCTCTCAGCGTGAACCCTGTTGGCTTGACCCCAGACTACCTCTGACCTTGCGTTAAGGACCTCCTGCAACCCCCAGAAGGAGGACATCCAGTAAAGACTGGAAGGTCCAAGTAGGAGGCTCATCTGGTGGCAAACTATACACAGAACATCTTTTCTACTGAATCATGTCCGGGGCTGATTCATCTCCTGAATCATGTGCCATGATTTCCGAGCAGAAAATGAAGCTATCTGTGCTGTTTGTCCTCAGACAGGTGGCCTGCTTGGACCTTCCACTCTTTGCTGGAGCCTTCCGCCAGCCCCTCTCCAGTCCTTTTTCCCCAAGGTGCTTTTGGGGCGAAGAGTTCTGAAAGGATCTCTTTGAACTGGGGGAATGGGCATTAAAATGGCAAATGAGGTTCAGTGTGAGTAAATAAACACATGTGGTTCAGCGTAAGGAAAACAAACAAAGGCACAGCTTCACATATACACTGATGGGGACTGCGCTAGCAGTGACTGACTGGAGAAGGGCTCTTGAGGTCATGGTGGATAGCCCAATAAAAACATCAAACTAGTGTGCAGCTGCTGTGAAAAAGGTGAATTCCATGTTAGGGATCATTAGAAAGAGATCGAAAATAAAACTGCCAATAACGTCATGCCTTTATACAAATCTATAATGTGGCCACACTTGGAATACTGTGTGTTGTTCTTGTTGCTGCATCTCAAAAAAGGATATCGCAGATGTAGAGAAGGTGCAGAACAGGGCAACCAGGGGGCGGGAGCAACTCTCCTACAAGGAAAGCTTGCAGTGTTTGGGGCTATTTAGTAAAGAAAAGAAAAAAAAGAAAAGAAGCAAGGAAGGGACAGTTTGAGCATGTTATTGCTTGGAACCTAACAGTTCACAGCAATGGTGAGGATAAATAAATTCATATCTATTGTACAACTAAAACACACCATTTCCCCCTGTCAGTCGCTGTCAACCTGCAATAGCTTGTATTGCTGGCTCTGGGATTTCTTAACTTTGCAAACACAAGTGAGGCTCAGTGTGAAGTGTGTGAAGAGCTGCTGAATCCAAATTTCAACCGGGGAATCCCGTCCCTAATTCCTCTTGTTTTAAGCTCTGCTTCTTTCCTCCGTTCTGTTTGTGATGCACTCCTTTCTCCACTAGATTAGCCCTGAACAGCTCTTTCAAAGATTAAGGTTTTTCTAGAAGGATTTGAAGGATTTTGTTTATTAGCAAATCCTATAATAAGCTAACTTCCAATAAACAGACTCCACTGGTTGTTTGTTTTTATTTTAGTGCTTGAGAACAAGGTAGTTTCGCTTGAGGGTGGTTGTTTAAATTTCTTATTTCGTGGTGTCACCAGGTGCAGTGTGGCTGTGATTGCAAGAGAGTGTTGCAGTCATACCTTCAGGGAGCAATCTTATGGCTCCTAGACATTGTCTGAGGGGCCATAGGATAGTGGGGGTTCACCCCTCCGCAGTTGCAGACAGCGCTTCGACCTTGGAAGGGGGAATTGGAGATCTGGCCCTACTCCCGTGCCCCCTTGTAAATGGTGTGGAAAGAACTACACTGGTTGGCCTCTGAGGTTGGAAAATCGACCTCAGAGAGTGGGGAAATGGCACATTCCAGTGGGCAGGGAGGGGAGGAGACCAGAGAGGCCAGGATATGTGCTCTCCCGAGCCTCTTCTAGCCTCCTTCTGTCCTTCTTTGAAGCGCTGTTGCTACACTGGCAGAACAGCCCTAGTGGAAAACACAAAGATTGGAGGACAGGGAGGACAAGATCACCTCAGGTTCAGCCTAGCAGGGCATTGGGTAAATGGAAGCCTTTGAGTTCGGAGGCTTCCGCCTTGCGAAGGCATGACCCATAGGATTGCAGCCTCAGTCGTGTAGTGGAGCCAGGCCTCACAGGAAGACAGCACCAGCACTTTTAGATTAGGAGGGACTTTGACGTCATTTGCCACCCCCTCAGAATTTGTTGTTTCCTCTGAGCCTAGCTGCAGTCCACATAGTAGCTGGGGGGATAATGCATTTTCCCAGTAATAATATATTGTTCCCCGTTATAATGTAAAGTATTTTGGTCTGGTCTGGTCTTGAATAGGCAATTAAGACCCGCTGACTTTATAAATGAGCTTGAGAAGAGAAGACTAAGGGGTGATACGATAGTGCTCTTCAGGTACTTGAAAGGTTGTCACAGGGAGGAAGGCCAGGATCTCTTCTCGATCATCCCAGAATTCTGGACATGGAATCATGGGCTCAAGTGACAGGAAGCCAGACTCTGGCTGAAAATCAGGAAAAACTTCCTGAGTGTTAGAGCAAAACGGCAATGGAACCAATTACCTAGGGAGGTGGTGGGCTCTCCGACCCTGGAGGCATTCAAGACGAGGCTGGACAGCCATCTGTCAGAGATGCTTTGACTTGGATTCCTGCACCGAGCCGGGGGTTGGACTCAATGGTCTTATAGATGCTTTCCAACCCCACTATTCTATTATTCTATGATTCCATGACCTGTTCGCTGGCGGAGATGAAAACTGCTAGAACTGGTTTATTGATATGGATCAACACAGCTGCTTGAAGTTTTGGTCTCTCCTTGGGGGTCTACGGGAACTATCATGAGTGCATGCACTTCAGAATTTACCAGTACCCCGCTGCATACCTTCACTCCAGAAGTGCCAGGGCAGTCCTTTTATTTGAGGGTCCTACAACGGTGGTCCTTCTTGCCCTCTGATATACACTGTGTTAGAAGATTTGCTTTCACTGCTTCCCTTTCCGTCAGTTGAGTAAGGGTAACCTCCTCAATGGGAAAGAGCCAGAGCTCAGTGGTAGAACATATGCTTTACATGCAGAAGGTCCCAGATTCGATCCTCACCATCTCCAGGTACTGCTAGGAAGGAGTCCTGCCTCCATCCCTGGAGAGGCATTGCTGCTAATCAATGTCGACAGAACTAAGCTAGATGGACCAAGGGTCTGGCTCAGAATAAGACAGCTTCCTGTGTTCCTAGGTTTTCATTTGCAAAAACCTGATGCCTGGACAGCTCCTGGTGGACTCTGGTAGAGCATGGACACAAACCACCATATCTGGCCAGAAGTACAAAGATAAGCTTTTGATCTGCCACTGCCCAACTGGTCTTCTTTGGCTTAACCCATCCTGCAGAGGATATCTGAGGAAGATGAGCATCCATTCTCTGTGAAGTCTTGTGTACTGAAGGAACTCTCATTCTCACTGGGTATGATATCTCATTTGAAAAACCATGGTTTGCCATTGGCCAGCATGCCAGTTTTGGAAATCATGGTATGAACGAGGTTTGCAAGCCATGGGTCAGGCTCTCACACAATGTTGTTGCAAATGCATCAACGTGCTGTTCATGCTGTGTGGTTTCTCCTGCAGTGAATGGGAGTAGCTAAAGAATCCAGGAATGTGGCAAACCTGGAGTTCTGAGTTGTCTTTCCCCTGACAAGCCAGATAAAAACCCTAAAACAAACCATGTTTTTTTTTCCTTTGGCTTCTCAGGGAGAGATATGTCAGAGGTCCAGGTTTGGACCGAACACTGGGTGGTTTGGCTGCTTCTGCTTACATGTTTGCAACGCTGGGGGGTTGTTGTGTGTGGTCTGGGACTGGGTTTGTGTTAACTATGGTTTCATGGGATTGTCTGAACCAACAAGCCATTACTCTGTCAGTGGAGGCTGCTGTGCAGTGGGGAGAAAGAGGGGCGTTATGAAGCTGAGCATTAAGATGGTGGGAAACGAAAGCAAATCATCAGCTCCGAATAATGGTTTGGGTTCTAAACCATAGTAAGTGCAAACCATGCAGGCTGGTGGTTTAAAGAGAATTGCCGAGGTTGTGACCGCCTTGCTCGGGTCTTCTCCACTTTGCTCAGTGTTGGAATTACTGCTGCTGCCTTTCCCTGCTGTTGTCCAGTGAACTGTCCAGCAGAACTCTTACAGCAGCCACCACTACCTTCATTCCCTTGGGGTTGGGGTCGGGGGCAAGAGCATAGGACGGGGATGGGGGTGGAGGGCAGCTCAACCAGGCTCCCCTCAAACCAGGTGCTGGGCCTGAAACCATGGTTTGGTGTGCTGTCTAAGTGAAAATACTGCTGCTATATGTTATCTAAAAATATATGCTGGTAACCAGCCTAAAATCATGGCTTTTGCACAAATTCTGGTAACTAGTCTATGATGGTTAGAATCGTAGAATCATAGAATAGTAGGGTTGGAAGGGGCCTACAAGGCCATCGAGTCCAAACCCCTGCTGAATGCAGGAATCCAAGTCAGAGCACCCCTGACAGGTGGCTGTCCAGCCTCGTCTTGAACACCTCTAGTGTGGGAGAGCCCACCACCTCCCTAGGTAATGGGTTCCATTGTTGTATTGCTCTGACAGGACATTTTCCTGATGTTCAGCTGGAATCTGGCTTCCTGTCACTTTTGCCCATGATTCCGTGTCCTGCACCCTGGGATGATCGAGAACAGGTCCTGGCCTTCCTCTCTGTGACAACCTTTCAAGTACTTGAAGAGCGCTATCCTATCTCCCCTCTTCTCAAGGCTAAACATGCCCAGTTCTTTCCGTCTCTCCTCACAGGGCTTTGTTTCCAGTCCCCGGATCATCTTCGTTGCCCTCCTCTGAACAACAACAACAACAACAACAAAAACACAGAAACAAAAGGACAGAGTCTTTTTTCTGGCAATCTCCAGGTTAAGGGGGGAAAAAAGGTATGAGTATTTACATATTTGATGCATCTTCATCAGTTTTTTTAAAATTTATTATGGTGGCCCCAGTACTCTACCTGGGTTGAAAGCATGAATGAGCAATCCATCTTGAGAAATTTTGCTACACTTACCAAAGCTCTCCTTGGCTTTCTTCAAAATTCCACAGAACTTTCCCACAAAAGGAAGTTTAAGATTCTCTATTGAATTACACTTTAGGTGAATTTTTGTTGTTGGCGGAACTGAAATGGACCCATTTCTTTCTGTTAGACTGATTCTGGTTGTTGGATAAATCACCTGCATCGTACATTTAAAATACCATTTGCACTCTGCTTTTTTGATGGTTCAAACACTTCACAACCATTATATCCATAATCCACCACCGGTAAATCAACAGTACTTACAATAGTCCTGCAAGGATGGTCAGAATTCTTATTCCCATATTGCAGATAGTAAGGCTGAGGCTGCAATTATCAGGCCTTGCCTAAACCCACCTAGAGAGTTTGTGGTTGTAGCAGGACTAGAACTGAGACTTCCCCATGCATCCTGTACTTCTGCACTCAGAATTTTACCCTCAACCACTACACAGTTTCCTTCAAAGCAGTTCAGAGCACCGTCTGGTCCAGTTTTATTGGATGAGTTTCAGTTACTGAGGCCTGAGGATGCGGACAAGGTGCTTGGCCAAGTCCGATCGACCACTTGTGTGCTTGACCCTTGCCCTTCATGGCTTATTACATCAAACAAGGAGGGGTTGTCCGGCTGGGTCCAGGAGGTTGTAAATTCCTCCTTGCGATAGAGAGTGGTGCCTGCCGCTTTAAAAGAGGCGGTAATTAGACCACTCCTGAAAAAGCCTAAGCTGGACCCAGAGGATGTTAACAATTATAGGCCAGTGGCCAACGTCCCCTTCCTGGGCAAGGTGCTTGAGCAGGTGGTTGCAGGACAGCTCCAGGCACTGTTGAATGGAACGGATTATCTAGATCCATTTCAATCGGGCTTCAGGCCTGGTTTTGGAATGGAAACTGCCTTGGTCGCCCTGTGGGATGACCTCTGCCGGGAGAGGGACAGGGGGAGTGCAACCCTGTGGATTCTCCTGGACCTCTCAGCGGCTTTCGATACCATCGACCATGGTATCCTTCTGGATAGGTTGTCTGGGTTGGGAGTTGGAGGCACTGCATTACAGTGGTTCCGCTCCTACTTGGATGGCCAATTCCAGAAGGTGGTGCTGGGGGATTATTGCTCTGTGCCATGGCAATTGTGCCATGGGGTTCCACAGGGCTCTATTTTATCCCCCATGCTGTTTAACATCTACATGAAACCGCTGGGGGAGGTAATCTGGAGGTGTGGGCTGAGGTGCCATCAATATGCGGATGACACCCAGCTCTACCTCTCTTTCTCATGAAACCCAGGTGAGGCAGTGACTGTTCTGAATCAGTGCCTGAGCACGGTAATGGACTGGATGAGGGCCAATAAACTGAAACTCAATCCAGATAAGACGGAGGTACTGTTACTGGGTGGTTCGTCTGCCCGGCTAGGTGATATTCCACCTGTTCTGGAGGGGGTTGCACTCCCCCAAAGGATCACGTTCGTAGTTTGGGGGTGCTCTTGGATCCAGAACTGTCACTTGAGGCACAGGTGAACTCAGTGGCATGGAGCACTTTTTATCAGCTTAGGCTGGTATACCAACTACACCCTTATCTGGACAGAGATAGCCTAGCTACAGTTATCCATGCTCTGATAACTTCTCGTCTGGATTACTGCAATGCGTTATACGTGGGGCTGCCTTTGAAAACGGTCCAGAAACTTCAGCTGGTCCAAAATAGGGCAGCAAGATTGTTAACAGGGACTGGCCTGCGAGCTCATATTACGCCAGTACTTTTCCAGCTGCACTGGCTGCCAGGCCATTTCCGGGCCCGATTCAAAGTGCTGGTATTAACATTCAAAGCCCTTAACGGCTTGGGGCCAGGTTACCTGAAGGATCGCCTCCTCCCATATGTGCCTGCCCGGACCTTAAGATCATCCCCAGCGGCCCTTCTCCATGAGCCCCTGCCAAAGGAAGTGAGGTGGGTGGCTACTAGGAGGAGGGCTTTTTCTGCTGTGGCACCCCGGCTCTGGAATGAGCTCCCTAGGGAGGTTCACCTGGCACCTACATTGTATTCCTTTTGGCGCCAGGTGAAGACCTTTTTATTTTCCCAGGCATTTTAGCATTTTAGCTTTCTAAATTTTTATCTTTGCTGTTTTAAATCTGTATTTTAAACTCCTGCACTGCTGCTAGGTTTTATTGTGGTTGTATTGTTATATTGTGGTTTTAATGTTCTATATATTTTAAATTGTTTTATTGTGTGTTGTTTGGTTTTAATTGTTGTGAACTGCCCAGAAAGCTTCGGCTATTGGGCGGTATAGAAATGAAATGAATGAATGAATTAATGAATGAATGAATAAAGCAAGCACAGACCAGGGGCGTCACTAAGCTTGGCTTTATAAGCTTGTATTTCAGTGTCTATATGCTTCTTTTATGCTGAATCTTTGGAGGGGTCTTTGGGGATTCTGAGCATGTTTATGATGTGTGCTGGTATGTGAGGACACGACATCAAAATCTGCCCCCGATATTTCAGTCTCTTCACACCTACCCTTTCTAGGAGAAAGCTGCACATTGCTGTTGCTAAACAACCAACTGCATCCTAGAGTAATAAAGGAACTGGCAGAAGAACTCTCAGAACCGCTGTGTATTCTCTTTGAGAAATCATGGAGGATGGGGGAAGTGCCAGATGACTGGAGGAGGGCTCATGTTGTCCCTATCTTCAAAAAGGGTAAAAAGGAGGAACCTGAGAACTACAGACCAGTCAGTCTGACATCAATCCCTGGGAAAATTCTGGAGCAGATGATAAAGCAATCCATCTGGAAGCACCTTCAAAACAATGCGGTGATTACTCGAAGCCAACATGGATTTGTCAAAAGCAAGCCCCGCCAGATGAATCTGATCTCATTTTTTGTAGACCGTGGGAATGCTGTAGACATCATATACCTCGACTTCAGCAAAGCTTTCAACAAAGTGCCCCATGATATCCTGATGAGCAAATTAGCTCAAAGTGGGCTAGATGAAACAACTCTCAGGTGGATCCACAGTTGGCTACAGAATCGGACTCAAAAAGTGCTTATCAATGGGACCTTCTCAAACTGGGGAGAGGTAACGAGTGGGGTATTGCAGGGCTCAGTCCTGGGCCCAGTGCTCTTCAACATTTGTATTAATGACTTGGAGGAGGAGGTGCAGGGAATGCTGATCAAATTTGCCGATGACACAAAATTGGGCGGGATAGCTAATACTTTGGAAGACAGAAACAAAATTCAAAGTGTTCTGGATAGACTGGAGCGCTGGGCAGAAAACAACAGAATGACATTGAATAGGGATAAATGCCAAGTTCTGCACCTAGGAAGAAGAAACCAAATGCACAGTTACAAGATGGGGGATACGTGGCTCAACAACACTATAAGCGAGAAAGATCTTGGAATTGTTGTCGATCACAAGCTGAAAATGAGCCAACAATGTGATGTGGCTGCAAAAAAGGCCAATGCTATTTTGGGCTGCATTCATAGAAGCATAGCTTCCAAATCCCGGGAAGTACTAGTTCCCCTTTCCTCAGCACTGGTTAGGCCTCATCTGGAGTACTGTGTCCAGTTCTGGGCACCACACTTTAAGAAGGATGCAGAGAAGCTGGAGAGGGTTCAGAGGAGGGCAACAAAGATGATCAGGGGACTGGAAACAAAGCCCTATGAAGAGAGACTGAAAGGACTGGGCATGTTTAGCTTTGAGATGAGAAGACTGAGGGGAGATATGATAGCGCTCTTCAAGTACTTGCAAGGTTGTCACAGAGAGGAAGGCCAGGGTCTCTTCTTGATCATCCCAGAGTGCAGGACACGGAAGAATGGGCTCAAGTGACAGGAAGCCAGATTCTGGCTGAACATCAGGAGAACCTTCCTGACTGTTAGAGCAATATGACAATGGAACCAATGACCTGGGGAGGTGGTGGGCTCTCCCACACTGGAGGCCTTCAAGACGAGGCTGGACAGCCATCTGCCAGGGATGCTCTGACTTGGATTCCTGCATTGAGCAGGGGGTTGGACTCGATGGCCTTGTAGGCCCCTTCGAACCCTACTATTCTATGATTCTATAGCCATACTAAAGGCTATCTCCAGCTGAGCAATTCGGGAGACCCGGACAGCTGTTTCACATGGTCGCTTTCCTTCTGAGGAGAAATTACCGAAGACACGTGGTACCGTTTGTGATAATTTTTTTAATGACAAATAACAGGTTGAATAGGTACGAAGCGTATTCGTAACCAGTGCTAATTCCCGAAGCAGCATCCTCCACCTTTTCCATATCTTCGTAAGTGGCTTCTGCCAGCCGCAAACCTCATAGAGTGGGACGGGAACTCAAAGGTCATTTAGTATAACCTCCTGCCGATGCAGAAATTCCGCCACTGCAGCATCCCCAGTAGGAGGCACCCACCCCCTGCTTAAAAAACTCCATAAAAAGGAGCGTCCATAACCTTCTGCAGCAGTCACTGTCAAACAACTCATGCCATCAGGATGTTCTTCCTATGTTCAGTCTGTATCCTTTTTCTTGTAGTTTGAACCTATTGGTTCATGTTCTGTGCTCTGGATCAACAGAAAACAAATGTTCTCCATCATCTATGGGGCACCCCTAAAGAGATCTGAAGATGGCTATCATATTGCCTCTTAACACTCTCTACTGTAGGCCAACCTTTCCCCGTGAGTTTCCGCCCCTCTTCTTCCATCAGTCAGAGTGAAATAACTGACTTATGTTATCCTACCCAGGCAGGTGAGGTGTGACATACATCCCAGTGTGTGGAGTAGTCACCAGCCATCAAAGACCACAAATCAGGATCAAAGTAGCCCACCATCGCAAGCCTACACAGATGCTTAAGTTGCAGATTCATGAAGCTTGCTTACTGCAATACTTTGCAACATAAGGAGACCCACGATGGGTCATGAGAAGAGCCATGCTAGTCCAGCACTGTGTTCCCACAGTGGCCAACCAGTTGTGCATAAGGATGGGTGAGGGTTTCCTCCACAGTTTTTGATGAGAATTTGCCAAAATTTGCAGATTTCTTCTTATCTGGAATGGAAAGAACTTCATATTTGGAATGGGAATAACTTTGGAATGGAAATAGCTTCATATTTGAAATGGAAATAACTTCAGGTTTCTTTAAAAAAAATGAATATCAGAGAAACCAGAACAGAGTCATCCATCCAGACCCAAGGCTTCGAGTGCTTCGCTTTTAAAGGTTTGGGTTGGAATTGTTGAGTATTCAACCATGTTAGTGCTGCAACACAGCTGATACCTCTTTTTTGTCCTGAGAGGCTGTTCATCTTTAATGGTTACATAGAAAGCAGGTACAACATGGGCCTCTCCATGCTGGAAGTAGCTGTACCTTTTGAATGCAGCTGGTGCAGGTGGGTGAGAATTTTGTTTCAGTCTGGTTTTGATAAGAATTTACCAACATTTGCAAATTTCTTCATATTCAGCGTGGAAAGAATGCAAGATTAACAACAAGAACAACATGAATGTCTGAATGATGAATGAATGAATGAAAGAGAAAGCAAAACTGACAGATTTATCCATTCCTTGGTGTGCATCATCATCCCCTAGTTAAGTCTGGGTAAATTGAGGCATGGAAAATAAAAGGAACTTCTTAGGCCAAAATGGGGAATATCAAATAGGATCTGTAGTTTCTTCATTTCTGTGTTTTAGCCAGGCATCTTTCTTCCATCTATACAATTGGTGTTTTCTCATCTTCTGGCATTATCAGTGCCCTGGTAGGAGAGGGTTGTGCATTAGACTTTTTAAAAAAATGAAGCATATTTATTTCTCTCCCTCTTTCTCTTTCATACTGTGGTTCAGTGCAGGCTGAAATTATATGCATGGGATAAGCGATTACGATTAGCCCGGATGCAGTGTTAACACCCCTCTCGATCTGTCTGTTTGGTTTTACTATCCCTAAATGCTCATTTAGAGCTACTCAGAAGTGCTCCATATGTCTGTGTGTGTTAGGACCGTGGAGGTATCCTGTCCCAGCGGCTTCCTCCATCCTGTTTCAGCTTACAGCTGCTGCTTTCTGCTGCGTTCCCTTGATGAAAGAAGGTTCCTAAAACCCTTTTGAACAGTTAATCCCTGAGCTGTCTGCTTTTGTTATGTTCCTGTCAAAGGCACCCTTATCCTTTCTGAAGAGGCTGCTGTAATATTTGATGTGCTGCCCCCCTCCTCCCCCTTCCGGAGCCTTCCCACGTTCCCGCTCCCATTCCATGCAGATTCATTTCCCTTCCCATCTGTGGCTTGCCTATTTCAAGCTGAAGCGGTTGGCTTTCCTTGGAGATCACGAACAAAAGTATCAAAAAATAACCTCACTTGTGGTGTGTCTCATTCCTTGGAGGAGTTGCTTTCTTGGAGAGTTTTCTCTGGGAGGGGGGAACAATTGGCACAATTTTACTAACCTTTTCCCTTGTTCTGAGAATGGCTGTGACTGAATGCGTGGATGCTAATGGAGCTTAGTTTCCATCTTCTTTTCTGTTTTCAACTGTATAAACTTGATTTAGCTCTGGTGCCAGCAAGACCCCATTACACCAGCATCTTTCTGTTTCTGTTTCTGTTGGACTATCTAGAGGGGTGTGTGTGTGTTTTTGGTCAGATGACAAGTTGAATAAAAACTGGGGAGGAGGGTTAAAAAGGTTCCCCTCCCCCCACCTGAGGCTGTTTGTGGAAGCAGTCCAACACATCTGAAGGGCACCATGTTGGGGGAGGTTGTTTGAAGCCGTGGAGAATTGTGTCCCCCTTGTAAGCTCTCAAAGGGGGTGGGAGAGAACATAGCTCAACAAATCACTGAAACTAGGGAGGGGTAAACGAGTGATGTTCATGATTGCTGGGATTCTCCGAACATTGTCTCACTACTTCTCTCGTGCTCAATTCCTGTTCGTATTTGCGATGGCTGCTCTCTCTGCATGAACACAAAAATTGTGCAGATCGAGCGGTGATTGAATGTGAAATTTGGGCAAATTTCCTAATTTGAGCAACTTTCCTCCAAAGGTTAAAGTGGGGCTGATTCAGTCTGCAGGGGAAATTTGCACAAATTTGGAAATTTGCAGAAAACTGAACTGGGAAATTGTGCAAATTGAACATGAGCACATGTCTGTCAGAGAGCAACTGCCAGTCTTACATAGACATAGACTCATAGGGTTGGAAGGGGCCTACAAGACCATCGAGTCCAACCTCCTGCTCAATGAAGGAAGCCTGATTCCCATGAGGTCTCCCATCCAAGTACTAACCAGGGCTGACCCTGCTTAGCTTACGAGATTGGGCACATCCAGCCCTTTGATCATCTTGGTGGTGAGAAAGATAGCTCTGGTTCAGTCAGGGCACCCCTAAAAAATATGGGGCTTCTTTTTTCCTTGTGTTTCCAGGCCAGTCCTGGTTGCCTTCCAGCTAGGCTTTTCTGTCAAACTTTATAGCATAAACTCTTTCTCACAGAGTTCATTGCCCTGAGATTCAGCCACCTGCCTGCATGGCAGCACATCACTGCGGGGTGGTGGGCACACAAATCGTGTTGATGGTTGTTGTTTTTTGCTCCTGTTGTCCAATCATCTCTTTCTGCTTCTCTTCCTCTCTTCTGTTACTGCCCCCTCTCCTCCCCCCTGAGCATTCAGTAGTGCTCCTCTTGTCAGAGACTGTGCATCCTCATATTTGCATCCATCAGCTCTGCTCGATGTTTTGGATATGCTACTATGAAAACAGGGGAGTTGGACCAGTGGGACCTGCTGGATCTACAAAAGCTTCCTTCAGAAGTGTTCCTGAGAAGGAGCATGCTTACTTTGCCAAAATAATGGCCGGCACATTCTGCCAGTTTCCTTTTTGGGCGATTCCTAGAGGGGCTGAGAGTGGTGCCATCCACGGAAAATGTGCAGTTTCTTCTTGAATTGGAAATGGAGAAATGATACACTGGTGGCAGCATGTTAGGGGGGTCTGAGTATTAATAGATTGCTTTATATAAGAAGAGCCATTCACAGGATTAGAAAATAGCTTCTTTGTGGATTTTTTTTTAAAACTCTGCATTAAGATCACAGCTTGGTACGTAGCATATGTTCATACTGGAGAAGAGAAACAGAGGCCTAGTTCCCACCGGGGGCGTACCGTAAACCTGTGCCTATGCTGTACCACTTCAGAGTGCTGGGGCGGAGGGGGGGGGGCTCACAAGATTGAACGCTTCCTGCATATAAAAGACAAAACAAATTCCCATGCATGTAGAAAATTATCATACCAGGTCAAATGGTTCTACCCTAGGGATGTCCGTCTCTGGAAAATCCAGTTCTTTTTTTACTTGACAGAGTTCCATGGCATCTATGACTCAATTTGCATTTGCAAGCTGAGCTGTGGGCTTTTCCCTGAACTCTGGGACCTTTTTTTGCACCTTTTTCCCCTGTGGGCTCTGCAATTTGCACATGTTTCTGAGAAATTTGTGCAAATCACAGCCATAATTCCTGCAATTTGTGCAAATCTCCGAGCACTTTGCACAAATTCAGCCATAGTTTTTGTGAGTTGCTCAGAAATATGTGCAAATTGCAGAACCTGAGGGAAAAAATGCACAAAATGCTTGGAAAATCTGCAGACTGGCCCAACTCACCGCAGAGCAAGTCAGGCGCTACAGCAGGAACCAGAACAAAATCGGCGGGGGGGGGGGGCAGCAAGCCTAGTAAAACTCCACTCCCCCCGCAATGGATTTAACTGACATCCCTATTCCAGCCTAGCTTGGTACACTCATAAGCCGGGGAGGCTGGTGGCTCCAGTTGTGGAGGGGCAGAGATTCCGTCACAGCTGGCAGAAGTTGCTCATAAGGAACCCTCTGGAGAATTCTCAGTTGGTGTAGGGCACTGCCAAGGCCTAAGAGACCTGGCTAGCCCTTTTCATAAATTCTAGTTATTTATGGATCCCTCCCATGCATCATGACGGAGCTGGCAATGGGAGGTGGGTTGTTTGGGGTGGGGCTGTGGTTCAGTGGTGGGGCACAAGTCCTGTGTTTGTATGATAGACTTGCTATTTAGCGGGGCAAAAGTCCTCCCTCCATGTCTATACTGTACAGAGTTAGCTGGGTGCTCTTTCAGGGTCTGAGCATGGACACCGCCACCCCCCCAGTCTTGAATTGGGCAGAAGGATTTTCCCACTCTGCTCTGTGATGGGGAGGGCTGGTGGTGCACACAGTGGGGATTAAGTAGGGCACAGGTGGTATATTCAGTGCTGGTTATGGTTTAAAACCAGATTTAAAATAAGTTACATTAATGAGCACCAGTTGGAAGGTGAAGGGATTCTTCCTGTTCTAGCTTCTCGGATTTAGTCGGCCCACTAAATCTGAGAGACAGGCTGGGGACAGGTTACCTCACCTTCCTAGGGTGAATTGGTTTGGAGTGTGTGCGATTTGGTCAAGCCTCCTCTTTGGATACAAAATTACACACACACACACACACACACACACACAGCTTCCTGGGGGAGGAATTTCCAGAGTCTGGGCACCATAGCTGATAAGTCTCCATTCACTGTACACATCAAGCATATTTCCAGTAGAGGTGAGAAGCAGAGCAGAGCCTCTCCAAGTGATCTCAGTGGGGAGACAGAATCATGTATGAGCAATTGGTCCTGGGGATATCCTGGATCCAAACCGTTTGAACATCAGTTAATAAAAATATCTGTTCTCAATCCAGAACTTGTGCCTTGCATCTGTATTCCTAGGTTTGCTGTCAACATGGACACACCTGGCCATGGGTGGGACCCAACGGCACCCTACCACAGTCAGGCAGCACTACCGGTCCTCCTTGCCGATGGTGGCGACGTAGCGCTTCTGCGGGCAAGCACTGAAATGACCATTTCCGGAAGGTGTGACCTTCCCTTTCCAGAAACGTGTGCTTCCGGTCAGTTGGGGGCTTGTCCCCAGAAGCACTACATCGCTACTTTCAGGGGTAGGGGCTTTATATGCCACCTCTGGGGCTGGGTGTGCGTGCACTGGGACCAGTAGCGCTGGCTTCCAGCGGTAGGGCAGTGTTAGGTCCTATGCTACGTGCTGTAGTTTCTGATGTGATCGGCAACATTCCTTAGCAAATAAACTTTCAGGAGCAGTGTTCCGGAGGGCTTGGAGACTGAAAACCATTTGCTTAATCCTTTGAAGCGCTACATCTTTGCGGTAGCTGCTGGGGTCAGACATACGAATGGATTCGACACTTTTCATTTGGCACAGTGTGAGCATGGATTGAGCTGCTAATTAGGTCCAGCTTTCAAACTGCATTCTGGAAGGCTATAATAACTTGTGCTGTTGAAGTACATTTTATCTACTGGTGAGAGGCAAACTAAATGGTGGGAATGTTTGCAAGCCAGCTTGCCGTTTAGAGCTTGGGCGTTTGAAATGGCAAAGGAAGGGAGAAAGCATAGTGAGAGGACTGGGTCTCGTGGCTGCTGATATCACAAAGGCCCTTGATATTCACCCTGTATTGACAGAGTGTTTTCCCAGATGCTGCTTTTCCTGAGGCCTGCTCTACCCAAGCAGGGAAATGTGGTGATAGTCCACGAAGGCAGACTCTAGATGGGATCTCACCTTTTTGAATGCTACCCTATGTAGAAAACACCTCCCTGCAGTTGGAAACTAACACATCAAACACTGCTCCTTGATATTCTAATTTTCTACTTTCATGGAGTGGTGGGGCACTGTTCAAATATGTCATCTCCCACTGCAGCCTTAAGTTGTACAGTTCACTCTACCACTTCAGACTTCTGCTACATTATTCTGTTGTATGTGAAGATCCAGGCTTATGATGATGTGGCGTTTTGGGGAGAGGGTGCTCCCTCCCAAACAAAAAGTCACAGGTTTCTAAAGCCCTGTTGTTTTTGCTCTCTCCATCTTGGCTTTCCTGTACTCTCTCTTCTACCCAAACCTGTGGAAAAAGGTCAGGAATTAGAGGTAAACAGACTCCCCTTGTTGAATTTGGAGCTTTTTCTCACTATGTGCCTGTGTGGAAAATAAGTTTTCCCAAAGTGAAGTGTACGCTTATACTCTTCCACTTTCTGAGCCATTAATTCACTTTACTGAGTTTTAATAAAAGTTTTCCCTCCTACTAAATGACATTCTTTCGCATGACTTTTCTTTGGTGGATGCGATCCACGGCAAAATTACATTTGAAAAAATGCTGTTGAAAACAAAGCAAAACAAAAAAACCAGATCATGTTGCCAACGTGCTTTTCATCTGCCAGTTATTCTTAATTACCCCCCCTTTCTTTTGAAATCAATTAGCTAAAGAAAAAATGTCAGGAGTATATAAATATAGGATAGAGAACCTCGAAATCTTCAGTGGGTGCTCTTCTCCTGTAACTCCTACATGAGTCACAGGGTTGCCTGCCAGAGAAACCAAAGCCCACACTGCTTTTTCTTTTTTAGTTTTGCCATATTACATCACGAATCCAGCTCCATTTGTCTGGCTTAAAAATAAGACTTTGGCATTTATGTAGTGCTTTTAGAATATCTTAAGCATTTCACATACATGATCTTATAAGTCGTATAACAACCTTGTACGGTAGGTCAGTATTATTATCCTTACATTGAAGATGGGGCCGGGGCTCACATTGAGCCCCTTCCCCCAGGCCTTAGGATGGTGGCAGCCTAAGGCCACCTAATGTGTTGATGGTGGGAGCGAGATTTGCAAGAGGGACTGAGTCATAGATGGCACTGTTAGCAAATGCGCTATGCCAGTTAATGCAAGGATTCTGAAACTGGCGCAATGAGCCACCCAAAGGCAATTGAAAGCTGGGGGTGCCTTTGTGTGTGGGGGGGTGCCTGATGCAGCATGACTTGTCACACCCCCAGTTCTGTTCCTTGAACAATCCCCTCCAGGACCCCTGGAGCTAAACTGGTGATGAGGCAAAACACACATCTGGCAGCACGACACCCTCCGATTGTGAGGAAGAGTTGAAAGCCCAAGTAGCTGTAAAACCAGGGCTGTTGCTCCAGCGAGGGTTTAGGCAGCAGGGTTAGCCTGCTGCTGGGATGTTGCTGGTGCAACAACCTTTCTGAGCAGCTCCTTGTCTCTGAGCTCTAGTTCTGGCTAGCTGACTGGACAGCTGCCCTGCTGTCTCAGCAGCCTTGTCTTGAAAACTGCTCCGTGACCTGCTGGATAACTCCTGTGCTCTTTCGGAGTGGGGGGAAATCTCAGCCACACAGCTCCGGTACCTGGCGAGAACAGGACACTGGCCAAAGACTTTCTTCTGTCTTTTCCCTTAGCACATCGCTTAGCTTGATGTCTGGAGCTATTTGCTCTGCAAGCACCATCTCTCTGCTGCCTAGCAGGTTTCTCGATTTCCGAATTTGTCTCTTACTAGTCTTGAAGGTGTCTTCGCTCCACTGTTGTCAGGCAGGTGTCACCTTGTGCTTTTGGGCTTGTGAACATGAGCAGATGAGATGCTCGGTCCACCCTTTATTGCTCATGCCGAAAGGCCCCCTGTTGGGTCACGAGGCATGATGAGAATAAATGCACAAGTGATCTTTCTGTAATTGACGGACAGGGACAGGCTTTCCAGGCAAGGCAAGAGTTGTTCCAACAAAAGCAAAGTGTGTTTGTCTCGCAGCCCCATTGTCAGGCAGACAAATGGCTGCCCCATCAAAATATCAATTTCTCGTTATGCAAGACACATTTGAGTAAAGGGGTTTGACCTTTACAGTACCGGAGAACCTGTGGGCAATTTGCCAGCTCCCAGGAGACAGAGGATAATTTTTCATGGTCAATCAAATGCCTCAATTTAAGTTGCAGCAAGGTAGGTTTAGCTGGGACATTAGAGGAAATGTCCTAAGCTTTAGAGAAAGGCAGGCTTTATTTTTTCCCCAGAGATACCTTTTATTTTCAGAGGCATTTTGATTGCAGCAAAGTGGCAATCTCAGCCTAAGGTTTTTATAGAAAGCATTGTGATCTGAAATTGCAGGGTTCATCTCTTTGACCCAACTGTCTGCACCTCTGCATTTATTACCAATTTCTGCAAGCATTAGCAATGCACAGATAAAAGGTCTGGGAAACAGCTTTGGAGATTAACCAGCTGAAACACATCACTGTACTGCCAGCCTGGGTACACCTATTTTGCAAACTAAAGTGTCTCTTGGCCAGGTCAACATTAAATATGGCAAATGATGGCATTTGCCCAGTTGCCAGATCCTTGCATTGGCTACTTCTCTTAGGACATGTAAGTCTAATTGGCGCGGTGACAGCAAGCCTTTCTGACTTTCCATGGGGGGATTGTGTACGAAATCCACTTACGGGTCCGGTCCGGGGCGTCTGTGGGGGCGGGGAGGCGATCCGTCCCTCCCTCCAGAATCCTCCCCGGCCGGCTCCGCTCCGTGGCGAGTCTGCAGAGCTGCCGTCTGGGCCCGTCCGCAGCCGAACCTCCGTCCGCTGCCGGTCTGCAGCCGCAGATGGCGCCTGGCGTAGCGGACGCCATTTGTGTCCCTGCTTTAGTCGTGATAGGCTATGTAAATATTTATGTAGCCTATCACAGCAAAGAGCAGGGACGCAAATGGCATCCGCTACGTAAATGTTTACATAGCCTATCACAGCTAAAGCAGGGACGCAAATGGTGTCCGCTACGCCGGATGCCATTTGTGGCTGCAGACCGGGGCAGCGGATGGTAGCGGACGGTCTGGACCGGCCGGCGGCAGGTAGGGTCCGTCTGGGGAGAATTTTGCAGGGTGGTGGAGGGGAGTGCTCTGTTCTGCCATGGACTCGGGGGGGGGGCAGATTCTAAAGAATCCGGCCTCATTGGAGTTCGTGGCGGAATTCTCCGCCATCCCTAGTCGAGACTACATAGCTAAAGGGGAATTATTTATTTATTTATTAAATTTCTTAATTGGCCATCCGGCCACTCTGGGTGATGTACAACAATACAACAGTTTTAAAACAATAAAATTCTGCATTAAAACATATTTCTAAAAATACCCTAACCCACCCCAAATGCCTGCCTGAACAACCATGTCCTTAATGCGTGGCGGAAGCTCATTAAAGAGTGCTTTTATCCTTTCAAATCACCTGCTAAACTGCATCTGCAGTCAGAACAATGACTCCTTAAAAAAACTGATGTGCTGATGGTGGGTCTTCAAGTATTGTTCCTATTCTTTCATGACAAGGTGAATTTTTACTAGTTTCCTGTCGGTGGTACATTTTTGGTGGAATATGATGGATACCTTGCCTGTTTCTTCCCAGAATTCCACTGGAAAACAAAACAAAATTATTTTGAATCCATTTTATTAATGTTTGAGTGTTAATTGCGAACTACAGTTTCTGTTCTCTTTGGGGTGCATATGTACATGGCGAGGGAATGGACTAGGAGAACAAGAGAGCATGTAACGGATAACAGAAAGCAGGCGGCAAAGGAACAGAGAACTGCAGGTCCCAGAGAGCTAGCAGAGAGCAGACACAATGTTCTAACAAGAGCTAGAGCTCTTAAGCAGCAGCATAGGACTGATGATTGGCTTGGCCTTGTGCATAAGCTCTGAGGCATTGGCAGGAGACCCACCTTGAAGCCCTGAATGGCCCTCAAGGTGGGTCTCCTGCCAGTGCCTCAGAGCTTAAGGCCAAGCCAATCATCAGTCCTATGCTGCTGCTGTTCACCAGCAGCTGGAGTGTCCAGTATCTTAGTCACCACAAAAGGGAAAGGAAAAAAAAATCAAGGGGCTATAGTTTGTTCAAGTACTTAATGCATACACCTCATTCCTCATGATCAGCTGCCATTTTCTGCAAGTCGGGTTTAATGTAGGGTGTTTGGAGTTTGTGTTTTTGAAGTCCATATTTATTTATTTATTTATTTATTCATTTCATTTCATTTCATTTCATTTCTATACCGCTCAGTAGCCGAAGCTCTCTGGGCGGTTCACAAAAATTAAAACCAAAAAGTACACAGTAAAACAATATAAAATACAAAAACATTAAAACCACAGTATAAGAATACAACCAGAATACAACCAGAATAAAACCTAGCAGCAATGCAGATATTTAAAATACAGATTTAAAACACCAGAGCTAAAAGGCTAGGAAGCTAAAATGCTAAACTGCCTGGTGGGAGAATAAAAAGGTCTTCACCTGGCGCCGGAAGGAATACAATGTAGGTGCCAGGTGAACCTCTATAGGGAGCTCATTCCACAGTTTAGGCATGCCAAATGAAAACAAATGAACTCAATGCATTCAGACCCCACCCATTTTGATTACATTTGTTTCATCTATCTATCTATCTATCTATCTATCTATCTATCTATCTATCTATCTATCTATTTCATTTCTATACTGCCCAATAGCCGAAGCTCTCTGGGCGGTTCACAAAAATTAAAACCAAACAACACACAATAAAACAATTTAAAATATATAGAACATTAAAACCACAATATAACAATACAACCACAATAAAACCTAGCAGCAGTGCAGGAGTTTAAAATACAGATTTAAAACAGCAAAGATAAAAACTTAGAAAGCTAAAATGCTAAAATGCCTGGGAAAATAAAAAGGTCTTCACCTGGTGCCGAAAGGAATACAATGTAGGCGCCAGGCGAACTTCACTAGGGAGCTCATTCCAGAGCCGGGGTGCCACAGCAGAAAAAGCCCTCCTCCTAGTAGCCACCCGCCTCACTTCCTTTGGCAGGGGCTCACGGAGAAGGGCCGCTGATGATGATCTTAAGGTCCGGGCAGGCACATATGGGAGGAGGCGATCCTTCAGGTAACCCGGCCCCAAGCCGTTAAGGGCTTTGAATGTTAATACCAGCACTTTGAATCGGGCCCGGAAATGGCCTGGCAGCCAGTGCAGCTGGAAAAGTACTGGCGTAATATGAGCTCACAGGCCAGTCCCTGTTAACAATCTTGCTGCCCTATTTTGGACCAGCTGAAGTTTCCGGACCATTTTCAAAGGCAGCCCCACGTATAACGCATTGCAGTAATCCAGACGAGAAGTTATCAGAGCATGGATAACTGTAGCTAGGCTATCTCTGTCCAGATAAGGGCGTAGTTGGTATACCAGCCTAAGCTGATAAAAAGTGCTGTGTGCCACTGAGTTCACCTGTGCCTCAAGTGATAGTTCTGGATCCAAGAGCACCCCCAAACTACAAACCTGATCCTTTAGGGGGAGTGCAACCCCCTCCAGAACAGGTTGAATATCACCTAGCCGGGCCGACGAACCACCCACTAACAGTACCTCCGTCTTGTCTGGAATGAGTTTCAGTTTATTGGCCCTCATCCAGTCCATTACCATGCCCAGGCACTGATTCAGAACAGCCGCTGCCTCACCTGGTTTTGATGAGAAAGAGAGGTAGAGTTGGGTGTCATCCGCATATTGATGGCACCTCAGCCCACACCTCCGGATAACCTCCCCCAGCGGTTTCATGTAGATGTTAAACAGCATGGGGGATAAAATAGAGCCCTGTGGAACCCCATGGCACAATTGCCTGGCACAGAGCAATAATCCCCCAGCACCACCTTCTGGAATTGGCCATCCAAGTAGGAGCGGAACCACTGTAGTGCAGTGCCTCCAACTCCTAACCCAGACAACCTATCCAGAAGGATAACAAATGAAACCTGTTAATATGTGTGTGTGTGTGTGTGTGTGTGTGTCTAGGCTCCCATTTGTTACTGAATGAACTACGAATGAAGGCCACTATTTTATAGGCCAACCCACAATCTCGAATGGGGCCTGAAAACATACAACAGCCAACTCAGTGTAGCTGCTTCAACACTGGGCTAATGTGGCCGGCCCAGCATCCACCCGATATCAATTGAGTGGTGAACCGGCAGCAGTTTGTGAACCATTTTTCATGAGCTGCCCTCTGCAGAATGCATTACGGTGTCATGCCCTCCTCGGACTCTTCTGAGGATGAAGGGGAATGGCAGGCTCCAGACGCGGGGAAGGGACCAGCACAGAGGGAGCCCAAGCCCCCTGGCTGCCTGTGGAGGTTCCAGGCCCAGCTGCGCCCCCCCCCGGAGGATTGACCACCAACCCCCGCAGATCGAAGGCAGCTGCATGTCCGGGAGCAGCGTTGGCCAGCCTCTGTCCGTTTAAGACAGAGAGGCTCTCAGAGGCAGGAGGGCTGATTGGAAGCAGCTGCCTCAAGCCGTGGCCGTTAAAAGCGGAAGGCAGGCTGGGGCAAGACCGCTGAAGAAACAACGTCGTGTTACACGCCGGTTCTCAGCCTCATCCTAGGACCTTGTGCACTGCCGTGCTTGTGTTTCCTCATGTGTTTCGGACCCCGGATCGGATAACGGACTTCTCTTTGCCTCAGTGCTTTGGACTCCCTGTCCCTGCCTGGGTAAAACATCCTGTGCTACAAGCCGCTTTTTCACTTCCCAGCCTTGGGCAGGTTTACAGCCCTGTTATCAGCCGGTGATTTATCGCCGCCAGCTGTGGTCAGTTGGCAGGAGCTGACATACAGTGGCCTAGCCTTCCCTCACCTGGTACCCCCCGGAGCAGTATCCAACAGGGCCTCTGTGCTCTCACTGACTGTGTTGCACCAGTGGGACTGACAGCTCACACAGTGGGGAGCTAGCCCAGGAAACGGGCAAGTATGCTCATGTGTGCATTGGGACAGGTCAGCGAAGTGGCCTTCTGTGAGGTCCGCTGACCTGCACTGTTCTGGAAACTAGTGTTTCCCCGCATCTCAGGTCGCCTTCTGAACTTATTCCCCATTGCGTCCGTTATCGTTTCCTCTGGCACACAGGCGCAATAGGATACCACGCCGGATGTGATGGATTGCAAGTTCCAGCACATCTGGAGGGCACCAAATGGGGAAGGCTGCAATAGCCTTAAACGCAAAGGGTTGTATCCTATGTTAGTCCTACTTCGAGTGGGCCCGTTGAAATGAGTGGGACTTAAATTACTAACATTGGATCCAACCTAAGGTTTCCAATCTTCCCTGTACGTTTTGACTCTGCACGGCTTCTTCAATCTGAGCTGTTTGTTTCCCCAGTGAGGTGCCCCACCAGCCATCTGGACTATTCACCTTCTCCCTGACGTGCTACATAAAGGGTTATTTGATGTGGCAGTGTTCAGATGCTGGAGCCCAGCAACCGACAATATTGTGTAGGGGCTTTTGCTCGTCCATTTGTAGCTTTTCCTGGCAAAGGACTGGTCGTTCGCAGAAGAGGCCAACTCAGCATGTTCTCGGCAGTGGCTGTTTTGACAGTTCTCTTCTCGGCTGAGGTCCTGGACCCTGAAATCGAAGCATTATGACCTGCTGCCATTGACGATCATGGCATTTAGCAGTAATATCAAGGGCACAACTGATATACCAGGAGGGAAAGTGGGAAGAAATAGAGATGAGAGTTTGTCACAGGTCAGTTGTGTGGGAGGCAGTCTGCTATGGAAGCAGGATTATTCCCCCCTCCCTGTCTTCATGACAATCTGTAATTCACTTTCCTTGGCAACTCTGCTATTTTAAATAAAGATAGACTAGGGTGCAGCAACCCCTCCTGTTGCCCTTTCAGCCTTTCTTACTGGTGGGAAATGAGCTGCTGCTGGAACTCATAGAAGTGATGACCATCAATTTGGATGGCTTTAAAAGCAGATCAGACGAATTCCTGGAGGAGAAGGCTTTCAGTGGCTACTAGTCCTGATGGCCATACACTACCTCCAGTATTGGGCAGTATGTCTATGTACACCAGTTGCTGGGGAACATGGGTAGGAGGGTGCTGTTGCACTCATGTCCTGCTTGTGGGTTTCCCGTGGGCAGCTGGTTGGCCACTCTGTGAACAGAATGCTGGACTAGATGGACCCTTGGTTTGATCCAGCAGGGCTCTTCTTATGTTCTTATGTTCTCCAACTGCTGAGCTGCTGTGATTGCTCTTTCCTCCAGAAGGCCGAAATTGTGAGATGATGAAGTAGCCTGATTCGGTATGATTTTAACTTTAGATCCAAGGCAGCTAAGAAGATTGGACCTTGCAGTTTCATGTAGTGTAGTGCTTAGACAAGCTATGAGGTATGGATCAGGATGTGCCCAGTTTGAATTTTGCCTTTGCCATGAACTCATTTGGAAGCTTAGGCAAACCACAGCCCCTTAGGTTCAGTCCCCCCCACCTCCCTGGTGTCAATACTGACTTAACTTACAAGGTTGTTGGATGAAGTACAGCCAAATAATGTATGTACAATCAATGCCTTGAAATATTCTAAACTGATATGCATGTTAAGTATTATAAAGCCTATCGACTCTGTTAAGACTCTAATAATTTAGATAATTTAGATCTCTGACTTAGAAACTTTTGAAGATAGATATTATTTCATTCTGTGGTCCCTTGAGACTTGCAGTGGGGAAGATGGTGGCAAGATTAAGGCAGGAAGGAAGCAGGACCTTGGATAGCCCCAAGTGGGTCCTGCTGGCTAGAACTCTCCTACTAGGACAATAAGAGGATGCGGTCTCAGTAAGGAGCTAAAACTGGGTGACCAGCCAGATGGGCGATTAATACATTTAATAATATTAATAATAATAAAAAATAATAAAACCAACAGAAACCTTACGTAGGATAACAAGACCTGATTTTGTAGCCTGAGACTTCTGCAAGGCTCAGGAGATGGAGTTTCTGCCGGGGACTCGTCCTCTGAGCCAGAGGACCATAACAGCGCTGTGTCCTCCGGCTGCGGGGAGACTAAGTAAGGCACTAATTGGCCTACCCCAGAGGAATTACCCTTTGGCTTTTCTTCATCAGAATCTTCTGGAAGGCCTGATGGCTGGTGGGTCATGATAGACATCTGCACTCCCTTCATGCTCGCAGGAAGGCAAGATTGTGTAACTTCTATGAAATAAAAGCCAGGCAGGTTTCCATAGATTTCATGAAGGGTGTGCTAGGTTCTCCAAAATTTGGTACTTGGCTATGGGGGAGGAAGCTATTTTCCAGCTCTTTGGAAAATATGAAAATAGTTCATATTAACTGAGCTAAAATGGAACTGAAGGGTATCCACCCATCACTAGAGTTATTTTTTGGGTGGTGTTGGTGGTTCATTATGGGCTCCATAAGAGTGGGTGGGTCCAGACCCCCAGATATAAGGTTTGTGTGAAATATTGCTTGTGTACCTCTTTTAAAAATGAACCATGCAGCTCTCTCATCATATTTTTAGAATTCATGTCTTGCCTTTCTGCTACTTTCTAGCCGGCACACAGAGTTTTGTTTATTCCTTTAAAAAATACGCTGGGTTTTTGAGCAGTGGAAGAGAGAACCTGCTCCATTTTGATTAATTCCCTTGGAAGGGCTACTTTGAAAGGAGGTGAGGAGAAGGCTACTCCATTCAGCTTGCCTTCTGTGGAAAGCAAGCAGCAAGCTTGCTGTTGGATGCAAACGCTATGGACGGACTGGTGCCTGGAGCCAGAATGGAAGAATTAGAACGTCATCCTGCTTCTCTTCCCCTGTCCTGAAATGACTGACTCCGCAGGCAGTGGAGATACATAGGCAAAGAACATACATATTTTAACTTGAGAAATGTAGAAGCAACAAACGCTGTTGGTTGAATCTTGAAGCATTTGGGGCATAGAATCTGAAGTTACGGAGCAGGAAAAAAAATCAGAGGGAGATTTGGCGATACTTAGGCAGTGGTTGTAATACATGTCTTTCTGTGAAACTGATTCACATCAGAACAGCTCTGTGGTGAAATAGCTGTTTTTATTTCTTCATTTAATATGTAACATTCCTGCAAAATTTTATTCATTTATTTTGAAAAAAAACCTGCCTTTTAGGTAAAATAGGAATGGGGAACATGTGATCCTCCAGATGTTATTAGACTCCAACTCCCATGATCCTCGATCATTGCCCATGCTGGCTGGGGTTGATGGGAGTTGGTGCCCCACCCTGAATTAAACACTTTTGAACCATCTCACCTCTAACCGGTGAAATAACACTAAAAATGCAAATAGATCACAAAATGCAAACCATGCAACAGCAATAAAATACCACCATTACTGTTTCTATAAAGGATGGGCTAAGAAAACTATTTGCACTTGTTGCCTGCCCCATGGGAATGGGGCCCATTCCTTAAGAATGGGCCCCATTGCGAGGAATGGGGAATAGACGGATGTGGAGTTCACACAGTCAAATGCCTGTGTGTGTATGTGTGAGGGAAGGTCACAAGCAAAGGTAAGGGTTTGTCATTCTTTCCCTTTCCTTTGTGTACAAGAAGGTAGAAACTGGAAGATAGGGCCAGGGAATGAAAAGCAAATGCCCATTTTAAGTTCAATCCAAACCCGAATGTGCCTCAACCATATTCGAAATGGGTCACAAGAATATGAGCAGGGAGGGTAGTAGAGATGTGAAAGGAGGGACTGGGATCAGGGAAACCCAGAAACATCTTTAATATTCAGCAATAGATATTATTGCTAGGCAAAAGGGTGTTGTTCTCCACACAGCACATAATCATGAAATTCACTGCCATGGGATAAGGTGATGTCCACAAGATTAGATGACTGTAAGTGGAGAATAGTGAAATTTATGGTGGATGGGCCTACCAACAATTATTAGCTACAGCAGCTAAATATTCAGTGCTGAGATCCTAAAGACCAGATGTTTAACACATAGAATGTGGAGAGGGCTGTTGTCCTCATGCCCTCTTTGTGAGCTTCCTGGAAGCAGGTTAGGGTTGATCAAAGGAGGTTGGCCTAGGTGGACTCTTGGTCTGGTCTGGCAGGGCTGCTGTTGTGGTCAAAAAAATAAATGATGTGTCGGTTAGAGATGTGAAAGTCTGTGAGGAGGGGGGACACAGAAAGAAAGAAGGCAACAACAACAACAACAACAACAACAACATTGTTTTCCAACAACAACAAAGAATGGATGTTTTTTCTTTTTAATTCTACCCCCCCTTCCCCTGTTTCTCCCGCCCCCCACCCCAGGTCTTCATGTCTCTAATATTGGTACATATAATATACAGCCCCTTCATGGATCACTGCCTTGTTGTGGCGAAGGGGCTTGCGTAACTCAGTGAAGCCATAAGCTATGCCGTGCAGGGCCACCCAAGACGGACAGGTCATGGCAGAGAGTTCTGACAAAATGTGGTCCACTGGAGAAGGAAATGGCAACCCACTCCAGTATTCTTGCCAAGAAAACCCCATGGAACGTATCACAAGGCTAAAAGATATGACGCCGGAAGATGAGCCCCTCAGGTCGGAAGGTGTCCAATATGCTACTGGGGAAGAGCAGAGGGTATTTCCAAGTAGCGCCAGAAAGAGTGAAGCGGCTGGGCCAAAGCCGAAAGGACACTCAGCTGTGGATGTGTCTGGTGGTGAAAAGAAAATCCGATGCTGTAAAGAACAATATTGTTTAGGAACCTGGAATGTCAGATCAATGAATCAAGGTAAGCTGGAGGTGGTCAAACATGAGATGGCAAGATTGAACATCGACATCTTGGGAATCAGCGAACTAAAATGGACAGGCATGGGCGAATTTAATTCAGGTGACTATCATATCTACTATTGTGGGCAAGAATCCCTTAGAAGAAATGGAGTAGCACTCATAGTCAACAAAAGGGTGGGAAAAGCAGTACTGGGGTACAATCTTAAAAATGATAGAATGATCTCAGTACGAATCCAAGGCAAACCATTCAACATCACAGTAATTCAAGTCTATGCCCCAACTACTGAGGCCGAAGAAGCTGAGGTTGATCGGTTCTATGAAGACCTACAACACCTTCTAGAACTAACACCAAAAAAAGATGTCCTCTTCATCATAGGGGATTGGAATGCTAAAGTAGGAAGTCAAGAAATCACCGGGATAACAGGCAGGCATGGCCTTGGTGTACAAAATGAAGCAGGACAAAAGCTAATAGAGTTTTGCCAAGAGAACATGCTGATCATAGCAAACACTCTTTTCCAACAGCACAAGAGGCGACTCTACACATGGACATCACCAGATGGTCAATATCGAAATCAGATTGATTATGTCCTTTGCAGCCAAAGATGGAGAAGCTCCATACAGTCAGTAAAAACAAGACCTGGAGCTGACTGTGGTTCAGATCATGAGCTGCTTCTTGCAAAATTTCGGCTTAAATTGAAGAACGTCGGGAAAACCACAAAACCGTTCAGGTATGACCTAAATCATATCCCTGATGAATATACAGTGGAGGTGAGGAATAGATTTCAGGGATTAGACCTGATAGACAGAGTGCCTGAGGAACTATGGACGGAGGTCCGTAACATTGTTCAGGAGGCAGCAACTCAATACATCCCAAAGAAAAAGAAATGCAAGAAAGCCAAGTGGCTGTCTGATGAGGCTTTACAAGTAGCTGAGGAAAGAAGGGAAGCGAAAAGCAAGGGAGAAAGGGGAAGATATACCCAACTGAATGCAGAGTTCCAGAGAATAGCAAGGAGAGACAAGAAGGCCTTCTTAAATGAACAATGCAAAGAAATCGAGGAAAACAACAGAATGGGAAAGACTAGAGATCTCTTCAAGAAAATTGGAGATCTGAAGGGAACGTTTTGTGCAAAGACGGGCATGATAAAGGACAAAGAAGGCAGGGACCTAACAGAAGCAGATGAGATTAAGAAGAGGTGGCAAGAATACACAGAAGAACTATACAGGAAAGATCTGAATGTCCCTGATAGCCATGATAGTGCGGTCACTGAACTTGAGCCGGACATCCTAGAGAGTGAAGTCAAGTGGGCCTTAGGAAGCATTAGTAACAACAAAGCTAGCGGAGATGACAGTATTCCAGCCGAGCTATTTAAAATCCTAAAAGATGATGCTGTTAAAGTGCTGCATTCAATATGCCAACAAATCTGGAACACTCAACAGTGGCCACAAGACTGGAAAAGGTCAGTTTACATTCCAATTCCAAAGAAGGGCAACACCAAAGAGTGTTCAAACTACCGCACAATTGCGCTCATTTCACATGCCAGCAAGGTGATGCTCAAAATCCTACAAGCTAGGCTTCAGCAGTATGCGAACCGAGAACTACCAGAAGTACAAGCTGGGTTTAGAAGAGGCAGAGGAACTAGAGATCAAATCGCCAACATTCGCTGCATCATGGAGAAAGCAAGAGAATTCCAGAAAAACGTCTATTTCTGCTTCATTGACTACGCTAAAGCCTTTGATTGTGTGGATCACAACAAACTGTGGCAAATTCTTAAAGTGATGGGAGTACCAGACCACCTTACCTGT
Organism: Heloderma suspectum; assembly: GCF_057233095.1. Lineage (NCBI taxonomy): Eukaryota > Metazoa > Chordata > Lepidosauria > Squamata > Helodermatidae > Heloderma > Heloderma suspectum. Next base: position 9,948,337 of record NC_139461.1, read on the forward strand.
CTCCTGAGAAACCTGTACAAGGGTCAAGAAGCAACAGTAAGAACCAGACATGGAACAACCGATTGGTTCAAAATTGGGAAAGGAGTACGACAAGGCTGCATATTGTCACCCTGCTTATTTAACTTATATGCAGAGTACATCATGAGAAATGCCGGGTTGGATGAATCAGAGGTCGGAATTAAGATTGCTGGGAGAATTATCAACAACCTCCGATATGCAGACGATACCACCCTAATGGCAGAAAGTGAAGAGGATCTCAAGAGCCTCTTGTTGAGGGTGAAAGAGGAGAGTGCAAAAGCTGGTTTGAAACTCAACATTAAAAAAACGAAGATCATGGCATCTGGCCCCATCACTTCCTGGCATATAGAAGGGGAAGAAATGGCAGCAGTGACAGATTTTACTTTCTTGGGCTCCAAGATCACCGCAGACGGTGACTGTAGCCATGAAATTAAAAGACGCTTGCTCCTTGGGAGGAAAGCTATGGCCAACCTAGACAGCATAGTAAGAAGCAGAGACATCACCTTGCCGACAAAGGTCCGTCTAATCAAAGCTATGGTTTTCCCAGTAGTAATGTATGGCTGTGAGAGCTGGACTATAAGGAAGGCTGAGCGCCGAAGAATTGATGCTTTCGAACTGTGGTGCTGGAGAAGACTCTTACGAGTGCCCTGGACTGCAAGGAGGTCAAATCAGTCCATCCTAAAGGAAATCAACCCTGAGTGCTCATTGGAAGGACAGATAATGAAGCTGAAGCTCCAATATTTTGGCCACCTAATGCGAAGAGAAAACTCCCTGGAAAAGACCCTGATTCTGGGAAAGACTGAAGGCAAAAGGAGAAGGGGACGGCAGAGGATGAGATGGCTAGATAGCATCACGGATGCAATGAATATGAACTTGAGCACGCTCCGGGAGAGAGCGCAGGACAGGAAGGCCTGGCGTGCTATGGTCCATGGGGTCACGAAGAGTCGGACACGACTGAACGACTGAACAACAACAACAATAATATACAGCCCTGGTCATTTGTCTAACTAACAATTAGCTGTATTAGAAACAGCCTTTTACTGTGGTGTTAATCCTGAGCTTGTATGTACCAATCTGTGTGTGTGTGTGTGTGGGGGGGGGACACAAGTGCCAGAAGGGTCTTGAAGTTGACGTAAAAATACCAATAATGTCCGAACTAACAATAACATTGGCATCTCTATGGAACATGCCTTCAAGGAGTTTTAAGAATGGTTTTCTTTGTTCAGAGAATCTGGGGAAACAAGGAAGTGAGATGCTCACGATCTTTATCAGAGATCTTCAATATCCTTGCCAAACTACATTTCCCAGGATCCTGTGGGCGTGGAAGCAATAATCGTTAAACTGGTATAAAAACTGACTATGCCTAAAGGGAATGTGAGAACCCAGTGGAAGATAATCAGTTTTTACTCTGAGCTATCCACACTGAAATGGTTCTTTTTCCCTCTCCGAAGCTTAATTCAATCTTTCAGAGTGCAAAGATTAAAAACAAAAAACAAATGGAAAAGAAAGATACCTAGGTAGTTAATGAACCACAAAGTCTCTGGTAATGAATGATAACTCAACAGAACATGGGGCAACCGAGCAAAGGGTCAGTCTGCTGTAATGATATTAGACGGAATATCAATTTATGGGTTTTCAAACGCACAGGAGCAATTCTGTCTTGCCACGCTTGAGAACATAACAGTCCTTTGACGGATAAATCAACAAGACTGAATGAGTTCAACAGGCTGTAATGGAGTCGTATGGCATCCTTATGATGCTAAAGGGTTAGCCGAATAGCTAAGGTTAATACGTACCAGGAGAACATGCCATTAACTGTTGACAGACACCATTGGCAGATAATATGTGTCTTCTTGTTCATCTTCAATACTTGTGAAATGGTTCTCGGCCCGATGGAGTGGTGATTAGTAAATTATTTATAGCTGTATGCTTAACCCGGTTGTGATGGAGATATAAATGACCGGTGATATAGTGACAAGAAATTGCATGATTGGCTTGGCTCCAAATGGTAATGGTCAAACAGCAAGCAGCAGTATACACTTGTGTGAATGCTTAAGAGCATAATCCATTTTGCACAGTGTGTCATGGATGCCCACTAGTGTTTCTTATTTAACACACCTGTGTGACTCATCCTAATGTGGGGGTTACCTTATTTTTTCTTCACAATGACCTGGTGTAGGGGGTAGGTTATCCAAGCAAATGGCCTAAGGTTGTCCAGTGAGTCTCTTGGCTGACCCAGGACTTGGACCCAGAGAGGAGAGGGGTTGTAACTTGTTTCACTTAGTGGATGGGGCTATGCCAACGGGAGCTGCCCTGCCCACTTTGGGCACGGAGCTCATCAATATAGTGCAACAAGATTACGTCATCTTGTCACATGACAGTGGCAGTTCAAAAGTTTAAGTAGGGATGTGCAAATCAGTCAAACTCAAGCTTACCATAGTTCTCCAAATTCTGCAGGGCTTAGTCCTGGGCCCAGTGCTCTTCAACATTTTTATGAATGGCTTGGAGGAGGAGGTGCAGGGAATGCTGATCAAATTTGCCGATGACACAAAATTGGGTGGGATAGCTAATACCCTGGAATACAGAAACAAAATTCAAAGTTATCTTGATAGACTGGCGGGCTGGGGAGAAAACAACAGAATGGCATTTAATAGGGAGAAATGCCAAGTTCTGCACCTAGGAAAAATAAACCAAATGCACAGTTACAAGATGGGAGATATGTGGCTGTACAATACTACAAGTGAAAAGGATCTTGGAATTGTTGTAGATCACAAGCTGAATATGAGCCAACAGTGTGTTGTGGCTGCAAAAAAGGCAAATGCTATTTTGGGCTGCATTAATAGAAGTATAGCATCCAAATCCCATGAAGTACTAGTCCCCCTCTACTCAGCACTGGTTAGGCCTGATCTGGAGTACTGTGTCCAGTTCTGGGCACCGCACTTTAAGAATGATGCAGACAAACTGGAGAGGGTTCAGAAGAGGGCAACGAAGATGATCAGGGGACTGGAAACAAAGCCCTATGAGGAGAGACTGAAAGAACTGGGCACGTTTAGCCTTGAGAAGAGAAGACTGAAGGGAGATAGGATAACGCTCTTCAAGTACTTGCAAGGTTGTTACAGAGAGGAAGGCCAGGATCTCTTCTCGATCATCCCAGAGTGCAGGACATGGAGTAATGGGCTCAAGTGACAGGAAGCCAGATTCCGGCTGAACATCAGGAAAAACTCCCTGACTGTTAGAGCAATACATCAATGGAACCAATTGCCTAGGGAGGTGGCGGGCTCTCCCACACTGGAGGCATTCAAGACGAGGCTGGACAGCCACCTGTCAGGGATGCTCTGACTTGGATTCCTGCAGTGAGCAGGGGGTTGGACTTGATGGTCTTGTAAGCCTCTCCCAACCCTACTATTCTATGATTCTATGAATTCCATCTCGAAGGTTGTTCCGAGTTGAGTCCGTATCAGATGTGAGCTGGGTTTTTTTTCTTTTTGAATGAAAATCCATGTGCATTTTCATGCATATTTTTCCAAATGTATGCATCAGTTGTGTGCATCTTTGAAATGTACACATTCTCCTTCCATTCTTTAAAGCATTTGTGCTCATTTATCAGAAGTGCACATTTTTTCATGTGCATTTTTCAAATGTATGCATTCTGTCGAATCCATTTTTGGTGCTCCAGAAATCACATCACAAGCTCAAAAATGTATGTACCTCTACTGCAGACTGCATGTGAGTTTGCGTTTGGTCTGGAAGGTGCAAACTGGGTAAAATCCTGACCAAAAACGAACTGAAATGAATGTTCAGAAAAAAAGAAGAAGCTTGCAGTGTGACACAGAGTCAAGTCAGAATTAACCTCTAAGGTGGAATTCGGAGAGCTCAGGTTTTGCTGATTTGCACATCACTAAGTGGGTATGGAATGAATGAATGAATGAATGAATAAATGAATGAATAATTGTTTACCCCTCCCCCCCTTTGAGAAAACTTTGTGTGTGTGGCAGAGTGAGTGGAGAAGTGTGAAGCATTTCCTTCTTCTCTGCAAGTCCCCCTACCCCTTCGTAAGCAAATAAAGCCCCAACTTGTTTAACACTGAGAAAGCAGGGGAGGGGGCAACCAGTGGTGGTAGGAGCTTCCTAGAGATCGGAGAGGCTATGCGGAGTTGATTCAGTGGTCCCAGCCAATCAGGAGGCCAGAAGCAAAAATAAATCTGTGGCCTGCGGTGTGGTACCCATGGGCGCCAGTGCTCCTCTGGACATCTCTCTTGGTGACCGCCAAGCTACCTTCCCCCCTTCTCCAAGAAATCTTTTATTTCTTAACATTTTAAACTTAAATATTTCAATTAGGATACTGGCATGTTACAAAGCAAAGTGCAACCCTCCAGCACCATCTTAATTTGGGTTCAGAAGAGTGGTGTTGTGTTTTGGAACTCAGCACCCCGCCCTTTCCTTCTGCCTTGTGCTTGGGCAAATTGCTTTCCTTTTGGTCTCACCAGTTTGCCTTCTGGGAGATGGATCGTTTGTGGCTGGCCATGTTCACCATGGAAGCTGTTATGAACGGGCAAGCCCCCGCCCCCCTACCGCCATGGTAGCCATTGTATGAGATCTCTCATGGCACTAAAAATTCCACACGTGCCCACGGACCTGAAAACGTTGGGGACCACCCTGCACTACAGTGATGCAATGAAGCACAGAGCTCTCCTGGCAGTGATGATGCTGTGTAACCTAATGGTGAATGGCTCTTCCTCTTTCTGTATCCAGCTTTCCACAACCTGGTGCATTCCAAGAGTACTGCACTACAATTACCACTGTCTCCAGCCCTCATGACGACTTGCCATGTAGTCCAGCATGTCTGGAGGGCACCAGATCTACATCTTAAAATGTGTTGATTCTTTTTCACTGGGTACCTACAAGTATATGCGTTCTTTTTTTCCTAAATAACAATTCAACTGAATGGCTATAGCAAAGAAGAAGAAAAAATAAGTAGGTGGATGAAGTTTTGTTTATGCATCTTGTCAAAAAAGAAGCATAGGCTTTGTTTTCCCAACAGCAGATCTCTAAATTTTTTATAGAAATCGACAGGGATTTCATCTGGATCATGGTTCTTTTTGCTTCCTTGGGAGGTTTTTTTTTTTTTTAATGTATGCAGGGAGTGACAGCCCTCAAAGTTCTGGGACTAACTTTCCTGAAGTTGACTGTCATGTCATGTCTGATTTTCTGTCATGCCCTCTACTGACACCCCCCCCCCCCCGGGTAATGGAGAAATGAATGGATGCCATTGTAATTTAGACCAGGAAAAAATCCTGTTTGAAGGACTAGAGGCTGGGCTTCTTCCAGAGGATGTGTTTGATGGGAGGGCAGGATTTTCTAGGAGTCCAATTTGGGGAAGGAGGCAGACAGACTTAGCCCTCAAAGCCCCTTCCATTTCTTCGATTTCTAACAATATTGTAACATTTCAAAGGAACATCAGCAGTTTTGTGGTTCAGTCGTCATTTCTTTTTTTTCTGAAGAGAGTGTTCCAGGGACCATAGGCTATTTTGGAGTCCCCTTCTCGAGGCCATAGACAATCCTGTGACCCTGGGAAAGGGGCTGTGAGATCTGATCCCCGCCCCCCTGCAGTTGACACAGAAAGAACTGTGACCTCTGATTTTAAGGTTGCAAAAAAGCGACCGCAGATTTTTCATTTCATTTTCATTTCATTTTCATTTTCATTTCATTTCATTTCATTTCATTTCTATACCGCCCAATAGTCGGTTCACAAAAATTGAAACCAAACAACACACATTAAAACAATTTAAAATATATAGAACATTAAAACCACTGTAGTTTTCTGTAGATTACTGTAGGGATCACTGAGATTATGTGAACAGTTTGGAACACCCTAAACCACTAATTAAATGCTTTGCATAATCATAATCTGAAATTCCTGTTAAAATAGCGACTTTTTGGATAGTCATGTCACTATCTCTCAGCTTCCGTTCCCCATCTGTAATACGGAAATGACAGCATTTGTCAGAGGGCTGTTAAGGGGACAAAGAAGAGTAGCAGCTTCGAGCCTAGGCAAATCTACCTAGGTAGAAGACAGCCCCACTGAGTTCAGTGGGATTTACTCTAAAGAAAAAGTGCACAGGATTGTAGCCAGGCCTGTAAGATGCTTTATTAATTAAATCCTTACCTTTTCCAGAGTCTGGATATTATTATTTCCTATAGAGAAGACCTGAAGTTCTTGCAGCGTGTCCAGATTCTCAATCTTGGAAATCCTGTTGTTGTACAAACTAAGATCCTGCAATTTAACTAGAGCGTCTAAGCCTTCAATGACTTCAATGTTGTCGAAAGACAAATCTAGCCAGACCAGATGAACCAGACAATCCAGCGACTCTATCTTCTCAATTATGTTGTTGTCAAGCTGCAATTTTGTCAGGTTCATGAACTGCCAAAGATTGTCGATCTTCAGGATATTTCTAAAATCAAGTTGCAGCTCTTTGACATCTTTGAAATTAATCCCTTCCTTTTTGGCCAACAGGCCAGCTTCTTCCCGAGGTCCTTGCTCCTCAACTGCTTTCTGCAGCATCTCTTCATCGATTACGTTGGGCTCTATGCTATCATACAGCCGACTCATCATTAGCAGGAAAAGTGCCCCCAAGATTAGAAACTTCAGGGAGAGTGAAAAGGGTGTAGGATGTTGGTTGGGGAGAGGAGAGGCTGGGATCCAAAGTATCCTGGGCCTCTGCATCATGCACCAGTAAGTAAGCTAGATAGATTCATGGGCCTGTCTAGCTGAGGTTGTTTTTTAAAGTTTTGGAGGAACAGCTGGTGACATCACCTCCATTCCCTTCCTGCCCTGCCAACAGCAGCCTGAAAGTCTTCAAGCTTTGGAAGATATTTTTAACTAACTAACTGACTGACCGACCGACCAACCGTTATACAGCAAAGTGAAGGGCTGCCCTCCTGTACCATCTTTATTTGGGTTCAAAGGAGTGGTTTTGTGTTTTCGACCTCAGACCCCACCTTTGTCTGGTACTTATGTTTTGTGACCAGCCTTGCCCACCACGGCAACTATTTTAGGAATAGTCAAGCCCCATTTTGAGAGAGTTCCCATGACAGTCTCAAACTCCCAAATGTAACAGTCTCAGATATGCAGATGATACCACTTCGATGGCTGAAAGCGAGGAGGGGCTGAGGAACCTTATGATGAAGGTGAAAGAAGAAAGTGCAAAAGCTGGGTTGCAGTTAAACCTCAAAAAAACCAAGATTATGGCAACCAGCTTGATTGATAACTGGCAAATAGAGGGAGAAAACCTGGAGGCAGTGACAGACTTTGTCTTTCTAGGCGCAAAGATTACTGCAGACGCCGACTGCAGCCAGGAAATCAGAAGACGTTTACTCCTTGGGAGAAGAGCAATGACAAATCTTGATAAAAAGTGAAGAGCAGAGACATCACACTGACAACAAAGATCCGCATAGTGAAAGCAATGGTATTCCCCGTAGTAACCTATGGCTGTGAGAGCTGGACCATACGGAAGGCTGAGTGAAGGAAGATAGATGCTTTTGAGCTGTGGTGCTGGAGGAAAATTCTGAGAGTGCCTTGGACTGCAAGAAGATCAAACCAGTCTATCCTCCAGGAAAGAAAGCCAGACTGCTCACTTGAGGGAATGATATTGAAGGCAAAACTGAAGTACTTTGGCCACATCATGAGAAGACAGGATACCCTGGAGAAGATGCTGATGCTAGGGAAAGTGGCAGGCAAAAGGAAGAGGGGCTGACCAAGGGCGAGATGGATGGATGAGATTCTAGAGGTGACTGACTCGACCTTGGGGGAGCTGGGGGTGGCGACAGCCGACAGGAAGCTCTGGTGTGGGCTGGTCCATGCAGTCATGAAGAGTCAGAAGCGACTGAGCAAATAAACAACAACAACAGATAGTTTTCACAACTACTCTTCTGTTTTCTACTTAGAAACTTGCAGGCTACCTCTTTAGCCATGATGGAAGCTCCTCCAACCCATTGGAATTGGCTTCTGTCACATCTTGGGCCAAAACCCTTTGAGCAGGTTCACCCTGGGTGAGACCAGGTGAGGCCAGAGACAAAGTAGGACAAAGCAGGGGTGTGGCCGGTATCAAGAGAGGCCTCTCGTTGCTCAGAAAACAAGGCAGCAAGCATGACCAGGGAGCTTTTATATGTTGGTGAGCAATGTCACATGACACACTTTGATCTGTTGAATCTTAAGAGGCTTGTTGTTGGGTTGGCCTTTTACCCTGTTTATTAATGCTTTGACCAGGGCTTAGTGGTTGCACTGAGACTAGGGATTTATGAATGGGTCTGTTTCCAGGCTATGTCAGGACATGTGTGCTATCATGTCATAAGTCCATTCCATCCAATATCTGAACCAGCCTGCAATAGAAAGGGGGGGGGGGAAGCAAGCACAAAATCATATTTTTGTATGCAAATTTCTCGTATATATACATTCTTGTATGCAGTGTTTGAACTAATAACTGCATTACATAATCCAGAGAAATGCAGTCCAAGGGATAACTGTGTTCCAACCCGCATATTTGTCTGGGAAGTATGAATTAGGACCAGAAATAATTCTCTCTCATCCATTACTGAGGCAGGCTTCCTGTTTGATATCTATGAGGTTCCTGGAAGAAGGCCTGGTATGGGCTCCAGTTCTGATGCTCTTGTTCCAGACCTCTAGGCAACCAAACATTCCCAGTTACAGGTTCCTTGATGTAGCAAGATTCCACAGGGAGAATTAAATGGAGAATAAACATTCTAAAAGTATAAAATCATGAACAACATGGCTTATATTTTTGGATCTGTTCTTTGTCTCCTCTTAAATGCTTATTTATTTTTCTCTTTTTTCTCAGATCTCTTTTCTGTTCCATTTCTTTCTGATGCTTCACTGGTGGGAGATGCTATTTTGATGGCTTTTGTTTTCTCCTTGAAAAGTGTGTGTGTATTTGTGGAGTGGGGGGATGCTTCCCAATAAGAACCCATACTTGGCAGCTTGCAGCTCTCAATCTCCTTTTCTTCCTTTTTTTCTGCCCTGAGTTTGGATATCTTTCCATTATTTATTTTATTTTCAGTACGATGGGGAAATACAGAAATAAAATAGTGTTCATTATAAGGGGAAGTGTGTGTATTTGGAAATTGTCCAAAGTATATGAGAGTTTTCTTGTTCTCTCCCTCCCTCTCCTCCCCCACCCCCGCAACTATTCAATTATTTTCTGGGGAGTAAGTAAAACGAGACTTTTTTAAACACTTTCAGAACTGTAAGGGGATATTAAGGAGAGACAAAAATAATAATACAAGTTGCACAATCCACCATTTGTAAGAAATAGGCATGTAGGTAATTTTTGTAGCACAAGGGCAATTCCTCTTTTCTCTCATCCCAATTACTTATGTTTGGAATACTCTGTACCAAAGACTTGGTTCCGACAATCATATCTTGGTTTAATAAGCCAGGATAAGCACACACCCTTTACGCACACAGCCCTTTGCTTCCTTCCCTCTTAATTGCGTGTTGCAATTAAACCCAAAAGAGGAAGTCTTCTAATAACCATAGTTTCCCAGTTTGGATTTAAGGGAAACTATGGCTAGTTGAAGATTTCCTGGTTTGAGTGCAACACACCAGAAGTGGGAAGGAAGAGGGTGTGTGTGTGTGTGTATGTGCGTGCGTGTGCGCGCGCGCGCGCAAAAGGCATGTGGGTATCTCAGCTTATTAAGCCAAAACATGATCATCCAAATGCAGCCAGTGTTGGCTTCCAAGCGGCCTGAATATTTAGATATTTGAGGTATATAAGCAGAGCCCTGCCGGATCAGATTCAAGGGTCCATCAAGTCCACTTCCTCCCTCTTCCCTCCCTTGCCACTTCTTCCCTCTGGCAACAATTTCCCCTAGCAATTGATGTCCAGTGGTTTACCGAGTTCACATGTGGAAGTTCCACATAGCGATTGTGACTAATTTAAGGGCCACAGGAACGCCACTTGAGTTAAGGTGAGCTGCAGAAACAAAGGTTCCCCCGTTATAAGCCTCATAATTCCACTGCTTATAAAAATGACACCTTTTGAGCTAATAACTTGGAACGTAGCACCAGTGATCTACCTCGTGAGTTCTGTAATTGTGCAAAATACCAACTGATCCGAGAGAAAAAGAATGCCTCCGATACAGCAATTTCAAAAGTGCTGAAAATTGAGACATTTGTCCTTTTTACTTCAAACTGCATCTCAGCATAACATTTATTTCTCTCCAATTTTGGTGAAAAATACTGATGTATGTGATTCAGCCTTGTTGAGGAGGTGTGCCTTTCATTGTTGTGTGTGTGTGTGTGTGTGTGTGTAGAAGAAGAAAGGGAAAACAGCGATGGAAGAGGGAAAAAAGAATAAAAAAAAGAATGTAACAGCAAAGCATAGCCATTCACAATAACTGTTCATAACACCATTGATAAAAACAAAATGTTACAGATTCTACTTGCTTGCAACTTACCCTCCATTTCCTTGGTTAGCAAAGATAGCCCACATCTGTGATTGGGAAGGAGGATGGTTCAACCTCACGTGCTAATTCTCACCTGTAACTGCTTCCCCCACCTCCCCACCCAGACACAGCAACTGGCTCTCATCTGACAGAGACAAGCTTTTCTGTGTACCGAGAGTCCTTGGTCTTCACCAGACCCCCTCTCCGGGAGACCAAGGTTGTTGAGTGCATGTACTGGAGGTTGGGCCCGAAGGGCAGTCTGGGGATTCTGCTCGTGTACCGTCCACCCCGCTGCACGACTGACTCCCTGGCCGAGGTGCTTGAGGTGGTCTCTGATGTGCGTGTACAGTCCCCTAACTTACTGGTGTTGGGGGACTTCAACGTACATTCGGAGGCCATCCTCACAGGAGCACCTCGGGACTTCATGGAGACCATGGCCTCCTGGGAGCTGCACCATATTCTAACTGGGCCCACCCATGTAGCCGGTCATGCACTAGACCTTGTGTTTGTTTCTGGAGAAGCGGGGAGTGATCTGGAAGTCGGGGGTATATCCACCACCCCCTTGTCATGGTCAGATCACTATCTGGTGATGTTGGACTTCTCGGTTCCACAACCCCTCCGCAGGGGTGGAGGACCCATTAAAATGGTCCGCCCCAGGCGTCTTATGGATCCAAATGGATTCCTGAACGCGCTTGGGGATTCTCTGGGGCATGCCAACGGCCACTCGGTCGAGACCCTGGTGGGTGGCTGGAATGCCGCAATCACTGGGGCATTAGATCGGGTGGCTCCGAAACGCCCTCTCCCCCTGAACAGGGCTCGGACTGCACCATGGTTCAATCCGCGGTTACGAGCTCTGAAACAGGAGGTGAGACGGCTAGAGCGCCGGTGGCGGAAGTCTCGCTCCAAAGACGATCAGACACGGGCTAGAGCTATATCTTCAGCCTATCACGTGGCGGTGAAGGCAGCAAAAAAGGAATATTATGCTGCCTCCATCGCGTCTGCAGAGTGCTGCCCCAGGAGGCTGTTCCAAGTGGTCCGGAGCCTGGTCGGTCCTGTGGCTCCGGAACCACTGGAGCATTCTAAGGCCTCCTGTGAGGCTTTGGCAAGGCACTTTGCAGATAAAATTGATCAGATTAGGTGTGTTACTCTGCACACTATGGATACAGTTAGTGAGCAAGAGGCGGCCTGTGGCAAACCGGTTTTGTGGGATCGGTTCCAGCTTCTTCCTCCTGATGAAGTGGACAAGGTGCTTTCATCTGTAAGGCCAACCACCTGATTACTTGATCCTTGCCCATCTTGGCTCATTATGAGCTGCAGAGAGAGACTGGGTGAGGGGATCAAGGCGGTGGTGAACGCCTCCCTTGAGGAGGGAGTGATGCCATCAGCCCTCAAGGAGGCAGTGATAAGACCGCTCTTAAAGAAGCCCTCCTTGGATCCTCAAGTTCTGAACAACTTTCGCCCAGTCTCAAATCTGCCATTTTTGGGCAAGGTGATTGAGCGGGTGGTGGCGGTGCAGTTGAAGGCACTCTTGGAAGAAACTGATTATCTAGACCCATTTCAGTCGGGCTTCAGGCCTGGGCATGGGACAGAAACGGCCTTGGTCGCCTTGGTGGATGATATAAGGAGGGCTCTGGATAGGGGTGAATGCTCCTTCCTTGTTCTCCTCGACCTCTCAGCGGCTTTTGATACCGTTGACCACGGTATCCTCCTGGACCGCCTGGAGGGGTTGGGCATTGGAAATACTGTATTGCGGTGGTTCCAGTCCTTCCTCTCTGGCAGGTACCAGAGGGTAGCACTGGGAGAGGAGGTTTCGGACCCGTGGCCACTTACTTGTGGGGTGCCACAGGGTTCCATCCTCTCCCCGATGCTATTTAACATCTATGTGAAGCCACTGGGGGCTATCATCAGGAGGTTTGGGGTGCAGTGTCATCAATATGCGGATGACACTCAGCTCTACCTCTCATTCAAATCTTCACCAAGGTTGGCCGTAGAATCCCTGTCCAAATGTCTGGAGACGGTGAGTGGCTGGATGGGGAGGAATAAGCTGAAGCTGAACCCTGACAAGACCGAGGTACTTTTGGTGGGAGACAAGAGGAGGCTGGGGGATGTTGACCTGGTGTTGAATGGGGTACAGCTACCCTTGAAAGACCAGGTCCGCAGCCTGGGGGTCATTTTGGACTCCCAGCTGTCCATGGAGGCTCAGGTGTCAGCTGTGAGCCGGACAGCGCTGTATCAACTCCATCTGATATGGCGGCTGCGCCCCTACCTTCCCGACCATCTGCTCCCATCGGTAGTACATGCCCTGGTCTCCTCTCGTTTAGACTACTGTAATGCGCTCTACGTGGGGTTACCCTTGAAGACGGTTCGGAAACTGCAGCTGGTACAGAACGCGGCGGCTCGCCTGATTAAAGGCAGCCGCCGGCGAGATCACATCACTCCAGTGCTGAAGGAGTTGCACTGGTTACCAGTTGTTTTCCGGGCCAAATTCAAGGTGTTGGTTTTGACCTTTAAAACCCTATATGGTTCCGGCCCAGCCTATCTTAAGGAGCGCCTCCAGCAACACCAGACAGGCCGCTTAACAAGATCAGCCTCGGATGGCCTTCTCTCTGTCCCATCAGCCAGGACAGCTAGACTGGTGGGGACGAGGGAGAGGGCCTTCTCTGTGGTGGCCCCCACTCTGTGGAACTCCCTCCCTAGGGAACTCCGTCATGCCCCCTCTTTAATGAGCTTCCGTCGTGCATTAAAAACGTGGTTGTTCAGGCAGGCATTTGGGGTGGGTTAGGGTATTTTTTTTAAAAAAAATTTATGGTAAAATTTTATTGTTTTAAATTGTTTATGGTGGGTTGTACATCGCCCAGAGTGGCTGGGTGACCAGTCAGATGGGCGATTAATAAATGTAATAAAATAAATAAATAAATAAATAAATAATTCACACCAAACACATCTCAGTATTCAACATTCATCAGCAGCGAGAAGGTGGGTGTTGCCAGAATTCCTGAAATGAATAGGATTTTAATTTTTCTGTTCACTGAAATACGCACATCCCCCTGCCCAATTTTGTTGCATTGATGTAACCTTTGATAGGAAGTCCTCGTGCCTGGAACTGCCCTGGTAAGTCAGGGAGGGTGTTGTTTTATTTGGTGAGTATGCCTTGGACTTGGACTTGGATGTTCTTGATTGTTATTATGGGGGTGAAGCGTTCTGCCATGGTGGTGGACAAATGGTTCTAGTGCCAACACAGAAACCACAACTCCATAGGATTGAGTTTGTCACTGGCTCAATTCAGACATAATCTCAAACCATCGCTTGGACATTGGAAGTCCCCGCATAAGCTCAAAAGACCTCAGCCTTTACTGCCTCCCCGGCCCCATGTCTTGCACACTGGTTTCCTCATCTAATTCCTAGTTTGGTATCTACTTTGGTGTGACATGCACACAGGCAAAGTGTGTGTAGCGCCTTACCCCATGTTGTAATTTGAAGTGGGAAAACAGTGACTTGGACATTAATGCTACCCATAGTCTGCCCAGTTTTGAAATACATTGCAAACAATGGTTGGTGACAACCACGATATGGAGGAAGGAACTGCCACACAGCAGGGACGAATGGAGCGCATAAGCCCACTGGGAAGCTCCTGATTATCCAACCATGGTTTGGAATTATGTCTGAATTACGGTACCGCCTGTCATACCCAACATAGTTTGTGACACCACTCCCGGCAACTCTGCCTTTGCAGTAATTTGCTGCGAGTAATTCCAAAGAGTTTTGACATCTCAGTTCTTTAAACAACCCCCTGGCATTTTCATGAAGGACTCGGAGAATGTGGCAGACTTCACAGAGGATTTTGAAAAAGAAGGGCATGAATTAGTGTAAAGCCAATGTCTTTTTTTAAGGAAAAAAAAAAAGTGGGGAAGGAGTCCTCCCTCTACAGATCTTAGGATTGACCTCTGCCATGCACAGTGTGAAGAAGCCCCAGTGAGAGTACATGGACTTGCACAATTATTCTGGAGCTGTGTTCTAGCCATTTCAAAAGGAGCTCTAACAATAGCCATTGCTTGCAAATTTGGAATTCAGAATGAGGAAAGGTGGCTCGTTTTGAAGTGATGGGATCTGGATGTTGATGATGGTGTGTGTGTGTGTGTGTGTGTGTGTAGACAGATAGAAAGGGAGATATTATAACTTAATTGTTAGGAATGGATGTGGTAGACAGATAACAGAACAAAATGGTTAGGAATGGATATAGTAGACAATGAGATGGTATAGTAGACAATGTGATAACACATTAGAGTCATAGGCAAGAAATGATAGACAGGTAATTACGAAAGACTGAGTACAGTGGTCAAGGGTTGGTGTTGTGTGGTTTTTTTTGAGAGACAGAGAAAGGGGGGAGAGTGAGAGAGTGAGTGAGAGTATTCCGTGCTACGAAAATCCTGATTTCATATTCACCGTAGGTAATGCAAACACTCATAAGCATAACCCATCTTAATTCTTAGGAACTGCCTTTTCTCATATGGGCTTCCACAGATGCTGCGTCGGCAAGTGGAGTTCTGCTCCCAATGCTCAGGAACAGTGCCGAGAATCAGCATTGTAGGGCATCCGCTGAGCCCCACACTTCCATTGGAGCCCCACTGGTAACCAACCAGTGCCCCCTAGCCTTGCTTCTTCTTGCCGTTTCCAAGGGCAACTTGTCTAGTAAGCAGGTGGTGGCACAGCTGCAAACAGTGATGGTCTGGAGGAGGAGGAGGAAGCTGCAGCTTGTGCAAAATGTGGCACCAGATTGATATCAGGGGACAAGAAGGTCTGAACATGTAACACCAGTCCTGGCCTGCTTGTGCTAGCTGTCTGCATGTTTCCTAGCCTGATGCTTGACCTATAAAGCCAGGTGCTGTGGTCTGGGGCCACAATACCTGGTGGAGCACCTCTCCTGGCATGAACCTACCTGTATACTACATTCAACATGTCAGGCCTCCTCTAGGTGCTTCCCCTGAGGGAGGCTCGGAAGGTGGCAACAGAGAAGAAGGCCTTCTCAGTGGTGGCCCCCCAGTTATGGAATGACCCCCCCGCAACGAGGCTCGCCTGGTGCCAACTTTGTTATCTTTTCAGTGCCAGGATAAGACCTTCCTCTACTCCCAGGCATTTTTAATAGGTGATGGGATATTGTTTGGATATGCCTGTGTGTATTTGTGTCTGCTCTGTTCATATGTTTGTAGCTAAACTGTTTTTATATTATGCATAATACGGTATTTTAAAGGTTTTTAATCTTTGAAAACCACCCAGAGAGCTTTGGCTATTGGGTGGCATAGAAATGTGATAAATGAAAGGAGGAGGAGCTGTCTGGGCCCAATCCCCCCCGCACCTCTCTCTCAGAACACAGAAGGGGGATTGGGCCCAGAAAGAGCGGGCAAGTAGTTAAGGAGTTACACGGCCAGTGAGAGAGGGGCACAGGGGAACCTTGCCCAGGGACTTCTCAAAACCTGGAACAAGAACTGTTTGCTATTTTCTGATGCTAGGATCTTTGGCATGAGAAGCAGGGTCTTCACAGCTGTGTCTCCTCATTGTGGAGCTCTGCAGAGAGGTTCAGAAGACTTGCACTGTATTGGTTTAAACAACGACATTTCTGTCCCTGCAAACAATTGGAGCACTGATTTACGCTGGCGAACCAGTGTAAATAACTGGCTTGCACTGGAAGTGTGGTGTAGTGGTTAGAGTGTTGGACTGAGACTCAGGAGATCAGGGTTCTAGTCCCCACTTAGCCATGAAGCCCACTGGGTCAGTTTGGGCCAGTCACTGACTCTCAGCCTAGCCTACCTCACACAGTTGTTGTGAGGATGAAATGGAGAGGAGGAGGAGCGTGTGAGCCGCCGTGGGTTCCTTGCAAGAGGAATAAAGGCGGGATTTAATGTAATAATCATAATCATAAAAAATAATGTTTCTAGACTGTATGGAGGAACCTGTAAGAAATACACTGCTGCTGCTGTTGTGGACTGTTATTAATGTAGATATTTGCTGCTTTGTGTTTGCCTGAGTTTCATGGGTACTGACTGGGATGCTTTTATTCAGGGTTTAAAAAAAAAAATTGTGAGGCACCTCGAGGACATTTTTGATCATGCGTTAGGGGAGATTCATTCATTTATTTTTAAATACTGATATTTGAAACCTGTGCCCTGATTTCCATAGGGAATTACACCTTCATTGCACATTGGGGATACTTATCTGAAAAAGCAGATTTGCAATTCAAATCATTGCTGCATATTACCTGTATATGTAGTGCCTAGATGTTCATCATCTTATACATTCCAGTGCTGCTCATTTCCCCCTCTCCCCAACCCTGATGGACATATTCTTTCCAGTGCAATTTAGTCTGCAGTCCTTGACACGTTTACTTGAAAGTAAGCGTGATGGAACTCTAGTGGGGTGTACTTCTGAGTAAACATGCATAGGATCATTCTATCACCTCTCTCTCTCTCTCTCTCTCTCTCTCTCTGTCTCTCTCTCTCTCTTAATGTGGAGATCTGTTTCTTCACCCCTCTTTTTCCATTGGGAAAGAGTGGTGAGTGGTTTTTTTTCTCTTTCTTCCAGGTAGTTCAAGGATTATCTCCTTTGCTAACTGCAGCAGTAATTTTCACTTGAGCTTCAAGCTTTCACATGCAGCCTGAAGCAATTGTCCCCAAGGGGAACTCAGCCTTGGGTCTGTTTGTGTTCTCCTACACAGAAAAAATAAAATAAAATAAAGGACAGGAGGTGAGGCAGGGGTACCAGTTAACCAAGGGCTAGCATCTCCAGTTAAAACAACAACAACAAAAAGAAAAACATACACGACTGTCTTGAAAATGCTTCCCCTGAAAGATGCTGTCATTTTTCAGTTCCCATCCACAGCTGACTCATACCTCAGTAGCAGAGTGCATGGTTTTACATGTAGACGGTTCTGCCGTCTACACGTAGAATGTTTGTCTCTGGAGTCCTTGACGTTTATTTGCTAAATACTTGCAGAGAGAGAGAGAGAGAGAAACATGCAGGCAATATTCTCTTTGACGTCTCCAGCTAAAGGATCTGAGGTCAGCAGAGCCAAGAGAGACATCTGCCAGAGATGTGCCAATTGGAGTAGGCAGAAGCAATAGACTTGGCTAGATGGGCCAATGTTCTGGATGCTGTATAACAGGGGAGGGAAACCTTCTGCCCATGGAGGTTCCCCATCTGGCCTGAGGAAGTCCCCTCTCCCGTGGTGAGGGGAGACTCCCGTGCTGAGGGTCCCCTCTCCCATCCCCTCACCCAGTGCTAGAGAAAGGGAGCCTTTTTCTAGCATAAGGAGAAGAAGCCCCAGTCTTACCTCCAATCACTGACTGAAGATAAGACCAGGGATTCCCAGTGGTAGAAAAAGTTGCTTTTTTCTGTAGTGCAGCCTTTTACTTTTTCTCTGCCTCAGCCTTTTTCTCTAGTGCAGCCTTTCGCTTTTTCTCTGCTTCAGCCTTTTTCTCTTGTGCAGCCTTCCACTTTTTCTCTGCTCAGCCTTTTTCTCTAGTGCAGCCTTTCGCTTTTTCTCTGCTTCAGCCTTTTTCTCTTGCGCAGCCTTTCGCTTTTTCTCTGCTTCAGCCTTTTTCTCTAGTGCAGCCTTGCATGTTTTCTCTGCCTCAGCCTTTTTCTCTAGTGCAGCCTTTCGCTTTTTCTCTGCTTCAGACTTTTTCTCTAGTTCAGCCTTTCGCTTTTTCTCTGCTTCAGCCTTTTCCTGTAGTGCAGCCTTCCACTTTTTCTCTAGTGCAGCCTTCCACTTTTTCTCTAGTGCAGCCTTCCACTTTTTCTCTAGTGCAGCCTTCCACTTTTTCCTCTACTTCAGCTTTTTTCTCTAGTGCGGCCTTTCACTTTCTCTCTACTTCAGCCTTTTTCTCTAGTGCAACCTTTCTGCAGCGCAAAGAGAAGAAACCCCAGTCTGATCTCCGATCACTGATTGGAGATAATACCAGGGGTCTTATCAGTGGCAGAAAAGGACACTTATTCTCTGATGCTCGGAGAGGAAACCCCACTCCTGTCTCTGATCACTGCTGGGATGACAGGATTGGGAGGGATGACAGGGGGTTGAGGAAGGGCTACAGGAGGGAGTCCCCTACCCCTGACATTTTCGGGCTCCAAAGGGATGAGTAATCCAGCCCCCACAGGGAAAACAGTTTCCTACTCCTGCTGTATAAGGTAGCTTCATATCTTCCTTAAGGGTTCTTCAAAATGGGGTTGGAGAAATATTTGGATAGGAAAAAAAAAAGATTATGGCATCATATTCATTGCAAGAATGAGGTTGTATGTCTGAGTATTCTCATTGCGTGTAGTCACTCACTCAGGCCTTCAAGGCAAGGGAAAGATAGATCTTTAAGAAAGGAAGACTATTGATAAACATGATCTGGTGGGGAAAAAGTTAAGCATGTGCTCCCTCAAAAAACCTCTCTCTGGTAGATGATGTTGCTTTTTGGCTCCCACCTACGCTTGATACATAGCTTTTATTGTATGTTTTGTAATTACTTCAGTTTTCCATGTTTTTAACTAGCTATTTTACTAATTCTGTGCATGTTCTCTTGCAGCTTTAGAAGGAAGCCTGCACCCAGAGCCGTCTGAAAGAAGATGTCTTATGGTTCCATTGAAGGGAGTGTGTTTGGAAGCCAAAACACCTTTGGAGGGCCTTCAAGACAAGGATACCAACCTTTAGGTAGTAATTTGATCTGCGTCCAATAATTCTTTTCTCTCCTTTGTGGCAATAATTTCTATATTTCTTAATAGATAAGAAACCCCAACATATCCAAACATGTGTACCAGGATCCAAAGGTCTACTTTAGGTATGACCAGACACCTTGAACCCACCAAGTGGAATTTTTATATCCTCCCACACTTCAAACAGCATACTCTGAAGCCATACTGCAAGCTATATTTGAAAGCCTTTCTCTTCCTCCCGTCTCTCCCCTGCCAGTTTCAATATCTGCTTGCCATATGGTGTGGTAGGGATGTGTGAGAAATTAGTTTTGGTTTGTTTTTTACCAGAATGTACCCAGTTTGCACCTCTCAGAACCAAACACGGGCCTGAATGCAATCTGCAGTTGAGATTTGTAAACTCCTGACCTTGTGATGCGATTTGCAGAACCCAAAAATGCATCTGAAAAAAGCACATATTTTAAAAATGTGCATGAAAAAATGTATGCTTTTGGAAAATGTTTAGCATAGAAAAGAAGCGAACTAGGGGAGACATGATAGAGGTGTACAACAACATTATGCCTGTGTGGAGAATGTGGAGAGGGAGACATTTTCTCCCTCTCTCAAAATACTAGAACTGGAGGTCATTCCATGAAGCTGGTTGGTGGGAGATTCAGGACAGATCAAAGGAAGGACTTCACACAGCTCATAGTTAAACTATGGAACTCGCTACCACAAGATGCAGTGATGGCCACCAATTTGGATGGCTTTACAAAGGGGTTAGATAAGGCTATCAATGGCCACTAGTCCTGATGACTGTATGCTCTCTGCAGGATCAGAGGCGGTATGCCTGTGTGCATCAGTTGCTGGGGAAGATGGGTGGGAGGATGGTCTTGAGCTCATGTTCTGTTTGTGGGTTTCCCGTGGGCAGCTGGTTGGCTGCTGTGTGAACAGAATGCTGGACTAGATGGACCCTTGGTCTGATCCAGCAAAGCTTTTCTGATGTTCTTTAACTGCACATAAACACCCGACAGTCAAGAGGAGAAAGACACATTCCAAAAAATGACACAATTTCTGTGTACATTTGGAAAAATGTGCAGGAAATTCAGCATAAATTTTTGTGTGAAAAGAATCAGAACAAGCCTCAAGGTGGAAATCAGAACCTTGCTGAGCTCCAGTTTTGCTAATTCACACATCCCTGTGGCATGAGGAGCTGCTGTTAGAGAAAGAAGTAACTAATGTTCCTTTGAACATGCCACAGCAGTTGCACATTTGTTTTGTTTTTTCCCTCTTGGCATCCACATCAGCCTGCCTTCCAATTTGTGCCCTGACGTTACCGCTGCAAGTGGTTAGTTGGAGGGGCCAGTGACAATGGGCACAATCCAGGACAGGCATGGTTCAGTTCTAGGGATGGATGGGACATTCTGATTCTGGCCTGTGTCTGTTTCACAGGAAGTCTGATCTGTCCCATTTCTAAAACCATCTGTGATGTATTTCTAACAATGCCCCCTCCACTTGAAAATCCTCATTTGAATAGTTAGCTAAATGCACATTTTGGTCCTTATTTGATGAGCCAATAACAACGTTCAGAGAAGTGCATAATCAGAAGTATAACTGCATTCCGATCTTTGCTTGCTCCAGGAAGTGTGAAACAGGCCGGTTTGCTTAAAAAAGCCTCCCTCAGCTCCAGGAGGCACCAGTCCAAGGCAAGGCACCAGGGATCGGTCTCGCTCCTCCCATTCCTCAGACTGCAGTGCCAAGCCTGCAGACGCTTGTTATCGGATCATAAGCTGCATTCTCTCTCTCTGTCACTCTTAGGGTGGTGCTGTGGAGCTTCAAGGATCATACCAGCAATTTTCTTTAGGGATGTTGGCAAAATCTGCATTGGAACGAAATGAGTATGGATTTTCATGAATCCGACCTGTGGATTCCACAGCGGAACACGTTTCCCCCTGTTGGCCAGATTGGGGACAGATTTTCTAACTTTCCTGAATTTCGCGCAAATTTTGTGATAGAAAAATCACCAACCCCAAAACCTGACCCCAAATGTGCATTTTCTCCATAGGCCAAAGAGTGGATATGCACATTTCAGGGAGTGTCGCATTTTCACACGTGTAAAATCGCACAATTCCACATTTGCGCAAATGCGAATTTCCATAAAAATGGAAACATCTGATTCCATTGATGGGCAGGTGGTGGAATGAAAGGCACCCGACAATCCGCAAAATGCGGACAGAACAGACATTGCACAATTCATACGTCTCTAATTTTCTTTACTTCTGGTGATGCAGAGTGAGGAACTTGATCCCTGTGGCCAGGCCCCCGGTTCAAACCCACTGGCTTGTTACACTAGGTCAATGGCCAGCAACTAGATTCATGCAGGGAGTAACACAGCTCTCTCAAGGGCTTTAGGGGGTTCAACAGAACCATGTTATCATTTTGGGGATGAGCACTAGGCTGCTTGCCTGTCACTGCAGAACAGATTTCGCCCAAAGTGGATCAGGAACGTTCTTCTCTTGCAAAACATCTGAGGAATTTCATGGGAAACTCAGAGTGTTGATGACACTAGCAAGATTATTCATGAGTGTTTCACACAAGAGTGTAGAGGACCAGGAAGTAGGGATGCACGGAAGTCACTTACCTGGTCTCGCAGCTTGCTTCGCGGTGGGGGGGAGGCGCTTCGCTGCTCCCCCCGAAGTTCAGGCCGGGGGGGGAGGCTTCCCGCCTCGCCCGGCCAAAATTCAGGCCGGGAAGAAGCGCCCCATCTCCCCGGCCGCGAACTTCAAAAGAAAAAAAAAAGAAAAAAAAATGCCCCTGTGATAGGCTACGTAACGATTAACGTAGCCTATCACAGCTAGATCTGCAAAGTCAGCCGTGATAGGCTACATTAATCGTCACGTAGCCTAACACGGGTGACTTTGAAAAAAAAAAAAAAAGTGCGTACGCAAATGGCGGCCCCCATAGGGAGCCGCCATTCACGTTCCTTATTTGGTCCCTGTAGTCTACGTAAAGGTTTACGTAGACTACGGCGAAAATAAGGGCAACACTATTGTCCCATAGGGAGCCGCCATTAGCCGTACGCGCTTTTTTTTTTTTTTTTAAGTCACCCGTGATAGGCTATGTGACGATTAACGTAGCCTATCATGGCTGACTTTGCAAATCTAGCCGTGGTAGGCTACGTTAATCGTTACGTAGCCTATCACAGGGGCGTGTTTTTTTTTTTTACTTTTCTTGTAATGGCGGCGGCGGCAGCCGGTCGAAAGACCGGCTGCCGCCCCCGCCCCTGACAAAGACCTGCCGAACCGCCGCCGGGACCCACCGCCAGGACGCGCCGCCGGGAGGGACATTCATGAAAGGTACGTCCCATCCCGGGGGGGGCGGGGGTGGGGGGGCGGAGAATTTCTCCCCGAACAACCTTCGGAGGACCGAATGCGTTGGCACTGGGTCCCCCGAAGTTTCGGGGAGAAATTCTCCCCCATCCCTACCAGGAAGTAGTGGAGAAGTTGGCAACAGCATTAACATGACAATAGAGGCAAAGGGGATGAGTTAAAAATGCCTACAAGGTTGTGTGAGATTGAGTAGAGCAGCTTTCCCCAACATGATGCCCTGAAGATGTTTTGGACTTCAGAGCAAGCCAGCATGACCAATGGTCAGGGATGCCGGGGGTTGTAGTCCAAAACATCTGGAGGATACCAGGTTTGGGGAGGCTGACACAGAGAATGGGGATCACAATATCTCTATGACTGGCAAGAATTGTGCTTGCGGGGGGAGAATTCCGATCCAAGACTTGCTCCACAGTCATCGCAAATAAACTGTGCGGCCTCAAAACATGAGCCATTGATGGTCATTGTGGAAACGTGCTGGAACACCTGAATTTGTCGTCATCACCCTTGGTATTCATTTCTGGTCCCATCACTGGGCCGTCTGGCTCTTGCTGCTTTCCAGGCGAGTCAGATTGAAGTGACATATGTACACACTGGAAAGTTCCCAAGCCATCATCACTGGTGATGGAAAATGTCAGTCAGTGAAGTCACGGGAGCTAATTTGGAAAATAGTCTTCTGTCTTTTGAAGCCTTCTTCATACACAAGATGACTAACATTCTGAGCAGAATTACTCCATGCAGAGATAACAACCTCTTTCCTCAGCATGTTTTGCATTTGGCTAGAGCGACCAAACACACACACACACACGTTGTGCCTTGTTTGAAAGGCATGCACATGTGGCTTTTAACTTTAGAAGAAAACTAGGGCAAGGTGTGTGTGTGTGTGTGTGTTGGGTGTGTGTGTTGTGAATATTAGTTAAATAAAACCACCTTTGAATTGCACAGGGAGCCATTGGCCCTTAACAGCAGGGGCAGTGAACTTCTTTCACCTCAAGGGCCCATTCAGTTTCAGAGAAGTGCTCTGGGGCCACGTTCCAGTGCTGGGCAGAACTGAAAGCAAACGGGGGCACGGTCCAAGTCCAAAAACCCCACTACCAGGTTTTAGCTTAAAGCTCTGACTGTCAGTAACTAAGCCTTAGTAGAGGTATTTCAACCTTTTAGAATGGTGGAAAAAAGTGCACAGAAGCTGAGAAGCCACCCAACAATCAGCAATTGGGGGAAAGCTGATTGTACACCTATAGACTTAATGTGTGAATTGGCCCTATAAGCCCCACTTTTTTCAGGTGGGGTGGGGAGATGGTAGGCCTGAGGGCATGCAGTAAGTGCAAGGCCAAGGCAGGAATTTGAACCTCAAGATTCTGGAGATTGAATCTGGGTCTTTCTATACACAAAGAAACCACTCAGTTATGGTCCTTCCCACAATGGTATCTCAAATTCCTTCCTCACTACTCCACATATAAGACAACAAGGTATATTTGGTATGAGAGCTAAAAATATGTCTCATAACTGCAAGAAAAAGTAATTCAATATCACAAATATGAAAGACACTAAATTGAACTCTTGCACAGATGTAAAGAGTATATAACGGGGGATTTTCAAGTTATTTCTGAATTGTAATAACATTCTCATACAACCTTAACCATGATTCCTTGCGTTCATATGTAACAAGGAACTGTGCAACTTGTTCTAAATTCTAAGTGGTCCTCGAGTGAGCACAGGAGGAGTGAGCACAAGATTGAGGCTTGTGCTGGCTTCTTTGTGATCATCTACAGTGGACAACATGGGTCCTCCAGATGTCTTGGACCACAGCTGTCATAATCCCTGACCATTGACCATGCTGGCTGGAGCTTATGGGAGCTGTAGTTCAAAATATCCACAGGGAACTAGGTTGCTTACCTCTGATCTTTACCCTTAAAAAAACAAAACTATTTCATAGATCGGGGTAGGCAAAATGTAGGTTTCCAGATGCTTTGGATTTCAACTCCCACAAGCCCCTGCCAGCATGGAAATGGTCAGGAATGCTTGCAGTTGAAGTCCAAAACATCTGGAGATCTCCATCCTGCCCACCCCGTCTTAGAACTTAATCTTAACTAGGCCACAGAGGGATTCTCAGAAAAAATGTAATGGTTCACCTTTGAATATATTTTCCCTTTCAAGGCAGAGTGTTTTTAAAAGCATTTGTTGTGACTACTTTTTCTACTTCCTAATAGCTCTAGTAATGTTATAAACACAGGCTGAACCTTCCCTCTTTCCTTTTTTGTTTTGTTTGAAAGCCAAAGATTTTTGTGTCTGCATACCTAGCATGTGAGCCCATCTGTCTGATGGTTTATAACAGTAGCTACTCAGTGTATTGAACTGATGACCTGGCCAGAGAAACAGGTGCTCCTAAGTGCCAAACACATGTAGTCTGAGGGGAGATTATTCCTCCGTCCTGGTGCCAATTATTACATTGGCACAGGTATTTTGACTGGGATCCAGATTTTCTCAGCTGAGGTATAATTCCCTCAAGATTGTTATCTTCTTTCATTTCATCATGCATAAAATGTTCGTTATTTTACTTATCAGGGCTAAATGAAATTGGTTCTGCCTGTTCTATTATTCTGCTTGGGGTTGTCAAAATAGGGAGGGCCATTTCTGCTCTTTGGGGTGTGTGTAGGGGTAGTTACTGAAACATGTTGCGGGCAGAGGGTTAGAAAAAGCAGAATATTTGTGGTGTAAGTGGGGAGAGCTCATGGCTTGCAACATTTTGGGGTAATATACATCTAAATATAATATGGTATATATTCACTTCCTTGCAAAATGCATTGGATTTTTAAACGTGCTACTACTTTGGGTAATACTTGATTTAAAAATGCCATGGAGGTGCCACTGAAAAACTGTCCTCCCTCCATATTGTACAGTAACACTTTCCTTGAGTCCTATCATTGTTGCACCCCACTTTTCCCCACTAATGGCAGAGAATGTTGTAAACCACTAGCAAGGAAATGTGGTGACGTTGGGATATGGCGTAAGTGTTATTACTCATTATAAGGAGGAAAAGCGTAACTCAACTCAGGGGTACCATTTTTGGCAGCTGTCCCATGCCTTTTAATCATGTTTTACCCTTTAACACAGGGTAAGGAATCTGTGGCCCTCCACATATTTTTGGAGTACAACTCTCATCATCCTTGACCACTAGCCATGCTGGCTGTCGCTGATGGGAGTTGGGGTCCAGAATCAACTGGAGATCCACAAGTTACCCAGCCCTGCTTTAACAAGAAAGAGAGATATCTTTTATTGGGCTATAGCTTGAACTAGACTTTACAATGTACACATGGCTGCCACCAAAATTGCAGCCATCTGTCAAGTTTTCCTCCTCCAAAATGTCTAGTACAACTTACTCTACTCGGATGTCATGGAATAATGTGGGCTAAAGGAGAGTGGTAAATATACAATCTTGTATCATCAGACACATCCAGTTTGACCTAGATGTTACGCAGGGTGCAGGGAGGAAAAATATACACACTTGTGAATTTTGGTGACAGACATGGGATTAGCATCATGGCTAGGAAAACAAACAAAGTAAGTAAGTGAGTTAGTTAGTTAGTTGTGGGAACTGTATTGGTTCTGTTTTGCTCCTTAGAAGGCCTTGATGTTCTAACGCATGCTTTAAGTTTGCATTTCCCAGTAACAAGTCAGGTCGATAAAATTCTATCATCTTAATTTACTCTACTCCTCATTTTATGGAAACAACATGATAATGACACCCTGGACCATCGTAGTTTGAAAGCTGTCAATTTTTAGGGTTCTGAGCCAGAACACGCTGCTACTGTGAGGACTGCCATAAAGTTGCACAGTTCACCAAGGCAGAAATAAGTTCAGCCTTCAAGTGCATTTGTATCTGAGAGAGAATCCTTCCAACAAGCTCTTGCACTGATTATAACCTTCCTATGGAGTACAGGGCTTATATTTTCTCATACGATTTTACCTGGCATCCTGACCCTAAGGTTTCTTGCTAATGTCACTGTTTGTGGAGGTTGCTACTTGGAGATGATCTGCAGATCTACTGCATCTGGAAATGGGAAGGAGGTAATAGGCTTCCAGCGTAGCACCCGTGGCTGCCTCAGATACGGAGCGTTTATATCAGACCACCTTCCTGTCAAGTGTGTGTGTATAGAAGGGAATTTCACTGAGTTCCCAAAACCCATTTAACTTCCCTTGATATCCCTACATTTTTAACCCAAGGAAGAACCTCCAACATTCATCTAAAATTTAACTTCAAACGTCATTTAGTGGGAGTTGGTCTAGGGGGTGCCAGGGAATGAATAGCAGGAGATGAATAACAGGAGAAAGCTGTTGCCTTAATGTTCTGCTTGTGGGCTTTCCAGATGCCTGTGTTGGAAACTGGATTAGATGGATCCTTGGTCTGATCCAGTAGCGCTCTTCTTCTGTTCCTCTCACCTGCACCGTTTTTTCATCCTCACCACCAAATTAGGCAAGTTGATAGAGGCCCCCCCTGGAGGGCCATAGCTCAATAGTGTCAGGGTTGCTCCTGAATGCAGCAATTGGCAGAGTAGCTCGGAGTCTGAAGAGGAACCGCAAAACATGGGGGAGGAAATTTCCCAGGCCTGGACAGAGATGGATAGGCCTACTCCTCAAGCTTCAAAGGCACAGCTGGATGGAGAGGGCCCCTCTTCTCCCATCCCTGTGAGAGATAGCGAACAGTGAGAAGTGGGGCTGGCAGAGCCTGTATTCTTAGACGCTAGACGCAGATACAGAGCCAAAAGAGAAATGGCAGGGGCAGAGCTTAGGCAATCTGCTCAATTGGTCCGGCAGGAACAGCTGCGCTTAGAGGCCTTACAAGAGAGAGGGAGATCTCCCCCCCCCCTTAAGTTAGGACAGCAAGCTCGCCTGTTCCTCAAATGGTGGGCAACTTTCGTAGTTTTCCTTTGAACTCCTTGAAGGTATTTCCTTTGTAGACTGTGGGTCACTGACATTTAGCATCTGAATGACCCATTGAATTAAGTGGATTAAAAAGCCTTGGAATTGAAGTCTCTTGTCTGTGTTTTGATTTGGCTTTTGAAGTTTGACAGCAGGGGTAAAGGGAAATGTGAGAAGTAGCAGAGCACTTGCTTTTCATGCAGGAGGTCCCCGGTTCAGTCCCCAGCATCTCCAGGTAGGGCAGGAAAAGACCCATGTCTGAAACCCTGGAGAGCCGCTGCTGGTCCGTGTTGACAGTACTGGGGTTGATGGACCAATGGCTTGACTCAGTATAAGGCAGCTTCCGTGTTCCTAACTGTTGGGTTTGGCTTCAGGGAAATCTGTGAAGAATTTGTGCTTTGATGTTCCGAATTCCTAGCATGGGACACATCAGAATTCTGAAAAACAAAACAAAAAACTAAACCACCACCACCACCACCACAAAACAAGTGGGCCTGAAACATAGAATCATAGAATAGTAGGGTTGGAAGGGGCCTACAAGGCCATCGAGTCCAACCCCCTGCTTCATGCAGGAATCCAAGTCAGAACATCCCCGACAGATGGCTGTCCGGCCTCGTCTTGAATGCCTCCAGTGTGGGAGAGCCCACCACCTCCCTGGGGAATGGGTTCCATTGTCGTATTGCTCCAACAGCCAGGAGGTTTTTCCTGATGTTCAGCTGGAATCTGGCTTCCTGTCACTTGAGCCCATGATTCCGTGTCCTGCACTCTGGGATGAACAAGAAGAGATCCTGGCCTTCCTCTCTGTGACAACCTTTCAAGTACTTGAAGAGCGCTATCCTATCTCCCCTCAGTCTTCTCAAGGCCAAACATGCCCATAATGTAACAGTGTGGAATGCTGCTGTTTAGAAGTCCAGACAGTCCATTCCACCACCACCACCCTGACCCGGTAACAGTCAGTTAGCATTCCATGACCACTGAGCACACTCAGTCATCAGGGAGTGGGGGTTCTGATGTCTCTCCCCCACCCCTTCAGCATTTCCTCTCCTGTTTTTTGGTACTTCTGCCATTCTTGGGGTTCTTGCTGATAACCTTCCCTTTGTGTGGGTGGTGCCGTTTTGGCTACATAAGCGATGGCACTCACAGCCTGAACATTGCAAGAATAATGAAAGAAAGAGAAATCCACCATGTGCGTTTGATGCTGTTTTCTCAGAAGCTAATTTCTCATCTGTGTGTGTGTGTGTGTGTGTGTATCGGGTGTACGGTTCCTCTGTTACCATGTTCCACATAAATGGTGCACTTAGCAGTTCAATTTGCAGTGGCCGGATGAATCACCAGTATGCATCGGTCCCGATCCTTTCCCATTGGATTGTTCATACACAGGGATGGCTAACCAGGTGTGTCATGTGTGGGTTGGAGGCGATTCTCTTTTAACAGCTAACTCAGAGAGCATATTACTTTGACCCAAACCAGGAAAACAAGACTTTATGCCAGAGCATAACGTCCAGTTTCACCGCAAGGGTTTGTTTTTTGTCTCTCTTTCCTGGTCCTCTGCACACATAGCTCTCTGTCCCCTGCATCCAGCTCAGCCTATCTGTTTCTTTCAAGAGAATGTCCTGCTTGTTCAGCTCCTTGAAGCTCAAAGTACATATTATACAGAATTCTGTGATTCTTTCCCCTGTTTTATTTCTTCATAGATGGGAGTGCTGCTTAACTCTGCAGTACAGATCCTTTTTCCCTAGCTCAAAATCCCCCCCCACCCAGCTGCTTTTTCACTGGGGTGGGGATCATATAAATAAGCCACATGAACTCCGAATCCCCCACATACACACTCCATTGGGTAAAAAAGCAGCTTGGAAAGGAAGACTTTTCACTGGGAGAGTTTTCTTATTACAGAAGTTTAAAGATGTACCAGATAATCAAGAACAATAATCAAACAGTAAAACAATAAGAATTTAAAGCAACAACGGTGTTGGCCACCAGTTTCAAAGTCTTTAAAAGGGGGAGTTTTATGGACGACAGTATCAGTGGCTACTAGCCCTGATGGTTGCATGCTACCTCCAGTACCAGAGGCAGTGAGCCTATGTACACCAGTTGCTGGGGAAGATGGGTGGGAGGATGCTGTTGCACTCATGCCCTGCTTGCGGGTTCCCGGTTGACAGCTGGTTGGCCACTGTATGAACAGAATGCTAGACCAGATGGACCCTGGGTCTGATCCGGCATGGCTCTTCTCATGTTCTCCAAAACTCTATGTCACTCCCAAACTCTAGAAATCACTCCTTCAGAGTTGTGACTCTCTGCATTCAAGAAGGGTGGCATCGAGACATCTTTTTAATTTGGCTTTTAAAAATTGTTGTTAGAGTTTTAAAGGTTGTTTCTAATGTTTTATTACGTTTCTGTTTGTTTATGATCTTTGTTTCTTGAATTAATGTAAGCTGCCTTAGCTTGTTCCACAAAGTTTATTTGTTCCTGTACAGTTTATTTACTGTATAGAAGTACTGTACATAAAACAGCAGTACTAAAACTTTTAGAAAGGGGCAGAATTAAAATAGAAAAGCAGGCAATTGTGGATTAAAAGTCAGCTGTGTGCGTGTGTGTGTGTGTGTGAACAGTCTTTATTGGTCATCTAAACACAGAAAGAGAGGGCGGCACCTCACTGGGAAAGTTCCAGAATTGTGGTGCCACCGCTGAGAAGGCCCCATCTCTCCGGCTGACACACTTGATCTTGTGCCTGGGCAGCAGTGAGAATAGTGTCTCCAAAGCTGATTGTAAAGGCCAGGCAGGCTCATACTGGAGGAGATGGTTTCTGTGGTAACCTGGTCCTAAGCTGCAAGGCCCATAGTTTAAGAAGACTGTATCCTTGTCTTCGTCCTCATTTATTTTTATTTATTTTTTTATTATTAAATTTATTAATCACCCATCTGGCTGGTCACCCAGCCACTCTGGGCAATGTACAATAAAAACAGTTTAAAACAATAAAATTCTACAATAAAAACATTTTCTAAAATACCCTAACCCACCCCAAATGCCTGCCTGAACAACAGCATTTTTAATGCACAACGGAAGCTCATTAAAGAGGGGGCATGACGGAGTTCCCTAGGGAGGGAGTTCCACAGAGTGGGGGCCACCACAGAAAAGGCCCTCTCCCTCGTCCCCACCAGTCTAGCTGTCCTGGCTGATGGGACAGAGAGAAGGCCATCCGAGGCTGATCTTGTTAAGCGGCCTGTCTGGTGCTGTTGGAGGCACTCCTTAAGATAGGCTGGGCCAGAACCATATAGGGTTTTAAAGGTCAAAACCAACACCTTGAATTTGGCCCGGAAAACAACTGGTAACCAGTGCAACTCCTTCAGCACTGGAGTGATGTGATCTTGCCGGCGGCTGCCTTTAATCAGGCGAGCTGCCGCGTTCTGTACCAGCTGCAGTTTCCGAACCGTCTTCAAGGGTAACCCCATGTAGAGCGCATTACAGTAGTCTAAACGAGAGGAGACCAGGGCATGTACTACCGATGGGAGCAGATGGTCGGGAAGGAAGGGGCGCAGCCGCCGTATCAGATGGAGTTGATACAGCGCTGTCCGGCTCACAGCTGACACCTGAGCCTCCATGGACAGCTGGGAGTCCAAAATGACCCCCAGGCTGCGGACCTGGTCTTTCAAGGGTAGCCGTACCGCATTCAACACCAGGTCAACATCCCCCAGCCTCCTCTTGTCTCCCACCAAAAGTACCTCGGTCTTGTCAGGGTTCAGCTTCAGCCTATTCCTCCCCATCCAGCCACTCACCGTCTCCAGACATTTGGACAGGGATTCTACGGCCAACCTTCGTGAAGATTTAAACGAGAGGTAGAGCTGCGTGTCATCCGCATATTGATGACACTGCACCCCAAACCTCCTGATGATAGCCCCCAGCGGCTTCACATAGATGTTAAATAGCATCAGGGAGAGGATGGAACCCTGTGGCACCCCACAAGTAAGTGGCCACGGGTCTGAAACCTCCTTTCCCAGTGCTACCCTCTGGTACCTACCGGAGAGGAAGGACCGGAACCACCGCAATACGGTGTCCCCAATGCCCAACCCCCCAGGCGGTCCAGGAGGATACCGTGGTCAACGGTATCGAAAGCCGCTGAGAGGTCGAGGAGAACAAGGAAGGTGCATTCACCCCTATCCAGAGCCCTCCTCAGAGCCATCTACCAAGGCGACCAAGGCCGTTTCTGTCCCATGCCCAGGCCTGAAGCCCGACTGAAATGGGTCTACATAATCAGTTTCTTCCAAGTGTGCCTTCAACTGCACCGCCACCACCTGCTCAATCACCTTGCCCCAAAATGGCAGATTTGAGACTGGGCGAAAGTTGTTCAAAACTTGAGGATCCAAGGAGGGCTTCTTTAAGAGCGGTCTTATCACTGCCTCCTTGAGGGCTGATGGCATCACTCCCTCCACAAGGGAGGCATTCACCACCGCCTTGATCCCCTCACCCAGCCTCTCTCTGCAGCTCATAATGAGCCAAGATGGGCAAGGATCAAGTAAGCAGGTGGTCGGCCGTACCGATGAAAGCAGCTTGTCCACTTCATCAGGAAGAAGAAGCTGGAACTGCTCCCACAAAACCGGTTTGCCACAGGCCGCCTCTTGCTCACTAACTGTATCCACAGCGTGCAGAGTAACACACCTCTTTCAAACCAGCAACCACACAGTCTCCTTGGTGTGACCCTGCATTCGTTTCCACAACTACCCATTGAACCAGTTGGACTAAGGCAGAAAGACCATGGTTTTCAAAAGGAAACTCACGGGTGACCTGAGAAATGCACCTAGACCATGTTTCCCCAATGCTACGTGATAGTCCACAGAGGTTCTCATCAGGAACCTGTTTGGATAAGACTCAGCAGTGAGTACAAACCCCATTGGTCTGTGAGCACCAAGTACAGCATGTCACCAATTGAGCTGCATCCGTTCCAACTGGCTCCCTGGCGATCGTGTCTTTTTCGCCTTGGGCCCGCCGTGCCCGCCCATCAGCATCCCATAAACTGGTATTTATAACAAGGACTCAGCTGGCCCTTGGCGTTCCTTCCCCATCCGCCAAGAGGGGGAGGAAGGCCTTCCTGACAGCAACAGAGCTCCTGTTCGATGCAGCCAGATTCAGTCCATCAAAATCCTTTGTTTATCTGGCACCGCTGTCCCTGGCAAGGGGCCATCCTGACTAGTGGATGGGCTCAGAGCCATCCCCACAGATGAGGCTGAGAGTAGGCAGCCAAGACTCTGCAGAGCATCTTGTATGCTTGGCAGCTGAGTCAATGACTCCCAGTTGATGACACTGAAATAGGTAGACCACCTGGGAATGCTTTAACATGCAGCCTAGGTGTGGCTAAGCGGATGAGCCTTTGTCAACCTAGTCCCCAAACAGAAAATACTGTCTGCTGGTTTGTTAGCAGGCACTTGCAGGGAAATCGAGGATCCTAGTTAATGTCATCACTAGAGAGTGGCATTCTATTTTATTTGTTTCTTACATTTCTTTCCCGCCTTTTCCTCAAAAGGTGGCAGAGATGATCCTCCTCCTCTCTGTTCATCCTTGCAGCAACCCTGTGAGGCAGGTTAGGCTGAGAGTCAGTGACTGGCCCAAAGGCACCCAGTGAGCTTCATGGCTGAGTGGGGACTTGAGCCCAGGCCTCCCCTGTCCCAGTCCAACATCTAACCACTACACCACACTGGCATTGTGTGTGTGTGTGTGTGTGTGTGGTGCACATATGCTCTGTCCCGCCCCCCACCCCCTGCCAATTTGTTTTCTGGCACCTTCTGCAGAGATTCAAGGATCTCCAGTTTTTATCCCAGCCTTGCTTTTTCCTAGGGGTGGTTCATTTGTTTTGATCACTCTGACTTTACTGCCAGACCTTTTATTTTATCTTGTTAAGTCCTCACCCCTAAAGTGGGGTGAGGACTTAGTAGAAACTGGCTAGCAATGACTTTGGTAGGTTTGAGAAAGTCAGCTGCTGTTATGACCAATGCCAGGTACAATTGTAATACAGAACAGCCATTTCTTGTTATCAAGGCAGTTAACAAATTTCTGATAAAAAATAAAATAGAATATTTAAAATTATTTAAACACCACAAAATTAAACTAACTAACTAACTAACTAACTAACTAAAATCTGTTAATGATCCCAAAAATGGAACTGGAAATTTGCTCTTTTAAAATAAATATTTACGTAAAAACCTGACACAATGTAATAGAAGAATGTAATGAAACATAACATAGAACCTAAAATAATAATAATAAAAAAATTCCATGGAATGAAATCAATTAAAAAAAAATGAAACAGCAAAGGACAGCTGCAGTGCAAGGATGTAAAACTACTGACACCATTGTTTTAAAAAACAACAACGAAAGAATAAAAAGTGTGGAAGAAGAAGAAAAAAACAGCACTAAAATATTTAAGGATTGGAAAGCTTGGAGAAATAAAACAAGTCTTCACCTGGCAACAAAAGGTATCAGGAAAGCCTCTCCAGGGAAGGCTTCCTGCAACAGGGTTGCCACCATGGAAAAGGCCCTCCCTCTCATATCCACCTCCCACACCTCATTTTGTGGAGGCACCCAGAGATGGGTCTTGAAAGATTTATTTATTATTATTACATTCATATCCCACCTTTTTTTCCTGTTGCAAAGAACCCAAAGTGGTTTACATGGTCTGTGTCAGGATTGATTCTGAGCGTATGGAGATAGCAGTTCAGATTCAAAAGGGGAACAGCCAGAACTGGGGGAGGCATCTTCCTGAGCGAGTTCAGATATGGATAGGCATGCTTCTCAGAATGCCAGCACCCAGATGGCTGGGCCTGAAGCCCCCCCCCCCCCGAGAATCCAGGAAGAGGAGGAGAGCACGGAGCATGACCTGAGGGATGCTAGACTGTGGCGCAGAGTGAAGTGGGAAAAGTTAGAGGTGGAGCTCAGACGGTCGACCCGGTTGGCAATGCATGAGGGTCGACGTAGGGGGACATCACTGGATGGGAGGGATTTCCCTCATTAAGTTATTCTAGCCAGCAAGTCCCTGTTCAAACTGCTAGCAACATCGTAGCTCCCAGCTGGATTCCCTGCTGTTATTCCTTTGCAGCCTGAGAGTCTTTGGGGATTTGCATCTGTAATGAACCTGTTGATAGTGAATTAAAGGCATGAGACTGAAGCCTCTCTTCTGGTGTGAGTGCATGAGGAAGGTGGGGGCCAAGGGAATGTGGCAGTCTCCATTTTATCCTCACAACAACCCTGTGAGTTAGGTTAGGCTGAGAGTCAATGACTGGGCCAAATTCAGCCAGTGAACTTCATGGCCAAGTGGGGACTAGAACCCGGGTTTCCTGAGTCCCAGTCCAATGCTCTAACCACTACACTACACTGGGTGTCTTAACATCTTAGACAGCCAGTGTGGTGTAGTGGTTAGATCATCATCGTAGGGTCTGGCTAGGTAGAAGATGGACCTACAGGCAACCTAGCCCTGAGCCATTTAAGGGTTTAAAGGTAACACTGACATTTGAGTTGATCCTGGAAACAGACTGGAAGCCACTGGTGTAATATGATTGTGCTGGCCAGTCCTTGTAAACAATTTCACAGTCCTGCTTTGGACCAGCTCAAGTGTCCAGACCATTATGTGTGTGTGTGTGTGTGTGTGTGTGTGTGTGTATATATATATATATGTGTGTGTGTGTGTGTGTGTGTGTGTATATGTACATATATATTTATAAGTGAAATAAACAATACCAAAATTACCAACAACCTAATCAATACTTCAGTTTCCTGACAGTATAATATTCTGATGAGGACACCACAATAACAAAGAGAGAAGAAAAAAGAGAGAAAGAAA
Organism: Heloderma suspectum; assembly: GCF_057233095.1. Taxonomy (NCBI): domain Eukaryota; kingdom Metazoa; phylum Chordata; class Lepidosauria; order Squamata; family Helodermatidae; genus Heloderma; species Heloderma suspectum. The sequence goes on from NC_139461.1 coordinate 9,983,607, forward strand.
AAAGAGAAAAAGGGGAAAAGGGAGGAGGAAAGGAAGTGAAGAAAAAAATAAAAACAATTCCCTCCCCCTCCCTCCTCCTCTCCCTCTCCCTCCCCCTTAAAAATTTACGTTTAAATTCCAACAGCCCCCAGCCTCCAGTGCCATTCTATTTTAAAAACTATATCTATAACCTTAACAATCTTACAGTTTAATAAACAACCTTGCATTTCTACATCATATCATCAATCTTATATCAAGGAAACAGGTCTACAATTCATTCCTAAAAGCCTATATTATTATTATTATTATTAATAAAAAATATATAGTATTATATAATAACAAAACTTAATATAAACCTTCAACCATCAGTAATAAATTTTATACTAGATATATTATACTAGTATCTATTTTAAAATAAATAATTTTTTATAAATAAATTTTATACTAGTATCTATTTTAAAATAAAAAATTTAAAGAAAAGCAAGAAAAAATAAAAGATAAAAGAGAATAAACCAATATAAATATAATCATTTATCTTCTGAATTAGCCTGAGTCATATAGAATAAGTACAAACAGTTAACAAAGCTTGTTTAAAGATTCCAGTTCATGGGATTGCAACAGAATTCTCACGCCTTTTTACGTTAAGCCATGCCTCTGCCATTTCATGATTTAAAAACTTCTTCATCTGACCTTCAGACACAATACAAAGTGTAGCAGTATATTTTAAGTAATATTGGAAGTTCATTTGTTTTGCCACATTCTTTGCATTGATAAATTGCCTTCTTTTATTTGCCACCTCTTTGATGTAGTCTGGGTATAACATCACTTTATCTTGTTTCCAGGAAAGGCTTCCAGCCTCCCTTGCCAAGCGCAGGATATAATTCTTTGTGGAGACTTTGCAAATTGAACTATGATGGTGTACTCAGTCCCTGTAGCATTTGGCACACGAAATGCCTGCTCAGTATCAAGTAAATAATCAGTTGAAATAGGGAGTATCTCATGCAAAAGTTTATCCACAAAAATAGGCAATTTTACATCATTAGGCAGATTTTTAATCCCAATAATCCATACACTGGATCTTTTCGTGAAGGCTTCCAGTTGAGAGATTCTATCAGAGATATTTTTAAAACCAATTTGTGACATAGTTTCATTTCCTTCCACTTGGTTTTCAAACTCATTAATTTTCGTCTCATTTTTTGCCATGACGCATTAATTAAATCTACAGCTTCTTGCAGGGTGGTGATGGAATTTTGGATTAAATACAGCCTTTTGACTTGCTCCGTAAATTGCAAAGATAAAGACTTTATCAGCGTAAATAATTCCCCTATATCTTCTGTCTTCAACACTTTTGACACAGAGAATGTGGGGGGAGTAGATGCCAGCTCCTTTCTTTTCCTCGGCACAGACATGTTTCTCTCAAACAGATCTTACAGGTTCTCAGATGTTCTCAAATATTTTAAACATTTCTTAAATCATCCCTCAGAGGTTGTTGATATTTCTTAAAGCATATATTATTATGGAACACGTCAGCCCTGTTTTCTCCTATAAAATAGGAGTCTCAGTACAGCTTTTTGTGTTGGTAAAGCTCAGGGGAGATAATCCTGGAATCCAGCCCCCCCCCCCACTATCACGTCGGAGTTACCTTTCTCCAAGATGTTGCCCAGAGCTGTTGCCTCGCCCCCCCTTTCCATTCCAGGGGGGAGATGAAAAAGTTTTTCAACCTTTTAAAAAGCTGTTTGAGAAAGCTGCCACGGAGACCCATGGGAAGCTACCAGAGCGACATCGGTCCCAACTGGAAGAGCGCATCCAGACCATATTCAAAGGCAGCCCCATGTATATAGGGATGGCAGAGAATTCCGCCACGGATCACGGTGAGGCCGAATGCCAGTGCATTTGGCCCCCCGAACTCTGTGGCAGAACGGCCTGCCCCCCCGCAGATCCCCCCCTGGGACAAGACTCACTTGGGGTGGATCTTCTGGGTGGTCTTCCGACCGGCTGCCGCCGCTGCCATTTCCACCCTGGTAAAAAAAAAAGAAAGAAAAAGAAAGACGTGATAGGCTACGTAAAGATTTACGTAGCCTATCATGACTAGGTTTTTTTTAAAAAAACACGACGTGATAGGCTACGTAAATCTTTACGTAGCCTATCATGGCTGGGTGGGTTAAAAAACAACAACACCGCATACGCAAATGGCATTCCTCCCACCGACATTCCTAGCTTAGATAGCAGTCCAGGGAGTAACAGAGAGCGGATAGCAAACTTGGTGGACGCGCGACGCCGACGCAGAGAGCGGCGCCAGATGGAGGGCGTGGAAAGGAGGCGGAGTGCCCGGTTGGCGCGCAAACAACGGCTGCGCCCAGAGGATCCAAGGGAAAAGGGGAGGGACTCTCCCTAGTCCTTAGGTTCAGGGGTCTGCCAGTAATTCCCTTTCAAACGGGGACCAACTGCCAACCGGGCACTCCGCCTCCTTTCCATGCCCTCCATCTGGCGCCGCTCTCTGCGTCGGCGTCGCACGTCCACCAAGTTTGCTATCTGCTCTCTGTTACTCTCTTGACTGCTATCTAAGCTAGGAATGTTGGTGGGAGGAATCTCCGTCAGCTGTTGGCCCTGGGAAAGAGGAGCGCGCTCCCCTCCCAGGAGCGACTGCTCTTCCTCAGAATCAGAACTACTCTGGGATTCTATGGGCTCAGTGTCCACCCTGACATGGCCGGCTCCGCCAGCAGCCAGACATCCGGCCGCTAGCTAGGAGGGACGCAAATGGCGGCGGCCGTAGCCGCCGCCGTTTGCGTCCCTGCAGTCAGCTGTGATAGGCTACGTAAATGTTTACGTAGCCTATCACGGCTGATTTAAAACAACAGCAACAACAATGCGCGTACGCAAATGGCGGCGGCCATGGCCGCCACCATTTGCGTTCTTTATTTTGGCACATCTTAGTCTACGTAAACATTTATGTAGACTAAGACGGCGAAAATAAGGGGAACGCAAATAGCATAGCGTCTACGCTATTTGCATTCCCCTTATTTTTGCCGTCTTAGTCTATGTAAATGTTTACGTAGACTAAGACGTGCCTAAATAAGGAATGCAAATGGTGGTGGCCATGGCTGCCGCCATTTGCGTACGCGCGTGTTTTTTTTTTAAGTCAGCCGTGATAGGCTACGTAAACATTTACATAGCCTATCACGGTGTTTTTTTAAAATCTAGCCATGATAGGCTACATAAATCTTTATGTAGCCTATCACTTTTTTTTCTTTTTTTAACTGGAAATGGCGGTGGTGGCAGCCGGTCGGAAGACTGGCTGCTGCGGCTGCAGCCGCCAAACCGCCACCGCCAGGAAGATCCGCCCAAGTTAAGTCCCGTCCCGGGGGGGGTGGCAGGTCGTTCCGCCACCGATTTCGGGGGGCCGAATGCACTGGCATTCGGCCTCCCCGAGATCCGTGGCATAACCTTTGTACATCCCTAATATTTGGTGCTTTCAGTCAAGACTCCCATCTCTTACAAATGGTCTCAAGACCTGCATCTCATCCTTCTGAAGCAGCAGGGGTGGGTAGGTGGTGATATGCTTCCAATGAAATCTGATGACCCAGCTATGAGAGACATTTGAGATGAATAAAGATTCTCCAAATAGGCATGCCAACTTTGTAAGTAAGCTCTCTCTTGGTCACCATAGGTGACAAGGAATAGCAGGCAGGTGAGTGAGCATGCTGATGGAGGAGGGATGGAGCACTCAACCCCTCCTCTGTGCCAGGCATGGAAACCAAGGTGGCTGCCAGAGGAAGGAAGACTTTCCTCCATGCCCAGCATAGAAATACAGCTCTCCCTCTCCGCCAGCCACTAGCTGACATCTATTTTTGTTTGGGGGTGGGGTAGTTACTTTGGTGTGCTTATTTACAAGGCTGATGGGCAGTTGGGCCATGTTGGAGATCGCTAGAACTCTCCAGACACTATTGCGCTGCTCATCTCATGCTCAATTCCTGTTCACATCTGCAATTGCTGCTTTCTTTGCATGAACAGTAGATTTGCACAAAAGCAACAATCGAATGGGAGATTTGCGCAAATTTCCTCCATAGACTAAAGCAGGGCTGGTTTATTCTATTGGGGAAATTTGTGCACATTAGGAAATTTGCACAAATCAAACTTGGAATTGGGAACGAGATCAATGTGAACACGTGTTCGATGGTTTACGAACATTTCCGGCAGGCTCATGCTCACGTTCAAGGCGTCAAGCGTGTCAGGGTGGACACTAAGCCCATAGAATCCTAGAGTAGTTCTGATTCTGAGGAAGAACAGCCACTCCTGGGAGAGGAGCATGCTCATCCTTCCCAGGGCCAACAGCTGGCAGGGATTCCTCCCACCGGCATTCCTAGCATAGATAGCAGTCCCAGGAGTGAGACTGGAAGCAGACTTGCTAGACGCGCGATGCCAACGCAGGGAGTGGCGCCAAATGGAGGGCACAGAAAGGAGGCGTAGTGCCCGGTTGGCGTGCAAACAACAGTTGTGCCCAGAGGATCCAAGGGAAAAGGGGAGGGACTTTCCCTAGCTCTTAAGTTCAGGGTCTGCCAGTGATTCTCCTTCAAACGGGGACCAACTGTTCCAACTTAGGGCATAGGTACTCCACTGCTCATATCTAGTTGCTAACAGTAGAGTTGTTAAGTTGTAAAAGAGGAATAAAGCTTTGAAAAGAATCCCTTTGTCTGTGTCTGGACTTGGCTACTGGATTAGACTGAGAGAGGCCACCAAGGAGCCCTTGACAGAGCGGGACATGCTTGCATGTTTTGCGAGCAAAAATGCAATTCTCATACATCTAGGCTGAACTATACACTAAAATGCATCCATGAAGAGCTGCAAATTGGATCAGAGCAGTAGTACAGGGTGTGTGTTTAGCCCCCGCTTTTTTTCAGCCAGCCGTTTTCCTGCTAAAATTATTCCCAGCTGCTTTTCTTCCTCCAAAGGGGGGAGGGAACACAACCACATCCCCACAACACATGTATCTCTAGGTATACTATGATGCAGTGAGTATACCAACAGAGTTTGGGGAGATGGGCTGCATGGGGGTAAGTGGTAGGTGCAGAGAGGGTGCCATTCACCTGCGTACCCCTTTTGCTGTTTAAAAACTAACCTTCTTTACATACATGATTGGGGTAAATTCAGGTTAAATGTCATGTTTGGTTTCACCTTTAGAACTCAGATTATTATCATTCACACACTATGTTGTTTGAATTGTTTGTCTTTGCAATTTTTTCTTCATAGTATTGAATCATATATATCATAGTATATATTATTAAAAATCCATTTATTAATCACAAGGAGAGGATGTGGTTGGCATTGGAGATGGGGTAAAATGTAAATACATAAATAAATATAAATAAAAACAAGTGAAATTATATTAAGAGAAAAATACTGCTCTATCCTAGCCTTCCCCAATTTGGTGTGGTATCCAGTGTTAGTCCTACTTAGAGTAAACCGATTGAAATGAATAGGACTTAAGTTAGGCACAACTAACGCAAGTCCCATTCATTTCAATGGGTCTACTCTAAGTAGGACAAACATTGGATACTACTCCTGGTGCCCTCCAAATGTTTTATACTTCAATCCCATCAGCACCAGCAAACGTGACCAATGGTCAAGCATACTGGGAGTTGTAGTGCAAAACGTCTGGAGGGCACCAGCTTGGGAAAGGCTCCTCTAACCTCTCTGCTCTACCAGACCCAAGTTATGTTGTTGCAGCAGTCAGTTGCTTGAAATCCAAGTGCTCTTGGATACCACTATCCCATGCTAAGCAAGGCGCTAGCACCAAATGACGGAGTACAGGAGCATGCGGAGAGTTTTCTTTTATGGCGTCCCATAAATCCGGTTAAAATTTTACTAGTCAGCAAACTGAAAGCAAGGAATAGCTACAAATTTCATTTCTCTTTTCATTGTTTGCAAAAATAAAGCAACAGCTACCAAAGGGGTACTCTCGCACATCGCATAGAGTGCCGCACACAGCAAAATGCATAGGCTCGTGATGGATGGCTTTAGGTGCCTTCCTCTAAAGCTTCTAGTGAATTACTCAGAGCTGTGTGTAGGAATGAAGGGAAAAGGAGTTCCTGATGGCTCACGAGTAGCAGAACACCATCTCGTGCTCAACCCTTAGGAGGCTGTGGATGACTTCCTCATTCCTCTAAGGGCAGGTTCACACACACGTCCTGTAGCATCAGCTGATGACTAGCATGTGTAGATGCTAGTGACTGGCCAGATGGGCAATCAGGAAATTTAATAAATGAAAAATAATAATAATAATAAATAAAATAAATAGATGGGCCATCACAGATCTGAAGAACTTTCATTTCCCCCAGTGTCATGTCAAATACAATGGCTTGGATCCTGGGTTAGTCATACTTAGAGTAGGCCCATTTGGATCAATGGGACTTAAGTCTCATTGATTTCAGTGGGTCTCCTCCAAGTATGACTAAATCTAGATCCCACCTGTTGCTTTTAAATAGAGTGGGTTCATGCATTCAGCTGCTTGTCATCCAGCATAGAGTAGGCAAGACTACATATAGATGTGTGAACTTGCCTTTTGACCCCCCCCACACACACACACAATTAGGTGAGATGCTCTCCCTCAGGCTGTTAACAAGATACTTCACAGGTTGCTCTCTATTTCTTACTATTCTAGTGATCCTTAAGTAAACAGACACCATTGGTATGTAACCACCCAGAGCCCATCTGTTTTCTGTTGATGCTTCATGTTGTTGTTGTTGTTGTTCCCACCACCTGTGTCTGAAAAGTGTGATGGGTTGTGTCTACCTATAGCAATTAAGAATTAACAGCCGACTGATAATTCAAGGAGTGATTAGCTGATTTATGTTTGAGGATGTCAGGTTCTGACCGTGTGTGTGTGTGTGTGTGTGTGTGTGTGTGTGTGTGTGTTTGGTGTGAGGTAGGGTGCATTTTCCTTTCCCTTCTGTACGAAAGGGAAAAGATGTGCCATTCCTTCTGCAAATGTGGATTATTTATGTGTTGTTTCTATTTCTATTTCTAGGTATTTCTGTTTCTGTGTTGAAACCCTGAGACACATTGTCCATTTGAGTTTATTCTCCTCTACCCTTTGATTAGTTAGAGAACCATGTAGTGGTTTGAGACAAAGATTTCTCAAGCAAATTGTGTTAGCACAACTGAATTTGCCTTCAGATCCAAAGTTTGGGTGATTTCATAGCCCTTTCCTGGGGCCTTTTTTGATTCATACATAATACTTTCCCATCAGTTCAATCGCAATGTGGTTCAGTGGTGTTGGTTCAGGCATTTAGGGCGAACAAGTCCTACAATGGAGATTAAAATGGAAAATGGATGGGAATACAGACTCTGCTAAAGCGAAGAACAGGTCATGGCTTTTGGGTTTGTTTGTTTTTTGGTAGGGATCAGGATGAATTTGTTCAGTTCTCATTTTAATTGAGAAATTTACCTAATTCCGAAACACTACACAAACCAAAAGTCAGCTGTCCTTTGGAATTTGTATTTCTCTGAGCTTTGCAATAGAGCTCTCCAATAAAAATAATAATAAAAAATGTGTGCAAAAACATCATTCTATTCATCATCTTTTCTTCCCCCTGCCATGGTATCTCTGGCTACTACAGAGATGTGGCTACTTTAAGTTGTAGGAAGCAGAGCTAAGGACATTTCAGGGATATCCCCATGTGCCATCATTGAATGTGATCATCTTAGAATGGAAGAACAGCTTTACGTATTCCTCTTCTTTCATTGGTTTATTTGGCTTCCAACCTCGAACCCCCAATTTCCCAATTCAGAATACAAAATAATGTACATTACAACCTGTGCTTAGGGTTTTTGTTTGTTTGTTTGTTTAAATCTTTTCTATCTTTGGCTCCCCTATCCCCCTATACTTTCACTTTCTTGGCCTGGGTTTTCTTGCAATATTGGTTTACAACACTATAAAAATGCTTTTATGGTTTGGCACCAGCAGATTTATGTTCACATTTTTTTTTCTTCCCCTGGTGAGAACTGTAACTATGCCCTACACTCAAACAAGTCCATTAATCTCAATGTGCCTGGAGAGCATAAAGGGAACGTTCCAGAGAAGGGAACGGTTTACTACACCTGTCCAAGACTTGAAATGTGCAAGAAGGGGCCAGAAGAAAATGGGCTCCATCAATGAACAGCAGACACTGGCTCCTGTTAGCGTTCCCAGAGTTTGCCGGGTGCCTTTCAGTGGCATTCATAAGGCTCCATACTGCTGCTAGGCAGCTTCCAATAATTCAGTAGAAAGAAGGAAGGACCTGGCAAGTGGAGGGAAGAAAACAAATTACCCAGAATGGTCGATAATGCTGAGTTTGATCCCTCAGCTCACCTCTCTACTACACTAGACCTGGGGCAACTTGAAGGGTCCTGTGACAGGGATGCCTCACCCAAGGTCCCCAAGAACTCCATCCTGAGGCCAGCCAGGTTCTGGACTACCCTCCCTCCACCCATGCCTTATCAGATCACTGGTGGTAACAGACCAGATGGGATGCTTGGAGTTATTGTTGGAATGCCCATCTGGCTGCCAGAAGAGCCTTTGCCCAGGGTCTACTCAGGAGCAAGGGTCTCCTTGTGGGGAAGCAGATCCAGCTGTGGCTACTGATGAGGCAGACCCAGCTTCAACTGGTGAATCAGGGAGAGCCAGCAATATAAGTTCTCAGGCTTTCCTACACCTTTGCTGGGTTGACAGTTCCCATATAGCTTTTTGGCTCCAGATGTGGGTTCAGAACAAGAGAACTATTGAAATCTACTTCATAAGAGTGTTGTTAGGGTCATTTGGGAGCCAAATAGTTGCCTGTGCATTTAAAAATCAATAGAATAAATCAGATTGGGATGATCCCCATCGACATTCCCATGATCTCCTTAGGTGTAGAAGAAGGCAAAATGTGATTAGAAGCCAAAACTGAAGTAAAACATGATGACTAGACATCAGATCATAGTTTATTTAAGTTGACAGCACAAACAAAATGGTGGGGGACTTATCTATTTATATTTAAAGGCTGTCTCACCACAATGAATACAAACATAAAATATGGCAAAACCAAATTCAATGAAAACACAGAAATTCAAAATTTGGTGATAAAACATAGGCCAGTTCAAAAATAAGACTATAATTCTTAAAGAGGATGAAGTTATAGAAATGTCTTGTGACTCAGGCAGTCTTGGAGAGAGAGGAGATGGGACCGTGAGAGTATATTTTATATTGTTTTATTGTGTGCTCTTTGGTTTTAATTTTTGTGAACCACCCAGAGAGCTTCAGCTATTGGGAGGTATGGAAATGAAATGAATAAATAGACAGACAGACAGACAGATAAATAAATAATAAAATGGGCACAGAACTGGAAAAGTGGGATATCTACAGTAAGTGGTAAATTAGGGCAGAAAGGCGACACTTCGGCTTTGCATCTCTTCCTGTATTCTCTCTCACATTGCCAGGGGTCTCTCTTGAGGACTAAGAGAGAGCTTAACATGGCATGAGTGCGTCTGCTGGGTTACTGCTCTCAGCCTAAATGTGATCACTTGCATAGACAAAACTCAGCAGCACCAGCCTCAGCACTAATGAAATAGATGAAATATAGATGCCAAAAGAGGGGTCAGGAGGCAGAGCTAGAAGCCGCATCCCCCAAGCACGATTGCTTGCCTAGGGCTACAACAGGATGCCAGTTAGCTCAAATTCAGCCAGTGAGACTCATGGGTGAGTGGGGAGATGAAGTTGCAATAGCCTCGCCATTACACCATGCAATTAGTGACAGCAAGGCGAAGTTCCCTTGCATTTGGCTACGTGAGAGAATGGTGAAATATCAGCCTGTTGCATTTCCCAACCGTATCTTGGAAATGAGCTTTGACATTCAGGTTGGTGGCATGGAAGGAACCTGCCCCAAGAATAGATGAAATATAGAAGCCAAAAAGGGGGAGGGGGCAGAGCTGGAAGCCACATACCCCGACACCCTGATTAACCTACTCCTGTGGAGTGGGCACAAGGACTTCTATAAATGGAGCCAACTCCACAGTTGAGGAGGTCAACCTGTAAAAGCCAGGGTACCACGGTGCTCACCAAGAGACCCTGAGTGGCCTGTCAGTCACCACTTGGTTGGAGAGGTTACCAAATGTCCCAAAGGCTCTAGAGTAGTGGGTCACAGTGCCATTTTCCTTAGATTTCACAGCCATAGTAACACCCATTGATCTCTGAGGCCCACAGCCTTGGTGTCATGGCTGAGGGCCGGGAGCCCTCAGAGAGTGAAGCCTCTAGCAACAGTGACTCCAAGGAGGTGCCAGAACGAGTCTCTGGCCCTTCTGAACTGAGGCCCACTGCCTTGGCTCTTATATCCTATCCACATTACCTTAAGAGGTGCCAATGCTCGCTGACTCTGAGAACAGGACCCAAGACTCCTCTAGGGTCAGAAAGACCCTGAGGAGCAGTCCTCAACTGACCCCTCAGCCCTCCAACTTTACTCCCAAGGAGAAGCCAATGTCTACAGGAGAAAAGTGCGGGCCTTTTCAAAGCCAAACGCAACACCTTGAGGGAGTGGAGGCCCCAGAAGGACTCTCCTACCAGAAGGACTCTCCTAGCCCAACTATAAATCCCTGCCAGTTGCTCCCATTCACTGCTGGGATAATTTGTCAGTAGTCTAGCTCAAGGAATACTGTCCATGGTCCTGAAATAATTCCATCCTAGACATGATCTGGCTGCCTGTCCCATGTTGTGCCTCTTTGCCTGAGCTGTTGACCAGTGCAAATGATGGAAGCCCAGATGAAGTAGGGCACTCAGGGGTGTGATATACTTAACACAGGGAGGAGGTAACCATTATCTTCAACTGCCATTTTCCCTGCCCTTCCTTCTACCACACTAGTGCAGCGGACCTAAAGCTTGCATCAGCTTCACCTTGAGGGCTCTGCACTGTGTCTCAGTAACTCCTCCAGAAGCAATTGCAGGTGCTTTCAAAAGGGCAAAGTGGCTGCTGGTATGATAAGAGATAGTAAATGTCCACAAAGCACCATTTATATATATACAGACAGGTTAAGGGAGCCAGGGAAGCAAAGTCGTAGCCAGCCGCAGTGTTGATGGAAGTTGTCGCAACCTCTTTGCAGGCCTCATCAATGAATAATGAAGGAGGCAGCGGGTTTCACACCTTTGGCTCAGATTTATCAGGAGGACATTTATGAGGCCCAGCGGTGCAGTTGCTGGGAGGTTTATAGAGAGCTCGGTGTTACTGTTCTGTGTGCATGCATGAGAAGAAGGAAAAGGGAGGTGAGAGGAGACTGGTACACCAATACCTCCAACCTTCAGTATAAAGCAACAGAAAGAAATGTCTTCTGCTGATATCCTGGCTTGGGAAAGAATTCATTCCAATCTCTCCATGGAGGGAGCAATCCTATGGCCCTAGACAGTGTCTGAGGGGCTATCGGATAGTTCAGATTCCCCAATCCAAGGACAGAGTTGTTGTTGTTGTTCAGTCGTTCAGTCGTGTCCGACTCTTCGTGACCCCATGGACCATAGCACGCCAGGCCTTCCTGTCCTGCGCTCTCTCCCGGAGCGTGCTCAAGTTCATATTCATTGCATCCGTGATGCTATCTAGCCATCTCATCCTCTGCCGTCCCCTTCTCCTTTTGCCTTCAGTCTTTCCCAGCATCAGGGTCTTTTCCAGGGAGTTTTCTCTTCGCATTAGGTGGCCAAAATATTGGAGCTTCAGCTTCATTATCTGTCCTTCCAATGAGCACTCAGGGTTGATTTCCTTTAGGATGGACTGATTTGACCTCCTTGCAGTCCAGGGGACTCGTAAGAGTCTTCTCCAGCACCACAGTTCGAAAGCATCAATTCTTCGGCGCTCAGCCTTCCTTATAGTCCAGCTCTCACAGCCATACATTACTACTGGGAAAACCATAGCTTTGATTAGACGGACCTTTGTCGGCAAGGTGATGTCTCTGCTTCTTACTATGCTGTCTAGGTTGGCCATAGCTTTCCTCCCAAGGAGCAAGCGTCTTTTAATTTCATGGCTACAGTCACTGTCTGCGGTGATCTTGGAGCCCAAGAAAGTAAAATCTGTCACTGCTTCCATTTCTTCCCCTTCTATATGCCAGGAAGTGATGGGGCCAGATGCCATGATCTTCGTTTTTTTAATGTTGAGTTTCAAACCAGCTTTTGCACTCTCCTCTTTCAGCCTCAACAAGAGGCTCTTTAGATCCTCTTCGCTTTCTGCCATTAGGGTGGTATCGTCTGCATATCGGAGGTTGTTGATAATTCTCCCAGCAATCTTAATTCCGACCTCTGATTCATCCAACCCAGCATTTCTCATGATGTACTCTGCATATAAGTTAAATAAGCAGGGTGACAATATGCAGCCTTGTTGTACTCCTTTCCCAATTTTGAACCAATCGGTTGTTCCATGTCTGGTTCTGACTGTTGCTTCTTGACCCTCGTACAGGTTTCTCAGGAGACAGGTAAGGTGGTCTGGTACTCCCATCACTTTAAGAATTTGCCACAGTTTGTTGTGATCCACACAATCAAAGGCTTTAGCGTAGTCAATGAAGCAGAAATAGACGTTTTTCTGGAATTCTCTTGCTTTCTCCATGATGCAGCGAATGTTGGCGATTTGATCTCTAGTTCCTCTGCCTCTTCTAAATCCAGCTTGTACTTCCGGTAGTTTTGATTTGCATACTGCTGAAGCCTAGCTTGTAGGATTTTGAGCATCACCTTGCTGGCATGTGAAATGAGCGCAATGGTGCGGTAGTTTGAACACTCTTTGGCGTTGCCCTTCTTTGGAATAGGAATGTAAACTGACCTTTTCCAGTCTTGTGGCCACTGTTGAGTGTTCCAGATTTGTTGGCATATTGAGTGCAGCACTTTAACAGCATCATCTTTTAGGATTTTAAATAGCTCGGCTGGAATACTGTCATCTCCTCTAGCTTTGTTGTTACTAATGCTTCCTAAGGCCCACTTGACTTCACTCTCAAGGATGTCCGGCTCAAGTTCAGTGAGCGCACTATCATGGCTATCAGGGACATTCAGATCTTTCCTGTACAAGGACAGAGACAGTGCTCCAATCTTGGAGGGTGAACTCGGAGATCTGACCCCCTCTCCCTCACAGCTGGCGCAGAAAGAACTGCACTGGCTGGCCTCCAAGGTTGGCAACTAGACCATGGAGAGGGGGAAAGGGGGGTTGTTTTGGTGGGCGGGGAGGGGAGGAGACTGGAGAGGCCAGGATGCAAGCTATCCTGAAGCTTCTCTAGCCCCCTTCCCTCCCCCTCTGAAACACTGTCATGGGGCGAGTGGGGGGGAGACCCATCTAGTGAAAAATGCAGGGCGGGGGGATCGGGTGGTAAAGATCACCTCCACCATTCCTCTCAGCCTGCATAGGATGCTTGTAAGCCTGGGGGCTTACAATAGTTTGGGGGCTTACAATAAACAAGGGAGCAACCCATAGGACTGCACCCTTAATAGCTTAATAAGAGGCCTGCTGATTCATCTAGTCGAGCACCCTTTCACTAATGGTATAGCCAGCTAGATGCTTCGAGGCAGGGAAGTACCCTTTTCCACTGTTGACCTCCCCCTGATAGTTATTAAGAGGCATAGTGCTATTGAACTGGGTCTGCCTCCCTTCTTTCACATTTTGGGGCATGTTGGGTTGTTTTGGTGGGGGTGGGTGGGTATCCATTTTGAGGGAGGAAGATGACAGTCAACGTATTTCCAGTAGGGATGTACGAGAATTTCGCAAACATGCTTCTCAAACAAGCACTGACATTCGATTTGCACAAATTTCCCCATTTGATTTTATGTAAATTTCAAAATTGCACACATCTTTAAATCTCCCATGCTTTAGTCTGTGGGGGGAAATTTGCACAAATTTCGGGGGGGTTGCTCAGCTTTCATGTTCGATAACTCGTAATTTTGCACCATTTTCCCTTTCATGCAAAAATGAACAACGATCGCAAACGTGAGCACTCGTCGAGGATTGATGAGCAGCAAACTACTGTTCGGAGATTTGGCTGATTTGCTCATCCCTAATTCCCAGTATGTTGGAAAATGGTCAAATTTCAGAAGGGGGTGGTATGTGCCCTTTGGTCCAAACATCCTTAGGCATGCTGCCTGGAAGACCCCAGTGTGCCAGTTAGGAATGGGATGGCAATTAGTTTTCTCTGGTACAGGGCTGGGATGGTATCATCCCTTTGTAAGCATCCATAGGACCTGTTAGATTGCATTCTCTCTGAGTGAAGGGCAGGCTCAGTGATGTCTGTAGAATATTTGATGCACTTCAGGCCCTAAATAAATTCAAAATAATAGTTGGTGTTTGCTCTCTTCTGTTGCGATCTGAGAGCATCAAGTGCAGATCCATCTCTGCAGACAGACTCTATTATGCCTTCCTGCCAAGCAGAACAATGTTGCCTTCTTTATTTTCCTCTTCTGCAAACACTCTATTTGTCTTTGGTCGAAACTCAGCTCACCGCCATGTCGCGGAGCCCTTCCGGGACTCCCTAGGCAAAGCGGGGCTCCTATTAAGAGATTATCCTCTTAATTTCATTATCTGTTTCTAATGGCTTTTTAATGTCTTCACCACATTTATGGAAGGGAGGACTTCATGCATTTTGAGTTTCTCTCTGGCATCTTTTCAGGCCTGGGTTGGCAGTGTGCCCCATTGCTTGGGGAGATCGATGGGCCAGTGCTGGAAATGACAGGGTTTTGCATTTGTGGGCGACAGAGCTTTCTATTGCTTTCCCCCCTTTTTCTTTGTGTGTGTTGAACCAAAAGGTCAGAAGTTCAGGAAGCCAAGTGATGGCAGATGGCCGGGTGCTAGAGTGCCTACAGAAGTAGAGGAGGTGAAGTACTGAGCATGAGCTTCCACGAAAGGTCAGGAAAGGGAAGGGATGGGGGGTTGCAAAGGGGATTTTTTTGGTTGTGGTGCATGAAACACCCACCTCAAACGAGAGGCATGGGAGGTTTTCACCCATAAAGGGGGTCTAAAAATAATTATGAGTGAATCTGTAAATGAATTTGGAGGCCTCTAAATTCTTCTCTGGCTTGTGTTAGAGATGGGCTTCCCTACTCCCCTTTCTCCATGTGCCACCTCTGCTCCTGTCACTGCTGGAGCAATAAAGGGAAGGAGGAGGTGGGGGGTAGATCTCAAGATGTTTTGGATTTTGGTCCCAATATTTCTGACCATTGGCCATGCTAACAGGACTTCTGTGAACTGAAGCCCCACACTTCTGGATATCCACTTTCTGCCCACCCCTTGTCCAGGGGAGATGGTGCTTGGCAAAGATGGTGTGTTGGGAAGGGGGCATTTTCCAAGTCTGAGATTGGCTCAGCAAGTGATCAGAATTCTTTCTTAATTTTTTTTTTTTTTACTCACTCTGACAATTTCAGAGTGAAGCCAAGGTGAGCTTGGGGGATCCTGCCCATCTCGGATCCAGAGGACACTTGGGGAAATTAATCCAGTGATTCCCGACTAATGCCGGACTGCATTGGAGTGGGTCTGCTGTTCAGTAGGGTGGGAGGGAAGCATGGATGAGGTACGCTTTGCAGGACTGTGTGGTTAATAAGCCCTCAGGTACCAGCTGCATATTTCATGCAGATAGGCAGCGTCCCTGTTCTTACAGCAAAGCCCCTGCAACAGCAAGATCTGTTTGAAGCGAGGACTGTGAATTGAGGCAGTGCATGAGTCTCAGTGCTTGAATAAATTAGAACTGGAGTGAGCCAACCCTGGGAGTTCTTTCGGGGGGGGGGCAATGCCTCCCCTTTCCCAGAGCGGGTGGGCAGGCTGCCTGAAGAGGTTTTCCATCTCTCTTCTTGTTTATGATTCAGTGAACATATAGATCCAGTGAGAGTAGAACTTCTGACCTTCTGCCTCCAGGAAGAAGAATAGCATCTACCAAACCTCAAACTCCCTTTAGGTACCGGTCGGCCTGGTGATTGTCTTTTCTTTTCTCTCTCCCACCTCCTGGCTGCATCTGCAATAAAGCTGCAGCTCCTGAGAGCTCTGTAACTTGTCCAAAGTCTTTTAGTAACCAACTGGAAAGCTTCCCTGGAAGGAAGGGTATCCAGTGAAGGAGAAGATAAATTGAAAAGAAAAGGGTACCCTAACACCCCAATATTACAGCGAGAATGGGATGGCAGATGAAAATGTTTCAGCTCACCTGTGGAAAGGATGCATTTGTCTTCAGGTTAGAAATTGTAGGGGCATTACAGACCACCAAATGGGAGTATCACCTACTCCCATCCTGCCAATGTAATGCACAGGAGGGGAGTAGAACATTTCTAATCAACTAAATGCAATTCATTTGCTACTTGTATTTGTCCATGCGCACATGCACACACACACGATCTATATCTATAGGAAGAGTGAGTGTGGCATCGTCCTTGGGGCGTTAAACTAGGGCTGCCTTACCCAATCTTGTGCCCTCCAAATGTGTTGGTCTTCATTCCCAGCCAGCCACATTCCTGGTAAAGATGCAGGAAAGGGTGGAATTGTGGTGCATTGCCCAAACTTTGGAGAAGATCATATCCGGAGGGAACTCTCCCTCATTTGATCATCTGAGCTGATGAATGCAAGATCTTCTTTTGAAGGAAGGTGTACACTATGAATTAAAAATATGACAGCTTTTTGATACATTAAAACACAATAATCTTGATCATATAGGCAAGCCCTGAGATAACAGTCTGGGAATGTCTAGAGAGAAGTTTTAATGAGTCCCTTTCAGCTAAACAGACAACTTCATAAGTGAGGGTTTTGTGCTCATTCATCAGAAGTTGAGATGCTAAAGACATGTCAGTCTATTTGAAATACTCTTGTTAATTCCCTTGGTTCTCTTCCCCCCATTTTGGGGGCAAGCTATGAACAGGGATATGTGAGTAGAATCACAGACTACCTGTGTACGGATTTGCTCTCATAAGTGATAAAAGATTCACATTTTATGTAGTTTCTTTCATCCAGTCGATTCCTCATTCACTTTCCCCACAGTGCAATGATTCTTTCTGGCATCTTTCAGTGAAAGTGGGGATTTTGCCAAAGTGTGGAGATGCTTTCATGTTTGCTTTACCACTGCACTGTGAGGCCTGGGCCCAATGTAAGTGAGAGAGCATCTCACTTTCTTTAATTCTAATTGTAAACTCTAAAATTGACCAAAATACTTGCCACAGAAGAATCCTGGTGGCTGTGGCAACATGCCAAAGACCATGCTCCTTGTGCAAACCCTGGGATCCCTAATGCAACCAGATGTTTCTTGCATGCTCTCCACCATGATTTGAACTTGCCCCAAGTCAGGTTTTTGAGGAGTCTCCATAGCTCCCTGACTTCTCCAGTTCAAAGAAACTTGGCTAGGAGGGGTTGGAAAGTGAAAGCTTGGGAAATGGTGTCCAGTCAAAACAGATGGGCTGACAATCTGACTCAATAGAATGGGGCTTCAGAGGTTCAAACCCCATGGGTGTCATGGCCCAGGAATGAGAGGCTTCTGAGACTGAGGGTTCCAATGACGGTGACCCCAAGGAGGAGGAGCCAGAACCAATTCCCAAACCTTCACAATTGGGGTCTTCCATCTTGGACCCTGCACTTTGTCCATTCATCCTCAGGAGGCACCAATGCCCTCTGACTCCAAGGAATGGATCTCGGACTCCACCAGGGAAGCCCTGGAAACCATTCCCTAACAAGCTCTTTACTCCCCAGATGTTCACAACCTAGAAGAAGCCAGTGACTGTGAGAAAGGGTACTGGCCCTGAAAAAAATAACAGCAGCAGCAACAGCAACAAAAACAGATTAAGCACTTAAGGAAGTAGAGCACCCAGAAGGGCTCTCCTGGCCTGACTATAAAACCCTGCCAGATGCTCTAGGCCAGTGCTGGGGTTACATGTCTTTACCTTAGTTGCAGGATTGCTCTCCATGTTCCTGAATCTGAGCTCCCATGTTCTGAGCCTGTTCTACTTCAGAATTACTTCAGCCGTCACCCACCCTTTGTCGACTTTCTTGATCTGTTTTCCCTAGTAGGTGTGATGGAATCCACAATGGAACAGGACAATGTAACCTGTAAAACCAGTCTGTAGAACTGGGGTGGATTTGGAGGCAGAATTACTTGATCCTGTAGAAACATTTCTGGCGGAGCCATATTTGTTCATTTGTCCTGAAATAGACCAAAATGTTTGGGTTCGATTACAAAATCTTCATAGAACACAGCAATCCATTTCAGGCTGTTGGTGGGGTGTGGGGAGAGAAAGAATCTGCGTAGCTGCTAAGATGTGCTATCCATGCACAGATGTCTCCAGCATGCCACCAAGGTGACAGCATCATGGACTCAGTGGCACACTTGGGGCTAACACACATGTGGTGGACATCCTGCCAGGCATTCACTGTAGCCACTCTTCCAACATGCCACAATATTGGGATAGGAAACTTCCAGAACATGCCCATAATTCTCTGGACTGGAATCCATTTCTGTCCCCATTCCAATCTGGAAACACTTTCTTCCCAATTGTGAGCTATGGTGTCTAATATGGATTCTCTTTGGGGAGTAAATTGGAAGCACTAGCTGCATGTAGATCCCTTCCCAACACTTTTCCTGACGCATGTCGTCTCTCTCCTTGTGGGGTATGAGATGTCTCTGATATTACTAGTTGGATGTGAACAATTCAAAGGGAGCAGAAGTTTCTATGCTTACGGGTCTGCATTTCTAAGCAAGAACATTTTACTCATTATGGGAAGGCATCCTTTTTGTGTGCATCTGTGAGCTCTCCATTTCTGTTGCGACAATATTTTTATCAGGCAACAAAAGATGAGATTCCACACCTCCGGCTGCTATCCCAGAACCGCGTGTCTCCTTTCTCCATGTGTCTCCTTTTCGCTTCCCACGCTTGACAGGCTATTTGCCGACACTTTGTCTTCGGTAAACTCTGCCTTCCAAACATGCCTGCTTGAATCTTGAGTGTTTACATTCCTCCCCTGCATGAGTAGAATGCAAGACTATTTTTAGATAAGTTGATAGAGAAAACATGTCTTTTGAGCCCTGTCTCTCATCAAAACCGCCAGCTGTTGCAACCCTAGCTCTGATGATGCTGCAATCACACTTCCTTTGTTAGTTGCTGGTCTTGAACTCTGTGTACAAGGAAATATATGGAGGGTGGAATAATGGCCAGTAATCCCTCCACCAGCAAAAAGGCTAGTATCACCAGCCAGGTTCCAAAGACCTACTTTAGGTGCCTCCTCACCTTAATAAGGTCCCTGCCAATTCATGAGCACACCAACCAACCCACGTGATTCCCCAGGTGATCATGCTCTGAGAATTTGAACCACCCCACAGTGTCAATCCCATAGAAATTTGGGAGGCCTGGGTTCACATCATTGGCTGAATGTGAAACCAGCTCTCCTTTGACAGTTTGTACTTGGCTGTGGACATCAAAATGTGTGAGCTGAGAATTCATTTATATTTCAGTCTTCTCGAAAAAGAACAGAAAAGATGTGATGGTAAGGAAATAATTGGGCTACTATTACTATGCATTTTGTCAATGAAAAAGATGTAAAGTGTGTGTGTAGAATAACAATCACATCCTTTCACAGAATGAGTGTGGGTAATATAACTGAAAAGGTGTGCAGAATACGTAGGGGTAAAAATGTTCATGAAATGGGTAGTCTGAGCACTAGATTTAAGGATGGGAGAGGAAGAAAGGGGACAGTGGAAGACAGCAGGGGGTAAGGGAAGGCACCTCTCAAATCTTCCCAGAACTTCCTAGTATGGTTGAAGGAGGCTGCAAATGCAAAATCTATTTAAAGCAATGATCACATCAAGCATACCAAAGAGGCCTAGATAAAAAGGCTGCTTTCTGTACCAAAGTGCTCTTGGCCTATTACTGGCAGCATATTAGTTCAACTTGACCTAAAAAAAAGAGGGAAAATTGATGAGAAAAGGCTATGAGTTCATGCTCCAGACGGTAAAACAACAAAGAACAACTTGGACATTTTTTTTAATTGTAGAGTAAACAAGACATCAGCGAATATGTAAGCAGGAGGGTGTTACCTTAAGTTAAGGAGGGCTCCTTGAGGAGGCTTAACCACCCTGTTCTAACCAATCAGTGAGCTTAGTGCATTATAGTTTCCATTTATTGGAAAGGCATGGAAATCGGCATAGTACAAGTGTATAAAACTCAGTGTTGCCCTAGATGGCAGATCCTGCCTTCATTCAGGATTCCTACAGTCTCCTTTGGCTCTGTTCACATGGTCTTTGAGGGGAGACAGAAACTGCACTGGTGTATATAGTAAGCTAATTCTACTCTTGTTCTATTTCTGTATCAAGGCTGGATGAAAGGTGTGTGTGTGTGCACATGTGTGTATGCGTCTCTGTGTGTGCATATGCGTGTGTGTGTGTGTGTAATCTTTCCTATTTCAAATAGTTGTCTGTATGATTCAGGACTTCAAAACCACATGTGTCTGAACCCAGGGTATAGAAAAGAAGTAAGGGCCTGTCACTAGTAAGCAAGGAGTCTGCTTAATTAGATTTATTATCCTTTAGTTTCTCCCTTACAAGGTCTTTGAAGCAAGTGCAAAGGAAAAGAGGATCCTTGGCCTCCTTCTCTGCCAGGAACAATCCTTAAGGAGATGCAGAATTTAGCTTTAAAATCAGTAGCCCTCTTCATAAGTTAATCATACATAGAACCCATGCAGGGATAAGGGTGAACAGGGCCTCACCACTGATCCCACCCCCTGATATCATGTGTGTTGACATCCCCGATGTCTACACATTGGTCCTGAAGCCAATCAGGATCCCTGCTCAGTCTTGGAATGCCTACACATGAACAGCTGCTTGTGCACGGGTGCCCCTTGACAGACGTGGAGGGAACATGTTGGCTCCATGTGGGGAGCTTCATGCAGAACCTGCAAGAGCTCTGGATAAAAGGGACAGAGACCCAGTGCATGAACTGGAGGCTGCTGCTTCTAGTCCTTCCCTATGAAGAAGACCAAGCAAAAAGCCTTGGACTGTGGAATTGTGATGAGCTCCTGCGTGTGGCTACTTGGGCAGCTGATCTTAGCCTGAGGACTAGCCCAAGGACACGGGGCAGGAGTAAACTGGCCTGGTGTTCTCCAGATGCTTTGAGCGACGACTCCTGTGATTGGTCATGTTTGGCTGGGGCTGATAACAGCGTATTGCCTGTTTGTTTGTTTTGTCTGTACCCTGCCTTTCTGCCAAAACAATGGTACTCAAGGTGGCTCAAAGGCACAATTAAAATTGTGTTCTGTGTAACCAACCCCAGTCAACAGTCTGGCCATAGTATTCTGGGCCAGCTGAAGTTTCTGAATAGTTTTCAAAGACAGCCTCGCATAGAGCACGTTACAATGGTCCAAACAGGGTGTAACTAAGGCACGTATGGCCATGGCCATATCAGACGTCTCTAGGAACGGGCCCAGTTGGTGCACTAGCCTCAGCTGTGCAAACACACTCCTGGCCACTGCTGAGACCTGGACGTCCAGGTTCAGGGCCTAGTCCAAGAGTAAACCAAACTGCAAGCCTGCAAGAGTTGTAGTCCAAAACCTCTGGAGGGCACCAGTTTGCCTACCACTGACACCAGGAAATGACCCAAGAAAGCAACCTCATTATCTTCATAGCTTAAGTAAGACTACACTGCCACAGTTCTTATCCAGCGATGCAGATTAGTGACTCAGTCTGGTTCTGGAGTCCCTCCAACTTCACGTCAGTGAGAATAATCTCTTGAACGATGTATATCAGTTGCTGAGATACACCAAGATTGCAGATGTTGTCTCATTTTTATTACCAGCCTTTCTATCCAGTGTGTTAGACCCTGTAGATAGAGCTGTCAAGATTACACTTCCCAATACTGCTGCTTAAAAAAAATTAAAAAATAAAAATTTATTATTCTGAAGCGGAAAAGTAATACCCAACTGCATGGGTGAATCGCTTTGGAATCCATCTTCCGCTAGAATGTCTAAAAATGTATCTTTGTTTGGTGGATGGAGATGATTTCTCTGCCGTATCACCCCTGTTCATCGCAAGTGCATTGTCAGGATAAGAAATGCATGCCTGTTCTGTTGCTGCTAATACTGGTGATTATTAAGGACGGTGATAAAGATGCTTAAACAAAACTGCAATGTTTCCCCCTTGGGAGGAGAAAAAAAAAATCTTGACAGACTGATGAGTTCATCAGGGCTTATCTAAATGAGAAGTGAGTCAATTTCTTCACTTGTTCAAGAAAAGTCCACTAATGAGTTTCATGCTTGTGATTTGTTTTAAGGCCTTCATCACACCAGATTTTTAAGTATTCCTTTTATTGTTGTTCTGTTGGGATATTGAACATCTACAGAGTTCTTTTGGGCAGAAGGTCTTATTTTGTTGTTGTTCAGTCGTTCAGTCGTGTCCGACTCTTCATGACCCCATGGACCATAGCATGTCAGGCCTTCCTGTCCTGCGCTCTCTCCCGGAGTGTGCTCAAGTTATCACAAGGCTAAAAGAAGGTCTTATAGGTACAGTTTATTGATGGTCCTTATCTTGCCCATCAGAATACATCTGCCAGCACCATATATATCACTCCTCACTATGTGGCACTACAGATGCTCAGATTCCCGTCCCCTTGAAGTTAATTTGACATTTCACTTGAGCTGGAATGTCCACATAGAATCATAGAATACTAGAGTTGGAAGGGGCCTATAAGACCATCGAGTCCAACCCACTGCTCAATGCAGGAATCTAAGTCAAAGCATCCTTGACAGTTGGCTGTGCAGCTTCATCTTGAATGCCTCCAGTGTGGGCAAAATTTGGTGGTGCTTCTAGTTTAAGATCTCACCACCTTTGCTTCGTCACTTAGTGTTTCCACTGCCACTCTCCCCACCACCCATGCACTCTTTTTAGGACATTGAGTGCTGGCAAGAAGTAGATTATGACCTCACAGTACAGCTTGACTTACAACCTGTTATCTTGTAGGTTGTAGGAGGTTATACACCAGCCTTTAACAACCCAGTGTCCCCCAGTTAGGGATAGATGATCCTTTTATTTCCATTTGTTTTTGATGAGAATTTACCAATGATTGCAAATCTCCTCATATTTGGGATGGAAAGAACTTCAGATTTACTTATTTTTAACTTAATGTGGGAGAAAGCAAAACTGACAGATTAACTTTGAGTGTTTTGCTTTTAAAGGTCTGGGTTTGAACTGTTGTGTATTCAACCATGTTAGTGTTGAACTAGAGTTGCCCCCCCTCCCGCTGAGAGGGTCTACATCTGTAACAGCTACATGGCAGGCAGGTACACATGGTCCCATCCATTTCCTAAATAGCTGTACCTAGTGAATGTGGCTGGTGCAGGTGGGTGAGAATTTCCTTTCAGTTCCATTTTAATAAGAATTTATCCAAATTTGCATTTTTTTTCATTTTTGGGATGGAAAGACCTTGAAATGGATATGGGAGAAAGTGAAACTGATAGATTCATCCATCCCTACCTCCAGTTGTGTTGGACTGCAGCACCCATCATTCTGGGAATGATGGGCATTCCAGCCCAACATATCTGGAGGGCAACAGGTTGAGGAAGTCTAGACATGAGAAATTTTGCTAGCCCTTTAATCCCCTAAAATGCAGTGTAACTTCCACATTCTCCTCATTTCTTTTTTCCTTTAGGTGAAATTTGATGGGAACCTACCATAACACTCATGCATTTCTCAGTCCATTCACACAGTCTTCTGGTGTGAAGAACCTGAGGTTCCCACCAAACGATGGCAAACCAGCTCTGTTTTTACCGATACAGTTTTCTTGTTCTGAATCAGAAGACGTGCAGGATATGGTACTTATATATACCCAGGCAACATCTAAGATCATCAGAGGAGGCCTTGGTGGTCATTCCAAAATGAAGGCAATGTCGCCATGTAGAACCCTGACAGCGGGCCTTCTCTGTAGTGGCACCCACCCTCAGGGAAACCCTCCCCCATGCAATTCAGGAGGCAGGAAATGTGGCATCTTTCAAACACCCCCTAAAAACGCAGCGTTTCACCCAGGCTTTCCCTGGGTTGTAACTGCTGTTGGGTTTTACTTTGGTTTTACAGGCTACTTTTAAAATTTCTGAAGTCTTACATTATGTTTTATCGTGTTGTAGTTTATGGTTTTAATTGTTGTGAACTGCCCAAATAGCCTTGGCTGTTGGACGGTATATAAATGTAATGAATAACTAAATTAAGGTATCAAAAGCCTGGCTCAGGCATTCAAACGATCTCTCTCCCACACCCATGCCCTCCATCAATACAGGATTGCACAAAGAAATGACAACGATGGTAGCCTTTTTTGTGATTGTGATGTGCCACAGTCCAGTGTCCTGTGATTGCAGAAATGGCTGGCAAGCCATCACCTCTCTGGAAGAGTGGTTCTGGGAAAGTGCCTCGGCTAAGACACTTCCTCTTGTAAAAACTGGCAGAGCCTGAGACTTCTTCAGAGTAGCTCATCCTACTGGCCCCCATCTTTTTGTAACAAGAAGAAAATACATCCTTGCCACCTCCACATGCCACTCATCATTCACCTCCTCCCAACCTGGCCACTGCGGAGAGAAGTCAGGGGACTTTTGGATTCTCTGTTGCCAGTTTGTGAGTCTCCAGAGCTGTCCTGCATGAGGCTTGGAGTCTCTAGGGAAGGGGCTGCCCAGTAAAATGCAAGTCTCGTTTATCATTTGTTTGCTCCTTCAAATCAGCAGGAGGACCCTATGATCTTAGCCATAGCTGCTGGACAAACATAGGAGACAGTGCTGATTTCTGGGCTCAGGACCCAAGCTAACTATGAGAGCACCTGGGATGTTGTACCACCAAGGGATAGCAGCCTACTGAGTGAACTATGGTTGCAGGACACATCGTGGCATAAGTCCCACCTCCAGTTTGTGGGGGCAGCACTCAAAAATAACTTCTGATTTTGAACTGTGCACCCTGATGGTGTTGATTGGTCTCCTGTTGGTCTCCTGGCTGGAAAATAATAATAATAAAATCATGATTGAAGAAAACAGTAAAAGAGTTAAAGAAAAACAGAGTTAAAGAAAACACAGACACATCTAGCTTGTCATTTAAGCCCACTGGAGCCATGGATTTTAGTTTGTGTATCCGAAAGGCTTCCCTCTTGGCCAATACCTCAGACAATACAGCATGTTCCTAGGGGACCTGTTGAATATGTTGCAGAGCAAAAACATTTTATATACCTGATGGATGATGTTGTTGCACAAAATGTGTAGTCAGTGGAGCTTCTGCACTCTGTGTACATATTTTGCTATTGTGCTCTGCGATCCTGAGTCTGCACAGTCTGGAAGTTTGTCCCACACATAACTTACAACAAGAACACTGCATGACATAAATGACATGGTCCGAACTGCAGTTAGTGAATGATCTTAATGTCCTTTGATGGTGACAGCAGGGCCTGTTGTTTATGGCTTATGTCTCCAGAAAGAGGAAATAGCTATCTGGAGTTATCCATGTTCTGGTAATTAGAGACATGAGAGGGTTTTTTGCTCACAAACACGCAGGCGTGCCCTGTTGGAAGCCTTGAATGTGATTGCAAGCATGAGCATGCGTGCACCGAAAATGTTCTCAAATTCCCAGACGTGTGCTCACATTTGATTTGCGCAAATTTCCCAGTTCGATTTTGTGCAAATTTATTGAATTCTGCAACTTTCCCTGTAGACTGAATCAGCCTTGCTTTAGTCTATGGAGGACAGTTGAGCAAATTAGGAAATTTCTGCAAATTTAGGGAAATATGCACATCTTTCACGTTCAATCGGTACTCGGTTTGCGCAATTTTCCTGTTTGTGCAGAACGAGCGGCGATCACAAATGCAAACAGGAATTGGTCATGAGACAAGCGGCAACACAATGTTCGGAGAATCCTAGCAATCTCAAATGTCTCTAGTTCACCTGTCCCTACTGGTAACTTCCATGGTAGGCTACTGTAATGCTCTGTAAGTGGGGTTGCCTTTGAAGACTGTTCAGCAACTGCAGATAGCACAGAACATGGTTGCTAGATTACTGACTGGGGACAGGTGTTATACTCATGTTGTACCTGTACTATGTCAACTGCACTGGCTGATCATTTGTTTTCAGTCCCAATTCAAAGTGCTGGTTTTGACCTCGAAAGCTCTTCACTGCTTAGCATCAAGGTATTTGAAGGACTGTCTGTCTTCTTATTGTATTGTCCCCAGGCCTGTAATCAAGTCACCTGTAGTTCTAGAGGGGCCTAGAGAATGCTTAAGTTCATTATTGGTGCAATTTCCTTACTAGTGGGCCTCAGAGCATGTGAGAGAGTCAAAGGTTGATAGTGCGGCCTCAGCACATTCCATGCTACAAAGGCTGGTATCTTATCAGGGCCTAGGATGTGCCTGAGAAGTGAAGCTATATTTATGCTGAGCTCATGGATCACTGCCTTGTTGTGGCGAAGGGGCTTGCGTAACTCAGTGAAGACATAAGCTATGCCGTGCAGGGCCACCCAAGACGGACAGGTCATGGCAGAGAGTTCTGACAAAATGTGGTCCACTGGAGAAGGAAATGGCAACCCACTCCAGTATTCTTGCCAAGAAAACCCCATGGAACGTATCACAAGGCTAAAAGAGATGACGCCGGAAGATGAGCCCCTCAGGTCGGAAGGTGTCCAATATACTGCTGGGGAAGAGCAGACGCTATTTCCAAGTAGCGCCAGAAAGACTGAAGGGGCTAGGCCAAAGCCGAAAGGACACTCAGCTGTGGATGTGGCTGGTGGTGAAAAGAAAATCCAGTGCTGTAAAGAATAATATTGTTTAGGAACCTGGAATGTCAGATCAATGAATCAAGGTAAGCTGGAGGTGGTCAAACATGAGATGGCAAGATTGAACATCGACATCTTGGGAATCAGCGAACTAAAATGGACAGGCATGGGCGAATTTAATTCAGGTGACCATCATATCTACTACTGTGGGCAAGAATCCCGTAGAAGAAATGGAGTAGCACTTATAGTCAACAAAAGGGTGGGAAAAGCAGTACTGGGGTACAATCTTAAAAATGATAGAATGATCTCAGTACGAATCCAAGGCAAACCATTCAACATCACAGTAATTCAAGTCTATGACCCAACCACTGGTGCCGAAGAAGCTGAGGTTGATCGGTTCTATGAAGACCTACAACACCTTGTAGAACTAACACCAAAAAAAGATGTCCTCTTCATCATAGGGGATTGGAATGCTAAAGTAGGAAGTCAAGAAATCACCGGGATAACAGGCAGGCATGGCCTTGGTGTACAAAATGAAGCAGGACAAAAGCTAATATTGTTTTGCCAAGAGAACACGCTGATCATAGCAAACACTCTTTTCCAACAGCACAAGAGACGACTCTACACATGGACATCACCAGATGGTCAATATCGAAATCAGATTGGTTATGTCCTTTGCAGCCAAAGATGGAGAAGCTCTATACAGTCAGTCAAAACAAGACCTGGAGCTGACTGTGGCTCAGATCATGAGCTGCTTCTTGCAAAATTTCGGCTTAAATTGAAGAACGTCGGGAAAACCACTAAACCATTCAGGTATGACCTAAATCATAGCCCTGATGAATATACAGTGGAGGTGAGGAATAGATTTCAGGGATTAGACCTGATAGACAGAGTGCCTGAGGAACTATGGACGGAGGTCCGTGACATTGTTCAGGAGGCAGCAATGAAATCCATCCCAAAGAAAAAAGAAATGCAAGAAAGCCAAGTGGCTGTCTGAGGAGGCTTTACAAGTAGCTGAGGAAAGAAGGGAAGCGAAAAGCAAGGGAGAAAGGGGAAGATCTATCCAACTGAATGCAGAGTTCCAGAGAATAGCAAGGAGAGACAAGAAGGCCTTCTTAAATGAACAATGCAAAGAAATCGAGGATAACAACAGAATGGGAAAGACTAGAGATCTCTTCAAGAAAATGGGAGATGTCAAGGGAATGTTTTGTGCAAAGACGGGCATGATAAAGGACAAAGAAGGCAGGGACCTAACAGAAGCAGATGAGATTAAGAAGAGGTGGAAAGAATACACAGAAGAACTATACAGGAAAGATCTGAATGTCCCTGATAGCCATGATAGTGCGGTCACTGAACTTGATCCGGACATCCTCGAGAGTGAAGTCAAGTGGGCCTTAGGAAGCATTAGTAACAACAAAGCTAGCGGAGATGACAGTATTCCAGCTGAGCTATTTAAAATCCTAAAAGATGATGCTGTTAAAGTGCTGCACTCAATATGCCAACAAATTTGGAACACTCAACAATGGCCGCAAGACTGGAAAAGGTCAGTTTACATTCCAATTCCAAAGAAGGGCAACGCCAAAGAGTGTTCAAACTACCGCACAATTGCGCTCATTTCACATGCCAGCAAGGTGATGCTCAAAATCCTACAAGCTAGGCTTCAGCAGTATGCGAACCGAGAACTACCGGAATTACAAGCTGGGTTTCGAAGAGGCAGAGGAACTAGAGATCAAATCGCCAACATTCGCTGCATCATGGAGAAAGCAAGAGAATTCCAGAAAAACGTCTATTTCTGCTTCATTGACTACACTAAAGCCTTTGATTGTGTGGATCACAACAAACTGTGGCAAATTCTGAAAGTGATGGGAGTACCAGACCACCTTACCTGTCTCCTGAGAAACCTGTACGAGGGTCAAGAAGCAACAGTAAGAACCAGACATGGAACAACCGATTGGTTCAAAATTGGGAAAGGAGTACGACAAGGCTGTATATTGTCACCCTGCTTATTTAACTTATATGCAGAGTACATCATGAGAAATGCCAGGTTGGATGAATCACAGGTCGGAATTAAGATTGCCGGGAGAATTATCAACAACCTCCGATATGCAGACGATACCACCCTAATGGCAGAAAGCGAAGAGGATCTCAAGAGCCTCTTGTTGAGGGTGAAAGAGGAGAGTGCAAAAGCTGGTTTGAAACTCAACATTAAAAAAACAAAGATCATGGCATCTGTCCCCATCACTTCCTGGCATATAGAAGGGGAAGAAATGGAAGCAGTGACAGATTTTACCTTCTTGGGCTCCAAGATCACCGCAGACGGTGACTGTAGCCATGAAATTAAAAGACGCTTGCTCCTTGGGAGGAAAGCTATGGCAAACCTAGACAGCATAGTAAGAAGCAGAGACATCACCTTGCCGACAAAGGTCCGTCTAATCAAAGCTATGGTTTTCCCAGTAGTAATGTATGGCTGTGAGAGCTGGACTATAAGGAAGGGTGAGCGCCGAAGAATTGATGCTTTTGAACTGTGGTGCTGGAGAAGACTCTTACGAGTCCCCTGGACTGCAAGGAGGTCAAATCAGTCCATCCTAAAGGAAATCAACCCTGAGTGCTCATTGGAAGGAAAGAGACTGAAGCTGAAGCTGAAATATTTTGGGCACCTAATGCGAAGAGAAAACTCTCTGGAAAAGACTCTGATGCTGGGAAAGACTGAAGGCAAAAGGAGAAGGGGACGGCAGAGGATGAGATAGCTAGATAGCATCACGGATGCAATGAATATGAACTTGAGCATGCTCCAGGAGAGAGTGCAGGACAGGAAGGCCTGGTGTGCTATGGTCCATGGGGTCACGAAGAGTCGGACACGACTGAACGACTGAACAACAACAACAACAACTGTGGAGTGGGCACAAGGACTTCTATAAATGGAGCCAGCATCCATGCTGACTGTACTCAATAAAGTATCTCCTTGTAAGTAAACCTGGATCTGATTTATAACTATCTTAGCACCTCTAAATTAAGAGTTTGAAGCCTTCTGCAGGGGCAGTACACTTATGCACCTACCTTGCATTAAGATCTTCGGTGGAGGGCCTCCTGCAGGTACACCACTATCTGAGGTAAGGTGGGTGGCTACCGGGGGAGGACCTTGGTGGTGGAATTTCTGTTGTGGAACACTGTCCCCAAGGAATTTGACCTAGTGTCTGCCTTCTTGTCTTTTGGGCACCAGGCTAAGACTTTTAGAGAGCAATCTTGTGTGGATAGATGGCTGCTTCCGAACTCGGAGGCGACTGCCTATCCAGTGCAGGGCAGGAGGATCGTGGAGGGGATCATCTCCTCTGCGCTTCAGCCACCCTGCTTTTGCGGCTAGATGGCCAATTTCGGCTATCTAGTCATGGGATGTTGGAGTGTGGGGTGGGGAGGCCAGACGACACAGAGGAAGTGTCGTACCGGCACTCCCACACTACCTCCCCCATCCCGCCCCCAGAAATGCTCCCTTTTGCCCCGCTCCATGCTGCTCTTCTGAGCATGGAGCGTGGAAACGATCCATGCCGCCTATGAGGGGGGGGCGGGGAAGGGAGGCGGTTCCCCGGGCACCGACCAATCCTATGGCCATCTAGCTGCTGTCTAGCGGCCATAGGATTGCACCCTTTAAATTATTTTCCTGAGATTTTTTTTATGCCACTTTTATGATTTTGTGGCTTTTAGCTTTAATGCATTTATATGTTAATTGGAGTTTTTAAAAACCACCCTGGGACTATAATTGAGGGGTGGTATAAAACCTCTTATAATAAATAAACCTATGCATGCTTTGGAAGGGATGTCTCCAGCTATCCCAAGTCTCTAGCTATACTGACTTGTGATGATCAACAACGTCTTCAGTAGTGGTGGAAGGTATGTGTGACCCTGACTTAGATGGCCCTGGAGCTGGGCTTCTCATGGGCCTCTGGTATCTTGGCAGCCTAGGCTACTCCTCTTCAGATGAGGGAGGTTACAGATTCTCAGTGGAGGTGTTTAATGCAATTATGGGACCCTGTGATATATAACATTCCTAGGCCATCTTCCATCACCTCATAAGTAGATAAGGTAAGGTGCGGTAGAATGACAATATCTATTATCTATTTATTGTTCATGTAGGGAAACGTTTCGGCAAATGTTCTCTCACTGCAGTCTTTTAAAACTGACATCTGCAGACTTCTGTACCCCAACTACGTCTCTCTCTGTGTGTACACACACACACACACACACACACACACACATCCAGAGTAGATGTTGCCCAGGATGTTTTGCAAAGAAATGGGCATTTTCCATGAGGCTGATTTTATTCCACCGAAAAACAGATTGTCTTAAAACTCTCTCTTAATCCTCTCCTGCTCAGAACGACTTAAATCACTTTGTAATTTGCGTACGGAGATTTTGGTAACAAGGCACACTTTCCCTCCAAAAGCCTTTAGTTGATATTTTCGTCCCCATTGATTGAAAAGCAGGAGAACTGTTAATTTATAAAACTAGCCAACTGAAACCAAACGTCTTTGCCGTCTACCAAAATTAGAAACCACTTAAAACATGCAGCTTGAGGATGGGCAAGGGTTACCCTGTGTCTTTTCCTCATAAAACTACAAATGAAACGAAGATAGAGTTAAATAAGTATTTCAGGTGCGTTGCTCACAGGAAAGGAAAGGAAAGGTTCCTCCTGTGCAAGCACCGAGTCATTACTGACTCCTAGAGGGACGCTGCTTTCTCTGGCATTTCCGTGGCAGACCATAGCGGGGTGGTTTGCCAGTGCCTTCCCCAGGCATGACTTCCTTTCCCCCAGCAAGCTGGGTACTCATTTTACCGACCTTGGAAGGGTGGAAGGCTGAGTCGAACTGAGCTGGCTACCTGGGACCCAGCTTCCTCTGGGATCGAACTCAGGTCATGGGGAGAGTTTCGGTTGCAATACTGCCGCCTGCCACTCTGCGCCATGGAGATAACATGTTCTGCCCTATCAAGAGGCAATTCTTGATGCAAAGGATTGTGGGAATGGAGTGGATAGGGATGGGCAAATTAGCAGTGTTCGAAATCACAAGGATTCTCCAAACATCGTGTCACAGCTCGTCATGTGCCCATTTGCATTGGCAATCGCTGCTTGCTCTACACGAATGGGGAACTTGTGCAAATCAACCAGCGATCAAATGGGAGGTTTGTGCGTGTTTCCCCAAATTTGTGCAACCTTTCTAATTTCTGGAACTTTCCACCATAGACTAAAGTGGGGCTGTTCAGTCAGCAGAGGAATTTTGCGCAAATGTGGAAATTTACACAAATCAGCCTTGGAATCAGGAACGAGATGAACGCGAGCATGTGTTCAAATTTGCAAAGCACATTTTTGGTGGACATATGCTTGCGTTCGGAAATTCAAACAAGGCATGCTCAGATATTTTGTGAGCAAAAATGAAATTTTCATACAACCGTAGGAGTGGACATCCTGGAATAGAAATGGGCATAATTCTGTGCATCACTCACTTCTTTGAAGTCTGCATCCCAAGTGTCAAGGACTTTGAGACTCAAGACTATCAATGACTACTAGTCTTGTTGGCTATGTGCTATCTCCAGTACCAGAGGCAGTGAGCACCAGTTGCTGGGGAAAATGGGTGGGAGGGTGCTCTTGCACTCGTGTCCTGCTTGTGGGTTCCTGGTCAACAGCTGATTGGCTACTGTATGAACAGAATGCTGGACTAGATGGATGCTTGGTCTGATCCAGTATGGCTCTTCTTATGTTCTTATGTTCTTAAGACTGTGAGCCTTGAGGGCTTGAGTTTTGGTTATTGCTTGGTGAGCCATATATCCCACATTTCTGGTTCCATTAAGGAGCAATCACTGAGACATGGGTGGGTGAACTGGG
Organism: Heloderma suspectum; assembly: GCF_057233095.1. Lineage (NCBI taxonomy): Eukaryota > Metazoa > Chordata > Lepidosauria > Squamata > Helodermatidae > Heloderma > Heloderma suspectum. The sequence continues at coordinate 10,016,152 of NC_139461.1, forward strand.
CTGCATTAGTCTGCCCCAGCTCTGTCCACCTGGGTACATAGTTCCAGCACCAACATTGTCTGGAAAGTTTTTACATCAGTGCCCTCTAAAATCTAAAACATGAACAGAATGCGAATGGACTTGTGAACATGTGTGATGGCTGCTTTGTTCTTTCCACACAGCCGTTTATTAACAAGGTTGCTAAATAAGGAAACAAAGGAGAATGAAAACAAGTTAATTTATATATATATATATATATATATATATATATATATATAGTCAGGCAAGGTCTGATTAAACCTTGATTACAAGGTGGGAAATTTATTTATATTTTCTGCTGCTTTTGCAATCATAAATCATTGCTTGCTAATGCCCGGAATTGCATTCCAAAAGGTGAAGGTAGTTCCTCCTTCAGGCTAGGAAGATTTCCCCCTCAAAGGTGACAAGAAAGAAAGTTTGGTCACTGGATGTGGTGTTGGGAATGAGAAGAGTTTTCCAACTTAAAAAAAGAAAGAAAAAGGGCAGCTTGCTGAATAATAATAGTGCTTTTTGTTCACTATGTTAGTAATTCTTACAACATCCCTGTAAGGTAGGTCTCTGTTGCTGACAACAGAGTGTCACATTAGTGTGTTCACATTAGTGTGAAGGAAAGCTAAAAAAGATGAAAACTCTACTTGAGTTTTGTCTGCTCAGGTTTGTGTTCCTTTTGTCTTAGTTGTCCCTTAGCTTTTGTGTTACACTAGAGAAAAGAAATTAACTTTTGATATGAAAAGATGGATAGACAATGGGTAAAACAAGGAAGGGAGCACACCTTGTGTCTGCATAAGTATTTGAGAGTGCCTATGAGGATGAGTCCATATGCGTGCTGTTTTTGCACCAGGTGAAGACCTTCTTATTTTCCCAGGCATTTTAGTCTTTCAGTTTCTGTTTTGAATCTGTTACTGTATTTTAAATCTTTGTACTGCTAGCTTTTATTTTTGTTTTATATTGTAGTTTTAAACATTTAAACTTTAATATTGTATTTCATCGTGTTGTATTTTATGGTTTTAATTGTGAACCACCCAGAGAGTTTCGGCTATTGGGCAGTAGAGCAATGAAATTCATAAAATGAATAAATAAAATAAAATTACTAGTATGTGGGTGAGGAGCTGTCAGGATGAGCCGGTGCCTGGAGTGTGAACTAGATGAGACTTCCTCCTGGAGGAAGGAGTAGGACCTCAACATTAGCTCCAGCAATGTCTGAGCGATAGCCCAAGGCTGCCACCCTGAAAAATGCCCCACCCAGGCAGTGAGGTTCATCTGGGTTTTTACTAGAGCTGTGCACAAGTGGCCTCTTGAAATTCTCCACCTTACTTATGGGCAGAGAGATTTGGGAGACTATTTCACCGAATTTCTCCTGGGGGAGGAGAAATTCTCAACTGTTTCTCCCAGGTAGGGCTTCCCATTGGCAGGGCTTGTAGCACAGCTGCTTTCATTTGTGGTAAGGGGTGTTTTTTGCGGGGGGGCGGTTCATGCTGCAACAGCATGAAGTGTCTTGTCAGGCTGGCCCCCAGTTTGCATCCATCACAGTGCAGGTGGGGACAGTGTTGTGTCCAGCTCCAGGGATGAGGTGGAGTTAGTGCTCTGCCAAAATCTGTCCTCCGATTTCCTGAAAGTTTTCTCTTTCCATGAAAGAGGCTTCCATTGTTCTGCCTCATTCAGGATGTTTTATAATGTATTTCTGTGGTGTTTGTGAGCTAACCAAATCACAGCTAGCCTCTCAGGCTGCCTGCACATCTTGATCTGAAAAATTCCTGTGGGAGGACTTACCTAATGGTGCCTTAAACGGGGCTTCAGTTGAAGTGCAGGAAGCTGAGGAGGCCACAGGCTGCAGAGATGATTGTACAATGAAAAACAGGACCCTTGTGCTCACTCCTCAGCCACCTCCTAAGTAAGGTAAGCCCAAGAAACCCAACCCCAACCCATGAGAATTTCTCCGAAATGCCTTCACCATTGAATTTCTTTTCAAAAGCAATTTCTCTTCTACCAAATTGAATGAGAATGGTCGAAAAAAATGTGGGGGAAATTTTTGGCACAGCACTAGTTTTTACTGCCTGCTTGTATAATCTTCCTATGGCAAGATCATAGGCCAGCCTCTTGGCATAGCACAGCCAGCTGCTCCCTACTCCTGGTCTTCACCAGCCATCTAAGGTTATCCCACCAAGCAAGAATAGCTATTCCATTTCCCCTCAGTCCTTCTAAAACACCACTCACCACCCAGCAGACCTTCTCCCTCTCTCCCCGCAGACTCGCTCTGACTAACGCTGACTCTGACTAACCCTGACAACTGTCAACTCCTTAACTGACATTTCCCAATTGCTTTTTCCACATAGGTAGACTCCCCGTCCAGTCAGAATCGATGCTTCAGCCAGGGGTGGGCCAGGAGGGTCAATTATAAGACCACGAGTCACTGACTGATGGTTGCTGGTGCAACATCTCCTCATGCCCAGCTCTGTTGTTGGATTCCTTGGTTGGACAGATCCCTGATTGATTTAGCTCTTCTCACCTAGGAGTTGACTGTGTCTGCTTCTTTTACCATGTTGGGCAGCTCCCCAGCCTTGTTGGTATGGTGAGAACCCAAGACAAGCTGCACAGGTTTGGCAGATATTTGACAGTAGAATGGGCAACCTCTGTCCAGAGTTTCAAAGGCTCTGACCACACTTGTTTGTTTCCTGATTCTGGTTCTCTGCTTTTGATAAACTGGATTAACAAGCCCTGTCTATTGGCCTGTTTATTGGTCTCTTGTTAGCCATTCCAGAACATCTCAGGCTACTGCTAATCCTGCTTCCCTCAGACCCTTCCATGGGTTCAGCTCTACCAGGACTGGACACATTCTGTTTAGGCAGGACCATTGCCCTACATCAGGCAGTGCAAAGAAGGATCAGTACCAAAACCATGGTTTGACGGCAGTCCAAAAGTCCAAACATTGGGGGGGGGGGTACAGTGAAGAGCTAGGTAGTCGTGGGGTACACAAGACTGGCATCTGAGAGCTGATGCACAGGCATTGTTCCAGCACTCCATGTCTAGGACTGCTGGCTTTTAAGCCTGAGCCTTCAGAGCTCCTTGAAAAGCACAATTGCAGGCTATCATGTCATCTGAAGAATGATCTACTTGTGAGGGAGTCATACTCACAAGTATCCCTTTACTCATGAAGAGTCCTTATTCCTCCAGTGGGCACTCCTGCATCTGGTGGCTGACCAAATGTGCACCCTACACTTCCTATGATAAAATGCCCATTTGGCACTCAGACCTGATTCAAAGAGGGGGCTAGCCAGATCTTGAGGGGTAGGATTGATGGCCACCCCCCCCCCCAAGGACCTGGGATCCCCCTGACCTGTCTCAAGGTCCCTCAACACAGACTGCTCCTCTGCGATGTTTGGCTCAGGGAGTTCCAGGTCAGCCTCTGAAGAGAATTCTTCCAGGGAGGGGATGTCAACAGTGATGGGGCCCAGTGGGATATGTGTGTGACCTAGAAATACCTCAGAATTATCTGCAGAGCGCAAGCAAAGAACATGGGTCCCTCAGATGATGTGGAGAAGAGTTCGCCAGTGGTAGAAAGTGTGAACGTCACTGCTAAAGATGCTAAAACCAGGGGCTTCATAATTTTGCTGCAGCTGGGCAAGGCGTGAAATTGGAAGGGATAACATTTGCCAAACCTGAAAGAGAACATGGGAGGTGTTGACACCTGACAAGGTGTTCAGGTGTCTGTTTCTCCTCGGCAATAGCTGACGTTAGTGACTGTTTTATCCAGCAGCTGTCATAATGAAGGATTTTGCCATTGCTTCACAGGCTCTGTTTATGCCGAAATAATTTCCCTTTCTGTCAAAATGGTTCCTGTAGGGACAAAAGTTGCCACTTATCCCTTGATCCCCCACCCTAGTGATGGTCCTGTCCTTTTCACAGTGGCATGATGGGCCAACATTCAACAGACACTGCTTTCCTTGTCTCCCTGCAGAGAACAGCTGTGTCTTCCCCCATTTTTGCCTGTCCCATTCTGTCTGGCAGGTGGGTGGCCATTTTCTTTTGAGGGAAAGGGGCCAAATATGACGTAGCAGTGTGAGAATGCTGGACGTGTCTTCACTGTTGGTTCAGTACACTCACTTCCGGCCCCTCATTGATCATTTCAGACTGAGATAAACTGCTCCTTGAAGTATCACCTGGCACCTCTGTTTTTGTCCAGAGTGTGCACAGACAGCTGGTGAAGCATTTAGCTGAACCTCACACTTTATTCCCGCATGCATTCTTTGAATACCCAAAGAGGGCTAACAGTTCTACTGGATAAAATTGATCATTTAGTCTAGCATCCTGCTTCCCATAGAGCCTTGCAGAAAGCCCAGAACAGGAGCATCAAGGGAACACCCCTCTTCCACAGATGTCCCGAAGCAACTGCTATTCAGCAGGATATCCTCTCTGAATCTATGCATTCTAGATAGCTATTTTTGCTCATAATCTCTGTTGGATTTATTTTTCATAAATTGGTCTGATCCCTTTTTAAAGCCACCTAAGCTAGGGGATGTCAATGCACCCAGTGACCGTGAAATTCCAGATATTAGTTGTCTGTTGCATGAAAAAGTGCTTTCTTTTGAGTGATCCTGAGTTCTTATTTTATGAGGGAGGGAGGTGTGAACATGGAAATAACTGACAATTACAACAATGCTTTCAACTGTTTAAAGAATCCCTTACACAATTCAACAATACAGGGATTGTGGGAGAATTTAGAGCCTGGCAAAGGAGTTGTAAAACTGTAGGAGGGGAGAGTTGTATTTTAAGCCATGAAGGGGCAGTCACAGTGGCTGCATGCAGCTGAGAATAGGGTTAGCACTTGGCCACATGGTGAGGAATTTCAACATGACCTCACAATGTCAGACAATCTGGAAGACATTAAAAATTACTTTGCCAAATTCTTGGATAGTAGAAAAATGTGGCCTGGGACTGCCTCATAGTGAATCTGCACCTGGCTAACACACCCTTCCCCAACCTGATAACCTCCAGACTTTTTGTACTTCAACTTCCATCAGCCCCAACCGGCATAGTAAGTGGCCAGGAATCCTGTGAGTTGTAGTCCAAAACATCTGGAGGGCACCATGCTGGGGAAGGCTGGGCGAACACATCATAAATCAGCATCCGTATCCACCCCCCCCAAGGCCAGCAGTTTATGTGTAGTATCCACACATTTTCTGCCACTGCGAATGCTGGGTTTCAGGCAGCTGAGCACATGGGAAGTTGCATGGCAGGATTGGAACTGGAGAAAGCCCTGGAGCAGGTCCATAGGGGCCAGACTGGAGTAATGATGTATGAAAATTTCAGTTCAGTCCACAGACCAATCAGAAAAGCCCCAGTGACAACCCCAAACATGAATGTGAATAGGACTGCATGTTCTCCAAAGGTGTTTGCAAATTTCCAAACTGGCATTCGCATTTTTAAGAATACCTGTTTTCACCAAATGTGCACATTGATATGGACATTTTTATTTTTATTTTAAATAAAATAAGGGAGGTGGGGTTGCACTGTATGTGAAAAATACATATCTCTGCACAGAAATACAGGAGGAGGAGCTTGGTAGCCCCATCGAGAGCATCTGGGTTGAAATAAATGGAGCAAAGAATAAAAGGAACCTGGTGGTTGGAGCCTACTACCAGCCACCCAATCAAGGAGAAGACAAGGATGAAACTTTTAAAAGCAAATAGCCAATGTTTTAAGGAAGCATGATGTAGTAGTAATGGGAGACTTCAATTTCCCCGATATTTGTTGGGAGACAAATTCTGCAAAACATGGCCCCTCCAGGAAATTCCTGACTTGTGTGGCGGATAACTTCCTCCTACAGAAAGTAGAGGAAGGAACTAGAGGATCGGCTATCCTTGACTTGATCCTAACCAACAGAGATGACTTAGTGGATAAAGTAGCAGTTACAGGAACTCTGGGGGAAAGCGACCATGTTGTACTTGAGTTCTTGGTTCTAAGGGAAGCAAAAGCCAAGTGTAGTCAAACGCGTACCCTGGATTTTAGGAAAGCTGATTTTCATAAACTCAGAACAATGATCAGTAAGGTCCCATGGCAAGCGATGCTAGCGAGAAAAGGAGTCCAAGATGGGTGGGAGCTTTTAAAAAAGGAAATTCTCAAGGCACAATCACAAGCAATTCCAACAAGAAGAAAAGGTGGAAGACAACAGAAGAAGCCATTGTGGCTTCACAAAAAGCTTAGGGATGACCTGAAAACAAAAAAGGACACATATAGGAAGTGGAAAGAAGGCCAAGTAACAAAGGAAGAGTACAGGCAGGTAGCACAGAATTGCAGGGATGGCGTCAGGAAGGCTAAAGCTGAGAATGAGCTGAGGTTAACAAGGGATGTTAAAAACAAGAAAAAGGCTTTCTTCAGCTACGTGCATAGTAAAAGGCAGAGGAAAGAAATGGTTGTTCAGCTATTAAATAAGGATGGCAAAATGATAACAGATGACAAAGAAAAGGCAGAGGTGCTCAATTCCTACTTTGGCTCAGTCTTCTCCCAAAAGAGGGTCTATGACCCCCCTGGCAAAGGCGAAGTACAGGCTGAAGGGGCAGGATTGCAACTCGAGATCGACAGGCATATGGTCAAGGAACACCTCATTACTTTGAATGAGTTCAAATCTCCAGGGCCAGATGAACTGCATCCTAGAGTCATAAAGGAACTGGCAGAAGAACTCTCAGAACTGCTGTCTATTCTCTTTGAGAAATCATGGAGGACGGGGGAAGTGCCAGATGACTGGAGGAGGGCTAATGTTGTCCCTATCTTCAAAAAGGGTAAAAAGGAGGAACCTGGGAACTACAGACCAGTCAGTCTGACATCAATCCCTGGGAAAATTCTGGAGCAGATCATAAAGCAATCCATCTGGAAGCACCTTGACAACAATGCCGTGATTACTCGAAGCCAACATGGATTTGTCAAAAACAAGTCCTGCCAGACAAATCCGATCTCATTTTTTGATCAAGTCACCTCCCTTGTAGACCGTGGGAATGCTGTAGACATCATATACCTCAACTTCAGCAAAGCTTTCGACAAAGTGCCCCCTGATGAGCAAACTAGCTCAAAGTGGGCTAGATGAAACAACGATCCGGTGGATCCACAGTTGGCTACAGAATCGGACTCAAAGAGTGCTTATCAATGGGACCTTCTCCAACTGGGGAGAGGTAACGAGTGGCGTACCGCAGGGCTCAGTCCTGGGCCCAGTGCTCTTCAACATTTGTATTAATGACTTGGAGGAGGAGGTGCAGGGAATGCTGATCAAATTTTCAGATGACACAAAATTGGGCGGGATAGCTATTACTTTGGAAGTCAGAAACAGCATTCAGAGTGATCTTGATAGACTGGCATACTGAGCAGAAAACAACAGAATGACATTGAATAGGGATAAATGCCAAGTTCTGAACCTAGGAAAAAGAAAACAACTTGAGTACTGTGTCCAGTTCTGGGCGCCACACTTTAAGAAGGATGCAGACAAACTGAAGAGGGTTCAGAGGAGGGCAACGAAGATGATCAGGGGACTGGAAACAAAGCCCTATGAGGAGAGGCTGAAAGAGCTGGACATTTTTAGCCTCGAGAAGAGAAGGCTGAGGGGAGATAGGATAGTGCTCTTCAAGTACTTGAAAGACTGTCACAGAGAGGAAGGCCAGGATCTCTTCTTGATCATCCCAGAGTGCAGGACACGGAATCATTGGCTCAAGTTACAGGAAGCCAGATTCCGGCTGAACATCAGGAGAAACTTCCTGACTGTTAGAGCAGTACAACAATAGAACCAATTCCCTAGGGAGGTGGTGGGCTCTCCCACACTGGAGGCATTCAAGATGAGGCTGGACAGCCATCTGTCAGGGATGCCCTGACTTGGATTCCTGCATTGAGTAGGGGGTTGGACTCGATGCTCTTACAGGCCCCTTCCATCCCTACTATTCTATGATTCTATGATTCCAGAGGAAAAGGCTATCAATGGCTACTAGTCCTGATAGCTAAATGTTGCATCTAGTATCAGAGGCCGTAAGCCTTTGTACACCAGTTGCTGGGGAACATGGGTGGGAGGGTGCTGTTGCACTTGTGTTCTGTTTATGGGCTTCCCGTGGGCAGTTGGTTGGCCACTGTGTGAACAGAATGCTGGACTAGATGGACTTGGGTCTGATCCAGCATGGCTCTATTATTGTTACTGTTATTATTATTATTAACAACAACAACAACAACATTTCTATACTGACCCATAGTCAAAGCTCTCTGGGTGGTTTACAGAAGTTAAAACATTAAAATACAATATAAAAAGTTTAAAAGCCATTTACATAAAAGCACACAGACAATATACACAAACAGCATATAACTAAAAACAACTTTGAACAGTTAGTCATTACTAAAGACACACCCCGGACCAATTAAAACTCATCAGGTGCTGCCTAATGCCTGGGAAAAAAGGTAGGTCTTTACCTGGCACCGAAAAGATAACAATGTTGGTGCCAGGCGGACTTGGGGAGCTCATTCCACAGATGGGGGCCACTACTGAGAAGGCCCTCTCTCTTGTTGCCGCCTTCTGAGCTTCCCTTGGAGGAGGCACTCGGAGGAGGACCTTAGATGCTGAACATTGCATACAGCGATGGCCTTGTAGGCCCCTTCCAACCCTACTATTCTATGATTCTATGAACCCTAGAAAGTTCCACTGGGCGGCATATGGACGACTGAATAGAAGCAGTGCAATATATATCCTTGCTGCTCTCACTGCCTTTGAATATACCTGGCCATACACCAGAGTTTGACTGCATCCCCCAGGAATTTTTCTCCACCTGCACTGAAGCCGTCTCCTATTTTGTTTAATCGCTCTCAGCTCTGGGGTATACCATGGAGCCATATGAGCTCTACTCTGGAGAGAGTGCTCAGGAGCGATCGTGTCAACTGCAGGCAATGATCTGACCATGACAAAGGGACTGATGCAAAGTCCCCTACCTTCAGATAACCGTCTCTATGTCCAGTTGAGAAAACCAGGTCTAGAGTATGCCCCGCTACATGTGTTTAGCCAATGACATGTTGGGACAGTCCCATGGCTGTCCTGGAGACCATGAAATCCTGAGCTGGCCCAGACAAGGTGTCCTCAGCGTGAATGTTGCCATCTCCCAGAACCAACAGTATGGGGGATCTGAGCAGCACACCCGAAACCACCTCCGTCAGCTCACCTACGGAGTCTTTTCAATAGCGGGATGGGCGGTACACCAACAGAATCCATAATCTGTCCTGCTGACCCAACAGAAGGTGCAAACATTCAAATATTTTGGCCACCTAATGCGAAGAGAAAACTCTCTGGAAAAGACCCTGATGCTGGGAAAGACTGAAGGCAAAAGGAGAAGGGGACGGCAGAGAATGAGATGGCTAGATAGCATCACTGATGCAATGAATATGAACTTGAGCACGCTCCGGGAGAGTGCGCAGGACAGGAAGGCCTGGCGTGCTATGGTCCATGGGGTCACGAAGAGTCGGACACGACTGAACGACTGAACAACAACAACAACAAGCCTCATGGACAGGGAGACTGCAGTGGGAGATGGAATTCCTATACCCGCCCCCCGCGCGCCCTCAAGCCTTCCCTGATGCTGGACCAAGTACCCCGGTGGGCATAGATGGGAGAGACTGACTCCTTCTTGCTCACCCACCCAGGTCTTGGTTATACATGCCAGATCGGCTGCCTCATCCACTACTAAGTCGTGATTGGTTTTATTTTGCACTGATCTGGCATTTAAAAGCAGCATCCGGAGACCTGAGGGTAGGCTGATAGGATAACCACCAAATCTGTGCAACACGGCATGGCCATTAACTGTCTGGGCCATGTTCCCCTTACCTGGGAAGTTCCCCTATCTCCCTCAAACCATCACTACACTGATTGCTCCCCCCCCCACTCAGATCCCCCCAATTGCCCCAATATCCTCCCTCCCTCCCAGGCACATACTCAGGCCACCAGAAAGCCAGGCAGAGGAACAGGGTCCAGATCCTTCAGCAATCACAGCTAGGTGGCCTCTGGCACCTCCAGCAGCAGGAACAGCCTTTATAGCTGGAGTCAGGTTCGGGCCCTGCTCTCCCAGGCCAGCTGGCGAAGAGCCAGGCAGAGGAACAGGTCCAGATCTTGCAGGGCTCACAGCTAGGTGGTCTCTGGCAGCTCCAGCAGCAGGAACAGCCTTTATAGCTGGAGTCAGGTTCGGGCCCTGCTCTCCCAGGCCAGGTGGGGAAGAGCCAGGCAGAGGAACAGGTCCAGATCCTGCAGGGCTCACAGCTAGGTGGTCTCTGGCAGCTCCAGCAGGAGGAACAGCCTTTATAGCTGGAGTCTCTCCCCACCAGTTCCCCAGGCCCTCGATAGTCTCCAGGGGGCATGACATACGAAATGGGTGTGGGCCGGAGAGGGAACCTGAGCCTCTGCAGGGTGGGTGGAGAACCTCTGTAGACTGGAGGTTCCCCATCTCTGATACATAGCCAGGAGGAGGAACCAAAGGGCTTCTTGGGGGCATTGTCATGGTGGCTCTGCTGCCCTTCTTCTGCATGTGGACTCATCACTGTATAGACTAAGGGTGGGAAAAAGTCTTCCTAGCCCTCATTCAAGGTATCGTGAGAATGGCGAACCCATAGTTTTACACACATGCGCGTGCACACACACACAGCTGGGGAGAGAATATAATTTAGCACGGCCTTTCATGAAGTCTTGTTGTTGTTTATTCGGTCAGTCGCTTCTGACTCTTTTTGACTTCATGGACCAGCCCACACCAGAGCTTCCTGTCGGCCGTCGCCACCCCCAGCTCCCCCGAGGTCGAGTCCATCACCTCCAGAATATCATCCATCCACCTTGCCCTTGGTCGGCCCCTCTTCCTTTTGCCTCCACTTTCCCTAGCATCAGCATCTTCTCCAGGGTATCCTGTCTTCTCATGATGTGGCCAAAGTACTTCAGTTTTGCCTTTAATATCCTTCCCTCAAGTGAGCAGTCTGGCTTTCTTTCCTGGAGGATGGACTGGTTTGATCTTCTTGCAGTCCAAGGCACTCTCAGAATTTTCCTCCACCACCACAGTTCATCATGAAGTCTACCTCATTTAATTTTTATTGGACACCAAATTTTGTGTTCATCGCCTTTCCATTTATAATCAGGATGAGCATTCATACCATCAAATTGTTGCTACACCTGGTGATGAGTCCACGTTCACCTTAAATTGCTTCTTTTCAGTCCAAAGCTTGTATGTTTGCCTTTGACTGCTTCAGTCAGTCCCCTGGAAGTTTGGAGGGATGCTGGGGTGGGGGAGTGGAGAAGGAGACTTCATGGCATTCATTCAAAATTGAACAAAGTTCTCCAGCTCAAAGAACATGGTCCCTCTGCCTTCCCTATTCCTTTTCCAGCCTAGAATAATTAAGTTGTTATTGAACTATAGGGCAGGATGACAGAGAGGACATTGACTGTAAACCTGATTTCATCCTGTTTTCACAAATCTCTTCTTCACCTAAATAACTCAGGGTGAACTTTCAAGCTAAGATGAAAACATTGCTGTTTTCTCCCCATGCTTTGAGATTTGCCTGCAAAACACTTGGAGATGCTTGGATTCAGATGACTCAGATTTTAAACTTGCAGGCAGGGGACAGGTTGTATAAACACAGCCCCCAGAGCCCCCAGTCCAATGCATGAATGTGACTGAAGGGACGAATCAGGAAAACTTGAGCTCTCCAAATTTCATTTCATTGGGACTCGGTGTGTTCTACTAAGGGTAGTAAAACTTCCTTCTGGGTAAAATACAACAATAAGGTGGTTCAGTAATGAAGCAGAGGGTGGTGGCCATGGGAATGGAGAGTATAAGAGTAAAACCAATCACACCCCAGGTTATTGTCAAAGCTAAGGCATGACAGTATGAGGGATTTCCAGGCAGAAAGAATGAACTGCTCCAAGGCAGGTCGAGAGTTCAAAACAAAGGGAACAAAGTGCTTGATGGCTCAGAGGCTGGATCCAGGATGAGTCAAAATAAAGGGAAAATAGATTGGTTCTGGTGACTCAGCAGAAAGCTCTCTTGAGTCCTTTACATCTGGCTGGCTGTACAGAGCAGTGCGGTGCAAGATTCAACACAAATGTGTCATCAAGGGTGCTCTCGTAGTGCTTGACCTTGTTAGGCCTGTCTGAGACGTGGGGACACTTCATGATTGGACCAAATTTCCCTCCAAGGCTTTTGATTGGCCAATTCAGAGGTATCCTTGTGGGTTCACTGGCTGGGTGGTGGCATCCTGGGCATCGTCTTGCCCAACCTGCTAAACAAGACATTCCACTGACGTTCCCTTCTGTTTGTCATAATGCAAATGCAGGAGATGGGGGAGAGTGGAGGGAGGTGCATAACCCTTTCCGAATGTTATTGGAAATGCTAAGGAGAAGCCCCATTGACAAGGCTCTCTGTCTAAACCTATTTTTAACCAAATGGTGGTGGCTCTAGGGTCTCTAATAAAGGGTTAGGGTGCAATCCTATGCATGATTAGACTGGGGGATGCTGGGAGTTGTAGGACTTCTTTCTGTCTAAACTAGGGATATTTGTTGCTGGGAAATCCAGTATTTTCTTGCTCGATGGTGTTTCATGGTGTGCATGACTTGCTTTGTGTCTGCAAGCTGAGCTGCAAGCTCTTCCCTGAGCTTCAGGAACTTTTTTTGCACAGTTTAGGAAGGTTCTGCAAGTTATGCAAATTTCAGAGCCATTTGTACAAATTACAGCTGAATTTGTGTAAATTAAGTCAGAATTTGTACAAATCATGCTAATCCAGATGTTATTTGTGTAATTTGCATAAATTCAGCAGTAATTTGCATGGAGTCAGCACATTCAGCTGTAACTTGCACAGATTGCGCAGAAATTTGCACAGATCGCAGAACCTCCCCCCAAACAAAACAAAATGTGAAATTCCTTGAAAATTTGCGAACTGACCTCACTTTCTGTAGATTGAATTGGGATCCACTGCAGGAACCAAAATGAAGTCCAGGGGACTGGGCCAAAGAAACCTAATCAAACTCCAACCCCCAAACAGATTTCTCCAACATCCCTAGTCTAAACATGCCTAGGATTGTGCCCTTAGTTTCCACTCAGTCTCCTCATTGCTCATTCAAAATCCTTTCCTTTGGTTGTCTGTGGACAGCATGGTGCACCCTGATGTCAACAAGGCCAGTGAGGCTTGTACCCCATTTTTATATTCATAACTAAAATTGAGAAATCCATAGATAGCCTGTTCCCACAGCATTTGTTTTCTAATTTGGAGCAACCAACCAGAAGGTGAAGTCGTTTGGGGTTCCCTTTCTTCTGAAGGCAGGTAATAATAGCAGCTCCTGGCCTACTTATGTTCCTTTTCTGATAAATCTGTCAATTTCTGCTCCTGTGGTCCTCCATTATCACCAGCATGTGAACTCTCTTGATTTCATAGACTTCCAGTCCCCTGCTTTGCCGCCCCCTGCACTTTCTTCCACTCCTTATTTAGGACCGACTTGTCACATCCTGGATGCAGTAGTTTTGACTAGTTTCTTGGGTTGCACTAGCTTCTCATTGCCCTAGCGATCATTCCCTCTAGCACAGCCTATTTAGTGCTGGTGAATTGCCAGCATTGGATTTGTTGTTGTTCAGTCGTGTCCGACTCTTCATGACCCCATGGACCATAGCACGCCAGGCCTTCCTGTCCTCCGCTCTCTCCCGGAGTGTGCTCAAGTTCATATTCATTGCATCGGTGATGCTATCTAGCCATCTCATCCTCTGCCGTCCCCTTCTCCTTTTGCCTTCAGTCTTTCCCAGCATCAGGGTCTTTTCCAGAGAGTTTTCTCTTCGCATTAGGTGGCCAAAATATTTGAGCTTCAGCTTCAGTATCTGTCCTTCCAATGAGCAGTCAGGGTTGATTTCCTTTAGGATGGACTGATTTGACCTCCTTGCAGTCCAGGGGACTCGTAAGAGTCTTCTCCAGCACCACAGTTCGAAAGCACAGCATTGGATACTGACCAAATAAGTAAAATATGTCCCTAATTGAATTGTACACAAATTAAGAGACACTTGAACGTTATAAGTTGTGTCTGGAGTGTTACAGCCTAATGTATTAACAGCTTCTATCTCTCCCTCTAGCCACACAGATTGATCCCAATGAACTGCAGGAGCTTTTTCAGGATACATCTGCCAGCATCTTCCGAATTAATGCCAATGGTGCGTATGTCAAACATGTTGGATGTCAATGTGTTGAGTGCATTGTATACAAAGTGTTCAGAAACTCCTTTTCAGACAGCGAAATACAATTTCCTGGTACAGCACAATGATTGCATGCCATTTTTAGACAAGGTGTTGTGGGGGGGAGAGTAGTTCGGCATATGCTGCATTGAAGAGGTGCGGATATGCTGCACTCATTGTTGAAGCCATTGGCAGGGTCAGACCCTTTGAGCTCCTGGTTGGAGCCTCGGGTTGAAAACCCAGAGGTTTTCTTGAGTAAAACCACATTACAGGCTCTAGCTTTTGAGATGTTTGTTTCGACCATAATTTCACCTTCCTATTTAGCAGTTTAATTGTTTAGTTCATAGATGCCTGACAATATAAACATCTTAGAAATAAATGAAGAACACTAATAAAAAAGTACAGTATATCATATCTGAGGAACTAATTGCTGGAGAATATACTGCAGGGAGTAATCTAACCCTGGCCAGATGGAAGGCCTGGATTTGCAAATAGCTGTGTTTCTGTAATTTCAGTTATTAATGACTGCAGGTGATGATGGGTTACAGCATGGAGTTCTGGTTCCTTGAGGTAAAGAAGAACAGCACAAATAATTCCACAGCACAAATAATTCCACATTGTTTCAATGGTTCCGGAGAGGTCCTCGTTCCCATCTTGGAATATCACCAGCAATTGCTTAGACAGGTGTATATCATCTGGGCTCTCTCTTGAGTCTGTGTATAGCCTTCACAAAATATGCCTTCACAAAATGTTTGTCAAAACCCACTTTTCTGAAATCCAGCCTGCTCTGTCCAGAGGTGTTCTCTCATCAGAACTGTTCATACAACATGCTAACCCACAATCAGTGGTTGAGTGTGGGTTGTTTTGAATCATGGGTTGTTCATTGAACCATGGGTTAGTGTGTTGTCTGAACACAGCATGTTTTCCGCAGGGTAGGTTACTGTGCCATCTGAACGCAGCCAGGGTGGCTTGTCAACTACCCTGAACAACCCAAAAAGAAGCAATGGGTTCTCAAGGTGGCTTGTTTGAGAAAAGAAGCCACACTGCATGGTGAACATGCCACCTTGGCTGCATTCAGGCAACACGTTAACCCATAGTTCAACAAACAACTCACGGTTCAAAACAACCTACACATAACCACTGAGCATGGGTTAGCATGTTGTGTGAAAAGCCCCATAGTGTCCACATTTGTTCTGGTACCATTCAACATGGTTATTATTTTTATTCAATTTATTGTATTAATCCTTTAATGAACAAAGTTGCTACTTATCTAAGAGTTGGCTGAGAATGCCTTCAACCTACTGAAAGCCCGACATGATGAGTTCAGGTTGTTGAAATTAAGCCTGACCCTACTCATGTACCTGAATGTACCTGAACCAAAGCATCACCATTTCATAGAACTCTTGTATGTATTATCCACCCTTCCTTTCCTGAACTCTGAACTGTGTACGTGGCAAACACAACATGCCGAGAGAGTCAGCAAATAACAAGATGTTGCAGCCAAAGTTCCAAAGGGCATCCACCAGAATGACACGTCTGCATAAGAGAGAGACACGTCTATCTAAAGTAGTACTTTTCCATGTCCTATATGACCTACGCATGCACATTATATTCTGTTGTGTAACTTGTTTGTACCACTGTATAAAAGGCCTGAGTAACCAGCATTCGAGGCTGCTTCTCTTGTGGAACAGACAGCCTTCGCTGCAGTGAATAAAATCTTGTTGTACCTTACCCGGTGTCTATTGCTGCTGATTCGGGACTCACGCTAGACACTTACCTAGAGAGTAGCTTTCTGCTCTTACCACAAGGTTCAGTGAGGGGGAGCGCTTCCTCCCTTCCAGTCTCAAATCCATCCTCTGGGCTGGTCCATCTAATGGGCCTATGAAAGTGGCGTCTACTGAGTGAGAGCCTTGTTCCATTTAAGCCCACCTGAGATCTGTTAAACTGTTGATGTCAGGGATTAAACCTGTGCCATTGTACATGCAAGGCATGGCTTCTACCACTGAGCTATGGCCATTCCTTGGACTCAGCAGATGAACCATGTTACTGTGTTTATTCCCAAGCCACCTCCCTGTCCTCAAGGCTAAAAGGTGGGTGACCAAACCGGCTCCCTAATCTTTGGCCACGGACCAGGGATCAGGTGGAGAGACTGACAACCTGGGGGTAAGGAACCTGTGAGTAAGGGGATCTGGGGGTCTACTGCATCCCCTCCCCGCTCACACATTCCTTTTGAGCCACCACTTACATTTTCATTAATGGCTTGGATGAAAGAATGGAAGGTCCATTCTGATGGCGGGTGAGTGACACGTAAGAACTGTTGCAACCATTTTAGAGAACAGTGATAGATTCAATAAATTTCTGTTTTCCTTTATCTCTTAGCAGACTTACAAGAGTCATGTGCTGTAAGCAGAGGGGCATTTTATTTATTGAAGAGCATTCTTTAGGAAAGACTCAAAACCAAGCGACTGGGCAATCCCAAATGAATGATTATCTAGTGAACATCTAGTAAATACAGTTTCCGCAGCCACCTCCTTTATTCTAAAGCAGCCAGTCCCCAAGACTAGATTTCTGTGACAGCAATATCCATTCATTTTTAATTTTTGTTCATATCAGGTCACCCAGTGGCACAGTTTCAGTCACTGCTTCGGGGAACCCAATACAGCTGTAGCCTTAACATTGCTTTTAAGCATGACTTTATGCTCATGATAGAGAGGGAGTGAGATGAATAGCCATCTCAATGTAATTCTCATTAGACTCATGAACTGAGAGTAAGCTAAATCATGAAGACAGGTTTGGAAATAGCCCTGGGTTATTATTTCTGGGGGACTAGTCCACTTGCTTGGACTGCAGGATTTAGAGGTACATCAGGGAATGGCCATAGCTCAGTGGCAGGGCACATGCTTTGCACACAAGAGGTACCAGGTTCAATTTCTGACATCTCCAGGTAATTCTGGGAAAGAGCCCTATCTGATAACCTGGAGAGCCACTGCCAGTCACTGTAGCCAATATCTGAGCCATGTCGGACTTGGTATAATTCAGCTTTTTGTGTTCCTATATAAAGTTGTCCTTTATTCAGAACCGTGAGGATTAGCATCTTACTTTATTTTTAGGAGAAGTACTATAGGAAAATAATCCTGCTCTCTACTAGTAGAGCAGATGCTTTGCATGCAAGCCATTCCAGGTACAATCCCTGATATCTCCAGATTGGGCTGGGAAAGAAGCCAGTCTGACTCAATATAAGGCTCCATGCGTTCCTGACCTCCCTCCTTATGTCATGTCCTCTGGTTCCGGGGCTCTGCATTAGCCCGAGGAGGGCTCTGATTCAGATGAATTGTGGTTTGCCACACTTCAGGGGGAATTCTCCACACCCTCTTCTATCCCTTCCCGCCCCTCCCAATGTATGCCTCCGAGGATGGCTCCCCTGCAGCTTCACCGTTCCATCAGCCACGCAAGAGCTTGAGAGGGAAGGCGTGAGTGGGCCTTCTCTGCGGTGGCCCAACAGCTTTGGAACAAGTTGCCATCAGAGGTCCTCCATGCTCCATCATTGCAGGCTTTTAAGAAGGCCTTGAAAACATGTTAATTTGCCATGGCCTTCTCTTGATATGACTGCTGTTGTTTCTTTTGCTGCCGTTGTTGTTCCTCCCAGTTTTATTGTTTTTTTTTAATCAGTTTTAATATTTTAACTTCTTTTGTGTATCTTACTGCTGTAAGCTGCCTTGGGCGGGCTTCTAAATAAAATAGGTACTATTTTACCTATTTTTCTTCTTTCAAGAACAGCTGGCAGAAATTAGCAGGGGCGGAGCCACTGAAAGACCAGGCTCTGCCAGCCTTCTTAAGGCCTTACTTGATTGCAGTCCTTTGCTGGGACAACAGCTCCTCATGGGAGAATACTCCAGGCAGCACTTCCTGGGTCCTGATGTGACCCTGAAAAGACAGCAAGTGCCGTGTTGCAGTCCACTTCCCCTAGGCCTCATGCCTTGTCAGGACACCTAGTTGATGTGTGGGACCATTTGTCAGAAATCGATCGTCCTTCCCCTTTGAAATCAACACCACAATAGGCAAAGCTTCAGGCTAAAGTGACTTTATTTTTCTAGAGACTAGACCCTCTACAAATGCTTGTGACGGAAACTCTCAGACTGCCCCAGGCCCTAAACAACTAATTGTCATGCCCCGACTGGAGGGGTCTTCCTCAGAGGAAGAGCTAGAGGCCCCCGAAGCCCAGGGTATCCCAGACCATGTCGGCCACCAGACCCACAGGAGCCTGAGCCCTTGGGGGAGGTGGCTGCAGGGCTATCCCTGTCAGGAGAAAGAGACTCTGGACTTCTGGTCGGAGCAAATGTCACCCTTGCAGCATTCCACAGAGCCTCCGCAGGACGCTATCTCAAACAGCTTTTTAAAAGGTTGAAAAACCTTTCTATCTCTCCCCTGGAATGAAAAGGGGAAGCAGGAACAGCTTCTGGATGAAGTTTTGAAAAAATAGCTCTCTCTGCATAGTGGCAGAGAGAGCATAGTAGTATCGATAGTGCATGCCCTGGTCTCCTCTCGTTTAGACTACTGTAATGCGCTCTATGTGGGGTTACCCTTGAAGACGGTTCGGAAGCTGCAGCTGGTACAGAACGCGGCGGCTCGCCTGATTAAAGGCAGCCGCTGGCAAGATCACATCACTCCAGTGCTGAAGGAGTTGCACTGGTTACCAGTTGTTTTCCGGGCCAAATTCAAGGTGTTGGTTTTGACTTTTAAAACCCTATATAGTTCCAGTCCAGCCTATCTTAAGGAGCGCCTCCAGCAGCACCAGACAGGCCACTTAACAAGATCAGCCTCGGATGGCCTTCTCTCTGTCCCATCAGCCAGGACAGCTAGACTGGTGGGGACGAGGGAGAGGGCCTTTTCTGTGGTGGCCCCCACTCTGTGGAACTCCCTCCCTAGGGAACTCCTTTATGCCCACTCTTTAATGAGCTTCTGTCATGCATTAAAAATGCTGTTGTTCAGGCAGGCATTTGGGGTGGGTTAGGGTATTTTAGAAAATGTTTTTATTGTAGAATTTTATTGTTTTAAACTGTTTTATTGTATGCTGTACATCGCCCAGAGTGGCTGGGTGACCAGCCAGATGGGCGATTAATAAATGTAATAATAAATAAAAATAAATAAATAGCAGGAGGGCTGGATTCCAGGGCTAGTCTGCCAGAGCTTAATCATCGCTCAAAGTTGTTTTGAACCTCCTATCTAATTAGGAGAAATTAGGGCTGACGTGCTCCATTGTAGTTTATGGATTAAGAAATATCAACAATATTTGAGGAATGGATTAAGAAATATCAACAATATTTGAGGACAAGCAAGATTTATTTGAAGGGAAGGATGGCTACGTCAAGGTGAAAAAAAGGATCTCCTCCTACCCCCCATACTTCTCTTGGCAAAGATTTCGAGAACCGAAGATAAGGGGAGTTACTTGCTCTGATAAAAACGTTGTCTTCGCAATTTGCTGAACAGGCTAAGAGGTTGGATACAATTCAAAATTCCATCACCGCCCTGCAAGGGGCTGTGGATTTAATCAACACTTCTTGGCAAAAAATGGAGGCGAAGGTTAGCGAGCTGCAAGATTGGGTGGCAGGGAATGAGACTACGTCACAAGCCTTTTTCAACCATTTTTCTGTTAGAATCTCTCAACTGGAGGCTTTTGCATGCAGGGCAAATGTACGTATCATTGGTATTAAAGATTTACCTGTTGATGTAAATTTGTCTACTTTTGTAGATAAGCTCCTGCATGAGATACTCCCTGTGCCATCTGATTCTTCATTTGATATTGAGCAGGCATTCCTTGTGTCAAATGCCAAAGGGACTGGTTATACGATTATAGTCCAATTTGCAAGCATCTCCACAAAAACTTATATCCTGCGTTTGGCAAGAGAGGGCGGAAATCGTTTTTGGAAGCAAGATAAAGTTATGCTATTTCTGGATTATACCAAAGAAGTTGCTGATAAAAGAAGGCTATTTATCAAGGCGAAAAATCTGGCAAAACAAATGAATTTACAATATCACTTAAAATATCCTGCTACATTTTGCATTTTTTCTGAAGGCTGAATGAAGAAGTTTCTAAATCATGAAATGGCAGAGGTGTAGCTAAATGGAAAATCACGTGATATTTCTGTTCCAGTCCCATGAACTGGAATCTACAAACATGTTTTGTTAGCTGCCTATATTTAGTCTGTAAGATTCAGGCTAGGCCAGAGATAATTGTTCATATATATATATATATATATATATATATATATATATATATATACATATACACATACACACACACACACACACACACACACACGTCTTTTTTTTCTTCTCTCATTTTTTTCCCTTTCTTTAAATCCTTTCATTTTAAAATGGATATGATATACTGTACTTAAATTTACTGTTTGAGGGTGTATAGAAATGTGCACATTTATATATCTAGTTCAAAATATATTAGTGATTGTTGTAAGGTTGCTTTTAAGCGTTATTATTATATAACGTTATAAAATCTATTAGTGATTTGTTATTATTATTTATCCTTTTTAATTTCCTTCCTTTTTATTACTATTATTATCATTATTACGAGATTGGTTAGTAAGATTTTTGGGTGGTTAAATTGTTAAGCTTTACTATTATATGTTAGCTGAAGGGCAATATATGGTTACTGGAAATGAATTGTAGGCCTGCTTCCTTGCTATAAGACTGATGATATGGTATTGAAATGTAAGGTTGATCATTTATGCTGTATTGAATTGTAATATTGCCAATGTTATAGGTATAATTTTTAAATATAATGAGATTTGAAGTTTCTGTGTAATGGAGTTTAAAATTAATCCCTTTAAATAAGATTTTATATATTTTTTTCATGCTTCCTTATTCCTTCTCCTTCTGTTTTCTTCTTTCTTTCTTTCTTTCTTTCTTTCTTTCTTTTCTTTTTCTCTTTTGTTATTGCTGTGTCCTCCTAAGAATTCTGTATTGTTGGGAAATTGTAGTTACGGCTTAGGTTGTTGGTACTGTTTATTTCATTTATAAAGATAAAAAATAGAATAAAAAGTTGTTTTTTTTTTAAGGAGAAAGGACTCTGCCTCTGAGGCAGAGGCTGAGCCACCCCCTGATCCCCGGGAGCGTTGTCGCCTGAAGTGACAGGCTAGTAGGGCTCCTGTACGAAGGAGTGCTCTCCTCCAGAAAAGGTCTCCTCAGGTGAAAGGGACTCCTCAAGAGTAGGCACTGGAAAGGGAGCTCTGACTGCTGCAGCTGAGCTCTGGGTGGGGTCCAGCTGGCTTTGAGCTTAGAAGACTTCACTGGAAACCCAGCCGGTGTTGGAACAACTTGGTCCATCCAGCCTCTGCCGTGTGACTTGCCTCCTGAATCGTGCCCTGTAACTGATGCTCTGTTTATTGACCCTATCGACTGCCTAACGACCCTGCTCCTGTACTGAGTAACGTAGCTGACTGATTTACCCTGTCTGATCTCTTGCTTGTTACCTTGATGGTTCCTGCTGCTGCCTGATCCTCATTGCCTGCCTGCCTGCCTGCCTGCCTGTGTTCTGACCTGTGCCTGGACTTTGACCACTCCAGCCTTAGCCTAACCTCCTTGGACTGAAACCTGTGGGCTTGACCCTTTGCTTGCCAACTTGACTACTCTGTTGCCTTGCTCCCTGTATTTGCTTGCAAACAGCCAAGACTTGATCTACAGCAGGACACTAATCAACATTCTCTAAGCAGAGGAGATGAAGCAGAAGGTAGAGAAGTTGCCAGCAGTTTGGATACGAACCTCATGGCCAAGCTTGCTTTGCAGTGATGCCCCTCCCTTAGGGTGGCTCCCTCCTACGTTGGCTTCCAAGGGTGGCCATCCTGGCTGAGTGTCTGAGCACTACCCCTAACTTTTCCTGCTTTGCTTTGCAGCGCACCCTAGCATCTCTCAAGTCACACCCCTCTTCCTCCTCCTTCTCCTTGGAAACTTGAGTTCCCACGGTGGAAGGAGGGGGCAGGGACTCAGCCTAGGCCATCTGTTTGTCAAGGCCTTCGGAGGAATCTCTCTCAGTGTCTAGGCTCTCTAGGGTGGGTCCCTCCCCTAAGCTTTGATCTAGCAGTTCTAACTCTGACTCAGAATCGGAGCTGTCAGACAACTGAAAGGGCTGGAACTCATCCCTGACACCATTATAATTACCACACTCCGCAATACACCACCCTGTTTTTCTCTTCCCATTTTTTGTGAGCTGCTGGAGATAAATTCTCATAATTTGAGTGTGTTTGCCGCTATATATCAAGCTCTTCTCTGACAATTGTGTTATGACAACTTCTATGTAACGGCATGAGGCTGTTGTCTGAAGGTCTAATTGACCTTGACATATTTTTAGAAGCTGTCACATTTCATCTTGAAATGGACAATGTGCAGGGTTCAACTTCTTGATTTGTGGAGGCCATGGACATAGGCATGAACTAAGAAGAGGCAATTAGCATATACAGGAAATCTCTAGGCAGAATTCCTTCCACTGATCTCTTTCTTTCAAAATCTCAGTATCTTGTGCAGATATTGTCAGGACTTTCCATGTGTCAAGCCTAGGTTGTGCAGTGTCCACTGCTATATACAAAAAATCACCTACCATGCAGGGAGTGTAAAACACATCCTTTCGTGACAAAACTATAATGTATCTCAAACTATGAATGTACACATTACGTCATGTACGCTATTTACACAACCACCAAAACAGAGTACATGCTTAATTTTAAGAGCTGACCATCCATTGCACATCGTGTTTCAACAAGGCAGGTTTCTAATTCCATTCTATTTGTTGCAGGGAAAAGAAATAATGATCGGCTAGAAGATAACAATTCTAACTGCCTTGAGACATTTTGCAAACCATATGGCAAATTCTATAGAGTAGTCGTTTTGATGGTACTAGGAGTTAACTGATGGCAGGGGCAGGGGTGTTGCTAGGTTCTTAAAAGATCCGGGGCACAGGCCCATAACACAAATTTGCCTATCATCTCTCTCTCTCTCTCTCTCTCTCTCTCTCTCTCTCCCTCCCTCCCTCTATCTATCTCCAAGTCTTAAGCACACCTCTAATATATATATATATATATATATATATATATATGTGTGTGTGTGTGTGTGTGTGTGTCTGTGGTGTGTGTGTGTGTGCGCATATGCATGTGGTATGCTTGCATGTGTGTATAGATTATATACATAAGTGTGCACCGACCCCCCCCCCCACTTCAACACAGACCCTAATTCAGCATTTTGGAAAACATTCTGCTTCTGTTTGTGCCAGTTTGTAGTTGTAGCACCAAACCTGAGTCAAGGTTTAGAAAAATGAATCTGTATGCTTCCTGTTGACTACCATTGGAATGGTAAAACCCCCACCCAAAAAAACTTTTTCACTTGGTCAGAACTGGATGATCATTTCAGGCATAGTAGCCCCTAGAAGGGGATTACACCTGCCCAATGTCAGAAAAGTAGATGCAGGGTTTATATTTTGATTTTCTTTTAAAGGGAACTGTCAATAACATTTTAATTCCTTGGAAGAATTGAATAAACATTTCAGGATTCATTGCCACATCAGAGGAGATCATGTCTCCAAATTTCAGAATGATAGCCACAAGGGTTTTTGTGCAAGGGTGGCCTTGCCATTTTGAGGTCTCCAAAAGAGGACATACTTATCTTCCTATTTTCCATGTGGACCATTGTTCTGAAAATTACAGGCAGCCTGGAGTTGTCCCTAAGTAAGAAACCAGCAAAGTTTCAGAAGGATAGGTGCAGCAGTTCATGTGGACGGGGTGTTCTCCAATTTGGGGGAGGGAGTGATTTGCTTTCCCTTCCATTCACCCCTTCCCCAATAGTTTTTGGGTAAATTTGTATGAAAATGCACAGGTCATTAGAGGTGTCTCCCAGGCAAGAAACCTGCAAAGTTTCTGAAGCATATTTTTGTTGTTTATTCATTCAGTTGCTTCCGACTCTTTGTGACTGCATGGACCAGCCCACGCCAGAGCTTCCTGTCAGCCGTCGCCACCCCCAGTTCCCCCAAGGTCGAGTCCGTCACCTCCAGAATATCATCCATCCATCTTGCCATTGGTCGGCCCCTCTTCCTTTTGCCTTCCACTTTCCCTAGCATCAGCATCTTCTCCAGGGTATCTTGTCTTCTCATGATGTGGCCAAAGTACTTCAGTTTTGCCTTTAATATCATTCCCTCAAGTGAGCAGTCTGGCTTTCTTTCCTGGAATATGGACTGGTTTGATCTTCTTGCAGCCAAGGCACTCTCAGAATTTTCCTCCAGCACCACAGTTCAAAAGCATCTATTTTCCTTCGCTCAGCCTTCCTTATGGTTCAGCTCTCGCAGCCATAGGTTACTACGGGGAATACCATTGCTTGAACTATGCGGACCTTTGTTGTCAGTGTGATGCCTCTGCTCTTCACTATTTCATCAAGATTTGCCATTGCTCTCCTCCCAAGAAGTAAACGTCTTCTGATTTCCTGGCTGCAGTCAGCGTCTGCAATAATCTTTGCGCCTAGAAAGACAAAGTCTGTCACTGCCTCCACGTTTTCTCCCTCTATTTGCCAGTTATCAATCAAGCTGGTTGCCATAATCTTTTTTTTTTTTTTTTAGGTTTAACTGCAACCCAGCTTTTGCACTTTCTTCTTTCACCTTCGTCATGAGGTTCCTCAGCTCTTCCTCATGCATGCAAATTTAGAATGACTAGAATTTATTTACATTTTACCAATGTTAGCAGCAGGGGAACATGGGTGGAAAAGCGCTATTGCACTCATGTCCTACTTGTGGTTTTCCCATTGGCATCTGTGTGAACAGAATGCTGGAGTAGATGGACTTTGGTCTGATGCAGTATGGCTCTCCTTATGTTCTTAGAGAGTGCCCCTGAGCATATGCAGAATGCTTTTCTTTCACCACTGAGCTCTTACATTCTCCCCCTACCAATTCTATTCCTCTCTATGCAGCCATCCCTCCTCATCCTACCATCCTTCATAAAAACAAATGCCTTGTTTTGTGCAACTCTCCTCTACCTCCTCTTTGTTATGCACAAGCTCTCATTGTATCTTCGTCCCCATGACTTCATTTGTGCCAAGACTTCACCAGGTTTCAGCCAGTGAGTCTGTTTTCAAAACTTGGGCTCGTTTATGGAGAAACTCTGAGCATGTACTAAGTGCCTTTCCCTCACCACTGAAGCTAGAGTTCATGCAAGATGAAAACAAACAACACACATACACTAGTCAATTCATTAGATGGAATTGGGTAGGCCTGCTTATTTAATTTATATGCAGAGTACATCATGAGAAACGCCAGGCTGGATGAATCACAGGTCAGAATTAAGATTGCCGGGAGAATTATCAACAACCTCAGATACGCAGATGACACCACCCTAATGGCAGAAAGCGAAGAGGATCTAAAGAGCCTCTTGTTGAGGGTGAAAGTGGAGAGTGCAAAAGCTGGTTTGAAACTCAACATTAAAAAAATGAAGATTATGTCATGTGGCCCCATCACTTCCTGGCATATAGAAGGGGAACAAATGGAAGCAGTGACAGTTTTTATTTTCTTGGGCTCCAAGATCACCGCAGACGGTGATTGTAGCCATGAAATTAAAAGACGCTTGCTCCTTGGGAGGAAAGCTATGGCAAACCTAGACAGCATAGTAAGAAGCAGAGACATCACCTTGCCGACAAAGGCCCGTCTAATCAAAGCTATGGTTTTCCCAGTAGCAACGTATGGCTGTGAGAGCTGGACTATAAGGAAGGCCGAGCGCCGAAGAATCGATGCTTTTGAACTGTGGTGCTGGAGAAGACTCTTACGAGTCCCCTAGACTGCAAGGAGGTCAAATCAGTCCATCCTAAAGGAAATCAACCCTGAGTGCTCATTGGAAGGACAGAGACTGAAGCTGAAGCTCAAATATTTTGGCCACCTAATGCAAAGAGAAAAGTCACTGGAAAAGACCCTGATGCTGGGAAAGATTGAAGGCAAAAGGAGAAGGGGATGGCAGAGGATGAGATGGCTAGATAGCATCACATCTAACCCTTGTGGCTAGATAGCATCACTGATGCAATTAATATGGACTTGAGCACACTCCGGGAGAGAGTGGAGGACAGGAAGGCCTGGCGTGCTATGGTCCATGGGGTCATGAAGAGTCGGACATGACTGAACGACTGAACAACAGGCACTGTATTAAGCCTGGAATACCATGTTCACAACTCAGTACTTATTTCCGAGTAAACATGCAGAACATCAAGGTACAAACCTCCCTGCAAAAGTAACTCGTGCTGGAATCCTATGCACACTTTCCTGAAGGTAAGCCTCACTACACATAATGGGGCTTCCGAGCAGGCATACATAGGATTGTATAAATGAGCAGTATTTTTTTCCCCTCCACTTAAAAACAAACCAAAAACTCCTATTTTTATTAAAGCTTTCTGTTCATAGGAACATAGGAAACTGCCTTATACTGAGTCAGACCCTGAGCCCATCCAACACAGTATTGTTGACACTGACTGGCAGCAGCAGCTCTCCAGGGTTTCAGGCAGGATTCTTTCCTAGCCCTACCTGGAGATGCTGGGGATTGAACCCGGGACCTTCTGCATGCCAAGCATGTACTCTGCGACTGAGCTACGGCCCTTCCTGTTGCTGGATAATGGTAACTGACAAACAAAACAGCCTCAGTTTTGTTTCTCTGCACCCATGTGAACCCAATTTTCTCAAGGGCTTGAGTGAGAAAGAGAAAAACCAACCCTCTTGTCTGTTTGTATAAAGTCAAATACAGTTCAGAACTTCTCTTGCCCACCAAAGATAATTCTTTTTAAGAATTCCTCAAGATATGCTCTGGATGGAATAAAGAAGAGAAAGAAAGAACAGGATAGGGGAGGGAAGAAGAAAAGAAGAACGGTGATTGGAAATGCAGGGTGGGGGGTAGAGAGAATTCCCTAATCCAAGTGGCTCCTTTCAGAGAAGTAGTACTTCAGAGGAATTTAGGAGACTGTGGAGGGTTTGTAAGGATTGCACATACTTAAATTAACTTTATGTGGTGAGGTGGCAGAGGGCTTTTTTCTAGTTTTTTTAAACTGTAGAATCTGTTTAAAAGCCTTAGCAGTTCATCGATCATGATGACACATAGCCCTAACCCTCCTTTTGGAATAAGTCGAGTCCTGTAGGTATTTAGGATAAATTAAAGTGGAGGGGAGAAAGAAGTTTGTGGAGGCTGATTGGATCCTTTACTGTACTGAAGCTACTAAACTTCTGCAGAAGCCAAAGGTTCCAGTTTGGGGCAGTAAAATCAGGTGCTATGTGAAATACCAGTATTTCACATGGAGCTCTTTCTTCCCTTCCTTCTCCCTCTTCAAAATTTCATTGCAGGCAAGCTCCCAACAGAGGGCATGTTAGAGCAGAAAAGAAAAGTAGGGGGAGAGAGTGTTTTTGCACCTAACCCCCCACCCAACAAAAAACATACACCAGAGATTAGGGATAGTGACCTCCTAGTGGTCACCTTAAATACCTTCTGATTAGAATCTCTAATCCACTGTGTGGCTTGGCAGTTTTAACTTATTCTTTTAGTCTTTGAGAAAAGGAAACTTTACACATGGCTAGCACAAAAGCCACTGGACCTAAATGTTTGAAATTTGGCAGGTTCAGTCAGCTCTGTAGGGGCTGCCAGGTCCCCAAATTCCATACACTTATGTGGAAGAACAAAAACATTATAGCACTTTGCTTTGACAGATTCTCTTGAAAATAGCAAATTTTACCTGTGACTAGCACAAAAACCACTAGAACCAACTGCCTGAAATTGGGCAAGTTCAATCAGCTCCATGGGGGCAACCAGATCTCTGAATTTCATGTATTTATCATACAAAGTAAAAAGGTTATGAGCGTTTCTGTTTTCCAATGCAAGTCAATGGGAAAATGTAAAAAAAAAAAAAAAGGCAATTAGGACAGCTCCAAAGATCCGGGGCACAGCTGAAAAGATCCGGGTTCCATGCCCAGGTGGGCCCGTCTCTAAAATGCCCCTGGGCATGGGCCAGCAAAGAAGCTAACTAGACATGGGAAGCCAGCATAGCTAGATCTTTGGATGGGGAATTGTGAAGCCTGAGCTGGAATCTCATGTCGAAGCTGAATTCATGCTTGGGAGATGTTGCTGGTGTAAAGAACAGCAATTTGTGCAGATGGTGGTGTAGGCAGTGTAAGAACAAAACTGAACATTAATTCATTTAAAGGATATGCATCCCATCCTTTGACTTACAAAAGCCCTGAAGGCAGCTTACAGATGAATTGATTTAAAACAGCATGAAAACATCAATAACAAACTTCAAATAATGCGGCAGAAAACAGCACAATAAGAACAGCAAAAAGAGGAAAAGCGGGAGCTATGCAACCAAAGGAAAGGGATCACATGTGCTTCTAAAAGCATCAGAATAGAGGAACAACTTCTCCTAGTGCCCACAAATAAACAAGAATCAAGGTGCACAGCGAACCTGTCTAGGGGAGAGAGTTCCACAGTTTGAGCGCCTCCAAAGAAAAGGACCATTCTCCATTTGCCAGTCTTGAAAAGCAGATCTCTTGCACATCTTCTGGGCCTGTTCAGATGTTAGGCCATTTTGGAATGAAATCTGGTCTATAATCAAATGACAAGGTATCAGATTTTTCCAGATCCCCCAGCACTTTGGCTTTGCTTTGTAAAAGAAGAAATAGGATCGGGAGATCAGCAACTTATATTAAACATATTAATAGCAACAAGGTTGTGCATTGCTCAAAACCAGAAATCAGAAGAACCTCTAAAATCACAGAATGGCTACCAACAATATGGAAAGTTGCTTTGTTCACAACATTTCCTTAATATAAGAAGTTAGTGCAATTCACAAACAAACAAATCCAGAGAATAATGGTCCTCCTTCCTTGATTTACGGAATGAAAACTTCAGTAACAATATTGAGCCATGGTTCCCCCCTGCATGTTAATTGTATATTACTCTATTGCTTGTCATGCTTATTATTATTATTATTAAAAAGTCCCATTCTCTGGTAGCTAGCTCCCTAAACTCAAAAGGTATGTGCATATAAAGAAAGGTTCTGGAAATGATCACAGTTGACAAGGATATATGAGAGAAGGCGGTTCTTTAGTTATCCCAGGATCGGGCACTGAGAATATTCAACTCAAATGTGGTTCCGTGGTTCCGTGTTAACCAAAGGACAGATCCATGGATCTGTTATAATCCAGACTCTGTAAGTTCCTGGATGCCATCTTCACTTTTGTCAAGCTGTTCGTGATTGCTGATGATGTAGGCAATGCATAATAATGAAGTGTTTTGATGAAAGGACAGTCTTAATGTGCATTCAAAGTCCATGTCTCTCTCTGTCTGTGATAGTCTCCCCTGCCCCGATACACGTACCTCCCCCATCATCAGCACACCTGTGTCTGTAATGAAGGATTGATTCTGCTTACCCATATATATTAAGTGTGTGTGTGTGTTTATGAGACAGAGAGAGAGAGAGAGAGAGGGAGAGTTCTTTTAATGATTATGGAGCATCATCCATCTCACATTAAGCACTTGTTAGTCTCGTTGAATTCTGTGGGGGTGTTGTGCACATACTTAAATATTTTCCAGTAAAATAATGGTGCCCCATGGTGTCATTATTTTCCATTTATAATACAATTTACATTTGAACGTAAAAGGCAGAGTTAGTTATTGTACTGTTTTAAATTAATCTGAAATGTGCTTAATCTTGATTCTTCCAGCACCATATCTCTATGCTACCAATTTAGGATCAGCCCTGATGTGAAATAACTTTATTGTAGATTAAAAAGAAAGAAAGAAAGAAAGAAAGAAAGAAGATTCACTAAGTCAATACAGAGCTAAAATAGTTGCCATTTACCAGGAAGTGCCTTATTAACTTCTGTGAAAGCTTAAAAGGGGGGGGGGGGTTGTGTGACAGAAGGACTCTTCAGGATTTGGCGAGGCTCCTCATTTTTGTTTTGTTTTGTTGATCAGATGTGAGAGCTTTTCCAGTGCAGTATGCCAGCACTAGTTCATGGATGGGATTTTATCAGACTTCTTTATTTTTGCATTGTCTTTTTTTCCTCTCTAGAGGCTCCATGCAAGCCATAGTGGTGAGGGGTGGGATTCCTCTTCCCACTTCTGTTCAAGCATAAGGTTTGGGACTAAGGCAGCGGTGGGCAACTTGTGGCCCTCCAGCTGTTTTGGCCTATATCTCCCATGATGCCTCATCATCGGTTATGCTGGTTAGGGCTGATGGGAGTTGTAGGCCAAAACATCTGGAGGGCCATAGGTTGCCCACCCCTGGACTAAGGATTAATGTCTTCCTGTCAAACTGTAGGAAATTGAAGAAAAAGTCCTGCAGTCCAATATGAGTCCATAAGAACATACGAAGTGCCAGGCTGAATGAGACCAAGTGTTCATCTGGTCCAGAATTCTTTTCATACATTGGCCAACCAGCTTCCCCATGGGAAACCCACAAGCAGGACATGTGCGTAACAGCACCCTCTTGCCCATGTTCCCCTAGCAACGGGTGTACATAGTACATAGTACATAGGATAACATATAGCCATCAGGACTAGTAGCCTTTCATAGCCTTCTCTTCCATGGACTTGTCCATTCCCCTTTAAAGCCATTCAAATTGGTGGCCGTCACTTCATCCTGTAGCAGTGAATTCCATAGTTTGACTCTGTCCTGAATCTCTCACCAATCAGCTGCATGGGATGACCCCATTGGGTTCTACTATTATGACAGAGGGAGAAAAATGTCTCCCTATCCACTTTCACCACACAAGACATAATGTAATACATATTAGCCTCCTTTTTTCCAAGCTAAAGAAGCCCAGCTGTTGTAACCTTCCTTCATAGGTTAGTTGCTCCAGCCCCTTGATCGTATTAGTTGCCCTTTTCTGCATGTTTTCTACAATATTGTTTTTTAGGTGCAGTGACCAGAACTGTACACAGCTTTCAAAGTGTGGTCGCACCATACAATCCTTTCTATGATGAGGATGATATTAGAAGAGCCCTGAGCTCACTCAATGAGCCTTGGTTTGCATCTGAGTGAGGTTCATGTGGGACAGCTGAGCCATCCTTAAAGCTCTGAAAGGGAGACATCTTGGATCAGCCATGATTTCTATACATGATTTATTTCTGATGTATCTACCTGGCCTTCCTATATTACATATAACCAGAGTGGCTAACAAACCATAAAACCTTGACAAAATAAAGCACAGTTCACTTCAAAAGAGGTGATTTATGATGATCTCATGCGTGACCAGTCCAAATTTTGCTCTAGTCTCTACTCTGCAGTGGATTTATTGAGTGGGATTTTGCATCTCCCTGTCCCGCAACTTGTTACACTATCTGTCAAATGGGAATAATTCCATATTCTTGTCACTGCAATTTTACCTAAGTTAAAATTCGAAGCAAACATTGAAGTGTGTCTCTCTCTGTGTGAAATTCCTTCTCAGATGAAGCATCTGGTGAAAGTTGAGGAATGCCTACTGAGTTTCTGATAAGATTAGCTTAACTCAAAATGTGGTCTCACACATCCTTAGGACTGACCATGGTCTTTCTCTTTGGGTTGTTGCAAAGATAACTGAAATAACAATTGCTAACTTAGTTGCTCCTGAACGCTGCCCTATAAGATGTTTTTAACAATGATTCTCTTCTCCGGACAGTGACATCTCTGGAAAGGAGCCTTAAGTCTCTTGGGACACCAAATGACACACTAGAACTGCGTGATGGCCTGTGAGTCTCTTTCTTTTGCCTGTGGTTGCCTGTTACCCTCTTTTCTTCCAAATTCCTCCTTTGTCTCTTGTCTTTATGTTTGCTTTCGTTACATCTAATTCTGTTCTAAGCTGGTACTTTTTACCAACTGAAGCTGGTATGCCAACTCCAACACTGTCTGAAGAGGGAGAATCTTGCCTCAGTTGTTCTTGCTGTGGTGACAGCCAGGCTGGACAGCCAGAGCACACTCTGCATGGAGCTGCCTTTGAAGACAGTTCAGAAACTTCAGCTTTTAAGGGGAAAATTGAAGGATAATGTAATTAACCAGACTCCATGATTACTAGTGACAATCCTTCTATATCTCACTTGGGTTCAGAGCGATGTGGTTGTCTTGACACACTGAGAAGAGGTGAGTCACACAGACAACAGCATAAATTGGACAGTATGCTTTTTTAAAAACATAATAAAACATAAAAATACACAATGTAACATACATACACACCTTTCATACTTAAAAGAGAAATAGAAGGATCTGTCTTCTTTCTGAAAGGAGCTAAGACCAGTCCTGAATGAAGTGGTGGCCCTGCACCTCTGGAATCAGCTTCTAGCACGTGTTCATCACACAGCTTCTTTGCAGGTTTTCAGGAAAGCTCTGGAGACCCATCTGTTTTCGCTGGTCTTTCCATGGAGTGTTTGCTGCAGGTTTATCCCTTTCTATAGTATTTTTTTGTGTTCATTGATATTTTTTTTCTTTTGAATTTGTTTTACATAGTATTGTATAGTTTTTTCTTGTACACTGCTTGAGAAGGTTCTACCCTTAAAGGCCTATAAATCATTTTAAATTCATAAATAAAATTCTCTTATGTTACAGCATGTTGTTGCTATCTTAAGCATTGGTGTGGAAATGTTATCCTGGACTTTTTAAATCATCATTCATATTTTGTGTTGAGGGGTGTGTGGAGTAGTTAATATATAAGTATCAAAAGTGAGCATCCTGCCTAGGAAGTCACTAGGAAGCGGGTCAAAAATAAACCTGCTGGTATCATAATGGCTTTATATAAATCTAGGGTGCAGCTACATGGAGAAAGTGGATAGGGAGAAGTTTTCCTGCCTTTCTTATAATACTAAAGCCTGGGATCATCCAATGAGCTACACTGTGAGAGATTGAAGACTAGAGTGGCCATGTGTCCTCTTTTACAGAGGACAGCCCTCTATTTGAAAGGTTGTCAGAGGACCATCCTCTATTTTAAGGCATCCTCTATTTTAAGACATCCTCTTTTGAAGGACTGCCCTGTTCAGTTCCAGTTTAAAGATAAAGAACCATAAGAACCATTGCCCATCAACACGTAGCAACTGGGCAGCAGACTGAACAGACAGGCACACAGGACACCTGGTCACAGCCTTCCATACTATGGTGAGATTTCATTTCTTTTATTACATTTCTATACCACCCAATAGCCAACACTTTCTGGGCAGTTTACAAAGGATAAATACCTAAAAATACAATATTATACATAATATAAAAACCATTTACACACACCCACACACATATGTTAATGACTGACAATTTTTGTGAACCGCACGAGAGCTTTGGCTATTGGGTGGTATGGAAATAAATAAATAAAGAAAAATAATGTACTGTATTTCTATTTACATTATAATAATCATTTCTAAATTTGCATCTGTACATATAAATCAGCATATACAGATGTTACTCAGATCCCAGTCCTCTCTTAGGAGGTTGGACTCGATGGCCTTGTAGGCCCCTTCCAACCCTACTATTCTATGATTCTTTTGGTTATGCATTTTCTCTTTTGGGATGATTCACAAGTAGCCACCCTATTTAGGACTGATAAAAGGAAGGACTTCTTTATAAAGCACGTAGT
This sequence comes from Heloderma suspectum, assembly GCF_057233095.1. Taxonomy (NCBI): domain Eukaryota; kingdom Metazoa; phylum Chordata; class Lepidosauria; order Squamata; family Helodermatidae; genus Heloderma; species Heloderma suspectum. The sequence goes on from NC_139461.1 coordinate 10,049,967, forward strand.
GAAACATTGGGCTTTGGCTCCACAACGTGTGGTGAGGGCCACCAACCTAGATGCCTTTTAAGGGAGATTTCATTTATTTCATGTCATTTATTATATTTCTATACTGCCCCATAGCTGAAGTTCCCTGGGTGGTTCACAAAAGTTGTGACAATTCCATGCAAGATACAGGCTACTAGTCATGGTGGCCATATGGCATCAGGATCACAAGTCATATGCCTCTGAATTAAGGATGAACAGACTGTGTAAAATCCTCTCCCTTTGTATGTCACGGATGGCCAGGTGCCTTTTGTTCCATTGTCCGCTCACAGACCGATGTAAACTTTTTCTTCTTCCGTCATGCAGGAAATATGCAAATAATTATGTAAGAGGTTTCGTAAGAATTCACATAATTTACCTTAGTATGTAACCTTTAGCATATTATCTCCCATTCCATTCCACTTTTCCTCAGCAGAAACTTGCATATTTTCCTATGGATAAATATGCGTAAATTTCAGGAAGTAAAAAACAAATCTGAAAGTCCACGGACCCTGTGTAGCCTTGCTCCACAGCGGATTCCACAAGTCGGATACTTAGAAATACGAGCTCATTTTAGTCCATCTTGAATTTCTCCAGCATCCCTCCTCTGAATACTAGTCACTGTGTTCCCAGGAGTGGGCGTGGCCCATGGCCCTCATGCCCTTTTGGTGGGCTTCCCCTAGGCATCAGGTTGGCCACTATGGGACACAGAATAGTAGTCTAAATAAGGATGCTAGACTAGATAGGCCATTAGTCAGGTCCAGTCCAGGAGAGCTCTTCTCATATGCCTATGTACTGGGTGATACTGCAGCCTAGGAGTTTTCCCATTCTTCGAGGACTGAGAGGCACTGCTGGGAGATTGCAGCTTCCATTACCTATTTAAGGACAACCATGATTGGTAAGCACACAAGGCTGGAGCCTGCAGCAGCGCCACCATCAGGTAGGGGAGTAGTGTTCGGAGTCTGGGAATTCACCAAAGGCAGTTTTCCCAGGGCCTCCCAGAATGGAGATTTTCTCCCCCTGGTTCTCCTTTTCTTTTCTTTTTTGAACGTGTACACCACCCATTCCTCCGAAGCTGGTCACCTATTTCTCCTTGAACACCCTTTGATTTAGAAGGTGTTTAGAGAATAATGGGAGAGCATTTGGTAGCTTGATAGCTTTTATTGTTTACATTTTAAGTAGGGCTTTAATTACACAGTAAAACAGTTGCATGCTTCAAGTCTGTGTGCAGCTCTGTTTCAAAGGACACAGAGATGCCAGTGTCAAGGAAGGAAAATGAAGGGCAGGGGGAATCTGTAAAAATGCTTAGGGTGCAATCCTATGCATGTTTAGACAGGAAATCTTCTGCCCAGCATGACTAGCTGGGGAGTACTGGAAGTTGTAGGACTTTGCTTCTGTCTAACGATGCATAGGATTGCAACCTGCATGGTTTTGTCTGCATTTTTGTTTGGGAAAGACACTTACTTTCATTTATACACATCGTCCAGTGTTGTTGGTGACTTCAAAAAAAGAAGAAGAAATGAAAAGGTGTGTTATGTTAAGTATTTCCTGACATAGAAGAACGTAAGAAGAGCCCTTCTGGATCAGATCCAGGGTCCATCTAGCCCAGCATTCTGTTCACACAGAATGTGAACTGTGTGGGCCAACCACTGTGTGGGCCCCTGTGTGGGCCAACCTGTGACAGGCCAAGCAGCTGTCGACCAGGAACCCACAAGAAAGGCATGAGCGCAACAGCACCCTCCTGCCCATGTTCCCCAGCAACTGGTGTGCATGGTCATACCGCCTCTGGTACTGGAGGTAGCACATAGCCCTCATTTTAGCCACTCATTTCACTCCTCAGTTCACTTCAGAGCTAGTGTGGTGTAGTGGTGAGTGTGTTGAATTGAGACTCTGGAGATCTGGGTTCTAGTCCCCACTTGGCCATAAAACTCAGCGCGGGACTTTGGGCCAGTCACTAACTTTCATCACAACCCACCTTATAGGGTTGTTGTGAGGATAATTCAGAGCAGAAGAGGACCATCCAAGCTGCCTTGGGTTCATTGCAAGAGGAAAATAGGTGGGGTATGAATTTAATAATCAATGAAGTGAAATCTCACCTTATCCATGAACTTGCTGGATGGCCATAAGCAGCCCCACCCCATCTGTAAAATGAGGATGATACTGGCCTATTTATCATTGTAGCAAGTGGCGAAATACTGTCTATGAAATGTATTGAAAGGTTGTCACAGAGAGGAAGGCCAGGATCGTTTCTCAATCATCCCAGAGGGCAGGACACGGAATAATGGGCTCAAGTGGCAGGAAGCCGGATTCCGGCTGAACATCAGGAAAAACTTCCTGACTGTTAGAGGAATATGACAATGGAACCAATTCCCTAGGGAGGTGGCGGGCTCTCCCACACTGGAGGCATTCAAGACGAGGCTGGACAGCCACCTGTCAGGGATGCTGTGACCTGGATTCCTGCATTGAGCAGGGGGTTGGACTCGATGGCCTTGTAGGCCCCTTCCAATCCTACTATTCTATGATTCTATTGAACATCTAGGAAAGATACTATATCAAGGTCCTGAACCAACAGCTGTAGTCAGTGATGGAGTGGAAATGGCCCAACCAGCTAAGACTTAATCCAGGCAAGACAGAGGTGCTTTTGGTCAGTAGGAAGGCTGATAGGTGGCTTGGCATATAGCCTTTTTTGGAGTTATGTTCTTCCACCCTAAAAACAGGTTGACAACTTTGGAGCGCTTCTGGACCCAACTGTGCTCCCTGGTGGTAAAGGATGATTTTTGTACAGTTTGGGCACCGCACAAGCCACACCCATTCCTGGAAAGGGTGGTCCTCTTGCCTTTATCACATCCAAGTTAGATCGCTACATGCTTTGTGTGAGTCTGCTTTTAAAAAGCGTTCGGAAAATTCACCTGGTTCACAACCAGGGATGTATGAGGAATTGGCTTAGTTCGTTTTTTTATCAGGATTTACCCAGTTCACACCTTCCGGACCAAACACGGGCTCTGTACGTTTCCGAACTTGCAGTGTGATTCATGAACTCACCACAACTGTGCTCAACAGCATGCGCACATTTGAAAACCTCACATGAAGAAATGCGTACTTTTGAAAAACGCGCACAAGTACACTTTAATCAATGCATTGCATTTCAAAGGGCTGCATACATTTCAAAGATTTGGGGAAATATGCAGGGAAGTCCACACAGATTTTCATGTGAAAAGAAACACAAAAAACAAAACTAAGCTTGCAGTCAGATGCAGATTCGAGTCGGAATGAGCTTCGAGATGGAATCAGAGAATTTCTGTGAGCTTCAGTTTGGCTGATGCGCGCATCCCTATTCAAAACACTGTGACCAGAGTTTTGACTGGAACCCATTTTTCAAAATATTTGACACTTTTATTGTGCAACTTTCATTGACTCTCGGTCTGTTTCCAAGCCAAGGTCAAAGGGATAGTCATTACCTTCAAAGCCCTAAATCAGGGGGTGGGCAACAAGTAGATCTCCATATGGTTTGGACTTCAATTCCCAGCATTCCTGACCATTAGCGATGCTGGCAGGGGTTTCTGGGAGTTGAAGTCCAAAACATCTGGTGATCTACCTTCTGCCCACCCCTGCCCTAAACGATGTGGGACCTTAAGGGACTGTCTTCTCTTACATGATCTTGCCCCATCTGCTTAGGCCTACAGGGGAGTCTCTGTCTCCAACCACCAGGAGAAATGTAGTGCTGAGCAAAGAGGGTTGGAATGTAATTGGGCTGTCCATGAGCCCATCCTGGCAGCAAACCTCCAGCCTGATGTTTATCTCAAACTAGGAGAGCTGATAGCCCTGATCATACTGGGAGCTCCACAGGATTTCGATCTCTCCTTTAATTGCTACGCCTCTACCTTGGGATCAACTTACAAAGTGTAACAGGGAGAGCATTTAACAAAGATCATCCAAGGTGGAGGCCCACGTGCTTAGTAAAATGTATAATGAATAATGAATAATTACCCACGTTATTTGAATATTTCTTTATTAAATGTACATACCACTCAACTGGCAAATGCCCTTGGGGCAGTTTACAATAATACAACTACAACAACGGAACCAAAACGATAAATCAAACAATGAACAGTTCAACATATTAAAACATTACAAATATTAAAAAGCCAGCAGTAAAAGTTAACAATGACTATTTGCTGGAAGAGAAAGATCTTAACCTGTTGTTTAAACATATACAATGAAGATGTCAGGTGGATCTCCCTGAGAAGGGCATTCCACTGACAGGGGCCCACTACAGAGAGGACTCTTTGACTGGTAGCCAACCATCACACACTTGTGGCTGTGGCACCCAGGACACCTTCGGTCTAGACCACTGAGATAAATAAGGATATATGTGGTTCCCCATTAAAAATAAAATAATAGAATTGAGATGTAAAAGGTTTTAGAACAAATTACCATCTTTGTTCTTGTTGTTCAGTCGTTAAGTCGTGTCCGACTCTTCGTGACCCCATGGGCCATAGCACGCCAGGCCTTCCTGTCCTCCGCTTTCTCCCGGAGTGTGCTCAGGTTCATATTCATTGCACTCTCCACTTTCACCCTCAACAAGAGGCTCTTTAGGTCCTCTTCGCGTTCTGCCATTAGGGTGGTATCGTCTGCATATCTGAGGTTGTTGATAATTCTCCCGGCAATCTTAATTCCGAGCTGTGATTCATCCAAACCGGCGTTTCTCATGATGTATTCCTGCATATAAGTTAAATAAGCAGGGCAACAATATGCAGCCTTGTCGTACTCCTTTCCCAATGTTGAACCAATCGGTTGTTCCATGTCTGGTTCTTATTGTTGCTTCTTGTTCCTCGTACAGGTTTCTCAGGAGACAGGTAAGGTGGTCTGGTACTCCCATCTGTTTAAGAATTTGCCAGAGTTAGTTGTGATCCACACAATCAAAGGCTTTAGCATAGTCAATGAAGCAGAAATAGACATTTTTCTGGAATTCTCTTGCTTTCTCCATGATCCAGCAAATGTTGGCGATTGGATCTCTAGTTCCTCTGCCTCTTTGAAACCCAGCTTGTACTTCCGGTAGTTCCCAGTTCACATACTGCTGAAGCCTAGCTTGTAGGATTTTGAGCATAACCTTGCTGGCATGTGAAATGAGCGCAATTGTGCGGTAGTTTGAACACTCTTTGGCATTGCCCTTCTTTGGAATTGGAATATAAACTGACTAGGGATGTACGAAAGTGACTTACCTTTTCGTGGATTCTGTTCATGGTGGGATTCCTGTCGGAATCCTCGACGGGGGGGGAGGCGATCCGGTCCTCCCCCCCGTAATCCTTGACGGCCGGCTCTGCTCTGCGGTGGCTGCTGGGTAAAAAAAAAAAAAGGCGTACGCAAATGGCGGCGGCTATGGCCGCCGCCATTTGCGTTCCTTATTTTTCGCCGTCTTAGTCTACGTAAATATTTATGTAGACTATGACGGCGAAAATAAAGGGGAACACAAATAGCGTAGTGGGCGCTATTTGCGTCCCTTTTTGATTCGCCGTTTTATTTATTTATTTATTTATTTATTTATTTCTATACCGCCCAATAGCCGAAGCTCTCTGGGCGGTTCACAAAAACTAAACTAAACTAGTTTTAGCCTATGTTACGTATGTAGCCTACGTTACGTATGCATTTTGTTTTTGTTTTTAACCGGGATGTGATAAGCTACATAAGTCTTTACGTAGCCTATCACATCCCTGTAAAACAACAACAACAACAACACCAAACGCCAGACTGCAAATGGCGGCGGCAGCTGGTCAGAAGACCAGCCGCCGAAGCTGCCGCCGCCAGAGCCCGAGATTCTCTGACATCCCTAAAACTGACCTTTTCCAGTCTTGTGGCCACTGTTGAGTGTTTCAAATGTGTTGGCATATTGAGTGCAGCACTTTAACAGCATCATCTTTTAGGATTTTAAATAGTTCAGCTGGAATACTGTAATCTCCACTAGCTTTGTTGTTAGTAATGCTTTCTAAGGCCCACTTGACTTCACTCTCGAGGATGTCCGGCTCAAATTCAGTGACTGCACTATCATGGCTATCAGGGACATTAAGATCTTTCCTGTATAGTTCTTCTGTGTATTCTTTCCACCTCTTCTTAATCACATCTGCTTCTGTTAGGTCCCTGCCTTCTTTGTCTTTTATCATGCCCATCTTTGCACAAAATGTTCCCTTGAGATCTCTGATTTTCTTGAAGAGATCTCTAGTCTTTCCCATCCTGTTGTTTTCCTCGATTTCTTTGCATTGTTCATTTAAGAAAGCCTTCTTGTCTCTCCTTGCTATTCTCTGGAACTCTGCATTCAGTTGGATATATCTTCCCCTTTCTCCCTTGCTTTTCGCTTCCCTTCTTTCCTCAGCTACTTGTAAAGCCTCCTCAGACAGCCACTTGGCTTTCTTGCATTTCTTTTTTCTTTGGGATGGATTTCGTTGCTGCCTCCTGAACAGTGTCACGGACCTCCGTCCATAGTTCCTCAGGCACTCTGTCTAATCCCTTAAATCTATTCCTCACCTCCACTGTATATTCATAAGGGATATGATTTAGGTCATACCTGAATGGTTTAGTGGTTTTCCCTACGTTCTTCAATTTAAGCCGAAATTTTGCAAGAAGCAGCTCATGATCTGAGCCACAGTCAGCTCCAGGTCTTGTTTTGACTGACTGTATAGAGCTTCTCCATCTTTGGCTGCAAAGTACATAATCAATCTAATTTCGATACTGACCATCTGGTGATGTCCATGTGTAGAGTCGTCTCTTGTGCTGTTGGAAAAGAGTGTTTGCTATGATCAGCATGTTCTCTTGGCAAAACTCTATTAGCCTTTGTCCTGCTTCATTTTGTACACCAAGGCCATGCTTGCCTGTTATCCCGGTGATTTCTTGACTTCCTACTTTAGCATTCCAATCCCCTATGATGAAGAGGACATCTTTTTTTGGTGTTAGTTCTAGAAGGTGTTGTAGGTCTTCATAGAACCGATCAACCTCAGCTTCTTCAGCCTCAGTGGTTGGGGCATAGACTTGAATTACTGTGATGTTGAATGGTTCGCTTTGGATTCGTACAGAGATCATTCTGTCGTTTTTGAGATTGTGCCCCAGTACTGCTTTTCCCACCCTTTTGTTGACTATGAGTGCTACTCCATTTCCCCTAAGGGATTCTTGCCCACAGTAGTAGATATGATGGTCACCTGAATTAAATTCACCCATGCTTGTCCATTTTAGTTCGCTGATTCCCAAGATGTCGATGTTCAATCTTGCCATCTCATGTTTGACCACCTCCAGCTTACCTTGATTCATTGACCTTACATTCCAGGTTCCTAAACAATATTGTTCTTTACAGCATCGGATTTTCTTTTCACCACCAGACACATCCATAGCTGAGTGTCCTTTCGGCTTTGGCCCAGCCGCTTCACTCTTTCTGGTGCTACTTGGAAATTCCCTCTGCTCTTCCCCAGTAGTATATTGGACACCTTCTGACCTGAGGGGCTCATTTTCTGTCGTCATATCTCTTAGCCTTGTGATACGTTCCATGGGGTTTTCTTGGCAAGAATACTGGAGTGGGTTGCCATTTCCTTCTCCAGTGGACCACATTTTGTCAGAACTCTCTGCCATGACCTGTCCATCTTGGGTGGCCCTGCACGGCATAGTTTATGGCATCTATCTTGAGTAAAAATAATAATAATAAATCACTGCAGTGCCCAGTTCAATTGTCAAGTGTTTCCATATATATATGTATGTATGTATGTGTATATATATACACACACACACACACACATACATACATACAGTATGTGTGTGTGTGTGTGTGTATATATATATAGAGATATATATATATATATATATGTAACATTTATGTCAGATGGAAGCTTTTAAGTGTCAACATTTCTAATGGAGGGTAAGATTTTAATATTATTTCTTTGGGTTTTGTTATTCTGCTTGTGTAAGCTTTATGCAAATGATTTCCATAAATATTTTGAAATGGTGTGTCAAGTCTGTTGATATGTTAAACCCTTCAAAGTAATATCGTCCCGGTTTAATGTCAAAACTGTTTGGTTTAAGTATATCTAGTCACAGTGTGTTTATCAGGCCTAGTATCGGCTTCATGGGAGGCCTAATTGAGATAGCGGGGGTTCGGGGCGGGGATTCCTCCGAATGCAACCTTTGCACTTCTCATCTGATCTACACAATGTGTGAAGTGGTATACTTAGAATCATAGGGTCAGAAGGGGCCTACAAGACCATCGAGTCCAAACCCCTGCTCAGTGCAGGAAGCCTGATTCCCAGGAGGTCTCCCATCCAAGTACTAACCAGGGCTGACCCTGCTTAGCTTCTGAGATCAGACGAGATAAGGACATCCAGCCTACTTGGGACAGAGCAAGGCAATGCCAATATCGTACATAGAATTCAGCTTTGCCAACACTGGGCTGGTTGTACAACCATAGAGTTGTATGCACAGATTTCATTTTTATCCTGCCCTTCCTCCAAGGAATACAGGATGTTGTACATGCCCCCCACCTTCATTTTATCATCCCAACAATGATGTGAACCTTAGGCTGAGAGACAGGAACTGGCCACTCTGTGAGCTTCTTGGTTGAATTTGAATTTGAAATGTGAATTTGAACCTGGGTCTCCCTAGGCCGTGTCTGTGTCCAGGACATTGCTCTCATTGTAAGGGACACACTGATACTTGTTTAGGATTGGCTGAGAACTTTGTTTCAGTTCCTTTTTAATGAGAATTTACCGAATTTTGTGAAGTTCTTCACATCTGCCAGAGAAAGAACTTGAGATTTAAAAACAAAATAGTGAATGTGAGAGCAATTTGCATTGAAAGGCCTTTAAGGGTACAATCAGCCTCCGAATTCAGGCATCCTATGCAGGGTGGGAGGAGTGCAGAGACGTTCATTGCCTCCGTGCCTCTCTCACCCTGCATTTTGGCTAGATAGGAGATTTTGCCCATCTAGCTCGGGTTCTGCGGAGCGGGAGGGAAGGAGGCTGGGGCGGCTGGAGGTTTCTTCTCTGGTCTCAAATCCAGGAATCTGAAATGCGCTATGGCTCAGGGGCCATAGGATTGCTCTCCCCCAAAGATAAATTGCCTACCTCCCTTAGCAGAATGTCCCAATACCGAAAAGCTGATATAATGGGGAATCCCTTCCTAATATTTCACTGAAATCTTTCCCTGAACGTATCTCCCTAATGCTGGGAAATTCTGGGAGATATAGAACTTTTTTCTGGTTAAACATGTGTAGGATTGTACCCTAAATCTACCAGGTAAGGTGAATAGTGAACCCACTCCCCTCCCTATTTCTTTTAGAGACTTCATGCCTCCCTCCGCCCCCAAACAGTGGAATTGTAAGCCTGTTTCCCCAGGAGTCGATCCCAATGATTTGAGCAGTTTCAAACCCACTGGACTCAAGGTCCTCTTATATTCACAGAAATATAACATCTGGAGCAGCCGAACACACAGTTCAGCAGTGAGGAATCTGCCTCTAGAGTTTTAGGTAAATTATCCCCAGACATCCCATGGATCCAAACAGGGAAGAGGTTGCCTCTGTAGAGAAATGTCTGAACTGCACTTGAAAATGCTATTGCTAACCACTGCAATTTGAATGGGGAAGCTCATTGTCTGAATGGAAAGTGCCCACGGGAAGAAAGTTGCTTAGCATTTCACGTATGCAGCCTGGTTTCTGTTGCTGTCAGGGGCAGGTATTCATTGCTCAGCCGAGTCCTTCGGGGGGTTGACGTGTTAATCCAATCAAGTTGATATTCAGTGAAATCTGTACATTGGCTCAGTGGGAGGACTGGCTTATTCCTGGAGATTTATGTCAAGCCAGAAGCTGGAAGCCACTTCTCTTCTGATAGTTTCACATCTCTGATCATTTGACTTTGATTGCCAAGAGTTATTTAAGTTGCCTTGTCTACCAAAGCGACACCATTTAATCTGAAGTGGCTTCTGGTAGCATGCATTCTAGTTTTTTTCCGAATCTTTACACACAAGGGTTCAGCTGTGTAGCTTTTTCGATGAAACAGGGGGTCTGCCTTGGGGATGGAACGGCAGGTTAAGGAAGCGAGCTCTGTTTAGTTGTGCAATTATTATTATTATTTATTACCTGTCTATACCATCCCATAGCTGAAGCTCATTCATCTAGGGGTCTACAACATGGTGCCTGTGGGCATCTCTCTTGATGCCCACCAGATTCCCTGACCCTCCTGATTTTAATTTATGTCTTAACATTTCTTTTTCTTAATGAGGAGGCTGCCATGCTGCAAAGAAAAGTGCTGCCCACAAGCACCATCTTTATTTGGGTTCAATTGAGTGGTTTGGTGTTGTGGAGCTCAGACCCCACTTCTGCCTTGTACTTAGGTTCTTCGGCATGTTACTATTGTTTTAGGCTCACCAGTTTGCCTTCTGGGAAAATAGGTATTTTTGTGACCAGCCATGCCCACCAAGGCAGCTATTTTATGAATGGACACCTCCTTGCCTCCCCCCCACACCATTGCAGGTGTTTAGGCCATGGCAAACCTCAAAGAAAACCAGTGCAGAGATTTGAGATTGCATTGCAAATGATGGGAGTAGTGTAGCCACTTATTTATAGGGATGTCACAGAAGTCCCACAGCGGGGTGGAGTCTAGTGGATCCCCCCCCCCAGCTCGGCCTACCCTACTCCCGTACTCCAGTCCACAGACCACCGCTCTTGCCTGACTCGGTGCGCACCGTTTACACCTGTAATATGGTGTACTTGGCTGCTTTACAGCAGCCATTTGCATAAAAGGCCCTTTACGTAAAAGAATGAGCTTCAATTTTTATGCAAAATGGTGGTTTGCTGAGGGATCAGCCAGCTGTGCACTGCTCTCCGGATGCTTGAGGACTACCTGGCGTCTCTCCACACACGCCAAGTGGGGCAGGCAAATTTCAGGGGTCCAGCGAGCAGCACACAAGGTGGACTTGGGTGAGTCTGTCCATCCCTACTTGTGAATTGCCCCGAAAGACAAAGTGCATCACCAAAAAAAGAGGACAAAAGAGAACACTGATTTGCATGACATGTGGATATACTAATTAATATGTATAGATGCACATTTAGAAATAATTATTAAAATTATATAGAAATATAGTATGTATGTATGTATTTCTATACCACCAATAGAAATATAGTCCATCTCACCACAGAGTGGAAGACTGTGACCAGCCGATCTGTGTGCCTTGCTCAGTCTGTTGTCCAGTTAGTGTTGATGGGCAACTTCAAGGTCCTTTTGCTCTTCCTTCTGAGGGTTCTTCATCTTTATGGAGATGAAGACTTGGACAGCCCTTCAAATTGAGGGCACCTTCAAATTTGAGGACAGTCCTTTGGCAGGCCTTCCAATACAGGGCTGTCCTCTGTAAAAGATGACACAGAGCCACCCTAGGTGGGTGAGATGAATGATCTTATCAGCAGAGTTCTGGATAGAGGTTGCAGACTGAGGTGTGACAAGGGAAAGCAAGAGATCAGAAACGTACAGTAGTCAACGTGGGTGATGAATAGGCCGAAGTGATGGGGAGAGCCTAGTAGGTGTTCACTGTGTTGGTCTATGATGAGTGATGTGCCATGGTGAGGGACTGAGGAAAGAAGAACTGAAGATAAGTGCCTGATATCTCTTACTAATTGCTGTGGACCAAGCTTTTTTGTTTGTTTGTTTGTTTGTTTGTTTGTTTCCCAGGTTTTATTTCCATCTTCTCTGGCCTAATCCAGATATTTGTTTTGAAAGTAGCACATTAAAAGCCGATGAACAAATTACAGGGGAGAGGGGTATACGAACTCCCATGTTAGTTCAATGCTGTTTGCTCCGTTTTATTCCCCTGGCTGCTGCTTCTCAGCTTAATTTTTCTCCTTCTTTGCCTTCACCGTACTACCATGCTTACCTTCACTTGCCATCATTGACTTTCAGTCTGGTTAGCTGTGGCAAACCTGCATATGTAAGATTATGATGTCAGCAACAAAATTCACATGGGTCATAACCGCCTATCAGATTAAAGGGTCATAAGGGGAAATGAAAGATGAGTAGTGAGGGCCAAGAAATTTCAGGGGGGGGGGGAGTTGAGAAGAAGTAACTGTGGAGTGGAGGGAACAGTACAAAAAAGGGGACCAAACCAAATTGAAGCAAACTGACAATCTTAAGAGTCCTGAATACCCCCCCCCCCCAAATGAACACAAAGGTTGGTATGTAGCCCTAGTCTACAGACATGGCTGGCATGGAAGGTTAATAGTACTTCCCTTATTTTCTGAGTGGCCAATAATATAATCTGATTTCTTGTTTGAGAGAAAAGCAGGAACATGTCATGTACATATTGGCTTATACTTCTCTCATTTTAACCCTAACAATCTGACGTCCTGCACTGAGCAGGGGGTTGGACATGATGGTCTTATAGGCCCCTTCCAACCCTACTATTCTATGACTCTATGACTTTTTATTTCTTCCCATCCCTTTTCTCACACCCAAGAGTAAGTTGCAGCTCTGAGTCACAGTTCCTTAAGGCCAGCTATCTCAGCAAATAAAGGTTTATGTAGCTGGTGCTGAGAGTGCCTCCTGTTTATCAGGTAATAATGGCTTCCTAGCTCTGAAGGCTTCAGAACTTGTTCACTCCGTGATGAAGTGCCATTACTAAATGATACCAGTGCTGGATGTCTGACGCGCGGTGTAGTTCACTGCCGTATCACCCTGAAGTGTCAGACCATATTACTGAGCGCCACATTGTCAAGGGCCATGCAGGGCTGGTGTTGTGCAGTTGTTAAGAGGAAGCTTAGGACGTTTTCTTTTTTCTAGGCCAAAGTATTTGCATACTCTGGTGGTGGCTCTCCATGTCTCATCATCATGGTCAGCATTGTAGTCTTTGTAGTCAGCTGCTTCCTGATAAATGTAAGGTTCTGTATCTACACACAACAGATCGAAGGAACAAGCATAGGATGGGTGAGACGTTGCAGAAGCTCGTGTGGAAAGCATCTCAGGCTCAGCATCTCAGTTGATCATAAGCTCAACATGAGCCAGCAGTGTGATGCGGCTGCTAAAAAAGCAAACACAAACTTAGACTTCATTAACAGAAGCATAACACAGCTACATGTAAGGGAGAAGTGTTCTAGCTCCTCTTAACAAGAGCAGCAACAGATGAAGTCACTTGAGCTCTAGTGCCTTACAGTTCCCAGTTAAGACACTGTCTGTCACCCTTGGGGCTAAACGACACATTACCTTTAATACGTAGGCAGCTACATCACTGCATTTTTTTCTTACTCTAATGTAAGTGTCAGAGACCCCATCCAGATTGGGAACTTTGTGTGGGGGTGTAGAGGCGTTTTGAACATTCCTGCCCATTGTGATCCCAACCTGGCACACCCCGCCAACACACACCTGCACACCTGCAATTTACATGGGAACCCCCCCCCACACACACACACACACATTCCCTGTGGGAGATTATTATTATTATTTTTCTATGCAACTTGCGGGTCTGAAGGTTCCAATTTTGGGGTGTGAGGGGAAAAGGTAGGTATGAGCAAAGAAGTAATATTTGAGATCACTAGAATTCTCTGAACAATGCCTCACTGCTCCTCTCATGCCTGATTTCTATTCACATTTGCAATCCCTGCTCACTCTGTGCTAATGGGAAAATTGTGCAAATCGAGCAGCAATCAAAAGTGAAATTGGGGCAAATTTCCCCAAATTTCCTCCATAGACTAAAGCAGGGCTGATTCAATCAATAGGGGAATTTGCACAAATTAGGAAATTTCCACAAAATCATTCTGGGAAAGTTGCGCAAACCAAATGTGAGCACATGTCCCAAAATTTGTGGACATTTCTGGTTCTCATGCTCGAGCTTATGATCGTGTTCAGGGCTCCAAACAGGGCATGCTTGCATGTTTTGCAAGCAAAAATGAATTCTTATACATCCCTAGAAATAGGCTTAAAACTTCACCTACAGTGCAAACATTTGAGGTCTCCTGAACTCTTCATCAAGGTAGATGGTGAACAAAGTACAAAAAGGGATGGGGTGGCTGGTGTTCAAGGCATAGAGCAGGGGTGGGCAGCTTGTGGCCCTCCAGATGTTGGACCTCAACCCCCATCAGCTCTAGCCAGCACAGCCAATGGTCAGGATTGCTTGGAGCTGAAGTCCAAAAACATGTGGAGGGCCAAAGTTGTCCACCACTGGCACTGAGTCTGCCTTTAATCACAGTCTTACAATGGAATGTAGGAGGAGGTAGCAGATTCAGATCAGCTCTTACTAGGTGCACCTAGGACTGTCCTTTGGACTGCGCAGGTGAAGAAATGTACAATGGTTTCTGAAAATATAAGTTGTTACCCAGATCTGACTCCATAATTAGGTTAAACGTGCTGGTTCCTTGGTAGGTGGAAAACAGAAAGAACGAGAAACTAAAGATTAAAGATTAATTTTAGGTGGTATACTAGGTAAAAGAAGAAGCCCACTTGGGTAGCTTTATGTAGTAGCAGTAGAAAGCTACAACAATAGCACTCGGCAGTCTCGCTGCCATTGCATATACCATTTCCAACATGCTAAGGAAAGGTCAGTTTCCATTTCAATTATAAATCTCATCTCCATGTTTTAAAGGGATGCCTGTAACTGCTCAAGAGGTCATTTTCCTTGCTTCATTTTTAGAAGTATATACATATTATTTAGGAAACGGCCTTTTAGAATGTTATTTGTTGTTGTTGTTGTTGTTGTTCGTCTTCTTCTTTAAAGTTTCTATGTGGGTGTCTGAAAATACTTCCGATGGTATGTAATCTGCAGCAAGCTATCCAAATGCAATCTTAGACTCCCATCGACAGAAGCATAAGGCAAGAGGAAAGTGTTGCAGCTCCTCTGCACAACGATAGCAGCACTTAGTCTCCCCTTTCCCTTCTCACTTGGGAGGTGCGGGGTGCACTATATGAGGGGAATCTCCCTGTTATCTCTGATCTGTGATTGAAGATAATACCCCCCCACACTTCATGCTGCCCCTCTCCGATTGGGAGGGGGAGCAATGTACTCAGTGCTGTGCCCATGGCAGGAGCTCTTTGTGGGGAAGGTGAAAGATGAGTGAAGTTGGCTCCCGGCTGAAGAGCCAATTGCTAGCAGCTAGGAGTGCACGAAAGCCACTTACCTGGTCTCGCAGCTTGTTCGCGGTGGGGGGGAGGCGCTTCGCTGCTCTCCCCCTGAAGTTCAGGCCGGGGGGGGGAGGCTTCCCGCCTCGCCCAGCCGAAATTCAGGCCGGGGGGAGGCTTCCCGCCTCGCCCGGCCAAAATTCAGGCCGGGGAGGAGGCGCCTCGCCTCGCCCGGCCGTGAAATAAAAAGTTAAAAAAAAAAAACGCCCCCTGATAGGCTACGTGACGATTAACATAGCCGGTCACAGCTAGATCTGCAAAGTCAGCCGTGATAGGCTACATTAATCATCACATAGCCTATCACGGGTGACTTAAAAAAAAAAAAAAAAGCGCGTACGCAAATGGCGGCCCCCATAGGGAGCCGCCATTCGCGTTCCTTATTTGGTCGCTGTAGTCTACGTAATCTTTACGTAGACTACAGCGACCAAATAAGGAACATGAATGGCAGCTCCCTATGGGGGCCGCCATTAGCCGTAAGCGCTTTTTATTTTTTTTTTAAAGTCACCCGTGATAGGCTACGTGATGATTTACGTAGCCTATCATGGTTGACTTTGCAAATCTAGCCGAGATAGGCTACGTTAATCGTCACGTAGCCTATCATGGGGGTGTTTTTTTTTTTAACTTTTATTGGAATGGCGGCGGCGGCAGCCGGTCGAAAGACCGGCTGCCGCCTCTGCGCCCTGTCGAAGACCTGCTGAACCGCCGCCGGGACCCGCCGCCGGAAGGGACATTCGGGAAAGGTAAGTCCCGTCCCGGGGGGGGGGGTGCGGGGGGGTGCAGAGAATTTCTCCCCGAAACTTCTTCGGGGGGCCGAACACATTGGCGCTCGGCCCCCCGAAGTTTCGGGGAGAAATTCTCCGCCATCCCTACTAGCAGCACACAATGTCTTCCGCTCCCCCAACTGGCAGCCACCACTGCTGCAAATTCCTAGGTCTCTATTAGCAATACACCACCTGATGCTCTGCCTTCCTCATTTGACCTGGGGCACTTCCAAAGCCCTTGGTGCTGGCCCCTCATCCTCCTGCCCCAATGTACAGAGGAGAGAGGGGGTCAATTGCTTGCCACCACTAAGTGCCCACCTCAGTGACTATGCAGTGAACAGGGAGGATGCAGATGATCCTAGCTGTCGTTGCTGCTTGCCTGCCCACCTGGGCAGGTGGTGACCCCCTGCAGCTGCCAAGAGCACCACTGAGAGCTCAGCAGAGGTGAGTGAGTGGTGGCTGCTTCCAGCCATCATCACTGCTCACTCGCCCACTAGGGATGTACGGACTCTGTTAAATCTGCCCCCTCTGTGTTTTGTAGATTGTCAGGAGTCTTTTGTTCTGTTGTCCGCTCCTTGACAGAATCGGATTGTTCTCAATTTCCTGAACTTGCATTCACAGTGGAAAGTGCACACTTGCGCAAAGGTGCACTTTCTAAAGAATGCAGACCCCCCCCCCCCCCCATGCATTGTCATACTTCAGCCTATTTGGGGGGTGGGAATGCACACTTTTGGGTTGTTTTGGTTTTCGTTTGTATTTTCCATATTTTTGTACGGCTAAATTTACATATAATTCCAGAAAGTTAACAAACAAACAAACAAACAAAACCAGTCTTCAAGTCCGTGGGATCTGCATGACTCAGAAAAAGCCAGACTGGTGGAATCTGTGGGTCAGATTCATAGAAATCCGAACTCATTTGAATCCATGGTGGATTTCTCTGGCATGCCTACTGGCCGCCTGAGCAAATGTCTGAGTGAGTGGCTATGCTTATTCATTTGCCCCGTCTCTCTCTTGGTGGAGGCAGCATCTGTCGACGCCCCTCTGCTTCTCTGAGAGAGGAGGGGGGAGGAAGAGGAGCTGATACTGTTGGAGGCATGGCAGATAGACAGTGCACCTCTTTCCATTGGTGAGCACTCTTGGCATGCAGTTCATTCCCTTCCTCCACCTCACCCACCCACCCACCCACTATTGGTTCATGCTTCACTGCTCACTCACTGATGGAGGGCAAGCAGTTGGCTTGAAGCTGGTGCTTCCTTTGAGATGTTCAGAGTTTGTCTTTCCAACCTAGTGTGGGCATAACTAGGGGGAGGTGGGCAGCAGTGATCATGCTGGTATAAGTATGTGTAATGGTGACCGTAGCCCCATTTAATTTAAATGAAGTGGTGGGTTAGTTTCCACATGTGGAGAGCCAGTGTGGTGTAGTGGCAAGAGTGTTGGACTGGGAGCTGGGAGATCCAGGTTCTAGTCCCCACTCTGCCATGGAAGCTCACTGGGTGACTTTGGGCCAGTCACACACTCTCAGCCCAACCTACCTCACAGGGTTGTTGTTGTCAGGATAAAATGGAGAGGAGGAGGATAATGTAAGCTGCCTTGGGTTCCTTGCAAGAGGAAAAAAGGCGGGTTATAAATGCAATAATAAATAAAAAAAATAAAATGTATAACCAGTCATGGGATCTGGGACACACATAGGGATGGGTGAATGAGCGATGTTCGAGCTTGCCAAGACTCTTCGAACGTCAGCTTGCTAAGACTCTACAAATGTCAGCTTGCTGCTCGTCGCTCCTCGGTTTACGCTCATGTTTGTGATTGCTGTTCATGTTGCGCAAATGGGAAAATGGCACAAAACACTATCAAACAGGAAAGTTGTGCAAAAAAAAAAAATCAGATTTGTGCAAATTTTCCCCATAGACTAAAACATGGCTGAAATGCAGATTTTCCAAATGCAGGTTTGGAAATTCTTTTCTAGGCACGTAGTGGTTGAGATTTGCTTCTGCGGTGGGTGCATCCTTGTGAATGGTGTAAGCAGAAGGATACCAGTTTTAGTTAGAAAGGTCAACAGACTTTAGTGGAGCTGGGGTAAGATTCAGCAAGGTCCAGACCTCACTCTTGTTTGTTTGTTGGTTTGTTTGTCATTTAGTTATTATTAACAAAAGAGAATGTATTTTAGGATCAGTAACTGTGCCAATGTTATAACCAAAGACAAAAGGATATGACCTCCCCTCCCTGATTGGCCATCACAGAATCCCTGAACCTTATTCTGCTGTAGACCTAAACTTTCCAAGACTTATTCGCTTGATGTGCTTTATTCCACTTGTGCTCTGGCTAGAACCTCTACCAATGTAGTGAATTGCTACTTAGATGTTATTGTGCCACATCCAATCACATATGGTTCAAGGGGAGCTTCATTGGCTTTTGGGTGTTCAGGAACTACTATAATTGGGAGCTGTCACAATCCTGCCTCTAGATTAGGAATGGGCGAGAATTTTGTTTTAGTTTTGAAAAGTATTTACCAAAATGCAAAACGTTCTGCACATTTGGGACAGACGTAACTTGAGATTTTTAAAAAATACACAGGGAAAAAAATGTGGGAGAAATCGATATTGACAGATTTGTTCATCAAGGCCCAGGACTTTGAATGCTTCATTCTTAAAATTCTGGCTTTGAATTCCTGTGTATGGTGCTTGATTAGGGTTCCCAGCTCTTTGTTCTGACACACTGTTCACCTTTAACACCTATATTGGCAGGCTAGTCCTCTCTATACTGGAAATAGCTGTATTTATTGAATTTGACCAGTGTGGATGAGTGAAAATTTCATTTCAGTTCATTTGTGATCGGAATTTACTGAAATTCACAAAGTTCTTCATATTCAGGAGATAAAGTATTTGGGATTTTTTTAAGGGAAAAAAATGAAAGTGGGAGAAAGCGAAACTGACAGGTTCACCCATTCTTACTTTAGAGTATGGTCTGTGTTACTCCTGTGGTAGTTTTGAAGTAGTATGTTCATTTAACAAGGTTATTGGAATCATCTGTGCATGCCTGAACAGTGCAAAGAATTAATTTTGCTTGTTGTTGTGTGGTAATTTTTTTTTTTTTTTTGTAATAACCACAACCCACATTCCCTGACATAAAACCCCACTGCTGCCTGGACTCATCAGAGTAGGTGGTAGATCCTGCCTTCTGCATCCAGACAACCAGAAAGAAAGTTCAGAAATGGACCTTCTCCCATTGTTTATATTACAGAACTTCTAGCTGTCCTCATTTGTTGGTGCATATTGCTGGTAAACCACTATCCCACTTTCCCGTACCCTCCAGTGTTATATTTCGGAGACATGCCAAGAATGCCTTTTACAATTCTTCTTAGTCTGGCCCAGAAATGCATTACATTTCATGACCGCTCCACAAGTCTCTAGAACAGGGGGTCCATTGCCTCAGGCCTGGGGTCCCAAACCATTCCCTCGGGGTTTCCCAGATGGGGCTTCCATTTCCCTGAACCACCAGTTGTTTGTTGGTTTCCTGTTTGTGTGTGCAGTTTTCCCTAATTCTAAAAGGTCAAAATGCCTTTCCTGAGGCTTAGCTACTGGCAGTAAGACCTTAAACATATGCTGATATTTCTGAACCCACCCTTGCCCACCACTGGAAAGCAGCCTGGAAGACCATCTCCAAATAGACTTTGGTCCTTGAGCTGAAAGAGGTTCAACACCTCTTCTCTGGAAATTAAACCTCCATGGTGGAGGAATGCACCTTGACTAGTGAGGTCCACATGGGTGTAAATACCTAAAGATGGGCACAGAATCCACTAGACATCTTTGTGGTATTGCCCTAGCATTGTTCTAGCAGGGCCCACCACTGCAGCTTGGAGCTGCCATTTACATATCCTACAGTATTCTGGAGCTGTCTCAGTGGGCATTGTGGAAAATTTAAATGATCCCCCTTTAGTATCCAAATATGAAACTGAACAAAACACTCTCCTTTTTAGGTTCTGGGGAGATGCAGGAATGCTTATTGGCAGGTTTAACCCCACAGTAGATCTGACGATAGATCTATCTGCCACTATCTATCTATCAATCAGGTCTCACCATAGGTCAAACATATTCAGCAACATTTATGCTGTTGGTGAGGATTGCCAACTCTTGATATCTATCATCTGTCTGTCTGTCTGTCTGTCTGTCTGTTAGCTGGGTAGTCCCTAGAGGTGGAGCCCACTGTGTGCAGGGACAAAGCCAAACGTGAGTGCAGTGGTGAAACCAGGAATGAAACTGAGTGGTTGTGGGAATGTCTAGATCCTGTTTGAGGGCCAGGACACTAGAGTGCTCGGTTTTTAGCCCAGTGTGTTTTTCCTCCTTGCCAATTATAAATAGCTATTAATTAAGTTCTCTGGTTCATATTTGTAAACGAATGCATTATTCTTCAGACAGACCTAAGATGCAGAAAACCTTTGATGAACCAAGATTAATTGTTTTATTGTTTTTCTCTTTAGTTTGAGGAAGAGAGCTTTAATTCAGGTGAGGTTTGGATGGCAATTTTTCAGCACTGGCAGGTGTCAGAAGGAAGTTTTGTGTGCAGTTTGTGGATGAGAAATCTGTATACTGAAATTAGGGGAAGTGCAAAAACTCCCTTGAGAAATTTTGTTTGTTTTTTCAAAGTCCATTTAGCTTCCCTTGAAATGCCTCGTATCGTCTTTGTTGCTTTATGATAAAGTATGTTTTGTTGTTTCACCGGATTTTAGCATAGCACACTGGCCCCACTATGAGCTGTTTCAAGAGATGCAGGTTGCACACAGAGGTAATACATAGATTGAAAATGTTTTGTCTAAAAATAGACCTCCAATGAATTCACTTGGAATTTTGCTTCAGACAAAAACTGGGAGAAATTTAGGGCTGTACAGAACCTCTCCTGGGATTTTTCTAATTGTTTGTTTTATTCTAATCTTATGGAAACTCAGAATCTTAAAGTTGGAGGGGGTCTTGCAGGCTGTCTTGTACAAATCCTTATCAGTGCAGAAGTCCCAAAGCTGGAGCATCCCCAACAGATGTCTTTAAGTATTTTGATATGCTATTTTTCTGTGTGCAGGGATGGTTTTTCATCTCCCCACACCCCGATCCCTTTGCGTTCTGAAGTGTTACAGTCCGAGGAGAGCTCTACCCCATCATATTTCTATATGTGTAACTTTTATCTTAGTCCTTATTCAGGAGGTATTTGGTTTACTGCAACAGCCCTGCAGGATTTGGCCTGCTAAAGGGCTCCTTGTCAACTGTCTACTCCTAGACTATTTAAATTCAACGAATCCTTTTCAGTAACCAAGGTTGAGAACTCTAACATATCTTGAAATGGAAAGTTAATGCTTGCCGTTTTGAACATCTTATGCATGTACAGTGCCTCCTTTAGATATCCCCAGGGTCTTGTGACCGGCAGCCTGAAATAAAACCTCAATCACAGAAGACAATCAGAGAGGTTAAAGGAGAAACTGTGGGCTGAGACCACCTCTGGGGGAGATGGGGACAGGATTGTTAAGGGATGGAGAAACGCACACACAAAAGCACTCCTGCACATTCAGCGGGCTTTGTTCTCCGACAACGTGGATTATAAATAGAAGATAATAGAAACGGTATCCTGCAGGAGCTATGAATAATTAGGCAGCTGATCCACAAGAGCAAGCAGAGGTCAGGTAGATAAAGTGAACTCCTAAATGAATTTGTGTGGAGAATGGGTAGCCCTGTTTGGTTAGCTTCTCTTATTAAAATGGGAGGACTTTAATAAAAAAAAGAAAAGGGGGAGGGGATGCTTCTTATTCTTACACTCAACAGACTTGATTTTAGAATTGTTCACAATACTATGAATTTAGAGTAATTCTGGGTGTTTTTACTACTGTGGAAACATCTTAGGCCTTGACAAG
The DNA here is from genome assembly GCF_057233095.1 of Heloderma suspectum. Classification (NCBI taxonomy): domain Eukaryota; kingdom Metazoa; phylum Chordata; class Lepidosauria; order Squamata; family Helodermatidae; genus Heloderma; species Heloderma suspectum. The sequence goes on from NC_139461.1 coordinate 10,071,758, forward strand.
AAGGCCTAAGAAGTTTGAACAGCAACAGAAGTGGGCCCAGAGGCAAACAATGGTGCTATGGAAAGGTTTGCAGATGTGAACCTTCTGAAGGTGGATTGTGCATTTGGGTGCTGAGGCTCACAAAGCCGTGAAGGATTAGAGGCAAGAGGATGAAGTCCTACATCAAGCGGGGTTTCCAGGTTGAGTGTCAAGCCCACTCATCAGACCAGCAGTGGCTGAATAACTCATGCTGAGGGAAGGTAAGGACAATTCTCTCTGTTGTCCTTCCGCCAGCAGGCAAATACATTAAAAAAAAATCTGGCAAGTCTTTGATCAGCCGATCAATTGCTGTAGGGGTTGTGTGTGTTTTTTTAAATGGTTTAATTGAGGTTGTTTGTTTGTTTATTGTATTGTTTTGTTTTTTGACAGATCAATCCTATGGTCCTTGGGAGGGATCATAGGATGGTGTGGATTCCCCCACCCCTATTCACAGAGATGACCACTATGGGAAGTTTTGTGTTGGCTCTTCCGAGATGGCGACCTCAGAAGAGGGTCAGGGAGGGAGGAAAGGGTGTGTGAGAGTAGGGAGGGAAGGACATGGGACCCACGGGATCCACAAGGCTCCCCTTTGCTGTCCCTGCCCCAGTGGAGGCTGGTGGCTCTCATATCAGTGGGGTGGTGCATCCGCTCTGAGTTTCAGTCACAACCAGTCAGAACTCTAAAGGAACTCTCCAAGGTGCCTCAGTGCCCTAGATAGCACCTTTAGAACTCTGATTGAAACCCGGAGTGGATTCCCTGCCCCACTGGTGTCACAGCCACCAGCCTCCACTGTCCTGTCCACCCCTCAGTGGGCAGGACAAGCTAGATCGGCTCTGGCTAAAAATGCTTTTCAAGGAGGAACAGGAGGTGAACATACCTCCATTGTTCCTCCTGCCCTGCCTAACCTTTGCTGATAGGGCTTTGGATAGACCAGGGGTGGGGAACAAGCAACTTTAGGGCCCCAGCACCCCCCACTGCCCCCTCACAGTATCCCCTTTGCCCCTCCACTGCCCCCAGTTGTAAAATCATCATCTTAATCATCATCAAAATGATATCCAGATGCCAGTTTTTTTAGGTTTTTTTTATATATATTTTTGGTGCCCTGTGGGGCAGGTGTGGCACACAGGGAGGGTGGCATTGGGGAAAGATGTCCCCAGACCTCCTGACATTTCCCACCCCTGGGATAGATGGGAGGTTCCTATCTCTGAGCCCTCTCTCTATAAACTGTCAATCCAGTAGGCGTGTGCTCTAATTATGTTTTTAACGTTGTTTTTAATGTTATGTTTAATTAAGATGTTATTGTTTGCCTCCTTTAGCACTGGTTTTTGGTGGAAAGGCGGGATAAATAAAACATGAGAATGAAAAAACGAATAAAGGTGGGATAAATAAATCATGATTTTGGGCGGAATCCAATGGGACGCTCACACCTGGTAGATTCTGCTGCACAAGCTGTGGGGCCAGCCGATTCCATTGCACAAACAAGACCCACTGCTTGCAAAACAGAGACTTAACACTTCCCAGAGGAAGCCCCTAAGCGAGTGGAAGCACACGTTTCTGGATCGGGACAGGTCGGCAGAGCTCCTTTATGTGAGCCCCACTGACCTGACCTGACCTGTTCCAGAAATAGGCATTTTCGCTCATTTACTGTTGGCCCCAGAAGCACTAAATCTCCTATCGGCAAGTGATGGGTGCTGCTTGTGGATGAGAATCGGCGGGGATGTACATTGTATTCTTCCCAGTGTTAACGATTGTCTGGCACTTTAACGTGTTCCAAGGGCTTCGCAGGCACCATCTAGCTGTAATCCTTATCCTGTGAGGTAAGTCAGTATTATTATTCCCATATTGCAGGCAGGGTGACTGACCCTGAGAGAGATTGACTTTCCTAAGGCCACCTACTGGATTCATAACAGAGGAGAGATATAAACTGGGAACTTTCAATTCATAGCTCAGTCTTTCAGCCACTATCCTACATAAGATCGCAATTCTGAGTTCAGATGGCCATTTTCTTCAAATGGTAGCTTACCATGGTGTGCATGTAATCATTTAATAACTTCCCACACGCCTATCCCTGATGTGCAATAGATACTTCCTTACTCCTTGGCAGAATGATATACATGGCCAAGCTACCCTCGGTTGGCAGAGTTTACCCTGGAGTAATTTGGCCATCTGTATGTGTTCTCTGTATCCCATGGCAAAAGAGTAGGTAGAGATTAACCACACTTCAGCTCCAGCTTTGTGGTAAAAACAATATAACTCCCTGTATGTCTATATGTATTTTTTAAAATATATATAACAATTTATATCCCGCCTTCCTGCTATGTGCACATGATGCACAGCTAAGAAAATGCATGCAATGTGAGCCAATGACTTGGATCTACATTGTGACAACAAAACCTGCACTTGCAGATTCCTTTTATTGTTTTATTTGCAAATACAGTAACAACAGACAAACACAAGGGGGGGGGACACAAGAAAGGGAGGGAATGAAAAATAGAAAAAAGAACGTATCATAAAACATATCCATGCACAATAACCAGATTATTGATTGCAAATTAGTATCCTGAAGATGTGATGCCAACAGGCAGGAGACAGAAATATGTTCACAAATGAAGAGAGTCATTTTACTGACCACTAACTCCGTAATCTTAAGTGGTGATGCTAGGAGTCAGACTTCCGGCATTATTCATGAAGCATACCTACATTTCACATCTCATCTATAGCCACTTAAACTCCGTGGGATTACACCCTTTGATTTTAGCATTTCCGTTTCTCTTGCTTCATTTTGTCCTCACTTAGTCACTGCTACATGGAGGCCATTTACATTCTCCAGATTCTTGACGGCGAGATCTGCTGTGAGGTGGAATATCCATTAACATCAATGAGAAGATTTCATCAAGCAATTGCCCAGTGCTGAGGAAAGAGCGGTGCAATTCTTTAATAGAATTGGATTCCCCACTGACTCACAGCAAAGCACATTATTTTTCCCCAGTCATGTGCCCTTACATAACCTGTTCTGGAGAGAGCAAAGCTAGTTTTAATCAATTGTCAGAATATATAAAGCCTCCCTCCTGAGGATGGTTTCAATAATTTACTGTGCGTTCTTTAATCTCTTCCTCAGGTCAACATTGGGTTTTGTTTCTTTTAATTAAACATCAGAATATTCCTGTCCCTTTGATTTGAACTGTGGATTTCTTGGTGGGGAATTCTAAGAGGCCTGTCTGTCTTCCATGTACTTATTAAATTAATTGATTTAGATTTAAATAGAAGCTGCGGTGGTTGAGAGGGAATGCCATTTGGTGTTAATCTGGGCCTCGGAACATGGGTCAGTACAGGTTACATTTCAGGACCATGTTTGGTATGCATGGGTGCCTTCTCCGTGGATTCTTCTGGAGGCTTTAGAAAGTGCGAAAGGTCAACTAGAAGAAGACACTACTGGTTATGATAAGGTGCATGATGACGTGCTATTGAGGAATCCATCCAGCCTGGTTGATGTACTCATGGGATCAATTTGCAAATAAGTTATGCAAGAGAGGGACATAGTTTTCAGTGCTGCCTCCTTCAGAGTGTAGATGGGGGTTTGCAAGGACAAATGCTTCACCATGTAATCATCACCACCATCATCCTCATCCCATTCACATGGAAAATCTATACGCCAGGCCTAGGGATGTGCGAATCAGCCAAACCTGAGCTTGTCAAGGATCTTTAAATTCCACCTCAAAGCCCATTCTGACCCACATCTGTATCAGATTACGAGCTTTATTTCCTGTTTCCATGAAAATATATGCGTAATGCATGCATCAGTTGTGCACTTTTTTAAAAAACAACAACACACACAACAGCTTTCTCACATTGATTAGTGTGTGTCTGTGCACATTTTTTCGAATGCACGCTTTCTTTTTAACTCATTGGGTTTCTGTTCCCTGAATCACTTCACAAGCACGGAAATGTGTAGACTTTGACCACAGATTACATTCTGGTTTGGGAGGTGCGAACTGAGGAAATTCTTGTCAGAATTGAATTGATTTTTTTCCCCTCAGAAAAGTCACTTCAGAAAATGGCCTGTTCCTGTTCTGATCAATTCTGAGGCCATCCACTTAGACTTTGGCACCGAACCCAAGATGAGATTTGGAAATGAAAGGCTTCTTTCCTGTTATTGACTGTCATGAGACCAACAAACAAGCAACAACAACAACCCTGGCTATACTCATCCTCCCCACTTTATTAAAAGTCAATGACATTTGCAGGCATAGTCATCCTTTAGGAGAGGATTTGTTGTTTATTCGCTCAGTCACTTCCGACTCTTTGTGACTGCATGGACCAGCCCACGCCAGAGCTTCCTGTCGGCCATCGCCACCCCCAAAGTCGAGTCCGTCACCTCCAGAATCTCATCCATCCATCTTGCCCTTGGTCGGCCCCTCTTCCTTTTGCCTTCCACTCTCCCTAGATTCAGCATCTTCTCCAGAGTATCCTGTCTTCTCATTATGTGGCCAAAGTACTTCAGTTTTGCCTTTAATATCATTCCCTCAAGTGAGCAGTCTGGCTCTATTTCCTGGAGTATGGACCAAATTTCAGGAAAAAATAGATGCAGTGGGTTTTGTGGTATATCAATTATATTTTTATCTCATTGTAAAAGTGGAAGGGATTTGCAGGAATAATTTCCCCTTCTGAGGGTTTGAATCCTGCCATGTTTTAGATGAAGAGGTGCAGGGTTTCTCCCCCCCCCCCATTTTTCAATACCAACCTGTACATTTTGAGTATATCCAAAGAAGGATGCACTTTCCTATGTTCCTTGTGGACCATTCTTCTGAAAAGGGGAGACAGCATAGAGGTAGCTGTAAGTAAGAAAACTGCAATGTTTCAGAAGGATAGACATAGTGATTTATTTGTAAGAGTGTCCTCAAATTTGGGGCAGAATGATTTCCCTCCTTCTACCCCATTTCCTCCCCCCCTTCCTCCCCCCCTTAGGCCAGTACTTCTTATTGATCAGACCATCACTCAAGGACTCTGGAGCAGGAATGGGAGGATGAATGATGTTCAAAATGGCTGGGATTCTCTGAACATCATCTCGCCACTTGTCTTGTGCCAAATTCCCATTTGTGATTGCTGCTCGCTTTGCGCAGATGGGAAACTTGTATGAATCGAGCAGCGATCGAATGAGAGATTTGCGGAAATCTGAAATGCACAGAAATGTCCTAATTTGCGCAAATTTCCCCCATAGATTAAAGTGGGACTAATTCAGCTGACTCAGGAAATTTGTGCAAATTACGAAATTTGCACTAATTGAACTGGGAATCAGGAACAAGATGAACACAAGCATGTGTTTGACACTTTGTGAATATTACTGGTTGACACGAGCTTATGCTCACATTCGGGGCTTTGTTTTGTGAACAAAAACAATATTCTCATACATCCCTACTCCTGAGAGATGGCTGGCTTGTTTGCAGGAAGGCAAATGGTATCATGTCTTACTGGGTAGGAAGCCAGGGAGAGATATAAAGATGGAGACTAGGGATGGGTGAATTTATGAATGTGAATTTTGTTGGATTTCTCATTTCCCTGAGTGCAAGTTAGTTTCTGCTCACATTCATATCAGTTTGCAAATGCAGCAAAGGTCTCTGAGAAAGGTCTGCATGGATGGAAATGTGTAGTCATTGTTATGCACATTTCCCCTAATGTACATATTTTCACTTTTTCCAGGTGTGCACACTTCTTTCAAGTGCTTTCTCCCTAATCCAGTGTGTTTTTGTGTATGATTTTCTTTAATATTTGTGTGCATTTTTTTAAAAAAAAATCTGATCTCTATCACAAAATTATTTACAGTATGGATTTTGGTTGGCTTATATGTCCGGCAAATCTGAATATGGTAAGTACATACAAAAAAATCTGAGCTAACGTCACTAGTGGAAACAGGAAGAGGGCTGTGACCATATCCCTTAAAGCTACGTAGTCACATATCTCAATACGTATTTACTGCAGGAGTCATACAGGAGAGCTTGATCTTGCAGGTTTTGAATTCTGGCCCTGGAGCATTCCTCTGTGTTCTCCTTGATCAGTTTTTTCCATCTGATATCAGCCAGGACTACAGACAAGATGGAGCACTTCCTATACTCCCTCCAGCCACCAGGTTATAGCCACCATCTTGGCCGTGAAATGGAGGGAGAGGTCACAGAAACAGAAGTATGGAAGAATAGCCTGTGTAATCCAAATCCTCTAGGCCTGATGAAATGCACCCGCACCCATCCCTACCTCCCAATGACAATTATTTTTAAGAGCTCACAGAGAGCAGGAGAGGTCTCTGCAGATTGGAAACGGACAACATTCAAACTCATTCCATTTCAAAAGAAGGTTGAATAAGGAAGCCACCATCTCTGGGAAACTAAAAGCCCCAATGCAGCCTTTGATGCACATTCAGCCCTATATAAAACTGCATCACAAATGAAAGAAGCAATCACTTTGCAGGACATCCAGTGGAATGTGAAACAAAGTGTGTGAGGCACAGCCACTCCTCTAGAGTCCATCAGAACGAAATAAATTGAAGTTACTTTAGAATCACAAGCCCAGGCAATATTTGGATCATTGGGACTCTTTTCCTTACTTCTGATGTGACACTTTCCACTTCTAATTCTAAAAGCTACAGCCCCCCCACCCATGTTTTCCCTAATTGTGCGTGTGTGTGTGTTTAAAATTAATAATAATAATAACAACAACAAGAACAACAACAACAACAACAATATACGCAGTCCTTTCTTATGGACTTAGCATGTGCTTAGGGACATGCAGTCAAAAGCTTGCCAAGGGTTGCACGAAACAAATATAAGAAAAATGTCCTGTGCTCAGTTTGACTCAACCAGTTAAAAACCAAACCAAACCTGAAGGCAACTCCTAGCCAAAGTTCTCTTTACCATGACAGTCTCCACCCTGCACACACAGTATGAACCTAATAGAGGCTGCATACCATATTTCCAGGTTCAATTCCCAGCATTTGCATCCAGTGGGAAAGACCTCTGCCCAAGATGTTGGAGATAATTCTGCCAGTCAAAGTAGATGGTCCTGAGCTAGATGGACCTCTTTTCTGATTCGGTGTAAAGCAGTGTGCAGTATGACAAGCCCATGCTCAGGAGCAGGACTGGATGAGAGCTCTGCGGAGAACTCAGCATGTCATGGTATCAAGGGGAGTCAAGATTACCCTGGCACACACCTCACATTTGGCCCAGCAACCTCAGCCAATCAGCATTAGCGAGGGCTTGGCCAACCCCCTTGCTACTCCAATTTCCTCATTGGCCACATGATCTAAATGGTGGCATCTGATTGGCCGAGGCCCCTTCAACTCTTGACAGCTGATTGAAATTGAAATGGTGCATGGACGCAGCTTCAGCTGCTAATGCAGTGCTTTGATGCCTAGCACACCATGACTTTCCTCTGCTCACACTCCCAAGTGCCAGTGCCTCTCTGATGTTCTTCCGGGCCACACTGGACTGCCATAGGGCTGTGGGGTGCCTGGCCTTTGCCTGGTGGTCCAGTGTTCGTGGCACCACGGCTGTTGCTAGCGCAGCACCTCATGCTGCCCAGCCCCTTGAGTTCTAACTTTGACTCCTTGGTTTCTGCAGACCTCCTCTTGCTCCGCTGAACAGGGAATCCCAGCCACAGCACTCAGTGGGCAGGAATGGGACACCGAGCTGGCACGCACCTCAAGGGAGAGTGAGCAGCTCAAGTGCTGAAGGGGAGAATGGACTCTGCAGAAGCCTCTGGGGAGGACAGGATTAAGGAGGACTTTCTGTCTTGGCTCATGTGAGAGTAAGCCAGTGGAGCAAGCCAGTGTTGTGAGCCCTTCAGCCCTTACGGAATCCAAAATTTGCCTGCTAGGAAAGGTTGCCTGCCAACCACAGCAATGGAGATTGGGACGACATGGCCCTTCTGGTTTTTATTTTATTTTTTAACATAAAATATGAAGCCATCAAGGGGAAAGCAAGTGCAGGACCGATTTCTCCACCCTGTCTTTTATTTGTCCAGATGCTGCACAGTAGAAAATTATGCCCTTCGCTTAAAAACAACAACATGTTTTAAGCATCAGTCTGGGTGTAATTTGGAACATGAGGACATAGTTTGTTTTGTAGTCCCAAGACTATACAGCAGGTGGGTTTTCTTGCTTGCATTTCCACCGTGTTTATTTCAGCAGTAAATGCCCCTTGGCTGTAAAATGCAGGGTGTTGTCATCTGTTTTTTTTTTTTTCTTCATATACAGACAGAAGGAGAAAACCTAGAGGACAAATTGAAGTGTTGTTTCTTGGTTGTAAAACACAGCTATTATAATAATTTGTTGTTTGTTACAGCCAGGGAAGCCACTCATTGACAGGATAATCTGTTCATTTATTTAGATCAAATCTGCAGGTCTTTATCAGAGTTCAAGCGGAGTAGCACTTTGTGAAAGGTTTTCCAGTTTCCAAAGGACTTCTTGGCAAAGGGAGTGTGTGTGTGTGTGTGTGTGTGTGTGTGAGAGAGAGAGAGAGAGTTTTCCAAGTAGAAAATAATTTCACCCTGATTTAAAAACCCATGGAAGGATTGTATTTATAAATCACCTTTTCATTAAACAATATGCCCAGCCAACCTGCAATAAAAAACACGCACACCCACACCTAAGAATAGGTACACTTCTGGGGGTTTTGTGTTCCATTCTTATCAGAAGTTAATGGCTTAAATTTATGCTCTGTCCTCTTTTCATTCCATTCTCTTCCATCCGGTTATCTGATAGGCTACTCTGTGTTCCCTCTCAAGTCCTTGGATCAAGATGACTGAGACACAAGCCCTGGGGAATTTTAAACAAAGCCCAAAGAGTTTCAGTAAGACGGGTGACAATTCTCAGGGTTGGAGTGGGGAGAGTTCCTTACATCGCTATGTTGCCCCCAGATTTTGCATAAAGCAAAGTTCAGTGTGCATTTTGAAGGTACATCCCCCCCCACACACACACACACAGAACAAAATTGGAGGGATTCCAAGGAAAACTAAAGAGTTTAGATACGTTTTAAAGACAGTATGCTCCTCGCACACACACACGTGTGTATATAGTTTTTCCCGTAGTCTGCCATGTGAGAAGACAGACTTATGACTTTTAAATGTGGAGAAGGATAGATCCCTGCTTTGAACTCCTGCTGTTGGATCTAGATTGAAGATGGATCAACTGCACTGGTGAAAGTGAATTCCCCACCCATGCCTTCCCACAGCAGCCCTTCCAGCCCCTTGAAAGCGCTACATAGAGAGGGAGGAGACCCTTGCTGAATTGGGTGAGCTGTGATGGATTGGGTGGAGGGGCCTTCTGTGAGCAGAGCCCTTCCTCTCAAGGAAGGCAGATCCCAGATCCAAGCCCTTAAGAACCAGTTTAGCAAATTTGCCAAGCAGACCAATACTCACTAGGCAAGATGAAGGTGATGAAGAAGACGTTGATGATGATGCCTGATGGGATGTCTCGTAGGGACCTGCACACATCCTTAGATGCCATCACTGTCTGTGTGGCTTGTTTGAGCATCCCCATGTTTCATTTAGCACTGGGAAATAAACCTGATCTGCTTGTCCAGCAGAGGTGGGGATGAAGGGATAGAGGCCTGGTGTGGTAGAATGGACTATACCACTTCAGATAGCAGGTGGGGCTCATGTTTTTGAATGTCCCTTTTCCAAAATAAGTACATGTCTCCTTGCAGTTAGAAAACTTGAGTTGCAAGGAGCAAGCTTGATTAAAAATCCCCCCCCCAATTTGCTACCTTCCCCCCAAAAAACGTACAGGGACTATATTATTTATTTATTCATTCATTCATTCATTCATTCATCTCATTTCTATACCGCCCAATAGCCGAAGCTCTCTGGGCGGTTCACAACAATTAAAACCAAGGAGCACACAATAAAACAATATAAAATATATTAAACATTAAAACCATTATTATTATTTTTATTTTATTTTAATGTGGGGGCACATTTAACAATGGCATCTTCCCACTTCAGTCCACTCAACAACCTCAGCTTTCTTCTATTTCATACTGCCTGGGTAGATTAGCTCAGAAAAGGAGATGCTACGAGCTGATTCAAAGGAAGTGTGATTTTCTATTTCTTCTTCTTTTTCTGCCTGACTCCTTTGATGGTAAGCCCTTTATGTCTGAACTTTCCTCCTCTGAAAACCTGAGAGCTCCCCTGCCCCGAAACCATAATTCTCTGATTCTTGTTTTGCCTCATCTGTAAACAACAAGCAACACTGAGCAGGTTTTTCTAAGGGCCATTAACCCGAGGGACAGCTGACAAGCCGATAACTTTGACACATGCTGCCAGACTTAATTGGCATCCAAGATACTCCATCGCCCAGCTCTTAAACAGATAATACTGTTCAGCGCCCAAGCTAGGTGCCAAATGGCATATAAAAATCTAAATGAAGTCAAAGCCTGGGGCAACCTGGATGTCAAAAGCAGAAGGCTCTGGTGTAGGAGGTAGAAGGTTTTTTTATGGTTAGACTCAGGGTTATGGGTTTTTTTGTTTATGGTTAGACCCTAATTTGGTTTTCATGTCCTTTTTGTGTGTATTACAACACAGACATACACAAAATAAGGTATCTCTTGCGGGGGGGGGGGGGATCTCAGTCAAATTTGATGTCCAATAAATCAGTTCCAGGAATTAACTGAACAAGTTATTTCTTTATCTTTTAGCTCACCTTTCCACCCAAAGAAATGGTGCTCAAGGCAGCCAACAGTAAAATCCAGATTAAAAAATAAGAAAAATCTTGATTAGAATGCAGCACAAAAACAAAACAAAAATAAAAAATACAGCTTAAAACACAATAAAATAAATAGGCAGCACAAACTAATTAAAACCCTTTAATTAGTTAAATTTAATTAGTTTAATAAAGTTTAATCTGCAGCAGATCAGGTTATATGCCAAAGGTACTGTGCATGTTCAGGTTCCTGGATGTGTGTGTGTGTGTGTGTGTGTGTTGCTGTTGTTGTTGTTTTTAGAACCTTGGGGTCCACCAGCTGGAGCGAAGTGCAAAATAGAAGCTAGGCAGTGGATAAACATACACGTAGAATTAGGGTCCAGGGCAGTTCCTCTGAGCACATTCTCAGCCCTGGAATATTATTTCCAGTAACAGATCAGAGCTCACAGTCCTTCCACATAAAAGTCTACTTCTGGTCCTCCCACTCCATCTTCATTAGTTTCAGCAGACTAATTTAGTGGGGGGAGAACATTTTTTTCTGTTGTTGCTATTGTCAAATAATTTGGAGTTGAGAACCTTGTGCCAATCTGCAAATCACTCAGAGATCTAGTAGTAGATCCCAATCGACCATTCCCTGCTCTTGCTGTATGCTGAATGAAACTAAATTCTCCTCCTGGGCAACTCAGATTCTGCACCAAGGAAAGATTCTGCAGCTTGCATGAATTAATCAATTTAAGAAAGCTTGTATAACTAGCTTAGTTTGCATAATTTATTCTGCACTTTACTCATTTATTTTGCAAATACTGCATTCGGGGGGGGGGGGCAAGGAGCTAGAAATCTTGTTCAGCTACCCGCTGGCATCTTGAGATTTTAGCAGCCATCATGCACATTCTTTCAAACATATCTTCACAATCATAAGGGCTAGAAACTTGCTTTTAAGACAACAGAGATTTGCAGGAAGCTGAGTTCTGTCCTTACTACCCCATTCTCTAGTTTGTCTGTTTTGGTTTTTCCACTGTGTTTCCATGGAATGGCAGCATAGACACAATCCCTGAGTATTGTGCAATCAGCCTTCACCCCCACCCCCATAGGTTCAATTAACCATTTCAGCTATATCCCAAGGTAATAGCTACAGTCTAAACTGATTCTACTTTAGTTGACATTTGGCAGTCCTTCCCTTTCAAACAAATCTCTTTCTCCCTTTTAATATGATTGTTTTTCTAGATACACAATACAATGAAATATAGACAGAGGATAAAAATTAAATGAAATTGGATCAACCCTGGAAAATAAAGTGGGGGCTGTGAGAGAAGAGAGGACTGCCAAATACACAAATAATCATTGTGTTCCTAAAATAAGTTTTATCTACATCCACTAAAGACAGGGAAAGGACAAGAGCTTCGGCTATTGGGCGGTATAGAAATGAAATAAATAAGATTGGGGTTGGAGGTTAAGGAACTGGATCAGTGCAGTACAGTGAAATATACTGACTCAAACTAAATGTGAAATGTGCACTTTCATATTTCATAGGAACGTGCTCATCAGCTGAAAGTGAATGTACACGTGCTATAGAGGGAACCAGGGTGCCGTTGCATACTCGCCCTCTTTTTAAGTTGTGGGAGGAGAAGCCTTCATGGGTGGAGGTCTTTCATCAGACCTGGTCGAACGATCCTGCTTCTGCTCTCATCTTCCTCTGTGAGGTATGGTGAAGATAGCACCTACTTTTCTTTGGATGTGTCCAAGAGGGAAAGTATTTCAATGCATCCTATGAGCTAGCTAGCAGACGTTCACATGAATGGTTCGTTTGTGTATGCATCACTTTCTACAAGGCAATGTACAAAAAGGTAAAAGATAAAAGTACAATAAAGCGCTCTCTCACTCTTGAGAGAGAGAAGGAGAGAGAGAGAGAGAGAGGTATAAAGCAGCACAACAGCAAAACAAGGATGTTTTGTGGAGTCACTATGGATGCAGTCAGTCTTAAGTTAAAATAAGCAAGGAAGATAGCCAGACTAACAGCAGAGTAATTGCAAAATTGCTCTAAATATATTTTGAAATTATTCTGTTGTTAGACTTTCTATCTTTCATGTAACATTTAGACACACACATACACACACATCCATATATATATATATATATATATATATATATATATAACAAGAGCAGCATCAACACTTTTAAGAAAAGACCCGCCAGAACATAGATTGTCATTAAAAAAAGGTGGGGGGAAGCTTTTAGTACTGGCAGTAGCAGTAATAATGATGACGACGATAGTTTCTACCTACCAGCAAAAGGTGGATGATGAAGAGGCCTGGTGGATGTCTCTAAGGAGGTATTCCCTATGTGTATTGCGTGGCTGCCCCCATCACAATAAAACAGTTGCTTTCCCGTGAGGCAGGCATCCTCAGTGACAGGTGGCCAGTCCCAGTGCTGGGGCGGAGCCCTGTGCACAGGCTGTGGAGTGACACCGAATGGGGCGCGTATCGTTTTTCCCTTTCACTGCCTCTGCACTTGGCGTTCTGCTTCCCTCCTGAGCCCACTGCGGCCCAGTGAGACTGTTCAGTGGCAGCCAGGCCCTCCAGCATTTTACCGCTGCTTATTGCTGCTGGTTCTGGCAGAGGGCCTGTCTTGGCTCTGCACGGAAGCCCCTGGGAAGGATGAGTCGTTGCTCGTGTGGCAAGTGCAAGCCGCAGTCCGATTGTGTTGTGACCTGTGGTGAGAGCTTGAAACCCAAGCCAGCCCGTCATACTTCAGCAACTTGGTAAAGAGTAATGACATCCCTTCAATTTATGGCAATCCCATTTGCCTTTCTTCAGTGCTGTGTTATTGCCCAGCTACCATGATGATAGGATGCTCCTTACATGATGCTGCATTGGCAGGATGCCTGTTCCACTGCTGCCCTACTGCTTTTCTGTCCTCTGCAGCTCAGGTTTCATTGAGGCCACCCCACAGCTGTAGCTTTGAATCAGGGAACCACAGGCAGCAGGGAAGCATTGTCCTCTTCCGCTGCACCATTCATAGTGACTTTCATTTAATAAAACAAACAAACACATAAAAGGGCACTCAAGGTAGCAGGCCAAACTCTGCTGCCGGTTTCTGACATCATAAGAACATAAGAAGAGCCCTGCTGGATCAGACCAAGGGCCCCTCTCATCTAGCATTCTGTTCACACAGTGGCCAACCAGCGGCCTATGGGAAAACCACAAGCAGGACATGAGGGCAACAGGTCCCTCCCGCTTGTGTTCCCCACCAACTGGTGTGCTGAGGCATACTGCCCCCAGTACTGGCGGTAACTATCATGACTAGCAGACATTGGTAGCCTTATCCTCCACTAACTTGTCTGTCCCCCTTTTTAAAGCCATCAAATTGAGGGCCATCACTACATCTTCTTGCAGCAAATGTCATGGTTTAACTATTCACTTTGTAAAGAAGTCCTTTATTTTAGTTTCTCTATCCTGAATACCCTGATCTGTAGGGGGCATCACATCTGATAACTGTCTTTCCATTCACCCTGTTCAGGTGTTCCTTCTTGTGCCAGCCACACATGCAGGAGGCAAGACATGGAAAGTCCTTGGCTGGAATTGAATGGCTCCGTTGAGTACTCCTGCTCTTGGCAGCGTATCAATGTGCCACACACAGAGCTAGCTGGTGAGGGAGATAGGGCTCTGTTGGGGCTTCCCATTTCCTCAGGATTGCACTTTCGAGGTATACCTGTGTTTAGGAAGGGCTGTAGCTCACTGGGGAGCACATAATTTGCAAACAGAAGGTCCCAGGTTCAATCTCTAGCATCTCTAGGTAGGGCTCAGCAACAACAACAACGATAATAATACTTGTTGGTGCTGCTGCTGTTGTTGTTGTTATAACAATAATTATTATTAATGTACATAGTGCTTTATCTTCCAAAGCAATGAAGGCAGTGTTCAACAATTTAAAACAATAAAACCCCAGAACATTAATAATAAAAATAATAAACCCAAGACCATTTAAACACAGTAAAAACATTTTAAAAATTACACATCTCGCTTGCCTGGGTCTCAGACTGGCCCTACGGGATTCCCCGTATGGCCTAACCCCTTTCCTCTGACCACCAACCATGTGATGGCTTCCCGGCTTTTGTGCAGCCTCTTCTAAGACTTGGCTATGTAAGAGCTTAAGGATGCAATCCTATGCAGGCTTAGACAGGAAAAAAAAAAAGCCCTACAGCTCCCAGCATGCCCCAGCCAACTGTGCTGGCTGGGGCATGCTAGGAGGTGTAGGACTTTTCACTGTCTAAACCTCCATAGGATTGCACTCCTAAGCTACAACATGCAGGGATTTTTACATTTTGGTCCCTCCCCTTTTGCCTTCAGCCCCACCCACCACTGGAATGTGGCCCCCGACAGCTTCCCCATAATGAATCTGACTCCTGGGCTGAAAGAGGTTCAATGCCCCTGGTGCAGATCATACTGATCTAGATGGGCCAGCGCCCTGACTCAGTATAAGTTCCCGTGAAGGAGCAGAAAGAGCAGGAGCAGTGTTCCGTTGTTCCTCCGCCCAGATGACGAACGTGACCTTGAAGCTTGTCTAGAGTACAGGCCTTGTCTCATTCCTCGCTCCAGCCTGTTGACATCCAAGAGGCTCTTTTGCTTGTCTGGGCCACAACATGGTGGTGGCAGACAGGCAAAATCCCTACCAGGCACCTTCTGAGTCCTGACAGAATTGGAGATCGGAGCCTTAGAAAGCATTGGGATGGGGGAAAGAAAGCAAAGACAGAGATTGGCTTCAACAGAACCTCTGAAAGCCTCCTCTCATGTGTAACTGTTTTATACCATGTAGGGATGCTGGAGAAATTTGAGACAGATTAAAATGAGCTCGGATTTCTAAGAATCCAACCTGAGGAATCCATTGCAGAGCGACCCCCTCAGGCCGGACGGAGTCTTTGGACTCTCGGATTTTTATTTTTTTTTGCTTTCCCAAAATTTATGCATATTTATTTGTAGGAAAATATGCAAGTTTCTGCTGAGGAAAAGTGGAATGGAATGGGGAGGCAAGACGTTAAATGTTACATACTAAGGTAAATTATGTAAATTGTCGTGAAACCTTTGACGTAATTATTTGTGTATTTTTCTGCATGACAGAAAAAATATCCGCATCCACCTGTGAGCAGATGATGGAACAAAAGGCGCCTGGCAATCCGCAAAACACAGATGGAGCGGATTTTACACAGTCCATACATCCTGATTACCATGTCAGCCCCTTGCTCCAATCTAGTCCGCTGTTGCCTGCTTTGACTGGCATCAGCTTTCAGGCAGAGAAAGGTATCCACCATCGCCTGTTACCTAACTAAATGATTAGGTGACACTGGGCAAGATGGACAAACTGGAGATGCCAGGGATTGAACTGGGGACTTCTGCATGCAAAGTAAGGTCTGCACCACTAAGCTATGGTCCCTACCCTCTCCTTATTCCATCCAAAGCCAATTCTCAATCAAATCGTGATGCTCTATTTCTGTTGCCATTACTGCACTTTCAGCATAATTAACTTGCAAAGCTTCACTCTTGGAGATCCATTCATAAATCAAGTGGTAATTAGATTTAATTTACATTCAGCGCTATTAAGATCTTCATTAAAAAAATAAAAGCTTTGGAATTTCACCTCCCACAGCATTATATTTTATTTTAATATGGAACAGTAATACAATATGTCAGTGTTATTTTTATTATTAGCTTTCTGCCATATTCTTCTCCCCATGGGACAGCAAGAAGTTAATTAAAGGGACGTCTCAGGCGGAAAGAATTGGATTCCAAGGAAGTCACCCTATGGTACAGCGAGAGAGATTCCTAATCTATATATCTATACAGACACACTGAGCAGCAATTGCATATGGTCCAAGGAGCTACACTGGCAATGTAGCTCCATTGCAAACAATCAAAATAAGGCAAGGATGGATGTGTGTGTGTGTGTGTGTGATTCCCTTGCAGCAAATTCCATATTCGTTCATTTCAAACAGAGGTGTAGAACCTCAGGTCCCTGGGCCAAATCCATGTCTCTGTGGGTCCCAATCCATCCCTCTGGAGTTCCCCAGATAGCTCCTGCCCCCAGTGTCATGTTCCCCAGGCTTGACCTGCCCTCTGGCTCTGAAGAGGACTCAGAGGCAGAGGAGACTTCCTCCATTTATCTAGTCCCTGCTAGGCCAGGGCCTCCCAGACCAGAGGAGGTGCCTCTACCTGACTCCTCTGGTGCAGAAGACAGTCCCTTATTACATCCTTCACCACTTCCACCCCGTAGGAGCCAGCACCTTCAAACCAGGCAGTAGCCCTTTAAGAAACAAACTACTTCTCTGAGGGGGTGGCATTCCCTTTGAGTCTTGAGCTGCTGGCCTTCATACCCCTTCAGAAAGCCTTCGACTGTTGCTGAGTCAACAGCTCTCCCTGCTTGAATCCCAGCTAACTTGGAGCTAGCCGAGGTCCTGCCTGGCCTAACTTGCCTGGCCTAACTTGCCTGGCTGTTCAGCACACTTTAACCAGACTGGCCTTGCCTCACCTTGATTGCACTCAACTGGACTGGACTGGACCTGACCTGACTTCCCAGGTCCTTGCCTACACGTACCTTGCTGGTTTTAGTCCCTCTGGGTGCTTTGGCCCAAGCTGGACAGGATTTGTTGTTGTTTAGTCATTCAGTCGTGTCCAACTCTTCGTGACCCCATGGACCAGAGCACGCCAGGCCTTCCTGTCCTGCGCTCTCTCCCGGAGTGTGCTCAAGTCCATATTCATTGCATCGGTGATGCTATCTAACCATTTCATCCTCTGCTGTCCCCTTCTCCTTTTGCCTTCAGTCTTTCCCAGCATCAGGGTCTTTTCCAGAGAGTTTTCTCTTCGCATTAGGTGGCCAAAATATTTCAGCTTCAGCTTCAGTATCTGTCCTTCCAATGAGCACTCAGGGTTGATTTCCTTTAGGATGGACTGATTTGACCTCCTTGCAGTCCAGGGGACTCGTAAGAGTCTTCTCCAGCACCACAGTTCGAAAGCATTGATTCTTCGGCGCTCAGCCTTCCTTGTAGTCCAGCTCTCACAGCCATACGTTGCTGCTGGGAAAACCATAGCTTTGATTATACGGACTTTTGTCAGCAAGGTGATGTCTCTGCTTCTTACTATGCTGTCTAGGTTTTCCATAGCTTTCCTCCCAAGGAGCAAGCATCTTTTAATTTCATGGCCACAGTCACCATCTGCGGTGATCTTGGAGCCCAAGAAAATAAAATCTGTCACTGCTTCCATTTCTTCCCCTTCTATATGCCAGGAAGTGATGGGGCCAGATGCCATGATCTTCGTTTTTTTAATGTTGAGTTTCAAACCAGCTTTTGCACTCTCCTCTTTCACCCTCAACAAGAGGCTCTTGAGATCCTCTTCGCTTTCTGCCTTTAGGGTGGTATCGTCTGCGTATATGAGGTTGTTGATAATTCTCCCAGCAATCTTAATTCCGACCTGTGATTCATCCAACCCAGCGTTTTTTGATGTACTCTGCATATAAGTTAAATAAGCAGGGCAACAATATACAGCCTTGTCGTACTCCTTTCCCAATGTTGAATCAATCGGTTGTTCCATGTCTGGTTCTTATTGTTGCTTCTTGACCCTCGTACAGGTTTCTCAGGAGACAGGTAAGGTGGTCTGGTACTCCCATCTCTTTAAGAATTTGCCAGAGTTTGTTGTGATCCACACAATCAAAGGCCTTAGCATAGTCAATGAAGCAGAAATAGATGTTTTTCTGGAATTCTCTTGCTCTCTCCATGATCCAGCGAATGTTGGCGATTGGATCTCTAGTTCCTCTGCCTCTTCGAAACCCAGCTTGTACTTCCGGTAGTTCTCGGTTCGCATACTGCTGAAGCCTAGCTTGTAGGATTTTGAGCATCACCTTGCTGGCATGTGAAATGAGCGCAATTGTGCGGTAGTTTGAACACTCTTTGGCGTTGCCCTTCTTTGGAATTGGAATGTAAACTGACCTTTTCCAGTCTTGTGGCCACTGTTGATTGTTCCAAATGTGTTGGCATATTGAGTGCAGCACTTTAAAAGCATCATCTTTTAGGATCTTAAATAGCTCAGCTGGAATACTGTCATCTCCGCTAGCTTTGTTGTTACTAATGCTTCCTAAGGCCCACTTGACTTCACTCTCTAGGATGTCCAGCTCAAGTTCAGTGACCGCACTATCATGGCTATCAGGGACATTAAGATCTTTCCTGTATAGTTCTTCTGTGTATTCTTTCCACCTCTTCTTAATCTCATCTGCTTCTGTTAGGTCCCTGCCTTCTTTGTCCTTTATCATGCCCGCCTTTGCACAAAACGTTACCTTGAGATCTCCAATTTTCTTGAAGAGATCTCTAGTCTTTCCCATTCTATTTTTTTCTTCAATTTCTTTGCATTGTTCATTTAAGAAGGCCTTCTTGTCTCTCCTTGCTATTCTCTGGAACTCTGCATTCAGTTGGATATATCTTCCCCTTTCTCCCTTGATTTTCGCTTCCCTTCTTACTTGTAAAGCCTCATCAGACAGCCACTTTGCTTTCTTGCATTTCTTTTTCTTTGGGATGGATTGAGTTGCTGCCTCCTGAACAATGTTACGGACCTCCGTCCATAGTTCCTCAGGCACTCTGTCTATCAGGTCTAATCCCTGAAATCTATTCCTCACCTCCACTGTATATTCATCAGGGATATGATTTAGGTCATACCTGAATGGTTTAGTGGTTTTCCCTACATTCTTCAATTTAAGCCGAAATTTTGCAACAAGAAGCTCATGATCTGAGCCACAGTCAGCTCCAGGTCTTGTTTTGACTGACTGTATAGAGCTTCTCCATCTTTGGCTGCAAAGGACATAATCAATCTGATTTCGATATTGACCATCTGGTGATGTGCATGTGTAGAGTCGCCTCTTGTGCTGTTGGACTGGACAGGATACCCATTCCCTTTCCCTAATCACTGATTATTTGGTGGTTTCCCAGCTGTTCCCCAATTTTAAAAGGTTGAAATGCCTCTCCTAAGTCTTAGCTACTTGAGTAAGAGCTTTAGAACACATTCCTATGCATGTTTAGACAGAAAAAGGCCTACAACTCCCAGCATTCCCCAGCCAAAATGGCTGGCTGGGGAATGGTGGGAGACAGAATGCTGTCTAGACATGCAAAGGAGTGCACCCTTAAGCAACAATACGCCAGTATTTCTTTTGCTATTTTGGTCCTGGCCTTTGCATATGGCCCTACCCACCACTGCAGGGCTGCTGCCAAGAGCTTCTCCAAGATGGAGTTTGGCCTCTGCCTGCAGGAGGTGCAACCTCCCTGATTTAAAACATTTATGTGCCACTTTTGATGAATTATTTCAAGATAGTTCACAAGACTTAAAACAACTGAAACAGCACTTTATGCGAAAACAACAACAAAACAGCAGATAAAAGTTCAATTGGAAGACAGAGTTTAAAATATGTATAATGATAAATATGTTATAAAATGTCTGGGTGAATATATATGCACACACATGCACACATCTTCATTTGTTGCCTAAAAGACAGCAAGATTGATGTGCCAGTGGATAGAATTTCGTATCTAGGGCACGACTGCAAATAAATAAATAAATCCCTTTTCCTTCTTATAACAAAGTGTACCTCTGATGGAGGTGGCACTTAGAGAAGAACATCGGCCAATGGATGTAGCATACTAGTAGGTGGGTAGGAGAAGAGGTACGTCTTCATCTCCTTGAGTTCTAAGCTCTTTATGACTTTGACCCCACCGGCAAAGGCGAAGTACAGGCTGAAGGGGCAGGATTGCAGCTTGAGATCGATAGGCACTTGGTCAAGGAGCACCTAATTACTTTGAATGAGTTCACATCTCCAGGGCCAGTTGAACTGCATCCTAGAGTAATAAAGGAACTGGCAGAAGAACTCTCAGAACTGCTGTCTATTATCTTTGAACAATCATGGAGGACCGGTAAAGTGCCAGATGACTGGAGGAGGACTCATGTTGTCCCTATCTTCAAAAAGGGTAAAAGGGAGGAATCTGGGAACGACAGACCAGTCAGTCTGACATCAATCCCTGGGAAAATTCTGGAGCAGATGATAAAGCAATCCATCTGGAAGCACCTTGAAAACAATGCCGTGATTACTCGAAGCCAACATGGATTTGTCAAGAACAAAAACTGCCGACGAATCTGATCTCATTTTTGGATCAAGTAACCTCCCTTGTGGACTGTGGGAATGCTGTGGACATCATATACCTCGACTTCAGCAAAGCTTTCGACAAAGTGCCCCATGATATCCTGATGAGCAAACTAGCTCGAAGTGGGCTAGATGAAACAACGATCCGGTGGATCCACAGTTGGCTACAGAATCGGACTCAAAGAGTGCTTATCAATGGGACCTTCTCAAACTGGGGAGAGGTAACGAGTGGGGTACCGCAGGGCTCAGTCCTGGGCCCAGTGCTCTTCAACATTTGTATTAATGACTTGGAGGAGGAGGTGCAGGGAATGCTGATCAAATTTGCAGATGACACAAAGTTGGGCGGGATAGCTAATACTTTGGAAGACAGAAACAAAATTCAAAGTGATCTGGATAGACTGGAGTGCTGGGCAGAAAACAACAGAATGGCATTTAATAGGGATAAATGCCAAGTTCTGCACCTAGGAAAAAGAAACCAAATGCATAGTTACAAGATGGGGGATACGTGGCTCAACAACACTATAAGCGAGAAAAATCTTGGAATTGTTGTCGATCACAAGCTAAATATGAGCCAACAATGTGATATGGCTGCAAAAAAGGCAAATGCTCTTTTGGGCTGCATTAATAGAAGCATAGCTTCCAAATCCCGGGAAGTACTAGTTCCCCTCTACTGAGCACTGGTTAGGCCTCATCAGGAGCACTGTGTCCAGTTCTGGGCACCACACTTTAAGAAGGATGCAGACAAGCTGGAGAGGGTTCAGAGGAGGGCAACAAAGATGATACAGGGACTGGAAACAAAGCCCTATGAAGAGAGACTGAAAGATCTGGGCATGTTTAGCTTTGAGAAGAGAAGACTGAGGGGAGATATGATAGCGCTCTTCAAGTACTTGAAAGGTTGTCATGGAGAGGAAGGCCAGGATCTCTTCTCGATCACCCCAGAGTGCAGGACACGGAATAATGGGCTCAAATGACAGGAAGCCAGATTCCTGCTGAACATCAGGAGAAATTTCCTGACTGTTAGAGCAATACAACAATGGAACCAATGACCTGGGGAGGTGGTGGGCTCTCCCACACTGGAGGCATTCAAGATAAGGCTGGTCAGGGATCCGGCCTCATCTGTCAGGGATGCTCTGACTTGGATTCCTGCGTTGAGCAGGGGGTTGGACTCGATGGTCTTGGAGGCCCCTTCCAACCCTACTATTCTGTGATTCTATGACAGTTTGCATTGGAATTAGAAACAAATAGGCAGCCAGTGAAGTTCTTTTAAGGCTGGTGAAATATGATTTGAGTGAACACTGCTGTTCAAAACTAAGGAGAACCAGAGATGTTAAAGCTTGCTGAAATTCTACAAACCTCACTTCAGAGCTCAGTTTGACTCACTCCCATTTTTTGTTTGCAATGTCTTTTTTGGTTTGTTCAAATGGGGAGATTATAACTGATCATGTGGGATCATAATCAGTCCTACCAGTTTATATGGAAATGACCATCCCCTTGCTGCCATTAGGTTGGCCGTTTTAGATAGGGAAAGTGCATTCCTGTGTGCATTTTTCAAAGTTGCATTTCAATGTGTGGATTTTTCAAAAATACACATTTTTGAACATGTTCACAAGTTCAAGAATGTGCAGACATTTTTTGCGGGGGGGAAGTGCTCCCGTTTGCATTCATGGTTGCGAATGGGGCATGTTTGGATGATTCAAGGACTGAAATGAAATGCTCATACATCCCTAGTCAGAACTCCGGTTGCTGCATTCTGAACTAACTGAAGCTTTGAAACTGCTTTTAGAGGCAGTCCTACATATAAGGTATTGCAGTAACCAAGATGGGATGTTACCAGAGCATGGCTAACTGTGGCCAAACTTTCTCTGTCCAGGAGTGTTCATGGCTGTTACACCTGCCCAAGCTGTTGAAAGGTAGTGCATGTTATTGAGGTCACTTGGGCTTAGAGTATCAATAAGTTGTGCCAGGTTGCCATTTGGGGTTGGGAAGATGGTAGCATTTTAAAATAGTAATTAAATTGACTAGTAGTCAACACAGCAAGTGCTATAAACATTGGACACATCGTTGAACAAAAGCACTATGTGGTAGCTGAACAAAGTCCATGTTGCCAAGTTTTTAATTTAACAAAGCTGCTTTAAGACCTGCCGTGCTGCGTGTTCTTCTCTTTGATGCTTTGGCTGGAATACAGTGACAAAAAGAATGGTCTGTTCTCCCCAGTCTTTAAAAAAATAATAAAAATCAGTAATATGTATCTGAAGCACTGCTCTGTGGCTGAAGAGATGTTGTCTTCATGGTACACTAAGTTCTCATTTATAGGTTTGCTGGGTACTGTGCATAAAATTGCTGTGTGTTTCTTTTTTAATCACAGGCAGCTGTTCTACCTGTGTTAGCTGTTTTGAAGCTCTTGGGAGTTCTTATTGTAAACCGGTGCATATTGCAAAGATTTTCCATAGCGGTGAACCTACCAGTCCTGTATATCAGTTCAGGCCAGATTTGATGTCACCAGAGGTCCCTGCATGCCTTCCATTGCAAGAGAAAAAGCAGCTTGAAAAGGACCAGTTTTGATCTGAAAAATGACCCTTGTTCTTCTCAGAATTGCAATCTGCCCAGGATCTTTTCTTTTCTTTTCTTTTACTTTTCTTTTCTTTTCTTTTCTTTTCTTTGCTTTAAGAGAAAAAATCATTATAGAATTCATTGAAACATCTAGTGTGACCTGCACCAGTAGTGGTAGATATTTTCTTTCTTGATCTATCAGGCAAGGCATGTTTTACAGTAAAATATGGAGAGCGTTTCTTTGTGGCTTTCATACAAATCCTTCAGCCTCCACCAGCTGCCCTATGATGGAATTGCCATTCCTCTATGGTAGCCATGTTGTGGTGGGGTCCAGGACAGTTTCTCAAATTGCCAAATGTGTCCATTGCCCCAAAAGGTTCCCTACCTCTGCTGCAGGGTTTCCTGGGCAGCCAAGCAAATGGAAGTCTGCAGCCCAGGCAGAATGTCAAGTAAAAGTGGCCCCAGTCTAGAGCCCAGACAGAATGCCAAGTAATGCCACAGCATCTGGGGTTGAAGATCATTGCATGGTAGGCCAAGCGGCCAACTGTGAGTCTTGTGTGAGGCTGCAGGCATTGGGATCAGTTGGGAATCACAAAGATGTGATATAGTGGCTTTCCTCAGTGACACATCGCCCAGACTCATGACCGAAGCAGCATCTGGGGATATAATACTGCTGAGTTGAAATATCACCCTTAGCAATATTTTAGAGCAGCCTTCCCCAACCCAGATGTCCTGCAGATATTTTGGACTACAACTCCCAGCATCCCTGGCCATTGGCTCTACTGTCTGGGGCTAATGGGATTTGAAGGCCAAAACCTCTGGAGGGCACCAAGTTGGAGAAGGCTGTTTTAGACTGAAAGGGAGTGAGATAATGGGGTGCAAAACTGCTTGATCAAGCCAAATCTATTCTGGGGTGAATGATGGGAGTGGGGGGTTGGTGCTGTAAATCTAGACAAACAGATATAGGTCACATTTATTCGACATGCCCTAAGATAATGCAATTCGGGAAGTTAATCCTTGATCAAATAAGAGGAAATGGCTGGTTATATTTTACTGTTAGATCCGTTAGCTGTAATATTTTGTCATGTGAGATCATAATTGGTCCTGGCAGTTGATATGGAAATGATCATCCATCTCCTTGCTGCCATTAGGTTGGCTATTAGTTATAATTGAAAAAAAGAAAAAGAAAAAGATGGACATTCCGTTAATATCAGGATCAGTTGCTAAGAATTGGGATGAGGTACGCACAATGAAATTATCCAATATGGTGTAAGAGAAGGTAGGCAGATATATAATAGGTTGGAAGGGAGGAAGGAAGGAAGGAAGGAAGGACATTCGTAATTTACTGGAATTGGAAGGTTCCGCTGTAACCCTGAGGTCCACCAACAGGGCCCAGGTGCAAAATATTGCCCCAGGAAGATGAACATAGATATGCGGAAGAAGGTGCCTTGAGCAAATGCTTCGCCCAGAAATTTGTTTTCAGTTACAGAACTGGAGCTTGTGGACAAATCCTTTCACTCACAAATCTCCTCCCTGCACCCCTCCCACCATGTTGCCAGTTTTCTTTCCTTATTGAGGAGGAGGGGATTTTTATTTTTGTTTTGGTGGTCCTTATTTTAAAACCAGTTGGTGTCGGAAATCCTGGCCAATCTACTGCTAATCATTTTTTTTGGGGGGGGCGTCCCCTTAAATCCCCATTTGTTCAAATTGCAGCCATAAATTGCACAAATTCTGTCTGCAATTTGCACAACATTAAGCCTATTACAGCTGCAGTTTGTGCACATTAAGCATGACCTTTGAGGTCTTTAGGCATTTGCACATTTGCACTGAAATGTGCACAAATTACACACATTGTGGTTTCAATTTGCATAAATGGCATTTTAAGGGGGGGCAAGAAAGTTTGTGGATTGGGGAGGAGGACCAGATTTGGGGGGGAGGGCGGGATTTCCTCGTGACAGCCATCCCTTGGGGTGGTCAATGTTTGAGATAGGATTCTCCAAACATCATCTCTCCGCTCTCGTGCCCGATTCCTGTTTGCATTTGCGATCACCACACTCTGTGCAAATGGGAGATTTGGGCAAATTGAGCAGTGATTGGATGGGAGTTTTGCACAAATCTCCTGAAATTTGCACAAATCACCTCATTTGTGCAAATTTCCTGCATAGACTAAAGTGGGGCTCATTCAGTCTACTGAGGGAATTTGTGCATATTAGGGAATTTGCACAAACCAAACTCGGGATTGGGAATGAGACGAACATGGACATGTTTTTGCTCAGGGCTTTGAATGGGGCATGCTCGCTTGTTTTGCAAGCAAAAACAGAGTTCTCATACATCCCTAGCCACCACTGCTCTAAGATGAATTTGACATTCCTCTGCAGTTCTTTAACCTATGAGCGGAACTGCCACGTCCCAGTTTAAAGAGTTGCCCAGGGCAGGAGATAGGTTATATACAGTTCCTTTGAATCCAATCCCCATCCCTGCCCCACTTCAGAATCCATTGTGAATTTTCACAGGTGTCAGCTGCTTCTTCAAATCTGCCCTACAGGAATAATTAATTTGACATTGAGCTCTTAACTTTTGAGACGTTCCTTTTTACCTTTACGTGAATGTTCCCTTGTCAACAGCAAAGCTCAAAGGCTTCAGGGGGAAACAACTCAATTTTTGAAGCCAGACTATAGTAGTCTTAGACATTTAGTTAGGATGGATCGATTGGCATACTTGTCTTGGATGCACCATGCTATGGGAGCAAGAATGGGCATAAGAAGATCTCATGATAGGTTCACAGTTATTAAGATTAACCGTACATTCTGAAATTGTTTATTTTCAGTACAGTATAATTAAATCTATTTTCAGAATGGGAGTATGAAAAACCAAACATTAGCTAGTTCAGAGATGTAATGAGAGCAGTAAGCCAGTCAGGGTGGCACCCTTGCAGCATTTTTATCGGACCTTCCCTGATAGCCTAGCACAGCCAAACAGACTCAGCCATTGGAAAAGTAGGGTTGTGCTGTCTTAGTAAGGATGTGCGAACCCACCCCCATCCAGGTTCTCTGGGCGCCTGCCCAGCCCTTGCCCTGCTTGCCTGTCCCCAGACCACACTCAAGCCCCTCCGGCACTCAGTGAGCAACTTGCACTCATCCCGGCAACCTCATTGAGCTCTGCGGTCGCCATTTTTGAGAAATAAAATGATCGCAAAAATGCACATATTTGCGTCTGTGTGAAAATGCACATTTTGCAAAAATGCGCATTTTTGCGCATAAGCAAATATGTGCATTCACAAAAATGCATTCACAAAAAATGTGCATTTTCTCATATGTGAATATGCACATTTGCAAAAATGTGCATTTTCGCACACACACAAATATGCCCATTTTTGCGATGGCCATTTCACTTATCAAAAAATGGTGACCACGAAGCTCAAGGAGGCCGCCGGGGTGAGTGCGGGCCATTTGCTGAGCGTGGGCAGAGGGCGAGCAGGGTCAGGAGCTTGGCGAGCAGGGCTCAGGGTTGCAGGCAGGGGCGGCTCTGCCGGATTCCCAGATGGAATTGGGCGCCTGTACCGTCCCTATTTCTCAGATGCTTGGCGAAAGCAGCAGAAGAGGCCTAATGCAGCCTGACACAGTAAAGCACATTCAGCCACTGAATACTGTTAGTAGACGAAGCAAAAGCAGGAGACACCAAACACTGTGTTGCAGTGCCTCTGGTTTTGTTGTTGTTTTGTTTGGGGGAGGGTTTTTGTGTGGCTTGGGTTTGTTGTTTATTTTTGTTTTACACTACAGCTTTGAAGCAGGACCAGTCTAGCTGAAGCAATAGCCTTCAAGGGCAACAGCTATTCTTAACTCTGTGTGTGTGTGTGTGTGTGTGTTTATTTTTGTGTGTATATTGGAGAGAGAGAGAGAGAGAAAGAGATCTGGGAATCTATCCTGTACGTACAGACACATTTTTTTCTGATACTGAAAGTGCTCAGCCATTTAACACCATCATCCCGATCCATATGGAGTACTTATGTGAGTGAACTTCCCTATATGTTTGCATGAATGGCTCTTGGCATAACTTTTGAATGTTTTCAGCAAACTCTTTGACCTTGTTTGTTTGTTTGTATTTGAAGGCACACAACTCAGCAAGAGACCAACAAAACCATCACAACATGCACAAATGCTATCCGGCAGCTGTCTGAGGTCATCAGAGGTTCTTCTAGGGTAGGTGACCTTTAAGATAGGGTCTGGTAAGAATCTGAGTCCTTTACAGCACAATTCTGTACAAGTCTACTCAGATGTAATCTTACTGAGTTAAATGGAACTTACTCCCAGGTAAGTGTGTGAAGGGTTCTACCCTCACAATTTTTGAAACTGTTATATTTTTGGGGTGGTGATGGGAATTCTCAACCATTTTTTAAGTCTAATTTCCTTACAATCAGCCAATCGACCAAAAACTGAAGTCACAACGTCAAAACTGAAGTCCCAATCTGAAAAGTTTCCAAGACTGCCAGTTGTATTTATTGACTTACTTGGGTTATTTGAAAATCACCTTTCACATTAAAAGAAAAATTTCTCCAGTGCAATGTACAATGAGGCATTTTAAAATAGCACTTTCAAGTGTACAGGTATGAACATTTAAAATGGTAAACCTAAGGCGCTTAGACTGGCTCCATTCTTGTCTAGCTTGCCTAGTCCAGACAAGACTGAGATTCTCTTACTTAGTAAAGCTAATCCAGGAATAGGAGCCTCAAACAGTGTTGGATGGGGCAACACTGTTTGAGGCTCCTATTCCTGGATTAGGGAACTTGTTCAAGTAGGGAACCTGTTCTGAATCATCTTCACTGCAAAAACAACTCCCTACCTGTTTGCAAAGAAATGCACATCTATGGGGGAAAACCTAACGTAATTTATTCCATGTTGTGCTAGTGTATTTTAGCAGGAAGCTTTTCATGTGGGGCATCCTCCCTTGATCTGGTCTCCTTCCGATGTTTTGGACTACAACTCCCACTATCCCCAGTGACCATGAAGGCTGGGGAGAATAGGAGTTGTAGTCTAGTGCAAGTAGGGGGCACCATGTTGGGGGGACACTGATATAGGGGAGCATTAAAAAAAAGTGATCCCCCTCCTGCAGTCTGAAGAGGTATAATCAATTCTACTTGCCCCAAACTCTATAACTTAATTCCCATCTCACTCGTCTATCTATCTATCTATCTATCTATCTATCTATCTATCTATCTAACTATCTATCTGCAACCTTACTCTTGGAGGTTTTTGAACTACAACTGACCTCCCACCCCACCACACGCTTCTATGAAGAGACCAAAGCTCCAGCAACAACTTAACAAATCCACTCCTACTGGAAGAGGAATCCCTCTTTAAAGTAAGCTAATTGAACCAAATAAAAGATGGTGATTAAAGTGTACAACAGCCTTCGGAAACTCAGCATCAGGGATTTTTTTCCCCCATGAAGCAGTAAACTGTGGGATTATTGAGTTACCAAATGAAAGCTGAGGTGAGATAAAATGAATAAGAATCTTCTCACAGTCTTTTATCGAAATGCAGGAAATTGGCTGTTTCTCGTACATCCAGAGGCATTTTCCGGGACACAAATTGGGTCCAATGGGAAGTCAAATGAAGACAACTCCCCCCCCCCAAAAAAAAAAAAGAAAGGGGAGAAAAGAGAAAACATAGCAGTTCTTGACACTTCAATGTCATTACTATCAAAACTGGGACCACAGCAAAAGCTACAATCGGAGCAAGACTGGATGGGAGAGTATGTATTTAAAAAATAATATTCAGGAGAGTAAGGTTTACAAGAGCAGGAAACATTAGTCTTCTAACCTGAGAAACAAGTATGCTACTCCATCTTGACATTCCATAATAACTTTTATACTACCTACTTAATTAGTATAACAGATCTTCGACATTCTGCTTTCCTCCTTTTCCTTGTATTGCTCAAATAATTAAACCTACAAATTTTGAAGTGAAATCTGCAATGTTTCACCCTTCTACCAAACAAATAGCTTTGGTGACTATTGGTTGGTGAGGTTCCATGTTCCTCTTGGGGATCTCCAAATAGTCTTCCAAAATAAAATTTCTCATGGAGTGAGACAGCCTCTGTTTATCTAAAGCTTTACAGTCAGTCCCCTCCAAGTCCATTATTCTGTATACTGTTTCATGCACTTTGGAGAGAACAGAGAGAGAAAGAGAGAGAGAGAGAGGTTTCTTATCCAGAAAGATTTGTGAAATCAACAGAGGAATACCATGAGAATTATCTAGGTTTGGGTGAATCTGTCAGTGTCCCTTCTTTGTCACTAAAGTTGCAATCCTATGCATGTTTAGAATGAAAAAAAAAACCTCCTATAACTCCCAGCATTCCCCAACCAGCATGACTGGCTGGGGAATGCCTGGGGTTGTAGGACTTTTTTTTTTTCCTGTCTCAACATGCATAGGATTGTGCCCTGTCACTTTTGCACAGATGTATGCTTGAGTGTGCACTTTCAGACATGCAGCCTTGACACTTGAAAGGATTTTTTTTTTTTTTTACATTGATAACTGAGCATCCCAAAGCTTGGCACTTTAAAATTTAAGGGGATTTGAAGATTAAAGACACAGTTGCTTAATCCAAGAGTCATTTATTGAGAGGAATTAAAAATTACATTCGACAGATCAGACTAAGACAATAAGCACTGTCTAAGGTTATTTTTCATTCATACAGAGTGCCTGTTCTAATTATTAAAGCAGACACATTAAAAGCAATAGTTTTGTGTAATTGACTAGCAGGGGGTGGGGTGGGTAGGGGGAGATGAAGCTTTAGCAGTGAGGAGGAGGAGGGAATGGCAGGAGAAGGGAAGTAGTTGAGCCTGTCAGAAAAGAGAGGCAGCCATGCTTATCTCTATGATGACACAAGCCTGGAGAAGAGAGAGAAAAAGGAGCAGAGAAAAGCTGGCTGGGGTCTCCAGGAAAGTGGGGGGTACTGAAGGATGGAAGGGGGATATGGTAAGTGAATGGACTTGTCGGGGAGAGGTTCATATAGGAGGTTTTTTTTTTAACCTATCCATATCTGCACAATTTCATCCCCCCCCCCCCAAAAAAAAAGAATTTGTGGGCTGTGAGGGCCACAGTGGAGTGGGGCGGGGGCCACCTGTACTCCACCCCTCATCTAGAATGCCAAAGGAATTGCAGTGCTACTGCGTGCATGTGTACTCTTAAAAGTACTCCAAATCTCCTCCAAACCCTAAGTAGGGACAATATATTACCTGGGACTGGTACAAGAAATTAGAATAGGAGCATGAGAAGTGCTCGCGAGGGGCCGTAGCCCAGTGGCAAAGCACCTACTTTACACACAGAAGGTCCCAGGTTCAATCCCTGGCATCTCCAGGTAGGGCTGGGAAGGAATAATCCTGCCTGTAAGCCTGGAGAGCCGCTGCTGCCAGCCAGTGTCGACAGTACTGGGCTAGATGGACCAACGGTCTGACCCAGTATAAGGCAGCTTCCTATGTTCCTTAGTGCACAGGATAGAATTTATATCTCTCTGGTCGAGTATGCCACCCCCAGACTTCTTGGAATTAGGTTCCTAGCTAGGTCACGATTGCAACCATGCCCTGAATGGAACGTTGACCTTGCACAGTGGAAGTGTATCCATTTTCCTCTGCTTTATAATGGAGTCGATGCATCTGATCAGCTCTTCCAACTGCAACCATACTTTACCCTTTTATATCCCCTTCGTCTCCAGTGTAATGTAAATGAAATCAGGGTTCCCCATCCGTCTCCGGGAGAAACATCCCTTTATGCATTTAATCATTCAGAAACAGTTTGTACAACAATTCTACGCACTCTGTCTGTGAGCACTGTTCAAGTGACTGCATTTGCAAGACGTACCACAGAGCACCTGCACATTGCCCACAATGGAATGCCCTTGTGTGTTTGTTCTGGTGGCATAATGGAAGAGAACATGTGATTCAGTTCCACAGTGACATGTTTCAAGAAATACAGGGGGCACCCAGGTGTTAAATCTTATTTTTCAATAAGGGGCATGTGTTTGGTGAGAGCTATAGATAAGATTTGGCATCCTTGGGCTGAAATCCGTGCACTTGAACATTTGCTTGCAGAATTGACTATTTGATTGCATTGCTTCCTGTCTGTGCTTGCAAAGAGCCAAGACTCAGTCTAGAGCAGGGCGGGGCGGGGTGGGTTATGTGAAAGGGGGCAGTCCCAAAGGGGCTATCTGAATTTCACCACCATCTGCATTGCTACTATTATCATTCCAGTGGACACATCTCCAGATAAGCTAGTGGTGATACAAGAGCACTGAACTCCAGAAGTGAGGAGCATTCAGTTTCAGTGTATACTCTGTAATGGTCCTCATCTTGAATATATCTAGGGCCCATTCACCTGGTGGTCATATAACCAATGCAGATATCAAAGTGTCTGAGGGGTTCACTATATCTGGATACTGCTGGCACAAAAATAGGGGTCTCTTATATACTAATTGCACTTTTCCACCTTCTTTTTGTTCTAGCAAGAACGACTCCAGTTGGACCGGCTGAAGAACCAACTTTCTGATGCCATTCAGCGATATGGCTCAGTGCAAAAGGTAAAGGGCAATTCTGAAGTTGTATCTTCAAAATAAGCTGATTTGGAATGGATAGGAGTACGTTGTTTTTCTAGGCTGCTTGATTTCTAGGCTGTAAACAGACATGCCACTTGTGGCCCTCCAGATGTTTTGGCCTACAGCTCCCATCAGTCCTAGCCAGGATAGCCAAGGATGAGGCATGATGGGAGTTAGAGGCCAAAACATCTGAAGTGCTGCGAGTTGCCTGCCCCAGACATAAACCATGGTTAAGAGCTGACCGGAAACCAGGATGTGAGACCATGGTTGCAGCTGGATTTGCCAACTGTGATTTGGATTAACCAGAATGAACATTGCATCTGTAACAGCAAATCGTGTTTAAAGCTGTTTCCCTGCTTCCTTGTTTGCAAAATGGTGAGTCTGTCTAGTATGTTGTTATACATGCCTTCCAGGGACAAGAATTTAGATTGACAAGCTAAGCCAGAGTTTCACTGTCTGTGTTTCCCAATTATAAAAAAAGAGATGATAACGGGGCCCTGAAGACAGGAGGGAGGAAACATTCAGACAAGTAAGGACCAGATACAAGTATCATCATCTAAGGCAGGCAAAGGACAGTTCCCCAAACACCATATAGTAGGCAGATGAGCCAGAAGGACGGGATAAAGAGTTTTAGGGCCACAGACAACAATTCTGAGGCTGCGAGCAAGAAAACAAATTGTTTCATCATTGGCTTGTTACCACTGCCAGGGCATTATAGTCCAACTTGGAGGCCCCAGAGTGGAGCTTCACCTTCTGGGCCTACAGCACTGCAAGTGAAAAGACCAGTGTTCTTTGCAGGTATTGACTCCTTCTTGGTGGCAGAGTTTGGTCTGAGGGTATCTGATCTGTGGATGCTCTCCTGGGCATTCTTAGTTCTAAGAGGAGTCGTTTGTCCTTTCTTCACAGTCCATAGCCAAAGGCACATCTTCAGTGTTCAGGGGCTAGGTGCATAATCTAGAGTCAGCAGGTCTACCCAGGAAGGTCCAGGGAGTGAGTCCATCTACTCCTTGCAGCTACTACTGCTCAATACCATGGATCTGAGGGCTCAGTGCCCAGGGACATGACAGGAATGCAGTGCAGTTCATTCAGGCAAACATTCAGGTTTCCAAGGTTAGTGTGGCATGCAGAATCGCAATCTGGGAAGGGCTCCTAACTCAGAGCCGAGTTGCTCAGACAGAAGACCAGACCCCAAGGCAAAGGCTTGGTAGAGCCAGGTGGAGCTGTGCTGATAGACTTGAGTCTGCCCCTTCTGTTCTCTTCAGTGAGCTCTGTGGTACATTATCCAAATTGCAGCTTGGAATATGCCCCTGCCCACATAGCCTGTCCCATTGGGTCCTCTGTGACATAGACTATAAAAGGTTTCCCTTTTGCATTGGAACTTTGCCTGAGTAAGAAGGTCTTTCATATGGCAGTGAGTTCCTTTACGTTCCTTGGCCCTGACTCAACTCCTGGTTCCCAGCTCTTAGCTCTGCTGTGACATCTGCTACTGTCTCAGACTTGACAACATCTCGATCAATTTTTGTTCCACATGAACTTCATATTGTGGTGTGTCCCATTCACATTTCTGGCAAAATTGTATTTAAGGTCTTTTATTATTATTTTCTTCTGAAATGTTCCCATCGTCATGAATATCCCTACCTTATATTTTTATTCCAACTCTTCTAAACGTGCTGGATTGATGTATTTGGAGACGATATATTTGTTGATGCATGCATGTCTTTCATGACTGTTTCTTTTCCAGTACATGTTCCATCTGTAGCTAAGCATATTATTTTCTACACACACGTACACGCGCGCGCGCGCACACACACACACACACACATATTACAGTGTGCCAAAATTATCCTTTGCATTCCCCCCTGCCATGGACTGGTTGCATCAGGGGGCTGTTCTTGAGTGGCAAATTGCTACTTCCCCACACTTGCAGCTGTTACTTTTAAAATGCACAGATTGCTTTTGATAACCCTGTCGCCTTTGAAGTTTAAATTATTTCTAGTTTCTCAAAGGCCTACCCTTTCAGAACAGTTTCCCCCCTGTTCCCAGATCATACGGTTAGCTCATTTCCCTCTTCATTTTTTAAAAATATGAATAAATAAGATCCTAATGCATTTCAATTCTATCTTGACCAGTAATTCAATATATGTATATATATATTTTTCCCCCCTATTGGCAGAAAATTGCAGAGAAATCCAAAGCCCTGCTTCCCAAGAGACAGAGAAATAGGAAGCAGGTAAGTACAGTGTCGATTCAGTTTACAACATATTTTGAGCAGAGAGACCAACCTCCAATTCCCTTCTTGATAGTAGCTACCAAAATTTTGCATGGTACAAACTGTTTCTTTTGGCTCGCTTCGTTGCTCGTCATTCTTGCCTCCTAACTGCGCCTCTGTCTGAAGCAAAGGAAAGAATTGTGGAAGTTCTATGGCTGGGCTGGCAGTTGCCCTCTGTCAGGGGTGTTGAGCCTCTGGCCTGCAGGTCAAATCTGCCCCACATCTGTTCCCAGTCTCGCTCACCAGGGGTCTCCAGATGGCCGCACGGCTTTCCTCTTGGCTGCCAGTCACTTGATGGTTTCCTGGCTTTTGCAAGTTTTTCTCCCCATTCTAAAAGGTTGAAATTAGTGCTGTGCCGAAAATTTCTCCCACATTTTTTCAACCATTCTCATTCAATTTGGTAGAAGAGAAATTGCTTTTGAAAACAAGTTCGATGGTGAAGAAATTTCAGAGAAATTCTCATGGGTTGGGTTTGGGGTTCTTGGGTTGATTTTAGGATGTGGCTGAGGAGTGAGCACAGGTGTCCTGTTTTTTCATTGTACGATCGTCTCTCTGGGAGTCTTTACCCTCCTCAGCTTCCTGCACTTCAATTAAACCCCAGTTTAAGGCACCGTGAGGTAATTCCTCCCATAGGGCTTTTTCAGATCAGGATGTGCAGGCAGCCTGGGAGGCTAGCTGTGATGAGGTAAGCTGAAAATGCCACAAAAATGCATTATAAAATACCTTGAGAATGAGGCAGAACAAGGGGAGCCTCTTTCATGTAAAGAGAAAACGTTCAGGAAATTGGAGGACAGATTTTGGCAGAGCACTAACTCCACCTCATCCTTGGAGCTGGACACAACACTGCCCCCGCCCCCGTCACACTTGCATTGTGGTGGATGCAAACTGGGGGCCAGCTTGCCAAGACAGTTGAGGCTGTTGCAGCAACCCCCCCCAAAAAAAACCTTGCCCAAAAGAAAGAAGCTGTGCTACAAGCCCTGCCAATGGGGAGCCCTACCTGGGAGAAATGGTTGAGAATTTCTCCTCCCCCTGGAGAAATTCAGTGAAATTGCCTCCCAGATTTCTCTGCCCATGAGTGAAGTGGGAGAATTTTGAGACGCCATTTGCCCACAGCTCTAGTTGGAATGCCTCTCCTCAGGCTCCATTCCTGGCAAGGAGAGTTCTAAGCTGTCATGCTGGTATTTTTGATACTTTGGCCCCACTCATTTTGCATCTGGCCCTCCTCCTTTAGTTCTACCCACCACTGGCATGTGGCCCCCAAGAGCTTCCTTAAATTGAATTCAGCCCTCAGACTGAAAGAGGACCAACACCCCTTGCTCTGCATTGTCATTCACTCACCTTGGCAAAGATATACTTTCATGGATACAAAGATATTTACAAAGGTTTAAGGCTTTATTACTTATGTACAAAGCCCTAAACAGCTTAGGACCAGGATACCTGAGGGAGTGCCTTCTCCCTTACCAACCTGCCCAGTCACTGAGGTCATCAGAGGGTATGTTCCTGGTGGTTCCATGTGGACCTATGGCCTGATTGGAGTCAAACAAGAGAAGAGCCGTCAGTGGGGTGGCCCCCATTCTTTGGAACTCCCTGCCCCTGGAGGTCAGGCAGGCACCAACACTGGGTTGTTTCCGGCACCTTCTGAAAACAGCACTCTTCCAGGAGGCATTCCTTAATTGACCAGCCACGGTTTTTATTGCCATTGTGTTTTTAAACAAGTGTAATTTCAGTGTGGTGTTTCAATCTTTTTATGCTCTTTCTGTTTTATTTCTTGTGGTTACAACTCCAAAATGTGTTCTAGATATGGAGCAGTACACAAATATTGTAAATAAACAAACAAACAAACAAACAGTATTTCCATACTGTTTATTTCTCAATAAAGTGTCATCTATCCACCCACCTTGGCGAAGATGAAGCACTTAAAGTTTCTGTGACTTCAGTGTTGTCATTTGAGCAGATCCCCCCCCACATTTTTTTAATCTGCTATAACTCCCAAACCCCTGCATTTATCCTTCTGAAATTTTATAGGTTACTTTCTTATGGGCACCTCCACAATGCGTGCATAAAACCACAATGGGGGCACAAATACTTTTTACTCCCCCCTCCGTCAACTTTAAAGGAGCATAGCACAAAACTTCCTGCACCTCTTCTTCTGAGACATTGAATGTTTCATCCCTAGGGACACCTCTGTTATGTACTTTCATGCAAGTGGCCCACAAAAATCACAAGTGGATAAGCAAATCCTTAAAAAAAAGAAATCTGAACTATAAATGCTGCTTTCTCTCTCTCTCTCTCTCTCTCTCTCTCTCTCTCTCACACACACACACACACACACACACTCACACACACCTTTTGGTTTGTAATTCGGCAGGACCACGCCCATCAAAAGAGGGGACAATGCCAACAAGTTCCATCCAATTCTACCTAGTAGTAAAGTTGTTATCAGCAATTCTCATTAAACAAAAACAAATCAAAATAACACAGACACACACACACACACACACACAAAACCCTGCACCTATTTGTCCAATGTTTGCCAGGCTTAATACATTCAAAAGGAATGACTATGCCTGGAAATTTCAAAAAAGTTTTGCCAAAAGCTCTGTGTGTGTGTGTGTGTGAGAGAGAGAGAGAGAGAGAGATTGCCATTTGTTAATTGCCAAATGATATTCAGTGTGGATTAATGAAGATCTGGAGCTCCCAAAACAGGGTTCTGATTTGGGCCCGAGTTAACTTCGGTGACCCCTGAAGTAGTCTGAGGCAAGTCAGCCCGTCTTCTCAGTTGCCAAAGCAGGGTCCAAACTGAATCCTGTGATAGCTGCACAGCCCTCATAGATATCATGCATTTAAAACCAAAACCAAGGAGATAGCTAACATAATGGTTCACACAAGCATCTTCACGAATGGAAAAAGTTGGGGTGGAGGGCAGGCACAGATGGGGATTGGTAAAAGGGGAAAAGTTTGAACCATCCCATACACTCCTCACTCAAAGCCTGGCTTGAGACACATTAACTTTTGTAATGACCCAGGTAGGATTTCCCTGGGAGAATTGGGTGGGGGAAGGTGAACCCTCCCTTCCATCCACTGATCCTCCTTTGCAAGTGCTATCAAAGCCCTCTAAGGCTATCAATGGTTACTAGTCCTGAAGGCTCTGTTCCACCTCCAGAATCAGGGGCAGTATGCGTAAGTATACAACTTGCCGGGAACATGGGTGGGACGGTTCTGTTGCACTCATGCTCTGCTTATGGGTTTCCCTTGGGTAGCTGGTAGGCCACTGTGTTCAGAATGCCGGACAAGATGGACCCTTGGCCTTATCCAAGAAGGCTCTTCTTATAACATAACGTTACTGGGGGAATTCCCTTGTAGTTCTGACTGTAGGAGTGGTGATCCAGAAGACTGCATTCCAGTTCAAAAGTACACACATTCCTTTAAAAAAGGGGTGCACATTTGAACAGGGCTTTCCATTATGTACACCTGTCATCTTGCAGGCATGCTGATTTGCATCCGTTATTCCTTCTTGATCTCCCTTTTCTAATACATTTCCCCCTCATTCCTCTGTAAAGCCAGATAAAACCAGGAAATTGAAGGTATAAAACCTGTGCTGCTGTTCAAGCAGTGTTACTGTTGATTTCATTTCTCTCATGTACAATGGCCAGGGAATTCACAAAACACGGCACCCTCAGCACCAGTAATCTGTGTGCATTGTGAATCTATTGAAGCAGTAAAGTTAACACCCTATATAACAATACAAGAATCCACATCTACCCGGAGGTGGGAGATGACTGGCATTTCCTTAGGAAACACAAACACGCTTGTTTAGAGACTAGTGTTGGTAAAATATATTGATTTTGCATACAATAAGTAGTGTTGTCCATTTTTGGCATCAAGAGTCCCAGCAGGTCCTGAAACAACACCTCTGGCATGAACGGGGCCAATTGGCATTACTCAAAACAAGAAGGTTTACAGCTGTACATTGAGCAGATTTTAGCATGTGGTGAAGCCAAGATATGCCTTGAAATGTGAGTTGAGTGAGAGTATGACCATGCAAGCCCCAAATCTTATATCTTAATATGAGGCTTTAGAAAAGATATAATGGCCGAAATACAACATCTAGGGATAGTGCAGGCGTCTGGTTCAGGCTTGAAGCTTGGCGGATTACTGCCAGCTTGGCCCCCTGGATGCCAGCTCACACATCCCCCCCTTCAGCCTTCCTGACCTGGCACACACCGAGTCAGGCAAGCTCGCAGTTTTCTGCAGCCCACCAGCCCCTTGCAGTCTCCTTGCATGGAGAGAATGAGGGGTTGGTGTGTGGTGACAAGACTCCTGCCCACACTGCCTGTCAACCCCTCACGGTCTCCTTCCTTGCAAGGAGACATGAGCGGCTGAGAGTGGCGGGGGCAGGAGTCTTGTGCTGCTGGCCAACCCTTCATTCTCTCCTTACACGGAGGAGAGAACGAAGGGTTGGCAGGCAGTGACCGGGACTCCAGATGCTGCCATTTTGCACAAAATGGGGGCTGGCTGGGCTTTCCCCGCAAATCCCCCATTCTGCGCAAATGGCAGTCATAAATCAGGCCATTTATGCAAAATGGCCTAATTTACACCTGTAAAGTTGCGTAAATGGCCCTATTTATGGCCGCCATTTGCGCAAAATGGGAGATTTGCGGGAAAAGCCTAGCTGCCGCAGCGCGCAAAGTGGTGGCCACCAGAACAACGGGATGCCTCACGCTGCTCGCCGAGTGCTTGTGGAACGTCTGGCGGCTTGCCCCTTGCACCAAACAGGGTCAGGCAGCTGACAGGGGTCCAGCGCACAGTGGCAAGTTAGGCCATTCCTACCAACATCAACTTGGCGGGAGGAATTGCTGTGCTGGTGGAGCTCTGATGCCTTTTCCTGGTATGCAAGCAGTTGAGGAAACACTAGCAGAGCACTTTGTAAACCTACCAACTACAACCAGTTTTGCAAGCGGCTGCATTTAGCTGTATTCTCCCTTTGTGCGTAGTTTAGAACTTGGTCTCTGCTAGTGCAGCATCATTTGCTTCATTGAGGAAAGCAGAGTGGCTCAAAGTATGTGCAGAGAGAATACAATTACCCAACCAGATTCCATATATCTGGGACAAGTGGGAAGGGCTCGGTTTCAGAGCAAGGGAGGCTTAAGCCCTGGCACTTCTGCCTTTATGGACTGAGCGTCAGGTAGAATGTATGAGAATATTGTTCCTGTTTGCAGATCATGCAACCCTGAATGTGAACACAAGCCGGAGTACAGTTCTTGACTTGTTTGTTTTTTGAAATTTCCCATTTCCAAAAATGGGCGTTTGTGCAAACGCACATTTCTCTCCAAAGTCTGCATTTTCAGGCTTTAGCCTATGGGGGGGAAACTGCACATTTTGAGTACACGCTTTTAAAAATGAGCATTTATCTGATAGGGAAAATGAGGCATCTGGCAACATAAACAAGGCGAAATGAGCTTTGAGGAGGAATTTGAGCTTCGACATTGCATGTTCTCCCATCCCCAGCACCATGGAGCCTACCAGGGGGAATTGGGCTCCGTATGTTAGAACTGGGTTGACACTGCTGTACAAGATGATATTTTAAAAGGCATGCATGCAGTTGTTGCACTTCCAAATGAAAAGCGGGGGGCGGGGGTGGCGGTGGCTGGATGATCATGATGCTTCTCAATCCCCCTAAGCTCTTCTGTTCTGCTTCCACCAACCTGCGTTTGCGACGGCTTTAAATCAAGTCTCGCCCCCTGCCAAAAGGTCACACGGTTACCAGAGAAATAAATGGGAACCCTCATCCAGCTTGTCATCTCATTTCGATGTGAAATGCAGCATTATTTTAATACCCACAGAGATGGATTATTGAAAGGGAGGGAAATGGTATTCTTCTAAACCCTCCTTGGCTGCGGCATTTATAACATGATTAAAGGTGAACGCTGCCAGTTGCTGGTACCTCCTCAGCCCCTATCTCTTTTGCTCCCTTCCTCCACCCCAGAATAATATTACGGAAGTTAGGTAGCCCCTTATGCCACTGGAAGGAATATATGGGCCTTCAGAAAAGAGCATTATTTGGAGCCAAAGACACCAGTGGGTTTAGTAGCACTTTGGAGGGCGCACTCCGTTTCCTCCCTGAGGCATCAGAGCTGGGGTGGTGGGAACCATACTACTTCCTCCCCCCCTCCCCCCTTTCTCCCTGGACTCTTGCAACAAATGTTCTATCTGAGCTATGGGAGAACCTTTCTTAGCACTAGCCTGCCTGGCTTTCAGACACGCTCCTCCCTTCCATTTCAAGGCCCCATATGGAGGGGTTAAATTGCCCTCATCTTCCTCCTCCTCCTTTGTCATCACCACCTTCCTATCTGAGCTGCGAGGGCATCCTCTTTAACCGCCCTTGCCTTAAACACCCAGTAAACACTATTTTCCCCCTAACAACCCTATGAGGCAGGTTAAGCCAAGGGAGTGGGTGACTAGCTCAAAGGCACCCAGCAGGCGCAGTGGCTCTCCACTGTCTCACACTGGCTTGTGGGTGCTTGACCCCAAGGCTACTTGGCAATAGGGATGTCAGAGAATTCTGCCACGGATCTTGGGGAGGCCGAATGCCAGCACATTCGGCCCCCCGAAATTGGTGGCGGAATGGTCTGCTCCCCCCGCCCCCCCCCCGGGACGGGACTTACCTTGGACGGATCTTCCTGGCGGTGGCGGCACCGGCGGTGGCTCCAGCGGCGGTTCGGCGGCTGCGGCGGCCAGTCTTCCGACTGGCTGCCTCCGCCGCCATTTCCAGTTAAAAAAACAAACAAAAAAACAAAAAAAGTGATAGGCTACGTAAAGATTTACGTAGCCTATCACGGCTAGATTTTTAAAAAACACTGTGATAGGCTATGTAAATGTTTACGTAGCCTATCACGGATGATTTAAAAGAAAACAAAAAATGCGCGTACGCAAATGGTGGCGCCCATGGGCGCCGCCATTTTCATTCCTTATTTTGGCATGTCTTAGTCTGCGTAAATGTTTACGTAGACTAAGACGGCGAAAATAAGGGGAACGCAAATAGCGTAGACGCTACGCTATTTGCGTTTCCCTTATTTTTGCCATCTTAGTCTACGTAAATGTTTACGTAGACTAAGACGTGTCAAAATAAGGAACGGAAATGGCGGCGCCCATGGGCGCCACCATTTGCATACGCGCGTTTTTTGTTTTCTTTTAAATCATCCGTGATAGGCTACGTAAACATTTACGTAGCCTATCACGGCTGACTGCAGGGATGTAAACGGCGGTGGCTACGGCCACCACCATTTGCGTCCCTGCTAGCCAGCGGCCGGAAGTCCGGCCGCTGGCGGAGCCGGTCGGTGGCTCCGCAGAATCCCTGCGGAGTGGAGCTGGCTGGCCAGAATTTTGGGGGGGAGGGACAGAGCGCCTCCCCCCCCAGCCAGAATTTCGGGGGGAGGGACGGAGCGCCTCCCCCCCACCACGAATGTCACCCTTCAAAAAGGTAAGTGACTTTCGTACATCCCTACTTGGCAATAGCTTGACCAAGCCCAGCGAGGGGACTCTCTGCCTGTTGAACAAACGACCTCCACCCTGGAAGATGTACTACAGATGGGTGAACATTTTGTTTCAATTCATTCTTGATAAGAATCCGCACATTTCTTCATATTCAGAATGGAAATAACTTGAGTTATGTTCTAGGGTTTTGTTTTGTTTTTAATGAAACCAAAGCTGTTAGATTTCTCCATCCAGGCTGAGGGCTTTGTGAACTTAGCTCTTAAACATCCGGATTGAGATCCGTGTGTATCCAGCCACATTTGTGATGCTCTGTTAGGGTTGTCCTCTTTCTTTCTTTCTTTCTTTCTTTCTTTCTTTCTTTCTTTCTTTCTTTCTTTCTTTCTTCACAAGCTCCTCATCTTTAAAAGCTGCGTGGCAGGCAGGTGCAACATGAGTCTCTTTTCTTTTTCAGCCCCTCCCTGCAAAGGGTGAGAGCTGAGTGGAGTGGAAGGAATAATGCTTCACAGAAATATGGATCTTCTGCACTAGTGCAGTATGGAAAAGAAATAGCTCCTTTATATGGAGAAGTTGGCACAGACCAACTTTTCTTTTGGGAAGGGACTGTTACTCAGTGGTAGGGTACCTGCTTTGCACACAGACGGTCCTGGGTTCAATCACTGGCATCTCCAGTTCAAAGAGGGGAGCAGAACCACAGGCCTGGCACACCAAATCCAGCCTGCCAGGGGTCCCAATCCAGTCATCTGAATTTTCCCAGATGAAATTTCCCCTGAGCACCATCTATTTGGTGGTTCGCTTTTGTGCAGCATTTCCTCCCAATTCTAAACGGTTGAAGTCCATCTCCTAAGGCAATAAGAGTGTGAAACTAAAATCCTCTTGTCCTGCTTCGATGCAGGCCAGGGCCCTGGGCAAGGCGTAAATAGTCCTCGGAGCAGCAATGAGAGAGCAACCAGTCCAGTCCAAAGTCATACACAAAAGTTCTGAGGAGGGTTTGCAGGAACAGGCAGAGGCGAGGTCACAGCAGTCCAAAAGTCAGTTCACCAGTGTCTGTTTTATCAAGTGTCGAGGCCAGTCAGGGGGGTGTCCGAAAGCGCTGTCCAGATGGGTAGCTGAGGGTCCAGGAGCCTGTCAAGTCTGGAATCCTGGAATGCCAAAGCCAAGGTTAAGGTGCTGTGCACAGCAGAGAGCTGGCATTGGCGGGGCTGTATTTATACCTGGTTGTTAAGCAGCACAGCTGGCTAGCTAGGTCAGCATGTTCCTTTTAAGGAAGGCCCCCACGCTGTGACTTCTGTTTGTTCTTTCGCTGCTTGCGTCTGATTCTACGCCGTTCCGAGGGATGGATCATCTCAGGCTCTGCTTCCAATGTTTGGGGAAATTCAGGTTGCTCCTGTAATGTTTCCAGGGGAGGACCGTCAGCTGAGGCCACCTGTTCCCTGCCTCGCTCTGGCTGGGGCCCGTGGTGCTAGCTCCCTCCCTCCTCTTTTTCCTCAGACGAATCCTTCTCCAGGTAGGGCATGACACCTCTGATATTTTGGTCATTTAGGCCCCGCCCCCTTTGCATTTGGCCCTGCCCGTTTTGCCTTCGCCCTCACCTGTCACTGCTTCCCCAAAATGGAATTTGGCCCTTGGCTTGAAAGAAGCTCAACACCCCTAAATTAAAGCAGCAG
Source organism: Heloderma suspectum (assembly GCF_057233095.1). NCBI lineage: Eukaryota > Metazoa > Chordata > Lepidosauria > Squamata > Helodermatidae > Heloderma > Heloderma suspectum. Next base: position 10,115,193 of record NC_139461.1, read on the forward strand.
CAATCGGAAAGACCTCTGTCTGGGACCCTGAAGAGCAGCTGCCAATCAGAGTACACAGTTCTGATCTAGATGGTCAAACAGCCCATCCTGGTGGACGCCAGCCCCCTGTTTCAGTTTAGCCCCAGGCCTGCAGGTTGTGATGGAAAACTACCCACATAAATAAGCAAAGGTGGTTGCTGGGTAAATGTGGTGTCAGGATTCATTGATTAAATTTCCATACCACCCTATAGCTGAAGGCCCCTGGGCGGTTCGCAACAATTAAAACCATAAAATGCAAGATGCTAAAATACAATATAAATAGTTAAAAGTCTCCAACTTCAGTATAAAAAATAATAAAAAGCAAATAGAACCTAGCTGCAGTGCAAAGATTTAAAATACACTACCATCTTTAAAATAGAAACTGAAATACTAAAATGCCTGGGAAAATAAGGTCTGCCTCCAAGCAGAGCCCAGTGTGGGTGCCAAGCGAGCCTCTCTGGGAAGGTCATTCCACAACCACAGTGCCACAGCAGAAAAGGCCCTCTTCTTGGTAGCCACCCACCTCACTTCCAGAAAAGGACCACTGAAACTGATCCTATAGTCCTGGCAGGTGTATATAGGTGGAGATGATCCTTCAAGTAGCCTGGCCCCAAGCTGTTCAGGGCTTTGAATGTTAGTACCAGTACTTTGAATCAGGCCCAGACACAGACTGGCAGCCACTGCACATGGAAAAGTAATAATATGATCACATTGGCCAGTCCCCTTTAACTAGGGATGTGCGAACTAACCCCCATATAGGTTCTCCGGGTGCCCGCCCAGCCCCTGCCCCCGCTTGCTGATCACTGCACAGTGCTGAAGCCCCTCCTGCGCTCGGCGAGCAGCCCACACTCACCCTGGTGGCCTCGTCAAGCTCCACGGTTGCCATTTGGGGCAAAATAAAATGGTGATTGCAAAAATGTGCATCTTTGCATATGCGTGGAAATGCGCATTTTGAGAATGCACATATCCATATATGCGTGAAACATGCATGTTGCAAATGCACATATTTATGCATGCACGAAATGGCACATTTTTCAAAAAGGTGCAATTTTGCACATATTCACAAATATGTGCATTCTCAAAAATGTGCATGTTTGTGCATACGCAAACATGCACATTTTTGTGATTGCCATTTTACTGTGCAGAAAATGGCGAACGCAGAGCTTGCCGAGGCCCCCGGGGTGAGTGCAGGCTGAGCGCCAGATTCCCGGATGGAAGCAGGCACCTGAGCCATCCCTATCTTTAACAGTCTTGCTGCACTATTTTGGACCAGCTGAAGATTCCACACTGTTTTCAAAAGCAGCCCCATGTATAACGTGTTGTAGTAATCCAAACAAGAGGTTATCAGAGCACGGAGAACTGTAGCTAGGCTCTCTTTGTCCAGATAAGGGCATAGTTGGTATACCAGCCTAAGCTGATAAAAAGTGCTCCATGCCACTGAGTCCACCTGTGCCTCTAGTGACAGTTCTGGATCCAAGAGCACCCCCAAACTACGAACCTGATCCTTTCGGGGGAGTGCAACCCCCTCCAGATCAGGTAGAACATCACTTAGCTGGGCAGATGAACCCGCACCAACATTACCTTCATCTTGTCAGGATGGAGTCTCAGTTTATTGAAAACAATTCATTAAAAAAAACAAAAACAGTTGACTAAAAACAATGATACTTGATCACTGGTGTGGCCAGACAGGCAGAACAGCACAGGTAGAAGCGTTATTATGAACTGTTGGAAAGGAGCTCAAAGATCATTTACACCAACTCCATGCCAATGCAGAAAAGCTGCTTCTACAGCATTTCTGATAAGTGGCCACCCATTCTCGGTGGGAGGGGGGACACCTAAAGAAGAAGAGCGCACTACTATCTGAAGCTGTTCGTTCAAGTTCATACAATTATATGAGAATTCCGTTTGGGGAGTGAAAATGTGACGGATTTTTCTGCTTTGGCCCTGGGGGATTTCGCTCCGTTCCCCCCCCCCCTGTGGTTGACTCGATCTGTAGTGAGTTGAGCCAATATGTGGATTCAATTTTTGTGTGTGTTTGTTTGCTTTTTTGTTTCTGTTTTTTTTTGATGGCAGAAATGTGTGCAAATTGGGGGGTCTTCAAATTTGTGAAAATGGGGTTCTGATTTGTAATTTTAGCTTTTTTTTATTGGTGATCCTCCGTAAATGTGCACGATCACAAGTTTACCTGTCCACTATGTAGCCCCACAGGGGCATATTCTTCTCTTGTAAATATTTGTGTTATCCTCTCCACACATTACTGCGTTTAGCCCAGCAGAGCCGTATTCCGTACTTGTCAAAGAATTTGTGAATCCCCCCCCCCGCCCCTTTTAGCTCAGGAAGTGCAGAAGTGGAGGATGGAAAAATGTGTATATTAGGGAAAGTGTGTATACAAATACATATGTTAGGAGAAATGTATTAAGAGAAATTGTACAGATTTTTATCCATGGGAACTTTCAAATAAAAACTCTAAAAGTTCAGGATGATCCAGACTGAAAATTGGAAAAGTCTCAAGGTTCAGGACAAACTAAACTTAAGATTAGTGAAATGGAGAGAAACCAGCATTGACAGATGTGTCCATTCCTGTCGGGGGGGGGGCATGCACAAGTATGACTTCTGGGGGGCTAGAAAAGGTTGCAGAGTGTTGGAAGTATGACAACAGAATGTTGATGTTTGGGAGCAGAAAGTGGAGCATCAAGACAAAGGTTCATAGAGCCCAAAGTCAATTTTGGTTTCTCTTGCATTCTGTTTGTTGTTGTGTTTTTGTTTTTTGTTGTTTTTTTTAAAATCAAGCTCCTTCTTTCCTGAATATGAAGAACTTTGCAAATTTTGGTAAATTCTTATAAAAAATGAACCGAAGCAAAATTCTTATCTTAGGGCACAATCCTATGTGTGCCCTAAAATAAGAGGCTGCTCCGTGCTTCACCTGCCCTGCATTTGCAGCTAGACAGCTGATTTCGGACACATAGGATGTGTTGTGCCGGCATTTCTACCTTCCCTGCCCCAGAATGCCCAATTTTGGCTGCTCCGTGCTCCTTTTCCAAGCATGGGGTCATTCCGTGCTGCCTGCGAGGCAGTGTGGAAGGGGGAAGGGTCAGTTCTCCAGGAACTGTCCTCAGAGCGCGGGCTCTGAGGTCGGTTCCCAGAAACCCACATGTCCTATGGCCATCTAGCCGCTGACCAGTGGCCATAGGATTGCTTCCTTACTTATGTGAACAACCCAAATTTAGTTATTCCCAACAGGGAGAGGACCACGTTGCACCTGCCTGATACGTGACTGTTAAAGACAAGGAGCCTGTTGGGGGTGGAGGGAAGCACTAACATGGTTAAATACTAGGAATGGACATGAATTTTGTTCCTATTCACAAATTATGCAAACATGCCCTGTTCACAAACGTGAACGCAAGCACGAACACAATTCTCGGGAAGATTCTGTAATTTCCCAAACTTGCGTTCACATTCGCAAGTGCCCATTTGTGCAAATAGGCACTTCCAAAATTGCGCATGCGCACACTTGTGCGCTTCAAAAATGTGCGTATGTGCACTTGCATAAGTGTGCATATGTGCATTTTTGGAAGTATGCACATGCGCATATGTGCAAAGCAAAACTCAGCATTTCATGTTTTAGCTTATGGGGAAAATGCATCTTTTTTTTGGTGAGAAAAAAATGTATCTATTTTAAAACGTGTATTTTTCAATTAGGAAAAAATGCACCGTTTATTTTTATTTTATTTTTTTCCGACTGAAAAATTCAGATTTTTCCTGATCAAAGAAAAAGGACGCTCATGTTTGGAATGCAAACGAGGTGAAGCAACTTTTGGCGGATTATTCAGAGAATCTCAATGAACTCAGACACTGCATGTTTGCCCATCCCTATTGAATACACAGGAATTCAGACACAGACATGAAGCCCTGAGCACTCAAAGCCCTGGGCCCAGATGGAGAAACCCGACAGTTTCAGTTTCTCCCAAATTCGGTTGGTTGGTTTTGTTTTGTTTTTGTTTTGTATTTTAATCTCAAGGGGGGTTTTTTGTCCCAAATATGGAGAACTTTGTGGATTTTGTAAATTCTTATAAAAAATTAACCGCAATAAAATTCTCATCCACACCTAGCCCATGTTGGGTGGGGAGCGAATTTCACATCTGGATTTGAAAATAACTAGACAACCCTTTGGCAGCAAATCTCTTCAAAGTAACGATTCACTAATACTGATTCACTGAATGGCTACTTTGACTCTGTTTCCCCCCTCCCATTATTCACCACAGCTTTATTTTTAATTTGGTCTTCATTCTCATTCTCCTTTCCCAGCACTCCCTTCTCTTCTTTGTGGGGTTCTTCCAAAGATAAGATTCTGGAACAAAGAACAATTAAAACACTTCTCTGACATATGTTTCCCCCCTCCTTTTTTCCAATAGCACAGAAAGCAATCTCTTGCATTTCTGCCCATAACCATCCTATTAATGCTTAAATTGCTCTTATTGACATAACGATACCTTTTTTGTGAAGCTAACAATGTAAATATGCTTGAGGAACAGCCAGGGAGTGGAGATAAGACTATTTTGGTGCCCAAGGGATGCACACGAGATGGGGAGTAATAGGAGAGCATTATGCATTTTGCTCATCAACAATTTTTCAATAAAAGAAGATTTCAAAACTGAAACAGCTTTCAGCATATTAAACCTGGAGCTGGGAAGCAAATTGGAAATAGCAGGCACACTATCCATTGTGGTTTCTTATTAGCAATGTTTTCTGTAGCAATCAGCTCTGCGAAACTTGGTTTGATTAGAGAGGAGGGAGATGAAGGGAGGACTGACGGATGGTGCCCTAAAATACGTTTCTGAGAGAGACTCAGGAACTGGTTCTCCTAAAAGAGTGAGCTTGTGTTAGGAAGGGGCAATGGCTTCTCTTTTCCATGTTGGGTCTCTGCAATAGTGGGGGATGTAAGGGTGCAGTGTGGACAGGGGTTCAAAATCGGGATGACAAGTTTATTAATTTATATTTATCAAAACATTTCTATGCTGCTTTTCTACCATAGATGCCATTCGAGGCATCTGACTAAAAATAATTAAAGCAGCATCTAAACAATCATAACAATAGCATGGGTGAGGGCGGGCACACCTTCCAGGTAAGTGGGTACAGAATTGCAACCTAAATGCCTTTCCATATCATGGCTAAAGAGGCCAATGGTCCTGATCCAAAGATGAAATCATGCAGAAGCAAGGAGGATCTCCTTCCTTCAATTGATTATCAACTCTGATGATCAACTCCAGTTAGCTATGGAAAAGAAGGATTTCCTGCATGACCTCTTCTCAATCCCAAGCTCCCCTAGGAAATAGGTGACCAGAGACAACAAAAGGGATGAGCTGTTTGGTGGTACAGGAGAGGCTAGAGCCAGAAAAATTTATTTAGTGTGTGTTTTTCCCCCTCTTTCTCCTCCCCCCCCTGAGAAAGAGAGAGAGTGAGAGAGAGAGAGAGAGAGAGAGAGAGAGAGAGAGAGGATGCCCTTTTTAATATAACAATCCACCATGGTTAATTCTATATAGCCCTGTCCTTCCTCCAAAGTTATAAAAAGCCTTGCCTACACTACAACCAGAAAATCTGTAGGGTAATTGATTAACTGCAGGACGGGAGCCCTATGCAGCTGTTAGGGATAGACAAGAAATTCATTTATGTTCTCAAATCATGCGAACATGTCCTGTTCATAACCCCATATGCGCGAACACAACCAGCCACACTTGTGAGAGAGGGGCAGGGGAGCTCTCATTTTCCTGAAAATGTGTTTTGAGTTAAAAAATGTGCAAGTTTTTTTAAAAAGTGCACTTTTAAAAATGTGATTCCCCCCACCCCCCACCCCAATGCACATATTCATGGTTTACTCTATGGGGGGAAAGGGCACATTTGGGTGCGCTCTTTGGGGGGGGGGTTCCTTTTCAAACAGAACGAAAACAATGCAATCAAGCATGGGAAACTAAGTGAGGTGGCGTTCACAAATCTCAGCCATCATGAAGATAGCTTGTTCACCCATCTCTAGCAGATTTTTGCCTGCATTAGATACAGGGCTAAAATGGAGACAAGACATGCATGAGCATGCACGCCCCACCCCACCTCTCCCCATGCTCCCAGCTACCTCAGAGACCTGAGCTCGTTGAATGTGAAAGTCTGCATAGGAGCCTGTGCTTGCATTTGGTTGGGCGTGTTTACACAGCTCCTGCAATTGGAAGCCCTGATATGGCAGCGATCGTGATCGTGGGAACTGTGCAAGCACACCTACCAGTCCCTGTGCAGACCTCTGTGCTCCATGCGCAAAGGTCTCTGAGACAGCCAGACACGTGGGGACACTTGGGGTCAGGGTGCACATGCTCATCCCTAGTTTAAGCCTGCAAACCCTTGGATCTGCACCTATGACAATAAAACCTTTCAGCATCCTTGACCTGGAGGTTGTGGATGGTGACCTCCTGGAACAAGTCTGTTGGGATTGTTCAAATGGGTATAGGAGGAGGGGGGAACATGCACAATGACACAACATGAACAAAGAGCTTCATGAAGAGTCATTCCCTACACCATCTCTGGGGTGATCCTCCAACCCCTTTTGAAACTTTTTTTCTTTCCCTTTTTAGCAACGAAGCAGGGAAAGCTACGCATGCCTCTTGTTATTTATTTATTTTAATCCCACCCCACACTTTTGCTTTTGAAAGGGGAACCATCTGTGGTTTTATACAGGAAATGATGCATAATCAAGATTAAAATTTTATGCACACTTACTTGGGAGTAAGTTTTATTAAGCCACTTAGAGATATTTTTAAATATGCTCCGTGATATATAAATCTATTAAATAAATAAACTCAGTGGAACTTATTTCTGAATAGGCATGCATAGGATTGCATTGTATGAACTTGGGTAAGGACCTTTAAATGGGGAAGGTGGTTTAATTTTGCCAGATTCGAAAACAACATCCACATGAATAACTAAATATCCATTCAGAAAATCCTACTATACCACATCTCCACTTTTCTGGAGAAATGGCCCAAACATGCAGAAATATACCTGTGCAATCCAATGGAAAGCATTATTATATCCCTCAGAATCACCTTCTGGCTCTTGTAGATTCATCCACTTGAGGTTGTGTGTCTCCTTCTAGCCTTATTCAGGCATTCTGTACCTGTATGGGGCAAACACGAGAGGGAGCATGCCAGTCCTGCCCCTCTCTAGGGATGGGAGAACCAGGGATGCTCGAGCTTGCTACAATGCCATGAACTTCAAAATTCAGTCAGCTCACTCCCATTTTCATTTATCATCTGTTTTTGTTTTTTGCTTCTTCTTTTTTCCCCCAGTTCATTCACATAGGAAAAGTGCACATTTTTCAAAAGTGTGTACTTCCCCTTGTCCCCTGTTAACTAAAGTGTGAGAATGCACACATTAAGAAATACTCCATTTTAAAAATGCAAAACTTAAGAGTTGCATTTCTTAATCTCTGTGTTTTTAAAAGCTGCAGACATTAATATTTAAAAGGGGTGCATTTTTTTTAAATGCACCACTTTAAAAATGCACAACTATAATGTGTGCATTTTTAAGCTGGTGCATTTCTTAATGTGTGCATTTTTAACAATGTGCATGTCCCCCCGTTCAAGCATGAACATGGGAATATTTAAAAATGAACAACCTTATGTTACACAGTTTTAAAGTTGTGCATTTTTAAAAGTGCACATCTTTCAAAGTGCGCATTTTTGTGGATGTTGACACAAGTTCAGGATTTTGTGAACATTTTTTGGAGAACATGTTTGGGGTTGCGAACGGGCCATTTTCAAGTGATTCGCAAACTGTAACAAAATTCACATCCATCCTTACCCCTCCCCAATGTTGCCCTCTACTCATGGAGGGTGACTTTCTGAAGAGGAGAGACTCTTTATCCATCCATGGAGGCTCTCCATATGAGCCAGAACACTGGAAAATCAGCATTCTGGCTTGTGTGGAGGGCCTCCATGGATACATGAGGGCAATGAGTAGATGAGTAGAGGGCAATCCATGAGTAGAGGGCAATGCATGTGATGATGAAGAAGAGTGGAGCTGGAGTGCTCCCTCTTATTTTGTGTTTGCCCTGTGTAGGCACAGACCACCTGAACGGGGCTTCTCTCTCCAGAGGATGCTGCATAAATGGCGCTATTTCTCTTCCTTCCTCCCAAAAAGTTTTGTTTCGAATGAAATGTTTATTAGGAGGATGATATCTCCATTCAGGGACAAAGATAATTCACGCAAGCAATCAGCCCCGGGTTAACTGGAGAATGAAAGAGTCGCAGTCTCAGATAGAGAGGAAGCTGTCAACCATCCATCAAATAATCAATTACCATGTCCATTAGTACCCTTTAACCACACATTAGAAGAATTTACCAGGCACTCTAATGTCCGGGTCATCACCCCTAAGGATGAGCAGAGACGGGGGGAATCTATCAAAGTTTTGATGCCCTGTGATTTTAAAGTCAGCAAACAGACATCGCCAATCGCCTCTTGCATTTGTAAAGTATTTTGAGATGATTACATCTTGGGAATGTTTTCCAGTCAGGTTGACCCAGTGGGAATGAAAGTTTGTTCCATTAACATTATAAATAAATAAGGAAGGAAGGAAGGAAGGAAGGAAGGAAGGAAGGAAGGAAGGAAGGTTATTTTCAGTGAACATTTGGAAATGGCCATTTTCCTATTAATGGAAAAAGGCGGTGGGGGGAGAACATCCTGGTGGTAATAGCACCATTTATATTACCAGTGTAATAGTATTGTACTCTACGTGGCAGCCATGGGCTGTCATTGATTGTTAGTGAGTTAGCCACTTAACCATTCCTTTCCAGCAGGTAAAATATGTTTATTTATTTATTGTATTTCTATCCTGCCTTTCCTCCAAAAAGCACAAGGCAACATGCTCAGATCTACTGGGGGGGAAGGGAGGATATTATGGAGCCTGGGGGAACAGGGCAGCCCTTCCTAACCAGGAGTCCCCAGATTTGGTTAGACTTCAAGTCTCATAACTCCTGACCAGCATGCCTAGTGGTCAGTTGTAGGGAGTTATAGACCAACATCATCTGGGGTCCTAAGTTTGGGAAGGTCTGGGGTAGCGTTTGCCTAAGGTAGGGGCTTGTAAACATCCAGATGCTGTTGGACTACACTACCCATCATCCATAACCAGCATGGCCAATGTTCAGGGATAATGGGGATTGTAGTCCAACAACATCTGGAGGGCCATGTGTTCCCTGGCCTAAGGCCATCCAATGGGATGGGTTTGGATGGTGGACTTCCTGCTTTTGCATGGTGAACTTCCTGTTTTACAGCTCTGTCTCTGAGCCACTGCGCTGTGCAAGTGCTCAGCCCTTCTCTTTGAAGGCAGTCTCTTCAGAGGTGGCTTCAGGATGGAGGGAGACAACCCAAAGCCCTGACTCCATCAACGCCATCCATCCATCCATCCATCCATCCATCTCATTTCTATACCACCCAAGCTAAACTGTACATTTCCTTAGGGCCAAATAACCATGAAGGCAGCAGGCCTGTGTGCAATGGGTCCACCCCTCATTCATGTATAATGCGGGGAGTGGGGAGTGGGTCTGACATTTAGAGCAAAAGGGAGCATGTGGGTAAGGAGATCTGAGTGCCCCATGCCTGGAGACGCCCAAGGAATTCCCTCTTTGCCAATCTGAGATGAACTGACCTGATCTTCATCTCCTAGCTAACATGCAGATCAGACCATGGCTGCCCACTGGATTTCGTTCTTCCCCCACTCTCGGCTCTTTTTTTTTTATTTTAAGAATGCATCTGTCAAGATAAAATAGGTTTAGAAATGACTATTTTGAGATAAAATGCATTCAAAAATACAGATTTAACTACATATTTAAATGCAATTTCCCATGCATTTTTTGAAACAAAGTCACAGAGGAATGCCATGACAGGACAGAGTGAACACATTGCAAAATGGCATGGAACAGGAACAGACTGACCCACCAATTCCTAACATGCCAACCACTTAGCTCCCTGTAGCATCTCCCCATCCTTGTGCTTTTCTCTCAGCCAAGCTCACTTCCAGGAAAGTACCTGGGGTTGTAGAGTTGTGGGGAGGTAAATTGCAAAAGGAGAGGAGTTTAGCTCTGTGTGACCATTTTGGTGCACATGCACCCATTTACACACATCAGGGGTGTCGAACCTCAGGCCAAGTCCAGCTCATCTGGGGTCCCAATCTGGCTTTCCGGGGTTCCTTAGCTGCCCATGCCCCATGCCCCTTTCCCCTAACCACTGGTCATTTGGTGGCTTCCCAGCTTTTATGCAGTTCCCCCCCCACCCCATCTAAAAGGTCAAAATGCCTCTCAGATCTGTTTTAACTTCTGTAAATCGCCAGGAGAGCTCCGGCTATGGGGAGGTATATAAATGTTTTTATTATTATTATTATTATTATTATTGTTGTTGTTGTTGTTGTTGTTGTTGTTGTTGACATATATGCACACATGCATATATTCCTTCCTTCCTTCCTTCCTTCCTTCCTTCCTTCCTTCCTTCCTTCAGGTAGACACAGGTAAGTCCAGTCAAACATGCTAATTCCTCCCCCCACCCTTCCTTCAAAGGCCTGAACCATGTGTGCCCCTCCCCCCTCCACTTCCTTCAAAATAGGGTGGCCATCTAAGCTTCCCAAAAAGAGGAAACACATCACCAAATATGCATTTGCATAAAAATGGCATATTCTAATTTATATGTATGTGTGTAAATTTAGAAATCATCGCTATAATTTAAATAGAATTACATCTCACCATAGTGGGGGACACTGTGATTAGGTGAGCTGTTTTCCTGCTGCTCTAAGGAGCCTCATGTTTCGCAGAGTGGTAGGCGGCAGTATTGCAACCGAAACTCTCCCCACGACCTGAGTTCGATCCCAGGAGAAGCCGGGTCTGAGGTAGCCGGCTCAGGTCGACTCAGCCTTCCATCCTTCCAAGGTCGGTAAAATGAGGACCCAGTTTGCTGGGGGGAAGGTAGTCACGACTGGGGAAGGCAATGGCAAACCACCCCGCTATAGTCTGCCATGGAAACGCCAGCATAAGCAGCATCCCTCTAGGGGTCAATAATGACCCAGTGCTTGCACAGGAGCAACCTTTCCTTTCCTTTTTTCTTGCTGCTCAGTTTGGGGTCAGTGTTCACTCTGGGGTCTCCAGCGTGGTACCACATGGAAACCTGTCATGGTGTCTGCCAGGCTCCTTCTCCCTCCTGCTTTTAATTTCATTTCTTACGGTTTTGTTTTATTTTTATTTTTTTTTTAACTCAGGGACTGGCATGCTGCAAAGCAAAGTGCTGCCCTCCAGCACAATCTTTATTGGGAGTGATTTTGTGTTGGCGCGTAGACCCCACCTCTGCCTTGTATTTAGGTTCTTGGGCAAGTTACTTTTCTTTTAGTCTCACGAGTTTGCCTTCTGGGAAATGGGTGTTTTATGACCAGCCACATCCACCATGGCAGCCATTTTATGAATAGGCAATCCCTCCTCACCACCACCGCCACTCCCATGGCAGCCATTTTCTGAGACGGCCAATGGCCCTCTCTCAAAATTCCAAACTTTCCCCCCAACCCAAAGAGGTTGATGACCTCTGTGCTGTTGATGGGCAACTTCAAGGCCCTCACTCTCTCTTCTTATGGTTCTGTATCTTTCAGCTGGGCTTGGACTGGACAGCCCATCAAATAAAGGATTGTCTTTTGTAGAATAGAACACAAAGCCACCCTACTTCAAACAATTCCACTCCAGTTTTTTGTTTTTCTTTTTATCCCACTTCGGGCACTGTTGGGTGCCCTTTCAGGGTCAAAAGGTGAAGTAGACATTTTCTAACATATGTAAATATTTACCTCCTCCCTGCATGCCTCTGTGGATAGTGGCAAATTACGGAAGTAGGCAGGTTTCAGAGGGAAGAGACCCCCCCTCACCCCCCCACCAACACACACACATACGGTATCATAGGCAAACTAACTACTTCATTGGCATACGTAGCAATGTGGTTCCTAAACATTACATTGCCAGTTCAGGAAGGATATAAAAAGAATGACTCCACAGAATGGAGGAGCAAAAATAACATCAATGCCAGGGTTAGGAGACTTAAGAAGCTGAAACGAAGAGCTAAATTTATGTAGCCTTGGGAAGAGGGTTTGGCAGAGAAGTGATTGCACACTATAAATACCTTCAAGGTGACAATAGACATGAAGAATGGGTAATTTATTTACAGTGCCGGGTGACATGATATCCGTCAATATGGCCGAAAGCAGAGGCTAGAAACATTTAGAGTTGATAGCAGGCCAGCATTTTGCTTTAGGGGACTCTGGGCAGCAAATTGATCTCCCATGGGGCATGATCAAGGAATACAGTCTCCATGACAGAGACCCTAGGTAGGAATAAGGTCAGTTTAATAACCCTGTGCTATGAAATATAAGCCAATTGTGATTTCAAATTATCTGTAGAGCCCCTAATGCCAACAAATAAACCCTTATTTCAATGTTCCCCAGGAGAGTATTTAGATTACAGACAACTATATTGCAGTACAACTTCCAAGCAGGATAATCAATATGAATTAAAGGCGGGACACATCTTTCAAAGTCAGAAAGTGAATCTCAATGTTACTCCGTATCTGATGGCATCCTTGATGAAATTGGCTGGAAAGGTAAAAACAAAGACAATGTAGTTAATTTTGCTGGTTGTTTGGCACCCTCATTCTGAAGGGCTGGGTTACCTGAACATCTACCCTGATATGGAAACTGATGATCAAGTCTTGAAACGGGGTTGTGGGAAATAGAAAGGTAGTTTGGTTTGTTTCTGAGTCCCTTAGGGGTCGGACCCAGTCTTATTTCAGGTTCATAATCAGTTCATAATGGTCTAGGGATTTCAGAGAAATCCACTTGCGGGGTAGAGTTTGATGAGTTTTCCTAGGCTTGGCCCCCAAAATTTGATTCAGTTCCCACTGTGGTGCCCAACTCAATCTACAGTGAGTTGGGCCAGTTCACAGATTTTCTGGGAATTCTGTGTGGTGTGTGTGTGTGGGGGGGAGGTTCTGCAATTTGTGCCCATTGTGAAGTAATTTGTGCAAAGTATGACCAAATTTGTGCAAATTACACAAAGTACGGCTGAATTTCTGCAAATTAGACCAATTGTGGCCAAATTTGCATAATTTGCACAAATTCAGCCATAATTAGTGCGAATTCAGCCATAATTCATGAAAATTGTTCAGAAATTTGCTCAAATTGCAGAACTTAAGCAAAAAGAAATCCCAGAGTTCAGAGAATAGCCTGCAGCTCAGCTCGAAGATGCAAAGTGAGTTGTACACACTGTGGAACTCCGTTGAGCCAATGAAGAACTAGATTTCCCAGTGACAGACTTCCCTATAATGGACTTAACAAATTGGGCAGCCTCCCCAACACCCTCTTGTTTACCACTCAAATTTTCCTGGCGGTGACAGTGGCTCCCATTCAGGATGCTGCTATTTCCCATGGTGCCAAGGCCTACAGGAAAACCATTTCCTAGGGTTCCTAGCAGCCCCAGTGTTCTGGGGAGCCACTGGAAATACTAGCACATCTAATGGAGTCCCCACCCTGAAAGGAGTCCCCACCTTTCCCTTTGCTGCTGTCACTGTTGTCATTTATGTTTTGTAAAAATAAAAGCGGCCACTGGGCCCTGTTATTCTCCCAGTGACTTCATTAAGAGTGGGAAGCCCCCACCCCAAATTTATAACAGACTTGGGAACTGTGTTTCATCTCTAATTTTGAAAATAAATAGTTTGAGCTGAGCCTAGGTGTGGGGGAGTCGCCCTTCCCTAATGGTGGCCTTCTAATTTGCCTCCATGGCTGGTTTCTGTCACGAAAGAATCTGAGCATGTTGTGATAGCTAGCAGCTCAGGTTCAGAACGGAAACAGCCAGCACGGGGGAGGCTCCCTCCCTAGCGAGCTCGGAAATTGCAAGGCCTTCTTCTCAAGACCTTGGAACACAGATGGCTCAACCTGAGGGGCCCCCCTTTCCTCCTGCATGAGAACCCAGGTCTCGGGGGAGGAGGAGAGTGAGGGGCATGACTTGAGGGATGCTAGGGTCTGTCGCAGAGCGAGGCAGGAGGGCTTAGAGGCGGAGCTCAGATGCTCCTCCAGGTTGGCTATGTGTGATAGCCTACATAGGAGGGAGCCACCGTAAGGGAGGGGCGTCCCCCCTGAGATAGTGTGGCCATGAAGTTCTTGTTCAGACTGCTGGCAACTTCTCTAACTCCCACTTTGGCTCTTCTGTTGATATTCATAATTGTGTGGAGTAGTTGTTTCCATTGTAGTCTGAGAGTTTCCTAGAATTTGCATTTGTAAGGAAGCTAGTTGTTAACTAATAAAGTAGTGAGCATAGTATCCTGGAATGTGTTGATTGTGAAGGGGGAGGATGAAGGAACATGACCATTTCTCAGAGCAGGTTGGAATATTATACCTATGAGGACAGAGTAGAGTGTTGGGGCCTTTTTTTAGTTGGGGGAGGGGGAATGCTACTAAGAGAAGGAGAAGAATGACAGAAGTTTCCTAAAATTGTGAACTAAATACTAAAACACTAAATTCAGGTTTTCCAATTTAAACAAAATGAAAGGGAAAAAAATTCTTCTATGGCGCTCATGATGGCACTTCCCAGATGTTTTCCTATACAGACACAGACCTCCTTAGCTTCATTGAGGTTGCAGTATGAAACTGATTGGCACTAGATTCAGGACAGATGGGATTCCCTGGACCAGTCCCAGCAGAAATTACAAAAGGGGGAGGGAATGGGGTGATTGGGGTAAGACGAGTAACGGAATAGACAGTCCTCCCAGCAAAAGACACGGTTCCTTCTCAGCATGTGCACTCAGAATGACTGAAACACTGATGAGCTGACACTTTTTAACAACTCTGTCTTACTCACAAAGTGTTTACTCCATGGCAGAATGTTAGTTCCCCCCCTCATCCCACCATTTTGTTGCACATTTGGGCCTAGTTCCAAATGAGGTGTCTGGACTGTACCACTTCAACAGAGACTGACATGATAATTCTCCTCCATGGATAGGATTGCCTATTCTTACAAATATAAAAGTAGTGTGTAGAGATAAAAGCTTGGCCTGAGCCTCTGTCCCTGATACCCTCATTTTCTATGTGGTGAGATTTGTTTCCTTATTCAGTCAACTATTTATTTTGGGGACAGGAGAGTATTCTGTTATGTGAACCCCTACCTGAAGTCTGAAATGTCACAGCCCAGACCCAGCTTGACCACCTCAGGGAGAATTAGGCCATATGGATAAAGTGTGGGTTTAAAACATACTGGTATGATCAAGTGCATTGAAACAGGGGATTGTTCTGGGTTATCTGTTAGGATGTGATTCTAACCTGTTTCATCAGGTCTTCAGGCCAGTGGGCAGAGAGTGTTAATTGGAGATGTGGGTAAATTAATCTGTAATCTCAATCAAATACAGAATGAAACTAACTCATGGTACACGTTGATGACATCATCACCTGAATCAGCATCATTTTGAGAAATCCCAAAAGTTCCAGGACCCTACCTAGGCCTATTTTGGTTCTCTGGCTAACACTGGTATATCCTGAGTTCAATCCAAAATATATTCATGGAGGCCAGCCACAGATGTTCCCTGAATCGATGTGATAATGGATCTGAACTGTTGGAGAATTTCAGCCTTCTCCTGGAGACATTTTGGAAAAATGGCCTCCCAAATCTCACAGTCTATGTGTAGGGTGGAGAATTTTGGGTGCAACTGTGGATCCAGTTTTAATATATTTGTCTGAAATATTAGTTTCATGTTATTGAAGGAAGTCACGGACTTAGCTCCGATTCCTCCGAGTCTTCCTGTCTTAGTCTGTTGCTTCCTTCATCCACCAGAGCAAACTAACAATAGAGTTTTATTCAACATTACAATTTTCTGAGAATTTTCATTTTTGCACCAACCCAAACTGTTGGAGAATTTTGCCTTCCTACTAATATTCCCCCCCCCCCACACACACACACATTTCCCCACCCACAAATAGCATGGAAAATTTCGGGAGGGTATTTTTGCTCACCCCGTTCATTGAGATGCTTTGACACTGCAGCACACCACTGATTGCTCAGGAAAACTCCTGGGGATATGTGGGTGCCATTTTCCTAGGACACACCAGTGGCTGAGCATAGGAAGCTGGATCTACAGAGCTGCCTTACTCTGAGTTGATCCATCTAACTTGGTACTGTCAGTCTTGACCAGCAGCAAAGCTTCATGCAGAGGTTTTTCCCAGCTTTGCATCCTAAAACCCTTTAACTGGACAGGCTACAGACTCAACCCGGGACCTTGTGCATGCTCAGCCGCTTATTCTTTTTACGCAAGTTTGTCTCTGGGCTAGAAAAGATGGACTGTGTTGAAACATCACCATCATTTCCAGGAATAAGAACAACTGGAATGAACCCCTAGTCCAGAAGAAGTGTTTGTGGGAATGTCAGGGCCTGTCCTGAGTCTGTAGCTGGTGCAAAGTAACTACAGTCAACAACATAGCTCTATGTTAAAAGATTGAGGGAGACTGGGAACCCATATGATGGTTGTCCCTGATTCACCAGTTACAGCTGGGCCTGCCTCATTAGTAGCCAGAGCTGAGTCTTACTTCTCATGAATAGACTCTTCCTCCTTTTTAGAGCCTTCCTCATGAGTATACCCTAGGCAAAAGGGTTTTTAGGCAGCCAGGTAGGCACTCCAACAGTGGTTTTATTCATTCATTCATTCACAATATTGATATACAGCTCCACATCAAAGATTTTGGAGTGGTGAGTGACAAGATACAAGAATAAAATCCCATAATTAAAACAGTTAAAATATTTTAAAAGAACAGATCCTGAACTGCAGCTGGTCATTCAGGGAAGGGCTCTTGAAATAGCAGTGTCTTCAGGAGGCGCCGAGAACAACGCAACGTTGGCACCTGCCTGACCTCCAGAAGCAGAGAATTCCACAGGAAGTGGGCCACCACACTGAAGGCACTTTTCCTGGTAGACTCCAAAGACCTCAGCGACCGGGCAGGTTGGTAAAGAAGGAGGTGCTCGCTCAGGTATCCTGGTCCTGAGTTGTTTAGGGCTTTGTACACTTGTACTAATACCTTAAACCTGGCCCAGTAGCAAATAGGCAGCCAGTGCAGTTCCCTCAGCAAAGGAGTTGCACGCTGAAAAGGGGCAGCTCCCGACAACAGCCAAGCTGCTGCATTCTGCACTAGCTCCAGCTTCCAGACCAGCCTCAAGGGCAGCCCCACATAGAGCGTGTTGCAGTAATCCAGTCTTGAGGTTACTAATGCTTGTACCACTGTGGCCAAGCCATCCCTGTCCAGGAGAGGCCATAGTTGGTGAACCAGCTGAAGGTGGTAAAAGCTTCTTATCCTCCCACCTGGTCCATCAATGCCAGTTCCATGGTTGACCTTGGAACAGGGTTAAAGGGTTTCTTGGGGATCTCTGGCAAGATGTCTGTGCCCATAGAACACCTCAGGTTGTCTCAGGTCTACCGTAGGTGAGGTGGTGCTATGAAATCTTCCTCCTCCAAAGAGATCTCTCCTGGGCTTGGGTCAGCTGGGAACCTGACAGGTCACAGGGTAATCTTCAACATATCCCCTAAATTCACGTCTGTGAAATGCTGATTGGTGTGTTGGTTTTCAGAGAAAGAGCCATAAAGCTTCAAGCGGTGTCATTTTGCACCACGGTGCAGGTACAGGAGGAATGGTCTGTATAATTTTTAGCCAGCAGTGACAGCCAGAACAGTTTGCTGGTGGGCAGAACACGATGAAGCCTCAAGAATTATGAGGGTATAATTCAGGCAGCTGGGAAAGGGCAGGAACAGCTTTTAAAATGGGCTGCGATGCAATAACAACAATAAAAAAGATTCCCAGCCAATGTTCAAATTTACCAAAGATCTAAGGAAATATTCATCCGAGTCAATCTCTGTGTATAGAGTTACAGGGTTGCCCTCTTTCAAATACGACCTCAAGTTGCCCGATTTCTCTTGGCCCTGACATGTGCTGCTGTTGTGATCAAAATTCCTGCTTGTTAAATAAAATGGGCTGTTTTAAAAAATAATGGCAGGCTGTGGGGGGACGGGGGGAGGCAGGAGGAGAAAGTGTTTATGCTTCTGCTGAGCTTTATTATTATTCCACTTCACTCAAGTTGCTGCAGGACCATCTGTTGGCATTGTAGATAAAGCCATCAAATGAATAGAAGGGAGTGGGGGAGGGAAGAAGACTCTAAATAGAAACAGACAAGTATCTCTTTTAAGGAACATGTTGGAAGAATTTACTGAGGGCACAACAGCAAGATGAGCACGACCATCGCTACACAAGAACAGCGTGGTTCAGGCCAGTGATCCATCTCATCCAGTCTTCTGTTTCCAGCCTAGCCACATATGAGAAATTTGTTTCAGTTCATGTCTGAGCAGGATTTACCCAGTTGCCAACTTCCAGAGTGGACATGGACGCAGTTGCAATCTGCGATGGGAGTCCGTACACTTCTGAGCGTGTGATGGATCTACCCACCCCCCAAAATGTGGTCAACAGCATGTGTACATTTGAAAAAAACAAACCCTACTTCTTGAATATATGTGCACAAATACACTTTAATTAATGAGCAAAGAATGTGTACCTTTCAAACGTGCACAATTGATGCACGCATTTGGAAAAAAATATGCGCAGGAATACGCACAGTTTTCCATATGAAAAGAAAAAGAAGAAAGCTTGCAGGCTGATTTGAATTTGAGTTGGAATGAGCTCCAAGATAGAATTCGGAGAACTTCAGCGAGCTCAAGTGTTGTTGATCCATGCATCCCTCTTCCAACTAGATGTCTCTGGGAACCAGGGCAGAAAGCCAACTTACCTGCTGCTGGTATCCCCTGCATCTGGCATTTAGAGTCCCATTGCTTGTGAACACAGAGGCTCCATTGACAGACCAATCCTTCCCATGCATTTGCTAATTCTTATGAACTACCCTTTTATACTTCTTAGCAGGGTGGTAGTTAAGAACCAGTAACCAGATGGAGTTACTGGGAGGAAGGAGCCATGATAGATAAGACTGAGGATCCATCCAGTCCAGTTAGACAGCTGGCTATTTCATGCATAAGAGAAGTAGTTCCCATGGATCTGAGTTCTGTGATGCAATAGATATGGTACTGGGCACTGGTAGCTCACTCTGTAAACTTGGTCTGTCTATTGCCTGAGGATAAAATGATGGTGGGAGGGATCACGTATGCCTTTATGTGTGTGGTGATGGGGGAACCATGATGTAAAAACTTCTCTCCACAGCCCTCTTGATTTATCCTCACAATAAACCTGTGAGGTAGGTTAGATTGAAAGTTGGTGACTGGCCCAGCATCACTCTGTAAAGTTCATCACTATGTGGGGATTCGAACCCAGGTCTCCCCACATCATCCATAAAGCAGACACACTTTCAAGTATATATACACGTTGCTGGGGGGCGGGGAGGGGGGTTGTACCAAATCAGACCATCAGTGTATCTAACCCTGTACTTTCTGTGGCTCTCCAAGGTCTCAGTTAGAGAATGGTCTCACCCCACTGCCCCCCCCCCCAAATAAAAGTCTGGCAATTGGTCCAGAGTTGCAAGCCAACAAGGACTAGCCCCCACTTCCCTGGCTGGTTGGCAAATCCATTCCGGAGAATCCCCAACATTCCAGGAAACACAATGTAGGAAAATGTATTGATGTAGAATTTTTTAAAAGCTAGGGTAGCAGCCACAGGACTCAGGAAGAAGGAATTCCAGGGTCATTCTGTCATAGTTTTTTACTAGCCTGTGTTGGTCATTTTGTTGGAACTGTGATATCCACCCTCAAGAGACCCTTACCCTGTTGTTGTTTACAGAATCACTTATCCTAGGATGAAATAGATGGGACTCATGAATCCTTCTCTTCATCCTGGGATCTATTTTAACCCAGTTTTGCCTCTGATTCACCCCTTGAATGTGTATTTTAAAATCCAGGCAAGTGCAGGATTCTTGATCCAAGCTAACGATTCAGTTGATTTTGACTGAAGAAGTTGCCAGCTTCAGTCTGACACAAAATGCCAGAAAATGCCAATGGATGCCAAAACTTAAGAGTGGCAGCGGGGCCATTCATTGCCATAAATCCCTCAAAATATTATGCAAAGCCAAAAAGAAACAAATTATGCACAAAGAAAAGCCCATTTGCATCCATAATTAAGGACACACTTCAACAAATGTGTTAATTCACATTTATCCATGTGTTTTCTGAATTTTCACACCTTAACATGAACCAGTTTTGATCAGTATGTTTTCTTGGAGAAGATGGATTATTCTGAGTAGTGAGAAGTTGTGTTGGTAAGAGGAAAGGTACAGATAACAGCAGGAAGGTGTGTGTAGTAGCATTTGACTGAAGGCCAGGAGAGAATGAGGAAGTCCTGAGTCATTTAGGGTGCAATCCTATGCCTGTTTAGGCAGAATATCAGCCATACTTCTCCCAGCATCCCCCAGCCATAATGGCCAGCTGGGGCATGTCAGGAGTTGTAGGGCATTTTTCTGTCTAAAGAGGCAAAGGATTGCACCCTTACTTATTTTAAAATGTATATGCAGCCTCTCCAAATGATCAAGGCTGACAGCCAGTTAAATCAATCCATGAATAGTTGTATCAGCATACCCATTATTTAACCCAGACTGTAGTTTTTTAGGGTGCAATCCTATGCTGTACACCCTGGCTACTCATGTATGAGTGTCCTATGCAGATTGGGAGGCATGTTGCATTTTCCACTCTGGATTTAAGCTAGATGGGTGTTTTTGCCTGTCTAGTAGAGGTTTCGGGGAGGGGGAGGGAAGGAGGCTGGGGCAACCATAGGATTTATAGGATGGCTGCCACCCTGGTCTCCTCCCCTCTCCCCACGGGAATGCCCATTTCCCCTTGTCTCCGTGCTCCATTTACCAAGCATGGAGAGGTAGCTGGCGTGGTTCTCTCTCCAGGGTCGGACCTCGGAGCCAGGAAACTGATCAATCCTATGTTCCCCAGACTCTGCTCTCTTAGGGCGCAATCCTATGCATGTTAGGTGTACTGGGAGTTGTAGGCCTTTTCTCTGTCTAAACTTTCATAGGATTGTGCCCTTAGTCTAGTATTTTATAGTCTGATAGGCAGCTGCTGTTCAGAATCTCAGGCAGAGAAATCCCCCCCGCCCCCAATCAGCTGCTACCTGATTCTTTTAACTGGAATTATCACAGATTGAACCTGGGACCTTTTACACGCAAAACGTGTGCTCTGCTGTTAAGCTATAACTTCTGCATCAGGAAAAGGCAAATCTCTTCCAGCATTGGTAAAGTTATAACTGAATTCTGCCCAAAGCAGAATGATGGCAAAAAAATCATAGAGCCATCTTATGGTCCTTGTGCAAGCATCCCAGGGACCATAGGATGGCTTGGGTGACCCCTTCGAGGTTGGAAACAGCACTTTTTCCTCAGAAGGCGGAGCTGGAGATCTGACTTCAGACCCCTCCGCCTCACAACTGGTGTGGAAAGAACTGCAGCAGCTGCTCTCCAAGGTCGGTAGAGCAACTGAGGAGGAAAGGGGGTGTTCTGGTGGGTGGGCAGGGGAGGAAACCAGAGAGGCCAGGATACGAATCATTCCAGGCCTCTTCTAGCCTCCTTCTCTCCCCCTCTGAAGTGCCCTTGCTAGATGGGCTGATAAGACAGTCTAGTGAAAATACAGGAAATTGGAAGTTGGGGAAGTGAAGATTGCCTCTGCCACTCCTCCTGCCCTACCGGCTTCAGCCCAGGAGGGCACAGGAATCTCTGAAGCCGCCAAGTTCAGGGGCTTCGGAGGGATGAGGACACAGCCCATAGGATTGCACCCTTAAAGGGTTGTATCCCATGTTAGACCTACTTAGAGTAGACCCATTGAAATGAATGTGACTTGTGGTCGACTAACATTGGATACAAGCCAAGGATTCCAGCTTAGGCAAAGCATCTGAATAACACAGAGGGAAACACACAACAAAAGAAGAAAAGGAAAGAATGAAAACTACTTTGTGCCAAAGTCGTGCTTTGGAATGTTCAAAGCTCCCAGGTTGCATGAGAGTTGGGTGGGCTTTGAGAGCAAGCAAGGCGCAGGTCTTTCTGGTCAGAGCAGTTGCCTGTGCTGTAGGTCAGGGAGGGGCCATAGCTCAGAGGTAGGGAGAAGGTCCCAAGTTTAACCCTTGGCAACCGGAAAAACTCCTACCTGAAACCCTGGAGAGCCGCTGCACATCAGTGGCAACAGTCCTGGGCTAGATGGACCAAGGGCCGGACTCGGTAGAAGGGGGCTTCCTATGTGTCCAAGGCCTTGGCTCCTGATAATCACTTGGGGGGAAATCTGATTTGTTGTGGCAGCTGCATTCAAGAATGAAGGATGGTATTAAATTCAGTTTCCCTCCATCAGTGTGTAGCAACTATTCTGCCACTGCTCTCTCAAGCGCCCTGCCGTAGTCCAGGTGTCTGGACTACAACTCCCATTAGCCCCAGTCACAGTGGCCAGTTGTCAAGGATGATGGGATTTGTAGCCCAAAGCTTCTGGGAGCCACCCAGTTGAAGAAGGCTTCTATAGGATCTCGTTCCCTGGCGCTGCCATATTGCCCATGATTTCTTTGCTTTCAGTGTTCACTGCAGTGAAATTAGCCTCAACCAGGACCAATTATTCTTGGAGTGACCTGGTATAAGACAGGCTTGAACATATCCTTCTAGCTTTCGAATGACCTGGAGATGTGACCCAACTTTGTTATAAAAGAGAGTGATAGTTATAAAATACCCTTAAGATCTGTGGCCCTCCCGCCGTGCCACCCCCACCCCCAACATCTTGTTCCCTCTCCACTTGTCTCATATTGGGCACTTAATGAATTTGTCCCAGCTTCAAGCACAAAGAGGTCAACGCTATGGACTGGAGCCATGCTGGAAGGGAAACAAAATGTGGAGGTCAAGATCTCAGCTGTGGAGTTAACAAGCAGAAGTGGGAGGCAGCTTGGAGGAGTAATAAAGTCTTGAGAAAAGGAAGAGGACAAATATATATATATATATATATATATATATAGAGAGAGAGAGAGAGAGAGAGAGAGAGGAGGGTTGAATCAGCTGTTCAGTCTGTGTTTGATTTTTTTTTGGGGGGGGGTCCCAATGCCTTGCAATTCTAGGATATATCCACTATGGCTTTTAGCAGTACACGGAGATGCAATATACTTTCTGCTATCTTCTCAGGTCCTTGTAACCTGAAACTAATAAATAGCTGCAGGGCCTTTTAAACCTTTCTGTACCTTTTTTATAAAAGGGCTTTACTAATCTGACACTGGGGCCAAATCTCCCCTGCATTAAGTGAAAAAAAAATCAATAGCATAATTTGGGGGTCTTTTTATAGAGATGAACTACAACCCTTCCCCAAAATTTTCTGCCTCATTTGCAGGTGATAATATGGAGGGTAATTTTTGTGATTTTGCAGCGCTTTGGGCTTGGATTTTGTAGTAAAAGCAAATTGGTCTCTGGGTAAAAAGTGCTTCTCTTAATAGCCACCAGGTGGCAGGTGCCATTTTCTCCCACTGCCAAGCTGTCAGGGTGGAAACTGAGCCCATAGAGCCCCAGAGCATATCTGATTCTGAGGAGGAACAGCAATTCGTGGGAGAGGAGCCAGCTCATCCCTCACAGGCACAGCAGCTGGCAGAGATTCCTCCTGCTGGCATTCCTGGGATAGATAGTGACCCTGGCAGTGAGAGAGTGTGGGAGGGGGGCTTGCTAGACGCTCAACGCAGATGCAGGGAGTGACGAGCGATGGAGGGTGCGGAAAGGAGGCGTAGCACCCGTTTGGCACGCAAGCAACGGCTGCCTCCCATGGCCCCAAGGGAAAGAGGGAGGATCTCTCCCTAGCCCATAAGTTCTGGGTCTTCAAGTGACTCTCTTTCAAATGGGGATCAACTGCCTACTTGAAGCTTAGGCCACTCTGCTGTTCCTTGCTTTATTCGCTGGTGATTAGCATCTGAAAGAGTCATTAAGTTGTAAAAGGATTAAAGCTTTGAAAAGAGTCCTTTCGTTTGTGTCTTGAGTTGGCTATTGGAGTCTACTGAAAAAGGCCGCCAGGGAGCTCCTGACACAAGCCTTGTACAGAGGGAGCATTCTGGGAAAAGCCAGTGGTGGCTTCCAGCCAGCTGCCACCAAGAGAATTGCAACTACCATCACCACCATGAAGCACAGTTGATGCCAGCAGCAAACTTTTTTCTTCTTTTTTAAAGTGGTGTAGTTGATCTTGCACCTTACCAATTTGGTCTGAGAGTTCAAATATCTTTGAACATTTGCCCTTGTAGTAACTATGGCCCAACTTTTAGCCCAGTACCATTTCTCAAGGAATTTATCAGTTACAAAATTCAATATGCAAAAATATAAAATTTTGTTCAGGATTTGTTTATAGTGCAGGGGTACACTCCGGGAGAGAGTGGAGGACAAGAAGGCCTGGCGTGCTATGGGGTCACGGAGAGTCAGACACGACTTAACGACTGAACAACAACAACAACATTTATACAGGGATGTTACCTGGTTCCTGTAATGTACTCCAGCGTTAATTCCTCTGGGGGTCTCTCAGTTCTTGGATACCTTACTCTTGTACTTTTTCCTCCCACACACATTCTCCTGGAGGATTTTATTTTAATTTTATTTTAAATGCTGAATAGCCATTTTAAGTTGATGCCATAGTTACAATGGGGGGTATTACATCCTTCAGACATCAAATATCTTAGATGTGCATCGTTTATTTCTACTTTTACCTCAGTCAGTTAGTCAGATCTCCTGTCCCTTTCATGAAATCCAAGATGATTATGGTGATGGGTGGTAGTTCTGTGGGTTTCCAGTCAATCATCTGATAACAAGGAATCTTACACGAGAAGTATGAGCTGTGCCTGTAGGGGTTGGGGGCAGGGGGTGATCACACAACATTGGCTGCATTTCTGGTCATGCAAGAGGCTGTTTGGATCCTGTCCAATGTGTATGATATGACACAGATTAGTGAATATATATGTAAATGTTTTTTATTTTATTTATTTACAACACTGATATACTGTTCCACATCTCAAACAGATTCCAGAGTGGTGAACAATAAAAGATATAAAGATAAAGTAATAGAACACCATATTCAAGATTTGTTATTAAAAAAAAACACAGATACCAGTAAAAACCATGGCTGGTGAGTCAAGGAAGGCTTCCTGAAATAAAGATGCTGTCAGGAGATGCTGGAAGCAACACAGAGGTGGCACCAACCTGACCTCCAGAGGTAGGGAGTTCCATAGAAGGGGGGCCGCCACACAAAAGCTCTTCTCCAGGTGAACTCTAGTTGGGCCATAGGTCCATGCGGAACCACCAGGAGCATGCCCTTTGATGACCTCAGTGACTGGGCAGGTTCATAAGGGAGAAGATGCTCTCTCAAGTATTTATGCCCCACCGGGACTTGTTTGTCAAGGACATTTAGGTGTCATGCTACTGCCCCGAACTCTGAGCAGTGAGCAGAATATTTTGCTCCTTGTGTACACCACTAAACTTTCCCTTGCCACAACTGCAGCCCTTGCCGGACAGTTTGTCCAAGTGGAAGAGAATGGAGGAGCACTCCACTTGGTGTCAGTCAGGGCCACCAGGGGCCCTCTTTTATAGAGGACAGTCCTCTATTTCAAGGTCTTCCGCCAGAGGACTGTTGGCTTTTGGAAGGGCTGTCTTGTTCAATTTCAAACCTTACGTTTTGTTGCCCATCAACAGCACTTGGGCAGCCGATTGAACAGGCAGGCACATAGAGCACTGGGTCACAGTCTATGTGACGCTATGGTGAGCCATACTGAATTTCTATTTAAATCATAGTCATTATTTCTCAATTTGTAGCTATGCATATAACTTAGCATATGCCAATTTCATGCAAAACAGTGCCCCCTTTTGTGTTCGTTTTTGGAGGATGCATTTCCTCTTGTTTTGGTGATTCATATGTGGCCACCCTGTCTCTCTGTGTGTGCCTCCTCCTCCTCCTCTTCCTGGACCCAACAAAATGGGCCACACTGCAGCTGGAAAAGCTCCAGCAGGAGCAATAGTCTGTTATCCTACAGCTTGTATGTAAAGAAGTCAGATTACTAACCCTCATTTCTCTTTGCTGCATGAAAGATAATGCAAAACAGTAATCACATTCCGTATCGCATCTTGAAAAGTGTCCGGAGTCCCAAGACACATGTCCTGCTGCTGCCTTGGGCCCGCTCCGCCCGTAATTGCTTTGGGCTTCTGTTCAGCGTGTTGCAGGTTTGAATCTCTAGGTGATGGCAAAGTTCGTTGCTTTCAGGTTGGAGAGGGATTATCCAGTCTAATGAAACCAAGCGGATCTTTCTGTTCTTTCACAGTAAGGTGAAGCTTAGCAGTTATTCAGGTCAAAGTCTTACAAAATTAAAAATGAGATAGAGTAAGGACTGCACATTGTTTACCTTGTATACTTTATGCTGTGGACTGGGCTTTGCAACCATAAAACCTGCCAATTCTTTTTGGGGGGCTCAGATGGACAACTGATAGCTGATTTGCATCCCTAGGTCTTTTTGAGCCCTATCTGTATTTGCTTAAGGCTCACATATTAGCTTAAGGCCCACAGAATTTCTGCAACAGTTTGGGAGAGCTGTTTGGGAGGAGCTGTGATATGCAAAGCTGTGAAGAGAATATTGTGAGCTCCCAGCTATTGTGAGATAGCTGGGTGTGTATTGCTAAAGACAGATGCAAAGAAACTCTGGCTTTTATTTTGTTTCATGCTCCCCACTTCCTGGCATGGTGAGATGTTCTAGGGGCAGCATTAATGGCATTCGTTTTCTGTCAGCAGGAGACCACTGTAGACTTACAGTCCCCTTGTGCATCTGTCTTTGTTTGAAAATATGCAGAGTGCATAGTGGCAGCGATGTACTCCTATAAGTCCCCCACCCCCACCCCCAACATGGTCTGGCAATAGGGAACTTTGCAAAAAGGCTTAGAAACTCCCCGTGTAGCAGGACAGGCTGGGGTGTGTCTTGAGGTGTAAATGACTGTGGCAACCTCTTGTAATTATTTTAAGGGGGGACCCTTGTAAAGAAGGGGAAACAGTATGGAAACGCTCGCCCCTGCCCAGATTCATAACAGGCTGTAACCAAGCCCACCCACCCCCTTAATTAGGGCTGAGCTGAGCCCCCTGCCGCCTCCATCCAATTTTGTTACGCCATTCATACTTGGACAAGTTGAGGATCTTGGAGAGAAGAAAGCATCAAAAGTCATGCTTCTTTCTTTTCTGACCCAGAAGTCTCCTAGAGTGAAGGCAGGACGCAAATTCTGATGTTTAACAAATGGACATGATGTTCTTGTACATACCCGCACCATGAGGGCTTTCATGGAAGTTGTTGTACGTTGGAAAATACAATACAGCTTTTAATAAGTTCAATAACCCCACAGATTAGACCACTGTACAAAGGTTGTCACTTACAGTTTTGCAAGCTTGGGAGAAATGTATCTTATTTATTTATTACATTTATATCCCGCCTTTTTTCCTCCTTAAGGAACCCGAGGCGGCATACATTATCCTCCTCCTCTCCATTTTAGCCTCAGAACGACAACCCTGTGAGGTAGGTTGGGCTGAGAGTCTGTGACGGGCCCAAAGTCACCCAATGAGCTTCCATGTCTGAGTGGGGACTAGAACCCGGATCGCCCGACTCCCAGTCCAACACTCTAGCCACTACACCACACTGGCTCTGATGGTCCTTTTCTTACAATCTCCCTCTCTCTCTGATGGTCCAAAGCCACAGTGTAGCATATCTCTGCCTCTGCATCACCCTTGCCCTAAGAGCTCAGGGTGAGAATATACCCTGAATATTTTATGGTTCTACTTCAGAAATCTGCAATCCCCTCCCCCTGCCCGTAACCCCCCAGGGCCAAACAAAACACTGCTCTTTAGTGCCTTGGTGCTTTGAAAATGGGACCATACAATTGTTACAGTATTTGACTGAAAACCTAGGACATCATCCGGCGGAAACATCCCCTCTGTGGAATGAGTGGAAGCTCTATCAAAGCACGGTCATGCTTTGATAATATTTGCCAGTTCGTTAAGAGCATTTCATGATTTCCTGTTGCAGCACACATCCTGCTACTCATCCCACTTGTACATTCAGAACAACACACGCACGCACCATGTTATTTATTTCAACAGTTCTCTCCATTTTTTTCTGATGAAAAATATTCAAGGTGGGTACCAACATACAAAAATATTATATATACACACAATTGTCAGATGAATATTACAGTAAAACCACATTTAAAAAAGTTTTCAGTTTAAAATACATTAATTTTGAATTCCTTTCCCCCTTTCTTTGTTCTGTTCTATTGTTCCATGTCTTCTTTTTTCCTCCATGATTCAAGGTTGTGGGTGAATTTAAAATTCCTATGGAGTACAGCTGCGATGACCTGTTCATGTAATCAGTTTGGATATTCATTTGCTCCATCAATAGATAACCCTATCCCTTAAAGAACTGTGGCACCTAGGTGACAGAAAATTGACATAACAATCCACTAAAACATGGGGGATGTATCAGTCTTGAAACATACATAATAATTATGTATCATTCCATTTTACATGATAAGCAAAACAGAAAGTTTAAAATGGCTGTGAGAGCTGGACTATAAGGAAGGCTGAGCGCCGAAGAATTGATGCTTTCGAACTGTGGTGCTGGAGAAGACTCTTACGAGTCCCCCGGATGGCAAGGAGGTCAAATCAGTCCATCCTAAAGGAAATCAACCCTGACTGCTCATTGGAAGGACAGATACTGAAGCTGAAGCTCCAATATTTTGGCCACCTAATGCGAAGAGAAAACTCTCTGGAAAAGACCCTGATGCTGGGAAAGACTGAAGGCAAAAGGAGAAGAGGACAGCAGAGGATGAGATGGCTAGATAGCATCACCGATGCAATGAATATGAACTTGAGCACACTCCGGGAGAGAGCGCAGGACAGGAAGGCCTGGCGTGCTATGGTCTATGGGGTCACGAAGAGTCGGACACGACTGAACAACAACAACACATACATTTCTCAATGCTTAATTTAGCCACAACTAACTTGTCCCATTGATTTCAATGGGTCTACTTCACACATGACCAAGTCTGGATCCAACCCAATATGGAATTATATTAGCATGCCAGTTTTAATTTCATAGTCTGACCCTTTAAAGAGTAATTCAATTTCCCACCATTTGAATATGTAAGCTGTGCTAAATTGTTGGCCATCTTTCACATATGTGTGAGCTTAATTTCCAGTTGACACTTCTGTTTTCTGAACGTATAGAACACCTTTCCCCAACCTGATGCAGTCCACCTGCAGTACTTGTGCTGGCTATGAGTGCTAGGAGTTGGAGACCAACATGTCCAGGGGGCTCCAGGTGGGAGAACACTGGTGTAGAACATCACACAAGGCACATTTAATAATGCAGGGTATGGAGTGGTTCCTGATGTAGTGGTAGCAAGTGTCCTGTCCAGCTTGGTTCAAGGCACCCTGAGGGGCTAAAACCAGCAAGGTACGTACAGTCAAGGACCTGGCAACTTAGGTTGCATCAAGTCCAGGCAGGGCCAGTCTGGTTTAAGGGTGCTGAATAGCCAGGCAAGTTAGACCAGGCAGGGTCTTCCGGGATGTTGCCCAGCTCCAAGTTGGGTGAGATTCAAGCAACAGGAGCTGTTGATTCGGCAACAGTCAGAGGCTTTCAGAAGCCTTATGAAGACCAGCAGCTCAATACCTCCAGTTAACTCCACCCCCTCAGAGAAGTAGGTTGTTTCTTAAAGGGCTACTGCCTGATTTGTAGCTGCTGGCTCCTATGGGGTGGGAGTGGTGAAGCCCGTAATGGAGGATTGTCTTCTGCACCAGAGGAGTCAGGTAGAGGCACCTCCTCTGGTCTGGGAAGCCCTGGCCTAGCAGGGATTGGATTAATGGAGGGAGTCTCCTTTGCTTCTGAGTCCTCTTTGGAGCCAGAGGACAGGTCAAGGCTGGGGAACATGACAGTGAGTGAGTTATGAGTTCTCCGGTTTGAATCTCACCTGAGCCATGGACTCTCTAAGTTGCCCTAGGCAAGCCGCTGTTGCCTTAGCCCCATTCCCCATCTGCAATATCCCAGAGAGCCTCTTTCCTTGCAGGAAAAAGGAAGTGTTAGTGTCTGAGTTGGGGGGGGGGCAGAATGCCTCTCCCCACTTGCCTGCCAAACTGATGAGCCCTGAGGAACTCATTCCGAGATAGAGAAGGATGTTGAGGCTCCTTTGGGGCAGGCTTTTATGAGCATCCTAAAGCTCTTACCAAAGCCTGTGCTTGGAGGCATTCATTGGCATCTGTTTTAAGGATGGCTGAGATAGCATATCTGAGTATGGATGGATGAATCCATCCCCGTCTGATATCGGCGGGCACCCGCTAAAGCACTGCCCCTGCTCGAGTCCCGCCTGGACTCGCCCAGCCACCTGCACTCACCCTGGATCCTGTCTGCGAGTTCTTGCCACTCTGCCAAGCTTATTTTTAGGGGGGGAAAGAAGGTCATTAAAAATTTGGGCTGGGAAAGTTTGATATACGCAATATTAGAGGCGTAAATGGGTCATTTATGCCTCTAATATTGCATACATCAGCCTTTCCCAGCCTAAATTTGGGCATATTTAAATATGCACATTTTGAATAACCTCCTTTCTTCTGTAAAAACAAGCTCGGCAAAATGGCGAGCGCTCATGGACAGGTCCAGGTGAGTGCAGGGAATGTCTGGGAGGGTGCAAGCGGGGGCAAGCAAGGCCAGAGGCTCAGAGAGTGTGGTCCGGGGGCACGGGCTGCGGGGAGCCCAACAGACTCCCAGACCCACTCAGATGTCCACGCCATCCTTATATATTTTATGTATGTATGTATGTATGTATTTATTTATTTATTAAATTTATTAATCGCCCATCTGACTGGTCACCCAGCCACTCTGGGCGATGTACAACCCCCATAAAACAATTTAAAACAATAAAATTTTACCATATTTTTTTTTTTTAAATACCCTAATCCACCCCAAATGCCTGCCTGAACAACCACGTTTTTAATGCAGGACGGAAGCTCATTAAAGAGGGGGCATGACGGAGTTCCCTAGGGAGGGAGTTCCACAGAGTGGGGGCCACCACAGAGAAGGCCCTCTTCCTCGTCCCCACCAGTCTAGCTGTCCTGGCTGATGGGACAGAGAGAAGGCCATCTGAGGCTGATCTTGTTAAGCGGCCCGTCTGGTGTTGCTGGAGGCGCTCCTTAAGATAGGCTGGGCTGGAACCATATAGGGTTTTAAAGGTCAAAACCAACACCTTGAATTTGGCCCGGAAAACAACTGGTAACCAGTGCAACTCCTTCAGCACTGGAGTGATGTGATCTCGCCGGCGGCTGCCTTTAATCAGGCGAGCCGCCGCATTCTGTACCAGCTGCAGCTTCCGAACCGTCTTCAAGGGTAACCCCACGTAGAGCGCATTACAGTAGTCTAAACGAGAGGAGACCAGGGCATGTACTACCGCTGGGAGCAGATGGTCGGGAAAGAAGGGGCGCAGCCGCCGTATCAGATGGAGTTGATACAGCGCTGTCCGGCTCACAGCTGACACCTGAGCCTCCATGGACAGCTGGGAGTCCAAAATGACCCCCAGGCTGCGGACCTGGTCTTTCAAGGGTAGCCGTACCCATTCAACACCAGGTCAACATCCCCCAGCCTCCTCTTGTCTCCCACCAAAAGTACCTCGGTCTTGTCAGGGTTGAGCTTCAGCTTATTCCTCCCCATCCAGCCACTCACTGTCTCCAGACATTTGGACAGGGATTCTACGGCCAACCTTGGTGAAGATTTGAATGAGAGGTAGAGCTGCGTGTCATCCACATATTGATGACACTGCACCCCAAACCTCCTGATGATCGCCCCCAGTGGCTTCACATAGATGTTAAATAGCATCGGGGAGAGGATGGAACCCTGTGGCACCCCACAAGTAAGTGGCCACGGGTCCGAAACCTCCTCTCCCAGTGCTACCCTCTGGTACCTGCCGGAGAGGAAGGACCGGAACCACCGCAATACAGTGTCTCCAATGCCCAACCCCTCCAGGCGGTCCAGGAGGATACCGTGGTCAACGGTATCAAAAGCCTCTGAGAGGTCGAGGAGAACAAGGAAGGAGCATTCACCCCTATCCAGAGCCCTCCTCATATCATCCACCAAGGCGACCAAGGCCATATCATCCACCAAGGCGACCAGGGATATATGATCTGCTTGGAACACTCTGAAAATGCTGTAAGGGCTGGTGCTCTCACTTTTCTTTCTTTCCTTTCCTTTCCTTTCCTTTTCTTTTTTTCTTTTTGGTAGCTTTTATGATATGCAAAGTTGATGCTGTCTTTTCTCCAATCTACCTGGTACAATCTGAATTAGGACCATTTTGAACTAGGGATGGGAGAATCAGCGAGGCCCGGTCTCATTGAGGTTCTCCAAGTTCCACCTCGAAGCTCAGTCTGCCTCATTCCCAAATTCAAGCTTTTTGTTTGTCATCCAAATGGGAAAAGTGTCAAAAAATGAGTGCACATTTTTTAAAGTGTGCACTCAAATGCGTACTTTTCTCCATTGACTAAAGCATGAACATGCATTTTTTCCTAAGTCCTCATTTTCCTAGTGAGCGCGTTTTGCAAACACAATCACAAGCTCGGGAATATGCAAGCATGGCCCAAAAAATGTGCTCGCGTTTGGGGGCAAGTTTTGATGTTTAAACAAAAGTCCCGTACGTCCCTACTTTGTGACCTATCAGGTAAGTGGGAGCAGGTGGACTACAGCAATACAGCAGAATGTATGGGAACAGGGGCTGATGTATGCAGACAGTGGCTTCCACTAGATAATCTGAGCCTTTACTTTTATTATTTTTATTTGTATGTATGTATGTATGTATTGATTGATTATTACCATTATATCC
The DNA here is from genome assembly GCF_057233095.1 of Heloderma suspectum. NCBI lineage: Eukaryota > Metazoa > Chordata > Lepidosauria > Squamata > Helodermatidae > Heloderma > Heloderma suspectum. The sequence continues at coordinate 10,148,156 of NC_139461.1, forward strand.
TGCCTGTTTTCCTCTTACAAGGAACCCAAGGGGTTTGCTTGGGCCTGCTCCTGTCCATTTTCTTCTCACAATAACCCTGTGAGGTAGGTTAGGTCACCCAGTGAGCTTCATGGCTGAGTGGGGACTAGAACCTCTATTTCCCAAGTCCAAGTCCAAAACTCTAACCACTAAACCTCACTGGTTCTTATTCCTGCAACCTGTGCCAATTTCACATCCACAACTTTGCTAATGCCCATTAGAACCTATCTCTGGTATGCTACCAGTTTCTCTAAGGACATGTAGACAAACATGCTTGTACATGTGGACACACAGTCGGACACACATCTGGGCAGCGTTGTTTTTTGCTTCAATGCTGTTGAGCCTTCACTGTCTAATGTTTTCTCTCCTGCTAATTCCTCTTTTGGGGTAATCTGCCTTAGAAATTTGAGTTCTGTGGCTCTAAAGCCTGTTTTATTCCTCTATCTCAGCAAAGTCCTAGGACCCCTTTTGCTGACCTTGCTGATGATGAGAAGATCTTCAATGGCGGAGATAGTGTGTGGATGGAGCAAAATCAGGAACATGCCCTGCTCTCTGAAATCACAGAGGAGGACCTGGAGGCCATCCGTCAGCGGGAAGAAGCCATCCAACAGATTGAGGTCAGTAACAGCCCTTGCAGGAAAGCAGAAGCCTCTAAGCACTAATTGTCTCAGCCCTGATATTATGAGGAGGAGGTGTGCATTTGCACCAGATGAATCCCGAACTCACAGCTAGAGTGGACTGCTCTGGAAAGTTTTGAGATCTGTCTGGAGTGAAACAAGGGTCCTCTGAAACAAAGCCAGTTCCTCCAAAATTTTTGGGAGCAATTTGGAGGCCAGTGAACATTCAAACTCTGTATCTATAAACCATGGGCAGTATCCAACTTGTCATTTAATTTGTGCAAATGATATTGTGCTAGTGGAAACTTGGTTCCAAGCTACGTGCAAGAGGAGAATCCATCTAAAGTTACTTTTGCGCAAGCATCGTTGCACAGCCAGTTGTGCATAACTCTTGTGAAACCCACTGTACAATCCAGTGTGCAATCTGTTGTGCAAGGGCTTGCACAACCCCTTCTGCAGTTGGTTATACAACTGCTTGCACAACCCATTGCACAAATGTAATGGGCAACTGCTTGCTAATGGAAAGGTTCAGTGGAGCTCCACTTGCACTATTTGACTTTGTGGAAACACATCATTGGATACTGTCCATTGATACATTTATCCCCAGTCTTATATAAAGAAAATGCCAGGGTAGAGAGAAGGGCAGAGGTACAGTTTTGTGACTGACAGCTCTAGCTAACAACTAGGGAATAACTTCACCAGAGCTCTCCTTCTTACATCCAGTCACGGTGCTTTTGGGAGGGATGTAGAAAGAAATTCTCAGGAGTTGCTCCTGCATTTTCACTGCAGTTTGTGGCTGTGTGTCTGCAGCATTGGAGGCTTTGGGGTGCTCAGGGCTTCCAGGGATGGCTGCATTTGAAAGGCAGCACTGACTGGGAGCTGCCTGGACCCACTGCTGCCTGTTCAGCGGGTGGCTGCTGCTGACCCCCGCTTGCCAACCACCAAGACCCCACAACTTGAGTTGGGCTCCCCCAGCACTTCTCCCTGGTACAGCAGAGGGCAGGGCACCTCCTTCCTGCCGAAGGCCATGCCTGCCAGCAACAGAAAATAGGGGCTGGCCAACTTCAGCCAGCCAGCCAGCCGGCATAGCTGGGGAGGGATGAGAGGAGAACTGGCCTTGTGACCTCTCCTGTTGCTTAACGTAAAGCCTAGAGATGAGCTCGGCTTCTTGCTCTGAAATATACTAAGAAGGGCACACCCACACACTCTTCGTGAAAGAATATAGGGGGATCTTTCCTGGATGGGTAGAGGCCTATTATAAACTGCCCCAGAGACAGCGATGGAGGAACCCTCACTGTCATGCTGTGACAAGTTTTCAAGATACTTTGAAGCTAAGCTTATCCCTCATGACTTAGATAAAGGCACATCCCAGATGACTGACGGTCCGGATTGCGGCAGTTCCATTAGTGGAGTTATCTAGAGCACTGTGTGGTCCAATACTATTGGTTACGTTTCAGTCCTTGAGGTCTGAGGTTGGGCGCGGTGCTTGGACAGGTTTGGCTGACCACCTGCTTACTCAACCCTTGTCGGTCGTGGTTCATCGCATCTAATAGGGAGGGGATGTCAGCCTGGGTCCAGGAGGTTATACGTTCTCCTCGGGAGATTGAGTAGTCCTACCCTTTTGAAAAGAGGTGGCGTCAAGGATAACGGCCTGCTTTCCGCCATAAGATCGGGTCAGGCTGTCACGTCAGAGGTAACCACCTGGAATTGTCTGTAATCTAGAGGCTCCTCGTCCCTTTGCCCAAGGCCAGGCACAGTCCCTGCTGATTGGGAAGTGCCAACAGCTGGAGTTGGTGGGGAGTTCCAGCCTCTCGGAGTCCAGGGCGGTCCAGCCAGGCACTGAACCAGTGACTGGCTGAAGCAAAATCTGCCCTGGGTTGCCAGGGCTGGGCTTTAAAAGTGGGCTGAGGTCAAGACACGGGGTCTCCCTTCATCCTGGTGGTCCTGGACCTGCAGACAGCTGGTTGCTATCCAGGGACATCCATGCTTAGGTATGTAAGGATAGGCCAGGTAGATTTATTACTTTGGCTTGGGTGTGCGTTCATGGAGCTCTCTGTATATAGTTAAGTGATTTAGCTTTGTACCCTCTGTGTAACTTGCTACTTCCATTCTTCCCTTTCCCTCTACCCCTTTATATTGATCTTAATAAACCTTTGTCTAACCTCTAGTTGGTGAGTGTGATCTCTCTGCATAACCCCAGTGCTAATTTCAGTGCCTCTTGGCTTAAGAGGGTGGCTACTGGGTATTTGGGGGGACTGAAAGGCGGGGTTTGGCCAGTTCTGTTTTTGGGAAGGGGGTCCCAGGATTGGGTCCTGAGTGGTCTTCCCTTGCAGGGAGGTTGGGGCCGGCTGAGGCAGGATCCTTTTCCTTGACAGGTGGTAATTCAGCTGCTTTTCGAAAACCAAACAAAACTGGATCTGAAGACATGAATAGGCTGCTTAAGAGCATCCCTTCCTGGGCAAAGTGTTCTAATGGGTATTTGCTAGACTGCACCATTCACTCTTGGATGAAACTGGTTTACTAGATCCATTTCAATGGCATTTTATGTCAGTTTTTGGAACAGAAAGCCCCTTGGTCACCCTGGGATGACCTATGCTAGGAGAGGGAGAGTATGGCCTTGTTGATTCTCTTGGACATCGCAATGGCTTTTGATATTGCCCATGGTATCCTTCTGGACCGATTGCCTCGCTTGCGAATTGGAGGTACTGTATTGTAGTGGTTCCAGTCTTGTTTGGATGGCTGATTGTAGGAGGTGGTACTGGGCGATTATTGTTCTGCCTCTTGGCAGTTACACTATGGAATTCCACGGGACCCTATTTTATCCCCCATGCTGTTCAGTGCCCAGTTGTGAAATGCTTACCCCAGAGAGGCTTTCCTGGCATTTACACAGTGATTCTTTGAGCACCAGGGGAAGATGTCTTTATTTCCCCAGGTGTTTTAAGATCATTTTAAGATCCTCAGTGTTTTAGCTTTGCTGTGTTCATTCATGCTGCTTTTACCTAGTTTGTAATGTGGTTGGTTTTATTTTGCTTGACTTTAGGGGCTTTCTTGATCCTTTTTATGATTTTTGACTTTTATTTTTAACTGCTGAGAGTACATTGTTAATTGATCACTTGGAGGTATAGGGATGATGTAATTACAGAAATAACATCCAGTGACAAGCTGGATCTCTTGCTCTGGAAGAAAGAATGAGGACACCCTCTCTCTGCCTGAAATAATAAAGGGCTGTGCGCTCTGAGGTCTTACAAACAAGTAGGATTGCAGCAAGCACTACTCTAGCACTGTGTGTGTGCACACGTGGAAGTAACAGGGTCACACAACCAAGAAAACACCAGATAGCCCATAAAAGGGGGGAAGGGATTCCCCTTTTAAAGCACCCCGAACTTTAAATCCTCCTCTTGCAGCATATAATACGCACAAGCTCCAAGCTGCAAATCCCCAAATGTGTTCAATAAAATCTCATCCATCAACGCCAGTGAGGATGAAGCACTTACATTTTCTAGCCTTCCACAGTCCCCTAGATGGTGATGCCCTCTTCCCCTGCCCCCCTCACCAATCATTTGATTGTTTCCTAAGTGTTGTGCACATCCTCCCTATTCTAAAAAGTTGAAATCCCTCTCCTAAGGCAGAAAGAGCATTAAGCTACAATATTGGGGGGGGGGGATTTTGGCCCCGGCCCTTTTTTCCCTTTAGCCTCACCCCCTCTGCCCCCATCTGCTGCTGGAATGTGACCCTCAAGAACTTTTCCAAAACTGAATTTGACTCTCAGGCTTAAAGAGGTCCCCCACCCCTGACTTGCAGCATAACCTCTAATAGTGAGCTGTAGCCTGTCCCACTCTAATGTTTTACAAATAGCATCATAGGCTGGAAAGTCCATCACAGGACTTTCTGCTCCAAATAGAGCAAAAATGTCTGTCTTCACCTTGCACCTCTTTTCTGTCTTCTCCTCGCACCACTCTTTCTCTCCTTCTTCTGAATCATGCCTTGTACCTGAGACATACTCTAACTATTTCTTCCTCCCTTCTCATGCTCCAGTGTTGCAGGTAGCCAGGAAATGCACAGGAAAATAAAATGGCTTTGCATCTCCCTTTCCATGCAGAGTTTAAACTAAGAATGAACTCGGTGGTAGGACTGCACAATAAATCACAAGATTGGATTAAGAAATACAGTCCTGGGTCTCTCTAATTGGATTACGCTAATTGTTTTGAGGTGGATTGGGGAATATTATTAGCGCAGCAAGAAATGTGATGCTATCAACGCTGCTAGAAGAACATAAACATTCAAAGAACTGCCTGTTGCCAGCCAGTTTTCAGCAGGGAAGAGACACCAGGTGGAAACAGAGATGAGGACTAGGCATGATTCAATGTAAATAAGAGCCTGAATTTAGTAGATGGGGATTATATGGGGCAATAGTTCTCTAATGAAGCTAAGTTTATGGTGGTGCTTATCTCCAGTGCTTAGAACTGCATGGATTGTGTAGAAGTGTACTTGCAGGGAACAGTGGATTCCTCAGTCCTTTGCAGGTTCACATGGGTGACCCAATGGGACTATTGCCCAAGTGTAAATGAATAAATCAGCCAAAGCTGATTGAGAGTGGTGAACTATGGAATGGGATGTCTCATTGACAGAGCATACACAGAAGGTCTCAAATTCAGCCCCAGTAAGCACAGCTGGGAAAGATCTTGGACGATGTTGCCTTTCAAAGTAGATAGTACTAGGTTAGGGAAGAGTGAATCTGTCAGTTCCACTTTCTCCCACATTTTTTTTTTTTAAACGAGTTCTTTCACTCCCGACTATGAACTTTGGAATTTCGGTACATTCTTCACATTTTTTTTACCCATCTGCACTGGCCAGATTCAAGAGGTACACCTATTCCCAGCATGGAGAAGACCAAGATGTACCTGCCTTCCATGTAACTGTTAAAGAGGAAGGACCTCTCAGGAAAAAAAGTGTGTGGGGTGGAGGGAGGGGAGGACAACCCTAATTCACTGCTAATGTGGTTAAATACACAGGGATTCAAACCCAGACTTCAGAGCTAAGTATTCAAAGCCCTGGGCCTGGAGGGATGAATAAGAACATAAGATGAGCCCTGTGTCAGGGTGGAAACTGAGCCCATAAAACCCCAGAGCAGTTCTGATTCTGAGGAGGAACAGCAATCCATGGGAGAGGAGTGTACTCATCCCTCACAGGCACAGCAGCTGGCAGAGATTCCTCCGCCAGCATTCCTGGGATAGATAGTGACCCTGGCAGTGAGAGAGTGCTGGAGGGGGGCTTGCTGGACACTCGACACCGATGCAGGGAGAGACGAGCGATGGAGGGCGCAGAAAGGAGGCGTAGCGCCCATTTGGCGCACAAGCAACGGTCATGTCCCAAGGACCTAAGGGAAAGAGGGAGGATCTCTCCCTAGCCCATAAGTTCAGGGTCTTCCCGTGATTCTCCTTCAAATGGGAACCAACTAGGGGTGAACGAAAGTCACTTACGTGGTCTCGCAGCTTGCTTCGCGGTGGGGGGGAGGCGCTTCGCTGCTCCCCCCAAAGTTCAGGCCGGGGGGGAGGCTTCCCTCCTCGCCCGGCCGAAATTCAGGCCGGGGGGGAGGCTTCCCGCCTCGCCCGGCCAAGATTCAGGCCGGGGAGGAGGCGCCTCGCCTCGCCCGGCCGCGAAATAAAAAGTTAAAAAAAAAATCTTTACGTAAAAAAAAAATCTTTACATAGACTACAGCGAAAATAAGGGCAACGCAAATAGCGAATGGCGGCTCCCTATGGGCCCGCCATTAGCTGTACGCGGGTTTTTTTTTTAAGTCACCCGTGATAGGCTACGTGACAATTTACGTAGCCTATCACGGCTGACTTTGCCAATCTAGCCGTGATAGGCTACGTTAATTGTCACGTAGCCTATCACGGGGGCGTTTTTTTTTTTTTTACTTTTATTGGAATGGCAGCGGCGGCAGCCGGTCGAAAGACCAGCTGCTGCCCCTGCCCCTGTAGAAGACCTGCCGAACCGCCGCCGGGACCCGCCGCCGGGAGGGACATTCGTGAAAGGTAAGTCCCATCCCGGGGGGGGTGCAGGGGGGTGCAGAGAATTTCTCCCCGAAACTACTTCGGGGGGCCGAATACGTTGGCACACGGCCTCCCGAAGTTTCGGGGAGAAATTCTCCCCCATCTCTAGGACCAACTGCCTAACCCGGAGCATAGGCTTCTCTGCTGTTCATTGCTTAGTCGCTGGTGATGAGCATCTGAAAGAGTCATTAAGTTGTAAAAGTTTTAAAGCCTTGAAAAGAATCCTTTGGTCTGTGTCTTGAGTTGGCTATTGGAGTAGACTGAAAGAGGCCACTAGGGCGCTCCTGACACCCTGCTGGATCAGAGCAAAGGTCTGTCTAATCCCTCATTCTGTTCACACAGTGGCCAAGCAGCTCCCTGTGAGAAACCCACAAGCAGGACATGAGTGCAACAGCACCCTCCCATGCACGTTCCCCAGCAACTGATGCACATAGGCTCACTGCCTCTGGTCCTGGAGGTAGCATATAGCCATCTGGACTGGTAGCCACTGATAATCTTATCCTACTTGCGGAGTCCTTTCCTCTAATTCCAGACATACATGGGGGTTGGTTGTGGATACACAATGGTAAGGTAAAGAAACTCTGCACATGAGAGCCTTCTCCTCCATGAATCTGTCATTTTGGTTTCTCCACCTTCCATTAAAAAAAAAATAATAATCTCACGTTCTTTTTGTCCAAAATATGGAGAACTTTACGAATTTCAGTACATTTTTATCAAAACCAGCCTAGAGTAAAATGCTCACCCATTCCTATACAGGACTAGATGGGATGGAAATATAAAACGGACTGCCGTGTTCATATGAGCTGTTGGTCTTTTATCACCTCTGAACACCAGGCAGAGCAAATTGCAAGACAATGCCTGACTTGCCATTTTGGGTCGCAGTTCCATAGTGGACTATTTTGCTTTGTGTATGATCCATCCATAGTGATGCACCTTTAAGGCTCACTGATTTCAGTGGGAAAGATTTTAGTCAGGTAACTTAACTCTCCCATTAAAATCAAAGGGATGTTAAATGCTTACTTTTGAATGGATGATGGCTATTCCAAAAGGGATACTTCAAGATGGGACTCTGCATTTCTGATGGATTTCTGCATGATCCCAGCCCTTCTTGTTCTCCAGCAAAGTAAAGAAGGCATGGATTATTCAGTTACACAAGCTTCTCTTTATTTCTGGTCAGAGCATAAGATGCCCATGTTGATGTTTCTAAAGGATATTATGGGCATGCATTATGCAGATATCCTTTTGTGGCCTTTTGGAAACAGCTTCTCCTGATCACTAGTTTGTTCAGTTACATTAATGCTGCCCCCTGTGAAATCTAATCCCAACTCTGAAATCCAATCCCTTCCTCTCCTGGTGACTGGATAATGCTCCTGACACTTCTGATCATTAAATTGTATGATATCTCAGCACAGTTTCTTTAATATCTCAAAAGCTATCTATCCATGTATCCATGTAGAGATTTTGATAAAATGAAAGGAGTTTTTGGCAATATGAAACAAAATTCATTCATTGATTAGGTGGTAAATAATTAATCGACTTTAAAAATCTCCAAATGATTTGCACTATGCCGTGCACTGCTTCGTTACAAAGCCCGAATAATGAGGCAAAGCAGGCAGATTCGGAACAGCCTACTCATGGTATGAAGCAGATCAGAGCAGAACTGATGCGCCCCGAGGTGAAGTGCCTCCCCCATGAAGCTCCTCCTCCTTGTATATTTGGAGCTCTGCTTAATGCCTGAGCAGGCCAGACAGGCTGTCTCCAAAATGTATCACCTTCTGAAAGCCCACTAAGAGGGGCAAGAGGAGGAGGAGGAGGAGGAGGAGGGAGAGGGAAGGCGAGCAGACATGGGAGCTGGGGGGAGGCGGGAAGATGAGCACAGGAGGAGGAGGGAGTGTGCTTTGGCGAATAGGATCTCTCGGCCAGAACCAACACCAGCAGTCTCCAATCAGAGAGGGTGGTGGAGGAGGGGGTATAGATTTCAGCAAAAGGCTGTGTTGGGTTATTGTGCTAGCTGTGTCTTTGGGAGCGGGCTGGCGTATGGTTAGATGATCTGGTGTGTGTGTGTGCATGTCAGGCTTGGATCAGAGCCCATAGAGCCCCAAAGCAGTTCTGATTCTGAGGAAGAGATAGAAACCGTGGGAGAGGAACCTGCGCGCTGTTCAGAGGTGCTGCCAGAGGGAGAGCCCCTCCCTGCTCTCATTCCTGAGAGTGGTAGCGACCCTGGAAGGCAGGGGGAGGGACAACTGGAGCTTCGGGATGTGAGGCACCGGTGCAGGGACAAGCGGGAGATGGAGGGCGCCGGAGGAGGTGCTCAGCCCGCTTGGCGTGACATCAACAGCTGCACCCTGATGCTCCACAGGAAAGAGGTGGACTTTCGCCTCCTAGCCCTTAAGTTCAGAGGCTTCTCGCCTTTTCCCTCCAAATGGAGACCAACTGATTTCCCTAAGGCTAGAAACTTCTGGTAGGCAGCTTTCTTAAGTTTCCCTCATTAGGCTCAGGCAATTAGCATTTGTAAGCGTCACTGGGTTGAATGGAAATAAAGCCTTGGAAAAGCCCTATCGTCTGCGTGTTGATTCTGGCTACTTGAGGATTTCAGAAGGCAGCAAGGGAGCTCCTGCCAGTGCACGTGCATTCCTTGCAGTTCCTCCTATTTCTTCATTCTCGACCGCCATTAGGCTTTCCTCAATATTTAAAAGGAAACAAACAGCTAGGTTGGAGTGGGATCGTTCCCCCCTCTCCTTGTGTGTGCTGCCCCTTTGGGACTGTGTCTTTGCACCCGTTGCAGCCGCCTTCTCCTATTTCTTTCTACCTGCGACTTGTTTGTTCTGTGTATTATTCATAGTCATCTCTCCTATCAATATTTTTTTCAAACAAACATAGTTTTTCTTTGCTAGTTGCTGCTACGCTCCCCCCTCCCCACCATTCCACTGTTCATGTCGCTTGTGGAGGCTGTGTTTGTTTTTTAAGGTTGACCCTCACTTCTGCTTACTCCATTCTGTGTCCTTGTCATTTTTGTCTTCCAGCTCTGTCTCTTCTAGATTTTTTTAAAAACAGTCTTATTTCAATGTTAAAAAACAAACACTGACCTCTGGGCATGTTCCTTCCCGCCCCCTTTTGAAGTCGTATTCAACCATTTCGTGTGTTGTTGTTTTTTTCTCGCTTTCTAAATTTTTAAAGAAAGGCATATTATAGCAGCCTACATGTTTAGTGTTTGGATTCCCCCGCCCCCTGGTGCTGAAGTGAACCCTCTGTTTCTTTTCTGTGTTGATCCTCCCAAAACAGAAATTAAAGAAGCGTTTTTTATTTTTACTGTGTGCTTGCTCTTGGCTCTTATCACCTCTGCCATCCTCTTGTATTTCTTGAACTTAACCTGCCTTCTATAAATAACATGAAATATTAAACAATAAATTAGAGACATTTGTCATTTGCTTAGGTAGTTCTGCTTTTCTTTTGCTCTTGTATGTCTTTGTCCATGTGTGTGTGTGCTAGGTTGTTGTTCCACCAAGGCTACATGTCCCAATTTCAAGACGGTGTCGAAAAAGCACTAGGCACATAGTGTTTATATTAATTACCTTCTTATTCCCATAACACTCCACTGTGTGGCAAAGCAATCCAACGCAATATGTGGCATCTTCGGGGTGTTGGCTGGGGCAGAGGTGGGCGAGGTGCTGCTGTCACTAGCAGCACCATTAGGCCAGCTGTCTGTCCCCTAGTCCAGATAGTGTGCCCTGGTGCAGTAGGGCGGCAGAGCGCGGAGGCCAGTTGCCATGCTCAGCGGTCCCTGTTCGAGGAGACTGGTGTGGGCAAGTGCAGTAGTCGCACTCTTGCCCAAGGTGGAGCAGCATCTCCTTCTGCAGGGGAAGAGGGGAGCCCCCTGATGGACTAAGAGGGGCATAATGTTTACCCCTCTTGAAGGAGGTGTCTGATGTCCTCATCATGGTGGAGGGCGAGGAGGAGGAAATCCTCCAGGGTATGCTGGAGGAGAAGGAGCAGATAGAGGCCCCAGCACCTGACCCCTCTTCCATTGTTCTCCCCGCTCGTGTGGTGCCCCCCCCGAGAGTCAAGGCAGGCAGTCTGTGTCTCCTCCTCCCTGAAACATCAGGGCAGCATGTGTGGGACCACTCTGAGTTGGGAGCGGATCCCAGCACTGCCATGCGCCGCCACTGCAAGGCGTCTCTGAGTAGGGGAAACAGCCAGGGCACTACAGCACCAGCAGCCTGCTCCTGCACGTAAGGAGGCAGCACCAATCGGACTTGCTCAGGGAAGAGGCCCCCACGTCCCAGCAGGACAGCAGCAGGGCTGGTAGTGCCTCTGGAACTCATGCAAGCTCTATGTCTCTCACCCCCAAGAGACTTAGGCAGGCCAACAGGGAGGAGTTGGGGTGGGGGAAGTATGGGTCCACCAGGTGGAGGTTTCCAGCATTCAAAAATCAGTGGCCCTTAGGGATGGCGGAGAATTTCTCCATGAATCTCTGGGAGGCCGAATGCCAACGCATTCGGCCCCCCGAAATTGGTGGTGAAATTCTCCGCTGGCCCTCCGCCCCCCCCCCCCCCGGGATGGGACTTACCTCGTGCGAATGTCCCTCTCGGCGGCGGGTCCCGGCGGCGTTTCGGCAGGGGCAGCGGCAGTGGTCGGTCTTCTGACCGGCTGCCGCCGCCGCCATTGCAAAATAAAAAAGGAAAGTAAAAAACAAACACACACCCGTGATAGGCTACGTAACGATTTACGTAGCCTATCACGGCTAGATTTCCAAAGTCAGCCATGATAGGCAACGTAAATTGTCACGTAGCCCATCACGGGTGACTTTGAAAAAAAAAAAAAAAGTGCGTACGCAAATGGGGCGCTGCCCCATTTGCATTCCTTAGTTTGGCATGTCTAGTCTACGTAAAGTTTTACGTAGACTATGGCGAAAATAAGGGCAACGCAAATAGCATATGCACTTTTTTTTCCCCAAAGTCACCCGTGATAGGCTACGTGATGATTTACGTAGCCTATCACGGCTGACTGTGGAAATCTAACCGTGATAGGCTACGTTAATCGTTACGTAGCCTATCATGGGTGTGTGTGTTGTTGTTTTTACTTTACTTTTTTTTTTACGCGGCCGGGTAGACGGGGCGCTCCTCCCCAGCCTGAATTTCGCCGGCGAGGGATGGGGTGCCTCCCCCCCGGCCTGAATTTCAGCCAGGCGAGGCGGGGAGCCTCCCCCTCCTCGCCTGAACTTCGGGGGGAGAACCGAAGCGCCTCCCCCCCACCGCGAAGCAAGCTGCGGGACCAGGTAAGGGACTTTCGTCCATCCCTAAACTCTAGGGATGTTTGCATCCCTTGGCAAAATTCTATTACCTTTTGTCCTGCTTCATTTTGTACACCAAGGCTATGCCTGCCTGTTATCCCGGTGATTTCTTGACTTCCTACTTTAGCATTCCAATCCCCTATGATGAAGAGGACATCTTTTTTTGGTGTTAGTTCTAGAAGGTGTTGTAGATCTTCATAGAACCGATCAACCTCAGCTTCTTCGGCCTCAGTGGCTGGGGCATAGACGTGAATTACCGTGATGTTGAATGGTTTGCCTCTGAGTCAAAATGGAGGGGGTCCGAATCAGTCCAAGGTGGATAGGGGTCGCTAAGGAGTATCTGAAGTAGGGATGTCAGAGAATTCCGCCACGGATCTCAGGGAGGCCGAATGCCAGCGCATTCGGCTCCCCGAAATCGGTGGCGGAATGGTCTGCCCCCCCACCCCCCCGGGACGAGACTTACCTGGGGCGGATCTTCCTGGCGGCGGCAGCTCTGGCGGTGGTTTGGCGGCGGCGGCAGCTGCGGCGGCCAGTCTTCTCACCGGCCGCCGCCATTTCCAGTTAAAAAAAAAAAAACGTGATAGGCTACGTAAAGATTTACGTAGCCTATCACGGCTATGTTTTGCGTTCCTTATTTTGGCACATCTTAGTCTACGTCAAGATTTACGTAGACTAAGTCAGCAAAAATAAGGGGAATGCAAATAGAGTAGCGTCCGCTACGCTATTTGCGTTCCCCTTATTTTTGCCGTCTTAGTCTACGTAAATCTTGACGTAGACTAAGACGTGCCAAAATAAGGAACGCAAATGGCGGTGGCCATGGCCGCCGCCATTTGTGTACGCACATTGTTTTTGTTTTTTAAGTCAGCCGTGATAGGCCACATAAACATTTACGTAGCCTATCACGGCTGACTGCAGGGACGCAAACGGCAGCGGCTACGGCCGCTGCCATTTGCGTCCCTGCTAGCCAGTGGCTGGATGTCTGGCTGCTGGCGGAGCTGGCCAGCGGCTCCGCAGAATCCCTGCGAAGCACAGCTGACTGGCCAGGATTCCGGGGGGGGGGAGGAACGGAGCGCTTCCCCCCCCGTCCAGGATTCCGGGGGGAGGGATGGAGTGCCTCCCCCCCCACCATCAACATAATCCATGAAAATTGAGTGCCTTTCGTACATCCCTAATGTGAAGCAATATCAGAAGAGGAGCAGGGAGTCTGTGCACAGCCCCAGTTGACACCCCAGTAAGGACATTTCCATGTTGTTATAGATATGCTGATGTGCACTGAGACAATTATAGTTATGAGCAGAGGGGGGGAAATAACATCAACACATGGATAATGTTATGTTACAATTGGCTGAGAGATAATTAAAGCCAACAACCCTATGTATTGCAAACAAGTACATCAAACACATGTCATCTAAATGTTTATGTCCCCAAATCCAAATGTTGTGAAATGTTGGAGCTCATCCTAAATCTATTCACTCGGTATCTTCAAGGACGTGAGGGGGGAGGGGGAGCAGAGGACAGAAAAAACAGAACAGACACAGAGGAGATGCCAGAAAGAGCATAACAGAAGACAGCAATCTATTAAACAGATGATGAAATGATATACTGCAAACAATGCAGAGACTGTTATGTAGACCCGGAAAATGAATTAAGCAAAGGGGGAATGGCATCCTCTAATACAGGTAAATATTCAGCCATAGGGGTCCTTCAGGTACATAGCCTTGAGGGGTGACATTCATGCACGAATGGGCTGTACATTAGAGATCATGAAAGAACTTCAGTATCACCTCAGGCACAATGCTTTAACAGAAAGGTCCATCAGGCCAGTGGGTATACGAGAAATATACATGTGGTTCCCAGGTATTCTCCCCACCAAGCACTGACCAGACCCAGACCTCCTTAGCTTCAGCACAGTGTCAGCCTCATGTGCCTTCAGACCATCCCTGCATCTAATTCTGTTTACATAAAGACAGAGAAGAAACAGATGCTGGAGATATACTTGGCCTGATCAAACAAGTCTCTTCATATATTCGTATGAACTAGGATCATTATACTTTCTCTACCAAAGAAAGTTCTGAAGATAATCTACTACCTACCTGTAGTTCAGTGGAATGTCCAAGCATTCTGTTAATTTATCATTTCTTTTAAATACATGGTTTTAGTTGTTGGTCCAGCAGTTTTAACATCTTTCCTGGTCAGTGAGTAGCTTAACCTCAATGGCTATGATCTGTGAAATGGAATATGCTTGAACTGACTGTGGGTTTCTCATCCCTTAGTGCTCGGTGGTGCATGGTGAAGGCCCCAGTTAAAGTGATACATAAAAAGAAACTCTGGAACATTCAGCTTTTTTTTTTAAAACAGCACAACAAAGGACTGTCTCCATTCTCCTTGGTATTAGAAACCTGGAAGTGGCAAATAGAAGGAGAAAAGTGTGAGAGAGAAATCCTGTAGGGGAAAAGATATGATTCCATCTGTTCCTCGCACATGAAATTTTATCAGAATAATAAGCAGCTGTGGTTGGAGTTTCTGTATGTGCAATATTTAGCATGGAACCAGTGGAGAGCTTAAGACCTCACTGTAACATGATAGTGTAGGGAAATCTATTTGAGGTCATTTTGACTGGTTTCTAATAATCACCAGATATAATAGTCCTCTTCCCCCGAGATCTGTAAAATTGGATTCGTATGGTCTAATCTAAACCCTATTTGAAAGTCAAGGAGAGGTGTGTGTGTTTTTCTTCTTCTTCCCGTTAATGTGGACTGTGCATCTGAGTTTGTAACCTGCATTTGAGTTCAGCAAAGCTCTTGACTGCTCGCATAAGTGTTTTCATTAATAAGGATTGGCTTCAGCAGATGCTTGGATTTGGCATGCTTTTGTAAAGCTCAGCTGACTCAAGGTTATAGCAAAGAGGGGACTTTCATACTAGGGATGTCAGAGAATTCCGCCACGGATCTCGGTGAGGCCGAATGCCAGTGCATTCGGTCCCCCGAACTCCGTGGCGGAACGGCCTGCTACCCCCCCCACCCCCCCGCGGATCGCCCCCGGGACGAGACTTACCTGGGGCAGATCTTCCGGATCTGCCGCTGCCGCCATTTCCAGTCTTCTAAAAAAAAAGACGTGATAGGCTACGTAAAGATTTATGTAGCCTATCATGGCTAGGTTTAAAAAAAAAAAGCAACGTGATAGGCTACGTAAATCTTTACATAGCCTATCATGGCTGGGTGGGTTTAAAAAAAAACAACCCGCGTACGCAAATGGCGGTGGCTATGGCCGCTGCCATTTGCGTTCCTTATTTTTGCCCATCTGAGTCTACGTAACTATTTACGTAGACTATGACAGCGAAAATAAAGGGGAATGCAAATAGCGTAGCGGGCGCTATTTGCATCCCTTTTTGATTCATCGTTTTAGCCTACGTAAATATTTACGTAGGCTAAAACGGTGAATCAAAAAGGGACGCAAATAGCACCCGCTACGCTATTTGCATTCCCCTTTATTTTCGCCGTCATAGGCTACGTAAATATTTACGTAGATTCAGACGGGCAAAAATAAGGAACGCAATGGCAGCAGCCGTAACCTCCACCATTTGCGTACGCAGTTTTGTTTTTGTTTTTTTCCAGAGCCCTCTGCGGCCAGAAATCCGGCTGCGGACGGCTCTGGCCTGGCTAGGCCTGGCCGGCTGCTCCACGGAGCTGCCGCGGAGCACAGCCGGCTGTGGAGGATTCCGGGGGGGAGGAACGGATCGCCACCCCCCCGGTGAGGATTCCGGGGGGAGGGACGGAACGCCTCCCCCCCCCCATCAACATAATCCATGAAAGGTAAGTCACTTTCGTACATCCGTATTTCATACTCTTCAAACCTGGATGGAGCGGGGGAGGACTTTCTTCTCCCTAGCCTCTGGGATGGTAGTTAGGCACATTGATGAAAGTGAGAAGGAACGGATTCAGAAACGTTTAATCCATACTCATCACTAAGGTTCATAGAATCATAGAATCATAGAATAGTAGGGTTGGAAGGGGCCTACAAGGCCATCGAGTCCAACCCCCTGCTCAATGCAGGAATCCAAGTCAGAGCATCCCTGACAAATGGCTGTCCAGCCTCGTCTTAAAGGCCTCCAGTGTGGGAGAGCCCACCACCTCCCCAGGTAATTGGTTCCATTGCCGTATTGCTCTGACACTCAGGAAGTTTTTCCTGATGTTCAGCCGGAATCTGGCTTCCTGTAACTTGAGCCCATTATTCCGTGTCCTGCACTCTGGGATGATTAAGAAGAGATCCTGGCCTTCTTCTCTGTGACATCCTTTCAAGTACTTGAAGAGCGCTATCATATCTCCCCTCAGTCTTCTCTTCTCAAGGCTAAACATGCCCAGTTCTTTCAGTCTCTCTTCATAGGGCTTTGTTTCCAGTCCCCTGATCATCTTTGTTGCCCTCCTTTGAACCCTCTCCAGCTTGTCTGCATCCTTCTTAAAGTGTGGTGCCCAGAACTGGACACAGTACTCCAGATGAGGCCTAACCAGTGCTGAGTAGAGGGGAACTAGTACTTCCCGGGATTTGGAAGCGATGCTTCTATTAATGCAGCCCAAAATAGCATTTGCCTTTTTTGCAGCCACATCACATTGTTGGCTCATATTCAGCTTGTGATCGACGACAATTCCAAGATCCTTCTCGCTTGTAGTGTGGTTGAGCCACGTATCCCCCATCTTGTAACTGTGCATTTGGTTTCTTTTTCCTAGGTGCAGAACTTGGCATTTGTCCCTATTAAATGCCATTCTGTTGTTTTCTGCCCAGCACTCCAGTCTATCCAGATCACTTTGAATTTTGTTTCTGTCTTCCAAAGTATTAGCTATCTGTCCCAATTTTGTGTCATCTGCAAATTTGATCAGCATTCCCTGCACCTCCTCCTCCAAGTCATTAATAAAAATGTTGAAGAGCACTGGGCCCAGGACTGAGCCCTGCGGTACCCCGCTCGTTACCTCTCCCCAGCTTGAGAAGGTCCCATTGATAAGCACTCTTTGAGTCCGATTCTGTAGCCAACTGTGGATCCACCGGATCGTTGTTTCATCTAGCCCACTTCGAGCAAGTTTGCTCATCAGGATATCATGGGGCACTTTGTCGAAAGCTTTGCTGAAGTCGAGGTATATGATGTCTACAGCATTCCCACGGTCTACAAGGGAGGTGACTTGATCAAAAAATGAGATCAGATTTGTCTGGCAGGACTTGTTTTTGACAAATCCATGTTGGCTTCGAGTAATCACGGCATTGTTGTCAAGGTGCTTCCAGATGGATTGCTTTATGATCTGCTCCAGAATTTTCCCAGGGATTGATGTCAGACTGACTGGTCTGTAGTTCCCAGGTTCCTCCTTTTTACCCTTTTTGAAGATAGGGACAACGTTAGCCCTCCTCCAGTCATCTGGCACTTCCCCGGTCCTCCATGATTTCTCAAAGAGAATAGACAGCGGTTCAAATAGTAGAATTTAAGCACTTTCATCATTCGGGATAAATCATGACAGAAGATGTTTGAGAAGGGCCATGTCGTGATAGGTTCTACTTCTCTTGGCCATATTGTTGGAATAGTGATGGCAGGGGATCACAACAAATAATGGCACAAACAAAGGTTAATTTGCCCTAAGAATATTAGAGCAGTTAATAGGCAGAACAACAAGGGTCACACAGGGTACAGAGCTAATTAACAGCTCTAGATGCAACAGATACCCTTGGGTGCACACAGGGGTAACAAGGGTGGTGGGGGACATTGTCTAGCAGTCAGGTGGAGCCAAATAGGTTTCCTTTTTAACCTGAGTTTCTTGTGTATACAATTCTAGAATGTTTGGTAGTAGTAGTAATGTTTTCATTCTGTTAGAAGCCTGGCCTATGCCCACTGCCATTTTATACTTCTACCAGTTCCGCCAGGGGAGGGAACTATCTGTATAGATGTTTTATGACCCACTAAAATTTGCCCCGGTGCCGCGGTGGCTTAGTGGTTAAGACGCTGAACTGGAGACCAGAAGGTCGGCAGGACAGCAGTTTGAGACCCGAGTGCCGCGTGACGGAGTGAGCTCCCGTCTTCAGTCCCAGCTCCTGCCAACCTAGCAGTTCGAAAGCAAGAAATTGCAAGTAGATAAATAGGTACCGCTTCGGCAGGAAAGGCAACAGCGTTCATTGCACCTCGGCGTTCAGTCATGCCGGCCACATGACCACGGAAGCATCTTCGGACAGCGCTGGCTCTTCGGCTTAGAAATGGAGATGAGCACCACACCCTAGAGTCAGACACGACTGGTTGGGGACACTGTTACCTTTTTTAAAAATTTGCCAAGCCCTTCAGTTTCTGGATTCAGTCTGATTTATTCAGCCTGAATAATATTCAACATTATTATTATTATTATTATTATTATTATTATTATTAATTTCTATACCCCCCCATATCCAAAGCTCTCTGGGCGGTTTACAAAAGTTAAAACGTTAAAATACAATATACAAAGTTATAAAACCATTTACATAAAAGCATACGGTCAGTATATATAAACATATATATAATATATAATTATATTATATATAATAATAATATATAATATATAATAATATAAAATAGGCCCTCATATATAAACAACATATAACTAAAAACAAATTTGAACTAAAAACTTTAAAAAAACAACACACAACTTAAGAACAGTATACAAAAATGCATGTCATGTCTGTTGATCTGAAGCCTGTAAACATTGGTCTGTACCAATGTATCTCTTGAGATCCGCTGTCACATCCGTCTGCCTGCCTGTGTGTATTGGCACATAGTCTCTTACAACGATTAATGCACAAACAGATCTTATGGCAGAATGGACATTCAATCATAGAGAACTGCTGATAACACTGAAGTTGCTAAGATGCCAAGAAGTACTTTAGATCTGCATATTTCACTGTATTATTATTATTATTATTATTATTATTATTATTATTAATTTTCCCAGGTGGTACATCTGTCTTGCAAGCTAATACTGGAGTCTAGAGTCACTCCTCCTCTATGGCCAGTACAAATCTTGGTGTTGTTGCTGCTTTGTGTTGTTATCATTGTTTAAATTGTAAGCATATGTATCTTACACCTAAATAATTAAAGAGATACTGTCTTCTTGAGTCCATCATCGCCTAAGGGGAAGGGTGTTTGGAGCTGCTAATTTTCCCTTTCTAGTTGTGCTAATAGAGAGGGTATTCCGACGGTTCTTTCGATGGTTTGCTTTCAGTTGCTAATTAACAATGTGATGCTAATCAATGTATCATAAGCCTGTGAGGATATTTTATTACCCTGTTCTAGAAGCCACAGGACTCCTGGTTTCTAACCCCGCCCTCCTTTATTTTGCCCTTGGAGTTTCTCTTGAGTTCTAAAGGAAGTTGCTTGGCCTAGCTGTCTCCTTAGCCCTGGCCCCTGACTGATTGAGGATGTGGAGAAGTCGGCATCAGGTGACCTCTCTCCTCCCCCTTGCCCTGCCTTCTCATGTGCATGGTTTTCCTATGGGAAATCATCCGTGTCTCCTTTCACACAATATCTGGTGTTTATTAGGATTTCACTGAATATATGTCTGTGTTGATTTCTCAAACCAAGTGTTCCAAGTTGATTCAACCCATCCCATTGACAAAAATTTCTAAAAAAGTTCTTTAAAATCTATCATCCCCCTAGGGTGGCCACTTACCCACCCCCCAATGAGGAAATGCATCACCGAAGAAGAACAAAACAAAACACTTTTTTTTTTTTTTGCCAAAATGTGTCTATGCTAATGTAAGAACATAAAAACTTAAGAAGAGCCCTGCTGGATCAGACCAAGGGTCCATCTAGTCCAGCATTCTGTTCACACAGTGGCCAGCCAGCTGTCGACCAGGGACGCACAAGCAGGGCATGAGTGCAACAGCACCCTCCTGCCCATGTTCCCCAGCAACTGGTGTACATAAGCTCACTGCCTCTGGTACTGGAGGTAGCACATAGCCATCAGGACTAGTAGCCATTCATAGCCTTATCCTCCAGGAATTTTCCTGTTTTAAAGCCATCCAAATTGGTCGCCATCGCTACATCTTGTGGTAGCGAATTCTGTAGTTTAGCTATGCACTATGTGAAGAAGTACTTTCTTTGATCTGTCCTGAATCTCCCACCAGTCAGCGTCATAAGATGACCCTGGGTTCTAGGATTTTGAGAGAGAGAGAGAGAAATGTCCCCCTATCCACATTTTCCACACCATGCATAATTTTGTACACCTCTACGGTGACTGTAGCCATGAAATTAAAAGACGCTTGCTCCTTGGGAGGAAAGCTATGGCAAACCTAGACAGCATAGTAAGACGCAGAGACATCACCTTGCCGACAAAGGTCCGTCTAATCAAAGCTATGGTTTTCCCAGTAGTAACGTATGGCTGTGAGAGCTGGACTATAAGGAAGGCTGAGTGCTGAAGAATTGATGCTTTCAAACTGTGGTGCTGGAGAAGACTCTTACGTGTGCCCTGGACTGCAAGGAGTTCCAATCAGTCCATCCTAAAGGAAATCAACCCTGAGTGCTCATTGGAAGGACAGATACTGAAGCTGAAGCTCAAATATTTTGGCCACCTAATGCGAAGAGAAAACTCTCTGGAAAAGACCCTGATGCTGGGAAAGACTGAAGGCAAAAGGAGAAGGGGACGGCAGAGGATGAGATGGCTAGATAGCATCACCGATGCAATGAATATGAACTTGAGCATGCTCCGGGAGAGAGCGCAGGACAGGAAGACCTGGCGTGCTATGGTCCATGGGGTCACGAAGAGTCGGACACGACTGAATGACTGAACAACAACAACAACAAAATCATGTCTCCGCTTACCCTCCTTTTTTCCAAGCTAAACAATCCCAGCTGTCGTAACCTTCTGTCATAGGGGAGATGCTCCAGCCCCTTGATCATTTTAGTTGCCCTTTTCTGAACTTTTTCCAGCTCTACAATCTCTTTTTTTTAGGTGTGGTGAAAAGAACTATACACAATATTCCAGGTGTGGTCACGCCATAGATTTGTATAGGGGCAGTATAATATTGGGAGTTCTACTCTCAATTCCTTTTCTAATTATGCCTAACATGGAATTTGCCCCTTTCACAGCAGCTGCACACTGGGTTGACATCTTCATTGAGCTGTCCACCACAACCCCAAGATCTCTTTCTTGGTCAGTCACCACTAGCTTAGATCCCATCAGGTTGTATGCGAACTTGGGATTTTTTGCCCCAATGTGCATCACATTCCACTTGCTTACATTGAACTGCGACATATTGATGCAAATTTAGAAATAATTACTGTCATTTAGGGTGCAATCCTGTGCATGTTTAGATGGGGGGGGGAGGCTTGCACCTCCCAGCATGGCTGGCCAGGGAATGCTGGGAGTTGTAGCACTTTTTTTTCTGTCTAAACGTGCACAGTGTTCTGCCACATCATTGGAGAGGGGATATGTGTGTGTATGCAACCCTCAAACCCACAACACCTTCTGGTGTTGAGGCGAAAGTTCTGAAGGGGGCTTCTGCTCGCATTGATTTGAGCACGAGTAGACACTCCCACACAGTTGGGAACCCCGATAAAGTGGTGTTTCTGATTGTGCAAAGGCTTCTACTTGTGTTCAGGCAACTCAGGCGACCCGGGGGCCTGCTGAGTATGCACTCCTGAGCAACGTCAAGGCTGACCAGGACCCCGCAAGCAGGACACGAGTGCAACAACACCCTCCCACCCTGCCCTGCGTTCTTATAGTTCTTTATCTTTGAACCAGGCTTGTACTGGACAGCCCGCCAAACAGAGGACAGTTCGCTCTGTGGAATAGGATATGTAGCCACTCTGCTCAGCACCACTGCTTTTATTTTTTAATGAAGCTCCATTTTCATTCCTTTTTTGACAGCCACGGTTGCCCTGTCTACCAAATGAAGATCCCCTCGTTCAGAGGTGTTGAACCTCAGGCCCGCGGGCCTAGTCCAGCCCCAGTCTGGCTCTCCGGAGTTCCCCAGTTGGCCCCACCTTTCTCCCGGCCCTGCCCCCTTTCCCCCAACCATCAATCCTTGCATGGCTTCCTTTGTGCGATTTTCCACCCCATCCTGAAAGGAAACAGTAAGAGCTCCAGGCTGAAAAGTGCTGGCATCTTTTGCCTTTGGCCACAACCACTGCTGGAATGCAGCCCCTGGGAGCATCTCCGAAATTGAATTCGGCCCTGGGGCTGAAAGAGGCTCGACATCTCTGCCCTAGAAGTAGTCCTACGTTAAGGAGAAATCCCCCCCCCCAATTTGCCAGTTATTCACAGGTGGTGAATTAGGGGGCATTTTCGGTGGCGAGTGAGATTGCCATAAAGTTCAGGGGATTCGTTTGTGATTAAGATCATAGAAAGCTGCAGTATACAGAGTCAGAACACTGGTTCATCTAGCACAGCCATTTCCCCAACCTAGTGCCTTCCAGATGTTTTGGACTACAACTCCCAGCATCCCTGGCTATTGGCTGTGCTGCCTGGGGCTGATGGGAGTTGAAGTCCAAAACATCCGGAGGGCCACCAGGTTGGGAAAAAGCTGCTCTACACTGACTAGCTGCAACTCTCCAAGGTTTGGGGCAGGGGTATTTCCCAGCCCTACCTGGAGTTGCCAGCAATTGAACCTGGGATCTTCTATATGCGACGTATGCGCTGTGCCAGTGAGCTGTGACCCTTTCCAGCTTTTGTTTTGGGGCATTCTGTGGGGAAATGGTGGGCCCCACTGGCGGTTGCCATTTGTTTCTCCAAGAACGCCCTGGAACAATGCTACATCTGTGGCTTTCTATGAAAAATGATGGCTGCCAGGCAGTAGCTGCTGTGAAAAGCTCTGTTACGGACACCATCATAAATGATAGTGAAAAAATATTTCAAAGGGGTGGGGAGGCAAACAGAAAAGAAAAGAAAAGAAAAGAAGAACAATTTCCAGCGATGTTAAGTGAACTTGCAAAACATACATACAATTCTCTGATCCCAAAATGTCCCCCTATTTCATTTAGGAATGGGTGAACATGCAGTTTGTTGAGGTTCTCTGAATTCTTCCTCGAAGCTTGTTTCACCTTGTCTTTCTTCCCGCACATGAGAGTGTTGTTGTTGTTGTTGTTGTTTGATTCAAATCAGGAAAAATGCATATATATTTTTAATCAGAAAAAAATGTGCATTTTTTTCGCAACTGTAAAAATACACATTTTTTAAAAATGCACATTTTCCCCCAACCAAAAATGTGCATTTCCCCTCATAGGCTAAAGTATGAAAATGCACATTTGGGGAGGATTTGCACAAATGTGCATTTCTGGAAGAGTCCTTTTGCCCAAGTGTGCACTTTCGAATGCAAGTTCAGGAAATTGTGGAAAATTCCTGAGAATTGTGTTCCTGCTCACCTTTGCATTTGGGACTGCGAACAGGAACAAAATTCTCATACATCCTTAAATTCACTCTCCCTAAATGTTACCCATCCCCAACTTTGAGCCATAATGTCTCAAGCCCTAGCACTCCTCATCCATGCATACCTTTAGATTTCAACATTATACCCCACCCCACTTTATATGTGAATGGGGCAGGCATTTGAACAAACACAGCTGCCTCTGTCACAGTAGAGTTCGATTCAAATGCACTCCTAAATCGCTCTAATTCTGCCCAGTATTTCTCTGTTCCCAGCTGACAGTGTGAGGGATATTTAGAATTGAGGTGCTTTCTAGACAATACATGCCAAATTCCCTTTTTTGATGGCTGTAATATAAAAACCTGTAAGCTGTTTGTGGCAGTGAACCAAGTGCTAATCTCCCCCACTCCCGCTATTTTTGGCTCCCTTATTTGCATTTCTGGGCAGACCCTAAACTGCTGATCAAAGAATAATGTAATGGCAGCCTTCTCCAAGTCTCCTCTGAACTTGGGAAACAGATAGTGCTTCATATTATTTCCTGATCCAAGGCACAGCCTCCCTGCAAGGGTAGCTTACTGTGCTCTGAAGCCCAAACCATGATATCATGACTTTACTGAGGGAAGTAAGGGGAGACATGATAGAGGACTACAAAATTAGGCATGGTGTGGAGAATGTGGATAGGGAGACCTTGTTTCTCCCTCTCTCAAAATACTAGAACCCAAAGGAGTCATCCTATGAAGCCGATTGGTGAGAGATTCAGGACAGGTAAAAGGAAGGACTTCTTCACACAGCGCATAGTTAAGCTATGGAACTCACTACCAAAGGAAGTAGTGATGGCCAATAATTTGGATGGCTTTAAAAGGGGTTGGACAAATCCCTGGAGGAGATGGCTATCAATGGCTACTAGTCCTGATGGCTGTGGGCTGCGTCCAGTACCAGGGGAAGTGAGCCTACATATACCAGTTGCTGGGGAACTTGGGTGGGAGGGTGCTGCTGCATTCATGTCCTGCTCGTAGTTTCCTGGTCAACAGCTGGCTGGCCACTGTGTGAACAGAGTGCTGGATAGGGATGTACGAAAGTCACTTACCTTTTCGCAGCTTGGCTTCGCGGTGGGGGGGAGGCGCTTCGCTTCTCCCCCCGAAGTTCAGTCGATTTTCCAATTTAACTTTGGAAATCTAGCCGTGATAGGCTACGTAAATCGTTACGTAGCCTATCACAGGTGTTTTTGGGTTTTTTTACTTTAGGTTTTTTTTTTTTTGCAATGGCGGCGGTGGCAGCCGGTCGGGAGACCGGCCGCCGCCCCCGCCCGTGACGAAACGCCGCCGAACTGCTGCTGGGACCCGCCGCCGAGAGGGACATTCGCCGAAAGTAAGTCCCGTCCTGGGGGGGGCGGGGGGCCGGCGGAGAATTTCCCAACCAACTTCGGGGGGCCGAATGCGTCGGCGCTCGGCCTCCCGAAAATTTGGGGAGAAATTCTCCGCCATCCCTAGTGCTGGACTACATGGACCCTTGGTCTGATCCAGCAGGGCTCTTCTTACGTTCTTATGAGACGAAAGAGCAGGCTGAATCGCCGAGGACACATGGCAGATTGCTGTATCAAGGCAAGAGATAACTTCTTGCCCTCAGAAGGATCTTGGGAGGAGAAGATGATGGGCAGGGGGAGAAACGCTGGCACAACAAGGGAGCCAAGGTGTACAGGTAGGGGCATGTTGCTTCAAGCAGGTCTTGAGAAAATAGTGTCTTTTGGTGGTGCTTATATGTAGAATGCAAATGTGCTGCTCTCTTAAAACCGGTTGCATCTAGCTGAATGTCCATGGCTGAGACACAGATGTCTTCTGCAGGAGAAGACAATCTAGGTGCCAAAGTAAACCCTGCACTGAAGCCCTGAAGCAGAAGATCTTGCTGGGTTTCGAGAGAGAACTCTCACCTGCGATCTAAGTTGCATGGAGCTGTTCTGCAAAGAACTTGAGAACTGGATCAGCCCGAGGATCCATCTTAGAATCTTGCATCCCTCTTTGAGCAGCGCTGGAACTCCCTTTGTAGTGAGAGCTCCTACTTGTGCAAAGGCAACTTCTTCAGCCAGGAGCCAATGCTGAGAGATACCGATATTGACACATACATCCATCTCTATTCCCAGTATGGGCTACTGATGACAGTTTACTCCCAGGCATGCTTAAAGTAGTGGATGGGAACCTGGTGCCTTCCAGCTGTTTGGCCTTTAGCTCCCGTAGTCCCTGAACGTTGGACATACTGGCTGGGAGTTGTAGTCCAAAATGCCTGGAGAGCAACAGGCTGCCTACCCCTAGCTTAAAGACTTCCTCACCTAAAGGATGCTCATTGAAAGAGGACCCAGGGTGATGGGCCAGTGAGGCCCCCACATGCATGGCTCGCTGGACACGTTGTTGGATAACATCTGGTTTCACACTGTCCTAACCGTTCTTGGAGTTGCTTTGTGGCATTCTGTGCTTGTTGACCTGCTTGCTTTGCCTGTTAATACAGCTGTGGCCATTTAAAACTCGAAATCTTTATGTGCCTTTGTGCTCCCTTTGGCTCCTGCAGCAGACACTGTTGTTTACATCTTGGAGAGAAAAAGCCCGGGGCTTTGCCAAAGGCAATAATCCGAACAAGACTCCGGGGTCTTTATCGTCCCTCGTCCCTTAAAAAAAAAAATCTACTTTAAGAATAGCTGGGCAAGAGGAGACTTTAGCAATCATTGCCTGATGCTTTGTTGCAATGCCTTATCTATATATTTCTGGTCAAGCCCAGCTTTGAATAACCTTAAGGGCACTTACGATGGGTTGCAGAGAGAGAAATTAAATCACGTAACTCAGATATTTCTGGAGAAATAGTGGGTGTTTTTTTTCCCAATTAACCCCTCAATATCAGATAAACTTGGCAAAAAGAAAAGAAAAATACCTGAGGTTAAAGAAACACTCCTCAGCCTTTGGGATTGCTGTATCTGTTGATGATGAAAACTCTGGCTAACTGATTTAAATTAGCCCTCCTGGTTCCTGGCTTAGCTGTTGCAGTGTTATGGAATGTTTGTCATCATTTCACCATCTGAGAAGGTTTAAATAAATCTATTAGCACATGAATGATAAATAAAGTAGTGATGCTGTTGGTAGTTGTTGGTAGTGAAAACTGTTGGTAGTGAAAACGACTGGCACAGAAAGGACCATGCAGTTCTCTCAAAATGTTGATCAACGATCAGACTCTGTATGTGTGAGAAAGAGGAGGGTGGGAGGAGAGACAGAGTGGGCAGAGATGGGGCCGGGGCCGGGGGGAGAGAAGAGAATATAAAGGGGGAATGAACACAGAGTGTGTATTACAGATGTCTATGTGCACACACACTGGTCATTGCGCTTCACAATGCAGACTCTTAAGCAAACTCCAAGAGAGGTGAGAGGACCATGAAATTCCTGAGCCAGAAATAAAGTGCTTTTATTCCCAACAGCAGGAGAGGAAGCTTCCACACTCCGCTCAGTTGGTCATCTTTCACCCCAGTTGAGGGTGAAGAGGTCTCTGTCTTTTAAGTACATAGTCTTTGATATTAAATTCATACGCTTCTCAAATGTCATTTGGGTTTACAACCTACCTATAAAGATTCTAGAAGAAAACTGAAAGAAAACTTCCTCTGTAAGATTTTTTTTTCTTTTAAAAAATATTTGGCTCATAACATAAGGGAAGCTCATAACATCTCAGAAGCATAATGCACAGCCGCTTGCACAACCACACTTGCACTAAAGTAACTTTAGTTGGATTCTTCTCCTACGCAAAGTTCAGAACCCAGTTTTCACTAGTGCAATGTCATTTGCACTAATGGAGTTACACAGTTGGATACTGCCCCTGATGCCTGATTTCTATTGAAGAGGGTCCTCCATTACAAGAAGGATTGTTTCCACAGCGGACAAGAGCCAGTTGAAAGATTGCAACAGAGAGGTTTCAAACCCCCTTTCGTATAACTGCTACAACCTTATTTTTTGACAGAGCAGAACTCTTCAAATGTGCCCACAGAATTTACTTTAGCTGAAATTCCATGGAAATGTGGGCTTAGTTCTCACTGAGAACTGAGGGGTGTAATCCTGTGTCTGGACTGCAACACCTAAGGCTATAGTTGGAGCTTCATTTGTCTTGTTGGAAAGGTCATAGCTCAGTTGTAGAACACATGGTTTGCACGTGGAAGGTCGCAGGTTCACGTCCTGGCCTCTCTAGTTAAAAGGATCAGGCAGCAGCTGATGGGAAAGTGCTCTCTCCCTGAGACTCTGGAGAGTTGCCATCAGTCAAAGAAGGCAGTGAGGAGCTAGATAGACAAATGGCCTGATCTGGTATAAGGCCATCTGATTCCTATGTTCCTACGACTACATGGCCTCCATACAAATCCTTCTCCAGTTCGGATTTAATCTACGCCGAAGGAGAATGTAATGCTCATATCCAGTGCAATCCTGCGAGGCTTGGAGCCATTTCTAGAGCCAAGCTGTGTGATCAGCAAAGGCACACTGGAGATCTGCTCCTGAAGTTCTCCATGTAGGGTGGACCCAATTCAGCTGGCAGCAGTGCCAGCACCAGGTTTTGGAGGGCCCTTGGGCGAGACACCCTCCCAGCTCCCCCTCCCACAGTTAGCCTACCTTCTCACCACCATCGTCACCAACTGCTTTCTCTTCATTGCTACGCTTGCTTACTTAATGGGCAGACAGCCAGTGAGCACGTAGGCCGTGGCATTTACTGCTCCTCCTTCTCTCCACCACTGTCAACCAGGCCAGAGTGAGAGGCAGGTGAACAAGCAGGTTGCAACGGGGAAGCGGAGGAACAGCTCCAGGGACAACTCTTGTCAGTGGGGCACTGCTGGGCTGTGGGGCCTTGGCAGGTGTTCAACCACACTTACCCTAGATACCAGCCCTGACTGGCAGATGCAGTGGCCCCATTCAAGGGCATCACATTGTCAGTTATTTTTGCCATAATGTGGGCTGTCATTGAATTCTCTGCCTCAGGCACTAAAATATTGAGGAGGGCACATAGCCCAGTGGTAGAGCCCTGCTTTGCCTGCAGAAAGTCCCAGGTTCAGTGCCTGGCATCTCCAGGTAGGGCTGGGAAAGATTCCTGCCTGAAATCCTAGAGAGCTGTGCCAATACTGGGCAGGATGGACTAATGGGCTGATTCCATATAAGGCAGCTTCCTGTATCCCTATGCCTGGAGCAGTAACTGGTACCACTTAAGGCTGCCAATATAGGGAGCAACATTAGCCTTCTCCTGATATGGGTGGTGGGTGTATATGTGTGTGGGTGGCATTCTTTATAGCATGTTTCCCATCTGGAGTGGTTGGTCCAGCATGATCCTCAAATGTGGGAAGTAGAAATAGGGCAAAGAGATTCCAGATGGTTCTGTTTATCTTTAATTACCAATAGTCTGAGTGGTCAGCTGGAGGCGGGGAGGTCTATGGCAGCCGTTTATGTTAGAAATCTATATATAATCACAGTGGGAAGAGGAAGAAGCAACCTCTACCAGGGACTCTCTCTCTCTTTGCCCTGTGTCCAGCCTCATCCTTGACAAATCTCAAGGTTATCATGAAGCAAAGACCGGTGTCGCTTTCTTTTTATGAATATCATATCCACGTTCCCGTAGGGAATAAGGCTACAGAGACTGAGGGGTCAATAAACGAACAATGGAGACGCCTGATGAAAAAGTCCTTTATTGCGAGCTTGAAAGTGAGATATCTGAGTGCATTGCTCCAGTTTGACAACTGAAGGTTTAAAGTGGTCTGAAGGTCGCTGCAGAAAACATGTCAAGGGGAAGGGTCATGTAAAAACAGAGTTGCAAAGGGGAAGAAGGATGGCCTTCCATGATTGGACAGGTGGGCTCAATGCCACAGTCCCACCACCTGAACTTGGACGAGTCCTAGCCAGCCCAATCTGCAAACATGTCGGTGACAACGTGCCATGACTATATGTGATTTTCTGCCCCTGTCCTGAAAACTACATCTTTGTTATTGTGGATTAGTGTCTGAAGCAGGCAGCCAGTATAAGAATATTGTGAACAAATGTAAGGGCAAGATGATGCCCTCTTAAGCCAATTACCGACAATAAGATAGATATGAGGATCAACAGCGATTCTGATCTGCGTTCTGCTGCTTGGAGAGAAATGGCTGCGCTTTTGCACCGGGATCATTATGGGCAACTATAATGACAGAACAGCAATTAGCAAAATGTCTTCAGATCGACATTGTGCTAGTTGGAGAGCAACCAATGCTTTCGAAATAGGAAACATGTGATGCACACCGATGATTGAAGATCTGTATGATACTGCTTGGAGAGTTGCCTGTGATTTTAACGGAGAACATTTGTCTGTTTGTTTGTTTGCAATGTTTATAGACTGCTCCATATCTAGAACAGATTTCGGAGCGATGAACACAAAAGATAAAACAGTAAAATAAAAAGATTAAAACACCACATTATAATTATACTTGCTTAAAAAACACAGTGCCAGTAAAAACTGTAACTGGTCAGTTAAGAAATGCCTCCTGGAACAGGGCTGTTAAAATAAAATGTATTTATTTTAAACATTTGTATCCCGCCCTATATCATTAAGATCTCAGAAGATGATGCATAAGTAAGTTAATTGCAGTTAATAATATTCATGTGATATGCACTGTTTTGCACATTCCTATTGCAGTGCCAGCAGAAGCTGGCTGCCAAGTGGGGCGGGGGGGGGGGGTTACCACAATGTCTACAGAGAGAAGTCCAGTTGCAAAAGAAGCACTCAAAATCCATCTTCTGCTTGTAGCTGTGCCACTTAGGGATGTCTGAGAATTCTGTTTTCACTCACAAAATGTAGAAGCATGCCCACTTTGAAGCTCAGAATGCAAGCACGAGCCTGTTGCCACCCAAAATATTTGCAAATGGTTGAGCACGTGTTCATGTTTGCCTCATTCCCAATTTCCAGTTCGATTTGAATAAATGTCCTGATTTGCACAGATTTTGTCTGTGGACTGAATCATACCTCTCTTAATGCCCACCAGGCCTGCTGCTTATTTTTTATTTCATTACTTTAGATAGACAGACAGACACACACACACACACACACACACTTTTTTAAACAGAGGGTTTGGGGAGCTTGTTATTTATTTGTTTGTTTATTTAACTGGGAAGCTAGTATGCTGCAACGCAATGTGCTGCCCTCCACAGCTACCTTCATTTGGGTTCATAGGTGTGGCTTTTTGTTTTGGAACTCAAATCTCCACCTCTGCCTTTTATTTAGAGATTCTTGGACAAGTGGCTTTTCTGTTAGTCCCACCCATTTGTCTTCTGAGAAATAGGTGTTTTACAACCAGCCACACTCACCATGGTAGCCATTTTATAAACAGGCAACCCCTCCATGTCAGCCATTGTGCGAGAGTGCTCACCACACTCTTTCAAAATTCCAAATGTGCCCACCAACCCCAAAAGATTGGGGACCCCTGGCATCAGTCACCACTGCTGAGTGGGACATCACTTGGGAAGTAGTGACTCTGCTTTTTTTCCTCCCCCTGCCCTGCCACTGCAGAGGGACTAGGAGCCAGGGTCTGGAGGTAAGGGGAAGACGGAAGAGATAAAGTAGGATCCAGCAAAGCCTATTGGCTACAGGAAATCTCAACCTAAACTGGAGGCTTTTATAGCTTTTCCAACTGAGGAGAATCAAAAGCCAGCCTGGGTGAGTGGAGTCACTCCCTTTGCCTGGGAAACTTTTCCATCCTAGTGAGATGCCCCAACTTGTATGGTTCTCTCCTTGGTGGCTCATCATATAGGACAGAAGTGCTCAATTCCTACTTTGGCTCAGTCTTCTCCCAAAAGAGGGTCTATGACCCCTCTGGCAAAGGCAAAGTACAGGCTGGAGGGGCAGGATTGCAGCTTGAGCTCGATAGGCATATGGTCAAAGAACACCTAATTACTTTGAATGAGTTCAAATCTCCAGGGCCAGATGAGCTGCATCCTAGAGTGATAAATGAACTGGCAGAAGAACTCTCAGAGCCACTGTCTATTCTCTTTGAGGAAGCATGGAGGACAGGTGAAGTGCCAGATGACTGGAGGAGGGCTAATGTCCCTATCTTCAAAAAGGGTAAAAAGGAGGAACCTGGGAACTATAGACCAGTCAGTATGACATCAATCCCTGGGAAAATTCTGGAGCAGATAAAGCAATCCATCTGGAAGCCCCTTGAAAACAATGCCGTGATTACTCCAAGCCAACGTGGATTTGTCAAGAACAAGTCCTGCCAGATGAATCTGATCTCATTTTTGGATCAAGTAACCTCCCTTGTGGACTGTGAGAATGCTGTGGACATCATATACCTCAACTTCAGCAAAGCTTTCAACAAAGTGCCCCATGATCTCCTGATGAGCAAACTAGCTCAAAGTGGGCTAGATGAAACAACGATCCGATGGATCCACAGTTGGCTACAGAATCGTACTCAAACAGTGCTTATCAATGGGACCTTCTCAAACTGGGGAGAGGTAATGAGTGGGGTACTGCAGGGCTCAGTCCTGGGCCCAGTGCTCTTCACCATTTTTATTAATGACTTGGAGGAGGAGGTGCAGGGAATGCTGATCAGATTTGCAGATGACACAAAATTGGGCAGGATAGAGAATACTTTGGAAGACAGAAACAAAATTCAAAGTGATCTTGAGAGACCGGAGTGCTGGGCAGAAAACAACAGAATGAAATTAATAGGATAAATGCCAAGTTCTGCACCTTGGAAAAAGAAACTAAATGCACAGTTACAAGATGGGGGATACGTGGCTCAACAACACTACAAGCGAGAAGGATCTTGGAATTGTTGTCGATCACAAGCTGAATATGAGCCAACCATGTGATGTGGCTGCAAAAAAGGCAAATGCTCTTTTGGGCTGCATTCATAGAAGCATAGCTTCCAAATCCTGGGAAGTACTAGTTCCCCTCTACTCAGCGCTGGTTAGGCCTCATCTGGAGCACTGTGTCCAGTTCTGGGCACCACACTTTCAGAAGGATGCAGACAAACTGGAGAGGGTTCAGAGGAGGGCAGCAAAGATGACCTGGGGACTGGAAACGAAGCCCTGTGAGGAAAGACTGAAGGAACTGGGCATGTTTAGCCTTGAGAGGAGAAGACTGAGGGGAGATAGGATAGCGCTCTTCAAGTCCTTGAAAGGCTGTCACAGAGAGGAAGGCCAGGATCTCTTCTTGATCAACCCAGAGTGCAGGACATGGGACAATGGGCTCAAGTGACAGGAAGCCAGATTCCATCTGAACATCATGAAAAACTTCCTAACTGTTAGAGCAATATGGCAATGGAACCAACTACCCAGGGAGGTGGTGGGCTCTCCCACACTGGCGACATTCAAGATGAGGCTGGACAGCCACCTGTCAGGGATGCTCTGACTTGGATTCCTGCATTGAGCAGGGGGTTGGACTTGATGGTCTTGTAGACCCCTTCCAACCCTACTATTTTATGATTCTATGACGGTTGTGCACAGAGGTGTGGGATCCCAGCTCTAGTCCCAGTGACTCCACACAAGACCTGCAGGAGGACTAGTTGACCTTTCATAGATGGAAACAGAAGAAGGTCGTCCATGGTACTGACAGAGGCCCTCACAGGCTGGCGCCTCCCTTGCCAACCTTATGCCAAGAGACTGGTCACTCATAAAGGTGCTGGAGAAGTAGGGAAATACTTCACCTTCTAAACAAGAGGCACCAGGAGATGAGATGTATCTCTGCCTGTGAGCCGTGCACGGCCAGCGCACGTCTCTGCCCACTGCATGAAACCTTTGAGAACAATGTACCATCAGCCTTGGGGGAGGGGGGGGGCTCCCCTTTCTCACTGCTAGTGGTGATGCAGCATTTGGTGAGGTTTTCTTTGCCATGTATTAGAAAGGTGGAGGGAGTGAAAGGAGGAATGGGCACCTCCTTGAATGCAGTTAATAATACGTTCAAACAAATCTTGAAATTGCCACCCTCCTGACGGGGCAGGTTTTATGCTTTCAGAATTGGTTGCTAGGGAAACCTTGGCCCCCGTTTTTGACTTTTGGCCGTTGTTGACAATAAAAACGCATTTTCTTTTTTTTCTTGTACGTGAAACATCCCCCCCCCCCTTGCCATTTGCGTCCATGGCAGTAATACCCGAGAGATTTATTTTCTACAGGGTGATATTGAGTTTGCTTTAGTGGACAGCAATTGGCTGTCCACCCTCGCACAACGCCTGTGCTAAAGAGCGTGAAGAAGGATGTGTGTGGGGGGGGGTGTTTGTGTGTTGGGGGGGTGTTGGAGAGAATGGTGCCCTACAAGCTGAAAATCTCCTTTTCATCTGCCACTAGCTTCTGATTTTCTCCGGTGTCCTCAGTGCAGGTAGAAAACGTTGGCTGTCAGCCTAGACGTGTTCCATTCATCCTACAGCTCCGACCTCTTAGACCTGCAAGAGCTGAGCATCCACAGCCCTTTACTTTCCCTTCCAGTTTCTTTCCTTCATCCCCCCCCACCCCATCTCCATCAGCTTGCTCCAAAGGTGGCCACCCCATCATCCTTCCATGGAACTCAGGGTGGCATATATAGTTCTCTTCCCATCCCCCCAAAAAACTTTCATCATCACACATCTTTTATCTTCACAACAACCCTGTGAAGTAGGTTAGGCTGAGAGAAAGTGACTAGCCCAATGTCACCCAGTGACCTCCTGAGCTGAATGGGGATTTGAACCTGGGTCACCCCAAGCCTAGTCCGACAATCCAATGGACATTTTGCAGGCTGCAGAGGAAGATGTTTCCCCATTTTAACTCTTAGCTGTCCTGCGTGACCCCATCTCACATCGGTCCCTCTAAAACATGAAAACATCCCTGGTCATGAAGTCCCATTACTTATGCCCGATAGGAAATACATGGTGTTCCCCTCCACTTCTCACCTTCATCTCCCCTTTCTTTTGATTCTCGGCAATCTGTGAAGTGTCCCTCATTGGCAAGGTGTCAAAAGCTGTCCTGATGTACCTGTCTGGCCCTCTTTGCATAAAATACCACCCTGAAAGGCATAGCCCAGCCCATGTGGCTGTGTGGAAATCCTTTTTCTTGGGCTTGAGGCAAGGACCATGTTCCCAGAACCCATCCATGCTTATTGATTGACAATACCCCCAACCCCTTCAAGTTCAGATTAGGGATAGGTGAGAATTTATTTTCAGTTTGGTTTTGATACGAATTTATCAAAATTCACAAAATTATTCATACAAATGAGATTTAGCAAATGACACAGAACAAATGAGATTTAAAATGTGAATGTGGGAGAAACCAAAATTGACAGGTCTGTCCATCCAAGCCAAGGGCTTTGGATGCTTTTGTCTTTAGTCTGGGATTGAATCACCATGTATTTAGCCATGTTCGTGCTAAATTAGGGCTGCCAGGTCTTCTTCTTCTTCTTCTTCTTCTTCTTCTTCTTCTTCTTCTTCTTCTTCTTCTTCTGGTGTGCATCTTTAAGTGCTATATGGCAGGCAAGTACATCATGGTCCTCCCCATGCTAGGAATTTGTTGTTCCGTCGTTCAATCGTGTCCGACTCTTCGTGACCCCATGGACCATGGCACGCCAGGCCTTCCTGTCCTGCGCTCTCTCCCGGAGCGTGCTCAAGTCCATATTCATTGCAGCGGTGATGCTATCTAGCCATCTCACCCTTCTCCTGTTGCCTTCAATCGTTCCCAGCATCAGGGTCTTTTCCAGTAACTTTTCCCTTCACATTAGGTGGCCAAAATATTTGAGCTTCAGCTTCAGTATCTGTCCTTCCAATGAGCACTCAGGGTTGATTTCCTTTAGGATGGACTGATTTGACCTCCTTGCAGTCCAGGGGACTCGTAAGAGTCTTCTCCAGCACCACAGTTTGAAAGCATCAAATCTTCGGCGCTCAGCCTTTGTTGTAGTCCAGCTCTCACAGCCATACATTACTACTGGGAAAACCATAGCTTTGATTAGACGGACCTTTGTCGGCAAGGTGATGTCTCTGCTTCTTACTATGCTGTCTAGGTTGGCCATAGCTTTCCTCCCAAGGAGCAAGCGTCTTTTAATTTCATGGCTACAGTCACCGTCTGCGGTGATCTTGGAGCCCAAGAAAATAAAATCTGTCACTGCTTCCATTTTTCCCCCTTCTATATGCCAGGCAGTGATGGGGCCAGATGCCATGATCTTCATTTTTTTAATGTTGAATTTCAAATCAGCTTTTGCACTCTCCACTTTCACCCTCAACAAGAGGCTCTTTAGATCCTCTTCACTTTCTGCCATTAGGGTGGTATTGTCTGCGTATCTGAGGTTGTGGATAATTCTCCCGGCAATCTTAATTCCGACCTGTGATTCATCCAACCCGGCATTTCTCATGATGGACTCTGCATATAAGTTAAATAAGCAGGGCGACAATATGCAGGCTTGTCATACTCCTTTCCCAATTTTGATCCAATTGGTTGTTCCATGTCTAGTTCTTACTGTTGCTTCTTACAGGTTTCTCAGGAGACAGGTAAGGTGGTCTGGTACTCCCATCTCTTTAAGAATTTGCCACAGTTTGTTGTGATCCACACAATCAAAGGCTTTAGCGTAGTCAATGAAGCAGAAATAGACGTTTTTCTGGAATTCTCTTGCTTTCTCCATGATGCAGCGAATGTTGGCGATTTGATCTCTAGTTCCTCTGCCTCTTCGAAACCCAGCTTGTAATTCCGGTAGTTCTCGGTTCACATACTGCTGAAGCCTAGCCTATAGGATTTTGAGCATCACCTTGCTGGCATGTGAAATGAGCGCAATTGTGCGGTAGTTTGAACACTCTTTGGCGTTGCCCTTCTTTGGAATTGGAATGTAAACTGACCTTTTCCAGTCTTGTGGCCACTGTTGAGTGTTCCAGATTTGTTGGCATATTGAGTGCAGCACTTTAACAGCATCATCTTTTAGGATTTTAAATTGCTCAGCTGGAATACTGTCATCTCAGCTAGCTTTGTTGTTAGTAATGCTTCCTAAGGCCCACTTGACTTCACTCTCTAGGCTCAAGTTCAGTGACCACACTATCATGGCTATCAGGGACATTCAGATCTTTCCTGTATAGTTCTTCTGTGTATTCTTTCCACCTCTTCTTAATCTCATCTGCTTCTGTTAGGTCCCTGTCTTCTTTGTCCTTTATCATGCCCGTCTTTGCACAAAATGTTCCCTTGAGATCTCCGATTTTCTTGAAGAGATCTCTAGTCTTTCCAAATCTGTTGTTTTCCTTGATTTCTTTGCATTGTTCATTTAAGAAGGCCTTCTTGTCTCTCCTTGCTATTCTCTGGAACTCTGCATTCAGTTGGATAGATCTTCCCCTTTCTCCCTTGCTTTTCGCTTCCCTTCTTTCCTCAGCTACTTGTAAAGCCTCATCAGACAGCCACTTTGCTTTCTTGCATTTCTTTTTCTTTGGGATGGATTGAGTTGCTGCCTCCTGAACAATGTTATGGACCTCCGTCCATAGTTCCTCAGGCACTCTGTCTATCAGGTCTAATCCCTTAAATCTATTCCTCACCTCCACTGTATATTCATAAGGGATATGATTAAGGTCATACCTGAATGGTTTAGTGGTTTTCCCTACGTTCTTCAATTTAGGCCGACATTTTACAAGAAGCAGCTTATGATCTGAGCCATAGTCAGCTCCAGGTCTTGTTTTTACTGACTGTATGGAGCTTCTCCATCTTTGGCTGCAAAGGACATAATCAATCTGATTTCGATATTGACCATCTGGTGATGTGCATGTGTAGAGTCGCCTCCTGTGCTTTTGGAAAAGAGTGTTTGCTATGATCGGCGTGTTCTCTTGGCAGCCTTTGTCCTGCTTCATTTTGTACACCAAGGCCATGCTTGCTTGTTATCCCGGTGATTTCTTGACTTCCTACTTTAGCATTCCAATCCCCTATGATGAAAAGGACATCTTTTTTGGGTGTTAGTTCTAGAAGGTGTTGTAGATCTTCATAGAACCGATCAACCTCAGCTTCTTCAGCCTCAGTGGTTGGGGCATAGACTTGAATTACTGTGATGTTGAATGGTTTGCCTTGGATTCGTACTGACATTGTTCTATCATTTTTGAGATTGTACCCCAGTACTGCTTTTTCCACCCTTTTATTGACTATGAGTGCTACTCCATTTCGTCTAAGGGATTCTTGCCCACAGTAGTAGATATAATGGTCACCTGAATTAAATTCACCCATGCTTGACCATTTTTGTTCTCTGATTCCCAAGATGTCGATGTTCAATCTTGCCATCTCATGTTTGACCACCTCCAGCTTACCTTGATTCATTGATCTTACATTCCAGGTTCCTAAACGATATTGTTCTTTACAGCATCAGATTTTCTTTTCACCACCAGACACATCCACAGCTGAGTGTCCTTTCGGCTTTGGCCCCGCCGCTTCACTCTTTCTGGTGCTACTTGGAAATACCCTCTGCTCTTCCCCAGTAGTATATTGGAAACCTTCCGACCTGAGCGGCTCATCTTCTGGCATCATCTCCTTTAGCCTTGTGACACGTTCCATGGGGTTTTCTTGGCAAGAATACTGGAGTGGGTTGCCATTTCCTTCTCCAGTGGACCACATTTTGTCAGAACTCTCCACCATGACCTGTCTGTCTTGGGTGGCCTTGCACGGCATTGCTTATAGCTTCACTGAGTTATGCAAGCCCCTTTGCCACAACAAGGCAGTGATCCATGAAGGGACATGTTACATATTGAATTTGGCCAGTGAACATGGTTGAAGACTTGGTTTCAGTTTGTTTTTGATAAGAATTTACTAAAAGTTGCACATTTCTTCATATCAGAGATCTACATGACTTGAATAGAAGAAGAAGAAGAAGAAGAAGAAGAAGAAGAAGAAGAAGAAGAAGAAGAAGAAGAAGAAGGAGGAGGAGGAGGAGGAGGAGGAGGGAGACAGTGAAACTGGCAGAATTGTGCATCCCTAAAGATTGATTTAGGTCACAATCCTATGCATGTTTAGATAGAAAAAGTCTGACAACTCCCAGCATTCCCCAGTCAACGTGGCTGGCAGGGGAATGCTGGGACTTGTAGGACTTTTCCTGTCTAAGCATGCATAGTATTGCATCCTTAAATTCACATTAATTTTCCACACAAGAAAATTGTGTGGAGCTTTCCCTTGCATGATATTGTGAGCATATACTTAAGAGGCATCTTGATACTTTGAAATATTTAGGTGAGGTAAAAAGTCCTCCTCCTTCTCCTTGGCATAATGCCTTTTTGGCCCCTGTTCTCCTCTGTACACCAGTACCTTGACCCTAATAAACCTTTAAACTGGAGGTTGGGTTTGGACTGGTAACCTACATGCCAGGACGTTGTCCCCATGAGCCATGTGGCTGCCCTACTCAACAGGTGTGGAGCAGGGATGGGAGAGCAGGCTGAAGGTTCACTCAGCATAGACCAAGGAACCGAGGAAACTGCCTTATACCAGTTCAGACCATTATCCCATCTAGTGCACTATTGGCTACACTGATTGGCAGCTGCTCTCCAGGGTTTCAGACAGGAATCTTTCCCAACCCTACCTGAAGTAGGGATGGGCAAACAAGGAATGTTCACAATCACCTAGGTTCTCTAAACACCAAGTTGAAGCTCGTCTCACTTCATTTCTCATGTTCGTTTACACTCTTTTTTTTATTTCATTCAAATTGGAAAAGTGTGCTTTTCAAATAGGGGACCCCCACTTTTTTCTTTTTTTTTTAAGCAAACTGAAAAGATGTGCTTTCTCCCCATAAGGCATTAAAATATGCATTTGGGGGTGCAATAGCAAGTCTGGGAATTTGTGAACATTTTTGGAGAACAAGTTCAGGGTTGTGAATGGGACGTGTCTGCATGATTTGCAAACGCAAACAAGATTCTTATATATCCCTAACCTGGAGATACTGGGAACTGAACCTGGGACCTTTTACATATGAAGACTTTGCTCTGCCACTGAGTTACAAGCTATCCCATAGGCTATCTATCTCAGATACTCCACCCAGAGCTTAACTTATCTCTCAGGTAGCTCCCAGGGGAAATAATTCCTTTCCCAGCCCCGAAGAGCTGGTGACAATTTTATCCCTTATACTGGTCAATGGTGGAATTGTGACTAGTCCTTGCGTCAAAAGCAGTCTTGGTTCACTAGCCTCCTGTGAAGGCATGAAGCCTACAGAGACAGGGAAAAGAAAAATGTCAGGCATAGAGGAGTAGTTTAATTTGCCTGGTTAAGTTTATAGAGGGGGTTGGGAGGGGGTATCCCTGAGAGGAGTAGTTTAATTTGCCTGGTTAAGTTTATAGAGGGGGTTGAGAGGGGGTATCCCTGAGAGGAGTAGTTTAATTTGCCTGGTTAAGTTTATAGAGGGGGTTGTGAGGGGGTATCCCTGAGAGGAGTAGTTTAATTTGCCTGGTTAAGTTTCAGTTTCATTTCCCCAGCTAAGTTTCATTTCTTCAGATCTGAAGCAGTACTTTCAGTTTTGGGGAAAGAGGGTATAACAAGAGAGGGAGACCAGAGAGAGAGAGACCAAAGCATGATAAGAGAGCAGGAAGAAGCAGCCCGAATGCCTTTTGTCTCCGAATGCCTTTTGTATCACTCAGCTCTATTCTATAAATATCATTAGTTGTAATTTGTTTGCTTTAATTTACCAGTAACCTGTTGTAGTTAACACCCAAGTGTCTGAAGTGCCAATCACCCCATGTCTACAGCCCAAACCACATGTTATTGGGAAGGGGAAGTTTAAAAGAAGGAAGGTAGGACTCTTAAGGAGGCAAGAAATCCTTAAGGAGTTGCTTAGGGGGTCCAGGTCATAAGGGGAACCCTGACATATCTATGTTCTTACACCACCCAAAAGAGACAGACCCACTGTGGCCATTTGATGGCCACAGAATGGCTTGCCCTCATGGATTTTGGCTTCGGGCAGCAGAAACTGGTAGCTGGTGGTGCATGCAGTTTTCTGGATCAACATCAGTATTTTGAGAGGCTGGTTTCTATAATCTTATTACCAACACTGCTTATGTCAGCAGTGCATACCCCATGGGCCCACAAAACTAGAGGCATCTCACACACTCCTCCCACCCCCAGCAGCCAGCTTCTTCCTCAGGCTCTGCCACCTCTTCCAGGAGGGGAAAGCTCTTACCTCCCATCAGCTGCCAATCAGAGAGAAGAGCATTTCTCTGCTGGGGAGAGGGGCAAGGTTTAGGGAGGAATTTGCAGAGAGATTCAGACCTGCTTACTTCTGAGCCTTCCCTTACCTACTTCTGAGTAGACATGCAGAGGCTTGATATTTGGGATGCTCCTGAGCAATTCAGTCCTGCTCACTTCTGAGGCTGCCCCTGCCTACTTATGAGTAGACATGCTATTCATACTTACCTCTGAGTAGACATGCAGAGGCTTGATATCTGAGATGCTATTTGAAAGGCCTACTGAGTGATTCAATCCTGCTTACTTACGACTTGACAAAGAAGGTTCTCCATCCCCCTTCATGCAGAGAAACTATGCAGCCCGCTGGTGGCAGTATATGTGTGTGCGCATGCCCACATCTGTGGTGTCTGGTCTCTTGAGCAGACACTGAATGAGGCGCTTGGGGCTGACAAGGTTGTGCACCCCAGGTTAACGTGGTACCTGCTCTGTTCCCTTGAGCAGCCTAATGGCACAACTGTAGGCAACTGGGCAGCAATCTGATTGGTGTGGAGTAGAAGTGCCTTGGCCGTAAATAGATTAAGCTGCTATATTCTTTATTATTTGCAACAACAACAAAGACTGTGGTGGTGATGCTTGCCTAGCTCCTTGCAAGTCCTTTATTGGGCCATTGAACATTTACCATTAAAGTCTCAAGCTGTGCTTGTGCTTGAAAAATAAAACAGTAACTCCTTGCGTTCTGTAAATGACTCCTAAAACCTAGACATCTGCTGGCATGTCCTTTATGGAGATTAACCCTTCTTCCTGATGAAACACCAGCAGATGAAATACTAGTCTTGATGGCTATGTGCTACCTCCAGGACCAGAGACAGTGAGTCTGTGTACACCAGTTGCTGGGGAACGTGGGTGGTAGGATGCTGTTGTGCTCATGCCCTGCTTGTGGGTTCCTGGTCGACAGCTGGTTGGCCACTGTGTGAACAGAATGCTGGACTGGATAGACCCCTGGTCTGATCCAGCAGGGCTTTTCTTTTGTTCTTATGGTCTTTTATTAGCAGAGTCTCTAATGTCATCTGCCACCTCCCATCAGAGTCCCCTGTTCCCTATGAGTTTAGCTGCAATTGGGCAAGTGTGGGGGTTCGCAGAATGCCATCTGGGGGGCCGAGCCAGCAAGAAATCGCCGGGCTTCAAGCCCCAACCGGACACTCTCGCCATCCCTAGTTTGTTGATATGGATCACCACTTCAACATTTACCAGTGCACCATTGATGCTATAGCTGTGCTGTGAGGCATTATGATATGCCTACTGACTTATACTATAGTTATATGCTAACAATCATAGAATCACAGAATAGTAGGGTTGGAAGGGACCTACAAGGCCATCGAGTCCAACCCCTGCTCAATGCAGGAATCCAAGTCAGAGCATCCCTGACAGATGGCTGTCCAGCCTCATCTTAAATGCCTCCAGTGTGGGAGAGCCCACCGCCTCCCAGGTCATTGGTGCCATTGTCGTATTGCTTTAACAGTCAGGAAGTTTTCCCTGATGTTCAGCAGGAATCTGGCTTCCTGTCACTGGAGCCCATGATTCCGTGTCCTGCACTCTGGGATGATCGAGAAGAGATCCTGGCCTTCCTCTCTGGGACAACCTTTCAAGTACTTGAAGAA
This sequence comes from Heloderma suspectum, assembly GCF_057233095.1. Taxonomy (NCBI): domain Eukaryota; kingdom Metazoa; phylum Chordata; class Lepidosauria; order Squamata; family Helodermatidae; genus Heloderma; species Heloderma suspectum. The sequence continues at coordinate 10,190,264 of NC_139461.1, forward strand.
AATGTGGGTAATAGGCTGATAGATATGTGACTGACCATGTATGCTTGTATAGAAGGTTTTATGCCCGTTCAAGGTGTAGAACGCGACTTCCCCAATATGGGGTGAGACTGCAAAGGAAACAAGGCAGGAAGCAATGATCAAAATGATGGAAGGAGGAAAGGCAGCAAAAATTCGTCAGGAGCGAGGGAAGTGTGAGAACTTCCCTTGTCTGACCCTCTAAGCATGTGCAAAGTGTCTTTCCTGTACCACAACCAACGCCCAAGTATATCTGGGAGGGCTACTAGTCCTGATGGCTATCTATGCCTGTGTACACCCATTGCTGGGGAACAGGGGCAGGAGGGTGCTGTTGCACTCATGTCCTGCGTGTGGGTTTCCCACAGGCATCTGGTTGGCCACTTTGTGAACAGAATGCTGGACTAGGTGGACCCTTGGTTTGATCCAGCGTGACTTTTCATAGGTTCTTATGACTCTACAGTTGGAAAAGAAATGGCTTCTAAGCAGACCTGCGAACTGGGAACTCTCATTTTTGAAGCAACAAACAAAAAAATGCAACAGGGAAGCAGTGCCTGCAGTCATCCGTGGAAGACTTTACCAAAGAACTGGCATTTCAGGAGGGAGTTACAAAGAGAGGGAGACTGGCTTTGCAGAGAGAGGGGAGCGAGCTCTCCTGACATAGCAGGAGCATAATGTTCCAGGCATAATCTTTCAACTGAGCCATAGTTAGTTAAATGAAGCAAAGGATGCCCCTGGGTGCCTTCTTTCACGCTGTTGCTTCCTGGTTTCCAAATCAAGCCTTGTGGCAAAAGAAGTTAAACTGTATCAGTGCCTTATCCCTCTGTGCAGTAATCCCCATCTTTTCCCCTCCTTGCATAGACATTTGACTCTATTTGCATCCTGCAGGCGGATTGAGAGGGGTTCTGAGGGGAACTCGGAGACCATTTAAAGCACACAGGCCTTAGACTGAGTCAGTCGGTTCATTTGCCCATCAAGGCCAATCTTTGATTGGTAGTTTGCTCACCACAGTTTCAAACCGGGGTCTTTCCCCAGCTGGTGTTGGCTGCATGTGTGTGTGTGGGGGGGGGGGGTGAACAGAGAGGAATATGGAGCATGTCTGCTAAACAGGTGCCCTACCACAGAGCTCTGTCACCTTTTCCCTGTAATGTGTATTACACATTTGAGGCTCAGTCTTATGCATGCATAGACAGAAAAAAAAAGGCCTACAACTCCCAGCATTCCTCAGCCAGCATGGTAGGTGTAGGACTTTTTCCCCTGTCTAAAAATACAAAATACCGCAAAGTTTGGAGGCGTGTTCTGTGACAAACATTACAAAGAGTTCTGTCTTATCAGGGCCAAACTAGGCAAGGCACTGGAAATCCATGGTGGTCCATCTTATTTAATTTCTTTGAAAGGAAGCCACAGGGGAGAAGGTGGGGGATTGGACCTGGCCCATAACATTGAGGGAGGTGGCATAACCCTTCCCCTACCCCATCCCCCCCAATCCAGTATTTATTTATTTATCTATTTATTTACAGCATTTTTTTTAGCCCCGCTCTTCAGCCAATAAGGCTCCCAGAGTGGTTTACACTGATTAATGATGAGACAGTCCTTGCCCTCAGGCTTACAGTCTAAGACACGACACGAAAGGAAAAAGATTGGGAGGAAGGAAAGCAAAACTGAGGCCCCAGTTCTTATTTCCAAGGTTCTTTTAGATGTTCTTCCTGGCAGGGAGGGGTGACACAAGCTCCCTGCAGCTGCTCCTTCCTTCGCCAATGTATGAGGGCTATGTTGGTCTCCCCTTTGCTTGTGATGTTTATCCTGGGAGGCAGGGGGTGCAGCCTCCCAACAGGCCTTGGTTCCCTGACCGATGGATGATCTAATTTATTTATCTTTAAAAAAAAAAAAAATTGGTTGCCTTTCAGGGCAGGATCCCTAATTTGTCCTGTTAGGCTGTTTTACTCTCTGGATTTTGCCCTCTGTATTGGTACATTTTACTGAATGGGGCATATATAGCAGTGTGGTGAGGAGTTCATGTGTCCTGATCCCTTGCCTCCAGGTGTGTAGACTCCAGGTTGAGTTTTCCACTTTCCAGTCCCAGAAACTGGGCTCACTCCTTTACATCTGATGTAGCTGGTGTGGAAGCCAGAGCTGGCGTCAGTGGTAGGCCTTCTCCGTGAGCCCCTGCCAAAGGAAGCAAGGCAGGTGGCTACCCAGAGGACGGCCGTTTCTGCTGTGGCACCCTGGCTGTGGAATGAGCTCCCTAGAGAGGTTCGCCTGGCACCTCCGTGGTAATCCTTCCGGTGCCAGGTGAAGACCTTTTTATTCTCCCAGGCATTTTAGCATTTTAGCTTCCTAGTCTTTTAGCTCTGGTGTTTTAAATCTGTATTTTAAATCTCTGCAGCGCTGCTAGGTTAGATTCTGGTTGTACTAGGGATGGCACAGGCGACCAATTCAGTCCAGGAATCTGGCGTACCTGCTCCTGCCCGGACCTCCCCAAGCACTGCTCGCCAAGCCCCTGCCCCTGTGTGCCCCCTGCCCATGCTTGTTGAATGGCCTGCACTCACCCCAGCAGCCTTGTCAAGCTTTGCGGTCACCACTTTCTGAGAAAGAAAATGGCGATCGCAAAAATGCACAAATTTGCGCACCTGCAAACATGCGCATTTTGCAAATGCCCATATTTGCATGTGCGTGAAAATGCATATTTTATGAATAATGCACATTTCTGTACACACACCGTGTGCTTTTGCAAAAATGTGCATTTCACACATGAGAATATGCACATCCGCAAAAATGCTCATTTTCGCACCTACAAAAACATGCCCATTTTTGCGATCGCCAGTTTATTTGTTTTAGAAATCGCGACCACGGAGATTGGCGAGGCCACTGGGGTGTGTGCGGGCTGCTTGCTGAGAGTGGGAGAGGCTCGAGTGCAGTCCAGGGACCAGCGAGCAGGGGCAGGGGCTGGGCAGGAGTCCAGAGAACCCGGACGGGGATGAGTTCGCACATCCCTAGGTTGTACTGTTATATGGTGGTTTTAAGCTTTCATATTTATGTTGTTTTATGCTGCTGCTCATGGATTTTTGTGAACCACCCAGAGAGCTTCAGCTATTGGGTAGAATAGAAATGAAATTAAATACATAAATAAATACAAAAAAAAAAAAAAAACAGGCATGGCTGGGCACCTGCTGAGGGTCCAACCCCAGGAGGGGCCCACTAACCAACAGCCCACCCCGCCCGGAGCTGCATCTCCTCTTCACCATAGCAACTTGCTTGTTTACCCACCTCTCACTCTGGCCCAGGCGTCGGTGGTGGTGAGAAGGAGGAGCAGTAGAGGCCGCGGCCTGCTTGCTCGTTGGCTCTCTGCCTGTCAAGCAAACAAGAGATAGTAATTATGGGAAAGAGGATGAGGAGGAAGGGCAGCCAGTGACAACGGCAGTGAGAAGGCAGACGCACCAAAGGGTGGTGCCTCTTTTGGGTCCTCAAGCCCAAGGGCCCTCAAAACCTGGACCTGGCACTAGTGGAGGCTGCCACAACTCTTCTCACTCATTCCCTCCCCCTTCCTATTGACTCTGTCCTGCCTCAGGGGCAAACAATGTGGCTGAGGGAGAAGCAGCCTGGAGAGGCCTTGGCTGCCGCCTCTCCTGCAAGACGAGAACTGAAGGAACAAATGGTTCCCCCAAGCATGTTGAGATCAACCGTTTGTTTCTCAGTGGTCCAGTTTCGGCCCCATTGCTCCCTACTTCAGTTTGGTGTTAGAGGGAGTGATGATGTTGATGATAATCATTATGACAATGCGGTTGTCTCTGGGTGCAAGGAAACAATCCCAGCTTCAGGCGTGCTGTGCACCAGGCAGGGAAGAAGGGTGGGTGAAAGGGCCAGAAGGGTGGTTTCTTCAGGCAGGAGCAGTGTGACTATCTCATCTCCCAATTCTCCTGTTAATTTAAAGGCACGAGGGCAATCTCCGGGTTGCAACCTGGCAACTCTCACCCTTGGTGCCCCTCTGCCTAGCCGGAGTTAACTTTTCTGATAGTAATTGACTGTTAGAGAAAATCTCAGCAGCGTATAACTTTTGAACGCCGCACCCCACAAAGCAAATAGCTGGAAAGGAGAAGGGAACTGGGTGGGGGTGAAAAAGCATTTGGGCTCAAACTTTGGAACTTGCAGCTCTCCACAGCCCTCAGGCCAACCCATAAAATGCTCCATTAAGGTAGCCTCAGTGTGAAAAGCCATAAGCAGCGTAAGCAGGACAGGAAATGGGTTTATAAGTGTACTTAGCAAGATAAACAGATGTGATTGAGAGCACCTTCCTTTGCCGGATGCAGTGGAAAGGGGCAAGAAATGAACAGAAATCTACTTGCTCCTGCAAGAATAAGAGAGTGTGATAGTCTTTGTACCTTGTCAAAGGTGAGCTGAAGTTAGAGAGACACAGCTTCACTTCCTATCAGAAGACACTACTCCGGCCTTTGCAAGGAAGTGAGATGGTAACTCCTTAAAATTTAGCAATTCCTTCAAATGTCATTCATCCAGAGAAGGTCTTGCATTCAGGTGTCATGGACAATGCCAAATTGGTTAAGGGACTGAAGCATCTTTTTCATAGAGCTGTGCACCAACGGTCCCACAAAATTCTCCAGCCTATTTGTGGGCAGAGAAATTCAGGGAAACAATTGTCCCCAAATTCTCCAGGGGAAGGAGAAATTCTGAAACAGTTTCTCAGAGGTGGGGCTCAAAATTGACAGTGGTTGTGGTGCAGCTTCTTTCTTTTTCCTCAGGGTTTTTGTTTGTTGTGCAGCAAGATGTGTTCTTTGTGCAGCAAATGTGTTGGCACTGGCAGCCTGGTCGCTGTCAGGATTCCCTTTTGTCCCTGCTGAACTTCAATAGCCAAATCAAAACACAGACAAGAGGCTTCTATCCACGGCTCTTTAATCCTTGTACTTCAATGGGTCATACAGATGCAGATTGTCAGTAACTCACAGTCTACAAAGGAAATGCCTTCAGAGAGTTCAAAGGGAAGCTACAAAGGTTGAAAGTTGCCCACCGTTTGAGAAAAGGCGGGCATGCTATCTTAACTTAAGGGGGGGATCTCCCTCTCTCTCGTGAGGTCTCTACACGTAGCTGTTCCCACCGGGCCAATCGAGCAGATCGCCTAAGCTCTGCCCCCGGCCATCTCTCTCTTGGCTCTGCATCTGCACCCAGCGTCTAAAAATTCAGGCTCTCCAAGTCCCACCTCTCCCTGTTCACTATCTCTCACAGGGTGTGTGAAAAGAGGCCCTCTCCATCCAGCTGGACTATTGAAACCTGAGGAGTCTGTCTCTCCCTGTCTGGAAGAATCTGGGAAAGTTCCTCCCCCACATTTTGTGGTTCCTCTTCAGAATCTGAGCTACTCTGCCACTGCCTATGCTTGGAGGCAGCCCTGACAGTCACCATTTTGCATCCTTCATCTCCCATACCTAGTGTAATTCAGGGGCATTGTGTGTGTGTGGGGGGGGATGTGTCTGTGGCCAAGAGTGCAGTGTGTTTTCTTGCTTGCTTGCTTGCTTGCTTTCTTTCTTTCTTTCTTTCTTTCTTTCTTTCTTTCTTTCTTTCTTTTACACAACTCTCCGTTGCTTTGTAACCTCCCAGGCTGCCTGCACTTTCTGATCCAAAAAAAGGCCTATGGAAGGGACTGCCTCGTGATGTCTTCTCCTGAGCTTTCATTGAAGTGTGGGAAGTCAAGGAGGCTACAGGCTGCCAAGGAGTTGAGTGTACAATGAAAGACAGGACACTTGCATACACTCCTCGGCCACCTCATAAGTAGGGTGAACACAAGAACACAGAACCCATAACAATTTCTCCAAAGATTTCTTCTCCTTTGATTTTTTCCCCCCTCCCCAAAGGCAATTTATTTTCTATCAAATTGAATGACGATGGTCGAAAAATGTGAAGACATTTTTGGCACAGCACTAACATACGGAATTCATTGCCATAAGCTGGCATAATGACCACTCGTTAGACGGCTTTAAAGGGGAATGTGCCAAATGCATGGAGGATGGCAAACCATGACAGGCTAACGCAGCCTTCCCCAGCCTGGTGCACTCCAGATGTTTTGGGCTACACTTCCCAGAATTCTGGGAGTACCAGGTTGGGGAAGCCTGGCCTAATGGATCCTTCCTATTCAGAGACACTATGCCTCAGAATGCCAATAGCTGGGGAAGCATAGGAAGTCAGACCATAGTGAGTCAGACCAAGTGGGGACTGGTGGCTCTGAGTCTGATGGGGATGTGAATCTGCTCTGGATTTTAGTCAAAACCATCCAGAACACTAAATGAGCTATCCAAGGTGCTGAACCTGATCCCCAAAATAGCTTCAGCACCTTGGATAGCTTCTTTAGAGTTCTGACTGGTTCTAACTAAAACCCAGAATGGATCCGCAGCCCCACCAAAATCGGAGCCACCAGCCTCCCCTGGTCAGACCTTTTGTTCATCCAACTTAGTACTGTCTACACTGACTGGTAGCAGCTCTTTAGCATCCATTCAAAACCTAAGAAGGGGCCTTCTGCATTCAAAGGAGGTGCTGTACCACTAGGGATGCCGGAGAATTTCTCCACGAATCTCCGGGAGGCTGAATGCCAACGCATTCGGCCCCCCAAAATTGGTGGGGAAATTCTCCGCCCCCCCGCCCCCCCCCGGGATGGGACTTACCTTGCGCGAATGTCCCGCGTGGTGGCGGCGGCCGGTCTTCCGACCGGCTGCCACCGCCGCCATTCCAAGTAAAGTGTAAAAAAAAAAAAAAAAAACATGATAGGCTACGTAAAGATTTACGTAGCCTATCACGGCTAGATTTTCAAAGTCAGCCGTGATAGGCTACGTAAATCTTTACGTAGCCTATCACGTTTTTTGTGTTTTTTTTACACTTTACTTTTTTCTTTCGCGGCCGGGGAGACGGGGCACTCCCCCCCGGCCAGAATTTCGGCGGGGAGGGATGGGGCGCCTCCCCCCTGGCCAGAATTTTGGCGGGGGGGGCGGGGCACCTCCCCACCCACCAAGACTTTCGGGGGGGAGAAACGGAGCGCCTCCCCCCCCCCGAAAACAGCTGCGAGACCAGGTAAGGGACTTTCGTCCATCCTTATCTACCACTAAGTTACAGCTTTTCTGCAAGAACAGGAATATAGGAAGCTGCCTTATACCACGTCTAACCCTTGGTCCATCTAGCTCAGTATTGCCTAGACTGATTGGCGGTGGCTCTCAAAAGTCTCAGTAAGGGACCTTCCCCAGCCTTATGTGGAGATGCCAAAAGCTAATTCTGGGTCCTTCTTCATGTAAAGCATGTGCTCTAGCACTAAGCTGCGGCCCGTCTCCAAATTCCTGGGCTTTGCATCATGAGAACATTGGAGTGAGTGAGAGAGTTGCTCTTCCTCCAGTCTTCTTGGGCAATGGGTCGGCACTCTCAGCTCAGCAGGGCCTTTCCAGCTTGTGGTGATGGCCCAGCTTTTCCAAGTTCTCCTGTTGGTCCCCCTGTCAGGCAGGAGTCAGGGTGGCCCAATATGTGGAGCTGGGTGCAGATCTGAGGTAATGTTCAGCCTCCGCTATGGACTTCTGTGTTGTCTTGGGGGGTATGCCGCTATCTTGTAGTCTCTGTGATGACAATGTCACAAGGGAGAGAGATTCTGGCTATGCACTAGGGATGTCGGACAAATCCATTTGTGGAGTGGAGCTCGATGAGTTCTCGTTGGCCCCAGACTTGAGTCCATTTTCTGCTATGTGGCCTGCCTCACTCTGCAGTGAAGCAGGCCAAGTAGCAGATTCTGTGTGTGTGTGTGTGTGTGTGTTTTAAAAAAATCCTGCACAAATTACAGCTGTAATTTGTGCACATTACCGAAAGTATGAGCATAGTTTGTGCAAATTATGAAATTTCCTGCTGCAATTTGCACAAATTGCAGCTGCTAAATTGCACAGATTTCAGCTGCAATTTGTGCAAATCCCTATTTGAACAAATTGCGGCCAACACACACACAACGATATGAAAAAAGTTCCCGGAGTTTGGGGGCAAACGACGGCTTGGCTAGCAAATGCAAGCCAAGTTGTGTGGAGATAGAAATCCATCGAGCCCAAAAATGGCCAGATTTCAAAGCAACAGCAATCCCTGCTATGGACCCTTTGCAGTGGTGGGGACGAATGGTGTGGGAGAGCTATTACTTTCATGTTCTTGGGCTTTCCAGATGCATTTTGTTGGCCATTGTGGGAGAAAAGAATGCTAGACTAGATCGACCTTTGCTCTTCTGCAGCAGGGCTCTTCTTTTATTCTTACCTTCTGAAATTCCGATGTGCTTCATTTCCTTCCCAACAGCCGGCATCGAGTTTTTACTGCAACACACTCGCAGAGCTACCCCTCTGAAATGCATCGATAACTGATGCACACCACTTACTTCTTCCAGCCTTTGACGTTCCTGCTGTAGTTTCCTGCGCCGCCAAAGAACAGGTAGTAGTGCAAACTCTTAGAACCCTGGCAAGCAAAGGGCTGGATGCGCCTGAGCTCGGAAGCTAAGCAGGGTCAGCCCTGGTTAGTACTTGGATGGGAGACCGCCTGGGAATCAGGCTTCCTGCACTGAGCAGGGGGTTGGACTCGATGGTCTTGCAGGCCCCTTCCAACCCTATGATTCTATTATTCCAGATCTTCAAAACTTCCCTTTGTTGTTGTCATTGTCAGGAACCACAGTTTAGGAATCAGCGTTCTCGTATTTTTCTGTACTGAGCAGCACCACTGTTCATGGCATTTCTCAATCTCAAGCTCCCCTCAATGTTATGCTAATTACGTTTTTGTCTCTCATAGCAAAAGACCAAATCAGGATCATTTCTGAAATACACACACACACACACCAATTTCGTCACTAGCTAAGTACTCGCAAAATAAGTACAAAGATTCTTGCTCCATCACTTCAACTTCTAAAAACAGATCTTTGTCCTTGACTGGCAGCTCTTGAGTTGATAACATACACATTTCGCAAATGTTATTGTTCTTGGATAACGAGACAAGCTGGGTTTGTCTGATTAGCTTGTGATGTTGCTTAATGAACTAGAATGTCCTCATTGCTTGTTGATAAGTTGTGCAAGTTTCGGAGGGGTAGCTCTGTTGGTGTGTTGCAGTAAAAAACAGCAAAGGATCTTGAATAAGCTAAGCATTGTCGCGGTATTATCTTTTATGGGTTACATACGTAAAGGGACAGACAGCTAGCAACAGAGAGAAAGAGGAAGGAAAATAGCTCAGGGGGTGTGATGGAGTGTGTGTGTGTGGGTGGGGGGGCATCTTTCCTTGTTTGTTTTTGTTTTATAAGGGTTCCCCAAAAAAGAATCATGAAAGGCATCCACCACTCGGGCTCAACCCAGCCTAAAAAAAAATCCTAGGCTGTCTGGCTATTTGGGGCAGGGTGGGGGATTCTAATTCCTGTGGATATTTTAAAAAAGCATATTTAGATGTACTCCCCCCAAAAGCCCAGAGGATACTGTATTTCTCACAACCTTATGAAATACCCTTAGATCACAAGGAGTAGCTTAACACCCATCTGGTCTAATACATGCAGACAATTTTAGCAAGAAATTCCAGGGAAACAATATACCCTTTTAAACCAATGAAGCCAACAGTCAGTGCATATAAAGTTTATTTGGGAAAAGGGTTTTGACACAGTGGGGAAAAAGGGGAAGGGAAGGCAACACAATTACACACAGCTTTTGAAATAATTATTGTGAACTGCCAAAAGAGCTTCAGCTATGGGGTGGTATAGAAATATAATAAATAAATAAATAAATGAAATGAAATGAAATGAAAAGCAAAAAAATCCATCCAACTGGGCTCATTACATTTACCTGCCTGGGTAGAATCTTGGCTTTCAGAGCATGGCAGAGCTCATAAGAACATAAGAAGAGCCCTGCTGGATCAGACCCAGGGTCCATCTAGTCCAGCATTCTGTTCACACAGTGGCCAGCCAGCTGCGGGGAAACCCACAAGCAGGACCCAAGTCCAACAGCACCCTCCTGCCCATGTTCCCCAGAATAGTGCCCCTGATACTGGAGGTAGCATATAGCCATCATGACTAGTATCCTCCATGGGGATAAGGCTATCTTTGCAGCAAAGATGGTCTGATATAGTGACAGTCTCTTGCCAAGCATCTTTGTTCACCTGATTTGCATGTTTCCAAAGGAGACTACATGTATTCATGAGAATTTGCGATCAGTGGAAGCCAGGCTCATACCTGAAATGGAAGGTGGTTTTGGATCAATGTTGAACCATTCTCTCTTTCTTATGGAAGTGGTCAAGGGAGCCTCATAGATGGTTCTATGAAGTCTAAACCCTTCTTAATGGGTTTAGACTTCTGTGACAAAAGAGTTAACTACTTCTGACCAGTTGCTCTTGTGAAAAATATGGATTAAACTGATAAAAGGTATTGGATCCAGAACCAATACAGTTTCTGGGTAAAAGGTTTTGGACCAGAACCAATGTTGGTCCATTGGAGGGGGGATCAGCAGGGATCCAGAGCCCCAGACACTCTAGATGATGCTGTTGGTCTGTATTGGGATATTGGGGTTTGTCACAGGGAGGGACTATGGAGCACATGCTTTGAATGCAAAAAGGTCCCAGGTTCAATCTCCATCACTTCACATAGAAGAGTTAGGAAAGATTCTGGTGAGCCATTGCCAGTCAGAGTTGACAACCACGCTGGATGGACCAGGTCTTAGGGAAAAACTAGATAAGGCAGAAGAGATCAGTAGCCCAAGGTAGAAAGGGATTGATTTGAATTTGGACCATAGTATGAGGTGAGGAGGGATTAGACTCCCCTCTCCCAAAATGGGACCTGAGGGGGCATTTCGTAGCAAAATAAAAAGACGCAAGATACAGGTATGGATCTCCCACATAACATGAAGAGTATCAACGGCTACTCATGGAGGATACGGTTGTCAATGGCTACTAGTCATGGTGTCTCTCTGCCACCTCCAAGACCAGAGGCAGCATGCCTTTCAGTAGCAGTTGCTGGAGAAGAACAGCCGCACAGTCCTGCTTGAAGGCTTCCCGTGGTCATCTGGCTGGCTACTCTGGGAGACAGGATACTGGATTAGATCATCCTTTGGTTTGATCTGGCACAGCTCCTCTTAGGTTTAACTCCTAGTTTGGCCCTGGCAACCTTGTAAGCTAATTCTGCAGATGGCAAGCTGGTGTAGCTCATTGGTTAAGAGTAATGTTTTGCAGAAGATTTCTCCCTCTTTTTTTTGCCGTTCTCACTCTGTTTCATAGAAAAGAAATTGCTTTTGAAAAGAAATTCAGTGGTGAATCCATTTCGGAGAAATTATGAGTTGGGGTGGGTTTCTTGTGCTTACCTTACTTAGGAGGTAGTTAAGAAGCATGTGCAAGTCTCTTGTTTTTCATTGTACAGTCATCTTTTTGGCATCCTGTACAATGAAGAGCTTCCCAGTCTTCAATTAAACCCCAGGGGGAGACGTCATGAGGTAATTCCTCCCATATGCCCTTTTTCAGATTAGGAAGCACAGGCAGCCTGGAAGGCTGCAGAGCAATGGAGAGATGTGTAATAGAAAGAAAACACACAGAAATGCACACAAACACACACACACACACACCACCACTGGCTGCTTCAAAGTGATTAGGTTCGCTCAAAAACACCAAAAGGTAAATTATAAAACAACTGGGGAATGAGGCAGAACAGTTTTTGTGAACCGCCCAGAGAGCTTCGGCTATTGGGCAGTATAGAAATGAAATAAATAAATAAATAAATAAACGAACAATAGAAGCCTCTTGCGGGGGGGGGGGACTTTCAGGAAATTGGAGGACAGATTTTGGCACAGTATTAGCTCCACTTCATTCCTGGAGGTAGACACAATACTGCCTTCCCCCCCCCCCCCGACACACACATACCTGCATTGTGGGATGTACAAAATGGAGGCCAGCCTGCCAACACAGTTGATGCTGTTGCAACATAAAAAATCCTTCCGGAAAAAAGAAAGAAGCCGTGCTACAACCCCTGCCAACCATGAGCCCTACCTGTGAGAAGTGGAGAATTTCTCCTCCCCCTGGAGAAAGTCAGTGAAATAGTCCCTCCAGTTTCTCTGCCCACAAATAGGATGGAGAATTTCAAAAGGCTATTTGTGCACAGCTCTAGTTAAGAGCCTGCGCTAAGAATCTGGAAGTCCCCGGTTTAAATCCCATCTCTGCCATGATCTCACTAGATAGCCACAGACAAGCCTCAGTCCTAGGGGTGGATGAAAGTCACTTACCTGTCGTCGAAGCTTGTTCGCGGTGGGGGGGAGGCGCTTCGCTGCTCCCCCCGCGAAGTTCAGGCCGGGGGGGGAGGCTTCCCGCCTCACCCCGGCCGAAGTTCAGGCCGGGGGGGAGGCTTCCCGCCTCGCTCGGCCGAAATTCAGGCCGGGGAGGAGGCTTCCCGCCTTGCCCGGCCGCGAACTCGAAAGTTTAAAAAAAAAAAAAAACCGCCCCCGTGATAGGCTACGTGACGATTAACGTAGCCTATCACGGCTAGATCTGCAAAGTCAGCCGTGATAGGCTACGTTAATCATCACGTAGCCTATCACGGCTGACTTTGCAAATCTAGCCATGATAGGCCACGTTAATCGTCACGTAGCCTATCACGGGGGCTTTTTTTTTTTTCTTTTATTGGAATGGCGGCGGCGGCAGCCGGTCGAAAGACCAGCTGCCGCTCCTGCCCCGCACGAACACCCGCCGAACTGCCGGCCAGACCCGCCGCCGGGAGGGACATTCAGCAAAGGTAAGTCCTGTCCCGGGGGGGGTGCAGAGGATTTCTCCCCGAAACTTGTTCGGGGGGCCGAACACGTTGGTGCTCGGCCCCCCGAAGTTTCGGGGAGAAATTCTCCGCCATCCCTACTCAGTCCAGCCATCTGCAATAGGGGGATATTAATACTAACTTACCTTACAGAGTTGCCGTAAAGAGTATGACTGGTAGATAATTCATGTGAAGCACTTTAAATAGCTGAAAGTACTATATAAATGTTCAATGATAATTCATATATTTTGAGGAGAGATCCAGGAACTTCTTTGGGGTTCTGTTCAACATTTAGGACCCCCCCAAAATGAAACTTATTCAAGGCATCCCAGTGGAGGTAAAACTCCTCTTAAGAAGCCAGTAAGTGATTGGAGGGTTTTGTGGAAAAGCGTGACATAAGCAATTGCCAACCTTTGGTAGTCCCATCCCATCCAGAGAGAGAGAGAGAAAGAGAGAGTCTAATTTGCAAGTGAGTTTTACAGGTATCTGGGGGTGAAAGAAAGGGCTGACGGTTGAGATGGTACTTAGTCACTTCCAGGAAACAGAGCTCAAGAGAGCTGTATGTACAGAGAATCTGAGTGCCGGAATTCATTGCAACCTATTTCCATCTTCACCCATCTCAGTTGTTGCTTCGTGGGAACGGTGGGCCAAGAATGCCAAAGTAGCTACAACTGGTGTGATACTACAGTCAACAAAAAGGGAGGTTATGGCCCAGGCTGGAAATGCACAGCATGTTAATAATAGCTCTTTGAAGTAATTTTATCAGCTAGTGTATTTAATTTGTCCTTAATTATTTCAGACTCGATGCTAATCCATGTATTAATAATAATGACAATGGCATTCTTTATTTAAACCTCTCAGAGGCTGGTGCGCGTGTTCCTTCATTTACATTATACAATTGATTAGTTATTGCAGTAAGAGTGTTGCCAAAGTCATTTCGAAAGAGAAAGAATTGCTCTAAAACAAACCCTACTTTAAAGAATTATTATTAACAAGTCAAGAGTTATATGTCTCGGCGTCGTTTCTGAGACATGTGTTTAATGGTATCAAGCTGAAGAAGCAATAAAAAAATCTAATAATAACTAAGAAGCTTCTTATTTTTTGCCATGGTGCTGTAAGCTTTTTACTATTTTGGCTGGGAGAATATTAATTATGCATCTCTTGTTTATCAGACAATTGTTCTCCGCTCAGAGTGTGTCCCCTAGAGAAAGTTGGGTGCTTAATGCCCGATCCTATATATATTCACCCCAATTCAGCTCCTAACTGGATTTTCATTGATCTCTCCATGGCTTTCATCACCATGGTATCTCCTTGGACCAACTCTGGGGTTTGGGGTGTTGGAGGCATGGTGATATAGCGCTCCCAGTCCTTCCTACATTGTCAGTCCCAGAAAAAAAAGCCTGGGGGGATTCCTGCTCAATCCCATGGTACTCATGCTACGGGGTTCTGCAGGGTCCATCTCACCCCCCTGCCCCCAGTTCTTTAACATCTGTATCAAGGATGCAGAACCTCTGGCAGACAAATTTGGCCCAACAGGTTGGCCCATCTGATCCATGGGGCCTCAGGTGAGATCCCTCCCGCTCCCTAAAGCCCTGCCCCCTCAGCAGGCAGAGGACTTGGGAGAGTGACTGAGCTGGCTTGGCTTTGCTCCTCCCTTTGTACCCTGCATGGAGAATGTGAGGGAGGAGAGAAGCGGGCTCTGTGCAGAGAGAGGAAGCAAAATTAAATACCGTACAGAGAGAGGCACAGAGCAATCAGAAAGGCATAGAGTTTCTGCATAGAGAAAGTCCTCCTATGACCTCAGTGGGAGGGGTTTCAGGGGAAAGGTCCACTGCATCCCGTAATGTCATTCAGCCGCAGGAGGTTGAGTCCGAATGTAGTCCAGCCCCTGCAGGCTAAACAGTTCCCCAATCCTGATCTAGATGAAGCCACTGGGTGAGGTCATCTGAGGTTGCCTGAGGATTTCGGGTGAGCTGCCAGCTGAATCTAGTGAGACCGAAATGTCTTTATCCACCCAGGCATTCATTTTAACGTGTGTATGTTTCTAAGAATTAAGGCTCTACCTATTGTTTTTATTGTTGTATTGCATGTCAGGACTGAATGGATTGTACATTGCCCTGGAATTCTAAACGGAAGGAAGGTGCAGTATAAAAAATGTTTCAAATAAATAAATTATAAGTCCTTTTGATTTCCCCTTAAAAAAAAAGCCCATAAATTATTTATCCACTTTTTCCAAAACATGTGGAAAGTACAATCCCCACAAAAAAGAAAGATTTGTAACCGTATTTCACAATAGAGTACTGTGTACAAGAGGACCAATTCATGAAAGATGAAAGACTTGACTTAGCAATGGAGTTGAGGTTGTTTTGTTACATTGGCCATAGTATTTCATCTCCTACATTCCAGTGAGCGCCGGTAGATTGAAATGGCTCCAGATTGTGAACAAAATTGTGTGTTAGATGTTAAGATTAAATATTAAAACTTTGTTTAAAGACACACTGAATCTTTGTTTATTATTTTCAAATCACCTCTCCCCCCAAGTTAATGGCCGCAAACTGCCGTTTACCACTGATGTGTGTGTATATTTCATATGTCACCTGTCAGTGGTTTATAATAAATTTTAAAATATCGGTGTTCTCATTTTTTAAATAATGTTTGTACATCAGCATTTTAATAGACTGAAAAATAGCTCATCAGTTTATTAAACACATAAAACTGCACACTGTGTCTGTCGATCCTGGATGCAAATTTGCTTTGCCTGTTGGAGGTTATACTATAAAGACACATGTTGGGACCAATCCAGCCCTTTTCTGTATCCATTCCCACAGCAAGGATTCTGCTACTGGCAGCACACTCCATACGTTCATAACCGTGTATGCATGCATATCTACTTGCCCAAGAAGAGCTCGTTCATGTAACACTTCGTTTTGTCTCTTTGGTTTTAAAAGTGTGTCTTTAGCAAATAGTTTCAGCCGAGGCAAAGACCAGTTTCTCCTCCCACTCTCTGAGATAAGTTGTAGTTCAGTCCGAGAGAGGGAATGATAGAAGGACTGGGTATAATTTACGAGGAGAGATTATAGGACAGGATGCAAGTGTAGCCTCAAGGACATTTCGTCGGATCAGTTGGCGGGGGGTGGGGCAGGCAGGATATCTGTGTCTATGTGCTTCAACCTCATCATATTCTGAGGGGGAGGAATTATTTAAGACAGCTGAAAACGGAGTATAGAGGGGCATATCAGATGCAGAATAGAAAAGCAAGTATGTAAATGTGGATGGCAGAGGTAAGATAACTCTCTGAAGTTAATTATTTGGGAGATAACAGGATAATTTCCAGGGGCAGCTGTTGTGTCGCTGGTACTGGGAAGTATATAGGACTGATAAAAGTATGATAGGTTCCCAGTGGTTGTCCTACCACCAGCATTACTTTAAAAGCCCTATGTTCTTACAGCCTCCTTGGGTATCTACACACACACACACATGCACACACACACACACACGCGGGTCATATGTATGCTTTAATTAGCATAGACCATTCCATGCAGCAACTTCCCAAAGCAAGCAGTGAGGCTAAGCTGGTCTTACTTACTGAAATTCCACAGAGCCGACATCTGCTGCATCTTTCAGCATGCAGCGATGCTCAGGAGCACATCAAGAGGGACAGGGATAGGGAGAACATCATGTGTCCTCCTCATACGTAGGGATGGTGGTCAGACAAAATCCATGCATGTCGAGATCAGCCAGGATTTGATCCAAGAGCTTTCTGCTTCATAGACTGCTGCCTCCTATCTCTCTGACTTGGTCTGGCTATAAATGCCTCTTGATCAGAGGTGGGCATTACAGTGGAATTACCCAGATTATGGCCTTGACTAGGCTCTGCCGCTCTCCCTCCATGCCTTGATGTTTGCCAGCCTTTCCACTGATTCTCTGGTTCCCTGTTGTTGTCCGTTTGAGTTTATAGACCACCTTTAAGAAAGTATTTTCACGAGGCAGTAAAAATGTTGACAACAATAAAAATAACAATAAAAACAGCACAGCTGAAAAGATTGATTACAAAAAAAACCCTCACCATACAAGTCTGATTAAAAGGGATACCTGAGAGCAGAGGCTGAGATGATGGATCTTGAATGCTGCATAAATTCAGATGGGTGAAAGGAGTCCTTTAAATAACTGGACCTGATTCTTGTACAGATGGAATGAATTATAATGTGTAGTATCCAATGTTAGTCTTATGCAGAGTAGACCCATTGAAATTAATGATATTTAAGATAGTCCTGACTAACTTGTCCCATTTATTTCAGTGGGTCTACTCTACATAGGACTAATATCGGATATTACCCATTGTGTCAGATGATTACAGCATATTGTGTCAGACAATTAGTCCATCTAGTCCAATACTCTCTGCTCTGACCAGCTGCAGTGCTCCAAGGTCTTGAAGAGAGAAGAGATCCTTTCAACTCTCTAGAACAGAACATGAGAACTTCTGCACACAAAGCAAGTACTCTGCCATGGCACTATGGCACCCACGTTTCCTTTGCCTGGCTGCCTTTCTACTTGTTGCTGCCCTGCTTCTTCATCCAGGCTCCTCTGTATAGACTCCTTGTCTAAGAAGCTGACTCTGCCTCTGGACCGGCCCCCTTACATCCCTCTTGTGTCCGAGTCCGTGTTCAATCCAGAAGGTGCAAACTGAGTAAATCCTGATCAAAAACAAACTGAAATGAATTTCTCATATATCCCTAGTTTTGGTGTGGGTTCTCCATGTTTCATCGACGGGCAGAACTATTTATCAGCTCATGATACCTCTCCCGTTAAATGCATGTAGTATTGTAGATGACTGCAGATTAGATCCTCTCTCTCTCTCTCTCTCTCTCTCCCCCCTCTTTCTGGTGGCTGGTAGCACATTTTATGTTAAATAATCACTGAATAGCAATTGCTTATTCATGACAGTTTAAGATAGCAATAATCACGCTGGTTTCCCAGAACTCTCTTACAATGAAAATGATTTTTTTCTGAAATATTTTTTCTCTGCAGTTGAATTACCCCGGTGGTGTTGGTTTTAGTGGTAGGGAAACCACAGAACAAAGATGCTAATCCACAATTACTAAAATTGTGAAGGGGCTAAGGTGTGAGGCTCTGTGCTGGAGGAGAGGCACCGTTCTTTAAACTTCTCTCAAAATGCCCATCTCCCATCCTATATATGGGTTCTAATGTTCTAATGCAACAGGCAGGAATTGGGATGTAAGTTCTATTCTGTACTGTCCCAGCTTATGGGATTGGGCTAGGGGATGAAGGAAAGCATCTGGACCAATTACAGGAGCTTTTCATTCCCCTTTAGCAGTTGAGGAACGCCCCTTAACAAGGCTAGTATTGCTGTCATGGCCCAGGGCTGGGAGCATTTGGTGACTGAACCCTCCACCAAAAGTGACTCTGAGGGAGCATCAGAAACACTTCTTGGTCCTTCTGAGCTGGGGTCCAGAATTCCTTTCCCTGAGGGCTTGTCAAACGTGACTATCAGGGTGGAAACTGAGCCGATAGAACCCCAGAGAAGTTCTGATTCTGAGGAGGATCAGCAATCTGTGGGAGAGGAGCCAGCTCATCCCTCACAGGCACAGCAGCTGGCAGAGAGTCCTCCTGCTGGCATTCCTGAGATAGATAGTGATCCTAGCAGTGAGAAAGTGCTGGAATGAGGCTTGCTAGATGCTGGATGCAGACGCAGAGAGTAACGAGCGATGGAGGGCGCGGAAAGGAGGCATAGCGCCCGTTTGGCACACAAGCAATGGCCGCCTCCCATGGACCCAAGGGAAAGGGGGAGGATTTCTCCCTAGCCCAGAAGTTCAGGGTCTTCAAGTGACTCTCAAACGGGGATCAACTGCCTATTCGAAGCTTAGGCCACTCTGCTGTTCCTTGCTTTAGTCGCTGGTGATTTAGCATCTGAAAGAGTCATTAAGTTGTAAAAGGATTAAAGCTTTGAAAAGAATCCTTTCGTCTATGTCTTGAGTTGGCTATTGGAGTCCACTGAAAGAGGCTGCCAGGGCACTCCTGACAGTGACCAGGAGGAGCAGTTCAGTGAACAACAGAATAATCGTAAGCCTTCCTGGCCTCAACCCATGTTTACTTTCTGGCCCGTAGACTTGACATGCAGTGCAATGACAAGTGATGATGCTTAAGCGTCATTCCACAACATGGCCTCACATGGATTAGGAAGCATTGAACTGTGTTGCCAAATTATTTCATATGAGCTTTGGAATGGCTTCACCGAGCCACAGAAGCATCACAGTGATGGAAGCAATTTGCCCAAAGATCCTCTGAACCAGGGAAGATACATCTATTCCAGCCACATGGATGTACATCTTGATTTGTTAGGAGCATTGACTTCCGGTCGGAGCCAATGTCGCCCTGGCAGCATTCCGTGGAGCCTCTGTGGGATGCTATCTCAAACAGCTCTTTAAAAGGTTGAAAAACCTTTTCATCTCTCCCCTGGAATTAAAAGAGGAGGCAAGAGCAGCATCTGGATGAAGTTTTGGAAGATTAGTCCTCTGTGTGAATTAGCAGGGGGGCTGGGCTCCAAAACTAGCCTGCCAGAGCTTAATCATCGCTCAAAATTGTTTTGAACCTCCTATCTAATTAGGAGGAATCACGGCTGATGTGCTCCATTGTAGTTTATGGATTAAGAAATATCAACAATATTTGAGGAATGGATTAAGAAATATCAACAATTTCTTAGGAGCATCAAAGCAGGCTAGTTGGTCGCCATCATGGCCCACTCTGAAAATATGGGAGCTCCAAGCATCCTCCTTCTAAGGATAGAGAGTCCAAGATAACATAGATAAAATAAGTAAACACCCTTCATTGTCACTGATGGAGCCATCTGGCTATCCCTCTGCAGCCCATGACTGATTCCCTTCCCAACTGCTGCCTCTACTTCTCCAGTTGCATCTCCAGCCAGCATTGGCATTGATCAATGCTTAGACCAGGATAAGGATGTGCTATCACTCTTCCACTCTGCCCAAAATACTTGGGGTTCTTTGAGTGTGTGATTGCAACACTGAATCACCATGAAGTGTTGTGCTCCCCCTTCTCCTACCCCAAGGCAACTCCCCCTTTATTTTATGGAAGGCAGAGGTGGCAACAGTGAAGCTCCCACTGATGGCAATTCACTTGTCTAAAGGAGTGCCTGCCACCTTTTCCTTCCCTTGCCTCAACGTATCTGCTGCTGCTGTTGCCTAAGGAAAAGTTGAGGAGTAGGTAGGAGTGGTGGGCACTCCAAGAGTATAAGCAGAATCAGAGTAGAGAGGCAGCTTGCCAGGAGCCCTGCCAAGCTTAGAAAGAGGAGCATCATGCGTGGGCAAGGTTCAAGCAGGAAGCCAAATAACAAAATCCAGCGGCAACCCTAATTAGTAGCAGGCGGGCTGGTGGCTCTGATCTCACCTTAGATCACTCTTTTCGAGTTCTTGAATGGTTCTACGGATGTACGAAAGTCACTTACCTGTGATGAAATTTGATTCGCGGTGGGGGGGAGGCGCTCCGTCCCTCCCCCCGAAATTCTGGCCGGGGGCGAGGCGTCCCGTCCCTCCCCCCCGAAATTCTAGCTGGGGGGGGAGGCGCCCCATCCATCCCGCCGCGAATCCTGTCCTGCCGGGACTGCAAATGGCGGCGGCCATAGCCGCCGCCGTTTGCGTCCCTGCAGTCAGCCATGATAGGCTACATAAATGTTTACGTAGCCTATCACGGCTGAGTGAAAAAAAAAACACGCATGTATGTAAGATGCTACGCTATTTGCGTTCCCCTTATTTTCGCCGTAGTCTACGTAAATGTTTATGTAGACTAGATGTGCCAAAAGAAGGAATGCAAATGGCGGCACCCATGGGCGCCGCCATTTGCGTACGCGCGTTTTTGTTTTTGTTTTACTCAGCCGTGAGGCTACGTAAACATTTACGTAGCCTATCACGGTATTTTTTAAAAATCTAGCCGTGATAGGCTACGTAAATCTTTACGTAGCCTATCACGTTTTGTTTTGTTTTTTACTTGGAAATGGCGGTGGTGGCAGCCGGTCGGAAGACCGGCCTCCGCAGCCACCGCCGCCGCCAAACCTCTGCCGGAGCCACCGCCGCCAGGGAGATTCGCCCAAGGTAACTCCCGTCCTGGAGGGGACGGGGGGGCAGACCGTTTCGCCACCGATTTCGGGGGAATCTCCCTGAGATTCGTGGCGAAATTCTCTGACATCCCTAAATGGTTCTGACTGAAACCCAGAGCGGATCCACCATCCCGCTGACACTGGAGCAATGAGCCTCCACTGATTAGTAGTATTCATTGATGATGACGATGACGACGACGACATAATATTTGTAGTAGTGTTATTTATTTATTTATTTATTTATATACTGCCCAATAGCCAAAGCTCTCTGGGAGGTTCACAAAAATTAAAATCCTGGTGCCTTCCATGAACGTGGTGCTTTATAAAGAAAAGGTTTGATGGATCCCTACCCTTGGGGGTTTGCAGTCTAAAAATTAATATAGAGAAACAGCAGAGGATGATGCCAGATAGGTCACCAAGGGAAGGGATTAGTTTGCAGATGATCCTTTTAGGCACATGATGGTGAGACAGCTTGACAGGGCTTAAGCTCAGACTTTTATTTTATGTATTTATTTATTACATTTATATCCCGCCTTCTTTCCTCCTTAAGGAAATCAAGGTGGCTTACATAATCCTCCTCCTTTTTATCCTCACAACAACAACCCTGTGAGGTGGGTTGGGCTGAGAGTCTGTGACTGGCCCAAAGTCACCCAGTGAGCTTCCATGGCTGAGTGGAGACTAGAACCCGGATCTCCCGACTCCCAGCCCAGCACTCTAGCCACTGCACCACACCAGCTGTTTTGAATGGTAGTGAAGGCCTGGGATCTAATTGCTATTTGTGCAATGTCTCTTGATGCAAAGGTTATAAAGTTCTAGGGAACTCTGCCTAGGGAGTTCCCTTGGGAACTCCACCATGCCCCCTCTTTAATGAGTTTCCGCCACGCATTAAAAACGTGGTTGTTTAGGCAGGCATTTGGGGTGGGGTGGGGTATTTTTAGAAATATTGTGTTTTTATTGTAGAATTCTATATTATATACTTTGTACATCGCCCAGAGTGGCTGGGTGATCAGCCAGATGGGCCACCAGGGCCTTCCTTGTGGACTTCTGCCTGGCAGACCGCCAGTCCCTGCAGGACCAGGCCCCCAGGTACCGAGCCAGCTGTGCTGCTCCACCTGCCCCTCCCTGGAGGGGCTACATAAGCTGGCTGGCTGAGATGGCCTGGGAGAGCCAGGGCCTGCAGGAGAAGCCACCACCACCACCACCAGGGAAGAGGCGTGCTTGCAGCCGCTGGGCCTGCTGCCGCCGTCGCCGCTACCACCGCCACCAGGCCTTCCCTGTGGACTCCTGCCTGGCATTTTTAAGGGGATTTTAATTGTTTTGTTTGTTTTATTTTGTTGGGGGGGATTTTGTTGTGTTTTTAGGGGTGGGTAGCCTGCCTGATAGGCGGGAGCGAGGGGGCATGTGTCCACCTGATGGAGGCAGTGGGGGGAGTGTTGGGGGCCAGAACATACCGAGGCTGGGCGGCAGGCACTGGTGGAGCGCTAGGGGCAGGCCATGCCAGCTAAGGGGAACAAGGGAGAGATGTGTAGTATCTGTCCCCTGCTCCGGGCCTGTCCAGAGCCAAAGGATGGCTGGGGGAGGCGTGACCCCATCTTCTGGCCTTCGTTTGCTGCTCTGCAATGCCAGGTCTGTTACCCAGAAAACCTCCCTCATCCATGACATGATCCTGGATGAGGGTGCAGACCTGGCATGTATTACGGAGACCTGGCTGGCCGAGGCTGCTGCTCCAACCCTTGCAGCCATGTGTCCAGCTGGATTTTCGTATGCACAGCAGCCGAGGGCTGGGGATCGGGGAGGGGGAGTGGCTGTTATCTACCGAGAGTCCTTGGTCTTCACCAGACCCCCTCTCCGGGAGACCAAGGTTGTTGAGTGCATGTACTGGAGGTTGGGCCCGAAGGGCAGTCTGGGGATTCTGCTCGTGTACCGTCCACCCCGCTGCACGACTGACTCCCTGGCCGAGGTGCTTGAGGTGGTCTCTGATGTGCGTGTACAGTCCCCTAACTTACTGGTGTTGGGGGACTTCAACGTACATTCGGAGGCCATCCTCACAGGAGCACCTCGGGACTTCATGGAGACCATGGCCTCCTGGGAGCTGCACCATATTCTAACTGGGCCCACCCATGTAGCCGGTCATGCACTAGACCTTGTGTTTGTTTCTGGAGAAGCGGGGAGTGATCTGGAAGTCGGGGGTATATCCACCACCCCCTTGTCATGGTCAGATCACTATCTGGTGATGTTGGACTTCTCGGTTCCACAACCCCTCCGCAGGGGTGGAGGACCCATTAAAATGGTCCGCCCCAGGCGTCTTATGGATCCAAATGGATTCCTGAACGCGCTTGGGGATTCTCTGGGGCATGCCAACGGCCACTCGGTCGAGACCCTGGTGGGTGGCTGGAATGCCGCAATCACTGGGGCATTAGATCGGGTGGCTCCGAAACGCCCTCTCCCCCTGAACAGGGCTCGGACTGCACCATGGTTCAATCCGCGGTTACGAGCTCTGAAACAGGAGGTGAGACGGCTAGAGCGCCGGTGGCGGAAGTCTCGCTCCAAAGACGATCAGACACGGGCTAGAGCTATATCTTCAGCCTATCACGTGGCGGTGAAGGCAGCAAAAAAGGAATATTATGCTGCCTCCATCGCGTCTGCAGAGTGCTGCCCCAGGAGGCTGTTCCAAGTGGTCCGGAGCCTGGTCGGTCCTGTGGCTCCGGAACCACTGGAGCATTCTAAGGCCTCCTGTGAGGCTTTGGCAAGGCACTTTGCAGATAAAATTGATCAGATTAGGTGTGTTACTCTGCACACTGTGGATACAGTTAGTGAGCAAGAGGCGGCCTGTGGCAAACCGGTTTTGTGGGATCGGTTCCAGCTTCTTCCTCCTGATGAAGTGGACAAGGTGCTTTCATCTGTAAGGCCAACCACCTGATTACTTGATCCTTGCCCATCTTGGCTCATTATGAGCTGCAGAGAGAGACTGGGTGAGGGGATCAAGGCGGTGGTGAACGCCTCCCTTGAGGAGGGAGTGATGCCATCAGCCCTCAAGGAGGCAGTGATAAGACCGCTCTTAAAGAAGCCCTCCTTGGATCCTCAAGTTCTGAACAACTTTCGCCCAGTCTCAAATCTGCCATTTTTGGGCAAGGTGATTGAGCGGGTGGTGGCGGTGCAGTTGAAGGCACACTTGGAAGAAACTGATTATCTAGACCCATTTCAGTCGGGCTTCAGGCCTGGGCATGGGACAGAAACGGCCTTGGTCACCTTGGTGGATGATATGAGGAGGGCTCTGGATAGGGGTGAATGCTCCTTCCTTGTTCTCCTCGACCTCTCAGCGGCTTTTGATGCCGTTGACCACGGTATCCTCCTGGACCGCCTGGAGGGGTTGGGCATTGGAAACACTGTATTGCGGTGGTTCCGGTCCTTCCTCTCCGGCAGGTACCAGAGGGTAGCACTGGGAGAGGAGGTTTCGGACCCGTGGCCACTTACTTGTGGGGTGCCACAGGGTTCCATCCTCTCCCTGATGCTATTTAACATCTATGTGAAGCCACTGGGGGCTATCATCAGGAGGTTTGGGGTGCAGTGTCATCAATATGCGGATGACACTCAGCTCTACCTCTCATTCAAATCTTCACCAAGGTTGGCCGTAGAATCCCTGTCCAAATGTCTGGAGATGGTGAGTGGCTGGATGGGGAGGAATAAGCTGAAGCTCAACCCTGACAAGACCGAGGTACTTTTGGTGGGAGACAAGAGGAGGCTGGGGGATGTTGACCTGGTGTTGAATGGGGTACAGCTACCCTTGAAAGACCAGGTCCGCAGCCTGGGGGTCATTTTGGACTCCCAGCTGTCCATGGAGGCTCAGGTGTCAGCTGTGAGCCGGACAGCGCTGTATCAACTCCATCTGATACGGCGGCTGCGCCCCTACCTTCCCGACCATCTGCTCCCATCGGTAGTACATGCCCTGGTCTCCTCTCATTTAGACTACTGTAATGCGCTCTACGTGGGGTTACCCTTGAAGACGGTTCGGAAGCTGCAGCTGGTACAGAACGCGGCGGCTCGCCTGATTAAAGGCAGCCACCGGCGAGATCACATCACTCCAGTGCTGAAGGAGTTGCACTGGTTACCAGTTGTTTTCCGGGCCAAATTGAAGGTGTTGGTTTTGACCTTTAAAACCCTATATGGTTCCGGCCCAGCCTATCTTAAGGAGCGCCTCCAGCAACACCAGACAGGCCGCTTAACAAGATCAGCCTCGGATGGCCTTCTCTCTGTCCCATCAGCCAGGACAGCTAGACTGGTGGGGACGAGGGAGAGGGCCTTCTCTGTGGTGGCCCCCACTCTGTGGAACTCCCTCCCTAGGGAACTCCGTCATGCCCCCTCTTTAATGAGCTTCCGTCGTGCATTAAAAACGTGGTTGTTCAGGCAGGCATTTGGGGTGGGTTAGGGTATTTTTTTTAAAAAAAAATTTATGGTAAAATTTTATTGTTTTAAATTGTTTATGGTGGGTTGTACATCGCCCAGAGTGGCTGGGTGACCAGTCAGATGGGCGATTAATAAATTAAATAAATAAATAAATAAATGGGCGATTAATAAATGTAATAAATAAAAATAAATAGAAATAAAGGAGACTAACAGGAGATGGGAGTGTGCAACAAAGGAACCTTAATTAAACAGTGTGATTTTTACTTCACAATTAAAATGTAAACTGCTGCACTACAATCCTGTGGCTTGCTTGATATACCCAAGAGCTGATTCTGTTATACAGCCACCTCTGGAACACTTCAGTTCCTGGTCTGAGTCATTATGATTACAATGTGGTTAGCACAACTATACTTCTTTTTTTAGCGTTTGTTTTCCTTGGATATGCTAGGTGGGTACATGGCTATACTCTAAATTGGTTTCTTCTGCTCCCCTGTTCAGCAGGATTGGAGTAGCAGGTATTGGCCATTGAGGCATGACCAATGCAGGAGGTACAATGCTCAGGGATTTCTTCTGAGTTTTGGTTTTGGTGTGCCAGGTCTTCAGGACTGACCCAAAGTTTCAGGCTGTTAATCTTCAATACATAGTCTGTTCGGCTCACAGAGCTTTAGCTATTGGTTGGTATAGAAATTGGATGGATGGATGGATGGATGGATGGATGGATAGATGAACCAGATCAGAAACTGTCTTCAGGAGAACCCTTCCTCCACCCTCTCTCCTCATTCTAAAATATAATTACCCATCTTTTGTTGTTGTTTATTCGGTCAGTCGCTTCCGACTCTTCGTGACTGCATGGACCAGCCCACACCAGAGCTTCCTGTCAGCCGTCGCCACCCCCAGCTCCCCCGAGGTCGAGTCCGTCACCTCCGGAATATCATCCATCCACCTTGCCCTTAGTCGGCTCCTCTTCCTTTGGCCTTCCACTTGCTCTAGCATCAGCATCTTCTCCAGGGTATCCTGTCTTCTCATGATGTGGCCAAAGTACTTCAGTTTTGCCTTTAAGATCATTCCCTCAAGTGAGCAGTCTGGCTTTCTTTCCTGGAGGATGGACTGGTTTGATCTTCTTGCAGTCCAAGGCACTCTCAGAATTTTCCTCCAGCACCACATGGCCAAACTCACCCAACATTTATGTAAAAAGCTTACCCATGGTTTTCCACAAAATGGCAGCTCATGGGAAGTGGGGATCCCTGAGTGCTGCGTTGGGTAAGCATGGGGGTCTGTGGACTGGAGTCCAGGGGGCTGAGTGGAAGGATGTCTGCTAGACTCCACCCCCTTCCCAGACTTCTGCAGCATCCTCAACCCTTCTTTTCCAGCATATTCTTCCAGTCTTTTTCCTCTGAGTAGTAGAGAGTGACTGAGAGATGGAGAGTAATACAGTAATATGGACTGGCAACACTCTGTTCCATGAGTGGAAGGGGCAAGAGGCAAAATAGTACGTTCCTTTTTGCTCTTCTTTTGGACTTTTCTGCTGCCACCAAGTGGACATCTTCATTTCTCAAGGCTTTCTCCCAACAAACCAGCCTCAAAACTGTCTAGGTCTCAGGTGTCTACTTTGGGTAGTAGATTGGCTATTAGATGGAGGTGGGTAACCAAAAAGAGAGGCCACACATTTTCAAATAAAGAAGTTTAATTTTTTACTGAAGGAAAATGTCAATAGGAAAACGTTTCAAAATCTGAATGGATATACATACAAAACTAGGGATGGACAAACAAGTGATGTTCATGATTGCCCAAATTCTCCAAACACCAAGTTGAAGCTGGTCTCGTCTCGTTCACTTGTGCTCTTATTTTGTTTTGTTTGTCCAGGAAAAGTGTGCATTTCAAACAGGGGAAATCCACTTTTTTTAAAAAAAAGTGCACAAAAAATGTGCACTTTGGGACACATTTGGGAGTTTGCAAACATTTTCAGAGAATGTGTTCTGTTGCTCACATTTGTGTTCAGGGTTGTGAATGGGAATTATTCACAGGATTTCTGAACATAAAACAAAATTATACATCCCTATGAGTCATGGAGTAATTAAACAACCAAGGATAAACACAGCCAGATAAGTTAACTAGACAGTTTTATGCAGGCCCCTTATCCAAGCAATATGTTACTGCCATTGGTCCAGTTCCAGCAACTATGTCTCTTTCTTTCCTCCAGGACTCTTTTATTATTTAATTAATTAATTATAATTAATTTCCTTTCTATACCACCCAATAGCCGAAGCTCTCTGGGCAGTTCACAAAAATGATCCTTTTATCTTTTAAAATTAGTTTCTCTCTCTCACTCTCTCCTGAACGCCAATCATTCACGAGGGTGGTTTCTTGTTCATTTCCGCCAACTAAGTTTCTGTTTCTTGTGTTAAAACTTCCCCCCTCTTCCTCTGAATTTCTGTTGAACTTTTTAACCTCCTGCTTCCTCAGCAAAACTTTCTGACCTCTATATTCCAACTACATTTTTGACCTCCAAACTGTTATCTTTTTGCCCGAAACTGACTAGCCCGCATGCATGCAGATGCATGCAGATGCAGTCATATACTCAGAGAGATTATTAACCCCATATTATCCTACCACCAAACGAAAAGCCAAAAATTATGAGAGCCAGTGTGGTGTAGTGGCAAGAGTGTTGGACTGGGAGTTGGGAGATCCGGGTTCTAGTCCCCACTTGGCCATGGAAGCTAACTGGGTGACTTTGGGCCAGTCAAAGACTCTCAGCCCAACCTACCTCACAGGGTTGTTGTTGTGAGGATAAAATGGAGAGGAGGAGGATTATTTATGCCACCTTGGGTTCCTTAAAGAGAAAAAAAGATGGGATATAAATGTAATAAATAAATAGGGCAGTTCTGTTCCTTCACACAGTCATAATAAATCTGCTTGAGAACACTGGGATCAATTGTACAGTGATGCTCTGCATGCAAGAAAGATTTCATATCTTTGAAAAATGAAACAATCAAAAAAACATCATGCCTCGAGGCAATGCCCTTTGTTGTTGCAGATGGCATCCCTGAGCTATTAGGTTCCACACCCTGAATCTCAGGAGTTGAGGCTTAGAGTTTATGGCAACATTAATTCTGTAGGTGAAAGATAAAGAACTGGGAGCATGACAATGTGGTGTTTGGACCCACCCTCTGAAATTCTTAATATTTGAGGTGTGGAAAACATCCTTTGTTTTAAAAATAACCCAAACCCAAGGGGCTTCTCTCTTCATAACTATGTGAGATTATCTGGCATACCCCCACCCCACCCCTAAACATAAAAAAACACACATCCCCCATCGGAATTTCTTCTCTTTTGCAGGGGTGGGGGGAAATCTATATTTAGCTGTACCCAGCCGATGTCCCTGGAATTACTACCTGTCTACACCATGGCGTTTTGTTTGTGATCTTCAGAGTTCTGTGAGTCCCTTTCACCCTAGTGATGCTGATAGTGAAACGTGAGGATGGTACTTATTTGCAATTAATTAATCTCCAGGGATGGGGTGGGAGAGACAGTGATCTTGTGGGTAGCATCATGCTTCTTTTGCTCCCTGCTTTCAAATATGAATTGCAAAGTCCCAGAGGCTTCAGCCATCTGGACTAATGAAGCGGGAAGCCTCTGATGCTCAGCAAAAGGGAAGAAGAAAAGTGGCACAATTGCTCTTGGAGAGCCAAGCTGACATTATTGCCTGCTCTCAGGAGAAACACCTTCCTCTGCTGTTTGCTTTAAGTGCAGATCATTTTCCACTCTTAGAGTTTATCCACACTACCAGTGAATTCCCTTCCTGAAGAGAGAGTGTGTTACACTGATGTCACCAGCCTCCCCCCTTCATGCGTTTGGAACATGTCAGGAGCGGTTGTACATGCGTGGAACAACTCCATGTGAGGAGGGACCCCAGACCCCTGTTTGATTGGAGGAACATTGTACACACAGCTCTTTCTATTCCTTTTCAAATGTGCAGGAGCAACTGGCACATTTTTGGTGAGGAACATGGCTCTGAGAGCTGTACAGAGGCTAGACCACATGCATAGCGGGAACGTCTTGACCCCCCCCCCCCCGTGTGTATATTCTTCAAATGTCTATATGCATGAGTGTATATGGTTCATGAGAAATGCCGGGTTGGATGAATCACAGGTCGGAATTAAGATTGCCGGGAGAATTATCAACAACCTCCGATATGCAGACGATACCACCCTAATGGCAGAAAGCGAAGAGGATCTCAAGAGCCTCTTGTTGAGGGTGATAGAGGAGAGTGCAAAAGCTGGTTTGAAACTCAACATTAAAAAAACGAAGATCATGGCATCTGGCCCCATCACTTCCTGGCATATAGAAGGGGAAGAAATGGAAGCAGTGACAGATTTTACTTTCTTGGGCTCCAAGATCACCGCAGACGGTGACTGTAGCCATGAAATTAAAAGACGCTTGCTCCTTGGGAGGAAAGCTATGGCCAACCTAGACAGCATAGTAAGAAGCAGAGACATCACCTTGCCGACAAAGGTCCGTCTAATCAAAGCTATGGTTTTCCCAGTAGTAATGTATGGCTGTGAGAGCTGGACTATAAGGAAGGGTGAGCGCCGAAGAATTGATGCTTTCCAACTGTGGTGCTGGAGAAGACTCTTACGAGTGCCCTGGACTGCAAGGAGGTCAAATCAGTCCATCCTAAAGGAAATCAACCCTGAGTGCTCATTGGAAGGACAGATACTGAAGCTGAAGCTCCAATATTTTGGCCACCTAATGCGAAGAGTAAACTCCCTGGAAAAGACCCTGATGCTGGGAAAGACTGAAGGCAAAAGGAGAAGGGGACGGCAGAGGATGAGATGGCTAGATAGCATCACGGATGCAATGAATATGAACTTGAGCACGCTCCGGGAGAGAGCGCAGGACAGGAAGGCCTGGCGTGCTATGGTCCATGGGGTCACGAAGAGTCGGACACGACTGAACGACTGAACAACAACAACAACAAATATGGTTCAGCAGTATACAAGTAAAAAACATTTTTCATTCTCGCACCCTCGTGGCTGAGGTCACCCCACAGATTTATAGGAACATTATTGAGCCATTCCATGCAATGTGAGGGTAAAAGTCTGGACTGTACCATTTCAGACTGCAGATTTGTGTGTGTGTGTGTGGGGGGGGGGTGCGTGTCATATTTCTTAGTGTTCCTCCTTGTAATACGCTCTCAGTATGTAACAAACTAACACTTTGCTAAACCGATATGCAGGTTTTTGTGTCAGGGGGCATTAAACATTTGATCCCTCACCTGCAGTGAGGTGGACCATACCACCTCCATTTGCTTCCTAGCTCTCCACAGCTCTGGGATGATTGGTGAGAGGCAAGGCAGGGAAAAACCACTCCCTGTGACCTTGGAGCTCTGCTGCCAATCACAGTGGTTAATACTAGATGAACCAATAGTCTGACTCAGTATAAAACAGTTTCATCTGTTTCATGAATGGGACTTCAAAGTGCTTAACTTGAGCTGGGTTATGCTCTGAAGTTGTCACCCCTTTCTTAACACACATTCTTGTATTATTACAATGTCCCCCCCCCCAATGTTCTTTAGGACAATTAGCAACTATGAATATTAGCATAGATAATTAAAAGTAGATTCTCTTTGACAACAAAGAGAGCCACATATATTTGTACGACATTAGGCTTGGCCTTTGTTTGGTTGTCTTCTCTTTCTCCTTGCTTTGCTTTTCGTTTCTTGGATTTGTTCGTGGGCTCAGTCTTTTCTTGGTGTATTCAGTAATTCACAATGGCCCTCTCTGGCTTTATTACAAATTAATGTGATTCCCACTGCATTACATAATTAAGTGCTGTGGTATTCTCTGTCGCATAATGAACTCTCGCCCAAAAGAACATAGATCCGCTTGGCACCTCTTTGAATTCATCACAGGAGGCAGCTTAGCTGTCTGCGCAGCAGGTTGAGGATGCTCACATGCCACAGGTTCTAATCCCCGAAGGCCCGAAGTAACAAATGAATTGGGCGCCATGCAGTTTAATATGCAAGGGAAGAGTTCTCAAGGGAGCTTTTCATAACTGAGCTGGGAAAGGAGCTTCTTCGAGGGGAAAACAACAGCACAAAAAGCACATTTGGGAATATGAAAAATTAGTTTCTCTGTACAACCAATTCACCAAGGTTCCGTGTGGTCTAGTAAATCCCGCAATGAATCCTGAACTGAGGACTGTTTGGATGATATCTTGCATGCATAAAGGGTGGGAAGCAGGCTTGCAGCTTTTCAGCTCTATGGCTCATATCTCCCAACTACATGTAGGTAGTCTGCAAGCCCCATGTGGCCCTCACTCAATCTGTTTGTGACCTGCAGAACCCATGTGGTACCATATCCACTTTTCCCTGCCACCTAGGTGATCAGCCACCAGCCAAGTGGCAGGGAAAGATCTCAAAACAGCAGGGGGGGAAGAGGTTTTAAGTAATCCCCCTCCCCCGTGATACTGATTAAGATCACTGGATGAAGGGGGAAGGCTCAAACCTCTCCCTCTTCCCAGTGATTCTCATCTAGATCACTGTTTTCTGCTGTCATTAGGAGTGAGGAAACAGTTATGCTGATAAGGATCACTGGGTGGTGGTGAGGTTAAAGCCTCTTCCTTTCCCCCAGTGATCCTGATGAAGATCGCTGGGCAGAGGAAGAGTCTCTGTACGTGTGGGTACACGCGCACACCTTACAAGGTGTTTATATGTGGGCGAATGAATGTGTGTTGGCGTAACTGGTTGTCAGGTCTAGTCGAGTGCTCAAAGGCAAGCAGTAGCCAGCAAGGAGATCAGGTCTCCTCCTTGCTTAGACCAGTAGCCAAGTCTGAGGTGGAAGCTTTTATAAGGATCATAGACTGTCACCTAGGGATGGACCAGTCTGTCAACTTCAGTTTCTCATTTTTTTCCAATCTTAAGTTTGGTTCGTCTTGAACTTTGCTGTAAAGGTCTGCATGGACATTCATACGCATTTTTGTACACTTTTCTCCATAGAAAGATAGATAGATATTCGTATGCATCTTTGTCTAATGTACATATTTTTGCAAGTACTTTTCCTAATATAAAGCATTTTAATGTCATTTTCCCTAATATGCACATTTTTGTGCAAAATCTTTGATTGGAGAACTCCATGGCAAAATTAAGAGATGGGAACTGAGTTTCAGTTTTCATACGGGTTCGATGGTGTGAAATTAGGGAAGTTTGCTTTAAAACCGTGAACTTGGCAAATTTTTCCCCTAACCCTACTATCACCTGACCCATCTTGGCCTCTTCGTGCAATGAGGCTTCCTTGGCTCATGTGCTAGCCTCCCTGTATTCCCCGTTTGTGGCCAAATCTAGGACGTGACACATAGGCTAAATCCCTGTCTGGCACCCCTAAGACGACTTCAAAAGCCAGTGTGGTGTAGTGGTTAGAGCGTTGGATTGGGACTTGGGAGATCTGGGTTCTAGTCCCCACTCAGCCATGAAGTTCACTGGGTGACTTTGGCCAAGTCACTGACTTTCAGCCTAACCCACCTCACAGGGTTGTTGTGAGGATAAAATTGACAGGAGGACCATGTAAGCTGCTCTGTGTTCCATGCAAGGAGGGGGGGAATGTGGGATATAAATGTAATAGACAGACATACAGGCAGGCAGGCAGGCAGTAGATGTATGTCCTCACATTGGATGTGATCATATAGTGATAAGGATGGGTGAACAAATGATGTCTGGGATCGCTAGGATTCTCTGAATGTTATCTCACTGCTTGTCTCATGCCTGATTCTTGTTCGGGTTTGTGATCACTGCTCGCTCTGTGCGAATGGGAAAATTGTGCAAATCGAGCAGCAATCGAATGGGATTTCCCCAAATTTGCACCAATTTCCTAATTTGCACAATTTTCCTCCATAGACTAAAGTGGGGCTGATTCCATCTACAGGGAAATTACTGGAAATAGGATGCGAGTAAACGTCCAGCAATTTGCAAACATTTGGGGGAACGCATCCTCACACTCACAGTCGGGTTTGGGGCTTTGAACAAGGCATGCTTGCAAAAACAAAATTCTCATACATCCCTGTGCAGTGAAGCCAAGTTGCTAGGATAAGGTAACAGTTTATGGGAAAGGCCCTTCCCTGCATGAGACCCTTGAGAGCCACTGTTAGTTAGAGTAGTCTTGGGCCAGATGGACAAAAATAGTCTGATTTGGTATAAGGCAGCTTCTTATGAAAAATCCATAGGCTTTGAGAGACATTCAGCTTGCTTGCAGGGGGGGGGGGGCTCTGAATTTTCACTGGGATGCAAAACTAAGTTTGTCGTAAGTCCATCAGCTAAATGTTAGAGGGAGAGCAAATGCTTGTGTTTATGTTATGTCCTATAACAATATGTGGGTGTGAATTGTGGGGTCCAATGAATGAATAATACCGTAAGGATCTAGCTATAGGGACCTCTGTCTTCCTATTTTCTTTGAATGTATGTTGCAGCATAGCAGCAAGGCTCTCAGTTTGGAACAGCATGAGCAGGAATTGCTCAATAATATTTCCTTCTTTTTGATGCTGAAAGTATCCTAAGCAATTTCTGGGTGCATTTATGTACTATGCACTGAATATATACTCAACCTTGGGGGAGTTGGGTGTGGCGATGGCCAACAGGAAGCTCTGGCGTGGGCTGGTCCATGAAGTCACGAAGAGTCGGAAGAGACTGAACGAATAAACAACAACAAACTGAATATATGATAGCACTGTGGTCACCAAATGTCACCTGAAATGATGGGCTTTAAGGTTAATGCGGAGGTTCCTGCTACGGCAAAACAACTGAGAAATTTTGAGTGAGATGTTACCAAAATTTCTCCTTAAAATGGAAAGTAAAAATGGGAGGTTCCTCCTCAGACAAGACTTCTCAGAAATTGTAAGGGAAGAAAAAAGGTGTTTCTTTTTTTTTTGGGGGGGGGGGAGGAAGAAAGTCTTGGCCTCCTTCAGATTTGAAGTTCTTCAGAGTTTAAATGAGACCATGAAACGTTCTCATGAAGCCCCTGCACATCTCTAGGATGCTGACAAATTCCACCTCAGCTGGTGTTTCATGTAAATTTGGTGGCTCCTACTCAAGCAGAAAAAACTCTGAGGAGTTTCAAAGGAAACCAAAAGCATTTTGATCAGACCAGCAAAATTATGCAGGAGGTTGCATGCATCTCACTTTAAAGAGCTAGTGCAGCCTTCCCCATCTTGGTGCACTTCAGACATGCTGGACTACGACTCCCATTATGGGAGTTGCAGTCCCACACTTCTGGAAGGTGCCATATTGAGGAAGCCTGAGCTAGTTCACGGGGCTTCTGCAGGCTGAGGTTTCAGCAAATCCTCCTACTCTGTATCCTTCCCTTTTTCAGAGCGATATGTTGGATGTTAACCAGATCATTAAGGACCTGGCCTCCATGGTGTATGAGCAGGGAGACACAATAGGTAGGTATCATCATCTGTGTTTGTTCTATGATGTTCTTTAAATATGGGAGACGCCATACTATAGAGGCCTCATTCTCGAAAACAGACAAGGTGGCCAAACGGTGCCTGAACGGAACCACTTAAGAAGGGTTCTAGCCCAGCCGTCTCCCTTGCATGCTAGATTTTTATGTGCAGGGAATTCTTCGTATGGACTTCCAACTGTATTATGAGACTTCGTACGCAGCCTGAAGTGGGACAGTCCGTACTGAGCGCTTTTGGTTTAGCCCCAAAGGTGGCTTATCAATCTTTTAAAGTAAAATTTAAAAATAAATGTCTTCCGTTTGGGAGGTGGTGGGTGGTGGTGGCATCGTGTTGTCCCTGGGTGAGGTGTAGCCTGTGGAGGCTGGTGGCCCCGAAGTCAGGAGGGAGGTGAATCTGCTTGGGGTTTCAGTCAGAACCAGTCAGAACTCTAAAGCAGCTTCACTCCTTGGATAGTGCCTATTATTATTATTATTATTATTATTATCATCATCATCATCATCATTATCATTATTACATTTCTATCCCATCTTCCTTCCATCATGGAACTCAAGGTGGCTACATGTGGTACCCAGGTGGTCTCCCTTCCAGGCACTGACCAGACCCAGACCTGCTTAGCTTCAGCAAGGTGGCTGTCTCAAGTGCCTTCAGACGATGCCCTGGGACCTTTAGAGTTTTGACTGGTCTGACTGAAACCTGGAGCGGATTCTCTGCCGCACTGACATCGGAGCCACCAGCCTCCACTGGGTGCAGCTGACCACACAGCTTATAGCGCGTGCCTACACAACCTTTGAACAACTGAGCCAAATGCAGATGGAGGCTTGCCAGGGGCTGCTAAACCTCTTGGGTTTTTGTTTTGTTTCTTTCCAGCCTGCCTGGCCCTGCACAAACAGGAGAGTTGTCCATCAGTTGATAAGCTAGAATACTTGCATTTGGCTTGCCAGGTTACATGCTGCACAGACCTATTATAAATGCATGAACCTGTCACACAAGGCCCACTGAGAGATCAAGGGTGGTGATGCAGCAGCATCAGGCTAACAGTGGTGAGTGGGCCGTTTCACACAGGAGACCATTTATTTATTTATTTATTTATTGCATTTCTATCCCGCCTTTTTTCCCTCTTGCAAGGAACACAAGGCGGCTTACGCCATCCCCCTCCTCTCCATTTTATCCTCACAACAACAACCCTGTGAGGTAGGTTGGGCTGAGAGCCTGTGACTGGCCCAAAGTCACCCAGTGAGCTTCCATAGCCGAGTGGGGACTAGAACCCGGATCTCCCGGCTCCCAGTCCAACACTCTAACCACTACACCACACTGGCTCCCAGACCTACAGAGGAATCAACGGCTGCTACAGGCAGCTGGAAGCTTCTGACTACATCAGCCTTTCTCAACCTGGTATCCTCCAGATGCTTTGGACTTCAGCTCCCAGCATTCCCAGCCAGCTTGCTGGAAATTATGGGAGTTGCAGTCCAGGACATCTGTGCTGGGGAAGGCTGAGTTACATTGATTTGGCCTATGTAGTTAGAAGCATCCAGCTGCCTGCAGCAGCTGTTATCATTGAGCTCCCCTGCGCCTGGACAGAGGTGAGTCTGTCCATCCCTAGTTGGAATTCTGGAGCATCCAGGTCTAGCCTCCTTAACAGAAGATCCACCACAAAGCACAACCACTACCTGTCATGAAAGTTATCAGCCCCAAAATAGGGGGATCTACCCAAGGGGGACACCCTGAGGAGACGTGGAGGAGGTAGAGACTACACCCTCGTGGGCTTTGGACCTCTGATTTCCGTAAGGAAAAAGACAAGGCGGATCAATCCCAAAAATGCCAATTGCAATACTGATTGACTCCTGGGAACTGAGCAATGAAGCTGAAGGGCGTGCTCCATGACGGATGCGCAGTAAGATCGGAAGGGCGTGCTCCATGACGGATGTGCAGTAAGATCGGAAGGGCGTGCTCCATGACGGATGCGCAGTAAGATCTGAAGGGCGTGCTCCATGACGGATGTGCAGTAAGATCTGAAGGGCATGCTCCATGACGGATGCGGAGTAAGATCTGAAGGGCGTGCTCCGTGACAGATGCAGAGTAAGATCTGAAGGGTGTGCTCCATGACGGATGCAGAGTAAGATCTGAAGGTCGTGCTCCATGCCGGATGCGCAGTAAGATCTGAAGGGCATGCTCCATGACGGATGCGCAGTAAGATCTGGAGGTGTGCTCCATGACAGATGCACAGTAAGATCTGTAGACGTGCTCCATGATGGATGCGCAGTAAGATCTGAAGGGCGTGCCCCATGACAGATGCGCATAAGATCTGAAGGGCGTGCTCCATGACGGATGCGGAGTAAGATCTGAAGGGCGTGCTCCATGACGGATGCGCAGTAAGATCTGAAGGGTGTGCTCCATGACAGATACACATAAGATCTGAAGGGCGTGCTCCATGACGGATGCGCATAAGATCTGAAGGGCGTGCTCCATGACGGATGCGGAGTAAGATCTGAAGGGCGTGCTCCATGACGGATGCGCAGTAACATCTGAAGGCATGCTCCATGACGGATGCGCAGCAAGATCTGAAGGCGTGCTCCATGACGGATGCGGAGTAAAATCAAAATTACATCAGAACCAATTTGGTTGTGTTCTTGCTTGGCAGCCGCTTTTGCCTGGAATTAAGCTCCTCAAATTTGCTCAGACTTTGGAAGACATATCAGATGGGAAACCCTGGAGCTGCGTGACAACATCCATCAGTTATGTCTGTGACCCTTGTCACAACGTCTCTTCTGGCTAGATTTATTTTCTGAGGAGTTACACATGCAATGCAAGGAGCCCCAATATTGACTTGCCAGAGGGAATGGGGGCAGGGAAGCTGTACAAAATAGGACTTTCCTGTCCTTAAAACATCATTCTTCACACACACCCTCACATTAATACACAACACATCTTATTGCTGGCAACATTTGGTGACAAGTTTCCCTCTGTGATCCAAATAACTCGTGGAAGCAAGTCAAGTTATCTCTTTGGTGAATGAAGGACAAGACATTGTCTTCATCAGATGGTTCAGCTGCAAAGGAGCAAGAGAGAAAAGGGGGCAGGAAATGAAGACCCCCATTTTAGAACTCAGTTTACAGCTTGCAGGATTATATTCATCCCAGGCAACATTGCTCAAACCGGCCTCCAGATGTGTTGGAGTGCAACTCCCAGCATGCTGCAGCCAGCAAGGACGTTGATTCTCCTATGTTGTTTCATAGAAGCCGGAGCTGTGAATTCCATGCTGAGGCTGGGGGCGGGAAGGCAGGAAGGGAGAGATCTGGACACTCAGGAATTTAGGGACATGGGAAACTGCCTTTTATTGATCGATTAATGTATTGCTCTCATATCCCACCCGCCTTTCCTCCTATTGGAGCCCAGGGCAGCTCACAGCAATACTTAAAACAAAACAGTTGTACATAAGGCACAATTAAAACCCCACAGATGCATAGCCAGAGGAACATCACAGCAGAACAACCACCACATCTCTTTCCAGCCATGCTAACTGCCACAGGCCTGACGAAGTCGAAAGTTTTTAAGGTAACACTGGAAGATGGCCAGCATGGGGGATAACTGGGTCCAAGTCAGGAGGGAGTTCCATAAGCTAGGGGCAACAATGGAAAAGGCTCTGCTCCATGCTACTGCCCCCCCCAGGTTTCACCCATTGGTGGCACCACCAGTATCCCACACAGATCTTAGCACACACGGTGGGATATACCTGACTCTACCTTGTACAGAGTCAGACAATTAGTCCATCTAGTCTGGTATTCTTTACACTGACTGGCAGCAACTCTCCAGGGTTTCAGAGAGGGGTCTTTCTCAGCCCCACCTAAGAATGCTGGGGATTGAACCTGGGGCCATTTGCATTCAAAACATGTGTTAGATCACTGATATATGACCCTTTCCGTTTCTAAGGACATATTATGGAAATTCAGGAAAATGTGTAATAGACCTAGGGATAGGCGACCAGGCAACATTCAAGCTCGTTGAGGTTCTCTGAATTTTTCCTCAAAGCTCATTTCATCTTGTTTGCGTTCCCGAATTCTTCTTTTTTCTCGCTCTTTTTTGTTGATCGGGAAAAATGCACATTTTTAAAAGTGAGCAATTTTTCCCAGTTGCAAAAAAAGTATGCTTGTAAAAGAAATGTGCATTTTCCCCGATTGAAAATGTGTATTTTCTCCCATAGGCTAAAGTGTGAAAATGTGGGGTTTGGGTATTTTACGCAGATGTGCATTTGTGCAAGTGCACATTTTTGGAAGTGTGAGTGTGTACTTTTTCAGAAGTGCGCATTTGCACAACTGTGCATGTTCAAGCATGAGCACAAGTTTGGGAAATAGCAAAAAAAATTCCAAAAATTGCATTCCTGTTCATGTTCAGGGTTGTGAACGGGACATGTTCACATGAAATTCTTGTACATCCATTTTATTCATTCATTCCAGCTCTCTGGAAGTTTACAAAGATTAAAAAATCTTTAAAATGCAACATTGTACATAAAATAAAATATAAAAACAGTTTAAATACAAACATATAAACACGCACGCGTGCACATGCACACGCGCACACACACACACACACACACACACTACTAATATTGCTAAACAATTCTAACAATCAACAATAAAAATCTTATCATATGCTGCCAAAAAGCCTAACCTGGTGCCGAAAAGATAGCAATGCTGGTGTCAGGTGGGCCTCTCTGGGGAGAACGTTCTATAACGGGGGGGGGGGGACACTGAGAAGGCCCTCTCCCTTGTTGGTGCCTTCCAAGCCTCCCTCAGAGGAGGCACCTGGAGGATTTGCATCCCTAGATAAACCACAGTGTGACCATTCACAAAGTATGCCAAACTTTTAAAGGCCTTTGAACTTCCACCAAAAGCGACAGCCCTTTCAGAGGCCTTGAGAGAACCCCAGAACACGTGAGACACTCGGATATCAGTTGGAGAAGAGTAGCAGGCAGACAGAAAATCAGGTGGCCTAGAGGAGAGACTTTAATAACACAACCACCGAGGACTTCCTAGTGGTGCCACCACAGAGCAGTGAAGGAGCAACCTGTGGAAGGAGCTTGCCCCTGAGGCAGGTTAACGTCCAGAGGGTGTGGCCGCTTTTTTCTGAGCTGCTCTCTGGGGTTGTAGCAAAGACCTATCTGGTCTTCCAAAGAGGAGGGTTGAAGGGATCGGTATGCTAAGGGGAGGAGAGAGTACTTTGTACTCCTTTTGGCACCAGGTGGAGACCTTTTTTATTTATTTATTTTCCCAGTATTTTAGCATCCTGGTCTTTTAGCTCTGCTGTTTTAAATCTGTATTTTAAATCTCTGCATAGCTGCTAGGTTTTATTCTGATTATACTTTTATACTGTAGTTTTAAGCTCTTATATTTTATATTGTTTTATGTTGTACTTTATGGTTTTATTTTTTTGTGAACTACCCAGAGATCTTTGGCTCACTGGACAGTATAGAAATGTAATAAATAAATAAATAGCACTCCAGGTGAGAGCTGGAGGGAGTGATCTGGAGCTCTGCCTGAGAGCTATCGCTGCTATCCATCATTGGTTTGTAACTGACAACTCCTCTGTCACAAGGTGGGATCATTTTACGATTCATATATGAAGGATTCCCATGATGAGGGGCTGTCTGTTATCTGGCTGCTTGGGGCACTTAATGCAAATGCTTCATTCTTTATATGGAATCATTTTTGTGTTTGGAGATTCTCAAAAAAAAATTGTAGGTTTACTAGAATGTGGCTCTTTTTTATTGTCTTATTGTAGTTTGTATTCATAATGGCTTGTTGGTTCTATGTTTTCTAAGCCACCTTTGGTATGTATAAATTAAATTAAATTAAATTGCAGGATTTGCTCTTCACTCCGTACTGTGTAATTAGCTTCTATTATCTTAATTTACAGATAGCATTGAAGCCAACATTGAGACTGCATCTTCTAATGTGGAATCTGCCAATGAGCAATTGGCTAAGGCCAGTCAGCACCAGGTAAGTTGATCATTTAAAGAAAAGAAAAGAATCCTGCATAGATTCCTCAAATAAGCATGCTGTTTAAAATAACTTGGACAATTGGAACCTGGTGTGATATCAGTAATTCTCTTGCAGTATTTGGAAGCATCTTAAAGAGTATTCCTAAAATGAGAGCTTAACCTCCATTCTTTCCCCATGATTTAAATGACTCCAGTGTTGGCAGCTTGCGTTAAAGTCATCTTTTTGAGATCTGCATATTCAACAGGCATTTCCCACTAGAAAATGAAGCAATTAGCCATTGTCATTCTTTGAAAGAAGGCATTTAAAACACATCCCTTACGCCTGCTTGTCCTTTCTCCTCAGCACATCCTAACTAGGCAACTCATTGAAAAGATCATGATGCCAGCAAGATACGATACCATTGGGAAATAGGATTAAGCAGCAGTCTTTTAAAGCCCGTATCAGGGGTCCATTTGCACTGAAGCAAGCACAAAGCAGGCAGAGGCAAGCCACTGGATGTGTTTGAACATAACTGGGACACAGAATAGGTATTGTTAGTAGAGTTGCTATCAAACTCTGGAAGTACATGGTGAAATATCTATATAATAAAATGGGGCTAAGAACATCTGAACAGTCCCAGTTTTTCCCTGAGACTGCTAGTTCCTAATGCACCATAATACAGGAGCCCAGTATGACTCAGTACACTTTCTGCTCATGTTAGGAGTTCTCCGGATCAAAGCCACGGATCCTAGCATGGCTGGCATCAGGGATCAGCATAAGCAGGCACCTACTAAGGCCCAGTCCACAGCAGAGGACTGTGGGTAGTGGCCTGAGGTGAGCTGGGAACTGGGACCCATAGAACGGAAGCCAGCGGTCAGGACCAAAGTACAAACAGAAAAACAAGCCAAAAGTCAAGACTGAAGGTCGACCAGATAGAGCAAAACTTAATGCTCAGGAAGACCTTGTTGCTCAAGCAAGGCTTAACCGGAACAAGAGGCCCTTTTGCAGTCCTTCTTTCCAGGAGAACACAGTGGCCCGAGTGCTGCTCCCTGTTCACCCGCCCTGTCTGAGTGAGCAAGCAGTGAGAGGAGCAGTGAGAAGGAACAGGAGCCGTCTGCATGCCTTGCCTTCTCTCTGTCAGGGAGGGGTCCCAGCAACAGCATCTCGCCTAAAGGTCTCCCAAAGCCATGAACCAGCAGTGGGCACTAGTACAAAGCCGGATTGCATATTTGTGCATATTTATTCCTCATCATTCTCCATGTGTCTCCCTTCCCCTCCACTGCCTTT
Organism: Heloderma suspectum; assembly: GCF_057233095.1. NCBI lineage: Eukaryota > Metazoa > Chordata > Lepidosauria > Squamata > Helodermatidae > Heloderma > Heloderma suspectum. The sequence goes on from NC_139461.1 coordinate 10,232,286, forward strand.
GGCTATTGAAATGTAGATTGTAAGCTCCTTGGGGCAGAGGCCAATGTCATTTGTCATACCACTAATTGTAAAGCCACGTGTACATCGATGGAGCTGCACTGGTTACCAGTTGTTTTCCAGGCCAAATTCAAGGTGTTGGTTTTGACCTTTAAAACCCTATATGGTTCCAGCCCAACCTAGCTTAAGGAGCACCTCCAGCAACACCAGACAGGCCACTTGACAAGATCAGCCCTGGATGGCCCTCTCTCCATCCCATCAGCCAGGACAGCTAGACTGGTGGGGACGAGGGAGAGGGCCTTCTCTGTGGTGGCCCCCACTCTGTGGAACTCCCTCCCTAGGGAACTCCGCCATGCCCCCTCTTTCATGAGCTTCCGCCACACATTAAAAACGTGGTTGTTCAGGCAGCCACTTGGGGTGGGTTAGGGTATTTTTAGAAATATGATGTTTTTATTGTAGAATTTTATTGTTTTAAACTGTTCTACACTCTGTACATCGCCCAGAGTGGCTGGGTGACCAGTCAGATGGACGATTAACAAATTAAATAAATAAACAAACAAACAAACAAACAAGAGAGCTGTATTGAACTGGTGTCCTAATTCTGCCTGGTCCCAGTCTAATTAGAATCATAGAATCATAGGGTTGGAAGGGGCTGCAAGACCATCGGGTCCAACCCCCTGCTCAATGCAGGAAGCCTGATTCCCAGGCTGCCCCCTATCAAAGTACTAACCAAGGCTGAACCTGCTTAGCTTCCGAGATCAGATTAGATTCTTTTGATGACCAAGATGAAATAAGCCACTTGTGCAAAAGATGACAGTTTATTGATAGAAAACAGATGCAGAATAAATACGCAAAGAAAGCTCACACCTCTCATCAGCTGATGAAGCTGTCGCAGCGGAAGTGTCTACCTGTTCCCTCAAGACAGACAAGACGTCGCTCCCTCAGGACCAGCAATAGTTCTCCCGGCTGGCAGCGCCATTCCCCCTTGCAGTGAGATGATGATAGCAGTAACCTTCCTCATAGGACCGTTGTGGAAGGACTGCTACAAGTTAGTGTATGTGAAGCACCTTGAACATTTGAAAAGGCGAAATGTGCCATTGTAATTCATAGCATCACATATTTAGAAGCCTCAGCAGCCAGGGACAGCCCTGATTATGAAAGAAGTGGAGATTCTAATCCACATTAGCGAAGTACAAGCCACTTAGGGCTTCCCTTGCATTGTTAACAACAAGAAAGGCAAATCGCGACGTTGTTTGTGTGAGCAGCGTGTGATGCAATTAAGCCATATTGTTTTAATTTCCATTTAGGAACAGATAGGAGCAGGTGGCCCCAATGTGCATTTTCGTTTTTTCGGCCGGCTGAGTACAAAAGCTTGCCTGTGATTACAGGTATGCCGAGTGCTGTCGGTTTGCGAGGCAGCGTCTGGGCACCTGCGGTTTTTATTTTTACCTTAATGCAAGCCTTTTTCAAAACAGCTGCTTCCCCTAGAAAAGCAGGCAGCTAATTCAGCCGGCAGCCCCACTGATAAATGAAGCAAGTGAATGTGGCAACTTAACCTTTGCAAGGCCTGAGCCGTCATGTTTATTCAAACCCTTTCTTTCTTTCTTTCTTTCTTTCTTTCTTTCTTTCTTTCTTGTTTTTGCTCCAAAACTCTCCCTCTTTCTCTAAATAATGGATCTGCAATGAAATATTTATGGGGTCGGGGTCATTTGGGGCTCTTGGATGCCACACACTCAGACGCTTCTAAGCACGAAAGGTGCAATATTCAGGCACGAAGGTGGAACCTTCAGGGGAACGCCAGCTCCAGCTGGGCATTCTCTCCCAATTACAAAAGGCAGGTGTTTCTTTGGAGCTTTGTTTTTAATAGTTTTCAGTTTGTGCAAATGAGTTTTGAGAAAACAAGGCACGCTTTCAAGACAAAGGAAGTTGACCTTCCAAGAGCAAGTGCCTTTGACTTTCTTGGGAAAACTTAGGAAGCCAAGACTCAGTTCATACACCCCTGGGCTAGTGACAGGCTTCGCATGGCTGAAGAATAGCAGGGATAGGCAAGGAATCAAGCAAGGATGCTCTCAACTAGGCAAGCCCCCTGCTCAAACAACTGCAAGGAGAAGTTCTCCATATTCAGGACAAAAAAAGAACTTGAGGCTTTAAAAAAAGTGAATGTCAGAGAAACTGACGCTGACAGATTCATTCATCCAGGCCCAGGACTTGAGTGCTTAGCTCTGAAAAATCTGGGTTTGCATCCCTGAGTTTTCATCCATGTTTGTGGTACTGAATTAGGGTTGTCACCTCTCTTTTTTCCCAGCAGGCTCCTCATCTTTAAGAGCAAGCAAGTACAAAATAATCCTCTCCATGGGTGGGAATAGGCACACTTCATGAATTTGACTGCAGAGGCTGGTGGCTCCGATCTCGGTGGGGTATGAAACCCATTGCAGGTTTCAGGCGGAACCAGCCAGAACGCTAAACGAGTTATCCAATGTGCTGTAACATATCCCCAAAATAGGTTCAGCACATTGGATAGCTCCGTTAGAGTTCTAGGCGGTTCTGGATGAAACCCAGAATACAATCACAGCCCCACCAAAATTGGAGCCACAGGCTGGTGCAGATGGGTGACAATTTTCTTTCTGTTTGTTTGGATAAGAATTTACCAACATTTGCCAAGTTCTCCATATTCAGAAGAGAAAGAACTTGAGATACATTTTAAAAAAAATGAATGCAGGAGAATGTAAAAGTGACAGATTCACTCATCCGAAGCTGCTGCCCTATCCCTTCTCCCCAGGCTGAAAAAAATGCACACCCCTTGCCTTGGGGAAGAGGGAGAGGGCAGTAATCATTGGAGGGCTCCAGTTGAGAGGGGAGGATCCCAGTGGGCTGTTGTGTGGGGGTAAACAACACAGAAAGCATCTTTTACTTCTGCACTGCAAGCCCTCATGATTCCCTGGAAGGAAATGATGGCAAACGTGTCATTTCTGGCTAGATAGGAAGTAAAGCCCCTGTAGTTGGAGCAAGAACTCCATCCAGAGTCATATCACACAACACACACACACTTGCACACCCCTACATGGCCCTGGAATGATATTAGCAGGGAGATGGGGAAACGTGGCCACAATCAGAACTCCTGATTTGGCCTTTGGAGGTTTTGCTTTTAACCTGGGGCTGGGGTGGGGGGAGAGAAAGGAAAGACGCCAGCACACCTGGCTGCCATAATCAGGTATTTAAAAAGGGAAGAAAAAGAAAGAGAGCATAGGGATGATGTTATGTGTGCCTTCAAGTGTCCCTCAACCTTGAAAATAATGAGATTGATCCTCCCTGGACTTGCCACTCATCAGACATTTGAAATGGGGGAGTGGGGGGATTTCATCTCACCCTACATGACATGGAGCTCTGCACTATAAGGCTGCAGTTGCCATGCACAGTCTGTTTCGAGTGGACTCTGTGGAGCCATTATAACATGTCCAGCCATCCTGAGCCATCCAAAGGGGCTGCATGTTTTTATAAAGGACAACTAAATCAGAGAAAGTAAAACTCACTGAGCTATGGGAGCAAAACCAAAGAATCCCATGCAACCTGGAGGAGAGAAATGCCCAAGGATGCCAAATGTCGAGTGTCACAGCTGTGGAGCTCCGTGCTGCACCACTTTGGACTGTCAGCTTGTCAGATCTTATCAACTAAAAATCCATCAGGCGCAGCTCACCGCCACCTAGGCATCCTCAAGTGGGGAAATCCATGGGTTCTCTAAACGCTTTGCATAGTGGGTCCTCCACCTCCCAGCCCCAGCCAGGAATCTGTTGTCAGAGGGCATGGAAGCTTCCATGCCATGCATGGACCACAAGGACATGGGCACTTCCAGGACTCTGTGAGAGATAAGTCTTGAATCTGCAGAGCGAGTATGTTTTAGTAAGTTCTTTGACAGATTTGAAACAGTCTCTTTCCGCTTGAATTGAGACCTGCATTGACCAAATCGCTACAAACACCAAGTTCTCAGGTGGTATCATGCACATTGATCACTCAAGGTAGAGAGTACCTGGACTAGGGGTGTATGAGAATTTAGTTTTTGCTCACAAAATTTGCAAGCATGCCATGTTCGAAGTCCTGAACATGATTGTATGTGCCAGCACGTGTCCACTGCAAACATTCATCAGTTGCCGAACATGTGCTCATGTTCAATTTGCATAACTTTCCCAGTTCAATTTGTACAACTTTCCTAATTTCTGCAAATTTCCCCTGTGGACTGAATCAGCTCTGCTTTAACCCCTGGAGGAAAGTGTAATTTAAATTAGGGAATTGGGGGGAAATTGTGCAATTTTCACGTTTGATCACAGCTCGATTGGCGCCATTTGCTTGTCCTGCAAAGTGGCAGTGATCTGAAATGTGAACAGGAATCAGCCACGAGACGAGCTGTGAGGTGACGTTCAAAGAATCCTAACAATCTCGAACATCACTTCTTCGCCCATCCCTAGACTGAACCTCCACACCTATGTGCCTTAGTGACAGAATCTTGTTCACTGAACACCGTGGCATCTGGAAGGGAATTTTTCTCTTACTGTAAGTTAATGAGGTCATCATAATAACAACATGTAATGTTTGTATAGCACTTTTTAGTGCTTCACATCCATTATCTCAGGGGTGCAGAACCTCAGGCCAAATTCCTCCTGGCCTCCCAATCTGGCCCTCTGGGGTTCCCCAAATGGCCATGCCCCATTCCCCTGCCCCCTCCCTCTTTCCCCAGACCACCAATCATTTGGTGGCTTTTGTGCAGCCTTTCCCCCCAGTCTAAAAGGTTGAGATGCCTTCCCTAAAGCTTAGATACTGGCAGTTGGAGCTTTATGCTAAAATATGCTGGTGTCTTGGCTCCGCCCCTTTTGCCACTGGCCCTGCCCACTACTGGAATCCAGCCCCCAAGCACTTCCCTGAAATGGAATTCAGGCCTTGTACTGAAAGACGTTCCACAACTCTGTATTATCTGATTGTAATCCTTCCTAAACCATGTCAGGGAAATCAGTATTGTAATCCTGCATATTGCACATGGGGAAGATGGGGACTGAGGCTTAGAAAGAATGGCCTGCCTAAGGGCCCCTCCTGAGTTCATGAGATATGAACTAGGGAAAGATGAATCCAATCATTTCACTTTGTCCCACAATTTTTTGGATGATGATGATGATTTTAATACAAGTTATTTCCATCCCAAGTACAAAGACATTTACATTTTGTTGGGTAAATTCTTATCCAAACCAAACTAAAATGGAATCCTCACCCATCTGCACCTGCAAAATTCAATAGATACAGGTATTCCCACCATGGAGAGAACCATGATGTACCTGCCTGTCATGTAAAAAGATGAGGAGCCTGTCAAACAAGGAAAGCTGGCAACCTTAATTTAGCACCACAAAGATGGCTGAATACAGATGGATTCAGAGCCAGACTTTTCAGAACTAAGCACTCAAAGCCCTCTGCATCTATATATGAATCTGTCAGTTTCTGAGAGGGTTCCACTCTTAAAGTCAGCCTAGAAATAATTAGAGAGAGAAAGTTTTGCTTTCTCCAACCTTTTTTTTTTTTTTCAATATCTCAAATTCTTTCTGCCCTGTTTATGATTAAATTTGCCATTTCTGTTAAGTTCTTACAGATAAAAGAACCAAACAAAATTATAATCTGTGTTGAGTTTGATCTTGGGACTTTCTGATTTATATCCATAGTCTGGGCATATAGCTAACATGGCCTTTTGCTTATGATATTGGCTACTTGGACTAGGAAGCTCCCCATAGCTTAATCAGATAGATTCTGGGATTTTTCCCCAAGGTTTGGGAGCATCACTTGGCTTGCTCACCAGTCCCTGGAGGCTTAACATTTCAAGGTGGTGGTGGTGGGGTTCTTTACCTTTGTCAACTACTTGATTACAAGTACTCCACAACATAGTATAAAAACAGATGTAATTTTAAAGCAATCTAACATACCACTGCAAACATTATAGTCAATATAAAACTCAGGGGGGTGGGGGGAGGTGAGACCTGTCAAAACATATGCATCAATAGTGACCCATTTACATATCAAACTGAGGGGAGTTTGTCCATCGCTATCCCATCCCTCCCTTTGAATCCTATTGATTAGTAGTGCAGAAAAAGCAAGTGCTCAAACCTCTCCCATTAAAGACAATGCTCAATTTCTCTGTATTGTGTGCGGTATATGTTCATTTTTCAATGGCACCATGCAAAATAATCCCAATCCCACCCCTTGGGTCCATAATCTATAGTGTCCACTCCATGAAACTGGGTTCCAGCATTAGAGCAGTGGTGGGCAACTTGTGGCTCTCCAGATGTTCTGGCCCTTTAACTCCCATGAGCCAGCATAGCCAGTGGTGGAGGATTATGGGGGCCAAAACATCTGGAGGGTCACAAGTTGTCCACCCCTGCCTTCAAGACTAAGAACCCACTTCTTATGAGAGATATATGAGAATTTTGTTTTTGCTCACAAAACATGTGAGCATGCCCCGTTCAAAGCTCCAAACGCGAGGCTGAACACACATCTGCCAAAAATACTTGTAAATTGTCAAATACGTGCTCGCCTTCGTCTCGTTCCTGATTCCCAGTTCAATTTGCAAAAATTTCTTAATTTGAGCAACTTTCCTCTATGGATTGAATTAACCCCGCTTTAGTCTATGGAGGAAGGTTGCTCAAATTAGGAAATTTGTGCAAATTTTGAGAAATTTGCAGAAATCTCACATTTGATCACTGCTCGATTTGCACAAGTTTCATGTGAAGCAAGCAGCCATCACAAATGCAAACTGGATTCAGGCATGAGATGAGCAGCACGATGATGTTTGGAGAATGCTGGTGATCTCAAACATCGCTTGTTCGCCCATCCCCATTCCTTAGTCTTTAAGGTCAAGATTCTCTTTACATTGGCTATGACAGACTAACATGGCTACCATTTTGGAATGGACATAGTTTTGGCTACATCTGAAATCTAGCAGTCTTCTTACATTTCCACCAATGGAACTGGCATTCTTGGACAAAGCAATTCTAATGCACTGGGTTATGGAAGGGGCAAGAAACCTTGTTGGAATGCAAGGCTGAGTTGGATACTTTTATGGAGGATGTCATCAAAGCTGTTTTCAATTCTGGTGTGGCAAATTAGATCAAAGAGATCCCCTCACCCGCCACAGCAATATGATTATCTGCGTTTCTTCTCTCAGCGTACCTAGCATAACAACAGAAATGTGTCTGTTTTGACCACTGAATTATAAAGAAGAATAGAAACAACTTACATATTAAATTACAGCTGTCCTTTTGGCTGAAACAATTAACATAAAAACACTATGGGTTGGATCCAGATTTAGTCAAAGTAGACCAACCTTCTCCACAGCCTGGCTGTGGGATTCTGGGACTTGCTATCCAACACAGGTAGAGGTCCCCAGGTTGGGGAAGGCTGGAGTAGATAAATTGAATGGGTCTACTTGAAATATGACCAAGTCTGGATCCAGTCTTATAACTCCCTCATATATCTGCTCAGTTGCCACACAGGTATAATTCATAAATATACAGTATCCCAGTGTGGTCAATAGGGAAGGGATGATAATTAATAAAGCTGAGACCAAAGTTCTGTGAAAGCCTTTGGTTCAACCATCCAAGGGGCATGTCCAGCCCTGTTCCTTGAGCACCAATAACTGGAGATGCTTAGGACTGAACCTAGTTCTCTGATATGGCCTCTTCCTGATGCTTTTATGACAGCAATTTTTTTTTTCCTCCATCCCTGCTCCCACTCCTAACTAACTGGTTTCCATGTCATAGTCTTTGTGATGGGCAGAGTAGATCCTATGTAGTCAGTGATACTGAGCAATTGGTAAATGAAATGGGGTGTGTGATTATTCATCCTCCTCCAGCCCAGATGTCATAAAGTAGATGTCCCCAGTGTGCTTGCAGTCAGGAAGAGAATCTTCCTTCTACAAGATGTGAATAGTCCTCCTAGGGAAGGGAATATTAGCTAAGAAGACTGGAAATTGAAACAGAAATGTTATCGGATGCAGGAGAAGATGAAATATATTTTGCAATCATATATCTCATGCCCAAATCTCCCTATCTAGTATCTACTAGCATATCTGACAAACAATGTAAGACAAACTGATGAAATGGTGTGTGTGTGTATGGAGAGGGAGGGAGAGAGAGGGAGGGAGGGGGAGAGAGAGAGAGAGAGAGAGAGAGAGAGGGAAGGAGTGTAAAGCAATTGGCAAAACAGGGATAAACATATATTATTTAATTTCTATCAAACAAGAGAGCTTTGGCTATTGGGCAGTATAGAAATGAAATAAATGAAATTAATAAAATAAATTTCTATTCATCAGTGACAGTTAATATAAGAGCTGAAATGCAGCCCCCCAGGGTGACAGTTATAGGATGTTAGCTCTGTGGATGGAATTCCCAGGTTGCAAGAGAAGCCCGGGAGGTGGTGTTACCCTCCAAGCTCAGGCCATATGGAGTCAATGTGCCCATTCGATAAATCCAAAGGTTTTCCCTCATTTCAAGGACTGCCAGATCAGATAGTTGTTCTGCTGGAAATATTACCATGTCTGAAAGGCTGTAGCCATCAGAATTAAAGTGTTTCACCACAGGTTGTCCTGTCTCCTTTGTTATTATACCTGACTTGTGCTTTCTGAATCTTGTACGAAGATCAGTGGTGGTTTTGCAATGTTCCGCATGTGGCAACCAGGGTGTTTGAACTCAGTGACATTTAAATATATATATATATATATATACATTTGTATTTATTTATTTATTTCTACACCGCCCAATAGCCGAAGCTCTCTGGGCAGTTCACAAAAATTAAAACCAAACAACACACAATAAAACAATTTAAAATATATAGAACATTAAAACCACAATATAACAATACAACCACAATAAAACCTAGCAGCAGTGCAGGAGTTTAAAATACAGATTTAAAAACAGCAAAGATAAAAATTTAGAAAGCTAAAATGCTAAAATGCCTGGGAAAATAAAAAGGTCTTCACCTGGCACCGAAAGGAATACAATGTAGGCGCCAGGCGAACCTCACTAGGGAGCTCATTCCAGAGCCGGGGTGCCACAACAGAAAAAGCCCTCCTCCTAGTAGCCACCCGCCTCACTTCCTTTGGCAGGGGCTCACGGAGAAGGGCTGCTGATGATGATCTTAAGGTCTGGGCAGGCACATATGGGAGGAGGCGATCCTTCAGGTAACCCGGCCTCAAGCCGTTAAGTGCTTTGAATGTTAACACCAGCACTTTGAATCGGGCCCGGAAATGGACTGGCAGCCAGTGCAGCTGGAAAAGTACTGGCGTAATATGAGCTCGCTGGCCAGTCCCTGTTAACAATCTTGCTGCCCTATTTTGGACCAGCTGAAGTTTCCGGACCGTTTTCAAAGGCAGCCCCACGTATAACACATTGCAGTAATCCAGACGAGAAGTTATCAGAGCATGGATAACTGTAGCTAGGCTCTCTCTGTCCAGATAAGGGCGTAGTTGGTATACCAGCCTAAGCTGATAAAAAGTGCTCCGTGCCACTGAGTTCACCTGGGCCTCAAGTGACAGTTCTGGATCCAAGAGCACCCCCAAACTACGAACCTGATCCTTTAGGGGGAGTGCAACCCCCTCCAGAACAGGTTGAATATCACCTAGCCGGGCAGACGAACCACCCACTAACAGTACCTCCGTCTTGTCTGGATTGAGTTTCAGTTTATTAGCCCTCATCCAGTCCATTACCGTGCCCAGGCACTGATTCAGAACAGCCACTGCCTCACCTGGTTTTGATGAGAAAGAGAGATAGAGCTGGGTGTCATCTGCATATTGATGGCACCTCAGCCCACACCTCCGGATAACCTCCCCCAGCAGTTTCATGTAGATGTTAAACAGCATGGGGGATAAAATAGAGCCCTGTGGAACCCCATGGCACAATTGCCATGGCACAGAGCAATAATCCCCCAGCACCACCTTCTGGAATCGGCCATCCAAGTAGGAGCGGAACCCCTGTAGTGCAGTGCCTCCTACTCCCAACCCAGACAACCTATCCAGAAGGATACCATGGTCGATGGTATCGAAAGCCGCTGAGAGGTCCAGGAGAATCCACAGGGTCACACTCCCCCTGTCCCTCTCCCGGCAGAGGTCATCCCACAGGGCGACCAAGGCAGTTTCCATTCCAAAACCAGGCCTGAAGCCCGATTGAAATGGATCTAGATAATCCATTTCATTCAAGAGTGCCTGGAGCTGTCCTACAACCACCCGCTCAAGCACCTTGCCCAGGAAGGGGATGTTGGCCACTGGCCTATAATTGTTAACATCCTCTGGGTCCAGGTTAGGCTTTTTCAGGAGTGGTCTAATTACTGCCTCTTTTAAAGCGGCAGGCACCACTCCCTCTCTCAAGGAGGAATTTACAACCTCCTGGACCCAGCCAGACAACCCATTTGTATCCCACTTCTTTTCATCCTGCAAGGAACCCAAGGTGGCTTATATGGTCCCCCACCTTGCCATTGTATCCTCATAACATAAAGAAAAGGCAGAGGTGCTCAATTCCTACTTTGGCTCAGTCTTCTCCCAAAAGAAGGTCTATGACCCCCTGGCAAAGGTGAAGTACAGGCTGAAGGGGCAGGATTGCAGCTTGAGATCGATAGGCATATGGTCAAGGAACACTTAATTACTTTGAATGAGTTCAAATCTCCAGGGCCAGATGAGCTGCATCCTAGAGTAATAAAGGAACTGGCAGAAGAACTCTCAGAACCGCTGTCTATTCTCTTTGAGAAATCACGGAGGACGGGGGAAGTGCCAGATGACTGGAGGAGGGCTAACGTTGTCCCTATCTTCAAAAAGGGTAAAAAGGAGGAACCTGGGAACTATAGACCAGTCAGTATGACATCAATCCCTGGGAAAATTCTGGAGCAGATAAAGCAATCCATCTGGAAGCCCCTTGAAAACAATGCCGTGATTACTCGAAGCCAACATGGATTTGTCAAAAACAAGTCCTGCCAGACAAATCTGATCTCATTTTTTGATCAGGTAACCTCCCTTGTAGACCGTGGGAATGCTGTAGACATAATATACCTCAACTTCAGCAAAGCTTTCAACAAAGTGCTCCATGATATCCTGATGAGCAAACTAGCTCCAAGTGGGCTAGATGAAACAACGATCCAGTGGATCCACAGTTGGCTACAGAATTGTACTCAAAGAGTGCTTATCAATGGGAGCTTCTCAAACTGGGGAGAGGTAATGAGTGGGGTACCGCAGGGCTCAGTCTTGGGCCCAGTGCTCTTTAACATTGTTATGAATGACTTGGAGGAGGAGGCTCAGGGAATGCTGATCAGATTTTCAGATGACACAAAATTGGGCGGGATAGCTAATACTTTGGAAGACAGAAACAAAATTCAACGTCATCTGGATAGACTGGAGTGCTGGGCAGAAAACAACAGAACGACATTGAATAGGGATAAATGCCAAGTTCTGCACCTAGGAAAAAGAAACCCAATGCACAGTTACAAGATGAGGGATACATGGCTCAACAACCCTACAAGCGAGAAAGATCTTGGAATTGTTGTCGATCACAAGCTGAATAGGAGCCAACAATGTGATGTGGCTGCAAAAAAGGCAACTGCTCTTTTGGGCTGCATTAATAGAAGCATAGCTTCCAAATCCCGGGAAGTACTAGTTCCCCTCTACTCAGCACTGGTTAGGCCTCATCTGGAGTACTGTGTCCAGTTCTGTGAAGAGAGACTGAAAGAACTGGCCATGTTTAGCCTTGAGAAGACTGAGGGGAGATATGATAGCACTCTTCAAGTACTTGAAAGGTTGTCACAGAGAAGAAGGCCAGGATCTCTTCTCGATCATCCCAGAGTGCAGGACACGGAATAACAGGCTCCAGTGACAGGAAGCCAGATTCCTGATGAACATCAAGAAAAACCTCCTGACTGTCAGAGCAATATGACATTGGAACCAATTACCTAGGGAGGTGGTGGGTTCTCCCACACTGGACTGGAGACATTCAAGACGAGGCTGGACAGCCCTCTGTCAGGGATGCTCTGACTTGGATTCCTGCATTGAGCAGGGGGTTGGACTCGATGGCTTTGTAGGCCCCTTCCAGCCCTACTATTCTATGATTCTTCTATGATTCTATAACAACCCTGTGAGGTAGGTTAGGCTGAGAGTCAGTGACTTGCCCAAAGTCATCCAGTGAGCTTCATGGTCGAATGGGGACTAGAAGCCAGATCTCCTGAGTCTCACTCCAACACTATAACCACTACACCACACTGGTTCTCTCAATATATTACTTATTAGATTTGCAAGCGATGTTCTGTTTAATAAGATAGATCTTGCCAATCATTGTGCTTTTGATTGTTGTTGTTTCACACAGGTAATGCAGCACCTGTATGCACAATAATGTAATCTGGAATCACTGATGGGTGTTTTGATTTCTGCAAAAAGCAGATTTGGTGTCTGGCGGAAAGCAAGAATTGGTGGCTTGTTCATGGCTTTTATATATATTGAATGACAAGGTTGCAACCTGATTAGAATCCCTTGTAATGATTTCTTTATTTCTTTTGCGGGAAGGGTGGTGCTGGTGTTATAAAATGAAGTGTATGGTATGGAGAAAGCAAAGCCAGATAAGATAAGCAAGCATGGTTGAAAACTGAAGTCTTCCCTGTAATGAGGCCTTTAGTTTCACTGGCCTATTCAATAGTCTCTCTCTCTCTGTCTCTCTCTCTCTCTCTCTCTGTCTCTCACTGAAATAGTAAAACAAACCCTTCTAATTTGTCTGTTTTTATGTTCTTCACCATTACCAGTAGGCATGATTTTTAAAAAAAACAAAACAAAAACAAAACACACACACATTTTAATTGAGTCTATCGAAGTAAGCGTCTCTGAGTTTTTCAGAGCAGGACAGATTAAAAATCCAAATGCTCCTCCCATTGCCTTCAAGACATTTTGTATTTCATCTTGCGCATGCTCCAGCAGCCAGAAAACATACCAACTTTTATATACCATCACAGCACAGCCATATACAGTGGCAGTTAATTGGTTACTTAACTCCAGCAAGGCAAATTGGTTAATTGGTAACTTAAGTCCAAGAAGGCAAGCTCTGCCAGACCTCTGTGGATCGTTCTATATAATTTGCACTAGTGCAGTCCATGTAATTATGGAACCACAGTTTGTCTTATGCTGTGTGCATGCAAGAAGCTGCATTGGAATTTTGCGAGATCTCCCTGTGCATTTCCTTGATTGAACTTTAAATGTTGTTATACATTGTTGACTAATTTCAGTTGTTTTTGTCCTATGGTACCAACATAATTCTGACCCCATCCAGTCAATATATGCCAAGAAGAACATTAAATTAGATAGTGCCAGATATTTGTTCTGGCAATGTGTCTAGGAGTGCACCTCACAGCCCCTCCAAAAATTGTAACAGAGACAATCACCCAAATGGACCACCAGTTTTACTTCTGGAATGTAAAGTAGATATGAGAACTTTTAGAGAATAAATCCAGTAGGAAGAAAGTAATTGAGGCTTGATCAAGGTATGACCTTCTGGTCTTGCAAATCAGAAGAGAGCTGGGCTGAACTTTCAAATTTTTTTCTTTTCAGAATGGGGGGGATTCATGATGCAACATGGGCATGAAAGAGGCGGTGAGGCACATTTTGAGGGGCGGGGATACAAAGCTCACTGGTGGCCCCCGACTACTTAATTCTGATAGATGCCATTTATCTATCCTCTTCAAGGACTTGAAAGGTTGTCACAGAGAGGAAGACCAGGATCTCTTCTCCATCATCCCAGAGTACAGGACATGGAATAATGGGCTCACGTTACAAGAAGCCAGATTCCGGCTGAACATCAGGAAAAACGTCCTGACTGTGAGAGCAATACGACAATGGAACCAATTACCTGGGGAGGTGGTGGGCTCTCCCACACTGGAGGCATTCAAGATGAAGCTGGACAGCCATTTGTCAGGGATGCTCTGACTTGGATTCCTGCATTGTGCAGGGGGTTGGACTCAGTGGTCTTATAGGCCCCTTCCAACCCTACTATTTTATTTATTTATTTATTATTTAATTTATTAATCGCCCATCTGGCTGGTCACCCAGCCACTCTGGGCGATGTACAACATACAATAAAACAATAAAATTCTACAATAAAAAGATTTTCTAAAATACCCTAACCCACCCCAAATGCCTGCCTGAACAACCACGTTTTTAATGCACGACGGAAGCTCATTAAAGAGGGGGCATGACGGAGTTCCCTAGGGAGGGAGTTCCACAGAGTGGGGGCCACTACAGAAAAGGCCCTCTCCCTCGTCCCCACCAGTCTAGCTGTCCTGGCTGATGGGACAGAGAGAAGGCCATCCGAGGCTGATCTTGTTAAGCAGCCTGTCTGGTGCTGCTGGAGGCGCTCCTTAAGATAGCCTGGGCCATAACCATATAGGGTTTTAAAGGTCAAAACCAACACCTTGAATTTGGCCCAGAAAACAACTGGTAACCAGTGCAGCTCCTTCAGGACTGGAGTGATGTGATCTCGCCGGCGGCTGCCTTTAATCAGGCAAGCCGCCACATTCTGTACCAGCTGCAGCTTCCGAACCGTCTTCAAGGGTAACCCCACGTAGAGCGCATTACAGTAGTCTAAACGAGAGGAGACCAGCGCATGTACTACCGCTGGGAGCAGATGGTCGGGAAGGAAGGGGCGCAGCCGCCGTATCAGATGGAGTTGATACAGCGCTGTCCGGCTCACAGCTGACACCTGAGCCTCCATGGACAGCTGGGAGTCCAAAATGACCCCTAGGCTGCGGACCTGGTCTTTCAAGGGTAGCCGTACCCCATTCAACACCAGGTCAACATCCCCTAGCCTCCTCTTGTCTCCCACCAAAAGTACCTCGGTCTTGTCAGGGTTCAGCTTTAGCCTATTCCTCCTCATCCAGCCACTCACCGTCTCCAGACATTTGGACAGGGATTCTACGGCCAACCTTGGTGAAGATTTGAATGAGAGGTAGAGCTGCGTGTCATCTGCATATTGATGACACTGCACCCCAAACCTCCTGATGATAGCCCCCAGCGGCTTCACATAGATGTTAAATAGCATCGGGGAGAGGATGGAACCCTGTGGCACCCCACAAGTGAGTGGCCACGGGTCCGAAACCTCCTCTCCCAGTGCTACCCTCTGGTACCTGCCGGAGAGGAAGGACTGGAACCACCGCAATACGGTGTCTCCTATGCCCAACCCCTCCAGGCGGTCCAGGAGGATACCGTGGTCAACGGTATCAAAAGCTGCTGAGAGGTCGAGGAGAACAAGGAAGGAGCATTCACCCCTATCCAGAGCCCTCTTCATATCATCTACCAAGGTGACCAAGGCCGTTTCTGTCCCATGCCCAAGCCTGAAGCCCGACTGAAATGGGTCTAGATAATCAGTTTCTTCCAAGTGTGCCTTCAACTGCACCGCCACCACCCGCTCAATCACCTTGCCCAAAAATGGCAGATTTGAGACTGGGCGAAAGTTGTTCAGAACTTGAGGATCCAAGGAGGGCTTCTTTAAGAGCGGTCTTATCACTGCCTCCTTGAGGGCTGATGGCATCACTCCCTCCTCAAGGGAGGCGTTCACCACCGCCCTGATCCCCTCACCCAGTCTCTCTCTGCAGCCCATAATGAGCCACGATGGGCAAGGATCAAGTAAGCGGGTGGTCGGCCTTACAGATGAAAGCACCTTGTCCACTTCATCAGGAGGAAGAAGCTGGAACTGATCCCACAAAACCGGTTTGCCACAGGCCACCTCTTGCTCACTAACTGTGTCCACAGCGTGCAGAGTAACACACCTAATCTGATCAATTTTATCTGCAAAGTGCCTTGCCAAGGCCTCACAGGAGGCCTTAGAATGCTCCAGTGGTTCTGGAGCCACAGGACCGACCAGGCTCCAGACCACTTGGAACAGCCTCCTGGGACAGCACTCTGCAGACGCGATGGAGGCAGCATAATATTCCTTTTTTGCTGCCTTCACCGCCACGTGATAGGTTGAAGGTACAGCTCTAGCCCGTGTCTGATCGTCTTTGGAGCGAGACTTCCGCCACCAGCGCTCTAGCCGTCTCACCTCCTGTTTCAGAGCTCGTAACCACGGATTGAACCATGGTGCAGTCCAAGCCCTGTTCAGGGGGAGAGGGCATTTCGGAGCCACCCGATCTAATGCCCCAGTGATTGCGGCATTCCAGCCACCCACCAGGGTCTCGACCGAGTGGCCGTTGGCGTGCCCCAGAGAATCCCCAAGCGCATTCAGGAATCCATTTGGATCCATAAGACGCCTGGGGCGGACCATTTTAATGGGTCCTCCACCCCTGCGGAGGGGTTGTGGAACCGAGAAGTCCAACGTCACCAGATAGTGATCTGACCATGACAAGGGGGTGGTGGATATACCCCCGACATCCAGATCACTCCCCGCTTCTCCAGAAACAAACACAAGGTCTAGTGCATGACCGGCTAAATGGGTGGGCCCAGTTAAAATATGGTGCAGCTCCCAGGAGGCCATGGTCTCCATGAAGTCCCGAGGTGCTCCTGTGAGGATGGTCTCCGAATGTACGTTGAAGTCCCCCAACACCAATAAGTTAGGGGACTGTACACGCACATCAGAGACCACCCCCAGCACCTCGGCCAGGGAGTCAGTCATGCAGTGGTGTGGACGGTACACGAGCAGAATCCCCAGACTGCCCTTCGGGCCCAACCTGCAGTACATGCACTCAGCAACCTTGGTCTCCCGGAGAGGGGGTGTGGTGAAGACCAAGGACTCTCGGTAGATAGAGATAGAGTCGGTAGACTCTCGGTACTATTCTATGGTTCTATCCCTGCAGTGTTCAAAAACAATGAAGTCTTGTGTGTTGCCATGTGTAAACTTCCATGTTTACATGTACAACAATGAATGTGGGTCTAAGGAGGCCTTTAACCAGAGGTGTGGTGAGCACTCAGCGGACTTATACACTACGCTCTTAACAAAGTGGGAAATAGGGGTGGACGAAAGTGACTTACCTGTCCTCGAAGCTTGTTCGCGGTGTGGGGGAGGCGCTTCGCTGCTCCCCCCACAAAGTTCAGGCCGGGGGGGGAGGCTTCCCGCCTTGCCCGGCCAAAATTCAGGCCGGGGGGGAGGCTTCCCACCTCGCCCGGCCGAAATTCTGGCCGGGGAGGAGGCGCCTCGCCTCGCCCGGCCGCGAACTCCAAAGTTTTTTTTAAAAAAAACAAACGCCCCCGTGATAGGCTACGCGACGATTAACGTAGCCTATCATGGCTAGATCTGCAAAGTCAGCCATGATAGGCTACGTTAATTGTCACGTAGCCTATCACGGGTGACTTTAAAAAAAAAAAAAGCACGTACGCTAATGGCAGCCCCCATAGGGAGCCGCCATTCGCGTTCCTTATTTGGTCGCTGTAGTCTACGTAAATGTTTACGTAGACTACGGCGAAAATAAGGGCAACGCAAATAGCGTTGCCCTTATTTTCGCCGTAGTCTACGTAAACATTTACGTAGACTACAGCGACCAAATAGGAAAGGGAATGGCGGCTCCCTATGGGGGCCGCCATTATCCGTACGCGCTTTTTTTTTTTTAAGTCACCCGTGATAGGCTACGTGATGATTTACGTAGCCTATCACGGCTGACTTCACAAATCTAGCCGTGATAGGCTACATTAATCGTCACGTAGCCTATCATGGGGGCGTTTTTGTTTTCTTTTCTTTTCTTTTCAAATGTAAGTCCCGCCCCGGGGGGGTTGCGGGGTGCGGGGGGGGTGCGGAGGATTTCTCCCCGAAACTTGTTTGGGGGGCCGAACACGTTGGCGCTTGGCCCCCCGAAGTTTCGGGGAGAAATTGTCCGCCATCCCTAGAAATAGCTACTTCTAAAGTGGGGAGATTAGCTCAAACACTTGTAAAAGTCCAAAAACATAGTATTTTTACATATCTTTGTCCTGAACACATACATATGCACACTCATTACAGAAGAGAAATATGACTTGGTTAATATACCCACCCCCTATCTAATGGGCTTGTATACTAAATAGGCTGAATTAAAAGATAGAGGAAGATGGGGATTGGGGGAAATTAGCATTTGCCAAATTAGGAGGGGAAGATGGAACTATGGAAAAAGCAGGCAGGTAATTAGAAGACTATATGATCAAGGGAGCTCAGGTGCTGGTGATAATAGTGGGCTGTGGGGGCAGAAATAGAGATGTTTAGGAGAAATTGAAAATAGAATCATAGAATAGTCGGGTTGGAAGGGGCCTACAAGACCATTGAGTCCGACCCCCTGCTCAATGCAGGAATCCAAATCAGAGCATCCCTGACAGAGGGCTGTCCAGCCTCGTCTTGAATGCCTCCAGTGTGGGAGAGCCCACCAGCTCCCTAGGGAATTGGTTGCATTGTCATATTGCTCTAACAGTCAGGAGGTTTCTCCTGATGTTCAGCTGGAATCTGGCTTTCTGTCACTGGAGCCCAGTATTCCGTGTCCTCCACTCTGGTATGATCGAAAAGAGGACCTGGCCTTCCTCTCCATGGCAGCCTTGCAAGTACTTGAAGAGCACTATCATATCTCCCCTCAGTCTTCTCTTCTAAATAGAACAGGTGCGGCTATAATTACCTGACTTCAGAGGAAGAGGAAGCCAAAGGAACTCACTTCTTGGTTGGTTGTCAAAAGTCATAAAACTTCTGTGAGCAAAGACCACCCTCAGGGTATTAAGGAGGTATTAAAGGGGAGTGGGATAATTCTTAAATGAACAACATTTTTCCTCCTTGTATGAGAACCTTGAATAGAATCATTTATTTATTTATTTATTTATTTATTTATAACCAATTTCATTACTCTTAAATAAATTTGGAAATGAAGAAAAGCAGAATAAAACCCAACATTTCTTTGAAGACCATGTTAGTAAATAGAAGCAACCTCAGAATACATGCCAGAGAGGGTTATTGGACTGGAGGTGGGGGCAAGGAGAAAAGTTTAAAGGGCTGCAGAAATAAGTTAATTGAAATTTAGTATTCTTTCCTATTATTAGTCACCCCCTTAATAGGATTAAAGCAGCTGATCCTCCCTTTCTTTTATCCATGATCTGTCTGTCAGGGTGGAAACTGAGCCGATAGAACCCCAGAGCAGTTCTGATTCTGAGGAGGATCAGCAATCCATGGGAGTGGAGCCAGCTCATCCCTCACAGGCACAGCAGCTGGCAGAGATTCCTCCTGCCGGCATTCCTGGGAGAGATAGTGATCCTAGCAGTGAGAAAGTGTGGGAGGGGGGCTTGCTAGATGCTCGACGCAGACGCAGGGAGTGACGAGCGATGGAAGGCACGGAAAGGAGGCATAGTGCCCATTTGGCATGCAAGCAATGGCCGCCTCCCGTGGACCCAAGGGAAAGAGGGAGGATCTCTCCCTAGCCCATAAGTTCAGGATGTTCAAGTGACTCTCCTTCAAACGGGGATCAACTGCCTACTCGGAGCATAGGCTACTCTGCTGTTCCTTGCTTAGTCATTGGTGATTAGCATCTGAAAGAGTCATTAAGTTGTAAAAGGATTAAAGCCTTGAAAAGAAACCTTTCATCTGTGTCTTGAGTTGGCTATTGGAGTAGACTGAAAGAGGCCGCTAGGGCGCTCCTGACACTCTCTGCTTCTTCTCCCTTCCACCGTCACAGCAATTCTATGTTTTTATTCCCTTCTGCTCATAATAAAAGATTTTGGGTGGTTATTTCTAACTGATCCCTTTCTCTTTCCCTCCCATGTCCCATGAGTGAGAGCACTGACCAGATGTGGAAAATCTCTTGCAGATTTAGGAATACTACCATTCCATTTAGTGTGTGGAAAATTATTTCAATAATGTCAAGCCTCACCCTGTGCTTGGTTTGCCAGAAGACTCATTCGGGGGTTTCCTTTGATAACAGAAATTAACCTTCTTTGAGCCAAATTTCAGATAACGTCTACTTCAGGAGAAAACTCTGCTGGCTTTCAACATAACTGCATTTACTTGTTACTCAGAGAAATGTAATTTATTACATAATCCATCCGCCTGCAGTTTAACAGAGGCTATAAGCCTCCAGAGAAAGCCAAAGAGTTTTTCTTTGGCATTGTGCCTTTCAACACTTGCGGGGGGGGGGGGTATCTTCTGTAGTTTGCAGCAAACTGTTGGCTGTGTACCTTGGCTATGTACCCAATGGCTATGTACCCTGCCTGTCAGGAGAGACCTACCTGCCTCTACTAAGTTCTGCCATGTACTATGTATGGATTGGTTGGCACAGGGATAGCACCACCACCCTCCACAAAAGAGGGTGTAGCATAGGATAAATAATTACTACTGAAGGATCTGTTTTGTGAGCAATTTCTGAACCAAGTGCTCTGTCTGCCGTACTGTGACTAGGGATACTGGAGAAATTTGAGACGGACTAAAATGAGCTCAGATCTAGGAATCTGACCTACGGAATCCTCTGTGGAATCATAGAATAGTAGAGTTGGAAGGGGCCTACAAGACCATCGAATGCAACCCCCTGCTCAATGCAGGAATCCAAGTCAAAGCATCCCTGACAGAGGGCTGTCCAGCCTCATCTTGAATGCCTCCAGTGTGGGAAAGCCCACCATCTCCCTAGGGAATTGGTTCCATTGTTGTAGATTTCAGACATAGCCAAAACTATGTCCATTCCAAAATGGTAGCCACGTTAGTCTGTCATAGCCAAAGTACAGAGAATCTTGACCTTAAAGACTAAGAAATGGGGATGGGTGAACAAGCGATGTTTGAGATCGCCAGCATTCTCCAAACGTCATCTTGCTGCTCATCTCATGCCTGATTCCAGTTTGCATTTGTCATGGCTGCTTGCCTCAGGCTGCACAGAATCTGTGGACTTTGAGATTTCTTTTTTACTTTCCTAAAATTTGCACATATTTATTCGTTTGAAAATACACAAGTTTCTGCTGAGGAAATGTTGAATGGAATGGGGAACAATATGGTAAATGTAATGTAATAAGGTAAATTATGTAAATACTTACTTAAATACTTACATAATTATTTACGTATTTGTCTGAATGACGAAAAATAATAATTTGCACCCATCCGTGAGCGGACGACAGAGCAAAAGGCGCCTCACAATCTGCGAAACATAGACGGAGCGGATTTTATGCAGTCCGTACATCCCTAACCGTGACTAGGAAGCAGTGAGAATTTTTTTTGTTTGGGTTTTTTTAAAAGAACTTAACCAAATTCACAAATAACATCATAAGCTGGAGGGAAAGAATTTGTTTTTGAAACACACACACACACAACTGAATGTGAAAGAAGGCAAAACTGACAGAACAGGCCATCTCTAACTGACCTTCCTGACCTGCCCTTGCCTGCCGTTGCTTTTCCGTTGTCCTGACCACTTGAACTTTAGCCAGTTAACACATGTATACTAGGGACATCTGTTGCAGGGAAATCCGGCCCTTTGGGGACTCTCCGAATTTCCTTGGCACCCCCACCTCAGCTTGCATTTGTGAGCCAAGCTGCAGGCTTTTTCCTAAAATCCAGGAACTTACCTTGTTTTGCATTTTTTTTCAAAGCAACTTGCACAAATTACTATTTACAGGGAAAATGGGAAATCTGCGAGCTGGCCCGACTTGACGCGATCGAGTTGGGCCAGCTCGTGGAGAGGCGAACCAAAGTCTGGGGAGCTGAGCTTCTGAAAGCTCGGTGAATTCCGCCCCCTGGACGGATTCCTCCAACGTTCCTAATATATACACACATCACTCTATTTCTCTACACCTCCTTACTGGCAGAAGAATGTTTCAACTAACTCCACTGAAAAGCATGGTACTTAAGGTGATGTGCAAGTTGGATCTTTTATGCTCATTCAGACATAACAGTCATCAGCTGGGCCCTGTTCATGCCTTCAGTCGAACACGTGTGGGCTTAAACTGAGGAGGGGGCCTATATTCAAGCCCCACCCTGATGTTCCCATGCATGCTGGCTGTGTTATCAGGGTTCTCAATGGTGGGGAGGATTCGAAGTGTGTTCGGCTAAGTGCACTTCACATCCACCAGGACTTGGGACCCTTTGCCCACTTCCTGATAAGCATGGGATTTGACCCCAGAAAAGTGGCATTTCCGGCGTCAGCAGGAATGAAAAAATGCTCATTCTTTTAATTCTCAGATTAGATTATCGGAAGCTGGATTTCATTAGAAAGTCTGCAAAGGCTCTTAACAAGTCAACTCCCTGGAAGGCAGGTTTTTTTGTTCTTTGTTTGTTTTTGCTTTAGTTTTTGCAAATGTTGTTTTGCTAATCAGATTTGTATGGATTCTCAGTTCTTTGACATTCTGTGCCTTCTGCAGTACTGGAGAAAAATGCAAGTAAAGGGAAGCATTTGTATATTTAAACATTGAAAGTGCTTCTCAGCTTCTGTATATCTCCCCCCCCCCTTCCTCTAGCTAAAACTAATCTCCCCCTTCCTCCTCCAAAATGGGACATTCTGGTCCTATATCACCCCTTCATATGTGTTTAAAATTAATGCAAAGTAGGAAAAAAATAACCTTGGGCAAAGATTTAAATCAGTCTGCAATGAATAAATACAAAGGAGATAGATATCCTAACAGCACTGTGGGGAAGGAAGAATTGGGGAAAAAAATCTTCTGAATCTTTACTGAACTTAGAGCAGGGGTGGGGAAGGGCCATTTTGAGCAACAGAGCTGTTGAATTTGGGGCCACATTTTGGATTTCTAACATTTATGTGGCAGATTGCTGATTTTATTGTCAGCAATCTAAGTTATTGTCCTGAACAACCATCATAAATGTATGTTGAGAAAGCTAACTCCTGACTCTGCTCCATCAAGATCTTTAGTATCTAGTCAGCTGGTGTCGAACCTCAGGCCTGTGGTCCAAATTTGGCCCACCCAAGGTCCCAACCTGGCTTTCCGGGGTTCTCCAGATGGCCACACTCCTTCCCCCAGCAGCCACCCTGGAGCTTATTAGGGGAAAACTGGATTTCCTGAGACTGCTTAAAGTCCGATTCTTTTCCTTAAGTTGGGTTCTCCCTGGTATAGTTGTTGTATGCCCCAATCCCCGTATTTAGCTCAGGTATGCTAGCCTTGCCCAGGGGTGTGCCTTTCACCATGACCACAGTCAAGAGGTGTTTCCTCCCATTGTGTTAAATGAGGCTTGCCCTCTCAGGGACCACAGACATAACAGAGAAGCCTCAATTGACATGGCACATTTTAAAGCCCAATTCTTTAAGTGTAATTAAATGTAATCTCGAGTCCTATACATTGCCTTAGGAAGTGAGTACATCACAGCTTCCTTATAGATACCCTGCGGGTTACAATGGGGGCTGGTTTCTGTCTTTGTGTTTACTGCTCTCTTTCCCACAACAAACCCATTACTGTCTCCTCAAAAGTAACTCCGATTGTGGTCAATGAGATCCTGTATGTTAGAATGGGGGCTGGTTTCCCTCTTTGTGTTCTCCCCCCCCTTCTTTCCCATCACAAGCCTATGTATCTACTTGGAAGTAACTCCCATTATGTTCAACGAGGCATGCTCCTGAAATACAGGTACATCTGGACCTTCAGGGGAAAGCAGAAAGGGGGAGGAGGGGGGAAGTCTTTCTTATTGGTTGAGCAGCACCTGCCAGTGAGATGATGTTCACGCCAACCCCCACCAGGAAGTATCTTCTGTGAAGTAATTTTTACTGCTGTGGAGAATCTGCTTGTGGAACCCTGCTCACAGCAAAGCTAATTACTTTTTAAAAATCTGATACTCCACCATTAGCTTCTCCTTCCATTGCTGTGGAAACACGGCCCATGTTAGTGCTGAATTAGGTTTGCCACCTTTTTTTTCTGACAGGTTCCTAATCTTTAAGAAATATATGGCAGGCAGATACATTATGGTCCTCTCCATGCTGGGAATAGCTGTACATATTGAATTTGACTGGGGCAGATGCGGGAGAATTTCATTTGTTAATTTCTGATAAGAATTTACCATAATTTGCAAAGCTCTTCATAGTTGGGAGGGAAAGAACTTGAGATTAAAAAAATAAAAAATCAAATATGGGAGAAAGCAAAATTGCCATATTCACCCATCCCTATAACAGATCAAGGGACATCTTCCATATGATATGGACTTCTAAGATCCATAAAGGCACTCACAATTATATATTGTCAAGCTGGGGATGGGCAATTAATCAGTGCCCTTTGGGCTCAGTCAGAGACAATGAAGTTGTTACCCACACCCTGTTCGATTTCTTTTATTTATTTGTCATTTGAGGCATTAGCATACTATTTGTATACCAATGGATGGTTTTAAAAGGGGGGTTGACAAATTCATGTAGGAAAAGGCTATCAATGGCTACTCGTCCTGATCATAGAATAGTAGGGTTGAAAGGGGCATATAAGACCATCGAATCCAACCCTTTATGGCTATATGCTACCTCCAGCATCAGAGGCAGTATGCCTATGTACTCTGGTTGCTGGGGAACATGGGCAAGAGGGTGCTGTTGCACTTGTGTCCAGCTTGTGGGTTTCCCATGGGCAGCTGGTTGGCCACTGTGTGAACAGAATGCTGGACTAGGTGAACCCTTGGAGTGATTCAGCATGGCTCTTCTTATGTTCTTAATGCAATTTGAAATCTAAAATGGCAATGATGAATGAAACAATAAAGCAAACAGAAATGAATTAAACAATAAGGACTAGCATTGTAAAACTAGCATTACCAATGCTACACTCATTCAAATGTGTAGGAGAATGCCTTAACCTGATGCCCAAAAGATAGCAAAGTAGGTGCTGGGTGAACCTCTTTGGGGATGATGTTCCACAACTGTGGCATTGTAGATGAAAAAAACCCTCTCCTTTGTTGCCACCTGTCTAACCTCTGATGGTGCTGGTGCTCTAAGAGCAGCCTCAGTCAAAAAATTTAATGTTCAGGCAAGTTGATATGGGAGTAGGAGGTCTTCAGGATACCTTGGTCCAAAGCCATGAAGGGCTTTAGAGGTCAAAGCCAGCACCTTTAATTGGCTGGGAATCAAATGGGCAATCCAAAATGGTTGGGTTATGTTCCCAGTGAGCCGTCCCAGTTAAAACCTTGGCAGCTGCATCTGGAACCAATTGCAGCTTCTGAACTATCTTCAAGGGCAGCCCCATTTAAACAGGACTGTATCTATACTCATCTAAACAGGAAGTATCTAAATGGGATGTCACCAGAACATGAATCCTCCAGCCAGACTATTCCAGTCCAGGGGAGGTCACAGATGGTATGCCAGCTTAAACTGTTTGAAAGGTCTTGATTCCATTGAGGACTCCTGAAGCTCAAGTATGGGGCAGCTCTGGCTATTCTGAATTCAGAGCCTGTGCATCTCTCACTCCCTTTGCATGCATGCCCAATTTTCTCTTGAATTTCTGTACTTAACATCTCAGAGCTCCAAACTGCTCCAGCTGGGATTGAAAAGTGTTCTAAAGTGTCAATCCTGATGTTTTTCCTAAATGTGCAAAAATTGTGATAATTAATTCCATCTGTCCATCTTTTATTTATTTATTTATTTTAAAAAAAAACCCCTCTTGCCACTTGAAGAGCTGTTGAGATATGAATATTCCCAAATCTGTTGATGTCTGACAGTTCTCAAGGCTTCTCCACTAACACAGAAGAATTTTTTTCTTTTTTCTTTTGACATTTCCCTCTACGTGGTATGCATGTGCCAAAACTGAGGGAGGAATATTTATTGAAACCTGCTGCATTGATTACCCTGGTCAATTGGTGTTTTGATTGAGCTGTCTTTCATGCTGATTGACTTCCCTTCATAAGAATGTTAGTTGCAGGAACAAAGGCTATGCTGAGTCTTGTGATACTGAAAGAACATCTGTTAATGATACCCTACTATACCCATTTTCCACCTAATTACTGCTAGTGAGTATTGAGCCAAATAAGTGAGGATGTCTTGTATAATCACCCTTTGATTTAACTATTTTCTGTAGCAATTAGAGAGCAGGTATTCAGTGAACAGAACAGAATAGAACGGACACTTCTAAAAAAAAATCTGCAAGTGATACTCAATAGGGATGGATTGCAAACATTTTGAGAGATGGGCTTTGTATTGGCCCAAGGAGCGTAACCAAGTCACCTGTAGTGTTAGGGGGGCCTAGAGATCCATAATGCCTGGCTTAAGTTCATTATTAGTCCAATTCCCTTGCTAGTAAGCCTCTGAGCATGTGAAGATGAGTCAAAGGGCCGATAGCATGGCCTAGCACATTCCGTGCTAATGAGTAGAGTATCTAATCAAGATGTGCCTGGGAAGTGAAATTTGTTTGCCTTAAAGCTACAGGTGGCTGTGATGAGAACCAAGCCCTGCTAGTCTGTGCTGAGAATGAACACTAGGGGGCACTTGCTGCTGTCATGCTGCCTCATTGCTAACATGTATGGTATAAGACCCATTGTACCCCTTGGCTCTGGGTCCAGAGAAGCTGTCTGATCCAACCATTGGGTACACCTGTGTGCTGTAAGTTACCCAATAAAGTCTCCTTGTAAGTAAACCTGAATCTGATTGAACACTATCTTGGTGCTTCTAAATTAAGAGTTTGAAGCCCACGGCTGGGGCAATACAAGTTTTTAATTCAAAGCTATCTCAACACATTGGAGAATGGGCAGAAGCAGGCACAGATGTGTGTAACTTTTCTGGTAGTAAAAACCTGATGGCAGGAAGTCCAAGTGCTTAGCTGGCAGCAGCATGAGCCAGCAGCATAATGCCAAGAAGACAAAGAAAGCAACACTATATCGGGTTTCAGGAATAGGGGGGCTGTGAATAAGGCACAAGAGGTCATTTTTTCACAGTAGTCAGCATATGCAAGGACTTTTCTGGAGTACTGTGTTCCATGTTGGAACACTGCAAGACAGACATGAAAAAGTTAAAAAGTTGGTCAGCAGAATATATGATGTAATTTGGAAATGGTTTGGTCCCTCACAGATCTTTGCTTCTGTGATGTGCATATATTAGTTATTCTTTCCCGGGTTGTTTACATGTATTTATATCTACATGTATATGCTGCTAAACTGACAAAGGCCTCCAAAGCAGTGTACAACATTAAATGCAAATATCACATCTTTTAGCCATTTCATTGTACTTACAGTTAGGGTAGATAAAGGATGGTGAATGCACCCCACACACACACGCACGCACCTACGCGCACACACTTACTTATTTGAAAAATGGAGCATTAGCACCAGCATGTGTCACGTGAGCAGAGCAATACATGCACACATGAAATGCTTGGTGCAGTGTATGGCATGGGCTGGCTTCCTCTCTGTTTGCTCACTTAGTCACTGGTCTTGCCCAACAGCATTGTCTGTGAAACATTGAGAGAAGTGGCTAAGTACTTCTCAGTAAACCCAGGCCATCAGTAAGCAAGCGTTATCTCTGCCAGGACACCACTTCAGGAGCATGGGAACAGCTGGGGTGGGGGGAGCTCAGGAGAAATGGCTGGGCAGGACTGTTGCTGGCCTCCTCTCCTCCCAGCGTCCATTGCCTGAGATGGCTGCCCCACTCTGTCTAATGATAGGGCCAGCCCATCTCATCAAAAATGGAAAGCCAACTGAAGTGGGAAACAAACCAATGTGAAATGTTGTGAATCTCCCTGTTATAACATTGTTGAAGACAACTCAAAGCACAGCCCCCAAATTGGTATTTCCATTGGTATTTCATCTGGGGAGGCATGAGAATTTGGTTTCAATTTGCAAATCACTCAAAAATACCCCATTTGCAATCTAGAACATGAACAGGAGTGCATTATCTCAGAAAATGTTCTCAAATTCCTGAACTTGCCTTCATGTTTGCAAAATGCGTACTTGAAAAATGTGCAATGTTGTCATAATGCACAACTTCCTTAAACTGCACAACTTTCTCAAAATACGCAACTTTCTCAAAATACGCAACTTTCTCAAAATGGGCAATTATCTTAAAATGTGCAATGTTCTGAAAATGTACAACTCTCAAAATGTGCAACTTTTTCAAAATGTACAACTTTCTTAAAAGGTGCACACTTTAACTCACCCATGCTTTAGTCTTTGGGGGACCTTGGTGCAATTTTGGAAATCTGAGCAAATGTGGGGATTGTTTGTGCAACTTCCCCAGTCAATAGCTGTTGGTATTAGGTACTTTTCCCGCTTGCGCTAAAAGTACAGTGAGTGCAATCGCTAGCAGAGATTGAGGCGAGATGAGCAGAGAGCTGATGTTTGGAGAATTTTGGTGAGCTCAAACATCATTTGTTCGCCGATCTCTAATTTCATTGCCTGTCCCAGACTAGAACTCAGTGGTCTTATAGGCCCCTTCCAACCCTACTATTCTATGATAAGTCAAGAAAGAGTTAAGAAGATGGATCATTTGCCACTTCCAAAGTTGAGCTGGCAGGTCACAGGTGTGGTTGGTTCTTTAAAAAATAATCATTTCCATTGGTTTCAGTCAGCTGGAAAATACCTGCACCTCTTGGGGGAATTAGACCACCCCTGGAATGCCATGTTTTGGGGCCTTCCACTGGCAGAAACACTGTCAACTGTAGATTGATACCTAGGAAACTTTCTGCGTGTGTACTGGGATGAATGTGCAATTTCTATAGTGGAGTGGAGCACAGGTCTAACACTTTTTCAGAGCATCAGTGATAAGGTCATCTGCTGAAGCAGCAGGGCAATTGACAGACCATCCTTGCTCTGGGAAGTGAATGAGGTGATAATGAGGCTTTCAAGTTTTACTACTGTTTGTGACAGATTAGCATAGAAGATGAGGAAAATAATCAACAGGAGGCTGGATACCTCTTTGACTTCCTTTGATGAAGTTCCCACTTCATGCTTGCAGTTTAAATGGTACCACTTCTTCTCAAGATTGTATTCATTTCTAATTAAAAGCTAAACATTGCATTTCAGCTGGCTGAGAATCTTTGGCTAAAGCTCAACGTGTTTAACAAGTTGAACCGATGGAGTCAGAAGTGAGCACCACTGAGTTCAAAGGTGCTTACACCCAGGGGACTAGCCACAGGATTGCAGGCATGTTCATCCTAATAAATAGGGTGTTATGGCTTCCTGCCCCTTCCAACTCTATGATACTTCTGTGCTATGCACTGCTGCTCTTTGATATAAGTGTGTGTGTGTGTGTGGTTGTTGTTGTTGTTGAGCTCTTGCACTTCTGTGTAAATCATGATGATTAGCAATGGTAGCCTAATAGAACCCCCAGGTTCAGTGGCAGTATACCTTGGACTTGCAGCTCTTGGGGGGGAAACAGAATTAGGGTGGTCTGTTGCCTTGATACATTGCTGTAGGCTTCCCAGAAGAATTCTAGGTGGTTATAGTCAGAAATAGGATATTGAGCCAGACAGACCCTTGATCTGATCCAGCAAGGCTCTTATATTCTTATTTATTGTTGTTTTGTTTTGTTTTGTTTTGAATTCTTTCATCCTATTTATATCCTGCCTTCCATTAAAATGAAACTCAATCCAGACAAGTCCGAGAAGCTGTTAGTGGGTGGTTCTCCTGACTGGATGGAGGGCATTCATTCTGTTCTGGATGGGCTTGCGCTCCCCCTGCAGTAACAGTTTCATAGCTTGGGGTTCTCCTGGAGTTATCATTGTCACTTCAAGCTCAGGTGGCTACAGTGGCACAGAATGCCTTCTACCAGCCCTTATCGGGCCAGGGATGACGTAGCTTCAGTCGTCTATTTTCCTGATACCTCCAAGTTAGTTTACTGCAATGAACTCTAAGTGGGGCTGCCTTTGAAGGCTGTTCAGAATCTGCAGCTTGTGCAGACTGCAGCAGCCAGATTTATAACAGGTACTGGAGGACTGAACATATAACACTGATTCTGGTCCACTTGCATTGGTTGCCTGTATGTTTCTGAGTCCAATTCAAGGTGCTGGTTTTGACCAATAAAGCCTTACATGGCTTGGTACCACAATACCTGATGGAGCACCTCTCCTGGTATGACCCTACCTATATATGACAGTCATCATCTGAGGCCTTCCTCCAAGTGTCTCCACTGAGGGAGACTCGGAGGGTGGCAACTTCAGGAGAGGGCCTTCTCAGTGGTGTCCCCCCGATTTTCACTCTCCCTAATGAGGCCTGCCTGGTGCCAACGTTGCCATCTTTTCAGTGCCAGGTTAAGACTTTCCTCTACTCCCAGTCATTTGACAGTATACAATGGGGTTTTTTAGCTTTGTTTAATTTTATTTTATTGGGTCTTGGTAGTTTTATTGTTAATTGGTTTTTAACTTGTTTTCAAAGTGTTTAAAAATGTTGAACGTTAAAGGATTTATGGTGAATTTGATCCCACAGCTAGTGCCACCATATCTGACGCTTCACCTGGTGGAAGCAAGAGGTTTAATGCCAGTATTACCAACCCACTGCCACCACTTGATGTATTTCTCTTCCATCACCATGTGCCCTCCAGATGACCAGGGGAACTATGTTGCTTCTGTAGAAACTGCCAGCTCCAGTTCACGTGGATACTGACTTCCACGAAGCCACACTGGATAAATAATGGGTTTATTTGCTTATAAAGTAACAGTAGCAGTTCATGTTCTTCCAAAGCCAAGTAATATAATAGAACCGGAACACACAAAGGTATCTAACTACTTTTTTCTCCCTCAGCTTTCAACCCAACTCTCCCAAAGGCTCAATCCTATGCATGTTTAGACAGAAAAAGTCCCATAACTCCCAACATACCCAACATGGGAGTTACAGCACTTCTTTTCTGTCTGAACATGCATAGGATTGTGCCTTAACTGTTCTTGGAACCCCAACTGATCTAACTGCCTCACTCTTCCCTTCAGTTGTCAAACACCACAGACCAAATCACAGCCCAGGAATGAAGCTCAGTTACCATAAAGTTCCACCATCAGTACAGCTAATCCCGAGAATAAATATAATCTGACCTTTAGTAAAAACAACAGCTCCCCATTTTGCCACAGGTTTTATATTATGGCTTATAATGTTGTGAACCACCCAGAAAGCTTCGGCTAGTGAGTAATATAGAAACGAAAGGACTGAATGAATCTTATGCAGATAGGCGGCTGCCTCCAAACTTGGAGGCCACCGCCTATCCAATGCAGGGCAGGAGAAGCACGGAGGGGATCGTTCCCTCCGCGCTCCTCCTGCCCTGCCTTTTTGGCTAGACAGACGCTTTCAACTGTCTAGCCGCAGGACAGCAGAGTGGGGGAGGAGGCTGCTGGACGACACATTGGATGTGTCATACCGGCATTTATGCCTGCCCCAGAACACCCTGTTTTGGCTGCTCCACACTCCTCTTGCGAGTGCGGAACACAGGGCTCCTCCACGCTGACTCAGAGGCAGCGCAGAAGGGCAGGAAGGGCAAGTCCCAAAAAACAAGATATCCTGTGGCTGTCTAGCTGCTTCCTAGTGTCCATAGGATTGCTCCCTCCATGAATGAATGAAAAATCTCAGGGCGGATAACAACAATATTAAAGCAACAATAAAACAGCAATCAAAGTGATCTTGATAGACTGGAGTGCTGGGCAGAAAACAACAGAATAAAATTAATAGGAGTAAATGCCAAGTTCTGCACCTAGGAAAAAGAAACCAAATGCACAGTTACAAGATGGGGGAGCCTTGGCTCAAGAACACTACAAGCGAGAAGGATTTTGGAATTGTTGTAGATCACAAGCTGAATATGACCAAACAATGTGATGTGGCTGCCAAAAAGACAGATCTTATTTTGGGCTGCGTTAATAGAAGCATAGCTTCCAAACCCCAGGAAGTCCTAGTTCCCCTCTACTCAGCACTGGTTAGGCCTCATCTGGAGTACTGTGTCCAGTTCTGGGCACCGCACTTTAAGAATGATGCAGACAAGCTGGAGAGGGTTCAGAGGAGGGCAACAAAGATGATTAGGGGACTGGAAACAAAGCCCTGTGAGGAGAGATGGAAAGAACTGGGCATGTTAAGCCTTGAGAAGAGAAGACTGAGGGGAGATACGATTTGTTGTTGTTCAGTCGTTCAGTCGTGTCCGACTCTTCGTGACCCCATGGACCATAGCACGCCAGGCCTTCCTGTCCTGCGCTCTCTCCCGGAGTGTGCTCAAGTTCATATTCATTGCATCCGTGATGCTATCTAGCCATCTCATCCTCTGCCGTCCCCTTCTCCTTTTGCCTTCAGTCTTTCCCAGCATCAGGGTCTTTTCCAGGGAGTTTTCTCTTCGCATTAGGTGGCCAAAATATTGGAGCTTCAGCTTCATTATCTGTCCTTCCAATGAGCACTCAGGGTTGATTTCCTTTAGGATGGACTGATTTGACCTCCTTGCAGTCCAGGGGACTCGTAAGAGTCTTCTCCAGCACCACAGTTGGAAAGCATCAATTCTTCGGCGCTCAGCCTTCCTTATAGTCCAGCTCTCACAGCCATACATTACTACTGGGAAAACCATAGCTTTGATTAGACGGACCTTTGTCGGCAAGGTGATGTCTCTGCTTCTTACTATGCTGTCTAGGTTGGCCATAGCTTTCCTCCCAAGGAGCAAGCGTCTTTTAATTTCATGGCTACAGTCACCGTCTGCGGTGATCTTGGAGCCCAAGAAAGTAAAATCTGTCACTGCTTCCATTTCTTCCCCTTCTATATGCCAGGAAGTGATGGGGCCAGATGCCATGATCTTCGTTTTTTTAATGTGGAGTTTCAAACCAGCTTTTGCACTCTCCTCTTTCACCCTCAACAAGAGGCTCTTGAGATCCTCTTCGCTTTCTGCCATTAGGGTGGTATCGTCTGCATATCGGAGGTTGTTGATAATTCTCCCGGCAATCTTAATTCCGACCTCTGATTCATCCAACCCAGCATTTCTCATGATGTACTCTGCATATAAGTTAAATAAGCAGGGTGACAATATGCAGCCTTGTCGTACTCCTTTCCCAATTTTGAACCAATCGGTTGTTCCATGTCTGGTTCTTACTGTTGCTTCTTGACCCTCGTACAGGTTTCTCAGGAGACAGGTAAGGTGGTCTGGTACTCCCATCACTTTCAAAATTTGCCACAGTTTGTTGTGATCCACACAATCAAAGGCTTTAGCGTAGTCAATGGAGCAGAAATAGACGTTTTTCTGGAATTCTCTTGCTTTCTCCATGATGCAGCGAATGTTGGCGATTTGATCTCTAGTTCCTCTGCCTCTTCGAAACCCAGCTTGTACTTCCGGTAGTTCTCGGTTCGCATACTGCTGAAGCCTAGCTTGTAGGATTTTGAGCATCACCTTGCTGGCATGTGAAATGAGCGCAATGGTGCGGTAGTTTGAACACTCTTTGGTGTTGCCCTTCTTTGGAATTGGAATGTAAACTGACCTTTTCCAGTCTTGTGGCCATTGTTGAGTGTTCCAGATTTGTTGGCATATTGAATGCAGCAGTTTAACAGCATCATCTTTTAGGATTTTAAATAGCTCGGCTGGAATACTGTCATCTCCGCTAGCTTTGTTGTTAGTAATGCTTCCTAAGGCCCACTTGACTTCACTCTCGAGGATGTCCGGCTCAAGTTCAGTGACCGCACTATCATGGCTATCAGGGACATTCAGATCTTTCCTGTATAGTTCTTCTGTGTATTCTTGCCACCTCTTCTTAATCTCATCTGCTTCTGTTAGGTCCCTGCCTTCTTTGTCCTTTATCATGCCCGTCTTTGCACAAAACGTTCCCTTGAGATCTCCAATTTTCTTGAAGCGATCTTCCCATTCTGTTGTTTTCCTCGATTTCTTTGCATTGTTCATTTAAGAAGGCCTTCTTGTCTCTCCTTGCTATTCTCTGGAACTCTGCATTCAGTTGGCTATATCTTCCCCTTTCTCCCTTGCTTTTCGCTTCCCTTCTTTCCTCAGCTACTTGTAAAGCCTCATCAGACAGCCACTTTGCTTTCTTGCATTTCTTTTTCTTTGGGATGGATTGAGTTGCTGCCTCCTGAACAATGTGACGGACCTCCGTCCATAGTTCCTCAGGCACTCTGTCTATCAGGTCTAATCCCTGAAATCTATTCCTCACCTCCACTGTATATTCATCAGGGATATGATTTAGGTCATACCTGAAAGGTTTAGTGGTTTTCCCGACGTTCTTCAATTTAAGCCGAAATTTTGCAAGAAGCAGCTCATGATCTGAGCCACAGTCAGCTCCAGGTCTTGTTTTTACTGACTGTATGGAGCTTCTCCATCTTTGGCTGCAAAGGACATAATCAATCTGATTTCGATATTGACCATCTGGTGACGTCCATGTGTAGAGTCGCCTCTTGTGCTGTTGGAAAAGAGTGTTTGCTATGATCAGCATGTTCTCTTGGCAAAACTCTATTAGCTTTTGTCCTGCTTCATTTTGTACACCAAGGCCATGCCTGCCTGTTATCCCGGTGATTTCTTGACTTCCTACTTTAGCATTCCAATCCCCTATGATGAAGAGGACATCTTTTTTGGGTGTTAGTTCTAGAAGGTGTTGTAGGTCTTCATAGAACCGATCAACCTCAGCTTCTTCGGCCTCAGTGGTTGGGGCATAGACTTGAATTACTGTGATGTTGAATGGTTTGCCTTGGATTCGTACTGAGATCATTCTATCATTTTTAAGATTGTACCCCAGTACTGCTTTTCCCACCCTTTTGTTGACTATGAGTGCTACTCCATTTCTTCTAAGGGATTCTTGCCCACAATAGTAGATCTGATGGTCACCTGAATTAAATTCACCCATGCCTGTCCATTTTAGTTCGCTGATTCCCAAGATGTCGATGTTCAATCTTGCCATCTCATGTTTGACCACCTCCAGCTTACCTTGATTCATTGATCTGACATTCCAGGTTCCTAAACAATATTGTTCTTTACAGCATCGGATTTTCTTTTCACCGCCAGACACATCCACAGCTGAGTGTCCTTTCGGCTTTGGCCCAGCCGCTTCACTCTTTCTGGCGCTACTTGGAAATACCCTCTGCTCTTCCCCAGTAGCATATTGGACACCTTCCGACCTGAGGGGCTCATCTTCCGGCGTCATCTCTTTTAGCCTTGTGATACGTTCCATGGGGTTTTCTTGGCAAGAATACTGGAGTGGGTTGCCATTTCCTTCTCCAGTGGACCACATTTTGTCAGAACTCTCTGCCATGACCTGTCCGTCTTGGGTGGCCCTGCACGGCATAGCTTATGGCTTCACTGAGTTACGCAAGCCCCTTCGCCACAACAAGGCAGTGATCCATGAAGGGGGGAGATACGATAGTGCTCTTCAAATACTTGAAAGGTTGTCACAGAGAGGAAGGCCAGGATCTCTTCTCCATCATCCCAGAGTGCAGGACACAGAATCATGGGCTCCATGACAGGAAGCCAGATTCCAGCTGAACATCAGGAAAAACTTCCTGACTGTTAGAGCAATACAGCAACGGAACCAATGACCTAGGGAGGTAGTGGGCCCTCCCACGCTGGAGGCATTCAAGATGAGGCTAGACAGCCATCTATCAGGAATGCTTTGACTGGATTCCTGCATTGAGCAGGGGGTTGGACTCAATGGTCATTTAGGCCCCTTCCAACCCTACTATTCTATGATTCTATGAAATACAGTCAATAACATATAATAAAAGCAATAAAACCATCAGCAGTGAGGCAGTTTGCAGTGGCAACCAGGTAAACAGATGGATCTTAGCCTGGCACCAAAATTTCAATAAAATTGGTGCCAGGCATACCTCTTGAGGAGGGCATTCCAAAGCCAAGGTCCCACCACAGGGAAGGCCCTATTTTGAGTCACCCCCTGATTTTCTTCCCCTAATGGTGGGACAATATACCCCACCCCCAGGTCCTGGATCTAAGGGCATCAGTAGGCTGATACAGGCTGCTCTCCATGGCTAGAAAGGTGTGTCATGCAAATGTTGCAGCAACCAAATCGATCCTGCTCATGAAGGAAAATCCTCAAGCAATTTCATTGATTTCTCCTTGCCCCAAGCTTTGAAGAACATGAAATTAAATAGAGCATAAATTCCAAGAAACAAATTGGAATGAATAACTTCATTTGTTATTGGTGACACAAAGGTTCTGCATTCCAAAATGTATTTGTACAGCTGGGATGAGAGTGTCATTTTAATTAATTGCATCTCATTAATTAACATGAATTGTGGTACTGGGAGGTAGTTAACAATAATCTAACTGTATGGCATGCACACATGCACCAATAAAAAAGGATAAAGAACTACTGATCTAATCATCTTGGAGGAAATTTCTGTAGTTCTTGTGCATTCCATGGACCTTTTCTCCTTGTCTTGTCAGCAAGCTTTCTCTGTTAACAATGTGCAAAATTAGAGATGACTCTTCCAGTTAACAATTTTTGAGGGGCAGAACATGGAATGGATTCATCCAACTCCATCTGAACTCCAGAATTGATGGTGAAATGCAGAATTTTGCCCTCCCCATTCTGAGCACGGCACATTTTACACAAAATTATATTGGAAGTCCACCTCATTATGACTTCAAGGCTAGTACCCCTTCAAGGATTGCCAGGGTGAGAAACTGAAGTATGCTATACCGGGATTGCACCTTGTTGTATCAAAAAGAGAAACACCCCTTTAAGGACTGGAGAGGGAGAGGGTGCAATATCTGATCACATATCAAAAAGCAAGCCACCCTTTGATGGTAGGCAGTCACCCTCCATGAGATAATTTTGCTGAGAAGCAGACCGGTGACTTTGGAATGGTTTGTCTTTCAAATATCATGAGATGAGTTTAAGTGGGAAAAGGGGTTCCCCCATCCCGACCCCCATGCTCACAATAATATATGAAACTTGCAGCAAACAAATTCATCTCTCTCTTTTTGTTGTCTGGGGGGGGAGTAGTCTTTGCTTGCCTGCTTGCAGAGTTATCAATCCTGATCCAAGCTTGCAAAACATTAAACTAAACCAACACTGATAAGAAAGAAGATAAGAATGTTCTTTGGATCACACCAAAGACCGATGTAGTCCACTGTTCTTTCCCCAGCAGTTGCTAAATTAGATGCCTCCGAGAAGCCCCCAGGCAGGACATGAAGATGATAACCATAGCGAAACTCGAGCTCATTGAAGGTCTCCAAATTCCACCTTGAAGCTCATACATATTTTTCTCCAAATGTACACATTAGTTGTGTGCATATTCTTCTCCCATTGCTTTGTGCACATTTTTCAAAAGTATGCATTTTTCATGTGCATTTTTCAACAGTACGCATTTTGTCACGCACGTTTTTCAAAAGTACGTATTTTTTCATCTGTATTTTTCAAACACATACCGTCCTTATCTCTTGTCCACATCAGGTTGCAAAGGTGTTTTTTTTTTCTTTTTGCATGAACATTTGTGAGTATATTCACACATATTTTTCCAAATGCACTCATCAGTTGTGCACATCTTTGAAATGTACACATTCTTCTCCCATTGATTAAAGCATACTGGTGTGCATTTTTCAAAAGTATTCATTGTCCATGTGCTTTTTTCAAAAGTATACATTTCTTATATGCTGTCGAACACCTATTTTTGGCCCATGAATCACATTGCAAGCTCAGAAATGCATGGACTTTGCAGATTGTATTTGGGTCTGTGTTCAGTGCAGAAAGTCAAACTGGGTAGATCGTGATAAGATAAGAAATGAACTGCAATGAATTTCTCATACTTGCTTATCCCCTGTTGCTTGTTTATGGCATATGGTATTCAGAGGTATTCCTGTCACTGAACATGGGTTAGGGTTAGGGTCTAGTAATCATGCTAGTAGCCCTTCCTGAACTTGCAGAATATCTTTCAAAACTATCTAAGTGGAGGAATGGAAGGAAGGGTTATTTCTTTTTCAAAATCTGTGTGATTAATAATGATAACTTGTAATGGACAGTTATTACCTTCCAGTTCTCGTATAATTTCTGGACAGTATATAAATTGTGGGACGTTATGATGTTACCATCAGAACCTTGACAAGAGTAAGACAAGACTGAGTGTACTATAGAAATGCATTTTCTAAATCATGAACAATAGACCTTATCTGAATGTGTAGGAAGATTTTAAAAAGAAAGGGGAAAAAAAAGTCCTGAGTTAGCATGGGTCAAAAGGGTCTCTCTCTCTCTCCCTCTCTCTCTCCCTCCTATCTGGAATTATGTTGATTTGAAACGGGGCCTCAAAGAAAAGTGTTGTACACAGTTTACTCTAGTGACGAAGATATGTGGAGAATCACAAGGTCATTGTCCGACTCAAACTCACAGGAGACCTGCTGACTTTTAAGTATGCAATTTCTCCGTTTTTGCAACAAGAGTTTTGGATTGTGATAGAAGCTGACATGCATTTCTTTTAAAAAGAAGCTACTACAACCCAGGTTTTATTTTCTTTTTAAATGTACACATTTTGCAGCATCCACATGTAGGTATCAAGAGATTATCCATTTAATAGAGCCAAACACCTGGCTATTTAATAGAGGCCACCAGCCAAATCGGGTAGAAATAGCTTAGGCGGGCATATGGAGGTGCAGTCAAATTAGAACGAAGTGAATCCTTGCTTTGGCCGCAAATGTGTGGAAAATGGAACTAAATTAAGTTGCCTCAGCCCTTTCACCACCACAAACGGATATAAATTGGTTTCATTA
Organism: Heloderma suspectum; assembly: GCF_057233095.1. Taxonomy (NCBI): domain Eukaryota; kingdom Metazoa; phylum Chordata; class Lepidosauria; order Squamata; family Helodermatidae; genus Heloderma; species Heloderma suspectum. The sequence goes on from NC_139461.1 coordinate 10,270,788, forward strand.
AAAATCCCTAACATATTTTAAAGCAGCAGTCCTAAACTATTACATTTTGTGCAGTAGCCGAAAGCTACTAGCTTGGTGGCATTTTATGTAGAAAATGAACAAGGGACAAATAGAATTTTATTGCTTTCTAAATGAAAAGCCAGAGAAGTCTGAGAATAAAATTTATTTTCACATCCGGGAGAGAAAGTTCTTTTTTTCTTCTTTTTTTACTCTCTCCTTATCACTAGTTCCCAATCTTCCTTGCCCTTTGTTCCTGTTGCTTTTTCATTTGCATACCAGATGTACTATTTCCATTCTCACCCACTGCCTTTAGAAGCCTCTTGTCATGACTGTGGTGTTGCCCCAAGTCGCATTGTCTCTGAGCATGTGCAAAATGCTTTCCCTGTTCTGCCCTTGCTGGATATTGTGTTATTTATTAAATTGACCCTAGTGTTTGCATTTAGATCTGTTTTATTTTTCCCTCTGTAGTTCTATTCGAAACTGACCAGGCTTTATTACCTGCTATCATGTATTGATTGGTTGTCCCTAGGAAGAACTCCTTATCCAGATTGTACCAGTTCTTCCTCACTTGAGGAAGAAACCTCCTGTCGGCCTGCTTCTCTGCTGCTGTCTTTAGTTGCAGCTTGAAAGTCCTGGTCATGCATTGTCTTTTCACCTCATCCACCCCAATTCTTTCATGTCAACTGCCATTCCTTCTCCTTCTACAGTGAACTATTGATCCTCTCCATGTATTAGTTGCTTGATGTTTTCAATAAATTTGAAGCTTTGAATTACATGGAAATGTGGATTAGGTGTGAGTTTAGCTGCCTGGATAGATACTCAGCTAGGGATGGGCAAATGAGAAATGTCTGAGACCATCAGGATTCTCTGAACATTGTTTAGCTGCTCATCTTGTGCCTGATTCCAGTTCGCGTTTGTGATTACTGCTCACTCCACGCGAACAGGAAACATGCGCAAATCAAGCAGTGACTGAATGGGAGATTGCACAAGGTTCCCCATATTTGTGCAAATTTCCTCCATAAACTAAAGCAGGGCCGATTCAGTCTACTGAGGGAATTTGTGCAAATTAGGAAAATTGTGCAAATCAAACTGGGAAGTGGGAATGAGATGAACGCAAGCAGGTCTTCGACAATATGCAAATATTTTCAGCAGACACATGCTCACGTTTGTGTTCAGAGCTTCGAACTGGGCATGCTTGCATGTTTTTTTCCAAGTAAAAATGAATTTCTCATACATCCCTACATTCAGCCCAATGTGTGACGAGGCCAAAACGTTCCCATCTTCTAATATATATGTACACACACACACACACACACACACATGCTTTTATTTACATAATTTGTACCCACCTCTTAAACTCAGTGAGACCCACAAGGCAACTTACAGTAAGAACATTGGCCATCATCAGCAACCACAAACAGCACCCTCCAATTTTCCTGTCATTAGTAAGGGAGAACTACGTAGAGCTTCTACTTGTCTTTTAGCACTTCAGCTATGTCGACAAGGAAGTTTATTTTGCATGAGTACCTAGCTATTGAATTTACAGGCTGTATAATTACCCTCGCCAATACATCCTCCGAAACTCTATTCAGCCTATTGCAACTGTAAGACGTTAAGGAGCTATACTTGCCATTCCTTCCCACGCATCTTTTCTTCTCCTTCTTTATAATGACTGATGCGCTTGAGTTTAGTCATCACGAAATCATTTGAATCAGCATGAAGCCAATTCTTACAAGGGAATGAGCTCAAAGAGCAATGGTTAAGAGAGACTTTGGTGAATTAAATATTTAATAGCTACCGTTATGATCCAAGTGCTACTGATTGCAATGATTATACAAGTAGGTTTATTGATTTTAAATATTTATATTCCACCTCATCCTATGCTCATGGTGGCTTGCAGTCATGATTACAAACCACAATGTTGCCTATTAATAAAAACAATATCACGATCAATATAAACATCTAAAAGCAGCACTGATGTAAGTATGTCTAGCACAGGCAGGGATGGGCAAATTGTGGTCCTCCAGATGTTTGGGCCTGCAACCCATCCCTCTCCATTGGCTATGCTGGCTAAGGCAGATGGAAGTTGTAGGCTAAAGCATTACTTCTAAGCATGATTTTTTTCCCTAAATACTAAGGGTCTGAATCTTATTCTGAAATCCATCGGGGACGTGCTTTGGTGGACCTCCTTCAAGATGGCATTCCGCAACATGGGGCCACCACTATAAAAGCCCTGCTAACTGCTGAGGTCTGTTTGACCTTATGCAGTATGGAGCAACATGAAGCTTTTTTTTTTTAATTGGCTGGAGAGCGATGTAGTTAGCTTGACAGTTTTGGGCTCATTGTTGGTTTGGCTTTCTCTGCCATTGATCTCCTACCACCATCCATCCCCCTCATTAGTCCAAGGAAAACTAGGAAGACCAAGAGTAGGCAGATAGGCGTTGCAGTGAACATGCAACTATTAAGGCTGTTTTACACATCATTGTCCATGCCCTGATGATGACTTGCATGTTTAAAGGAAATGCTACAGACTGAATACTACTAATTAAGGTTTTGTTGATTACTCATAAGAAATTCTGCAAGAGTTATTGAAACTCTTTTTTTCTTCCCTCAAAACTCCTCTGATATTTCTTCAAGCAAGAGTCTCCATAGTTTGCTTAAGATAAAATTCTGGGCCAACCCACTGATGGAAGGTTTATATTACCTCACATCTCCCCAAACATGGTACTTTTCAGTGGCTTTGGTTTGCTAATTCGATGGCCTTGGAGCCTGAAAAGTCTATTTAACTATCACTGTTGATAATAGGCCAATAGAGCTATCTTCCTTTATAAACTGATCCAATCTCTTTTTAAAAGAGCCATTTAAGCCAGTGGTTGGCACCAACACTTGGGGCAGCGAACTCCACAAGTCCCTTGTATGTCATGTGAAGATGGCATGTGTACATAGATTTGTACTGACATGTGCAAGTTACTCCTGTGCTCATCAAGTGATGGATGTGTGAACCAGCCTAGGAGATCACCCTGTAGAGCTCTCCATATATGTGTACGTCTGTATACTACACACACACACACACCCGCCAAAGAGCACCTGACTGTCATAGGATATACTGGGCAGTTTCATGGTCAGCATGTTGGACTTTGACCAGAGAGACCTCAGATTGCATGAAAAAAGAAGGAGCACAATATGTCCCCAAACAACTTAAGAACACCAACTTAAGATTTTCCAGGAGTTTCTTTTCCCAGGACCAGGGAGGAACATTTCATCTCAAAGTCAACAAGCCAGTCCTAGCAGTTTTTATCTCCAACACGAGCATGTCTTTTGCATACCTGTATAGTTCATGGATCTTAATTGTCCATTTGAGACCAAGCCACCCCAAATACTTTGTAATACAACAGGGTTAGCTCTCAACAGTACCATTGCTGGGGAAATCCAATTTCTCCCAGCTACCCTAATTTACCCAGCCAATCCAGTTTCCCTCTGAGCTAACCTCATATGGAACAGGGAAGTCTGAGGGGTGGCAGATGTCATCACCCTGTGAGACATCCCTCCGCTACACCACTGCTCCCTGCCTTCCTTCTAGAGGCCCATATGCACTGAGGAAGAGGCTGACTACTCAACAAGCCCTTCCTCCATCTTCTCACTCCCTCTGCTCCCAAGCACCCCTTCCATTGTCCAAATGGAGTAAGAACTCATCTCCCCCACTCCCAACCTTCCGTCTCGACTCCCACCTGCTTCCTTCTGACAGCCTTGATGGCTGCAAGTGCGACACAGATCTCCTGTTCCTTTGTTCATTCAATCCAAAGATCCTTTCAATGGCATTCTAAAGAGTGCTAAGGAGAATGGCTCGAGCGGCGTCAAAAGAGGAGACAGTGAGGAAGTGGGTGTATTGCAAGAGCCTCTGAACAGCTCTTTAATTGAGCTGCAGCTGGAGATGATTGTGTTTGTTTCTCCTTCAGCATCTCTCATTTCCTTGCATTTCTGCTAATTCCCACTTTTGATGGGGAGTTGTTGCCATACACTTTCTAAGGAACTTGGTAAAGAAGCTGCCAGCAACTTTTTGTGCCAGTCACTCCTGGAGGCACCTGTTGTTTTTGAGCTTGGCTGAGGAGTAGCTGCTCCTTTCAGCAGGTCATTAAGTCTCCAGATCTGACCTGGCATTACAGGGGTTTAGCCTTCTTCTCAGGGTTGGGGTGGGGGCATGGTACAGGGAAATAATCTGAGGGGGCAGGCTATTGTCCTCTTGATAGCCATTCATAGCCAAAGGCTATCAATGGCTCCTAGTCTTGATGGCTATGTGCTACCTCCAGTACCAAAGGCAGTGAGCCTATGTACACCAGTTGGTGGGGAACATGGGTGGGAGGGTGATGTTGAATCCATGCCCTGCTTGTGGGTTCCTGGTCGACAGCTGGTTGGTCATTGTTTGAGCAGAGTGCTGGACTGGATGGACCCTTGGTCTGAGCCAGCAGGGCTCTTCTTATGTGCTGATGTTCTCTTGACCTGAAAGATTTTCCCATTCCCTCTGCCCCACAGTACACCTCTCCAAATGGAACGAATGGGTGGATCTGTCAGATTTCCTCATTTTACCACCTCCAACTCCATTCCATGCCAGTTCTGTTCAGGTTTTTAAAACAACAACAACAGCAACAGCATGGAAAACAATTCATATGGATTTTTTTTGCATTTTTTTAATGTGCACATCTCAAGATGTAGGCATTTTTTGTACACGTTCACCCATTGACTAAAAATCCATGGTTGTATGCATTTTTGAAATGTATGCGTTTTTCTAAGGGCACTTTTCAAATAAGCACATCTTTATCAGACACAATTTTCCTGTTCCATGAAATGCATCACAAATTCTGTACTGTATGGATTTCCAAATGCAAAGTGTAGTATCCTATGGTGCCCTTGCACTCACAGAACCCACTGTTCATGCAATGGGTCTCTGACACTGCTAAAAATAACCTGAAATGAGCAGAAATGCTCATTTCTGGAACAGGGCCAGTCAGTGGAGCTCGTAGGAGGATCTCCACTAACCTGTCCCAATCCATTTCTTGGCTCATTCTTACAAGTGTCAAAGCTCTATCGGGCAAGCAGTGGTTCCTGTGAGCACAATGGAATCAGCAGAAGTAGAGCGGCCCTGTTGGATACTGCCCAAAGTGTGTCCAGTCTGTATTTATTTCCAGGTGGATTGTGAATTGGAGAAATCCACAAACAAATCTCTGATGAAGCAGATTTGGAATCATCCTGAGCCATCAGGCACAGCCAGGCTCTTTCCACAACACATGTTGCCACTGTTGCCACTACTAACAACAATAGGATTTACCTCTATCCCACCAACCTCCACCCATTACTTGGCCAGGCATGATCCCTTAGCTCCTAGACTCCATCCTGCTTCTCAGGATCCAAGTCTCCAAAGGCATTTCTGTCAGCATCTTAGGTCTAAAGATGTGGATGTCTTATAAATGACTCAGATGACTCACCCCCATTACAAATTTGGTGTGTGTGTGTGTGTGTGTGTGTGTCTGTCTGTCTGTCTATACCACCATATACACCAACCTTTAGGTCACAATTGCGTCTTCAGGGCTGTGGTAGGAGAGTGAGCCAGGAGAGGCCCTGGAAGGATTATTCCTCAGCTGAAATCTTGTCAATCTCCATAATCAAATGGGAAATATGTGTGGAGCCTGTAATTGATCACCAAGGAGTGCCTCTCCTGGCCTACTCTGCTGCCCTTTACCACCTGGCTTACCCCCATCCCAAGGTAATAATACTTTTATCCTTTGGGAAAGGGAGCGGTGGAATGGCAGGGAAGATGAGATTTCGAGGGGGTGGGGGTGGACAGGGGATTTTTGTTGGTGGCTCCAAACTTCTGTAACTCTCTCCTCCAGTAAGTACCAGCAACCCCTTATCTGGAAACTATTAAGGAACAACCTATAACATGTTTATTGCTGCTGCTTTTATTCATTGCTGCTGATGTTTTTACTGCTGTTGCTTGATTTTATGGGGGTGTAATGTGGTTTTAATTGGAGGATTCTTCTATGATGCTTTATGGTTATTATTGTACCACCCACCATCCCCTCCCTGTAACCAAGGTAGGGATTTTGTTTCCCTTGGGAAAGGGAGCTGAGGACTGTCATGGAGGACTGAGGCAGCAGGGAGATTTGGGGAATGAGGCCGGTGAAGTGTTCACATCAAATTGAGCAGCCCAGGCCAACCAACTGGGTGCTCAGTTACTCCTGAGAAATACAGGATCCCCAATCTGTTTATTTAACTGGGTTACTTCTTCGTGAGCAATTGGGTAGAAAACCAGCTCCATGCTTTTCTTTATAAGTCCACAAGGAAAAAAGCTGAAGACTTGCCTTTTAAACATGAAGCTGGATATTCAGGAGGGGATTTGGGCTATCTGTGAGAGGCCCACACCCCCACGGATCCCTCTGTGACTACACCCCTGGTTCCATTTATTTATCACGGCCATTGATGGACCTGTCCTCCATAAATTGTAGACATGTCTTGTTTGAAAAAAGGTCCAGTGTGGATCTGAATCCTGTGTTCGTGAGAGAGAGGGGGAAGAAAAGTCAAGCTGAACTTTTTTTGTACACGAAGGTCGAAGGCGCAAGAGCGTTCTGGCAGTGCATCAATCCAGCCCGCCACCTAGTCAGCTTGACACCCGGCTTTCTGTAATGAATACATTTCTTGCATTGCTGCCTGCTTCTCGCGGCGTTGACATCTGATGATTAATATGCCTTGTCTTTTAAAAACAAACCTAATGCAAAGCCAATAATGCAAGTCCCAGCCCTTTATTGCCAAAGCTTGCAACTTGGCGTTGTTTTTGGATATATGCATAAGGGAAGAGCGATGAATGCTCACTGGAGCTCAGGAGATAGAGCCTGGAATGAATTTATGAGATGAAGAATGCACAGCGGTATGAAGGGAATGGGTCTTAAGGAGGCTCCTGGCTCACTCGTGTCTCCAGATTATGCACTGTGTGTGTCTTGAGTGTGTGCATGTTGCTGTTACAATAAGGATTTGGTGGTTGTCATTGTTGTTTTTCATATACAGTGGTCATACTGTTTGTTCTTTCTCTTGGGTAGAGTTGCCATTAAATTTCACCAACAGCAGAATCCAAGACACATGGGGCGGGGGGCCTGCTTAGGGATGGGTGAGAAACTTATTGGGTTTGCATTTTTACAGTTCCGTGCATGATTACCCCGTATGTATCTTACAGAACCAAACACAGACCTGAACATAATTTGCAGTTGGGAATCCATACATTCCCGAGTTTGTGATGTGTTCTACACCAAAAAGAAAAAAGAAGAAAAAAATGATTGACAGCATGGGCACATCTGGAAAAATGTGCAAAGAAAAATGCATACATTTCTAAAAAGCACAGAAGTTTGAGTTAGGCTACATTAAGGTATCATAGCTAATATCTATTAATCGACCACTGTTGGATCTGTCTGCCATGAATAGATGCATCCTCCAAAGTCTGACCTGGCATGGCCATTCTTATGAAAAAGTAAGTAAGTAAGTAAGCAAGCAAGAAAGAAAGAAAGATGCTCTGCCATGCCAAAAAAAAAAAAAAATCAAATCCAGAGAGCTGTTCCAACGCGATGCAGGCTGTAATGCCCGGATTAGGAATGTGTTTAGCAGAAACTGCTTATCATGCAATGCATTTCAGTGCTATCTTTGGGATGCTAAACCTTGTAATATCCTTTCGGAAATGATGTTGGATATGATCCCTTTAAAGAACCTGCACTTCTGTGTTACAGCAGCCCACAGTCGATGGACAAAAGCTTAGCTAGAAGCATTTCCTGAAGAGTTTGATTTCCTTTCCTCTTTTTTTTTTCCTTCCCAAAAGTGTTTTTAATCTAAAAACCTCTAAAAATATATGTTGAGTCACCCAAATTCTGTAATGTCAAGAATATATCTACTGAGGGAAAGTAGTGGGTGAGGAAGGGAGACAGAGAAAGATTATATCAAGTGTAAACTGTGGATAAGCAACATCTACTATAACTAATGTTTGGATACTTATTTATTTGTTGATTTGAAAATGCTTGTCATTTGGGACAGTCCAACCTCAGGGTAGTCCTACAGATATGGCAAGTAGGAAGATTGATGAAATGGGGCATTAGGACCCAGTATAAATTGGCTGGATTATATCCACCATTGTGGAAGTGAAGAGCTGAAAGGGAGCATCTTCGAGATGGAAGGCCATCTAGTCCAACCCAAAAAATCCACTGCTATAGGTGGTCATGACAATATCCAGCTCCCACACGTATTTTACAACTACCACCCAGTTGCAACTACCCCTTTCTCAAGGGAGGTACTTGAAGGAGTCATGGCAGGGCAACTGCAAGCATTCTTGGAGGATACTGATTATCTAGACTCATTTCAGTCTGGGTTTCAGAATGGGTATGAGACTGAATCAGCCTTGGTCACCCTGATGGATGATATTTACTGAGAGAAGGACAGGGGAAGTGTGACCCTGTTAATTCTACACAATCTCTCATCAGCTTTTGATACCATCGACCATGGTATCCTCCTGATTTGGCTCTGTGGGTTGGGCATTGCAGGCACTGTGTTATGGTGATTCCAGTCCTACCTGCAGGGTCCATTTCAGAGAGTAACACCACATGACTATTCCTTGGCCCCTTGGCAATTGAGTTATAGAGTTACGCAGGGTACCATCTTTTCCCCAATGCTGTTTATCATCTATAATGGGTGTGGTCATTAGGGGATTTGGAGCAAAGTACCTTCACTATACTAATGACACAAAGCTGTATCTCCCTGTGGCATGTGAATCAAGTGAGGCTGTGCAAGTCCTGATCAGTGCCAAGACTCAGTGCTGGGCTGGATAAGGGCCAATAAACTGAAGCGGAATACTGGCAAGACGGAGTCCCTTTAGGTGAGTGGTTCCCACGTCCAGGAGATAGGCTCATAGCCTGTTCTGGATGGGGTTGCACTCCCTCTGAAAGATTAGCTCCGTGGTCTGGGGGTACTCCGGGATCCATCTCTGTCATCGGCGGCCCAAGTGGCCATAGCAGCTCGGAGTGCCTTCTTTGAACTTTGACTGCTACACCAGCTACTGCCTTTCCTGCATAAACCACAATGGTGCAGGTGTTTGTAACCTCAAGACTGGATTACTGCAGTGTGGGGCTGCCCTGAAGATTGGTCCAGAAGCTGCAGCTAGTGCAGAATGCAGCAACTCGACTGTTCTCAGGCACTACATCAGAACATAAGAAGAGCCCTGCTCGGTCAGACCAAGGTTCCATCTAGTCCAGCAGTCTGTTCACACCGTGGCCAACCAACCACCCCTTTTCAGCATGTAACACCTTTGCTGAGGGAACAGCACTAGCCACCTATTTACAGCCAGGCCAGGTTTGTTCTTTTGTTCTTGGTGTGCAAAGCCCTAAACAACTTAGGACCAAGATATCTGAGAGAGCGCCTTCTCCCTTACCAGCCTGCCCAGTCCCTGAGTTCATCAGATGAGGTGCTGCTGGTGGTTTTGCATAGACCTGCAATACAACTGGAGCCCGATTGAAGTACAGGCTGCAGTGTACTGTCTCCTTCTCTGCGGAACTCCCTGGTTGTTGATGTCAGGCAGGCACCAGCGTTGTTTCATTCTTGGTGCCTGCTGAAGACATTCTTTCTTAAACTAACTTTCCCTGACTAACCAACCATGGTTTCATTGGCACAATCTGATTTTAAAGGCTTTAATTCTGTATTTTGATGATGATGATGATGATGATGATTGGACCACAAATCCCATCAGTCCTAGCCTGCAAAGCCAATGGTGAGGGATGATGGGAGCTGTAGTTCAACACCATTGTGAGGGCCACATTTTCCCCATCCCTGCCTTAAGGCATATGGCCCTCTTCATGTTGGGGTTCTGGCCATGATGAGCTGGAAGCAATGCAAACAATCCAAAGATATCCATGTCTCAAAGTTGCTGCAATTCTTGTCCCAAAGCCTCCTCCGTTTCAGCTCCTTGTGGTACATCAGAATCAGATCAGATGCTCAAGTTCTATCTCCCAAGCTTAGGAATCAGCTTTTAGGCATGGGGCAGCCACAGGGATGTACAGATGATGATTGGGATTGTGGCCCTTGGAGAGGATTTCATCATTTCTCCTGCATTGTTTTCCTAACTGAAACAGAATCCTACCTCCATGATGTTCTTTGTCCTGCAAGTCAAAGCAGACAGGTACCCATGAGATAAATGCCTGTTTTGTAAGAAGGTCATAGTTGTTTGATTGATTGATTGATTGATTGATTGATTTGTATCCTGCCTTTCTCCCCAGAAAAAAATGGCACTCAAGGTGGCTTACAATCGCAAACGAACCTTGATCAAAACAATAATAAAACAAATACATTAAACACAATTGAACACACAACAACAGAGTAAAAATACTTATGCGTTATCTGGCTCTTATTTATTGATCTAGCAATACAGCATCTGAACTTGTGATTTAAGGTATAAATCCCCAGACTGCCCACTTGTCTTTCTGACACACACACACCCTTTTCGGGGCATCAGTCTCCCCAGATCTCTTTCGGAGCCAATTAGAGAGCAGCCTTGCCTGTCTCATCCACCCTGTTTCATCTCGCTCGGAAGCAGCTCCTTTCCTCTCCGGATAGTTTTGCCTTTAATTTGTGATTATTTAAGTCCCTAAATGATATGATTTAACTCTCTGCCATTCCAGAGGCTCTGCCAGCCCAGAGGACTCGGTTTGCAATGAACTATTGTCGTAGGTGGGCGGTTTGTCATGTAGAACTAATGTTAATGGGCAGTTTACATCTGGCCTGTCTCTGCTGCTGAAAATAGAGCACATTATTAAACTTCCCATTTTATTAAGATTAAATGCCATGTTTGTTTACCTCATTGGAGAAATGCTTGAAAATTACATTCTTCTCTCTCTCTCTCTCTCTCTCTCTCTCTCTGTCTCATCTCACACACACACACACAGAGAGAGAGAGAGAGAGAGAGAGAGAGATCTGTATATACACAAGGTGTATGTTTATTTTATTTATTTATTTCATTTCTATACCCCCCAATAGCTGAAGCTGTCTGGGCAATTCACAAAAATCAAAACCACAAAGTGCAGCATGAAACGATATAATCATGAAAGCTTAAAACCACAGTATAACAGTACAACCAGAATAAAACCTGGCAACAATGCAGAGATTTAAAATGTAGATTTAAAACCCCAGAGCTAAAAGACTAGAATTCTAAAATGCTAAAATACTGGGAGAATAAAAATACTGGGAGGTCTTCATCTGGAGCCAGAAGGAGTACAAAGTAGGTGCCAGGTGAGCCTCTCTAGGGAGCTCATTCCACAGCCAGGGTGCCACAGCAGAAAAGGCCCCCCTTCTGGTAGCCACCCCCCTCATTTCCTTTGGCGGGAGCTCACAGAGAAGAACCCCTGAAGATGATTTTAGGGTCCAGGCAGGCACATATGGGAGGAGGCAATCCATCGGATAACCTGGCCCCAAGCTGTTTAGGGCTTTGAATTTTGATAGCAACACTTTCAATCAGGCCTAGACCTGGAGTGGCAGCCAGCGCAGCTGGAAAAGTACTGGTGTAATGTGCTCTCATTGGCTAGTACCCGTCAACAATCTCACTGCCCTGTTTTGGACCAGCTGAAGTTTCTGGACCATTTTCAAAGGCAGCCCCACATATTATAATGCATTACAGTAATCCAGACAATTACTGGTGTTCAGCCTAGCATATGAGGGCTTAAGTGTGTAGGGAGCTCAGAGGCACACATGCTGGCCCCACCCACAGCAGCCCCGCGTGCGCCAGTCCTGCCCCCTCCAAGCCCAGATCTCCTGCGTTGATCTGGATGGTGAGGAGGAAGATTCTCTATGCATTTGACTGAGCACGCTTGGAAGCCTGTCCATAATTGGGAACCTGTTGTTATCAGAGCTACTGACTGTGTGGAGTCTTCTAGTCATATTCAAATTATCGTCCCTAAAAGCCCCTTTCTCACCTTCCAGATCATTGGGGGGGTGGGCAGCATATACTCCCTACACACATAAACTGCGATATCTTTGGCTACAGTGTACATCAAAACACACAAATGGAAAATATTGGACAGAGTAAAAATCCCTCTAATAAGACACAAGACCTCTACTAGGTACAAGTTGTAATACTGAATGGGGACAAATTGGCATTTTTTTTAAGAGCAAGCTGAGTCTGGCACAGTGAAAGGGCCAATATCTATCAGGCATAATTGGGCAAATTAATAGCTATTCCAAGTCATATATTTTGGTTAGCATCCCATGAAACGATATGGACAGTGGCAGAGTGGAGCTTAAGGCTTAGTGGCTGCCAGACATTTTTCTCAGAGAAGCCTGGCTCTCACGAAGACACTGAATCTGTGTCTGGCCTGTTCCACTTTAGACTAGGGATGTACAGATTTTGTAAACTCTGTTCCATCTGCACTTTGTGGATCGTTAGTTGCCGTTTGTTCCATTCTCCACTCATTGGTGGAATTGGATTTTTCTAAAGTCCTGAATTTGTGCAAATTCGCATTTCTGCAGAATCGCATTTCTGTGAAAATGCACAGATCTCCCCACCACCACCCAATGTGCAAATCCCCTCCCCCCCCCCGGTGTGCATTTTCATACCGTAGACTATGGGGGAAATACACATTTTCATCCTTTAAAAAAAATGTATATTTCTACAATTAAATTTTTGAAAAATTCCAGAAAGTCAAACAAACAAACAAAAAACTTGTCTGCAAATCCACAGGATTCATGCGACTCAGAAAAAGCTGCAGAATCCACAGGTCTGATTAATAGAGATCCAAACTCATTTGATTTCATTGTGGATTTCTTGGACATCCCCACTTTACACCACCGGTGGGGCCTCACTTGATTAACTGTTATACACACATACACAGAGACAGTTCCCTCCATGTAGGAAACTGCTATGTAAGGGAGAAGGCACGAATGAGTGAGTGAGCATGCTAATGCAGGAATCCAAGCCAAAGCACCCCTGACAGGTGGCTGTCCAGCCTCGTCTTGAATGCCTCCAGTGTGGGAGAGCCCACCACCTCCCTGGGGGATTGGTTCCATTGTCGTATTGCTCTCACAGTCAGGACGTTTTTCCTGATGTTCAGCTGGAATCTTGCTTCCTCTCACTTGAGTCCATTATTCCATGTCCTGCACTCTGGGATGATCAAGAAGAGATCCTGGCCTTCCTCTCTGTGACAGCCTTTCAAGTACTAGAAGAGCGCTATCCTATCTCATTCATTACAATTTGGTTTTGACCAGAATTTGCCCAGTATGCACGTCACAGAACCAAACACAGGCACGAGTGCTATCTGTGGTCAAAATTCATACATTTCTGAGGTTGCAATGCAAGTCAGAGAAAAATATGTACAAACATATGTTAATCAATGGGAGAAAAACACGTACATTACAAAAATGTGCATAACTGATATGTACATTTGGAAAGAAAATATACGGAAATATACATGACTTGCCAGGGAAGAAGAAGAAGAAGAAAAAGAACAACAACAACAACAAGAAACCCCAAAGCTTTCAATCTGTTATGGGCATCAGTTAGAACAAGCTTCAAAGTGGAATTCAGAGAACCTCAATGAGTTAAGGCTCAACCTAGGTTTTGCTGAATTGCACATCCTTACTTGAGACCCAGGTACTTGAAGGACCCGCTGCTCCTACATGCACTTGCCAGATATTCAGAGCTTCATCTTCATCCCTTCCCCAGTCACTCCACCATCATGGAGTAGACAGCTGCTAGCTGCAGAAAAGGACTTGTTCTGCCCTGGGGCACCATATGGAATACTGTATGTATTCCATATGGGTTGGTGTTAAGACTTATGTCTGTCTAGCACCAGATGAAGACTTTACTTACCCAGACCTTTAAAAACTATAGGTGAAGCTTTGATGCTGCTGCTACCCTCTGATTTTATTATTTTTTAACCCACTATGCTGTTTTACCATTGTTTGCATATTTTGAAAGTTGTTTTTAAGACGTGGGTGAACACCTGGGGTGGCCAGGTGTCCTTGTTTACAGAGGACAGTCCTCTGTTTTGGAGAGCTGGCAGGGGACAGTTCTCAATTTGGAGGGTTTCTCTTTTGGACAGCCCAAGTCTGATTTAAAGGGAAAGCCCAGGGGCCTTGAAGTTGCCCATCAACCATTAGCACCTGCACAACAGACTGAGCAGGCACACAGGGCGCCTAGTTCAGGGGTAGGCAACCCTTTGAGCCCATGGGCACATTTGGAAATTTGAAAGACTCTCCTGGGCACATCCATAAAATGGCTGCCATGGGTGGGCATGTCTGGCCACAAAGGTCAAGTAACCTGTCCAGAGGTGTTCATCAGAAATTAAGATGACAGTAGCTAGAGGCTCCCACTTCACTTTGAAGCAATTCAAGCTGCCAGTATAAAAATATGTTCAAATAAAATTTGGGAAGAGTAAAGTATCTTGATGGGCATCAAGAAAGGTGTTTGGGGGCATATTGGTGCCCATGTCCACCACGTTGCCTACTCCCGACTAGGGATGCTGTAGAAGTCCACCATAGACTCAAATGAGGCCGGATTCCAAAGAATTCGACCTCCAGAGTCTGTGCCGGAGCAGCCACACTTCCCCCTGGCTCTGGAGAAGTTCCCATGGGGCGGCTCTCCAGCTCCCTAAAAAACATGATACGCTAATGGTGGCTGCCATTAGCTTATTGCAGGGAAGTTACAGCTTTAAATGGCATAAAATATGCCATGTATGGCTGCTAATGGCAGCCACTATTAGCATATCACGGTTTTTAGAAAGCCGCACTCCTCCAACTCCAGCGGATGCAACAGGGCTCCAGAGGACTCCACAGGGCCCCAAGCAGCCCGAATTGCCCCACAGCGGACACCCTCTGGACTGGACAGTGTGAGGTTCATACATCCCTACCCCTGATCTAGTCAGTCCACTCCACTATGGTGTGTCATATTGTATTTTTATTTAAATTCTTTTGAAAGCTGTTGTTTCTACATGTGCACCTATCCATGTGTATTTGCATATGCAAACGTTATACAAACTGCTGTCTTCACTTTCCCTCTTCCTCATGATGCATTTTCTCTTTGGGGATGATGTGTAAGTGGCCACACTACTTGCAACCCATTTTGACTGGCTGAGGCTCATACGAGTCTTGATCGGACTTGAAATGGGGCTCGCTTCCTGTCCCAGTAGCCTCCCCTGCCAGTCCCTTCTCTAACTCTCAAGTTCAACTTGCTTATTGAAATATGTTGCCTATTGAATATGTTGACTTCCTTGTGAAGTAGACTAGGGGGAAAGGACCATCAGAGATTTTTGAGCTTTCTTTGTGAAGTACTTGCAAAGCAGTTTGAGGTTCTGTGGGTGCTCTGAGAGAATATTTTCAACAGCTTTCGAGTTGAACAGATATGAATGTTCGCCCGCACATACTTGATTTAGTGTTACTTTGTTTTTGAATGGTAATTTCGGAAATTTCAAAACATTGAAAGGCCAAGTGAAAACAATGTAAACAAATAAGTAAACATTACGAAAGTGTGTTTTGTTATATAGGGAGGGCATGTATATTGAAAGGTTCTTGTGAAGTGAGATACAAATGCATCTCCTTCTTTCCCATAGCCATGAATGGCATCCATTCTCTCAAGACCGAGGGGAGAGAACTCCCCTTAGTTCAGTTTGGAAATAGGTCACCACGTTGGAGTATTTTTAGAGAACCCTTGAAAAAGATATCCACCCCACCCCCTCCAGACAGTTCTAAACTGACTCATAATGTTGGTTGCACTTTATTAAATGGGTTTAAAATGTCATCTCTCTCCCCCCAGTCTCTCTCTTTGTCCAAGCCCTAGATGCTAATCTCAGCTCAAATGGAGCTAAGCAAGCAGCCACAAGGAGACTTTCAGGGTTCCGGGGACCAGTGTGCCTGCTTGGAGATACTGTCTTTGCTGAGCTCTCTGTGAGCATTTACTGATGTCCAGGACTTGGCATAGGTTTAACTTTTAAAAGCACTCTCTCCACGCGTACAAAGACTTGTTTTCCCTTAAGAGCTGGTGAGGAACTGTGGAAGAAAATAAGATTTGACTCATATCGCATCCAAAGGCAAATTGGTATACCAAACAAGGTGGTAATTATGAGTTTTGATGCCAAAAATGGAAGGTTCTGCCCTTCTCTAGAATTCCCACAGTGTGAGGATTCTAGAAAGGATCCTGTAACTAGGGTCAAATGAGGAAAGGATCCTGTAACTAGGGATGTCAGAGAAATCCACAATGGAATCAAATGAGTTTGGATTTCTATGACCCTGACCTGCGGATTCCACAGTGGACCAGCTTTTCCTGAGTTGCATAAATTCTGCGGACTTGGAGCAGAATCATAGTCTGTTGCCTTGAGTTCCTTGAAGGAAAAGGGGGGGGGGGTGATTGCAAAATAAATAAATAAACAAACAAACAAACAAATTATATTCACTGTAATGTTATAAAATTGATATTATCCTTGTTACATTATGGTTTTATTTCTTCACTTAGGTCAGGGGTGAGCCACTTCCATGATGGGCCCAGGATCCACTTCCTACCCCCTGGTCCTGACTTTGAGCAGGTTTTTAAAGCTCTACTGCTGGAAGCCAGCAGTATTAAAGTCTTATCTGCATATTAAAGTCTCATCTGCATTTAAAGCATCATAAAGGATGGACCAGATCAAGGGCTTCTTTCAGTGTTGTGTGATAAAAACAAAAGAAAGAAAATAATTTGCATGGAAGAGTGGATGTTGCTGAATTTTTGCCTAGAAAAAGGGGACAGAGATAAGCATATTTCAAGGCAGAGTGAGATATGGAGAGAAGGATATTTATAGATATGAAGGGGGCTGGGGATAAAACACTTTCTGCTAATCCAAGAAGACATGTTGGTGCAGCAGCAGTCCCTAAGATGTCTGGATGTTTGCATCAGACAGGGGAGAGATCCCAGATGCATGCTCCATTGCCAGCATTCAAAATCCTTCAACTTGTCGGGGCACCCAGATCAAAGGCAGTTCATGCAATTAGAGTTGCCACCAAATTTTGCCAAAAGCAAAATGTGGAGGGAAATTTGGAGGTTCCTGCTTGGGGAAAATCATTGAAGGGATGTGATGGGGGGGGGGGGACTTTCAATACGGCTCAAGAAATTAGCCCCACCTGTCACTAATTTCCCACCAAGTTTTAGCAAGCTTAAAAATTCCAAGGCTAATGTGATGGTTCCTGGTTGGGTGAAACAAAGTTGAGGGAAGCAAAAATGAGTTTGATAAGAATAGCATTTTTTCTTTTCGTGTGTGTGTGTGTGTGTGTGCATGTGTGTGTTCCTACCCATGATCAAACTTCCACAGTATGTATGGGAATGGCTGGCGGTCTAGTTTGATAATGTCTCATTCTCAGGTTTCTTTCCTCTGTGCTGCTGCCTGCTTTTGACATATTAAGTTCAGGGTCAGATTGCCTGCTGTCTCATGCGGATCTCGAAGTGGAAACTGGTCTTTCACCATGTTCTCTGAACCACCCACATCCTGTTGGGGAGTGTCCTGCTCAGCTACAGAAACAGAATCGACTCTAGTCCTGTTTAGGTGTTTGCTGGAACACATAGAATCATAGAATAGTAGGGTTGGAAGGGGTCTATAAGACCATCAAGTCCAACCCTAAGGTTAAAAGTATGAAGCCCCGCCTCAACATCCCTGCATCCACAGGCTCCTCTTTAGACCTTTGTGCATTTAGACCTTCACATGTTTCCCAATTACGCATAGGTTTCTAAGTGCATTTAGCTGGACATTCTCAGAAACCTTTTTCAGAACTTCCTGTTTGGGGGGGGTGTTGGTGGTGGAGCTTGCATGCCCACCCACCTACACATATTTAGCCCTTGTGTGTTCAGGAAAATGCCTGAATGGGGCTTAAGACTTCAGCCTTTTTCAGTCTTTCCCACTTGGTGTTCCCTGAATGCATGGAGAGGGGAGAAAGATTGCACCAGCTATGTCCCCAAATTCCGTATTTTGTGAAGGTGTGAAAGGGGGCTCCGACTTACGTATGCATATAATACTCTATGTTATAATTTCTGACTACTCAATGAATAGAAGATCATCATCACAACACCAGCAATTTGAAGTTCTGCCTCCGGGAATACAACAGAAATGCAAAAAACAGAAGTATAATGCATGCTTGTTATACACCCTAACAAGCCGTGATAGGCTACGTTAATCGTCACGTAGCCTATCACGGGTGACTTTGGGGGGGAAAAAAAAGCACGTACGCAAATGGCAATGGCCCATTTTTTTTTTCCCAAAGTCACCCGTGATAGGCTACGTGACGATTAACGTAGCCTATCACGGCTGACTTTGGAAATCTAGCCGTGATAGGCTACGTTAATCGTTACGTAGCCTATCACGGGTTTTTTTTTGTTTTCTTGTTTCACTTTTTGTTTCGCGGCCGGGGAGACGGGGCGCTTCTCCCCGGCCTGAATTTCGGCCGGGCAAGGCGGGACGCCTCCCCCCCTCGCCTGAACTTCTGGGGGAGAAGCAAAGTGCCTCCCCCCCCACCGCGAAGCCAAGCTGCGAAAAGGTAAGTGACTTTCGTACATCCCTACACATGTAGGAGCTTCCACACAGTTAAGACCTCTGATGGATCATGGTTCCTGATCATGTGGAAACTCCAACATGCAGACAGCTGAACACATGGATGTGAGGGACCCATACAGAGGGGTGCACCAATGTCTTGGGCGCTCCCCCCAACCACGCCCATATAATCTGCTAGTCACTATCCCTGTAAGGAAACAGATGGTCCAATACAGGAACCCCCACAGGGTAGCAAATGGGAGAGTTCCAGTGGGAGGAAAGCAATAGCTTGCTCCATTTTCCCCAGCCACTGGGACTGGTGGGCTGGGGCTCTTGTTCTTTGTTTGACCCCAGTTGCATCTCTCCTTTGTGGCTCCCAGTGTGAATACTTATTTGGGACTTCTTGGTGTCTGCGAGGACTGTGCAGTACGTAATGCATACGAAGGTAGCCTTCCTAACCTGTTTGCATCTGCTGCTGATCCAGGCGACACAAAAAGATGAAGGAGAGAGAATTAAAAGCATACATACCCCAGAGCAGTACTGCTCATGTGACCCTCCCCCTTGCGCCCCCGCCCCCGCCACAGACACACACAAACATGTGCCCCCTCCAGCCCAGTCTCGGTGCTTGGGGCGTGGAGCAGAAAGAAGCCATCAGGTCAGATCAGAATCATGCCATGCTTTCCCTGTCGTTTCTCTGCTCCATTTTTCTTGGCCTCCTTTTTATCAATACTGCATCTGCCATGACCCATAAGCTCACACCTTCATTTTCCTCTGGTGCACAGGGCTGTTTTGATTTATTGTTATTATTTTAATCCTAGCTCTCTGCATCTGTTGGTGCTCCTCTCAGGAGAAGTCATCCCAGTCTCTCCATTGGCATTCAACAAGAAGGAAACAAAATCCAGTGTGCTCTGTCTTTGAGCCACTCGACAGGCTATGGGGTGCTAGAGTCCAGAGTGGTCGGATCCCAGAGTGTACTAGGGATGGGACAAGCATTTGAAGCAGGGGTGCTAGGCCATATGGGTGCCCCTGCTTGAATTACAGTGAGCAAATCTTGGGAGGTGCACCCCTCCTTGGGCAGCCCCCATACCAGGGTTCTGTTTGCCCACATGCCCTCCTTCACCTGCTACCCCCTCTCCCTTCCCCACAGGCAGATTGAGCACTCTCACCTTGGGGAAAGGGGGATGGGTAGCATGGGATGGGTGAGAATTTTGTTTCAGTTCAGTTTTGGTAAGAATTTACCAAAATCCACACAATTATCCATATTTGCGGGGCAGGGGGGAGATTTATAACATTTGAAAGTGCGAGAAATTGAAACTGAAAAATTCATCCATCTAGGCCCAGGGCTTTGAGTGCTTTGCTCTTAAAAGTCTGGGTCTGAATCCCTATGAATGTAACCACGTTGGTGCTGAATTAGGTGTCATGACCCAGAAGTCCAGCAGTGACATGCACTCTGAGGCCAAAGAACCAGTGGTGCCAACAGAGGAGTCTCCAGATCTGAGACCCACTGCAAAATGACCAGAGGCCACTGAGCATGAACTGTCGGAGACCTCTGAGCCCAGACAACCAGAGACCTCTGAGCCCAGACAACCAGAGACTTCTGAGCCCAAACAACCAGAGACCTCTGAGCCCAAACAACCAGAGACCTCTGAGCCCAGACAACCAGAGACTTCTGAGCCCAAACAACCAGAGACCTCTGAGCCCAAACAACCAGAGACCTCTGAGCCCAAACAACCAGAGACCTCTGAGCCCAAACAACCAGAGACCTCTGAGCCCAAACAACCAGAGACCTCTGAGCCCAAACAACCAGAGACCTCGTTGGAGCAAGTTGCTCGCTAGGAGCTCTCCTGGGTACCGCCTTATCTCTTGCCTTGTCTCCTGCTTTTTTGCTTTGCTGCCTGGCTGCCTTGTACTGAGTCCCATGGGCTTCTGCGCAGTCCAGAACAGGACGTTAAGGCTGCCACCTCTTCTTTTTTAATCTGACAGGCTTTTCATCCTGAACAGCTATGTAGCAGGCTGAGAGTAGCAGTACCTGTTGGATTTGGCTGGTGCAGATGGGTGAGAATTTTGTTTCAGTTCATTTCTGATAAGACTTTACCAAAATTCTCAAAGTTCTTCATATTTGGGAGTGAAAGACCTTGAGTTTTAAAGATACAGAATGTGGGAGAAAGCAAAACTGACATACTGGCCCATTCCTCTGGGTAGCAAGTGATGGCAGAGACCAGGAATAACTCATGGTGTCTTTTCTTCCCAGGGATATTAGACAACAGGTTCCATCAACTCCGGTGAGAAAAGATGCTCAGGTAGTCATTTCGGAGAGGCTGGCTAGGCCTCTCTGATCATCACTGGATGCTGCCCTGTCCTGCTTTTCCACGGTGCCCTTTCGGAAAGGTGGACTGGCCTTGTGCCCTTCAGACATTAACATCAGAGGCTTGAAGGACCGTCTTCTGAATTACTTGTGACTGCAAGTAGAGGGTCTTATTTTTGAATGCTCCACCACAGTAACATGAAATCCTCTCTATGTACTGAAGTATTACTGAGGATTTGCTAAACGTTTGTACCTGTTGACTTCAGGCAGGGAGGTTTGGTTTTGTTCCTCATTGGAAAATATTCCAAAATATGACAGCCCAGAATTCCACGATTGTGGAATCAACTGCTTCGTTCTGCATCATGGCTGAAATTTTAGAAATTCTCCAGGTTAACTGGGATGGCAGGAGGAATGCCACGTGGGGCAGAGTGAACCCACAGCAGCCAAGTGTGAGCAAAGGCACATCAAAACCTCCTTGGTCCATTGACTCCATCAGAGACACAGCATTGTCTCTGAAAGAGGCTTTACCTCGGACGTTTCATAAGAAAGCCTCTCCTACTTACAGGACATAAAACCATGTGTTAGGAGAATTCTCTCCACCTTCACCTATGGCAGGGACTGATGCTGGGCAGGTAAATAATCCCCCCACAGTTTGTTTCTGCCAAATGCGCCAGAAGCAACAGTGCCCACAGCTGCTAAATCTTTCTCTGCTGTCTCTTCCTGGTGCCTTTCCTGGAGAAAATGCCAGCTCCTCCAGTCTTGAGCAGGAAAGTTGGTTGCAGCCTTTTTGGAGCTCGCGCTGAAAGGGGCAATGGAGGAAGGGGGTAGGCCTCTTCTCTCCCCAATAGGTTAAGCAGCTTCTGGGGAGCGGAGGTTGTCGTTTCTCAGGTTAAAAAGCTGCTCCTCACTCCTGGCTTGCGTCTGTGTCTCTTGCTTCTCGGATCGGGTCTCTGTTCATCTTCCCATCTCTTCTCCACCACCACCCCCATCTCCTTTTCCCACTTTTTATGCAGTGTCAGACGGCTTTTCTCCTCCCATCAGCCTCTTCACCCCCTCCCTCTTCCAAGTGAAAGCCATCACCATGATTCGCACACGCATGTGCCGGCTGGCGCTACTGTTCATTTGTGCCACCGCCGCTTGCCGCTACTCTGGCAAAGCCGGTCTCCTTGAGCCCAGCGTTTGGAAGGGTGCAGAGCACCCTGGCAGCACTGTGATGGGTCTGAAGGATGCCGGGTAAGAGCTGGCGAGCCCCGCTGATCCCTCACATCAAGGCACTCTCATCCGCACTTTCAGCCCTCCCGGTACTCAGCTGTACCTTTCAGCCTTGTTATGCTTCCAGTTATTGCATTTCCAGCGTAATGTCTGAAGGGGGAACTTGTGCCGTAAGGATCTGGAAGAGCTTCTAACACTTCTGACTTCCAAAGCTGCTGTGTCTGCTGTACAAGCTGAGCTGAAACGTCTTATATTTTTTACAAACTTTTTTTGGCCGCGGGGGAGGGGGGTTGACAGTGCTGACAAACACCCTTTGAGCATGTCTTGCAAAGTGTACCATTATTCCTCGGAGTGTTCAGTATTGTCTACACTAGGTATAGGCCACCTGGTACCTTACAGAGCCTTTGGACTACAACTCCCATTACTCACAGAGCCTTGGTTATGCTGGCTGGGGCTGTTGGGAGTTGCAGTCTAAACTATCTGGAGGGCTTCACGTTGCCCACCCTTGGGTCTATATGAACTGGAAACAGCTCTCCAGAATTTCAGGCAGTGATACTTCCCAGCCCCACATGGGGATGCCAGGGATTGAACCTGGGACTTTCTGCATGCAAAGCAGGAGCTCTCCAACTTGGTTACAATCCTTCACCTATTGCCTTTGCTCTCAATTAAGGATGGGCAGACCTACTTTGGTATGGGTTGTGCCTCACTCACCGGGCCCCCACCAGCCGCCTGCCCTTGCTCGCCATGTACAGGGAGTCACCACATGGTCCACGAGCATTTGGTGCCCAGCCACCCAATCCCTTGCTGAGCCATTCCACATAAAAATGGCAGCTTGGCCTTTTTCATAAAGGCTGACGTTATGCAAATGGTGGCCCTAAAGCGGCCATTTATGCAAGTTTACAGGCCTAAATGACCATTTCTGCCTGTAACCTTGCATAAATGGTCGCTTTACAACCACCATTTGGGTAAAATAGGGCTTACAAAGAAGGCCAAGCTGCCGTTTTCTGGCTTAGCAAGGGATCGGGGATCCCCGCACTTGCCCAACAATGTGCGCACCAAGTCAGGCAAGCACAGGGATCCACACTCTGGTGTCCAGGGGGGCCAGCTGGAGATTGCTTGCTAGGCCTCGAGCCCCAGCCAAATGTTAGCAACATCCCTGCTCTCAATGGCCCTCACTTGCCCTCAGTGATAATACCATGTTTGGCAAATCTGATTGGCATTACAGTGTTGTCCCACTATCCCATCCACTGTGTGGAATCACTCATGTTATTACTTATTTCAGAAAGAGGGGGAAAAATTAGCAATGAGGGAAATAAAATTCGTACCAAACAAAATGTGGAGTGGGCGGGGAGTGACTTTTTTTTTAATGGAAAATGTCTACCCCAGTTAAATTGCTGGTTACTTCCAAGAATTATAACTGGAGAATATTTGTCACAGCTCAGGTCAAAATTCTGAGCTGGAGAAGAGCAATGTATCTGGATGTCCAGGTTCCCAGACTAAAACCTTCAGAATCAAAGCGAGCATCAGGGATTTTTTACTGTACTGATTGTATTTATAGACTCATCCCTATTTTATAAATGGGATGTTACGCCAGGTTTCCCACTGATACGTGTTTTGCATGAAAAGAGATGTGGTGGCTGATGGTGGAGAAAAATCTAATAACTTTGCAGTGCAATATTTCCGGCCTGTAATCCAACAACTCATTTAAAACTCATGATGAGAATGTAACTGAAGAACAGCAACTGAATCTGACTGTGAAGCACTCATTTTATTACTATATATAAAAAGGGATGAGGAAAATCCAGGAGCAAATTATCTAAGTTTGTCTTTCTTTTCTTTTCTTTTCTTTTCAAGTAGATTCTAAACTCTTGAAAGTCTTTTTGTATAGAAGCTACCGCATTTTCATTGAGCCCAGAGCTGACATCTGAGCGGGCATTTTGAAGCAAAGAAGGCAATACCACTGGGTTGGGTGGGACCGTACATTGGGCAGGTTGGACATTTGCCCTTGTTCTAGTATTGCAATTAGTATAGGTAAAGAAAGCACTGCAGGCAACTGTAAGAAAGTGAATTCCACAACTTGTTCTTGGTGGTATCTAGAACAGAATCAATGCACATGTTGCAATACAGAATAGGTTGGGTAGATCCTTTGAAATAAATGGGAATTAAGTTTGTCATGAAATCAATGGGCCTTAAGTAACTAAGAAGTCCCAATGAATTCAGTGTATCTTCTACTCAAGGATTGTATCCAATGATAGTCTAATCTTAGCCCCATGCATTTAAATAGGTCTACTCGAATAGGATTAATATTGGATGTTGTTCAGTCGTTAAGTCGTGTCCGACTCTTCGTGACCCCATGGACCATAGCACGCCAGGCCTTCCTGTCCTCCGCTCTCTCCCGGAGTGTGCTCAAGTTCATATTCATTGCATCGGTGATCCTACAATCCTAAATTTGACTTAGTCTGGATTTAACTCAAAATACGCAACCTAATGATATATGAACTCCCCCACTTCACCTGCACCCCAAACCTTATTTAGACCACTAATTATGCTGACCATTAAAAAAAAAATGTGATGGCTTCTCCCCATGACTTCTAAATTGTCTCATAGTGTTTTCAGCTGTGTGCATTCTCATTGACTAAGCTCCTTTCCAGATGCCCTGGCCTGTGATTGGCTGCAGAAATGAGGAGGACAGAAGGTGTCAGCAGCTCTGACACCATTGTTGGTCATAAATCTGTCCACTAGATAGTGATGTATGAACCCCCCCACTGTCCAGTCCGGGGGGGGGGGGGTCTGCGGAGGGGCAATCCGGGCCACTCAGGGCCCTGCAGAAACCTCCAGAGCCCAGCTGCATCCACTGGAGTTGGCAGAGTGGCTCTCTGGCTCCCTAGAAGACATGATCTATACATGGTTGCAATTTAGGGCAAAGTCAGTGCTTTACGGCTGCAAATTATGTACAGTACGCCATTTACAGCTGTATTTTTTCCCCGCAATAGGCTAATGGCAGCTGCCATTAGCAGATTGTGTCTCCTAGGGAGCTGGAGAGCCACTCCACGGGAAATCCTGCAGAACCGGAGTTAAGTGCAGCTGCTCTGCTGCGGACTTCGGAGGTTGGATTCTTTGGAATCCGGCCTCATTTGAGTCTGCGGCGGATTTCCAGCATCCCTACCACCAGATGCCAAGTGACTGCCACTCTAGAGAAGGTGCTTGTTTCAGTGACATGCATTTCACTCTTTCCCATCTTCACCTCCATGCAAGTGGAATCTGCCTGTAAGCAGCGTCCCAGTAGTGGTGGTGATCATGGACAATGGTTGGGAATAGGAAGCTACATTTCATCAATAGGGATACTAAGGTTGTACTAAAACACAGAAGTGTTTCTAAAGTGATCAGAAAAGAAGGGCAATTTCTCACTGAGACCACATGAGTGGTAAAAGTAAAGTAAGCTCTGGGCATGTGCGGCCAATGGCCTTACCCCATCTGATGAGTGCAGGCACAAAAGACAGAGATCAGCTCAAAGTATGTCTTGTTTCTAATTATTACAGATGGATTAAGAGTTTCTTGGGAATAGTGTTCATAGTAGTTCATAGTAATAAAATGCTAGAATTCCAAGCAGTGCAAATTGCAAACCTGTTTTATTGTGAGTTTTATCAGCTGTGCTAAAGCAAAAGAGAGAGAGATCTTTCCCAAGGAGATAATAATGTGCATTTCAATAATGGGAAAAGCAAGGGGAGAGGGAAGAGGCGAAAAGAGAAGAGGGAGAACCCTCATCCCCAGTAACTAATAACCTAAATTGGCCAGGGCAGTGCTCAAATTACAGTGGACGAGGCACAAGACCCTTAATGAATTCCAGAAGCCCCAACCCATAACCTCCCCTAATTTAGACAAATGGTGTTCTCCATAGCCAGGGCCTAAGCATCATGTTTCGAGGCTCAGTACAAACTTCCAACACCATCCCCATCCTACACACATACCATGATCCTTGTACAATATCATGAGTTTTACTTTTATCCAGATGTTGCAGTATAGTGTTTGTGTGTGTATCTGTGTGTGTGTGTGTGTGTAAACTACACATTTCCTAGCATATATTTTGGGCCTTTAAATCCTACCAGCAACCCTTGATCCCACTATCTCTGGGATCAATATCTCCATTTATTACGGTACTTTGTCCCTCTTGCCAGCTGTCATTCTTTCTTACCTATGCACAAAGAACCCTGGGGCTAGTAGTTCTTGAGGGAGCATGTCACAGAGGAAAACACAAAGCTCACTATGTCACTTCATGTCCTGGTTTAACTGGACAAGCACACACTCTCTGTTCTTGAGAAGGGCCTACGCTAACAACAGAGTTTAGCTTGCTCTGCTCCATCACTGGTTCTCTGTCCCGCTCCAGTATGAGCAACAGTTTCTATAAATATCCTCAAGGATGATCTGCAATTTAGCCTCAATCCCCCATCATGGTAATGCGTTTGCAGCCTCAACTGGGATCCCTGGATTTTTGGGTCCTGGTAAAGTGTTCCCTTCCCCCATTTTGGGGCCCTATTTATACCTTAAAAAATAGGGCTGTGCACGGACTCACACTCTGCTTTGGATGCCACTTTGGACCTTCCAAAGCTGCCCCGCTCCTCTTCAGATCATTTCAGACCCCCTCCACTTTGATTTGGATCCGAATCCAAAGCAGGATTTGGACATCCGAATCACTCGTTTGGGGCATTTTCCCATTGACTTGCATGAGAAAACACAAACAGCCATAACTTTTTCAGTTTTCATGCTATGTACATGAGAATTGGGGAACTCTCAGCTGCCCTGGAGCGGTGTCCACCTGCAAAATTCCAGGTAATTTGGCCCAGTACATTTTGTGTTAGGTGCAGATGAAATTTGATTTTGTCAACGAAATTTCTCAAAGCAAAGATCCAAACTTTTAAGTGCTTGCACAGAAGTGCATGAAAGTTGGGTAACAGACCCCCTGGAGGGCATCTCACCTGCCAAATCTGAGACAGTTTGTCCCACTAGTTTTTGTGCAAGGTGCAGGTGAAATTTGATTTTGTCAAGGAAATCTCAAAAAGCGAAGAGCTATAACTTTTCAATGCTTGCACAGAACTGCATGAAAGTTGGGAAATGCACGCCCCCCCGGAGGGCATCCCACCTGCCAAATTTCAGACAGTTTGGCTGAGGAGTTTTTCTGCTAGGCACAGGTAAAATGTGCTGTTCTCAGAAACCAAAGTTCATAAGGGATAATCAA
Source organism: Heloderma suspectum (assembly GCF_057233095.1). Lineage (NCBI taxonomy): Eukaryota > Metazoa > Chordata > Lepidosauria > Squamata > Helodermatidae > Heloderma > Heloderma suspectum. The sequence continues at coordinate 10,298,089 of NC_139461.1, forward strand.
GTTAGGTGTTGAAGTGGTGAGGAGGTCACTGTCCCTAAACTCTGCTCTACACTTCTTTGAAATGCAAACAACCTCTTTCCCCTAGTACTACTTTCCTATTCACAGTAAAAAACGGCAGGGTCTCTTTGGCTGAATTACCTAGGAAAACACTGGCTGGTAGGCAGGAAGCAAACAAAGACAGCAACCCTGCCAGGTGGGCACATTGACTTGAACGAAGAGCAACGACAGTTCTCTGCTGGACTGACAGAGGCAGGAAGCAACACAGCAGCCCTGCCAGGAGGGCACAGCAGCACCTCGCCCACCTCTGTCCCTGCCAAGACCCCTATGTTTCTCAGGTCCAGGATGGCAAGAAAAAAAATGGATTCAAAGTGCAGTTCTTTATGGGTCCTCTGGATTTTAATATAAAAAAGGTAAAGGTGTCCCCAACCAGTCGTGTCCGACTCTAGGGTGCAGTGCTCATCCCCGTTTCTAAGCCGAAGAGCCAGCGCTGTCCGAAGACGCTTCTGTGGTCATGTGGCCGGCATGACTGAACGCCGAGGTGCACTGAACGCTGTTACCTTTCCCGCCGAGGCGGTACCTATTTATCTACTTGCAATTTCTTGCTTTCAAACTGCTAGGTTGGCAGGAGCTGGGACTGAAGACGGGAGCTCACTCCGTCACGCGGCACTCGGGTCTCGAACTGCTGTCCTGCCGACCTTCCGGTCTGCAGTTCAGCATCTTAACCAGTGCCCCACAAATGTACCATTACATCACAGGTCACATCCATGGCCACAGAAGAAAGTATTAAAATTATTGATCCTGTACTTCATGGAGCAAGCATGATGCAAAAACATGAATCCATAACAATGACACTCCCATGCCTCACAGAAGCACTGCGGCATAAAAGCATGGATTTGGTTCAGTGCATGGGCATCCGTGTGATCTATGATTTGACCATGGTTTCATGTGGATCCCATATAAAATTCTGATACATGTTTTTGTGCCGTGCTTTTGCCCACGAGTGGCAGATCTGCAATTTTTCTCGTTCAGTCCCTGGAGGCAAATGGGCTCTGTCATATGACAGTGTTTAGGGGTATCTTTCTTGTAAAAATCATGAGGATCCCTAAGGATCCTTGCCTCAGATCCAAGTTTTTCCTCCGTGGCTGCACCCACGAGTGGCGGAGCCATGATTTTTCTTGTTCAGTCCATGGAGGCAGATGTACGATGGTAGTGTGGGGGATTTGCTCTGTAAAAATCATCTGAAATCAACAGGATCCCTGCCTTGGATCCTTGTTTTTGCACCATGGTTGTGCCCGTGAGTGGCACACCCATGATTTTTCTGGTTCAGTCCATGGAGGCAGATGTGCTCTGTTATTTCATGGTGGTTTGGGGGATTTGCTCTGCAAATGGTGGTTTTGTGGGTCTACCCTGTAAAAATCATATGAAATCGTGAGGATCCCTTTTTGATTTTATGGATCCTCATTTTACCCAGTCCCCATAGCATGCACTTTCTTCTCGGCTTCATTCTGCCAAAGGAGAGTGGGAAGGGTTAAGACTTCCTCTGCCATGCCTGGCAGAGACTGGGGCAGTTGCTCCCAGTGACTGCAGCAGAGGCAGGATGGAGCCAAGAGAAAAATGCTGTGGAGCTTCCCTCTCAGCTCCCATCCCATCCTGCCGCTGCCGCCGCCATCATTGCACACAGTGGCAGCTCGTCAGGGCAGCAGGAGGCTGCTCAATTATCAGGCAGCTCGTGCACCCCAGTGGATCATATTGTGCCCCCCCAGGGTGCGTGCACCCCACTTTGGAGTCCACTGCTCTAGCCAAATAACGTTCAGACAGCCTTCTCCTCTTCAGTAACACCACTTCTCTCACAATGAGCAAACGGAGGCTGACTCACAGCAAAGCTCACTCCCTCCTCCTCCCTCTCCTCTCCCCTTCCCCTGCCCCTCCCGGTGTCCGGATCTGTCTCAAATTGATACAGTTGGCCCCTCCAAGTCCACTCACCTTCCCCCTCCCTCCTCCTCCTCCTCCTGCCCCTTGGCTTGATCTTTCAGAAGTTGATACATTTTGGAGACAGCCTGTCTGGGCTGCTCAGAAGGCATAAAAAGAGCTCCAAATATATGAGGTGGACGAGACGCTTTGTTGAGGAACCGCTTTGCTTCAGGGCACTTCGGTGCAGGTCTGATCTACTTCATATCACAACAACGCACCTCCAATTCAGCCCACTTCGCCTCGTTATTCGGGCTTCGTACCAAAGCTATTTGCGTTGCCCTTATTTTCGCCGTAGTCTGCGTAAATCTTTACGTAGACTACAGGGACCAAATAAGGAACGCAAATGGTGGCTCCCTATGGGGGCCGCCATTTGCGTACGCGCTTTTTTTTTTTTTCCAAAGTCGAAAAAACTTTGATGAAAAAACGTGACGATTAATGTAGCCTATCACGGCTGACTTTGCAAATCTAGCCGTGATAGGCTACGTTAATCGTTACGTAGCCTATCACGGGGGTGGGTTTTTTTGTTTTGTTTTTTTCGCGGCCGGGTAGACGGGGCGCTTCTACCCGGCCTGACTTTCACCAGCGAGGGATGGGGCGCCTCCTGCCTGGCCTGAATTTTGGCTGGGCGAGGCGGGAAGCCTCCCCCCCCCCGCATGAACTTCGGGGGGAGAAGTGAAGCGCCTCCCCCCCACCACGAAAAAAGCTGCGGGACAAGGTAAGTCCCTTTCGTACATCCCTATGCACAGCCCTGCTAAAAGAAAACAGCGAGGGGGGGGACACAAGCCCACCCATAAAGGTGATGAGAAAAGAACATTTGTAAATCCAGTCACAACTACTTACAATGCAATTTTATACATGTATATTCAGAAGTATCTTTGTAAAGTGCCCCAACAGCTTCGGCTATTGGGCGGTATAGAAATGTAATAAATGAGATGAATGAATGAAGTAAGCTCCATTGAGTTCAATGGAATGCACTCCCCGGTAAGCCAATGCAGGCAGGACTGCATCCTCAAGCTTTGTTTTGATTGGGGTTGAGGACTAAAGGGGTCAGGCTAAAGGCTTTATGGAATGTATGGGTTTTAAAGAGGAATTTGAAAAAAGAGAGCGAGATGGAACTATATAAGGGGCTGAAGAAGAGAATGAGTAGAGTTGTCTGTGAGCATGGTAACTCCCAAATTGCGGCAGGTGAATGGGTGACAAAACTGGAGTAACAAAAACCATGAAATAGGATTTATTGATGAAAAGGCCAGGGCATGGAGAGCTTTAAAGTTGGCCAGGAGTTTGTGGCAGATGCAAATAGGTTGGGAAGCCTAGAAATTGACTGTTTTGATGTTTATATATTTTATTTAAAATCTGTGTCAGATAATAGGACAGCAAGCATGTTTGCCAAAAAGGATTATCTCCCCTCCACACCACCACCCTTAACTTTCATACTGAGCAATTTGTTGGGGTTTAAATGCATCTTACTTCTCCCACAGTTGTGTTACTTATTGGAGAGTATCACTTCTAATAATGCCAGGACCAAGGTATCTGGTTTGTAGAATTAGCACCCCACCCACGTCAGTCTTGTCTTTGCACGAATTAGTATAATTTGTTACACTCGATCCTGATAACTCTAAGCCTCAATTATTCTATTCTATTATATAAGCTCGATTGTCCAGATCTCTATTAGATAGAGGACAGCAGGTGACGTAGGGCAATTTAATCTCTTGGCATTTTCCAGCACAGAATCCTCACTGATGTTATTAATCAAAGCATTGGAACCAGCTTTTCTCCCTGCTTTCAGCAGAAAGAGAATCGTGCAGGTGGTAAAAGGGTGTATACACTTTATACACAGTTTGTCTTTAATATACAATAGGAACAGTGGTGATCTCTTGAGTCTGTTGATTTTCCATTGATTTTCCCGGACCCCGCTTGCCAAGCCCTGGGGCACTAATGGAACCAACCGTGAAGCTCCCCAGAGCTTGGCAAGTGGCTGGGAGCACCATGGCACCCTAGCGCTATCACCTTGGCTTCCTCAGGAGGAGGCCAGGGCAAGATTGCTGGGGGCTGGCCATGCCAAGGAGTCAGCAGTCAAGCCCTTGTGCACATAAAGCACAAAGCCTTGACTGCTGGAGTCCTTGGCGCAGAGAGGAGGGGTGGTTTGCACAGCTCTGCGGGGTGAGTAGGGAGGCTCAGCAAGTGGGTCCAGGGTGCGTGAGCTGGGGGGGGCAGTTCAACAAGCTCCTCCTGCCTGTCAGGGTTGGATCGGAGCCCAGAGAGCCCCAAAGCAGTTCTGATTCTGAGGAAGAGATAGAAACCACGGGAGAGGAACCCTCATGCTGTTCAGAGGCGCAGCTGGGGGGAGACCCCCTCCCGGTACACATTCCTGAGAGTGATAGTGACCCTGGCAGGGAGAGGGAGGCGCAACAGCAGTTTCTTGACACTAGGCACCGGTGCAGCATCAAGCAGGAGATGGCGGGCACTGAGAGGAGGCGCTCAGCCCATTTGGCACAACAGCAACAGCAGCGCCCCGATGCCCCACGGGAAAAGGGTGGACTCTCTCCTCCTAGCTCATAAGTACAAAGGTTTCCCGCCTTCCCCTCCAAACGGAGATCAACTGATTCCTAAGGTTAGAACCCCCAAGTAGGCAGCTCTCTTAAGTCTCACTCATAGGATCAAGCAATTAACATCTGTAAGTGTCATTAGGCTGAATGGGAATAAAGCCTTGGAAAAGAGCCCTATTGTCTGTGTGTTGATTCTGGCTACCTGAGGATTTCAGAAGGCGGCAGGGGCGACCTCCCAACACTGCCCTGTACAGAGATGGGTCCATCCGTCCCTATCTCCCATAAACCTTAACCAGCATGGACAATGGTCGGAGATTGTGGGAATCGTCCAAAACATCTGGAGGGCACCCTTGGTTTATGTCCTCCTTGCAGTGCAGCACCCAGAATTGAGCAAAACACACATGCGTGCATACACGCACATGCACGCACACACACAGGGGATGGACAGATCTGTCAATCTTGCTCTTGCCAACACTGAGATGTGTGTGGGGGGGAAGGTTAGGTCAAGTTTTAGGTCAAGTTTTTTAAAGAAGTAGCAAGTTAGTGGCAAACTCTAGTCGTCTTGCCCAAAATGTTGGTAAATTCTTGATTGATGCAGCCCAGACCTCACCAGTGCCCAACAATGTCAAGCCATTGATAGATCTGCTCATGCCAAGATTGTGATTCTTGGGGGTTTTCGTTCAAGCTTGTTCTGTCCCATTTCTGCACAGACTTCTTTGTTGTTGTTGTTGTTATTGTTTTAAAACGTATGTATGGAAGTTGTATGCATTTTTGTAACATATGCATGAATGTATGCATTAATATATGGATTGATGTATGCATTTTATGAGCATTTTTAAACATGCATTTTTGAATGCATGCACCCAGTGATTAAAGTGTATTTGTGTACATTTTTGAAATGTACATATATTTCTTTGCACATTTTTCAAATGTGTGCATGTTGTTGAATGCATTTTTGTAGGGATGTACGAAAGTCACTTACCTTTTAACAAAATTTATTCGCGGTGGGGGTGAAGCGCTCCATCCCTCCCCCCGAAATTCTGGCCGGGGGGGGAGACACTCTGTCCCTCCCCCCCCCGAATCCTGGCCGGCCGGGTCCGCAAATGGCGGTGGCCGTAGCCGCCACCGTTTGCGTCCCTGTGGTCAGCCGTGATAGGCTACGTAAATGTTTACGTAGCCTATCACGGCTGATTTAAAAGAAAAAAAAACGCACGTACGCAAATGACGGCGCCCATGGGCACCGCCATTTGCGTTCCTTATTTTGACACGTCTTAGTCTACGTAAACATTTACGTAGACTAAGACGGCGAAAATAAGGGGAACGCAAATAGTGTAGATGCTACGCTATTTGCATTCCCCTTATTTTCGCCGTCTTAGTCTACATAAATGTTTACGTAGACTAAGACGGCGAACATAAGGGGAACGCAAATAGCGTAGCGTCTACGCTATTTGCGTTCCCCTTATTTTCACCGTCTTAGTCTACATAAATGTTTACGTAGACTAAGACATGTCAAAATAAGGAACGCAAATGGCGGTGCCCATGGGCGCCGCCATTTGCGTACGCGCGTGTGTGTGGTTTTTTTTAAATCAGCCGTGATAGGCTACGTAAACATTTACATAGCCTATCACGGTATTTTTTAGAAATCTAGCCGTGATAGGCTACGTAAATCTTTATGTAGCCTATCACGTCGTTGTTGTTTGTTTTTTTTACTGGAAATGGCGGCGGCGGCAGCCGGTCGGAAGACCGGCCGCCGCTGCCGCCGCCGGAGCTGCCACCACCAGGAAGATTTGCCCAAGGTAAGTCCCATCCTGGGGGGGGGGGGCAGACCGTTTCGCCACCGATTTCGGGGGGCCGAATGCGCTGGCATTCGGCCTCCCCGAGATTCGTGGCGAAATTCTCTGACATCCCTACATTTTTGTTTGTTTTTGATTTGTTCTTGCAGAATGCTTTGTATATGGATTTCCGACTGGAAATTGCATTTAGGTCCACATTTCAGTCCAGGAGGTACAAACTGGGTAAATCCACAAAAAGAATCAGTGACACATTTATCCCTGTTCTATGTCTTCATCAGGTGTAGTCATAAAGCTAAGAAGTAGCAAGTTAATAACAGACTCTAATGGTCTTGCTCAAAACCTCGCTAAATTCTTGATGGCTAGTGAAACCATGCAACCCAGACCTCACCAGTGCCCAACAATGCTAAGTCCTTGCAGTGACAGAGACTGAACAGAACAGGCTGCTGCCTGTAAGGGGAGGAAAAGGGGAAAATGTGTAGATAACTGGAAGATGAAGCTGGAGAGAGCCCTCAAGGATGAGGTGGGGGAAAATATGAAAAGGGGTAAGAGATTAAGAGTGCTGTGTTTATTAGGGATGTGTGAGAAATTTGTGCCATTGATATTTTTTGTAATGGATTAACCCAATTTGCACCTCCCGGACCCATGACGGTCCACAAAAGGGGTGCTATAGGGTTCATAGAGGAAAAGACGGGGGTCACAGAGGTGGGACTATAGAACTACCTATGGGCAGGCAGCCACTGGAAGAAGAGAGCATTCCCCAGCTCTGCATCGCACCTGAGCTGCTCTCTGAAGTCCCCTGATAGTGGGTCAGCATCATGTAACCTGAGCGAGCCACTGTTATCTTCTTCCTGCCCTCCCACACCGCCAGGCGGAGAATTGCTGACAAGCCTCCAAGGGCAGATACGGCAGCTTGCGAAGGGTGGGCTGAAGGAGACAGGCCTAAGCCAGCCACCTACTTGCCTCCATCCCCACCTCTTCCATTCGGCAAGCCAGTCTGCCAGGCCACGTGCGACGTCTCCCGCACGAAGGGGCTTATGAGGCGAACCCCCTTGTGTTCCTGCCCATCATCTTGCGGGTTCTTTGCATCCGCAGGAGGATTTGCAGCTGCTTTCTGTCATCCTCACATCTGCCTCGTGAGCCGTCCTGGGCCCCGTTCGAAGCCCTGTCAAGCCGTGACAGCATGATGTTCTGCCGGCTCCTACAAAAGAGTCTGAGCTCAGAAGAGCCTGAGAATTTCCGCGCACCAACGAGGTTGCCATTGTAATTGGAGGCGACAGCCCCTTTTGTGTAACCGGCACGCAAGCTCCCTTCCACCGCTCGCCGCTCGAGAGCCTGGTTGAGAGTGACAGAGTTCATTATGCAGTAGAAACAGGCAGAGCTGCTTCCAAAAGAACCGTTCATCAAGAGCAGAGGGCTGCGAGCAGGAAGATAGTGGGCAGGGAGCTTAAAAACTTGACCCCCCCCCATACCGCTGAAAATTACCAATCTTCTTATCTTAGCTTTCCCTTATTATGCATGTTTTGTTCAAGTGGAACACTCTAATTGGAAAAAAAAGTTACTTCATTGTATGGGGCGGGGGGGGGGGGGCTTTCTCCACCAGGAGTCTGTTTTGCTCTTATGATGAGTGAATGATGGATCACTTGTGCCATTTCAGGAGAGCATGGTTTGGAAAACGATGTGGTAATGTTGCCCCTTCTAGCATATGTTCCGTGCAAAAGAGAGCAATATCTGGATGAGACCATTTCCCAAAGAGAAAGGTGGCAATTACTAGGGACAGGTAAGAATGTTGTTTAATTTGTTTTTTGAGAACAACTTACCAAGATTCACAAATTTCGTCATGACCAGGACAGAAAGAACAGGAGATTAACAAAATTTAAATGTGGGAGAAAGCGGAACTGACAGGTTTGTCCAGCCAGGCAGAGGGTTTTGTCTGCTTAGATCTTAAAAAGATGGGGTTTGAATCCCTGTGTATTCAGCCATGTTTCTGGTGCTGAATTAGGGTTGCCACCTGTTTGTTTTGGCAGGCTCCTCATCTTTTACAGCTATATGATAGGCAGGCCCAACATGGTCCTCTCTGAGTAGGTAATATCTATTGAATTTGGAGAATGCAGATGGGTGAGCATATTATTCAGTTCATTTTCTGATCAGAACAGCAGGGGATTTTCAAAGATGGCAGAAGAGCTTAAAGGTAAGTGCTGAGCTTCTCATTAACAACCCAAAATACAAAGTGCTGTTTTAATGCCTGCAATCATGTGTGTGCATGGCTAATACAAAGGCAAGAAATTCCACATTAACAAATGACAGGATCAGAAAATTGTGGGAAGAGCAAACTGCCTACTCTCCCCAGTTTGGAGACCCAAACTGATGAGAGTTTGGAAAGGGATTTAAACTATCAGTGCCTCTCTCAGACCAAGACCAGGTGTCAGGGTTCCCCTTATGACCTGGACCCCCTGAGCAACTCCTTAAGGATCTCTTGCCTCCTTAAGAGTCCCACCTTCTTTCCTTCCTTCCTTTACCTTCCTCTTTCCAGTAAGGTAAGGTTTAGACTGTAGACATGGGGTGATTAGCACTTAAGACACCTGGACATTAGCCACAACAGTTTACTGGTTAAAGCAAACAATCACAACTTCATTGACATTGATTGAACATTGACTACATTGAATTCTACCTGCTCCTGGCTGTTGGGATAGGGTTGGGTATAAACAAGTATCCATAAATAATGACCACAACAATGAGCTTGGAAGCCAACAGGTGAATAACAGTGGATAGGTCAGGTGAAGGTGAGTGGAGGAAGGGGAATAAGGCTGCTCACCTTATTCTTCCTCCTCTCTGCCATCTCCCTCCATAGTGACTCGTTGCTGCTCAGAATGCAGTGTGCTATTCCCCTGAGCCCATCCAGAAATCCAGTCTGTAGGCCAGGGCTGGCATCTAGGGTTGGCATTCTAAGGCACCTGCCAAGGCCCGTTCTCATTCTGAGGGCCCACTGCTGGCCCTCCTGCTTGTTCTCCTTGCTGTTGGCACCTGTTCACCTGCCCTTTTTAGCCATGCAAGCAGGGGCAAGAATGACGAGATGGAGCAGCATCCTCCATTTTCACTGCACTCTCCCTCTGGGCAGCTTTCCGATGAGGGTCCTCAAAAGCAGAAGGCAGGACTGCTGTAGGTGATGCACATCCGGAACGGGAGCATCACACAGGGTTAAGTTACTAGAAGTACACCGAGGGGGACAAGGGGACCACACTGGCCTATCCCATTCCTCCATACCCTTCTGCCCATCACTTTGACCATTCCTCTCTTGCCAACTTCAAGTCCTGCAACTTGCCCTCTTGGTGGTGAGCTGTGCTGGGTAGTGTTTTTATTTGTTTGTTTGTTTGTTTTTAGTGGAAAGGCAGGCTAGATATACAAATAAATTAAATAATCAACAGTTAACCTTAGTTTGTATGATAATGTCTGTATGATGCACAACCCTGATTCAAATCTATATTTATTATCATCATCAACATCATCATTGCATTTTTATACCACCCCAGAGCCAAAACTCTCTGAGAGGTTTACAGAAGTTCTAATACTGCTCTAAGCAGTATTACGTAATACTGCTCTAAGCAGTATTTTGCAATACTGCTCTAAGCAGTATTGTGCAATACTGCTCTAAGCAGCTTTGCATAATACTGCTTAGAGCAGGGGTGGGGAACCAAACACCTAGGAGCCAAATCCAGCACTCCTAGGTTCCCCAGAAGGCCACACCCCATCCCCTGGCCCCACCCCCTTTTCCCCAACCACTTTTCCCCAATTTGGTGGCTTCCTGGCTTTTGCGTGGTTTCGCCTCCATACTCAGAGGCTGATATGCCTCTCCTAAGGTTTAGTTACCAGGAGCAATAGCCTGAAGCTAAAACATGCTTTTTCCCCACCTCTTTTGCCTTCGGCCCTTCCCACCACTGGAATGTTGCCTTCAAGAACTTCTCCGAAATTAAATTTGGCCCTTGGGCTGAAAGACATTACAAAAAATCTGTCTTGCAGAGTTGTATGTGCTTTTGAATGGGGCTCACAATTTTCAATCAAGTTGATTGCAGATAACAACAACAACAACAACAATACAGCAACACATATTGTATGATGGTGATCGGGGTCTGTATTGCAAAATCAGTGTGTCTCTCGGCTTTTGCAGATAAGTGTCTTGATCATTCAACAGCGCTCTTACAGGAAGGCAGAGATATCCAGATAAATAATATTATGGCAGTTTTCACACATCCCTAGGTTTGTCCCAACATGGAAACTAATATGGGTAACATCTGTCAGGTGTCCTCGTGGCTTGTTGCTAAATAGCTCCTTGGCAGCAAAAAAACCCAACAACCTGCAAAACATGCCTTGCTTGCCAAAACCCATATCGCCTCCCCACCCACCTTTTATTGTGCAGACAGCGATTCTCACTTGTCAGAGAGATTCCCAATTCAAAGGTTACGGACATCTCGCTCCTGTCTAATTTTCACTCTGTCAGCTATGTCAGACGTGTTTCCCAGCTCTCCCTGCAGGTGCTTCTGCTCTCTAAAGGTTGCTTTTGATCATCATTTATTGTATTTAAGGATGCATCCCTGAAACTGGAATAAACAGTGTGCTAGTCAATGTTATAAATAATGCTTCAGCCTGCCTATCCTTTCACTGCAGAGTATTTATGCAGGATATTGGGGTTCTAGTCATGATTTTAGTATTTCTGTACAGTGTGTGTGTGTGTGTGTGTGTGTGCACTGTAGCTTTGCTAGTTTGACAGGTGCAGATAGGATTGCCAGACTCATTATGTGAAAGGTCTTCTATGCAATCATTCACAGCTATGCAGAAGGGGGAATTTCACCAAATACAGCTTCTCCCAATAATCTAGCACTCTGGGTCAACACAGACATTACTTTAAATCTGTATCTAGCAGCTACATCTTCTTTCTTTCTTTTCATTTTTACTCAAGTAGGAGCAGGAAGCCCCATCTGGATTGGGACCCTGGCATAGATGGTCAGGGCAGCTTGTTGTTTATTTGTTGATTTGCTTCCAACTCTTCATGACTTCATGGACCAGCCCACACCAGAGCTTCCTGTTGGCCGTCACCACCCCCAGCTCCCCCAAGGTCGAGTCCGTCACCTCCAGAATATCATCCATCTACCTTGCCATTGGTCGGCCCCTCTTCCTTTTGCCTTCCACTTTCCCTAGCATCAGCATCTTCTCCAGGGTATCCTGTCTTCTCATGATGTGGCCAAAGTACTTCAGTTTTGCCTTTAATATCATTCCCTCAGGTGAGCAGTCTGGCCTTATTTCCTGGAGTATGGACTGGTTTGATCTTCTTGCAGTCAAAGGCACTCTCAGAATTTTCCTCCAACACCACAGTTCAAAAGCATCTATCTCCCTTCTTTAAAATCCAATACTTTAAAAGGACCTCATGGCTGCACCATGAGGTTTGCACCATCCTTCCTTAACCTGTTGCCCTCCAGATGTTTTGGAATAGGGATGTGTGAATCAGCAAAACCCGAGCTCACCGAAGTTCTCCAAATTCCATCTTGAAGCTTGTTCCAACCCAAATCTGTATCAGATTGCAAGCTTTGTGTGTGTGTGTGTGTGTGTGTGTGTGTTTATCCTTTTTGCACAAAAATCCATCCATCTTTTCAAAACATACGCATCAATTGTGCACATCTTTGAAATGTACTTATTCTTCTCCCATTGATTAAAGTGTATCTGTGAGTATTTTTCAGAAGTACGCATTTTTGATGCGCATTTTTTGGACGTGTGCTTTCTGTCAAACACATATTTTTTTGTCCACTGCTGACATTACTAGCCCGGAAATATATAGAGCTTGACCACAGATTGCGTCTGAGACTGTGTTCAATCAGGAAGGTGTGAACAGGGTAAATCCTGATTAAAAAAACCGAACTGGAGCCAATTTCTCATGCATCCCTATTTTAAACGACAACTTCTAGCATCCCTGACTATTGGCTGTGCTTGCTGGGGCTGATGGAAGTTGAAGTCCAAAACATATGGAGGACACCAGGCTGGGGAAGGCTGATTTAAGCCGACTTCATGGCCAATCATGCCAAAAAGAACAGTGTCCAATTATTTTGGGAACTATGCAATTATTGTGGTTAAGAGATCGAGCTGTGAACCAGGAAGTCCCCAGTGTAAATCTCTCTTCTGCCATGAGCTCACAAGGTGGCTTTAGGCAACACAGCCACTCTTGGACTCAAGTCCCCTGTCTGCAATATGGATGGTATGGAAGATAAAATTAATAATACTGCCTTATCTGATGGGTACGGATGGCAACTAGATAATGCACGTGAAGAGCATTATTTCAACACTTCCCCAAGCTGCTGGCTTCCAGATGTGCTGGACTACAACTCCCATCATTCCTGGCCAGTGTGGCCCTTGCTGGCTGGTGGTGATGGGACTTGTAGCCCAACACATTTGGAGGGTGCCAGGTTGAGGAAGGCTAACTTAGAGACCAAGCCTACAGTCGCTGGGAGAGCATCCCACGGACCATAGGATTCCTTGGAAAAGCCCTTCCATGGTCGGAGGCAGCACTCTGACCTTGGAGGGCAGAGTTGGAGATCTGAGCCCCCCACTTTCCACACCTCCTCGCAGCTGGCATGGAAAAAACTGTGCTGGCTGCCCTCTGGGGTCGGAAAAGCAACCGTGGGGGAGGAGGAGCAAGGGGGGTGTTCCAATGGGTGGGTAGGGGGGGAGACTGGAGGGGCCAGGATACAAGACATCCTGACCTCCTCCAGCCTCCTATTCCCCCCCTCCAAAGCACCCTCGGTAGAAAAGCCTGTCTAGTGAAAATTGCCAAAGGTGGAGGATGGGGAAGGTTCAGCCTGGCAGGGCACAGGCTTCCGAGCAGTGAGGGTGCAACTGATAGGCATGTGCTTCCCTGCCTGATTTTTGCGGGGACAGAATGTTGAAGGGAATCAGAGGGAGTTTGTCTGGTAAGGGAACAATCAGGGTGCAATCAATAGGATTGCGCCCTTAAAAGTGTTAAGAATTATCATATATTAATAATATAGTAATATATAACATATGCTCAAGATCTTGCAAGGTAGACTCCAGCAATTCATGGAATGAGAATTGCCAGATGTACAAGCTGGGTTTCGAAAAGGCAGAGGAACTAGAGACCAGATTGCCAATATCCGCTGGATGATGGAGGAAGCCAGGGAATTTCAGAAAAACATCACTTTCTGTTTTATTGACTATTCTAAAGCCTTTGTGTGGATCATCACAAATTGTGGCAAGTTCTTGGTGGTATGGGGATACCAAGTCATCTTGTCTGCCTCCTGAGGAATCTGTATAACGACCAAGTAGCAACGGTAGGAACAGACCACGGAACAACGGACTGGTTTAAGATTGGGAAAGGAGTACAGCAGGGTTGTATACTCTCACCCTACCTATTCAGCCTGTATGCAGAACACATCATGTGACGTCCTGGGCTTGATGAATCCAAGGCTGGAGTTAAAATCGTTAGAAGAAACATTAACCGTTTCTGATATGCAGATGATACCACTTTGATGGCTGAAAGCAAGGAGGAGCTGAGGAACCTCATGACGAAGGTGAAAGAAGAAAGTGCAAAAGCTGGGCTGCAGTTAAACCTCAAAAAAACCAAGATTATGGCAACCAGCTTGATTGATAACTGGCAAATAGAGGGAGAAAACGTGGAGGCAGTGACAGACTTTGTCTTCCTAGGCGCAAAGATTACTGCAGACGCTGACTGCAGCCAGGAAATCAGAAGACGTTTACTTGGGAGGACAGCAATGACAAATCTTGATAAAATAGTGAAGAGCAGAGACATCACACTGACAATAAAGGTCTGCATAGTTCAAGCAATGGTATTCCCCGTAGTAACCTATGGCTGCGAGAGCAGGACCATAAGGAAGGCTGAGCGAAGGAAGATAGATGCTTTTGAACTGTGGTGCTGGAGGAAAATTCTGAGAGTGCCTTGGACTGCAAGAAGATCAAACCAGTCCATCCTCCAGGAAAGAAAGCCAGACTGCTCACTTGAGGGAATGATCTTAAAGGCAAAACTGAAGTACTTTGGCCACATCATGAGAAGACAGGATACCCTGGAGAAAATGCTGATGCTAGGGAAAGTGGAAGGCAAAAGGAAGAGGGGCCGACCAAGGGCAAGATGGATGGATGATATTCTGGAGGTGACGGACTCGACCTTGGGGGAGCTGGGGGTGGCGACGGCTGACAGGAAGCTCTGGTGTGGGCTGGTCCATGAAGTCACAAAGAGTCGGAAGCGACTGAACGAATAAACAACAACAACACTATATAACATATATTAGCTTTGGGGGCCCTGAATGGTAAAAGCCCTGTGTGCAGCAAAGCTGCTCCTCAGGCTGAGCTTTGGTGCTGGGGGGTTCATTCTCCCGGTGTGTCAGCTAGGGACCAAATGACTTTATGGGCATAGTCCCTGGCATCACTTGGCCCAGGGAAGGCGGGGGGATCTACCCTCCCACCCAAATTGTGTTGCCCATCTCTGTTGTAGCATGACCCTGCATTTGGGACATTTGTGGAGTGTCATTTTGTGGTCACTCTGCAGATCTGGTGGGGCTGTGCTGGCATATGGCATCCCCTGCCTTGCACTGTTAATTGCCCCTTTGGGGGAAGGGACTGGACTAGAAGGAAGAAAATAATAATTTCTTAATGTGTGTATCTATAAAGAGGCACACATCATCACCAAACACTTCTCTTGATATTAGAGCTAATATATTCCTCTGGTAGCATCATTTCCTTGGTAAGCATCTCTGAGTTTACACACTGAACCACGGTTTTAACATTTTTCCCCTTCCTTAGTGGAACGTACCCATTTGTAAAAATTATAACTTTTGTCATCCACCTAAAACAACAACAACAGCACAGTGCCATCAGAGACAACAGCACTTATGAAATAAACACAATTCAGGCATATATTTCTAAATTGGATAAATAGAGATATAGATATATGAATAATTGATCTGAAATGCAGTCTAAACATGTACAAATAGTTATATCTAAAGTGCCATAATTTGTGAATATATTTACGTAGAAAATACGTTTTTCATAAATCCATTCGGAAATGAGGCTTTTGGCCAGGGGAAGTACAGCAACCATGCAGTAGGGGGATTTCCTTTATCTCTGTTTCAACCTCCATTCCCTGTTTCCATATGCAGACCTTTCTCTTTCCTGATTTTTGTTTTTTTTTTTTTGGTGGGGGGGGGGATAGGATTATGAAGCGAATCAAAGGAAGTTTGTCTTGCAAGATTTTTAGCCTGTTAGAAATTTTCCCTGCATTTTCAACTCATACAGTGACTCCCCTGTATGGGAGCCTAGGAACATCTGGCCATCTGGAGGCTAGCTAGCATCTCATTGCCACCTTCTCCAAGTGCCAAGTGATACCTCCTCTAATCTCTGGTGGGTACCTGCATGGTGGCAATAAAACTCCAGGGGTTTCTAGATGAAAACCTATTCTCCAGGTCGTCTCCAAGCCTTATGGCTTGGTTTGGGGACAGAAATTGCCTGTGTGTCATCCTAGCACCAGGAGATGGACAGGGTACATAGACAACTTTTCCCAGGAGATGGACAGGTGGTGGTGGTGCAACTATGTTGCTTCTCTTGGACCTCTCAGTGGCATTCGTTACCATTGACCATGGTATCCTTTTGGATCATCTCGAAAGGATGTGGATTGGGACATTGTGGTGAGGTGGCTGTACTCATCCTTGAGAGAGAGAGAGAGAGAGAGAGAGAACCCAGAAGGGAGTGCTAGGGGGACTACAGGGTTCTGCGAGATCCTATCCTGTCCCCCATGCTACTATTTATCATTTACAAGAAACCTCTGGATGAAGTCATCCAGAGATTTGGGCTGCGGAGTCATCAATATGCTGATGTTACTCAGATCTATCTCTCATTTACATCTGATTCTAATGAGGCAGCAGAGTTGATATATACATTTGAAAAATATATATATACATGAAAATAATGAACAGATTTCCACGTGAAAAGAGGGGTGGGGGACAAAGCTTGCAATCTGATATAGAATCAAGTCAGAACAAGCTTCAAGATGGAATTCAGAGAACATAGGTGAGCTCCAGTTTTGCTGATTCACAATCTCTAGGTTTTGGTGTGCATCCTGTTTTGGATGGGGTTGTACAGCTCCTGTCAGGTCTGTAATTTTGGGGTGCTCCATGACCTGGTGTGCCTGTTAGATGTGCAGCTGGCATCAGTGGCAGGGTCACCTTTATCTCATTGGCTGATCCACCAACTATGACCTTTCCTAATGAAGCCAGCTCTTGCCACAGTCATTTGTGCCCTAGTGTCGGGGTTGGATCAGAGCCGATAGGGCCCCAAAGCAGTTCTGATTCTGAGGAAGAGATAGAAACCGCGGGAGAGGAACCCACGCGCTGTTCAGAGGTGCTGCCGGAGGGAGAGCCCCTCCCTGATCACATTCCTGTGAGTGGTAGCGAGCCTGGCAGGCAGGGGGAGGGACAACTGGAGCTTCGGGACGCGAGGTGCCAGCACAGGGACAAGCAGGAGATGGAGGGCGCTGAGAGGAGGCACTCAGCCTGCTTGGCGCGACGTCAACAGCTGCGCCCCGATGCCCCACAGGAAAGGGGTGGACTTTCGCCTCCTAGCCCTTAAGTTCAGAGGCTTCCCGCCTTCCCCTCCAAACAGAGATCAGCTGATTCACTAAGGCTAGAAACCCCAAGTAGGCAGCTCTC
The DNA here is from genome assembly GCF_057233095.1 of Heloderma suspectum. Taxonomy (NCBI): domain Eukaryota; kingdom Metazoa; phylum Chordata; class Lepidosauria; order Squamata; family Helodermatidae; genus Heloderma; species Heloderma suspectum. Next base: position 10,315,114 of record NC_139461.1, read on the forward strand.
TTAAGTTTCCCTCATTAGGCTCCTGCAATTAGCATCTGCAAGCTTCATTAGGTTGAATGGAAATAAAGCCTTGGAAAAGAGCCCTATCGTCTGTGTGTTGATTCTGGCTACTTGAGGATTTCAGAAGGCAGCAAGGATGCTCCTGACACCTAGTTACCTCCAGATCAGACTACTGAAATGTGCTCTATGTGGGTCTGTCCTTGAATGGTGTTCAGAAACTGTAAGCAGTGCAGAAAGCTGTGGTAAGGGTGCTAACCAGACCCCAGCGCATATTGTCTAATTTGCACTGCTTGTTGATGTGTTTCCAGGATCAATTCAAAGTGCTGGTTTTAACCATTAAAGCCCTATGTGACAGGATTCCAAGCCATCCCACTGAGTAGTGAGGCAACAGAGACTCTCTGTGCAATCCACAAAGTCTTTATTCAGTTAAAACACCTATTCACACCTGTAGCATCTGTGAAGGCTAGGAGCATTCCTCTTAAGCCTAATTATCTAACCACAGCAAGGCAGTTGCCTATCAACCCAATGGATGGTTTCCTGACATGCCCAACAGGCTTTTATTGTACTCCTCCTTCAGGGAGGGTCGTCCTGTCCCAACTTCTGATGCTCAGCCAATCTGGCGGACTGCCTCCCACCTTCTCTCAACTCCGCCAGCTTAATCTTGTGGCAGACTCGGATCTGTCAATTCTGATGCTTTGTCCCCCTCTGACAAAGGCTGAGTTCCCATGGGGTGGGGAGATGGTCTCTGAACTCAGGCCTCCTGTTCGATAAGCTCCTGGGAAGATTCATCCCTGACTCCGGGAGAGTCTTGGGGAATGCCCTCCCTGCTCTCTGTCTTGACTGGGCTTCTTCTAGCTCTGTCTCTGAATCTGCCTCAGAATCTGAAGCCAAACCAAGGAGACTGGATGCCATCCTGACATCAAGCGGCTTGCGACTGGGACACCTTACATTTCATTTCATTTATTACATTTCTATACTGCCCAATAGCTGAAGCTCTCTGGGCAGTTTACAAAGATTAAACAGTATTAAAAATACACTATTTTTAATTTCCATAGAAACATGTCGTCGTTGTCGCAGTAGTAGTCAACAAACAGCACACACAGAGACACACATATATCTCAAACAATTTTAAATAGTCAACAATAAGAAACATCTTGGACCATTTAAAAACCTCATCATGTGCTGCCATTTGTCTGAGAGAATAAGAAGGTCTTAACTTGGCACTGAAAAGGTAACAGTGTTGGCCCCCGGCAGGCCTTGTCAGGGACATCATTCCGTAATTGGGAGGGGGCACCACCAAGAAGGCCCTCTCCCTTGTTGCCGCCTTCTGAGCTTCCTTCTGAGCTTCCTTCAGAGGAGGCACTCGGAGGAGGGCCTTAGATAATGAACATAGTATACAGGTCGATTCATGCCAGGAGAGGTGCTCCATCAGGTATTGTGGTCCTGAGCCATGTAAGGCTTTATAGATCAGAACCAGCACCTTGAGTTGGTCTTGGAAACATACAGGCAGCTAATGCAAGTGGGTCAGGATTGGTGTTATATGTTCAGACCTTCTTGTCCCTGTTATCAATCTGGCCAACACATTTTGCATGAGCCGCAGCTTCTGAACCATCTTCAAAGGCAGCCCCACATTGAGTGCATTGCAGTAATCTAACTTGGAAGTTATGAGAGCATAGACAACTGAAGCCAGATTATCCCTGTCCAGATAGGGGCATAGCTGGACCACCAACGATAGTTGATAGAAGGCACTCCGTGCCTGTGAGGCCATCTGAGCCTCAAGTGACAAAGATGGCTCCAGGAGAACCCCCAAGGTATGACCTTTCTGCTTCAAGGGGACTGCAGTCCCATCCAGAAAAGGCTGAGCACTCTCCATACGGTCAAAGAGCCACCCACTAACAGCATCCCAATCTTATCTGGATTGAGTTTCAGTGTATTAGCTCTCATCCAGTCCTTTGTCACAGCCAGGCACCAATCTATCACATGCACAGCTTCACCTGAAGGAGATGAAAAGGAGAAATAGAGATGTGTGTCATCAGCATACTGGTGACAGCGCACTCCAAAACTCTGGATGACCACACTCAATGGTTTCATGTAGATGTTGAATAGCATGGGGGCAAAATGGACCCCTGCGGAACCCATACTGGAGAATCCACGGGGCCGAGCAAAGTTCCCCAAGCCAACCATCTGGAGCCAACCATCTAAATAGGAGCAAAACCACTGCAATGCAGTGCCTCCCACTCCCAGCTCAGACAATCATCCCAGAAGGATACCATGGTCGATGGTATCGAAAGCTGCCAAGAGTTCAAGGAGAATCAACAAGGTCACATTCCCCCTGTCTCTCTCTCAGCATAGGTAATCATACAGGGTGACCAAGGCTGTACCCATGTCAGAACCAAGCCTGAACCGCAACTGAAATGAATCTAAATAATCAGTCCCATCCAAGTGCATCTGGAGCTGGTTGGTAACCAGCCACTCACGGACCTTGCTCAGGAAAGGAACGTTTGCCACTGGCCTAAAATTATTAAGATTAAACTCCCCCTTCTTCCCTATGTTCCTTCCTACATGGCTCTGTTCAGCATCTGAGGCCTTGCTCCAGATTCTTTGGCTGCATGAGGCATGAAGGGCAGCTACCAGGGGCAGGACCTTGACTGCAGTAGGACCCACCTTCTGGAATACCCTGCAAGCAAGATCCATCGTGCCCTGACAATTCATTGCTTCATGCAGCTGGTTAATTCAGCTTTTTGACTGAGTGCCCTTTAAGTTTACTTTGTTTAAGGCTGTCCCTTGCTGGTTTTAGAAAACATTCTTATTTTTCTCTGGTTAGTTATTTTAAGATTGTGCATTTTTTTTAATGATCACTGTTTAGAGACTGTGGCTATTCTATGTGTTGTTGTTTTAAAAACATTTCACAGTGTTTTGTTTTGTAAACCACCTTCCACCCATCCTCACAAGGTGAGATCCGATCAGCCCTATGAGCCCTGGCATGAACTCCATAGCTTTAGGAGTTATTAGTTATTTAGGGACCACAAGATAGGACTGGACAATATAAAATGCCAGCAAGATACATTATGTATGGGAGAAAAGAAAAAGCATCCAGCATCCCCAAATCAGCCCTCATGAGCCCAGCCATCTGGAACATTTTCCTGAGCTAAGAAATAATTGAAAGGGTCTTTGTGGAAAAAGAATACAAACTGGCAAGGGGAAAGGGGTATAACCTATGGATCCCTGCCCAGACTGTTCACACTGACTGTACACCCTGCTCTGGCACCAGCAGTAACAAATGGAGCAATGCTGTAAGAATAGCAGCCCTTTGTATTATTCATGTAACCTCCAAATGGCTTGAAGCAGGAGAGAGCAGATGTTGCAGCATGGTGGGAATGGCAGAAGGTGGCCATGGGTTTGAACTTTCAATGAGGCGATTTCACATCTTCAAACTGTCTTATCTTCAACTAGTGTTGGCCTTTGTGATAGCAACACTCTTCCCTGGATTCTTTTCTGGCTGATCCAGTCCCGAGTCCTAATTTTGCACAGTGATATCCTTTCCTGGTGTTTTGGTCTACAACTCCCGTCAGTCTCAGCCAGCATCGCCAATGGTTAGGCATGATAGTAGTCCAGACCTTCTGGAGAGCACCAGTCTGTCCTAATTGAAGCTCCACCGTGAGCTCTCTCGGATGCCACAGCTGCTGGCTACGTTTGAATTGGGAAGGGCCATAGGTCAGTGAAAGAGCTCATGTTTTGCTTGGCATACATAAGGTCCCAAGTTCAGCTCCAGGCAGGGGTGAGAAACACTGTTGTCTGAAATCCTGGTGACCTTCTGCCAGTCAGTGTTGGCAGTACTGAGTTAGATGGACCAGTTGTCTCACTCAGTATAAATCGATTGATGATTCCATCTAGTCATCAGTGCCTAATAGCTATTGAGAAATCACCTATCCTCCATGAATTCCGTTAATCATCTTTTACTCCATCGCTGGTTAGAACAAGCCCTGTACAACCTTTAACCCAGCAATCTGAATGCATATTAGCCATGTGTTCTGACCTGCCAGGCACATGACAATCCTGCTCTTTTTTAAAAAATTGTCCCAATCATGCAGCAAAACCTGGATTACCAAGCCACAGGAGGGATGACATGCATGGCCAGTGAATACATTTGTCCCTTTCGGTTTCTATCAGTCTCTCATTTTTCCACTCTTGTGGTTGTTTCGTCCCATTTCCACATCAGTTTGCAATTATTTTTAAAAAAGTCCTCATGCCAATGTGTACACATATTTATTTATTATTTATTATTACATTTATATCCCACTTTTTTTTTTCCTCTTGCAAGGAGCCCAAGGCAGCTTACATGCTCCTCCTCTTCATTGTATCCTCACAACAACCCTGTGAAGTAGGTAAGGCTGAGAGGCAGTGCCTGGCCCAAAGTTACCCTGTGAGCATCATGGCCAGGTGGGGAGGACTAGAACCTGGATTTCTTGAGCCCCAGTCCAGCACTCTAACCACTACACCACACTGGCTCTCAACTCACACAATTCACCTAATATGCACATCTGTGTACACAATGTTGCCGTATATACACATCTTTGTAAGCAATTTTGCCTAATATACACACTTTTTTGCAAGCAGTTTCCCCTAATATGTGTTTCTGTATGTTATTTTCACAACTATAGTCATTTCTGTGCGCACTTTCCTCTAAAGTAAAACGTAATGTAACTGTGAGCACTTTCCTCTAACGAGAGCCAGTGTGGTGTAGTGGCAAGAGTGTTGGACTGGGAGCTGGGAGATCTGGGTTCTAGTCCCCACTCGGCCATGGAAGCTCACTGGGTGACTTTGGGCCAGTCACACACTCTCAGCCCAACCTACCTCACAGGGTTGTAATGAGGATAGAATGGAGGGGAGGGGGAGCATGTAAGCCGCCTTGGGTTCCTTGCAAGAGGAAAAAAGGCGGGATATAAATGCAATAATAAATAAATAAATAGCATACACATTGTTGTGTGCCCCTTTTTTATTACAAAACTGCATTACAAAATTCAAAGGGGTATTGCAGTATACAAGTGTATTTCCATTCACATATTGGTTTGGGAAGTAGAAATGAGATAAGGTTGCATTAAAATTCAAAGCAAACAAATTTCTCCCATATCCCTAGTCGCAAATCACATTTATTTACCTGAAACATTTACACCTGGCCTTTCCAGCAACATTGGCTCCGAAGGGAGCTTGTGATATATAATTAAAAAAACATTCTTTGTTACACTAAAATGACAACAAGAATAAATGAGTCAGTGAAACACCAGATAAATCATGAATAAAAACCATCAAAAATTAGATGCTGCCAAAAGGTGAATCTAATAATAGCAGGCCTGCATTCGTTAGAATGATATATAGCAACTATAGTTGCTACCAAGTTTCTCTTAAAGCAAATTCTGAGCGCTTTTTTGAGGGTGCTGCTGAAGTGAAACATCTGTAGAACATTGAGGAAAATGAAAATAATATAATTTAAGCTGAAGGAAATTTATCATGGGTTGTTAGCTTTATGCATCTCTAGAACCAATACCATCGGCACTGCTCTTTCTTCTGAGTATTTCCTTCCACTCAGGATTTCCACAGCCCTCGGTGGTGATACCTTGGCCCAGTTCCACCACAGCCTGTCCAGTGACCTTGAGTCAAGGCCAGCTGTGTCCGCAGTGCTGCAATTCTGTTGGGTCTTTTTGCCATTCTCAGCCATGTTCCCAAATGCCATGCATTGCAACTGCAACCTCCCTCAAAGTTCTGCCCTGAGAAATCTGGAATCTCTTTCTGTCCCTGATACAAGAGAGTGTGAAACAGGCATCGAATTATGCCGTGTCAACACTTGGTGTGACATGCGTGGATCCCAGAGACTATTGAAAGCTCCCCACCCGCCCCACACTCCATTTTAACCAGGAACGGTGCCAGGTTTCTTACTCAGCCTGCCCACAGCGATCCACCATCCTCGCCATGCCATCAGCTGTCAAACCAGTCTGTCCAATAGAGCCATCCATGATTCATTATTTTTAAATGACAGCAGCACATTCAAGCAAGCTGATCGCTGCTGACAGTGGGAATCCAATTAACCTGAATTACTATCTTGATTGTTGCCCAATTAATATCAGCTGCCAAGTGTCAGAAGTGAAAGCCCAGCTAATAGAATTGTTTAATTAATTCACAGCAGTGGGTAGCTGCATAGGGGGATACTCCAGTGCCTTCACCTTTGCAGATACTATTAGTTGTTTTTTCCTCAACACATTTTACTTTCTCTATGAAAGAGATTTTGCTAGGACTATTTGAAAGTTGATGCCAATGAGGAAGTTTTTCATGGAGCAGCATGGTCATTTTAAAAGGTTTTTTCCTTTCTTTAAAACAGTGATGCTTTAAACAAAGAGTTTATCGCTCAGGCACACCTGAGACAGCCTCCTTTTGGGAAGGCCCTAGGAAGAGGAGGTGTTTTGGCTGAAAGTAAATGGAGACGGAGGATTTCAAATGAAAAAGAACACCCACAAACAAGGCAGTGAGCACAATTCATTTTTTGAAAAAACTTGCGTATTTATTACCGGAATATACTACACTGCATTTTTATTTACGAAAATTTCACAACTCCTTGCGGACGCCGAAAAAAAAGCCACATGACTGCTGGCTCCACAGGACCTCGTGGTGCCATTCCGCAGGGGATTCCGGGCACGGACTGAAGGGAATTTGATCCCATTTCAGTCTGTGGCGGAATTCTCTGACATCCCTACTTTTGCTGTTGGCAGGACCAAGAGAAGAACTTCCCCAGATGCTCTTGAAACCCTGGGCATGCTTGTATGGGAAAAAGCAGTCTGTCAGTCCCTCAGTGACACTCATATGGGAGGGTTCCCCATCCTTCTCGGCTTTCCAGGGTACACCTGCCTGGCTCATAGAAAATGCAAACTAAGAGACCATGAATCACCAATCCCTAGTGCACACTTGTTTCATAATTAATGGGAAGGTTAAATGAATGGAGCGCAATCATTCCATTCATTAAGACATTAATGCCAGATTAAGGGATGTATTCAGAATGCCATCTACTCATTTGTTACACAGCCATTTTCATCCCCCCTCCCCCCGTCAGCCAGAATAGGTCAAATGTAGGTTAAGGCATATATCTGGGGTGTGTAGTGCTGTTGTTTTCATTGGTTAAGGCTGTAATCCTATGCATGTTTAGACAGAAAAAAAAGTTGTAGGGCTTATTTCTGACTAAACATGCGTAGGGTTGCACCCTAAATCTATTTTAATCCAAGTCCTGGACACCAAGTATTGCTCATATACAGTGGTGGTGGGGGGGAGGTTCTAGGGAAATAAGCTCAATGATGCTCCCAAGTCTTGGGAGAAAGAAGCTATGCAGCTCCAGAGTAATGGTGCAGCTAGGTACTTTCAGTCTACTTTGTATATTTTCCTACGTAAAAACATTCCATTCCTTTATTCAAACAAGCACAGAACATTCAACTTCACACTGGTTCAGTTCAAAAGCACCTTCTGATCTCTTGCATATTGAGTTGCCACTTTCCTGCTCCCCCCCCCCAATACACAACCATTATTCATAAGCCCATTGCTTGTTCAGGACACCTATCTGCAAAAGCAAAAACACAGTTTTGCTCTGGGAGCAGAAAATCACTTTGTTAGCAGCAAAGAGGTTTTGGGGCTCATTCTATGGGAGCAAAATCTGCAATTCTGCATGACAATCTCAAGCTCTGCATATAGGGGATGAATCATGTAACTATCATGAGGAAGAAGTCCCATCAAGCACGAGAAAAAGAAACTTGTGAGCACAAGGGCTGTGTGCGTCAGCTCTGATGCATTTATTACTAAATGCATCTTGAAACAAAAATGTTGGCTTTCTTTGGTTCATGGAACAATGTAAAGGTAAAGGTGTCCCCAACTAGTCGTGTCCGACTCTAGGGTGTGGTGCTCATCTCCATTTCTAAGCCGAAGAGCCAGTGCTGTCCGAAGACGCTTCCGTGGTCATGTGGCCGGCATGACTGAACACCGAGGTGCACGGAACGCTGTTACCTTTCCTGCCAAAGCGGTACCTATTTATCTACTTGCAATTTCTTGCTTTCGAACTGCTAGGTTGGCAGGAGCTGGGACTGAAGACGGGAGCTCACTCCATCACGCGGCACTCGGGTCTCGAACTGCTGTCCTGATGACCTTCCGGTCTGCAGTTCAGCATCTTAACCACTAAGCCACCGCGGCCCCAATGGAACAATGACCACAATGCAAATGTGGCTTCATTCCCACATTCTTGCCCCTCCTGCCCCAGTTCAATCACATGATTGGGAAGGTTATAAGACTGGTCCCAGAGACAGCATTGGTGTTCCGCTCAGAGGCTTACTGGAGCAACTTCATATCTCTTTCTTCTTGCAGCCGTGACAGGTACTTACATATAAATCTGAGTTCAATGTGAGAAATCTTACGTATGTATCACATGCATTCCATTCAGCTGTCACATCCTCCATACTAACCATATTAATTTGTGTGGTTTAAAAAAAAAAAAGATCATCGTTTAGAGCTAGCTTCTTTATGTCATTAAAGCTTCTCTTTAGCTCTAATCTGCTTATTTTGGTAATCACTTTGGGTTGGCCTGTCCTCATTTTTTCTTCTTCTTCAAGTAAGTGGATAACTGAAGTGTCGTGTTGAGATGAAGGAGGAAAAGTTTCCTCTGCAACTAGTTCACAGACTCAAAACTTAAATTGCCTATATCCTGAGATCACCCTGAAGCATGCTGAAGCTAGAGAAGGACACGATTCAACATGATTCTCACATGAATGATCAGTTCATTCTTGTGTGTTACAGGCAAACACAACAGGGTTGTATCCAATTTGTTGTATTCAATGTGAGTCTAATACAAGGGTGGGCGACTTGTGGCCCTTCAGATCTCTTGGCGTACAACTCCCATGATCCTGCAAAGCTATGCTGGCAAAGCCAGATGGAATTTGTAGGCCAACACATCTCGAAGGCCACATGTTGCCCACCCCTGGTCTAACAAGTCAAATTAATTTCATTGGGTCTACTGTAAGTAAGACTCACATGGCATACAACCCGCAGGTTGCCTGGCCTCCATTAAGAATATGAACAGGCCTTTTCTGCCCTGCCTCTGTTTTGCCCCCCCCCCCAGTAAAGTCTGTGAATGCCTGAAATCGTTCATGTTTATAAGGTATGCAAACACTAGGCCTGTTCAGTCACACACACACCCAATACACACACACAATTAGAATCTCAGGAGGTGGAAAGTGTCACCATGCTACCATGCTCATTTGCCCCGCCACGTCTGTCATGGTCCCATTGCTCTGCTCCGTCGTTCTCCACATGAGGCAGAGTGAATGTCTGCATCAATGTTGACCCAAGCAGGTTCCATGCAGGATTTCAAACCCTCCATAGTCACGGTTCTAAATTGCACAGGGAGCCTACCCAGACAACAAGGGAGAGGGCCTTCTCAGTGGTGCCCCCCACACACACAGAGTGAGTATGGAACCATCTGCCCGCTGAGGCCTTCCTGGCAGCAACACTGTCATCTTTCTGGCACCAGGAAGGCTGGCTCTCCTCTAAAAAGGTAAAGGTGTCCCCAACCAGTCGTGTCCGACTCTAGGGTGCGGTGCTTATCCCCGTTTCTAAGCCGAAGAGCCAGCGCTGTCCGAAGATGCTTCCGTGGTCATGTGGCCAGCATGACTGAACACCGAGGTGCACGGAATGCTGTTACCTTTCTCGCCGAGGCGGTACCTATTTATCTACTTGCAATTTCTTGCTTTCGAACTGCTAGGTTGGCAGGAGCTAGGACTGAAGACGGGAGCTCACTCCGTCACACATCACTCGGGTCTTGGGGCTCTCCTCTACTCCCAGGCATTTAACGGCATATGATGGGCCATGGATGTCAGCTGTCTTTATCAGGTCCAGTATCTTACTGAAAGTGTTTTAGCTAGGGATGCCACAAGCATCCGTCTGGGGGCTCGAGCTCAGCAGGTTCCCACCAGTTTGGCCCCCGGATGCCAGTCCGTCACCCCCTGCTGTATCCCTCTTGGCTCCCATCCTGCCGTCGCTGCTGCCGCCAAGAGCAACTGCGCCTCGTCTGTTGGTGCTCAGCAGAGAGGGACACAGCTGCTCTAGGTGGCAGCAGTGCTTGCCGGGCTCCTGTGAACCACCAGCTGGTGCATGTCCCCACATGAGCAGGCAGTGGGCGGGGATCTGGCAAGCGGGTTGTGGGTCGGACTCGGGTGAGTTCGCACATCCCTAGTTTTAGCTCATAGAAGCATAGAATCATAGAATAGTAGGGTGGGAAGGGGCCTACAAGGCCATCGAGTCCAACCCCCTGCTCAATGCAGGAACCTAAGTCAGAGCATCCCTGACAGATGGCTGACAGATCGTCTTGAAGGCCTCCAATGTGGGAGAGCCCGCCACCTCCCTAGGGAATGGGTTCCATGGTCATATTGCCCTAACAGTCAGGAAGTTTCTCCTGATGTTCAGATGGAATCTGGCTTCCTGCAACTTGAGCCCATTATTCCGTGTCCTGCACTCTGGGATGATCGAGAAGAGATCCTGGCCTTCCTCTCTGTGACAACCTTTCAAGTACTTAAAGAGCGCTATCCTATCTCCCCTCATTCTTCTCTTCTCAAGGCTAAACATGCCCCATTCTTTCAGTCTCTCCTGGGCTTTGTTTCCAGTCCCCTGATCATCTTTGTTGCCTCCTCTGAACCTTTTCCAGTTTGTCTGCATCCTCCTTAAAGTACGGTGCCCAGAACTGGACACAATACTCCAGATGAGGCCTTACCAGTGCTGAGTAGAGGGGAACTAGGACTTCCTGGGATTTGGAAGCGATGCTTCTATTAATGCAGCCCAAAAGAGCAGTTGCCTTTTTTGCAGCCACATCACATGGTTGGCTCATATTCAGCTTGTGATCGACAACAATTCCAAGATCTCTCTCACTTGTAGTGATGTTGAGCCACGTATCCCCCATCTTGTAACTGTGCATTTAGTTCCTTTCTAGGTGCAGAACTTGGCATTTATCCCTATTCAATGTCTTTCTGTTGTTTTCTGCCCAGCGCTCCAGTCTATCCAAATCCCTTTGAATTTTTTTTCTGTCTTCCAAAGTATTAGCTATCCCGCCCAATTTTGTGTCATCGGCAAATTTGATCAGCATTCCCTGCACCTCCTCCTCCAAGTCATTCATAAAAATGTTGAAGAGCACTGATCCAGGACTGAGCCCTGCGGTACCCCGTTCGTTACCTCTCCCCAGTTTGAGAAGGTCCCATTGATAGGCACTCTTTGAGTCCGATTCTGTAGCCAACTGTGGATCCACCGGGTCGTTGTTTCATCCAGCCCACTTTGAGCTAGTTTGCTCATCAGGATATCATGGGGCACTTTGTCGAAAGCTTTGCTGAAGTCGAGGTATAGCATTCCCATAGTCCGCAAGGGAGGTTACTTCATCCAAAAATGAGATCAGATTCATCTGGCAGGATTTGTTCTTGACAAATCCATGTTGGCTTCAAATAATCACTGCATTGTTTTCAAGGTGGTTAGTAGTTACAGATGGATTGCTTTATCGTCTGCTCCAGAATTTTCCCAGGGATGGATGTCAGACTGACTGGTCTGTAGTTCCCAGGTTCCTCCTTTTTACCCTTTTTGAAGGTAGGGACATTAGCTCTCCTCCAGTCATCTGGCACTTCAGCTGTTTAAATGGTTTTAAGTTTTCTACATTTTTTTAAAATTATCTTTTATTTATAGTTTGTAATTTGTTGTGAACTGCCCAGAGAGCTTTGGCTATTGGGAAGTTAAAAATGGAATGAAATGACAAACTCGAGTAGAGCAGACCCCCTGTTGCAGACATCATTCCAGTGCATGGAAGATGATGGAGCCAAGCAATGGGAATGAAACAGAGGGGGTGGAGTCAGTGGTCCCACTCGTTCCCTCACACAGCCCCGTGTGTGTCAGGAGTAGGGATGTACGAAAGTTCCACCACGGATCTCGGGGAGGCCGAATGCCAGTGGCGGAACGGCCCGCCCCACCCACCCACCCCCTGGGACGGGACTTACCTTGGGCGGATCTTCCTGGCGGCGGCGGCTCCGGCGGCAGCTGCGGTGGCGGCTGCGGCGGCCGGTCTTCTGACCGGCTGCCGCCACCACCATTTCCAGTTAAAAGAAAAAAAGTGATAGGCTACGTAAAGATTTACGTAGCCTATCACGGCTAGATTTTTTAAAAAAACACCGTGATAGGCTACGTAAATGTTTACGTAGCCTATCATGGCTGACTTAAAAAAAAAAAAAGCGCGTAAGCAAATGGCGGCAGCCATGGCCGCCGCCATTTGCGTTCCTTATTTTGGCACATCTTAGTCTACGTAAACATTTACGTAGACTAAGACAGCGAAAATAAGGGGAACGCAAATAGTGTAGACGCTACGCTATTTGCGTTCCCCTTATTTTCGCCGTCTTAGTCTACGTAAATGTTTACGTAGACTAAGACTTGCCAAAATAAAGAACGCAAATGGCGGTGGCCATGGCCACCGCCATTTGCGTACGCACACTGTTGTTGTTGTTTTTAATCAGCCGTGATAGGCTACATAAATATTTAAGTTTTTTAATTTAAACGGTGGCTCTGTGGAGCGGAGCCGGCCGGCCAGGATTCCAGGGGGGAGGAATGGAGCACCTCCCCACCCCGGCCAGGATTCCGGGGGGAGGGACGGAACGCCTCCCCCCAGCATCAACATAATCCGCGGAAAGGTAAGTCACTTTCGTACATCCCTAGTCAGGAGGCGGGTGAATCCCTGACTTGGACTAGCACTCTTTTCAGTAAAAGTTGTTGCATACCCACCTATACTTAAACATTAAAAAAAAAAAAGTTGGATATGTTTTATTCTAATTGCATGACGATGTTAGGGTGTTTATTCTATTGATATGCTTTTGTTTGTAATATAATTGCATTACATTTCTGGTTGTTGTCTTTTATAAATCATTATCAGATATTTTAATGAATCTGTATTGTTTCACGTGTGCTTCAGTAGCCCTGAACGGGGATTGGGAAGGTCAGGGAGGCCACTGTAAGATCATCGATCCACATAGGTGCATCAGCACAAGTCCCATCCTCACGATCGTAGATTGCTCATTTCTTGTCACAGGTTCCACACTCAGGTTCTTGCAACTGATCCTTGAATCCACCCTTTCTAGGCAGCCTCAGTTGAATCATGATTTCACAACCTCACTTGCCTCACAAGGCTGTAGAGGGTAAACTGAGATAAGAACATGTGGTTCATTTCCCTGTGCCCTTGACATACAAGGGGCGGGGATGGGGGATATAACTTGAAAAATAAATATGTAAATGAAACCTTGATTTAGAAACTTATTTGTTCTTATCAGCATCGTCATATAAACAAACTGGATGAATGATGTAATACCACGGCATAATCTCATTCAATACAGGATCCCTGATTGGCTGCCACTGCCCAGTTATGTCCCATTCTGTGTCCCCTTGAAATGCACAGAGGACGCTGGTAGCAAGATCAAGGCAGGAAGAAACTATGACCTTAGATAGCCCCAAGTGGACCCTGCTGGCTGGAATTCTCTTGTACTTTGAAAATAGGAGGACATTGTCTCAGCAGGGAGCTAAAGCCAACTGAAGCCTCATGTAGGCTGACAAGAGCTGAAGTGTGGTCAGCTCCACCCCTCCTGGAGGATCTGATTGAAAGGGCCCTCACCTGATTTTGTAGCCTGAGACTTCTATAAGGCTGGGGAGATGGATGTTTTGCTAGGGACTCATCCCAGAATCAGAGGATGGTGGCTCAGCAGGGCTGAGTCCCCTGGCTGAGAGTGTCCTGCATATTGGCATTGACTGTCCTACCCCTGAGGAAGTAGCCTGTACCTCATCCTTATCAGAATCCTCTGCTGCACACTACAGGGCCTGCATGCTGGGAGTCATGACAGTCTAGCCATTCCCAGGAAGCATTGCTCTCACTCACAGTTGGCTTTGTTTGTCCCCAGTGATGGATTCACCAAACCAAATCTGAGTGGTTACCTAGCGTCATGATGCCACAACGGTCACAACATGCTCCCCAAATGGCTCAGGTTGCCCATGTGACTAACGCAGGAAGAAGTGGTAGTTAAAAGAGGGGAATGATGCCAAACCAGCAGCAAATAAGAGAAACAATAACAAACGAAATGTTTGCCCCCTGAAAGCACCCCAAAACTGAACTGGGCACACATACAGTGCAATACTAGCAAGGCTGCAGGCTTCCAATACCAAATATGCTGATATTTCTTAATCCATCCAAAATTTCCTGCATTGAGCAGGGGGTTGGACTTAATGGTCTTATAGGCCCCTTCCAACCCTACTATTCTATCCTTCTATGATTCTGCCCAACTCCAGTGTTCACATCAAGCCCTTTGATCTGTCTGAACGTCGTTTTAAGGAAGCTGGCTGCTTATTTGTGATTTAAATAAATACTCCCCATCGAACTAAAGTAGTTAATCATATTATTGGCCTTTCCAACTCCACTGCCAAAGCAGTGATATTTAATCGCAAATTTGTTGTTACATTTTAAGGAAGCTTTACCTGAAAGGTCAACAGATTTGGACAACACATTATAATTTGTACATCCTTTAAAAGGTCACCGTGTCCAGATTTCTTTCAATACACCCCACAGTCTTGTCTCTTTTATCAGAAGTGATTGGGTGCTACATGGCCAACATATCTTATCAAACACAAGTGGAATGTTCAGTTCAGTGCAGTTTAAATCTGAGACTGGAAAACAATGAACAAAAGGTAACGCCTTGTTATGGCATTTTTTTTCTTTCTTTTTTCCAACTTTCACCAGCGAGCCAACACAAACTGAAGCAGGGCACTGAAGCTATTAATGCCACTGAAGGTATTAATAGCATTTATTAGAGAACAATCACACAACCTTTAACTGAAGTACCATAGGGGTAATGGGAAAGGCGGCAAATGTTTCTAAGGAGGGCCAAGGATGACTTCACACATTCAGAGATGAAGTAAGAAAGGGAGATACATGGGAGATTCACACTTCCATTTTCTGGTGCTTCTGGGCAATGTTCAAAGGGGGTGAAGGATTTGCCCTTGGCCCACAAGTCAAGATACATGCTTTCCTGATGGCTCACCTGTGGTGCATTCCAATTTTCTCCACATCTCTGAACATGCAAAGCAGCTCCTAGTTGGTAATAGCTGTGAGATATGACCTACCTGTGTAACTCAGAATACATTACTTGCCATAGAGTGCTTAGCCAGTCCTGCCACTTGAGGACAATGCCTTTATCCTAGTTTCTTTTCTTTATCCATTTCAGTGGCGAGCTCGGAGGGTGAAGTGCTGTGTCATCTCTGCTGGCCTGGCAGTTCTTCTGGTGTTCATCATAATCATCGCCGTTTCCGTCAAGAAGTAAGCCCAGCAGGTTTCCACAGGTAGGCTCTTCTCACGGAATCTTTACTGGGGGGGGGGGCAGGGTAGATGTAAAAGCAGAGCGATGTGGATGGCTCCAGGGAGCTCTCATTGGCCAGAGCACCAGAGCCTTGTGTTGGTTGATGTGGAAGGCGCAACATGGGTAGGCCAAGAGCACTTTTATAAGGGAAGATGAAATGTTTTGCAACTGTATAGTCTGCCTTCGTTTAACTAAGTGGATGGGAGGTTAGGTGATGTGGGGCCTTGCCCCAGATCAGGTGGAGCTATAGCCTCAGACATCGATTCTGAGTCAGAAGGAGATACTGCAGAATCAGGCCCAGCCCTGGGAAGCCAGGAGCCTGAGAACTCAGTGCTACTGGGTCTCCCACTGGCTTGCCAGCCGGTAGTCAGGGAGTCCCAGGAGGCTGAAACAGCCTTTCTGTCTCCACAGCTGGGAGGCCTGACCTTGACGAAGTCCCCTGTTTCTCGATCAGGGGAGCCTTCCATGGGAGCAAGGCAGCAGGAGAGGGTGTTTCAGGGTAGGAATGTTGCAAGAGTCTTCATGGGGGAGTCCAACAGACTCTCCTTTGCCTGCCCTCCCGGACCCCACTCGTTGAACCACAGGGCACTCGCAGACCTGCTCGGCGAGCACCCCACAGCTGCCCTGTCCTCCTAGCGAGCTGCCATTGTGCGTGGCAATGGCAGCTTGGGCACTTCCGGGTAGGTAATGTTGTGTAATTGGCAGCTGTAAAGGGTCCATCTATGCAATGTGACAGGCGGGATTGGAGTATTACATTATACCTGTAAGGTTGCGGAAATGGGCCCTTTACAGCCACCAACTACGCAACGTTGTTGTGCACAGTGGCAGCTCTCTAGGAGGACAGGCAGCCCCACAGCTTCATTGGGTGCTCGGTGGGCCATGACAAAAGCTCGCACAGCACCATGAGCAGGGGCGGCCGGGCGGCCGCAGTGGCTTGACAAGCACCTGACGATGACGGGCACAGGTGAGTCCATCCATCCTTATTTCAGGGGTGTCTTTTTTACT
Source organism: Heloderma suspectum (assembly GCF_057233095.1). Lineage (NCBI taxonomy): Eukaryota > Metazoa > Chordata > Lepidosauria > Squamata > Helodermatidae > Heloderma > Heloderma suspectum. The sequence goes on from NC_139461.1 coordinate 10,331,556, forward strand.
GCATCGTCAGTTAAAGTGGGTAGAGCTGCAGTGTCCTGTGAGACACAGCAATCTCCTAAGAGGCAGGTTTCCCTGCCAGGATCGAACGTCCGATACTGATAGTTAGTGGCCACCTCCCTATATTTAAGCCAGAGCCTTCAGCAATAGACTGGAGAAATGAAGCTTGGAATACCTCCAAAGCTTCCCTGCTTTCTCTTGGACTTTCTGAACTTCTTGGGTTTTTATTCTGCTAGCTGGATCCAGGGCTGCTTGGGGTTTTGTTCTGGTGCTCATGGATTGAACCTGGTCTAAGTCTTAAATTGTGAACCGTTATCTGTGGGTCTTCACGGGGGCTGTAAAGGCATAAACCTATTTACCGGAATTGCTACGATAAAAGGTTCTGTCGTGAATTGGGCCTCATCTCTGGAAAGTCAGGTCCTGACAGGTAACACCTGGGGCTTCTAGTCCTTTCCCATACTACTACTAGCCCTCTACATATATAGAATGAAGCAAATGAAAACGTCTTCCAGGTTGGAAGGTCCTTCAACATCTGCACTGGATCACAGTACCTCTAAGTCTGCCCTCTCCCTTTGGCTGTAGAGCAGGAGTGGATAATCCTCAGCAGCCCTTCTCCATGAGCCCCTGCCAAAGGAAGTGAGGCGGGTGGCTACTAGGAGGAGGGCCTTTTCTGCTGTGGCACCCCGGCTGTGGAATGAGCTCCCTAGTGAGGTTCGCCTGGCACCTACATTGTATTCCTTCCGGTGCCAGGTGAAGTCCTTTTTATTTTCCAGGGCATTTTAGCATTTTAGCTTTCTAGACTTTTAGCTTTGCTGTTTTAAATCTGTATTTTAAATCTCTGCATTGCTGCTAGGTTTTATTCGGGTTTTATTCGGGTTGTATTGTTATATTGTGGTTTTAATGTTTTATATGTTAATGTTTTTATATTTTATATTGTTTTACTGTGAACGTTTTTGGTTTTAATTTTTGTAAATTGCCCAGAGAGCTTCGGCTACTGGGTAGTATAGAAATAAATGAATAAATAAATAAATCCTTATTTTCAGTTGAGGCCACAAGTGGGGGGATGCAGGGGGCAGAGCCAAAAGTGGATGAGGACTGCCATTCACTCTCCCTCCATCTCTGTCTCTTCCTCTCCACTCAGCAGACAGCTGGTCACTTTTGTCTGAGGTCTGAACCGATCCCTCGCAGAGGGCATTTGAGATTAGGTCAAGGGTTGCCTCAGAGCCGCAGGCAGCCCAACCCTGCTGTAGAGAATGAAGCACTTACGGATGGCACTAGCACCCGACTCAGTCCAGGAACCTACCAAATCCCCCCCCCGCACCCCAAACCCAGCTCAGCAAACCTCCACCCCATGTGCTTCCTTCATCCATGCCAGGAAACACAGAACTGTGATTGAACCAATTGTCTACAAAGCCAGGGTGAAACAAGCTCCCACAGAGTTTTCCCTCCCCTAGAAATTATGTGCCTGAAATATAGCTGGCCAGCTGTCACCGCCGTTGTTTCCAAAGCAGAAAATGCATCACTGATGCTTCAACTCGGTGAGCACAGAGGAGCCAGCTGTGTCTTGTATTGAGGGACTCTTGCTGCTTCTTTGCAAATCCCCTTCTGGAAGTCTGTCATTGCTTTCCTTGGAGCAGCTTTGAAGAGCAAGAAGAGAGTTCTGGAGAAGCTGCTGGAGAAGTCTGGGTCCACCTCCCTCATCCCCCGAGCAGGGGACTAGTCAGGCGTTTGAGACTTGAATTGTAAATGGAGAGCGATGACAGTGTCAGGAGGCCCTAGCCGGCCTCTTTCAGCCTACTCCGGTAGCCAACTCCAGACACAGACAAAGGATTCTTTTCAAGGCTTTATTCCTTTTACAACTTAATAACTCTATCACCAGCGACTAAGCTATGAACAGCAGACTGACCTGTGCCCCGGGTTGGAAACAGTTGGTCCCCGTTTGAACGAGAATCACTTGCAGACCCTGAACTTATGGGCTAGGGAGAGTCCCTCCCCTTTTCCCTTGGGTCCTCTGGACGCGACCGTTGCTTGTGCGCCAAACGGGCGCTACGCTTCCTTTCCGCGCCCTCCATAGCTCTTTGCGTCTGCGTCGAGCATCCAGTCAGACCTCCTCCTTTTCCACTCCCAGGACCACTGTCTATGTCTGGAATGCTGGCAGGAGGAATCTCTGCCAGCTGCAGGGCCTGGGAGGGATGAGTATGCTCCTCTCCCACGGACAGCTGTTCCTCCTCAGAATCAGAACTGCTCTGAGGTTCTATGGGCTCAGTGTCCACCCTGACAGACAGTCACTCTTCTCTCAGCCTAGAAGGGCAGCCATTTCCTGAGGAACTGGCATCATGTTCATGCATTTATTGCTTTAGGTTCGCTTTGGATTTTCCTTTAGGCAGGATTCAATAGCTAAGGATGCTTGCAGAATTTCATCTTTGTAAATTCTCATACAAACTGACTTGATTCACAGTTACCAGACAAATGTCTGGCTTGGAAAAGTCAGTTCTTTAGTCCACCTAGCCCAGTATTGCTGACACTTGGCAGTATCCAGTGGTGTCATTCTGCAAACTCAGATAGTGCTAGCAGAGCTCCACTGAATCCTTCCGTTGTGCAAGTGATTTGCCATTATACTTACACAACCAGTTGTGCAACAATTAAAGTTACGATTGTACAAGCATGGTTGTACAAGCAAGACACAGGCTACATTTTCCCAGATCAGCAGAATTTGGGGGTACTTCATAACACCATTGTGCAGCCTGTTGTGCAACCAGTTACACATAGCTTTTATGCAACCTATGATGCAGCTGGTTGCACAACGAGGTGCACAACGGGTTGCAGAGGAGTTATGTGCAATGGGTTGCACATCGTGCTTGCGCAAATGTAACTTTAATTGGATTCCTCTCTTGCGCGTAGTACAGAACCTAGTTTCTGCTAATGCAATATCATTTGCACTAACAGAATGACACAGCTAGATATTGCCCACTGACAGGCAGCTAGGAATGTATGAGAAAAACATTCCAGTTCGGTTTTGATCAGAATTTACCCAGTTCTCACCCTTTCAACCAAACACAGACCCAGAGACAATCTGCCATCGAAGTTCACACATTTCTAAGCTTGCAATATGATTTGCGGGCCATACTGTGTTCGACAGCATGCGCACATTTGAAAAATGTGCATGAAAAAACAGGCCAACTTTTGAAAAATGTGTACAAATTCACTTTAATTGATGGGAGATGAAAGCATATATTTCAAAGAGGTGCACAATTGATGCACACATTTTGAAAAAATATGTACAGAAATGCACATGGATGTTCATGAAAAAAAACAAAGCTCGCAATCCGATATGGACTTAAATCAGAACAAGCTTCGAGATGGAATTTGGAGAATTTTGGCGAGCTCAGTTTTTTGCTGACTTGCACATCCCTCATGGCAGCAGCTCTCTATCATTTCAGGCAATAGTTGTTCCAGCCCTATGTGAAGATGCCATGGATTGAACATGGGACCATTTGCATTCCAAGCATCTGCTCTGCCACTGAGCCCTGGCCCTTTGAGATATGCTTTTTAAAATTCATATTTTAAGTAGGGATGTCCAAGAATTCCGCCACAGACTGCAATGGGATTGAATTCCCTTCAGTCCGTGCCACGGAATCCTCTGCGAAACAGCACCACGAGGTCCTGCGCAGGCAGCAGTCATATGGCTTTTTTTCGTTGTCCACAAGGAATTGCAAAATTTACACAATGTAGTATATTCCGATAATAAATATGTACGTTTAAAAAAAAATGAATTGTGCTCACCACCTTGTTTGTGGGTGTTCTTTTTAAATTCAGATCCTCTGTCTCCATTTATTTCAGCCAAAACACTTCCTCTGTTTCTTTAAAACGCTGTTTTAAAGAAAGAAAAACCATTTTAAAATGACCATGCCACTCCATGATCATTTTAAAAGGTTTTGTCTTTCTTTAAAACAGTGTTGCTTTAAACAAAGAGTTTATCGCTCAGGCACACCTAAGACAGCCTTCTTTTGGGAAGCCCCTAGGAAGAGGAAGTGTTTGGGCTGAAAGTAAACAGAGATGGAGGATTTTAATTTAAAAAAAATGTAAATATTTATGAAAAATAGTGATTCTTATGGAAGTTATGCAGACTCACAGAGACGGCTGGGCACCGGAATTACAGTTGTCAGTATGGGTTTATCTCCATAATTTTTGGAGCGGAAAAAAAAGAGGAGAATTCCGGGGGCTTGTGAATGGTGGAACGGAGCACTGGCCGCAAACTGCGGAAGTCAAGCAGCACGGAAGGTACACAATTCGTACATCCCTAATTTTGAGAGTGCAGATTTTGGTTTTTTTGGTTTTTAAACCACAGATTAATGAAGAAACAGTTGGAACAGTCTTATGGATGAACACATGCAAACATGAAACTAATTGGAAATAGACTGAGGCACCCATTCTTAATGGCAGCCTCGGGATATGCAAATCCCTTCCTCTAATCACCACCATCTATAACACTGTATTTAGGGTAAAACCAATTGTGTTTAGTTTTGCTTTTTGCAAAATTCCACTTATCATCACTAAGGCTAATGCAACCTAAATCCATAATGGTTGAAATCTTGACATCTGAAAGGCATGTCCAGTGGTTAATATTTATACTCCTTGGGATTGGGTTAAAGGACATTATGAATCAGGACTTAAAAAAGACCCCTGCTTCAGGCTCTGGAAAGGGCTACAGATCCATTGCATGCAGTTGCACCTTCTGCTTTGTGCACAGAAGTCCCCAATGTCAGTATCCCATTGAAATGATTTCAGATCTGGGAAAGGCCTTGTTCCTGAAGAGACTTTGCTGGAGGAGACAACAGTAGACTAGATGAACCAATGATCTGACCTAGTATAAGGCAGTGAATAGGTGGCTCCTGTGGTTGAAAGAAAGAAGCCCAAAGGATCCATCAACTGCTTTTGACTGGGAAGATTTGTCATCCTTTCAGCATCTTTAGGTTTTATTCCCTCCTTGAACATGCTGGGCCGATAGGTCACATTTCTGCAATATTGCTCTTCAGGCTGTGCTGGGAAAGCTCCTTGAGAGATGCATCATATCAAAAAACAGAGAATCCTGCTTCCAACATGGCAGTGCATTCTGCATGTCTGCACCCCCCCATTTCTTCTTTCCTGAGAATGGATGTCAATACATTGTTGCAGCCGCAGCTATTCCCATCTATGAGGAAATGTTGAACGAAGCAATAACTCAGCCTAACGAATGTTGTAAATAAGGGCAAAACATGGCCAGTTCTGTTCTTTGGAATTGCTCTTGCTTCCCAAATTGATGCCATGGGGCCAGTTTTGCTGATTGGCTCTCTGTTTTTACCACCGTGTCATCCATCGCTTAGTGGTTGAGAGAGCAGGCCAGAATGCAGGACTCTGTTCCCCTCCAGAGCTGCAGGGACATCATCATATTTACCAGCTGCCAGTCACTGGACAAAAGCAGCCCTCTGGCTAGCCACTGAGCTCAGCGGCCTATGGACTCCCACCCTCTCTAGGCCAGTTTGAAAAGGAGCCCTCAATCCATCTTTGCAAGTACTCTTTTCCAAAAGCTCATATTCTTTCCACGTTTGTTTCGTGTGTGTGTGCTGTGTTTTGTTTTTGCAAAATCTTTGCCCCCATCAATCGTTTTCAACACCACATGCAGCCATCGCAAAACTAGTCCCTGGGATTCTCTAAAGTTTTTGCATTAAGAAGTCAGAGTTTGACTTCACTTTCATTGTGAGCCTCTTTGAAATGCAAAGCTTCCAATGAGATTCCTGTTCAGGATATGCCACATTAGTCCCATTTATTTCCATAGGTATCTCCATTTTCTCATACGCTGGCATTCTGGATATGCAATTTGTCACAATGCACTTCCGAATAATTTGTGCTCATTGTTTGTGTATAATCATTTGCGATTGCACGTTATGTTTCCCAATCAAAAGGATAATTCCTTACATTAATATTTTGTAGCGTTACCAGTATTAATAGTATTAGCATTGAATTTCTTAGATGCATTCCCCACAGTAAGTGCCTGAAGTGAGGCTCAATGAACAAAAATGCAAACTTATCCAACTAATAACATCGTAAGATCTATGCACAAGTGAAAGCAGGTTGAATGACTTATAAAAGCAGAACAACCTAAAGAAAGCCTAAATCAGCAGCCATGTACATATATATATAAAAATGTATTTCCTGTACAAATAGGTTGTGGAACATAAGAACATAAGAAGAGCCCTGCTGGATCAGACCAAGGGTCCATCTAGTCCAGCATTCTGTTCACACAGTGGCCAACCAGCTGTAGACCAGGAACCCACAAGCAGGGCATGAGCGCAACAGCACCCTCCCATCCATGTTCCCCAGCAACTGGTGTACATAGGCTCACTGCCTCTGGTACTGGAGGTAGCACATAGCCATCAGGACTAGTAACCATTGATAGCCTTTTCAACCAGGAATTTGTCCAACCCCCTTTTAAAGCCATCCAAATTGGTGGCCATCACTATAGGCTGTGGTAGCGAATTCCATAGTCTAACTATGTGCTATGTGAAGAAGTACTTCCTTTTAATTTGCTATCACAAAAACAAGCAATGATGGGTCAAATGGCTCTCCTTGGGAGTGCCCAGAATGTTGGTACCATTCCTGAAAAGAGCTTACCCCATCTCTTAGCAGGCCATACCTTGGTAAAGATGAGAACTTAGTACCAGACATTCCCCACTGGTTTGATGTATTTATTAATTACTTTATTAGACTACCCAATAGCCAAAGCTCTCTGGGCGGTTCACAGCAATTATAGAGCTCAAAAGGTACATGTAAGAGGACAGGTTTACTTACAATATGCAGGCCGCAGGCCACTGGAGGATAACGCAGATTTGAATAATTTCTGCACTTCACATGTGCAGCAGTTTCCTTATTTGCATGGAGGGAAGGCTGAGAATTTCATTTCAGTTTGACTTTGGTTAGAATGTGTCAAAATTCTCAACATTCTCCATAGAGAGCAGGGCGGAGGGGGCTGTGGAGAAAGGCAGCAGTGGCAGAGCCCCCGCTTTGCATGCAGGAGGTCCCAGTTTTGATCCCCAGCATCTCCAGGGAGGGCTGGACAAGCTCTTGCCTGAAACCCTGGAGTGCTGCTGCCAGTCAGTGCTGTCGATACTTGACTCAGTTCAAGGCTGCATCCTATGCTCCTATATGTTGAGGGACCTTTCTCATAATACTAGAACCCAATGGGGTCATCCTATGAAGCTGATTGGTGGGAGATTCAGGACAGATAAAAGGAAGGACTTGGTCACACAGCGCATAGTCAAACTGTGGAATTCCCTACCACAGGATGTCGTGATGGCCACCAATTGGGATGGCTTTAAAAGGAGGTTGGACAAATTCCTGGAGGAGAAGGCTATCAGTGCCCACTAGTCCTGATGGCTCTATGCCTGTGTACACCAGTTCCTGGGGAACATGGGTAGGGGGGTGCTGTTGCACTCGTGTCCTGCTTGTGGGTTCCTGGTCGACAGCTGGTTGGCCACTGTGTGAACAGAATGCTGCACTGGATGGACCCTGGGTCCAATCCAGCATGGCTCTTTGCATGACCATGATGAGCCTATGATGAGCTGGCCCTATGTTGAGCTACATGGGCCAATAGGGGGTGCAGACCGGGGGTCGTGGGCAGAAGGGGCCCAACGGATTCTGACTTGGTGTGCAGTTGCTTCCTATGTCCTCATTTAAACCAGTTCTTATTTATTCAGAATCATGAGGACTGGAATCTTACTTTATTTTTAAAGGAAGGGCCATAGCTCAGTGGTAGGGCTCATGCTTTGCATGAGAAAGGCCCCAGTTTCAATCCTTAGCATCTCGCAGTTGGGCTGGGAAAGATTGCTCTCTGAAATGCTGGGGAGCTGCTGCCAGTAAGTACAGGCAGTATTGAACTACATGGACCAAAGGTCGGACTTGATATAAGTCTGAGTCCTATTTTCTAGAGGAACAATAATAGTGTGGGATGAGGGAAGTCTTCTGTTCCCTTTTTGCAAGTGAAACGGTGCTCATTAAAAAAAAAAAAAAAGCAGGGGCAACAACAACAACACATAATAAAAAACTGAGCTTGGGGGTGGTGGTTAGAAAGCCTTGTGCATTATTTCAGTAGTGAAGTACAGCTAACATTTGTCTCCCCACCACCACCTGGCTTCCATTCCATTTAAAACTGCTTCTGCATTCCTGATACGTTAGAACATCAACTGCTCGCCAACCCTGGTTCCAAAAAAATTATAGTGATAATACTCTGAGCATGTGCAATTCGGGATGGACAGACTCACCCGCACCTGGCTTTGTTGGGCACTCACTGAGCACTGCGTGAGCTTCTCATTGCCTTGGTGAGTGCCCGACAAGGCTGCAGGGCCATTGACCCTCAGCGCAAACAGCCGTTTTCCCGCCTTTGATTTCTGCGTAAAAAAGGAAGGTAAAAAATGTGCGTATTTAAATATGTGCAGTTTGGGTCCAGGAAAGTTTGATAAGTGCAGTATTCGAGGGATTATACCCTCTATTATTAAATATGCGCATTTTTGACTGCCCTTTTTATGTAGAAATCAAAGGTGGGAAAATTGTGGGCACTCACGGGATGGGATCGCAGTGAGTCTGGGAGGGTGTGAGCAGGCATGAGTGGGAGCAAGTGAGGGGCGAGCGAGGACAGCGTCTCGGCAGGTGCAGTTTGGGGGTAGTGGGTGGAAGGGGCCCAACGGATTCCCAGACCCAATCTGGTGCCCGCAACATCCCTATGTTAAATGATGGGAGGAAGGTGGATGGACTGGGTTCTCCAAGCCTGTTAAGTGTATGAAGCTGCCCTTAGAGCAGCCCATCTGGCTAGGATTGCCATGAAGGTATGAAGCTACTTTAGCCTGACTTTGGTCCATCAAGCCCAGGTTTTGTTTTTCGCCTCGCAGCAGCTCTCTGAGCAGAAAAGGCGCTTTCCCAGCACGGTGACATGAGATCTCTTTAACTGCAGATGCTGGGGAATGGGCCTGGGACATTCTGCAAACAACATGGGTGCCGTTATCACTGTGCGACAGCCTCTCCTCAAATTATGCGTGTGTGTGGTGTAAAGTTGTTGTCTGCTGTTTCACAGAGGAAGGAGAATGACTGGGAGATGATAAAGGAAAGGCCTCTCTTCCTTTCATGATTGCTTTCATGAGGCTGAGGGACTGAGAACATACCGCCAAAGCACAGAGCTCATTCTGTTTGTCTTTGAGTTTGTAGGCCTCTCTTGGATGCATGCCAGCCAGTTTGACAAGCACCCACCAAATAAGCAGATGTATCTCACCAAATAAAATGCACTGCTTCCAAATGGCTGTCACACAGCAATATCTGTCGGGCTAATGCGCTACTCTAGTTGCTGAGCACTCTGCACAAGTCTCCTCCCTCTGCATGATTCATATCTATCATGCACTGGGGCCTTTTACGTTCATTCAGTGCATGAAATGAACAGCGGTTTGGCAGGGGTATTCGTGATCAGTTTAGCAATTATGGGGAGTGTTTGCATTGACTTCTTAAGAACCTGACAAATCTCTTCCTCATGCTACATTTATTGCAAGTGGAAGGGAAACCATGATGCTTAACCCTTAGTCCTCATCTCTAGTCAAAATGAAATCGATGTATGAGTAGTGATCTGACAGGTTTGCTTTCAGACAAAGATAAGTGTAGTTCCACTGGCACAGACAATCATCCTGAGCCGACCTTATGAAGGGACAGAACTGTCCTCCATTTTTTGTATTTAGTTTAGTTTTGAATATTGTGTGTGTGCACTGCTCATTTCCACCAAACAATGAGTAGTTTAGAGGACAAAAGCTTAGTTTGATTATGTCATGATGTGTGCTCAGAAAGTGCCATGATGTTTGCTCAGGAAGCCAAAGGTTTGACAGAGGTTCAACTGAAGGTCAGAGGGGGAGGGGAAGAGTTCGCTAGACGATCAACAGAAGGTCAGAGGAAGATCTTAGGAAATAGAAAAAATAGGTTGAAAAAATTAATCTAGGCAGCAGTTGGAGCTGGGGAGAGAAAATATAAATTTTAAGATATAAAACCCTATGGCAGAAAGGGAGAGAGGGGAAGAGAGAGAGAGAAGCCAAGAGGAAAGATAGAGTCAGGGCTGTTGCAACTGGAGAACTGGTTGAAAGAATGCTGGACCCATGACAGTAAAATATTGGTTGGATAAGGGACCTAGATAAAATAGATTAGCTGGACGCATTTATCCATTAGGATTAGGAGTGTTACTCAGTGTGCTGTGGATACAGTTAGTGAGCAAGAGGCGGCCTCTGGCAAACTGGTTTTGTGGGATCGGTTCCAGCTTCTTCCTTCTGATGAAGTGGACAAGGTGCTTTCATCTGTAAGGCCGACCACCTGCTTACTTGATCCTTGCCCATCTTGGCTCATTATGGGCTGCAGAGAGAGGCTGGGTGAGGGGATCAGGGCGGTGGTGAACACCTCCCTTGAGGAGGGAGTGATGCCATCAGCCCTCAAGGAGGCAGTGATAAGACCGCTCTTAAAGAAGCCCTCCTTGGATCCCCAAGTTCTGAACAACTTTCGCCCAGTCTCAAATCTGCCATTTTTGGGCAAGGTGATTGAGTGGGTGGTGGCGATGCAGTTGAAGGCACACTTGGAAGAAACCGATTATCTAGACCCATTTCAGTCGGGCTTCAGGCTTGGGCATGGGACAGAAACGGCCTTGGTCGCCTTGGTGGATGATATGAGGAAGGCTCTGGATAGGGGTGAATGCTCCTTCCTTGTTCTCCTCGACCTCTCAGCAGCTTTTGATACCGTTGACCATGGTATCCTCCTGGACCGCCTGGAGGGGTTGGGCATTGGAGACACCGTATTACGATGGTTCTGGTCCTTCCTCACTGGCAGGTACCAGAGGGTAGCACTGGGAGAGGAGGTTTCGGACCCGTGGCCACTTACTTGTGGGGTGCCACAGGGTTCCATCCTCTCCCCGATGCTATTTAACATCTATGTGAAGCCGCTGGGGGCTATCATCAGGAGGTTTGGGGTGCGGTGTCATCAATATGCGGATGACACACAGCTCTGCCTCTCGTTCAAATCTTCACCAAGGTTGGCCGTAGAATCCCTGTCCAAATGTCTGGAGACGGTGAGTGGCTGGATGGGGAGGAATAAGCTGAAGCTGAACCCTGGCAAGACCGAGGTACTTTTGGTGGGAGACAAGAGGAGGCTGGGGGATGTTGACCTGGTGTTGAATGGGGTATGGCTACCCTTGAAAGACCAGGTCTGCAGCCTGAGGGTCATTTTGGACTCCCAGCTGTCCATGGAGGCTCAGGTCTCAGCTGTGAGCCAGACAGCGCTGTACCAACTCCATCTGATAAGGCGGCTGCGCCCCTACCTTCCCGACCATCTGCACCCATTGGTAGTACATGCCCTGGTCTCCTCTCGTTTAGACTACTGTAATGCGCTCTACGTGGGGTTACCCTTGAAGACGGTTCGGAAGCTGCAGCTGGTACAGAACGTGGTGGCTCGCCTGATTAAAGGCAGCCGCCGGCGAGATCACATCACTCCAGTGCTGAAGGAGCTGCACTGGCTACCAGGTGTTTTCCGGGCCAAATTCAAGGTGTTGGTTTTGACCTTTAAAACCTTATACGGTTCCGGCCCAGCCTATCTCACGGAGCGCCTCCAGCAACACCAAACAGACCACTTAACAAGGAGCAGCCTCGGATGGCCTTCTCTCTGTCCCATCAGCCAGGACAACTAGACTGGTGGGGACGAGGGAGAGGGCCTTTTCTGTGGTGGCCCCCACTCTGTGGAACTCCCTCCCTAGGGAACTCCGCCATGCCCCCTCTTTAATGAGCTTCTGTCATGCATTAAAAACGTGGTTGTTCAGGCAGGCATTTGGGGTGGGTTAGGGAGGGTATTTTAGAAAACGTTTTTATTGTAGAATTTTATTGTTTTAAACTGTTTTATTATATGCTTGTACATCGCCCAGAGTGGCTGGGTGACCAGCCAGATGGGCGATTAATAAATTAAATAAATAAATAAATAAATAAATAAATATCCCTGGTTATCTTATTACCCTATTGCTCATAAGGTTTGTCTGTGTTGTGTGTGTAAGCTTTTTTATTAACATTTTTCTTCCATAAAATTTTAAACGTTGTTGTTTGAAATTTTATGGTCTCCTTTCTTTCTGGTTACCCACCCCCTGTCTAATAGCCAACCCCCACCCTACCCAAAAGAGATGCTTGAGACCCAGAGAGTTTTATGGCTATTTCAGTGGAGGCAGCCAGAGAGCAAAAAAGATTTCCATCCGGTGGCAATGGAAAAGGCAACAGGAAGGAAGGGGAAAAGGCACTCTTTTGCCTGCTCTCCCTTCCACTCACAGAACAGGGTGTTACCAGTCCATTGGCAACTGGATGTGCAAATGCTTGCTCAAGTTAGCGTGCAGGTTAAGAATAGGGATGTATGGAAGAGCGTTCAGTCACGTGAGACCCCACCAGTTGTCTGAAGCAGTGGAAGCCGGTGGCTCCGATTTTGGTGGGGCAATGAATCCATTCTGGGGTTTAGTCAGAACCAGAGTTCCGACTAAGCCACTAAACTAGAGTTCTGACTAAACCAGAACCACATTAGAGTTCTGGCTGGTTCTGACTAAAACCTTGAATGGATTCACTGCCCCATCGGAATTGGAGCCACCAGTCTCCACTGGTCGGAAGCGATATAGCCCCAGCCCCAGTTTTGCCACCTCATCTGTTGCTTGTGAGATCTTGGCCAAGACCCTGGTTTGATTTCTTGTTTCCATAATCTCCCATTTGACATTCCACAAACGTCGCTTCTTTTACAAGTTCTTGCACAAGAAACTTAACGTTTCATTCCTAATTGCTGTTCTAAGGCTGGCTGAATCACCAAGTTGCAGGCTGCGTATTCGCTCGTTTTTGCATTCCCCACTGCTTGACTTGCAGCCCAGTTGGTGGGTTCTGATCTGACACTCTGTAAAGCCTTTATCCTGTCAAAGTCCCGCTGCGAAGGCCACCCGCCACGTCAGGAATTAGCATATGCCCGTTAGCCACGTCTCTAAACCGGTGGGGGTTTTCTTATCAGCAAATAGCCCTCCAGCTTTGGGTGCAGGAGAAGGGCATAGAGTTAATGAAGTCAGTATTAAGACTGCGTTGATATTTAGTTCGCTTACCGAAGGTTGCATTTGCACCAGCATTTCTATTTAAATATTACCATTATTTATTTATTTGCATTTTACTCTGTAAGCCCCCAAACTTTCCAGCTCCAGAAGTACAAAATCTGCCCTCTCTATCCACAACTATTTGCATCTTCCAGCACGATGGCTATATTTTTTTCCGCAGATAGCCCAACAATGTTTGCAGCTTCGTGGTGACCTAAAGTAATGCTGCACAAATATAGGATGGGGAAGACCTGGGCTTGACATCAGTACATGTGAAAAGTTCTAGGTGTCCTAGCTGATCAGAAGCTGGACCATTTGTGCATTGAGCCATCAGTGTGGTGCAGCTGCTACAAAAGCTAGTGCAATCCTAGGGAGAAATAATAGGTCCACTCTGCTCTGTGCTGGACTACTGTGTCTGGTTGCAGGCACCACATTTTAAGAAAGACTTTGACAAACTGGAGCATGTCCCAGAGGAGGACAACGAGAATGATGAGGGGTCTGGAATCCAATTCCGTGAGGAATGGTTGAAAGAGCTGGGTCTGTTTAGCCTGGAGAGGTTTAGGCTAAGGAGAGACATGATAGCTGTCTTTGAATATCTGAAGAGCTGTCATGCAGAAGATGGAAGAAATTTGTTGTCTCAGAGGACAGGACTAGAATCAGTGGGTGAAAATGGCAACGAAACAAATTTTGGCTAAACATTAGATTAAGCATGCTAATGTTAAGAATGGTTTGACAGTGAAATAGGCTGCCAAAAAAATAATGGGGGTTTTGTTTGTTTTTTGTATTTCCGCAAAACGTAGGGTGTCCACAAACCTGCTGATACATCCCTCTTGTGCATGAACAGTTGGGTACATAAAGATCCACACTTGGACATTTTGTTAACTATTAATATATAGGATGCCTTGTATACAGAAAGTCCGAGCTCCAGTCCTTGATCTCTCCAGATTAAAAAGGATAAAACATGTGAATGCATAGAGAAATGCTGCTAGTCAAAGCAGACAATCCTGGGGTACATGGACAAGTAGTCTGACCTATGTAGAAGCCTGGTCCCCTTTTTGAGATATTTATCTGCACCTGAATATTGCACATGGAAATTTGTGGTTTTCACATGGAAAAGTTTTCCACCTGTGCGAATTAACCTGATTTTTAGGCCATTTGATACCCTTTCTGCAGTTACGTCCGAACTGCCTTTGCCTTTTCACATTCACTTGGATTTCATGCAGTACAATTACAGGCATGTTTACTCAGAAGTAGAGCTGGATGGATCTGTCCATTTCGGTTCTCTCCATTTCTCATCCCACCCCCCATCTTAACTTTGGTTCAACCCAAACTTTGAGAATTTTTCCAGTCTTAAATTTGGCTCAGCCTAATCTTTGAGATACATGTGCCCATGTCCTTGAAAGCATGCATGCATATGCTCCCCCACACACACCTATATACATTTCCCCCATACACATGCCTGCACATGTAAACACACACAGACACACACACACACACACACACAAACATGCACTCTACACACACTTCCCACCAACACAGAGACACGCAGTTGTTGTTGTTTATTCGCTCAGTCACTTCCGACTCTTCGTGACTTCATGGACCAGCCCACGCCAGAGCTTCCTGTCGGCCATCGCCACCTCCAGCTCCCCCAAGGTCAAGTCTGTCACCCCCAGAATATCCTCCATCCATCTCGCCCTTGGTCAGCCCCTCTTCCTTTTGCCTTCCACTTTCCCTAGCATCAGCATCTTCTCCAGGGTATCTTGTCTTCTCATTATGTGGCCAAAGTACTTCCGTTTTGCCTTTAATACGCAGTTAACACGCAGTTACTCCTGATCAAATGCAGGCCTTCTGAATGCTAATTCCTAAAGCATCCTTAGCAGCAAAATAGGTGGTAATTTGGGTGGGTCACAGGAGGCCCAAATCAAGAACCATTTCACAGGAGAATCAAGAATGAGTAACATTGATGGCCTTTGGTCATCTGAATAGAGCCCTAGTTTGAATATGGGGGGAGGGACATAAAAGGTAGGGTCATAAAATTTAGCTATCTGAAAAAGAATTCTTGGAAATGTTGTAGATGAATGAAAGTAAATAAAACTACGATAGGCATAAAGAACAGGAGGAAATACCCACTCATATTTTCCCGAGGCTTAACCATCTGGGCTTTCGTTCTTCCCAGCTATAGTTTGCAGCAAAGTACAGCCAGCTGTAGACGGGAGAAAAGAAAACCACACATTAAACGTGGTTTCAGAAAGGGCTGTTATTGAAGAGTTATTAAACAAGTTCAGCTGTGTCCATTCCAGTGTACCCTACTTCCGCCCACATGCTCTGTCGTTTTCCTTTTTGTAATCAAATGTGATTTCGGTATTTGGCACAAAATGTTGTTTTATGCCTCATGCGCCTTTCATAAAAGACGATAACTCAGTGCTGCTTATTTGGGGCCATGTTAATGCAGCTGTTAATAGCAGAGAGATGCACTTTCCTGCCTCTCAGCTTTTACCGCTGTGATTAACATCGGCGGAAGAATGTTTTGATACCGAAAGGTTGCACCATGCTGCTGGAAGCAGATGCACAGAGGCATTGGTTGCTATATGTGTGCCGCACATTATTGTATCCATCGTATTGTGGACTTGGATAGAGATATCGCAACAGAGCGGGAAAATATGGAAAGTCCCCATCTTGGAGGCAGAGGCGGTCTGGAACTATCTGTGTATACAGGAAAACATTCTTGGATTCAGGAAGGGGCGAAGGCACCTAAAATACGAATTTCTTCATGAAGTGGAATTGTTCATTCTTTGTTGGAATGGGTGTTATGGCCATAAAGTCCCAATAATAATAATAATAATAATAATAATAATAATAATAATAATAAAACTTTGATTTATTTTGTTTATTGCATTTGTTATTTATATCCCACCTTTACTCCAGGGAGCCCAAGGTGGCTTGCATGGTCCTTGCCCTTCATTCCATTTATCCTCACAACAACCCTGTGAGGTAGGTTAGGCTGAGAGTCAGTGACTGGCCCAAAGTCACCCAGGGAGCTTCATGGCTGAGTAGAGATAAGACTAGAACCCAGGTCTCCTGTCCCAGTCCCACACTCTAACCACTACATCACACTACCATCACCATCATCATTGTTATTATCATTGACTTATATCGTAACAAGGTGTAGCTTTTTCACATTATTATTTTTAATATTTACTAAGTATGGCTGGTTGATAATGGGATGCTCAGTAATACAAGACTTGTAAAATTTAAAGGGCGTACTTTAAATGTTAAACGTTGCAAGTGGAATATATAACAAAATGTTGCAGTGTGGAGTTCAGGGTTCCAGCCAACCTGCCATGCCTTTTTCTAGGACACCCCATTCAATTCACCCTCTTTCCCCACCACATAGTTTTCTGGATTTCCCCGCAACAGAAACACTGTGTTTTGTGGTCACTGCACAAGCTCAGTCCTTGTTATTGGGAGTTTTTCCCTTAGAGGTTTTTTCTTCTTCTTTTCTTTAAGTTTTTTTAGTATGAACAAAGGGCGCAGGTTGTTTGGATGAATTGTGCAGTGCTCCTTTCTTATCTGTATGAAAATTGCTGCTATTCTGAAACCGACAGATAAAGCATTTATAATTATTTATTTATAGTCAGCTCATCTTGGAGTCTTGTGGAGAGTATTTGTTTATTTGACTTTTACCCCACCTTTCTATCAAAAATGACACTCAAGGCAGCTTACAGTCACTAATAAAATGTAATAAAAACAATAATAAATACATTAAACACAACTAAAAACACAACAATACCAGAGTAAAAACAGCCTCCAAACCAACAGACCCACTTACACGTCAAAGGCCTTGCTTGAATTTGCACAAATTATAGCTGAATTCATGTTATTAGCTCAAATTTGGCCATAATTCGGGCAAATTTGGCTGGAGTTTGCACAAATTGCTCAGAATTTTGGGCAAATTGCAGACACACACACACCACATGCAAAAAAAGTTTCTGGAGTTTGGGGAAAAGTCCACAACTTGACTTACAGAAGCAAAGCAAGTTGCACATGCCGCAGAACTTGCTTGAGCCAAAGCAGAACTGGATTTCCCAGTGATGGACATCCTTAGTTGCCACCAAACACACCTCTGAAGGCAGTGGTGTCGAAAGAAGGACCTGGGAAGCAGATTTAGGGACTTCTGTATCAGAGGCTAGTTGGGACTCCATATGCCTTAGGCAACCCCTTGAAACATCTTTCTCTAAGATTTGGGAATGAACATGACAATTGTTATACAGGTGTCATCTTACCCTAGTGAGATTATCCCTACCTTCTCCAAGCCTGTGCCCCCTAGATGTGTTGGAATACAATTCCCGTCACCCAGCCACCATGCCCAGTGGCTGACGGTGATGGGAGTTGTACCCCAACACATCTGAAAGGCACCGGGTAGGAAAGGCTGGGTACACCGTATGAATACAGATTTGTTACCTGTATGCTGGAGAGTTTGCAAGACACAGCGTTCTCTCCTTCAGGTACCATGGCGTTATCCTATACTAATGCGAGTCTTCTGGCTCAGAGTTTTCAGAGTGATCTCCACCATTGTGCTACACATAATCCAGCTAGATCTGATGCTAGCACTTTTTCAGTTATGAAGTGTCCTCAAGATCAGATTTTTCACAAAGAGACTGTATTATTATTAGCAGCCATACGTATGGAGATCTCCAAACAGTGGAAGACTCACACAGCCTATACTATACAAGGCTTGCATGCCAAGATCTGGCAAATAACATTGGCCGAGAAACTGACTGAGCATAGCAGACTAGCTAGGGGAATTTCAAAACAGGATATATCTCTTTTAGAAATAGGGTTTCCCTTCCTCTCATATGTAGTTCAAGGGACTCACAAATCAGGACTCAACAGAAGTCATGGTTGTTGCCCTTGAATTGTTTATGTTTCATTGAACATTGAACATGAAACCTATAGAGAGAGTGGGGCACTTGAGCAAGTCTAAGGAAGTGGTTCCTTGTGTATCAGCACCTGACTTGTGCAATCTTTAGGGGAGACATTGTTCTATGTGACCACGAAAAGTGGCCTGATTGGTGTTAGCTGGAGTCACAGCTTCTCCTTGGAACTCCCTTCCAAGAGAGACCAGCTTGCACAGGCCTGTTTCACTTTGAAGAAGTCTACGCCAGTGAAGATTTTTTTTTTTTTCACCCCCAGCTTTCAGAACTTCCATGTTGAGAGGCGGGTAGATCAGTTTCTGGGAATAGCCAATGTGAGCTCCCAGGGGCATTTAACTCTCTGTTATTGAAATCTGGATACTGGACTGGATAGATCGTGACCTGATCCAGGAAGACAAGCTTCATTTTCATGAAAATGGCCTGTCCTGGATCAGGCCAATGAACAGTCAGGTCCTACATGCTGTCTCTAACAGTGTGCAGCAGAAAAAAGAAAGGGAGGTGCCAAAACAAGAAGGAATCCAAAAAGGGTAACATGGTGCAAAGATGAAAACTGAATAAAGCCAATGCATTTTGGAATAAAGGCATTCTTCTGGG
Organism: Heloderma suspectum; assembly: GCF_057233095.1. Lineage (NCBI taxonomy): Eukaryota > Metazoa > Chordata > Lepidosauria > Squamata > Helodermatidae > Heloderma > Heloderma suspectum. Next base: position 10,350,225 of record NC_139461.1, read on the forward strand.
GCAATCTTGTGGATCCAAATGTTGAAAAAAAAACCTAAGGGTGCAATCCTATCAGGAAGTCTCGTAAGCCTCCAAACTCAGAGGCTTACGGCCATCTGATGCAGAGTGGGACAAGCCGCAGAGGTGATCTTCGCCTACATGCTTCTCCTGATCTGCATTTCAGCTAGACAGGCTTTTTGTCCATCCAGCTGGGCCTCTGTGGAGTGGGAGGGAAGGGAGCTGGGGAGGCCTGGGGATACGGCATAAGCCAGTCTCCCCAATCTCCTCCCCACCCACCAGCACACTCCCCCCTTTCCCTCATCTCTGAGATTGCCTTTGCGACCTTGGAGAGGCAGCCAGCACAGTTCTCTCCACGCCGGCTGCAAGCAAGAAGGGGCATGGGGCTTGGATTCCTGGCTCCGAAGTCGGAGGGCTGTCTCTGACCTCGGATCCAGGAATCCAAACTATCCTATGTCCCTCCCCCACAGACTCTGTCTACGAGCCATAGGATCTCTCCCTCTGCCAGCTTACAGAAAGAATGCTTATAGTGCAATATGTTTATTAGGCCAACTCAAAGATCACCCCCCCAAAAAATGTACAAGGTTTTGAAATCTCCAGATCCCTTCATCGGCAAGAAATTACAAAAAGCAGGTGGGGAGGGAATAGGAGGAGGGAAAGCCTGACTGGATGTTATAGTCAGGACATCTGCATAGTCAGAGTCTACAACGTCGAATCCGTTTTTTTCTTTTTTTTCTTTTCCTCTTCCTTATGTCAATTTTTCACAAGGCAGAACTATCCATGGAAATAGCACATGCCTAAGTCTGTGCTTCCCAACTGGGGAAGAAGATGCACAGTTAAGTCGACTGTGCATGCGAAGTGCAACAGTGATTCAATTCTGTCCTGTTCTCTGTGCTTTGACCGGGAAATGCACTGGGCACTGGTAGATGACAATGGACATGTCACATCGGCAATTGTGAACCTGTATCGTGAAACTCATCTGTCTCCACTTTTGCAGGTGAAATGAATGCCAAACCAGTGATGGAAGCAGCAGGGAAGGTGGCAATATCCGTGAAAGCAAACGAACAGGTTTCAAATTGGATCCACAGATTTGTGAGCTTTTGCTTGGCAACACGCTTCATGACACCTCTTTCATTTGCGCATATTTTGCCATCGGTTTGGTCATCAGGAGTGCAACCCAGTGTAACCATGCAGTTCTTCTGCAAAGAACAAGCGGAGTAATACTCAGCAAGAGGAGGATGAAAGATCTGCTATTTTTATAGTGTATTGTCCCTCGTTTAACTCTAGCTTGGAGATACATTTGTGAAAGCGTTTTGAATTGTACCAAATGAGACCCATTTTCCACTGATGGGAGCTGAATATTGTGCGTTTTGACAATTGGTTTTAAAAATCATCAAAATCTCATTTTTTTCTCCCCTTGCTGTATAGTTTCCATTTTGGTAAGTGATGTTTTGCTCCAATTCCACCTAGAATCCTATTTGTTTTATTCTCTTCTGAGATGAATGCAGTATGCACCTTTTATTTCCCTTGTTTTAAAAGTAAAGGAAGCTCAAAAATAAAAAATAAATAATGAACAAGCATTATTTTTCTTTTCTATAATAATAATCGTTTGCAGCTTTTGTCTTGACTTTTGTATCCTTCCTCGAACCCACTTTTTTTTTAATGGAGCCCTTGGCTTACCCCTTTGTTCTCATCAGCAACCAAGACAAGCCCAATGACGCAATCCTTTGCCCCACTGAACTCAGTGGGACTTACTTCTGAGCAACATATACAGGATTGCTCATATCCAATCCTTACCATCTTTATCTCACTGTATCAATTTGTTCCCTGCCTTTCCTTTTCTATCCCGCCGCCCCCGCCGCCTTGTTGGAATTTAGATTTTAAGTTTCTTGAGGCAGGGATCTTTATATGCCTGACATGGGATTGCCAAAGCAAGACCTACAGTGCTCTGCTTTGAAAAGCTTGCATCCTTTAATGAGGTAATGGGGCCACCTGCCAGTCATCTATACAACCAAGGAGAAACATAACAGGATTCCGGTCACAGTTATATTACAACATCTAGAACCAGCACAATAAGAAGTGTCCTGTTGAACTCAAAAGCTTGCATACTACTTTGTGATTGTTGGTTGGTCCTCATCAAGGTATATTGTTGTTGTTCAGTCGTTCAGGCATGTCCGACTCTTCGTGACCCCATGGACCACAGCACGCCAGGCCTTCCTGTCCTCTGCTCTCTCTCTCCCAGAGTGTGCTCAAGTTCATATTCATATTCATTGCATTGGTGATGCTATCTAGCCATCTCATCCTCTGCCGACCCCTTCTCCTTTTGCCTTCAATCCTTCCCAGCATCAGGGTCTTTTCCAGGGAGTTTTCTCTTCACATTAGGTGGCCAAAATATTTCAGCTTCCGCTTCAGTATCTGTCCTTCCAATGAGCACTCAGGGTTGATTTCCTGTAGGATTGACTGATTTGACCTCTTTGCAGTCCAGGGGACTCATAGGAGTCTTCTCCAGCACCACAGTTCGAAAGCATCAATTCTTCGGCGCTCAGCCTTCCTTATAGTCCAGCTCTCACAGCCATACATTACTACTGGGAAAACCATAGCTTTTATTATACGAACCTTTGTCGGCAAGGTGATGTCTCTGCTTCTGACTATGCTGTCTAGGTTTGCCATAGCTTTCCTCCCAAGGAGCAAGCGTCTTTTAATTTCATGGCTACAGTCAGCGTCTGTGGTGATCTTGGAGCCCAAGAAAATAAAATCTGTCACGGCTTCCATTTCTTCCCCTTCCAAATGCCAGGAAGTGATGGGGCCAGATGCCATGATCTTCATTTTTTTAATGTTGAGTTTCAAACCAGCTTTTGCACTCTCCTCTTTCACCCTCAACAAGAGGCTCTTTAGATCCTCTTCGCTTTCTGCCATTAGGGTGGTATCATCTGCTTATCTGAGGTTGTTGATAATTCCCCTGGCAATCTTAATTCTGACCTGTGATTCATCCAACCCGGCGTTTCTCATGAAGTACTCTGCATATAAGTTAAATAAGCAGGGCGACAATATACAGCCTTGTTGTAGTCCTTTCCCAATTTTGAACCAATCGGTTGTTCCATGTCTGGTTCTTACTGTTGCTTCTTGGCCCTCGTACAGGTTTCTCAGGAGACAGGTAAGGTGGTCTGGTACTCCCATCTCTTTAAGAATTTGCCAGAGTTCGTTGTGATCCACACAATCAAAGGCTTTAGTATAGTCAATGAAGCAGAAATAGACATTTTCCTGGAATTCTCTTGCTTTCTCCATGATCCAGTGAAAGTTGGCGATTTGATCTCTAGTTCCTCTGCCTCTTCGAAACCCAGCTTGTACTTCTGGTAGTTCTCAGTTCACATACTGCTGAAGCCTAGCTTGTAGGATTTTGAGCATCACCTTGCTGGCATGTGAAATGAGCGCAATTGTGCGGTAGTTTGACCACTCTTTGGCATTGCCCTTCTTTGGAATTGGAATGTAAACTGACCTTTTCCAGTCTTGTGGCCACTGTTGAGCGTTCCAAATTTGTTGGCATATTGAGTGCAGCACTTTAACAGCATCATCTTTTAGGATTTTAAATAGCTCAGCTGGAATACTGTCATCTCCGCTAGCTTTGTTGTTAGTAATGCTTCCTAAGGCCCACTTGACTTCACTCTCTAGGATGTAGGGATGTACGAAAGGCACTTACCTTTCGCGGATTATGTTGATGGTGGGGGGGAGGCGCTCCGTCCCTCCCTCCGGAATCCTGGACAGGGGGGAGGCGTTCCGTTCCTCCCCCCCCCCGGAATCCTGGCCAGCCAGCTGTGCTCTGCAGGGATTCTGCGGAGCCGCCGGCCGGCTCCACAAGCAGCCGGACATCCGGCCGCTGGTTAGCAGGGACACAAATGGGCTACGTAAATGTTTATGTGATAGGCTACGTAAATGTTTATGTAGCCTATCACGGCTGACTTTAAAAAAACCCAAAAAAACGCACGTATGCAAATGGCGGCGGCAACAGCCGCCACCATTTGCATTCCGTATTTTGGCACGTCTTAGTCTACGTCAAGATTTACATAGACTAAGACGGCGAAAATAAGGGGAACGCAAATAGCGTAGCAGACGCTATTTAAAATTTAAATAGCGCTACGCTATTTGCTTTCCCCTTATTTTCGCCGTCTTAGTCTACGTAAATCTTGACGTAGACTAAGACATGCCAAAATATGGAATGTAAACATTTACGTAGCCTATCATGTTTTTTTAAAAAAAACCTAGACGTGATAGGCTACATAAATGTTTACATAGCCTATCACATCTTTTTCTTTTTTGTTTTTAAACTGGAAATGGTGGCGGCAGCAGCTGGTTGGAAGACCGGCCGCTGCTGCCACCGAACCGCTGCCGGAGCCGCCACCGCCAGGAAGATCCGCCCCAGGTAAGTCTCGTCCTGGGGGGGGCACAGGGGCAGACCGTTCCGCCACCGTTTTCAGGGGGCTGAATGCGCTGGCATTCGGCCTCCCCGAGATCTGTGGCGGAATTCTCTGACATCCCTACTAGGATGTCCGGCTCAAGTTCAGTGACCGCACTATCATGGCTATCAGGGACATTAAGATCTTTCCTGTATAGTTCTTCTGTGTATTCTTTCCACCTCTTCTTAATCTCATCTGCTTCTGTTAGGTCCCTGCCTTCTTTGTCCTTTATCATGCCTGTCTTTGCACAAAACGTTCCCTTGAGATCTCTGGTGTTCTTGAAGAGATCTCTAGTCTTTCCCATGCTATTGTTTTCCTCGATTTCTTTTAGGGATGGCGGAGAACTTCTCCCCGAATCTTCGGGGGGCCGAGCGCCAATGCATTCGGCCCCCCGAAATCGGCGGTGAAATTGTCCGCCACCCCCCTGCCACCCCCGGGATGGGACTTACCGTAGCCAAATGTCCCTCCCGGCGGCGGGTCCCGGCGGCGGTTCGGCGGGCTTTCGGCGGGGGTGGCAGCGGCAGCCGGTCTTTCGACCGGCTGCCGCCGCCGCCATTACAGCTGAAGTAAAAAAAAAAAAAACCCGTGATAGGCTACGTAACAATTAACGTAGCCTATTACAGCTAGATCTCCAAAGTCAGCCATGATAGGCTACGTTAATCATGACGTAGCCTATCACGGGTGACTTTGAAAAAAAAAAAACGCGTACACAAATGGCAGCCCCCATGGGGCGCCGCCATTTGCGTTCCTTATTTGGTCCCTGTAGTCTACGTAAAGATTTACGTAGACTACAGAGACCAAATAAGGAACGCAAATGGCGGCGCCCCATGGGGGCCGCCATTTGTGTACGCGTTTTTTTTTTTTCAAAGTCACCTCTGATACGTGACGTGACGATTTACGTAGCCTATCACGGCTGACTCTGGAAATCTAGCCATGATAGGCTACGTAAATCGTCACGTAGCCTATCACAGGGTCTTTTTTGTTTGTTTGTTTGTTTGTTTCGCGGCCAGGGAGACGGGGCGCTTCTCCCCGGCCTGAATTTCGGCCAGGCGAGGCGGGACGCCTTCCCCCCCTCGCCTGAACTTCGGGGGGAGAAGCAAAACGCCTCCCCCCCACCACGAAGCCAAGCTGCGAAAAGGTAAGTGACTTTCGTACATCCCTAATTTCTTTGCATTGTTCATTTAAGAAGGCCTTCTTGTCTCTCCTTGCTATTCTCTGGAAATCTGCATTCAGTTGGATATATCTTCCTCTTTCTCCCTTGCTTTTCGCTTCCCTTCTTTCCTCAGCTACTTGTAAAGCCTTATCGGACAGCCACTTTGCTTTCTTGAATTTCTTTTTCTTTGGGATGGACTGAGTTGCTGCCTCCTGAACAATGTTACGGACTTCCATCCATAGTTCCTCAGGCACTCTGTCTATCAGGTCTAATCCCTGAAATCTATTCCTCACCTCCACTGTATATTCATAAGGGATATGATTTAGGTCATACCTGAATGGTTTAGTGGTTTTCCCTACGTTCTTCAATTTAAGCCGAAATTTTGCAAGAAGGAGCTCATGATCTGAGCCACAGTCAGCTCCAGGTCTTGTTTTTACTGACTGTATAGAGCTTCTCCATCTTTGGCTGCAAAGTTCATAATCAATCTGATTTCGATATTGACCATCTGGTGATGTCCATGTGTAGAGTCACCTCTTGTGCTGTTGGAAAAGAGTGTTGGCTATGATCAGCGCGTTCTCTTGGCAAAACTCTAGGGATGGCTAGGGTTGGCGGAGAATTTCTCCCCAAAACTTCGGGGGGCCGAGCACCAACGTGTTCGGCCCCCCGAACAAGTTTCGGGGAGAAATTCTCTGCACCCCGCACCCCCCCGGGACGGGACTTCCTTTGGCGAATGTCCCTCCTGGCAGCGGGTCCGGCCGGCGGTTCGTCGGGTCTTCATCCGGGGCGGGAGCGGCAGCCGGTCTTTCTACCGGCTGCCGCCACCGCCATTCCAATAAAAGAAAGAAAAAAAAACCATCATGGGCTACGCTATTTGCGTTGCCCTTATTTTCGCCGTAGTCTACGTAAAGATTTACGTAGACTACAGCGACCAAATAAGGAACGCGAATGGCGGCTCCCTATGGGGGCCGCCAGTTGCGTACGCGCTTTTTTTTTTTAAGTCACCCATGATAGGCTACGTGACGATTTACGTAGCCTATCACGGCTGACTTTGCAGATCTAGCCGTGATAGGCTACGTTAATCGTCACGTAGCCTATCACGGGGGCATTTTTTGTTTTTACTTTTTAGTTTGTGGCCGGGCGAGGCGAGGCACCTCCTCCACTGCCTGAATTTTGGCCGGGCGAGGCGGGAAGCCTCCCCCCCGGCCTGAATTTCGGCCGGGCGAGGCGGGAAGCCTCCCCCCCGGCCTGAACTTCGCGGGGGGAGCAGCGAAGCGCCTTCCCCCCACCGCGAAAAGCTTCGAGGACAGGTAAGTGACTTTCGTCCATCCCTAGGGATGGCGGAGAATTTCTCCTCAAATCTCGGGGAGGCCGAATGCCAACGCATTCAGCACCCCGAAATTGGCGGTGAAGTTCTCCGCCCCCCGCCCCCTCCGGGATGGGACTTACCTCCCTCGAATGTCCCTCTCGGCGGCGGGTCCCGGCGGCAGTTCGGTGGCGGTTCGGCGGGGGCAGGGGCAGCAGCCGGTCTTCCGACCGGCTGCCGCCACCGCCGCCACCATTACAAAGTAAATTAAATGTAAAAAAACAAAAAAACACACCCGTGATTGCGTTGCCCTTATTTTCGCCGTAGTCTACGTAAATCTTTACGTAGACTACCCGGGCCCAAATAAGGAACACAAACGGTGGCGCCCATGGGCGCCGCCATTTGCATACCTGCTTTTTTTTTTTTTCAAAGTCACCTGTGATAGGCTACGTAATTATTTACGTAGCCTATCATGGCTGACTTTGGAAATCTAGCCGTGATAGGCTACGTAAATCGTTACGTAGCCTATCACGTGTGTGTTTTTTTGTTTACTTTTTTCTTTCGCGGCCGGGGAGATGGGGCGCTTCTCCCCGGCCTGAATTTCGGCCGGGCAAGGCGGGGCGCCTCTCCCCCCCAGCCTGAACTTCGGGGGGAGAACCGAAGCGCCTCCCCCCCACCGCGAAGGAAGCTGCGGGACCAGGTAAGGGACTTTCATCCATCCCTAATTACTCTAGGGATGTTTGCATCCCTTGGCAAAATTCTATTACCTTTTGTCCTGCTTCATTTTGTACACCAAGGCTATGCCTGCCTGTTATCCCGGTGATTTCTTGATTTCCTACTTTAGCATTCCAATCCCCTATGATGAAGAGGACATCTTTTTTTGGTGTTAGTTCTAGAAGGTGTTGTAGGTCTTCATAGAACCGATCAACCTCAGCTTCTTCGGCCTCAGTGGCTGGGGCATAGACGTGAATTACCGTGATGTTGAATGGTTTGCCTTGGATTTGTACTGAGATCATTCTATTGTTTTTGAGATTGTATCTCAGTACTGCTTTTCCCACCCTTTTGTTGACTATGAGTGCTACTCCATTTCTTCTAAGGGATTCTTGCCCACGGTAGTAGATATGATGGTCACCTGAATTAAATTCGCCCATGCCTGTCCATTTTAGTTCGCTGATTCCCAAGATGTCGATGTTCAATCTTGCCATCTCATGTTTGACCACCTCCAGCTTACCTTGATTCATTGATCTGACATTCCAGGTTCCTAAACAATATTGTTCTTTACAGCATCGGACTTTCTTTTCACCACCAGACACATCCACAGCTGAGTGTCTTTCGGCTTTGGCCCAGCCGCTTCACTCTTTCTGGCGCTACTTGGAAATACCCTCTGCTCTTCCCCAGTAGTATATTGGACACCTTCCGACCTGAGGGGCTCATCTTCCGGCGTCATCTCTTTTAGCCTTGTGATACGTTCCATGGGGTTTTCTTGGCAAGAATACTGGAGTGGGTTGCCATTTCCTTCTCCAGTGGACCACATTTTGTCAGAACTCTCTGCCATGACCTGTCCGTCTTGGGTGGCCCTGCACGGCATAGCTTATGGCTTCACTGAGTTACGCAAGCCCCTTAGCCACAACAAGGCAGTGATCCATGAAGGGGGAAGGTATATTACTATACCTTTAATGGACCAACATGTGGGTTGCTTTTATTTGCTTGTTTCTTTGTTTAATAGAACATATTGAGCATTGATTTCAGAACCAAACAGCTCCAAAATGTTTTACAGTAGTTCTTTGAAAATTTCAATCTGGCACCCTTAAGTAAGGCAGAGTTCACTCCAACTAGGCTGCGACAACCGCTTCCCCCACACCACCCGATTAAAGAGGATTGGGAAAGGATGGCACTCTGTGAGCTCTGGGGATACTTCAAAGGAACCAAGGAGAGGGGGAGGGCAATGGCATTTGCATGTAAATGCGATGGATAATAAAGGATTTGGGAGGAATGGAAAAACCTCCAGAGCTGCTTCTCGGCATTACTGAGATGGCACTTGCTCCAGCAGAAGCCCAGGGAACACTGAAGAGCCCTGGCAGAGCAGATGGGCATGGTGACCAGAGCTCCTGAGAGCTCTAGTCCAAAACATCTGGAGGGCTAAGTACAATCTCCCCTGCTCTGGCTGTTGTTTTGGTCCCTTGATGGTAAGAGTGGGGCTGGCCCCTTCAATACCAGCTGTTGGGTGCCATGTTTGTTCTATCATTTTGAATGAATTAGGCAAGTGATATTGGGTTCTAAAGGACTTGGTTCCAGATAAGCAGGAGAGGACATGGTCTGCAGAACCTCGGAGCTCTTAGTGGGAGCTCACAGTCGAGTGGTGTGTGTGTGTATGACGTCCCAGATGCTATCGACATTAAGTAAGTGGGCTTCTACACACGTGAGTCAGGAGTCTGCCTCCAGGTATCTAGACCGCAGGGTAGCTCAAGGTCTATTCCGAAGAAGACCACTCTGCAAGCCACCCATCCAAAGAGGATGATACTTAATTCTGACTCAGGTAGGGGTGTGTGTGTGTGTGTGTCTGTCTGTCTGTCTGTCTGTCTGTCTGCAGCTGAGAACAGCTGCAGCTGAGAACCAGAAGTTGGAGTTCTGGCCAACAACAGCAGGGCTTTCTTTGTGGTGGCCCTGACCTCTTGGAATTCCTTGCACAGATAGGCCCACCAGGTTTGCTCTCTTTTTTTTAACCCTCAAAAAGCCAATGAAGGCCTTCTCCCTGCCCACAGAAAGCACTTTGGCTGACGAGGCTGCTGCTGTTTCTGGATCTGCTCTGTTGTGATGAGATTGTTTTGGACCAAGGCATCCCCTTGGTGGCTTTCTAGAAAATAAGGTGGTATATGAATGTTAATAGCAAACAACAAAAGTTTAGCTTACATTAATTGGTGTGCTTCTGGGAGGCCCACAAGAAAAGCTCCCCGGTGTTTATCCAGAGCATTTCATCCTAAGAAGTACACTGCCTCTGAGCATGGGGGCTGCCTTTAGTACTGAACTCACGCAATGAGCGCCATTGAGTATGCAGTAGGGGTGGACGAAAGTCACTTACCTGTCGTCGAAGGACGTTTGCGGTGGGGGGAGGCGCTTCGCTGGTCCCCCCGTGAAGTTTAGGCCAGGGGGGGAGGCTTCCCGCCTCGCCCCGGCCGAAATTCAGGCCGGGGGGGAGGCTTCCCGCCTCGCCCCGGCCAAAATTCAGGCCGGGGAGGAGGCTTCCCACCTCACCTGGCCGCGAACGCGAAAGTTAAAAAAAAAAAAAAACGCCCCCTGATAGGCTACGTGACGATTCACGTAGCCTATCACGGCTAGATCTGCAAAGATCTGCAGCCGAAACAAGGCCACCGAGAAACAAGATGGACCAGTGGCGGCTGGTGGCTCCAATTGCGGTGGGGCTGTGATTCCATTCCGGGTTTCAGTCAGAACCGGTCAGGACTCTAAAGGAGCTATCCAAAGTGCTGAACCAGATTTGGGGATAGGGTTCAGCACCTTGAATAGCTCCTTTAGAGTTCTGGCTGGTTCTGACTGAATCCCAGAACTGATGCACAGCCCCACCGAGATCAGAGCCACCAGCCTCCACTGAGAAGGACATCTCAGAACGCTCAGGGAAACCTCCCGATTTGCAGAAGTGCAAAAAACAAGCAACTCAACGAGGACTGGGCACGCTCAGTAGCTATGGAATGTTGGGTGTGTCAGTCGGGGGGGCGGACAAGGGAGGACTGGGGTAGAGCATTGTGAAGCCTGGCATGGCTGGCTAGAAAGAATCATGGGCAGGGGGACTCTTACTAGGAGGATAAGCAGCAACAATTTGTTGTGGGTCCCCTTGTAAAAAATCTATATATGATGACACTATTCATGCATGGTTCTTAGATGCCATGATGAAATGCTCTTTTTCCCTGGATATGGCCGATGCCCACATAAGTAGAATTTACTACCACTATTGAGCTGTTATGGCTGTTGGTGGCCCTGGCCTCCATGAATTTATCTAGTCCCTTTTACAAAAGAAAAGAAGCAATCCTGCACCATCCTCCTGCTTATTAGGGTCCACGTGAAAGTCAGGAGCGCCCTAGGGGCCTCTTTCAGTACACTCCAATAGCCAGCTCAAGACACAGACAAAAGGATTCTTTTCAAGGCTTTAATCCTTTTACAACTTAATGACTCTTTCAGATGCTCATCACCAGCAACTAAGCAATGAACAGCAGAGTAGCCTACGCTCCGAGTAGGCAGTTGGTCCCCGTTTGAAGGAGAATCACTTGAAGACCCAGAACTTATGTGCTAAGAAGAGATCCTCCCTCTTTCCCTTGGGTCCATGGGACGCGACCGTTGCTTGCGTGCCAAACGGGCACGACGCCTCCTTTCCACGCCCTCCATCGCTCATCGCTCCCTGCGTCTGCATCGAGCGTCTAGCAGGCCACCCTCCCACACTTTCTCACTGCCTGGGTCACTATCTATCTCAGGAATGCTGGCCGGAGGAATCTCTGCCAGCTGCTGTGCCTGTGAAGGATGAGCTGGCTCCTCTCCCACGGATTGCTGATCCTCCTCAGAATCTAGGGATGGATGAAAGTCACTTACCTGATCCCGACGCTTGCTTCGCAGTGGGGGGGAGGTGCTCCGTCCCTCCCCCCGAAATTCTGGGTGGGGGGGAGGTGCCCCATCCCTCCCTGCCGAAATTCTGGCCGGGGGGGAGCGCCCCGCCTCTCCAGCCGCAAAAGTTCTTCTTCTGGGAAGAAGTAAAAAAAAAAAAAAGTAATAGGCTACGTAAAGATTTACGTAGCCTATCACGGCTAGATTTTCAAAAAACACTGTGATAGGCTACGTAAAAGTTTACGTAGCCTATCACGGCTGACTTTTGAAAAAAAAAAACCTTGCTTCCTTATTTTGACATGGGTAGTCTCCGTAAATATTTACGTAGACTACGGCGAAAATAAGGGCAACGCAAATAAGGACAACGTAAATACTTAGGTAGACTACCCGTGCCAAAATAAGGAACGCAAATGGCGGCGCCCATGGGCGCCGCCATTTGCGTACGCGCTTTTTTTTTCCCCCGAAGTCAGCCATGATAGGCTACGTAAACTTTTACGTAGCCTATCACGGTGTTTTTTGAAAATCTAGCCATGATAGTTGTTGTCATGTTTATCATGTTTGTTGTTGTTGTTGTTTTTCACTTGGAAATGGCGGCGGAGGCAGCCGGTCGGAAGACCGGCCGCCGCCGCCACGCCACCGGGAGCCGCTGCCGCGAGGGACATTCGCCGAAGGTAAGTCCCATCCTGGGGAGGGCAGGGGGCGGACCGTTTCTCCACCAATTTCGGGGGGCTGAATGCATTGGCATTCGGCCCCCCGGAGATTCGTAGAGAAATTCTCTGACATCCCTATCAGAATCAGAACTGCTCTGGGGTTCTATCGGCTCAGTTTCCACCCTGACAGTGAAGAGGAAGGCCAGGAGGGGCCCCTCAATTTTTGCCGCAGAATTCGCTGTGGTCTGGCCTGCTTCAGCAGACCACTTCTGGTATCTGGGTGACCTGATGTTGCATGCAGAGTACAAGCTGCAGCATTAAATGCATTTGGTTTTTTAATTGTGTTCAGGGATTTTATTGTCTGGCAAGAATAGGCCTTGAAAATGGGCTTTTCAGCCTGCCTAATTTAAATACATTCATGAATGTACAAAAATGCCAATGGCAGCTCTCGCCTTGCCCAGTAGCATGTGTTGGCTCAAATAGCTTGGATTTGCAGTAATCCCTTTTCTCCTCCAGTAACCACCTTAGTATCTCCACGTCAAAGCCCTCCTCGCCCCCCACCCGCCACCTTTGCTCAGCTTCTAACCATTCAGTTGTTCTTTGTTCTAGGAAGTTTTCTGTCATTGGCCCGTTGGGAGAAACTCCAACAGGGGCAAATTCCCATTGCATTTTAAGAGCAGCTCTCCAAACTGGCATCCATGTAGGGATGTACGAATCCCCTTACCTTGCGTCCACGGGGGGGTCCGCGATCTATTCCTCCCCCCGGAATCCGAGCTGGCCAGCTCCATCCCAGCTCCTATCTGTGTGGAACAGTGCTCTCCAGATGCAAATGGCATCAGCTATGCCATTTGCGTCCCCATTTCTTCTCGCGATAGGCTACACGTCTCTATTATGTAGAGACTTACGTAGCCTATTGCGTGAAAAACCAGGGATGCAAATGGCGTTCACTACACTGTTTACATCTCTGTTTTTTCACGCAATAGGCTACGTAAGTTTCTTAAACAGAAATAAATAGAGACACGTAGCCTATCACGAAGAAAAACGGGGACGCAAATGGCATAGCAGATGCCATTTGCATCCAATCACTTACTTCCACGTTCCGCACAGACAGCGGAATGGAACCAGCGGGGGGGGGGGATATTTGGTCCAGAGAGGCACAGGTAAGTGCGTTTGTTCTGCCGCGGACTTTGGGGGCCCGAAATCACTGGAATTCGGCCTCATTGGAGTCTGCGGCAGATTCCACAGACATCCCTACATCCATGTCAACAAACGTGAAGAACATAGGAAACTGCCCTATACCAGTGTGGTGGTAGAGCCATTGTGGTGTAGTGGCCAGAGTGTTGGACTGGGAGCCTGGAGATCCCGGTTATAGTCCCCACTCAGACATGGAAGCTCACTGGGTGACTTTGGGCCAGTCACAGACTTTCAGCCCAGCCTACCTCACAGGGTTGTTGTTGTGAAGATAAAATGGAGGAGGAGGAGGAGTATGTATGCCACCTTGGGTTCCTTAAGGAGGAAAAAAGGCGAGATAGAAATGTAATAAATAAATAATATACCAAGTCAGACCCTGGGTCCATCTAGCCCAGGATTGTCGACACTGACTGGCAGCAGCTCGTCCAGGGTTTGAGGCAGGGGTTTTCCTTTAAAAAAAAAAAAACTTTTTATTCTATTTTTTAACTTTATAAATGAAATAAACAATACCGACAACCTAATCAATAACTACAATTTCCCACAAATACAGTATTCTTAAGGGGACACAGCAATAACGGAAAAGAAAGAGAAAACAGAAGAAGGAGAAGAAAGAGGAAAAAAACATGAAAAAAATATAAAGGATTATTTAAAGAAATTAAATTTAAACTCCATTACACAGAAACTTCAAATCCCATTTTTCTTAAAAATTATACCTATAACATTGGCAATATTACAATTCAGTACAGCATAAATAATCATCCTAACATTTCACTATCATGTCATCAGTCTTATAGCAAAGAAGCAGGCCTACAATTCATTTCCAGTAACCATATCTTGCCCTTCAGCTAACATATAGTAATAAAGCTTAACAATTTAACCAGCCAAAGATCTTACTAACCAGTAATAATGGTAATAATAATTTAAAAAGGAGATTTAAAAGGATACATCATCATCATAATAACAATAATAATAATAATAATAACAAATCACTAATAAATTTTATAATTTAAATACTAATAAAGCTTAAAATCAACCTCACAACAATCACTAACATACTTTGTACTATATAAATGAGTGTATACACTGTACAGTATATCATGAAGGATTTAAAGAAAAGAGAAAAAAAAAAATAAGAGGATGGGGGGGGAAACATCTCTGGCCTAGCCTGTATCTTCCAGTCTAAACATAGTCAGTTAGCAAAGCATGTTTGTAGATTCCAGTTCATGGTGCTGGAACAGAAATCTCACACAATTTTCCATTTAGCCATGCCTCCGCCATTTCATGATTTAGAAACTTCTTCATCTGACCTTCAGAAAAAAATGCAAAATGTAGCAGGATATTTTAAATGATATTGTAAGTTCATTTGTTTTGCCATATTTTTCGCCTTGGTAAATTGCCTTCTTTTATCAGCAATTTCTTTGATGTAATCCAGAAATAGCATAACTTCATCTTGTTTCCAAAGAAGGTTTCCAGCCTCTCTTGCCAAACACAGGATATAATTTTTTTGTGGAGATTCTTGCAAATTGGACTATAATATATATAACCAGTCCCTTTGCCATTTGACACATGGAATAATACCTGCTCAATATCAAATGAATAATCAGATGGCACAGGGAGTATCTCATGCAGGAACTTATACAAAAGTAGACAGATTTACATCAGTAGGTAAATATTTAATACCAATAATACGTACATTTGCCCTGTGTGCTGACGCCTCCAGTTGAGAAATTCTGACAGAAAAATTGTTGAAAAAAGCTTATAATGGAGTTTCATTCCCTGCCAGCCGATATTGCAACTCGTTAACCTTCACCTCCATTTTTTTTTTGCCAAGAAGTGTTAATTAAATCCATAGCCCCTTGCAGGGCGGTGATGGAATTTTGGATGGTATCCAGCCTCTTAGCCTGTTCCGCAAATTGCATGGACAAAGTTTTTATCAAAGCAAGTAACTCCTCTGTATCTCCACTTCTCGAAGCCTTTGCCAAGGGAGGTGTGGGGGGTGGGGTGGGCGGAGATCCTTTCTTTCGCCTTAGTGTGGTCATCCTTCTCTTCAAACAAATCTTGCAGGTCCTCAAATATTACTGATATTTCTTAATCCATTCCTCAGATGTTGTTGGCGTTTCTTAATCCAAAAACTACAATGGAGCACGACAGCCCTAGTTTCTCCTAATTAATTAGGAGGTTCAAACCGCTTTGAGCGATGATTAAGCTCCGGCAGACTAGCCCCGGAGTACAGCCCCCCTGCTAGCATGCCGAGAGAGCTGTTCTTCCAAAACTTCATCCAGAGCTGCTCCCGCCTCTCCTTTTAATTCCAGGGGAGATATAAAAAAGTATTTCAACCTTTTAAAAAGCTGCTTGAGATAGCGTCCCACAGAGACTCTGCAGGAAGCTGCAAGGGTGACATTGGCTCTGACTGGAACAGGCAAGGGTTTTCCCAGACCTACCTGGAGCTGCTGGGGATTGAATTTGGGACCTTCTGCTTGCAAAGGAGGTCCTCTGAGCTACAGCTCCTCCACTACAATGGGGGGGGGGGGGTTTAGGGTTGCAAGCTTAAAATCAGGAATCAGCTCAAGTTCTACTGTGGGATCTTTTAATTCACAATTGGTGGGGACAATTTTTTATCCAAGAGACCAAGAGTAAGGTTAGTGGATCGGCAATCCAGAGACTCCATTTGCATTTAAAGTAGCTGGCATTTGCTATACGGGAAGGGGATTCATGTCTTTATTGATTCATAATTAGTGGTATTTTACTTCTTGTATTAGGACACGTATAACCCACTGTTCTTCCAAGGAGCTCAAGGCTGCATATTTTATCCTCACAACAACCCTGTGAGGTAGACCAGACTGAGTGAGTAGAGATGGGCAGTTTTTTCCAAGCTCCCCTCCAAATAATTCAGAAATGATCTGATCACCTATCAGTTGGAAAGGCTGAGAAATGAATGGTCAGTAGGGGTGTGTGATGCTGGGAATTCCATTCCATTTCAGCCCAATGGGATTCCACAGTGTTTCTGTTCCAGTAAGCGGCAGCATACTGTAATGGATTTTTTTTTCTCGATTCAGGAAATGTTTTGCGCACTTTTTCGGGTCCTGCCATTTCTGCAAATGGTAGTGGTCCTCTCCATTTACTGCCCAGCCTCTAAATTTGCACAAATTTCTCCCAATTACTTTCCAGACTCTAACTTTGCACAGATTTCCCCTCCATTTATTTTCCGGCCTCTAAATTTGTGCAAAATTGCCTTCCATTTCCTTCCTAGTAACTAAATTTGTGCAAATTTCCCTCCATTTACTTCCAAGACACTAAATTTGTGCAAATTTCTCCTCCATGTATTTCCAAGCCTCTAAATTTACACAAATTTAGAGGCTATGAAGTAAATGAAGGGGAAATCCGTGCAACAGCAATAACTGTTCTGAGAAGGAGCTGCAAAAAGGGGTGGGATGGGCCAATAACTCCCCTTTCTGGACTTACTGGAGATTCGGGGAAGTGTTTAAAGGGAGGAGGACACTGACAAATGTCAGTTCAGCAATTAATAGTGAGAGGATTACATTACCAAGTGGCAGATATTGGCTCCAACCCCTCCTTTGGTGCACTTACTTGGTTTACTTTTTCATTTCTTGGTATGTTACTATACGTTATAGTAACATACCAACTGAACTTTACAAAGAAACTGACAAGTCACGATTACACATATCAGACAGCTGAATCTGGGCCCTTGCACACTTCTGAAAGACTCGGGGGGTTAAAAATACAACCCCATTTGCGCAAATTTCAAGGCCCACAAAAAAATCCAATTGTGCAAACTGCCGCTACTAAAAAGAAAGAAAGAAAAAGGAATCCGGATATTGTATCAACTCACTCCAGATCAGGTCTATGCTACTGGGGGGAAATGGAATGAAATCCGCCAGGGCCAAACCAGAAAAATCTGTTGAGTTTTCATCCCTCAAATGGAATTCTCATACATCTTGAATTGTCAGTCTACTCTCTAGGCTGATTGGCAGTGGCTCAGTGCCTTTCTGGAACATCAATGAGATGGCAATGCAAAAACATGTTCCTCGTGAGTGAAACTGTCAGCAAAAAATAACTTTTTAGAAAATCACCACATCGTAATTAGTATTTGGGGCCTATTTGAGGTACGTTGGGGATTGGATGCAGCCCATGGAATGCAAAAACATGTTCCTCGTGAGTGAAACTGTCAGCAAAAAATAACTTTTTAGAAAATCACCACATCATAATTAGTAGTTGGGGCCTATTTGAGGTACGTTGGGGATTGGATGCAGCCCATGGAATGACTGTCAGCAATCCCTGCATTGTAGCATCTTGCACTGGGCAGCAACAAACTGGCAAAGTATAAAGGATTATACCTAAGAACCTGCACTGCGAATCTAGCCTTGGCATCTTTTCCTTCAGCCGCCCCGTCATTCCATGACACTAATGCTGGTGAAACAGAGATTAGAAAAGCTACTATTGAACTAAGTGGAGACTGCAGCTGGGAGATAAGCGAAGCGGCCTATCTCTCTGGAGCTCATTTGTTCAACTTCGCTCACTCAGAACCATTCTGACTTGGAAATATTGGCCTGAATACAAAATCATTGGCTTGCATATCTCCTTTGCCTGATCCTCAACTCCACTAGGAAGATGCATGGATCATTAATGGGCCTGGTGAAACTTTTCCAGTGGGAGGCACAATCATCAGGAATATCAAAACTGTTCTGGAATTGTATGTCTTAGTTTTGAACGCAGTGTGAAGTGCAGCAGGATGGGGTTGGATGGCCGATGTGATCAATTACCAAGAGCACCTGGCTTGCCATTGCTGATGCTGATTAGCAAAATGCCTCCCATTCTGATAGGCAGAGTGCTGATATGCTCTCTGTATCCTAGGAAGCCGTGGAGGATGGGCAGGACACATGGAAGGGGGAGGAAAGACCTCCAGCTCTGTTGAAGGGCATCTGCTTTGTGCATAAAAGGGCCCAAGTTCGATCCCCAGCATTTCCGGGTAGGGCAAATTTCCTCCATAGACTAAAGCAGGACTGAATCAGTCTACTGAGGAAATTTGTGCGAGTTAGGAAATTTGTGCACATCAAACTGGGAACACGATGGATGCAGGTGCTTGTTCAACAATTGGTGGACACGTGCTCACGTTTGGGGCTGTGAACGGGGCATGCTTGCAGGCTTTGCGAACAAAAACAAAATTCTCATACGTCCCTACAGATTGTTCTCCATCTCCAGTGCTGTTACCCCTCTTGGGCTTAACCTTTTGCCAGTGAAATGAGGGGACAGTTAAAGTATGTATTCAGGGACACATCGTAGCAGGAGCTTACTCTGACACTGTTCCCCTGGTGCTTCCAGTATGTTGGGGCTAGCATGGTTTCCTCTTCCCATAATGGACTTATCAGCCGCAATCTATTCCATAGAATTGTATGGGAGACAACCCTTTCCATTGTTTGCCCGGCCCTTCAGTTGCACACCCCCTGGCTTAGGATCCATTCCTATTCACTCAGTAATAGTAGTGCTGCCTGAATTACACCAAGATGTTTCTCTAACATCTAAAGTTGCCTTTTGGGGTGGGGGAGCGGTGCCTTCATTAAAGGCTCTGGGCTTGGAGCCTTCCCAGCAGGCCTCCCTTCCCTCTGGCAAGCCCCAACCCAGATGCAGCATTGCTCTAACCAAACTTTTCTCAAGGTCTTGAGCAAGAGCACCCTGGGGACAAAAGCCATGGGTGCCTGATGCGCCAGGTGTGGGTATGTTGTCTCGCCCTGGGAAGAGGGAATGATCCATATAACACTGCATAAGGGGGCAAGATTAGAACACACACATTTTGCAGCTCTGTTAGGGTGGTCACTTATGCATCACCAAAAGAGAGGAGAAAAGAGGTCACGCATTTCCATAAAAATCGCACATGCTGATTTATACACAATGTTTCCAATGTAGAAATAATGACTCTAATTTAAATAGAAATTTTGATTGATTTGATTTGTACCCCACCTTTCTACCAAGGAAATGGTACTCAAGGTGGCTTTCATTCATAGATAAATAAACCTTGATTAAAACAATAATAAAACAAATACATTAAAACAATCAAATACACAACGTATTTTTGTAAAAAATAAAAACACCACCCAACCCAATAGACCTGGTTACGTGCCAAAGGCCTGCTTGAATAGAAAAATATCTAACCATAGGAAGGATGACTGCAACCATATGACCTGGGTGTGCCTTGCTCACTATGCTGTCCAGGCGCTGTTGAGAGGGAACCTGAAGGCCCCTGCTCTCCCTCTCTTCTTATGGGTCTTGGACTTTAAACCAGATATGGATTGGACAACCCTTCAGACAGAGGACCCCTTCAAATGGAGGACTGCCCTCTAGGACACATAGTCACCCTGAGCTCCATCCATCCAGTATGGCTGAATTTGTATGGAGCGTGGTCACCCATGGCAGGAAAATTCCCTTTGGTTCTTCTTTACCTCACTTCCCTTTTTCCTGGAGGACCATGACCTTCCCTTTCTGAAAAGTGTCCCAACAGGGAAACATTTGCGGCAGAAATATTTTTCTCATTTCTTACTTACTGAGGTTTAATGTCCCATGATTTTTCTTCTTAAGGATTATAGACTTAAGGATGTATGTCTTGAACAAGCATTCTCCCCCTCTCTAACGTGAACAATAATTTCAGAGTTTTGCTTAGTTAGCACTGATGGAGGGAGGCTGGTGCTCAATGGAGAAGAGCTATCATCCCATTATGGTTCAAAAAGCTAAGATGGGCCAGATATGGGCAATGCAATTAGAGGGATGAATTCAATGGTGAGGCAGGAGAGTAGGGATGGCAGATGTTGAATGTCACTCCACATCTTACATAAATAAAGCTCCATTCCGTCTTGTGCTTCTTCTTTTCAAAATCAGTGGACTATCAAAATGGCCGTTAAGATGGGTGGAGGGTGAGGAGAGAGTACCAGGACACTGCAAGAACCCCCTGTACCCCTTTCTGGCGTTTCAGTTCAGACTGGGCTACTCAGGGGCACAGGGTAGCTTTGGCTCTCTGTAGCCTTGCCGATAAGCCAACCATTTACTTTGTCCCATAGAATTTAGCAAGAGCTGTTTAGAATGAAGCCTGTACTTATCAGTGTAGCTACACCCTGGATTCCATCTCTTGGTCATGCTAGAGGGTGATGGATGTTGAGATGTAGCCTTTTAATAGACAAAGACTAGCAAAATGCCCCACATTAGGATGGATAAACTGTGTGTGTGTGGGGGGGGGGGGCACTCAAACTGCAAGGACTCTAAGCATGTAACACCCTATCAGATCCCTGTAAGGGCCAGGCCCCCAAGTTCAGGACAGTATTGTTCCGCATAAGAATGATTGGCAACCATTCATTTATATGGGAGAAGTAAAGGGTTGCACCTGGGGACACCATTCAGCTGTGAACTGAACCTGCTCTGTGCCTTTGGTGACTGTAGTTGTTAAAAATGAGGTTGGCTCCTATCTGCATTGCCCCATCCTAGTTTCTGCTTTTTGGCTACATTGGAATGGGACAGAATGTTGGCGAAATGAAAAGGGAACACAGAGAGAAGTGTGTGTGTGTGTGTGTGTGTGTGTGTGTGTGTCACTGACCCACAAGGGAAAAACAATCCAAAATTCAACTGGGGAATATTTTTTATTAGGAACAACCAAAATTCCACAAAAACGTACAATTTTTTTACTTCTCCTGAGGAAGAGTTCTGGAAAACATGAAAGCTTGCATATATTTTGCAGAATTTTGATTGGTCCTGTAAAGCCATTGCCTGACCGTGAATTTGGGATTTATTTAAAGGTGTATACCACCTTTCTGTACTAAGCATACAAGGTGGCATTCAACGGAGGGGGGGGGGTAGAACTGCAATGTGATGAAATTACAATATAATGCATATATGTCAAAAACGTGTTAAAAGAGCAGATTAAAAACAGCAGCCAGATATATGAAAACAACCAACTGGCAGGAAAACAAACAGCCCCTGCAGGGGAAAGACTAAAAAGGAAGAACTCTCCCCTGGTGGAAGAACATAAGACAGAAGACTAGGTAGGACTCCCCAAGAAGTAGGGCGGAGGCAGCCATTAGGAGATCCCTCTTTCACTGCCCCACCAAATGCCCTTCTACTGTTCATGAGACAAAGAGAAGGGCATCTCTCAAAGATATGGGCAGGTTCCTGGAGAAGACAAGACTTCAGACGCCCCTGTCCTAACCTTTTAGGGCTTTAAAATGTATAATTAGTGTTGTGCCAAACAAAATATCCCACATTTGTTTTGAGCATTCGATTTAATAGAAAAGAGATTCCTTTCAGAAAGAAATTCAGTGATGAAGAGATCATGAAATGCTCATGGGTTGAGTTTCGGTTTCTTTCGCTTACCTTACTTAGGAGGTGGCAGCGGAGTGTGCCCAAGTGTCCTGTTTTTTATTTTTCACTGTACGATCATCTCTCCGGCAGCCTGTAGCCTCCTCAACTTCCTACACTTCAAGTAAAGCCCTGGGGAAGACAGCATGAGGTAATTCCTCCCGTAGGCCCTTTTTCAGATCAGGAAGTGCAGGCAGCCTGGGGGGCTGCAGAGCAATGGAGAGCTGTGTAATAGGAAGAGAAAACACACAGCACCCTGGGCTGCCTCACAGCATTAGGTAAGCTCAAGAAGACCACAGAAATAAATGATAAAACACCCTGAGAATGAAGCAGAACGATGGAAGCCTCCTTCACAAGGGAAGAAAACTTTCAGGAAATTGGAGGACAGATTTTGGCTCAGCAAAAACTCTATCCCTTCCCTAGTGCTGGACACAACACTGATCCCTCACACCTACATTGTGGAGGATGAAAGTGGGAGGAAGCTTGCTGACACACTTGACACTGGGCTCATTAGTAATTTGGACTCACCGATTTTGCCTTTGGCCCTGCTTGCCACTGGAATGTGGCTCCCAAGAGCTTCTCTGAAATGGAATTTGCCCTGGGCTGAGAAAGGTTCAACACCCCTGAGAGAGATCTTTAGTCTGATCCATCCAGCACATTTCTTCCTGTAGTCTTAACAAGGACTCTGGTCAACAGACTGGAGTAATTGTGAGACTGGATGATTTCAAAGGGAGAGTTTTTCCCCATGGACTCTATGAACCTTGGACTATTGCAACTTGCAACAGCTTCTGGTGCTTGTAGAGTTTCTTGCATTGTTCCTAAACCAGTGGATTCTCCAAGCTTGTTAAAATGAAAAACATGCCAACCTTCTCCCATCATTATGTCCTCGAAATGAACAACACTGTGGTGTAGGTTGAAATGCTGGAAGATTAGGAAAATGTGCACTCTCAGCAAAGGAAATAAAAGAGAAATGGGAGGGAGGTTGGAAATGCCATTTGTGATGGCTTAGAATTTGACAAAACCCGTGCACTCCCCTGCTTTTGAGATAACTGATGATCTGATGTCATAGTCTAGATGGGCGATAAACTGAATCACAATGGAAATAAATCCAGGGGGATTAGAAAAATGAAAGCCTGTGCAATTCCATTTCTACCATCCATTAGAAAAATGCTTCTGGGTAACGGGCCAGGAGAGAATGTATACAAGTAAACTCAGTCAGACTAACCATAGATCAGGGGTAGCCACATGCTTGCCATATGGCCTGTTTTGTAACTGATTTTCTGTTCCAATTTCTGGTATTTACTTAACACATAGCTCCAGCCAAATAGGGGGAGATTCTTGTAGTGAAAAGCATTGACTTTGCAAATTAGGCCAATTTGAATTGTTGTTGTTCAGTCGTTAAGTCGTGTCCAACTCTTCGTGACCCCATGGACCATAGCACACCAGGCCTTCCTGCCCTCCGCTCTTTCCTGGAGTGTGCTCAAATTCATATTCATTGCATCGGTGATGCTATCTAGCCATCTCATCCTCTGTCGTCCGCTTCTCCTTTTGCCTTCAGTCTTTCCCAGCATCAGGGTCTTTTCCAGGGAGTTTTCTCTTTGCATTAGGTGGCCAAAATATTTGAGCTTCAGCTTCAGTCCTTCCAATGAGCAGTCAGGGTTGATTTCCTTTAGGATGGAGTGATTGGATCTCCTTGCAGTCCAGGGGACTCGTAAGACTCTTCTCCAGCACCACAGTTCGAAGGAGGGATGGCAGAGAATTCCACCACGGATCTCGGGGAGGCCGAATGCCAGTGCATTCGGCCCCCCGAAATCTGTGGCGGAATGGCCTGCCACCCCCCCGCCACCCCCGCAGATCCCCCCGGGACGAGACTTACCTGGGGCGGATCTTCCGGGTGGCAGCGGCTCTGGTGGCGGCTGCAGCGGCAGTTTGGCAGCATCAGCTGCGGCGACCAGTCTTCCCACCGGCTGCCACCGCCACCATTTCCCGTATATATATAAATATATATATATATATATATATATATATATATATAAAGACGTGATAGGCTACATAAAGATTTACGTAGCCTATCACGGCTGACTACAGGGACACAAATGGCGGCGACTACGGCTGCCACCATTTGCGTCCCTGCTAGCCAGCGGCCAGATGTCCGGCTGCTGGCGGAGCCGGCTGGCGTCTCCACAGAATCCCTGCGGACCACAGCTGGCCGGCAAGGATTCTGGGGGGGAGGTGCGGAGTGCCTCCCCCCCGGCAAGGATTCCAGGTGGAGGGACAGAGTGCCTCCCGCCCCCAGCAGAACCAGGCAGAGCCAGGTAAGGCCAATTTCTTACATCCCTAGTTTGAAGGCATCAATTCTTCGGCGCTCAGCCTTCCTTATAGTCCAGCTCTCACAGCCATACGTTGCTACTGGGAAAACCATAGCTTTGATTATACGAATCTTTGTCGGCAAGGTGATGTCTCTGCTTCTGACTATGCTGTCTAGGTTTGCCATAGCTTTCCTCCCAAGGAGCAAGCGTCTTTTAATTTCATGGCTACAGTCAACGTCTGCGGTGATCTTGGAGCCCAAGAAAATAAAATCTGTCACGGCTTCCATTTCTTCCCCTTCTATATGCCAGGAAGTGATGGGGCCACATGACATAATCTTCATTTTTTTAATGTTGAGTTTCAAACCAGCTTTTGCACTCTCCTCTTTCACCCTCAACAAGAGGCTCTTTAGATTTTCTTTGCTTTCTGCCATTAGGGTGGTATCGTCTGCGTATCTGAGGTTGTTGATAATTCTCCCGGCAATCTTAATTCCGACCTGTGATTCAACCAACCTGGCGTTTCTCATGATGTACTCTGCATATAAATTAAATAAGCAGGGCAACAATATGCAGCCTTGTCGTACTCCTTTCCCAATTTTGAACCAATCAGTTGTTCCATGTCTGGTTCTTACTGTTGCTTCTTGACCCTCGTACAAGTTTCTCAGGAGACAGGTAAGGTGGTCTGGCACTCCCATCTCTTTAAGAATTTGCCACAGTTTGTTGTGATTCACACAATCAAATACTTTAACATAGTCAATGAAGCAGAAATAGACTTTTTCTGGAATTCTCTTGCTTTCTCCATGATCCAGCGAATTTTGGCGATTTGATCTCTAGTTCCTCTGCCTCTTCGAAACTCAGCTTGTACTTCCGGTAGTTCTCGGTTCACATACTGCTGAAGCCTAGCTTGTAGGATTTTGAGCATAACCTTGCTGGCACGTGAAATGAGCGGAATTGTGCGGTAGTGTGACCACTCTTTGGCATTGCCCTTCTTTGGAATTGGAATGTAAACTGACCTTTTCCAGTCTTGTGGCCACTGTTGAGTGTTCCACATTTGTTGGCATATTGAGTGCAGCACTTGAACAGCATCATCTTTTAGGATTTTAAATAGCTCAGCTGGAATACTGTCATCCCTGCTAGCTCTGTTGTTAGTAACCTGATGATTCCTGGCTGCCTTACCAGTCTGCCCTCGGGCCTGGTGGTGCTGCTGCTGAATGCCAGGTCGGCCCAAAATAAAATCTCCCTCATCCATGATTTGATTTTGGATGAGGGGGCTGACCTGGCATGTATTACTGAGACCTGGGTGGAGGAACTGGGAGGGGTCACTCTCTCCCAGCTGTGCCCTCCTGGGTACTCGGTGCAGCACCAACACCGACTTGAGGGTCGGGGAGGGGGGGTTGCCGTGGTCTATAGGAATTCAATCTCCCTCTCCAGGCTTCCTGCTCATTCGAGAGCAGATCTTGAGTGTTTGTACCTTGTGTTGGGTACCCGGGACAGATTAGGGATTCTGTTGGTGTACCGCCCACCCCGCTGCCCATCAGACTCCCTGCCTGAGCTGACGGAGGTGGTCTCGGACTTGGTGTTGAGGACCCCTAGGATGATGGTCCTGGGGGATCTCAGCTTCCATGCCAAGGCCGCTGTATCCAGGGTGGCTCAGGACTTCATGGCCGCCATGACAACCATGGGGCTGTCCCAACATGTCATCGGCCCAACGCATATAAAAGCACACACGCTTGATCTGGTTTTCTCGACTGGGCAGGAGGATGGTGATCATCTGAAAGTGGAGAAATTAACATCTGTCCCTTTGTCATGGACAGATCACTTCCTGCTGAGGTTTAGACTCCTGGCAGCCTTCCCCCTCTGCAAGGGTGGGGGACCTATTAAAATGGTCCGCCCCCAGAGATTAATGGATTCCGATGGATTCCAGAGGGCTCTGGGGGATTTTCCTGCTGGTATGGCTGGTGCTCCTGTTGAAGCCCAGGTCGCTTTGTGGAATGCAGAGATGACTCGGGCGGTTTACACGATCGCGCCCAAGCGCCCTCTCCCTCTGAGCAGAGCCCGGCCAGTTCCTTGGTATACACCTGAGCTGAGGGCAATGAAGCAAGAGGGGAGATGGCTAGAATGCAGGTGGAGGAAAACTGGTGCTGAGTCTGACTGAACACAGGTAAGAGCCCACTATCGATTCAAGCCTACTCCGTGGCGGTGAGGGTGGCAAAGAGACAATTCTTTTCCACTAGTGTTGCATCTTCTCAGTGTCGTCCAGCGGAGCTTTTCCAAGTGGTTCGCGGCCTGTTACATTCTGGGCCAGGGAGAGAGATGGTGGAACCCTCGGTAGCATGCTGTGATGAGTTTGCGCGGCACTTTGAGGATAAAGTCGCTCAGATTCATCATGAATTGGACACCGCCATTAATGCAGTTCCATTGGTAGAGGCGTTCAGAGCACCGTCTGGTCCAGTTTTATTGGATGAGTTTCAGTTACTGA
Source organism: Heloderma suspectum (assembly GCF_057233095.1). Lineage (NCBI taxonomy): Eukaryota > Metazoa > Chordata > Lepidosauria > Squamata > Helodermatidae > Heloderma > Heloderma suspectum. The sequence goes on from NC_139461.1 coordinate 10,376,718, forward strand.
GGCCTGAGGATGCGGACAAGGTGCTTGGCCAAGTCCGATCGACCACTTGTGTGCTTGACCCTTGCCCTTCATGGCTTATTAAATCAAACAAGGAGGGGATGTCTGGCTGGGTCCAGGAGGTTGTAAATTCCACCTTGAGAGAGGGAGTGGTGCCTGCCACTTTAAAAGAGGTGGTAATTAGACCACTCCTGAAAAAGCCTAACCTGGACCCAGAGGATGTTAACAATTATAGGCCAGTGGCCAATGTCCCCTTCCTGGGCAAGGTGCTTGAGCGGGTGGTTGTAGGACAGCTCCAGGCACTCTTGAATGGAACGGATTATCTAGATCCATTTCAATCGGGCTTCAGGCCTGGTTTTGGAATGGAAACTGCCTTGGTTGCCCTGTGGGATGACCTCTGCCGGGAGAGGGACAGGGGGAGTGCGACCCTGTAGATTCTCCTGGACCTCTCAGTGGCTTTCGATACCATCAACCATGGTATCCTTCTGGATAGGTTGACTGGGTTGGGAGTTGGAGGCACTGCACTACAGTGGTTCCGCTCCTACTTGGATGGCTGATTCCAGAAGGTGGTGCTGGGGGATTATTGCTCTGTGCCAGGCAATTATGCCATGGGGTTCCACAGGGCTCTATTTTATCCCCCATGCTGTTTAACATCTACATGAAACTGCTGGGGGAGGTTATCCGGAGGTGTGGGCTGAGGTGCCATCAATATGCGGATGACACCCAGCTCTGCCTCTCTTTCTCATCAAACCCAGGTGAGGCAGTGGCTGTTCTGAATCAGTGTCTGGGCATGGTAATGGACTGGATGAGGGCCAATAAACTGAAACTCAATCCAGACAAGACAGAGGTACTGTTAGTGGGTGGTTTGTCTGCCTGGCTAGGTGACATTCAACCAGTTCTGGAGGGGGTTGCACTCCCCCTAAAGCATCAGGTTCGTAGTTTGGGGGTGCTCTTGGATCCAGAACTGTCACTTGTGGCACAGGTGAACTCAGTGGCACAGAGCACTTTTTATCAGCTTAGGCTGGTATACCAACTACACCCTTATCTGGACAGAGATATCCTAGCTACAGTTATCCATGCTCTGATAACTTCTCGTCTGGATTACTGCAATGCATTATACGTGGGGCTGCCTTTGAAAACGGTCTGGAAACTTCAGCTGGTCCAAAATAGGGTGGCAAGATTGTTAACAGGGACTGGCCTATGAACTCATATTACGTCAGTACTTTTCCAGCTGCACTGGCTGCCAGGCCATTTCCGGGCCCGATTCAAAGTGCTGGTGTTAACATTCAAAGCCCTTAATGGCTTGGGGCCAGGTTACCTAAAGGATCGCCTCCTCCCATATGTGCCTGCCCGGACCTTAAGATCATCCTCAGCGGCCCTTCTCCGTGAGCCTCTGCCAAAGGAAGTGAGGTGGGTGGCTACTAGGAGGAGGGCTTTTTCTGCTGTGGCACCCCGGCTCTGGAATGAGCTCCCAAGTGAGGTTCGCCTGGCACCTATATTGTATTCTTTTTGGCGCCAGGTGAAGACCTTTTTTTATTTTCCCAGGCATTTTAGCATTTTAGCTTTCTAAATTTTTATCTTTGCTGTTTTAAATCTGTATTTTAAACTCCTGCACTGCTGCTAGGTTTTATTGTGGTTGTATTGTTATATTGTGGTTTTAATGCTCTATATATTTTAAATTGTTTTATTGTGTGTTGTTTGGTTTTAATTTTTGTGAACTGCCCAGAGAGCTTCGGCTATTGGGCAGTATAGAAATAAAACAAAACAAACAAACAAAAAAATAAATAGTAACGCTTCCTAAGGCCCACTTGATTTCACTCTCTAGGATGTCCAGCTCAAGTTCAGTGACCGCACTATCATGGCTATCAGGGACACTAAGATCTTTCCTGTATAGTTCTTCTGTGTATTCTTGCCACCTCTTCTTAATCTCATCTGCTTCTGTTAGGTCCCTGCCTTCTTTGTCCTTTATCATGCCCATCTTTGCAAAAAATGTTCCCTTGAGATCTCCAATTTTCTTGAAGAGATCTCCAGTCTTTCCCATTCTGTTGTTTTCCTCGATTTCTTTGCATTGTTCATTTAAGAAGGCCTTCTTGTCTCTCCTTGCTATTCTCTGGAACTCTGCATTCAGTTGGATATATCTTCCCCTTTCTCCCTTGCTTTTCGCTTCCCTTCTTTCCTCAGCTACTTGTAAAGCCTCATCAGACAGCCACTTGGCTTTCTTGCATTTCTTTTTCTTTGGGACGGATTTCGTTGCTGCCTCCTGAACAATGTTACGGACCTCCGTCCATAGTTCCTCAGGCACTCTGTCTATCAGGTCTAATCCCTGAAATCTATTCCTCTCCTCCACTGTATATTCATCAGGGACATGATTTAGGTCATACCTGAATGAAAACCCTCTGTCTTTTCTGGATCATCTGTTGATGCATTACATCTGCAGCAGGGCTGGAATGAAGTGCCTGTCCCTCTCACCTAATTCACCAGTCCATTCACAAGTGGTGCATTGGGGAGTGGGGGGGTTGTAAGCCTTCATGTGGTGCTTACCATTGGCAGCAAACAGCATAGGTCTGCTTGGTCTGCCAGCTCAGTATGTTCTGCGCTGATTGACAGCCGCTCTCGAGGGTTTCAGTCACCAGACTTCCCCAGGCCTATCTGGAGTTGCTGAATTTGGGACATTGGCATATGAAATATGGACTCAGGCACTAAGCTACCATCCTTCTCCTATATGTTTCAGCAACTTATATTCCTGGTGTCTTTTCTTCCCATCAGGAAAGATGAAATGTTGAGTGTCAGTTGGAAAAGAATAACAGAAAACCAAATGAGGGGAGAGGGAATTGCTTTGCTTGAGACCTTAACAGCTTCTAATATCCCATAGAAAGGCATAGCTGGCTGGAATCCTGAACAGCAGCATTCCCCTTATAGGCCCCCTTATAGTTTATAAATCCAGTCTGTCTCTTTCAGTGGTCCAGATGACATCTATTGTTTTGCTGTGAGTATCCGTCTCTTGCACCCTTCTTCTCCAAATGAATGGCCCAGACACTTACTCTTTTGAATGTCTTCTTCCCAGTGGAATCTGCCCATTGCCACCCATGAGGCTGACTGTCCTGTATATTTTATACTCCTGAAGTACAGGAGTTCATCCAAACTTTCACTCCCTTGACCCGCAGGAAAATTAGATTGGCATCCCAGGAAGTTACGTTGAGGTAGAGACCAAAAGACTAAATTTAAAAATAATAATCAGATTTCGAATTAAGTGGTGGATATGTACCATTTTCCGAGACTCATTCATTATGTCTAAAGTTCCAGGGGAGATGAAGAAAAATCCATGTGGTCATCTTACTGCTGATGTACATTTTGTTCACGACGGTATTTGAAACAACTCTATACAGAAGTTGGTAGTACTCCGTCACAGATTATTCTCCAAGGATTGTCATCATGTCTCCTGTAATAAATCTTTGCTGCTTCTCAGTGCCACATTCCAAATGGAGTTCCACATACAGGAATTGCCATCAATATTCATTCTAAATTGCTCTTAGCTGGTAGCTTTTTTAAACACAAGCGATTTGCATCCTTCTGCCCTAGACAGGGGGTGTATCTTAGAGTAATTTCCTAATGGCAGTTGTCACAAGTCAAAGAAAAAATGGACAAGTTGGAAAGGATTTGCATTATGATGAAAGCTGTGGCTTTGGAAGACAAAGCCAGCGATGAACTGTCATAGCAACCTGGCATGGTTTTCTTGAAGAAAAGAAAATTGCACATATTGGAAATGTTCAAATGTTTAAAAGGATGTCTGAAAAAAGAGAGGGAATAGTAGAGATGCCACTGAAATTCACCTAAAGACACATTTGAGGCAAATCTGGCAAGTCTTGGCAAAACATTGGTATGAATGCAGAGGGAGGTTAAAGGAATTCTTATAAGATTTGTGAGATTGCTCTTAGTGATTTCTGACAACATCATCATTAGGCAAGGGGAAACATATGGTGTTCAAGCTTAGTAAGGTTCTATGAATTCTTCTTTGAAGCTTATTTTGGGGTAAACAATGGGAGGGGAGTCTCTGGAGTTTCCCTAACAGGACATGGAAGCCATCTTGGATTCCTCTAGGGGGCAGGGCTTGGCTCCCAGGTCCACCCCCTGGAGGAATCCCCACTGTTATCTCCAATCTCAGATTGGAGATAACAGCAAGGGTATGGGTTGCAGCAGACTCAGTCTGCACTGGGAGGAGTGGCTATTCTTCCTAACATCAGCTGAGTCTGCTCGCATGCCATGTGCCACTCTCATGGGGAAGATGTGGGCCACAGAAAGATGAGGACCCATCAAGTGTTGGGGGAACGGTTGCTATTCTCAACCCTGGCCGAGTCCCTTTGCACGGCACATGCCACCCCATGCACATGAAGCCAGGGACCTGGCAAATACAGGGAAGAGCAGATACTCTTCCTAGCACCGGACAAGGTCATTTGCACCATGAGCACCACTGCTATGGGGATGATGTGTGCCCCACAAATCCAGGAACTTGGCTGGCATTGGCCAAACCCTTTTCTCCATGCTGAGAGAGGCACAGAACTCCGTGCCTTTTTCAGCATGGTGAAACACAAAATGGTCAGGGAGATGACATCACTGGGCCTGACCATACCTGCGGATGTCATCTGACCCATGGGGGGCCTAGTGGGGGGAACTTCAGTTTCCCACCTAAAACTATTTCCCACCCTGAGGTAAACAGGTTTTCATGCTATACACTAATGAGGGGGTGGGGGAAGAAGCAAGGGGAAGTAGATTTAGATTAGCCATTCAGAAAAACCATCCTGCCTAGGATCAGTTGAGCAATGCAGTCAACTGTCCCAGGTGAAAGTGGGATTTCCTTTTTTTTCTTCAGAAAGGCATCTATTGGGATTTTTTTTTTTCCCATTATCAGACCCTCTCTTTCTGGGAAAACAGTTATACTGAATGACCTACAGATGCGACGGGTAATGCATTGCTCTGATTTTATCCCATTATTCTCTCCCCTTTGTTGACTGTTTAGAAACTGGTTTGAGTTTACAAAACTGTCACCCAACTGATTCATTGATTTATTTTTATTTTTTATATTTTTTAAAAGAAGCTTACTCTTTATGCAGAAAACACAAACAACCATTAAGTACAAACAAGTTATAATTATAACTGCAAATCAAAAATTGGTTACACTGTTTCATGAAGAAATTAATTCAGAATGTATAAACGACAACAGTATATGGCTGGGAAAGTTTTATGGGGGGATCATGAACTTCTAAACATTATATAAATGGGACCCATGATACATGCGGGAGGTGGTGGTGGAACCAACATTATTTGCTGTATCAGTGGTAGGGTTGGCAGAGAATTTCTCCCCGAAACTTCAGGGGGCCAAGCGCCAACGTGTTCGGCCCCCCGAACAAGTTTCGGGGAGAAATTCTCTGCACCCCCCCTCCCCCCATCCGCCCCCGGGACGGGACTTACCTTTGGCGAATGTCCCTCCCGGCGGCGGGTCCGGCCAGCAGTTCGTCGGGTCTTTGTCCGGGGCGGGAGCGGCAGCTGGTCTTTCGACCGGCTGCCACTGCCGCCATTCCAATAAAAGAAAAAAAAAAAAACGCCCCCGTGATAGGCTACGTGATGATTAACGTAGCCTATCACTGCTAGATTTGCAAAGTCAGCCGTGATAGGCTACGTAAATTGTCACATAGCCTATCACGGGTGACTTAAAAAAAAGCGCGTACGGATAATTACGTGATTATACGTGATAATTATACGTGATAATTATACGTGATAATTATACGTGATAATTACGTGATAAGTTACGTGATAGGCAACGCTATTTGCATTGCCCTTATTTTCGCCGTAGTCTACGTAAAGATTTACGTAGACTACAGCGACCAAATAAGGAACGCGAATGGCGGCTCCCTATGGGGGCCGCCATTTGCGTACGCGCTTTTTTTTTTTTAAGTCACCCGTATAGGCTACGTGACGATTAACGTAGCCTATCACAGCTGACTTTGCAGATCTAGCCGTGATAGGCTATGTTAATCGTCACGTAGCCTATCACGGGGGCGTGTGTTTTTTTTTTAACTTTTAATTTCGCGGCCGGGCGAGGCGAGGCGCCTCCTCCCCGGCCTGAATTTCGGCCGGGAGAGGCGGGAAGCCTCTGCCCCGGCCTGAATTTCGTGGGGGGAGCAGCGAAGCACCTCCCCCCCACCGCGAAAAGCTGCGAGACCAGGTAAGTGACTTTCGTGCACCCCTAATCATTGGGTGAGCTACATGAGCTATTGCACACACATGATTGGTCACTCACAGAATTTTGCAGGTCCTTTACATGATGTCGTCAACCTCCAGGATGCCTCGCACACATTTTCCCCTTTATTGCGCTTTCAAAAAAGATTGGAGATAAACAATTAATAAAAAGTTAATGGCGTCATATCAGCAGTGTGTAATGCCAACTTAGCACCATGAACTTGCTGAGGAAGGATTTTCCCTGATTCAAACCAAGGGTCTCTCAATCACGGATCAGGGGGAGAAGAGAGTAAAAGGCCTCCCTGCAATGAGGGGAGACAGATCTGATCCCCTACCCCATCAAGTAAGTCCCACTGAACCATTAAGCTGAGGGTTGCAACTTAATGGCTGGGTGCAGCTTAAGTGTTGACGGCTGCAGACTTAAAATGTGATCTTATGTCTACTCAGAAGTAAGTCCCATTGACTTCAATGGGGCTTACCCCCAAGCAAGGGTGCCTAGGACTGTGAGGAAACACAAGTTATGCAATGGAACCACACACACGCCAAGGAGGGAGGGAGGTGCTTCATCTATGCAAACCACATGTCTGCTGTGTAAAGAAGCCCATCCTAATCCCACAAAGAAAGCAAAAGCAGAAAGCCCCGAAAGTATGCAGGGTTTTTTTTGCTTAATGTAGAGAGCCGCCCACTGAATTAAACGGGATGTGTTACCTTCCCAGATTTTTTAAAAACTAAAACCGTAAGGTGGCTTGCTGCCACTGTCCTTGTTCTCTCATTGTAGTTGATCAGGAACACTTAGGCCTGAATGCTCATAGTCCAGAGAAGACCTGTACCATGACTTTGTTATTTAACACAGTTGTGATCCTCCACGAGAAGCCTATTTTTAGCAAACTTGCTGTGCTTGGTGACTCATGCAAAAGGTGAGGAACAGCAAAGTAGCCGCCAGGTCCCATTACGGTAGTTTTCACCAGTCAAGGCAGCCCATGACAAGGGCATCTGGTCAACAGAGCAGTACAGAAGACTGCACTCTGTCTGCCAATTATGAGAACCAGACAAAAGGTGCCACTTTTCTCTTTCCATTTAACTTCCCAAAATACGAAGTTTCCATTAAGCCAAGTTGTGTGGGCAGCTCCTTGGTAACCAGTTGAGCACTGTCAATCCCTCTCATGCCTTGTAAGGCAGGGAGAGTGGCAGGTGAGGGATAATAAATATATTTACGCAAGTCACTTGCAAACCTCACTTGCTTCCTAAATGGTTCCTCACCCCCAAGAAACGGATGGCAAGCCCTGGGACACCATTTAGGAAAAGTGTCTGTGAGTGTGTGAGTGTGTGTGTGTGAGTGTGTGTCAGGGGGGCAGAGCCCCGTCTCCCTGTACTTCAGATTACGTTATGATTTTTCCTTCAGAGTGCCCATGATTTTGATCCATTAAGGACACAATCCTATCCGGATGTCCGTCAGGCTTAGGGATGTACGAATCCCTTACCTGGCTCCGCGCAGGGGCATCCGCGGTGGGGGGGAGGCGCTCCATCCCTCCCCCCGGAATCTTCCCTGGCTGGATCTGTGGAGCCGCCGGCCAGGGCCGTCCGCAGCCGGAGTTCCTGCCGCAGCCAGGCTGCTGCGGCCGCAAATGGCGGCTGTCGTAGCAGCCGCCATTTGCATCCTTGCAAGCAGCCGTGATAGGCTACGTAAGTATTTCCGTAGCCTATCACAGTAAAGGCAGCCATGCAAATGGCGTAGTGGCTACGTAGCTACTTACGTAGCCTACCACGGCAAAGAGCAGGGGCACAAATGGCATAGCGACCGCCATTTGCGTCCCTGCTCTTTGCTGTGATAAGCTATGTAAATACTTACGTAGCCTATCACGGCTGCTTGCAAGGACGCAAATGGCGGCCACAGCAGCCCGGCCGCAGCCTGCTGGGAGACCAGCCGCTGCTGCCGGAGCCGCTGACGCCACCGCCGCATCCGCCCCAGGTAAGTTCCATCGCGGAGAGATTTCGCAGGGGGACGGGGGTGGGAGGTCGTTCCGCCATGGATTCCAGGGGGCTGGATTCTAATGAATCCGGCCTCACTGGAATCCGTGGCGGAATTCTCCGACATCCCTAGTCAGGCTCCAAACCTAGAGGTTGCTGGCCATCTTATATACAGCGGGAGGAGTGTAGAGGTGATCTTCGCATCCGTGCTTCTCCCGCTCTGCATTTTTGCTAGACGGGTGATTTTGCCTGTCTAGGTAGTGCTCTGCTGAGAGGGAGGGAATGAAGCTGGGGAGGGCTGTAGATAGCTCATATCTCCACTTCCTCAGACCCCTCGCTTCCCTGCCCACTGAACCACCCCCTTTCTCTCCACTCCAAGGTCACCTTTGTGAGTTTGGAGAGGCAGCTGGCATGGTTCTCTCCCTACCACCTGCAAGGGGGAAGGGGAGGGCGGGATCTTGGACTCCTGGGTCCAAGATGGGAGTGGCATCTCCAACCTCAGATCCAGGAATCTGAACTACGCTATACCAGCCCCCCCCCCAGGCTGTCTGGGGGGCCATAGGATTGCTCCCTAGCTCACTGGTTTTACACCCTGACCTAGGAACGGAGGCAGGCAGCCTTGGAATGTAGCTGTCTGGTGGCTGGGGGTCGTGGGGCAAGCGCTCAGATCATATACTGCCATTCTGGTTGCCAGTGTATTGCAGAGCCCCATGTAAAGCAATTATGGTTTGCTTCAAAGCCCTACACCAGGAGTGGGGAACACTTTTTTCGCTCGGGGGCTGAATTGGTCCCAGGCCAGCATGCTGGGGGCTACATGTGTGCAGTGGATGAGTCCAGGTCCCAGCGGGGACAGGGCCACCCCACAGCTGGCATGTGGCCCCATGATGTGATTGCCCCCCCCACACACACACACAAAGTCATACATTCCCTCTCCTCCACTGCCATCAAGGTTTTTAAAATCCTGTGAGGAGCCATCAGGGGTCTTCGTACAGTCCCCCAGATGTCCCTGGTTGCCCAGCCTCAGTAGCCAGCCTCAGTTAGGACTGGTTAAACAGAAGGAAAGGAAATCCAGGCAGGAGCTCATTAAATGCCTCAAGGACTCTGGGGGAGGAAGAGGGGGAGGCAGGGCAGAAACACAGGCTAAATCCTGAATACTAAAAGCTCAGGGCAGAGAGGAGACAGACAGAGCTGGACTCAAGAGGTGTAGGAGGAATGGTTGGAAAGACCAACAGAAAAGAAACAAAGAACAGAAGTTTTTTTGGGGGGGTTAAAGCGGTTAGTAGGAAAGGGAAAAGAGTAGCTGGCTCCTTAGAAGGCCAATGAGTTGAAGCAGAGAGGCTGTTAGGAAACATAGGAGGGACCTTGTAGTGCAGATCACACAAGAAGAAGTGGACAAGAAAAGACTTCCTCAGTTCTGCAGCAAGCTCAGTAACCAATCATCCTGACTCTACAACTACTTATCTACATCTAACATCATTATATAGCCATCCTTCCTGAACCTGCGGCTACTTACTTTTATCACTCTATGGGCATTCACCCAAATCCTGCAGCTACTTATCCACAACATGGACCTGGTCTTTCAAGGGTAGCCGTACCCCATTCAACACCAGGTCAACTTCCCCCAACCTCCTCTTATCTCCCACCAAAAGTACCTCAGTTTTGTCAGGGTTCAGCTTCAGCTTATTCCTCCCCATCCAGCCACTCACCATCTCCAGACATTTGGACAGGGCTTCTACGGCCAACCCTGGTGAAGATTTCAATGAGAGGTAGAGCTGCATGTCATCTGCATATTGATGACACCACACCCCAACCTCCTGATGATAGCCCCCAGCGGCTTCACATAGATGTTAAATAGCATCGAGGAGAGGATGGAACCCTGTGGCACCCCACAAGTGAGTGGCCACGGGCCCGAAACCTCCTCTCCCAGTGCTACCCTCTGGTACCTGCCAGAGAGGATGGACCGGAACCACCGCAATACAGTGTCTCCAATGCCCAGCCCCTCTAGGCAGTCCAGGAGGATACCGTGGTCAACGGTATCAAAAGCTGCTGAGAGGTCAAGGAGAACAAGGAAGGAGCATTCACCCCTATCCAGAGCCCTCCTCATATCATCCACCAAGGTGACCAAGGCCATTTCTGTCCCATGCCCAAATCTGAAACCTGACTGAAATGGGTCTAGATAACTGGCTTCTTCCAGGTGTGCCCTCAACTACATCGCCACCACCCGCTCAATCACCTTGCCCCAAAATGGCAGATTCGAGACTGGGCAAAAGTTGTTCAGAACTTGGGGATCCAAGGAGGGCTTCTTTAAGAGTGGTCTTATCACTGCCTCCTTGAGGGCTGATGACATCACTCCCTCCTCAAGGGAGGCATTCACCACTGCCCTGATCCCCTCACCCAGCCTCCCTCTGCAGCCCATAATGAGCCAAGATGGGCAAGGATCAAGTAAGCAGGTGGTCGGCCTTACAGATGAAAGCACCTTGTCCACTTCATCAGAAGGAAGAAGCTGGAACCGATCCCACAAAACAGGTCTGCCACAGACCACCTCTTGCTCACTAACTGTATCCACGGCACATGGAATAACACTCCTGATCCGATCAATTTTATCCACAAAGTGCCTTGCCAAGGCCTCACAGGAGGCCTTAGAATGCTCCAGCGGTTCCAGAGCCACTGGACCGACCAGGCATCCATCTGGGTCCTGCAACCACTTACCAGTATTGCTCCAGAGATGTTCCACATTATCCTGCAGCTACTTACTGCAATTCCCAAGAAGTGGGTCTGATCCTGCAGCTACTGACTTGAATGACCCTGTGCTGGAACAAGGATGAATAAAGTCTATAGCTGCTGCATTTACAGGGTCACATAATTGGGAGGAGAATGAGAGAAATGGACATGCCCCTTTGGTGTAGGGGGCACACCTTGTGGCTGGGGATGGACGGGCTACCCTGCGCCCACCCCACACAGTGCTTGCCAAACCCCCAGCACCTACCCAACCCAGGCGAGTGGTGCAGGGTGACCTGCTGGGCAGTTCATGGAGTGCTCGGCAGTGGTGTGCAGCATCCGTTCCCTCATCAAGCACCATTTGCCACTCAAATGGCTGCTTCTTCTTTTCTGTAAGTATCCCATCTGTGCAAATGGGGGCCTTAAAGGGGCAATGTCTGCCACATTAAAGGCATGTGCCAAGCTGGGCAGGTGCTGGGGGCTGTGGACTGGCATTCAGAGGGGCAAGCTGGTGTTTTCTCACTGGGCTTCACGCCCCAACCAGGCGCCTGTGCCATCCCTACATGTGACAAAGCCCCGTTTGGTACCACAGGAAGCAGGCTGGCACAAAGCCAGACCATTGTTCTGTCCAGCTCAGTATTTTCTACACCAGCTGGGAGCAGCTCTCCAAGGTTTCAAACAGCTACCCTTCCTAGCCTTACCTGGAGATGCTGAGGATTGAACCCAGGGCCTTTTATATGTACTGTACCACTGAACTTCTGATCCTTCCCATGGTGTGTCTTCCTTACCCTCTGTGGGTTTATTTGGGAGGGACACTGACAGTTTTTAAGTCGGAGGGGATTTTTGAAAGGTGTCAAGTGAGGCTTAACATTGGACAGCAGCTGCCTAAGAAAAATATAGCAAGCTACCTTACACAGTGGAGGCTGGTGGCTCTGACTTTGGCGGGGCTGAAAACCATTTGAGATTTCAGTCAGAACCAGCCAGAACTCTTAAGGAGCTACCCAAGGTGTCAAAACATATCCCCCCCATTGGGTTCAGTACCTTGGGTAGCTCCTTTAGAGTTCTAGCTGGGGGCTCCTAAAGTGGAGCGACCAGCCTCCACTGGCCTTACACCAAATCAGACCATCGGACCATAAAAATTTTCGAGCATGCACCCCCAGAGTGTGTATGTTTGTTTGTTTGTTTATTTATTTATTTATTTCTAAATTGTATACACGTACTAATATATTATGTACATTATAAAACATACACCAAAGAATAGAGATTAAAAAGGATGAGATAATGATGAAATAAACAATATTTTAAAAATAATTTTAAGTTTTATTTGATTTATTAACGGTACAAAAAAACCTTCTTGCTCTCACTACACACACACGCATGATATTTTTAATATTGAAAGCAATGTGATTGAATATGCTTCCTTGCTCTTGAAAAACTTGGTTTAACTTTTTGTGATGCAGCGATTTCAAAGTCTGGTTCTATGTTCAGTGTATTTCAAGACTTGCTTTTAATGTCTGTCATTGCGTGCACTTTCTTCTTGGCTTTGTTCTGCCAAAGGAGAGTGGGAAGGGTTAATCTCCAGTGCTGGGGCTTCCTCTGCTGTGCCTGGCAGAGACTGGTGCAGTTGCTCTTGGTGGCCGTGGCAAGGGCAGGGTAGAACTGGAGCCGAGAGAGAAATGCCATGGGGCTTCCCTCTCAGCTCCCATCCCATCCTGCTTCCTCTGCCACCGCCATCATTGCACACAATGGCAGCTCATCAGGGCAGCAGGGCGCAGCTCAATGATCAGGTAGCTCACACACCCCAATGGATCGTCTTGCGCACCCCCTGGGGTTCACACACCTCACTTTGGAGACCATTGGTCTACACCAGGACTCTTGAACCTCTGGTCTATGGGTGAAATCTGACCCTCCTGGGGTCCCAATCCTGCTCTCCAGAGTTTCCCCAGATAGCCATGCCTCCTTCCCTGACCCTATCCATTTCCCCCAATCCACAGATTGTTGCATGGTATCCTGGCTTTTGTTTTTCCCTGTTCTAAAAGGTTGAAATGTGTCTCCTAAGGCTTAGTTCCTGGAAGGAAAAACATTAGCTAAAATATGCTGGAAGCACTCTCCAGGGTTTTTCGACGGCTGTCTCTCTCAGCGCTACCTGAAGATGCCTGGGATTGAACCTGGCACCTTGTGTATACAAAGCAGGTGCTCTATCTCTGAGCTATAGTCATTCACCATATGCTGGATGAAATGTCCGTTGGACTGTTCCAGGAAGGAGAGCTGATGTTCGCACCAAGATACCAAGGAAAAGGGTACTCCAAGGGGGCCACCTCAAGCATGTTGTGCCAACGTCCCAGCAGATGTTCCTTTTTCAAAGCCATCTCTTCAGTGGTCGCTTAATCAGATGTGATGGGCGCAGAGTACAGTGAGAGGCTTTCAAATGCAAATTGGCATCAAAGACTGACATATGGCTGGGCGGTTGAAAGTGTCTGTAATGGGAAATGTGGGTTTCTGTTTGTGCAGAGATGGAATGAGCAGTCAAAACTGTGAGGCTGGGGAGGTTAGGGATGAGAAGACGCATCGGCCTGGTTGTTTCTGTCAGGTTTTTGCTTTGTTTTGCTTCTTTTTAAAGTGCGTGATGTTGTTTGAAAAGGGGGAAATGGTAGGTTGTGTGGAAAAAACAGAGTAAAACGGAGCCAATTTTTGTATGTGAATTTCTATTTTCGTGCATTTTTGAGAGGGAAAATTGTGTGTTCAGCAGGAATGCAAATTTGAATCTGCTTTGCAATTTTCCATTCAAATCCAAATCCAAATCCCAAACCCAAACCCAAAGTTATGTTCACAGGAAGCTGGGCAGGAATCCCCAATGTTTATTAAAAAAAAACAACAATACAACAACAGCAACAACAACCTGAGAAGTCTCTGAACTAGTTCACAGGGACTGAGCTCAGGAATGAATGTATTTGTTATATTTATATCCTGCCATTCCTCCAAGGAGCCCAAGGTGGCATACACGATCCTCCCCCTCTCCATTTTGTCCTCACTACAACCCTGTGAGGTTGGTTAGGTTGAGAGTCAATGACTGGCCCCAAGTTGCCCGGTGAGCTTCATGGCTGAGTGGGGGTTAGAACCTGGAGCTCCCCTGTTCCAGTCCAACACCTTAACCACTACACCACACTGGCTCTCAAGGTAGCCCATGTGATGGGTGACAGTCCCACCTGAACCCACTTCTGGTCCCATTCCTATCCATGATCACTTGGGATAGGGAAGGCTTCTATGTGGCACATGAAGGGAAGCGTCATGATCTGTTGCTCACTTGAGCGTGGGAAGTTTCCGTGAATTTATTCACTGTGGAAGGGACAAAGGTCAAGCAATTCAACCCTGGACCAGAAGTAGGACCTTCTACCTGACTAAGGAAACAGTATTGGCATACATACATGTGTACATGCATAATTCTGGACTGCACACATGGCAATCGTGGCCACCATGAGAAAGCAAATCCCATTAATTTGGATGGAACTTACTTCCATAGAATAACAAAGGGCTGGATGTGCCTGATCTTGTCTGGTCTGGGAAGCTAAGCAGGGCCAGCCCTGGTTAGTACGTTGATGGGAGACCGCCTGGGAATCAGGCTTCCTGCATTGATCAGGGTGTTGGACTTGATGGTCTTGTAGGCCCCTTTCAACCCTACGATTCTATGAACAGCCATCCAATGCAGCTGTTCTGTGCATGCAAATAGAACCCCCTTCACCCCCTTCACATGTAAAGTGTGTGGAATATTTATGTGTGGCTCCTTCAAGCCCCACCATCCATGAGTCTGCATGGATGTCTGAGGCAGGGAAGTCTATGTGTTTACACCTCTACATGGGTAAGCTTCTCTGGGTTCTGAGGCTCCCAGATGCTAGTTTTCCACAACCTGGGGCCTTTGGACATGTGGCAGTATCACTCACCTGTATCCTGAAGTCAGCTGGACCCAGAAGGACAGTTCCCAATGTTTACTGTGACTGTTTGAAATGGTTTTCAAAGTGGAGTTGAGTGAAGGCAATATCTCAGTGTCTTGCTAGTAAGTCCTGTTGTTGTTTATTCGCTCAGTCGCTTCCAACTCTTTGTGACTTCATGGACCAGCCCATGCCAGAGCTTCCTGTCAGCCATCGCCACCCCCAGCTCTCCCAAGATTGAGTCCGTCACCTCCAGAATATCCTCCATCCATCTTGCCCTTGGCCCGCCCCTCTTCCTTTTGCCTTCTGCTTTCCCTAGCATCAGCATCTTCTCCAAGGTATCCTGTCTTCTCATTATGTGGCCAAAGTACTTCATTTTTGCCTTTATTATCATTCCCTCAGTGAGCGTTCTGGCTTTATTTCCTGGAGTATGGACTGGTTTGATCTTCTTGCACTCTCAGAATTTTCCTCCAGCACCACAGTTCAAAAGCATCTATCTTCCTTCACTCACCCTTCCTTATGGTCCAGCTCTCTCAGCCATAGGTTACTACAGGGAATACCATTGCTTGAACTATGCGGACCTTTGTTGTCAGTGTGATGTCTCTGCTCTTCACTACTTTATCAAGATTTGTCATTGCTCTCCTCCCAAGAAGTAAACGTCTTCTGATTTCCTGGCTACAGTCAGCGTCTGCAGTAATCTTTGCGCCTAGAAAGACAAAGTCTGTCACTGCCTCCACATTTTCTCCCTCTATTTGCCAGTTATAAATCAAGCTGGTTGCCATAATCTTGGTTTTTTTTAGGTTTAA
Organism: Heloderma suspectum; assembly: GCF_057233095.1. Taxonomy (NCBI): domain Eukaryota; kingdom Metazoa; phylum Chordata; class Lepidosauria; order Squamata; family Helodermatidae; genus Heloderma; species Heloderma suspectum. The sequence continues at coordinate 10,392,367 of NC_139461.1, forward strand.
CTGCAACCCAGCTTTTGCACTTTCTTCTTTCACCTTCGTCATAAGGTTCCTCAGCTCCTCCTTGCTTTCAGCCATCAAAGTGGTATCATCTACATATCTGAGATGGTTAATGTTTATTCCAGCGATTTTAACTCCAGCCTTGGATTCATCAAGCCCAGCATGTCGCATAGAATCATAGAATAGTAGGGTTGGAAGGGGCCTACAAGGCCATCGAGTCCAACCCCCTGCTCAATGCAGGAATCCAAGTCAGAGCATCCCTGACAGATAGCTGTCCAGCCTTGTCTTGAACGCCTCCAGTGTGGGAGAGCCCACTACCTCCCTACGTAATTGGTTCCATTGTTGTATTGCTCTAACAGTCAGGACATTTTTCCTGATGTTCAGCCAGAATCTGGCTTCCTGTAACTTGAGCCCATTATTCCATGTGCTGCACTCTGGGATGATGGAGAAGAGATCCTGGCCTTCCTCTCTGTGACAACCTTTCAAGTACTTGAAGAGAGCTATCATATCTAGGGGTGCACGAAAGTCCCTTACCTGTCCTCAAAGCTTTTCACGGTGGGGGGGAGGCGCTTCGCTGCTCCCCCCGCGAAGTTCAGGCCGGGGGGGGGAGGCTTCCCGCCTCGCCCGGCCGAAATTCAGGCCAGGGGGGAGGCTTCCCGCCTCGCCCGGCCAAAATTCAGGCCGGGGAGGAAGCGCCTCGCCTCGCCCGGCCGCGAACTAAACAGTTAAAAAAAAAAAACGCCCCCGTGATAGGCTACGTGACGATTAACGTAGCCTATCACGGCTAGATCTGCAAAGTCAGCTGTTATAGGCTATGTAAATCATCACGTAGCCTATCACGGGTGACTTAAAAAAAAAAAAGCGCGTACGCAAATGGCGGCCCCCACAGGGAGCCGCCATTCGCGTTCCTTATTTGGTCGCTGTAGTCTACGTAAAGATTACGTAGACTACGGCGAAAATAAGGGCAACGCTATTTGCATTGCCCTTATTTTCGCTGTAGTCTACGTAAAGATTTACGTAGACTACAGCGACCAAATAAGGAACGCGAATGGCGGCTCCCTATGGGGGCCGCCATTTGCGTACACGCTTTTTTTTTTTAAAGTCACCCGTGATAGGCTACGTGACGATTAACGTAGCCTATCATGGCTGACTTTGCAGGTCTAGCCGTGATAGGCTATGTTAATCGTCATGTAGCCTATCACGGGGGCGTTTTTTTTTTAACTTTTTATTTCGCGGCTGGGCGAGGCGAGGCGCCTCCTCCTGGCCTGAATTTCAGCCGGGCGAGACGGGAAGCCTCCCCCCCGGCCTGAATTTCGGCCAGGCGAGGCAGGAAGCCTCCCCCCCCGGCCTGAACTTCAGGGGGAGCAGCGAAGCGCCTCCCCCCCACCGCGAAGCAAGCTGCGAGACCAGGTAAGTGGCTTTCGTGCACCCCTACCCACTTTGAGCTAGTTTGCTCATCAGGAGATCATGGGGCACTTTGTCGAAAGCTTTGCTGAAGTCGAGGTATATGATGTCCACAGCATTCCCATGGTCCACAAGGGAGGTTACTTGATCAAAAAATGAGATCAGATTTGTCTGGCAGGATTTGTTCTTGACAAATCCATGTTGGCTTTGAGTAATCACTGCATTGTTTTCAAGGTGCTTCCAGATGGATTGCTTTATCATCTGCTCCAGAATTTTCCCAAGGATTGATGTCAGACTGACTGGTCTGTAGTTCCCAGGTTCCTCCTTTTTACCCTTTTTGAAGAGAGGGACAACATTAGCCCTCCTCCAGTCATCTGGCACTTCCCCCGTCCTCCATGATTTCTCAAAGAGAATAGACAGTGGTTCTGAGAGTTCTTCTGCCAGTTCCTTTATCACTCTAGGATGCAGCTCATCTGGCCCTGGAGATTTGAACTCATTCAAAGTAATTAGGTGTTCCTTGACCATATGCCTATAGATCTCAAGCTGCAATCCTGCCCTTTCAGCCTGTACTTCGCCTTTGCCAGGGGGGTCGTAGACCTTCTTTTGGGAGAAGACTGAGCCAAAGTAGGAATTGAGCACCTCTGCCTTTTCTTTGTCATCTCTTATCATTTTGCCATCCTTATTTAATAGCTGAACCACCATTTCTTTCCTCTGTCTTTTACTATGCACGTAGCTGAAGAAAGCCTTTTTGTTGTTTTTAGCATCCCTCGCTAACCTCAGCTCGTTCTCAGCTTTAGCCTTCCTGATGCCATCCCTGCAATTTTGTGCTACCTGCCTGTATTCTTCCTTTGTTACTTGGCCTTCTTTCCACTTCCTATATGTGACCTTTTTTGTTTTCAGGTCATCTCTAAGCTTTTTGTGAAGCCACATTGGCTTCTTCTGTTGTCTTCCACCTTTTCTTCTTGTTGGAATGATTTGTAATTGTGCCTTGAGAATTTCCTTTTTTAATAGCTCCCACCCATCTTGGACTCCTTTTCTCGTTAGCGTCGCTTGCCATGGGATCTTACTGATCATTGTTCTGAGTTTATTAAAATCAGCTTTCCTAAAATCCAAGGTACGCGTTTGACTACACTGAGCTTTTGCTTCCCTTAGAACCAAGAACTCAAGTACAACATGGTTGTTTTCCCCCAGAGTTCCTATAACTGCTACTTTATCAACTAAGTCATCTCTGTTGGTTAGGATCAAGTCAAGGATAGCCGATCCTCTAGTTCCTTCCTCTACTTTCTGTAGGAGGAAGTTATCCACCACACAAGTCAGGAATTTCCTGGAGGGGCCATGTTTTGCAGAATTTGTTTCCCAACAAATATCGGGGAAATTGAAGTCCCCCATTACTACTACGTCATGTTTCCTTGAAACATTGGCTATTTGCTTTTCAAAAGTTTCATCCTCGTCTTCTCCTTGATTGGGTGGCCGGTAGTAGATTCCGACCATCAGGTTCCTTTTATTCTTTGCTCCATTTATTTTGATCCAGATGCTCTTGATGGGGCTATCAAGCTCCTCCTCCTGTATTTCTGTGCAGAGATATGTATTTTTCACATACAGTGCAACCCCACCTCACTTTCTGTTCCTCCTGGGTTTTTTTTTAACAAGTTATATCCTTCAATTGCTGTATTCCAGTCATGAGAGTAATCCCACCAAGTCTCAGTTATACCAAGTCTTAGCATGATGTGTTCTCCATACAGGTTGAATAGGTAGGGTGAGAGTATACAACCCTGCTGTACTCCTTTCCCAATCTTTGTTCCCTGGTCTGTTCTTACCGTTGCTACTTGGTCATTATACAGATTCCGCAGGAGGCAGACAAGATGACTTGGTATCCCCATACCACCAAGAACTTGCCACAATTTCTTATGATCCACATACTCAAAGGCTTTAGAATGTCAATAAAACAGAAAGAAATGTTTTTCTGAAACTCCCTGGCTTTCTCCATTATCCAGCGGATATTGGCAATTTGGTCTCTAGTTCCTCTGCCTTTTCTAAACCCAGCTTGTACATCTGGCAATTCTTGTTCCATGAATTGTTGGAGTCTACCTTGCCAGATCTTGAGCATTACCTTACTGGCATGTGAAATAAGTGCCACTGTTCAATAGTTTGAACATTCTTTAGTGTTTCCCTTTTTTGGTATGGGGATAGAAGTTGATTTTTTCCAATCTGTTGGCCATTCTTGTGTTATCCAAATTTGCTGGCATATGGCATGCATCACCTTGACAGCATCATCTTGCAAGATTTTAAACAGTTCAGCTGGGATACCATCATCTCCTGCTGCCTTGTTATTAGCAATGCTTCTGAAGGCCCATTCAACCTCACTCTTCAGGATGTCTGGCTCTAACTCACTGACCACACCATCAAATCTATTAGGGATGTCAGAGAATTCTGCCACGAATCTCGGGGAGGCCGAATGCCAGCGCATTCGGCCCCCCGAAATCGGTGGCAGAACGGTCTGTCCCCCTGCCCCCCCGGGACGGGACTTACCTTGGGCGGATCTTCCTGGCGGCGGCGGCTCCGGCGGCGGTTCGGCGGCGGTTCGGTGGCGGTGTGGCGGCGGCGGGTGCGGCGGCCGGTCTTCTGACCGGCTGCCACCGCCGCCATTTCAAGTTAAACAAAAAAAGTGATAGGCTACGTAAAGATTTATGTTACCTATCACGGCTAGATTTTTAAAAAACACTGTGATAGGCTACGTAAATGTTTACGTAGCCTATCACGGCTGATTGAAAAGAAAAAGAAAGAAACCCACGTACGCAAATGGCGGTGCCCATGGGCACCGCCATTTGCATTCCTTATTTTGGCATGTCTTAGTCTACGTAAACATTTACGTAGACTAAGACGATGAAAATAAAGGGAACGCAAATAGCGTAGATGCTATGCTATTTGCGTTCCCCTTATTTTTGCCGTCTTAGTCTACGTAAATGTTTATGTAGACTAAGACGTGCCAAAATAAGGAACGCAAATGGTGGTGCCCATGGGCACCGCCATTTGCGTACGCGCGTTTTTTTTTCTTTTAAATCAGCCGTGATAGGCTACGTAAACATTTACATAGCCTATCATGGCTGACTGCAGGGACGCAAACGGCGGCAGCTATGGACGCCACCATTTGTGTCCCTGCTAGCCAGCGGCCGGATGTCCGGCTGCTGGCAGAGCCGACCGGTGGCTCCATAGAATCCCTGCGGAGCGGAGCCGGCCAGCCAGAATTTTGGGGGGGAGGGACGGAGCGCCTCCCACCCTGGCCAGAATTTCGGGGGGAGGGATGGAGCGCCTCCCCCCCACCAGGAACGTCACCCTTCGAAAAGGTAAGTGACTTTCGTACGTCCCTAAAATCTATCCCCGATATTATCCTTCCTATACAGATCTTCCGTATATTCTAGCCACCTTTTCTTGCTCTCTTCTGCTTCTGTTAAGTCCTTGCCATCTTTGTTTTTGATCGCACCCATTTTTGCCTGGAGTTTACCTCCAATGTTTCTGATTTTCTGGAAGAGGTCTCTTATCCTTCCTATTATATTATCTTCTTCTACTTCCACGCATTGTTTGTTTAAAAATAATTCCTTCTCTCTTCTGGCTAACATCTGGAATTTTGCATTTAATTGGGCATGTCTCCCCCTATCACTATTGCCTTTTGCTTTCCTTCTTTCTTGGGCTACTTCCAGTGTCTCAGCAGACAGCCATCTTGCCTTCTTGGTTTTCTTTTTCTTTGGGACGTTTTTTGTTGCCACCTCCTGAACAGTGCTGCAAACTTCTGTCCATAGTTCTTCTGGGACCCTATCTACTAAATCTAGTCCCTTAAATCTATTCTTCACCTCCACTGCATATTCATGAGGAATATTAGTGAGCTCATATCTAACTGATCTGTGGGTCTTCCCTATTCTCTTTAGTCTGATTCTAAATTGTGCAATAAGAAGTTTGTGATCTGAAGTACAGTCAGTCCCAGGTCTTGTTTTTACCGACTGTATAGATGTCTGCCACCTTTGGCTACAAAGGATGTAGTCAATCTGATTTTGGTGTTGACTATCTGGTGAAGTCCATGTATAAAGTCGTCTCTTAGGTTGTTGGAAGAGAGTGTTTGTTATGCACAGTGAGTTGTCTTGGCAAAATTCTATCAGCCTATGTCTCGCTTCATTTTGTTCTCCCAGACCATGCTTGCCTGTAATTCCAGGTGTCGTTTGACTACCCACCTTAGCATTCCAGTCTCCTGTAATGAAAATAACATCTCTTTTTGATGTATTATCCAGTAGGTGCTGCAGATCCTCATAGAACTGATCTACTTCTGCTTCTTCAGCATCTGTGCTTGGGGCGTATATTTGGATCACTGTGATGTTAAATGGCTTACCCTGAATTCGAATTGAGATCATTCTATCATTTTTGGGATTGCATCCAAGCACTGCTTTAGCCACTTTATTATTAATTATGAAGGCTACTCCATTTCTTCCGTGGTCCTCTTGTCCACAATAGTAGATCTGGTGGTCATCTGATGTGAAGTGGCCCATTCCAGTCCATTTCAGTTCACTGACATCCAAAATGTCTATATTTAATCTTGACATCTCCCCAGTAACCACATCCAATTTGCCCTGGCTCATAGATCTTACAGTCCAGGTTCCTATGGTGTGTTGATCTTTAGAACATCGGATTCGTCGTTCACCACCAGCACCGTCCTTTTTTCTTTGAGCTAGCTGCGTCATCGCATCTGGGGCTAGTTGAACTTATCCTCTGTTCCTCCCCAATAGCATTTCGACCATCTTCAGACCTGGGAGTCCCATCTCCCAATGGTATACCGACATATCTCTGGTTGTACTGATCCATTTAGTTTTCACGGCAAGAACACTGGGGTGTGTTGCCCTTAGCTTCCCCAGGGATCGTATTTCGTCTGACCTCTCTGCCATGACCTTCCCGTCTTGGGTGTCCCTTCATGGTTTAGCTCATGGCATCTTTGAGGTGCTCCAGCTCCAGCACGATGACGATCTCCAGCAAAAATGAGCAGTTATGGAGCCAACTTGTAATTTGGTTCCCAGGAAAAGGCCCTAAGACTCATTAAAATAATAACAGCCAAATGTTCATCGTGAATCAAATTTTTCTGGCAATTCACTGCCTCCAGCCCTGCACTCCACCACCAACCTCTTGAGCAACAGGCAGGAGGAGCATTGGCAGAAAAGTAAGGAGAAGGGACTTTAGCAGTCTTTGCCTCCCTGTAATTGGCCTAGGTCAACAGTCTGGCTTCAGCATTCTGGACCAGCTGAAGTCTCTGAGCAGTTTTCAAAGGAAGCCCCACATGGAGTGCATTAGAGTAGTCCAAACGGGATGTAATTAAGGCATGTGTGACTATGGCCACTTCATTTTTGTGTGCACTTTCTCCTAATATACGTATTTTTTTGACTGTAGAACTTGATCGAAGAATGTGGAAAAGTGTGAATTTCTAAGTGTGACTGAGTTTGGGTTCACACATTGGTTCACAAGTGAGACATTAGGTAAGTTCATGTGAAAATGCAAACTGGATGAATTTCAGCCCTGTCCCTACAATCCGTTGAAGAGTTGGCTGATGCAGCTCTAATGGGGATTGTGCTGGATAGATTTGCCCCCTCAGCACACCCAATGGGTTTGATGTCATTTGCATAGGAACCTTTGCACATTGGGGTCTATGCAGAGAGATCCCAAACCAATTTATATCTGACTTCCAGCCCCTGGATTGCTGAGTGTGCAGCTGCCTGGTGCAACCACAACCCCACACACACTCAAGCTCCCCGTCAGAGGTTTTCCTTTCATGCATTCGAACAATGCATGCACGGGCCTTACTCTAATATCCACCCCTGCCCCCATCCCCGGGCTCCATCCTCAATGTGCCAAGGCCTCAATGTGAGGCTGAAGGTCTGAAGGGGGTAATCTTCACAAGCTCAGCTGAACATGCTTTGAATCCTCCATGGACTCTGGAACCAGGCAAGATCAGATTCTAAGCATGCTCAGAAAATTCTGAAGCAGGCTTTAGAACACTAGTGCTTGCATTCAGCGCATTTCCCTTTACATTTGTCTCTGTCTATCTTGTTGTTTTCCCCTTTTTCTTTCCACTGCCTGAAAACAGTACTTGCCCATCTGTTAACAATAAAAAGGTTTCCCATAGCTAGTATCCATTAAAGTGCCATATGGTGGAGGTGTAGCGCAGCCTGAGGTAGAAAGGAGACAACTATGGAGAGCCACTCAAAATGCACAGCTATTTGTGTGTTTGTTATTTGAATGTAGAAGGGCTTTTGGAAAGTGGAATTTCATTGTTAATTCCAATGATCCAGTGGGAAATGGGAGGAAGAGCTGGAGCTTTGTTTGAAAAGTGGAGATGGGCAAAGTCCTTACCTAGGGAAGTGGTGGGCTCTCCCACACTGGAGGCATTCAAGATGAAGCTGGACAGCCATCTGTCGGGGATGATCTGACTTGGATTCCTGCACTGAGCAGGGGGTTGGACTTGACGGTCTTGTAGGCCCCTTCCAACCCTACTATTCTATGATTCTATTATCTCAATTCAGACCAGCCTCATTCTTCCTGAGCTTTTTCATAGAATTGTCAGAGAAAGCTGGGGCTTTCTTTCTAAAATTTGGAAATTTCAGTTTCAAATTCTTACCTACCAGCACACCACTGCACTTTCCCCAAGTTTTCCTGCAGCTGCTCCCCCACCCCAGGAGGCACTGCTCCTTTCCTTCCCCAAAAAGACCTCCCTCACAATGCCAGAGGGGGCAAAGGGACCGGGTTGCTACTCATGCTTTTGTTGTTGTTGTTCAGTCGTTAAGTCGTGTCCGACTCTTTGTGACCCCATGGACCATAGCACACCAGGCCTTCCTGTCCTCCACTCTCTAGGGATGGTGGAGAATTTCTCCCCGAAACTGTGCGCCAATGTGTTCGGCCCCCTGAACAAGTTTCGGGGAGAAATCCTCCGCACCCCCCCACACCCTGCACCCCCCCCGGGACGGGACTTACCTTCCCTGAATGTCCCTCCCGGTGGCGGGTCTGGCTGGCGGTTCGTTGGGTGTTCGAGCGGGGAGGGAGCGGCAGCCGGTCTTTCCCTATGGGGGCCGCCATTCGCGTACGCGCTTTTTTTTTTTTTTTAAAGTCACCCGTGATAGGCTACGTGACGATTCACGTAGCCTATCACGGCTGACTTTGCAGATCTAGCCGTGATAGGCTACGTGAATCATCACGTAGCCTATCAGGGGGCGTTTTTTTTTTTTACTTCCGCGTTCGCGGCCGGGCGAGGCGAGGCGCCTCCTCCCCGGCCTGAATTTCGGCCGGGCAAGGCGGGAAGCCTCCTCCCCGCCCTGAATTTCGGCCGGGCGAGGCGGGAAGCCTCCCCCCCCGGCCTGAACTTCACGGGGGGAGCAGCGACACGCTCCCCCCCACCGCGAACAAGCTGCGAGAAAAGGTAAGTGACTTTCGTCCACCCCTACCACTCTCTCCCGAAGAGTGCTCAAGTTCATATTCATTGCATTGGTGATGCTATCTAGCCATCTCATCCTCTGCTGTCCCCTTCTCCTTTTGCCCTCAGTCTTTCTCTGCATCAGGGTCTTTTCCAGGGAGTTTTCTCTTCACATTAGGTGGCCAAAATATTTCAGCTTCAGCTTCAGTATCTGTCCTTCCAATGAGCACTCAGGGTTGATTTCCTTTAGGATGGACTGATTTGACCTCCTTGCAGTCCAGGGGACTCATAAGAGTCTTCTCCAGCACCACAGTTCGAAAGCATCAATTCTTCGGCACTCAGCCTTCCTGATAGTCCAGCTCTCACAGCCATACATTACTACTGGGAAAACCATAGCTTTGATTATACAGACCTTTGTCAGCAAGGTGATGTCTCTGCTTCTTACAGCGCTGTCTAGGTTTGCCATAGCTTTCCTCCCAAGGAGCAAGCGTCTTTTAATTTCATGGCTACAGTCACCGTCTGCGGTGATCTTGGAGCCCAAGAAAGTAAAATCTGTCACTGCTTCCATTTCTTCCCCTTCCATATGCCAGGAAGTGATGGGGCCAGATGCCATGATCTTAGATTTTTTAATGTTGAGTTTCAAACGAGCTTTTGCACTCTCCTCTTTCACCCTCAACAAGAGGCTCTTTAGATTTTCTTTGCTTTCTGCCATTAGGGTGGTATCGTCTGCGTATCTGAGGTTGTTGATAATTCTCCTGGCAATCTTAATTCTGACCTGTGATTCATCCAACCCGGTGTTTCTCATGATGTACTCTGCATATAAGTTAAATAAGCAGGGTGACAATATGGAGCCTTGTCGTACTCTTTTCCCAATTTTGAACCAATCGGTTGTTCCATGTCCGGTTCTTACTGTTGCTTCTTGACCCTCGTACAGGTTTCTCAGGAGACAGGTAAGGTGGTCTGGTACTCCCATCTCTTTAAGAATTTGCCACAGTTTGTTGTGATCCACACAATCAAAGGCTTTAGCATAGTAAATGAAGCATAAATAGACGTTTTTCTGGAATTCTCTTGCTTTCTCCATGATCCAATGAATGTTGGCGATTTGATCTCTAGTTCCTCTGCCTCTTCAAAACCCAGCTTGTACTTCCGGTAGTTCTCGGTTCACATACTGCTGAAGTCTAGCTGGTAGGATTTTGAGCATCACCTTGCTGGCATGAGAAATGAGCACAATTGTACGGTAGTTTGAACACTCTTTGGCGTTGCCCTTCTTTGGAACTGGAATGTAAACTGACCTTTTCCAGTCTTGTGGCCACTGTTGAGTGTTCCAGATTTGTTGGCATATTGAGTGCAGCACTTTAACAGCATCATCTTTTAGGATTTTAAATAGCTCAGCTGGAATACTGTCATGTCCGCTGGCTTTGTTGTTAGTAATGCTTCCTAAGGCCCACTTGACTTCACTCTCGAGGATGTCCGGCTCAAGTTCAGTGACCGCATTATCATGGCTATCAGGGACATTCAGATCTTTCCTGTATAGTTCTTCTGTGTATTCTTTCCACCTCTTCTTAATCTCATCTGCTTCTGTTAGGTCCCTGCCTTCTTTGTCCTTTATCATGCCCGTCTTTGCACAAAATGTTCCCTTGAGATCTCCAATTTTCTTGAAGAGATCTCCAAAGCCTCAGCAACTGGAAGTTCCCAGTGCAAAGATCTCTGGGAATGTACTTTGACAGGTCATACTCAGACCTGGAATATCAGTATTTGAAACATAGGGATGTTGTGATACTGGAATTATTATTTACATTTATATCCCACCTTTCCTCCAAAGATCCCTAGGTGGCACACATGAGCCTTCTTCCTTTCCATTTTATTCTCACAATAACAACTCTGTGAGGTAGGTTGGGCTGAGAGTCAGTGACTGGCTCAAAGTCACCCAATGAGCTTTATGACTGAGTGGGGAGTAGAACCTGGGTCTCCCCAGTCCCAGTACAAGACCTGAACCACCACACCACGCTGGCTCTTACTGATTTGGGGTTTCTGTGAGGGTTTCCCACAGAAACTGCTACATAACTAGTCCCAGATTTCCTTGAAGGCTCTCTCACATTATGATACTGGGTGACTGTTGATTCTAGAAGCCTCTTTGAAATAAGTGGACAAGCAAGACACAGACGTGGTCTACACATGCAGTAGAGTGGGGCTGAATGCGTGATAGAACTCTTGTGTTTGTAGAATGGATAGGACTGTGCCAAACTGCAGGTGGGGCAGGCTGGTGGGGGGGTTATATTTGGAATGGTTTTAACAAATAGAAAACTAGGATATCACAAAGTGGCTAGAGCCTTTATCCTTGATGTGTTCTTAAAGAAGAAGAAAAAACCTTGAAGGTTGTATTTTATGGAGCATTCAAGAATGGCATCCCCTACCTGCAGTGCTACAGTCTACCCTCTCATAGGAAGCATAGGGACACAAAACGTTCCCTTGAGATCTCCAATTTTCTTGAAGAGATCTCTAGTCTTTCCCATTCTGTTGTTTTTCTCGATTTCTTTGCATTGTTCACTTAAGAAGGCCTTCTTGTCTCTCCTTGCTATTCTCTGGAACTCTGCATTCAGTTGGGTATATCTTCCCCTTTCTCCCTTGCTTTTCGCTTCCCTTCTTTCGTGAGCTACTTGTAAAGCCTCATCAGACAGCCACTTTGCTTTCTTGCATTTCTTTTTCTTTGGGATGGATTTCGTTGCTGCCTCCTGAACAATGTTACAGACCTCCGTCCATAGTTCCTCAGGCACTCTGTCTATCAGGTCTAATCCCTGAAATCTATTCCTCACCTCCACTGTATATTCATCAGGGATATGATTTAGGTCATACCTGAACGGTTTAGTAGTTTTCCCGACGTTCTTCAATTTAAGCCGAAATTTTGCAAGAAGCAGCTCATGATCTGAGCCACAGTCAGCTCCAGGTCTTGTTTTTACTGACTGTATGGAGCTTCTCCATCTTTGGCTGCAAAGGACATAATCAATCTGATTTCGATATTGACCATCTGGTGATGTCCATGTGTAGAGTCGCCTCTTGTGCTGTTGGAAAAGAGTGTTTGCTATGATCAGCAAGTTCTCTTGGCAAAACTCTATTAGCTTTTGTCCTGCTTCATTTTGTACACCAAGGCCATGCCTGCCTGATATCCCGGTGATTTCTTGACTTCCTACTTTAGCATTCCAATCCCCTATGATGAAGAGGACGTCTTTTTTTGGTGTTAGTTCTAGAACGTGTTGTAGGTCTTCATAGAACTGATCAACCTCAGCTTCTTCGGCCTCAGTGGTTGGGGCATAGACTTGAATTACTGTGATGTTGAATGGTTTGCCTTGGATTCGTACTGAGATCATTCTATCATTTTTAAGATTGTACCCCAGTACTGCTTTTCCCACCCTTTTGTTGACTATGAGTGCTACTCCATTTCTTCTAAGGGATTCTTGCCCACAATAGTAGATATGATGGTCACCTGAATTAAATTCGCCCATGCCTGTCCATTTTAGTTCGCTGATTCCCAAGATGTCGATGTTCAATCTTGCCATCTCATGTTTGACCACCTCCAGCTTACCTTGATTCATTGATCTGACATTCCAGGTTCCTAAACAATATTGTTCTTTACAGCATCGGATTTTCTTTTCACCACCAGACACATCCACAGCTGAGTGTCCTTTCGGGTTTGGCCCAGCCGCTTCACTCTTTCTGGCGCTACTTGGAAATACCCTCTGCTCTTCCCCAGTAGCATATTGGACACCTTCCGACCTGAGGGGCTCATCTTCCGGCGTCATATCTTTTAGCCTTGTGATACGTTCCATGGGGTTTTCTTGGCAAGAATACTGGAGTGGGTTGCCATTTCCTTCTCCAGTGGACCACATTTTGTCAGAACTCTCTGCCATGACCTGTCCGTCTTGGGTGGCCCTGCACAGCATAGCTTATCGCTTCACTGAGTTACGCAAGCCCCTTCGCCACAACAAGGCAGTGATCCATGAAGGGTAAGCCACCATAGCTGTACACAATAATGGCCCACTAGGGAGGACAGGCAGCCCCACGGCTTTGTCAGGCCCTAGCCAGGCCACAACAAAGCTCACATGGCACCGCGAGTAGCGGCAGGTGGCAACAGCAGCTCGGCGAGCGCCCGACAAAGCCAGACGCATCCATTCCTATTCCTTCTAAAACATGGGGTCATTCAGTTAAACGGATTGCAAGGAGATTCAGAACGGACAAAGAAAGGACATCTTCACAAAATGCATACTCCACTGTAGTACTCAGTTGTCACAAGACGTGCAGATCGCCACTGGCTTATATGACTTTAAAAAGGGGTTAGGGCTCAGTCCTATTGCAATGATCATAAGCCTCTGAGCTCAGAGGCACATAGTCATCCTAGGCAGGGTGGAAAGAGCGGTGGAGGTGATCTTTGCCTGTCTAGCAAAAGAGTCTCAGAAGGGGAGGGGAAGGAGGGGAAATGGATGGGGGTATCCTGCACAGGAGCACTCCACATTGCAATGTTCTTTTACAAGACCCACTTGTCAATGACTGTCAGCCATGTTTCCAATATGGAACCTCCATCTTCAGAGACAGTATACCTTTGGATAAGGCTTGCTGGGGGAGCGGGAGGTGACAGTGGAAGAGGGCTGTTAGAATAGGATCAGGCTGGCTATTCTGGGAAACAGGATTCTGGACTAGATTGACTTTCAGTCAGCTCCAGCAGGGCTGTTCTTCTCATCTGTCTCTTCCACCAACGCAGGACAAAATGGAAAACGGATCATTATTTTTACAACAAATAAATTATGTGTTACATTTTTATTTGATTTATTTGTTTACTGGGGAGAGGAAAAGAGCATCAGGGAGGGGGGCATAGACTACTTTCTGAAAATCCCCAGACACAGCAGATCATCTCTGTGTCAGGCTCAGACAGCAAAGGCACAGAGAGAGGCAATTCATGATGTCCTCCTCCCCAGTGATGGAATTCTCTGTTTTTGCAGCATCATAGACTTCCAAGAGTGAACATGGGTAAGCAAAACTTTACCTGTATGGGCTGGCCTCAAGGGCTCAGAGTTAAGACAGGCAATGTAAAATAAATGTCATATATATGAACATATGAGTCTGTCTTCTGCTGAGACAGAACATTGGTCCAGCTACCACAGTGCTGTCTGGTCTGACAACAGGTAGTGTCTGCCCAGCTGTTTTTAAGTTGCTCTTTCATGCTTAATTCTTTCATGCTTAATTCTTTCATGCTTAATTAAGTGGGTAACCAAGCTAATCCCAACAGGTAAACATCACTACAGACGAGATTGTACACTGAAATCTATTCAAGGCTTTATTTCAGGAAAATACAAAATAAAGAAAGTGTCATGGTGGTGATATGAGCATTAGAAACTCTCCCCACAATTACAGGGAAAGAGAATGTGACAAAAATAGAAGTGAAATCAAAAGAATTGCAATTGCCAAAGCTGTATTATGAACCTGGCCAATAAGATAACGGCTTGAGCTTCTAACATGGTTATGACTCCTCTTTCCAACTTACTCCTGTTTACTACTTGTGGTTCAAAGCTAAACCAAAACAACCTAAACTAAGTGTTAACCCTCCTGTTACCTCCTCCTGCTCCTTACTTGAATACAAAAGCTATGCTAAAGCATTACTAAGTTCTTCCTCTAGGCATATGAAGAATAGAGGTAGGAGTTAGAATGAATGGAAAGCCCTGGAAATGATTCCATCTGCCACCTCTGAAGATGGGATTCCAAATCCCCTCTTCAGAAAGAACTTCCAAGTCTCAAGCTTAGAAAATACTCTAAGTCCTAAACCCAGAAATAGTTCTAAGTTCTACTACTTTCAGAAAATATCCTAAGTTCCAAAGTCTAGGAGTCTAAAGAGGTCCATAGTTACCCAAATCCTTGGGTCTGGTGGCACAGCAGAAAGAGGGAAGTGGAGTAGCAGCACTGCAGCAGCAGCAGGAACCAGAGCAACAAAGAACCACCTCAGAGCTCCCATTCCCTGGGCTTTTATACCCCTGCTCTGGTCAAAGGTGGGGCCCAAGGAGCAATGAGATGATCAGCTTCCAATAAAAATGGGGTGCACGTGGTTAGAGCATTTGCTCACCAATCAGAAGCAAGGTGTCTCATCTATCTCCCACAATTTCATCTGTCTGGGGAAGGTGTCTGGCACCATTACAAATGGGTTACTTTGAAATGTCCCAAAATATGACCCAAAGTCTGCCATCTGGGCATGTAATCTTGACTGACGCCTTTCTCTTTGGTATATCTTCTTTGAACTCCCGGTCATCTTTGGCCATTTTTGGTCATATCTGCCCAAACATCTCCTAGCTGTCGCTCCTGCTCAGGGTTACACTTCCCCACCCAACTAGCATCGAGTAAGGACATTCTCTTATCAGCAGGTGTACACTACGAGATGTCAAAACAGAACAGTACTTTTCCTCCTCTCAGTAGGCCTCTGAGCATGCTCAGTTCTGCTGTTCATCTCACTTAGACGCTCTGCCAGCACGTCGTGGCCTTGAGCAAGCTCTGTGAAGCCACTTGTAAAGACAGCTGCATTCTTTTTTCCTTTCTTCAAAGACAGTCTTGCAAAATCTCAGTTAGGGTCTCAGTTAGTGAAATAATATCATTTAGCATACAATCAAACATCACGGTCTTCTCGCCCAGGGGTCAAGAGTCTGGAATATAAAGCTGGTTACGAATCTGGGGTCTTCCAGGGGCTCTTCTTGTAGGCCTCCCCCAGATCAAATCAGCCATCTTTACTCTTTGTTAACCCTTTCAGTACCAGATTAACAGCGAGAAGACAATCAGAGCAAAAAGGAGCTGGAGATGGCAGGGACCTGACCTGGGACCTTTTGCATGCAATCATGCACAATTTGTTCATTTGTTTATTAAGATACATTTATGCCCTGCCTTATCTCTGAAGAGTTCCAGGCATCTTACTGCAAGGGCAATGATTTAACAATTCAAAACATCCTTCCATTTACAACATAACATAAGCATACCTTACATTGTGATGGGCCATTTCTCCTTGTGGTTTAAAGGATGCATTTGGAAGGGCGGTATTGCCGTATTGGGCTTTAAGACCAATTCTCTACCCACTGTTTAAACTGCTGGGGGGGGGGGAGAAATGGGGCTCAGAGGCAGCACTTCAGAGGGCACACCTTAGAATCATAGATCATAGAATCACAGAATAGTAGGGTTGGAAGGGGCCTACAAAACCATCGAGTCCAACCCCCTGCTCAATGCAGGAATCCAAGTCAGAGCTTCCCTGACAGATGGCTGCCCAGCCTCGTCTTGAATGCCTCCAGTGTGGGAGAGCCCACCACCTCCCTAGGTCATTGGTTCCATTGTCGTATTGCTCTCACAGTCAGGAATTTTTTCCTGATGTTCAGCCGGAATCTGGCTTCCTGTCACTTGAGCCCATTATTCCGTGTCCTGCATTCTGGGATGATCGAGAAGAGATCCTGGCCTTCCTCTCTGTGACAGCCTTTCAAGTACTTGAAAGTAAATTCCCCCACCCCTACTCACACACATACACAACTTGATCTTTTCAATAATGAAGAGGCAACGTCTTGCCCTTTGAAGGATCGGGGGTGTAGTGAATTTGGCTCAGAGGCAGGCTCGCTTCCATTAAGCTGCTTGTGACCCTTCAGACCCACTATCAGCTCCAGCAACTGAGGGTCTCTCTTGCCAATGTTCACTTGGAGCATGAGGAGAATGCACAGTTGCAGCCTTTGGTCCCTGCTACTTTGGGGGCTTGGGAGAGGCAAGGCGTCTTCAGCAAGACAAGCAGGACTTGCCTTGAGGTCCTTCTCTCCAGTCTGTCCGCTTCCTTCATTTGGGAGGTCCAAAGTATCCAGACATCGGATACCCACCTTATAAACTGGGGACGTGTATTGTTAGGTTATCACTGTGGAAATGAACAAGTGGAAAACTCTGTAAGTTAGTTGGGCAACTCATACACTTTGAAATCCATGAAAATATGTGGGAATACCAAATATATTCATGACTTTTACTAGCTAAAGAGAGAAATGTTAAAAAGAAATAACGAGATGGCACAACACCCCTCCAACATTTGATGAAACAACTTTTACTTATCACCTTATTTGCTGAAAGTTTTTTTTTGGGGGGGTGGGGGGAGAATAGGTAGTTTCTATCATGCCCGGCAGACCAGTCTAGCATCTAGAAAGACTGGTGTTATATATCTATATATATCTATATATATATACACACACAAACACACACACACACACACACGCTCAATTATAAGATAAGAGGGCCTTTTCTGTGGTGGCCCCCACTCTGTGGAACTCCCTCCCTAGGGAACTCCGTCATGCCCCCTCTTTAATGAGCTTCCGTTGTGCATTAAAAACGTGGCTGTTCAGGCAGGCATTTGGGGTGGGTTAGGGTATTTAAAAAAAAAATTATGGTAGAATTTTATTGTTTTAAATTGTTTTATGGTGTGTTGTACATCGCCCAGAGTGGCTGGGTGACCAGCCAGATGGGCGATTAATAAATTTAATAAATAAATAAATAAAATAAATAAAATTATTGCAATAACAGGTCTCCCTGTTGCTTTATGTTCATTGACATACATGAGAAATGTTAATAGGAATTCTTGAGAATTACTGGGCTGTAATGTAACCACTGCATGTGTACTTTACATTAACTAAATCAAGGATGGACAACTGTTGTCCTTAGTTCCACGTGTGGCCCTTGGCCTAATTTCAAAAGGCCTCTGCAAATGGTCAGTTCAGACCGCTGGCAGGAGCAACCTGTCCCTGATTCCAGTGCCAGCTCCAGGTTTTTGCACGTCTTTTGACAAGAAACCACAATGGACCCCCTCCCTCAGTGAGCTGACCTTCTCACCATCTTCTCACCTTGCTCCTCACCCTCTTTCTCATTCTTGCTACCATTTGCCTGATTGGCAAGCAGAGAGCCAGGGAGCAAGCAGGCCGTGGCATCTCCTGCTCCTCCTTCTCACGACCACTGTTGTCTGGGTCAGAGCAAGAGGCAGCTGAACACGCAGCTTGCAATGGAGAAGAGGTGGAGTAACTCCAGGGTGACCTCATCAGTGGGCCCCTGATGGGGTGTGGGCCCTCATCAGCTGCCTGACTTTACCCCCCATTGATACTAGCCCTGCTCACGGGGCTCCAGGTCATCCTCCAAAGAGGAGTCCTCCAGACAGCTGTCTTTAAAGGGGTATTGGGTAAATTAAGGGAATCCAGGGGACTGGATTCCCTCCACTGCCGGGCTGCTGTGGCCACAAATGGCGGCCATCGTAGCGGCTGCCATTTGCGCAGCTGCCTTTTTCATGATAGGCTACATAAATACTTACGTAGCCTATCACAGTTGGCAGCCACGCAAATGGCGGCCGGCGTAGCGGCCGTCATTTGCAGCCGCAACAGCCCGGCAGCGGCTGGAATTCCGGCTGTGGCTGGCCCTGGCTGGCAGCTCCGTGGAGTTGCTGCAGAGTGGAGCCAGCCGGGGAGGATTCCGGGGGGGGGGACAGAGCACCTCCCCCCCGCCGCAGATGGCCCCAGCGGAACCAGGTAAGTGTTTCGTATACCCTTAGCTCCGACAGCACTGAAGGATTACTGTCCCCCATGAAGCAGTTTTCTCCATAAATTCGACAACAGCCCTGAAGATGATCTCATTTGGAATCTTTTGCCAGATGCCACTTTTTCTGGGATGAAGGAGAGCATCAAAGACCTTCTAGAGCAGGATTCATACTGGCAGGCAACAGGAGGGAGCCATGGGTGCCTCGATTCCACTTCTCATTTTTGCCTGCACAGATTACTCGCTATTAAGATAACAACCTCAGAGGCCCTCCAGGCAGCACAGCTCATCTGTTGAAAATAAATACAAGAACGAGGCTGGCTCTCACTGCTAAGCAGAAGTAATGCAGCTTAAACTGCGAAGGGAGCGCATCATCGCCAGAGTCAGCCAAGCAATTTCCTTGACTGTCCGACACCATCTGTTTAACATCACTTGGAGTTAGACCATGCCCGTCTTGTGCTTTTGACCTTCCTCTTTCCCCGAGGCTCCAAGATGGAGTCCAAAGGCTGTTGCCACTTGTAACCTCAACCCTTTCGAGGCTATCCATTCTGCAAGACAAGGCAGCGAGGCTAAAAATATACCAGTGGGATTTATTGTGCTTTCAAGTAGGATCAGCAACAAACTGTTGCAGTGTGGTGTGCGTCTATGCAGGTTTCAATCAACCCCTCCATTTCTTGTTGTCCCCTCCCCAAAAGACATTTTCATACCACTGGACATGCTCAGTCTTCATTCAGCTATTTTGGGTTTTTGTACTCTACGCATTTGGAGGTTCCCCCACGCATGCTGATACCTCCTTCTTGCGCATGAGTGATACTGTTTTGGTCCAGCACTTGGAAATGTCACCATTAATATATAGGGTCTTCCCTCTCCATAAAGGTAAAGGTGTCCCCAACCAGTCATGTCCGACTCTAGGGTGCGGTGCTCATCCCCGTTTCTAAGCCGAAGAGCCAGCGCTGTCCGAAGACGCTTCCGTGGTCATGTGGCCGGCATGACCGAACACCGAGGTGCACGGAACGCTGTTACCTTTCCTGCCGAGGCGGTACCTATTTATCTACTTGCAGTTTCTTGCTTTCGAACTGCTAGGTTGGCAGGAGCTGGGACTGAAGACGGGAGCTCACTCCGTCACGCAGCACTCGGGTCTCGAACTGTTGACCTGCCGACCTTCCAGTCTGCAGTTCAGTATCTTAACCACTAAGCCACCGCAGCCAATCCATAAACAGGTTCAAAAAAAAACCTTCCCTCTCCATACACAAGTTCAAAAAAAAAAAGGGAAGGAAGGAAACCCGCAACAAAGGCAAGGGCATTCCATGAGTTTCTGGCTCTCTGCAATGAAGGCTTCTCAGCAGTATGCTTAAACCCTCCATTGTCCACAGGAACTCTGGGAATTGTAGTTGTTATATTCCTCCTAGTAAATGGGTGTGGAGGAATGAAAAAAAAAAAAGATTCCCAGAGTCTGCAGTCTGAGGAACAGCTTAGAAATAACCCTTGGTTTAACTTTGGGAACTGGCGTAGTGTTGTTGTTTGTTTGTTTATTATATAGTTGTTGATGCGGCTTTATTTCTCTTGATCAATGAGCCAGGAGGATTTTTTTTTAAAAATGTACTTGTGAAAGTTCTGGATGAGAGAAACTGTCAGTCATTACTGAGCCATTATGAGCTGAAGCGCTATTTGGAAGGGTGTGTGTGGGTTCAGCTCACAATGGTTTGGGCATTTCCAGACTGGGGGAGTTCATTTCTGAACCCTACTTCTCCATCGCTACTCAGAAATGTTCCTTTAGAAGAGAGTCGGTATAGCGTAGTGACTAAGAAAATGAGCTATGAACCAAGAAGTTTGCCACTTCCAGTCAGCCTTCCCCTCTCTCCCCCATGTGCATCATAGGGCTTAATAATGCAGCCCTACAAGGTTGTTGTAAGGATTATGTATAGATAATATAAATGAATAAATAAATGCTTTCAACATTTTAAAATACTATATAAATCTTAATTATAAATTGTAAATGTGCTGCCGCTATAAGAATATCCACACATGAGAATTTTCATCCAAGCAGGATTTTTGCAAATTAGCTTTGACATTTAGCTTCTGGCAAAATTGGATGGCAAGTCTAGTTCAAGGGGAGTGGGGGAATCAAATGTCCCATTTATCTTATGTAGAGGAACTCTTTGGATCTCCAGTCACATATGGAAACTCAACTGATGTCCAAATTAGCCAAGAGCCAAAGCTTTTTCCAGTCTTTTCTTTGATGAGTTCCTCCAGGACTAGAAGATGGAGGGGGGTGGGGTTGAGGTGGAGCTGTCAAGGAGATAATGTCATGGCTCATTATGAAGCCAGATTGGCTTTGGAGAAGTTAAATGGCCAAAAGAAAATTGTAATCACCCTCCAATAAATGTATCACTCTACTCCGGAGAAGTATTTAAGGACAGGCAGGTTTGTCATAATGAGGAGAGTGTTTTGGCAATGAAAATAAGCCCCTGAATTCCAAAATGTTGCTTGCTATTTAATCACAAGGAAGTACACAGTGTATAATGGTCAAAGATCTGCTACAGTTGTATGGTTCCACCCAAGGTCCTATAAAGTGAGAAACAGCAAGGGACAGGCTGAGGTTGGCTGGGGATGTTCTCTGCCATTCTGGACCTTTTAGGGATAGAACTGTAGATATGGCAGGGATAGCCCATGGTTTGCATTCAGAAGAACCCAGGTTCAATTGCTATTGTCTCCAGGTTGGTTCTGGGAAAGAAGATAGCTATTCTGGTTTAATTTAAATCCCTGCTCAGCTGTAAACATCACTGGTTGGTCTTGGGCACGGGTTGTCAAGGGTAGGCATGGCTGGGCATCTCCCAAGGGCCCACACCTCAGCATGGGGCCTACTAACAAGAACCCCCTGGACCCGCTCTTCTTTTTTTACCATTGCAACCTGCTTGTTCATCCTTCTCCTGCTCTGGCCAGGACAGCAGTAGCGGTGAGAAGGAGGGGCAGCAGATGCTACTGCCTACTTGGTCACCGGCTCTCTGCCTGGCAAGTAAGCAGCTGGTAGCAATGATGAGGAGGAGGAAACAGCAGCCAGAAACAATACTGGGAAGAAGGTAGACTCACTGAGGGAGGGGGAGGCAAATGAGGGTTTCTTGCCCAAGGTCCCTCCAAAACCTGGACCCAGCACTACTTGGGCAACTGATGGCTTCTCAGTGTAATATACCTCTTAGGGTGGCTGCCAGGATAAAATGAAACAATCCTACCAGTTTAATCCAATGGTAATCCTACTTAAAGTAAACCCTTTGAAATACGTAAATGGGAGCTACATAGAGCTGTATCCAATTTCCCAGTTTGGAGGCATGGCAGGATACTAATACCATCAAACGATCAGTCTAGTGACTTTCCAGCTGCACAGACAGGAAGCCTCCAAGTTCCTCAGAAGCTTATCAGGGCTTCATCAATGAAAAGGCCAGGAATGGTGGATGTTGTAGAAGGCTTAGAGGACACACCAGTCATGGAGCTCAACAAGAACTCTGTTGTTTCTCTCAAACAAGAACACAATAGTAACAGGAAACACCTGTCTCCACCCAAAACTACGTCCAGTGCCACCTAGTGACTATACTGTATAATGAAACTGTCTATGCAGCAGACAAGGTTCCCTGAAGTCTCATAGCTCTGGCTGCTTTGTAATATTTGCTATGTGGGGGAGGCAAAAGAACATAAGAGCCCTGCTGGATCCATCTAGTCTAGCATTCTGTACACACAGTGGCCAACCAGCTGTCAACCAGGAACCCACAAGCAGGGCATGAGCACAACCGCACCCTCCCACCCATGTTCCCCAGCAACTGGTACACGTAGGCTCACTGCCTCTGGTCCTGGAGGCAGCACATAGCCATCAAGAGTAGTAGCCATTGATAGCCTTTGAGCGGCTTTGAGCGGACAGTTTGAAAACGATTAGTGGGAGAAGTTTGTTTACTGCCCAAACTAGGGCTGGATGCGCCTGATCTCATCTAATCTCAGAAGCTAAGCAGGGTCAGCCCTGGTTAGTACTTGGATGGGACACCGCCTGGGAATCAGGCTTCCTGCATTGAGCAGGGGGTTGGACTCGATGGTCTTGCAGGCCCCTTCCAAACCTACGATTCTATGATAGGTAGATTGCTCACCACTACCAATCCCCCCCCCCCGGCAATGTGGAGTGTGGGGTGTTGTCCAGGATATGTTCTCAGTTCAAGTAGGACAGAGGTGAGATGTAACAGGCCTGACCCAGCACAGAATAGGTATTTTTAATGTATTTATTTAAATGTCTAATCTGCCCTTGCTTTGAACTGTTGTCACATGACCTCGTTCTCATGTACGTGCGTAATGGCAAACACAAGCCTGAGGGTACTTTTACCAGAGGTACGGTGCGCACACAGTAGATTTTTGCACCACATGCTATCAAAATGGGGAATAGCTACTTCAAACCAGGGGAAATTAACTCAAGCTCATTCATTCATTCATTCATTCATTTTCATTTCTATACCGCCCAATAGCTGAAGCCATAGACTTGATTTTTGCAAATTTTGCAAAACAACAACCACCAGGAATGGAGAATAAATGGAGCAGAGCTGATTATAGTTACCTGGGTTCAGAATAAAGGGAACCTGAAAGATTTTACTTCCTGGTTGGTTACAAATAGGTAGGAAAATGCTATGAGCATAGACTATCCCCTGCTTTCTCAGCTTTAGGGCCAAGCCAATCCTATGGGATTGCTGCCCATTAGATGGAAGCCTTAGATGGGAGCTTGGAGGCTTCCAAAAATCCTATGCACTGCTGGGCTGTTGCTGGCAGAGCAGGAGGAGGATGGAGGTGATTTCACGTCCCGTTCCTCCTCAACTCCCCCTCCCCAAATGAGTTATTAAGGTTCTTGAAGCCACCACAACTTGGTTTAAATATAGAATTTGGATGGAGAGTCTTGACAATGGAGCTTCTCCTTAGAATCCCCAATAAGATTCAAAATGGTTGCAACTCAGACTGAGATATTTAATAGCCACTTCCAATCTTCTAGGCTCTGTGTCTGACAACCTCCCTTGGATTCAAAGACAGAAACTCATACAGAGATTGCAAACTGCCCATTAGGCCTTATAGGTCTAGCCATATTTCTACAGCACTCATGGACCCTGGAGTCAATGGCTGTATTACCGGGGGATAATGCTTTTTCTCTGGGTATGCAAGTAAATGGATATCTCTGGGCAAATGAAGCAACAAAGTGCTTCAGTCAGAAAATGGCGGGGGGTCTGGACTTGGAAATCTGAAATAGGCACCAATGTGGAGTGGAGAATTGTGCTAGGAAAGAGACACAAATAATGATATTAGAAGTGAATCAGACCAAGGTTATTCTTAGAGCCAAGACACTCAAGTGTGAGAGATGCCCAACAGTGGTGCAGTGGTGTAGTGGAGTCAGGGCTTGCAGGGATGTAGCCCTGGTGCTTTTTCATTAGCAGGGACTCTAATCTGCCATCCCCCCTCAGAATTCCCTATTCCCTCTGAGCTTAGCTGTGATCCTCACTGTAGCTGGGGGAGGGGGGATGAATTTTCCAAGTAACAATATATCGTTCCATGTTGGAATGCAAAGTCTTTGGGATGACTTGGTCTGAAATGGGCAATTAAGACCCATTCACTTCACCAAAGATGTGCTCCTGGTGGAGATGAAAGCTCCTAGAAATGGTTTGTTGATATGGATCAACACAGCTGCCTGGAATTTTTGGACTGCCCTTGGAAACTGTCACAATGAGCTCCTGCATTTCCAAATTTACCATTACACCACTCTGTGTGTGTGTGTGTGTGTGTGTGTGTGTGTGTGTAGTTCAATGCAGCTGGGTGTGTGGACATTTCTGTGGGAGGGGGAGGGGGAGATGTAATAAAGGAGCTTAGGGAAAGCTAATGGGTAATGCTGGGGCACTAAGGGAGTGTGCAGGGGGGCTGTTTAAATGAGAAGGGATCTGCCCATGAGGGCTGAGTTGAGAGGGTGAATCTTCCATAGAGTATCAGATTTTGTAAACCTAGGGGTGGACGAAAGGCACTTACCTTTCGTCGAAGCTTGTTCGCGGTGGGGGGGAGGCGCTTCGCGGCTCCCCCCGCGAAGTTCAGGTCAGGGGGGAGGCTTCCTGCCTCGCCCCGGCCGAAATTCAGGCCGGGGGGGAGGCTTCCCACCTCGCCCGGCCGAAATTCAGGCCGGGGAGGAGGCTTCCCGCCTCGCCCGGCCGCAAACTCCATTGTTTTGTTTTTTTTTAAAAAAAACGCCCCCGTGATAGGCTACGTGACGATTAACGTAGCCTATCACAGCTAGATCTGCAAAGTCAGCCGTGATAGGCTACGTTAATCGTCACGTAGCCTATCACGGGTGACTTAAAAAAAAAAAAAAAAAAGCGCGTACGGATAATGGCGGCCCCCATAGGGAGCCACCATTCCCGTTCCTTATTTGGTCGCTGTAGTCTACGTAAAGATTTACATAGACTACGGTGAAAATAAGGGCAACGCTAGCCGTGATAGGCTACGTTAATCGTCACGTAGCCTATCAAGGGGCGTTTTTTTTTTTCTTTTATTGGAATGGCGGCGGTGGCAGCCGGTCGAAAGACCGGCTGCCGCTCCCGCCCCGCTTGAACACCCGCCGAACCGCTGGCCGGACCCGCTGCCGGGAGGGACATTCGGTGAAGGTAAGTCCCGTCCCGGGGGGGGGGGTGCGGGGTGCGGGGTGTGTGTGGAGGATTTCTCCCCGAAACTTGTTCGGGGGGCCGAACACGTTGGCGCTCAGCCCCCCGAAGTTTCGGGGAGAAATTCTCTGCCATCCCTACGTAAACCTAAAATGTTTGTTTTGTGAGTGAGTGAGTGAGTGAGTGAAAAAGATTTTAATGCCCCTGCATTTTTTCTCAGATATCCAGTTGAAATACCACTGCCTTACTCTCAGCTGCGCTGTTCTTGGATCCCAGTTTAAGGCTGTATATCTTATAAGGCTGTAAAATCTTAGAAGGGGGCATGGCTGTGAGGGGGTGTGGCTGTGACTGTCACGAAGGGATCCTGCACTTCTGAATATGCCACTACAGTACTGATGCCCAAGCAAACAGACAGAAAGAACAACTTTCTGCCTGAAGTTCAGGGTAATTGTAGGGTTCAAACAAAGGGTGCAAGGGACGTGATGGCTCATAGGATGGACTCAGGATGGATCAAAACAAAGGAAACAATAGCTTGGCTCTTGGGAATCAAAAGAAAGTGCACGGAGGTTTCTTGCCCCTTCATTGATTGACATCTGGCTGGCTATACAGCAGTAGCAGTACTGTATAAGATAACTGTTGTAAGAGTGACTTCTCTAATAATAGGCACAGTGCCTAAGGAATGAGTGGACAATGTATTTGAATATAAACCACAATTGAGGCCTAGAGCTTCAACTTACAGTCAGTCATCTTACAACAACATACATCTAACAGCAACCAGAATTCTTCCTAGACTGCCACTGGGAGGCTGATACCCTCCTACAACTATTGACTCTTTATTCACTACAGCCCAATTCCATCCACTTTACCAGAATAATTAGCTACCTGTATTCAAAACATAAGGTATTTTAGGTCAACTATGTGCTGCCTGAAGTTACTGACCTGTCTAGGAAGTGGGGACGCTTCAGGATTGGGCCATATTTCCCACCAAGGCTCTGGACTGGCCAATTCATAATTATTTTCCTGGGTTCATAGCAATCAGGCCTGCATTCACATGTTTCTGTAGTCACAGGAAATGATTCCCTTTAATGACATAAATGAAGAATGGACACACTGTGGCTTCTGCCCCTCTATGGCCATCCAGAGCTCTATCAACGTTCCTGTCAGCTTTCCATGCTGCTGATTCCAGAACCAAAATGGATACTTGAGCCAAGGTTTCCATGCCAATGAACTGCGTAGCACACAATCAACACATCCAGATACCCAGCATGCCTGAGCGCCTCCTCCATCACACTTTGAACACATCGGATACAGGTGCCTGATTACCATCTTTCCCCTGAGCCGGCCTTCTTTGCATTGCTCAGTTATGACAAGGGACAATGGAGCTCACCAGCTATTTATCTTTGCAACATTGCAGCCCCCTTATAACAATAGTGATTGAAAAGGGCTTTAGGTAAGAAGAAAGGGGAAATACAATTGATTTTTCAGCACAACGTCAGCAGATAAATGCGGAGAAGAATGGTTTTTCAAAAGAGAGAGAGAGATCTTTTGTCAGAAAAGCAAGCTGCACCAAAAACAGCTTGGCATTAGAGATTTCCTAGGGACAAAAGCCTACATAAAAAAAGAGCCAGGATTGTAGTTCTTAGATTAATACGATGTCCAATGTAATCCCCCTTCAAAGGCCCAAATATGTTGTTGTTTTCCTTCCTTGTCGTGTTGACTGTATGGCTCCCTTTGCTTTATTGCAGCCTAAGCCACATAAAAATCAGTACTGGGGGAATAACAGCAGAGAACAGTACTGGGTGACATGTGCTTTAATTACATCATAGTTGGACTACTGCAATTCACAGGACATGGGGCTGCCTTTGAAACACATCTGGGAACTTCGGCTGGTCCAGGAGGCTGTGGTCAGGCTTTTGACTGGGGCTGGCTGTCAGGAACATGCGACTTCTGTTTTCACAACTTCACTGGCTTCCAGTCCATTTCTGGAACCAATTCAAAGTGCTACCTATGACCTCTAAGGCTCCAGATCAGGAGTGCTGAACCTCTTTCAGCCCAAGGGCCAAATTCAATTTTGGAGAAGCTCTCAGGGGTTGCATTAAATTGATGGGTGGAGCCAAGAATACCACAAACACCAAAAATACCAGCATATTTTAAGAGAGGCTGTGAAGGTTTGAGGCCTACAGAGGCAAGAACAAAGGTCAGGCCAAGAGGCCTGGAGATTTTGGGGGGGAGGGGGTATCCCTAAGAAGAGTAGTTTCATTTCCCCGGTGAAGTTTCATTTTCATTTCCCCAGTTAACTTTCATTTCTTCAGGTCTGAAGCAGTACTTTTGGTTTTGGCGGTGGAGCATATAAAAACAAATCCTTAAGGAGTTGCTCAGGATGTCCAGGCCAAAAGGGGAACCCTGACAGAGGCATTTCAACCTTTTAAAATGGGGAAAACATAGCAAAGGCCAGGAAATCACCAAACTGGGGGCTAGGGGAAGGGGTAGTGCCCATCTAAGGAATTCCAGAGTGTTGGATTGGGACCCCAAGCAGACCAGATTTGGTTTGTGGGAGTAAGGTTCAACACCTATGTGGCTTGAAACTGTGATATTAAAAAGACATCTTCCCTTATATGAGCTTGCCTGTTCATTAATATCTCCTTGAGAATCTCTCCTGTGTGTCCCACCAACATGTGACCTGAGTTTGGTTGGGATGCAGGAGAGGGCCTCCCAAAGTGGGTTGCAGTATTCACTTTTTACGGAGACCTGGTTTGTACCTACTGTGTTGGTCTTCCACTAGTAAGCAAAGATCTTTCTCTTTTGGCAGACATTAGGTCTGCTAAGCTGTTAATGTGTTTGTTGTTTGTTTGTTTGTTTGTTTTAAACACCCTAGCAAGTTATCTGTAAAATCTGTTCCTTGCCATTTTAGCTTTGAGTGTGTGTGCGTGCATGTGTGTGTGTGTTTTAAATTGCATGTTATTGTTTTATTATCTTGCTAACCATCATTGATATTGTTTAAATGGAAAGGTAGGGTACAAATATTTACAATATATAATAAGTAACTATGTCTGACTTGAGCAGCTGTCTCACCATCTAAGGTCGGATCGACATAAGCATCTGAATGAGATGGTAGAATTCTGAAGTGGTACAGTGGGCTGTACCACTTCAGACTGTAAGGGAGGGGGTACAATCCTATTCACTGTTTTGTATGGGAAGGAGTGGCCACTCTAAAACATGCCCCCCAAATCTTCCATGGTGTGCATGGGTTCCATGGGAGACGAGTAAATGTGGAAGCATTCCATCAAGTTAGAAAGTCTGAAAACCAACATACTTCATGATATAGCCTGGGGTGTGACATTCATCATTATGATGCTGTCAGGTATATGTCAGATATAACATCTGGACCATTTTTCAACCATCACCTCAGTCACCATCTCTGCTGACTGTACAAATTGTCCTTCAAACTACACATTACTTTAAAGACCTAGCTAGGAGCTGTATTTTTCTCCTTACTCCAAAGTAAGGAAGACCTGATCTGGATTGGGACTCTAGATAGGGGGGAGGGTGTTTAGGGGGCTTTAACCCTTTGCCCCCCACTGTGCTCACTATCCAAATTTGGCCACATGAGCTTGCAATTTGCACTGGAAAAAATTATATATTAAAATGAATGGATTCTTTTTTGGCAACCCAAATTGCAGCAGCAGGAAGCCTGATCGGGGTTAGGACGACAATGGGGGTGGCAAAGGGTTAAAGCCCCCTGTCCCCCCCCCACTATGATCCCAATCTGGATCAGATCCCCTGCATTTATGTTTGAGTAAGGAAAAAAGAGGTAGATGCTAGCTATGTTTTTAAAGTAACGTTTAGTTTGACCCGAAGTGTGAAAGTAAACCATGCTGAGAATTTTATAAGAATGAAATATATGTGGAAGATAGTGGTGCATTTAACTTTTAACCCCCAAACAATGACTGAACCTTATTGGTGTGTACTGGATGAGGTTGTGTTTATATCAATATGCACATTCCAACTGGCTGGTTCTTTCTTTCTTTCTTTCTTTCTTTCTTTCTTTCTTTCTTTGGCAAACGTCATGAATACTGATCGACTTTTCATTCACAGGGCACGTGATCACATCATCCAGTGGAAGAGAAGGCAAAGACGTTGCACATTCAGGCCATGCATCAATGTCAACTTTACTGAATATATTATATTAAAAAGTGTTGTCACCAATAAACACTGCAATTATATAAGAAGAAGGGGCAGGGGAAATCTAGTGGTTCCTACTGATTAGTAATTGTGTCTGAGTTTTCTTCATCTGAGGCCCAGACGTTTGACCTCTGAATATGGATTTTGCCTGGTGTTAATGACTTTTTAAATCCCATTCTGTCATAAAGCACAGAACTCTAAGGCCCTGATCCCATGTGGCGGGGGGGGGGAGTTGCGGGTGGTAGATGGAGATGTAGTATGCTGGCAGAGATGAAAATGCACAGATTCTGAATTCAGATTGTTCTGCGTCAAGAGAATGATGGGATGGTGTACTCTCAGCCATCCAGTGTAGGGATGCTCAGGGTTACATTTCAATCTGCAAGAAAAGCAGGTGCATGCACCATGCTCTAATGGGTTCACTTCCCCATCCACATTGTTTGAACAGGGCAACAAACAGGAAGAACCAAGGCAAGGCAGGTTTTTATTTTTACATAATTCGGTACAGGAGGATTACGGCCCAAATACCTGTGGCAGGCAGATCATAGTTCTTCCTACTAAAAGAGAAAGAAAACAGCTGTAGAAGAGTGAAATCAAAAGTAGAAATGGGTGTGCAGTGGCTGCTTAACCATTTCCCTTTCTGCTGTTTGATCAAAATTTTATTTATTTATTTATTTAGAGGACTAAAAGGGGAAGGCCTGTTGGAATAATAGAATCTTTAATTTCTGCTTAAAAGCCTTCAAAGAGGTCAGCAGGCGCATTTCAACCGGCAGGTCATCCCACAGCTGAGGGGCAGCAAAGGAAAAGGTCCTCTTGCACGTGGCTGCTAATCTCACATTAGGCAGTGGTGGGACAGAGAGCCCTCAGAAGACCTTAGGTGGTGGACTGGGATGTAGAGGAGAAGGTGCTCCCTAAGGTACCTTAGACTTTGACCATGTAAGGCCTGAAAGGTCAGAACCAACACTTTATATTTTGCTCGGAAACAAATTGGCAGCCAGTGTAAAGATTTTAAAACCGATGTAATATGGGATGTCCCAGAGACCAACCTGGCTGCCATATTTTGTACCAGTTGAAGTTTCCGAACTAAATTACTTACCCATTTACTTATGGGTGAAAATGAGATGCAAGGTCCTTGTATGCTTCCCTCACCCACGGTTGAAAAAGTTTAGCTTGGGGTTTTAAGCTGAAAAAATGACTGGAGGGGAAATGGTTAAGCAACTTGTCCCCACCCACTCTTCCTCCACTCAAGACTCATGGCCCATGTGCAAGCTCTTTGGGGTTAAAAAAGAAAAAAGGAAAAAAGGATGAACAAATCATGGAACTCCTTGTGAAGTGAAGTTTGACTCTTCACATCACTATCATAGAATAGTAGGGTTGGTGAGGGCCTACAACACCGTCGAGTCCAACCCCCTGCTCAATGCAGGAATCCAAGCCAAAGCATTGAGCAGGTGGCTGTCCAGCTTCAGTTCCACAAACTAATTTCATGTTAGCCCTATTCAGACCATGTATTGGTGAAGGTTGAACACAAGTAGAAAAGGGCTGCAAGGCCACCTCCATAGCCCCATGCTCATTGTTGCATGGTTCGTGCCAGCATCTTCGTGTTCCAGTGTAAATACTGCAGTGGAGAGCCTTTTCTACTCATGGAGGCTCTCTGTGCATATTCAGTGATGAAGCATGGGGCATAGATCCACACCCCCTTTCTACTTGTGTTACACCTTCATTGGTAGAACACCTGAATAGGGCTCCTATTGTCAGCCATGAACCAATTTCCAATCAGCTCCATTGGGTGGGCGGCCTAGAGAGGGGAGGGGGAAACCCTCTCTCCACATTGGGCTAATTTGAGCATGGTGCATATGAGAGAAATACACGGTCTTTGTTCACTTTGATTCACTTTGATTGAGTGGTTGTTAGATTTGGCATTTCCAGGCAGAGAGAGAGAGAGAGAGAGAGAGAGAGAGAGAGAGAGTCTTCCATTACCAGGAAGATTAAACGGTGGTAAATATAGCTGCCACTACTTCCTGTTTGGGCATGCATAGGCAGATCTGGTTTCCTGTTGGAGCACCTGGCCCTGTGCACTAATGGGACATAATATTAACCATAATTTAGTGAGCTTGTTCAACAGTACTTTATTAACTCCTATGATCGTTTGAGTATTGATTTGCACATGACAAGGATGCATTCATCTTCTCATTTGTCTGACAAATTAATTCGGCAGTGCCATTAAGCTGCTGTTTACCCTGCTGATGCTCAAACTTGTTGAAAAATACAAGTTGGCATTGCCTCTCTTTGCTGAAAATATCTCCACTTTGCAGTCTGTTGTGCGCCCAGCTTCCCCCAAGAGCTGGCAATGGCAGGCGGGCATTTTGCCCAGCTAGAAATGCTGTGGGGAACCTCTGGATATTGTGAATAATTAGAATTACATGAGTGCAGATTGAATTGTGGAACGCTCCAGTTTTAGGGTCCTACCCAAGAGTCACTGGAACTCTCGCAATGCAGAAGAAAAGAAGGAAATATTGGCAAAATGTGGTAGAGGTGCCATCCACATATCATGGGGGACACGGGCAGAGTTTCTTATCAAGCCTCACAGGCATCAGGCAAAGCTTTCTGGATCTTAAGGTCTAGATCAGGGATATAGAACCTCAGGCCCAGTGGGTCAAATCCAGCCCTCCTTGGATCCCAGTCTGGCCCTCTGACATTCCCCAGAAGGCCACACCCCATCTTCCCTCACCATCAATCATTTGGTGGCTTCTCAGCTTTTGTGATTTTATATATACAGCATATCAGTGCTGTGCCAAAATTTTCTCCCACGGTTTTTTCAACCATTCTCATTCAATCTGATAGAAAAGAAATTGCTTCCAAAAAGAAATTCAAAGGAGGAGACATTTTGGAGAAATGGGTTGGGTTTGGGGTTCTTGGGCTTACCTTACTTGTGAGGTGGCTGAGGAGTGTGCATGAGTGTCCTGTCTGTCACTTTAGAGTCATCTCTGTGGTGCCACGTAGCCTCCTCGGCTTCCTGCACCTTGGTTAAAGCCATCATGAGGAAGACGTCATGAGGCAATTCCTCCCATGGGGCTTTTTCAGTTTAGAAAGTGCAGGTGGCCTGGGAGGCTGCAGAGCAATAGAAACATGTGCAATAGAGAGAGGAAACACACACAGCGCCCTTGGCCAACTCACAGGGATTATGGAAGCTCAAAAATGCCATCAAAAGACATTCAAAATTCTGCCTGAAAAAAGTGGAAGCCTCAGCACAGTTCATGCTGTAGCCACCTACAGAAGCAATGCAATAAACCAAGAACTCTGAGGAAAAAAGAAAGGACCTGTGCTACAACCCCTGCCAATAGTGAGCCCTATCTGTGAGAAACAGTTGGAGAATTTGTCCTCCCATACAAGAAATGTGGTGAAATTCTCATCCCAATTTCTCTGCCCACAAATAGGCTGGAAAATTTTAAGAGGCCCTCTGCACACAGCTCTAACATATATATTTCCAACTGGGCCCACCCATGTAGCCGGTCATGCGTTAGACCTTGTGTTTGTTTCTGGAGAGGTGGGGAGTGGCCTGGAAATCGGGGGTATATCCACCTCCCCCCCTTGTCATGGTCAGATCACTACCTGGTGGGGTTGGACTTCTTGGTTCCACAACCCCTCCGTAAGGGTGGAGGACCCATTAAGATGGTCCGCCCCGGGCGACTGATGGATCCAAATGCATTCCTGACTGCACTTTGGAATTCTTTGGAACACACAAATGGCCGCTTGGTCGAGAGCCTGGTGGATGGCTGGAATGCTGCAATCACCAGGGCATTAGACCATGTGGTTCTCCCCCTGAACAGAGCACCGACTGCACCATGGTTCACCTCATGGTTGCGAGCTCTGAAGCTGGAGGTGAGATGGCTAGAGCGCCGGTGGAGGAAATCTCACTCCGAAGATGATTGGACACGGGTTAGAGCTTCAGCCTACCACATGGCAATAAGAGCGGCAAAAAATAATTCTTATGCTGCCTCTATCGCATCTGCAGAGTGCTGTCCCAGGAGGCTGTTCCAAGTGGTCAGGAACATGGTTGGTCCAGTTGTTCCAGAACCAATGGAGCATTCTAAGGCCTCCTGTGATGAGTTTGCAAAGAACTTTGCGGATAAAATTGACTGGATCAGGAGTGCTATTCCGTGTGCTGTGGATACAGTTAGTGAACAAGGGGTGGCCAGTGGCAGACTGGTTGTGTAGGATCGGTTCCAGCTTCTTCCTTCGGAGGAAGTGGACAAGGTGCTTTCATCTTTAAGGCCAACCACCTGCTTACTAGATCCTTGCCCATCTTGGTTCATTATGAGCTGCACGGAGAGACTTAGGGAGGGGATCAAGGTGGTGGTGAATGCCTCCCTTGATGAAGGAGTGATGTCATCAGCCCTCAAGGTGGTAGTGATAAGACCACTGTTATAGAACCCTGCTTGGATCCCCAAGACTTGAACAACTTTTGCCTGGTCTCGAATCTGCCATTTGGGGGCAAGGTGATTGATTGGGTGGTGGCATTGCAGTTGCAGGTACACTTGGAAGAAGCTGATTATCTGAATCCATTTCAATCAGGCTTCAGGCCTGGGCATGGGACAGAATGGCCTTGGTCACCTTGGTAGATGGTATGGGGAGGGCTCTGGATAGGGGCAAATGCTCCTTCCTTGTTCTCCTCAATCTCTCAGCAGCTTTTGATACCATCGACCACAGTATCCTCCTTGACTGCCTGGAGGGGTTGGGCATAGGGGACACTGTATTACGGTGGTTCCGTTCCTTCCTCTCTGGCAGGTACGAGAGGGTAGCTTTGGGGGAAGAGACTTCAGGGTGACTATTCGCTTGCAGGTTGCCACAGGGTTCTGTTCTCTCCCTGATGCTATTTAACATCTATGTGAAGCCACTGGGGGCTATCATGACGAGGATTGGGGTGCAGTGTCACCAATATGCAGATGACACACAACTCTACCTCTCATTTAAATCCTCGCCAAGGTTGGCTGTAGAAACCCTGTCCCAGTGTCTGGAGTTGGTGAGTGGCTGGATGGAAAGGACTAAGTTGAAACTGAACCCCGACAAAACCGAAGTACTTTTTGTGAGAGACAGGAGGAGGTTGGGGGATGTTGATCTGGTGTTCAGTGGGGTGCAGCTGCCCCTGAAGGATCAGGTCCACAGTCTGGGGGTCATTTTAGACTCCCAGCTGTCCTGTCCATGGAGGCTC
The DNA here is from genome assembly GCF_057233095.1 of Heloderma suspectum. Taxonomy (NCBI): domain Eukaryota; kingdom Metazoa; phylum Chordata; class Lepidosauria; order Squamata; family Helodermatidae; genus Heloderma; species Heloderma suspectum. Next base: position 10,426,814 of record NC_139461.1, read on the forward strand.
AGGTGTCGACCATGAGCCGGGCGGCGCTGTACCAACTCCATGTGATACAGTGGCTGTGCCCTTACCTCCCTAACCACCTGGTCTCATCAGTAGTTCATGCCCTGGTCTCCTCTCACCTAGACTACTGTAATGCACTCTTTGTGGGGTTACACTTGAAGACAGTTTGGAAGTTGCAGCTGGTGAAGAACATGGCGGCCCGCCTGATTGAAGGCAGCAGTTGGCAAGACCACATCACTCCAGTGCTGAAGGAGTTGCACTGGTTACCAGTTGTTTTCCGGGCCCAATTCAAGGTGCTGGCATTGACCTTTAAAACCCTTTACAGTTCCGGTCCAGTCTATCTTAAGGAGCGCCTCCAGCAACACCAGGGATGCCCCTCAATGAGATCGGCCTCAGAAGGCTTTCTCTCTGTCCCATCAGCCAGGACAGCAAAGAGGGCCTTCTCTGTGGTGGCCCCCACTCTGTGGAATTCCCTCCCTAGTGACCTCTGCCATGCCCCCTCTTTGATGAGCTTCCACCAGGCTTTGAAAACCTGGCTGTTCAGGTGGGCATTTGGGGTGGGTTAGGCGTTGTTGTTTTTTTAGAGCAGTGTTGTTTTGCGCAGTTGATGATGTAAATTTGTTGTGTTTCATGTCATTATTTGTATTGTACGCTGCCTAGAGTGGCCAGGTATACACACTAGGGATGTACGAAAGGTACTTACCTTTCCGCGGATTATGCTGATGCTGTGGGGGAGGCGTTCCGTCCCTTCCCCCGGAATCCTGGCTGGGGGGGGGGAGGCGTTCCGTTCCTCCCCCCCGGAATCCTGGCCGGCCGGCTCTGCCAGCAGCCGGACATCCGGCCACTGGCTAGCAGGGAAGCTACGCCGCCATTTGCGTCCCTGCAGTAAGCCGTGATAGGATATGTAAATGTTTACGTAGCCTGTCACGGCTGATTAAAAAACAAAAACAAAAAACGCGCGTTGTTTTTTTTTAATCAGCCGTGATAGGCTACGTAAACATTTACGTAGCCTATCACAGTTTTTTTAAAAATCTAGCCGTGATAGGCTACGTAAATCTTTACATAGCCTATCATGTTTTTTTTTGTTTTTTGGGTTTTTTTACCTGGAAATGGCGGCGGCAGCAGCTGGTCAGGAGACCGGCCGCCGCCGCCGCCGAACCGCCGCTGGAGCCGCTGCCGGAGCCGCCGCCGGCGCCAGGAAGATCTGCCTAAGGTAAATCCCGTCCCGGGGGGGCGGGGGGGCAGGGGGCCGTTCCGTCACCGATTTTGGGAGGCCGAATGCGCTGGCATTCGGCCTCCCCGAGATCCGTGGTGGAATTTCGTACATCCCTAATACACACACACACACACACACACACACACACACACACAGATAGATATAGATATATACATATCTCCATTCTAAAAGACTGAAATGACTCTCTGAAAGTTAAGTTTAGTTACTGGCAGTTTTACTGGCAGTTACTGGTATTTGGGGTGGGGTATTCTGGCCCACTCCTTTTGTCTTCAGCCCCATACACCACTGGATTGTGGCCCCCAAGAGGTTCTCCAGACTAGAACTTGGCCCTCTGGCTGAAAGAGGTTCAACACCCCTGGTTTAGATGCATTTGCAAACTGTGGAGAGCAACTGCCTTGAGGAGCATGGCCTATACAATGTTCCAGAGAAGGATAAGGTCCTCAAGACAATAGTTTCTTCCTTCCTTCCACCCACATCAGCAAAGATCTGGGAAAGATGAATGACCACATGACAGTGGATCGTTACGGACCCACGCTGCATAAAGAACTGCTGCTGTGTCCGTATTGTTCCTTGTGCGCAGTTTAGCAGGGGAGCAGAGCATTCTTCTTCTATTTCTTCTTTGATGCGAATGCCTGATGACGACCGCAACACATAAATGCTTGGATGCAGCAGCAGTTTGCAAGCACATGACTTCATGCAAGAATCCTTGCACATTCGTTTGTGGAAGAGATTACTCATGCTGGGTTGTGGGAGGTAGAAGAAATTAGCACTAATTTAGAAGGGGAGTGAGTTCAACATATTTAAGAAACACTGGTGTAGATGAGCAATTCATTTAATGCATTTATTTGATCATGGGATAATACACATTCATTTAATACACATGGGACCTTGAACAAATGATTACAGTGTGGAATGCTGTGCAGGATTTCATCCAGCCATGACTCCTCCAGAATACTCAATTCTATCCCCGCTTTCTGCTTCTTTTTTCCAACTCATCACTCAACATTCTGTGGCTATTGAACATTGTTCCGTTGTGGTAGGGAGTTTGGCAGGGGATGTTTGCCCCATCAGAGATATTCAAAAGGATTTTTTTTTTTTGGTGGCCCGCACAAATTCCTTATAGAAGCCCTCTGTCCCAGGTCCTCTGTTCTCATTTGCCTTCTCCCCCGCCTCCTACTGTCAAGCAGTTCTAATTGCTGATGTTGTGGGAGGGGTAGGGATGTACAGATTCCCCATTGTCCATTCCAGTGGGGAATCCGCAGGGGGAGGCGATCCGTCCCGTCCCCTGGAATCCTCCTGGAGCAGTTCTGCTCCACAAGGATTCCACAGAGCCGAGGCCCGCCCCATTCTGCCATCCACATGCCCTGGATTCCCCTGGGGTTTTTTGGCTCCCCGAACTTATGTAAATAATTCCGTAAGTACCGCCAAAAAATCCTTTTCACGCGCCCACTGTCGGTCTCCGTAAGCCTAGGGATGTACGAAAATTCCGCCATGGATCTCCGGGATGCCGAATGCCAGCGCATTTGGCCCCCCGAAATCGGTTGTGGAACAGCCCGCCACCCCCCCCCGCCACCCCTCCAGGATGAGACTTACCTTGGGCAGATCTTTCTGGCAGCGGCGGCTCCGGCAGCGGCTGTGGCGGTGGTGGTGCGGCAGCGGCTGCCGGTCTTCCGACCGGCTGCCACCGCCGCCATTTCCAGTTTAAACAAACAAACAAACAAACAAACAAAATAAGTGATTTACATAGCCTATCATGGCTAGGTTTAAAAAAAAAAAAACCATGATAGGCTACGTAAATGTTTACGTAGCCTATCACGGCTGACTGCAGGGACGCAAACGGTGGCGGCTATGGCTGCCGCCATTTGCGTCACTGCTAGCCAGTGGCCAGATGTCCGGCTGGTGGTGGAGCTGGCCGGCGGCTCCGCAGAATTGCTGCGGAGCACAGCCGGTCGGCCAGGATTCCGGGGGGGGGGGGAGGAACGGAGTGCCTCCCCGCCCAGCGAGGATTCTGGGGGGAGGGACGGAACGCCTCCCCCCCAACCATAAACATAATTCGCGAAAGGTAAGTACCTTTCATACATCCCTACGTAAGCCTACTTATTTTCGTAAAAAGGGTAAATCCCTTCATGGGGATTCCCCCACATAACTTCCAGTAACCTGACCTCACCAGACCTGTCCTGACCTCACCTCACCTGACCTCACCGGACCTGACCTCACCTCACCTCACCTCAATTCCACAGACAATAAAGAGAAAAGATGGAGGATTTCTGTAGACTTCAAGACTCAGCCCCAGCAAAATAAAGGTTCGGGTCACAGGGAAAATGCCTTGTAAAAAGGGTAAAGCCATTTGCGTTCTTCTTCCTCCATTTCCGATTTACGGATATTTTTTCATAATTATTTTCATAAAATCCACCGGACCAGATTTGTCAGAATTTGATCCCATTTAATGATTGAATTAAATAATTAATTTGATCATTAATCGAATTAAATCATTAATTCGATCATTAATCAAATTAAATCATTAATTCGATCATTAATCGAATTAAATCATCAACAGAGAGCTTCGGCTATTGGGCGGTATAGAAATAAATAAACTAACTAACTAACTAACTAACTAACTAACTAACTGAAGGCTTTAAGCTTGAGCCTTCAGAACCCACCTGCAGGCCATCAGCAGAGGAATGGTCGACTCATGAGCAAAGCCTTGCTGACCAGTATACCTATACTCAGGAGAAGTTCCTATACCCCAGGTGAGCACTTCTGCACCTCGCAGCTGGCTGAGCCTGCAACTTTAGACCCCTGTGCTTGATGGTTGCTTGGCATTGGCCTCTGAGTCCAAGAGGGGGCTAACCATGTCATATGGGGTAAGGGCAATGGCTGGCTCCCCTGAAGGCCCAGGATCCTCCTGATCTGCCTCAACATCCCTTGACACAGGCAGCTCCGCCGTGATGCTTGGCTCGGGGACAATGCTGGCTCCAGGCTTTTGAGGTCCCTTGAGCAAGACACTTTCCATGGGCCCCACACCTCAATGAGACTACCTTCCCACTGCCATTGTCACCAGTGGCTCTTCTAACCCATCACTGCTACCATGTATTTCCTGGACAGGCAGAAAGCCAGTGAGCAAGCAGGCCGTGGCATCTCCTGCTCTTCCTTCTGACTGCCACCATTGTCTGGACCAGAGTAAGAGGCAGGAGGATACGCAGGTTGCAATGGTGAAGAGGTGGAGCAAGTCCAGGGTGACCTCATCAATGGTCCCTTGGTGGGTTGTGGGCCCTTGACAACTGCCCAGCCATGCCTGCCCCTGCTGCTGGCTCTGCTCAGGGGTCTGCAGGTCATCCTCCAGAAAGGAGACCTCCAAACAGGCATGATAGATGTCTTTAAAGGGGTATTGGACAAATTCAGGGAGGATTGGTCGATCCATGGCAATCAGGCAGGACAGTGTCCATATTCTGAGGCATTAGAAGCAGCAACAGCTTGGGGAGCAGCAATAGCAGGAAAAGGCCATTGCCTTGATGTCCTTCTTGTGGGCTCCCCAAGACCATTTGGCCACTGTGGAAAACAGGGTGCTGGACTAGATGAATGTTTTGTCCGATCCAGACTCGGGCTCTTCTTATTTTCTTGTGAGAACTCGGACCTGACTCTTCAGAGTCAGGTCAGTCATGGATGCCAGTCATGTCTCCAACCTTGACAACTTGCAATATCAACTGTGCATCTAGATATATAAAAGCTGGTTCCCAATGTTCTATTTGTGGTACGCTAAAATCCCCAAATCGTCAGAGGATTGAATGATTGCTCGGCCCTTTTTGTCTCTTGATTGACTGACAAGTTGACACAATGAGTTCCTGTTATTGACTGCTCGTATTCCCTAGTTGGATAATTGCATGTTTCACTGAGCCCTATATAAAGGTTATCTTCTTCTGTGTTGCTTTGCTGCCATGGCTGATGCTTCGCAAGATGCACTGTGGAACGCTGCCTGTTTAAAAAAAGAACAGCCCATCTCCAACACCTGAGAAAGAAGGAACTCATTTGTCTTGGAGTTATCTTTGGGGCAACTATAGGGAAGCATGATCTTCCCCACAGAATCTCCTGTCCCTCCACAAAAAAACCTTGATGGGGAAGGATCCTAGCTCAGAGGCAGATCACATGCTCTGCAAGTAACAGTTCTTAGGGCCAACTCCTGGCATCTCCAGATAGGGCTGAGAAGGATCCATAATTGAAACCCTGAGAAGCTGCTGCCACATGCCTTCTTTCTCTGTGTGATAGATGGGAAGCAGGGATGGACAAACTTACCCTGGCTCACCTTGCGCACCGCTCAATGGACCCCCACCAGCTGGTCGCCAGACCCTGTTCGGTGTGAGGTGCGAGCCACCGGCTGGTCTGCAGGCACCTGGTGAGTGCCCCGCGGCAGCCCGCGCCCTTGCTGAGCCTCCATTTTGCAGAAAATGGTGGCTCATTCTTTTATGTAAAGGGGCATTTTAAGCAAATGGTGGCTGTGAATAAGCCCATTTATGCAACATTACAGGTGTAAAAGGCCTACCGATTCAGGATCTACAATGCAGGATGCAGCTACAGCATCCCTGACAGATTGCCATCCACCCTCTGCTTAACTACCTCCAGCAAAGGAGAACCCACCACTTCCCAAGGCAGCCTGTTCTGCTGCCAAACAGCCCTCACTGTTTGGAAATTTCCCCTAACATATAGCCAAAACCTGCTTCCCTGCAACTTCCAAACATTGGTTCTAGTCCTGACCTCTGGAGAAACAGAGAACCGGCCTGTTCCATCTTCTGCATGACATCCCTTCAAATATTCAAAGACAGCTATCATGTCTTCCCTCAATCTTCTCTTCACCAGGCTAAACGTAGCCATGTGGATCAGTTCTTATCAGGCTCATGTGGCAGCCACAACCTTTTCAACTGGCTCTGTGCAGAGCCAACATTAAGAGTGATTGGAGAGTACAAAAAAATGCAAGCCAACTACTTATTAATGCACCATTCCACTGGCCAGAAAAAAGTGTGTGGCAACGGAGACACACAGGTTGCAATTCATCCATATCAGATATGCGCATTAACTCACAAAATTAAGACGGGCCTTTCCGCGAGTGGCAGCCGTGAGCCCATATTAATGCTCCCGCTCCTGACTGCGGAGTCTGAACTAAGCGACTCATGTGTCCATTCATTACACCCTTCAGTACAGCAGAGTTGACTTGAACCTAATTAGACCCCCCAAAGAAAAATGGTTATAATTAGACTAGGGCACCTTTGTTAAACGCAATGAGTGAGTTTAATTGGTAGCTTCCCTCTCTTAACAATCCCAGAATTTATGAGATTTAATGTGCAAGGAATTTCCACGGCCTTTCCTCCCTTTCCTAGTCCCTACATAGCAATGGAAAGAAGGCGAGCTGTTACTTAGCAAGGGCCTGGTCAATGGACATTTTATATATTATTGTCTGTCCCTGGTGTCTGTCTATGGACAGATTTACTGTCTACCTAATATCAAAGAAGTCATAGCTTAATCCTAGACTTAGGGTGCAATCCTATCAAGATAGGCAGCTGCCTCCGAACTCGGAGGGCAGGGCAGGAGAAGCATGGAGGGGATCGTGCCCTCCGTGCTTCCCCTGCCCTGCTTTTTTGGCTAGACAGCCGATTGCAGCTGTCTAGCTGCACGAGCACGGAGCGGGGAAGGAGGGTGCTGTATGACACATCGTATGTGTCTTACAGGCATTTCTGCCCTCCCCGTCCTGGAATGCCCCCAGCCACACCCCTTTCCGGCCACTCCGCAGTCCTCTTGCGAGCGCGGAGGACAAGGCTGTTCTGCACTGCCTCTGAGGCAGCGCAGAAGTGGAGGTGAGGTCGGTTTTCCAGGAACTGACCTCGGAGCATGGACTCTGAGGTCAGTTCCCGGAAAATGGCATATCCTATGGCCATCTAGCTGCTGCCCAGTGGCCATAGGATTGCTCCCTCTGGGTTTTACTGTGGTATGGATCCAGCTCCTTCCAGTCGTTTATCATTGCTCCTCTATCTTCATCTAAAAGGCCAGCACCTTACCCTCCCCCCATAAATATTGCTAATTTTGAATTGTATTTTATTACATCTGTCCCTCTCCTCTGGGGAATGTAGGGCAATATACACACATATTATCACACTGACATCCTCACAAAACCCAACAACTACACAGTCTAAGATGCAGTGTAACTCTGGATGTGCAATGCATTCGCACAAAGCCTCCAGTGCCTTACGGTATCAAGTGAGGAATTGGTAATCTTGAATTAGCATCAGAATCAGTAGCATTTATATAGCACATTCTGGAGCCCAACATGCTTCACACGGATTGTGCTGTTGTTTTCCTTACAACAACCTTGCAAAATGTATCCATATTGTTTTTGCCATAGTACAGCCCGAGATGCCCGAGGGATAAAGGCTTGGGATGCCTGAGATGCCCGAGGGATAAAGGCCTGGGATGCCCGAGGGATAAAGGCTTGGCTGAGGCCAATTGGTGAGTTCATGAGATGGATGAGGTTTGAACCAAAGCCTTTGTGATTCATATAACTCGGTCTCTAGTTCACATGATATGTGAACAAGAGACCGTTCACTACAGACATGATCGTGAACTAGAGACTAGAGTGCACTAGTTCACAGGATATGTGAACTGCTATTGATTAGTAGATGTTTTTTTCTGTAAGGATCTACAAGAATTTTGTTTCTGTTCACAATGTGCACAGAATGCATCCCCCCCCTATATGCATTTTCACACTTTAGTCAATGGGAGGAAACTGCACACTTTTCAAAAATATTTACAGAAATACTCACTTTCCCTGTTACAACAAGCAAAAACAAGTCAAAAACAAAAATGGGAGGGAGCTGAAATGAGCTTTGAAGAGCTTTTCAGAGAATTTAGGCAAGCTCAAAAATCACTGGTTTTCCCATACTTGATTAATTTCTGTGAGAACGCACTGCTCAGGCTTAGGAAACAGATTTATCAGATGGTATTGCTGCAACTGGGATGCTCCTCTTTCCCTTTCCCTTTCTCTGGTTCTGTTTTTAGTAATGTTTTAACATGTAATTTTATTCATTTATTTTGATGCAACACAAAGGAAGAAATGATAGAAACCCTACGTAAATTGTTGTTTTTATGTCTGCCTTCCCCAACCTGGCACCCTCCAGATGTGTTGGACTACAACTCCCAATCATCCCTGGCAGCATGGCCATAATGGCTGGGCGATGATGTGAGTTGAGATTAGGGATGGGTGAACATGCAATGTTTGAGTTTGTTTAGGTTCTCTGAATTATTCCTCTATGCTTATTTCAGTACATTTGTGTTGTCAAACATGAGCTTTATTTTTTATTTTTTTTTCTGATAGGGAAAAATGTGCATTTTTAAAAGTGCAAATTTTCCCCAATTTGGGCAAGTGCTCATGTGCACAGGTGCACATTTTCAGAAGCATGCATTTGTACAAGTGCACGCTTTTGAAGTTGAACACATCTTTGGGAAATTCTGGACATTTCCCTAGAATTCCATTCATGTTCAGGGTGCAAACAGGAGAAAAATTCTCATCCATATCTAGTTGTAATCCCACACATCTGTGGGGTACCAGATTGGGGAAGTTTGTGTTCTGTCAATGTATACTCACCCAGTGGTGAAAAATGGCTGTTATTTAGGGATGGTGCAAGAGTCTGAGAAGGGGGTGGATGCTGATGAGTCCGTCCGTCCCTACTGTTATTTTACTGAATCACTGCACCTGAGACAACGTCCCTAAGTTCTCTGTGGGTGGCCCCACCCAAGCTTCATAAAAACAGGCATACATTTCAAAGTTTCTTCTGCTACCACAAGCCTAACTCCCACTCTGTATCCCACAGCCCGTCTGTCCTGATTTCACAAAGTGTTAAATGTAATTTTCTCTCTGAACACCACTGGCAATGCTGGCTCTACCTCCTCCCTGAGGAAATCATTCTCTGGTCCCACTGACCTTGCTGTTAGCTGAGCTTTCTTGGTATCAAGGCGGCATTTTCTATTTCTTGATGCTGTGCATTTTTTCTTGCTTTGGCCTGCCCCTCTCTGACTGCTAAGTGTGGTCCATTCCCCCTTGGGAAAGCTAACAACATTGCAAGGTACAAGAGACACACAAAGGGGAAATAATATAGGCACTTGGCATCTTTCATCCATGCTCAATGCTTCCAGAGAGAATGAGGTGGGCTGGGGGAGGAAACGAGGCTAGGAAAATAAGGGAAGCCACCTTATAGTAAGTAGGCCCATTGGTACATCCAATCTGATAGTGTCTACACTGCCTGGCAGTTGCTCTCCAGGGTTTCAAGCATGGCTCTTCCCAAGCCTTATCAGGAGATGCTGCTAAGGACTGGAGCTGGGACCTATTGCATGAAAAGCATGAGCTCTGTGCTGAGCTACAGCCCTTCCCTGTTATTTATGTTCTTGGGGACAAGAAGTCCCCTGATAATGCTGGACAATTCCATTGGTGACAAAAATCTATGGAATGGGCTACCGTAGACATGCTTCGATCATTTAAATGAGCCATTAAATGAATATGAGCCAACAATGTGATGTGGCTGCAAAAAAGGCAAATGCTCTTTTGGGCTGCATTAATAGAAGTATAGCTTCCAAATCCTGGGAAGCACTAGTCCCCCTCTACTCAGCACTGGTTAGGCCTCATCTGGAGTACTGTGTCCAGTTCTGGGCACCACACTTTAAGAAGGATGCAGACAAACTGGAGAGGGTTCAGAGGAGGCCAACGAAGATGATCAGGGGACTGGAAACAAAGCCCTATGAAGAGAGACGGAAAGAACTGGGCATGTTTAGCCTTGAGAAGAGAAGACTGAGGGGAGATAGGATAGCACTCTTCAAGTACTTGAAAGGTTGTCACAGAGAGGAAGGCCAGGATCTCTTCTTGATCATCCCAGAATGCTGGACATGGAATAATGGGCTCAAGTTACAGGAAGCCAGATTCCGGCTGAACGTCAGGAGAAACTTCCTGACTGTTAGAGCAATACGACAATGGAACCAATGACCTAGGGAGGTGGTGGGCTCTCCCACACTGGAGGTGTTCAAGACGAGGCTGGACAGCCACCTGTCAGGGATGCTCTGACTTGGATTCCTGCATTCAGCAGGGGTTGGACTTGATGGTCTTATAGGCCCCTTCCAACCCTACTATTCTATGATATTATATGATTCTATGAAATGTTCACTGAGCAGCATGGAAACTGCTCATGTGTAACTGGCTCCTCTGAAGCTGGGGAACATCTAAAGCCCACTCTCCCCCACCCCACGTATGCAGGTAAGTGGAGAAATGTTCTCATTAGAACACCATCAACTGAACTGACTACATAGCAGGAGGCCTATTTGGGCTGCGAGACGAAATGACATCAATGGGCTAAAGAGAATGAAAAACCATCCCTCTCTCCTGTTCTGTCCTCCCCTGGTGAAGGCTCTTTGTGGGATCAAGTACAATGGCAACAAAGGAGTGATGGTGTAGCTTCTTCAGCTGCTACCTGTTGAGGTGGGTACATAGAGGACATTTCTTCTGTGGAGCTGTCAAGCTGACACCCTTTTTTCAGCATTGAATTAAATCACTGGAAGAAAGCAGCGAGTTGTATGGCTACTGGGGATGTGTGAATCGGTCCGTGTCAGTTTCCACATCATTCAGCATTTAAAAAAGAAATACACAATTTTGTATTTATTTTCATTTGCAACTTTCCCTGATGTACACAGTTTTGTATGCAACATCTCCTAATATATGCATCGTTGTACACAAGCTTTGAGCGAAGAACTGGAATCCAAAGGATAACTGTGGTCCAAAATGTATATTAGTCCAGGAAGTGCAACTGAGGACAGTTTGCTTAAAAATGTGGACCAAATGAAATTCTCTGACATTCCTACTATGCACTTGTTTTAGGCACCCTTTCAATATTGCTCTGGGGAGAGGGCAGGGAATATTCCGTAACTCACCAAAGGTCACTTTTTCAAACATCCACATATGTTCCCTGGTTAAGTATTTCATTACAGAGCAGATAACCCCCCCAGCTGTCTCCAATAGTTAGCATTGCCATGTTTTATTTATTACCCTTTGTTACTTTATTCATGGCAAAGGACACCTGGATGTCCTTCCCCTCACCTCCAAGTGAAAGCAGGGGTGAATTGTTGCAACAAAAATAAAAACAGGAGGAGGGGAAAGTAAAGGACTCGATCAACCAACTCATGGCTTTGTATCTCTGAGTCTTTCCTCTACTGGAGACATGGAGGGGCAAGATGTTTTATACAATAGAAGAACAGCAAGGGCCCTATCCTGCTCATCACATTCAGTTCACTGGGACTTACAAAGGAGACCTTATCACTGGATCTCCAATGTGCTGCCCATGGACACTTCCCTTGGCACTCGCCACCCTCACTGCCTCTCCAGATTTTTATTTCATTTTTAAAAGCTGACTTTTTATTTTTTTGACTGGGAGGCTGGCATGTTGCAACGCAAAGGGCTGCCCTCCAGCACCATGTCTGGATTCAAAATAGTGGTTTTGTGTTTTGGAGCTCTGTTCCCCACCCCCCGCCATGCCTTGACTTAGGCTCTTGGGCCTGTGAATTTTCTTTTAGTCTCACCAGTTTGCCTTCTGGGAAATGATTGTTTTGTGACCAGCTGTGCCCACTATGGCAGGCATTTAGTGAGAGCACTTATGACGCTCTTTCAAAATTTTATGAATCAGCACCCCCCCCCCCCAATGCAGCTGTGAAGGTTTGAGGCCTACTGAGGCAATGGGAAAAATGGTCAGGCTCAGAAGCCTGGGGTTTTCTGTTGGGAGGGGGTAACCCTGAGAGGAGTAGTTTCATTTCTCCGGTTAAGTGTCAGTTTCACTTCTCCACTAAGTTTCATTTCTTCAGGTTTGAAGCAGTACTTTTGGTTATGAGTGAGGAGGGTATATAAAGAGAGAGAAAGAGCCAGCAAGAACTGGAAAGACCAGGCTGCAGCCAGAGCGAGAGCAAGAGGGAGATAGCCAGAGCCTGAAGTGAGAGCAGAGTCTGCAGAGTGGGAAGGAAGAGGCAGCCTATAAAAGTCTAAGGACGGCTAGGGTAAAGGAACTTGGGCTTGCAACTTTTATTTTCTTTTAATGCCTTTTGTATCACTCAGCTCTATTATGTACTTACCTTTAGCTGTGATTTGTTTGCTTTAAATGTACTAGTAAACTGTTGTGGTTAAACCATGTGTTGAGAGTGTCAGTCACCACACATCTACAGCCTAAACCCCATGTTACTGGGACAGGGAAGTTTAAGAGAAGGATGGTGGGACTCTTAAGGAGGCATGAGGGGTTGCTCAGGGGGTCCAGGTCATAAGTGGAACCTTGACAGCAGCCTTTACCACAACACTATCAAAATTCCAAAAGTGTCCACCAACCCAAAATGTTTGGGAAACCTTGCTTTACCAGAATGGAAGTGTAAACCTCCTACCTGAGAAATATGGATAGTTCAACCAAAACTCTTAACGTTTCCCTGGAAATTCCTCAAACTTTTTTTGTTTTTGTCTTTTTGTCTAAACAGCAACTGAGAAGTTCAACTTGAATTTGGTTTTAGGTGGAATTTCTTAGCAACCTACGGTCACACTTAACACCCCTTGAGTGAGTTTGAGAACATTAGCAATGTTTCTCTCCAAATACGTTGAATGTTTTGCCGAGTGCTGTATGCCTGTAGTAAATGTTATAGCTCAATAGTAGTGCACATTCTTTACATGCAGATGGTCCCAGGTTATGTATGCAGATGGACCCTTGCATTCCCTGGCCAAAAGGGCATCTTGTTATGAATTGTATGTTAGATTTTATTTATTTCTTTGCAATGAAATCTCTCTTTGCAAGAGATTGAATTTTGGGAGGGTGAATGATGTGGCACCTTTTTGAAAAAAACAAAAACAAAACGTTTTCATCTCAAAGTGGCTGTTCTTGATTGAATGGTTGGTGCTTTTTCTTTTTCTTTTTCTTGCACAAAAATGTTCCTGCTGCTCCAGTTCTTCATCAACAACCTCAAATATTTTGCAATAGGGTACTCATAGAATGAACTTTATGTAAAGGTGTGAGATTTTTCATGCCACCGAGTGTCTGTCTCTGAGGTCTCTGTGGCTGGTAATGATTCCAGAAAATAATGTCATGTGATATTAAGGTAACCATGAAGAGTTTTTTCATTGCAAACTAGGGATGTCGGAGAAAACTGCAACAAAATCCAGCGAGTTCAGATTTCTATGAATTCGGCAGTAGACTGGCTTTTCCCAAGTCACACAGATTCTGTGGGCTTGTGGACTGGTTTTTTTTTTTAACTTTCTAGAATTCTACACAAATTTAGTCATAGAAAAATTATATATATATATATATATATATATATATATATATATATATATACACACACACACACACACACACACATATATACACACACACACATATATATATATACACACATACATACATACACCCCCCACTGGCAGAAAATGTGCATTTCCCCCATAGGCAAAGCACAAAAATGTGCAAGTAGGGGGGACTTGTGCATTTTGGGAAGGAGTTGCATTTGCACAAATTCAGGAAATCAGAAAAAATCTGATTCCACCAATGAATGGATGATCGAATGACAGTCACTGAAGTCACTGATTTCAAGGAATGGGTGAGATGTTGTTTGTTTTGTTTGCTTTTTAATAAAAATTTAACACATTTCTTCATAAATAGGACTGAAAGAATTTCAGATTTTTAAAAAAATGTGAGAGAAAGGGAAACTGCCAGTCCTCCATCCCGGCAGAACGCTTTGAGTGCCTACCTCTTTAAGGTTAGAGATTGAATCCCTGAGTATTAATCCATGTTTGTTGTACTGAATTACGGTTGCTACATAGCAAGCAGGTAAACTATGGTTTTCTCAGTGCTGGGAATAGCTGAACCTATTGAATTTGTCTTGTGAACATGGGTGAGGATTGTGTTCAATTCATTTTCTGATATGAACCTACAAAATTTCATTTTTCCCCCATAAACAGGATGGAAAGAACTTAGTTTTTTAAAACAAAACAAAACAAAACAAAGAATGCTGGAGAAAGCAAAACTGACAGATTCATCGATCCTTTCTGATATCACTGCCTGTTTGTATGCATCTGTCTAACCCCCCCCCCCCAGCCCTATACATGAAAATGTTGTGAAGGGTCTAAGAGATCCAGAAATGGGACTCAGTTTTCATAGCTGGTTGAAATGAATGTGAAAACGGGTATATTTTGCACTAGCTCCTATTTTTGCACTGACAGGAACTTCCAGATTTACTTAGAGATTTGCAGTTACGTACCCCATTTTCATAGCCCTATTAAAAAAAACTATTTTCCTTCACTTACAATTCCTCAGATGTTTTGCTCCAAACACACTTCACATTTTGTTTATTTTCATAGCCCTATTAAAAAAAACTTATTTTCCTTCACTTACAATTCCTCAGATGTTTTACTCCAAACACACTTCACATTTTGTTTTAGGAAGAATTCAGTAGCACTTTTCCTTCCTGGTGGATTGTGCCCTCAAAGATCAGATTCTCAGAGGCTCAGTCTATGATTGTTTTCCCAACACACACACACACACACACACACACACACGTTCTTAAGATGTGGATTGGAAGGCCCTTGAACGGTAATGCAGAAATGATCAGAAATAGAGCTTTTATACTCACCAGGTGCATTGAAGCCCGTTGGCTAGCAGCCAGCCAGCCAAACATGTGTATAGTGAAGCAAAACAAACAAACAAACAAAAAACATAAAAACCCCTGCAAAGGACTATCTGCTGAAGTTGTTTGGAAGAGCGAAGAGCCTCATGAATCAGTTAAAAATCACACCTTTTGCAATCAAAATAAATTTAGACTTAATTATGCATGCAGATTATGTTGCTTTGTGAAATGCTGAACTGGAATTTCCTTTTTGCACAGTTCTGTTGCTGTTCTTGTTCTCCTCCAAGTACAGAATTATAGGCCATCTAGTACTCATAGAAACATAGGAAGCTGCTCTCTATTGCATCAGAGCATAGACCCATCCAGCCCAGTATTGTCAACACTCAGGGGTGGTGAGCTGGGCAGTTGCCCAGGGCAGTGAGCTCAGGGGGGCACCGAGCTGAGCTCAGTGGCTGTGATTGGGTGTGCTTTTTAAAAATGTACTGTCTGCAGTGAGCTAGGGTGGCAAAAAGCACATGTCTGTAACCTGTCTTTAAAAATGATCTTCCCTCAATTAGCTTTATGCTTCTTTTTCAATTTCCACTTTGATGTCATTTGCGTGAGGTAAAAATCAGTGGAACGCAGCTTTACTTTGGGGCAACATTACCAAGCACTTTGCCCTTTAAATACTTGAAACGGTATAAGCACTGTATAAGTAATGACAAATTAAAGCCATAAGTTGTAAGAGGTCAGCTGGATGCTTCTTTTTATTTATAATTTATCTTCTTTTTTAAAGATAAAAATAATGGATATTCTAAAATAAAGAATGCTTACCAAAAGGTAGGAACTGTTACAAAAGAAAATAAAAGAATTATAACTAAAATCTGTGATCGTTCTGCTGTGCTGCGTAGCGCACCACCACTGCTCAGAATGTGGCTTTTCGGACTTTGGCTTGTTCAAATTGTGGCACAGTTGAGAGATCAAGGTTTTGAGCAACATCACTCTTGGTGGACATCACACCTGCACCAGGCCCCATAAATCCTCTGAATGGCCCTGCAAAACTGACTGGTGGGGGGGACCAAAGCACCCTTTGCCAGAGGGCTATTTTCCTGTGGTTGGCTCTGTCAGCACTGACTGAAAGCAGCTCTCCTGGGTTTTGTTGTGAACGATGCGTCTTCGGACAGCACTAGCTCTTCGGCTTAGAAACGGGGATGAGCACCGCACCCTAGAGTCAGACACGACTGGTTGGGGACACCTTTACCTTTTTTATATTACATATATGTAAACCAAACTCATACTTGAGGGATCTTTTGGCATTGAACTCTAAGCGTTTAGGATAACCCGATATGCCTAAAAGCTAAGACAGTCAAAGACTACAAGGTCTTTGAAAGCAATTCTTTGTTTTATTAAAGAAGAATTTAAAATGAATTGAAATCACACATCAGGGGAATTAGAACACTACATACACCTGGGGAATTAGAATCATACATCAACAAGGAGAAGGTTAAAGATGACAAGCATTTCAAGTCAGTAGTGAAGCTAGATGTGCTGAGATGGATAGAAAATTGTGTGTGTGTGTGTGTTCAAAAAAAGGGTTAGGGAAGTGGGCTACCTCAAAGAGCACAGTTTTGACTCTTAGCAAGGTGTGAGACTGAGTGTGTGTGGCTTATCATAGAGAAGGAGGAAGAGAAAGAAGTTTCAGCCAGGGATAATTTGAATGGGGGAGAAACAGACTATTTGGGGGGAATGTGAGAGAGTTTCGGAGGAGTGGGTTAGAGCAAATGCAGGGTTTGGGAAGAAAGTGGAAGGAGAGGCATAAAGAGCAACAGGGAGCTCAAACCCAAGTAGTTTTGGGATTTGGAATGTGGTGGAATATTAGGGAAAAGGGAGGGAAAGAGAAAAATTGGAGTGTGGAAAACTTAGGAGGAAAATAGAAGATAATGCAGAGATTTACATCTCTATATCTGCTGAATTGTGAAGTGATGGGAAGCTCTGTTGAGCGCCTTCTCTGGAAAAGCAGGGGAGACAGAGAGGAGGAAAAGGGTGTGAGCAGATTGCTCTTCTGAGGAGAAAGTGTGAGCTGTCCCTCCTAGATGGAAGGAAACCTTTCCCCTCTCTCCCTCTGTGTGTAATTCATGGATTTGGGTTGCTCTTTTATCCCTCCTCTCAGTACTTAGTGATAAAAGCAAAAACAGTTATTTTTCTAAGATTGCTCATCAGATGTTGGAAAATGGATTTTCTGGTGTCAGATATTACAGAAAGAAAGAAGACAATGGGCTCTTTTTTCCTTCATGATATGTAGGAGTTAATGGATAGTATTCTTGCATATCTCTGGCTATTCATAGGTCCAGGTGAGCAAGAGAGGCAGGGGGATTTTGGTGATTGTCTTAACCAAATGTGACAGAAGAGTCACATAGGCATGCCAGTTTACACAATATTGGGGTTTCAGAGTCTCACAGCTTTAAAAGATGCTGAAATCTTTATTTGTTTTCTTTCTATTTGGTTTAAACAAGGAGGTTAGAAATCAGCATAAAATATTTCCTAGTGGGGGCTTCTGTGTTGTCCTGACTCCTGAGGCACAATCTGAACTTTGCAAATGTTAACACCAAGGAATTAAGGCAATCAGAGAGCACAATGGCTGGCTAGAAAGTTGTGTGCAAGAAATCTGCAGCTCTGCTTGGGACATGCAAGGCCTCAGTACCCTATGGAACCTGCTTTCCTGCTCTTCTCCAAGACCAAAAAACCCGAGCCCCCTTCCATATACAGGTCCTCTCCCCCCCCCCAAAACCCAGCAGAACGTGGGGTGCTTTGTAACGGTTTCAGGCAGGAGTTTTTCCAGCTCTACCTGGAGAAGCCTGCAGTTGAACACTGAACCTTCTGCTGGCAAAGCCTGTGCTCTACCACTGAGCCACAGCCTCCCCCCTTGTATAACAGGGGAGTATAACAGGATTGCTTGGATGTTTCTAAGCCCTGGCACATTCCCAAAGACATGTCACTATCAAAGTTATGTTTGGGGGTACACTGGGGCCAGACACCTTCCTGCAATCTGCACCCCCCTCTTGATCTAGATGGACCCTCCCTTGCTACCACTGTTTGTTTAACAGAGATGGTGCAGGGAGTGCAGCTCCCGTCATGTTTGGATATCTCCGCTTCACAACACATATATATGTGCTATCGCATCCTAGGCGTTTATGCAGCCTGTGCTCCTCTTTGCCTGGATGGCTGTATTCCATAAGTAATATGAAATGGTGGTTAAAAGGGTCCTGTCAAGGTCATGAAGAGTAAAGGCTCCAGGAAGGCTTCAAGGGAGGAGGGAATGGGGAACCAAATACAGCTACTTCTTCCTTCTCCCAAAATAAAAGAATACAATCACGAACACTGATTATTAGCATTAGCATTATTTGCCTGGGGCTATGCATGCAAAGCCCCTGATGCTGCATTACATTAGGAAAGATGAACACAGCACCCATTGGTGCAAGCAGTCACTAATCCAGCAGGAGAAGGGATACCTGGATGGAAATTTGCTTCCGTGCACATCTGCCTCATAGTTGGACCTCTGCATCCATATTTTGGAGCACGGTCCACAACACTGGGGCAAAAGGAGAAGGGGACGGCAGAGGATGAGATGGCTAGATAGCATCACGGATGCAATGAATATGAACTTGAGCACGCTCCGGGAGAGAGCGCAGGACAGGAAGGCCTGGCGTGCTATGGTCCATGGGGTCACGAAGAGTCGGACACGACTGAACGACTGAACAACAACAACCACAACACTGGATCCAGAACAATGTACACCTCACCAGAGAGATGATCAGAGTTGTCAGCATCTGTTTGGAAGGGGGCAAAATCAAAGGGAGAAAAGGTTCTGGGATCACAATTTCTGGCCCCTCCAGACAGCTCACTGGTTCTGTCACAGCTGGGAACACTGAATATATCTAAGGTGGCTAGCGCAGGGTGCCTAGGATGTATTAGAAATTCATATCAGTTCATTTTTGAACAGGATTTGCCCAGTTTGCGGACTGAACACCGTCTCAGACACCATCTGCTGTCAAAGTCCGTATGATTCCAGGCTCACAAAGTGATTCGCAGACCTGAAAAATGCATTTGGCAGCATGCATACACCTGAAATATGCACATGAGAAAACGCATACTTCTGAAAAATGCACACAAATCTACTTTAATCAATGGGAGATGAATGCGTACATTTCAAAGATGTGCAGAACTGATGCATACATGTGGGAAAATACCCACAGAAATATGCACATATTTTCATGTGAAAACAAAAAAACAGACGAACAAGCAAACAAAAATCAAGCTCACAACCTGATATGGACTCAAGTCGGTCCGAGCTTCAAGACGGAATTTGGAGAATTTCAGCAATCTCGACTTCTGCTGATTTTCACATCCCTAATCCAGCTCTCCTTGCCGCTGGCGGCAATCTGCTAGAGAAGAGAGCTTCCAGCTTGCTCTCTGATGTGCTGCAGTGCCGTGCCATCAGTGTGAGCAGCCAGGGTGCGAAACTGCAGCTATCAACTGAGCAGGGGTCAGGTGAGATGGAGGCCAATGCAGTTCCACTCCTATAAAGCTGCTGGTTTGGGCTGCTTTTAGTCTGAACAGCTCATTCCTCAGACACAGACAGAGCTGCTTTCAAACTGCCCAGCCCTTCTTGACGGTGTGCTGACATACAGGCCATCAGCCTTGACATCTAGGTGAGCCTATTAGCGTGCAGGCAGCCTGCAGCTGTGTACACTTATCTTTGGATCTAGGTTATATTTCCTCTCCACTCTGTGTGTGTGGGCGACACACAGCTCACTATCACAGGGCAGAGCAACCACATCAACCCTCTCCCTGCGCCAGGGAGGATTAATCTGCTGTCAATTTGACTTCAGAGGAAGAACCTGATACTTGAATCAATAATTGTCCTGTTCAAATATTAATGCTTATAAATGGCCTCTTAGGTGACTCAGGAACGAGATCCAGTCCAGCAGAGTCACTGCAGGGCCAAGGACATTGCGCGTAGCTTTGCACATGCATTTGAGCATTGGCTCCCTCCCCCTCCAGTTTCTTGATGTTAATAGAAAACCAGATATGGTCACCATCCTTAGCACTTTGGAGCTGACGTAAAGATGCAGATGTATGCTCTTTTTTTTAATGGAGCCATAACATTATTGACCAGGATCAAAGCAAATTCAATTTCAGCAATTTCCAGAGGGATAGCTGTATGAGGCTGTTGCATCAAAAACAACAAAAAGAGTTCAGAAGCTTTTGTGGGGCAGAGTCCACTCCATCAAATGTATGGTCTGTCATCCTGAGTTGGCAGATATATATGTTCAAGCTTAAGTATATGCAAAATAATCACAGTTACCATTCATATAGAAGTATTGATAATCATCCTGGCATTGATAAGTTAATAATACAAATCAGTAGTATGATAAAAACCCATAATCTTGATTCAAGCCTCAGGGAATAGAAGCGAACTTCTTGGCAGTGTTAATTTAAGCCGAAGTAAGTGGTGGTGGGGAACCTCTTTTGGTCCAGGGGCCTGATTGCTCTCCCAGAGCAAGCTGGCAGGCTAGATGATGTCAAAGGAGTGAGGCCCTGCCCTCAAGCTCCTCCCCCAGTGGCATCATCAGTGCCACATTGCCCACTTCTTTTTCCATTCTGGAAAAGAATTCAGCCGACGCTGGCAGGTGCTCCTGCAAGTGCCAGCCATGTATCTCCTTCCCACCCTGTTCATCTCCTTCCTGCCCTGCTCACGTCCCAATCGGGGCATGATCAGGGCAGAAAGGAGCTGGCTCCTACAAGCATGGGCCAATCAGGACTGCTCCTTTCCATCATCCTCACTTCCCAGTCAAGGCACAAGCAGCATGGGAAGGGACTCAGCCGGGCCTTGCAGGAACCAGCTCCTGCGAGCCCCAACGGAGTGGTGTGAGGGAATCCCCAGCTCCATCCTGACAGAGGATGAGTGGTGCAATGGGGAATCCCTTTGTTAACTCCCACTGGAGATAGCATGGGGATTCCACTCACCAGGGGGTGGGGGTGGGAAAGGGGTGGGGCTTGGGGAGAGCTTGGGGTGGAACATATGGAGGTTCTCAGTCCTCCATGGACCAGGTTGGGCTCCAGCACAGGCCATGTTCAGCCCGCTGGCCGGAGGTTACATTCTCCTGATTTAAGCAAAAACCCCTCTTGCTTGCCCAGCAACACAGCTGAGAGACCCAGGATGCCCAAGAAGACCACCCATATACTGAGTCTCACTCACTCATAGTCGAACCCAGCAGACACAGAACTAGGTAGGGTACACTTCACCCCTCCATTTCCAAACTGGAGCAGTGTGGTTGGGTTGCCGAGGCCTCATCAGGGTTGTGGGAGGTCATTGCCAAGAGGGTGTGGTAGCTGAGCACCCCTAGGATCTGCTACTGGAGCTTAGAGCCTGCTGTTTCACATGCACAAGGCACTGCTGTGCAGACAGAAAGCCACGTTCCTCGTATTTATACCAAGCCTATACGAGCCAGAGGCATCTCTCATCCTTATTCAGTTCTGTGTCTAAAGAGGACTCTGAGGCCTAAGCACACCCTAAGGCCAAGGCCATGCTGTCCCCAGTGCCAACCAAGATGTCCTTGGCAGTGTCTAGCAATATTCCCCCCCCCCGACAATTTAGGACTGTTGTTCAGCCATATTAAGCAATTGGCTTCAAACTAAGATCTGCCCTCATCTGTCAGCCCATAACTTGGCAAATCTTCTGGTTTTCAAAGATTGCCGAACACAGAGACCTTGAAGGGATGGATTGATCAATAGTCCCCACCAAGGAGCAACTTGATTTGCTTGCCTCAATTTCATGAACAAGACTGCTCAAACAGACTATACAGAATGATGTTCAAGTGTCTTCTGAGTAGGGATGGATGAATCTGTCACTTTTAGTTTCTCTCAGTTCCTCATTTTGATTTTTCCAGTCTCCCATTTGGTTCATCCTGAACTTCGAGCATTCTTTTTTAAAAGGTATTTCCATGAAAATTCACACATTTCTCCTGATACATGCAGTTCTGTATGCAATTTTGGGCAATATGCACATTTTTTGCAAGTGGTTTCAGTCATAGAAGGCATTTTAAAATGTTATTTTCACTAACACACACCTTTGTATGTATATAGTTCCCTAATATACAGCTTTTGTATGTGTTTCTTGACTAGAGGACTCCAGTGCAAAATTTGGAAGAATGCGATTTTTGAAGGCTAACAGTTTTGGTTCATTAATTGGTTCAAACGTGTGAAATTAGGTACATTCTCCCTAAAATGAGAACCAAATGAATTTCTCCCACATCCAAACTTCCAAGATGATATCAATCCCCCCTGGTTCGTTTTCCTGGGGGTAGAGTCTCTGATGCAGTCCCAAAGATGGTCTAACAGCCTCCCGTTCTCCTTCCACCCCAGGCATCAAACTTGGTCCAGAGAGCTTTGCTTCAGCCAAGGAATAGAAGAGCAGAGAAGGAGGAGGCCCCCAGGAATTAGTGGTGGGGAGACAACAATGAAGGGAGCAAACTTATGTCCCCTAGAAAGCATCTGGGGGACATAGGATATTTTGGTTTCCTGGCTCCAAGCTCAGGAGTCAGGGCTCTGAGTCAGAAAACCATGCTCCCTGCCCCTTTCCCCTCTTCCTTGTAGCTGGAGTGGAGAGAACTGCGCTGGGTGCCTCCGCACTTGGAAAACAGAGTGCAGAGATGGGGAAAAGGGGGTGTTCCCAAGTGTGGGGAAGGGATGAGACCGGGGTTGCAGCCATATGACAAATCCCATGGCCCCCTCAGCCTTTCCATCCCCTTCCCCAAAGCCTCTGCTAGACAGGCAAAAACACCCATCTTTTTAAATGCAGAGTGGGCAGCACGTTATACTCATAAGTATATGAGTCTGCACAGTATACTCATACGCCTCCGAGTTTGGAGGCGTGTACCCAGAGTGGATCCCATAGGACTGTGCTCTAAGTTTCTTTCATCAGCCAATAGATGACTTGTTAGAGAATGCAGCCCAGGTGCTCAGCTCAAAACGTCATTAGTTGGCAGCATTAATATTAAATACAGAAACCATGAAAGCATCTTGGTGAAGTGTAGCTCCTAAGAAGAAGAAAACTTTTTCCCTTATAGAATTTTCCAGGCAGAACAGTAGGCACTGCATGCGATGTTTGGAAACAGACTTCCTCCATTTCAGCACACAGAATTAATTCATCATACAGAACATATGGTTTCCCATATGACTTAACAGCTGTGTATCCAGAGTGGAATACACTGCTGGAGTTAACACATGTGCCAGTGTGATGGCTTACTTTGCAGTACCCCACACTCAGCCCATTCTCCCAAAAGAAAATAAAAATAAAATAAGATTTGATTTGATTTTCTGAGCATGGGGCCTGAGTGGCAATATGCCAAGGGAGAAATTAATCAGGGGACAGTCAAGACTTCCTTGTAAGGGAATGGGATTTGAACTGGCCACAAGATTGGGTTGGCTAATAGCTGTTTCCGCGGTGGGGAATCCTCGATTGGGGGGGAGGCGATCCGTTCCTCCCCCCCGGAATCCTGCCCGGCCACCCGCAGCCGGTCATCCAGCTACTGGGCAGTCCTGCAGGGTCACAAATGGTGGCTGTTGTAGCCGCCGCCATTTGCGTCCCTGTATTTAGCCGTGATAGGCTATGTAAATATTTACATAGCCTATCATGGCAGGGGGAAAAAACCCCAGCGTACGCAAATGGCGTACACTGCAAATGGCAGGGTATTCCCCCCGCCCCCGCTGTGATAGGCTACGTAAATACTTACATAGCCTATCACAGCCTCCACAGGGACGCAAATGGTGTCCCTGTGTTAGCTGTGATAGGCTACATAAGTATTTACATAGCCTATCATGGCTATGAAGAGGAGGAAGCGAATGGCGGCCATGATAGGCTATGCAAAGCAGCACGGACGGGAGCAAGTGCTCCATTTCGCGCACCTTTTGTGGGTTGTGGGTTGCGGGGACTTCGTCCCATGCACCTTTCGTGGGTTGGGGGGGCAGGGGCTTTGTTCCATGATGGATTTCGGGGGGCCGAATGCACTGGCATTCAGCCTCACCGAGATCCGTCATGGAATTCTCTGACATCCCTAAGTGCATGCGCCTACGTCCATTGTTCCCCCAACATTACATCTCCCTTCCCCGTAGGATTCAGTTTAAAGCCGTCCTGATGAAGTCCTTCATGCTGTGGCCAAACACATTCTTCCCATCCTTTGTGAGGTGCAACCCGTCCCGCGCCAACAGCCCATCTTCCAGGAAGTATAGCCCGTGGTCCAGAATCCAAATCTCTCTCGTCAGCACCCACCTTCGTAGCCAGTCGTTCACCTGGAGTATTTTTCGTTCCCTTTCTATCCCCCTTCTAACTACTGGAAGGATGGATGAGAAAACTACCTGGGCCCCAAAGTTCTTGAGTTTCCTTCCCAAAGCTTCAAAGTCTGACGTGATATCTTCGTAGGTCCGCTTGGCGGTATCATTTGTTCCCACATGGATGAGAAGAAAGGGATACCTGTCAGTGGGCTTTATGAGTGCAGGCAACCTTTCAGTCACGTCTCTAATCCATCCTCCTGGGAGACAACATACCTGGTGAGTCCACGGGTCTTCGCGACATACTTGGGTCTCGATCCCACGCAGCAAGGAGTCTCCCACTACTACCACTCTTCTCTTCTTGTTGTTGTAGGCCTGGGTTTCATCGCCTCTGTTTGACTGACCTTCAGCCTCTTGCTCACTCTCATGTAGGTTCCCTTGTGATTCTTCCTCTGCAGGCTGTCCTCCAGTCTCATCCGCAAGTACCTGGAATTGGTTCCACAGCTCCACTGCTTTCACTGGTGCAGAGTGGTGTCTAGTTCTTCTTCTCCTGACTGTCACCCTTTTCCAAGGAGTATCCTCTACTCCATTTTTCTTCACCTCAGCGTTTCCCACTGCCTCATCTTGCTGTTGCTCCTCAAGCTTCTGGTCTTCCCTTTGCTGCTGTAGTTCCCCTATTCTGTCCAAGAACTCTTTATGTTCTCTTACTCCCCGGAGGGAATAAGACATAAGAGTTGCCGCTCCAGTCCACTTACTTTTTCTTCCAGCAGCGTGATCAACTTGCACTTGGTGCAGGTGTAGGCCATGTTGTTCTCAGGCAAGAAAACAAACATTGCACACACCTTGCAGGTCACCACTGCTGGAGAGTCTTGTCCTTCCATAGCCCCGTTTCCCTTTTTGTGTCTAGCTTTGTGATTGTTCTAGACTAGCCTGAGCCTGCTTTTCTACTCAGTAGAGGTTAAAAGCAGAGTCCCACTGGTGTGGAAGTGTGTGTTACAAGACAAATAAATTAAAAAAGTTAGTTTTAAAAAATAAATAAATAAAAAATAAATAAAAAATGTTAGGGGCCTCCCCCTTGACCTCCCCTGCCGAACTCCCCTGGCCAACTCCTGTTTGCTCCCCCTGTTCGCTCACTCTGGTTGCTCGCTCTCTGGGAGCTTGCTTGCTTCTGTAGCCCCTGGACCAGCTGGAGTAGCTTGCTCTGCTCTGCTCTGCTCTGCTCAGCTCAGCTGGGAGGCAGGAAACAGACTGAAGCTTCCCACCCACTCAGCTGCTGGGAGTACTCAGGCCACATCCCCCCAATTCAGCTGGAGCTCTCAGGAGCACCTGGTGAGCTCACAGCCACTCAGAAGGATAAAGGGCAGCCCCCTGGGCTTCCTGCAGCCCACTTACCTCTTAGCCTCTGTCTCCTTTGTCTCCTTTGTCTCTTCAACCACTGCAACTCCCCTGGCCAACTCCTGTTTGCTCCCCCTGCTTGCTCACTCTGGTCGCTCGCTCTCTGGGAGCTTGCTTGCTTCTGTAGTCCCTGGACCAGCTGGAGCAGCTTGCTCTGCTCTGCTCAGCTGGGAGGCGGGAAACAATTCAAAACAAAGATCAGTCTATTTCTGGCCTATATCAGTTTTACCTACGTTGGATCATGACTCCATTCTGTCCCATAAAATAGTCATGAACATTCACATTTAAAATGTATACATTTCCCTTAAAATACACATTTTTCCATGCACTTTTAAAGCTGAGAACTGCTTGGCGAAATTCAGAGAACTGCCTAGTCCGAAGCCTAATTGCATGCCGTTTGGCTTATCAGTCCAGGAAGGGCACATCTGGTCAGTTCGCTTAAAAATGCAGATGGACCAGAATTCTCCAGCACCCCTAACCCATATTCCCTTTGGAACATGGGTATATTCTGATCCTGTGCAATGGCTCCCATAATGGCACTTCTGGATGCATTCCTTCAGAAATAAACTTCTCAGTTCTGTTCAAGTTTCCATGTTGTAAAAAACAATGAAGCATTTCAGCACTTTTACTAGCCAAGGGCACAGTCCATTAGAACATAAGAACATAAGAAGAGCCGTGCTGGATCAGACCAAGGGTCCATCTTGTCCAGCATTCTGTTCACACAGTGGCCAACCAGCTGTCAACGGGAAACCCACAAGCAGGACATGAGTGCAACAGCACCCTCCCACCCATCTTCCCCAGCAACTGGTGTACATGGGCTCACTGCCTCTGGTACTGGAGGTAGCACATAGCCATCAGGACTAGTAGCCATTCATAGCCTTTTCCTCCAGGAATTTGTCCACCCCCCTTTTAAAGCCATCCAAATTGGTGGCCATCGCTATGTCTTGTGGTAGCGAATTCCATAGTTTAACTATGCGCCGTGTGACGAAGTCCTTCCTTTTATCTGTCCTGAATCTCCCACCAATCAGCTTCATAGGATGACCCCAGGTTCTAGTATTTTAAGAGAGGGAGAAAATGTCTCCCTATCCACATTCTCCACACCATGCATGATTTTGTAGACCTCTATCATGCCTCCCCTTACACTCCTTTTTGGGGAGTTTCTCTGTGTAATCCCCATCGAAATGGATGCAACCACTGCACAGCAGCAACCACGGTTCTTATCTGGCTTCCATGTAGGGATGTATGAAACCAACCACTTACCTGTTTCGTAAGTGGCACCTGCAGTGGGGGGGGAGGTGCTCTGTCCCTCCCCCCGAGATCCTCCCCAGCCGGCTCTGCTCCGCGGCAACTCTGCAGAGGCTGCCATTTGCGTCCCTTCACTGAGCCATGATAGGCTACGTAAATATTTACGTAGCCTCTCTCAGCAAAAGCAGGGATGCAAACGGCGGCCGCTACACCATTTGCGTCCCTGTCTTTTGCCGTGATAGGTTACGTAAATATATATATAGCCTATCACGGCAAAAGAAAAGGCAAGGACGCACATGGCGTAGAGGCCGCCATTTGTGTTCCTGCCTTTTGCCGTGATAGGCTACGTAAGTATTTACATAGTCTATCATGGCAAAAGACAGGGATGCAAATGGTGTCCCTGCATTAGCCATGATAGGCTACGTAAATACTTACATAGCCTATCATGGCCACTTGAAGGAAGGGGAATGGTGGCCGCAGATGTGGCCACCATTCGCAGAGCACCGGACGGCCGACACAAGGTAGGCTCCATTCTGGGACCATTTCGCAGGGTGGCAGGGGGGGTTGCTTCATTCCACCATGGATTCCGGGGGGCCAAATTCACTGGAATTCGGCCTCCCTGGAATCCGTGGCAGAATTCTCCAACATCCCTACTTCCATCACTGGAATATGTCAGGAGAAGGTGCCTGTGGATTCACATTTACATTTATTATGGCATAACTTTTCATAGGCTAGGGTCCCCTTCTTCAGTTGCTCCATGCTGCAGCATTGTGCCTTGGGCTGGATGCAGCAATTATATGGAAAGCCACGCTAATGTGCTAACTCAAAAGTCAGCTTTTCTTTCAGAGAATGGCAGGATTTCCATTTCATGTGCTGGGGAAAAGGAGTAGTCATGATGCTTGTGACAATTTTGTTGTGAGAGCTGCATGTATTAGAATGATATCGATGTGCGAAAATTTTAGACTGTCATGTTCCCAGGTTTTCAAAACCCAGTTCATGCATATTTAGTTTCAATAATCCCTGTACCATGCTCAGGGGGTTACCTGGGTCTTTTAAGTCTCCTTCAACTCCTGTTATGAGTTGCCACTGAATTTTGCCTAAAGTGAAATACGAGGCAGACTTAGATGTTCCCAGTTGGGCAGCTGATGAATTTCCAGTGATGTTTGGCTGCAGACAGAGAATAAAGAGAGTTAGGGATGTCAGAGAATTCTGCGACGGATCTCGGTGAGGCCGAATGCCAGTGCATTCAGCCCCCCGAAATCCATCGCGGAATGGCCTACCACCCCCCCGCCCCCCGTGGATCCCCCCCAGGACAAGACTTACCTGGGGCGGCTGGTCTTCCGAACGGCTGCTGCCGTTGCCATTTGCAGTCTGTGTCTCCCCCGCCCCGATAGACGTGATAGGCTACGTAAAGACTTACGTAGCCTATCACATCTGGGTTTAAAAAAAAAAATGTGTACGCAAATGGCGGCGGCTATGGCTGCCGCCATTTGTGTTCCTTATTTTTTGCCGTCTTAGTCTACGTCAATATTTGCGTAGACTAAGACGAAGACAAGAAAGGGGAACGCAAATAGCGCCCACTACGCTATTTGCGTTCCCCTTTCTTTTCTTTGTCTTAGTCTACGTTAATATTGACGTAGACTAAGACGGCGAAAAATAAGGAACGCAAATGGCAGCGGCCGTAGCTTCCATTTGCATACGCGTTTTGTTTTGGTTTTTTGTTACCCAGAGCCCTCCGCGGCCGGATATCCGGCTGCGGATGGCCCTGGCCTGGGCCTGACCGGCTGCTCCGCAGAGCCGCCGCGGAGCACAGCCAGCCGTCGAGGATTCCGGGGGGGAGGACCGGATCACCTCCCCCCCTTCGAGGATTCCAGGGGGAGGGACGGAATGCCTCCCCCCCACCATGAACAGAATCCGCGAAAAGGTAAGTCACTTTCGTACATCCCTAAAGGGAGTTGAAGATTGGATGATAGATCCACCATTGCTCGTAAATGGCACACTATTTCCCATCCTGCTGTCACTTCTTGTCAAATACGTCTGGTGGGACTTTGAAACATTACAAAAAATAGAATGCTCCCCAGTATTTGGGGGTAGGAGTTAGCCACTTTTCATGAGGTGGAACCCCCATCTCCCCAAAATAAGTTTCTATTCACCACATTCAAAATCTTCATTGCCATTGTTCCCCTGACTGCTGGGGCTTCACTGCCGTGTTTTCTTCCTCCTCCTCCTCCTCCTTGGAATACTCTCACACAAGCATGGGAAGCTGCCTTATACCAGGTCAGAAGGTTTGTTCATCTAGCCCAGTGTTTTCTATTATGACTGGCAGCAAATCTCCAGATCTTTCCTATCCCCTGCCACCTGATTCTTTTTCACAGGTGATGCCAGGGGCTGAACCTGGGACCATGCTTCACCACTTAGCTATGGCCCCTAATGAACAGGAGGTTGTCACAGAAAACTGATTTGGCTGCGTGATGCCGTTATTGAGGGTAAGTGAGGGCAAATGGGGGCAACATAGCTCAACAGATTAACATTTCTAAAAGGAGTGATGTAAAATTGATGAAAATAGAAGCCGTTTTTGGCACTCTCGCAAAATGCTATGGGGGGACTCAACGCAACCCTCAATTCTAAAAAAACATGTAAAACCTTTTTGACCATATATAAAAATGAGAATGTACATACAAGAGGCAACAATGTCTCCATCATGCCATCTTCAACTTGCTGATAAATCATTCAGATTTGCCTTTTCCTGGTTCCTGGCAATCCTTATCATGCCAGACCAGATTGTCATCCCAATGAAAATCTAGCAACAGGGGTACTGGTGGAGAAAGGGTGAATTAAGGCATGCCGAGGGAGTGTGGCAGGTCAATCAATCTGGACAAAGACACTAGGGATGGCTGACCCGCCCCCTCCTGTGCCCAGGCCCACCCCATGCGCCACTCACCAGACCCCAGCTGCCTACCTGACTGTGTTTGGCATGCCCGGTGAGCTGCTGGTCCGCGGGCACCCGACAAGTGGTACATGACTCCTCTTCTTCCCTCAAGCCAACGTTTTGCGTAGAAATTGCGGGTAAGCTACTTAGGTAAATGGCGATTTCTGCAAAATGGCAGACAGAAATAGCACCATTTCTGCAAAATTTCAGGCGTAAATGGTATAATTAGACGACTTACGCCTGTAATTTTGTGTAAATGGTGCTATTTTGTGAAAATCACTGGATTACCTGCAATTAGGATGAGTGGATTACCTGTGATTTCTACGCAAAATGGTACTCGTGGGTAAGTGGGGATTGCCGCACATGCTTGAATTGATGCGAACAGAGTTGGGCAAGCATGGGGATCTGCTGACTGGCATCTGGGGGCCAAGCTGGTGAGAAATCGCTGAGCTCAAGCCCCAGCCAGATATCCTCCGACATCCCTAGACGTAACCATACTCTCGCACATTGTCCATACTTCCTGGAGATGTATAAGCATACACTTCCTGGTTTGCTCGAGGTTTATAAAATGCATAGTGACAGCTCTTTGAGAGGACAGAGTTAAGGAGTAGGTAGTGAATGGAAACAATAAACTAATGAGGACAGGAGTTGAGGGAACCTGGGATATAGCAAAGAGGAGAATACAATAGAATCTCTGAAAGAATGGATTAGATAGATCCACTTGTGAAGTGTGCAGAGTTGTAAGAGAAGCCTATCTTAGCTTTGCTTTCTGAAAAAAGGTAACATTTCGGGGATCTAACCAGGAACTAGTAATGAGTCATGAAAGATATTATTTATATCCACACCCTTTGGGTGCTAGATGTATGATAAATTATAGTCTTACTCATTATAAATGCAAAGAAGACATAGAGACTGATCTGTGAGGAACCTGCAGGAACTGTCTGAAAAAATGTTACATAAAAAGGGGGAAATGTGAATAAACAATAAAACTAAGGGAACCAAGGTGTAAGAAAAACAAATGGATCTTGTCTTCTGCCAGCTCCCTAAAAACAATGTCCATTGCCAAAACTTTTCCCCCTTCATAATAATATGCTATTATGGGTTTGGTACCCACTGCTTTTATACTGCCAGTAAATCATACATTAATGTTTCCTCAGACATATGAAAATGCATGTTTATCTCTCTGGGGGAGTTTGTGAGGGTGCTGTAGTGGAGTCAGGGCAGCCATATGTCTGTTCATTCGTTTTCCTTGTTTTGTTTTTAAAGATCTCAGCACAAAAACAGTTCAGACTTCCATCATCGGAACTTTTCAGTAATGACTGACGTTCAGGAAGCATTTAAGACAAATTTGGAGTTTCCTGCTTGGGAGAAGCAGCAGAGGGATTTCAAAAGAAGCAAAGAGGAGCAAAATCAGCAAAATTTCTCAGGGAAATTCTACGCATCCCTACTTTTAGACCTAAAGACTACACTAACACAGGTTGTGCTCTGGGTGGGGATGGAGGAGAAAGGTGGTCAGTGCATTTTAATGTGGACTTGCCTAATTTTGCACTTTCAAACCAATATAGGAATCAACATTAGGTTACCTTTAAAATTCCCACTTCCCTGACTTTTGCAATGGAGTTCTAGAACCAAAAAATGCATACAAAAATGTGTATATTAGGGAAAGGTCCACACAAAAATGAGTATATTAGTGAAAATAACATTTAAAGGCATTATATTATGAAAATGAATTGCAAAAATATGTGTAAGGCAAAATCGCATACAAAATGAATATATTCAGAGAAATTCACAAAAAAAAGCATACGTATTTTCATGTGAACATTTAACCAAAAAAATCTCAAATTTCAGGACAAACTGAACTAAAGACTGGAAAAATGAGAAACTGTCTGAGTGAAACCAACACTGACAGATCCATCCATCTCTGTTTCTGGGTATCATCATCTGCCTTGTACCAGCAGCTAGATATACTACTGGGGATCTGGGATAATGAAGAAACTCTACATTATTTTATTATGGTATTTCTCTACATAAATCAATTTATCTAGATTTATGACAGTTTTATGTAACCAAAGCACAAGACAGAGTAACATTAAACAACTTAGGGAGCAAACCTATCCAGATAGGTGGCTGCCTCCGAACACGGAGGCGACCGCCTATCCAAAGCAGGGCAGGAGTAGCACGTAGGGGATCTAGCCGATTTTTCGGCTAGACAGCCGATGTGCATATTTGTGCAAATGAAAATTTGCACAAATTCAGAAACTAAAACAAAAAATCCGATTCTGTCGATGGGTGGAGAACAGAATGAAAGGTGCCTGACAATTCTTGAAACACAGACGGAACGGTTTTCACACAATCTGTACATCCCTACTCTGAATACTGTGAAACTTTCACAGTGCTTGTAACAATAATGTGCGCAACTTTTAAAAGAGAAACTCTTTTAAACTTTTAAAGAGAAACTCTTTATACTTTCCGCACAGCTTCCTTCCAGGGTGCTTCTCTCCCCCACCCCACCCCCTTATGTCCTGCAGGTCTTGGGAGCTGCCAATTGAGATGGGAGGGGAATTCCTGCAACTGTTGCATTGATCGCCTGGAGTGGTGAGTGGCGAGTAGGTAGGTTATTGGTTGTGATGAGGAGAAACCCGCTTGTGTGTTTTTACAGTAATGGCAGCCTAGTTTGATGGATAATGATAACTCTGGACTCCTTGCTGTATCCCACAACCCCTCAATTTACCAGAGTGTTCATAAATATTGATTTTTCTCGATAACACTTTTGGGTAGTACATTGCAACACTGGGTCTCTGTCTACAGCATCATGACAACACTGTACTGCTATAGTTGTATTTCATACTTTGCATTTGGAGGATGGGATGGCATTTTGCAGTGGCTCTGGAATGGTAGCTTTTGATGAGAATAGCTGACAGGTGAAGGAAAAGGAGGGCAGATCCACTCAAGTGCTGTGATGTGAAATATGTGAATTGGGAATGGATGAATTCGACTGTTTTGCTTTCCCCCACATTCATTTCTTTTTTAGATCTCAAGCTCTTTCCAACCTGGATATGAAAAACAAAGAAATGAATTTTGGCAAATTCTTATAAAAAATGAACTGAAACTTAATTCTCAATCATCTGCATTGGCCAAATCATTAGCTACAGCTACTCCCAACATGGAAAGGACTCTGTTTTACCTGCCTGGCGTATACATGTTAAAGATTAGGCATCACATCAAAAAAAATCAACACCACAAACATGGTGGAAAACACAGGGATTCAAAGCCAGACTATTAAGAGCTAAGCAGTAGCACTCAAAGCCCGGGCCTGGATGGATGGATCTGTCAGGTCTTTTTCCCCACATTCGAATAGTTTATATCTCAAGTACTTTCCATCCCCAATATGAAAGAATTTGTCAATTTTGGCAAATTATTAAAACAAAGAAAAGAACTGAAATGAAATTATTGCCCGGCCCTAGTGTGAGTTTGAGGCTTGAGTGCATTGGCATAGAGAAGTCACCTGGGACCGCTAAAACAAGTCAGTTAGAAGGGTTCATTATATGTTATGACAATCCGCCTTTACATGGGAGAGTCCTCACTGTGTGGATGCAGAGAGGGAGCGCATGCATATGCCAACTCTCTGTAGTTGTCCATACCATGGGTGCCCATCCAGGGGGTGTGGCCACTGGTGTTCTCAGTGCTAGAGGCGGTGAAGGCCGGTGGCTCCGATTTTGGTGGGTCAGTGAATCCATTCAGGGTTTCAGTCAGAACCAGCGAGAACTCCAGGGGAGCTATCCAAGGTGCTCAGGCCTGTCCCCCAAATTGGTTCAGAACCTTGGATAGAACCTTAGCGTTCTCACTGGTTCTGACTGAAACCCAGAGCAGGCTCACTGCCCCACTGGAATCAGAGCCATCAGCCTCCACTGGCTGGAGGGTAGGGTCAGCAGTGGGGCTCTGCTCCCCAGTCATTGCATGAAGGCCCCTGGATGCAATGAACACATGAGGAAGGCTACTGTGTGTTTGAAGAAAACCGTTGGGCAGCAGGCCCTGTGAAACTGGCCCCATCTTATCATGGTGGGCTTTAAATGTTAAAATGACATCAGTGTACAATGAAGCTGCGATGCTGTGGAGCCTTGCAGGGGCACTGTAATGTCAAAAGGCACCTTAGCAATTGTCTAGATCCCAACGTTTGCTTGTTTGTTTTATAGCTCTGTTATATTGTTAGAATATAACAATATTATATATATATATATATATATATATATATATATATATATATACACACACACACACACACACACACACACACATATATATATATATATATAATGTTATATTTTCACACTCCGGGAGAGAGCGGAGGACAGGAAGGCCTGGCGTGCTATGGTCCATGGGGTCACGAAGAGTCAGGCACGACTGAATGACTGAACAAAATATGGTTAGAAATCCTCCCCACCCCGTTTTGCTCCTTCGCTGTTTCTCTGACCCATTCTGTTCTGTATTCCATTCCTCCTGGATGTGAGCCTTGGGAAGAGAGACACAAATGAATGGAAGAATCTGAAATGATTCCTGCAATTCCCCTCATGCCCATGGAATGCCCTGAAACGATGGTACCTGGGCATTATGGGGAATAAAAATAGTGGCCGGCTGGCCGCCAAGAGGAGTTCTGCTACATGGTGGTGAAAAATGCAGTTTACAGGGAAAGGTCAAAAAGGGAAATGATCATGATCATCGCTGAACTACTGCTGCTAATTGTAAGCAAACCCCCAGAACCAATGGGAAAATTTGCTCCCCTTAAATTGTCCCCAATCCCCCCAGAACTACCTCCACCCCATTTTGAGCCAAATGTTCTCAAGTAAGAATGTTTGGCTCAGCCCTAGAACACTGCAGTATGACCTCATGCTTGGGAACAGTACTTGACAATACTTATGGCCGAGTGTAGACATAACTCTTAACCATGGTTAATTTGTCACCTGTAAATAGGGGTGTGGTGTGACAAACTAGGGAGGCCATTTTTGGTTCAGCCATATCTCAAATGCATGGTGCAACCATACATTAAGCTAAGCCCTGGACCTTGTATGGGTGTACGAACCCTGTGACTTCTGGTCCCGGGTGGTGGTGGTGGTGGTCTGTGGCAGGGAAATCCAGGCTGCTCAGGGCCCCACAGATTTCCCTAGAGCCATATTGTGTCCTTTGGATTTTGCAGGGTGGCTCTCCTCCTGGCTGTGCCAGGACCCTTCTTCCCTGCGCCAGCTGTTAAGGGAACCCTTGACAGCTGGTGTGGGGAAGAAAGGCCTCAATGTCCCCCACCGACAGCACTGGAGCGCCATCCTGCAGGAAATCCGGCAGACCCAGAGGTGAGTGTGGGCGGTCCACTGTGGACCTCACAGGTGAGATGCTGCTTGAGAATCCAGCCTGCTTTGAATCTGCAGCGGATTTCCCTGCCATCCTTAAGCCCTAGTTCCAGAGAGCATATATGGCGAGAAAACAACTAGATGTGGGGTTGGATCCAGATTTATGCTGGATCAACTGTGCTGGCAGAAGTGGACTTGTCTGTCCCCTCGTTCCCATGGTAGCCCCCTGAAAATGCTACACAGAAAGTATGGAGACTCTGCTGAATGGAGTGAGCTGGTGTGTGTGTGTGTGTGTGTGTGTGTGTGTGTGTATGGGGGAGAGGGATCCCCCAAAACTGAAGTGGAGGGACTTTCCATGAGCAAAGCCCTTCCTCTCTTGGAAGGTCCCTTCCTCTCCCAGAAGATCCTGGATCCAACCCCTGGTGGTCCCCTTGCAATGAATGGCTAGAAAGGGAGTAAAAATGCCCTAACCTTGTTTTGCTTCCTGCAGAGATGAATCATGGCCAATGCAAACCATAGATTGTAAATCCATTTCAAGCCATGGTTTCACAGATAGGTTTGCAGCCAACCCTTCTCCGTGGTTTAGTTATTCTGATGTAAGGATTAACTATGGTTGAGGAAAGCAAACCATGGGTAAACATCAGGTCTGCAAAGGGCTGGTATCATCTTGCCAACTATCTGCACATGTGGGATGATAAACTTCCATGAACTTACAGCCATTTATAGCTGTCCAATCTTCTCCAATAGCAGTGGAGGACAGCATGGTGCACAATAATTTGAATGAACACATTTCCAGTAGTTGGGCTAAACATTTCTTTGTTCTTATTTTGACTTGAATAATTGAAGCTTATCAAAACTTTGGCTCACCCCTAATATTATATTTGTCTCCTGTTATTATTGTGTCTTCAGTAGTAATGTGGACTGAAATGACTGGCACGACATTATCTCCATTAGGACTGAAAGGATAATATGTGAATTTGGGGCTGCCTGTAGCACTGCAGTGCTACAGGAGGAACACAGTATTCAGTTATGCACAGTGCCTAATGAAAGTGTGTTTTCATGATTTGTATTGATTCGCAGGCATGACAGATTGATTATAAATTGGCTGATATATTGGCTCGTAAATGAAATAGATTGAACTGCTGAAGTGGATTAGCTGCAGTATTGGATTCCCGGGGCCTTTATGACATTGTGTTTGTGTACATAAAAACGTGAGCACGCTCCGGGAGAGAGCGCAGGACAGGAAGGCCTGGCGTGCTATGGTCCATGGGGTCACGAAGAGTTGGACATGACTGAACAACAAACATAAAAACGAATCACTGAGTGGTTTTGGACATCCCCCCAATTGAGCATTCTCAGATGGATTAATCCAGTATTCTGCATCACCAAAGAAGAATGCACATGATTATTTCACTTTGCATCCCCCATAAAAGATATACAGTACATGAACAGAGTCATAAACACATGAAACGTAATAGGCAAAATACACTCCAAAGATCATAGAATCATAGGGTTGGAAGGGGCCTGCAAGACCATCAAATCCAACCCCCTGCTCAGTGCAGGAAGCCTGATTCTCAGGTGGTCTCCCATCCAAGTACTAACCGGGGCTGACCCCGCTTAGCTTCCGAGATCAGACGAGATCGGGCGCATCCAGCACTTTGTTGATGCCCATGGGCTGTTGCCGGGTTCTGGGTGGCTTGTTACCCACAGCAACAAGCCACCCTGGCCAGGTTCGCATGACAGGATAAGCCATGCTTCCTAGGGTAATTATGCAAATCCCCTCTGCACACAACTGACATGCACAGGGTGGTTATGCCACCATGGCCTATTGACCACCCTGCAATTGCAGGAACCAGGTCTTTTACCTGTATTCAGGCAGAGCCCCAGCCATTTTGTGCAGCCTGCCTCGGTGGCAAGAATGCAGTGGAGAGGCCCCTATTTTCAGTGAGTCTCTGGTGTCCCCTTCTTAGAGAGGTTGTCTTGCCCATGGGTTAGTTTGGAGGTTTTCATGGGCAAGAGACACCAGAAAAGCTGGTAAAATGGCATGTATATGTGTGTGCTACAAGATCCAGGTAGATCCCTGCCTGTAGGCTTGTAAGATATAGTGAGTGAATGTCAGGTGTAACCAGATCACTACACCTCCCCATTAGTTTAACTTCCCTTCAACCCACTCCTTCCAATCCACTATCACATGCTCTCCCCACCCTTCTACTCCTTCTCTTTTCCAACTCCCATGACTGTTAGGGACTCCACCTACCCAATCCCCTCCTTCTTTTTCTAGCACCCCAATCTCTACATCCCCTTGTAGAACAGACTGTTCATACATGTCCTCAGCCTCATTTTGGGCTACGTAAGAACATAAGAAGAGCCCTGCTGGATCAGACCAAGGGTCTATATAGTCTAGCATTCTGTTCACACAGTGGCCAACCAACTGCTAATGGGAGCAGCACAAGTAGGACATGAGTACAACAGCACCCTCCCACCCAAGTTCCCCAGCAGCTGGTGTACATAGCCATACTGCCTATGATACTGGAGGTCATGTATAGCCATTAGGACTAGTAGCCATTGATAGCCTTCTCCTCCATGAATTTCTAATCCCCCTTTAAAGCTATCCAAATTGGTGGCCACCACTACATCTTCTTGAAGTGAATTCCATAGTTTAACTCTGCACTGTGTCAAGAAGTCCTTCCTTTTATCCATCCTGAAACTCCCACCAATCAGCTTCATGGGATGACCCCAGGTTCTAGTATTATGAGAGAGGAAGAAAAATGTCTCCCTGTCCACATTCTCCACACCATGCATAATGGTAAAGAATCAACATTGCCAAGAACATAGCTAATTTCCCCACAAAGGGTACAGCTCTCATGTAAGGTTCATCATAGGGATGTTAGAGAATTCCGCCACAGACTCCAGTGAGGCCGGATTCTTTAGAATCCAGCCCCCCCGGAGTCTGTGGCAGAACGGAGCAACCCCCCCCCGCTACCCCGTGGAATCCCCCTGGGACAGAGCCTACCTTTGTCGGCCATCCGCTGCCCCACGAATGGCTGCCCCGGTCTGCGGCCACCATTATCATTCCACTTTAGCTGTGATAGGCTACGTAAGTATTTACATAGCCTATCATGGGTAACGCAGGGACGCCATTTGTGTCCCTGCAGTGGCCGTGATAGGCTATGTAAATATATATGTAGCCTATCACAGCAAAAGGCAGGAACGCAAATGGTGGCCTCTACGCCATTTGTGTCCCTGTGGTAGCCATGATAGGCTACATATATATTTACGTAGCCTATCACAGCAAAAGGCAGGGACGCAAATGGCGTAGCAGCTGCCATTTGCGTTCCTGCCTTTTGCTGTGATAGGCATAGGCTATGTAAATATATACGTAGCCTATCATGGCTACCACAGGGATGCAAATGGCGGCCACAGCCCAGCAGCGGATGGAAGTCCGGTTGCGGGCGGCCCTGGCTGGCTTCTCTGCAGGCTCCCCGCAGAGCGGAGCTGGCCAGGGAGGATTCTGGGGGGAGGGATGGATTGCCTCCCCCCCAGAGGACGGCCCCAGAAGAATGGGGTAAGTCATTCGTACACCCCTAGTTCATCATTAGTATTATGATTATGTTTAGATTGCATTGCTTTATCCAGTTAATTTCCCCAAAATCAACGTGTGCATTTGAAATGTGCCAAGTCATTTTCCCCTACATCTAGTGTGTGTGTGTATTCTTCATGGAGTCTCCTCTTAGCCATAGAAACTCTGTGAGCAATATGAGAATGGGGGCAAGGTTATAGAAGGGGAAGAAATGGAAGAAGTGACAGATTTCATTTTCTTGGGCTCCAAGATCACTGCAGACGGTGACTGTAGCCATGAAATTAAAAGACGCTTGCTCCCTGGGAGGAAAGCTATGGCAAACCTAGACAGCATAGTAAGAAGCAGAGATATCACCTTGCCGACAAAGATTCGTATAATCAAAGCTATGGTTTTCCCAGTAGCAACGTATGGCTGTGAGAGCTGGACTATAAGGAAGGCTGAGCGCTGAAGAATTGATGCCTTCGAACTGTGGTGCTGGAGAAGACTCTTACGAGACCCCTGGACTGCAAGGAGGTCAAATCAGTCCATCCTAAAGGAAATCAACCCTGACTGCTCATTGGAAAGGCAGATACTGAAGCTGAAGCTCAAATATTTTGGCCCCCTAATGCAAAGAGAAAACTCCCTGGAAAAGACCCTGATGCTGGGAAAGACTGAAGGCAAAAGGAGAAGGGGATGGCAGAGGATGAGATGGCTCGATAGCATCACTGCTGCAATGAATATGAACTTGAGCACGCTCCGGGAAAGAGCAGAGGACAGGAAGACCTGGCGTGCTATGGTCCATGGGGTCATGAAAAGTTGGCCATGACTTAATGACTAAACAACAACCGCACAAAAGGGAGCACATTTGGTAACAGGAAGGAGATGGTTGATGCCCATAAGGGCAGAAGGGCATGCCAAGAAGGAGAGAAAGAACCCTGTACCCATCTGGAGTCCTAGAACGAGGTAGTCCCAGAAAGAGGTAGGAGTGGACTTGTACCCAGGAGACTATAGTCAACAGCCAGGCCTGCCAGATTTTTCCCAGCTGACGCTTGTGCTTCCCTTCAGTCTCAAGAAGGGCATGGTCCATGAGCTGAGGACCAGGTCAAACACTCACTACAGCCAGAACATACCATCAGCTCAGGGGAAACCTATACTCAGGTCTCTAACCTCTTGCCTACTTACCAGTCCTGGGTTCAAGGGAGAAAGAACTCCAAACTGTGACTTGTATACTTCCTGGCTGGGGCCTGTGAAGTTAACAAGGACACTAATAAAGTTGGTTGTTTAAAGGAAAATTGGGACAAGGGGCATGTCAGTTAGCTTCCCATTTTGAGTTTGAGCCAACATGAGGTAACCATAATGCTCATCTTAAAGTGGCAGGTTTTTGATAATTGCATACAGATTAGGTTGGTTCATATGTTACACTTCAAACATGTGACCATGTATAAGCCAGTGTCCCTCTACCCATTCTCAATTTGGCCATCCCTATTTATTTATTTATTTTATTTATTTCATTTCTATACCGCCCAATAGCCGAAGCTCTCTGGCAATGAACCTGGAGAAAGGGTGAAGTGCTGAATTGTCTTTGTCCCTCATCAGTCTACACATTCCTGACAAGGAGAGAGTCTGAGCTGCTATTGCACATGGCAGGAGTATCTCATTGCCAGAGAGAAGGAGGGATGATTGAATAGGCATTATCTGGTATGGCTGATCTAGGCCTTTGCTCTTCTTTCTCCAAAATGCTGGGGAGGATCAAGGTAATTGGCAGAGCAAAGGAGTCTGTTTTAATTTATCCGTTTAGCATGTCTATTTGTGGGTATGTTTGCAAAGCAATTCCTCCCTTGAGCCTTGCGATACAATTTGGTAGGCACGTTCAGGACACCATTCCACATTTCATGTTCAAATCCCAGAATGGAAGTCAGTATGCAGATCCAATACACAATTCTGTATTACAAGTATGAACCCCAAACCCATTTCTAAGGGGACCAGGAAAGACTTAAATACATTGTGATTGTAGTGATGGCCACCAATTTAGATGGCTTTAAAGGGTGGTTAGACAAATTCCTGGAGGAGAAGGCTATCAATGGCTACTAGTCCTGATGGCTATGTGCTACCTCCAGTATCAGAGGCAGTATGCCTATGTACACCAATTGCTGGGGAACATGGGCAGGAAGGTGCTGTTGCACTCATGTCCTGCTTATGGGTTTCCTGTGGGCCGCTGGTTAGCCACTGTGTGAAGAGAATTCTGGACTAGATGGACCCTTGGTCTGATCTCACATGGCTCTTCTTATGTTCTTATATTATTAATCAATATCTGATGCAAGACTTTTCATCCATTGTGCTTGGTTTGATTATTCTGCTATTTCAAAATCTGAGGATGAGAAAGAATTTATGAAGGACACTGATGTTACACCTGGGTATCCCCTCTTAGCTCCCTCATTTTGAGATTGTATCAGAGACAGGCATCCCACATATTTTCAAGGCTGTCTTTGCAACCTTGGCAGCTAGAAACATAGTTTTGAATTAAAAATGCAAATGTTGAGAGTTTCAGAAGGTTGAATTCTCAGTCCAAAACCACAGCCCATGCTTAGCAACATAGAATACACAGCCTGTCCCATCTATGGGTAATTAATGATGAAACCTCCTTTATAAGCTTTACAAAGGATGTATTATTCATCAGCTCTGAAATGTCCCAGCGGGAGATTCATTGTCATTAGATCTTTAACAGATGTCATTCTATTGACAGCAGAACATGGAGGAGGGAGCAGAGATGCCAAGGTTACTCTTTACCTGCTAAAATCTCTACTGACTAATGCAAATAATTTAAAGACTGCAATCATGAATGAAGAATCAGGATCTGTGGGTTGGCTCTAGGACCTTCGTTCTATTGATGGAAGGGCTCCACTCATAGACGGTGCCTCTGTCCAGTTGTCAGGGATCTTGGCTCTCTGCCACACAACAGCTCACTGCATTCAGAGGGTCCCTTGACCCTCTGGGTACCATTTTCAATTGTAGTTGTAGAAGGGCCATGGAGAGGATGGGGTGGGGAAGTCCACTTTTGCCAGCCCAGCTGCATACACCTAAATCTAGGCCCAACCCTGTATCAAATTTATTAAACAGACCACATAGCTTCAAATGCCAAAACCAAATATTTGATTCCATACAATACAGGGAAAGGAAACTAAAAAAAATACAAGAAAACCCACTAAGGGCACAATCCTATGCATGTTTAGACAACGAAAAGGCCTTTTCTCTGTCTAAACATGCATAGGATTGAATAC
This sequence comes from Heloderma suspectum, assembly GCF_057233095.1. Taxonomy (NCBI): domain Eukaryota; kingdom Metazoa; phylum Chordata; class Lepidosauria; order Squamata; family Helodermatidae; genus Heloderma; species Heloderma suspectum. The sequence continues at coordinate 10,468,767 of NC_139461.1, forward strand.
TTTTTTTCATTATTAAGAAATCTAAACAAAGCTAAGATTGTGTTTCTGTTGGTGCTGATGACATCAAATTATTTAGGGTGATTTAAACAAAATAAGAGATTGTGAGGAGCTCCCAAAGGATCTCTCCAAACTGGGAGAATGGGCATCCAAATGGCAAATGTGGTTCAAGGTAAGCAAGGTAGAGTGATGCATGCTGGGGCAAAAAATCCCACCTTCAAGTATAACCTGATGGGATCTGCGCTAGCAGTGACCAGCTAAGAAAGAAATCTTAGGGTAGTGGTAGACAGCTTGATGAAAGTGTCAACCCAGTGTGTGGCTACTGTAAAAACATGGCGATCTCCATGTTAGGCATAATTAGGAAAGGAATTGAGAATAAAACTGCCAATATCACACTGTCCTTATATAAATCTATGGTGTGACCACACTAAGAATACTGTGTCCAGTTCTGGTCACCGCACCTGAAGAAAAGGTACTGTAGGGCTGGGAAAAGTGCAGACTAACATGATGAAGGGGCTGGACCAACTCCCCTATGAGGAAAAGTTATAACCACTGGGATTGTTCAGCTTGGAAAAAAGGCAAGTAAGGGGAGACATGATAGAGGTGTACAAAATTATGCATGCTGTGGAGAATGTGGATAGGGAGACATTTTCTCCCTCTCGCACAACACTTGTGTTATGTCCTGCTTGTGGGTTTCACATTGACAGCTGACTGGCCACTGTGTGAACAGAATGCTGGACTAGATGGACCCTTGGTCTGATCCAGCATGGCTCTTGCTATGTTCTTATGTTCCATTATGAGGTAGGCCATATATATGTATGCAATAGTAACTTGTATAGTAGTACAATTTATAACTCTTCACTACCACATGGCCATACACGATTCACATACAGAATGCCATTAAATCTTCCTTCCAAAGGAGTCGAAGGGAAAATATTGAAACAAATTAATGTAAATACTTCCCTATTTTTTGGGACAAATAATGACCACAAGTAATTAGCTTCAGTGTGAAACCATAGCAACCTGCAAGTATGTATGGATGAATCTGTCCATTTCAGGGTCTCATTTTTCCATTCTTAAGTTATGTTCATTCTGAACTTTGAGACCTTTAAAAAAAAAAAAAACAATTTTCATAAACATCTCATTTTTTAATTTTTGTGAACTGCCCTGAGAGCTTTGGCTATGGGGTGGTATAGAAATAGAATACATGAAATGAAATGAAATGAAATGAAATGAAATGAAATGACGAATCATATGCTTTTTGTGGACATTTCTCCTAACACATGCACTTTTGTATACCTTGTTGCCTATTATTAACTCTTTTTTTCTTTTCTTTTTTTGGCAATAGGGATATATGAGAATTCCATTTGGGGGTGAAAACTTGACAGATTTTTCCAGTTAGGCCCTGAAGATTTCTTTCCATTCCTCCCTCCTCCCCAGGATTGACTCGATCTGTAGTGAGTTGAGCCAATATAAAGATTACTCTTTTTAAAAATGGTGGCAATTTGCATAATTTGGGGGGGGGCAGATCTTGAAATTTGTGCAAATAGTGTCATTTTTATTTTATGTTTTTTAAAAAATGGTGATTTTGCACAAGTGCACATGATCGCAAGACCACGTCTCCAATATGTAGTGCTGCAGAAGCATATTGCCCTCTTGTCAATATCCTTGTCAATTTCATCCAGAGCATGGAAAACGAACAGAACAAACTTGAACTCTTAATACAGGAGGGAAATTATTACTTGATAGGTGCAACCGAAACTTGGATGACTCTCATGACTGGGATGAAGCAACTGAAGGATATAATTTGTTCAAAAAGAACAGGAGGAACAGAAAGGGAGGTAGGGTTGCACTGTATGTGAAAAATACATATCTCTGCACAGAAATACAGGAGGATGAGTTTGGTAGCCCCATTGAGAGCATCTGGGTTAAAATAAATGGAGCAAAGAATAAAAGGAACATGGTGGTCGGAGTCTACTACCGGCCACCCAATCAAGGAGAAGACGAGGATGAACCTTTTGAAAAGCAAATAGCTGATGTTTCAAGGAAGCATGATGTAGTAGTGGGGGACTTCGATTTCCCCGATATTTGTTGGGAGACAAATTCTGCAAAACATGGCCCCTCCAGGAAATTCCTGACTTGTGTGGCAGATAACTTCCTCCTACAGAAAGTAGAGGAAGGAACTAGAGGATCAGCTATCCTTGACTTGATCCTAACCAACAGAGATGACTTAGTGGATAAAGTAGCAGTTACAGGAACTCTGGGGGAAAGAGACCATGTTATACTTGAGTTCTTGGCTCTAAAGGAAGCAAAAGCCGAGTGTAGCCAAATGTGTACCCTGGATTTTAGGAAAGCCAATTTTAAGAAACTCAGAACAATGATCAGTAAGGTCCCATGGCAAGCAACTTCAATGACAAAAGGAGTCCAAGATGGATGAGAGTTTTTTAAAAAGGGAATTCTCAAGGCACAATTACAAACAATTCCAACAAGAAACAAGAAGGAAGACAACAGAAGAAGCCAATGTGGCTTCAGAAAAAGCTTAGAGATGACCTGACAAAGAAGGACACATAAAGGAAGTGGAAGGGCAACAAAGGAAGAGTACAGACAGGTAGCACAGAATTGCAGGGATGGTGTCAGGAAGGCTAAAGCTGAGAACAAGCTGAGGTTAGTGAGGGATGCTAAAAGCAACAAAAAGGCTTTATTCAGATACATAAATAGTAAAAGACAGAGGAAAGAAATGGTGGTTCAACTATTACGTAAGGATGGCAAAATGATAACAGATGACAAGGAAAAGGCAGAAGTGCTTAATTCCTACTTTGGCTAAGTCTTCTCCCAAAAGAGGGTGTATGACCCCCCTGGCAAAGGCCAAGTACAGGCTGAAGGGGCAGGATTGCAGCTTAAGCTCGATAGGCATATGGTCAAGGAACACCTAATTACTTTGACTGAGTTCAAATCTCCAGGGCCAGATGAACTGCACCCTAGAGTAATAAAGGAAATGGCAGAAGAACTCTCAGAACCACTGTCTATTATCTTTGAGAAATCATGGAGGATGGGTGAAGTGCCAGATGACTGGAGGAGGGCTCATGTTGTCCCTATCTTCAAAAAGGGCAAAAAGGAGGAACCTGGGAACTACAGACGAGTCAGTCTGACATCCATCCCTGGGAAAATTCTGGAGCAGATGATAAAGGAATCCATCTGTAAGCACCTCGAAAACAATGCAGTGATCACTCAAAGCCAACATTGATTTGTCAAGAACAAATCCTGCCAGATTAATCTGATCTCATTTTTTGATCAGGTAACCTACCTTGTGGACTGTGGGAATGCTGTAGACATAATATACCTCGACTTCAGCAAAGCTTTCAACAAAGTGCCCCATGATATCCTGATGAGCAAACTAGCTCAAAGTGGGCTAGATGAAACAATGATCCGATGGATCCACAGTTGGCTACAGAATCGGACTCAAAGAGTGCTTATCAATGGGATCTTCTCAAAGTGAGGAGAGATAACGAGCAGGGTACCACAGGGTTCAGTCCTGGGCTCTGTGCTCTTCAACATTTTTATTAATGACTTGGATGAGGAGATGCAGGGAATGCTTATCATATATGCAGATGACACAAAATTGGGTGGGATAGCTAATAACCTGGAAGACAGAAACAAAATTCAAAGTAATCTTGATAGGATTGAGTGCTGGGCAGAAAATGACAGAATGACATTTAAAAGTGATAAGTTCTGCACCTAGGAAAAAGAAACCAAATGCACAGTTACAAGATACTTGGCTCAAAAATACTACAAGCAAGAAGGATCTTGGAAATGGAATTGTGGTAGATCACAAGCTGAACATGAGCCAACAATGTGATGTGGCTGCAAAAAAGTCCAATCCTATTTTGGGCTGCATTAATAGAAGCATAGCTTCCAAATCCTGGGAAATACTAGTTCCCCTCTACTCAGCACTGGTTAGGCCTCATCTGGAGTACTGTGTCCAGTTCTGGGCACCACACTTTAAGAAGGATGCAAACCAACTGGAGAGGGTTCAGAGGAGGGCAACAAAGATGATCAGGGGACTGGAAACAAAGCTGTTTGAGGAGAGACTGAAAGAACTGGGCATGTTTAGCCTTGAGAATAGAAGACTGAGGGGAGATAGGATAGTGCTCTTCAACTACTTGAAAGGCTGTCACAGAGAGGAAGGCCAGGATCTCTTCTCGATTATCCCAGAGTTTTCTTAAAATAATGCATATTTGAACATTATTTTCTACGATATACACACTTTTGTATGCACTTTTTCAACTGGAGAACTCCATTGCAAATTCTGAAAATTGTGACTTTTGAAGGATAACTGTGTTTCGGTTTGCAGAGTGGTTTAGAAGTGGCTTGGAGTGGTTTGGAAATTCACGTTAAAATGTGAACTGAACAAATTTCTCCCCCCATCCCTACCCACAAGGCATGGAGCCCCAAATATAATGGAGTACATAGCAGTTTCCAGAGAGGTAACTATGTTAGTTTGTTGCAGCAAAACCAACAAAGAGACTTGTGGTACCTTAAAGACTATGTGGGGCTGCCAATTCATGGACTCTTCAGTTGAAGGGGTCTCCTAGGTAGCATGGGATCTGCCCCAAGAGACCTCTGCCCCAAGAGAGTCACTGCTAGTCAAAGTAAATAGTACTGGTCCACATGGGCCTTGAAGGCAACTTCAAACATATGAGAAAATATCCATGTAGATTATGTGCTGGCCTGCTCTGAAGAATTACTTTGGACGCTAATTATACTAGCCTGGATCGTGACACACTGACACTCTTACTGTTGAACAACAAATGATTTATGGCCAAGGTTGTTCCAAAAGGTTAAGACAACAGCAATCATTGTCCTGCCCTGCAACACATCATGGCATCTCTCCTCGTTTCCCCATGACAGATAAAAAATATTCTACCATGTTGGGAGATAATTGACAATCCCCATCATCCTTCCATCATCTCTTAATAACAGTGTCAGGGTAAATACAACGTGAGATAATTGAATAAGCAAACAATAAAAATCCGGTATGCCTCACCAGCTAAAGATCCAGGAGGATTCAATCTATATCAGGAAGGTCTAATTATATCATAAAATATAATAATGGGGATATTATCAAGCCTTTTCCAGTCTAATTTGTTTTCTCTCCTTTCGTTATTCCCTGCAGCATTTACCCTTAGCAGTGGCAGTCTTGTATCCAATAGGCAACACCACTTCTTTGTACTAGTTGATACTAGCTGATACTTGGAAGTGTCTGATATTTTTGGGGCAGCTTTTTCAGCAATTAATGGGTGTGGAAAGAAAATGCCCCTGAAGACTGGTGGGGATGGTAGATGTTTCTTTACATTTGGGAGGAGGGGTTGTCTGCCTGTTAACTTTACAAGGGGTGAGTGTTCCCCCTTTTTTTTACACTACAAAATAGGTTATGGTTGCTGAGCACAGCCTCAAAACTTTCAATAACCCCACCATAACCCCTGGGCTGCATTAATAGAAGCATAGCTTCCAAATCCCGGGAAGTACCAAGTACTCAGCACTGGTTAGGCCTCATCTGGAGTAATGTGTCCAGTTCTGGGAACCACACCTTAAGAAGGACGCAGACAAATTGGAGGAGGTTCAGAGGAGGGCAATGAAGATGATCAGGGGCCTGGAAACAAAGTCCTATGAGGAGAGATGGAAAGAACTGGGCACGTTGAGCCTTGAGAAGAGAAGACTGAGGGGAGATATCTCTACTTGTCACATACACAACTATTTGAAATTTGAGAGATGCTCTCAGAAATCATCAGCATATATGAAAAGGTTATTCATCCTACATCCCATAGTCCACTGTCCCTGTCCCTGTTCTAAAAGTATGTGTTGTTGTTGTTGTTGTTGTTCAGTCGTTAAGTTGTGTCCGACTCTTCGTGACCCCATGGACCAGAGCACGCCAGGCCTTCCTGTCCTCCGTTCTCTCCCGGAGTGTGCTCAAGTTCATATTCATTGCAGTGGTGATGCTATCTAGCCATCTCATCCTCTGCCGTCCCCTTCTCCTTTTGCCTTCCATCATTCCCAGCATCAGGGTCTTTTCCAGGGAGTTTTCTCTTCGCATTAGGCGGCCAAAATATTTGAGCTTCAGCTTCAGTATCTGTCCTTCCAATGAGCAGTCAGGGTTGATTTCCTTTAGGATGGACTGATTTGACCTCCTTGCAGTCCAGGGGACTCGTAAGAGTCTTCTCCAGCACCACAGTTGGAAAGCATCAATCCTTCAGTGCTCAGCCTTCCTTATAGTCCAGCTCGCCTCTCACAGCCATACGTTGCTACTGGGAAAACCATATCTTTGATTATATGAATCTTTGTTGGCAAGGTGATGTCTCTGCTTCTTACTATGCTGTCTAGGTTTGCCATAGCTTTCCTCCCAAGGAGCAAGCATCTTTTAATTTCATGGCTACAATCACTGGGTGCGGTGATCTTGGAGCCCAAGAAAATAACATCTGTCACTGCTTCCATTTCTTCCCCTTCTATATGCCAGGAAGTGATAGGGCCAGATGCCATAATCTTGGTTTTTTTCATTTTGAGTTTTAAACCAGCTTTTGCACTCTCCTTTCACCCTCAACAAGTGGCTCTTTAGATCCTCTTCACTTTCTGCCATTAGGGTGGTATCGTCTGCGTATCTGAGGTTGTTGATAATTCCCCAGCAATCTTAATTCCGACCTGTGATTCATCCAACCCAGCGTTTCTCATGATGTACTCTGCATATGAATTAAATAAGCAGGGTGGCAATATACAGCCTTGTCGTACTCCTTTCCCAATTTTGAACCAATCAATTGTTCCATGTCCAGTTCTTACTGGTGCTTCTTGACCCTCGTACAGGTTTTTCAGGAGACAGGTAAGGTGGTCTGGTACTCCCATCTCTTTAAGAATTTGCCACAGTTTGTTGTGATCCACACAATCAAAGGCTTTAGCATAGTCAATGAAGCAGAAATAGACGCTTTTCTGGAATTCTCTTGCTTTCTCCATGATCCAGTGAATGTTGGCAATTTGATCTCTAGTTCCTCTGCCTCTTCGAAACCCAGTGTGTACTTCCGGTAGTTCTTGGTTCACAGACTGCTGAAGCCTAGCTTGTAGGATTTTGAGCATCACCTTGCTGGCATGTGAAATGAGCGCAATTGTGCGGTAGTTTGAACACTCTTGGGCGTTGCCCTTCTTTGGAATTGGAATGTAAACTGACCTTTTCCAGTCTTGTGGCCACTGTTGAGTGTTCCAAATGTGTTGGCATATTGAGTGCAGCACTTTAACAGCATCGTCTTTTAGTATTTTAAATAGCTCAGCTGGAATACTGTCATCTCCGCTAGCTTTGTTGTTAGTAATGCTTGCTAAGGCCCACTTGACTTCACTCTCTAGGATGTCCGGCTCAATTTCAGTAACTGCGCTATCATGGCTATCTGGGACATTAAGATCTTTCCTGTATAGTTCTTCTGTGTATTCTTTCCACTTCTTCTTAATCTCATCTGCTTCTGTTAGGTCCCTGCCTTCTTTGTCCTTTATCATGCCTGCCTTTGCACAAAATGTTCCCTTGAGATCTCCGATTTTTTTGAAAAGATCTCTAGTTTTTCCCATTCTCTTGTTTTCCTTGATTTCTTTGCATTGTTCATTTAAGAAGGCCTTCTTGTCTCTCCTTGCTATTCTCTGGAACTCTGCATTCTGTTGGATATATCTTCCCCTTTCTCCTTTGCTTTTCTCTTCCCTTCTTTCCTCAGCTACTTGTAAAGCCTCCTCAGACAGCCACTTTGCTTTCTTGCATTTCTTTTTCTTTGGGATGGATTTAGTTGCTACCCCCTGAATAATGTTACGGACCTTCCTCCATAGTTTCTCAGGCACTCTGTCTATCAGGTTTAAAAATCTATTCCTCACCTCCACTGTATATTCATAAGGGATATGATTTAGGTCATACCTGAATGGTTTAGTGGTTTTCCCTACGTTCTTCAATTGAAGCCGAAATTTTGCGATAAGAAGCTCATGATCTGAGCCACAGTCAGCTCCAGGTCTTGTTTTTACTGACTGTATGGAGCTTCTCCATCTTTGGCTGCAAAATACATAGAATCATAGAATAGTAGGGTTGGAAGGGGCCTACAAGGCCATCGAGTCCAACCCCCTGCTCAATGCAGGAATCCAAGTCAGAGCATCCCTGACAGATGGCTGTCCAGCCTCGTCTTGAACGCCTCCAGTGTGGGAGAGCCCACCACCTCCCTAGGGAATTGGTTCCATTGTCGTATTGCTCTAACAGTCAGGAAGTTTTTCCTGATGTTCAGCCGGAATCTGGCTTCCTGTCACTTGAGCCCATTATTCCGTGTCCTGCACTCTGGGATGATCCAGAAGAGATCATGGCCTTCTTCTCTGCAACAACCTTTCAAGTACTTGAAGAGTGCTATCATATCTCCCCTCAGTCTTCTCTTCTCAAGGCTAAACATGCCCAGTTCTTTCAGTCTGTCTTCATAGGGCTTTGTTTCCAGTCCTCTGATCATCTTTGTTGCCCTCCTCTGAACCTTCTCCAGTTTGTCTGCATCCTTCTTAAAGTGTGACACACAAAACTGGACACAGTACTTCAGATGAGAGGCCTAACCAGTGCTGAGTAGTGGGGAACTAGTACTTCCTGGGATTTGGAAGCTATGCTTCTATTAATGCAGCCCAAAAGAGCAGTTGCCTTTTTTGCAGCCACATCACATTGTTGGCTCATGTTCAGCTTGTTATTGACAACAATTCCAAGATCTTTCTCACTTGTAGTGTTGTTGAGCCACGTATCCCCCATCTTGTAACTGTGCATTTGTTTCTGTCTTCCAACGTATTAGCTATCCCACCCAATTTTGTGCCATCTGCAAATTTGATCAGCATTCCCTCTACCTCCTCCTCCAAGTCATTAATAAAAATGTTGAAGAGCACTGGGCCCAGGACTGAGCCCTGCAGTACCCCACTTGTTACCTCTCCCCGCTTTGAGAAGGTCCCATTTATCTCTTTGAGTCTGATTCTGTAGCCAACTGTGGATCCACTGGATCGTTGTTTCATCTAGCCCACTTTGAGCTAGTTTGCTCATCAGGAGATCATGGGGCACTTTGTTGAAAGCTTTGCTGAAGTCGAGGTATATGATGTCTACAGCATTCCCACGGTCTACAAGGGAAGTTACTTGATCAAAAAATGAGATCAGATTTGTCTGGCAGGACTCGTTTTTGACAAATCCATGTTGGCTTCAAGTAATCACGGCATTGTTTTCAAGGTGCTTCCAGATGGATTGCTTTATCATCTGCTCCAGAATTTTCCCAGGGATTGATGTCAGACTGACTGGTCTGTAGTTCCCAGGTTCCTCCTTTTTACCCTTTTTGAAGAGAGGGACAACATTAGCCCTCCTCCAGTCATCTGGCACTTCCCCCGTCCTCCATGATTTCTCAAAGAGAATAGACAGCGATTCTGAGAGTTCTTCTGCCAGTTCCTTTATTACTCTAGGATGCACTTCATCTGGCCCTGGAGATGTGAACTCATTCAAAGTAATTAGGTGTTCCTTGACCATATGCCTTGCCTATCAAACTCAAGCTGCAATCCTGCCCCTTCAGCCTGCACTTTGCCTTTGCCAGGGGGTCATAGACCTTCTTTTGGGAGAAGACTGAGCCAAAGTAGGAATTGAGCACCTCTGCCTTTTCTTTGTCATCTGTTATCGTTTTGCCATCCTTATTTAATATCTGAACAACCATTTCTTTCCTCTGCCTTTTACTATGCACGTAGCTGAAGAAAGCTTTTTTGTTGTTTTTAGCATCCGTCGCTAACCTCAGCTCGTTCTCAGCTTTAGCCTTCCTGATGCCATCCCTGCAATTCTGTGCTACCTGCCTGTACTCTTCCTTTGTTGCTTGGCCTTCTTTCCACTTCCTATATGTGTCCTTTTTTGTTTTCAGGTCATCCCTAAGCTTTTTGTGAAGTCACATTGGCTTCTTCTGTTGTTTTCCACCTTTTCTTCTTGTTGGAATGGTTTGTGATTGTGCCTTGAGAATTTCCTTTTTTAAAAGCTCCCACCCATCTTGGACTCCTTTTCTCGTTAGCGTCGCTTGCCATGGGACCTTACTGATCATTGTTCTGAGTTTATTAAAATCAGCTTTCCTAAAATCCAGGGTATGCGTTTGACTACACTTGGCTTTTGCTTCCCTTAGAACCAAGAACTCAAGTGCAACATGGTCGCTTTCCCCCAGAGTTCCTGTAACTGCTACTTGATCCACTAAGTCATCTCTGTTGGTTAGGATCAAGGCAAGGATAGCCGATCCTCTAGTTCCTTCCTCTACTTTCTGTAGGAGGAAGTTATCCGCCACACAAGTCAAGAATTTCCTGGAGGGGCCATGTTTTGCAATATTTGCCTCCCAACAAATATGCTTCCTTAAAACATTGGCTATTTGCTTTTCAAAAGTTTCCTCCTCGTCTTCTCCTTGGTTGGGTGGCCGGTAGTAGACTCCGACCGCCAGGTTCCTTTTATTCTTTGCTCCATTTATTTTGATCCAGATGCTCTTGATGGGGCTACCAAGCTCATCCTCCTGTATTTCTGTGCAGAGATATGTATTTTTCACATACAGTGCAACCCCACCTCCCTTTCTGTTCCTCCTGTTCTTTTTGAACAAGTTATATCCTTCAATTGCTGTATTCCAGTCATGAGAGTCATCCCACCAAGTCTCAGTTATACCTATCAAGTCATAATTTCCCTCCTGTATTAAGAGTTCAAGTTCGTTCTGTTTGTTCCCCATACTCTGGGCATTAGTATATAGACATCAAAGAACATGTGCTACATAGTCTGGCTTTCTTCCTACATGTGTCTGAAGACTATTATTGGGCGCTATCAGCGCTGTTCTCTCCATTGCAGTGCATGCGCCTACATCCATTGTTACCCCCAACATTACATCTCCCTTCCCCGTAGGATTTAGTTTAAAGCCCTCCTGATGAAGTTCTGGAACTCTTCATTCAGTTGGATATATCTGAATCATCAATTGATGATATATCTGAATCATCATCAATCTGATTTCGATATTGACCATCTGGTCATGTGCATGTGTAGAGTCGTCTCTTGTGCTGTTGGAAAAGAGTGTTTGCTGTGATCAGCATGTTCTCTTGGCAAAACTCCATTAGGCTTTGTCCTGCTTCATTTTGTACACCAAGGCCATGCTTGCCTGTTATCCCGGTGATTTCTTGACTTCCTACTTTAGCATTCCAATCCCCTATGATGAAGAGGACATCTTTTTTTGGTGTTAGTTCTAGAAGGTGTTGTAGGTCTTCATAGAACCGATCAACCTCAGCTTCTTTGGCCTCAGTGGTTGGGGCATAGACTTGAATTACTGTGATGTTGAATGGTTTGCCTTGGACTTGCACTGAGATCATTCTATCGTTTTTGAGATTGTACCCCAGTACTGAACCCCGTGGCTCTGGGTTCAGAGTAGCTGTCTGATCCAACCTTTGGATATGCCTGTGTGCAGTAAGTTACTCAATAAAGTCTCCTTGTAAGTAAACCTCTGAATCTGATTTATCGCTATCTTGGCACCTCTAATCTAAGAGTTCAATGCCCACAGCCAGGGCAATACATAAGGAGATGGTCATATCTGTCCACCCCTACTCCTTGCCACAGATATCATCATGCAGTATAGCCACATGGAGCTGGAACTCTCCCACAGAACAGAGGCAACGGCTGGGTTCATATAGCGAGAGCATGTATCATACAAAGTAAACTCTCTCACTAAGCTGACTCCTCTCTGAGCCCCAAACAAACGCAGCTTCAGAACAAATGACTGACTGAGGAGGGAAGCTAGAGCACTCCACCTGGATATGACTACAGACAAATGGCTTGGAAAGAAACTTAATAGCTCCCAACCTGGGCAAAATATAAACATTCAATATTCATTTGAAAAACAACCTCTCCTAACATTCCTTGACAAATGCCTGTTTTTCAGTGTCCTAGGGTCACCTCTGCAGGTCTGAGACGGCAGTGGGGTAATGAAAACAGTATTTCATACAAAAGCCATGAGCACAAGCCACCTCTAGGTAATTACCAGCAATTCCAGCTGGAGAGAAATATGAAATTAAAATTTCATGCACTTTACCTAAAGACTACACCATGGCAGATCTACATAATGGCTGGAGATTGTACAGTTTAGCTGCCCTTCCAGTTCTAAATCAAGAGCAAACACAGTGCATTAGGATGGGCAACTCCGAACCCATCCTACACAACCTGTGGCCCAGCAAAGTAACCACAGCTCACAAACCACGCCATGTGGCCAGCCAGGCGCTTGACAAACCTAGGTTTGCGGCCTTTGCCAAGCAGCGAGAAGGTTTATTAAGTCTACCATGGGTTGTTACGAGGACCACCCTAAAGATTTTTTTCTTTTTGGCTGCCCTAAGGGATAGTCAGGCACCTCTGAACTTGGTATCCTCTCCTCCGTGCTCTGGCCACCCTGCATTTGCGGCTAGACAGCCAATTTTGGCTGTCTATCTGGGGATCTTGGAGTGGGAGGCGGGGAGGCCAGATGGTGCATAGGAAGTGTCATAATGATGCTTCCCCAGTGTCCTTCCCACCTCTGGGAACGCCCCCTTTTCACCTACTCTGTGCTGCAGTTCCGAGTGCAGAGATGGGGAAGAAACATGCCACCTACAAGGCGGGGGGGGGGAGTGTGGTTTTGGGGAACCAAGCTCGGAGCTTTGGCACTATCTAGCCTCCATAGGATTGCTCTCCAAACAAATTAAGATTTTGTACCTTGTGCTACTGATGTCATTGTTGCCTTCTAACACCAGTACCCAAGAAAGCCGTAACAAAACATGATGATGATAATTATTTTTTATCTATTTGCATGCTCAGAGTGGCTGAGTTACCTGCCCTGCACGCACACACAGTGCCCTGCACACTAAGTTACCTGCCCCCCTTCTCTCTCTCTCTCTCTCTCTCTCTCTCACACACACACACAGAGTGTAATTCAAGCATTGCAGTATCATAGACTGAACAGCAATCAAGGACTGATTTGTAATGTCTGTCCGTTCTTTACATCCTTCCCTTTTACAACAGCATTTGTATGCCCAAGGTAGCCAATGGGAAGCAGTCTCAATCTATCATATCTATAGTTAATCAGCAATGCCTCCCCCGATTTTGCCACTGTTTTTGAAATAGGGGGGGCATTTTGGCAATTGGAGAAGGATGTCAAAGGGCAAGGGGACTTACCAGCAGTGGCAACAGCATCCCTGAGAGTACCAGTAACTGGAATTTTCCCCGCTAAAGTTCCTGGAGGGAGCGAGTATAATCTATTTCAACCCAAGGGCTACATCTAGTTTCAGAGAAGCTCTTGGGCCCCACATCCCAGCGGCGGGCAGTGCTGAAGGCAAAACAGGCAGGGCCAAAAGTAATAAAAATACCCACATTATTTAGCTGAAAGCTGTTATTGTGAGTAACTAAGCCTTACTGTAGGAGAGGCATTTCAACCTTGTAGAATGTGGAAAGAACTGCACAAAACCCAGGAATCAAACATGTGATCCATGCTTGAGGGGAAGGGGGCGTGGCCAGGAGAAGGGGGCATGGCCATCTGGAGGAACCTTGGAGGACCCATCTGGTGCCAAGCAACATCCTCATCTTCTTTTTGGTGCCAGGTTAAGACTTCCCTCTATTCCCAGGCATTTGACTGCATCCAATGGGGCATTTTAGTTTTTTTTTGTTTTAAAATCAGGTTCTGGTATTTTTATTGTGAGTTGTTGTTTTTACTTGTTTTTAATCTGTTTTAAATTCTCGAACGTTAAAGGCTTTATATTATGTTTCATCTTACTGTGACCTGCTCAGAGAGCTTTGGGTATTGGGCAGTATAGAAGTGTAATGAATGAATGGATAAAATCATGAAATGAAATGGATGAATGGAGGGCAGGGAGCATTCCCTCACGCTGGCTTCCTAGTAATGGTACATGGTGCTACAGCATTGCCAAACAGTCAGTGAGAGTAATACATCCTGTCCTCACTCTATGGACTTGTGTTTATGTCAGGGGTACCATTACTGCTGCCAGGACCACAAAACATAAGACATCAGGTGCCATATCTGCCAGGGATACCTTGATGAAACTTCCCCTAGGGTATGCTCCCCATACTATCACCAAAAGTGTTTCTGCTATGTCTTCCTGGAACATAGAGCTTATCACCTAGCTTGGCCCATGGGCTCCTAGATTGTGACAGTGTCTCTCTCTGTCTAAGACATTTACACAGCTATGGCAGCTGCCCCTAGAACAGGTGGCGGTGGGGAAGAACTGACCAAGTTACTTGAAGGACCGCCATCACCCATATCAGCCTGCCCACACTTTAAGATCAGAAAGAGAGGCCCTTCTAATCTGCCCCCCATGAGAGCAGGTGGGTGGGTGACCACACGTGAGAGGGCCTTCTCTGCAGTGGCCCCACACCTTTGGAACAAGTTGCCATTGGAGGTCCTCCATGCTCCATCATTGCAGGCTTTTAAGAAGGCCTTCAAAAATGTATTATTTTACCGTGGCCTTCAGTTAATATAATTGCTGTTGTTGCTGTTGGTGGTGGTATTATTGTATTGTTGGCTTTTATTGTTGCTTTTATCACTATTTTATTATGTTTATGTTTTTATCGCTTTTAATATTTTAACTGCTTTTATGTATGTTATTGCTGTGAGCTGCCTTGGGAGGGCTTCTGCCCTGAAAGGCGGCCAAGAATTTTTTTTAAAAAAATAAAAAATAAAACTAAGTCAGGGTGGGGGCTCGAATGCCCCCATCCAGTCCTTTCTGGGTCAGATAACATGCAGAGTGGCCATGCTCCCTGATATCATTGCCCTCCTGTCCAATCGTTGTCTCTGGGCTGCTTTGCCTGCATCACATCCTTCCCAGTATACTGCTGGGGCTGGGGCTGGGGCTGGGCAGGGAGGGGGGGCCATGTAGGGATGTCAGAGAATTCCACCACGGATCTCGGTGAGGCCAAATGCCAATGCATTCAGGCCCCTGAAATCTGTGGCAGAACGGCCTGCCACCCCCTGCCCCCCCGGATCCCCCCCAGGACGAGACTTACCTGGGGTGGATCTTCCGGGAGGCGTCGGTGTCTGGTCTTTCGACCGGCTGCCGCCGCCACCATTTGTCTTGTAAAAACAACAACAAAAAACGACATGATAGGCTGCATAAAAATTTACGTAGCCTATCATGGCTGGGTTAAAAAGCACACAAAAAAACGCGTACGCAAATGGCGGCGGCTATGGCCGCCGCCATTTGCGTTCCTTATTTTTGGCCGTCTTAGTCTACGTCAATATTTACATAGACTATGATGGCGAAAATAAAGGGGAACGCAAATAGTGTTGTTGTTGTTCAGTCGTTCAGTCGTGTCCGACTCTTCGTGACCCCGTGGACCATAGCACGCCAGGCCCTCCTGTCCTGCGCTCTCTCCCGCAGCGTGCTCAAGTCCATATTCATTGCATCGGTGATGCTATATAGCCATCTCATCCTCTGCTGTCCCCTTCTCCTTTTGCCTTCAGTCTTTCCCAGCATCAGGGTCTTTTCCAGAGAGTTTTCTTTTTGCATTAGGTGGCCAAAATATTTGAGCTTCAGCTTCAGTATCTGTCCTTCCAATGAGCACTCAGGGTTGATTTCCTTTAGGATTGCCTGATTTGACCTCCTTGCAGTCCAGGGGACTCGTAAGAGTCTTCTCCAGCACCACAGTTCGAAAGCATCAATTCTTCGGCGCTCAGCCTTCCTTATAGTCCAGCTCTCACAGCCATACATTACTACTGGGAAAACCATAGCTTTGATTAGACAGACCTTTGTCGGCAAGGTGATGTCTCTGCTTCTTACTATGCTGTCTAGGTTTGCCATAGCTTTCCTCCCAAGGAGCAAGCGTCTTTTAATTTCATGGCTACAGTCACCGTCTGCGGTGATCTTGGAGCCCAAGAAAGTAAAATCTGTCACTGCTTCCATTTCTTCCCCTTCTATATGCCAGGAAGTGATGGGGCCAGATGCCATGATCTTCGTTTTTTTAATGTGGAGTTTCAAACCAGCTTTTGCACTCTCCTCTTTCACCCTCAACAAGAGGCTCTTGAGATCCTCTTCGCTTTCTGCCATTAGGGTGGTATCGTCTGCATATCGGAGGTTGTTGATAATTCTCCCGGCAATCTTAATTCCGACCTGTGATTCATCCAACCCGGCATTTCTCATGACGTACTCTGCATATACGTTAAATAAGCAGGGTGACAATATGCAGCCTTGTCGTACTCCTTTCCCAATTTTGAACCACTCGGTTGTTCCATGTCTGGTTCTTACTGTTGCTTCTTGACCCTCGTACAGGTTTCTCAGGAGACAGGTAAGGTGGTCTGGTACTCCCATCACTTTAAGAATTTCCCAGAGTTTGTTGTGATCCACACAATCAAAGGCTTTAGCGTAGTCAATGAAGCAGAAATAGACGTTTTTCTGGAATTCTCTTGCTTTCTCCATGATCCAGCTAGGGATGGGGGAGAATTTCTCCCCGAAACTTCAGGGGGCCGAGTGCCAATGCATTCGGCCCCCCGAAATGGCGGTGAAATTCTCCCCCCCGCCCCCCCCGGGATGGGACTTACCTTCACGAATGTCCCTCCTGGCGGCGGGTCCCGGCGGCGGTTCATCGGGTCTTCGTCAGGGGCGGGGGCAGCAGCTGGTCCTTCGACCGGCTGCCGCCGCCGCCATTACAAGGAAAGTAAAAAAACAAAACAAAACCCCGTGATAGGCTACGTAACGATTAATGTAGCCTATCACGGCTAGATCTCCAAAGTCAGCCGTCATAGGCTATGTTAATCGTCACGTAGCCTATCACGGGTGACTTTGGAAAAAAAAAAGCGCGTACGCAAATGGCGGCCCCCATAGGGAGCCGCCATTTGCGTTCCTTATTTGGTCCCTGTAGCCTACGTAAAGATTTACGTAGACTACGGCGAAAATAAGGGCAACACAAATAAGGGCAAACGCCCCTGGACAGCTTGGCAAGCAACCAATAAGCACTGTGGACCCTCTCGCTCCTTCCCTGAGCCACCATTCTGTGCAACAATGGTGGCTTGGGCATTTCCAGGAAGGGAATGTTGCATAGATAGTGGCTGTAAAGGGCGATTCACACAACATTACAGGCGTGAATGGGCCATTCCTGCCTGTAATGTTGCATAGATCCCCCTTTATAGCTGCAATCTACGCAACATTCCCCTCGCAGAAATGTCAGAGCCACCATTGCTGTACAAAATGGAGGCTCCGAGAAGGAACGAGTGAGCGGGCAGGCTGCTGCATGCTTGCTGACCACACAGCGGTCGCAGATGGGGCTGGTGAGTGCTACGCGGTCCTCAAATAGGGGTACAAGGTGCCAAGCCTCCATCCCCGTATCGAGCACCCAAGACATCCCTAGCTGCCCCCGAACTCCATTCCATGGCTAGTGGGTTGCATTCTACTTGGTGGGTCACAAGTTGTGTAGTTGTGCTTTAAATACATCAGGCCATCAGCTAAGATATATGACCTACCCTTGAAAAACCATTCACCTCTTCTGTGCCACTTTGATTGGGAACATGGGGAAGGATCATTAGGGGGGAAATTAGTAAACGGGGGGGCACAGCCTTTTTAAAATTCAAGAGCTTCATCTCTAATCAAGTGTTTTCATATGCTTAGTCCTCATAAATCATTCCGAATTTCATTTAAACAACAAAAAAAATCACCAACAAATCCTCCATGAACTTCTTTTTCATTTATAGAGAGGTATTGCTGGAAGAAAAAGCGTGCTGTTTGTTAGAGAGATGGACCTCCAAATGACAATGCTGCCCCTTTATGTTTTTTCTTGGAGGGTTTTAATTACATCAATTTATTACAGGCCTGTCCTGCAAGGCGTATAAAGTGGAGCCCTTCAGTAGATGACATTTGCATCCATCACAATGTGGGACACTTTGACACTCTGCTTGTATTATTCAAAGAATGAGATATGGATCATAAGAAGCAAATGCAAATGAGTCCAAACTGAGCGAGATGGAGACAAAGTTGACCTCCCCTCCCCCCCCCCCGCCTGCACACACACAAATAACTTGTGGCTTTGTGGGGGAGACAGAGCAATCCATGTTGCAGCCCTTGTTAGAGGTTCCTTCCAATGCTTTGGGGTGTGGTGGGGGCTCCCATAGGAATTTTTAGAGTTTATTGGCAAAAAAGAAAAGGAAAAGGTGTAGTTTTCACTAGGGCGGTAGAGCTGCGTTTTGGGCAGACCCCTTTAGACTGCCTGTTGTCAATTCCATGGCTCTGTACAAAAAAATAACATCCATTTACTTAGAAAATCAGTCAGAGCATGCCAGGAAGAAGGGATTAGACAAATTTATGGTGGATAAGTATCAATGGCTGCTAGTTATGATGGCTATATATTACCTCAGCATTAGAGGCAGTATACCTATGTACTTCGGTTGCTGGGGAACATGAGTGGGAGGGTGCTATTGCACTCATATCCTGCTGTTTCTTCCCATAGGCATCGAATTGACCTCTGGGCAAACAGTATGCTGGGCTAGCTAGGCCTTGGGTGGCTCTTCTTATGTTTGTATGCCTTCAGCCAAACACTCTAGTGACCCATAGGGAGCAAGTTGTTTTTCTTTTAATCCGGAGGAGCATTCACTGCTGCCTTCAGTGGTATAGCCCAGGCATAGGTTCACAATATTAGTGGAAACCAAGCCAGAACTCCTAGAAGCTTCCTAGACAGAATCATAGAAGAGTAGGGTTGTTTCCCAGGCCAAATTCAAGGTGTTGGTTTTGACCTTTAAAATTCTATATGGTTCCAGCCCAGCCTATCTCAGGGAGTGCCTCCAGCAGCACCAGACAGGCCGCTTAACAAGATCAGCTTTGGATGGCCTTCTCTCTGTCCCATCAGCCGGGACAGCTAGGCAGGTGAGGATGAGGGAGAGGGACTTCTCTGTGGTAGCCCCCACTCTGTGGAACTCCCTCCCTAGGGAACTCCACCATGCTCCCTCTTTAATGAGCTTCCGCCACGCATTAAAAACGTGGTTCTTCAGGCAGGCATTTGGGGTGGGTTAGGGTATTTTTTATTATGTTTTTAATGTAGAATTTTATTGTTTTAACTGTTTTATTGTTGTACATCACCCAGAGTGGCTGGGTGACCAGCCAGATGGGTGATTAATAAATTTAATAAATAAATAAAATAAATAGGGTTGGAAGGGGCCTACAAGGCCATCAAGTCCAACCCCCTGCTCAATGCTCAAAGCAGCTTCCTCACCATTATCTTTCATAGCTCTCTGAGAGTGCGAGGGCAGTTTACAGGGGCTGTTGATCCTGGAAATCTGATTTCAGAGCTTCCAGCCCCTACATTCCTCACTGATGGTATGGCCAACACATGTCTACTGCTCCTAATCCTCTCAGTCATTTTTGTTGCACAGTTGGGTGTCACACCTAATGTTGTATAGTCTCCCCACCAAGAGTGGAGGTTGGGTCTTTGTCCCAGAAATTTTTCTTGGGCATTTCTTCTGACACAATTATTTGCACAGGATTCCAGCTGGGAGCCAGCTTTCATATCTTTGTCACTCTCTCCCGAAGTGCCAGCTTTGATTCAAGCACCATCTCCACCATCACCTTCATGTTGGCACTCTCCGGCTTTCTTTTAACCGGCCATATGCAGAATTTGTATATGGCTACATCCTCATTTCATAGACAGAAGACCGACATTTTGCAGCTTGGCCCTTAAGCAGAACCTTCTTTGGCTTTTGCTGTGATGGCATGGCTCAACCAATTCTTATATTTCTGCAAAGTTAGTTAAATCCCAAAGCCAGGGTGTGCAATACTAGTAAATGCCTTTGCAATGCAGCCACATGCATCCCTGTAAGGTGGCTGTTAAGGATATTTGTCTACTCACCAGCTAACAAGTCTCCTTTTCCAAGGCAAAACAATTTTTTTTTCTTTTACACCCATTTCTTACAAATCAATATGCTACAACCATATATTCTGCACGAGCACTCTATTTTATGCAGATAACTCTATTTATGCAAATATTATTCAAGCTATAGAACAAAAAATAGGGCCACAGTTGTAGGAAACCAAATATGAAACTGCAATTAGCGCACAACTGAAATCTGGTCTAGGTATATTAATCTAACAATGTAACAATACTGAAACACACTTACAGTCATTTATAATTTTTGCTGAGTTATCTTTTAGTGAAAATGAATAGTGCTTAAACAGAAATAATATAAATGTGACAAAACGATGTAGCTATAATCTTATACATGTAACAGGAGAAAATTTAAACAATAAGTGTATTCATGAAGTCTTTGTAAAATTCTTTTTCCAAAAGTCTTTTCTGAAAGTCTTCTAAGGGCACAATCCTATACACGTTTAGACAGAGAAAAGGCCTACAAGGTGGCTGGGGAATGCTGGGAGTTGTAGGCCTTTTCTCTGTCTAAACATGCATAGGATTGCACCCTAAAAGTCTTTTTCCAAGAATCTTTTCTGAAAGTTTACAAGAACCCGGTATGATCTTGTTTCGCATATATGTAGCTTCTTCAAGGTGAAAAACTATAAAGATATTACAAATATCAAGTCTATGAATGAATTTCTTTAAAATTGAATATAATGTAATTCATTATAATTACACACACAAATATATAAAAAATCATTGTTTCAAATAAACATCAAAATTATTTTTTCAACAATGGGGTTTTTTTGAAATTTTTGAAAATTGTATTGCAATAATTCTTGAAAAATAATGTTGGTGTTTATTTGAAACAATGATTTGTGTGTGTGTGTGTGTGTAATTACAATAATAATTTATAATGAATGTTGGTATATTCAATTTTCAAGAAATTCATTCATAGACTTGATATTTGTAATATCTTTAAAATTTTTCACTCTGAAGAAGCTCTTTTTCTCTATATATATATGCAAAACAGGATCATACCGAGTTCCTGTAAACTTTCAGAAAAGACTCTTGGAAAAATACTTTTAGAAGACCTTCAGAAAATACTTTTGAAAAAAAGAATTTCACAAAGTCTTCTTCAATATACTTATTGTTTAAATGTTCTACTATTACATGCATAACATTATATCTACATCGTTTTTTTCACATTTATATTTCTGTTTAAGCACTATTCATTTTTACTAAAAGATAAATCAGCAAAAATTATAAATGATAGTGTTTTAATATTGTCACATTATTAGATTAATATACCTAGACCAGTTTTCAGTTGTGCACTAACTGCAGCTTCATAATATTATGCAAGCCCTATTTGTTTATATAGGGGTAGATATGTCTATTGTTCTATGGGCCAGTTCTCCATTAAGACTGGAGTGGAACAGAAACCTTTCTGAAATGGAGGTTAACTAGATGATGTGTTTGGGCATTTATGAACAGCTTCAACGATGGGCCTCACATGCAGATTTCTAGCTGCCATTCATGCTGCCTTGTGGGCATGAGCAGCGGGACATCTTGATTTCCTCTGAAGCACTCCCAAGAGTTTTAAACATAGCAAGCGCCTTCAACTGAAAACTGATGTATTTCAGGAGGTAAGACTGCTCAGATCTGTACGATCTGACCTGCAAGTCCTGTCTGATACATGCAAGTCATCACCTAGTCATGAACTGGCATGTGTGAATTCACTCTTAGCTTCTCACAGCACTTCTCCACAGCTAAGGCTTATTTATTTTATTTTACTTATTTCATTTCTATACCGCCCAATAGCCAAAGCTCTCTGGGTAGTTCACAAAAATTAAAACCAAAGGCTTTAATGCTCAAAGCTATGATTTGCATACAAGTCCTTTTCTGCTTTATTATTATTATTCATTTCCTTCAGTGCTTCAGTCCTATTCCCTTTGGATAAATATTCATGACTTCTTTGGTCATTTTTGTTTTAAAATTCTGGCCTCTCCTTTGTCTTGAACTCTTTATACATCTCTAAAAGACTGTATTTTTCATGGTAGAACAATAAAATTGTACCATCGTCCTGAGGAAAACATAATAATACATTCATAGGCATTTGTACAGACTGGGCTAAGAGCCAACCATTTCTACCTTCAGAGCCACTTAAACCTCCTTAATTTTATTATTCATGCTTCAGAATTACTGCTTTCTCTCTCTCTCTCTCTCTCTCTCTCTCTCTCTTTCTTTCTCTCAACATATCAGGTAAAATAACTCCCTTTAATGCAATGTTAGATATATTCCTTAGGCTGGATCCAGACTTAGGGCTCAATCTTATGGCCGCTAGTCATCAGCTAAACGGCCATAGGATAGGTTGGTTCCTGGGAACTGATCCTGGAGCCCATGCTCCGAGCTTGGTTCCCTGAGAACCGATGTCCACCCCCTCCCACGCTGCCTCGTAGGCAGTGCGGATCGGCCCTGCGATCTGCGCTCATTAAAAGGAGTGTGGAGCAGTGGAAACGGGGCGTTCTTGTTGGCAGGCCGGGGCAAGGAGGATGGAAATGCCTTTTCAATAGGGATGTACGAAACCCCCCTCACCTGGCTCCCCCGGGTTCTGCTGGGGGGGGAGGCGCTCCGTCCCTCCCCCCGGAATCCTCCCCCCCCCGGAATCCTGGCCGGCCGGCTCCGCTCCGCGGGGATTCCTCGGAGCCGCCGGCCGGCTCCGTCAGCAGCCGGACATCCAGCCACTGGCTAGCAGGGATGCAAATGGTGGCGGCTGTAGCCGCCGCCGTTTGCGTCCCTGTATTCAGCCGTGATAGGCTATGTAAAGACTTACGTAGCCTATCACATCTAGGTTAAAAAAACAAACAAACGTGTATGCAAATGGCGGCGGCTACAGCCGCCGCCATTTGCATTCCCTATTTTTGGTTGTCTTAGTCTACGTAAATATTTACGTAGACTAAGACGGCGAAAATAAGGGGGAACGCAAATAGCATCCGCTACGCTATTTGCGTTCCCCCTTATTTTCGCCATCTTAGTCTACGTAAATATTTACGTAGACTAAGACAACCAAAAATAGGGAACGCAAATGGTGGTGGCCATAGGCGCCGCCATTTGCGTATGTGGGTTTTTTTGTTTTTTTTTTAACCCAGACATGATAGGCTACGTAAGTCTTTACGTAGCCTATCACGAATGGGGGAAGGAAAAAAAAAAGAGGCTGTAAATGGCGGCGGCAGCAGCCGGTCGGAAGACCAGCCGCTGCCGCCGCAGCCGCCGCTGGAGCCGCCGCCGTCCAGAACATCCGCCCCAGGTAAGTCTTGTCCCGGGGGGGATCTGCGGGGAGGGGGTGGCAGGCCGTTCCGCCACGGAGTTCGGGGGGCCGAATGCACTGGCAATCGGCCTCACCGAGATCCGTGGCGGAATTCTCTGACATCCCTACTTTTCAACGCTTCCTAAACATTGTCCAGTGTCCGCACCCCCACCACTCTGATTTCCCATGGCTAGACAGCCAAAATCAGCTGTCTAGCTATGAATGCAGGGCGGCCGAAGCGCAGAGGGGAAGATCCCCTCCGTGCCGCTCCTGCCCTGCACTGAATAGGCAGTTGTTGCCTCTGAGTTTGAAGGTGGCTGTCTATCCTGATGGGATTGTGTCCACAGTCATGCTTAGAGTATACCTATTGAAATCAATGGAATGCAATTTGGTAATAACTAATTCCATTTCCTTTTATTTTGATGGGTATACTCTAAAAATAACTGAGGGCACAATCCTACACATGTTTAGACAGGAGAAAAAAGCCCTACAACTCCCCGCATTCCCCAATCAGCATGTGTGTGTTTGCGCACGCTGCAACTATTCAGATGATAAACTGCTCCACTTATCATCATCATCATCTGAGAGAGTGATTTCTGGGGTTGCCTATATACTGATAATATATTTTGAGAGAAGCTCTAAACTAGGGCATATGTCACACACCTAAAAGGCAAACCCCACAGTATCTAAAGGGAGTTACAGGAGACCGGGTGCGGGTGGAGTTTAAGACTGGAGACAGACAGCTGGGGACACGTTCCCCTTGGTGGAAGTGAAGTGGTCACTGGAAGGGGAGGGCAATCAGCAGTGGTAGGAGCGTAGTTGTCCCCATGACACATAGTTACCTCTGAAAATGATAGCCACAGAGTAGTCCTTTCTCCATTTCTGTAAAGTCTAAAATGGTTGACCCCATGTTGTTATAAGACTGCATTTCCCATTTCCCCATATTCTGGGCTGGCTGTGGGAATGGAAATATGGAGTATCCTGATGTTAGGATGTAAGTTAAACTGTACTTGATATTTCAGAGTAGAAGGAAGGAACTAGAGGCATTGAACATGCACGTGTGAACCAATTTATGGAGATTTGCAAATGTGCCTTTTGGGTGTACACCTCATCTTGTTTGGGGTGGGAAGCAAAAAACAACAACAACAACACTGGTGTGAGAAATATATCATTGGGCCCAATCCAGGTAAAGATAAACACTTTTAAGGCCCACTAGGTCCTGATGCCAAGGAACTATCTGGCTAATTTCCAATTAGAGATGCCACAGTTATCCTGGTAAGTTTGATTTTTGTCAGGAGCTGCTAGGGCACAAACTGGGAGCTTTGGGGTTGGTGTAGGGCTGTACGCTGTGGTGAGACATTGGACTGCGTGCTGCCTGCAGCATCAGCCTAGGCTAACCTTTCCCAACATGATTGTCTCCAAACATGTGATACTACAACTCTGATAACCTCTGATAATTGGCCATGTCAAATTTGACATGCCTGGGTCATGTCAAATTTTATTGAATAGATCTTTAGACCATTTCAAACACAATCACACATTAAAAACAAAGTGAATACATGCATCTTAAAATGTAAAACTAACATAAAAGAATCTAAGATTGAAGTAATAAGATATTAAAATATTTTTTAAAAAATATGGATACCTTTTAATAAAATGAGGTTTTATGAACCCATTGAGACCCTTAAAAGCTGTAACATGGCCCATTTAAGCAGACAAGTTTTCCTTTTCTTTTTTCCTTAAACTGGCTGCCATAACCACAAAGAGGACAACCTCTGAGTCACAAACTGGTTACATCAATCCTTGTATGAAAAAATTCAGCTTGACCTCAACCGCCCAGTTTCACATATGGTGAGGGAGAGAGGAAGAAAGGGAGATGAAAAATGTTCCCTACAACTGGAATATAAAACCAAGCTTCCAGTAAATAGTGGACCAGCTCTTCCACTTCAGATGCACCACTAAGGATGTTCAGGAGTTTCTGTTCAGGAGTCCGGCAGACCGCCCCTGCCCCCCCCCGAGCCATTCTCTCCAAGCCCCTGCCTCCACTCGACACCCCCCCCCCCAGCTTGCTGAGCCACCTGCATTTACCTGGGCTCTGTCCTCCACCGATATTGCCATGTTGCAAAAAAAAAAAAAAAAAACCCCACAAAACCCCCCACACCATATGCCTGTAATCTTGTGTATATGGGCAATTAATGGTGCCATTTTACATATAAGTCTGTGCACATTTTTGCGATCACCATGTATTTTTTCTCAACATGGCAATCGTGGTGGAGGAGGATGGGGCCCAGGGAAGTGTGGGTAGCTTGGTGAATGGGCATGGGGCTTGAGCACAGGACCAGGGGTGTGCAAGAGGGAGCAGGGGTCAGGTGGGCACATGGAGAACCTGGACAAGGGGTGGGGGCACTAGTCCATCCCTATGCACCACGTGTGTGAAGTCTGTCTTGCACTGGAATGCCCCTGAATCTTCCTTGTTGCATCATCGTGTCCTTTTGCTCAAATTGAAGATGAATAAAGGCCATGTGTTGATCCCTTTTCACTGAGAAGCAGATAGCATTTTTCTTCCTGAAATTGGGTTTTAGCCCTCACTAACCATTTCATGGACCTTGTGTTTGATAGAGTGGCTAAACCTGCATCGGACTGATGGAATTTTGAGTCCCAGATATCTAGAAGACACCAGTTTGGGGAAGACTGGCCTAGGAAGTTTAGTACACTCAGGCCCTGGACTGACTTGGCCCACCAAGACTGGGCATTAGGTCTTCCTGAACAAGAAGAATATAAGAGCACTGCCAGTGAATCTTTGCTTGAGCAGCACAGTTCTTCCTCAGGTCTGGTGTGTTCCTGTCTGCTTTTGTTGTCCTTTGGTCTTGAGCACTGGCTCATTCCTTATTCCTGATTTACTCTTTTGGTCCTCACCTCTGGCTAGCGGTGTGCGAATCAGCAAAACTCAAGCTTGCCAAAGTGCTCCAAATTCCATCTCGAAGTTTGTACCAACTCAAGTCCATATCAGATTGTGAGCTTTGTTCCCCCCCCCCGCTTTTCTCATGAAAATCTGTGCATATTTTTCCAAATGTATACATCAACTGTGCACATCTTTGAAATGTATGCATTCTTCTCCCATTGATTAAAGTGCATTTGTGTGCATTTTTCAAAAGTACACACTTTTTCATGCACATTTTTTTTTCAAATGTATGCATATGGTCAACCACATTTCTTTTTTGGGCTGCGAATCACATTGTCACAGCTTGAAAATGGATGGACTTCAACCACAAATTGCGTCTGATTCTGTGTTCAGTCCCAATGGTACGAGATGGATGAAGCCTGATCAAAACTGAACTGAAACAAATTTCTCATTCATCTCTACTTTTGGCTGGCCCTTTGGTCCTAATGACTGGCTTCATCCAATGCCTCCTTCTTCTTGGCATACTTCAGACTGCTTCCCATGACCTAGCCCTGACAATTTCTAGCATGGACAGAGTATTATCATAAACCCACCATTGCCACCTATTTGATCTGCTTTATATTCAGTCAGGACAAATAAATAGATTTGCACATTCTTGCTCAAGCTAGCTGGGGATTTAAGAATGATACATCCAAAAATGCACATCCCACTGAAAGGAATGGACAGCGTCCACATTTCAATGTGCATCCTGATGCACATCTGCTTTATGCCTTCACTTCTGAAAAGCAAGGATATCTGAGACAACCTGTAGAGTGTTTGTGGCTGAGATGGTGGGAGAGGAAAATGGAAAATGCTGTAGAAATCAAAGGACAGGGTTGTCCGATGCTTAACTCCAATCAGTTTGTCAAATTCAGACTCCATCCACTCTCTGTTGCTTCTTGACTGTCATTGTCTCTTAAGGGCTATCAAACTGCAATGCTCCAATGACAGAAGAAGCCACAAGTCACTCCCAGATTTTCCTCTAGGTCCCACTCTTAATGACACAGCAGCTTGCTGGCCTAGATTGTACCTAACAATCCTATTTTTTCCAGCCCACAGTCTTGCGCTTTCCATAAGAACATAAGTAGAGCTGTGCTTGATCAGACTAAAGGCCCATCAAATCTACCATTCTGTTCCCACACTGGCCAAATAACAGATGCCCATGAGAAGCCCACAGGCTGGACATGAGTGAAACAGCACTCTCCCACTGATATTCCAAACAATTGGCATACAGAGGCATACTGCCTCTGATACTGGAGGTAAAACATAGCCATCCTGTCTAGCAGCCATTAGTAGCCTTACACTCCATGAATTTGTCTAATTCCCTTTTTTAAAGCCATCCAAGTTGGCTTTACGTTCACTTTAAATTCACTACAACTTTTGGTAGCGAATTCTATAGTTTAACAAAGCACTGTGTGAAGAAGTACATTTTGTCTTTCCTGAATCTCCCCTCATTCAGCTTCCTTTCTTGCTCAGTAGCTCTCATTAATTGTTCCCTGTCTTCTCACCATGTTTCCTAAATCTTCATTCTCTTTCATTTACCACTACCCAGGTCCATCTTTCTCTGCCCATTGCTTAGTCTGCACCTTTCCTTCAGCCCCTTTGTGTACGTTGTGCTCTCTAACCCCCTTTCCCCCTCTATGTCATGGGACCTCTTTCCGCAGCCTGCCTAACAAACCAAATTCTTTTTCTAGGGCTATGTTCGGTTTTAATCCCACAGTGAACTGGCAGCTGTTCTTTCCTCACAGAAGCTGAGCTGCAAACATCCTAAAACTTTTGTTCCCTGAGCATGTGGAATGTTTATGAACATTCCATCCCAGCTCAGCCAGTTGGTATCAGCAGCTTCACTGCCACCAGCACAATACAGTAGAGAGAGATGATTTTAGAGGCTCAGTTAAGTACATGTTAAATCTCTCCCACTGAAATCAGTGGGTCTTAAAAGTGCTTAACTCTGACTGGAACATGCACTTTGTCTTTGAAGAAGCAGGCTATTGTGTACTTTGTAAACCAACATTTTCCACCAAAAAAAACCCCTTTTTAAAGCCACAATGCAGGTGTCAGGGAAGAATGTAAATTATGGGGAAACCGGGGTTATAAAAGGTGGCATTCCAGGCATATTTTCAAAGCTCTTTATAATTAGGGGTTGTGAGAGAAGCTGGTTGAACAGTGATCTTCAATTGATGCCTTCAGATCTCTTCAATCACTGCAATGCACAGCCTCATTAGACATTCGCCAAGGATGCAAAGACCACAAATTCACCTTGTTAATAAAAGAAATTGTCATGTCTCTGTGTAACCAGAGTCAATTATCTCTGATGTTAGCCGCTACCAAAGATAAGAATATGGTAAGCACATGTCAGCTGGAAGGTTGTGGTTCATACAGCACTTTCATATTTGGAATATGTCAAAAAGTAATTTACAAAGTGTGCGTGTGTGTGTGTGTGAGAAGAGACTGACTGACTGCAAGGTTCCACCTGAAATAAATGGGATTTACTAGTAAATCCCTCATGATTCTGATGACATTTAAAACCCTTTCAACGATGTGTAGTTGCTGGTTTTATCTGCTGGCTCCTTGTGGCTTTATTGCTTGATTTTAAGTTGTTTCCATTTGATTGAACTGTATTGATTGTTGCAAGCCGCCTTGAGGGTGTTTGTGTCAAAAGATCAGGTGTAAATCAAATCCTAAGCTTAGCACTCATATTGAGCTTTAGTGCAGGGGTGGGGTACCTGGGCCCACCAGCTGTTCTTGGACTCTAACTCCTATCAGCCCCAGACAGCATGGCCAATGGTTGGGGATCATGGAAGTCAGAGTCCAACAACAACCGAATTCTATCTCTAAGCCCGTTCTGACTTGAGTCTGTATCAGATTGCAATATTTTCATGCATGTCGTTTCAAATGTGCATTAACTGTGCACATCTTTGAAACATACACATTCTTCTCCTATTGCTTAAACGATATTTGTATGCATTTTTCAAAAGTATGCATTTTTATGCATATTTTTCAAATGTATGCATGTTGTCGAACACATTTGTTTTGGTCTACGAATCACACTGCAAGCTCAGAAATGTATGGATTTCTGCAGGATTCACCTGCAGGTTGTTTCCAAGTCTGTGTTCAGTCTGGAAGGTGAGAACTGGGAAAAACCTGATCAGAAATGAACGGAAACAAATTCTTAATGCATCCCTATTCTGAAGGGCCTCAGGTTCCCCTCCCCTGACTTACTGTGTTCAAAATGCTTCACATATATTACTTTGGATTCTGTGGCAACAACCCTACAGCTGAAATATCACCAAGGTGTGAAGAAGATGAGAGGCAGCAGAGGCAATAGGAACCTCCCTATCTTCCCTGCAGCTCTAGCACAGTTTGGGATGGTGGATCAGCTTCCCCCAATCTGGTGCCCTCCAGATGTGTTTGATGACAAACCCTATCATCCACATTCTGGTTGGGGATGATGGAATTTATAGTCCAAGACATCTGGAGGGCACCAGGCTGAACTCATGCAATTAGTTGATGCTTTCTACCTTCCTACAGTGTGCTGAAAGCCATGGAAGCAATGGCTGGTTGTGGAGGCACCCTCCCTGCCACCCCCCACCCCATGGTATAATCTGTAAACTTCATTCATGTGTGGATCCCCCCCTGCCACAAGAACCATAGAAAGAGGGGCCCAACTTTGCATCCTACAAAAATGAGCCTTCTTGGGGAGGGCGTTCCATAAAAGGCATGCCAAAACTGAACAGGCCCTCTCTCTTGTAGCTACCTGCCTAATTTTCCTCAGCAAGGTCACTGAGAGGAGGGCCTCTGAAGAAGACCAAGCAGGTACATCTAGGTGGAGACGTTCCTTTAGATACTCTAGTCCAGTCAAGACCAAAAGTCAAGACCAACACTTCAAATTGGGCCTTGAAATTGGTTGGAAGCCAGTGCAGCTGGCAAAGCAGTTGTGTCACATGATCATATTGTGGAGAGCCAGCGTGGTGTAGTGGCGAGAGTGCTGGACTGGGAGTCGGGAGATCCGGGTTCTAGTCCCCACTCAGCCATGGAAGCTCACTGGGTGACTTTGGGCCAGTCACAGACTCTCTCAACCCACCCCACCTCACAGGGCTGTTGTTGTGAGGATAAAATGGAGGAGGAGGCGGAGGATAATGTAAGCCGCCTTGGGTTCCTTAAGGAGGAAAAAAGGAGGGATATAAATGAAATAAATAAATAAATAATATTGGGCAGTCCCAGTAAGTACCCTACCAGTTCTGTTTCAAAGTCACTGAAGCCTCCAAGCCCTCTTCGAGGTTAGCCCCATGTATAACACCTCCCCAACTGGGGGGTGCCCAAATAGTTTTGTGTAGCTTTGGCTCCATCCGAGTTTAGTGGTGGCCTGCAGCAAAGCAGATGCACCAGGGACCAAGAACTCAACAAACATTTATAGTCACTGCTGGCTGGATTGAAAATCTAAGCAGACCCCCCCGCCCATCAGCCCCAACTGATATGAGAGAGTGATAATGCTACAGCTGGAATTTCCTTCCCAGCAATGCAATGATCCTGTGGAAATTACATCTGTCAGTTTCCACTAGTGTGGGCACAGCATCTATAATTAGCAGCTAAAAATAATTACAATCTTGCAGAAGATAGGCAGCCGTGTAAAACATGTAAGCATTCAGCCTTGCCTGTTGCAGCATCATTAATAAGATGTGTAATCTCCTTCCTGGGGAAGGGAGGTAGAGAGCACCTGATTCGCTGTATGGATATTGGGTTTATTAAACTGGGAGTCTTCAGTGGCAAAAACGCAAGGGGATATGGATTGAACTGAGTGGGGGATATTGGTATGTTAATAAAACCTTAATGCTTAATTGGATCCTTTCTCTGCCAATTCAATTTCCTTCTTTTGCCTCCTCTTTCACTTTCTGCTTCTGCCAGTCCATCTTATTCCTAGGCATGGGAATTAATAAATGTGAGGCTTGAATGATGGTTCAAATAACTGGGGTTTCAGCTGTCTTTAGAAAGGTAGAGCATTGGGGCACAGAAATGCAGCAATCCAGTTTTAGTCCCCCACTCTGAGCAAAAGGTTCTCAAGAAAACTAGTATGAAATCATACTCTCACAACAAAGGGGAGCTGACAAACAGGTGCCCCTCGCTAACCTTTTTTTTTTAGATGCTACAAGACACAAAGTAATTCCATCAAGAAGTTTTTTCCCTACATATTTGCCCAATTCACATCTCCTGACCCTTTCAGAGAGCTGAAACAGAGCCATGTCCCCAATTCTGCATTTTTGCAAGCTTTCTGTTGTAGCTCATCTCAGACCCCAAAAGTGCACATTAGAGAAAGTGTGCACAAAATGCAGATATTTGAGAAAAGTGCACACAACATTGCATTTCAACAATGTAAGGATCTGGTGGGGCAATGTGTATGTTTTAAAAGAAAATGTACACAAAAAATGCATGGCAGAAAATGTCACCCAGGCCAGAAATGTACAAACCTGGGCAGAAAGAAACAGGATTGAATGAGCTTGACCTCAAAAACCGGGCAATCCTGGCAAGACCAAGATTAACAGATCTGTCCATGAAACCCATATAGCTGCCACTGAAACAGCAATCTCATATCTCTTTTTCTGCTGTCTCCCAGTGATGTCTAGTTACAGATAATATGTGATGTCACGTCCTTGCTCTGCTAGATTTCTTGCCCCACCTCTACTTGATAGTCTGATACTTTGCTGGATTGAAAATCTAAGCAGGCTAGGAAAACCAGTAACTGTGACTTCATTTCTTATTTATCTGGTATTTATTAATGATATTTAGGGAGCAATCCTACCAGGACAGGCAGCTGCCTCCAAACCTGGAGGTGACCGCCTATCCAATGCAGGGCAGGAGAAGTGTGGAGGGAATTACCCCCCCCATGCTTCAGCCACCCTGCATTTGCAGCTAGACAGCCGTTTTCAGCTGTATAGCTGTGGGAAGGTGGAGTGGGAGCGAGCGGCTGCCAGACGACATGTTGGATGTGTCATACCAGCATTTCCACCTTCCCCACCCCGGAACACCTGATTTTTGCTGCTCCTCACTCCTCTTCCAAGCGCGGAGAACGGGGCTGTTCTGAGCTGCCTGCGAGGCAGTGCGGAGGGGAGGGGAAATCAGTTCTCAGGGAACCGACCTCAGGGCGCAGGCCTGGAAACTAACGTATCCGATGGCCATCTAGCCGCTGACTAGCGACCATAGGATTGCTCCCTTAATAGAGCAACCTTTCAGTCCCCAAAGTACCTGCACGGCAGCTTACAATGAAATTGTGTTTTTTTAATCACTTTCATTTTTAGAAAAGCATTTATTTTTTTAAAAAATGATTAATTCAGCAACATTACCGGGGGGGGGGGGGATAGACCATCAAATACATAGCTGCAACCTACCAGGTGCAGTCTAATACAAACTCAGCCCAAAGTCTCCTTGAATAACGAGGTCAGTGTTCACTGAAAGGCAAGCGATGACCGAGCTGGACAGTTCTTTCTTGGGATGATGCCCCATAGTCATGGCCCCTTGACTGAAGAGACCCTGTCTAGTGTTTACCCACTTCACTCCTTAATGCAGAAAATCATGGAGTGAGTCCTCAGCTGCTGACCTGAGGCAGTATTTAAGTCCAAGGCTGTGCAGGAATCGAAAATTATCTAGCAGGATAGTGTTATGGTCCTGGACTCTGTTCCCTTGTCCCAAGAAGACTCCAACCCTTCATTCTCGGGAAAAGCCATTTCTGAGTTAATGGTTCAGGGAGAAGACTCAGTTATAGAAAAAGAGTTATGAGGCTTCCACCTCCTTAGGACACAGTTCCCTAAGAAGACCCCCAGGGACCTCCCCCCTCCCACCAACACATGCTGAAGACAGACACTAAAACAGACAAGGTCTTTTTAAGAGAAAATACCTTAGTCAGTGTGGAGGCGGGGCTAACCAGCCTGAAGGAAGCCACACCCCTGCTCAAGGCTCAGTCAGGACCAGCAAGCTGGAGGGTACAAGGCTGGGGAAGTCTGCTTTAAGCTCCCTTGTCCCCTTTTGATTCCTGCACAGTACTGGAGGACAACGGAAAAGAAGAGGTTGGGCTGCTGTTTTCGCCATCAAAGCTGCTACTGTCTTTAATTTAAGCCTTAGATGGTCTCCTGAGTGATGCCTGTCTGGAAAACAAGCAATGCAACCCCAGGCCAATCAAATGAATAGGTTGCACAGGTGAACCTTTTGTATCAGTCATTTCCATTCTCTTTGTCATCTGATCAGGTGAACCCGTGCAGGTGCTGAGCTGTTGTATGGACTGGCTAGATGAATAAACTGACGCTGGATCCTGACAAGATGGAGAAATTGTGGGTAGATGGTTCTCGGGTCCAGGGAAGCAGAATTCAACTGTTTTGTACGGGTTTTCACTCCCCTTAAAAGAGCAGGTTCTCAGCTTGGGAGTGCTCCTAGATCCTGCTTTTTGTCACTCAAGGCCTAAGTGGCTTCTGTGGCTCAGAAAACTGGTTCATCAGGTGTGGCTGTACTTGCACAGGGATAATCCAGCTGTCACTATCCATGCTTTCATAACCTCCCAGCTAGACTACTGTAATGAGCTTTGTGGGGGGTTGCCCTTGAAAATGACCTGGAAGCTTCAATTACTTGACAGTCCAGCTGCCAGAATTGTAATTGGTGCTTCTTCCTATATCAGCCTGCCCATGTCTTAAAAGAAGCTTTCCTTCTCAGAAATGGGCTATGTAATCACAGAGGCCATGGCTTTCTCAGTGGCAGTACCATGGCTTTGATGGGATTATTTGGTATTGCTGCCTCCTATTAGAAAGGCAGTTAGCTGAGAAAAACAAACAAACAAAAAACAAGAAGGCAAAACAGAATGAGCATTTACCAGTCCCACATGCACAGAAAGGCTAAAAGGAATCCACGCCTTTCTTTAGTGAAGAAAACAGCTTTACTCACAAGTATTCTTGCACATAAATGTGGGTACAGTGTAGGGTTTCAAAAAGGAGTTTGTTCAGCCCATTTCATGTTCTTTTACACAGACAGGAGCGAGAGCACAAGCTATGTTCTCCCAGCAATGGAGGAAGGTCAGAGAGAGAGAGAGAAAGTGGAGGGGGGAAGGAAGGGCAGGAGCAGGAAGCCACACTGTAGGCTATAGAGATCCTAAGCCTAGCTATGCCCCACATTCCCATGCATTAACTAGCTAACTGCAACACTGCCCCCTTCCTGTAACTTGCAGAGGAGGTTGCAATATTCCCAACAGGCCTTAGAGCGGCCTCCCTGAAGATGTATTCCTGACACTTGCTTTACAATCTTTTCAGCACTGAGTTCATGTGTTTTTATTTGCTCAGACAGTTTAATTTGTGTAATTCTTCCGTCTGCATTATAATTTTTATTTGCTATCTTTTGATAGGGTTGTTAATGTTAGTGTTTTATTTTGTTGTATTGCATTGTATTAGGGCAGAGGCAGGCAACTTTGGAGGGGGGGGCGCATTGGCTACCCCAGAACTCTGCCTCTGCCACACACCCTCCCACCACTGCCAGAATCCCAGAGATTCTTCTGGCAAACAAATCATGTGGGGAGCACTTTGTTTCCAGCAGACTGGGGCACCCCACAGCCCACCAAACAGCTGGGTGCCCCAGTCTGCTGGGAAACAAGGCATGTGGTTGCTGCACTGGAGTTTAGGGGTGGTGCTGGTGGCAATGATGGAGGCAGGGACTGTGTGTGTGTGTGTGTGTGCGTGCACAAATGGCCATGCCAGGCCACATGCATGACCCACCCTTGTATTAAGATTTAAATAATATATTACTTATATTGTTGTACATGGTCCTGGAATCTGATTTGATGAAGGGGGCAGTGAAATGTGTTAAATAAAGGAACAAATCCCCTCTGTGTGCACTCAAGAGAACCACCCTGGGCGTTAGACTTTGGATGAAAGTGCCACGGTGGGAAACAAACTTTGGCCAACGGAGTATTGAGGGAGCGTGTGCATTGTGGAGGTAAAGGCTGAGGTTAAAACACACACACACACACACACACACACACACTTTTGCCCACTGTGCAGCATACTTGTAACTACCTATCAAGCCTCATTATTGGTTGCAGTGGAAATAAAAGCTGACACTCCTCCCTAGGGCGAACGATATTAAAAGAAAAATTTGCAATTACATTCGTTTAAAGTTTAAGCTTCCAGCAGCGGTTCAGGCATGGGAACAGTGCGTGGGGGTGGATGCTTGTTCCCTCACATCTGAAAATGTCAAGAAAGGGGCTTTATTTATTGAAGCAATGCAGCCTGCCCCATCTTGAAGGCACTGGATAGGTGAAAAAAAAATCAAGAAATTGAAACAGAGAAAATACATTAACGTGTGTCACAAGCCTAGCAATATGAGTGTCATGGTTTCCTTGAATAATCCAGCCAGTGTCTCATACAGCTGAACATACATACTATTACATGAAAGTGGATGCCCCTAGGGATGTCTGAACGCACTCCCGTCTGGGTTCTCCCTGCTTGCCGGTCCCGTCCCGGGGCCTCATTCGAGCCCCTCCCATGCTTGGTGAGCAGCCTGCACTCACCCCAGTGGCCTCGTTGAGCTCTGCAGTCACCTTTAAAAAAAATTAAAATAAAATGGCGATGGCAAAACTGCACATGTTTTTGTATGCATGGAAATGCGCATTTTTGCAAATGAGCATATCCTCATGTGTGAATTTTTTGCAAAGGTGTATATTTGTGCGCGTGTGAAAATGTGCATTTTTGAAAATGCACATTTTCTCATAAACTAATATGCATTCAAAAATGCACATTTTCTCATACACTAATATGCATTCAAAAATGCACATTTTCTCATACACGAATATGCACATTCACAAAATGCGCATTTTTGTGTGTGCACAAATAAGCACATTTTTGCAATCACCATTTTATTTCTCAGCAAATGCCAACCACGAAGCTTGACGAGGCCACCAAGGTGAATGCAGGCCATTCACCAAGTGTGGGCAGGGGGCAAGCAGGGGTGTGGGCAGGGTTGGTTCCGCCAGATTCCTGGACTGAATTGGGCACCTGCGCCATCCCAAGATCACCCCTGATCTTTCTGGATAGCAGTTAAGAACTCCTAAATGTCCAGAGGAATTATGGATTGTTGGATAATTCTAATAGATATGTTACCTACGGTTCAGTGAACACAGCAAGTGGGGATGCTAAACTCTGCTCCTCCCCATACATGTTAATTTAATGTCTGAATAGGGAATGCTTTGTCCAAGCAATCAAGAACATGATCAGGGTTTCTGGGAAAGGCCAGCATTTAGTGTTCAGTAGGAATGGGCATAGAAGCAGTACTCAGACTCATCAAAGTTCTCTGAATTCCACTTCAAAGCTCGTGTCCATATTAGATTGTGAACTTCATTTCCCCCCTTTTTGCATGAAAATCCATGCAAAATTTCATGCATTTTCTCCAAATGTATGCATTCTTCTCTCATTGATTATAGCATATTTGTGTGCATTTTTAAAGTATGCATTTTTCATGTGCATTTGCCAAAAGTATGTATGCTGTCAAACACATTTTTTGATCCACAAATGACATTGCAAACTTGGAAATGTGCAGAGCAGACTTAAACTGCAGATTGTGTTTGAGTCCATGTTTGGTCCGGAAGGTGTGAACTGGTAAATCCTGATAAAAATGAACTGAAACTCATTTCTGCTACAGCCCTCGTGCTCAGTGGCAGAGCACGTCCTCTGGATGCAGAACATCCTAGGTTCAGTTTTATTTATTTATTGTTGTACACCCAAGGTGGCACACACCAATGAAATCCCATATAGTTAAAACCCAAACCATGGTAAAACAGCAACAAGTCATGGGGAATGGCGGGAAGGAGGACGTGTCATCCGCATGCTCTTTTGGCATTTGCAATAACACCCACGGTCGAGACCTTAGGCCGCGAGCTGCAGAAAGTTCCGTGTGCTTGGCTAACTGCACTGAGAGTAGGCCAGGAAGGAGCCTGGGGAAGGAGCCTGGGGAAGGAGGACCAGCCAGCAGCTGCACCAGGTGGAACCTGAGCCTGAGCCTGCTTCTGCCCCCGCCCACAGGTACTTAAGGCGGGGCTGCCAGAGGCTGCTTGGGAAGGAGCACTTAGCGTTGCACTTGGAGTCGCGTAAGATCTGAAGACCTACCCACCTGCCTCTCCAGAGACACCAGCAGCCACAATACCAGCATCAAATAGCAGCAGCAGCAGAGGGCAGCAGCTTTAAAGACAAGGGGAAAGGGGCAAACGTGGACTTTATCTGCTCCTTCTTAGCTGCTGTTCTCTTTTATCTCTTTTATCTTTTATATTCTTTTAAACTGTTGTACATTTTATATCCTAATCATTTTAATATGTGCCTGGGAGGACTATTGGGCAACTCAGGGGGTCGGGGAGGTGCCACCATAACTGTGGTCACGGGCAGGGGGAGGTATGGCATTGGGGGATTAACAGGCCAGCTGAGGAGAAGAGGGGCTAGACACCTTACAGCTGTCCCCTCTTCTCGTTCTTCCCCCAACCTGATGGTTCCTGGCAGGCTTACCAGTCTGCCCTCGGGTCTGGTGGTGCTGCTGCTGAATGCCAGGTCGGCCCAAAATAAAATCTCCCTCATCCATGATTTGATTGTGGGTGAGGGGGCTGACCTGGCATGTATTACTGAGACCTGGGTGGGGGAACTGGGAGGGGTCACTCTCTCCCAGTTGTGCCCTCCTGGGTACTTGGTGCAGCACCAACACCGACTTGAGGGTCGGGGAGGGGGGGTTGCCGTGGTCTATAGGAATTCAATCTCCCTCTCCAGGCTTCCTGCTCATTCGAGTGCAGATCTTGAGTGCTTGTACCTTGTGTTGGGTACCCGGGACAGATTAGGGATTCTGTTGGTGTACCGCCCACCCCGCTGCCCATCAGACTCCCTGCCTGAGCTGATGGAGGTGGTCTCGGATTTGGTGTTGAGGACCCCCAGGATGATGGTCCTGGGGGATCTCAACTTCCATGCCGAGGCCGCTGTATCCGGGGCGGCTCAGGACTTCATGGCCGCCATGACAACCATGGGGCTGTCCCAACATGTCATCGGCCCAACGCATATAAAAGGACACACGCTTGATCTGGTTTTCTCGACTGGGCAGGAGGATGGTGATCTGAAAGTGGAGGATTTAACATCTGTCCCTTTGTCATGGTCAGATCATTTCCTGCTGAGGTTTAGACTCCTGGCGGCCTTTCCCCTCTGCAAGGGTGGGGGACCTATTAAAATGGTCCGCCCCCGGAGATTAATGGATTCCGATGGATTCCAGAGGGCTCTGGGGGATTTTCCTGCTGGTATGGCTGGTGCTCCTGTCGAAGCCCAGGTCGCTCTGTGGAATGCAGAGATGACTCGGGCGGTTGACACGATCGCACCCAAGCGCCCTCTCCCTCTGAGCAGAGCCCGGCCAGCTCCTTGGTATACACCTGAGCTGAGGGCAATGAAGCAAGAGGGGAGACGGCTAGAACGCAGGTGGAGGAAAACTTGTGCTGAGTCTGACCGAACACAGGTAAGAGCCCACTATCGAGCCTACTCTGTGGCGGTGAGGGTGGCAAAGAGGCAGTTCTTTTCCACCAGCATTGCATCTTCTCAGTGTCATCCAGCGGAGCTTTTCCAAGTGGTTCGCGGCCTGTTACATTCTGGGCCAGGGAGAGAGACGGTGGAACCCTCGGTAGCACACTGTGACAAGTTTGCACGGCACTTTGAGGATAAAGTCGCTCAGATTCGTCATGAATTGGACACTACCATTAATGCAGTTCCATTGGTAGAGGCGTTCAGAGCACCGTCTGGTCCAGTTTTATTGGATGAGTTTCCATTACTGAGGCCTGAGGATGCAGACAAGGTGCTTGGCCAAGTCCGATCGACCACTTGTGTGCTTGACCCTTGCCCTTCATGGCTTATTAAATCAAACAAGGAAGGGATGTCCGGCTGGGTCCAGGTGGTTGTAAATTCCTCCTTGAGAGAGGGAGTGGTGCCTGCCGCTTTAAAAGAGGCAGTAATTAGACCACTCCTGAAAAAGCCTAACCTGGACCCAGAGGATGTTAACAATTATAGGCCAGTGGCCAACATCCCCTTCCTGGGCAAGGTGCTTGAGCGGGTGGTTGTAGGACAGCTCCAGGCACTCTGAATAGATTATCTAGATCCATTTCAATCGGGCTTCAGGCCTGGTTTTGGAACGAAAACTGCCTTGGTCGCCCTGTGGGATGACCTCTGCCGGGAGAGGGACAGGGGGAGTGCGACCCTATGGATTCTCCTGGACCTCTCAGCGGCTTTCGATACCATCGACCATGGTATCCTTCTGGATAGGTTGTCTGGGTTAGGAGTTGGAGGCACTGCACTACAGTGGTTCCGCTCCTACTTGGATGGCCGATTCCAGAAGGTGGTGCTGGGGGATTATTGATCTGTGCCATGGCAATTGTGCCATGGGGTTCCACAGGGCTCTATTTTATCCCCCATGCTGTTTAACATCTACATGAAACTGCTGGGGGAGGTTATCCGGAGGTGTGGGCTGAGGTGCCATCAATATGCAGATGACACCCAGCTCTACCTCTCTTTCTCATCAAAACCAGGTGAGCCAGTGGCTGTTCTGAATCAGTGCCTGGGCATGGTAATGGACTGGATGAGGGCTAATAAACTGAAACTCAATCCAGACAAGACGGAGGTACTGTTAGTGGGTGGTTCGTCTGCCCGGCTAGGTGATATTCAACCTGTTCTGGAGGGGGTTGCACTCCCCCTAAAGGATCAGGTTCGTAGTTTGGGGGTGTTCTTGGATCCAGAACTGTCACTTGAGGCCCAGGTGAACTCAGTGGCACGGAGCACTTTTTATCAGCTTAGGCTGGTATACCAACTACACCCTTATCTGGACAGAGATAGCCTAGCTACAGTTATCCATGCTCTGATAACTTCTCGTCTGGATTACTGCAATGCGTTATATGTGGGGCTGCCTTTGAAAACGGTCCGGAAACTTCAGCTGGTCCAAAATAGGGCAGCAAGATTGTTAACAGGGACTGGCCTGCGAGCTCATATTACGCCAGTACTTTTCCAGCTGCACTGGTTGCCAGTCCATTTCCGGGCCCGATTCAAAGTGCTGGTGTTAACATTCAAAGCCCTTAACGGCTTGGGGCCAGATTACCTGAAGGATCGCCTCCTCCCATATGTGCCTGCCTGGACCTTAAGATCATCAGCAGCAGCCCTTCTCCGTGAGCCCCTGCCAAAGGAAGTGAGGCGGGTGGCTACTAGGAGGAGGGCTTTTTCTGTTGTGGCACCCCGGCTCTGGAATGAGCTCCCTAGTGAGGTTCGCCTGGCGCCTACATTGTATTCCTTTCGGCGCCAGGTGAAGACCTTTTTATTTTCCCAGGCATTTTAGCATTTTAGCTTTCTAAATTTTTATCTTTGCTGTTTTAAATCTGTATTTTAAACTCCTGCACTGCTGCTAGGTTTCATTGTGGTTGTATTGTTATATTGTGGTTTTAATGTTCTATATATTTTAAATTGTTTTATTGTGTGTTGCTTGGTTTTAATTTTTGTGAACCGCCCAGAGAGCTTCGGCTATTGGGCGGTATAGAAATGAAATCAATCAATCAATCAATCAATCAATACAATCAACAAACAGCAGCACCCAATAAGACAATTGGCCTAGAGAGTCCTAAAATCTACAACACAGTTGCAGCTACAAACTCAGAACAGTCCAATAACACACAATCAGGAAAAGGCCAGGGAAAACAAATAAGTCTCTGGGTCTTCCTAAAAGTTTGCAATGATGGGAATGGATGACTCCAGGTAGGGTTGGGAAAGTTCTCTAACTGAAACCCTGAGATGCTGCTGGTGGTTAGTACAGACATAAGAACATAAGTGCCATATGGGTTCAGAACAACGACCTATCAAGTCCAGCATTCCATTTGCACAGTGGCCAACCAGATGCCTATAGGAAAGCTACAAGTAGGACATAAGTACAATAGCACCCTCCCGTTTTTCTTCCCCTGGTATTCAGATCATATTGTGTCTAATATTGGAGATAAGATATAGGCATCATGACTAGTAGACATTGATTGATTTTCCCTCCATGAGGAACTAGATGGACCAGTGGTCTAACTCCATATGACAGCTTCCTGTGTCACATGAATACAGCTATCTGTGCATAGTGATGTGGGTGGGAGCTGAGCTCCAATCTAGTGCACTGCCACTCTCCTCCTACATGAGTTCATTGCGTGCCTGAACAGATCTTTTGTAATATCAGAAGTGGAACTCTTCCATCTACCCTGCAGTCAGAAGTATGTGCTGTCCCTTCATTTGGGATCTTCTGCATAGGCATGTGGGGGAGATCTGAAAGTTCCTGCTTACAAAGAAGTGTGAAGCAGGCAGAACTGAGCAGTTGAGTTTTCGAGTGGGAGCCAGGAGTCAAGGCAGGAAATGGAGCTCAAGAACAAGCTGAGAGTCAGAATACGCTGTCAGCCAAGGAATGATAGTCATGGCTGCCCTGACAATATCTGAGCCTGAACAGGAAGCCTTCAGCTCCTTCCTATTGTGGAGGACCCATGATCAGCCTTAGCTGTGGTCACTCCAGTACCTGGAACTCCTTCACTATCTAGGGCACTAGGGCACAAGTGGGCAACTTCGGGGGGTCCAGAGAACACTTGCCACCCTCTTGATCCCCACCCCCATGGCCACACCATTGCTACTGGTTTGCAGTGGCAGTGGCAAAAGAAAATGGTGGTTTGCCACCAAATTTCTGTGGTAAGCTGCTATGGAGGCTTAGAAAGGACAACTTCTGCTACAGAGATTTTTAAAGGGACAAATTTAGCTCATTTTCAAACCATACATTTTTTGCCACCACGTTACTGAATTCTGGTGGCATGGTGATGGGGGTGGCAGGGGCCACATTGGAGACTGTGGAGCTGCATGCAGCCCACAGCAGACATGTTGCCCACCCTGATATAGGGGAGATGCTCCAACCTTGCAGTTGACCACACAGTGGAGCTATACAGAGTTCAAGAAGTGCTGGCCCTTGCCTGAGCAGGTCCTGAGAGAAGAACAAAATGTGAGATACAATTGTCTTTCCCATTTCCACTCAATATACATAACATCTGAACATTCTCTCTGTTGTGACAAATCTGGAATTCTATCTTTGGCAATTTCCAGAGGGTAGCCATGTTAAGTCTATTGCAGCAAAAACATCAAAGGGTCTTGTGACATCTTAAAGACTAGGTTTCCTATTTGTTGTGAATATCTGCTTTAGCATATACGGAAGGATCATCTTTCCCACCATCCAATTAGCATCCGAAAAGCTACATTCCAAGCAAATAAATGTTCTGAGTCCTCAATGAAGATTGGCATTTTGAATTAATGGCTTAACTAGCTAGAGTGGTAACTCTTTACTCTTAAGTGTCCCATTATTGCAGCTTCTCTTGAAATCAGCGGTGAAAACATTAATCAGAAAGAGCACTTTTTTGCCTTTAATTTAAGAGGGACAGTGAGGCTGGAAAGTTGAAGACTGGAGTTTATGCCCGCAGTATGCTGCTGGACTGCATTCAAAGCTGACAATCAGAGTTAATATTGATGTATTTATTTGAAGTATTTGATACCACTTTTCAACTATTCAAATGAAAATGACAACATAAATGCACAAAACACCCCCCCCCCCGCAAATCCCAACCTGATGTAAACATCAGGAAACAATCTGAAAAATCATTTACCAAGGAAGGAAGGAAATT
Source organism: Heloderma suspectum (assembly GCF_057233095.1). Taxonomy (NCBI): domain Eukaryota; kingdom Metazoa; phylum Chordata; class Lepidosauria; order Squamata; family Helodermatidae; genus Heloderma; species Heloderma suspectum. Next base: position 10,511,584 of record NC_139461.1, read on the forward strand.
TGTTTGCCTTTTCTTCACAAGATTATTAAAGATTGACCCATGTGAACCTGCCAAGGAAAGATGTTCCAAAATCTGTGGGGCAGTGACAAGGAAGGCCCTGCTTCTTGTGGAAGATATCTAGTTCTCAGTTCTGGAATTCTCTAGTTCTGGAATGCCGCAATCACTGGGGCATTAGATCAGGTGGCTCCGAAACGCCCTCTCCCCCTGAACAGGGCTCGGACTGCACCATGGTTCAATTAGGGATTGCGGAGAATTTCTCCCCGAAACTTCGGGGGGCCGAGCACCAATATGTTCGGCCCCCCGAACAAGTTTCGGGGAGAAATCCTCCGAACCTCCCCGCCCCCCGCACCCCCCCCGGGACGGGACTTACCTTCGCCGAATGTCCCTCCCGGCGGCAGGTCCGGCCGGCGGTTCGGCGGGTGTTCGAGCAGGGCGGGAGTGGCAGCCGGTCTTTTGACCGGCTGCCGCCGCCGCCATTGCAATGAAAGAAAAAAAAAAAAAAGCCCCCTGATAGGCTACGTGACAATTCACGTAGCCTATCACGGCTAGATTTGCAAAGTCAGCCGTGATAGGCTACGTCAATCGTCACGTAGCCTATCACGGGTGACTTTAAAAAAAAAAAGTGTGTACGGATAACGGCGGCCCCCATAGGGAGCCGCCATTCCCGTTCCTTATTTGGTCGCTGTAGTCTACGTAAAGATTTACGTAGACTAGGGCGAAAATAAGGGCAACGCTATTTACGTAGACTACAGCGACTAAATAAGGAACGCGAATGGCGGCTCCCTATGGGGGCCGCCATTAGCGTACGCGCTTTTTTTTTTTTTTTTAAGTCACCCGTGATAGGCTACGTGACGATTGATGTAGCCTATCACGGCTGACTTTGCAGATCTAGCCGTGATAGGCTACGTGAATCGTCACGTAGCCTATCACGGGGCGTTTTTGTTTTGTTTTTTTAACTTTCGCGTTCGCGGCCGGGCGAGGTGGGAAGCCTCCCCCCCGGCCTGAATTTCGGCCGGGCCGAGGCAGGAAGCCTCCCCCCCCCGGCCTGAACTTCGCGGGGGGAGCAGCGAAGCGCCTCCCCCCCACCGCGAACGTCCTTCGAGGACAGGTAAGTGGCTTTCGTCCACCCCTAGGTTCAATCCGCAGTTACGAGCTCTGAAACAGGAGGTGAGACGGCTAGAGCGCTGGTGGCGGAAGTCTTGCTCCAAAGACGATCAGACACGGGCTAGAGCTGTATCTTCAGCCTATCACGTGGCAGTGAAGGCAGCAAAAAAGGAATATTATGCTGCCTCCATCGCGTCTGCAGAGTGCTGTCCCAGGAGGCTGTTCCAAGTGGTCCGGAGCCTGGTCGATCCTGTGGCTCCGGAACCACTGGAGCATTCTAAGGCCTCCTGTGAGGCTTTGGCAAGGCACTTTGCAGATAAAATTGATCAGATTAGGTGTGTTACTCTGCACACTGTGGATACAGTTAGTGAGCAAGAGGCAGCCTGTGGCAAACCGGTTTTGTGGGATCGGTTCCAGCTTCTTCCTCCTGATGAAGTGGACAAGGTGCTTTCATCGGTACGGCCGACCACCTGCTTACTTGATCCTTGCCCATCTTGGCTCATTATGAGCTGCAGAGAGAGACTGGGTGAGGGGATCAAGGCGGTGGTGAACGCCTCCCTTGAGGAGGGAGTGATGCCATCAGCCGTCAAGGAGACAGTGATAAGACCGCTCTTAAAGAAGCCCTCCTTGGATCCTCAAGTTTTGAACAACTTTCGCCCAGTCTCAAATCTGCCATTTTGGGGCAAGGTGATTGAGCAGGTGGTGGCGGTGCAGTTGAAGGCACACTTGGAAGAAACTGATTATGTAGACCCATTTCAGTCGGGCTTCAGGCCTGGGCATGGGACAGAAATGGCCTTGGTCGCCTTGGTAGATGATATGAGGAGGGCTCTGGATAGGGGTGAATGCTCCTTCCTTGTTCTCCTCGACCTCTCAGCGGCTTTCGATACCGTTGACCACGGTATCCTCCTGGACCGCCTGGAGGGGTTGGGCATTGGGGACACCATATTGCGGTGGTTCCGGTCCTTCCTCTCCGGCAGGTACCAGAGGGTAGCACTGGGAGAGGAGGTTTCGGACCCGTGGCCACTTACTTGTGGGGTGCCACAGGGTTCCATCCTCTCCCCAATGCTATTTAACATCTATGTGAAGCCGCTGGGGGCTATCATCAGGAGGTTTGGGGTGCAGTGTCATCAATATGCGGATGACACGCAGCTCTACCTCTCGTTTAAATCTTCACCAAGGTTGGCCGTAGAATCCCTGTCCAAATGTCTGGAGACGGTGAGTGGCTGGATGGGGAGGAATAGGCTGAAGCTGAACCCTGATAAGACCGAGGTCCTTTTGGTGGGAGACAAGATGCGGCTGGGGGATGTTGACCTGGTGTTGAATGGGGTACGGCTACCCTTGAAAGACCAGGTCCGCAGCCTGGGGGTCATTTTGGACTCCCAGCTGTCCATGGAGGCTCAGGTATCAGCTGTGAGCAGGACAGCGCTGTATCAACTCCATCTGATACGGCGGCTGCGCCCCTTCCTTCCCAACCATCTGCTCCCATTGGTAGTACATGCCCTGGTCTCCTCTCGTTTAGACTACTGTAATGCGCTCTTCGTGGGGTTACCCTTGAAGACGGTTCGGAAACTGCAGCTGGTACAGAACGCGGCGGCTCGCCTGATTAAAGGCAGCCGCCGGCGAGATCACATCACTCCAGTGCTGAAGGAGTTGCACTGGTTACCAGTTGTTTTCCGGGCCAAATTCAAGGTGTTGGTTTTGACCTTTAAAACCCTATATGGTTACGGCCCAGCCTATCTTAAGGAGCGCCTCCAGCAGCACCAGACAGGCCGCTTAACAAGATCAGCCTCGGATGGCCTTCTCTCTGTCCCATCAGCCAGGACAGCTAGACTGGTGGGGACGAGGGAGAGGGCCTTTTCTGTGGTGGCCCCCACTCTGTGGAACTCCCTCCCTAGGGAACTCCGTCATGCCCCCTCTTTAATGAGCTTCCATCGTGCATTAAAAATGTTGTTGTTCAGGCAGGCATTTGGGGTGGGTTAGGGTATTTTAGAAAATGTTTTCATTGTAGAATTTTATTGTTTTAAACTGTTTTTATTGTATGTTGTACATCGCCCAGAGTGGCTGGGTGACCAGCCAGATGGGCGATTAATAAATTTAATAATAATAATAATAATAATAATAATAATATGTTGGAATCTTTAGCAGGACCTCAGCAGTAGTTTTCAGTTGTTGAGGGGAAGCTCATACAAAATGAGGCGTTCTCTGAGACTATCAGGACTCTGAAATATTTACAGGCTAAAAACAGCATATTTAATTGGACTTGGAAATATAGTGGTAGTCAATGCAGCTGTTTTTAAATAGGTGTTATATGAGAAAATTGGTTTGCAGCAGCTAACGTTTCTGCACCATCTTTAAGGGCAGCCCCATGTAAAACTCATTAAAGTAGTCCAAGGAGATCACCAGAGCATGAATGACACTGGTGAGGTCTCTGTCTGTGAGTCGCAGGTATAGGTGACATGCCAGCCAAAGCTGATAATAGGTACCCTGGATGATGGCTGCAAGCTGGGCCTCCAGAAATAGCTCTGGGTCCACCAGTATCCCCAACTATTGCAGCTGGCCCTTTTACAAGAATGTGATCCCATCCAGACTAGAAATTGCCCCAGCTGACTAGTCTATTGAGCCCACCCCAATCATTAATTCAATTCAGTCCGAGCTTAGTTTTATTTACCCTAATGCAATCCACCAAATACAAAACAATAATGGGATACATAAAGACATGCTTCGTAAAATAAGGAAGCAACACCCCCAAAAAAGACTGCAGAAAAGCATGCTTTTACTAGCGATGGGTGAACTTACCCCAATAGTAATCGCCATTTGCTCACAAGGTTCCAAATTCCTCTGTCCAGTCTCGGATGAAAGTTCTCCATTAGTCCAAATTCTCATTTTGTATGAGTGGCAACTCAAGCACAGTCCTCCTCCTTGCCCACTACCCCAAGATGCATCACTCCCCTCCTGACCTCCTCGTCTTTGAAATGGTGTGTGCCTGCGCACACATAGCAAGCACTGCTGTCTTCAGAAATAATGTTGCAGCCCAGCAAAACTTCCTGGAACGTCCATGTGACCACCCCATGTGACGACTCTAGTGTGAATGGTCATATGACCATTCCAGGGAGTATCTGTCAGGCTGAAACGCTATCTCTGGAGACAAACATGCTGCTACAGGCACCAAAGGAGGTTTAAGTCTTAAGAACTTTAGAAAAGCTCCTATCTGGTTGATGACACTGAGAAAAAAGTCTTGCAGACCATGCAAGCACTTGTAACCAATCTCATCTTGAAATCTGAAGTTTATAGGATAGCCATCCAAGCTCGGGACACATTACGGACATTATGAACATAGCAGATTCAGCTTCTGAGCCACCTTATTTTGAGTTTTGCCAGTATCATGAATTTTTATTGCCTGCCAAAAGATGGACTCAGAAGGACTTATTTGGGAGAGCTTTTCAGTGTCTCAGTGCAACAACAGAAAAGGCTCTGTTCCTTGTGTTCACCTGCTGTATTTCTGATAGCACAAAATCAAGGCCTCAGAATCCGGGTCTCAGAGGTCAACCTCAATGGTTGGGCAATACTCACCTAAAGCAAAATCAGTTATACATGTGGGGCTTCCTCTCTGCAGGTAAACAGTGGAACGAGAGACTATAAGTCAGTTGACAAGCACATGCATAAAGTTCAATCCCTGTCATTGTCAGGGCTCAGAAGGACCTCAGTCTGCGACTCTGGAATATTGTGCTTAGTGGACCAGGGATGTAGGGACGTGTGAATCAGCAAAACTCAAGCTTGCCAAAGTTCTCTGAATTCCATCTTAAATGTCATTCTGACTCAAGTCTGTATTAGATAGTGAGCTTTGGTTTTTTTCTTTTTCCATGAAAATCCATGGAGATTTACATGGAGATTTTCCCAAATGCACATATCAGTTGTGTGCATCTTTGAAGTGTATGCATTTTTCTCCTGTTGATTAAAACATACTTCTGTACATTTTTTCAAGTACAAGTATTTCAAGGGTTTGCATGTTGTCGGACACTTTTTTTGGGGGGGTCTATGATTCACATTGCAGACTCGGGAATGTATGGACTTCAACCGCAGATTATTGCATCTGAGTCCATGTTCAGACCGGAAGGTGTGGACTGGGTAAATCCTGATCAAAACAAACTGAAACAAATTTCCCATGCATCCCTACAAGGATGTGACTCTTCATAAGGCAGCTCATGAAACATCTAATTTCCTAGGGAGAGCATAAGGGTTTTGATAAAGTCCAGCAACATTTATGTAGGGGATTCTGCCTGCCCATTGCCCAAAGCAGAGAAACAGGAAGAGTGATTTTGGAAACTTTCAGCAACTGGGGTGGGAAATCTGCTAATTATTTCAGGGGCCTGGAGGCCAGGCAGGGCCGGGCCACTTACATTCTTCTTGTTATGTTTTATTTTTTTCCAAGTGAGTGGACTTTCTCCTTCTCCAAAAGGAAGCTCATTCTGCCAGCTCCTAAGTGTTGTGTAGGCCATTCCCCACCACCCACACCCATGGCAATTTCCCTCAAAATTCTTCAGGCATTTGCTGTCTGAGGGAGGACCTCCAAATTCACTTCAAATTTCTCTTCATACATATGAAACTGACAGTCTAGAGATGGGCAGAACTAGGCCTGAGCCTAAATGGTTGAATGGCTTTTGGACCTGAAATGATACTGTTTCAGTGTGGAAATGGTTTCTAAAATTGGGGAGAGTTTGTGTGAATGCTGAGGATCTGCTCCAGAGCATGGATAGCTACAGTTATTCACACTCTGGTGACCTCATGTTTGGATTAGTGCAATGCGTTATATGTGGGGCTGCCTTGAAAAACAATCCGGAAACTTCAGCTGGTCCAAAATAGGGCAGTGAGATTGTTAACATGGACTAGCCAATATGATCATATTATGTCAGTGCTTGAATAAGGGTGACAGCATTTGTCAGTAAGGTTTCTTGCACATCTCTAGTCTGACCGACCCATTTCCATGAGGAACAGGCCATTCACTCTGTTCATTATTCTCCAATTTTTAGCGTTTCCAAACACTCCTCATGAATCGTCAGGTGTAAAGCCTCTTTGCACAATCAGGGCCCTTAATATCTGTGGACATTCCTATAGTGCTATATTAGATCATTCTCTCTCCAGGAACACCTCCCAAGTAGCTCATAAACTTCACCAGTGACAGCTCAATATATAACGCCATTCCAACACTTGCCAAGGGTAATACTTTACAGCATATCTGTTACAAATCATTCCTTTTTAAAGTGTTGGGTCTGTTGGCAGTAAGATGATTTATGCATCCTTTGTTGTTTCATCTGAATCGTTTCTTTAAAAAGAAGAGGACAATATGCAAATAGAGAAAAGGGGGGTTGCAAGGACACTTTGGTTGTTTCTGTTTTGAAACAATACATAAATCATCGCATTTGGACGGATGTGTGTTTACAGACTAAATGCTCCAGTTTTCCCATCAATTTTCCCATGTCACAGTGGCCAGCTCTGTCATATTTACATCTCCTGGTTCTTTCAGGGAATGAGTAATGAATGATGAGGAAACACACTGAAGAATGTGTTTCCCCATACTGGAATAGGAAACCAGTACACAACTTGATCTATAAAAAATAATAATAGAAGATGGTATACAATTGAAGTTCTCCTAGGCCAGGCCTATTGAAAAGAAAGTCCTGTTGATGCCTGCCATGTTACCATTAAAAGGCAGAGATCATCTGTCAGTGATGGGAGGGGGAGATGGCAACAAGGTTCCTCAGCCAGGGGTCCTTCTGCTCTTTAGTAGGGGATGTATGAGAAATCCATTTCAGTGTTTTTGTTTGTTTTTGTTTTTAGTGGGATTTCCCTAGGGATGTTGGAGAAATCCTCCACGGACCCCAGTGAGGCCGGATTCAATAGAAATGGTGGAGCGGAGCTTCTGAAGTCCGTGGAGGATCGGATCCCGTACCTTCTCCTGAAGGGCGAAGTCCTCATTGGCAGATCCTTCCTGCTGCCGGCTCCGAAGCCCCAGCGATATGGCCGCCATGGCCATATTGCTGGGATAGATAAGGTGAGTCTCCGGACGCAAATGGCGTCTGGGACGCCATTTGCGGCCGTAAAGGCCTTAGTTTAAGGTAAATGCAGCTGTAAATATTTGCGTAGCCTATCATGTTAATGAAAACCACGGCCGCAAATGGTGTCCCGGACGCCATTTGCATCCGGAGACTCACCTTACCTACCCCAGCGATACTGCCATGGTGGCCATATTGCTGAGGCTTCGGAGCCAGCTGGTGGTTCCGCAGAATTGCTGTGGAGCGGAGCTGGCCGAAGAGGATTCTGAGGGGGGAGGAACGGATTGCCTCCCCCCCGTGGAACCCGCCCCCCGGAACGGCAGGTAAGCGTTCCAGCCATCTCTAGATTTCCCTTGTTTGCCCCTCCTGGAACTGAATGGAGACCTAAATGCAATCTGCTGTACATTTCCATGGGCTGGATCCAGGGTTTGCCTTCCGCAAGGGTAAGGAAACTTCTCAAAAGGTCCCTCCTCCTGATTTTTGAGGGTCCCCCTCCCCCACACACTACAATTCACCCCACTCAACAATAGTATTGATAAACTGATACATTTATCAAACTTCTTGAAATACTGAAAGCAAATAAATCATTGGGTCCAGATGGTATCCATCCTAGAATTCTCAAAGAACTCAAATATGAAATTGCTGACCTTCTAAGCAAAATATGCAACATGTCCCTAAGATCAGCCTCTGTACTAGAGAACTGGAAGATGGCCAATGTAACACCAATTTTTAAAAAGGGATCCAGGTTGGTCTGGGAAATTACAGGCCAGTCGTCTTAATATCTGTTCTGGGTAAATTGGTTGAAAGCACTATTAAAGATAAAATTAGTAAGCATATAGAAGGAAAGCACTATTAAAGATAAAATTAGTAAGCATATAGAAGGACAAGCTGAATAAAGATCAACAATGCTTCCGCAAAGGTAAGTCCTGTCTCACTAATCTTTCAGAGTTCTTTGAAAGTGTAGACAGAGGTGATCTGATAGACATTGTTTACTTGGACTTCCAAAAATCTTTTGCCAAAGTCCCTCACCAAAGACTCCTGAGCAAACTTAGCAGTCATGGGATAAGAGGACAGGTCCCCTTATGGATGAGTAACTGGTTAAAGAACAGAACGTGGAGAGTACAAATAAATGGTCAGTTCTCCCAATGGAGGGAAGTAAATAGTGGGGTCCCATAGGAATCTGTACAAGGACCAATGCTCTTCAACTTGTTCATAAATGTTCCGGAATTCAGAGTGAGCAGTGAAGTGGCCAAGTTTGCTGATGACACCAAATTATTTGTTGTTTTTCAGTCGTTAAGCCGTGTCCAGCTCTTCGTGACCCCATGGACCATAGCATGCCAGGCTTTCCTGTCCTCCGCTCTCTCCCAGGGTGTGCTCAAGTTCATATTCATTGCATCGGTGATGTTATCTAGCCATCTCATCCTCTGCCGTCCCCTTCTCCATTTGCCTTCAGTCTTTCCCAGCATCAGGGTCTTTTCCAGTGAGTTTTCTCTTCTCATTAAGTGGCCAAAATATTTGAACTTCAGCTTCAGTATCTGTCCTTCCAATGAGCAGTCAGGGTTGATTTCCTTTAGGATGGACTGATTTGACCTCCTTGCAGTCCAGGGGACTCATAAGAGTCTTAAGTTTTCCAGCACCACAGTTCAAAAGCATCAATTCTCCTGCACTCAGCCTTCCTTATAGTCCAGCTCTCACAGCCATACATTACTACTGGGAAAACCATAGCTTTGATTAGATGGACCTTTGTCGGCAAGGTGATGTCTCTGCTTCTTACTATGCTGTCTAGGTTTGCCATAGCTTTCCTCCCAAGGAGCAAGCATCTTTTAATTTCATGGCTACAGTCACCGTCTGCAGTGATCTTGGAGCCCAAGAAAATAACATCTGTCACTGATTCCATTTCTTCCCCTTCTATATGCCAGGACGTGATGGGGACAGATGCCATGATCTTAGTTTTTTTCATTTTGAGTTTCAAACCAGCTTTTGCACTCTCCATTTCACCCTCAACAAGAGGCTCTTTAGATCTTTTTCGCTTTCTGCCATTAAGGTGGTATCGTCTGCGTATCTGAGCTTGTTGATTATTCTCCCGGCAGTCTTAATTCTGACCTGTGATTCATCCAACCCGGCGTTTTTCATGATGTATTCTGCACAAGCTAAATAAGCAGGGTGGCAATATGCAGCCTTGTCATACTCCTTTCCCAATTTTGAACCACTCGGTTGTTCCATGTCTGGTTCTTACTGTTGCTTCTTGGCCCTCGTACAGGTTTCTCAGGAGACAGGAAAGGTGGTCTGGTACTCCCATCACTCTAAGAATTTGCCAGAGTTTGTTGTGATCCACACAATCAAAGGCTTTAGCATAGTCAATGAAGCAGAAATAAGATGTTTTTCTGGAATTTTGCTTTGCTTTCTTGCATTTCTAAACAAAAAGGGATTGTGAAGCGCTCCAAAAGGATCTCTCCAGACTGGGAGAATGGGCATTGAAATGGCAAATGTGGTTCAATGCAAGCAAGTGTAAAGTGATTTGGGGCAAAAAATCCCAACTTCACATACAACCTGATGGGATCTAAGCTAGTGGTGACTGACCAAGAAAGAGATCTTGGGGTTGTGGTGGACAGCTCAATAAAATGTCAACCCAGTGTGCAGCTGCTCTAAAAAAAGGCAAACTCCATGCTAGGTAGGGATGGACGAAAGTCACTTACCTGGTCCCGCAGCTTGCTTCGCGGTGGGGGGGAGGCGCTCCGTCCCTCCCCCCGAAATTCTGGGCGGGGGGGAGGCGCCCCGTCCCTCCCCATCAAAATTCTGGCCGGGGGGGGAGGCACCCCATCCCTCCCTGCCGAAATTCTCGCTGAGGGGGAGCGCCGTAGGGGGGGAGCGCCGCCGCCGTTTGCGTCCCTGGCCTACAGTCAGCCGTGATAGGCTACGTAAATCTTTATTTAGCCTATCACGGCTGACTTTGAAAAAAAAAAAAAGCGCGTATGCAAATGGCGGTGCCCATGGGCGCTGCCATTTGCGTATGCTTTCCCCCCCCCAAAGTCAGCCGTGATAGGCTATGTAAACATTTACGTAGCCTATCACGGTGTTTTTTGAAAATCTAGCCATGATAGGCTACGTAAATCTTTACGTAGCCTATCACGTTTATTGTTTGTTTGTTTTTTTTACTTGGAAATGGCGGCGGCGGCAGCTGGTCAGAAGACCAGCCTCTGCACTGCTGCCACACCGCTGCTGGGAGCTGCCGCCACCACCAGGGACATTCGCCAAAGGTAAGTCCCATCCCGGGGGGGCGAGTGGTGAAGGACTGTTTCTCCACCAATTTCGGGGGGCCAAATGCGTTGGCATTCGGCCTCCTGGAGATTCATGGAGAAATTCTCCGACATCCCTAAGATTCTAGGCATAATTTGAAATGGAATTGAGAATAAAACTGCAATATCATACTGCTCTTATACAAATCTATGGTGTGACCACATTTGGAATACTGTGTCCAGTTCTGGTCACCACACCTAAAAAAGGATATTGTAGAGCTGGAGAAAGTTCAGAAAAGGGCTGGATCATCTCCCCTATAAGAGAAAGTTCGAACATCTGGTCTTGTTTAGCTTCAAAAAAAGGAAGGTAAGGGGAGACATGATAGAGGTGTACAAAATTATGCAAGGTGTATTGAACGTGGACAGGGAAACTTTTTCCTCCATCTCTCATAATAATAGAACCCAATGGGTTCATCCCATGAAGCTGATTGGTGGGAGTTTCAGGACAGATAAAAGTAAACACTTCTTCACACAGGGCATAGTCAAACTATGGAATTTGACGTAGTGATGGCCACCAACTTGGATGGCTTTAAAAGGGGGTTAGACAAATCCCTGGAGAAGTCTATTAATGGGTGCTAGTCATGATGGCTATGTGCTACCTCCAGTACCAGAGGCAGTGAGCCTATGTACACCACTTGCTGGAGAACATGGGTGGGTGGTGGTGGTGGTGCTGTTGCACTCGTGTCTTGCTTGTGGTTTCCTGGTCGACAGCTGGTTGGCTATTGTGTGAACAGAATGCTGGACTAGATGGACCCTTGGTCTGATCCAGTGTGGCTCTTCTTATGTTCTTATTTATTTATTTAAGGCCATCACCCCATTCAGCAGGACCTCTTGGCTCTCTGTATATTATTTTCAGGGGGCTGTATGGACTGCTGTGGGAAGGAGGCGGTGGGAAAGTCCACTTCTGACAGCACAGTTGATCCAGCATAAATCCCATTACTCAATGGGAGTGGGAGGGCATGCATTTCAAACATGGTAACAACCGATTCATACATTTGGAAATATGGGCAGGAAAATACACGTTAATTTTCATGTGAAAAAAAAGACACAAAGCTCACAATCTTAAACATGAGTCAGAACGAACTTGGAGGTATAATTCGGAGCATTTCTATGACCTCGGATATTACTGATTTGCGCATCCCTGCACGTCTCAGCCAACTGGTGAACTTGGTGACTCATGTAGTTCTGCTCTTTTGTAGGACATCTGAGGCCCTGATTGGCTCCCAGCCCAGTCTTCTGATTGGCTGGGAGGAAGATATGGTCCAACCGAGTTAGGTCAACCTCTGTCTTTGAATACTCTAGTACAACAGCCAATGAATTTGGAATATGTATTCAGTCATCTCTTTAGATTTCTTTAGACCATCCCATCCCAAAGGCTCAGGGTGAATTAGAGAAAAGCAAAAACAAACCATCTAAAAGAACTCAAACCATAGAATAATACCTCCTCTATTTCAATGAAATTTCCCCATTGTTTCCTGCTTTAACCCTATATGCCAAAGACCAGTCAGCTGTTCCAGCTTGTACTGTCTTCTTCAGCCCTTTCTCTCAACCTCCATTTCCTCCTCTTCTCCTTACTACAGACTGTCTTTTAAAGATTTTGATCTCAGTGGCCACATGTCTGAAACAAGGAACTTGCCTAACCCTCAGTTGCACTTGAGAGATCTCACTGCGTCCACCTGAAGCTTCACCTCCATGTTAGCAAAGCTATGAGCTAGGGACTGCCACTGCACCACAAAAGAAGTTCAGATGCCCTTACCAAATGCAAAGGTGGAGGACGTGGCCCCTGTATATGTCACAGCTAGGGATGTGCAGACTGTATAAAATCCGCTCCATCTGTGTTTCACGGATTGTCAGGAGCCTTTTGTTCCATCGTCCGCCCACAGATGGATGCATTTTTATTTATTTATTTGGTCATGCAGAAAAATACACAAATAATTACTTCAGAGGTTTTGTAACAATTTACATAATTGACCTTAGTACATATGTCACAGTTAGCGTCTTGTCCCCCATTCCATCCCACTTTTCCCCAGCAGAAACTTGCATATTTTCCTACGAATAAATATGCATAGATTTTGGGAAAGTTAAAACAAAAGCAAAAAAAACAACCACATACAAAAGTCCACGGACTCTGTGTGACCTGAGGGGGCTGCTCTGCAGCAGATTCCGCAGGCTGGATTCTTAGAAATCCAAGCTCATTTTAATCTGTCTTGACTTTCTCCAGCACCCCTAGTCATGGGTGTGTATAACAAGGATGGGGGCACTTTTACTCAAGAAAATGTTTACCCAAATTTCTGTTTCAGTAAAAGGACAGATCAGGTAGGTAGAGCAAACCATCTGCAGGGCTGCTGGTCATAGCTGCCCAACTGGTTCCAATAAGGTATGATGGTGGTAGACATGTTGTTTCAACCAGGAGTGGTTGACCCCTGGCTTTGCTGAGGGTCACATTCCTTCAGGGGTAATTGATCAAGGGGGGAGGGGCTGTATGCCAGTGGTGGGTGTGGCCAAGCCAGTGATGGGTGTGGCCAGAGCCAAAGGTGAACAGGGTAACACTCTCTCTCTCTCTCTCTCTCTCTCCACCCATCAGGTCCTTGCCCAAGCTTTGAATTGATCAGTTGAAGAGGTCTTTTAAAAAAATCATGAACAAACAATACAATATGAAAACACCACTGACACCAAGTGTGAAATAACCCATCAACGATGGCCGGCATATATATAACAGATACTGTATATAACATGGTAGAGCTGAACTTCCTCTTGAGGGTCTACTGATCTAGATTTAGCTAGGGAGTATTAATTAGGTCTTTCCAGATGAATTAAGGTGAAGGCCACATGAAATCAGGCCGAGGGAGGAAGCTGCCTATCCCTGGCTTGAATCAAGGTCTTCCCCAGTAGGAAGCTGGTCTGATTTTTAGAGCAAGTGTGCACAGAACTTTGCATGACTTCTCTCCTCGACGGCTTTTCTCCTTTATGGTGAAAATGTCAAGTCCACCGGTGCAGCTTGGCTGAGGAGAAAAATACAGTGGGAGGGGAGAGAGGCTGCAGGGAGGCTGCAGGCTGCTGTTCACCTGCTTTATACATATGTGGCAGATCCAGTTTTAATCAAACACATTTTTCCTTATTTTATCTTATTTATTTAGAACAAGTGTAGGAAACGTGGTTTCCATGAGCACTGATGTGCCCCCCCCCACATTTCTTGGCACCTTCCAGGTGCTGCAGCCCTCCCACTTTTAAACAAACAAATACTGTAACACATTTTCTTACTGGCAGCTGGGATTGCCATGAAATATGTTTGTTGGTGCTGAAAACTATGGGTTCAAAGGAGCTGTTTAGTGTGTTGGGGCTCAGACCCCACCTCTGCCTTGCGCTCAGCCTTTTTTGACAGGTTACTTGTCGTTTGTGAATGGCCATGCCTCCCATGACAACCATTTTGTGATGGTGCCCAGGACAGTTCCTCAAATGTCTACATGTGCCAATGGCCCCAAAAGGCCACCTACCCCTATTTAGGGTATCTATTATCCTATGGGATTGCCACTTTATGGAAGGACTGTGCTTCATATATCCTATGCCCTAGGTGAGGCGGGCGGGGGGGGGGGCAGGATGGCAGAAATGTTTTAGCTTTCAGTTCCTGCTTTTTAGCATATTTAACTAGATGGGCATCTGAGCTTGTCTAGCTAGTTTACCTCTCTGTGGGTGGGTATGGGAATGGAGAGGCTCAGTGAACCCATAGCCTCCCCCTCCCCAATGACTATACTGCCCCCTTTCCCCCGTCCCCCTCCTCTTCTGAGGTTGCAACCGGGACCTCAGAAGAGGAGCTGCTGCTGTCTGCAGAGCTTTCCATGGGGGCTAGGAGGGATGGGGTGGGGAAATCCCCGATCAGGTCCCTCCGCAAAGGTCATAGCTGTGTCTAATAGTCTGGGGTGGGGGTGCATCCCCACCATCCTATGGTCCCTGGGATGCTCTCCCAGGGACCAAAGGATTGCTCTCTTATATAGCCATTCCATTACAGACATTTTCTGGGTGTCTCAGAAAGCAAATACATCATGAATATGCAGTATAAAAGAACAAAAAATATTTAAAGCAAATAAAACACAGATTGTTGTTGTTGTTGTTGTTGTTATTATTATTATTAAATTCATCTCTCTTGTTTATTTAACTGCTACAGCAAGATGCCATTCTGAGATGTGTGAACAGAAGCTCCCGTTTTAAAATATGTGTTGCAAATTTTCCACATGTTCTCTTCACACTTTTAACAAATCACCCTCGGAGTTTTAAGTGTGCTTTTTGCATCGAGATGTTCTGAGAATAATAATACTAATTATACACACACATCTCAACTTGTTTGCAAGAACCAGAGGAGTGTCTAGAAGTGGGGAAGAAGTTGCCAATAAAAAATGCCATGGCTTCAAGAAACAAAACCCATTTGGCTTCATCAACCTCCCATGTATATGGGAAAAGGTTGAGTGATGCTGTAAAACATAATGGAAAGCTGGTGAATCGATATCATGTTATTTTTAATGTTACTTTATTAATCATGTGTTCTCTCTTTTTATTTGTGTCTGCAGGAGAAACAAATAGTTGTGAACATTGTTTCTGGTGAAATAATAGCAATCATGAGAGGACATCAGTTTCATTGGCTACAGCATCATCATAATGGCCTGTGAAGGGAAACTGGAATACAGTTTTGATTGCTTTGGCCATAATCTGTCAGGAATATTTTCCTGGGTGTTATTGCACAATTCCCATATTTTCCAATAGGGAAAGGACTTCCCGGTAGATTGTGCCCTTCATATCTGCTCTTATCTGAGAAAATTATTTCTCTGAATAAGTGGCCCAATCCACCGTGCTGTGCTCTCATCCATCGTCCATGCTTTCCAATGAAATTTGTGCAAGAGAACATCTGAGCAAGGATGGTGCATTTATCTGAGAAATTCTTAATCTGAAATATGTGTACAGTTAAGTCTATTGTGTGCATGGCTTGAGGGAGTGGGTCTGTGGGAGCTGGAATCAGTTACTTTGCCCTGTCAAATTATCCTTACTGTGCAACCCACAAGCAGCTCTGGGCTCTGGCTGACCCATGACCTGGAAGGATTTGTTAGACACAAATACCACCTCTCAGTTTCCTGTGTTTCTTTCCCCACCCCAAAAGTTATTTACAACTTCTTTACAAGCTGGATGAATAGGCTGTGTGCCATGCCCATTTCATGGTCTCCAGAGCAGTCAATGGGCAGTATCCAATGTGCCATCAGTAATAACATAAATTAGGTTGTGCTAGTGTAACCCACTGGTATATTCCCCCTTTAAGAATTCTGAGTGATAATATTCCTGCACATGCTCAATAACAGAGTGAGATGGGAAGTGGCCACCATTATGGGCAGTTACCTCATCGCAGTTAGGAAGACACTTCTTTTCTCTTCCCTGTAAGGCCCTGAATCCTCAAAACAAGTTAGTAGTGAGGTTTCCTTTTGATTTTTTTAAGAGTCTTTTTTTTAGTTATTTACAAACACTACGAGTTCCTTGTTGTTTATGTTCTTTTATATTGTATAAAGGGCTGTTTACAAAGTTGTTCCTGTGTTGCTGGATCCTGATCCATTTTGAGAAGATTGCTGAGGAGCTGAACTGAGTAGAGACTGTTTTCTTTCTTCACCCAGCAGGAAAATCAAGTTTCAGAGAGAAATTTTATTTATATTTTTTGTTGTGGACTCAAGCTGAAAGACAGAACTTTGGTAGGGCTGTGCTCTGTTGTCTTGTTTTGATAAGTGGGTTGTTGTGCATGTAAAATTATTATATGTGCATTATTATTGTTTTTAATTAAGAAATTTAAATTATATATGTTAATTGTCCCTGTACAAGGCCTTTGCTGTGAGTAGGGATGTATGAAATACTTACCTGCTTTCATCCAGGGACATCTGCGGTGGGGGGGAGACACTCCGTCCCTCCTCCTGAAATTCTCCCCTGCTGGCTCCGCTCCGGGGTGACTCTGTGGAGCTGCTGGCCGGGGCCGCCCGCAGCCGGACTGTAGCAGCCATATCGGGGGTCAGACTAAGTAGCCTCATGCAGTCTCATGCTTCATGTTCTTGCTGAGCTCTTTCTCCCTTGAATATATTGTTGTAAGCTGACGAGACACAGGAATTCCTTATCTTGTCAAAGGTCATACAATTGTATATCTTGTTCTCCGCTGTTCTCTTCTGTTCTCTCCTGTTCTCTTCTGTTCTCTCCTTATCATGGCTACCCTATAACCCAGTTCTTGTATTATAAACAATGGTGCTAAGAGAAGAAATGTTGAGGACTGCAACCCCACGCAGGAGGGGGAGGAGGAGCCATTTCATATGTGTCACAATGTCTATAAAAACAATGTGCTGATGTATTTCGGGGCTTCTGGCTCTTTGGAAATGATTCCAGCCTTAAGCCCGCGTGTTAAATAAAGAATCTCTTTTTCCTTCACTCCGTGGTCTCTCTGACTCTGGGTTCTGCAACATAAATGGTGCCGTGACTCGGATGTGGCAGGCTCTGAGCCAGACAGGTGGCATTTGCCTGCTCTTGATCGCCGCACCAGGAAGACGAGCTCGGTGCATGCCTCCCTTTCTTGGCGCCACCGACCTTTTTGTCGAGTGAATGGGAGAAAGCCTGCACCGGGATCACCCAAACGGCAGCGAGCAGCAAGAGAACCTTGGGAAGCGGAGGAAGGAACTTGAGCCCTGCCTGTATTGCAGCTGCAATTGAGTTGAAACCCACATTGGAAGCCTTCAGGAGAAAGGCAAGTATATGGGAAAAAGAGGGCCCCGCCTTTAGGGAGAAAGGCCACTGGGCAGAAAAAAAGAGGGCCCCGCCTTATGAAGAAGGTCGGTGTTGGTGGTATACGTATACAAAAAGAACCTACTCCTTGCAGGTAGAAGGGGGGCCTGATCACACCCCCGAGTGGGCACCAGTACCCAGCACGCCAGTACTCAGTAGGAAGCTGAGGAAGCTGGGGAAGCCGCTTTCCGCTCTGGTAAAAAGTGGGAAAAGTGGGTGGCAGGGACATATGGATGCAGTGGAGAGGTTGATGATTGTGTGAGTGGCTACTGCGGTTTCTGACGCATACCGTTGACCGTCCGGGTGCCCAGGCCAGTAGCAAAGTGCGTGGTGTGTAAAATCCTCTTGTGTCGGCCAGTGAGACCCCTTACTCACTGACCAATTCCCATTCCCTAATTGTGTCTGTCTTCAATTTAGGAGGAAGGCTATGGGTGGTGGGGGAAGCAAACCTTGCACCCCCTTGGGATGTATGCTAGCAACTTTTAAGAAAGGTTTTAGTGGAGATTATGGGGACCCCCCCATGAATCCTCAACGGTTGCAGACTTTGTGTGAAATAGAGTGGCCGTCTTTTGGTATAGGATGGCCTACTAAAGGCTCTTTGGAGCCCAGCAAAATCAGCCGTGTATATGCCATTGTGGTTGGGAGACCTGGGCACCCCGACCAATTTCCCTACATAAACTCGTGAGATTCTATAGTCCGCACTTCTCCTCCATGGCTAAAGAAATGCCTAGAATCCCAGGCAAAAGTTTTGGTGCTCAGAAAAGAAAAATTGGCCAAAAAGAAATTACAACCAGTGTTAGAAGCCTCGTGTAAAGATCTGGCAGAGCTAACGGCGTTTCCACCTGCTTATGCCCTGCTTCCACCACGGGCCCATGTTACTGTGAGACCGCCCCGTCGAGATCCAGATCCTGTGGCTCCTGAGCCCCTGCCATCCCCTCTGCAGAGGCATTGCCCCTCGCTTTGACTTAGAACTGTCGCCATCAGTTTCAAGCCCCACCGGCAGTAATTCGCCAATTTCAGCTACGGTCCTCAACTCCCAGATATTGCTTGCCAAGACTTTCATCTCTACGGGATCGGGAGGTTCCCCTCTTATACCTCAATCAGCATTAATAAAAGAAACTGAAGAATTGAAGTGTTGGGCAGAAGATTTAATAAAATCGGCAGTGACCCTTAAAAAGATGTGTTCTCACAAAAAAGAGGAGGCGAGCTCGTCTACTGCTCAAGACTTGCACCCCCTTGAGATGTATGTCAAACAAAGAAGGAAAAAGGTTTTTTTAAAAAAATTCAGAATAGAGAGAGAAAACAGCAAAAAGCTCAAGGTCGAGCTGAGAGGAAAAAAAGAACAAGATCTGAGGCTGTTAATTAGAAAGTTGTTGCAGGACAGTCTGGCATTTAACAAAGCGTGGGAGCGTGAGAGTGTAAGGCCGAAGAAGTAGCTGTTAGCCTAGCGTGCCGAGGGGGGGTAGGAAAATTGCCCACAACGTTCTGAGTTGTGCAACATCATCACCTCGCCTAATTGAGATGAAATCCCTAAGAAATGGAAACGGAAAATGAAGACCCAGAAGATGAAGGCAAAATAGAAAATAAAGGTGAAGAATCAGCCCCCAGAGCACAGGCTAGACCCCTCTTCGAATGAAAAGTGTGCCATAAGACTGGCCCAAAGCAGAATGAAGCAGAAAGACCATGATGAAGATCTCTGTCAAGGTAACCGTGTTTAGCTTTGAACTGTGTTAGAATTGCATAGAGCCTGTAGCTACTGACCATCGGCGATATGATTTCTGAAGAGCATAACCATTAAGCTTTTGCCGTGGGATTCCCTGCAATGAAGAAATCTCACTGATTTAAGTGTCCAGTGTTACGCTGCCTGAGTATGAGTGCGGAAGAGACCGAGAAACCAGACAGCATGTTCCTGGCCAAGCCAAAATCACACTACTACCATGCTCCTGAAAGCTGCAATAAACTGTGTAAGCTGGGAGACCCAACCTGATTGAGAAAAAAAGAAGATATTGGAGCAACTGTCTTAAAAAAGCAATGAGATCTGTGTAGCTGGCTGGCTGACGCTGTCAGTAATGTTACAACTTTAAATTAAGACTGTTTTCCTGTTTGAGACCCCAGCGAAGAAAGCTGACCCGAGTTATTTGTTGCCTGTGCCAAAGCAAGAATTTGGCTGCCCTGTACCTCATCGTGTCCTGTTTTAAGCTTGGGATTTACAAATACAAACAAACTGAGAAGCTTGCCTTTGAAGTCCTGCAAATCACCCCACCGCCTCCCCAAAGATTAATGGCTGCCTGAAAAATGCAAGTATAAAGCGATGCCCATCACCCCCCAGCATCCTGAGTTTCGGCACTCAGTGTTTCAGTGCTTTCGTGTACCAGGTTAGGAAAAAAAAAAAAAAAGAGTAAGTTTTTAAAATGTCTGTGAGAACCTGACAGAAGTAAAATAAAATTTACAGAGGAGTTGCCCAGGTTAAAGCGTCACAGCTAGAGAGCTGAGCTGTGCCGCTCTGTTTAGACAGAGGCCTTGCTAAAAAGTTAAAGGCCCTTGTCTGTCAGAAGGGGTGTAGGGCCACACTTCCCCTTTTTAAATTGATGCAAAAGTAGAGAGCCTTTGCTGGAAACATCTCATCTTCATTGCCCAGAGCCTTCTCTGTTTGCCTCCATCATCATCTAGGCTTTTTAGAGACACTCTGCACATGGACTAAAATTTTAAATTGTCAAAGACTTGCCATGGACAGTGCTGTGAAGCTTTTGATAAACTTGAACTCTCATCGCTGTAGACCGTGTGTCTGTGTTTGCAGTCAGCTCAGTGTACAGCAGGCTGAGTTTGATCTATGACTTTTAGATTTCCTTCTGCCAGAACTCATGCAGCATAGAGTTGCCAATGCAAAAATAGTGACCTAGAACTCTTTGCGTGTGTGGGTATGCCCGTCCCTTGATTTTAATGGGCCCTGAGCATGCCAGAAGAGCAGTATAATTGCTGAATCTGCTCCATCATGCCTTACCGTGCAAAAAGTGTTTTCCATTCATTGTGTTAAATTGCAGAAAAAGTTTGTTGTGTATATTTTATGATTTCTTAGATATCATAAAATATATGTGATATTTGCAGATTAGTGTTAGTTGCAACTCCAAATGATACTGAGTGTGTGGTTCCCAATGAATGACAAGGAGAAAAGACAAAGACAAGTAGAGAAAGACAGAAGCAAGTAGAAAAGAAAGAATAGAGAAAGTAGCAGACAGATAGAGAAGGGAAAAAAAGAAGAAGCAAGAAGCAAAGAGAAGAGGCGTGGCCATAGTTGCCCCCAGGGTAAATTAAAAGCAGCTAATTGTGCCTGGAGCTTATTACCTGGGATAAAGTAGCCACAATAATGTAATAGTTCTTTAAGATGGAGAAAATTGTAACCAGAAAGAAAAGAAGAGCCTATCCCAAATGTGTGTCATTGGGACTAGTGTAAGGCAGAAAGGTTTAAGCAAGTGAGTTTAACTTGAAAAAGACAAATAAAGAGACAAAGCTGGTGCATGGAGCAGAAAATTTTATGTAAAAAGTTTGAAACATGATCTGCAATACAGGCAGATCAGCAAAGAAAAAGAAAGCAAAAGAAAGAGAAAAAAAATGTCTTCCCATACTAATGAATAAAAGTGTTATCAAGCACTTTGGGAAGCGAAGTTGTTTACAGGAAGCTGTGCCTGAGAACCAAACACTTCTAGCCTATGCTGAAAATGCTTGCTAGTGTTGTGTTGCCTCATGGGTAACATGTATGGTATAAAACCCATTTAGCCCAATAGCTCGTGGTTCAGAAAAGCTGTCTGATCCAACCATTAAGTACGCCTGTGTGCTGTAAGTTACCCAATAAAGTCTCCTTGTAAGTAAACCCCACCCCCGGCTAGAATCCCAAAACACAAGCAGGGCTAGAGCGCCTCACCCAGTATCAAACCCTGCTGTTAAAAGCCATGAAAGCAGACCTGCAACTGGAAAATTAAAGAAGGGGACTAGACCCTACTGCAGCTTGCCAGGTGAATAGCTGCCCAGCGTACGGTCAGATCCCAAAGAAGATCAAACATGCGTGTTGTAGTGTTAGTAGTGTTGCATTGTGTTTCTTTAATAAGGTGCAAAAAAGGGGGGCCTGCCCCTGGAAGGAGAAGTTTGTCCCAGCAATTCACTGATAATTACTGGCTTCACGTGGCTAACATCACGAGAGTAAAACATTTTTGTTTGCCAGGAGGTATACCTGCAAACAGGCTTATTAGCTCTTGCCTAATACCTGTCTGTAGACATCCTGGGAAAATTCAAAAAGATACCATGTTAAGAGTTTATGGTGTAAGTTTAACTTATTCCTAAAATGCTAATTGGGGCATAGTTGCAAAGATCCTACCCCCTACAGAATTTACTTTACGTACCCCCATCGTTGCTGAAACAAATACTACGTGTGCACGAATGCTTAATTGTCAAAAATTTTCCAGAAAATATAAAGCTATCCCTGGCCCCCTTCCACTGTAATAAAATTCAAAACATATATTTTAATGATGCCCACATACTTTTGCCTCATAAATGGTTTTAGACATGTGGTTCCCACACTTGGTCATTCATTCCTGCCAGCTTGTCTGATAACCACCCACGTTGCCTCAGCCGCCAATTAAACTGGTGCCAATTCTTCCCCTGTGGCCCGAGAAAATCCGTCGACGGCAGCCTCGAGCACTCCAACTAACTAAAAATTGTAATAGTCATGTGCAGTTATATTCTGACTCAGAAAAATTGGCCTTAGCAATGTCACTGGTTAGAGTTCCAGGTTTAGCCTTAGCTGATGGTCTGGAGATTAACTGGTTAAGCTTGCAGCTTAGCCAAAAGCATAAATGCCACCTCACGAGCATTGTCATTGTTAAATAAAGAGTTGCATGATCTAAGAGGTGCAGTTCTAGAAAATAAAGCTGGTATAGATTACCTCTTCCTTCTTCATCATTTAAGTTGTGAGACACACCAAAAGCTCTGTTGTTTTAACTTAACTGATAATGGCAATGCTGTAGATGAACAGATCAACAAGCTGCACAATATAGTAGCTAACAAAACAATAAGACAAAACAATTAGCTCAATTAGTTAACCCCTTGGCTTCCAGATCTTAGCTGGCTTAAAGCATTGTTCATCCTAATTCTACCAGTGTTGATCATAAAAGTTCTGTTATGTCTCTGTGTTCCTTGTCTTATGCGCTGTTTAACCAATCTGTTTTATGTCTCAGCGAGTAAAACTGCTGCCCTCTACGCTCTAATAGCCCAACAAGAGGCTAAGTAATATGTATGTCACAAAAAGCTTTGTATGGTTATCAGAAATGCTATAATTGTAATGAAATTATGCATTTAAGAGGGGAATGTAGCAGCCATATCGGGGGTCAGACTAAGTAGCCTCATGCAGTCTCATGCTTCATGTTCTTGCTGAGCTCTTTCTCCCTTGAATATATTGTTGTAAGCTGACGAGACACAGGAATTCCTTATCTTGTCAAAGGTCATACAATTGTATATCTTGTTCTCTGCTGTTCTCTCCTTATCATGGCTACCTTATAACCTAGTTCTTGTATTATAAACAATGGTGGTAGGAGAAGAAATGTTGAGGACTGCAACCCCACACGGGAGGGGGAGGAGGAGCCGTTTCATATGTGTCACAATGTCTATAAAAACAATGTGCTGATGTATTTCGGGGCTTCTGGCTCTTTGGAAATGATTCCAGCCTTAAGCCTGCGCGTTAAATAAAGAATCTCTTTTTCCTTCACTCCGTGGTCTCTCTGACTCTGGGTTCTGCAACAGGACATCTGGCCGCTGCTGAGCTGCGCAGGGAAGCAAATGGCAGCCGCTGTAGCTGCAGCCATTTGCGTCCATGTCTTTTGCCATGATAGGCTACATATATATTTACATAGCCTATCATGACCAAGGGCAAAGTGAATGGATGATATTCTGGAGGTGACGGACTCGACCTTGGGGGAAGCTCTGGTGTGGGCTGGTCCATGAAGTCATGAAGAGTCGGAAGCGACTGACTGAATAAACAACAACAACAACAATCATGGCAAAAGGCAGGAATGCAAATGGCGGCCGCTATGCCATTTGCATCCCTGTCTTTTGCCGTGATAGGTTAGGTAAATATATACGTAGCCTAGCATGGCAAAAGACAGGGACGCAAATGGCGTAGCAGCCGCCATTTGCATTCCTGCCTATTGCCTTGATAGGCTACGTATATATTTATGTAGCCTATCACAGCCTCCGCAGGGATGCAAAAGGCGTCCCTGCATTAGCCGTGATAGGCTACGTAAATATGTAGCCTATTACAGCCATTCCTGGGAAGGCGGAAGGCGGCCGCAGACGTGACAGCCATTCGCAAAGCACCGGATGGCTGCAAACAGGTAGGCTCTGTTCTGGGCCCATTTCAGGGGGTGGCAGGGGGGGTTGCTTCGTTCCGCCATGGATTCCAGGGGGCCAAATGCACTGGAATTCAGCCTCCCTGGAATCTGTGGTGGAATTCTCCAACATCCCTATCTGTGAGTCCCTTTAGAGACCCTGAAGAAAAGTGTTACACTAGCATAAGAGACCTCTAACACAACACCAATAGCATTAGCTGGTGTGATGAGATTCCCCAGAAAATCCATTCAGTCAGCAATAGGGATGTACGAAAGTCACTTACCTTTTCGAAGGGTGACATTCGCGGTGGGGGGGAGGTGCTCCATCCCTCCCCCCGAAATTCTCTCCGGCCAGCTCCACTCCGCAGTGATTCCGCAGAGCCACTGGCCAGGGCCGCCCACAGCTGGACATCTGGCCACTGGGCAGCCTGCAGGGACGCAAATGGCGGCTGCCGTAGCCACCGCCATTTGCGTCCCTGTATTTTGCTGTGATAGGCTAGGTAAATATTTACATAGCCTATCACAGCAAAAAACAAAACAAAACATCCAACGCAAATGGCAGTGGCTATGGTGGCCGCCATTTGCGTTCCCTTTTTTTTTGGCTGTGATAGACTACATAAATATTTACGCATATTTACGTAGCCTATTACGGCAAAAGAGATGGGCGCAAATTGCGGCCACTATGCCATTTGTGCCCCTCTCTTTTGCCGTAATAGCCTACGTAAATATTTACGTAGCCGTGATAGGCTACGTAAGTATTTATGTAAGTATTTATGTAGCCTATCATGGCTATAGTGAAGAAGCGGATGGCGGCCACGGACGCAGCAACCATTCGCAAAGCAACGTGAACGGCAGCAGGTAGGTGTCCCATTTCGCGCGCCTTTCGTGGGGTGGGGGGGCAGGGGGGCTTCGTTCTGCCACGGATTTCAGGGGGCTGAATGCACTGGCATTTGGCCTCACCGAGATCCATGGTGGAATTCTCTGACATCCCTAGTCAGCAAACACTTTTGCCAGAGTGCCAGAGGTCCCATACACTAGTGCAGTTTAATGTACCTTAACACTTGTGTCACATCATATACTGCCCATTTTTAATGCTCCCATCACAGATTAGATGTGATCTTCAGATCCTCATTCATTTATTCATTCATTTTTGGCATTTATAATCCACCTTTCTGTAAAATATCCAAGGTGGCTTCTAAACCAAATAAAACCAAATAAAACCGAAGCACAGAACCCTTTTGAGAAATACTAACTGCAATTGTTATAACCTCCAGCAACATTCCTTGGATGTTTTCCCTAGGGTGTAAGGAATCTCCAAATCCACCCCAACACTTTGCAACTCTAACAACAGCTGCCTCCTGTTATGGGGACTGTGCCAGGGAGCCTTACCCTCTCATCTCATGGAGCCAGAGACAATATCTGCAGGCAGTCTGGGCGCTTATCTTTAGAACTCACCCTGGTGGGGTCTCACCTTCTGGGGTGACGATAGGACCATTGTGAGTTCTGGCAGAATTGGGCTTCAGGGGGGAGGGAGGAGAAAGTACCAGGCTTCAGGGCTAACAAAAGTATGGGAGCAAAAGAAACATCATAGTGGGGCATGCTGGAGCCTTTGCCCCAATAGGTTTGATCAGGTCACACAGGTGTGCCTTCATCTCCATGGGTAATGACAGGGGCCTGGTAAAGGTGATCCAGTGGAGTGGACATCCACTGAAGAGGCAACCCCCATGAGGCTCGATCCAAGCATTAGGGCTGACACTGTTCCCTCACGGTCCGGCATTCTGGGGCTTCCTGATCTGGTACTTTCAGCTTTTACCCTTCTCTCACCTCTGCATCTCTGGATGCATCGCTGAGGAAGGACCCAGAAGCTCCACTTGGGTGTCCTGCCCTCCCTGCTACCTCTCAAGCAAGCTGCCACCTTGTGTTTGTTTTGTTTTGCACATGTGCACAGCGGGTGGAAGAGAGAGTTTGGTGTTGGTCCAGCAAGATGTGGCCACCAGGCACTGAGGTCAAGTAATTATTGGAAGGGGGGCTGGTGGAGTTCTGTCATTTCCTTACAGCCATTTCACAGATGGTGAATTAAGGTTACGATAAGAACATAAGAAGAGCCACACTGGATCATCTCACCCGGCATTCTGTTCACACAGTGGCCAACCAGGTGCCCATGAGAAACTTAACAAGTAGGACTTGAGTGCAATAGCACCCTGTGGGTCATGTTTCCCAGCAGGTCTTGTACATAGATTGTCCAAGAATGCTCAATGAGTTCATTACTATGGGGTGTTTCACATTGGCTTCCCTACACAGGTGCACACTGGTATGGGGGAAGCGGGGTTCATGAACACTGAAGTTCGCCATTGTGCGCTAAGATCATATAAGTATCTATTTCAGTATTTCCACATTTGATGGGAAGCCATAACTGGTAACTAGTTCTCACAAAATCTTGTCAACAAAATGGAAATTTGTATGACTTTCCTTCATGGTGGCATGCATTGATTCCTCTCCCCCAGAACTAGTATGTGGTCATCCAGAAAAAACAAAACAAGACATCCATTGTATGTGAAGCAGCCCTGACCACTGATTTGAATTCAGTATTCTCCAGGTCCCTGTTCACACACTGTCCATTGGGCCACATTTGCTCCCAAGAGTTCTTCAACATTTTCATTACAAACCCTAAGCT
Source organism: Heloderma suspectum (assembly GCF_057233095.1). NCBI lineage: Eukaryota > Metazoa > Chordata > Lepidosauria > Squamata > Helodermatidae > Heloderma > Heloderma suspectum. Next base: position 10,537,874 of record NC_139461.1, read on the forward strand.
AGGAGACTGACAGGGACAGATGGAAAGATTTCACTAAAAAGAGGCACACATATTTGGAGCAAAGTGTCCTTAGCTGAGTGGACTGATTAGATAAAACAGACCTCAGGTATTATGCATGGCTCATACTTTTCCTGCTTTCACATTTGTTTTCCCTTGTGTGCCACCAGAGAGAGAGAGAGAGAGAGAGAGGCAAGGATATTTCACTCCTCTTTTAATGGGTAAAATTTTGAGCATAATAACCACAAGAAATATGTGACCAGTGAATGAGAAGTAGCTGAAAAACTTCTATCCATCTTCTTCGGTCTACAGTAGACATGCAGAAGTTATCCTTTCCTCTGCTACCAATAAAATGGGAGGAAGCTATTATTTCTAATTATGTTGGGGGTTGGAACAGAGTTTTTCTATTACTCCTAGGTGAAGGCCTAGTTTCTGGGTGCAGAACATTAATTTTCCTTTAAGTGATGTTTGAGACGACAGAAGATTGGTTCTGCTTGATTTACAGTGTCAGCATTTTTGAAGTTGTTGTATTTCATGTATTCTCTCTCTCTCTCTTCCCCCCCCCTTTCTCTCACATGTAATTTTGTGAACAACCACCATTTAATCATGAAGCATCCAGATGATGAATACAAAAGCAACCCCTTTATTATTCATAGATAGCATCCTTCCCAATAGCAAAGTTCTTTTGGTTATGAATAATTGTGCTCAAAACCTTGGTTTCTGCTTAATCTCTCAGGGGCTCCTTCTTTATATCTAATTTATTTTTAATACCACAGGGGGTGCTGGGGAAAGATGAGTTGAACTCCACTTCTTTGCCGTGAAGTAGTGATAGTGAGGAAGAATTACTTTCCTCTGATAACAAAGTCTCTGCAAGGAAGGAAGCATGTTATGAGGAGATGTGCTGGCATTTGAATCCTCTTAGTTACAAGGACTTATGGCCTTTCTGATGTTTTGTCCTACAATTGCAATGATCCTTCATCATTGGCTATGCTGGCTAGGGCTGGTGGGAGTTGCAGTCTAAAACATCTGGATGGTCATAAAAACACAAGAAGAGCCATGATGGATCAGACCAAGGGTCCATTTCTATACACACACACACACACACACACACGTATATATCCAGAGCAAGGAATACATATGAAATGTACATACACTGACCATTTGTTAAATTCCATCAAGCAGGTAAGAAATTTAAAAGAGCATGTACATCAATGAATATTAAAGACTGTTCCCGTACAAAATTATTTCCATATTATAACTTCCAGTGGAGGCTGGTGGCTCCTATGTCAGTGGGGTGGTGAGTCCACTCTGGGGTTCAGTCAGAACTCTAAAGGAGCTATCGCCTATCGAAGGTGCTGCACCCAGACTGATATCATATATATGCATTTCATATGTATTCATTGCTATGGATATTTAAAACTTTAAACCTTCAGTGATAACCTCTTCCCCCAAAGAGGCAACTATTGGACATTGTCAAAGCATACGTTTAAAAGAAGCGTTAGCTGCATTGCACCATCATCAATTAGCCAAATTAGACAATCACTTATTAAAGAGAAGTTGCAAGTGTCTAACAGACAAGAAACAAAAGTGTTTTGCTGAATGAGACTCAGCCGAAGATCCATAGACACAATAGGCACAGACACCAAAGCAGCAATCCACTGATGAGACAGAATGGGATGATCCAATTCCTTTCCCATTCCTGCTTAAAAACCTGTGTATTATATTTATTGACCAATAACAAGTGCCGATAGACATGGATTGTGGGTTGCTTGGCCTGACCAGCCTCCATAAGTGCTTCTGAAAATGACAGAGACTTTGATGCTGTAAAAATGACTTGGCCAAACCTAGATACTAACAAATGCTGGAATTGTTGGCATTGCCATTCAGCCAGAGCTGGCAAGTCAGATTTGGCACACAGAATAGATGACAACCAGAACTCATCATCAGCACCCACCAGTTGATCCAAAGCAAAAATCACCTTATCTGCTCATGTTTGCCACAAAAACTTTTCTTACCAATTTTTAGGTCTGGATTTATTATTTTATTTATCTATTTACAAGATTTATATACCGCTCCACATCAAAGATTTTGGAGTGGTGAACAACATGATAAAGGAATAAACCCCCATAATTAAAGCAATTAAAACATTTTAAAAGAACAGATTCTGAACCACAGCTGGGCACTTAGGGAAGGCCTCTCAAAATAGCAATGTTTCCAGGAGGTGCCGAAAACAGCCAAACATTGGTGCCTGTCTGACCTCCAAAGGCAGATAATTCCACAGGAAGGGGGCCACCATGCTGAAGGCTCTTTTCTTGGTAGACTCCAACTGGGCCATGGGTCCATGTGGAACCACCAGGAACATGCCCGCTGATGACCTCTGTGACTGGGCAGGTTGGTAAAGAAGGAGGTGCTCTCTCAGTTACCCTGGTCCTGAGTTGTTTAGGGCTTTCTACACTAGTACTAGAACCTTAAACCCAGTACTGAATAGGCAGCCAGCGCAGTTCCCTCAGCAATGGAGTTACATGGTGAAAAGGGGCAGCCCCCACGCTGCACTAGCTCTAGCTTCCGGACCAGCCTCAAGGGCAGCCCCACATAGAGTGCATTGCAGTAATCCAGTCTTGAGGTTACTAATGCCTGTTCCACTGTGGCCAAGTGATCCCTGTCCAGGAGAGGCCATAGCTGGCGAACCAGCCGAAGCTGGTAAAAGGCACTCCAAGCCACAGCGGCCACTTGGGCTTCCAGCAACAGAGATGGATCTAGGAGTACCCCAAACTATGGACCTGATCTTTCAGAGGGAGTGCAACCCCATCCAGAACAGGCAATCTCCCAGACTCGGGAATCACTCACCCACAGGGCTTCTGTCTTGCCAGGATTCAGTTTCAGTTTATTGGCCCTCATGAACTCATTACTGAGTTCCGGCACTGGTCCAGGACTTGCACAGCCTCTCCTGATTCAGATGTCACAGGGAGATAGAGCTGCATGTCATCAGCATACTGATGGCACTTGGCTCCGCATCCCTTAATGACCACTCCCAGCAGCTTCATATAGATGTTAAACAACACTGGGGACAAGATGGTAGGGATGTCAGAGAATTCTGCCACGGATCTCGGGGAGGCCGAATGCCAGTGGATTCAGCCCCCCGAAATCGGTGGCGGAACGGTCTGCCCCCTGCCCCCCCGGGACGAGACTTACCTGGGGCGGATCTTCCTGGCGGCGGCGGCTCCGGCAGCGGCTCCGGCAGCAGTTCGGCAGCGGTTTGGCGGCAGTTCGGCGGCGGTTCGGCAGCGGCTGGTCTTCCGACTGGCTGCCTCCACCACCATTTCCAGTTTGAAAAAAAAAAAGACGTGATAGGCTACGTAAACATTTACGAAGCCTATCACGGCTAGGTTTTTTTAAAAAACCATGATATGCTACGTAAACCTTTACGTAGCCTATCACGTCTAACTTTTTTTTAAAAAAAAAACCCCGCACGTATGCAAATGGCGGCGGCCACGGCCGTCGCCATTTGTGTTCCTTATTTTGGCATGTCTTAGTCTACGTCAAGATTTACGTAGACTAAGACGGCGAAAATAAGGGGAATGCAAATAGCGTAGCAGACGCTATTTGTGTTCCCCCTTATTTTCGCCGTCTTAGTCTACGTAAATCCTGACGTAGACTAAGACGTGCCAAAATAAGGAACGCAAATGGCGGCGGCCATGGCCGCCGCCATTTGCGTACGTGCGTTGTTGTTGTTGTTTTTTAAGTCAGCTGTGATAGGCTACATAAACATTTACGTAGCCTATCACGGCTGACTGCAGGGACGCAAACGGCGGCGGCTATGGCCGCCGCCGTTTGCATCCCTGCTAGCCAGCGGCCGGATGTCCAGCTGCTGGCGGCGCTGGCTGGCGGCTCCGCAGAATCCCTGCGAAGCACAGCCAGCCGGCCAGGATTCTGGGGGGAGGAATGGAGTGCCTCCCCCCCGTCCAGGATTCTGGGGGGGGGACGGAGTGCCTCCCCCCCCGTCAACATAATCCGTGAATGGTAAGTGACTTTCGTACATCCCTACAAGATGGTACTCTGCGACACCCCATAGCTCAATTGCCAAGGGAGCGAGGAATAGAGACCCAATGTTACTCTCTGAAATTAGCCCCGTAGGTAGGACTGGAACTACTGTAACACAGTGCCTCCATTACCCTGGAGTCGATCCAGGAGGATACAATGGTCGATGGTCTCAAAAGCTGATGAGAGATTGTGTAGAATTAACAGGGTCACATTCCCCCTGACTCTCTCTTGATAAAGGTCATCCATCAGAGTGACCAAGGCTGATTCAGTCCCGTAACCAGATTGAAACCCAGACTGGAATGGGTCTAGATAATCAATAACCTCCAAGAATGCCTGCAGTTGCTCTGCCACAACCCTCTCAAGTGCATTCTGTAAGAACGGGGTATCTGCAACTGGGCAGTAGTTCTCTAATACTCTTGGGTCCAGAGTGGGCTTCTTTGGGAGTGGTCACACTACTGCCTCCTTAAGGGCAGCAGGGACCACCCCTTCCTGAAGGAAAGCATTCACCACACCCTGGACCCACCCAGTCATACCACCACGGCTAGCTTTTATTAGCCAGGAGGGGCAGGGATTGAGAGGGCATGTGGTCAGTCACATTGCTGCAAGCACCTTGTCCAAAGCATCAGGGCACAACTAGGGATGTCACAGAATTCCGCCTCTGATCTCGGTGAGGCCGAATGCCAGTGCATTCGGCCCCCCAAACTCTGTGGCAGAACGGCCTGCCCCCTGACCCCCCACGGATCCCCCCCCCGGGACGAGACTCAACTGGGGCAGATCTTCCGGGCGGTGGCAGCTCCAGCAGCGGCTCTGGCGGCGGCTTCGGCGGCAGCTGGTCTTCCCATCAGCTGCCGCCAACGACATTTCCAGGTTTGTGTAAAAAAAAAAAAAGATGTGATAGGCTACGTAAATCTTTACGTAGCCTATCATGGTTAGGTGGGTTTTTTTAAAAAAAACCCCGCATGCGCAAATGGCGGCGGCTATGGCCGCCACCATTTGTGTTCCTTCTTTTTACCGTCTTAATCTACGTAAATATTTACGTAGACTATGACGGCAAAAATAAAGGGGAACGCAAATAGCATAGCGGGCGCTATTTGCGTCCCCTTTTGATTCGCCGTTTTAGCCTACGTAAAGATTTACGTAGGCTAAAACGGTGAATGAAAAAGGGACGCAAGTAGCACCCGCTACGCTATTTGCGTTCCCCTTTCTTTTCGCTGTCATAGTCTACATAAATATTTATGTAGATTAAGACGGCCAAAAAGAAGGAACGCAAATGGCGGCGGCCGTAGCTGCCGCCATTTGCGTACGTGGGTTTTTTGTTTTTTTTTACCCAGAGCCCTCCGCGGCCAGAATTCCGGCTGTGGACAGCTCTGGCCTGGCTCGGCCGGGCCTGGCCTGGCTGGCTGCTCCGTGGAGCTGCCGCGGAGCACAGCCAGCCGTTGGAGGATTCCGGGGGGAGCAATGGAGCGCCTCCCCCCCCCGGCCAGGATTCCAGGGGGGAGGGATGGAACGCTCCCCCCCCACCATCAACATAGTCCGCGAAAGGTAAGTCACTTTTGTACATCCCTAGCCACAACAACCGGAACTGACTGTGGTGTCAGTAGATAGTGGCAGAAAGTGGTGTCAGTAGGGATGTACAAACTGTGTGAAATCCGCTCCATTTGTGTTTCATGGATTTTCAGACACCTTTTGTTCCATCGTTCGCTCACAAATGGATGCGAATTTTTTTTTCCGTCATGCGGAAAAGTTCCCAAATAATTACATAAGTATTTATGTATGTATTTACATAATTCACCTTAGCACGCAACATTTATTGTATTGTCCCCCATTCCATTTAATGTTTCCTCAGCAGAAACATATGTCTTTTTCTATGGATTTATATGCGTAAATTTCAGGAAAGTAAAAAAAAAAAAATCATCTGAAAGCCCACAGACTCCATGTGGCCTGAGGCCATCACTCTGTAGTGGATTCTGCAGGTCAGATTCTTAGAAATCCGAGCTCATTTTAGTCTGCCTCAAATTTCTTTGGTATCCCTAGGTGTCAGACACCTCGACTGGAACTGCATTAACAAAAGTTTGAAGTTCGCTGTGGAGACAAGCAATTTTGTCCTCAAAAATGTGATGCAAAAAGGTCACAGTGGGTCCTCGATGGGCCGGGGTCCAATTTGCTGGGGAGGGTGTTAACAGCCCTGGACCACCCAGAAGAATTCTGCTGGATGGCTACTCAAGGACACAATGGAGGTAGCAAAATAAACCTTCTTTGCTGCCCACACTGCCACAAAATAGGCACAGTTATGTGCTCTAGACTGTACTCAGTCATCTTTGCTTTTATTCTTATGCCATTTGTGCTCTAGCCAACATCCAGCCTGATTCATAGACCTCAGCTCCCCAGTATACCAAGGAGTGGACTGGGATCTACAGCACTGGAGAGGGCACTCAGGTGCAATCAGGTCAATGTCAGGAATGAATCTGAGTATGTGGAGATAGTTAGCAGCTCAGACTCAGAATGGGAACAGCCAGAACCGGGGGATGCTCCCTCCCTAGTGAGCTTAGATATGGCAAGGACTTCTTCTCAAAGCTTGACACACAGATGGCTCAACCTGAAGGCCCCCCTTTCCTCCTCTATGAGAACCCAGGACTCAGGGGAGGAAGGGAGTGAGGGACATGACTTGGGGGATGTTAGGGTCCGTTGCAGAACAAAGCGTGAAAAGTTAGAGGTGGAGCTCAGACGTTCTGCCAGGTTGGCTACGCATGATAGCCTGCATAGGGGGGAGTAACTGTAAGGGAGGGGCATCCCCCCTAAGTTAGTCTGTCCAGGAAGCTCTTGTTCAAACTGCTGGCAACTTCTCTAACTTCCACTTCAGCTCCTCTATTGGTATTTGTAATTGTGTGGAGTAGTTGTTTCCTTTGTAGCCTAAGAGTTTCCTAGAACTGGCATCTATAAAGAACCTGGTTGTTAACTAATAAAGTAATGGGCCTCAAGCCTGGTATCTTGGGAGTGTGTTGATTGTGAAGACAGAGGGGATGAAGGAACTTGGCAGTTGATGGCTCTCTGCATCTCACTGTTCCACAGTGAGACTAGGGCCTTGGCTGGATCAACAGCTCTCTCCACTGGAAAATCCCCCAAAGCATTCAGAAATCCATTGGATTCCATCAGTCTCCTGGGGCAGACCATCCAAATGGGTCCCCACCCCTCCAGGAGGGAAACACGGTGAGTTCAAATCTCACCAGGAAATGGTCTGATAATGGGCTTACTTGGATCCCCTCCCAATCTTCAGAGCACCCAACTCACAACTTTGAGCAAAAAGCAAATCAAGGGAATGCCCTGCTTCATGTGTTGGGCCGTTGACAAACTGCGACAACCCCATGGTTGTCATGGAGGTCATGAAGCCCCAAGCTGGAACTCCAGAGACAGCCTCAGCATGGAAGTCGAAATCACCCAGAACTACCATCCTGGATTCCTCCAACGCCATACTCCAGGCTTTATGGGATTGCCCCATGAAGTCAATTTAGCATGAGAAAATGGGTCAAAGTGTAACTGATGTGACATTATATGCCTCACGTCTTTAACTGTAGAAACTGTGGGAGGAACCCTATGTGTTCATATATGCCTAAAATGAAATGCCATCCATTCAGAGAGAGGAACCAGAGAAGAATGTTCCAATACTGACCCAGGCAGAAGAGCTGATGCATATAGGAAATACCAAAATTCTGTACGGGTCAGCAGATAAGCCCAATGATATAAGGCAAGATCCGGAAAACCACCTTCTTTAATTGGCAGTCGCACCCTTTTCAGAGATAATCTTGGTGCAGAGGACCCCCCCTCCAATTTATGTAACAAAGCATTAATTTCTGAAAGTATTTGCTAGGTATAGAAAAGGGAATTCCATGTATAATATAAACAATCCACAGTATAGTATTCAACTTAATTTATTTTCCTTACCCCACAAACACATCTTTAAACATGCCCATCTTCCTACATTCTGAGAAAACTCATGAATCAAATTATTCAAATAAGAGCAAGCTTCCATCTAATGCAGCATTCTGATGTCACAGTGGCCAACCAGCTACCTGTGGGAAACTCACAAGTAGGATATGAGTACAATATCATAGTTCTGCTCATGTTCCTCAGCAACTGGTGGATATAGACATATTGCCTCTGATTTTGGAGGCAGCATACAACCATCCGGACTGGTAGCCATTGATATGATAGCCTTATCCTCTAGGAATTTGTCCAATCCCCTTTTCAAGCTATCCAAATTGGTAGCTAGGGATGTACGAAAGGTACTTGGCTTTCTGCGGATTATACTGATGCTGGGGGGGAGGTGTTCCGTCCCTCCCCCCGGAATCCTGGCCGGGGGGGGAGGCACTCCGTTCCTCCTCCCCCCCCCCCCAGAATCCTGGCCGGCCGGCTCCACTCCTCAGGGATTCTGCGGAGCCGCTGGCCGGCTCCGCCAGCAGCCGGACATCCGGCCGCTGGCTAGCAGGGATGCAAATGGTGGCGGCCGTAGCCGCTGCCATTTGCGTCCCTGCAGTGAGCCATGATAGGCTATGTAAATGTTTACGTAGCCTATCACAGCTGATTAAAAAAAACAAAACACGCGCGGGAGCCCATGGGCGCCACCATTTGCATTCCTTATTTTGGCACGTCTTAGTCTACGTAAACATTTACGTAGACTAAGACGGCGAAAATAAGGGGAACGCAAATAGCGTAGACGCTACGCTACTTGCGTTCCCCTTATTTTCGCCGTCTTAGTCTACGTAAATGTTTACGTAGACTAAGACATGCCAAAATAAGGAACGCAAATGGCGGCGCCCATGGGTGCCGCCATTTGCGTATGCGCGTTGTTGTTGTTGTTTTTTAAATCAGCCGTGATAGGCTATGTAAACATTTACGTAGCCTATCATGGTGTTTTTTTAAAATGTAGCCGTGATAGGCTACGTAAATCTTTATGTAGCCTATCACTTTTTTTTGTTTTTTTTACTTGGAAATGGTGGTGGCAGCAGCTGGTCAGAAGACCGGCCGCCACAGTCACTGCCGCTGGAGCCGCCGCCGCCAGGAAGGTCCGCCTAAGGTAAGTCCCGTCCCGGGGGGGGGGCGGGGGGCCGTTCCGCCACCGCTGGCATTCGGCCTCCCCGAGATCTGTGGCGGAACTTTCGTACATCCCTATTGGTGGCCATCACTACATCATGTGGAAATGAATTCCATAGTTTAACTATGTGCTGGGTGAAGAAGTAAATCCTTTTATCTGTGCTGCATCTTCCACCAATCGGCTGCATGAGATTGAGATGGCCCAAAGTTCTGATATTATGAGAGAGGGAGAAAAATGTCTCCTTCTCCACTTTCTCCACACCATGCATAGTTTTGTACACCTCTATCATGTTTCCTCTTACCCTCCGTTTTTACAAGCTAAACAAGCTCAGTTGTTGTAGCCTTCCCTCACAGATAAGTTGCTCCAGCCCCTTGATCATTTTAGTTGCCCTTTTCTGTACTTTTTCCAACTCTACAATGTCCCTTTTTAGGTGTAGTGACCAAAACTGTACACAGTATTCCAAGTGTGCATGACAGATTTGTTTAAAGGCAGCATGATATTGGCATTTATTCTCAATTCCTTTCCTAATTAGGCCTAACATGGAGTTTGCCTTTTTTACAGCACCTGCACGCTGGGTCAACATTTTCATTCAACTGTCCACCACAACCCCAGGACCTCTTTCTTGTTCCATCACTGCTAGCTCAGATCCCATCAGCATATATGCATGTTAGGATTTTTTTTGCCCACTTTACACTTTTTTTTGCATCACTTTACACTCTCTTACACTGAATATAAGTGGGCCATAAGCTGCCTATCATTGTCTTAGTCTGATAGAACCAAGAAGGTCTGAGGTCTTCAATCTAAAAGAATAGAATAGAAAATAAATTTCTATAGTCCCCATGTGCAGAGACAGAAGCTTGAAAATTTCATATTAGAAATAGGTAGGGTAGGAAAGAAATCTAGCAATAATTGGATATTGAAAAATAACATAAACATTAAAAAGAGGATGTTCCCAAATGTTCACTATTCCCAAAACAGTTGCAAAAGGAGTGAAGGGGAAGCAATAACTAAGATACATGCAATAAAATGGTAACTATAATCCCATTCCAACTCAAGTTAGATGATATCATGTATCAATGGAAATGACAGGATATATTTAAGTGGTAATTAACATTATGCATTGGTTTCAGGAATTATAGCCCAATCCTATGCATGGTATTTACTCAGTGAGCCTCACTGATTTCAATGGACTTGCATCCACATAAGTCTGTTTAGGTTTGCAGTCATGCATTACAATCTGATACAGATTTGCTTAGGGATCGGGGAGAATTTCTCCCCGAAACTTCGGGGGGCCGAGTGCCAACATATTCGACCCCCCGAAGTAGTTTCGGGGAGAAATTCTCCGCCCCCCCGCCTCCCGCCCCCCTCCCCGGGATGGGACTTACCTTTCACGAATGTCCCTCCCGGTGGTGGGTCCCGGCGGCGGTTCGGCAGGTCTTCGACAGGGGCAGAGGCGGCAGCCGGTCTTTCGACCGGCTGCCGCCGCCGCCGCCATTCCAATAAAAGTAAAAAAAAAAACCACGCCCCCGTGATAGGCTACGTGACGATTAACGTAGCCTATCATGGCTGACTTTGCAGATCTAGCCGTGATAGGCTACGTCAATCGTCACATAGCCTATCACAGGGGCGTGTTTGTTTTTTTTTACTTTTTATTTCGCGGCCGGGTGAGGCGAAGCACCTCCTCCCCGGCCTGAATTTTGGCCGGGCGAGGCGGGAAGCCTCCCCCCCCGCCTGAATTTTGGCCGGGTGAGGAGGGAAGCCTCCCCCCCCAGCCTGAACTTCGGGGGGAGCAGCGAAGTGCCTCCCCCCCACCGCGAAGCAAGCTGCGAGACCAGGTAAGTGGCTTTCGTGCACCCCTAGATTTGCTCAGGCATAAGCCCCAATGAGTTCAATGTGACTTACTTCCACACATATAGGAAGTGGAAGGAAGGCCAAGCTACAAGCTACAGAGTACAGGCAGGTAGCACAGAATTTCAGGGATGGCGTCAGGAAGGCTAAAGCTGAGAATGATCTGAGGTTAGCGAAGAATGCTAAAAGCAACAAAAAGACTTTCTTCAGATACGTGCATAGCGAAAGACAGAGGAAAGAAATGGTGGTTCAGCTATTTAGTGAGGATGGCAAAATGATAACAGATGACAAAAAAAAGGCAGAAGTGCTCAGTTCCTACTTTGGCTCACTCTTCTTCTGAAAGAAGGTCTATGACCCACTTGGCAAAGGCGAAGTACAGGCTGAAGGGGCAGGAATGCAGCTAGGGATGTTGGAGAAATCCTCCACAGACCCCAATGAGGCTGGATTCAACAGGATGGGACCTCCTTCCTTGTCTTCCAGTGTGAAGTCCTCGCTGGCAGATCTTCCCTGCCGCCGGCTCCGAAGACCCAGTGATACGGTGTCACCGGACTGCAGACGCAAATGGTGTCCGCTATGCTATTTGTGTCCCTGCTCTTTAATGTGATCTTTATGTAAATCTTTACATAGCCTATCATGGTAAAGTGCAGGATGCAAATGGTGTCCGCTATGCCGGACATCATTTGCAGACCAAGACCGGCCGTGGCCAGGAGTCCGGCAGCGGCCGGCCCTGGCCGGCGGCTCCATGGACTCACCATGGAGCAGAGCCGGCCAGGGTGGATTCCAGGGGGAGGACCGGATTGCCTCCCCCCATGGACCCCCCGGTGGGCCCAGGTAAGTGGGGTTCATATACCCCTAATTGCAGCTTGAGATCGACAGGCATATGTTCAAGGAACACTTAATTCATTTGAATAAGTTCAAATCTCCAGAGCCAGAAGAACTGCATCCTAGAGTAATAAAGGAACTGGCAGAAGAACTCTCAGAACCGCTGCCTATTCTCTTTGAGAAATCATGGAGGATGGGGGAAGTGCCAGAGGACTGGAGGAGGGCTAATGTTGTCCCTATCTTCAAAAAGGGTAAAAGGGAGGAACCTGGGAACTACAGACCAGTCTGACATCAATCCCTGGGAAAATTCTGGAGCAGATTATGAAGCAATCCATCTGTAAGCACCTTGAAAACAATGCAGCGATTACTCGAAGCCAACATGGATTTGTCAAGAACAAGTCCTGCCAGATGAATCTGATCTCATATTTTGATCAAGTAACCTCTCTTGTGGAATGTAGGAATGCTGTGGACATCATATACCTCAACTTCAGCAAAGCTTTCGACAAAGTGCCCCATGATCTCCTGATGAGCAAACTAGCTCCAAGTGGGCTAGATGAAACAACGATCCGGTGGATCCACAGTTAGCTACAGAATCGGACTCAAAGAGTGCTTATCAATGGGATCCTCTCAAACTGGGGAGAGGCAACGAGTGGGGTACCGCAGGGCTCAGTCCTGGGCCCAGTGCTCTTCCACATTTTTATTAATGACTTGGAGGGGGAGGTGCAGGGAATGGTAATCAAATTTACAGATGGCACAAAATTGGGCAGGATAGCTAATACCCTGGAAGACAGAAACAACTTTCAAAATGATATTGATAGGCTGAAGCACTGGAATGAAAACAACAGAATGACATTTAATAGGGATAAATGCCAAATTCTGCACCTAGGAAAAAGAAACCAAATGCACAGTTACAAAAACAGGATACTTGGCTCAACAGTACTACAAACGAGAAGGATCTTGGAATTGTTGTCGATCACAAGCTGAATATGAGCCAACCATGTGATGTGGCTGCAAAAAAGGCAAATGCTCTTTTGGGCTGCATTAATAGAAGCATAGCTTCCAAATTCCGGGAAGTACTTGTTCCCCTCTACTCAGCACTGGTTAGGCCTCAACTGGAGTACTGTGTCCAGTTCTGGGCACTGCACTTTAAGAAGAATGCAGACAAACTGAAGATGGTTCAGAGGAGGGCAACAAGGATGATCAGGGGACTGGAAACAAATCCTTGGGAGGAGAGACTGAAAGAACTGGGCATGTTTAGCCTTGAGAAGAGAAGACTGAGGGGAGATAGGATAGTGCTCTTCGAGTACTTGAAAGATTGTCACAGAGAAGAAGGCCAGGATCTCAATCATCCCAGAGTGCAGGACACAGAATACTGGGCTCCAGTGACAGGAAGCCAGATTCCAGCTGAACATCAGGAAAAACTTCCTGACTGTTAGAGCAATATGACAATGGAACCAATTACCTAGGGAGGTGTTGGGCTCCCCCACACTGGAGGCATCAAGATGAAGCTGGACAGCCACTTGTCAGGGATGCTCTGACTTGGATTCCTGCATTGAGCAGGGGGCTGTACTATAGGCCCCTTCCCACCCTACTATTCTATGATTCTATGAAATGTTAACCAAGCAGCATGGAAGTTGCTCATGCATAACTGGCTCCTATGCAGTTGGGAGAACATCTAAAGCCCCCCACCCCACATATGCAGGTAAGTGAACAAATGTTCTCATTAGAATACCATCAACTGAACTGACTACATAGCAGGAGGCCTATCTGGGCTACGGGACATCAATGGGCTAAAGAGAATGAAAAACCATCCCTCTCTCCTGTTCTGTCCTCCCCTGGTGAAGGCTCTTTGTGAAATCAAGTACAATGGCAACAAAGGAGTGATGGTGTAGCTTCTTCAGCTGCTACCTGTTGAGGTGGGTACATAGAGGACATTCCCTCTGCAGAGCTGTCAATCTGACATCCTTTTTTCAGCATTGAATTAAATTTCTGGAAGAAAGCAGTGAGTTGTATGGCTATTGGTCTAACTTCCTGACTGTTAGAGCAATATGACAATGGAACCAATTCCCGAGGGAGGTGGTGGGCTCTCCCACACTGGAGGCCTTCAAGACGAGGCTGGACAGCCACCTGTCGGGGATGCTCTGACTTGGTTCCTGCACTGAGCAGGGGGTTGGACTCGATGGCCTTGTAGGCCCCTTCCAACCCTCCTATTTGATGGTTCTATGATTCTAAGTGTGCACAGGATTGCAGCCTGAGTCACAATTAATTTAGCCAGATTGGAGCTGGAATGTGCTACTTGTATTATGAAATGTATACCATCCAAAATAATACAAATAAATTCAGGGTCTGGGGTTGGTCTGGTTGGGTGCCACACCCCATCAGGGGGCCCACCATCAAGAACCCCCTGGACCTTCTGCTCATCATCCTCACCATTGCCCAGAAGTGGGGAGCAAGTGTGCGATGGCAGTGGTGAGAGGGGGAGCAGAAACTGCCACCACCCCATTGCTCATTGTTTCCTTGACAAGAGAACAGGTGGCAGCAATGGAAAGAAAGAGGAGCCACAGATAGTGGCAGTGGGTGTGAGCAGGAAGGGTCACACTGAGGAAGGGGGCCCATGCTGGAAAAGGATGTCTTGTTGCCCCCCCCCCCAACCAACCTATAGCACCAAATACCCTAAACAGTGAAATAATGCTGAGAATGCACTTTCACTAAGCATTTAGCTACCTAAATGTTTCCACACAATATACATTCTGGGAACTGAATAACAAGTATAATTCCCCCCCCCCCAAAAAAAATCAAAATATGGGCATGTATGTAGATTCCTTCAAACAGTCATTTACTCTCAGCATGGAGATGGCTGGAAAGTAGTCTAATTACTCGCGTAGAAAATAATTCCCAGTCTAATCTAACACTAGGGATGGACGGAGTCATCTCTGTCTGGGGCACTGGGGAGCTCGACGAGCCACCCCCCTGCTTGTGCGGCCCGGATCCACTCAGCGAGTGTCCCTGCTTGCCCTGCCCCCACCTGCAAGATGTGCTATCCGCCCCTCTTCTGGGTGCCGGTGACTCTGGCAGTCAAGCCCTTGTGCTTTATGCACATAAGTGCTTGACTGCTGGAGTCCTCAGCACCAGATGCACCCTAAGGACTCTAGTCATTTCCTCCTCACAAGGAGGAGATGGCTAGAATGCTGGGGTGTCTAGGCCTCATCCTGCCCCCACCAGCTGTTAAGGGCTTCCTTGACTGCTGGCAGAGGCAGGGCTAGTCCTCGGTGCCATGCACACCACAAGCGCTCTAGCCATCCCCTCCTCCATGGAGGAGATAGTGGGAAGGGGGCACGTGCGGCAACGACAGCTCCAGGCTGCTCCCGCCTGCTTGCTGAGCTCCCAGGTGCTCAGCGGCCAGGTCCATCAGCTCCACACAGCCCAGTGAGTGGGTCCAGGGGGCTGGGCGTGGGGGAATCTGCCAGCCTCCCCAACCATATCAAATCCCATATGTGGTAGTAACTGGTCACACAGACACAACACTCAGGAGGTATTTGGTCAGATTCATCAATCCATGCTGAACAGAGCCTGTGGATGATGATCAGCCACAAAACAAGATGTCCAGGGTGGAATTCAATGATAGTAGACTATACCAGGTCAGTCGAGTTGCTCAGTACATAATGTATGAATTCAGCTTTCTAGAACTAGGAAGTCCATTCATCCATCTAGACCAGCAGGTGTCCAGAATAGCAGGTATCCAGAAACAGAAATCTTTGTCAAACCTGCTTTGTTGTTGTTTATTCGGTCAGTCGCTTCCGACTCTTCATGACTTCATGGACCAGCCCATGCCAGAGCTTTCTGTCGGCCATCGCCACCCCCAGCTCCCCCAAGGTCGAGCCCGTCACCTCCAGAATATCATCCATCCACCTTGCCCTTGGTCGGCCCCTCTTCCTTTTGCCTTCCACTTTCCCTAGCATCAGCATCTTCCCCAGGGTATCCTGTCTTCTCATTATGTGGCCAAAGTACTTCAGTTTTGCCTTTAATATCCTTCCCTCAAGTGAGCGTTCTGGCTTTCTTTCCTGGAGGATGGACTGGTTTGATCTTCTTGCAGTCCAAGGTGCTCTCAGAATTTTCCAACCTGCTACCTGGGATCATTTTAACTGCTGGGGATTGAACTTGGGCCTTTCTTTATACAAAGCATGTGGTGTGCCACTGAGCAATCATCCTGGCTGCCACCTTCTCCCAGCCCCAATGTAAGACTCAGGCACTTGCAAAATCGTGACCTCCATGCATCCCTAGCTATCACCATTCTTTTCCCCACCCACCCATCTTCCTTCTGTCCCTTGGTTTTCCTTCCCCAGTGTTAAATTTTGGATTATGAGCTCCATGGAGCGCAGGCCAGTCTTTGTGTGTGTTACTAGGGATGGGCGAACAAGCATGTGCATTGTGCTACTAGGGATGGGCAATGTTCGAGGTCACCAGGATTCTCCAAACATCATCTCACAGCTTGTCTTGTGCCCGATTGCTATTCCCCTTTGCAATCTCTGCTCGCTCTGCTCGAATGGGAAACTTGCACAAAGTGGGAATGCAGATTTCCTAATTTGAGAAACTTTCCTCCATAAAGTAGGGCTGGTTCAGTCTATGGAGGAAAGTTGGGAGACAAATGCAAGCATGTGTTCCAGAATTCACTAATATTTTTGGGCAGACACATGCTTAAGTTCAGAGCTTCAAACAGTGCATGCGAGCCAAAATGAAATTCTCATCCATCCCTATGTGTTACTTCGTAAAGTGGTATGCACACTGGCATTGCTATGCTAAAGAAACAAACAGCAGGCTGGATGAGCATCATTAATTGCATGTGTATCACTGCTGGGGTTGTCTTGCCAGCATGGCCTTAATTGGCTCTTATCAACACTCACCTTGTTCCTCACTGGCAAGAGTGGAAGGAGATTATTGCTGTTTAAGTGTGGAGAGCTAGCAGAAGAAAGAGAGGGTGGGGAGGGAAAGGAGAGGTTTTTTTTTTTTTCCTGAGAATTTGTAGCCACAGTCTTGCTAGAAAGGCTAACTACCTGTCAGGGTTGGATTGGAGCCCATAGAGCCCCAAAGCAGTTCTGATTCTGAGGAAGAGATAGAAACCGTGGGAGAGGAACCCACTCACTCTTCAGACATGCAGCTTGAGGTAGAGTCCCTCCCTGCTCACATTCCTGAGAGTGACAATGACCCTGGCAGGGAGAGGAAGGTACAACTGGAGCTTCTGGATGCGAGGCGCCAGAGCAGGGACAAACGAGAGGATGCAGGCGCTGAGAGGAGGCACTCAGCCCACTTGGCATGACGACAACAGCTGTGCCCTGATGCCCCATGCGAAAGGGGTGGACTCTCTCCTCCTAGCCCTTAAGTTCAGAGGCTTCCTGCCCTTTCCCTCCAAATGGAGACCAACTGACTCCTAAAGCTAGAACCCCTTGGTAGGCTGCTCCCTCTCAAGTTTTCCTCTTAGGCTAAGGCAATTAGCATCTGTAAGCATCATTAGGTTGAATGGAAATAAAGCCTTGGAAAAGAGCCCTTTTGTCTGCAGGTTGATTCTGGACTACTTGAGGATTTCAGAAGGCCGCAAGGGTGCTCCCGACACTACCAGCCTTTTCCCTCATTCATTCATTCATTCATTCCATTTCTACACCACCCAGTAGCCAAAGCTCTCGGGGCAGTTCATGAGACATTTTCTGTATGGAAGGGTTTGTTTTCCACAAGGGAACACTTAAACCTGCAATCTACCACCTGAAATATGATGTAATATATTGCATGATTCTATGAAGACAGCAGTGTTGACTCTCTTTCAGCCTGGGGGGGCAGACTTCCATTTTGGAGAAACTCTTGGGGGCTGCATTCTGGTGGTGGGCAAGGCCAAAGGTAAAAGGAGGTGGGACAAAAATATCAACAACATCAGCATATTTTAGCTTCAACCTCATAGTGCCAGTCACTCAGCCTCTGGAGATGCGTTTCAGCCTTTTAGAAGGTTGTGCACACAGCACAGAGTTAAACTATGGAACTTGCTATCACAGGATGTCGTGAAGGCCACCAACTGGGATGGCTTTAAAAGGGGGTTAGACAAATTCCTGGAGGAAAAGGCTATCGATGGCTACTCATTCTGATGGCTGTGTGCTACCTCCAGTACCAGAGGAAGTGAGCCTATGTACACCAGTTGCTGGGGAACATGGGTGGGAGGGTGCTGTTGCTCTCATGCCCTGCTTGTGGGTTCCTGGTCTACAGCTGGTTGGCCACTGTGTGAACAGAATGCTGGACCAGGTGGACCTCGTCTTAAGAACATAGGAACATAAGAAGAGCCATGCTGGATCAGACCTTTTAGAATTATTTGAAAGTGTCAATAAACATGTAGGAGCGTCTCCTCCCCTGCGTCCCAGTCTGCCACCTCAGGTCCTCTGTGGGCTCTCTGTCCCACAGCTGCCTAACGTGAGACTGGCAGCCATGCGCAAGAGGGCCTCTTCCTTGGCCGCCCCTCAGCTGTGGGCTGACCTGCCGGTTGAAGTGCGCCTGCTGACCTCGTTGTGAAGGTTTTTAAGCAGGCCTTAAGACGCTGCTATTCCAGCAGGCCTTCCCTCTTTAGGTCTCTTGTCCCTTGTGCTGACTCTTGTGTACAGTTTTCAAGCTGTGCTGTTTTTATTGTTGGCTTTTTTGTTAAACTGTTTTTAGTTCAAAGTTGTTTTTAGTTATATGTTGTTTGTATATACTGTCCGTATGCTTTTATGTAATTGGTTCTTCAACTTTGTATATTATATTTAATGTTTCAATTTTTGGAAACCACCCAGAGAGCTTTGGCTATGGGGCAGTATAGAAATGTACTTAATAATGATAATGATAATGTAGATGCGGTGATCCAGTAGACATTGTTTACTTGGACTTCCAAAAGGCTTTTGGCAAAATCCCTCACCAAAGACTCTTGAGCAAACTTAGCAGTCATGGGATAAGAGGACAGGTCCTCTTATGGTTGAGTAACTGTTTAAAGAACAGAAGGCAGGGAGCAGGAATAAATGGTAAATTATCCCAGTGGAGGGAAGTAAACAGTGGGGTCCCACAGGAATCTGTATTGGGACCAATGCTTTTCAACCTGTCCATAAATGATCTGGAGTTAGGAGCGAGCAGTGACATAGCTAAGTTTGCAGATGACACCAAATTATGTTCTTATGTTCTTAACGAGGGAAAACTGCACAAAAGCTGCCCCAAAGCCATGAAACCACCAAATGATTGGTGTCAGGGGAAAAGGGTGGGGACAAGAGAAGGTGATGGGGCTATCAAAGGAACCCTGGAGGGATGGATTTGGCCCCAGGATTGAGGTTCTGCAATCCTGTACTAAGGATTTCTCTCTTAGTTCCCTCTCATTGCCTCGTCAAAAGGGCACCTATCATCATGCAAGTGTCAAAGTGGGAATGTCATCATGCAGTAAGGGGTGTGTGTGAGAAAATAGTGTGTGTGCGTGTGTGGGGGGGTCCATGTGCTCACAGGCTCTTGGGTAGCCATCTCTGCCTTAAAAAGAAATAGGCATATTTATCCAGTTGCCTAAGAGGGTTTTTTTTTTCTTTTTTTATAAGAGACGGGGGAGAGTCTTCTAATTCTAAAGTTACCTTAGTTTGTTCAAAGCAATTATAATAATTATAAGTATCCCATTGGGCTGTATATTTTAGACACAACAGAAATAGCTTTACCAACCTGTAAAGGGGAAGGGAGAAGCTAATAATGTTCAAAAGTCCTTAAACACCTGCATGACTTCTTAAGCTTTGCAAGACTTCAACTGTTCCATGTATTCTTAGCACAGGCCTATGGGAATTGGGGTCACAGAAAGGAGGCAGGCATACTAATTGTCAAGGAAACCTTGCTATCTGCAGTTTCTCCCATAAATCCACCAGGGTATTGAGATGTTGCCATTGCCATCAGGAAATGAGAACCCATGGAGATAAAAGCAAAAGTACCATATCTTGGCAATGGAATCTGTGAGGCTGTATATTAAACTGTGGGACAGTAAGCTGTGCAGAATGCAAAGTGCAAGGGAGGTTACAAAAAAGTCTGTGTGGATCAAACACTTGAGTATGCAAAGCCAGCAATGAAGGAGAAAGAGGGGAAACAGGAGAATTTAAAGCCTCATCACCTATGATTTGTGACATTGCTAGTCTTTCTGGAGGAACCTCATACTGGTTGTTTTTCCCCTTCAGAAGAGGCCTTTTCTTTTCATTAGAGTACATAGGAATTCCACAGATCTAGAACGTATAACTCAGGGGTGACTAATATCTTCAGTGACATTCCATTTCAGAGAAGTGCTTGGGGGCCACATTCAAGTGGTGGGCAGGGCTGAAAAATCCCCTCTCCATCCCATTGTTACCAATTTATAGTAGGACGTATGTCTACTCAGAAGTAAGCAGGACTGAATTACTCAGCAGCACTTTCAGATAACATCCCAAATACCAGGCCTCTGCATATCTACTCAGAAGTAAGCAGGACAAGCCTCAGAAGGAAGCAGGATTCACTTAGCAGCTTCCTCAGCTGGCCCCAAACCCTGTGCCCTGCAGGGTTAAGGTTTGATATCATCTGTCTTTAAAATCCTCCAAGTGCCATTATTGGATGACGTGAGAAGCCATCTTACGTGTGGGCATGGGAGACTGACTGAAGTAAGTCATGGGAAGAAGATGATTGGCAATATATCTGGACTTATCTTCCATCTTTATGGACCATCACTAAGAAAAGGAGGCACAATGCGAAATTCTCAGTCGGTGGTACATGCTGGAACATGGTTGCTGATTATAGTAGAAATTTCTCCATATTAGACAACTGGTAGTTCCTAAAGCTGTGCTTCTTCATCTTTTCGAGCCTAATGACCCTGCATTCTTGTACAAATACCTTCCCAAGCAATTGTATACAGCTGCAAAATTATGTATAACGTGTAACTGGAAGTGTCCAAAGCAACCAACTAAACAGCAGTTGGTTGATAAAATTTTGAACACTGTGACTATGTATAAACTTACTCAGCAAGTGCAGCAAGCAAGGAATCCTAATTTTAAGAAAGTTATCATGACACCACAGTTTCCATTTATTTCCTATGTTGAAGTCCTTCAAACTTTTGATCAAATTCCAACCAAGGATAATTGCCTATATTTTTTTCTGATTATTTTTTTCTGACTAATGAAGCTGAATCCCAGAGACCCCATGGGTTGGCAGTTCCCAGGTCTGAGAACTGGTGTTTGCCTGTTCTGGATGGGGTTGCACTCCCTCTGAAGGAGAAAATCCATAGTTTGGGGGTGTTCTGGATCCATCTTTGTCACTGGAGGCCCAGGTGGCTTTGGTGGCCCAGAGCACCCATTACCAACTTTGGTTAGTATACCGACTACTCCTGTTTCTGGATAGGGATAGCTTAGCCATGGTGATCCATGCACCGATAACCCCACAATTTGACTATTGCAATGTGCTCTACATGGGGCTGCCCTTGTGCGTGGTTCAGATGATGCAGTTAGTGCAGAACAGAATACAGCAGCTAAAGTGCTCACTGGGACACCTAGCTATGCTCACATAACACCCATGTTAAAAGAACTGCACTTATTACTGCACAGCTGCTTATGAGCTACTGAGACACAAAGAAGGTTATATTATTGTTGTCATATAAAGAACAACTTGGGAACAGGATACCTAGCAGACCACCCTCTGTTATGCATACCCAGGCAACCTTAAAGATCCTCAGAGGAGGCTTTGCTGGTCTTTCCAAAATTAACAGAATGTCGCCATGCAGTGCCCCGATGGTGGGCCTTCTCCATACCAGCACCCACCCCCTGGAAAACCCTCCCTCATGCAGTTTGGGAGGCAGAAAATGTTGCATCTTTCTAATGCCTCCCGAAAGCACATTTGTTCAGCCAGGCTTTCCCTGGGCTGCAGTTAACTTAGGGCGCAATCCTGCGGCTGCTAAACAGCAGCTAGACAGCCATAGGATATGCTGTTTTGTGGGAAGTGACCTTGGAGCCCGCGCTTGGAGGTTGGTTCCCAGGAAACCGACCTCCCCCCACATCCGCACTGCCTCTGAGGCAGCGTGGAGAAGCCCCGTCCTCCTTGCTCGCAAGAGGAGCGTGGAGCAGCTGAAAAGGGGTGGGGCTGGGGGTGTTCCGGGGCGGGGAGAGTAGATCTGCCTGCACGACATCCTATGTGTCATACAGCAGCCTCCTCTCCAGCTCGGCCCCCCCACAGCTAGACAGCCGAAAACAGCTGTCTAGCAGAAAAAGCAGGGCAGGGGAGGTGCGGAGGCAACGATTACTCCCATGCTTCTCTTGCCTTGCTTTGGATAGGCGGTTGCCTCCGAGTTTGGAGGCGGCCACCTATCTAGATAGGACTGAGCCCTTAATCAATGTTATGTGTAAAAGACTGTAGTTTAAATGTGTTTTAAATATTTATTGTGAACTGCTGAGTGATTATATTATATTCAACGGTATACAAGTGTCACAAAGAAAGACAGACAGACAGACAGACAGACAGACAGAAAGACACACAATAGCACACACTCTCACATGCCATATAACTTATATGCTGTATAACTTGTATTTTCATTCTTTCCTTAGATAGCAAGCTCCTACCTAGGCTGTTTTACTGTAGATGTTCCACAAGCATATGTTGCTAAACTAAGAATTATAATGAGTTTCTTTGCTTCTTTCATGATCTTGTTATAAAATTTTATATGTCCTTCTTTTGTTGCCTTCATTTTTTAAAATATTATTGCAAAATAAAATTATTATTATTATTATTATTATTATTATTATTATTATTATTATTCGAATTCCAAGGAATGAAAATAAAACAAGAAGAGCTATTTAGATTTCTCTTCGCAGGTGATGAAAAATTATAAGAACATATAAGAACATTATAAGAAAATTATAAGAACAATTTCTTATAAGAAATTATAAGAGCATTAAGGAGCCCCCGCCAGCTCCTTAAATGCTTTTGCATGAAAAAGATCCTAGGTAGAATCCCTGGCATCTTCACTTAAAAGCCCAGGTAGCAAGCGACGGGAAAGGCCTCTTGGCTGAAACCCTGGGGAGCTGCCGCCAGTCAGAGGAAACAGGAATGGGCTTATGGACAAATAGGCATACATGGTACAAGGCAGCTTCCCATGTTCCTACCATTTTTTATTCCCCTGTCTGATCTTTCATTACAATTTATTTAGATTTACTATTTTCCTTCGTGGCATGACTGCAGCCAATGAACTATCATAAAGTGAGCATGATGGTGTCACAACATCATGTAATCAACAGATTTGGCTAGGTGACATCACAGAGGGCAAACAAGCCAACTGTGAGTGAGAGCAATGCCTTGCACATTGCATTGCTATCACCTTGAAACAGAAGAACTCCTTTCAACGTCATTTCCAAAACATCTCCAAAGGGCGGGGTGTGTGTGTGCTTTTTACTATGCCAAAAGTGCTCAGAAAAGTGCCCCCCTTTCAGCTGACCCTTAAAGTGTATTGAACAAAATGAGGTCAGGTAATATCAGCGGGATGCAGATCTCAGTAATATGTATGCACCACCTGCCTTGTATCTGCCCCCTTCCTGCACTCGGAGACCAAAAAACATTACCTGCAATTTGCAAAGTACTTCATTTCCCAAGAAGATTTATTTGCAAAGAAACCAGCGGTTTATTGTTCCATGGTGCAAGACAAGCAGTAAATTAGCTGTTCCCCACATCAAATACATGGCGGCATAAAACCTCTCTCTCCGGGAAGTTACTCGTAACATCCATTATGAAGCCACTTGGTTAATTGTATTAGTACATAAGCTGCTTCTCTTTAAATTAATCTTGTACACCAAAAAAACACTTTGAATCTAATGATTTCCTGGATTTCCCCCCACTCCATATTAATTCATGCTTAATTTAGTTTAAACCATTGTAGTTGGGATGGGGTTTTTGGTTTTTGTTTTTTACTGCTAGCTGCTTTGGTTTATTTTCAAAAAACCCAAGCCTCCTTGGGTTCCTTAAGGGGGAAAAAAGGCGGGATATAAATGTAATAAAATAAATAAATAAATAAATAAATAAATAAAACTTTACAAACAAACATTTAGAGTGTTGAAAGTAACATGCATTGTTTCAGTAATGTAATCAACAGCCCTGCAAAGAAATTCAACATTTATTGACCCCCACATCATGGCAGACATGGTATGGCTGAAGCTGGGAGAATAGAGATTTGCAGTGCAGGCTGGTGGCTCTGATTTCAGTGGGGCTATGAATCCATTGTGGGTTTCAGTCAGAACCAGTCAGAACTCTAAAGGAGGGATCTAAGGTGCTGAATCCTCTCCCCTGATTCAGTTAGCAATTTGGCCCAATCCAAAGCACACCTCTACTTCTCAACATCCCATGTTTTTGTCACATCCCAGCATGCCCACTTGTGCAATCATATATGTTGTGGGGTGACTGAGGATGGCCTAAGAGAGTAGAAGGCATTGGTATGGAGAGGGAGGTCACAGTGGAGAGAAAAACACTGCAGAAAGGGCCTAGGAACAGTGGGTGTGATACTGCCGTTAAAAAGCAGTGCAAAGACAGAAATCATTTTGCTGCAGAGCTGTGCCATGAAACAGGGGCAACAACAGTTCTTTGAAGCTGAAATTGAGATTCTAGCCCAGAATTCAGAATTACAACAGCAACAAACAAACAAAAAAGGGCGGGGGGAGTCAGGCTGATCTTTGTTTGGAAAGTTCATCATCACAGCATTTCTGTGGCCAGGGCTGTTAGTATCGCAAGAAGTTTAGCTGGCAATATAATTATAATTGAAAGCAATGTTCAGTTCTAGGAACCCTAATCTTCTGGGTGCACGTTTCCAGCTTCCCTAACATTGCTTTGCCTGTCTCATGTGCTCTCGCTGTTTAGCATTTAATCTTTGGGATACTTTCATCTTTGATCAAAACTGCTTAGGCTGCAGTGGGTCCTCTTGAACTGAAGAGAGTTTTGTGTCTTTGAATCTCAAAGGCACACCCATTGGGGCTTTGAGCACACAGAGTGGGAGGGATCAGAGTCCAACATGCATCGGCTTTCCCCACACACACAAAAACCCAGGCACCATGCAATGTTCAGTGCATGGCCCTCAAGGGGAACCTTTCAGGAATGCCTCTGAGAAGTGAACTGAACATGACTCATGCAAACAGCTTTCAAACGGCTTTCTTTGGGGCACGTCCAAATGGCATGTTTGTCCCCTACCACCACCACCACCACAACCACTCTGATGAATCCATGATCTGATTGTACTTATTACAGAATAGCTCCAACTCAAAGAATTTGCAGCAAATTTTACTATCTGGATAGACTGTTATTGGTGTGGTGGGGAAAGGATGGCAGGGAAGAAGTGTGTAGTGGCAGTGAAACTGACAACAGGGCCACTAGGATGAGCATGGTGGTGCTCAAAGGGAACCCAAAGGAGAGGTGGTTCCTGGACATGTTAGCCCAAATGGTAACATGAGAGTCTTTGGGATCTCATTTAGCCACGTCTGTGTGGCTGTGACCTTTGTCTTGGCCCAACAGCAAGGTAAAGCCTCTGCTATTTCTTTAAGGATGTTTGTGCAGGGTCTTTCAGTTAACCCAGAAGTGTTAACTGAATGGGCCACATGCCAGCAAAGTAGTGCACAGTCCTGAGTTCCAGCTAAACCGAAAATCTCCCCCCACCCCTGTCAGGGTGGAAACTGAGCCAACAGAGCCCCAGAGCAGTTCTGATTCTGAGGAGGAACAGCAATCCATGGGAGAGGAGCTCACTCATCTCTCACAAGCACAGCAGCTGGCACAGATTCCTCCTGCCAGCATTCCTGGGAGAGATAGTGACCCTGGCAGTGAGAGAGTGCTGGAGGGGGGCTTGCTGGATGCTTGGCGCAGACGCAGGGAGCGACAACAGATGGAGGGCGCCGAAAGGAGGATTTCTGCTCTTTTGGCGCTCAAACAACGGTCGCGTCCCGAGGACCCAAGGGAAAGAGGGAGGATCTCTCCATAGCCCATAAGTTCAGAGTCTTCCCATGGTTCCCCTTCAAATAGGGACCAACTGCCTTACCTGGAGCTTAGGCTACTCTGCTATCTTTCCCCAGTGCTGTTCCTTGCTTTGTCGCTAGTGATTAGTATCTGAAAGAGTCATAAAGTAATAAAGGAATAATGTCTCAGAAAGAATTCCTCGTCATCTGTGTCCTGAGTTGGCTATTGGTGGGGACTGCAAGAGGCAGCTAGGGTGCTCCTGACAACCCCATACACACATTAGGGATGTGTGAATCTGGGAATTCTATTCTGTTTAAGCCCAACAGGATTCCTCAGTTTTTCTGTTCTGGTAAGTGGCAGTGGACTATAACAGATCCCCCTGCCCCCAATTCCAGAAATGCTTTGCACATTTTTTTCAAGTCCCACTATTTGTGCAAATAGTAATTTGCACAAATTTGATCTGGGGGGGATAAGAACATAGGAAGAGCCATGTTGGATCAGATGAAGGGTCCATTTGGTCCTGCATTCTGTTCGCACAGTGGCTGACCAGTGGCCCACGGGTAACCCACAAGCAGGACATGAGTGCAACAGCACCCTCCTGCCCATGTTCCTTAGCAACTGGTGTATATAGGCTCACTGCCTCTGATACTGGAGGTAGCATAGAGGCATCAGGACTAGTAGTTATTGCTAGCCTTCTCCTCCGGGAATTTGTCTAACCCCCTTTTAAGGCCATCCAAATTGGTGGCCCTCACTATTGTGGTAGTGAATTCCATAGTTTATCTATGCTTTGTGTGAAGAATTCCTTCCTTTTATCTAAACTGAATCTCCCGCCAATCAATTTCATGGGATGATCCCATGTTCTGGTATGATGAGAGAGGAAGAAAAAAGTCTCCCTATCCACAATCTCCACACCATGCATAATTGTGTACACCTCTATCGTGTCTCACCCTTTTTTCCAAGCTAAGCAACCCCAGCTGTTGTAACCTTCCTGCATAAAGGAGTTGCTCATAGGGGGTCTTGAAATTTGTGCAGATGGGGGTCATTTTTAAAAAATATTTCTTTATCAGTTCACCTCTCTGCTATGTAGAGGCATAGTCCCCTCTTCTAAATATCCTTGCCAGTTTCATCCTTTCCACACACTACTTCATTTAGCCCAGCAGAGCCATATTCCCTACTTCTTGTCAATTAATTCTCAGTTCCCTGCCACCCTTCACTTGGGAAGTGCCAAAGTGGAGGATGAAAAAATATATATTCAAATTTGCAGAAATTACCACTATTGAAGAAAAAATGGAATCCGTGTATTGGCTCAGCTTGCTACAGATTGAGTCAATGGCGGCAGGGAGCAGGGGTGGGTGGGAAGAGAACAAAATCCACCAGGGCCAAACTCAAAAAATCCATCAAGAGTTCACCCCAAAATGGAATTCTCAGACATCCCTAACACACACATTCTTGGAGGAGTTGTGAAGATGGGCGACTTTATGTGATGGGGGTGGGGGAAAAAAGCTGAAGCTCCTTTAAGTGGGGGCACTCACTGTTAGATGAGGCAATCAGGTAGGCTTTCTGCTTTAGATCCCTGTCTGTGTACCACAGCCATTTTTCTCCAGTTATTCAGTCTTCCCCCCTCCTCCACCATTGTCACTGACTGGAGATTGCTGGGTTATGTTCAGCCCTAATTTGGCAACTAGAGTTTCCATTTGCCAAAGCTCCCTCCCTCCCTCCCTCCTCCTCCTCCTCCTCCTCCTCCTCCTCCTCCTCCTCCCTCCTGCTCAACCCCTCACTGAACTTTCTCTATTTGATACTTTTGGTGCCAGGCTGTCTGGGTTGCTCAGAAAGGATCACCAAGTCGGACAAGGTGCTTCGTATACAAGCTGCTTCACTTCGGGGTGCCTTGTTGCTATTCTGCTCTGCCTCGTATCACGCAGAGGCACCTCCAAAGCAGCCCACTTCAACTCATTATTTGGGCTTCAGACCAAGGCGGTGCACAGCCCTACTCTACAGGCAATAGGTGTGGTTACTTCCTCATCATTTGGGCTT
Organism: Heloderma suspectum; assembly: GCF_057233095.1. NCBI lineage: Eukaryota > Metazoa > Chordata > Lepidosauria > Squamata > Helodermatidae > Heloderma > Heloderma suspectum. The sequence continues at coordinate 10,565,667 of NC_139461.1, forward strand.
CACTTGTGTCACATCTGCTAATAACATTGTCCAGGCAGGGCTCTTGTAAGGTTTAGTGGGTTTGTGTGTGTATGTGTACATGAAACACTGCATGGGATAAATTGCCACTGCGGGTCTGCCAGGCCTGGTCATTGCAGGCCTCTAGGAAGGCCCTGAAAACATGCTACTTTACTCTGGCCTTCCGCGGATGAAGTTTTATCAGACTGGGTTCTGGCTGCAGTTGTCTGTTGTAAGTTTTATTTTATGCTGTGGTTGCTGTTTTTATTGTGTTTTTAATGTTCTTATTGTGTTTTTATCATTTTTAATTCTGCTTCAGTTTTTTATAATGTGTTTTATTGTTATACACTGCCTGGGAAGGGCTCCTGCCCTGAAAGTTGGCCAAGAAATATTTTAAAAAAATACATAATAAATGATAAATATGAAGTATTACCAGTTATGGCATGTCATAAGGACCCAGAAGTTGTCTATGTGTGGGAGGAGGCAATCGCGGTCCTATGGAGATAGGGGAAATATCTCTTTGATGAGGGGTGTGGGGGTAAGGGCACCCAGTCCTCTAACCAGAGTGGGCGTAGAGGGTGCAGAAAGCGATTGGGAAAGCTCTGCAGACACAAGTGGTTGTCTTGGTGGGAGGGGAAGGTCTACTGTGTGATTCTTTGGTTACATCAAGACAACCCTTGCTTTAGAACAAATGTATATGCTGTAGAAGAGGGAAAGCTCCCATTGCCTGCTTTCCATATTGTTTGTGGGGAATATGATTATCTTTTTGGCATCCCAAAAAGGGGACAAGGAGGGCATCCCATTTCTTGCCTATATCACTTTAGACTAATGGTAGGAGCTCACACACAGATGGGATGGTTCTCTGTACAAAAACACCACTAGCACATTAAAAACCTAGACCTCAGATCTCGGGGAAGGCTTTAAGCTGAGCTTCATCTCTGATTATAGATATAGATATATATTCCTAGGATGATGATGTTTTTGATGGTGATGATGATTCTTTTCTGGGTGAACATTTTCTTTTGTAGGGTGAACATTCATTCACCTGAGTCCTACCCTGCAGACTGCGGTCTAATGAAGTGGCATTGTTCAGAAACAGGTTGACCTCTTCACATGGGTTTGGGAGAAGTAAGCCTTAGTCTCACCTATGGTGACTGCTAAGGAAGGCCATGGGACACCCCCCCCCCCGCGCCAAGAATCCCTTTTTTTTTTTAATATGTAGCTCAACAATGAGTAACTGGAACAGGGTGGGGGAACACACAACCTCATAATGGACAAAAACCTGCTGCGTGGGCCCAGGTTTCGGACCTGGGATTTCAGAGATATGAGAGAGGAACCGTTCATGGGCATTTCAATACCTGCTTTTAAATTCAAATCAGCTTGACATTTTTAACTCAACTCAAATTCTGCTGTAGAAAACAAAGAAGCCTTAGTGTGTTGCATTTTTATTCCCATCACAAAGCGGTTTCCATTTTTTATATCCTTAAGGGATTGACTTGATAAGAGACTCGGCATGAGAACTTTAATGGGGCCTCGGCTCGCTTTATTCCAAATATCATAATGCATAAACATTTCAAACGCTCCTCCGCTATGCATGAGTGTGTCCTATAGAAGGGAAGAATCAACATAATTTGATGCTAAACGGCCAACTTAACATGGCACAAGAGGATTCCTAACCACCGCCTCGTCATTTGTATGCCTCTCACTGATATTTTACGCCATTTTATGCAGAAAAAGCCATTTGCTCACTGTTACCCTGAATTCGTGCTGTTAAAATTTTCTCCGCCAGGCCCATCCAAATCTGAGAGCTTGCTGACATGATGAATGAAGGTGGTTCTCTCACTACAGCACCAGTCGCCACCAAACCTTTACCTCATGGAAAACTGCCAGAGGCAAAACATTTGAGAAACGCTGAGGGAAACCAAATGAGTTTCAATAAGACTGGATACATTTCTCAGAGGTTTCTGGGTGTCCACCCCCCACCCCTGAGTTGTCTGTGGATTTTGGCTATAGCAAGATTCGAAGGGAGGATTTGGATGTTCTCCCTCAGGCAAAATATCTTAGGAATGTCAAAGGAACCAAAAACAGCTTCAGTGAGACAAATGTTGTTTTTGAGGGGGCTTGCCTACATCCCTAGTTTATGGGACACTGATACAGGCAAAGCCATGCCCCAGGACAGGGACAGCACCAGGCTTGAGGGGGGCCTGCACAAGGTGTCTCTGGGCCCACCCCAACACTGCCCTGATATATCCCTGCTTAGTGGTGTGTGTGTGTGTGTGTGTATGGGTGTGTAGTCAACAGTGGTCCTGCCAGAATGGGCAGCCCAGCAATGAAGAGAGAAGTGGCTGCAACCTCCACCATCTTACTTAATTCCCCCAGAATGCCACAGGGCTCTACAATGGGGCCTTGAGGCATTCTGGGGAATTAAGATGATGGCAGCTGCAACTGCCTTGGCTGGTGCTTCTCTCCAGAGTACCGGGCTGTTAACGCCCATGGCCCCTGTCACTCAGTGCTGGCAGTGGCACCAGATATTTGAGGTCCCTTGGGTAACCCCCCTTCAATGGCCCCCCTCCCTCAGGGAATCTACCTTCCCACCACCATAATCAGCAGCAGCTCTTGCTCCCCATCCCCCCCTCTCTCCCCATTGCTGCCTCTTGCTTGTTTGACAGGCAGTGAGCAAAAAGGCAGTGACATCATCTGCTCTTCCTTCACACCGGCACCATTGTCGGGACTAAAGCGAGAGGCAGGTGAATGCAGTGGTGAAGAGGAGGGACAACTCCAGGGGGCTCCTTGTCAGTGGGCCCCTGCTAGGCTGTGAGCCCCTGGCAGATGCCCCAAAAATGCCTACCCCAGTTGCTGGCCCTGATCACATGACATCATTTCCCATGTTCAAAGCACCCAGCAGTTGTGCTGCTGAACGATCTCCTGAGTTTAGGCTTTGCTTTTAAATTCGGAAAAGAAGCTCCAGTTGTGGGCCCTGCTGGAATTTTCCCCACCATGCTGGATGCTGATGCTGGGCCTGCCGAGCCCCACCTGGGGTTTCTTCATGTCTTAAAGCTGGGATGGACGGACTCACCCACGCCCAGTTTCATCGGGTGCTCGCTGAGCCACAGCCACCGCCCACCCCTGCTCACGGTACCCTGTGAGTGTCCAAAGAAGCCATGAGGCCGCCCCTCCTCCCTCTCGAGCCACCATTGTGAGCAACAGTGGTGGCTTCTGGGTAGGTAATGTTGAGTAATTGGTGGCTGTAAAGGGCTGATTTACGCAACGTTACAGGGGTGAATACTCCATTCTGCCTGTAATGTTGCATAAAAGGGGCCTTTATGGCCACCAAATATGCAACAGTACCTCCCTTGAAGAACCTGAGCTGCTATTGGGCACTCGCTGAGCTGTGGGGTCCTCGCCGAGCAGGTCCACGAGCACCCTGTGGTTCAGCGAATGAAGTCTGGGAGGGCGGGAGAGAAAGAGTCCATCGGACTCCACCCACCCCCATGGACTCTTGCAACATCCCTAATTAAAGCAAAGGAGGAGGAGAAAAACATAGAATGGGGAAGACACTGTTCTAATTTTTCTGCCAGTTACTCACCAATACCCATCCATCAGCATCAAACCATTTCTGGAAAGGCTGTGCCTGATTCCACTCAGAAACTCTGGGTGCATCTGCTAGCTGTCTCATACACTGGCATCTCATTCAGGGGTCTCCCTCCCCACCCGCCTCTTCCTAAGCTAGCCATATGGCACATTTTTAGTTATCCTGGCCGGTATTCTGAGTATAGATAGGGTCCTCTCCCTCTCTTTCTGCTGTCATAAGAACATCAGAAGAGCCCCGCTGGATCAGACCAAGGGTCCATCAAGTCCAACATTCTGTTCACGCAGTGGGCAACCAGCTGTCGACCTGGAACCCACAGGTGTCCTGCCAGCATCTCAATGCTCTTGTATAAATCCACAGTGTGGCCAAATTAGGAATATTGTGTACAGTTCTGGTCACTCCATCTCAGAAAGGATGTCATAGAGCAGGAAAAGGTACACAAAAAGGGCAACAAAAATGTTCAGAGGATTGGAATACTTTCCCTAAAAGGACAGCAGAGAGCAGGGGCTTTTTTGTTCACACAAGTGATGACTAATGACATGATAGGGTTTAATAAAATTAGGCATGCTGTGGAAAAAGTTGTCAGAGATACATATTTCTCCTTCTCTCTTAATATCTGAACTCAGAGTAGGGATGGTAGTAACAGCAAGGCTGGAGCTTGTCGACATTCTCCAAGTTCCACCTCGAAGCTCCATCTGCCTTGGTTGCTCCTATTTTCATTTGCAATCTATTTTTTCTTTTTATTCTGATTTGGAAAATGTGCATTTTGGAATGGATTTTTTTGGGAAGTGAACACCCAAATACCGCCCCCGCCCCTGTTTCCAGAGACTGAAACATAAAAATGTCCAGTTTTTGTAAAATGTGCATTTCGGGAACTTGTGAGATTTTCCTGAAAAATATGGACACATTCCTGCTCGGAGCTGTGAACAAGCAAATTCAGTTTAAAAAAACGAAGCAAACCAAAATACTTGTACATCCCTAACTCAGGGTTATTCAGTGACATTGATGGACAGCAGATTCAGCACAGACAAAAGGAAGTAGCTCTTCATACTGTGCACCATTCATTTATGGAGTTTGCTGCCACAGGATGTAGTCTTGGCACTAGTGTTAATGTCTATAAAAGCAGAACAGAGAAATTCATGGAGAATGGGATAGGAGGACCATCAATGGCGGCTATTAGTCATGATCATGATGTCTATATACTACTGAATACCAGTTGATGTAGGACCACAGCTGAATAAATCTATTTCCTTCTTGCCCTGCTTCTGGGTTTCCCAAAGGCCCTTGTGGAAAGCAGATTTCTGGATTAGGAGGATACTGGTCTAATCCATCAGGGCTCTTCTTATTATCCTATGTCCTCCAAGACCTAGATCTTTGCCCTATTGCATGCTGCGTATATACCATCCCACGCGCACCTCCATGTCTGGATGGTTTTTGTTCATTTGTTTGTTTGTTTGTTTCCCCATGGGTTCCAAAAACTGAATTATTTTCTGAATGTGAGAACAAAAGCCATAGAAAGTTAATTAGGGAATGAGTGAGTTTATTCACTCACTCACTTACTCACTCACTCAAAAAGCAAACCATTCCCATATTGAACTGTGGGAATGCTGTGGACATAATATATATCAACTTCAACAAAGCTTTTGATGAAGTGCCCATGATATCCTGATTAGCAAACCAGCTCAAAGTGGGCTAGATGAAACAACTGTCAGGTGGATCCACCGTTGGCTAATGAATCAAAAGGGTGCTTATCAATGGGACCAGGGGAGAGGTAATGAGTGGGGTACTGCAGGGCTCAGTCCTGGGCCCAGTGCTCTTCAACATTTTTATGAATGACTTGGAGGGGGAGGTGCAGGGAATGCTGATCAAATTTGCAGATGACACAAAATTGGGCAGGCTAGCTAATACTTTGGAAGACAGAAACAAAATTCAAAGTGATCTGGATAGACTGGAGCGCTGGGAAGAAAACAACAGAATGACATTTAATAGGGATAAATGCCAAGTTCTGCACCTAGGAAAAAGAAGCCAAATGCACAGTTACAAGATGGGGGTTACGTGGCTCAACAACACTACAAGCGAGAAGGATCTTGGAATTGTTGTCGATCACAAGCTGAATATGAGCCAACAATGTGATGGGGTTGCAAACAAGGCAAATGCTCTTTTGGGCGGCATTAATAGAAGCATAGCTTCCAAATCCCGGGAAGTACTATTTTCCCTCTATTCAGCACAGATTAGGCCTCATCTGGAGCAATGTGTCCAGTTCTGGGCACCACACTTGAAGAAGGATGCAGACAAACTGGAGAAGGTTCAGAGGAGGGTGATGATCAGGGGACTGGAAACAAAGCCCTATGAAGAGAAACTGAAAGAAATGGGCATGCTTAGCCTTGAGAAGAGAAGACTGAGGGAGATATGATAGCGCTTTTCAAGTACTTGAAAAGTTGTCACCGAGAGGAAGGTTAGGATCTCTTCTTGATCATCCCAGAGTGCAGGACACGGAATAATGGGCTCAAGTGACAGGAAGCCAGATTCCAGCTAAACATCATTCCTGACTGTTACAGCAATATGACAATGAAACCAATTACCTAGGGAGGTGGTGGGCTCTCCCATGCTGGAGGCATTCAAGACGAGGCTGGACAAGCCATCTGTCAGAGATGCTTTGACTTGATTCCTGCACTGAGCAGGGGGTTGGACTCGATGGTCTTATAGGCCCCTTCCAACCTCACTATTCTATGATTCTATGAAAAGGATAACAACCTTTCAGCATTGTGTTAAAATGGGATGCCACAATAATGTTACAGGGTACACTTTTTAGTGTATTTCTAATTCATGAGTGATCAAGACAGCTGAATCATCAGGTCAGTTCCAAACTGAATGTTGTGGTATGGGGAAAAATGTACAATTAGACTAATTCAGAGAACCCCATATTTTTATCAGTTTGAAAACCAAATAAGTGTCCCAAACATGCAGTGTTAATGTTAAGGAAGGTGAACAAACCTGCCAAAGTAAATGGGGAAGTTTCATACATCCATTACTTTACTCTGTGTCCTTGGTATTGTTGTACGACTGTTCTTGCGTACAGGTGCTATTTGTATACAGGGTTTACCCAGTTCACAGTTTCTGGATCTAAAACAGACTCGAATGCAATCTGCAATTAAAGTCCATACATTTCCAAGCTTGCAATGTAATGCACAGCCCGCCACCCAAGTGTTCGACAGCATGTATACATTTGAAAATGCACATGAAAAAATGCATACTTTTGAAAAATGTGCAGAAATATGCTTTAATAGATGAGAGAAGAATATGTACATTTCAAAGATGCACACAATTCCTTACTTACATTTGGAAAAATACGCATGGAAATATGGACAGATTTTCATGTGAGAAGAAAAGAAGAAAAAGAAAACCCCAAAGCTAACAATCTGATACAGACTTGAGTCAGAATGAGCTTCAAATTTGGAGAACTTTGGCGAGATCGAGTTTTTCTGATTCACATATCCCTACTTCAAGTAACAACCTCTTCTTCCCTTAGTCATAGTCCTTCCCTTTCTCATGACCCTTTCTCCCGCCACCCCCAAAGAAGAGTCAATCAGTATTCCATCAGTCCAGGACAGGTTCGTGATTAGGCTGAATCTTGAATTTTGGCCTGGCTCTTGAGAAAGAGGGACTCTTTTCAATAGTATATCCTTAGCCTGAAATTTAGCCAGCCCCAGAAGAAGGAAGTGTCAAGAAGATTCTTTAACACAGAAACTCTCACATCCAGCTCAACTTGTTACAGTTGTGTCACAGTCAGAATAAATAGTATGACCCATGGATTATTTGCTTAACATTGAATGACTTATGTGGTGTGTCAACGTTAACACCCAAGAGAATAAAAGCGCACCAGAAATGGCTCTCTAATTACTCTTTTCAGATGAAGTAATGATCTGTAATGTGCAGTGGATCTCATTAATTAACTTGCAGGCTTTAATTAACTCCTTGCCTAATTCACCTGCCATCATGCATTACCACAAATGTCAACTTAACTGAGTCTTTCTTTTCTCTTCGCAGTAGTGTGTATATGGTGTGTGTGTGTGTGCATGTGTACGTGTGTGTGGGGGGGTTAGTAAGGATTTCTTAAAAAATCCATGAGCTCTGGAGAGCTGATGTTTAAAAAGTTGAGGATTTCTTCCCTTCACAGTTACATAAACTGGAGAGACAAGGAATATGCATACCCCCCCCCCTTAGTCTATTAACATCATTTTTAGCTTCCCAGCAAATAGCTCAGATGTTTTCCTGAAACAGAAACCTTCATATTTGCCTTGAAATTTCCCAGGTGTTTTGGACAAATAGGAACCTCCAACTTGCATTTTCTTTAGATTAAATGTGGTGGCAATGCTAAAAAGACCATATTATAGAGAAGTGAATGCAAACCATAAATTCAGCAATTGATTTCTGCGATTAACACCATTTGGTTGTGTGACACATTGCTCAGTATTTGTGCCAGCTGCTGAAAAATGTTCAACTACTTGACATCCTTGGGAAAAGAAAACACTTCTGCACAGCAGATAATCCTCCCCCTCCCCCTCCTCCCCTCCCCCTCCTCCTCCTAATTCGGGATGGGCAAATGAGCATTGTTCTAGATCACCAGGTTTCTCTGAACATCATCTCACCACTCGTCTCCTGCCTGATTCCCATTTGTGATCACTGCTCGCTCTGTGAGAAAGGGAAATTTGGGCCAATTGAGCAGTGATCCAACGGGAGATTTGCACAAATCTCCCCAAATTCACACAGATTTTCTCCTTAGGCTAAAGCAGGGCTGATTTAGTCTACTGAGGCAATCTGTGCTAATTAGGAAATTTGCAGGAATCATACTAGGAATCAGGAATGAGACAAATTCCCCCTATGTCTCACTATGTCACTACTGCGCATTAGCGCTATCCCGCAATAGTGACAAAGTGAGATACTGTTTTTAGAGGGGGAGAAATGATGATGGTGATGATGATGCAATTGGTGGAATTGGGCATAGCTTGGGGAAGAGGTCTCCTCAGAAGTAGCTCCCATTGTGGTCAATGAGGCTAAGCGTCCTTCCATCACTTTATGGAAGTATCAGGGGAAGGGGAAAAAAGGAGAGCCTGGATTGGGGGGGGGGTCTTATTGGTTAAGCAGCCCCTGCCAGTCTGATGATGTTTACTCCAATCACCCCACCCCACCCCACCTGGAAGTATGTTCTGTGAAGTGACTTATACTGGAGCGGTGCACTTGCTTGTGGAGCCCTGTGCAGACCAAAGCACACCAAAGCCAATTCCTTGAAAAAATCCAGGTAAGCCTCCCTTCGCTTCTCCTTCCATTGTTGTTGTGGAGACAGAGTCCTGGTAGACAACACCTTCCTATGTTCCTATGCCTCTGCATGTTCATTGCTCCCTTTTGAAATTCCCACTACAGAGAATGAAAACAAACACAAAAAGCTTCTTGAATCATTCCAAGCACATTCCCCAGCGTTTTAAGTCACATTGATGGATATTTTCAAGAAACTTCAATGAAAAGATATTCTGTTTATACTGAAGTGCTTATGAAGATGAATAGGCTGTAAACAATGACTCCACTCGATAGCTCTCCCATCCTGATGCACCCTTTATTGACATATGAAATTAGAGACTTCTGCTAAGTTGAACTGATTGCCTTGAGCGCTGCTGCAGACAAGTGAAAAGTATTAATTATCTGAGGGTAAAAGCAGAAGTTGAATCTCCTCTGTCACATCTCCCCCCCCCCCAGCCACCCCCAAGGAGATGGAATATTGTCATCTTCCCTCCATCACCTCTCCTGTGATGGCACAGGCATTCAGGTCTGTGCTCTTCTCCATAAATCCTGGATCATTTCAGCTATAAATGATTCACATTGATGGGTTGTCAAGGTTCACCTTATGACCTGGACCCCTTGAGCAACCCCTTAAGGATCTCTTGCCTGCTTAAGAGTCCCACCTTTCTTCTTTTGAACTTCTTTTGAACCCAGTGACATGAGGTTTAGGCTGTAGGCATGGCGTGACTGACACTCTAGACTCAGGGTTTAACCACAACAGTTTCCTAGTAGATTTAAAGCAAACAAATTACAACCAAAGGTATTTAGACAATAGAGCTAAGTGACACAAAAGGCATTAAAAGAAAAGAAAATTCGCAAAATGCAGTTCCTTTAGTCTAGCTGTACTTAGACTTTTCTAGGCTGCTTCTTCCTGCTCACTCTTCAGATTCTGCTCTTCCTGACTCTGCTCTTTCTGCAGGCTCTGGCTGTCTCTCTGCTCTTGCGCTTGCTCCGGCTGTAGCCTGGTCTGCCTTGCTCTCTTTATATGCTCTCCTCCCTAAGACCGAAAGTACTCCTTCAGACCTGAAGAAATTAAACTTAAGTGGAGAAATGAAACTGACCCTGAACCAGAGGTCAGTTACCCCCTCCCAGCAGAAAACTTGAGGCCTCCAAGCCTGACCTGTTTCCCCTTTGCCTCTGTAGTCCTCAAACCTTCACATGGGGCTAAGACACAGAAGAATATTTCACTATGCCTTTGACTGTTTGCACATTCATTACATAGGTCAGACTTCCCCATCTGGTCCCCTCCTGATGTGTTCAGCTACTATGCCCATAACATCCCGCCCCCCCAGGCAGCTATGCTGCCTGTGGAATTATGAGAGCATGAGTTTGACACAGCAGGAAGCACCAGTTTGGGGATGGCTGACGTAGGTTGTGGCACTTCCAGATGTAGGCAATGCTTCCTGTATGGAGGCTGAATCCTAGAAAGATTAATGCAGAAACTTAGCTAGGGATGTGCAGGCTTTGTTAAATCTGTTCTATGTGAGTTTCTTGGATTATCAGGTATCTTTCGATCCATTGCTGCTCATTGATGGAATCAGATTTTTCTCAATTTCCCTAACTTGTGTTGGCATTGGAAAATGTTTGTTGTTTATTCGGTCAGTCGCTTCCGACTCTTCGTGACTTCATGGACCAGCCCACGCCAGAACTGCCTGTCAGCCATCACCACCCCCAGCTCCCCCAAGGTTGAGTCCATCACATCCAGAATATCATCCATCCATCTTGCCCTTGGTCGGCCCCTCTTCCTTTGGCCTTCCACTTTCCCTAGCATCAGCATCTTCTCCAGGGTATCCTGTCTTCTCATGATGTGGCCGAAGTACTTCAGTTTTGCCTTTAAGATCCTTCCCTCAAGTCAGCAGTCTGGCTTTCTTTCCTGGAGGATGGGCTGGTTTGATCTTCTTGCAGTCCAAGGCACTCCCAGAATTTTCCTCCAGCACCACAGTTCAAAAGCATCGATCTTCCTTCGCTCATCCTTCCTTATGGTCCAGCTCTTGCAGCCATAGGTTACTAGGGGGAATACCATTGCTTTAACTATGCAGACCTTTGTTGTCAGTGTGATGTCTCTGCTCTTAACTATTTTATCAAGATCTATCATTGCTCTCTTCCCAAGAAGTAAACATCTTCTGATTTTCTGGCTGCGGTCAGTGTCTGCAGTAATCTTTGCGCCTAGAAAGACAAAGTCTGTCACTGCCTCCACGTTTTCTCCCTCTATTTGCCAGTTACCAATCAAGCTGGTTGCCATAATCTTGGCTTTTTTTTAGGTTTAACTGAAACCCAGCTTTTGCACTTTCTTCTTTCACCTTCGTCAGAAAGTTCCTCAGCTCCTCCTCACTTTCAGCCGTCAAAGTGGTATCATCTGCATATGGTTAATGTTTCTTCCAGCGATTTTAACTCCAGCCTTGGCTTCATCAAGCCCAGCACATCGCATGATGTATTCTGCGTACAGGTTGAATAGGTAGGGTGAGAGTATACAACCCTGCTGTACTCCTTTCCCAATCTTAAACCAGTCCGTTGTTCCGTGGTCTGTTCTTACCGTTGCTACTTGGTCATTATACAGATTCCTCAGGAGGCAGACAAGATGACTTGGTGTCCCCATACCACCAAGAACGTGCCACAATTTGTGATGATCCACACAGTCAAAGGCTTTAGAATAGTCAATAAAACAGAAGTAGATGTTTTTCTGAAACTCCCTGGCTTTCTCCATTATCCAGCAGATATTGGCAATTTGGTCTCTAGTTCCTCTGCCTTTTCGAAACCCAGGTTGTACATCTGGAAATTCTCGTTCCATGAATTGCTGGAGTCGACCTTGCAAGATCTTGAGCATTACCTTACTGGCATGTGAAATAAGTGCCACTGTTCGATAGTTTGAACATTCTTTGGTGCTTCCCTTTTTTGGTATGGGGATATAAGTTGATTTTTCCAATCTGTTGGCCATTCTTGTGTTTTCCAAATTTGCTGGCATATGGCATGCATCACCTTGACAGCATCATCTTGCAAGATTTTAAACAGTTCAGCTGGGATACCATCATCTGCTGCCTTGTTATTAATCCACATTTTGATGCTTCAGCCTATGGGGAAAATGTACATTTTTTATTGGTATTATTAGAGTGGTGTGTGTGTGTGTTTTCATATTTTTGTAAGACTAAATTTGCATATAATTCTGGAAAGTAAACAAAAAACAACAACACTCCACATGTCTGTGTGACTCAGAGAAGCTGGTCTGCTGTGGAATCCATGAGTCAGATTCATAGAAATCTAAACTCATTTGAATCTGTAGCAGATTTCCCTGAAACCCCCATTAACAGCTGGATATGGTGGTACTGCCGAGGGGCCAAAACTATCTGCATAGGTAGCTATAAGCTAATGATAGAATGGGTCAGAATCTACTGTTTGCAATGGCTCCCAGAGTATAAAAATCTCTTGCTATTTCTACCCCAAGCTCTTTGCTAGTTTCCACTGAATTGAATGTCAAAGCTGAAGCATTTCCAGCAAACTGCTGCATTTGCTCAAATGTCAAATCTGATATTGGATGTCAGCTCAAAACGATGCAAAAACTGCTTCAGTCCAGTAGCAAGGTGTCCATCCCTGCCATTGGATATGATATACATTTGTACAGCACAAAATAAATTCGGAGGGCGGGCACTGTTCATTCATCTGCCAGATAAAAAGAGAAAGAGAAAATGGATGTTCTGTTTTGTCTCATTTGAAGATTGTCTAACAAGAAATCTCTATAGACAGTGGCTTGTAGTAACTCCTTTATTCCCCAAACAGTTCTTCTACTCACCAGCTCTTTCTTAACTCCTTTTTCTAGGTCTCTACTTCCTAGCTCTATTTTATTTCCTTTATCCCTTACAGAGCCTGTGTTACGATTCTGGGGGCCTGATGCACTCAGGTCCAGTCAAACCAGATTCGAGGACTGCCAAAATAAAACAGAATGACAGATGCAATAAAGCCAGCTCGATTTCATGTTGGCAATCCTAAAACCTGGTTTAAATTGGGACCTGAGTGAATCAGGCCCCCCAGATTGTAACAGACCACTGGGAATTGTAGTAGGACAGGAGCCTCAATAAAGAGAGGATGTTACAATATGGAAGATTGGGGCACGGAGGTTCTTTCCTGCAGTTAACAATGCCCCCATACTCTTTGTAGTTTTGCCCTGCAGTGCTTTGGCACCAGCTGGGCCCTCAAAACAATAATGACTCAGAGCCAAACTACATATTACACAAAGCCGCATGTATCTATTCTGCAACATTTTTCTCCATCTGTTTCTGTGGGGCAAAGACAGAATGTCCACTGTGCATGAGAATGAAAGTCTGCATTGGCTTTCTCCTTCCCGAAACAGCCCATTTTGCTACATAGCTTACCAGGCCCTTTTGCTTGTTTCTTCCTCCATCCATGGAGGGATTTCTGTTTGGGCCACGTCCATGTAAAATATTTATCCAGCCATGAATTATTGAGCATTTAGGAAAAACTTCCATCGTTTTTATGCATGTGGCCAGCTGTGCCTGGGACCCATAATGAGTTTTATGATCCAAACCAGCTTAGCACACTGGCTTTGAGCAATCCGTTGCTTCTGCTAGGCCAAGAGCTGAAACTCTTTGCTGTATCCTTCCTTCCTTCCTTCCTTCCTTCCTTCCTTCCTTCCTTCCTTCCTTTATAAAGCTGACAGTTGGCCCTGCCAGGCTCAGTGAGGCCATCTAAGCCAAACATCACCCACAACATCTTCCTGGCTTGGAGTTACACAGGGAGACCTCTTCTGACCTGCTGAAGAATGGTATATTCCAGGGCATTTGCATCACCGTATGGTCACTTTTTCAAACTCGATATCTCTCAGTGGGAAACACCTCATTTTAAGGCCGATTTACCTTTGGGTTCTTTTAGTGGGGCCAGTTAATTTTTGTGACCCATCCAGAGAGCTTCAGCTATTGGGCAGTATAGAAACGTAATAAAATAACATAACATAAAATATCAATCAATCAATCAATCAATCAACCAATCAATACATAAATGACCTTTATTGCACCATTGGGAAGAGTGTCACCCTCCCTCTATAAACAGATATAGAGCTGACAGCACTCTTGCTGTTTGGGAATGCCTCTTCTTTCTGTTTTTTTGGCATATTTATGGATCTGGTCAGCTTATACAGAAATCTTTGCCCGATAATCTTGTCGGCTGGCTTGAACGCTATTGTTTTTATGTGAAACACCTCTTCTACTGAATGCAACATGATCCCCGACAGTAATTTTGATATATATTTTTTCTTTACCAATAAGCATCCCATTCAACCCCATATCCCTCCCAACCCTGTTGTTGTTTGTATGAAAGTTAGTGGTGTAGCTAGTCTGTTGTTTAGTGTTGTGATGTCTATAACTGAAAACCAACAATCATTTAATTAAATGACTAAATCCCCCCCCCCAAAAAAAACAGGACTAAATTGCCTCCAGACTTGACACCTGATATCCTCCCAACTTTGCTTTGGTTCTATTCAAGTTCACCTTCACTGAAGCTTCATTAACAATGGGAATCATGCTACCCTTCTTCAGATGTTGCAAGAGTGGCATGGGAGTCATTTCCCCATGCTTTCATCCCATGGCATCGTTACCACTCATTCTGATGACTACCCACCACCCCCATGAGGGTGGGGCTATTATGTGGGTTGGCCTTCCCCAACCTGGTACCCTCCATTTATGTTGGACTACAAATGCCATCACTCCCAGCCAGCATGCCCATTGGCCATGCTGATTGTGGGTGATGGGAGTCTGACACTTCTGCAGGGCACCAGCAGCTCGGGGAAGACTACTGTAGGTCCTTGCAACTGGCCCAGCCTATGTGATACAGGCCTCATGTAAACATTACAGTAGGGATGAGAGGGCTTTCCGTGTTCTAGGCCTTCACTGTTTTTCCCTGCTTTGCACTGCTTTGCATTCCACTTGTCCTGAATTCTGGTTTAACTGGTAGAGCTTCTAATATTTACTCTGGAACTGGAATCAGCCATTTGTGGCAGCCCTCGGTTCATTTGCAACTGCCCACCCCCACTCTATTGATATGCATATGTGCATTGATAAAACACTGCAGATATGATCCCGTGTGTGGTTATTGCATTAGGTTGTATTTGTTGCAATGTCTTATTGATGTGTGGAGCCCCTCTCCCCTCTTTCTTCTGCATCAGTGGAGACCCTTATCCTGGAAGCACTTAAGTCAGGATTTTGGGAGCTTGGGAAAGGCGGGACCATGCTACCAGGAGAAGCACTCCACTTCCTGATGGTGACTTCCACCTGCATTCACCCCTGTCTTTGTTCTGGGGGTGTCATGCTTTCTGGCCTTGATCCCTCCTCTGCCTCAGAGGAAGACTCTGAGGTGGGGGAGGCATCATCTAGTGAGTCATTGTCTGTTACCCTAGAACCTTTCAGGCCAGAGATTGTGGCTTCACTGGACTCTTCAGACTCAGACGGCAACTCCCCCTAATGCAGTTATCACCATCTCCATGCCAGAAGAGCCAGCTGCTGCTGAATCAACAATAATAACTGAAGAGGCAGGCAGGCAGGCAGGCGGGCAGGCAGGCAGGCAGGCAGGGCTTTCCATAGGAGCTTGTCCTGGAATCCCCACTAGGGAGAGAGAGCTCTTCCGAGTTCTAGCATGCACTTCTCTCTCTCTCTCTCTCTCTCTCTCTCTGTGTGTGTGTGTGTGTTCAATTTAGGCTCTGGAAGCGGTCAGATCCTGACACATTCCATGTGCCCCCAGAGTTACTGCCCCTTGGCTTCTCAGACACCTCCCATGAAAGCAGAGTGACCAGGCCCATCCATGGACTCCTGTTCTCCTTTTCATATGGTCACCCAACATGAAAGGGCCTTGGAGAAGGGAGGTGGCTGCTCTATATAACGATTCCAGCCCTGGCATCATGGACCTGAATAAGACTGAAGGAAACCTTGCCTCAGTGAGCAGATGATTACCATTCATTTTGTTGACTGAAATATAAATTACAGAATGCAGGAGCTCAGCTAGAACAATGGAATGGCAAGTGCACAGTTGGAAGCTGCTAGCGGCAACCTCAGTTCCCTCTTAAGGTGCTGCACCAGCCTCAGAACAGAAGGTGACCTTACAGAATGAGGGGACTACAAATACTCCAGCACAATGGAAGAAACTCAAAGTCTCCTCCTGGGCCTGGAGCTGCTTCCCTCGATATGATTTCAAGTGGCAGGCTCAGGATTCTGATCTTTTCCCACTCAAGGCAAGAAGGGATGTTTTTCTCCCCTCTCTCTAAAATTCTGGTTTCTTATTCTTTACTGCTGACAAAAAAAAGATCTTGGATTGCTCTTAGTGAATAACCATTCAGAGTTCAAGTGTCACATAACCTCCGCTTTGAGGATTGAAAAACTGTTAAAATTTTATTTCCCAAGCCAGGATGTTATTATCTTGGCCACATACCCAAAAAGAAGGCATGGAATGACCTAGCTATGGTTATCCATGCTTTAGTAACACTCAGAGTTGGTTATTGTAATGTGTTAGATATGGTGCTGCCCTTGAGAAATCTTTGGAAACTTCAGTTTTTTCAGGATATGTCGGCTGGGCTGTTGATAGGGGCTGGCCATTATGAAGGTATTACAGCAGTTCTGAAATAACATCACAGGTTCCTATCCATTTCCAGCCACAATTTAAGGTGTTATTTTTGACATATAGAGCACTAAATGGCTTGGCACCAGGTTCCAAGAAGGGCTGCTGGCTTTTGTATAAATCTGATGGGTGGCTGTAAGCTTCATCAGAGGTCCTCCTCTGAGTGCCTCCATTTGTGCTATCAAGGAGAGGACCTTTCTGTGGTTGTGTCCTGGCTTGGGAACTAGGGCTGTGCACCGCCTCATTATGAAGCCCATATAACAAGGTGAAGCAGGCTGTTTCAGAGCAAAAGCCTCATGATACAAGGCAGTTCAGAGCAGTATTGAGGCACCATGGGGCACAGCGCCCCACCCATGAAGTGCCTCCTCCGCCTTGTATATTCAGAGCTCTACTGACATGCCTCAGCAGTCCAGACAGGCTTTCTCCAAAATGGATCAACTTCTCAATGCTCACATGGAGGGGCATGAGTAGGGGTGCACGAAAGTCACTTACCTGGTCTCGCAGCTTTTCGTGGTGGGGGGGAGGCGCTTCGCTGCTCCCCCCGCGAAGTTCAGGCCAGGGGGGGGAGGCTTCCCGCCTCGCCCGGCCGAAATTCAGGCCGGGGAGGAGGCGCCTCACCTCGCCCAGCCGCGAAATTAAAAGTTAAAAAAAAAAACACGCCCCCGTGATAGGCTACGCGACAATTAACGTAGCCTATCACGGCTAGATCTGCAAAGTCAGCCGTGATATGCTACGTAAATCGTCACGTAGCCTATCACGGGTGACTTAAAAAAAAAAAAGCGCGTACGCAAATGGCGGCCCCCATAGGGAGCCGCCATTCGCGTTCCTTATTTGGTCGCTGTAGTCTACGTAAATCTTTACGTACACTACGGCGAAAATAAGGGCAATGCAAATAGCGTTGCCCTTATTTTCGCCATAGTCTACGTAATCTGTACGTAGACTACAGCAACCAAATAAGGAACGGGAATGGCGGCTCCCTTTGGGGGCCGCCATTATCCGTACGTGCTTTTTTATTATTTTTTAAAGTCACCCGTGATAGGCTACGTGACGATTTACGTAGCCTATCACGGCTGACTTTGCAGATCTAGCCATGATAGGCTACGTTAATCATCACATAGCCTATCACGGGGGCATTTTTTTTTTCTTTTATTGTAATGGCGGCGGCGGCAGCCAGTCGAAAGACCGGCTGCTACTCCCACCCCGGACGAAGACCCGACGAACCGCCGGCTGGACCCGCCGCCGGGAGGGACATTCGCCAAAGGTAAGTCCCGTCCCGGGGGGGGTGTGGGGTGTGGGGGGGCGGAGAATTTCTCCCAGAAACTTGTTCGGGGGGCTGAACACGTTGGTGCTCGGCCCCCCGAAGTTTCGGGGAGAAATTCTCCGCCATCCCTAGGCATGAGGAGGAGGAGGAGGGAGGGAGGAGGGGGAAGGTGGGGGGAGGTAGGAAGGCGAGAGCAGGAGGAAGAGGGAGTGTGCTTTGGCAAAAAGGAACCCTCAGCCAGAACTGATGCTAGCAGTCTCCAGTCAGAGAGAGTGGTGGAGGAAGGTGGTACATATACTTCTGTGAAAGGCTGCATTCAGTCATTGCTCTAGCTGTGTCTTTGGGAGAGAGGACTGGTGTGGGTAGATGATCTTTGGTGCGTGTGTGTGCATGTGTGTGTGCATTCCTAGGAGTTGTTCCTTAAATTTATTCAGTTTTGATCTCCATTAGGCTTTCCTCAAAATTTAAATTAAAAGGAAACAGCTTGGTTGTACTGGGAGTGTTCTCTTCCCTTGGTCGTCTGTCCCCATTGGGACAGTGTCTTTTGCAGCACCTTGTCCAGCCGCTTTCTCCTATATCTTTGTACCTCCAACTCATTTGTTATTTGTATTTTGATTAGATCCATCTCTCCTTTCCATATTTTTTCAGACTAACATAGCTTTTCCTTGCAAGTTGCTGCTACACTCCCCCTCCCCCACCATTCCTGTGTTTGTTTATCTAGATTTTGGACTCTGGAAAAGGCTGCATTCATTGTGTAACATCGAGCCTTACTTCTGCTTTCTCCGTTCTATTTCCTTGTCATTTTTGTCAGTCAACTCTGTCTCTTTTAGATTTTTCCAAACCCAGTCTTATTTCAATTTAAAAACAAAACAAAAAAAACATTGACTTCTGGGCATGCTCCCCCTGTCATATTCAAGCATTTAGTTTTTTCTTTCTTTCTAAATTCTTAAAGCAAGGCATATTATAGCAGCCTATGTGTGTAGTGTTTGGCCCCCCACCCCCATGCTGAAGTGAACCATCTGTTTCTTCTCTCTGTTGATCATCCCAAAACAGAAATTAAAGAAGGGTTGCTGTTGTTTTTTAATTAGGGTTTCATTTGGGTGTTACCTTACTGCCTATCCCCTTCATGGATCACTGCCTTGTTGTGGCAAAGGGGCTTGCGTAACTCAGTGAAGCCATAAGCTATGCCGTGCAGGGCCACCCAAGACGGACAGGTCATGGCAGAGAGTTCTGACAAAATGTGGTCCACTGGAGAAGGAAATGGAAACCCACTCCAGTATTCTTGCCAAGAAAACCCCATGGAACGTATCACAAGGCTAAAAGAGATGACACCGGAAGATGAGCCCCTCAGGCCGGAAGGTGTCCAATATACTAGGGGTGGACGAAAGTCACTTACCTTTTCTCGCAGCTTGTTCGCGGTGGGGGGGAGCGCTTTGCTGCTCCCCCCGCGAAGTTCAAGCCAGGGGGGGAGGCTTCCCGCCTCGCCCGGCCGAAATTCAGGCTGGGGGGGAGGCTTCCTGCCTCGCCCGGCCGCGAATGCGAAAGTAAAAAAAAAAAAAAAAGCCCCCTGATAGGCTACATGACGATTCACGTAGCCTATCACGGCTAGATCTGCAAAGTCAGCTGTGATAGGCTACGTGAATCGTCACGTAGCCTATCATGGGTGACTTTAAAAAAAAAAAAGCGCGTACGCGAATGGTGGCCCCCATAGGGAGCCGCCATTCGCGTTCCT
Organism: Heloderma suspectum; assembly: GCF_057233095.1. Classification (NCBI taxonomy): domain Eukaryota; kingdom Metazoa; phylum Chordata; class Lepidosauria; order Squamata; family Helodermatidae; genus Heloderma; species Heloderma suspectum. The sequence goes on from NC_139461.1 coordinate 10,585,191, forward strand.
TATTTAGTTGCTGTAGTCTACATAAATGTTTACGTAGACTACGGCGACCAAATAAGGAACGGGAATGGCGGCTCCGTATGGGGGCCGCCATTATCCGTACACACTTTTTTTTTTTTTTTAAAGTCACCCGTGATAGGCTACGTGACGATTCACTTAGCCTATCACGGCTGACTTTGCAAATCTAGCCGTGATAGGCTACATGAATCGTCACGTAGCCTATCAGGGGATGTTTTGTTGTTTTTTTCTTTGATTGCAATGGCAGCGGCGGCAGCCGCTCGAACACCCGACGAACCGCCAGCCGGACCCGCCGCCGGGAGGGACATTCAGGGAAGGAAAGTCCCGTCCCGGGGGGGGGGTGCGGGGGGCAGGGGGGGTGCAGAGGATTTCTCCCCGAAACTTGTTCAGGGGGGCTGAACATGTTGGCGCTCGGCCCCCCGAAGTTTCGGGGAGAAATTCTCTGCCATCCCTACAATATACTACTGGGGAAGAGCAGAGGGTATTTCCAAGTAGCACCAGAAATAGTGAAGCAGCTGGGCCAAAGCCAAAAGGACACTCAGCTGTGGATGTGTCTGGTGGTGAAAAGAAAATCCGATGACGTAAAGAACAATATTGTCTAGGAACCTGGAATGTCAGATCAATGAATCAAGGTAAGCTGGAGGTGGTCAAACATGAGATGGCAAGACTGAACATTGACATCTTGGGAATCAGCGAACTAAAATGGACAGGCATGGGCGAATTTAATTCAGGTGACCATCATATCTACTACTGTGGGCAAGAATCCCTCAGAAGAAATGGAGTGGCACTCATAGTCAATAAAAGGGTGGGAAAAGCAGTACTGGGGTACAATCTCAAAAATGACAAAATGATCTCAGTACAAATCCAAGGCAAACCATTCAACATCACAGTAATTCAAGTCTATGCCCCAACCACTGATGCCGAAGAAGCTGAGGTTGATCGGTTCTATGAAGACCTACAACACCTTCTAGAACTAACACCAAAAAAAGATGTCCTCTGCATCATAGGATGCAATGAATATGAACTTGAGCACGCCCCGGGAGAGAGCGCAGGACAGGAAGGCCTGGCGTGCTATGGTCCATGGGGTCACGAAGAGTCGGACACGACTGAACGACTGAACAACAACAACTGCATCATAGGGGATTGGAATGCTAAGGTAGGAAGTCAAGAAATCACCGGGATAACAGGCAAGCATGGCCTTGGTGTACAAAATGAAGCAGGACAAAGGCTAATCGAGTTTTGCCAAGAGAACACGCTGATCATAGCAAACGCTCTTTTCCAACAGCACAAGAGGCGACTCTACACATGGACATCACCAGATGGTCAATATCGAAATCAGATTGATTATGTCCTTTGCAGCCAAAGATGGAGAAGCTCTATACAGTCAGTAAAAACAAGACCTGGAGCTGACTGTGGCTCAGATCATGAGCTGCTTGTTGCAAAATTTCGGCTGAAATTGAAGAACGTAAGGAAAACCACTAAAGCATTCAGGTATGACCTCAATCATATCCATGATGAATATACAGTGGAGGTGAGGAATAGATTTCAGGGATTAGACCTGATAGACAGAGTGCCTGAGGAACTATGGACGGAGGTCCATCACATTGTTCAGGAGGCAGCAACTCAATCCATCCCAAAGAACAAGAAATGCAAGAAAGCCAAGTGGCTGTCTGATGAGGCTTTGCAAGTAGCTGAGGAAAGAAGGGAAGTGAAAAGCAAGGGAGAAAGGGGAAGATATATCCAACTGAATGCAGAGTTCCAGAGAATAGCAAGGAGAGACAAGAAGGCCTTCTTAAATGAACAATGCAAAGAAATCGAGGAAAACAACAGAATGGGAAAGACTAGAGATCTCTTCAAGAAAATTGGAGATCTCAAGGGAACGTTTTGTGCAAAGACGGGCATGATAAAGGACAAAGAAGGCAGGGATCTAACAGAAGCAGATGAGATTAAGAACAGGTGAAAAGAATACACAGAAGAACTATACAGGAAAGATCTGAATGTCCCTGATAGCCATGATAGTGCGGTCACTGAACTTGAGCCGGACATCCTCGAGAGTGAAGTCAAGTGGGCCTTAGGAAGCATTAGTAACAACAAAGCTAGCGGAGATGACAGTCTTCCAGCTGAGCTATTTAAAATCCTAAAAGATGATGCTGTTAAAGTGCTGCACTCAATATGCCAACAAATTTGGAATACTCAACAGTGGCCGCAAGACTGGAAAAGGTCAGTTTACATTCCAATTCCAAAGAAGGGCAATGCCAAAGAGTGTTCAAACTACCGCACAATTGTGCTCATTTCACATGCCAGCAAGGTGATGCTCAAAATCCTACAAGCTAGGATTCAGCAGTATGCGAACCGAGAACTACCAGAAGTACAAGCTGGGTTTCGAAGAGGCACAGTAAGTAGAGATCAAATCGCCAACATTCGCTGGATCATGGAGAAAGCAAGAGAATTCCAGAAAAATGTCTATTTCTACTTCATTGACTATGCTAAAGCCTTTGATTGTGTGGATCACAACAAACTGTGGCAAATTCTTAAAGTGATGGGAGTACCAGACCACCTTACCTGTCTCCTGAGAAACCTGTACGAGGGTCAAGAAGCAACAGTAAGAACCGGACATGGAACAACCGAGTGGTTCAAAATTGGGAAAGGAGTACGACAAGGCTGCATATTGTCACCCTGCTTATTTAACTTATATGCAGAGTACATCATGAGAAACGCTGGGTTGGATGAATCACAGGTCGGAATTAAGACTGCCGGGAGAATTATCAACAACCTCCGATATGCAGATGATACCACCCTAATGGCAGAAAGCGAAGAGGATCTAAAGAGCCTCTTGTTGAGGGTGAAAGAGGAGAGTGCAAAAGCTGGTTTGAAACTCAACATTAAAAAAACGAAGATCATGGCATCTGGCCCCATCACTTCCTGGCATATAGAAGGGGAAGAAATGGAAGCTGTGACAGATTTTACTTTCTTGGGCTCCAAGATCACCGCAGATGGTGACTGTAGCCATGAAATTAAAAGACGCTTGCTCCTTGGGAGGAAAGCTATGGCCAACCTAGACAGCATAGTAAGAAGCAGAGACATCACCTTGCCGACAAAGGTCCGTCTAATCAAAGCTATGGTTTTCCCAGTAGTAATGTATGGCTGTGACAGCTGGACTATAAGGAAGGCTGAGCGCCGAAGAATCGATGCTTTCGAACTGTGGTGCTGGAGAAGACTCTTATGAGTCCCCTGGACTGCAAGGAGGTCCAATCAGTCAATCCTAAAGGAAATCAACCCCGAGTGCTCATTGGAAGGACAGATACTGAAGCTGAAGCTCAAATATTTTGGCCACCTAATGCGAAGAGAAAACTCTCTGGAAAAGACCCTGATGCTGGGAAAGACTGAAGGCAAAAGGAGAAGGGGACGAGATGGCTAGATAGCATCACCGATGCAATGAATATGAACTTGAGCACGATCCGGGAGAGAGCGCAGGACAGGAAGGCCTGGCGTGTTATGGTCCATGGGGTCACAAAGAGTCGGACATGACTGAACGACTGAACAACATAACTGCCTATGCTATCATATAGTTCAGAGAATTTCGGTGAGTTCAGAGAATTTCAGTGAGCTCAAACATTGTTCAGAGAAAGTTCAGAGAATTTCAGTGAGCTCAAGTTCAGAGAATTTTGGTGAGCTCAAACATCTCTGATTCTTCCATCCCTAAATTATTCTGCTGGCCCAGTGTAAGGGGTTGGGAAACCAATAAATCATTCTTCTCTCCTGTAAAAAAATAAATAAAAATGTGGCAAAATAAAACTAATATTTGCCAGTGAGCTAATTTAGTTTAGTGCAATGCATGATCTACTGTGTGTACCTCTGCAAAAGATCCCAATACTTCTGCATTCACCATGTACATACAGGTATATATACGAGTTTGCATGCATGTGTGAATCAAGACTTCCCAGCAACAGCACCATGTATAACAAGTGTGCACCGTACAAAACACCCAACAGATCTCTGTGGTTGCACATTGCAGGGGAAGCTCGATATCGGTAAACAAGCTCTCCTTTGTGGAGGCTTGGCTCCCACTCCAGTCCTTCTCATTGGGGAACCCTCAATAAGAACCCCCTAGTGAAGTACCAAAGAAACCCAGTGTTCTTTGGAACATGATTTTAAAAACTATTGACTCCATGGTACTAGCTTTACAGATGGCAGAGTATGATATCAGGAAAAGATTCCCATTGTGTACAAACACTCATGCACCTACCTTTGTTAGAGAGCCAGATGTTTACTCCGGTGGTCTCTAGCATGTAGAAAGGGCATGCTGATGTGTCAAGTGGCCCTAATTCAAATGCACATAAGTCTGATGAACATGTGCAAATTGGCCCTAATTCAGATGCACATGCTAGCCCTAATTCAGACTCAAAAATGAAAGATCCTTGAATTCAAACTTCACTCTGTCCCCTCAGGCCTCTTTCAAACAGCTGCATATATTTTCAAGTGATCTAGAGACTTGGGTTTTCTGAATCCAGCTCCTGCCACACTCACAGAGGTTTATAACCAACTTCAGGATGGAACACAATGCTCTTAACCAACACATCTTGTAGATGGAGGCAGCTCCCTGCCTCTTGCTCCACACAAGAAATCCATCACTCATTCCATATCCAAATTAGAAAAGCCTGACATTATTAGAAATTAGAAATGCTTGATGAGGCTTCTGTCAGTTGCTCAATGGGACAATTTGGGTTAGAGAAAAACCTCAGCTGGATTGTGAAATCCATCCCTCATGTGTTATAAAAGCAATCATTCAGCAGAAAGAAGGAGCACATCAATAGAAATGACTCTACTGGTGGTGATTCCAATATCCTCCTTGCTTCTGAATAATCTGCTTAACAAGAAAACTCTTTCTTTCCAGATGGGTTTATATCTGATTTTCCAATATTACTAGCAGGGCATGGTGAGTAGCCACACAAGGTCTAATGAATTTTCTCTTCTTCTTAAGAACACAAAAAGAGCAAGATAGCCTTGCTGAATCAGATGAAGGTACATCTAATCTAGATTTTTCCCCTATCCATCCCACTCCCTACTCCAGACCCAGTCACACACAGCTAGGGATATGCAGATTTTGTTTAATCCATCAATGTTTCATAGAATCATAGAATCATAGAATAGTAGGGTTGGAAGGGGACTACAAAACCATCAAGTCCAACCTACTACTCAATCCATGTCAGAGCATCCCCGACAGATGGCTATCCAGCCTCGTCTTGAATGCCTCCACTGTGGGAGAGCCTCCCATCTCCCTAGGGAATTGGATCCATTGTCATATTGCTCTAACAGTCAGGAAGTTTTTCCTGATGTTCACCTGGAATCTGGCTTCCTGTCACTTGAGCCCATTATTCTGTGTCCTGCACTCTGGGGTGATCGAGAAGAGATTATGAGGTGGGTTTCATGGATTACCACCTGTCTTTAGTTCTGTTGTTCACCCATTGATGGAATCTGATTTTCCCCCCCCTTTGGGAAAGGATCCAAAAAATTCCACTGCAATTTACGTAACTTCCACTTTCATGTAACATTTTGTAGGGCTGTGCAGGAACCCGCTGATCTGACTCGGAAGCCACTTTGTGGTTTTGGAGGCAGGCCCGATTCAGCTCCGCCTGATTTGGGGTGTGTGTGACCCAACTCGGCCCCACACCCAAAGCAGGATTTGGATGCCAAACCCCACTTCAGGTCAGCCCCCGATTCCCCCGTGCAAACCTACAGTTCCTTACATTTATTTATTTATTTATTTATTTATTTATTTAATCGCCCATCTGGCCCGTCACCCAGCCACTCTGGGTGATGTACAGCCAAAAAAAAAAAAAACAGTTTATACAATAAAATTCAACATGAAAAACTTCACATTTCTAAAATTACCCTTGTTGTTGTTCAGTTGTTCAGTCGTGTCCGACTCTTCGTGACCCCATGGACCATAGCACGCCAGGCCCTCCTGTCCTGCGCTCTCTCCCGGAGCATGCTCAAGTTCATATTCATTGCATCGGTGATGCTATCAAGCCATCTCATCCTCTGCCGTCCCCTTCTCCTTTTGCCTTCAGTCTTTCCCAGCATCAGGGTCTTTTCCAGAGAGTTTTCTCTTCGCATTAGGTGGCCAAAATATTTGAGCTTTAGCTTCAGTATCTGTCCTTCCAATGAGCACTCAGGGTTGATTTCCTTTAGGATGGACTGATTGGACCTCCTTGCAGTCCAGGGGACTCGTAAGAGTCTTCTCCAGCACCACAGTTCGAAAGCATCGATTCTTCAGCGCTCAGCCTTCCTTATAGTCCAGCTGTCACAGCCATACATTACTACTGGGAAAACCATAGCTTTGATTAGACGGACCTTTGTCGGCAAGGTGATGTCTCTGCTTCTTACTATGCTGTCTAGGTTTTCCATAGCTTTCCTCCCAAGGAGCAAGCGTCTTTTAATTTCATGGCTATAGTCACCGTCTGCAGTGATCTTGGAGCCCAAGAAAGTATAATATGTCACAGCTTCCATTTCTTCCCCTTCTATATGCCAGGAAGTGATGGGGCCAGATGCCATGATCTTCGTTTTTTTAATGTTGAGTTTCAAACCAGCTTTTGCACTCTCCTCTTTCACCCTCAACAAGAGGCTCTTGAGATCCTCTTCGCTTTCTGCCATTAGGGTGGTATCGTCTGCATATTGGAGGTTGTTGATAATTCTCCCAGCAATCTTAATTCCGACCTGTGATTCATCCAGCCCGGCGTTTCTCATGATGTACTCTGCATATAAGTTAAATAAGCAGGGTGACAATATGCAGCCTTGTCGTACTCCTTTCCCAATTTTGAACCACTCGGTTGTTCCATGTCTGGTTCTTACTGTTGCTTCTTGACCCTCGTACAGGTTTCTCAGGAGACAGGTAAGGTGGTCTGGTACTCCCATCACTTTAAGAATTTGCCACAGTTTGTTGTGATCCACACAATCAAAGGCTTTAGTGTAGTCAATGAAGTAGAAATAGACGTTTTTCTGGAATTCTCTTGCTTTCTCCATGATACAGTAAACGTTGGTGATTGGATCTCTAGTTCCTCTGCCTCTTCGAAACCCAGCTTGTACTTCCGGTAGTTCTCGGTTCGCATACTGCCGAATCCTAGCTTGTAGGATTTTGAGCATCACCTTGCTGGCATGTGAAATGAGCACAATTGTGCGGTAGTTTGAACACTCTTTGGCGTTGCCCTTCTTTGGAATTGGAATGTAAACTGACCTTTTCCAGTCTTGCGGCCATTGCTGAGTGTTCCAAATTTGTTGGCATATTGAGTGCAGCACTTTAACAGCATCATCTTTTAGGATTTTAAATAGCTCAGCTGGAAGACTATCATCTCCGCTGGCTTTGTTGTTAGTAATGCTTCCTAAGGCCCACTTGACTTCACTCTCGAGGATGTCCAGCTCAAGTTCAGTGACCGCACTATCATGGCTATCAGGGACATTCAGATCTTTCCTGTATAGTTCTTCTGTGTATTCTTTCCACCTGTTCTTAATCTCATCTGCTTCTTTTAGATCTCTGCCTTCTTTGTCCTTTATCATGCCCGTCTTTGCACAAAACGTTCCCTTGAGATCTCCAATTTTCTTGAAGAGATCTCTAGTCTTTCCCATTCTGTTGTTTTCCTCGATTTCTTTGCATTGTTCATTTAAGAAGGCCTTCTTGTCTCTCCTCGCTATTCTCTGGAACTCTGCATTCAGTTGGATATATCTTCCCCTTTCTCCCTTGCTGTTCACTTCCCTTCTTTCCTCAGCTACTTGCAAAGCCTCATCAGACAGCCACTTGGCTTTCTTGCATTTCTTGTTCTTTGGGATGGATTGAGTTGCTGCCTCCTGAACAATGTGATGGACCTCCGTCCATAGTTCCTCAGGCACTCTGTCTATCAGGTCTAATCCCTGAAATCTATTCCTCACCTCCACTGTATATTCATCATGGATATGATTGAGGTCATACCTGAATGCTTTAGTGGTTTTCCCTACGTTCTTCAATTTCAGCCGAAATTTTGCAACAAGCAGCTCATGATCTGAGCCACAGTCAGCTCCAGGTCTTGTTTTTACTGACTGTATAGAGCTTCTCCATCTTTGGCTGTAAAGGACATAATCAATCTGATTTCGATACTGACCATCTGGTGATGTCCATGTGTAGAGTCATCTCAGCGTGTTCTCTTGGCAAAACTCTATTAACTTTTGTCCTGCTTCATTTTGTACACCAAGGCCATGCCTGCCTGTTATCCCAGTGATTTCTTGACTTCCTACTTTAGCATTCCAATCCCCTATGATGAAGAGGACATCTTTTTTTGGTGTTAGTTCTAGAAGGTGTTGTAGGTCTTCATAGAACCGATCAACCTCAGCTTCTTCGGCATCAGTGGTTGGGGCATAGACTTGAATTACTGTGATGTTGAATGGTTTGCCTTGGATTCGTACTGAGATCATTCTATCATTTTTGAGATTGTACCCCAGTACTGCTTTTCCCACCCTTTTGTTGACTATGAGTGCTACTCCATTTCTTCTAAGGGATTCTTGCCCACAGTAGTAGATATGATGGTCACCTGAATTAAATTCGCCCATGCCTGTCCATTTTAGTTCACTGATTCCCAAAATATCGATGTTTAATCTTGCCATCTCATGTTTGACCACCTCCAGCTTACCTTGATTCATTGATCTGACATTCCAAGTTCCTAAACAATATTGTTCTTTACAGCATCGGATTTTCTTTTCACCACCAGCCACATCCACAGCTGAATGTCCTTTCGGCTTTGGCCCCGCCACTTCACTCTTTCTGGCGCTCTGCTCTTCCCCAGTAGTATATTGGACACCTTCCGGCCTGAGGGGCTCATCTTCCGGTGTCATCTCTTTTAGCCTTGTGATACGTTCCATGGGGTTTTCTTGGCAAGAATACTGGAGTGGGTTGCCATTTCCTTCTCCAGTGGACCACATTTTGTCAGAACTCTCTGCCATGACCTGTCCGTCTTGGGTGGCCCTGCACGGCATAGCTTATGGCTTCACTGAGTTATGCAAGCCCCTTCGCCACAACAAGGCAATGATCCATGAAGGGGAAAATTACCCTACCTCACCCCAAATGCCTGCCTGAACAACCACATTTTTAATGCATGGTGGAAGCTCATTAAAGAGGGGGCATGGCGGAGTTCCCTAGGGAGGGAGTTCCATAGAGTGGGGGCCACCACAGAGAAGGCCCTCTCCCTCATCCTCACCAGCCTAGTTGTCCTGGCTGATGGGACAGAGAGAAGGCCATCCGAGGCTGATCTTGTTGAGTGGCCTATCTGGTGTTGCTGGATAGTCCATCTTGAGATAGGCTGCCACCTTGCTGCCACCTCCTCCTCCTCTGCTGCCTTCTCCACCATTGCCTTCGCCACTGCCATTGCCACCTTCTTTGCCTTTTCCACTTTTGCCGCTGCCTTCTCTGCCTTTGCTTCTGCCATTGCTGCCGGCAGGTCCTGAAGTCTGGACACACACTGACTCTTATTTCAGGGAGTTGTCATTTTTAAAATGGCAACCTCCTGGAAGTTCCTGGAAGTTGCCATTTTAAAAACGGCGAATGTCTGCAATAAGAGTCGGCGCGCGTCCAGGCCTCAGGCCCTGGCGGCAGTGATGATGGTGGCAGAGATAGTGGCTGTGGGTGGCGGAAGTGGAAGTGGAGGAAAGTAAAAAAAAAAAGAAAAAAATGGCCTGCAAGTCCACAAAATCCATGCAACTTGGAAGATGCTGGCCTGCTGTGAAATCCACAGATCAGAGTCATAGAAATCCAAAGTCATTTGAATCTGTTTCAGATTTCCCCAACATCTGTACACACAGCACAGAGAGAAAATGTGTAGCAATTAGGGATGTCGCAGGCATCCTGCTGGGGCTCGAGGCATAATGATTTCTTGCTGGGTCAGCCCCCATGGACCAGTCCATGGCCCCCGCGCTTCTCTGACTTGGCGTGTGCTGAGCCAGGCAAGTGCAGCGGTCCCCACTGTTCCACCGAGCCTCCATTTTGCAGAAAATGGTGGCTCATCCTTTTATGTAAACGGCACTTTTGCTCAAATGGCTGCCATAAATAGGCCTGTTTATGCAAAATTGCAGTCATAAATGGTCTAAATGTGTGCAGCAAACAGGGTCAGATGGCCAGAAGGGTTCCAGCGAACAGTGAGTGGTGCGGGTAGAGGTGAGTTTGGCCATCCCTAGTAGCAGTCATGTTCATCTGCGGTATTTCCCAAAAGACTGAGTCCAAGGTAGAGATGGGGTCTGAGCCCCCAAACACTACACAACTCCTTTGAAGCCATAATTCTCAGCACCAACAGAAACCTATTTTATTGCAATCCCAGCTGCCAGGAAGGAAATGTGCTGCTGTTTCTTTCTTTTTTAAAAAAGTGGGAGAGATAGGACACCTTGAAAGGGACTAAGAAAGATGACCATGGATGCTTTGGTGCATGTGGGGATCAAGTTGCTTATTCCTGGTTTAGGGGCCCTCAGGGGGAGGGAGTCAGACTTCTGAATCACTATAACCACTACACTAGCTCTTACTGCCTTTTTGGAGTGATTCATAGGAATAAGCTACATTTAAACTTGAGTTTAAGACTGAAGTGAAAAGTAATATTGAATCATGTTTGGAAACGCAATCTGGATAAAGAAGCAATCCCAAGAGAGAGTAATTTCTTCAGGAGACTAAAGAAGGAATGTTCTGCAAATGGGATATTATTATTATTATTATTACTACTATATCTGGGTTTGTTATAAACTGTAACAATCAAAATGGGTACATTTTGCAATTACATTAATTTTGAGAAAGAACCACTTCCTGACACACAAGGAGATGTAATATGCAGTTCCAGAGGAACCACATTGTCAATTAGTGTTAATTAATATCTCATTATTTTGAACACATTGCTATCGTTCAGGCTTATGTCATTTATCATAATGAAATGCTTCTGATTCATGAGGACTGAAATGGAGAATTGCTTAGTAATTAGTTAACCGCCCCTGGATGCTACTGTTTCATTTCTAGACAAGAGAGAAAATGTTCAGGAAACTATGTAAAAGTTCAGGGAACCACGTAAATTCTCGGCATTTTGTTTGATCACTCTGTGAAAGTAAGTCAACATGGGGCAGTTAAGAACGTATAGACATAAGAAGAGCCATGCTGGATCAGTCCAAAAGTCCATCTAGTCCACCATTCTGTTCACTCAGTGGCCAACTAGTTGCCCGTAGGAAACCCACCAACAGGACCCTTTCAAGTACTATTACTAGGGATGTATGAGAAATTCATTTCAGTGTATGTTTGAGCAGGATTTCTCCAGCTCACACCTTCTGGACCCAGCATAGACTTGGACACAATCTGCAGTCTAAATCCATCCATTTCCAAGCATGCAATGTGATAAATGGACCAAAATTAAATAAAATACATGCATTCGACATTTGGAAAATGCACATGAAACGTGTAATTTTGAAAAATGCACACAAATATGTTTTAATCGATGGGAGAAGAATGGTTACATTTCAAAGATGTGCACAATTGATGTGTACTTTTGGAAAACTGCACACAGAAATAGGCATGGATTTTCATGTGAAAATAAAATAAAAAAAGAAGGTTGCCATCTGATATGGATTCAAGTTGGAACGAGCTTCGAGATGGAAATCAGAGAACTTTGGCCATCTCCAGTTTTGCTGATTCTCAGATCCTTAACTAATACATATGGTTTCATTGCAGTTTTAAACAAGGCCAAGTTATTTATCAGCTTCTATGTTTGCATCACGTTGGTGAGATTGCAATGTATTCCCATTTTACAGACTGGGAACTTAGTCGCTAACTATCAGCTATGATCAAGTGCCCCGGGCTGGTGCCCCAGAGCTCTGACCATAGCCAAACCGATGGCCCAGGGTGTATTCCTTCACTATGTGAGCCCGTGAGCAATGCCTGTGCTTTCCAACCAACCAAATCAGGGCAAAAACTTAAGGTTGCAATCCTATGCAATCCTGGGAGTAAGCCCCACTGGACTCAATGGGGCTTATTTCTGAGTAGACCTGTGTAGGATTGCACAGTAAATGGGAAAAATGTGAAGAGCCTCCAGACAATAGTTTTTACTAAAAAGGATTTAGAGCAGAGGAAGTGTGTGTGTGTGTGTGTGTGTGTGTGTGAGAGAGAGAGAGAGAGACAGAGACAGAGACCATGCATGCATGCACAAATGTGCACATGTGGCAGAGGGAGGCTGCTTATCTCTTGCCCCCTCTTATTGTTTGGCCCCCTCCCCAATCTCTCTCTCTCTTTCTCTGTAGGGAAAAAGGTATAGGGAACCTGTATTTTTCTCTCCACAGGTAGGAAAGCAGCTATGTGAGAAAGGGTATATTTTGAGCAGAAATATGGCAGGAATGTATAAGATTAAGCTGTCCCTCGCCTCTCCACTATTCCACTAAAACTAGCAGCTCCCAAGGGTGTTTGTATAATGTATGGGTCTATGTATATACAGCATGACTGTTTTAGGGATGTCCGGCACAGGGAAATCCAGCCCTCTTGGGGCACAACAAATTTCTCCCAAGCTCCCGGCTCAGCTTGTGTTGGCGAGCTGAGCCCTGGGTTCCCTGCTGGAAGTTGCAGGCACTGTGTACAAATGGCTCCTTTTTCCCTCCTCTGTCCCAGGAGGGAAAAGGAGCCATTTACGCACAGCAGTGGCAGGATTGCTAAATGGCCCCTTTTCCTTTTGGGGTCCTGCTGAGGGAGAAGGAGCCATTTGTGCATATCACATCAATCGTGAAAGCCCTCAAGCTAGCTCGACTTGACCAGTGTCAAGTTGGGCCAGCTTGTGGACAAGCACTGGCGTGCAGGAGACTGAGCCGGCGAAAACTCACCAAGCTCCACTGCCCAAATGGTTCCCTCCAGCATCCCTAGACTGTTTACACATCCCCCGTGTAATGTTCGGCCTTGAGAAACAGGTTTTTTTTTTTTTTAAGGCCTACACTGAATGTTTGACAGTGAACATTTTCCTCATAAGAGGAGACTAGGTGCAGGGGGTGGAGGGAGCAAAACATCACTTGAATCTTCCCAGATGCTGATCTCTTTCATTTCCCCTCAGTGTTGTTTGGAAGCAGACTTGGCTGCTGCAATGGTGCCGTTCTTCTCCCCGCCCCCGCAGTCTTGTCTTCTAGGAAACTGTGGCATAGAGATGGTGGAGAAATCCAGCATGGATTCCAATGAGTCTGTGAATGGACGAATGGAATCCAATGAATGGATTCCCTGGAGTCTGTGGCGGAATGGACTACCCCTGCCGTCACCCCGCGGAATCCCCCCCGGGATGGACCCTACCTGGTCCTCAGCTGGTCCGGTCCGTTCGCAGCCGTCCGCTGCTCCGTCTGCGGACACAAATGGCTGCTGTCTCCTGAGGACAGCGCAACAGAGAAGGTGGCGGTGTGGCAAAAGCAGGAGTGTCCCTGCTTTACCTGTGATAAATACTTACGTAGCCTATCACAGCAAAGAGCGGGGACGCAAATGGCGTCCGCTACGCCATTTGCGTCGCTACTCTTTTCGTGATAGGCTACGTAAATACTTATGTAGCCTATCATGGCAAAGAGCAGGAACACAAATGGCATCCGCTATGCCATTTGCGTCCCTGCTTTAGCTGTGATAGGCTATGTAAGTATTTATGTAGCCTATCATGGTTAACGCAGGGACGCAAATGGCATCCGCTATGCTGGATGCCCTTTGCATCTGCAGCCTGGCAGCAAACAGAAGTCCAGCTGTGGACGGGCCTGGCCAGTGGCTCTGTGGCCTTGCTGCAGAGTGGTGCTGGCTAGGAATAGGGATGGCAGAGAATTTCTCCCCGAAACTTCGGGGGGCCGAGCGCCAACGTGTTCGGCCTCCCGAACAAGTTTCAGGGAGAAATCCTCCGCCCCCCCGCCCCCCGCCCCCCCCCCCGGGACGGGACTTACCTTCCCTGAATGTCCCTCCCGGCGGCGGGTCCGGCTGGCGGTTCGTCCGGTGTTCGAGCGGGGCGGGAGCGGCAGCTGGTCTTTCGACCGGCTGCCGCCCCCGCCATTGCAATCAAAGAAAAAAAAAAAAAACGTCCCCTGATAGGCTACGTGACGATTCACGTAGCCTATCATGGCTAGATTTGCAAAGTCAGCCGTGATAGGCTACGTGAATCGTCACGTAGCCTATCACGGGTGACTTTAAAAAAAAAAAAAGTGTGTACGGATAATGGCGGCCCCCATAGGGAGCCGCCATTCGCGTTCCTTATTTGGTCGCCGTAGTCTACGTAAACATTTACGTAGACTACAGCAACTAAATAAGGAACGCGAATGGCGGCTCCCTATGGGGGCCGCCATTCGCGTACGCGCTTTTTTTTTTAAAGTCACCCGTGATAGGCTACGTGACGATTCACGTAGCCTATCACAGCTGACTTTCCAGATCTAGCCATGATAGGCTACGTGAATCGTCACGTAGCCTATCAGGGGACGTTTTTGTTTGTTTTTTTTACTTTCGTGTTCGCGGCCGGGCGAGGCGGGAAGCCTCCTCCCCAGCCTGAATTTCGGCCGGGCGAGGCGGGAAGCCTCCTCCCCAGCCTGAATTTCAGCCGGGCGAGGCGGGAAGCCTCCCCCCCCGGCCTGAACTTCGTGGGGGGAGCAGCAAAGCGCTCCCCCCCACCGCGAACAAGCTGCGAGAAAAGGTAAGTGACTTTCGTCCACCCCTAGCTAGGAAGGATTCCGGGGGGAGGGACACCCCCCAGCGGAGGCCCCGGAATGGGACCAGGTAAGTGATCTGCCCACCCCTACCGTGGCATTGTCATCAGGCCAATGAGATTTGGCTTTCTGCTGATATTGTTGAGAGGAAATGAAGCTCATACAGAGTAACAGAATTGCCCTCACTCTGAATTAGTTTTATTTACCCTCAGTGATGTTGTCACATGGCCATACCTCACACTAGGAAGAGAGAAATGATTTGGAGGAGGAAATGGTGCCAATGCCAGAGCCAATCAGGGCTCTGAGGAGACTTTTTGGTGGTCTCACCTGAGAGGATAGGATTGCCACTGCCATTTCTGCACTCATAGTATTGTGGGAGGGGACCTTGTGCTGGAGAGTGGCACTTCTTGAAGGGACAAAAGGTACAAATGTGGGAGAGCATCCAAAATAGACCCAAGAAGGGAAGATAAAAGTTTCAAGGTGCTGGAACAAAGATATTATTTGTTAAAACACACACACACACACACACAAAACACACACACACATGATCAGTGAAAAAAAGTGTCCTGTTCACCATGAGACAAAGCTGCTTGTGAAAATGGGCCCCCTGCTTTGGCTCAGTACTAGCTAAAGAGTCATTCTGGTATCACCTCTCTTCCTCAGCCCTCCAAGACCAGATCTGATCTCATAGTCTGGATGGCGCCTTTGTCTGGAACTGAAGTGCTCAACCTCTTTCCGTTTGAGGGCCTGATTCCATTTTAGAAAAGCTCTCAGGAACAGCATTCCACTGATGGGGGGGGCAGGGAGGGAAGCAAAAGTGGTGGTGGGGGAATTCCAAAAATACCAGCATAAGGAGAGGTATTTCAACCTTTTGGAATGGAGGGGGGAGGGACTGCACAAAATTTAGGGAGCCACAAAATAATGTGTCTGGCTTGTTTGTTTGTTTGTTTATTTAATGTATTAAATGCCTCATAAAACAATTGTCTCTAGGGACATTACAATGTGGTTGGGGAAAGGAGGAGGGGCCAGGGAAAGGGGGCATGGCCATCTTGGGAATCTGGGTGGGCCAGATTGGGAGCCCAGGAGGGCCAGATATGGCCCCCAAGCCTGAGGTTATGCACCCCTGAACAGTGTTGTTAGATAAGACAGCAACCTTTTGAGTTACAACAAACTGAAAAGCATTTCAGTGATGAAAGACAGTTTTTAAATGATATTTATTTATTTTGGTAAAGAAGAAACACATGATTTAATTTCCATAGCAGAGCAAGATATGACAAAGCACGCCTATGAGGGTTTTTGTTTATTTGTTTGTTTTACTTCAAAAAGTAACTCAGCAAAGCTCTGTGGTCTGGCAGTTGCCATTGTGGAGCCTCCTAGAAACTGTACCCAGTTCAAGTTGGATCTTTATCCAAAACAAAAGTGCTTGCTTCATTACAATAAAACACTTGCCAACATTAAGTTAGAGCAAATATATTTTCTTACACCCTCTAGCTGTGCTCTCACAAATCTCCCTTCAGCAAGCTGCGGGAAGGAGTGGCACCTTGTTGAGAGACCTTTTCCCAATTGCTTCCCACTCTGCAACTTCAGTCTCTTCACTTAGTTCCATTACTCATGAAAGAGTTAATCTTTTACACACACACTCTCTGGTCAAAGCCAGCCCAGAGGCAAAGTTTGACAGATACGCAAAGATTCCTGCCTTCAGATGTTCTCAGTTCAGTATCAGTTCCTCCAGCAAATGTACTGTACATTAATCCTACACGATCTCAGTGGTATTTCTGATTCCCACTGTGAAATCCAGGAAGGAAGGACCTATTTTTGGAGAAATGGCAGTTCACCTTAGGAAGGCGTTTTGCATTTCCTGCTAAGGCCATTTTTGAAGCCTTAATGGATTACAAAATGTGTTAATAATAACTAGGCTAAGTGTGTTACAGAGTCAGGCAGGTTATTAGGGTGCTCCTACAGCATAACTGTCTTACAATAACACATGAGAATATCTTAGGAACTGCGCGGCTGCTCCTTCATCAACAACTTAACAAAGCAGAAATGAGGCACAAACAGAGCCAGCTGGAGGAAAATTTAAAATAGAAGCAGTGCTGCAGAAAGCTTCCAGTCAGAGCTTAATACGCTGTGAGTATGGAAAACCTGTGTGTGTGCGTGCGTGCCTGTGTGTGTGTATCTACCATGCCCTGCAAGAGGGAGACTCAGGTCAACATTTTACTTCATGCTTATGAAAGAGGCACAGAGAGTTGATGGGAAGGAATTTGTCAAGAATTGTTATAAAACTGAATGATTAACAGGTGTGCAATATCAGCTCCTGTGATTGGCAAGCAGTGTGGAGCCTCTGGATTGGCCAGGCCTGGTATAAATATTGGACTTTCTCCCCTTACCTGATCAATGGGAGAATATGCTTGTTTTTATGTGGGCTCAGGGATCATGCATGTAGGTCAGCTCTCAGACAGTCTGTCCCGAGAGTCAGGGCTGGCCTGGGACAAAGGTCAAAATCCCCCCCCCCCTCCAATTCTACATGCAGAAACCAACTGGAGTGGCAGTTGAACCTTCAACATCAGTAACAGGACAGTGTCCTTCACACAGAGCTCTGTCCTCTAACAGAAAGGAATGGCTGGGGGCTCAAGAGAAATGGCTGGGGAGCTGCACCACTGCCCCAGCATCTTCCCCCCCCCTCATCCAGTGGCTGCCACCTGAGGCAGCCAGTTCACTCCCTCTAACGGTAGGACCAGCGCTGCTCAAAGTCAGGCAGAGGCACCAAGGCCTTAAGAGAGCGGCAACTGTATTCCAGCCTAGAACAGTGTTGGGTAATTTACAGCCCTCCGGATGTTTTGGTCTAAAACACTCACCAGTCCTAGCCAGTATAGCCAATGGTGAAGGATCATGGGAGTCGTAGGCCAAAACAACTGGAGGGGGCACAGGCTGCCCACCCCTGGCCTAGAACATGGCTGAGAGAAAGGACCAAAGAGTAAGTGAGAGAAACACCTAGAAAAATTCAGGAGGGACAGAGAGTCTGAAATATATCACAAATAGAACAGTACTTTCCTTTTCCTGGATTGAAGTCTCCAGAATCAAGTTCAAAGAAACAAGTGACCTCAGAGTCCTAAGCACATCCTTTAGGCCAGGATTCAGCTATGACTGTCTACTGTCCTGGCACTGACGGCACTGACAAAATTATTATTTCTTAGAACGAAAGCTAGAATGGCCATAGAAGTTTGCCTTGAACTTCAAAGCAAATGTGAAGGGTCATGCTCAGGAAAAAGCTCCGAGAAATTCTGAGGGAAGTTATAAGACCTTTCTTCAGGGAGGCTGGGCATTCTTTCTCTAAACATTTTCCATAGGAACAGCCATGCTGGTCAGTTGTAGCTAGCAAAACCAACAGAGAATCCTTTGGCGCCTGAAAGATGTAACAAATTTAGGGTCAAACTACAAGTTATGTTAATTGCATAGGGTGTAGCTGAGGATAATCAATGTAGGCTTCCCCCGCTTTTTAACCCCTCAAGCGGGTGGGGGGGGCACAGAAAAATGGGAGGGGGAGGTTTAATCCTCCCATCCTGGTGCACGGTGGTCACAATCCAAACTGGGGCTACCTGCACTTGCTTGAACATTGAAACAAAACACACACAACTGTCCTCAACTACATGCTATGTAATTAACATAACATGTAGTTTGATCCTTATTATGTCATACACTTCTAGTCCTCAAAAACTTTGGCCATAATCAGTTTGTTAGTCTTTAAGGTGCCACAAGACTCTTGGTTGTTGTTTTTACTTTAAACGTCAACACCCCCAAAATGACTTCGAATATCCAGGCTCCCTTATCCTGTTAATCAAATCCTTTCAAAAACCTAGGGATGGTGGACAATTCTGCCACAGACTCCAATTCTCCCAGAGTCCGTGGTGGAACGGACCACTCACCTCCGCCACCCGCAAAGTTCATGCCGGCTGGATCCTACCTGCCGCTGGCCGGGTTTGGGTCCATCAGCTCACTTCGCTGCCATCCACTGCCGGTCTGTGGAAGCAAATGGCATCCGGCGTAGCAGACGCCATTTGCGTCCCTGCTCTTTGCTGTGATAGGCTACGTAAAGATTTACGTAGCCTATCACGGCAAAGAGCAGGGACGCAAATGGCGTCTGCTACGCCATTTGCCTCCCTGCTCTTTGCTATGATAGGCTACATAAATCTTTATGTAGCCTATCGCATGAAGGGACAGGGACCCAAATGGTGTCCTCTACGCCAGACTCCATTTGCGGCCACTGAACGGCAGCAGATGGAAGTCTGGCAGCAGAAGGACCCAGCCGGTGACTCCGTGGACTCGCTGTGGATCGGAGCCAGCCAGGGAGGATTCTGGGAGGGGGGGCGGAACGGATCACCCCCCCCATGGATGCCCCGAAACAGACCCAGGTAGGGAATTCGTACACCCGTACAAAAACCTTAAGGCTGCAGTTCTGTGCCCCCTTATCTGGGAGTTAGCTTTATTGAATTCATTGGCACTTACTTATGAGTAGATATGTACAGGATTGCCTCGTAAGTCACACTTTCTACTGGAAACATCTGTAGCCTTGAGAAAAAAAGTCAGACATTCTCAACATGAGCAGGTTTAGCCCACGAGCGCCTAAACATATTTTTACAGAAATACTACCTGTATTGGCCCCAGGCCTGTAACCAAGTCACCTGTAGTTTTGGAGGGGCTTAGAGATCTCTAATGCTTTGTTTAGGTTCATTATTAGTGCAATTCCCTTGCTAGTGGGCCTCTGAGTATGTGAAATGAGTCAAAGGTTGATAGCGCAGCCTCAGCACATTCCATGTTAATGAAGGCTAGTATCTTATCAGGGCCTAGGATGTGCCTGGGAAGTAAGGCTATGTTTATGCCAAGCTGCAGGTGTCTGTGCTGAGAAAGCTCTGATTGTTTTCTTTCTGACCAAGCACTGGTAGTCTATGCTGGGAATGAACGCTAATTAACGCTTGCTGTTGTCATGCGGCCTCACTGCTAACGTGTATGGTATAAAACCCATTGTACCCCATGGCTCTGGGTTCAGAGAAGCTGTCTGATCCAACTATTGGGTACACCTGTGTGCTGTAAGTTACTCAATAAAGTACTCCTTGTAAGTAAACCTGGATCTGATTTATCACTATCTTGGCACCTCTAAATTAAGAGTTCGAAGCCTACCGCAGGGGCAATATACTACCCTACCCCAAAAATTCTACACTGTGTCCATGGAACATAAAACTCAAATAACAGAAACCTACCTATTCCAGATATCTGAACTGTTACACATAATCCTAACACTCATAAGCTTAACATAGCACGTATAAGCTTTCATTGTCTACAAATTGATAAAAAATAAGACTGCAAATATGTTTCCACTAGTACACCGGCTTTTGATTTGTGAATCACAAGTATCTTACCTCATATGAATTCAGTCTGCTGCATGGGCACATCAAGGTCTAATTTACTACTAATAAAGAGATTGTTGCATATATGATTCAATTTACATTTACCAAATAAATGTTGGCCTGCTGGTTCTTTTCATCAGCAAGCAACTCTGCATGCAAATTAGAATACAAAATGAACCCACATTTTAGGCTTGTCAGTTTATTGGCTCTCAATCTCCCTTCTGTCCTTTGTCTGTTGAAAATCATATTGGAAGTGCCTTGGGGCAGGGACCTTGTTTTGTTTGTTTGTTATGCTTATGCTTCAATGAAAAGTGTTCATTGATGGAGCTGTATATATTTTCTTCCCCACAAAAAGCTGCCTGTTACCCATCATTGTGCCTTAGCGGGGGTTCAGCTCTTTTGAGGACTCTTCCTCGTCTTTTTTGGGCTTCTTCTCTTCTGAGTAATTAAGTAATGTGGTGTTTACTATCTTCATTTTAAAGAATATTCCCCACTTTTCTTGATTTCTGCCTTGAGTTTTTTCTGTTACTGTCTGCCTCTTTCCTCATAGGGTAAAGCCTACAGCTGTTTCCTGTCTTGTTTCTCTTGCCCTGATCTTAATGTGACCATGTACACCAACATTTCCAAGTCGCAAACAACTGTTGCCTCAAAGCAGTTCTTCTAACTTCTAGGCCCCCAAACAGACTTTGATTCATCAATATAGCACAAGCAAGCATTAAAATAGCAAAAACATTACCATGGGCCTTTATGGCCTTTGCCTTAATGAACAATCAAGCAACTATAGCTTCACTATGCTCCTATGACCCCAGAGACCCTGGGATGGAGAAAAGAAGTACAAACAGGGCCAGTTCAACACAGAGACAAGGTGTCAGGATTGATTCTGAGTGCAGGGAGATAGTTAGCAGCTCAGATTCAGAACAGGAACAGCCAGAACCAGGGGATGCATTTTCCCAAGCCAGTTCAGATATGGGTAGGCATGCTTCTCAGGTTACTAACTACCAGATGGCCGGGCCTGAAGTCCCCCCCTTGACCCCCTCTGTGAGAAGTGGGGAGGAGGAGGAGAGTGGGGGCTGTGACCTCAGGGATGCTAGACTACAGCACAGAGCTGAGAGGGAAACGTCAGAGGCAGAGCTCAGACGGTCGACCCGGTTAGCGATCCGTGAGAGGCGATGTAGGGAAGCATCACTGGAAGGGCAGGGCATCCCTCCCTAAGTTATTCTAGCCAACAAGTCCCTGTTCAAACTGCTAGCAACATTGAAGCTCCCATTTGGATTCTCTGCTGTTATTCCTTTGTAGCCCGAGAGTCTTCGAGGATTTCCATCTGTAATGAACCTGTTGATAATGAATTAAAGGCCTGAGACTGAAGCCTCTATCTGTGTGTGTGTGAGTGCATCAGGAAAGAGGGGGCCCAAGAGAAACATGACACAAGGGTGGTTAAGAAGCTGGCTCATTTCCCTAATTACCTTTGCAGAGCACGAGTGGGGGTGATGTCTGAACCCAGCAAGTGTTTCTTCTTGGGGTGGTTAAGAAACCACCCAGAACCCACGGCCTCTTTTAGGGTTGTGGGGAGGTTTGTTAACCACTCCAACAAGCCACCCTCACCAGGTTTGGACAACACGAAAAGCTGTAGTGGGGGTGTAAATTGGCAACCTGTTGCCCATGGGGCAGCACAACCCGCCATGGCTTACGCCATGGTGGGCTGTGCTGATCATGTGAACCCCATCTCTCACACACCCCTGCATCCATTTAGGGCAGCCCACAGCTTGACCTCCTCATTCACAGGCTCACAACTTAGATTCCCCATCCTTCATCTCTGGCAGAGTTTATATTATTTTATTCCTTGCTTTCAAATAAGGTGAGGGTTTTTGTTTGTTCATACAAAAAAACTAACCACCATCTCTACTTGGCAGGAGTCAGTCACCTCTGGAAACACACTTTGTCCCCATGACTTCATCATCTGTTTTGGGCTGTTAAAATTTAGCCTGTTCTTGTTTTCTTTTCACCTCATATAAAGATGCAGTTATCCTGGTCACTGCCAGCTTTATTCCTAACTCAGGTTCCTAAATCCCACCATTGTGATTTGGTTTGTTTTCTCCAGAGGTAACTGCCTTGAATGCCTTTGAGGTCTCTAACCCAAATGCCAAACAACCCCCTACCTTTATTTTACTCTGTTTC
This sequence comes from Heloderma suspectum, assembly GCF_057233095.1. Taxonomy (NCBI): domain Eukaryota; kingdom Metazoa; phylum Chordata; class Lepidosauria; order Squamata; family Helodermatidae; genus Heloderma; species Heloderma suspectum. The sequence continues at coordinate 10,607,462 of NC_139461.1, forward strand.
TCTACCAGGGATGTTGTGAACGTACGTGATTTTCTGGCACCAAAGCAAAGATTGCATTTTCATAGTTGTGGGTAGATGTCCTGAAAATGACATTTCTGCACAGGCATAGTGAACAACATACTGTGCATTAAGCTAGGGGCAAGAGAATTCCCTTTGCTCTTTTTCTTTATTGTTTCTCCCCTTAGCCTTCCTGCAGGGATGGCTTACAATTTCTTTTTGGTTCAGTTTTGATAAGTATTTACCTGAATTCACAAAGTTCTCCATATTTGGAGCAAAACAAGCTTGAGATTTAAACAAGCTGAATGTGGGGAAAACTAAAACTGCCAGGTTCTTCCACCCAGGGCCAGGGCTTTGAGTTCTTAGCTCTTTAAAATCTGGGTTCAAATCCAGTGTATCTAAATATGTCAATGCTGAATTTGGGTTGCCACTTCTTTTTTTCTGACAGGCTCCTCATCTTTAACAGCTATACGGCGATCTCATTGGCCAGTCCATTAACAGTCTTTAATGATCTTAACAATCTGTTAACAAAGATGATGGATGGATGGATTATCAGCTACCTTTTGGTGTGTGGTGACATATCAGTGCATACAAGTTCACATACACATCAGTAAAACTATGCACAAAAAATGAATCTTGATGCAAAGAGGTGATCAAGATTGCTTTTGTGTGAGCACTGTTTATCAACTGCACATGGGGAGAGACGTGAAGGAACCTTACATCTATAGCAAACAGCATGTGAATCATGGTCTATGCAAAATTCAGAAAGAAATAATGGAATGAAGGGGATTGTTAATGCACTGGTTTCACTCAGGGCTGGCATCAAAAGTAGACATGGTTGGGCACCTGTTGAAGGCCCAGACCCCAGCAGGGGCCCACTGATAAGAGCCCCCTGGACTTGATCCTCCCCTTCACCATTGATCTTGCTTGTTCATCTGTCTGTCACTCTGGCCCAGACAACAGTGGTGGTGAGAAGGAGGAGCAGAAGATGCCACTGCCTATTTGCTCACTGCTCTCTGCCTGTCAAGGAAGCAAGTGGTAGCAATTATGAGAAAAAGGAGGAGGAGTAATAACAGCTGTTGACAATGTGGAGACAAGGTAGACTCCTTTAGAGAAGGTGATCATTAAGTGTGTGTTCCTGAAGGGCCTTCACAAACCTAGAGCCAGGACGGGTTCCACTTCAGAAACAAGACCAAATAATCCAGCACCCTAAGACTGGGGGAGAATTTCAGATGGGAAGAATTTCAGAAGTATCCCATAGAAGACAGTTCAGAAGCTGCAGCTCATGTGAAATGCGGTGGCCAGATTGATAACGGGGACCAGAAGGTCCAAACGTATAAGACCGACTCTGGCCCTTTTGCACTGGCTGCCTGTATGTTTCTGACCCCGATTCAAGATGCTGGTTCTAACCTATAAAGTGTTACATGGCTTGGGACCACAATACCTGACGGAGCGCCTCTCCAAACATGAACCTACCCATATACAACGCTCAACATCCAAGGCCCTCCTCCGCTGCAAGGGAAGCTCGGAAGACGGAGACAAGGGAGAGGGCCTTTTCAGTGGTGACCCCCAAATTATGGAATGATCTCCCCAACGAGGCCCCCTGGTGCCAACATTATTATATTTTCAGTGCCAGGTTAAGATCTTTCTCTCCTCCCAGGCATTTGGCATATGATAAGTTTTAATTGATCTTGGAATGTCTTATGATTATGGACGTTTGCTTTTGAGATAGTTTGTTTGAAGTTGTTTTAGATATATGTTTCTCCTGTGTATTTTGTCTGTTCATGTGGGTTTTTTTTTATGTAAATGGTTTTTAATCTCTGTATATTGTATTTTTAATGTTTTTAATCTTTGTAAACCGCCCAGAGAGCTTTGGCTATTGGGTGGTATAGAAATGTAATAATGATGAAGGTGATGATGATATAAGCCCCTTGTACTTTGCTGAATCCAATGTGCATAAAGTCTGTGCTTCACACAACCATAATTCTTAACAGCATTAAGCCTGTGCTGTTGAATGAGGAATAAGTGAAATAAAACCAGGGTTGTGCTTTCAAACAGAAAACAATGTGCATTTAAAGCAAATTTGGCATGCTGTGTGCATCAGCAATTGGAGGACTGCTGAAATAATTTCATTTTGGGAATCTCACTGGTTTTGCCAAATTGTGTCCAGAACATGCAGTACTAGTGTTCAGAAATGGAGGAATATCCACAAACATAAATAGGGCAATTTTTCACATTGCTATTGTATATAAAATGTGAACGCAAGAGACTGGAAAAGCCAAGTCAAAGTTTCTGGCATGTCAGCAACAGTTTACTATGCCCCAACTGATTATAGACCAGTTTGGCCATGTGAACCAGCTCTCATTGCCTGATCCATACACCTTACAGCTGCAATGTTTTGGTTTATGCCAATTTTCTCTCATTCACAATTGGTCTTCTCTGGTTTCAAACCAAATACTCCAGTTTGATTAGTTTGTGGAATGGGTGTTTATTGTCCAAGCTTTATCCTCATGAAATGGAAATCAGTTGGGGAAAAACATTCAAAAAGTTATACAGACATTGTCTGAGCTCTTTAAATAATCTTCTTTTCCACACTTTAAATAAATTAGCCATTTATTAGTTTGGGGCCTCTGAGTTTGATCAATCAGGACTTAATGCTTAGATGGGGCAGCTGTTTTTGTTTGTTTTTTAATTACTGAAAGCACAATAAGGGACTGCAATCAATATTGTAATTCTCTCTCTCTCTCTTTCGCCTGGGGCAGGGAGGAACCAGCATATGGGGAGAGCAAAAGAATTTTTTTTTTCTGTGTCAGTCCTCTTTCTTGTTTTGTTCCTACAGTATTAATTGTATTTTCCCAATATGTGTGTTGCACAAGGATGAAGTCCAGGTACCCACTTAATTAAATTTATTTCTTGGGAGGGGGTATCGTAGCCAGCTTCTCCTCCAAGGTGAGGCATAAGGGATGAGCATAATAAAATACATATTTTGAGATGAAGTTGCCAGTTCAAGGCAATTTCAAGAAGTAGTTTTTCATTTGTTTCCAGTCCACCGGTAGACATTTCCTGGTGGTTAGCTGAACAATGATCTGGGTGCATACTGAGACAACAAAATGTAGGAACCCTGTTCACAAAGATTGTATGACATCAAGATGTTTCATACAGCAGAATACATGTGGAATGATTTCAATCCTCTGCCCGACAAAAGCAGAACTGTGTGGCATCTTGAGATGAGGGCAGACTAGGATTGTATTGGATCAGTCCGTAAGAACATTAGAACATAAGAAGAGCCAGGCTAGATCAGACCAAAGGTCCAACTAGTCCAGCATTCTGTTCACACAGTAGCAACACAACTGCATGATGGCAGCTAACCAGCTTTGGGATCTGAAAAGAAATAAACATCCAGGTTTTGTTGGGATTCAAAGACATGCCCTAGCAGAGCCTTTCCTGACCTGGTGCCCTCCAGATATGTTGGACTAGTAGAATGCATATGTCATATTCAGAAGATGCCACATCCAATCCCTAGCCTCCTCTATTAAATTATCTCAGGAGGACCCAGAAACACCTTTGTCAGAGCCCTTGGAGAGCTGGTTCATCTCATACAGGTCATAATGGGCCAATGAGTTGTCTTAGGATAAGGCAAGTTTACATCTTCATAAGACCTTCCAGATCCTTCCAGGCTTCACCCAGCTGGCCTGTATTTTGTATTGTTGCAGTTTTAAATAAAAAAAATGGGTAACCCTAGAGTAGACTGTCTTCTTTCTGAGAAGAACTCTTAAGGGTACATTCTTGATCCTTGCAGGGCCTGATCATGAAATCCAAGGAGTTTCTCGACTTTGTTATAAGAGTGAAGGATACTGTGAAGGATACAGCTGGAAAACTGAGTGTTAACTTTCTTTTTCTTTTTCTTTTTTACAGAAGCTTGTAAATTGACATATGTTGTTATGGAGAAAAAGATATACAAGACAGTATCCCTCCCTCAACCCCCCCTCTGTGTTTTGCACTCATACAAAATCATGTTGCAGCTTTGGTTTGTTCAATAATGACACAGTCAGTCTGAAAATATAGAAAAGGAAGAAGTGTGGAAGAATTGATCGCTTTCTTCAGACCACGGTGCCTCTCTGAACTATTCTGCCACAGTTGATATGTGCTGATCAAAGGAAACATGCCCAGACAACACTTAATGGAGTCAAAGAAACTCCCCCCCCCCTTATAAACCTACAACTGAAAAAAATGTAACCAGGATAGAAAAGAATGAAGTATAGATGCATTAATCCTTTAGGATATGGCTTCATATATTTCTTTTCTTTTTAATGGAAAATGTTTCTCTACACTCACCTTAGTCCTTGAGATAAGGTTGGCAATAAAACTGAAGATAGACATGGATCAGAAAAATAGCTGAGATTGTATACAATAGCTATACTTCATTCTTTTCTATCCTGGTTACATTTTTTTTCAGTTGTAGGTTTATAAGGGGGGGGAGTTTCTTTGACTCCATTAAGTGTTGTCTGGGCATGTTTCCTTTGATCAGCACATATCAACTGTTCAGGTAAACAAATGGAACATAAGAACATAAGAACAGCCATGCTGGATCAGACCTTCTATCTAGTCCAGCATTCTGTTCACACAGTGGCCAACCAGCTTCCAGTAGGAAAGGAAACCAAGAAGTAGGACATGAGTGCAATAACACCATCCCACTCATATTCCCTAGCATCTGGTATAAAGAGGCATACTTCCCCTGATAGTGGGGTAGCATGTAGCCACCATGGGATGGACAGAACTCCTGGATTCTGCTATGAAAATCTTTGTTGGACCCAGAACTTAAAATCCATTGAAACACACACACCCCTTTAATATTTTCTGGAATCAGAGAGGTCCACCCTCCATGCATGGAGGTTTCCAGAGCATTACTGGGATGGGATGGTGACTTGGCAATGTGTTGGAGGCCCTTGCTCTCTCTGCCACAGCAGTAGCATTGTGGGTCCCAAGATTCCTTGGAAATGTAAGGAGCTCTAGCTAACTACAATTTCCCCAGATCCTGGCACCTGGAACACTGTTGGTTAGAGCCAAAGCTGGTTGGCACCTTTGGGCAATCAAAAAAGATAGAAGCAAACAGTGAGGAATGGGAGATATCTCCAAACTCCTCCTGGGTCAACAGATTGCAAGAGTTTCCTGGGTGGGGTTAGCATGGGAAATGCTCTGTACATGGGATGAGGGCAAATGTGAAATTGTTCAACTCAGCTATCTTGACAGGTAAAATGGGAAAAGCTTTAGGAATAAGGCATCCTTCTTCACCGTTGGATACCCTAGAACGTCCAACCAAACATGTCCATGATGGGGTACTTTTCATTTAACTGTACCATTAAATCCCATTAATTTCAGAGGGACTTGGGTTTACATAACTTCCTCTAGATTCTCTCTGGTATGGGGTGTGTGTGAAAGAGAGCGAGGGAGAGTCCCTTTTAAAACTCAGCACTCCTTTCTTACTTCTGGAAAGAAGGGCGAAGAAAACAGGGGACCTGGGAAAGAAGAGGATAAGCAGTAAGTGGGGTTGGGGGAAAAAACATGCAGGGCCTAAGGACACACCCACACAGGGCCTCCTGGACTTTTGGCGAGAAGGGGCTGGTCAAAGGACCTTTGGAGAATGAGGGCTGTAGACCAAATAATTTCTTGTATTGACTTAGAACAAACCTGTTTTGGGCTTTGTCTGACTTGTAAATTATAATAGTAACACAAAAATGAGCCGTGGCAGTGGGTTCTGCATGAATAATGGCAAAGGGGAGAAATATCTGGTGAGACTCAACATCCTGGCTGTTGCTTTGGTGAGGGGTAAAAGGTCTTGCGCTTCATCTGTTTGGGTGGAAAGAAAATAAGCATTAGCAATGCAGAAAAGCCTCCAGATCAATATCAGCAGAGAGAATTGTTGCTGCTGCAGTGCCATTTATTTATCCCTGCTCAGCGGAATCCCTCTTTAAAACATCAGGAGACAAAACTCTCTAACAAGGCTCGAATAAACAGCACTGAGCTCAACAACAGAATGTCAGAGAGCAAATGACAAAATTGCTGGCACTGGAATATTTTCACATGCAAAGCAAACCTTTCTCTGAATAACTGGGATTCTGTTGCTGTGGTATATAGTCTGCAAATACAAATGTTGTTCAAAGTGTAGTTTGTTGGATCATTAATTCTTTTCATCTGAGGTGCGGAGGAGATCATACTACAGGTTCCACCTTGTATAATAATCTCAGGTTTGCTCATTGAGTTGCTCCAGGCCAGTTCTTCTTGCTTTAGCTCATCATAAAAGCATGACAGTGGTATAAGAAGATAAGAACACCAGAAGAGCCATGCTGGATCAGAAGAAAGGTCCATCTAGTCCAGCATTCTGTTCACACAGTGGCCAACCAGCTGTTGACCAGGAACCCACAAGCAGGACACAAGCGCAACAGCACCCTCCACCCATGTTCCCCAGCAACTGTTGTACATGGGCTCACTGCCTATGTACACCAGATAAGACATGTTTCTAAGGGTTCATTGCAAAGTTGAACAACTAAGTCCTATTGAAGGATCTGGAATCCTGAAAACATCTATTTTCATTGCTCTCAGGCCATATGTAAAATTGGGGTCATTGCTGGCTCTCAGGTTCAATCCATGGCATCTGTGATCTGGCAGATTCACGTACTGCCATCACAAACATGTGAGTTTAAACTTTGGCCTCCTCTCTAAAGAAGTCATCCAGATCAAACAGGGCCATTCTTCGGCCCCTTGTTGAAGTACCATGTTTGCAGATCATGGCAAGTTAGTCAGGATGGTAAAACCCCAAATACACAGTGGAAAGAAAGTTCCACGAAAGATCCAAACAAGGCAGCAGAATGGCAAACGAAATTAGCCCGGATTTCAGAGCAAAGTAATGACCAATGTACAAAAATCAATCCATCACCAACCCTCCTAAATTCATATACATGCAGATGGTGTCCAAAGTGGCTGTGACTATGCTGAAAAGAGACTTTGGTGTCATAATGGACATTTTATTGTGTCAGCTGAGTGGGCTCATGTTCTTGGGAAGAAGGAAGGTCTTCCATAGATGGGATGAAAGGAACAGGGGTAAATAAAGGAGATTCTTTAGAATTCAAATTGTATCAAGGGAGGATTTCAAGATTTAGAGAGGGATGAGTGTAGACCCATATACATTTGTGGTGTGGTGTTTTTAGGATTCTAAAATATAATTCCTGTGGTCCATCTGCCCCTTACACTCTCACAAAGTCCCCACATTCACATGGGTGCAGAGACATTCATAGTACCTGCAGATAATTCTCATGTAGATCTGGTACTGCTCACTTGTATCATTTATGCACCATTCTCATGCACAAACACAACAGTCACACTTACCATCTAACAGTTGACTAACATTTTAATAGTGCCACATACAGTACTTCTTTCTCTGTTGGTCATCTTCCCACTAATAGAACTCTGTCTCATTTCTCTGTAGACCTTGTGAGTGGACAGCTTTTCAAAAAGCTCTGGAGCAGTTGGGATGTTCATAAATATTCCATAGCAACAAAATAGTTGAAGAAATGGCTAAGGAAGGTCCATTTCAGTAATCTGTTCTGAAGCCAGATCTCTCTCAGCCAATACCTATGGAGTTTTCAGGGATTGCACTCTGTGTTAAGTTTGGTTTGTTTGTCTGTTTGGTCAAATCTATCTGATTTGGGGGTAACTTGGCAAAACCTCTTCTTCTTCTTCTTCTTCTTCTTCTTCTTCTTCTTTTTTGGCCACCTTTCAGGGCAAGCGCCCTCCCAAGGCAGCGTACAATAATAAAACACATAATAAAAGCTGATATTGTCTTTAAAAGCAATAAAAACACATTTAAAGCAACAAAAATGCAATAAAAACAGCAACAAAAAGAGCAACAACAGCGAACGTATCAGAGAAAGGCCAAAGTAAAATGGTATGTTTTCAGGGCCTTCTTAAAAGCCTGCAATGCTAGGGCCTGCCGGACCCCAGGTGACAACTTATTCAAGAGGTGTAGGGCCACCGTGGAAAAGGCCCTCTCTCATGTGCCCCCCCCCCGTAATTACTCTCACAGGTGAGCAAGTGAGGAGGGCCTCTTTTGCTGATCTTAAACTGCAGGCAGACTGATATGGGTCAGAGTGATCCTTCAAGTAATTTGGTCCCAAACAGTTTAAGGCTTTAAATATCAAAATCAGCAATTTAAATTTGGCTCAGAAACACACTGGTGCAGCTGGTGCAGTATAGGTGTTATATGATCAAATTCCCTCACCCACACCAACACCTGGGTGGACACATTCTATGGTGCATTACAGTAGCCAAGCCTGGACTACAGGACCTCGATCACTGAAGCAAGGTCTGTCCTGTCCAGATAGGGCCACAGCTGACATACCAGCCTAAGCTGGTAAAATGCACTCCTGGACACTGTAGCCACCTGGGCTTCCCTAGTTAGCACAGGGTCCAGGAGGACTCCCAGACTGTGTACTTGGTCTTTTAAGGGGAGCGCAACCCCAGCTAAGACCAGTTGTAAACCTCCATCTGTGTACTTGGTTTCCCAACCCACAGTACCTCCATTTTGTCTGGATTACGTTTCAGCTTGTTTAACCTCATCCACCCCAAAACAGCCTCCATACATTGGTTCATGGGTTCAACAGCCTCTGCAACCTCTTGCCCCCCCCTTGCTCCCAGGGATGTGAGGAGGGGGGGCTCCCCCTCCAGCTGCGCCTCTGAAGTCTGAGAGAGTTCCTCCCCCATGAATCGTATCTCCTCCTCAGAATCAGAGCTGCTTTGGGACTCTGTGGGCTCAGCTACCCTGACAGAAACCATAGGGTCTAGATTTGCATTCTTCAACAAGGCCTCACCACTGCTTCTTTCAAAGTACTGGGGACTTCACTGTCACTAAGAAGCATTAATCATCTCAGAGATCCAGGTACCCAGCCCACCTGTGGCAGATTTTACAACCCAGGATGGGCAAGGCTCTAAAAAGCAATTAGTAGGCCTCAGTCCTCCTAGCAGTTTGTCGACATCCTCCAGTTGCACAAACCAAGAGGGATCCACAGTCTGACTAGATGATGTACTAGCCTTGTCCATCTCAGACTCTATCAAAACAATGGCATCCAAGTCAGCACAAATGCAAGCAACTTTATCTGCAAAATTTTCTAGCAAATTGCCCACAGCAGGCCTTTGAGGGTCTGAGTTGTTATGTTCTAAACCCAAGAGGCCTTTAACCTTCCAAAAGAGTGCCACAGGGTGACACTGAGCAGATGCGATGGTGGTGGTGGAGAAGTAAGATTTTTTTTGCCACTGTCACCACCACATAATAAGATCACGAATGGATTATTACCTGTGTTTGATCATATTCATTATGAGTTTGCTAGTTCATTTGTCTCTCTAGAACTACAGTATGAGCTTTTAAAATTTTGAATAGCTGGCTTTGATCTTAAGAGATGGGTGCCTGTGTCTCAGTTTCGTACTATGGGGTGATCAGGAATGGAGAACAGGAGAGGAGAAAAAAACAAGATCCTTTTCACTGTATTAACCAACATAGCCAATGGTGAGGGATGGTGGAAGTCACTGTTCAACATCTTGAAGGCCATAAATTGCTCACACCTACTTTAAAATATCAGTCGCTTTGAAGTTTGAGCCTAAGTGATATGGCAAGCTATATGTGTCATTAAATGAAAAGGATCTTCTTTTGTTCTCTTCTCTCTTTGAACCTTTAAAAAGTTTCCTAGGCAGAACATTTGGCAGAGAGCATTTAGGGACAGTCCTGGGAAGTCTTTTTCTCTTTCCATCTTAAAGGAAAAGGGAGCTGGGAAGCATCGAAGGACACACAATGCAAAGAGCATTTCTCTTTCTGCTTCACAATAGGCTGCTGCTAAAGTGGAACTGAAATTACAGCTGTTCACTGCTACTGTTATAGGCTGTGGCTAAGCGTAGACCATTACATGACCTTTTGGTTGAGGTTGCCCTTTTAGCTTGTACAGACAATTTGGTAGGCAAGCTGAGTCAAGACTGTTTTTTATTGCTCCCTTCCCTGCCTGAGTGATGTTTACTGACATGTTTAGGAACTAATGTCTGTTTGCAGGCTCACTCCTCTCTTTTGGAGAAAATGCCTCATGGGAGAGCATGGATCCCTACAGCTGGGAGAGGGGAAAGTCTCACTATGCTTCTTCCATGTGGTGACTAGGGGTGGGAGAGACATTGTTTGGTTCAGATTTTAATGCAAAAATACCTAATTTCATGCTACTTAACAACACATGGACTGAAACTCTGTTATCCTTTGACTTTTGCACTTCTCTGAGTTTTGAGATGGAGTCTTCAAATCCCATGTGCATATTAGAGGAAAGTGCACACAAAATGCCTATATTTGAGAAAATAACATAAAAATGTATTATATTAGGAACATTCCTTGCAAAAAATTTGTATCTTCATCAAAATGTGTATAAAAATGCCCTAGGAGAAATGCACACAGAAATCGTACAAATTGTTATTCGAACATTAAAAATAAAAGTTCTTAAAGTCCAGAACTACTCACACTTAAGACTGGAAAACATTCTCAAAGTTCAGGACAAACAGAATTTAGGACTGGAAAAATAAGAAACTGAAACTAACAGCAGGGCACACCAAAGAATCTCACCATTTTATTTGTGTTCAATCTTTGGAGAGGATGAAACTGACAAGGATATTGAGAAGAGGGGAATATGCCTCCATGGGGCTACATAGTGGACTGGCAGACCTGCAATTGTCTGCAATTGTGTGAGAGTGACCATTTAATCTTTTTTAAAAAATCACGATGACATTCGCATACATTTCAAGATCCAAAAAAATAAAACAAATCCCCCAAATTACAATTTGCCCAGATGATGGAATCAGAGGCAGGGGGTGGGGGAGATGTGCAAATTGCAGCCATTAAAAAAATGGACATCTTTGTATCAGCTCAACTCGCTACAGAGTGGGTCGATGCTAGCAGAGGGAAACAGACCAAAACCTGCAGGGCCGAATCGGTAAAAAAGCTGTCATGCTTCACCCCCCATCCCACCCCCCGGAATAGTGATGGCTGGGGACAAATAAAGGCACAAAGCAAGGATTAACTTGTTCTTAAAGTTTGAAATGAGTTACTAGGTGTAGTAACAAGGGGCCCTCAGGGTGCAGATCTAATGGACAGCTCTGGATGCAGCAGAGAGCCTTGAGTGCAAATGGAGATCATGACAAGGAGGGCGGGGGGGGGGGTTCCCTTGGGGTCAGGCAGAGCAAAATAAATTTCCTTTTAGGCTAGGTTTCTTGTGTATAAAAAGACTAGCATGATCATGTTCTGATGGTAGTGGCGGTTTCATTGTGTTAGAAACCTGGTCTGATTTGCTCTGCTATTTTATACTCCTGGCTGCTTAGCCAGGGGATTATGGCTCAGTAAAGTTTGCCAAACTGTTCACTTTCTGGAGTCAGTATGGCTGCAAGAACTGCTCAAGGGCCCAACAATAAGGTCCATCATGGTGGTGTGGGCAAAACAGAGCAGTGGCCCCATCACTATAGAATTCCATTCAACTGAAAGGGCAGTTGGATCAATGCCTGACTGTTTTAAAAGGCACCTTAGAGACTTGGATGTTCCTATCTGTTTTTAGTACCAACTGTCACATGTGTGCACACACTTTATTTTATGGATGTTGCTGCTTTAATTATGTATATTTCAGGGTCTCCCCCATTGTCTTATGATTTCATCAGTGAACTACCTCAAGAGGTCTTTCTACCCTGAAAGATGGTATAAAAGTAATTTAAATGAATGAATGAATGAATGAATAAATGATTGTTTCTGAGACAGAGAAATATTGATTCCTCATTGCTTGCCACCCCTGCCCCAAAAGCTGGGCCAGGGAATTCATTCATGAAGTCTGCCTTTGATTAATGCATGAACTTTTATTTTGGATCCATCAAGGATTGCAGAAAAAGCTGATGTCAAAATGGAAAAATAATTGATGGCATTTTGGATCACATTCATCTTCACTTTGTCATCTATGGATTAATCTTTAAAAGCAAAGATTTCTGTGCCATTTCTCTTGCCCCTTTACCCTTGTTTGTTCTTTCAGAGTACTTTCCCTATAATGGATGTGAAGGCAATGGAAGGTGTGGAGGGAGTCACTCAGGCTATATGTTAAACAGAACAAAGTCATTGTAGGACAGCAGAACATATGCCTTCCACTCTGTCAGAGACCACTGGTGACTCTCGCCCAGTGTCATCTACCTCAAGTGGGAGTGGCTCTCCACAGTCTCAGACAGGAGTCTTCCATTTATCTAACTCCAGCTAAACCTCCACCTTTGATTTACTTCTTGCCCGTATCGAAATTATATCTTCTGTCTGCATCCCACATGCAGGCAGAACACTGATCCCAGATCTTGTGATTCAGGGAGGTTGTGTCAAAGGGAATGATACATCTAGGTATTAGATGGCTGGTGGGTTCATCTACTTCAACTGACAGTGGCTTTCCAGAATTTCAGGCTGGTGTCTTTTGCAGCCTTTTAATTGGAGAGGGCAGAGAGGAACTGAATCTAAGAACTTCCTTTTGCAAATTGAGTACTCTACCACCCTTCAGGACGGGTGGTGGCTCAGCTGCAAAAGACACCCGCCTGAAATTCTGGAGAGCCACTGTCAGTTGAAGTAGATGATACTGAGCTAGACAAACAAATAGACCTGATATAAGGCACTCTCATATCTCTGTCCTAATTAAGAAGTACCAGGTTTTCAGTTCCATCCATTAGCAAGTAATCAGACCAAGATAAGACCCTGTGTGTGAGGAGAATGCACATAGCTGGCATGGTGTCTCGAGTGCACACTTAGAACACAGTAGCTGAAGGTGGTGGGTTCCTAGTCAATAGCTGGTTGGCCACTGTATGAACACAATAGTGAACTAAATGGACCCTTGGTCTGATCCAGCATTGCTCTTCTGCCTTTGATTAATGCATCAAAGACTTCATTGGTCTTATGAAGATCAATGTGAGCTGTTAACCCAGCCAAGATCTGGGCAATGACTGAAGACTTATATATTTCCTGACCCAGCTTCACCAGTTGCAGCTGGGTTTTCTTCATTTGCTACAGCTGGGTCTTCCTCTTCATGAGTAGAGACTTGCTCCCAAGTGCACCTTTCCTCCTGAGTAAACCCTGGCAAAAGGGTGTTCTGGCAGCCAGGCAGGTAGTCTGGCACCAACTCTGAACATCCCACTTTGTCCATAATCACCTGTGCTCTGTAAAGCCAAGGGAGAAGGTAGGAGAGTCATGAACCACAGTAGGGCTAGGGTTAAAGGGGTTCTTTAGGACATCAGGCAAGACACCCCTGCAACAAGACTCCTCCGATTGCCCCATGTCTTCTGAGACAGAGAGGTATGCTGAATGACCAGAATCCTTCCCTGTCAAAGATGTCTTATCTGGGCTTGGGTCAGATGGGAGCCTGGCACAGGGGGAGCAGTATCACCTTTGTAGGGTTCCCGAAGACCCGAACATGCTGAGGGATTCAAACAAATGTATGTACATTGGTTTGTTTAGCATTGAATCCAATATGTGTATCCTGATGCTCCTGCCTATAAATGCTTAGTTCTACCCCCAATAATGTCTGAAAGGGACTGTGGTTATCCCCATTGCAAATTGTTTCACTCTACCATCCAGAACAGCTATTCAAGCTTTAGGGCACAATCTTATGGAGACAGACATCAGCCTCCGAACTAGGATGCTGATGCCTATCCAATGCAAGCCAGACAGAGCACAGAGGGGATCCTCTCCTCTGTGCTCTAGCCACCCTGCATTGGTAGCTAGACACACGTTTTTGTGCATCTAGCCCCAGCTTTGGGGAGGGGGAGGGAAGGGGCTTGGAGACCCGATAGGAAGCTGTCTAAACTGGCTTCTGCTGTGTCCTTCCCTCTCTGCCCCTGAGACTGCCCCCCTTTTCTCCCTCTCTGCACTTAATTTAAAAGTGCAGAGACAGTGGTGGCATGGAAAGAACCATGCCAGCTATGAGAGGGAGGGGGAGGGGAGCACAGTTTCTGGAAACCTAGCTCAAACTACCTCAGTTCCCAGAAACCGAAAAATCCTGTGGCCATCTAGACAGTGCCTAGTGGCCATAGGATTGCTCTTCCCCTTTCCTTTAGAGGAAAGGAAAGTTTCCTCCTGTGCAAGCACCAGGTCATTACTGACCCCTAGAGGGACGCTGCTTTCATTGGCGTTTTCATGGCAGACCATAGTCTATAGAGGAGTGGTTTGCCATTGCCTTCCCCAGTCATGGCTACCTTTCCCCCAGCATGCTTGGTACTCATTTTACGACCTCGGAAGGATGGAGGGCTGAGTCGGCCTGAGCCAGCTACCAGAGACCCAGCTTCCACTGGGATCGAACTCAGGTCATGGGGAGAGTTTCGGTTGCAATACTGCCGCCTACCACTCTGCGCCACATGAGGCTCTGCCTTTAGAGGACAGAACCCTAAAGTATTGCAATTTTTTTGGCCATAATTGTTTTTGTTTCGTTGTTACAGATGCATAGTTGAGGATATATTCCAGAGCTACAGCTGCAAGCACACAGAGTGGTGTACTAATAATCCCTCCAAAACTGGCATCCCAAAACGGTGAGCTGGAAATCTATTAACACCTTTTATTTTAAAGTCAACTCCAAAACTCAAAATTCATTCCTTTCTTTCTTTCCTTTCCTTTCCTTTCCTTTCCTTTCCTTTCCTTTCCTTTCCTTTCCTTTTCTTTTTTGGCCAAATCAATGCTTTAGAAAGTAGGGACATAGGAATTTTCTTTATACTGGGCTAGATCATTGGTCTTTCTAGCCCAGTACCAGACCCCTGCACAACTCACTTAAGTCCCATTCATTTCATTGGGTCTACTCTATGTAGGACTAACATTGGATACTACCCAATGAATGGCAGAGGCTCTCCAGGGTTTCAGCCAGAGGTCTTTTCCAGCCCTACCTGGATATGATAGGGATTGAATCTGGGACCTTTTGCATGCAAATCACCACTGAGCTACAGCCCTTGCTCAACTGTCCTGCTGAAGTTCTACCCACCATAGTGATTTTGTCTCATAGAATCATAGAGTTGGAGGGGCCTACAAGACCATCGAGTCCAACCCCCTGCTCAGTGCAGGAAGCCTGATTCCCAGGTGGTCTCCCATCCAAGTACTAACCAGGGCTGACCCTGCTTAGCTTCCGAGATCAGATGAGATCAGGTGCATCCAACCGTTTGCTCAATATCATAGAATCACAGGGTTGGAAGGGGTCTACAAGACCATCGAGTCCAGCCCCCTGCTCAGTGCAGGAAGCCTGATTCCCAGGCGGTCTCCCATCCAAGTACTAACCAGGGCTGAACCTGCTTAGCTTCCGAGATAGATGAGATCAGGCACATCCTACCATAGTAGGTATGGGGTACCTAATGACCAATGTAACAAGACACGTTGTTAAACATAGGGAATGATCAAACCCACAGAGAAAGCTACTTGCCCAAGGTAGCACACACACACACACACACACACATATACATACATATATATATATATATATATATATATATATATATATATATTTAAAATTGATTTATCTGAATTCCATCTCACTCCCTTGCTGGCTGTTCTTGCTTCAGCATAGTGGTGCAGGAGATGCAGTTCATAACTCCTAGTGACAGGCACGATATTGATATCCACCAAAGTGCCTGAGGGGAAAGAGAAAATAAACACTTGATAAAAGTATGATTTAAGATTAATAGTTGTCTTGTGAAGATCCATGATAAAACATCCCATAAAAAGATTACTTGTGCCTGCAGTACTGAAAGGCTCTTGCAGTCATGGCTGAGTGAAGCCGAAAAGAGAGAAGAAAGTCTAATTTCAGAGCAGGTTTATCTCGGTCAGAGAATGATCCCTGCCTCAGAAATACTGTAAAAAAGTGGTGCATTACTTCATGTGAAGACACTGTGACCCATACGTAATTAAATATTGGGCTGCATCAAAACTGGCATTGGACTCATATTTTGGATCAAAAGCTGGGATTTCAGAGAGGAGACAATTTAGGACATCTTTCATGATTCCCAGCTTACGTGGATACACCACACATGTGCTGGAGGAACAAAGCCTTTGTGATGCCTGCATTCTTCATGGTGTAAATCAGGTCCTCTTGGTTTCTCTGCCACATCTGGAAAGAACCATGAGGTGGCCACATCTGGCAAGACTGATGAGGTATCTACAAGTAGCATTTCTTTACATGCCACTTTTTGGCAATTGTTAACATGACCCATCTATACATATCAGTGACATGAAGAACACATGTTTTGGCATTGAGACAAGGATCACCATGTGCCATGGGGAAATTGGGCCTTTTAGTGGGGGGAATTAGCAACCATACAAGCAAGCACATACATGGGGAGTATTGAGATGGGACTGGTAACCGTTTGGTTGATTCAGTAGAGAGGAGGTAGGAGGCAACAAGATCAGGAGGGAAGAGCAACATACTGGTGATATGGAGATGAGGCGGCTAACAGCAAATAAGGAGAGGGAAGGGTGATAGGTGTCAGATAGATTATTTATTTATTTATTTGTTTATTTGATTCATACCCCACCTTTCTATAAACATGGCACTCAAGGTGGCTTACAAAACAATGTAAAATAGACTAAAATAACAAAATACATTAAAATACAATCAAAGCATAACCATTACAGAATAAAAACAGCACCCAACCCACAGACTGACTTACAGGCCAAAGGCCTTCTTGAATAAAGCGGCCTTTGCCTGCCTCCAGAAGGATAGCAGAGAGGGAGTGAACCCTTCCTCCCTTAGGAGTAGGGATGTCAGAGAATTTCGCCACGAATCTCAGGGAGGCTGAATGCCAGCGCATTCACCCCCCCCCCGAAATTGGTGGCGAAACGGTCTGCCCCCCCCGCCCCCCCCCCAGGACGGGACTTACCTTGGGCGAATCCTCCTGGCTGTGGTGGTTCAGAGGTGGCTGTGGCGGCCGGTCTTCTGACCGGCCGCCGCCGCCGCCATTTTCAGTAAAACAAACAAACAAACGTGATAGGCTACGTAAAGATTTATGTAGCCTATCACAGCTAGAGTTTTAAAAAATACCGTGATAGGCTACGTAAATGTTTACGTAGCCTATCACAGCTGAGTAAAAACAAAAAACAAAAAAAATGCACGTACGCAAATGGCGGCGCCCATGGGCGCCGCCATTTGCGTTCCTTATGTTGGCACGTCTAGTCTACATAAACATTTACGTAGAGTATGGCGAAAATAAGGGGAACACAAATAGCATAGCGTCTACACTATTTGCGTTCCCCTTATTTTTGGTGTAGTCTATGTAAATGTTTACGTAGACTAGACGTGCCAAAATAAGGAACGCAAATGGCGGCGCCCATGGGCGCCGCCATTTGCGTACGCGCTTTTTTTTTTACTCAGCCGTGATAGGCTACGTAAACATTTATGTAGCCTATTACTGCTGACTGCAGGGATTCAAACGGTGGCAGCTACGGCCGCCGCCATTTGCGAGCCCAGCCGGCCAGGATTCAGGGGTGGAGGGATGGAACGCCTCTCCCCCAGCCAGAATTTCAGGGGGAGGGACGGAGCGCCTCCCCCCCAGCGTGAATCAAATTTCATTAAAGGTAAGTGACTTTTGTACACTTCCACAGCCTGGGAGTGGCCACTGAGTGAGAAGGCCCTATCTCAAATCACCACCGAACACACTTCTGATGCTGGTGGCCTCAAAAGAAGGTCTCAAAAGTGGTCTCAAAAGAAGATCTTCTCCAGAAGATCTTAAGGACTGGGCAGGCTTGTATGGGAGAAGGTGCTCTTTCAGGTAGCTTGGTCCCAAGCCGTGCAAGGCTTTATAGGCCAAAGCCAACACTTTCAATCCTGCCTGGACTAGGGATGTCTGTTGCTGGAAAATCTGGCCCTTTGGGGGCTTGCTGGACTTCTGCAGTGCACCCAACTCAACTTGTGAGCTGAGTAGGGATGGCGGAGAATTTCTCCCCGAATCTTCGGGGGGCCGAGCGCCAACGCATTCGGCCCCCCGAAATCGGTGGTGAAATTCTCTGCCTCCCGCCCCCCCCCGGGATGGGACTTACCTTTGGCGAATGTCCCTCCAGGCAGCGGGTCCCGGCGGCAGTTCGTCGGCCTTTCGGTGGGGACGGGGGCAGGGGCGGCAGCTGGTCTTCCGACCGGCTGCCGCCGCCGCCATTACAAAGTGTAAAAAAACCCAAAAAACCCGTGATAGGCTACGTAACGATTAACGTAGCCTATCACGGCTAGATTTCCAAAGTCAGCCGTGATAGGCTACGTAAATCGTTACGTAGCCTATCACGGGTGACTTTGAAAAAAAAAATAGCGCGTACGCAAATGGCAGAGCCCTATGGGCACCGCCATTTGCGTTCCTTATTTGGTCCTGGTAGTCTACGTAAAGATTACGTAGACTGCGTAGTCTATGTAAATCTTTACGTAGACTACCGGGACAAAATAAGGAACGCAAATGGCGGCACCCATAGGGCGCTGCCATTTGCGTACGTGCTTTTTTTTTCCAAAGTCACCCGTGATAGGCTACGTAACGATTTACGTAGCCTATCACGGCAGACTTTGGAAATCAAGCTGTGATAGGCTACGTTAATCGTTACGTAGCCTATCACGGGGGCTTTTTTTTTATTGCAATGGTGGCGGCGGCAGCTATTTGCGTTGCCCTTATTTTCGCCGTAGTCTACATAAAGATTTATGTAGACTACAGCAACCAAATAAGGAACGCGAATGGCGGCTCCCTATGGGGGCCGCCATTTGCGTACGTGCTTTTTTTTTTTTAAAGTCACCCGTGATAGGCTACGTGACGATTAACGTAGCCTATCGCGGCTGACTTTGGAGATCTAGCCGTGATAGGCTACGTTAATCGTCACGTAGCCTATCACGAGGGCATTTTTTTTTTTTTTAAACTTTGGATTTCGCGGCCAGGCAAGGCGGGAAGCCTCCTCCCCAGCCTGAATTTCGGCCAGGCGAGGCGGGAAGCCTCCCCCCCGGCCTGAATTTCGGCCGGGCGAGGCGGGAAGCCTCCCCCCAAACCTGAACTTCGCGGGGGGAGCAGCGAAGCGCCTCCCCCCCACTGCGAACAAACTTCAAGGACAGGTAAGGGACTTTCGTCCACCCCTAGCAAATAGAGAGTTGGACAAATTGCAGCTGCAAATTGCATACATTTGTGTAATTTGAACAAATTACAACCGTGATTTGTGCCAATAGTTTATGTAAATTATGTAAATTGTGCAATTTTCACCAATTATGCAAATTTGTGCAATTTGTGGCCATGGTTTATGTACATCTGATCACTGAGGTTATCAAAGGGCATGCTCCCGGTGGGGATGTGCAAATCCATCCCCATCTGGGTTCTCCGGGCACCTGCCTAGCCCCTGCCCCCACTTTCCGGTCCCTGGACCACATTTGAGCACCTCCACGTGTGCCAAAATGTGAAATTTTGCAAATGCACATATTTGAATATGCATAGAAATGCACATTTTTGCACATGCACAAATATGTGCATTCACAAAATGTGCATTTTCGCCCATATGCAAATATACACATTTTGCAATTGCCATCCTATTTTTTCGAAAAATGGCAACAGCAGAGCTCAACAAAGCTTTTGGGGTGAGTGTGGGCCATTTGCTGAGCATGGGCAGGGGGCAAGCAGGGGAAGGGGCTCAGTGAGCGGAACTCAGGAGGGTGGGCAGGGGCAGGTTTGCTGGATTTCCAAACAGAATCGGGCACCCACACCATCCCTAACTCCCGGTGGTTCCTCATCGGTCAATGGCCCGACTGAAGTCCACCCAGAGAAGAGTCTTCAGTGTGGTGGCTCCCATCCTATGGAACTTCCTGCCTCTGGAGGTAAGGCAGGTGCCAACACTGGGTTGTTTTTGATAACTCTTGAAAACAGCTCTTTTCCAAGAAACCTTCCTTTGTTTACCAGCCTTGGTTTTATTCTGTGTGTGTGTGTGTGTGTTAAAGTATAAGTTTAATATCATGTTTCATTCTTTTTATCATTTACTTATTGATTGATTGATTGATTGATTGCATTTATGTATTTATTGCATTTATATCCTGCCTTTTTCCTCTTTCAAGGAACCCAAAGTGGCTTACATTATCATCCTCCTCTCCATTTTATCCACTCAACAACAACCCTGTGAGGTAGTGTGGGCTGAGAGTCTGTGACTGGCCTAAAGTCACCCAGTGAGCTTCCATCTTCAAGTGGGGACTAGAACCCAGATCTCCCAGCTCCCAGTCCAAGAATCTAGCCACTACACCATGCTGGCTCTCTTTTGTTCATTTTATCTCTTGTTTTTCACTGGTTCAGAATCTGTTTAGACGTGGAGCAGTATAGAAATGTTGTAATATAAATAAATATGGCTGGAGCCCCCTGATGTCTTGCTCCAGATTAGTAGGGATGTACGAAAGTCACTTACCTTTTCGCAGCTTGGATTCGCGGTGGGGGGGAGGCGCTCCGTCCCTTCACCCAGAATCCTCCCTGGGCCAGCTCCGCTCAGTGGCGGCTCTGCAGAGCCGCTGGCCAGGGCTGTCCGCAGCTGGGGATCCGGCCACGGACGGGCTGCTGTGGATGCAAATGGTGGCCGCCGTGGCGGCCGTCATTTGCATCCAGCGAAGCTGCCGTGATAGGCTATGTAAGAATTTATGTAGGCTATCACAGCAAGCCAAAACAACAACAACAACAGCATACACAAATGGTGGCAGCTACGGCGGCCGCCATTTGGGTTCCCTATTTTTAGCCTTTTTAGCCTACATAAATATTTACGTTTATTGTGACGATAAAAAGGGGAACGCAAATAGCGTAGTGGGTGCTATTTGCGTTCTTTTTTTTTCCCATAATAGCTTAACATAAATATTTACGTAGGCTAAAACGGCAGGAAAAAAAGGAACGCAAATGGCACCCACTATGCTATTTGTGTTCCCCTTTTTTTTGCCGTAATAGCCTACGTAAATATTTACGTAGGCTAAAACGGCTAAAAATAGGGAACGCAAATGGCGGCCACTGTAGCTGCCGCCATTTGCGTACACTGGTTTTTTTTTGGCTTGCCGTGATAGGCTACGTAAATACATAAGTAGCCTATCACAGCTATGATAAAGAAGCAAATGGCGGCCGCAGGGTGGCTGCCATTCGCAAGTCAGCTTGGACGGCAGTAGGTAAGTGCTCCGTTTTGCGCACCTTTCATGGGTTGGGGGGGCGGGGGCTTCGGTCCGCCACGGATTTCAGGGGGCCAAATGCACTGGCATTTGGCCTCATTGTAGCTGCTGCCATTTGCGTACGCTGGTGTGTGGTTTTTTTTTGGGGGGGTTAGCCGTGATAGACTATGTAAATACTTACGTGGCCTATCACGGCAGGCTGTCTGGATGCAAATGGTGGCCACTATGGCAGCCCATCCTCTGCCAGAACTCCAGCTGCGGACGAGCCTGGCCGGCTGCTCCAGAGAGCCGCCGTGGAGCGGAGGTGGCCGGGCAGGATTCCGGGGGAAAGGACTGGATCGCCTCCCCCCCCCATTGAGGATTCCAAGGGGAGGGATGGAGCACCTCCCCCCCACCATGAAAAATTCTGCGAAAAGGTTAGTTTCGTACATCCCTACCCAAAAGTGTGCATTTTTGAACACAAAAAGATTTGCACGTTTCCAAGCATGCACCCCAAACACCCCCCCACCCCAGGTAGGCTACATTTCAAAGTGCGCATTTTAACAAAACACACATTTTTCAAATGCAATTGCAAATCTGAGATTTTGCAAACATTTCTCAAAAAAGCACTCCTGCTCAAGTTCACATTTGGGATTGCAAATGTGATGTATTCTATTCATTTGATTTGTGAACAGAATACAATAACCCACTGTGCACACAGCCTATCCTGTTAAAAGCAAATATCCTTTTGTAAGCAAAGGGAGATACTTGTGGGAGAGTCGAACCTTATGGGGCATGTAGAAGAGCGGCTTGATTGGACCCTACCTTTTAAAATAAGCAATGCCTTTTCCTCCCATTCATCATTCATTCATCATCCATTATCCCAAATAAATAGATGCACATTTAGATGTTGTTCACAAAGGCCCCAATCTCTGAGGAAGCTCTTCTCCATTGCTTAGCTGCCATTCCTTTCAATAGGGCTTGCACTATGCATTTTCTTGGAGGATTAAGCCCAAAATGTTCAACTCACTCATTGTATCCAACATGTTATATAGTTTCTGTGATAGAAGTAGATATCCTTCTAAACCCCTGTGGATGTAGCACAAGAATAATTTTTGTGTTAGAATTTGCTCTACAGAAGGCACACATTTTCTCATCTTTCTGACAATAGCATAGCAAGGGAAAAGACTGAAGTTCTCACTTCACTCAATTCAGAACATAAATACTAGCTCACATCTAATAGAAACACCATATTCTCAGTCTGTCTGTCTCCCTCATTCTCTCTATGAAATTATTGTCTTTATGAGAAATGGAAATTCTGCAGTTAAAAGTCTCATCTGGGAAATGGCACCTGCTTGGGAAATATTCTTTTTTTTTTTTTTTAAACCCTCTTTCTAGACATCATAAAGGATATTGGCAAGCTTTGATGAATTGTTTTCACAGACTTTCCCTTTCCAATGCATTGGTAAGAATATTATATAAACACTTCTTGGCTGTGATCCAATGGCCAAGGCCAAACAGAGGTGGCCACTTATATATTTCTCTCTGTGCTGGTGCAAACTCCTGCTGTCCACATTATGGGCACCATTAACTGTGTGGATGAACCAAACTTTGTGCATCAAGAACAAGCTTGACTTTCCTTGTGTGAGGTCCTTATGTGAGATGGTTGTACAATGGAATGCCTATAAGCTTCTCTGCAGAGAGTAATCTGGACCATTGCATAGCCTGCAAAGGGCTTTCCATGCAGGGATGTCAGAGAAATCTACAATGGATTCAAACGAGTTCAGATTTATGTGAATATCAAATTTCCCATCATCCCCAACCAGCATGGCCATGGGAGCTGTAGTCCAATGCATCTGGCGGGGTGGGTGGGTAACTGGTTGGGTTAGGCTGCCTCGCGCGTGCGCACGCGCGCACACACACACACACACACACTCCATTAGCCACAGTAATGGTGAGAAGCTGGTGAGCCCATATACCACAGCTGAGCAAACAGTTTTTGACTTTTTGTTTGTTTTGGGGGTGGTTCCAAAGTTAAGAAAGAGCAGAACTTCCCTGAGAAGCCTTGCTAGTCTTATCAAAACTCTCCTCGGCTTCCCTTGAAATTTCCAACAAGTTTTCTCTTGAGCGAGAGAACCCCCCAAATTTACTCCCAGTTTTGCTTGAGGTGAAATCAGGGCTGGGGTGAAGGGTGGGCATGAACAGATACTTGCTGATGGTCCACACCCCAGCACACCCCCCCCCCGACAAGAACCCTCTGGAGTTGCTCCTCCTCTTCACCATTGCAACCTTCTTGTTTACCCTCCTCTCTGTCTCTCTGGCCCAGACAATGATGACAGTGAGAAGGAACAGAAGAGAGCTTCGGCTATTGGGCGGTATAGAAATGAAATGAATAAATAAATAAATAAATTGATGCCACTGCCTCCCTGCTCACTGGCTGTCTGCTTTTCAAGCAAGAAAGTGGCAGCACTGATGGGAAAGAGGATGACGAGCTAAGCAGCAGGTGACAGTGGCCATGAGAAGGTGGATTCACTGAGGGAGGGGGCATTAAGGCTGTATTGCCCAAGGACCCTCAGAAATCTGGAGCTGGCACTGGATGAAATGTTCGTGGCAATACTTTGGCCTGCATGTGGCAGCCACCATAGGTGCTTGGGTCCTCAATCCCACCCCCTGTCATTCTAAGAAATGAGCAGATGGTTAGAATTGTGGGCTCTTCTCTCTCTCGTTCTCAGAAAGAGAATGATTCCAATTTATTATTTCTTTGATGAGAATGAATTCCTTCCCTACTGCTATACGCCTGTCTGGAAAAGCATATATTTATCATCACTTAAACCAACAACTGTGTGAGAAACCAGCAGGGCTCCCATTTAACCTCTTTTATCGGCATTCTCTGCAGAGGTATTAGGCATATTGAGTGCTAATGAATTATTTAAGACTGCTCTAGATATTAAGTGCTTTGCATTGTGGACTAACAGCCAGATAAATGCTTTGCAGGGTGGAACACAGGTGCTGGGACAGATCTCAGTAAAAAATGCATGTCTTTGAGAGGGAAGGCTTTGCATTTTGAATAGCCAGACTGGGCCAATTCTGGTCTGACGAACAGAAAGTTGCCTCTTGACCTCAGTTCAGACCCTTATTTTTCTGGACAGCCCATTTTGTCCTCTGGGATCACTTCACGGGCAGTTCCAGGTCATTATGGAGTAGTCAGGAAGGGAGAGGAAGCACAAGTATCTCATGCATCCTCTCCCTATGCTTCTGGTTTCATGATACCCCAGAATATAATCACTGAGGTAGAACTCATACAGTTTCCCCCATCTAATGTTGCTCATCAGTGGGGAAATACCTGCCTGCAGGGGAGGTTAGGCCCACAGAGGTTCCTAATCTAGTCTGTGGACGTTTGGGCACACTCCATTGGACCTCCTCCCTCTTCTCCTTAAGCCCTTCCCCTTCACCTGGAGGCTACCAGAGGCTCATGGAGGAGGTGGTGGAAAGGTGGAAGAGAGGAATCACATGTTATCTCCAATTTGCAAGTGCCGTTTGAGTCTCTTTCCATCCAAGTGGAATGCGAGCAGAGCCGGAGGGAGTAGGGGTGCACGAAAGTCACTTACCTGGTCTCGCAGCTTTTCGCGGTGGGGGGGAGGCGCTTCGCTGCTCTCCCCCCGAAGTTCAGGCCGGGGATGGGAGGCTTCCCGCCTCGCCCAGCTGAAATTCAGGCCAGGGGGGAGGCTTCCCGCCTCACCCGGCCGAAATTCAGGCCGGGGAGGAGGCGCCTCACCTCTCCCGGCTGCAAAATTAAAAGTTAAAAAAAAAAAAACGCCCCCGTGATAGGCTACGTGACGATTAACATAGCCTATCATGGCTAGATTTGCAAAGTCAGCCGTGATAGGCTACATAAATCGTCACGTAGCCTATCACGGGTGACTTAAAAAAAAAAAAAAAAGCGCGTACGGATAATGGCGGCCCCCATAGGGAGCCACCATTCACGTTCCTTATTTGGTCGCTGTAGTCTACGTAAATCTTTACATAGACTACGGCGAAAATAAGGGCAACGCAAATAGCGTTGCCCTTATTTTTGCCGTAGTCTACGTAATCTTTATTTATCACAGTTGGCTACAGAATCGGACTCAAAGAGTGCTTTTCAATGGGATCTTCTCAAACTGGGGAGAGGTAACGAGTGGGGTACCGCAGGGCTCAGTCCTGGGCCCAGTGCTCTTCAACATTTTTATGAATGACTTGGAGGAGGAGGTGCAGGGAATGCTGATCAGATCTGCAGATGACACAAAATTGGGCACGATAGCTAATAGCCTGGAAGACAGAAACAGAATTCAAAGTGATTTTGATAGACTGGAGTGCTGGGCAGAAAACAAGAGAATGACATTGAATAGGGATAAATGCCAAGTTCTGCACCTACGAAAAAGAAACCAAATGCACAGTTACAAGATGGGGGATATGTGGCTCAGCAACACTACCAGAGAGAAGGATCTTGGAACTGTTGTCGATCACAAGCTGAACATGAGTCAGCAATGTGATGTGGCTGTAAAAAAGGCAAATGCTCTTTTGGGCTGCATTAATAGAAGTATAGCTTCCAAATCCTGGGAAGTACTAGTTCCCCTCTGCTCAGCACTGGTTAGGCCTCATCTTGAGTACTGTGTCCAGTTTTGTGTGTCACACTTTAAGAAGGATGCAGACAAACTGGAGAGGATTCAGAGGAGGGCAGTGAAGATAATCAGGGGACTGGAAACAAAGCCATATCAGGAGAGATGGAAAGAACTGGGCATGTTTAGCCTTGAGAAGAGAAGACTGAGGGGAGATATGATAGCGCTCTTCAAGTACTTGAAAAGTTGTCACAGAGAGGAAGGCCAGGATCTCTTCTCCATCAGCTCAGAGTTCAGGGCATGGAATAATGGGCTCAAGTTACAGGAAGCCAGATTCTGGCTGAACGTCAGGAAAACCTTCCTGACTGTTAGAGCAATATGACAATGGAAGCAATGACCTAGGGAGGTGGTGGGCTCTTCCACACTGGAGGCATTCAAGACGTGGCTGGACAGTCATCTGTCGGGGATGCTCTGACTTAGATTCCTGCCTTGAGCAGGGGATTGGACTCAATGGTCTTATACATCCCTTCCAACCCTACCATTCTATGATTCTAAGAATCATGGAGACCCTTGTTATTCAAGTACATGCACACTGCATCTGGGCAAGCTAACCATCATGGATACCATGACATATGTCTCAATGCATCTCCTTCTCCCTTTTCCTCATCCTCTTCTCTCTTAGATAGCAAATTTAAAAGAACACACACACACACACACACACACACACAAACCAACTACACCACTATTTAGTTGATTTAGTTAATTAAGAAAGCAAAACTTGGGGAGGGACCATAATTTTGTGTTAGAGTACATGCTTTATGTGTAGATGATCCACAGGTTATGTCCTTTTAAAAAAGGTCAGGTAGTAGGTAATATAGCAGACCATGGATAACCACTGCCAGTATAAAGCAGCTTCCTGTGTTCATACAATGGCATGGTTCATAACAGTTTATCAACTCATGCTTCATTCAACATCCTCCTCTTTTTCTCTCTTTCTCTGCTGTCCACTTGAAGAACTAAGAGAACTGTTGGCTCTTCAGGGAGCTACCAAAGAGGCAGTTTGACATGAAAGGAACCTGGGGAAACTGCCCTTCAGGGTATATTTTTTCCCTGAAGCAGAAGGTAACAGTTCATTTATCTGCATGGAATAAATTACCATATTAATTATTCAGAGTACTTAATGCCAATAAAGAGGAAAGCCTTTACCAGTTGCAATCAAGAAGCAGACAGAAAAATCAATGGAGTTCAAAGGCGCTGAGGCTCAGTGAATAATTAACTTCATGAGCACACAGAGTTTGTATGCAACAGAACAAGAGGGCCATTCGACATACTCAAAAGAGTGAAAAGGCAGCTTAGGTCAAGAACGACAAGGCAATGTGTGTATTATAATGAATCTTCAGCTGTTTCAAGTTAGTTGTGCAATGCACTCCTACACAGATCTACTCAAATGTAAGTCCCAGGTAGTTCAACACTTATTACATTTTTTAAAAAAATTCTGCTCAGGGTGCCGTTGGTCCCTCCCAGTTTGGTCCTCTCAACTGTGAGGATGGTTATGCTGAAGGATAATAATGACTACCCCATGGTTGTCTGGTGAGCTTCGTGACTCAGTGTGGCGCAGAGTGGTAGGCGGCAGTATTGCAACTGAAACTCTCCCCACGACCTGAGTTCGATCCCAGCAGAAGCCGGGTCTCGGGTAGCCGGCTCAGGTCGACTCAGCCCTCCATCCTTCCGAGGTCGGTAAAATGAGGACCCAGCTTGCTAGGGGAAAGGTAGTCACGACTGGGGAAGGCAATGGCAAACCACCCCGCTACAGTCTGCCACGGAAACGCCAGCGAAAGCGGCGTCCCTCTAGGAGTCAGGAATGACCCGGTGCTTGCACAGGAGAAACCTTTCCTTTCCACCAGATTCAGTTGGACTTACTCCCACTTCATATTCAATGACACTTCCAATTGAGTGTGCATAGGACTGCCATCTTACAGTATGTTCGGGCTTCAGATATATTGGGCTGGATCCAGTCTAACTTAGCTGCACTCTTAGTTTCCACTGAAGTCAATGGGACTTAAAAGAAGCCATTACTAACTTGTTCTGTTGATTTCAACTGAACCTCAGTGCAACTCACTTAGACTGGATCCAGCCCACAGTGTGGTATTTCATGACCAGACATTAGCATTTGTGTGACTGCTCCAAATCTAAGAAAGGAAACAACTAGTTGTCCCTGAATTTTTGTCTTCGCTCCGAAACAGAACTTTCCATGATAGGTTGATGTGACCACCACAGTCACTGTATATCATTAGTCATCTGCTGATGTTCATTGGTGGGCGGGGGGTTGTTATCATCATGGTAGTTCTTGTAGCCTCTTTGTGTCCTACCTCGATGCACTGGTCAAAATGTGTGTGTGCTTAGAGATGAATTTCATGTACACTAGGGAAATGTAATGTTATGTTCGCATGATTCCTGTCTAATCTGAGTGTGAAGGCTTCTATGTAAATGTTGCAACCAAAGTGTGGAAGTTTAGCATGAGGAAGAGGAGGGGCTGGTTGTATGACTGCATAGAAGAGATCATAAGCACAGGGCTTTTGAAAGCCAGAAGCTGGGTGATGGTGGAACAACTAGTATTCACAGTGCATACCTTTCCAAACCAACAAGATATGGTCATCCCAATGAACCCCTCTGAACAGTTTGGCTGCCATATTCTGAACCAGCTGAAAATAGTCACTTTCCTGCCTTGAGAATAATTGTTCACAAGGCTAACCCTTTGCACGTATAACGTTAGTTTTCAATAGGCTGGCTCCAAAGAAACCTATGTGTGCACAAAGGCTTTCTGTGTGCTCACATGACTAGTCAACTTTTCTATCTGGTAGCAGATCTTTGCACCACTTGAGGCACTAAAATGAAGGCTGTTAATCTTTAGAGGGGCTCTGGGGGATGTGTGTGTGTGTGTGTGTGGGCTACCATTTGAAAGGAGAATCTGAAAAGCCCCAATGCAAGAGTTTGGGGAATCTCATGCGACTCTGGATCCAGAATAACCTTTCTATTACTGCTTCTTGAAGATGCAAGGGGTGTTATAGTGTTTACTGGATTTGCTCTTGCACCATTCCAGTGCCATGGAAGGACATTATTGAAAGACATGAGAGCATGGTGTTAAGTGGGCACTGCAAAAGAATTAGCAGGACCAACAGTACCTGTTAGCCTCCCCCTCCCCCACTCTGCTGCTTAACCCTACTGGTGTATAAGTGGGTGCATAAGAGGAAGATGAGAGGGACACATACTAAAACTATCCCTATTACCTTACTATAACTAGGAATGGACATATTTGTCAATCTTATCTCACTGAGATAGTTGGATTTTTAAGGTCTAGCTTGTTCCATCCCATTCTTTTGCATAGGTCCATGATTTTTAGGTTTTTTAAAAAATTCCACATGGAAGTGTGTACATTTTTCTTAATATACATGATTTTTGTGTTCATTTTTAAAACATATGTATTTTCTCAAGTACTTTTGATTCCTGCAATGCCATTTTACTTTTCTCAAATATTCACATTTTCTGTGCACTTTTCCCTTAATGTGTACATTTTTGGTGTGTATTTTCCCAAGGCAATCTGCATCACAAAGCTCAAAAAATGTGCATTTTGTTACACAACTTTCTCTTGGCTTGTTTATAGGATCAAGAGATGCAAATGAGGTACATTTGTTAAAAAATAATAATAATTCCAAACCCAACAACCTTGAATCAAATTTCTCACCCATCCCTAAGTATAACCCCATTGCTGAATTTTATCTCTTACTCTTAGGGTGCATCTGTATCTCCAAAGCTGATCCAGGCTTTCATTGTTAGGCTGCAATTATATCTGATCCCACTACTTTTGTGTTCAGAGAGGGGGGAGTGAGAAAGAGTTCCATTTACTCAAGTCAAATCACAGCCTTGCAAAAGCACAATGCTGGTTTAATCTCATTTTAATCTTTAATATACCTCAACATTGAATTGGCTCTGTGTCAGCAGCACTAGCTACATACATCTCTTTGCTGCTATCATTTAGTGTGGAGATCAGTTTGGCAATGAATACATATTTGTTGGAGCTGCAGCTACAGGTCAGGTAGTTTTCAGAACATCAGAGAACTGCTCTTGCAAAGAATGGTAGGCAATCTTATCTGTGAGCCGTTTCCAGTTCATGAGGTACAGTACTTGTTTAACAATATTGATGTGAGGCAAAGAAAGAGGCCTGGATCCAGCAGTAAATGCTTGGGTTGATGTCATGGCTCACTGACAGGGGGAGGGAATGGGGGATAACTACATGTTACTGGGCCCAGGAGTCTGAGGCACAGGGGCTGAGCTCCAAACCCAATGACACGAGGGGGAAATGAAGCTAAATTGTGGGTCAATGTAATTTTATTAACCTGAATGCTGCTCCATCTTCCCACCCCATCAAATTGGGGAGGGAGCAGGTGGCAAACTGGGGGGGGGGCATTTTGGTGAGATGGGGATGAAAGGTGGGAGTAAGTGGAGCAAATATAGGGTGCTTCACAGGAGCAGGCATTCTCAGCTTGGCATCTGTTAGTGGCCATTTTTCCCCCACACAAATCCCCTTGGAACAGGGTGGCCAAGTGCCCCACTCTATACAGGGCAGTTCACAGTCTGAAGGCATATATTTGAAGGGCTGTCCAGTTTAAGCATAAAGAACCACAAGAAGAGAGAGCATAAATTGATGGGGCAATTTCTTTCCCTTCCTGGGCCCCTTAGATTTAAACTGGACAGGATAGACTTTCACAGAGAGGAATTGACTGAAGCAGGATCCCACCCCACCCACAAGTATCAGTTCTCCCTCAAGCAGCAGTGGTTCCTGGTATGGAGAAACATCAGACCAAATTTCATAGAATCGTGGAATAGTAGGGTTGGAAAGGGGCCTATAAGACCATCAAGTCCAACCCCCTGCTCAGTTCAGGAATCCAAGTCAAAGCATCCCTGACAGATGGCTGTCCAGCCTCGTCTTGAATGTCTCCAGCATGGGAGAGCCCACCACCTCCCTAGGTCATTGCTTCCATTGTCGTATTGCTTTAACAGTCAGGAAGTTTTTCCTGATGTTCAGCCGGAATCTGGCTTCCTGGAACTTGAGCCCATTATTCCATGTCCTGCACTCTGGGCTGATGGAGAAGAGATCCTGGCCTTCCTCTCCGTGACAACCTTTCAAGTTCTTGAAGAGCGCTGTCATATCTCCCCTCATTCTTCTCTTCCCAAGGCTAAACATGCCCAGTTCTTTCCATCTCTCCTCATAGGGCTTTGTTTCCAGTCCCCTGATCATCTTCATTGTCCTCCTCTGAACCCTCTCCAGTTTGTCTGCATCCTTCGTAAAGTGTGGTGCCCAGAACTGGACACAGTACTCAAGATGAGGCCCCCATTTTGGTATGATAAGCAACATTTCTGGGGTGGTGTATTGGCCCCAGGAGTGTAGCCAAGTCATTTATAGTGCTAGAGGGGCCTAGAGATCCATAATGCTTGCTTAAGTTCATTATTGGTGCAATTCCCATGCTAGTAAGCCTCTGAGCATGTGCAGATGAGTCAAAAAGCCGATCGCAGCCTTCTTGGTGCATTCCTTGCTAATGAGGAGAGTCTTTATCTCTGATGTGCCTGGGAAGCGAAGTCTGTTTACAGTTGGCTGTGCCTGAGAATGAACGCTATGCTGAGAATGAACGCTGGGGCGTGTGCTGCTGAAACGTTGCTTATTGCTAACCTGTAGAGTGTAAGACCCATTGTACCCAATGGGTTGGGGTTCAAAAAAGCTGTCTGATCCAACCATTGGGTACGTCTGTGTGCTGTAAGTTACTCGATAAAGTCTCCTGGTAAGCAAACCTTTGAGTCTGATGTATCACTGTCTTGGCACTTCTAACCTAAGAGTTCAACGCCCACGCTGGGGCAACACAGGTGTAAGTAACACAAAGAGGTGGGGATACAAAGACTGTGCAGAAACTTTACAGTTTACACTTCTCTCAGTCCTGTGTTGAAGTAACTCCAGTGTTCAATGGTCAAATGGAAAAAGATTGCATTGTTGTGCCTATTGCAAGCCCTGAACTAGTCAAGAGCCCTCTGAAGAGTTCACCTGTTTTTGTGATTCTTATCACAAAAGAATTCTTAAAGCTTTAAGATATGAGTCAGTCTGTAGAATTTCAGCTATTACATTTCTCATCCGTTTTCTCTGTGTAAAGGTTAACAGAAATGAGTATTGCGGGAAAATGTTCTTACACCATAGAGGGCATGTACGAGAACCCCGCCTCAGTTCTTTATTCCAACAATTACCAACAGTTCGAATAATTTTCTTTGCCCAGATATTGTTATGTTTCAGATTTCAACCTAACTTCTCTCTCTCTCTCTCTCTCTCTCTCCCTCCCTCCCTCCCTCTCTCTCTCTCTCTCTCTCTCTCTTTAAATTCACTTTCACTCGAAATATTTTACCCACATGACATGAAGCAAAATTTGACGAACAGGCTCAAGGTCCATTATCAAATGCTTCTTTCCAGAGATGAGCATGTTATTGGGGAGGGGGGTTTCCTGTTCTGTGAATATGAATCTCCATAAGTTTGGATGGGGAGAATCCCTCTCCCAACACATTAACATCAGGGTTCTTCATATATGTATATGTTTGAGTCAGAGGGTGAGGGTTGATCCACAATCAGGAATCAACAGAAAGGAGGCATGTGGCATATGTAGGCATTAGAAGACATCTTCAGTTGTGTTCCTTTAATCAAGGGGTGGAGAATCTGTGGTTCTCCAGCTGGTGTAGTGGTTAGAGTTCCTCATCAATGGATCACTGCTTTAGCATCTGTATCTGAAGTGTCTATGGATCTTAGGTTATGACTTATTCAGCAAAAACTCTTATTTCAGGTAACTGCACACCACAACATCTCTTTAATAAATGTTTGTTATGTTTTATGTATTTATGTATTAAACATTTATGTATTAAACATTTATGCATTAAAAGTTTAATAAATGTTTGTCTAATTCGGCTAATTGTTGGAGGTGTAATACAGCTAATATTTCTTTTGACCATATGTTTCTGAAATGCCCAATAGTTGCCTCTTTGGGGGAGGACGTTATTGTTCAGATAAACCTTGTATTGGAATCTAGACATAAAAAGGGGAAAGAGGCAATGGAAGGACAAGACTCTCCAGTGGTGATGACCTGCAAGGTGTGTGCAGTGTTTGTTTTCTTGCCTGAGAACAACATGGCCTACACCTGCAACAAGTGCAAGTTGATCACACTGCTGGAAGAAAAAGTAAGAGGACTGGAGTGGAGAGTGTCGATCCTCCAGGAATAAGAGAAGACAAAGAGTTCTTAGACAGAATGGTGGAACTACAGCAGCAAAGTGAAGTACAAAAGCTAGAAAAGCAACAGCAAGCTGAGGCAGAAGAGGAAAATGCTGTGGTGAGGAAAAATGAAGTAGAGGATATTCCTTGGAAAAGAGTGACAGTTAGGAGCAGAAGAACTAGAAGCCACTCTGCACCAGTGGAAGGAGTGGAGCTGTGGAACCGATTCCAGGTACTTGCAGATGAGACTGGAGGACAGCCTGCAGAGGAAGAATCACAGGGGATCCTAAATGAGAGTGAGCAAGAGGCTGAAGGTCAGTCAAACAGAGGCGATGAAACCCAGGCCTGCAACAAGAAGAAGAGAAGAGTAGTAGTAGCAGAAGACTCCTTGCTGCATGGGATCAAGACCCAAGTATGTCGTGAAGACCCATGGACTCGCCAGGTATGTTGTCTCCCAGGAGGACGGATTAGAGACATGACTGAAAGGTTGCCTGCACTCATAAAGCCTACTGACAGGTATTCCTTTTCTTCTCATCCATGTGGGAACTAGGGATGTCAGAGAATTCCATGACGGATCTCGGTGAGGCCAAATGCCAGTGCATTTGGCCCCTCAAAATCCATCGCGGAATGGCCTGCCACCACCCCCGCCCCCCGTGGATCCCCCTCAGGATGAGACTTACCTGGGGCGGATGTTTCGGACAGCAGTGGCTCCAGCGGCCGGACTTCCGACCGACTGCCGCTACCACCATTTGCAGTCTGTGTGTGTTTCCCCCCCCCCATAGATGTGATAGGCTATGTAAAGACTTACGTAGCCTATCACGTCTGGGTAAAAAACAAACAAACCATGTACGCAATATTTACATAAATATTTACGTAAATATTTACATAGACTAAGATGAAGAAAAGTAAGGAACGCAAATGGCGGCAGCTGTACCCGCCGCCATTTGCATTCGTGGTTTTTTTTGTTTTTTTTACCCAGAGCCCTCTGCGGCCAGAAATCCAGCTGCGGATGGCCACGGCCTGGGCCTGGCCAGCTGCTCTGCGGAGCTGCCGCAGAGCACAGCCGGCCGTGGAGGATTCCGGGGGGGAGGACCGGATCGCCTTCCCCCCCTTCGAGGATCCCGGGGGGAGGGACGGAACGCCTCCCCCCCCATGAACAGAATCCACAAAAAGGTAAGTGACTTTCGTACATCCCTAGTGGGAACAAATGATACCGCCAAGCGGAGCTACAAAGAAATCACATCAGACTTTGAAGCGTCGGGGAGGAAACTCAAGAACTTTGGGGCCCAGATAGTTTTCTCATACATCCTTCCGATATTTAGAAGAGGGATAGAAAGGGAACGAAAAATACTCCGAGTGAATGACTGGCTACCAAGGTGGTGCCGACGAGAGAGATTTTGATTTTGGGACCACGGGCTATACTTCCTGGAAGATGGGCTGTTGGTAGGGATGTCAGCGAATTCCGCCACGGATCTCGGGGAGGCTGAATGCCAGTGCATTCGGCCCCCCGAAATCGGTGGCGGAATGGCCTGCCCACCCGCCCCTTGGGACGAGACTTACCTGGGGGGGATCTTCCGGGTGGCGGCGGCTCCGGCGGCAGTTCGGCAGTGGCGGCCGGTCTTCTGACCGGCTGCCGCCATTTCCAGTTTAAAAAAAAAAAAAGACTTTTTTTACATAAAGATTTACGTAGCCTATTACGGCTAGGATTTTTTTTTTAAAAAATAAAACCATGATAGGCTACGTAAATGTTTACGTAGCCTATCACGTCTGACTTTAAAAAAAAACAAAAAACGCATGTACGCAAATGGCGGTGGCCATAGCTGCCGCCATTTGCGTACGCGCGTTGTTGTTGGTTTTTTTTAAGTCAGACATGATAGGCTACGTAAACATTTACGTAGCCTATCACAGCTGATCCAGGGACACAAATGGCGGCGGCTATGGCCACCACCATTTGCATCCCTGCTAGCCAGCAGCCAGATGTCCGGCTGCTGGCAGAGCCGGCTGGCGGCTCCGCAGAATCCCTGCAGAGCAGAGCCAGCTGACCAGGATTCCGGGGGGAGGCACGGAACGCCTCCCCCCACCATCAACATAATCCACGAACACGTAAGTGACTTTCGTACATCCCTAGCTGTTGGCAAGGGATGGGTTGCACCTCACCAAGGATGGGAAGAATATGTTTGGCCACAGCATGAAGAACTTCATCAGGAGGGCTTTAAACTGAATCCTACGGGGAAAGGAGATGTAATGTTGGGGGTAACAATGGACATAAGCACATGCACTGCAACGGAGAGAACAGCTCTGATAACGCCCAATAATAGTCTTCAGACACATGTAGGAAGAAAGCCAGACTATGAAGCACATGGTCTTCGATGTCGATATACTAATGCCCAGAGTAGGGATGTACGAAACTCACTTACCTTTTTGCGGATTGATTCGCGGTGGGGGGGAAGGCACTCTATCCCTCCCCCCGGAATCCTCGATAGGGGGGAGGCGATCCAGTCCTTCCCCCCGGAATCCTGCCCAGCCGGCTCCGTTCCGCAGCGTTCAGCCGGCCAGGGCCGCAGCTGGATTTCTGGCCGCGGATGGGCTGTGCGGAGGCAAATGGTGGCCGCCGTAGCGGCTGCCATTTGCTTCCAGCCAGGCTGCTGTGATAGGCTAAATAAGTATTTACGTAGCCTATCACAGCTACCCCCCGAAAAAAAACAGCATACGCAAATGGCGGCGGCTCCAGCGGCCGCCATTTGCGTTCCCTATTTTTCACCGTTCTAGCCTACATAAATATTTACTTAGGCTATTACGGTGAAAAAAAGGGGAATGCAAATAGCTTAGTGGGTGCTATTTACGTTCCTTTTTTCCCCGCCATTCTAGTCTACCTAAATATTTATGTAGGCTAGATCGGCAAAAAATAGGGAACGCAAATGGCGGCCGCTGTAGCCACCGCCATTTGCATATGCTGGGGTTTTTTTGGGGGGTTAGCCGTGATAGGCTACGTAAATACTTACGTAGCCTATCACGGCAGCCTGGCTGAACGCAAATGGCGGCTGCAGCAGCCTGGCTGTGGCTGGCCAGGAGACCAGCTGCTGGAGCCGCCACCACTGCCACCAGAGCTGCCTCCACCGGCACCACCGCCGCCACATCCGCCTCATCTGCCCCTGGTAAGTTCTGTCCTGGGGGGATTCTGCGGGGGGGGCAGGAGGCTGTTCCGCTATGAATTCCGGGGGGCCGGATTCTTTAGAATGAAGAATGAAATTCTTTAGATTTTCTGGAATCCGTGGTGGAATTCTCTGCCATCCCTAGCCCAGAGTATGGGAACAAAAAGAATGAACTTGAACTCTTAATACAGGAGGGAAATTATGACTTGATAGGTGTAACTGAGACTTGGTGGGATGACTCTCATGACTGGAATACAGAAATTGAAGGATATAACTTGTTCAAAAAGAACAGGAGGAACAGAAAGGGAGGTGGGGTTGCACTGTATGTGAAAAATACATATCTCTGCACAGAAATACAGGAGGATGAGCTTGGTAGCCCCATCGAGAGCATCTGGATCAAAATCAATGGAGCAAAGAATAAAAGGAACCTGGCGGTCGGAGTCTACTACCGGCCACCCAATCAAGGAGAAGACAAGGAGGAAACTTTTGAAAAGCAAATAGCTAATGTTTTAAAGAAGCATGATGTAGTAGTAATGGGGGACTTCAATTTCCCCGATATTTGTTGGGAGACAAATTCGGCAAAACATGGCCTTTCCAGGAAATTCCTGACTTGTGTGGTGGATAGCTTTCTCCTACAGAAAGTAGTGGAAGGAACTAGAGGATCAGCTATCCTTGACTTGATCCTAACCAACAGAGATGACTTAGTGGATCAAGTAGCAGTTACAGGAACTCTGGGGGAAAGCGACCATGTTGTACTTGAGTTCTTGGTTCTAAGGGAAGCAAAAGGTGAGTGTAGTCAAATGCATACCCTGCATTTTAGGAAAGTTGATTTTAATAAACACAGAACAATGATCCGTAAGGTCCCATGGCAAACGGCGCTAACGAGAAAAGGAGTCCAAGATTGGTGGGAGCTTTTAAAAAAGGAAATTCTCAAGGCACAATCACAAACAATTCCAACAAGAAGAAAAGGTGGAAGACAACAGAAGAAGCCACAAAAAGCTTAGGGATGACCTGAAAACAAAAAAGGACACATATAGGAAGTGGAAAGAAGGCCAAGTAACAAAGGAAGAGTACAGGCAGGTAGCACAGAATTGCAGGGATGGTGTCAGGAAGGCTAAAGCTGAGAACGAGCTGAGGTTAGCGAGGGATGCTAAAAACAACAAGAAGGCTTTCTTCAGCTACGTGCATAGTAAAAGACAGAGGAAAGAAATGGTTGTTCAGCTATTAAATAAGGATGGCAAAATGATAACAGATGACAAAGAAAAGGCAGAGGTGCTCAATTCCTACTTTGGCTCAGTCTTATCACAAAAGAGGGGCTATGACCCCCCCTGGCAAAGGCAAAGTACAGGCTGAAGGGGCAGGATTGCAGCTTGAGATCGATAGGCATATGGTCAAGGAACACCTAATTACTTTGAATGAGTTCAAATCTCCAGGGCCAGATGAGCTGCATTCTAGAGTAATAAAGGAACTGGCAGAAGAACTCTCAGAACCACTGCCTATTCTCTTTGAGAAATCATGGAGGATGGGGGAAGTGCCAGATGACTGGAGGAGGGCTAATGTTGTCCCTTTCTTCAAAAAGGGTAAAAAGGAGGAACCTGGGAACTACAGACCAGTCAGTCTGACATCAATCCCAGGGAATATTCTGGAGCAGATGATAAAGCAATCCATCTGGAAGCACCTTGAAAACAATGCCGTGATTACTCGAAGCCAACATGGATTTGTCAAAAACAATTCCTGCCAGATGAATCTGATCTCATTTTTGATCAGGTAACCTCCCTTGTAGACTGTGGGAATGCTGTAGACATCATATACCTCGACTTCAGCAAAGCTTTCGACAAAGTGCCCCATGACATCCTGATGAGCAAACTAGCTCAAAGTGGGCTAGATGAAACAACGATCCGATGGATCCACAGTTGGCTACAGAATTGGACTCAAAGAGTGCTTATCAATGGGATCTTCTTAAACTGGGGAGAGGTAACGAGTGGGGTACCGCAGGGCTCAGTCCTGGGCCCAGTGCTCTTTAACATTTGTATTAATGACTTGGAGGAGGAGGTGCAGGGAATGCTGATCAGATTTGCAGATGACACCAAATTGGGCGGGATAGCTAATACTTTGGAAAACAGAAACAAAATTCAAAGTGATCTTGATAGGCTGGAGCGCTGGGCAGAAAACAAGAGAATGACATTGAATAGGGATAAATGCCAAGTTCTGCACCTACAAAAAAGAAACCAAATTCACAGTTACAAGATGGGGGATACGTGGATCAACAAGACTACAAGCGAGAAGGATCTTGGAATTGTTGTCAATCACAAGCTGAATATGAGCCAACAATGTGATGTGGCTGCAAAAAAGGCAAATGCTTTTTTGGGCTGCATTAATAGAAGCATAGCTTCCAAATCCCAGGAAGTACTAGTTCCCCTCTACTCAGGACTGGTTAGGCCTCATCTAGAGTACTGTGTCCAGTTCTGGGCACCACACTTGAAGAAGGATGCAGACAAACTGGAGAGTGTTCAGAGGAGGGCAACAAAGATGATCAGGGGACTGGAAACAAAGCCCTATGAAGAGAGCCTGAAAGAACTGGGCATGTTTAGCCTTGAGAAGAGAAGACTGAGGAGTAGGGATGGCGGAGAATTTCTCCCCGAAACTTCGGGGGGCCGAGTGCCAACGTGTTCGGCCCCCCAAACAAGTTTTGGGGAGAAATCCTCCGAACCCCCCCACCCCCCGCACCCCGCCCGGGACGGGACTTACCTTCGCCGAATGTCCCTCCCGGTGGCGGGTCCGGCCGGCAGTTCGGCGGGTGTCCGAGCGGGGTGGGAGCGGCAGCCGGTCTTTCGACCGGCTGCCGCCGCCGCCATTCCAATAAAAGAAAAAAACAAACAAATGCCCCCTGATAGGCTACGTGATGTTTCACGTAGCCTATCACGGCTAGATTTGCAAAGTCAGCCGTGATAGGCTACGTCAATCGTCACGTAGCCTATCACGGGTGACTTTAAAAAAAATAAAATAAGCGTGTACGGATAATGGCGGCCCCCATAGGGAGCCACCATTCCCGTTCCTTATTTGGTCGCTGTAGTCTACGTAAAGGTTTACGTAGACTACGGCGAAAATAAGGGCAACGCTATTTGCGTTGCCCTTATTTTCGCCGTAGTCTACGTAAACATTGACGTAGACTACAGCGACTAAATAAGGAATGCGAATGGTGGCTCCCTATGGGGGCCGCCATTAGCGTACGCGCTTTTTTTTTTTTTTAAAGTCACCCGTGATAGGCTACGTGACGATTGACGTCGCCTATCATGGCTGACTTTGCAGATCTAGCAGTGATAGGCTACGTGAAACATCACGTAGCCTATCAGGGGGCGTTTTTAAAAAAAACAACACAAAAAACTTCCGCGTTTGCGGCCGGGCGAGGCGGGAAGCCTCCTCCCCGGCCTGAATTTCGGCCGGGGCGAGGTGGGAAGCCTCCCCCTGGCCTGAATTTTGGCTGGGGCGAGGCGGGAAGCCTCACCCCCTGGCCTGAACTTCGCGGGGGGAGCAGCGAAGCGCCTCCCCCCCACCGCGAACGTCCTTCGACAAAAGGTAAGGGACTTTTGTCCACCTCTACTTGGAAGTTAACACATGGAAAGCATAAATGGATTTTTCGTGCCCTTCTGACTGCCAAAAGACTGATACAACAACCCTGGTAAGACAAATACTCACCTCCTATAATGCAATGGATTGAAGACCTAACAACAGCAGCAACATTTGAAAGGGCAGTATGCAGACATCACTTGCGAATGGACACATATATGGATATTTGGTCTGCCTTTATTGAACTGTATGTATAATCCACTTTTTCTAGAATGCTGTAATAATTGAAATTGAGACTTTTAATGCATGTAGTTCTACTAT
The DNA here is from genome assembly GCF_057233095.1 of Heloderma suspectum. NCBI lineage: Eukaryota > Metazoa > Chordata > Lepidosauria > Squamata > Helodermatidae > Heloderma > Heloderma suspectum. The sequence goes on from NC_139461.1 coordinate 10,647,555, forward strand.
ATATTTTCTTTTCTTTTGATCCTTTTGTTATTTTTCACTTCTTTTTGGGGGTTGACTCCGGAGATCGGGGTTCTAGTCCCCACTTGGCCATGAAGCTCACTGGGTGACCTGACCTACCACACAGAATTGTTGTGAGGATAAAATGGAGGATAACCATGTAAGCCACCTTTGGCCCCTTGCAATAAGAAAAAAGGCAAGATAAACTTACGTAGCCTATCACGTCTCTGTAAAAAACAACAACCTGCAAATGGTGGTGGCAGTGGCAGCCGGTCGGAAGACCAGCCGCCGCCACCGAATCCGCTGCCGGAGCCTCCGCCACCCGGAAGATCCACCCCAGGTAATTCTCGTCCCGGGGGGGATCTGCAGGGGGGCGGGGGGGCAGGCCATTCCGCCACAGATTTCGGGGGGACTCACCGTTATCCGTGGTGGAATTCTCTGCCATCCCTAATGAGAAGTAGAATCTAACCACCTCTAGAGGGCCACAGGTTCCCTGCCCTGATTCCTGACTCCTGTCATGTCACTGGACTCCAGCAGCAACCTGTACATGGACTCAGAGGCTGAAGAACCAGTGTGCCAACAGAGGAGGCTCCAGGCCCAAGCACTGCTGTGAAACCAGAGACTCCCAAGCCCCTTCCGTGTGGACCAGCATCTGTGGACATGAAGCCTTGCTCCATCCCTTGACCAGCACACCCTCCTTCAAGAGCTCCACATGCCATGGAGGTCATGTGCCAGTTTTGGCAACATGAGCCCTGGGAGAGAGCGAGAGAGAGAGAGAGAGAGAGAGAGAGAGGAGTGCAGGGTGCCAGGCTAGAGACCTGTCCCTGTCACGCTTCAGTTTTGTGGGAAGAGGTGGAGGCTGGGACGGGAACTCTGGAATGAAGCATAAAAGGCTTCAGTCTGGGTTCAGACCTTGTCAGAGCAAGCTGCTGACTAGGACTCTCCTGGGGGCTGCCTTTATTTATTTATTTATTTATTTATTTATTTCATTTCTATACTGCCCAATAGCCGAAGCTCTCTGGGTGGTTCACAAAAATTAAAACCAAACAACACACAATAAAACAATTTAAAATATATAGAACATTAAAACCACAATATAACAATACAACCACAATCAAACCTAGCAGCAGTGCAGGAGTTTAAAATACAGATTTAAAACAGCAAAGATAAAAATTTAGAAAGCTAAAATGCCAAAATGCCTGGGAAAATAAAAAGGTCTTCACCTGGCGCTGAAAGGAATACAATGTAGGCGCCAGGTGAACCTCACTAGGAAGCTCATTCCAGAGCCGGGGTGCCACAGCAGAAAAAGCCCTCCTCCTAGTAGCCACCCACCTCACTTCCTTTGGCAGAGGCTCACGGAGAAGGGCCGCTGACGATGATCTTAAGGTCCGGGCAGGCACATATGGGAGGAGGCGATCCTTCAGGTAACCCGGCCCCAAGCCGTTAAGGGCTTTGAATGTTAACACCAGCACTTTGAATCGGGCCTGGAAATGGACTGGCAGCCAGTGCAGCTGGAAAAGTACTGGCATAATATGAGCTCGCAGGCCAGTCCCTGTTAACAATCTTGCTGCCCTATTTTGGACCAGCTGAAGTTTCCGGACCATTTTCAAAGGCAGCCCCACGTATAACACATTGCAGTAATCCAGACGAGAAGTTATCAGAGCATGGATAACTGTAGCTAGGCTCTCTCTGTCCAGATAAGGGCGTAGTTGGTATACCAGCCTAAGCTGATAAAAAGTGCTCCGTGCCACTGAGTTCACCTGTGCCTCAAGTGACAGTTCTGGATCCAAGAGCACCCCCAAACTATGAACCTGCTCCTTTAGGGGGAGTGCAACCCCCTCCAGAACAGGTTGAATATCACCTAGCCGAGCAGACGAACCACCCAGTAACAGTACCTCCGTCTTGTCTGGATTGAGTTTCAGTTTATTAGCCCTCATCCAGTCCATTACCGTGCCCAGGCACTGATTCAGAACAGCCACTGCCTCACCTGGTTTTGATGAGAAAGAGAAGTAGAGCTGGGTGTCATCCGCATATTGATGGCACCTCAGCCCACACCTCCGGATAACCTCCCCCAGCGGTTTCATGTAGATGTTAAACAGCATGGGGGATAAAATAGAGCCCTGTGGAACCCCATGGCACAATTGCCATGGCACAGAGCAATAATCCCCCAGCACCACCTTCTGGAATCGGCCATCCAATTAGGAGCGGAACCACTGTAGTGCAGTGCCTCCAACTCCTAACCCAGACAACCTATCCAAAAGGATACCATGGTCGATGGTATCGAAAGCCGCTGAGAGGTCCAGGAGAATCCACAGGGTTGCACTCCCCCTGTCCCTCTCCCAGCAGAGGTCATCCCACAGGGTGACCAAGGCAGTTTCCGTTCCAAAACCAGGCCTGAAGCCCGACTGAAATGGATCTAGATAATCCGTTTCATTCAAGCGTGCCTGGAGCTGTCCTACAACCACCCGCTCAAGCACCTTGCCCAGGAAGGTTTTACTGTCCTCCATCAGCTCCTGTTCAGACCAGAACAAGACAATCCCCTGCTTTGCTCTTTCCGCATTATGGTTTAACTAGGAGAGTCTCTAAACTTAGACAATACAGAATTTGCTGCAGTTTTCATTTCTTCCAATCATCACCATCACCACCACCACCACCACCATCCCTGCTAGTATTGATTCAAGTCTTCCCATCCTTATGTGACCAAAATGATACCTCCCACATACAAAAGAGAGGTATTAGCTAGGGATGCTGGTAGGGATGGGTAGATTCCCTACCTACTGTTCTGGGGGGAGGGGAATCTGCCCACTGGGGGAGGGAATCCATGCTTTCCCCTGGAATCCTCTTCGGCCAGCTCCGCTCTTAGGGATGGCGGAGAATTTCTCCCCGAAACTTCGGAGGGCCGAGCGCCAACGTGTTCGGCCCCCTGAACAAGTTTCGGGGAGAAATTCTCCGCACCCCCCGCACCCCGCAACGCCCCCAGGGACGGGTCTTACCTTTGCCGAATGTCCCTCCCGGCAGCGGGTCCGGCCGGCGGTTCGGCGGGTCTTCGTCAGGGGCGGGGGTGGCAGCCGATCTTTCGACCGGCTGCCGCCGCCGCCATTGCAATCAAAGAAAAAAAAAACAAAAACGCCCCCGTGATAGGCTACGTGATGATTAACGTAGCCTATCACGGCAAGATTTGCAAAGTCAGCCGTGATAGGCTACGTAAATCGTCACGTAGCCTATCACGGGTGACTTTAAAAAAAAAAAAAAAAGCGCGTACGCAAATGGCAGCCCCCATAGGGAGCCGCCATTCCCATTTCTTATTTGGTCGCTGTAGTCTACGTAAATGTTTACGTAGACTACGGCGAAAATAAGGGCAACGCTATTTGCTTTGCATTTGCGAGCCGACCTTTCCCCTGAACTCTGGGAACTTTTTTGCACATTTTGGGGGAGGGAGGTCCAGCAATTTTTACAAATTCCTGAGCAATTTGCACAAAATACAGTCAAGTTTGTGCAAATCCAGGCATAATTTGCACAAATTGCTCAGGGCTTTGCATACATTGCAGACTCTTGGGGGGAAATGCACAAAAGCCCTGGGCAAATCCATGAACTGGCCTGACTTGCTGCAGACCCAGTCAGGCTCCACAGAGGGAACTGGAGTGAATTCCAGGGTGTCAAAGCTGGAAAAGCCTGCTGAACCCACTCCTAAAGCAGATTTCTCCAACATCCCTAGGGGGACCTCTGACAACTGGGTGGGAGGTAGGAACAGATGGACTGGCTGGAAAGGGGTGGTGAGACATATAGGTATATATAAATATCAGTAAAAAACCTCATATGGTCTGGATAGGTCACATCCCAATTCACAGTGAGCAACTATTGTTAAATGTCCCCAGGGACAGAAGCAAGAGTTGCCCATAAAAATCAATGGAGAAATAAAATATTTTAATGTAGCTGGGATTAGGGATGTACGAAAGTCACTTACCTTTTGACGAAATGTGATTCGAGGTGGGGGGGAGGCGCCCTGTCCCTCCCCCCCGAAATTCTGGCTGGGGGGGAAGGCGCCCCGTCCCTCCCCCCCGAAATTCTGGCCGGGGGGGAGGCATCCCATCCCTTCTGCCGCGAATCCTGGCTGGCCAGGTCTGCAAATGGGGGCAGCCGTAGCCGCCGCCGTTTGCGTCCCTGCAGTCAGCCATGATAGGCTACGTAAATGTTTATGTAGCCTATCACGGCTGAGTAAAAACAAAAACAAAAAACCGCACGTACGCAAATGGTGGCGCCCATGGGAGCCGCCATTTGCGTTCCTTATTTTGGCATGTCTAGTCTACTTAAACATTTACGTAGACTATGGCGAAAATAAGGAGAACGCAAATAGCATAGCATCTACACTATTTGCGTTCCCCTTATTTTCACCGTAGTCTATGTAAATGTTTATGTAGACTAGACGTGACAAAATAAGGAATGCAAATGGCGGCGCCCATGGGTGCCACCATTTGCATATGTGCGGTTGTTGTTGTTTTACTCAGCCGTGATAGGCTACGTAAACATTTACGTAGCCTATCACGGTATTTTTTAAAAATCTAGCTGTGATAGGCTATGTAAATCTTTACGTAGCCTGCCTATCACGTTTTTTTTTTTTTACTGGAAATGGCGGCGGTGGCAGCCGGTTGGAAGACCGGTCGCCATAGCCGCCACTGCCGAACCTCCACTGGAGCCGCCGCCGCCAGGGAGATTCACCCAAGGTAAGTCCCATCCCGGGGGGGCAGGGGGGGCAGACCGTTTCACCACCGATTTCAGGGGGCCGAATGCGCTGGCATTCGGCCTCCCCGAGATTCGTGGTGAAATTCTCTGACATCCCTACCTGGGATTGGACATGAGCATGGGCAGCTGGTGACTCCAGCACTGCAGGGGCTGTGATTCCATTCAGGGTCATTCTGGGGATAGGGTTCAGCACTTTGCATAGCACCATTAGAGTTTTGGCTGGTGGTAACTAAAACCCTGAATGGAATTACAGCCCCTGTAGAACTGGAGTCACCAGCTACATGAGTGCCCCCACCCCACAGGAAGTGGAAAAATGCAGAACAGGCCAATGAGGACTGAGCATGCTCATTGGACACAGAACACTGACTTGTGTAGGATAGGAGGAGAGGAAAAATCTGGGGAGGGGGAATGGCATGGAGTGACTGGAATCCTGAACAGAAACATTTTACCCAGACAAATTTGTTACAGAGTCCCCACTAGTAGGAGTAGGAATGATGATGATGATGATGCAAATTTGCAGCAGGCAACCTGCTCATCTAAATGATGCCTACAGTCCTCTGTTCAATCCCTGACATGCCTAGCGAAAGGAATCTGAGAGCAGGAATGGGAAAATCAGGTGTGTTTGAGATCAGTTTGAGATCTCAGATCACTGAGATTCTTGAACGCCACCTTGAAGCTGGGATTGCCTTGCTCCCATTTGAGATTGCAATGCTTTCCATTCAAATTGGAGAAGTGTGCACCCAAATGTGCCCTTTACCCTTATAAATTAAAGCTTGAAAATGCATTTTTCAAGTGCCCGTTTTTCAAAGTGCCCATTGTTTCAAACATGAATGCAAGTTCAGGAACACACAGTCAGGGCCAGAAATATTGGAACAAGGATAACTGTTTTGCCAGTTGGCCTCTGTACACCACCACATTGAAGCTGAAAGGAAACACACCCAGATGGGAGCGAAGTCAGGACTTTCAGCTGTAATTCAAGGGGTGTGACAAAAGTGGGGCACTTTAGGGATGGACGAAAGTCCCTTACCTGTTCTCGAAGCTTGCTTCACAGTGGGGGGGAGGCGCTTCAGTTCTCCCCCTGAAGTTCAGGCGAGGGGGGGGAGGCGCCCTGCCTCGCCCGGCCGAAATTCAGGCCGGGGGGGAGGTGCCCCATCCCTCGCTGCCGAAATTCAGGCCGGGGAGGAGCGCCCCGTCTACCCGGCCACGAAAAAAAAGTAAAACACACACACACACACCCGTGATAGGCTACGTAACGATTTATGTAGCCTATCACAGCTAGATTTCCAAAGTCAGCCGTGATAGGCTATGTAAATCGTCATGTAGCCTATCACAGGTGACTTTGAAAAAAAAAAAAAGCACGTACGCAAATGGCGGCTCCCATGGGGACCGCCATTTGCGTTCCTTATTTTGGCACGTCTAGTCTACGTAAAGATTTACGTAGACTACGGCGAAAATAAGGGCAACGCAAATAGAGGGACATTCGCCGAAGGTAAGTCCCATCCTGGGGGGGGGGGGCGGGGGGCCGGCAGAGATTTTCCCCACCAATTTTGGGGGGCCGAATGCGTTGGCATTCGGCCTCCCGAAGACTCGTGGAGAAATTCTCCACCATCCCTACTAACCATTCAGGAAGTACAGCCAGTGGCATACACACCTATTATCGTTGGTGGCTCATAAGTAATGGAACAAACCAACATCATTCCAAACACTGTCAGGAGCCCCCTGGAGCTGCTTCTCCTCTTCACCATGGCAACCTGCTTCTTCATCTGCCTCTCACTCTGGCCAGACAATAAGGTGGGGGAAGGTGGACCAATAGCTGCCACTGCCTACTTGATGGACGGACAGAGAGCGAGTGAGCAAGCAAGTGGCCACAATGATGAGAAAGAGCAGGATGAGCAAGCGCAGCTGGTAACAATGGCAGTGAGAAGGCAGACTCACTGTAGGAGGCGCCCACTGAAGGTGTCTTGGCCAAGGGCCCTCAAAACCCTGGAGCCGGCACTGACAAGAACACACATCTCACAGATCTCGGCCAGGACATAACTGCCCAAAAGCCACCTCCACACAACTTCCATAATTAGGATGTACTCCGAAACCAGAAATCCCTGTTTGTGGCAACTGAGCTGCAGTGTTGCACATGTTCCTTCCTCACACGGCACACCAGTTGCTCAAGTGATGAGAGGAACGAAGTGTTAGAAGGCCGATGGCACTGCAAGCCAGAGGTGTACATGAAATGGACTTGATGGCCTTAGGATCACAAGGTGTACTGTATCAAGGCCACTTCAAAATGTCATTCTTTGCACGACTGTGGTGGTCATATAATGGCATTCATGAAGTCCTGATGTTTTAGAGGCTCCTGGTGGTTAGTGAATTCCAACAAACATTTGGCATGGTGAAAATGTCACATTATGCATGGGTGCTTTCAGATGGATTGGTACCATCTCAAAGTTGCTGTGCAACTATTCAGCCTTTTTCACCTTAACAGATGTTATTGTTATTGTTATTTTGTCAAAAGAAAAAACATGGAAAGATAGTGGCGGGAAAACACGGGAGGGTTACATGGACTGTAAAATTCCAGGGAGATTGCATGATAAAACCCTCATTTGGAAGAAGCACCACAGCCCTTTTATGGGAGGAGTGGTGGTGGTATCTATTAATGGAGGCAGCAACAAGTAGGGGAAAGAAGTGGGATTACATACAGCCAGGGCCAGAAATATTGGAACAAGGATAACTGTTGTGGCAGTTGGCCTCTGTACACCACCACACTGAAGTTGAAAGGAAACACGCCCAGATGGGAGCGAAGTCAGGACTTTCTGCTGTAATTCAAGGGGTCTGACAAAAGTGGGGCACTCACCATTCAGGAAGGACAGCCAGTGGCATACACCCCCCCCCATCGTTGGGGGCTCATAAGTAATGGAACGAATGGCTGACAAGCAGCTGCATGGCCAGGTGTGGCCTGTTTCCTGGGCACCCCATGACCAATCAAGCAGATAAAAGGCCTGGAGGTGGTTCTGGGTGTTACGTTTGCATTTGGTAGCTGTTCACTGGAACTCCCAACATGAGGTCCAAAGAGGTGTCCATGCGAGTGAAGAAGGCCGTCATTAGGCTGACGAAACAAAATAAACCCATCAGAGAGATAGCAAAAACAGTGGGAGTGGCAAATACAACAGTTTGGAACATCCTGAAAAAGAAGGAATTAACTGGCAAGCTCAGCAACAGCAAAAGGCCTGGAAGACCACGGAAGACAGTTAAAGTGGATGACCACAGAATTTTGCCCATGGTGAAGAGGAACCCTTTCACAACACCTAGCCAAGTCAAGAACGCTCTTGTGGAGGTAGTCATGTCATTGTCAACATCTACAGTCAAGAGACGGCTTTATGAATGTAAATACAGAGGCTTCACAACAAGGTGCAAACCACTGGGAATGCTCAAGAACTGAAAGGCCAGATTAGCCTTTGCCAGCAAACACCTAAAAAAGCCTGCCCAGTTCTGGATTAAGATTCTTTGGACTGGTGAAACCAAGGTTAACTTGTACCAGAATGATGGGAAGAGAAAAGTATGGAGAAGGAAAAGAACAGCTCATGATCCAAAGCATACCACTTCATCTGTCAAACATGGTGGACACAGTGTTATGGCATGGGCATGTATGGCTGCCAATGGAACCAGGTCACTGGTGTTTATTAATGACCTGACTGATGATAAAAGCAGCAGGATGAATTCTGAAGTGTATAGGGCTATACTTCCTGCTCAGATTCAGCGGAATGCTGCCAAACTGACAGGATGCCGCTTCACATTGCAGATGGATAATGACCCAAAACATACAGCAAAAGCTACCCAAGAGTTACTGAAGGCAAAGAAGTGGATGTTTTTCAATGGCCAGGTCAGTCACCTGATCTCAACCCAATAGAGCATGCTTTTCGCTTACTGAAGACAGGACTGAAGGCAGAAAGACCCACAAACAAGCAGCAGCTGAAGGCAGCTGCAGTAAAGGCCTGGTGAAGCATCTCGAGGGAGGAAACTCAGCATTTGGTCATGTCCATGGTTTCCAGACTTCAGGCAGTCATTGACTGCAAAGCATTTTCATCCAGGTATTAAAGGCGATCCTTAAGTTTGAAATTATGTTGGTTTGTTCCGTTATTTATGAGCCACCAACGATGTGTGTGTGTGTATGCCACTGGCTGTCCTTCCTGAATGGTTCGCACCCCACTTTTGTCACACCCCTTGAATTACAGCTGGAAGTCCTGACTTTGCTCTCATCTGGGTGTGTTTCCTTTAGGGATGGCGGAGAATTCCCCCACGGATTCCAGTGAGGCTGGATTCTGTAGAACCCGGCCCCCTGGAATCCGTGGCGGAATGGCTACCTGTCCCCCACCCCGCGGAATCCCCCGGGACGGCTTACCTGGGGCAGATGCGGTGGCGGCTCTAGCGACAGCGGCGGATTCGGCGGCGGCGGTGGCCGATTCGGTGGCGGGTGCGGAGGCAGTGGGTGCGGCGGCGAGTGCGGCAGTGGTGGAGGGTGCGGCGGCAGCAGAGGGTGCTGTGGTGCAGGGGGTGCGGTGGCGACGGGTGTGGGGGGTGCAGTAGTGGCGGGTATGGCGGCGACAGGTGGGGGGGTGCAGTGGTGGTGGGTACGGCAGCAGTGCGGAGGGTGCGGAGGCGGCGGCAGGTGCAGCGGCGGCTGGTCTCCTGGCAGGCCATGGCCTGGTGCAGCATACGTAACTGGCGGCGGCTACGGCAGCCGCCATTTGTGTTTGCTATTTTTCGCCATTCTAGCGAAATACGCTAGATGCTACGTAATACGCTACATAAATATTTACGTAGGCTACAAGGGCGAAAAATAGCGAACGCAAATGGCGGCCACCGGAGCCGCCGCCATTTGCATACGCGTGGGGTTTTTTGCTTTGCCATGATAGGCTATGTAAATATTTATGTAGCCTATCATGGTTCAATACATGGACGCAAACGGCAGCGGCTATGGCCGCCACCATTTGCGTCCCTGCTGCCCAGCGGCCGGATGTCCGGCTGCGGGCGGAGCCGGCCGGCGGCTCCGCGGAATCCCTGCAGAGCAGAGCCAGCCGGGCAGGACTCCGGGGGGAGAGACGGAGCACCTCCCCTCCCGTCAAGGACTCCAGGGGGAGGGACAGAGCGCCTCCCCCCCCACCGCGAAGCATATCCGCGAAACAGTAAGTGACTTTCGTACATCCCTAGTTTCCTTTCATATTCAGTGTGGTGGTGTACAGAGGCCAACTGCCAAAATAGTTATCCTTGTTCAAATATTTCTGGCCCTGACTGTTAGGGATGTCAGAGAATTCCGCCACGAATCTCAGGGAGGCCGAATGCCAGCACATTCGGCCCCCCGAAATCGGTGGCAGAATGGTCTTTTCCCCCCTGGCCCCCCCAGGACGGGACTTACCTTGGGTGGATCTTCGTGGCGGCGGCGGCTCCGGCGCGGTTGAGGAGCGGTGCGGCGGCAGCGGCCGGTCTTCCGACCGGCTGCCGCTAGGGATGGACGAAAGGGACTTACCTTGTCCTGCAGCTCGCTTCGCGGTGGGGGGGAGGTGCTTTGGTTCTCCCCCCGAAGTTCAGGTGAGGGGGGGAGGCGCCCCGCCTCGCCCGGATGAAATTTAGGCCAGGGGGGGAGGCGCCCCATCCCTCACCGGCGAAATTCAGGCCGGGGAGGAGCGCCCCGTCTCCCCGGCCATGAAAAAAAAAGTAAAAACACACACACACACACACCCACACACCCATGATAGGCTACATAACGATTTGCATAGCCTATCACGGCTAGATTTCCGAAGTCAGCCATGATAGGCTACGTAAATCGTCACGTAGCCTATCACGGGTGACTTTGGGAAAAAAAAAAAGCGCGTACACAAATGGCGGCGCCCATGGGGCACCGCCATTTGCGTTCCTTAGTTTGGCACGTCTAGACTTCGTAAAGATTTACGTAGACTACGGCGAAAATAAGGGCAATGCAAATAGCATGTCTTAGTGTACGTAAACATTTACATAGACTAAGACGGCCAAAAAAAGGGGAACGCAAACAGTGTAGCGTCTACCCTATTTGCGTTCCCCTTATTTTCGCTGTCTTAGTCTACGTAAATGTTGACGTAGACTAAGACGTGCCAAAATAAGGAACGCAAATGGCGGCGCCCATGGGCGCCGCCATTTGCGTAAGCGCATTTTTTTTTTTTTTAAATCAGCCGTGATAGGCTACATAAACATTTATGTAGCCTATCACGGCTGACTGCAGGGATGCAAACTGACTGCAGGGACGGCTGACTGCAGGGACGCATTTGCATCCCTGCTAGCCAGCGGCCAGATGTCCAGCCGCTGGCAGAGCCGGCCAGTGGCTCTGCAGAATCCCTGCGGAGCGGAGCCAGCCGGCCAGAATTTTGGGGGGGAGGGACGGAACACCTCCCCCCCGGCCAGAATTTCAGGGGGAGGGACGGCGCGCCTCCCCCCCACCGCGAATCACCCCGTCGAAAAGGTAAGTGACTTTCATACATCCCTACTGACTGTACAAGCTTTTCGTGAAAAACGTGCTTGTGTCCATTTTCATGCTCATGGGGCAAATTTGAGTAAAAAATGAATCAAAACAAAACTCTTGTGCATCCCTATTTGAAAATTGATTTCTAGGAAAGGAACCTCTGCCTGAAACATTGGACAGCATCTACCTGTCAGAATAGACAAAGAAACTGAACTAAATCTAAATGAACCACTGATGATACTGAGAATGAAGCTACTGTGCATCTCCAAGCCTGTATAAATCTATACAGCAAGAGTGGCTAGAGAATCTGGTATGAGATAGCATGAGAGCATAAATCTAAAAGAAAACCCAAGTCCAGTTTTGTATGATTCCGATGTCTGCAAATTTTTGCCACTTTGCTGTTTCCAATCCCACCCTGTATACTGATGGGATCAATCAATATGCTCCCCAGGGAAGCAATGAAAGTGTTTGCCCCTCACACCATTTAAACCTATTCTGGTCAATCTGGGGGGATTATATAGCAGGAAACTAATTTTGCACTGACCCTAGGGAATGGACAACATGACCTGTTGTAATAGCTCTTTCCTTTCTTGTATTGGTAAGAGATTTGGAAGGAGCTGATCTCCTGTAAAGGCTTGCTCTACAGTGGCACAATTACAATTTGAGCTTGTTACAAGGTCCTATTTAATTGCTTTCTTTTCTCCTTCTGAGCCCTGTCGGCCTCCCCATGTGTTTTCCATTGCTGTCGAACCTGACAACAAAATTATTTTGCTGTGAGCCAAGGGGGAACAGAATGACAGGAAGGGAAACAAAATGAAACAAAGGATACAGCAACAAAGAGGTTAGTAAGACAGCTGATGTGAACTGTTTGGGCGGCAGCATGGAGAAATATCAGAAGGCTGCTCCAGATGGATCTTGGCATCTGTAAAGCATTTAAAGATCTTCGGAGAATCATGCAAAGTGGTAGATGCCAAGACGGGCAAGTGAGTATTCCTGACAAGGTTGACCTGTAACACGACAGCTCTTACTCTGCTGGTCACACCAGCTCCAGTTCCAGTTCCAGTTTGCTCATCCCAGTGGTTAAATTATCCCTGCCTATCGCATGAAAAACCACAGTCGCAAATGGCATAGCGGATGCCATTTGTGGTAGGGATGTCAGAGAATTCCGCCACGAATCTCAGGGAGGCCGAATGCCAGCACATTTGGCCCCCCGAAATCAGTGGCGGAATGGTCTGCCCCCCCCTGGGATGGGACTTACCTTGGGCGGATCTTCCTGGCAGCGGCAGCTCCAGTGGCGGCTGCCGCCACCATTTCCAGTTAAAAACAAAACAAAACAAAAAAACGTGATAGGCTACGTAAAGATTTACGTAGTCTATCACGGCTAGATTTTTAAAAAACACTGTGATAGGCTACGTAAATGTTTATGTAGCCTATCACAGCTGATTTAAAAGAAAAAAACACACGCCTGTATGCAAATGGCGGCGCCCCATGGGCGCCGCCATTTGCGTACGTGCTTTTTTTTTTTCAAAGTCACCCGTGATAGGCTATGTGACGATTTACATAGCCTATCACGGCTGACTTTGGAAATCTAGCCATGATAGGCTACATAAATCGTTACGTAGCCTATCACGGGTGTGTGTTGTCTTTTTTTTACTTTCCTTTTTTATTTTGCAATGGCGGCGGTGGCAGCCGGTCAGAAGACTGGCCACTGCCGCCGCCCCTGCCAAAACGCCGCTGAACCACTGCCGGGACCCGCTGCCGAGAGGGACATTCGCACGAGGTAAGTCCCATACCGGGGGGGGGGGCGGGGGGCGGCGGAGAATTTCACCACCAATTTCGGGGGGCTGAATGCGTTGGCATTCAGCCTCCCAGAGATTCGTGGAGAAATTCTCCACCATCCCTACCTGGTAGGGAAAACTAAGACAGCTATTTGGAAAGGAGGATTGAAGAGACGGAGATGCATTTGCACATCTGTTCTCACCAGATGTTTGGTCCTTACTTCCAGGGACAAACAGGTTCTTGCTATTCTGGGTTCCTGTGAGGGGCATTTGACAACGTAGCTTATGACCTTTTTAATGAGCTTCTGCCACACATTGAAAACTTGGTTGTTCAGGCAGGCATTTGGGATGGGTTAGGGTATTTTTAGAACAGGATGCTTAATTAATGCTTAATTTTACTGTTTTGACTGTTGCGTTGTTGTACATCGCTCAGAGTGGCTGGATGATCAGCCAGATGGGCAATTAAGAAATTTAATAAATAAATAAATCCCATTTCACACAGTAGTGGAGGGAGGGTGAAGAGCCGTGCCTCTAACAGAGGTGTTAATGGTCGTGGTGGAGGTTCTCTGCTTCCTGCCAGCCACCATTTTATTTCCCCACAATGGTCTGGATATCGCATCATTCTAGGGCATTCTGGGGAAAAGTGGTGCCTACTAGTGGAGGAATTCTGGAAAAATAAAATGGCAGCTACCAGGAAAATCTCCCCAGGAGCTAGAGAACATAAGCTCTCCCATCCCTGAATGAGTGAGAAATAGGCAGGAATGGGGTGATGAAAATAAACCCCATCCATTTCCATTTATTACTCTTGGCATTTGTTTTGCAATTTTAAGGTTTAACGTATTAGTACTAGTGTGCAAAGCCCTAAACAACTTGGGGCAAGGCTAACTGAGAGAACTCCTTCTCCCTTACCAACCTGCCCGGTCACTGAGGTCATCAGAGGGCATGTCTCTGGTAGTTCCACATGGACCAGCTGGAGTCCATCAGGAAAATACCTTCAGTGTGGTGGCCCCCTTCCTGTGGAACTCCCTGCCTTCCAAACTCAGGCAGGCACAACATTGTCTAGCTTCCAGCGCCTCCTGAAGATAGTTATTTTGAGAGGCCTTCCTTGAGTGACTAACCATGATTTATTAAATTCAGAAATTGTTGCTTTTAAAATATTTTAATTGTTTTAACATGATGTTTTATTCTTTTATCTCTGCTGTTCACTGGTCTGTAATCTTTTGATGTGGAGAGGTATATAAATATTGTAAAAACAAAATTAGAATTTTGCCACTTTTAGCCATTTGTTGGGAGGGTGGGAAACAAAAGTAATAGATTAATAAAATAAGGTTTGATTTGTTACAAAATGAATCCACACCCCTATTTTCTGCTTCTCTTTGTGAACTCATTTCAGAGGTGACCACTGACATTTTATTTCCTCTGAATGTGTTTCAGATGGCAGTGGGAAATCCATTTTAAAGCTGGATTTTGAAATTTGAAATATCATTTTTTAAAATGTGGCCAATTATTAAATATGTATAGAATTTCATTTATGTTCTAGTCCTTATTCTGTTTTCCTATTTGTGACCCAGTCTCTTACAATCTTTTATCATCAGTGCTTGTCAGGTCATTGAGGATTGCATGTGTTAGGAGATGCTTTATTTTCTACAGGAAGGGAAGCAAATGCTTTCAGCAAGAGCTATTCAGATCAGACCATTTTAGATAAAAGGCAGCTACTTGCAGTTTGCATGCAAACAGTCCAAAGAACCCCCAAACATTATGGAAATCCCTTATCAGTTCAGCATAGCATCATATGCATTTGGCAAAAAGATGAAGGATTAAACAAACTCTGAAAATGAAATGGAAACACTTTGGAAGGGAGATGGGGTAGGGAAGGGTTTCATAAGTGAAACAGGAAAAAAGGAGACCACAAAGACTGTGTGAGGATCAGAGCTTGAAAGAAGCAGTTTTAAGCCAGGAAGCAGCAAGAGAACATGAAGAAAATGCTTAACTCAGCTTTGAAGCTTAGTTATGAAATTCTACTGAACACGGAGTTGGATGTGATATGGAGCCCTACGGATATCAATCTTTTTTCCTTTTTCTCCCCCCCCCCCAATAAACCTGTTTGTTAAAAAAAAACAGTTCTTTATTAAGGAAAAAAGTGCAAAAGATGTATGATTTACAAATTTAAAATACTGTTTCTGAGTAATGTGCTACAATTTACACATATTAGACTAGGCCCATTGAAATCATGGCTAACTTGTCCCATTGATTTCAGTGGGTCCACTGTAAGCATGCCTAAGTCTGGATCCAACCCATTAATAATATCCCAGCCAAACCTACTCATCCACTATCAGCTTTCAAATTAACTTAGTATTGAACTGAAATGGGGCAGGGGGATCACAAAAGTATTAGTTATTGAAAGAGGGAACCTCTGTGCAGCTGTTTTTCAGGGAAAGGTCTCAGGATCTGAATGAAAGGGGATGTCTGGACAATTGCGTAGGGAGAAGAAGCTATTGTGGCTTCTCCCCGTAGGTGTCAGGGGTGTTTCTGAGCTCAGGGAGTGGGATAGTAGGTCAGATTCTGAAGGAGAACCACCAGACATGGGGGAGGTATTTTCCCCGGCCAGCCCAGACATGACTAGGCAAGCTCCTCAGGTTTCAGAGGTCCAGCTGGCAAAGGATGAGGATCCCTCTTCACCACCACCACCCCTGTGAGAGATAGCAAACAGGAGGAGGCAGGGTTTGGGGAGTCTGATTTAATAGAAGCCAGGTGCAGATGCAGAACAAAGAGAGAGAAGGCAGGGGCGGAACTTAGACGATCTACCTGATTGGCCTTGCATGAAAAGCTGTGTTTAGAAGCCTCATGAGGGAGAGAGAGAGACACGCCCCCCTTTAAGTTAGGCTAGCGAGACCACCTTCCTCTTCAAATGGTGGGCAACTTTTGTAACTACCTTTTGAACCCCCTGAAGGCATTTCCTTGTAGACTGAGAGTCACTGAGAATTTGCATCTGTATGACCCTGTGAAGCAATGGATTAAAAGCTGCAGACTGAAGTCTCTTGTCTGTGTTTGATTTGGCATTTGAAGTTAAGTGGGGGCAAAAGGAATCCTGACACCAGGTGTGCTGCGCATGCACTGCCATTTGCCTAATTCCCCATGGCACAGCATGGGTTGATGTTGTCCGAGCCTGGCACACATCGTGGTGCGATTGACTACTGCAAGTTCTGGATTGCAGGGTGGGAACAAAGTGTGCTGGACCACACGCCAGGTTCAGACGACATGCCAATGGAGGTTGTACACGCAGCACACCCAGGGGTAGAACCCACAGTAGCTTGTTCTCCTTATACAATCATCCAAACCCAGTTTTGGAGTAATTAAAAGACGCTTGCTCCTTGGGAGGAAAGCTATGGCAAACCTAGACAGCATAGTAAGAAGCAGAGACATCACCTTGCCAACAAAGGTCCGACTAATCAAAGCTATGGTTTTCCCAGTAGTAATGTATGGCTGTGAGAGCTGGACTATAAGGAAGGCTGAGCGCCGAAGAATTGATGCCTTCAAACTGTGGTGCTGGAGGAGACTCTTACGAGTCCCCTGGACTGCAAGGAGGTCCAGTCAGTCCATCCTAAAGGAAATCAACCCTGACTGCTCATTGGAAGGACAGATACTGAAGCTGAAGCTCAAATATTTTGGCCACCAAATGCGAAGAGAAAACTCTCTGGAAAAGACCCTGATGCTGGGAATGATGGAAGGCCAAAGGAGAAGGGGACGGCAGAGGATGAGATGGCTAGATAGCATCACCGATGCAATGAATATGGATTTGAGCACACTCTGGGAGAAAGTGGAGGACAGGAAGGCCTGGTGTGCTATGGTCCATGGGGTCACGAAGAATCGGACATGACTGAACGACTGAACAACAACAACAACATATGTGACCAGGACAGGGAGAACACTCATTTGCCTTTATGGATGTTAGGACATAGCTGACTTCAATGGACTCTATAGTATTGTGATATCATTTGGGATGGACAGATTCACCTGTGCCCAGCTTCCTCAGGTGCTTGCCAAGCTGCTGCTGCCCCACACCTCTGCTCCCAGCACCACACAAGCTTCTAGATGGCTCAGCAAGTGTCCCACAAGTGCCTTCATAGCGAGCCAGCCGGAGTTCCCACTGCTGCCTTCCAATGGCATGTTCTGTCCCCCTTGCAAGGAGGGAGTCAGGTGATTGGTGGGAGGCACTGACTGCCTGTCAAGCCTACGCAGCCTCTTTCCATACATGGAAGGAAACCATGCAGGCTTGACAGGTTGTGAGGGCAGGAGTTGCCCAGCAACAGCCTGTTTTCCACTCCTTGCAAGAGGGGAGAACAAGGTGTTGGCTTGCTAAGGGACTGGGCGGCTGCCTGGGTGAGCATGTCGGCTTGGCAAGCGGGTTGGGGGGGCATGAATGGGGGGTGTCCAATCCTTTCCCAGACTCTCGCAACATCCCTAGAAATCATTATGTTCAGTATATTGTCCATGATTAGCTGGGTTTGCCCAAAGAGGAAGAATGCTGGAGGCAAAGGATGCCAAAGCAGCGGCAGAGGGGTAAAGGAAATGACAGACAAATGGTGAGACTGAACAGTTGTAAACAGTCACATACACAAAAGGGCCAAAGCAGTTTTTTAGAGGGTTTTTTACTCCCCCCCCCCTAAAATCACTACTTTTGAGGCAAAGATCAACCTTAGAGATCATTTGTCTCAGTACTGATTAAAAGGTACAGTTATGATGAGCAAATTACTTATTATACAGGACTCCCTTTACTTATTTGGAGTGGGAGATTCATTCAGGACAGTCAAAAGCAAGTCCTTCTTCACATAGTGCATATTTAAATTATGGAATTTGCTTCCTCAAGATGTGGTGATGGTCACCAACTTAGATGGATTTAAAGGGGGATCAGACAAAATTTATGGAGGCTACTCGTCATGTTGCTACATCCAGGATCAGAGGCAGGGGGACCAAAAGCAGAAAAAAGGCCCTCATGTTCTTCTTGTGGGCTTCCCAGTAGCATCTTGTTGGCCATTGTGTGAAACAGGATGCTGGACTGGATAGGCCAGGAGAAGGCAAGCTGACTTTCTCCCGATGTTGTTGGCTACAACTCCCATAATCCCTGACTGTTGGCCATGCTGACTGGGGCTTATGGGAGTTGTAGTCCAAAGTATCTGGAGAGAACCAGCTTGCCAATTTCTGAGTTAGGCATTTGGTCTGATCCAGCATGGCACTTGTTATTTCTTTAAGGATTGGTCTTTTGCACAGGCTTTTCCACTAGGGCCCAGTTCTCACTGAAGTGATGAACCTAATGACCTGAATGCTCCTCCATACAATCAATCAATCAATCAGTCAATCAATCCTTCTGTATAAAAATGCTGAGCATGTCAAGGAGAAGTAGATGCTAGAACCCTTCTCCTGACAGCAAATATCAGGAATATCAGACCCAAAAAACAGACTGTTCTCCCAGCATGCAAGAGCAACTGCGTTCTACAATTTGCTAGCAAGTGCAGAAAGAATTGCTCAATGCCACATTCCTCTCTTGGACTATTCCAGCAGATGCTAAATGTTCTTAAATAGACACTGAGAGCTGATTCAGCAGTCACAGCAGGTTTTTCTCATGGTGAAGGGATTCTGTGTCTTTCAGAGGCAGAGCCTAGTCAGGGAAATGCTGGGGTCAGAATAACCCACTAACAAATCCATCATGCCCACTCAATGACATGGATTTAGGGTAAACAAAAGCTTACCATGAAGCGTTTGCAAGCTGTTTCATGGCTAACAAGAAGAAATGGATGTGCCTAACGAGTTAGGCAGCTGTAAATTATTTCCTTCCTGAATATTTAAAGGCTGTCTTTTGAAATGGGCTAAATAAGTGTAGCATGCTTCCTGCCTCACCCAGAATATCCAGATCCCTACCTGTGTGTTCTTGGCTTGGCAAGGAAAAGTGATATTTTAGGATTAGGAGTGTTATTCCATGTGCCGTGGATATAGTTAGTGAGCAAGAGGTGGTCTGTGGCAACCCAGTTTTGTGGGATCAGTTCCAGTTTCTTCCTTCTGTGGACAAGGTGCTTTCATTTGTAAGGCTGACCACCTGCTTACTTGATCCTTGCCCATCTTGGCTCATTATGGGCTGCAGAAAGAGATTGGGTGAGGGGATCAGGGTGGTGGTGAATGCCTCCCTTGAGGAGGGAGTGATAAGACCACTCTTAAAGAACCCCTCCTTGGATCCCCAAGTTCTGAACAACTTTCACCCAGTCTCAAATCTGCCATTTTTGGGCAAGGTGACTGAGCGGGTGGTGGTGATGCATTTGAGGGCACACTTGGAAGAAGCTGATTATCTAGATCCATTTCAGTTGGGCTTCAGGCCAGGGCATGGGACAGAAACGGCCTTGGTTGCCTTGGTGGAGGATATGAGGAGGGCTCTGGATAGGGGTGAATGCTCCTTCCTTGTTCTCCTCAACCTCTCAGCAGCTTTTGATACCATTGACCATGGTATCCTCCTGGACTGCCTGGAGGGGTTGGGCATTGGACACACCACATTGAGGTGGTTCCGGTCCTTCCTCTCCGGCAGGTACCAGAGGGTAGCACTGGGAGAGGAGGTTTCAGACCCGTGGCCACTACCTTGTAGGGTGCCACAGGGTTCCATCCTCTCCCCGATGCTATTTAACATCTATGTGAAGCCACTGGGGGCTATCATCTGGAGGTTTGGGGTGCGGTGTCATCAATATGCGGATGACATGCAGCTCTACCTCTCGTTCAAATCTTCAGCAAGGTTGGCTGTAGAATCCCTGTCCAAATGTCTGGAGATGGTGAGTGGCTGGATGGGGATGAATAAGCTGAAGCTGAAGTTGAACCCTGACGAGACCGAGGTACTTTTGGTGAGAGACAAGAGGAGATTGGGGGATGTTGACCTGGTGTTGAATGGGGTACAGCTACCCTTGAAAGACCAGGTCCGCAGCCTGGGGGTCATTTTAGTCTCCCAGCTGTCCATGGAGGCTCAGGTGTCAGCTGTGAGCCGGATAGCGTTGTACCAACTCCATCTGATATGGCGGTGCTGCGCCCCTTCCTTCCCGACCATCTGCTCCCATCGGTAGTGCATGCCCTGGTCTCCTCTTGTTTAGACTACTGTAATGCGCTCTACGTGGGGTTACCCTTGAAGACGGTTAGGAAGCTGCAGCTGGTACAGAACGTGGCAGCTCGCCTGATTAAAGGCAGCTGCCGGCGAGATCACATCACTCCAGTGCTGAAGGAGTTGCACTGGTTACCAGTTGTTTTCTGGGCCAAATTCAAGGTGTTGGTTTTGACCTTTAAAACCCTATATGGTTCCGGCCCAGCCTATCTTAAGGAGCACCTCCAGCAACACCAGACAGGCCGCTTAACAAGATCAGCCTCAGATGGCCTTCTCTCTGTCCCATCAGCCAGGACAGCTGGGCTGGTGAGGATGAGGGAGAGGGACTTCTCTGTGGTGGCCCCCACTCTGTGGAACTCCCTCCCTAGGGAACTCCACCATGCCCCCTCTTTAATGAGCTTCCACTGCACATTAAAAACATGGTTGTTCAGGCAGGCATTTGGGGTTGGTTATGGTATTCTTATAATGTTTTTAATGTAGAATTTTTCTGTTTTAACTGTTTTGTTGTTGTACATCGCCCAGAGTAGCTGGATGACCAGCCAGTAGGGATGGCGGAGAATTTCTCCCCGAATCTTTGGGGGGCTGAGTGCCAACGCATTCGGCCCCCCGAAATCGGCGGTGAAATTCTCCACCCCCCCCCCAGGATGGGACTTACCTTTGGAGAACGTCCCTCCTGGCGGCGGGTCCCAGCGGCGGTTCGTCGGCCTTTCATCGGGGGCGGGGGCGTAGTCTACATAAATCTTTACGTAGACCACCGGGACCAAATAAGGAACGCAAATGGCGGCACCCATAGGGCGCCGCCATTTGCGTACGCGCTTTTTTTTTCCAGTCACCTGTGATAGGCTACGTAACGATTTATGTAGCCTATCACGGCTGACTTTGGAAATCTAGCCGTGATAGGCTACGTTAAGCGTTACGTAGCCTATCACGGTTTTTTTTTTTTTACTTTTTGTTTTGCGGCCGGGGAGACGGGGCACTTCTCCCCGGCCTGAATTTCGGCCGGGCGAGGCAGGACGCCTCCCCTCCCTCGCCTGAACTTCGGGGGGAGAAGCGAAGCACCTCCCCCCCCACCGCGAAGCACCCCTGCGAAAAGGTAAGTGACTTTCATACATCCCTACCAGCCAGATGGGCGATTAATAAATTTAATAAATGAATAAATAAATAAATAAATAAAAATATTTTAGAGTTCTATAAAACTAGGGCTGTGCACGGACCGCCTGCTTCTCTTCCAATGATGCTTCGGACCTTCCTAATCTGCCCTGCTTTGACTCGGACTGATTTGGACCCCCTCTGCTTCGACGCAGTTCTGGATCCAAAGTGAGATTCAGATGTCTGGACCACTCGGTTTGGGTGTTTTCCCATTGACTTGCATGGGAAAACACAAATGGCCATAATTTTTTCAGTTTTCATAATGAATACATGAAACTTGGCGGCCTCTCTGCTGACATGAGGGGGATCCAACATGTCCAATTTCAGACAGCTTGGCCCAGGACTTTTTGTGCTAGGTGCAGCTGAAATTTGAGTTTCCCCCTCAGTTCCCCCCTCAGCTGAAATTTGAGTAAACCCCTAAAACTCTCAGAGCAAGGAGTGTTACCTCTCAGCGCCACACCGCCACTGCCTCCAGCCTGCTTGGCTGTCTATGGCCATATTTCCACAACAATGGAAGAAGTTAATAGAGGAGTGCTGGGTTTTAATTTAAAAGGAACCAGCTTTGCTGAACTTTGGTCCATGCAGGGCTCCATGAGCAGGTTCTCTGTGCCAGTAAAAATTCCTTCACAGAACATACTCCCTGGTGGGAGTGGGGGGTGGAGTGAACTTCATCTGACTGGCAGGGGCTGCTCAACCAATACGAGAGGCTTCCCTCCTCTCCCCCACTTTCTCCTTTCCCCTGAAAGTGCAGAGGCACCTGCATTTCAGGAGCAAGCCTCATTGACCACAATGGGAGTTACTTCTGAGTAGACACACAGATGCTTGTGCTGGGAAAGAGAGGAGTAAACACAAAGGGGACTGGATAAAATGAGGATCCGTAAAATCAAAAAGGGATGGTCATGATTTCATATGATTTTTAAAGGGGAGACTCAGAAAACCACCATCTAATCACAAAGTGCATCTAACTCTCTGGACTGAATCAGAAAAATCACAGATCCACCACTTGTGGGTGCAGCCATGGCTCAAAAACTT
Source organism: Heloderma suspectum (assembly GCF_057233095.1). Taxonomy (NCBI): domain Eukaryota; kingdom Metazoa; phylum Chordata; class Lepidosauria; order Squamata; family Helodermatidae; genus Heloderma; species Heloderma suspectum. Next base: position 10,669,864 of record NC_139461.1, read on the forward strand.
GGATCCTTGCAGGGATCCTCTGGTTCCATATGATTTTTGCAGAGCAAATCCCCTGAACCACCATCCCATCACAGAGCACATCTGACTCGATGGACTGAACCAGAAAAATCATGGATCCACCGCTCGTGGGTGCAGCCACAGTGGGGGGGGGGAAATGGATTGGAGGCAGGGGTCCTTAGGGATCCTCATGATTTTTACAAGAAAGATACCCCCAAATGCCATCATATCACAGAGCACATCTATGCCCGTGGATTGAGTGACAAAAAGACATAGATTTGGGGGCTTCATAGGACCGTCATGTTATAAAGCCATGCATAAGATGCCCAATACAATATGGATCTTCTGATTTTTTACATTGGGTCCCCCCCCACTCAACCCCCTCCCCCATCAAAGCACAAAACTCATCTTTGTCCAAGTATGCACACTAAGAATCCCAGATCTGCTGCTTCCCAGCAGATCTTCTGCTCCACCTCAAATGGTGTGAAAAGTCATGAAATCAAGAGGATCCCTGCCTCAGAGCTCTGTTTTTGCACTGTGGCTGTACCCACAAGTGTGATTTTTCTGGTTCAGTCCATGGAGGCAGATGTGCTCTGTGGTTTTGGGAATCTCCCCTTTAAAAATCATATGAAATCAAGAGAATCCCTTTTTTGATTTCATGGATCCTTGTTTTACTTTCTTCCAACACTAAGATGGAAACCAGCCCCAGTTTAAACCCTCCGGATCTCTGTAATGAAGGGGCACTGTCAACTGAGAGGGTACATTGATGGTGGAAACACCCCCAAGGACTGCTCGCTATTTCCTGCTCACGAGGAGTGGCGGGGACATGCTCCATGCTGCTGGTCAGCTATTCTTGACAGCAGACCAGATAGGAGGAGGAGGAGGTGTTCCATGCTGCTAGCTGTCTCCTGCTCATGAGGAGGAGACAGCTAGTGAGCGGCAGGGATGTTCACCTCACTTCCTCCTCCTGCCTGGGTGATTCACGGCACTTTTGCATTTAAGTCTATGTGCACAGACTTCCAATCTATGGAAGCCAGAGGGACCAGTGAGCAGAGCAGAGGCTGGGTGTGTGTGTTTCTCACTTCTCTCATCCCTAAATAACACCACCAGAATGATGTCTGTCTCTGAAATGCAGATGTTTGTCTCCAGTCATTCAATCTTCCCCCCGCTCCTCCACCACTGTCTTTGACTGGAAATTTCTGGGTTATGTTCGGCCCTGATTTGGCAACTATAGTTCCCATTTGCCAAAGCTCCCTCCCTCCCTCCCTCCCTCTTCTTCAACCCCTTGTTGAACTTTTTGAAGTTGATACTTTTTGCACTAGGCTGTCTGGGTTGCTCAGAACGACTCACCGAGTCAGATGAGGGGCTTCGTACACAAGTTGCTTTGCTCTGGGATGCTATTCTTGCTATTCTGCTTTGCCTCATACCTCCAAAACAACTTGCTTTGACTCATTATCCGGGCTTCAGATTGAAGTGGTGCACAGCCCCATATAAAACATTCCCATGAGACAATACTCTCTTTGTCTTTTGCAACATTTTTCAGTCATCCACAAAGTAATTTCATAGAATCATAGAATTATAGAATCATAGAATGGTAGGGTTGGAAGGGGACTACAAGACCATTGAGTCAACCCCCTGATCAATTCAGGAATCCAAGTCAGAGCATCCCTGACAGATGGCTGTCCAGCCTCGTCTTTAATGCCTGCAGTATGGGAGAGCCCACCACTTCCCTAGGGAATGGGTTCCATTGTCATATTGCTAACAGTCAGGAAGTTTTTCCTGAAGTTCAGCCGGAATCTGGCTTCCTGTAACTTGAGCCCATTATTCCGTGTCCTGCACTCTGGGATGATCCAGAAGAGATCCTGGCCTTCCTCTCTGTGACAGCCTTTCAAGTACTTGAAGAGCGCTATCACAACTCTCCTCAGTCTTTTCTTCTCAAGGCTAAACATGCCCAGTTCTTTCAGTCTCTCTTCATAGGGAAGAGAAACATAGGGCTTTGTTTCCAGTCCTCTGATTATCTAGCCCACTTTGAGCTAGTTTGCTAATCAGGATATCATGGGGCGCTTTATCAAAAGCATTTATTTATTTATTGCATTTATACCCCGCCTTTCTCCCTCTCGCAAGGAACTCAAGGCGGCTTACATTATCCTCCTCCTCACCGTTGTATCCTCACAACAACAACCCTGTGAGGTAGGTTGGGCTGAGAGTCTGTGACTGGCCCAAAGTCACCCAGTGAGCTTCCATGGCCAAGTGGGGACTAGAACCCGGATCTCCCGGCTCCCAGTCCGTCACTCTCACCACTACACTACACTGGCTTTCCATTGCATTGCTGAAGTCGAGGTATATTATGTCCACAGCATTCCCACAGTTCACAAGGGAGGTTACCTGATCAAAAAATGAGATCAGATTCGTCTTGACAAATCCATGTTGGCTTCAAGTAATCACTGCATTGTTTTCAAGGTCCTTACAGATGGATTGCTTTATAATTTGCTCCAGAATTTTCCCAGGGATTGCTGTCAGATAGTGTTGTACAAACCCCCCACTTTCCAGTCCAGGGGAGGTTCGCAGAGGGGCCATTTGTGCCGCTCATGGCCCCTCGAAATCCTCCGGAGTGGCTCTGCATCCGGAGGATTTCACAGAGCACTCCGTAGCACTCCGGCTCCCTATACCAGGCAATATGCTAATGATGGCTGCCATTAGCCTATCGTTGGGAGAAATACAGATGCAAATGGCATATTGTACGCCACTTGCAGCTGTAAAGCACTGTGTTTGACCTAAATAAAGCCATAAACAGCTGCGATCAGGTCAAAGTCAGGGCTTTACGGCCACAAGTAGCATCCAATATGCTGTTTACATCTGTATTTCTCCCAGCGATAGGCTAATGGCAGTCGCCATTAGCATATCGCCTGGTCTAGGAAGCCCAGAAGTTGCTCTGTGCAAAATCCTCTGGAGCCAGAGGTAAGTGAAGCTGCTCTGCCATGGATTCTGCCGCGGATCTTTGGAATCCAGCCTCATTGGAGTCTGCGGAGGATTTCTCTGCCACGCCACCCCTAATATCAGACTGACTGGTCTGTAGTTCCCAGGTTTCTCCTTTTTGCCCTTTTTGAAGATTGGGACAACATTACCCCTCCTCCAGTCCTCTGGCACTTCACCCATCCTCCATGATATCCCAAAGATAATAGACTGTGGTTCTGAGAACTCTTCTGCCAGTTCCTTTTTTACTCTAGGATGTAGTTGATCTGGCCCTGGAGATTTGAACTCATTCAAAGTAATTAGGTTTTCCTTGACCATATGCCTATCAATCTCAAGTTGAAATCCTGCCCTTCAGCCTGTATTTTGCCTTTGCCAGAGGGCTCATTGACCCCCTTTTGGGAGAAGACTGAGCCAAAGTAGGAATTGAGCACTTCTGCCTTTTCCTTGTCATCTGTTATCATTTTGTCATCCTTATTTAATAGTTAAACCACCATATATTTCCTCTGTCTTTTACTATGCACGTATCTCAAGAAAGCCTTTCGTTGCTTTTAGTCTCCCTCACTAACCTCAGCTCATTCTCAGCCTCTGTCTTTTACTATGCACATATCTCAAGAAAGCCTTTCATTGCTTTTAGCCTCCCTCACTAACCTCAGCTCATTCTCAGCTTTAGCCTTCCTGATGCCATCCCTGCAATTCTGTGCTACCTGCCTGTACTCTTCCTTTGTTGCTTGGCCTTCTTTCCACTTCCTATATGTGTCCTTTTTTGTTTTCAGGTCACCCCAAAGCTTTTTGTGAAGCCACATTGGCTTCTTCTGTTGTCTCCCATCTTTTTTTCTTGTTGGAATTGTTTGTAATTGTCCCTTTAGAATTTTCTTTTTAAAAAACTCCCACCCATCTTGGACTCCTTTCCTTGTTAGAGTCGCTTGCCATGGGACCTTACTGATCATAGTTCTGAGTTTATTAAAATCAGCTTTCCTAAAATCCAGGGTATGTGTTTGGCTACACTCGGCTTTTGCTTCCTTTAGAACCAAGAACTCAAGTATAACATAGTCACTTTCCCCCAGAGTTCCCATAACTGCTACTTTATCCAATAAGTCATCTCTGTTGGTTAGGACAGCTAATCCTCTAGTGCCTTCCTCCACTTTCTGTAGGTGGAAATTATCAGCAACACAAGTCAGGAATCTCTTGGAGGGGCCATGTTTTGCACAATTTGTCTCCCAACAAATATCGGGGAAATTGAAGTCCCCCATTACTACTACATCATGCTTCCTTGAAACATCAGCTATTTGCTTTTCAAAAGTTTCATCCTCATCTCCTCCTTGATTGGGTGGCCAGTAGTAGACTCCAACCACCAGGTTCCTTGTATTCTTTGCATTTGCTCCATTTATTTCAACCCAGATGCTCTCAATGGGGCTACCAAGCTCATCCTCCTGTATTTTTGTGCAGAGATACGTATTTTTCACATATAGTGCAACCCCACCTCCCTTTCTGTTCCTCCTGTTCTTTTTGAACAAGTTATATGCTTCACTTGCTGTATTCCAGTCATGGGAGTCATCCCACCAAGTTTCAGTTACACCTATCAAGTCATAATTTTCCTCCTGTATTAAGAGTTCAAGTTCATTCTGTTTGTTTTCCATACTCTGGGCATTAGTGTTTACTGTGGTTTTAATGTTTTATATATTTTGTATTGTTTTATTGTGTGCTCTTTGGTCTGAATTTTTGTGAACTGCCCAGAGAGCTCAGGCTATTGGGCAGTATAGAAATGAAATGAAATAAACAAACAAATAAATAGTGTGCTTCATAGTCTGGCCTTCTTCCTACATGTTTGTGAAGACTATTATTGGGTGCTATTAGAGCTGTTCTCTCCATTGAGGTGCATGAGCCTTCAACCATTGTTACCCCCAACTTTATGTCTCCCTCCCCTGTAGGATTCACTGTAAAGTCTTCCTGATGAAGTTCTTCATGCTGTGGCCAATCACATTCTTCCCAGCCTTTGTGAGGTGCAACCCATCCCTTTCCAACAGTCCATCTTCTAGGAAGTATAGCCCGTGGTCCCAGAATCCAAATCTTTTGCGCCAGCACTACCTTCGTAGCCAGTCATTCACCCAAAGTATTTTTCTTTCCCTTTCTGTCCCTCTTCTAACTATTGGAAGGATGGATGAGAAAACTATCTGGGCCCCAAAGTTCTTGAGTTTCCTTCCCAAAGCTTCAAAGTCTGATGTGATTTCTTCGTAGCTCTGCTTGGCAGTATCATTTGTTCCCACATGAATGAGAAGAAAGGGATACCTGTCAGTGGGCTTTATGAGTGCAGGCAAACCTTCAGTCACATCTCTTATCCATCCTCCTGGTAGACAGCACACCTGGTGAGTCCATGGGTCTTCGTGACATACTTGGGTTTCGATCCAACGCAGCAAGGAGTCTCCCACTACTACCACTCTTCTCTTCTTGTTGTTGTAGGCCTTGGTTTCATCTCCTCTGCTTGACTGACCTTCAGCCTCATTCAGGTTCCCCTGTAATTCTTCCTCTGCAGGCTGTCCTCCAGTCTCATCCGCAAGTACCTGGAATCAGTTTCAGAGCTCCACTGCTTCCACTGGGGCAGAGTGGCTTCTAGTTCTTCTGCTCCTATCTGTCACCCTTTTCCAAGGAGTATGCTCTACTTCATTTGTCCTCACCTCAGCAGTTTCCTCTTCTGCCTCAGCTTGCTGTTGCTCTTCTAGCTTCTGTTCTTCACTTTGCTGCTGTAGTTCCACCATTCTGTCCAGGAACTCTTCATGTTCTCTTATTTCCTGGAGAGTCAACATTCGCCGCTCCAGTCCACTTACTTTTTCTTCCAGCATCGTGATCAACTTGCACTTGTTGCAGGTGTAGCCCATGTTGTTCTCAACCAAGAAAACAAACATGGCACAAACACTGCAGGTCACCACCACTGGAGAGCCTTGTCCTTCCATAGCCTCTATTCCCTTTTTGTGTCTAGCTTTCTGATTGTTCTAGAGTAGCCTGTGTCTGGTCCTCCACTCACTGGAGGTTAAAAGCAGAGTCCCACTGGTATGGAAGTGTGTGTTACAAGAAAAAGAAATTTAAAAAAATGAAAAAAAAAGAAAAGAAAAAGAAAAAAATGAGCATCTGAGTCACTCTTTCTAATAGCAAATAGGTGGTGAGTATTAATAGGATTATGTACTTCTTCACGTCTCTCAGCTTTTCTCAATTTCTGGAAATGCTGACATCCTTTAAAAAGTTCTTTCAGAATGATGTTCTTTCAAAATGACACAATTAGTTATTAGAGCTGAGCCAAAACTACTCATCATTTTTGTGAATATTTTTGGTACTGGCAAAACACAGGAATATAGGAAGCAGCCTTATACTGACTCAGTCCCTTAGTCCATCTAGCCCAGTACTGTCGACACTTACTGGCAGCAGCTCTCCAGGGATTCAGGCAGGATTCTTTCCTTGACCTACTAGGAGAAGCCAGGGATCGAACCTCAGACCTTCTACATGCAAAGCATGTGCTCTATCATACTGAGCTATGGCCCCTCCCATAACCCATCCCTCCTCTTGGTCATGTTTTAAAAATAATAATTCTATAGTTAACGTACATGGAGCTCTCCTCCAGTGATGTCCTCACATCTAGGGATGTACGAAAGTCACTTACCTTTTCGAAGGGTGACATTCGCGGTGGAGGGGAGGTGCTCCATCCCTCCCCCCGAAATTCTCCCCGGCCAGCTCCGTTCTGCAGCGACTCCGCAGAGTCGCTGGCCAGGGCCGTCCGCAGCTGGACATCCAGCCGCTGGGCAGCCTGCACAGGGACGCAAATGGCGGCCACCATAGCCGCCATCATTTGCTTCCCTGTATTTTGCCATGATATATTTATATATATAGATATATATATATAGATATATATATATATCTATGTATATATTTACATAGCCTATCATGGCAAAAAAAAAAAAAAAAGGGAACGCAAATGGCGGCGGCTAAAGCAGATGCCATTTGTGTTCCCTTTTTTTTTGCCGTTATGTAAATATTTACGTAGCCTATTACGACAAAAGACAGGGGCACAAATGGCAGCCACTACGCCATTTGCACCCCTGTCTTTTGCCATGATAGGCTACGTAAATATTTACGTATCCTATTACAGCAAAAAAAAAAAAAGGGGGAACGCAAATGGCGTCGGCTATAGTGGCCACCATTTGTGTTCCCTTTTTTTTTTTTTTTGCCGTGATAGGCTACGTAAATATTTACGTAGCCTATCACGGGCTCCGCAGGGATGCAAATGTAAGTATTTACGTAGCCTATCATGGTAATAATGAAGAAGCGAATGGCGGCAGCAGACGCTGCTGCCATTCACAAAGCAGCGCGAACAGCAGCAGGTGGTGCTGCTCCATTTCACGTGCCTTTCGCGGGGCGGGGGGGCGGGGGGCTTTATTCCACCACAGATTTCAGGAGGCCGAATGCACTGGCATTCAGCCTCACCGAGATCCGTGGCGGAATTCTCTGACATCCCTACTCACATCACTAAACTTGACTGGCTATGTAGCAGTGTGATGTCACCCAGTTCACTGCACATTCCCTGTTATGGTAAGATCACAAGCATTACTAATTCTGAAATAAAGCAGCAGATAAGGGGTTGGCAGTGGAATGGCCCAGGGCAGTAATAATAAATAGAAGAAGTGATAGGCTGGATCCAGACTATGTCAGCTGCACTTAGTACCCACTGAAATCAATGGGATTTATGTTAGTCAATACTAATTTTTCACATTGATTTCAATGGGACCTATGCAAGACTAACTTAATCTGGATCTAACGCACTGTCACCAAAAAGGATTGCGAAAAGTGAAGGTTTCACAAAACTGCAAGTATCTACTTGAAAACTGAAAATGGAGAACATTTGTGTCACTCTTGCTAGTAAGCAGTAAGGATATGAATCTGAAGGACAGGAAGGCCTGGCGTGCTATGGTCCATGGGGTCACAAAGAGTCGGACACGACTGAACGACTGAACAACAACAAATATGAATCTGATTCCACCAAAGCCTGAGCTGAATCCAACCCCCTTCAGACCATTTCTGGTCTCCCCAAAGTAAAGTGGAATTCCCTCTGGAGTGACCAGAACTGAACCGTGACCTGGACAAGTTTTCATCTTGAGATTCAGCCTTTCAAAACATAGACATTCTATCTCCTCTCCAAACAGCACATAAGAAGAGCCATGCTGAATCAGAACAAGGGTCCATTTAGTCCAGCATTCTGTTCACACAGTGGCCCACCAGTTGCCAACCAGGAACCCACAAGCAGGATACGAGCACAACAGCACCCTCCCACCCATGTTCCCCAGCAATTGGCACACATAGACTCACTGACTCTGGTACTGGAGGTAGCACATAGCCATCGGGACTAGTAGCCATTGATAGCTTTTTCCTCCAGGAATTTGTCCAACCCCCTTTTAAATTGGTCACCATCACTACATCTTGTGGTAGCTAATTCCATAGTTCAACTATGCACTATGTGAAGAAGTACTTTCTTTGATCTGACCTGAATCTCCCACCAATCACCTTCATAAGATGACCCTGGGTTCTAGGATTTTGAGAGAGGGAGAAAAATGTCTCCCTTTCCACATTCTCCACACCATGCATAATTTTGTAGACCTTTGTCATGTCTACCCTTACCCTCCTTTTTCCAAGCTAAACAATCCCAGCTGTCATAACCTTCTCTCATAGGGGAGATGCTCCAGCCCCTTGATCATTTTAGTTGCCCTTTTCTGCACTTTTTCCAGCTCTACAATATTTTTGTTTAAGGTGTAGGGACCAGAACTGGACACAGTATTCTAAGTGTAGTCGCACCATAGATTTGTATAGGCAGTATGATATTGGTCGTGTTATTCTCAATTCCTTTTCTAATTATTCCTAACATGGAGTTTGCCTTTTTTACAGCAGCTGCACACTGGGTTGATATTTTCATAGAGCTGTCCACCACAACCCCAAGATCTCTTTCTTGGTCAGTCATCACTAGTTCAGATCCTATCAGGCTATTCTTGAAGTTAGGATTTTTGGCCCCAATGTGCATCACATTACACTTGCTTACACTGAACCACATTTGCCATTTAGATGGTCATTCTCCCAGTTTGGAGAAATCCTTTTGGAGCGCTTCACAATCCCTTTTTGTTTTAACCACCCTAAATAATTTGGTGTCATCAGCAAACTTGGCCATGTCACTGCTCACTCCTAATTCCAGATCATTTAGGAAGAGTTTGAAAAGCATTGGTCCTAGTACGGATCCCTTTGGGACCCCATTATTTACTTCCCTTCATTGGGGGAATAGCATTTTTGGGTTTTGTATCTCTAAAATACTGATGATGCAAGGTGTGCAGTTGAGTGACTGATGTGGGCTAGGGATGTACTAAACAACTTACCTGTTTCATTTCGTGACATCCGCTGGGGGGGGGAGGCGCTCCGTCCCTCCCCCTGAAATCCTCGCCAGCCATCTCCACTCCCAGCGACTCCACAGAGCCGCTGGCCGGGGCTGCCTGCAGCGACATCCGGCCGCTTCTGGGCTGTGCAGGGATGCAAATGGCAGCCGCCGTAGCCACCACCATTTGCGTCCCTTTTTTCCCCCATGATAGACTACGTAAATATTTACATAGCCTATCACGGCAAAAAAAGGGAATGCAAATGGCAGCAGCTACGGCGGCCGTCATTTGCATTCCCTTTTTTTTGCTGTGATAGACTATGTAAATATTTACGTAGCCTATCACGGCCTCCTCAGGGACACAAATGGCATCCCTGCATTAGCCATGGTAGGCTATGTAAGTATTTACGTAGCCTATCATGGCAAAAATGGGGAAGCGAATGGCGGTTACAGACACAGCCACCATTCGCAAAGCAGCGTAAACGGACCAGGTAGGCGCTCCGTTTCGTGCACTTTTTGCCAGGTGGTGGGGCGGGGCGGGCTTCATTCCACCATGGATTTCGGGGGGCTGAATGCACCAGCATTCGGCCTCACTGAGATCCGTGGTAGAATTCTCCGCCATCCCTAATGTGGGCACATTTTACCAGCAGCTTCAACTGCCTTGCTTTGGGTGAGGGATTGAGTCATAATAAATATTTTCTTTCTCTCTCATTTCTTTCAGTTGCAAACTTGTGATATAACAAGCAAGTAGGACTTGAGAGGATGTGTGCTGCATTGGTTGGGATGGAGTTCTATTTGTTCATGATTTCCAACCCTTTCCTTTCTCCCTTAACTCAGTCCTCTCAGACCTTTTCCTGCAGTTGTTTTCTTTTTCCTTCGAGGTTCCCTACTCTTCTCTCTCCTCTCTCCTCTCTCAGGTCCGTCTAATCAAAGCTATGGTTTTCCCAGTAGTAATGTATGGCTGTGAGAGCTGGACTATAAGGAAGGCTGAGCGCCGAAGAATTGATGCTTTCGAACTGTGGTGCTGGAGAAGACTCTTACAAGTCCCATGGACTGCAAGGAGGTCAAATCAGTCCATCCGAAAGGAAATCAACCCTGAGTGCTCATTGGAAGGACAGACACTGAAGCTGAAGCTCCAATATTTTGGCCACCTAATGCGAAGAGAAAACTCTCTGGAAAAGACCCTGATGCTGGGAAAGACTGAAGGCAAAAGGAGAAGGGGACGGCAGAGGATGAGCTGGCTAGATAGCATCACTGATGCAATGAATATGAACCTGAGCACACTCCGGGAGAGAGCAGAGGACAGGAAGGCCTGGCGTGCTATGGTCCATGGGGTCATGGAGAGTCAGACATGACTTAATGACTGAACAACACTCTTAACTTACCCTACTCTTTTTTTTCCCTTTGAAGTACCCTGCTCTTTTCTCTCCTCTCTCCTCTTTGAGGTACCCTACTCTTATCTTACCCTACTCTTTTTTTCCCTTTGAAGTACCCTACTCTTATCTTCCCTGTTGTTCTACTTTCTCATTTGTTCTTTGTTGTTGCTTGTGTGTGACTTTGTGTAGAATTAGGCAGTTGATCCATCTTCCCCTCCCCTCATTTGAAAATAAAATAATGTACTTGAATTTAAAACATGATTCACTGAATGAAGACTTGCTCTGGAGTGGATTTGTTCCTGTTACCTTCAGGGGAAAGCCTGGTTCAACTCAGGAAGCAACAGAACTGAAGTGGCCTGATTCTGCTCAGGCTTCAGGCTTCATCTGAAACAGATGCACATCCTACTATCTAGAGATCACCTTTGTTTTCTTCTGGCCAGTGGAGGCTGGTGGCTCTGATTTCAGCGTGGCTGTGCTTCCATTCTGGGTTTGAATTAGAACCAGCCAGAATTCTAAAGGAGCTATCCAAGGTGCTGAACCAATTTTGTGGGTAGGGTTCAGCCTGTTAGATAGCTCCTTTAGAATTCTGGCTGGTTCTAACACCCAGAATGGATTCATAGTCCCACCAAAATCGGACCCACAAACTTCCAGTGCTGCTGGCCAAAGCTTATCACTATTTTCCCAAGCTACTCCATAGCTCTAGAATCCTACCTGACAGTCATAACAATATGAAGCCACTGGCAGTCCTAAATTTGAAACCTGAAAAAATTATCTTTACCTCCCTAGAATATTTCTGAAATGATGTCCTGTCCTGGCAGGCTGCCTCCACCCAGAGCTGGTACCTGCTGTTACTGTCACTGCCTTAATGTCTTTGCACTTTGCAGAGAAGGAATGCTGGCCTGGGATTTTCTTAGAGGTGATTGCTTTGTGGGGGGAAAATAACTCTGGTTCTTGGTTCAGGAAACCTGACCCATCTCATTAGATTCACTAACTGGCTCATCAGTTTGTTAGGCACACACAATCGATTTGAGCTTTCCCCTCCTGATGTCAGTTGAAAATTCATTAGGAGAAGGAGTTTTGGAGCTCTCAGGATTGTTTTGTCTATAAAGAGCTGATATCCTAGCAAATAACAATGAGTGAGATACAACCAAACTGAAGCAATCTGATGCTAGATTGATTTCAATGAGAGTGTGCTCTTAGGCACATATTTTAATTTCTCTCACTGGAAACAATTTGACTAAAAGGTATGTCAGTTTTGCTTAGACTGTGTTGCCTGGATTGGGCTTGCCTGACATCAGAAATTTACAAAACGTGCATTTCAGTCAGTCCTTCTAACAGCAAACTCAGCTGGTGAGTGCCAATGGTACTGAAGCCAAAATGAAGGCTACTGAGAATCAAGAGGGAGGTGTCAGCATGCTGGGGGTGGAGGGAATCCCAAGGGTTGCAGAAGTGCAACAAATCCTACAGCTTTGGCTACATGCTGATGTCACTATGAGCAAACAATGCCGATATGAAGTGAGGGCATAGCTTCCTGGATTGATCAGATGGGTGATTCTAGCCATTCAGGAAGGTGAGGTCAAACAAACTCTATTCAATAAAATTATCCCCAAATGCGGGGGACCCTTTCATTTCAATCAAAATCATCACCATCACCATCTTCATTCGTAGACCATAAGAAGGGTGATGCTGGATCAAACCAAAGGCCTCTCAAGTCCAGCATTGTGTTCACACAGTAACCAGTGGCAGAAATTGGGACTCCTTTAAATGTTGACAAAAGTGTTTGTGAAAATCCAATCTCTCCTCCTTTAATGAAGCTGGAGCTTGAATACTTCATTAGCGATGGCAGATAATTTCTCCACGAATCTCCAGGAGGTCGAATGCCAACGCATTCAGCCCCCCGAAATTGGTGGAGAAATTCTCTGCCCCCCCCCCGGGATGGGACTTACCTCCTTCGAATGTCCCTTTCGGCGGCAGGTCCCGGCGGCATTTCGGCAGGGGCGGGAGCGGTGGCCGGTCTTCTGACCAGCTGCCGCCACCGCCATTACAAAGTAAAGTAAAAAAAAACCACAAAAAACGTGATAGGCTACGTAACGATTTACGTAGCCTATCATGGCTAGATTTTCAAAGTCAGCTGTGATAGGCTACGTAAATCTTTACATAGCCTATCACGGGTGACTTTGAAAAAATAAAAAAGCACGTACACAATAGGGGTGCACGAAAGTCCCTTACCTGTCCTCGAAGATTTTCGCAGTGGGGGGGAGGCGCTTCGCTGCTCCCCCCGTGAAGTTCAGGCCGGGGGGGGAGGCTTCCCACCTCGCCCGGCCGAAATTCAGGCTGGGGGGGAGGCTTCCCGCCTCGCCCGGCCGAAATTCAGGCCGGGGAGGAGGCGCCTCGCCTCGCCCGGCCGCGAACTAAAAAGTTAAAAAAAAAAACGCCCCCGTGATAGGCTACGTGACGATTAACATAGCCTATCACGGCTAGATCTGCAAAGTCAGCCGTGATAGGCTACATAAATCGTCACGTAGCCTATCACGGGTGACTTTAAAAAAAAAAAAAAGTGCGTACGCAAATAGCGGCCCCCATAGGGAGCCACCATTCGCGTTCCTTATTTGGTCGCTGTAGTCTACATAAATTTTTACGTAGACTACGGCGAAAATAAGGGCAACGCAAATAGCGTTGCCCTTATTTTCGCCGTTGTCTACGTAATCTTTACGTAGACTATAGCGACCAAATAAGGAACGGATGAAGACCCGCCGAACCGCCGTCCGGACCCGCCGCCGGGAGGGACATTCACCAAAGGTAAGTCCTGTCCCGGGGGGGGTGCGGGGGGTGGGGGGGTGCGGAGAATTTCCCCCCGAAACTTGTTCGGGGGGCCAAACACGTTGGCGCTCGGCCCCCCGAAGTTTCGGGGAGAAATTCTCCGCCAACCCTAGTACACAAATGGCAGCACCCATGGGCACCGCCATTTGCGTTCCTTATTTGGGCAGGGGTAGTCTACGTAAAGATTTACATAGACTACGGCGAAAATAAGGGCAACGCTATTTGCTATTCGACCGGCTGCCACCGCCACCATTGCAATAAAAGAAAAAAAAACAAAACCGCCCCCGGGATAGGCTACGTGACGATTAACGTAGCCTATCACGGCTAGATCTGCAAAGTCAGCCATGATAGGCTACGTAAATCATCACGTAGCCTATCACAGGTGACTTAAAAAAAAAAAGAAAAAAAAAGTGCGTACGGATAATACGCTATTTGCGTTGCCCTTATTTTCGCCGTAGTCTACGTAAAGATTTACGTAGGCTACAGCGACCAAATAAGGAACGCGAATGGTGGCTCCCTATGGGGGCCGCTATTTGCGTACGTGATTTTTTTTTTTTAAAGTCACCCGTGATAGGCTACGTGACGATTAACGTAGCCTATCACGGCTGACTTTGCAGATCTAGCCATGATAGGCTACGTTAATCGTCACGTAGCCTATCACGGGGGCATTTTTGTTTTTTTAAAAAAACTTTGGAGTTCGCGGCCGGGCGAGGCGAGGCGCCTCCTCCCCGGCCTGAATTTTGGCTGTGTGAGGCGGGAAGCCTCCCCCCTGGCCTGAATTTCGGCCGGGCGAGGCAGGAGGCCTCCCCCCCCCGGCCTGAACTTCGCGGGGGGAGCAGCGAAGTGCCTCCCCCCCACCGTGAACAAGCTTCGAGGACAGGTAAGTGACTTTCGTCAACCCCTACTCACCCCATCTCATGCCATGTGCCAGGTGTCAGACCACTGCTGGCCTCTTGACCCTGCTTGCCATGCCCGGCAAGCTGCTGGACAATCTGTGTATCCAGAGAGTGGTTCACAGCTGCCTGCTCCCTCACTGAGCCACCATTTTGTGTAAAAAATGGGAGCTTGGCTTTTTTTGTTAATAACCATTTACACAAATTGTGGCTGCAAAGGGGCCACTTACACAACATTACAGGCATAAATGGTCTATTTACACCTGTAATTATGTGTAAATGCAAGCACAGGGATCCACAGACTGGCATCCAGGTGGGGGGGGGGGAGCTGGAGAGAAATCACCAAGCTTTGAGCCCCAACTGGACACCCATGCCATCCCTAGCTGTAGCATGAAGGATATAAATGTATGTTTATAGCTGACAAGAGATGTGATGAGAGTTTGAAATAGTATGGAACAATCAATATTCGGAAGCAAGATAATGCAGATATTTGGAAGATGCTCATTATTCCTATGTAAGGCCTCCCTAAACATTGGTAACATGTACCGGGCACAATGCAAAGTTTGCTTAAGATTTCAAGGGGCTTAGCAGGGCAATCCTGTGGTCCTTGGGAGAACATTCCAAGAACCATTGGATATAGTGGGTTTTCCCTGACATGACCATAGACAGTGGTATCACCTTGCGAGGGGAATTCCAAATGGGGAACCTGCATCACTACTCCCACCCCTTGCAGCTGCCCCAGTAAGCTCCATGGCAGCTTCTCTTCTGAGATCGCTTAGAGCGGTGCTCTCCAAATGTTTTTGATCATGCACCCCTATCAGTGAAAAAATTTTGAGCATGCCCCCCAATATATGTATATTTATTTATAAATTATATGCATGTACTACTGTACTAATATATTAAATATATTATGTACATTATAAAACAGACCCCCAAAATTAAAATTAAAAAGGATGAGATAAAGATGAAATAAACAAGATTTTTAAATATTTTATTTTATTTTATTTATTAACAGTACAAAACCTTTTTTGCTCTCACTTACAAAATATTATTATTTATAATAATAATTTTTAGTGAGAGCAATGTGATTGAATATGCTTCATTATTTTTGAAAATCTTGGTTTAACACTTTGTGATACAGTGATTCAAAGGTTTGGTTCTAAATTCAGTTTGATACTTGGTTTTAATGGCTGTCATAGCTGAAAAAGACACCTCACAAAGATGCGTAGATCCAAATGGAAGAAGTGCATCATTGGCTGTGCTTACTAAATCATGAAACTTATTTTTCAGTCCTAATTATGCAAAGATTTTTGTTGAAATTCAGCTAGTAAATTTCCATGTTCCCTGATGTCAAACAGTTGTTCCTGCAAACTAATTGGAAGGTGTTGCATTTTTATATCTTTAACAAGTGGGTTCAAAACCCACTGAAACTCTTTGTTTGGAAGGTTTTTAAACAGGTTAGAAAATTCCATTTCCACGTTTTTCTACCTTGGAATATGGCTGACGCAGAGCTCATACCAGGAGTAGGAATGTCAGAGAATTCCGCCTGGATTTTAAATGGACTCGCATTCTGACAAATCCGGTCTGTGGAATCCTCCTTGGAACGGGGCGGCCAGGTCAACCCAGACCGGAGCTCACACGGACCCAACTTTTTTTTCTCCACCAAAGGGCGGATTTTTCGAAAATAATTATGAAAATATAAAAGGTCAATCAGGAATGGAGGAAGAAAGAACGCAAGCGGCTGTACCCTTTTTACGAGGCACTTTCTGGAGGCTTTCTTTTACTGGGGCTGAGTCATCCATGGAAATCCTCCATCTTTTCTATTTATTTTCTGTGGAGGTCAGGTGAGGTGAGGTCAGGTGAGGTGAGGTGAGGTGACCGGAAGTTACACGGAGAATCCCCGCAAAGGGCTTTACTCTTATGGAGATGAAGGGTGCGCAGAGAGGATTTTTCAGCAGGAATTACAAAAATATTTATGTAAGTTCCAGAGCCGGAAAAAAAATGGGGGGGGGATCCGGGGCAAGCGGACAGCAGAACAGGGCAGCCTTTGGCTCTGCGGCATCCTCACGGAGTGGAGCTGCTGCGCAAGGATTCCGGGTGGGAGAAACGGATCGCCTCCCCCCCCGTGGATTCCCCACCGGAATGGGTGGTGGGGAATCTGTGCACCCCTAACCAGGAGTAGGAGTAGTGTAAGCACTGCCATTTTCTTGTTGCTCGCTTGTGCAGGCATTATTAGTATGACATTCAATCTGCGGTTTCTTTGCAGGACTCTTTTTTAGCCACTTGTCCATTTTTGTGAGGGTTAGCTTAGTTAAAACTAGATAATACAATCTGTAAATCCACTTAGCTGGGCACACGTTGTCGTGCGAGGCCACCATTGTCAAGTTGCGAGGAGGGGAAAGGTCTCCTTGCAAGGAGGGGAAAGGTGTGCTTGGCCAGGCTCCTGCCTGCGCCAGAGCCAGGCGTCCAGTCCTGGTCACCAGCTCCACACCCTGCGCACCCTGCTCAGAGTTCCCACTCCTTGGCTGACTGGTGGCTTGGCCTGGGCGGTTAACCCTCCCCACTCTCCTTCAGCAGGATGGCAGCTGAGAGGAAAGCACATCCTTTCTTCTTGGCTTCAATCTGCCAAAGGAGAGTGGAAAGGGTTAACCTCCCCCTGGGCTGTTAACCTTTCCCACTCTCCTTCAGCAGGATGGAAGGTGAGAGGAAAATGCCTGCTTCCTTCTCGGCTTCATTCTGAGAAAGGGCTGTGGGAAGGGTTAATCTACTTCCTGCTCTCCTTCTGCGATCTCTCTCTCCTGCTCTTGTTCTTGGAGCAAGCCACTGCTCCTTCCTCTGCTGTGTGTGGCAGAGACTGGCACAGTCGCTCTCAGTGACCATGGTAGAGGCAGGATTGGACTGGAGCCGAGAGAGAAACGCCATGGAGCTTCCCTCTCGGCTCCTGTCCCATCCTGCTACCACCACCCTCGCTGCACGCAATGGCAGCTCATAGGAGCAGCAGGAGGCTGCTCAATTATCAGGCAGCTTGAGCACCCTGGTGGATCGTCTTGTGCACCCCACTTCAGAGACCACTGGCTTAGAGGCCCATCCAGCTAAAACTACCTGCCAGGAGGAATGGGAGACAGGGCCTGGGATAGACTGAAGGCTCTCACCCCAGAGTCCAGTGTCTATAGGGTGCCAGTCTCTTAGGATTGCACCCCAAATGAACTGAAGGCCTTCAGTTACCCAGCCTGCAATCATTAAACGTGATGGAGGCACACCCATATAGTCCATTTTTCCATTGTGCACCAAATGTAACAAGTGAGGTGGGCTCTCCATTTGCATGTCAATATTGGCACTGAGTTCTGTGTGGGTGTGGAAGAAAATTGAAACTCAGCAGTTCGTTGAGTTCACGAGACACTTCCACCTGGATATCCTACATCGACAACATGTCTGTCAAGTGGCTTTACTTCCAGACATCCCTCTTAAAGCTTCAAGGAAGGAGATTCTGTACTCATATAGGCAACTTGCACATTTGACTTACAGTCATGACGGGATTCCAACTCATTTCCCCTGCATGAAGAGGAAACATCAGTTACTGGACTGTGCATGTTCCCCCCCCTCTCTCTCTCTCTCTCACACACACACACACAATTATTTGCAAGAGTATTTTCACAAGTATCTCAGTCTCCACCTGTCAGGAGTGCCCTAGCTGCCTGTTGCAGTCCCCACCAATAGCCAACTCAGGACCCAGACGACGAGGATTCTTTCCAAGGCTTTATTCCTTTATTCCTTTATGACTCTTTCAGAGACTAATCACTAGCGACTAAGCAAGGAACAGCACCGGGGAAAGATAGCAGAGTAGCCTAAGCTCCAGGTAAGGCAGTTGGTCCCCATTTGGAGAACCGCGGGAAGACTCTGAACTTATGGGCTAGGGAGAGATCCTCCCTCTTTCCCTTGGGTCCTCGGGACACAACCAATGTGTGAGCACCAAACTAGCAGAGCGCCTCCTTTCGGCGCCCTCCATCTGTCATTGCTCCCTGCGTCTGCATCGAGGATCCAGCAAGCCCCCCTCCAGCGCTCTCTCACTGCCAGGGTCACTATCTATCCCAGAAATGCTGGCAGGCAGGGATATACGAATCACTTACCTGTTCCAGTTGGGGCATCCGCTGGGGGGGGAGGCGCTCCATCCCTCGCCCCGGAATCCTCGCTGGGGGGGAGGCCGGCTCCAGCCGCCTGCAGCCGGACATCTGGCTGCTGGGCAGCCCTGCAGGGAAGCAAATGGCGGCTGTCGTAGCCGCCATCATTTGTGCCCCTGCAGTGAGCTGTGATAGGCTATGTAAATATTTACGTAGCCTATCACGGCAGGGGGAAAACCCCCCCAGTGTACACAAATGGTGGTAGCCGCCGCATTTGAGTATGCTGGGGTCCCCCCCCCCCCGCTGTGATATGCTATGTAAATACTTACGTAGCCTATCACGGCCTCCACAGGGACGCAAGTGGCATTCCTGCATTAGCCGTGATAGGCTACGTAAGTATTTATGTAGCCTATCACGGCTGAAGAAGGAGGAAGCAAATGGCTGCTGCAGGATGGCCGCCATTCGCACAGCAGCATGGACGGGAGCAGGTAAGTGCTCCGTTTCGCGTGCATTTCGTGGGGTGGGGGCGGCGAGGACTTCGTCCTGCGTGCCTTTCGTGGGTTGGGGGGACGGGGGCTTCGTTCTGCGATGGTTTTTGGGGGGATCCGTTGCAGAATTCTCTGACATACCTACTGGCAGGAGGAATCTCTGCCAGCTGCTGTGCTTGTGAGAGATGAGCATGCTCTTCTCCCACGGATTGCTGTTCTTCCTCAGAATCAGAACTGCTCTGGGGCTCTATTGGCTCAGTGTCCACCCTGACATCATCCCCGCTCCCATGAGGGCCCCCCCTTGTGCTCCTTCCCTGGGGCCCCGGGTTTGTGGGGGTACAGCTGGTGGAAAAGCCTCAGCAGCAACGAAGCATGCACATTTTCCGCGGGTTCCCAGGATCACTCATCTGGCCCGTACCCCTTCCAGTCCACCAGATATTGCAGGTGGCCGTGAGAAAGGCAGGAGTCCAGAATCTCCGCGAGCTCAAACTCCGCCTCCCCTCCACCAGCACTGGCGGCGGGGGGAGCCGGCTGAGCGATGAGGGTCACCAGAAACCAGGGGGGACAGCAAGGACCGATGAAAAACGGGATGGATCTTCATGGAGGGGGGGAGAGCCAGGCAAAAAGCAACAGGGTTAATCTGGGCCGTAATCTGGGAAGGCCCCATGTGGCGAGGTGCGGGCTTCCTTGCGGGCGAGTGAGAGGGCAGGTATTGGATGGACAACCAAACCCAGTCCTCCAGTTGCAGAGATGGACCCGGCTGGTGCCGCTGGTCCGCAGAGGCCTTGTAGGCTGTCTTGGCTAGCTTGAGGGAGTCCTGTAAGAAGTGGTGTACCGCTCGCAACTCCTCTAAAAACTCATGGGCTGCCGGCACCGAAGAGAGAGCTAGGGTGGACGGGAAAGCCTTGGTGTGGTAACCAAAATTGAGCGAAGTGAGCGAACGTTTCATCCATGAAACTGGTCGTAGCCCCAGAGTCCAATAAAGCTAGGGCCTCCACCCCACCCCACTGGGAGGAGCAGAGGTGAACATGCAATAGCAGATGGGAGGGTGGGGGCATTGCGGAAGGCACCCACCTGGTGGGGATCTGACCCCCACACTGGCGACCCCTAACAGACTTGGGGGGTAACCTAGTCAGGCCTGGGGATGAGTTGGAGGAGGAGGAGGAAGGAGAGGAGGGGGAGGCAGTGAGACTGCGGGTCTGGTGAGGCAGGTTTTGGCGAAATGTCCCAGCTTTCCACACTGAAAGCATTGGCGCTCTGCGCACCGCCGCTCTAGTGCCTCTGGTGGCAGCGGGGCTCAGCTAGCTCCCAGCTGCATCGGGGTCTCCTCCACCCCCACCGCAGGGGCAGGTGGTGGTGGAGGGGGCAGGAAACATGGGGGAATGGGAGGAGGGAAATCTCGGCCCCCAGCACCCCAACAGGTCTGCTGGCACCCCTCCAGCCAACTATCTATCTGGAGGCAAGTCTGGATGAGGTCCTCCAAAGTAGGTGGGCTAAGCGAGCGTGCCAATTCATCCAAGATCTCATCGTTCAGACCATCCAAAAACTAGGGATGGGGGAGAAATTCTCCCCGAAACTTCGGGGGGCCGAGTGCCAACGTATTCGGCCCCCTGAAGTAGTTTCGGGGAGAAATTCTCCGCACCCCCCCGCCCCGCCCCGGGATGGGACTTACCTTTCCCGAATGTCCCTCCTGGCGGCAGGTCCCAGCGGCAGTTCGGCAGGTCTTCGTCAGGGGCGGGGGCGGCAGCCGGTCTTTTGACCGGCTGCCGCCGCCACCATTCCAAGAAAAGTAAAAAAACAAAAACGCCCCCGTGATAGGCTACGTGACGATTAACGTAGCCTATCACGGCTAGATTTGCAAAGATTTGCATGATAGTCTACGTAAATCGTCACATAGCCTATCATGGGTGACTTTAAAAAAAAAAAAAAAAGCACGTACGGCTAATGGCGGCCCCCATAGGGAGCCGCCATTCACGTTCCTTATTTGGTCCCTGTAGTCTACGTAAAGATTACGTAGACTACGGCGAAAATAAGGGCAACGCTATTTGCGTTGCCCTTATTTTTGCCATAGTCTACATAAAGATTAATGTAGACTACAGCGACCAAATCAGGAACGCGAATGGCGGCTCCCTATGGGGGCCGCCATTTGCGTATGCACTTTTTTTTTTTTAAAGTCACCCGTGATAGGCTACGTGACGATTAACGTAGCCTATCATGGCTGACTTTACAGATCTAGCCGTGATAGGCTACGTAAATCGTCACGTAGCCTATCATGGGGGCGTTGTTGTTTTTTTAACTTTTTATTTCGCGGCGGGGCGAGGCAAGGCGCCTCCTCACTCATACCTCTGTTAAAAAAAAAAAACTTAAAATACTTAAAAAAAAAAAAAAGCACGTACGCGAATGGCGGCCCCCATGGGGAGCCGCCATTCGCGTTCCTTATTTGGTCTCTGTAGTCTACGTAAATCTTTACGTAGACTACGGCGAAAATAAGGGCAACGCAAATAGCGTTGCCCTTATTTTCGCCGTAGTCTACGTAAAGATTTACGTAGACTACAGCGACCAAATAAGGAATGGGAATGGCGGCTCCCTATGGGGGCTGCCATTATCCGTACGCGCTTTTTTTTTTTTAAAGTCACCCATGATAGCCTACGTGACGATTGACGTAGCCTATCATGTCTGACTTTGCAGATCTAGCCATGATAGGCTACGTTAATCGTCATGTAGCCTATCACGGGGGCATTTTTTTTTCTTTGATTGGAATGGTGGCGGTGGCAGCCGGTCAAAAGACCGGCTGCCGCTCCCGCCCCACACGAACACCCGCCGAACCACCGGCTGGACCCGCCGCCGGGAGGGACATTCAGCAAAGGTAAGTCCCGTCCCGGGGGGGGTGCGGGGGGTGGGGGTTGTGGAGAATTTCTCCCCGAAACTTGTTCGGGGGGCCGAACACGTTGGCGCTCGGCCCCCCGAAGTTTCGGGGAGAAATTCTCCGCCATCCCTAGTAGGAGCAGAGAGAGAAAAAAAAGAGGAATGGGGACCAAGCTGTCAGGAGCGCCCTAGCTGCCTCTTGCAGTCCCCACCAATAGCCAACTCAGGACAGAGACGACGAGGATTCTTTCCAAGTCTTTATTCCTTTATGACTCTTTCAGATACTAATCACTAGCGACTAAGCAAGGAACAGCACTGGGGAAAGATAGCAGACTAGCCTAAGCTCCAGGTAAGGCAGTTGGTCCCCATTTGAAGGGAAACCACGGGAAGACCCTGAACTTATGGGCTAGGGAGAGATCCTCCCTCTTTCCCTTGGGTCCTCAGGACGCGACCGCTGTCTGAGTGCCAAATGAGCAGAGCGCCTCCTTTCGGCGCCCTCCATCACTCGTCGCTCCCTGCATCTGCGTCAAGTGTCTAGCAAGCCCCCCTCCCATGCTCTCTCACTGCCTGGGTCACTATCTATCTCAGGAATGCCAACAGGAGGAATCTCTGACAGCTGCTGTGCCTGTGAGAGATGAGCACGCTCCTCTCCCATGGATTGCTGTTCCTCCTCAGAATCAGAACTGCTCTGGGGCTCTATGGACTCAGTTTCCACCCTGACACCACCTATGGTATTTTAGGTTCCCCCCCATCCAGCGCTGGCTCTTTGGCTTAGAAATGGAGATGAGCACCACCCCATAGAGTTGGACACGACTGGCTGGGGTCACCTTTACCTTTACCTTACCATCCCCAATAGGCACCGAAATATTTGTAAATAACCTCAAAGAAATACAGTAATGAGAGAAGCCATCCTGCAGTGATGGGAGAAGATCCATTTTTCAGCATCAGAACTTAGATTCTATCAAGGGTTTTGGGGTTGTTGTTTTTTTAGAAAACCTTGTGTTCATACCTCCAGGCAGAAATAATCAACATTGTTCCCATTAGAGGGAATGATTGCTCAAACATCTGCCAAAATGTGTTTAGTTTCTTTGGGGGCTGAACTAGGAAGACACACAGAAGTTGTGGGAGGGGGGCAGGGAGCATATAATTTGCTTTGAGATTTCCCTGTTGGTTCCTCAAAAAGACCCATCTCTCTATCACATCACTTTTGTTTCCAAAAGATGAGAAAAAAGACTCTTTCCCCAAATGGTAAAGTTTGCCTCAGTCTGAACAATTCAGAGCAATTTGTACTTTAATCATATGCTTGCTGATGTTACTATTTGCTATCCTAATTCAAAAAAAGTTATGTGCTCAGCAAAAGTTAATCACAGACAGGTATGGTTGAATAATTACAATCCATGTCAGTTTCACATGGATTTACCCCTAGATCCATTCTATCCTGTGTCCTTATTAATCTGCATTATATACAAACTTTCATGGATGGATGGATGGATAGATAGATAGATAGATAGATAGATAGACAGACAGACAGACAGACAGATAGATGACAGACAGATAGACTAACAAGAGAGTAACTTCAAAATATATTTAGAGCTAAATGTTTCAGCTTCCACCCTATCAGTTGCAGTGATGTTAAAAGGCAGTTTGGAATGCTGGGAAATGAAAATTCCTAAAGGGGGGGGGAACAGAGGTATGAGTGATATAATGTTTATGAATTGTCCTCCAGATTAAGACCATTTGGACTAAGAGTTCTGAGACTGTAGATCCAGAAGTGTTCCTTTCTGTCAAGCATGTCAGTGTTTTTTTGTTTGGTCAGTTGGAAGCAATTGTACATCTGAGAAACTATGTGCAGGTGAGTTAAAATGCCTTGCAACCAGGGATGTCAGAGAATTCCGCCATGGATCTCGGTGAGGCTGAATGCCAGTGCATTCAGCCCCCCGAACTCCATGACGGAACGGCCTGCCACCCCTGCCTTCCCCCGCAGATCCACCCCGGGATGAGACATACCTGGGGCAGATCTTCTGGGTGGTGGCGGCAGCTCTGGTGGTGGTGGTGGCGGCCGGTCTTCTGACCGGCTGCCGCTGCCGCCATTTGCGTTCCTTCTTTTTACCGTCTTAATCTACGTAAATATTTACGTAGACTATGACAGCAAAAATAAAGGAGAACTTTAAAGATTTACGTAGGCTAAAACGGTGAATGAAAAAGGGACGCAAATAGCGCCCGCTATGCTATTTGCGTTCCCCTTGATTTTCGCCGTCATAGTCTACGTAAATATTTATGTCGATTAAGACGGCCAAAAAGAAGGAACACAAATGGCAGCGGCCGTAGCCGCCGCCATTTGCATACGCAGTTTTTTTGTTTTGTTTTACCTTCCCAGAGCCCTCCGCGGCTGGAAATCCAGCTGCGGACGGCTCTGGCCTGGCCGGGCCTGGCCAGCTGCTCCGCGGAACTGCCGCGGAGCACAGCCAGCCATTTGAGGATTCCGGGGGGAGGAACGGAGCGCCTCCCCCGCCGGCCAGGATTCCGGGGGGAGGGACGGAACGCCTCCCCCCCATCAACATAATCTGCGAAAGGTAAGTCACTTTCGTACATCCCTACTTGCAACATGCTGTGTGTGTGTTTACAATTGAAAAAAACACACACACCATCTAGTGATATAAACTAACCAGTGTTGACAGACATTCTTGTTCACCTTCTCCTGTGAACTCCCAGTGTACATACGTAACAACAAACATAAGACTAAAGCGTTCATCATTACCAAAAGTGTGGCATGCACACAGCAGATTTATACACCATACTTCAGCTAAGCAGGGGATAGTTACCTCTAAAGTGGGTAAAATTGGCTCAAACAAGTATTTGAGCCCCAAATTACAGACTATATTGTTACACACATGCATTACAAAATTGGCTTGGGTAGTATACCAACCCCTTAACACATGGACTAGTTCTAATGGTCCTAACACAGAGATGGAGAAAGACAGAGATGGGGAAAATTAGTATTTGCCAAATAGAAAGTGAAAGGAGACACTATGGAAATGGGAAGGTAGAGCATTGGGAGATCATACCTCCAATGAAAGCTCAAATGCTGGTCAATGATAGTGTGGTCACTGAACTTGAGGATTTTGAGCATAACCTTACGGGCATGAGAAATGACTCAAATGAGCGCAATTGTACGGTAGCTTGAGCACTCTTTGGCATTGCCCTTCTTTGGAATTGGAATGTAAACTGACCTTTTCCAGTCTTGTGGCCACTGTTGAGTGTTTCAAATTTGTTGGCATATTGAGTGCAGCACTTTAACAGCATCATCTTTTAGGATTTTAAATAGCTCAGCTGGAATACTGTCATCTCCGCTAGCTTTGTTGTTAATAATGCTTCCTAAGGCCCACTTGACTTCACTCTCGAGGATGTCTGGCTCAAGTTCAGTGACCGCACTATCATGGCTATCAGGGACATTCAGATCTTTCCTGTATAGTTCTTCTGTGTATTCTTGCCACCTCTTCTTAATCTCATCTGCTTCTGTTAGGTCCCTGCCTTCTTTGTCCTTTATCATGCCCGCCTTTGCACAAAACGTTCCCTTGAGATCTCCGATTTTCTTGAAAAGATCTCTAGTCTTTCCCATTCTATTGTTTTCCTCGATTTCTTTGCATTGTTCACTTAAGAAGGCCTTCTTGTCTTTCCTTGATATTCTCTGGAACTCTGCATTCAGTTAGATATATCTTCCCCTTTCTCCTTTGCTTTTCACTTCCCTTCTTTCCTCAGCTACTTGTAAAGCCTCATCAGACTGCCACTTTGCTTTCTTGCATTTCTTTTTCTTTGGGATGGATTGAGTTGCTGCCTCCTGAACAATGTTACGGACCTCCATCCATAGTTCCTCAGGCACTCTGTCTATCAGGTCTAATCCCTGAAATCTATTCCTCACCTCCACTGTATTTTCATCAGGGATATGATTTAGGTCATACCTGAATGGTTTAGTGGTTTTCCCTACGTTCTTCAGTTTAAGCCAAAATTTTGCAACAAGAAGCTCATGATCTGAGCCACAGTCAGCTCCAGGTCTTGTTTTTATAGAGCTTCTCCACCTTTGGCTGCAAAGGACATAATCAATCTGATTTCGATATTGACCATCTGGTGATGTCCATGTGTAGTCTCACCTCTTGTGCTGTTGGAAAAGAGTGTTTGCTATGATCAGTGTGTTCTCTTGGCAAAACCCTGTTAGCTTTTGTCCTGCTTCATTTTGTACACCAAGACCATGCTTAACTGTTATCCCGGTGATTTCTTGACTTCCTGCTTTAACATTCCAATCCCCTATGATGAAGAGGACATTTCTTTCTGGTGTTAGTTCTAGAAGGTGTTGTAGGTCTTCATAGAACCGATTAACCTCAGCTTCTTCAGCATCAGTTGTTGGGGCATAGACTTGAATTACTGTGATCTGATGTTGAATGGTTTGCCTTGGATTTGTACTGAGATCCTTCTATCGTTTTTGAGATTGTACCCCAGTACTGCTTTTCCCACCCTTTTGTTGACATGAGTGCTACTCCATTTCTTCTAAGGGATTCTTGCCCACAGTAGTAGATATAATGGTCACCTGAATTAAATTCGCCCATGCTTGTCCATTTTAGTTCGCTGATTCCCAAGATGTCGATGTTCAATCTTGCCATCTCATGTTTGACCACCTCCAGCTTACCTTGATTCATTGATCTGACATTCCAGGTTGCTAAACAATATTGTTCTTTACAACATCGGACTTTCTTTTCACCCCCAGACACATCCACAGTTGAGTGTCCTTTTGGCTTTGGCCCAGCCGCTTCACTCTTTCTGGCACTACTTGGAAACACCCTCTGCTCTTCCCCAGTAGTATATTGGACACCTTCCAACCTGAGGGGCTCATCTTCCTGCGTCATCTCTTTAGCCTTGTGATATGTTCCATGGGGTTTTCTTGGCAAGAATACTGGAGTGGGTTGCCATTTCCTTCTCCAGTGGGACACATTTTGTCAGAACTCTCTACCATGACCTGTCTGTCTTGGGTGGCCCTGCGTGGCATAGCTTATGGCTTCACTGAGTTACGCAAGCCCCTTCACCACAACAAGGCAGTGATCCATGAAGGGGGAGGAGGAGGGGGAACTAAGCAAACAAACAGTGCCTTGTGAAAGAAAGAGAGAAGAGGAGAAAGAATAATAGAATGAACAGTAACATGGCAAGTGGGATAGATAAAAGGACAGGGCAGATAAATCAGGCAGAGAAAAGGACTTCTTCACACAGTGCATAATTAAACTATGGAATTCGCTATCACAGGATGTAGTGATGGCCACCAGTTTGGATGGCTTTAAAAGGTGACTGGACAAATTCATAGGGAAGGAGAAGGATCTTAATGGCTACTAGTCAAGATGGCCATGTGCTACCTCCAGTGCCAGAGGCAGTGAGCCTGTGAACACCAGTTGCTGGGGAACATGAGCGGAAGGGTACTGTTGCATCCAAGCCCTGCTTGAGCATTCCTGGCTGACAGCTGGTTGGCCACTGTGTGAACAGAACAATAGACTAGATGGACCCTTGAAGTCCTAACTAACAAGCTAAGCTGAAGTACCTACCAGCCACCTTTCTTGTAATGATGGCTATTGCTCCCTTCACACCTATACATGGGAAAATCATAAGAAGATAAGAGCAATGCTGGATCAGACCAAAGTCCATCATATGCTTCTATGATTCTAGTCCAGCATTCTGTTCACAC
Source organism: Heloderma suspectum (assembly GCF_057233095.1). NCBI lineage: Eukaryota > Metazoa > Chordata > Lepidosauria > Squamata > Helodermatidae > Heloderma > Heloderma suspectum. The sequence continues at coordinate 10,697,513 of NC_139461.1, forward strand.
AGTGGCTGACCAGCAGCCATGGGAAACCTAGTGCAGGACACTAGGTTAATCTCCCACCAATCAGCTTCATAGGATAACCCCGGGTTCTATTGTTTTGAGAGAGGGAGAAAAATGTCCTATCTACATTCTCCACACCATGCATAATTCTGTAGACCTCTATCATGTCTCCCCTTACCCTCGTTTTTTCCAAGCTAAACAATCCCAGCTGTTGTAACCTTCTCTCATAAGGGAGATGCTCCAGCCCCTTGATCATTTTAGTTGCCTTTTCCTGCACTTTTTCCAGCTCTACAATACTTTTTTTTAGGTGTGGTGACCAGAACTGGATACAGTATTCCAAGTGTGGCCGCACCATAGATTTGTATAGGGGCAGTATGATATTGGCAGTTCTATTCTCAATTCCATTTCTAATTATGCCGAATCTGATTCCAGATTACTGAAGAGATGATTGTATTATGCTGTAAAACTCCAGCTAGTACTGAATAAACATTGCCTTTTCTTTGCATTAGTCGGTAATGGCAGTCGCTCAGCCTGCTTTTATGATCTAAAAATGTAATTGCCGATTTGGGTTCCAACACTGTGGGACCTACTGCAGGAGGAAATTCAGGTATCTGAAGCTGTAATATTCTGTGCTCGAGGGGATGAGCTGTGTATGCTGGATTCCACTGCAGGAACAGGAGGGGGCTGGTGGAGTGTTCAAGATTTGGACTTCTGCAGAGAAAGCACGCCATAAGCTACACCGTGCACGCCATAAGCTATGCCGTGCAGGGCCACCCAAGATGGACAGGTCATGGCAGAGAGTTCTGACAAAATGTGGTCCTCTGGAGAAGGAAATGGCAACCCACTCCAGTATCCTTGCCTAGAAAACCCCATGGAATGTATCACAAGGCTAAAAGAGATGACACCGGAAGATGAGCCCCTCAGGTCGGAAGGTGTCCAATATACTACTGGGGAAGAGCAGAGGGTATTTCCAAGTAGCGCCAGAAAGAGTGAAGCGGCTGGGCCAAACCCGAAAGGACACTCAGCTGAGGATGTGTCTGGTGGTGAAAAGAAAGTCCAATGCTGTAAAGAACAATATTGTTTAGCAACCTGGAATGTCAGATCAATGAATCAAGGTAAGCTAGAGGTGGTCAAACATGAGATGGCAAGATTGAACATCGACATCTTGGGAATCAGCGAACTAAAATGGACAGGCATGGGTGAATTTAATTCAGGTGACCATCATATCTACTACTGTGGGCAAGAATCCCTTAGAAGAAATGGAGTAGCACTCATAGTCAACAAAAGGGTGGGAAAAGCAGTACTGGGGTACAAACTTAAAAATGATAGAATGATCTCAGTACGAATCCAAGGCAAACCATTCAACATCACAGTAATTCAAGTCTATGCCCCAACCACTGAGGCCGAAGAAGCTGAGGTTGATCGGTTCTATGAAGACCTACAACACCTTCTAGAACTAACACCAAAAAAAGATGTCCTCTTCATCATAGGGGTTTGGAATACTAAAGTAGGAAGTCAAGAAATCACCGGGATAACAGGCAGACATGGCCTTGGTGCACAAAATGAAGCAGGACAAAGGCTAATCGGGTTTTGCCTGGAGAACACACTGATCATAGCAAACACTCTTTTCCAACAGCACAAGAGGCGACTCTACACATGGACATCACCAGATGGTCAATATCGAAATCAGATTGATTATGTCCTTTGCAGCCAAAGATGGAGAAGCTCTATAAAAACAAGACCTGGAGCTGACTGTGGCTCAGATCATGAGCTTCTTGTTGCAAAATTTCGGCTTAAACTGAAGAACGTAGGGGAAACCACTAAACCATTCAGGTATGACCTCAATCATATCCCTTATGAAAATACAGTGGAGGTGAGGAATAGATTTCAGGGATTAGACCTGATAGACAGAGTGCCTGAGGAACTATGGATGGAGGTCCGTAACATTGTTCAGGAGGCAGCAACTCAATCCATCCCAAAGAAAAAGAAATGCAAGAAAGCCAAGTGGCTGTCTCATGAGGCTTTACAAGTAGCTGAAGAAAGAAGGGAAGCAAAAAGCAAGGGAGAAAGGGGCAGATGAATGCAGAGTTCCAGAGAATAGCAAGGAGAGAGAAGAAGGCCTTCTTAAGTGAACAATGCAAAGAAATCAAGGAAAACAACAGAATGGGAAAGATCTCTTCAAGAAAATTGGAGATCTCAAGGGAACGTTTTGTGCAAAGACGGGCATGATAAAGGACAAAGAAGGCAGGGACCTAACAGATGCAGATGAGATTAAGAAGAGGTGGCAAGAATACACAGAAGAACTATACAGGAAAGATCTGAATGTCCCTGATAGCCATGATCGTGCGGTCACTGAACTTGAGCCGGACATCCTCGAGAGTGAAGTCAAGTGGGCCTTAGGAAGCATTCCTAACAACAAAGCTAGCGGAGATGACAGTCTTCCAGCTGAACTATTTAAAATCCTAAAAGATGATGCTGTTAAAGTGCTGCATTCAATATGCCAACAAATTTGGAACACTCAACAATGGCCGCAAGACTGGAAAAGGTCAGTTTACATTCCAATTCCTAAGAAGGGCAACGCCAAAGAGTGTTCAAACTACCGCACAATTGCGGTCATTTGACATGCCAGCAAGGTGATGCTCAAAATCCTACAAGCTAGGCTTCAGCAGTATGCGAACCGAGAACTACCGGAAGTACAAGCTGGGTTTCAAAGAGGCAGAGGAACTCGAGATCAAATCGCCAACGTTCGCTGGATCATGGAGAAAGCAAGAGAATTCCAGAAAAATGTCTATTTCTGCTTCATTGACTACGCTAAAGCCTTTGATTGTGTGGATCACAACAAACTGTGGCAAATTCTGAAAGTGATGGGAGTACCAGACCACCTTACCTGTCTCCTGAGAAACCTGTACGAGGGTCAAGAAGCAACAGTAAGAACCAGACATGGAACAACCGTTTGGTTCAAAATTGGGAAAGGAGTACGACAAGGCTGCATATTGTCACCCTGCTTATTTAACTTATATGCAGAGTACATCATGAGAAATGCCGGGTTGGATGAATCACAGGTCGGAATTAAGATTGCTGGGAGAAATATCAACAACCTCCGATATGCAGACGATACCACCCTAATGGCAGAAAGCGAAGAGGATCTCAAGAGCCTCTTGTTGAGGGTGAAAAAGGAGAGTGCAAAAGCTGGTTTGAAACTCAACATTAAAAAAGCGAAGATCATGGCATCTGGCCCCATCACTTCCTGGCATATAAAAGGGGAAGAAATGGAAGCAGTGACAGATTTTACTTTCTTGGGCTCCAAGATCACCGCAGATGGTGACTGTAGCCATGAAATTAAAAGACGCTTGCTCCTTGGGAGGAAAGCTATGGCAAACCTAGACAGCATAGTAAGACGCAGAGACATCACCTTGCCGACAAAGGTCCGTCTAATCAAAGCTATGGTTTTCCCAGTAGTACCGTATGGGTGTGAGAGCTGGACTATAAGGAAGGCTGAGCGCCGAAGAATTGATGCTTTCGAACTGTGGTGCTGGAGAAGACTCTTACGAGTCCCCTGGACTGCAAGGAGGTCAAATCAGTCCATCCTAAAGGAAATCAACCCTAAGTGCACTGTGCTCATTGGAAGAACAGATACTGAAGCTGAAGCTCCAATATTTTGGCAATCTAATGCGAAGAGAAAACTCTCTGGAAAAGACCCTGATGCTGGGAAAGACTGAAGGCAAAAGGAGAAGGGGGCGGCAGAGGATGAGATGGCTAGATAGCATCACCAATGCAATGAATATGAACTTGAGCACACTCCGGGAGAGAGCGCAGGACAAGAAGGCCTGGTGCTCTCTGTTCCTGCTGTGCTTTCTCTGTTGTTCAGTCGTTCAGTCGTGTCCATGGGGTCACGAAGAGTCGGACACGACTGAACGACTGAACAACAGAGAAAGCACAGCAGGAACAGAGAGTACACAACACAGAAGGTGGCCTGGATTTAGAAATTAGGGCACAATTAATGGAACCACCCTTCTGCATAAGGTTCTGTTCCCCTCCCTCTTCCTCCTTAAGAGAAACTCATCCTGGATCTTCCTTTGCAGTTACCACCTTATTTCTCAGTCTTTTACCTGTTCTTCTTTATGGAAGGCCTGTTACAGTTTCTAAGCTGTAAACTGAAGCGGTATAACACTGCACTGTAACTTCCTCCCTATATAACTCAGCTTTGTGCCTTTTTTTTAATTAAGAAATATCTCATTCTGAATTTTGAACAACAACAAAAGCCTGGTTGAATACCTGATCTACACAAGCAGCAGAATTGTTTTGAATGGTCTCTTGTATTTTGTTTTTTGTTTTGTTATGTTTTTGTTTAACTCCCTAGAATTAAAAAAAAAATACAGAGTTGGTCAGCCTGTGGACCTCAGCTTCATTGCAAAAGCCCTCTGCATACTATCAATTCAGACCTTAGGTAAGAGTGATCTGACCTTCCCCCAGCAGTCCACTGGGCAGGAAAGAAAGAGGGAGAGAGATGGAGGCAGAGAAGTAGAGAGGAGAAAGGGTTAGAGACAGAGAGAAGGAAAAAAGGAGTGGAAGAGAGAGAGGCAGGGGGAGAGAGAGAGAGAGAGAGAGAGAGAAGGGGGTAGCAGAAAGAGAGAAAGGGGGGTGTTTCCTGGTACTTTTGGTTCACCTTTGTCTCTTAGCACATCAACCACCAGAATGTAGATCCTAACCATTTGCCCCAGAGGGGTGGAAAAATATTTTCCCAACATGACAGCAGCATGGGTTATGATACATTTCCCCCCGATGTGTTTGTTTGCTTGTTCTTGTTGTCGTTTCCCCAAGGAGTTTTTATGTGGACGAAGAATTCAGAAAGGACACCCCCACACCAAAATGGAACAGTGTCAGGATTGATTCTGAATGCAGGGAAATAGAAGAGATTCAGAAGAGGAGCAGCCAGAACTGGGGGAGGCTTTTCACGAGCCAGTTCAGATATGGGTAGGCGTGCTTCTCAGGTTACCAACTCCCAGATGGCCGGGCACGAAGCTTCCTCCTTACCCCCCTCTGTGAGAAACAGCGAGCAGGAGGAGGAGGGGCTTGAGGACTGTGACCTAAGAGATGTGAGGTAGAGACACAGAGCTAAGAGGGGAACGTCAGGGGCAGAGCTCAGATGGTCGAACCGGTTAGCAATGCATGAGAGACTATGCAGGGAAGAAACATGTGGGGGGTGGGACCTCCTTCCCTAAGTTAGCCTAGCCAGATCGCTGCTCTTTCAAACTGCGGGCAACTTTCGGTGATTCCATTTGAATCCCCTGGAGGCATTCCTTTGTAGCCAGAGTCTTCAAGGATTTATATCTGTAATGAACCTGTGAACAATGAATTAAAGGTGTGAGACTGAAGCCTCTCTTTTTGTGTGTTTGTGAGAGCTTAAGGAAGAGGGGGCCAAAGGAATCATGACAAACAGCCCATACTGCTACATTGATTCAAGATTAGGGGTGAAGAAGAGATCTATTGGGGGGTTGGAGTTTGAGGGGTTTTCCTAGGCTCCCCACCACTGGGCCAGTTTGTGGATTTTCCAGGAGTTTTGCACATTTTTTGAAAGTTCTGCAATTCATGCAAGTTTCTGAGCAATTTGTGCAAATTTGGCTGTTATTTGCACAAGTTGCTCAGAAATTTGTGCAAATTGAAGAACCTTCCAAAAAACCCAAATGCGCACAAAGTTCCCGGAGTTTGGGATGCAAAGTGAGTCATACATGCCGTGGAACTCTTTTGAGGCAGAAAAGAATTGGATTATCTAGCAACAGACATCCTTAAGACTGTTGATGTCAGGGTGGAAACTGAGCCCATAGAGCCCCAGAGCAGTTCTGATTCTGAGGAAGAACAGCAATCCGTGGGAGAGGAGCCAGCTCATCCCTCACAGGCACAGCAGCTGGCAGAGATTCCTCCTGCCAGCATTCCTGAGAGAGATAGTGACCCTGGCAGCGAGGGAGAGAGTGCAGGAGGAGGGCTTGCTGGATGCTCGGCGCAGATGCAGGAAACGATGACAGATGGATGACGCGGAAAGGAGCGCTCGCTTGGTGCGCAAGCAACGGTTGCGTCCCAAGGACCCAAGGGAAAGAGGGAGGATCTCTCCCTAGCCCATAAGTTCAGGGTCTTCCCGTGGTTCCCCTTCAAATGGGGACCAACTGCCTTACCTGGAGCTTAGGCTACTCTGCTATCTTTCCCCAGTGCTGTTCCTTGCTTAGTAGCTAGTGATTAGTATCTGAAAGAGTCATAAAGTGATAAAGGAATAAAGCCTCAGAAAGAATCCTTGTCATCTGTGTCCTGAGTTGGCTATTGGTGGGGACTGCAAGAGGCAGCTAGGGTGCTCCTGACAGTTGCAAGTCTAGAACATGCGAATGTCTTTTCCCATTTCACATTCAGCTATGAAGTGGATGCAACAGTTTGGTACCATGACAGAGAATTGGTGGAGAATGTGAGACTAGATGAGCACGGAGGAATGTGGATGATAGGGTATATGTGCTCAATTCATCCACATAATGGGGGATCCTGGTTGCCCCAGAATCTCACCCTCATGTGGAGGAGCTCTATGCACATGTGCCAGTGTTAATGTATTTTATTTATTTATAATATTTCTTGGCTGTCTTCCAGGGCAGGAGCCCTCCCAAAGTGACATATAATAGTAAAACTCACATACTATTACTACTACTACAAAACAATGTATTAACAAAATCAGTAAAAACAGCAACAGCAGCAAATATTCTAAGAGACCAATCTTATGGCCCACTAGAAACTGTCTAGTGGTCCATAGGATATGATCATTTCCGGGAACCGACCTTGGACCTCATGTTCCGAGGTTGGTTCCTGGAAAACTGAGTGCCCTTCTCATCTGCACTGCCTCTGAGGCAGCATGGAGAAGCCCCATCCTCCACACTCCCAAAAGGAACACAGAGTGACTAAATAGGGGTGGGGCTGGGGGCATTCCGGGGTGGGGAGAGTGGAGATGTGAGTACGACACATCCATGTGTCATGTACGACACATCCCATGTGTAGTATGGAAGCTTCCTCTTCTGGTTCCCCGCCCCCCACCATTAGACAGCCGAAAACAGCTGTCTACCGAAAAATAGCAAGGCAGGAGAGGTGCAGAGTGACCAATCCCCCCGTGCCTCTCTTGCCTTGCTTTGGATAGGAGGCTGCCTCTGACGTTGGAGGCGGCCGCCTATCTAGTTAAGATTGCACCCTAAAAAGTCAATGAACACTGGCATAAAAACTTAAAACACAGCTGCAGCTACAGCCCAGTCTTCCTAAAAGCCTGCAATGATGGGACCAGGCATACACACATCGGGCCCCTCTTCTCACATGCTGCAGGAGCAGCAAGTGGAGAACATAAGAAGAGCCATGGTAGATAAGAGCCAGGGTCCATCTAGTCTAGCATTCTGTTCATATAGCGGCCAACCAGCTACCTGTGGGAAACCAACGAGCAAGACATGGGTGTAATAGGCCCCTCCCACTTGTATTCTCTAGCAGCTGGAATATATTTGCATACTGCCTCTGATACTGGAGGTAGTATAGGATAGCACCATCAGGACTAGTAGTCATTGACAGCCTTCTCCTCCAGGAATTTGTCCAATCTCCTTTTAAAGCCATTCAAACTGGTGACCTTCATTACATCTTGTGGTAGCAGATTCTACAGTTTAACTATGTGAGTATAGTTACACTGTGGAAGTTACTTACCCATTCACCAGTAGGGGTGTATGAGAAATTTGTTTCAGTTTGTTTTTTATCAGGATTTTACCGAATTTGTAGCTTCTGGATCAGACACTGACTTGGATGCCATCTGAAGACAAAGTTTGTACAACTCCAAGTTTGCAATATGATTTGTAGATTTAAAAAGAAAAAGAGAAAAACAGCAAGTGTACATTTCAAAAATGCATACATTTCAATATGAGCCCTTTCCAAAAATATATACAAATATGCTTTAATCATGGGAGAATAATGTTTACATTTCAAAAATGTGCGCAATTCATGTATACATTTTGAAAAATACACATTGAAATATGCTTTGATTTTCATGCTTTTTTTTTTTTTGAAGCTCACAATCTGATATGGACTTGAGTCAGAATGAGCTTCGAGATGGGATTTGGAGTTCGTTGGTGAGCTCAGTTTTTACTGATTCACACATCCCTACTGGTGAGTGTGACTACTGTGCTTACTGCTGGTGGTGTGCCTGTTGGCTGGCATAGAACATGTCCACTGTGCACACTAGGTGTGACTCTGCTTTTGCTCTGGACACATCAGGGGTGTTCATATGAACATCACTATTATTAGCTGCCTTGGGGTGGGTGTGCGTTTTTGCAACAGAAAAGTAGGTTAAGTACGGTCTTAATATAAATAAACAGTAATATTCAATGATGGAAAATTTTGACAGGGGCAATAAGATGTTCATTAGGTGAGTAATAAATGAGTCTAGGCACAGGTAGGGATGGACGAAAGGGACTTAACCTGGTCCCGCAGCTTGCTTCGTGGTGGGGGGGAGGCGCTTCGGTTCTCCCCCCAAAGTTCAGGCGAGGGGGGGGAGGCACCCCGCCTCGCCCGGCCGAAATTCAGGCCGGGGGAGAGGCGCCCCATCCCTCACCGGTGAAATTCAGGCCGGGTAGGAGCGCCCCGTCTACCTGGCCGCGAAAAAAAAAGTAAAAAAAACCCAAACCACACACACACCCGTGATAGGCTACGTAACGATTTACATAGCCTATCACGGCTAGATTTCCAAAGTCAGCCATGATAGGCTATGTAAATCATCACGTAGCCTATCACAGGTGACTTTGAAAAAAAAAAAGCACGTACGCAAATGGCGGCTCCCATGGGGACCGCCATTTGCGTTCCTTATTTTGGCACGTCTAGTCTACGTAAAGACTAGATTTACTAGCGTAAATTTAAATGTAGATTTACTAGCGTTCCCTTATTTTCGCCGTAGTCTACGTAAATCTTTACATAGACTACCGGGACCAAATAAGGAACGCAAATGGCAGCGCCCATAGGCCGCCGCCATTTGTGTATGTGCTTTTTTTTTTTTTCCAAAGTCACCTGTGATAGGCTACGTAACGATTAACGTAGCCTATCATGGCTGACTTTGGAAATCTAGCCGTGATAGGCTACGTTAATCGTTACATAGCCTATCATGGGGTTTTTGTTTTTGTTTTTTTTTACACTTTGTTTCGCGGCCGGGGAGACGGGGCGCTTCTCCCCGGCCTGAATTTCGGCCGGGCAAGGCGGGAAGCCTCCCCCCCCGGCCTGAATTTCAGCCAGGCGAGGCGGGACGGCTCCCCCCCCCTCGCCTGAACTTCGGGGGGAGAAGCGAAGCGCCTCCCCCCCACTTCGAAGCACCCCTGCGAAAAGTTTAGTGACTTTCGTACATCCCTAATTCACCAGCAAAAGGGGGTGGGGAGGGGGGGAGAGAGAGAGAGAGACCTACTCTGAGAGCACTAAGTGGCACTAAGTAGAAGGTACCAGGCTCTCAGTGATAAGAAAAAATCCATCCTGATCCAAGGACCAGGTGAGCCTATCGGAATTTGCCTGCCTGGTTGATGCAGCCTTGCTTGGACAACATGGAGAGGGATGGAGAAGACAGGCACCAAAAGGCCTCCAGCTGATTCCAGTGCACAGCATTGCTTCTTGACCAGGGGTGAGAAGAGAGGCTCCCACAGCCCAGGAAAGGTGCCCAAGTGGCCTCAGTGGCCTGAAGCAAATGTGGCTCCTGCCTGAAAAAACTATGGAGATCATTGTCTTAAAGGATGCCAGGCAAATACATAATGGTCCTCTCCACTGTGGGAATAACTGTACCTATTGAATTTGGTGGTGCAGATGGGTTGCTTAAATAGTGGCTTCTTTCTTCCAGCTATGATTCACCAGTTTTACCACACATGTTCCACCACCTTCTATCCATGCATAATTCAAAATTGACAGGGCAGCTATTGCCTCTTAATTACATTACCAAAATTAATGAGCTTTAAAACTATGTAGACATATGGTTTGATTCCTTAGTTATTAAATCTTCACATCAGAAAATAGGATCTGACAATTGTAGTGAATGGAAACACAGAAAATAAGCTGGGCGGAGGGAGACATGAGGGCTTTAGAATGTTTACATGGATTTATCTGAGTGAATTTATTCTAGCTCTTACTTGAAGACTGGATGGGGGAGGGCAGGAAACAAGATATTTAATGGCAAAGTGTGGATTGGGTCATGAGTAGCGATGGGCAATCCGCTCACCAGACCCCTGCTGGCCACTTGACCCTGCTTGGCATGCATACTGTCCCACTCTGCTGAGCCACCATTCTGTGCAAAATGGTGGCTTGGCCCTTTTCATAAAGGCCAATTTGACATAAATGGCGGCTATAAAGAAGCTCATGTATGCAACATTACAGGTGTCAATGGTCTACAGAGATGATTTACACTTGTAATGTTGTGTAAATTGTCCTCCTTACAGCCACCATTAATGTAAAATTGGCCTTTATGGAAAAGGCTGAGCGGAGCTACCATTTTGCACAGAACGATGGCTCAGCAGAGGAGCAGGACATTGAGTCAGGCAAGTATGGTGGTCTGTGGACTCCAGTCCAGGGTAGGGATGACATTCAGCCACCCCGAAATCCATCACGGATTTCAGCCCCCCCAAATCCATCACGGAACGGCCTGCCACCCCCCTGCCCCCCACAGATCCCCCCCAGGATGAGACTTACCTGGGGCAGATGTTTCGGATGGTGGCGGTGGAGGCGGCGGCTGGTCTTCTGACCGGCTGCCGCCGCTGCCATTTGCAGTCTGTGTTTCGTTTTCAGAATTTGTTTTTGCAAAACAAAATTTTTGCAAAATTTGTTTGCAGTCTGTGTTTTGTTTTTCAAGATCATGGCATCTGTCCCCATCACTGCTTATTTAACTTATATGCAGAGTACATCATGAGAAACGCCGGGTTGGATGAATCACAGGTCGGAATTAAGATTGCCGGGAGAATTATCAACAGCCTCCGATATGCAGATGTTACCACCCTAATGGCAGAAAGCGAAGAGGATCTCAAGAGCCTCTTGTTGAGGGTGAAAGAGAAGAGTACAAAAGCTGGTTTGAAACTCAACATTAAAATAACGAAGATCATGGCATATGGCCCCATCACTTCCTGGCATATGGAAGGGGAAGAAATGGAAGCAGTGACAGATTTTATTTTCTTGGGCTCCAAGATCATCGCAGATGGTGACTGTAGCCATGAAATTAAAAGACGCTTGCTCCTTGGGAGGAAAGCTATGGCAAACCTAGACAGCATAGTAAGAAGCAGAGACATCACCTTGCAGACAAAGGTCTGTATAATCAAAACTATGGTTTTCCCAGTAGTAACGTATGGCTGTGAGAGCTGGACTATAAGGAAGGCTGAGCGCCGAAGAATTGATGCTTTCAAACTGTGGTGCTGGAGAAGACTCTTACGAGTCCCCTGGACTGCAAGGATCACGAAGAGTCGGACATGACTTAACAACTGAACAACAACAACATCTGCTCACTTGTGAAGTGATGGGAAGCTCTGTTGAGTTCCTTCTCTGGGAAAGAAAGGGAGAAAGAAGGGAGAAAAAGGCAGGGGGGTTGCTCTTCTGAGCAGAAAGGATGGAAGAAGTCCTCTTTCCTTCTCTCCCTTGCTGCTTGTTCTATGAATTTGGATTGCTGTTTTTATCCTTTTTTCTCTCAGGATGTAATAATCTGAATAAAACAGAACAAGTCTTTCTTACAAGATTACTCGAGGATACGGGAAAATGGATTTTTAGGTGTCATACATTAAGGGAAGGAAGAAGACAATGGGATTCTCTTTCTTTCCTGATGTGAGGAAAGGATGGGAGTTGATGGATGCATATTTCTGGCTTTCACAGGTCCAAATGAACAAGATAGCTAGGGGGATTTTGGTGATGGTCTTGCACAATACACAATACTGGGTTTTCAGGGTCTTACAGCTTTAAAAGACATTGAATTCTTTATTTTCACTTCTATTTTGCTTAAACAGGAAGGTTAGAAATCAGCATAAAATATTTTTATGGTGGGGGCTTCTGTAGTTGTTGTCCTGAGGCAAGATCTGAAATTTGCAAGTGTTAACTGAGTAATTAAAGCAATCAGAGCACAGTGGCTGGCCAGAAAGTTTATGCAAGAAGTCTGCATCTCCTCTTGGGTTGTGCAAGTCCTTAACATCCTATGGGACCTGTTTTTCTGCCCTTCTCCAAGACCAAAAATCCCTAGTCCCCATCCTAGTCCCCATCCAGACCACAGGCCACATTTTCCCAGATCAGCAGAATTTGGGGGTACTTTGTAACATGGGGATTGAACCCTGGACCTTCCGCATGCAAGGCAAGTGCTCTGCCACTGAGCCATGGTAGGCTATATGCTGCCTTCAGTATCAGAGGCAGTATACCTATGTACACAGTTGCCCTCATGTCCTGCTTGTGGGTTTCCTGTGGGGAGCTGGTTGGGCACTGTGTGAACACAATGATGGATTAGGTAGAGCTTGGTCTGATCCAGCAGGACTCTTCTTCTGCTCTTAAGTAAGTAAAATGATGAACTACCAAGACAAATGTAATCCATCATCCATGTACCATCATACACATAGCCTCCATGCATCACCATACATGTACCATCATTCAGCATATTGGCGGCGGGGTGGGTGGGATAATATGGATTATTCCAAACCAGTTTGTGGATAACCAAGGATGCTGTCATCATTAAGTTGAAGGTTATTCAACATTAGGGGTGAACGAAAGTCACTTACCTTTTCTCACAGCTTTTTCGCGGTGGGGGGGAGCGCTTCGCTGCTCCCCCCGCGAAGTTCAGGCCGGGGGGGGAGGCTTCCCGCCTCGCCCGGCCGAAATTCAGGCCGGGGAGGAGGCTTCCCGCCTCGCCTGGCCGCGAACACGAAAGTAAAAAAAAAAAAGTCCCCTGATAGGCTACGTGACGATTCACGTAGCCTATCACGGCTAGATCTGGAAAGTCAGCCGTGATAGGCTACGTGAATCGTCACGTAGCCTATCACGGGTGACATTAAAAAAAAAAAAAAAAAAAGCGCGTACGCGAATGGCGGCCCCCACAGGGAGCCGCCATTCGCGTTCCTTATTTAGTTGCTGTAGTCTACGTCAATGTTTACGTAGACTACGGCGAAAATAAGGGCAACGCAAATAGCATTGCCCTTATTTTCGCCGTAGTCTATGTAAACATTGACGTAGACTACAGCAACCAAATAAGGAAGGGGAATGGCGGCTCCCTATGGGGGCCGCCATTCGCGTACGCGCTTTTTTTTTTTTTTTAAAGTCACCCGTGATAGGCTACGTGACGATTCACGTCACGTAGCCTATCACGGCTGACTTTGCAAATCTTGCCATGATAGGCTACGTGAATCGTCACGTAGCCTATCAGGGGACTTTTTTTTTTTTCTTTCATTGCAATGGCGGGGGCGGCAGCCGGTCGAAAGACCGGCTGCCGCTCCCGCCCCGCTCGAACACCGGACGAACCGCCAGCCGGACCCGCCGCCGGGAGGGACATTCAGGGAAGGTAAGTCCCGTCCCGGGGGGGGGGCGGGGGGCGGCGGAGGATTTCTCCCTGAAACTTGTTCGGGGGGCCGAACACGTTGGCGCTCGGCCCCCTGAAGTTTCGGGGAGAAATTCTCCGCCATCCCTATTCAACATCCAAAGCCATAAATGAGTTTGAGTCCGGCTGTTCTGCCAGCAAATGCTGTAGTAATCCTATGTGTTGGTTGGGCTCCAGAAGTCACGGTTAGCCATATACAGCTTTGGCACATTCTTTTGCCCAGCCCATTGGTAGGGATGTACAAAAGTGACTTACCTTTCATGGATTATGTTGATGGTGGGGGGGGGAGGTGCTCCATTCCTCCCCCCGGAATCCTCGAATGGCTGGCTGTGCTCCGTGGCAGCTCTGCGGAGCAGCCAGCCAGGCCCGGCCTGGCCAGGCCAGAGCTGTCTGCAGCCAGATTTCCGGCTGCAGAGGGCTGTGGGTAAAAAAAACACCTAAACCGCATACGCAAATGGCGGCGGCTACAGCCGCCGCCATTTGCATTCCTTCTTTTTACCGTCTTAATCTATGTAAATATTTACGTAGATTATGATGGCGAAAATAAAGGGGAACGCAAATAGCGTAGTGGGCGCTATTTGCATCCCTTTTCCATCCACCGTTTTAGCCTACGTAAATCTTTATGTAGGCTAAAACGGCGAATCAAAAGGGGATGCAAATAGCGCCCACTACGCTATTTGCGTTCCCCTTTATTTTTGCCATGAAAGTCTACGTAAATATTTGCGTAGATTAAGATGGTAAAAAGAAGGAACGCAAATGGCGGCGGCCATAGCCGCCGCCATTTGCGTACACGGGTGTATTTTTTCAAACCCACCCAACCATGATAGGCTATGTAAAGATTTACGTAGCCTATCACGTCTTTTTTCTCTTTTTTTAAAACCTAGCCATGATAGGCTACATAAATCTTTACGTAGCCTATCATGTCTTTTTTTTTTTTTACACAAGCCTGGAAATGGCGGCAGTGGCAGCCGGTCAGAAGACCAGCCGCCGGAGCTGCCACTGGAGCCGCCGCCACCCGGAAGATCCACCCCAGGTGAGTCTCGTCCTGAGGGGCAGGGGGTGGCAGGCCATTCTACCACGGAGTTCGGGGGGCTGAATGCACTGGCATTCAGCCCCACCGAGATCCGTGGTGGAATTCTCTGACATCCCTACCCATTGGGTAGGAACCTAGAGTTGGAAGGGGCAGTTTGGGGCATCGAGTCCAACCCTCCCCCCAGTTCAGTGCAGAAACTAGAATAGTTTCCAGCCCTGCTGGATCTGACCAAGGCTGGTCCAGGATTCTGATGGCCAGCCAGGTGCCTGCAAGCAGGGCTTGAAAGACAAATGTTCTTTTGGGCTGCATTAATAGCAGTATAGCCTCCCAATCACATGAAGTACTAGTTCCCCTCTACTCAGCACTGGTTAGGCCTCATCTGGATTATTGTGTCCAGTTCTGGGCACCTCACATGAAGAAGGATGCAGACAAACTGGAAAAGGTTCAGAAGAGGGCAGTGAAGATGGTCAGGGGACTGGAAACAAAGGCCCATGAAGAGAGATGGAAAGAACTGGGTATGCTTAGCATTGAGAACAGAAGACTGAGGGGAGATAGGATAGCACTCTTCAAGTACTTGACAGGTTGTCACAGAGAGGAACGCCAGGATCTCTTCTTGATCATCCCAGAGTGCAGGACATGGAATCATGGGCTCAAGTGACAGGAAGCCAGATCCCTGCTGAACATCAGGAGAAACCTCCTGACTGTTAGAGCAATACAACAATGGAACCAATTACTGGGGGTGGGGGCTCTCCCACACTGAAGGCATTCAAGATGAGGCTGGACAGCCACCTGTCAGGGATGCTTTGACTTGGACTCCTGCCTTGAGCAGGGGGTTAGATGCGATGGTCTTATAGGCCTCTTCCAACCCGACAATTCTATGATCCTATGATATGGGCGGGGGACTCAGTGGCAGTGCCTACCTTATGGGATGCCTTTTAAACATAGGTTCAGCAATCCCACCCACTTCAGGCTCTTAGGAGGTCAGTTAAGACCACTTTGTCCTGGAAAACATTTGGAGAAAGGTGAATTTGATTCCAGACTTGTATTGCTTTTTTGAGAACTGCTACTATCCTAGATGTGCAATTGTTAATTTTGCTGGCTTATATTTATGTTAATTGATTTGATTGTATCGCATGAACTGGGTTTGATGGGTGTTCTAACTGATGTTAGCTGACCTGAAGCTTCCTTTGAAGCATGTGGCAGCATATGAACTGAATAACTGACACTAAGGATGGACGAAAGGGACTTACCTTGTCCCGCAGCTTGCTTCGTGGTGGGGGGGAGGTGCTTTGGTTCTCCCCCCGAACTTCAGGCGAGGGGGGGAGGTGCCCCATCCCTCGCCGGCGAAATTCAGGCCGTGGAGGAGCGCCCCGTCTCCCCGGCCACAAAAAAAAAAGTAAAACAACAACAACACACACCCGTGATAGGCTATATAAAAATTTGCGTAGCCTATCACGGCTAGATTTCCAAAGTCAGTCATGATAGGCTACGTAAATCGTCACGTAGCCTATCACAGGTGACTCTGGAGAAAAAAAAAAGCACGTTATTATTTTTATTTTGGCACGTCTAGTCTACGTAAAGATTTACGTAGACTACGGCGAAAATAAGGGCAACGCAAATAGTGTTCCCTTATTTTCGCTGTAGTCTACGTAAATCTTTACATAGACTACCCCTGTCCAAATAAGGAATGCAAATGGCGGCGCCCATGGGGCGCCGCCATTTCGTACGCGCTTTTTTTTTTCCAAAGTCACCCATGATAGGCTACGTGACGATTTACGTAGCCTATCACGGCTGACTTTGGAAATCTAGCCATGATAGGGTACGTAAATCATCACGTAGCCTATCATGGGTGTGTTTTTTTTTCCTGTAATTTTTTATTTTGTAATGGCGGCAGCTGTGACTGGTTGGGAGACCGGCCGCCGCCCCTGCCCCCGCCGAAACGCCGCCGAAATGCCGCCGGGACCCGCCGCTGAGAGGGACATTCGCTGAAGGTAAGTCCCATCCCGGGGGGGGCCAGCGGAGAATTTCCCCAACACTTTCAGGGGGCCGAATGCGTCGGCACTCGGCCTCCCGAAGATTCGTGGAGAAATTCTCCGCCATCCCTAACTGATACATACATTTTACACTCTAACACTGAATGTATCTTTGCTGAACATTCTTACCCTAGTGAAAATTCTTTGTTCCCCACTCCTAAGAAGAAATGGAACCCCTGCCCCCCTCCAATATATCTATGATTCTATAAGTGCTTTGAGAGAGAGCAGAGTGGCTAGCAAAGTCACTGTCTGTCAGGATTGCCCCTATTGCCTTCTGAATCCTCCAATAGCCAGAATCAACACTCAGACAAAAGGGCTGCTTTCCAAGGCTTTAATTCCATTCACCCTAATGAAGCTTACATATGCTAATTGCCTGAGACTCAGAGGAAATACAAAGGAACAGCCTACCATGGGTTTCAAGTGTTAGGATGCCAGTTGGTCTCCGTTTGGGGAAAAGTGTGGCAACTCTCTGAACTTAAGGAGTAGGAGGGGAAGGTCTCCCCCTCTCCTGTGGGGCCTTGGGGTGCAGCTGTTGACGTCAAGCCAATCGGGCTGAGCGCCTAAGCTCGGCTCCCACAACCTCTCGCTTGTGCCTGCGCCTGCACCTTGCATCTAAAAGCTCAAGTTGTCCCTCCCTGTCCATGCCAGGGTCACTGTCGCTCCCAGGAATGTGAGCGGGGGGGGCTCCCCCTCCAGCTGCGCCTCTGAAATCTGAGAGCGTTCCTCTCCCATGGATTGTATCTCCTCCTCAGAATCAGAGCTGCTTTGGGACTCTGTGGGCTCAGATCCAACCCTGACATTGTCCGAGGCAAGAGAAAGGAAGGCTGTGATTTTACACAAAAAGGAGCAGCTTGTTCAGGATTTCCATTTCACCTAATAATCAAGTTATGTAAATGTGACGCATTACAGATGTATGTCTAATTTGGCTGTTCATGTTTATGACGATCCCCATTAAAGCCTTCCCCATCATACTGGCAGTGGCAAGAGAAAGCAACTATTTCCTTAAAACCAATGTTTTTTGTCCTGACCTTTTTAGAAAACATAGCAGTGAGCTGTAGTATTTGAATCATTTTTTGAAATGTGCTTTTTGCAAGTGTTTTAATCAGCCGTTCACTTATTGGAATGCTGATGTTTGGGCCTTCAGGGTCAGCAGATGGAGACTGAATAGATTAATTTAAATATAGAGGGCGAGTTAGAGAGAAAAGCTTGTTTGGCTTTAAGCACATTAGTTTCTAACGACTGGCCGTGTTCCTTTGTTTTACTTATTTATTGCAGAAGTATGTATTAAAATAAAAGGAGCACGTTTTCCTCCATTAAGGGTCTGTTCAACTTAAGGTCTTGGAACCACTGCCACTTCAATTGCCATGCTTCTTGTACTCAACGCTATAGCATAGAACAGGTCAGCCATGCACTGAAGATATGAAATTGCCTTATACTGACTCAGGCAGCCTAACCCAGTACCACCTGTTCTGACTCTCCAGGGCTGAATCTTTCCTAGCTCTGATACCAGAGTTTCTCTAGCTGGAGATGACCGGGACCGAAATTAAGAACATCTGCATGCAAAGTACATAGTCTGCCACTGAGCTATGGGTCCCCTAATTAATTAATTAATTAATTATGTTGGGTCATTAGTATAGCAAACCTAGTGTTATCTAGTTTATGAAACTCAGTACGGCAAGATGTAGTTATGGTCACTGACTTCCACAGCTTTATTAAGGTACACTGGTCAGGAGGCTGGGATTGGCTGCAGCTCCCTGGTGATTTTATGTTCAATGGCAAATCTGGGTTTTCTGAAGTGTAATGTGTGAAATGGCCCTCAAACCAGCTACATCCTCATGTCATTCCAAGAAATCAGACTCTACAATATTCAGGGTCTTCTGATGACTTAATTTAAATGCATATTCTTCAAGAACTCTGGTAAAAACTTCATTTTAATCTACTTAGTTTGCATATTAATCAAAGTCACATTTTAAAATTTGAGACTGAGCTAGTTGAAGTCATCAATCAAAAATTAAACCTGGCTTCATATTAATGTATGAAACGGGAGCCGGCTTCTATTAATCATTGGTAGGTGGGTTCAAGGAAATCTCTTTATTTCAAAAACCTTTGTTCTCTACAACACATCCCCCTGCCCTGAACCCTGGATTAAAACTGGAGGGATGCATAGGACATTTCATGCTCATATTCAAAATTATACAAGTAATGTATTCCATCTAAGAATCCAGCATGCATAGCACATGTAGGGGCTATTTTTGCTCAGCTTAAAAGAGCCAGCCATATCATCTCCCTAAAGAACACAAGAAGAGCCATGGTGGATCAGACCAAGGGTCATCTACTCCAGCATTCTCTTCACACAGTGGCCAACCAGCTTCCCACGTGAAGCCCACAAGCTGGACATGAGTGCAATAGTACCTACATGCTTGTGTTCCCCAAGGAATGACATATAGAGGCATACTGCTTCTGACATTGGAGGTAGCATATAGTAATCATGACTACTAGTCATTGATAGCCCTGTTCTCCATTTCTTCCAACAATGCTACAGTCCTGGATATATTCTTATCAGGAGATTAAGCTTCCTGGCTCATTTTCATGTTCCTCCTCCTCCATTCCTTCTCTGGGGAGGATGTGAGAACTAACTGTTGCAGAATAAGGTCTGTGTGACTACATCTGAGATAGAAGACAACTGCAAGCTTTAAACAGGACCTTTACTTAATATTGACAGGCATCTTCTTCTTACAACTAAAATAAAGTATGTAGGAAAAAGTGAAACCAAAGCCAACACCCAGGTCGGGAGGCCTCATAGAACTGACTTCTCAGGTGTCTGGTTTCCCATGGCTGAGCTTGGTTCCACAGCATCTCCCTGTGACCCAGAATCAGTGTCACAGGCTATAGCTCCCTCCAGACTGGGACAAGGCCTGATGATAAGGCAGTTTCCTATGATTCTGAAACATTAAAAAAAGGTGAGGTGTACCCCCCCACACACACAAAAACGGTCACCCCATCAAGGTCCCCAAATTTGGTCAAAAGAGTTCAACTAAGAAATTTTAGTTCAGCACTGCAAGGATTAGCCCCTTGAACTGAGGCTGGATATGGATGGGTGACAAATGAAGATCAAATAACATTGGCATACTGTACTTTATATGGTGACTCCTGGAAAACAGACTGGTAGCATAATTTCCCACTGATTGAAGTCTTTGCATGCTTTTAAAGGGCAGCTCATCATAGAGCACATTATGATAATCCAGACTGGTGATTACTATTGCATGAATGACTGTGGCCACATCTATGTAGAGCAGTATCTTTTATTGGTAGGGATGGTGGAGAAATCCGCCATGGACTCCAATGACGATGGATTCTTTAGAATCTGGCCCCCTGGAGTCCATGGCGGAATGGACTGCTCCCCCCTTCCTAAGGATGTAAGAATGTCACTTACAGTTTTGTTTCATGGCATCCATGGTGGGGGGGAGGTGCTCCATCCCTCCCCCCAAAATCTTCACTGGCCAGCTCCACTCCACAGCGACTCCATGGAGCCACCAGCTGGGGCCGCCCACAGCGACATCCAGCCGCTGCTGGGCTGTACAGGGACGTAAATGGCAGCAGCCGTAGCTGCTGCCATTTGCGTCCCTGCCTTTTGCCGTGATAGTAGGGGTGGACGAAAGGCACTTACTTTCGTCGAAGCTTGTTCGCGGTGGGGGGGAGGCACTTTGCTGCTCCCCCCACGAAGTTCAGGCCGGGGGGGGAGGCTTCCCGCCTCGCCCTGGCCGAAATTCAGGCTGGGGGGGAGGCTTCCCACCTCACCCGGCCGAAATTCAGGCCGGGGAGGAGGCTTCCCGCCTCGCCCGGCCACGAAATCCATTAAAAAAAAAACAAAAACGCCCCTGTGATAGGCTACGTGACGATTAACATAGCCTAGCACAGCTAGATCTGCAAAGTCAGCCGTGATAGGCTACGTTAATTGTCACGTAGCCTATCACGGGTGACTTTTTTTTTTAAAAAAGTGCGTACGCTAATGGCGGCCCCCATAGGGAGCCGCCATTCGCGTTCCTTATTTAGTCGCTGTAGTCTACGTAAATGTCCGTACGCGCTTTTTTTTTTAATTCACCCATGATAGGCTATGTGACGATTTACGTAGCCTATCACGGCTGACTTTGCAAATCTAGCCATGATAGGCTACGTTAATCATCACGTAGCCTATCACGGGGGCGTTTTTTTTTTTTCTTTTATGGGAATGGCAGCGGCGGCAGCCAGTCGAAAGATCGGCTGCCGCTCCCGCCCCGCTCAAACACCCGCCGAACCGCCGCCGGACCCGCCGCCAGGAGGGACATTCGGCGAAGGTAAGTCCCATCCCGGGGGGGGGTGCGGGGTGCGGGGGGGTGCGGAGGATTTCTCCCCGAAACTTGTTTGGGGGGCCGAACACGTTGGCGCTCGGCCCCCCGAAGTTTCGGGGAGAAATTCTCCACCATCCCTACGTGATAGGCTACGTAAATACTTATGTAGCCTATCATGGCAAAAGGCAGGGACGCAAATGGCATAGCAGCTGCCGTTTACATCCCTGCCCTTTGCCGTGATAGGCTACGTAACTATTTACGTAGCCAATCACGGCCTCTGCAGGGATGCAAATGGCATCCCTGCATTAGCCGTGATAGGCTACATAAATACTTATGTAGCCTATCATGCCGCAGACACAGCCGCCATTCGCAAAGCACCAGCGAACGGCAGCAGGTAAGTTCCGTTCCGTGCGCATTTCATGGGGTGGGGGGCTTCGCTCTGCCATGGATTCTGGGGGGCTGAATGTGCTGGCATTCGGCCTCCCTGGAATCCGTGGTGAAATTATCTGACATCCCTACCCCTGCCACCCCGCGAACTAAGGTTGGGATGGACCCTACCTGGCGCTGGCTGGTCCGGGTCTGTCCTCTTCGTTCTGCAGCTGGGGACGCCATTTGCGTCCCTGCTCTTTGCTGTGATAGGCTACACAAATATGTATGTAGCCAGTCATGGCAAAGGCAGGGATGCAAATGGCATCCCCTACGCTGGACGCCATTTGCGGCCGCAGCCCAGCAGTGGATGGAAGTCTGGCTGCGGACTGCCCTGGCTCGTGGCTCTGCAGACTTGCCGCAGAGCAGAACTGGCCGGGGAGGATTCCAGGGGGAGGGATGGATCGCCTCCCCCCCAACAGACCCCAGAGCGGACTGGTAAGTGGGATTCGTACACCCCTATTTATTGGGTTGAGATTTTTTGGATTTTGTTTTCCATCCTGTGGAAGCTGTTCAGAGAACATTTTGGCTGAAGACTGATGAATGATATGACAATGTCAACACAGAAGTAAGTCCCATTGAGGTCAATGAAGCTTTCTTCTAGGTAAGTGTGCACAGGATTACAGCCTATGTCTCCTAATGCGAAGAGAAAACTCCCTGGAAAAGACTCTGATGCTGGGAAAGACTGAAGGCAAAAGGAGAAGGGGACGGCAGAGGATGAGATGGCTAGATAGCATCACGGATGCAATGAATATGAACTTGAGCACGCTCCGGGAGAGAGCGCAGGACAGGAAGGCCTGGCGTGCTATGGTCCGTGGGGTCACGAAGAGTCGGACACGACTGAACGACTGAACAACAACAACAATACATGCATAGAAAAAAAAATACATCATCATCATCATCATTCCTTTGATGTCCATACAAATTGGTTCCCTTTGATTTGTATGAATCAATCAGTCTCTCCTGGATTGATCGATCCAAAGAATTCAGTGGGAACCAGTTTGAATGAATCTTTGAGTGCTGTACAAGGGACGGGGGAGAACTTAGCTTGGTTTATATTTTTAAGTAGACCTATCTCACATGCACTTCCCAGACTCATATCCTGATTGGAACATGGTTATCTTTCAGATTGCACACATCTCTGAATGTTGCAATGCAGTTCTTAGCTCAAAAAGTACATTCATAGAATTATAGAATCATAGAATTGTAGGGTTGGAAGGGGCCTACAAGACCATCGAGTCCAACCCCCTGCTCAGTGCAGGAATCCAAGTCAGAGCATCCCTGACAGATGGCTGTCCAGCCTCGTCTTGAAGGCCTCCAGTGTGGGAGAGCCCACCACCTCCCCAGGTAATTGGTTCCATTGTCGTATTGCTCTTACAGTCAGGACGTTTTTCCTGATGTTCAGCCAGAATCTGGCTTCCTGGAACTTGAGCCCATTATTCTGTGTCCTGCACTCTGGGATGACTGAGAAGAGATGCTGGCCTTCCTCTGTGTGACAACCTTTCAAGTACTTGAAGAGTGCTATCATATCTCCCCTCAGTCTTCTCTTCTCAAGGCTAAACATGCCCAGTTCTTTCAGTCTCTCTTCATAGGGTTTTGTTTCCAGTCCCCTGATCATCTTTGTTGCCCTCCTCTGAACCCTCTCCAGTTTGTCTGCATCCTTCTTAAAGTGTGGTGCCCAGAACCAGACACAGTACTCCAGATGAGGCCTAACCAGTGCTGAGTAGAGGGGAACTAGTAGTTCCCGGGATTTGGAAGCTATGCTTCTATGAATGCAGCCCAAAATAGCATTTGCCTTTTTTACAGCCACATCACATTGTTGGCTCATATTCAGCTTGTGATCAACAACAATTCCAAGATCCTTCTCGCTTGTAGTGTGGTTGAGCCACGTATCCCCCATCTTGTAACTGCTGTATTTTATGGAAATCTCTGTATAAAGTGCACATGGTAGGAAAAGTTGTATATCAAAACAATGTGAGTTCATGGGTAGCGCTGTATTGTAAAATAACCCAAAATGTTTGGAAATGCTTGTTTCTGGAATGGGGCAGGTCAGTGGAGATCACAGAAGGGACCTGCTCTGACCTGTCCCAATCTCAAAACAAGCATTTCTGTTCCTTCCTGGAACCTTGTGCAGCAGTTGGTAAGCTCTACCTGTGAGTAAGTATGTACTGATTGTGTAAAACGCATTCCATCTGTGTTTAGCAGATTGCCATTGTCCACCCACTGACAGAATCAGATTTAATAGTTTCCGAACTAGGACAAATTCACACATGTGAACATGTACAAATTCCCCCAAATGTGCATTTTCACTCTTTAGCCTATGGGGAAAATGCACATTTTTGGCCAGTGTTTTAAAATTGTTGTGTGTTTTTCTACAGCAAAATTTGCGCAAAATTTGGGAAAGTTTAAAAAACAGCCTGCAAGTCCACAAAATCCACCCAACAGGGGGAAAAGCTGGTCCACTGCAGAATCTGCTGGTCGGATTCTTAAAAATCTGAACTCATTTGGTTCCATTGCAAATTTCTCTGGCATCCCTACCTGTGAGAAACTGTTTGAGAATTTCTCCTGCCCTTGGAGAAATTCGGCGCCCCTCAATTTTTCTGTCCAGAAATAGCATAGAGAAATGTGAGAGGCCATTTCTGCACAGCTGTATTATTTTTGGAATCACAGAAACCCAGTTGTGCAAGTGTTCACTCCCATGAGTACAACGGAACTGGCAGAAGCAGATGGATACTGACCTTTGTGTCTTAAAAAAAATAAAAAATACTGATGCAAAAATTAGAATGGACTTGTGATGAAATACATGCAAAACTGATGTGGACTGGATGTAGATTTATTCATCTATTCCAGTTCTGTACACCAATGATGGGATCCAAAGTACAATGCCATGTCCCAGGACATGGTTTGTGTCATGTTCTCCAGCCTTGACCTGTCCTCTGGCTCTGAAGAGGACTCAGAGGTAGAAGAGACTCCTTCCATTACTCTGGTCCCCACTAGGCCAGGGCCTCCCAGACCAGATGAGGTGCCTCTACCTGACTCCTCTGGTGCAGAAGACAGTCCCCCATTACAGCCTTCACCATCTCCACCCCGTAGGAGCCAGCGGCTACAAATCAGGCAGTAGCCCTTTAAGAAACAACCCACTTCTCTGAGGGGGTGGCGTTCTCTGTGGGCCTTGAGCTTCTGGCCTTCATAAGGCTTCAGAAAGCCTCTGACTGTTGCTGAGTCAACAGCTCCCCTTTCCTGAGTCTCCCCTAACTTGGAGCTGGTCAAGGTCCTGGAAGACCCTGCCTGGTCTAACTTGCCTGGCTATTTAGCACCCTTAAGCCAGACTTGTCTGGACTGGCCAAGTCCTTCCCTGTATGTACCTTGCTGGTTTTAGCCCCTCTGGGTGTCTTGAACCAAGCTGGACAGGACAGTTTGAGGGCTGATGATGCAGCTGCTATGCCCCAAGTCTATGCCCCAACCACTGAGGCCGAAGAAGCTGAGGTTGATCGGTTCTATGAAGACCTACAACACCTTCTAGAACTAACACCAAAAAAAAGATGTCCTCTTCATCATAGGGGATTGGAATGCTAAAGTAGGAAGTCAAGAAATCACCGGGATAACAGGCAGGCATGGCCTTGGTGTACAAAATGAAGCAGGACAAAAGCTAATAGCGTTTTGCCAAGAGAACATGCTGATCATAGCAAACACTCTTTTCCAACAGCACAAGAGGCGACTCTACACATGGACGTCACCAGATGGTCAATATCGAAATCAGATTGATTATGTCCTTTGCAGCCAAAGATGGAGAAGCTCCATACAGTCAGTAAAAACAAGACCTGGAGCTGACTGTGGCTCAGATCATGAGCTGCTTCTTGCAAAATTTCGGCTTAAATTGAAGAACGTCGGGAAAACCACTAAACCGTTCAGGTATGACCTAAATCATATCCCTGATGAATATACAGTGGAGGTGAGGAATAGATTTCAGGGATTAGACCTGATAGACAGAGTGCCTGAGGAACTCTGGACGGAGGTCCGTAACATTGTTCAGGAGGCAGCAACGAAATCCGTCCCAAAGAAAAAGAAATGCAAGAAAGCCAAATGGCTGTCTGATGAGGCTTTACAAGTAGCTCATGAAAGAAGGGAAGCGAAAAGCAAGGGAGAAAGGGGAAGATATACCCAAATGAATGCAGAGTTCCAGAGAATAGCAAGGAGAGACAAGAAGGCCTTCTTAAATGAACAATGCAAAGAAATCGAGGAAAACAACAGAATGGGAAAGACTAGAGATCTCTTCAAGAAAATTGGAGATCTCAAGGGAACGTTTTGTGCAAAGACGGGCATGATAAAGGACAAAGAAGGCAGGGACCTAACAGAAGCAGATGAGATTAAGAAGAGGTGGCAAGAATACACAAGAACTATACAGGAAAGATCTGAATGTCCCTGATAGCCATGATAGTGCGGTCACTGAACTTGAGCCGGACATCCTCGAGAGTGAAGTCAAGTGGGCCTTAGGAAGCATTACTAACAACAAAGCTAGCGGAGATGACAGTATTCCAGCCGAGCTATTTAAAATCCTAAAAGATGATGCTGTTAAAGTGCTGCATTCAATATGCCAACAAATCTGGAACACTCAGCAGTGGCCACAAGACTGGAAAAGGTCAGTTTACATTCCAATTCCAAAGAAGGGCAACGCCAAAGAGTGTTCAAACTACCGCACAATTGCACTCATTTCACATGCCAGCAAGGTGATGCTCAAAATCCTACAAGCTAGGCTTCAGCAGTATGCGAACCGAGAACTACCGGAAGTACAAGCTGGGTTTAGAAGAGGCAGAGGAACTAGAGATCAAATCGCCAACATTCGCTGGATCATGGAGAAAGCAAGAGAATTCCAGAAAAACGTCTATTTCTGCTTCATTGACTACGCGAAAGCCTTTGATTGTGTGGATCACAACAAACTGTGGCAAATTCTTAAAGTGATGGGAGTACCAGACCACCTTACCTGTCTCCTGAGAAACCTGTACGAGGCTCAAGAAGCAACAGTAAGAACCAGACATGGAACAACCGAGTGGTTCAAAATTGGGAAAGGAGTACGACAAGGCTGCATATTGTCACCCTGCTTATTTAACTTATATGCAGAGTACATCATGAGAAATGCCGGGTTGGATGAATCAGAGGTCGGAATTAAGATTGCCGGGAGAATTATCAACAACCTCTGATATGCAGACGATACCACCCTAATGGCAGAAAGCAAAGAGGATCTAAAAAGCCTCTTGTTGAGGGTGAAAGAGGAGAGTGCAAAAGCTGGTTTGAAACTCAACATTAAAAAAACTAAGATCATGGCATCTGTCCCCATCACTTCCTGGCATATAGAAGGGGAAGAAATGGAAGCAGTGACAGATTTTACTTTCTTGGGCTCCAAGATCACCGCAGACGGTGACTGTAGCCATGAAATTAAAAGACGCTTGCTCCTTGGGAGGAAAGCTATGGCAAACCTAGACAGCATAGTAAGAAGCAGAGACATCACCTTGCCGACAAAGGTCCGTCTAATCAAAGCTATGGTTTTCCCAGTAGTAATGTATGGCTGTGAGAGCTGGACTATAAGGAAGGCTGAGCGCCGAAGAATTGATGCTTTCGAACTGTGGTGCTGGAGAAGACTCTTACGAGTCCCCTGGACTGCAAGGAGGTCCAATCAGTCCATCCTAAAGGAAATCAACCCTGAGTGCTCATTGGAAGGACAGATAATGAAGGTGAAGCTCCAATATTTTGGCCACCTAATGCGAAGAGAAAACTCCCTGGAAAAGACCCTGATGCTGGGAAAGACTGAAGGCCAAAGGAGAAGGGGACGGCAGAGGATGAGATGGCTAGATAGCATCACGGATGCAATGAATATGAACTTGAGCACGCTCCGGGAGAGAGCGCAGGACAGGAAGGCCTGGCGTGCTATGGTCCATGGGGTCACGAAGAGTCGGACACGACTGAACGACTGAACAACAACAACAACAACAATGATGCAGCTGCTCTACTAAAGACGAGCGGGTCTGGTGAGTGACTGGATGGGAGGCAACTTAGGAACCCTGTGCACATTTCCTTGCATTCCGTGGTGAAAGAAAAGTGATGTATTAATGAACAGAGAACATTTTGCATGCCCTATAAATCTTTGGGCTTGTGTTTCCTGAACAACAGTTCTCCAACCCACTTGGAGACTTGCTTTTTACACTGAGGTGACTTTTAAAAGCAGTGTGTGATTGTTGAGTGCAGAGGGATCCATTGTTTAACAGAAAGAGAGAGAGATCCCACTGGGTGTGCCCAAACCTGTGGGTATGCCTGAAGTATACGGACAAAACTTGCCGGACAAAACTGAACACTAATTGCAAGCTACAAATTTCAAATGCATGAACTAACAAATTATGCACTGTAATTTCACAAATGACTAATTGTTATTATGAAATATGCATTAATGGGGAAAATAAGTTTGACAGCCCTTTAAGAGATTAAGATTTATGACAGGTGTAGGATAATAGCTTCACTTCAAATGTTCGCTTCAGCTCCGGCAGCCAAGGTGGCTTCGCTTTCTGTCACGTCTTTTGAACGTGAATCCATTGTTCTGAGGTCACCCCAAATGCATCTTTGGGTAGCTGGCTGCTGATGGTTAAAACAACAACAAAAGGACTTCCTCAGAGAGTTCACATTTCAGTCCATTACTGCCAGTGTTGTTGTAGGTAGTTCTGCCTTTCTTGGGGTCTGTTTATAGCATACTTTAACAATTAAAAATAATCTGAAGCCATTAAAGATGGAAGATAGTGCAAATAGGGATGCTGTGGGAGTCCAAGGGGGGGTTGGAGTCTGATGGACTCACCCCCATGTGGCTTCCCAGACCCCGGATGTTGCTTGCCTGTAATGTTACATAAAAGACCCCTTTATGGCTGCCATTTACATAACATTACATTTATGGAAAAAAACAAACCACAATTTTTTCACAATATGGCAGCTCACTGAGGGGTCACATGGCCTCCGGGCACTTGCTGGGTGCCTATGGACTGTGTGGTGGCTCGTCCAGGCAGCCAAACAGAGCCAGACAGATGGCAGCCTCTCAGCGAGTGCCTGGCAGTACAGAAAGACACGAGTCCATCCATCCCCAAGTGCACAGAGATGCAGTGAAGGCTGGTGGCTCCAAAGTCAGTGGGGCGGTGAATCCGCTCTGGGTTTTGGTCAGAACCTAGCTCCTTCAAGGTTCTGCCTGATCCTAACTGAAACCAGGAGTGGATTCACACACACACACCCCACTGACATGGGAGCCACCAGCCTCCACTGCATGAATGTTCAAAGGGCCCTGGCCTTGCCACTCCCTATGGTGGCAAATTACACTGTTCACTTCTTTCCCCACTGGGATTCACAGCATTTGTCTACAAGCTCATGACTCCTGGCAGTAAAATGCCACACTACACATTATTTGCAGCCAAGGAGGACACCATTGGTGGCCACATTTAGAGTTTTGAAAGTGTGTTGTGCATGCTATCAGAAAATGGCTGATATAAGAAGTTTGCCCATTCATAAAATGGCTGCCATATTGGGCATACAGTATATGATCACAGAGCACACATTTCATAGAAACATAGAATAGTAGGGTTGGAAGGGGCCTACAAGGCCATTGAGTCCAACCCCCTGCTCAATGCTGGAATCCAAGTCAGAGCATCCCTGATAGATGGCTGTCCAGCCTCATCTTGAATGTCTCCAGTGTGGGAGAGCCCATTACTCCCCTTTTTCCAGAGGGCAGGCTGGTGAGACCAAAAGAAAAGTAGTTTGCCCAAGTATGTAAGTACATGGCAGACATGGAGTCTGAGTAGGGATGTAGGGACTGTATAAAATCTGTTCCATCTGGGTTTAGTGGATTGTGACGCACCTTTTGTTCTGTCTGTCCATCAGTGGGATCAGATTTTTCTTTAGGAATTTGCACAAATGCACATTTGCAGAAAATGTACGTTTATGCAAATTTGCATGTGCACCAATTTGCAAAAACACACAACCCATGCATATTTTCATGCTTTCACCTATGGGAGAAATGTGCATTTTTGGCCAGTTTTTTTTTTTTTAAATGTGTATTTTTCTATGGGAAAATTTGCACTAATTTAGAAAACAGGTCTGCAAGTTTGTGGCATCCTCCTGACAGTGGAAAAGCTGGTCTGCTGAGGAATCCGTGGGCCAGATTCATGGAAATCCAAACTCATTTGGTTCCATTGCAAATTTCTTTGACGTACCTAGGTCTTAGTGTGAAAACACAAATGCACTTGAAAGAGTCCAAATAAAGATGGCCATGGAGGGTCACTTTGCAGCAGGCCAGCCTCCCAGTTATTTTTTTTTTAAAGACTTAAAATGCAAATCAGGAGAGGCAGGGACTCTGGTGGGTGCCAAAAGAGGTGTCCATGGGCACAGTGGTGCCCACGGGTATCACACTGGGCTAGATGGAGTCACCATCTGACTCTGTTTAGGCCAGCTTGATCTATGTTCATTGGTTTTCCTTGGCACAGAAATGTCAATGTGTTGGTAGAGTTTTTAAGCAAAGAATATTTTTAGCTACACCTGAGGATCTCTTGGGATGTTTATGTAGCTCCAAGACAGTGTCCCAGATCTGAATGACTGTAACCATTTCTCACGCTTGCTGTGCCAATTTCCACCGTTGGATCTGAGCCAGCTTCTGTTTCATTTCTAAACCACTTTCTGAAATGGAAAACTGACCAGATGTTCCACCTGTTAATTATGCAGCATATGTTTATCGAGGCCAGCAGGATGCCACGGCAAGAGTCATGGTTAAGCAAACAGAGAAGGAGAAGTGAACAGAAAGAGCAGGCTGTGAAAGGTGGCAAGACAGAATGCAAGGAGGAGGCCTCTGTTTGGGGAGAAGAAATGTGCACGCAGACTCGGTGTGGGCAACAGCTGTTCTGAGAGAAGATTACTATGGGTTCATGCTATGGCATACCCCTTCATGGCTATAGCTAGGGATGGGAGAACCAGAGATGCCTGAGCTTGGAGAAATTCTCTGAACTTTACTTCAAAGCTTGGTTTGGCATGCTCCCATTCTGACTGGCAACCTGTTTTTCAGTTTGTTTGAATGAGAGAAGTGTACATTTTTCAAAAGTTGTGCATTTTTTAATTTGTGAAAAATGCACATTTTTGCAAATGTAGCTGCAAGTTTGGGTATTTGAAAATGTTTTCAGAGAACATGCACTCCAAGTTGGATTTGGGGGTGTGAATGGGGCATTTTCAAGTGATTTGAGAACTGAAATGAAATTCTCACGCATCCTTAGCCAGAGCCATCAGAGAGTCATGCTGGATGAGATGCAAAGCCTGTCTAGTCCAGGATCCATCTGCCCTAATGGGAAGCCCACAAGCAGATAGGGATGTACGAAAGTTCTGCCACGGATCTCGGGGAGGCTGAATGCCAGCACATTCGGCCCCCCGAAATTGGTGGCGGAACGGCCCCCTGCCCCCCCGGGACAGGACTTACCTGGGGCGGATCTTCCTGGCGGCGGCGGTGGCTCCGGCGGCGGTTCGGTGGCGGTGGCTGCAGCAGCTGGTCTTCCGACCGGCTGCCACCGCTGCCATTTCCAAGTTAAAAAAAAAAAGTGATAGGCTACATAAAGATTTACGTAGCCTGTCACAGCTAAATTTTAAAAAACACCATGATAGGCTACGTAAATGTTTATGTAGCCTATCATGGCTGATTAAAAAAACCCAAACAAACGCGCGTATGCAAAACATTTGTGTTTCTTATTTTGGCACGTCTTAGTCTACGTAAACATTTACATAGACTACGGCGAAAATAAGGGGAACGCAAATAGCGTAGTGTCTATGCTATTTGCGTTCCCCTTATTTTTGCCATAGTCTACGTAAATGTTTACGTAGACTAAGACGTGCCAAAATAAGGAACGCAAATGGCAGCGCCCATGGGCGCCACCATTTGCGTACGTGTGTTTTTTTGTTTTCTTTTTTTGTTTTGTTTTAATCATTTACGTAGCCTATCATGGCTGACTGCAGGGACACAAACGGTGGCGGCTACGTCCGCCGCCATTTGTGTCCCTGCTAGCCAGCGGCTGGATGTCTGGACACTGGCGGAGCGGGCCAGCGGCTCCGCAGAATCCCTGCGGAGTGGAGCCGGCCGGCCAGGATTCGGGGGGGGGAGGGACGGAGTGCCTCCCCCCTAGCATCAGCATAATCCGCGAACAGGTAAGTGACTTTCATACATCCCTACAAGCAGAACATGCGTGCAGCATCATCCTCACACTGCTGTTCCTCAGAAACTAGTATTCAGAGACATGCTGTTGCCTCTGAACTGGGAGGCTGCATATTATATCCCTCATGACAAGTTGTTGTTGTTGTTCTTCAGTTGTTCAGTCGTGTCTGACTCTTCGTGACCCCATGGACCATAGCACGCCAGGCCTTCCTGTCCTGCGCTCTCTCCCGGAGTGTGCTCAAGTCCATATTCATTGCATCGGTGATGCTATCTAGCCATCTCATCCTCTGCCGTCCCCTTCTCCTTTTTGCCTTCAATCTTTCCCAGCATCAGGGTCTTTTCCAGTGACTTTTCCCTTCCCATTAGGTGGACAGAATATTTGAGCTTCAGCTTCAGCATCTGTCCTTCCAATGAGCACTCAGGGTTGATTTTCTTTAGGATGGACTGATTTGACCTCCTTGCAGTCCAGGGGACTTGTAAGCGTCTTCTCCAGCACCACAGTTCAAAAGCATCGATTTTTCGGCACTCAGCCTTCCTCATAGTCCAGCTCCCAGCCTCTCACAGCCATATGTTGCTACTGGGAAAACCATAGCTTTGACAATACCAACCTTTGTCAGCACGGTGATGTCTCTGCTTCTTACTATGCTGTCTAGGTTTGCCAAGGGATGGGGGAGAATTTCTCCCCAAAACTTCGGGGGGCCGAGTGCCAACATATTCAGCCCCCCGAAGTAGTTTCAGGGAGAAATTCTCCCTGAAACAAAGGCTTTAGCGTAGTCAATGAAGCAGAAATAGACATTTTTCTGGAATTCTCTTGCTTTCTCCATGATCCAGCGAATGTTGGAGATTTGATCTCTCCTTCCTCTGCCTCTTCGGAACCCAGCTTGTACTTCCGGTAGTTCTCAGTTCACATACTGCTGAAGCCTAGCTTGTAGGATTTTGAGCATCACCTTGCTGGCATGTGAAATGAGCGCAATTGTGCGGTAGTTTGAACACTCTTTGGCATTGCCCTTCTTTGGAATTGGAATGTAAACTGACCTTTTCCAGTCTTGTGGCCACTGTTGAGTGCTCCAAATTTGCTGGCATATTGAGTGCAGCACTTTAACAGCATCATCTTTGAGGATTTTGAATAGCTCAGCTGGAAGACTGTCATCTCCGCTAGCTTTGTTGTTAGGAATGCTTCCTAAGGCCCACTTGACTTCACTCTCAAGGATGTCCGGCTCAAGTTCAGTGACCGCACTATCATGGCTATCAGGGACATTCAGATCTTTCCTGTGTAGTCCTTCTGTGTATTCTTTCCACCTCTTCTTAACCTCATCTGCTTCTGTTAGGTCCCTGCCTTCTTTGTCCTTTATCATGCCCGTCTTTGCACAAAACGTTCCTTTGAGATCTCAAATTTTCTTGAAGAGATCTCTAGCCTTTTCCATTCTATTGTTTTCTTCGATTTCTTTGCATTGTTCATTTAAGAAGGCCTTCTTGTCTCTCCTTGCTATTCTCTGGAACTCTGCATTCAGTTGGGTATATCTTCCCCTTTCTCCCTTGCTTTTCACTTCCGTTGTTTCCTCAGCTACTTGTAAAGCCTCCTCAGACAGCCACTTTGCTTTCTTGCATTTCCCTCAGAATGCTCACAGATATTTTGCATGTAAAGGATCCTCTTCCTTTTGTACATATATTATCCTCTACATTTACCCCATAGCACAGGAATGCAGAACCTTTTTCAGCCTGAGGGCTGGATTCCATTTTGGAGAAGCTTTCAGCAGGGGTGGGGAGCCTTTTTTTCCAGTAGTGGGCAGGGACAAATGCAAAGACGGAAAGACCAGGCTAAAGTGGCAGGGCTCAAAATTACCAACTTATTTTAGATTGAAGATCGGACTACCAGTAACTAAGCCATAGGAGAGGCATTTCAGGATTTTAGAATGGGGTAAAATGGCACAAAAGCTGGGAAATTGCCAAATGTTTGGTGTTGTTTGGAAAGGGGTGGGGCCAGGGAAAAGGGGCATGGCCTTCTAGTGTGAACTATGTTGAACCAGATTGGGAAGCCAGGAGGGGCCAAATCTGACCCCAGGTCTGAGGTTCTGTAAACCCACCATAGGGCCATGGCCCTGGTGTCAGTAGCTACTTCTTCCTACTCCAAGTTTTAGTTTTTTTAATGTAGGAATTCCATCATAGATCTCCTCCTGCATTTCCTGCTTGCACCCTTAATTAATGGCCCTTGATAATGGTTGATTCTGACCAGTAGATCCAAGCCAATAATGGTGCATTTGTCAAGCAAAGCACTTTTTATTTTTGTCTACTCCCCCCCCCCTTTTTAATGAAATCTTGCTTGCATCAGGATGGCTTTAATAATGCATAATACTTTTTGGAATGACATAATTAGAGGCAATTTCTTAAATACAATGCCCAGTGCTCCTGCATTTGATCTTTCAACGCTTGATAAACAGAGTGAGCAAACTTCTGCTTTCAGTTTGGAAATGTTCTTCCCTTCAAGCCCTCCTTTTAAGCTGTGTGAATAAAGTGGGAGCATGGGTAACATTAGCATTTTGAACAGGCAAAATACTAGAATCATGTAGAATCATAGAACAGTAGGATTGGAAGGGGACTACAAGGCCATCAAGTCCAACCCACTGCTCAATGCAGGAATCCAAGTCAGAGCATCCCTGACAGGTGGCTGTCCAGCCTCGTCTTGAATGCCTTCCGTGTGGGAGAGCCCACCACCTCCCCAGGTCATTGGTTCCATTGTCGTATTGCTCTGACACTCAGGAAGTTTGTCCTGATGTTTAGGTGGAATCCGGCTTCCTGGAACTTGAGCCCATGATTCCGTGTCCTGCACTCTGGGATGATCGAGAAGAGATCCTGGCTTTCCTCTCTCTGTGACAGCCTTTCAAGTAGGGTTGGCGGAGAATTTCTCCCCGAAACTTCGGGGGGCCGAGCGCCAATGTGTTCGGCCCCCCGAACAAGTTTCGGGGAGAAATCATCCGACCCCCCCCGCCCCCCGCACGCCCCCCGGGATGGGACTTACCTTCGCCTAATGTCCCTCCCGGCGGCGGGTCCGGCTGGCGGTTCGGCGGGTGTTCGAGCGGGGCAGGAGCGGCAGCCGGTCTTTCGACTGGCTGCCGCTGCCGCCATTGCAATAAAAGAGGAAAAAAAACGCCCCCTGATAGGCTACGTAATGATTAACGTAGCCTATCACGGCTAGATTTGCAAAGTCAGCTGTGATAGGCTACGTCAATCGTCACGTAGCCTATCACGGGTGACTTAAAAAAAAAAAAAAGCGCGTACGCTAATGGCGGCCCCCATAGGGAGCTGCCATTCCCGTTCCTTATTTGGTCGCTGTAGTCTACGTAAAGATTTACGTAGACTACGGCGAAAATAAGGGCAACTCTATTTGCGTTGCCCTTATTTTCGCCATAGTCTACGTAAACATTTACGTAGACTACAGCGACTAAATAAGGAACGCGAATGGCGGCTCCCTATGGGGGCCGCCATTAGCGTAAGCGCTTTTTTTAAAAAAAAAGTCACCCGTGATAGGGTACGTGACGATTGACGTAGCCTATCACGGCTGACTTTGCAGATCTAGCCGTGATAGGCTACGTGAATTGTCACGTAGCCTATCAGGGGGCGTTTTTTTAAAAAAAAAAAAACTTTTGCGTTCGCGGCCGGGCGAGGCGGGAAGCCTCCTCCCCGGCCTGAATTTCGGCCGGGGCGAGGCGGGAAGCCTCCCCCCCGGCCGGAACTTCGCGGGGGGAGCAGCGAAGCGCCTCCCCCCCACCGCGAACGTCCTTCGAGGACAGGTAAGGGACTTTCGTCCACCCCTACTTTCAAGTATTTGAAGAGCGCTATCCTATCTCCCCTCAGTCTTCTCTTCTCAAGGCTAAACATGCCCAGTTCTTTCAGTCTCTCCTCATAGGGCTTTGTTTCCAGTCCCCTGATCATCTTCAGCTCTCCTCTGAACCCTCTTCAGCCTGTCTGCATCCTTCTTAAAATGTGGTGCCCAGAACTGGATACAGTACTCCAGATGAGGCCTAACCAGTGCTGAGTAGAGGGGAGCTAGTACTTCCCAGGATTTGGAAGCTATGCTTCTATTAATGCAGTCCAAAATAGCATTTGCCTTGTTTGCAACCACATCACATTGTTGGCTAGTTTGCTCATCAGAATATCATGGGGCACTTTGTCGAAAGCTTTGCTGAAGTTGAGGTATATGATGTCCACAGCATTCCCACAATCCACAAGGGAGGTTACTTGATCAAAAAGTGAGATCAGATTTGTCTGGCAGGATTTGTTCTTGACAAATCCATGTTGGCTTCGAGTAACCACTGCATTGTTCTCAAGGTGCTTACAGATGGATATCTTTATCATCTGCTCCAGAATTTTCCCAGGGATTGATGTCAGACTGACTGGTCTGTAGTTCCCAGGTTCCTCCCTTTTAACCTTTTTGAGGATAGGGCCATTAGCCCTCCTCAAGTCATCTGGCAATTCACCCATCCTCCATGATTGCTCAAAGATAATAGACAGTGGTTCTGGGAGTTCTTCTGCCAGTTCCTTTATTACTCTAGGATGCAGTTGATCTGGCCCTGGAGATGTGAACTCATTCAAAGTAATTAAGTGTTCCTTGACCATTCAGCTATCGATCTCAAGCTGCAATCCTGCCCCTTCAGCCTGTACTTCGCCTTTGCCAGGGGGGTCATAGACCCTCTTTGGGGAGAAAACTGAGCCAAAATAGGAATTGAGCACCTCTGCCTTTTCTTTGTCATCTGTTATCATTTTGCCATCCTTATTTAATAGCTGAACCAACATTTCTTTCCTCTGTCTTTTATAGGGACGTCAGAGAATTCCGCCACCGGCACCAGTGATGCTGGATTCTTTAGAATCCAACCCCCCAGAATCTGTGGCAGAACGGCCTGCACCCCACAGAATCCCCTTGGGACAGAGCGCACCTGGCGGTGGCGGCGGCTGCGGGTGCTGCGGCAGTGGCTCTGTCTGGTCTCCTGGTTGCTGCCGGGCTGCTGCGGCTGCAAATGGCAAATAAATACTTATGTAGCCTATCACGGCAAAGAGCAGGGGTGCAAATGGCAGCCGCTACAACATTTGCGCCCCTGCTCTTTGCCGTAATAGGCTATGTAAGTATTTACGTAGCCTGTCACAGCTTGGCAGCCACGCAAATGGCATAGTGGCCGCCATTTGCGTGGCTGCCTTTTGCCATGATTGGCTACATAAAGATTTATGTAGCCTATCATAGCAAAGAGCAGGGACGCAAATGGCATCCCCTATGCCAGGCGCCATTTGTGGCCGCAGCAGCCCAGCAGCGGCCGGAATTCTTGCTGCGGCCGCCCCAGCTGGCGGCTCTGCAGAGTCGCCACAGAGTGGAACCGGCCAGGGAGGATTCTGGGGGGAAGGACGGAGCACTTCCACACCACCACAGATACCCCAGAACGGAGCCAGGTAAGTGTTTCTTACATCCCTATTCTTTTACTATGCACGTAGCTGAAGAAAGCTATTTGCTTTTCCAAAGTTTCATCCTCGTCTTTTCCTTGATTGGGTGGCCAGTAGTAGACCCCGACCACCAGATTCCTTTTATTCTTTGCTGCATTTATTTTCACCCAGATGCTCTCGATGGGGCTACCAAGCTCATGCTCCTGTATTTCTGTGCAGAGGTATGTATTTTTCACATACAGTGCAACCCCACCTCCCTTTCTGTTCCTCCTGTTCTTTTTGAACAAGTTATATCCTTCAATTGCTGTATTCCAGTCATGAGAGTCAACCCACCAAGTCTCAGTTACATCTATCAAGTCATAATTTCCCTCATGTATTAAGAGTTCAAGTTCATTCTGTTTGCTTCCCATACTCTGGGCATCAGTGTATAGACATCGAAGACCATGTGCTTCATAGTCTGGCTTTCTTCCTACATCTTTCTGAAGACTATTATTGGGCACTGTTAGAGCTGTTCTCTCCGTTGTGGTGCAGAAGCCTTCATCCATTGTTACCCCCACCTTTACATCTCTCTTCCCCATAGGATTCAGTTTAAAGCCCTCCTGATGGAGTTCTTCATGCTGTGGCCAAACACATTCTTCCCATCCTTTGTGAGGTGCAACCCGTCCCTTGCCAACAGCCCATCTTCCAGGAAGTATAGCCCGTGGTCCCAGAATCCAAATCTCTCACGTCAGCACCACCTTCATAGCCAGTCATTCACACGGAGTATTTTTCATACCCTTTCTATCCCTCTTCTAACTACTGGAAGGATGGACGAGAAGACTATCTGGGCCTCAAAGTTCTTGAGTTTCCTTCCCAAAGCTTCAAAGTCTGATGTGATTTCTTCGTAGCTCCGCTTGGCAGTGTCATTTGTTCCCACATGGATGAGAAGAAAGGGATACCTGTCAGTAGGCTTTATGAGTGCAGGCAACCTTTCAGTCACGTCTCTAATCTGTCCTCCCAGGAGACAACACACCTGGTGAGTCCACGGGTCTTCACAACATACTTGGGTTTCAATCCCATGCAGCAAGGAGTCTCCCACTACTTCTACTCTTCTCTTCTTGTTGTAGGCCTGGGTTTCATCACCTCTGACTGACCTTCAGGCTCTTGGTTGCTCTCATGCAGGTTCCCCTGTAATTCTTCCTCTGCAGATTATCCTCCAGTCTCATCCTCAAGTACCTGGAATCAGTTCCAGAGCTCCACTGCTTCCACTGGTGCAGAGTGGCGTCTAGTTCTTCTTCTCCTAACTGTCACCCTTTTGCAAGGAGTATCCTCTACTCCATTTTTCCTCACCTCAGCATTTCCCACCTCTGCCTCAGCTTGCTGTTGCTTTTCAAGCTTCTGGTCTTCCCTTTGCTTCTGTAGTTCCCCCATTCTGTCGAAGAACTCTTCGTGTTCTCTTATTCCCCGGAGGGTCGACAGTCGCCGCTCCAGTCCACTTACTTTTTCTTCCAGCAGCGTGATCAACTTGCACTTGTTCCAGGTATAGGCCATGTGGTTCTCAGGCAAGAAAACAAACACTGCACACACCTTGCAGGTCACCACCACTGGAGAGTCTTGTCCTTCCATTGCCTCTTTTCCCTTTTTGTGTCTAGCTTTGTGATTGTTCTAGACCAGCCTGTGCCTGCTCCTCTACTCACTGGAGGTTAAAAGCAGAGTCCCACTGGTATGGAAGTGTGTGTTACAAGAAAAGAAATTAAAAAAAAATGTTAGGGGCCTCCCCCTGGACCTCCCCTGCCAAACTCCCCTGGCCAACTCCTGTTTGCTCCCCCTGTTTGCTCGATCTCTGGGAGCCTGCTTGCTTCTGTAGTCCCTGGACCAGCTGGAGCAGCTTGCTCTGCTCTGCTCTGCTCAGCTCAGCTGGGAGGCGGGAAACAGACTGAAGCTTCCTGCCCACACAGCTGCTGGGAGTACTCAGGCCTGTTCCACCCCCAATTGGGGGCCTGTTCCAGCCCCAATTCAGTTGGAGCTCCCAGGAGCACCTGGTGAGCTCATAACCACTCAGAAGGATAAAGGA
Organism: Heloderma suspectum; assembly: GCF_057233095.1. NCBI lineage: Eukaryota > Metazoa > Chordata > Lepidosauria > Squamata > Helodermatidae > Heloderma > Heloderma suspectum. Next base: position 10,736,596 of record NC_139461.1, read on the forward strand.
CAACCCCCTGGGCTTCCTGCAGCCCACTTACCTCTTTGTCTCTGTCTCCTTTGTCTCTTCTACCACTGCAACTCCCCTGGCCAATTCCTGTTTGCTCCCCCTTTTCACTCACTCTGGTCACTTAACCTTGCACTTAGCCTTCTCTGTATAGAATCACAGCTCACTGATGTGATTTTCCTGAGTGCCCAATTTTGTTTCATTCGAGCAACTGATGTCCTATGAGGGTGTTCACACAAAGGATGCTGAGAACACCTTCTCCTAGGGATGGGGAAAAGTGTCCATTTATTATCATGGATATTTCTACCTTTCCACTTGGGGCCAACACATCTTGGAGTCACTTAAGCCCTATGAAGGCATTCAGCCTACATATGTGAAGATTAAGGTTCTCCAAATTCCACCTCCAACTTCATTCCAACTCATGGCTATATTTATTTATTTATTTATTTATTTATTTCTATACTGCCCAATAGCCGAAGCTCTCTGGGCGGTTCACAAAAATTAAAACCAAACAATAAAACAATTTAAAATATATAGAACATTAAAACCACAATATAACAATACAATATATCAGACTGTGAACATTGTAGGGTTTGTTTATTTGTTTGTTTGTTCTTTTCACACAAACATTTAAGTATATTTCTGGGTGTATTGTTCCGAACACAGTTTTGAAATGTACACATTTTTCTCCCGTTGATTAAAGTGTGTTTATGTACGTTTTTCAAATGTACACATTTTTCAAACACATTTTTGTTTGTTCTGTGAATCGCATTGCAAACACAGACGTGTACAGACAGATTGCTTTAAGATCTGTATTCAGCTCTGGGAGGTGAGAATTGGGTAAATTCTGGTAAAGAATCAACCAAAATGCATTTTTCATACAGCTTTAGTTTGTAAGCACATTCAGCTGAACATCCTAACAAATTTCCCAGTGGTTCGGAACCCGGATGAGACAGAGATACTGACTGTGGGAAGGTTTGTAAATATATTCAGCAGAATGACCTTACAAATACACTGCAGACCTTAGTGCTCAATGCACAAAGATCTACAGAGGAACCAGACATGCAGGAATGTTAGGATTTAGAGGCATCCATGTCTTGCATCAGCCTAGTAACTGACGTGTGTGCAGGCTGATTTGTTGTTGTTGTTATTTGCAAGGTGGATCTAAATCTCTGCTGACCACAGCACACACAGAGACAGCAGTGCAGATCTGAATCATTGTTGCCTTTCCCATACAACATTTGCTTAATTGTATATCACAGTTTCCATTAGGGCTGTGCACCACTTTGGCCCAAGGCCTGGACCCTGAGTCGAGGTGGGTGGCTTCGGTTCACTTTGTGACCCTTCCAAAGTGGAGGGGGCATGAAGTGACCCGGAGTGGGTCAGGGGCTCTTCAAAGCACTCAGTGTGCTTCGGAGCTTCGGCACCCCCGGCTCAGCCATTCCAGGTCCTTACCTGAGCCACCACTGCCTCCGTCACTGCCATTGCCATCCTCGCCATCACCGTCCTCGCCACCAGCCTCGCCACCACCATCGCCACCACCGCCGTCGTCCTCACCACTGCTGCCTCTGTTGGTGCCACGTCCTCGCCACAGCCTCTAACGTCTGAGGCCTGGATGCACACGGCAACTCTTACTGCAGGGAGTCGCCATTTTTAAAATGGCAACCTCCTGGAACTTCCTGGAGGTTGCCATTTTAAAAATGGCGACTCCCTGAAATAAGAGTTGCCATGCGCGTCCAGGTCTCAGGAGTTGGAGGCGGCAGTGAGGATGGCGGCGGAGAAGACAGTGAGGATGGTGGCAGAGGAGGCAGCGAGGATGGTAGCGAGGACGGTGATGGCGGCGGCGGCAGCAGTGGAGAAGGGGGTAGTGAGGATGGGGTGGCGGTGGAGAAGGGGGTGGCAGCGGTGAGGACAATGGCAGTGGAAGCGGGGGCAAGGTAAGGGGATTTGTGTGGGGGTGTCAGGGGGGACCTGAAGTGGGGTTCGACATCCGAATCCCGCTTTGGGTTCAGGGCCGAGTCAGGTTGGTGGCCCCCCCGAATCAGCCCGAGCCGAATCGTGCCTGTCTCCGAAGCCACAAAGCGGCTTCTGAGTTGGAACGGGGGTCCCTGCACAGCCCTAGTTTCCATTAAAAACAACAACAGAGAGCAGTATAAATCAAGCCTCTGAATTATTACTGGACAATGCAAGCACAATTGCTGTTGCACATTGAGCTGTCACTGTTATTATAACGGTGTGCAAATGGCCTCTTGAAATTCTCCACTCTACTTCTGGGCAGGGAAACTGGGTAGACCATTTCACCAAATTTCTCTGAGGGGGAGGAGAAATTCTCAACAGTTTCCCACATGTAGGACTCAACATTAGAGCAGGATGTGGCTCACTTCCTTTTCATAAGGTTCTTTTTTTTGGGGGGGGGTTATGCTGCACATCAACTGTGTTGGCAGCCTGGTCCCCATTTTGCATCCACCACAATAAATGTGCAAGTGGGTCAAGTGCCGTGTCCAGCCCCAGGGAGGAGGCAGAGCTAGCGCTGTTAGGGATGCTGGAGAAATTCAAGACAGACTAAAATGAGCTCGGATTTCTATGACTCCAACCTGTGTAATCTGCTGAGGAGCGCCCCCCTCAGGCCACACAGAGTCCGTGGACTTTGGGATGATTATTTTTTAACTTTCCCAAAATTTACACATATAAATCATATAAGTTTCTGCTGAGGAAACCTTGAATGGAATGGGGGACAATACACTAAATCATGTTATGTACTGAGGTAAATTATGTAAATACTTAGGTAAATATTTACATAATTATTTCAGTATTTTTCCACATGGTGAAAAAAGAAATATTCATATCCATCTCTGGGTGGACAACGGAACGAAAGGCACCTGACAATCCATGAAACACAGACGGAGCAGATTTTACACAGTCCATACATCCCTAGGGCCGAGCCTTAGGGATGGGGGAGAATTTCTCCCCGAAACTTCGGGGGGCCGAGTGCCAACGCATTCGGTCCTCCCAAGGTTCGGGGAGAAATTCTCCCCCCTGCCCCCCCCCCGGGATGGGACTTACCTTTTACGAATGTCGCTCCCGGCGGCGGGTCCCGGCGGCGGTTCGGCAGGTCTTCGTCAGGGGCAGGGGCGGCAGCCGGTCTTTTGACCGGCTGCTGCCACCGCCATTACAACAAAACTAAAAAAAAACCAAAAACGCCCCGGTGATAGGCTACGTGACGATTTACGTAGCCTATCACGGCTAGATCTGCAAAGTCAGCCGTGATAGGCTACGTTAATCGTCACGTAGCCTATCACGGGTGACTTAAAAAAAAAAAAAGCGCGTACGGATAATGGGCGGCTCCCTATGGGGGAGTAGTCTACGTAAAGATTTACGTAGACTATGGCGAAAATAAGGGCAACGCAGATAGCGCAGATAGCGTTGCCCTTATTTTCGTCGTGGTCTACATAAACCTTTACGTAGACTACAGGGACCAAATAAGGAACGCGAATGGCGGCTCCCTATGGGGGCCGCCATTTGCGTACGCGCTTTTTTTTTTCAAAGTCACCCGTGATAGGCTACGTAACGATTTACGTAGCCTATCACGGCTGACTTTGGAAATCTAGACATGATAGGCTACGTAAATCGTCACGTAGCCTATCACGGGGCTTTTTTGTGTTTTTTTACTTTTCTTTTGAAGTTCGCGGCCGGGGAGACGGGGCGCTTCTCCCCAGCCTGAATTTTGGCCGGGCGAGGTGGGAAGACACCCCCCCCTTGCCTGAACTTCGGGGGGAGAAGCGAAGCGCCTCCCCCCCACCGCAAAAAAAGCTGCTGGACAAGGTAAGTCCCTTTCGTACATCCCTACCGAGCCTAAATCTGCCCTCCAATTTCCTGAACATTTTCTTCCCCATGAAAGAGGCTTCCGTTTTTCTGCCCCATTCTCACGGTGATTCATAATGTTATGTTTGTGAGCTTGCCTAATCACTGCAAGGCGGCTCAGGAGCCTGTGTGCGTTTTCTTTCTATTACACATCTCTCCATCACTCTGCAGTCCCCCAGACTGCCTGTGCTTCCTCATCTGGAAAGGCCCTATGAGAGGAATTACCTCATGATTTCTTCCCCTGGGCTTTGACTGAAGGCTGAGGAGGTTACAGGCTGCCTGAGAGTCAACTGTACAATCGAAATAAGATGGTTGTGTTCACTCCTCAACCACTGCCTAAGTAAGGTAAGCGCAAGGAACCCAAACCCAACCCATGAGATTTTCTCTGAAATGTTCTTAACCATTAAATTTCTTCTTTAAAAGTAATAAGATGGGGAATAAATTTTTTGGCATTATTATTACTACTACTACTATTTTTATCAGACCTGAGTGACTACAATATTCATATAAAGAAGTATCTCCAAACAGGAGCAGTTAATCACCCTCCAAGATCTCTCTCTCTCTCTTAGGGATGGCGGAGAATTCCGCCACGGATTCCGGGGGGGGGATTTTTAGAATCCAGCCCCCCAGGAGTCTGTGGCAGAATGGACCACCCCACCCCACTGCCCCGTGAGGTCTGACCTGGCCAGCTCCTACCTGGCAGCCGGTCTTCAGACGCAAATGGCGTCCTGCCTAGCGGATGCCATTTGCATCCCTTCCCCTTACTGTGATAGGCTACGTTATGATTTATGTAGCCTATCATGGTAAAGACCAGGGACGCAAATGGTGGGTGCTATGCCATTTGTGTCCCTTCTCCTTGCTGTGATAGGCTACGTAAGATTTACGTAGCCTATCACGGTAAGGGAAAGGGACGCAAATGGTGTCCGCTAGGCTGGTCGCCATTTGCGTCTGAAGACTGGCTGCAGCCAGACTTGCCGCGGAGCGGAGCCGGCCGGGGAGGATTCCAGGGGGGAGGACCAGATCGCCTCCCCCCCCACAGAACCCCCAGTGGACTCCAGGTAAGGGAGTTTTGTACACCCCTACTCTCTCTCTCTCTCTCTCTCTCTCTCTCTCTCTCTCTCTCTGTGAGATGAAAGTTGCTGGTGCCCTACACAAATGCAGCCGCTCATAGGCTGAGACCGCAGGGTCTCAAAGTCCTTCTGCATAACAATAGCATCCCTCCCTGCCGAGTAATTAGCACCACACCATTCAGGTAAAGTAGACAATTTCCATATGTGATTATATTCCTTCTAGGCAGGAGTAAGCCAGGGCACTTTGAAGAAATTAACCACCAGTTACCAGCAGCAACAAGAAAAGAGAGGGCCCTAACTGGATGCTGCACCATCATATTTAGTCTGAAAAGGCTTCTTCCTTCTGTGCCCCCGGTCAGCCACACTGTGAACGTGGTGATAACGCAGCGCCATGCATCCAATTGGATGTGGCCATGTGACAGTGTCGTTGATCACCAGGAAAGCTCTCCCATTGCTCTCGTGCTGAATGCAGAGGACAGAGGAAGCATCCCCAGCACTTCAGCATTTAGGGTGGTTCTCAGACCCTGCCTTGCCTTGCTGTGGTGTCATTCTTACTGCTGCTCACCCATTTTGTGTGGCAAAACCTTTATCCTCGCCTCGCCCCCTGTGAGTTGGTCAGAATATGGGTGAGGATGAACATTTGGATGCATAGTGGAATGTACATCCCCATCAGGATTCTGCCCAAACTATTCAAATGTACAGGACTGAATTGGAGCAAGGGATGGTTAGACTTTTTGCTTTTTCAATGGGAGTGCGTTCATTAATGCTCTGACACCTGACAGCTTTACGCAGCTTGAAAAAGAGAGGTGGAAAATCACAAAGGGGGAGGGAGAGCAATTCACAGGCATGAAAATGTTTACCAAATGGGCTCCCTATTTTGGCACAGTACTAGTTAAATGGGGAAAATATTAAGATTTAGGGATAACCTGTGAGTGTGTGTGTGTGTGTGTGTGCGCGCACAGGGGGTAGAATTGGGCAGACACAAGCAACAGAAATTGAAAGCTCACAAGTTCAACTCTTGGTTTTTTGAGATGTGATTTTAATTAAATATGGTATACACATTTCTCTTCAAGGTTATTAGCATTCAAAAAATCAATAAGCAATCACGTGGAACTTTATATTCTAAGCTAATGATGTTCCTCAAAGGTTAGAGGGTTCATTCCATTGCTTGATTTTGACCTAACAGAAGATAAGAAAAATACCTCTTCCAGTTTCTACTTGAAAAAAGGGACAACTTTTTTAAAAAAATTCACAACTTTCTGAAAATGCAAAACCTTTGGAAAATGCGCAGTTTTCTCAAAATGTGCAACGTTTGCCATTTTAATGCACCAAAAGAGAAAGGGCCTCTTCCTTGGCCGCCCCTCAGCTGTGGGCTGACCTGCCGGTTGAAGTGCGCCTGCTGACCTCCTTGTGAAGGTTTTTAAGCAGGCCTTAAGACGCCGCTATTCCGGCAGGCCTTCCCTCTTTAGGTCTCTTGTCCCTTGTGCTGACTCTTGTGTACTGTTTTCAAGCTGTGCTGTTTTTATTGTTGGCTTTTTTGTTAAACTGTTTTTAGTTCAAAGTTGTTTTTAGTTATATGTTGTTTGTCCGTATGTTTTATGTAAACGTTTCAACTTTTGAAAACCACCCAGAGAGCTTTGGCTATGGGGCAGTATAAAAATATTAATATTAATAACAACAACAACAACAACAATAATAATAATTCAGATTCATCCATCCAGACCCAGGGCTTTGAGTGTTAGCATGCAAAGGTCTGGGTTTGAATCCCTGTGTATTCAACCATGTTTGGGGTGATGAATTAGGATTGCCACCTCTCTATTTTTCTGACTGCCTCCTCTTCTTTGAGAGCTATATGGTGGACAGAAACAACATAGTTCCCTGGATGTAGTTAGTGAACTTGGCCAGTGCAGTCTGAGTGAGTATTTCCTTTCAGTTCTTTTTTGGAAAGAATTTACCAAAATTCATAAACCTCTTCTTTACCCACATTTGTTTTGTGGCCTTAACTTAACAGAGAGCTTCGGCTATTGGGCGGTATAGAAATGAAATAAATAAAATAAATAAATTAACTCACAAACTGCACAGCTCAGAAGGTATTTTATGTATATATCCCCAGCATAAGTAGCTGTGGTAGCAGCATACATATCCCTCCATTACATTTGTGTAAGTATTATTAAGCCATCTGTCAGCGGTTCGCCATAGAAAAGGTGAAAGAGGGCTCGCATTCCATCATAGCAGCCAGATGAAGGTTGCTAGATGTATTTGTTTATTTTAAAAGGAAGTCTTTTTCTCATCGGACTGCTGTGGCTTTCACTAATGTCAGCTGCATTTTAATACCTAACAATGGCTCTGACCTTTCCAGAAAATGCAAAGAGGCTTTTTTCTTTTTTAATGTGCTCCCTGTCTCAGGCAATGCACAACATACACCATTTTACAGTATTCTCATTTGATGAGGAGAGAGTACCCACCTGATTGCTGCCTGCACGTTCATTCAGAAATACCTGACCTTTATTATAGGTAACTAAATATCTACGGAGGTGTGAGGTAGGTGAGGGCAAGACTGAATCATGGAACCTGCCAACTGAGGCTTTCCCATAGAATATGGATTTATTGTGGCCAATATTAGCGATGGTGCCAAAGGTTGTAATTACCAGGTTTGGTAGACAAATCTGTCCATCTTGTAACAGCTGGCTTTATTACAAATCAAGTGCTGTCCCCCCCCCCACCCTCCCTCCTGCTGCCCAGATGTCTTCTCCGTCTTTAACCCCTTACTCTCCCTGAAGCTGTCAGTGATTACTGTGAAACTACGGTCCTCTTTCATACATTCATATATGTTTGGGGGATGAATGAGAAAAATAAGCAGGCTTTTAGTTCCTGCAGGCTGCTGAAGCTGTGATTTTGGCACTGGGACATAATTGGTCCCAGAAAGGTTCTTATTGTGCACTTGGGATTGGTTATGCATGCTTCGGGGGGGGGGGGTGTCCTTTATACAACGTTGTCAACCTCCAGGGCCCCTCCTGTGCTTTCTTGCCATTATAGCGGCATAATTCTCAATGGGGATAACACAATAAGAGATTTTATCGTGCTTTGAAATGCAATAAATTTCCAGTGAATTTCTAGAATCCCACTTTATTGTAGCACGATCTAGTGGATGTATAATGAAACATATAGAACTCACCCAGGGAAACAAACAAACAAACCAGAAACAACCACATGTAAATGAGGTGATTTTAATCCTGCAAGGAATCCAGAAGCAGAAGCCCCGGTAAGGATACAGCATTTTAACCTCTTGTGAAAAAGCTCCAATAAACTAATAGAGAACTAACTATGATTGACAGGTAAGCATTAAGAGGGCAGCTGTCAAGTTCCTTCATTGTCCCCCTCAGCAATCAACACACTCCAAGATACCAGGCTCCAAGCTCACTACTTTATTAGTTAATGACCAGGTTCCTTGCAAATGCAAATTCTAGGAAACTCTCAGGCTACGAAGGAAACAGGTACTCCACACAATTACAAATACCAACAGAGGAGCCAAAGTGGAAGTTAGAGAAGTCGCCGGCAGTTTGGAACAAGAACTTCCCAGCCAGAATAGCTTAGGGGGGATGCCCCTCCCTTGCAGTTGCTCCGTCCTACATAGGCTATCACACATAGCCAACCTGGTGGAGCATCTGAGCTCTGCCTCTAACTTTTCCCGCTTCACTCTGTGATGGACCCTAGCATCCCTCAAGTCACATTCCTCACTCTCCTCCTCCTCTGAGACCTGGGTTCTCATGGAGGAGGAAAGGGGGGCTCAGGTCGAGCCACCTGTGTGCCAAGGTCTTGAGAAGAAGGCTTTGCCATATCTGAGCTCACTAGGAAGGGAGCCTCCCCCTGTTCTGCCTGTTCCCATCCCAAATCTGAGCTGCTAGCTATCTCCACACACTCAGATTCATTCACAATAGCAATGTTCTATGGGGGCAGGGAGTGGATAGTAGCTTTTTGTCTTTTAGAGTGCAATCCTACACACGTTAAAGCAGAAAGAAGTCCTACAATTCCCAGCATCCCTCCAGTCAGCCATGCTGGCTGGGGTATGCTGGGAATTGCAGGGGGGGTTCTGTCTAAGGGTGCAATCCTGTGCATGTTTCAACAGAAAAAAGTCCTATAACTCCCAGCATTCCCCAGCCAGCCATGCAAAGTGGGTGTAGAATATAAGTGTGGAGCATTTTCTGGTTTTGATACTGGAGATAAAAAGAAACTTGGGGAACCAAACTTCTCTCCCTGCCCCCAATCATCATTGTTTCCCCAGCTGCTCCAATGTTGTGTTCATGTTCTCTCATCATTTCTTCATTGTAGATTAGTTACATAGGTGACCCATGCCAAAACAGGATCATGATGTCATCTAGCCAATCAGGCTTAACTATGTGTTGATGTCACTCCAAGCAGACGATGCTTCCCAGCTTAGTCACATGTGTGATCCTCACCGATCATGTAGGCAAATAAACCCAACTGAAGAGAGGGTAAAGTAAATGGATAGGTTCTGAAACATTCTTTCAGGCAGGATCATCCAATGTGTGTGTGGGGTATTTTTTTACGCTGCTTAACATGCTTAAGGGGGCGGGGGAGAGAGTAGTTTCAAATCAGTTAGGGGATTTTGCTGCCCCCGTTACTCCCACCTGATTCGCATACAGAGTGAAATGATGACATCACCATTTTCAAAACAGTTCCAGTGCAGGTAAACCACGTAGAAGACAAATGAGGTCCAGATGCTCAAATTGTTCATCCATTTAGCCTTCCTTACTTTTCTCATCTCCTCAAGGCACCAAGAGAATGAAACCAAGCAAAAGGAGAAGTATATTTTAGTTAACAAGCTGTTTAACTTAACAGATTCCTTTCAAGTGCACAAAGTTGACAAATGGAAAAGAGACACTTCCTGAGGCAGTGTTTGTGGTGTTCAATTAGTACGCCTAACTCTAATCAATAGAAAGATTTTGCAAAGTAGCAAGGTGGGCATGGTCTATTGAATTGTCATTAGGACCCCATTACGTACTAGAGGAGGATGCCATAGAATTTGCCCATGGCAATTTGCCATAGATTACCTGTCAAACAAGTCATCATTTGGAGATCTGCTTATCATGCTAAGTGACTGAAGCTAAATTCAAGCATGACTGGAAGTAATGATGGTTGGAAAGCATTTGACCAGAGGAGAACCTGGACTCTCATTATTGGTAGAATTGAATCTCTGATAATTACTCTGGCTTTTGAGTGTTCCTGGATCTTCTACTATATCAGTATTGGCATTCTGTCCAAAATACCCTTTTTACCCATACACCAAGTAGGGTTGGGGGAGAAATTCATTCAGTATACATTTTAACGTGAACTTACCTAAGTTTGCACTTTCAAACTACTATGCAAAATGAAACTCAGTTATCCACTGAAATTCTACTTCTCCAAATTTTGCAATGGAGTTCTTCAATCAAAATTTGCATACGAAAATGAGTATATTAGGGGAAAGAACATGAAAATGCATTATAGTGGGAGAATTGCTTGCAAAATATGTATATTAGGCAACAATGCCTAATGTATCTCTATGTATTAGGAGATATGTACACAAAATGCTTATTAATTTTCATGCTGACTTTAAAAATATATATCAAAGTTTGGAATGAACCAAACTTAAAAGACTGAAGAAATTTTTGAAGTTCAAGATGAATCAAATGTAAGACTGTAAAATGAGAAACTGTGAGAAACCAACATTTACAGAAATGTTCATCCCTAACATGGAGTAACATAGCTGCCCAAGAAGGTGGGTATTGTGTGTATGCTATTGCTGGGGGGGTGGGGTGGGGGCTGAAATTTGATCCAGAGAAGATGGAAGTACTGTTGGCTGGGGGAATGGTCTAGTTAAGAATAGGTTTGCAGCCTGCATTGGATGTGGTTAGACTCCTCCATAAGATGCAGTTTCACAGCTTGAGGGTGCTTCTGGGGTCTCCTGCATTTTGGTGGATCCTCAAGTAACTGTGGTGAAAAGAGTGCCTCCTACAAGCTTGAATTGGTTTTCCAGCTGTGTCCTTCTTTCCTGGGGAAAACTGACCTGACTGTGGTAACTGGTAACCTCTAGATTGAGCTACTGTTGTGTGCTCTTCATGGAACCTCGCTTCAAAAGTGTTTGGACACTTTGGTTGTCTTCATGGGAAGGAATTAATTCAGTGGTAAAGCACATACTTTGCATTCAAAAGATCCCATGTTCAATCCCTAGTATGGTGAGAAAGACACCCTGTCACAAACCCTGGAGATTGGCTGCCAATCAGAATGGAGAATATGAAGCTAGATGAGCCAATGGTCTGACTTCCTATGTGCCTCTAGGTCCAGAGAACTACTACTTGACATTTGTCAGGGATGGGTCAGGTGGAGCACATTACTCTGGTCATTTCTGACCTTTACTGGTTACCTATTTGTTTCCAGGCTCAATTCAAGGGGTTGGTTCTTACTTTTTACACCTAAAGAGCTTTGTACCTGGGTACCTTAAGGACTGATTCCTCTTGTATGTTTTCCCTCGTACATGCCATTCAGTGTCAGAAGCTCTGCTCTGACTAAAGTTCAGCGAGTGGCCACAAGTACATAAGAATGACAAAAAAATTTTTTCCCCTGATTAATATGCACAAACACACAAAATGGCATACACTTACACACACTCCTTTTATACATTGTAGAAGTTTTTTTTTTTTTTAACTTTCATTATATATTGAGCTCTTACTTCAGTCATTTTATTGTGGCTGTTCCATAAGCATATCTGTTATAGACTATGATTTAGAATTAGTGAATGCCTTTGTTTCATTAGTGATTTTGTTTCATTATTATGTACGTTCTTCTTTTTGTTGCCTTTATTTTATTAACCTAATTTTGAAATAAAATAAAATTTCATGAGGAATAAAGAATGACAAAGGGGAGCTTCAAACTCAGATTGGCTGCTGCCACAAATCTCTGCTTTCTGGCATGAACCTGTTGGGTATGCATGCATGCTGAGTCCAGTGCTCAGGCATGTAAAAACAAACAAACATGCCCATGGACAAGACACCAAATGCCAGTCCACTGCTTCCCTTCCATTTCCACATAACTGTCTATCCAGATGGTCAATGTTGCTGGGAATGTTTGAGTTGGATTCAATTAAACATTTGGAAGAGTTTGTTTGATTGTATTTGACCATAAGAAAATTATGATGGTCATTACTAACACAGTCTGTTGCAGAATGAGGACATGGAGCATATAGTAGGTGGAGACAACTCTTCAGGAATGTGCAAAGGTGTGTAAAAGGGACATTTCTCAGGCACTGATTCCTGATGTGAGATTTGGGGTGCTTCTAGGATACTGGAGTATTTGTATTGTCATTTGTGAAATCCTGGAGGGTAGGAAAGCTATGGGCCAATCAAGTGATGGAGCACACCACTCCCAGATACACCAGATCAATCTTCCCCAACCTGGTGCTCTCCAGATGTTTTGGACTACACCTCCCAGCATTCCTGACCATTGGCCATCCTAGCTGGGTCTGATGGCTGTTAAAGTCTAAAACATCTGGAGGGCAACAGGTTGGTGAAGGCTGCTCTAGATGAAGAGACACAAGCCTGTATAGATGTTGAGTTTGTATACACTGGATGTGCAAGAGTTTTGGGGGTAACAGGCCCTGAATCAACCTATGCACATTCAGTGTACTATGTCCACACAGACCTTATACACAAGCAAACTATGTATATAAGTTCTTCCACATGACTGGGAACCTTGTTTTTGCACAATTCCCATTTGCACATTCAGCATCTATGTGTGTAGGGTCTGTTTGGGCAGTACACTGAACCTGCAAGGGATGGGACCTCCTCTTTCCCATGTGCTCTCGATCTATACATGTGCACGCACACGCACAATTATAAATCTTGCTGATTATGTATGTACAATCCACTCCAAAATGTAGGACAGGAACTAGCCCATCCAGGGGACAATCAACATTTTGTAGACCAATTCATCTTCTACCCAGAAGGAAACCAATATATTTAGCTTGCCCCCCTTTTCTTCTAATAAAACCGTGGGTGAACAGACTTCCTTACACTTAAAAAACAAACAAAACCCCCTCTCGCTGGATTTCAACAGACAAAAAGGTAAGGATTGACTTGTTATGATTTTTTGAACCCCTTTATTATGTAGCAAAAGATGGAACAGCAATTGGGGTCTCACCTTGTCAAGCTCTTTGGCTGAAATCCTGATTGCTGGAACAGCTAGGATGTACAGATTGGAGATAATCTTGCTATTCTGCACAATAGGGCTATAATGGTTGATAAATCGCTCTGACCTCCACTTATTTGATTATTATGCTTCCTAGCCCCTAAAATCTCCATCACTGACCGTATCATGGACCATCTAAACAGGTTTTATTCTGTAGTGTGTAATGGAAAACCTTTCTACTCTTGTCACGGACTTGCAACAGATCTCATTATAGCATCACAGTGGGTTTATTCTTTAGGTCTGATGACTTCAAAAAGCTCTCCAATCCTCTTTATAATTGACTTTTGTTCTGATCCCATAAAAGCTCCATATTTGGATACACTGTCCAGAAGACAAGAAAACCTTTGAACAAGCATTAATTGCTCTCCTTGCCCCTCAAGGAACATGGGAGGGAGGGAGAGAAAGAAAACACTGTTGCCATGGAAGTGAGCAAGTTTTAGTACTTCAGTTCAGGCCCAGTTTACTGTCACTGATGGAAGACTCTTCGTAATGAGAGGAACGATCTCATAAGTCTTAACTATGATGCCACTGAAACATGAAAACAGTTGGCTTGTAAGTCACAACTAACCAGTTCATAATTCTCAAATGTTTAATGAGCCCTGATTTCATTCCAATGAACATTAATATTTTCTTAAGTCAAACCAAGATTCATTACAAGTTAATTTATATTTCTATGCATGCACCTTCTACATGACTAAGCATCAAAACTCCGCCATCTTTCCACATGCTCAGGCAGTAAAATAACGTAGGCAGCAAAATAAAGTGGTGAGACACGAGTCATGGGTTCAACTAGGGACACATTTATTGAACACAACCAGGTTCTGAAAGGGGCATTTAGTTAGTTAGTTTCATTTCTATACCACCCAATAGCCGAAGCTCTCTGGGCGGTTCACAAAATATGTGTGGGAAGTTAACTTTTTCCTCCTTCGGGTGAGTAGCCTACAAGGTATTGGCACAAAACTATCCTGGCTGCTGAGAATGGTGGATCTGTGACCATCCTTTCCTAGGGACACACCTTCAAGGTAGTAGGGAGGCCCTCCTGGGTCACCTCCTCCTGAGGCCCCACACCTTTGAGTGGGTGTGCTGAATTAGCCTCAAAGGGTCCCACAGGCCTGAGCACCAAGCCTCATGAATCACCAATTACCTTAAAGGTACCTCCAGTGCTCACCTGCCCTGTACCCTACCTGCATTTCTCACACATATACCTGCTGATGGTAGAAATGTGGCCAAATTAACCTAACAAAATGCCCTCCCCCCTTATAACAACCTCCTTATAACAACAAGAAGAACCTCCTTCTCCTGATATTAGTGCAGAGTAGGTGAAAAAAACAGTCACGCCAGACATAAGAATTGCTACTAACCTCCAAAGTGATCACCAAAACCTACAGTGATTCAAAGGAAGGTGGCTGAGAGCTGGAAACAGAAAGAGTCAGGGACTCTGGTGCAGGTTTAAAATGCCCTTAAACAGCCACACCGATGCAAGTGGTCTCTCTCCTCCCACTGTGTTACCCACAACCCTGTCCCTGCATGGAGACTTGGGCCAACACAGGAATGCCATCCGATAACAGACAATCAGAAAAGAGCATCGTATTACACATGCCATATTCTGTGATGGACATTGGTGATGCAGATGTGCAAAAATCCAAAGATAATTCAAAAAATTTTAATCACAGAGAACTTTTGTCCAAATGTATGATGTTGGATTGGTAACTTGGAAAGAAATGTATGAATTATGTCATGGTCAGTTCACCCATCAGGACTTTTAACCCCTTGTACTGACTCAGTTCTACGGAAGTGACTGGACCCTCTGTCCGAGTTTAATATTTTACAATGGTGTAGAAAACAGTCTACTCTTACCACATTTCATATGAAAAATTATGAGCGATCCCTGTGAAACTAAGCAGGAGGAGGGTGAAAAGTAGGAAGGCATGGAATTAGTTTGAACCTCAGAATGTAGTTTGAAGCTTCGGTTCAGAAAGAAATGGAAGCAATCCTGTAGAGGGCCCAGAATTTGGTTAGGTTACAGGCTTAGGTTTGTATCCAATGTTAGTCTAACTTAAGTCCCTTTCATCTCAATGAGTCCACTCTAAGTTAGGGATCTGCAATGCTAGGAATTTCATTCTGTTTATACCCAATGGGATTTTGCAGTGTCTCCATTCTGATAAGCAGTGGCGGACTGTAGTGGATTTTTCCTCCTGATTCCGGAAATGTCATTTTTGGGGGGTGCACATTAAATAAATGGACACTTCCGCCCCCCGAGCCCCATCATTTACGCAAATGGGATCATGTTGTTGTTGTTGATATTTTCAAGTCTTTAAATTTTCTCAAATGGATCATGTTTATTTTATTTTTGTGTCTTTACATTTGTGCAAATGGAATCTTTATTATTATTATCATCGTCGTTATCATCATCATTTGGCTGGGTGACCAGCCAGATGGGCGATTAATAAATTAAATAAATAAATAAAAATAAATACATTATTTATTACTATTATTAGGAGTATTTAAATTTGAGCAAATGGGATCATGTTTGGGAGGGAGGGAAGTTTAAATTTGCAGAAATAAGGTCATTTTAAAAAATTGGTGGTCTTTTGCAAGTCCCCGTGCGTATACTGTGCATTCCCACTGTAAATATCACTGTCAGCTTCATCCTATCATTTAGTTCAGCAGACCCACCCCTATTCCATACTTATCAAAGAACTTGTCAATTTCACCCACCACTTTGGTGTTCCCACCCCTTTGCTGTGCCCCCTATCATCTGCCTCACTCCGGCTCATGATAGGGCTGGCCCTGAGTACCTGAGACCTTTGGGATATGAGAGCACGTGGGTGTGTGTAGTGTGAGGACAGCCCCAGACTGTAACCCCCCTATGAGGAAAGGTTACAACAGCTGGGATTGTTTAGCTTAGAAAAAGAAGTGAGTAAGGGGAGACATGATACAGGTGTACCTGATTATGCATGGTGTGGAGAAAGTGGATAGGGAGACATTTTTCTCCCTCTTTCATAATACTTGAACCCAGGGTCATCCCATGATGCTGATTGGTGGAAGGTTCAGAACAGATAAAATGAAGGACTTCTTCACACAGCACATAGTTAAACTATGGAATTCGCTACCACAAAATGTAGCGATAGCCACCCATTTGGATGGCTCTAAAAACAAATTAGACCAATTCATAGAGGAGAAGTCTATCAATGCCTGCTAGTCAGGATGGCTGTATGCTACCTCCAGTATCAGAGGCAGTATGCCTATGTACACCAGTTGCTGGGGAACATGGGTGGGGGCTGGGCTGTTGCACTCATGCCCTGCTTGTGGGTTTCCCATGGGCAATGGGGACACAATGCTGGACTAGATGGAACCTTGGTCTGATCCAGCAAGGCTCTTCTTATGTCTCTTGATGTATAAAAGTTTGGAGAACACATTACTCTACCATCTGCAGTAGGGCTTTTTTTTCTCTGACACCTTAGGAGCCTGTCCTTCCCTCTCCCAAGGCCAGCATTTCCAGGAATTTCTATCTCCCCCCACACCCCTCCACTGCCCCACCTCCACTTTATTATTGCTTCTCATTTATTCCTGTAGCCTTGACGGTGTATGAAATCAATTTTACAAGATGTTAAAAGGCAGTAAAAAGGTGCTGTGTAATTGGTTTTTCTCTCCTCTTTCTAGGATAGCAAGTTAACTGGACACTACGATTTTCTTAGTAATGAACATTACATTTTGGGAAATGTTCATGCCTTTTTCTGTGCTGGTGCTTAATGCTAAGCTAATTGGTTTTCACTTACATTTGGTAATAAAAAGCCTGTCTGTATAGATGGATCTAATTAACACCTACCATGTTCAGAATCCTTCAGGCGACTTTCAGGGGATCTTGACACGAGATAAAATTGGGGCTCAGAAATAGGAGATGGTACTTTGTTGGCCCCAAAGCTTCATCATCTTCTAGTAAATCGGGGGGGGGGGGTGTCCTTAATAAAATGGAGTTGAAAATCAGGCTGTGCATTGCCTTGGGCCAAAGCCCAAATAACGAGTCGAAGCAGGCTGCTTTGGAAGTGCCCCTGCATGATACAAGGCAGAGCAGAATAGCAACAAGGCGCCCCGAAGCAAAGTACCTTGTATATGAAGCACCTCGTCCAACTTGGTGATTCATTCTGAGCAACCCAGATACCCTGGCACCAAAAGTATCAGCAAGGGGTCCAGGAGGATGGAAGGGAGGAGGCAGGGAACTTTGATGAATGGAAACTCTAGTGGCCAAATCAAGGTTGAACGTCGTAACCTAGCAGTCTCCAATCAATGACAGTGGTGGAGTCGGGGGGAAGCCTGAATAACTGGAGAAAAACAGCTGTGTTTCAGAGACAGAGATCATTCTGATGGTGTTACTGAAGGATGTGAGAACCCACCCCCATCTGGGTTCTCCAGATCCCCCCCAAACCGCTGCTCCACTTGCCAGTCCCTTCACTTCCACTGAGATTACCATGTTTTTACAAAACATGGTGATTGGAAGTCTATGTGCACATAGACTTATATGCAAAAAGTGCTGTGAATTGCCTAGGCAGGAGGAGGAGGAGGCACGGTGCTCATCCCCGCTGCTCACTAGCTGTCTTCTCCTCATGAGTGGCAGGGGTCATGTGATGCACCTTCTCCTCCTCCTCCTCCTCCTACCTGGTCAGCTGTCAAGGACAGCCGACCAGCAGCACAGCATGACCCTGCTGCTGGCTAGCTGCCTTGTCCTCATGAGCAGGAGACAGCTAGCAGTCCTTGAGGGTGTTCACACCAGCGATTTACCCCCTCAATTCAATTGACAAGGCACAGTGGGATCTCAAGGCTCCAATACTCCTTTGTTTGGTTTATTGCCTTAGGAAGAAACTTCGACCCTTCGTTATAAGGATCCTGCAGGTTAAAATGGGGCTGGTTTCTGTCGTATTTACTCCTCTCTTTCCTAGGGATGACGGAGAATTCTGCCACGGATTTCAGTGAGGCCGAATGCACTGGCATTTGGCCCCCCGAAATCCGTGGCAGAACGGCCCGCCCCCCCGCAGATTCCCCCTGGGACAGCACTTATCTGGGGCGGCAGCGGTGGCGGTTCTGCCGGTGGCAGTGGCTCCGGCAGTGGCGGCAGCGGCTCTGGCAGCTGGTCTCCTGGCCGGCCGCAGCCAGGCTGCTGCCACCGCCATTGCTATCCTTGCAGCCGTGATAGGCTACATAAGAATTTACGTAGACTATCACGGCTAACCCCTCCCCCCAAAAAACCCCAGTGTACGCAAATGGTGGCGGCTAAGGCGGCTACCATTTGCGTTCCCTATTTTTCGCCGATTTATCTTATGTAAATATTTACGTTAAGATAAAATGACGAAAAAGGGGAACGCAAAGAGAGTAGTGGGCACTATTTGCGTTCTTTTATTTTTCGTCGTTCTAGCCTACGTAAATATTTACGTAGGCTAGAATGGCAAAAAGCCATTTGTGGCTGCAGCAGCAGGCCGAAAGACCAGCTGGAGCCGCCTCCTCCTCTTCCCCAGGTAAGTTTCGTTCCAGGGGGAATTCCACGGGGTGGCGGGGGGTGGGATGCTATTCTACCACAGGTTTCAGGGGGCTGAATGCCAGTGCATTCGGCCTCACTGAAATCCATGGCAGAATTCTCTGCCATCCCCAGATAAACTATTTGTTTAAACCAACACCATTTTAAAGAAAGAAAAAGGTCCTGGAGCCCTGCACGATATATTATTCTCCTTGCTAAGCTCCAGGACCGGCATGGTCATTTTAAATGGTTTTGTCTTTCTTTAAAACAGTGTTGCTTTAAACAAATAGTTTATCTCTCAGGCACACCTAAGACAGCCTCCTTTTGGGAAGCCCCTACAAGGAAGAGGAAGTGTTTTGGCTGAAAGTAATTACTGCACATCAGGGCAGGGGGCAAACATATGTAAATATTTACAAAAAATAGCAATTCTTATGGAGATTATGCAGACTCACAGAGACAGCTGGGCACAGGAATTACAGTTGTCAGTACAGATTTACCTACATAATTTTTGGAGCAGAAAAAAAAGAAGAATTCCAGGGGCTTGTGAACAGTGGAACGGAGCACTGGACGCAAACTGCAGAAGTCAAGTGGTACAGAAGGTACACAGTTCATACATCCCTATTACATACTGCTGCTTGAGAATGATGAGTAGTTGCAGAGTCAGGATGATCTTTTCCTAAGCTTGCTGGGGAATTAAGCCAGTCTTTTCTCATCCACCTGTTCCTGTAGACTTCTGACAGCTGCTGAATGCACAGATAGATCTCTTCTGGGTTTGCTAGAAGGCCTTCCTCTGCTTTAGCTTCTTTCCTTCTTCCTACCTCCTCCTTTACCTTCCAGTCTTTGTTCCTTCTAGTTGCTCCTTTCAGCCACTCTTCCAAAGCCTCTTTACTTCAGCTTCCTCTTTCCTCCCTTGAGCTTTTAGCCTTCTGGCTTTTATTCTGTGCTTCTGCCCCACCTCTTCCTCCTCCCTCAGAGTCCTGGATCCATTTAAAGGGCCCCTGTCCTGATCTCCTTGTCTTGTGTTTGGGGCTGCCTACTGCTGCTAGACAACTAGGAATAGGAATACCTAGGGGATTGTACATGCCCTGTGATGTGTCCTCACACCTTCATACAGTACTTTTTGTCTCTGAAACATGGTGGGTTTAAATATAGAAGATTCCCTTTGGCACCTTTGAGAAAATGTTCTCTTTTTGCATTCCTTCAAGAGAGCAGGGGGCCAATCATAGTTCTTGAGGAAGCATTCCACAGTTCGTGAGTGATACAGGAGAAGGATCTTTCAAGTATGTCTGAGGAACAGGCCTCTGGGGGTCATGGTGTCCTTAAGAGCACCTCTCCTGCAGATCTTAACCAGGCAGGTTCATAAGAAGGCAGAAGGAGTGTATATTCTCCCCAAATTGGTAGGTAGGGTTTTCCTCATTCATAACATGAATACAGAGTCTGTGCTTTGTGTTTTTGACTACTGGCCTCTTCAACCACTCTTCAAATGCTAACACAAACACACATGCATGCATGCACATTCATTTATTTCTGTATTATTCTGTGGTTGGCTCAGCCTGACAGGCCAACATGGTCATATAGCATCTACTTCAAATTGATGGTGGTAGCCAGATGTGCAACCAAATATGAAAGAAGCTGTTTTTGCACTATCCAAACTGCAAATGCTTCCGCTAACACATGGACTTCTAAATGATCAGTACTGCAAAGCTTAAGAATAGGCCATGGTCAAAACTGGGTCTTGTGTTTTTGTTTTTAAAAACAGACACCTGGACACCTTCTGTCTGCTCATGTTTATGTAGATTTTGTGGAGGATGCATCTGTTCAATTTCCCCCCCCCCCTCCATAACATACATACACTCCAGACGAGAGGTAATTTAGTAGCTTCCTGAATCCAAGCCACACGCAGGCCTGGAGGTGGGAAAAGGTCTGTTCAGCTATCATAAAAGCTGCCAGCTAAAGTCCAGCTCACTTGTAACATGTGTTTAGAGTAGGGACTATAGGTAGTGGGGGGAGGGGAGAGGGATACGGTACACCTGTTCTGCTTTGAAAAGTGAAGAGAACTGGGTTTTGTTCTTGTTTTGGTGCATATTTCTAAGTGGCGATGTAAGATCAAGCAAAGATTGGCATGCAGGGTACTGAAAATAATGAAAGATATTTTGGGCAGCATCCTACCATGCAGATAGCAGATGAGTAAATCGTCTGCAACATTATGTGTGTAAATAGAAATGTAGCCAGCAATTTATTAGTGGGAACCAAAATGGTAATGGTAAATAACTGGAAGTGCACTAAATGTTTTTTTAAAAAATGTAGAAAGAAAGAAAGAAAGAAAGAGAGAGAGAGAGAGAGAGAGAGAGAGAGAAAGAAAGAAAGAAAGAGAAAGAGAGAGATTGAGAGAGAAGATGTGGGATATGGAAAGCAAGATCTGGCAGTCTTAACTCTCTGATTTTAAATGATTAGCAAGATATATAAATAAAATAGAAAGTTGGAATGGGAAGTGAACATACAGGCAAATATTGATAGTCTTGTCAAAATATAATATTTATATATTAGAAGAACAGAAATATTGTTATTGTGAGTACAATATTTGTATGGCATTTTACATTTTATGATTTAAAAGAACTTTGGTACATCTGGTGCAGTATTACTCTGATCGACAGCATCTCTTCGGGGTCTCATGGAAATAAAGTATTTTCCTACTACTGGATCCTTAAAAACAAACTAACAACAACAACAACAAAACATGGAATTGAATCTAAGACCTCCTGAATGACAAAGGATGTGCTTTATCACAGAACTTTATCAATGACAGAAGCTGTGTAGTCAAACCTGAGAAACAAGAACCACTTACAAGAGCAGGGGATTGGAAACAGGAATTGAAAGGGAAAGTGTGTGTGTGTGTGGGGGGGGGAATCTCTCCAGAATGCTTGGAGGGTTACTCAAAACAACTTTAATAGGAGTTCAGTCAGAATGTATACCACAGGTCAAGAAAGGTGACCTCTTGGACTTGTGATACAAGTGTCTTTAACAAGCAGTGTCAAGGAAGATATTAGAAAAAAAGATTCCTTCAGAAAATTAAAGTCATGCCCCAAAGAGGATAACAAAAAGGAACACACACTTGGGCAAAAGAAATGCAAGCAGACAATAACATCACAACCAACAATAAAATTATTTAAGTACATGAGAAGTAAAAAAAAAAAAAAAAGGTAAAGGTGTCCCCATCCAGTCGTGTCCTACTCTAGGGTGTGGTGCTCATCTCCATTTCTAACCCGAAGAGCCAGCGCTGTCTGAAGACGCTTCCGTGGTCATGTGGCTGGCATGACTGAACACCAAGGTGCACGGAACGCTGTTACCTTTCCCACCGAAGCGGTACCTATTTATCTACTTGCAATTTCTTGCTTTCGAACTGCTAGGTTGGCAGAAGCTGGGATTGAAGATGGGAGCTCACTCTGTCACGCAGCACTCGGGTCTCGAACTGCTGTCCTGCCGACCTTCCGGTCTGCAGTTCAGCATCTTAACCAGTAAGCCACCGCGGCCCTACATGAGAAGTAGGGAACCATAAAGGCATTGTGGAAATAACAGGGTGGTTAGCTTAAGGACTCTCCTATGTGAATTGGTGGGGCATGTTATTAAAGATAACATTACAAAAGATGTAGAAGGACATGTCTTGGTGAAGAATAATCAACACGGCTCCTGCAAAGGCAAGCCCTGCCTCACTAACTGTTTAGAGTTCTTCAAGAGTGTCAACAAGTGGGGTGAATACAGGTGATCTGGTAGATATTGGGTAGGATCCAATGATGCCATAGTGCTGGAGGCCAGCATCACCAGTTCCCAGCGTGCGCATGGCCCCTACCAGCAGCAGCGACAATGTAGTGCTTTCAGGGGCAAGCCCCCAAACAACTGGAAATGCAAGTTTCCAGAAGGGGCAGGCCATGCCTTCCAGAAACATGCATTTCTGGTCATTTGAGGGCTTGCCCCTGGAAGCGCCACTTCACTGCCGCTGGTGGCAGGGCTTGTGCATGGGCTGCTGCCAGTTCTGGCCACCAGCAGTAGGGGATCATTTGATCCTACCCATTGTTAAGTTGGACTTTTGAAAGGCCTTTGAGGAGTCCCTCACCACAGATCTCTGAGCAAGTGTAGCGATCACGGGATGAAACAAACACTTATGGATTGGTAATTCATTAAAGAGCAGGAAGCAGGAATAAATGGACAGTAATAGAGGAATGTAAACACTGGTTCTCCCAAGGATATGTATCAGGATGAGTACTTTTTAATGTATATATTTTATCTTATTTTCATCCCATCTTTCCACCCAAAAATGGCACTCAACGCGACTTACAGACCCAATGGAAATTGATAACAATACATTGATATGAAATAAAAATATAACTATTACAGCAAAAATATTATTAAAAACAACCCCTGATATTGTCCACAAACTTGTTCAGAAACCATCTGGGATTCAGAGTGAGCAGCAAGGTGGCCAAATTTGCGAATGCCACCAAATTATTTAGGATGGTTAAAACAAAAAGGGACTATGAGGAGAGGGAGAACATCAAAATGGTGAATGCAATTATAGGGATGTATGAAAATTCCACCACGGATCTCGGGGAGGCCGAATGCCAGCGCATTCAGCCCCCAGAAATCGGTGGCGGAATGGCCCGCCACCCCCCGGGATGAGATTTACCTTGGGCGGATCTTCCTGGCGGCGGCAGCTCCAGCAGCAGTTCAGCGGCGGCGGCTGCAGCTGCCAGTCTTCCGACCGGCTGCCGCCACTGCCATTTCCAGTAAAAAAAAAAAAAGTGATAGGCTACGTAAAGATTTACGTAGCCTATCACAGCTGACTTTAAAACAACAACAACAACTCGTGTACGCAAATGGCGGCGGCCACGGCCGCCGCCATTTGCGTTCCTCATTTTGGCACATCTTAGTCTACGTAAACATTTACGTAGACTAAGACGGCGAAAATAAGGGAAAGCAAATAGCGTAGCGTCCGCTACACTATTTACGTTCCCCTTATTTTCGCCGTCTTAGTCTATGTAAATCTTGACAGAGTCGTCGAGGCCGGGCGAATTTCGGCCGGGCGAGGTGGGAAGCCTCCCCCCCGGCCTGAATTTCGGCCGGGCGAGGCGGGAAGCCTACTCCCCCGGCCTGAACTTCGTGGGGGGAGCAGCGAAGCGCCTCCCCCCCACCGCGAACAAGCTTCGAGGACAGGTAAGTCACTTTCGTCCACCCCTAGGTACGAATGAGAGCTGAGCTGAAATTTCTCAGAAGTCTTTTTTTCTTTGGAAAAAAATCTGAGCCTTTTCTGTTTCTCACCTGTCTAAACCATTTTTTGCAGGATTTTCCCTGAATATTCTCCACCATTTTTTGTGTGACGGCCGCTATCCCCTGCTCTCATAATTAGGGATGTACGGGCTGTGCAAAATCCACTCCGTCTCTGTTTTGTGGATTGTCAGGTGCCTTTTGTTCTGTCATCCACCCACAGACAGATGTGATTTTTATTTTTACTTTTGCCATGTGGAAAAATACACAAATACTTACGAAACTATTTATGTAAGCGTTTACATAACTTACCTTCGTATGTAACATTCTGTGTATTGTCCCCCATTCCATTCAATGTTTCCTCAGCAGAAACGTATGGATTTTCCTACGAATTTATACGAGTAAATTTGAAGAAAGTAAAAAAAAATAAATCCAAAAGTCAATGGACTCTGCACAGCCTGAGTCCACATCACTCTGCCACGGATTCTGCAGGTCAGATTCTTGGAAATCTGAGCTTGTTTTAGTCCATTTCAAATTTCTCTAGCATCTCATAATACCCCTAGGCATTGACACTAGATCCAGGAGATAGTGGAAGATGCAAAATGGTGGCAAAAGTGCTGCTTGCATCACCAGCAGCAACAACAAGAAGAATACCTTAGGAAAAGAGAGAGAGAGAGAGAGAGAGAGAGAGAAAGAAAGAAAGAAAGAAAGAAAGAAAGAGTGCTACCACTGCTAATGGCAAGCCCCACACCTGAGAAACAGTGGGAGGATTTCTCCTCCCCCTGGAGACATTTGGTGAACTGATCTCACCATTTTCTTTGCCCCTGCAAGTCGGGTGGAGAATTTAAAGATGCCATTTGCACTAGGGCTGTGAACCACTTCGGCCTGAGGCCTGAACCCCGAGTCGAAGCTGGCTGCTTCAGGTCACTTTGGACCTCTTCCAAGGCAAAACAGAGGGGGCATGAAGTGATCCGGAGCGGGTTGGGGGCTCTCTGAAGCACTCAGTGCATTTCAGAGCTTCAGCATCCCCGGCCCAGCTCCCCCGGCCCACCCACACTGGCGCCTCTGGGTTCTTACCTGAGCTGCCTTCTCTGCTCTGCCTTCTCCATGCTGCTGCCACCACTGCCACCTTTTCCTTGCTGCTGCTGCTGCCTTCACTGCCACCACCTTCTCTGTGCTGCCGCCACAGCCTTCTGCTCACCACCGCCACCTCCTCTGTCACCGCCTGCCACCACCACCTCCCGCCAGCTCCTGAGGCCTGGATGCACGACGACTCTTCTTGCAGGGAGTCACCATTTTTAAAATGGCAACCTCCTGGAAGTTCCTGGAGATTGCCATTTTAAACATGGTGACTCCCTGCAAGAAGAGGCCCAGGCCTCAGGAGCTGGCAGCGGGCAGCAACGGAGAAGGCGGCAGCAGCGGTCAAGGTGGCACGGCAGCGGGTGGCAATGGAGGCAGTGGCGGCAGAGGACAGCAGAGGCATCAGCGGAGGAGGAGGAGGTGGCAGCCCAGGTAAGGAGCTGGGGGTTTGCACAGGGGTGACGGGGGGACCCAACGTGGGATTCGGTATCTGATTCCTGGTTCAAGTCCGAGTCAGGTTGGGTCCCCTCTGAATCAGCCCAAGCCAAATCGGGCCCACCTCTGAAGCCACGAAGCAGCTTCCGAGTCGGATTGGGGGGTCCCTGCACAGCCCTAATTTTCACACAGCTCTAGTAGGGACTTTGTATAATATGTCCCGCCATTGGGTGGAGGTTAGAACAGTAGATAATCTATTGTCTCCTCTCCCTAACTCTGATTCCAGGGTATCATTGTATCATGGGATCGTTATTTCTGATTTGGTAGAGGCTTGACTGAAATCTAATCCTGATTATTCCTCTCTTGGCAAATTGCTCCAACATAATGTAAAGTAGACGTGCTTCGGGGTTTCTAAATCATGTGGCTTTGTCTAGACTAAATTGCTTTCCAGCAAAAGCACGCATGGGGCGGGGTGGGGGAGGCCTACACAATACATACCGTTATTGCTATTTGTCGAAAAGATGCATTTCCCTCCGATACGATAATTGAAATTCAAGCTGTGGATTATCCAATTTGACATTAATATTAGTTATTTGTGGGCCAGCTTTTGCCCCATCCACTGAACAGAATTCAACGGGGTGGGAGGGAGGAAACAAGGAACCTGCCAGGAATGGAAATACACGGCACCATTACGTGTGGTGTTCCATTTGTAAATCACTTAGATGATAATAAAAACCCAGGGGAAGGAATCAGAGTGGCAAAGCTCAAGTTTCCAGATGCTAAATAATTCAGAGAGAGGAGAGGGATCCCAGTGTTGTGAATGTGGAGCCCAAAACAAAGCAAACAATGGAACCTGTATGGACGGATGGAATTATAAAGTCCGTTTGAGTGTTTTCTTAAATCTTCAGTGATATATATGTTTAGTTTTTGTTTTTTAAATCATTGATGTAGGTTTATACCCTGCAAGTTGGCTGAGAGTTCTAAATACCTTTAAAAATGCAGAGTTCAGTTTCCTAGGCAGCCAACAAGACAAAAGGCTTCAGGGCTCAGCCATGGCTATGTGGCAGTAAGCAAAACAGTGGACATATCCACCATTCCATTTTCAGCTCATTTCATATCCACCAGGAGCTGAGCTCCCATGCTGAGGATCCCATGACCTCCATAAGTCCCAAGAGACTGGTAACCTTATTAATACTGACATTGGAGGCAGGGTTACACTCTAACCCAGGGGTGTGGGGCCTCTTCCATCACAAGGGCTGAATTCCATTTAGAAGAAGATTTAGAGGGGTGCATTCCAGGGGTGTGTGGGGCCAAAGGTAAAAGGGGCAACAGCAAAGGGGATGGGGTCAAAATATCAAAAATATCAGCATATTTTAGCTTTTTAGCTTCAAGCTCTTAGCGCCTATAACTAAGCCTTACAAGAGACTTTGTGAAAGAGGAAAAACTGCATAAAAGCTGGGAAATTACCAAGCGATGGGTGATTGGGGCAAAGGGGTGGAGCCAGTGGAAGAAGGCATGGCCACATAGGGAACCCAGGAAAGCAGATTTGGTCCCCAGGCCTGAAGTTCTCCACCACTGGTGTCCCCAAGTAGACACCTTTACTTTCTCCTTGGGATGTACAGATTTTGTAAAATCCACCCCATCTGCGTTTCAGATTGTCAGGTGCCTTTCATTCAGTTGTCTGCTCATTGATGGAATTGGATTTTTTGCTCATTTCCTGAGTTTGCACAAATTTACACTTGTGACAATGCAGACATCCCCCTCAAAATGTGCAAATCCCCCCAATGCACATTTTGATGCTTTAGCCTATGGGGGAAATGCACACCTCCGGCTGGTGTTTTGTTTATTTTGTCTATTTTTCTATGACTACATTTGCATAAGATTCCAGAAAATAAACAAACAAACAAACTGATCCACAAGTCTGCAGAATCTGTGCAACCTGGGAAAAGACGTTCCGCTGCAGGTCGGTTTCATAGAAATTCAAACTCAGTTATTTCCATTGTGGATTTCCCTGACATCTCTACTTTCTTGCACAGAAATGATTACAGCAACTAGATGCTAACTGGGACATTTCCAATGGAACACATTTCAGCACTCTTGAAATAAATGCTGTGGTTACCAGTCAATTTCTGGGTATAATTGGAAATTCTACTTCTTATCCTCATCCTTCGCAGCTTCCGAGGCGGGGTTGGACTCGATGGTCTTGTAGGGCCCTTCCAACCCTACTATTTTATGACTATTCTATGATGACCTAAATAGTTTTGAAGTAGGTGTTGAGAAATGTAATTTTTGTGAGAACAAGTATGAAGTGACCAGATCCATACTTCCCAAGCAATCATAGGTATCCTTTGAATTCTGCACTTTTCCAAATTTTGCAGTGTAGTTCTCAACTCAAAATATGTAACAAAATGTGTTTTAAAATATGTATTTCTGGATAAAAAATGTTTGGAGGTGCAGTTTTTGAGACAAAATACATCTTGTTGAGAAAATAAGTTCAAAAATACATATTTAAATATGACTTTTCAGGAAGATTTTTTTTTTTTTAAATGCAGGTTAAGATGGACTAGGGCTGTGCAGGGACCCTCGATCTGACTGGAAAGCTGTTTTGCAGCTTCTGACGAGGGCCCGATTCAGCTCTGGCAGATTCGGGGGGGGGCCCTGACCTGACTCGGCCCCGAACCCAAAGCGGGATTTGGATGGCAAACCCAGCTTCAGGTCCCCCCCGACTCCCCCACACAACCCCCCAGCTCCTTACCTGGGCCATCGCCTCCTCCACCACAGCCATCACCTTCTCTGTTGCCAAGCCACCACCCCCACTGTGTTCTCCTTGCTGCCACCGCCGCCTTCTCCATCTCTGCTGCCACCAGCTCCTGAGGCCTGGATGGGCAGCAGCTGGTCTTCTTGCAGGGAGCTGCCATTTTAAAAATGAAGACTCCCTGCAACAAGAGTCACCGTGCATCCAGGCCTCAGGAGCTGGTGGCGGTGGAGAAGGCAGCAGCGGAGGTGGCAAAGGCGGCAGTGTGGCAGTGGCGGCAGCGTGGGGGCGGGCAGTGGTGGTGGAGAAGGCGGCGGCGGCATGAAATATAGATTTCAATTTACCCAGGACCACTCAGTTGATCAGGCTGAGAGGTCTGGGATCTTAAAAAAACATGCACACAACCAATGTAGATGAAAGAAAAGGAGACTTATTGAAATAAAAGGAATAAGCAAAAATAGAACCTACACAGAGAGTTGCACACTCTCTGAGACTTAAGAGGATGCACACCTCCTAGCTACAAACTTAATTACCAAGAAATCTCAGAGTTTCAGGCTCTCTGAAGCTCAAGAGGTTGCATGCCTCTTAGATAAGAGCCCGAAACTAACAATCCTCAAGAAGTTGTGCCCTTCTCTGAGGCTTAAGAGGTTGCGTACCTTTTAGGTAGGGATGTATGAAAGTGACTTACCTTTTAACGAACTTGATTCGAGGTGGGGGGGAGGTGCTCCGTCCCTCCCCCCGAAATTCTGGACGGGGGGGAGGCGCTCCATCCCTCCCCCCTGAAATTCTGCCCGGGGGGGAGGTGCTCTGTCCCTCCCCCCCCTGAATCCTGGCCGGCCGGGTCCACAAATGGCGGCGGCCATAGCCACCGCCATTTGCGTCCCTGCAGTCAGCCGTGATAGGCTACGTAAATGTTTATATAGCCTATCACGGCTGATTTAAAAGAAAAAAAATCGTGCGTATGCAAATGGCGGCGCCCATGGGCGCCGCCATTTGTGTTCCTTATTTTGACATGTCTTAGTCTATGTAGATGCTACGCTATTTGCGTTCCCCTTATTTTTGCCATCTTAGTCTACGTAAATGTTTACGTAGACTAAGATGTGTCAAAATAAGGAATGCATACGTGCGTACGGGCGTGTTTTTTTTTCTTTTAAATCAGCCATGATAGGCTACGTAAACTTTTACGTAACCTATCACGGTATTTTTTAAAAATATAGCCTATCTATCACGTTTTTGTTCTTTTTTTTACTGGAAATGGCAGCGGTGGCAGCTGGTTGGAAGACCGGCCGCCGCAGCCGCAGCCGCACTGCCGCCGCACCGCCGCCGGAGCCGCCGCCGCCAGGAAGATTCGCCCAAGGTAAGTCCCGTCCCGGGGGGGGCGGGGGGCAGACCGTTTTGCCACCGATTTCGGGGGGCCGAATGCGCTGGCATTCGGCCTCCCCGAGATTCGTGGCGAAATTCTCTGACATCCCTACTTTTAGGTAGGAACTTAGTTACCTAAATGTGGTGCGCTAAATTACTAAATATACAGTTGGTTCCTGTTTGTTGCTCAGCTCCAGATCGGTCCATGCTGCAAATGGCTCACTGAGGCATGATACAGTGTCAGCCAGGCCCAAGCCTAAGCCTGCTGCCTTATATCCTAAACCCAAATGGTTAAGTATGACAGAACAAAGATAACTGTGCCTTATCTAAGCTCCAGACAGTAAAATCCTTGCCCTGAATTTCACCAAATACATACTCACCACATGCTATCAAGTACTTGTCCAGAGCACTTACGTGTCCCGTGGATCAAAGGTAGTGTTGGTATGTGCACATCCAAATGATCCAGATGCAACCACGACCCTCCTGAACAATGCCAGATTCAGGGGTTTTATACCCCTTTTCCCTCGTTGGGGCTCATGAGATCAAAGAGGGGTTCTTTGTTGATAATACATCATGTTCCCAATTTCCGGGATTGACGTTTGTTGAAGAGAGACTGACATCTCCTTCTGACTCCCCAACATGTCTCAAGTTTGCTTCTGTGGTCATAATGTGCCATGCTCCATTATCAGAGCATCTGCAGACACCCCTCTTTTATTGGCCCATTTCTGTCTTCTGTAACTGATACTTTGGCAACCTTCAGCACATACCAGAGCACCCCCATTTGGCCTTCCTGCAATAAAGCCATTCATTCTCCATTCACGCTTCCCCTTCCTGACCTGTGCTAGAATACTTCATATGAACATGACATGGAATGGTTCAAAGTTAACCTTTTCACATTTCATGATGTTCTTAATGGACACTTAAATGTCTTGGGTTACAGGGTACGTTCAGGATGTTTACAATTCATGTTACATTCAGGGTCAAACTTTGCATGCGATTTGCTTCACACCACGTTTGTTACATTTCAAGAGGACAAGAGTTCATTCTGGTGCCTGAAGTCTACAAGGTTATCTACAAGGAGCAGGAAGAGAAATTACAGAGGGAAGCAATCTTCATTGACAAAAATCAAGTAAAAGTGGATTTAAGAAATGAGAGAAATTAATCAAAGTGATAGTAAAAGATAAATACTTAAATATTGAAGGGAAATATATGTAGATATAAGGAGATATTAGAGAGACAACTTGAAGAAAAATAGGAAAAATAAAATCACACTGTGTCAGCGGCAAGGAGAAGGAGGCGGTGGTAGAGAAGGTGGCATAGGTAAGGACCTGGAGGTGCCGGGGGTGCTGGGCCGGGAGGGGGTGAAGCTCTGGGGTGCACTGAGTGCTTTGGAGAGCCCCCAACCAGCTCCAGGTTGCTTCGTGCCACCTTCACTTCACCTCGGAATAGGGATGGCGGAGAATTCTGCCACGGATTTCAGTGAGGCCGAATGCCAGTGCATTCGGCCCCCTGAAATCCATGGCGGAATGGCCTGCCCCCCAGCCGCCCCCCATGGATTCCCTCCGAGGACGAGGCTTACCTGGGGCAGATATTCCGGATGGCGGTGGCTCCGGCGGCGGCAGCTGGTCTTTCAACTGGCTGCCACAGCCGCCATTGTCATCTGCCCTTTGCTGTGATAGGCTACGTAAGTATTTATGTAGCCTATCACGGCAAGCCAAGAAAAAAACACCCCCGCATACGCAAATGGTGGTGGCTATGGCAGCCGCCATTTGCATTCCATTTTTTTTTCGCAGTTTTAGCCTATGTAGATATTTACGTAAGCTATTACGGCGAAAAAAAGGGCAATGCAAATAGCATAGTGGGCGCTATTTGCGTTCCTTTCCCCACCCCACCATAATAGCGTACGGAAATATTTACGTTTGGTAAAACGGCGGAAAAAAAAGGAACTCAAATGGTGTCCACTACGCCATTTGTTTTGCCCTTTTTTTCGCCGTATTAGCTTATGTAAATATTTACATAGGCTAAAACTGTGGAAAAAAAGGGAAAGCAAATGGCGGCCGCCATAGCCACCGCCATTTGCATACGTGGGGTTTTTTTTCGTCCAGAAGGAAGGCTGCCCAGCACCTGGATTTCTGGGAGTGGGGTTCAACAGGTTTTCCTAGTCTCACCCCCCTTGGAATTTGTTATGGTTCCTGCTATGGCACCTGACTCGATCTGCAGCGAGTTGGGTCAGTTTGAGGATTTTCTGGGAATTTTGCACATTTGCGGGGGAAAAAGGTTCTGCAAGGTGCACAAATTTTGGAGCAATTTGCACAATTTGCACAATTTCAGCCAAACTTGTGAGATTTGTGCAAATTTGGCCATAATTTGCACAAATTGCTCAGAAATTTGCACAGATTACAGACTCTTCCAAAAATGTGCAAAAAACTTTCTGGAGTTTGGGGAACAGCCCGCATCTCAGCTCACAGATGCAAAGCAAGTCATACACATTGCAGAACTCGGTCGAGCCAAAAAAGAACCAGATTTCCCAGTGACAGACAGACGTCCCTAGTCTCCATGCAGAAGTCAAGATTACCTTCCTTGGAATGCCTGTTGGAAAAGCTATGTTTTCAGCAGGCACAGAAAACCAAGTAGGCATGGAACCTGCCTAATTTGTAGCGGTAGAGAATTCCAGACAGTAGCCACTCTGACATTAAAGGCCCTATACTGAGCCATGATGGACTGGACTCTGGAATCGTGGGCACCACCTGGAGGGTCTCTCCTGATTAGTGCAGCAACTGAGCAGACTGGTAGGGGATCAGTTGATCTCTTCAGTATCCTTGTCCTGGGTTGAATAGGGTTTCATAAACAAGTGCTAAAACCTTAAACCTGGTCTGGCAGCATATAGGTAGTCAGTGCAGTTCCCTCAGCATAGGTGTAATATGCTGGTGATAAGCTGCTCCTGTTACCAACCTGTCTGCAGAATTAAGAACACAAGACCATAAGATGAGCCCTCAATGGGCCCTGTCCCACAGTAAGTCTACCTTCTCATCAGCTGCTATTGCTCCTCATCTTCTTAAGAAAAGAAGAACATAAGACCATAAGATGAGCCCTGCTGGATCAGACCAAGGGTCCATCTAGCCCAGCATTCTGCTCACACAGTGGCCAACCAGCTGTTGACCAGAGACCCACAAGCAGGACACGAATGCAAGAGCACCCTCCCACCCATGTTCCCCAGCAACTGGTATACATAGGCTCACTGCCTCTGGTAGTGGAGGTAGCACATCGCCATCTGAACCAGTGGAGATTTCTAGGCCAGTCTTAAGGGCAGGCCCACATAAAGTGCACTGCGGTAATCCAACTTTGAGGTTACGAATGCATGGCCCACAGAGGCTAAGCTATATCTGTCCAGGTATAGCCCTAACTGTCTCACTCACCAGAGCTGCTGCAAGGCACTCTTAGCCCTTGAAGACACCTGTGCCTCCAGTGACCAGGCTGGAGCAATACCTTCAGGGGAAGTGCAACTGCATCCAGAGCAGGCAGCTGACCCAGTTAATAGGAATAAAGCAATTTCAAAAATAAACAAAAAACTTTGGTGTTTGGTGGTGCAGGAATATGCCACTGCATGTGTCTAATACCTCTTATTGTAGCTGCAGTTTTCATAAGTAAAAAAGGTAAAGGTGTCCCCAACCAGTCGGGTCCTACTCTAGGGTGCGGTGCTCATCCCCGTTTCTAAGCCGAAGAGCCAGCGCTGTCCGAAGACGCTTCCGTGGTCATGTGGCCAGCATGACTGAACACCGAGGTGTACGGAACGCTGTTACCTTTCCCGCTGAGGTGGTGCCTATTTATCTACTTGCAAATTCTTGCTTTTGAACTGCTAGGTTGGCAGGAGCTGGGACTGAAGACGGGAGCTCACTCGGTCACGCGGCACTCGGGTCTCGAACTGCTGTCCTGCCGACCTTCCAGTCTGCAGTTCAGCGTCTTAACCACTAAGCCACCGCAGCCCAGTTAAAATAAGTTTTCATAAGTACTTATTTTAAAATTAATTAACATTTGCAAATAATCTGTGTTGCCTTTGTATGCAGTTGGAAGGTTTTTAAATCCATCAATCTAACCAATTAATCCAGCAAAGTTTGTATCCCAACTTTGCATTATCACTGTAAGGTTCGGGTGGTATAAGAGAAGAGTCCCTTCTCTTCTCTCAGCGAAAAAGGGCTTGTCGGCAGGAGCCATGTTGTCCCTTTGAGGAATGCACCATCTCTCTTGAAATCTGTTATGTCTGCAGTACAAATCACACATTTCTTTCTGATAAAGAAATGGACTTTAAAAGCAGAAATAAAAGATGAACATCCCCCTCCCTCCAAAGTGCAGATTTTTGGATATATTTTCAATCCCTCCTGGCGGCTGACATCGCCCCTATAGAACAGCTGGCACATAATATGTTGAATTGTTTCACTATAAAATGTAGTACCCTTCTGAGCACTGGGAAATGTTACTGATGGATAGCATCAGAATGCCTCAAATCATTTATTGCCTAAACAGAGACACACACATCTCTCTAGTCTGTTAAAATATGTAAACTTCGGCAAAGAAAACAGGGACACAAAACTAAATGTTTCCATTCCCGTGAGCATAATAGGGCCACAGATGGGCACCGGGCTGTGGAGGAACCAAACTAAGAGAAGCAGGTTCTACTACATAAACAGTTCATTAACAATTTATTATTTGCTGAGGCCAGCAGAAAGAAGAGACACTGTAGCTAGAGGTCAGTATCCAGCACTGCCCATGCTAGGGCAGTGGGAAGGTAGTGGATCCAGAAGCAAATGAACATGAGACAAAATGTTCATTTCTGGAACAGGGCAGATCAGCAGAGCTCACAGGATGGAGCTGCACTGACCTATCCCATTCCTGAAATGAGCATCTCTATTTGTTTCTAGGGTTGCTTTTAGGGATTGTCGTTGCAGGGAAATCTGGCCCATTTCGGGCTCGCCGGATTTCCCTGCTGCCCCAGCTTGGCTTGCGTTTGCGAGGTGAGTTGGGGGATTTTCCCAGAAATCCAATAACTTACTTGAGTTTTCTTGTTTGTGTGTGTGTGTGTGTAAATCTGCACAAATTACCTCCATAATTTTTGCAAATCATTGAGGTAATTTGCACAAATTAGACAAAGTCTCTTGCCTAATTTGTGTTCAATGCCTTTATAATTTGCACAAATAAGGCAAAGGAGGGAGAATTAATTGCATATTTTGCACAAATGAAGGTGGTAATTGGGATAAATTTATGCACACGAACAAAAAAACTGTTCCTGCTGCCACCGCCAAGCAACCATCCCTGTCACTGGCACAGTGAGGGACAATTGATCAATGGTGGAAGTGAAGACAGGATGGGAGCCAGGAGAAGAGTGCCATGGTGCTTCCCTCCCAACAACCACCCAGTTTCCACCGCTGCTGTGCAACCATTGTCCCTCTCTCTCTGCCAAGGTTGGCAGCAGGGGCAGGAGGATGAGAGGGGACTCCTGCTGCTGCCACCTGTGGCCATGCTGGTGGCAGCAGGTGGCAAGTGGTGGCAGGAGACACCCCTGCCATTGCCACCTGCAGCTGCCAGCACCACCACCACCATGTGGAAATCCCTCGCGCTCTGATGTCATCATTGGCAAAGGAGAGTGCATGGGGTTTTGCCAGCAGCGGAAGCGTGTGGGTTGGCCTGACTCATAGAGGTCAAGTTGGGCCAGCTCATGGAGAACTGAGCTGGAGTCTGGGAGTCTAAGCCACCCAAAGCTTGGTGGACTTGATCCCTAGATGGATTCCTCTGCCATCCCTAGTTGCTTTATGAAGTGCCAGCTTCTTGTGCTAGCAGGTGGCCCCATGGGTACAATTAGTGCTATGCCAAAAATTTTGACACTTCCATTTTTGGCATTTCATTGGGGGTTGGGGGGAAAATGAAAACTCTGGAGAAAGAGGCTGGGAGGGGTGAGAATTTCAGAGAATTTTATCTTGGGGAGTGGGACAGGGTTTCCACATATCTTTTTAAGTTTAGGCAATTCTTGAGGGGTCTTCTTTCTATTTTTTTTGTTTTTTAAAAAACCCTGCACTTGCAGGAGCCCAGGCCTCTTCTTCAACCTGGCAGTTCTTTCTGAACTCCCAGGAGACCATGTGATCTCGCCCTCTCCAATAGGCTGTCAGGAAGAACTCCCAGCTGCAGAAGAATCCTGGGCTCCTGCAAGTGCAGGGAGTGTTTTTAAAACAGTAAAATGAAATAGACAGAAGGCCCCTCAAGAATCACCTACACTTAAAAAAAAAAAAAAGTGGAAACCCCGTCGCCCTCCCCAAGGAGAAAATTCTCTGAAATTCTCTCCCTCCCTGTGAAAGAGGTGGAGGGGGGAAGCCTCTTTTTCAGGGAGAGAAAAAAAACCTGAAAACAGGGGGCAGGATGCAGCACAGCACTAGGGGCAACAGAAGAAGTGTAGGTGCAGTGGCAATATTGGGTACTGTCCAATATGTTCAACTCAGCTTGTGCAACCTTGGGTCCAAACATTTTTCCTAAAATCCTCCTTGTGGATTTTTCCAAATATTTTCCAGCTTTTCTCTCAATATTGTACACCTTATTTGACATCTGATTATGCTCAGCATCCATATTTGCTTTGTGATATTTGATTTTAATATTTGATATTTGACTGCATTTGATAACTGACTGGCAATGGTGATAAAGAAGGGATGTCAGAGGAATCCGTTTGTGTGGTGGAGCTTGGAGAGCTTTTGATGGCTTGCCCCCAACCCCCTGGACTCCAGTCCGACATCCACCAGCTAGCCCACTTTGAACTGCTGGCAAATTTTCTGCATGTGCCACAGCGGTGCTCGCCTGTCATCCTCCCACCCCCACTGCCACAGCGGTGGTGGCACGGCAGTGGGGGTGGCAGTGAGGGACTCCCCTCTCATCCTCTTGCCCTTGCTGCTGCGGTGGCGGCTCCAGCACAGCAGCGGGGGCAGTGGGAAGACAGTGGGGGCAGGAAGATGACAGGAGAGTGCCATCCCTTTCTCAGCCTCCATTTTGTGCATATCAGATTCACTGTGCACAAATGGCTCCTTCTTCTTCCCGAGTTCCTGGAGGAAGAAGAGTGATTTGCACATGGCAGCAGCGGTGGCAGATGGATGCGAGTAGGGATGTGCAGACTCTGTAAAATCTTGGGGTGGAGGAGAATTCCACCACGGATTTCAGGCACTGGGATTCAGCCCCCCAAAACCCGTGGCAGAATGGCCTCCCACCCCCTGCCACCCCACGGAATCCCTGCAGAACGAAACTTACCTGGGGCAGCGGCAGTGGCAGCTGGTCTTTTGGCAGGCTGCTGAGGCCGCCATTTGTGTCCTGCCAGGCTGCTGCGATAGGCTACGTAAGTATTTACATAGCCTATCACGGCAAAGAGCAGGGACGCAAATGGCATAGAGGCTGCTGTTTGCATACCTGCTCTTTGCCGTGATAGGCTACATAAATACTTACGTAGCCTATCACAGCAGCCTGGCAGGACACAAATGGCAGCCACTACGGTGGCCACTATTTGTGTCCGCAGCAGCCCGGCCGTGGCCGGAACTCCAGCTGCAGATGGAACTCTGGCTGCGGACGGCCCTGGCCAGCGGCTCTGCGGAGCCACTGCAGAGCAGAGCCGGCCAGGGAGGATTCTGGGGGGAGGGACGGAGCACCTCCCCCCCACCATGAATCACACCTGCGAAAAGGTAAGTGACTTTCGTACATCCCTAGTAAAATTTGCTCTGCCTGCTTTGCACAAATTGTCAGGCAGCTTTTGTTCCATTGTCCACTCACAGGTAGGGGTGGACGAAAGTCACTTACCTGTCCTCGAAGCTTGTTCGCGGTGGGGGGGAGGCGCTTCGCTGCTCCCCCCGTGAAGTTCAGGCAGGGGGGGGAGGCTTCCCGCCTCGCCCGACTGAAATTCAGGCCGGGGAGGAGGCGCCTCGCCTCGCCCGGCTGTGAACTCAAAAGTTTTTTTAAAAAAAAAAAAACGCCCCCGTGATAGGCTACGTGATGATTAACGTAGCCTATCACGGCTAGATCTGCAAAGTCAGCCATGATAGGCTACGTTAATCGTCACGTAGCCTATAACGGGTGACTTTAAAAAAAAAAAAAAAGCGCGTACGGATAATGGCGGCCCCCATAGGGAGCCGCCATTCGTGTTCCTTATTTGGTCGATGTAGTCTATGTAAAGATTTACGTAGACTACGGTGAAAATAAGTTATTTTTATTTTTGCCGTAGTGTACGTAAAGATTTATGTAGACTACAGCAACCAAATAAGGAACGCGAATGGCGGCTCCCTATGGGGGCCGCCATTATCCGTACACGCTTTTTTTTTTTAAGTCACCCGTGATAGGCTACGTAACAATTTACGTAGCCTATCACGGCTGACTTTGCAAATCTAGCCGTGATAGGCTACGTTAATCGTCACGTAGCCTATCACGGGGGCATTTTTTTTTTCTTTGATTGGAATGGCGGCGGCGGCAGCCAGTCGAAAGACCGGCTGCCGCTCCCGCCCCGGACGAACACCCGCCGAACCACCAGCCAGACCCGCTGCTGGGAGGGACATTCGTCAAAGGTAAGTCCCGTCCCGGGGGGGGGTGCGGGGGGCGGGGGGGTGCGGAGAATTTCTCCCTGAAACTTGTTCGGGGGGCCGAACATGTTGGTGCTCGGCCCCCCCAAAGTCTCGGGGAGAAATTCTCCGCCATCCCTACTCACAGGTGGATGCAGATATTTTTTCTGTCATGCAGAAAAATATGGAAATAATTGCACCAGAGGTTTGTTTACAATTTACATAATGTACCTTAGTACATAATATTTGTCAGGGTTGTATCTGAGCTCATAGAGTCCCAAAGCAGCTCTGATTCTGAGGAGGAGAGACAACTCATGGGGGAGGAACTCTCTCAGACTTCAGAAGCGCAGCTGGAGGGGGACCCCGCCCTGCTCACATCCCTGGGAGGGACAGCGAACCCGGCAAGGAAAGGGAGGGATAACCTGAACTTTTAGACACGAGGCGCAGACGCAGGCACAAGCAAGAGATTGCAGGGGCCAAGCTTTGGTGCTCAGCCCAATTGGCCTGATGTCAACAGCTGTGCCCAGAAGCATCACAGGAGAGGGGGAGATCTTCCCCTCCCACCCCTTAAGTTCAGAGAGTTGCCATGTTTTTCCCAAACGGAGATCAACTGACGTCCTAACCCTTAGAAACCCCCAGATGGCTGTTCCTTTGTCGTTTCTCTGAGTATCAAGCAATCAGCATCTGTATGCCTCATTAGGATAAATGGAATTAGAGGCTTGGAAAGCAGCCCTTTTGTCTGAGTGTTGATCTTGGCTATTGGAGGATTCAGTAGGCAACAGGGGCACCTTGACAATATTTAGCGTATTGTCCTCCATTCCATTCCACTTTTCCTCAGCGGAAACTTGCATATTTTCATATGAATAAATAGGTGTACATTTTGGGAAAGTTAAAAAAAAATCTGAAAGTCTACGGACTCCCGAGGGGGTCATTCCACAGCAGATTCCACCAGTCAGATTCCTAGGAATCTGAACTCATTTCAGTCCATCTCAAATTTCTCCAGCACCCCTAGGTGTGGGTGCTCCCCTTGACTCCTCCACTGCAACCCCATCTCATGGCTGCCACAGCAGCACAGCAGCAGGAGGGTGAGTGGGGAGTATCCCCCCCCCACTACCCCTATGTGCCAAGGTGCCAAATTTGCAGGTTTCAGGATCGGTTCCCCCAGTTTGGCTCACAAGGGCAGTGCAGGAATCCGAGGGGCCCTAAACGGTCCAGATTCCAGCACGCTGGACATCCTGATGGTGAAGATTCAACATCATTTGATAAATAGTGCACTATTTTGTTTTGATTACTGGCCTCATGAGATTTCATATTTGATATCTGTCAAGATATCATTACTACTTACTAATAGGGATGTTTGAGAAATCTGGTTGAGGGGTTTCATCAGCTCGCCCATGCCCTGGGATTCCAGTCTGTCTTCCACCAGCTGGCCTAACTCAGTGTGCAACGAGTTGGGCCAGATGGCAGAATTTCCTTTTTTGTTGTTAAAAAATGTTGTGCAAATTTCAGCTGCAAATTGCACAAATGTGCTTGGTTTGTGAAATTTTCAGCTGTAATTTGCGCAAATCTCTATTTACACAAATCCCTCTTTGCACAAATTACAGCTGAGACCCCCCAAAAATGTGTTAAAAGTCTCCAGAATTTGGAGAAACTGTACAGCTCGGCTCGCAAAAGCAAGCCAAATCAGGGATGCCGTGGAAATGTGGTGAGCCACAAAAGGGGCAGATTTTCTAGTGATAGACATCCCTACTTACAAAGAATAAAATTATGGTGATGACAAGCTGTATAGCAGTGCAGTTCTATACATGTCTACTCAGAAGTAAGTCCCATTTCAGTTCAGAGGGTCTTATTCCCAGGTAAGTGGGCATAGAATTGCATTGTTACAACACAATCCTGCACATGTCTATCCAGAAGTAAGTCGCACTGAATTCGATGAGGCTTAGTTCCAGTTAAGTGCTTATTGGATTGCAGGCTTAATGTCTAAAAGAACAATGGAGAGGGAGGGTCTACAACCCAATATTGGATTCCCCTTTCTGAGGTCGTAAGACTGACTACAGCCTCAGGAGGGGGAGTGTGATATATCCTGCTGTCCCTGGGTTGCTCCCCCTGGGACTATAGGATTGCTCTGTAAATGATGTCTTGTCTTCATAAAGTCAATGAAGAGGAACCTCGGATACACAAATGACTCTGCATGTTGTTTTCTACTTTGCAACTGCATGTATTTGGTTAATTTAGTCATGTCTGCCAGTCCCCAGATATGACTCAATCATCCTTCTAGCACTGGAGATTCATGATTCTGTCTTCTAGTAGCAATTAATATTTTTGCCATGAACATTGGGCTAGCATGGAATTTACAAATGACTCCATACAGATATTCAGTAGGTTACATGGGAGGGTAATTGATGACAAAGCATGAGAAAAAATGCCTAAAGCACTTCTGTTTTGAAAAATGAGGCATAATTTCACATTACAAAGGGACACTGGAATTCAGTGCTGGAAATTTTGTATTGAACTTCCGGATGATAAAATTGGATTTTAGTAGATTGGGAATATTTGCAAAGGTTTGTTTCTACCATACACACCAGCCACAAGTTGCTCTGACCCCTTTGCATCTCTTGACTTTTGGTTCCAGTGCACCTTAATTGCTGTCTACTAGACTGCATATTTATGAACATCCAGATTCACAGGTGGCAGCAAAGACACTCATAAAGAGAGAGTTTGCCAGTAAATTTAGTTTATCAGAATGTTCATCTAGCCTCATGTTCAGTTCTATCATTCTGCAGCCCAGATTGATCAGCTGAAGTCCTACAATGAGCAAAGGGCCCACTCTCATTTGATCTCGGAAGCTAAGCAGGGTCAGCCCTGGTTAGTACTTGGATAGGAGACTGCCTGGGAATCAGGCTTCCTGCTAGGGATGTCAGAGAATTTCTCCACGAATCTCGGGGAGGCCGAATGCCAGCGCATTTGGCCCCCCGAAATTGGTGGAGAAACGGTCTGCCCCCCCTGCCGCCCCGGGACGGGACTTACCTTGTGCGAATGTCCCTGACGGCGGCGGCGGCTCCGGCAGCAGTTCGTTGGCGGTTCAGCAGCAGCGGCTGCAGTGGCCGGTCTTCCAACCGGCTGCCGCCGCTGCCATTTCCAAGTAAAAACAAAAAACAAACGTGATAGGCTATGTAAAGATTTACGTAGCCTATCACGGCTAGATTTTTAAAAAACACCGTGATAGGCTACGTAAATGTTTACGTAGCCTATCACAGCTGAGTTACAACAAAAACAAAAAAACGCACCCATGGGCGCCGCCATTTGCGTTCCTTATTTTGGCACGTGTAGTCTACATAAACATTTACGTAGACTATGGCGAAACTAAGGGGAACGCAAATAGCGGCCGGAGGGATGGGGCACCTCCCCCCCACCGCGAATCAAGCTTCGGGTTCAGGTAAGGGACTTTCGTACATCCCTACTTCCTGCATTGAGCATGGGTTGGACTAGATGAACTTGTAGGCACCTTCCAACCCTATGATTCTATGATACTTTCTAAGAGTCTCCAGTGAATCATTCAACCTCCAGAGCTTCTGCTGAGTGTTCTTGGAGAAGGACAGTTAGGGAAGTTCAAGGATTGGTAAAGTGAGCAGATCTAATGGATTTGTTTGGCTGGTGGAGAGAAAACAAATTATTGATTGATTAATATTTGGCTATTGCTAAGCACAGGAGTTAATGAAATCTCATGTCCCATGATTGATTAGACACATTATTTATCTGAAACTCTGTCAAAATATTTCATGACCATTAGGTTTCTCCTCTGTGTTAATTCAGCTATTTTGCAAGCAGGGATACAAAGAAGTTACTGGAGCTTGAAGGTTATAGGCAGGGATGCCTTGAATATCTGTGATTTTCCACTGCAGAAGCAAAAGGTGCATATGTGCTGTTACAGAGAAGTGTCCCAAATAGGTGGCAGGTTTCCATTTTTCCCCCTGTGTTGATAGGGGGGATTTATAGACTTTATTGTGCACATTGACCAAAGATGCATGCAACATGAAGCAGTGATACAGATCAGCATTGATCTATACTGTTCTATTTGCTTTTGAGGGGAATGATGCATAATTAAACAAATTGCACCTGTAGGGCAACAACAAATCAGATATGTGCTGCTTTTGAATGGGGAGCATGATGTGCAATTGTGTGCCTTCATTAAGGATGGGCGAACTCACCTGAGTCTGTCCCGTAACCCTCTCACTGGATCCCTACTCACTGCCCGCCCCTGCTTGTACTGGGATGCCATCTGGCTGGTGATTCGCAGGAGCCCGGCGAGTGTCCCTGCTGTCGTCGAGAGCAACTTCCCCTCGACAGAGAGGGGTGCAGTTGTTCTCAGCAGCAGCAGCAAAGGCAGCAGGATGGGAACTGAGAGGAAAGCTCCATGGCCTTCCCTCTCGGCTCCCATCCTGTCACTGCTGCCGCTGCTGAGAGCAACACTCAGGCAAGGAACAGGGACTGCCGCGCTTGCCCAACTCAGCATGTGCCAGGTTGGGCAAGAGCAGGGGGTCATGGATTGGCATCGGGGGGGGGACTGGAGTGAACCCCCTGATCTTGAGCCCCCAGACAGACCCTCGTGACATCCCTAGCCTTCATATGCATGCAATGTGCAACAAGGGTTTGGATTTGCTGTGTGAATATTGGATATCCATGTTTGTAGATAAGTGTTCCAGACATGGAAGAGCCAGCACTAGGGATGGCAAGAATGTCCATGAAAGTACACTGAAAGATTTTTCACAGTCCAAGTTGCAGCCTTGCTGCAGTGACGATGTGAAAACAGTCTAGAAGAAAACAAACAGCAGAAGGAGGCACTTGCTTGCCTGCTGAGTACAGGTGGGGCCCTTTTACTCATATCCCATTAAAGGGAAGGAACATGAGAAGTTGTTGGGTCAGACTGGGCTGTGGAAGAGCCAAAGTTTTGACTACATGCAGTTGAGGCAGTGGACCCAGGCTGTCCACTTATTAGGTGGCTGCACCTCTCCCACCAGCATTTGGGCAGTGGCAACCCACCCACTTCCAGACAGACAGTGGAGGATTAGCCAGGTGCCTTAAGGGACTGAATAGGATGCTTTAAGCCCCATTTCCTAAATTGGCCTTGGGGCTTGTTTTGTCCCCTGCTGACTGTGTGCACTGCTTTTAATGGGTTGAGCTGACTATTGGGCTATAAATTCAGAGAGGGCTGGAGATATAGTCTGAGTAGGGATGGGCGGATTCCCTACCTTCTGATCCATGGGGAATCCGCCCACAGGGGAGAGGCAATCCATTCCTCCCCCTGGAATCTTCTTCGGCCAGCTCCGCTCTGCAGGAATTCCATGGAGCCACTGGCCAGCTCTGGATTTCCAGCGATACGGCCACCATGCCATATCGCTGGCTGAAGGGACTGACTGTGGATGCAAATGGTGTCCAGGACACCATTTGCATCTGCAGTCAGCCCCTTCAGCCAGCGATACGGCATGGTGGCCATATCACTGGAAATATGGAGCCAGAGGATCCAGCCAAAGAGGATTCCGCGGGAAGGCAGAGGTAAGTGTTCCGTTCTGCCATGGACTCCGGGGGGATGGATTCTTTAGGATCTGACCTCATC
This sequence comes from Heloderma suspectum, assembly GCF_057233095.1. Classification (NCBI taxonomy): domain Eukaryota; kingdom Metazoa; phylum Chordata; class Lepidosauria; order Squamata; family Helodermatidae; genus Heloderma; species Heloderma suspectum. The sequence goes on from NC_139461.1 coordinate 10,780,352, forward strand.
GGAGTCCGTGGCAGAATTCTCTGCCATCCCTAAGTGTGAGGATAAGTGGAAATCACCCTCATCAAGCCACCTGAGAGAAGGTGGCTTACAGAAACCAACCTCTCAAAGATTGCCATCTTGATGGGAGCTGGGCTATGAGGTGCCCTTGGCCAAAGCGAAAATCATATACCCCTGCAAAGCTTACCACCATAGGGGAGGGAAGATGCTGCTGCCTGGGTTTCCTTGGTACGCCCTTAAGTTATGTGGGAAAGGTAAGGCCAGAACCATTAGGTAGGAATGGGGGAGAAAATTGTTCAGTTGGGGACTGCAATACTTGATGGAGCGCTTCTGCTGAAATGAACCTACCTGTACTCCACAGTCAACATCTAAGGGCCTCCTCCAGGTGCCTCCTCCAAGGGAAGCTTGGAAGGCATCAATGAGGGAGAGGCCCTTCTCTGTGGTGGCCCCCATCTGTGGAACAATATCTCCGATGAGGCCCAACACTGTTGTCTTTTCGATGCCAGGTTATGACCTTCCTCTTCTCTCAGGCGTTTGTAGGGGTGTACAAAACCCGCTTATCTGGCTCTGCCAGGTTCCACAGGTGGGGGGAGGTGATCCCTTCCTCTCCCCCAGAATCCTGCCCAGCTGGCTCCGCTCTGCGGCCTCCAGCCACTGCCAGGCTGCTGCAGACACACATGGCGTCCTGTGTTGTTGTTGTTCAGTCGTTCAGTCGTGTCCAACTCTTCGTGACCCCATGGACCATAGCACGCCAGGCCTTCCTGTCCTGCGCTCTCTCCCGGAGCGTGCTCAAGTTCATATTCATTGCATCCGTGATGCTATCTAGCCATCTCATCCTCTGCCGTCCCCTTCTCCTTTGGCCTTCAGTCTTTCCCAGCATCAGGGTCTTTTCCAGGGAGTTTTCTCTTCGCATTAGGTGGCCAAAATATTGGAGCTTCAGCTTCATTATCTGTCCTTCCAATGAGCACTCAGGGTTGATTTCCTTTAGGATTGACTGATTGGACCTCCTTGCAGTCCAGGGGACTTGTAAGAGTCTTCTCCAGCACCACAGTTCGAAAGCATCAATTCTTCGGCGCTCAGCCTTCCTTATAGTCCAGCTCTCACAGCCATACATTACTACTGGGAAAACCATAGCTTTGATTATGCGGAACTTTGTTGGCAAGGTGATGTCTCTGCTTCTTACTATGCTGTCTAGGTTGGCCATAGCTTTCCTCCCAAGGAGCAAGCGTCTTTTAATTTCATGGCTACAGTCACCGTCTGCGGTGATCTTGGAGCCCAAGAAAGTAAAATCTGTCACTGCTTCCATTTCTTCCCCTTCTATATGCCAGGAAGTGATGGGGCCAGATGCCATGATCTTAGTTTTTTTAATGTTGAGTTTCAAACCAGCTTTTGCACTCTCCTCTTTCACCCTCAACAAGAGGCTCTTGAGATCCTCTTCATTTTCTGCCATTAGGGTGGTATCGTCTGCATATCGGAGGTTGTTGATAATTCTCCCAGCAATCTTAATTCCGACCTCTGAGTCATCCAACCCGGCATTTCTCATGATGTACTCTGCATAGAAGTTAAATAAGCAGGGTGACAATATGCAGCCTTGTCGTACTCCTTTCCCAATTTTGAACCAATCGGTTGTTCCATGTCTGGTTCTTACTGTTGCTTCTTGACCCTCGTACAGGTTTCTCAGGAGACAGGTAAGGTGGTCTGGTACTCCCATCACTTTAAGAATTTGCCACAGTTTGTTGTGATCCACACAATCAAAGGCTTTCGCGTAGTCAATGAAGCAGAAATAGACGTTTTTCTGGAATTCTCTTGCTTTCTCCATGATGCAGCGAATGTTGGCGATTTGATCTCTAGTTCCTCTGCCTCTTCTAAACCCAGCTTGTACTTCCGGTAGTTCTCGGTTCGCATACTGCTGAAGCCTAGCTTGTAGGATTTTGAGCATCACCTTGTTGGCATGTGAAATGAGCGCAATTGTGCGGTAGTTTGATCACTCTTTGGCATTGCCCTTCTTTGGAATTGGAATGTAAACTGACCTTTTCCAGTCTTGTGGCCACTGTTGAGTGTTCCAGATTTGTTGGCATATTGAATGCAGCACTTTAACAGCATCATCTTTTAGGATTTTAAATAGCTCGGCTGGAAGACTGTCATCTCCGCTAGCTTTGTTGTTACTAATGCTTCCTAAGGCCCACTTGACTTCACTCTCTAGGATGTCCGGCTCAAGTTCAGTGACCGCACTATCATGGCTATCAGGGACATTCAGATCTTTCCTGTATAGTTCTTCTGTGTATTCTTGCCACCTCTTCTTAATCTCATCTGCTTCTCTTAGGTCCCTGCCTTCTTTGTCCTTTATCATGCCCGTCTTTGCACAAAACGTTCCCTTGAGATCTCCAATTTTCTTGAAGAGATCTCTAGTCTTTCCCATTCTGTTGTTTTCCTCGATTTCTTTGCATTGTTCATTTAAGAAGGCCTTCTTGTCTCTCCTTGCTATTCTCTGGAACTCTGCATTCAGTTGGATATATCTTCCCCTTTCTCCCTTGCTTTTCGCTTCCTTTCTTTCCTCAGCTACTTGTAAAGCCTCATCAGACAGCCACTTTGCTTTCTTGCATTTCTTTTTCTTTGGGATGGATTTCGTTGCTGCCTCCTGAACAATGTTACGGACCTCCGTCCATAGTTCCTCAGGCACTCTGTCTATCAGGTCTAATCCCTGAAATCTATTCCTCACCTCCACTGTATATTCATCAGGGATATGATTTAGGTCATACTTGAACGGTTTAGTGGTTTTCCCGACGTTCTTCAATTTAAGCCGAAATTTTTCAAGAAGCAGCTCATGATCTGAGCCACAGTCAGCTCCAGGTCTTGTTTTTACTGACTGTATGGAGCTTCTCCATCTTTGGCTGCAAAGGACATAATCAATCTGATTTCGATATTGACCATCTGGTGACATCCATGTGTAGAGTCACCTCTTGTGCTGTTGGAAAAGAGTGTTTGCTATGATCAGCATGTTCTCTTGGCAAAACTCTATTAGCTTTTGTCCTGCTTCATTTTGTACACCAAGGCCATGCCTGCCTGTTATCCCGGTGATTTCTTGACTTCCTACTTTAGCATTCCAATCCCCTATGATGGAGAGGACATCTTTTTGGGGTGTTAGTTCTAGAAGGTGTTGTAGGTCTTCATAGAACTGATCAACCTCAGCTTCTTCGGCCTCAGTGGTTGGGGCATAGACTTGAATTACTGTGATGTTGAATGGTTTGCCTTGGATTCGTACTGAGATCATTCTATCATTTTTAAGATTGTACCCCAGGACTGCTTTTCCCACCCTTTTGTTGACTATGAGTGCTACTCCATTTCTTCTAAGGGATTCTTGCCCACAATAGTAGATATGATGGTCACCTGAACTAAATTCGCCCATGCCTGTCCATTTTAGTTCGCTGATTCCCAAGATGTCGATGTTCAATCTTGCCATCTCATGTTTGACCACCTCCAGCTTACCTTGATTCATTGATCTGACATTCCAGGTTCCTAAACAATATTGTTCTTTACAGCATCGGATTTTCTTTTCACCACCAGACACATCCACAGCTGAGTGTCCTTTCGGGTTTGGCCCAGCCGCTTCACTCTTTCTGGCGCTACTTGGAAATACCCTCTGCTCTTCCCCAGTAGCATATTGGACACCTTCCGACCTGAGGGGCTCATCTTCCGGCGTCATCTCTTTTAGCCTTGTGATACGTTCCATGGGGTTTTCTTGGCAAGAATACTGGAGTGGGTTGCCATTTCCTTCTCCAGTGGACCACATTTTGTCAGAACTCTCTGCCATGACCTGTCCGTCTTGGGTGGCCCTGCATGGCATAGCTTATGGCTTCACTGAGTTACGCAAGCCCCTTCGCCACAACAAGGCAGTGATCCATGAAGGGGGGCGTCCTGTGTAGGGGATGCCATTTGCGTCCCTACGCCCACCTGTGATAGGCTACGTAAATATTTATGTAGCCTATCAGGGCTAAAGCAGGTATCCAAATGGCGTCCCCTACGCCATTTGCGTTCCTGCTTTAGCTGTGATAGGCTACGTAAATATTTATGTAGCCTATCACGGCAAAAAAAGGGAACGCAAATGGCGGTAGCTACGGCGGCCGCTATTTGCATTCCCTTTTTTAGTTGTGATAGGCTACGTAAATATTTCCGTAGCCTATCACGGTGAAAAAGGGAACGCAAATGGCGGCCGCCGTAGCCGCCGCCATTTGCGTTCCCTTTTTTTGCCATGATAGGCTACGTAAATATTTATTTAGCCTATCACAGCCTTCGCAGGGATGCAAATGGCATCCCTGCATTAGCTGTGATAGGCTACGTAAGTATTTACATAGCCTATCACGGCCATTCGAAAGACGCAAATGGCAGCTGCAGACACAGCCACCATTCGAGAAGCACTGGAACGGCCGACAAAGGTAGGCTCCATTCCGGGCCCATTTCGCAGGGTGGGGGGGTGGGGGGCTTCGTTCCTCCATGGATTTCAGGGGGCTGAATGCGCTGGTATTCTGCCTCACCGAGATCCGTGGTGGAATTCTCCGCCATGCCTAGGTGTTTGGCAGCACATAATGAGTTTTTAATCAGTCCTGGATCTGTCTTTGGTTATGACTGACTGTACAAATTTGGTTTTAGTTTTATGTTGTCTTTGTATATGTCATCTGTGCATTTTATGTACTTTGTATATTGTATTGTAATGTTTTAATCTCTGTAAACTGCCCAGAGAACTTTGGCTATGGGGTGGTATATAAATATTAACAACAACAACAACAATGGGAACTATATACCCAATACCCAACTGAATACCCAACTCAACTTTCGGCTGTTCTTTGAAATTCACCGTTCGCCATATCTTGCACTGGAGTTCTCAAGTAAAAATTTGGATATCCAAGATGTGTATATTCAGGAAAAGTGCACACAAACATGCATATATTAGTGAATGTAACATTAAGAATGTATTATATTAGAAAAAGAACATGTATATCAGGCAACATTTTTTTTCTTTATTACATTTATATCCTACCTTCCTTCCATTGTGGAGCTCAAGGTGGCTACATGTGGTTCCCAGGTGGTCTCCCCTCCAAGCACTGACTGGAACCAGACCTGCTTAGCTTCAGCAAGTTGGCTGCCTAACATACCTTCAGACCATGCCTATTACATACGAAGATGCCTGTATTAGGAGAAATCCACACAAAAACATGCATGCATTTCCATGCCAACCTTTAAAAAATTCAAAGTTCATGATGAACCAAACATAAGATTAGAAAAAAAAATCTCAAAGTTCAGAATGAACTTAATGTAAGATTGGAAAGATGAGAAACCGAGACACACCAAAATTGACACGTTTGTCCTTCCTAGCATTATGTTAGCTGATTGTATGCTGGGAGCCAGGGTAGGATTGTTCCACCATGATGTGGAGAAGAGGCTCGCTCTTCTAGCTCCCACCTACTAGACAGTTTTCTCACACTGAAGGTGAAAGTCATAGTTAAATATTTGTTTCCTGCAGATCAGCCTTGTAAATAAAGATGTGGCCCCAGTTTAATCCACGTCTTTTTCTCAGGTCCTCCTTCTTACCATGTGGAAAAGGTGATAATTGCCAGTAGGATTCTGCAGTAGCATGAAAAAGGATATAGGCAATCAGCATTCAGCTAATTCAAACATAAAAAATGCAAACATGAAGAAGGAAATCAACTTCCGAAAAAATGACCTATAAAAGGACTAGCGGAAACATATGCCACCTCTTTGTAAGAATTATTTTTCTACGAAGACAAAGCACTTCTTAATGTCTTTTTAATTGACAGTGTGGGATAATTGAACATATGCCTTTTTGAAAAGTTTGTTTCCCTTTATTATTCTTGGGTAGAGGTGAGCAACTAACTGAAATAGGGACATATGAAACCTTACCTTCTTGTGGATATCTCTGCCTTCATGTATTGGCATTTCAGGATGAGAAAACTGACTCTCAAAGTGCATATGTGCTTTTTGGGCTGCTCTGGTTTTTCTAGTTCCCAAATTGTCATTTCACATATGCTGTTTCATAAATATTTCACAATAGTGCATCACTTGCCTTTGAAAAAAACACAAACCTTGCTTCGTTGTGCACTATTCCACAACCAGAAGCATTGTTCTGAATTAACTTTGTGACATTCGATAAAGCCAATCTCACCACATAGTACCATAGCATTAAAACTGCTAATGTAATCCCTGATTGGTTGGGCCCACTGCTTCAGTGGGGGCTGGTGGCTCCGATGTCAGTGGGATGGTGAATCTGTTCAGGGTTTCATTCAGAACCAGTCAGACCTCTAAAGGAGCTTCACACATTGGATAGCTCCTTTAGAGTTCTGACTGGTTCTGAATGAAACCCTGAATGGATTCACCACCCCACTGACATTGGAGCCACCAGCCTCCACTGCACTGCTCCCAAGAAGAACAGGAAGGGCAAGGTTTGGAGCATCCTTTCCATATGTTTTGGACTACAACTCCCATCACCTGTGGCTAGACCTGATGAGAGTTGTAGTCCAAAACATCTGGAGGACATTACATTGGGGAAGTCAGAGAGCAACTTCTCTCTCTCTCTCTCTCTCAGGTATTATTCTCTCCTTTCTCCCTGTTATAGCTCCTCTTTGCAGAAGTAATTGTGACTGGTGTAATTTCTTGTCATTCCACCCTGTATCATAGATTGCATTGTAGATGCCATTCCCTGAGGACCCATCTATATTTAAACCTTGGACCACTTCCTGTGTTCTATTTAGTACTACATTAAAACCTTTCTCTCCAAGGATTATTCCATCTCTATCTGCTCCAACAGAAAATAATTTGTCTTGTCTGGCTGTTTTTTCTCTGCACTTGAGGAGAGATGGTACACCCAGTCTGAAAATAACTGAATTATTTTGATGCTCCTGCACCTTCTCTATTCTCATTTGGAGTGCATTTAAGCTGATGGTATATTGTGCAATCTGCTATTTATATTCACACAAGGAGAAGGTTCAACTTATACCACATGCTGTGATCTGTCATGGTGTTCTATTTCCTGGTGTTACTTTCCCCACCATATAAAAGTTTGTACCTAAGGAACCTTTGGAGCAAATGCCTCCTCCACAAAAATGCAAGAAGGATTGCATGCATGTCTGAGCTTCTTGATCATCCCTTCTGACTTCTGAGATTTTGTTGGACATCGTCCCTCCATATTCTTTCAGACCATGGTCCCAAATTCATGTATTTGATGCCAAAAGCTTGTATTTTCCCATTCCACCCCTGCTTTACAGTATGGACTGCTGCTGCTGGAATGGGGTGAGGAAATGCACAATACAATGGCATTGTATTGTGTCTTCCAGAACCTAAGTCTTACAGGGAGAAGAGAGGGAACTGAATTTTAGGTTTCTGGTTTGGGTTGCAAATCCACGTGTCATCACATTTACTTACATATATAAGGGGTAGGAGTAGTGCTTAAACTACAGGGAGGGCTGAGAGTGCTCAGCCCCCTGATGGTCCCCTTAGATATGTTTTAGGAGGCTATATGTTGGCTGATTTGGCTAAACTTGAGAGGAGCCTAGGGGGTTGTTTGGGGGGGGTTGTTAAGGTCGTCCTCCCCCTACTGGCTTTTCATCACACTGTTAATTTGCAAATCGTTATTGCTTTATTGCTTTATCATTTATTTATTTAATATGTTTTCGTTACATTTCTATAGTGCCCCATAGCCGAAGCTCTCTGAGTCGTTTACATAAGTGAAAACCTTAAAATACAATATACAAAGTTTAAAACCCATTTACATAAAAGCACACAGACAATATGCACTAACAACATATAACTAAAAACAGCTTTGAACAGTCAGTCATAACTAAAGACACATCCAGGACCGATTAAAGCTCAGCATGTGCTGCCAAATGGCTGGGGAAAGAGGTAGGTCTTAACCTGGCACTGAAAAGATAACAATGTTGGAGCCAGGCAAACCTCATTGGGGAGCAATTTCCTCAGATGGGGGGCCACCATGAAGAAGGCCCTCTCCCTCATTGCTGCCTTCCAAGCTTCCCTTGGAGAAAGCACATGGAGGAGGACCTTGGATGCCAAATGTAGCATACAGGTAGGTTCATTTCGGGAGAGGCATGCCATCAGGTATTGCTGTCCAAAGCAGTATGTGCACACACCATTAAAACAACCATGTATCAGGGACCCTAACCCACAATTTTGCCCCAAACACAATGAGAAATGGGTAGCAATGAAAAAAGATAGAAAGCAAGGGCACATTTGTCTAAAACAGCTTTTCCTAGGGATGGCAGAGAATTTCTCCCCGAATCTTTGGGAGGCCGAGCGCCGACGCATTCGGCCCCCCGAAGTTGGTTGGGAAATTCTCCGCCGCCCCCCTCCGGGACGGGACTTACCTTCGGCGAATTTCCCTCTCGGCAGCAGGTCCCGGCAGCGGTTCGGCGGCGGTTCGGCACGGGTGGGGGCGGCGGCCAGCCTCCCAACCAGCTGCCACCGCCACCATTGCAAAAAAAAAAAAACCTAAAGTAAAAAAAACCAAACACCTGTGATAGGCTACGTAATGATTTACGTAGCCTATCATGGCTCGATTTCCAAAGTCAGCCGTGATAGGCTAAGTAAATCGTCACATAGCCTATCACGGGTGACTTTGGGGGGGGGGAAATGGCATACACAAATGGCGGCGCCCATGGGGCATGCTATTTGCGTTGCCCTTATTTTTGCCGTAGTCTACGTAAATCTTTATGTAGACTAGACATGCCAAACTAAGGAATGCAAATGGCGGTGCCCCATGGGCGCCGCCATTTACGTACGTGCTTTTTTTTTTTCTAAAGTCACCCGTGATAGGCTACATGACGATTTACATAGCCTATCACGGCTGACTTTGGAAATCTAGCCATGATAGGCTACGTAAATCGTCACGTAGCCTATCACGGGGTCTTCTTTTAAAAAAAACTTTTTGTTTCACAGCTGGGGAGACAGGGCACTTCTCCCCGGCCTGAATTTCGGCCGGGCGAGACGGGGCGCCTCCCCCCTGGCCTGAATTTTGGCCGGGTGAGGCGGGACATCTCCCGACCCTCGCCTGAACTTCAGGGGGGAAAGCGAAATGCCTCCCCCCCACCGCGAAGCCAAGCTGCGAAAAGGTAAGTGACTTTCGTACATCCCTAGCTTTTCCCAGCCTGGGGCCCTCCAGATGTCCAGTGTAGGGATGTCAGAGAATTCCACCATGGACTGAAATGGCATCGAATTCCCTTCAGTCCATGCCACGGAATCCTCTGAGGTACGGCACCATGAGGTCCTGCAGAGACAGCCGTCATGCAGCTTTTTTTTGTCATCAGCACAGAGTCATGAAATTTTCGTAAATAAAAACGCAAGGTAGTATATTCCAATAATAAATACGTAAGTTTTTTTAAAAAATGAATTGCGCTCACCACCTTGTTTGTGGGTGTTCTTTTTCAATTGAAATCCTCCATCTTTACTTTCAGCCAAAACACCTCCTCTTCGTAGGGGCTTCCCAAAACAAGGCTGTCGTAGGTGTGCCTGAGCGATGCACTGTTTGTTTAAAGCAACACTGTTTGAAAGAAAGAAATCCACTTGCCCCCAGCTCAGCTTTGTATTTCCACATCCAGCTCATTAGCAAACCTCCTGTTAGTTATCTCACTGACTGGGTGACTTTGGGCTGGACTCTAACCACTACACCATACTTCTGTTATGAAACTCATGAAGAAAAAGAGACAGTATAATGGAAAGTTCTTTCTGAAGCAGTCACACTTGTACAAATTCAGCATGAAGGGAAAGATCAGCAACCTTCTCTTTGTTTGAATAAAAAGCACACTCTGCACATGTTCAGGGAATGGACAAAATGAGGAATTTGAAGAATATTTGAATAACCAGGGAATATGAAGAACTATATTCTTCCATTATGTGTGTGTGTGTGTGTGTGTGTAATCTCCCTCAATCCAGCTGTTCCCTGGAACCCCCCCCCCCACCATTCACCCAAGGGTCTTCTGAGATAACTAACAGGAGGTTTGATAATGAGCTGGATGTGGAAATACAAAACTGAGTGGAGAGGAGAACCAACTCTGTGCATGTCTACTCAGAAGTAAGTCTTACTGGGTTCAATGCGACTTACTCCTACACATGTCAGCACCCCACTTGCCCCCAGCTCAGCTTTGTATTTCCACATCCAGCTCATGATCAAACCTCCTGTTAGTTATCTCAGGTAGGGATGGGGGAGAATTTCTCCCTGAAACTTCAGGGCGCCGAGTGCCAATGCATTCGGTCCTCCGAAGGTTCGGGGAGAAATTCTCTGCCACCCCCCCGCCACCCCCCCGAGATGGGACTTACCTTTCACGAATGTCCCTCTCGGCAGCGGGTCTCAGCGGTGGTTCGTCAGGTCTTCGTCAGGGGCGGGGGCGGCAGCCGGTCTTTCGACCAGCTGCCGCCACCGCCATTACAAGGAAAGTTAAAAAAAAACAACAACAACCACCCCCGTGATAGGCTACGTAACGATTAATGTGGCCTATCACGGCTAGATTTGCAAGGTCAGCCGTGATAGGCTACGTTAATCGTCACGTACTAGGGATGGGGGAGAATTTATCCCCGAAACTTCAGGGGGCCGAGTGCCAACGCATTCGGTCCTCCGAAGGTTCGGGGAGAAATTCTCCCCCACCCCCCAGCCACCCCCCGCCCCGCCCCCGGGATGGGACTTACCTTTTACGAATGTCGCTCCCGGCGGCGGGTCCCGGCGGCGGTTCGGCAGGTCTTCGTCAGGGGCGTGGGCGGCAGCTGGTCTTTCAACCAGCTGCCGCCGCCGCCATTACAAGAAAATTAAAACAAAAACAAAAACGCCCCTGTGATAGGCTACGTAACGATTAACGTAGCCTATCACGGCTAGATCTGCAAAGTCAGCAAATAGCGTTGCCCTTATTTTCGCCGTAGTCTACGTAAATCTTTACGTAGACTACAGGGACCAAATAAGGAACGCGAATGGCAGCTCCCTATGGGGGCTGCCATTAGCGTACGTGCTTTTTTTTTTTTAAGTCACCCGTGATAGGCTACGTGATGATTAACGTAGCCTATCACAGCTGACTTTGCAGATATAGCCGTGATAGGCTACGTAAATCGTCACATAGCCTATCACGGGGCTTTTTTTTTTTTTTTTTACTTTTCTTTTGAAGTTCGCAGCCGGGGAGACGGGGCGCTTCTGCCCGGCCTGAATTTTGGCCGGGCGAGGTGGGAAGACACCCCCCCTGCATGAACTTCGGGGGGAGAAGCGAAGCGCCTCCCCCCCACCGCGAAAAAAGCTGCGGGACAAGGTAAGTCCCTTTCGTACATCCCTACTCTTCTTGCTGAGGGAACTGGTGTGTGTGGGGGGGTGGAGTGGTAAATTCTTTCAAGGCTTCGAGCCCCAACAGGATGCTTGCTCAGTCCCTGCATACACACAGGGATAGAGGAAGAGAGGGGTGGTGGGCGGGGAATCAGCAGACACAGGAAGAGTTTCTGCTCCTCCAATGACAGCCACTGTCTTCAAGAGCAGGAAAACAGCACAGCACTTGAGTGTTAACTGTGCTTGTGCATTCGATGAAGTACTGCAACAGGAAAACAGGGTGAGTGTGGATAATCACGTTTTAATGCGATGGCATTTACCTTGCCCGTCTCCCGAATTCAGCGAGCTAGCAGACGCAATGTAGATTGGCCCAAGGCAGCCTGTTCTATTACCAAATAGTTCTTAACATTAGGAAGTGTCTGTTTCCCAGCAGTTTCAACTATTGGTTCTAGCGCTATCCTCTGGGGCAACAGAGGACAAACCTGCTCCATCTTCTGCATCACAGCCCACAGATATTTGAAGGCTGCTATCATGTCTCCCATAAATCTTCTCTTCTCCAGGCTAATCAGCTCTTTCATAGGATTTGCTTTCCAAACCTCTCACCATCCTGGTCACCCACCTTTGGAGTGCTCCAGTTTGTCAATGTCCTTCTTAAAATGTGATGCCTCTGAAGAGGTAGACTCTCAACAGATTTCAAGATAGTTAAAATCCCTGATTACTGCAATGGCTCTCCTCTCTAGAAGTGTTGTAGTCTGTTTAATGCAAACACCATCCCTAGATGACTTGGGATCCACATACCTTACAGAACACCTAATCTGATTTCAAACTGGTTGGCAATGTCCAGCTCTGGATGTCCTCCAGAGATTCACCATCAGAGCTAAAACAGGTAGGAAGCAGAAAGAGGGCACTTTTTTTGCCTGTGGTGTATTGCCTGTGGAACTTACTCTCTAGGGAAGCCGACTTGGAGACTACTTTGTTATCCACATGGGAGGCAAAGATCTCTCTGTTCTCTCAGACTTTTAAAGTAGGGATGTTGCGAGAGTCCATGGGAGTGCTGGTAGAGTCCAACGGTCTCCCCCTTGCACCGCTTCCCAGACCCTGATCACTGAACCATTTCAGTGGCTACCCTGCAGCTCAGCAAGCACGCTGCAGCTCAGTGAACACCCGGCAGCTGCCTGTCCTCCCTAGTGAGCCACCATTCTGCACAGCAATGGAGGGCTGGGCACTTCCAGGTAGGTAATGCTGCATACCTGGCAGCTGTTAAGGGCCCATTTATGCAACATTACAGGCATGAATGGAGCATGTTGTGTAATGTTGTGTAAAAGGGGCCTTTACGGCTGCCAAGTACACAACATTACCTACCCAGAAGCACCCGAGTCACCATTGTTGTGCAGAATGGCAGCTCGCTAGGGAGGACAGGTGGCCCTGCGGCTTTGTCGGGTGCTTGCCAGGCCACAACGAAGGACACACAGTACCACGTGCAAGGGTGGGTGGCATCATTGGCTTGGCAAGCACCCAACAAAGCCAGGCACAGGGAGTCCATCCATCCCTATTTTAAAGTCTTTTAAGTCATGTTTATGTATGTCTCTGTACAGTTGTTTACACTGATTTTGTAAACTTGCCTGCTGCCTTTATTACTGCTGTTTTAATTTTGTTTTACTGTGTTTTAAATATGTACTGTATTTTATTGTTATTATTTTGTAACTCACCAAGAAATAAAGAGAGGTAAATGCATATCTATGTATCTATGTATCTGTGTATCTATGTATCTATGTATCTATCATCTACAAAGATAGATGCAGATCATAGATCATTTCCTTGAGTCTGGAGCACAGCTCTTCCACTGATGTAACCATTCTTACCACAGAATCATATCAGTGGCTTAGATTCCTAACAGATGGGGTGGACTTTGTTTTAAGCATTAAGAAAATTATCTCTTTCAGGACTTGATAACTGGTTTTTGCTTGCATGCACAAGGAATAATGGATCACCATATTAGAGCTCCAGACACACTACTGCCAGCCCAGGCCCATAAATGTTCATGGGAATCGCAGCCATTAAATCAGCCTCCTAGCCTTGAAGAATGGGAGAGCGAGACTTAAGTCTGTTCTTATGCTCTGGCACAAATGGCTTCTTTGTTGGGCATTAGACACAAGTATAAGACTCCCTACAACTAGGAATGCTGGAGAACTTTGAGATGGACTAAAATGAGCTCGGATTTCTAAGGATCCGACCCTTGGAATCCGCTGTGGAGTGACCCCTTCAGGCCACACAGAGTCCATGCACTTTTAGATGATTTTTTCCTGAAATTTACACATGTAAATCCATAGAAAAATACATAATTTTCTGCTGAAGAAACACTGAATGGAATGTGGGACAATACACTAAATGTTACATACTGGGGTAAATTATGTAAATACTTAACATAAATACTTATGTAAATATTTACATAATTCTTTCCGTATTTTTCTGCATGACAAAAAAGAATATGCATCCATCTGTGGGCAGAAGATGGAACAAAAGGCACCTGACAATCTGCGAAACACAGATGGAGTGGATTTTACACAGTCCGTACATCCCTACCCGCAACCCAGGGTTCAAGAGAGAAACGTTCCAAGTAGGGATTGTGCAAAGCTTTTTATATTTGATGTTCCCAGGGAAAGTTCAGTTGTCTAAGGCTCCCTTTGCTGGGAGTCAGTTCCATTTAACTCAATAGGACTTCTGAATAGGATCTGCACAGGATTGCTGTGTTAGAGAATTAACATCTCCATCTCCCACCCTCCCTCCTGACCATTATTAGATTCTAATAATTCAGAATGTGTCCAAAACCTGGAACACCAGAAAGTGAGGTGGGAAGGGGAGGCAAGGTGTCAATGACACATTGCCTTCCACCACCACCACCAGTGGTGCAGCTAGTGCTGAACCTTGGGGCCAAAGTCTATGGCCCCACAGCCCAGCCCTCCCCCCAATGAGCACCCAGAGAGTGACAGGTGATGAGGGCAGCAGAAGCAAACTCCATTTATTCCTGTGGTTGTGATGGTGCTGATTTGAGTGAGTTTAAAATGTAAAGCTCCACATGTCAGAGTATTTTTTTTTTTTTGGACTTCAATCTGTGTTTGGCTGAGCCAAACCAGATATAGTATGGAAGAGATGTGAAGTGAATCCTGAGGAGAGGGTGTTTTTGTGTGTGTATGTCTGTTTGTTTTACTTCATTGAACCTGCAGAAGGGATCACAGAATCATAGAATCATAGAACAGTAGGGTTGGAAGGGGCCTGTAAGACCATCAAGTCCAACCCCCTGATCAATGCAGGAATCCAAGTCAGAGCATCCCTGACAGATGGCTGCCCAGCCTCGTCTTGAATGCCTCCAGTGTGGGAAAGCCCACCACCTCCCTAGGGAATTGGTTCCATTGTCGTATTGCTCAAACAGTCAGGAAGTTTTTCCTGATGTTCAGCCAGAATCTGGCTTCCTGTCACTTGAGCCCATGATTCCGTGTCCTGCACTCTGGAATGACCGAGAAGAGATCCTGGCCTTCCTCTCTGTGACAACCTTTCAAGTCCTTGAAGAGCACTATCCTATCTCCCTTCAGTCTTCTCTTCTCAACTCATGCCCATTTCTTTCATTCTCTCCTCATAGGGCTTTGTTTCCAGTCCCTGATCATCTTTGTTGCCCTCCTCTGAACCCTCTCCAGCTTGTCTGCATCCTTCTTAAAGTGTGGTGCTCAGAACTGGACACAGTACTCCAGATGAGGCCTAACCAGTGCTGAGGAGTAGAGGGGAACTAGGATTTCCCAGGATTTGGAAGCTATGCTTCTATGAATGCAGCCCAAAATAACATTTGCCTTGTTTGCAGCCACATCGCATTGTTGGCTCATATTCAGCTTGTGATCGACAACAATTCCAAGATCCTTCTCAAAAAAGCCAAGTCTCAAAAATATGCATTTGGTTTCTTTTTCCTAGGTACAGAACTTGGCATTTATCCCTATTCAATGTCATTCTGTTGTTTTCTGCCCAGTGCTCCAGTCTATCAAGATCACTTTGAATTCTGTTTCTGTCCTCCAGGCTATTAGCTACCCCACCCAATTTTGTGTCATCTGCAAATTTGATCAGCATTCCCTGCACCTTCTCCTCCAAGTCTTTAATAAAAATGTTGAAGAGCACTGGGCCCAGGACTGAGCCCTGTGGTACCCCACTCATTACCTCTCCCCAGTTTGAGAAGATCCCATTGATAAGCACTCTTTGAATCTGATCCTGTAGCCAACTGTGGAACCACCTGACAGTTGTTTCATGTAGCCCACTTTGAGCTAGTTTGCTCATCAGGAGATCATGGGCCACTTTGTTGAAAGCTTTGCTGAAGTCGAGGTATATGATGTCCACAGAATTCCCACAGTCCACAAGGGAGGTGACCTGATGAAAACATGAGATCAGATTCGTCTGGCAGGATTTGTTCTTGACAAATCCATGTTGGCTTCGAGTCATCACGGCACTGTTTTCAAGGTGCTTCCAGATGGATTGCTTTATCATCTGCTTCGGAATTTTCCCAGGGATTGATGTCAGACTGACTGGTCTGTAGTTCCCAGGTTCCTCCTTTTTACCCTTTTTGAAGTTAGGGACGGACAACATAAGCCCTCCCCCAGTCATCCGGCACGTCACCCGTCCTCCCTGATTGCTCAAAGAGAATAGAATAGACACTGGCTCTGAGAGTTCTTCAATGTTGATTAAAGCGGCTGTGGGAGGAAGAGGCTATACATTCTCCTCCTCCCCATGCTGCTTTCCTCATAGAGCAGGGGAGGGCAATTTCAGGGGGTCTACAAGCCACTTTCCACCCCCAGCCCCCTCCATGGGTCACATGCCTGCTGCCTGTGCTGCACCACTGAAAATCAGCAATGTGATCGTGGGAAAATTTGGTGGCAAACATGACAATTTTTGTTGCCAACGCTGCACCACCATTTTTTATCTATATGGCAGGTGCAGGAGTAGCAGGGCCAGCACAAGAAGACAGTGGGGACACTTGTAGCCCACAGGCCAAGTGTTGCCCACCTGTGCCATAGAGGGAAAGAGATTCATGTATCTCCTTCAGGTTGGGGCAGCAACTGGGAGGAGACCATTTTGATGGGTGGGGGGGACAGAGCACACATATTGTGATTCCTCCACCCCAACAGCTATTGGATAAAATGGGTGCATGAAGTGTCACCTCTGAGCTAATAAGTGTTGGGCCATGAGGAACTAGCTGGTGGCTAGATATAGTCCAGGACAACCAGCTGGAAATTTCTGTTACTGACTGACTGGATAATAACCCTGAGATTCCAACTTCTTATTGCCTAAACTAAGCCATGATGTGTCCACCCACTACACCACCATGATTCAAAATGAGACATTAGTTCATCCTGTCACAAAAGCTGCACATGAATAGTGAAAGGAGTTTGCCTGGAGCCTGGAGGAAGCCTCACAGTGAGCCAAAGTATCCACAGCTATTTTAAGAACTGTAGGTTCAGAGGTCATGTACCTAAGTCAAGGTAGGAAGAGGAATGTTGGAGAAATCTGCAACAGATTCAAATGAGTTCAGATTTCTACAAATCTGACCCGTGGATTCTGCAGTCGACTGGCTTTTTCAAGTTGCATGGATTCTGTGGAATTGTGGACTTTTCTTTTCTTTTTTACTTCCTGGAAATATAGGCACATTTATTTGTACCAAAATACATGAGGGGTGGATGGGTGGGTGAAACTCCAGCCAAAAATGTGCATCTCCCCCAGCAGGCTAAATTGTGAAAATGCAGATGGGGGTGGGGATTGTGCTTTTTTCACCCACCCCCCTTTGGGGGAGGTTTGTGCAAATGTGCATGTGCTAAAATGTGCTAATCTGCATCAGTTAATGTGAATTCATGCTAGTGTCCATTAACTGATATGAATTAGCACATTTCTGCACATGCACAAGTGTGAATTCTCACACATAGAATGAAATTTTGGTTTTAAAAAAACCCATTCCATCAATGAGTGGACGATGGAATGAAACATGTCTGACAATTCGTAAAGCATTGATGGAATGAATTTCGCAACATCTGTGCATCCCTAGACAGGAAGCATCCCATCCCACTTGTATGTGGTTCAAATTGGCCAAATATAAGCTGAAGACTTAGGGATGGCCAGAAATCCTGCCCTTTTTCAGCTTGATGGATTTCCCCAGAGTCCACGGCTTGGCTTGCATTCGTGAGCCGAACCATGGGCTCATTTCCCAAAATCTGGGAACTTTCTCAATTTTTTAAATTGCCTTGTACACAAATTGTGGCAGCAATTTGCATAATTTACACAAACTGTGACTTCAGTTTGCTTCATTTGCAGAAATTGTAGCCATAATATGCTTAATTTTGTGCAAAGTGCAGGTGCAATTTGCACAAATTAAGCATATTGTGGTTGCAATTTGTGCAAATTAAGCAAATTACAGCTGCAATTTGTGTAAATGGCAATTTAAGGGGACTCCCCCACCAATATCTGTGAGCTGGCCTGACTCTATACAAATCCAGTCAGGCCAGTCCGTGGGTAAGCAAACTGGAGTCTGGGGGGGTTGAGCTGCTGAAAGCTAGGCAAACTTCACCCCCTGGACAGATTCTTCCAACATCCGTAGCTGAAGTGATGTCCTTGTCCTGCCACCCCAATACCCTCTATTAAGTATTGTAGCAAATGTAGTGGAATTATAGTCTAATGTGCCTTGTCATTTCAAATGCAACTACCTAGCATTGTGCCTGAAGAGAACATAATTGAAGGTTTAAGTAACTTTGCCGTTCTCATACATTTCATTTATGAACTTCTAATGTCTCTAAATTACAGAGTAAAAGACATGAGATGACAGCCTGGTAGGTAGAGGCTACAGTAGGGGGAAATAATGCATCTGGACCTGCTCAGCTGTCTCCCTTAATTGAGAGCTGTGCATCTTGTTGTCATCCCTTCTGCCCTAGAGAATCCTGGCATGAATTTGTGGTCTGGTAATTCTGGTATCACATTCATCAACAGTGATTAGGGGTGGACGAAAGACACTTACCTGTCGTCGAAGCTTGTTCGCGGTGGGGGGGAGGCGCTTCGCTGCTCCCCCCGCGAAGTTCAGGCCGGGGGGGGGGAGGCTTCCCGCCTCGCCCGGCCGAAATTCAGGCCGGGGAGGAGGCTTCCTGCCTCGCCAGGCCACGAACTCCAAAGTTTAAAAAAAAAAAAA
Source organism: Heloderma suspectum (assembly GCF_057233095.1). NCBI lineage: Eukaryota > Metazoa > Chordata > Lepidosauria > Squamata > Helodermatidae > Heloderma > Heloderma suspectum. The sequence continues at coordinate 10,798,873 of NC_139461.1, forward strand.
AACGCCCCCGTGATAGGCTATGTGACGATTAACGTAGCCTATCACGGCTAGATCTGCAAAGTCAGCCGTGATAGGCTACGTTAATCATCACGTAGCCTATCACGGGTGACTTTAAAAAAAAAAAAAGCGCGTACGCTAATGGCGGCCCCCATAGGGAGCCGCCATTCGCGTTCCTTATTTGGTCGCCATAGTCTACGTAAATCTTTACGTAGACTACAGCGACCAAATAAGAAACGGGAATGGCAGCTGCCTATGGGGGCTGCCATTATCCGTACGCGCTTTTTTTTTTTTAAGTCACCCGTGATAGGCTATGTGACGATTTACATAGCCTATCACAGCTGACTTTGCAAATCTAGCCATGATAGGCTACGTTAATCGTCATGTAGCCTATCATGGGGGCATTTTTTTTTCTTTTATTGGAATGGCGGCGGCGGCAGCCGGTCGAAAGACCGGCTGCCGCTCCCGCCCCGCACAAACACCCGCCGAACCGCCGGCCGGACCCGCCGCCGGGAGGGACATTCGGCAAAGGTAAGTCCTGTCCCAGGGGGGTGCGGGGGGCAGGGGGGTGTGTAGAATTTCTCCCCGAAACTTGTTCGGGGGGCCGAACACGTTGGCGCTCGGCCCCCCGAAGTTTCGGGGAGAAATTCTCCGCCATCCCTAGTGATCTGAGCCAAACACTCCTGACTGCAGATTTTGAGAATTATTCCACCTCCGAGTTTTGCTACGTCTTAAACATCTTTCATAATTAGTGACCAAAAAAGGCAACAACACAGGTCCACGCATCATAACTCACAACATGTGTGACTGTTTTTACTTCCGCTCATGCATAATGTTGCTATAGGGTGGCATTCCCTCCCTCTGCCATGCCCTCTCTGGAGGACTCCTCTTTAGAAGATGACCTGGAGCCTCCCAAGCCCAACATCATGGAGAAGCTGCCTGTACTGAGGACCTTGAGGCAGGTCAAGGAGATCCTGGCCTCTCGGGCGAGATAGCCATTGAGCTTCTCCCTAAAGATGTAAGAGGCAGATCCTGCGAAGTCCCTTAGACCCATGGAGTGCAGTCATCTGAAAGTTTGGGCTCAACTAGCTGCAAGATGCAGAAATGCCCTCTGGAGGAATAAGGATTCCTCATGGATAAAGGTATACTCATGATCAGGGTTGTGCTCATGAGTAGACCATTCCTCAGGTGGCACTAATGGCCAGCAGCTGTGCTTTGGGTAGGACTATGAATGTTCAGTCTTATAATCCCTCAATCCTACTTTTAAGGGGGGTGGGGTTGCTCAAGGGGTTTATTCATTGCTGCTGGTTTTATCTTGCTTTTATGCTGTCTTTATTTTATTTCTGTTTTAACATTTGTGTTATATTTTTTAACATACTGTACATCACCCAAATAACTTTGGTTATTGGGTGGATTAAAAGTACAACAAACAAGCAAATAAGGCAAGCAAAAAACCTGGGGTGTTTTTGTGATATGCCCTCCTACTTTAATTAAACAGTCTTAAAAGTTGTTTCCATATTTTTCTTTTGTATTGTTTTAGTTCATTTGCAGATGGCGAAAGATCCTCCCTTCCAGCTTCATTCATCTGTGGAGATGTATTTCTGTGGGGTGGCATTTCACACGGATCAGCTGCAAGGAAATACCTGCTTTACAGCTTGCGTGGTCATCAAGATAAAACAAAGAGAGAAAAGAAAGATTATATAGCAAAGAACAAGGGGAAGGAATTGCTCCTCTTTTATTGCTGTCTTGGGAAGGGGAAAGGAGAATGAATGGCAGAATCAAATATTGAGATACAAATTATTTTCCAAGCCACCCACTCTGGGTTTTTAAGAGAAATGTTTTGCTCCTAAAATCAGAATATAATATAAACATGCCAGCTGCACTGTGTTTCTTCTTTGGAGGTGTTTTTTTTTTTTTTTTAACCTGTTTACTTGCAATTCCATGGGAAGGATCCATGTGGAAAAATGGCTCCTACAGAAGTGTATCTGTAAGGGAAACAGATACATATATTCATAGGGTTGTATGAGAATGTTGTTTCGGTATAAAGCAGCTCCCTGTTTTAATATCACTCTCCCACAGTGTATTTTCAGAGCTGCTATGGCATCATGGAATATGAACAAATGGTCTATTCATTGTAAGCTAAGAGAAAGGGCACTTGGGCTGTGGAAAGTCCTTGCAAAGGGCCTAGAGGACGCTGTGTGGTCTTTACTGTAAAGTCGTTTTGAGAGTCAAGGAAGTAGAAGAGGAAGAGGCTCAAGAGCAGGGGGACCCATCCATGCAATGGTGTTATTCATACATGCATCCCTGCTAGGGATCAGGGAGAAATTAATTCAGTCCACATTTAATGCAAACTTAACTAATTATGGAATGTTGAACTGACACTCAGTTATCCTTTGAAATTTGCACCTCTCTGAATTTTGCAATTGAGTTCTCCAATAAAGCAAATGCATACAAATGCATACATTAGGGAAATAATATTCCAAATAATTACCCTAGGAAAAGTGCAAAAAAAGTGTACATTAGAGCAAAATGCATGTATTAGGACAAATGTGTGACAAAATGCATACATATTTTTGTGGGAACTTAAAAATATATATATCCTCAACGTTTGGGATGAACCAAACTTAAGACTGGAAAAATGAGAAGCTGAAAGAAACCAAAATGGAGAGATTTGTCCATCCTTAATCTCTTCCGCGTCAGATCACAGCTCACAGAAGTGGCTCCTATCCTGAAGAATGTGCATGTGAAGGGCAGTGGTGTTGTGGAGGCCAGGCTCGCAGGGATGCAGCCCCGGCACTTTTTCATTAGCAGGGACTCTGATGTTTTCTGCCACCCCCCTCAGAATTCCCTGTTCCCTCTGAGCTTAGCTGCGATCCTCACTGTAGCAGCAGGGGGGTGAATTTTCCAAGCAGCAATATATTGTTCCATGTTGGAATGCAAAGTATTTCGGATGACTTGGTCTGGAATGGGCAATTAAGACATATTCGCTTTACCAAAGACATGCTCCTGGAGAGGAAAGCTCCAAGAACCGGTTGGTTGATATGGATTGACACAGCTGCCTGAAATTGTCGGACTAGCCTTGGAGACTGTCACAATGAGCTCATGCGTTTCCAAATTTACCACTACACCTCTCTCTCTCTCTCTCTCTCATTGTGTGTGTCTGTGTCTGTGTCTGTGTCTGTGTTTCAATCCATCTCGGTGTTTGGATGTTTCTATTGGAGGAGGAGGGGGAGATATAATAAAGGCACACAGGGAAGGCTAATAGGTAATGTTGGGACACTAAGGGAGTGTGCAGGGGGGCTGTTTAAATGAAAAGGGATCTGTCCATGAGGGCTGAGTTGAGAGGGTGAAGTTTCCGTAGAGTATCATATTTTGAAAACCCACAATGTTTGTGTTTGAGTGAGCGAGCGAGCGAGCGAAAAAGATTTTAACTAGGGATGTGCGAAAGTCACTTACCTTGCCCGAAATTTGATTCGCGGTGGGGGGGAGGCGCTCCGTCCCTCCCCCCAAAATTCTGGTCGGGGGGGAGGTGTCCCGTCCCTCCCCCCCCAAATTCTGGCCGGGGGGGAGGCGCCCCGTCCCTCCCCCTTGAAATTCTGGCCAGGGGGGAGGCGCCCCGTCCCTCCTGCCACGAATCCTGGCTGGCCGGGAACGCAAATGGCGGCGGCCGTAGCCGCTGCCATTTGCGTCCCTGCAATCAGCCGTGATAGGCTACGTAAATGTTTACGTAGCCTATCACAGCTGAGTAAAAACAACAACAACCGTGCTTACGCAAATGGCGGCACCCATGGGTGCCGCCATTTGTGTTCCTTATTTGGCACGTCTAGTCTGCGTAAACATTTATGTAGACTACGGTGAAAATAAGGTGAACGCAAATAGTGTAGACGCTACGCTATTTGCATTCCCCTTATTTTCGCCGCAGTCTAAATAAATATTTACGTAGACTAGACGTGCCAAAATAAGGAATGCAAATGGTGGCGCCCATGGGTGCCGCCATTTGCGTACGCGCGGTTTTTTTTTTTTACTCAGCCGTGATAGGCTACGTAAACATTTACGTAGCCTATCACGGTATTTTTTTCAAATCTAGCCGTGATAGGCTACGTAAATGTTTACGTAGCCTATCACGTTTTTTTGGTTTGGTTTTTTTTTTACTGGAAATAGCGGCGGTGGCAGCCGGTCGGAAGACCAGCCGCTGCACCGCCGCCGCCAAACCGTCGCCGAACCACTGCTGGAGCTGCCGCTGCCAGGGACATTTGCACAAGGTAAGTCCCGTCCTGGGGGGGGCAGACCGTTTCACCACCGATTTGGGGGGGCTGAATGTGCTGGTATTCGGCCTCCCTGAGATTCGTGGCGAAATTCTCTGACATCCCTAATTTTAACACCCCTGCATTTTTTTCTCAGACGCCCAATTGAAATACCCCTGCCTTACTCTCAGCTGCACTGTTTTGGATCCCAACTGGCTGCATATCTTACAAGGTTGAATAATCTTAGAAGGGGGAGTGGCTGTGACCATCACAAAGAGCCCCTGCACTTCTGAATTTGTCATGTCACTCCTGGTGAAGGGAGATACAGTGCGAGGGGGGGGCAGTATCAGAATTTACTCCATTCCCACTGTCTGGACTGAACATCGACCCAGACCCAAGCTGCACTGAAGTCCACACATTTCCAAGCTTGCAATGTGATTTACTAATAAGTACATCAGAGGTTTCATAACAATTTACAAAATTTACAGCAGTATGTAACATTTAGTGTATTGTCCCACATTCCATTCCACTTTTCCTCAGCAGAAACTTGCATAGTTTCCTATGAATAGATTTCTGGGAAGTAAAAAAAAATTCCGGAAGTCCACGGACTCCGTGTGGCCTTAGGGGGTCTCTCCGCAGCAGATTCCACAGCTTGGATACTTAGAAACCTGAGCTCATTTTAGTCCATCTCAGATTTTTCCAGCATCCCTAGCTGAGGATGCACATCTCTCCAGAACTGCTCCCCCCCGCCCCAAAAGTAATTCCCTTCATCTACTTTTTGCAAGCTCCCCACTGTTGCTTGAGAAGCAATTGCATTCTGTATTACATGTAGTGCGTGAATGCTAATATTAGTTTCAATAAGGCAAACATTACCTTGACTGCAGGATTGCCGCATTAAACATTTAGTGCATTACCATGCTTTCATCCACTATATCAACAATTTAATCTTGCATATTTGATTCATACAACAGCAGCAGCAACAAATAACCCTCTGCTGGGTCAAAGAATTTTACCCAGGCCTAATGCATAGTGAACAATGTCAAATAGATTTTCTTGGTCCCTTCTGCAGATGCATTGCAATTTTGTGACAAAGAGCCATCAAGGTTTAAAACTTGGGAAACACTTAGTATATATGTGTTTGATTCGAAGGCATCAGGGTGAACATTCCCTCCATTTCTGATCTTCCCGTGGTGAGTGCTGCTGCTTTTGTCACTAAAACAACAATAGCCATGCACAAGAGAGAGGTATAAGGCTTAGGAGAAACCCAAGGTATACAGAAGAACAAAAAAAAAGGAGGGGGGGGAAATCCCTGAATTGTGTGTGTGGGGGGGTTGAGAGACTGCCCAGTTGGACTGAGGTCCTTGGCCACAAAAAGCTGACTGACTGATGCAGAGGGGTGTATGTGAAAAACTGAAGGTGAGGGATGGAATGGCTGGAATCCTGAACTGGAGAACTGCAACATTTTGCTGCAGTTCCCATTGTAATTCTATTTCACAGTGTGTATTGATGTAGAACATGAACCTGCACTGCCTTTTAAAAAAAAAACAAAAACAGTAACAAGAAGAAGCAGGAGTTAACTTGGAAGTATAGCCTCACCCAACGTGAAAGCTTGGAGTGGGAAGCAATAGATTAAAGCAAATATAAAATGTCCTATTACATTTCAATTAAAATCCAATTAAAACAGCTGAAAACATATCCATTTTTTAAAATTCAATCTTCCTTGCAGCCAGACAGGACAATAACCTGCCTTTTTTGTTAATTTATTAGTTAATTAACTTACAGTCGCACCTTGCCTGAGGCTTAAAAGGGGCTCACACCATCACGGTGTTGTGCCTCTGCAGTAGTTACAGGGATATAGCTGGACTCCCTAAGTACCTCGGACTGGTACAGAAGGTGGGGATTCTGGCCGGCCCTGTGCAAGGCCACCTAACAACCTGACTAGTCCCAGCTGAGAGAGATGTTGTTGTTATTCTTGTTGTGTTGTTGTTGTTAAAAGGACATTTTATAACAACAACAACAACCACAACCACAACAACAACAGGTCTTTTAAGCAAGACCAAAAATCCCTTGCTCAGCTTTCAGGCACTCAGCAGGCAGGAGCACAAGGGAGGAAGTCCTGGCTAAGTTCTCCAGGGGGCTTTCCAAGATGCTTAAGCCCCCGGAGAGGCTGCAAGGACAGAACGGGGAAAATGGGAAAAGAAAGAGCACACTCCCCTCTTCCACTTCGTTCCAGTAAGGTAAGCACTGAAGCTCTGCACCCAGGGAAATGTATCCGAAATTCTCAACTTCCAACAAAAGAGGCAGAAAAATGACCACCTCTTTCTCAGGGAAACGAAGAGGTTGCAAAAGGGCAGATATTTATTTGTTTGTTTGTTTGTTTATTTATTACATTTATACCCCACCTTTCTTCCATTGTGGAACTCAAGGTGGCTACATGTGGTTCCCAGGTGGTCTCCCCTCGAAGCACTGACCAGACCCAGACCTGCTTAGCTTCAGCAAGGTGGCTGCCTCATGTGCCTTCAGACCATGCCCTGGGGCATAGGGTTTTGGCACAGCGCAATCTTTAATTATGTGGAAGATCACCTTTGCATGTTTACTAAAAAAAATTAGACCCACTGCAATCAGTGGGACTTAGAGCACCATTCTTGGATTATTTACTCCAAATAAGTTGTACTATCTTCAGTGGGTCTTTCTCCCAGGTAAGCATACATAGGATTGCAGCCTAAGAGAATGGATATTACATGCTAATGTCTCATATGCATAGGATTAGTGAGTTTCATTTTCAACTCACCGTCTGTACCAGGTACACAATTTTATTTTATGTTTTAAATCCACAGTCAGGCAATACCTCTATTGTTGCTGTTGTTCAGTCGTTCAGTCGTGTCTGACTCTTCGTGACCCCATGGACCATAGCACGCCAGGCCTTCCTGTCCTGCGCTCTCTCCCGGAGTGTGCTCAGGTTCATATTCATTGCAATACCTTTATTAGGACCAACCAAATATGCACAAAACTGTAGGCAAGCTTTTGAGATCTCCAGATCTCTTCATCAGTCCAGATGTTACAAAAAGCAGGTGGGGGTGGAACTGTGGAAGAGGAGGGGGGAAAGGCTGAGCTGGTGTTGATGTCATGAAGTCTGCATTGTCAAAGCCTTAAGATGGAGTTCAGGAAGACTCACAGACTAAGGGCTCAGTCCTATGGGACTGACACCCAAATGATGGACACCTTCAAGTTCTGAGGCTTCCAGTTATCCTCTGCCATACTGGGCTCTTGCTGGCAGGGCAGAAGGAGCAATGGAGGCTTTTTAACTTCTCTGTCCTCCTTGGCTAGATAGATGAGTAGATGACTTATATATAGATGATGATAGATAGATAGATAATAGATAGATAATAGATAGATAGATAGATAGATAGATAGACAGACAGACAGACCTCTGAGTCTGTCTAGCTGACTTGCACTGCCAAGGGTGAGAACAGGGGCTGAGAGGCCATTACACCTGGTGGATCCACAGCCTCTCCCCTCCCCAGCCACCGGCATGCCCCCTCTCTTTTTATCCTTCCCAAATTTGGAGCTTGAACCTCAGGAAAGGGAGTGGCCGTGGAGTTTCCACAGTGGCTGGGAATGGCTGCTGCTGCTGGTGGGATCCTCACTTAGGTGCCATGGTCACAATTCTGTCCAAGGAGGAAATCCCTGACTTCCTTTGGCCCCTCAGAAGCCCTCTAGGGGGGACAGGATTGCACTTTTAGGGCACAGTCCTTTGCACGTTAGACAGAAAGACGTCCTACAACTCCCAGCATTCCCCAACCAGCATGACTGGCTGGGGCATGCTGGGACATGTAAGGCTTTTCTTTTCTGTCTAAATTTTCATAGGATTGCACCCTTTCATGCCTTAGAATGCAATCCTATCTTGACAGACAGCAGCCTCCGACACGGAAGGTATGCTGGAGCATGAAGGCGTCCCTCTCCTCTGTGCACCAGCTGCCCTGCTTTTTCCCCCTAGGTGGGCAATTTCACCCATCTAGGAGTGGCTTCGGGGAGGGAGAGAGCCAGGATGTGCATAGGAAGCTGCATAAAGCAGCTTCTGCTGTCTCCTCCCCTCTCCGCCCCCAGGACCACCCCCTTTTCGCCATCTCTGTGCTCTGTTTCCGAGTGTGGAGAGGTAGCTGGCTATGAAGGGAGGGCAGTTGCTGGACTTCAAGGCTGGAGCCCTGGTTCTGACCTCAGATCCCAGAAAATGAAATATCCTGTGTCCCCCAGACGCTGTCTAGGGGACATAGGATTGCGCCCTTAGACGCTACCGAATGTCATGCAGGTTTTAGGTTACATCTTGGACTGCTGGAACAGAGACGTAGTGGCTGATTGTCCCATTTTGGAAAATGCAAACTGCAGTTGACACTTGGATTTGTCTCCTGTTTTAGGCAAAATACACAGTTTCCTTGGAAGGTAGAGGACAAAAATAAAGCAAAGCAGAGCAGTTTCTATATTAGCAAAGCTGGAGATTAATTTCGGGCAGTGTGCTATTTAAAACCAAGTAAATAAGAGCCAAAACTGATTACAATGGTGGTAATATCTGTGCTAATGACAACAAACTACATCACTACTGCCCCCATTCCATTATTATCTCTGGATATTTTCATATTGTTAGCAAAAATGCAACTTCCCTTCCTTCTCTGGTGGAGTACAGATGATTATTTTCCTTTTTCATTCCATTTAGATAATGAATGGCAGCATTAATCATTGCTTTCCTTTCAAAGAAGCAATAGTTTAAAATGCTTGGAGATAGGAAGGATGTCAAAACCCGAACATTTGGAGAAATGTACTTTAGCAAGCTTTTAAAGGGGAAAGGGCAGCTAAATTTAGCTCCTAAGGCTTTTTTTTTTTTTGGTAAATATTCAAAATGTTCCCTAAGATCTCGTTCACATCTGTTTATTGTAGGGATGTACGAAACACCTACCTGGCTCCGCACCAGGCAATCCGCGGTGGGGGGGAGGCACTCTGTCCCTCCCCCGGAATCCTCGACGGGGGGGGGAGGCGATCCGTCCCTCCCCCCGGAATCCTGCCCGGCTGGGTCTGCTCTGTGGCCATGCCACCGAGCCGCTGGCCGTCTCCGGCCACCTGCAGCCAGATATCCAGCTGCTGGGCATCCCTGCAGGGACGCAAATGGCGGCTGTCGTAGCCGCTGCCATTTGCATCCCTGTATTGAGCCATGATAGGCTACGTAAATATTTACGTAGCCTATCACGGCAGGGGGAAAAACCCCAGCGTACGCAAATGGTGGTAGCCGCCGCCATTTGCGTACGCTGGGATTTCCCCCCCCCCCCCGCCATGATAGGCTACGTAAATACTTACGTAGCCTATCACGGCCTCTGCAGGGATGCAAATGGTGTCCCTGAGTTAGCCGTGATAGGCTACATAAGTGTTTACGTAGCCTATCATGGCTATGAAGAGGAGGAAGCGAATGGCGGCCGCAGGACGGCCGCCATTCGCAAAGCAGCGCCGACGGGAGCACATAAGTGCTCCGTTTCGCACGCCTTTCGTGGGGTGGGGGCAGCAGAGACTTCGTCCCGCATGCCTTTCATGGGTTGGGGGGTGGGGGCTTCGTTCCGCGACAGATTTCAGGGGGCTGAATGCACTGGAATTCGGCCTCACCGAGATCCGTCGCGGAATTCTCTGAAATCCCTAGTTTATTGGATTTTTGTTTCTAGGCTGGTGGCTTTTCGCTTTTTGAAAATGTCAAGGTAGAAATGCTTTAAACTTTTCTATGCTTGCGGTCCCGTGTACACTTAGAGAGTAAATCCTGCTAAACCAGTCTTCCCCAACCTGGTGCCCTCCAGATGTGTTAGACTACAACTCCCATCATTCTCAGCTGGTGTAGCTGCACTAAAACGTCTGGGAGTGACTGTCAGGATTGATTCTGAGTGCAGGGAGATACTTAGCAGCTCAGATTCAGAAGAGGAGCAGCCAGAACTGGGGGAGGCTATTTCACAAGCTAGTTCAGATATGGGTCAGCGTGCTTCTCAGGTCACCAACTCTCAGACGGCTGGGCATGAAGCTTCCTCATTACCCCCCTCTGTGAGAAACAGCAAGCAGGAAGAGGAGGGTCTTGAAGACTGTGACCTAAGAGACGTGAGGCGGAGACACAGAACTAAGAGGGAAGCATCAGGGGCGGAACTCAGACGGTCGACCCAGTTAGCGATGCGTGAGAGGCTACGCAGGGAAGCAGCAGGCATGGGGCAGGACCTCCCTCCCTAAGTTAGCCTAGACAGAAAGCCTCCCTTTTCTAACTGCAGGCAACTTTTGGTGATCCCATTTGAATCCCATTGAGCAGGGGGTTGGACTCGATGGCCTTGTGGGTCCCTTCCAACCCTACTATTCTATGATTCTGTGATTCCCCTGGAGGCATTCCTGTGTAGCCGGAGAGTCTTCGAGGATTTGCATCTGTAATGAACCTGTGAATAATGAATTAAAGGCATGAGAATGAAGCCTCTCCTTTTGGCTTCCAGCCTCGCCCGGCCGAAATTCAGGCCGGGGAGAAGCGCCCCGTCTCCCCGGCTGTGAACTTCAAAAGAAAAAAAAAACGCCCCTGTAATAGGCTACGTAATGATTAACATAGCCTATCATGGCTAGATCTGCAAAGTCAGCAGTGATAGGCTACGTTAATCGTCACGTAGCTTATCACGGGTGACTTTGAAAGAAAAAAAAAAACAAGCGCATACGCAAATGACAGCCCCCAAAGGGAGCCGCCATTCGCGTTCCTTATTTGGTCCCTGTAAAAAAAACTTTTTTAAAAAAAAGCGCTTAAAAAAAAAAAAAGCACGTACGGCTAATGGCGGCCCCCATAGGGAGCTGCCATTCGCGTTCCTTATTTGGTCCCTGTAGTCTACGTAAAGATTTACGTAGACTACGGCGAAAATAAGGGCAACGCTATTTGCGTTGTCCTTATTTTCGCCGTAGTCTACGTAAATCTTTACATAGACTACAGGGACCAAATAAGGAACGCGAATGGCAGCTCCCTATGGGGGCCGCCATTAGCCGTACGCGCTTTTTTTTTTTTTTTAAGTCACCCATGATAGGCTACGTGATGATTAATGTAGCCTATCACAGCTGACTTTGCAAATCTAGCCGTGATAGGCTACGTTAATCTTTACGTAGCCTATCACAGGGGCGTCTTGTTTTTTTTTTTTACTTTTCTTGTAATGGCAGCGGCGGCAGCCAGTCAAAAGACTGGCTGCCGCCCCTGCCCCTGACGAAGACCTGCTGAACCGCCGCCGGGACCCGCCGCCGGGAGGGACATTCGGGAAAGATAAGTCCCATCCCGGGGGGGGGGGGGGCGGAGAATTTCTCCCCGAACAACCTTCGGAGGACCGAATGCGTTGGCACTCGGCCACCTGAAGTTTCGGGGAGAAATTCTCCCCCATCCCTAATCTGTGGTAATCTATGGTGTGAACACACTAAGAATATTGTGTATGGTTCTGGTCACCACACCTAAAAAAGGATACTGTCGAGTGCCAAAAGTGCAGAGAAGAGCAGTTAAAATGATCAAGTGGCTGGAACAACTCCCCTATGACAACATCTGAGATTGTTTAGCTTAGAAAAAGGCCCCAGATGGAGGTGAGTCCATTCATCCCTAGTGGAGGGTCTGAAGATGACATCAGGGATGCATGAGAAATTTGTTTTGGTTCATTTTTCCTCAGGATTTTACTCAATTTGCACCTTCCAGGAAAAACAAAACAAAACATGGACTCAGACATAATCTGTGGTTGAAGTCAATACATTTCTGAGCTTGCAGTGTGATCTGTGGACCAAAAAATGCTTTTGCTGGTATGCAAATGTTTGAAAAATGCACATAAAAATGTGTGCTTTTAAAAATTCACACTCATATGCTCCCATCAATGGGAGAAGGACGTATACAAATATATGCACAATTGATGGGTGTCTTTGGAGAAACACGCACAAAAATATGCACAGATTTTCATGCAAAAAGAAAAAAGGAAAGCTGTCATCTTATAAAACCTCAAGTCAGAGTAAGCTTTGAGATGGAATTCGTAGCACTTTGGGGAGCTCAAGTTTTGCTGGTTCGCACCTCCTTAGATAGTACTAATAGAGGCTTTTAAAAATGCTGATTGCACTAAGGGGGGCATTGTTGCATATGAGAGGGAATTTGGGGGATGGAGGAATCATGTCGTAGGGCCACATGCTAGCAGTGGGATGCCCCTGGCCAGTTTGACCCTGCAGGCATGCAGCTCCACCCCCCCCACCTGTTCAGAAGAAATTTGGCCCTTGTGCCAAAAAAGCTTCCCCAACCCAGTGTGTAGCCATTGTGCAAAAGGCAAACTCCATGTCAGGCATAATTAGAAAAGGAATTGAGAATACAACTGCCAATTTAATACTGCTTCTTCACAAATCTATGGTGCGACCACCCTTGGAACACTGTGTCCCATTCTGGTAGGGATGTTAGAGAATTCTGCCATGGATCCCAGGGGGGTCAAATTCCAGTGAATTCGGCCCCCCACAATCCGTGGTGGAATGGAGCAACCTGCCCCACCACCCCACGAAAGCCCCACAAAACAGAGCCTACCTGGCTGCAGCTGCGGCTCCAGCAGCAGCTCCGGCAGCGGCGGCGGCAGCTCCAGCTGCTGCCGGGCTGCTGCAGACGCCAATGGCATCCTGAGTAGGCGACGCCATTTGCGTCCCTATGGTAGCCCGTGATAGGCTACATAAATATTTACATAGCCTATCACGGCTAAAGCAGGGATGCAAATGGCGTCCCCTACGCCATTTGCGTTCCCATTTTCTCCATGATAGGCTATGTAAATATTTACGTAGCCTATCATGGGCTACCATAGGGACGCAAATGGCGTCCCCTACTCAGGACGCCATTTGCATCTGCAGCAGCCCGGCAGCGGCTGGAGGCCCTGCTGAGGGTTGGCCCAGCCGGCAGCTCCGCAGCCTGGCTGCGGAGCGGAGCCGGCCGGGCACGATTCCAGGGGGAGGAACGGATCGCCTCCCCCCCGCCGAGGATTTTGGGGGGATGGACGGAGCGCCTCCCCTCCACCGCGGATGTCCCTGGAGGAAACCAGGTAAGTGTTTCGTACATCCCTACATTCTGGTCACCTAAAAAAACATGTTGTAGAGCTGGAAAAAGTGCAGAAAAGGGCCACTAAAATGATCAAGAGGCTGGAGCATCTCTCCTATGAGGGAAGGTTACAACAGCTGGGATTGTTTAGCTTGGAAAAAAGGATGGTAAAAGGAGATATGATAGGGGTCTACAATATTATGCATGGTTTGGAGAATGTCCCCTTCATGGATCACTGCCTTGTTGTGGCGAAGGGGCTTGCGTAACTCAGTGAAGCCATAAGCTATGCCGTGCAGGGCCACCCAAGACGGACAGGTCATGGCAGAGAGTTCTGACAAAATGTGGTCCACTGGAGAAGGAAATGGCAACCCATTCCAGCATTCTTGCCAAGAAAACCCCATGGAACGTATCACAAGGCTAGAAGATATGACACCAGAAGATGAGCCCCTCAGGTCGGAAGGTGTCCAATATGCTACTGGGGAAGAGCAGCCTGAATAAGCCTATCAGACCATTGCACAAATCCCGCATCAAGACCCAAGGTGAGTCCACTGCTGACAAGGATGTCAGCATCTGGTCCACGGAAGACATGGGTGGATCTTACCGAAAAGCACCTACACAGCCTGGGCTTGCTGAATGTGTCGTCCCACTGAGCAGATCACCCCTGGGCCGGAAGGAGCCCCAACGATAACCAGCTCCCCTCCCCTGCCTCCATTTGTCAAACACAATCACAGGCCATGAAACAGAGATTGCCCACACTCAAAAATGCACTTTGCCCCAATGAATTACACACACACACACACACACACACACACACCCTGGTGTCACCAATGAATGTAATCCAGATTTATCACCCCACAAATGGAAAGCAAGAGTGCACGCTCCCTTTGCCCACAGCTTCATGGTCCAATCCAGCAGAACACACTGGCCAAGGTGACCACCAGCAGCCCCACGTTGCTGAGCCGCACACTGGCTGCACTGTTCCCGTTGCAGGCAGGCAGGCAGGCAGGCAGGGTAGAGAGAAAGTCCTCTCTTAACCCCGCCCTAACCCACATTGCTCTTGAGTAGCACTGAGATGATATGGATCGGGTCTCCAATAGGTCAGTTTTATAATTTGCACTTAACATTTTGCATGGGGGCAAAGGAAGGAATGGGGGGGGGAGAGAAAGAGGATGTGGGCTTAAATGACTTCACCACACTGACAGCTCTGCAGAGGAATGGCAGATGCATGAGCATATGTTTTTTGAGCCATCAGTTCTGATAATCCCACACATCATAAAGGCAGAGGGCAAAGTCCTGACCTATTAGAAGAAATTGACATTTCTGCGCATCCCTGTTCCATGTTATTGCTGTTTTGTTTCAGTATCTAGTGAAGGTAGAGATATCCTGCAAGATGCTACTGTTCCCTTGACAGTTGCTTAATAATAACATCCCATAGTCTGGAGGAGCAGGTGGGGGGGGGGGACCAAACCAGATAGGATATAATGGTAAAGTTGGACATATTATTCTACCAGTTCAAGTTGTTTAAGGTGTTCTGTGAGGTTTTGAATGGTGTGTGTGTGTGGGGGGGTGCCTTTTGCTCAGGAAAGCAGGTTCAGAGAAAAAGGGAGTAATCTTCAAGTTTTTTGTTTGTTTTAAGATCAGGTTGCCCCCTTTCACATATATATGGAAGCTGCTTTCCCATAGTATGACACCACATTAATGGGGAGTGAGTGTTATCCTTCCTTGGGTTTACAGGCCTATGAGTCACAAGTTGCCACACCACTGGTGTGTGTGTGTGTGTGTGTGTGTGTGTGTGTAAAACTGCAGGAGTATATGAGAAAGGGAAGGGGGAATGGTCACAGAGCATTCCTATCATTGAAGGAAGGTCAGCTAGTCTTTACGACAAGAAAGAGTCTTGTGACACTTTAAAGGCTAACATATTTCTTCTGTCAGAAGCTTTCATGGACTACAACAGGGGTGAGAAACACATGGTCCATGGGATGCAATGCCCCCCACTGCCCCGTTGGACCTCCTGCAGTTGCCCACCCCTGGACCTCAGTACACTTCACCAGATCGTGTGTGTGTGAGAGAGTGCTAGTCAGTTTCAGCCAAAAGGTTAAGAGTTTAGAAGTCAAACGTTTAGTTAGAATGTTGAGCTCAGGAAGTTTTGCTCAGGAAGCGAGGAGATTATGAAGTTCAACGTAAGGTCAGAAGAAGAGGGGGGGAACTGTTAAACTCAGAAAACAGAAACTTGGGTTGCATAAATGAACAAGAAACTACCCTTCTGATTGCTTGGAGTTGGAGAGGAAAAATAATTTTAAAAGGCAAAGCCTAGGCAGAAAAGCACAGGAACAGCAGAGAGGAGGAGGAGGAGGAGACAGACAGAAGCACGCAAGCAAACAAGCAAGTCCAGAGTCAGGGAGTAAAGAAAGAGTTAGAGCTGCTAGAGCTGGAGAATTGATTGAGAGAGCTGGATCAATGACAGTAAGATATTGCTGGGATAAGGAACCTGGATAAAATAGTGTTACAATCTAGTTAAGTGGGCTGGATGTGCTTGTCCTTGGTTATTGCATTGCCTTATTGCTCATACAGTTTTTGTGTGTTGTGTTGTCTGTCTGTTTCCACCTGTATGTGAAAACTGCCTTAGATTTTAACTTTTTTTTTTCCTATTGACATTTTTCATCAACAAGATGTTAAACATTTTGGTTTACCCGCCCTACATCTAATAGCCAGTTCCCATAATACTTTAGGTGGATTCCTGACACTGAGAGTGTTTGATGGAGGTAGTCAGAGAAAAATATTTGCAGCATAATAGTCAACATGATAGGAAGAGCAAAAAAGGGAGGGCCCACACTCTTTTGCCTGTTTTCCCTCCCACACAGAACAGAGTGTGCATGTCTTTATTTATTTGCTTATTTACAACATTTATAAACCAATCCACATCTAGACAGATTCTGGAGCAGTGAACAATAAAAGATAACAAGATAAGAAGATAAAAGAATAAGACTCAATATTAAAAATTATTATTTCTAAATACAGAATACTGATAAAAACTCTGGGGGGGTCAGTCAAGGAAGGCTTCCTGAAATAAAGGAGCACCAGAAACAATACAGTGTTGGTGACTGCCTGACTTCCAGAGGCAGGGAGTTCCATAGGAAGGGAACCACGACACTGAAGGCTTTTGTCTGGGTGGACTTCACTTGGGAAATACGTCCATGCAAAACCACCAGGAGCATGCCTCTGATGCCCTCAGTGACCCAGGCTGTTACTGAGTCTAGACACTGAGCTAGGATTATCTAGAATGGATCTAGATAAGCAGTATCCTCCAAGAGTGCCTGCAGTTGCTCTGCCACAACCTTCTCAAGTGTGTTCCCTAAGAATGGGGTATCTGTAACTGGGCAGTAGTACCATGGGTCCAGAGGAGAGATGCTGGAGAAATTCGAGATGGACTAAAATGAGCTTGGATTTGTAAGAATCCGACCTGTGGAATCCACTGCAGAGAGACCCCCTCAGGCCATGAGGAGTCCGTGGACTTTCAAATGATTTTTTTAAAAAAAACTTTCCCAAAATGTACACATATTTATTCATAGGAAAATAAGCAAATTTCTGCTGAAGAAAAGTTGAATGGAATGGGCGACAATATGCTAAATCTTACCTAGTACTAAGGTAAATTATTGGTGTACAAAATGAAGCAGGACAAAGGCTAATAGAGTTTTGCCAAGAGAACATGCTGATCATAGCAAACACTCTTTTCCAACAGCACAAGAGGCGACTCTACACATGGACATCACCAGATGGTCAATATCGAAATCAGATTGATTATGTACTTTGCAGCCAAAGATGGAGAAGCTCTATACAGTCAGTCAAAACAAGACCTGGAGCTGACTGTGGCTCAAATCATGAGCTGCTTCTTGCAAAATTTCAGCTTAAATTGAAGAACATAGGGAAAACCACTAAACCATTCAGGTATGACCTAAATCATATCCCTGATGAATATACAGTGGAGGTGAGGAATAGATTTCAGGGATTAGACCTGATAGACAGAGTGCCTGAGGAACTATGGACGGAGGTCCATCACATTGTTCAGGAGGCAGCAACTCAATCCATCCCAAAGAACAAGAAATGCAAGAAAGCCAAGTGGCTGTCTGATGAGGCTTTACAAGTAGCTGAGGAAAGAAGGGAAGCGAAAAGCAAAGGAGAAAGGGGAAGATATATCCAACTGAATGCAGAGTTCCAGAGATTAGCAAGGAGAGACAAGAAGGCCTTCTTAAATGAACAATGCAAAGAAATCAAGGAAAACAATACAATGGGAAAGACTAGAGATCTCTTCAAGAAAATTGGAGATCTGAAGGGAACGTTTTGTGCAAAGGTGGGCATGATAAAGGACAAAGAAGGCAGGGACCTAAGAGAAGCAGATGAGATTAAGAAGAGGTGGCAAGAATACACAGAAGAACTATACAGGAAAGATCTGAATGTCCCTGATAGCCATGATAGTGCGGTCACTGAACTTGAGCCGGACATCCTAGAGAGTGAAGTCAAGTGGGCCTTAGGAAGCATTCCTAACAACAAAGCTAGCGGAGATGACAGTCTTCCAGCTGAGCTATTCAAAATCCTAAAAGATGATGCTGTTAAAGTGCTGCACTCAATATGCCAACAAATTTGGAACACTCAACAGTGGCTACAAGACTGGAAATGGTCAGTTTACATTCCAGTTCCAAAGAAGGGCAATGGCAAAGAGTGTTCAAACTACCGTACAATTGTGCTCATTTCACATGCCAGCAAGGTTATGGTCAAAATCCTACAAGCTAGGCTTCAGCAGCATGTGAACCGAGAACTACTGGAAGTACAAGCTGGGTTTCAAAGAAGCAGAGGAACTAGAGATCAAATCTCCAACATTCACTGGATCATGGAGAAAGCAAGAGAATTCCAGAAAAAGGTCTATTTCTGCTTCATTGACTACGCTAAAGCCTTTGATTGTGTGGATCACAACCAATTCTGGCAAATTCTTAAAGTGATGGGAGTACCAGACCACCTTACCTGCCTCCTGAGAAACCTGTATGAGGGACAAGAAGCAACAGTAAGAACCGGACATGGAACAACCGATTGGTTCAAAATTGGGAAAGGAGTACGACAAGACTGCATATTGTCACCCTGCTTATTTAATTTATTTTATATGCAGAGAAATGCCAGGTCATGAGAAATGCCAGGTTGGATGAATCACAGGTCAGAATTAAGATTCCCAGGAGAATTATCAACAACCTCAGATACACAGACGATACCACCCTAATGGCAGAAAGCGAAGAGGATCTAAAGAGCCTCTTGCTGAGGGTGAAAGTGGAGAGTGCAAAAGCTGGTTTGAAACTCAACATTACAAAAACGAAGATCATGGCATCTGGCCCCATCACATCCTGGCATATAGAAGGGGAAGAAATGGAAGCAGTGACAGATTTTACTTTCTTGGGCTCCAAGATCACCGCAGACAGTGACTGTAGCCATGAAATTAAAAGATGCTTGCTCTTTGGGAGGAAAGCTATGGCAAACGTAGAAACCATATTAAGAAGTAGAGACATCACCTTGCCAACAAAGGTCCATATAATCAAAGCTATGGTCCCAGTAGCAACGTATGGCTGTGAGAGCTGGACTATAAGGAAGGCTGAGCACCGAAGAATTGATGCTTTCGAACTGTGGTGCTGGAGAAGACTCTTACGAGTCCCCTGGACTGCAAGAAGGTTCCCTCCCTAGGGAACTCCATCATGCCCCCTCTTTAATGAGCTTCCATCATGCATTAAAAACATGGTTGTTCAGGCAGGCATTTGGGGTGGGTTAGGGTGTTTTAGAAAATGTTTTTATTGTAGAATTTTATTGTTTTAAACTGTTTTATTGTATGCCGTACATTGCCCAGAGTGGCTGGGTGACCAGCCAGATGGACGATTAATAAATTTAATAAAATAAATAAATAAATAAATAAATAAATAAATAAATCAGTCCATCCTAAAGGAAATCAACCCTGAGTGCTCATTGGAAGGACAGATACTGAAGCTGAAGCTCAAATATTTTGGCCCCCTAATGTGAAGAGAAAACTCCCTGGAAAAGACCCTGATGCTGGGAAAGATTGAAGGCAAAAGGAGAAGGGGACGGCAGAGGATGAGGTGGCTAGATAGCGTCACCAATGCAATGAATATGAACTTGAGCACACTCCAGGAGAGAGCGGAGGACAGGAAGGCCTGGCGTGCTATGGTCCATGGGGTCACAAAGAGTCGGACACGACTTAACGACTGAACAACAACAAGTAAGTTATATAAACTGTTATGAAACCTCTGACATATCTATTTGAGCATTTTTCTGTATGTTGAAAAATAATAATTCACATCTGTCTGTGAGCAGACAATGGAGCAAAAGGTGCCTGACAATCCACAAAACACAGGCGGAGTGGATTTTACACAGTAAGAGCATCCTTAGTCCAGACTGGGCTTCTTCAGGGGTGCTCAAACTACTGCCTCATTCATTCATTCATTCATTCATTTAATCACCCATCTGGCTGGTCACCCAGCTGCTCTGGGCGATGTACAATAATAGAACAGTTGAAAACAATAAAATTCTACAGTAAAAAATCGTATTTCTAAAAATACCCTAACCCACCCCAAATGACTGCCTGAACAACCATGTTTTTTAATGCACGGTGGAAGCTCATTAAAGAGGGGGCATGGCGGAGTTCCCTAGGGAGGGAGTTCCACAGAGTGGGGGCCACCACTGAGAAGGCCCTCTCCCTCGTTCTCACCAGTGTAGCTGTCTTAGCTGATGGGACAGAGAGAAGGCCATCCAAGGCTGATTTTGTTAAGTGGCCTGTCTGGTGTTGCTGGAGGCGCTCCTTGAGATAGGCTGGGACGGAACCACATAGGGTTTTAAAGGTCTAAACCAACACCTTGAATTTGGCCCAGAAAACAACTGGTAACCAGTGCAACTCCTTCAGCACTGGAGTGATGTGATCTCGCCAGTGGCTGCCTTTAATCAGGTGAGCCACCACGTTCTGTACCAGCTGCAGCTTCATAACTGTCTTCAAGGGTAAACCCATGTAAAACCCATTACAGTAGTATAAACAAGAGGAGACCAGGGCATGTCCTACTGATGGGAGCAGATGGTCAGGAAGGTAGGGGGCACAGCTGCCATATCAGATGGAGTTGGTACAGCGCTGTCTGGCTCACAGCTGACACCTGAGCCTCCATGGACAGCTGGGAGTCCAAAATGACCCCCAGGCTGCAGACCTGGTCTTTCAAGGGTAGCCGTACCCCATTCAACACCAGGTCAACATCCCCCAACCTCCTCTTGTCTCCCACCAAAAGTTCCTCGGTCTTGTCAGGGCTCAGCTTCAGCTTATTCCTCCCCATCCAGCCACTCACCACCTCAGGAGAGCTTTTACTGCTTCCTGGACCCACTCATACCTCCTCAGCTAGCTTTTATTAGCCAGGAGGGGCAAGTGTTGAGAAGGCATGTCATTGGTTAGATTGCTGCAGGCACCTTGTCCATATCATCAGGCTACAGCAACAGTAACTGATATCACAAAACCAAGCAGATAGTGGGTTCAGACACCTCAATCAGAACTGTGCTAACAACAGCATCACATACTCAGAGACAAGTGATTTTGTCCCACAAAGTCTCCTTGCCAACCTGCTGCAATGGTTGTCCCCTCCTCTTGCTCCGGTAGTGGTGGTAGCCTCTCCCACAATCACAGAATCATAGAATCTAGAATAGTAGGGTTGGGCCTATAAGACCACTGAGTCCAACCCCCTGCTCAATGCAGGAATCCAAGTCAAAGCATCCCTGACAGGTGGCTGTCCAGCCTCATCTTGAAAGCCTCCAGTGTGGGAGAGCCCACCACCTCCCTAGGGAATTGGTTCCATTGTCATGTTGCTCTAACAGTCAGGACGTTTTTCCTGATGTTCAGCCGGAATCTGGCTTTCTGTCACTTGAGCCCATTATTTCATGTCCTGCACCCTGGGATGATCAAGAAGAGATCCTGGCCTTCCGCTCTGTGACAACCCTTCAAGTACTTGAAGAGCGCTATCCTATCTCCCCTCAGTGTTCTCTTCTCAAGGCTAAACATGTCCAGCCCTTGAAGTCTCTCCTTGTAGGGCTTTGTTTCCAGTCCCATGATCATCTTTGTTGCCCTCCTCTGAACCATCTCCAGTTTGTCTGCATCCTTCTTAAAGTGTAGCGCCCAGAACTGGACACAGTACTCCAGATGAGCCCTAACCAGTGCTGAGTAGAGGGGAACTAGTACTTTATGGGATTTGGATGCTATACTTCTATTAATGCAGCCCAAAAGAGCATTTGCCTTTTTTGTGGTCACATCACATTGTTGGCTCATATTCAGCTTATGATCTACAATAATTCCAAGATCCTTCTTGTTTGTAGTATTGTTGAGCCAAGCATCCCCCATCGTAACTGTGCATTTGGTTTCTTTTTCCTAGGTGCAGAACGTGGCATCGATCCCTATTAAAGTGCTCTGCTGGATAGGGATGGGGGAGAATTTCTCCCCGAAACTTCAGGGGGCCGAGTGCCAACGTATTTGGCCCCCCGAAGTAGTTTTGGGGAGAAATTCTCCGCACCCCCCCGCACCCCCCCCCCGGGATGGGACTTACCTTTCCCGAATGTCCCTCCCGGCGGCGGGTCCTGGCGGCGGTTCGGCAGGTTTTCGTTGGGGGTGGCAGCCAGTCTTTTGACCGGCTGCCACCGCCGCCATTCCAATAAAAGTAAAAAAAAAAAAAACGCCCCCGTGATAGGCTACGTGATGATTAACGTAGCCTATCATGGCTGACTTTGCAGATCTAGCCATGATAGGCTACGTCAATCGTCACGTAGCCTATCACGGGGGCGTTTTTTTGGGGTTTTTTTACTTTTGATTTCGCGGCCGGGCGAGGCGCCTCCTCCCCAGCCTGAATTTTGGCCAGGCGAGGCAGGAAGCCTCCCCCCTGGCCTGAATTTCGGCCAGGCGAGGCGGGAAGCCTCCCCCCCTGGCCTGAACTTCGGGGGGAGCAGCGAAGCACCTCACCCCCACCGTGAAGCAAGCTGCGAGACCAGGTAAGTGGCTTTCGTGCACCCCTACTGCTGGATGACTATGAGAGGACGCAATGGAGGCAGCAAAATAAGCCTCCTTTGCTTCCAACAACACCATGCAGTAGGTAGGATTATATGCTCTAGAGTGTGCTCAGTTATCTTCACTCCAAGTCTTATGCCATTTGCACACTAGCCAATGCCCACTGACCACAGCTCCCCAGTACACGAGAAAGTGTGTCTTTTTCAGCAATGTCCTTCTCAGTGGTGGTCAGGCCACTCACTGCCAGTAATGATTTATTGGTTTTGCTCCCATTCCAACATCCTCAAGTGCTGGTCTTGACTTTATCCATTCACCTATAGAAAGTGTTGCATAGGCTTCACACCAAACTCATCATAAGGTCTGCACCAAGTTTATATGGAGACCAAAGGATGGGAGTTGTGTGGCGGGGGAAGTAAAGCTTACAACAAAGCAAGGTCCCCTCCTCTATGCTAGCTGCAGAAACAGGCCCATCTAGTCCAGCACTCTGTTCACACAGTGGCCAACCAGCTGCCGACAAAGAACCCACAAGCAGGGCATGAGTGCAACAGTACCCTTCCACCCATGTTCCCCAGCAACTGGTGTACATAGGCTCACTGCCTCTGGTACTGGAGGTAGCACATAGCTATCAGGACTAGTAGCCATCAATAGCCTTTTCCTCCAAGAATTTGTCCAGACCCCTTTTAAAGCCATCCAAACTGGTGGCCAGCACTACATCCTGTGATAGAAAATTCCAGAGTTTAACTGCAGCTGTGTGACGAAGCCCTTCCTTTTCTCTGTCCTGAATCTCCCACCAATCAGTCGCATAGGATGACCCTGAGTTCTAGCATTTTGAGAGAGGGAGGAAGATGTCTCCCTATCCACATTCTCCACACCATGCCTACTTTTGTACACCTCTATCATGTCTCGCCTAACCCTCCTTCTTTCCAAGCCAACCAAAGTGTTTGACATACCACAGAAAGAAGGCAGGGGATGACATCTCGGGGTCAAAGTAGATGTGATGTGGGAGTTTCATCAGCAGGTTCTCGCATGTTTCTAAAGGATTTTAATGGCAGCTATGGAGGGGCCCAGTTTGGATTGGAATTGTGCTCCAATGGAGATGGGGTTAACCATTTCCCCTGTACCATTTTACCCTCACATTGGCTCTCAGGGCCCCCAGTGGCATAAGGAGCCTCTTTCTTGTGGCTGGTAGCCCTAGCAGGTCAGACTCAAGGCTGCTCCTGTGTACATAGACCCACCATGGCCTTTGTTTCTTGGTCATGCTAGAACAGGGGTGAGAAATCTTCAGACTTGCAGGATCTACTTTGTTTTACTAGAATTCTGAGTTCTATCAAGCCAAGCCAGCTACAAAATATTGGCAGGTAGACATGCAATCAAAATTCAAGCACTTCTGAGCTTGAGCTCAGCCCAGGCATTTGTTTGTTTTTTTATTATCGGAACTGAGCTTGCATCACTTTCAGAAAAAACAAAAAACCTATTCCTGTTTCCCCCACCACCATTTCAGTAACATAAACTGGCATGGGAGGGGGATGCTTTAGTTGTTGCTCTTATTAAACGGCAGGGCATCCAAAACTGTACTGATGCTGATCACCAAGTGATATACCCAAAGATTCACATCTACCTCCTACTGACCTTTGCACTAAAGTGTGACAGAATGTTGGCAACTGGTTTTAATAAATACACATATAGATAGACACAGAAGGGATGCGCACATTAAAAAAAAAACCCACATACCATGTATCTCCTTCTGTGTGTGTGTGTGTGTGTGTGTGTGTGTGTGTAAAGACAGAGAGACAGAGAAACAGAGAGAGAGAGAGAGAGAGAGAGATGCACTGGTGTCCATTTATCCACACTATGTCCATTATATTTTCTGATTATATTCATTTTTTCCCTCATCAACATCACTTTAGAACTCTACATTTTTCAGAAGCATATGTATTAATTCAGAGAATGAACCTCCCTGAATTTTGGAACAGCTGCAATTGTGGTGTAGGTTAGACACACCAAAGTAACACAGAATCTAACTGAGATATCCTTCAATTTAGCCATAGCTTAGCTCACAAGTCTGAATATTAATGCCATGTGTTCTATATTGGAGGCCCTTTTGACAGCATTTCATGCCTCATTTGCTAGCAAAGTTATTAGATTTTAGTCAATGGTCAAAGAGTAAATTGACTCTAAAGGGCTCCTTTGAAGCACTGGTGCATGCGATTAGAACAATTCAGAAGTAATTTTGATCTTTTCTTCACCCAGTGCTAATATAGCTCTTTCCCCCTGAATTGTCCCTGGTTAATTCACTACTTAAAAAAAAAAAGTCTCAAATACCTGAGGGCATCACCAGTGTAGAGGTTCTGCTGACATTTGCATCCTGACCGTAACCTCATAAGAAGCCATCCCTGCCCCTGCAAGTGGATGAGATATTTCAATTTGATACTTACTCCTGGGGATGCAGTGCTGGAGGAGGGGATGCTTAATCCCCCCACACACACACTAGTTGCTCTATGTATGTATGTATGTATGTATGTATTACATTTCTGTCCCACTTTTTTCCTCTTCAGGGAACCCAAGGCAGCCAACATAATACTCCTCCTCTCCATTTCACCCTCACAACAACAACCCTGTGAGGTAGGTTGGGTTGAGAATGTGTGACTGGCCCAAGGTCACCCAGTGAGCTTCCATGTCCAAATGGGGACTAGAATCCAGATCTCCTGACTCCCAGTCCAACACTCTAGATGACATGGAACAGGGCCTTCTCTGTCGTGGCATTGAAACTGGGGAAGTCCTGCCCTAGACAAGTTCACTTAACTCCTTATTCTTGGCTTTGAAGCTAGTTTCAACCAGCTGTCTTCTGGCAAGCTTTTGAGTTTCCCAGGTAACCTCTTTTCCTGGTTTCTGCTGCTTCTGTTCTGATCAGTGTTGGAGTGGGCAGGAATGTGAAGCAAGGGTTCTCAAGTACATGAACATGCCTGCTACACGTCACGTGTTGCAATCAGAATCAAGGCAGGCACAGTCCATCTCAAGAAGCCCCCACCATCTTGATTCTGCTTGCTCCTTCAGCCCTCCATTGGTTAATAGTCCATCCCTCTGCCTCAGAGAGAGAGAGAGAGAGAGAGAACCCAACCTTGGGGAAAGGGGATGGGATACCAGCTGGCAAACAGTTGGAATGATGACTGGATGATTCTGGCAGACCACCTGTCCACCAGCAAATGATATCCGGAGCATCTTTTTTCAATACTGAGTCATGGCCTGGATGTGATGTATCATGTCCTGCCAGGTTGGCATCCACTGGGACCCTTCAGACTTCAATGGAGTCCTCTGCTAGTGACTCCTCCAAGCCCGTTCCCCAAGGTGATCCTTCCCCTCCTTGTGGGAAGGGAAAGGGAGCACCACTCAGATGAGAGCTGGCATTTGCATCCTTTGAACATTAAGTAGAACCCTTGGGGAACCCACTTAAGGCTGTGGGTATTGGATCTCAACACTCAAGGACCACAGATGGTTTACAGGGTGAGCACAAGCCTGCTTGCCCATCTCCAGAACAATGTGTCTGCTAGGGGTGCTTGAGCAATTCAGTCTGCTCAGTCTGAGCAGTCCTGGTATCCAAAGTGTCCCTGTGTAGATGTAACAAAAAACGATGATTAATTGGAGGCTTCCTGAGTTGATACTGAGAAGGGAGGAGGGAAAGAGCGTCAGGACAATGAACAGATGGGCACAAGGCTCTTGCATATCTCATGTTCTTAAACTGAGACATTATGTATGCCCAAACTTGGCCAGTGGATCATAGAGATGGTGCGGGCACCCGATTCCTTCCAGGGATCGGGCAGAACACCCCCCACCATGACTGCACCCCTGAGCCATGCTCACCAAGCCCTTGCCCCTGCTCGCCCCCTGCCTGCACTCGCCAAGCCACCCACACTCACCTGGGCAGCCTCGTCAAGCTCTGCGATCACCATTTTAAAAAAAAAGCGGTAATCGCAAAAATGCACATATTCATGCATATGCAAATATGTGCATTTTGTGATTGACTTTTTTTTTAAAAAAATGGCGATTCGGAGCTTGACGAGGCTGCCTGGGTGAGTGCAAGTGGCGGGTTGCTCAAGCATGGGTCTGGGTATGTGCAAGAGGGGCAGGGGAAGACCTGGGGGGGCACCTCCCATCACTAGTGGATCACCAGTGGACCATGAGTCACAGTTTATCCCAAGGAGGTAATCTTGTCTTCTTTATGTATAGACTTTTCATACATCACTTAGAAATTTCTTGAATATAAGTGATTCATAAATACTGTTAAATAAATACCTGAATACTCACTTTTTGTACTGACTGATGTGAGAAGGAAAATGATGAACTTTATTCTCTGCATTCCAAGTACACTTCATAATTTTACCTTCTCATTTTTAATGTTTTAAAAATGACCACAGGTCAACCAATATAGAGAGGTTTACCTTATAAACAAGACTTCGGTGGCTGTTCTGAGTGCACTTTATGGTTCATTGATGGCCAGATCTCTGTTAACCCATTGTTTAAAACATTTCCAGCTGGCCTTCTAGCAATCCTTTATGTTGCCATAGATAAACTCCTAGAAGCACTCACTCTTCCACCCTCACTCCTCTTTTTCTTCAAATAAGTCTGTTTTTCTTTTCCACATGGTAACAATACTGCAGGAAGCTCTTTAGCTAAATCAATTACTACCATGCAGTAATTAGAGTGGTATTTCTAACTGGGCCTAAATCATATTTGACTGAAGCCGTTGTGGTAGCTCTTACCGTAAATGGTATTTCATTGCTTCTGAATTATTCCGAGTGTTCCCCTAATCTTCCCTCTTCCTTCGATCTCAAGACAAATGTCTTGGTTTTACACAGCTTTATGATCAAAACCTCTTTTGTGGGCCTAATATGTTGGCAAGAATCATTTTTCATTTAGCATGAGGCGTGACAAGGAATTATTATTATTATTTTGTTCAAGGGAGATTAGCTCATTTTTACTCAATGAGCACTTTCCCATTCATTATGCCAACAGCTCCAGGGGCTTTCTGGACTGATTTAGGAGGGCTGCAAACTGGGACATGGGGTGGGAGAACAGGCTACACACAAGGAGCAGTTGCCACAGAAGTCATCCCCCAGTTTACCTCCTTACATGACTCCACCCCACTTTGTATGGGGATGTGTGCCACAGCTTGTGTTTCTTATTTGGCTTTGAGGTGGAAGTCTTGACCCCTGACCTCACAATAGGGATGTACGAAAGTCACTTACCTTTTACGAAATTTGATTCGCGGTGGTGGGGAGGCGCACTGTCCCTCCCCCTGAAATTCTGGCTGGGGGGTGAGGCGTCCCGTCCCTCCCCCTCGAAATTCTGGCCAGGGGGGAGGTGCCCTGTCCCTCCCGCCGCGAATCCTGGCTGGCCGGGCCTGCAAATGGCGGTGGCCATAGCCGCCGCCGTTTGCGTCCCTGCAGTCAGCCGTGATAGGCTACGTAAATGTTTACGTAGCCTATCACAGCTGAGTTAAAACAAAAACAAAAAAACGCACCCATGGGCGCCGCCATTTGCGTTCCTTATTTTGGCACGTCTAGTCTACATAAACATTTACATAGACTACGGCGAAAATAAGGGGAACGCAAATAGCATAGCATCTACGCTAAAATGGCATAACATACAGAATGGCTCCCATATGTTGGCAGGCACCATGTTCTGGCTGGACTTGGGCCAAGTTAAGTACCTGCACACTCAGATCTTAATAGAGTTGATAGAAATAAGGCAAGAGGAAGAAGCAACAGGGAAGCAGAGGTTGCAGTTTGATGCAGAAAACAAGCCCTGCTTCACATGCTATATCACAAAGAGCTGACTTGGCGAGAGTCAGGCAATTCATATGATGTATCTGGCCTGTGCTACTTCAGACTGTAGAGGAGGTGGGAGATCATATATTTTTGTGTGCTTCTTCCTTTAAAAACAATACTGTGCACAAACAGAAAAAGCTATGTCCACATCAGAGAGAAGGGTTCCTTGATAAGCTGGCATATGTGTGTTTTTTGTGAAGGAAGCGTTTTTTGATTGGTTTTTTTTTATGAGGAAAGATTTTGAGATTCATTACCCTGCCCATAGCATGAAGTGGTGCAGTCCAGAAATAAATCCACTGGAAATTCCTACTGATAATTTTCCTTGGCTCTAAACTTTGAATGTCTATGCCACAGGATTTTGCTCTATACCTTTGTTCAGATGACAGTTTCGATAAGAACTGTGCATGAAAAGAAGGAGAAAGATTGCACCACCTGGCCATGCCTCCACTCACAAACTCAATCTATTCATTATTATTTTTACTATTATTACTATTATTTCCAATATGCTGAAGTTCAGACAATGTCCTCCCAATGTAGTCTCTGTACATAGGTTAGGATGAATGGGTGAAGACTCCATGGAATCTCTTCCCCACCCTACATCCTCTATCTATCTATCTATCTATCTATCTATCTATCTATCATCTATTTACAACACTTATATACCATTCCACATATAAACAGATTCCAGAGCAGTGAACAATGAAAGCTAAAAGGAATGAAACATATTTTAAAAGAAAATTAAAACAGAATACCAATAAAAACCATAGGTGGTCAATCAAGAAAGGCTTGTTGAAATAAAGATGTCTTCAGCATGTACCCAAGCTGACGTCTGAATAGGGTTGATGATTTCATTTCTTCCTAGCTCTGGTGAAGGCTACTAACTGTGATACTAGTAATACAAGCTCCATGTTCAAATACATACATATAGCTCTAACTACAAATTGTTGGGAATAGTAATGGGAGATTCAGAACAGATAAAAGGAAAAACTTCTTCACACAGTGTGTAGTTAAACTAGGAAAATCACTACTGCAAGATGTAGGGATGGCTGCCAATTTGGATGGCTTTTAAGGAGGGTTAGACAAATTCCTGGAGGAGTAGGCTATCAATGGCTACCAGTACTGATGGCTATATGCTACTTCCAGTACCAGGGACAGTGCGCCTACATACACCAGTTGCTGGGGAACATGGGTGAGAGGATGCTGTTGCACCTTAGGAGTTCCTCTGTCCTCCCTCTGTCTTGCTTGTGGGTTCCTGGTCAACAGCTAGTTGGCCACTGTGTGAACAGAATGTTGGACTAGATGGACCCTTGGACTGATCCAGCAGGGCTCTTCTTACAGTATTTATTTATTTATATTTATTATTGCATTTATATCCTGCCTTTTTTCCTCTTGCAAGGCACCCAAGGTGGCTTACATTATCCTCCTCCTCTCCATTTTATCCTCACAACAACAACCCTGTGAGGTAGGTTGGGCTGAGAGTTTGTGACTGGCCCAAAGTCACCCTGTGAGCTTCCATGGCCGAGTGGGGACTAGAACCCTGATCTCCCAGCTCCCAGTCCAACACTCTTGCCACTACACCACACTGGCTCTGTCTGGTATGTTCTTATGGAAATGCCACACTGGTCTGTCTGTTAGCCACTGGCTAATGCCTCCTTGCAACAGCTAAGAGAGTTTGGCTTTCTTTGCGGGGAATGTGTAAGGGGAAAGGAACAGGGGAAATTCTCCTGATGCCTCAAGGGAAGCCCCACATACAGCACATTGTAGTAATCCAGTCTTGATGTCACTAATGCCTGTACCACCATAGCCAAGCAATCCCTGTCCAGGGGAGGCTGTAGCTGGTGAACCAGCCAAAGCTGGTGAATGTCACTCCGAGCGGCCACAACCACTTGAGCCTCCAGCAACAATGATGGATGTAGGAGTACCCCAGACTACAAACTTGATCTTTCAGAGGGAGTGAAACCCCATCCAGAACCGGCTATGCTAGGGATGGCGGAGAAATCCACCATGGACTCCAATGAGTCCCCTGGACTCCGTGGCGGAATGGACTATTCCCTCCCGCCACCCCGTGAAATTCTCCCCGGATGGACCCTACCTGCTGCCGGCCAGTCTGGGTCCGTCCACTGCCGTCCACTGCCCCAGTCTGCGGCGGCAAATGGCATCCGACTAGCGTTGGCGGATAATTTCTCCCCGAAACTTCGGAGGGCCGAGCGCCAACGTGTTCGGCCCCCCGAACAAGTTTCGGGGAGAAATCCTCCGAACCCCCCCCCACACACCCTGAACCCCCCCCCCGGGACGGGACTTACCTTCACCGAATGTCCCTCCCGGTGGCTGGTCCGGCCGGCGGTTCGGCAGGTGTTCGAGTGAGGCGGGAGCGGCAGCCGGTCTTTCGACCGGCTGCCGCCGCCGCCATTGCAATGAAAGAAAAAAAAACGCCCCCTGATAGGCTACGTGACGATTCACGTAGCCTATCATGGCTAGATTTGCAAAGTCAGCCGTGATAGGCTACGTCAATCGTCACGTAGCCTATCACGGGTGACTTTAAAAAAAAAAAAAGCGTGTACGGATAATGGCGGCCCCCATAGGGAGCCGCCATTCCTGTTCCTTATTTGGTTGCTGTAGTCTACGTAAAGGGAGAAAATAAGGGCAACGCTTACGTAAACATTTACGTAGACTACAGCGACTAAATAAGGAACGCGAATGGCGGCTCCCTATGGGGGCCGCCATTAGCGTACGCGCTTTTTTTTTTTTTTTTAAGTCACCCGTGATAGGCTACGTGACGATTGACGTAGCCTATCAAGGCTGACTTTGCAGATCTAGCCATGATAGGCTACGTGAATCGTCACGTAGCCTATCAGGGGGCATTTTGTTTTGTTTTGTTTTAACTTCCGCGTTCGCGGCCGGGCGAGGCGGGAAGCCTCCTCCCCGGCCTGAATTTCGGCCGGGGCGAGGCGGGAAGCCTCCCCCCGGCCTGAATTTTGGCCGGGGCGAGGCGGGAAGCCTCCCCCCCCCAGCCTGAACTTCACGGGGGGAGCAGCGAAGCGCCTCCCCCCCACCGCGAACGTCCTTCGAGGACAGGTAAGTGACTTTCGTCCACCCCTACATCCGACATAGCAGATGCCAGTTGCATCCCTGCTTTAGCCGTGACAGGCTATGTAAATCTTTACATAGCCTATCACGGCAAAGAGCAGGGATGCAAATGGCATCCGCTATGCCATTTGCATCACTACTCTTTTTGGGATAGGCTACATAAATATTTACATAGCCTATCACAGCTAAAGCAGGGATGCAAATGGCGTCCGCTATGCCAGATGCCATTTGCGTCTGTAGCCCGGCAGCAGACAGAAGTCTGGCTGCGGACGGGCCAGGCTGGTGGCTCCACAGACCTGCTGCAGAGCGGAGCCAGCCAGGGAAGATTCTGAGGGGAGGGACGGATTGCCTCCCCCCCCCCATGGACACCCTGAGCAGGATGGGTGAGTGGGGTTCGTACACCCCTACTATGACCCTATCTCCTGGACCCAGGAACCACTCACCCACAGGGCTTCTGTCTTCTGGGGAGGACCATCTGAATAGGTCCCCCACCCCTGAGAGAAGAAAGTAGCCCCTTGAATTCAAATCTCACCAGGAAATGGTCTGGCCATGACAATGGGGTTACTTGGACCCCCCTCCCCTGAATCTTCAGACTACCCAGCTCACAACTTGGAGCAAAAACCAAATCAAGGGTGTGCCCTGCTTCATGTGTCGGGCTGATGACAAACTGAGACAGCCCATGGTTGTTCTGAGTGGGAACTCCAAAGGCAGCCTCAGCATGGAAGCTGAAGTCACTCAGAACCACCATCTTGGGTTCCTCCAACACCACACTCGAGACTGCCTCAGCCGGCTCAGCCAGGGAGGATGCTGGGCAGCAGGGTGGACGGTACACCAGCAGCATCCCCAATCTGTCTCTATGGCCCAGCGCCAGGAGCAACCTCTCAAGGTCTGCTCCAAGGTGGAGAGGTTTCCTGGTGATGGAGATGGAGGTTCTATGAACCACTGCACCCCCCTCCCTGGCCTTCCAACCTATGTTGGTGCTGCACTGAGTACCCAGGTGGGCAGAGCTGAGTCAGGTCAACCCCACCCAGCTCACCCGCCCAAGTCTCAGTAATACACATTCTCACCCACGATTAAATCATGAATGAACGTGCTCTTACTGCAGAATGACCTGACATTAATACCAGCACCTCAAGACAGGAGAGCTCAGTGGATGAGCTACCAGGCACATGAGAGCTAAAGGAGGGGGTAGAAGGGGAGCAGTGTATCTGTGGTCCATTCTTCTTTATCCTTCTATTTATCATCATGATGTGGTTTTAGTGTTTTTATTGTATTATGTATTATTTTGGGGTCACACTCCTGTTATGTTAATTGTGTAGCATGAAGCTGAGACTTTTAAATTTTTACTTTAGGGTAAGTGCATGTCACCCCAGTTCAGATCAGGACTACTGCATAATGCAAGGAGAGGATTATTCCCCCCCCCCATTTGCTTCCCCAAATCCACCATCCCTGCATGGAGGTTAAAAAGCATGGGGGAAAGCCTCCATTGATGCCAATGGAGACTATTCCCCCGCTTTTTAACACCTGTGCATTGGGGAGGGGGGTGTCAGGAAACAAATAATGTGTGGAAGACTAAAAGAAAAAGAAAAGCCTCAGCTACCATGCAATTAAAGTAATGAGTAGGACGACCCTTAATCGTATTTGTACACTGGTATTCACAAGGTTGATGAGTGTTTTAAAAATGTTTTAATAAATAGAAAATATAACATCTCTTCCAACAATCCTGCCTGAGATCCTGTTTTAAAACTAACCCCCCAACACCACCCCGCCCCCCAAGAATCCAGGGCTGGACCAGGAATCCTTTGCCTCTGTCTGTGATTGAGCTGGACCTGAGAAGTCAATCACAAATTACCTAGCTGGTAAGAACACTTCGGTACTTATGAATTCCTAACAATGCGTCCCCCGAGCTATGCTATTCTCCAGTAATCACTTTAAAGCGATGGCTTTTGCTGGCACACATGAAAGCAATAATAATAAACTCACGGTGGCGCAAGCAAATGAAATTGGCATGAAATTTAAAACAAATATTTGCACAAGAGCCAGGCTTTTTGCATTATCCCCCTAGCTGTAGTCACAGGAGTTTAAGTGGCTTATAATAAACGTAATGTGTTTTGATCTAGATCTGGCTAGAATGTTCAGCCCAAATCTTTTTGTCCATTTGTGGGGGTTGTAGAGTGAAAGGAATAGCCCCAGAAGTTGGGAAGGGCAGGATAAATTTCTCAGAAACTTTTGGGTGGTCATGAGGTTACCTTACATATTACGATGAAATGGCTGAGAGTGTGTGGTTTTTTTCTTACCTTTAACATTTTTGGAAAGCTTCCTTGGCTGCTCATCAGTCAGGGAGAATCTCTGCCACAGCCTCCTGAGTTCCTCTTCCTGTGTAAGATCAGAAGAGGAACTAGCTGTATTGCTCCAGTTCTCTATGGTCTGTTTTGAAAATTAAATGTTAAACTAAGCATGCTCCAATTTGGATCAGATGCCAATTGACATCAATGGGACAGGTTTTTTTTCCAAAGTGTACCTGCTACATATAGAGAGTCCAGATTGGTTTGGGTCTGCAGTGCATATGGTTGTTGTTGTTCAGTCATTCAGTCATGTCCGACTCTTCGTGACCCCATGGACCATAGCATGCCAGGCCTTCCTGTCCTGCGCTCTCTCCCAGAGCGTGCTCAAGTTCATATTCATTGCATTGGTGATGCTATCTAGCCATCTCATCCTCTGCCGTCCCCTTCTCCTTTTGCCTTCAGTCTTTCCCAGCATCAGGGTCTTTTCCAGAGAGTTTTCTTTTCGCATTAGGTGGCCAAAATATTGGAGCTTCAGCTTCAGCATCTGTCCTTCCAATGAGCACTCAGGGTTGATTTCCTTTAGGATGGACTGATTTGACCTCCTTGCAGTCCAGGGGACTCGTAAGAGTCTTCTCCAGCACCACAGTTTGAAAGCATCAATTCTTCAGCGCTTAGCCTTCCTTATAGTGCAGCTCTCACAGCCATACATTACTACTGGGAAAACCATAGCTTTGATTAGACGGACCTTTGTCAGCAAGGTGATGTCTCTGCTTCTTACTATGCTGTCTAGGCTTGCCATAGCTTTCCTCCCAAGGAGCAAGCGTCTTTTAATTTCATGGCTACAGTCACCGTCTCCGGTGATCTTGGAGCCCAAGAAAGTAAAATCTGTCACTGCTTCCATTTCTTCCCCTTCTATATGCCAGGAAGTGATAGGGCCAGATGCCATGATCTTAGTTTTTTTAATGTTGAGTTTCAAACCAGCTTTTGCACTCTTCTCTTTCACCCTCAACAAGAGGCTCTTGAGATCCTCTTCACTTTCTGCCATTAGGGTGGTATCGTCTGGCCTGCATATTGGAGGTTGTTGACAATTCTCCCAGCAATCTTAATTCCGACCTCTGATTCATCCAACCCAGCATTTCTCATGATGTACTCTGCATATAAGTTAAATAAGCATGGTGACAATATGCAGCCTTGTCGTACTCCTTTCCCAATTTTGAACCACTCGGTTGTTCCATCTCTGGTTCTGACTGTTGCTTCTTGACCCTCGTACAGGTTTCTCAGGAGACAGGTAAGGTGGTGTGGTACTCCCATCACTTTAAGAATTTGCCACAGTTTGTTGTGATCCACACAATCAAAGGCTTTAGCGTAGTCAATGAAGCAGAAATAGACCTTTTTCTGGAATTCTCTTGCTTTCTCCATGATCCAGTGAATGTTGGCGATTTGATCTCTAGTTCCTCTGCCTCTTCTAAACCCAGCTTGTACTTCTGGTAGTTCTTGGTTCGCATACTGCTGAAGCCTAGCTTGTAGGATTTTGAGCATCACCTTGCTGGCATGTGAAATGAGCGCAATTGTGCGGTAGTTTGATCACTCTTTGGGGTTGCCCTTCTTTGGAATTGGAAAATAAACTGACCTTTTCCAGTCTTGCGGCCATTGTTGAGTGTTCCAAATGTGTTGGCATATTGAATGCAGCACTTTAACAGCATCATCTTTTAGGATTTTGAATAGCTCAGCTGGAAGACTGTCATCTCCGCTAGCTTTGTTGTTAGGAATGCTTCCTAAGGCCCTCTTGACTTCACTCTCTAGGATGTCCTGCTCAAGTTCAGTGACCGCACTATCATGGCTATCAGGGACATTCAGATCTTTCCTGTATAGTTCTGTGTATTCTTGCCACCTCTTCTTAATCTCATCTGCTTCTCTTAGGTCCCTGCCTTCTTTGTCCTTTATCATGCCCATCTTTGCACAAAACATTCCCTTGAGATCTCCGATTTTCTTGAAGAGATCTCTAGTCTTTCCCATTGTATTGTTTTCCTCAATTTCTTTGCATTGTTCATTTAAGAAGGCCTTCTTGTCTCTCCTTGCTATTCTCTGGAACTCTGCATTCAGTTGGGTATATCTTCCCCTTTCTCCCTTGCTTTTCACTTCCCTTCTTTCCTCGGCTACTTGTAGAGCCTCATCAGACAGCCACTTGGCTTTCTTGCATTTCTTTTTCTTTGGGATGGATTTCATTGCTGCCTCCTGAACAATGTTACGGACCTCCGTCCATAGTTCCTCAGGCACTCTGTCTATCAGGTTGAATCCCTGAAATCTATTCGTCACCTCCACTGTATATTCATAAGGGATATGATTTAGGTCATACCTGAATGGTTCAGTGGCTTTCCCTACGTTCTTCAATTTAAGCCGAAATTTTGCAACAAGCTCATGATCTGAGTAGGGGTGCACGAAAGTCACTTACCTGGTCTCGCAGCTTGCTTCGCGGTGGGGGGGAGGCGCTTCGCTGCTCCACCCGAAATTCAGGCCAGGGGGGAGGCTTCCCACCTCACCCAGCCAAAATTCAGGCCGGGGAGGAGGCGCCTTGCCTCGCCCGGCCACGAAATAAAAAGTTTTTTTAAAAAACACCCCCGTGACAGGCTACGTGACGATTTATGTAGCCTATCAGGGCTAGAACTGCAAAGTCAGCCGTGATAGGCTACGTAAATCGTCACGTAGCCTATCACGGGTGACTTAAAAAAAAAAAAGCGTGTACACAAATGGCGGCCCCCATAGGAAGCCACCATTCGCGTTCCTTATTTGGTCGCTGTAGTCTACGTAAATCTTTACGTAGACTACGGCGAAAATAAGGGCAACGCAAATAGCCCAAATAAGGGCTATTTATTAATAAATAGCTACAGCGACCAAATAAGGAACACGAATGGCGGCTCCCTATGGGGGCCGCCATTAGCCGTACGTGCTTTTTTTTTTTTTTAAGTCACCCGTGATAGGCTAAGTGACGATTTACGTAGCCTATCACGGCTGACTTTGCAAATCTAGCCGTGATAGGCTACATTAATCGTCACGTAGCCTATCACGGGGGTGTTTTTTTTTTTTTTTACTTTTCTTGGAATGGCGGCGGCGGCAGCCGGTTGAAAGACCGGCTGCCGCCCCTGCCCCTGTCGAAGCCCTGCCGAACCGCCGCTGCAACCCACCACCAGGAGCAACATTCGGGAAAGGTAAGTCCCATCCCTGGGGGGCTGGGGGGCAGAGAATTTCTCCCCGAAACTACTTCGGGGGGCTGAATACGTTGGCACTCGGCCCCCCGAAGTTTAGGGGAGAAATTCTCCCCCATCCCTAGATCTGAGCCACAGTCAGCTCCAGGTCTTTTTTTTACTGACTGTATAGCGCTTCTCCATCTTTGGCTGCAAAGGACATAATCAATCTGATTTCAATATTGACCATCTGGTGATGTCCATGTGTACAGTCGTCTCTTGTGCTGTTGGAAAAGAGTGTTTGCTATGATGAGCGTGTTCTCTTGGCAAAACTCTATTAGCCTTTGTCCTGCTTCATTTTGTACACCAAGGCCATGCTTGCCTGTTATCCCGGTGATTTCTTGACTTCCTACTTTAGCATTCCAATCCCCTATGATGAAGAGGACATCTTTTTTTGGTGTTAGTTCTAGAAGGTGTTGTAGGTCTTCATAGAACCGATCAACCTCAGCTTCTTCGGCATCAGTGGTTGGGGCACAGATTTGAATTACTGTGATGTTGAATGGTTTGCCTGGGATTCGTACTGAGATCATTGTATCATTTTTAAGATTGTACCCCAGGACTGCTTTTCCCACCCTTTTGTTGACTTTGAGTGCTACTTAGGGTTGGCGGAGAATTTCTCCCCAAAACTTCAGGGGGCCAAGCACCAACGTGTTCGGCCCCCCAAACAAGTTTCGGGGAGAAATTCTCTGCACCTCCCGCACCCCCCCCCCCGGGACGGGACTTACCTTTGGCGAATGTCCCTCCCGGCAGCGGGTCCGGCCAGCGGTTCGGCGGGTCTTCGTCCGGGGCGGGAGTGGCAGCCGGTCTTTCGACCGGCTGCCGCTGCCGCCATTCCAATAAAAGAAAAAAAAACGCCCCCGTGATAGGCTACGTGACGATTAACGTAGCCTATCACGGCTAGATTTGCAAAGTCAGCCATGATAGGCTACGTAAATCGTAGTCTACGTAGATTACGTAGATTATGTAGACAACGGCGAAAATAAGGGAACGCTATTTGCGTTGCCCTTATTTTTGCCGGAGTCTACGTAAAGTCTACGTAGACTACAGCAACCAAATAAGGAACGCGAATGGCGGCTCCCTATGGGGGCCGCCATTTGCGTACGCGCTTTTTTTTTTTTTTAAAGTCACCCGTGATAGGCTACGTGATGATTTACGTAGCCTATCACGGCTGACTTTGCAGATCTAGCCGTGATAGGCTATGTAAATCGTCACGTAGCCTATCACGGGGGCATTTTTTGTTTTTTTTTTACTTTTTAGTTCGTGGCCGGGCGAGGCGAGCCGCCTCCTCCCCGGCCTGAATTTCGGCTGGGCGAGGCGGGAAGCCTCCCCCCTGGCCTGAACTTCACGGGGGGAGCAGCGAAGCGCCTCCCCCCTACCGTGAAAAGCTTCGAGGACAGGTAAGGGACTTTTGTGCACCCCTAGTGCTACTCCATTTCTTCTAAGGGATTCTTGCCCACAATAGTAGATCTGATGGTCACCTGAATTAAATTCGCCCATGCTTGTCCATTTTAGTTCGCTGATTCCCAAGATGTCGATGTTCAATCTTGCCATCTCATGTTTGACCACCTCCAGCTTACCTTGATTCATTGATCTGACATTCCAGGTTCCTAAACAATATTGTTCTTTACAGCATCAGATTTTCTTTTCACCACCAGACACATCCACAGCTGAGTGTCCTTTCGGCTTTGGCCCAGCTGCTTCACTCTTTCTGGCGCTACTTGGAAATACCCTCTGCTCTTCCCCAGTAGTATATTGGACACCTTCCGACCTGAGGGGCTCATCTTCCGGCGTCATCTCTTTTAGCCTTGTGATACGTTCCATGGGGTTTTCTTGGCAAGGATACTGGAGTGGGTTGCCATTTCCTTCTCCAGTGGACCACATTTTGTCAGAACTCTCTGCCATGATCTTGGGTGGCCCTGCACAGCATAGCTTATGGCTTCACTGAGTTACGCAAGCCCCTTCGCCACAACAAGGCAGTCATCCATATGGAGGGGAGGGTTAACCCTTCTCTCTTGAGCCACAATCCCAATCTGAATTGGCCCCCACATGTGGCCAGAGATATACCTAGGAGAAATTCTCCCTTTGGTGCCAATTGGACAAGTTTTTGCTAAGTGAAGCTACCATGGGATTCATGCATGGCAGCTTTATTACATTTATGGCTCTAACATTGTCCAGATCGCCCAGTCTACACAACATTCCCTTCCTGGAAATGCCTGAGCTGATATTGTTGTGCAAAATGGCAGCTCAGAGAAGGAGTGGGTGGATCCGGGGCGCCTGTTGGTCACTTGCCAGCTGCCCAGGAGCTCAAACGGTGCAGCAAGGGGGTGTGGGCAGTGGCTTGACAAGTGACCGACAGCCCTGGATGGAGGTGAGTCCATTCATCCCTAGTGGAGGGTCTGATGATGACATCAGGGACGCATGAGAAATTTGTTTTGGTTCATTTTTCCTCAGGATTTTACTCAATCCTCACCTTCCAGAAAAAAAACAACAACAACATGAACTTGGACACAATCTGCAGTTGTAGTCAATACATTTCCAAGCTTGCAGTGTGAATTGTGGACCAAAAAATGTGTTTGCTGGCATGCAAACATTTGAAAAACATGCATAAAAATGTGGGCTTTTGAAAAATGTGCACACATATGTGCCAGTCAATGGGAGAAGGATGTATACATTTCAAATATATGCACAATTGATGAGTTCCTTTGGAAAAACACGCACAAAAATATGCACAGATTTTCATGCAAAAAGAAAAAAGCAAAGCTTGTAATCTTATAAGACCTCAAGTCAGAGTGAGCTTTGAGATGGAATTTGGAGCACTTTGGTGAGCTCAGGTTTTGCTGGTTTGCACATCCCTAGAGTACCAATGGAGGCTTTTAAAAATGCTGATTGCACTAAGGGGGGCATTGTTGCATATGAGAGGGAGTTTGGGGGATGGAGGAAACATGTCGTAGGGCCAAATGCTAGCAGTGGGGTGCCCCTGGCCAGTTTGACCCTGCAGGCATGCAGCTCCCCCCCACACACACCTGTTTAGAAGAAATTTGGCCCTTGTGCCAAAAAAGCTTCCCCAACACAGTGTGCAGCTGCTGTGAAAAAGGCAAACTCCATGTTAGGCATAATTAGAAAAGGAATTGAGAATAAAACTGCCAATATCATACAAATGATATTTACAAATCTTTACAAAGCTATGGTGCGACCACCCTTGGAATACTGTGTCCAGTATTCTGGTCACCACACCTAAAAAAAGATATTGTAGAGCATGAAAAAGTGCAGAAACCGGCCAATAAAATGATCAAGGGGCTGGAGCATCTCCCCTATGAGAGAAGGTTACAACAGCTGGGATTGTTTAGCTTGGGAAAAAAGGACAGTAAAGGAAGAGAGGTCTACAAAAACATGCATGGTGTGGAGAATGTGGATAGGGAGACATTTTTCCCCTCTCCCAAAATACTAGAACCTGGGGTCATCCTATGAAGCTGATTGGTGGGAGATGCAGGACAGAGAAAAGGAAGGGCTTCTTCACACAGCGCACAGTCAAATGATGGAATTCGCTACCACAGGATGTAGTGATGGCCAACAATTTGGAAGGCTTTAAAAGGGGGTTGGACAACTTCCCAGAGGAAAAGGCTATTAATAGCTACTAGTCCAGATTGCTATGCGCTACCCTCAGTACCAGAGGCAGCAAGCCTATGCACACCAGTTGCTGGGGAACATGGGTGGGAGGGTGCTGTTGTGCTCATGCCCTGCTTGTGGGTTCCCAGTCAACAGCTGGTTGGCCATTATGTGAACAGAATGCTGGACTAGCTGGACCCTTGGTCGGATCCAGCAGGGGTCTTCTTATGTTCTTAATCCTGGTATAGCCAGCTAGAGCTTGGATTACAAATGCAAGAGCATTGATCCTTGAAGCGTAATACTACCTGCAGCATCTCTCCCAAGCCCCAGGCAGAAATCGTTCTTAGCCCAACTACCAGAATTTATTTTATAAGGAGATGTATTTATTTGGGAGTTTTCTGCCTTGCTGTTCCAATCATAGAACTTTCAAGGCAGCTTACAATAAAATGAAAAAAGACACATAATAACAATTAAAAATATGTATATTAAAAAGGCAGCAATAACATATAACCAACAGCTCACAGGGGGACTAAAAGAATGATGTTGATTACAAAGTATAAGACCAATAAGTTGGTATTGGTTTATGTTAGATGAGATACCATTTGCTTTTTCTGCTCCGCCTCCGAAGAGGCAGAGAGGGACACTCCCAGGGGTCACACCTGGGACCTTCCATGTAGAAAGGATGTGTGTTCTACCATTGTGCTATGATCATTCCCAGAGCAGATCTCAAACTGCTGAATGACTGAGGGGAAACCCTGGCATGGGGACCTGCAGCATCTTGGCTGATTTTGAAGCTCAGGGTCCTGTAGCCAAGGCCAAGTAGATGGGAACCTTTCTGTCCCTGACCTCCTTCAGGTAAATTCCCATCACAACAATTGAAACCCTAAAGGTAGTATGCCTATGTACACCAGTCTCTGGGACACGTGAGTGGGAAGGTGCCATGGCACTTATATCCTACTTGTGGGTTTCCCACTGGGGTAGCTGGTTGGCTACTGTGTGAACAGAATGCTGGAGTAGATGGACCCTTGGTCTGATCCAGCAGGGCTCTTCTTATGTTCTTATGTTTGTATTTCTAAAAGGTTGCCATCTTAGTTGTTTGCACCTATGTCATACCTGGTGAGCAGTTAAGGAACCAAGTTGGAATGGGCGGTCTAACAGCAGCTGAGTTTGTGCCCGAGTTATAGGTCGCTCGCACTGAAGAACCAGGTGAAATTCAGCACCTGGATTGGTCCAGAAAGAACTCTATTGGCCCCTTGCATCACCAGGGACCTCTTGAGTTGGCAGCTGCCATACCACCTTCCAGCCATTGGCAATGGCGGCACTGAAGTATAGCAGAGAACAAGCCAGGAGCTTCTTTCTCCAGCAAGATGCCATGGCAGCAGAGAGCACACAGTACCTTGGCCCTGCTACTGGAGACCCGGGTTTGAGAGCCCTGCTGCGTTACAATGGCTGCTGACCAGAACAGCTGAGTGTAGCCCTCATATTTCGAGACAGCATTCCACCAATTCCTCACAACAGCACAAGCAACAGGGGATGACCTTTTGAGAGACAACTGCTTGGCTACTGTTAGAGGCAGAGTGCTCAATCATTCCTTGGTCAGATGTCAGAGGAATCCAGCTGGTGGTGGAGCTTTTGTTGCTCAGCCCCCGGACTCCATTCCATCTTCCACCAGCTGGCCCAACTCAGCAATGAGTAGAGATGTACAGACTGCATAAAAGAGAGCCGGTGTGGTGTAGTGGTGAGAGTGCTGGACCAGGAACTGGGATATCCGGATTCTAGTGCCCACTTGGCCATGGAAGCTCACTGGGTGACTTTGGGCCAGTCACTGACTCTCAGCACAACCTACCTCACAGGGTTGTTGTGGTGAGGATAAAATTGAGAGAAGAAGGATCATGTGAGCTGCCTTGGGTTCCTTGCAAGAGGAAAAAGGTGGGATATAAATGCAATACATAGATAGATAGAATCCACTCTGTCTGTATTTCATAGATTGTCAGGCACTTTTTGTTCTGTCGTCCACTCACAGGGGGATGCATTTTTTTCCATCATGCAGAAAACCACGTGAACAATTGTGTCAGAGGTTTCGTAATAATTTACATAATGTACCTTAGTACGTAACATTTAGCATATTGTTCCACATTCCATTCAACTTTTCCTCAGCAGAAACTTGCATATTTTCCTACAAATAAATTTGCATACATTTCAGGAAAGTAGATGATGATGTTGATAATGATAATGATAATAATAATAATAATCCAAAAGTCCATGGACCCAGTGCAGCCTGAGGGAGTCACTCTGCAGCGGATCCCGCAGGTCGGATTCTGAGAAATCCAAGCTCATTTAGTCCATCTCAAATTTCTCCAGCATCCCTAACAATGAGTTAAGCCAACTGGCCGATTTTCCATTAAAAAAAAAAAAGCATAAATAGACATTTGTGCAAATTGCAGGATTTCCAGAAAAACTTGCAGTTTGGCTTGCAAATGCAAGATAAGTTAAGGGCACCACAGAAATCTGGTGAGCCCAATTCCAGTGACAGAGATCCCTACTTTGATCTGATCTAGTATGGCTGTTCCTATGCTCATACCTTCAGAGCTTACAGCCTGTAACAAAACACAAAACATCACTTATTCAGATTTTTTTTTTTAAGCAAGAAGCCTCTGACAGAGTTACAGGAATCCTTTGTTCAATGCAAATGTTAACTGTCTCCCCAGTCTCCACTACCCACATTTTCCTTGCTATTTGTTTATGCTAGATGAGACAGCATTTGCCTTGTCTGTTCCAAAGAGCAGAACAAGATGAAACTGCATACAATATGGGTGAGGGAGGGCCGATCATTCCTATGATGCATAAACTGTATACTAAGAGTTCCATTTCAGAGACACGTCAAGTCCCATTACTCACTTGCATTTAATTTCAAGTGTTGTTCAATTTGCTGGCGCTCGGCTTTGAAAATGCATTCTTTGCTTTTCACATGGATTCCCCATCAACCCCCGCAACAGAAAAGGGGAAATCTACAAGGCCGCACATTCACTGACACTGTACTCTAAAAACAAGGTTGGCTCCAGAA
This sequence comes from Heloderma suspectum, assembly GCF_057233095.1. Taxonomy (NCBI): domain Eukaryota; kingdom Metazoa; phylum Chordata; class Lepidosauria; order Squamata; family Helodermatidae; genus Heloderma; species Heloderma suspectum. The sequence goes on from NC_139461.1 coordinate 10,842,369, forward strand.
TTTGTATTGCACCTTAGGCTATAGGCCATCAGTACACCCCACCCTCCCTGCTCTGTGATAGTCACAGTTTTCACTCCAGAAACTGTCTCCAGAGTTACATTTAGTATACTTTTCAATGGGGATGTCATGAGAGTTTGGTTTGGGCTTGAGGCTTGGTGATTTCTCACAGGCCCAGGCCTCCTGGATGCCAGTCCACAGATCCCCATGCTTGCCCGACTTGGCATGCGCCAAGTTGGGCAAGCACAGGGATGCCCACTCCCCCACAAGCCACCATTTTGCATAAAAATGGCAGCTCTGCTATTTACATAAGTCTCCATTTGTGTAAAATGGCAGCTGTAAATAGCCCCATTTATATAAAATTGCAAGCTGTAATTTTGCTTAAATGGGACTATTTACGGCCACCATTTTACACAAATGGGGACTTACTAGGGATGTATGAAATTGCTCTTACCTGTCTCCTCCAGGTTCCGCTGCGGGGGGAGGCGCTCCATCCCTGCCCCTGGAATCCTCACCGGCCAGCTCCGCTCCACGGGGATTCCGCGGAGCCGCCGGCCGGCTCCGCCAGCAGCCGGACATCCAGCCGCCGCCGTTTGCGTCCCTGTAGTCAGCCGTGATAGGCTACGTAAATCTTTACATAGCCTATCACATCTGACTTTAAAAAACAAACAAACACGTGCTTATGCAAATGGTGGCGGCTACGGCCGCCGCCATTTGCGTTCCTTATTTTGGCCCGTCTTAGTCTATGTAAATATTTACGTAGACTAAGACGGCGAAAATAAGGGGAATGCAAATAGCATAGCGGACGCTATTTGCGTTCCCCTTATTTTCGCCATATTAGTCTACATAAATATTTAAGTAGACTAAGACGGACCAAAATAAGAAATGCAAATGGCAGCGGCCATAGCCGCCGCCATTTGCATACGCGTGTTTGTTTGTTTTTTAAAGTCAGACGTGATAGGCTATGTAAAGATTTACGTAGCCTATCACGTCTTTTTTTTTTTAACACTGGAAATGGCGGCGGTGGCAGCCAGTCAGAAGACTGGCCGTCGGAGCTGCCGCTGCCCAGAAGATCCGCCCCAGGTAAGTCTCGTCTTGGGGGGGATCTGCAGGGGAGCAGGGGGGTTGCAGGCCATTCCGACACAGAGTTCGAGGGGCTGAATGCACTGGCATTCGGCCTCACCGAGATCCGTGGCGGAATTCTCTGCCATCCCTAGGACTTACATAAATAGCAAGGCTGCCATTTTTATGCAAAATGGCAACTTGCAGGATGGGAGGATGCCGCGCACTGCTCGGCGGGCTCCCACAGATCGTCGAGCAGCACTCCTAGCGAGCCGAACAGGGGTGAGTGGCTGGTGGGGTCTAACGAGTGGCGCGCAAGGCAGGGTCTGGTGATTTCACATATCCTTACTCGTTATTTAAATATACATCCCACCCTTCAAAAGTGGGAGGTGTTTTGCTTAGTTTATTCTCATGACACCTTAAAGGTCCACAACTCAGTAGCAGAGCACCTGCTTTGAATCCAGAAGGTCCCAGATATTCAATCCCTGGCAGCTCCAGGTAGGGATGCTGGAGAAATTTGAGACTGATTACAGTGAGCTTGCATTTCTAAGAATCTTACCTGTGGGATCTACTGTGGAGTGCCCCCATCAGGCCGTGCGGAGCCCATGGACTTTTGGATGATGTTTTTACTTTTCTGAAATTTCCGTACAGTCAGGGCCAGAAATATTGGAACAAGGATAACTGTTTTGGCAGTTGGCCTCCGTACACCACCACATTGAAGTTGAAAGGAAACACACCCAGATGGAAGCAAAGTCAGGACTTCCAGCTGTAATTCAAGGCATTTGAAAAAAAATGGGGCATAACCATTCAGGAAGGACAGCCAGTGGCATACATACACAGCCATCATTAAGTAGCTCATAAGTAGTGGAACAAACCAACATCATTTCAAACTTAAGGATCGCCTTTATTACCTGGATGAAAATCCTTTGCAGTCAATGACTGCCTGAAATCTGGAACCCTTGGACATGACCAAGTGCTGAGTTTCCTCCCTAGAGATACTTTGCCAGGTCTTCACTGCAGCTGCCTTCAGCTGCTGCTTGTTTGTGGGACTTTCTGCCTTTCAGTCTTGTCTTCAGTAAGTGAAAAGCATGCTCTATTGGGTGGAGATCAGGTGACTGACTTGGCCATTGAAAAACATCCCACTTCTTTGCCTGGAGAAACTCTGGGGTAGCTTTTGCTTTATATATTTATATATTTATTTATTTATTTATTTATTTATTTCTATACCGCCCAATAGCCGAAGCTCTCTGGGCAGTTCACAAAAATTAAAACCAAACAACACACAATAAAACAATTTAAAATATATAGAACATTAAAACCACAATATAACAATACAACCACAATAAAACCTAGCAGCAGTGCAGGAGTTTAAAATACAGATTTAAAACAGCTAAAAATTTAGAAAGCTAAAATGCTAAAATGCCTGGGAAAATAAAAAGGTCTTCACCTGGCGCCGAGAGGAATACAATGTAGGTGCCAGGTGAACCTCACTAGGGAGCTCATTCCAGAGCCAGGGTGCCACAGCAGAAAAAGCCCTCCTCCTAGTAGCCACCCGCCTCACTTCCTTTGGCAGAGGTTCACGGAGAAGGGCTGCTGACGATGATCTTAAGGTCTGGGCAGGCACATATGGGAGGAGGCGATCCTTCAGGTAACCCGGCCCCAAGCCGTTAAGGGCTTTGCATGTTAACACCAGCACTTTGAATCGGGCCCGGAAATGGCCTAGCAGCCAGTGCAGCTGGAAAAGTACTGGCGTAATATGAGTTTACAGGCCAGTCCCTGTTAACAATCTTGCTGCCCTATTTTGGACCAGCTGAAGTTTCCAGACCATTTTCAAAGGCAGCCCCACGTATAACGCATTGCAGTAATCCAGACGAGAAGTTATCAGAGCATGGATCACTGTAGCTAGGCTATCTCTGTCCAGATAAGGGCGTAGTTGGTATACCAGCCTAAGCTGATAAAAAGTGCTCCGTGCCACTGAGTTCACCTGTGCCTCAAGTGACAGTTCTGGATCCAAGAACACCCTCAAACTACGAACCTGATCCTTTAGGGGAAGTGCAACCCCCTCCAGAACAGGTTGAATATCACCTAGCCGGGCAGACGAACCACCCACTAACAGTACCTCCGTCTTGTCTGGATTGAGTTTCAGTTTATTGGCCCTCATCCAGTCCATTACCGTGCCCAGGCACTGATTCAGAACAGCCACTGCCTCACCTGGGTTTGATAAGAAAGAGAGGTAGAGCTGGGTGTCATCCGCATATTGATGGCACCTCAGCCCACACCTCCGGATAACCTCCCCCAGCGGTTTCATGTAGATGTTAAACAGCATGGGGGATAAAATAGAGCCCTGTGGAACCCCATGGCACAATTGCCATGGCACAGAGCAATAATCCCCCAGCACCACCTTCTGGAATCGGCCATCCAAGTAGGAGTGGAGCCACTGTAGTGCAGTGCCTCCAACTCCCAACCCAGACAACTTATCCAGAAGGATACCATGGTTGATGGTATCGAAAGCCGCTGAGAGGTCCAGGAGAATCAACAGGGTCATACTCCCCCTGTCCCTCTCTCAGCAGAGGTCATCCCAGAGGGCAACCAAGGCAGTTTCCATTCCAAAACCAGGCCTGAAGCCCGATTGAAATGGATCTAGATAATCCGTTTCATTCAAGAGTGCCTGGAGCTGTCCTACAACCACCCGCTCAAGCACCTTGCCCAGGAAGGGGATGTTGGCCACTGGCCTATAATTGTTAACATCCTCTGGGTCCAGGTTAGGCTTTTTCAGGAGTGGTCTAATTACCTCCTCTTTTAAAGCAGCAGGCACCACTCCCTCTCTCAAGGAGGAATTTACAACCTCCTGGACCCAGGCAGACATCCCCTCCTTCTTTGATTTGTTTATGTTTTGGGTCATTATCCATCTGCAATATGAAGTGGCGTCCTATCAGTTTTGCAGCATTTGGCTGAAGCTGAGCAGAAAGTATAGCCCTATACACTTCAGAATTCATCCTGCTGCTTTTATCAGCAGTCAGGTCATCCATAAACACCAGTGACCCGGTTCCATTGGCAGCCACGCATGCCCATGCCATAACACTGCCTCCACCATGTTTGACAGATGATGTGGTATGCTTTGGATCATGAGCTGTTCCTTTCCTTCTCCATACTTTTCTCTTCCCATCATTCTGGTACAAGTTAATCTTGGTTTCATCAGTCCAAAGAATCTTATTCCAGGACTGGGCAGGCTTTTTCAGGTGTTTGCTGGCAAAGGCTGATCTGGCCTTTCTGTTCTTGAGCGTTACCAGTGGTTTGCACCTTGTTGTGAAGCCTCTGTATTTATGTTCATAAAACCTTATCTTGACTGTAGATGTTGACAGTGACATGCCTACCTCCACAAGAGTGTTCTTGGCCTGGCTAGATGTTGTGAAAGAGTTCCTTTTCACCCTGAGCAGAATTCTGCGGTCATCCACTTTACTTGTCTTCCGTGGTCTTCCAGGCCTTTTGCTTTTGCTGAGCATTCCAGTTAATTCCTTCATTTTCAGGATGTTCCAAACTGTTGTGTTGGCCACTCCCAATGTTTTTGCTATCTCTCTGATGGGTTTATGTTGTATCCTCAGCCTAATGATGGCCTCCTTCACTCACATGGACACCTGTTTGGATCTCATGTTGGGGGTTCCAGTGAACAGCTACCAAATGCAAATGTAACACTCAGAACCACCTCCAGGCCTTTTATCTGCTTGATTGATCATGGGGTACCCAGGAAACAGGCCACACCTGGCCATGTAGCTGCTTGTCAGCAATTTGTTCCATTACTTATGAGCCACCAATGATGGGGGTGGGGGTGTATGCCACTGGCTGTCCTTCCTGAATGGTTAGTGCCCCACTTTTGTCAAACCTCTTGAATTACAGCTGAAAGTCCTGATTTTTCTCCCATCTGGGCGTGTCTCCTTTCAACTCCAATGTGGCGGTGTACAGAGGCCAACTGCCAAGACAGTTACCCTTGTTCCAGTATTTCTGGCCCTGACTGTATATAAATCCATAGAAAAATGCATAAGTTACTGTTGAGGAACATTGAATGGAATGGGGGACAATACACTAAATGTTACGTACTGAGGTAAATTATGTAATTACTTACATAAATACATGCATAAATATTTACATAATTATTCCCTCGTTATCAGCCTAGGAGCTGCAGTTAAGTGATTGCCATTTCTGGGCAGTCTTCACAGGCCACATACAATATATTATAGCCATCTATCTTGAATGGGTTACCTGGAAATGGATCACTGTGGCTAGGACTAGGTTGCCTCTGTCCAGAATGGGACACATACAGGGCACAGGCTGAACTGGTGGAAGGGACTTCAGTGACAAACCTGAATTAATGCGCTGAATTCCTTGCGCGCGCAAAGCTGATACTTCAGAGGGAGAGCAACCCCATTTAGAACAGGTTGAACTTCATCTTCCTGTGCAGACAAAGCACCCACCAACAGCAGTTCCTTCTTGTCTGGATTGAGCTTCAGTGTCTTGGCCTTCATCCAGGCTATTACCAAGCCCAAATACCTCTAAGTTACTTTTCCCCAACCTGGTGCCCCCTAGATGTTTTGAACTATAACTCCCAGCATTCCTGTCCATTGGCAACTCATGGGAGTTGAAGAAAAAAACATCTGGAGGGCACCAGGTTGGGGAAGGCTTTCTCTAAGTTTTGCTCTCCCTGTCACTCTAACTGGGACTCCCCTACCTCAGCAGGCCTATGCACAAATGGACCACCCCTTGGCACCAGCCATGGCTAAGAGCACATCTAAACAACAGCATCCTATCCCGCCACATCATGATCTCAAAGATGATTAGGGGAAAGGCAGTCAACCTATCATTCTGCTCTTGATGGTGTATGTCAGATATACACATCCTCCACTTTTAGGTCATAAGGAATTTTCTGGTTTTGGTGCAACCAACCTGGTGCTTCACCAGAATCAAAACCGGGGTGGAGGTATCAGTGGAAGGATGTATGTTCTGCATCACTCAAGCTAGCAGTCTGAGATCTTCATCAGATAGTTCAAATCTCACCTCTGACATGAACTCAGTGTATTCATTTTAAGGACTCGGGTCCAAGGGCAGGTCCAACTTCATTCATGGTGCAACCCTCCATGGAATCTAGCCATGAGAAGAAAATATGCCAACAGGACCATGCACCTTCCCAGTGGGTGATGCATGGGGTATTTTAACCTCCTGTGCATCTTATTGGTCTACCTTACTGGATTCTTGTAAGGATTACAGCAAGGTCATTCATTCATTCATTCATTTGGTTATTTATTTATTTATTTATTGCACTGATATACCACCTTTTTTCAAGGAGTTCAATGCAGTGTAGATGTTTCTTACCCACCCAGCCCCACCATTTTTTTCTGACAATAACGCTGTGAGGTAGGTCAGGCTGAGAGATAGCATGTGGCCCAAGGTCCACCTAGTAAATTTAATTACTGAGCAGGGATTTCAATCTCAGTCTCCCCAGACCAAGTCAAGCACTCTAACCACTGTACCACATTGGCACATGCAGTCATACTGTTATGCTCATCCCACATGTCTGAGTGGTAAGAAGTTTCACAGGCGCAGTGTTAACCTGAGGCTTTTGCAAATAAGAAACCTGAGCATAGATGGAGGCACAGCTAAGCACCCCCACAGACAGCCAAATCCACCACCCTCTCCAGAGAGGGGCAGCCAAACCTCCAAATGCTGTTAGTTTACTGAGTCCAAACTCAGCTCCCTCTGACTCTGTGTCCCTCTCAGTTTGTTTCAATTCCACTCATCTCGACAGTTGCAGCCTGTTGCCTTTGTTTCCTTCACAGTCACCTACATTACCTCATTCTTAGCTGGGTAATTCCTCCCATAGGGCTTTTTCAGCTCAAGACATGCAGGCAGCCTGGGAGGCTAGCTGGATGAGGTAAGTTCAGAAACACCATAAAAATACATGAAAAAAACATCCTGAATGAGGCAGAACAATGGAAGCCTCTTTCATGCTGGGAGAAAACTTGCAGGAAATTGGAGGACAGATTTTGGCAGACCACTAACTCCACCTCATCCTGGAGCTGGACACAACACTGTCCCCACCTGCATTGTGGTGGATGTAAACTGGGGGCCGGTCTGCTAAGACAGTTGATGCTGTTGCAGCACGAAGAAGACCCTCAACACCCTTAGGAAAAAAGAGAGAGGCTGTGCTGCAAGTCCTTCCAATGGGGAGATGTACCTGGGAGAAATTGTTGAGAATTTCACCTCCCCCTGGAGAAATTTGGTGAAATTGGGTCCCATATTTCTCTGCCCACAAGTAAGGTGGAGAATTTAAAGAGGCCATTTCTGTACAGCTCTATATTAAACCCATAACACTAACACTATCAAGGTATCTACACCAGTTGCTGGGGAACATGGCCGGGAGGGTGGTGTTGGATGTGTGTACTGCTTGTGGGTTCCTGGTTGACAGCTGGTTGGCCACTGTGTGAACAGAATGCTGGACTAGATGGACCCTTGGTCTGATCCAGTGTGGCTCTTGTATGTTCCTAGTATGCCATCATTGGGGAGGAGGCCCATCTGCGGGGAAAAAAACCCCATTATTAACTCATTGTTGCCTTTCTGTCAGTAAAAAGCTTCCCAGTAATCATCAATCACACACCGCTCCTGATGGAAAACCTGTACGGAAGCATGATCTCATTCAGTGGAAGCTGGTGGCTCTGATGTCAGAGGGGCTGTGAATCTGCTCTGGGTTTCAATCAGAACAAGACAGCTATCCAAAGTACTGAACCCCTTTCCCCAAAATGTGTTAAGCACTTTGGATAGCTCTGTTGGGGTTCTGACAGGTTCTGGCTGAAACCCAGAGCAGATTACAGCCCCACTGACATCAGGGCGACCAGCCTCCACTGAACTGATTTCTCTGTGTATCAGCACGAATTCAAAATTATAACGTCAACAGTTAAAGTTGCCTTCTGAAGTTTCCGTGAGCTGTACACCATCTAGAAGAGACATAGCAAGGTGTCCATATCTCAGCATCATAAGCAATGCGGGAGGGATTTTAGACTTCGATGACTTGATTTTCGCAAAGGGGAAAACAATGCTCACTGACTCCCACTCCCCATTGTACGGCTCATGCATGCCTTCAAGTGTCACATTTAAAGCACACTCTGTTTTCTGCCCCAGTGCCATCGTAACATTCTCAATTGAGGCGGAATCAATGAATGTCCTACAAGGTCTGCATCAGACAGCACTCGGAGCTTCCATGTATATTGCTTATGGAATCACAAGGGTAGCAAATGAGGATGGATGGGTCTGTGCTGATGGGCAAATGAGAAAAAGTGGATGTAAACCCCCCCCCCCGGTAGGACAGGAAAAGGTCAGAAGCAGGGATGTACAAGCGGTGTAAAATCTGCCCCATCTGTGTTTTGCAGACTGTCAGGTGCTTTTTGTTCTGTCATCCGCTCACATACAGAGGTGATTCCCCCCCCCCCGTCATGCGGAAAAGTACACAGATAATTACGTCAGAGGTTTCGTAACAATTTACATCATTTACCTTCGTATGTAACATTGAGCGTATTGTCCAGCAGTCCATTCAACTTTTCCTCAGCAGAAGCTTGCATATTTCCTACGAATAAATATGTGTAAATTTCAGGAAAGTAAAAAAAAATCCAAAAGTCCAAGGACTCTTCGCAGCCTGAAGGGGTCACTCCACAGCGGATTCCACAGGTCAGATTCTTAGAAAGCCGAGCTCATTTTAGTCAGTCTTGAATTTCTCCAGCATTCCTAGTCAGAAGTAGATGTAATGGAATACATCGGATAGCCACAGAAAGCAAAGGCTATTCGAGGTGTACAGAAGATTTACTGAATCAACAACTATCCACAGTCCCAGAAATCCCACAAACCCCTTTATACTGGAAAAACTTGCTAACAAAAATGTAGTTTTCTCATCCATCCTTCCAGTAGTTAGAAGAGGGATAGAAAGGGAAAAAAAAATACTCCAGGTGAATGACTGGCTACAAAGGTGGTGCCGGCGCGAGAGATTTGGATTCTGGGACCACGGGCTATACTTCCTGGAAGATGGGCTGTTGGCAAGGGATGGGTTGCACCTCACAAAGGCTGGGAAGAATGTGATTGGCCACAGCATGAAGAACTTCATCAGGAGGGCTTTAAACTGAATCCAACAGGGAAGGGAGATGTAAAGTTGGGGGTAACAATGGATGAAGGCTCATGCACCGCAACGGAGAGAACAGCTGTAATAGCGCCCAATAATAGAAGGACAGATACTGAAGCTGAAGCTCAAATATTTTGGCCACCTAATGCAAAGAGAAAACTCACTGGAAAAGACCCTGATGCTGGAAAAGATTGAAGGCAAAAGGAGAAGGGGATGGCAGAGGATGAGATGGCTAGATAGCATCACCAATGCAATGAATATGGACTTGAGCACACTCTGGGAGAAAGCACAGGACAGGAAGGCCTGGTGTGCTATGGTCCATGGGGTCATGAAGAGCCAGACATGACTGAACGACTGAACAATAGTCTTCAGACACATGTAGGAAGAAAGCCAGACTATGAAGCACATGGTCTTCGATGTCTATATACTAATGGGAAACAAACAGAACAAACTTGAACTCTTAATACAAGAGGGAAATTATGACTTGATAGGTGTAACTGAGACTTGGTGGGATGACTGTCATGACTGGAATACAGCAGTTGAAGGATATAACGTGTTCAAAAAGAACAGGAGGAACAGAAAGGGAGATGGGGCTGCACTATATGTGAAAAATAAATATCTCTGCACAGAAATACAGGAGGATGAGCTTTCAAATTTACAAACATTTCTTGCAAGAAGAAAAGGTGGAAGACAACAGAAGCTGCCAATGTGGCTTCACAAAAAGCTTAGAGATGACCTGAAAACAAAAAAGGACACATATAGGAAGTGGAAGGAAGGCCAAGCTACAAAGGAAGAGTGCAGGCAGGTAGCACAGAATTGCAGGGATGGTGTGAGGAAGGCTAAAGCTGAGAACGAACTGAGGTTAACAAGGGAGGCTAAAAGTAGGGATGGCAGAGAATTCCACCACGGATCACGGTGAGGCCGAATGCCACTGCATTCGGCCCCCCGAAATCTATGGCGGAATGGCCTGCCCCCCCCGCCCCCCCACAGATCCCCCCTGGGATGTGACTTACCTGGGGCGGATCTTCTGGGTGACTGCGGCTCCGGCGGCGGCTCCGGCGGCGGCAGCTGGTCTTCCGACCGGCTGCCGCCGCCACCATTTGCAGTTTTGTTTTTTTGTTGTTTTTTACAGAGACGTGATAGGCTACGTAAGTTTTTAGGTAGCCTAAAACGACTGGGTAAAAAAAAAAAAAGGTGTACGCAAATGGCAGCGGCTATGGCCGCCGCCATTTGCGTTCCTTAGTTTGGGCCATCTTAGTCTACGTAAATATTGATGTAGGCTAAGACGGCAAAAATAAGGGGAACGCAAATAGCGTCAGCGTAAAAAATATTTACGTAGACTAAGACAGCCCAAACTAAGGAACGCAAAGGGCGGCAGCCGTAGCTTCTGCCATTGGCGTACGTGGTTCCCCCCCCCCAGAAATCCAGCTGCGGATGGTTCTGGCCTGGCTGGGCCTGGCCGGCTGCTCCACGGAGCTGCCGTGGAGCACAACCAGCCTCGGAGGATTCCGGGGGGGAGGAACAGAGCACCTCCCCCCCCGTCGAGGATTCCGGGGGGAGGGACGGAATGCCTCCCCCCACACACCATAAACATAATCTGCGAAAGGTAAGTGACTTTTGTACATCCCTAGCTAAAAGCAACAAAAAGGCTTTCTTCAGCTACGTGCATAGTAAAAGACAGAGGAAATAAATGGTGGTTCAGCTATTAAATATGGATGGCAGAATGATAACAGATGACAAAGAAAAGGCAGAAGTGCTCAATTCCTACTTTTGTTCAGTCTTCTCCCAAAAGAGGGTCTATGACCCCCCCTTGCAAAGATGAAGTACAGGCTGAAGGGGCAGGATTGCAGCTTGAGAGAGATAGGCATATGGTCAAGGAACACCTAATTACTTTGAATGAGTTCAAATCTCCAGGGCCAGATGAACTGCACCCTGGAGTAATAAAGGAACTGTCAGAAAAACTCTCAGAACCACTGTCTATTCTCTTTGAGAAATCATGGAGGACGGGTGAAGTGCCAGATGACTGGAGGAGGGCTAATAGCCCTATCCTCAAAAAGGTTAAAAGGGAGGAACCTGGGAACTACAGACCAGTCAGTCTGATATCAGTCCCTGGGAAAATTCTGGAGCAGATGATAAAGCAATTCATCTGGAAGCACCTTGAAACAATGTAGTGATTACTCGATGCCAACATGGATTTGTCAAGAAGACAAATTTGTCAAGAAGACACTTGGAAGAAGCTGATTATCTAGATCCATTTCAATCAGGCTTCAGGCCTGGGTATAGGACAGAAACGGCCTTGGTCACTTTGGTGGATGATATGAGGAGGGCTTTCGATAGGGGTGAATGCTCCTTCCTTGTTCTCCTCAACTTCTCAGCAGCTTTTGATACCGTTGAGCATGGTATGGTCCTGGACCTCCTGGAGAGGATGGGCATGGAGACATCATTTTACTGTGGTTCTGGTCCTTCCTCTCCAGCAGGTACCAGAGGGTAGCACTGGGAGAGGAGGTGTTGGACCTGTGGCCGCTCACATATGGGGTGCCACAGGGTTCCATCCTCTCCCTGATGCTATTTAACATCTATGTGAAGCTGCTGGGGGCTATCATCAGGAGGTTTGGGGTGCGGTGTCATCTGTATGAAGATGACATGCAGCTCTATCGCTCTTTCAGATCGTCACCTGGGTTGGCCATGGAATCCCTGTCTAAATGTCTGGAGATGGTGAGTGGCTGGATGTGGAGGAATAAGCTGAAGCTGAACCCTGACAAGACCGAGGTACTTCTGGTGGGACACCAGAGGAGGTTGGGGGATGTTGACCTGGTGTTGAATGGGGAATGGCTACCATTGAAAGATCAGGTCTGCAGCCTGGGGGTCATTTTAGACTCCCAGCTGTCCATGGAGGCTCAGGTGTCAGCTGTGAGCCGGACAGTGTTGTATCAACGCCATCTGATATGGCGGATGCACCCCAACCTTCCTGACCATCTTCTCCCATTGGTAGTACATAGGGATGGAGAGTTCCGCCAGGGACCCCAATGGGGCTGGATTCCAAAGAATCGGGCCTCCAGAGTCCATGACGGAATGGGGCACTCACTTCCGCCTCCCTCCAGAATCTGTCTGGGCCTGCTCCTCCATGCAGCGATCCTGTCGAGCCGGCCGCCAGGTCCGCATCGGTAGCGATATGGCCAGCTGCCATTGCCATGCCGTATCGCTGGACTAACTCCGGATGCAAATGGCATAGTGGACTCCATTTGCGGCTGTAAAGCTGTTGTTGTTGTTGTTGTTCAGTTGTTCAGTCGTGTCCGACTCTTCGTGACCCCATGGACCATAGCACGCCAGGCCTTCCTGTCCTGCGCTCTCTCCCGGAGCGTGCTCAAGTTCATATTCATTGCATCCGTGATGCTATCTAGCCATCTCATCCTCTGCCGTCCCCTTCTCCTTTTGCCTTCAGTCTTTCCCAGCCATTTACATCTGCATTTAGGTTAATCTAACAGCTTTACGGCCACAAATGGCATCCACTATGGCATTTGCATCCCTGTTTTTTCACGTGATAGGTTACGCAAATATCTACATAAATATAATTTGCATAGCCTATTGCATGAAAAAACAAATGGTGTAGTGGATGTTTACCAAGATCAGCCTTGGATGGCCTTCTCTCTGTCCCATCAGCCAGGACAGCGAGGGTGGTGAGGACGAGGGAGACGGGCTTCTCTGTGGTGGCATCCACTCTGTGGAACTCCCTCCCTAGGGAACTCCGCTATGCCCACTCTTTATGAGCTTCCGCCATGCACTGAAAACCTGGTTATTCAGGCAGGCATTTGGGGTGGGTTTAGGTATTTTTAAATAATGTTTTAATGTATAATTTTACTGTTTTAAATTATACCATTGTACATCACCCAGAGTGGCCGGGTGACTGACCAGATGGCCGATTAAACAACCAAATAAATACATAAATAAATACATAAATAATCATGCAAGATGAATCTGACCTCATTTTTTGATCAAGTAACCTTCTTTGTGGACTATGGGAATGCTATAGACATAATATACCTCGACTTCAGCAAAGCTTTTGACAAAGTGCCCCATGATCTCCTGATGAGCAAACTAGCTCAAAGACAAAGTGGGCTAGATGAAACAATGGTCTGGTGGATCCACAGCTGGCTTCAGAATCGGACTCAAAGAGTGCTTATCAATGGGATCTTCTCAAACTGAGGAGGTAACGAGTGTTGAACCACAGGGCTCAGTCCTGGGCCCAGTGCTCTTCAACATTTGTATTAATAACTTGGAGGAAGAGGTGCAGGGAATGCTGATCATGGATGCAGATGACACAAAATTGGGCAGGATAGCTAATACTTTGGAAGACAGAAACAAAATTCAAAGTGATCTGGATAGACTGGAGCGCTGGGCAGAAAACAACAGAATGACATTGAATAGGGATAAATGCCAAGTTCTGCACCTAGGAAAAAGAAACCAAATGCACAGTTACAAGATGGTGGATATGTGGCTCAACAACACTACAAGCAAGAAGGATGTTGGAATTGTTGTCGATCACAAGCTGAATATGAGCAACAATGTGATGTGGCTGCAAACAAGACAAATGCTATTTTGGGCTGCATTGATAGAAGCATAGCTTCCAGATCCTGGGAAGTCCTAGTTCCCCTCTACGCAGCACTGGTTAGGCCTCATCTGGAGTACTGTGTCCAGTTCTGGGCACCACATTTTAAGAAGGATGCAGACAAACTAGGGAGGGTTCAGAGGAGGGCAACAAGGATGATCAGAGGACTGGAATCAAAGCCCTATGAAGAGAGATGGAAAGAACTGGGCATGTTTAGCCTTGAGAAGAGAAGACTGAGGGAAGATATGACAGCGCTCTACAAGGACTTGAAAGAGCGGAAGGCCAGGATCTCTTCTTGTTCACAGAGCGGAAGGCCAGGATCTCTTCTTGTTCATCCCAGAGTGCAGGACACTGAATAATGGGCTCCAGTGACAGGAGGCCAGATTCCGGCTGAACATCAGGAAAACATCCTGACTGTTAGAGCAATACGACAACAGAACCAATGACCTGGGGAGGTGGTGGGCTCTCCCACACTGGAGGCTTTCAAGACGAGGCTGGACAGCCATCTGTCAGGGATGCTCTGACTTAGATTCCTGCATTGAGCAGGGGGTTGGACTCGATGATCTTGTAGGCCCCTTCTAACCCTACTATTCTATGATTCTACAACCTGCAACATCATAGGTGTGGTTCAAGTATCAAGAGTTTTAGGGATGGCACTACAGTTGAAAGGGTCCCAGGATAAGTTGCCAGCTCTGTATCACATTGGTTCTCCCCCTGCCCCTGCTGCAAGGGAAAAGCCCAAGGCCAGGTGGCTACAGTGGCTATCATCTTCATTTTCCCTAAATGCCTTTGGGCCCTGTTGTAGCATCATCAAGTTTGCTATATGGGATGGTTAAAAAATTGGTCAAAGTTTTCTGAAATGGATTTACTTGATCCATACCTTCCATAAGTGAACACAGACCCAAGCACCATTTGCATTTGTAAATCAGTACATTTCTGAGCTTGCAACACATTCCACAAAAGCAAAAAAAAGAAGTTAATATGCATGCATTTGAAAATGTACAATGAAAATTGCATACATTTCTACAATGTACACAAACACAGGTTACTCAGTGGGGGCACACATGCAGAAATGTGTGCATTTGAAAAATGTGTGCAGAGAAAAAAATCTTGTCTGGAACTGGGATGGGATGAATTTGAGAGTGGAAAAGTGAGAACCTCAACAAGATCATCCCATCCCTATTCACTGTTAAGATCATCCCATCCCTATTCACTATCAAGAGAGCAATCCTATGGTCTCTGGAGAATGTCCCAGGGACCACAGATCCTTCAGAGTCCCCTGCTACAACCTCAGAATGGCGACTCCAAAATCTGATCTCTCCCCACTCCCCCCGCCCCCTTGCAGCCACCATGGAAAAAACTGTGGTGCCTGCAATTCAAGGTTGCAAATGTGGCCTCGGAGGACCTCAGGCAGGTCTGAAAGGGCTTAGTGCAGTGGGCAGGGATGGGAGGACAGGCTGGATTACAAAGAACCTTATGGCCTCTTCAGCTTCCACCCTGCCCCTGCCAGTGAGCCTCCCCTAGACAGGCTCAGAGTCCTGTCTAGAGGGAGGAGGGGAACAAATTGGGGGTTGGACTCGATGGTCTTATAGGCCCCTTCCAACCCTACTATTCTATGAAATGCAGGAAAAAATGGAAAGGTGAAAATTGCCTCCATTGCTCCTCCCGCCCTGCCAGCAGCAACCTGGCAGAGCATTGGAACCTCAGAAGCTTCTGAGATTGGAGGCTTCCACCCAACGAGGGCATAACCCATAGGATTGCACCCTAAAGGGAGCGATGGTACAAATATTGGCATCAGGTACAACATTAAACATTAAAAGCCTGTCAAAAGAGAAACTTTTTTTATCTTCGGAAAAATACAGATGCAATTCACGGACTCGACCTTGGGGGAGCTGGGGGTGGCGACGGCCGACAGGAAGCTCTGGCGTGGGCTGGTCCATGAAATCACGAAGAGTCGGAAGCGACTGAGCGAATAAACAACAACAATTCACGGAATATTCAGGACATATTTTGTCCCATATTCAGGACGGAAAGAACTTGAGCTTAACAAAATAAATGTGGGAGAAACAAACCAAAAAATGTGTCCATCCAAGGCCAGGACTTGGAGTGCTTTGTTCTGAATCCCTGTGTATTCAACCTTGTTTGTCCTTAATTAGAGCGGCTGCCTCTTTCTCTTGACAGGCTCCTCCTCTTTGACAGGCAGGTAGATCACGGTCCTCTGTATGCATCGAACATCTGTGCCTGCTACATTTGGCTGGTGCAGATGGGCGAGACATTCATTTCAGCTCATTTTTGATAAGAATTTACCCAAATGTGCCAAGATCTTCAGATTCAGGAGAGAAGGGAATTGTTGTTGTTGTTGTTTTTAAAGAATGCTAGAGAAAGGTGAAACTTTCACCTTTGAAATTGCCCATCCTGAAGTGCAAGCGGAAGATGGTGTGCATGTCTTTCCATGCCTTGGCATTCTTCAGCTAAAGGGACATCTGGGCAGAGAGCCACACGGAACTTTCCTACCAGGTGGCTATAGCTGTATGTAAAGGGCACAGATGAAATTAAGCATCACTAGTAGGCAGTGCATCTTTTCTGGGCAATTACACCTACCTTGTATTATCTAATGAGCTGTTACTGTGCCCTAATATAACATTTTAAGGAGCAGATTTTGTATCTTCCTATGGCTCCCCTTCTTCACATTTTGCTGCTCTGGGAAGATAATTGATTCGCCGGGCCAAATTCCCACATCCACTTCAGCCTTCGTTCTTCTACTGGATCTCTTGGCTTCTTCAGAATATTTTCCTGCTTCAAAATGGGGGTGGGGGGGTGTTGCTGTTTCAAAGTAGAAATGAGGAACTGGTGTTTTTGTTGATAACATGCCGTGCCTTGAAAGGAAAAGGTCAGCTCAGCAATCTATTCTCAAGTGGCAACCTGGCGATAATAATACATTTACTTTCACTGCAAAATGGCAAGGTAAAAAAATCTGTGAGAGCATTGCCTTTCCCAACATATAAAGCCTGAGTCATATGCAGGCAGTCTTGAGAATCAAAGGTTTGGCCCAGATTTCCTCACTCTCGGAGGCCCTGACCTAAGTGGGACTATGTATGCTTTCGTTCCAGAACCATCCAGTAACATCTACAGAAAAAGGCTGCATGTAACATTGCCTGCTGTGATTGGTGGACAGTGTGAAGCCTCTGGATTGGACAGCCCAAGGATTGGACACCCTCTCTTTTCCCTCTTGCCTGGTGATGTTCATAGATTGAAGGATGACTAGGTGGAGGGCAGGGGGACATTTCTCAAGAAACAAGAAGTAGGTAGCAGCCTAGTTTGCCAGTTTTGAAAGACCTGCATTTCCTGTTGTTGCATTCGCGTTGGCCCTATGCAGAAGGTCACCTCACATGCTTCACAGACAATGAGAATTGCGTGAGGGGGAGGAGGAGAATACAGATGAGCCTGTTGGTTGCACCCTCTCTGTCACGTATGACTGGATTTTTTGTTACGTTGGTTTTAACTTTGTAGACCACCTAGAGTATTTATGTATAGGCAGGTGATAAACTGAATAAATAAATAACAAAATATACGGATGGGAAAATCAGTGAGGCTTGAGCTCACCGGAGTTCTCAGTGTTCCACCCTGAAGCTCGGTCTGCATCATTTCCATTCCCAAATGTGAGCTTTGTTGTTGTTCAAATGGGGAAAAAAATGTGCACCCAAATGTACATTTTTCTGATGAATGCATTTTGCAATTCCAGGCTTAGGAATATGCAAGTTTTGCTCAAAAAATGCACTCACATTCACATTTGGGCATGGCTTCTTCCCTTCGTGGAGGCACAGCCCACTGGGTCTTTCTCTCTCTCTCTCTCTGGCAGGGCTGGTAGTAAATATTTGCTATCTGAGGAGGCGACATAAGGCAGGCACTCATTCTTCTCCTCCCTTTCTCACAGGTGTCAGACTTGGGGGTGTGAGAGGTCTGGAATACATGCTCTCTCCTCCCACAGTTTTTTTGCCGGAATGAGTGATCGATATTGTTCATTTTTCCTCATTTAATTCTCTCCCCACACCCACTAAATATTTTTATTCAGCGTTATTATAATCATGCCATTGGTAGGGATGTCAGACGAATCTGTTTGGGAGTGGAGCTTTCACTGGCTTGGCCTCAAGGGATTTGTTCTTTTTTCCGCTAACTGGAGCAACTTGGTCTGCAGCCAGTCAGGCCAGTGAATGAATTTCTGTATTTTTCAATTTGCACAAATTACAGCCACAATTTGTGCAGATTTGTGCAAATTGTGGAAATGTCAGCCACAATTTGCACAAATCTCTATTTGTGCAAATTGCAGCCTGACCCAAGCCACAAAAAGTTCTTGGAATTCAGGGGAAACCCATAGCTTGGCATGCAAATGCAAGCTGACTCAGGCAGGCAGCAGAACTGGATTTCCAAACGATGGAGATCCCTAACCATTAGTCACATCATAATCCCCATGAGACTCTGTCTGTCTGTCTGTCTGTCTGTCTCTCTCTCTCTCTCACAGACACACACACACATACACACGCACACATGTGTACACAAAGAAAAATAGATGTTTTCCCTTTGCAGCACCAGCTGGTAGCTCATTGTTTATATTCAGATAAATGTCTTGATAGGCAGGGATAGGCGAATGAGCTCTGTTCGAGCTCATGATGATTCTCCAAACGTTGGCTTGTTGCTCATCTTGCACCTGATTTACATTCGTATTTACAATCGCTGCTCGTTTTGCACAAACAGGAAAATTTGTGTTTGTCAATGTGAAAGCCGTATAAAAATCCCTAAATTTGAGCAAATTTCTGAAGTTGCGCAAATTTCTCCCTTAGATTAAAGTGGGGCTGATTTAGAAATGTGCTCAAATCTAGCAGAGAAAGTTGTAGAAATGGAATGTGAGCACATGTTCAGTGAATTGTGAACACTGTCAGAAGATGCATTCTCATACTCGCATTCACGTTCAGGGTTGCAATCAGGACAGGCTCACATGTTTCACAAGCAGAAGCAAAATTCTCATAGATTCCCATTGATAGGGCAAGAGGAGGGAAGTAATGGAGGTGGAGAAGGCAGGGATTTCTGTTTGTGAAATCCAGCCCTTTTAGAGCACAACAGCCTCCCAACCCCCTACTCTCAGCTCAGCTTGCCTTTGCAAGTCAAAATGGGGGACTGTTCCTGAAACACAGGAACTTTATCTGTGGTTTTTTGTTTGTGCATTTGTTTGTTTTCCCCCATTGTAAATCCCACCATAATTTGCAGAAATTGGGCTTATAGTGGGGCTTACTGTGGGTGCGTGGGGGGACCTCCCACCCTGCCCTGCCATTGCACAATCACCCCTATCTCCCTGCTGCCGTCAGCCCCCACCATGGATCGCCTCAGCATGTCAGAAAGGTCAGGTGGTGGGCTTTCTGGGCTGGGGGCTGATGGAGGCAAGGAGAGAGGGATGGTTGCATGCTGCCAGGGGCAGGAGGATGAGAGGAGAGCACCATAATGCTCCTGTTTCATCTCCATGCTGCTGTTGTGCTGTGGCAGTGGCTCCATGGCAGCAGGAGGATGAGAGGGGAGTGCCATTAGTGTGCTCCCCTGTCATCCTCCTACTTCCACTGCCACACTGCTGCTGCACAACCAAAACTCCACCAGCTGGCCTGACTCAGTGCAGGCCCAGTCAGTCCAGCTGGTGGATGTCAAGTTGGAGTCCAGGGGGCTGAGCTGGTGAAAGTTTGCTGAGCTCCAACCCCAAATGGATTCTTCCAACATCTCTAGGTGAAACTTAGGTTCTTTGTTCCATCCCTCCCTGCTTCTCTCCCCCACATGCTCCCTGGAAGTGTCAAACTGCCTCAAGTAATGGCAGGTGATGATCAATACAAGCTTCTCCTTCCATGGAAGAAAGGATATATCTTCCGTGCACGGGTCCTAGGAAGGTTGTGGAAAGCTTTCTGAAAAAGTGCAGTGAGCACAGGAAGTTAAGCCAGTAAACATTTGATTGTACAACCTTGCCTACCCCATTCCAGGTTAAACCACCAAGACATAGCAAACCAGACTGAACATGATACTGGGTGACTGCACACAACATTTATTCTGGTTTTATAACAATTCCTTTGATGTAGTTTAAAAGTATTTATGTGTGTGTGTGTGTGTGTGGGGGGGTTATTCAGAGAAGCTGGAGAAAGTTGTTCCAGTCATGGCAGACTGTGTTGTGTCTGTATTTTGGTTGTTAGGATAACACATATTAACTGGTAGATGATAATGACCCATCAAGTAATTTCAAAATTAATGTAATGTTAATGTTGGTTCTTGCTCATTGGGCAATTCTGCACTCAGTTCTTAAGTGTTATAACAGAGTCAGCTCCCACGAAATGCTGCAGCACAAAAACACTCTCGCCATGTGGATAACACCATTGTGATCAGAGGGAGTAGTTTAACCAGAAAACTAAGCTCCTAGATCTTGCAGCAGCTAGCAATGCCCTTGGTTCCCATCACTTAATTCCTCCACAAATCCCCCAATGTAGCATCACTCTGGAATGATGCTATATTGGGGGCATTATGGGAGGATTGCAATTATGGCATCCAGCCCCATGGTGCTCCTCTCAGAAGGGCTGGCCCTCACATGAAGCATGGTGAGGTGCCCATATCAGGTGGCAGAGTTGGAGGAGTGGCAAACTGTGCTGCTCCCTCCTGCCCCCACCAGGAGAGCCCACTGCCACCACCACCCAACACCTCTATCAGGCACTCTAGAGAGCCTTGCCGGCTGCTCTCCTGCCATGGTATTTGCTTCAGTGAGAGAGCAACTGGCGGAGCTCTCTGGAGCAGCCACCCAGCTTCTGTTTATCTTGCCATGCCCTCTTCCCCTCGGTCTTTCCTTTGCTGCCAGCATGTCAGGTCTATGGAGAGCCACATGGCCAGAATAAGTTGTTGCAGGCTCTGGTGAGACCCAGGTGGGCTCTGGTGAGAACACCGCATCTACTTTTTCTGGCCATGGGGATCTCCAAAGAGCCGACGCAGAGGCAGCAAAAGGAAAGGGAAAGAATGGTGTGATGCAGTGGCAGCAGGGGGCTCAATGTGGCAGCAGTGTGGGTTCTCTCCCACCTCAGGCAGCAAGAGAGCGTGTGCCAGGGCTGCCTGCCAGGCAATCCATTCCTCCCCCCTGGAATCCTCTGGAGCAGCTCTGCTCCAGGAGGATTCCGTAGAGCCACACACCGGCTCCGTACTTCTGGCAATATGGTAATGGTGGCCACCATTACCGTATTGCCAGCGGTATGGAGCCGGTGTGCCATTCCACCTGAAATCCTCCTGGAGTGGTGGTAAGTGATCCCTTCTGCCACAGATTCTGGAGGCCAGATTCCAAAGAATCCGGCTTCATTTGAGTCCACGGCAGAATTCTTTAACATCCTTATGGATGGGCCACTCCGATGGGGAGCCCACCAGAGAGTCCAGGGCTTCAAAATAAATGGGTTTTCTGCTTCATCTGAGCACCACATCTACATTTTATGGCCGTACAGTTTAAGCTTTGCAACACAGCATGAGAGGCCATGAACAATTTCTTCCTCCCATACAACCGTAGGGAATTCCCTTGTCACTGTTGTCGCTCACTAGCATCTGGTTGCCAAAGCATTTGGTGTCGTCTCAACTGCTGACCCTTTCCTTGGCATGCAAATGAGTGTGCATTTGCATAAGCAATAAAACGTGTAATTAAAATCACCAACACATTAAAGTCATGTCAAAATCTCCAGGAATACTACCGCCTTTGGGCAAACAGGAAGCAGCCGAAAAACACCCAGGTCTAACAAGACACCAGTCATTAAAAGCCAATTAACCATGGCTATTAGTTGTCCATTATCAGCCCTGACGAGTGTAAATAAAATATATTAATTGCTATAGACCTTTCTGTTGACTGCGAGATAAATCCATAAATATTTCTAGGTCTATTAATGGTGGTTAAACTTTCCACTTGTGTATTCACTCTTCAAAACACTCCCTGATACCTTGTAAATATGGAGCAATGATATTTAAAAATCTCTAGATTCTGGGGAAACTGGTGGTGATGACCAAGGATGAATGGACTGTGTAAAATTCACTCTGTATTTCATGGATGATCAAGAACCTTTTGTCCCATTGTCCACACACAGAGGGATGCGATGGGGGGTGGGATGTGGAAAAATACAGAAATAATTATGTCAGGGGTTTCATAACACAGCCAAGCTGCCAGCCCTGCTTGTGCTCTCCTGGACACGCTCAACGAGCCTCTGTGTTTGCCGCGACCCTCTCGCCAAGGGGCCCTGTGCGCAGCGGGCGCTCTCGTGCTACTCTTGAGAGTTGTCAAAACACTGGCAGCTCTCAAAAGCAGGGGAGAAAGATGGATCCCTGCGTGGAGCTGGGAAAGTGCCCCATTTCTTCTGAGGAAGCGAGGGTGCTGGGTATGGGGAGGGGTGGGAGGAGGCACCCTCAGAAGAAACGGGGCACAACATTTTTTTAACGTCTTCATTCCGTTCTTGCCCAGAATGAAGACATTTCTAAAAAAATACGAGAGGCGGGATGGAGTGGGCATGGGGAAGACCCAAAGGGGTCCCTACCACTAGGACATCCTCTCTCCCCCTGCCACACTGCCTTCTCCCCCAAAAAAGGCATTGCCCCCCAGCTTGCCTTTCAAAAGGCTGGCAGCAAGAGGGATCTTTCAGCCGGGCAGGGCAGAAGTGCCTTTTTTTTCAGGTGAAGTCCACTTCCACACCAAGGACTGGCTTGCCCCCACAGTCCTTGGGAGGAGCCCCCTCCATTTTCCTGAGGAGCACGTTGAAAATCTAATGTAAGTGAATGGACCAATTCACTTACATTAGATTTTCAAGGTGCTCCTTGCAAAACTTTGTGGTGGGGGGAATCCTGTTCTCCCAAGAACCCATGGCAGAGGGGAGTGGGATTCCTCCCACCCCCAATTTTTGCAAGGATCACTTTGAAATGGAGCCCCACCGCTGCCTGTATTTTGCACAGATGGGGCCTTTACTGCCCTATGTCTGCAATATTACATTTGCAGAAGTTCCCTAGGTGCCATTTTTTTCCTGCAAAATGGCAACCATGGGAACGGCGCTTGGTGAGGGCTCAGGGTAGGTGAAGATGGCTCAGCAAGCATGGGGGGGCATGAGTGGGGGCAGTGGCTCGATGGACACAGCCCAAAGACGCAGGGTGGGGTGGATGCGTTGGGCTCTCAGATTGAGCCAAGCGTCCACACCATCCCTACCACCATAAGGTCTTGCATTCCAATGGATGGAGAGTTCTATGGCTGGCTTTGAGCCAACCAATTAGCTGACATCTGGAAAGACTCCTCTTGGCCACCATTACCCTGCTCTCTCTCCAGCAACTTTGGTAGCTCCACCACCCCTCCCCGCTCTTCCT
Source organism: Heloderma suspectum (assembly GCF_057233095.1). Taxonomy (NCBI): domain Eukaryota; kingdom Metazoa; phylum Chordata; class Lepidosauria; order Squamata; family Helodermatidae; genus Heloderma; species Heloderma suspectum. Next base: position 10,865,576 of record NC_139461.1, read on the forward strand.
CATCTGACTCTGAATCTCTCCCCACATCTTCTTGGATTGCAGCAGAGATGTTGGGCCCAATCCTTACACCCAGTAGCAATCACTGGTATGAGACCCTTGTGAATGAGTACTGAAGCTCATACCCTGTCAAATACTGCCCTTGTCAGGAGCAATTCTGGTGAACACATATGCATGAGAATCACTTGAGGAAAGAAATGCATGTGACCTAGTTATAATTGTGCCCACCAGAGGCTTGAATCAGAATAACAGATTTTATTTATTATTATTATTATTATTATTATTATTATTATTATTATTTTAATTACACTACATGTGTGGCTTACTTAGTGCCAGGGTGTTTCTTATCAGCAACAGCTGTGATGTAAATGACCACTTTTAATAATGAACTTGTCATGATCAGTACTTTCTGCACTGAATTTCCTTCTGACTTCCCTGTTCTCAATTCCCCACCACCACCACCACTACCACCACCATATGTACGACATTAAAAAAAGAAGCAAAACTCTCCATAATACTCCATCTATCTGATGAAGTCCATGGAAGATTATGCCAGAATAAATTTGTTCGGTGTTTTTTTTTAATGGGTCTCACAGGATTCTTAGTTTTCTTTGAAATATAATCCATCTATTTATCTACCCATCCATCTATCCACAAGTAGGGGCTGCAAAAACTAAAACAAAAATCTTGCAGTATGGAGTGCTCTTTGTTCACTATTCCAGTCAATCAACCATGTCCTCCTCCAGGATTCCACCCACCACCACCAGTTTCCCCCAAAGAATCACTCAGCATTCTCTGTCCACTGAGCATTCTCAGACCTCACTGAACTGTTTTAAGGTTTCCCTCTCTTAGGGTGTGTGTGCCCTAATGGTGTTTTTTGTTTGTTTGCTTGTTTGTTTGGTACCTCTGCAAACCTTTATGTTCTGCCAACCCTGCGGATTCCTCCTTCTTGTGTGTGGATTTTGGCGATGCAAAGATCTGTGCTTTTAAGGATCCACATTTTCATTCACAATCCACTGGGCAATAAATTGTCTTTGGTGAACCTTTGATGCCTTCACATGGTTTATACCTGCAGAGTTTGGGGAACACTGAGAAACCCCGCATTGCATGTATACTACAGTCACTCTTGATTTTACCTGTGCTAACATTCGAGACAAATTGAGAAGGTTCAAGCAGCACGCTTGCAGAAATGTAGAGTGACATTAATTGCATTTAATTAGGATTAGCAAAATTCCTCTTGGAGGGTTCATCATCTCCAAGATCTACACATAATAAGAAACTGATGTGTCTCTAACCAGACAGGGAACATACAGAAATTTGCAGTGCAGCGATTCACCTCTGCAAAGCTAAGCACATATTTATGGATTTCCCTCATTTGAGCTCAAATGTTAATTTCCTTGTGGAATCGCAACAAATCTCTTCATCTTATTCACCTCTGAAAGACCCAAGAGATCTCAGAGGAAGGCAAACATGTTTTGCTTGTGGCATTTCATGCTAGATACATTTTCATAGTGGAAAAATCGTTACATTGGCAGTTAATTTCTGCTTTGCTCACCTTTGATTGAAGGTAAAGACATTTTGTTAGGAATTAAATCCCCTCCCCTATCGGAGGCAATTAAAGCCCCCCCCCCCAGCATCCCTTCTTATCTAATTAATGCAGAATGTCAAATAGGAAATCAGCAAGTTGGGCAGAGAAAAAAATTACAACCTCTCGGAAAAATTAATTAGCTTTTCATTAAGAATGTAAAGTGCAGGAGTATCTGGCTGAGAGAAAATGTTAATAATCATGCACTGTTCTTTGAACGATAATTAAAATGTGGAGTTCAAATGTGAGAAAAGAAATTAGGAAGTGCCCTGATACCTAGAGGAAAGGTGGCTGAAGCTACAATAAAACATTAATATTAATAATAATAATAATAATAATAATAATAATAATACACTACAGGTTGTGGGAAAGATATTCTAAATGAAATGGGATCAAATTAGCTCTTATTTTAATCCAGCAATGGCCTTGATTTAGAAAGCTGCTTCAATTTTCCTTGATGTGTGTGTTAAGAATCTGCTTATTCATGCCTGTCTACTTCATCTGAGCATTTTCAAAATTCTTCCTCTTTGTTTAGTGTTGGGCAACTCCCCTTGCCCAGCTCAGTTCAAGAGTGGGCTTGGCAAACCAAGCCAGTATCCACTAGGAATGGGGGAATGAGCAATGTTTGAGATCACTAGGATTCCCCAAATATTGTCTCGCCATTCATCTTGGTCCAGTTCCCATTCACATTTGCGATCACCGCTTGCTCTAAGCAAACAGGAAAATTGTGCAAAATGAGCAGTGATCAATCATGGAATTCATGCAAATTTCCCCAAATTTGCACACATTTTCTAATTTGCACAACTTTCTTCCATGAACTAAAGTGATTTGTTTCAGTCTGCAGGAGAAATTTGTGCAAATTAGGAAAGCTGTGCAAAATCACACTAGGTAAATTTGCACAAATCAAACACGAACATGTGTCTGGCAATTTGTGGACATGTGCTCGTGGTCCTGTACATGTCTACTCAAATGTAAGCTCTGTTGGATTTAATGGGACTTATTCCCAGATGAGCACATATAGGATTGAAGCTTTATTTAACTAACTAAGGATGTAATCTCCCAAACCCATAGGCTTCCAATGCCCTACTGAGCTGCTGTCGGAGGAGCGATGGAGGCAATTTTTGTCTCTCCATCCTTCATGTTTTGCTTGTTCAATAGACAGGCCTCTGAGCCTATCTAGAGAGGGCATGCTGGCAGGGATGGGACTGGGGTTGGAGAGACAATAGGATTACTCACATCCATTTGTGACCTCATATTACAGGCACCATGGTTCTTTCTGTGGCAGCTGTGATTGGATACTGGAGTCCCCCTTCTGAGGTTGTAGCAGTGTCTACTGTCTCAGAGGCGGGGAGGGAGGACTCTGAAGAATCCTATGGTCCCTAGGACCCTCTCCCGGGACCATAAGATCACTCTCTAAAACTTAATTACTTAATTACTGCACCATTCCCAATGTATTTATTTATTATTTATTTATTACATCTCTACGTATACCACCCAATAGCCAAAGTTTGGGATGAGACAAACATCATATTTGAAAAAATGAGAAGTGGAGATAAACAGAAATAGACAGATTCTTCCATCCCTACCTTTCTCCACCATCTAATTGGGAAAAGAGGATGCCTTCCTCCTATTCCTTCTTCATCTAATGTATCATTTTGAAGACCTCCCAGAAGAGCTCTTTTGGAGTCGCATGGAAGTGTAGAAATCAGAAAAATAAATGAAAGAATTCGGCACAGCCCCTAGCACCAAGTTATTTCTCTAAAGAAGTCTCAAGTATAAGTTGTAACAGGTTCCAGGGCTTCACAACTCACCATACACAGGTAGCAAAGTTGTGGAGAGTCATTTTGGCAATGTTCATGTGGGTACGAAAGGGGAAGCCATGTCATTCCCTGACATCTCAGTGACTGGCTGCTGCCATTTTTTTTCTTCAGAATCCTGTTAAGATTGAGGGCTGGAAGCATTACCCTCACTCTTCATTGCATCAGAAAGGTACCAGAGGCAATGAGCCTATGTACACCAGTTGCTGGGGGACATGGGTGGGAGGGTGCTGTTGCGCTCATGCCCTGCTTGTGGGCTTCCCATTGGCATGTGGTTGGCCACTATGGGAACAGAATGCTGGACTAGATGGACCCTTGGTCTGAACCAGCAGGGCTCTTCTTATGCTCTTTTGTTCTTACCAGATCACATAGTGTTGTCCTGAAACCAGTCCAAAGAGGTCAGTGTTTCTTGCCCTCACTCTTTCTGCTGCTCTACCAGGGCCATGAAATATATGGCAGCCAAAAACATGAGTTCAGGTGAGATTGCAATAACTCCCCACACACACACCCCAAAAAGTACTGTTGAAATAACTTTTTTTGTCTTTATCCTAGCTGCTGCTCTCGCAAATATAATTCAGAAGATAGCTTGAGCACTTGGCTGGGAAGTCTTTACTGCAGAGTCTTTTGGAAACTGGACTTTACTATCTCATCATACTCCGAGATTGGAAAGGAGTTCCATAAAGCTGTTATTGGGGGAAGGAAGTGGGCTGTTCTGAACGTCACATGCAGAGGTGTAAAATAAGGGGAGTTACTGCTGTGCCATTACACTTTATGATACAATTTCAGGATCCTCCTAATGGTTAGGCACTGAGGAATGCAAATGTATCCTTTTGGAGACCTTTTGTTTAATTTCTGCATCAGAGGACAGGTGCTGAATAGCAAAATGTATCTTCTAAAAGTGAACATGTTGAGATGGAATGCAGTGGGGCAAATGTTCTCAAGTAAATTATCTTAGCATGGTTTGCTAAAATGTGAGTCTCTCCTCTTATCTATTTTCAATTAATTCTGACATGTTGCTGAATTTTACATTTTAGTGAAATTTCATTGAAGTTCTCATGTGGAAATATCCAGGAAGGACTGGAATCCAGAGGGTCACCAAATGCCAAAGGTGAAGGCTCCAATCTTCTGCTGGCACGCACACGCACACACACACGCACCACAAATACTTACATTATTACTTAACATTTACTTAGCTTGTCAGATTCTAGAAGCAGAGGCTGAACAGGAAAAGCCAAGTAGGTTCTCAGTTTGTTGGAACCTGGGACCTGCATTGAACTTTGCTTAGAAACAGCACCTCAGAAGAGCAAAAACAACACCACAGGCACAACCACTTCAACCACCATGCTAAAGGCATGATCCTGTGCATGTGTAGATAGGGAAAAAAGTCCTACAACTCCCAACATACCAGAAAAAAGTCTTACAACTGCCAGCATTCTCCAGCCGGCATGGGGAATGCTGGATGTGGAATGTTCGGAGTTGTAGGACTTTGTTTTCTGTCTAAACATGCATAGGATTGAATCTTAAATTGGCTCCATCAGTCTTCCTTCCTTCCTTCCTTCCTTCCTTCCTTCCTTCCTTCCTTCCTTCCTTCTTTTCAACTTCCACCCTTCCTTCCTTCCTTCCTTTCATCATCCTGCTTTTCAAGATAGAAAACCTTCCAAGGTGTCTTAGAAGTAACATCAAAATATATTTATAAAACCACAATAAACAGTAATGACATAGAATAAGTCACTGGGATATTTCCCACAGGGCAGCTGGTGGTAGATGGCCTTGTGGAGTGAGGGGAATGTCCAGTTGGAAGAGGAGCAGGTTCCAGGTGTCCTCCTCCCCTGCCTGAGTCTCCTGGGATATTTCCCACAGGGCAGCTGGTAGTAGATGGCCCTGTAGGGAGAGGAGATTCCAGCCTCCCTCCCATTGGTTATCATACAGAACACAGAAAGCACATGGATGAAGTTAACAAGAGAGCTTACAGACTAGGGTGATCCTCCCCCCTCTTGTGGGGGCAATGGAGTGACACTTGGCTGGCCTTTGAAACCAGTGCTTCCCTTGAAGAGCCTTTTCCAGCCACGTTGAGCACCATTTTTTCTTAGTAGAAAGGTGGGGTACACATTTAATTAATTAATTAATTAATTCCAGGTAGTGCGGCATCCTGCCACCCATCCCTTCATTGCAGTGTGGCACTGACCCGGTGCCCATTTGGGGTCAGAGCAGGAATTTTGGGGGATGTTTCTCATCAGTGGCCCAGAGAACACCCCCCCCACCACCACCCCCTACACACACACTCCACACTGTGAAACAAATCTTTGTATGACTGGCCATTGACTCTGGCTGATTGGCTTGAAGAACTGGCCACAACTTTCAGGTAATGCAGGCAGGGAGGGGGATAAAGATAAGCTGTCCTGGTGAACATTCAGGGGCACCTGCATGGTGAAGGGACATTGAACCTTCATTGCCAGCCTGCTCAAGGGGACATGGGAGGTGCAGAATGATGCCCTTTGGTCTTTGGTTTCATCCCTCCAAATGCTGGCCAGCATGGGTGGGATGCAGCATGGAGATGCCCCTCTTGCATTGCCTTTAAGGAAAGCCCACAAAGAAAGGCACAGATCCATTAACTATCTGATCTGGCGCTCATAGCCTTGGTGGTGTTGCCCAAATGGGGAGGTGCTGGGAAGCTCTCTGAGCCTTCTCTTCAGGTTAGGGATATCCACAGGGAACAGTTAAATTAGGGATTTATCTTGTTGCAGGTCCTTATCATTGAGTCAATAAGGTTGTGTGACCATTTATCCCCAACTCTTCTCTCATCCTTATTCTGGGCTGTGGAGGCCAACTAAAGATGAACAGAACACTGGGGAAAGACAAAGTCCAGGCTTGTGAAACATAAGAGTAACATCAGTCCACATCAATAAAGCCAATGGCCTGGACTGGCTGTAGAGGCAAACTCCCAATACAGATTTCCAGGATAAAACTCGAGAATCCCTTACCTTATGCCAACCAGTGGGCCATATGAAATGCAATATAAACAGTGAACTGGAACGACTTCAGTAGCCATCTGTGAGCTAATCTGCTGCCTCTGCTATTGTGTTTTCATACTACAGCCAGTGCTGACAATACAAAGAGTTCAGCTTTTCCCTTGAGCCGTTTCCTTTCCCCTCTCTTCATGGAAATGGTTACTAAACGATGTGATACTACAAATGCCAATTTAGAATAAAGGAAAAATCAGAGCACTTGGAAGGAACCCAGAAGATGGTGACTATTATCAGCCTGGATTTTCTTTGGGGCCTTCCTTCTTTAAAGGGGATTCTTTAAAATAGCTTTCAGAGAACTCTGGAAGATACGTCTGATGCATTCAATAACTGGTGGGTGAAATGTATTGGGCTTCCTTAAGAATAGAGTTATTTTTCTAGCATCCTGAGATGTGCTCTCTCTTTGTGGATTTCTAGTAAATGCTTTCTAGTTTATTCATACTCATGAAAATGTATTTGGATTTGGGGGCACATGTCTCCTAATCCATGCATTTATGTATGCTTGCCCGATACACACATTTCCTAATATAATGTATTTTAAGACATAATTTTCACTAATATATACATTTTGTATGCATCTTTTGACTGGAGAACTCCATTGCAACATTTGAAGAAGTGAAGGATATCGAAGTTTCAGTTTGCACAATGGTTTGAAAGAGTGAAATTCAGATCATTTGTATTAAAATGCGAACCAAACAAATTTCTTCCCCATCCCTAGCCATGCTCCAGTGGGCAGTCCTCATGCACAGGGCTCATTGCCATGAACGGAATCCATGCAGGCTGTTCTCCAAGCTGTGAGCATTTTCTTAAGCATGGGCTGGAGGCTCTTGCTCTTCTTCCCCTTGTGGTTAAGTGTCCTGCTTCCAATTCATTTCCCTCTCCAGGCCTTCCTGTTTGTAAGTATTGCTATGGTAAGAGTTGGAAAATCTGGACTCACATTTTTTTTATCCAAAGTCATGGGATATATAAGTTATGTTCATTGTACTCAAAAACAGTTTTGCATTCTGGGGGGCCTCTGTGCTCACTGCCTGAGGAGGAGATCCATCTATTATTGTGTTGTCTGAAGTGAATAGTCTTGAAAATCTATTTGAAGTTAAGAAATGGCTAACAGAGAGAGGGAAGGGTTGCCAATTGAAGCTAGGGATGCTGGAGAAATTTGAGATGGATGAAAATGAGCTTGGATTTCTAAAAATCTGACCTCCAGAATCTGCTGTGGAGTGGCCCCCTCAGGCCACACAGAGTCCGTGGACTTTTGGATTATTATTATTTTTTTACTTTCCCAAAATTTACACATATTTATTCTTAGGAAAATACACACACTTCTGCTGAGGAAAGGTTGAATGGAATGGGAGACAATACACTAAGGGAGTAATCCTATGGTCCACCACTAGACACCGTCTAGAGGGCCATAGGATATGCTCATTTCCAGGAACCAACCTCGGAGCCCGCGCCCCGAGGTCTGTTCCCAGAAAACCGATTTCCCCCCTAGTCTGTGCTGCATCCAAGGCAGTGCGGAGAAGCCCCATCCTCCAGGCTCAGAGAAGGAGCGGGGAGCGGCTGAAAAGGGGCGGGGCTGGGGGCGTTCCGGGGTGGGGAGAGCAGAACTGCCTGTACGACATCCTATGTGTCGTACAGCAGTCTCCTCTCCAGCTTGGACCCTGCAGCTAGACAGCCGAAAATAACTGTCTAGCAAAAAATAGCAAGGCAGAAGACCCATGGAGGGAACAATCCCCCTGTGCCTCTCCTGCCTTGCTTTGGATAGCCAGTCACCTCTGAGGTCAGAGTTAGGATTGCGCCCTTAATGTTATGTACTGAAGAAAATTATGTAAATTCCTACACAACCTCTTACATAATTATTTTCGTATTTTTCTGCATGAAGGGGGGAGTGCATCTATCTCTGAGCAGACGACTGAACAAAAGGTGCCTGACAATCGGCAAAACACAGACAGAGCAGATTTTACACAGTTCATACATCCCTAATTGATGCATTTTTTGGCATGATCTACCACTCTCTGGCATTGCTTTCTTTCAGACAGCCTCTGCTGGGGGTAGAAAGCTCTTACTAAATTTTAAAACTGGTGGTGTGCCTGGGCACCATATTGGGGAACCCAGACATAAATCACCATAAGGAAGTTCTGGGAAGGAAAGTTTACTGTCCTCTCCTTCCCCAAGAACCCCCCTGTTTTGCTGCCCACAAATAAGGTGGAGAAACCCCCCATAGGTTTTCCCTACGTTCTTCAATTTAAGCCGAAATTTTGCAACAAGAAGCTCATGATCTGAGCCACAGTCAGTTCCAGGTCTTGTTTTTACTGACTGTATATAGAGCTTCTCCATCTTTGGCTGCAAAGGACATAATCAATCTGATTTCGATATTGACCATCTGGTGATGTCCATGTGTAGAGTCGCCTCTTGTGCTGTTGGAAAAGAGTGTTTGCTATGATCAGCGTGTTCTCTTGGCAAAACTCTATTAGCCTTTGTCCTGCTTCATTTTGTACACCAAGGCCATGCTTGCCTGTTATCCCAGTGATTTCTTGGCTTCCTACTTTGGCATTCCAATCCCCTATGATGAAGAGGACATCTTTTTTTGGTGTTAGTTCTAGAAGGTGTCGTAGGTCTTCATAGAACCAATCAACCTCAGCTTTTTCGGCCTCAGTGGTTGGGGCATAGACTGGAATTACTGTGATGTTGAATGGTTTGCCTTGGATTCGTACTGAAATCATTCTATCATTTTTGAGATTGTACCCCAGTACTGCTTTTCCCACCCTTTTGTTGACTATGAGTGCTACTCCATTTCTTCTAAGGGACTCTTGCCCACAGTAGTAGATATGATGGTCACCTGAATTAAATTTGCCTATGCTTGTCCATTTTAGTTCGCTGATTCCCAAGATGTCAATGTTCAATCTTGCCATCTCATGTTTGACCACCTCCAGCTTACCTTGATTCACTGATCTTACATTCCCGGTTCCCAAACAATATTGTTCTTTACAGCATCGGACTTTCTTTTCACCACCAGACACATCCGAAGCTGAGTGTCCTTTTGGCTTTGGCCCAGCTGCTTCACTCTTTCTGGTGCTACTTGGAAATTCCCTCTGCTCTTCCCCAATAGTATATCGGACACCTTCCAACCTGAGGGGCTCATCTTCCAGGGTCATATCTTTTCGCCTTGTGATACGTTCCATGGGGTTTTCTTGGCAAGAATAGGGATGTACGAAACTCACTTACCTTTTTGTGGAATCTTTCACGGTGGGGGGGAGGTGCTCCATCCCTGCCCCTGGAATCCTCAACGGGGGGAGGCAATCCAGTCCTCCCCCCCAGAATCCTCGATGGTCGGCAGATTCGGTGGCAGCGGCTCCAGCAGCGGCTCCGGCGGCTGGTCTCCTGGCCAGTCATGGCCAGGCTGCTGCCGCCGCCATTGCCGTCTTTGCAGCCGTGATAGGCTACTTAAGAATTTATGTAGCCTATCACGGCTAACCCCCCCCCCAAAAAAACCCAGCATATGCAAATGGCAGCAGCTACTGCGACCGCCATTTGCATTCCCTATTTTTCACCAATTTATCTTATGTAAATATTTTTGTTTGCTATGTACAGTGTTTGTTATGTACAGTGAGTTGTCTTGGCAAAATTCTATCAGCCTATGTCTCACTTTGTTTTGTTCCCCCAGACAATGCTTGCCTGTAATTCTAGGTGTCATTTGACTACCCACCTTAGCATTCCAGTCTCCTGTAATGAAAACAACATCTCTTTTTGGCATACTATCCAGTAGGTGCTGCAGATCCTCATAGAACTGATCTACTTCTGCTTCTTCAGCATCTGTGGTTGGGGCGTATATTTGGATCACTGTGACGTTAAATGGCTTACCCTGAATTCGAATTGAGATCATTCTATCATTTTTTGGATTGTATCCAAGCACTGCTTTAGCCACTTTATTATTAATTATGAAGGCTACTCCATTTCTGTGGTCCTCTTGTCCACAGTAGTAGATCTGGTGGTCATCTGATGTGAAGTGGCCCATTCCAGTCCATTTCAGTTCACTGACACCCAAAATGTCTATATTTAATCTTGACATCTCCCCAATAACCACATCCAATTTGCCCTGTCTCATAGATCTTACATTCCAGGTTCCTATGGTGTGTTGATCTTTAGAACATCGGATTCGTCATTCACCACCAGCATCATCGGCTGCTAGCTGTCCTTTCGGCTTTGAGCTAGCTGCGTCATCCCATCTGGGGCTAGTTGAACTTATCCTCTGTTCCTCCCCAGTAGCATTTTGACCATCTTCCAACCTGGGAGTCCCATCTTCCGATGGTATGCCGACATATCTCTGGTTGTACTGATCCATTTAGTTTTCATGGCAAGAATACTGGGGGGGGGGAATTTTCACCAAATTTCTCCAGGGGGGGGGGATAAATTCCCCAACTGTTTCTCTCAGGTAGGCTCACCATTGGCAGGGGTTGTAGCACAGCTTCTTCCTTTTTTTGCCTTGAAGCATTTTTGCTTTCTTATGTTGCCATTTGTGGGAAACCAAGGAGGCTACAGGCTGCCAGAGAGAGGATTGTATGGTGAAAGACAGGACACTCGCACACACTCCTTGGCCACCTCTTAAGTAAGATAAACACAAGAACACTGTACCCAACTCATGGAGATTTCTCCAAAAGTTTCTTCACTTTTGAATTTCTTTTCAAAAGCAAATTAATCTTCTATCAAATTGAATAGGAATGGTCAAAAAAGATGTGGAAGAGATTTTCAGCAGAGCACTAATCTTAAGTCACCTTCAGAACAGAAGCTCCAGGCCTGAAATGCAAGCATAGTACAGTGGCTAATACTACATTCCCATGCTTTTTTTCCCCTCAGAAGCCAGCTCTTGGCTCTTTGTAAGAAAGGTTTCTAGACTGCCTTGAATAATGGTCCAGTAGTGGAAGCTGGTTAATTCATTTCTGGGTTTTGTGACTTACAGGGTGGCCTGAGAGATCCTTACACTAATACTGTGTCCAGTTCTGAGTGCCACACTTTAAGAAGGGTGCAGACAAACTGGAGAGGGTTCAGAGGAGGGCAACAAAGATGATCAGGGGACTGGAAACAAAGCCCTATGAGGAAAGACTGAAAACTGGGCATGTTGAGCCTTGAGAAGAGAAGACTGAGGGGAGATAGGATAGCACTCTTCAAGTACTTGAAAGGCTGTCACAGAGAGAAAGGCCAGGATCTCTTCTTGCTCATCCCAGAGTGCAGGACACGGAATCATGGGCTCAAGTTACAGGAAGCCAGATTCCAGGTGAACTTCAGGAAAAACTTCCTGTCAGAGCAATATGGCAATGGAACCAATTACCTGGGGAGGTGGTGGGCTCTCCCACACTGGAGGCATTCAAGATGAGGCTGGACAGCCATCTGCCAGGGATGCTTTGACTTGGAGTCCTGCATTGAGCAGGGCGTTGGACTTGAAGGTCTTATAGGGCCCTTCCAACCCTACTGTTCTATGATTCTAATAGGTGACCCAACCCCTCCTCGCCATCCTCTTGGACTGAGCTGTTGTGATATCCAAGCACATCCTCACCTTTCTTTATATTTTCTGGGTCAGATCAACTCATATGTGCCTGCCCGGACCTTAAGATCATCAGCAGCAGCCCTTCTCCGTGAGCCCCTGCCAAAGGAAGTGAGGCGGGTGGCTACTAGGAGGAGGGCTTTTTCTGCTGTGGCACCCCGGCTCTGGAATGAGCTCCCTAGTGAGGTTCGCCTGGCGCCTACATTGTACTCCTTTCGGCGCCAGGTGAAGACCTTTTTATTTTCCCAGGCATTTTAGCTTTCTAAATTTTTATCTTTGCTGTTTTAAATCTGTATTTTAAACTCCTGTACTGCTGCTAGGTTTTATTGTGGTTGTATTGTTATATTGTGGTTTTAATGTTCTATATATTTTAAATTGTTGTATTGTGTGTTGTTTGGTTTTAGTTTTTGTGAACCACCCAGAGAGCTTCGGCTATTGGGCGGTATAGAAATGAAATAAATAAAATAAAATAAAATAATAATAAAATAACTCCCCCTTAGGTGTCTAATCTGGTGTAACATTGCTGATCTTTAAAACAAGTGTTGAGGAGGATGTGGTTGTGTTGCTCTGATGTTATGATAGCTTAACAAGGGTGCTGGAGAATTGCCAGTTTTTTGAACTGTGTGTTTTGAAACTGAAGCACCATCAACAAGAGCAGATAGTCACTTCTTTGACAATCTGCAATTAGTTGCTAATTTTAGGCTGGGAAATGCTTCCAGGGATGATCTGCATGGCATTTTTCTACTGGCTTCACATTATCAGCATGGTTGTCACTGCAAGATCAGTGGGAAGCAGAATTGTATATACTTTTTCTCCTCCATAACAATCCTACTAAAATGCACATCATGATGATAGCCCATGTGGACAGAGGGAGACCAGGAGATGCCTCTCAAGAACATCCACCTCAAAGATGGGTAGGGGGGAACCAACGTGAGGTTCGATACAGCACTTGTATATTACAAGGATCCTCAGGGAGAGTACAACCTTCATTGGGATGCCTATCAATGAGAGCCAAGCCATCCACTGGCAGAACTGGGGGGAAGGTTTTGCATCCAATTCAAAGATGCTCCAAGAGAGGCATTTTACTTTCCCCTGTGGAAATAAATAGTAACATTCCAGTTAGACAGGAGAAAGTAAAGGGGTGCCCTCGGGGACAACATTTGGGTGGGGATCAAACCTGCTTCCTGCCCTTGTGACACCTGCCATTAACAATCAAGCCTGCGGCTATATGCATAGCCCTGCGATGAGGTTTGCCTCTTGGTCTCACAAAAGCATGACAAAATGTTGCAGAGTATCAGTAGCCACCAAGGCTAGAAATGGAAATGTCCAGCTCTCTGTACATAGGGATGTGCAAATCAGCAAATCTCAACGTGGCAGAAGAAGTTCTCCAACTTCCTTCTCAGAGCTCATTCCAACTTGAGTCCTTATCAGTTCACCTTTTTTTGTGTGCATATAAATTAGGGATGTCGGAGAATTTCTCCACGAATCTCTGGGAGGCTGAATGCCAACTCATTCGGCCCCCCGAAATTGGTGAGGAAATTCTCCGACACCCCTCTGCCCCCCCCCGGGATGGGACTTACCTCGCATGAATGTCCCTCGCGGCAGCGGGTCCCGGCGGCGGTTCGGTGGCGGTTCGGTGGTGGCGGCGGTGGCCGCGGCAGCCAGTCTTCCGACCAGCTGACACCGCCGCCATTTCCAAGTAAAGTGTAAAAAAACCAAAACAACCGTGATAGTAGGGATGTACGAAAGTCACTTACCTGGTCTCGCACTTTGCTTTGCGGTGGGGGGGAGGCGCTTCGCTTCTCCCCCCGAAGTTCAGGCCGGGGGGTAGGCTTCCCGCCTCGCCCGGCCGAAATTCAGGCCGGGGGGGGAGGCTTCCCGCCTCGCCCAGCCGAAATTCAGGCCGGGGAGAAGCGCCCCGTCTCCCCGGCTGCGAACTTCAAAAGAAAAGTAAAAAAAAAAAAAAAGCCCCGTGATAGGCTACGTAATGATTTACGTAGCCTATCACGGCTAGATCTGCAAAGTCAGCCGTGATAGGCTACGTTAATCGTCACGTAGCCTATCACGGGTGACTTTGAAAAAAAAAAAGCGTGTACGCAAATGGCAGCCCCCATAGGGAGCCGCCATTCGCGTTCTTTATTTGGTCCCTGTAGTCTACGTAAAGATTTACGTAGACTACGGCGAAAATAAGAGCAACGCTATTTGCATTGCCCTTATTTTCGCCGTAGTCTATGTAAATCTTTACGTAGACTACAGGGACCAAATAAGGTACGTGAATGGCGGCTCCCTATGGGGGCCGCCATTAGCCGTATGCACTTTTTTTTTTTTAAGTCACCCGTGATAGGGTACGTGACGATTAACATAGCCTATCACGGCTGACTTTGCAAATCTAGCCATGATAGGCTACGTTAATCGTTACGTAGCCTATCACAGGGGCTTTTTTTTTTTTACTTTTCTTGTAATGGCAGCGGCGGCAGCCGGTCGAAAGACCGGCTGCCGCCCCCGCCCCTGACGAAGACCTGCCGAACTGCCGCTGGGACCTGCTGCCAGGAGGGACATTCGTGAAAGGTAAGTCCCATCCCGGGGGGGGCAGGGGGTGGGGGGGAAGAGAAGTTCTCCCCAAACAACCTTCGGAGGACCGAATGCGTTGGCATTCGGCCTCCCGAAGTTTCGGGGAGAAATTCTCCCCCATCTGTACGTGATAGGCTATGTAAATCTTTACATAGCCTATGTAAATCTTTACGTAGCCTATTACGGCTGACTTTGAAAAAAAAAAATGTGCGTACGCAAATGGCGTACGCAGCATTGCCCTTATTTTCGCTGTAGTCTACATAAATCTTTACGTAGACTGCCTGTGCCCAAATAAGGAACGCAAATGGCGGTGCCCATGGGCGCCACCATTTGTGTACGTGCTTTTTTTTTTTTTTCAAAGTCAGCCGGGATAGGCTACGTAAAGATTTATGTAGCCTATCATGGCTGACTTTGAAAATCTAGCCATGATAGGCTACATAAATCTTTACGTAGCCTATCACTTTTTTTTTTTTTACACTTTACTTTTTTCTTTCGCAGCCAGGGAGACGGGGCACTCCCCCCGGCCAGAATTTTGGCGGGGAGGGATGGGGTGCCTCCCCCCTGGCCAGAATTTCGGCGGGGAGGGGCAGGGCACCTCCCCACCCGCCAAGAATTTCAGGGGGAGAAACGGAGTGCCTCCCCCCCACACCGAAAACAGCTGCGGGACCAGGTAAGGGACTTTCATCCATCCTTAATATAAATCCATGTTTACTTTCATGCATATTTACCCAAATGTACGCATCAATCCTGCACATTTTTGAAATCTACGCATACTCCACCCATTGATTAAAGGTGGAAGACAACAGAAGAAGCCAATGTGGCTTCACAAAAAGCTTAGGGATGACCTGAAAACAAAAAAAAGGACACATATAGGAAGTGGAAGGAAGGCCAAGCTACAGAGGAAGAGTGCAGGCAGGTAGCACAGAATTGCAGGGATGGCGTCAGGAAGGCTAAAGCTGAGAACGAGCTGAGGTTAGCGAGGGATGCTAAAAACAACAAAAAGGCTTCCTTCAGCTACGTGCATCGTAAAAGGCAGAGGAAAGAAATGGTTGTTCAACTATTAAATAAGGTTGGCAAAACGATAACAGATGACAAAGAAAAGGCAGAGGGGCTCAATTCCTACTTTGGCTCAATCTTATCACAAAAGAAGGTCTATGAGCCCCCAGCAAAGGCGAAGTACAGGCTGAAGGGGCAGGACTGCAGCTTGAGATGGATAGGCATATGGTCAAGGAACACCTAATTACTTTGAATGAGTTCAAATCTCCAGGGCCAGATGAGCTGCATCCTAGAGTAATAAAGGAACTGGCAGAAGAACTCTCAGAACCACTGTCTGTTATCTTTGAGAAATCATGGAGGACGGGTGAAGTGCCAGATGACTGGAGGAGGGCTAATGTCCCTATCTTCAAAAAGGGTAAAAAGGAGGAACCTGGGAACTACAGACCAGTCAGTCTGACATCAATCCCTGGGAAAATTCTGCAACAGATGATCAAGCAATCCATCTGGAAGCACCTTGAAAACAATGCAGAGATTACTCGAAGCCAGCATGGATTTCTCAAGAACAAGTCCTGCCAGACGAATCTGATCTCACTTTTTGATCAGGTCACCTCCCTTGTGGACTGTGGGAATGCTGCAGACATACTATATCTCGATTTCAGCAAAGCTTTCGACAAAGTGCCTCATGATTTCCTGATGAGCTGCCCCGTGGGGAGTCTTCTGGGTGTGGAGGTGAGTGCAGCCAGTCCGCTGCGGACTCCAGAGGTTGGATTCGTTGGAATCCAGCCTCATTTGAGTCTGCAATGGATTTCTCTAGCATCCCTACTGCTGCCTCTTCCTGAGGTTGCCCCCCCCCCCAAAAAAAATCCGCACTCCAGCAGGGTCGGGAGAGAAAAGGAGAGGCTAAAGTGAACTTGGTCTCTCCTCTCCCAGAGTGGCTGCTGAAATGTGAAAGGGGAAGGGGGGGGAGAATTTCAATGCCCCAAGGCCCTTCCTGGCTAAAGAGGATACAGCAGTGCCTTTCTGCATCCAGCTTCAGGTTTGTGATAGCACAGAAGTGCTAAAACAATTCCTATCTGCCCCTGCTTATTTTAGGGTGTCCAACCCTCTTTTTTAGAGCAAATATGATGCAGTAACCAGCAAGCTGTTCCTTTGGTAAACATGACATGTGTGGGCGTGTCTTGTGTCCTCTTAAAAATGGAGTTGCTGCACAATCCTAAGTATGTCTACTCAGAAGTAAGTCCCACTGAGATCAATAGGATTTACTCCAAGGTGAATGTGTGCATAGGATTGCAATCTGAAAAAGGAGGGAGAATGGAGAAAAGAGAAGGGGATACACATAAAGGCATTGCAGAAGTAGAAATAGAAAGATACTGTAGGATGTTTCACCATATTTAAAGACTGTAATAAATATAGTAATGATCAGTGCCCCTAAACATGTATAGAGTTCCTCTCCAATTCATCATGCATAACTGCATTTCAGTCCTAATCAATCACAAGTGAACCAGCCAGGTTTTCCATGAGAAAACGCTGTAAAGGGTGACGGACACTTATTTTAAAATTTTAATTAAAGTATATATATTATCCTTCTCTATAACAAAATGATGCTTACTCCTAAGTAAGTGTATTCAGCATAAGGGCAGAAGAAAGAAATTATATTTTTATATACCTTTGGTTCATGCTAGTGTGATGATCTAAAGGCACAATCCTATGCACCTTTAGACAGTAAAAACTCCTAAAACTCTTAGAATCCCCTAGCCAGCATGGGGCATGCAGGGAATTGTAGGGCTTCTTTTTCTTTTTAAACATGCATAAGATTGCACCTGGACGGAGCAATCCTATGTCCACTAGACAGCAGCTAGACTGTTGTTATTGCTCTAGCCTCAGGAATGTAGCAGCTATGCAGTGTGGAACTGGAAGGTACACCTGCCATTGGAAGTGAAGTGTGATGCATTTTAAGATACAAAGGGGACTTTTAAAGCTATTACATCCAGCATCCAAAATTACTTAACAACCCCACTGTAAGTTGGTTCCTGATTATGCAGAGAAAGTCCATCGGCCCAGCCCATTGCTACATTTCCCCACTGCAGGCAGTGAGGGAGGGCAGGTGCTCTGGCCACTGATGTGTTCCATGAAGGGCCAGAGACCTTCCTTACCTATGGCTTCCTTCAAGCTAGTCAAGGCCCCTTATCGGGGTCAGGGGAACAGAAGTGGAACTGCAGCAAAAAGAGATGTGAGCTGAAATGTTTGGACAAGGCCGCAGGTAATGTGTGAGTGTGTAGTGTTGCTTGGCTTGAATTGAATTGACTTGCTAGAGTGTGTCTGGATCTCCTTGGCTCTGGAAGCATCTTTCTGGACTGCATCTGCTGGTTGCATGATCCACAAGGCCAGGCGCTGGCGGGTGCATAGTCCTCCTAGGGGGTTTGCACTTGCTAGAGATAGGCGAACAGATATGAAGAAGCAGAGGGACCTTTTCTTCTTTTGTGCTGAAAAGCCACAAAATGCCTTGTGGCATCTTAAAGACTCACACATTTATTATAAGCTTCTATCAACTAGCTTCAAATGCCAGAATAACTTGAATAATGATGCCTTGGGTTCCTTAAGGTGGAAAAAAGGCAGGATATAAATGTAATCAATCAATCAATCAATCAATAACTGGCTTATGCACCATGGCTTGAGCTGGGGGGGGGGGGGTCAGTCGCTATTCTGCCTCAGGCAGCAAAAAGTCTCAGGCTGGCCGTGCCTGGGACTACCTGCATGGAAAAGGGAGTGGCAATATTGGCCACATGGTCATTGAGGAATTTGTTGGGCCTGTTGCAGTCTGTGCTTGAAAGTGATCAAAGGATCCGCAGTAAGAAACTAATCAGTAATGAAAAGCCTCAATCTGATTGAGCTGCCATGAGCCTCAGCTTGAGACTGTATCAAGTCCCTGTTAGTTTAAGGCTATCTTGTCCTGTGCCTCTTAGTCTTAGCTCCAACCAAAGCCAGTGAGCTCAGAACCTCATCTTTTCTCAAGACAGGGCTTAACTTAACAAACGCCCTCCTATATAATAGGCAGGAATATCTTTCCAGTTGACATGTTCTCATGGCAGGATCCATGGCCACCTAAGCCAGCTGCCTGCCAGACTTGCCCTGGGGAGGCCAGTTCACAGTGGTTAGCCTTAATGATCGTCTAGGAGCTTTATCTAATGGGCAATTCCCCAGCACTCAAGCCCGGCTTGATTCTGTTCAAAGAGCACTAGCAGAAACACTTCCATCCTGTGGGGAAAACACATGGATTTCTCTTCACTCTAATTCACATTTTTGCCTGCAGCCAGGTTGCAGTGATACATGTTATTTAAGGACAAAGCAAACACCAATATCTAAAATTATCATCCAACAGATATAAGATGTTTATCTATTTGTCTATTAAAAAGTTGTCTATTAAAAAGTTGTTACTTACTCAAATCTCTGGTTGTGATGTTTAGAAAAGGCACAGTCATATTGTTGCCACTGGCTTGACTGTACCATTTATGCCCCAATTTCAAATAGCAAAGCCATACTGAGAGACTTAGAGAGAATTAGAACTATATATTCAGCAGAAATACAAAGACCACACAACAGGCAAAGGGCTGGTCTAGAATCTTTCCCCTGAACCACAGGTTTTCTATCTGCTGGGTGGGGAACATTCCAAAGTAGTATCCCCCACCTTCAGTCTGAATTGGTACAGTCTGTTCTACAATCTTGTGACTCTACCACCTAACTCCTCTTTATTGTGCTCCATGGGTACACCAGGTCTATGGGCCAAACTAGATGTGACATGGGGGTGTCTCCCTACTTTTTTTGTTTTTACTTTAAAACAGTCACTGGGGGGACCTGAATTTGATCTCAGCAGAAGTGTGCTCAACTGGGCCATGATAAAATTATA
Organism: Heloderma suspectum; assembly: GCF_057233095.1. Taxonomy (NCBI): domain Eukaryota; kingdom Metazoa; phylum Chordata; class Lepidosauria; order Squamata; family Helodermatidae; genus Heloderma; species Heloderma suspectum. The sequence continues at coordinate 10,885,005 of NC_139461.1, forward strand.
TCTCCCCAAGCTGCTTTTCCAGTGGTGAGAGAGAAGATACTGGGTCTAGGCATCTTTTTCTGTGGAGAGAAAAGCAGCAGGGGTGGGGGTGGCTTTGAATGGGAAAAAATGCTTGCAGGAAAAGGCTTAAATATCCCTTCTGATCAAATTCAGAGACCACCACAGATACATTAAAGTAAAAATATCAGCCTACTGAGAAAGACTCCCATGTTGCATCCAGTTTGGTCCCATGTCTGGCTCTGAGGAAGGAAAGGGAAATGATTCACAGAGGACAACCATCAACATTAGATTCCCATGAAGCATGTTCTAGAGAAGCTCATAAAGCCCTAATGGGGTTACATGCTTTATTTATTTATTTATTTATTTATTTACAACATGTGTATACCACTCCACATCTAAACATATTCCAGAGTGGTGAACAACAAGGGATCAAACAAAGATGATCAGGGGACTGGAAACAAAGCCTTATGGAGAGAGACCGAAGGAAGTGGGCATGCTTAGCCTTGAGAAGAGAAGACTGAGGGGAGATATGACAGTGCTCTTCAAGTACTTGAAAGTTTGTCACAGAGAGAAGGCCAGGATCTCTTCTTGATCATCCCAGAATGCTGGACATGGAATAATGGGCTCCAGTGACAGGAAGCCAGTTTCCGGCTGAACCTCAGGAAAAACCTCCTGACCATCAGAGCAATACAACAATGGAACCAATGACCTAGGGAGGTGGTGGGCTCTCCCACACTGGAGGCATTGAAGATGAAGCTGGACTGCCACTTGTCAAGGATGCTTTGACTTGGATTCCTGCCTTGAGCAGGGGGTTAGACTTGATGGCCTTGAAGGACCCTTCCAACCCTACTGTTCTATGATTCTGTGATTCTATGAAATGAACAAATGATAAAAAAGGAGAAACATGATGCTAAGATGATTCTTTAAAAAACAGAGTGCCAATAAAAAATGTGACTGGTCAGTCAAGGAAGCCTTCCTGGAATACAGCTCTGTTCAGGAGCCGGAAACAACCCAATGTTGGCACCTGCCTGACCTCCAGAACCAGGGAGTTCCATAGCATGGGAGCCACCATACTGAAGGGTCTTCTCTGGGTGGACTCCAGTCAGACCATAGGTCCATGTGGAACCACCAGAAGCATGCCCTCTGATGACCTCAGCGACTAGGCAGGTTGGTAAGGGTGAAGGAGTTCTCTCAGGTATCCTTGTGAATATGCAGGATCTCTTCAATCCACCTGGCAAACAGCCATTGGAACTCCATTTGCAAAATGGCAGGGATGAGGGTTCATAGTTCCAAAGAGAGAAATAAGGTCCCACTGGGCATGCATTAAAGCAGTTCTCTAGCACTCCACTGTTTGTGAAAATATTTCACTAGTAGTAGTTCACTAGTGGCGAATACAGGGATGCTGTCATGTCCCTTTGTCCTCCCCCTTCCCAATCAACACGCTCCAGCAAACAAAGCTCCAGGCCAACACTACTTTATTAGTAAACAACTAGCTTCTTCGCAATTGTGGATTCTAGGAAACTTTCATACTGCATGGAACCAGCTAATCCACACATCCACGAATATCAATAGAGGAGATGAAGTGGAAGTTAGAGAAGTTGCCAGCAGTCTGGGCATGAACTTCTCAGCCTGACTAGCTTCGCAGGGATGCCCCTCCTTTAGGGTGGCTCCCTCCTACATCAGCTTCCATGAGTGGCCAACCTGGCGGAGCATCTGAGCCCTGCCCCTGACTTTTCCCACTGCGCTCTGCGACAGACCCTAGCGTCCCTCAAGTCATGCCCCTCACCCTCCTCCTCCTCCTCTGAAACTTGAGTTCTCATGGCGGAGGAAAGGGGGAGCCATTCAGGCTGGGCCATCTGTGTATCAAGGTCTTGGGAAGGATGTCTTGCTGTATCTGGGCTCATTAGGGAGGATGCCTCCCTCCTGTCTGGCTGTTCCCATTCTGAATCTGAGCTGCATGACATCTCTATGCATTCACATTCATTCCTGACAGATGCAGAACACCAGGTGCAGGGGCCAAATTTGGCCCTCTGAGCATCACAGTCTAGCCCTCAAGTGTTCCCCAGGAGGCCCCTCACCCTGTCCCCTCTGCCTTTCTGAAACCACTGAGAACTAGTTGCTTTCCTGGCTTTTACATAGGGATGTCAGAGTCTTCCACACGAATTTTAAATGGGATCGAATTCTGACAAATCCAGTCCGCAGAATCCTCCTCAGAATGGGGCAGCCCAGTTGACCCAGACCAGAGCTCACACAGACCCTTTTTTTGTGTGTCCACCGAATGGCAGATTTTATGAAAATAATCACGAAAAGAAATCCGTAAATCGGAAATGGATGAAGAACGCGAACAGCTTTACCCTTTTTACAATAATAAATAGGCATTTTCCCTGTGACCTGAGGCTTTCTTTCACTGGGACTGAGTCTCGAAGTCCACGGAAATCCTCCATCTTTTCTCTTTATTGTCTGTGGAGGTGAGGTCAAGTTAGGTGAGGTCAGGTGAGGTCAGGTCAGGACAGGTCTGGTGAGTTCAGGTGAGGTCAGGTGACCGGAAGTTACGTGGGGAATCCCTGCGAAGGGCTTTACCCTTTTTACAAAATTAAATAGGCATTTTCCCTATGACCCGAGGCTTACGGAGACCAACGGCAGGCGTGCAAAAAGGATTTTTCGGCAGTACTTATGGAATTATTTATGTAAGTTCAGAGAGCCGGAAAAAAAACAGGGGAATCCAGGGCATGCAGCTGGTGGAACAGAGCAGCCCTCGGCTCTGTGGAATCCTCGCGGAGCAGAGCCACTCCACAAGGATTCTGGGGGGAGGAACGGATCGCCTCCCCCGCCCCCATGGATTCCCCACCAGAACGTACGGTGGGGAATCCATACATCCCTACTTTTACAGAGTCCCTCCACCCCATTCTAAAAGAATGAAATGCCTCTCTCAAGGCATAGTTCCTGGAAGTAGGAGCTTAAAGCTCAAATATGCTTGTCATTTTCTTGGTTTTGTCCTCATTCCTTTTGCCTTTGGCCTCACCCACCACTAGAATGTGGCCCTCGGGTTGAAAGGGGTTCTGCACTCCTGGCCTAGTGAATTAAAAAAAGGCCTCTGAGTCCTCTTTAACAGTGACAAGGATGAAAGAAGGACACATACTGTGCTGGATATTAAGAATAGGTCTGTGCGCAAATGGCCTCTCAAAATTCTCCAGCCTATTTGTGGGCAGAGAAACTGGGGGTACAATTTCACTGAATTTCTCCTAGGGGAAGAGAAATTCTCCAACAGTTTCCCACAGGTAGGGCTCGCTATTGGCAGGGGTTGCAGCACAGCTTCTTTTTTCTGAAGGGTTTTTGGTTTATTCCACTACTTCTGCAGGAGGAAACAGCATCAACTGTGCTGAGGCTTCCACTCTCCTGAGGCAGAATTCTGAATTTCTTTTGGTGGTACTTTCGAGCTTACCTAATCACTGCGAGGTGTCCCAGGGGGTTGTGAGTGTTTACTCTCTCTGTTAAACATCTTTCCATTGCCCTGCAGACTCCCAGGCCACCTGCACTTCCTGAACTGAAAAAGCCCCATGGGAGGAATGGCCTCATGATGTCTTTCTGAAGCCGAGGAGGCTACAGGCTGCCACAGAGATGACTGTACAGTGATGGACAGGATAGTCATCCACACTCCTCAGCCACCTCATGCGTAAGGAAAGCCCAAGAACCCCTAACCCAACCCATGAGAATTACTCCAAAATTTCTCCTCCTTTGAATTTCTTTTTGAAAGCAGTTTCTTTTCTATCAAATTGAAGGAGAAGGGTCGGGGGGGTGGAACGTGGGAGACATTTTTGGCACAGCACTAATTAAGAATCCTGTCACAGCCAAGTCTCAGTGCTTTCTAGCTTCAGGCATAATGCCTAGAGTTCTACTCTGAAGCCAGGACTGCACTGCTCCATGCATTTAAGAGAGAAATAAGCTGCCCTTACAAACTGAGTCACTAGAGTATGTTTGGCAGGGATTAAGTACTTTCAGATGGCCTGTGGTCAAGTCTCCGTTGCCCAAGAAGGTAGCCAGTTTGTGCTAATTCTCCAAATACCACCCCCATTCACTTTTTTTTTTTTACAGAATAGCAATGGAAACAGTTGACTGCTATTAAAAAAAAAAAAAACTTGCCAGGCTAGAACAACAGTGTCCCCGTCTAATATATCCCACAAACCCATGAGAAACCGCCTCAGTTGCTATGTTCTGCTCAGCTGCCTGCAATGCTGCTTTGAACTAATAAGCAACTCATTGTTTTGTCTGTATGTGCAATTATATACACGACAGGTTTCTGAAAGGTTCATTTATCATCCTGGTAATACAGTACGTTCCTTACCTGCCAAAAATACATACTGGAAGAAATTGCCTCCTCACCACTACCCCCACGTCGGCCTCCGGCTATTGGACATATGTTCAAGGAATGTGGAAATGCAGAAAAGGATTTTTCCCTCGAAGAAAAATTTGCTCCACAGTGCCTTCTAGTGTTGAGACACCTTGTGAACCATTGCTTTCAAAATGGCAGATTAGAAGCCATTATTGGGTGAATGGCAGACCTTTTCTCCAGGACCAAGTTCTCACTGAGATGGTAAACCCAGCGGAAAGGGGTGGCTCCGATGTCAGTGGATGTCCACTCTGGGTTTCAGTAAGAGCCAGTCAGAATTCTAAAGGAGCTATCCAAGGTGCGAAGCCCGGAGCAAATTCACCACCCCACTGACAATGGAGCCACCAGCCTCCACTGGGTAACCTGTGTCTGGGCTATACCACTTTGGGCTGTGTGTCAGGGGAAACACATAATGGACTGCTCCTCCATACAAATAATTTCTTCCACATAGAACACTAGCTTTCAGGGAGAAGGAATTAAGCCTAGTGTTCTCCCTGGCTTGACATTTATCTGTGTTCAGGGAATCTGAGAAGAATTCCATCATGGAAGCCCCTCTACCCACTTGCAGTGTGAAGTAGGGATGGCGGAGAATTCTGCCACGGATTTCAGTGAGGCCGATTGCACTGGCATTCGGCCCCCCAAAACCCATGGCGGAATGGCCCCCCACCCCCACCGTGGATTGCCCCCCGGGACGAAGCTTACCTGGGGCAGATGTTCTGCCAGCGGCGGCTCCGGTGGCAGCTCCGGCGGCGGCGGTGGTGGCTGGTCTTTCGACCAGCTGCCGCGGCTGCCATTTTCATCTGCTGTTTGCCGTGATAGGCTACCTAAGTATTTACGTAGCCTATCACGGCAAGCAAAAAAAACAACAGCGTACGCAAATGGCGGTGGCTAAGGCGGCCGCCATTTGCATTCCCTTTTTTTCGCTGTTTTGGTCTACATAAATATTTACGTAGGCTAAAACGGCGTGGGGGGAGGAACGCAAATGGTGCCCACTACTCTATTTGCGTTCCCTTTTTTTTCGCTGTAATAGCATATATAAACGGCAAAAAATAGGGAACGTAGCTGCCGCCATTTGCGTATGCTGGTTTTTTTTGGGGGGGCTGCCATGATAGGCTACGTAAATACTTGCGTAGCCTATCACGGCAGCCAGGCTGGACACAAATGGCAGCTGCTACGGTGGCCGCCATTTGTGTCCACAGCAGCCTGTCCACAGCCGGAACTCCAGCTGCGGCCAGCCCTGGCAGAGCAGAGCTGGCCAGGCAGGATTCTGGGGGGGGAGGACCAGATCGCCTCCCCCCCCGTCGAGGATTCCGGGGGGAGAGACGGAGCGCCTCCCCCCCCACCGCAAATCACATCCACGAAAAGGTGACTTTCGTACATCCCTAGTGTGAAGTGGTAAAGTCCAGACATAGGCTTACCACCTCAGTGAGTGTCACATTCCTTCATCCTCCCCCTCTGCAATCAGCATACTCCAAGATGCCAGGCTTCCGGCTCACTACTTTTATTAGTTAATGACCAAATTCCTTATAAATGCAAATTCTAGGAAACTCTCAGGCTATAGAGGAAACAGCTATTCCACACAATTACGAATACCAATAGAGGAGCCGAAGTGGAAGTTAGAGAAGTTGCTGGCAGTTTGAACAAGAACTTCCTGGCCAGGCTAGCTTAGGGGGGTGCCTCTCCCTTGCACATAGGCTATCACGCATAGCCAACCTGGTGGAACATCTGAGCTCCGTCTCTAACTTTTCCCGCTTCACTCTGCAATGGACCCTAGCACCCCTCAAGTCACGCCCCTCACTCTCCTCCTCCAGACCTGGGTTCTCATCTCCCTTCAGAGGTGCCCATCTATGCACCAAAGTCTTGGTAAGATGGCCTTGCCATATCTGAGCTCACTAAAGAGGGAGCCTCCCCATACCCTGGCTAGGGATCTGAGAACCCATCCCAGGTCAGGTTCTCTGGGTTCCCACAGAAGTGCAACCCCCGCTCGCCCCCCCCCCTGGACCCACAATCAGGCCACCCACAAGCTCGGCAAGTTGCCTAGACTCACCACAATCCCATCCGGTGAGCACCTGCCATTTTCCCACCTTTGTTGTGTGCACAAAAAGGAAGTTAAAAAATGTGCATATTTAAATATATGCAGTTTGGCTGCCAGGAAAGCTTAATATGTGCACTATTGGAGGCATTATGCCTCTATTGCACACATCAAGCTTTCCTGGCACCAAACTGTGCATATTTAAATATGCACATTTTTTTTTACTTCCTTTTTGCCCACACAACAAAGGCAGGAAAGTGGCAGGCACTCACTGGACAGGATCATGGTGAGTCCTGGAGAACACGAGAGGGGCACAAGCAGGCACGAGCAGGGGGCAAGTGAGGACAGCGTCTCGGCAGGCACAGTCTGGGAGTCGTGGGGAGGTCCCGACGGACTCTCGGACCCAGTCGGGTGCCCATGACATCCCTAATTCTGGCTTTTCCCATTCTGAATCTGACCCACTAGCTATCTCCACATGCTCAGACTCATTCCTGACAGTGAGAACTGGGGCTAAAATATGAGTGTTGCCATCCAATGTTGTAGAAAGGGAAATTTGAGACAAATTTGGAAATCCTTGCTTGGAGAAAACACCCAAGAAATTTCAAGAGAAGCAACAACAACTAAAAAGGTTCAAAGAAGTGACTTTCACACCCTTAGGTTGCCACCGAGTTCAGCTATAGCAATATTTGAGGTACTTTTGGATGTTCTTTCTAAGAAGAAATATCCAAGAAATTGCAATGATGGGGAAGATGAATTGGAGCTAGGGCACTTTCTTGGGTGGATTTATAAATAGGTAGGAGTGGGCAATACTAGATAATAATGCTAGAACCCAGGTCATCCCATGAAGCTGATTGGTGGTAGATTCAGGACAGATAAAAGGAAGGACTTGTTCACACAGCACATAGTTAAATTATGGAATTCCCTACCACAGGAAGTGGTGATGGCCACCACTTTGGATGGCTTTAAAAGGGGGATAGACAGTTTTCTGGAGGAAAAAGCTATCAATGGCTACTAGTCCTGGTGGCTCTATGCTACCTCCAGTTATCAGAGGCAGTATACCTATGTACTCCAATTGCTGGGGAACATGGACAGGAGGGTGCTGATGCACTCATGTCCTGCTTGTGGGTTTCCCATGGATAGCTGGTTGGCCACTGTGTACAGAAAGTTAGAATAGATGGACCTTTGGTCTGATCCAGCAGGGGCCTTCTTATGTTGTTATGTTCTTAAAAGCAGAAAAAAGCACATTTTCTACTTGGCATCCTCTGCCCAGAGATGGGCTGGGAAGCATTCCAGATCCTTTCAAATAAACCATCTCTTTTAAATTAATAAACACACACACATTTCTTTGGTTTATAAACATTTTGGAACACTTATGTGCAGAGGTGTATGCTTCCCATACACATAGATCCAAGCTCAATATATGGACATCAGAAACAGGTTCAAGAGCAGGGACGGCAGCACAGCCCCATGGTCACGTGTATTCAGGGAGACCCCTTCAGGTGATTAATGTGTGAAGGCAGCTTTAGAATCTTCTACTTCTAGGAAAGCATGGTGTTCCATTATGATAATTAGTACCCCCCCCCATTATTGTTGCACATAACATACTTTTCTTTGACTATGCGCAGAAATGTTATGTGTGAGTTTAGAGTTTGAGGTGTCCCAGTGCAATCTGCTATACAAGAGCCCATCATGGCCTTGATCCGCCCTTTGATGCAATCCAATGTGTCTGAAAAGCAATGAAATCAACTCTTCTGGGCTTCCATTTTTGGAATTTGGATGAAATTGGTGTCTTGTGCTAAATATAGCCAAGCACAATACGATTAAATAAACAGTCTTGCCTGTGAAATGCAGAGATGTGTATGATACAAACAGACCTAATAGTACACACACGGGGAGAATTATGTTCGTATTATTTCTGTAAGACTGCCACCTACTGGAAGAACTCTGATGAGGCCAACGGCCACCCCTGCAGAAACCAGGGTGATAAAGCAGAGCTCTATTTCATTGAACAGCTTGCCTGACTGTACCTTAGAAGAATTTTACCCCCCAGAATGGCAGGTTAACGGCTTCAGCAGGAAGGTTTCAAAGGCAGAGGCGATGGGGGCAGCAGTGGATTAAAGGGAGAGATTTCACAAAAATAGATCTGTAGCATTAACCTTAAATAAATAAAAAGCTGGTATTGTTTCAGAATCACAGGCTTTTGAGAGAAAAGCTTGTGTGCGCCTACTCTAATCCCAGTGAGAAAGGGGGGCAGGGACAGGTATATAAATAGAGGTGTGGGTGATAAGAGGGAGCAAGAATAGAAAAACAAGGAAGAACGTGCACAGTTAAGGGTAGGGAAGGCAGAAGAGGAACCTGTTGAGCTTGTTGCTGTTGAAGTGAGGGAAAGGATATATCCAGTATAGAGAACATCACACTGTAATTACAGAAAGAACATCTTGTTGCTGCCACTACAGAGTTCATCATCATCATCTTCATCATCATCTTTTCGTGAAATGCCTGTTATTATCACAGTCCATATATTTGGGGACAAGAGCTTGAATATTGCAACAATTCCTGAGAGGGGCAGTGAGGGCCAGGCAGTGAGGGCCCAGGTACCCACTGTTTCTGATGGAGAGCAGCTTATGTCCTCACCACAAGAGTTTCCCCAAGTGCAGCACTTGTCTTTTCCCCATGGGAGTGAATAACAGCCATCCCTTCATATGGTGGGGGTTTCTACCTTCCACCGGTAACTCTCAAAGAATGCAGCCTTCAAGAATCCAGCCTGTATCTTTGTCAAAGCCCATCTTGGTTTCTGGTTGCTGGTCAGAATGGAAAGTTGGGAACTTACATTTAATCAGATATATATTATTTTGTGGTGGCATCAGTGCACACTGTGCCTACAGCTGTGGGAGTGGATATGGGGGGGGGGATCAGGCACATATTGCCTCATTCTCTGGTTCCTGCAGAGGTTCACTGTGGCCACAGTTGGAGGGAAGAGAGTTGGGAAGCACCCTTCAATCTTCAGCTCCTTCCTAATTGACCATTCAGTGCAGGGCAGAGCTGAAAGGGTTTCTGACCCAGCAAATTTCTTCCCCTGCTTCTGATCAGTGCAATGTCTGCTTCCTTTTTCTCTTCTCTTATTTGTGAGTAGTAATCTGGTTCCCATTCCCTTATCCAAGAATATCTATCCCTCTTTGGGAGCATCCCAGACATCCTCACCCCTTTGTCCATGGTGCCATCATTCAACACCACCACCTCCTTCTGGATGGGCATGTTGGTAGCATGCCAACCTCCCATGAGCCCCTCAACTCCCACCTGTCTCCAAGTAGGTATTGCTGCTTTGTAAAAGCATAAGCATAAGGACAGGTCTCTATCTTCTCAGGAGATAATGGACTCAAGTTTGGCTTTGCACATAGGGATGGGAAAGAACAGCCAAAGGCACAAGGGGTAGATGTGAGTAAAATAACAACTCTCCTGTACTCCAACAGGTTCCTAAGATCCACAGTATCTATTCTGTTTCCAATGCAGCACAGTCCTGTCATGGGATTGTGCTACCTCAAAATGCAGATGGAGACATCCCATGTTGGAAGGTGTCCCTATGCTAAAAGCTCCCTACACAAAGAAAGCTTACATGCCAGCAACATTCAGGCTAGAAGCTTCCTCCATGATTGTGATAGAGGGTTCTGGTGATTATCCTCATGCCTTAAGAACATAAGAAGAGCCCTGCTGAATAAGACCAAGGGTCCATCTAGTCCAGCATTCTGTTCACACAGTGGCCAACCAGCTGTTGATGGGAAACCCACAAGCAAGACATGAGTACAACAGCACCCTCCCATCCATGTTCCCCAGCAAGTGGTGTACATAGGCTCATTGCATCTGGTACTAGAGATAGCGTATAGCCTTCAAGACTAGTAGCCATTGATAGCCTTTTCCTCCAGAAATTTGTCCAATCCCCTTTTAAAGCCATCCAAACTGGTGGCCATCACTACATCCTGTGGTAGCAAATTCCATAGTTTAACTATGCGCTGTGTGAAGAAGTCTTTCCTTTTATCTGTCCTGAATCCCCCACCAATCAGTTGCATGGAATGACCCTGGGTTCTGGTATTTTGAGAGAGGGAGAAAAATTTGCTGTTCCTTTTTGGGGACCCTACTTGGGTTGCCTGAGGCTTCTGGAAGACATGAATTTTGTTACCTGTGGGTGTTTTTGGGCAACAGAGTTGTGCTAGGGGCAGGAGCGCGATTTGCCATAGGGGTGGCAACAATAGAGTCTGGGAGTGGGACAACTGCCCTACATTGTCTGCTTTACCCAGCACTCCAAAGGTAATGAGATCAGCATGGAGTGTGGACTGGGGTGTGTTTCCTCCAGGCCAATGGATTGGCCTTACCAAGCCTGGCTTACAGGGACAAGGCAAACGGAATAGGTGGGGAATCTGACCAGAAATGTATTGCATTTATGGCACCTAGATTGGTGAAAAAGTTTAATTTATCCAAAATTATTTCTTCTATTAATTCAGTGATAGCAACAAACGGGATACCTACAACATGGGCACAAGCACATATAGTAATGATGCACAAATCTGGAAAAGCCTGACTCGAATGCTCATTTCCCTTCTCAACACTAAATATGTGTTTTGCTGGCAGTATTAGCAGGGAGGTTGAAGACAGTTTTAGAAAATTACATAAATGAAGATCAGACTGAATTTGTATTGGGAAGACAACTATCTGGGAATCTACAAAAAATGATGCATTTGATTGATTATACCAGGAAGCAAAAACAATCATATCTCTTTTATATTCATTCATTCATTACTTTTCTATCCTGCCCAATAGCTGGGCAGTTCTCTTTTATTGTTTAAATGTGAGAAAAAAGGCTTTTGCTTACATTTAATGGAAATTTGTGTTGGAAGCATTACAAATGGTTTGGCTTTAGTACAAAAATGTTCAAGTTGATAGACAGCATTTATATGGCACCTGCTGCAAGGACGTTGTTAAGTAGTCACTTGTCTCCAATAATCAAGGTACAGCTAGGCAAGTGCCCTTTCTCTCCCTCATTATTTAACATCTCTACAGAAATAAATGCACAAGAAGTCAGGGATGACGAGGCTGCAATTCCACAGGATTACTGTCCACTTGATGGAAGCCTCCAATCTCAGAGGTTTCAAAGAATCCAGTGCCTTACTGGGTTTTGCCAGCAGGGCAGGAGTTGTGGCAGGGTCTTGTAGAAGAGGAAGGGCAAGAAATGAGAAAATGAGGGTGCAAGCTTTCGTGGTTTTGATTCAGGCTTTACTAGGCCACATTATTGAAATCCTAAAGCTTGCAAAGGAAAATAACAAGGGATGAGAAATATGCTTATAACTGAGAAATGCTGGATGCTAATAATATTTTTAGAAGAAAGAAGTACAAATTGCGGTTAGCAACTTGTGAGTCTGTATCAGGCTGCCAGGAAAGGGACAGCCTGGTACTGATAAACATTTTCTTCCATGACTGTTTGTTCCATCTGTCCTATAACTAGTGTGGTGTAGTGTGGTGAGAGTGTTGGACTGGGAGCCGGGAGATCCGGGTTCTAGTCCCCACTAGCCCATGGAAGCTCACTAGGTGGCTTTGAGGCCACTCACAGGCTCTCAGCCCAACCTACCTCACAGGGGTGTTGTTGTGAGAATAAAATGGAGAGGAGGAGGATAACGTAAGCTGCCTTGGGTTCCTTGCAGGAGGAAAAAAGGCAGGATATAAACAAACAAACAAACAAGCAAATAAATAACTTGCTGAGCCCTCCTTCAGTCACTTTATATGTTAGTTTGAAAGTCTATATAATATGCTGTTTGTGAATTGTATGGGAGGAGTCTTGTACTGCAACCTGTACTGCAACCCAGGCCTTCGGTGTCTCATTGGTTTCCTCCTCAACAGCTGTTGTGTGTATTTGATTTTGGCCAAAATAAAGTCTCTGAAGGATATTTACTCCGAAACACATGACTGGATTAATTTTTCTTCAACAGGCTTTTTCTAGCCTTTCTCTCCTCCTGTAAAGCAATCTTTGCTAGACAGGTATTTGAGAATAGCAGGGGTGGGGGCTGAGGCAGAGTGGATTGTGGGTTCAGTGGCCTCCCCTCTCCCCTCTGGCAACCCCCTTTAGTTCCCCCTCCTCCTCCTCCCAAGGTGACAACCCCATCCTCTAGAGGGGAGTTGCTGTGGAGCTTTCGGCAGCAGCTGGGAGGTGTGAAGGTAAGTGGGGGGGGGGGTGAGATCAGTGATCATATTTCCTCCTCGAAGGTTGGAATTCTGTTTCCAGTCTCAGAGGAGGAGATTTGAAGTATCCTACAGCCCCTCGGATGCTGTTGAGAGGCTGCAGGATTGCTGTGTAAAGGAGTTAAAATTAATCAATATGAGACAGAGATCATGATGTATGCAGATGACATTGTTTCATTCTCCAAGATCCAATATTATCAGTTACATTCCTTAAGAATAGAGTTGCAGTCTTTAGCAGTGTCTGGATATCAGGTACATTTAGGGCAATCTAAAATATTAGGTATACACATTGAAAATGGGAGTGTAGGCTGCATGGTAAATTGTGTGCCTGGTGTGAAGGTTGTGGATATGATACACCATCTAGGTAGCTTTGTAGATAGGGCTGGGGTGGAGTCAGTGGTCATGGTCCATGTTGCTAACGATGACATGGGGAAATGTAGTTGTGAGGTCCTGGAAGCCAAATTTAGGTTGCTAGTTAGGAGGCTGAAATCCAGGACCACCAAGGTGGCTTTTGCTTTCTGTGAACTGCTACTTGTTCCCTGTGGAGGGCTGGCTTGACAGGTGAACCTGAGGAGACTCAATACGTGGATGAGATGGTGGTTCAGATTTTTTGGCAGAGGGGAACATTTTGGGACAAGGTGGGCCTGTACAAGAGGGATGGGCTCCACTTGAACCAGAATGGAACCAGACTGCTGTCATTTAACATACAAGGTGCCAGAGCAGCTTCTAAACAGACTAAACACTGGGGGGAAAGCTGACAGGAGCTGGGAAACATCTAGTTTGGCTTGAATCATCCCTAGGGGATGAAAATAGAAATGTTTCTGAATCTGATTGCCCAAGTGGAGACAGGGAGGAAATAGGCCATGAGCATATGGTGAAACATGATAGCCAGGAAAAGAGTCCTAAGGGCCATACTAGAAAATGCACAAATCAGACACTTAGGTGTTCAATGCTAATGCTAGAAGCTTCTGAGCCAAAATGGGAGTGTTGGACAGCCTGGTTTAAAGGAAAACCTAGAAATATTGGGCTTTATGAAAATCTGGTGGAATGGAGAGAACCACTGGGTAGGGATGGCTGGGTGCCCCCCCTGGCTTGTCTGGGTTCCCCAGGTGCCTGCCCAGCCCAGGCCCCCACTTGTGCACATCCAGACACAGGCTTGAGGTCCCCGCCATCTGCCAAGCCACTCGCATTCACCCAGGCAGCCTCATTGAGCTCCACTATCACAATTTCTTGAAAAATACAATGGCAATTGCAAAAAAGCACATATTTGCATATACGCAAAATGGGGCCTGTAATCTGGCATATATGGGCTGTTCATGGCCCCATTTTGCATATATGCAAATATGTGCTTTTTTGTTAATGCCATTTTTTCCTGGACAATGACCATCACAGAGCTCGACAAGAATGCCAAGTGTGGGCAGCTCTGCGAGCACAGGCAGCGGGCGAGCAGGGGCAGTGGTTCAGTGAGTGCAGCTCATGGGTGTGGGCAAGAGGGGGTCCTCTGGATTCCTGGATGGAATCGCACATCTGCACCATTCCTACCACAGGGATATGGTCATCGCTGGATATAACCTCTATAAGAAGGACAGGGAAGGGCGTACGGGAGGAGATGTTGCTCTGTATGTCAAAGAGGGCATAGCGTCAAGCAAACTCAAAAACCTAAAAGGGGCAGACTCCTCCACAGAAGGGCTGTGGGTTACAATACCAGGCTCCAAAACTAATTTAGTACTAGGAACAGGCTATCGTCCCCCAGACCAGAACACTCAGAGTGAACTTGAGACAGATGAAATCAGGGAAATCTCCAAAAGAGCAAGTGTTGCAATTATGGGTGGCTTCAATTACCCCCACGTTGATTGGATATATGCATGAGGGGAGTCAACCCTGGATTCAACCCTACGTGGTACCACTCAAGAGCTAGTAGGTGATAGGAGGTGGAGTTTGAGGGCAGAGTTTTTCTTGGGAAAAATCAGCCAAAATTTGTGCAAATTATGGAACCTGGAAAAGAAATGTGGAAAACAAAGTCCCCAGAGTTCAGGAAAAAGTGCGCATCTCAGCTTGCAAATGAAAATCAATTCATACACTCCATGGAACTCCACTGAGTAAAAAAAGAACCAGATTCCCCAGTGATAGATATCCCTATGTTGAATCAGTTGGAAACAGTGACCACAGTGCTATCAGATTTAATACATATTTAAGTGGAAATTTTCCAAGGGAGTCCAGCACAGTCACATTTGACTTCAAAAACAGAAGCTTCTCTAAAATGAGGAAACTGGTAAAAGGAAGCTGAAAAGGGAAGCCAAGAAGGTTATACCCCTTTAAAAAGCTTGGAGGTTACTCAAAATCACAATAATAGCTCAGGAAGAATGTATAGCACAGGTTAGGAAAGGTAGCATCAAGTCCAAGAGGTCCCAAACATGGTTAACATGTGTCATCAGAGAAAAGAAGGCTTACTTCAGGAAATGGAAGGCTTGCCCAAATGAGAAGAACAACAGGAAGCATAAACTTGCATGAAGGAGATGCAAACAGACAATAAGCGATGTAGTATATGCTAGCTATATCAAGGCCAAAAATAGAGAATTCTTTACATATATCAGAAGCAGGGAACCAGCTACAGAGGCAGTTGGACCTTTGGATAAAAACAGATTTAATGGAGTACTAACGGAGAATAAGAAAATTGCAGAGAAACTGAATGAATTCTTTTCATCTGTCTTCACTGCAGAAGATGTGGGACAGATACCTGTACCTGAACTGATGTTTTCAGGAAGGGAATCTGAGGAACTCAGGCAAATCGTGGTGAAAAAAATATGAAATTCTATACCTAATTGATGAAAGCTAATAAATCACGAGTCCCAGATGGTGTCCATCCTAGAGTTCTTAAAGAACTCAAATGTGAAATTGCAGATTTTTTAACAAAAACATCTAACATGTCCTAAGATGAGCCACTGTACCAGGGGACTGGAAAATGGCCAATGTAACACCCATTTTTAAAGAGGGATCCAGGGGGGAGCTGGGAAATTACAAGCCGGTTAACTTAATGTCTGTTCTGGGTAAATTGATTGAAGGCATTATTAAAGATAAAATTAGTAGGCATATAGAAGGACTAGTCCTGCTGAATCAAGAATCAATATGGCTTCCGCAAATGTAACTCATGTCTCAGTAACTTTTTAGAGTTCTTTGAGAATGTCAATAAACATGTAGACACAAATGATCTGGTAGACATTGCTTACTTGGACTTCCAAAAGGCTTTCGACAACCAAAGTTCCTAACCAAAGACTCCTGAGCAAACTTAGCAGTCATGGAATAAGAGGACAGGTTTTCAACTCCTTCATAAATGAACTAGAATTAGGAGCGAGCAGTGAGGTGGCCGTAAGAACCGGACATGGAACAACCGAGTGGTTCAAAATTGGGAAAGGAGTACGACAAGGCTGTATATTGTCGCCCTGCTTATTTAACTTATATGCAGAGTACATCATGAGAAATGCCAGGTTGGATGAAGCACAGGTTGGAATTAAGATTGCCGGGAGAATTATCCACAACCTCAGATACGCAGACGATACCACCCTAATGGCAGAAAGCGAAGAGGATCTCAAGAGCCTCTTGTTGAGGGTGAAAGAGGAGAGTGCAAAAGCTGGTTTGAAACTCAACATTAAAAAAACTCAGATCATGGCATCTGGCCGCATCACTTCCTGGCATATAGAAGGGGAAGAAATGGAAGCAGTGACAGATTTTATTTTCTTGGGCTCCAAGATCACCGCAGACGGTGACTGTGACATGAAATTAAAAGACGCTTGCTCCTTGGGAGGAAAGCTATGGCCAACCTAGACAGCGTTGTAAGAAGCAGAGACATCACCTTGCTGACAAAGGTCTGTATAATCAAAGCTATGGTTTTCCCAGTAGTAATGTATGGCTGTGAGAGCTGGACTATCAGGAAGGCTGAGTGCCGAAGAACTGATGCTTTCGAACTGTGGTGCTGGAGAAGACTCTTACGAGTCCCCTGGACTGCAAGGAGGTCCAATCAGTCCATCCTAAAGGAAATCAACCCTGAGTGCTCATTGGAAGGACAGATACTGAAACTGAAGCTCCAATATTTTGGCCACCTAATGCGAAGAGAAAACTCCCTGGAAAAGACCCTGATGCTGGGAAAGATTGAAGGCAAAAGGAGACGGGGACGGCAGAGGATGAGATGGCTAGATAGCATCACCAATGCAATGAATATGAACTTGAGCACACTCCGGGAGAGAGCGGAGGACAGGAAGGCCTGGTGTGCTATGGTCCATGGGGTCATGAAGAGTCGGACATGACTTAACGACTGAACAACAACAACAAGTGAGGTGCCAAGTTTGCTGATGACACCAACTTATTTGGGGTGGTTAAAACAAAATGGGACTGTGAAGAGTTCCAGAAGGATCTCTCCAGACTGGGAGAATGGGCATCTAAATGGCAAATGTGGTTCAATGTAAGCAAGTGTAAAGTGATGCACGTTTGGGCAAAACATTGGAACTTCACATATATCCTGATGGAATCTTAGCTGGTGGTGACTGAGCAAGAAAATGATCTTGGAGTTGTGGTGGACAGCTCAATGAAAATTTTGCCCCTTTGTGTGGCTACTGTAAAAAAAGGCAAATTCCATGTTAGGCATAATTAGAAAAGGAATTGAGAATAAAACTGCCAATATCATTCTGCCCCTATACAAAACTATGGCATGACCATACTTGGAATTCTGTGTACAGTTCTGGTCACACCACACCTAAAAAAGAATATTGACGAGTTGAAAAACGTACAGAAAACTACAACTACAATGATCTAAGGGCTGGAGCAACTCCCCTACGAGGAAAGGTTACAACAGCTGGGACTGTTAAATTTAGAAAAAAAGGCGAGTAAGGGAAGACATAATAGAGGTGTACAAAATTATGCATAGTGTGGAGAATGTAGATAGGGATACATTTTTCACTCTCTCTTATAATAGTTGAACCCTCTTATAATACTATAACACGCGTAATCCCATGAATCTGATTTAGGGATGGCTGAACTCACCCCTTCCTGTGCTGCATGCCACTTGCCGGATCTCTGCCAACCGCCTGACCCTTTTCACCTTGTTCATAATTTAGACCATTTGCACCTGTAATTTTGTGTAAATGGGCCTATTTAGACCTATTTTTTGTGCAAAAGGGCCCTTTACATAAAAAGGATGAGCTGCTATTTTCTGCAAAATGGTGGCTCAGCAGGGGACCACAGCACTTGCCTGATGCACTGAGCGCTGAGTCAGGCAAGCATGAGGATCCACGGACTGGCATCTAGGGGGCCAAGCTGGTAAGAAATCACCAAGCCTCGAGTGCCAACTAGACACTCTTGGCATCCTTAATCTGATTGGTGGGAGATTCAGGATATATAAAAGGAAATACTTGTTCAGACAATTCATTTCATTTCAGTTGATTACATTTCTATACCATCCACTTGTTGAAATTCTCTGGGCAGTTTACAAAGATTAAAAAGCATGAAAAATACATTATGTGTAGTAATAAAAGCTATTTACATACAAACATATAAACAGACATCACACACAGAGAAACACATATTAAACTACAGAATTCACTTCCACAAGATGTAGGGATGGCCACCAATTTGGATGGGAACTGGACAAATTCCTGGAGGAGAAGGCTATCAGTGGCTACTAGTCCTGATGGCTATGTGCTACTTCCAGTATCAAGGGCATCATGCCTGTGTAGTGTGTACATGAGTTGCTGGGGAACATGGACAGGAGGGTGCTTTTGCACTCATGTCCCCCTTGTGGGCTTCCCACGGGTAGCTGGCTGGCCACTGTGTGAACAGAATGCTGGACTAGATGGACCTTGGTCTGATCCAGCAGGGCTCTTCTTACGTTCTTATGTTTCTGAAATCAACAGAAGATCCTAACAGGATTAAGATGAAGGCAAAGGGGGAACTGATATCTGGGTATTAATTTGTCCAGTAACATAGCAGAATTGGTTAAAGATAATTATTTGCCTCTTTTAGAAAAAAAATAGACATAATCACATGGGTTAAATTACCGATAGGCTAGGGCAAGTAGTGCTTACCAAAAATGACAGTTGTCCTGAAAATTATTTTTGTTGTTATCATCCTATTTAATATAACCCAGAAAATGTTGCACATATTTCAATCGTGTGTGTGTATGTGTGTGTGTGTGTATGTATATATATATATATATATATATATATATATATATATATATATATATATATAATTATAAAAAGGCTAGAATAAAGGCACAGGTCATACAGCACCAGACCTCACAGGGTGATTTATCAATTCCAAATATTCAGCTACACTATAATGCAGAAATATTGGTGGGATTGGTACAGTGGTTTAGGGAATATAAAGATACTGCCCTGGGGATGTGGGTACAGTTTGGTATTGGTGTACCACTTTCAGATTGGCTCTGGGATACAAAAAAGAGTGACTGGAAAGAAGAATACGCAAATGAAATTATAAAATTGGTAATTAAATTTTGGGACAAATGTCATCCCTTTTTGGCCTCAAATATATATTTATTTATTTGGAGAGCTAGAAATGAAGAGGTTGGGTTTGGGAGAGTTAGAAATAAGGCTGATTTTTCTAATTGGATTAATGAAGTGTATCTGGAGTTATAGATTGTATTTCTCAGTGAGTTCTAATGTCATGCATTCAATTAGTACACCCCCCTCCATTTTTCATTTACCATTTTATCAATATTTGTAAATTAGGAGTTACATTCAAACTATTATTAGACATGAGGATATGAACAGACTTCTTTCTCCATTCTGCTTTCAAGAGACAAAAAGGGTTGTTATTTATGCATAATATATAGTATGTTGCAAGGGAAAGATGAGAGAATACCATAAGCAAGGTGTGGCGGAAAGAATTTAATATTAATATTTACAATACAGAATGAGAACGTATCCGTATTAAACCAGTAAGAGCTATATTAGATTTACCTCAAGAGTTTTTTTTTTGGGGGGGGGGGTTTACAAGGTGCTATATACGTTTTGGGGTATGCAGTTGATTTACAAGATGCATACCCCAGTCAAAGCTGGGGAAAAAAAGAGTTTCCTGATGGACTGAAAACTTGCTGGCCACTAGAGGTAGGTGGCATTTGGTGGGAATGCATCTCTTTTAAACAGTATTGGCAGGATATTTTTCAAGCTACAAAAGATGTGATAGGATATGAGTTCAGACAATCCCTGTTCAAAGCACTTTTCGTCTGTTTGGTGAATCAGGTTTATTATTTATTTATTTATTTATTTATTTAGTGATACTTACATACTGCATCATATAATAAAATCCCTAAGCAGTTCACATATAAATATTACAATCACACTTAAAATACAATGCTAAAAACAATTCCCATTTCAGCACCAGTACAGACAATACAGAGCAACATAAGGAGCGCTAAGATGGAACAGCACAATTAATTTAATTACAGGTTAGGGGGGAACATGAAGCAATGGTAGTATATATGCCAACATTGGCATGCCAATTGTTTGCAAAGGGATGGAGAACAGCTTCTTTGCCTGCTGTTGGAATGTGAAGGAGAAGGGTGTGGAAAACAATGGTTTTTCACAAAATTTCCATTTACATACAACTTGGGACTAGGATACCTAGCAGACCGCCTTCCCTTATACTCACCCAAGTGACCTTTAAGATCTTCAGAGGAGGCTGGTCATTCCGAAACTAAAAGAATGTCACCATGTAATGCGTCGATGGCGGGCCTTCTCGGTAGCGGCACCCACCCTTTGGAAAACCCTGCCTCATTTAGTTCGGGAGGCAGAAGATGTGGCCTCTTTCAAACGCCTCCTGGAAACACACTTGTTCAGCCAGGCTTTCCCTAGGCTGTAATTAAATGACTCCTGCTGCTCCATCTGACTGCTCCTTGTACTGCTTTTATTGTAATTGGAATTCTTTTAATGTTGTGTTTTAAATGTGATTTTAATATTTACATGTGAACCACTTAGGGATTTTATTATACTTAGCAGTATATAAGTATCACAAATAAACACACAGACACACACACACACACATACAAACACACACACAGAGGGGGAGAGAGAGAGAGAGAGAGAGAGAGAGGAAGGGAGAAGCAATTAGGATGGATGGACTCACCCGTGCCCAGCTTCATCGGGTGCTCACCAAGCCACTGCCACTGCCCGCAGCACTGCCCATTTTCCCTAGTGATCCACCATTGTTGCACACAATGGCAGCTTGCTAGGAGGACAGGCAGCTGCCGACTGCTCGCCGCACTGTGGGGTGCTCACCAAGCGGGTCCATGAGCACCGCGCAGTTTGATGAGCGGGGTCCAGGAGGGTGGGCAAAGGGGAGTCCGTTGGACTCCACACACACACACACACACAGACTCTTGCAACATCCCTAGAAGCAATTCAACAGAAATTTCCAAAGAAACTGGTTAACTATTATCCACTATTGGAATCAGTAGAGACCAGACATGTTAGCAACCTTGGATATCCGAACAATGCAGTAAACTTGATACGAATGTGTATGAAGGCCAAGGAATGTGATAGAATGCTTATTTATTCTTTCCCTTAATACAATATTCAGAGTATTTGATTTTATGCTGTATCATCACAAAACAGATAATTGATTATTAATGATTATAGGTGTACATAGGAGAAATGTAATAGCATTGTCTTAAAAATGGAAGCTAACCCTACCAAATGAGAAAATGAGGAACAGGAATGGATGGATTTGTCCATCCTTAAATAGGAACTCATGGTCTTTGTGGCAAGGCAGCCTCAGGCAATATCATAAATATGGTGGGCTAGTTGGACTCACATTGATCTGATCCAGTAGGGCTCTCCTTATATTCTTGTTACCTGAGTGCACTCCTTCACTTTCTTTCATGGGGGAAAAAAATGTTTAAAAACATCAACTTGTGGATGTGGTATGGGCAAAATTGAACCCATTTACAGGGTGCTTCAATATTTACTGACAAAGCTTCTTCAACAAAATGTAACGTGACTTTGTTCTGAGTACACATGGCTGTGTAATGTTATTTTTAGCGATGCCACGAAATTTAATTAGTTGGTTCGTTGATCGAAACTTGTCCATTCGTAATGCTCACCTTTGTAGCAAGCATGGATCAATGTATTACAAATTCACTATTACGTTTTGAATTGATTTTGAGCTTTGAAGCATATGCAGTAATGTAGTACACAGATGTTCCCACACATTTTTAATCGTCCTACCGCATAGAGCCCACAAGACTTTACTTGAAGCGGTCTCCTTAGCTGCTTCTCTCATCGTCGCAGCCGCTGCATCCCTGGCTCCATGAGGAGGAGGAGGAGGAGGAGAGTTCATATCTTCGTACCAGTGATCAACGACAGTGAGTAAACATCACTTGACATCACCACCGTGCAAGCAGGCCGTGTGAAAACAACCAATCAGAAAGGGGGCACATGATATCATGCCACACTCCATGATTCCAAACTACAGTTCCCAAGATGTGCATGCACAAAAACTCATATGCATGGAAGAAGAGTTCATATTAAAGGAGAATTCTTGTCCAATCCTCACGTGTTACTTTCTGAGTAAATAAGGAATTCACTCAGCGTAAGTTCACCCATCACTAGTTGTTTTGTGAGCTGCCCAGAGAGTTTCAGCAACTGGGCAAAATATAAATGTACTAAATAAATAAATAAATAAATAAATAGCTCAACAAGGGTCCTCTACAAGCCTTTCTTGCATACACATACAGTCCCCTCACATCATAATGATGTTCTATATTTGCTAGTAAATGATTGTGATAATAATAACTCTAAAACCACCATAAGCCAGGTAGCGCTGATGTTTTCTGAATCAACCTTGTGCTTAGTTATTCCTAAGAAATGGCAGAGTGACATTTGCGGAGAAACTGCAGGAGTCTGATGCAGTTAGTCCCAAGGGATAGCCAATCATAGGCAACTTTGCAATAACAGCAGCAGACACCAAATCAATAGTGTCTGCATTAGAAGAGATCATTAAGGGGCCCTGGGTGTAGTTCCAGCCAGGGGAAGAAAACTCATTTGAGGGAAGAGAAGCTCTTTGTGCGTGCTTTACTGAAAGACAACGTCAGCATGACAGCTGAGCTGGGAGAGCCGATGGTCTCTCAGGTGGTCTCACGCCCCTGGATATTTTGGGAAAGAGGTTTCTATTCCATCAAATGACAAGAATGGTGCATTAAAAGTGCTTTCTAAAAAAGAAGACTTAAAAAGTTTTTGAGAAAAATTGAAGAAAGTGAAAGATGAAAAGAGAGAGGCAGATGGCCGGATACAGGTTCCAACTGTGCATTAGTTGCTGAAGGTTCAGAAGGGGCCAAAATAATAGTGGGAAAGAAGAAGGACATGCATGGGCTGTTCTTGTAGATCTTCGATGCTTTCCACAATGCTTTGCTTAACAAAGGTTGTGAATTTCAGAAGGCTGTGACAGGCAGAGAGCCTCTCAGAAGACAATGGCCTGGTTCACACATATCACTAAGCCATGGTGGTTTGTTGAAATCTGGCTTGTCATTGTTTCTGAATCTATCCCTACAAACAAACTATGGCTTGTTTAACTGCTATAAACCAAAAATAGAACCCATGGTTTGTTGTTGGCTTATGGAATCTGGTGGCATGTTTAACCCATGGCTTGCCGTCATGAACCCAGAATGGTGGTTTATCCCCAACTTGTTTGCATGGCTATCTACCCTGACACAAAGGCACCCAGCAAGAGAAGACTGAAAACAAAATCACTCTGAAGCCTGGCTGCCAGGGTTCCCCTTATGACCTGGACCCCCTGAGCAACTCCTTAAGGATCTCATGCCTTCTTAAGAGTCCCAACTTCCTTCTTTTACCTTCCACTTTCTAATAGTGTGGGGTTTAGGCTGTAGATGTGGGGTGATAGACACTCTAGACATAGAATTTAACCAGAACAGTTTATTGGTATTTTAAGCAAGCAAATCACAACTAAAGGTAGTTACACAAATAATAGACGGACCTTTGTCGGCAAGGTGATGTCTCTGCTTCTTACTATGCTGTCTAGGTTGGCCATAGCTTTCCTCCCAAGGAGCAAGCGTCTTTTAATTTCACGGCTACAGTCACCGTCTGCGGTGATCTTGGAGCCCAAGAAAATAAAATCTGTCACTGCTTCCATTTCTTCCCCTTCTATATGCCAGGAAGTGATAGGGCCAGATGCCATGATCTTCGTTTGTTTAATGTTGAGTTTCAAACCAGCTTTTGTACTCTCCATTTTCACCGTCAACAAGAGGCTCTTTAGATCTTCTTCACTTTCTGCCATTAGGGTGGTATCGTCTGCATATCTAAGGTTGTTGATAATTCTCCCAGCAATCTTAATTCCGACCTGTGATTCATCCAACCCGGTGTTTCTCATGATGTACACTGCATATAAGTTAAATAAGCAGGGTGACAATATGCAGCCTTGTCGTACTCCTTTCCCAATTTGGAACCAATCCGTTATTCCATGTCTGGTTCTTACTGTTGCTTCTTGGCCCTCGTACAGGTTTCTCAGGAGACAGGTAAGGTGGTCTGGTACTCCCATCTCTGTAAGAATTTGCCACAGTTTGTTGTGATCCACACAATCAAAGGCTTTAGCATAGTCAATGAAGCAGAAATAGATGTTTTTCTGGAATTCTCTTGCTTTCTCCATGATCCAGCGAATGTTGGCGATTTGATCTCTAGTTTCTCTGCCTCTTCGAAACCCAGCTTGTACTTCCAGTAGTTCTCGGTTCACATACTGAAGCCTAGCTTGTAGGATTTTGAGCATAACCTTGCTGGCATGTGAAATGAGTGCAACTATACAGTAGTTTGAACACTCTTTGGCATTGCCCTTTTTTGGAATTGGAATGTAAACTGACCTTTCCAGTCTTGTGGCCACTGTTGAGTGTTCCAAATTTGTTGGCATATTGAGTGCAGCACTTTAACAGCATCATCTTTTAGTATTTTAAATAGCTCAGCTGGAATACTGTCATCTCCGCTAGCTTTGTTGTTAGTAATGCTTCCTAAGGCCCACTTGACTTCACTCTCGAGGATGTCCGGCTCAAGTTCAGTGACCGCATTATCATGGCTATCAGGGACATTCAGATCTTTCCTGTATAGTTCTTCTGTGTATTCTTGCCACCTCTTCTTAATCTCATCTGCTTCTGTTAGGTCCCTGCCTTCTTTGTCCTTTATCATGCCCGTCTTTGCACAAAACATTTCCTTGATATCTCCGATTTTCTTGAAGAGATCTCTAGTCTTTCCCATTCTGTTGTTTTCCTTGATTTCTTTGCATTGTTCATTTAAGAAGGCCTTCTTGTCTCTCCTTGCTATTCTCTGGAACTCTGCATTCAGTTGGATATATCTTCCTCTTTCTCCCTTGCTTTTCGCTACCATTCTTTCCTCAGCTACTTGTAAATAGGGATGTCAGAGAATTCCGCCATGGTCTTGGTGAGGCCGAATGCCAGTGCATTCGGCCCCCCAAACTACGTGGCGGAATGGCCTGCCAACCCCCTGCCCCCCGCGGATCCCTCCCAGGACGAGACTTACCTGGAGCAGATCTTCCGACCGGCTGCCACCGCCACCATTTCTAGTCTTGTTAAAAGAAAAGAAAAAAAAGATGTGATAGGCTACATAAATCTTTTCGTAGCCTATCATGGCTGGGTGGGTTTTGTTGTGTGTTTTTTTAAGCGCGTACACAAATGGCGGCTATGGCCGCCGCCATTTGCGTTCCTTCTTTTTGGCTGTCTTAGTCAACGTAAAATTTACATAGACTATGACGGCGAAAATAAAGGGGAACGCAAATAGCGTACGGGGCAGTATTTGCATCCCTTTTTGATTTGCCGTTTTAGCCTACATAAAGATTTACCTAGGCTAAAACGGTGAATCAAAAAGGGATGCAAATAGCACCCGCTACACCATTTGCATTCCCCTTTATTTTCACCATCATAGTCTACGTAAATATTTATGTAGATTCAGATGGCCAAAAATAGGGAACGCAAATGGCGGCAGCCGTAGCCGCCGCCAATTGCATAAGCGGTTTTTTGTTGTTGTTTTTTCCCAGAGCCCTCCATGACTGGAAATCCAGCTGTGGATGGCTCTGGGCTGGGCTGGGCTGGGCCTGGCCGGCTGCTCCATAGAGCTGCCACGGAGCACAGCTGGCCATCAGGGATTCCGGAGGGGAGGAACGGATCACCTCCCACCTGTCCAGGTTTCCGGGGGGAGGGACGGAACGCCTCCCCCCCCACCATCAACATAATCCATGAAAGGTAAGTCACTTTCGTACATCCCTACTTGTAAAGCCTCATTAGACAGCCACTTTGTTTTCTTGCATTTCTTTTTCTTTGGGATGGATTGAGTTGCTGCCTCCTGAACAATGTTATGGACCTCCGTCCATAGTTCCTCAGGCACTCTGTCTATGAGGTCTAATCCCTGAAATCTATTCCTCACCTCCACGGAATATTAGGGTTGGCGGAGAATTCCCTACCCACCGCCGGGAGGGACATTTGGTGAAGGTAAGTCCCGTCCCGGGGGGGGTGCGGGGGGTGGAGGGGGTTCGGAGGATTTCTCCCCGAAACTTTGGGGGGCCGAGCGCCAACGTGTTCGGCCCCCCGAACAAGTTTCGGGGAGAAATCCTCTGAACATTTACGTAGACTACAGCGACTAAATAAGGAACGCGAATGGCGGCTCCCTATGGGTGCCGCCATTAGCGTACGCGCATTTTTTTTTTAAGTCACCCGTGATAGGCTACGTGATGATTGACGTAGCCTATCATGGCTGACTTTGCAGATCTAGCCGTGATAGGCTACGTGAATCATCACGTAGCCTATCAGGGGGTGTTTTTTGTTTTTTTTTTAACTTTCGTGTTCGCGGCCGGGCGAGGCGGGAAGCCTCCTCCCCAGCCTGAATTTCGGCCGGGGCGAGGCGAGAAGCCTCCCCCCCCGGCCTGAACTTCGCGGGGGGAACAGCGAAGCGCCTCCCCCCACCGCGAACGTCCTTCGACGACAGGTAAGGGACTTTCATCCACCCCTACGGAATATTCATAAGGGATATGATTAGGTCATTCCTGAATGGTTTAATGGTTTTCCCTACATTCTTCAATTTAAGCCGAAATTTTGCGATAAGAAGCTCATGATCTGAGCCACAGTCAGCTCCAGGTCTTGTTTTTACTGACTGTATAGAGCTTCTCCATCTTTGGCTGCAAAGTACATAATCAATCTGATTTCGATATTGACCATCTGGTGATGTCCATGTGTAGAGTCGCCTCTTGTGCTGTTGGAAAAGCGTGTTTGCTATGATCGGCGTGTTCTCTTGGCAAGACTCTATTAGCCTTTGTCCTGCTTCATTTTGTACTCCAAGGCCATGCTTGCCTGTTATCCTGGTGATTTCTTGACTTCTTACATTAGCATTCCAATCCCCTATGATGAAAAGGACATCTTTTTTGGTGTTAGTTCTAGAAAGTGTTGCAGATAGGGATGTCAGATAATTTTGCCACGAATCTCGGGGAGGCCGAATGCCAGCGCATTCAGCCCCCCAAAATCAGTGGCGAAATGGTCTGCCGCCACCCCCCGCCACCCCCAGGATGGGACTTACCTTCGGCGAATCTTCCTGGCGGCGGCGGCTCTGGCGGCGCCTGCGGCGGCCGGTCTTCTGACCAGCTGCCGCCTCTGCCATTTCCAAGTTTAAAAAAGCAAAACAAAATAAAAAAGTGATAGGCTACGTAAAGTTTTACGTAGCCTATCACAGCTAAATTTTAAAAAACACGGTGATAGGCTACGTAAATGTTTACGTAGCCTATCACAGCTGAGTAAAAAAAAAAAAGGCGTACGCAAATGGCGGCGCCCATTGGCGGCGCAAATGGCGGCATAGCATCTACTCTATTTGCCTTCCCCTTATTTTTGCCGTAGTCTACATAAATGTTTACGTAGACTAAAATGTGCCAAAATAAGGAACGCAAATGGCAGCGCCCATGGGCGCCGCCATTTGCATACACGCTTTTTTTTTTTACTCAGCCGTGATAGGCTACGTAAACATTTACGTAGCCTATCATGGCTGACTGCAGGGATGCAAACAGCGGCGGCTATGGCCGCCGCCATTTGCGGGCCCGGCCAGCCAGGATTCAGGGGTGGAGGGACGGAGCGCTTCACCCCCGGCCAGAATTTCGGGGGGGGGATGGAGTGCCTCCCCCCCACCGTGAATCAAATTTCGTTAAAGGTAAGTGACTTTCATACATCCCTAGTTGTAGGTCTTCGTAGAACCGATCAACCTCAGCTTTTCGGCCTCAGTGGTTGGGGCATAGTCTTGAATTACTGTGATGTTGAATGGTTTGCCTTGGATTCATACTGAGATCATTCTGTCATTTTTGAGATTGTACCCCAGTACTGCTTTTCCCACCCTTTTGTTGACTATGAGTGCTACTCCATTTCTTCTAAGGGATTCTTGCCCACAGTAGTAGATATAATGGTCACCTGAATTAAATTTGCCCATACTTGAACATTTTAGTTTGCTGATTCCCAAGATGTCAATGTTCAATCTTGCCATCTCCTGTTTGACCACCTCCAGCTTACCTTGATTCATTGACCTTACATTCCAGGTTCCTAAACAATATTGGGGATGACTAGTCTGGACCTGGGAAAATGCGACGTATGGATACCATTTTTGTTGTTCTGGTTGTCTTTTAATGTTTTAATATCTTTACAATCTTAATATTGATGATTTAATTATATTTTTAACTTTTATACAGTTGTATTTATATTTCTATTTATAGGTTTTAATTTTAGCAGTTTTAACGTTGTAAGGCCACCTTGAGTCCCAGTATTGGGAAAAAGGCGGGATACAAATAAATATAATAATAGTAGTAGTAGTAATAATAATAATAATAATAATAATAATATTGTTCTTTACAGCATTGGATTTTCTTTTAACCAACAGACACATCCACAACTTAGTGTCCTTTCGGCTTTGGCCCAGCCACTTCACTCTTTCTGGCACTACTTAGAATACTAGGGATGTACAAAAGTCAATTACCTTTCTGCAGATTCTGTTCATGGTGGGGGGGAGGCATTCCGTCCCTCCCCCCAGAATCCTCAGTGGAGGGGAGGCGATCCAGTCCTCCCCCCTGGAATTCTCGACGGCTGGCTGTGCCCCATAGCGGCTCCGCGGAGCAGCCGGCCAGGCCCAGGCCAGGGCCATCTGCAGCCAGATTTCCAGCCACGGAGGGCTCTGGGTAAAAAAAACCAAACAAACATGTGTATGCAAATGGCGGCGGCTACGGCTGCCACCATTTGCATTCCTTATTTTTCTTCGTTTTAGTCTACATCAATATTTACATAGACTAAGACGAAGAAAAGAAAGGGGAACACAAATAGCATAGTGGGGACTTTCTTGTTTTAGTCTACGTAAATATTTACATAGACTAAGACAGCAAAAAATAAGGAATGCAAATGGCGGCAGCCGTAGCCGCCGCCATTTGCGTAAACGTGTTTGTTTGTTTTTACCCAGACATGATAGGCTATGTAATTATTTACGTAGCCTATCACGTCTATGGGGGAGGGGAAACACAGACTGCAAATGGTGGTGGCAGCAGCCAGTTGGAAGACCAGCCACCGCCGAAGCAGCCGCAGGAGCCGCCGCCATCCAGAACATCCGTCCCAGGTAAGTCTCGTCCCGGGGGGGATCCGTGGGGGGCGGGGGGTGGCAGGCCATTCCGCGATGGATTTCGGGGGGGGGTTGGCAGATCCATGGCGGAATTCTCTGACATCCCTAGAAATACCTTCTGCTCTTCCCCAGTAGTATATTGGACACCTTCCAACCTGAGGGGCTCATCTTCCTGCATCATATCTTTTAGCCTTGTGATACGTTCCATGGGGTTTTCTTGTCAAGAATACTGGAGTGGGTTGCCATTTCCTTCTCCAGTGGACCACATTTTGTCAGAACTCTCTACCATGACCTGTCCGTCTTGGGTGGCCCTGCATGGCATAGCTTATGGCTTCACTGAGTTACACAAGCCCCTTCACCACAACAAGGCAGTGATCCATGAAGGGGACAAAAGCCATTAAGAGAGAATAAATGTTGCAAAAATGCAAGCACCTCTACCCTAGCTGTACTTAAGAGTTCTCCAGGCTGCTTCTTCCTTCTCCCTCTTCAGGCTCTGGTATCCCCAACTCTGGTCTTACTTCTCTGTTCTTTCTGACTCTCTCTTTTTATACCCTCCTCCCTCAAAACCAAAAATACTATTTCAAACCTGAAGAAATCCTTAAGGTTTTTATCCTTAAGGAATGTTTCCCATCCCCACACCCCCAGTTCAAACTTGACCGGGGAATTGAAACTAAAATAACCATGGAAATAAAACTACTCCTTTCAGGGATACCCCTCCCAACAACAACAAAAAAACCCAGGCCTCTTTTTTTCTTTTCCTTGCCTCTGCAGGTCTTAAATCTTCACACTGGCAAAATGGATACAAATCAGAAATGGGGAAAACAAGCTGTGGTTTGTTTGCTCATTTTGATAATTCATGGATAATGCAACAAGCCATGATAAACATAAACTGTGGCTTAGTCTTATGTGTGAACACAGCCTATGATGGCAGTCCTACCTAGAGCACACACCTGTGAAACAACCACCTTAACATAAGCAAAATAATAATTATAATGATGGCTTGGATCCTAATATAAGCTAACTGTCAGTGCAATCCTATACATGTCTGCTAAGAAATAAGCCTGCTTTGGTTCAATAGGACTTACTCCCAGGTTAGCTAGCATATATAGGATTTTATCCTTAAGGAATGTTCCCCATCCCCAGAAGCCTCCACAGGCCTTATCCCACATTGTTCAGGAGCCCCCACTGACCCTGCAGAGGGGGGTTGCAGGGAGCTGCAGGATGAACAAGACAACTGGAAACTTTCCTTCCATGAATTTACTTACTTATTTATTTACTTAACCCTGTAGTATAGCCAGTATTATCTTTTCCAGATTGCCAATTGGAGGCTGAGGTGGGATTTGAACTGGTAACCTCTCATCTCACAGATCATCACTGCACTACTGCATCCAAAATGTCAGGTTCACTCTTTCACCCTATTTACTGAAACAATGGAAGTAGAGTTTCCAACCTAGTGCCCAAAACAACATGTTGAGGTGTGTTGACAGGTTTCTGCTCAGACAAAATAACTAAGCATTTGCAGGGGTAGCCAAACATGGGGAAACTGAGGGCAATCCAGTACCAGAGCAATTCAGAGCTGAAATGAAATCCTGCACAACATTGCTTACATCTGAATATCAAAACCCCAAATTACAATGAAATGTGGAAGTGGAGGTCATTTTGAAAACAACAACTAAACCTAAAGTTTCACTGATACATTTTTAGGCCATAATGAGAAATGTCACCTCATGTCCTGTTTATGCCTTCTATCTAGAAATCCTAAACCTAACAATATCTGTAATTGGCACATTTATTTATTTATTTATTTATTTATTTATTTACAATATTTATATACCACTCCACATCAGAAGATTTCGGGGCGGTAAACAACAAGGTAAAAGAATAAAACACTGATTTAAAAGAGTTAAAACATTTTTTAAACTGATAAATCCCAGTAAGGTGGAATTTAATAAACTGCGGCTGGTCATGCAAGGAAGGCATCTCGAAATAAAAATGTCTTCAGGAGGCTCCAGAAGGAACACAGTGTTGGCACCTGCCTGACCTCTAAAGGCAGGGAATTCCATAGGAAGGGGGACACCACACTGAAGGATCTTCTCCTGGAGGACTCCAACTGGATCATGGGTCCATGTGGAGCCACCATGAACATGCCCTCTGATGACCTCAGTGACTGGGCAGGTTGGTAAAGAAGGAGGAGCTCTCTCTGGTATCCTGGTCCCAAGTTATTTAGGGCTTTGTACACTAGTATTAAAACCTTAAACATGGCCTGGTAGCAAATAGGCAGCCAGTGCAGTTCCCTCAGCAGAGGAGTTGCATGCTAAAAATGGGCAGCTTCCGACAGCAGCCGAGTTGCTGCATTCCGCACTAGCTCCAGCTTCCGGACCAGCCTCAAGGGCAGCCCCCACATATCCCCATTATTATAGAGACATGTTGGATTTCAACACAGTAGTATAGGAGGGTCTTGTGGTATTATCATCAGAGATGATGGAATAGGATTGAGCAGGCTTCCCTCTTCCATAATCTAGATGCCCTCAGAACATCAGATATACCCACAGCTCCACTGGAAGAGTCTGCGCAGACTAGGGATGTCGGAGAATTTCTCCACGAATCTCCAGGAGACCGAATGCCAATGCATTCAGCCCCCCGAAATTGGTGGGGAAATTCTCCAACACCCCCCACCCCCCCGAGATGGGACTTACCTCGTGCGAATGTCCCTCGCGGCGGCGGGTCCCAGCGGCAGTTCGGCAGCGGTTTGGCGGCAGTTCGGTGGGGGCGGCAGCCAGTCTTCTGACCGGCTGCCGCCACAGCCATTTCCAAGTAAAGTGTAAAAAAAAAAAAAAACGTGATAGGCTACGTAAAGATTTACGTAGCCTATCATGGCTAGTTTTTCAAAGTCAGCCGTGAGAGGCTACGTAAATCGTCATGTAGCCTATCACGGCTGACTTTGAAAAAAAAAAGCGCGTATGCAAATGCCTTATTTGCGTTGCCCTTATTTTCACCGTAGTCTACGTAAATCTTTACGTAGACTACCCGTGCCCAAATAAGGAATGCAAATGGCGGCACCCATGGGCACCGCCATTTGCGTACGT
Source organism: Heloderma suspectum (assembly GCF_057233095.1). Taxonomy (NCBI): domain Eukaryota; kingdom Metazoa; phylum Chordata; class Lepidosauria; order Squamata; family Helodermatidae; genus Heloderma; species Heloderma suspectum. The sequence continues at coordinate 10,917,390 of NC_139461.1, forward strand.
GCTTTCCCCCCCCCCCAAAGTCAGCCGTGATAGGCTATGTAAAGATTTACGTAGCCTATCACGGCTGACTTTGAAAATCTAGCCGTGATAGGCTACGGAAATCTTTACTTAGCCTATCACGTGTTGTTGGGTTTTTTTACACTTTACTTTTTTCTTTCACGGCCGGGGAGACGGGGCACCTCCCCCCCAGCCAGAATTTCGGATGGGAGGGGCGGGGCGCCTCCCCACCCGCCATGAATTCCGGGGGGGAGAACCAGAGTGCCTCCCCTGCCCCGAAAAAGCTGCAGGACCAGGTAAGGGACCTTCGTCCATCCCTAGCGCAGACCAAGGTAGCGGCAGACCTTCATTGCCTGCAGCTTCTCAGAGGTACATTTCAGGTGCATCATCATCACCAAATACAACAATAACAAAAACACAAGAAAGGGGGGAACCACAAAAGAGAGGGTGGAGAAAAACAAAGAATTTATCATAAAATCTATCCATGCACAATAATCGTTGTCATCATCCTTGCTATAAAAAGAAAAAGAGGGGAAAAGAAGGATTTAACATTTCCATTTTGGATGTATACATTCATATTAGCAGTCCATATATCAAAATAAGCATCCATATGAGATTAATAGCTCTAGGAGATATGTTCAAATGTAGCAAGAGAAGGAAGATCTTCAATACACTGAATGATAGATGGTGGGTGGTTATCCCCCCAAGCTTCAAGTATACATCTCTTTGCAACTAGGGATGGATGAAAGTCCCTTACCTGATCCCGACGCTTGCTTCACAGTGGGGGGGAGGCGCTCAGTCCCTCCCGCCGAAATTCTGGGCGGGGGGGAGGCACCCCGTCCCTCCCCGCTGAAATTCTGGCCGGGGGGGAGGCGCCCCGTCCCTCCGGCCGCGAACCTCGTCTCCTGCCAAGACGCAAATGGCGGCGGCCATAGCCGCCGTTTGCGTCCCTGCAGTCAGCCGTGATAGGCTACGTAAATCTTTACGTAGCCTATCACGGCTGACTTTAAAAAAAACAAAAGCGCGTACACAAATGGCGGCGCCCATTGGCACCACCATTTGCATTTGTTATTTTGGCACGTGTAGTCTACGTAAACATTTAAGTAGACTACGGCGAAAATAAGGGCAACGCAAATAGCGTTGCCCTTATTTTCTCCGTAGTCTACGTAAATGTTTACGTAGACTACACGTGCCAAAATAAGGAACGCAAATGGCGGCGCCCATGGGAGCCGCCATTTGCATACGCGCTTTTTTTTTAAAGTCAGCTGTGATAGGCTACGTAAAGATTTACGTAGCCTATCACATTTTTGTTTTTTTTTTACTTGGAAATGGCGGCGGCGGCAGCCAGTCGGAAGACCAGCCGTCGCCGCCCCGCCGCCGCCACCGCCGCCGCCAGGGACTTTCGACCAAGGTAAGTCCCATCCCAGGGGGGCGGGGGGGCAGACCGTTTCTCCACCAATTTTGGGGGGCCGAATGCTCTGGCATTCGGCCTCCCTGAGATTCATGGAGAAATTCTCTGACATCCCTATTTGCAACTGGAAAGTCTCTCTGTAACCACTTTTGCAGTTCATCTGGGAATTCCCACATTGCAGGGATATAATTTAAAAGTGCATGGACATCCACTATTTTTACAGATTTTTCAAGAACAAAATTTATACAAGCAATAACTTCCAACCAAAAAGAATCCACTGTTGGACCTGCAAACATCCTAAGCCTCAATGAGTCATTGTCCTCATTACATCACCAGCATCTGGCAGAGCAAGCCAGCTTCTTCTCAACAAGCCTCTGTGGTGTCCAATATATATGTGACACATTGTGGGATCGGCCTCAGTTTTAAATCTCAGTTTTAAATCTCTCTGCTTGTGGGCAGCTGGTTGATCACTGTGTGAACAGAATGCTGAACTAGATGGAACCTTGGTCTGATCCAGCATAGGAATGTCACCCCTCAAGTGGGGGGTTGAGTCCAGTGGGCTCCTCAGTGCTCCACCCCTCAGACCCCATTCTCCAGGCTGCCACCACTTACCGGACACATTCACCTGTAATGTTGCATAAATGGCCCCTTCACCGCTGCCATTTACACAGCATTACTTTTACAGAGATACCCAAGCCAACGTTTTTATGCAAAATGGCAGGTCACTAAGGGGACCGGCACCCCCATGGGGCTTCCTGGGCGCTTGTTGAGCCATCCAGGGGCTCATGTGGCATGGTGCGTGAGTGCAGACAGCGATGGCAATTTGGCAAGTGCCTGGCAATCATGGATGGAGGTGAGTTCATCCATCCCTAATCCAGCAGGGCTCTTCTTATGTCGTTATATACCAAAACAGTGTGTTTGTGCAGAGTTTTCAAAACTGCATGTCTTTTTCATGACCATTTTCTCAAATGGACACCTTTTTCAAATGCATTTTAATAAGAATTTACTGAAAACCTCAAGGTTCTCCATATTGGGGACAAAAATGACCTTGAAATTAAAAAAAAAAAAAAAGTGGGAGAAAAAACTGAAATCAACAGATCTGTATATCCAGGTAGAGGACACTGAATGTTTTGCTCAAAAAAAGTTTGGGTTGAGTCCCTGTGTATTTGAACATGTTAGTACTGCCTTAGAGTTGCCACCTCTTTTTTGTGGCAGGCTCCTCATCGTAAACAGCTACACGAAAACCAGGCACAACATGGTTTTCCCCATGCCAGGAATACCTGTATCTGTTACATTTGGCTGTTGCAGAGATTCCACTTTGGTCCGTTATTGATAAGTATTTCAGAACAACAAACTTGCAAAGTTCTTTGGGAAATTTAAAATATTCAAATGCAGGAGAAGGTTTGTCCATCCTGTATTTCTATTCCATTTTCTCTCACCAGAGAGACCTGCACTGAAAACCTCTCCATCTTCTATCAGACCAAAAAAGCCTTGTTCATGATAAGGAGACACAAAGCCCCTCCCCTTGATATCATTCTCATCCTGCTTCAGAGAGGTATCTAGTTACTGGGTGTGGAGAAGTCTCTGCTTTTTTTTCACTGCCTGGGAATCTCAAGGATATAAGTTGCTTCCCTCAGGGGTCCCTCTGCCTCTTAAGAGGTAATGACAGGAAGAGGTGACCCATCGTCCACCCCAACTCAACCCCATTTCCAACCCGCGTATGTTTATCTCCAGTCAGACTGGCTGTGGTGGGAAATTACATCAGGAAGTGGTCCCCACGGATCCATGACAGATGGTACAGTGTGAAGATCCACACAGATCCTGCTCTCCTTCTGCTCTAAATTGTGCACATGATTTCTCATCTTCCTCCTGGTTTCATTATTTAAGGGGCAGATTGCCAACCCAATTAAAGTGTTGGCTTCTCATGCCAGTCTTGTTATTTCACCAAGGGCTGAACTACTAGAATAATCAAACCTGCTGGCCACTCTTGTTATCAAAAGCGTAATTTCACCACCAGGTCTTCTTCCCTGAAAGGAGGAGAAGAAAACACTGGATGGCCTGCAACCATGCATAGTTTTCTCAGCAGCCTTCAAGCAGATGTGGACAAGCAAGGTGATCTCAGCATGAGGCAAGGGACTTTGAAAATAGCTTCACTGAAGAAACAGTGAACCTGAGATCAGAGACATTACTAAGATTTGTAACTCCTTGTCTAGAAGAAAAGTCAAAGTTGAATGTGAATTGGGGGGGGGGAATACCAATTTGGTTGGTTGGTTGGTTGGTTGGTTTTAGAGATTTATACCCTGCCCTTCAGCAAGTTCCAAGGGTGTCTATTGTAAACACCTATTTCAGATATTCTATCCATCCAAATTGGGGGGGGGGGTGTACCACCAATGTATGCTAAAGAGTATATGGCTAGACCTGTAAAGTACTTCAAACAATTTTTTTTTATTCTGATATATGTGTAATAGTTCCTGGCTGGACCGCAAACTGGTTTTGAAATGTGAAAATACTCAAGTCCCAAAGCCATAGGATAATGGTGTGCTATGCCTGCCTGCAGGGCAGGCAACTTGTGACCCTGCAGATGTTTTGGCCTACAACTCCCATCAGACCTACACAGCATAGCCTATACAGGTGGGGGATCATGGGAGCTGTAGGCCAAAACATCTGGCAGGCCACAAGTTGTCCACCCCGGCTGTAGGGGTTGACACATGGATTAAGAGCCTCTGTAGAGTTCAGTGGGTTATACATATCTTCCATCTAGATCATGTCTCCTAGTTCTAAGTCCTTTCCTGAACTTCTGCCATCCTTGCAGATCCCAGATTGATCATCATGAAAACACCTTTCTCCACTTCCCCTGTAACATGATCCAGCATTTTTGTGTGTTATCCTGTTATACTGTTGACATATTTCTAGTTATTGTAATTGATTGCTGTGGTCCATATAACCTCTTCAAAGGAATCTGATATGATGGATGTGCTATCACAAACCAGCTACTTGATGATGTATTACTTACCAGGTAAAAGGTTATCATGAGAGGGAACCAAGGAAAGGAAATGCTACTTAGTTTCTCTTAAATACCTGCATTGATTTTTGGCTCACAAACTCACTTGATTGGCTTATTTTATTTTAATTAAAAAGTACACTGTCAGCTGTGTGCGCAAATATGAGTGTACTCCTTTTAGCACTTTAGTGATAGCCCCATTGTGACACTGCTTTGGCCTCACTTAGTCCAGGACTAGATCATTTGGGGTTTCTCCTTCTTCCATCATTTTCCCTTGATGTGTCAGTAGCGGCAGTTTGCTTTTATCAGCATCGGCTAATACACCATCTATGCTACGACTTTACCTGGAGAAGACAGGCTTGGCTTGAGACATCCATGCTTGAGTTACCTCTAGACTAGATTACTGCAGTGCATTCTTCATGGGGCTGCCTTTGAAGACTATCCAGAAGCTCCAAATAGGGATGTTAGAGAAATCCACCATGTATTCAAATGAGGCCGGATTCTTTGGAATCTGGCCTCTGAAATCCACGCCAGGACGGCCCCACTTACCTCCGCTCCAGGAGGATTCCATGCGGAACAGCTCTCAGCTGCTTGCTTAACCGGAGTCATTCGCCTCCATGCTGATCTCCACATTGCTTAAAAAAATGGCAAATGGCAGGATGTGCCCATAGACTTATACGCAAGATCCATGGCTCTATTTTGCGTATAAGTCTATGGGCACATCCTGCCAATCACCATCGTTTTAAGCAACATGGCAATCAGTGTGGAGGCAAATGGGTCACGTAAGTGGCCCTCAAGCCAGGCGGCTCTGCAGAATCCTTGCAGAGCAGAGCCACTCCGGAGGATTCGGGGGGGAGGAGGAATGGATCGCTTTCCCCCCCCCTCCCGGCGGTGGGGAATCCATACATCCCTCACTCCAAATGGTCAGAAATGCAGCTGCCAGATTATTTTACAGTGCTTGAAAATCAAATAATAGCATTCTGATTTTATGTCAGTTGTAGTGATTCCCCCCCTTTTTTTTTTTACTCAATTAGAAGTGCTGGTTGAAACTTCCAAAGCTCTAACCAGTTTAGAACCAGGTTGCGCTAGGGAGTGCTTGTTCCCACTTAGGCTAGGGATGTATGAATCCCTTACCTTGTTCCGGTGGCAGTGTCCACTGGAAGGGGGGAGGTGCTCCGTCCCTCCCTCTGGAATCCTCGACGGCCGGCTCTGCTCCGCAGCCGGACAGACCAGGGCTGTCCGCAGCTGGATTTCCGGCCTCGGACTGGCTGGTGTTGGGTAAAAAAAAAACAGCATACGCAAATGGGGGTGGCTACGGAGGCCACCATTTGGGTTCCTTATTTTTCGCTGTTTTAATCAACGTAAATATTTACATATACTATTATGGCGAAAAAAAAGGGGAATGCAAATAGCATAGTGGGCGCTATTTGCGTTCCTTTTTTATTCGCCATTTTAGCCTACGTAAATATTTATGTAGACTAAAACTGCGAAAAATAAGGAACACAAATGGCGGCCGCCATAGCCACCGCCGTTTGCGTACGCTGTCGTTTTTTTTTTTTTTTTTACCCAGACGTGATAGGCTACATAAGTCTTTACGTAGCCTATCACGTCTGGGTAAAAAAAAAAAAAGACCAGACTGCAAATGGCGGCCATGGCAGCCGGTCGGAAAACAAGCCGCCACCGCCGCTGAAGCCGCCGCTAGAGCTGCCGCCGTCTGGAACATCCGCCCCAGGTAAGTCTTGTCCCGGGGGGGATCAGCGGCGGGGCGGGGGGGCAGGCTGTTCCGCCACGGATTTTGGGGGGCTGAATGCCAGTGCATTCGGCCTCACTGAAATCCGTGGCGGAATTCTCCAGCCATCCCTAACTTAGGCCCACCTGGGAAGTTATATCAATATCTGAGACTTTGTTTTCAATGCCATCTTGGAATATTCAGTGAGTGAGCATGAAAGAGAGAGCTTTTCTGTGGGAGTGCCCTGATTCTGGAATGTTCTCCCATTCAAAACCTGTCATCACAAACTTGCATAGGGCTATAGACAGCTTGGTCCCTGACATGAATTGAGTCCACCAGGCTGCCTACATCTAGGAATGGATGGACTCACCTCTGTCCCACTAGATGCTCACCAAACCACCATCACCACTGCCCATGCCTGCTCACTGCGCTTCATGAGCCATGTAAGTACTTGGCAAGTTCCTGGCAAGCACCTGGCAGCAGCCCGTCCCCTTAGCATACCACCATCTTGCGTAAAAATAGTGGCTCAGGTTTTCCCGTAAAAGTAATGTTGTGAAGATGGCGGCTGTAAATGGGGCATTTACCCAACATTACAGGCATGAACGGACCATTTGCGCCTGTAACATTGTGTGAGTGGCACCTTTACAGCTGCCGTTTATACCATGTTACTTTTACGGAAACCCCAAGCTGCCATTTTTTTGCAAAATGGTGTCTTAGTGAATGGATGGATGGCTGCTTGGTGCTCACAGACCATGCAGCACTCGGCAAACAGCCTAGTAAGCATGCGGTGGCTCAGAGAGCAGGGTCCGGGAGGCCAAGCAGGAGGGAATCTGCCAGACTCCACCCCACAACAGCCCTAGCTGCATTGCCTCCAGCAACCTTCTTCAAGTGGAGAATCTTGTGTGAGGTGGGGAACTGATTCACAGTTTGAAAGATGTGAACAGTTCTGATTAGTGATGCCACCAAATTTTGTAATTAAGCAGCTCATCGGTTGTAAATAGGAATGTGGGAATTTTGTAAAATCTATTCCATCTGTGTTTCATGGATTGTCAGGTTCCTTTCATTCCATCATCTGCTCATTGATGAAATTGGAGTTTTTTCCCCAGTTTCCTGAATTTACCCAAATTCACACTGGCAAAGATGCATACATCCAGCCCCCAAAATGTGCAAATCCCCCCCAAAATGTGCATGTTCATGTTTTAGCCTATGGCAGAAATGCACTGCTAGGGATGGATGAAAGGGACTTACCTGGTCCCGCAGCTTGCTTCGCGGTGGGGGGTGAGGCGCTTCGGTTCTCCCCCCAAAGTTCAGGCCGGGGGGGGAGGCGCCCTGCCTCGCCCGGCCGAAATTCAGGCCGGGGGGGGAGGCGCCCCATCTCCCTGGCCGTGAAAGAAAAAGTGGGGGGGAAAAAAACCGTGATAGGCTACGTAACGATTTACGTAGCCTATCACGGCTAGATTTCCAAAGTCAGCCATGATAGGCTATGTAAATCGTCACGTAGCGTATCACGGGTGACTTTGAAAAAAAAAAAGTGCGTACGAAAATGGCGGCACCCATGGGGCGCCGCCATTTGCGTTACTTAGTTTGCCACGTCTAGTCTACGTAAAGATTTATATAGACTATGGCGAAAATAAGGGAACGCTATTTGTGTTGCCCTTATTTTCATCGTAGTCTACATAAATCTTTACGTAGACTAGACATGCCAAACTAAGGAATGCAAATGGCGGTGCCCCATGGGCGCCGCCATTTGCGTACGTGCTTTTTTTTTTTTCAAAGTCACCCGTGATAGGCTACATGACGATTTACGTAGCCTATCACGGCTGACTTTGGAAATCTAGCCATGATAGGCTACGTAAATCGTTACGTAGGCTATCACGGGTGTGTTGTTTTTTTTTACTTCCCTTTTTTATTTTGCAATGGCAGCAGCGGCAGCCGGTCAGAAGACCAGCTGCTGCCGCCGCCCCCAACAAAACGCCGCTGAACCGCCGCCGGGACCCATCGCCAAGAGGGACATTTGGATGAGGTAAGTCCCATCCCGGGGGGGGCGGGGGGCCGGCGGAGAATTTCACCACCAATTTCGGGGGGCCGAATACGTTGGCATTCGGCCTCCCGGAGATTCGTGGAGAAATTCTCCGCCATCCCTATGCACTGCTGCTGCTGGTGGTTGTTTTAATTTTACATACTTTTCTATGACTTCAACTTTTCCATATAATTCCAGATTTTTTTAAAAAATAAAAGGTCTGCAAGTCCACGGAATCCATGCAACTTGGGAAAAGCCAGTCTGCTGCCAAATCTGTGGGTCAGATTCATAAAAATCTGAACTCATCTGATTTCATTGCAGAATTCTCCAACATCCCTAGTCATAACTCATCTTTGTAGCAAGCCTGGATCTATGTACTACAAAGTCAGTATTAAGTTTGGAATTGATCGAGAGCTCCAAATAAGAAAAGTTGTACACAGATCCCCCCCACACACACACACATATATTTTCAATCTCCGTGCCACTTAACCCCACAAAAAAAATGACTTGAAGCAGTGTCCTTATCTGCTTCTGTCATCATCACCACCAGCAGCTTCACAGCTCTGGCTCTAAGGAAGAGGACCCTTCATATCCAACTTCATACTGCCAAATGAAGATAGCAAGTAAACATGACATGCCATCATTATGGCGGCAGGCCACATGAAAACAACCAATCAGAAAGGGGGCACATGCATGACATCATTCCTATGTGAGGCAAACTAATCCTCCCAAAAATGCACCTTGGTATTGGGCACCTTGATACGGAGCATATGCAAAAATCTGTATAGATGGAACGGGATTTCATATTAAAGGAGAACTCTTGTTTGAGCTCAAATGGACAAATACATGACTTTCTAAGTAAATAATGAATTCAATCAGGGTAAATTTGTCCATCGCTAGTTCTGATATCTCCAGACCCTGGTTCTCTGTGATGACATCATTGCTGAAAATCTGAGCCCAGAGGTTTCTAAGTACTGGACTGGATTTCATATTTTTAGGGATGTATGAAAGTCACTTACCTGTTCGCGGATTATGCTGATGCTGGGGGGGAGGCGCTCCGTCCCTCCCCCCCCAAAATCCTGGCCGGCCGGCTCCGCTCTGCAGGAATTCTCCGCAGGAATTCTGGCGGAACTTTGGTACATCCCTACATATTTTAGATGCCTGAAGTACTGATTCATACCCAGTTTGGACATCCAGATAAATGGACTGATACATCAAAACTGTTTTCAGCGGACATCCGGCCGCTGGCTAGCAGGGACGCAAATGGCGGAGGCCATAGCTGCCGCCGTTTGCATCCCTGCAGTCAGCCATGATAGGCTACGTAAATCTTTACCTAGCCTATCACGGCTGATTTTTTTTTAAAAAAACAAAAAACGCGCGTATGCAAATGGCGGTGCCCATGGGCACCGCCATTTGCGTTCCTTATTTTGGCACGTCTTATTCTATGTAAACATTTACATAGACTAAGATGGCAAAAATAAGGGGAACGCAAATAGCGTAGCATCTACACTATTTGCGTTCCCCTTATTTTCGCCGTAGTCTACGTAAATGTTTACGTAGACTAAGACATGCCAAAATAAGGAACGCAAATGGCGGCGCCCATGGGTGCCGCCATTTGTGTTCGCACGTTTTTTGTTTAAATCATCCGTGATAGGCTATGTAAAGATTTACGTAGCCTATCACGGTGTTTTTTTTAAATTTAGCTGTGATAGGCTACGTAAATCTTTACATAGCCTATCACATTTTTTTGTTGTTGTTTTTTAAACTTGGAAATGGCGGTGGCAGCAGCCGGTTGAAAGACTGGCCGCTGCAGCCGCTGCCGCCGAACCACCACCAGAGCCGCTGCTGGATTCGCCGCCGGAGCCACCACCACCAGGAAGATCCGCCCCAGGTAAGTCCCATCCCGGGGGGGCAGAGGGCTGTTCCGCCACCGATTTCGGGGGGCCGAATGCGCTGGCTTTCGGCCTCCCCGAGATCCGTGGTGGAACTTTCGTACATCCCTACATATTTTAGAGGCCTGAAGTACTGATTCATACCCAGTTTGGACATCCAGATAAATGGACTGATACATCAAAACTGTTTTCAAATCCTGGGGGTTTCACCCTTCTCTAGCTGGAATACATTTATTTTCTCATTTTATTAATTTTATTTTTTATTTTTTACCAGTTTTATGTTTCATCCAGGAGCAACGAGGTAAATTGAAATTGTTGAGAAAGTTTCAGTGAACTAAGTGTTTTTTTTTTCCTTTTTCTTTTTTCCTGCTGAGTGCAAATTAGTGAATGCATTCATCTGTAATTAAAAATTAGCAAGTGCAATCTTTTGCCCGATAATGGCACGCTGCTGCTGAAACTTTAGCAAATGAGACCCTCATAATTAGGGGCAAAGCTAATTACTAGAAAAATAATTAAGAAATTATTCTGGGATGATGGCTGGAGATCAACAAGGGGGTATATACAGATGCTGCTAAAAACTTTAAATGGTCTAAAAGCTGGACGGAATTGTTTAATATGCATGGAGCATGGAGCAATATCAAGTGGAAAGAAGGAAAGAAGTTGTGCACTTATACAAGGCACATTAGGCATTTCACAATGTGAAAATCATTGCTTGAAACTGCTGTTGTAAATCACTAACATGGCAGACAAATTTAATACACCTCTTTTAAAGTCTCTGGAATGGAAAAAAAAATCAGTGGATTTGGTGTTGCAACTAGTGATCCTGCCGAATTTTGTAATTAGTTGCCTTGTTGGTCATAACTCACCCATTCGTAATGCTCACCTTTGCAGCACGTCTTGATCCATGTACTATGGATTTGCTGTTAAGTTCAGCATTGATTGCAAGCTTTAGAACATGCGCAAAATAGAAAATGGATTCCCCTCCCCAAATTTTCAGTTGTCCTACCACCTAGACTCATCAAAATGTACTTGAAGCAGTCCCCTTGGCTGCTTATGACACTGTGAGGAGAACTCTGCAAGGTCCATCTTCATAGTGGCAATCAGCAACAACGAGTAAACAACACATGGCATCATCATGCAGGCAGGCCATGTGAAAACAACCAATCAGAAAGGGAGCATAATGTGGTGATGCATAACATGACACCACACTACACAATTCCAAATAACAGCTCCCAAGATACACCTTGATATTGAACATGTGCAAAAACCTGTATACATGGAACAAGAGTTTATATTAAAGGAGAATCCTCATCCAAGCTCACATGGAAGAATTCGTTATTTTCAAGTAAATTCACTCGGGGCACGTTCACCCACCATTAGTTACAACATTTGCAGTTCCATTACAACAATGGGTGAGAATTTCATTTCAGATCCATTTTGATAACAATTTAGCAACATTCATAAAGATCTCTGTCTTTGAGACAAAAAGAACTTGAGATTTAAAACTGAATGTGGGAGAAACCAAAAGGATAGATTTCTCCATATAGTCTCAGAATTTTGATTAAAATCTGGGTTTTTGGATCCCTCTGTATTCAACCATGTCAGTTGAGAAGGAGGAGCAGTTCCTGGGGAACATGGGTGGGAGGGTGTAGGTTCCTGCTTGTAGGTTCCTGGTCGACAGCTGGTTGGCCACTGTGAGAACAGAATGCTGGACTTAGGGATGACAGAGAATTCCACCACGGATTCCAGTGAGGCTGGATTCTTTAGAATCCAGGCCCCCGGAATCCATGGCGGAATGGCCTCTTGCCCCCCCTGCGGAATTCCCCCAGGATGGAACTTACCTGGGGCAGATGCGTTGGATCCAGTGGCAGTGGCGGCAGTTCCGGCAGTGGCGGCTTTGGCAGCGGCTGGTCTCCTGGACGGCTGTGGGCAGGCTGCTGTGGCCACCATTGATGTCCTTGCAGCTGTGATAGCCTACGTAAGTATTTATGTAGCCTATAACAGTTAAACCCCCCAAAAAAAACCACCGTACGCAAATGGCGGCGGCTACGGCAGCCGCCATTTGCGTTCCCTATTTTTTGCCATTCTAACCTATGTAAATATTTACATAGGCTATTACGGCGAAAAATAGGTAACGCAAATGGCGGCCGCCGTAGCCGCTGCCATTTGTGTACGCTGGTTTTGGCGGGGGTTAGCCTTGATAGGCTACAGAAATACTTACAAAGCCTATCACAGCTGCTTGGCTGGACGCAAATGGCGGCAGCTACGGCGGCCACCATTTGCGTCTGCAGCAGCCCGTCCAGCCCTGGCAGGCTGCTCCGTGGATCTGGACTGGATCGCCTCCCCCCCCGTCGAGGGTTCTGGGGGGAGGCACGGAGCCCCTCCCCCCCCACCGTGAATCACATCCGCGAACAGGTAAGTCACTTTCGTACATCCCTAGTTGGACTAGATGGACGTTGGTCTGATCCAGCATGGCTCTTCTTGTGTTCTTATGTTCAGTAGTTGCCCCTGCCAACTTGCTCACTGGCTCTCTCCCTGTCAAGCAAACAAGTGTTAGCAATGATGAGAAGAAGGTAGGGATGGCAGAGAATTCCGCGACGGATCTCGGTGAGGCCAAATGCCAGTGCATTTGCCCCCCCGAACTCTGTGGCGGAATGGCCTGCCACCCCCCACCCCCCCGTGGATCCCCCCCGGGATGAGACTTACCTGGGGTGGATCTTCTGGGTGGCGGCAGCTCCGGCGGCGGCTTCAGCGGCGGCGGCTTCAGCGGCGGCGGCGGCCAGTCTTCTGACCGGCCGCCGCCGCCGCCATTTCCAGTGTTAAAAAAAAAAAAAGTGATAAGCTACGTAAAGATTTACATAGCCTATGATGGCTAGGTTAAAAAAAAACATGACGTGATAGGCTACGTAAATCTTTACGTAGCCTATCACATCTGACTTTAAAAAAAACAACGACGCGCGTACGCAAATGGTGGCGGCTACAGCCACCACCATTTCCTTTCCTTATTTTGGCCCGTCTTAGTCTACGTAAATATTTACGTAGACTAAGACGGCAAAAATAAGGGGGAACGCAAATGGCGTAGCGGACACTATTTGCGTTCCCCTTATTTTTGCCGGCTTAGTCTACGTAAATATTTACGTAGACTAAGACGGCCCAAAATAAGGAACGCAAATGGCAGCAGCCGTAGCTGCTACCATTTGCGTACGCACGTTGTTGTTGTTTGTTTTTAAAGTCAGACGTGATAGGCTACGTAAAGATTTACATAGCCTACCATGGCTGACTACAGGGACACAATTGACGGTGGCTATGGCTGCCGCCATTTGCGTCCCTGCTAGCCAGCGGCCGGATGTCTGGCTGCTGGCAGAGCCGGCCAGCAGCTCCGCAGAATCCCTGTGGAGCGGAGCCGGCCGGCAAGGATTCCAGGGGGAGGGACGGAGCACCTCCCCCCCCCAGCGGAACCCAGCGGAGCCAGGTAAGGGCACTTTCGTACATCCCTAGAAGAAGGATAAGGAGCAATCACAGCTGGTGACAATGGTGTTGAGAACGTAACCTGTCCTGCTCTAACCAGGTCTGGCTCTGTGCCATGGAAATACAGAGATGAATGCAATAAGGAAGTCAATTTAGCACTCACAGTTTTACCACACAAGTATCATTTGTAGGGATGTCAGAGAAATCCACTGCGGATTCAAATGTGGCCGGTTTCTTTGGAATCCAGCCCCAGGAATCCCCAGTGGATCAGGACCACTTACCTCCACTCCAGGAGGACTGGAGGCGGAATGGCACTCGGCTGCTTCTTCCAGCCAGAGCCATTCGCATCCTCCCTGTCCCTGCCGATTGCCAAGTCTTAAAAAAAAAAAAAATGGTGATCAGGCGGATGTGCCCATAGACTTATATGCAAATAGAGTCATGAATCTTGCATATAAGTCTATGTGTATAGGGATGTTAGATAATTCCGCCACGGATCCCAGGGGGGCCTAATTCCAGTGAATTCGGCCCCTCGGAATCTGTGGCGGAATGGAGCAACCTGCCCCACCACCCTGCAAAAGCCCCACGAAATGGAGCCTACCTGGCTGCGGCGGCAGCAGCAGTGGCGGCGGCTCCGGCCGCTGCCGGGCTGCTGCGGACGCAAATGGCATCCTGAGTAGGGGATGCCATTTGCGTCCCTATGGTAGCCTGTGATAGGCTACATGTAGCCTATGGCGGCTAAAGCGGGAGCGCAAATGGCATAGGGGACGCCATTTGCATCCCCGATTTAGCCATGATAGGCTACGTAAATATTTACGTAGCCTATCACAGGCTACCATAGGGACACAAATGACGTCCCCTACACAGGACGTCATCTGCGTCCGCAGCAGCCCGGCAGCGGCTGGAGGCCCCACTGTGAGTTGGCCCGGCCTGCGGTTCGGTGATCTGGCCGTGGAGTGTAGCCAGCTGACCAGGATTCCGGGGGGGAGGAACAGATCGCCTCCCCCCCCCCGTCAAGGATTCTGGGGGGAGGCGAATGTCCCTGGATGAAACCAGGTAAGTGTTTCGTGCATCTCTATGTGTACATAGGCTTATACGCAAGATTCACAGCTCTATTTTGCATATAAGTCTGTGGGCACATCCTCTTGATCGCCTTTTTTTAAGCCTTTTTTTTAAGGCAATCGGCAGGGACAGGGAGGAGGCGAATGGCTCTGGATGGCAGGAGGGAAGGTAAGTGCCCCCAAGCCAGTCCCCCCAGTCCCCCCCAGCCCCCCCCCCCAGAATCTGAGCAGAGCAGAACTGCTCTGGAGGATTCCGGGGGGGAGGAACAGATTGCACCCACATGGATTCCCCACTGGAACATACGGTGAGGAATCCGTACACCCCTAATCATTTGTATACTTCAGACATTTTATTTTAGAGTAGGGATGCAGAACCTCTTTCAGCCTGAGGGCCAGATGCATGTCAGAGACAATCTTGGAGGCCGCATTCCAATGGTGGGTGGCGCTGAAGGCAAAAAGGGGAGGGGCCAAAAATACCAGCACATTTCATCTTAAAACTCTTACTGTCAGTAACTAAGCCTTAGGACTAGCACTTCAGCCTTTGAGAATAGGGAAACGAGCTGGTGAGTGGGTTGGGAATGAAAAGGCTGGGAAACCACAAAATGACTGGAGGTTGGTGAAAAGGGGGTAGGGCCTTCTGGGGGACCCCAGCGGCTGGTCAGGAACCCAAGGAGGGCTGCATTTGGCCCCTGAAGATCTGCACCTCTGCTTTAAGGTAACAGAGCCTGGTATTATCCTGGCAAATTAAGGGATGACCTTCTCTGAATAGCCCATAAGAAAAGTAGTCTTATTTCCTGATGGGCCTATCCTTCTCTGTGAAGCTGCCTTACACTGAATCTGCCTATGTTGCCCAGCATTGTCTACTTTGGCTGGCAGCTTCTCAGGCAGGGGTCTTCCCTACCTCCTCCTACCACAGCTTCCTTTAACCTGAGATGCCAGGAATTAAATCTGGAACCTTCAGCATGCAGAACAATTGCTCTACCCGTGAGCTATCTACTTCTCCCATATCTTAGGACTTTGCATAAGAGATAAGAGCAGTGCAAAGAAGTGTTGAATTTATGGACAATTCTAGTGTTTCTTCTTGTCTTCATGAGTGCCATGAGACTGACCTCTTTCACTGATGAGCAGATGATGTTCTCTACTGATCGGCCCTAGAGACCAAATATCAGTTTAAAGCCTTTTAATTGCATCACTGCTAAATTGAATAGCTCTCTGCATTATTTATCCAATGCCTTTGCACTTTGATTTGCTTAGGTTGCAATCAATAAGCAACTGGCTCACTCTCTGTCTCTCTCTGACTCTTGTGTGTGCGTTTGTGTATCTATATGAAGTCAAGCACCATGAACAGCTCAGATATTCATTTTTGAAATATTATTGAGTAGGGTTCTACACTGATCCCCCACTTCACTTTGGATGCCACTTTGGGCCCTCTGAATCAGCCCTACTTTGACTCAACTGATTCAGACCCCCTCCACTTCGACTCGGTTGCAGATCAGAAGTGAGATTTGGATATCCGGATCACTCGGTTTGGGCATTTTGCCATTGACTTGCATGGGAAAACACAAATGGTCATTCCTTTTTCAGTTTTCATTATAAACACATGAAACTTGGGGGGCTCTCTGCTGACATGGAGGGGATCACATCTGCCAAATTTTAGACAGCTTGGCCCAGTATTTTATTTGTGCTAGGTGCAGCTGGAATTTGATTTTTCCACAAAAACTCTCAAAGCAAAGGGCTGTATCTCGGAGACACGTTCCCCCACCTCCTCCTGTCTGCTTGGCTGTCAATGACTGCTAGCCATCTCCTGCTCAAGAGGAGGATACAGTTAGTGAGCAGTAGGGGCATGAGTTGTGCTGGTGGCCAGCTGTTCTTGACAGCCAAACAGGTAGGGGGAGGAGAAGGAGGTGCAGCGCACCCCCTCCCACTATTAACTGTCTCCTGCTAATGAGGAGGAGACAGCTAGTGAGCAGCAGGGATGTGTGTCGTGCCTCTGCCTCCTCCTGCCTGGGCGATTCACAGTGCTTTTTGTACACACATAGACTAATATGCAAAAAGTGCTGTGAATTAGGGATGTCAGAGAATTTCTCCACGAATCTCTGGGAGGCTGAATGCCAATGCATTCGGGCCCCCGAAATTGGTGGAGAAATTCTCCGACACCCCCCCGCCCCCCCCGGGATGGGACTTACCTTTCCCGAATGTCCCTGGCGCTGGCGGGTTCCGGCGGCGGTTTGGCGGCGGTTCGGCGGTGGCGGTTGCGGCGGCTGGTCTTCCAACCGGCTGCCACCACTGCCATTTCCCTGTAAAAAAACAACAACAACAACAAATGTGATAGGCTACGTAAAGATTTACATAGCCTATCATGGCTAGATTTTCCAAAAACCCCATGGTAGGCTACGTAAATCCTTACATAGCCTATCATGGCTGACTTTGGGGGGGGGAAGCGCCTACGCAAATAGCGGCGCCCATGGGCGCCGCCATTTGCGTTCCTTATTTGGGCACGTGTAGTCTACGTAAACATTTACGTAGACTACGGCGAAAATAAGGGCAATGCAAATAGATGGGGCGCCTCCGCCCCGGCCTCCCCCCCACCGCGAAGCAAGCTGCGGGACCAGGTAAGTGACTTTCGTCCATCCCTAGCTGTGATTGCCCATATCCTCAAGATTCATGGAGCTTTTTGCATATAGGTCTATCTGCACATAGACTTCCAATCGCCTTGTTTTTAAAAAACATGGTGATGGCAGCAGAGGCAGAGGGACTGGCAAGTGGCGCAGGGGCTGGGGGGGGTGTCCAGATGAGGGTGGATTCTCACATCCCTCAGTAACACCACCAGAATGATCTCTGTCTCTGAATCACAGCCATTTTTCTCCAGTTCTTCAGTCTCCCCACCACCACCACTGCCACTGTCACTGGGGGCTGGACTCAATGGCCTTGTAGGCCCCTTCCAACCCTACTATTCTATGATTCTATGATTGGAGATTGCTGGGTTATGCTCAGCCCTGATTTGGCAACTAATGTTTCCATTCTCCAAAGCTCCCTCCCTCCTCCTCATCCCTTCCCCCCTCCCTCCTCCTCAACCCTTCACTGAACTTTCTCTCAAGTTGATTCTTTTGGTGCCAGTCTGTCTGGGTTGCTCAGAATGAATCACCGAGCCAGACAAGGCACTTCATATACAAGCCGCTTTGCTTTGGGGTGCCTTGTTGCTATTCTGCTCCACCTCGTAACACATGAAGGCACCTCCAAAGCAGCCCGCTTCGACTCGTTATTCGGGCTTCGGTCTGAAACAGTGCACAGCCCTACTATTGATCTTCCTTTTTAAACTGAATTCATTTCAGACTGGATGATATTAGGAAAAAAGAGATGCATCTTCATATAAGGAGAAAAGTCCTCATGCCCAGAACTGTGATCCACTCCCCAAAGCCTAGCCGTGACTGAACTGGTAAGACTGTGAATGGCCTGTACCACTTCAGACTGCAGGTGGGGCTCATATGATTGAATGCACCATTACACATACAAATCCTCTCTACACAGAAAAAACATCAATGTCATGAACATAGGAGGTTGCCTTACACTGAATCTGACTGCTGGTCAATCTTGCTCAGTATTGTCTGCAATGATTAGCAGTGGCTCTCCTGGTTTTCCTGACAGGTATATTTCCCAGCCCTACATGAAGATGCCCAGACTGATGGGACTTTCTGCATGCCAAGCATGTTCTGTACCAAGGCATTCTTGGTGGTGGCCCCAAGGCTATGGAATTCCCTCCCCTTTGAGGTGTGCCTAGCATCATCACTGTATGGATTTCATCAGCATGTCAAGATGCACATCTTCATCCAGGCCTTTGGAAGCAGGTGAAGCTTTTGGATTATGATGTGAATGGAGCTTTTGATGGTGGTTTTAAAAAAAAATATTGGTAAGTATGTACCCCAACCTGGACCGTAAGGAAAAAGGTGGGCTATGAATTTAAATAATAAATAAATAATAGCACTGCTGTATGACCTTTCCCCATGTAGAAGGAAGCAGGTTTTCTACTAGACCTTTGTACAAATGTTCTGTCCAAATTCTCCACCCTATTTCTGAGCACAGAAATTATGTGTGTGTGTGTGGGGGGGGCACTTCATCAATTCCTCCAGGAGAGGATAAATTATCCAACAGTTTCTTGGGGTGAGCTTCACCATCATCCATGGCTTCTTTCTTTTTTCCCTACGTTGTAGGGATGTACAAAACACCTACCTGGCTCCATGCTGGGCAATCCGCAGTGGGGAGGAGGCGCTCCGTCCCTCCCCCTGGAATCCTCGATGGCGGGGAGGCGATCCGGTCCTCCCCCCCGCAATCCTGCCCGGCCGGCTCTGCTCCGCAGCCAAGCCGCGGAGTCACCGGCCAGCTTCGTCCGCCTGCAGCCGGACATCCGGCCACTGGGCAGCCCTGCAGGGACGCAAATGGCAGCTGTCGTAGCCGCCGCCATTTGCGTCCCTGTATTGAGCCGTGATAGGCTACGTAAATATTTATGTAGCCTATCACGGCAGGGGGGAAAAAACCAGCGTACGCAAATGGCAGTAGCTGCTGCCATTTGCGTACGCTGGGTTTTTTCCCCCCCGGCCGTGATAGGCTACGTAAATACTTACATAGCCTATCACGGCCTCCACAGGGACACAAATGGCTTCCCTGCGTTCGCTGTGATAGGCTACATAAGTATTTATGTAGCCTATCACAGCTATGAAGACCAAGCAAATGGCGGCCGCAGGACGGCCGCCGTTCGCAAAGCAGAGCGGACGGGAGCAGGTAAGTTCTCTGTTTCGCGTGCCTTTTGTGGGTTGGGGGCGGCAGGGACTTCGTTCCGCGATGGATTTCGGGGGGCCAAATGCACTGGCATTCGGCCTCACCGAGATCCGTCGCGGAATTCTCCGACATCCCTACTACGTTGTTGTTCTTGTTGTTGTTTTGCTCCTACAGTAGCAACCGTGTTTGAAGCCATTTTGCATTCTCCACAATGACTCTGTTCTAGCATTGTTCAAGGAGACTGTGAGGATAAAACAGTGTCTGCCGCAATAAAATAAAGTAAAATAAAATGGTAGAGAACGTTCAGAGAAAATGCTGCAATGTGGCCTTATTTTCTAGGAGGGGGGTGAGAAAAAGAAAAACCTCAGATATCTCTAGTTTTCTCCCTGAAGTGGCCCTTTCTTAGGTACAGGAAATTTTTGAGTTCCTCTCATCTGTTCATAGCCTCATTGTAAAAATTAGCCCACCCACACATGCTTCTTGGATAGGGCAGACACCTGAACCAACATTGGCGCCCTGTGTCATGTAGTCCTTCTCTCCTCAAGAAAGGTCCTCAGCATTCAGGGGGACCACCTCTAAAGCAGATGCCATGTATTACTTTGAGTACTACTGACAAAAAGTCCCTCCTTAGTCTACAGAGGCGGAACTTGAATCCAGGATTCCCAGGTCAACATTCAGTCTTCTATTCCATTGAACCTCGCAAGCCCCAATCAACGCAGTTACACTTCTTAATGGGAAGAGAAAAGGGGATAGGAATAAATGTGACAATGCCTTCAGCAGTTCAAAAAATGAGCAATCTATTACAATCAAGTGACAGCCGCTCCAGACAGAGAAAGGCAAAGAGTAGGTAATGAAATTGATCAATTGATTAAGCAGCCACCTCTCCAAATCAGTTCCCCACTCCACTGGCTTCCAATTTTTCCTAGCCCCCTCAAGAGAGATCCAGATGGAATTTGATATTTTCTTTTTCTTTTTAAATGAATATATTATTTTTCTTCTCTCCCTTTTGCTCCCTCCACCACCACTTCAACATCAAAATCAAGATTAGCATTCTGTGTCACTTGGAAGAATATTTATACTGAGGAAATGCCTAAGGAGTAAAATGTGCTGAAAATTCCTTTTAATCATATCAAGAATGGCAGCGAAACTGTCAGTCAATTTAGCCTGAGCTCATTTCCTTCTCTCTTTCTCTCTTTCACACACATACACCCAAAGATCAACCTTCAAGGCATGTTCAGTGTTCATGATGGTTTATTTAAAGCACAGTTTTAATCTTTTCTTTTTTCTCTCTGCCACACACTTGCAGGGCAATTCAGAATGTCCCACCAGCTAGGTGGTCACAACTCATTTGAAAGACCATATTCTCCCATTAGAGCATGCCTGGGTTTTAAGATCATCAGGAGAGTCTCTTCGCTCTGTCCTACCACTAAGGTTGGGTGAATATGCAATGTTCAACCTCATGGAAGTTCTCCAAATTCTTCCTCAGAGCTCCTTTTGCCTCTTTGCTTTCCCGAACACCAGCATCACTTCTTTTTTTAATTGGGAAAAATGCACATTTTAAACAATGCAAAATTGCCCCCCCATAGGTTAAATGTGAAAATGTGGATTTCAGAGGAATTTCTGCAAAAGCACATTTGTGCAAATTTTAATCAAATGCAAATGCACATTTGTGCAATGGCACATTTGCACAAGTGTGCATTTTCGCAAGTGCACACTTTGGAATGTGAACGCAACTTCAGGAAATTGCGAAACATTACTGAGAATTGTGATCTGGCTCACGTTCATGTTCTAGTTGTGAACAGGACAGCTTCACATGATTTGTGAACAGGAATGAAATTCTTGTATATCCTGTACATTTTTGTTGTCCTTCTGCTGGCAGGCAAAGACATTCTTATTCAGACTAGAGATGCATGAGAAATGTGTTTCAGTTCATTTTTTTATCAGGAATTACCCAGTTGGCAACTTCTGGGCTGAACTCAGACTTGAACACAACAAAAATTCATTCGACAGCATGCGTACATTTAGAAAAGGCAGATGAAAACGTAAACATGCTTTAATCAGTGGGAGAAGAATGTATACAATCGATGTGTACATTTGGCAAAATATGCAAAAGAAGGACACATGTTGATGTGAAGAGAAAAGAAACAAAGATCTCAATCTGATGCGGATATGATGTGGAATTAGGGCTGCATAGGGACCCCCTGATCCACCTTGGAGGCTGCTTTGGGTCTTCCGAGGCAGGCCCAATTTGCTTCTGCTCCTTCGGGGGGCCCTGACCTGCTTTGGCCTCCAGAGCCAAAGTGGGATTCAGATGGATGGATCCTGTTTGCCCCTCCCCCAACTGCACCCCCGCCGTGCAATCTCCAAGTTCCTCACCGGGGCCCTCAGGACATGGCCCGGCAGTCATCTTCTCATTCCAGGGAGTTGCCACTTTTAAAATGGTGACTCCCTGCATTTCCAAAAATAGATCCTGCATCATTTGCACAGGATCTAGTTCCAGAAATACAGGGAGTCACCATTTTAAAAATGGCAATTCCCTGGAATGAGAAGACGGCTGCCGGCACGCGTCCCGAGGGCCCTGGTGAGGAGTTGGGGGCTGGGCAGCAGCGGCAGTGTTGTGGCTGGTCTTCCGGATGACTCTGAAGCATGCTGAAGCACTTCAGAGAGACCCACCATGTGCCGCTTTGTGCCCTCTCTGCCTTGTCTTGGAAGTGGCACAAAGCAGCCTGTGGTGTCCCACCTCAGCTCAGAGTTCGGGCTTCAGGCCAAAGCAGTGTGCAGCCCTAGATAGAATGAACTTCAAAGTAGTACGAACTGTGTAAAATCCAGTCCGTCTGTGTTTCGTGGATTGTCAGGTGCCTTTTGTTCTGGCATCCACCCACAGACAGATGCAAATCTTTATTTTTTTTTCGTCATGCAGAAAAATACGGAAATAATTATGTAAATATGTACATAAGTATTTACATAAGTATTTACATAATTCACCTCAGTACGTAACATTTAGTGTATTGTCCCACATTCCATTCAAAGTTTCCTCAGCAGAAACTTACGTATGTTTCTATGGATTTATATGTGTAAATTTTGGAAAAGTAAAAAAAATCTTCTGAAAGTCCATGAGGGTTGCTCCGCAGCAGATTCTGTAGGTTGGATTCTTAGAAATCCGAGCTCATTTTAATCCATCTCAAATTTCTCCAGCATCCCTACTTCGAGGTGGAATTTGGAGAACTTCAGTGAAGCTGAGTTCTGTTTGTGTTCACATCACTATTTTGGACAGGCTTTTGCCTTTTACTTCCTTCTTTTGCTGAAGCCAGGTTTAATTCGGTGGGTGCTGCTGCTCAATTCTTTCTTATTGATGTGTTTTAATTGATGTGTTGTTATGCTTTAATTATACTTTTGCAATTTATCTATATTCTTATTGTTAGCTGCCTTGAGCAGTATATTTAATGGAATACACAGTTCTTAAGAACATAAGTAAACTCACACAGGCTTGCTTCAATATTGCGCAGGCACCTCAAACTTGCAATGGTGTTGTGAACCCTAATTTCCCTCAAAGCAGAGCATGTAACCTTGTGCAGCCAATGTCCTGCTGTAGAACAAGCAAAAAGGGCCAATGCAACTCCTGCAGGGAGGGTTGTGAGTAGATTCAGTGCACTGACTCCTCAAAACAAAAGGTCTTATTGGTACCATCTTCAGGTGACAAACTGTGCCTTGGAGTTACTACTAACCTGCATTCCATAAGGAACCATTATGACAAAGAGAACATCAAAGTGTTTCACCTTCCCTTAATGCCATTAAAGGTTTTCCACACACATGGCTGTGGATTAGTTGGAGAGGCCATTATATGCACCGGGGCTTCATCCTCCACAGGGATGTTGCAGCCTGTAGACTGGATGGCATGAGAACTAGGGATGTACGGATTCCCCACCTTCCATTCCAGTGGAGAATCTGCCCCGGGGGGAGGCAATCCATTCCTCCCCCCAGAATCCTCCAGAGCAGCTCCGCTCCTCAAGGGTTCCGCGGAGCCGCACTCCAGCTCCGTACCGCTCCACTTACCTCCGCTCCAGGAGGATTCAGGCTCTGGGGCACGCCGGCTCTGGGGCGCTGGTGATATAGTAATGGTGGTTGCCATTACCTTATCGCCAGTGCTCTGGAGCCAGAGTGCCATTCTGGTGAGAATCCTCCTTGGGCGGAGGTAAGTGGAGTCATTCCGCCATGGATTCCAGAGGCCAGAATCCAAAGATTTCTCTGCCATCCTTAATGAGAACCAATGGAATGATAGTAGTCAGAACTTGGGAGACCTGAACTAAAGCTAAGAACAACCCCAGCAGGAAGCAAGTTGTAGAAGCATGATATCAGAAGCAGATCTTGGAAAGGCTATAAAGGAGGCATATCAGAGGAATCCATTTTGGGACATGAGCTCGGTGAGTTGTCACTGACTCGGCCCCCCAGACACCAGCTCATGGACTCCTGCGTGACTCACGTGTGCCAAGATGGGCAAGCTTGCAGTTCTCTGCTCATCCATGAGCTGCCATTTAGGGATGTCAGAGAATTCCGCCATGGATCTCGGGGAGGCCAAATGCCAGCGCATTTGGCCCCCCGAAATCGGTGGTGGAACGGTCTGCCCCCCCCCGCCCCCCCGGGACGAGACTTCCTGGGGTGGATCTTCCTGGCGGCGGCGGTTCAGCAGCGGCGGCTGCAGCGGCTGGTCTTCCGACCAGCTGCTGCCGCCGCCATTTCCAGTTTAAAAAAAAAAAACGTGATAGGGTATGTAAAGATTTACGTAGCCTATCACAGCTAAATTTAAAAAAAACGTGATAGGCTACATAAATGTTTACGTAGCCTATCACGGCTGACTTAAAAAAAACAAAAAACAACGCGCATAGACAAATGGCGGTGGCCACGGCCACCGCCATTTGCGTTCCTTATTTTGGCACGTCTTAGTCTATGTCAAGATTTACGTAGACTAAGATGGCAAAAATAAGGGGAACGCAAATAGCGTAGCGTCCGCGATCTCTGTATATAAATATTTATTATCTGTTGATAAATACCATACGCAGTGTAAATTCGGTCCTGTTTCACCTCACAACCTGCACCAAATGGGTCCAAAGCACCCCAGTGGGTAGCCAAGCTAATCCCAATAGACAAACGTCACTACAGACAAAAGCGTAGGTTGAAATCTATTCAAGGCTTTATTTTATAGAAAATACAAAACAAAGGAAGTGGCATGGTGGTTATATGAGCGTTAGAAACTTCTCTACACTTACAGGGAAAGAGAATGTGACAAAAATAGAAGTGAAATCAAAAGAATTGCAATTGCCAAAGCTGTATTATGAACCTGGCCAATAAGATAACGGCTTGAGCTTCTAACCTTGTTATGACTCCTCTTTCCAGCTTACTCCTGTTTACTACTTGTGGTTCAAAGCTAAACCAAAACAACCTAAACTAAGTGCTAACCCTCCTGTCACCTCCTTCTGCTTCTTACTTGAATACAAAAACTTATGCTAAAGCATTACTAAGTTCCTTTAGGCATATGAAGAATAGAGGTAGGAGTTAGAGTGAACGGAAAACCCAAGACCTGGGAATGATTCCATCCGCCACCTCTGAAGATGGGATTCCAATCCCTTCCTCAGAAATAACCTCCAAGTCACACACTCAAAAAGCACTCAAGTCCTAAACTCAGAAATGATTCTAAGTTCTACTTTCAAAAAATGCTGTAAGTTCAAAGTCTAAGAGTCTAAAGAGGTCCATAGTTACCCAAATCCTGGGTCTGATGGCATGACAGAAAGGGTGAAGCAGCAGTAGGAACCAGAGCAACAGGAACACAAGCACCACCCTGGAGGTCCCATTCCCTGGGCTTCTATACCCCTGCTCTGGTCAAAGGTGGGGCCCAAGGAGCAACGAGACAAGCAGCCTCCAATAAAAATGGGGTGCACGTGGTTAGAGCATTTGCCCACCAATCAGAAGCAAGGTGCCTCATCTATCACCCACGATTCATCTATCACCCTGATCTATCATATTCCCCATATGTCTGGGGAAGGTGTCTGGCACTATTATGAACGGGTTACTTTGAAATGTCCCAAAATATGACCAAAGTCTGCCATCTGGGCATGTTATCTTGATTGACACATTTCTCTTTGGTATATCTTCTTTGAACTCCTGGTCATCTTTGGCCATTTTTAGTCATATCTGCCCAAACACCTCCTCCTAGCTGTCGCTCCTGCTCAGGGCTACACTTCCGCATCCAACTAGCATCAAGTAGGGATGTTCTCTTATCAGCAGGTGTACACCATGAGAAGTAGGGATGTCAGAGAATTCTGCCACAGATCTCAGTGAGGCCGAATGCTAATGCATTCGGCACCCTGAAATCCATGGAAGAATGGCTTGCCACCCCCCCCACCCCCTGTGGATCCCCCCTGAGACGAGACTTACCTGGGGTGGATGTTCTGGACAGCGGTGGCTCCAGCAGCGGCTGCGGCGGCGGCAGCGGTAGGGTGGCTGGTCTTCCGACTGGCTGCCGCCGCCGCCATTTGCAGTCTGTGCGTGTGTGTTTTTTTACAAAGACATGACAGGCTACGTAAGTCTTTACGTAGCCTATCATGTCTTTGTAAAAAAATGTCTATCATGTCTGGGTTAAAAAAAAAAGCATACGCAAATGGCGGCAGCTACGGCCACCTCCATTTGCATTCCTTATTTTTCACCGTCTTAGTCTATGTCAATATTTACGTAGACTAAGACGTGAAAAATAAAGGGGAACGCAAATAGCGTAGTGGCGCTATTTGCATTCCTTTTTGATTCGCCATTTTAGCCTATGTAAATATTTACGTAGCCTACGTAAATATTTACATTATACGTAAATATTTAACCTACGTAAATAGGCTAAATATTTAGCCTATTTACGTAAATATTTAGCCTACATAAATATTTAGCCTACATAAATATTTACGTGGGCTAAAACAGCGAATCAAAAAGGAATGCAAATAGCACCCACTACGCTATTTGCATTCCCCTTTATTTTTGCCATCTTAATCTACGTAAATATTGATGTAGACTAAGATGGCGAAAAATAAGGAACGCAAATGGTGGTGGCCGTAGCCGCCACCATTTGCATACGCTGGGGTTTTTTTCCTCCTGCCGTGATAGGCTACGTAAATACTTACATAGACTATCACGGCTAAATACAGGGACGCAAATGGCGGCGGCTACAGCAGCCACCATCTGCGGGCGGCTGGAGCTGGCCAGCGGCTCCGTGGCTTGGCCGCGGATCAGAGCCGGCCAGGCAGGATTCCGGGGGGGAGGACTGGATTGCCTCCCCCCCATTGAGGATTCCAGGGGGAGGGATGGAGCACCTCCCCCCCCCAGTGGAAACAGAATGGAAGGTAAGTGTTCCGTTCATCCCTAACGAGAAGTCAAAACTGTACTTTTCCTCCTCTCAGTAGGCATCTGCGCATGCTCAGTTCTGCTGTTCATCGGACTTACACACTCTGCCAGCATGTCATGGCCTTGAGCAAGCTTTGTGAAGCTTCTTGTAAAGACATCTGCATTTTTCCCCCTTCTTCAAAGACAGTCCTGTAAAATGATCTCAGTTAGAGTCTCAGTTAGTGAATTAACATCATTTAGCATAGAATCGAACTTCACAGTCTTCTCTCCCAGGGGTCAAGAGTCTGGAATATAAAGCTGGTTACAAATCTGGGGTCTTCCAGGGGATCTTCTTGTAGGCCTCCTCCAGATCAAATCAGCCATCTTTACTCTTTGTTAACCCTTTTAGTACCAGATTAACAGGTCTTAAGCAGGAATGGAATTGGGAACTGGACTGTCACATTTTGCCCAATTAATGGATCATCATTTTAGCCTCTGTATCTGAAGAGTCTATGCATCTCAGGTTACATCTTATTCAGCAAAAACTCTTGCTCCGTATTTATTGTATGCCACAATGTCTGTTTTATATGGGTTTGTCTAAGTCAGCTAATTGCTGGAGGTGTAAAACATCTAGGGATGGCAGAGAATTTCTCCCCGAATCTTCGGGGGGCCGAGCACCAACATATTCGGCCCCCCGAAATCGGCGGTGAAATTCTCCGCCACCCCCCTGCCACCGCCCCACCACCCCCCCTGGGATGGGACTTACCTTTAGCGAATGTCCCTCCCGGCGGCGGGTCCCGGCGGCGGTTCGTCGGCCTTTCGTCGGGGGCGGGGGCGGCAGCCAGTCTTCCGACCGGCTGCTGCCCCCGCCATTACAAAGTGTAAAACAACCCCAAAAAACCCGTGATAGGCTACGTAATGATTAACGTAGCCTATCACGGCTAGATTTCCAAAGTCAGCTGTAACTACGTTAATCGTTACATAGCCTATCACGGGTGACTTTGAAAAATTAAAAAAAAGCGCATACGCAAATGGCGGCGCCCATAGGGCGCCGCCATTTGCGTTCCTTATTTGGTCCTGGTAGTTTACGTAAAGATTTACGTAGACTACGCCATAGTCTACGTAAATCTTTACGTAGACTACCGGGACCAAATAAGGAACGCAAATGGCGGTGCCCATAGGCCGCCGCCATTTGCGTACGCGCTTTTTTTGTTTTTTTCAAAGTCACCCGTGATAGACTGCATAATGATTAACGTAGCCTATCACGGCTGAGTTTGGAAATCTAGCCGTGATAGGCTATGTTAATCGTTACGTAGGCTATCACGGGGTGATTTTTTTTTTTTTTACAGTTTGTTTAGCAGCCGGGGAGACGGGGCGCTTCTCCCCGGCCTGAATTTCGGCCGGGCGAGGCGGGAAGCCTCCCCCCCTGGCCTGAATTTCGGCTGGGCGAGGTGGGACGGCTCCTCCCCGTCGCCTGAACTTCGGGGGGAGAAGCGAAGTGCCTCCCCCCCACCGCGAAGCACCCCTGCGAAAAGGTAAGTGACTTTCGTACATCCCTAAACACATCTAATGCTTCTTTTAACCATATGTTTTGGCAATGCCCAATTGTTTCTCCTTTTGAGGAGGAGGTTATTATATGGATAAACCTTGTACTGGGACACTGTTTAATATTTATTAATGTACATGTCCTCTTGAATTATCAACCTGGGTCCTGGAAGTTAATGCTCAGTCAGTGTAAATGGATTCTCTGCACCTTTTTGACACCTAAAAGACTGATATTACAACACTGGAAGGATAAACGCTCCCCTCCTATAATGCAGTAGACTGACCCGCTAACAATGCTTTCAACGTTTGAACAGGTGGTATATAGACACCACTTGCAAATGGATACTTATTTGGATATTTGGTCTTCCTTTGTTAAAGTTTATGTATAGCTTTTAGAAAGCTGTATTTTTCATATATATACCCATTTCATTTGCATGCATTGGAACTGATAAAGTCGAATCTATGTAGCAATATGTTTTTCCCTTTCTTTTCCTCCTTATGGTTTTGCTTTGTTGACATTTTACAATAAAAATAATTTTAAAATGTGTTAATTCCCCATTACTAAAAAAGTAGAGATGCTATTCTGCTTGAGGCCTAGCGAAGGTGTACACCACCCTTTCTGAACTCAACAAAAAATGCCCAGTTTAACTCTTTCTCAGTAGTGCCCTCATCCTCATGTGGTGTGCTCTAGACCTGGTATAGAACATCACATGACATAGCAATGAGAGACATGGCCTTTTCAGTTGTGGTGCCATGGGATTTCTTCCTTTTCTTTTTTCACAACAGCCATTTTGCTTCCCCACAGTGCCTCAGAAGATCTCAACTTCTCAGCCATGGGGGGTGGGGGGATCCAAGATGGCAGCAGAATCCGTTCAGTGCCTAAATGCCAATCTAGTTTTTAAAAGATACTACATCATCATCATCATCATTATTATTATTATTATTATTATTATTAAATAAAACTAAAAGGGGCCCCCAGGAAAAGCATTAGGATTTTGTGCTTGGATCCTGGCATCTCTCTGACTGTTAGTCCTGAGGCTTGTTCTCAATTCTGTGTTGTGGAAGAATAATTCTGTGTTGTGCGGCTCTTTGTGTTATGAAAGGAGAGCTTAGGATGGGAGAATCAGTCAGGCTCGGCCTCAACCTCTCCAAGGTCCACCCTGAAGCTAGTCTGCCTTGTTCCCATCCCCAAATGTGGACTTTTCCTGTTGTTGTTCAAATGGGGAAAGTACAAATTTGGGTGCACGTTTTTTAAAGGTGCACCCAAGTGCATACATTACTCCATTGACTAAGAATTGAAAATGTGTATGTTTTTCCCAAAATGCGCATTTTTTAAAACTGCACATTTTCCTAATGAATGTGTTTCCCGTGATCGAAAGCTCAGGAGTATGCAAGCTTTGCCTGAAAAATGAGCTCATGGGGTGCGAATGGGGCAAGTACTAATGTGTAACTCACTCAAATGAAATTCTCCATTAATTAAATTGGAGCTGTTCAGTCATGAGTAGTGTTCCAGGCTAGGGATGTACAGTTTTTGTTAAATCTGTTCTGTCTGTATTTTGTGGATTGTCAGGCATCTTTCTTTCCATTGTCTGCTCATTGGCAGAATTTGATATTTTTTAAGAGATGTATGGGCATTTCATTCCTGTTTGCAACTCTGCATTTGCACTAATGTGCACTTGTACGAATGTGTATCAGCGCGATTGCACACTTGTGCAGATGCACAGATCCTTCTAAGTGTAGGGATGTCAGAGAATTCCGCCACTGATTCCAGTGAGGCTGGATTCTAAAGAATTCTAAAGGCTGGATTCCCCAAGAATCCATGGCAGAACGGCCTCCCACCCCCCGCCACCCCGCGGAATCCTCCCAGGATGGAACTTACCTGGGGCGGATGCAGTGGCGGCAGCTCTGGCTGGTCTCCCAGCCGGCCTCAGCCAAGCTGCTGTGGCTGCCATTTGTGCGGCTGCCTTTACCGTGATAGGCTACCTAAATACTTATGTAGCCTATCATGGCTGCTTGCAAGGATGCAAATGGTGGCTGCTACGATGGCCGCCATTTGCGGCCGCAGCAGCCCAGCTGCGGCTGGAACTCCAGCTGCAGCTGGCCCTGGCTGGAGGCTCCACAGATCCGCCGCAGAGTGGAGCCGGCTGGAGAGGATTCCAGGGGCAGGGATGGAGCACCTCCCCCCAACACGGATGCCCTGGCGCGAAGCCAGGTGAGTATTTCATACATCCCTATCCAAGTGAAAGACTAGTCCACAAGTCCACAGAATCCATGTGACTCAGAAAAAGCTGGTCAGCTGCAGAATCTGAAGATCGGATTCATACAAATTTGAACTCATTGGAATTCATTGTGGATTTCTCTGACATCCTTGTTCCAGGCTCCTAGGTGCAGATCTGCTGCCAGACATCTAGCTGTAAAGAGTCATGCTCAGAGGCAAAATGTAGTGCTAGAACTGGTCCCCAAAATACTAATATCTGCCAACCCATTTTTAGATTTACCACCTTTGGACCTTCATCACTTCATCTCATCCACCATGACAACTTCAGTTATAATGAACCAAAGCCAATGAATTTTTTCCATGACTAGCTCAGAGTGGTATCTGTCCCTAAAGGCAATGTGGTTTGTAAAATCATACTGTTTAATGTTATGCACATATAAATGTATTTGCAGGCAAATCAAAGCAGTTACTAAGAATAACAATTTATCAGGCTATGATCTGTGACTGCTCAGGAAGGGAAATTATTATTTGTATCCGAGCTCCCCGAAAGAGGAAAGAAAAATCCATACATATAAGCAATTTATTTTCTACAGGGAGAAATAATTTTCATAAGACATCCAGTAGGGTATGTCAAGGATTGTACCATGTAAATAATAAACAATACAGTATAAACAGATGAAATATTTAGATGCATTAAAGGGTGCAGTAATGGCCCAGAAATAAGTCAGAATTATTGTAATCTACATGAAAAGGGAAATTTTCTATCATTTTTCCCCTTCATGTGATTCTAATCAAAGCCAAGACCTGGTTCACTTTAAAGGAAGAGACCTTTTACATTTGAGATATGATTATGATCTCCTTTTAAGTTTGTAACCAGGGTGGTCAGAAATCTGGTCTTGGAACCAAATGAGACACAGATGCTGTGATTGGGATGTGGGGGGGGGGATAAATAAATTTGCATATGGCTAGTGAGTGGGCTTTGATTTGTGGCCATACCCAGAATAACGAGACAAGACATGTGCCATTGGGTTAACATGGGGCCACCATTTTATTTAACTTCAACACAATAGGATCAGTAGCAGTCATAACACCGGATATAATACTAGTAATGCAGGAGGCATCTCATAACATCCCTGCCCTGAATTAGGGTGAACCATACCTGGCCATGACTTGGAGATAGTGTGATTACTTCCCCCTCCTGGCTCATCACAATTCTTCAGGTGTTGAGGGAGTTGTTCATGAGTCATTCCCTGATGAGCCCCACAAACTTAGGGGGGTGAGGCAGGTTAAAGTGGTTCCATACCTTGGTCCATGGGTCCCACATCACCTTAAAGGTATCTCAGGGTGCTCATGCTATGGTCTTATGGCTGTGTTATCTTTCCCACACTGCCCTGCCATTGTGATCAATGGACTTGCCAAAAAGATTTAGTTACCCCTCAGGGACTAACTGCTACAACCCAACAGGCTGACAGGGCAGAGCCCCCCCTAATCTGAACAACATGCAAAAAAAAGCCCTAATTGCTCTGTAATTGACTAGGGATCGCTGTTGTGGGGAAATCCAGCCCTTTTTAAGCCTGCTGAATTTCCCCAGTGCCCCCGGCTTGGCTTGCATTTGTGAGCTGAGCTGTGGGTTTTTTCCTGGGACCTGGGAGCTTTTCTCAGATGTTTTCCCCCTTAAAGCTCATTTATGCGAATGGTGTAACTTGTGCAAATTTTGGCCATAGTTTGCATAATTTGCGCAAATTGCAGCCGTAATACGCTTAATTTGCATGGATTGTGCCCGCAATTTCCACAAAATCATGGGCATTATTTATACAAATTACAGCTGCAGTTTGTGCAAGTTACAGAAATTGCGGCCACAATTTGAGTAAATGTTGCTTTAAGAAAAACATGGAAAATCTGCAAGCTGACCCAATTCAGTGTGCATTGAGTCGGGACAGATCACATCTAAGTGAATCCAAGTCCAGGGTGCTGAGCTCTAAAAGCACAGCAAACTTCACTCCCTGGACAGATTCCTCCAACATTCCTATAAATGACCAGCTTGTCCTACACTAGAGAGCCAAACAGGGGCAGGTGGCCAGTGGCACTGACAGAGGTAAGTCTGTCCATCCCTACTGCAGTGCACTTCCTGTGACTCTGGTGCCAACTGAGCAGAAAGCAAGCAAAACGTCTCAAACTTCATTTCAATCATCATAACTCATTAACCAAAGCACCCATTGTTCTGAATTTTTTCAGGTTTCTTCCCTAATGGCACCTCTATGACATTAATCATTTTAATACAAATTGAATTGCCCACAAAGCCACCAGAGGAAAGTGAATCCCCTTTTTATTTCCCCCCACAAACAGTGTTTTGGGCTATTATGTCTAAGAATTTCACCTCATTTTACCAAGTCATGCACACACATATGCCATGTCCATTTTCAATGAGAAACAATCGGAGGAATGAAGATCCCGATTTCTGAAGTGAGATAAGGACCCAAGTTAAATTAGGTGGTCTCGAAATTGACCCAAGCAAAACTGTTAGATGAAATATGTTTCCTGTCTGTAGAACCCGTGGCTTTCTGCCTCTTGGTCGGCATCAGTTGGCAATGCTGTGTTATAATGCTGTGTTCTGCCACTAGGTGCTGCTATAGTACAGTTTGCATAAGCCTATGCAAGGGCATTGGAAAGGGCATTAGGCACCTGGAGACAGAATCTGGCATAGTCCTCCATGAGCAAAGAAAAGTTCCTCAAATTAGGGATTAGCAGACTTCCCCAATTCATTCTTTTATTCTCCCATGGGTTTGGTATCCCCTACGTTCCTCTCCCCCTGGATTCTGCTTCAGCTAGGAAACTTTCTGAAACCTATTCCAAAATCGGAACATAAACAGTTTGCTACAGCTTTCAAATCCTTCAGCATGGTGATGCTTTCTCTCCCTTCTACATTATCCATACATATGTGTGCACTGATATAACACTACGAGGAGGAGGAAGAGGAGGAGGAGGAGGAGGAGGAGAATCTTGATATCACTGAATGTATGGTTGCGGCAAGATTCTTTTTGTGCAGAGCTTTACCAATGTTCACAGACCCTCCCATGTGTTAATAAAATATCACAGAGACCATCTTGATATCATCACATTTCTGATCGAATCAACATGGCTTTTTTGCAGCAATTTTTCAATGCTTGATGTGCACATGCCCATCCATAATATCTGTGTGTCGATGGAGCACGAATTATCTGGAGGAGCTGGAGCTAGAACGCTTTGACCAACAGTGTTTGTGTAGCAGCACTCTGTACAAAAATGAAGGTGGGGCAGAACAACAGAGAATTCTTAATGCAAGAAGAGATATTTCCATCTATGTGGGTTTTACTACAATTGAGCAGACCCATATGGAATGAAAATATGGGGAAATGAATTCATCCATTGATTCTCAAAGATCTGTAGGAAATTATGCAAGACATCTTTCCCCAAACCAGAGAGAGAGAGAGAGAGAGGGAGAGAGAGAGAGAGAGAGAGAGAGAGAGAGAGAAAGGAATTCCAAGTGATGTTTCATTGGAAGGAAGTATCCTCATTTTGCAGGTGGCTGCAATTAAAGCTCATGTTTTGCATTTCCAGATACATCCATGTCCTTGATTATTTTTAATGAATGCAACCCACCCATGCCCAATTTAACATGGGGCTGAGGATAGATTAACAGCACAGAAGTAAGTCCTACTGAGCTTACTCCCTGGTAAGTGTGCATGGGATTGAAGTCTAAATCATGAGAAATACACCCGTTCCATGACACCATACCCCTTCCTTGACAATCCCAGTGACACCTCATAGTGCCCCCCCCATTGGATGTGCCAGTGATGGTGACCTCCCTGAGTCATGTTGCAGATGGAATTATTGTAAACTACAATGCCCCTGATACGAGCACTCCATAAACCATCCATTTCCAGTGAGGGGAAATAATTTCCCTCATGCTGTCAGATGCTTGCATTGTGAAATCAGATTATGAAAAGAAGGGCCTTTTTCTTCTCCTATCATTCATGAGATTCCAATGGGGGCACTCCCTGAGTGAGATATGCCAGAATGGGCTCTGGGGTACCAATCCTTAGCCTTTGTCATCTCATTTCTCATTTTTCAAGAGCCAGTAAATTATGATGAGGAGATAAATGTCTCATTTTATGAGTTGATAACAATGTGGATCCTGACAATAAAAGCAGTGGGCTCCAAAGAAGGCAAAGACATACCAGCTTAGTTTACAAACTTTGGCATCTCGAACAAGTGTGTGTGTGTGTGTGTGTGTGTGTGTCTGTAAATGTGTCGTTGCGATCGCTCATGTACCAAACCTTTTGTTGAGAAGACCATCAGATAGATTGAAGCAGTCAAAAAGATGGCAGGATGACAGTCAAAAGCAAGGCACCAGGTAAGACTGAGTCTGAGAGAGAAAACAAGTTCTGGGTGGTCAAAGGAATGAAGTCATACATATATGCAGGAAACACTGTAGTATTTTAGTTGGGCTGGGGAGAGAAATTCATTTGGTTTGCATTTGCATTTTAATGCAAATGTACGTAATTTTGCATTTCGAACCAATACACGAAACAAAACTCAGTTGTCCTTTGAAATCCACCTTTCTCTGGATTTTGCAATGGAGTTTTCTAATCATGGCCACTGAGTTTTTCTCATAAAAGTAATGCTGTATCCGTGGTAGGGTTGGCAGAGGATTTCTCCACGAATCTTCGGGCGGCCAAGTGCCGACACATTCGGGCCCCTGAAAGTGTTGGGGAAATTCTCCGCCGGCCCCCAGCCCCCCCGGGATGGGACTTACCTTCGGCGAATGTCCCTCTTGGCGGCGGGTCCCGGCAGTGGTTCGGCAGCAGTTCGTCAGGGGTGGGGGTGGCGGCCGGTCTCCTGACCGGCTGCCGCCGCCGCCATTGCAAAAAAAAAAAGTAAAGTAAAAAAAAAACCACACACCTGTGATAGGCTACGTAACGATTTACGTAGCCTATCACGGCTAGATTTCCAAAGTCAGCCGTGATAGGCTACGTAAATCGTCACGTAGCCTATCACGGCTGACTTTGGGAAGAAAAAAAAAAGCGCATACGCAAATGGCAGTGCCCATGGGGCGCCGCCATTTGCGTTCCTTATTTTGGCACATCTAGTCTACGTAAACATTTACTTAGACTACGGCGAAAATAAGGGAACGCTATTTGCGTTGCCCTTATTTTCGCCGTAGTCTACGTAAATCTTTACGTAGACTAGACGTGCCAAAATAAGGAACGCAAATGGCAGTCCCCATGGGAGCCGCAATTTGCGTACACGCTTTTTTTTTTTTCATAGTCAGCCGTGATAGGCTACGCGACGATTTACATAGCCTATCACGGCTGACTTTGGAAATCTAGCCATGATAGGCTACGTAAGTCGTTATGTAGCCTATCATGGGTGTGTGTGTGTGTGTGTTTTACTTTTTTTTTCATGGCCTGGTAGACGGGGCGCTCCTACCCGGCCTGAATTTTGCCGGTGAGGGATGGGGCACCTCCCCCCCGGCCTGAATTTTGGCCGGGCGAGACGGGGCACCTCCCCCCCCTCGCCTGAACTTCGGGGGGAG
The DNA here is from genome assembly GCF_057233095.1 of Heloderma suspectum. NCBI lineage: Eukaryota > Metazoa > Chordata > Lepidosauria > Squamata > Helodermatidae > Heloderma > Heloderma suspectum. The sequence continues at coordinate 10,953,433 of NC_139461.1, forward strand.
AACCGAAGCACCTCCCCCCCACCGTGAAGCAAGCTGTGGGACGAGCTAAGTCCCTTTCGTCCATTCCTAATCAGTGGTGGCTGTAAAGGGCTATTTACACAACATTCCAGGTGCTTGCTGGTAGGGATGTACGAAAGTCACTTACCTGAACCGAAATTTGATTCGTGGGGGGGGGAGGCGCTCCGTCCCTCCCCCCGAAATTCTGGCTGGGGGGAGGTGCCCCATCCCTCCCCCCCCCCAAATTCTGGACGGGGGGGAGGCGCCCCGTCCCTCCCGCCGCAAATCCTGCCAGCTGGGAAAATAGACGCTATGCTATTTGAATTCCCCTTATTTTCGCTGTAGTCTACGTAAATGTTTACATACACTAGACGTGCCAAAATAAGGAATGCAAATGGCGGTGCCCATAGGCCGCCGCCATTTGCATACGCGATTTTTTTTTTCAAAGTCACCCGTGATAGGCTACGTAACTATTTACGTAGCCTATCACGGCTGACTTTGGAAATCTAGCCGTGATAGGCTACGTTAATTGTTACGTAGCCTATCATGGGGTTTTGTGTTTTTTTTACACTTTGTAATGGCGGTGGCGCCAGCCAGTCGGAAGACCGGCTGCCGCCCCCGCTGACGATGAAAGGCCGACGAACCGCCGCCGGGACCCGCCTCCAGGAGGGACATTCGCCAAAGGTAAGTCCCATCCCGGGGGGGCGGAGAATTTCACCGCCGATTTTGGGGGGCCGAATGTGTTGGTGCTCGGCCCCCTGAAGATTCGGGGAGAAATTCTCCACCATCCCTAACTGTGCTACTGCCATCTCTGCTGGTGAGAGCTTAGCTCTTTCTGGATTTGATCACTTCAGAATGAAAGTAGGGAGTCCCATGAGTAGATGCTTCCCTGTGGGCAACTTTAAGGCAATGGTCATATCAGGCATATCAAAGAGGCCTAGCTTAAGAGGCTGTCAGAACCAAATTTTGCTTTTGAACTATTACTGGCAGGGAAAAGAGAACATCATGAGAAAATGTCTTGCTCAATAAGGTTCATGCCCTAGACAGGTCAAAACCACAGAGAACAAGTCACGTAATTTCTACAGAACTGTACATGTGAAAACATGATGTCATACAAACATGAATAAATATGAAGAGGTGGGATTACAGAGTAGAGTAGCTAAGAGCAGTACAGAAAGCAATCATATCACATATCATGTTCAAGTATAAAACTATAAAAGAAAAGGGAAGATCCTGTGTGAGGTTGCTCCTGGTAGGGAGTAATCTCTGCTAGCAGAAATCTGTATTCGTCATGTATGCATTGTGCTTTGTCTTGTTTTCTTTTCCTGTTGTAACCTTGTGAATAAATACTATGGTACCCATTTCTTTCAATAATTGTTTTAAATACACTTGGTTGCTAATAAATGTTTTAAATATAGGCTATGCACATCTATTTATATGGTAACTGTGTTGACTATAAAATGACAGAGTCCTTCTCAGCATCAGAAAAAAAAAACCACATCTCTATGGACCCAGACAGGGAGTAGGAGCCTGTCAAGATAACAGGAGGTCTGCTTAATTAGATTTATTACACATAAATTATTTCTCCTACATCCCCATGTTAGAAATTATGTGATGGATCCAAAGTTAGTCATGATTATTATAGTAGACCCTTTGAACGCAATGGGACATAACTTGAGGTACATTGATTTAAATGTGTCAAGTCTAAGCATGAGTTACTCTGCATCCAGCCCACTGTGTTTGCAGAAATGTGCAGGTCAAGCATAAGGGATCTGGCATAGACATCTCTCTGATGTGGTCATTTTCTACAAGAAGGGGGTGTTTCATGCACTGCCACATTCAAAGGTGTGATTCCTGCCTACATTCTAAAGTGCTGACAGTCCTAGGTGGGTTGTACCACATGCATTTTCTGAATGTGTAAATAATCTCTGGAGTCTCTCAGGATCACTTCTCATATTACCAATCCATACATGGTGATCCACACATGAGAATAAAGAGGTGGACACTTTGTAATGTTAGAATGGACACGCCAATAACAAGTTTTAGGATGGTATATGGATCTGGAAGCTGAACTTGGTTTTTCTTTCATGATGAATTTATTGGGCCAAAGCGGGGAGAAACATTTTCACATTATGAAGGACACATCTTTATATTCACATGCTCTTGTGCTCTTGCCACGGTAGTCCAAACATGTCAACAGAGTAGGAGGATGAATTTCAGTTGTTCATCATCATTGTCCACCAAGGATGTGGACAAGGTGCTTGGCCAAGTCCGGTTGACCACCTGTGTGCTCAGCCCTTGCCTTTCATGGCTAGGGATGGTGCAGGAGTCTGAGAAGTTGGTGGAGTTGGATGGACACCCCACCACCACCATCCAGCCTCCCAGATTCCACTCGCCCGGCTGCAGGAGGCTCATTTCCCTGCTCGGCAACCAGTGAAAAGCACTGAGGGGCTCTCCATCCCCTTACCAAGCCGTGATTGTGTGCTCAATTGTGGCTCGGTTTATTTCCACATATTTAAACTTGAGTGTATGGTTGCCTTAAAGGGGTAATGCCTCAAGATTACAGCATGAAGTGCAAACCTGTTGATTCTCCTGGACCTCTCAGCAGCTTTTGATTCCATTGACCACTGTATCCTTCTGGCTGGGCTATCTGGGCTGGGAGTTGGCGGTACTGCGCAGCAGTGGTTCCACTTCCACTCCTATTTGGATAGTGATTCCAAAAGGGGGTGCTGGGAGATTATTGTTCTGTCTCTTGACAGTTATGCTATGGGTTGCCATAGAGGTGCTCTTGGATCCAGCATTGTCTCTAGAGGCACAGGTGGACTCAGTGGCACAGAGCACCTTTTATTTATCAGCTTAGGCAACGACATCCTTATCTGGACAAAGATGGCATAGGTACAATTATCCATGCTCTAATAACCTGTCATCTGGATTACTGTTATGCATTATTTGTGGGGCTGCCTTTGAAAATGGTTTGTTCCAAAATAGGGCAGAAGATTGTTAATGGGGACTGGGCAATGGGAACATATTATGACACTACTTTTCCATTCACACTGGCTGCCAGTACATTTCCAGGCCTGATTCAAAGTGCTGCTATTAACATTCAAAGCCCTAAACAGCTTGGGGCCTGGTTACATGAGGGATCATCTCCTCCCATATACACCAGCCTGGATCCTAGAATCAACTTCAGCAGTCCTTCTCTGGGAGCCTCTGCCAAAGGAGGTGGGTGGCTGGCTACTAAGAAGAGGACCTTTTCTGCTGTGGCAGTGGCACCCTGGGTGTGGAATGATGGCCTTCTCTGCAGTGGTCCCAAACTTTGGAACAAGTTGCCATCGGAGGTCTGCCATGCTCCATCACTGCAGGCTTTTAAGAAGGCCCTGAAAACATATTACTTTACCTTGGCTTGATGTGACTGCTATTGTTGCTGTTACTGCCATTTTTGTTGTTGCTGCTATTGGCTTTTATTGTTTTATGTTTCAATCAATTTTAATATTTAATGCATTTATGTATTTTATTTCTGTAAGCTTCTGCCCTGAAAGGCAGCCAAGAAATGTTGAAAGAAAGAAAGAAAGAAAGAAAGAAAGAAAGAAAGAAAGAAAGAAAGAAAATGAGCTTCCCAGAAAGGCTCACCTCCTGGCACCTACACTGTGCTCTTTGGGGCACCAGGTGAAGACTTTTTTTTTCCCCTGAGGCATTTTAGTTTTTTCAGTTTCTGTTTTAAATCTGGTATCTTATTTTAAATCTGTTATTGTATACTGCAGCTAGGTTCTATTTGGCTATTTTTTATATACTGTAGTTTAAAACTTTTTAATTTTATATTGTATTTTATCATGTCGTATTCTATGATGGTTGTGAACATGCCCAGAGAACTTTGGCTATTGGGTGACATAGAAATGTAATAAAGAAATAATAGAAAAATAATAATACTGATTCCACAAAAGCACTTAATTCTGCATTAAGATCACCTTTTTCTTGACGTGAGGCGCTGGATTTCATTCACTTTTGAGCAAACACAGTTTCCATTCTTATTGTTTATTTTTATTCATCAAAGCAGTGCCCAGGAGCTTTTCTCACCCCCCCCCCAAAAAACCCTTAAGCACCATAATTTGCATCTCTTTGGAAAGAGTTGGGTGGTAATTCAATTGGGTCCTTGAAGCCCTCTGGGAGTCATTCTATTTACAGCCTGATTCTATCCATTTTTTAATCACAAGGAAGTCCCTACTGATTTCAACGGGACTGATGCCCAAGTAAGAATGCTTAGGACTGCGGCCTTATTCTTGAAAGGTCCAGCTCCCAGCAGCTTCCATGCCCTTTGAGGCACTGAAGGCCTAGCAAGATGCCTACAAGATTATGGTGATGTTTGACTTTTGTAGCAAGTCCATACCTGGCCAATGTGAGCTCAGTGTTTTCAAAGAGGTCAGAGAGGGATGATTGGACTAGCTGCAATCTCAACTGTCCAAACACATAAATGAAGAAGAGGTCAGAAGGTAAAGGTTGGTCCATTGGTTGTTGATGTTGCAACAGTCCTTAATTCTGCACTGAGAACCTGTTCCTTGTGGCTGTTCTTTAGTGTGATAGGGATGGCGGGGCTGCCTGCCTCAACAAAAAGTATGTCAGGGTTCTCCTGTGCGCAGCTATCTGAGGAACCAAGAACCAGTAGTCACGACTGAAGAATAACCAAGGATACAGAGCCATGTCAGAGCTCAGGAAGACCATGTTGCTTGAGCAAGACTCAACTGGACCAGGAAGCCCTGATATACTCCTTCCCATCCAGGAGGATCCAATAGCCAGCTTGGGTATCTCACTGAGAAGCTGCCACCTGAAGTTCAGTGCCCCACCACAAGGGGCAGCAGTCCACAGATCCAAGCAGAGCCAGAGAAGGTCACTGGTTCATCAAACTTAGTCTTCCTGTCCTTTCCAGGCCTTGCCCTTGACTCTCTAAAATCCACCAGGTGCCACATCCTAACTTGTAAAAGTCTGGCAGGCTCCACATGACCACCAAAACTTCACCATGTTTGCCCCCTGATCAGTCACAACCTTTCCTTTGTTTCATCTGTTGATCAGGCAGTGTTAATTCAAATAAGCAAGTTGTCAACCTTTGCCCCTAGCAGTGACAACATCTCAGAATCTCTTTGCAGAATATGCATAATGAAGTTGAGAGACGTTCACCCTCTCAGCCAGCAAAGAGAAATTTGAAGTACCAGGCCAGTAAGGAGATGCTCTTTAAAATGTGAACCTCCGTCAGCAACAGGATGTGAACAGCTAATCAGGTGAGTCTGAAGGGCACTAAAGAGCACCACAAGATCAATTGGCACATCATTTTAATGTTCAGTGGGGAGGAAGGGAGTTGATAAATTATGGACATCTTTGCTGCCTGAAATGCTGCATCAGCAGGTATATTGTGAGGTTGGAATAATATGATATTGGCCAGGCGCACATGGACTGAAGATGAAATGAACATTTTGCACATATTAGCATCTGGGCCCATTTTAGAAACTGAACTTCCAAATGTTTACTTCCTTTTCTCTTTTTTTTTTTAACCTATTGCCTTTTGAAATTTGTCCTCCAGAGACATCTGAAGAAGAAAATTAGGGAAGGGAGACTCAGTAAGGGTTGTACTTGTTCAGGTTCTCTGATTTTCAGTCCCCCTCATTCCAATTACAAAATGGGAGCACTTTTCCAAATAGAAAAAGTGTGCTTTTGGGTATGCATTTTAAAATCATGCACCCAAATGCATACTTTCCCTGACTAAAACGTGAAAATGTGTACATATTTTTTTCAAAATGCACATTTTTAAAGTGTGCATTTTGGTAATAAATGCATTTTGTGAATGTGATCACAAATTTAGAAATATGCAAGCTTTGCCCAACAAATGTATGTACATCTCTACAAGTGTTTAATGTTGTAAAGCCACCTTCAGTCCCAGTATTGGGGGAAAAGGGAGCAACAACAACAACAGCAACAATTTTCATTTGACAGTGTAAATGGGGCAAGTTCTAGTCGAAACCAAATCAAAACAAAATTCTCATAAATCCCTAAGGAAAATCTCTAACCCAAATCTTGCATCTTTGTGATACTTTTCGAGGAAATAATGTTAAGTTCAACTTCCCAGATGCAATACTTTACACTTTGTTCTACCCTCTGCCCCACAAATCCCCTCACATACATAACGGGGAATTTTGAAGAAATATTGGGCACAATAATTTAGCACTGTTAAGTCTCACTGATGTCAGTGGAGAGATGATACGGATACTGAGACTGGGGAGATTAGCTTTGACTTGTTAAATGTATTGAAGATCATTTGTTGTTGTTGTTCAGTTGTTCAGTCGTGTCCGACTCTTCGTGACCCCATGGACCATAGCACGCCAGGCCTTCCTGTCCTGCGCTCTCTCCTGGAGTGTGCTCAAGTTCATATTCATTGCATCCGTGATGCTATCTAGCCATCTCATCCTCTGCCGTCCCCTTCTCCTTTTGCCTTCAGTCTTTCCCAGCATCAGGGTCTTTTCCAGGGAGTTTTCTCTTCGCATTAGGTGGCCAAAATATTGGAGCTTCAGCTTCATTATCTGTCCTTCCAATGAGCACTCAGGGTTGATTTCCTTTAGGATGGACTGATTGGACCTCCTTGCAGTCCAGGGGACTCGTAAGAGTCTTCTCCAACACCACAGTTCGAAAGCATCAATTCTTCGGCGCTCAGCCTTCCTTATAGTCCAGCTCTCACAGCCATACATTACTACTGGGAAAACCATAGCTTTGATTAGACGGACCTTTGTCGGCAAGGTGATGTCTCTGCTTCTTACTATGCTGTCTAGGTTTGCCATAGCTTTCCTCCCAAGGAGCAAGCGTCTTTTAATTTCATGGCTACAGTCACCGTCTGCGGTGATCTTGGAGCCCAAGAAAGTAAAATCTGTCACTGCTTCCATTTCTTCCCCTTCTATATGCCAGGAAGTGATAGGGCCAGATGACATGATCTTAGTTTTTTTAATGTTGAGTTTCAAACCAGCTTTTGCACTCTCCTCTTTCACCCTCAACAAGAGGCTCTTGAGATCCTCTTCGCTTTCTGCCATTAGGGTGGTATCGTCTGCATATCGGAGGTTGTTGATAATTCTCCCGGCAATCTTAATTCCGACCTCTGATTCATCCAACCCGGCATTTCTCATGATGTACTCTGCATATAAGTTAAATAAGCAGGGTGACAATATGCAGCCTTGTCGTACTCCTTTCCCAATTTTGAACCAATCGGTTCCATGTCTGGTTCTTACTGTTGCTTCTTGACCCTCGTACAGGTTTCTCAGGAGACAGGTAAAGTGGTCTGGTACTCCCATCACTTTAAGAATTTGCCACAGTTTGTTGTGATCCACACAATCAAAGGCTTTAGCGTAGTCAATGAAGCAGAAATAGACGTTTTTCTGGAATTCTCTTGCTTTCTCCATGATGCACCGAATGTTGGCGATTTGATCTCTAGTTCCTCTGCCTCTTCTAAACCCAGCTTGTACTTCCGGTAGTTCTCGGTTCGCATACTGCTGAAGCCTAGCTTGTAGGATTTTGAGCATCACCTTGCTGGCATGTGAAATGAGCGCAATTGTGCGGTAGTTTGAACACTCTTTGGCGTTGCCCTTCTTTGGAATTGGAATGTAAACTGACCTTTTCCAGTCTTGTGGCCACTGTTGAGTGTTCCAGATTTGTTGGCATATTGAATGCAGCACTTTAACAGCATCGTCTTTTAGGATTTTAAATAGCTCGGCTGGAATACTGTCATCTCCGCTAGCTTTGTTGTTACTAATGCTTCCTAAGGCCCACTTGACTTCACTCTCTAGGATGTCCGGCTCAAGTTCAGTGACCGCACTCTCATGGCTATCAGGGACATTCAGATCTTTCCTGTATAGTTCTTCTGTGTATTCTTGCCACCTTTTCTTAATCTCATCTGCTTCTGTTAGGTCCCTGCCTTCTTTGTCCTTTATCATGCCCGTCTTTGCACAAAACGTTCCCTTGAGATCTCCAATTTTCTTGAAGAGATCTCTAGTCTTTCCCATTCTCTTGTTTTCCTCGATTTCTTTGCATTGTTCATTTAAGAAGGCCTTCTTGTCTCTCCTTGCTATTCTCTGGAACTCTGCATTCTGTTGGGTATATCTTCCCCTTTCTCCCTTGCTTTTCGCTTCCCTTCTTTCGTGAGCTACTTGTAAAGCCTCATCAAACAGCCACTTGGCTTTCTTGCATTTCTTTTTCTTTGGGACAGATTTCGTTGCTGCCTCCTGAACAATGTTACGGACCTCCGTCCATAGTTCCTCAGGCACTCTGTCTATCAGGTCTAATCCCTGAAATCTATTCCTCACCTCCACTGTATATTCATCAGGGATATGATTTAGGTCATACCTGAACGGTTTAGTGGTTTTCCCGACGTTCTTCAATTTAAGCCGAAATTTTGCAAGGAGCAGCTCATGATCTGAGCCACAGTCAGCTCTAGGTCTTGTTTTTACTGACTGTATGGAGCTTCTCCATCTTTGGCTGCAAAGGACATAATCAATCTGATTTCGATATTGACCATCTGGTGACGTCCATGTGTAGAGTCGCCTCTTGTGCTGTTGGAAAAGAGTGTTTGCTATGATCAGCATGTTCTCTTGGCAAAACTCTATTAGCTTTTGTCCTGCTTCATTTTGTACACCAAGGCCATGCCTGCCTGTTATCCCGGTGATTTCTTGACTTCCTACTTTAGCATTCCAATCCCCTATGATGAAGAGGACATCTTTTTTTGGTGTTAGTTCTAGAAGGTGTTGCAGGTCTTCATAGAACCGATCAACCTCAGCTTCTTCGGCCTCAGTGGTTGGGGCATAGACTTGAATTACTGTGATGTTGAATGGTTTGCCTTGGATTTGTACTGAGATCATTCTATCATTTTTAAGATTGTACCCCAGTACTGCTTTTCCCACCCTTTTGTTGACTATGAGTGCTACTCCATTTCTTCTAAGGGATTCTTGCCCACAGTAGTAGATATGATGGTCACCTGAATTAAATTCGCCCATGCCTGTCCATTTTAGTTCGCTGATTCCCAAGATGTCGATGTTCAATCTTGCCATCTCATGTTTGACCACCTCCAGCTTACCTTGATTCATTGATCTGACATTCCAGGTTCCTAAACAATATTGTTCTTTACAGCATCGGATTTTCTTTTCACCACCAGACACATCCACAGCTGAGTGTCCTTTCGGGTTTGGCCCAGCCGCTTCACTCTTTCTGGCACTACTTGGAAATACCCTCTGCTCTTCCCCAGTAGCATATTGGACACCTTCCGACCTGAGGGGCTCATCTTCCGGCGTCATCTCTTTTAGCCTTGTGATACGTTCCATGGGGTTTTCTTGGCAAGAATACTGGAGTGGGTTGCCATTTCCTTCTCCAGTGGACCACATTTTGTCAGAACTCTCTGCCATGACCTGTCCGTCTTGGGTGGCCCTGCATGGCATAGCTTATGGCTTCACTGAGTTACGCAAGCCCCTTCGCCACAACAAGGCAGTGATCCATGAAGGGGATTGAAGATCATACATGCAAATTAATAAAGTTGTGGTCTGGTATTCAACTCATTTATTATGCCTCCTGACTTCATGCCAGGGGCAATTCATATTTCAAACTGGCAAAATCAAAACAACGAATAGGTACCCACAAGCCTAAACCATCAAGATCAAATATCAAATTGCAAATCTGAATTGTGAGTTTGAAATATCACACTTCAATATGTGGGTGATGATACTGGAAAATTTTAAATATTTGTAGATATTCTTTTTAGCCCTAGTTAATTCTCGATTGCTCTGGTTTCAGTGCCTAGCTTTTAGGTCCGTTTGTTTTTAATGGCGTTCAGTTTCATATGTTATAGTTTTCAAGAGTGTTTGGGGACACATTGCTCAGTCATTAGTAGGAATGCTAAAAACATTTGAAATTCATCCGTTAACCTTACAATAAGCATATTGCACATTACCTATTTGGAGAATGGAATTTCACAGAACGACTTCTCAAATGACATTATTTGCAAGAAAACATGGTTACTTTGTTTTCAGTACAAGCAAGAAAACTCTGCTGTTCGAGATGCCATACATATTCAATTTGTAAAAGTACATGGTTGTCTTTATCTGTCACACATCCACAATTATCCAATTAATTTAATGTAAATTATTCCTAAACTGCACCAGAAGCAGAATGCCAATATGAACCTCCAGATGAGTAGCATACATATTCATGGAGGTTGAATGGACTATGTTGATGAGATTCATGGATTGAATCCAATGTTTCATTTCTGTCCATTTGTTTTAACATCTGGAAAGAACAATCCTATGCTCCCTGGACCATGTCCCAAGGAAAGAACACCCCCTTCAGATTCCCCCTCGTGAAGCTGTAGACATGGCTATAACTTCAAGAGGGGGACTTCCCAATCCAATCCCTTCCCCCACGATCCCCTACCCAGTCATGTCTGTTGTGGGGAAAAGAAAAACAAAACAAAACAGGGCACCTGCTTTCTGGGTCTGCAAAAGCAGCCTTGGAGGTCTGAAAGGGAGTGTTCTGGTGTATAGGGAAGAGAAGGAAAGGAGAGGCCAGGATATGTAAAATAATATCTTGTCTGCAGTCCTAGCCCAACCCCACCAGCAGCCCTCCTCTAGATAAGTTCAGAGGCCCATCTTGAGGAAACAAAAGGAACAAAAGGAAGATGTAGAGGTGAAAATCGCCTCCATCACTCATCCCATCCTGCCAGCAGCAGCCTAGCAGGGCACTGGATACCCAGAAGCCTCTGAGTTCAGAGGCTTCCTTCTAATGGGAGCACAAACCATAAAATTCTACCCTAAGAATGTTCCCAAGGACATGAATCTAGGGAAGTCTGAGAATTTATTTTTTGCTCACAAAACATGCCCCATCTGAAGCTCCAGATGCAAATGCAAGCGCAAGTATGCGTCCACTGAAAATGTTCATAAATTGTCAAACACATGCTTGTTTTCTTCTCATTCCCAATTCCTGGTTTGATTTGCACAAATTTCCAAATTTGTGCAAATTTCCTCTCCAGGCTGAATCAGCCCCACTTTTGTCTATGAAGGAAATTTACGTAAATTAGGAAATTTGCACAAATTTGGGGAGATATATGCAAATTTGGGGGAATTTGCACAAATCCCCTGTTCGATTGCAGCTTGGTTTGTGCAGCTCAGTTTCCCATGCGTGCAAAGTGAGGAGCAATCATAAACACGAATGGGAATCAGGCAGAACATGAGCAGTGAGACAATATTGGGAGAATCCTGGCCATCTCAAACATTGCTTGTTCACCCATGTCTACTCAGACCATGTACGAAGTCCAAAAATCAAGTGCCCCAGTCACAATCAAACAGAATACCCTGTTCTGCATCTTTTTAATTGATTTTTTACTGTGTATATCACAGCACACAGTCAGTTTTTCTTCAGATGGGGAACCAGGGTCAAGAGATAGTAATGAACTGAAATATTTCCAGTGGGCCTATATGGCTAAAGATGGGATTTGAGGCTAGGTGTCTAATACCTAATTTGAACTCTTTATCAACACAGTTCTCTTGGTTTATTTCTATCATTAGCCAACCCATAATCAAGTCAAAGTTAGAATCATCAAATTCATTGCTGATTGATTAATGCAGCCAAGGTTTTTGCAGGTTCAGTATGTGAAATACAATACACACACACACACACACACACACACAAGCTATTGTGTGAATATCCAAAAATTCAGAATATGTGAATTTATTCATGTCAGCCTTCATCAGTTTGGAAATCCACTATAATGGCCAAATCTGTCAATTCTGTTTTTGTTTTTTTGTTTTTCCAATTTCTCATTTTTCCAACCTCAATTTCTTGTCCCATTTTTCTGCATCAGTTCATGGTTCCCCCCCCAAAAAAAAAGCTGCATGAAAATTCCTACATTTTTTGTGCACACTTCTCCTAATATACACATACCCTAAAGAGTTTTGCCTAATATGTGCATTTTTATTAAGCAAGTTTTTCTGATTTAATGCATTTTTGTATGCTATTTTGATTAATACAAGCATTTTAAGCACACCTTTCCCCTGATACACTTATTTTTCTGTGCATGTTTTTGATTGGAGAACTTCATTGCAAAATTTAGGAAAGTGTGAACTCAAGCATGTTTGAGTTTCAGTTTGCATATTGGTTTCAGAGGTGTGAATTAGGTAAATTCACCTTAAAATACAAACAAAATACAAATTAAATCAGTCTATGGGAGGCTGCCAATGTTAGTGGAGTAGCAGTGAGGGTGAGGGTGTGTTTAACACACACACCCCATGCTGCTTTCCCCAATCAAAATTGCATCCCTAAAGCTGCTATTAGCCATTTATTTTCCCTTGCAGGGCAAACAGGAGCCAGAGAGGGAGAGGGGTTTTTATAGGGGAAATGGGATAAAGTGTTAAACATCCTTCCTTCCCAGCACTGCTATACAATCAAGTTTGCAGACTCACCTCCACCCTTACATTTCATTCAGGATCCAGGCACAGATTTCCAGTATAATGTGTCCCTTATGTAGAGATTCAAGAGCCTCCTTTGAGGGCAGATAATTATTTCATTCATTCATTCACACACACACACACACACACACTTTATTAAAATTATTAATAGACCACTTTTCATCATAAAAGATAACAAGACAGTTTACAAAATAAGACCAGTATGATAACACCGCAATACGTCATACAGCAGATGTCAAACATTTAATAACTCAATTGGTTGATACTAAAAATCATTGTCTGTGAATGCCTGTGTATATAAATACATTTTAACCAGCAGAGCACCTGCACCACAGGCACCTGTAGAACGAATCTCCAAGGAGAGGTCATTCCACAATATGGGAGCCACCACTTAGGAGGCCCTCCGTTGCATCACTATAACATGCAACTCCACTAAACACAATGCACTGAGGAGGGCCCGCAATGACCTCAGCATCCATACAGAAGGGAATACTCTCTCAGATAGTTTTTCTCCAACCTGTTTGGGGCTTTACAAGTAAACAACGTAACTTCAAACTTGTCTTGGTAGTGAATAGGCCGTCAGTGCAATTCTGTCAGCACCAGTGTAATACGTGCGTGATTGGATGTTCTCACACATGCTCTCATGCATGTGTGATGTATCCAGGATCTGGACCAAAAAAAGACAAAATCGGCTGCTTGGCTGGGTGGTCTTGTCTGGTCATGTAGCTCACAGCACTCAACAAGGGTCTCACTGGGAATGAAGGGTTAATATTGAAGATTTTCTGCAGATCATTAATCAACTCAATAAGCCAACACTCTGACAACATACAGTATGTGTGAAATCTCACTGGACATTCCAAGTCAGAGAAGGCCGTCTGGGGCAAATGATGCTGGAGAAATTCAAGACGGACTAAAATGGGCTTGGATTTCTAAGAATCTGATCTGTGGAACCTGCTGCAGAGCGCCCCCCTCAGACTCTGTGGAGTCCGTGGGCTTTCTTTCTTTCTTTTTAACTTCCCAGAAATTTCCACATATTTATTCGTAGGAAAATATGCAAGTTTCTGCTGAGGAAAAGTGGAATGGAATGGGGGACAATACACTAAATGTTATGTGACAAGGTCAATCATGTAAATTGTTACGAAATCTCTGAAGTAATTATCTGAGTATTTTTCCACATGATGACAAAAAATCTGCATCCATCTGTGAGTGGACGACAGAGCAAAAGGTGCCCGAAAATTTATTATTTATTACTTATTTATTTCATGCATTTATATCCTGCCTTTTTTCTCTAAGTAACCCAAAGCGGCATACATAAATAACCCTCCTCCTCTCCATTTTATCCTCACAACAACAACCCTGTGAGGTAGGTTGTGCTGAGAGTGTGTGACTGGCCCAAAGTCACCCAGTGAGCTTCATGGTCGAGTGAGTGGGGATTAGAACCTGGGTCTCCCAAATCCCAGTCCAGCACTACACCACACTGGCTCTGACAATCCACAAAACTCAGACAGAGTGAGTTTTATACAGTCCATACATCCCTATCTGTAATCCATCAAAGCAGGATAAGGCAGACAGATTTGTATTCTGAACAAGGTAATTATGAACTGTGGCAACATCACACATTCCCTGTTCAGTCATTTGTTCTCTATGGGTCCCAAATGTGAGAAGGTCGTCATCATGAACATGTAGGCTGGACCCACCCCCTGCACCAGGGGTGTTGAACCTCAGTCCCATGGGCCAAATCCAGCCTGCTTGGGGTCCCAATCCAGAGCTCACCAGATGGACATGTTCCTTCCCCCTGTCCTGCCCCTTTCTTCCATGGTTTAGGATTTCCCAGCTTTGAATATTTTCCCCATTCTACAAGGTTGAAATGCCTCCCCTAAGGCTTAGTTCCTGGCAGGGGGAGCTTTAAGCTAAAATATGCTGGTATTTTTGGATGTTTTTGCCTCCACCTATCCCTTTTGCCTTTAGCTCTGCTCACCACTGAAACATGGCCCCTGAGAGCATCTTGAAAGCTGAATGTGGCCCTGAGGCTGAAAGGGGCTTGTCACCCCCTCCAGATCATGTACCAGCCACATCCCCAGCTCATTGATATTAGTCTGAAAGAGACCTATCCAGTGGAAGCTGGTGGATCTGATTTCAGTAGCTCTGTGAATCCATTCTGGGTTTAAGTCAGAACCAGTCAGAACTCCAAAGGAGCTATCTAAGGTGCTGAACCCTTTCCCCAAACTAGCACAGATGTACACATGTACGTCTTCTGCTATGGGGACAAGATGCCCAGCCAATTACGGATCCTGTCCCCATGGAGGGAGCCTCTTCAGACTAATGTTGTTCATGTGCCACCTGGGGGCAGGGGGCATGGCCAGCATGCACACTGGCATCTAGGGAGAGCATTCTCAATAGTCCCTTCACAACTTTGGTGCCCATGGGTACTGAACTCTGACATTGGGGGTTACAATTTATTTGTTTCCCTTAGTTTGAAAAATCCTCCTCACATGGAAGTGGTAAGAAGCATTGTCATTCTTGCTCATATGTTTTTTGTGTTTGTTTGTTTTCTCGGAGCTCTGCCTCCCAGCTGTGTGAATAAGGAGCTTTGACCTGCTCTATTGAAGCCTTTCCTTTGAAAGCTGGGAATGTTAACCTGATGGTTGAAAAGTGGAGAAATCAACCGGAGAAAGGATGTACTTCTTCCCAGTAAGCCATGAGACCTTTTCCATTTGAAGCCTCCCTTTTGCTGCTATTTCTGAGGCTGTTGAATAAAGGAAACGATCTGGCCCATGTTGTCATTTGATCTTCAAACCCACTAGCCTAAAAGAAGCCATCATTTCTTCTTCTCTCACTCATGCTCTCTTTGATAATGAGGTCGTTTTTGTTGTGGATGTTAAAAGATCTTCATGACTTTAAAACATTTGTGACTGTATTGCAGGTTAGGAGACAGGGTGGAAAAGAAAAAAAATCAAAGCAAACACCTAAGCAGTTGGAACATTTGAACATCACAGAATCATAGAAAAGTAGGGTTGGAAGAGGCCTATAAGACCATCAAGTCCAACCCCAGTGTCGCTGTCTTTCATTTTCACCAGTCATACCATGTGGCCCTGGATAATTTCAGGTGCAATTCTATGCATGTTTAGACAGAAAGAAGTCCTTCAACTCCTAGCATTCCCCCACCAGTTGCTTTTCCTGTCTAAACACGCATAGGATTGTGCTCTTAAGAACTGAATACATATTTGTGAATATTTACTTGTGAAAACCTGGAGCTGGCACTGACCTGCAGTCTGAGAGCCATGTGTGACCTTCAGTGCCATCTGGTTCTCTGGATGTTGCAGGCCCACTCTTGCTCTTTGGACCACCCTTTTGGGAATCAATTCCTCCCCTATTTCTGTGTGTGTGTGTGTGTGTGTGTGTGTGTTTATGTGTGTATTCAAGGTAGAGAAAGGATGGATTGGCATAAAGAAAGAAACAGGTATGCAATCTTTCAATGCTGCAAACTCTGCCCACTCTGGGCTCTGGTTCTACCCAGCGTTGGTGGCAACCCCAGCTGACTTTTCCCATGAGCTAATGGCCCTTCACAGCAAAAAATAAATAAATCCCCACTCCTAACAGCTCTTTGTCACAAAAGTGCAGTGCATCTGCAGAACAGCCAAGAAAAACTGTTTCTAACTCTAGATTTAAATTAGAAACTAGATTGTTCCCCATCACTCCTATGGTGGACACTCCCTGAGAGGCACCAAGTCATGGGAGGATATAAAGTGTTTATATTTCACATTATCTCTTTGAAGTAATTCAGGATAAAGGAATAAGGCACTGTATTAACAGTTTACAGTAATTGCTTCCTTTTTAAAAAAAGCTTGTAAATAAATATCAAGTGCCTCATTTCTCTCCAGGCTGAATATACCTCCTGATGGGAGGAACTCGAACAGTGAAAATAAAACAGGGCTCTAAAATTAACAGCAGCATCAACATCAACCCCCCCCCCTCCCAATTTGTCTAATCTCAGGCTGGAAATATTTGGCACAGTATCCAAAGTATGCACAAATATACAACAAGCAGAACAATAAGAACCGCTCTAGGAATGAATGGTCATTGCAAAGCATAATTAACAGAAGTCAAGTTTGCTTAAATTTCTTCCACCCTTTTAACACCAGTCTTGGAATCTTTGGAGAAATCTCAGGGAAGATTCAAATGAGAATGTTGTTCTCAAAAGCAGTACTCACTGTAAAGTAAGCAGCTCGACTCCACCCACCACCACCACCCATTCTCTGGGTAGTTGCAACTGGGGCAAGGAGGACTCTGTGAAACTGAAAATAGAACGTGATTCTTCTAGTGAAGGTTTCCCTGATGGTTGCACTTGCTCAGAGGTACAATGTGTACTTTAATTATTTAACATTTGCATAAGCTCAAGGGGGATAGAGCAATACGGAGGATGGTGTCTCTGCAGTTCATCTGGTGACAGCTGTGTGGGGCATCTGGGCTAATGCGTTTTTCAACAGCAGGGAAGCTGAGAAGGTGGGAGTAAGTATTGTAACAACAGGTTAGGCTGTATAAGAAGAAGAGAGCCCACAGTAGTGCCAAATACATCTGCAATGGAAATGAATATCTGTGATTTTCACTCGTAGGAGCAAAAGAGGAGGAGGAGGAAAAAGAAGAAGAAGAAGAAGAAGAGGAGGAGGAGGAGGAGGAGGAGGCAGAGGAGGGGAGGGGGAGGGGGGAATGGAACTCGCTACCACAGGATGTAGTGGAGGCCACCAGTTTGGATGGCTTTAAAAGGAGGTTGGACAAATTCCTGGAGGAGAAGGCTATCAATGTCTTCTAATCCTGATGGCTATATGATACCTCCAGTATCAGAGGCAGTATGCACCAGTTGGTGGGGAACATGGGTGGGAGGGTGCTGTTGCGCTCATGCCCTACTTGTGGGTTCCTGGTCAACAGCTGGTTGGCCACTGTGGAAACAGAATGCTGGACTAGATGGACCCTTGCTCTGATCCAGCAGGGCTCTTCTTATGTTCTTATATTCTGAAGAAGGAGGAGGAGAGGTGAAGTGGCTACATTCTCAGAATATAGCAGAGCAGAGCTGACATCGGGGGAAGAATATGAAAAGCTTTGTCAGAATCAAAAGTGGAACATCTTTTGACAACTTTTTTTTAGGAATCATCATGAAAAGGCTGAGACACATTTTGATACTTAGATCCCTGATTTGCAAGGATCACCCATGTGGCCCATACAAGCATCATGGCCCCCACTCTATCTTGCCCCACTCTAATGCGCTTCATTTGCCCTTATTCATGTCAGCATAGAGCTAGATCTGATTGGCTACAGAGTGTTGTAATATCATCACATTTGATGATGTTACATGTGTTCCCTGATTGGCTGGGATTACTCAAGGAGGAATGAAAGAAAAGAAAAAAGAAAAAAAGGTTGCCAAAGAGGCAGAAGGGAAACAATGGAGAAAGAGTTGCTATGAATAATTACAAACCTCGACAAAAAAAATGTAGGATTATGGATTTTTTTGGTAAAGGTTTTGTCCCCCTCTCCCCAAAATCACTACTCTTGAGTTGGAAGTTGAACCTGTGGGGCATTTGGTTCAGTACTAGAATATAACATTTAGTTTACAGAAGAACCTAGAAGCTAGAGAAGTGAGATCATCAAAGCCTGTCCACCTTGATTTGGAATGGAATTGGTCTTTCCAAGCTTTTTTCTTGTGGTGGGGGAAGCTAAGAAAATGCCCATTCAGGAGCACTCTGGCAGCCCAACCTATGCAGCATTCTCTGCTGCTGGTCCCCGCCCCCCACCTCCCTTCATCATTCACTTTCCTAAATTTACCTTGCAAGGGAGAGGAAGAAGTCTGTCAAAACATGGCAGGGAAAGCAGGGGACATTAGAAGGACCAGCTTTAAGTTCAATGGTGTTTGTGGCATCACTGCTGAATGCTGGGATATGTACAGTAGTTTCAATTACTCCAGGCTGAATGGTTTCTCAAAATTTGAGAGACCAAGTTTGATCTAGGGCACAATTCTGTCTCCAACGGCAGCCAGCCAGATGATTCGAGGGAAGTCACGAGCTCATGAAGTCACCTCCTGACAATAGAACCTAGCATATGCTAATGATTAGAGATGTACTGACCCTGAATATAGAGGTTCCATTGGCTGCTATGCCCCCAACATTTGGCATTTAGGAGTGGGAGAATGCCACTCTGGAGTGGTGTCAGCATCTGGGAGCAAGTCATTGCTCTCTCCAGCAAATCTCTGCTTAGACAAAGGAGTTCCTCCCATGCAATGTTGATTATTCTAATCTCATTTATTCCCATTGTAGGCATGAAAGACAAAGAAGAGACTAAAAGGCACCACACAGACCTGCCATTTCTTTAACCATGATAAGGGATGGGCGAGAGATCACAGCTTATATAGATTTCTGTTCCAAGCACTTGTTCAGAAATGTAAAAATAAGAGCTGCACCAAACTGTCTTATCAAAAAATGGAACAGGGTTTAGAGACCAGCAAGAGGTTGTGGATAAATGCATACAGGGCACTTCTCATTGCTTTCCAGGGTGTGATTGGCTGCATTGCTGACTTCAGGGGTCTCCGACAAAAACGCATTATGGTAAGTGAAGCTATTCTCTATCTCCCTTTCTGCACCATTATTTTGTAGAATGGATCATAAGAGGACAAATGCAGTAAATGGGTTGAAAAGTCCAGGGAGATAAAATGGCCAGTGCAGCCTCTGCATGGCCTGGATGTTAAAACAAATTATTTCAGGAGAAAATGGCTGGGAATGGAGAGGAAGTGTAGCATTCTCTCTCCTTTCTTTTTCTCCAGTTGGCATGCCTTAAAGCAAGGCTGTTAAACTCATTTTGATAATAAGCTCCTAAGACCGAGAGAGTCCTAGGGCTCCTAGGGCTGAGATCAGTCCCAGGGGGCTGCCTGTGTTTCCCCACCCCCTCTTCCTGGAGCTTGCTGTGTCTTTCCAATCTTCCAGATCCATTCAACACAGTTGAGAATTTTCCAAGCAAGCCTACTTATTAGTAGACTCAGCCCTATTATTGGAATATTCCCCACAACCATCTGCTGTTCCCCACACCCACTGCAGTGATCATCCTCCCACCCCCCACCCCACCCCCTGAGCTTTCCTGCAATCATGGGGAGAGGACTAGGAAGTCAGGTTTTAACAAAGCTGAAATGAATTTGCTCCTTAATTATTTTTTCCCCTTCAGATTTTCATAGCAAATATTATATTATATTATATTATATTCAAATATCTGCATGCATATTTACCAAATTTTAATATCTCTGTTTACCCATCGGGTGCTATTTCATTTAATCAGCCTTCAAAATGGACCATTTTTGACAGCATTTGGTAGCTGATATGTAGGTGACATGACAGTTTGTCGTCTTTATGAGGCATCATCTTTGGCAGTTCAAATTTCATGCCTGCCAAAATCAACACACCCAACTAGAGAAAGTCACTCCCATCTGAAGAGGAACATGTCATAATCAAAATCTAAACTCAAATTTCGTATTTGGATGATGAGATTAGACATTTGCAAATATTTATCGTAGTTTTCCAGAATGCAAAGTCGGGATTATTGCATTT
Organism: Heloderma suspectum; assembly: GCF_057233095.1. Classification (NCBI taxonomy): domain Eukaryota; kingdom Metazoa; phylum Chordata; class Lepidosauria; order Squamata; family Helodermatidae; genus Heloderma; species Heloderma suspectum. The sequence goes on from NC_139461.1 coordinate 10,973,486, forward strand.
ACATGTGTCTTCCCAGAGAGAGCCATCTTGAAGTTAGAACCATAAAGGAGAAGGCTGGATGAACTAGCCCACCTAAGAACATAAGAAGAGCCATGCTGGATCAGACCAAGGGTCCATCTAGTCCAGCATTCTGTCACAGTGGCCAACCAGCTTCCCATGGCAAACTCACAAGCAGGACATGAGTGCCACAGCATGCTCCTGCCCATGTTCCCCAGGAAGTGGTGTACCTAGGCATACTGCCTCTGATACTGGAGGCAGCATATAGCCATCAGGACTAGTACCCACTGGTAGCCTTCTCCTCCATGAATTTGTCCAGTCCGCTTTTAAAGCCATCCAAATGTCTCCCTCACTAGTCAATGGTAGCTCTCTAGCTCTTTTTACCAACTTCTCCCCAGAAGACACACCTTCCAGGACAAATCAGATAAGATAACAATGGCTTAGATCCAGGCTAAGTTAGTTGCATTAAGGTCCCATTGAAATCAATGAGAGTCATCATGACTAATTTTTCACATTGGTTTCCATGGAACCTGAGTGCAACTAACTTGGTCTGGCTCCAACCCTATGTCCAGCTTAGGGCTGTTTCTGCCATGCAGCTTTCCCACAGACAGCTAGATTGATGGCTGCTGGAATTCTCTCAGGAGGGGATTTGATGGACAAATCCCCCCCTTCCTCGCTGAGGTGAGTTCTTCCACATCACCTGCTATTTGAGATCCATTAACTAGGGATGTACGAAGATTCCGCCATGGATCTCGGGGAGATCCAGTGCATTCAGCCCCCCGAAATCGGTGGCAGAATGGCCTGCCCTCCAGCCCCCCCGGGACGAGACTTACCTGGGGTGGATCTTCCTGGCAGTGACGGCGGTGGCTCCAGTGGCGGTTCGGCGGCAGTGACAGCCGGTCTTCCAACCGGCTGCCACCGCCGCCATTTCCAGTTAAAAAAAAAAAACGTGATAGGCTACGTAAAGATTTACGTAGCCTATCACGGCTAGCTTTTAAAAGAAAAACCCATGATAGGCTATGTAAATCTTTACGTAGCCTATCACGGCTGACTTTTTTAAAAAAACAAAACAAAAAACACGTGTACACAAATGGCGGCGGCCATGGCCGCCTCCATTTGTGTTCCTTATTTTGGCACGTCTTAGTCTATGTAAACATTTACGTAGACTAAGACGGCGAAAATAAGGGGAATGCAAATAGCATAGCGTCTTCGCTATTTGCATTCCCCTTATTTTCGCTGTCTTAGTCTATGTAAATGTTGACATAGACTAAGGCATGCCAAAATAAGGAACACAAATGGAGGCGGCCATGGCCGCCGCCATTTGCGTACACGCGTTTTTTGTTTTTGTTTTTTAGTCAGCTGTGATAGGCTACATAAACATTTACATAGTGTATCACGGCTGACTGCAGGGACGCAAACGGCGGTGGCTACGGCCACCGCCATTTAGGTCCCTGCTAGCCAGCGGCTGGATGTCCGGCTGCTAGAGGAGCCGGCCGGCGGCTCTGCAGAATCCCTGCAGAGCGCAGCCGGCTGGCCAGGATTCCGGGGGGGGGGGAACGGAGCGCCTCCCCCCTGGCGAGGATTCCGGGGGGAGGGACGGAGCGCCTCCCCCCCAACCATAAACATAATCCGCGAAAGGTAAGTACCTTTCGTACATCCCTACCATTAATTGAGGACTGAACCTAGAGGTAGGGATGAGGAAGAAATTTCTTTGGTTCACATTTGAATGTGAATATACGAAATTTTGTACTTTCAAACCAATACATGAACCAATACATACACCAAAGCTCAGTTACTCTTTGAAATTTGCACTTCTCTGAATTTTGCATTGGAGTTCTCCAATCAAAAAATGCACACAGAAATGGGTATATTCGTGAAAATAACATTGAAAAAATGCTACATATTAGAGAAATTGCTTGCAAAAATATGCATATTTGGCAAAATCGTGTACATAAATGAATGTATGTGTATGATTTTCATGTGAACTTAAAAAAAAAATCAAGAAGTACAGGAAGAACAAAATCTACGATTGGAAATATTCTCAAATTTGGGGACTGAAAAAATGAGAAACCAAGAGAAACCAAAATTGACAGATTCATCTATCCTTGCCTGGAAGGGGTCATGTGCCTGCAAAGTATTACTGTGCCATTAAGCTAAAGGACCTCTTCTAATAGCCTTTCCCAATATTATGGGCCCTATTCCCTAGACAAGGAACTGAGGTTCCTGTCCAGATGGGATTTGACCTCAAATTTACTGGGCCCCACAGATCCATTGACATTCCATCCAACTGGATGACTTTTACACCATCCCCCAGGCCCCAGCCTTGAATTGTTTTGGCATAGATCTGAAGGTCTATTAATCTTCTATTACTGTTTCATCTGTACTTCCAATCAGGGCAGCTACTTAATTGTGCTCTTGTGCTGGGGTGGGACGAGCAATGATCACTAAGGCTGGAGATGCCTCCCCCCTCCCCTCCACACACATAAAATAACTCCAAAAGAAGAATCAATTTTCATGGAAGAATTTCTGGACATCCATCTATGTTTGCTGAGTAATTTAGGCCTCGCAAGCAGTGCAGATAGCGGCCGAAATGGCATTTCTGACTAGCATTCAGGGTGAATAATGTGGCTATGCAAGGTTAAGGTCATTATCTAGGGGAACCTGCTCATGACAATGGGGGAAAGAAATACTGCATCTATCCAGGAAGACCAATATTTTCATTTCAAATGCACTTGGGCGAAGTGGCAGGTTCGGTATTTTATGGAGGATGGCATCATTTCTAGACCTTGTTTTATAGTGTTTGCTTTCCTTTGGCATGGTGTCGAGAAGATGGAGAAGTAAATCAGTTGTCTCCAACCAGTCCCAAGTAGGTCAGGGAGGTAAATAGGAGCACAGCAGAGGCAGATCCCAACCATGAGGCATACGCTTCCACTGGCAGGTTTGGGGTGCTGTTAAGAGTGTGGGATGCAGAGATCTGAACCAATAGAACCACCAGGTTTATAGGCAGTGCACCTCTGAATAGTAATTGTTAGGGAGCAAGCAGCAGGGGAAGGATCTTGCTCTCCTGGCCTACTTGTAGGTCTTGTGGAAGCATTTAGCTGCATTATTATCCCTATGTTGCTGATATTGGTCAGAGAGTGTGACTTGCATAAGGCTGCAGTATGAGTTTGTGGCTGTGATGTATTCATTTCATTCATTCATTCATTCATTGGCACCTCAAGATCTTCAGCTGTTCTGTGGTACAGAAATGTAATAAATAAATACAGAAATAAAGCATTTATTTAATGATATTTATTAATTGTTTCCATTACAGAAATTTCTAAATGATGTACAGAAATAAGTCTTCATACAGAGGACAACATTACCTTGCTGGGAATGGAATGCCTGTTGGAAAAGGTAAGTTCTCAGTGGGCACCGAAAACTCAGAAAATTTGGTGCCTGTCTAATTTCTAGTAATAACAGAGTTCTAGCCCCAGGAAGCATTCACCACAATATTAAAAGCCTTGTTCTGAGCTGTGATGTACTGGATCTCTGTAATCTTGGGTACCACCAGGAGGGCATCTCCTGATGAGCACAGCAACCAAGCAGGCCAGTATTCTGGTCCTGGGGTGTTTAGCACTTTGTAAACAAGTACCAAAACCTTGAGCCCAGCCAAGCAGTGTAGAGGTAGTCAATGCAGTTCCCTCAGCATAGGTGTATTACGTAGGGATGTGTGAGAATTTTGTTAATTTTCACAAAACATGCTAACAGGCAATGATCACAACCCCGAATGCAAACATGAGGAGAGCATGTACTCAAACATGCCACCTTGCTGTGGCATTCTGTGCCAACTGCAAGGACCAGACCAACCTAAAGGGCAGACCCCTGTAATGTGCACTGCAGTAATTCAGTTTTGTGGGTACCAAAGCATGGACCATGGTGGTCAAACTATCCATGTGCATTGCCCATGCTGGCTGGGAATGATGGGAGTTGCATTCCAATACTTCTGGAGGGCACCAAGTTGGAGATGACTGAATTATATCATAAATTCAGAGATTTGGAAATTACCAGGAGAGATGTATGGGAATTTCATTTTTGCTCACAAAACATGTGAGCATGCCCCATTTAAAGTGCCAAACATAATCATGAGCATGAGCCCATGTCCACTGAAAATATTCGCAAAGTGTTGAACATGTGTTCAATTCCCAGTCTGACCTGCACAAATTTCCTAATTTGTGCAAATTTCCTCTGTAGACCGAATCAGCTCTGTTTCAGCCTACAGAGGGGATTTGCACAAATTTGGGGAAATTTGCACAAATCTACCATTTGATTGCTGCTCGATTGGCGCAATTTTCCTGTTCACGCAAAGCGAGCAGCAATCACACATGGAAATCAGGCATGAGATGAGTCGTGAGTTGATGTTCAGAAAATCCTGGCAACCTTGAACATCACTTGGTCACCCATCCATAGGTACTAGAAAGACAGGGGCAGGCAGGAAGTAGATTGCAGCTTACTATTAGATCTCTGGGTGATTTGCAGTAAATTAGTGAGGATTTCTGAGTCTTAATACTTTAACAGTACAAAATAAAATAGCAAGTTGAAAAAAAATAAAGTACAAAATAAAATTGCAAGTTGATTTCCTTTTGGTGAAGTCTTTGTGCAGCTTGGCTGGCCACCTTTAGGAGTTTTGTGTTAAAATCCCCAATGAAAGACAGTATTGTCTAATGGGTGGAGACTGTTCCAACAGAGACTGATGAGAACTCAGTTCAAATCCCCACTCAGCCATGAAACTTGACCCTGTAGTGCTGGCCACCAGTTTGGATGGCTTTAAAAAACAGATTACGCAAATTCATGGAGGATAAGGCTATCAATGGCTATTAGTCATGATGACTATACATTACAGCATCAGAGGCAGTATGTACACCAGTTGCTGGGAAACATGGGTGGGAGGGTGCTGTTGCATTCGTGTCTTGCTTGTGGGTTTCCGTAGGCAGCTAGTTGGCCACTGTGTGAACCAAATGCTGGACTAGATGGACCCTTGGTCTGATCCAGCAGAGCTTTTCTTATGTTCTTATGTTGCAGTCTCTCAGCCTAGTCTACCTGAAGGGGGTGGGTAAGGGTGGAGATCCATGTATGCTACTCAAAACCCATTAGAAAAAAGAGTGGCTAAACCCCTTTGTGGTCCCCAGAGTGTTTACATTGCATTCCTGTCCAGCTCCTCTCTTCTGTTGGGAAGAGAGTGGTATCCAAAGTTCATCATGCTTAGAGTAGACCTACTGGAATCAGTGGAACAGGTTCTACCAACAAGAGCATCCATAGCATCCCCAAACAAAAGAAATGCTTTTAGCATGGGGGGATTGTTTGATACCATCATTGTCTGAATATATCTCCTTCGCAAAAGCTCCCTCCAAAACATGTTGCTCCAGTTAGGGCAACCGTGGTCACAACGAGCAGAAAGCAGACCAAAAAGAAGTGACAAACATGACCTATCACAGATTAGCAACAATGACAAAAGTCAATAACCAAATCAAACTAGGCCTGAGTAATTAGCAAACTATCTGGAGGCTAGAATAAGTTTGCAACAGGAATCAATTGGCGTGAATGATACAGTCTGTGTAAGTGTCATGTGGGAACAGCTAAATGTAGTTTGAGGGTCAAGGATGGATCCTGGAGGTCAGAGTAGGATGATCTTTTGGGTGGCCTGCCAAAAGCACACCGCAGAGATCAATCCAACTTCAGAATAGGAAGGATGGCTAAAACATTTGCTTCCAGAAGATGTAGTGGTGGACATCAACCTGGATGACTTTAAAAGGAGATTAGACAAATTCATGGAGGAGGAGAAGGTTATCAATGGCTACTACTCATGATGGGTATACATTACCTCCAATGTCAGAGGAAGCATGCCTTTCAGTACTAGTTGCTAGGAGACATGAACAGAAGGGTGCTATTGCACTCATATCCTGCCTGTGGGCTTCCCATAGGCATCTGGTTGGCCACCATGAGAACAGAATGTTGGAGGTGATGATAGGCCTTTGGTCTGATCCAGCTAGGGATGTACGAATCCCTTACCTGGTTCCAGTCGGGGCATCGCTGGGGGGGGAGGCACTCTGTCCCTCCCCCCGGAATCCTTGATGGGGGGGAGGTAATCTGGCCCTCCCCCCCGGAATCCTGCCCAGCCGGCACTGCTCCGCAGCGGCTCCGCGGAACAGCCGGACAGGGGCGTCCGCAGCCGGACTTCCAGCCACGGACGGGCTGCTGCAGACGCAAATGGCGGCCGCCATAGCGGCCGCCATTTGCGTCCTTCCAGGGTGCCGTGATAGGCTACGTAACTATTTACGTAGCCTATCATGGCATGCCCCCCCAAAAAAGGCGTACGCAAATTCCGCCATTTGCGTTCCCTATTTTTCGCCGCTTTATCCTATGTAAATATTTACGTAGGCAATTACAGAGAAAAAAAAGGGAACCGCAAATAGCATAGTGGGTGCTATTTGCGTTTCTTTTTTTTTCGCCATAGAAGCCTATGTAAATATTTACGTAGGACAAAATGGCAGGGGGGGGGGAACGCAAATAGCGCTCACTACACTATTTGCGGTTCCCTTTTTTTCACCGTAATTGCCTATGTAAATATTTACGTAGGATAAAACAGCGAAAAATAGGGAACGCAAATGGTGACCGCCGTAGCTGCTGCCATTTGCGTATTTGCGTTTTTTTCCTGGCTTGCCGTGATAGGCTACATAAATACTTATGTAGCCTATCACAGCAAAGACCACAATGCAAATGGCGGCTGCCGAAGATGCCGCTGGAGCTGCCACCGTCCGGAACATCCACCCCAGGTAAGCTTCGTCCTGGGGGGAATCCATGGGGGGGCAGGGGGCAGGCCGTTCCGCCATGGATTTCAGGGGGCCGAATGCCAGTGCATTCGGCCTCACTGAAATCCATGGTGGAATTCTCCACCATCCCTAGATCCAGCACAGCTCTTCTATTGTTATGGGGGGGGGGGTTATAAAACATAAAGCATAGCAGGGATGGCATTTTAGTTTTCAGTTGTTGTGAGGGGGGATCAACAGATAACACTGGAGGGGAGTAATAATTTCAAATGTATAGGCTTGCTTTTACATGTAATCAAAATTAAACTGCAAATGAAAGGAATGTAATTAAGGTAATTTGTTGGTGTTACATTTTTATGTCATCATAACTGCAGTAGCATTAGGTTGTATCCAAAGTTAGTCCTACTTAGAGTAGACCCATTGAAATGAATGGAACTTAAGTTAGACTGACATTGGACTCAATCCATTATTGGCACTGGTTAAATAGCTTGCCGGCCCTTTTCTGTATTTTTCTATAAAAGAACAATGTTTACAAATAAACCAATATTAAGATAACAAATGCAATATGAATCATCTTGGTTTATGAAAGTAAAAAAAAGCAACTATGGTTCTACCCTATCTTGAAAATTAAGATTCCAGTGAAATATAAATAAGGCCCAACTTAAAAGATGGCTGCGTCAGTCAGTTTCTGGTAGGGATGGCGCAGGCACCTGATTCCATCTGGGAATCCAGGGGAACTGCCCCTGCCTGCACCCCTGAGCTCTGCTCTCTGAGCCCCTGCCCCTGCTCACCCCCTGTCCGCACTCGGTGAACAGTCTGCACCCCGGCAGCCTCAGGGTGAGTGTTTTGCAAGTAAGGATGGTGGAGAATTCCGCCACGGACTCCAGCGAGGCCGGATTCTTTAGAATCCGGCCCCCGGGAGTCCATGGTGGAATGGACTGCTCCCCCCGCCACCCCGTGAAGTCCCCGCGGACTGGATCCTACCTGCCTCCAGCAGGTCCGGATCCAGCCGCTGCAGTCTCCTGCTCAGTTGTGCGGCCACGAGTGGTGTCCTGCGTAGGGGATGCCATTTGCGTATATTTACGTAGCCTATCACGGCTACAGGGGGGACGCAAATGGCACGCCCTATGCAGGACACCATTTGCGGCAGCAGCAGCCCGGCAGCAGAAAGAGGTCTAGCTGCGGATGGGCCCAGCTGGTAGGCATGGCAGAGAATTCCACCACGGATCTCGGTGACGCCGAATGCCAGTGCATTCAGCCCCCCAAAATCTGTGGCAGAACAAAGCTCCCTGCCCTGCCGCCCACAAAATGGGCCCGGAATGGAGCCTACCTTTGTCGGCCGTTCTGATGCTCCTCAAATGGTGGCCGCATCTGCAGCTGCCATTTGTGTCTTTGGAATGGCCGTGATAGGCTATGTAAATACTTATGTAGCCTATCACGGCTAATGCAGGGATGCCATTTGCATCCCTGCAGAGGCTGTGATAGGCTATGTAAATATTTATGTAGCCTATCACGGCAAAATAAAAGGGAACGCAAATGGCGGTGGCTATGGTGGCCACCATTTGTGTTCCCTTTTTCACCATTATAGGCTACGTAAATATTTACATAGCCTATCACGGCTAAAGTGGGAACACAAATGGCGTAGGGAGCGTGCTTTAGCCGTGGCGTAGGGAACCTGCGTAGGGAACCTGTTTTAGCCATGATAGGCTACATAAATATTTACGTAGCCTATCACGGGCTGGCACAGGGACACAAATGGCATCCCCTACACAGGACGCCATTTGCGTCCGCAGCAGCCCAGCAGCGGCTGGAGGCCCCTCTGTGGGTTGGCCCGGCCGGTGGCTCCGCAGCCTGGTCACGGAGCGGAGCCAGCCGGGCAGGATTCTGGGGGGGAGGAATGGATTGCCTCCCCCCCATTGAGGATTCCAGGGGGAGGAACGGATTGCCTCCTCCACCTGCGGAACCCGGGGTTTCGTACCCCCCTACTGGCTGGTGGCTCCACAGAGTCACCATGGAGCGGAGCCGGCCTGGGAGGATTCCGGAGAGAGGAACGGATTGCCTTCCCCCATCGAGGATTCCAGGGGAGGAACGGATTGCCTCCCCCCTAGTGGACCCCCCATGGATGCAGGTGAGTGGGGTTTCGTACACCCCTATTTGCAAGCATGTATTTCTAATGTATTTTCTCTCAAAATACATATTTCTAAATGGATTTCAGTCCATTTAAACTGCAAAGGACTGTGTTGCAACATTCAGAGATTTGTAAAATCAAGTAGATAGTTATGTTCCAGCCTACACATATCAGGACTTGCAAAGACCAGCTCCCCCCAGCATACCTAACTCACTTCCCAACAAATTTCGCCTTGTGGTTTTTCCTTGGACTTTTTATAAAAGCCACCCCAAACCTAGTGCACTCTGGAGAGGTTGGGAAGGCTGTTTTATAGCATGGAACATAATGGAAATACTACCATCTAAATCAGGAGTCTCCAACCATTTTGGTTGGTGGACACACTGGGAGTTTTGAGAGGGTCATGGGCACTCTCACAAAATGGCTACACCATGGCAGGGTTTGCCCATTCTGCTGTGGTGTCCATGGCTGGTCAAAACAAAACAACAACCCCACTCATTCCCCAGAAAGCAAAGTTGTGAAACAAAAAAGAAATTAACTTGCCCAAGAGAACCCAAGTACAGTACAGAGGTGGGGATTGTGCTCCAAAATACAAAACTACTCTTTTGAACCAAAATAAAGATAGTTTAGGAGGGCAGCACTTTGCTTTGCAACATGCAAGCCACCCTTCCATGCAAGTTAAAAACACCATTTAAAAAATCCTAAGCAATAAAATGACAACCAAGAGCAGCAGGGAGCCTAACGGGTACCACGTTGAAGACCCCAGATCTACATGAACTTGTACCGGTCTATTATAAAAGGAGGATTTGATGATATTACAACAAAACTGTGCTATTAACAGAAATGGCCCCTACCATGCCCCCCTTTTTTCTGAATCAAAGGGATTTGTGCCTTTGGCATACAACTCTCCTTCACAGAAACATTTACAGCATGGCTAGCTAGAGAATGCGGGGAGCTGTAGGACTTTTTTCTGTCTAAACATCCATAGGATTATACCCTTAATTTGTGAAACAATGCTCTTTCAGACTCAAGAACCAGTGAGCTGTGTAGAAATAGGGCTAGGTCCATGGAGATATAAAGCCATCTTGCTTTCGGTAGATGGCACCCTTGAAGGTGAGTTTCTTACTTTTCAACCAGATACTATAGTTATACACTGAATAGTAGTCTGATATCGACACTAAGGCTTACCAAAAATGTCCTCCCCAATTTTGCATCCCATTTGCAGGTGGTGATATAAGGGCCTATTTGGGGTCGGGGGGGGGGGAATAAGGTGGGGAAAAATCATGTGTGGGTGAAAAGAAACACTCCTGATTCAGTAGTGCTTCTGGTGGCCAGCAGTTGCCTTTTTCTCCTTGAGTTTTCATATACAGATATGACTAGGCAGGGTGATGGGGGCTTCTGGGCAAAATACAGTGGAGACTGGTGGCTCTGATTTCAGTGGGACTGTGAATCCATCCTGGGTCTCAGTCAGAACCAGCCAGATCTCTGAAGGAGGTACCCAAGGTCCTGAACCCTATCCCCAAAATAGGTTCAGGACTTTGGGTAGCTCCTTCAGAGTTCTGGCTGGTTCTTACTGAAACCCAGAATGGATTCACAGCCCCCCCCCCCAAATCGGACCATTGTCTTTACCTGCTGGGAATCCTGGATCTTGTAGTCAAAGTTCTAATTCACCCCCTGAGAAAGACATTTTGCCCATCTATGGGAATTTCTTCCACATCCCTAGGCGAGGATCATTATGAGCTGCAAAAGTACCTTTGGGGTGTCTGGGGCTAAAAATGTGGAGGAATGAATTATGGAACTCTACATTATCTGTAGGCTGGGCCTAAAAAATTGCAGGGCTTTTATGACATTCCTTGTCTTTTCCACCTCTCTCTCTCTCTCTCTCTCTCTCCCTCCCTCCCTCCCCTCTCTCCCTCCCCTCTCTCCCTCTCTCTGTCATTTTCCCTCTGTCTTCTTCTCTGGGCTGCAAATGTTCCTTTCTGCAACATCATCATGTATGATAATTGGCTGTATCAATAATTAATAATTGCAGAGGACACATAATGGCCCCAACAGATGCAGCATTTCCTTACACAAATTCATATATATATATATATATTCAGGTCCTTTGACAAATATTGAGTTTGTCTTCACATCCTTTGAGAGTTTTGCCATCAATCCATAACAGCATCATTTGCGTTAATTAGATTTGCCTTCATTGAAGTGGAGAATTCTTGCCATTTGCCTTAATTTGTTTAACTCACCTTAATTCCTCTAATTCGTTTAATTTGTCTTTAAGTGAATGTAACTGAAGCTGATGCACGCCAGCAGAAGCCAACCCCGTGGTTTCAGATATGTTGCTCATACTCCTTGGGAGCTGTGACAACCAATCACAAGCCACAATAGCAAAATGATTAACTCAAGCTACATTGATTAAAAATGCTTTTCCATCTCACTGTTCCTATGCAATGTGACAACTGCTGTTGATTATTAATAATACCTAGCTCTCCATGGTCTCACACAGAGGTCTCTCCCAGCACTTTTACCTGAGAACCTTCTAACTCAAGGGTAGGAAACTCATGGATTCACACATAGCCCTCCACTGTTTCGTGTGCGGCCTGCCACGTCCCAGGGAGAATTTCATTTTTGCTCGCAAAACATATGAGCAAGTCCTATTTGAATTGCCAAACACAAGTGTAAGTGCCTGTCCACTGAAAAGATTTGCTAATTGTCGAAGGAATGCTTGTGTTTGTCTCATTCCCGATTCCCAGTTCAATTTGCACAAATTTCCTCATTTGTGCAAATTTCCTCAGTAGACTGAATCAGCCCCACTTTTGTCTATGAGGTAATTATGCTCAAATTTGGGGAGACTTGCTCAAATTTGGGGAGACTTGCTCAAATTTGGGGAGATTTTCAAATCTCCCATTTGAACATGCTCGATTCATGCAAGTTTCCCATTCTCACAGAGGAAGCAGCCATTGCAAACATGAACAGGAATCAGGCATGGGTTGAGTGGTGGGTAGGGATGTCAAAGAATTCCGCCACGGAGATCCGAAATCGGTAGCAGAATGGTCTGCTACCCCCCCACCCCCCCGGGACGAGACTTACCTGGGGCGGATCTTCCTGGTGGCGTCGGCCCCAGCAGCGGCTCCGGCAGCAGAGCAGCGGCGGCGGCGGCCGGTCTTCCGACCGGCTGCCACTGCTGCCATTTCCAGGTTAAAAAAAAAAAATGTGATAGGCTACGTAAAGATTTACATAGCCTATCATGGCTAGATTTTTAAAAAAAACCCGTAATAGGCTAGCCTATCACGGCTGATTTTAAAAAACAAAATGCGCCTATGCAAATGGTGGCGGCCATGGCCACCACCATTTGCGTTCCTTATTTTGGCACGTCTTAGTCTACATAAACATTTACGTAGACTAAGATGGCGAAAATAAGGGGAATGCAAATAGCGGAGACGCTACGCTATTTGCGTTCCCCTTATTTTCGCCGTCTTAGTCTACGTAAATATTTATGTAGACTAAGACATGCCAAAATAAAGGACGCAAATGGTGGCCGCCATTTGCGTCCCTGGTAGCCAGCGGCCGGATGTCCGGCTGCTGGCGGAGCCGGCCGGCAGCTCTGCAGAATCGCTGCAGAGCACAGCTGGCCAGCCAGGATTCCGGGGGGGGGAGGAACGGAGCGCCTCCCCCCCCGGCCAGGATTCCAGGGGGAGGGACGGAATGCCTCCCCCCCAGCATCAACATAATCCGCGGAAAGGTAAGTCACTTTCGTACATCCGTAGTGGTGGGACAATGTTTGGAGAATCCTGGTGATCTCAAAAATCACTTGTTTGCCCCCCACTCCCCCTCCCCCAGAAATGACCACTGTTCCAGTGCTGCTAGCAGCAATCCTGATCAGACAACAAACCTGATTGGAATTGTGGTGGGTGAGAGAGGCATTAACTGCTCTATCCCCAAGTGATCCATCTCCAAAGTAGGGATGTCAGAGAAATCCGTGGCGGATTCAAATGAGGCCGGATTTTGGAATCCAGCCCCAGGAATCCACAGGGGATCAGGACCACTTACCCCCACTCCAGGAGGACTGGAGGTGGAACGGCACTCGGCTGCTTCTTGCCAGCCAGAGCCATTTGTCTCCTCTTTGTCCCTGCCGATTGCCATGTCTTTTCTTTTTTTTAAAAAAAGGCAATCGGCAGGATGGCGGATTCAGTGGCTTCTGGCGGCGGCGGCAGCGGCTGGTCTCCTGGCCGGCCGTGGCCAGGCTGCTGCCGCCGCCATTGCCATCCTTGCAGCTGTGATAGGGTACGTAAGAATTTAAGCCGTCAAGGATTCTGGGGGGGAGGACCGATCGCCTCCCCCCCATTGAGGATTCCAGGGGGAGGGACGGAGCGCTTCCCCCCCACCGCGAAAGATTCCACGAAAAGGTAAGTGAGTTTTGTACATCCCTAACCACAGGTTAGTATTTCACCAATTTTCTGAGCTTGAGACCCCCTTCAAATGTATTCTGGTGTCTGAGCTCCTTGGCACCAACCCAGCAAAAAGCTCTTTATCCTGTTCCAAGCTGAGGCCTGAGTCTATGCTTTAACATTGTTCCACGGCTGAGATGCAAATATCCTTGCCTGCCATTGTGTGCAGGGATGGAGAAATCTGTCTGTTTTGGAGTATCTCCGTTTCTCTCTTCTTCCTTTTCAATCATAAATTCACTTCATCTCAAACTTGGAGAATTTTTCCATTCTTAAGTTTGATGTATCCAAACTTTGATAATTTTTCTTCAAAGTTTGCATGTAAATTTGTATGCATCTTTTTTTGCACGTTTCTCCAAATGCATGCATTTCGTAGGCAATTTTACCTAATATACACAGTTTTTGCAGCTGATTTTCCTAATAGAATGCATTTTAACATTAGCTTAATATTCACAATTCTGTACACATTTTCTATTGGAGAACATGATTGCAAAATTTGGAGCAGTGCAAGTTTCAAAGGATAACTAAGTGTTGGTCCATGTATTGGTGCAAAAGTGCAAAATTAGGTAAATTGCATTACACTGTGCACCAAACAAATTACTTTCCCCAATAGAATGGGCCTAATATACACATTGTTTTAATAGGGATCTTTTTCTAATGCTAATTAGAGGACAACAGGTTGGGGAACGCTGCTATAGAAAATGCAGTGATCTGTTAGCCTGGTTAGACAAAGCACTCCCACTGCATCATGCATGATGATGGTGTCACTGATAGGGATGTTGGAGAAATCTGCAATGGAGTCAAATGAGTTTGGATTTTGATGAATCTGACTGGACTGGCTTTACCCCTGTCTGGTGGATACTGCCAACTTGCAGACCCTTTCTCTAACTTTCCTGATTTTGCACAAATTTCATCCTCAAAAATATGCTAAAAAAATTAAAAGGCAAAAAATGTGCATTTCCCCATACGCTAAAGTATGAAAATGCACATTTGGGAGGATTTTGGGTGGGGGCAGTGCACATTTTCACATGTGCACATTTGTGCAAATCTGTACAAATTCAGGACCTGAAGAATGCCCAATTCTGTCAATGGGTGCACTGTGGAATAAAAGGTGCCTGACAATCTGTGAAACACAGACAGAACAGATTTTATACAATCCATACATCCCATGGCAAACTACTCTAATGAGAAAAGGAGTCCAAGATGGGTGGGAGTTTTTAAAAAAGGAAATTCTCAAGGCACAATCACAAACAATTCCAACAAGAAAAAAAGGAGGAAGACAAGAGAAGAAGCCAATGTGGCTTCACAAAAAGCTAAGAGATGACCTGAAAACAAAAAAAGGACACATATAGGAAGTGGAAAGAAGGCCAAGAAACAAAGGAAGAATGCAGGCAGGTAGCACAGAATTGCAGGGATGGCGACAGGAAGGCTAAAGCCGAGAACAAGCTGAGGTTAGCGAAGGATGCTAAAAGCAACAAAAAGGCTTTTAAGAAATGGTGGTTCAGCTATTAAATAAGGATGGCAAAATGATAACAGATGACAAAGAAAAGGCAGAGGTGCTCAATTCCTACTTTGGCTCAGTCTTCTCCCAGAAGAGGGTCTATGACCCCACTGGCAAAGGCGAAGTACAGGCTGAAGGGGCAGGATTGCAGCTTGAGATCGATAGGCATATGGTCAAGGAACACCTAATTACTTTGAGTTCAAATCTCCAGGGCCAGATGAACTGCACCCTAGAGTAACAAAGGAACTGGCAGAAGAACTGTCTATTATCTTTGAGAAATCCTGGAGGACGGGTGACATGCCAGATGATTGGAGGAGGGCTAATGTTGCCCCTATCTTCAAAAAGGGCAAAAAGGAGGCACCTGGGAACTACAGATCAGTCAGTCTGTCTGACATCAGTCCCTTCCAACCCTACTATTCTAAGATTCTATGATTCTATGATTCTAGTCACTAATGGTTTCCCAAGAGCTCTACTCCCAATTCTTCAGGTGCTGCAGCTCAGCCTTCCTTCTAGGTTCTTTATCAGCCCAATAGAGGACTGCACAACTTGGTATCTTTCAAGTGGATGCAGCTTTCCATGCCTATCTGGTGGTACAACAGATGTTTAATAAACCTCTTACTTGGCTGTATGGCTAAGATTGCAAAACAGCCCTAGAGAAAGGGCAAGGAAGGCCAATGGAAATGGAGCCTTGCAAAACTAGAACAGATTTCTCCCTCATCTGTAGTGTGCATTCAGCCTGTCACTCTGTGTACTAGGGATGTACGAAAGTCACTTACCTGTTCGTGGATTATGTTGATGGGGGGGAGGCATTCTATCCCTCCCCCCGGAATCCTGGCTGGCCGGCTCCGCTCCGCAGCGATTCTGTGGAGCTGCCGGTCAGCTCCGCCAGCAGCCAGACATCCAGCCGCTGGCTAGCAGGGATGCAAATGGCAGCGGCCGTAGCCGCCGCCATTTGCGTCCCTGCAGTCAGCCGTGATAGGCTACGTAAATGTTTACGTAGCCTATCATGTCTGACTTTAAAAAAAAAACTAACACGCGTATGCAAATGGCGGCGGCTACGCTATTTGCGTTCCCCTTATTTTTGCCGTCTTATTTATGCCGTCTCACATAAATCTTGACGTAGACTAAGACGTGCCAAAATAAGGAATGCAAATGGTGGCGGCTGTAGCCACCGCCATTTGCGTACATGCGGGGTTTTTTTAAAAAAAAGTCAGACGTGATAGGCTACATAAACATTTACGTAGCCTATCACGTCTTTTTTTTTTTTTTAACTGGAAATGGCAGCGGCGGTAGCCGGTCAGAAGACCGGCCGCCGCCACCGCCGAACTGCTGCCGGAGCCGCCGCCGGAGCCGCCACCGCCCGGAAGATCCACCCCAGGTAAGTCTCGTCCCGGGGGGGGTGTCAGGCCGTTCCGCCACCGATTTCGGGGGGCCGAATGCACTGGCATTCGGCCTCCCCAAGATCCGTGATGGAATTCTCTGACATCCCTACTGTGCAGCGATCTGTGAACTGGGACCCTCATCCAACATTAGCATTAGAAAAAGGATCCCCTGCTAAAGATCCAGGCAAAGACCATTAAAGCAAAAGTCATCATCTCTTTCCAAACCATGTTGGGATGATGAGGCAGGGTGGGGAGCTGCCCCCCGCTCAATCCAGTGTGGATCAATGAGGGTCCTCTGTTAGAGTGCATTCAATCCAACTATGCCTTGGCTAGTGAAAGAAGAAGGTTCCACCAACTGCAGGATCTCAACCTTTTCTTGAACTTTGCACCTCCTCCTGTGTATTTTGTGAGTCTCTAGCATAGGGATGGGAAAACTAGGGAATCTCAAGCCTGCTGAAATTCTATGAACTTTACTTCAAAGCTTGGTTCTGCTTGCTCCCATTCTCCTTTGTGGGCTGTTTATTGGTTCATTCAAATGGGAAAGTGTATTTTTCAAGTGAACATTTTGTGAATGTGAACACAAGTTCAGGAATTTCAGTACATAGAATCATAGACTCATAGAATAGTAGGGTTGGAAGGGCCCTACAAGGCCGTCGAATCCAACCTCCTGCTCAGTGCAAGAATCCAAGTCAGAGCATCCCTGACAGGTGGCTGTCCAGCCTCATCTTGAGTGCCTCCAGTGTGGGAGAGCCCACCACCTCCCTAGGGAATGGGCTCCATTGTCGTATTGCTCTAACAGTCATGAAGCTTTTCCTGATGTTCAGCCAGAATCTGTCTTCCTGTCACTTGAGCCCATGATTCCGTGTCATCATCACTCTGGGATGATGGAGGAGAGATCCTGGCCATCCTCTCTGTGACAACCTTTCAAGTACTTGAAGAGCGCTATCCTATCTCCCCTCAGTCTTCTCTTCTCAAGGCTAAACAGGCCCTAAACATTTTTGATGAACTTGAGGTCCCCTTCATGTTCAGGGTTGTCAACACTGCATTTTCAAATGATTTGAGAACTGAAACAAAATTCTCATACATCGCAGTGCAAAGGACTCCCACTTCGCAATCTGAGAAACATTATCCCACAGTCAAGGGCAACACTTCAATAATAATGCTGTAGTGGGTAGAATGCTAGACCAGGAGGACCAAGGTTCAAATCACTGATCAGCCATGAAGTGTACCCAGGGACCTTGGGCTAATTATCACTTCAGCCCAGCCTACCTTGCAGTGTTGTTCTGTGGAGGTAAGATACACTGCCCTATGTTCTTTCGAGAAGGGTGGAGTAAAAATTTAACAATGAAATGTTAATCCGAAGTCACACAATTTGTTAGAAGTTTGGTTTTGCTGCTGAGTCACCTTCAGTAGTAGAGAGATAGAATAAGCTCATCTTTCCCTTTTATCCAGTATTGTGTAGTGGTTAGAATGTTGGACTTGAAGTCAGCAGTTCGGGGTTCTAGTCCCCACTCAGCCATGAAGCTCACTGGGTGACTTTGGGCCAGTCACTGACTGTCAGCCTAACCTACCCCACAGGGTTGTTGGGAAGAGAAAATGGAGAGGAGGGGGACCATGCAAACCACCTTGGGTTCCTTGCAAGAGGTGGGAGAAAGGTGTGATATTTTATAATAGGTTTGCCTGGTACCTACGTTGTACTCCTAGTGCCAGGTGGAAACCTTTTTTATTCTTCCAGTATTTTAGCATTTTAGCTTCCTAGTCTTTTAGCTTTGGTGTTTTAAATCTGTATTTTAAATCTCTGCATTGCTGCTAGGTTTTGTTCTGGTTGTACTGTTATATTGTGGTTGTAAGCTTTTATATTTTATATTGTTTTATCCTGAGCTATTTGGTTTTAATTTTTGTGAACTGCCCAGAGAGCTTCGACTATTGGGTGGTACAGGAAGGAAGGAAGGAAGGAAGGAAGGAAGGAAGGAAGGAAGGAAGGAAAGAAATTAAATTACATTTAATAGGGACAAATGCCAAGTTCTGCACCTAGGAAAAAGAAACCAAATGCACAGTTACAAGATGGGGGAGACGTGGCTCAACCACACTACAAGCGAGAAGGATCTTGGAATTGTTGTCGATCACAAGCTGAATATGAGCCAACAATGTGATGTGGCTGCAAAAAAGGCCAATGCTATTTTGGGCTGCATTCATAGAAGAATCACTTCCAAATCCCAGGAAGTCCTAGTTCCCCTCTACTCAGCACTGGTTAGGTCTCATCTGGAGTACTGTGTCCAGTTCTGGGCACCACACTTTAAGAAGGATGCATTGCAGACAAACTGGAGAGGGTTCAGAGGAGGGCAACAAAGACGATCAGGGGACTGGAAACAAAGCCCTATGAAGGGAGACTGAAAGAACTGGGCATGTTTAGCCTTGAGAAGAGAAGACTGAGGGGAGATATGATAGCACTCTTCATGTCCTTGAAAGGTTGTCACAGAGAAGAAGGCCAGGATCTCTTCTCAATCACCCCAGAGTGCAGGACACGGAATAATGGGTTCAAGTTACAGGAAGCCAGATTCCGGCTGAACATCAGGAAAAACGTCCTGACTGTAAGAGCAATACGACAATGGAACCAATTACCTGGGGAGGTGGTGGGCTCTCCCACGCTGGAGGCCTTCAAGACGAGGCTGGACAGCCATCTGTCAGGGATGCTCTGACTTGGATTCCTGCCTTGAGCAGGGGGTTGGACTCGATGGCCTTGTAGGCCCCTTCCAACCCTACTATTCTATGATTCTATGAAAGAATTGTAGGGTTCTGAGGCCTTTGTTGACTACCTTATGATCCCACTTCTAGTCACCACTTATGGGGTTCCCTTTACCTGAGAGGGGGAGTCTCTCTCCCTCCCTTCTTCCAACCAGTACCTATGCTCCTACACTTTTGAGGTTCTCCCCAAATCCCTCTTTCCCACACACCCCTGGATGACTACAGAACTCCTTGCCACCAGGTCTGCCTTTCCTGGTCACCAGGTCAGGTGCTTTGGTCAGTGTCTCTCCTCACGCTGCCACTTTTAGGCTCTCACCCACAACCCTCTGTTGGTGTACTGTGATACTTCACCACTCTCTCAATTGCTGCCACCAAGAACCCTTTTTGAGAGGCTTTCTTCCTTTTTGGTAGCACATACCAAGCAGCCAGCCCGTGGTGGTGATTCCACGAAACCCTTCCTAATAGTGAAAAAGGAAACTGTCTTTTTTAAAATGGAAAACAATGAAGGTTTATTTGGTACAACAGGACTGGAACTAGGAACTAGGTTGGGATGAGGAAAGGATATCAGGAACGATGATTAAAATAAGGCAACACTATAAACTGCACAATATAACTCTTGCTTTTACTTCTGTGTTCAAAACCCTTCACACCCTCTCTCTCAAGTTCTGACGCACTCTCTCTAACCCACAGAGTATCTCACTAGATGTTCCCACTTTTATCCCCAATCTAATCCAGATTTATCTAGCTGTTCTCAATCTATTTTACTCCCAGACTTATCTCTCACTCACAGAATCAATTGCCCCACCTTTTATGCACATGCTGTCCTCCAATCACACTGCGTCCCATTCTCACTCAGCCACTCCCCCTTTCTTCCACTTGCCAAACTGTCATTCTTGCCCACACTCTGCCAAACCCCACCTCACACTCACCTGTCATGTCAATCATTCCAGATACATGGCAGCCACCATACATATATACAAACCTTTGCTATTTACATATTGTACAGGTGGAATCACCACAAGAATAATAACAATATCAGTAATAATGTAAGTAACTTTCAGAACATGGTTTTAGGAAAAGACCCAATGGGCATCAACTTCCCCCAAGGTAAACTCAAGGTTTGGTTTGTTTGTTTGTTTGAAAGATTGCTCAGGATTGCAAGTTTGTAATCCTATACTCAAGAAAGCCATTAAGAAAGCAATCCACCTTCTACACATACAACTAGTAAAACAGGTAGATTCTGAGAAGAACTTCAAGGGGAGGAAGAGTGGCATTTTGGATTGCTGCTTCCAGGAGTGAATTCAACTGCAGTGCCTTGTCCTTACAGCCAATTGCAGGTGTTTAATCCAGTTTAGGACGTGCCCATACATTGCTTCAGATGCTTGTTCATGGAGGAGAAATACAGCCAATGTTCCACTTAATGCATCATGGAAGTGTTTATGATCTGTAAATCTTTTAGAAAGCAGTGGCTCCAAAAAGACAACAGGCAGTAGTTTCTGCTTGAGTTAATGCATTTGGAGATTGGTCACTTACCGGAAACCATTGGCTGCACCATTGACAGTATTTCAGAATTAATATGGAACAGCTACAAGGTGAGTGCACCAAGGGGAAAAAGAACATGGGTAAATGGGCTACCCACTTTTCATTCAGGTGAAGGTAACAACCTGAATGCAATGTTCCTGGGCAACTCAGTCTTATGGCACCATGTCATTTACTCCAATCCAAGAAAAGCAGTTTGCAAAATATTCCCATTTATTTTTTCAGATATCCCTGCCTTCTTGGACAACAGCACTGTATATTCTGGACAGTAATTTGCAGAAGGTTATGTGCAATTTTCAGTCTGATATGATGTTTCTAGTTCCTGAATTTGCAGCACAATAGTAAGACTCACACAAACAAATGGCACAATTTCACAATGTCCCCAGTTCAAAAGCACAAACTGGGCAAATCCATGCATCATGGCCCCCCACTTGATAAAATAAAGCTGCAATCCTATGCGTGTTTAGACAGGAAAAAGTCCTACAATTCCCAGCACTCCCTAGCCAGCCATGCTAGCTAGGGAATGCTGGGAGTTGTAGGACTTTTTTTCTGTCTGAGCATGCATAGGATTGCACCCTAAGGAGCTGAAATTCATGGATAAATCTCTTTTTCACCACACTGAAAAGGAGTGATGAGATGGCAGATGCGTAGGTACAACATTTTGTTCTTTTAATGCATTTTGTTGTATGTTGTTTTATTGTTAACCAATCTGGGAATCTAACTACAAATACCATAAATGAATGAATGCATGGATGAATCGGCACCTGCCAAAATTCTGCCCTCTGCACAAGTATTAAAAGGTGCAGGAGGCCTCTCCTCCTTCTAATTTAGTCACCCCATAGAATAGAGGTGGGCAATGTCTGGGGTTTGGAAGGACACGTTGGCCCAATCAGAACCCCAGGAAGACAGCACCCCTCCCACCTGTTGCTGCTGGAAGTTGCCACTGCTGCCAAAATCCCAGTGATTCTGCTGGCAAATGATACCTGTGGAAAGTACACTCCTTGTTTCCCAGCAGAACTGGGCTTCCAAAATCTCAGGTTTCATCTTAGTCTTACTCGTCAAAAAAAAACTTTGTTTCATGTCTATTGGATGCTGCTACATCTCTTTAATGCCACATCTCTTTAACAAGGGTTTGTCTAAGTCGGCTAATCGTTGGAGGTGTAACACAGCTAATGCTTCTTTTAAGCACATGCTTTGGCAATGCCCAGTAGTTGCCTCTTTCGGGGAGGAGATTATTATATGGATAAATTTTGTACTGGAACAGTATTTAATATTTGCTGACATGCACGCTCTTTTAAATTATTTACCTGTTTTATGGAAATTAACCAGTGGTCAGTATAAATGAATTTTCTGCACCCTTCTGACAGCTAAAAGACTGATAATACAACACTGGAAGGATAAACAGTCACCTCCTATAATGCAATGGATTGAGGACCTTATAAATGCTTTCAACATTTGAATGGGTGCTGTATATTTATTTATTTATTTATTGCATTTATATCCCGCCTTTTTTCCTCCTTAAGGAACCCAAGGCAGCATACATAGTCCTCCGCCTCTCCATTTTATCCTCACAACAACAACCCTGTGAGATGGGTTGGGCTGAGAGTCTGTGACTGGCCCAAAGTCACCCAGTGAGCTTCCATGGCCGAGTGGGGACTAGAACCCGGATCTCCCGGCTCCCAGTCCAACACTCTAGCCACTACACCACACTGGCTCTCTATACACATACCACCTGTGAATAGATGCTTATTTGGATACCTTGTCTGCTTTTGTTGACGTGCATGTATAGTTCTTAGAAATCTGTATTTTCAAACACACATGCACGCACACTATTTCATACGTATGCATTGAAACTGATATATTCAAATCTATGTAGCCACATCTTTTACTTTCTGTTTTCTTTTTCTTTCTTTTGTCAAAAATTTGATTATACACACACACACACACACACACATATATATATATATATATATATATATAAAGGTAAAGTTGTCCCCAACCAGTCGTGTCCAACTCTAGGGTGCGGTGCTTATCCCCGTTTCTAAGCCAAAGAGCCAGCACTGTCTGAAGACACTTCCGTGGTCATGTGGCTGGCATGACTGAACACTGAGAGGTGCACGGAACGCTGTTACCTTTCCTACCAAGGCGGTACCTATTTATCTACTTGCAATTTCTTGCTTTCGAACTGCATATATGGCTTCCACCAGCTTGCCAACAGCTGCTTGATGGGTTGTTAGGAGCCTTGTTCTTCTGAAGAAAACAGGATGCACAAAGGGAACCATTCCCATCTGCCCTGTTTCTCTGCAGAATCAGTGGGTCTGCTGGTAAACCAGGGGATTACAGGCCCTGTTTCTGAGCAGCATCTTGCTTCTGACACCCCACTGAAGTGGGCTTCTCTCATGCTTTGTTTCCCAGCAGAATCAGTGGTGATGGCGACAATGGGAATGGGAGGAACCAGCGGGTGCACCAAAGGCCATGGTGGCTTGAGTGTTGCCTCTAGAAAGTGAAAGTTTATTAAACTGGAAAACTGTGAAAGTTTAAACTTTCTAAACTGTGAAATCTAAACTGTGAAAGTTTATTAGATCTGGAAGAAGCATCATGAATGATAATGAATCACAGTGCCTTGGCTCAGAAACAAGCCAAAATGGGGGCCCCATGCCCCCTTTCCCTTCATTGTCCCCTTCCATCTCACCCACTAAACTCCTTCCATCTCTCTTTGAAGTCCATGGCCAGTAGGGGCATCAGCCATGAGAAGGAAGGGAGAGAAGGGCTGCCCTGCTCTGCTCTCTGGCACCAGGGGTGGTGTATCAGAGCCTGCAGGAGATCCTGGTGGCCCCTTGGAAATGCAGTTTTCAAAAGGGCTACAGCAGCTTGGACAGAAGCTCATCTCTGAGTCACATGTTAATGCATGCCACAGAATTTGAGGGGGCTCATACTCATGACTTCTTTGAGGTACGATTATGAGCCCCTCATCCATATCCACCTTCCAGAGGTACAACTCTGGCCATCATCCTTCTTTTGAACTCAGACCCTTTTTTTGGTATGTGAGCACATGCCACAACAATAGGAGGAGGTAGTCAACAGCTGGAGAACAACTGGGAAGGATCACCCTGAAAGAGAGATGGTCTCTGGTCAGCGACAAGAATCACTAGACCTTGGACAGCTCCAAGGGGCAGAGAGCAAACAGCCTTCTCTGAACATTCATGAGATGCACTGCAAAGCTACAGGTCTTTCACTGCCATAGGGTGTGTGTGTGTGTGTGTTGGGTGGGGGGGTGCATTTTAAAGAATATTAACCATAGAAGAACCCAAGAGATGATTAAACAGAAATTGCAGAGCAAAGGAAGTCAGAGGGAAGCAGGTGTTTTGGAAGAGCACTTTTGTCTTAAAACACAGGTGCTTTTATATATTATGGTTATCATGTTTGAAATGCCCACTCAGTGCCCACTCAGCAATGCCCTGCCCTTGTGCAGCCCAAATCCCACTGGAATGGCCCCTTTCTTGTTTTCTCAGAGTTGGTAATCATCTATCACTCTGCCCTATAGGAACAGACCCAACAAAGAAACTTTTTAAAAGCTCCCCAGATACAAAATGCAGCCAAACAAATTGATTGGATCTGCTGTTCCGCTGACTGGCACACTGCATTTTGAGATTTAAAAAAAAAAAAAATTAAAGCAAGCTTGTAGCATTTACGTCTGTAATGTTAGGCTCAACAATGTAAGCAACTCTGATAGAATGTCCTGAGGTAGAATGTGGAAAGGGCAAACTAAGCAAGATTTCCAGTGAAGCATAATTTGTCCATAGCCCTTTTGCCCCCTTTCCCATGATCAACAAGGATGGCATAAATTAGGTACAGCAAGCAAATACATGCAAATGTCTTTTGGTCACAGAATCTGACAATGGACACAGCATTTTCTCCATCCAGAATGTTGGAAGGTTTAGCACAGAGACTACACAACCCTGGTGATGCATGAGTGATTGGCACTACAGCTCCAGTTCATGGTCTCAAGACAGATTTTCTAGCCATTTTTCTGAATGTACTCATGTCATGTCCCCAAATGCCTTTCCTAATTATGCCCAACATGGAATTTGCATTTTTCACAGTAGCCACACACTGGGTCGACATCTATCTGTCCATCTATCTATCCATCCATCCATCCATCACGCACGTCATGACTTTCAGCACCACACACACACACACACACACACACACACACTATAGGCAGCTATTCAAATCACTTAAAAATCCCAGCCAATCAGAGATCATGTGGTGAATCTGATGTCAGCATGCCAGGTTTGACATTGCCAACTTGCAGGGAATGGTTCTATTGGCAAGCCCCCAGATAATGCAGTACTCCTTAAGCTATTCTGCCCAAGAATGTTGTATGGGCCCAAGAATCATATGAAGGGGGGGGCAGTACCCAAAGTTGTGGTCCACCATGAGATTGTTCACTACCAGACTGCAACATTCTGCTGCAATGAAGGTATATGGGGAATGAAAGGTCACTGCTTCTTTGTGGCAATATACAGATCCTCTACAAACTCCCCTAATCCATCCACTGAGAAATCTGACATATCTCTAGGTATCTGCAAAACATCCTCCATTATAGAATCCAGTGTTTAGGACAGTCATCCACAATGAAGATATGCAGTACTTGTACCAATAATATTTCTATGGTCTCCAGATTGCAACTGTATACCTCTGTAAGGGTAATGTGCTCAGTAATGCATCCTTTCCCATTCAAAAGCAGAAAACATGATGCTTCACATCACATGATCACCCCCCATTCAAAAGCACCTACCAGGCTATTTCCCATAATTTCCCATTCATTCTTGCTCAACTGATCTTGTATTGTGCAGGGAGTTGGGCTAGATTACATCTAAGGTCCCTTCCAATGCTATGATTCAATAAACTGGATTAATTGCACATCTTCAGTCTATTCCTTTGTATGCTTATTTGGAAGTTCTTCCACTGTGTTCAATAGGGCTTACTTTCAGGTAAGCATGCATAGGGCAATGAAGATGATCAGGGGACTGGAAACAAAGCCCTATAAGGAGAGACTGAAAGAACTGGGCATGTTTAGCCTTGAGAAGAGAAGACTGAGGGAAGATATGATAGTGCTGTTCAAGTACTTGAAAGATTGTCACAGAGAGGAAGGCCAGCATCTCTTCTCGATCATCCCAGAGTGCAGGACACGAGATAATGGGCTCAAGTAACAGGAAGCCAGATTCCAGCTGAACATCAGGAAAAACTTCATGACTGTTAAAGGAACATGACAATGGAACCAATGACCTAGGGAGGCGGTGGGCTCTCCCACGCTGGAGGCATTCAAGATGAAGCTTTGACTGAGATTTCGACATTGAGCAGGGAGTCTTTCTTTCTTTCTTTCTTTCTTTCTTTCTTTCTTTCTTATGTGTGTGCATCCATAACTATTTGCAATCTCTTGCTTGTTTGGGACAAACCTGTATCACTGAATAAATGGCCTTTGCCTTGGAAGCAGAATATCACACATATTCTAAACAAACCCACCAATGTTCTCATTGCAGGCAGCTGCCAAGCACATCTGCAACTTGACTGAAGAAACTTGGTCAGTTTTAGGCTTGTGAATCATTAAGTTGAACAACTTTCAAGAAACTCCACTAAAACCCTCCATCATGATACACAGTGGATTGATGAAGAGCTCAAATTCAACTCTGAACATTGAGGTGCTTTGCTTTATATGAAGCAGATGAGATTGTTTTTCCAGCATCTCCAATTTTAGCTATTTAACTTAAAGCGGCTTAAGGAAGAGAATTTCTTCAGCTTCCAATTTAATCAGGGCAATTTCAGACTGGCTGAGCATCTTCTGAGACACACATCATCTTGTAGTCTTGAGATAATGACAGGGAAGCCATCATTTTCATCCTGTAATATGCTCCAATTTCATCTTTAACATGAACCTCAATTAAGACCGAAACAAACTACATTTAAAACAGGTGAAAGAAAGAAATTAAGCCTCCCTCAATCCACCCTCCCCACACCCTTCATGCGGATGTAAGCAGAATACAGCACTAATTTCAACCCAGAAATTATTGATGCATCTTCCATGACTTTCTATTAATCAGCATCCGATTGAGCACAATTTGCAAAATTCATGTGGCATCTATTAAGCATTTTCTTCTAAGTAAGTAAATGAAAGAGATTTACTAATTCCAGGCGACATTTCATGAATTGGTAATAGGCCCGAGGACACAACAGTGGAGGGACATATTAAATCTCTGCAAAATGCAGAAGAGTCCTCTGATCTTTGCTAAATTGATTTAATCCCTTTTTGCATATGTTAAGTTCCAGTCAGATTTTATAAATATTGATACAATGAAGGAAAATGAGATGGCATGGAAGTCGGTCCAGTTGCTCTGGAACCACTGGAGCATTCTAAGGCCTACTGTGAAGCCTTGGCAAGGCACTTTGCAGATAAAATTGATTGGATCAGGAGTGTTATTCCATATGCCATGGATACAGTTAGCGAGCAAGAGGTGGTCTGACTGTGGCAAACCGGTTTTGTGGGATCGGTTCCAGCTTCTTCCTTCTGATGAAGTGGACAAGGTGCTTTCATCTGTAAGGTCAGCCACCTGCTTACTTGATCCTTGCCCATCTTGGCTTATTATGGGCTGCAGAGAGAGGCTGGGTGAGGGGATCAGGGTGGTGGTGAACACCTCCCTTGAGGAGGGAGTGATGCCATCAGCCCTCAAGGAGGCAGTGATAAGAACGCTCTTAAAGAAGCCCTCCTTGGATCCCCAAGTTTTGAACAACTTTTGCCCAGTCTCGAATCTGCCGTTTTGGGTCAAGGTGATTGAGTAGGTGGTAGTGATGCAGTTGAAGGCACACTTGGAAGAAGCTGATTATCTAGACCCATTTCAGTCAGGCTTCAGGCCTGAGCATGGGTCAGAAATGGCCTTGGTTGCCTTGGTGGAGGATATGAGGAGGGCTCTGGATAGGGGTGAATGCTCCTTCCTTGTTCTCCTTGACCTCTCAGCAGCTTTTGATACCATTGACCACGGTATCCTCCTGGACCACCTGGAGTGGTTGGGCATTGAAGACACTGTATTATGGTTGTTCTGGTCCTTCCTCTCCAGCAGGTACCAGAGGGTAGCAGAGGAGGTTCCAGACCCGTGGCTACTCACTTCTGGGGTACCACAGGGTTCCATCCTCTCCCCGATGCTATTTAACGTCTATGTGAAGCTGCTGGGGGCTATCATCAGGAGGTTTGGGATACCGTGTCATCAATATGTGGATGACATGCAGCTCTGTCTCTCATTCAAATCTTCACCAAGGTTGGCCATAGAATCCCTGTCCAAATGTCTGGCGACAGTGAGTGGCTGGATGGGGAGGAAGGAATAAACTGAAGCTGAACCCTGACAAGACCGAGGTACTTTTGGTGGGAGACAAGAGGAGGTTGGGGGATGTTGACCTGGTGTTGAATGGGGTATGACTGCCCTTGATAGACCAGATCAAGACTCCCAGATCATTTTAGACTCCCAGCTCTCCATGAAGGCTCAAGTGTCAGCTGTGAGCCAGACAATGCTGTACCAACTCCATCTGATATGGCAGCTGCACCCCTACCTTCCCAACCATCTGCTCCCATTGGTAGTACATGCCCTGGTCTCCTCTCGTCTAGACTACTGTAATGCGCTCTACATGGGGTTACCCTTGAAGACGGTTTGGAAGCTGCAGCTGGTGCAGAATGCAGCAGCTTGCCTGATCACATCATTCCGGTGCTGAAGGAGTTGCACTGGTTAGCAGTTGCACTGGTTAGCAGTTGTTTTCTGGGCCAAATTCAAGGTGTTGGTTTTGACCTTTAAAGTCTTATATGGTTCCAGCCCAGCCTATCTCAAGGAGCGCCTCCAGCAACACCAGACAGGTCGCTCAACAAGATCAGCCTCGGATAGCCTTGTCTCTGTCCCATCTGCCAGGACAGCTAGGCTGGTGAGGATGAGGGAGAGGGCCTTCTCTGTGGTGGCCCCTGTCAAGGTGGACACTGAGCCCATAGAATTCCAGAGTAGTTCTGATTCTGAGGTGGAGCAGCCGCTCCTGGGAGAGGAGCGTGCTCATCTTTCCCAGGGCCAACAGCTGGCAGAGATTCCTCCCACCGGCATTCCTGGCATAGATAGCAGTCCCGGGAGTGAGAGCACATGGGAAGAAGACTTGCTGGATGCACGACGCCGATGCAGGGAGCAGCGCCAAATGGAGGGCGCGGAAAGGAGGCGTAGTGCCCGGTTGGCGCGCAAACAACGGTTGCGCCCAGAGGATCCAAGGGAAAAGGGGAGGGACTCTCCCTAGCCCATAAGTTCAGGGTCTGCCAGTGATTCTCCTTCAAACGGGGACCAACTGTTCCAACTTAGGGCATAGTTACTCTGCTGCTCATAGCTAGTTGCTAACAGTAGAATTGTTAAATTGTAAAAGAGGAAGAAAGCTTTGAAAAGAATCCCTTTGTCTGTGTCTGGACTTGGCTACTGGATTAGACTGAAAGAGGCCACCAAGGAGCCCTTGACAGCCCCCACTCTGTGGGACTCCCTCCCTAGGGAACTCCGCTATGGCCCCTCTTTAATGAGCTTCCGCCACGCATTGAAAACATGGTTGTTCAGGCAGGCATTTGGGGTGGGTTAGGGTAATTTTAGAAATATGATGTTTGCATGTGTAATTTTATTGTTTCAAACTGTTTGTACATCACCCAGAGTGGCCAGGTGACCAGCCAGATGGGCGATTAAGAAATTTAATAAATAAATAAAACAAATAAATAAATAAATGGAAGTAGGTAGCCAACCTGGGAAATATAAAAGGCAGTTGTGGCACATAAGCCTTCATCTAGCAGCTCAAGCATAGATGCAGCTCTATGGAATGAGAACACCAACTGTTCGCAAATAAGTTCTCAGTTTCACTGGCAGGATGTGTTCACTTGTACTGCTCTGGAAATGTAACAATGCAACAGTTAAGCAAATCACACAGCACCCTTCCCCAGGTGCCCCCCCCCGCCTTTTCACGGGTGACACCCTGGTTGTCAATCCCATCCTCAAAGGGGCTCACTTGATGCCTACGTTGTGGTCTTTTTGGTGCCAAGTGAAGACCATATAGATATGTAACAAATTCAAATACACCACATGTGAGACACATGAGTCAGGTTTTCCGATCACTTGCACAGCGCATAAACTATGGAACTCGCTACCACAGGATGTAGTGAAGTGATGGCCATCAATTTGGATGGCTTTAAAATGGGGTTAGACAAATTCCTAGAGGAAAAGGCTATCCATGGTTACCAGTCTTGATGGCCATGTGCTACCTCCAGTACCAGAGGCAGTGAGCCTTTGTACACCAGTTGCTGGGGATCATGGGCAGGAGGGTGCTGTTGCACTCATATCCTGCTTGTGGGTTTCCTGTGGGCAGCTGGCTGGCCACTGTGGGAACAGAATCCTGGACTAGATGGACCCTTAATCCAATCCAGCATAGGATGCCATGAGCGTCTGTCCAGGGGGTGGAGTCTGATGGACCCCCTCCTGCTCGGTCCCCCAGACTTGGCTCGCCGAGCCCTCACCCCACCCACCAAGCTGCCGGGACTTACATTCCTGCCCTCAGGCACCTACAGCCATGGTGACTTGCTATTTTTTGTAAATTAAAGCTTGCACACAATGGCCGGCACTTGCCAGCCATTGTGCACAAGATTTAATTTTTAAAAGAAGTTGCTGTGGGTGCATGGCTGGGGGAGAAAAATCCTGTCTCCCCCTCCCCTCCCTCTCCTCTGAAGGCAAAAGCTTGACAGGAGGAGGGAGACGAGAGGGAATCCCCTCTCACCACCCTACTCTCACCAAGCTGTTGCCCCATGTAGCTGGCCCAGGATGGGAGGGGAAGGCAGGAATGATCCTCCCCCCATCCCAGCTATGCTAGCCCTGGCCATGCTGAGGCTCTTCTGCCCCACACCTAGGCCTTGACAGCCAGCACAAGGAAGCAGGGCCTTGGTGGCAGCCCAGCACACTCGTCCTGGCCTCCTCTAGAGTTGACCAGGGGAACAGCACTGGGGGCTGGGCACACCGAAGACTCAGCAATCAAGCCCTTGTATGCATAAAACACAAGGGCTTGACTGGAGTCCTTGGCGCGGAGAGGAGGGGCAGCTTGTGCAGCTGCGGGGGGGACAAGCAGGGAGGCTCGCTGGGTGGGTCCAGGCCAAGTGAGCTGGGGGAGGCGCTTGTCAAGCTCCCCCCACCCCAGACGGAGATGGGTTCATCCATCCCTAATCCAGCATGGCTCTCCTTATATTCTTATGTTCTTGAGAACTCTATTTGGTACAAGGAAGATTATCTAATAAAGGGATCACACATCACCCTAACTGATTGTGCCACAGAGTTCCATGTATCGTAGGGGGTTGTCTGTATTCTTCTCAATATTAGCAAATTGAAAACATGGATACCATATTCCATAAAAAGTGTCACTTTCTACTTGGCCTCTTCGTACCTGTGTTTAGTGAGTTCCTCCATTTGTGCAAGCTCCCAAAATTTCTGTTTCCATTTTATATGAGAAAGTTCATTTACTGATTTCCAGTTAGAAGCTATGGCCACCCTGGCAGCTGTCCAGAAAAAAAGTCAGGAGCTCTTTATGTCTCATGTGTGTATTAGGGTCCATATGAAGAGACAGTAGTCCCTGTTTTGCAGATGGTGTTATATCTTGTTATGGAGACCTTTAAAAAAATCCTGGTCTTTTTAGTCCTTCCATTTTTAAAATGGCTTTTTAGATCTTTACACTGCTGCTGGGTTTCTATTTCAGAATTATTCTGTTTTAAACATAAGGTTTTATATTATGTGTTGTTGTTGTTGTTATCGCATTTATATCCTGCCTTTTCCCGTCTTACAAGGAACCCAAGGCAGCTTACATTATCGTCCTCCTCTCCATTTTATCCTCACAACAACAACCCTGTGAGGTAGTTTGGGCTGAGAGTCTGTGACTGGCCCAAAGTCACCCAGTGAACTTCCATGGCCAAGTGGGGACTAGAACCCGGATCTCCCAGCTCCCACTCCAACACTCTAGCCACTACACCACGCTGGCTCTCCAAGCGTGTTACCCTGTTGCTGTATGTTATGTTTTCCCATTGGTTTTTTGAACCACCCAGAGAGTTTCAGCTATCGGCCAGTATAGAAATTTTATAAATATATGTATAAACATTAATCCTGAAATGATAAACCATCTCCCCAAATGGTGTGCAATAGGCTCAGGCCAGGCCTGATGTCAGCCAACTACTGGGGGAACTGCTGCGGTCCAGGGGCTGATGTCTATTGTGCCGTCACTCTCACTGGGCCTCTCACCCCTGGCACTGCCATTTCCACTGGGCTCCCTACTGCCGTCATCATCAATCCCTCAAACACATGTTCTTACCCAGTGGGCAGTGGGAGCTCAGCAGACAGCCATGCTCTTCAATTCCCCAACAACCAATGACTGATGTTGATGCTGGGCATTGCATTTTGCAGGAAGCAAAGATGGCGGCCACCCTCTATGGTCTGGAGTGCCAGTTCAGCTCTCATATGAACACATTGCTGCCTCCCACTGGATAGGCACATTTGAGCATAGGGAGCAAGTGACTGGTGGTGGTGGCAGCATGAGTAATGGGGGGGCAAAGGCAACGAGCAGCCATGGCAATGCCAGGGGGCCCATCAACAGCACAATGCCAAGAGCTCATTACAGCTCAGCCCATTGTTTTTAATGGGGAATAATGCACTAGTAAGCATGCAATGTGCAACAAGGGAGCTTTAGTTTAAACTGGAACAACTACCTGCTCCACAGATGCTCTTCAGAAGACAACCTAGCCTCATCTTATGAAGGGGGTACAGCTCAGTACAGGAATCCATGCTTTAGGTGATCAGTCACTGATGTCTCTGGATGAACTGATCTCTGGTTAAATTAGCTGGGAAAGACTGGGTGTTTCCACGGCTTTGGAACCCTACTCTCTGACTACGTAGCACTGAGTCAGCTGGGTCAATCATCCAGCTCAGCGTAAAGACGCACCTCCTCTATTACCTTTTGAGAAGAAATCTCCCTTTTTCATCTAGCCTTCAAAGTTTCTCCAGACCCGGGAATGTAAATTCAATATCATTCTGCAGTTCTTTTGCTGCTGCTGCTGCTGCTGTCTGTTTTATTAGAATGTGTTGACTCTTGTATTTTCGGTGGTGCAACTTTAGTCTGCCAAAAAATCATGCCACCTTATGCATTATTTACTAGTTAATAACACAAAAGAGATTTCTCCAGAAGAAAACCTTCTCTTTTTTCCCCTTCTTCCCTGATGTCCACCCAAGAAACTACATCCCAAACATCTAGTGATGCAAACTACAATTGGTTTAATTGGTAGATCAATCAGCTAAAGTTGGTGTCGATTAACAGGGAAGGGGAAAAAAAATATTGGGATGGGCAAATTCTAATTGGTGGGACTATGAACTGAGAGAACAATTGTTCAGTTTTTGAAGCTAGCTTTCTTCCACTGCATTACTGTAATAGGAAATGAACAAGGAAGTATTAGATTGAACTTCTGATTTAACACTGAACAGCAGCTTTCAC
The DNA here is from genome assembly GCF_057233095.1 of Heloderma suspectum. NCBI lineage: Eukaryota > Metazoa > Chordata > Lepidosauria > Squamata > Helodermatidae > Heloderma > Heloderma suspectum. Next base: position 11,006,593 of record NC_139461.1, read on the forward strand.
TCATAAAAATTATTTTGCATGCCCTTCAATGGAAGATTTGCTACTAGGCAAATTTATTTAAATATAATGTATTAATAATAGATAGATCTACGCAGAAACACACACCTCCAAGAAATGTTGCTGGTCTTACCAAAATTATTTTTCTTCCTGCAAAGCCCCTTGCAAGTTTCTCCCCTCCACATAGGCATCAACATCTCATTGTAAGTGAAATCTGATGGAAACTCTACTCACAAGCTTGAATACAGCATGTCAAATGGTTGGGCACTGAGGGAGGAGGCTGAGGGTGTCTTTCCCAAGGGCCCTTAAAAACCTGGAACCAGCACTGGTTTGAATCAGTTTTGATCACTGCATGGAGCATTTCTTCAGAGCACAGACAGGATGCAACCCTGAAAGACCCAGTATCTGCCAACTGCTTTGAATGATTAAGCCACCACCTCAGGAATGCAAACCCCTGCTGTTGTTATGCTGCTCTTCCCATGGATATGGTGAGGTACGTAGTGTCTTGTACCATGAATCATGGGGGCACCACAACTCCTCTCACCAGTTCTAAGCTGGCGATGCATGCTGATGCACCAAGCCACAGCTGCAATGTGTAGGGGCTTCTGTGAGTCCATTTGGCCCAGTACTGCTTCTGCCAAATGGCACCCACTCTCCAAGGTCTCTGGCAGAGGTCTTTTGTATCACCTGCTACCTGGCTACCTGGTATCATAGGAGGTACCAGGGGTTTGAACTTGGGACTTTTGGCATGGAAAGCATACATTCTCCCATTGAGCTATGGGGCCCTTTCCCCATTCCCTGTACTATTTCAGGCCATGGGTACTGTTGAGTATGGGGGAGAGGCTAAAGGCAAAGCCAAGGCCAGATACCAGTTAGAGAAATCAAGGAATGGAGAGCTCCAAGTTGGCCTGGCCTAGAAGCCAGACAAGGTCAGCTTTGATATTGTTCCAACTACTAGAAGACTCAGACTGACCCTTAAATAGGACTTGAGCTTCCTAGGGTCTGCTGGCTCCTCCCACACACTGCATGAGGCTTTCTTCCTTAAAGGGGCCATGCTTGCTTTGAAACATTTGGCTGCAATGACATGGAGGCAACTGGGATGTGGTGGTGGCTTCAGAAGTGGGGTCCTTGGAATCTGAGGATGGCAATGTGACCTCCTCCAGAAGCAGGGGGCCTGTCCCAGGGTCTCTTCTGGGGCAGAGGTCCCTGAGGTGAGAGAAGCACTGATGGGTGCTTCCAGAACCACATCCTCTTCTGGGTCTGAGTGGTATAAATCAGAAGCTTCTCCACCCTTGGAAGGGAATCAGAACCCTGGGTCATGACATTCCCCTGCAGCTGGCTCCTTAGCCTGAGATTTAAGTCATCCCCCACCCCAAGTTCCTGAGAAAGGGATAAAACTAAGACCATAATCCTCCCCCAAGTTTTCCAAAAAATATTAAGTCCCCACAAACACAGGGGAAGGATTATATCCTGCTGGGGTTAGAAAATTGCCCAATTATTATTATTTGGGGGGGGGGTACCTCTTTCCTGACATAATCTTAAGAGGTGGCCAAAGATTTGGCATGATTTTCCCCCTTTTTTAACTTACAAAAAGAGAAAGCCCAGTGCTTTTCACAGCAGGGTGACTGTCTTCACAGGTGCTAGCCACATGTCCAGGAATGTCTTGGGAGAAACACTATGCCATCAAGTTGCTCCCAAAGTATTCCAGGAAGGATGACCAGCGGAAGCTGGAAAGAGAGCCTCATGCTGCTATGAGTGGTTCAGGACTTTAAAAAGAAGTAAACAGCAAGGGGCAAAGAGCCCCACACCCTCAGCGACCTGGTAAGGTTAAGGAAGGAATCTGGAAGGAAATTTCTTCCTCTCTTCTTTTTTCACAGGGAGAGGGGCTCACCCCTGCCCACCCAATGAATGTTCAAAACAGAGCAGGCCAAATTTTTCGTATCAAATCTAAGAAAAAATGGAAACATCCAATCAAACCTAGAGATTTGGAAATTTGGTATTGGTTAGCATGGTTGGTCTCAGAAAGTGGCATAGAAATACCTTAAATAAGATAAATGAATAAAAATTAGCTTACAGGACACCATCATCTGCTAATATCTCTTCACATCTGTGTGACTTTTTCAGCTTGTTTTACAAACCAGGGAGACAGAGAGATGTAGTTTGCTCCTGTTTGTCTAGGGGTTTTGAGACTATAAATGTATAATTACCCAAAAGAAGAAAGAAGGAAGAAGAAAGAAGAAAGAAGAAAGAAAAGGTCAGATCCTTAGTTGGTATGAATCAATATGCTCAGCTAATTCAGAACCCCAACCAAGGATATCATGGGATCAACTTTGCAAAAGTATCATGGTATAAGTGCTGTGTAGGGATGTACAAAAGTCACTTAGCTTTTCACGGATTGTGTTCACGGTAGGGATGGCGGAGAATTTCTCCCCGAATCTTCGGGAGGCCGAGCGCCGAGGCATTCGGCCCCCCGAAAGTGTTGGGGAAATTCTCCGCCGCCCCCCCCCCCCGGGATGGGACTTACCTTCGGCGAATGTCCCTCTCGACGGCGGGTCCCGGTGGCGGTTCGGCGGCAGTTCGGCGGGGGCGGGGGCGGCGGCCAGTCTCCCGACCAGCTGCCGCCGCCGCCGCCATTGCAAAAAAAAAAGTGTGGTAAAAAAAACACACACACCCGTGATAGGCTACGTAACGATTTAGGTAGCCTATCACAGCTAGATTTCCAAAGTCAGCCATGATAGGCTACGTAAATCGTCACGTAGCGTATAACGGCTGACTTGGGGGGGGGAAGCACGTACGCAAATGGCGGCGGCCCATGGGCGCCGCCATTTGCGTTCCTTATTTTGGCACGTCTAGTCTACGTAAACATTTACGTAGACTATGGCGAAAATAAGGGAACGCTATTTGCGTTGCCCTTATTTTCGCCGAAGTCTACATAAATCTTTACATAGACTACACGTGCCAAAATAAGGAATGCAAATGGCGGTCCCCATGGGAGCCGCCATTTGCGTACGCGCTTTTTTTTTTCAAAGTCACCCGTGATAGGCTATGTGACGATTTACATAGTCTATCACGGCTGACTTTGGAAATCTAGCCATGATAGGCTATGTAAATCGTTACGTAGCCTATCACGGGTGTGTGTTTTTTGTTTTTACTTTTTTTTTCGCAGCCGGGTAGATGGGGTGCTTCTACCCGGCCTGAATTTCGCCAGAGAGGGATGGGGCGCCTCCCCCCCGGCCTGAACTTCGGGGGGAGAACCGAAGCGCCTCCCCCCCACTACAAAGCAAGCTTCGAGGACAGGTAAGGGACTTTCACCCATCCCTAGTTCACGGTGGGGGGAGGTGCTCCATCCCTCCCCCCGGAATCCTCGGTTGGGCAGGAGGTGATCTGGTCCTCCCCCCCGGAATCCTGCCCGGCCGGCTCTGCTCCGCAGCCGGCCAGGCCCATCCGCAGCCGTAGGGGCCGCCATTTGCGTCCAGCAAGGCAGCCGTGATAGGCTACGTAAATATTTACATCGCCTATCATGGCTAGGCAAAAAAAAAAAAAAAGGCGTACGCAAATGGCGGCGGCTACAGCAGCCGCCATTTGCGTTCCCTATTTTTTGCCATTTTAGCCTACGTAAATATTTACGTAGGCTATTACGACGAAAAAAAAAGGAACGCAAATAGCGCCCACTACACTATTTGCATTCCCCTTTCTTTCGCCGTAATAGCCTACGTAAATATTTACGTAGACTAAAACGGCGGAAAATAGGGAATGCAAATGGCGGCCACTGTAGGCGCCGCCATTTGAATACGCCTTTTTTTTTTTTTTTTGCTTGGCTTGCCGTGATAGGCTACATAAATACTTACATTTATCCTATAGCCTATCACGGCAAAGACCCGGATGCAAATGGCGGCCGTGGCAGCCGGTTTAAAGACCAGCTGCCGCCGCCGCTGGACCCGCCGCCGGAGCCACCATCATCCGGAACATCCACCCCAGGTAAGCCTCGTCCTGGGGGGAATCCGCAGGGGGGGCGGGGGGTAGGCCGTTCCGCCACGGATTTCGGGGGGCTGAATGCCAGTGCATTCGGCCTCACTGAAATCCATGGCAGAATTCTCCGCCATCCCTAATGCTGTGCTCAAAATTTATCTCATATTTTTTCAACCACTTCCATGTAAGTTGTGAGAAAAGAAATTGCTTTCAAAAAGAAAAAGGCATTTGGGATGGGTTAGGGTATTTTTAGAAATATGATGTTTTAAAGTAGAATTTTATTGTTTTAAAACAGTTTGTATTGCTGTACATCGCCCAGAGTGGCCGGGTGTCCTGCCAGATGGGTGATTAAGAAATTCAATCAATCAATCCCATATTAAAGAAAATTTCAAAGAAATTCATATGGGCTAGGTTTGGCTTTCTTGTGCTTGGCTTTCTTAGGAGGTAGCTGAGGAGTGTGCATAAGTGTCCTGTTTTTCACTGTATAATTATCTCTCTGGCAATCTATAGCCTCCTCAGCTTCCCACACTTCAATTAAAGCCCAGAGGAAGAAACAGATCATGAGGTAATTCCTCCCATATGGTCTTTTTCAGTTCAGGAAGCACAGGCAGCCTGGGAGGCTGCCAACCAATGGAAACACGTGTAATACAAGGAAAATACACATGCAGGACCATCAGCTGCCTCACAGTGATTAGGTAAGCTCCAAAACATCACAAAAATAAATTATAATACACCCTGATAATGAGACAGAACAATGGAAGCCTCTTTCATGGGGAAGAAAATGTTCAGGAAATTTGAGTTCAGATTTGTGCGCAGCACTACCTTTATCTTTTCACTGGAGCTGGACACAACACTGCCCACATCACACCTGCATTGTGGTGGATGCACAATGGGGTGGGGGGGAGTTGCCACTTATAGTATGCATAAAAATACACCCAAAAACCCTGAGGGAAAAAAGAAAGAAGCTGCGCGACATCCCTGCCAATAATGAGCCCTACCTGTGAGAAACTGTCAAGAATTTCTCCTCCCCCCTGAGAAATTTGGTTACATTGACTCCTCAGATTCTCTGCCCACAAATATGGTGGGATATTTTGAGAGGCCATTTGCACACAGCTCTTGTATAAAGGGCTTTTCTATTTTATCGTATCTCTCTTTCTGTATACACACCCACACATTCAGAAAATGTAGGGTTTCCAAACAGCCTTCAAAAAGCATTTTAGCACTTTGGAAACCGAGAGACTGCATTAAAAAAGTTTAAATGGACTAATTACTCGACTTACATTACAGCCCCACGTCGGTTTTACAGCCTCAAATTTCAGCCCTTGCTGTTTCTTACTAATGAAGTTGCCTATAAAATACATGGAATGATCTGTTGTGCGGTTCTTTACTGACCTGCCAAACAGAAAGGGTTTTTATTTTTTTCCTTGTAGGCACAGACTGCTGGCATGGGCTGAGTCAGCAGCTCTTGGTGGAACTGAATCAGACAAGGCCACTGGAAGGGAGATTTGTTGATGTCACAGCATCCAACTCAGTTCCTGAGGCCCCTGGATGGGGGTCTTTGCTGAGCTGTACCCCAAACGCCACCTCCTTTCAAACCATGTTTCAGAACTTCTCCACTCTCTGCATTCCCACATGGGTGTCAATCCTCACAAATTAAAGGAACATGCATTGTGTTTTAAACAGAAGTAAGCCCAACCTAATTACCTTATTTGGTTTTCATTTTCAAGGGGTGGCACAAAGCATCTTGCACTTTCTGCAAGCCTCAGCTCTCTCATTTCACTTTCAAATGCATCCAAGTTGTTTTTGATGCTATTCCTCTCCCTGCCATTTTCCTTTCTTTTCTCTGCTCTTGTGGGCTTTGTTCTCAGTAGACCATGCTGCTGTTTAATCCAATTGGAAATAGGGTGGCCGCCTATGAATCACCAAAAAAGAGGACAAAGGAGGCAGATGATTTGATTTCAGTCTGCTGTTCAGGCGCTAACTATAGATGGCAAACAGTTCTTAGAGTCCTTTATCTTTAAACTGGGATTGGAAAGGGCAGCCGTTCAATTATAGGCCACGCTCGAATAGAGGACTGTCCTCTGCAAAAGAGGACATGTGGGCACCCTAAGCTATGCTGAGTTGTGTTTAGGGAGGCACACTCTGAAACCAGGTGGGAGACCATGGGCCACTGGGGAGCTGCAAGAACATCATGGGACCAAATTACTTGAAGGACCACCTTCACCCATAGCAGCCTGCCTGCACTTTAAGATCAGAAAGAGAGGCCCTCCACATTTGTCCACCTGTGAGAGCAGTTAGGTGGTTGACCACACACGAGACGGCCTTTCCGTCAGTGGCCCCACACTGAGTTACCATTGGGGGTCTGCCATGTTCCATCATTGCAGGCTTTTAAGAAGGCCTTGAAAAAAATATATTTTACTCTGGCCATCTCGTGATATGATTGCTGTTGTTGCTGTTTTTGTTTCTCTTTTTATTGCTGGCTTTGTTGTTGTTTTTATTGCTGGTATTATTGTGTTCTTACTGTTCTTATTGTGTTTTTAATGTTCTTAATATCGTATTGGTTTAATGTGTTTTATTGTTGAATGCTGCTTTGGGGGGGGCTTCTGCCCTGAAAGGTGGACAAGAAATATTTTAAATACAATAAATAAGTTACAAGGAAAAAGACCTAGCCTATCCATTGGCTAGGGAAAGAGAAGCTTCAGACAACTTGCTTCTCCCTTCCCTGACAGAAAGAACACTGTTCCAATGCTTGGTTTGCTCTTTTCTCCATTTTGTTTCCCTACTGTATGATGTCTATTAGATTGTGTCACTGCAGGCATGTCCCCCCTGCCCCCCCCCCAGTTTTCATATCCGTACATCACTTGTAGGCATACTGTATTTTATGTGTTGATAATCGTCATAATCATGTAATGTCATGAATGACACCAGCACACTATATCTCACCTGATGGTGTCGCAGACACCTATAAACAAAATTACATAGAACTACACCGCCAGCGAGATTATGGCTCCAATCCTGTGCACATTTACTGGACAGTAAGCCCCAGTTCATTCAGCGAGGCTTACTTCTGAGTAAACATGCATAGGATTGTACTGTAAAACTTCAATGTGGCTGATCATGGCGGAGGAGGAGGAGGAGGGAAATTGATCAAAAAGGCAACAGCAACCAGAGGGAAGGATCAGCAGTGGAATAACTTGATGATTTGGAAGGTGAATATTTTTCCAGGATTCTTGTCAATGGCATTAAAATCAAATTGGCTAAAATGTGCATCAAAATGAGAGAATATTCAGTGCACTCCAAGTATTAAATTGAGATCTAATGAAGGTTGCCTGGTTGCAGACCAGAGATTTTGCTGTATGAACTGCACTTGTGGAAGTGAACTTCTGTGCCCCCTCCTTCCCATAGTAGCCTCTCCACCCCCTGAAAATGTGACAGAGTCAGGAGACCCTGTTAAATGGGGTGGGCTGTGGTGTGGCAGATCCCCAAACACTGGGCAGAGAGGGACCTTCCATGAGCAGAGCCCTTCTTCTCATGGAAGGGCCCTTCCCCTTGCAGAAGGCAGATCCCGGATCCAACCTATTGTGATTCCTTTTAGAAGTTATGAACTTGTGATTTCCATGGCTGATTCAGCCACAGCTTCTCCATCACCCCTTTCCCCACCTTCGTCCTTGCCAGCTATAGAAAAGGGAACTCCAATTCTGCCCCACTGTAGGTGAGAACGGAAGACGAGCGCGGAAACTAGTGATGAGATCCACGGATAGAAGAAGCCATGAGTGAGTACATCACCTCCCATAGCCTCATAACTTTGAAAGGGAAACAGAACTTTTCTGGGTTGCAGTTTGGCAGCTCTGAACACACTTTGACCACCTCCAGCATTACATCTTATTGCACTATTGTTGTTGTTGTTGTTCAGTCGTTCAGTCGTGTCCGACTCTTCGTGACCCCATGGACCATAGCACGCCAGGCCTTCCTGTCCTGCGCTCTCTCCCGGAGTGTGCTCAAGTTCATATTCATTGCATCATCGGTGATGCTATCTAGCCATCTCATCCTCTGTCATCCCCTTCTCCTTTTGCCTTCAGTCTTTCCCAGCATCAGGGTCTTTTCCAGAGAGCTTTCTCTTCGCATTAGGTGGCCAAAATATTTGAGCTTCAGCTTTAGGATCTGTCCTTCCAATGAGCACTCAGGGTTGATTTCCTTTAGGATGGACTGATTTGGCCCTGCATGGCATAGCTTATGGCTTCACTGAGTTACGCAAGCCCCTTCGCCACAACAAGGCAGTGATCCATGAAGGGGTATTGCACTATGCTTCTGCATATATGTTTGAATTACCATCTACAGTTGTAAAGGTAGGATTCCCCCCGCCCCTTGATGACTTCTTGAGGTACACTTTCCTCCTCCTTGATGATTCTGCAGTTCAATACTTTTATTTTTAAGTGCCAACCAACATAGTGGCCACCTGGATTTTGTTTTTTAAAAAGAAATGTGCTTTTTGTTAATGTGCCTTCCAAGGAACTAGAAGCATTCAAGAGATGGAATTCATTAAGCCTCTGTCTTCAGAAGTATTTTTAGAAGACAGAGATCTAATTAGTTCATTGTTTAATGAAGTATATCGAAAGTGATTTGCTCTGTCTTCCATCTCGTTTGTTGCATCTGCTGACAGTTAAATCGAGGTGGGATGTTTCCACTCCAAGTTACTGTCCCCATGTAGAACAAGAAGCAACAGGCATTTCCTAAGCTTCTTGGAGCATCATGGAAAACTGATGTTGTGGGAATTCTTAGGAAGTAATATGCATGAATCTGTAGCTGACACCACTGTGAGTTTCGGAAATGATTTTGTGCAAATTTGTAAAACTGATTAATTAATTTTGAGGGGGTATTCACTCTCTCTCTCTCTCTCTCTCTCTCTCACTCACACACACACACACACATCAAAATGAGATGGATTGAAGACACAATATTTCAGCTGTGACCTTGATAAATATCAAGATATAAAAATAGTATTCCAAATAGCATTATTACTTTTAAGAACATAAGAAGATCCCTGCTGGATCAGACTAAAACTGATCTAGTCCAGAAATGCAATACTATCCCCCGAGATTAGCATGGGGGACTTAAGACTTTCATCTACTCCATACTGTAGCAATGGGGATGCAACTGACAGTTACTCATCATGGATGCTGTGAAAGTGGTTATGGCTGGTGACAACAAGGTGAGCAATGGAGGTAGGGCCCTTCGGGACGGAGCATTGGTGAGGTTCAAGGTGAAAGGGGACTTCTGAGACCTGACATCCTAAGGTTGTGGGACTTGGGGGGGAAAGTAAGAATCCTCTTTGGAGCCTCAATGGGTCACAAAGTCATGGGGCTCAAGTGGATGGGACCCAAGAAGGCACCTATCAGCACCTAAAGGTGTAACCAGAGGATTGGACAGACATGATCCTGCTCCTGGGCTCACGGCTGGGTGACTCTTGTCATTTTTGCCCCCTCCTATGCATATTACGTTAATCAATCTGTGGTCCTAATTTAAGTCCATAACTTGGTGTCTGCCTCTTTCTTTCTGGGTCCGGTCACAATCCTGTTTCCTACATTGACCAGCTAGATGTCTCCAGGAAGCCAACAAGCAGAGGATAAAGACATCAGTTTCTTCCCTCCATGTCTCTCTCAGCAACTGGTGTTTGGAGGTATGATGCTTCTGAATGTGGAGGTTGCATTTTATGGACATACCTTTTCCTGGTAGCAAGTTACATGGTGGAGCTTGAGCAAACATCAGAACACTGTCCTGCCTAGTTCAAATACTGTGCCAAATGCTGGATTCTCTGACCTATATGCATTAAGCAAATTAAATAAATGTGCATATAATTCTGTCGTACCTGCTGGCCTTGAAGTATGCACAGTGATTTATATGGGCAACAAAGCACGGCTCCCTGGAGCACTGTGAATCTTACTTCATCATAAGGGAAAGGAGGCTGACCACTTTTGGTCCAGCAGCTGGATTACCCCAACCTGGACCAACCCAGCAGGCCATATGATGTCATGGGGTGGGTGCTCATACCTGATACCTGCCCCCAACCATGACATCATCCACCTTGCCCTACCTCACTTTAAAAAAATATATGTATGTGCAGAGAGAAGCATGGAGCTCCATGCCTCTCTCTCTCTCTGCATGGAGAAAAGGACTTGGCCATGGTTTGCAGGAGCTGATCCTTGTTCTGAATTTATTAAAATTGATTTTCCTAAAATCCAGGGTACGTGTTTGGCTGCACTCAGCTTTTGCTTCCTTTAGAACCAAGAACTCAAGTATAACATGGTCGCTTTCCCCCAGAATTCCTGTAACTGCTACTTTATCCACTATGTCATCTCTGTTGGTTAGGATCAAGTCAAGGATAACCGATCCTCTAGTTCCTTCCTCTACTTTCTGCAGGAGGAAGTTATCTGACACACAAGTCAGGAATTTCCTGAGGGGGGCATGTTTTGCAGAATTTGTCTCCCAACAAATATCAGGGAAATTGAAATCCCCCATTACCACTACATCATGCTTCCTTGAAACATTGGCAATTTGCTTTTCCAAAGTTTCATCCTCGTCTTCTCCTTGATTGGGTGGCTGGTAGTAGACTCTGACCACCAGGTTCCTTTTATTCTTTGCTCCATTTATTTTCACCCAGATGCACTCGATGGGGCTACCAAGCTCATCCTCCTGTATTTCTGTGCAGATATATATATATATTTAACATATAGTGCAACCCCACCTCCCTTTCTGTTCCTCCTGTTCTTTATAAACAAACTATATCCTTCAATTGCTGTATTCCAGTCATGAGAGTCATCCCACCAAGTCTCAGTTACACCTATCAAGTAATAATTTCCCTCCTGTATTAAGAGTTCAAGTTCGTTCTCTTTGTTTCCCATACTCTGGGCATTAGTGTATAGACATCCAAGACCATGTGCTTCATAGTCTGGCTTTCTTCCTACATATTTTTGAAGACTATTATTGGGCACTATTAGAGCTGTTCTTATTAAAACTGTTCTTACTCACTGGATCATCACCTTGCTGTGGTGAGTGAGCTTGTGTGTTCCAATGAACCCTGTGAGTGAAGCCGTCAGGAGTTATGTACTCCCAGAAGGGTCACCCATGGCGGCAAGGTCAAGGGGGAGGAACCAGACAAAGAACGATCCAAGAAAGTCCTCAATGGCAGAACAGGCTGAAGACAACAAGGTGTATGTTACAATGGCTGAAAAGGCGGATGAAGGCTGCAGCAGATAAAGGACCACCAATTGTCATGATATTCATGCCATTGGATTAGAGCCTTTTCTGTGAAGACTGTGTGTTGATCATTGTGCACTGATCTCCACACATAAAACAAATTCACGCACAGGCGTCTTCCAATCCAAACCCAACCAACCAAAAGTCCCATGGTGATCAGCGAATGGCAACGGGGGCAGGACTGTCAAATCCGGAAGCCCCTAGTCATGGACCGGCACATGGGCAGTGGATACAGATTCAGTCGTCCTGACTTAAGGACCGAGGCAGTTGAGTAGTTCGGCAGCTGTACCCACGACTGAGCAGTCCTATACAGGATCCACTCTGCTCACCCCTTATGGGGAGGGGGCTAGAAAAGGTGCCCTAAACATTGTCTGCCTCATCTTCTCCCTGACTGGATTACCACGTCCAGTGGGGTCACTATTATTTAGCAGTCGCAAAAGACAAATGAACTTTGGAACATGGAATATGCAGACACTGCTGGACAATACAGATAGTGAGCGCCCTGAACGCAGGACTGCCATCATTGCAAGGGAGCTGAGATGTTTTAACATTGACATAGCAACACTCCAAGAAACTCAAAGAACAGGAGAGGGACAATTGAAGGAAGAAAAAAGAGGTTACACCTTCTTCTGGAAAGGACTGCCTGAACAAGAATGACGAATACATGGAGTAGGCTTTGCTATTAAAAATGATCTTATGAAGCTCTTGTCAGAAGTTCCTACTGGCATTAATGAATGACTCTCAACCCTCCAAATAAAACTTGCCAAAAACCAGCAGGCAACTATTCTAAGTGCCTATGCACCAACATTAGATGCTGATGAAGACATCAAAGAAAAACGTTACTCCCAGCTGGACACCATCTTATCAGAGATACCTAAGGAGGATAAAATCATCCTCCTGGGAGATTTCAATGCAAGAGTTGGGTGTGATTTTGATTTGTGGCCAGAGACCATTGGGAAAGAAGGAGTCAGCAATAGCAACCAGAATAGAATTCTATTTCTGACTAAATGTGCAGAGCATAAACGTGTCATTACCAACACACTTTTTCATCAGAAAAATAAATTTAAAACATCATGGAAGCACCCTCGGTCAAAGCACTGGCATCTTCTAGATTACATAATTGTCGGCACCAGAGATCACTGCGAAGTACTCCTCACTAGATCCATGACAACTGCTGGACAGACCACCGATTAATTTGTTCCATGATGGCCATTAAGATTGTCCCTCAACATAGGGATGTAAGGAAGTCACTAACCTTTTCGATGGGGTGATTCATGGTGGGGGGGAGGCGCTCTGCACCTCCCCCCGAAATCCTGATCTGGCCGTCTCCACTCCATGGAGATTCCGCGGAGCTGCAGGCCGGGGCCACCCGCAGCCGGACATCCAGCGGCTGGGCAGCCTTCAGGGAAAAAAAAAACCACATACGCAAAGGGCGGCGGCTATGGCAGAAAAAAAAGGAACACAAATAGCGCCCACTATGCTATTTGCATTCCTCTTTTTTTCACCGTAATAGCTTACGTAAATATTTACGTAGGCTAAAACAGCTAAAAAAAGGGAACGCAAATGCTGGCTGCCGTAGCCGCCGCCATTTGCGTATGCAGGGTTTTTTTGTTGTTGTTGCCATGATAGGCTACGTAAATACTTACGTAGCCTATCATGGCAGCCTGGCCTGACGCAAATGGCGGCCGCTACGGCAGCCGCCATTTGAGTCCACAGCAGCCGGCCGAGAGGCCAGCTGCTGCCGCCGCCGCTGGAGCTGCCACCGGAGCCGCCACCACCAGAACATCTGCCCCAGGTAAGCTTCGTCCCAGGGGGGATTCTGCAGGGGGGCAGGGGGTGGGAGGCCATTCCGCCACAGGTTTCGGGGGGCAAAATGCCAGTGCATTTGGCCTCACTGAAATCCGTGGTGGAATTCCCCGCCATCCCTACCTCAACGTAGGCTCCAAGGAAGAAAACCAAGGCATAAAATGAACACCCAAGCCCTTCAAGACCCTATTAAGTGAGCCTGCTTTCAAACAACCCTCAAACAACCCTACCTATGGAAACCCCTGAAAATGTCAAGGAACACTGGAATAAACTGAAGACATCCGTTATCACAGCCTGTGAACAAACTATCAGATACCAAACTAAGAAACATCAGGACTGGTTTGATGAGAATGGTAGGGAGATTGGTCATATCATTGATAAGAAAAGGAAAGATTTCCAAATATGGCAAAAAGACATCAACTGTGCCGCGAAGAAAAAATCTATGCCAGTGCAAAGGCTGAGGTCCAAAGAAGAACTAGAGAACTTAAGAACACCTGGGGGATAAAGAAATCCAGCATTTTGCAGATGCCCATGGCGCATGGGGCTTTATTAATGCCACAAAGGCCATCTATGGACCAACAAACCATGATGCAAACCCCTTACACTCAATAAAAAGGTAAAGGTGTCCCCAACCAGTCGTATCCGACTCTAGGGTGCGGTGCTCATCCCCGTTTCTAAGCCGAAAAGCCAGCGCTGTCCGAAGATGCTTCCGTGGTCATGTGGCCGGCATGACTAAACACCGAGGTGCATGGAACGCTGTTACCTTTCCCGCCGAGGCGGTACCTATTTATCTACTTGCAATTTCTTGCTTTCAAACTGCTAGGTTGGCAGGAGCTAGGACTGAAGACGGGAGCACACTCTGTCATGCGGCACTCAGGTCTCGAACTGCTGTTCTGCCAACCTTCCGGTCGGCAGTTCAGCATCTTAACCACTATGCCACCGCGGCCCTCTACACTCAATAGATAGTGCCAAATTTCTAAAGGACAAAGCGTCTATTGCACTGCATTGGAAAGAGCATTACCACAACCTCCTTAACTGTAACTCTATTGTGGCTGATGAGGTTTTCTCACAAATCCCACAAAAACAAACCAGAGATGAACTTGCAGTTAGGGATGTACGAAAATCACTTACCTGTTCGTGGATTATGTTTATGGGGGGGGAGGCATTCCATCCCTCCTGCTGGAATCCTGGACGGGGGGGAGGCGCTCCGTTCCTCCCCCCCGGAATCCTCCGCAGCCGGCTGTGCTCCGCGGCAGCTCCATGGAGCAGCCGGCCAGGCCCAGCCAGGCCAGAGCCATCCGCAGCCGGATTTCCAGGCACGGAGGGCTCTGGGGAAAAAAAACAACAACCGCATACGCAAATGGCGGCGGGTACAGCCGCCATTTGCATTCCTTATTTTTGACATCTTAATCTACATTAATATTTACGTAGACTAAGACGGTGAAAATAAAGGGGAACGCAAATAGCGTAGCAGACGTAATTATTTACATAGACTAAGACAGCCCAAAATAAGGAATGGAAATGGTGGCGGCTGTAGCCGCCACCATTTGCGTATGCTTTTTTTTTTACCCAGTCATTTTAGGCTACGTAAAAACTTACGTAGCCTATCACGTGCGTGTAAAAAAAAAAAAACTGCAAATGGCGGCGGCGGCAGCCGGTCGGAAGACCAGCTGCCGCAGCCGCCGCAGCCGAAGCCACCGCCGGAGCCACCACTGCACGGAAGATCCGCCCCAGGTAAGTCTCATCCTGGTGGGATCCGTGGGGGTAGCGGGGGGGCAGGTCGTTCCGCCACAGATTTCAGGGGGCCAAATGCACTGGCATTCGGCCTCCCCGAGATCCGTGGCAGAATTCTCTGCCATCCGTAATCCTCCATGAATCCCAAAATGGCTTCTGCCCTTCCAGGGGGACAGTGGATATGATCTTCATTGCACAACAGCTCCAAGAAAAATGCAGGGAGCAAAACCAACCCCTGTACATGGCATTTATCGATCTGACTAAGGCCTTTGACACTGTAAACCATACTGCTTTCTGGACTATCCTTCTGAAAACCGGATGCCCTAATAAATTTGTGAACATCTTGCGGCTCCCCCATGACGACGACAATCTTGGATAACAATGGCTCTCAAAGTGATCCATTCAAAGTAGGTATGTACGAGATTGGCCTTACCTGGTTCCACTGGGTTCCGCTGGGGGGGGAGGCGCTCCGTCCCTCCCCCCGGAATCCTCGCCAGGGGTGGAGACACTCCGCGCCTCCCACCCAGAATCCTGGCCGGCCGGCTCCGCTCCGTGGGGATTCCGCAGACCTGCTGGCCGGCTCCGCCAGCAGCCGGACATCCGGCTGCTGGCTAGCAGGGTCATAAATGGCGGCGGTAGTAGCTGCCGTCGTTTGCGTCCCTGTAGTCAGCCGTGATAGGCTATGTAAATCTTTACGTAGCCTATCACGTCTGACTTAAAAAAAAAAAAAAGCCCATACGCAAATGGCGGTGACTACGGCCGCCACCATTTGCGTTCCTTATTTTGGCTAGGGATGTACGAGAGTTCCACCACGGATCTCGGGGAGGCCGAATGCCAGTGCATTCGGCCCCCCGAAATCTGTGGTGGAACGGCCCGCCCCCCCGCTCCCGCCCGGGATGAGACTTACCTTGGGCGGATTTTCCGGGCGGCAGTGGCTCCAGCGGCGGCGCGGCGGCGGTGGCGGCCGGTCTTCCGACCGCCTGCCGCCACCACCATTTCCAGTTAAAAAACCAACAAACAAACAAAAACGTGATAGTCTACGTAAAGATTTACGTAGCCTATCATGGCCAGATTTTTAAAAAAACACCGTGATAGGCTACGTAAATCTTTACGTAGCCTATCACGGCTGACTTAAAAACAACAACAACAACGTGCATACGCAAATGGCGGTGGCCATGGGCGCCACCATTTGCGTTGTTTATTTTGGGACGTCTTAGTCTACGTAAACATTTACATAGACTAAGATGGCGAAAATAAGGGGAACACAAATAGCGTAGACGCTACGCTATTTGCATTCCCCTTATTTTCGCCATCTTAGTCTACGTAAATGTTTATGTAGACTAAGACGTGCCAAAATAAAGAACACAAATGGCGGCGGCCATGGCCGCCGCCATTTGCGTATGCGCGTTTTTGTTTTTTTAAATCAGCCGTGATAGGCTACGTAAACATTTACATAGCCTATCACGGCTGACTGCAGGGACACAAACGGCGGCGGCTACGTCCGCCGCCATTTGCGTCCCTGCTAGCCAGCGGCCGGATGTCCGGCTGCTGGCGAAGCCAGCTGGCGGCTCCGCAGAATCGCTGTGGAGCACAGCCGGCCGGCCAGGATTCCAGTGGGGAGGAACGGAGCGCCTCCCCCCCTGGCCAGGATTCCGGGGGGAGGGACGGAACGCCTCCCCCCCCAGCATCAGCATAATCTGCGGAAAGGTAAGTCACTTTCGTACATCCCTAATTTTGGCCCGTCTTAGTCTACGTAAATGTTTACGTAGACTAAGACGGCGAAAATAAGGAACGCAAATGGCAGTGGCTGTAGGCACCGCCATTTGCGTATGTGCTTTCTTTTTTAAAAAAAGTCAGACGTGATAGGCTACGTAAAGATTTACGTAGCCTATCATGGCTGACTACAGGGACGCAAACGGTGGTGGCTACGGCCGCCACCATTTGCGTCCCTGCTAGCCAGCGGCCGGATGTCCGGCTGCTGGCAGAGCCGGCTGGCGGCTCCGCAGAATCCCCGCAGAGCAGAGCCAGCCTGCCAGGATCCTGGGGGAGGGAGGCGTAGAGCACCTCCCCCCCCAGCGAGGATTCCGGGGGGAGGAACGGAGCGCCTCCCCCCCCAGCAGAACCCAGCGGAGCCAGGTAAGGCCAATTTCATACATCCCTACACTTGTTGCACATGTAGGCTATGTTGGTCTCAGGCAAGAAAACAAACACTGCACACACCTTGCAGGTCACCACCACTGGAGAGTTTTGTCCTTCCACAGTCTCTTTTCCCTTTTTGTGTCTAGCTTTCTGATTGTTCTAGAGTAGCCTGTGCCTAGTCACCTACTCACTGGAGGTTAAAAACAGACTCCCATTCTTTGACTTTGTCTCCTTTGTCTCTTCTTCCACTGCAACTCCCCTGGCTGGCTCTCTGGGAGCTTGCTTGCTTCTATAGTCCCTAGACCAGCTGGAGCAGCTTCCTCTGCTCTGCTCTGCTCTGCTCACCTGGGAGGCAGCAAACAGACTGAAACTTCCTGCCCACACAGCTGCTAGGAGTAGCAGCTGCCCCTCAATTCCTGCCCACACAGCTGCCACCTCTGCCCCTCAATTCAGTTGGAGCTCTCAGGAGCACCTGGTGAGCGCACAGCCACTCAGAAGGAAAAGGCCAGCCCCATGGCCTTACTCCAGCCCACTTACCTTTTTCCATTTGTCTCCTTTGTCTCTTCTTCCACTGCAACTCCCCTGTCCAACTCCTGTTTGCTCCCCCTGTTCGCTCGCTCTGATTGAGAGGTGTTATGAAGGAAGTATGGCTGTTGTCAACCTTCCTCTCCTCCCCTGTGTCTCCTCCCCATGTTTCTCTGGTAAGGCCTATTAAACAGTTGCCTGAGGTGATGTCATCACCTGTTCCACCTTCCACAAGCAGCAGCCAATGAAGTGGAGTCAGGCAGGGAACTGCTGGGTGTGAAGACATCATACCATATGTTGTCTTGCCCTAGATATTATTGGGGAGGGCAGGAGTGGCAGGGGGAAATGTGTCCCTTCTCCACCAGAACATCTCATATGGAAATCACATTGCTAAGCCTATCATAACTAGCAAACTTTGGACCTCTTTTTTTGTTTTAATAGCTTCAGAAGAACCCTTTCTAAAGCAATTTGGGAGCATGTGCTACATTGCAAAGCATGATCTTTAAATATCTGTCCCCTCTAGTTGGTGCAATTCTCTTCGACCAATTGAACCATGATGAAGCCAGCACCAAGGGGTAGTAAATAAGCTTGACTTCTCTTATAGTCCATTAAGGAAAGTATTTTATTTAGTAGCCATATCTCTTTTGAAGGCCTTTCCTGACATGCTAGGGGCAGCTGTAAAACACTGACAATGCTGAAAGGAAAGAAGACAGACAGACCTATCTATAATAACAGAAAGACTGAGAGGTAATTTCAGCATCTTTCATACACAGTTGGTCAAAAACCTCTTTCGCTAGGTCTAGACATTCCCTTGTTCTCGGTCACACGAAAAGGACACCTTGCAAACCTTGTCCAGGTCAGATGATACCACTGACATTATATAACTTCAAGAATTATTGCCTGATTTTCTTTGCTTTCCTCTTCCCTCTCTATTCATTCTTCCTTTTATGTGGTTAGATTGTGACCCTGAGGGCATAGACTGTCTCAACTTTTAGTCTCCATACAGCATTTAGAGAAATAGAGGTGCTTAGAAGACACATCAGTCAGTAAGTGCGACAAGAACTTTATCGTGTCTCTCAAACAAGAACAGAATGGACACAGAAAACTCCTGACTCCACTCAGATAAAACCAGGTCCAGTGCCCTCTAGTGATTATCCAGTGACACTATCCACACAGGTCCCTTAATGTTCCATGGTTTCACTCTGCTCTGTGTTCCACTCCTCCCGAATTCCTGTTTAACAAGGAGAATTTCTAAAATTGGAGAAAGCAGGGTTTGAACTAGGGATCTGTGAATCAGCAAAACTTGAGCTCATTGAGGTTCTCCACATTCCACTCTGAAGCTTGTTCCAACTCATGTTCATATCTGATTGGGAGCTTTTTCCATGAACATTTGTGCATATTTTCATGCACATTTTCCGCCCAAATGTACGCATCAGTGGTGTGCATGTTTGAAAGGTATGCATTTTCTCCCATTGATTAAAGCCTGTTTGTGTTCATTTTTCAAAAGTTTGCATTGTTTCATGAGCTTTTTTCAAACGTATGCATTTTTCAAATGCATTTTGTTGTTCTTCCACAAACTGTATTGCAAGCTCAGAAATGTACAGGCTTTGGCCGCAGATTGCATTTGGGTCCATGTTCGGTTCCAGGGGGTAAATGAGGATCATAAAAGAACTAAAACAAACTTCTCATACATTTCTAGTTTGAAGCACTGCTTGGTTCCTTTAGTTAATTTGCATATCCCCACCACTTTTGCATCACCAATGTGCACTGAAGTGCATTGATAAAGCACTCTCAAAAAAAGCAATATTAGGGCTAAAGCAGACATTACTTCAAATCTGGCAACTATGTCTTTTTCTCATTTTTACTGTACTGTAGTCACAGGGGATTGAGACCCTAGCAAGGTGCTAAGGGAGCTTTTAAAATCCAGGGTAGGGGGGTTGCACCTGCTCTAGAGTAAAAATGAAAATAAGATGTAGCTGCTAGCTAAATGTGGATTTAAATTACGGACTGTTTGGGCCCTTGATGTAATCACATGAATGATGGCTTCTTTTTAAAGATTCTCTTTTATGCAGTGTTTTACTGATAGACTATATGAACTCTTTCACATAGGTGATACCGTATGCAAAAAGAATCTTGGCACAGCCACATGCAAACTGACATCACGATTGCCTTTTGGGCAGTGTTCCTCCTTCCCCTCACTGCATGCAAGTGAACATTTATGTATTTAAAATATTTCTTGGGCACCTTTCAGGGCAGGATCTCTGCTAAGGTGGCATGCAACAATAAAACTCTCATAATAAAAACGATGCAGTAATAAGAACAGTGAAAATAGCAATGGTAAAACACTGCATGAAAAGAAATTTGATGCGATCATACTACACTACTTTTTTGCAGTGTTTTTAGCAATGTATACATGCACATTGGTAATGCAGAGAGTGGAAAGCCAGAGATGAACAGAATAGACTGGAAAGTTGCAGCCAGCTGTGATTGCCCGTACTTTGTTTTTTTAAAAAAAAATATTCATTAATTTCATCCATTTTAGAACCAAGGCCAAATTTCAGAAATAAGAAAAATCTAGAAATGCAGGCTAAAAATGTGGATGAAGAGAATTTGGGCCTGCCTGCTTGCTTCTCTCTCTGCATGTCTATTTCCATGAAGCCCGAATCCAAACTGAGTTGAGTTCAGTTGGAACTTGGAAGATTCTGTCCTGAAGGAGGGGCAGCCGGTTCCCTTTTTCAAACAAGTCTCATCAGGTTCATTATGAGGCTTCCCTTGTGATAATCTCACTCTCTTGCAAATCGTCCCACGTCTTCCTTCCCTTCTGGAGCTGCAGAAGGAAGATATCTGTCTTGATACACACACACTTGTCAGCCTGGAAGCACCACCCGAGTTTTACATTTCAGCCCCATTAGCATAAGAATGCAAATTTTGCATGCCCACTGATGTCCTGAGAACATTCATGCCTCTCAGGAATGAAACATTTTGCCAGCTTTTACAGAGAAAATATTTCCACAGGGATCAAATTAAAGCAGCGTTTAATTTTAATGTATGCCCTTTTGTACCCAAGCTGTTTGCATCAAAGGACGACATCGGTAATTTTAAAGCTGTGTGTTTGCACTGCATTGAAGCTTTTGCTCTTCCAGAGGAAGGAAAGGCATGGGAAGGGTGGCGCATATTTTTTTTTTTACCAATATGTTTGGTATCCCTTGAAAAAACAGCCTTGGCAAGTTTTTATAAGGAACACATGTCTGCCTGAGATTTTGCAATATCAGTGACATGGAGGCCCCAGTTGTAGCAATATAGAAATTTCATAGCATGGGAAGAACCACTCTACTATCAGTAGCTGGATGGGGGAGCAGGCTTGGTGTTAGTATGGTTCTTTCAGCATAATCCCTACCAAAACAACCACTTTTCTTCACCTCTGCATTCATCTGTCCACTGTACATCTACTTTGGGGATGTACTTTGGGGATGCACTTTTACAGGGTATATGTAAAACAAGTCATCTGGTGAGTTGGGATTTGAACGCATGTCTCTCAAATTGTAATCTAACATTTCCCGGCCGCGCTACACTACTAGCTCTCTATGAGTAGAACAAGAACAACTGCTACGAAGAAATATCATCAGATGCATGAACGAATGTAACAACAAGCATGATTTGCTTGTGATGCTCACTCCAGGGTTCCACAGATATTTCTTTATTTATTTATTTATTTATTTATTTATTTGTGGATTTATGAGTTGCCTTGTCAAATGGGTATTTAAGGTGGTATACAGAAATTGAAACAGATTAAAAACAACAATAACATGCATGCAGAAGAGAAAATCCATGAGCAATAAAGAATATTAAAAAGCTAATAAGAGAGACAATAAAAAGTAACAGAAAAAAAACATAACCATGGCAATAAAAGTCAGCCCTAAAACCTTAACATGAACACATATGAAATTGACATGGGAACCAAAATAGACTGAGCAATCCATCCATAGTACTTTGTGTCAATGAATCCACTTGAGTCAGCAAGGAAAATTCTGGATCAATCAGCAGCCCTTCCTACCCACCCCACCCCACCCCAAGCTGTGGACCCTTCTTTAGCAGAAGGAGAACCCAATGTAGAATATAGTCAAACCAAAGAGAATGCTTGAAAAGTGTGAATGATTTTTGGAGCGAACAGGAAGGGGGGTTGAACCTAATTCTGGAGACACCAAAGGCAAGAGGAAGAAGAAGAAGAAGAAGGAGAAGGAGAAGAAGGGGAAGGGGAAGGGGAAGGGGAAGATGATGATCCTGGATTGAATCCATACTTGGTTGTTCTTAGAGAAGACCCCTTGAAATCAATGGAACAAGGTAATCATGGCAAACGTCAGCCCCATAGATTTCAGGGGGACTGCTCTAATTATGATTATGTCTGAATCCAACCTGGATATCACACAAACAAACAAAAATAAGAAGAGTCATGCTGGATCAGTCCAAGGGTCCATCTAGTCCTGTAGCAGAAATCATAGTCAGAGAGACCACGGAGTGAAGGAAAAGGAGTACTTCTTTATTTAACGCGTGGGCTTAAGGCTGGAATCACTTCCAAAGAGCCAGAAGCCCCGAGGCACAGCCACACATTACTTTTATAGAGATGATGACACACAAGCGACCCTTTCTCCCACCCCCTCTCCTGTGGTTTTACAGTTGGTACAGTTGTTTATAGTACAGGAAATGGGCCATAGGACATTCTATCTTGAGAACAAGGATACAGTCTTGCAGTAAGCAAAAAGGCAAAATCATGACTGTGTTGTGCAGTTCGGCTTGCTGACAGGGGAAGTCTCTACATTGCTGTTCCTGCCAAACTATGCTAGCTCAGCAAGAACATGAGACCACTTAGTCTGACCCCCGACATGGCTGCTACATTCCCCCCTTAAATGCATAATTTTATTCCAATTATAGCATTTCATTACACAAGTAGACATCTCGGTTGGCAAGGCATAACACAGGATTTTTATGGCAACTTTCTTATTTAATATCTTGTTGAGCTATTAAAGCATAGTGGGCGGCTGTTTTTGTGGCTGAGGCAATAAACAGATTGTTTAAGCAACGCATAAACCAGGGGATGCAGAGGCATAACAGTACCCCTACCACTGCTACTGGTAAAATCAGAACAAATAATGCTTTGAGCCAGCTGAGATCTGGAAGCCAAGAGGTCAACCAGTCGAGCCAATTATGTTGCTCTATTTTGATGTCAGCGACTATTTGGTGCAGTTTGTTGATCTGTTCATCTACAGCATTGCCATTATCAGTTAAGTTAAAGCAACAGAGCTTTTGGTGTGTCTCACAACCCAAATGATGAAGAAGGAAGAGGTAATCTATACCAGCTCTATTTTCTAGAACCGCACCTCTTAGATCACGCAACTTCTTTATTTAATAATGACAATGCTCGTGAGGTGGCATTTATACTTTTGGCCAAGCTGCACGCTAACCGGTTGATTTTCAGACCATCAGCCAAGGCTAAACCTGGAACACCAACTAGTGACATCGCTAAGGCCAATTTTTCCGAGTCAGAGTATAGCTGCACATGACTATTACAATCTTCAGTCAGTTGCAGTGCTCGAGGCTGCCGCTGACGGATTTTTTTAGGCCACGGGGGAAGGAATGGCTCTAGGCGACTGAGGCAACATGGTTGGTTATCGGACAAGTTGGCAGGAATAAATGACCAAGTGCGGGAACCACATGTCTAAAACTATCCATGAGGCAAAAGTATGTGGGCCTCATTAAAAGATATATTTTGAATTTCATTACAGTGGAAGGGGGGACCAGGGATGGCTTTACATTTTCCGGAAGATTTTTGACAATTGGGCATTTGCGCACAGGTAGCATTTGTTCCAGCAACAATGGGGGTGCGTAAATTCTGTAGGGGGTAGGATCTTTGCAACCACGCCCCAATCAGCATTTTGGGAGTAAGTTAAACTTACACTATAAACTCTTAACATGGTATCTTTTTGAATTCTTTCAGGATGGTTACAGACAGGTATTAGACGTGCTAATAAGCCTGTTTGCAGGTATATCTTTTGGTAAACAAAAATACTTTATCCCAGTGATGTTAGCTAAGTGAAGCCAGTAATTATCAGCAAATTGCTGGGACAAACTACCTTCTCCAGGGGCAGGCCCCCCTTTTTTACATCTTATGAGGGAAACACAATACAACACTACTAACACTACAACACGCATGTTTGATCTTTTTTGGGATCTGACCGTATGCCGGGCAGCTATTCACCTGGCTAGCTGCAGCAGGGTCTAGTCCCCTTCTTCAATTCTCCAGGTGCAGGTCTGACCGTACGCTGGGTGGACAGTCTCGAGGTGTGCCTACAGTAAGGTCTAGCCTGAGTCTTCTTACTGCCTTTTCAGAATGATTTTTAAAGGATTTTTAGGATGTCTGTTTACAGTCCATTCCCCTCCTTTCGCTCTCTTGACTCGTGTTTAATGTACACGAGTTCATAGCTGTGGGGGTGGAAAGTATAACAGTTTTTGGTCCTCTCCATCTGGGAGTCAAAGGGTCATTTTTCCCTCTTTAACTCATACTTTATCTCCTGGTTGGAAAGGATGAATCTCTGTAATGGGAATTGGGGCTTATTTTCTAAGACAAAGCGACGCTGGGCTTGAAGAACTTTGTCCAGTGTTTAGACTTCTTGTTTAAGGCTAACGTTTGCTTGCTCTTGATGCTGCTCCAGTGTCAATTATGAAGTCAATGTCACGGCCCCTCACAGTAGCAGTGACTAGTGGCTTCCCAGGGCTGAGATTAAGGTCTGTCTTATTTAAGACTTTTGGCTTTAGCCACTTTAATGAAGGGGGCTTCTTTATACATTTTTATAGACCCCTGCTTTCCAGTTTGGTTGCTAACTAAGCTGTCTCCTCCCTCGCCCGTTCTGGCCCCTTTGGTTTTCTCTTTCATGTATTTGATTTATTTCATTTGGGCATTTACGCCACCAATGTCCATCTTGTCCGCACTGGGCACACTGGTTTTTTCTTAAGAATCTTCTGCCTCTGCCGGGTCTTTTTCATTTCTTCGTCTACGTTTTCTTGGGCCTCTGGGTCGAGGGGGGCATACTGGCGATAGGCATTCAAAAGACGCTCCAAGTACGCTCTGGGGGCTTCGGTGGCACCTTGCAGCACTTTAGACACTTTGGTTATATTAACTGACTTTTTCATACTTGCTCTCATGGCTTCTAACAGCAGGGTTTGATACTGGGTGAGGCGCTTTAGCCCTGCTTGTGTGCTGGGAGAGAGAAACCTCTCTCCCTCTCTTGCTTTTTCTCTCTTTTGCTGATCTGCCTGTATTGCAGATCATGTTTCAAACTTTTTATATAAAACTTTCCGCTCTATGCACCAGCCTTGTCTTTTTGCAAGTTAAACTCACTTACTTAAACTTTTCTGCCCTACACTAGTCCCAATGACACACATTTGGGATAGGCTCTTCTCCTTCTAGTTACATTTTCTCATCTTAAAGAACTATTACATTATTGTGGCTACTTTATACACTGGTAATAAGCTCTAGGCATAATCAGCTGCTTCCAATTTACCCTGGGGCAACTATGGCCACGCTTTTTCTTTATAAATGTTTTCTCTCTCTGCTTCTTGCCTCCTTTTTCTTCTTTTTTTTTCTTCTCTGTCTGCCACTTTTTCGATTTCTCTGTCTTTTTCTACTTGTCAACCATTGGGAACCACACTCAGTATCATTTGGAGTTGCAACTAACAGTAAAAACATCTGCAAATATCACATATATTTTATGATATCTAAGAAATCATAAAATATACACAATAAACTTTTTTTTGCAATTTAACACAATGAATGGAAAACACTTTTTGCATGGGTAAGGCATGATGGAGCAGATCTAGCAATTATACTGCTCTTCTGGCTGAAAGCTCAGGGCCCATTAAAATCAAGGGACGGGCATACTCACACATGCAAAGAGTTTTAGGTCACCGTTTTTGCATCGGCAACTCTATGCTGCATGAGTTCTGGCAGAAGGAAATCTAAAAGTTATAGATCAAACTTAGCCTGCTGTACACTGAGCTGACTACAAACACAGACACACGGTCTACAGCAATGAGAGTTCAAGTTTATGAAAAGCTTCACAGCACTGTCCATGGAAAGTCTTTGACAATTCAAAATTTTAGTCCATGTGCAGAGTGTCTCTAAAAAGCCCAGATGATGAAGCCAAACAGAGAAGGCTCTGGGCAATGAAGATGAGATGTTTCCAGCAAAGGCTCCCCACTTTTGCATCAGTTTAAAAAAGGGGAAGTGTGGCCCTACACCCCTTCTGACAGACAAGGGCCTTTAACTTTTTAGCAAGGCCTCTGTCTAAACAGAGTGGCACAGCTCAGCTCTCTAGCTGTGATGCTTTAACCTGGGCAACTCCTCTGTAAATTTTATTTTACTTCCGTCAGGTTTTCACAGACATCTTTTCTAGCTTCTCTGCCTGCCAAGGCCAGACCAGCTAGGGAGTTGGGTGACTCCCCCTGGCACTGAGAATGCTGATGGAGATAAGCTCATACAAACTTTGATATTTTAAAAACTTACTCTATTTTCTCTTTCCTTTTATCTGGTACACGAAAGCAAAGTGCCGAAACTCAGGACACTGGGTGGGTGATGGGCATCGCCTTATACTTGCATTTTTTTCAGGCAGCCATTAATCTTCTTCGGGGAGGCGGTGGGGTGATTTGCAGGACTTCAAAGGCAAGCTTCCCAGTTTGTTTGTATTTGTAAATCCCAAGCTTAAAACAGGACGCAATGAGGTACAGGGCAGCCAAATCTTTGCTTTGGCACGGGCAACAAATAATTCAGTTAGCTTTCTTCGTTGGGGTCTCAAAACAGGAAAACAGTCTTAATTTAAAGTTGTAACATCACTGACAGCATCAGCCAGCCAGCTACACAGATTTCACTGTTTTTCAAGACAGTTACTCCAATATCTTCTTTTCTTCTCAATCAGGTTGGGTCTCCCAGCTTACACAGTTTATTGCAGCTTCCAGGAGCATGGCAGTAGCGTAATTTTGGCTTGGCCAGGAACATGCTGTCTGGTTTCTCAGTCTCTTCAGCACACACACTCAGGCAGTTTAACACTGGACACTCAAATCAGTGAGATTTCTTCATTGCAGGGAATCCCACGGCAAAAGCTTAATGGTTACGCTCTTCAGAAATCATATAGCGGATGGTCTACAGGCTCTATGAAATTCTAGGACAGTTCAAAGCTAAACACGGCTACCTTGACAGAGACCTTCATCATGGTCTCTCCGCTTCATTCTGCCTTGGGACCATCCTATGGGCATGGCACACTTTCCCCTCGAAGAGGGGTCTAGCCTGTGCCCTGGGGGCTGATTCTTCACCTTTATTTCATTTTGCGCCTTCATCTTCTGGGTCTTCATTTTCAATTTCCATTTCTTAGGGATTTCATCTCAATTAGGCGAGGTGATGATGTTGCACAACTCAGAACGTTGTGGGCAATTCTCCTGCTGCCCTCCTGGCACACTAGGCTAACGGTTACTTCTTCGGCCTCACACTCTCACGCTTCGTCAAAAGCCAGGCTGTCTTGCAACATTTCTCTGATTAACAGCCTCAGATCTTGTTCTTTTTTTCCTCTCAGCTCGACCTTGAGCTTTTTTGCTATTCCCTCTCTCTATTCTGAATCCTTTTTAAAAAATCTTTTTCCTTTTTTTTTTTTAACATACATCTCAAGGGGGTGCAAGTCTTGCTTCCCCCACCTCCCATAGCCTCTCTCCTAAGATAAAGACAGACACAAGGAGGGAAAGGGGATTGGTCAGTGAGTAAGGGGTCTCACTGGCCGACACAAAAGGAATTTCACACCACGCACTTTGCTACTGGCCTGGGCACCCGGACGGTCAATGGTATGCATCAGAAACCGCAGTAGCCACTCACACCATCATCAATCTCTCCACTGCATTCATATGTCCCTGCCACCCACTTTTCCCACTTTTCATTAGAGCGGAAAGCGGCTTCCCCAGCTTCCTCAGCTTCCTGCTGAGTACTGGCCACGCTGAGTACTGGCACCCGCTCGGGGGTGTGATCAGGCCCCCCTTCTACCCACAAGGAGTAGGTTCTTTTTGTATACGTATACCAACACTGACCTTCTTCATAAGGCGGGGCCCTCTTTTTTTCTGCCCAGTGGCCTGTCTCCCTAAAGGCGGGGCCCACTTTTACTCCATACTTGCCTTACTCCTGAAGGCTTCCAATGTGGGTTTCAACTCAATTGCAGCTGCGATACAGGCAGGGCTCAAGTTCCTTCCTCCGCTTCCCAAGGTTCTCTTGTTGCTCGCTGCCGTATGGGCGATCCCGGCGCAGGCTCCCTTCCGTTTACCCGACAAAAAGGTCGGTGGCGCCAAGAAAGGGAGGCGTGCGCCGAGCTCTCCCTCCCGGTGCGGCGATAAAGAGCAGGCAACTGCCACCTCTCTGTCTCAGAGCCTGCCACATCCGAGTCATGGCACCATTTATGTAGCAGAAATCATAGTCAGAGAGACCACGGAGTGAAGGAAAAGGAGTACTTCTTTATTTAACGCGCGGGCTTAAGGCTGGAATCACTTCCAAAGAGCCAGAAGCCCCGAGGCACAGCCACACATTACTTTTATAGAGATGATGACACACAAGCAACCCTTTCTCCCACCCCCTCTCCTGTGGTTTTACAGTTGGTACAGTTGTTTATAGTACAGGAAATGGGCCATAGGACATTCTATCTTAAGAACAAGGATACAGTCTTGCAGTAAGCAAAAAGGCAAAATCATGACTGTGTTGTGCAATTCGGCTTGCTGACAGGGGAAGTCTCTACATTGCTGTTCCTGCCAAACTATGCTAGCTCAGCAAGAACATGAGACCACTTAGTCTGACCCCCGACATGGCTGCTACAGTCCAGCATTCTGTTCACACAGTGGCCAACCAGCTGTCAACCAGGATCCCACAAGCATGAGTGCAACAGCACCCTCTCACCCATGTTCCCCAGCAACTGGTGTATATAGCCTCACTGCCTCTGGTACTGCAGGTAGCACATAGCCATCAAGTCTTGTAGCCACTGATAGCCTTTCCTCCAGGAATTTGCCTAATTCCTTTTTTAAAGCCATCCAAATTGGTGGCCATCGCTACATCCTGTGGTACTGAATTCCATAGTTTAACTCAGCACTGTGTGACGAAGTCCTTCCTTTTCTCTGTCCTGAATCTCCCACCAATCAGCTTCATGGGATGACTCCAGGTTCTAGTATTTTGAGAGGGGGAGAAAAATGTTTCCCTATCCACATTCTCCACACCATGCAATATTTTGTAGACCCATATCATGTCTCCCCTTACCCTCCTTTTTTCAAAACTAAATAATCCCAGCTGTTTTAACCTTCCTTCATAGGGGAGTTGCTCCAGCCCTTTGATCCTTTTAGTTACCATTTTCAGCACTTTTTCAGCTCTACAATATCCTTTTTTAGGTGTGGTGAGCAGAATTGCACACAGTATTCCAA
This sequence comes from Heloderma suspectum, assembly GCF_057233095.1. NCBI lineage: Eukaryota > Metazoa > Chordata > Lepidosauria > Squamata > Helodermatidae > Heloderma > Heloderma suspectum. Next base: position 11,035,504 of record NC_139461.1, read on the forward strand.
GTGTGTTTGCACCATATATTTGTATAATGGCAGTATGATATTGGCAGTTTTACTTTCAATTCCTTTTCTAAGTATGCCTAACACGGAGGGTGCCTTTTTTTACAGCGGCTGCACACTGGGTTGACATCTTCACTGAGCTGTCCACCACAACCTCAATATCTCTTTCCTGGTCAGTCACTGCTAGCTCAGATCCCATCAGGCTATACTTGAAGCTGGGATCCCCCCATCTCCAATGTGCATCACTTAACATTTGCTTACATTGAACTGTATTTGCCATTTGGATGCCCATTCTCCCAGGTTGGAGAGATCCATTTGGAGCTCCTCACAATCCCTTTTTGTTTTAACCACGCTAAATAATCAGGTGTCATCAGCAAACTTGGCCACTTTACTGCTCACTCTTAATTCCAGATATCAGGGTTTGATAGATAGTAGCATCCCTCAGTCCTACATTGCAAGTAGAAACTCAACAGCATTCTCCTGCCTATGTTCCCCAGCAACTGGTGTACATAGGCATACTGCCCCTGATACTGGAGGTAGCATAGAGCAATCAGGAGTAGTAGCCATTGATAGCCTTCTCCTCCAGGGTTTAATCCAGTTCCCTTCTAAAGGCATCCAAAATTGTGGCCATTGCTACATCTTGTAGAAATGAATTCTATTATGTGTTCTTTCTGCATCTCCCGCTGCCCATCACCACCACCACTGCACTGCCAAAATTCAGCATGGTGGTGGAGCAAAAAAAATCCCTCCTTCACAGTTTGCTGCTGAAATGCAGAGGCACAACAGTGGCGGGGTGGGGGTGTGGACATTTTAAAGCACAATTGCTCCCTTTCTGCTTTTAAAAGTAGGGCTTCCTTTTCCTGCCACTGCGGTACCGCCAGATTTCAGCAGCATATTCAGCAGCACAGCAGGGGTGTGGCCAGCATAGGCTGGTGGCTCTGATTTGAGTGGGGCTGTGATTCCACTCTGGGCTTTAGTCAGAACCATCCAGAACTCCAAAGGAGCTATCCAAGGTGCTGAAGTCGATCCACAAAATGGGTTCAGCAACAACTCGCGGTGGCAGTCTAGGAGGATACCATTGTCAACAGTATCAAAAGCCACTGAGAGATCAAGAAGAAGTAACAGGGTTGACTCCCTTTGACCCTCTCCCAAAGAAGGCCATCCATCAGGGCAGCCAAGGCTGATTCCATCCAAAACTGGGTCTGAACCCAGACTGGAATGGATCCAGATCATTAGTTTCATTCAAGAGCACCTGCAACTGAGACACCACCACTGTCTCGAGCACCTTGCTCAGGAACGGGGTGTTTGCAACTGAACGATAGTTGGGGGTCTGAACATCAAGAAGTTGTGACTATGGCCCTTGTAACTGTTTTTATGTATGGGACAATACAACATTAAGAGGTAGAGCATTTGTCTTTCAAAGCAGACCTAGGGAAAGTGACTATGGAGGGCATACTACAAGCTGTCATATTTCAGGGGATTTTTGTAAATAACACACTGGAAGAAAAGCTCATTTTTCTGCTTTGCTGTTAGGTTATTCAGTTCAGCTCAGCCTTAGCCTCGCTTTTAATTTTCCAACAAACAAGGTCAATGAAACTGGCAGCAGCTAGTTAACTTTGTATTAAGATTTTGATTGCTTTCTAGGGGCAGCAGGTGAAGGCAAGATGAGTGACGTAGGAGGCTTCAGAGGGAGAGGAAAGAGCCAATTCAAGGTCTTCTTTAAAAGCACTTAACTTTTGAGAGAAGAACAAGAAAAAAGCAATTAATGGGTGGGTAAACAATTGACCGAGAAGAATAGGTTGCACAAACAGTACCTTTATAAAAAGGGGAAAGGCTGAGATAGAAATCACAACGCAAATGTTCTTTCTTTGAATGCTAAGGTTCATTTCCCATTAGCAAAATGCTCATTATTTGTGCATTCATGTATTTATTTATACTGCACCTTCAGTGTATATGGCAACTTACAGAGTTACATTAGATGGCATAGACAGATCCTTATTTGCAAAGAGATGATAGCCTGAAATACACTGTGGGGAATGGGACTTCGCCAAATTCTGTTCCATGTACTTGAAGCTTGGTAACAGTCAGGAGGGAGGAGGAAAAGATGGGTTTGGAGGATGAAACTGATTATCAAGAGAGAGATGGCACAACACATTGAGAGAGGGAGTTCTACATGTGTGTGGGGAGGGGGGAACCAAGGGAGAATGGGTGGATACCATGTTAGAGGGCCACACAAGAGAGAATAGGTGGAGAACTTTAATCTGCTGAAGGTGGTTGATTTGGAGCAGCCTTCTTCAACCTGGTGCCCTCTGGGTATACTGGACTACAACTCCCAGCAAATCCCAACTGGGGATGCTGGGAGTTGTATTTCAACACACCTGGATGTAGGGATGTCAGAGAATTTCTCCATGAATCTCGGGGAGGCCAAATGCCAGCGCATTCGGCCCCCCAAAATTGGTGGAGAAACGGTCTGCCACCCCCCCCCGCTACCCCCCAGGACGGGACTTACCTTGCTCGAATGTCCCTGGCGGCAGCGGCGGCGGCGGCAGCCAGTCTTCCGACAAGCTGCCGCTGCCGCCATTTTCAAGTAAAACAAACAAACAAACGTGATAGGCTACATAAAGATTTACATAGCCTATCACGGCTAGATTTTAAAAAAAACACCGTGATAGGCTACGTAAATGTTTACGTAGCCTATCACGGCTGACTTTGAAGAAAAAAAAAAGCGCGTACGCAAATGGCGGCGCCCATGGGCGCCACCATTTGCGTTCCTTATTTTGGCATGTGTAGTCTACGTAAACATTTACGTAGACTATGGCGGAAATAAGGGGAACGCAAATAGTGTTGCCCTTATTTTCGCCGTAATCTACATAAATGTTTACGTAGACTACATGTGCCAAAATAAGGAACGCAAATGGCGGCTCCCATGGGCACCGCCATTTGTGTACGCGTGGTTTTTTTTTTTCTTTTAAATCAGCTGTGATAGGCTACGTAAACATTTACGTAGCCTATCATGGTGTTTTTTTTAAAATCTAGCCATGTACTACGTAAGATTACGTAAAAATCTTCGTAAAGATTTACGTAGCCTATCACATTTTTGTGTGTGTGTCTGTGTGTTTTACTGGAAATGGCGGCAGTGGCAGCCGGTCAGAAGACCAACCGCCGCCGCCGAACCGCTGCCAAACTGCCGCCGGAGCCGCTGCCGCCAGGAAGATCCACCCAAGGTAAGTCCCGTCAGGGGGGGGCAGGGGGGCAGAGCATTCCGCCACCGATTTCAGGGGGCCGAATGCGCTGGCATTCAGCCTCCCCAAGATTCGTGGCAAAATTCTCTGACATCCCTAGTAGTGATGGCCACCAATCTGGATGGCTTTAATTGGGGATTGGACAAATTCCTGGAGGAAAAAGGCTATCAATGGCTACTAGTCCTGATGGCTCTGTGCTACCTCCAGTACCAGAGGCAGTGAGCCTATGTACACCGGTTGCTGGGGAACATGGGTGGGAGTTGAACTCATGCCCTGCTTGTGGGTTCCTGGTTAACAGCTGGTTGGCCACTGTGTGAACCGAATGGTGGACTAGATGGACCCTTGGTCTGATCCAGCAGGACTCTTCTTATGTTCTTATGCCCCTTGCTGAATGTGGGTGGGGTGAGAGAGACAACATATTTAAGACTACACCATTCTTGTAGTAAACAGATCTGAAGTGAACTTCATAAGCACAGATGGTTAATTGGCCAATGATGGTTCAAGCCACATTGGAAGTTTGCCAAGGTTTGCAAAACTGTGTTTATACTGACAAGCTATTTAGATAACCTATTCATGAGAAGAAGGGTGTGATTTGGAGAGCAAAGCCAAGCAGAAATAAAGAGCTGGTAACATGCAGGGTGGTCATGTTATTTGGCCCCTAAACCCTTTTAAATAAAAAAGGGGAGGGGAGAAAAGAAATGAAGGAAGCAGAAGAAATGTTCAAAAGGAAGGAAGAAATTGCATCTCTCTTAATTGCTATATTTGCCTGTGAAATATTAACAAATTTACTTGGGGGGGCTTTTACTGAAAAAAATAAATAAAGGGAGTTCATTATGTACCATGAACCTGCTTAAATATTCATCATGTTGTTAATGAACCACATTCATTTTTAAAATGTGCAATCTGAGATGGCATCGAACATGATTTGATAATAATATAATTTGCTTATAATGGTAGAAGGGACGAGAACACTGAAAATAATTATATCTCTAAACATTCGACATGGTTTCCTCCTGGCTAACGAGCAGCTGTTTTTCATTAGCTGTAACATTATATCCGTAGCCGATCAACCTGGCACAGCTGGGAACATCGAGAAGAACTCAATGAGCTCAAGGTAGCTGAAATATCCCAACAATCATGGAAGAAGGTGTTGGGATATATATTTGTGGGGTTTGTGTGTCAATATTCCATCCAGAGCTAAGCAAAATATCTTCTTTAAGTGCTGTCAGCACTTAAATAGCAGCTCCTAGGTTGGGCCACCTTTTTTCCCACCAAATGTCCCAGAGCAACACTATGCCTGGACATCTGAGTGTGTAGATAGCAGCTGTTATTATATACTACTGTGGCCAAGAAGCAAACCCTAAGATAGGACTAAGCAGTTTGGAGCAGGCTTTATTCACAATGACCAGGGGCTCCATTGACCTCATGATGCAAGGAATGATTTTAGCAAAATCCCCTCCCTTCACCACTGTATTTGCAGACTGCTAAATGTGTATGTGTGTGTGTATTTAATTTTTTTCAAAATTCCTCCTGCTGTTGCACAGAAGTTGCCAGAGAGAGGGCGGGAAATACTGTTTCCCACTCTTGCCATAGAATCATAGAATAGCAGGGTTGGAAGGGGCCTAAAAGGCCATTGAGTCCAACCCCCTGCTCAGTGCAGGAATCCAAGTCAGAGCATCCCTGACAGGTGGCTGTCCAGCCTCGTCTTGAACGCCTCCAGTGTGGGAGAGCCCACCACCTCCCTAGGTCATTGGTTCCATTGTCGTATTGCTCTAACGGTCAGGAAGTTTCCTGATGTTCAGCCAGGATCTGGCTTCCTGTCACTTGAGCCCATTATTCTGTGTCCTGCACTCTGGGGTGATGGAGAAGAGGTTCTGGCCTTTATTTATTTATTTATTTATTTATTTATTTATTTATTTCTATACCACCCAATAGCCAAAGCTCTCTGGGCGGTTCAAAAAAATTAAAACCAAACACACAATAAAACAATTTAAAATATATAGAATATTAAAACCACAATATAACAATACAATCACAATAAAATCTAGCAGCAGTGCAGGAGTTTAAAATACAGATTTAAAACAGCAAAGATAAAAATTTAGAAAGCTAAAATGCCTGGGAAAATAAAAAGGTCTTCACCTGGCGCCGAAAGGAATACAATGTAGGCGCCAGGCGAACCTCACTAGGGAGCTCATTCCAGAGCCGGGGTGCCACAACAGAAAAAGCCCTCCTCCTAGTAGCCACCTGCCTCACTTCCTTTGGCAGAGGCTCACGGAGAAGGGCCGCTGAGGATGATCTTAAGGTCCGGGCAGACACATATGGGAGGAGGCGATCCTTCAGGTAACCTGGCCCCAAGCCGTTAAGGGCTTTGAATGCCTTCCTCTCTGTGACAACCTTTCAAGTACTTTAAGAGTGCTATCATATCTCCCCTCAGTCTTCTCTTCTCAAGGCTAAACACTCCTTCACTCCCATTTGGCTTCATGATGGTGCCATCAGAGTGGGGGCAGAAAGCAGGAAGCAAGGTTTCCTGCCTGCATAGGAACAGAAATAATTTCAGGGGGGGAGGGAAGGAAGCACAACATGCAGCACAGTGGTGCAGTGGTACATTTTGGAATGCAGGCACTCATCACGACAGTCCCCATAGTCATGCCTCCAAAGAGAGGTCAAGAATGAAGGCAGCTCTGTTGATCTATATGAACAAACCAATTCTAGCAGTTTTTATCTCTAACAAGAGCAGGTCTTTTATAAAGCTATTCAGTTTGAATTGCCCATCCAAGACCAGGCAACCCAAAAATACTTTGCATCGCAACAGGAAAAGCTCACGCTTATGTATTGTTGGTGAGAAAATGCATCCCCACCCCCGCACCTACTGTGAGGATTGCAGCTAAGCTCAAGGGGAGCAGGGGATTCTGAGGGGTGTGGTAGATGCCATCAGCATCCCTGCTAGTCAAAAAATTCTGGTGTTGCTTCCTTGTGAGCCCTGACTGCATCACACCACCTGCTACCAGGTTCATCTGAAGATGTCAACAGTGTGCAGTTGCTGTGAAAAAGGCAAATTCCACGTTAGGCAGATTATGGCAGGAATCAAAAATGAAACTGCCATCATCATACTGCCCTTATACAAATCTGGTGCGGCCACACTTGGAGTATTGTGCTCAGTTCTGGTCACTGAACCTAAGAAGGGGATATTGTAGAGCTGGGGAAAGTGCAGAAAAGAGCTGCTAAAATGATCAGGGGGGGGGGTGGAGCAACTCCCCTATGAGGAAAGGTTACATCATCTGGGATTGTTTGGCTTAGAAAAAAGGCGAGTGAAGAGAGACGTGATAGAGGTGTACAAAAGTATGTCTGGTGTGGACAATGTGGATAGGGAGACATTTTTCTCCCTCTCCCATACTAATAGAAACGGGTCATTCCATGATGCTGATTGGTGGAAGATTCAGGACAGATAAAGGGAAGGACTCCTCACAGCACATAGTGAAACTATGGAACTCGCTACCACAAGACTGACCACCTTCACCTCCTCCTTCCCATACATCCAGGTACGTTCCTGGGCCTCGGCACAGGGGAAGGACGTGGTGATGGCAGCCTGCAGAATGGAGGTGACCATGGGCTCTGCTCAGACATTTGAGTCCACCAGTTTGGATGGCTTTAAAGGGGATTAGATAAATTCATGGAGGAGAAGGCTGTCAATGGCTACTAGTCCTGAGGGCTATGGGCTACCTCCAGTATCAGAGGCAGTATGCCTATGCACACCAGTTGCTGGTGAACATGGGTGGGAGGGTGCTGTTGCATTCATCTCCTACTCATGGTTTTCCCAAAGGCAGCTGGTTGGCCACTGTGTGAACAGAATGCTGGACCTCAACTGGATGGGCCTTGGTCTGATCCAGCATGGCTCTTCCTGTTTTCTGGTCAGATAAAAGAAGTGAAAACGTTGATTGGGAGTAGCAGTTTCAGGAAATCTTACTCTTCAGCCCATAGGGCACAAATTCAATCTATTTTTTAAGCACTTGTGACTCAGCTGTAGCTAAGATCTTACCCCAATTTCTGCATTTTTATTTTTATTTTTTATTTATTTTTTCCTATATAAGTGGATATATGGATCAGTAAAACTCTGCACCTAGGAAACTGTTGAAATGAGGGCAAAAGACCAGGTGATAGGATGGCCTGCCCTCACTGATAGGAATTCTGTGTGTGCGGGGAGGGGGACTCAACTGCACACCTAGATGCAGTGCCTTCTCAAGGACTGACGGGGCCAGCAGCAAAATCCTGTTTTGGGTGTCCCCCCTCCTATAATGGTAGGATTGTGCCACTCCTTAGGATTTATGGGGCGGGGCGGGGGTGGTGGTGAAGGGCTTACCTTGGTCATGTTAGTAATTCCTGATGGCAGCCATATTCCCCTCTACAATGTCCCAGAAGCTGAATTGCCTTCCAGGACATTGTGTGGATCAAACATGGCCACCTTAGGAGTAGTTGGCCATATTTTTGCAACACGATTTTTATTTATTTATTTATTTATTACATTTATTGATCGCCCATCTGGCTGGTCACCCAGCCACTCTGGGTGATGTACAACAATAGAACAGTTTAAAACAAAAAAATTCTACATTAAAAACAACATATTTCTAAAAATACCCTAACCCACCCCAAATGCCTGCCTGAACAACCACATTTTTAATGTGTGGCGGAAACTCATTAAAGAGGGGGCATGGTGGAGTTCCCTAGTGAGGGAGTTCCACAGAGTGGGGGCCACCACAGAGAAGGCCCTTTCCCTCATCCTCACCAGCCTAGCTGTCCTGGCTGATGGGACAGAGGGAAGGCCATCGAAGGCTGATCTTGTTAAGCAGCCTGTCTGGTGTTGCCCTGGACATTGACTCAACTAGTGATGAACAGACTCACCTCAGTCCAGTTTCACCGGCCTCTCAACAAAAGGGTTGGCCTTAGGGGTGGACAAGCTAGGCAATTGCCCAGGGTGCCAAGCTGAGGGGGCAAAAAGAAGAGCTGGTGGGGGCAAAACTTTATGTGAAATGGCAGCTTGCTAAAGGGATGGGCGGCTGCCAGGTGCTCGTGGACCATAATAATAGGTAAATAAACAGAATAAACGGTGAATTCTCCCAATGGAGGGAAGAAAATAGTGGGGTCCCACAGATATCTGTATTAGGACCAATGTTTCTCAAAAGGTTCAGAAATGATCTGGAATTAGGAGTGAGTGAGCAGTGAAGTGGCCACGTTTGCGGATGATGACACCAAATTATATAGGGTGGTTAAAACAAAAAGGGATTGTAAAGCGCTCCAAAAGGCTCTGTCCAAACTGGGAGTATGGGCATCTAAATGGCAAATGCAGTTCAATGTAAGCAAGTGTAAAGTGATTCACATTGGGGGAAAAAAAATCCCAACTTCAAGTATAGCCTGATGGGATCTGAGCTAATGGTGACTGAGGAGGAAAGAGATCTTGGGGTTGTGCTGGACAACTCAGTGAAGATGCCAAGCCAGTGTGTAGCCTCTGTAAAAAAGGCAAACTCCGTGTTTGGCATAATTAGAAAAGGAAATGGGAATAAAACTGCCATCATACTGCCCCTATACAAATCTACTGTGTGGCCACACTTGGAATATTGTGTACAGTTCTGGTAACCACACCTAAAAATTATATTGCAGAGCTGGAAAAACTGCAGAAAAGGGCAATGATCAAGGGGCTGGAACATCTCCCCTATGAGAGAAGGTTACAACACCTGTGATTGTTTAGCTTGGAAAAAAGGATGGTAAGGAAAGACATGAGGGAGGTCTACAGAATTATGCATGGTGTGGAGAAGGTGGATAAAGGTAAAGGTGTCCCCAACCAGTTGTGTCCGACTCTGGGGTGTGGCACTCATCTCCATTTCTAAGCTGAAGAGCCAGCGCTGTCCGAAGACGCTTCCGTGGTCATGTGGCCAGCATGATTGAACACCGAGGTGCACGGAACGCTGTTACCTTTCCCGCCGAAGCGGTAGGGATGTACAAAAGTCACTTATCTATTCGCGGATTATGTTGATGTTGGGGGGGAGGCGTTCCATCCCTCCCCCCGGAATCCTCGCCGGCCGCCTCCGCTCCGCGATAGGCTACATAAATGTTTATGTAGCCTATGATGTCTGACTAAAAAAAAACAACAACGTGCGTACGCAAATGGCGGCGGCCACAGCCGCCGCCACTTGCATTCCTTATTTTGGCACGTCTTAGTCTACGTCAAGATTTATGTAGACTAAGACGGCGAAAATAAGGGGAACGCAAATAGCGTAGCATCCTATGCTATTTGCGTTCCCCTTATTTTCGCCGTCTTAGTCTATATAAATCTTGACGTAGACTAAGATGTGCCAAAATAAGGAACGCAAATGGTGGCGGCCATGGCTGCCGCCATTTGCGTATGTGCATTGTTGTTGGGTTTTTTAGTCAGATGTGATAGGCTACGTAAACATTTACGTAGCCTATCATGTTTTGTTTTGTTTTTTAATCCTAGCCATGATAGGCTACGTAAATCTTTACGTAGCCTATCACGTCTTTTTTTTTTTAACTGGAAATGGCGGCGGCAGCCGCCCGGAAGACCAGCCACCACAGCTGTCGCTGCCGAACCGCCGCTGGAGCCGCCGCCGCCCGGGAGATCCAGCCCAGGTAAGTCTCGTCCCGGGGGGGCGGGGGGGGCAGGCCGTTCCGCCGCCGATTTCAGGGGGCCGAATGCACTGGCATTCGGCCTCCCCGAGATCCATGGCGGAATTCTCTGACATCCCTACGAAGCGGTACCTATTTATCTACTTGCAATTTCTTGCTTTCGAACTGCTAGGTTGGCAGAAGCTGGGACTGAAGACAGGAGCTCACTCCGTCACGCGGCACTTGGGTCTCGAACTGCTATCCTTCTGGTCTGCAGTTCAGCATCTTAACCACTAAGCCACCGCGGCCCCAAGGTGGATAAGGAGACATTTTTCTCCCTCTCTAAAATACTAGAACCTGGAGTCATCCTATGAAGCTGATTGGTGGGAGATTCAGGACAGAGAAAAGGAAGGGCTTCTTCACACAGCACATAGTTAAACTATGGAATTTGCTACCACAGGATGTAGTGAGGGCCACCAATTTGGATGGCTTTAAAAGGGGGTTGGACAAATTCCTGGAGGAAAAAGCTATCAATGGCTACTAGTCCTGATGGCTGTGTGCTACCTCCAGTACCAGAGGCAGTGAGCCTATGTACACCAGTTGCTGGGGAACATGGGTGGGAGGCTGCTGTTGCACTCATGCCCTGCTTGTGGGTTCACAGTTGACAGCTGGTTGGCCCCTGTGTGAACAGAATGCTGCACTAGATGTACTCTTGGCCTCATCCAGCAGAGCTCATCTTATGTTCTTTTGTTCTTATGGCCATTTGGCAAGCAGGTCTGGTAAGTGGAAGCATCTTGGTGAATGAGGTCTGTGAGGCTGAAGGGGGGGGGATGGGGGGACTCCATCCCCTTCTCAGACTCCTGCAACATCCCTAGTCTCAACTTCTGGGGCATTATTGAAAACAGAGATGGCAGCTGCTCAGAGCTTAAGAGTATTTTTTTTAAAAAAAAATGTTCAACAACAACAACAACAACCCAGAGGACCTAGATAGTCCTGGCAACTTCCACAGGATGTGCATGACGGCACACAGGCTGTTCACATATCTTGCAACTAAGCACACGCCCTACCACCAGTCATAATGGCAGACAGACACCTTGCTGCTGCTGCTGTTGTTTTCATAAAAGAGAAAAGGGCTCCAAAACCTAATTCCTCATTAATATTTATTTATTTGAGGATTTATATCTGCCTTTTGTTTCAAATGAATTCTGCAAGAGGAGAACAATATTAAAACCCAAAAGATATGTAATAAAACATCCAAGGCAAAACACAAACTGAATCAGCCACATTATTTTAACAGCAGGGAGAATAAAAACCTCATTGTGCATGGTGGTTCAAAGCCAACTTTAAAAGAAGATGCCTTTTATAGCCTGTGTCACAGACCAGCAATGCCCTGCTCTGTGAGTGGAAGGGAGTATAGGCTAAAGAGTGTGCTGCTCCCCTTTTTGCACTTCCCTTCCTGTGGTCTTTTTCTTCCTCCAGATGAAAATCTATTTTCCTCCTCTGGCTGCCTCCACCAAACCAGCCTTAAAACTCTGTGGGTGTCTGTCAAGTACCCACTTTCAGGTAGTGTGGGGATTGGCTCTTAGGCCCAACAACAACAAAGTTTTGAACAACAAGGTATACATCTTTACTCAAAAAATGTTAACTGGAAAAAGTTTTAACATTGTAATGGATACATACATGCAACACAATAAAAACTATAAGACCAATAGAGTAATAAAATAAGCAATGATAAATGCATCCAGCTAACCTAGCTAGACTGTGTCCCTATTTTATCCAAGTCCGTTCTGAGCAACATCTCATAGTCATGGTTCCAACATTCTCTTAACCACTTCTCCAGTTCCATCAAATCTCTTTCCTTCCTCTAGGGCTCTTGATTTCTTTCTGTGTTCTGTCTCCCTGATTTTCTCTTCTGATCTTTCTGAGCCTCCTCTCTCTGGAGCCTCAGGCATTTATGTTTTGAAAATACCTTGTTCTCTCCTTCTCCAACCAACAGGAGGGTAGTTTCCTGTACACTTTTGCCCTAAATTCCTGTCTATGACCTCCTGTTGAACTTCCTGAAAATCCTCATTATTTTCCCTTTGCAAAGACATTCTTTCTGACTCCAGCAATGCAAGTAAAACCTTCTGCAGCCTTCATTAACTTATCTGACCTCCTGCTGAACCTCCTGCATACCTCTTTATCTCTTCTTCCTCCTCCTCCTCCTTCTGACACACTGGCTCCATGAACCTCCTTGCAAACATTTAGCTTGCTGATCTCATATCCTGATTCCAATAATATTTAACTAAACTTTAGACCTTTTGCCTAAACTGACCAACATATACCCAACAGATTTAACCCCATAATATCCAAAAAGCAAACCATATACAAAAATGGAAGATGTTCATTCACAGATAAAAAACAAAAAAAACCCCAAAAAACTCAACAACAAAAAACATAAATAAATATGGAGGGGGAAACGAGACCAAATCACTTCCCTCCCACCCACCCCCAAATGAAAACTTCCCTTGCACAAAAACTTCAGCACCTATCATTCAGTAATTGTACAAGTTTTCTTAGCTAGGGCCACCTCTATTCATATGCCATTTTCATAACAATTTCCCACAAAGAATATAGGGGGATAAGCATATTCTTTTTTTGGAAACCCCCGGATGGTAAAGGCTGCTCTTGCACAATGGTGGACACTGGGACAGTGTTCCTAGAATCAACATATTTGCACCATTTCTTTCTTAATGCAAATCCTTTCTGAATTTTAGACTAGTGCAATTTCAATATTTAATCCATTTTTTCCAGTGTCACATAATGGATTTCCACAGAAACCTGTTGGCCAAATCAAATTCACTTGTTGCGTATGCGCTCCAAGAGCACAGCGATTTTTTTTTAATGTTAAATGGAATTTAGTCTCTGATGTTTCTATGCATCTAGTATTTTGTATGCTGCATTGTGAATTTCTATAGCTTTGAGCATGACTGAAAGCTATAGAAATACTTGCAGCCTAGTGCTAAGCCAAATGTACTCAAAAGTAGGCACGTTGAAGTAAGTCCCATTACTGCCACATAAGTATGGTTAGGACTGCACCCTCTGTCATTCTCTCACATAGATATTTAGTCTATTGTTACGCTGCATCATTGGATTTGTAGTCTTAAAATTGCACAATAACTCAAGATCCCTTCTTACATTTTATTTGTACCATGGGAGAATCTCCCTCTCACTCCAAAAACTGACTGTGTGGGTGAGGATGTCATGCTGTAGCTCCTCCCTATGCCAGCAACAGCCCTAGTTTGGGAACTAATTCTGTAAATGTTAGAAATGCCAGCAATAACACCAGCACAATTTGACCGGCGTTATATCTCCCACTTCTGTACATGCATCCTGGAAGAAAATCTTTGCATAATTTTGCTCTTGCCACACAATAAATGGTATTTTTTCTGGTTGATTAAACACAGCACCTGTCTTAGCAGCTGTTTATTAACCAGCACACTCTGAAGCAGGAGGCATTATCATGTTCATTTGCTACGCTAAAGGAAGCTGTTTGCCGGGATAGCTTAGCACACCAGAATCATGCTGAAATTTTGTAACCCGTAAAAGACCAAGGAGTTAGCAAAATGATTTGTTTTGTTATTCTAATTGGCTGCTGAAGTGCAAGGATTCCAATGAGCTGCGTGGGCAGACCCTTTCATGATAAAAGAGAAAGAAGCTGCTGCAAAAGGGAGCTAAGAGAAAGGAGTGCTCTATATTCAACAGCAGAATCATTATTTACATTGGGGGGGGGGAGAATGTGGATTTTGGTAGAGACATGAATCCCTGCTATGAAGAATGGCTTGAAGAATGTTCAAAAATGGCTGGGTGTCAAACAGTAGAAATATTTCAGGGGAAAACGACAGAGAATGGAACTCAGTTGTCTCCCCTGGATGAGTTGTTGTTGTTGTTGTTCAGTCGTTCAGTCGTGTCCGACTCTTCGTGACCCCGTGGAATGTCAGGACAGCCTTACTGGATCAAACCAAAGAGCCATCCAGTCCTGTGTGTTGTTTTCAACACTGGCTAGCTGCAGGGTCATAAGTTGGGAAATGAAGGAGCTCTCCAACCATTTCCTCCATCACATTGTAGCATGACTGGGAACACCTTAGCGAGGGCTGTGCATACAGACGATCTTGGTAGTTCAAGTCAAAAGAGGGCATGGAACACGTTGAGGGTCCTTTCCAACAGTGCCCCACACAAGTTGATTTTCCTCTATATAACTTGATGTTATGGGAGGGACCACAGCTCAACGGTAAAGTCCATTTTCCACATGCAGAAGGTGCCAAGCTCAGTCCCTGCCATCTCCAGTTAAAAGGATCAAGTGGCAAATGAGCAGGGTACTGCAGGGCTCAGTCCTGGGCCTGGTGCTCTTCAACATTTTTATTAATGACTTGGAGGACGAGGTGCAGGGAATGCTGATCAAATTTGCAGATGACACAAAATTGGGCGGGATAGCTAATACTTTGGAAGACAGAAACAAAATTCAAAGTGGTCTTGATAGGCTGGAGCATTGGGCAGAAAACAACAGAATGACATTGAATAGGGATAAATGCCAAGTTCTGCATCTAGGAAAAAGAAACCAAAGGCACGGTTACAAGATGGGGGATACGTTGCTCAGCAACACTACAAGCGAAAAAGATCTTGGAATTGTTGTAGATCACAAGTAGGGATGTCAGAGAATTTCATCACGGACTCCAGTGAGGCCGGATTCTTTAGAATCTGGCCCCCCAGAATCCATGGCAGAATGTCCTCCCCCCCCCCGCCACCCCGTGGAATCCCCCCGGGACGGAGCTTACCTGGCGGCTGATGCAGCGGCAGTTGCTCCAGAGGCAGCAGCGGCAGCTCCGGTAGCGGATGTGGCAGCAGCGGCTCTGGCTGGTCTCCCAGCTGCTGCCAGGCTGCTGCGGCTGCAAATGGCGGCCGTCATAGCGGCCGCCATTTGCGTCCTTGCAGTCAGCCATGATAAGCTACGCATGTATTTACGTAGCCTATCACAGCAAAGGCAGGCACGCAAATGGTGGCCGCTACACCATTTGCATGGCTGCTTTTACCATGATAGGCTACATAAATACTTACGTAGCCTATCACAGCAAAGAGCAGGGGCGGAAATGGCGTAGCGGCTGCCATTTGCATCCCTGCTCTTTGCCTTGATAGGCTACGTAAATACTTACGTAGCCTATCACAGCTGACTGCAAGGACACAAATGGCGGCCGTTACAATGGCCACTATTTGCGGCTGCAGCAGCCCAGCTGTGGCTGGAACTTCAGCTTCAGCCGCCCCCGGCCAGCAGCTTCGCAGAGCCGCCGCGGAGCCGGCTGGGGAGGATTCCAGGGGGGAGGGATGGAGCACCTCCCCACCACCACGGATTGCCCAGCACAGAGCCAGGTAAGATTTTCGTACATCCCTAATCACAAGCTGAATATGAACCAGCAATGTGATGGGGCTGCAAACAAAGCAAATGCTGTTATGGGCTGCATTCATAGAAGCATAGCTTCCAAATCCCGGGAAGTCCTAGTTCCCCTCTACTCAGTGCTGGTTAGGCCTCATCTGGAGTACTATGTCCAGTTCTGGGCACCGCACTTTAAGAAGGATGCAGACCAACCGGAGAGGGTTCAGAGGAGGGCAACAAAGATGATCAGGGGACTGGAACCCTATGAGGAGAGACTGAAGGACCTGGGCATGTTTAGCATTGAGATGAGAAGACTGAGGGGAGATATGATAGCGCTCTTCAAGTACTTGCAAGGTTGTCACAGAGAGGAAGGCCAGGGTCTCTTCTTGATCATCCCAGAGTGCAGGACACGGAAGAATGGGCTCAAGTGACAGGAAGCCAGATTCTGGCTGAACATCAGGAGAACCTTCCTGACTGTTAGAGCAATATGACAATGGAACCAATGACCGAGGGAGGTGGTGTGCTCTCCCACACTGGAGGCATTCAAGACGAGGCTGGACAGCCATCTGTCAGGGATGCTTTGACTTAGATTCCTGCATTGAACAGGGGGTTGGACTCAGTGGCCTTGTAGGCCCCTTCCAACCCTACTATTCTATGATTCTATGACCCAGATATTCTCTGGCTGAGACCCTGGACAGCAGTCCAGTGTAGACAGTCCTGGGCTAGATGAACAGCTTCTATTACAAAACACAGGTCAGTTTTTAAAGACAGTGGTGCTAAGTCAACAGCAGACCAATCCTTTCGGCATCAACAGCATCCGGCCCAAAATAGTTCTTACAACAAACAAGTCCTCATTCCTACTATTGCTTACAAATGATACCATTTTTATTTTTATTTTTTTAAGTGAGCTGCCAAAGTGACTTTCTTGGCTGCATGGAATTTTTGGCCATGGATGGTCAAACAGGTAACCATATTTATCTGATCAATTCTCCAGTGTTCCAAATCCAGACATAAGTTAATTCTTATAACCACTGCATATTATTCATTTGCATAAGAGGTGGTAGGGTCATAGTTCAGTGGCAGAGTACATGCTTTGCATGCAGAATGTCCCAGGTTTAGGGATGTGAGAAGGGGCAGAGGTCAAGCTTGTCGAAGTTCTCCACATTCCACCTCGAAGCTCATTCCATCTTGTTTCCCTATCAGATTACGATCTGGGGGGGGGTCTTTCTTCATTTCACATGAAAATCCGTGCTTCTTCTCTTTGTGTGTATCTTTCCAAACATATACATCAATTGTGCATCTCTTTGAAATCTGCACATTCTTTTCCCATTGATGAATGCATGTTTGTGTGCATTTTTCCAAAATACATGTTTTTCCATGCACATCTTTTAAAAGTAGCATGCATGCTGTCAAACACATTATATTTTTGTCATTGAATCACATTGCATGTTTGGAAATGTACGGACTTCAACAGCACTTAGTTTTGAAGTCCTTGTTCTGCCCAGGAGGAGGTGCAAACTGGGTAAATCCTGATAAAAAATGAACCAAAACGAATTTCTCATGTATTCAGTCCCTGGCAGCTAGGGATGAACAGACCAATCTCCATCAGGGGTAGGGGGAGCTAAACGATCTCCCCCCCCCCCCCCGCAGCTTGTGCAGCCCGGACCTGCTCAGTGAGCCTCCCGGCTCATCCTGTTCACCCTCTGAGACACACAAGCCGCCCTCCTCTCAGCACCAAGGACTCCGGCAGTCAAGCCCTTCTGCTTTATGCGCACAGAGGCTCAACTGACGAGCCCTCGGTGCAGCCAGCCCCCAGCGCTCTCTCCCTGGCCTCCTCTTGAGTGTGAATTTGTCCCGGAGGTGGGTTCATCAACAGCTGACATGGGGAGGAAGGTCTTGGCAGCACCCCAGCTCTCCTGCCCTGGCCTTCTCTAGAGGAGGCCAGAATGAGAGCACTGGGGTGCTGCCAAGACCCTTCCTCCCCACGCCAGCTGTTAAGGAAGCTCTTGACAGCCAGTGGGGGCAGGACAGATCCCGGTGCTGCCAGCCCCCAGCGTTCTTACCCTGGCCCCCTTTCCAGGTGCCAAAGTTCTACCAGCCGTTCGCAGAGCTCCGGGTGCTTGGGGGCTGGGTCCATCAGCACCCCAGGTGTCACGTTTCCCTTGGGCCCCCCCCTTTCCTGATGCACTCACGCACACAGACAGAGAGGCTTCAGTCTCAGGCCTTTAATTCATTATCAACAGGTTCATTACAGATGCAAATCCTCGAAGACTCTCAGGCCACAAAGGGATGCCTCCAGGGGATTCAAATGGGAACACCGACGTTGTCTGCAGATGGAAGTGAGGCTTGCTGGCTAGACTAACTTAGGGAGGGATGTCCCGCCCTTCCAGTGATGCTTCCCTACATCGCCTCTCACGCATCACTAACCGGGTCGACCGTCTGAGCTCCACCCCTGACGTTTCCCTCTTAGCTCTGCGCCACAGTCTACCATCCCTTAGGTCACAGCCCCCACTCTCCTCCTCCTCCTCCTCCTCCCAGCTTCTCACAGAAGGGGGCAATGGGGGGGACTCCAGGTCCAGCCATCTGGTAGTTAGTAACCTGAGAAGCACTACCCATATCTGAACTAGCTTGGGAAAATGCATCCCACAGTTCTGGCAGTTCCTCTTAGGGATGGCGGAGAATTCCACCACGGATTTCAGTAAGACCAAATGCACTGGCATTCGGCCCCCCAAAATCCATGGCGGAACGGCCCACCCCCCGCCCCCCCGCGGATCCCCCCCAGGACGAGACTTACCTGGGGTGGATGTTCCGGACTGCAGAGGCTCCAGCGGCAGCGGTGGCAGCGGCAGCTGGTCTTTCCACCGGCTGCCGCAGCCACCATTTGCAGTCTTTCTTTTTACCTAGACATGATAGGCTACGTAAAGACTTACATAGTCTATCACATCTGGGTTAAAAAAAAAAAAAATGGCATACGCAAATGGCAGTGGCTACGGTGGCCACCATTTGTGTGCCCTATTTTTCGGCGATTTATCTTACGTAAATATTTACGTAAGATAAAACGGCGAAAAAAAGGGGAATGCAAATAGCGCCCACTATGCCACCGTAGCTGCCATTTCCATACGCTGGGGTTTTTTTATTTTTTGTCTTACCCAGCCATGATAGGCTACGTAAATTCTTACGTACCCTATCACGGCTGCAAGCCAAGACAGCAATGGCGGTGGCAGCAGCCCAGCTGCAGCCAGCCAGGAGACCAGGCACCGGAGCCGCTGGAGCCGCCGCCAGAACCGCCGCTACCGCCGCCGGAACCACCAGCCATCAAGGATTCCAGGGGGGAGGAATACCTGTCAAGTATTCTGGGGGGAGGGACGGAGCGCCTCCCCCCCACCGCAAAAGATTCCGCGAAAAGGTGAGTTTTGTACATCCCTAGTTCCTCTTCTGAATCTGAGCTTCTAACTATCTCCCTGCGCTCAGAATCAGTCCTGAAACCAGGGCTCAGCGATTGTCTGGGAGGCTCAGGGTGGGGAGAGTCCCCCAGACTCCACCCCCCTTTTGGACTCCCGCACCATCCCTACTAGCATCTCCAGGTCAGGCTGGAAAGGACCCCTGTAGGGATGGCAGAGAATTCCGCCATGGATTCCAGTGAGGCCGGATTCTAAAGAATCCCCGGAATTCCCCCTGAAATCCATGGCAGAACGGCCTCCTGCCCCCCCCCCCGCAGAATCCCCTGGGATGGAACTTACCTGGGGCGGATGCGACGGAGGTGGTGGAGGCGGCGGCGGTTCCGCTGGCGGCAGCTCCGGAGATGGTGGCTGGTCTCCTGGCCAGCCGCGGCCAGGCTGCTGCGGCAGCCATTCCCATCCTTGCAGCTGTGATAGGCTACGTAAGAATTTACGTAGCCTATCACGGTTAACACTCCCCCCCAAAAAAAACCAGCATACACAAATGGCAGCAGCTATGGCCATTATAGCCACCCACTATGCTATTTGCGGTTCCCTTTTTTTTCCCGCCGTAATTGCCTACATAAATATTTTAGGGATGGCGGAGAATTTCTCCACGAATCTTCGGGAGGCCGAATGCCAACGCATTCGGCCCCCCGAAATTGGTGGGGAAATTCTCCGCCGGCCCCCTGCCCCCCCATCCCATGGTAAGATGGGACTTACCATGGCGGAATGTCCCTCTCGGCGGTGGGTCCCGGCGACGGTTCGGCGGCGGTTCAGCGGGGGCGGGGGCAGCGGCCGTTCTGCCGACTGGCTGTCGCCGCCGCCATTGCAAAAAAAAAAAGTAAAGTAAAAAAAAACAAAAACACCCGTGATAGGCTACGTAACAATTTACGTAGCCTATCATGGCTAGATTTCCAAAGTCAGCCGTGATAGGCTACGTAAATCGTCACGTAGCCTATCACGGCTGACTATGGAAAAAAAAAAAAGCGCGTACGCAAATGGCGGCAGCCCATGGGTGCCGCCATTTGCGTTCCTTATTTTGGCACATCTAGTCTACGTAAATATTTACGTAGACTACGGCGAAAATAAGGGAACGCTATTTGCGTTGCCCTTATTTTCGCCGTAGTCTACATAAATCTTTACGTAGACTAGACGTGTCAAAATAAAGAACGCAAATGGCGGTCCCCATGAGAGCTGCCATTTGCGTATGCATTTTTTTTTTCAAAGTCACCCGTGATAGGCTACGTGATGATTTACGTAGCCTATCACGGCTGACTTTGGAAATCTAGCCATGATAGGCTACGTAAATTGTTATCAAGACTTGATAACTTTGTGGTTATCAAGATTAGAGGCAATGACATGTACCTCTGAATGCTGGGGGAAACAGCAAAGCATGTTTCTTGCATCCCACTCTGCCTGTATGCTTTCTAGGAGCATTTATCTGGCCACTGTTGGAGACAGATTATTGGACGTGATGGACCTCTGGTTTGATGTAGGGATGGACGAAAGTCCCTTACCTGTCCTCAAAGCTTGCTTCGCGGTGGGGGGGAGGCGCTTCGCTTCTCCCCCCGAAGTTCATGCGAGGGGGGGGAGGTGCCCCGCCTCGCCCAGCCGAAATTCAGGCCTGGCGGGAGGCGCCCCATCCCTCGCCGGCGAAATTCAGGCCAGGTAGAAGCGCCCCATCTACCCGGCCGCGAAAAAAAAAAAAACCACCCCCGTGATAGGCTACGTAACGATTAACGTAGCCTATCATGGCTAGATTTCCAAAGTCAGCCGTGATAGGCTACGTAAATCGTTACGTAACCTATCACGGGTGACTTTGGGGAAAAAAAAAAAGCACGTACTCATATGGCGGCCCCCATAAGGAGCTGCCATTTGCGTTCCTTATTTGGTCCCTGTAGTCTACGTAAAGATTTACGTAGACTACGAAAATAAGGGCAACGCAAATAGCATTCCCTTATTTTCGCCATAGTCTACTTAAATCTTTACGTAGACTACCGGGACCAAATAACGCAAATGGCGGCTCCCTATGGGGGCCACCATTTGTGTACGCACTTTTTTTTTTTTCAAAGTCACCCGTGATAGGCTACGTGACGAGTAACGTAGCCTATCACGGCTGACTTTGGAGATCTAGCCGTGATAGGCTATGTTAATCGTTACGTAGCCTATCACGGGTGTATTTTTTTTTTTTACTGCACTTGTAATGGCGGCGGCAGCCGGTCGAAAGACCGGCTGCCGCCCCTGCCCCTGCCCCTGACGAAGACCCGATGAACCGCCGCCGGGACCCGCCGCCGGGAGGGACATTCGTGAAAGGTAAGTCCCATCCCGGGGGGGGAGGGGGGCGGAGAATTTCACCGCCAATTTCGGGGGGCCGAATGCGTTGGCACTCAGCCCCCCAAAGTTTCGGGGAGAAATTCTCCCCCATCCCTAGTTTGATGATGCCAGAGGTACAGCACCCTGAAGTGCTGAGGCTGAGCTGCAGATGTCCTAACACTGTTTAAAGTCCAGTGAATCAAGTTTCCAATTTCCATGCAATCAGAAAAACTGAAAGTAACCTGGAACTAGAGTTGCCACTGAGTTCCACCTAAAGGGAAAACTCACCATGAGGCTGCTTCTTGGCTGCCATATTCAAGGGATTTACAAGGAAGCAAGATGTTTCAGTGAGTCCAATGACATTTCTTGTGGGCTGTTTGGCACATCCAAGCTGGACTTTGCCACCTTTGCTGGGTTTGCAATGCAGCACCCATGCCAGTTGGCAAATGGAGGGCTCTGGGGGTTATGATAGTCTATGCTCATTATGCTGGCATAACCCAATTCATAGGATTAGGCTGTTGATATATATAATATATATTGGTTGCATTTCCCTTATGAATACATCAAGAAGAGGCCTCCATTTAAAATGAAATCAAAGTTGAATTTGTCTGGGATTCAACTCCCCAAATTGATTTAGCAAGATGTTGGAAGGCCTCATAAATATTGACACGTTTCCTTTCACTCCCTCCCCCCCCCCACCTCTCTTTCTTTCCAAGGACTTATAACTCTCTGCTTTGAGCATAGCTCAATAATGCCTCCATGTGTTCTGACACAGGGAAGAGTGAGAGATTTCGTTGTCTTCTTCCTTTCCCCCGCTCCTCGGTTCTCAGATTGCCGTGACATATGGAAACTTTTAATTACCATGTTGGACTACCTCGCTGATCGTTTCTCCTGGAATACTCACAAAGCCACTTTGTGGTGATGAAAAATTAAAGGCTCGGGACATTCACTCCTTCTGCTGTATTTCGCACTGTGGGCACCAGAGACCCTCTAATTCCACCTAGGCTGCCTTTCCCAAAGAAAGGCTTTTGATAGGACGTGCGAGAATTGAGTACACCAAAATTACGAGGTGGCTCCTTGAACTGTTTCTATTTGCTTCATAGGTTTCCTACCCAGGAAGATACAAATTAAATTAACCCAGAGGATTAAAAAAAATACAGCAAATGCTAATTGCTGCAGGAAAGGAGGGTAGGTGGAGGGAGAACAGACTTGCTTTTGAAGCTTAATTGAGTTTCATTTCGCACTGTTCGAGAAGGTGTAAAATGCATTAATTAAATACAATGGTTGATAAAGCTAAGAACAAAGCTAGGGTTATAGGGTAGTATCCAATGGTAGTCCTATGTAGAGTAGACCCATTAAAATGAGTGAAATTAGTCATGACTAACATTGGCTACTACCCATTGTTGCACCTAGTCTGCTTTTGGTTTTTCTTCATGGTGGCTGGTGAGTTCTGGAGTGGTTAAGGCTGCAACTTTTAACCTCCCTCCCTTCCCCACACCACACCAGGACTAGTACAGAAGAAAGAGTGCCTTTAAGCATGTACAAAGTGTCATGGCCTTCCCAAGAGAAACACCAGCCATTCTCTCCATATCCGTGGCTTAAGGGGATAGCTTCTAGATGAGAAGGCATGACCTGGAGTTCCAGGCAATACTGGGCATAACTGGAAATGGAGGGGGAGATGCAGCACAGGACAGCTTACTGTATTCCTCCTGACTAAGAGGGCAATCCTACAGTCCCTGGGAGGGTGTCTGAGGGACCGTAGGATAGGGTGAATTCTCCCCACCCCATCCCACCCCACCGCACTGAGGCTGTAGGCAGAGCTACGACCTTGGTGGTGGTGGGAATCCCTGCTTGGATTTCCTCCCATTCTCCCACCTGCCACAGAAAGCTCAGTGGCAACTCCTCTTCTGAAGTTGCAACATTAGATGGGGAGGGGATCAAAAGGGGCAGGCTGGTGGGCAGAGTGGGGAGAGGAGAGGAGAGACCTTAAATCGAATGGATCCACAAGTCTCTTGGCTCCTATCCCTGTGACACAGGTAGACAGGCTCAAAGTATCTAGAGTGAAATGCAGGTAAGGAGGACTGGGGGGGCAAAATAAATAAGAGCCTGGCAGGGCATTGGAAGCTCGGGTGCTTCTGATCTCAGGTTTCCATCTAGCAGGGAACAGTGCAGTAGGACTGCACCCTAAGTCAGAAATGGAAGTGTTTTTCGAACAGGCGTGCAGAGCCCACTCTAGTGCCACAATAATTGATATCTCTCAGATGGGCAACCAATATGAGATGAAGCTTCTACATGGAGGAGTCTTTTATGCTTACAATGCACAGGCAACAAGCCCCCTCCGCTGCCCCCCCACACACACACACACAAGCTTCCATTCATCTGTGCCTGTAGAGAGCCATAACGTCCCTTTGCTGATGAGTTTCTGTAAAGTAATTGACATGTGGACGGGCCTCCTTTGAACTCCCAACTTACCTGCCATATCTACCAGAAATCGCCATGATGGATGTCCTGGTTGCCATTGCCGCTTACTTCTTTCCAACCCCATGAAGCTGAGTGCCATTAAAGGCAGCTGCTGATTGAGAAGCTACCAAATAAATTTAGAAAGTGCCCTCCTGGGCAGCCATCTGACGAAGCTGAATTGGAAAGCTAATGACCCCTCACTGTATACATTGGGTAAAATATGGCCTTTCTCTCTTTCGGCATGCTGAGTTGACTTTGCAGGGAAGTAAAGAGGGCAACTCCTTTGCTTTACCACAGGCCTATGCTGCTAGGTACACACTAGAAAAGCAGTTTAGAACAAAGCAAAATATGTTGACCTAATAACGGTGTATCTCCTCTAAAGCAATGCATTAGGCAGCACTGATCAGATAGACTAGCGTTTCCTAACCAGGTGCATTCCAGATGTGTTGGGAGTGCGGCCCCTATTATCCCCAATCAGCATAACCAAAGGACAGGGATTATGGGAGTTGTAGTTCCAGCCCATAGGCTGCTGGCTAAATAGGGATGTGTGAATCAGCAGTGCTCAAGCTCGCTGGAGTTCTCCGAATTCCATCTTGGAGCTCATTCTGGCTCGAGTCTGTATCGAATTTCAAGCTTTGTGTGTGTGTGTGTTGTTCTTTTTGCACAAAGATCCAAGTGTATTTTTGTGCATATTTTTCCAAATGTACATGACAATTGGGTGCATCTTTGAAATGTATCTATTCTTCTCACATCGATTAAAGCATATTTGTGCACATTTTTCAAATGTACGCATGCTGTCAGATGTATTTCCTTGGCTCTGCAAATCACATCGCAAGCTCAGATGTGTATGGACTTTGACTGCAGATTGCTTCAGAGTCTGTGCTCGGTCAGGAAGATGAAAACTGGGTAAATCCTGATCAAAACTGAACTGAAACAAATTTCTCATGAATTCCTATTGCTAAACCTTCCCTCTGTTTTGCATTTTATCTCAAGAAGCTGCTGAAACAGATGGATCAAGATGAGAAATATAATTACGTTTTTAAAGCAAATCCATCTCCCCTGACATGTTCCCCACCTGCCAGCATGCTTCCAGTTTTACAATTTGAACGACTTATTGAGAGAAGTCATTTGGCAATATCTTTGCACACACATTCTACTTTTCTATGGACTTCTAAAGAAAAAGTCTACGCCCATCTTCTGCTGACTTCTCATCAGTGCTGGGAATCAGGTTGTCTGCCAGCTATATAGTAGCACATGCTATATTGACTGTAGTCTTCCCATCTGGGAAAGCTGTTGCTGTGGAAAGAAACCAAGTTATCTCTCTCCAAGGATGTGGGATTCAGTTCGCAATTTCACATTTGAATGCAAACTTACCTACATTTCAACAAGCACACGAAACGAAAACTCAGTTATCCTTTGGAGGAAAAAAAAAATAACCTCTCCTCAGGGGACGGGGCTTAAAAAGAAAGAAAAAACTGTCTCCAAGGATCATAGAATCATAGAATAGTAGGGTTGGAAGGGGCCTACAAGGTCATCGAGTCCAACCCCCTGCTCAAGGCAGGAATCCAAGTCAGAGCATCCCTGACAAGTGGCTGTCCAGCTTCATCTTGAATGCCTCCAGTGTGGGAGAGTCCACCACCTCCCCAGGTAATGGGTTCCATTGTCATATTGCTCTAACAGTCAGGAGGTTTTCCTGATGTTCAGCCGGTTCTGGCTTCTTGTAACTTGAGCCCATTATTCCATGTCCTGCACTCTGGGATGATCGAGAAGAGATCCTGGCCTTCCTCTCTGTGACAACTTTTCAAGTACTTGAAGAGCGCTACCCTATCTCCCCTCAGTCTTCTCTTCTCAAGGCTAAACATGCCCAATTCCTTCAGTCTCTCCTCATAGGTCTTTGTTTCCAGTCCCCTGATCATCTTTGTTGCCCTTCTCTGAACCCTCTCCAGTTTGTCTGTATCCTTCTTAAGATGTGGTGCCCAGAACTGGACACAGTACTCCAGATGAGACCTAACCAGTGCTGAGTAGAGGGGAACTAGTACATCCTGGGATTTGGAAGCTATGCTTCTATTCATGCAGCCCAAAGTAGCATTTGCCTTGTTTGCAGCCACATCACATTGTTGGCTCATATTCATCTTGTGATCTACAACAATTCCAAGATCCTTCTCGCTTGTAGTGTTGTTGAGCGACGTATCCCCCATCTTGTAACTGTGCATTTGGTTTCTTTTTCCTAGGTGCAGAACTTGGCATTTGTCCCTATTCAATGTCATTCTGTTGTTTTCTGCCCAGTACTCCAGTCTATCCAGATCACTTTGAATTTTGTTTCTGTCTTCCAAAGTATTAGCTATCCCGCCCAATTTTGTGTCATCTGCAAATTTGATCAGCATTCCCTGCACCTCCTCCTCCAAGTCATTAATACAAATGTTGAAGAGCACTGGGCCCAGGACTGAGCCCTGCGGTACCCCACTCATTGCCTCTCCCCAGTTTGAGAAGATCCCATTGATAAGCACTCTTTGAGTCAGATTCTGTAGCCAACTATGGATCCACCAGATCGTTGTTTCATCTAGCCCACTTTGAGCTAGTTTGCTCATCAGAAGATCATGGGCACTTATCAAAAGCTTTGCTGAAGTCGAGGTATATGATGTCCACAGTATTCCCACAGTCCACAAGGGAGGTTACTTGATCAAAAAATGAGATCAGATTCATCTGGCAGGACTTGTTCTTGACTAATCCATGTTGGCTTCGAGTAATCACTGCATTGTTTCAAGGTGCTTACAGATGGATTGCTTTATCATCTGCTCCAGAATTTTCCCAGGGACTGATGTCAGACTGACTGGTCTGTAGTTCCCAGGTTCCTCTTTTTTACCCTTTTTGAAGATAGGGACAACATTAGCCCTCCTCCAGTCATCTGGCACTTCACCTGTCCTCCATGTTTTCTCAAAGAGAATAGACAGTGGTTCTGAGGATCCCAATGGAGATCTTGTTTCCCCCCACACACTCACCCAGGGGAATAGGGTTATTCATTTATTTTTTTTCCAAAAGGTAACTGAGTTTTGTGTATGCATTTAAAAGTTCAAAATTAGGTTGCTGGAAAAGTGGGTAATGTTGGGGTAGCTGAAATTTTGCCATGCCAAAACAGGAGGGGGGAAGCTTGAATGCCACCTCCCAAATTGCCATGGGTCTGATCCGAATTGGGGCCACACACGCTTACACAGAGATAAATAAGCCAAGCATGCATAGCTCTGTTATGCATGATTTAGGGCTCAATCCTATGCATGTTTAGACAGAGAAAAGGCCTACAACTCCCAGCACACCCCAGCCAGCAATGCTAGCTGGGGCATGCTGGGAGTTGTAGGCCTTTTCTCTGTCTAAACATGCATAGGATTGCACCCTTAAAGAATGTCCAGTTTGGCCCTAATCTCCCATGAGACCACATGACATTGCATACTCTCATAAGCATTCATGTGGAGCTGTCATGCTGGAAGAGCGTCTCTGTAAAGCGTCCAGCAATTCTGCAAGCGCACGGGGCAATTTAAAGAAGACAAAATTAGAACTAAGACCCCCTCAGCAGCCTCCTACACTTAAAAAGCTAAGTGGAACCCTGTCCCCCTCCCCAAGAAGAAACTGATTCAAAATTGTCACCTCATCTTTTTCTGGAGTTTTATTTTGCTCATGAATTCCCAAAAATGGAAGAATCAAAATATTCAGACCAGCACTGCCTTGTTGTGGCGAAGGGGCTTGCGTAACTCAGTGAAGCCATAAGCTATGCCGTGCAGGGCCACCCAAGACAGACAGGTCATGGTGGAGAGTTCTGACAAAATGTGGTCCACTGGGGAAGGAAATGGCAACCCACTCCAGTATTCTTGCCATGAAAACCCCATGGAATGTATCTATGGTTTCCCCAGTAGTAATGTATGGCTGTGAGAGCTGGACTATAAGGAAGGGTGAGCACCGAAGAACTGATGCTTTCGAACTGTGGTGCTGGAGAAGACTCTTATGAGTCCCCTGGACTGCAAGGAGGTCAGATCAGTCCATCCTAAAGGAAATCAACCCTGAGTGCTCATTGGAAGGACAGATACTGAAGCTGAAGCTCAAATATTTTGGCCACCTAATGTGAAGAGAAAACTCCCTGGAAAAGACCCTGATGCTGGGAAAGATTAAAGGCAAAAGGAGAAGGGGACGGCAGAGGATGAGATGGTTAGATAGCATCACCGATGCAATGAATATGGACTTGAGCACACTCCGGGAGAGAGCGGAGGACAGGAAGGCCTGGTGTGCTATGGTCCATGGGGTCACGAAGAGTCGGACATGACTTAACGACTGAACAATGACAACAACCAGTAGGAATGGTGAACCCCCTAAAGTCTGATCTGGGGTGGGTCCACTGTGGGGGAATATGGGCCTTGGGCTCACCAGATTTCTCTAGAGTCCTGCACGCACCTACCAGATTTCACAGGCTGTATTTCCAGTTCTAAAAAGGCAAGATCCACAAATGGTGGCTGCCATTCGTGGACCTTGGGAAAATTACGGTGGTAAATTGGATAGTTTATGCCATTTGTGGCCATAAAGCACTTACATCTACATAAATTGCAGCTGTAAAAGGACTTTTACAGCTGCAATTTACATTGATGTAAGTGCTTTGTGGCTGCAAATGGTGTAAAATGCACAATCTATGGCCGTGATTTTCCCAAGGTTCACGAATGGCAGCCGCCATTCACGGACCTTGTCTGTTTGAAACCTGGAAGCCATCCTGCACAGAGTCTGGCAGGTGGGGAGGTAAGGGGATCCAGCCTGCTATGGACCCTGCAGGTCGGATTCTTCAGAATCCAGCCTTATTTGAGTCTGCAGTGGATTTTTCCAGCATCCTTGAGCACCAACCACTACCTTTTTCCTGACAGTCTCCTCAAGGTACAACATGGTCCGCTCCATGCTCAGAATAGCTATACTTATTGAATTTAGCCAGTGCAGATGGATGAGAATTTCGCTTCAGTTCACTTTCTTATTAGAATTTACCAAAATTTGCAAATTCTTTATAGTCAGGAGGATAGAAATAACTGGAGATTAAAAAGAAAAAAAAAGGAAGAAAACAAAACTGACATCCTCGCCTCCTTTTCAGCATCAGGCAAAGGCCTGCTTTAATTCCCCAGGCGTTTTACATTTTTAAGATTGCCATTTGATACGCTTTTACCTGAGAGTAAATCCCCTTCATCTCAGCAAAGATTATTTCTGAGTAGACGTGTAAGATTGCATTACAAATGTTAAAGCTCAGCTTTATGTTGTGGTTTTTCCATGTTTGTTTAGCTCTGAGTTACTTATTTACTCTTTGGGCTCCCTGTGTGAATTGATTATTGCCCAGATTTTAAATGATTCATTTTGATTTTATAGTTGTTGTACTTGCTGTTTTAATGATTTTCTGTTTTGTTGGACTTGTGATCTTTAATTTGTTTTTATCTTGCGTGTCACCCAGAGAACTGTTATTGTGGTGACTGGTAAATGGAACGAGTGACTAATAAATGGAATAAATTAATTGTTAAAGGATTTTTTTTTAATCCGGAGTGGCACCAAGGCATTACCAACCTCCGTTTTTTCTTCCTTTATTTCCATACTTCGTTCAGCCTGCTACACATGTGCATTGATTAAAGCATAGTGCATGGCTGCACCATGTTTCCAAATTTATTCTGTGCACACATGGTCCAGTAGTATGCATCAGTAGCTTTGGTGGGGGAATAGAAGATGCAACTGGAAAACTGCAGCAAAGAAGCATTGTCCTCACTCTGTCTTCAGCCTGAAGCCATGAGATGAAGCCAAATCATGAAGTCTTCTTCAAATGAGGGAAACATGTACTGGCCTCAGTCTGCAGTCAGCTGCAAAGAGAGACAATGACACCTGCCAGGTTCTTGGATGCCTGGAACTGCTCACTGAAACTGGTATTTTCTCCTTTTTCGTTTCTGGACACACACACCCTTTGCGGACAGTGTGGTGATGCTGGGGAGGCATCTCAGCTCAGCCTTAAAGTACGAACAGGAGTTGATGCATTTTTTTTCTTCTGCTGTGGGACGAGTACAGCTTCCCTTCACCCCTCAAAGGGCACACGTACTCATCTCTGAATCACTGACATCTGTTCTTTCTGTCCCTCTCCTTCCAAGGTTCAGGTAAGTTGCCCACCCTTTTTAATGATATGTCCAAGTGCCTTCCAAGTTTATGTGATTATGATCTGATCTGCTTAACTTGAGGCAGTTGAAGAAGAAGAAGAAGAAGAAGAAGAAGAAGAAGAAGAAGAAGAGAAGGAAGGAAGGAAGGAAGGAAGGAAGAAAGAAAGAAAGAAAGAAAGAAAGAAAGAAAGAAAGAAACTGATTGAGGGAGAGAGGGAGGGAGAGAGGTGTTTCCGAGACATCACTTATGTCAGCCAATCAGCGCTGTACACACAGTTGGCTTTTGCTGGCAATGAGCAAAACCAGTTTTTCCTGAGGTTGAACCTTCATGGAAAATTGTATATGTGATCAAAACACAGTGAGTGCAGTTCCACAGCAGCTTGATCAACCCTGTTTCATATAGCTATTACTCATCAATAATTTCTGCTAGCCCACCTGACTACCACAGGTATCATAGATAACCAGATCATTTATTTTTATAAGTCAGGCCTTGGTCTCCCCCTCTCCCCTCCCCCTCTCTCTGTCCTAAAGGCTCAGAGGCATTTAATCCCAGAGGGTGGTTTTGTTTATTCACACTGGTACAGGAAGGAAGAAGCACTCTGCCCATGCTCAAAGGCATTCTTGTCTTTGTTGAGCCCTCATGGGTTTCTGGACCAAGTCCTGTCATTACAGGGAGTTGGGGTGGGGATGAATATCCAGAACACTGGAAAATCTGTTTAGATGAACCTGTGTCATCATGCATGTCTGTATTAGCAGCTTCTTAACAAGTCTTTCAATTTTGTGCCTGTGGATGGGAACATGAACTTTATAACAAGGAATAATGAGTTGACCATTGTTAGTCTCAACTTTTTTAGGGTAGAAAAATAAAAAATCGAAATAGCTCCAAAGGAAAAACATTAAAGGAACACATTCAAAATAATTGTTTCCAATGGGATTATAGCATTGAGAGTGCCAAAGTAATAAAATGTTTTGTCCAGAAATGCCACTTAATTTTCTTTCTTTGGAATCACTCTTGGTACTAATATTTCCACAGGATACCAAGGGCCACTTTGTCACACATTTTAAAAAGTGGGAGGGGGAGTTCTGAGTGACTTACACTTAGGGATGTATGAAGTGGTGAGAGCAATGTTTAAGACTAAACAGGGACACGTGTCTGCTTTCATGGGCTGTTGCAGGAAGGCCGGAAAGGGAGTGGGGTACCAACTGGGGAACTCCCTTAAGGTTCCTTAAGGAGAACTTTGGGGTGTCCCCCCCCTTGGCACCCCACTCCCCCCCCCACCGCTCCTTCCCATGAAAGTAGACGCACATCCCGGTTTAACCCTAAACATTGCTCTTGCTGCCTCAGTTTTGACAGCTATCAAAACCAATGTGGCTTGAGTGATTTTGCTGGAGAAGGGGTCTTCCTCCACATAAGTAGAACCTTGCTCCCAAGTAAATCGTTCCTGTTGAGTAAACCCTGGTGGTGGGCAACCTAGGGAGGCCTGCAGGGCATTTTTAACCCTGGATCCTTTGGAGCCCACACCCTCGTTGTGGGTGTCAAAAATGGGGGGGGGATAAATAAATAGAAACAAATAGAAACACAGACAAAAAGGTCAAAAACAGTAGGGTCTTCTCGGGGTGATGATTTGTTGGTGTCTTGACAAAACCTGATTGCAGTGCACTTACCTTTTAAAACTAGAAAAGAAATCCACATCTGAAGTTGCCAAAGGCAAAGTGGACATTTTAATAAGTACTGAGTTTCTCTGACCTCATTTTTCAAGTTAGAAAATTAGATTGCCTAGCAAACCACACCTCCAATCACTTTCATCACTTTACATCATCAGGAAGAACACAAAGGTATAGGAAAAAGTCATGTTTTAAGACAGCTAAAATTTAAGTTTGAAACTACTAGGGCTGACATAGCTTAATAAATTTTGTCAGCTTCCCAGGATTTGAATCCAGCTTTTAACATTGTGATTTTAAAATAGTGTTTTGGGATTACTATTATTCTTATTATTATTAATTACCTTTGATTGGAATGTAATTTTAAGGCAATAGTGGCACATATTGTGTGTTTACTTGGATCTACACTAATAGTATGTAATCATTAGTGGTCATAAGTCTATATAATTCAGGATGTTAAATTGGATGGTTGTTTGGTTTTAAATCTATCTACTCCCATTCAACTTAATCAGTAACTGTGCATGTTGAATTAGAAAGCTTCCATTAGAATGATATAAATGTTATGTTTTACAAAGCAAAACAAAAACAGTGTCAGGCTTCCCAACTTTATAAGTGTTCATTTGGAAATACATCCCAGGTACATAATTTTATTGATTTTGTTAAATTTCCTTTTAAGAAAAAGGTCTAGAGCCTAGACAGATTATCAGGGATATTGGTAGTGATTATGCCAATTATGATCTCTTGATGATCTTGTTTTAAAATTAGGACTAGTGGGTTGGATCCAAACTTAGTTGTATCTAGAGTAGACCAATCAAACTTGATGACCAAAGTTATTCATGGCTAATTAGTCTGACTGATTTCAATGGGTCTACTTTAAGCATGCCTATGTTTGGATTCAACACAATATGAATGCAGACCTGTGAACTTTAGTAGACATTTGATGTGGCATTCCCCTCACTGTCCCAAGGGTTGAAAAGCTATATTGGGGGTGTAAAGTCTTTCAAATAGTTTGCAAACTGGTGACCACCACTCCAATGCTTCACTTTCTTTCTACTGAAATATCGTGGTGTATTTTGGTCTCCCGTGTAAAATACTTTCTGCATAAGATTAGATGGTGGGGGTAGGGAGCATAAAGCCATCAGGAACTGAGAAATGAATGTTCTATAAATTTAAAATTTAATCTGCCACCCGTTCCTCAAAATAGAATGCTTTGCTCAGAAGTCAGAGCTCGAGGTAATGTTTCTGGATTTCCAGAAGGCTTGCTCATTACCCAAGTAACATGTAGGTTCCTGAGCCCTCTGCGGGAGGAATGATGAGCATTCAAAGAAATGCCTCCTAACAAGACAGGAAGAAGAAATCTCAGTTGCCAACTCACTGCAATCAAAATCAAATTACCTTGGGAAAGGATCTGGTGTCTTTGCTACCTGTTAGAACTGGTATGATGGTGAGGAGCCCACACTGGTGGTAATTAGATCTTCAATAGCAAGAAAGGGAGCTTCCATGTCCAGTGCCTTCACAGGGGATCTAAGGACATCTCCCAATATGTCCTGGAATCACCGCAGTCACATAGAAGGTGAGGGATGGTCATTTAAAAAGACAGATTTTTCTTAAATGTCAACGTATTAGTGGCCCAATCGAACGATCTCTTCTGAGGTGGAATGCTAATAGGGCTGGATTAAATATAACAGTATGTCACTGGGGATGTCGGAAACATTCCTTTATTTCCCCCTCATGTCATTCTGGCCTCACATGTTTGGGACTCATATCAGCGAGAGAGGATATGCAATGCAGATGCAAATAGTTGTTGAGCATGTGTATTCTGACCTGCAGTTGGCTTAGTTGTGCATTATTCCTTCCATTCTAGGGATGGCCAAACTGTTCTCTTTCAGTCAGGTCCATGTCAGTTTTGCATTTATTCAATCAATCAGAAGTCTGTTTTGTCCAGTTTCTGTATCCGTCTGCATATTTTGCATTTATTTTCATATGCCATTCCCCCCATATATACATTTTTGTGTACAACTTTCCCTAATGCACATATTTTCATACACAGCTTTCCCTAAAATGTACATTTTTACATGCAATTTTTGAACCAAAAAATGCATCACACTATTTGGAGAAGTAGGCAATGCAAAAGATAAATGCGCTCCAATCCAAATATTCGTCCAGGAAGGGCAAATTAGGTCAGTTCACTTAAAAATGCAAACCAAATGATATTCTTTGCCCATCCTTACCCCATTCCAAAAATTCAGGCAGCTGCACTGATCCACATCCACAAACCAGTTCTAGCCACTTTTCTCACCATGAGGAGCAGCTCTTTTGAACCGTGGATGGGTCTTAATTGGCCGTTCAAGATCCCCCCCCCGCCCCCCAGTACTTTGCATTACAACAGGGAACAATATATTCATTTTCCCCCCAGCTACTGTGAGAATTGCAGCTAAGCTCAGAGGGAAATCTAGCGCGGGGGGGGGGGGTGGCAGATGACGACAGTGTCCCTGCTAATAAAAAAAGTGCTGGTGCTGCATCCATCTGAGCCCTGCCTCAGCGACACCACTGTCACATTCCCTTGGTGGTGATATGGCAAGGGCCACATGCCGGTGGCGGATGAAGCCAGGACTTTCTCGCTTTTTCTGCCACCTTCTCTCTCTCTCTCTCTCTCTCTCTCTCTCTGTCTGTCTGTCTGTCTGTCTTCTCCCCCTCCAGTAGGCTGCTGCGGGAGAGACTGTTCTCTCTAGCCAGAGGCCGTTTTAGATTTCTGTCTGAAGCACCAAAGGAACTCCGCTCAGGGGAGAGAAGGGAGAGATTCTGCAAAAACTGTTTTCAAGGGATTGATATCAGGACAGTTGGAAATGGCTGAACAGACCGGCAGCTTTGGCTCACCCTTCCCCTCCAGGCCATGGAAAGATTCCCCCCCCCCGGTTTATTTTTAGGCCTCTTCACTGGACCCAGGAGGGCACTCGGGAAACCCATTATCTGATGGCTCAAATCTGTCCTAATGGCCATTGGGAGCCTTTGCGACCCAGTGAGGGGCTGAAGAAGCTCTAATATCCTGGCTGTTTGCTTTGGTACCTTCTGTCTCCTCTTGAAAGCAGAAAGAACCCTATAAATGGCTGGAACTGCTGTCGCACAGCCAAAGTCATCAGGATGTGCTTGCTGTTTATTTCAGCCCTGCTTCCAACAGCTTTCCTCTCCCCCAACCCCCTGCTGCCTGCCTGCCTGCCTGCCTGCCTTTCTCCCTGCAAAAAGGGATAAGTCCCAAGGTACCCAGAGTAATTAAGCCTCCAGCCACCAGCATCTCTCGCTCATTAACGTCCTATCAATCTCCGCTCCCCTTCCTTCAACACAATGTGTTATGCTAATTTCCTCCCCAAACTCACCCAAAGGAAGGCACTCTCCCACCCTGTTACAATTGCTCCATCGCCTTGCTTTAAGCATGCATGTTTCCTGAGAACAAAGTTGCTCGTGCACAGGGGGATATGGTCTGCAAAGACATCTGATCCGTGTTATTCATTTGGTGGCCAATTGAACGGTATGCATGCGAGGAACCTGCAAGCATTTCTGGCTGCTTCCATCTTACAGCTCTGATTACGAGGGAGCTGGGGTAGTGTAGTGGCTAAAGGGGCAATCCTGTGCATGTTTAGAAGGAACAAAGTCCTACAACTCCCAACATTCCCCAACCAGCAGTGCTGGCTGAGGAAAACTGAGGGCTGTAGGTAGGGTTGTCCATCGTGGTGAAATCCAGCTCTTTCGGGGCTCAGTGGATCCCTGCAACAGACCCAGCTCGGCTTGCATATGCAAGCTAAGCCATGCAATAGCTCCCAAAACCCGGGAACTTTACCGAAGTTTTTTGCACAAAATCACAGGCCAATTTGCACCCAACCATGGCTATAAATAGCGCCATTTGTGCATATTGAGAGCCAGCGTGGTGTAGTGGCGAAAGTGTTGGACAGGGAGCCGGGAGATCCGGGTTCTAGTCTGCACTTGGCCACGGAAGCTCACTGGGTGACTTTGGGCCAGTCACAGACTCTCAGCCCGACCTACCTCACAGGGTTGTTGTTGTGAGGCTAAAATGGACGGATTATGTATGTTGCCTTGGGTTCCTGAAAGAGGAAAAAAGGTGGGATAAAAATGTAATAAATAAATAAATAAATAAACAAACAAACAAACAAACAAAATCACAGCCATAAATGATCCAATTTGCACAATCCCCCTCCCCCAATCCGTGAGCTGGTCCAACTCGTTGCACACTGAGTCAGGCCAACTTGTGGATGATTGAGCCGGAGTCTTTGGGGCTGAGCCCACGAAACTCACCAAGCTCCACCCACCAATGGATTCTTCTGACATGTGACATCCCTAGTGGTGGGACTTTATTCTGTCTGAACACGCATAGGATTATGCCTTCAGAGGCCAAGATGCAAAGCAAGAAGCCCACAGTTTGAATGTCACGACTGCCATGAAATGATTAAGTGGCCTCAGCCAGCCAGTCTCTCATCCTCAGTGCATCCCGCCCTCCATCTGCGACATGGGGAAATAACACCTTGGAGGGCTGTAGTGAATATTGCAACTAGATATCGTATGGGAAGAGCTTTGAACACTTGAATGCTCTGCATTGTTATTGTTGGTGTGGTTGGTGTGGTTGTTGTTGTTATGATTATATCATCAACATTATCATTATCATTATTATCTCAGAGCCATGGCCATGTACAACTCTTACCTAAGGCTGGGTTGAGTTATTTTCTCCCTAACCCTCTCCAATCCAGACAGCCCTGAAGCCCAGTCTCCACCATCAGCCCACTGGTCTCCTAAACCAGGGGTGGGGAACATTTTTTCTTTCTTTCACATTCCATTTGGGCTAATTTGTGGGGGGGGCACATCCAGAAGTGGGCAAGACCAGAGATCAAGTTATATGCACCATGCCCTGTCTCTCCCCCTGTCTGCCACCCTCCTCTCTCTCCCTTGCGCTCTCTCTCTCTCTCTCTTGCGCTCTCTCTCTCTCTCTCTCACACACACACACACACTGACCCCCCCTTTCTCCCTTGTCCTTCCTACCCACTGGGCTGCCAGGGTACAGACAGATTGCTCTTGCCACAGGCCTAAATTGCTTGCTTGTAGAGGGTTTCAGCAATTAGGCTGAGGGCAACTTATTTTATTTTATTTTATTTTATTTTATTTTATTTTATGTATTTGTTTATTTATTTAATTAATTACATTTGTTTGTTTGTTTATTAATTAGATTTATTTCCTGCCTTTTTCCTCTTGCAAGGAAACTCAAGGTGGCACATATGGTCCTCTACCTCTCCACTTTATCCTCACAACAGCCTTGTAAGGTAGCTTAGGCTGAGAGTCAGTGACTACCCCGAAGTCACCCAGTGAGCTTCCATGGCCGAGTGGGGACTAGAACCTGGATCTTCCAAGCCTCAGTCCAACACTCTCGCCACTACACCACACTGGCTCTCAATGCACATATTTGTCTGTGCATTTCTCCCAATATACCGCTCTTTCCAAGGTACTGAAGAAGCTCCACCACATTGGTTAAGAGGATCCCCAATCTGTCTTTGCATAAGACAAATTCTGAAATCAGTTCTTCTCAGCCCTTATTTTTATTGGTATTACATTTATATCCCCCCTTTTCTCCTCTTGCAAGGAGCCCACGGTGGCTTGCATGGTCCTCCTCCTCTCCATTTTATCCTCACAACAACAACCTTGTGAGGTAGGTTAGGCTGAGAGTCAGTGACTGGCCCAAAGTCTCCCTGTGACCTCCATGGCTGAGTGGGGATTAGAACCCGTCCATCTCCTGAGTCCCAGTCCAACAGTCTCACCACTGCGCCACACTGGCCACAGGTTTCCCACCCCTGTTCTAAACCATCTCCACCCTTCCTTCCCACTTCCTGTACGTGGCAGGAGGAAGGAAGCCAGGGTTGTCTCTTCCCCACTGCTACAAAGAGTGCCAGGCCACATAACTCTTAGGGAATGTAGTCCTCCCAAGTGGGAGGGGGATTGGGGCTTCTGGGGAGGTTGGTGATAGAATCATAGAATCATGGGGTTGGAAGGGGCATACAAGACCATCAAGTCCAACCCATGGATAGGTCAGATCCAGATTGGCGCAGAGACAGGGAGAGGTTGTTCCCCCAAAATCAGGAAATAGCTGCTCAGTTTATTTCTGATCAAAGCCAATTCTAGCCTGGGCAGGGAGGGAGGGTGGGGTGCGGAGCTCCTATAAGAGCTCCTATAAGAGCAGCTACAGTTTTAACTCTAATGAACACAATAGAGATTTGACCTCAGAGAGCTGTGGTGCTATGTTGACTTAGCGAGGAGCAAATCATACTAAACTCATCAGGGTGTTCAACTGAAATAATAAACTGGGATTGTTGTGATGCACTTTTGCAAGCTAAAAGGGCTGCAGATAAAATATCAGGATGGAAGATAAAAGAAGAAATTCTGCTTCACTTTCTCCCCCACCCCCTATTGCAAGAATGCTGGAGACCAAAAACTTGTGTTCTTTCTCTCTCTGTCTCTCTCTCTCTCTCTTTTTGCAATGTTTCCAAACCTGAAAAATGTATAAAACCTGCCAGGATTAGTCACGGATTTACAAACAGGATTTGTACAGAAGTTCCCTCCGTCTCCACCAGCAACTTTTATTCTTTTGATGGCGCCTCAACATATCCCCCCCCCCCTTCATATTCTTCTTCTCTCCTTTTTGTATATTTCTGCAGTGTGGTCGGAAATGTTTTTTTTTTGGTTAGGGAAAGAAAACCCATTTACGTGAACATTCGTATCTCTGAGAAGCAGACTTGAAGGAAAGCTTTTAAAGAGGAAATTGAAAGCCTTGCACTGCCTAACATCTCAGAGCACCCCCACTCTCACACACATGCACCACATTAATACATATTGCTCTCCCTCTTGCTGAGTTTTCTGTTTAATTCAGGATGGGGTGGGGAAGAAAGAGTGATAGTGCCATCAAGTCAAAGGCATAATCTCTATTTGCAAATTTGCAGAGAAGGATCTTAATCCTCTGAGCACATCCCTAATCCCCTCCTTTTCTCCAATAATGGAGGTTCTCTTTGAAGAGTGTATAGTTAAGGAATGATAATTCAATCCCACCATATCCGTTGACGTGAAAAGCTAGCACCATTGTTTACTTCTGTCCTAGGAGAACAGACCTTAGCCCCATGGACTGTTTTTCATGGCAGCTCTGGAATTCATGTGAGCGATAACAAAGAACACCATGTCTTTGATCATGTGCAGAATGTCATCCCCTCCCTCAATGTCCAGTAATTACACACACAGCAGCAATTCAACATTAGATGGCAAAGGTTGGATTTCCTGTTGACAGATCTCAGTTTTGGCCTTGGATGTGGTCTGAGGTGACATCATGTCACAAACTTACTGAATCTAATGTAATGCAGGAGAAGAGAATACAGGAAGCGAAGCAGCCTCTTCCTTCATGGAAGAAAGACTGGACATAAATAAATACATTGTGCCACATGGGAGTGCATATATATACAGTGGAGGCTGGCGGGGCTGTGAATTCATTCTGAGTTTTAGTCAGAACCAACCAGAACTCTAAAGGAGCTATCCAAGGTGCTGAACCTATTTGGGGGATAGGGTTCAGTACTTTAGCATTCTGGCTGGTTCTGACTGAAACCCAGAATGGATTCACAGCCCCAAAATCGGAGTCACCAGCCTCCGCTGGCCGCTGCACATATGAATGAATGAATGAATTGAATTAATTAATTAAATGAATGAATGAATGAATGAATGAATGGCTTCCATGGAGAAATGTCAGTGATTTAGTCACTTTTTGGTGCCATTTCCATATTTTATTTGATTTCATTTCATTTCAAAGAGATAGAGTTAGACACATTCATCTTAAATCACTTCTAATTGGGGGGGATTGTGACAGCAATTCCCAGGGGCAAATTAGAGTTGAGTGAAAATGGCCAACCCCAATTCTCTACCCTATTTGCAGGCAAAGTTGGCACGGGGATGATTTTGCTGACTATTCTCCCAGGAGGAAGGGGGAAGCTGACATTTTGCAACCATTTGGAGGGGGAGCATGTTAGAGAATTTCTCAGAATTTCTCAGCCCAGGTCTCAACTACGGGAACTACTACTAGCAAGCACACCATCCTGAAATGAACCAGAGCCATGCAAAAGCTGTGTGAGAGCCATGCAAGTGGTGTGCCATGCGCTCCTGCATGGGTCCCAATTATTTTCACAGTAGGGCTTGCACTACAGAACCTCCTGGTGGGTTGTGCTGCAAGGGTCTTTGAGACTTGGCTTGTGTTTCAAAATGTCTCCTCTAGAAGATGGAATAATAAAACAGGCAGGCAAAATATAATAATAAAAGGGATAGAAAGAATAAAAATCAAAGACCAACTTAATCTCTGAAAAGTGATGGGCTTTGCAAATCCTGCTTTGAAATGGTAATTTGTTAACTTCTTTCTTTTCAAGATAAAAATGCAATTAGCTCATTCTTTCATTCCTTCTTCCCCATGTGAAAAAATACATACATCTAGTGGCATTGCATCTTTTGCTCCCATGTTAAATCTTTATCATCTCTGCCTCAATCAAAAAACAACTTTGCAGTAAAACTCTGGGGTGCAGTAATAAGGGTTTCCACTCCTTATGTTAGCAGGAGCTGCAAAATGTAGGGCTTTACAGCTGGGAGGTTTCTACACTCACAACATTACACACACACACACACAATCACTGAAAGCCTAATCAAGATGTGGGGGTGGGGGACTCTGTAAATTACATAATCCCATATGTGTCTACTGTCCTAATTATTCAGGATTGGTCCCAACTCTGGTATAGTAGCCCTAATTGTCAAACCACAAGTTACATTAATTACACAGTGTGCACTGTGTAGCTGACACTACTGGTGACCTCTCCTTCTGCCCCACCAGTCCCACTGTGCACTGGCCATTACTGGGTGGCACAGTGCCATGAGCTTCAGTAACAGCCCCAATGCGTCACAGAAAGTAGAGATGTTAGCGAAATCTACCGCAGATTCAAATGAGGCCAGATTCTTTGGAATCCGTCCTCCAGAATCCATTGCGGATTGGCCCCACTTACCTCCCCTCTGCGAGGATTCCGCATGGGATGGCACTTGGCTGCTTGCTCAGCTGGAGCTGTTCTCCTCTGTGCTGATCACCATTTTTTTTTTTAAAAAAAAAAAAGGCGATCGGCAGGATGTGCCCATAGACTGATATGCAAAATAGAGCTGTGAATCTTGCATATAAGCCTATGGACACAGGTAAGCCAGGTAAGTGGCCAGGTAAGTGGCCCTCAAGCTGGGCGGCTCCACAGAATCCTTGTGGAGCGGAGCTGCTCCAAAGGATTCCAGGAGGAGGAACGGATCGCTTCCCCCCCCGCCCGGGCAGATTCCCCACCGGAACGGACAATGGGGAATCCGTAAATCCCTAATAGAAATTCATGGACTTTTGTACCCTAATAGAAATAGCAACAGATATCAGCTAGTGCAATGCCAAGAATTTCTTCCACGTCTTTTTCAACTCTTTTCATTCAAAGTGATAGAAAATAAATTGCTTTCAAAATGAAATGCAAAACTGACCAAAATTTTAGAGAAATTCTGATGGGTTGGGTTCGGTGTTCTTGCACTTACCTTATTTATGAATTGGCCGAGAAGTGTGTGTGGGTGTCCTGCCTTTCATTATGCAGTCCTCTTTCTTAGGGATACCAGAGGAATCCAGTTTGGGGCTCAAGCTCAGCGAGTTGTTGCCAGCTCAGCCCCCTGGAGCCCAGTTCACAAACCCCCAAGCTTGCCCAACACTGCATGTGCCAAGTCAGGCCAGCTTGCAGTTCCCTGCTTACCTGCAAGCCACCATTTTACACAAACTCACAGGTAAGCCTTTTACGGAAATCATCATTTTGCACAAAATGGCCACCATAAATAGCACAAATTGTGCAACATTACAGGCGTAAATTATAATCGCATAAATCACACTATTCACGGCTGCCATTCTGCACAAAATGGTAATTTCCATAAAAGGCTCACCCATGAATTTGTGTAAAATGGCAGCTCATGGGATGCCACTCAACACTCGTTGGATACCTGTGGATGGTACAGTGGCTTGCCTTGAATACCCATCAGGGTCAGGCAAGCAGCAGAGGCCCAGCAAGTGGCATGCAAGATGGGCACAGGTGAATTTGCCCATCCCTACTCTCTCTGGCAGCCTGTAGTCTCCTCCCACATATCCCACAATGGCAGCACAAGAAACCAAAACCCTTAGGGGGGAAAGGGGAGAAGCTATGCTACAGCCCCTGCCAATGGTGAGCCCTATCTGTAAGAATCTGCTAGAGAATTTCTCCTCCCACTGGAGACATTCAATGAAATTGTCCCCTCAGTTTTGCTGCCAACAAATAGGGTAGAGAATTGAGAGAGGCCATCTGTGCAGAGCTTTAGGATCAACAGATTAAAGATTAGACCTGTTTTGGAAGGCTCAAATCTGCGGGCCCAGGCAAAATGTTTCTGAGAATTGGCCAAATTTGAACAAAATGCAATGTTTTATTTTGTTCCTGACACTAGTTGGTGCTCAGGCTGAAAATAAGACATGACATTTTGGAGTGCATAAGATCCCCATTAAAATATAAAATATTTAATAAATATGTAAATTGGTCAAGCCATTTCCCCTAAATGAAAGCTCTGTGACCATGCCTTCCGTCTTGCTTTACATCCTCCATTCACAACACAAATATGTTAAGAGGATCACAGATGGATTTTTTTTTAATGAAGTTAAACTTAAACAAGGACTCTAATCCTTCAAGGAAGAGGGTTTTGTCATCTACATTTATAATTCCTTGAACTGGGGCATTAGTAATCACTTGACTGGAACATTTTGAATGCAAATCATAATTCAGAATTAGAGCCTCCACAAGTTAGGCAAACAAAACTTCTTGACAATATGATCAAAATGGTAGATGAAAGAAGATGGTTGTTCCATCAGCAATTGTCCAATTTCAGTGCCAATGTGCATTCAAAGAGCACTGAACAATGCATGAAAGAGAACAGCCCATGGTAAGTGTACAGCAGGAAGGAGCAGGTGTCAAGCACAGGTAGAGATGAGAGGATTTCCTCCAGCCTACAACCTTCTTTTTGCCTTGCCTTAGGAATGGGTGAGAATTTGGTTTATTTATACTCCTTCCTGCATGGGAAGAGTCAATCCAGACGCTTCTCAGTGAGAAGCTGTAGTGACACAGTTCATCTACGTCTCTTACCCTAGCTCCGTTCTCTTTTCCTAGCCCAATTCTCCCCACACGCGCCAGCCTCACATTCACTCCACCCCTTTCTCACTTTGCATAAAAAGGGGAGGTGTTGATGTGTGGCCTATTAAAGTATGAGTGTGTCAGCTGAATCTCGTTGAAATGCATTGTGTTGCTATTTATCGCAATGCCAGAGTTTTGTCTCGATAAAGGATGACATACCAAGGCTTAGTCCCATGCAAAGGAATGCAGAGCTCAGACGTCAATGTCTCCCATGACCACTAGGGGCACTGTAGGCAAGTTCCACTCATCGGCATTAGGGGGAGCCCTGTTGCTAAGGCCTGTGGCCCAAAATGGTGGATGGTGCACAAAATGGCCTCCATGCTTTCGACTTCCAAATCCGAATCCAAAGCGGTGCACAGGCCTAGTAGTTTATCAATGTCTACATACACACTGGCGATGTAGAGGGGTGGAAAGACATGAATAAATGTCAGGAACTGGAAGCTTTGGAAAACTGTGCACTCTGTACATAACTAGGATTATGTAGGGTTATCCACAAAATTCCTTCTTTGGCTCTTCACAAATGAAGACGTGTGGTAGTAGGCAAGTAGCAGAGCAGAATTGGGGCACACAAGCGAAGAGACACTACAGTGCCCTCAGAGGTGTGCTCCCACTTGATGTGGGGTCCAGCCAGCTCAGGAGGAGCAGTCACAGCCTCACAGCTAGGCCCTGTGCAACACGAGAGCACACTCTG
Organism: Heloderma suspectum; assembly: GCF_057233095.1. NCBI lineage: Eukaryota > Metazoa > Chordata > Lepidosauria > Squamata > Helodermatidae > Heloderma > Heloderma suspectum. The sequence goes on from NC_139461.1 coordinate 11,078,765, forward strand.
TCAGTCACTGTAAACTGTCACACCATTGCACTAACGCTGGCCTCCTAAATCAGGCTGGGCTTTGGCAAGGAGCTGATGGTGCCAACTGCTACTGCTGGCCAAGGTTTCAAATGGCTTCTTAGCAAAAACTGAACTGGAAGCTAAAGAAAGCAGTTGTGTCAGACATTCCTTGGCTAGCTGCTGTGCAGGTGCTCTTTGCTCTCCAGAGGAGAGAAATGCTCGACAGCAGAGGATATTTGTGCTGGCGGTGACATTTGAGACATGTTTCAAGTATCTGAAAACATTCTATATTTTCTTTTCCCCACCAGGTGCAGGCATAGATCATCGAGAAGTGCCAGCTTTCGTGTACGGGACAGCAATGCATCAGCGAGAGCAGAACTGTAAATTAACATGTTCCCAAGAAGCTAATGGAAATGTATTGACGGGTGTGCAAAGCCAGCCAAAGGAGGGGAGAGATGGAAAAGCAATTGGAGCTTCTGTCCTACTCTGTTCCACTGTGAAGGCTCCAGGTGGACAACAATAACTCGAAAATAGGCAGCAAACAGCCAGTTAGTATAAAGAAAATGGATCAATTATAACCACTTGGTTATAGTTCGGAGTTCTCCAGTCTAAAATCACATGCACAGGGAGAGAGAGAGACTATTTTCCCCCTCTGCAGCCAATCCAAAGTGGAATTTTGTGGCCCGTATAAATGAGGAGCATTGCGCACATTTACATAATTTATGCTGCTATGTATACTTCGCTGTTCAATGAATGATGGCTTTGCGAGCCATGGGAATGAGCCAAAACACTCCTGCCCCACATTCACAGCCCTATTTTCTGGCTATGAAAAAGTGTCCCCCACACACATACCTTGGATGATTTTTGAAGGCCTGCAAACAGGGCTGAAGTGTCTGCCCATTCCTCCAGTGCTGGAAGACATGGAATCGCAGGCAGGGAAGCAACTGTGTTCTCAGCTGGCAGTAGGGATGCTGGCAGTGTTGGCATGTATTCAGCTACGGCTGTGTTGTCTTGTCACTCTCCCACTCCCCTCATCTGGAGTGAGGGCTATGGAATTTAGCAGCCTTCTCAACACCTGATGCTCTCAAGATGTGCTGGGCTACAAGTCCTATCAACCTGGTGCAGCAACACATCTCAAAGTCACCGGGTTTGAGGAAGACTGCAGTGTGGCTAAGACCATCCACAAGGGAGTCCTGTGTCTGCTAGGCGTGGGTGAACTCACCATGGTCTGGGTCACATGCCTCTTGCCGGCCAGCCCTGCTCATCATGTGTGGTGAGTCACTAGGCAGTCTGCAAGAGCCCAGCGAGTGGTGCGTGGCCGCCCCATCCCTCTCTGAGCCACCATTTTGCGTGAAATGGCAGCTCGACCTTTTTCTCAAAGGCTGCTGTTACACAAATGGCACTCATAAGGACGTAATCATGTGTAAAGGGTTGCTTCACACCCACCATTTATGTAAAACCGGCTTTTACAAAAAAGGCCAAGCTGCCATTTTGTGGCTCGGCGAGGGATCGGGGATCCCCATGCTTGCCTGACTCAGTGTGTGCCAAGTCAGACAAGCTGGGGATCCGTGGACTGGTGTCTGGGGAGGGGGGGAGCCAGTGATTTCTTGCTGGGCCACAAGCCCCAGCTGGACATCCGTGACATCCCTAGTGTTTGCTGTCCACCTGAGACTACTGGAGGCTTAGGGTGGAGCACATCCTTTGCTTGTTGCCTTGCTTGATAATAGATTCTGAAGCAGGATATAATTCTTAATAATAAATAAAGGTTATTAACCAGCAAGACTGAAGCTGACATACCTGCACACAGCCATGAAGCACAAGTGGAGAGTGCAAAAGCTGGTTTGAAACTCAACATTAAAAAGACGAAGATCATGGCATCTGGCCCCATCACTTCCTGGCATATGGAAGGGGAAGAAATGGAAGCAGTGACAGATTTTATTTTCTTGGGCTGCAAGATCACCGCAGACAGTGACTGTAGCCATGAAATTAAAAGACGCTTGCTCCTTGGGAGGAAAGCTATGGCAAACCTAGACAGCATAGTAAGAAGCAGAGACATCACCTTGCCGACAAAGGTCCGCATAATCAAAGCTATGGTTTTCCCAGTAGCAACGCATGGCTGTGAGAGCTGGACTATAAGGAAGGCTGAGTGCCGAAGAATCGATGCTTTCGAACTGTGGTGCTGGAGAAGACTCTTACGAGTCCCCTGGACTGCAAGGAGGTCCAATCAGTCCATCCTAAAGGAAATCAACCCTGACTGCTCATTGGAAGGACAGATACTGAAGCTGAAGCTCAAATATTTTGGCCACCTAATGCAAAGAGAAAAGTCACTGGAAAAGTCCCTGAAGCTGGGAAAGATTGAAGGCAAAAGGAGAAGGGGACGGCAGAGGATGAGATGGCTAGATAGCATCACCGATGCAATGAATATGAACTTGAGCATACTCCGGGAGAGAGCGGAGGACAGGAAGGCCTGGCGTGCTATGGTCCATGGGGTCACGAAAAGTCGGACACGACTGAACGACTGAACAACAACAACCTCATGGGGTTGTTGGGAAGATAAAATTGGAGGGGGGTGATCAAGTTCATGGCTATGTGCAGCTAGGATGAAAACTGGCATAAAAATGAAACTAATACATTCTAAGCAGGCGAGTGCCCTTGCAGTTATCTTTCTTGAAAGTTGACCCTGTTCCAGATTAGTGTGAAGCCTGGAGGCAGGACTGTCTTCCTTCCTTCCCTCCCTGCTGTTGGGGCTGAGAAACTAGACATGAGAATTCATTTTGAAGTTTTGCATCCTATGGCGAAGTCTTCACAATACCCCTAACCACACCACCCCCAAATTCAAACTGGGACAATGGCGCATCCATGCACTGCTGCAATGTCACGCAGGTTCTTTAAATCCCGCAAGCAATATTTACAGTACATGCAAAAGTGAGGCCCGACACCAATCACAACGTGCCTGATGAAATTATAACTCTGGCAGCCAAATTGGAACTAATGACTGGGAGAGGCATTTTGCAGTTACTGAATGTTAATATCAGTAAGTAAGGAAACAAACATGATTTATAAAAATCAGGCCTGCTGCATCTCTCAACGCACTTCTTGTTTGTTTATTACTGACAAGCGTAGTTTAGTCTGAATTATTTATGGCAATATTTCACCACAGGCTAGTCAGTGTTCTGGAGTCTATATTTTCTATAAGTAATGATGTCTGGCGAATGTCTGAGCTTGCTCTCCTACCCTCTGGTTCTTGTTCCTTGAGTTCAACCAAGGCTGGGCCCAGTTTGAACCATGAAATTAGCCATGAAATTAGAAGATGCTTGCTTCTTGGGAGGAAAGCTATGGCAAACCTAGACAGCATAGTAAGAAGCAGAGACATCACCTTGCCGACAAAGGTCCGTCTAATCAAAGCTATGGTTTTCCCAGTAGTAATGTATGGCTGTGAGAGCTGGACTATAAGGAAGGCTGAGCGCCGAAGAATTGATGCTTTCGAACTGTGGTGCTGGAGAAGACTCTTACGAGTCCCCTGGACTGCAAGGAGGTCAAATCAGTCCATCCTAAAGGAAATCAACCCTGAGTGCTCATTGGAAGGATAGATACTGAAGCTGAAGCTCCAATATTTTGGCCACCTAATGCGAAGAGAAAACTCTCTGGAAAAGACCCTGATGCTGGGAAAGACTGAAGGCAAAAGGAGAAGGGGACGGCAGAGGATGAGATGGCTAGATAGCATCACTGATGCAATGAATATTAACTTCAGCACACTCCAGGAGAGAGCGCAGGACAGGAGGGCCTGGCGTGCTATGGCCCATGGGGTCACGAAGAGTCGGACACGACTGAACAACAACAACAACCATGATAAGGCTGGTTGGCCAGCAAGGCCATATAATATTCTAGGCTTGGTGCAAATAGGAGGGAATCTTCTGAAACAGTAGCAAACACAGCCCAACATCAATGAAGGGAGAAACAGAAAATGGCAGCCACTTTTGTTCAGCAGGGTCTGGATCAACTCTACTCAAAATCATTTACCTATGGGTGTATAACTATGAAGCTAGAGGTCTTTAAATTGTGGAGAGGCAAGGTGTAGATGCCATAGTTTTCACCATCCAACCGTTCAGCACAGTTCAGATGTAGATGCCATAGTTTTCACTATCCACCAGTTGAGAACAGTTTCACTATCAACCAGCTGAGTGCCCAGTCCACCAGCTGAGCACAGAGGTTTGTTTGTTGGTTGGTTGGTTTATTGCATTTATACCCAGCCTTTTTTCCTCTTGCAAGGAACCCAAGGTGGCTTACATTATCCTCCTCCTCCCCATTTTATCCTCACAAAAACAACCCTGGGGTGGGGCGGTGGTTACTTTTCCCTGTCAGCGGCAGCTGGTTTTGGCAGCCCCTTCCTGATGGCCTGATGGTTGAACCTTGGGCATTACCCGCTCCAGCACCTCCCTGTTGGTGAGTGTGCTTTTGCTGCTTTATTTGTAGAGATACCATAGCTGTTCTGTGTTGGAATACCAGCATATTGCCCTGTATCCACTTTGCTCCTCTGGAAAATACCCTCATATGATCACCTGTAATTAATGGGGGGGGGGATTGAATGTGGTCCATCCAGTTCAATTTTCACTCATTATGAAACAAATGCCACGAGTAACCAGTCAATTCATTTTCATTATCCCGTTTGTACCCATTTTGCTACTCATTCAAGGGTGGGGCGGCAATTACCTTTCCCTGTCAGCGGCAGCTGGTTTTGGCAGCCCCTTCTTGATGGCCACCCTGGATGCTGCATCATCCTAGGCCATTCTGGGAAAATGACAGCCCCCCCCCCTGCAAATGTAGCCACTAGTGGGAGCCACCTTTTTTTTCTGGCAGTCACTATTGTTTCCCACAGAATACCCTGGGATGTGGTGATGTCCAGGGCATTCTGGGAGAATACTACATTCTGGGTAGATGCTTATTTCACTAGAAAGAAGCAGCTACCCAAATCAGATCTGTGTTGTTGTTGTTGTTTTGATATATAAAAAAAAGATGGATAAAAGTAAGAAAGACAATGTAAAATTAAGAAACACATTTATGTGAGTAGTAAAAAAAATGGTTTTAATGAATGGATAATGAAACCAACAAAGATTTAAATAATGAATAAATTTAGGATAATGAAATTGGGGTGGGGGGGAGGCTGAAGGCCTCTGGACCAAACCTGATCCCCTGAAGAGTACCAGCCATATCCCCCACCGCACCAAGTCTAGAAACGGGACTAAATTCCAGCACACCATTTTGATGGCTGAGATTCTGAGCTTTAGCCTCCCACACCATGCACAGTTCTCAAAGGGGCCCTCTGAGAAAACTCATTTCTGCCCAAAGTCAAGTATGCAGGAAAGAGCTACTGGATAACTATAGACAGGCCTGAGATCTGAAATCAGGGGCAAGAGGACTGGCTGCTAAGAAGGCTTCAAGGCAAAGTCTTTCACTTTTAGGAATGAGACTTTGTCCAGCCATTCTGTCCAGTCACTAAGGAAGGGCTGAAGCTCAGGAGTAAAACGCATGCTTTGCACATATAGGATTTGACGTTCTGTGTCCAGCACCTGCAGCTAAAAGGATCTCTGGTAGCATGGCTGAGAAAGACCTCCAATGGAGACCTGGAGAACCTGTGGCAGTCAGGATAGATAGTAGTGCAGCATTCCCCAACCCGGTGCCCTACAAATGTGTTGGACTATAACTCCCAGCATCCCCAGCCAACTGGGATTTGTAGCCCAACACATCTAGAGGGAACCAAGTCGAGGAAAGCTGTAGTATGGATAGGATGGCCGCTTATGGATCATCAAAATAGAGGAAATGCATCACCAAAAAATGAGAACAAAAGAGGGCACACATTTGCATAAAATGTACATATTTCTATATTTTATTTTATCTATTTACAATATTTTTATACTGCTCCACATCAAAAGATTCTGGAGCAGTGAACAGCAAAGTTAAAAGAATAGAACACCATGTGAAAACAATTAAAACATTAAAAAACACAAAAAAACCAAGTTCCGATAAGACCAAATTTAATAAACTACGGCTGGTCACCTCACCCAAGGAAGGCTTCCTGAAATAAGAATGTCTTCAGGAGGTGCCAAAAGCAGCACAACATTGGCAACTGCCTGACCTCCAAAGGCAGGGAGTTGCACAGGAAGGGGGCCACCACACTGAGGGCTCTTTTCCTGGTGGACTCCAACTGGGCCATGAGTCCATGTGGAAACACCAGGAACATATGTTAATGTATATGTATAGATGAAGATTTAGAACTAATCATTATAGTTTAAATAGAAATAGAGTACATCTCAACACAGCGTGGAACACTGTGACCAGGTGACTTGTGTTGTGTGCCTACTTGTTCAGTCTGCTGTTCGGCCTGCTTTCAGGAGCTGATGGGCAACATTTTTTTACTAGTGCTGTGCTGAAAATTCGTCCTACATTTTTTTCAGCCATTCTCAATCAATTTGATAGAAATCACTTTCAAAACAAAACTCAAAGGAGAAGGAAGCTTCGGAGAAATACTCATGGGTTGGGTGTTCTTGGGCTAAGCCTACTTCGACAGTGGCTGTGGAGTGTTCACGGGTGTCCTATCTTTCATTGCACAATCACCTCTCTGGCAACCTGTCTCTTCTTCAGCTTCCCGCACTTCAGTTAATGCCCAGGGGAACAATTCATGAGGTAATTTCTCCCATAGGGCTTTTTCAGAACACAATCAGCCTGGAAGGCTGCACGGCAGTGGAGAGATGTGTAACTGGGAGGGGAAAACACACACACACACAACACCCTCAGCTAGGGATGTCAGAGAATTTCTCCACGAATCTCGGGGAGGCCGAATGCCAGCACATTCGGCCCCCTGAAATTGGTGGAGAAACGGTCTGCCACCCCCCTACCGCCCCCCCCGGGACGGGACTTACCTTGTGCGAATGTCCCTGGCGGTGGCGGTGGCGGTTCGGTGGCAGCAGCGGCGGCCGGTCTTCCGACTGGCTGCCGCCGCTGCCGTTTCCAAGTTAAAAAAAAAAAAAGTGATAGGCTACGTAAAGATTTACGTAGCCTATCACGGCTAGATTTTTAAAAAACACCACGATAGGTTACGTAAATGTTTACGTACCCTATCACGGCTGAGTAAAAACAAAAAACCCATGGGCACCGCCATTTGCGTACGCACAGTTGTTTTTTTTCACTCAGCCGTGATAGGCTACGTAAACATTTTCGTAGCCTATCACGGCTGACTGCAGGGACGCAAACAGCAGCGGCTATGGCTGCTGCCATTTACGTCCCGGCAGGACAGTATTCACGGCAGAAGGGACGGGGCACCTCCCCCCTGGCCAGAATTTCGGGGGGAGGGATGGAGCGCCTCCCCCCCACTGCGAATCAACTTTCGGGTTCAGGTAAGTGACTTTCGTACATCCCTACCCTCAGCCAGCTCGTAGTGATTAGGTAAGCACAATAACACCACCAAAAGACATTCAAATTACATTATAAAACACCATGACAATAGGGTACCCCCCACACACAAAGAAAATACTAACCTCTTTCAGGGAGAAGAACATTTTCAGGAAAATGGAGGCCAGATGTTGGCACAGCATTAGCGCCACCTAGGGATGGCAGAGAATTCCGCCACGGATTTCAGTGAGGCCAAATGCATTGGGATTCAGCCCCCCGAAATCCGTGGTGGAACGGCCTCCCCCTGCCCCCCCCGTGGAATGCCCCTGGAATGAAACTTACCTGGGGCTCCGGTGGCGGCGGCAGTGGCGGCTGGTCTTTCGACCGGCTGCCAAGGCTGCTATTTCCATCCTGCAGTTTGCCATGATAGGCTACGTAAGTATTTACATAGCCTATCACGGCAAGCAAAAGGGAAAAAAAACCGCATACGCAAATGGCAGCGGCTACGGCAGCCACCATTTGCATTCCCTTTTTTTCGCTGTTTTAGCCTACGTAAATATTTACGTAAGCTATTATGGTGAAAGAAAAGGGGAATGCAAATAGCGTAGTGGGTGCTATTTATGTTCCTTTTTTTTTTTGCCATAATAGCCTACGTAAATATTTACGTAGGCTAAAACAGCAAAGAAAGGGAACGCAAGTGGCGGCCGCCGTAGCCGCCACCATTTGCGTATGCGGGTTGTTGTTTTTTTTGGAAGGCTGCCCAGCGGCCGGATTTCCGGCTGTGGGCGGCCCCAGCCAGCGGCCCCGCGGAATCCCTGCAGAGTGGAGCCGACCGGGTCAGGATTTCGGGGGGAGGGGCAGAGCCCCTCCCCCCCACCGTGAATTGCCCTGTCGAAAAGGTACATCCCTTTTCGTACATCCTTTCGTACATCCCTAGCGCCACCTCTTCCCTGGAGCTGGAACAACACTGCCCCCCTCACACGTGCTACAGGACTTTCAGGGAAGCAGGGGTATTCTAAACACCTATCCACAATCACCCCTCAGAAATATAACACCTGAAAGACCCTAGGGAAGGTGCTGAACACTGAAGAATGACCACTAGAGGTGAGCCAGAAAAATTCAGACATTTTTCTCAGAAAGGTCTCAGATATTTTCCTTTTTACCCCACTCGAAATCAAAGGCCACTTCGCGGAATTTTCTCCAAATTTTCTTCACCGTTTTTTGTTTGTTTGTTTGTTTGTTTTGTGGTGGCAACCTCCCTCCACCCCGCCATGCCCCAGAACGATGCTAGGTATGGTGCGTTCTGGAGGATACTAAATTCCGGTCAGGCTGCCCACACAGTTGATGCTGTTGTTTGCCACCGGAAGCGCAACTGGAAAAACAAAACAAAACAAAATCTGAGGAACAGAAAGACAGAACCTGTGCCACAGCCCTGTGCTACAAATGGTGAGCCCTGGCTAGGAGAAAATTTGAAGGATTTCTCCTCCCCCTGGAGAAATTTGGTGAAATTGTTCCCCAATTTCTCTGCCCACAAATAGAACAGAGAATTCCAAGAGGCCATTTATGCACAGCTCTAGTTTTTCCAGTTGTTTCTCTTTAGGCTGGAATTGGAGAAGACCAACCTTCAAATAGAGAAAACCTTCAAGTACAGGATGGTCCTCTGGCAGCCCTTCAAAGAGAGGACTGTCCTCATAAAAGAGGACACATCACACACACACACACACACACACACACGGCCTAGCTCAATAAATGGCATTTCCATCCTTGATTTGTGGCTGTTGCTTTGTTCAAAACTCATTGTGTAGTCTGGTACACCCCGTTTTGCTAGTGTCATTCTCAGTTTGTTCTCGGGCATGAATGCTTATTTATTTCCATTTGGGAAACCTAATCTCACTGCTTTCTTGTGATTTATCACTCCAGCTGGCCCGACAATAATTGTTCTATTTCTGTAAAGGACATTTTTATCTCCAGTAACATCAAGAGAATGGAAGTGAAGGCTCCATTTTTTAAAATATGTACAGGGTGGATACGTAATGAATATTTATAGATCTCTAAAATATTTAGAATGTTTAAAAATATATATTTATATTTTCCACTCAGTGTAATTGCATTTGGATAGCAAATTCATGTTTTTATAGCTGAACATTTTTTGCTCCATTATAGCATTTGTCTTGCAGAGTTCCCATTTCCCTCTCCTTTTTGTCATAGCTCTTTTTATTCTGACATAGCGGCTAAACAATACGCCCACATGGTGCTAGGTGCTGTACAAAACATATACTCACACATAACATGATCCATAGCCAGAGGGCTTACAGGCTGACTATCATAACAAACTAGCAAAAAAATGAAGGGAAAAAACTGGATTTGATTAACTTGGCCACCATGAACCAGGACTCAGCACACGTATCAAGCATCCATAGATTTAAGAAGGGCTCCTTAAGGCAGACACACCATCTTATTCAGAGTTGGGTTTATGGAGGGATTGCAGATGAGCAGAGGAAAATGGGAAGAGCATAGGCCTGGGGTGGGGGGAAGCAAGGAGATGGAGATAACAGTGCATGCCCAACTTCAAAAGAAGTTCAGAGATAGAGGAAAAGTAAGGCGGGACAGTATAAAAGAGGAATGGAAAAATAAGTGTGTTAGTAACCAGAGAGGTCAAGAGATCCAGTCAAGCCACCGGCTCCTTTGGGTGGGAAAGTGGGTTTCAAGTGGGGTAACAGTGCTGTAAGGTCACCACCACCACCCCTTTCTGAAGCCATTTCTCTTTTCTTCCTGGAGGAAATCTCTTTGTCTTCACTGTTGTATCTCTTCCTCTTTCTTCGGTGCAGAGGCAGAGATTTAGAGTTTTAGCCAGGGCCAGTTCCAAAAGCAAGGTCAGTAGGCAGTCCAAAGTCCAAACACAGGGAGGTCCAGAGAAGAGCAAGGTTAACAGGAGAAAAATGGGGCAGGAGTCTGAGAGCAGGTGCACGGACATTGTTCCAGCACTCTGTGCCAAGAACAACAGGCTTTTGATCCTGAGCCTTCAGAGCTCAGCTGCAGGCCATCAGTTCCATCTGAGGAATGGTCCAAAAGTATACCTCTATTCACAAGGAGTCCTTAGTCCTCAAGTGGACACTTCTGCATCTAGTAGCCAGATGAGTCTGCACCTTTAAGCACCTCTGCTCCCCAGAGATAGATGTCTGCTCAGCATCTGGTTTTGAGTTTGAGAGATACTAACTATGTCTCGAGGGGAAGACATGATGGCCATATTCCCTGAGGGCTCAGGATCCCCCAATCTGCCATAACGTCCCTCCTCACAGGCAGCTCCTCCACAATGTTTGGCTCAAGTGACTCCAGGTGATCCTCTGAAGAGAAGTCCTCTAGATCAGGGGTGAGCAGAAACTAGATCTCCAGATGTTTTGGACATTGCTGCCCATTGCCCATGCTGGCAGGAGCTTCTGGGAGTTGAAGTCCAAAACATCTGGAGAGCTAAGTTCTTCCCACCTTTGCTATAGAGGAGCCATGACACCATCCCCCTCAGTGGGGCTTTGAACTATCTCTGATCAGCTCCTGTACTCCTCTTTTCTGTGACTGTCCAACCCCCTGGTAGCTGGTTATCTTGTGATGTCTTCCCATATGGTGAGAATTTTACCACTCTGCTTCTTCCCTAGAAAAGACAAGGAAGATCCCCAGCTTATAATGTGGTCACTGGTTACATGTAGGGCTTGCCTGCAAAATATGTGAGCATGCCCCATTCAAAGCTCCAAACGTGAGCACCTGTCTGCCAAAAATATTCACAAATTCTCAAAAATGTGCTTGCGCTCGTATCATTCCCGATTCCCAGGCCAATTTGCACAGATGACCTAATTTGTGCAAATTCCCTCTGTAGACTGAATCAACCCCACTTTAGTCTATGGAAGAAAGTTTCACAAAGTTGGGGAAAATGTGCACAAATCTCCCATTTGATCACTGCTGGATTTGCGCAACTTTCCGGTTCACACAGAGCGAGCAGCAATCACAAATGCAAATGGGAATCAGGCATGAGGCAAGCGGTGAGATGATGTTCAGAGAGTCCTGGTGATTTCGAACATTGATTGTTCACTCATCCCTAGTTACACACACACTGAATGCTGTAACCATTCAGTAAGCTAGTCTTCTGTATTGTCCTTCCAACTGCTGAGCAGACTTCTTTTTAATGTTACTCTTTTCAACCCAAACACAAATCTGAAGGGAACGGTGACTTCACTGCAAACAGCACCCCAAGTCCAAGCTGATTGGGCATCACTAGTCATCACTGAGTACATGTCCATGAACTGGCATGGAGTCCACCACCAAGCAGAGATATGGGACCAATGTCCCAGTTCTCTATTAGAGAAGAGTATGACAGCAGTAGAAAGAGTCATAAGGGGCACATAATTGTGGGGATGGAGCAGAAGCTCCCCCTTGTATTCATCCCCAGCCTCTATTGTATTGATCCCCATTTCATTATAACCTGAGAAATGGTCATCTTGATTTAAGCATCGTGGCAAGTTACTATATGGTACGTAATCCTTTGGCATTACCGCACAATAGGAAATGGACCATTCACAGCTGTAACATTGCATAAATGACCCCTTTATGGCTGCCATTTATGTCACATTACATATTTAGAAAACACCAAGTCAGCATTTTTACAAAAAATGATGGCTCTCTAAGGGGATAGGTGGCCACCGGGTGCTTGCAGACTGCCCAGGCGCTTGGCGAGTGGATCCGCTAAGTCCAGGAGACCAAGCAGGGGGAATTCTGTCGGACTCCATCCCATTCTTGGACTCCTGAGACATTCCAAACAGAGTTTTGGGAAAATGTGTCCCCTGCCATGCTGTCGCTATTGCCTCTCTCTTGGCGATGGGCAAAAGAGCGATGTTCAAGGTCACGAGGATCCTCCCAACACTGTCTCGCCACTCATCTCGTGCCCCATTCCCATTTGCATTTGTGATAGCCGCTCGCTCCGCATGGGTGGAAACTTGTGCAAATCTAGTAGTCTGACCAAATTTGCACAAACTTCCTAATTGCACATATTTCCTCCATAGCCTAAAGTAGGCTATTCAGTCTTACGAGGAAATTTGACAAGTTAGGAAATTCGCACAAATTGAACTGGGAAATAGGAACAAGACAAATGCAGGCATGTATTCAACCGTTTGCCAATATTTTCAGTGGACACATGCTCATGATCATGTTCAGGGCTTTGTTTTGTCACATGTTTTGTGAGCAAAAACAAAATTTTCATACAGCCCCATTCTCTCTCCCTCTCTCGCATATGATCCTAGCCCCCTACTCTCCGTCCTATTCTATCTCCAGCTTGACCATAATCCACCATTTATTTTATTTATTTTATTTATTATTAAATTTATTAATCGCCCATCTGGCTGGTCACCGAGACACTCTGGGCGATGTACAACATACAATAAAAACAGTTTAAAACAATAAAATTCTACAATAAAAACATTTTCTAAAATACCCTAATCCACCCCAAATGCCTGCCTAAACAACAAGGCTTTTAATGCACGACGGAAGCTTATTAAAGAGGGGGCATGACGGAGTTCCCGAGGGAGGGAGTTCCACAGAGTGGGGGCCACCACAGAAAAGGCCCTCTCCCTCGTCCCCACCAGTCTAGCTGTCCTGGCTGATGGGACAGAGAGAAGGCCATCCGAGGCTGATCTTGTTAAGCGGCCTGTCTGGTGCTGCTGGAGGTGCTCCTTAAGATAGAATCATAGAATCATAGAATCATAGAATAGTAGGGTTGGAAGGGGCCTACAAGGCCATCGAGTCCAACCCCCTGCTCAATGCAGGAATCCAAGTCAGAGCATCCCTGACAAATGGCTGTCCAGCCTCGTCTTAAAGGCCTCCAGTGTGGGAGAGCCCACCACCTCCCCAGGTAATTGGTTCCATTGCCGTATTGCTCTGACACTCAGGAAGTTTTTCCTGATGTTCAGCCGGAATCTGGCTTCCTGTAACTTGAGCCCATTATTCCGTGTCCTGCACTCTGGGATGATCAAGAAGAGATCCTGGCCTTCTTCTCTGTGACAACCTTTCAAGTACTTGAAGAGTGCTATCATATCTCCCCTCAGTCTTCTCTTCTCAAGGCTAAACATGCCCAGTTCTTTCAGTCTCTCTTCATAGGGCTTTGTTTCCAGTCCCCTGATCATCTTTGTTGCCCTCCTTTGAACCCTCTCCAGCTTGTCTGCATCCTTCTTAAAGTGTGGTGCCCAGAACTGGACACAGTACTCCAGATGAGGCCTAACCAGTGCTGAGTAGAGGGGAACTAGTACTTCCCGGGATTTGGAAGCGATGCTTCTATTAATGCAGCCCAAAATAGCATTTGCCTTTTTTGCAGCCACATCACATTGTTGGCTCATATTCAGCTTGTGATCGACGACAATTCCAAGATCCTTCTCGCTCGTAGTGTGGTTGAGCCACGTATCCCCCATCTTGTAACTGTGCATTTGGTTTCTTTTTCCTAGGTGCAGAACTTGGCATTTGTCCCTATTAAATGCCATTCTGTTGTTTTCTGCCCAGCACTCCAGTCTATCAAGATCACTTTGAATTTTGTTTCTGTCTTCCAAAGTATTAGCTATCCCTCCCAATTTTGTGTCATCTGCAAATTTGATCAGCATTCCCTGCACCTCCTCCTCCAAGTCATTAATAAAAATGTTGAAGAGCACTGGGCCCAGGACTGAGCCCTGCGGTACCCCGCTCGTTACCTCTCCCCAGCTTGAGAAGGTCCCATTGATAAGCACTCTTTGAGTCCGATTCTGTAGCCAACTGTGGATCCACATGATCGTTGTTTCATCTAGCCCACTTCGAGCAAGTTTGCTCATCAGGATATCATGGGGCACTTTGTCGAAAGCTTTGCTGAAGTCGAGGTATATGATGTCTACAGCATTCCCACGGTCTACAAGGGAGGTGACTTGATCAAAAAATGAGATCAGATTTGTCTGGCAGGACTTGTTTTTGACAAATCCATGTTGGCTTCGAGTAATCACGGCATTGTTGTCAAGGTGCTTCCAGATGGATTGCTTTATGATCTGCTCCAGAATTTTCCCAGGGATTGATGTCAGACTGACTGGTCTGTAGTTCCCAGGTTCCTCCTTGTTACCCTTTTTGAAGATAGGGACAACGTTAGCCCTCCTCCAGTCATCTGGCACTTCCCCGGTCCTCCATGATTTCTCAAAGAGAATAGACAGCGGTTCTGAGAGTTCTTCTGCCAGTTCCTTTATTACTCTAGGATGCAGTTCATCTGGCCCTGGAGATTTGAACTCATTCAAAGTAATGAGGTGTTCCTTGACCATATGCCTGTCGATCTCAAGCTGCAATCCTGCCCCTTCAGCCTGTACTTCGCCTTTGCCAGGGGGGTCATAGACCCTCTTTTGGGAGAAGACTGAGCCAAAGTAGGAATTGAGCACCTCTGCCTTTTCTTTGTCATCTGTTATCATTTTGCCATCCTTATTTAATAGCTGAACAACCATTTCTTTCCTCTGCCTTTTACTATGCACATAGCTGAAGAAAGCCTTTTTGTTGTTTTTAGCATCCCTCGCTAACCTCACCTCGTTCTCCGCTTTAGCCTTCCTGACGCCATCCCTGCAATTCTGTGCTACCTGCCTGTACTCTTCCTTTGTTACTTGGCCTTCTTTCCACTTCTTATATGTGTCCTTTTTTGTTTTCAGGTCATCCCTAAGCTTTTTGTGAAGCCACATTGGCTTCTTCTGTAGTAGACTCCGACCACCAGGTTCCTTTTATTCTTTGCTCCATTTATTTCAACCCAGATGCTCTCGATGGGGCTACCAAGCTCCTCCTCCTGTATTTCTGTGCAGAGATATGTATTTTTCACATACAGTGCAACCCCGCCTCCCTTTCTGTTCCTCCTGTTCTTTTTGAACAAGTTATATCCTTCAACTGCTGTATTCCAGTCATGAGAGTCATCCCACCAAGTCTCAGTTATACCTATCAAGTCATAATTTCCCTCCTGTATTAAGAGTTCAAGTTCATTCTGTTTGTTTCCCATACTCTGGGCATTAGTATATAGACATCGAAGACCATGTGCTTCATAGTCTGGCTTTCTTCCTACATGTGTCTGAAGACTATTATTGGGCGCTATCAGCGCTGTTCTCTCCATTGCAGTGCATGCGCCTACGTCCATTGTTACCCCCAACATTACATCTCCCTTCCCCGTAGGATTCAGTTTAAAGCCCTCCTGATGAAGTTCTTCATGCTGTGTCCAAACACATTCTTCCCAGCCTTTGTGAGGTGCAACCCATCCCTAGCCAACAGCCCATCTTCCAGGAAGTATAGCCCGTGGTCCCAGAATCCAAATCTCTCTCGTCGGCACCACCTTCGTAGCCAGTCATTCACCCGGAGTATTTTTCGTTCCCTTTCTATCCCTCTTCTAACTACTGGAAGGATGGATGAGAAAACTATCTGGGCCCCAAAGTTCTTGAGTTTCCTTCCCAAAGCTTCAAAGTCTGACGTGATCTGTATCATTTGTTCCCACATGGATGAGAAGAAAGGGATACCTGTCAGTGGGCTTTATGAGTGCAGGCAACCTTTCAGTCACGTCTCTAATCTGTCCTCCCGGGAGACAACATACCTGGCGAGTCCACGGGTCTTCGCGACATACTTGGGTCTCGATCCCACGCAGCAAGGAGTCTCCCACTACTACCACTCTTCTCTTCTTCTTCTTGTAGGCCTGGGTTTCATCGCCTCTGTTTGACTGACCTTTAGCCTCTTGCTCACTCTCATGCAGGTTCCCCTGTGATTCTTCCTCTGCAGGCTGTCCTCCAGTCTCATCTGCAAGTACCTGGAATCGGTTCCACAGCTCCACCGCTTCCACTGGTGCAGAGTGGCGTCTAGTTCTTCTTCTCCTAACTGTCACCGTTTTCCAAGGAGTATCCTCTACTCCATTTTTCTTCTCCTCAGCATTTCCCACTTCTGCCTCATCTTGCTGTTGCTCTTCAAGCTTCTGGTCTGCCCTTTGCTGCTGTAGTTCCCCCATTCTGTCCAAGAACTCTTCGTGTTCTCTTATTCCCCGGAGGGTTGACAGTCGCCGCTCCAGTCCACTTACTTTTTCCTCCAGCAGCGTGATCAACTTGCACTTGTTGCAGGTGTAGGCCATGTTGTTCTCAGGCAAGAAAACAAACATTGCACACACCTTGCAGGTCACCACCACTGGAGAGTCTTGTCCTTCCATAGCCCCTTTTCCCTTTTTGTGTCTAGCTTTGTGATTGTTCTAGACTAGCCTGTGCCTGCTCCTCTACTCAGTAGAGGTTAAAAGCAGAGTCCCACTGGTGTGGAAGTGTGTGTTACAAGACAAATAAATGGGAAAAAGTTAGTTAAAAAAAAAAAATGTTAGGGGCCTCCCCCTTGACCTCCCCTGCCGAACTCCCCTGGCCAACTCCTGTTTGCTCCCCCTGTTCGCTCACTCTGGTTGCTCGCTCTCTGGGAGCTTGCTTGCTTCTGTAGCCCCTGGACCAGCTGGAGTAGCTTGCTCTGCTCTGCTCTGCTCAGCTGGGAGGCGGGAAACAGACTGAAGCTTCCCGCCCAGTCAGCTGCTGGGAGTACTCAGGCCACACCCCTCCAATTCAGTTGGAGCTCTCAGAAGCTCCTGGTGAGCTCACAGCCAGTCAGAAGGATAAAGGGCAGCGCCCTGGGCTTCCTGCAACCCACTTACCTCTTAGCCTCTGTCTCCTTTGTCTCCTTTGTCTCTTCAACCACTGCAACTCCCCTGGCCAACTCCTGTTTGCTCCCCCTGTTCGCTCGCTCTGTTCGCTCGCTCTCTGGGAGCTTGCCTGCTTCTGTAGTCCCTGGACCAGCTGGAGCAGCTTGCTCTGCTCTGCTCTGCTCAGCTGGGAGGCGGGAAACAGACTGAAGCTTCCCGCCCAGTCAGCTGCTGGGAGTACTCAGGCCACACCCCTCCAATTCAGTTGGAGCTCTCAGAAGCTCCTGGTGAGCTCACAGCCAGTCAGAAGGATAAAGGGCAGCGCCCTGGGCTTCCTGCAACCCACTTACCTCTTAGCCTCTGTCTCCTTTGTCTCCTTTGTCTCTTCAACCACTGCAACTCCCCTGGCCAACTCCTGTTTGCTCCCCCTGTTCGCTCGCTCTGTTCGCTCGCTCTCTGGGAGCTTGCCTGCTTCTGTAGTCCCTGGACCAGCTGGAGCAGCTTGCTCTGCTCTGCTCTGCTCAGCTGGGAGGCGGGAAACAGACTGAAGCTTCCCGCCCAGTCAGCTGCTGGGAGTACTCAGGCCACACCCCTCCAATTCAGTTGGAGCTCTCAGAAGCTCCTGGTGAGCTCACAGCCAGTCAGAAGGATAAAGGGCAGCGCCCTGGGCTTCCTGCAACCCACTTACCTCTTAGCCTCTGTCTCCTTTGTCTCCTTTGTCTCTTCAACCACTGCAACTCCCCTGGCCAACTCCTGTTTGCTCCCCCTGTTCGCTCGCTCTGTTCGCTCGCTCTCTGGGAGCTTGCCTGCTTCTGTAGTCCCTGGACCAGCTGGAGCAGCTTGCTCTGCTCTGCTCTGCTCAGCTGGGAGGCGGGAAACAGACTGAAGCTTCCCGCCCAGTCAGCTGCTGGGAGTACTCAGGCCACACCCCTCCAATTCAGTTGGAGCTCTCAGAAGCTCCTGGTGAGCTCACAGCCAGTCAGAAGGATAAAGGGCAGCGCCCTGGGCTTCCTGCAGCCCACTTACCTCTTAGCCTCTGTCTCCTTTGTCTCCTTTGTCTCTTCAACCACTGCAACTCCCCTGGCCAACTCCTGTTTGCTCCCCCTGTTCGCTCGCTCTGTTCGCTCGCTCTCTGGGAGCTTGCCTGCTTCTGTAGTCCCTGGACCAGCTGGAGCAGCTTGCTCTGCTCTGCTCTGCTCAGCTGGGAGGCGGGAAACAGACTGAAGCTTCCCGCCCAGTCAGCTGCTGGGAGTACTCAGGCCACACCCCTCCAATTCAGTTGGAGCTCTCAGAAGCTCCTGGTGAGCTCACAGCCAGTCAGAAGGATAAAGGGCAGCGCCCTGGGCTTCCTGCAACCCACTTACCTCTTAGCCTCTGTCTCCTTTGTCTCCTTTGTCTCTTCAACCACTGCAACTCCCCTGGCCAACTCCTGTTTGCTCCCCCTGTTCGCTCGCTCTGTTCGCTCGCTCTCTGGGAGCTTGCCTGCTTCTGTAGTCCCTGGACCAGCTGGAGCAGCTTGCTCTGCTCTGCTCTGCTCAGCTGGGAGGCGGGAAACAGACTGAAGCTTCCCGCCCAGTCAGCTGCTGGGAGTACTCAGGCCACACCCCTCCAATTCAGTTGGAGCTCTCAGAAGCTCCTGGTGAGCTCACAGCCAGTCAGAAGGATAAAGGGCAGCGCCCTGGGCTTCCTGCAACCCACTTACCTCTTAGCCTCTGTCTCCTTTGTCTCCTTTGTCTCTTCAACCACTGCAACTCCCCTGGCCAACTCCTGTTTGCTCCCCCTGTTCGCTCGCTCTGTTCGCTCGCTCTCTGGGAGCTTGCCTGCTTCTGTAGTCCCTGGACCAGCTGGAGCAGCTTGCTCTGCTCTGCTCTGCTCAGCTGGGAGGCGGGAAACAGACTGAAGCTTCCCGCCCAGTCAGCTGCTGGGAGTACTCAGGCCACACCCCTCCAATTCAGTTGGAGCTCTCAGAAGCTCCTGGTGAGCTCACAGCCAGTCAGAAGGATAAAGGGCAGCGCCCTGGGCTTCCTGCAACCCACTTACCTCTTAGCCTCTGTCTCCTTTGTCTCCTTTGTCTCTTCAACCACTGCAACTCCCCTGGCCAACTCCTGTTTGCTCCCCCTGTTCGCTCGCTCTGTTCGCTCGCTCTCTGGGAGCTTGCCTGCTTCTGTAGTCCCTGGACCAGCTGGAGCAGCTTGCTCTGCTCTGCTCTGCTCAGCTGGGAGGCGGGAAACAGACTGAAGCTTCCCGCCCAGTCAGCTGCTGGGAGTACTCAGGCCACACCCCTCCAATTCAGTTGGAGCTCTCAGAAGCTCCTGGTGAGCTCACAGCCAGTCAGAAGGATAAAGGGCAGCGCCCTGGGCTTCCTGCAACCCACTTACCCCTTAGCCTCTGTCTCCTTTGTCTCCTTTGTCTCTTCAACCACTGCAACTCCCCTGGCCAACTCCTGTTTGCTCCCCCTGTTCGCTCGCTCTGTTCGCTCGCTCTCTGGGAGCTTGCCTGCTTCTGTAGTCCCTGGACCAGCTGGAGCAGCTTGCTCTGCTCTGCTCTGCTCAGCTGGGAGGCGGGAAACAGACTGAAGCTTCCCGCCCAGTCAGCTGCTGGGAGTACTCAGGCCACACCCCTCCAATTCAGTTGGAGCTCTCAGAAGCTCCTGGTGAGCTCACAGCCAGTCAGAAGGATAAAGGGCAGCGCCCTGGGCTTCCTGCAACCCACTTACCTCTTAGCCTCTGTCTCCTTTGTCTCCTTTGTCTCTTCAACCACTGCAACTCCCCTGGCCAACTCCTGTTTGCTCCCCCTGTTCGCTCGCTCTGTTCGCTCGCTCTCTGGGAGCTTGCCTGCTTCTGTAGTCCCTGGACCAGCTGGAGCAGCTTGCTCTGCTCTGCTCTGCTCAGCTGGGAGGCGGGAAACAGACTGAAGCTTCCCGCCCAGTCAGCTGCTGGGAGTACTCAGGCCACACCCCTCCAATTCAGTTGGAGCTCTCAGAAGCTCCTGGTGAGCTCACAGCCAGTCAGAAGGATAAAGGGCAGTGCCCTGGGCTTCCTGCAACCCACTTACCTCTTAGCCTCTGTCTCCTTTGTCTCCTTTGTCTCTTCAACCTATAGGCTGGGCCGGAACCAAATAGGGTTTTAAAGGTCAAAACAAACACCTTGAATTTGGCCCGGAAAACAACTGGTAACCAGTGCAACTCCTTCAGCACTGGAGTGATGTGATCTCGCCGGCGGCTGCCTTTAATCAGGCGAGCCCCCGCGTTCTGTACCAGCTGCAGTTTCCAAACCGTCTTCAAGGGTAACCCCACATAGAGCACATTACAGTAGTCTAAACGAGAGGAGACCAGGGCATGTACTACCGATGGGAGCAGATGGTCGGGAAGGAAGGGGCGCCAGATGGAGTTGATACAGCGCTGTCCGGCTCACAGCTGACACCTGAGCCTCCATGGACAGCTGGGAGTCCAAAATGACCCCCAGGCTGCGGACCTGGTCTTTCAAGGGTAGCCGTACCCCATTCAACACCAGGTCAACATCCCCCAGCCTCCTCTTGTCTCCCACCAAAAGTACCTCGGTCTTGTCAGGGTTCAGCTTCAGCCTATTCCTCCCCATCCAGCCACTCACCGTCTCCAGACATTTGGACAGGGATTCTACGGCCAACCTTGGAGAAGATTTAAACGAGAGGTAGAGCTGCGTGTCATCCGCATATTGATGACACTGCACCCCAAACCTCCTGATGATAGCCCCCAGCGGCTTCACATAGATGTTAAATAGCATCGGGGAGAGGATGGAACCCTGTGGCACCCCACAAGTAAGTGGCCACGGGTCCGAAACCTCCTCTCCCAGTGCTATCCTCTGGTACCTGCCGGAGAGGAAGGACCGGAACCACCGCAATACGGTGTCCCCAATGCCCAACCCCTCCAGGCGGTCCAGGAGGATACCGTGGTCAACAGTATCGAAAGCCGCTGTGAGGTCGAGGAGAACAAGGAAGAAGCATTCACCCCTATCCAGAGCCCTCCTCATATCATCTACCAAGGCGACCAAGGCCGTTTCTGTCCCATGCCCAGGCCTGAAGCCCGACTGAAATGGGTCTAGATAATCAGTTTCTTCTAAGTGTGCCTTCAACTGCACCGCCACCACCCGCTCAATCACCTTGCCCAAAAATGGCAGATTTGAGACTGGGCGAAAGTTGTTCAAAACTTCAGGATCCAAGGAGGGCTTCTTTAAGAGCAGTCTTATCACTGCCTCCTTGAGGGCTGATGGCATCACTCCCTCCTCAAGGGAGGCATTTACCACCGCCCTGATCCCCCCACCCAGTCTCTCTCTGCAGCTCATAATGAGCCAAGATGGGCAAGGATCAAGTAAGCAGGTGGTCAGCCGTACCGATGAAAGCACTTTGTCCGCTTCATCAGGAGGAAGAAGCTGGAACCGATCCCACAAAACCGGTTTGCCACAGGCCGCCTCTTGCTCACTAACTGTATCCACAGCGTGCAGAGTAACACACCTAATCTGATCAATTTCATCTGCAAAGTGCCTTGCCAAGGCCTCACAGGAGGCCTTAGAATGCTCCAGTGGTTCCGGAGCCACAGGACCGACCAGGCTCCGGACCACTTGGAACAGCCTCCTGGGACAGCACTCTGCAGACGTGATGGAGGCAGCATAATATTCCTTTTTTGCTGCCTTCACTGCCACGTGATAGGCTGAAGATACAGCTCTAGCCTATGTCTGATCGTCTTTGGAGCGAGACTTCCACCACCGGCGCTCTAGCCGTCTCACCTCCTGTTTCAGAGCTCGTAACCGCGGATTGAACCATGGTGCAGTCCGAGCCCTGTTCAGGGGGAGAGGGCATTTCGGAGCCACCTGATCTAATGCCCCAGTGATTGCGGCATTCCAGCCACCCACCAGGGTCTCGACCGAGTGGCCATTGGCATGCCCCAGAGAATCCCCAAGCGCGTTCAGGAATCCATTTGGATCCATAAGACGCCTGGGGCGGACCATTTTAATGGGTCCTCCACCCCTGCGGAGGGGTTGTGGAACCGAGAAGTCCAATGTCACCAGATAGTGATCTGACCATGACAAGGGGGTGGTGGATACACCCCCGACTTCCAGATCACTCCCCACTTCTCCAGAAACAAACACAAGGTCTAGTGCATGACCGGCTACATGGGTGGGCCCAGTTAGAATATGGTGCAGCTCCCAGGAGGCCATGGTCTCCATGAAGTCCCGAGGTGCTCCTGTGAGGATGGCCTCCGAATGTACGTTGAAGTCCCCCAACACCAGTAAGTTAGGGGACTGTACACGCACATCAGAGACCACCTCAAGCACCTCGGCCAGGGAGTCAGTCGTGCAGCGAGGTGGACGGTACATGAGCAGAATCCCCAGACTGCCCTTCGGGTCCAACCTCCAGTACATGCGCTCAGCAACCTTGGTCTCCCGGAGAGGGGGTGTGGTGAAGACCAAGGACTCTCGGTAGATAACAGCCACTCCCCCTCCCCGATCCCCAGCCCTCAGCTGCTGTGCATACAAAAATCCAGCTGGACACATGGCTGCAAGGGTTGGAGCAGTAGCCTTGGCCAGCCAGGTCTCCGTAATACATACCAGGTCTGCACCCCCATCCAGGATCATGTCATGGATGAGGGAGGTTTCCTGGGTAACAGACCTGGCATTGCAGAGCACCAAACGAAGGCCAGAAGATGGGGTCACGCCTCCCCCAGCCATCCTTTGGCTCTGGACAGGCCCAGAGCAGGGGACAGATACTACACATCTCTCCCTTGTTCCCCTTACCTGGCATGGCCTGCCCCTAGCACTCCGCCAGTTCCTACCGCCCAGCCTCGGTATCTTCTGGCCCCCAACACTCCCCCCACTGCCTCCATCAGGTGGACACATGCCCCCTCGCTCCCGCCTATCAGGCAGGCTACCCACCCCTAAAACCACAACAAAATCCCCCAGGAAAAAGAAAACACACACACACACACACACAAAACAATTAAAAATCCCCTTAAAAATAATGCCAGGCCGGAGTCCACAGGGAAGGCCAGGTGGTGGTGGTGGTGGTGGTGGTGGCGGCGGCGGCAGCAGCAGCCGCCGCTGCCGCCGCCGCCGCCGCCGCTGCAGACCCAGCAGCAGCAGGCGCGCCTCTTCCCCGGTGATGGTGGTGACCTCTCCTGCAGGCCCTGGCTCTCCCAGGCCACCTCAGCCAGCCAGCTTATGTAGCCCCTCCAGGGAGGGCAGGTGGAGCAGCACAGCTGGCTCGGTACCTGGGGGCCTGGTCCTGCAGGGACTGGCGGTCTGCCAAGCAGAAGTCTCCAGGGAAGGCCTGGTGGTGGTGGTGGCGGTGGTGGCGGTGGCAGCAGCAGGCCCAGCAGCAGCAGGCCCAGCAGCACCATGCTTTCCTCATCCCTACTACCCCAGATCCCACTTCCCAAAACTAACCCTACTTGCTCCTCTGCTTTTCCCTGTCATTCTCCCCCCACACACACACACACCTCTTTTCCTGACTCCTCTCTCTCCACCATGTCACATGCAATGTTGGTAGTAACTTAAGGCTTCATTGTGACAAATGCAATGCATTCTAAGAGAATATTCAAAAACTAGGCAAACCAAAGGGAGAAAATATCAAGTGAAACAGCTCTTCAAATACCCCAGTAATTGGCAGAGTGGAGACTGTGAGCTCGAATGGCCCAGCTAAAACTGTGAGTGGAAAATGAGATTTTGTTCTGGTGAAATGAAAGAGAAAACAGAGCAGCTCACTCATTATGTGAAACAATGATTATTTGAAATTTCAAATAAAGCACGGGTTTTGTTCCTTGCACAGAGGGAGGCACATATATGATTCATTAATAAACGGAGACTCTGAAAAGAAGGAAATCCATGAGCCCTTGGAGAGATCTTGTCAAAATTATATTGTGTTGATGGTGAAATATAGGGATATTGAAAAGAAATGCATCTGCTGATAATCCCCCCACGAGGAGGAAGATTGGCTTGAGAGGAAATTTTTGTAATTGCCAACAACATTTGATATTGTCAAAGCCTTGGTTCAGATCATTTGGGCTGCAATTGCGATAAGCACCAGCACTGCCAGGGCTGCACCATGGGGTGTGGGTCTGCAGCCTTAGGATTAGGAATAGCACAGGCATCTCGGAAGGGGTGGAGTCTGATGGACCCCCTCCCCACTTGCCCCTCTGGACCCTGCTCGCCAAGCCACGTCCGCCGCCCCTGCCACCGCTTCTGCCTGCCTTTGCTCACTGCACTGCGCGAGCTGCTGGAGGGCTCAGTGAGCACAGAGAGCTGTGATGAAACACAAAATGGCAGCTGTTCCCCATTCTGCATCAGACCGCTTTTACGGAAAGAGCAGCCAACTTTGCTGCTCCTATGAAGCTTGTGTAACTTTGCTGTATTGGGGACGTGCACTTAGGGAATTGTGATCCTTCTCTAATGCATGTGTTTACTTCAGAGCTTCTCTGATGCCTGTGTAACTTCACACTTCTCTGATGCTTGTGCAGCTTCGCTGCATCAGGGCCACACGATCCTTCTCTGATGCATGTGTTACTTCAGAGCTTCTCTGATGCTTGTGTTACTTCACAGCTTGAAAAGTGCCCATAAAAGGGGGTCAGAGCAATAGCTCCTTGACAGTTTGCTGGAATGGGGCAAAATTGCACAGGTGGGGTGCCCTCATGGGGAGCCTTCAGATGCTGTAGTGGATAATTATGCAATTTTGCTTCTTCATGGAAAAGTGAGCATTTCCCTGCCTATCCACCCTATGTTCCCCTACTCAGCAGTTAACTCTGTCCCTCTTAGTTAAAAAGGTAAAGGTGTCCCCAACCAGTCGTGTCCGACTCTAGGGTGCGGTGCTCATCCCCGTTTCTAAGCCGAAGAGCCAGCGCTGTCCGAAGACCCTTCCGTGGCCATGTGGCCGGCATGACTGAACACCGAGGTGCACGGAACGCTGTTACCTTTCCCACCGAGGCGGTACCTATTTATCTACTTGCAATTTCTTGCTTTCGAACTGCTAGGTTGGCAGAAGCTGGGACTGAAGACGGGAGCTCACTCCGCCACGCAGCACTCGGGTCTCGAACTGCTGACCTGCCAACCTTCCAGTCTGCAGTTCAGCGTCTTAACCACTAAGCCACCGCGGCCCTCTTAGTTAGTTAGTTAGTTATTGCTTTGCATTTTTGCACATTTTTAAATGTGCACATTTTCAGAGTTGCAAACAGGGATCTTTCCCTCTACTTTTTAATTTGCCATCACAGAAACGTGCATTAATGCTTTATCATGGTAGCGATCTGGAAACCAGGATCACACAATCATTGAAGACCATCATTGACAGCAGGGAAGCCTGTCATTGCAAGCAGGGAGAAGTGGCCAGAAAAAGAGAAAGGGTGGGGGAGCTGTAACTCCCTGACTGCTTACTGGAATGGGGCAAAATTGTGCTGCTGGGGTGCTCTCATGGGGAGCCTTCAGATGCTCTTGGAGATAATTGTGGATGGTAGCTTCTTAGTGGAAAAGTGAGCAGCTCTTCCCCCCTTCCCCCATTTCCCCCTATTCCATGCCATTTTGCACATAATCGAGGCTCAGCTCTCCATGGGGATGGGTGGTCCCACAGCACCCACTGGCCACTCTCTGAGCCCTTCAGCAGCTCATACAGCATGGTGACCAGGCGCAGAGACAGCTCGGCAAGCAACCGGTGAGTGCAGACAGGGGTGAGTCTGTCCATCCCTAACTAGAATAGGGAAGTTCCCCCAAACAACCACCTAGCAAGCTGTGCCAGTGGGCAGCTGCTGCTGCTGCTGCTGCTGCTCCTCTTGTCTTTGTCTTGCTGGCTTGGTGGTCAAAGAAAGAACCACGGCAGCCAGGCCGTCACTACAGTGGCACCCCACTTTAACGGAAAGTCTCCCCCTCCCCACTTGCTTAACTTTGAGTAGCAGTGAGCTGAACCTGTCAGACACTGCCTTTGGAGGGGCAGGAGAATGAATGAACCAATGAAATCATAGGAGTGATGAAGGGGTGTTCTTTTCACTGCTCCTGTGCTCTCATTGGCCATACCTCCCCCCAAGCAACATCTGTTTCATTCAGCTCACTGCTACTCAAAGTTAAGAAGGGGAAGGGAAAAGCCTTTCCATTAAAATGGCATGCTGCAGGGCTTCAGTGACCACCTGGCTGCCACGGTACTTCCTTTTGCCACTGAGTTGACAGGAGGAGGAGGACCCTCCAACCCCCCATAGTAAAATAGGGAGGTCTGGCAGGGTGAAGAAGGATTGCTTCCTCCCATAAGTGCCTGCCCAGACCCTAAGATCATCCTCAGCAGCTGACCTTCTACCTGAGCCCCTGCCAAAGGAAGCGAGGCAGGGGGCTTCCAGGAAGAGGGCCTTTTCTGCTGTGGCACCCTGGCTGTGGAATGAACTCCCTAGAGAGGTCTGCCTGGCACCTACATTGTACTCCTTTAGGCACTAGATGAAGACCTTTTTATTCTCCCAGTATTTTAGCATTTTAGCTTTCTAGTCTTTCAGCTTTGGTGTTTTCAATCTGTATTTTAAACCTCTGCATTGCTGCTGGGTTTTATTCTGGCTGCACTGTTATATTGTGGTTTTAAGCTTTCATATTTTATATTGTTTTATGCTGCATTTTGTCGTTTACATTTTGGTGAACTGCCCAGTCAGCTTTGGCTATTGGGCTGTATTGAAATGGAATGGAATGGAATGGAATGGAATGAATGAATGAATGACTAAATAAATAAATAAAATTAAGAGGGGGCCTCTGGGAAAGAAACTTTGTTCAGGACCACCTCAATTGTAGCGACACCTTTAGTGATAAACAATAATATTCTAAAGTTGCTTTTCCACTCTCCAAATGCCCTCATTAACACTGGGATGTACTTTTGATTCAGAAGAAGTATGGTTAGATTGGGATCCCAATGTATTGTCTCTGCCCTGGCCAAGCCCTGTGTTAAGCATGAGTGTGGCCCAGATTCCTTTGTGTTCGCGCAGGGCCTCCTCAAGCATGTTAACATTTCTCAAGCCAAGTGCCAATAAGGTTGTTTCTTATGTGGTCTGTCCCTGTGTAAAGTGGAGCCCCTGAGACTTTGGAATGCTCTCTTAGTTCATGTGACTCTTTCCTCTGTAAGCCTCATTGACTCATGTGGTGGTCTGGCAGCACGGGGAAATCTTCTGGGATGGAAATAATGTTCAGCCCCCTATTCTTGCAGCTTGAAGGAATGGCATAGACCAGAAACTATCTGATCTTTGGAATCAGGTGGTCTGAGGCAACCAACCCTATGCCTGTATATCCAGGATCCGTCTCAAGACTAGGGATGTCAGAGAATTCCACGATGGATCTCAGTGAGGCCAAATGCCAGTGCATTCGGCCCCTTGAAATCCATTGCGGAACGGCCTTCCACACCCCCCGCACCCCGCGGATCCCCCCTGGGACGAGACTTACGTGGGACAGATGTTTCGGATGGCGGCGGCGGCTCCAGCGGCAGCTTCGGCGGTGGCGGCGGTGGCAGCTGGTCTTTCGACCGGCTGCCACCGCCGCCATTTGCAGTCTGTGTTTTTTTCTCCCCCCCCCCCCGTAGACGTGATAGGCTACGTAAAGACTTACGTAGCCTATCACGTCTGGGTAAAAAAACAACAACACACGTACGCAAATGGCAGTGGCTATGGCCACTGCCAATTGTGTTCCTTATTTTTCGCCGTCTTAGTCTATGTCAATATTTACATAGACTAAGATGAAGACAAGAAAGGGGAATGCAAATAGCGCCCAGTACGCTATTTGCGTTCCCCTTTCTTTTCTTTGTCTTAGTCTACGTAAATATTTACGTAGATTAAGACGGCCAAAAATAAGGAACACAAATGGCGGTGGCCGTAGCCGCCGCCATTTGCATACGCGTTTTTGTTGTTGTTGTTGTTTTACCCAGAGCCCTCCGCGGCCAGAAATCCAGCTGTGGACGGCCCTGGCCTGGGCCTGGCCGGCTGCTCCGCGGAGCACAGCCGTCCATCGAGGATTCCGGGGGGGAGGACCGGATCGCCTCCCCCCCGTCGAGGATTCCGGGGGGAGGGACGGAACGCCTCCCCCCACACCATGAACAGAATCCATGAAAAGGTAAGTGACTTTCGTACATCCCTACTAGGGATGTCAGAGAATTCCGCCCAAATTTTTAATGGGATCGAATTCTGACAAATCCGGTCCGCAGAATCCTCCTCGGAACAGACCGGAGCTCACATGGACCCTCTTTTTTTTTGTCTGCTGAACGGCGGATTTTATGAAAAAAAATTACGAAAAGAAATCCATAAATCGGAAATGGAGGAAGAAGTACGCGAGCAGCTTTACCCTTTTTATGAGGCATTTTCCAGAGGTTTTCTTTTGCTGGGGCTGAGTCGCGAAGTCCACAGAAATCCTCCATCTTTTCTGTTTATTGTCTCTGGAGGTGAGGTCAGGACAGGTGAGGTCAGGTCAGGTCAGGTCCGGTGAGGTCAGGACAGGTCTGGTGAGGTCAGGTGAAGTCAGGTGACCGGACGTTACCTGACGAATCCCCATGAAGGGCTTTACTCTTACAGAGACCGATGGTGGGCATGTGAAAAGGATTTTTCAGTGGTACTTAGGGAATTATTTAAGTTCAAAAAAACCAGGGGAATCTGGTAGGGATGGGGGAGAATTTCTCCCCGAAACTTCGGGGGGCCGAGTGCCAACGTGTTCGGCCCCCCGAAGTAGTTTTGGGGGGAAATTCTCTGCACCCCCCCCCCCGCACCCCGCACCCCGCCCCAGGACGGGACTTACCTTTCCCGAATGTCCCTGCCAGGGGCGGGTCCCGGCGGCGGTTCATCAGGTCTTCGACAGGGGCAGAGGCGGCAGCCAGTCTTTCGACCGGCTGCCGCTGCCGCCATTCCAATAAAAGTAAAAAAAAAAAAAAAACGCCCCCGTGATAGGCTATGTGACGATTAATGTAGCCTATCATGGCTAGATTTGCAAAGTCAGCCGTGATAGGCTATGTAAATCGTCACATAGCCTATCACGGGTGACTTAAAAAAAAAAAAAGCACGTACGGCTAACGGCGGCCCCCATAGGGAGCCGCCATTCACGTTCCTTATTTGGTCGCTGTAGTCTACGTAAAGATTACGTAGACTACGGCGAAAATAAGGGCAACGCTATTTGCGTTGCCTTTATTTTCGCCGTAGTCTACATAAAGATTTACGTAGACTACAGCGACCAAATAAGGAACGCGAATGGCGGCTCCCTATGGGGGCCACCATTTGTGTACGCGCTTTTTTTTTTAAGTCACCCGTGATAGGCTACGTGATGATTAACGTAGCCTATCATGGCTGACTTTGCAGATCTAGCCGTGATAGGCTACGTTAATCGTCACATAGCCTATCACGGGGGCATTTTGTTTGTTTTTTTAACTTTTTATTTCGCGGCTGGGCGAGGCGAGGCGCCTCCTCCCCGGCCTGAATTTCGGCCAGGCGAGGAGGGAAGCCTCCCCCCCTGGCCTGAATTTCGGGGGGAGCAGAGAAGCGCCTCCCCCCCACCGCGAAGCAAGCTGCGAGTCCAGGTAAGTGGCTTTCGTGCACCCCTAGAATCCAGGGCATGCGGACAGCGGAACGGGGCGGCTCTCAGCTCTGCAGAATCCTCATGGAGTGGAGCCACTACGTGAGGATTCCAGGAGGGAGGATCAGATCCCCCACTGGAACAGATGGTGGGGGATCTGTGCATCCCTATCCCCTTCTTCACAATTGCCACCTGTTTTTTCACCTTCCTCTTGCTCTGGCCTGGACACTGGTGGTGGTGAGAAGGTGAGGAGAAGCAGATGTCACTGCCTGCTTGCTCCCTGGCTCTCTGGCTACCAAGCAAACAAGTGAAAGAAACAATGAGAAGGAGGATGGGGAGAAATAGCAGCTTGTAACAATGGCAATGAGAAGTCAGACTCATTGAGGGAGGGGGCCCACTGAGGCTGTCTTACCCGCAGAAACCAGGAGGCTGTACGGTGTATAGTTCCTTTGTCTGCTGCACGCCCTCAGATTTGGTAACCTGCTGAAGAGTGAGCCATTAGATGTCCTTCTGTTGCCCCAGATCATGTCTTCCTAGGCTTCTGCCTCCTGATTGGTTCTCTGCCCTGCCATTCAAGGCCAGGAACTGTGGCATTGGCTCAGCCTCTTCTTTTGCTGGGGCCTGACAGAGTGCTTTCAAAACCTAAAGGTGGCTATGCCATGAGAACATGTATTGGTTCTACTGGCCTAAGACTCCTACAGTCCTGAAGAGATCCTGAAATGCCCAGTGAGAAGCACAGGGAACTTCTGTTTCCACTGGGCTTACAGTTATTAGCAGACCATAGAGCATGGCGCAATGAAAAGCACGTCTCACTTCTGTTTCTCTTTCCAGACAAAAAGTGTTTGTTGCCCACTCACAACAATAAACAAACCAATCTGTAGCCATACTAACACCATTTTTTCTCCCCCTTTTCAGAAGCTTTGCCACTCCAACAGCATCTGCTTGGTGTTTCATTTTTAGCTCTGGAACAAGACGTCCTTGAAAACAACAGACTGGCTGTAAACAACACCGCAGGCAACATGGTGTCCTGGCAGGGAAGGGGGGCCAAGGGGTGTGTGGGGTGGGAGGGGGGCTGCACCTCCACTTCTTTTTGGGACCAGGTTTAAGAGTCTAATCTGGGATATGCAAAACTCTCCTGAGTTTCCCTTGGAGTCTCTTAAGGCTTTCAAGGAAAGCAAACGTGTTGAAAGAATTAGCAAACTGTCTCTGCATTTTCCACATATGCCTATTGTACTTGTATTGTTGTTACTCCAATTACCCTTCAGCAGTGAGAGGAACTCTGTATCCAGCCACCAAATAGAGGGTGGACCTCTGTCTGTTCCTTTTCCAGAAATGGAAAAGGGTCCCAGCTAGTAACCTAGCAGCTGTAATTTGTATTATCTGAAGTTTCCAGAAAGTAAGGCGGCCCCATACAACACACTGCAGTAGCCTGGTCTGGATGTCACCAGGGCATGGTTAACTGTGGCCTGTCCATCTCTTTCCAGGAAGGGTGGTGTACCAACCAGAGGAAGCTGGTGGCTCTGATGTCAATGGGGATCTGAATCCACTCTGGGTTTCAGCTAAACTCTAAAGGAGCTATCCAAGGTGCAGAGCGGATTCACCATCCCACTGACATTGGAGCCACCAGCCTCCACTAGTACCAGCCTTAGTCTTTGGAAGAAAGCTAAAGCTGGTGCCAGTGGTATACCAGTTGCTGGGGAACATGGGTGTGACAGTGCTGTTGCACTCATGTCCTGCTTGAGGGATCCTGGTCAACAGCTGGTTGGCCCCTGTGTGAACAGAATGCTGGACTAGATGGACCCTTGGTCTGATCCAGCAGGACCCTTCTTATGTTCTTATGTTCTTAAGATGCTATGTACCATGAATGCCACCTGCATCTCAAGTGACAGCTAGATATATCAACGGCCCGGAATTATGAACCTCATCTTTTAGGGCAGGGGTGCAGAACCTCTTTCAGCCCAAGGGCCAAATTCAATTTCAGAGAAGCTCTCAACAGTCACATCCCAGTGGTGGGAGGGGCCGAAGGCAAAAGGGGTGGGGCCAAAGATACCAGCATAGTTTAGCTTAAAGCTCTTACTGCCCATAACAAAGCCATAGTAGAGGCATTCTAACCTCCTAGAATGGCGGGGGGGGGCATGCAAAAGATGGGAAACTACCATCAGCAGTTGAGGGACCAGGGGTGAGTCCAGGGGATGGGGAAGAGGGCAATCAGGGGAACCACAGAGGACTAGATTGGGACCTCAGGTGAACCAGGTTTAATCCACAGGCTGGAGGTTCAACATCCCTGCTATACGATGATGCAACCCCATCCAGAACAGGTTGAACACTATCTCTCCAGTCAGACCAAATGAACCTGCATCTTATCTGAGGATGGCATGGGTGCCTGGCTGGGTCCAGGAGTCTATCAGACTCCCCCCGTCACCCCCAAATCCAGCTCAGTGAGCCGCTGCCCCATCTGCCGAGCCATGTGACGGGGCGGGATTTATTGGACCCATTTGCTCATGCCTGGCCGCCTCCTGGCCTTCTCTCAAGCCATCATCTTTTATGCAAAATGGGGCTCTACAATTTGGATATATTTACTGTTGAGCACAATGGCAGCCATAAAGGGTCATTTCCACAACACTGGAGGCCGTTTATAGTGCAACAGTAAATATATGAAAATATAGAGCCCCGTCTTGCGTAAAAGATGGCGGCTCGCGTGGAGGAATGGGCAGCTGCAGCACACTCCCAGACAGCTCTCTGAGCCCTCCAGGACTCACGCAGCTTGGATCGCCCTGAGTGCCTGCCAAGCACAGATTCTGGTGAGTCCATTCGTCCCTAGTCTTATCTGTGTTAAGCTTCAATTTACTGGCACTCATCCAGTCCATTACTGGTCCATCTTACCAATTCAGCACTTGTGCATGAGCTTGTAGGAAACAAGTTATTAACTCCCATACCGTATACCGATGTGCTCTGTCAGGGTTCAGATGTCTAAAGGTGACATAACCATCACCGAAACCTATTTCATACATCCTTTAGCACGCTTTTTTTCTTGCAGGATTCAAGATTCTTCTTGATCAAAAATATGTAGCTTTTTCAACCTCTTTGGTTTGAACAAGAAGATTTGGCCATGCTTTCTGCTGACAAGCAGCTTTACATATTAATTTCCGGATGCAGTGGAAGAATCCTGCACTTTTCAGCTACGTAGATGGAAGACTGGCATTCATGTTGCCTTGAATATACCTGTGATCGGTGCATGACCTAAGGAAAGTGTTTGGTTTCTTCACAGCAGTAGGTTCTGCAAGAACAGCTAGAATCATCTGTCTTTAGCAAACAGCGTCTCCATCAAAAGTAAAGGTTGATTACACAGACAATAGACCTTGTGTGCATTACAGAAATTCCAGCTTCAGCATTTTGTAAGCCTTTTGGCAGGCATGTCAAGATTTCAGGCTTTAGGTCAGATTGAAGTCAGGTGTTCATAGGTCTTTATCATCGAGTGGAATATGAGTAATATATGGCAGAAGGGAATACATCTAGACAAATGCTCCTACAGGGAACACTTCCCCTATGTTTCTGCATGAGTCGCTGTTTTGATTGCTGGAAGCCAGCCCAGTGCAGGGACACACACCAAGCGAAAAACAACTGCCTCCTCTGAAGGGTGGCAATTCTGAAGTTGCTTTTGTACAGGGAACACATAGAAGGATTCGTCCAGAAAGGCATCAGAATTAATCTACCCCCCTTAAGGGACTTGTTTGTGGCAGATGTATAACAGCTGGATCAAGTTCTACACACTATACATCATTAATTAATGGAGCAACCGATACAAAATGTAGAGATGGCCACCGGCTTTCGATGCCTTTAAAAGAGAATTAGATAAATTCATGGAGGATGATAAATGTATCAGTGCCAATTGGCCATGATAGCTGAAGCCCTAAAGAGCTTAGGACTAAGGTGCTTTATTTGCATTTATTGATTAATTGATTTATTTCATTTCTATACCACCCAATAGCTGAAGCTTTCTGGGCAGTTCACAAAAACTAGAACCACAAAGTGCAGTATAAAACAATAAAACATGAACGCTTAAAACCACAGTATAACAGTACAACCTAGCAGCAGTACAGAGATTTAAAATACAGATTTAAAGCTGAAAGACTAAAATACGGGAGAAAGGCTAAAATAAGGGAGAATAAAAAGGACTTCACCTGGTGCTGGAATGATTGCAATGTAGGCACCAGGCAAATCTCTCTAGGGAGCTCATTCCACAGCCGGGGTGCCATGGCAGAAAACACCCTCTTCCTGGTACCCACCCACACTTTAAGGAATGTCTCCTTCCATGTGAACCTGCACAGGTTTTGCAGTCAACTTCAGGGCCCTTTTCAATGTCTCCTCCTTTAGAATAGGGAAAGGTAGTTATCGGGCAACAGTAGCCCTTCTTGGATATGGTTGCTGATGCTGCTGAACTTTGTAATTAATTGGCTTATTGTTATTGGTCAAAATTTGTAATGCTCATTTTGTAGTGAGCCTGGATCAATGTATTACAGATTTTCTAATAAGTTTGGAATTGATTGCAAGCTTCAGAGTCTGTGCAGTGAAGTCTAGGGATGGCGGAGAATTTCTCCACAAATCTCCGGGAGATTTCTCCGGGAATGCATTGGCATTCGGCCCCCTGAAATCGGTGGGGAAATTCTTCACCCCCCTCCCGGGATGGGACTTACCTCTGTCGAATGTCCCTCTCAGCAGCAGGTCCCAGCGGCGTTTCAGCGGTGTTTCGGCGGGGGCAGGGGCGGCGGCCGGTCTTCCGACTGGCTGCCACCACTGCCATTTCCCAGTAAAAAAAAAAGTGATAGGCTACGTAACGATTTACGTAGCCTATCACGGCTAGATTTTCAAAGTCAGTCATGATAGGCTATGTAAATCTTTATGTAGCCTATCACGGCTGACTTTGGGGGGGGGAAAGCGCGTACGCAAATGGCAGCGCCCATGGGCGCCGCCATTTGCATTCCTTATTTGGGTACGGGTAGTCTACATAAAGATTTACGTAGACTACGGTGAAAATAACCGTATTTACATACTACGGCTTATTTTCGCCGTGGTCTACGTAAATCTTTATGTAGACTACCCGTGCCTAAATAAGGAACGCAAATGGCGGTGCCCATGTGTGCCGCCATTTGCGTATGCACTTTTTTTTTTTCAAAGTCAGCCGTGATAGGCTACGTAAATCATTACGTAGCCTATCACGTGTTTCTTTTTTTTCCATAACTTTTTTATTTCGCGGCTGGGGAGACGGGGCGCTTCCCCCCCGGCCAGAATTTCGGCGGCGAGGGATGGGGCGCCCCCCCAGCCTGAATTTCAGCCGGGAGGGGCGGGGCGCCTCCCCCCTGCCAAGAATTTCAGGGGGAGAACCGAAGCGCCTCCCCCCCACCGCGAAGCAAGCTGCGGGACCAGGTAAGGGACTTTCGTCCATCCTTAAGTAACACACATATTTCCCTCCCACATACACACTCAAACTGTTTCAGTCATCCTACCACCTTTATGCCAAAAAACTTACTTTAAGTGTTCTCCTTACCACTGCAGCACCTCTGGCTCCAAGGATGGGGGGATTTTGTGGGGTCCATCTTCATAACAGTGATCAGCGACAGTGAGTAACTGACACATGACATTGTCATGCAGGCAGGCCACATGAAAACAACCGCTCATAAAGGGGACACGTAACGTGGTGATGCATTATGGAATGCTGCACTACACAATTCCAAACTGCAGCTCCCAAGACGCACCTTGATATTGTGTAAGCATTAAAACTTGTATTCACACAGCAATATTTCATATTAAAGAACTCTAATCTGAGCTCATATGGACAAATTCATTACTTTTTGAGTAAATAACAAATTCACTTGGGGTAAGTTTGCCCATCGCTAGTTAATGGTGCCCTGACTCTGGTACTCTCTTCTTAGGGAGGTTCACCTGGCACCATGTCTGTTTTCCTTTTAGTGCCAAGAGATGCAAAATCATGTCGCTTATAATCAGAGCAGGGCTAACGTATTTCAAATTAATGGTGCAATTGTATCTGGAAGCCTGTCAGCCTCCAAACTCAGAGGCTTAAGGGCATCCTGTGCAGAGCAGGAGGAGCACAGAGCTGTTCATCACCTCCATGCTTCTCCCGCTCTGCATCTTTGCTAGATGGGCATTTTTGCCCCTCTAACTAGTGCTGGGGAGGTCTGGGGATAGGGGGAAGGAAGGAGGCTGGGGAGGTCTAGGGATAGCTTGTATCCTCACTTCCTCAGTCCCCACTACCCACCCATAGAAATGCCTCCTTTCCATCCTTTCCAAGGTCACTTTTGTGAGCTCAGAAAGGCAGCTGCCATAGTTCTCTCTGTGCCAGCTGGGAGGGGGAGGGGGAGGGGGAGAGGGGGAAAGCTCAGACTCCTGGGTCCAAGTTCAGAGCACTGTCTCTGACTTTGGATCCAGGAATCCAAACTCTCCCATGCCCTCTCCCAGTCGTTGTCTACGGGCCATAGGATTGCTCTCTAAGTTATCCAAAATAAATGTCTGCTGAACTGCTGAACAGATGCTTACCTAAACTGTTGCATTGTTTCACTGCTTCTGTTCAGCACCATTTCCCTTCATTCCTTTGCCCTCACTTTGCTTACCTTCAACTGGATGGTGTCTTGCCCAAGGGCTGTCACAAAAACCTGGCTCCAGAACTGCAAATATTTTCATAACCATAGTTGCAAAGTCACCTCAACTGGAGAGGTTCTTTTCAACACTCATGAAAAAGAACACACAATGAAAGAAGTCATTTCAGCTTAGCCCTGCTTGTAACTGAAACCATGCATTCAGTCAATCTTGTCTTTGCATTCCTGTATAAAGAGCTGGCAGATTTGATTAAAGAAGCTATCACTGAATCTGTTTCAGTATGTCAGCGTAAAGACCATAAACCAAGAAGACTCACAGATGGATTTCCACTCTAATTGGTGTCTCCAGGTCAATGCCAAAGGATCTCAGGGAATAGGGTGAGATATCCATGATTGCTCCCCACCCTTTTCCTGTTGTATGGAATAAGAACCTAATTCATCCAGACTGTCAACATGATACCTTTTTGACAATGCTAAACTAACTTTGGAGGCTGGGGGATTGGGATTTGCGTTACTTCTCCAGGGAGACTTTGCTTGCTGTCCACTGAAGGTGAATTTGGAGGAGATGGTTGGGTGAAGATCCTGGTTGCTCCCCATTTCATTATTAGTATTGGGGAGGAGGGGTAGAGAAGTGGAGAGTACTAATTAAGATGGGGGAGAAATTCATTTGTATCACATTTTAATGCAAACCTACTCAATTCACACTCCTGTATCAATAAACAAACTGAAATACCATTACCCAGTATTGACACTTCTCTGGATTTTGTGATGCAGTTCTCAAAAACTGCATATTAGGGAAAAGCTGACACAAAAGATGGATATATCCATGCCAGTAATGCCCAAAGTGCATTATTTAGCTCTCCCCAAATTAGTCAAAATGCATATAAAATTAATATGTTAGGAGAAATGTGCACAAAAATGCATGTGAATGTTTGTGCACATTTCTCCTAATATATGTATTTTGTATGCATTTTTGACTAATTTGGGGAGAGCTAATTCATGCATTTGAATTTTTATGCAGACTTGGGGGTGGGAAGCAAGTAGTGCAGAATGCAGAAATGGGAGGGAAGAAAGTTCATATTGGAAAACTGTGAAACTGACAGAAACTGAAATTGACAGATTCAGCCATTCCTAGTAGGAGCCCCATTAGTTCCTTAGTGTCTCCCTATCTTGCTCTACAGCAACTTTGTGTTTCTAGCCCTTATCCTTAAAGCTGTCTTCCTTTCCTCACCTATCTCCCTTTGAATGGCCCTCGCAGCCCATCCTCATCCGTGCCACCATCTTGCCTCAACTGTGCAACAATGCAGGCTACAAACATAGCAAGAAACTCTAGCCAACACCATCATTTAGACATTCATTAGACTACCCTTAAAATTTGATATTGGCAGCTCTCTAGACTCATGCTGATCAGTCAAAGATCAACTCTGTGAAATAAGACCAGAAACATAATAGGAATAGCTAAACAAAACCCAGAAGCATTCTGAGTGAATATGTTCTAATTCAGAACAGCCAATTCCATTTCACAATGATCAGTTAGACTCCATTTACATGACATTCCCCAGTGTTCCCTGATCTTCTTTCCACTGTACTGCATGGACTGTGTCTGGATTTACATGTGCAGCAGAAAGAGATGTTAGAGGTCCAAGGATGGAGAGTGGAGATATCACTTCAGACCACAGATGAGGAAGTTCCATTTTAATGGTCCCACCTTTTCAAGAAACAAAAAAAAACCTCCGTGCAAACAGATAGCTAGCCCATCAAGGAAAAGGATGTGTAGTGTAATCCTCGCCTTAAAAAAAAAATCAACTCCAAAGAATGAGAAATTCCTGAGAAATTTCACTATAATTTGTGGAATGTCTTTTGCCTTTGGGTGGAAGTCTGGAAGTTGCTTTCCAAGAGATATAACTGTTCCTAAAGAATAATCGCATAAGGTCTGAAATATGTGCAAGGGTGACTGCCCCCTTCCTCAATGTAATCCTTGGTTTTAATTTTATTTCTGCTATTAAAAGTATATGGCAGCCTTTCCTTTCCAACCTGGAACCATCTGGATGTGTTGGTTTACAACTCCCATCATATGCACCTGTAATCTAACACATCTAGAGGGCACCAGGTTGGGGAAGGCTGGCTGGTAAATAGGAACAGGGTTAGAAAATTAAAGTGTGATGAACCTAGGTGGCATTGACTGAATTGCCAGTCATGTATCATGGACCCTCTGGTATTTGTCTTTGTATGCAGGCAGACAGGTAGATATTCAAGTCTGCACTTCAGGGATGACAAGAAACAGGGTTGTGTTGGCCCATATATCTGCCAGCTGAAGAAGAGGCATTGTGAGCCTCCGGATATTTTTTAGCTCCACTGTACATGAGGCCCAAAGCAACATGGATCCATCATCTCCTTTTAACTAATGCACCTTTGCTTTGTGTTCAGCATCCTATCACTGATTAATTTCAATTAATTTCGCTGGAGAGGTGGAAACATTTAGCGAATACAAACAGTGCATCCTTGTTAATGTTGCAAAGGCTAATTGGAATGCTGTTGTGTGCCAGTGTTGTCTGGAATCTGTCATCTTTGTTCACACTCAGATAAACAAGTTTGTGGATTGGATCTCACCGGAGCTATTGCAACAGCACATCCAGCTGTGGATGGCACATACAAAAGAGCTCATGTCATGGTGGATTTGTTTTCCAGTTTTTCAAAAGAGCAGTTGAACTGATTACCTTTTAAATGTGTCTCTTACATAAATTTCATCAATTAATCTGAAAAGAGCACAGAGGGGGAGAAGCCCTACCTCTTACTAACCAACGTCAGTACTCATTTAGGGGGATTCATTAGGTGTGAGAGCTGCAATTCCTAAGAGCCTGTTCTGGATCATTCGTTCTCCACAACCGGGATGAACAACTTTTGGGGGCCCAGGGCCATATCAAGTATCACACAATGCCCCCACACATATTTCAGGGCTCGTTGGACCTGGAGGCCCACACTTCAGGGGTTGGTGGAGATCCCATTTGCACCAGCCAGATTGCTTTACCACCACACTCGCCTGGCGCCTGATCTTGTCTGATCTTGGAAGCTAAGCAGGGTCAGCCCTGGTTGGTAATTGGATCGATGGGAGACTGCCTGGGAATCAGGCTTCCTGCATTGAGCAGGGGGCTGGACTTGATGGTCTTCTAGGCCCTTTCCAACCCTATGGTTCTATGATTCTATGATTAGCAGCACTAGAGCAGCAATCTGGGCTGCTTGATCAAAGGAGCAACCTGGGCTGTTTAGGGGGCAGAGGGGAGGAAGCTGCAGCCCCTCTCCATTGTAGTGATGCCAACCTGATCATGCCTTGCTGCCACCATTAGTAGTGATAAAGCGGAGATGCAGGCAATTTCAGAAGCATGGCGAGGGAGAACGTAACCTCCTCCTTGCCCCCATAACTCCAATCCCGCTATACCTCCGCCGTTAGAACCACAGTACTTTTGGTAGTGGCTGGGAGTCTTGAGGGGTGACACAACAGGTCTTTGTGGGCATGGATTAGGAACATAGGAAGCTGCCTTCTACTGATTCAGACCACTGGTCCATCGACCCCAGTACTGTCCACACGGAGAGGTGGCAGCTGTCCAGGATTTCAGGCAGGTTTGTTTCCTGCCCCTCCCGGAGATGCTGGGGATCAAACCTGGTCAGGATGCAAAGCAGGTGTTCTACCACTGACCTATGGGCCCTTCCATAGTTACAGGCCCTCTCATGACTTGTACACTCCTACCCTACAGTATTTACCTTATTTACTCACTCTGCCTATCAGTCAATTTATTTGTTTGTTCATTTGTTTAAAACATTTCTATCCCACCCTATATCATTAAGATCGCAGGGCAGCATACAGATAAAATCAATTTAAACATTATAAAACAATAAAGAATTTAAACACCTAAAAACATATTGAGCTATTAAACAAGCTAAAACCAGTTAAAATCTAAATTAATAAAATAGTTAAAACAATGTGCTAGGGAATGCATTTAGCCCTCAAAGGCTTTGATAAAAAGCCATGCTTTTACTTGGCGCTGAAACAAGAGCAATGTCTGCACCAATCAGGCCTTCAAGGGGAGGGCATTCCACAACTGGGGTGCCACAGCAGAGAAGGCCCTCTCCTATGTCCCACCATAGTGTATGTCTCGTACTGGTGGGACGAAGAAGAGGGCCCCTCCAACAGATCTCAGTTCTCGGGAAGGCACAGATAGGGAGAGGCAATTGAAAGAATGTATACCTTGCTGTTTTCATAATATATATTCAAAATATCTAATAAAGCAATAGTAAAGAATTCAAAATGAAATTAATAGTAAGCGATATATACAAATACAGGCTCTGAGAACATACCAGCACCATCAGCCTACCAGCAATCAGAACACACCATCCTCCAAAGCTGGCAAAAAAGCCAAGTTCAAGCATTACATAAGAAGGCAGTCAATGGTTGAAGCAGGCCTCCCTAGAGGGGATGCTCCCCAACTAGGGTGGAATGACCCAAAAGGTTCTGCCTTGCATGCCCACTCTCTGAAATTAAGGTGGCAAGAGAACATGACACTAGGGTTCAGCACCTTGCATAGCTCCTTTAGAGTTCTGGCTGATTCTGACTGAGACTAGAATGGAATCACAGCCCCACTAAAACTGGAGCCATCAGCTTTCACTGGTCTTAAGTAAACCAGCAGCCACGACCCAGAAGATCTGGGATGAGTCAGTAGTCAGAACTGACCTGAAAGCCAGGAGTCAGGGCCAAAGAGCTAGACAGAACCTGAGGACAAACCAGGGGACAGGATCGAGGAGTGAGGTAGGAGTCAGGATGCAGAACACACCACAGCTCAGGAAGACATTGCTGCTTAAGCAAGGTTCAGCTGAAACAGGAAGGCTTTTATACTTCTTCCTACCAGGAAGAGGCACTGGACAGCTTAGATAGGTGGAGTCAGTCCAGGCTGGAAGGCTGTTCACTGAGGATGCCACTTGCAGTTCAGTTATATATTCACTACATGGGGCAGCCACATCAAGAACCAGCAGTTCCTGACATCTAGGGATGTGCAGTTAGGGATGGTGCAGGCTCCCAATTCCATCTGGGAATCTGGTGGAACCCTCCCTGCCCGTACCCCCGAGCCCCGCTTGCCAAGCCCCTGCCCACGCTCGCCCCCTGCCCGCACTTGGTGAGCAGCCCACACTCACCCTGATGGCCTTGTCAAGCTCTGCAGTCACCATTTTTTGAAAAGTAAAGCAGCGAACGCAAAAATGTACATATTTGCGTATGCATGAAAATGCACATTTTTGCGACAGTGCACACTTTCGTGTGTACACAGATATTTGTATTTGCAAAAACGTGCATTCTCAGGCATACATACGTAAATATGCACATTTTTGCAATTGCCATTTTATTTTTCAAACAATGGCCACCATGGAGCTCAGTGAGGCTGCTGGGGTGAGTGTGGGCTGCTCGCCAAGCATGGGAGGGGCTCTAGCACGGTCCGAGGACCAGTGAGCAGGGGAAGGGGCTGGGCACTGAAACAGGGTGGGGTGGGTTGTTATTATTATTAGTGTTGTTGCTGTTATTGTTATTATTATTACTAATATCCCACCTTTCTCCCAATACTGGGATTCAAGGGTTCACATATCCTTAGGTGCAAGCATCTTTGTGTTCAACCCCAAAGGACCTATGTTGGCAGAAGTTGACATGAACACTTCTTTTCCCACTAGGAACAGCGGGATGTGGGGAAGGCAAAAAGTAAAAATAAAAATGGGGAGACAGCAGCTGCAGGGATGGTGGAGGGCACCTGAAAAGCAGATTGGGGGGATCCCTGCTTAAACCATACCTCCTCATGAGTAATCAAACTGGGAAGCTTACTTTTATAAGTTCCCCTTTTCAATTCTTTCAGAGGTCCCTACACAGAGCAGGGCATCTGATTTTGATGCAAGTGGGCCTATGGCAAGAAGCAGTCTTTAGAATCACAGAAAAGTAGAATCATGGAATAGTAGGGTTGGAAGGGGCCTATAGGACCATCAAGTCCAACCCCAACAGGGGTTGTGGAGCTTCTTTACAGGGAGTTTCTTCAGGCATGTCACTCCCCACACAAGAACCTTGACAACAGGACCTGCTCAGCTTGGACATTCTGAGCCACCACTCCATGGAAAAGGACACGCTTTGCAGGACTACGATCCCAGCTGAGCCTCAGCCACCCTGGTGGATAATCCCAGGCATTTCTCTTAATGTTCAGGTGTTTGGGGATTTTAAAAGGAGGGGTGCAGAACCTTAGAACCTGGGGCCAAATCTGGCCCTCCTGGGGTACCAGTCTGGCCTTTCAGGGTTCCCCAGATTACCATGCTCCTTTCCCTTACTTCTAACCCTCTGGCCCCAACCACCAATGGTTTAGCGGTTTCCCAGGTTTTGCAGTTTTTACCCCATGCTAAAAGGTTGAAGTGCCTCTCCTAAAGCTGAGTTACTGGCAGTAAGTGCTTCAAGCTAAAATATGCTGGTCTTTTTTATATTTTTGGCACTGCCCCTTTTGCCTCTGGCCCTTTTGCTTTTGGACCCACGCATGACTGGAATGCCCCCTCCCCAACTGAAACCTTCTCCAAAATGGAGTTCAGCCTCAGCCTGCAAGAGGTTCAATGCTCCATTTTAAAGTAAAAGCCTTGTAGAGCTGAAATGGGTTTTCCCAAATTTCTCATCTGCAAGTTTGGATGGCGAACGTTCTCTGAAAGTTCTCTCGATGTGTGATTGTTTAGTAAACCTATGCTCATAGGGAGAGGGCCATAGCAATGCTGTAGTTGCAGAACCCAAGCTTGGCATAAAGTAGATCCCAGCTCCATCTTTTCTAGCAAGGTGTTGAGAACAGATCATCCCCCCACTTCATAATCAACACCACAGAGAGAATCAACACCACAGAGAGTCAAAGCTTCAGGCTATTATGACTTTATTTTGCTAAAGACTAGCCTTTCTACAAATGCCAATTCAAGGAAGCTCTCAGAC
Organism: Heloderma suspectum; assembly: GCF_057233095.1. NCBI lineage: Eukaryota > Metazoa > Chordata > Lepidosauria > Squamata > Helodermatidae > Heloderma > Heloderma suspectum. The sequence continues at coordinate 11,121,938 of NC_139461.1, forward strand.
TGCCTCAGGCTCTAAACAACTAATCTGTGATCTCTAATCAGAGCAGACGAACTGAAGCGTAGTGAAGTTGGGAACAGTTTGCCTGTGAACCTCACAGCTAGGGGTGGACGAAAGTCACTTACCTGTCCTCGAAGATTTCCCGCGGTGGGGGGGAGGTGCTTCGCTGCTCTCCCCGCGAAGTTCAGGCCGGGGGGGGAGGCTTCCCGCCTCGCCCGGCCGAAATTCAGGCCGGGGAGGAGGCGCCTCGCCTCGCCTGGCCGCGAACTAAACAGTTAAAAAAAAAAAACCGCCCCCGTGATAGGCTACATGACGATTAACGTAGCCTATCACGGCTAGATCTGCAAAGTCAGCCATGATAGGCTACGTAAATCGCCACGTAGCCTATCACAGGTGACTTAAAAAAAAAAAAGCACGTACGCAAATGGCGGCCCCCATAGGGAGCTGCCATTCGCGTTCCTTATTTGGTCGCTGTAGTCTACGTAAATCTTTTTTTAGCGTTGCCCTTATTTTCGCCGTAGTCTACGTAAAGATTTACGTAGACTACAGCAACCAAATAAGGAACGGGAATGGCAGCTCCCTATGGGGGCCGCCATTTGCGTACGCGCTTTTTTTTTTTTTTAAGTCACCCGTGATAGGCTACGTGACGATTAACGTAGCCTATCACGGCTGACTTTGCAAATCTAGCCGTGATAGGCTACGTTAATCGTCACGTAGCCTATCACAGGGGTGTTTTTGTTTTTGTTTTATTTTATTGCAATGGCGGCGGCAGCAGCCGGTCGAAAGATCGGCTGCCACCCCCGCCCCTGACGAAGACCCGACAAACCGCCGGCCGGACCCGCCGCCAGGAGGGACATTCGGCAAAGGTAAGTCCCATCCCGGGGGAGGTGCGGGGGGTGGGGGGTGCGGAGAATTTCTCCCCGAAACTTGTTCGGGGGGCCGAACACGTTGGCGCTCGGCCCCCTGAAGGTTCAGGGAGAAATTCTCCGCCATCCCTACTCACAGCCGAACTTGCTTCACAGTGATGCCCCTCCCTTAGGGTGGCTCCCTCCAATGTTGGCTTCCAAGAGTGGCTATCTTGGTGGAGCACCTCAGCCCTGTCCCTAAGGGTTCCTGCTTTGCTTTGTGACACACCCTAGTGTCTCTCAAGTCACGCCCCTCTTCCTCCTCCTCCTCCTTGGAAACTTGAGTTCTCATGGTGGAGGGAGGGGGCAGGGATTTAGCCTTGGCCTTCTGTTTGTCAAGGCCATCAGAGGAATCTCTCCTGGCATCTTGGGGCTCTAGGGAAGGTTCCTCTCCTGGGCTCTGATCTACCCATTCCAGCTCTGATTCAGAACTGGAGCTGTCAGACATCTCAAGGGGTTTGGACTCATTCCTGACACAAGGTTGGAAAAAAGCTCTACCTAAGTCCTGGGAGAACCACTGCTGGTAAGACTAGACAACAGTGGGAAGAAGGACTAATTATCTAAGCAGCTTCATACATTCAGCATTTGACATAGGGATGGCGGAGAATTCCGCCACAGATTCCAGTGAGGCCGGATTCTTTAGAATCCGGCCCCCTGGAATCTGTGGCAGAACAGCCACCTGCCCCCCGCCCCCCTGCAGAATCCCCCCGGGATGGCACTTACCTGGGGCGGATTTGCAGCGGCTCCAGCGGTGGCTGGTCTCCTGGCTGGCCGCGGCAGGGCTGCTGCCACTGCCATTGCTGTCCTTGGACTGTGATAGGCTACGTAAGAATTTACATAGCCTATCACGGCTAACCTAAAAAACAAACAAACCGCGGTGTACGCAAATAGCAGCGGCTACGGTGGCCGCCATTTGCGTTCCCTATTTTTCCCCGATTTATCTTATATAAATATTTACATAAGATAAAACGGCGGGAAAAAAGGGGGAACGCAAATAGCATAGTGGACGCTATTTGCATTCCTTTATTTTTCGCCGTTCTAGCCTACATAAATATTTACGTAGGCTAGAACGGCGAAAAATAAAGGAACACAAATAGCGTCTACTACGCTATTTGCATTCCCCTTTTTTTTTGCTGTTTTATCTTACGTAAATATTTATGTAAGATCAATCGGCAGAAAATAGAGAATGCAAATGGCAGCCGCCGTAGCCACTGCTATTTGCGTACACTGTTGTTTTGGGGGGTTTTGAGGTTAGCTGTGATAGGCTATGTAAATTCTTATGTAGCCTATCATGGTTGTCTGGCTGGATGCAAATGGCGGCCGCTATGGCGGCCGCCATTTGCATCCGCACCAGGCCGTTCACGACTGGAAATCCAGCTGCTCTGCGGCCTGGCCATGGAGCGGAGCCAGCCGTAGAGGATTCCAGCAGGGAGGACCAGATCGCCTCCTCCCATGTCGAGGATTCCACGGGGAGGGACGGAGCAAAGGTAAGTGAGTTTCGTACATCCCTAATTTGACATCCAGTGATTTTCCAGAAGCAGTTAAAATCTGCTGGCTTCCTATATAACAGTCAACATTTGGCAGTATCTGACAGCTAACATATTCTTGCAATCAACACTGGTCACGTTACCAGCTGCAGTTAAGCACATTTTAAGTCCCATTCATTTCAGTGGGAGAGTCAACCACATGCTTAGATCTCCCCACTGAAAGCAACAAGACTTTATCACACTTAACTAAATGTTGGCTGGATTGTGCTCTTGATAAATACCATTGCTCTTCTCCCTCAATCAATTTTGTGCCAAGTGAGTGAACCTCTAGGATCAGGTACCCATTTAAGGCAATGGAAGAGTGCACTGTGGCAGGAGGACTGCAACGCATGTAACTCACCAAGCCAGATGGAGCAGACCAGCCATGGGTGGTGTCCAGATAGGGGCTTGGTAAACCTTCTGTTTTTGCTACCTGCCTGGGCCTGCAAAAACTAGGGATGGACGAATGTCCCTTACTTGGTCCCACAGCTTTTTTCGGGGGGGGGAGGCGCTCTGTTTCTCCCCCCAAAATTCTTGGTGGGTGGGGAGGTGCCCTGCCCCTCTCCATTGAAATTTTGGCCGGGGGGGAGGCGCCCCATCCCTCCCTGCCAAAATTCAGGCCAGGGAGGAGCACCCCACCTCTCCGGCCGTGAAAGAAAAAAGTAAATTAAAAAAAAAAGTGATAGGCTACGTAAAGATTTATGTAGCCTATCACGGCTAGATTTTCAAAGTCAGCCGTGATAGGCTACATAAATCTTTACGTAGCCTATCATGGCTGACTTTGAAAAAAAAAAAAAAAAGCGCGTACGCAAATGGCGGCGCCCATGGATGCCGCCATTTGCGTTTCTTATTTGGGCACGGGTAGTCTATGTAAAGATTTACGTAGACTATGGCGAAAATAAGGGCAACGCTATTTGTGTTGCCCTTATTTTCGCCGTAGTCTACGTAAATCTTTACATAGACTACCCGTGCCCAAATAAGGAACACAAATGGCAGTGCCCATGGGTGCCGCCATTTACGTATGAGCTTTTTTTTCCCCAAAAAATCAGCCATCATAGGCTACGTAAAGATTTACATAGCCTATCACGGCTGACTTTGAAAATCTAGCCATGATAGGCTATGTAAATCTTTACGTAGCCTATCACTTTTTTTTTTTTTTTTACTTTACTTGGAAATGGCGGTGGCGGCAGCCAGTCGGAAGACCAGCCGCCACCACAGCCGAAACACTGCCGAAACGCCACCGAAACGCCACTGAAACACCTCTGAAACGCCGTCGAAACGCCACCAAAACTTCGCTGGGACCCGCCACCACGAGGGACATTCGCACGAGGTAAGTCCCATCCCGGGGGGGGCGGGGGGTGGAGAATTTCCCCACCAATTTCGGGGGGCCGAATGTGTTGGCATTCGGCCTCCCAGAGATTCATGGAGAAAGTCTCCGACATCCATAGCAAAAACAGGAGTTTGTCCAGCACCTGGCATGTCCTAATATATGTTTGGTGGGCTGCATTTGGCTTGGTGGGTCACAAGGTCTACAAGGCAGACCTATCCCTCATTATATATAGGGATGGGAGACCAGTGATTTTTGAGCTTATGTGAATTTCCTCCCAAAAATCACTTCAAAGCTCTTTTCAGCTCACTCCGATTTTCACTGCTGACCTATTTTTTGGCTCGTTCAAATGAGGAAAGTGCATTTCCTCCCATTGATTAAATCATAAAAACATTTTTTTTAAAAAAAAAAATGCATTTTAAGTGCACTTTTTAATGTGTTTTTTAAAAAATGTGATTGGAAATTTATGAACATTTTTCGGGGGGGAAACACTCCTGCTCACATTCACATTTGGGATTGAGAGCAGGACATGTTTGCATGATGTGTGAATAGAGATGAAATTCGTGTGCGTCTCTAACTATACTTGGAATATCCACCACTTATGTCCAGTTGCATCATGGGTAAGAGTGACCCATGCACAGTGTGGATTCAAATGGGCATGCACTTGCTAGAGGAAATGCAAATTCAGAATCCAGTTAGTGAGTTGAAACTCTCGCTCAGCAACAGGTGATGTATTTCCCATGATTTAAACAGTGGAAATCCCAGGAGGCTCTCGGCTTCCCAGACTCAGGATGATCAAGATAAATGTATGCTTGTTCATTGATGCCTTGTGGCATGTGCATGCATGCAATAAAAATAATAACACATTTCAATCCAGAAGGTATCTGGCATATATTGTCTGGGACTATAGGCAGGGGTATGCACAGAAATTTTCTACAGCCAATATCAGTTCAGTTAAACAAGGTAGGATTTACATGATGTTTTGAATAATAGAATTGGAAGATGGATAATCTAGCCAAACTGTTCTGGCTAGTCATGAGGCCCAGGGGAACTGGTTTACACCACAGCATTCACTCAGATTTCTGGGTCATGCTAAGCAAGGGAGGATTCACATCAATCAAAGCTGGACCTTAGAGGGTGTTCTTGCACTCGTGTCCTGCTTCTGGGTTCCTGGTGGACAGCTGGTTGGCCACTGTGTGAACAGAATGCTGGACTAGATGGACCCTTGGTCTGATCCAGCAGGGCTCTTCTTATGTTCTTATGAAGTGGTGGCCAGAGTATTCTCCCACAAGGAGCTGTTGTCCCAGCAAAGGACTACTCTCAACTAGTTATGTATGGATTTTGTAAAATCTGCTCTGCCTGCGTCTTGTGGATTGTCAGGTGCCTTTTGTTCCATCATCCACTCATTGACAGAATCGGTTTTTTTCCAGTTACCCAAATTTGTGCACATTCACTTTTGTGCACATTCACATTTGAGCAAATTCTTATTTGCTCTAATGTGCAAATTCCTCCAAAATGTGCAAATCCCCTCAAAATGTACATTTTCATGCTTTAGCCTATGGGGGAAATGTGCATTTCTGGCTGGTAGTTGTTGTTTTGTTTGTTTGTTTTTCTATGACAAAATGTGTGTAAAATTCTGGAAAGTAAAGCAAAAACAGAAAATGGTTCACCATGGAATCCATGCAACTCGGAAAAAGCTTGTCTGCTGCAGAATCCGTGGGTTAGATTAATAGAAATCGGAATTCATTTGATTCTGTTGTGGATTGCACTGACATCACTACTCTCAACAGAGCCTTTAAGTTTTAAGAAGGCTGGCAGGGCCTGGTCATTCCATGGCTCTATCCCTGCTGGATACTGACTGCAGTTCTTAAAGGGTGAATGTCAGTTTCTGCAGTCTTAAGCTCCTACATGGCTGAGAGGAGAAGTGGCAAGGAAGTCAGATGATAGGAGAGTAACATCCTCTGGCTGGGAATGTAAAGAAGGTGGTTACCTGTGAGTGACCCATTCTGAGTCCTCCTCAGGAGGGGGAAAACCTTCAGAATCAGGGGACATAACGCAATCCTCCTATACAAGTGGCATATCCTACAATGGGCCCATTCAACTTGTGATCCACCAGCTTTTTATGGTCACCCACCAAAGGATTCAATAAGACCTATTCTTTGCTGCCTTCCTGGACAGGAGGTTGACAACATCGCCACATAAAAAGCTGCCTTATACCAAATTGGACCATTCCTCCACCTAGTGCAGGATTGTCAACACACCCTGACAGTGACTCTCCAGAGTTTCAGGCAGGAATCTCAACCCTACCAGGAGAAACCAGGCATTGAACCTGCAAACTTCTACATCCAAACATGTGGTGAAGATTTGAGGCCTACAGAGGCAAAGGGGAAAGAGGTCAGGCTTGGAAGCCTGGAGTTTACTGTTGGGAGGGGGCAACCCAGAGAGGTATAATTTCATTTCTACAGATTAGTGTCAGTTTCATTTCTCCACTTGAATTTCATTTCTTCAGTTTTGAAGCAGTACTTCCGGTTTTGAGGAAGGATGTTATATAAAGAGATCAAAAGAGCCAGTAAGAGGCAAAAAAGACCAGGCTGCAGCCAGAGCAAGAACAGGAGAGACAGCCAGAGCTTTAAGTGAGAGCAGGAAGAAGCAGCCTGGAGAAGTCTAAGGACAGCTAGGGTAAAGGAACTTGCATTTTGCAAATTTTATTTTCTTTTAATGCCTTTTGTATCACCCAGGTCTATTATGTAAATACCTTTAGTCGTAATTTGTTTGCTTTAAATCTACTGGTAGACTGTTGCATTAAATCTCAGGTGTCTAGAGTGTCACTCACCCCACATCTACAGCCCAAACCCCACATTACTGGGAAGAGGAAGTTTAAAAGAAAGAAAGTGGGACTCTTAAGGAGGCAAGAGATCCTTAAGGAGTTGCTCAGAGGGTCCAGGTCATAAGGGGAACCTTGACACAGGTGCTCTGTCACTGAAACACAGTCCCGCCCAACCATTGGGAATTAGACAACAATTGGGCAGGCTATCATCATCATGGCGATCACTCATGACCAAGTAAGATTGTCTTCCAAAGATAGAGTCTATATAGGTAACTCTTTAAAAGGATTAGACAGATTCATAGAAGATGGGTCAATCAAAACATTAATCTCTAGCAGTGGGTCTGCAGGTGGCTGTAAAGGCCGATTCTGGATCCACACAGCCTCCCACAGTGAGGGCATAGGTTTCCAGGTGGAAGGCGGTCACTGTGAGGGTTTGCTTGACGTGCCTTCTGCTGAGCTCATTTCTCCCTTTCGCTCTGTACTTGTGCTTCTTCAAAGTCCATGGTGCCTTTAATATAGGCTGACCACCAGTTGTAATGCTCATGAGTTGGAGCTTCCCAGTTCTCAATCCTTACGTTACATTTTTTTAGATTAGCTTTGAGAACATCTTTAAATCTCTTTTGCTGTCCACCAATATTCCGTTTTCCATTCATAAGTTGGGAATAGAGTAACTGCTTTGGAAGACGATAATCAGGCATTCGAACAACATGGCCAATCCAGAGAAGTTGATGTTGGAGAATCATTGTTTCAATGCTGGTGGTCTTTGCTTCTTCCAGTATGCTCACATTAGTCCACCTGTCTTCTAGGGATGTACGAAACACTTACCTTATTCCGCTCCAGTGCATCCGCGGTGGGGGGGGGGGTGCTCCGTCCCTCCCTCCGGAATCGTCCCCGGCCGGCTCCGCTCTGCGGAGTTCCATCATAGTGGCCACCATTTGCGTCCTTGCAGTCAGCTGTGATAGGCTATGTAAGTATTTATGTAGCTTATCACGGTAAAGAGCAGGGATGCAAATGGCAGCTGCTGTGCCATTTGTGCCCCTGCTCTTTGCCATGATAGGCTACGTAAGTATTTATGCAGCCTATCACAGTAAAGGCAGCCATGCAAATGATGGCCACCATGTGTGGCTGCCTTTACCATGATAGGCTACGTAAATACTTACGTAGCCTATCATGGCAAAGAGCAGGGGCGCAAATGGCGGCCGCTATGACGGCCACCATTTGCTGCCACAGCAGCCCAGCAGCAGCCAGGAGACCAGCCACCGCCACTGGACCCACCGCCACCGGAGCTGCCAGAGCCACCGCCGCCAGAGCCGCTGCCGCCGCCGCATCCACCCCAAATAAGCTCCATCCAGGGGGGATTCTGCGGGGTGGTGGGGGTGAGGCCGTTCCGCCATGGATTCTCCACTAGAGTCCGTGGTGAAATTCTCTGACATCCCTACTGTCTTCCCAAGTCATTTGCAGAATTTTTCGGAGGCAGCGTTGGTAAATTTTTTGAGAAGTTGGGAGTGGCGTTTATAGATGGTCCATGTTTCACAGGCGTACAGTAAGGCTGATAGTACAATGGCTTTGTAAACAAGCATTTCGATCTCCCTGCGAATGTCCCAATCCTCGAACACTCTACGCTTCATTCAGGAGAATGCTACAGTTGCAGAGCTCAGGCGATGCTGAATTTCAGCATCGATGTCGGCTTTTATGGAGAGATGGCTGCCAAGATAAGAAAAGTGATCGACATTTTCCAGCATCACACCGTTAAACTGGATTGATGGCTCTACAGAGGGATTGGTTTGTGCTTGCTGGTAAAGCACTTTGGTTTTTTTGATGTTAAGCGAGAGGCCGAGCTTTTCATATGCTTCTGCGAAGATGCCTAGGATAGTTTGGAGATCTTCCTCTGAGTGTGCGCAGATTACGTTATCATCAGCATATTGAAGTTCTATGACAGAGGATGTAATTACCTTACTTTTTGCTTTCAGCCTAGTGAGATGAAAAAGCTTTCCATCTGTTCAATATATGATTTCTACACCAGTGGGAAGTTTCCTTTCAACAAGGTGTAGAATCATAGCGATGAAGATAGTGAATAAGGTTGGAGCAATGACACCTCCCTATTTAACACCTGATCCCACTTTGAATGGATCACTTTGAGAGCCACTGTTATCCAAGATTGTTGTCGTCATGGAGGAGCCGCAAGATGTTCACAAATTTATTAGAGCATCCGGTTTTCAGAAGGATGGTCCAGAGAGTAGGGATGTACGAAAGTCACGTAACATTTCACGGATCTGCGCTCCGTCCCTCCCCCTGGAATCCTCAATGGGTGGGGAGGCGCTCTGTCCCTCCCCCCAGAGTCCTGCCCGGCCGGCTTCACTCCGCAGGGATTCCGCAGAGCCACTGGCCAGCTCTGGCCGCAGCCAGACATCCAGCCGCTGGGCAGCAGGGACACAAAATAGCGAACGCAAATGGTGGCCACCGTAGCTGCCACCATTTATGTACGCTGAGCCTGGCCATGGCTGGCCAGGAGACCAGCCACCGCTGCACCCGCTGTACTTGCCGCCGCCGCACCCGCCACCGCCGCTGCCAAATCTGCTACCGCCACACCCGCCACCACCGCCGAATCCACCACCGCAGGAGCCGCCGCCGAATCCGCTGCATCCACCCCAGGTACGTGCCGTCCCATGGATTCCACGGGGGGTGGGGGGGCAGGAGGCTGTTCCTCCATGGATTCTGTAGAATCTGGCCTCACTGGAATCCGTGGCGGAATTCTCCGCCAGCCCTACCAGAGAGCAGTTCGGTTTACCATGTCGAAAGCCTTAGTCAGATCAATAAATGTCAAATACAGGGGTTGGTTTTGCTCCCTGCATTTTTCTTGGAGCTGTCGTGCGGTGAAGATCATATCCACTGTCCCCCTGGAAGGGCGGAAGCCATTTTGGGATTCAGGGAGGATGTCTTCTGAGATAGGTAGAAGTGGATCCTTGCCAGGATTTTGCCTGCCATAGCTAGAAGGGAGATGCCTCAGTAGTTTCCACAATCTGTTCTATCACCCTTTTTAAAGAGAGTGATAATTATGGCATCCCTGAAGTCTGCTGGGATCTCCTCCCTCATCCAGATTTTTTCAATGAGCTTGTGAAGCTGTTGTGTAGCTTCAGGCCCACCTTCTTTAAAGACTTCAACAGGGATCCCATCGGGTCCACTAGCTTTCTTATTTTTCATTTGGTTAATGGCTTTACTGACTTCCTCCAAACTAGGGAATACTGCAAGCTCAACTCTGGTTTGTTTTTGTGGGATTTGCAAGAAAACCTCATCAGCCACTATAGAGTTACGGTTAAGGAGGTAGTGGTAATGCTCTTTCCAACACTCTTTGTCCTTTAGAAGTTCGGCACCATCTATTGAGTGTAAGGGGTTTGTACCATGGTTTGTTGGTCCATAGATGACCTTTGTGGCATTAAAAAAGCCCCGTGTGTCATGCGCATCTGCAAAATGCTGGATTTCTTGAGCTTTCTTTATCCACCAGGTGTTCTTAAGTTCTCTAGTTCTTCTTTGAACCTCAGCCTTTGCACTGGCGTAGATTTTTTTCTTAGTGGCATAGTTGATGTCTTTTTGCCATATTTGGAAAGCTTTCCTTTTCTTATCAATAATATGACCAGTCTCCCTACCAGTCTCATCAAACCAGTCCTGTTGTTTCTTAGTTTGGTATCCGATAGTTTGCTCACAGGCTGCGATAATGGAAGTCTTCAGTTTATTCCAGTGTTATTTCCAGTGTTTATTCCAGTGTTATTTCCAGTGTTTATTCCTCGACATTTTCAGGGGTTTCCATATGTAGATGTTCCTTGAGGGTTGTTTGAAACCAGGCTCGCTTAATAGGGTCTTGAAGGGCTTGGGTTTGGGTGTTCATTTTACGCCTTGGTTTTCTTCCTTGGAGCCTACATTGAGGGACAATCTTAATGGCCATCGTGGAACGAATTAATCAGTGGTCTGTCCAGCAGTCGTCAGCACTCGTCATGGCTCTGGTGAGGAGTACTTCACAGCGATCTCTGGCACGTACAATTACATAATCTAGAAGATGCCAGTGCTTTGACCAAGGGTGCTTCCATGATGTTTTAAATTTATTTTTCTGATGAAAAAGTGTGTTGGTAATGACAAGATTATGCTCTCCACATTTAGTCAGAAATAGAATTCCATTCTGGTTGCTATTGCCAACTCGTTCTTTCCCAGTGGTCCCTGGCCACAAATCAAAATTACGCCCAACTCTTGCTTTGAAATCACCCAGGAGGATGATTTTGTCCTCCTTAGGTATTTCTGATAAGATGGTGTCCAGCTGGGAGTAAAAATTTTCTTTGATGTCTTCATCAGCATCTAATGTTGGTGCATAGGCACTTAGAATAGTTGCCTGCTGGTTTTTGACAAGTTTTATTTGGAGGGTTGAGAGTCGTTCATTAATGCCAGTAGGGACTTCTGACAAGAGCTTCATAAGATCATTTTTAATAGCAAAGCCTACTCCATGTATTTGTCGTTCTTGTTCAGGTAGTCCTTTCCAGAAGAAGGTGTAACCTCCTTTTTCTTCCTTCAGTTGTCCCTCTCCTGCTCTTTGAGTTTCTTGGAGTGCTGCTATGACAATGTTAAAATGTCTCAGCTCCTTTGCAATGATGGCAGTCCTGTGTTCAGGGCGCTCACTATCTGTACTGTCCAGCAGTGTCCGTATATTCCATGTTCCAAAGTTCATTTGTCTTTTGCGACCTCTAAATGGTGACCCCACTGGGCGGTAATCCAGTCAGGGAGAGGATGAGGCAGACTATGTTTAGGGCATCTTTTCTAGCCCCCTCCCCATACAGGGTGAGCAGAGTGGATCCTGAATAGGACTGCTCAGTCATGGGTACAGCTGCCGAACTACTCAACTGCTTCGGTCCTTGAGTCAGGACGACTGAATCTGTATCCACCGCCCATGTGCCAGTCCATGACTAGGGGCTTCCGGATTTGACAGTCCTGCCCCCGTTGCCATTCGCCGATTGCCATGGGACTTCTGGTTGGTTGGGTTTAGATTGGAAGACGCCTGTGCGTGAATTTGTTTTATGTGTGGAGATCAGTGTACAATGATCAACACACAGTCTTCACAGAAAAGGCTCTAATCCAATGGCATGAATATCATGACAATTGGTGGTCCTTTATCTGCTGCAGCCTTCATCTGCCTTCTCAGCAGTTGTAACATACACCTTGTTATCTTCTGCCTGTTCTGCCATTGAGGATTTTCTTGGATCGTTCTTTGTCTGGTTCCTCCCCTCTAATAGATGTGAGCCGCAGATGCAGAGCAAAGAAAGAGAAGGCAGGGGCAGAACTTAGATGATCTATCCAATTGGCCTTGCATGAAAAGCTGCACTTAGAGGCCTCACGAGAAGAAAGGGACCTTCCCCCCTTAAGTTAGGCTAGCGAGACCGCCTCCCTCTTCAAATGGCGGGCAACTCTCGTAAATTCCATTTGGATCCCCTGAAGGCATTCCTTGTAGATGAAGAGTTTCTCTGAGAATTTGCATCTGTATGACCCTGTGAAGTAATCGATTAAAAGCTGTAGACTTAAGCCTCTGATCTGTGTATGTTTGGGCATTGAAGTGAAGTGGGGGTTAAGAGAATTGTGACAGCTTGTAGAATCTGAATTTCAGTTGCTTGCTGGGGAAGAATGCCAGGAGAGGATTATTGCCTCATGTCCTGCTTATGAGCTTCCCATTGGGGCATGTGTCCCAGGCATGGTCTGAAGGCACATGAGACAGCGACCTTGTTGAAGCTAAGCAAGTCTGGGTCTGGTCAGTGCTTGGAGGGGAGACCATCTGGGAACCGCATGTAGCCACGCTGAGTTCCACGATGGAAGAAAGGTGAGATATAAATTAAATAAATAAATAAATAATGTGGTTGGCCACTGTGGGAAACAGGGTGCTGGATGAGATAGGCCTTTGGTCTGATCCAGCAGGGCTCTTCTTATGTCCTTATGACACACAGAAGGTCACAGAAGAAGGGGAGGGAAAAGAAGGCAGGAGAAGACTGGGAGAAGAATACAAGATTACTTCAGTTACACATAGGGCAATTTATGGAGACCTGGCAGTTATACCAAAGGCATTGCTATTAGCCATGTATGAGAAATTCAGTTTGTTTGTTTGTTTGTTTGTTTATTATTGCATTTATATCCCGCCTTTATTTCTCTTGCAAGGAACCCAAGGCAGCTTACATTATCCTCCTCCTCACTGTTGTATCCTCACAACAACAACCCTGTGAGGTAGGTTGGGCTGAGAGTCTGTGACTAGCCCAAAGTCACCCAGTGAGCATTAATTTATCTTTATCAGAATTTGCATAGTTCACACCTCCTGGTGAAGCCCATCCATGCTCATGGTCTGCAGGTGAAGCCCATCCATATCATAGAATCATAGAATCATAGAATCATAGAATAGTAGGGTTGGAAGGGGCCTACAAGGCCATCGAGTCCAACCCCCTGCTCAAGGCAGGAATCCAAGTCAGAGCATCCCTGACAGATGGCTGTCGAGCCTCGTCTTGAACGCGTCCAGTGTGGGAGAGCCCACCACCTCCCTAGGTAATTGGTTCCATTGTCGTATTGCTCTGACTGTCAGGACGTTTTTCCTGATGTTCAGCTGGAATCTGGCTTCCTGTCACTTGAGCCCATTATTCTGTGTCCTGCACTCTGGGATGATCAAGAAGAGATCCTGGCCTTCCTCTCTGTGACAACCTTTCAAGTACTTGAAGAGCGCTATCATATCTCAGTCTTCTCTTCTCAAGGCTAAACATGCCCAGTTCTTTCAGTCTCTCTTCATAGGGCTTTGTTTCTAGTCCTCTGATCATCTTTGTTGCCCTCCTCTGAACCCTCTCCAGTTTATCTGCATCCTTCTTAAAGTGTGGTGCCCAGAACTGGACACAGTACTCCAGATGAGGCCTAACCAGTGCTGAGTAGAGGGGAACTAGGACTTCCCGGGATTTGGAAGCTATGCTTCTATTCATGCAGCCCAAAATAGCATTTGCCTTTTTTGCAGCCACATCACATTGTTAGCTCATATTCAGCTTGTGATCAACAACAATTCCAAGATCCTTCTCGCTTATAGTGTTGTTGAGCCACGTATCCCCCATCTTTTAACTGTGCATTTGGTTTCTTTTTCCTAGGTGCAGAACTTGGCATTTATCCCTATTCAATGTCATTCTCTTGTTTTCTGCCCAGTGCTCCATTCTATCCAGATCACTTTGAATTTTGTTTCTGTCTTCCAAAGTATTAGCTATCCCGCCCAGTTTTGTGTCATCTGCAAATGTGATCAGCATTCCCTGCACCTCCTTCTCCAAGTCATTAATAAAAATGTTGAAGAGCACTAAATATCTGAGCTTTCAATGCAATTCACAGAATTAAAAGGATTGCAGTTAAAAAATGCTTACATTTGAAAAATTTGCATGAAAAATGTGCACTTTGGAAAAATATGCACAAACATACTTTAATGAATGGGAGAAAAATGTGTACGTTCCAAAAAAAATTGTGCACAATTATGCCTATAATTGGAAAAAAATAGGCACAAAAATACACACAAATGTTTGTGCTAAAAGAAAAAAATCACAATCTGTAAAGAATCTGAGTTGGAACGAGCTTTGAGATAGACTCCAGAGAACATCAATGAGCTCAAGTTTTTCAGATTCACACGTCCCTATTCACTATTTGTGGAGGCTGTACAAACAGATGATCATGTGAGAGATTCTGGATGAATCAACCAGCCCTACATCACTTATTAACTTCTAAGGGAGCAATCCTATGGCTGCTAGGCAGCAGCTTGATGGCCATAGGATATGCTGTTTTCCAGGAACCGACCTCAGAACCCACACTCTGAGGTCGGTTCCTGGAGAACCGACCTCCCCCCACTTCAGTGCTTCCTCGGAGGCAGCATGGAACCGCCCCATCCTCTGCACTTGCAAAAGGAGCACGGAGCAGCCGGAAAGGGGTGCAGCTGGGGTTTTTTCCAGGGCAGGGAGGGCAGAACTGCCTGTACGACACATCCTAGGAACAATCCTAGGAACAATCCCCTCCATGCGTCTCCTGCCCTGCTTTGGATAGGCAGTTGCCTCCAAGTTCAGAGGCAGCTGCCTATCTCAGTAGGATTGCTCCCTAAATGACGTAGCATTTGGAGCTCCTGTCAGTATGGTAGCATGTCACCCACATTAATTTCAATAGAGCATTTGTTGTTCTGGGTGGACTGCATCCCCCTCTGTAGGTACAATTTATTTTAGCCATTATCTTTTTTATGGATGCTTGTGCTTTGTATCTGCTAGATCCAATCCTACATGCAGGATTTATGCCAGCTCAGGATGTTGAACTGCTTGCATTCTAGGGAATTTATTATCGGAGGATCTCACACAACATATCTTTTGCAAAAGCAAAGGAAAATTAAACTTTAAAAAAGATGGCTACATTCCCATGCATGTTCCTCTCAGCAAATAAAACAACATCGTTCTTACTAAAGAAATTGGTTCATGCTGGCCCAGAGGTTCCCAAAGTTTGTCAAAGTGGACTCCAAACGAGTTCATCCAGACCGTAGGCTTCTGGCGAGTGAAGATGAACTTATAGAAGGTGAACTTATAGCATGGCTTAGCAACTCTTTAAGCATGATACTGGGTCTTCTCAAAGTCTCCATCAAAGGTCTCCTTCACTTTAGGAATCTGAATGGCTTCACAAATACAGGAACTGTGAATAAGTGGAGCTTCCTGCATCCATACATCCCATTGATGTGTGAACTGACATATGGTACAGTTCATTTCAGGGGAAATGTATGAGTTTTCACCACAACACAACCACATGCATCTTTGTGCAGTGAGGATGGTGATGAGCAAAAGCCTACTTCAAATGTGTATTCAAACATATTTCCTTTGTACCTGTTGCTAGACCAGTCTGAGTCACAGCCCCTCTTGGCAAACTTTTCTACCAATGCTGAGAAATGCCTCCCCATTTTGATGAACCTCAGTACTCCTTGCAAAAATGTCCCATCGTCTGTTTAGGTTCCCCTTGCTTACATTCTATCTCTGTTGCCCTCCTTTCTCCTCAGTGCTAAGCCTAACACCATGGGGCTGAATTTGATTGGTTGTGCTGCCTGTGAGGACCCCCCCCCTCAAGTTTTCAAGTCCTCAGGGACTGCTCAAGATCTGAATTCTTAGAACTAGGAGCCTCAGTTCATCGTTGGGCAGGACTGACAATTCCTCCCACCTATAAAACAGTTATTTATTACCAGGAGCCCACATAGTTCCTTTGAGGTTTCCTTGCTGTCTTCCTTCATTCGATCAGTTCTCTTCATTCTTTCTCCTTTCCTCCAAGTTCTCTGGAGTTTATAAAGCTCCCCCCCACACACACTCATTAAGCCAGGGGTCCCCAACCTTTATAGACCTGTGGGGACATTTGGGAATTTGAGACATTGCTGTGGGCACCACCACTAAGTGGTTCCCATGGAGGATGCAGCTAGTCACATAATGGCTGCCATGGGGGCCTGGCTAGTCAAAATACAAGTAATTCACCCAAGAAACTGTGTACAAGCAGAGGAAGAGTCTAAACTCTAAAGCCAATCTTTCTCTCAGGCATTTGGCAGCACTTGATAAGTTTGTAATCAGTCCTGGATCTGTCTTTGGATATGGCTGGCTGTTCAAAGTTGTTTTTAGTTAGATGCTGCCTTTGTGTATATTGTCTGTGTGTTTTATGTAAATGGCCTTTAAGCTTTGTAAATTGCATTTTAATGTTTTGATCTCTGTAAACAACACAGAGAGTTTCAGTTATGGGATGGTATAGAAATGCAAATAATAATAATAATAATAATAATAATAATAATAATAATAATAATAATCCCCACAGAAGCACAACAAAAAAACCCATGTAAGGTTGCAATCCTATACATGCTTACATGGAACTCAGTGGAAATTTCTTCTGAGTTGACTTGCATAGGTTTGTTCTGCTCATCCATCTACACACACACACACACACACACACACCTTTCCCTAGCCACAAAGGAAAGGACAATTCCCCCAGCACCAAACGGAAAGAAAGAAAAAATTTTCCCTACCTCAGCCCCCAGCCCAGCCACTCCGTTCTCCACCATAGCAAGATAAAGAAATGAGAGGGAGAGAAAGAGCAAGGCAAGGTCTGGGAGGTCTGAGCAAGGTCTGAGCAAGGTCTGGGAGGGTGGAGGAAAGAGCAAGAGCAAGGCTAGAGGCTAGGAAGAGGGAGAAACAGCGAGATAAAGAGGTGGGGTGGGGGAGAGAAATAGTGAGGCTAGAGTCTGGGAGCGGAAAGAGAGAAAGAACAGATGGGAAAGGTCTGGGTGGATGGAAGAAGACTGGACAAAGACAGGACACAATCTTGCCTTCTCTTCCTGCCCACCAAACAGCTGATCAGTGGTAGATTCAGGAACATGAAGCATACCTGTCTGGTGCCTTGACATTTTGCAAGCTTTTTATTAAAAATATTTTTTTTGAAGGAGGCAGGGAATGGAAAGCTTTGTGGGTGCCAATGAAGGGCCTTGAGGGTGCCATGGCCTGCTTTAGACTCTTCTGCCTTTCCCATCCTTTATTTGCCTGAGCTGTGCTTGGTTTCCACCAGCTAGCATGGGCAGGATGCCAACTCAAATGACTCCCTTTCTCAGGCATATCACACCATCAACCCACATTATCCCTAAGTTTGTTCTTTTTAAATGCCTTCATACAATTAGAAAGTAGCAAAGCAAGAAGTAGATGTCTTGACTAGTATCTTATAATCTTTGGGTGTTATTGTTGTTGTTACCTAGAGGGAGGCAGGGAGGCAGAGAGGCAGGGATGGAGGCAGGGAGGGTATGTATACATGTGTGTGTGTGTGTGTGTGTGTGTGTGTGTGTATATATATATATATATATATATATAGGGGATGCCAGAGAAATTCAAGATGGACTAAAAATGAGCTTGGATTTCTAAGAATTCGACCTGCAGAATCTGCTGTGGAGCGCCCCCCTCAGGCAGCACAGAGTCCATGGACATTCGGATGAATTTTACTTTCCCCAAAATTATGCATATAAATTCATAAGATAATATGTAAATTTCTGCTGAGGAAACATTGAATGGAATGGGGACAATATGCTAAGTATTATGTACTAAGGTAAATTATGTAAATACTTATGTAAATACTTACGTAATTATTTGCATATTTTTCCGCACAATGAAAAAAATATTCACATCCATCTGTGGGCGGACAATGGAACAAAAGGCACCTGACAATCCAAGAAACAAAGATGGAGTGGATTTTATACAGACTATCCATCCTTAATATATATACAGGGGAGCATTCAAAAATATGACACACTCTCTTGGACTCTGAAGTGGTATGGTCCACTCCAACATGTCAGGATTCCACCACCCCATTCTTCTTCATATAGAGACCAAGCCATACTCTATAATAAGTGGATTGGATAGCACCATGGATAGCACCATTAAAGCTTTGGCTGGTGGTAACTAAAACTCTGAATGGAATCACAGCCCCTCCAGAACTGGAATCTCTGCCACTGAGTGCTACCCTATGCATTTTTAGTTGGAAGCTAAATCCCACTATGTTCAATAAATCAGTCTAGGTAAGTGTGCATAGAATTGCAGCTTTAATCCCAACATGACATGACTTTGCTATATATATTTCTTTGAATGAGGTAATTCCCTAGGTTCTCTCTTTTTTTCAGCCACTTGTTCCACCAAACTCTACCTTGTTCATAAACAATATTTCATCTTCAATTTCCTCCCTGGTCCCTACTTTCCATGTGTTTATTGACCTCGAGAATATTTTACTTTAATTCATCAAGCAGCTGCATCCTTTGTTACCTTGGCATTTTAGTCCACTGCTAATAGGGTAAAGGCATGATAAGTATTTTAAAGATTCCACTCCGCCCCTTTCATACAATCCCAGGCAATAATTTTATTATGCCTCTCCCTCTTTTCATCTGCATTATCTGTTTGCCATGGACAGGAGCCCTTCATCAAGGCTGATAATCTATTTGGTGAAAGATGTTTTTTGTGAAGAAAGAAGAGAGAGAGAGAGAGAGACTTTTGATGCCTAATTTATGAGATAAGCATGGCTGACAACAGAATGACCTTCTCCCTCTATCTGGTTATTAAATTGTTTGTGATCTAATAAAATGCTGGTAATACACTCCTTTTCAGCGGGGTTTTAATTTCCTACCTGACATTTAGATTAAAAAGAGTATGGATTGGGAGAACAGATTTGTCACAGTCAGAGCTGAAAGAATGTGTCCCGCTACCCCCGGAGCACCTAAGACTGAATGGCGTTTGTTTGGCTTTGAAGAGGAAACTGCTCCTGAGCAAATCATTGTGTACTGTGTGTTACTTTTATGTGTAAGAAAGTCCCTAGAAAATGTCATATTGAAACCCTTTTAACTGCCTTTAAGGATTTCTTAGATGTTTAGCCTGAGGTGTATAAAAAACAAGGGGTCTTCTCCAACCAGGAACACTGATAGCAAGATCCATGTGCCACACCGCCTGTACTAATGGAATAGCTTGTTGACAGAGGGAAGAGCCTCTGGCTTTGCTGCAGTGCTTCAGTATCACCACCACAGATGGCCAGAAGATGTTTTTGGAGACACCGGCTCAGCGGTGGCTACTTGACACAAAAGGCCCTATAGGGTTCCAGATGTCCCTGTAAAGCTTCTGAGTCTTGCCTAGGGGTGTGCAAGATGACCACCACCTCCATATTGTTACACATTCATTTTCATTTTAAAATGAAGGAGAAGGTCATAGCTATGTTGCTGGAGCCCTGCTTTGCATGCAGAATTTCCTGGTTGAATCCCTGGCATCTCCAGGTAGGGCTAAGGGAGAATCCTACCTGAAATGCTGGAGAGCCATTGCTGCCAGTCAGTGTTGACAATACTGGTCTAGATGTTCCTATGACCTCATTCAGTTTATTAATCATTCATTGCAATCACATTCATTTTAATACCTTTTTGTTCTTGTTTTTACTCCTTTTTAAATACTTCTTTGTCTTACTATTTGTGCTGCTGTCTGTGGTGCTATCAATGGACGTCAGCTTGGAAACTACTTCCTGGTGGCTGCCATTTTATTTACTCATAGTGGCATGGAAGCTTTGTCATTCCAGCATGCCACTGGGGAGAAAATGGGAGCCCCCACCCAAAGCAAAATGCTAGTGGGGCTGGCTGTTTCCTCCCACAATGCTATGGATGATACAAAGTCTGGGGCATTGTGGGTAAATAAATTGATGCCCACCAGGAGGCAGCTGCCAAGAGTACCTTCACTGCTACTGGACCAGGTGAGCCCTCTCAGTTCCAAATGAGTGACAAATGGATATGAATGTAGTAATCAGAACAAAACCCTACCCATTCATTACTTCTGGCATTTGTTTCAGAATGAATGAAAATTCAACCACATGTGCTCCATTTGGTTCAATTTTTCACGTGTTCTAAAATGAAGGTGCATCCCTCCCCTGGTTGGTTTCATATTCTCAGTCACAAGCACAGGCTGAGCTCTTAAACTGCCACCCTCCCAGCTCACCTTCAAGTTGCCAGCCTTGACAAGGATGGACCGAAGAATTAACTTCACATCCAGTGACAACTATGGGATGTTAATTCCCCAGCAGTCTGATCTTATATGCATGTTTATTTGGAAGAAGAACTCACCAACTTCAAGGGGGCTTATTCTTACATGAGCGGGCATATAAACTGCTGCTTTTTAACTGATGAGAAATGTCACTACTCACATCCTTTAAAATATTTTGTCTTCCCCTGAAAGTCATCTCAGTAAGAAAATCTGAATTTGCTCTAACCTACCTCACAGGGTTCTTCTGTGGAAAAATAGGGGGGAAATCACCTAATTTCAATTCCCTCAGAAGTTTCATTTCTTCAGGTTTGAAGCAGTACTTTCAATTTTGAGGGAGGAGGGTACATAAAGAGAGGGAGAAAGCCAGTAAGGGGCAGAAAGACCAGGCTGCAGCCAGAGCGAGAGCAAGAGAGAGACCAAGCTGCAGTCAGAGCAAGAGGAGGAGAGACAGCCAGAGCCTGAAGTGAGAGCAGAGTCTGAAGAGTGAGCAGAAGAAAGCAGTGACTGCCACCACAGCACCAACATCAGCGAAGGAAGTGGGCTGGGAGGGAAGATGGGTAGGGATTCTGGACAACCGGTGGGTGGGTAGGATGATGGAGGTTTGGGGACTACATTGGAGGGGTAAGAGAGGGATTCTTCTTTGACTCCAATTAAGATCTGAGTCAGAGAAGAATTCAGGGCTCATGATGCTCACCTCTTATTTGAGGTAAGCACCATGGTCCCCTGAAGCTTGTATGGGGGGGGGCAGACATATGAGTCTTGATGACATCTTTAATTGATATGTTCTTACGACACATGGGCTTCCATCTGTGCATTGGAGTCACTATATATGCAAGATGTTGCTGGATAAAGCAGGGAAGCAAGCACACAGTTGAAAGATTTTAATTGGTAAACTGGGTAAAGTGGCGCAATTCATTAACAGCAATGAAGTGTAAGTGGTTCGAGGCGGAAGAAGCAATTCCAGTGATGTTGCAAAGAATTATTTGTGCTGCATATTTATTGACACTACTTTCCATGTAGGTGTGCGGATCTCTCTCACACACACCACACACACACATGCTGTCTGTCATTTATGTGGCAGGAACTGAAGACGGATGAGTGAGAAGGTAAAACCTGCAGCCAGTAAGATAAGAGCTGATGAAAGAAGAAGCTCCGATGGATTCCTGGAAGGCTGTTTTATGCCTTTAATTTTGTCTGTTGGCATTGCTGTTAATCTCAGAGAAACAGTAGGATAGGCTGCATAGTACCAATGGAAAATGGACTGCCCTGAAGCCTTGCAGGTGCCGATATCTTGGCCGTGCTTCACATTTTTCAGGAGGCAGACGTAAGCAGCGTTTATAGTAACATCAAAGAGGTGCAGCACTTTCAGGGATGACACAGCACTCCCCAGGTCTCTGTTTACCGTTTTCTCTTTGCCTCTGGCTTCAATGCCTTGTGCCAGGGTTCTGTGAGGTCTCAACAGGGAAACAGGGCTGAGTTGAATCAATGCTTAGCTGTGTAACATATGGCATGCCTCAGGAAATTATGTGCCTGGTAAGATAAGCTTCGCTTCTGTCTTTGGCCTCTCTACAAGCCCCAAGTGTTTGGTGGTGACCACATTCACAGGATTTTAGTAGCCACTGATAGTATAGGTTTAACCCCTCCTGTTCATAGGTGCTCAGGATTCAAGGGGCAGGTCCCTTGCAAAGCATGGTTTCCCAGCATGGATTGTTTCTCCCATTATCGTTTCTTTATGTACTGATTGTACAGAAGCAGAGATTAAGGTTCTTGTCAGTGGAGGCAGCCCTAGAAAAAGCTTTAGGAGAAAGACCTCAGGAAAGGGAAGAGATGGCAGATAGGTATGGGATCTTCTAGAAGATTCCATGACATTTTGAGTTGAGTTGCGGTCTGTCTTTCAAACAAAAGAGGGAGCAGGTGCTGCGGTTCAAATAATAAAACAAAGACAGGCATCATTTAAATGATCAACTACAGCAGTTCATGCAAGGACTGCATGGATTCTCAGCTCCCGCTGGTGCACTGTCTCCCCGGTGGGGGTTAGGCTTTCGTCCAGCTCCACCTCATTGTTGCTCCCGGAGCCAGGCAAGGGAAGACTGATCTTCCGTAGTCTCTTCTTCCTTCCCAGGACTCCTCCACCCACTTCCTCCTCCAGAGGGGCAGCTCTCGTCTCGTCTCCACTCCAGCACCCAGACCAAAAGACTCTTCTCCCCTCATCCCCTCCTGGGCTGAGCTTTCCTTCACCTCCCATTCATAGGAGATTAAACTTGTTGTTCCAGCTGCTTCTGCTCCCAACTCCCAGGCAGTCGCAGCTTCTCCAGCATTTTGGATTGTTGCCCTGACTACTCAGAACAACAACCCCTCTGTCAGGTCTCCAAACAGCCTAAAGCCTTTTTCCTTTCCTCACTCATCTCTTAGCCAATCAAACCCCCTTCCCTGGGTCAGTGTCACATCCCACCACTGCCACCATGCAAAGGAAGGCAGGATCCCCAGGCCCTATCAGCCCCCCTTGATCCACTGCCACCACCTCTCTGAGCTGGCCCTGCCAGACCCAAGAGGATTCCCCAACCTCCTCCCCACCTGATGAAAGAGACAGTAGCCACTGAATTTAGCACTGACCCAGGAAAGAAATAGCAGCAATAGTTTGAGGTACATATTTATTTACAAATAAGGGGTAAAGGAATGGGAAAAGAAACAAGACACAGTACAATTCAGAAGTCCCACAGAAGTCTGTTGTCAATATCAGCATTCCAGCACCTTCCACCTGGACCGAATGAAGCCAAAGGACAAAAAAGAGTGGCTGTTCATCTCTTTTACCTAATTCCCTGCCCAGCTTCTAGTTCTTTCATCCCCGGCCCCACTGCCCTCAAGGGCGATGAGCTGGGTTTTTCATACCTCTCCAGCTGTGCTGGCCATTTGGCCAGCCAAACTGGTTTATGAACTATGTGGGCGTTATATGCAAAAAGCACTGTGAATGTCCCATATGCTCAGATTCATGGTGTTATTTTGTGTATAAGTCTATGGGCATAGGCTGCTGATCACCCTGTTTTTTTTTAAAAAAAACTGGCAATCGGTGTGGAGGCGGATGGGTCTGGGTAAGTTGAAGGCCAGTTGTCAAATGTGGGAGGGCGGTCTGTGGACTGGCGAGCAGGGGGGGGGACCAGTGGGCACAGCTCAGAGGTGCCGGCTCTGGTGGTCCGGCAGATTTGCAGACCAGAAGGGGCACCCATGCCATCCCTAGATGAGCTGGATTTTTCACACCTCTCCAGCTATGTTGGCACTTTGGCTGGCCAAGCTGATTTACAACCTTGAGTTCTGATAAGGCCTCGAGCCTGGTGCCTTCAGTCCTGGCATGGCCCACATCTTCTCCTCCCTCCAGGAAGCCTGAATTGTAAATCTTCCTGCAGGATCCTACTCCTTCCTACCATAAAACACTAAAAACACAACCTGAAATCATACAAGATAAAGTTAACCCTTTCCCACCATATCCTCGGCCCTATGAGTCCTTCTCCTTGACAGTTGTGGCTGCTAAAGAGGCCAGATGATATAGTGAAATAGAAAAGACGTCAATCCAACCATATGTTGAGTGCTTGTGATGTCACAGAATGTTTATAAACATTCCAAGTGCTACAGGTGTTAAGCCTTCAGCTCAGAGGACGTAAGGATAAAGAGGATAGTGAGCAATGCAAAGAAGAAAGGGAGCAGAATTATCAGCTTTTGAAGGTGGTGAATGCATCATATGAGAGGTACTGGAGAGATGGCAAATGAGGACCAAATAAGATATTTGGTGGGAGACCAGGTCTGACTACATGTCTCATCACCACACAGTTAAACTGGAGAAGCAGCGGGTAGGAGGGGTGCTTAACCCTTCCTTCTGTCCACTGCTTTTCCGCTACAACTCTCTAGCACTTCTTCCCCCAGCATAGGTTTTGGATGTATGTTTGCTATGGGGCAGATGATGAAGGGGTCAAGAACTTCTCCCACTGTGTCTACTGCTCCTACAAATGGTGCCTTCCCACCAGCCATTTTGCAGCTATTTGGAAACAAACTCACATTCCCACACTTGGCTGTCACATGTCCAGTGTTGCCTCCAGGAAGTCTGTAGATGAATGTGTGAAGCATAGCAGGACGGTGCTGCATGAATGGGGCATGCAGGTGATCTGCCAGCAATCGGGGAATATAAATTGTGTGTGTAATGTGGTAAGTCACCAGCCAGATAGCTGCTAGACAGCTTGAAGGAACCTTCTGTCAAGCAGCTAGGATGCTGCTGCGAAACATCTGGCTGTCATTCTGGTACAAAGAACCTAATTGAGTTTCACTTGAAGATATTGTTCTTACAAAGGGATTAGTTAAGAGATGTGTGGCACTGGTGGGTATACACAGAGCTGCTGGGGCATGTGAGCCAAAGCAAAGAGGAAGTTGATTAAGAAATCTCAAGAGGTGCCTCACAGCCTTCCTGAGCTAGTCCCACTCTCTCCCATAGTTTGCTGCAGACACGTTTCATTTTTGGAATTGAAACGTATGTGTGCGTATGTGTATGGGGTCTCCCATCAGCTCAAATTCTCTTTCCCAGTAGCAACATCATTCGTGTGGTGATAACTGGAGAGAAACTAATATGGGCTTGCACCAGTATGAAATTTCCTTTGGGGAGATTTGATGGATGGGTTTTGCTTGGTGATAACCTTTCTTTAAATTTAATTTGGAGCTTGTTTCTGGATTAGTGCTGCTCTTTTGTTCTTGCTGTTGATGCTTGTTTTTTTTTTAGATTAGCTTTATGCTGTCATTTAATCTTTCTACAGCTGTTATTGTTATAGAAGCTGGCTGGCCATCCTCTATTAAGGCGATCTTATGCTGATGATCAGGAATGACCAGCTCATATTTCCTCAGTGAGTCACCTGGGATGTAACAGAAGAATGTTAATGTGCTTTGACAACTGGAGAATCCCTCCCCACCTCCTGCTTTTGGAGATGATACCTTTCAGGTAGCGGGAGGATAGATAGGAAGAATTTGGAGCCAAGTCAACTTGAATTTGAGACACAGGTGTATGAGGTGTGTGCCAACTAAGAGTATATACATAAGATGTCATAGGAGGGTCAGGATCATATCTGCTGACCCCACTCCTCCTCTGCACCTGACCTCCATCTGTTAGAGTGTTGTATCTTGTAAGGAGAAAACTAGAGGCTAAAAAGAAGGAAGACAGAAAGAAGCTTTGTGCAACAGTAAGCGGGGGGAGATAGAGAGCTAGTAAGCTCGTGGCAGATGACTGAGAGGAAAAGTCATCGCCCTCATCTGCCATGAGCTCACGAGCCCTCTCGTTCTTCCCCCCTTGTCATTGGACACAATTTCTTTCTTTGTCTAATGGTAAGGGAATGCACCAGCACTGTGTCCCGGTGGGCCCTGGCTCCACCACACCACAATTTGTCAGTGAGCATGATCGTAACCTCCCACCACCGCTGTGTGTACAGTTGTATGCAGAAAGACCGCCTGCAGAGGTGGGGAGGAGGGAGAAAGAGATGTGGATTGGCTGAGGCTGAAGCACATTGGTTATGGTGCAGCTGCCCGCTTTGAGAAACTGTTAGGACAAGTGGCCGTGCTACCTATGCGCAGGAGTGCATTTGCTCACCTTATATATCAGTAAACGAAACAGATATCATGCACACATCTGAAGTCTCTCACATGCTCTGACACAAAGGAAACTAGTCACCGTGGAGCTACCCTTGGGACTTCTCACCACTCTGGGAACTTTTGTATTTCCCTTCAACTGCCCAGTGGGCAGAGGGGCAGTTTATCAATATGACAAATAAATACATACATACATACATACATACATACATAAATCCTTCGTTTGCATCACCTTGGAAATAAAGGCACCAAGTTTTCTAATAACAAAATATATCAGTAAATCAATTGAAGTTCAAACTTGCCCAACTGGAAGCCATTGCAGGCTATCAAGGAATGGTAAGTGTGTGTGTGTGTGTATGTTTAGGCATGGGGATGTTTCATGCCTCCTACAACGCTAACATTCTCAGAAGCAGCAGCAGCAGCAGCAAGAACAAGAACAACAGAATATGGAGAAATAACTAAATGTGGAAATAGTTTGAAAACTCCTTTATCATTATCTTAAAATGAATGGATTGAAGTGCACCTTTGCCTGCTGGCTAGAATTCCAGCACGATACACTGAAATGAGAAGGCATCAAATGGAGTACTGTTAAAGGGCGGAGGGAATAGGAGAGACCCACACAAGATATTATAGTATATTAAAAAGGCAGAAAGAAATATTTGCAATATCCTGTGAAGGCTATCCAAGGGCGAGTTCAATGCATGGAATCCAAAATGTTCAGCCACAACCTATAGGTTGGTGTTACTCTTTTCTTCCCCCACAGATCACACACACAAACACACACACACACACATGCATATGTATACATACATACATACATATATATATATATCCTTGGAGAACAGAAAAAATAAGAGGCAGAGAGAAAGAAAATGAGAATTGGAGGGGGACAGCCTGCCCCTTTGAACTCAAAATGGCAATATGAGGGAGTCCTTCCTTCCATTTACGATCACCGCTGTTCATTGAGGTCTGGCAGTGAAGCTTCATTCCAGATTCTTTCCACTGCTGCTCTCAGTGGCGTGGTTGCCCCCCACTGTTCATAGATCATAGAATCACAGAATCACAGAATAGTAGGGTTGGAAGGGGCCTACAAGGCCATCTAGTCCAACCCCCTGCTCAAGGCAGGAATCCAAGTCAGAGCATCCCTGACAGATGGCCGTCCAGCCTTGTCTTGAATGCCTCCAGTGTGGGAGAGCCCACCGCCTCCCTAGGGAATTGGTTCCATTGTCTTTTTGCTCTGATAGTCAGGAAGTTTTTCCTGATGTTGAGCCGGAATCTGGCTTCCTGGAACTTGAGCCCAGTATTCCGTGTCCTGTACTCTGGGATGATCGAGAAGAGATCCTGGCCTCCCTCTCTGTGGCAACCTTTCAAGGACTTGAAGAGCACTATCCTGTCTCCCCTCAGTCTCCTCAAGGCTAAACATGCCCAGTTCTTTCAGTCTCCCTCATAGGGCTTTGTTTCCAGTCCCCTGATCATCTTTGTTGCCCTCCTCTGAACCCTCTCCACTTTGTCTGCATCCTTCTTAAAGTGTGGTGCCCAGATCTGGACACAGTACTCCAGATGAGGCCTAACCAGTGCTGAGTAGAGGGGAACTAGTACTTCCCAGGATTTGGAAGCTATGCTTCTATTAATGCAGCCCAAAATAACATTTGACTTTTTTGCAGCCACATCACATGGTTGGCTCATATTCAGCTTGTGATCGACAGCAATTCCAAGATCCTTCTCACTTGTAGTATTACTGATTACTAATCTCTTTCTCAGTAGTGGTTATACATGCTTGTGGAACTCCCTGCCATCACAGATCCATCAAGTCCTGCTGGAGCACAATCTGTTCAGGCAAGCAGCTAAAACTTGTCTGGTTAAGCAAATGTTTGAGCTGTAATAGCCAAGGCAGCCATCCTAGACTCACTTACCTGGGAGCAAGCCCCATTGAACTCTATGGGATTCACATCTGAGTAGATGTATATAGGCTTGTGCTGTCTATTCTCTTTAAGAAACTCTAGACAAATTATTTCTGGAGGGGTGTGTGTGTGTGTGTGTGTGTGTGTGTGAAAAATGTGTGCATAGTCCTTGCATGATTTAACTGAACTCTTCCTTCCTTGACAACTTTTTTTGTGGGAAAATAGATAGATAGATGATACATACATACATACATACATACATGAAGGAGAAGGCTATCAATGGCTACTAGTCCTGATGGCTGTTTGTTACATCCAGTATCAGAAGCATTATGCCTTTGTACACCAGTTGCTGGGGAACATTCCCAGAGGGGGCTGTTGCACTCATGTCCTGCTTGTGGGTCCCTGGTCAACAGCTGGTTGGCCACTGTGTGAACAGAATGCTGGACTGGATGGACCCTTGGTCCAATCTAGTCTAGCATGGCTCTTCTTATGTTCTTATCCTTTCTGCAATCTTCTATGTCAGCAGAGTGTCTTCCCAACTTCCATCTTGGCCCTTTTTCTTGGCTGCTCATATGTGCAGCCAATATGCCCCATTGAAAAGATTTCATTCCTTCTTTATTTGCTATGAATTTTTTCACATTACATAAAGCTGCACACCCAGTTTCTGTGGATTCAGTTGTCTGAATCCACCTGGTTACTTTATTTTGTTCCTACCTATCCTTTAAATCACCTCCTTTCCAAGCATGTTATTCATATTTTTTTCTCTCTGTTCTGGGTAGAGTGACTGAGAGATGGATGTCAGCAAAAGGGAATTAGACAAATTCCTGGAGGAGAAGGCTATCAATGGCTACTGATGGCTCTCTGCTACCTATCAGAGGCAGTGTGCAGAGGTAGCAGATAGATAGATAGATAGATAGATAGATAGATAGATAGATAGATAGATAGATGATAGATAGACAGACGCACACACATGGAGGAGAAGGCTATCAGTGGCAACTAGTCCTGATGGCTGTTTGTTACATCCAGTATCAGAAGCATTATGCCTTTGTACACCAGTTGCTGGGGAACATGGGTGGGAGGGGGCTGTTACACTCATGTCCTGCTTGTGGGTTTTCCATGGGCAGCTGGTTGGCCACTTTGTGATGATGGACTAGATGGACCCTTGGTCTGATCCAGCATGGCTCTTCTTATGTTCTTATGCTCATAAGGAATCTGGTTGAATACAAGTGGGAAATAAAGGATCCCATCTCTGGAGATCAGCTAGAAGAGAATATGTAAGATCACTAAACACACACACACACACACACACAAAAGTGCCCCCTCTGAATTCTCAAGCTTCAACCTGGGATCTGGGTCTCAGGAGACCTGGCAACCCCATAAGTGAGTGAGCAGGCAGCAATTCCTGCTGCTCCTTAGAATCATAGAATAGTAGGGTTGGAAGGGGCCTACAAGGCCATCGAGTCCAACCCCCTGCTCAAGGCAGGAATCCAAGTCAGAGCATCCCTGACAGATGGCTGTCCAGCCTCGTCTTGAACGCCTCCAGTGTGGGAGAGCCCACCACCTCCCTAGGGAATGGGTTCCATTGTCGTATTGCTCTAACAGGGAGTTTTTCCTGATGTTGAGCCGGAAAATGGCTTCCTGGAACTTGAGCCCAGTATTCCGTGTCCTGCACTCTGGGATGATTGAGAAGAGATCCTGGCCTTCCTCTCTATGACAGCCTTTCAAGTACTTGAAGAGTGCTATCATATCTCCCCTCAGTCTTCTCTTCTCAAGGCTAAACATGCCCAGTTCTTTCCATCTCTCCTCATAGGACTTTGTTTCCAGTCCCCTGATCATCTTTCTTGCCCTCCTCTGAACCCTCTCCAGCTTGTCTGCATCTTTCTTAAAGTGCGCTGCCCAGCACTGGACACAGTACTCCAGATGAGGCCTAACCAGTGCTGAGTAGAGGGGAACTAGGACTTCCCAGATTTGGAAGCTATGCTTCTATTAATGCAGCCTCAAATAGCATTTGCCTTTTTTGCAGCCACATCACATGGTTGGCTCATATTCAGCTTGTGATCGACGACAATTCCAAGATCCTTCTCGCTTATAGTGTGGTTGAGCCACGTATCCCCCATCTTGTAACTGTGCATTTGGTTTCTTTTTCCTAGGTGCAGAACTTGGCATTTATCCCTATTAAATGTCATTCTGTTGTTTTCTGCCCAGCGCTCCAGTCTATCAAGATCACTTTGAGTTTTGTTTCTGTCTTCCAAGGTATTAGCTATCCCGCCCAGTTTTGTGTCATCGGCAAATTTGATCAGCATTCCCTGCACCTCCTCCTCCAAGTCATTCATAAAAATGTTGAAGAGCACTGGGCCCAGGACTGAGCCCTGCGGTACCCCATTCATTACCTCTCCCCAGTTTGAGAAGGTCCCATTGATAAGCACTCTTTGAGTCCGATTCTGGAGCCAACTGTGGATCCACCGGATCATTGTTTCTTCTCACCCCCATCACAACTTTGACATGCACCACTGGACCAGAGGGAGGGGGCAGGTGAGTGGGTGCCTATGTGAGGGGGAGAACAGCAGGATCCAGGGGAGGGGTCCCTGCTGGGACAGTGTCCTTGGCAGGTGCCCAACCCTGCCAGCCCTTGACGCCAGTCATGCAGGAAACCGACAGCACACACAGACACAGTGTCTGATTTCCACAGATGTGGGAAAGGATTTAGCCAACAGAGAAGGAAGATAATGACTTCCCCCTCATCACGAACACAAAAGCACAATTAAAGGATGGGAAACATCCGAATTATTTGCCTAAGATGAAAGGAGGAAAATTGGAGCCATGTTGCCCAACTTTGAATATGGGAAAATGATGTCAATTTCTCTTCTCTGGGTGAGGAAATTAAGCATCTGTCATTATGCATCTCATTCCTTCCATTGTTGAGACGAGCAGGCTGCAAATTGTCTATTTTCATCAAAAGCCAAAAATGAGCCAAGAATTCAGACATGACAAGGACTCCAGAGGAATCTGCAAGAGATGAAGCTGTTTACTTAAATACTGAAAATCAACAAAAACGTCCCCTCAGCATGACCACCATTGTTGGTGGGGGCGGTGCCATTGTGACTAGTAGTAGCCACAGACAGACTTGTGGTGAGAGGTTCCTGGGCAATGCTTACCCAGGGTGTGAGATGATGTTGTTTCCCATGCCTCTCATCCAGTTTATTATCTGCTCTATTGTCTGTATTTATGGGCAGTTTGGGGAGGGTTGGATTCTGTAATGTTGGCTTTTTTTTTCTTTAGATTGGTTGTGAGCTGCTTTGAGTAATTCACATTTGAGGCATGAGGTGGGATTAATGGCACAAGCCTGTGCATGTCTACTCAGAAGAAAGTCTCATGGGATTAAATGGAGCTTCTCCCCAAGCAAG
This sequence comes from Heloderma suspectum, assembly GCF_057233095.1. Classification (NCBI taxonomy): domain Eukaryota; kingdom Metazoa; phylum Chordata; class Lepidosauria; order Squamata; family Helodermatidae; genus Heloderma; species Heloderma suspectum. The sequence goes on from NC_139461.1 coordinate 11,153,021, forward strand.
TATGCATAGCATGCAGCCATATATATATATATATATATATATATAGTCCACATAACAATGTTGATTGCTATAAAATTGCAGAAACCATTGGTCCCCCCCCCCGCACTCAGCCATGAAAGGGAAAAAGTTTTTTTATACAGCGCATAGTTAAACTATGGAATTCACTACGGCAAGTTGTAGTGATGGCCGCCAATTTGGATGGCTTTAAAAGGAGATTAGACAAATTCATGGAGGATAAAGTTATCAGTGTGTACTAGTCCTGATGGCTATATGTACCCCCAGTATCAGAGGCAGTATGCCTATGTATGCCAGTTGTGGTGGGGAACATGAGCAAAATGGTACTATTGTACTCATGTCCTGCTTGTGGGTTTTCCACAGGCAGCTGGTTGGCCACTGTGTGAAGAGAATGCTGGACTAGATGGACCTTGGTCTGGTCCAGCATGGCTCTTCTTATGTTCTTACTGAAATGTGAGAGGAGAACAGTTTGAAATTATAAATGTTACATCTGTTTTAACCTTCCGTTTTCATGCTTAAGAATCAATGTAGTTTGGAGCATTCCCAGTGGACAGTGTGAACAGGAACTATGACTCTACCAAAAGGAATTCAGTCTGAAATCTCTCCAGAAATAATTTCTCAGCTTTGCAAGCTCAAAGCCTACAAAGGCCACCAACTAAAGACCGAACCTTTAACAAACAAACAAACAAATATCCCTTCCTACCGCACCCAGTTAAACTAAAATGCCTGGCACACTCTCCAAGCTGTGTCTGTATTTTTGTTGTTCTGGCAGTCAGCATAATGGAAATGACACATTCTTCAAAATTATTGCACAATTAAGAAGCTGTAACAGGTGCCTAATACTGCAAGTAATGTAATTACAGTGTAATATCACTTAGTAAAGGGTTGCCGGGTGATTAGGCAAGGGACGGGAACATAAGGGTAATCGTCCCCTCTGTGCTGCTTAAATGTTCCTCTGGAACAGAGCAAAATAAGATGGGGTGGAAAATAAGGTTTGGTGGATATTGCATCCACATTGCATATGCTCCAAGGCTACAAAGGCCTCTATTTACAAAGTGGGAAAATCTATGCCATCCTACTATACTGTAATTATTCTCCATAATTCATAAGAACAAGAGAAAAGCCCTGCTGGATAAGACTGATGGTCCATTTGGCAAAGAATCCTGCTTCCCACAATGGTTAACCAAATTCCACTGGGAAATGTACAAACAGAGCATGAGAGTAATAACCCTCTCCCACCATTGCTCATAATGCTTCTGGCCAGAGAGGTTGTCTATAGGTAGGGATCGGTGAATCTGACCGTTTCACTTTCTATCACATTCAGGGTGCAATCCTATGCAAGGTTAGACAGAAAAAAAGGCCTACAGCTCCCAGTTGTAGGCCTTTTTTCTATTTAAACTTGCATAGGATTACACCTTTAAAGTTTTTACTCTCAAGTTCTCATGAAGAAATAAGCACATTCTTATTTAAAACAAACAAACAAACACAAACCGAATGTATTTCTCACTAGAGATGGGTGAGAATTTTGTTTTGGTTTGATTTTGATAAGAATTTACTGTAATTCACAAGTTTCTTCATATTCAGAGCAGACAGAACTTAATTTAAAAAAAAAAAAAAAAACGATGTAGGAGAAACTAAAACTGACAAATTCATCCATCCAGGCCCAGGGCTTTGAATAGGTGCTGGGCGTGGACCCCCTGATCCATCTGGAAGCCGTTTCAGGGCTTCAGAGGTGGGCCTGATTTGGCTCGGGCTGATTCAAGGGGTCCCCCTACCCAGCTCAGCCTATGAAGCCAAAGCAGGATTTGGACATCAGAATCCCACTTCCACCACCCCCAACACGCTGCCCAGCCCCCAGTTCCTTACCCGAGCCCTTCTTCTAGGTACCTGAGCCATCACTGCCGCTGCTGCTGGTGCCACTATGGGAGCTGCTGACCGCTCTGCTGGGAAGGGACTGCTAGGGTAACCACTGCCCGTCACAGCCCACCAGCCACCGACAGGCACAAGGGCAGGAGTCGCCCTCCAGCTGCACCCTCTCCCTTCCTTGGAGGGAGGGCAGAGCGCCCAGGTGGAGGATGGCTGCTGCCTCTCCTTAAGCCTTTGGGGGCTCCTTGCTTGCGAGGAGCCCGTGAAGGCTTGAGTGAGCCCAGCGGCAGCAGCTTGCAATGAGGGCAGCCTGCTGCCATTGCCGCCACCTGCTCCCAGGCTGTCTGGACGCACGCTGGCAGCTGTCTTGTTCCGGGGACTGAGGGAGCCATTTTTCCCTGCTTTTGCACCATGGCTGTGCCTGTGAGTGGCAGATTCGTGATTTTTCTGGTTCCGTCCATGGAGGCAGATGTGCTCTGAGATATGATGTTTGTTTGGGGGATTTGCTCTGCAAAAATCATATGAAATCAAGAGGATCCCTGCCAAAGATCCATGTGGGGCTTTTTTTGCTCCGTGGTTGCACCCAAGAGTGGCGGATCTGTGGTTTTTCTGGATCAGTCCATGGAGGCAGATGTACTCTGTAATTGGATGGTGGTTTTGTGGGTCTCCCCTTTAAAAATCATATGAAAGCATAAGCATCCCTTTTTGACTTTATGGATCCTCGTTTTACCCGATCCCCACAGCACGTGCTTTCTTCTTGGCTTGGTTCTGCCAAAGGAGAGTGGGAAGGGTAATGCTTCCCCTGCCATGCCTGGCAGAGACTGGGGCAGTTGCTCCCAGTGGCCACAGCGGAGGCAGGGTAGGACTGGAGCAGAGAGAGAAATGCCATGGAGCTTCCCTCTCGGCTCCCATCTCATCCTGCTGCTGCCGCCGCCACCTTCATTGCACACAATGGCAGCTCATCAGGGCAGCTAGAGGCTGCTCAAGGATCAGGCAGCTCATGCACCCCAGTGGATCATCTTGCACACCCCCTAGGGTGTGTTCACCCCACTTTAGAGACCACTGCTCTAGCCAAATAATGTTCAGACTCTCCTCTCCAGTAACACCACCTCTCTCACAATGAGCAAACGGAGGCTGACTCACAGCAAAGCTCACTCCCTCCTCCTCCCTCTCCTCTCCCCTTCCCCACATCTCCTGGTGGCCAGATCTCTCCCAAATTGATACATTTGGTGCCTCTGCATCCTCTCGCCTTCCCCCTCCCTCCTCCTGCCCCTCCATGTGATCTTTCAGATCTTTCAGTATGAATCCCTTACCTTGTTCCGTTGTGGGGCTTCCGCGTGGGGGGGAGGCAATCCATCCCTCCCCCCGGAATCCTCCCTGGCCAGCTCTGCTCCACAGCGAGTCTGCGGAGCCACCGGCCGGGGCTGCCCGCAGCCGGACTTCTGTCCGCTGCTGGGCTGCAGCTGCAAATGACGGCCGCTACGCCATTTGCATCCCTGTGTTAGCCGTGATAAGGTACGTATATACTTTAGGGATGTACGAAAGTCACTTACCTTTTCGCAGGGGTGCTTCGCGGTGGGGGGGAGGCGCTTCACTTCTACCCCTGAAGTTCAGGCGAGGGGGGGAGGCGTCCCGCCTCGCCCGGCCGAAATTTAGGCCGGGAGGGGAGGCGCCCCACCTCGCCCGGCTGAAATTCAGGCCGGGGAGAAGCGCCCCGTCTCCCCGGCCGCGAAACAAAAAGTAAAAAAAACCAAACAAACCAAAAACCCCGTGATAGGCTATGTAACGATTAACGTAGCCTATCACGGCTAGATTTCCAAAGTCAGCCATGATAGGCTACGTAAATCGTTACGTAGCCTATCACGGGTGACTTAGAAAAAAAAAAAGCACGTACGCAAATGGCGTAGTCTACGTAAATCTTTACGTAGACTACTGGGACCAAATAAGGAACGCAAATGGCGGCATATTTGCGTACGCGCTTTTTTTTTTTTTTTCAACGTAATGATTTACGTAGCCTATCATGGCTGACTTTGGAAATCTAGCTGTGATAGGCTACGTTAATCGTTACGTAGCTTATCACAGGGTTGTTGTTTTTTTACACTTTACTTTGTAATGGCGGCGGCGGCGGCAGCCGGTCAGAAGACCAGCTGCCGCCCCCGCCCCCGACGAAAGGCCGACAAACCGCCACCGGGACCCGCCGCCGGGAGGGACATTCGCCAAAGGTAAGTCCCATCTGGGGGGGGCGGAGAATTTCACCGCCGATTTCAGGGGGCCGAATGCATTGGCGTTCGGCCCCCTGAAGATTTGGGGAGAAATTCTCCGCCATCCCTAATATACTTACATAGCCTATCACGAAAAGAGCAGTGACGCAAATGGCATAGCAACCGCCATTTGCGTCCCTGCTCTTTGCCATGATAGGCTACATAAATACTTACATAGCCTATCATGGCTAAAGTAGCGAGGGAAATGGCGGCCACAGACCAGGGCCGCCATTTGCGGCTGCAGATGAGGGCAGCGGACGGCCTACAACAGGTAGGATCCATCCTGGTGAAGTTTCGTGGAATGGCGGGGGGGATTGCCCCGTTCCGCCACGGACTCTGGGGTGTTGGATTCTAAAGAATCCAGCCTCACTGGAGTCCATGGCGGAATTCTCTACCATCCCTACTTTTGGATACATTTTGGAGACAGCCTGTCTGGGCTGCTCAGAATGCATAAGAAGAGCTCCAAATATACAAGGCAGATCATTTTGCAGAGGAGCCACTTTGCTTTGGGGCACCTCGATGCTCGTCTGATCTGCTTCATATCATGATGAGACACCTCCAAATCAGCCCACTTTACCTCATTATTCAGGCTTCATACTGAAGTGGTGCACAGCCCTACTCTGAATGCTCTTAAAAGTCTGGGTTTGACTTAGGGGTGGACGAAAGGCACCTACCTTTCGTCAAAGCTTGTTCGCGGTGGGGGGGAGGCGCTTCGCGGCTCCCCCCGTGAAGTTCAGGCCGGGGGGGAGGCTTCCCACCTCGCCCGGCCGCGAACTCCATTGTTTAAAAAAAAAAACGCCCCCGTGATAGGCTACGTGACAATTAACGTAGCCTATCATGGCTAGATTTGCAAAGTCAGCCATGATAGGCTACGTTAATCGTCACGTAGCCTATCACAGGTGACTTAAAAAAATAAAAAAGCACGTAGGCTAATGGCGGCCCCCATAGGGAGCCGCCATTCGCGTTCCTTATTTAGTCGCTGTAGTCTACGTAAATGTTTACGTAGACTACAGCAAAAATAAGGGCAACGCAAATAGCGTTGCCCTTATTTTCGCCGTAGTCTACATAAATCTTTACGTAGACTACAGCGACCAAATAAGGAACGGGAATGGCGGCTCCCTATGGGGGCCGCCATTATCCGTACGGGCTTTTTTTTTTTTTAAGTCACCCATGATAGGCTACGTGACGATTAATGTACCCTATCATGGCTGACTTTGAAAATCTAGCCATGATAGGCTACGGTAATCATCACGTAGCCTATCACGGGGGCGTTTTTTTTTCTTTTATTGGAATGGCAGCGGCGGCAGCCGGTCAAAAGACCGGCTGCCGCTCCCTGCCCGCTCAAACACCCGCCGAACTGCCGGCCGGACCCGCCGCCGGGAGGGACATTCGGCAAAGGTAAGTCCCGTCCCGGGGGGGTGCAGGGTGCGGGGGGTGCAGAGGATTTCTCCCCGAAACTTGTTTGGGGGGCCGAACACGTTGGCGCTCGGCCCCCCGAAGTTTCGGGGAGAAATTCTCCGCCATCCCTAGTTTGACTCGCTTTGCATTCAGCCACATTTGGGGCACTGAATTAGGGTCTCCCCTTTTTTTCTGACAGGCTCCTCTTCTTTAATAGCCACATGGCAGGCAGGCACAAGATGGTCCTCTCCATGCCGGGAATACTTGTACCTATTGAATTTGGCCAGTGCAGATCCTTTTACATGAATAAAAGGTGCTCCAGCAAATCTTGGATTAGGGGAAAGAACTATCTGTGGTGCATTAGGAGCAAAACATGCATGCTCAGTCACATTTTAAAAAGGTATAGACACAATAATTGAAATACAGTTGCATCCTACCAATGGAATTCCTCAGTCAGGTTCTCACATCCCTAAAGCCTGAATTCATTTTCAACCATTGGCCTAGAAATGCCTATGCAGGGATAGCTAAAGCTAGTAATTGATCACTTACTCCTGGAGATTTTTTAAAAATGATGCATTTCACTGCACCCTGAATGAGCATGAGACACTTGTCCTGTTTTATTACTTTCTGATAGCACCCTGGGATTGATTTCAATTAAAATGTAGAGGGCAGAGATGGAGCCTAATGAGCTTTCAATGGCATTTCAATATAAGCCCAACCGTAAGTCTCCTCCAGTCTATCCAGGGCAGAAGATTGATGAATGCAAATGGGTTCCTCTTCATTGCTTTAGTACGTCCATCAAGCACCAGTCTATACCTCCCAGAACCCCTTCAATTAACCCATGTGGAAGAAGCAGCCCTGCACATCTCTCGGACATCATACCTGTGTTAGACAGCTCCTCAAGCAATCTGTTTGCTAGCAGTCCAGACAAAGAGAACATACTCTCTGGCATTTGTCCCCCCCCCAAAAAAAAAATGGGATGCTCAAACAATTTCATCAGTTCTTATTCTGGACACCTCCTGAACTAATGTGTGGGTCAGAACGTGGTTATTCTTCAGAAAATTGTACAAGTTGCAGTTATACAAAGTGTACTAATGGGGGATTCCCTTCTGGGGAAAGCCATATTTTTTGCTGTACACTGTTGCTGTGAGGGAAGGCACTCCATTATGGCCTGTTGCTCTCAGGGGCATTTGTGGTCCCATTTTGAATGTTTGACAGCAATGGTGGGGGCAGCAAAGAAAGGAAGAAAAGGAAGGAAGGAAGGAAGGAAGGAAGGAAGGAAGGAAGGAAGGAAGTTTTATACAATAGCCCTCAGATACCTCATTATCCTGTAATGTCCCCAACAGATTGCTGACCAGCCACTGCTAGAAGACCTCCAGTGAGGGAAACCCCACCAAATGTCTAGCTTGACTCCTTGAGGAACCAGTAGAAACACACCCACCCTGCCTCAACAGATTTGAATTTGATGAGAGGCAGCCAGTGAGAGACAGACAACTGTTTACATGGAGAATGAAGGTATTTAATCCCATACCTGCAGTCTAGAGTGGTACAGTCAAGACACGTGTTTACCACATCAGTAAGAATAAGCATGCCGGAGCTATATTAAGAATGCAGAGTGTCCCACCTCTGACAATATTAGTAATAAAGAAGGGGGAAGGGGTCTCCTTCAACAGTAAGGTGCCATTACAGAGAGTTAAGAGACCAACTTTTCACCTTCACAGACTGTTAGTCTCTGAAATATTACCTCTGGCACGTTAAGAGATGCACTGCAAACATGCCATTTTAAAAGCACAGAACGACTCAATAATTGGTACTCACTTGTTGGAGAACTGCATTGTTAACTTGGTTTAGAGTGTGCTGCCCCCAGTTCCTCAGTGTGTGTGTGTGGGGGGGGGGGTTGTAGGCATTCATCAGAAGGGTTTCAACATTTATGGCAGTGAATTTCTTACCTGCTTCTCTAGCCCCCACTAGGGATGTTGGAGAAATCCACAACAGGATCAAATGAGTTCAGAATTCTATGAATCAAATGCACAGTTTCCACAGCAGAATAGCTTTTCCTTAGTTGCATAGATTCCATAGACTTGCAGACTGGTTTTTTACTTTCTGGAATGTTACACAAATTTACTCATAGAAAAATACATAAAATATATATTTAAAAAAAAACAAAACCACTGGCTGAAAATGCATCTTTTCCCCATAAGCTAAGGCATGGAAATGTGCATTTTGGAGGATTTGTGCATTTGGGGGTGGATTTACGCATGTTCACAAGTACAAACGTGAACAAATTTGCAAAAATTTGTGACATTGGAAACAATCTGATTCTGCCCATGAGCAGACAATGGAACAAAAGGCACCTGACAATCCTCAAAATGCAGATGGAATGGATTTTACAAGGTCTGTAGATTCCTATTCCCACATTCCTGGTCAGTTTGTAAGCCTGACACAACATGACACACTTCTGCAGTAGACCCCACACACTTCTGCAGGTGACTAGGTATGGAATCATAGAGTTGAATGGGACTCTGTAGGCTGTCTAGTCCAATGCCCTGCTTGATGCAGGAAGTCCAGACTGAGAACATCCTCAACAGATGAGTACCCAGCCTCTTCTGGACAACCTCCAGCAAAGGAGAGCTTACCCGCCCCTCTAGGAGTCTGGTCCCATTGTCAAACTGCTCTTAAAATCAAGATGTTTCTCCTGACATTCAACCAAAATCTACCTCTTTACTTTAAGCCTTTTACATCTAGACCTTCCTCTGTGACATCAGAGAACCAATTTACAGTAGTGTACTGGAACCAGGGCTCAGAAGGATGTAGCACAGACACTTTTTAATTAGAAGTTATGCCGATGTCTTCTGCCACTCCCCTCAAGCCTCCCTGTTCCCTCTGAGCTTAGCTGCAAACCTCACAGTATCTAGGGATGTCAGAGAATTCCACGACAGATCTCGGTGAAGCCGAATGCCAGTGCATTTGGCCTCCCGAAATCCATCGTGGAACGAAGCCCCCGCCCCCACAACCCACAAAAGGTGTGTGGGACGAAGTCCCCGCTGCCCCCAACCCACAAAAGGCGCGTGAAACAGAGCACTTACCTGCTCCCGTCCACGCTGCTTTGCAAATGGCGGCAGTCCTGCGACCGCCATTCACTTCCTCCTCTTCATAGCCGTGATAGGCTAAGTAAATACTTACGTAGCCTATCACAGCTAATGTAGGGACACCATTTGCGTCCCTGCGGAGGCCATGATAGGCTACAGAAGTATTTATGTAGCCTATCACGGCGGGGGGGGGGGGAACCCAGCGTACGCAAATGGCGGCGGCTACCACCGTTTGCATATGCTGGTTTTTTTTTCACCCTGCCGTGATAGGTTACATAAGTATTTACGTAGCCTATCATGGCAGGGGGGAAACCCAGCATACGCAAATGGCGGCAGCTACTGCCATTTGCGTACGCTGGGGGTTTCCCCCTGCTGTGATAGGCTACGTAAATATTTATGTAGCCTATCACGGCTCAATTGTTGTTGTTCAGTCGTTCAGTCATGTCCGACTCTTCGTGACTCCATGGACCATAGCACACCAGGCCTTCCTGTCCTGCGCTCTCTCCTGGAGTGTGCTCAAGTTCATATTCATTGCATCGGTGATGCTATCTAGCCATCTCATCCTCTGTCGTCCCCTTCTCCTTTTGCCTTCAATCTTTCCCAGCATCAGGGTCTTTTCCAGAGAGTTTTCTCTTCGCATTAGGTGGCCAAAATATTTCAGCTTCAGCTTCAGTATCTGTCCTTCCAAGGAGCACTCAGGGTTGATTTCCTTTAGGATGGACTGATTTGACCTCCTTGCAGTCCAGGGGACTCGTAAGAGTCTTCTCCAGCACCACAGTTCGAAAGCATCAATTCTTCGGCGCTCAGCCTTCCTTATAGTCCAGCTCTCACAACCATACGTTACTACTGGGAAAACCATAGCTTTGATTAGACGGACCTTTGTCGGCAAGGTGATGTCTCTGCTTCTTACTATGCTGTCTAGGTTGGCCATAGCTTTCCTCCCAAGGAGCAAGCGTCTTTTAATTTCATGGCTACAGTCACCGTCTGCAGTGATCTTGGAGCCCAAGAAAGTAAAATCTGTCACTGCTTCCATTTCTTCCCCTTCTATATGCCAAGAAGTGATGGGGCCAGATGCCATGATCTTCGTTTTTTTAATGTTGAGTTTCAAACCAGCTTTTGCACTCTCCTCTTTCCCCCTCAACAAGAGGCTCTCTAGATCCTCTTCGCTTTCTGCCATTAGGGTGGTATCGTCTGCATATCAGAGGTTGTTGATAATTCTCCCGGCAATCTTAATTCCGACCTGTGATTCATCCAACCCAGCATTTCTCATGATGTACTCTGCATATAAGTTAAATAAGCAGGGTGACAATATGCAGCCTTGTCGTACTCCTTTCCCAATTTTGAACCAATCGGTTGTTCCATGTCTGGTTCTTACTGTTGTTTCTTGACCCTCGTACAGCTCAATATCACGGCTCAATACAGGGACGCAAATGGCGGCAGCTATGACAGCCTCCATTTGTGTCCCTGCAGGTCTGCCCAGCGGCCAGATGTCCAGCTGTGGGTGGCCAGAGTTGGCCGGCGGCTCCATGGCTTGGCTGCGGAGCAGAGCCGGCCGGGCAGGATTCCAGGGGGGAGGACCAGATTGCCTTCCCCCCGTCGAGAATTGCCCGGTGCGGAGCCAGGTAGGTGTTTTGTACATCCCTAACAGTACCGGGGGAGGGGGGAGGATGAATTTTCCGAGCAACAGTGTATTGTTCCCTCTTGTAATGCAAAGTATTTGGGTCTGGCCAGGTCTTGAATGGGCAATTAAGACCCTTTTTTTTTTTTTACAAAAGACCTGCTTTAAGTGGAGATGAAAACTGCTACAACTGGTTTGCTGATATGGGTGAACATAGTTGCCTGCATTTTTGGACTCTCCTTGGGGAGGATCCCAATGGCTATGGGGATTGTCATGATGGGGGAGGGCTATGGCTCAGTGGTAGAACCCCTGCTTGGCATGCGGAAGGTCCCAGGTTCAATCTCCGGTATCTCCAGGTAGGGCTAGAAAAACTCCTGCCTGAAACCCTGGAGAGCCGCTGCTGCCAGTCAGCGTCAACAAATACTGGGCTTAGATGGACCAAGGGTCTGACTCAGTATAAAGCAGCTTCCAGTGATGAGGATCTCCACCTCACTGACCACATAGCACTACCAGCCATAGCCCTCTTCTGTGTGACAGCCCTTCAGGACTTCTAAGAGTGCTCTGCTATCATGTTCTCTGTCATGTTCTCTTCTTCTCCAGGCTAAACATACCTAGTTCCTTCAACCTTTCATCACAAGACTTGTTTCACATGCCCCTGATCATCTCCCTTCCACAAAAACATCTGAACTGGGCCATTGCTCCTCTATAATATCATTGGAATTTGACACCACCAGACACTCGATTTACCTTCCTGTGTCGAATTTGACACAAAATTGGTGCCTTTTCCTTTCTGAGTTGGAATTTTCCCCAGATCAAAAACACCCCGATGGCTTGTTGTTGTTATGGCCACTATATTTTGCACTGGGGGAACCAAACAGAGAGGTACCATCTGCAACATCCATCTCTGTTTTTTTTTTCCCCATCTCAGAGCTGACAGATTTTGTTATGGTGATGGAAATAATGATGTGAGAAAAGAGTTGTCAGAAAAGATCTGCTCCCTTCTCTCAATGAAACATCTTATATTTCTTCCCCCACTATGTAAGCACTTGAAGCTGGTTCTTGGAATCCCATATTAAATCATAAATCTTCTAGAGCTAGAAGGGATCTTGGATGTTCATCTGCTCCATCTCTTGCCCCTGAAGTGGTACCGTTTATACTTTAACTTTCCTTGACAGATGTTTATCTAACCTATTTTTAATGCACTCCAAGGGTTTGGCCATTCTGTAACTTCTTATGGAGGCTAGTACCAACTATGTGTAGCCAAAAGTAAGGGCAGATTCACAGCTATCTGCAGAACATGAAAGCAGCATCCCTGTGATGTGATTCCATGCCGCATGGATGGTGTCCATGTTGTTGTTCCTTTCCGTGTTGTCCTGCAAACTGACTGATGTTTGTTGCTCAGGAAGGAACTGTGGTATTGGCCCCATCTGTATAGTTCTTTCAAACACAGATTCCCAGAGAGATGCAGGATGACACTATTGGGAAATGACTCCCACACTGCTGCAGGTAAATGAGTGAGGCTTAGCTCCAGGCAGGTAGGCGTAAAATTGCAGCCTGTTCTTCTCCCTGTCCTTCTGCCATCATTCTCTGAAGCTCTTCCAGCTTGGTTATCCCTGCCCTGACCCAAATCTCCCTAAACCTAGTTCTGTGTGTGGTTTCCTGTGAGCTTCTGCAGGCATTGTAAACTTCAAGGAACCAGCAGAACACCATCAGGTCCATTTTCTTTCTCCAATGCCAGATTGTTTATATTATTAGGGGAATTTTTCTAGCAATGCTATAGTTTTACTAGGAGAATGTAACAGAAAAATTCTCAAAGGTACTCTGAGCATTAGTATTTCTTCCCCTATTAAAAGGGGAACTATGAGAAACCTTAGTTAGTTAGTTAGTTAGTTAGTTAGTTAGTTAGTTTTAAAGGATAGTACCCCCTTCTGAAAAAATACAGTTAAAAAAAAAAGAATGGCAGGATGTTCAGAAGTTCCAAGAGAAATCCCACCAGATTTATTGAAATTGTACTAGTTTCCCTTGAAAATCCACAGATGCTCCAACTGAGGAGGAGTCACCCATTTTATGACAGTTTTATTACTTTGCACTTTAGGCAAAATCTGACTGGCAAATAAGGTATTTGTCATTATAGTTGTTGAGTTCTTCCACACATTCTAGAGGCAGAGAGGGTTTGCTCTGGAGCTTTCTCCTGCTAAGAGAACATCATCATTTCCGTACATCAGGCATTCCTCACACCCCTGTAAATGTGTTAATTTTATCACTGTCAAGCAACTAAAGAATTTTAATGGATTAATCATCTGTCTTTTAATCCATTAACTGATGAATTATTAAATGCAAATTTGCATATTACCAAACCAAGTTCAGGGCTCTTTTTAACACATTGACGGAAGGGCAAGAGGCAGCAAGCAATTTAATAAGCAAAGCCTAGGCCCCATTTTTAGAAGGGAAGGCCATTCGTAAAATATCCTTTTTTTCCATCTCCTGCTACAGCAATGCACAGGGCTGAGCCAAAAGTTCTTAATGGAACTTTTGAAAGCTCAAATATGTGGCAACCAAAATGTCCCCAAACCTCACTGACTTCACTCAATTATTCATTCATTCATTCATTCATTTTTATTTATGCTTCCACAGTTAGCAGATGGCTGAATAAGACAGACTGAATCCAGAAAGTGAAGGGCTTGGCAAACATTACTGAGTCAAACATTACTCTCCCACACTGGAGGCATTGAAGGTGAGGCTGGACAGCCATCTGTCAGGGATGCTCTGACTTGGATTCCTGCATTGACCAGGGGGTTGGACTCGATGGTCTTACAGGCCCCTTCCAACCCTACTGTTCTATGACTCTATGATAAATTATCTAGCATATAAAATAGCAGAGCAAATCAGGCCAGGCTTCTAACACAATAAAACCACCACTACTACAAAACATACTGAACATGCAGGTCTTTTTATGTTGTTGTTCAGTCGTTAAGCCATCTCCGACTCTTCCTGACCCCATGGACCATAGTACACCAGGCCTTCCTGTCCTAGATCTTTTTATACGCAGACACAAAAACAAACTAAAAAGGAAATCTATTTGGCTCCACCTGGCTGCTAGGGAATATTCACCCACCATTATGTCCCCTGTTTACAACCAAGGCTCTCTGATCCATCCAGAGCTGTTAATTAGCTCTGCACCCTGAGTAACCCTTGCTATTGCACATAATAACTCCGTTGAAAACTCTAAGAACATATTAACCCTTAGCTTGCACCTTTATTTGGTATGATCCTCTGCTATTGTTATCCATATTGATTCTGGGCATCATTTCCTTCCATTCCTTCCTTTCCAGACAAAAAAACATTTCTTCCTTCTACTGCTCTAACTCTGATGGTATTGCCCTGAAGCCAATTCAGAGTGAGAGCAAGACAAACTTTATCAGAATTAGGGAAGAAGGAACCATTGTTTTCCATTTGGAGAGGAAGGAATAGAAATAACTTTTAAAGAAAGAACATCAAGCATCAGTGACAGTGAATGTTGCAGACAGTACATGGGGCAAAAACTTTATCCTATTCATTTTCCCACTGAAAATAGCCAGAATGCAGCTCCCAATGTCACAGCCCGCAAATAATGTTAAAATTGGGAGGGGTGCATTTTTAGCTAGGATGCTGGAGAAATCTGCTGCAGACTCAAATGAGACCAAATTCCTAGGAATCTGACCCCCAGAGTCTACAGCAGATCCCCACCCCCACCCCATTGCCTGCACATCCTCAGATTTTGTGTGGGGTGGCTCTCCATCTTTCTAAAAGGTGTGATAGGCTAATGACAGCTGCTATTAGCCTATAGTGGGGAAAATACAGCTGTAATTGATGTATTTTATGCCATTTGTGGTTGTAAAGCACATACTTCTATGTAAATTGTGGTGTAAATGGCTGCAATTTAGATAGAAGTTAGTGCTTTATGGCCAGAAATGGTGTAAGATATGCCAATTAAGGCTGTAATTTTCCCACGATAGGCTAATGGCATCCGCCATTAGCCTATTGTGCATCTTAGAAAGATGGAGAGCTCCCCATGAACTCTGACGATGTGCCAGGGCTCCGGGGAAATCCATGGGGCCCCAAGTGGCCCAAATTTCCTGGCAGTAAGACCCGCCCCCCCAGACTGGACATCAGGAGTTCGCCCATTCCTATTTTTGGCTCAGCTGCAGTAACACATCAGAATGAAAATGCCCTCTGAAACTAAATGCATGCACTGAATTCACCGCAAAATAGTGCCGTTCCGCCTCCAGTCCTCCTGGAGCAGAGGTAAGTGGTCCCGATCTGCTGCGGATTCCTGAGGCTGGATTCCAAAGAATCCGGCCTCATTTGAATCTGCAGCGGATTTCTCTGACATCCCTAAAGACAGCCTGTCTTCTTCAGCATAGTGCCAGGAAACCCTGCTTTAATCTCCTATCAGTGTATGGGAGGGGATTTAAAGGCATTTAAACTTTAAATATCCTACTCTTTCAATGCCTTTAAAATAAAGGTTTTTGAAGAACAAGGCATTTCAACCAGTCCATTAAGGAGAAAGTGTGGAATCTGGGGACTTGTGTTTTAAAAGTCTGTGGCTCACTTTGGTGCCCCATTTCTGAGGCTTCTTTCGCGGTGGATGTGCATAAAATTATGCTGTGCTTTGTATGCCTGGAAGCCGTTGCACAATGGCTTAATCCTGAGTAGACATACCTAGAATCAAGCCGTGTGTCAAATGTTTGGTGGGAAAAATGTCAGTACAAATTACATCTGCCCCACCCACTTTGCTTTGGCCACTCATACTAGGTCCTTGGCTCTAATCACTACTGGAATGCAATGCCTGAGAGCCTTCCCAAATTGGGATTCAGCTGCCAGGCTGAAAAACGTTCCCCACCGCTGTCCCACACTGGAGGTTCTCAACAGGAGTCCAGAGTCCCAGATGCTCTAGATGGAGCTGTTGGTCTAATCAAGCCTTCCCCAATTGCTCAGCCACAGTTTTATTGTTATAAGCTGATTTTAAATATTTAAATTCTGTATTTTGATTCAGGTTTCTTTTCTTTTTGTATTGCTCACCCCTCAGGAATCCTGTTAGAGATAGTACTGGATATAAATCTTGTAAATAAATAAAGAGCATAATATAGGGTGCATCACACTTCCTAACTCACAACCCCATTTATTGAAACTTTCCTTTGCTGAAGAAGAGATCGTTTCATCCCATGTAGATTTCTTCACCCTTACATGACAAATTCCACCTGCCAAAATTCTCTGCTCTTCTCAAAAATTAAAGTTAGAGCATCTACGCCTTTGCACCTGATCTCTGTCAGTAGCAGGGCATTGCCTCTGTTCTCCAAGGGGGTCCCTTCAGTGTAATGTTTAGTCTCTTTCCCAGTTCATCAAATTGGTGGGGTGGGGGTGGGACTGGGAAGAGATATCCAAAGCAGCACAGCCTGTGCTTAATGGACAAATTGCTCAGACTTATGAGTGAGGTGAATCCAGAGGTTTCTAAGACCAGATGAAATTTCATGGGCTCCTTTGTTTCCTGAGTCCAGCTAAGCTGGTAGCTGCAATACCACCTTCTGTTCAGTGTTGGCACTAAAGGGATGCAGAGAGATGAAAGCCAGCAGGTCCTCTGACAGCTCCCATGGGAGACACAGGTGGCACAAAGAGAAAGGCACGTGGGTCCCACTGCCAATGTCTCTGGCCTCCCAACCCTTAAAGTAGGACTCAAACATTCCACAATTGTGTGTTGCGGGGTGGGAGAGACGGGCAGTGCCCTGGTGCAACAGACTGCAGGATGAAGGAGAAAACCTGACAATGTGTTTGAGCAATGGTGTTACTATTAGGGATGTCGCAGGCACCCAGCTGGGTCTGGGAGTCTGTCGTCCCCCACCACCACCTGCAACCCCTGCCCTCACTTGCACCCTCCCAGACTCACCGCAACCCTGTCCAGTGAGTGCCCACTATTTTGCTGTCTTTTGGGGGGGAGAAAAATGGGGTTTTAAGAATGTGCATATTTAAATATGCACAATTTGGTGCCGGGAAAGCTTAATATGTGCAATATTAGAGGCATTATGGGGGCTGATATTGTGGGTGCTCGAGTGCGGGTCCGAGGGAGTGGGGGAGGCACGTCAGTGGGGGAGGCACGTCAGTGGGTGCCCGGAGAACCCAAGCTGGGGTGTGTTCACACATCCCTAGTTACAATCTCTGGTGGGTTGAAATAGCTTTTTCTTTTTTATCTTTCCACATCACCTCTTCCCTCCCTTTTCAGATCTTGGTACAAACACCTTACCTTGCCCCTAACTCCTGCCTGCCATTTAATTGCTTGGTAGCAAATTGAAATGTTCTTGGATTTACTTCATATTATAAATTATTTGCCAACATAAATCCTTTGAACAATCTCTCCTCCATGGACTGTGCGTATCTCTCTCTTTGTGTGTATGTGTGTGTGTACTGGTTTTCCAATAGCATCTGATGTTCAAAATGTGTGATGTGCTCCTTGGTCTCATCGATCAAGGGAATATAATTGTGGCAGTTGACCATCGAAGCACAGCTCTCCATGAGATTTCCTTTTAATCTCAAAGGTCATCCTTCTTCTGTATCCTTCTTTCAGCTGGGGGTGAAATAGCACAGCCATATTTTGCACCCTAATAGAACTTACACACTGATCCAGTGACAGAGAGGGAGACACCTTCTGCTGCTTTTCATCCTTTCCCAATGTTCATGGCTGGAGACTGGCTTGAAAACAGGTACTGCCCATCCATTGTGTATGCACTTGTGGCAAAGATGGGGTTGTTGGTGCAAAACGTTTGAAACAGTCCTTACTTAATAGCATAGGGGCAAGAGTGTCCAAAACCTATGGAGAGTCTCAGGTCTGTGACTAGAAAATGAGAGTATTTCCCCTGTACTAGCCAAAAAATATCATAGTGAGAACATTCATGTTAAAACATCCTCTTTTGAACAGAGATCCATCCTTCACAAATTGTCGTATTTCAACTGACAAAACTGATGAGAACAATAACATATAGTAAAACATATGACAATTTTCCATTCAACAATCTAGTTTTAACACAGAATTATCAAAAAAAAAATTCCAACAACATATTTGGACCATTCCAAAATGGAGCATTCTGCTTATAACCATTATTCCAATATGTTACAAATCCATTTCAAGTTTCCATGTTCTCATCTTCCACTCCACCCCTTTTCTGTTATTGATGCACACCTATGCTTTGATAAAAGAAGTCCTCAGTTCAGACCTTTCCACTTAAAACTGGAGGGAGGGGGTGAAATCTGTGCCCCCCTGAAACTGAGAGGTGCTTTTGGGGGGAGTCTTAGCATCGGTGATATCCCAGCAGTGTCTTTGTACTGCCTTCTTACTGTCACCACAAGGAATGCTGACAAAACTCCTGTTAGTGACCATCAGCTGCCACTTTCCCCCCAGAATGCACCAGACTGTCCATAATTCCAGGACATGCTTCCCCCGCCCCTCAAAAGGTAACTGTGACTGGAAACCTTCACTTTCCCCCAGAATGCTCTGGAACAATGCTATGAAGGGGGCGGGGATACCAGCTGCTTGTGATGGCACTAAAACATTTTTCTAAAAAATGCTTGTTACCAGTGGTGCTGCCCAAGGCAAGCTTCCACCCAAAAACCTGCATAAGAATTTTGCTCCCCCACCAAAAAACGCCAAGATACACCACCCATATTGGCCACTTGTGAATGAGGAAGGCATTTTCTCTCAGCCTTAATTTGAGATCCTTTTTCTGTGCTATTCCATTGATCCACACACATGAACCCCTGCACATTCTTAGAACCCTACACCAGGATACCTAGCAGACCACCTTCCATTATATATACCCAGACAACATTTAAGATCTTCAGAGGAAGTCCTGCTGGTCATTACAAAATTAACGGAATGTCACCATGAAGAATGTCGATAGTGGTAGCAGCACCCATCCATCTCTGTAGTAGCACCCACCCTGTGGAAAACCCTCCCCTATACAGCTTGGGAGGCAGTAAAAGTAAAATCTTTTAAATGCCTCTTGAAAACACACCTTTTCACACAGGCTTTCCCTGGGCTGGAAGTGCTGCTGGGTTTTACTTTGCTATTACCTTGTATTTTAAAACTTTTAGAAGTGTTATATTATGTTTTTTCAAGTGGTATTTTATGGGTTTGATTGTAAACTGCCCAGAGAGCCTTGGCTATTGGGCAGTATAAAAATGTAATAAATAAACAAACAAACAAATGGAATCTTTGTATGACTGACTGTGCAATCACATTAAGGTTGGTTGTTTCTCTGTCTCTCCTTGAGGTGTTTTATGAATGCACAAAACGACACACGCGCATGGCTGGAATTCTGCACATACACACGCAAAGCATCTTTATGCAGTCATACTGCGGCTGCGTCAAGTACCCCCTGTATTTTAACAATGCATGTTTTGGAGGAGAGGGAAAGATGATAATGAAGTGACGGAAATGAAAGCTTCAGCTGAATGTGTGCATGCAGGCACAGTACAATCTTTAGAAATAATAAAGGAAAGAAGAAGGATGCCAAATGCATCAGTTCTACTTTGGAAGCAAAACCTGGTAATTCGAAAGCAGCTCCAAAATCTGGAGAGAAATTCAGATGGAGAGAACTGCAGGAGCACCCCTGGATGTAAGCCTGGGTAGCAGAGCTTTTGGCCTCCGGGTAATTAACAGAGGCTGCAATCCTTAACACTGAGGATGGGGAACCTGTGGCCCACCAGATGTTGACAGACTGCTGCTACCATCACCTCTGGCTAGCTGGGGCTCATTGGAATCCAACAACATCTGGAAGGTGACAAGTTTCCCATCCCTGCTTTAGACACTTACGTGGGAATGAGTCTCACTCTCATGGAGGTTAACGGGGCTTAATTCTGAGGGCCAAAACATACATTACCTTAAATCCATATCTAGCAACGATGTCTTTTATTTTTCATTTTTACTCTTGAGTAGATGCAGGGGGCCCAGTTTGGATTGGGACCATAGCGTGGGGCTGTGGGTGGGGGTTAAGATCCAGATTGGTTTTTAATCTTTGCAAACTGCCCAGAGAGCTTTGGCTATTGGGTGATATAGAAATGAAATAAATTAGAGGCCTTGTGCCTACTCTAGAGTAAAAAAAATTGTTTAAAGATGTAGCTGCTAGATATGGATTTAGGGTGCAATTCTATCCATGCTTTGACAGAAAAAAAAAGCCCTACAACTCCCAGCATTCTGGAGAATGCTGGGAGTTGTAGGACTTTTTTCTCTCTAAGCACGCATAGGAGTGAACTCTTAAAATAATGTCTGTTTTTGGCCCTGAATGGACATGTATAGGATTGCACTTTCCTGATTAAAATATTGTGCAACAGTTTATCACAATACCATATTTTTAGTTGTCCATCTCATTGGTGTTCTAGCCTCTTAGTAACTGGAGAGGAGCCGGGTGAGGGGATGAAAATATCTTTTTAAAAATTCTTGTTTCTTAAAAAAGAAGAATTGGATTTCTTTGGTAAACTTAGATGAAAGCCATACAATGGTCTCTCTTTTCCCAGGGGAACATTGTCTTCAAAGGCTTTTAGTTTCATTAATTAGACAAGTTCCTTCTCTGTGGGGTACGTCTCTTTTCTGTGCTTACAATCATAAAATAATGCCAACACCACAGTGAAGAATAGCAAGTGTTTACCAGCCTTTAGCTGCGCAATTACATTCTCAAGACTTGGTGGCTGCCTCCTGAAAAATATGACTGTATGTTATATTATCACTGCTGCACAAAGATCCATGAATTTACAAAGCATTATAAAAGAACTGTGTCTTCGCAAAAGGTGTTAGTTTTCGTACCAAACAACGGTGATGCTAAATGCATCATTAGGAAGCTAAATGATATTTTTATATTTTTAATTACTAGCAGGGACAAATTCAATTACCGCTTCAGCACACATGAACAGGTTTAACCCTTTCCTCCCCTGCCATGGTCCCAACAACACCCCCTGCCTGGCTGGTAGAAAGGGGAGTATCTGTCCATCTTTCTCCTTTTTTCATTTCTCCAATCTCAAATTCAGTTTATCCCATGCTCTGAGGGGGGAAAAAATTGTGTGAGAATTTCTATGCATTTTTGTGAGCATTTCTCCTAAGCCATGTATTTTTGTTTGCAATTTTGCATTTTTGAATGTTATTTTCACAGATGTGCATTTTTGTGTGTGCTTTCCCCTAATATACAATTTTTTCTATACACTGTTTGATTGGAGAACTCCATTACAAAATTTGGAGGAGTTCGAATTTCAAAGGACACATGAGTTTTGAATTGTGTGTTGGTTAAGAAATGCAAAAAGTTTGCATTCAAATGTACATCAAACAAATTTCTCCCCAATTGTTAGCTCTTAGGCCCCAGAGAAAAACTTCCCTTTGGCACCAGTGCACTTCCTGTTCCACCTCTTCCTCTGATGCAACCATAAAATACGCCTGGCCTGCTTCCATCTCCCTTGCTAACCTGATGACCAAGAGCGTTCTGCTCAGAGTTATGACCACACTCCTGGTCCTGCTCACACATTCTCCTTTATCTAGCCCCAGGGGTGTTGCAGAAATCCACAGTGGATTCAAATGGGTTCAGATTGCAATGAATCTGACCTGTGGATTCTGGAGCAGACCAGCTTTTTCTGAGTTACACAGATTCTGTGGACTTGCGGACTGTTTTTTAAATGTGGGGGCGGGATTTGTGCAAATGCACATTAGCACAAGTATGCATTAGTGCTAATGCACATTAGCGCAAATGTGCATTTACAAACAGGAACAAAATTGTTGTACAAAGCTCTGATTCTGCCCATGGGCAGACAAGAGAATGAAAATGAGAGAATGAGAAAATGAAAATGAGAAAATGAAAAATGAAAATGAGAAAATGAAAAATGAAATGAGAAAATGAAAATGAAATGAAATGAGGAAATGAAATGAGAAAAATGAAATGAGAAAAATGAGAAAAATGAAAAATGAGACAAATGAGAAATGAGAAAAATGAAAAAAATGAAAAAAATGAAAATGAGACAGGTGAGAAATGAGAAAAATGAAATGAGAAAATGAAAATGAGAAAATGAAAATGAGAGAATGAGAGAATGAAAGTTCTCATACAAAAATCTGATTCTGCCCATGGGCAAACGAGAGAATGAAAGATGCCTGACAATCTGCGAAACAGACATAATTGATTTAACAATATCCATACAACCCTATCTAGCATAGGGATTGTATAAAATCCATTCTGTCTGTGTTTTGCAGATCATCTGGCACCTTTCGTTCCATCATCTGCCCATTGGAGGAATAGGACCTTTTTGTTTCCTAATTTGCACAAATGCTCAGTTGTGCATTTGCACATGCACAAATGTGCACATTCCCCTCAGATGCACATTTGCATGTTTTTGCCTATGGGGGAAATGCACATTTTTGGCCAGATTTTGTTTTCATTTTGTGTACTTTCCTAAGACAAAATTTGCACAAAATTCAGTAACATTAGAAAACTGGTCTGCAAGTCTGTGGAATCTGCCCAACGGGGGCATGCGGGGAGCCAATTCACTGCAGAATTTGAGGGTCAGATTAATAAAAATCCAAAATCATTTGGTTCCATTGCAGGTTTCTCCGACATCCTTAATCCAGCACCATCCATGTACAGCAGCACTTTTCAAAGTAACATCAGCAAAGAAGACTGATGCAAAGAACATGCATAGGATTACACTCTAAAAGGCTGTAAATAAGATGACCTCTAAATGTTGAGGATGTTGCATTCTTACTATTTCCTAAAGAGAAGCTTCTCTGTCAGGTAACAAAATCCTGAGAAGATCCTACTCTTATGCTAGGTACTAGGTTTCATGTGAATTTTGGGAAGATATGAATATGCAGCAATAGTTGGGATTTTTCTAAAACAGGTGGGAAGTTTGCATGATCAGTAGGCAACTGCTCAGGTATGCTCTGGGTGTGACTATCTAATATCATCTCTACCAAGGAGGCACAGGCCTAAATACGTTCCCTTAAAAAAGAGTGTGTGTGTGAGTTTTAATCGTAAGGAAAAGGGGTCATTTTTTAGTTCTAAGCCATTTCTCCCTGGATATATTTTGAGGATCTAGCAGCTACAGGGACTGTAAAACTGACTGATAGTCAGGAATCAGGTGTGCTTGCATAAAAGTGACAATTATGAGATTTACTGAGCTTGGAAAATAGCTTTTATAATTGGTATGAGGGCTTTTTTATTAAATTTCTAAGGCTGTGTATTTGCATTAAAATGAATTGTATGGGTGTTAAAACTAGCATTTAACCGCTTTATGCTTTGTCGTCGTAACATCTTGGGTTGGTAAAAGCCAAAGATGATAAACTCTTGCCTGTAAATGTTATTCCTTCTGGGCATCATTTCCCCTGGGTAGGGAGTGACGACACACTCAGCATTCAAAGCAAATATCCAGTCTGTTAATTTTCTTTTTTCTGCATTCTGCAATGAACACTTTGCTTGTTAGATTTTTTAAGTAGCCTGGTTATAGCACAGAAAAACTGCTTGACCCATGGGGTCAAGGTGATATAGAAGGTGGTTGAACAGAGCAAACCTAACAAGTAGTACTGAACTGAATCACAATAAAAGTAGTTACTGGGAGAGGCAGAACACCACCTCAGAAAATGTTCTTAATTAAAACTTTTTCTGGCTACTTTCAGCCATAGTGTTCATTTTCTATGGCTACTTCCAGGCCATTTTCCCCTATTTCTTTCTCCTTGATGATTACCAGCCAATCAGGGATCATATACTGGATGTGATGATGTCACAACACTAGGCAGGCAATCAAATTTAGCTATGTGCTAATATCTCTGGAGGAAAATGAAGCTGATTACAGTGAAGGCAATGCTTCATGTACTGATTACATAGATTTTCCTAACCAATCAGGGATCACTCTGAGCATATTCACAGCGATTTTGCAATGTCCACACCCCAAAAAAATTGCTGAAGGTTGGGGAGATTTTGATTCTGATTAAGTTTTTCCTAAACCTGCCCCCCCCCATGTGCGCGCGCGCGCACACACACACACACACACACACACCTTACAGCTCCCTCCTAACAAGTGGCTAACTAAGTGCCATATCACACATTATGTTTTTAGGTACACACATAAGATGTGTGTGTTTTTACATATACACTTCAAATGCAATTTACAAAGAAGACAAAAGCATGTTTGGAAATGTGTGCCATCCAGGTGGACTATTTAGAGAACCTGGATTTTCTGCAACTCCCTGTTGAGAGTACACTCAGTAGGTTTGCCTCCACATAATCTGTGGAATGACCCTCACATATTATGGCAAGTCAGGAACACTCTACTCCCTTTCTGCTACTGCCCTCTGTCATAGATAACGACTGATAAGTTGACCCCCAAATTAGGTCACTGACAACAACTGTGGGAAGATTTATCAGAATTAAGTTACAGGGGATAGGGAATTAGTTTGCAAGTTATAGGATGCACGTGTTTGAAAACTAAGGATGGGCAAATAAGCGATGTTTGAGATTGCCACCTTTGCCTGAACATCATCTCCCTACTTATCTTGCACCTGTTTCCCAGCCATGTTCATGATCACTGCTCACTCTGCCTGAATAGGAAACTTCAAATGGGAGATTTGCACAAGTTGTCCCAGATTTGCACAACTTTCCTCCATAGACTAAAGCGGGGCTGATAAAGTCTACAGATGGAATTTGTGCAAATGAAGAAATTTGCTCAAATTGAACTGGGAATCAGGAATGAGACAAATGCAAGCTTGTGTTAGATATATTCTGTGCCATATGAATATTTTCAATGGACACATGCTCACACTCATGTTCAGAGCTTCAAATGGGACATGCTTGCTCACATGTTTCACAAGCAAAAATGAAATTCTCAAGCATCCGTATTGAAAACACATTAACTGTGGCACCATCAGAATTCTGAATCTGGCTGAGCATGTGGTCAGAAACCAATGGTCTTGTGTAGTGAGTTGGTTAATGAACAAAACCGTAGACTCTACAGAGTTCCCAAAAAGTACAGAGACCTGTGTAGCTTAACTTAGCCAACAGTTTTGTGGTACAGTTAGGGATGTACGAAATGACTTACCTGTTTCGTTTTGTACATCTGTGGGGGGGAGGCGCTCCGTCCCTCCCCCCGAAATTGTCGATGACTGGCTCTGCTCCATGGCAACTCTGTGGAGCCACCAGCCAGGGCAGCCCACAGCGACATCCGGCCGCTGCTGGGCTGCGCAGGAACGCAAATGACGGCGGCCGTAGCCACTGCCATTTGCGTCCCTTTTTTTTTGCTGTGATAGGCTACGTAAATATTTACATAGCCTATCATGGCAAAAAAAAAAGGAACGCAAATGGCGGCGGCTATGGCAGCTGCCATATGCATTCCCTTTTTCGCCGTGATAGGCTACGTAAATATTTACGTAGCCTATCACAGCCCCTGCAGGGACGCAAATGGCGTCCCTGTGTTAGCTGTGATAGGCTACATAAGTATTTACGTAGCCTATCATGGCTAAAATGGTGAAGCGAATGACAGCCGCAGACGCGGCCGCCATTTGCAAAGCAGTGCGAACGGCAGCAGGTGAGTGCTCCATTTTGCATGCCTTTCGCGGAGTGGGGGGGCAGGGGGCTTCATTCCACCATGGGTTTCAGGGGTCCAAATACGCTGGCATTTGGCCTCACCGAGATCCGTGGCGGAATTCTCTGCCATCCCTAGGTTCAGGTTGATAGTTCACAACCTGCCTTGAAGCTGTTTATGCCAACTAAATGATGTCATCCTGAAGGAAGAAATAAGGGGGGATTGTTTTGATTCTCACAGAAGAATTGGGAGACCCCCTCATATCATATGGCAATTAGATTCCCAGGCTAAATGGGAATTAGGGTGAGAGAGAAGCCACCCTTCTCTTGTGTGTGTGTTAGCCTGCTGGTTAGAGAGAGGAGGGTGAGAGGCATTGCTCATGGGCTAGAAGGAGGCATCTAGCAGAGACTCTTATAAGCAGGGATGTCAGAGAATTCCGCCACAGATCTCAGTGAGGCCGAATGCCAGTGCACTTGGCCCCCCGAAATCCATGGCGGAATGACCTGCCACCCCCCCGCCCCCCGCAGATCCCCCCCGGGACGAGACTTACCTGGGGCAGATGTTCCGGATGGTGGCAGCTCCGGCGGTGGCGGCAGCAGTGGCAGCTGATCTTCCGACCGGCTGCCGCCGCCATTTGCAGTCTGGTCATTTGTGGTTTGTTTGTTTTTTTATATAGACATGATAGGCTACATAAAGACTTATGTAGCCTATCACGTCTGGGTTAAAAAAAAACACATACGCAAATGGCGGCGGCTATGGCCGCTGCCATTTGCGTTCCTTATTTTTCTCCGTCTTAGTCTACATAAATATTTACATAGACTATTATGGCGAAAATAAAGGGGAACGCAAATAGCGTAGTGGGCGCTATTTGCGTTCCTTTTTGATTTGCTGTTTTAGCCTATGTAAATATTTATGTAGACTAAGACGGCGAAAAATATTGCCGTAGCTGCTATTTGCATAAGCGTTGTTGTTTTTTAACCCAGACGTGATAGGCTACGTAAGACTTTACGTAGCCTATCACATTTGAATACAGGGACGCAAACGGCAGCGGCTACAGCAGCCGCCATTTGCGTCCCTGCTACCCAGCAGCCAGATGTCCAGCTGCTGGCAGAGCCGGCCAGTGGCTCCGCAGAATCCCCGGGGAGCAGAGCCGGCGGGCCAGGAATCCGGGGGGAGGGACGGAGCACCTTCCCCCCCATCAAGGATTCTGGGGGGAGGAATGGAGAGCCTCCCCCCCATTGCGAAGCAGATCCACGAAAAGGTAAGTGACTTTCATATATCCCTACTTATAAGATCCAGCCTGCTGGCTGCCCTTTGGAACTTGCTCTAAGGAGGAATATGCATGCTATCAGCCTGGAGAAACTTGTGGTCCTGAGGAATGGCCTTTGTCTATCTTGGGGACCCAGGTAGACATTCAAGGTGTGGCAACCGCTTTGTCACCTGAAGGAAGGCGTGATTTTTATTTTATTTTTTGCGTATATATTTTCTGCATCCATTTTCTATCAGTAAGCGGTCATCTTTTGCACAAGTGGCTTGTTTCATCTTGGTAACCGAAAGAATCTGATTGTGCTCTTCAAGTCCTTGAAAGGTTTTCACGGAAAGGAAGACCAGGATCTCTTCTCAGACATCCCAGAGTGCAGGGCATGGAATAATGGGCTCCAGTGACAGGAAGCCAGATTCCGGCTGAACATCAGGAAAAACTTCCTGACTGTTAGAGCAAGACGACAATGGAACCAATGACCTAGGGAGGCGGTCGGCTCTCCCACACTGGAGGCATTCAAGACGAGGCTGGACAGCCATCTGTCAGGGTTGCTCTGACCTGGATTCCTGCATTGAGCAGGGGTTGGGCTTGATGGCCTTGTAGGCCCTTCCAACCCTACTATTCTATGATTCTATGATGACTGGGATCTGACAGAATCCGGATCCCAGATAAATTTACCATGTTATAGATTTGGCCTTGTCCAGGTCAGTGCCGGACAATCTATTCACAGAAGGCTTAGGGCCGAGCAGCAGAAGCAGGTCACAAGGCCTTTCATGAGAGCGTACCAAACTGGCCTGCGGGTGTGGAAACCATATTGCTGTGTGCTCCCCCAGTAATAAAACTCCAGGCATGTAGAAAAACAGTGGGGCTGTGCAGGGACCCCCCGACCTGACTCGGAAGCCACTTCGTGCCTTTGGAGGCGGGCCCAATTCAGCTCGGGCTGATTCAGGGGATCCCCGACCCGACTCAGCCCTGAACCTGAAGTGGGATTCAGCCATCCGAATCCTGCCTCCCCCTCCAGATGCCCCCATGCAAACCCCCAGCTCCTTACCTGGGTTGCTGCCTCCCCTGCTGCCACTGCTGCCTCCTCCTCCTCCTCGTCTGCTGCCACTACCACCTCCGGCGCTGGCATTGCCTCCCACTGCCAGCTCCTGAGCCCTGGACAGGCGTCGGCTCCCGCTGCAGGGAGATCCCATTTTTAATGGCGGTGCCGATAGTGGCGGCGGCAATAGTGGCAGCAATAGCAGCAGCGGCAGTAATGGCGGCAGTGGCAGCGGTGAGTCCTGTGAGTCACCTCAGGTAAGAAGCTGGAGGTGCCAGCGTGGCCGGGCTGGGGTGCTGAAGCTCCTACGCACACGCCAAGCACTTGGGAGGGCCCCTGACCTACTTCAGGCTGCTTCATGCCCCCTCTGCTTCACCTCAGAATGGGCCCGAGCAGCCCGAGGCAGCCTGCTTCAACGCAGGGTTTGGACCTCGGGCCGAAGCGATGCATGGCCCTAAAAAACAGTATGTCGAGCAAAAGGTTTAAGCCTATCGTGCCTCCCCACTTTTACTGAAGTTATTCTTGCCCTCTCCTCTAGCCTCTCCTGGGCTCTCCAGGCTCCCATCTCACGTGCCCGAGTGGCCAGGCATGTGAGTGGTGGCAAGCAGTCGGTGTTGCCATTCATAAGTAGAAGCTGTTGTTGGATGATGTCGCGGTGCAGAGGTTCAAGGCAGACTGACGTTGCCCGTTTCCTGGCACTCAGAGTAGTTCAAATAACTGTCCATCTCCTAACTGGCCCTGGGACAGTATTTACTGTGGAGTGGACACAGTAAGCACTCTTATTGCTGGAGTCGCAGTGACCACAACCTGGATGTCAGCCTGTGCTTTTTAGAAGTATCTTTGGTTGACAATTCTTGAGAATTGATATTGGCCCCGGCCCCCAAAGTCATTACTGAACAGCAGTACTTCATAATGTACTAATTTAATCAAGTGTAAGGGGAGAAAGATGGGAAAGGCTATATACATTCCCCAAGGGTGGTTGAGGTATCGTGTAATTCAGAGCACCGTGTTATTGATGGGCAGCCTGGCATTCTGACATTCCCGTGCTTTATAGTAATTGCTCTTGTAAAATAAAATGTCAACCTCTCTTAGCTAATTACAGGCTTCACAGGAAAATGAAATCCCAATTCCTCATTTATACAGGCATTCTCTGCTTTTAGTCTTAAATCCCTGACCATGGGGGGTGGGGGGAATCAATCGTAATTATGATGTCATTGTTATTTTTTAATTATATTTACCAGGTGCTGGTGGTTTTCTGTCACTTTATCCTATATGTCTGGGTCAGAAAGGATCAGGCAGCTTGGGCAGTGGCCAGGAGAGGTAAAAGAAGATGTAAAACATAATGGCAGTTATATTCTGAAGACTGTTCCTAAGACTTTCTTAAGAAAAGTCTTAAGAAAAGACTTAAGATGCAATCCTATGTAAGTTTAGACAGAGAAAAGCCCTACAGCTCCCAGCAGTCCCCAGCCAGCATGGCTGGCAAGGGGAATGCTGGGAGTGGTAGGACTTTTTTCTGCCTAAACATGCATAAGATTGTGCCCTTGAAGGTACACATTCTGGGACTGCTGGACAGCCAGAGTGGAACCAGGACCCTTCTGGTTTGTACACTGGTATCAGGTAGGGATGTCAGATAATTCCTCCACGGATCTCGGTGAGGCCAAATGCCAGTGCATTCAGCCCCCCAAAATCTGTGGCAGAACGGCCTGCCATCCCCCTGCCCCCCCCGCCGATCCCCCCCAGGACGAGACTTACCTGGGGCGGATGTTCCAGGCGGCGGCGGCTCCAACGGCAGCTGTGGCGGTGGCGGTGGCCGGTCTTCCGACCGGCTGCTGCTGCCGCCATTTGCAGTGTGGAGGTTGTGTTTGTTTTTTGGTTTTTTTACAGAGACGTGATAGGCTACGTAAGGATTTACGTAGCCTATCACAGCTGAGCTAAAAAAAAAAACCGCGTACGCAAATGGCGGTGGCTACGGCCACCGCCTTTTCTGTTCCTTATTTTTCGCCGTCTTAGTCTACGTAAATATTTACATAGACTAAGATGGCAAAAAATAAGGAATGCAAATGGCGGCAGTTGTAGCTGCCGCCATTTGCGTACGCGGTTTTGTTTTGTTTTTGTTTTTTACCCAGAGCTCTCCGCGGCCGGAAATCCAGCTGTGGACGGCTCTGGCCTGGGCCTGGTCGGCTGCTCCATGGAGCTGCCATGGAGCACAGCTGGCCATCGAGGATTCCGGGGGGGAGGAACGGATCGCCTCCCCCCCCATTGAGGGTTCCGGGGGGAGGGACAGAACGCCTCCCCCCCCCCACCATGAACATAATCCGCGGAAAGGTAAGTGACTTTCGTACATCCCTAGTATCAGGAGATAACCCACACCAAGTTGTGAAACAAAAGGAAAAGAAGCCCCCCCCCCGCCTGCCTTCTCTAGCTCTGGCATGCTCCTCCCCTGCCACCCATTCCATTAACCCTCCCTCCCTTGGCCTGGTTATAAATACTGCCAGGTCCGTCCCAGGTAATATTATGCACAACTGCTAGCTTTGGTCCTGACTGGCTCTCTTATCTCTGCTACTTTGCTGACAGCCATTTTCCTGCTGTCTGCCTCCCTGCCCTTCTGTCTCAAAGTGTGCATTCATTTCCCAAATAAATTACAAATGAGGGGAATGAGCCCCATGCATTTTATTCCTTTTTTATGATGAAAATTAATTCCTGGGGGAGTGAAGGGGGAGGATGAATGACATCCCATTTATTTCATTTTTCCATTTGTTTTCACTTGCTTTACCCTGAAGGCTCTGTTTTGCACTGGGTACATGCATCCCCTATTAGACATGTCTGTCATGGGGTAATCCGGCCCTTTGGGGGCTCGCTGGATTTCCCCAGCACCCCCAGCTTGGCTTGCATGTGTGAGCCAAGCTGTGGGCTTTTTCCCAGAATCCGGGAACTTTTCTTGTTGTTGCTGTTGTGTGTGTTGTAAATAGCAACTTGCATAATTTGCACAAATTTCAGCCACAATTTGCATGTATGGAGGCTGAAATTTGCACAAATTGGAGGTGCAATTTGTGCAAATTGCTATTTACACGGGGGATGGAAAATCCATGAGCTGGCCCGACTCGATGTAATTGCATTGGGCCAGTGCATGGGGAGGTAAACCGAAGTCCAGGGGCCAAGATGTAGAAAGCTCAGCGCGAACTCCACCCTCCACCCCAGATGGATTTCTATGCTGTCTCTATCCCCTATCCAGCCTGCTTACATGGAATCTTCAGCTCTGCTCTCAGCCAAGGAGGGGATTTCCTTTCAACTCTGCTATTGCGTTTCTTTTTGTGAATCCCCTACATGGACCTTGACCAGGCCTTCCTGTCCAATTGCACGTGGACCTTTCTGGTAGTGCCAGACCTGGTCTGGTCCATCGCAGGTATAGTCTTCCCAGAAGAATGGGGGGGCAGGGGGAGGGAAGCAAAAACACTTTGCAAGGAGAGCCTGAATAAGGCACATTGGAACTGTCCAGCAGAAGGAAACTGGGACTCAGAATAGAAAGCAGACTCTCAATTCCTTGGCGGGAGGGTGGAAACATGGCAGAGTACACAAAGGCTGTCTTTGGAGTTAGTCACAGAGGAGCGAAAGGTCCTACAGGTTGAAAAAAACCACAATTTCCCCTCAAGTCTAGAGCAAATAGCTCTTAATAAACTGCTACATTTCAGGTGAAGGAATGGTGTTCCCTAAGCTCAAATGGGCTCGAGGCCTAGAGCCTTTGTTTATTTGGTTGTGTGTGTGCATGTTTTCGGCCCTCTCCACATCAGATCTAATTTGACTCTCTTTCCCACATTACCTGAAGCTGCTTGCTCTACAACGACATTCTCATGGTATGCCTTTGGCAGTTGGCGGGAGATTATCCATGAGATGTTGGGACATGGATGCTGCTGCCTTTGGGCAGGCTATCAGACAATGCAAACCTGTGATTTCTTCCATGTGTGTGATTCTATGGGGAAAAAATTGGAAAATGAGAAGTCAAAATAGAAAAGGCAGAAAATAAGAGGAAGGTAAAAGAGAAACTTCTGAAGATTTGTGAATTTGGGGTGACCACTGGATAGCAATTGTTCTTAAACTCCCATGACAGATTCAGCCAGTACTTGCAGGAGATGCACTCCCCGGGAAAGACCAGGCTTGGGGGTGCTCACTGAGTGGCTCAAGTGTCCTTTGTGTCATGGAGCACCTTTTAACAGCTTCACCTGGTATCGCAGCTACAACTCTGTCTGGAGGCGGATTGCCTAGCTGCAGTAATCCATTCCCCAATAACCTCTCATTTTAGTAACTGAAATGTGTCATATGTGGGACTGCCTTTGAAGATGGTAAAGAAACTTAATCTAGTACAAAATACAGCTGCAGGAGTATTCATTGGAACCAGGTATTGTGACCACATTACGCTGGTCCTCTCTTGCCTGCACAGTTCTAATTTGTTTTCAGGCCCAATTCAAAGTGCTAGTTTTCACCTATAAAGCTCTACACAGCTTGGGACTTTGGGACCTGACAGAACGTATCTTCAAATTAGTATCTACCCATGCCTTAAAGCCATCCACAGAATCCATTATTCAGGGGGGGCCACATTCTGAGGCTTGGAGGGTGGCAATAAGAGAAGGTGGCTTTTTCAGTGGGGGTCCATTCCCACTCTGGAATGCTCTCTCTGGGAAAGCTCACTTGGTGCTCACATCACTATCTTTTTAATGCCAAGCTAAGACTTTTTTGTTCTCCTAGGAATGTTGAGTATTGTAGTATTTTCAGAACTACTATTTTAGTCCCTTGGGTGTGGCTTTTCCTTGAAGGCAGTTTTAGCTTTTGAATCTGTATCATATTTGTCTATTGGTCTTGAGCTAAGTTGGATGTTATTGTTTTGCTGTGATTTTCTTGTATTTTCTTGTATTTAAAGCAGTAAAAGCTTTAAGCTAAAATATGGTCTTATTTTTGGTATTTTGACCCTGACCTTTTTGCCTTGGGTCCCCCCCCACACAGGAATGTGGGCTCCCAGAGTATTTTTGTGAACTGCCCAGAATTTCTGTGAATCGCCCAGAGAGCTTCAGCTATTGGTCAGTATATAAATGTAATAAATAAATAAATAAAATCTCTGAAATGGAATTCAGCCTTCAGGCTGAAAAAGGTTCAAAACTCCAGCAAGAAGCAACCCAAAGCTCAGTTATCCTTGGAAATGTGTGCTTCTTCAAGTTTTGCAATAGAGTTCTCCAATTAAAACATGCATACAAAAATGTATATATTAGCAATGAAGTGCACACAAAAAATGCCTATCTTAGTGACAGTAATGTTTAAAACATGGATTATATTGGAGAAATTGCTTGCAAAACATATCTATAATATACAAAATTATGTACAAAAATGCAAGTAATTGGAGAAATGTACACAAAAATGCATGTGCATTTTCAGGCAAACATTCTTTAAAAAACACTTTTTTAAAAAAGGTTGGGTTAAGTTTACATTTGGGGATCAACCAAACTAAAGCCTGGAAAAATTCTTAAAGTTTGTGATGAACCAGCATAGGGGAGTTCAGTGTCACGCTGACTATCATTAGAGCAAATTGTGGTGGGTGGGACCAAAGGCGTAAGGGCCTCTGAGCTGTCTGAGGTCCTGCAGTTCATGTCTACTAGATCCTCATCAGCTGGCAACCAATTTATCAGCCTAACTGCTACCATGCATTAATCCCATGCAGCTTGGTCCATTCACGGAGGACTTCATCCCATCACATAGGTCCTCTTCAGGACAGTCTGCTGAAACAAAAGGAACTGAGAATCAGTCCTGCATTTCCCTTAGCTAGGAAACAAAATCTGTGCACTCATTAAGAGCTTCCAAAGTGACCTTTTATCAGGATTTATGGGAGATGGCTAATATGTCTTTCTCTTTAGCCTCCCTCAAATTGTGTTATAGTAAAATGGATCTCTCTTACCCTTAAGTACAGCTGCCACTTCAGTTCAATAAGTAGGGAGATGGAAGTTTTGTCTTGCAGGTTTGTCTTCCAGGTTTGCGGCTCAAGAAAAAAAAAATCCCTGACACTCAAGGCATTACTCTGCTTTTGATATCTTTAAATGATCCTCGCTGTGGCTCTTTGGTATTTGTCTTGTCTCTGTCAAGTGGATTTTGACAGCAGTCAGAAATTCCAAAAGGCACCACTTTTCTTTAAGATGAAAGTGCCCAAAGCTGTGATTAAGGCTTGCCTGGAAAGACAAGAGGAGGAGGAGGGGAAATAAATTGCCAGAAATCTTTGCCACCTGGAGTTGAACAGCAACATCTGGAAGGGGCTGTTGGGAGGGCAAAATCACTCTGCAGTATGGCACAGAGGTGGTGAGTGTGGAGAAATAATGGTGAGGGGAATAAGTGAAGCATAGCTGTACGATGCAGAGATGAGAGCTAGCTTACAAACAGCTCAAATCCAGAGATAAAAAATATGATGATGAATAGGTTCAAGGAGACACCATTCTAAAGCAAGCTGGCTTACAGTTCCATTTTTCCCCTTCTCTTTTGAACATGTTTGATGACTTATAGCCTGAGCATATGAAGTGAAATCCAGAGAAAATTACCAATACCTATCAGCCATGGGTGGTCCCAGAGTTAGCACAAGAAAGCCTATGGGCTGCTGCTCTCAGCCTGTGTGTCACAGTGTCAGTAGATTAGGCTTGCCCTGTGAAAGGAGCTGTCCATGGTCCTCATGCAAAATCAGATCGGGCACCGGAGCAACCTTGGATCCATCGCAATTTTGTGATCAAGAGCTTAAGTAGCAAATATCAGAGTTGTTTCTTAAATAGCAAGTTGGACACAGTGCTAGTTTCCCTGCCCCATTTTGGATCCTCATGTGGTATGGCATATCTTCTATATATATAAAAGTCAAAAATTGTGTGTGGATTTGTGTGTTTGCGGCTGGCTGCAGCCGGGCTGTCTGCAAGACAGGGCATGACGGGGAGCTGCCCTGGACCTAATCACACCGCAGCGGCCACTGAGCCTGCCATTTGGGCCCTAGAGTTGCTGCCGCTTTTAGTTCACATTCCTACTTGCCGGAGTGTATGACAGGAGTCACTGGGTTGCATTATTACTTTGTTTATACTTTCCCTTACTAACAAGGACCCCCTCTCAATCATGGTACAGGCCAGGTTTCTGATTTCAGCTACCAGTCATCCTATTGGCCATCTTTCATTCTATTGGTCTCTCTCCCATTCACTCTGACTTCCTTCACCTTGGACTGGCTGGCTGCCGTTTGTTCCCTCCCCTTTACTCATGGTTTCTTTTCTGACTGTGCAAAGCATTTAGTTTCTCTCCCCTGTTCCTGCAATATCCAGCAAGGAAGCCTCTGTTGAACATTTTAATAGTGGTATGAGATTCAGTCAAACGACACCTGTGTAGTCAAACAACTACAGTGTAGTCAAACGACACCTGGAATTACCGGCAAGCATGGTCTGGGAGAACAAAATGAAGCAGGACATAGACTGATAGAATTTTGCCAAGACAACTCACTGTGCATAACAAACACTCTCTTCCAACAACCTAAGAGATGACTTTATACATGGACTTCACCAGATGGTCAACACCAAAATCAGATTGACTACATCCTTTGTAGCCAAAGGTGGCGGACATCTATGCAGTCGGCAAAAACAAGACCTGGAGCTGATTGTAGTTCAGATCATGAACTTCTTATTGCACAATTTAGAATCAGACTAAAGAGAATAAGGAAGACCCACAGATCAGTTAGATATGAGCTCACTAATATTCCTCATGAATATGCAGTGGAGGTGAAGAATAGATTGAAGGGACTAGATTTAGTAGATAGGGTCCCGGAAGAACTATGGACAGAAGTTCGCAACATTGTTCAGGAGGCGGCAACAAAAAACATCCCAAAGAAAAAGAAAACCAAGAAGGCAAGATGGTTGTCTGCTGAGACACTGGAAGCAGCCCAAGAAAGAAGGAAAGCAAAAGGCAACAGTGATAGGGGGTTTTGTTGTTCAGTCGTTCAGTCGTGTCCGACTCTTCGTGACCCCATGGACCATAGCACGCCAGGCCTTCCTGTCCTGCGCTCTCTCCCGGAGCATGCTCAAGTTCATATTCATTGCATCGGTGATGCTATCTAGCCATCTCATCCTCTGCTGTCCCCTTCTCCTTTTGCCTTCAGTCTTTCCCAGCATCAGGGTCTTTTCCAGAGAGTTTTCTCTTCGCATTAGGTGGCCAAAATATTTGAGCTTTAGCTTCAGTATCTGTCCTTCCAATGAGCACTCAGGGTTGATTTCCTTTAGGATTGACTGATTTGACCTCCTTGCAGTCCAGGGGATTCGTAAGAGTCTTCTCCAGCACCACAGTTCGAAAGCATTGATTCTTCGGCGCTCAGCCTTCCTTATAGTCCAGCTCTCACAGCCATACATTACTACTGGGAAAACCATAGCTTTGATTAGACGGACCTTTGTCGGCAAGGTGATGTCTCTGCTTCTGACTATGCTGTCTAGGTTGGCCATAGCTTTCCTCCCAAGGAGCAAGCGTCTTTTAATTTCATGGCTACAGTCACTGTCTGCAGTGATCTTGGAGCCCAAGGAAGTAAAATCTGTCACTGCTTCCATTTCTTCCCCTTCTATATGCCAGGAAGTGATAGGGCCAGATGCCATGATCTTCGTTTTTTTAATGTTGAGTTTCAAACCAGCTTTTGCACTCTCCTCTTTCACCCTCAACAAGAGGCTCTTTAGATCCTCTTCACTTTCTGCCATTAGGGTGGTATCGTCTGCATATCGGAGGTTGTTGATAATTCTCCCAGCAATCTTAATTCCGACCTGTGATTCATCCAACCCGGCATTTCTCATGAAGTACTCTGCGTATAAGTTAAATAAGCAGGGTGACAATATGCAGCCTTGTCGTACTCCTTTCCCAATTTTGAACCACTCGGTTGTTCCATGTCCGGTTCTTACTGTTGCTTCTTGACCCTCGTACAGGTTTCTCAGGAGACAGGTAAGGTGGTCTGGTACTCCCATCACTTTAAGAATTTGCCACAATTTGTTGTGATCCACACAATCAAAGGCTTTAGCATAGTCAATGAAGCAGAAATAGACGTTTTTCTGGAATTCTCTTGCTTTCTCCATGATGCAGCGAATGTTGGCGATTCGATCTCTAGTTCCTCTGCCTCTTCGAAACCCAGCTTGTACTTCTGGTAGTTCTCGGTTCACATACTGCTGAAGCCTAGCTTGTAGGATTTTGAGCATCACCTTGCTGGCATGTGAAATGAGCGCAATTGTGCGGTAGTTTGAACACTCTTTGGTGTTGCCCTTCTTTGGAATTGGAATGTAAACTGGCCTTTTCCAGTCTTGCGGCCATTGTTGAGTGTGCCAAATTTGTTGGCATATTGAATGCAGCACTTTAACAGCATCGTCTTTTAGGATTTTAAATAGCTCAGCTGGGAGACTGTCATCTCCGCTAGCTTTGTTGTTAGTAATGCTTCCTAAGGCCCACTTGACTTCACTCTTGAGGATGTCCGGATCAAGTTCAGTGACTGCACTATCATGGCTATCAGGGACATTAAGGTCTTTCCTGTATAGTTCTTCTGTGTATTCTTTCCACCTCTTCTTAATCTCATCTGCATCTGTTAGGTCCCTGCCTTCTTTGTCCTTTATCATGCCTGTCGTTGCACAAAACGTTCCCTTGAGATCTCCGATTTTCTTGAAGAGATCTCTAGCCTTTCCCATTCTGTTGTTTTCCTCGATTTCTTTGCATTGTTCATTTAAGAAGGCCTTCTTGTCTCTCCTTGCTATTCTCTGGAACTCTGCATTCAGTTGGATATATCTGCCCCTTTATCCCTTGCTTTTCGCTTCCCTTCTTTCCTCAGCTACTTGTAAAGCCTCATCAGACAGCCACTTGGCTTTCTTGCATTTCTTTTTCTTTGGGATGGATTGAGTTGCTGCCTCCTGAACAATGTTACGGACCTCCGTCCATAGTTCCTCAGGCACTCTATCAGGTCTAATCCCTGAAATCTATTCCTCACCTCCACTGTATATTCATCAGGGATATGATTTAGGTCATACCTGAATGGTTTAGTGGTTTTCCCGACGTTCTTCAATTTAAGCCGAAATTTTGCAAGAAGCAGCTCATGATCTGAGCCACAGTCAGCTCCAGGTCTTGTTTTGACTGACTGTATAGAGCTTCTACATCTTTGGCTGCAAAGGACATAATCAATCTGATTTCGATATTGACCATCTGGTGACGTCCATGTGTAGAGTCATCTCTTGTGCTGTTGGAAAAGAGTGTTTGCTATGATCAGCGTGTTCTCTTGGCAAAACTCTATTAGCTTTTGTCCTGCTTCATTTTGTACACCAAGGCCATGCCTGCCTGTTATCCCGGTGATTTCTTGACTTCCTACTTTAGCATTCCAATCCCCTATCATTTTTAAGATTGTACCCCAGTACTGCTTTTCCCACCCTTTTGTTGACTATGAGTGCTACTCCATTTCTTCTAAGGGATTCCTGCCCACAATAGTAGATATGATGGTCACCTGAATTAAATTCGCCCATGCCTGTCCATTTTAGTTCACTGATTCCCAAGATGTCGATGTTCAATCTTGCCATCTCATGTTTGACCACCTCCAGCTTACCTTGATTCACTGATCTGACATTCCAGGTTCCTAAACAATATTGTTCTTTACAGCATCGGATTTTCTTTTCACCACCAGACACATCCACAGCTGAGTGTCCTTTCGGCTTTGGCCCAGCCGCTTCACTCTTTCTGGCACTACTTGGAAATACCCTCTGCTCTTCCCCAGTAGTATATTGGACACCTTCCGACCTGAGGGGCTCATCTTCCGGCGTCATCTCTTTTAGCCTTGTGATACGTTCCATGGGGTTTTCTTGGCAAGAATACTGGAGTGGGTTGCCATTTCCTTCTCCAGTGGACCACATTTTGTCAGAACTCTCTGCCATGACCTGTCCATCTTGGGTGGCCCTGCACGGCATAGCTTATGGCTTCACTGAGTTACGCAAGCCCCTTCACCACAACAAGGCAGTGATCCATGAGTGATAGGGGGAGATATGCCCAATTAAATGCAAAATTCCAGAGGTTAGCCAGAAGAGATAAAAAATTATTTTTAAACAAGCAATGCGTGGAAGCGGAAGAAGATAATAGAAGAGGAAGGACAAGAGACCTCTTCCAGAACATTAGAAACATCGGAGGTAAATTCCAGGCAAAAATGGGTATGATCAAAAACAAAGATGGCAAGGACCTAACAGAAGCAGAAGAGATCAAAAAAAGGTGGCAAGAATATACAGAAGATCTGTATAGGAAGGATAATAATATCGGGGATCGATTTGACGGTGTGGTCAGTGAGCTAGAGCCAGACATCCTGAAGAGTGAGGTTGAATGGGCCTTAAGAAGCATTGCTAATAACAAGGCAGCAGGAGACGACAGTATCCCAGCTGAACTGTTTAAAATCTTGCAAGATGATGCTGTCAAGGTGATGCATGCCATATGCCAGCAAATTTGGAAAACACAAGAATGGCCATCAGATTGGAAAAAATCAACTTACATCCCCATATCAAAAAAGGGAAACACTAAAGAATGTTCAAACTATCAAAGAGTGGTACTTGTTTCACATGCCAGTAAGGTAATGCTCAACATCTTGCAAGGTAGACTCCAGCAATTCATGGAACAAGAATTGCCAGATGTACAAGCTGGGTTTTGAAAAGGCAGAGGAACTAGAGACCAAATAGCCAATATCTGCTGGATAATGGAGAAAGCCAGGGAGTTTCAGAAAAACATTTATTTCTGTTTTATTGACTATTCTAAAGCCTTTGACTGTGTGGATCATAACAAATAGTGGCACGTTCTTGGTGGGATGGGGATGCCAAGTCATCTTGTCTGCCTCCTGAGGAATCTGTATAACGACCAAGTAGCAACGGACACGGTAAGAACAGACCATGGAACAACAGACTGGTTTAAGATTAGGAAAGGAGTACGGCAGGGTTGTATACTCTCACCCTACCTATTCAACCTGTACGCAGAACACATCATGCGACATACTGGGCTTGATGAAGCCAAGGCTGGAGTTAAAATCGCTCAAAGAATAGGGATGTACGAAAGTCACTTACCTTTTCGCAGCTTGGCTTCGCGGTGGGGGGGAGGCGCTTCCCTTCTCCCCCTGAAGTTCAGGCGAGGGGGGGGAGGCATCCCGTCTCACCCGGCCAAAATTCAGGCCAGGGGGGGAGGCACCCCGCCTCGCCCAGCCAAAATTCAGGCCGGGGAGAAGCACCCCGTCTCCCCGGCCACGTAACAAAAAGTAAAAAAAAAAAAAAGACCCCGTAATAGGCTACGTGACAATTTACGTAGCCTATCATGGCTAGATTTCCAAAGTCAGCCGTGATAGGCTATGTAAATCGTCACGTAGCCTATCACGGGTGACTTTGGGGGGGAAAAAAGCGCATACGCAAATGGCGGCGCCCATGGGGCGCCGCCATTTATGTTCCTTATTTTGGCACATCTAGTCTACGTAAAGATTTACATAGACTACGGCGAAAATAAGGGCAACGCAAATAACGTGCCCTTATTTTCGCCGTAGTCTACGTAAATCTTTACGTAGACTAGACGTGCCAAAATAAGGAACGCAAATGGCAGCGCCCCATGGGAACGCAAATGGCAGCGCTTTTTTTCTTTTTTTTTCAAAGTCGCCCGTGATAGGCTACGTGACGATTTACGTAGCCTATCACGGCTGACTTTGGAAATCTAGCCGTGATAGGCTACGTAAATCGTTACATAGCCTATCACGGGTGTGGTTTTTTTTTTTACTTTAGTTTTTTTTTTTTTGCAATGGCGGCGGCGGCGGCAGCCGGTCGGGAGACTGGCCGCTGCCCCCGCCCGCGACGAAACGCCGCCAAAACGCCGCCAGGACCTGCCGCCGAGAGGGACATTCGCCGAAGGTAAGTCCCATCCCAGGGTGGGGCGGGGGGCCGGCGGAGAATTTCCCAACCAACTTCGGGGGGCCAAATGCGTCGGTGCTCGGCCTCCCGAAGATTCGGGGAGAAATTCTCTGCCATCCCTATCGAAGAAACATTAACAATCTCCGATATGCAGATGATACCACTTTGATGGCTGAAAGTGAGGAGGAGCTGAGGAACCTCATTATTAGGGGTGGACGAAAGTCACTTACCTGTCGTCGAAGGCCATTCGCGGTGGGGGGGAGCGCTTCGTTGCTCCCCCCGTGAAGTTCAGGCCGGGGGGGGAGGCTTCCCGCCTCGCCCGGCCGAAATTCAGGCCGGGGGGGAGACTTCCCGCCTCGCCCGGCCGAAATTCAGGCCGGGGAGGAGGCGCCTCGCCTCGCCCAGCCGCGAACGCGAAAGTAAAAAAAAAAAAAAAAAACTTCCCCTGATAGGCTACGTGATGATTCACGTAGCCTATCACGGCTAGATCTGCAAAGTCAGCCGTGATAGGCTACGTGAATCGTCACGTAGCCTATCACGGGTGACTTTAAAAAAAAAAAAGCGCGTACGCGAATGGCGGCCCCCATAGGGAGCCGCCATTCCCGTTCCTTATTTGGTGGCTGTAGTCTACGTAAATGTTTACGTAGACTACGGCGAAAATAAGGGCAACGCAAATAGCAGTCAGAACCAGAGGACAATACCAGTCAAAACCAGAGGACAAATCAGGAGGCAGGAGCAAGGAGCAAGCCAGAAGTCCGGACTGAAGAACGACCAAGTCTTCATATCCTCCTTCCTGTCCAGGAGGACCCAATGGCCAGTCTAAGTGGGTGTGGTCAGTCCAGGGCCTGAAGATATTTCACTGAGAGGCCAACTGCAGCTCAGTGGTTCACCACATGGGTCAACTGCACAGATCCAGCAGCTCCTCACACAGGTGGGCAACTTTGGGGTGTGTGGGGGCCACTTTAAATCCCCATGGACTCCTCTTGGGTTATACTCCTGCCTCCCACTATACCACCAAATTCAGTGGCGGTGGCAGCAGCAAAATAATTGATCATTTGCTGCCATATTTCAGTGGCAAAACACTGTGGAGGGTTAAAAGGGCTCAAGCTAAACATAGCTCTGTGTCTCTGTGAAGAGTGTCCTCCAGGACCCAGGATTCAACTAGATATAATTCCCCCTCCCTCCATACATGCCTTGCCTATCATCATGTGAGTCTTTTGCTCATATTGTACAAAAAGTGGCGGGGCCAAAGGGAAAGCCTGCATGGATTGGCAAAACGGGCTCTTGCTAACGAAAGCTCACGCTATAATAAATAGTTCTGAGGAAACTGCATATTTCTTTCTCACCCATATGTGCCTGCCCGGACCTTACTATCATCCTCAGCGACCCTTCTCTGTGAGCCCCTGCCAAATGAAGTGAGGTGGGTGGCTACTAGGAGGAGGACCTTTTCTGCTGCGGCACCCAGGCTATGGAATGAGCTCCCTAGTGAGGTTCGCCTGGCACCTACATTGTATTCCTTCTGACACCAGGTGAAGACCTTTTTATTTTCCCAGGAATTTTAGCATTTTAGCTTTCTAGACTTTTAGATTTGCTGTTTTAAATCTGTATTTTAAATCTCTGCATTGCTGCTACTTTTTATTCTGGTTTTATTCTGGTTGTATTGTTATACTATGGTTTTAATGTTTTTTATATTTTATATTGTTTTATGCTGCACCTTGTGGTTTTAATTTTTGTGAACTGCCCAGACAGCTTCAGCTATTGGGGGATATAGAAATGGAATGGAATGGAATGGAATGGAATGGAATGGAATGGAATGGATGAATGAATGAATGAATGAATAAATAAATTTTCCCAGTCCCAAATGGGTGCAATGCAGACATTCCACTAATGTGTGTTAGAGATTTTAGCTTCCCTGCCCTTTTCCATCCTTGAATAAGGGCCAAACTAGGCATGACACAATTCATATAATTAGCAAATGTGTGGATGCTGTTGTTGTAAAAGGAAATGGCAGGTGTGCAGTTGGCAGCTGATGCGAATGGAAGCGTTTCTTCCAGATCAAAGAGCAGGCATAGAGAAGACCATCTGTGGAAGGGGAAGAAGAGTTAAAGCCACCCTATTTTCCCAATGAGGGCACTATCCAACTCTGTCATTCCATTAGCACAAATGACATGCTTGAAGATGACAGGGAAGTTGCAGCTAATGCAAAATGCAGCAGCTAGACTGCTGACTGGAACATCTTATAAAAATCATATAACACCAGTTTTAAAGGGATTGCACTGTCTGCCAATACACTTCCAGTCAAAATTCAAGGTTTTGGTGATGATATTTAAAGCTCTAAGCAGCTTGGAACCTCGATATTTGAGGGAGCACTTCTCCCTATATATGCCTGCCCAGAGACTGAGATCTGTTGGAGGGGCCCTCCTCTGTGTCCCACCAGCGTGAGACATACACTATGGTGGGATGTGGGAGAGGGCCTTCTCTGCTGTGGCAACCTGGTTGTGGGATGCCCTCCTCTTGGAGGCCCGATTGGCGCAGACATTGGTCTCATTTCGTCACCAAGTAAAAACATGGCTTTTTACCAAAGCCTTTGAGGCCTAAATGCATTCCCTAAAGTAGCACACTGTTTTAACTGTTTTATTATTTTAGATTTTAATTGGTATTAGCTTGTTCATGGTTTAATATGTTTTAACTGTTTAAATTATTTATTGTTTTATACTGCTTAAATTGATTTTATCTGTACGCCACCCTGAAATCTTAATGACATACGGCAGGATACAAAATAAATAAATAAAATAGTGGAAACTAGTGTCATGCCGAAAATTTCTTCCACATTTTTTACAACCCTTTTCATTCAATTTGATAGAAGAGAAATTGCTTTCAAAAAGAAATTCAATGGTGAAGAAATTTTAGAGAAATTCTCATGGGCTGGATTTGGAGGCTAGCTGTGATTAGGTAAGCTCAAAAACGCCTCAAAAATAAATTCTAAAGCATCTTGAATGAGGCAGAACAATAGAAGCCCCTTTCACGGAGGGAGAAAACTTTCAGGAAATTGAAGGACAGATTGTGGCAGAGCACTAACTTCACCTCATCCCTGGAGCTG
Organism: Heloderma suspectum; assembly: GCF_057233095.1. Classification (NCBI taxonomy): domain Eukaryota; kingdom Metazoa; phylum Chordata; class Lepidosauria; order Squamata; family Helodermatidae; genus Heloderma; species Heloderma suspectum. The sequence goes on from NC_139461.1 coordinate 11,196,162, forward strand.
AACACAACACTGCCCCCCCCATCAGACTTGCACTGTGGGGGATGCAAACTGGGGGCCCACCCTGCCAAGTCAGTTGATGCTGTTGCAGCATGAAAAACCCAAAAACCCTTACCAAAAGGGAAAGAGGTTGTGCTACAAGCCCTTCTAGTGGGGAGCCCTACCTGCGAGAAATGATGGAAAATTTCTCCTCCCCCTGGAGAAATATGGTGAAATTGTCTCCTAAATTGCTCTGCCCACAAATAAGCTGGAGAACTTCGAGAGGCCATTCGCACACAGCTCTAGTGGGAACTAGGTTGCGGAATGGAAGAATCCAGTTAAAGTTACATTTTCACAAGTGTGATAGCGCAAGCAGTTTTTCATAGCTCTTGGGCAACCCATTGGGCATTCTGGCTGTGCAACTGGTTATGCAAACATAATGTGTGACCGCTTGTGCAACAGGAAAAAATCAGCGGAGCTGTGCTAGCACTATTGGAGCTTGCGGAATGTCACCGTTGGATACTGCCCTGAGGTCCCCAATCCAGATTGCCCCACAATCCTGCTATTTACTAAAACACACACACATACACACAACAGCATGTAAGCAATTGCTAATGGCATGAATGGCATCATCTCTAGTGTGATCCTAAGGCTACATGACTCCAACATGGTCTCGTTTGCTTGATATGGAAGCTTCTCAGCAAAGAAGCATTCCAAAAACAGCACCGACAAGGAGACAAACACTTGAGAGGAACAAAAGGAACATGATGGCATGGTTTGCGATGCTTTCAAGCTGTAATCGCCCCATCCCAGTTAACCAATTTAAAACATTATTACAGCATTTTAGAAATGCACTGAGTCCCAAAGTAAACCGAGAGCTGCAGCCCAGCCCAGCCCAGCCATTCCAGCTCCTGCTGCAAGCAGGAGAGAATAACAGCCCCAGCTGCACATCTTTTCCGTGTCATTGCAGGAGGAAATGGGCAAGTGGAAGGTCTCTGCTTTATTAGGAGTCTCATAACAACAAAACGGATGGTGGCATTTCTGTCTTGGTTATTTAGGCAACCATTCAATGGCAGTCCAGCACTTCAGCAAAATATAGATGAACCAGTCACCCAAAGAAAAGCAGAGAGGTGTATATGTGTGTGTGTATATATATATGTGTGTGTGGAGAGGGAGAGAGAGAGAGAGAGAGAGAGATGGGGGTGGGGGATTAAATATATGTGAACTTCAAAACATGCTTTTGATGAAAACTCTCTTTACCTAGGGAGGTGGTGGGCTCTCCCACACTGGAGGTATTCAAGATCAGGCTGGACAGCCATCTGTCAGGGATGCTACTCTGACCTGGATTCCTGCACTGAGCAGGGGGTTGGACTCGATGGCCTTGCAGGCCCCTATTCTATGATTCTATGATTCTATGAAATACAGGTGTTTCATTATTGCTGAGTAGGTGTAGGGTGTGTGTGTGTGTGTGTGTGTGTGTACCATTTGTACGGGAACAGGGGATGGAATAATCAAGTAAGCATTAATAGGATGGGGCATTCTGCATCATAGGGGAATGTAAAAAGTGTACTTGAGGACAATGCTGCAGTGGGAGAAAAATCTGCTCACCATCCTTGAACCCTGATTACCATCAACAGGCACACTATGGAAGGAAACATTCTGTCTCTGTGTGCAAAGGGAAAGAGCTTTGCAATTTGAATGAGAACTAAGCTAAAGCTACTCACTTTTTTTTTCATGCACCATTGCCAAAAACCACCTCCCCTTTTCTGTACTTTTCTACACTTCTTGCAAAAATGTTCACTCATTCATTCACATTGCATTCACATTCAGTTGCCCTCACTTGCCCTTATTAGCCCTAATATCAGATGCACTTTTTAATACAGAGACATGTAATAGAATCATAGAATCATAGAATAGTAGGGTTGGAAGGGGCCTACAAGGCCATCGAGTCCAACCGCTTGCTCAATGCAGGAATCCAAGTCAGAGCATCCCTGACAGAGGGCTGTCCAGCCTCATCTTGAACGCCTCCAGTGTGGGAGAGCCCACCACCTCCTTAGGTCATTGGATCCATTGTTGTATTGCTCTAACAGTCAGGAAGTTTTTCCTGATGTTCAGCCAGAATCTGGCTTCCTGGAACTTGAGCCCATTATTCCATGTCCTGCACTCTGATGATCGAGAAGAGATGCTGGCCTTCCTTTCTGTGACAACCTTTCAAGTACTTGAAGAGTGCTATCATATCTCCCCTCAGTCTTCTCTTCTCAAGGCTAAACATGCCCAGTTCTTTCAGTCTCTCTTCATAGGGCTTTGTTTCCAGTCCCCTGATCATCTTTGTTGCCCTCCTCTGAACCCTCTCCAGTTGGTCTGCATCCTTCTTAAACTGCGGTGCCCAGAACTGGACACAGTACTCCAGATGAGGCCTAACCAATGCTGAGTAGAGGGGAACTAGGACTTCCCGAGATTTGGAAGCTATGCTTCTATTAATGCAGCCTCAAATAGCATTTGCCTTTTTTGCAGCCTTATCACATGTTTGGCTCATATTCAGCTTGTGATTGACAACAATTCCAAGATCCTTCTTGCTTGTAGTGTTGTTGAGCCACATATCCCCCATCTTGTTATTGTGCATTTGGTTTCTTTTTCCTAGGTGCAGAACTTGGCATTTATCCCTATTAAATGTCATTCTGTTGTTTTCTGCCCAGCGCTCCAGTCTATCCAGATCACTTTGAGTTTTGTTTCTGTCTTGCAGGGTATTCGCTATCCCGCCCGATTTTGTGTCATCTGCAAATTTGATCAGCATTCCCTGCACCTCCAAGTCATTCATAAAAATGTTGAAGAGCACTGGGCCCAGGACTGAGCCCTGCGGTACCCCACTCATTACCTCTCCCCAGTTTGAGAAGGTCCCATTGATAAGCACTCTTTGGGTCCGATTCTGTAGCCAACTGTGGATCCACCGAATCGTTGTTTCATCTAGCCCACTTTGAGCTAGTTTGCTCATCAGGATATCATGGGGCACTTTGTCGAAAGCTTTGCTGAAGTCAAGGTATATGATGTCTACAGCATTCCCATGGTCTACAAGGGAGGTTACTTGATCAAAAAATGAGATCAGATTTGTCTGGCAGGGCTTGTTTTTGACAAATCCATGTTGGCTTGGAGTAATCACGGCATTGTTTTCAAGGTGCTTCCAGATGGATTGCTTTATCATCTGCTCCAGAATTTTCCCAGGGATGGATGTTAGACTGACTGGTCTGTAGTGCCCAAGTTCCTCCTTTTTACCCTTTTTGAAGATACGGACAACATTTGCTCTCCTCCAGTCATCTGGCACTTCCCCCGTCCTCCATGATTTCTCAAAGAGAATAGACAGCGGTTCTGAGAGTTCTTCTGCCAGTTCCTTTATTACTCTAGGATGCAGTTCATCTGGCCCTGGAGATTTGAACTCATTGAAAGTAATGAGGTGTTCCTTGACCATATGCCTATCGATCTCAAGCTGCAATCCTGCCCCTTCAGCCTGTACTTCGCCTTTGCCAGGGGGCTCATAGACCCTCTTTTGGGAGAAGACTGAGCCAAAGTAGGAATTGAGCACCTCTGCCTTTTCTTTGTCATCTGTTATCGTTTTGCCATCCTTATTTAATAGCTGAACAACCATTTCTTTCCTCTGCCTTTTATGATGCACGTAGCTGAAGAAAGCCTTTTTGTTGTTTTTAGCATCCGTCGCTAACCTCAGCTCATTCTCAGCTTTAGCCTTCCTGACGCCATCCCTGCAATTCTGTGCTACCTGCCTGTACTCTTCCTTTGTTACTTGGCCTTCTTTCCACTTCCTATATGTGTCCTTTTTTGTTTTCAGGTCATCCCTAAGCTTTTTGTGAAGCCACATTGGCATCTTCTGTTGTCTTCCACCTTTTCTTCTTGTTGTAATTGTTTGTGATTGTGCCTTGAGAATTTCCTTTTTTAAAAGCTCCCACCCATCTTGGACTCCTTTTCTCACTAGAGTTGCTTGCCATGGGACCTTACTGATCATTGTTCTGAGTTTATGAAAATCAGCTTTCCTAAAATCCAGGGTACGCGTTTGACTACACTCGGCTTTTGCTTCCCTTAGAACCAAGAACTCAAGTACAACATGGTCGCTTTCCCCCAGAGTTCCTGTAACTGCTACTTGATCCACTAAGTCATCTCTGTTGGTTAGGATCAAGTCAAGGATAGCCGATCCTCTAGTTCCTTCCTCTACTTTCTGTAATACAGAGACATGTATACAGAGACATGAACCTGTACATGCTGTGTAGTCACCCATGTGACTAATACAGAAAAAAATGAGGATGCTGGACCTGGAGGAAAATGGCCTGGAACATCAACAGACCGAGGTGGGTGTGGGGGTTGTGTAGAACAGTAGTGGAGGTGGAGGAATCACAGAATATATGTTTTGGGGGGAGAATCTCTGATCAAAACAGCTTTTGCTACTTTTACCCCAAACTTGAAATGGATGAATATGTGAAATAATTCTAGCTGAATCTGGCTAGAGAAAGACAGAGGTTTGAAGCTGGGTGAGAAAAAGTGGTCCTATAGAGATGCAAAGCAGCGCTATTAAATTTGGAGGAGCTCTGATACTGCTTCAGAAGTAGTCTGCCAGAGTGATACCCCCACCATTCAACTTGTATATTTCTAATTAAACAGATATTATAACCCAATCCTACTCAAAAAAACCCACCAACCCCACATACACACACACATAGAAATCTTCTCTCCGTTCAAGGAACTGATTCTGTATAGCTGAAGTGCCAAACTCTCACATAAATCTTAGCAAAGCCTAAAAGCAGCAGGAAGGCCAGTTTAAGTGTGACAGTTGCAATTAGCACCTCATCATCTTTCTTTGAATAACCTCACTAAGTACGCTTGCAGGGTCAGGGGATCAAGCTGAACTGACAGCTAAAGCTGTAAGATAGATATTCAGAGCTTTGCCATAACTAGGTCAGTTACATTGGGTGATTGGTAGCTGCAAGGACCAAGTTCCGCAAGGGACTGTAGTTTCTTGCTACAAAAGGAGAACCGGGACTGGGATAATTCATGCATTTGGAAGAAAAAAAAATAGCAAAAATCAGTGCTGAAACAATGCCTTGTCTAGAAGCTGAATTCTATGATCTGAATTCACTATGCAAATTAAGTCAATCTGCATATATTTAATTAGTTTGCTGAATTAATTTTGCTTCTGCCAGCCATCTATCCACGTGAATTTATTTTTATTCATTTATTTAAAGTATTTATGTATTGCTTTTCTATCCACCAGGGCGCTCCAAATGATGTACAATAGATTCCAGTAAAATCACAACACTATAAAAGCAAGCAAGCAAGCAAGCAAGCAAGCAAGCAAAGAAAGAAAGAAAGAAAGAAAGAAAGAAAGACAGAACATCGTTTAAAAACCGAGACACAGTTTTAGAAGCCAAAGGCGTGGCAAAACAATATAGTTGTTACTACTTGACTAAACTTTAAAAGCCAGCCTGACATCCCTTTGGAAGGAGTTCCTCAGTTGAGGTTAGGGAAGTATAGCTTGTGTAAAATCTGTTCCGTCTGTGTTTCACGGATTCTCAGGCACCTTTTGTTCCACCATCCACCCATCACCAGAATCAGATTTTTTTTGTTTCTGAATTTGTGCAAATTTGCATTTGCACAAAAGTGCATTTGCACAATTGCACACTGGTGAAAATGCACAAATGCCCCCAAAATGTGCATTTCCATGCTTTAGTCTCTGGGGGAAATGCACATTTTTTGCTGTTTTTTTAATTTATTTTGTGCGATTTCTCTACAACACAATCTGCACAAAATTTGGGAAAACTAGAAAACTGGTGTGCAACTCTGTGGAATCTGCCCGACAAGGGAAAGGATGGTCCACTGCAGAATCTGCAGGTTGCATTCATGAAAATCCAAACTCATTTGATTCTGTGGCTAATTTTTCTGACATCCCTAGTTGAGGTGCTGTTACATAAAAGTCCTTTGAATACCTACCAACCTAGCCTCTCTTGGTAATGGGACATGCAACAGGGCCTCCAATGAAGATCTCAAATTATGGGCAGGCTCTAGGGATGTATGAGGATTTCATTTTTGCTTGCAAAACATGCAAGCATATCCCGTTCAAAGTTCCAAACACCTGCATTTATCTCGTTCCTGATTCCCAGTTTGATTCACGCAAATTTTCTAAACTGTCAGATTTCCTCAGTAAACTGGATGAGCCCCACTTTAGCCTATGGAGAAAATTTGCACAAATCTCCCATTTGCTCACTGCTTGATTTGCACAAGTTTCCCATTTGCACAAAGCAAGCAGCAATTGCAAACAGGCACGTGACCAGTAGAGAGACCATGTTCAGAGAATTCTGGAAATCTTGAACATTGCTCATTTGCTCCTCCCAGCAGGCTCATATGAAGGAGGCATCTCTCAGACACCCTGGAACCAAGCCATTTATTTCCTGCTTGATGATGAAATTTCAGTTGGGTTACAAGATTATGAAACATACAAGAACACTTCTGTCTTGGAGTGTTCAGAATGTTTCTTATGGAACCTGCCTTACACCAAGTTATAAGCCAGGCAGTTGTCTCATGTGTTACTGATACTGCACCAGCTGCACTGGACACCCATGCATTTCTGAGGTCAATTTAGTGTTGGTTTTAACATGTAATTCTTTAAATGGGTTGGGCCCAAGTTACCTGAAAGTCTTCCCTCTCTTGTATCAACCTGCATGAACACTGAGGTCATCGATAAAGGCCCTTTTCACTTGCCCATCACTAAGGGTGGTTAGGGTGGCGAGTATAAGGGAGAGCACCTTCTCGGTGGTTGTCCCTTTGTTGTTGTTGTTCAGTCGTTCAGTCGTGTCCGACTCTTCGTGACCCCATGGACCATAGCACGCCAGGCCTTCCTGTCCTGCGCTCTCTCCCGGAGCGTGCTCAAGTTCATATTCATTGCATCCGTGATGCTATCTAGCCATCTCATCCTCTGCCGTCCCCTTCTCCTTTTGCCTTCAGTCTTTCCCAGCATCAGGGTCTTTTCCAGGGAGTTTTCTCTTCGCATTAGGTGGCCAAAATATTTCAGCTTCAGCTTCAGTATCTGTCCTTCCAATGAGCACTCAGGGTTGATTTCCTTTAGGATGGACTGATTTGACCTCCTTGCAGTCCAGGGCACTCGTAAGAGTCTTCTCCAGCACCACAGTTCGAAAGCATCAATTCTTCGGCGCTCAGCCTTCCTTATAGTCCAGCTCTCACAGCCATACATTACTACTGGGAAAACCATAGCTTTGATTAGACGGACCTTTGTCGTCAAGGTGATGTCTCTGCTTCTGACTATGCTCTCTAGGTTGGCCATAGCTTTCCTCCCAAGGAGCAAGCGTCTTTTAATTTCATGGCTACAGTCACCGTCTGCGGTGATCTTGGAACCCAAGAAAGTAAAATCTGTCACTGCTTCCATTTCTTCCCCTTCTATATGCCAGGAAGTGATAGGGCCAGATGCCATGATCTTCGTTTTTTTAATGTTGAGTTTCAAACCAGCTTTTGCACTCTCCTCTTTCACCCTCAACAAGAGGCTCTTGAGATCCTCTTCGCTTTCTGCCATTAGGGTGGTATCGTCTGCATATCGGAGGTTGTTGATAATTCTCCCAGCAATCTTAATTCCGACCTCTGATTCATCCAACCCGGCATTTCTCATGATGTACTCTGCATATAAGTTAAATAAGCAGGGTGACAATATGCAGTCTTGTCGTACTCCTTTCCCAATTTTGAACCAATCGGTTGTTCCATGTCTGGTTCTTACTGTTGCTTCTTGACCCTTGTACAGGTTTCTCAGGAGACAGGTAAGGTGGTCTGGTACTCCCATCACTTTCAGAATTTGCCACAGTTTGTTGTGATCCACACAATCAAAGGCTTTAGCGTAGTCAATGAAGCAGAAATAGACGTTTTTCTGGAATTCTCTTGCTTTCTCCATGATCCAGTGAATGTTGGCGATTTGATCTCTAGTTCCTCTGCCTCTTCTAAACCCAGCTTGTACTTCCGGTAGTTCTCGGTTCGCATACTGCTGAAGCCTAGCTTGTAGGATTTTGAGCATCACCTTGCTGGCATGTGAAATGAGCGCAATGGTGCGGTAGTTTGAACACTCTTTGGCGTTGCCCTTCTTTGGAATTGGAATGTAAACTGACCTTTTCCAGTCTTGTGGCCACTGTTGAGTGTTCCAGATTTGTTGGCATATTGAATGCAGCACTTTAACAGCATCATCTTTTAGGATTTTAAATAGCTCGGCTGGAATACTGTCATCTCCGCTAGCTTTGTTGTTACTAATGCTTCCTAAGGCCCAGCTTCCGTCTAAGGTTTATCAGGCCCCTTCTTTACAGGACTTAAGGAAAGACTTTGAAGACTCATTTCTTTCTGCTGGCCTTCCCACTTTCTACTGTTTTTTTAATTGGTAATATCTGTTCTGTTTTATTTTTTTACATTGATAATCACGGTTTTTATGGAACTTTTATTGAACACACATTAAGGATGCAATCCTATGCATGTGTCGACAGAAAAAAAAAGTCCCACAACTCCCGGCATTCCCCAGCCAGCCATGCTGGGAGCTGTAGGACTTTTTTCTGTCCAAACATGCATAGGATTGCGCCCTTACTGAATTTTTACTGATCTGCTCTCTACAGTTCTTATCTTGAATACTGCCTTCAGAGGGTCCCACCCTTAATGTCAGCCTAGAATTAATTCTACATGAATAAAGTAAATAAATAAAATACAATTGTTCCATCTAGCTCAGTACTTTGGACCTTGAGTGGCAGCAGCATGCCAGGGTCTCAGGTCATCCCCCAAATAATTGCAGACTGCCCTGCCTCAAGGAGAGAGCTGCCAGAGTTGACTCTTCACCCTCCCAGCACACTCTTAGTAAAAATAATACAGTCCCTGTTCTGACTCAAATTCCTTATTCCCTTTAGCAAAACCCAGCTAAGCACAGCCCTGCCATGAAAGCAACAGGGAGGTAAGCTAGATATGACACTAAAGGCACACTCTTATGCATGGTTAGATAGAAAAAAGTCCTACAACTCCCAGCATTCCCCAGCCAGACATTTTCTGTCTGAACATGCATAAGATTGTGCCCTAATTGTATGAACTGAATTATTTTTTAAAATCTAACATAGCAGTTGTGGAGGAAAGCAGGACTGGGGGCATGGTGCAGCACAGGTTAGTCCCCTCCCCATGGCACAATCCTTGGGAAAAAATGCCTCCCCCAAGCTGCTACTCACCCCAGGTGTAGCTCTCATTGGCAATACTGGATGCTCCAGGACACGGATTCGATTTAAACTAATAACACCCCCACCATGCAAACCTGATCCATATGCATTATTTGAGAGGGCCCCTTTCTCCCCTACCAGCCTGTCCAGTCAATGAGATAATCAGATGAGGTGCTTCTGGTAGTTTCACATAGGGATGTACGAACCCTCCATTGTCCAGTCCAGGGGGGTCTGCTGCAAGGCAATTCAGGCTGCTTCGGGCCCAGTAGTTTCCTCTGGAGCCCTGTCACATCTGCCAGAGTAGATGGAGCAGCTCTCCAGCTTTCTAAAAAATGCGACACGCTAATGGTGGCTGCCATTAGCCTATCGCAGGAAAATTACAGTCGTAAATGGCATACTTTACGCCATTTGCAGCCATAAAGCACCTACTTTTACCTAAACTGCAGCTGTTTACAGCTGTATTTAGGTAAAAGTAAGTACTTCATGGCCATAGATGGTATGCAATATGCCATTTACAGTTGTAACTTTCCTGCAATAAGCTAACGGCAGTTGCCATTAGCGTATCACATTTTTTAGAAAGCTGGAGAGCCACTCTGCAGGAACTTTTCCAGATGCGGAGGTGAGTGCAACCAGTCCATTGCAGAATCTGGAGGTAAGATTCTTTGGAATCCAGCCACATTTGAGTCCATGACAAATTTCTCCAGCATCTCTAGTTTCACATGGATTTGAGCTCTGTTTAGAGTCTACCCGGCATATAGCTTTTAGTGTACTGGCTCCCTCTCTGTGGAATGCCTTGACAGTTGATGTCAAGCAGGCACCAATGTTGCTTTGTTCTTGGCATCTGCTAAAGGCATTTTTATCCGGACAAGATTTTCTTGAATAACTAGCCATGGTTTTATTGGTATGGCTTGTTTTAAAATATTTTTATTCTCTTGTATTTGTATTCTCTCTCTCTCTCTTTCTGTGTCTCCTTTATTGTTCACCACTCAGGAATCTTTTAGAGTGGTTAAGAAATATTTAAGGAAGTAAGGAAGTAAATGATAGCATCACCGATGCAATGAATATGGACTTGAGCACACTCCGGGAGAGAGCAGAGGACAGGAAGCCTGGCGTGCTATGGTCCATGGGGTCACGAAGAGTCGGACATGACTGAATGACTGAACAACAACAAAGGAAGTAAATACCTGTGCATCCCACTTATATTCTCATCATCACTCAGTGACTCTCAGCGAAAGGGTCTGAAATGCCACCACCAAAATGTAGCATGTTTGAGCTGCTGTAACCTGTGAGAACAGGAAAACTCAGTGAAGAGGTTACTCTATGATGGCTGCAATATAGCTGGACTGCACATTACCCTCAGTGCATGAAGGCAGCCCTGCTTTGCTTGCTGAGAATTCTGAAGGTTCCTTCACTTGCCTTACAGGCAGGCAAAGCTGGTAGGTATGAAACTAGGGCTGTGCCAAGCATTTTCAGGAGAATTTTTTGGACACATTTGTCAGAGTGGGTGGGGTGAAGGCAAAAGGGGTGGAGGAAAAATAGCAGAGTAGACTACTTCCGATGACCTTGGGGGCACTTTCAAGGGTGGGGAAACTTCCATGTCCATGACTTAGCTCTCAGAAACAGTAGCACAGTCAGAGGCTTCTTCTTTTTAACCCCCCCCCTTTCTTGTTTGCTTTAAACAGGGTTTTTTGGTTGCTCTTTTCCTGTTGCGGCAGTAATTCTCCTATCTATGTTAGGGGACATCTCCTCACCCCACAGTGCATCTGAGGAAGGATACTGCATGTAATGTCCTTCTCCTCATATTCATTGTGGTTCAAGATGGCCCCGAATGGAGGAGGACCACTGCCACTAAGGGAAAGCAGTGACAAAGCACCATTTAAAAAGAAGAAGCCTCTAACCTATGGCCCAGCTGGAGTCCACCAGGAAAAGCGCCTTCAGAGTGGTGGCCCCCTTCCTGTGGAGGTCAGGCAGGTGCCAACATTGCATTGTTTCAGCACTTCCTGAAGACATTGCTATTTCAAGAGGCCTTCCCTGAGTGACCAGCCACAGTTTATTAAGTTCAGGATCTGTTTTTTAAATGTTTTAATTGTTTTAATTATGGGGGTTTATTTTTTTATCATGGACCACAGCACGCCAGGCCTTCCTGTCGTGCGCTCTCTCCCGGAGTGTGCTCAAGTTCATATTCATATCTTTGATCTGGAGCAGCATATAAATATTGTAAATAAAAGAAAGAAAGAAAAATAAACCATTTTACTGTCTCTGATGGCTAAAACTGGATGTCCTCTGCCTGAGAAAGTAATCTGAAATGGAGCGGGGGTCACTGCCACTATGGGGAAATGGCAGCAAAAACTGCCCCAAAAAGGAAGGGGGGAGAGAAAGAAAGTTTTAAAAGGAGAAGACTCTGATGGTGCTACTGTCTCTGAATGATAAAAATGGAAGTCCCCCACTGACAAACGTTATCTGAATTTTTCCGTCCTACCCTCAAACATGAGGAAGGTTTCTCCACACTTTTGCACCACAGGGAATGGTGCTAAGAAGATGGGGAGAGGGACTTTTTGGATGAGTCCTAATACAGACCTTATACACAGTAAAAGAGGAGCCATAGGCCACCTGTCTCCATCCAGATGGTACCCTCCAGATGTTTGGGACTTCAGCTCCCATCAGCCCCAGATAGCATCACCAATGGTCAGGAATGCTGGGGGTTGTAGTCCAAAACATCTAGAAGGCACCAGGTTGAGGAAGACTGAGCTGTCTCCTTAGCAGCTAAAGTTCCCTAGCAGTTGGGAGGGGAGAAGCAAGGTCCATTTGCAACATGGTGGTGGTGCCATTGGGGCAGTGGGTCCTTTGTCAGATGAGGAGGGGGTTGCCCAGCAAATGCCTGACTTGCCATCCTCTGAAGCCATCCCTTCTGGTGAGCCATAAGTGTCAAGTCACAGACAGGAGATCTTCCAGCATGGGTTTCTTCCTGAGAAAAGCAGATACAGCCTCCTATATATTTAAGCTTTGGGTAGCCTAGTCCTATATACATTTTGTTTTCCAGGGCTGTATGTTAGCACCTCTCTGGAGAGAATGAGGCGATTTTAGCAGCGTTCACATGCAATGCATGGGTTTTTCAAATGAATCCCCTTTTTAGCATAGATTTATGTCGGTTGCCAAAGCATAAGAAGCAATTTCCTTAAATCTTAAGTATTTGACCCTAAATTGCATCCTCATGGAAATGTTCTTGCTACCCAAACAGAATCGTTTTATCCATTTCTATTATGTAAAACAAGCCAACAGTTCCTTATCACCCCGCCTTTGAAAAGCAAGCAAGTGTTCGCTTGGAGTGCTCTGAAATGTCAGCTTTTCTCCAAGCATTTTACTTTTCCATGCTCTTAATTTCGCATTTCATTATCTCCTCTCCCTTATCCTCTTGGTATGTCAGTGTCTTGGTTTGATGGTGTCCATGTGACTTGTACTCCTGATGCCAGGGAACGGGATGCAAATGCAGCTTTAAAAGTGTTACCAGGCCTGATTAAGGGATTCTTCCTTCCTCAGCAATTTCTGAAAGCTGTGAACCAGCAATAAAACCTTATTAAGATGTAAAGCCAAATCCCATGGACTCTGTTTCATGTGTTGTGTTTTCTCTGCCCTTGTGCTCCTATAGCCACTCTTGGTGATTTCAAGTAGGATGTGATGTCCAGCTATTCCCACCCTGAACTTGCATGCCTTACATCAGCGGTCCTCCAGATGTTGCTGTACTCCAATGTCCATCACCCCCTGCCAGTTTGGCCAATGGTCAGGGATTATGGGAGCTGTAGTTCAATGACACCTGTGGAAGGCCACAAGCTGGTCAACTCTCCTTTCCAGACTGTCATTTCTCTACTTTCCATCACATGCTTTGAGATCAGGAGAGAAGGTCATAGCTCATGGTTTTGGATGCACACAGTCCCAGGCATCTCCAGTTAAAAGATAAGGGCTGGAGGCAAACCCTGTCCAAGACCTTGAAAAGCCACTGCCAGACAACCATACTGGCTACTTGGACCAGTGGTCTCACTTGGTATAAGGCAGCTTCCTGTGTTGGTGGCAGAGCTCCTGTGCTGCATGCAGAAGGTCCAGGTTCAGATTCTGGCATCTCCAGCTAAAGGGATGGTGGCAGGGCTGAGAAAGAAGCCTGAGACATTAAATTGCTGCAGCAGGCATGTAGCTTTACTTTCTTTCTAGCCCCCTGTTCCTCAAAATGTATGTGTCATGTTCTCTTCCCTTGATTCCCCCCACCCCTGCCTGGCTCAGAGGGGGCCTTTGAGGGGGAGCAGGCATCATCCACTGAGCTGTCATCTGTGTTTTGCAGCTATACCTGGGTTGGGCTCAGTCCTGGGGTAAACTAGGGGCAAGCAAAAGGTCAAAAGCACAATATTACTAGTCCTGGAAAAAGGACAGTACAAAAGCAGGGTTTTTTGTGGTCCTTATCAGTGGTCCAAAAGTCAGCAGCATGAGAGATTAATCCAAAGAGAAGCAACTGAAGGCTTATATAGGCAAGTCTTCCAGCCCACACCCAGGTACAGCTGCAAGCTGTTGGTACTGCTTCAGAGTTTCTCTACTCCCAAGGAGACCCTGGCTCTCAAGTAGACCTTCACTCCTGAGCAGCCTGGTTGCTGTGCTTCTTGAGGTCTCCACTTCAAGCAGTGGTCTGTGCCTCTACCTTCTACTGCCAGCAGACTATCCTCAGAATTTGTGGTCTTCCAGATGTTTGCCCATCAGACCTAGCCAGCATAAGCAATTGTATGTTTTTATGGGTGTCTTAGGCCAAAACATCTGAGAGGGGCACAATTTGTCCATTCCTGCTCTAGCCCCTTCACATGTTCAGTACCCATGGGTACCAAATGCCTGAATAGGGCTTTAGTGGCATATAGTGAATTTCTACTGCTATGCATCTAAGCCAGCTAGAACTCTGCCAGATTGGAATGGTGGAAACTGTACCTTTATATATGAATTAATCACTGGGTTGCACACACCAATTTCAAATCAACATTGATACAAATTCTGAGAGGGTGCCTGGAACATTGTGCCACACAGAAGGGGAATTTGTTAATTTTTTGCAATTGACAAAAAAATAAAATGAATTTTTCCTCATTCCTGCATAAGACAATTCCATCTTCAGTTGCAGAACCAAATGGTTCTTGACAAAGATAGTATCCAATGTTAGTCCTACATAGAGTAGACCCATTGAAATGAATAAGATTTAAGTTAGTGACTAACTTAAGTCCCATTCATTTCAATGGATCCTCTCTATGTAAGACTGACACTGGATACAACCCCAAAAGTCACACTCATGAATGTATGCATGCAGTGGGTGGAATTGCAAAAGGAATATTCAGTAGAGATGCAGCAAATTCCAAAATTAGCCAGAATTTGGTGTTGTTGAATTTGCAGTTTTGCTGATAGTTGCTGGACTGTAAAAGTTCCAAAAGACTCCAGGAGCATTCTAGGCTATGCCACAGATATGCTGTTCATACTACCATTGCTACCACCATCAGCACTTCAAGCCAGCCTGTGATGTCCCTGAAGCCTTTCCAGGTTGGAGAAATGAAAAGAGGTCCCGGGCTTCCCTTTGTCATGTTCTGAAAAAACACCGATCAATACACTGTAGCAAAACTGTGTTATTACAGGGGCAGTCAACTCCCTGACAGACACATCTTACTGAGAACAAACTAGACATCAGACCATACAAACGATATTACAGGATGATTATTTTCATTGTGCCTTCTCCCATCTAAGTTATACTGTTGCTGTCGACAAGCTCCTGATTCACAGAGATCTATCTAAGGCAATGCCCACCTGTCACCTGGACTATAATGTCTCGTATGGACAAAGCTGTTTTCTGTGGCTCAGCACAAGGGAGATGACAGAATTGTTAATAGCTCCAGACCTAGGCAGTCCATGAATCAGATGAGGGAATAACTTGGGTGCACAATCCTTCAATGGGAGCAGAAGCAAGATGCAGCCAGCACTATTGGAAGGAGGGAGGGAGTCACCCCCTCCATGCATTACTCATGTAAGTAAAAGGGCTGAAGGCTGCGCCCCCACTCCTGATGACACCCCCCCCCGCATCCATGTATAAGCATGTACATCTGAGTTGGGGAACCCTACATGCCTAGGTCTTGATTTTAAAAGAGAAGAAGAAAGAAAAGTATAGGTCTACAATCAATAGGTCTACTATGTTAAGGGTGAGTCCCTTCCAACTCTTATCATTCTGCGTGGATGGTATTGGTTACTAGTTGGGTACATGTAACTAGTAATGGGTGAACTTACTCTGAGTGAGTTTGTTATTTACTCAGAAAACAGTGCATTCACCCATGTGGGCTCAGAGGAGAGCTCTCCCTCAAAGCGAATGCTCATTCTGTGGAAACAAGCTTTTGCACAGGCACGATACCAAAGTGAATCTTCAGAGCTGTAGCTTGGAATTGTGCAGTGCGGTGCCTTCTCAGAGCCAGAGCTGCGGTGGCGATGATGAGGGAAGGTGCTAAGAAGACTGCAGGATGACTACATTTTGGAGTGGGGGGGTGGCTGCTGACAAGCCCTCCTCCTTCTTGCAAAGCCAAAGCAGCAGTAGGGGCAAGGAAGGAAGCAGCAGCATGAGATTAGTTAAGGAAAGGGTTGATCCAACCAACGCAGTGCTAGGGATGTCAGATAATTCTGCCAAGGACTCCAGTGAGGCCGGATTCTTTAGAATCCGGCCCCCCGGAGTCCGTGGCGGAACGGCCTCCCCCCACTGCCACCCTGCGGAATCCCCTCGGGACGGAACTTACCTGGCGGCAGTGGCGGCCGCAAATGGCGGCCATCATAGCGGCCGCCATTTGCATCCTTGCAGTCAGCCGTGATAGGCTACGTAAGTATTTACATAGCCTATCACGGCAAAGAGCAGGGATGCAAATGGTGGCTGCTACGCCATTTGCATCCCTGCTCTTTGCCGTGATAAGCTACGTAAGTATTTACATAGCCTATCATGGTAAAGGCAGCCACGCAAATGGCAGCCACTACTCCATTTGTGTGGCTGCCTTTACCATGATAGGCTACGTAAATACTTACGTAGCCTATCACAGCTGACTGCAAGGATGCAAATGGCGGCTGCTACGACAGCCCCATTTGTGGTCGCAGCAGCCCAGCTGCGGCTGGAACTTCAGCTGCAGCTGGCCCTGGCCGGCGGCTCTGCGGAGGCGCCGCGGAGCGGAGCCGGTCCAGGGAGGATTCCAGGGGGAGGGACGGAGCGCCTCCCCCCCGCCGCAGATTGCCCGGCGCAGAGCCAGACTATGCAGGGCCAAACAGATATGGCCACCAGCAGGACATGTGGAACAGCACTCTCTCACTGTTGTTCCCTAGTGACTGGTATCCAGAGACTGGTATAGCCATCATGACTGGGAGCCATCAACAGCCTTATCCTCCATGGATTTCTCTAACCCTGCCTTCCCCAACCCACTGACCTCCAGTTGTGTTGGACTACAACTCCATCATCACATCACATCATGATGGGAGCTTTAGCCCAACACATCTGGAGGGCACCAGGATGGGGACGGATGGTCTCATCTCCTGGAACATCAATAAGAGAAGGAGCACTATGCTATGGTATTAGGTGGAATGGTTCTGAACATGACTAGACTGTAGAAGTGACCCACCACAGCATCAAAGATTCTGAAAATGAGCCATGGACTAAAGTACTAAGAATACAGGATTCTGTTGTTTGAACCACATATATGAACATTGAAGCTGCTTTGTACTGATTCAGACCATTGGTCCATCTAGGACAGTACTGTGTACTCTGATGAGCAACTTCTCCAAGGAGAGGTCTTTCCCAATACTGAAACCCAACCCAGAAACCTCTGATCCATTTAACTGGAGAAAGCAGGAATAGGACCTTAGACTTTGAGCAAACATAGGCTATGCTCTATGCTAAGCTATGCCCCACCCCACCCTGCATAATGTGGAAAGCCCTTGCTGGGGCCAACCCTGTCATTAGTAGAGAGAGAGGCGGCCACTTCAGGCAGCAGATTTGGGCAGGGGAAGGGAGATAGTTGCAGTATGGTGGTGGAGAACAGAGCTGTGTATGCTACACAACCTGTCCTGTGCCCCCCAAGCTAGCCTGCTGACCTCAGATGCAGAACTCTCTTTCCACCAGTGTTGACAATAGCCAGTCCAGTTGGCTTTTGTATAGTGAGTAGGGATGGGGGAGAAATTCATTCAGTTCACATTTTCATTCAAACTTGCTGAATTTTGCGCTTTTGAACCAACATGCGAACCTGAACTCAATTATCCATTGAAATACTCTGAATTTTGTAATGGAGTTCTACAATCAAAATGTCCATACCACAATGCATATGTTAGGGGAAATAACATTCAAAGATCTCAGGGCAGCGTACAGATGAAATCAATTTAAACAGTATAAGAGAGCCAGCGTGGTGTAGTGGCTAGAGTGCTGGACTGGGAGTCAGGAGATCCAGGTTCTAGTCCCCACTCGGCCATGGAAGCTCACTGGGTGACTTTGGGCCAGTCACAGACTCTCAGCCCAACCCACCTCCCAGGGTTGTTGTTGTGAGGATAAAATGGAGGAGGAGGAGGAGGATTATGTATGCCACCTTGAGTTCCTTGGAGGAAAAAAGGCGGGATATAAATGTAATAAATAAATAATAAATAAATAAATATATAAAACAATAAATAATTTAAATGCCTGAAACACATTAAACTATTAAACAAACTAATACAAGTTAAAATCTAAAACAATAAAATAGTTAAAACAATGTGCTAGGGAATGCGTTTAGCCCTCGAACGCTTTGATAAAAAGCTATGTTTTAACTTGGCGCCAAAATGAAACCAATGTCTGTGCCAATCAGGCCTCCAAGGGGAGAGCATTCTACAACTGGGGTGCCACAGCAGAGAAGGTCCTCTCCCACGTCCCACCATAGTGTATGTCTCGTACTGGTGGGATGCAGAGGAGGGCCCCTCCAACAGATCTCAATCCTCAGGCAGGCATATATAGGGGGAGGTGCTCCCTCAAATATCAAGGTCCCAAGCCACTTAGGGCTTTAAATATCATCACCAAAACCTTGAATTGCAACTGGAAGCGTATTGGCAGCCAGTGCAATTCCTTTAAAACTGGTGTTATATGATTTTTATGAGGTGTTCCGGTCAGCAGTCTAGCTGCTGCATTTTGCACCAGCTGCAACTTCCAAGTCATCTTCAAGGACAGCCCCATGTAAAGTGCATTGCAGTAGTCTAATCGGGAAGTCACTAGCTCATGTACTACTGTGGCAAGGTTATCCCTGTCCAGGAAAGGCCATAGCTGGTGCATCAGCCGAAGTTGGCCCCAAGTATTCCAGGCCACGGAGTCCACCTGGGGCTCCAGCGACAGGGATGGATCTAGGAGTACTCCCAAGCTATGTACCTGCTCCTTCAGGGGGAGTGCAACCCCATCCAGGACAGGTCGCTTACCCAATTCCCGGACTTGGGAACCACCATGTTGCATATTATGCAACATGCATAAAAAAACATGGGAATGATATTAAAGGCAAAACTGAAGTACTTTGGCCACATCATGAGAAGACAGGATACCCTGGAGAAGATGCTGATGCTAGGGAAAGTGGAAGGCAGAAGGAAGAGGGGCCGACCAAGGGCAAGGTGGATGGATGATATTCTGGAGGTGATGGGCTCGACCTTGGGGGAGCTGGGGGTGGCGACGGCCGACAGGAAGCTCTGGCGTGGGCTGGTCCATGAAGTCACGAAGAGTCGGAAGCGACTGACCGAAGAAACAACAACAACATACAAAAACATATGTATTAGGAGAAATGTGCACAAAAATGCTTCCAAATTTTCATTTGAACTTTTTAAAAAAATCACGACGTTTGGGGTGAAATAGGCTTAAGATTGAGGAAATTCTCTAAGTTTGAAACTAACTGAATTTAAGATTGGGGGGGAAATGGGAACTGAGAGAAACTGAAATTGAAAGATTCATCCATCCCTAATATGGAAAGGTTACAATATCTGGGATTGTTTAGCTCGGACAAAAGGAAGGTAAGTGGAGACATGATGGAGGTGTACAAAATTATGCATGGTGCAGAGAAAGTGAACAAAGAGACATTTTTCTCCCTCTCTCATAATACTAGAACCCAAAGGGATCATCCCATGAGGCTGATTAGTGGGAGATTCAGGACAGGTAAAAGGAAATATTTCTTCACACAGCACGTAGTTAAACTATGGAATTTGCTACCACAGGGTGTAGTGATTGCCACCACTTTGGATGGCTTAAAAGGGGATTAGACAAATTCATGGAGAAGAAAGCTATCAATGGCTACTAGTCCTGATGGCTATATGCTACTTCCAGTATCAGAGGCAGTATGCCTATGTACACCTATTGCTGGGGAACATGGGCAGGAAGGTGCTGTTGCACCCATGCCAGCTTGTGGGTTTCCTATGGGCAGCTGGTTGGCCACTGTGTGAACCAAATGCTGGACTAGGTGGCCCTTGGTCTGATCCAGCAGGGCTCTTCTTATGTTTGCAGTGGAGGAGTGGGATGCCATCTTGTCTTTCATCTTAGGAAGCAAAATGTCTTGGGCTAGCCCTGACCATTGCTGATGCTTGGCTTGGGACAAGGTGGGATATGAACCCACAGCCCCAAGTAGGCAAGCGGAGGGCAATTCCTTGATTAAACCATTCCATCACAGCAACTTTAGAAAAGACGGAACAGTTTCTTCCCTGCAGCCCTATAACTGAAATGCATTAATTTCCAGCATTTTATTCCTTCCGTGCAGCAGTGGCTATGATTGAATCTCGTTTCTGTTCCTCCCTCCCTGGGATCTCTTGTCCATATTTGATGTCAGTGTTCAACAAATTTCCTTGAGTGGAGGTGGGGGGAGAACACAGTGCAATTTCAAAAAGGAGTGAGAGCCAGAGGATGGGGGGCTGCTTTACAAAGTGACAGGTATTTATGTTGACTTTCTGACCTGAGGCAATATAAAGAGCTGTATAGCTGCTGGAGGGCAAACTGAAAGGCTCACCCTTCTAATAGCCTTTTTTGTGCCTCCTCTCCAGTGAAGCGCTTTCCGATTGTGTAATGAAACAACTCCAGTCATGTTTTGATCGGAGGAGATCACTTGTTTAAAAGGGGAGAGAGAAAAAAAACTTTGTCAGATGTATAATCAAAGCTTAAAGGGTTCCTAACAGCTGAAATATGTTATTAAACAACCACTGCAGGCTTCCTCTGTTGAATTATGCATATGCCAGAGTAGTCTAGACATGCTAAATTGCCCTGTCGGTCCTTTGAACCTCAGATGGGGACTCAAGCGACCACGTGGTGTGGCAGGCTGATGAGGAAGGCAAACATCCCTTGCTGTGCATGAGGGCCTCCTTAAGTCCAAGAACTTTTACTCTCTCATGCTTTCTGTTTGGGGTAGTTTAACTCCTAGCCCATCTGGGGTAGAAAAATGTCCCACCAGCCACATGGTGTAGAGTAGCTTCTCCCAACCTGGCACTGTCCAGAAGTGTGGAACTGAAACTCTCATGCTGGCTGGGAATGATGGGAGCTGCAGTCCAAGTCATCTTGAGGCACAAGGTTCAGGAAGGCTGAACCTGGTTATAGCATTAGACTGGGATTGGGGAGACCTGGGTTCCAGTCCTCATCCAGCTCATTCAGCCATTCACTGGGTGATCCTGGGCATGTAGCTCACTCTGTTAGCCTCGCCTACTTTACAGGATTGTTGTGAGGACAAACGTGGGGAGGCAGCACCAGGCATGCTGCCTTGAGCTCCTTGGAGGAAAGGCAGAACATAAATGCCAATGCAAATCACCTCCTCACCACTTCCCTTTTTATCTTCTATCATTTCTTCTTTCTGCTTATCTGACTAAAACCAGAAGACTGGATTTTCCATCCCTTCCACCAAGGCCTAAGAACATAATTTAATTATTAGAACCTTCTTCTCCACCCAGTTGTTTTGTACCACCCAAAGGGACAATAGATCTCTTGTTCAAGCCCTTGGGGGTTATTTATTTTATTCTAGTTTGAGTTATCATTCTTCTCTACTATTGTTGTTATAGATCAGGGGTGAGCAACCTGCAACCCAAGGGCCTGATCAGTCTCATCACTTGGCCTAATCATACAGGGGGAGGGGAGCTCCAAAGGAGAGGAGGGGGGCAGGGGGAAAGCTGAATTGGACAGAGCAAGGAAGGAGTGGGGAAAATTCTCTGCAAGTGATCAGTTCAGAGTCCCAGCAAGAGCGATCTGCCCCTGCAAGGATGGGTGAAAAAGTGACTTTCAGGCTCGCCAAGATCCTCTGAGCATCATCAGCTTGCTGCTCACCTTGCACGCGAGTCACATTCACTTTTTGCACCAATGGGGAAAATGCGCAAAAATCCCCAGAGTTGCACAAATCTCCAAAATAGTTCGAGGCAAGGGTGATTTTAAAATGTTCACAAATGTGCACAAATCTAACAGGGAAAGTTGTGCAAATCAAAAGCAAGCACACGTTCAGTAATTTGCAGACATTTTCGGCAGACACCTTGTTGTGCTCATGCTCATGTTCGGCTCCAAACAGGTTGTGCTTGGATGTTTTGCAAGCAGAAATGAAATTCTCGTACATCCCTATGTCCCTCTCCTAGCAATCTACTGGGTGGAAACGGGGCCCTCAACAACAATGAAAGGTTCCTTAGCCCTGCTACAGATAACGAAGGATCTCAATAAGTTATTGATTGATCAGGGGGGGATTGTTTGGAGGAAAGCATCATACTAGCTATTTCGAGTAAAGCCAGCAAGCTTCAAGCAATTGCACAAATCAGACAATGTGATGGATGCTAAAAAAAAGGGGACAGATGTTTTCTACTGCCAAAGTTGTAGTTTGTCATGCAAGTGAGAGCTCCAATCATGGAGCATAGGAACATAGATGCTGCCTTAGACTTTTGGTCCCCTTAGCCCAGTATTGTTGACACTAGGGATACTGGAGAAATCTCCGCAGACTCAAATGAGGCCAGATGCCAAAGACTCTGACCTCTAGAGTCCGCAGCAGATCATCCCTCACCTCCACATCCACAAGAATTCCCATAGGGCAGTTCTCCAGCTTTCAAGAAGACACGATAGGCTAATAGTAAATACAGCCATAAATGGCAGCAATTTATGTAAAAGTAAATCCTTTACAGCCACAAATGGCTTAAAATATGCTATTTACGGCTGTAATTATCCTGCAATAGGCTAATGGAAGCTGCCGTTAGCCTATTGCATCATTTAGAAAGCTGGAGAGCTGCTTCATCAACTCCAGCAGATGCAGCAGGGCTCTGGAGAAATCCGTGGGGCCCCAAGAGGCCCAGAGTTTGCCGTGTCAGACACCCCCCCCCCCAAGACTGGACATCAGGGGGTTTGCGCATCCCTAGTTGACACTGACTGGGTTACAGGCAGGAGCTTTTCAAGCTGTACCAGGATATGCCGGGGATCGAACCTGGAACCTCCTACTTGCAAAGTGGGTGCTCTACCACTGAGCTACAGTCCCTCCCATCCTTTCTTTCTGCAGCACACTGTGGGAGGAGAGGGCTTTCCTTTCCACTCACTTTGTATAAAGTACATTACACTGGATAGCAACCATGTAGGTGTGCAATGTAAAAAAAAATCATTTTGTTTTTTGTTTCTGTTTTTGTGGCCACTTTTGTTTCATTTTACCTCATTTCAATTCCCTTCATTTTCATTTTACGATCATCAGGGCTGGCCCACCTTAGGCAGGAGGAGGTGATTGCCCCAGGCAGCAGACACTGGTGGGCAGTGGTGGTAGCCTCCCAGCTGTTCCTCCTGGACTCCCTGGCTGTTCCCCTCTGTTGGAGGACAGAGCTGTGTATGCCACACAACCTGCCCTGCCCCCACCCCCAAGCTAGCCTGCTGCCCTCAGGTGTGGTGGATGACACTAACCAATTGCCAGTGTTGGAGTAAGATTCAGCTGCCAGACCAGTCAGTTCCCATACCTGGAATGTGGTGCCATCTTGTCCCTTGCATCAGGCTACAGAATGTCTTGGCCATCCCTGACCCTCATTTTTATTTTCCACTGATTTCAGTGACGAGCCATCCTGTCTTCTTCTGCCTGTAACTTTGGTGTTTTCCATCCAAATATCATGAGATTTTCAAACGTTCTGCTACACTGTTCAGGGAATAACACCTGCAAAACACCAGGCATAGATTGGACAAGGGATACCCATTTTAGAGAACATCAAAAAACATGACATCCTACAAACTTCCCATGACTTCTGATGGAGACCCATTATTTTCTTCTGCTGCCTGAAACGTTGTCTATTATCCTTTCAGATCTTGGGGAGAGCAATCCTATGGCCCCTAGACAGCATCTGGGAGGCCATAGGATAGTTCAGATTCCTGGATCCAAGGTTGGAGTCAGAAGTCTGACTTGGACCCAGGACTCTGAGCTCCCCAATCCCTCACAGCCGTTGTGGACAGAGCCGCTCCAGCTGCCTCTCCGAGGTCACAAAAGCGACCTCAGAAAGAAGGTAAAAGGGGCATTCCTGCGGGTGGGGAGGAGAATGGACTGGGGAGGCTAGCTTACAAGGAACCCTCTGGCCTCACAAGTCTCCTTCCTTCTCCCTCCCCTCCATCTCAGTTAGACAGGAGAAAAAGCCCGTCTAGCTGAAATGCAGAGCGGGAGGAGCATGGAGGAGATGATGATCTCTGCCGTTCCTCCCGCTCTGCATTGGATGGCCGTAAGTTCAGAGGCTTATGGCCTTCCCCACTGCACCCTGAAGGTATTTTGCATGATGAATCAGACCTAACTGAAGGTGCAAATGCAAGTAAAACAAGTAAAATCATATTTTTAATGGCACTGTTTTGTCCTGACTGCCAAAATACAGAGTTTGTCCTATCCCTCTTCTTGTCTTTCTGTAGAGATACACAGGATGTATACTGAGACAAAGAGAGAGCACAATATAACCTAAACTTAGACGAAAACATGCAAATGTTAAAAGAAAAACATGCTGTTATTTTTAGAGATGTCTCTCTCTGTTCTAAGTCTGTATACCTGCCTGTATACCTAAGTCTGTATACCTGAGAAAGAATGACCTCATTATTGTTATAGATACTGGGCGATGATCCTTTGGCTAATGGCTGCTAATAGTCAAGGACTAGTGGGACCTGCAACAAATGTTGCAGTGTAGCATGTTCCCTTCAGGGATCCAGCCAGCCATGCCCTCTTCCAGGATAGTCCGTTCCATTCTAAACATTTTGTGCTTCTACAAACCTTGGGGTTATCCTAAGCTTACTAATACATTCCTCTTATTTCTCAATGGCCCTGTTTTGGCTGTAATCCTGTCAGCACTCACTAGCTGAGTTTGCTATTAGAGGGAGTGATGATTGATTGACACATCCTCAGTGCATAGTCCAGGATTTAACAGAAGAGTCTTGATGGTCCTTAGGTTAGTGACCTAATCACTCATGCTGCAGGGCCAAGTACAAGAACAGCAGCACATTAGATGGTAGAAGCCACAGCCTTCCCCAGCTTAGTGCCCTGCAGACATGTTGGACTGGGGGACGATGCTAGCTGGAGGTGATGGGTGTCATACCCGAATGAGGAATGTACAAACCCCCCACAATCTGGTCCGGGGGGCTCCGCTGGGGGGCAATCCGGGCCACTTGGGGCCCTGCAGAGTCCTCTGGAACCCTGCTGCATCTGCCAGAGTTGGCAGAGTGGCTCTCCAGCTTTCTAAAAAAATGTGATGTGCTAATGATAGCTGCCATTAGCCTATCACTGGAAAATCACAGCTGTAAAGGGCGTACTGTACGCCATTTGCAGCCGTCAAGCACTTTGACCAAAATTGCAGCTGTTTATGGCTGTATTTAGATAAATAAGTGCTTTACAGCCACAAATGGAGTACAATACACCACTTACAGCTGAAACTTTCCTGCGAAAAGCTAATGGTAGCTGCTATTAGCTTATTGGACCTGGAGGTAAGTGAGGCCGGTCTGCCACGGACTCCGGAGGTTGGATTCTTTGGAATCCAGCCTCATTCGAGTCCGTGGTGGATTTCTCCAGCATCCCTAACTCCAACACATCTGCAGGGCACCAGGCTGGGGAAGGCTGGTAAAGCTGTCTCAGCATTGCACTACAGTGACGTAACATATTTAATACTCATTATGATCCTAGTATATTTTGCATCATGCTCCTCTGCTTTCCCCCTTGTGCATTTTGCTTTGCTTTAATAGTCCATTGGTTATGATTAGATTTTTTTCCCCTGAGGGGGGGCTTGTAGGCTGCATTTCTCAACCTGTTCTCTAAGATGAAGGAAAAGTAGAATTTCTATGATGGGGATGGTCAGTAATAAATAATATTGTACTTTGCATTTATATTGCCTCCTTTGCTCCAGGATATCAAAATGGCTTGTAAACCAAACTGTCGGTGTCGCAACATTCTCCTGGAGTAAGGAAACATTACTGTCTTCATCTTACAGAGAAAACCAAACGGCCCCTCAAGGTGACACAAGACTCGAGCCCCAAAGAGAGAGAAGAGCCAGACAGTCATAGGAATGGGCATAAATGCGATCATTCAGACCTTGAACAATGGGTGGATCATGCCAGGAGTAGGAATTTACGGGCTCTGTAAAATCCACTCCATCTGTGTTTCGCGGGTTGTCAGGTGCCTTTTGTTCTATTGTCTGCCCACAGACAGATGCAATTTTTTCATCGTGCGGAACGAATTATGTAATTAAGCATTTATGTAAGTATTTACATACTTTACCTTAGTATGTAATATTTAGCGTATTGTCCCGCATTCTATTCAACGTTTCCTCAGCACAAACTTACATATTTTCCTACAAATTTAGATGGGTCAATTTCAGGATAGTAAAAAAGTCATCCGGAAGTCCACAGACTCCGTGCTGCCTGAGGGGGTCGCTCCGCAGCAGATTCCGCACGTCGGAATTTTAGAAATCTGAGCTCATTTTAGTCTGTCTTGAATTTCTCCAGCATCCCTAGCCAGGAGTGATCTGGGATGTAGCCTCAAGGGGACATTCAATGGGTATAAGAGGCTGGTAGTTAGGGATGGATGGACTCACCTCCATCTGGGGGATGGGGGAGCTCGACGAGCCCCCCCCCAGACTTACAAGGCCTCGCCCCACCCATCGAGCCACACAAGCTGCCCCTCCTTTGTACCCTGAGGACTCCAGCAGTGAAACCCTTATGCTTCATGTGCACAAGGGCTTGACTGCCAGAGTCCTTCGTGCCACACAAGCCCCGAGTGCTCTAGCCATCTCCTCTTCATGAGGAGGAGATAGCTAGAGTGGTTGGGGCACCAAGGCCTCGCCCTGCCCCTGCAGGAAGTTAAGGTCTGGTTTGACAGCTGGTGGAGGCAAGACGAGTCGTCGGTGCTGCGCATGCGCCATGCGCTCTAGCCATCTCCTCTTCGCAAGGTGGCAATTGTGAGCATGGTTGAGGGGCATGTGGCAACAACAACTCCAAGCTGCCCCTGGCCACTTGCCAAGCTCTGGGGTGCTCAGTGGCCAGGTCCATCAGTGCCCCCACAGCTCAGCAAGCAGGGCCTAGATGCGGGGCCCAGACGCAGGGGATTTCTCCGGCCTCCCAAACCAACCAAGTGCTCGCAACATCCCTACTGGTAGTATACCCTTCAATTGTCCCTCTTTACTACGGGCAGCCTCTATTTTCTGGTGCTCATCCCCCATAACTCATAGTACCAATTTTTTCTTCGGAAAAGTAAAAGAATTAGAGTGCAATCCTATGCATGTTTATAGAGAAGAAACTCTTGTAACTCCCAGCATTCCCCAGCCTGCCAGGATTGGGAGGGGGGATAGGCAGGCTTCTGATCCCAAGTGCAGGTTCAGGAAATTGTGAAATTTCCTGGGACTTGCGTTCCTGCTCACATTCGTATTCAGGGTTGCGAATGGGACATGTTCACATGATTTGTGAACAGGAACAAAATTCTCATAAATCCCTATGGCTGGCCTCTATTTTGAACTATTTGAAGGTTTGTGGCACAGAGTGGTAGGCGGCAGTATTGCAACCAAAACTCTCCCCATGACCTGAGTTCGATCCCAGTGGAAGCCGGGTCTCGGGAGCTGACTCAGGTCAACTCAGCCCTCCACCCTTCCGAGGCCGGTAAAATGAGTACCCAGCTTGCTGGGGGAAAGGTAGTCACGACTGGGGAAGGCAATGGCAAACCACCCCACTATAGTCTGCCATGGAAACGCCAGCGTAAGCGGCGTCCCTCTAGGGGTCAGGAATGACCCGGTGCTTGCACAGGAGGAACCTTTCCTTTCCAGGCCAAGTCCAATATAAAGATAATGTATTTCTATATAAATGATCATACTTATTTCTAAATTTCTACATGTATAACTTAGTACATGCATTTGTCTTTCTTGCAAATTGCTGTTCCCCTTTGTTCCCCTTTTAGTGATACACTTCCACCTTTTTTGGCTATGTATAAGTTGTCAATCCTAAAGGAAATCAACCCTGAGTGCTCATTGGAAGGACAGATACTGAAGCTGAAGCGCAAATATTTTGGCCACCTAATGCGAAGAGAAAACTCCCTGGAAAAGACCCTGATGCTGGGAAAGATCAAAGGCAAAAGGAGAAGGGGATGGCAGAGGATGAGATGGCTAGATAGCATCACCAATGCAATGAATACAAACTTGAGCACGCTCCGGGAGAGAGCGGAGGACAGGAAGGCCTGGCGTGCTATGGTCCATGGGGTCACGAAGAGTCGGACATGACTGAACGACTGAACAACAAATAAGTGGGCACCCTATATCCCTCCCTGACTATTCTGTTAAAAGAACACCAAACAAAGTTTAGAACCAGCCTTTCTATGAATGTACTTGTTACCTTTAAACCCCACCTTTCCATAAAAATGCCCAAAACATGAAAAACACCTTCTGAAACAAAAGGAGTTTTAACACTGCATTGGAAAGCACCTCAGGAGCCTTAGAAATGATAGGCCTGTGCCAAAGTGCCGAAACAGCGACACAGAGAAATTTGTGAGCACAGCACACAGCCTCCTTTCCTTCAGTCCTATTTGGGAGGAGGTGGCAAGCCCTAGCACATGCTCTGGATCATAGCCCTGATGAGATCTAGGAAGGGGTGGAGCCACTTGGTTCCCTTGGGTAGTCTTTCAAACTCTTTTCCTGAGGTCCAGAACCTGCTGGACAAATCTCTGACTGCCCAGTGAATCCCTCCTGTGAATGTTGTCTTCCTGCACGGCCTATGGATGGCAGGCATCTGTCACTTGAAGCACAGTTCTCTCCAGCCTGGTTCACCCTCTGATGTCAGAACTGATCTGGGAGGAAACTACCTGCACCTATGGAGGTAAGATGTGTGTGTGTGGGGGGGGGCTCACTAGGGATGTGCAAATCAGCAAAACTCAAGTGTATCAAAGTTCTCCGATGTTCACCTTGAAGCTCGTGCCGGCTCATATATGTATCAGATTGTGAGCTTTGTGTTTCAGATTCGCACAAAAATTAATGCACATTTGCATGCACATTCTCCCAAATGTCTGAATCAATTGTGAGAATTTTTTAAACGTATGCAGATTTCCCCCATTGATTACAGCACTTTTGTGCAAATTTATTGAAATGTACTCATTTTGGGGGTGCATTTGTTTTTGCAGCTCGAATTGCATCACAAGCTTGAAAAGGTATGGATCTCAAGCACAAGTGGTATTTGGGTCTGCGGTCGGTTCTGGGAGGTGCAAATGGGGTAAATTCTGGGCAAACCTAAACTGAAACAAATTTCTCTACCTGCCACCCACATGCACCTTTTTGTTGTAAAAATTACAGTCAGGGCCAGAAATATTGGAACAAGGATAACTGTTTTGGCAGTTGGCCTCTGTACACCACCACATCGAAGATGAAAGGAAACACACCCAGATGGGAGTGAAGTCAGGACTTCCAGCTGTAATTCAAGGAGTTTGGCAAAAGTGAGGCACCAACCATTCAGGAAGGACAGCCAGTGGCATACACACACCCTCATTATTGATGGCTCAAAAGTAATGGAATGAATGGCTGACAAGCAGCTGCATGGCCAGGTGTGGCCTGTTTCCTGGGTACCCCATGACCAATCAAGCAGATAAAAGGCCTGGAGGTGGTTCTGCATGTTAGGTTTGCATTTGGTAGCTGTTCACTGGAACTCCCAACATGAGGTCCAAAGAGGTGTCCATGCGAGTGAAGGAGGCCATCATTAGGCTGAGGAAACAAAATAAACCCATCAGAGAGATCGCAAAAACAGTGGGAGTGGCCAACACAACAGTTTGGAACATCCTGAAAAAGAAGGACTTAACTGTCAAGCTCAGCAACAGCAAAAGGCCTGGAAGACCACGGAAGACAGCTAAAGTGGATGACCACAGAATTCTGCCCATGGTGAAGAGGAACCCTTTCACACCACCTAGCCAGGTCAAGAATGCTCTTGCGGAGGTAGGCATGTCATTGTCAACATCTACAGTCAAGAGACGGCTTTATGAATGTAAATACAGAGGCTTCACAACAAGGTGCAAACCACTGGTAATGCTCAAGAACAGACAGGCCAGATTAGCCTTTGCCAGCAAACACCTAAAAAAGCCTGCCCAGTTCTGGAATAAGATTCTTTGGACTGATGAAACCAAGATTAACTTGTACCAGAATGATGGGAAGAGAAACGTATGGAGAAGGAAAGGAACAGCTCATGATCCAAAGCATACCAAATCATCTGTCAAATATGGTGGAGGCAATGTTATGGCATGGGCATGTATGGCTGCCAATGGAGCCCGGCCACTAGTGTTTACTGATGACCTGACTGCTGATAAAAGCAGCAGGATGAATTCTGAAGTGTACGGGGCTATACTTTCTGCTCAGATTCAGCTGAATGTTGCCAAACTGATAGAATGCCGCTTCATCTTGCAGATGGATAATGACCCAAAACATACAGCAAAAGCTACCCCAGAGTTTCTCAAGGCAAAGAAGTGGGATGTTCTTCAATGGCCATGTCAGTCACCTGATCTCCACCCAATAGAGCATGCTTTTCGCTTACTGAAGACAAGACTGAAGGCAGAAAGACCCATAAACAAGCAGCAGCTGAAGGCAGCTGCAGTAAAGGCCTGGCAAAGCATCTCTGATGCTATATTTTTAAGGCTTGCATTTCAAAACAGCCCCTGAGCCTCCTCTTCTCCTGGGGCTGGTACTCCAGTTCTAACACTGACCCTGCCTGTGAATTGTTCCACCTGCCTGTTTGAGGTAGAAATACACCACATGCCCCTGTACATCTCTTCTTCACGGGAACGCTGAGAGGATTAATTAGACAAGATTAGGAAGCCCTTCCCAAAGCTCTGGGCACTGTTAGAATATTCCACAGCCTTGGTGGGGTTTGACAAAAGAGCCTGAGACGATGGCAAACCTCCTGTCAGGGTGGACACTGAGCCCATAGAATCCCAGAGTAGTTCTGATTCTGAGGAAGAGCAGTCGCTCCTGGGAGAGGAGCGCGCTCCTCTTTAGCTGTCAAGAGCTCCTTGGAGGCCTCTCTCAGTCTAATCCAGTAGCCAAGTCCAGACACAGGCAAAGGAATTCCTTTCAAAGCTTTATTCTTCTTTTACAACTTAGCAACTATACTGATTGCACAGTCCACTGATTGCAACTAGATCTGAGCAGCACAGTACCTATGCCCTACGTTGGAACAGTTGGTCCCCGTTTGAAAGGGAATTACTGGCAGACCCCTGAACTTAAGGGCTAGGGAGAGTCCCTCCCCTTTTCCCTTGGATCCTCTGGGTGCAGCCGTTGTTTGCGCGCCAACCTGGCACTTCGCCTCCTTTCCGCGCCCTCCATCTGGCACCGTTCTATGCGTCTGCGTCGCGCATCCACCAAGTCTGCTATCTGTGCCTGGTCACTCCCTGGACTGCTAACTAAGCTAGGAATGCTGGTGGGAGGAATCTCCATCAGCTGTTGGTCCTGGGAAAGAGGAGCACGCTCCTCTCCCAGGAGCGACTGCTCTTCCTCAGAATCAGAACTACTCTGGGATTCTATGGGCTCAGTGTCCACCCTGACACCTCCTGACCATTGTCTTGAGTCTCTGGTGCACCCTTTCTCCTACAGACAAACAGTTGGTCCATTCAAATGAAGGAATATATTCAGAAGCAGCCCCTCTTTCAGGCCTTGAGTAAATTGCCAAGGCCACAAATGTTCTCAGCGGCAATTTTTATAATCCTGTCATTTAACTCCTGGCACAGTCCAACAGGCTTCTAGAGCAAGAGGCAAGTTAACCCTGGTCGTGCCTCCAAACGGGAGGAACCAAATGCAAGCAAACAGAGTCCACATCCAACTGTCTCACCGAAAGCATGACTCATATGGCTGTGCCACTACAGGGGAAACCAGCTGTCTCTGAAGCAAACAGTTTAGATGAAGTAGAAGCGTAGCATCCATATTTTATCATTCAGGTAACCTTCAGTAGCTTCCCCTCAAATGACAAAGGGAAACAGGAGGTCCTGGAAGTAAGTAAGCCCAAAGTAGGGATGGTGGAGGCAGGCACCCAATTCCGTCCAGGAATCCAGGGGAACTGCCCCTGCCCACACCCCCGAGCCCCTGGCCCAGCTCACCCTCTGCCCGTGCTCAGCAAACAGTTTGCACTCACCCTGGCAGCCTCATCAAGCTTCGTGGTCACCATCCTTTGAGAAATAAAATGGCAATCACAAAAAATGTGCATAATTGCATTGGCGCAAGAATGCTCATTTTGACGAATGTGCATATTTGCGTATGTGCGAAAATGCACATTTTTGCAAAAATGTGCATTTCCCACATACACAAATATGCACACTTTATGATTGCCATTTTATTCTTTTAAAAATGGTGACTGCAGAGCTCAGTGAAGCTGCTCGGGTGAGTGTAGGCTGCTCACCGAGCATGGGAGGGGCTCGAGCATGGTCTGGGGACCTGCAAGTGGGGACAGAGGCTGGGTGGGTGTCCGGAGAACCCAGACGGGATTCACACATCCCTAGCCCAAAATTCCCAGCCTTCCTCACTGGCACATGCTCCTTCTTTAAGTGAAGCCAGCTGAGGCAGCTCTCCTGCTCCCTGCTTCCATTTGGTTTGCCACGATCACTTTTCTGCAGTGGATCCCATAGCTAATAACCTATCTCCCATCTATCTGGAGGTCAACTATGAGAAAACTGGCTCAGTGCCATGGACCAGGACCCCAGACCCTTATCCTCAGTGGATCCCAACCCCATGTCCTTAGAGAAGGCTCCAGAGTGAACAGATCAGGAAGAGGATTCAGTCATAAGGGATCATGAGGCTTCTACCTCCCCAGGACCTAGTTCCCCAGAAAGATCCTGGGGGTCATCTACCCTGCATCCAGAGAAGGTTGTCTTGGCATCTACAGACTCTGAGAAGACCAACTATGAGGATACTCACATGCTACAGCCACTCCCACATCATCACAGCTTAAGGCTGCTAAAACAGAGCAGGTCCCTTTAAGAGACAACACCTCAGTCACTGTGGAAGCAAGAGTGAACCATCCTAAAAGAAGCTAAATTCTTATTTAAGGCTTAGTTTTGATCTGCTTCTTGTTGGAGCAACATTACGGATGTACGACATACCCACCTGGCTCCGCCCCGGGGCATCCACGGGGGGGGGGGTGCTCCATCCCTTCCCCCAGAATCCTTCCCGGCCAGCTCCGTGGAGCCACCGGCTAGGTCCGGCCACAGCCAGAGTTCTGGCCACAGCCGGGCTGCTGTGGCCGCAAATGGCAGCCGTCGTAGCAGCCGCCATTTTCATCCTTGCAAGCAGTCATGATAGGCTATGCAAGTATTTACGTAGCCTATCATGGCTGCAAGAACACAAATGGTGGCCACAGCAACCCAGACGTAGCCAGCTGGGAGACTAGCTGGAGCCGCCGCCACCGCCACTGCGCGGCATCCACCCCAGGTAAGTTCTGTCCCGGGGGGATTCCGCGGGGGGGAGGGGGGCAGGGGGTGGGAGGCCATTCCACCATGGATTCTGGGGGGGTGGATTCTAAAGAATCCAGCCTCACTGGAATCTGTGGCGGAATTCTCTGACATCCCTAAGCAACATGCAGACAGCCCTGTCTGGCCTCCAGCCCCAGCACTACTTTCTGTGGTGCTGATCTCTTCTCTTTTCATCTTGCTTCCCTGAGAAACCTGACCTAGCTTGACCCCTGCCCATTAACTGACCCATAGCAGAATACTGCAACCCAGGCTACAGCACAAAGCATTGACAAAACCCACAGCCTACACTGAGGTATAAAAAGTTCTCTTTAGCCACTTGAAGGGCACAGAGATTACTGTTGATGAGCCAGTTTTAGTCCATGAACTGCCAGCTGCTGACCTCTAGTCTTGGAATGCAGTTCTGATACAGGAAATACAAGACTGACATGAATAAGAAACATTGTCCAGCATAAATAAAACCTGAAGATGTCTAACATCAAAGTTTTCAGATGGAGATGCCTCTTGGTTCCCCCAGCCTTCTTTAATAAGAGCATTTCATAATACATTCCAATGAAATATTAATATAGCTTCCTTTTCTGAACATCTTGAGACCATTCACTGGAGTGGGGGAGAAGAAAACATGTAACCATTTAAGGAAGGGAATACATTTAGTTGTTTCTTCAAAAGTGGGCTAAAGAGAGGCACATTTGCAACTGGGATGCAGTGCCGGCCAAGCAAACTTGGGAAAATCGGGAAGAAACAGGAGTCAACACAATTTTGTCAAACATATTTCTGCCTTGGATTATGGATGAACCAAAAGCTAAATGCCTCTTCACAACATTCAGATCACTTCTGTCAATCGAAATTGCCAGTTTTTTGAAAACCAGAAGACAATACTTTCAAACCAAAAGCAGTCTTTTTCTCAGTTTGTGATGTACAAACCAAGATAGGCAAGACTTCTCCGCCCTGTTCAAATGGATGGTCAAAGCCGCAGAGCCAGAGTGCGCTGCAGACATTGAGACATGTTATTGTCAAACTCTGACTGAAGCCATACTGCCCGGGGCGGGGGGAGGTGTCAGACTGGACTTTCTGTTCAAGTACTTTGGTGGCTGCATGCAAGAGCAACCCATTCAACAGGTGGGGCAGCATCCAGCATGAGGTTAGGCATTGCTGGGTTTCATTCACAGACAGAGAGAGAGAATCTAGGCCACTGTTGATTCCTGCTCCACCCCTGTCTGACCTTGTAGCTCCAGGTACCTGCATAATAATATCTACTGGCACAATGAACAAGACTTGGATACATGTGCAAGATATGTGTTCTTCTGAAGTTCCCAGAGGTTGTCACCACATTGAGTGGCTACCCATGCAAGATGCACACCCCTTATGATGTGTGTATCACACAGATACAGACTTGACCACTGAAACTCACCCCCCCCCCCCAAATCATGTGCCTCTGACCATTCTGAAGCCTGCTCTGAAAATTGTTAGGGATTTAGTAAGAAACAACTGCAAGTCCATCCAGGAACATGAAGTTGTGGTTACTGTCATGCTTACATCCATGAGCACAATGTATTCTCCTGGCACCAGACTCTCAGGACATTTTTATCCTTCCACATCAAACCAACTATGTTTTGTGATGTTTTAACTCTGCCACACTGCAGTAGCCAGCTAAATCCATATGGTATTTGAGGCCAAACAATTTCCTGTAATCTCACCAAATCCTGCAATGAAAGATGAAACCTAGAACAAAAAGTGCAGTTGAGAAAAGTGATCATGCAGCTGTAAGACTATGGAACCCATGATGCTGTGTGACTAGAATTGAATATGCATGCATGAGATGCTAAGACTTCACTTGCATTAAGCAACTGGCACTACCAAAGGAACATAAAAACAAATGGCATTGTCTCACTGTGATCATGTACATGAAGCACGTTGAACACTCCAAAGCGCCATATAAATATGAAGGCTTTATTATAATCATGCAATTTAACTATGTCCGTAGTGTTTGAACAAGAATTATAGATGGTATGATATATTTCCCTATAAAAGATAAAATTGTCTCTGTTAGGAACATTCAGGGGCTGCCATGCAAAACCACAAGTGTTCTCAGGTATACAGTAAAAAGAGCCCACAACAGTTAAAGCTAAGTGAGCAGAACATTGGGCAGGGGGCTGGACTCGATGGTCTTGTAGGCCCCTTCCAACCCTACTATTCTATGGCTTCTGTTGTAGATTTTAATGTGTGGGCAGGTTCATATGGGAGAAGGTGCTTGAGCCTTTTGCAAGAAACACTGTATACAACTATATGGCAAGCAAAGTCTGGATGCGTCTGATCTTGGAAGCTAAGCAGGGTCAGCCCAGGTTAGTACTTGGATGGGAGACCGCCTGTGAATCAGGCTTCCTGCATTGAGCAGGGGGTTGGACTCGATGGTCTTGTAGGCCCCTTTCAACCCTACGATTCTATGAGAACATGACGGAGTCAGGACAAGGGCTCTTTAAAAGGCTCAAGGACTCTGAGCGAGGTGAAGGAGGTGGGGCAGAGGCAAAGGGCTGGATGAAGGTGAGGTGGAGAAGGGAAAAGAGGAAGCTGAGCAGCACCAGGTAAAAGCCAACTTGAAGGGGCCACAGAAGGAAGGAGGGCATAAAGAGGCACCGTTTATTTGCTAGGAAAAGCAAGGGGCTGAAACCAATACCTGGAGACTGGGGAAGATCTACCAGCATAGACAGCAGCAAGGGGTTGGATACAAAGAGGATCAGACTGGAGGAAATTGATTACTCCTCCAACCAGCTTGGTGGATATTGGGACTGATCTGGCAATTGCTAATAGAGGACTTAGGCAATCAGTCTGATTCTGCATGTACTTGACTATATTGCCTTTTGAGTAGTCAGCTTGATCCTGTATACACTTCCATCATTCCGTGAGTATGCATCCTGGTCCTGCCAATACTTACTTGTAACTGCAGAGGTGGAGCCTGGTCCTGCACTGACTTACCTTGTCTCAGTGACTGTCTAGCTTGACCCTGCAGGTGCTCACCAGTAGCGGTGCCCTGACAAACAGCCTGGTCCTGTGAGTACTTACCTAGTAAAGTCATGAGGTGGTTCTGATTCTGCAACAACTGACTGTAATGGTCCTGTGGGGTAACAAGGACCAATAAAGTTTATAGTGGCCAATGCCATATGCAAGTGGTCAAGTTGTTTTTTTAGATGGAAGTCATGGGAAATTCCCCTTCATGGATCACTGCCTTGTTTTGGCGAAGGGGCTTGCGTAACTCAGTGAAGCCATAAGCTATGCCATGCAGGGCCACCCAAGACGGACAGGTCATGGCAGAGAGTTCTGACAAAATGTGGTCCACTGGAGAAGGAAATGGCAACCCACTCCAGTATTCTTGCCAAGAAAACCCCATGGAACCTATCACAAGGCTAAAAGAGATGACGCCGGAAGATGAGCCCCTCAGGTCGGAAGGTGTCCAATATGCTACTGGGGAAGAGCAGAGGGTATTTCCAAGTAGCGCCAGAAAGAGTGAAGCAGCTGGGCCAAAGCCGAAAGGACACTCAGCTGTGGATGTGTCTGGTGGTGAAAAGAAAATCCGATGCTGTAAAGAACAATATTGTTTAGGAACCTGGAATGTCAGATCAATGAATCAAGGTAAGCTGGAGGTGGTCAAACATGAGATGGCAAGATTGAACATCGACATCTTGGGAATCAGCGAACTAAAATGGACAGGCATGGGCGAATTTAATTCAAGTGACCATCATATCTACTATTGTGGGCAAGAATCCCTTAGAAGAAATGGAGTAGCACTCATAGTCAACAAAAGGGTGGGAAAAGCAGTACTGGGGTACAATCTTAAAAATGATAGAATGATCTCAGTACGAATCCAAGGCAAACCATTCAACATCACAGTAATTCAAGTCTATGCCCCAACCACTGAGGCCGAAGAAGCTGAGGTTGATCGGTTCTATGAAGACCTACAACACCTTCTAGAACTAACACCAAAAAAAGATGTCCTCTGCATCATAGGGGATTGGAATGCTAAAGTAGGAAGTCAAGAAATCACCGGGATAACAGGCAGGCATGGCCTTGGTGTACAAAATGAAGCAGGACAAAAGCTAATAGAGTTTTGCCAAGAGAACATGCTGATCATAGCAAACACTCTTTTCCAACAGCACAAGAGGCGACTCTACACATGGACGTCACCAGATGGTCAATATCAAAATCAGATTGATTATGTCCTTTGCAGCCAAAGATGGAGAAGCTCCATACAGTCAGTAAAAACAAGACCTGGAGCTGACTGTGGCTCAGATCATGAGCTGCTTCTTGCAAAATTTCGGCTTAAATTGAAGAACGTCGGGAAAACCACTAAACCGTTCAGGTATGACCTAAATCATATCCCTGATGAATATACAGTGGAGGTGAGGAATAGATTTCAGGGATTAGACCTGATAGACAGAGT
Organism: Heloderma suspectum; assembly: GCF_057233095.1. Lineage (NCBI taxonomy): Eukaryota > Metazoa > Chordata > Lepidosauria > Squamata > Helodermatidae > Heloderma > Heloderma suspectum. Next base: position 11,233,739 of record NC_139461.1, read on the forward strand.
GCCTGAGGAACTATGGACGGAGGTCCGTAACATTGTTCAGGAGGCAGCAACTCAATCCATCCCAAAGAAAAAGAAATGCAAGAAAGCAAAGTGGCTGTCTGATGAGGCTTTACAAGTAGCTCACGAAAGAAGGGAAGAGAAAAGCAAGGAAGAAAGGGGAAGATATACCCAACTGAATGCAGAGTTCCAGAGAATAGCAAGGAGAGACAAGAAGGCCTTCTTAAATGAACATTGCAAAGAAATCGAGGAAAACAAGAGAATGGGAAAGACTAGAGATCTCTTCAAGAAAATTGGAGATCTCAAGGGAACGTTTTGTGCAAAGACGGGCATGATAAAGGACAAAGAAGGCAGGGACCTAACAGAAGCAGATGAGATTAAGAAGAGGTGGCAAGAATACACAGAAGAACTATACAGGAAAGATCTGAATGTCCCTGATAGCCATGATAGTGCGGTCACTGAACTTGAGCCGGACATCCTCGAGAGTGAAGTCAAGTGGGCCTTAGGAAGCATTAGTAACAACAAAGCTAGCGGCGATGACAGTATTCCAGCCGAGCTATTTAAAATCCTAAAAGATGATGCTGTTAAAGTGCTGCATTCAATATGCCAACAAATCTGGAACACTCAACAGTGGCCGCAAGACTGGAAAAGGCCAGTTTACATTCCAATTCCAAAGAAGGGCAACGCCAAAGAGTGTTCAAACTACCGCACAATTGCGCTCATTTCACATGCCAGCAAGGTGATGCTCAAAATCCTACAAGCTAGGTAAAAGGTAAAAGGAGACTGAAGACTGAAGGTAAAAGGAGAAGGGGACGGCAGAGGATGAGATGGCTAGATAGCATCACCGATGCAATGAATATGAACTTGAGCACGCTCCGGGAGAGAGCGCAGGACAGGAAGGCCTGGCGTGCTATGGTCCATGGGGTCACGAAGAGTCGGACACGACTGAACGACTGAACAACAACATGGGAAATTACCCATTCCCCCAGAGGGAGGGAACACATTTTGTGACAATCTCCCAGTTGACTCTATATAGTATTCATATAGTCCGTTTCTTCTTGTCAGGAAGAAGCATGGGCAGAAACCTGCACACTAGAAATGAGGCCAGAGTTATTAAGTGCAGACTTCATGCAGCTAGGGCAGGTTTTGCTTGGCAGTTCTGCTGAGGAAAGTTCAAGGCCCCACTCCACTGTTTACCCATCAGAAAATAAAAGCAGTGCTCGAGTTTCATGCGGCTCTGCAGGTGTTCTCCCCCCAACATTGCTGCTTCCTCCGTATTAAATGGAGTTACTGACATTGTTAATGGGCACAGAAACAGCAAAGCTGAATCTAGGTTTGTGGGTGCAGTTGTGAAAACTGGGAATGGATGCCCAGTTGTGTATATTTTATCTCTAAATTTTCCCAGAAGCCACTGCATGAGGGCACTGCTTTTCATAACTTTCTCCAGAAGTCCCTCAGGGCAAGTCTGGGGCAGGGACCTAGGAAGGATGACTTCTTCCAATATCTCAGTTGTGGCATTTAGGTTGAGAAAGGGTCAGTTTCCCTTAAGGATTTTCACTATACCTTCTGAAGCATCACAGATTGCCATGATTAGTGGCCAAGTACAAACATCCCACCCTGACTAGTGGTCCATGCTCTGGCTATATTCACTCCATTTAATAGCAGGTAGTGAGTGGTGGCAGAAATGTAGCCAAAATGGGGGCACTGAGAAACAAGAGGGGTCAGTGGGGAAAACCCATGTATTGCAAACTATGAGGTGTGCAGAAATAAGAAAAAAAAAATCTTTTAAAAATTAAGACAATTCCCTCCCCCACTACCCACCCACCCAAAAAATCCCAGTGAGGAACTAACATGTTCAGTAACCATGGAACGTGGAGTGTCAGTTAGAAAATGAAATGGAAAATCATGGGGGCAGGAGAACTGGAGAACTAACTGGCTGAGACCTTGAACAGGAACACTCCTATGGAGATGAGAATGCATTGCAACATTTTGTTACAGGTGCTACTTGTATATATAGCTTGGCTCACCACATAGATCAAGGATGGAGATTCTCCAGCCCACAAGCTTAATCTGGCCCACAGGGGTTCCCCATCCAGCCATCAGAGGCCTAAGTTCCCTCTGTGGCCCTGCCTCTCCCCGAGCCCTACCCCCTCCCCTGGAGGCAGGGAGAGGAATCCCCTTGTTATCTCCAACCTGTGATCAGTGATAACCATTTGGATTGCCCTGCACACCACTCTCTCCCCCAGCGGGTGGGCAAGTGGCATGAAGGGGAATCCCCTTGTTGTCCCTGGTCCCAGATGAGAGCACTTGAGGATTCTCATCCAAATACACTGCCCTGAGTGTGCGGGGCAGATGAGGGATGAGTGAAGTTGGCAGTGCACTCAACCAGCACTTTCAGGAGCCAGCACCAGCCAAGTGTGCTCGAATCATATCTCATGCTCCCTGCACAGGAAAGACAAGGACGCACTCATCCAGTGATTCCAGGAGTCCCTGGAAGCACTGGCTGAATGTGGCCTGCTCTTCCTTCACACACACACACACAGCCGTGGGAAAAAGGATGAGCAAAGCCAGTGGTGCACTCAACTGATGCTTTCAGGAGCTGGTTACATCCTGATCATGGGGTCAGATAGACCCTGGAAGTGGCAGCTGAAGATGCTCTGATCATCCCTCCCTTGCCCCATGAGGACAAAGCTAGGGCACCAGGCCAGCACACCAGCCCGCCAGTGCTTTGGTCAGAGATTCAGTTAAGTCAGCATGCTGGGCCCCATCCTTGACCTCAAAGGCAGGGTCCCACCCTCTGAGGTCATCCAGTACAGGGGGAGGTGGTCCAGGGGGCAATATGGCCCCCTGTAACCAATATGGTTTCCCATTCCTGACATAAATTTAGTCCATCTTGTGAAGAGTCTCCACAACTCTGCCAGTAGCCTTAAAGAACATCAGGCTGCCATGCGGAGGTTCTCTGCTTCATGGTGGTGAAAATATGTGGTAAAAAATGTGGTAAAATTTCTATGTGGTAAAATGTGCCTATACACACACACACACACACTTCTCTTTTTTGAGTTTTTTTAATATACATAAATTTGTATATATCCATAGCAATGAATACAAATGAAATGCGTGTGTGTGTGTGTGTATATATATATATATATATATATATATATATATATATATTAGCAACGTATGAGCTGGACTATAAGGAAGGCTGAGCGCCGAAGAATCGATGATTTCGAACTGGGGTGCTAGAGAAGACTCTTACGAGTCCCCTGGACTGCAAGGAGGTCAAATCAGTTGATCCTAAAGGAAATCAACCCTGAGTGCTCAATGGAAGGACAGATACTGAAGCTGAAGCTGAAATATTTTGGCCACCTAATGCGAAGAGAAAACTCACTGGAAAAGACCCTGATGCTGTGAAAGACTGAAGGCAAAAGGAGAAGGGGACGGCAGAGGATGAGATGGCTAGATAGCATCACCGATGCAATGAATATGGACTTGAGCACACTCCGGGAGAGAGCGCAGGACAGGAAGGCCTGGCGTGCTATGGTCCATGGGGTCACAAAGAGTCGGACACGACTGAACAACAAGAACAAATGTGTATGTGTATATATATAGAGAGGGGGGAAAAAAGGTTCCTCCTGTGCAAGCACCGGGTCATTACTGACCCCTAGAGGGACGCCGCTTGCGCTGGTGTTTTCATGGCAGACTGTAGTGGGGTGGTTTGCCATTGCCTTCCCTACTCATGACTACCTTTCCCCCAGCAAGCTTTGTGTGTGTGTGTGTGTGTGTGTGTGTGTGTGTACACACACACACACACACACACACACACAGTCAGGGCCAGAAATATTGGAACAAGGATAACTGTTTTGGCATGTGGCCTCTGTACACCACCACATTGAAGTTGAAAGGAAACACACCCAGATGGGAGCGAAGTCAGAACTTTCAGCTGTAATTCAAGGGGTGTGACAAAAGTGGGGCACTAACCATTCAGGAAGGACAGCCAGTGACATACACACACACACCCATCATTGGTGGCTCATAAGTAATGGAACAAATCAACATCATTCCAAACTTAAGGATCACCTTTAATACCTGGATGAAAATCCTTTGAAGTCAATGACTGCCTGAAGTCTGGAACCCATGGACATGACCAAATGCTGAGTTTCCTCCCTAGAGATGCTTTGCCAGGCCTTTACTGCAGCTGCCTTCAGCTGCTGCTTGTTTGTGGGTCTTTCTGCCTTCAGTCCTGTCTTCAGTAAGTGAAAAGCATGCTCTATTGGGTGGAGATCAGGTGACTGACATGGCCATTGAAGAACATCCCACTTCTTTGCCTTGAGAAACTCTGGGGTAGCTTTTGCTGTATGTTTTGGGTCATTATCCATCTGCAAGATGAAGCGGCGTCCTATCAGTTGGGCAGCACTCGGCTGAATCTGAGCAGAAAGTATAGCACTATACACTTCAGAATTCATCCTGCTGCTTTTATCAGCAGTCAGGTCATCCATAAACACCAGTGACCCGGTTCCATTGGCAGCCATACATGCCCATGCCATAACACTACCTCCACCATGTTTGACAGATGATTTGGTATGCTTTGGATCATGAGCTGTTCCTTTCCTTCTCCATACGTTTCTCTTCCCATCATTCTGGTACAAGTTAATCTTGGTTTCATCAGTCCAAAGAATCTTATTCCAGAACTGGGCAGGCTTTTTTAGGTGTTTGCTGGCAAAGGCTAATCTGGCCTGTCTGTTCTTGAGCATTACCAGTGGTTTGCACCTTGTTGTGAAGCCTCTGTATTTACATTCATGAAGCTGTCTCTTGACTGTAGATGTTGACAATGACATGCCTACCTCCACAAGAGCATTCTTGACCTGGCTAGATGTTGTGAAAGGGTTCCTCTTCACCATGGGCAGAATTCTGTGGTCATCCACTTTAGCTGTCTTCCGTGGTCTTCCAGGCCTTTTGCTGTTGCTGAGCTTGACAGTTAATTCTTTTTCAGGATGTTCCAAACTGTTGTATTGGCCACTCCCACTGTTTTTGCTATCTCTCTGATGGGTTTATTTTGTTTCCTCAGCCTAATGATGGCCTCCTTCACTCGCACGGACACCTCTTTGGACCTCAAGTTGGGAGTTCCAGTGAACAGCTACCAAATGCAAACCTAACACCCAGAACCACCTCCAGGCCTTTTATCTGCTTGATTGGTCATGGGGTACCCAGGAAACAGGCCACACCTGGCCATGCAGCTGCTTGTCAGCCATTCATTCCATTACTTTTGAGCCACCAATGGTGTGTGTGTGTGTATGCCACTGGCTGTCCTTCTTGAATGGTTAGTGCCCCATTTTTGTCAAACCCCTTGAATTACAGCTGAAAGTCCTGACTTCGCTCCCATCTGGGTGTGTTTCCTTTCAACTTCAATGTAGTGGTGTACAGAGGCCAACTGCCAAAACAGTTATCCTTGTTCCAATATTTCTGGCCCTGACTGTGTGTGTGTGTGTGTATATATATATATATATATATACACACACACACACACAGCTTTCTGGCAATTTTACATAGAATCATAGAATAGTAGGGTTGGAAGGGGCCTACGAGGCCATCGACAAAAGTGGACCAGATATCCAAATAAATATCCATGAAGACGGTGTCTATATGCCACCCATTCAAATGCTGCAATCATTATAAGGCCCTCAGCTCATGTGCCTGCTTATTATAACAGCAACATGCAGCAAATGCCACAGCCAAGCTATTTCACTACAAGGCAAGATTTGGTAGCAAAAGCAGAGATCACTTTCCAGGTGTGTGTATCCAATTGCCTGTCCACTCTCCTAACTATAGATCTTTGATCCACTGTATGAGAAATTCATTTGCAAGCTACATGTTCATCCTGCTCTTACCCTGCACCTTTGCATCACCTTTTGAGTATACCTCCTGGTCTCTCCAGGCTGCCTGCAAAATTGCCTGATACCGGAGTTCCAGGGCTCAAAGTGTCTTGTCTTAAATCACAAGTGAAGCCCATTTCTGGTGGAAGAGAACCGTGGCTACCCTAGCTTTCCACTTTTGCATGGAGGCTCCATGTCATCTCACATGCACCTCTTCAGCAAAGAAGCACACCACTGATTAAACAGTGAAGATCCTCTGCAAAAACCTCCTCCTCTCCTGCCCCTGAAACAAGTTTGACCATGATGGTAATCAAGAGCAACGCGGTTTTTCTAACCGACATGAATTTCCACCCAGGAGAAGACCTTATCACAGCTCCAGTCAAGGAGGATAGAAGTTTCAGAGATTGCAGGGACATCTTATGGATTGCGTGTGTTCTGGACGACAAGGGCCATCAGCATGAAAGAGAGTGAGGGGCACTAATGCACCTGAAACATGTTGAAGCACCTGAAACTGGTGAAAGAGCGACTGTCCTTCCATGATGTCCCCAGTAAAACATGATAAAGCTGAGTGACATTCTGCCTTGTTACTGAAATGCCAACCAGATGATGATTCACAGGAAGCTGAACTGTTTTTGCCTGTAGCTGCAACAAATCATTCAATATCTACTACCTCTGAGAGCATAGAAAGCAATGGGAAACCTATGCTAATTTAATAGCAGAGAGAGAATCTGATCCTCTCACTTCTATCAGATTGAAGAAAGCAATGTTTGAAGAGGGGAACTCACCTGAATATTCCTGAAATGTTATTCCTGATGGGAAGAAGATTGACTGGCCTTCTTCAAAGAATGAAATTAATATCTGAAGAAAATGTAATATCCAGAGCAATAACTGAAGTTGCAAAATGCTACTCATGGCTATGAATGGACAAATCTGCCCATACATTATTTTTTTAAAAAAAAAACAAACCTCAAATTATTTCTGTCTTTTTATGAAAAAAAGTGAATTTTGATACGTTCTTATCAAACAAAAAACTGCACAAAATTTTCACCCATCTCCACCAGTCAAATTCAATAGGTACAGCTATTCCCAGCGTATACCATACCATATTGTATCTGCCTGCCATGTATCGGTTAAAGGTGAGGAGCCAGTCAGAAAAAAGGGTTGGCAGGGCAGCCCTAATTCAGGACCACAAACATGGCTGAATACACAGGGATACAAAGCCAGACTTTTAAGAGCTAAGCACTCAACGCCCTGGACCAGGATGGATGAATGTTGGTTTTGCTTTCTCCCACATTGGATTTTTTAAAATCTTAATTTCTTTTCATCCTGTTTAAGGAGAAATTTGCAAATTTTGATACATTCTTATCAGAAATCAAATCAGATGAAATTCTCACCCATTCCAACTATGGCCAACAGCAGTAAATGGATCTAACATCTAGCAAATAGTCTAATTCTTTTTAAAGCCATCTAAATTAATGACCAATGCCTTGTAGCAGTGAATTCCATAACATAGTTTTACATTGAGTGAAGAAGTACTTCATTTTGTCAGCCTCACACCTACTGCCAGTCATCTTCACCAGCTGATCCTGGGTTCTAGTGTTATGAGAAGAGGAGAAAAACATCATGCCAGAAGTCTTCAGACTGTTCCACTCTTTACCCAAGACAATGCACATCCAATTAGACTGATTTGCATTTGCTTCCTTCATTTCTTTATGAAAGTCCATGAACTATACTCATGAAATTAAATTGTATTGATCTAGATTAATGACATATCTACTTAGTCTGGAGTACCTTCCACTGAATCCAACAAAGCTACCCTAGCATCAGTAGCTTGTGGGCTGAAGCCAAAATGACATCACTTTGAGTACTTGAATTGTACTCATCAGAACTACAACTGGACTGGTTATGTTTCCATTAAATGAATGAATCAAAGAGAATCACAGAGCAGTACATTCAAACTTGTAGTTCAGGGCTGGGCAATATCTCCACTCAAAGAGTTCCTTGGGATGTTCCAAGAATGGTCCAAGGCCACAAGAGTATTGCTGAATAATCCATCCCTTCTACAAGTGGTCTAGTTTCTTAATAAAGTCACCTGCCACCTAAGAACACGAGAATGACTTTCCTGGATCAGATGAAGCCTATTTGGGCCAGCGTTCTAATTCCAAACATGCCAATCAGATGCCCCCAGGAAGCCTCAAAGCAAGTGATGGTTTTACCCCGTGGCATGCTGCCAGTACCTGATATTCAGAGGTGAACTGCATTTGTCCTTGGAGGGTTGATCATGACTAATAACCTCCATAAATATGTCAAGTTCTTCTTTTTAAAGCCACAGTTACATGTTGTGGTGCTGAATTCCATGCCTGTGGTGTGAAGAACTTTCTTTCATCCCTTCTTCGAGTGCTGCTGTCTATCAGCTTCATAAAAACATAAAAGCCCTGCTGGAGCAGACCAAAGGCCCACCTAGTCCAGCATTTTGTTCACACAGTGGCCAGCCATCTGCCTGTGGGAAGATCACAAGAAGGACATGAGTGCAATCACTACTCCAAGTTCTTGTGCCAGGAGAGAGAGAGAGAAATGGTATACACTGTGCGTAACGTATGAACCTTTATCACATCCCTCCTTGGAGAAAGAAAATGATGAGCAAGAACCTGCAAAAAAAATGGTTTGTTTCTTTATTGATTTCTAAGGAGCAATGTTTGGGATTTGTGCTTGGAGGAGAGTGGAAAGGAGCAGATTGCTTGGAGTATCTAATGTTACTGGAGTATCTCTATCTTTCCTTCCCCCTCTAACAGGGAAGAGGGAAATGGAGGGATCATGGAATGACAGTTGGGTGAGGGTGAGAATTTTGTCAGTTGGAAGAGGGAGAGGGAGGAGGGTGGGGGACAGAAGGAATTAGCTACAAGGAAAATGGGTCTAGGATGGGGTAGAGAAATTACAGGCCCGATAGACACAGTTATCATTTGTTTTCAGGCCCACAAGTCCATTTGCCCCATCGTAGTTTGGGCCTGATGGCATTTATTTTTGTGATTCTCTCTTTGCTTGCCCCCCCATTGGTGGATTCTCTCTTTTCTCTCCCCCTCCTCCCTGGATCCTTTCTTTCCTTGCACCCTTGCCTACTCCTTCTCCTCCCGCATACTCACTTCTTCCCCTGGATTGGCTCAAAACCAGTACTTGAACGGTGTCCAGAAACAAACTGAAATCCGATGCATCTTCGATTAATAAAATGGTTATGAAATCCTGGACCAGGCTGATATTAAAGGTCAAGGATCTCAAACAGCAAATGGGTTGAAAAGGTAGCAAATTACTGCAGTAAATAAAGGATAAAAACAGTGATAAATTTTGAAATGCTGGCGCTCATCATGATGGTCCCTATAGCCACACCCCCAAGGAGAGTCCAAACATGCAGACTTACTGATCCATTTCAACAAATCAGTTCCACCAGTCTTCATCTCCACCAGGAGCAAGTATCTGGTAAAGCTAAGGATTCTTAACTGCTCATTCAAGACCAGGCCAACCCAAAATACTTCGCATTACAACAGGGAACAATATATTGTTTCTGGGAAAATTCATCCCCCACCCCACCCCCAGGTACTGTGAAGATTGCAGCAAACCTCAAAAGGTACAGAGAAATTGTGTTGGGGGGTGGGGGCAGATGACATCAGCATTACTCGTAACTAAAATGTGCCAGTGCTGTGTCCTTTCAAACCCTTGCTCCGTTATACCACCAGATAAAAACAAGTTGAATTCAAACTTGATTTCAAAACAGCTTAGAAAACTATACATGTATGAACATGGGTGTACCTATTCCATAGGAAGAAAAGCCTCACTGTGCCTATTTAAGGCTGCAGTCTGATATCCACCTACCTGGGCAAAAGCCTCATTGGTACCTAATTCTGAGAAGGCATGTGTTGCCAGTGGTAATATCAATAGTGAATGGTTCTTTTGGCATATTCAGAGGCGATGAACACACCAATGGGTGACGGAAAGAAGTGTATTAAGCTAAAATAGGCTAATAAAGCAAGAGAATAAAATGATATAGAATAATGGCAACAAACAGAAACTCCAGGACAAGATCAACACACTTACACCCCTCCAGCAGTGGGCATACTGCAAGAATCACCCTGGCTGGTACACAGCCCTTCCCCGACTAGGCTGTTGAGGCTCCCCCTCTCAAACCTCCCTCAGAGCTCTATGTAGTCACGCATACACCCAGCGGCCTCTTTCTTCCCCCCTTCCCCAGCCTCATCTCAAAGGGGAAATGATAAGCAGCAGTGTCTGGCTGCCATCACTCACCTCCACCCACTGCATCTTCAAGCTGGGCGACAGATCCAACCTCACCCATTGGCAGGCAGCCAGCTCCACTCTCAGCTGGCCTTGTTGAGATCATGCCGGAAGGCCTTCTCTACCAGCCTCGAGCACAGCGCCAACAGCCTTAGCCCTGGGAGCCAGTATAGCTACCCCCAACCCATCAGTTCAACAAAGAGGCCCAACGGCACTCTAGACGTGGCCAAGAGAACTGGTGCGCCACTTATTCCTCAACATGCAATGGTCTTCCCCATTTCCACTGCACTGTAGGAATCTAGGTTTATTCTGTAAAAGGGTTGTTGGTATTCTTTAAAATCCCCCCCTCCTTTACTGAGGAAAGAAATAACTTGGTTGAATTACTGTGGAATGGACCTAATTGGTATCATATGTTATAATTAGATGACAATGGGTTTATTTGTATACAACAGGAATGCACTGAGGCAAATGAGAAACATTCTTCTGTACTCTTCAAGACTGTCTTCCAACAGGGAAGGGCGACTTGTGGCCCTCTGGATGTTTTGGCCTACAACTCCCATGATCCCTCATCATTGGCTCTGCTGGCTAGAACTGATGGGAATTGTAGGCCAAAGCATCTAGAGGGCCACAAGCTTCTCACCTGTGATTTAAAACATTCATAGGATTCTGTCACCAGGGGTACCCCATCCATCTGGAGGGACACGTCTCCCCCACCCCACCCCACCCCAGTCCACCCCACCCCACCAAAAGGAAAAACATGACAGTGTAAATATACCAAATAATCCTTGTTACAGCACCTGATCGGCCAAGCTGGTAGTGGCAGGAGCAATATCCCTTTCTAGGGTCCAAAGTAAGTAGCTGCAGGATAAGGTGGATTGCTGCCTGAGCAATACTGGTAAGTAGATGCAGAACCTGCAGATCTAGGATGAAGGCTTACAGAGTGAGGTAAGTATTTGCAGGACTAAAATAAATGCTTATGGGTTGAAATGGCTATGTAATGGCAAAATCAGAAGGAATGCCCACAGACTGGGTAAGTTACTCCAGGACCAGGGTGGATGCCCATGGAGCAATATCAGTAAGTAGATGCAGGATCAGGATGAGTGCCTGGGGAGTAAAATAAGTAGCTGCAGGACCATGGTGAATGCCAATGTAGCAACACAGGTAAGTATCTGAAGGATCAGAAAGAATGCCTTTGTGGTGGTGCAAGCCATAAGTAAGTAGTTGTGGGGTCAGGATGATCTGGTGCCAGGTTTGCTGTGGAAGTGGGGAAGTCCCACCCTGTTGTTCTTGAGCTTTCCTGTCTGATGCTGTCTGTATTGGAAGGTCTCTTTTATAGCAGCCAATCCTCTGCTATAGTCTCCTTGGCCTTCTAATAAGATCCCCTTTCCCTTCCTCCTCCAACCTCTTTTTGTAGCTGCTGGTCTTCAATCCTTGCCTTGTGCTCCTCCTGGCCATTCCTCCTGGGCTTCTTTGCTCTCTTTTCTCTCTCCTTAGCTTCCAGCATTCTGGCTTTTATCCTGTGCTTGTGTCCCACCTCCTCCCTCAGACTCCTCAAGCCATTTAAAGAGCCCCTACCTTGATGCGCTTTCCTTCTGTTTACCCAATCCTACCTGTGACTGGCTACTGTTGCTTGGCAACCTAGGAAACCTGAGGGATTGTATGGCAATCCCTAATGTCTCCTCACAGATGTCCTCCAGTTGGATGAGTGGCTGGGCCATCCATAAAACCCATAAAAACAATTCCAAAAATAAAAAGACTATGAATTTAAATATATAAATTTTAAATTGTTTACATTTTAGATATGACTAAAGAATTACTTACTTTTCTTTTCTAAAGTTTCAAAATACAAAAACAATAAGCTACTAGAAGATACGTATGTCATAGGCAATGGATTAAGAATGCATCCATTACTTTTCAGAGTACATAAAGGTTCTGATTAATTTCCATCACTTAGTTCCGAATACCAGCTATACCCTCCTCAGGGTGATTTCATGCATGACATCAGATCTTCATTGGCTCACACAGATGTGAGTGTAGGGAGTGTGGGAAGAGCAGAGTATATTCAAAACTACATGCCTTTGTTTACAAACCTTTTCAGCATTTCTGAGAAAAGTTTCCCGATTTCTAAGATTTTCTGCTACTTGCAATAATGTTCACATATTCATTTAAATTGCCCTCACTCTCAATTGAACTCATTTGTCCTCTGTCACACAGCAAAATCTTATTGGCTGTATATGATATAATTGTCTGGTGACATCATTAAATTAGCTGTATGATCCCTTTCAGGAAGGAAGCAGTAACAGTAGCTTGAGGTAAAATGGTGTGGCACAGAATTTGACAGAAGGCAGCCACTCACACAGTATTTTTTTCAGGAAAAAATAAATACCCCACTGAAATGAAAAGTTCTGAACCAAAAACTGAAGCTGGCAAAAATTTAGCAAAGACCTATGTATGGCTGTGAGTGCTGGACTATAAGGAAGGCTGAGCGCCGAAGAATCGATGATTTCGAACTGTGGTGCTGGAGAAGACTCTTACGAGTCCCCTGGACTGCAAGGAGGTCAAATCAGTCCATCCTAAAGGAAATCAACCCTGAGTGCTCATTGGAAGGACAGATACTGAAGCTGAAGCTCCAATATTTTGGCCACCTAATGCGAAGAGAAAACTCCCTGGAAAAGACCCTGATGCTGGGAAAGACTGAAGGCAAAAGGAGAAGGGGACGGCAGAGGATGAGATGGCTAGATAGCATCACCGATGCAATGAATATGAACTTGAGCATGCTCCGGGAGAGAGCGCAGGACAGGAAGGCCTGGCGTGCTATGGTCCATGGGGTCACAAAGAGTCGGACACGACTGAACGACTGAACAACAACAACAATGAAAACCATGCAAGGACTTAATGAAAACTTCAACTCCCACATTTACAAATGTTGGGAAGTTGAAGTTAGAAGCAGAATTCCCAGCCAAGCTTGCCAGGTTTTGGCACAGATATGCACTTTCAGGGGCTTCCAATGCTCACCCTCAGAGAAGAGGTGAGCATTACACCCCTGAACTCTTCTCTAAAAAGATAAAGGTGTCCCCAACCAGTCGTGTCCGACTCTAGGGTGCGGTGCTCATCCCCGTTTCTAAGCCGAAGAGCCAGCGCTGTCCGAAGACGCTTCCGTGGTCATGTGGCCGGCATGACTGAACACCGAGGTGCACGGAACGCTGTTACCTTTCCCGCCGAGGCAGTACCTATTTATCTACTTGCAATTTCTTGCTTTCAAACTGCTAGAACTCTTCTCTAGCTCGGTTTAAAATCCAAACTGGAGAAGATTTCCCAGCTTATGCACGCAGCACCATGTAAGCCACCTTGGGTTCCTTGCAAGAGAAAAAAGGTGGGATATAAATTTAATAAGAAGAAATAAATCAAGGGAGAAGGGGGTGTAGGCAGGAACAGTTTCCAAAGTTGGCTGCCACCACCCCATATGTCCACCTTAGCCTGACTCAGGGGAATCTCAGAACTTACAGGACTGAGGGCCTAAAACTTTGAACTGCAGCAATAACTAAACAGAAGGCTGTGGGTTTTGTACAAAGGCTTACTTGGAAGGAAGCAGTCACAACTTTTGAAGTAGATGTTAAGTTTATTTACATGAGGAAAAGGGAATGAAAAGGCATACAAGTACCAGAATAACATTTGGGAAAAAATACTTCAGCCAGAAAATAACAAAAATTACCTACAGCTGTATCTACATACCTAGGCATGGGTGCTCAATAGGGCAGGGCACCAAAAGGTGATGCTCAAAGTCACAAAAGCAAGATGAAGACAGAAAGTGACTACAGCCACCCTCTTTTTATGCTCAAGCCCCTGACAACTCCAAGGAGATTTCTGTTAGCCAGTCACAGGCTAGCTGGAACAGCATTCCCAAGCCCCTGGTGAGGGCTGGGCAGGGGCACAGGAACTCAGCTGAGATCATTCAGTCCAATTAACTGAGTCTTGCTCTGACCTTGAAGCTAGAGCCATCTCAAGATAACACACACGTAGGGGGTTGTACCGCTGCATGCAAATTCAGCCTGGCCAAATGGAGTCTTACAGATAGTTGGAGCACAAAAAGAAAAGGGGAGCTCTTGACAGTCCCCGACTAGTGCTGTGCCGAAAATTTCTCCCACATTTTTTTCGACCATTCTCATTCAATTTGATAGGAGAGAAATTGCTTTCAAAAAGAAATTCAATGGTGAAGGAATTTTGGAGAAATGCTCATGGGTTGGGTTTGGGTTTCTTGTGCTCACTTCTTGGCCACCTCCTAAGTAAGGTAAGCCCAAGTGTCCTGTTTTTCATTGTACAATCATCTCTCTGGCAGCCTGTGGCCTCCTCAGCTTCCTGCACTTCAATTAAAGCCCAGTTCAAGGTGCAATGAGGTAATTCCTCCCATAAGGCTCTTTCAGATCAGGGCATGCAGGCAGCCTGGGAGGCTAGCTGTGATTCGGTAAGCTCAAAAACACCACACAAATATATTATGAAACATCCTGAATGAGGCAGAACAATGGAAGCCTCTTTCATGGGGAAAGAAAACTTTCAGGAAATTGGTAGACAGATTTTGGCAGAGCACTGACTCCACCTCATCCCTGGACCTGGACACAACACTGCCCCCACCTGCATTGGGGTGGATGCAAACTGGGGGCCAGCCCACCAAGACAGTTGATGCTGTTGCAGCAGGAAAACCCACAAAACCCTTAGAAAAAAAGAAAGAAGCTGTGCTACAAGCCCTGCCAATGGGGAGACCCACATGGGAGAAATTGTTGAGACTTTCTTCTCCCCCTGGAGAAATTCGGTGAAACTGTCTCCCAAATTTCTCTGCCCACAAGTAAGGTGGAGAATTTCAAGAGGCCATCTGCACACAGCTCTATCCTCAACCACCCTCTTGCCATCCAACCACACACACACCTTCCTCCTTCCCTTTCAACAACACTTTCCCAGCCAGGATTTCCCTAGGGGCACCACAGCCTTTCTGTCAGACACGAGAGAGGGGAGGGATGAAGAGATGAATCTCTCTCCTTCCCTCATCCCATGGCTGTAGCACTGCCACTACTCCCCGAGTAGGTAAGTGCTGTATGAGGGAAATAGGCAGGGAGTTTTGGTGACAAGGGGTGCTGGCTGGGTGGGCAGCTTCCAAAACCGCCTTGGCTTCAGGTAATAAGCTGAGCTATTTCCACGTGGGGGGGGGGGAATCACCCAGAAGTAGATTGCAAATGTATGTCCGGATGACAATCTGACCATGTTCATCTATGACACCGTACATAGATTAAATGGCATGTGTGATGAGATGCACCATCTCATGGGAAAAGGTCTTCTCCAGAACGATTCGATCAACACTGCTGACTTAATCTACATTTCCTTCTCAGAATGTAGCTGGGTAAGAGCCACGCCGTGTCTCTTCCATCCCCCCTCCCTGGTTCCAATTACATTCACCACTTATATCATTGGTATTTTTCCATTCACTACATTCTCTAAGTCCTGGAAGCATATCATCGTGATTACAGCAATGTCATATATCAGCAGAAATCATCACAAAGCATTATTTTTAAATGTGGGACATGCAGAGCGAACGGATATTGATTCAGTCTCAGCTTTGGCTTTCCAGATGTAAAGTCTCAACTACCAATGCCATGTTGGTATGATTGGTCCTATTTTTATTCTAGTTTTTTGTGTTTTCTCAGAGTTTGAAAACTGCTTTTACAACATAATTCTCACATTTCGCCACTTCTGCTGAGTGTGATGTATTTCATCAAGAGCATACACAAAGAGCCTGGCTGGATCAGCGTGAGGGTCCCATATGCAGCGGGGTCCTCGTGTTCGTTCGCAGTGCTCTGAGGAGGGAGTGCGCTGATGTTTCCTAAAGGGGATGGCTGAACTCATCCCCGTCTGTGCTGCTCACTGGGCCCTCGCCGGCTGCCCGACTCTGTTTGCCGTATACAGCCAGCCTCCAGGCCATCTGCAGGCACCCGGTGAGCAGCACGCAGCCGCCCACTCCCTTGCTGACCCACCATTTTGCATAAGAATGCCTGTGGTCTTGCATACATGGCCACTTTACAGCCACCATTTCCGTAAATGGGGATTTACAAAAAAGGCTGAGCCACCATTCTTATGCAAAATGGCAGCTCCTTGGACCAGTGGGGATGTCTGCGTTTGCTTGGTTCGGTGCATGTTGAGCTGGGGAAGTGCAGAGGTCCGCAGTCCAGTGTCCAGGGGGCCAAGCCAATGAGAAATCGCCGCGCTTCGAGCCCTAACCAGACACCCGCACCATCCCTATTTCCTAAGCCCTCCTGGGCTCCTGCTGCCATGACAGAAGCCCGGGAACAGTGCCATTCACTGCTCCTTTCCTTCCAGTTTTTCATTTCTCTCTGAAACCTTTAGACCAGCCTGAAAAACTAACTTTTTCTCCAGGTTGGAAGTGTGGCAGAGGGCTAGGATGGCTGGGATGTTCTTCCCCCACTCTGCCCACACCACACCCTCTGTCCATCCATTTTCTCCCCTCTCCGATGGCGGAGCTCCACAGAGGGGGCTGTGGAGGTGGCCGTGGAGGGAAGGGCTCCGTCCCCAGACTCCGAGGGGGAGAGCTGATCTCTCCTATGACCCCTGGGATGCCATCCACAGGGACTGTAGGACCACAGCCTTCACCTGCCAATGCCTTTTTACACCGTTGCTAAGCAGATGCTTCTAAGAAACCAGTAAGCGGGTTATTTTAAAAAGGCAACAACCATCCTGCGCCGTTGCTCCCCAGAAAGCGGTACTCCGTGACATGCTTCCTCTAAACAATGAGGTCCACTTTAGTTCCTCATGCCTGTGGATTGAGCCATCCCCTGTGAATTTGTCTTGTCCCTTAAGGCCATCTCTTATAGGCCCCTTCCAACCCTACCATTCTATGATTCTATGGTTCTAAGTCTGTTGCCATCACCACATCTTCTCATGGCAGTGAATTCCGTAAAGTACTTGTGCCTCATAAGAAAAAGTACTTATTTTTTATTGCTTTGCCTGTCCTGAATCTAGAGCAGGGGATGGGTACCACTCCCACTGGGGATGATGGGATTTATATTCCCTGGCCCATCCCCAAGGCAGAAACACTCTCTGCCAGGGCCCCTGGAGCAACCCTCTCCCCTTGTCTCCCTCACCCACTCCAAGGTAAGTACTTGGGGGAGGCAGAGGTAGCAGACTCAAGGCAAAGAGGGCCCCATTCACCTTGCTTGCAAGAGGGCATGAGTAGGGCCTGTTCCTCTTGAGTTGGCCTCTGAGCACTGGAACAGGGGTGCTCACTGCTTGAGCAACACAGACGGAAATGCTCCTGGCATTCCTATTCCAGAGTTGGGGCAGCATAACCAGGAAGGCCCCTCCCCTGCTCCTGCCTGGCCTGCCTCATCTCCAACAGTACGGAAACAGAGAAGGTTCTCTGAAGATACAGACCACAAGATACAGGCAGGTTGATATGGGAAGAGGGCATCCATGCCAATAAAGGCTTTACAACAGGGGCACAGGACCCTAATCCAGCCTGCCTGGCTTGCCCATCCAGCCCATGGAGCCCCTTGGATTCCTGTAGAGGTGGGCATAGTCTACAAACCCCACCCCCTGGAGGGAAACACCACTGTTATCTACAGTATGAGGTTGGAGATAACAGCAGGGATTCCCCTGTGCAGTGCTCTCCCATTAGAAGGGAGGAACTCCAGGCCTCTCTCAGCATGGAGAAAAGCTGAAAGACAAAGGAAGTGAGGCAGGTGGCTACCAGGAAGAGGGCCTTTTCTGCTGTGGCACCCCGGCTGTGGAATGAGCTCCCTAGAGAGGTTCGCCTGGCACTTACATTTTATTCTTTCCGGCGGCAGGTGAAGACCTTTTTATTCTCCCAGTATTTTAGCAATTTCACTTCCTAGTCTTTTAGCTTTGGTGTTTTCAGTCTGTATTTTAAACCTTTGCATTGCTGCTGGGTTTCATTCTGGTTGTATTGTTATACTGTGGTTTTAAGCTTTCATATTTTATATTGTTTTATGCTGCGCTTTGTGGTTTTACTTTTTGTGAACCGCCCAGAGAGCTTCAGCTATTGGGCATTATAGAAATGAAATAAATAAATAAATAAGCAAACAAACAAACAAATAAAGTTGGCAGGGTGTGGGGCTGCATAATATGTAGCCACACCCACTGACATCATCCAGCCCGCAGAAGGCCTGTGGGGGGGATCAATCCTGCTGCAGGCCACAATAATGTTCTGCACCCCTGCTTGAAAAGTTAGAACTGGCTCAGAAATGGACCCGGAGCCCACATTAGGTCCCAGCCTTTGGACCCAATTATGGGTTTCTGATAGCCCCCTGTGGGACTCCTTCTTATAGGTCTCTTTCATGCTGCAAAGTGATGTGATTCAACCCAGGGAAAATTCTAATTGTGCCAAGATCCACTTTGCAAACGAGACGATAAAAATAAATATGCAAATAAAGGAAGCAGCTGCAGGTTACAAGCCACCCCCAGGAGTTGGAGAATTGGGTTCCTGCCCTGCACTACAGCTGGATACATCCTGTTCTTCCACTCTTGGAGGGTTGGTGTGTTCTCCTCCACTTGGCGGGCTCTCCTGCTGCCAGGCCAGGCCTCTAATGGGGAGAAAGCAAGATGCTGACAGAGGGAAACGTTTAAAAATAAACTCCCTTTCTGGCAGACCTTTCTCTTTTTTCTCGAGGGAACAATTTAGGGTCCCTCTCAAATGCTTGTGTGTGTGTGTGTGTAATGGTGCAAAGCTGAGGGACAAGAGCGTTAAACCAAGGACTCGTTAATTTATATAGGCCTGCAATGCACATCTGGAACAGCTGTACTGAGCTTCTGTGAACTTTCACTGTGGTTGCCATCATTCATGCCAAATAAGACAGGGATGCCTATATATATGTCAATCACATCCGGAGGGCACCAGGTTGAGGAATGTTAATTCCTGCCTTGCAGGAAGAGGCAACCCCCTTTTAAAAAATGAATTGTCCCCACTATCCCACCCAACACCTTCCTTTGGGAGAGGAACAGGTGAGACAATGTATCTCTGCTGTATTATTGATGAAGGGAAGGAAATTGATCTCTAATGTATCTACCACAAATCTCTTGCTTCTATGAACATACGAAGAAATTGCCTTCTACCAGTCTTCCCCGACCTGATGCCTTCCAGATGATTTGGACCTCAACTACCTTCAGCCCCAGCAAACATGGCCAATGGTCAGGAATGCTGGATGTTGTTGCTGAAAAGATCGGGAAGCAGAGGTCAGAAATGTTATATCTGAGACGTGTCCATCACTGGGAAGTAGGGATGTGTGAATCAGCAAAACTCAAGTTCACAGAAGTTCTCCAAATTCCATCTTGAGGTTCATTCCAGCTTGAGTCAGTATCGGATTACAAGCTTTGATGTTTTTTTCTTTTCGCATGAAAATCCATCCATATTTTCGTGCATATTTTTCCACATGTATACACCAGTTGTCCACATCTTTGAAATGTACATATTCTGCTCCCATTGATTAAAGCCTACTTGTGTGCATTTTTCAAAAGTACACATTGTTTCATATGAATGCCTGCTCTCAAACACTTTTTTGGGGGGGTCTGCAAATAACACTGCAAAATTGGAAATGTACAGACTTTGGCCACAAATTGTGTCCGAGTCGGTGTTCAGTCCAAATGGTACGAAACGGCTAAATCCTGTTCAAAAATGAACTGAAATGAATTTCTCATACATCCTTAGTGGGAAGTCAATGGGAGGCAGGGGCTGTAATAGGAACACAAAGGCAAAGTCTGTTCCATTTACAGTGATGACCCCAGGGTCAGGGAGAAGAGATGTTTGTTTCCTGCTCAGACATCCATAGGCTATCATGTGTTAGGTCAAGTTCACCCATCATTACTTCGCTACTTGGTTACTGCGTCCATGTAGAAAAGAGGAGAGTCCGTTGTTAGTATATTTATTGCCACAATGTATAGCCAATTCTATTCCAAGGGTTAATTATGGTTGCTTTTATGAAGTTTTAAATTATTGTTAGATACCCATCCTTTTAACTGAACATTTTTATAGCTGCATTTGGGGGGTTTGTTATTGTTGCTGCTGCTGCTGCTGCTGCTGAAAGGCAATCTAGACAAAGTGTAAATAAACATAGACAGGGCCTTTTCAGTAGTGGCACCCATAATTTGGGAACTTTCTCCCAAGAGAGTAGGGGGACCACTTATGCATCACCCCACACACTCAAAAAGGTAATGCATCGCCAAAAACGGGGAGAAAGAGGGATTCGGATTTGCAGAAAATGTATATATGTTATCATCCTGAGAGAGATCCTCCTTCTTTACCAACCTGCCTGGTCACTGAGGTCATCAGAGGGCAAGTTCCTGGTGGTTCCACATGGACCCATGGCCCGGTTGGAGTCTACCAGGAAAAGAGCCTTCAGTGCGGTGGCCCCTTCCTGTGGGATTCCCTGCCTTTAGAGGTCAGGCAGGCGCCCACATTGTATTCTTTCCAGCGCCTCCTGAAGACGTTGTTATTTCAAGAGGCCTTCCTTGCATGACCATCAATGGTTTGTTAATTCCACTTTGTTGGGATTTGTCTTTTAAAAGAATGTTTTAATTCTTTTAACCTGTTGTTTTACTCCTTTACCGAGTTGTTCACCGCTCCGAAATCTTCTGATGTGGAGCGGTATATAAATATTGTAAATAAATAGTGAATAAATAAATAAAATAATTTGTATGTGTGAAGAGCCATGGGAGGTTGCTGTGCAATCCCACAGCTGTCCCTGGTTGCCCAGCAACAGTAGCCAGCATCAGTTAGGGCTAGTTAAACAGAAGGAAAGGAAATCAGGACAAGGGCTTCTTAAATGGTTCAAGGACTCTGGAGAAGGAGGAGGAAGAGGAGGAGGAGGAGGAGGAAGAACAGCAGCAGCCCAGAAGCTCAGGAGGGAGAAAGGAGAGACAAGGCTGGAGAAAAGAGGTTCCAGAGGGGTGGCTGAAATGAAAGGAACAGGAACAGAGCAAAGAAAGGTAGTGTATGGGGTATTGATTTATTGATTTATTTTATTACATTTCTATAAAGCTCTCTGGGCAGTTTACAAAGATTAAAACATTTAAAAATACAACATACAGATTTTAAAAGCCACTTCCATTAAAAAAAAAAATGAACAGAACGATACACAAGAACATATATCTAAAACAACTTCAACAAACGATCTCAAAGCAGACAACCAGAACTATACGCCATTCCAAGATCAATTAAAACTTATCATATGCTGCCAAATGCCTGGGAGAAAAGAAAGGTCTTAACCTGGCACTGAAAAGATAACAATGTTGGCGCCAGGTGGGCCTCGTTGGGGAGCTCATTCCACAATTTTGAGGCCACCACCGAGAAGGCTCTCTCCCTTGTCACTGTCTTCTGAGCTTCCCTCCGAGTAGGCAGCCGGAGAAGGGCCTTAGATGTTGAGCGTAGTGTATGGGTAGGTTCGTGTCAGGAGAGGTGCTCCATCAGGTATTATGGTCCCAAGCCATGTAAGGCATTATCGGTTAAAACCAGCACCTTGAATCGGGCTCAGAAACATACAGGCAGCCAGTGCAGGTGGGCCAGAATTGGTCTTATATGTTTGGGCCTTCTGGTCCCCGTTATCAATCTGGCCACCGCAATTTGCACAGGCTACAGCTTCTGAACCGTCTTCAAAGGCAGCCCCATGTAGAGTGCATTTCAGTAATCTAACTTAGAAATTACCAGAGCATAGACAACTGAAGCCAGGTTATCCCTGTCCAGATAGGGGAGTAGCTAGGCCACCAACCGAGGCTGGTAGGAGGCACTCCATGCCACTGTGGCCACCTGAGCCTCAAGTGTCAAAGATGGTTCCAGGAGGACCCCCAAGCTATGGACCTGCTCCTTCAGGGGGAGTGCAACCCCATCCAGAACAGCTTGAACACCCTCCATCCAGTCAGCAGAACCACCCACCAACAGAATCTCAGGCTTGTCTGGATTGAGCTTCAGTTTATTAGCCCTCATCCAGTCCATTGTCTCAGCCAGGCACTGATTCAGCACATCCACAGCCTCACCTGAAGAAGATGAAAAGGAGAAATAGAGCTGCATCAGTATGCTGATGACAACGCACTCCAAAACTCCAGATGACCATACTCAATGGTTTCATGTAGATGTTGAACAGCATGGGGGACAAAATCGACCCCCGTGGAATATTGGAGAATCAACGGGGCCGAGAAATGTTCCCCAAGCACCACCTTCTGGAGCCGACCCTCCAAGTAGGAGCGAAACCACTGCATTCAGTGCCTCCCACTCCCAGCTCAGGGAGTCCCAGAAGGATACTATGATCAATGGTATCGAAAGCCGCTGAGAGGTTAAGGAGAATCAACAAGGTCATACTCTCCCTGTCTCTCTCTTGACATAGGTCATCATACAGGGTGACCAAGGCTGTTTCCATGCCAAAACCCAGCCTGAACCCTGACTGAAATGGATCTAGATAATTTAGTCTCATCCAAGACTGTCTGGAGCTGGTTGGCAACCACCCGCTCAAGAACCTTGCCCAGGAAAGGAACATTTGCCACTGGACTAAAATTATTAAGATTTTCCAGGTCCAGGGAGGGTTTTTTCGGGAGTGGTCTCACTACCACCTCTTTGAGGTGGCCCGGGACCACTCCCTCTCGCAAGAAGGCATTAATCACCTCCCTGGCCCAGCCAGCTGTTCCTTCTCTGCCAGATTTTATAAGCCAAGAGGGGCAAGGATCCAGTACAGAAGTGGTTGCACGAACCTGTCCAAGCACCTTGTCAACATCCTTGAGCTGTATGAAGTGAAACTCATCTAGAAGAACAGGACAAGGCTGAGCTCTGGATACCTCACCAGATTCACCTGCTATAACACTGGAAACTTAAGTCCCGGTGGATGCAAGAGATCTTATCCTGGAAGTGCCTAGCAAATGCATTACAGCAGGCCTCAGAGGGGTCTACAGTGTCCTTGGGGCCAGCATGTAATAGCCCCCGGACAACTCTGAACAGCTCCCCTGGGCGGCAGACAGAAGATTCAATACAGGCAGCAAGATTTTTTTTGCCACCCTCACTGCCCCTGAATATACTTTACTATAGGCACATAGTGGATTGCATCCACTAGGAGTTCTTCTCCATCTGTATGCAAGCCGTCTCCTATTTTGTTTCATCGCTCTCAGCTCCGGGGTATACCACAGAGCAGTGTGAGCTCTACTCAGGAGAGGGCGCTCAGGAGCAATTATGTCAACTGCCCGGGTCATTTCTGCATTTCACAGATCAACCAGGGTTTCGACAGGAGAGCCCTCCATATCAGCTGGGAACCTCCCCAGAGCGCTCTGGAAACCATCCAGATCCATTAGCCTCCGGTGGAGGACCATTTTAATAGGTCCCCCACCCTTGCAGAGGGGAAAAGCTGCTATAAGTCTAAACCTCAGCAGGTAATGATCTGACCATGACAAGGGGAGTGATGCAAAGTCCCCCCACCTTCAGACCACCATCTCCATGTCAAGGTGAGAAAACGAAGTCTAGAGTATGCCCCGCCACATGCGTTGGGCCGATGACATGTTGGGACAGTCCCATGGTCATCATGGAGGCCATGAAATCCTGAGCCGCCCCAGATGAGGTGTCCTCAGCATGAATGTTGACATCCCCCAGAACCAACAGTCTGGGGGATTGCAACAGCGCACCTGAGACCACTTCCATCAGCTCAGATAGGGAGTCTGTTGAGCAGCGGGGTGGGCGGTACACCAACAGAGTCCCCAATCTGTCCTGCTGGCCCAACACAAGGTGCAAACACTCCAGACCAGTAGTCACATGGACAGGGAGCCTGCAGAGGGAGATGGGACTCCTATAGACCACAGCAACCCCCTCCCCCCACCTGGCCCTCAGGTCTTCCCTGATGCTGAACCAAGTACCCCGGTGGGCAGAGCTGGGACAGACTGACTCCTCCCTGCTCACCCACCCAGGTCTCAGTTATGCATGCCAGATCGGCCATCTCATCCACTATTAAATCATGGATGATAGAGGTCTTATTCAGAACCGATCTGGCATTTAACAGCAGCATCCAAAGACCTGAGGGCAGGCTGATAGGGCAACCATCATGCCTGAAGCTGGAGGGAGGGCCAGAACATGGCACAGCCATTAACTGACTGGGCCGTGTTCCCCTAACCTGGCTGTCCCTCCTCCCAACGCCATACCTCCCTTGACCCATAACCACACTAATTGGGGGCCCCTCAAATATCCCGACTTGATCATATGTCCTCTCTCCCAGGCACATAACAGGATCCTAAGCAAATAGCCAACCCCCACACATAAAAGCCACTAAATCAGTCAACCCAGTGTTAGGGGGGTGGCCCTTGCCCTTGCGGCTACCCCCAAAGGGGCGCCACCACTGCTGGGGCACTGCTGCCCCACATCAGAGCTGGGCTGATAAGAGTGTCCCAAGGGAACTCATGCCCAGCCAGCTCGAATCAGCTGTAATTAGCATGGGGGAGGTTTTTCTTTCCCTCTTCAGTGCCAGCTCAGGCCAGGGGGTGGCTTCTCCTCTCTGGCAGCAAACACAGTCCCAGGCAGGGCAAATAAAATGGTAAGTTGGCCCACCTGCCTCTGTTCAATGTCCCGGCTGACATCCCCTCTGGGTCCAGGCTTTGAATGGCTGCTTCAGCATCAGAGCTGGGCTGATAAGTGTGTTCCAAGGGAACTCCAAGGGATAGTAGGAAAGGGGAAGGAGCAGTGGACTCATTAGTAGACCAAAGAGCTGATGCAGAGGAGTAGCTGCTAGGAAAAATAGGAGAGACATTCCAGTGTGGTCAGGAAAGCATCAAGTCAAGGGTACATGAAAAGACTTGTTCAGTTCCATAGCAAACTCAGAACCAGATCATCCTGTTTCTACAACTTACCTATGCTGGCATCCTTACTAGGGATGTACAGATTCGCCACTGTCCGTTCCAGTGGGGAATCCACGGGGGGGAAGGCGATCCGTTCCTCCCCTCCCCCAGAATCCTCGCAGAGCCACTCCGCAAGGATTCTGCAGAGCCGAGGGCCACCACTTACCTGCAACCGGAGCCCTTCGCCTCCTCGCCGATTGCCATTAAAAAAGAAATGGCGATCGGCAGGATGTCCCCATAGACTTATATGCAAAATAGAGCCATGAATCTTGCGTGTAAGTCTTATACATAAGATTCACTGCTCTATTTTGCGTATAAGTCTATGGGGACATCCTGCCAATCGCCATTTCTTTTTTTTAAATGGTGATCGATGCAGAGGCAAGCAGCTCACGGTGCAACAAGCAGCCGTGCCGTCCCACGCAGAATCCTCCAGGAAAGGAGGTAAGTGGGGCCGATCTCCTGCAGATCCCTGAGGCCGGATTCCAAAGAATCTGGCCTCATTTGAATCCATGGTGGATTTCTCTAACATCCCTAATCCCTACATAGGCATTCTCTCTGATCGTGCAGTGACTTACCTCACCCTGCAAGCACCCATCCTGGTCCTACAGATTCTTACCCCTGTCATCCAGCCAGCATCCAGCCTGGTCCTGCAGATGCTAACTTTACTCCATGAGCACCCATCCTGGTCTTGTAGCTGCTTACCAGTATTGTTTGGGGTTGCTTCTCCTGCAGCACCTTCTCCTGCAGCAACTGACTGTGACCCTTAGATTCTGCAGCTACTGACATTAGTGATCCTGTGATGTAACGATGAATAAAGCCTACAGTTGCTGCATTTACTTGGTCACATCCTTCCTTTGGGATGAAAACTGCAGAAAGTGGCATGTTTCCTCTGAAGGATGGTGCATCCTTTGTGACAATATGCATAGATGTAAATTGATAAATAATTATTGTCGTTCAGTCGCGTCTGACTCTTTGTGACCCCATGGACCATAGCACGCCAGTCACTGTCCAGGTGTTAATTGTTGGTGAGAAGCGTCAGAGTTCCTGCTCTGCTCCCCTTTAAGACTTGGATGGTGGAGCCCTTCAAAAGAGGATGCCTTCAAATGGAGGACTGTCCTCTGACAGCTCTTCAAATAGAGGACTGTCCTCTGTAAAACAGGACTTGTGGCCACCCTACAAGATGCCCTGCCCCCTTGATGCTCACTTTTTTGTCAGGCAGCAAAAACTGTTAAAGTTCATCAGGCCTTCTGTGGAAGAATACTGCTTTTATGCTAGCTCTGTCTGCTGCTGGTTTGGACTTTGGACCGCTTTGCGGGGATTTTAGTGAAGTGGTTTTACTGTTGTTTTGTTGACTTAACTTCTTGTTAGCCACCTTGTTAAAAAAAAAAGAAAAAAAACCCCGAAAGGTGGAAAGGAAGGAAGGATACATTTCATAGCAGCTCTACTCCTGGCTAGCCCAGACTTCCTATTCTTTTCCCTGGCATAAATGAAATTATTTCATGACCTCACATTTATTTACTACCTGAGAGACCAAACCTGTCCCCAAAGGCTTTGCAGACAACGATGCCAATTCGCATTCAATCCCTATCTGTGCTGCTGCCCAGCGAGCGTGTCAGCCAGCCAGATGTCTGCTAGGACACGGACGGATGACAGTCTATTCCTTTTTCCTCGATCGGCTAAGAAGCGGCCACTCCGTGCAAGTGACGCTTGTTCACCACTGAGCCAGGGCTGGAATGAAGCCAACGCATTTGTAGCCTGGGCAAAAGAGTCTATGCCTCATTACGGCGTCTCCCGTGGTCCGAGAGCAGCAACCCACCGAGAATCCGATTTGTCTGCTGTGGCAGCCAGGGACGATCCATTCAAGCTGCAGCGGCTCCCAAATGAGGAATGGGAGCACTCGAGAGATGTAATATTTTGATTCAGTTATTCTAGCCGTTGTCACCAATAATGGGCAGTTTGCTTGATTTCTGCCTTCATGAATCACTTCAAGTGCCTCATGGCCATCGTTCGCTGGTGGGTTCTAGGAAAGAGGAAGTCACTACTCCCAATGTGTGGTGTGGCCTCAGGGGGGGTTGTTTTGCTTTGTTTTTGTATGTACCAATATTTGGCCCTTTGCTGCCAAAGCCAGCATGATGTCATGAACAGCATGCTGGATGTGGGCTGGGGAGACCCTGGGTTCAAACCCCCACTCAGCCATGACACTTGGACTCAGTTAAGATACAACAACAAATTCTGGTGTGTAACTAACTATGAACATAAGTAAATAGAACATGAGAGCCCTGCTGGATCGGACCAAAGGCCTATCTAATTCAACATTTTCTTCCCATAGTGGCCAGTCAGATACCTATGGGAAACCCACACGCAGGACATTTGTTTATTCATTCATTCATTCATTCATTCATTCACAACATGTATATACTGGTCCCCATCTAAACAGATTCCGGATAAGTGAACAATATAAAAGAAAAAGAACAAAACACCATATTAAAACATATAAAGAATAAAACAATGTATTTAGGGCACAATCCTTTTGAGATAGACAGTCACCTCCGACTTCCTCTGAAGTTGGAGGCAACCGCCTATCCAATACAGGGGAGCTGAAGCATGGAAGAGAAGATTCCCTCCCTGCTCCATCTGCCCTGAGGTTTGCCTTAGATGCCCGATTTGGGGCATCTCAGTGTGGCTCTGGGGAGCGGGGGGAAGGGGCTGGAGACCACATAGGAAGCTATCTAAAGCAGCTTCCGTGGTCTCCTCCCCTCCCTGCCCCTGGGAACGCCCCCTTTTTGCCCTGTCCATGTTCTGTGTTATGAGCACAGACAGGCATGGAGGGGCAAACACAATCGTTCTCCCTGCCCCAGCGGGGAGGGGAAGGGGAGCATGGTTTCCTGGTGCGAGCACATAGCGCTGTCTATAGGCTCAGAGCTGGGAAACCGGAAAATCCTATCTCCCCCAGACGCTGTCTAGGGCACATAGGATTGCTCTCTTAAAGTTTTTTTAAAACAGAATACCAATAAAACCTACGACTGGACAATCAAGGGAGGTTTCTTGAAATAAAGATGTCTTCAGCAAGCACCAAAAACAGCAAAATGTTGGTGTCTGCCTGACCTCCGGAGGCAGGGGGTTCCACAGAAAGGGAGCCACCACACTGACTCCAACTGGGCCATAAGTCCATGTGGAATGACCGGGGGGATCCCATCTGATGACTTTATTGACATAAGTGCAATAGCACCTTCCCGGAATAAACCTAGAGCTCACACACTCTCCTCTGCCCTTTGCCCATGAAGGAAGGAGGTTTAATGGTCCCCTTCCTGATTTGTTAGAACTGGTGCTTTCCCATCTTAACCAAATTCAGGAAACTGTGGTTTGTACAAACCACAGGTAGTTATCAAACCAAGTTAACTAACTGTAGTTTGAACCAAATGGGAAATGTCAGCTAAAAATAAAGAAGGAATAGGAGCCTTCAATCTCCTCCCCTCATGGGGTGGGGGGAGCACATGAGCTGAAAGTGAGTGCCCAGCGCAACAAACCATGGCTTCTTGTTACAGCTGAATGTGGCTTTGCTTGCTAGCATAAGAGCCCTGATGGAGCAGACCCAAGGTCTCCCTAAAGAGCTTCGGCTATTGGGTGGTATGGAAATGTAATAGAGAAAGAAAAATAGTCCAGCATCCTGTTTACTATACAGTGCCCAGACAGAAAGCACATAAGCCAAGCTGGAATCGAGTGCCCCTCTGCTATCAGTCCCGAACAATGGGAACTCAGCTGCATGCATCCTCTGGATCCTCAGGTTCCATCACAAGTAGTAAGCATTGACAAGTCTAGTCTCTGTGTATTTGTCTGATCATGACATCTTGGGGCAACGAATTCCGCACATTAAATGCTGTGTGAAGTCCTTTCTTTTGCCAGTCCCGAATCTATTCCCACTCAGTTTCAATCACCATGTGCATGTTGGGGGAGGAGAATGGCTACATGCAAATGCTTTTTTTTTTTTTTAGAACCCGGGGTCATCCCGTGAAGCTGATTGGTGGGAGATGCAGGACAGATCAAAGGAAGGACTTCGTCACACAGCACAGAGTTAAACTGTGGAATTCGCTACCATGAGACTGTAGTGATGGCCACCAACTGGGATGGCTTTAAAAGGGGGTTGGACAAATTCCAGGAGAAGGAAGAGGAGGAGGAGGAGGAGGAGGAAGAGGCTATCAATGGCTACTAGTCATGATGGCTGTTTGCTGCATCCACTATCAGCAGCAGTATGCCTATATAAACCAGTTGCTGGGGAATATGGGCAGGAGGGTGCTGTCGCACTCATGTCCCGCACTAGGTTTCCCATGGTCGTTGGTCATCCACTATGTGATCAGAAAGCTGGACTAGATGGACCCTTGGCCTGATCCAGCTCTTTTGTTCTTTCTATTATGTGCTGAATGAAGGTAAGAGTCACATCCATAACTCTTCCTATCTGGAGCTCTGGCTACCTCCACTGCTGGAACGTGGATCCCAACAGTTTTCGACTGAAGTGATGTGGGCCTTGACACGAAGCCCTTTTTTCCAGCCCTGTCCTTGGGGACTGCCTTGAGGTGAAACTCTGCACCCCCTCCTGACAAGGCATGGTCTTGTCATGGCCTCCACGTTCAGAGGCAGCATAGCCCTGGATCAAGAGCAGAGTAGGGACTACTGCATTCGTGCCCTGCTTGTGGGCCTCCCAGAAGCATCTG
The DNA here is from genome assembly GCF_057233095.1 of Heloderma suspectum. Classification (NCBI taxonomy): domain Eukaryota; kingdom Metazoa; phylum Chordata; class Lepidosauria; order Squamata; family Helodermatidae; genus Heloderma; species Heloderma suspectum. Next base: position 11,263,467 of record NC_139461.1, read on the forward strand.
GCTGACCACTGTTGGAAAGAAGACACTGGGCTTGACAGACCTTGATCTAAAGAGCTAGTGTATTGGGGGAAAGGGTGTAGGGATCAACTTTTCTCTCTGATGTTCTAGTTTATGACATGCAAGGAGGTCACGTTTTATTTTCCTTTTGACAAGGGAGAGCATCCAGATAGATGGCCCTTTGGCCGCAATCTGAAACGGTTCAGTCTTGCTGGCCCCCTCAGTTTACCACCTCAGCCAGAATTTACTGGGTGACCTTGGGCCAGTCAATTTCTCTCAGCCTAGCCTACCTCTCAAGGCTGTTGTGAGGATAAAACGGTGTCTTCATCACCCTGAGCTCCTTGGAGGAGGAGTAAGATCTTTCTTTTTTTAAAAGAAATAAATACATACTTCCTCCATAATCTGTTGACGGGCTGTAATCCACATTAGGTGATCACAGATGTGAATGCCCCTGGAATGGGAACTCTTAAACAGACAGGAGATCTTTTCTTTCACTTCTCCCTTCATCCCATCTGACGAGGAACTTCTTTTTTTTTTTCATTTTAAAACTGTTCCTGCCAAGAGTTTCCCTGATTTGACCCTTGGCAGCATTCTTCGGTTCCCACTTGGCTACCTGCCTTGTCTTCCGTTGACTGTTTCTCTTTCTGGAAGTTCAGATGGGAAGAACTGCCTCCCAAGCACATCTACTGTAATTGGAGCTGGAGGTAGGGGGAACCAATTTCAGTTTACAAACAATATTCAAAGTTGGAGGGGGGGTTAAGGTGGGAGGGGAGAAAAAATGTCTGCAATTTCACTTCTGTTTTTTTTTTGTTTCTTCTACAGTTCATCTCAGCGGTGGAGGCTGGTGGCTCCGATGTCAGTGGGACAGTGAATCCACACCGGGTTTCAGTCAGAACCAGGCAGAACTCTAAAGTTGCACTTCAGAGCTTCTTTAGAGCTTCCTTTAGAGTTCTGACTGGTTCTGGCTGAAACCCGGACTCGATCATCCCAGAGTGCAGGACATGGAACAATGGGCTCCAGTGACAGGAAGCCAGATTCCAGCTGAACATCAGGAAAAACTTCCTGACTGTTAGGGCAATACGACAATGGAACCCATTCCCTGGGGAGGTGGTGGGCTCTCCCACACTGGAGGCGTTCAAGACGAGGCTGGACAGCCAACTGTCAGGGATGCTCTGACTTTGATTCCTGCATTGAGCAGCGGGTTGGACTATATGGCCTTGCAGGCCCCTTCCAACCCTACTATTCTATGATTCTATGATTCATGACCCCACTGACATTGGAGCCACCAGCCTCCACTGCATTTCAGGCTTCCAGATCCAAGGGTTCCAACTATCCATACTTTACAAACCATATTTTGGCGAACGCTCTGAGGTTCCTCAAATGGTTATCAGTGAGAAGATCAGCAGTGGTGGTCGAACCTCCCGAAAAGACAGCTTGCTCACTATTACCACCTATCCACTGAAACGTGCAAAAGAATTTCAAAGGGATACTCCAGTATGAAGCAGTCAAATAGAAACTAATCAAGAAGTTTGATTCTCTCCATTTGGGCTTGAATAGGAACAATGGTCTCCTGGCCCACCACAGCTGTTAGTTTATATAGGAAAACTGGGATGATCGTGATATCACCAATTATGGCTGGTGTGAAAAGTCACATTCTGTTATAAATGTTGTCTTTTTAAATATTTCCTTTTCAAGACTGTGGATATGCAAAGATTTTTACTGTTCGTTAAATATAGAATCATAGATTCTATGGCTGCTGTGGAAAGATGGGAGTTGTAGGAATTTTTTCTGTCTAATTATGCATAGGATTGCACCTTAAGTGGGCAAAATGGGGGTGGGGAGTCTTTCTGGCCCAGCAAGGTCTCAAATAAACCCTTTTTTCACCACCTGTCTGGGACTGCAAAGCAGGAGGGCTGCCAAGAAAGCGGCGGTCCAGGGCTGGTCGATAGCATGCAGCTTGTTGGCACAGGTTGAACAGGACTGAGTTAACATATTATGTTTGGCTGAGGCAGGTCAACCACAGGGGAACAATCATGCATGGCCCAGAGACCTTCAATTGATTATCGGGAAGTGCATGATGCTGCTCATAAAATGCAAATGAACAATGTTAAATGTTGTTTTGAATTAAGACTCTTTGTGTCATTTTCCTCTCTATGTCCAAATGGCATTAAGGTGGGGGGGATACTTGGGGGAGGGCCTAACCACGCCCTTGGGGTTTTTTGCCCCTTTTTGGCCTCTGAATCCAAATCTTGGATGCTGAGAAATACCCGAGGAATAAAATAGTTTGCACAGTACTGGAGAAAAGGAGCCAAAATAGGTCAGCATTTGAATTGCAGTGATGCCAAGGCTTCCCTCTGCAGCCCTGGCAGAAGCTTTAAACATCTTTCTTCTGTGCCCATAAACTTTGTATCTATTTAGTATCTAATTTAAAAACAAAACAAAACCACACACACACACACATGCACACACACAAATACCTTTGCTTTCCTGGAGAAGGCAAGTGATTGATTGCCTCTAGTTAGAAGAAACCGAACAGGGTGTGAGATGTTTGCTGTGCTAACAGTGCCACCAAGGGGAGACAAGGAGAATTTCCAAGAGGTGTCTTGATAATAAGGATTTGCACTTTTAGTATGTGGGCTTATTGGAATGAAACATTAACAATCTCAGATATGCAGATGATACTTTGATGGCTGAAAACGAGGAGGAGCTGAGGAACCGTATGACGAAGGTGAAAGAAGAAAGTGCAAAAGCTGGGTTGCAGTTAAACCTCCAAAAAACCAAGATTATGGCAACCAGCTTGATTGGTAACTGGCAAATAGAGGGAGAAAACGTGGAGGCAGTGACAGACTTTGTCTTTCTAGGCACAAAGATTATTGCAGACGCTGACTGCAGCCAGGAAATCAGAAGATGTTTACTTCTTGGGAGGAGAGCAATGACAAATCTCGATAAAATAGTTAAGAGCAGAGACATCACACTGACAACAAAGGTCCGCATAGTTAAAGCAATGGTATTCCCCATAGTAACCTATGGCTGCAAGAGCTGGACCATAAGGAAGGATGAGCGAAGGAAGATCGATGCTTTTGAACTGTGGTGTTGGAGGAAAATTCTGAGAGTGCCTTGGACTGCAAGAAGATCAAACCAGTCCATACTCCAGGAAATAAAGCCAGACTGCTCACTTGAGGGAAGGATATTAAAGGCAAAACTGAAGTACTTTGGCCACATCATGAGAAGACAGGAGGATACCCTGGAGAAGATGCTGATGCTAGGGAAAGTGGAAGGCAAAAGGAAGAGGGGCTGACCAAGGGCAAGATGGATGGATGATATTCTGGAGGTGATGGACTCGACCTTGGGGGAGCTGGGGGTGGCAGCGGCCGACAGGAAGCTCTGGCGTGGGCTGGTCCATGAAGTCATGAAGAGTCGGAAGTAACTGAATGAATAAACAACAATAAGTGTTCCCTCTCTCTCAGTCTCATGTCATAGAATCATAGAATATTAGGGTTAGAAGGTGCCTATAAGACCATCGAGTCCAACCCCTGCTCAATGCAGGAATCCAAGTCAGAGCATCCCTGACAGAGGGCTGTCCAGCTTCATCCTGAATGCCTCCATCGTAGAAGAGCCCTCCACCTCCCTAGGTAATTGGTTCCGTTGTCGTATTGCTCTGACAATCCAGAAGTTTTTCCTGATGTTCAAGCGGAATCTGGCTTCCTGTCACTTGAGCCCATTATTCTGTGTCCTGCACTCTGGGATGATCAAGATCCTGGCCTTCCTCTCTGTGACAACCTTTTAAGTACTTGAAGAGCGCTATCATATCTCCCCTCATGGCTGCCCTGTGGCTTTTCTCATCTCTCAGTTAGATAAGATGTTTGGGGCATCAGGAGGGTTAGATCACCAGAAACCATCTCCTCCATGCCCTGCCAGTCAAGGAAAGAGAATCCACCCACCACATCACCACCTATGTGGCATGGGTTTGATTGAAACCACAAGGACCCCTAGAGCCAGTAAAGGCTGGTGGCTCCAATTTCAATGGGGCTGTGAATCTATTCTGGGTTTTAGTCAGAACCAGCCAGAATTCTAAAGGAGCTATCCAAAGTGCTGAACCTAATTGGGGGATATGGTTTGGTGCCTTGGACAGCTCCTTTAGAGTTCTGACTGGTTCTGACTGAATCCTAGAATGGATTCACAGCCCCATTGAAATCAGAGCTACCAGCCTCCACACCAAGATCCTAGGAAAAAATACAAAGAAAGAATGGAGAAGAGACAATATTCATAAAATATTGTTCAGAATTCAATTTTTGTTTGCTTGCTTCCAAATGACCTAGGACTATGATATAAAACCCATTAGGCTTTTCCCAACACTCTTCATTTGTTTTTATAAAGGTTGCCCCACTTGTATGACATAGATGTGATGTTCCCAGAAGAGAAAGAGCTGGGCCAGTCTTCTCTGATGAACACCAGCCCTGCAAAAAATGAGCTTGAAAAATCTCGTAATGCTTTGCTGTAGGGGTGGTCATCCCACAATAAAATGAGCATCTCCAACAAGTAAAACCTGCATTCCAAGTACTTTAAGTGCAACCATCATTGATGTCTAGAGTTCTAGGCTTGTCCAGAAGTTAACAACAATCCATCCATAAGGCCACTGTCTTCTCTTCTGCTCTCTCTTGGTAATGCTCATAAGGTGGGTTTGTAATCATGGACACCCAGATGGAAGATTATTAAGAAAGACAAAGAAACAGCAGGATGCACTTTAGGGGTTTCCTCATGAGTAATTATGGAACTACACTTGTGAATGCTGGCAGGAACCATGGAAGCTGCCTTATTCTGGGTCACTCTGCTGTCTGCTTTGGCTGTTCTCCAGCTGGGGAGAGGCCCTGGCCTTACGACTTGAGATCCTTTCAGCTGGAGATGTTGAGGATATGCATTGCCACTGGGCTATGGGCCTTTCCCTTATAAAGGTCTATGCTATACTGCAGCTTTCCCCAACTGGGTACCCTCCAGATGGGTTGGACTGCAAGTCCCATCCTTCCCAGCCAGCATGGTCATTCTGGCAGGGAATAATGGGCATTGTAGTCCTACCCATCTGGGGGGCACCGGGTTAGGGGAGGCTGTTCTAAGGTCTTGGGCAGATGTCTTTCCCAAGATCCTTTTAGCTGAAGACCTCAGGGATCGAACCCGGGTCCTTCTGCGTGCAAAGCTTGTGTTGCACCACTGAGCTACTGCAGCCGCATTGTCACGGATGTTCCCTTGTCTTAGCATTTCAGACCTTCTCTGTAACAGGTTAATGGGATGGAAGGTAATGTTCTCCTCTCAGCTAACCTGTGGGTGTGTCTAACAATGCAATTCTATGCATGTTTAGGCAGGAAAAAAAAGCCCTACAACTCCCAGTAACTGTCCAGCCAGCCAGGCTGGGAACTATAGGACTTTTTTTCTGTCTAAACATGCATTCCGTATAAACATGCATGAGACTGCACCCTGAAAAAAGGCATTTGTGAACTGAAACGGCTTCTTACACTAAGCTTTATTTATTTTGGATTCACAGCTTTTAAGTGACTCCCAGGAACTTGGCCTGCAATTCATTCGGGTTTCCACAGAAACAGCTGCGGTCTCTGAACCTTGTGCTTCGAAGGGGTCAATACTCAACAGCTCCTGGGATTGCCGAGAATGATTCCAGCATTATTCACTTCTGAGAGAGGTGGCGGTGAGTCCCTGAACTCCAGGGTTCCTGTGGCACAGGAGCGGATGCTAAAGTACAGATCTGTCCTTCAAGCCAGATGGCACATTCGGGGTCTTTTCTACAGTTGTCTGGCAGGGGAATTCTGCAGTGGAGAGGCAACCAAAAAAACACCATGATAGGCTACATAAAGATTTATGGCTGACTTAAAACAAAAACAAAAAAAAGCGTGTATGCAAATTTGCGTTCTTTATTTTGGCACGTCTTAGTCTATGTAAACATTTACGTAGACTAAGACAGCGAAAATAAGGGGAATGCAAATAGCATAGCGTCTACGCTATTTGCGTTCCCCTTATTTTCGCCATCTTAGTCTACGTAAATGTTTATGTAGACTAAGACGTGCCAAAATAAAGAACGCAAATGGTGGCGGCCATGGGCACCGCCATTTGCGTACATGCGTTTTGTTTTGTTTTTTTAAAATCAGCCATGATAGGCTACGTAAACATTTACGTAGCCTATCACGGCTGACTGCGGGGATGCAAATGGCGGCGGCTACGGCCGCTGCCATTTGCGTCCCTGCTGGCCAGCGGCCGGATGTCCGGCTGCTGGCGGAGCCGGCTGGCGGCTCTGCAGAATCGCTGCGGAGCACAGCCGGCCGGCCAGGATTCCGGGGGAAGGGATGGAACGCCTCCCCCCCACCATCAACATAACCCATGGAAAGGTAAGTCACTTTCGTACATCCCTAACTGGGGCACAATCCAAATGTGGAAAAGTTCCCCCTCTATGTGTCCTCAACAGGCAATGCAACGGGAAGAAATGGATATCAGCACTCATTATTGCAAAGGGGTTGGAGAGGCTCAGAATTTGGGAAAAGCTGTACAGGGTATGGTTTGGCATCTCCTCCTCTTACTTATCAGTGCATATTTGTCCCCATCTGTTTCCCATGCATTTAGCTTAATGGGCCTCACCTTATTACACTGTGCGCAGATGCATCATTACAGGGCTGTGAACTGCATAGAGTGACTGAATAATTTGGAGGCACACAGGCAGCATGTTCTTAGCCCTTAGGTCCACCTTAGCTGTGGTGACATGCAGAGAAGATGTGCAGGAGTTCCAGCTAGTCTTACATACTTGAGGAAGCGCCAGCCCCTATATATGCCTGCCTAAGGACTGAGATCTATTGGAGGAGCCCTCTGCATCCCACCAGTGAGAGACATACACTGTGGTGGGACGTGGAGAGGGCCTTCTCTGCTGTGGCACCCCAGTTGTGGAATGCCCTCCCTTTGGAGGCCCGATAGATGCATACACTGGTTTCATTTCGGCCCCAAGTACAAACATGGCTTTTACCAAAGCCTTTGAGGGCTAAATGCATTCCCTAAAGCTGCGCACTGTTTCAACTGATTTATTGTTTTAGATTTTATCATTGGTATTAGTTTGTTTAATGGTTTAATAAGTTTTAGCTGTTTCAATTACTTATTGTTTTATACTGTTTAAATTGATTTTATCTGTATGCTGCCCTGAGATCTTAATGATATAGGGCGGGATGCAAATGTTAAATAAATAAATGAATGTTATCTGAACAAGGCTAAAGCCTTGAATTTGGAGCGGGGGGATTTGGCTCAAATCCCCACTTAGCTATAAAGCCCATTGGCTGAGCTCGGGTAACTCACTATCACCCTGCCTCACAGGGTTTTTGTGTAGATCAAATAGGATAATGGCTTGAACTTCTTGTGAGAAGACTCTGCCTTATGGATTTTATTCATTTAAACAACATATGCACATTTCATAAAAGCAACAAAACTTCAGCAGAATCTGTCGGTCAGTCTGTCTATCTGTCTAGCTGTCTATCTGTCTGTCTGTCTGTCTGTGTGGGCAGCAGGAGAAAGAGAGCGAGAGAGAGACCCTGTCCAATCTGTGGCTGGGGACAAGTGTGAATTCCAGTTCGGTTTTGATAAGAATTTGCAAAGTTCTTCATACTAAGGACAGAAAGGACTTGAGATTTTTTTTAAAAGAGAATCAAATGTGGGAGAAACCAAACCTGGTGGATTCATCCATCCAGGCACAAGGCTTTGAGTGCTCTGCTCTGAAAGGTCTGGGTCTGGGTACCAAAATTTCATATTCAAGAAAGATAGAATTTGAGATTTAAAAAATTCAAATGTGGGAGTAAGCAAAATGGACAGGTTCAGGGATAGAACCTGGGTCCTGTCCTTCTGCATACCAAGGAGGTGCTCTCCCAGTGAGATATGGGCCAGATATGCAACTCATGTAGTATTGACACAATGCTGTCACGGTGACACTATATCCCTCTTGCGCATGTATAAGTCATGGCACACACAATGACATCTGTTGTGGTATCTTGGATATGCAATAAAACGTGGGAAATAATGCTGGAAAAGTGGAATACGGAATATGCCCCAACAGTTATCAGTACACTTCAATATCGATAAAAAGCACTAGTGTACATCCAGCCATGGTCCCGGCCAAAAAGACACAAGACTCCTATGAAGCCCAATTCACAGGAAATCAATGTACTACTGGCTACAAATGCACAATGTTTACTCAGAATAGGAATGTATGAGAAATTAATTTTGGATCATCTTTGATCAGCATTTACCCAGTTTGCATCTTCTGGACCAAACACAGACTCAGATGCAATCAGCAGTTGAAGTTCATACATTTCTGAGCTTGCAGTGTCATTCAAGGACCCCCAAAAAATGTGTTGCTCAACAGCATGCATATATTTGAAAAATGTGCATGACAAATGGGCATGAAAAACTGCATACTTTTGAAAAATGCACACAAATACGCTTTAATCAATGGGAGAAGAATGCATACATTTCAAAGATGTACACAGTTGATGTGCACATTTGGAAAAATGCACACAAAAGTGTGCACGGATTTCCATGCAAAAAGAAAAAACAAAGCTCACAATCTGATAGACTCAGGTTGGAATGTGCTTCGAGATGAAATTTGGAGAACTTTGGTGAGTTCCAGTTTTGCTGATTTGCACATCCCTGCCCCAGAGTAAGCCCTATTGATTTTGATAGGGCTTACTTCCAAGCAACCAGTTGCATAGGAATTGCATCCTGACTCTTTCTTTCATCTTTCATCTTTGTTCTTTGATCTTTGTTTTGAATTGTTTCCCGCCTCCCAGCTGAGCAGAGCAGAGCAAGCTGCTCCAGCTGGTCCAGGGACTACAGAAGCAAGCAAGCGTCCAGAGAGCGAGGGACAGGGGGAGCAAACAGGAGTTGGCCAGGGGAGGTCAAGAGGGAGGCCCCTAACATTTTTTTCATTTTTTCATTTCATTTTATTTTATTTTATTTTTTAACTAACTTTTTTTCATTTATTTGTCTTGTAACACACACTTCCACACCAGTGGGACTCTGCTTTTAACCTCTACTAAGTAGAGGAGCAGGCACAGGCTAGTCTAGAACAATCACAAAGCTAGACACAAAAAGGGAAAAGAGGCAATGGAAGGACAAGACTCTCCAGCGGTGGTGACCTGCAAGGTGTGTGCAATGTTTGTTTTCTTGCCTGAGAACAACACGGCCTACACCTGCACCAAGTGCAAGTCGATCACACTGCTGGAAGAAAAAGTAAGTGGACTGGAGCGGCGACTGTCGACCCTCCGGGGAATAAAAGAACACGAAGAGTTCTTGGACAGAATGGGGGAACTACAGCAGCAAAGGGAAGACCAGAAGCTTGAAGAGCAACAGCAAGATGAGGCAGTGGGAAACGCTGAGGTGAAGAAAAATGGAGTAGAGGATACTCCTTGCAAAAGGGTGACAGTTAGGAGAAGAAGAACTAGACGCCACCCTGCACCAGTGGAAGCAGTGGAGCTGTGGAACCGATTCCAGGTACTTGCGGATGAGACTGGAGGACAGCCTGCAGAGGAAGAATCACAGGGGAATCTACATGAGAGTGAGCAAGAGACTGAAGGTCAGTCAAACAGAGGCGATGAAACCCAGGCCTACAACAAGAAGAAGAGAAGAGTGATAGTAGTGGGAGACTCCTTGCTGCGTGGGATCGAGACCCAAGTATGTTGCGAAGACCCGTGGACTCTCCAGGTATGTTGTCTCCCGGGAGGACAGATTACAGACATGACTGAAAGGTTACCTGCACTCATAAAGCCCACTGACAGGTATCCCTTTCTTCTCATCCATGTGGGAACAAATGATACCGTCAAGCGGAGCTACGAAGAAATCACATCAGACTTTGAAGCTTTGGGAAGGAAACTCAAGAACTTTGGGGCCCAGACAGTTTTCTCATCCATCCTTCCAGTAGTTAGAGAGGGACAGAAAGGGAACGAAAAATACTCCGGGTGAATGACTAGCTACGAAGGTGGTGCCAACGAGAGAGATTTGGATTCTGGGACCACAGGCTATACTTCCTGGAAGATGGGCTGTTGGCAAGGGAGGGGTTGCACTTCACAAAGGATGGGAAGAATGTGTTTGGCCACAGCATGAAGAACTTCATCAGGAGGGCTTTAAACTGAATCCTACGGGGAAGGGAGATGTAAAGTTGGGGGTAACAGTGGACATAGGTGCATGCACTGCAATGGAGAGAACAGCTCTGATAGTGCCCAATAATAGTCTTCAGACACATGTAGGAAGAAAGCCAGACTATGAAGCACATGGTCTTCGATGTCTATATACTAATGCCCAGAGTATGGGAAACAAACAGAACGAACTTGAACTCTTAATACAGGAGGGAAATTATGACTTGATAGGTGTAACTGAGACTTGGTGGGATGACTCTCATGACTGGAATACAGCAATTGAAGGATATAACTTGTTCAAAAAGAACAGGAGGAACAGAAAGGGAGGTTGGGTTGCACTGTATGTGAAAAATACATATCTCTGCACAGAAATACAGGAGGATGAGCTTGGTAGCCCCATCGAGAGCATCTGGATCAAAATAAATGGAGCAAAGAATAAAAGGAACCTTGTGGTCGGAGTCTACTACTGGCCACCCAATCAAGGAGAAGACGAGGAGGAAACTTTTGAAAAGCAAATAGCCAATGTTTTAAGGAAGCATGATGTAGTAGTAATGGGTGACGTCAATTTCCCCGATATTTGTTGGGAAACAAATTCGGCAAAACATGGCCCCTCCAGGAAATTCCTGACTTGTGTGGCAGATAGCTTCCTCCTACAGAAAGTAGAGGAAGGAACTAGAGGATCGGCTATCCTTGACTTGATCCTAACCAACAGAGGTGACTTAGTGGATAAAGGAGCAGTTACAGGAACTCTGGGGGAAAGCGACCATGTTGTACTTGAGTTCTTGGTTCTAAGGGAAGCAAAAGCCGAGTGTAGTCAAATGCGTACCCTGGATTTTAGGAAAGCTGATTTTAATAAACTCAGAACAATGATCAGTAAGTCCCATGGCAAGCGACGCTAACGAGAAAAGGAGTCCAAGATGGGTGGGAGCTTTAAAAAAAGGGAATTCTCAAGGCACAATTACAAACCATTCCAACAAGAAGAAAAGGTGGAAGATAACAGAAGAAGCCAATGTGGCTTCAGAGAAAGCTTAGGGATGACATGAAAACAAAAAAGGACACATATAGGAAGTGGAAAGAAGGCCAAGTAACAAAGGAAGAGTACAGGCAGGTAGCACAGAATTGCAGGGATGGCGTCAGGAAGGCTAAAGCTGAGAACGAGCTGAGGTTAGCAAGGGATGCTAAAAACAACAAAAAGGCTTTCTTCAGCTACGTGCATAGTAAAAGACAGAGGAAAGAAATGGTGGTTCAGCTATTAAATAAGGATGGCAAAACGATAACAGATGACAAAGAAAAGGCAGAGGGGCTCAATTCCTACTTTGGCTCAGTCTTCTCCCAAAAGAGGGTCTATGACCCCCCTGGCAAAGGCGAAATACAGGCTGAAGGGGCAGGATTGCAGCTTGAGATTGATAGGAATATGGTCAAGGAACACCTAATTACTTTGAATGAGTTCAAATCTCCAGGGCCAGATCAACTGCATCCTAGAGTAATAAAGGAACTGGCAGAAGAACTCTCAGAACCACTGTCTATTCTCTTTGAGAAATTATGGAGGACGGGGGAAGTGCCAGGTGACTGGAGGAGAGCTAATGTTGTCCCTATCTTCAAAAAGGGTAAAAAGGAGGAACTTGGGAACTACAGACCAGTCAGTCTGACATCAATCCCTGGGAAAATTCTGCAGCAGATGATAAAGCAATCCATCTGGAAGCACCTTGAACACAATGCAGTGATTACTCGAAGCCAACATGGATTTGTCAAAAACAAGTCCTGCCAGACGAATCTGATCTCATTTTTTGATCAAGTCACCTCCCTTGTAGACCATGGGAATGCTGTAGACATCATATACCTCGACCTCAGCAAAGTTTTCAACAAAGTGCCCCATGATATCCTGATGAGCAAACTAGCTCAAAGTGGGTGAGATGAAACAATGATCCGGTGGATCCACAGTTGGCTACAGGATCAGATTCAAAGAGTGCTTATCAATGGGACCTTCTCAAACTGGGGAGAGGTAACGAGTGGGGTACCGCAGGGCTCAGTCCTGGGCCCAGTGCTTTTCAACATGTTTATTAATGACTTGGAGGAGGAGGTGCAGGGAATGCTGATCAGATTTGCAGATGACACAAAATTGGGCAAGATAGTGAATACTTTGGAAGACAGAAACAAAATTCAAAGTGATCTTGATAGACTGGAGCGCTGGGCAGAAAACAACAGAATGACATTGAATAGGGATAAATGCCAAGTTCTGCACCTAGGAAAAAGAAACCAAAGGCAGAGTTACAAGATGGGGGATACGTGTTTCAACAACACTACCAGCGAGAAGGATCTTGGAATTGTTGTCGATCACAAGCTGAATATGAGCCAACCATGTGATGTGGCTGCAAAAAAGGCCAATGCTCTTTTGGGCTGCATGAATAGAAGCATAGCTTCCAAATCCCGGGAAGTCCTAGTTCCCCTCTACTCAGCACTGGTTAGGCCTCATCTGGAGTACTGTGTCCAGTTCTGGGCACCACACTTTAAGAAGGATGCAGATTTAAAAAAAAAAAATCCTAATGCGGGAGAAAGTGAAACAGATTCGTCCATCCCTACCATGAGCCATCAGGATGTGCAACAACCTGCACTCATCTGCACTCCTTCCTTGCCTCCTATTGGCTTGGAAGGAGAAAGAGAGACAGTGGAGTGACAGGAAGACAAACTACACCTGCCTTGCTGTTGGCCTGCTCTTGGCTTGCTCTATCCCCCAGGCGAGAGGAAACTTCACAGAACCCAGCTCAGCAGGAAAGAAAGAGAAAGCAATTGTGTGTGTCCCGGCCTATGTCTCCTGTTTTCTCTTCCTTTTGGTTTCCCTTCCCATGCCCTCTTTTGCCTTCTCCCAATACCCTCTTCTCTTTTACACACACACACACACACACACACACCACTGCTCTTAAAAGATTACAGCCTTTAAGAGCAGCCTGGCATGCAGAAATCCACCTTCCTGGCTTTGTGTCTGTTTGTTTCTGTCTCATCTCTCATCTCCTGTATCTTTTTGTCTTGTTGTCTGTGAAGGCTGGTGAGCTGTTGCATTATTTTACGGGTGCTTTCATTGTCTTTGTTGCTGGCTTTCAGTTGGCAAGCAGTGTGTATGCGTGCTCATGCGCACTTGTGCGCCCCTGAGCCCTTTCTTCTACCACCTAATTGGTGGTAGAAGTAACTGCATAAAAACCCTGTTTAAAAGTTGTAAAAACTGACTTAAAATAATAAGTGTTCTTTTCTTTTTTAACAAAATGCTATATATCTTTGTCCCCTTCATGGATCACTGCCTTGTTGTGGCGAAGGGGCTTGCGTAACTCAGTGAAGCCATAAGCTATGCCGTGCAGGGCCACCCAAGACGGACAGGTCATGGCAGAGAGTTCTGACAAAATGTGGTCCACTGCAGAAGGAAATGGCAACCCACTCCAGTATTCCTGCCAAGAAAACCCCATGGAACATATCACAAGGCTAAAAGAGATGACGCCGGAAGATGAGCCCCTCAGGTCGGAAGGTGTCCAATATGCTACTGGGGAAGAGCAGAGGGTATTTCCAAGTAGCGCCAGAAAGAGTGAAGCGGCTGGGCCAAAGCCGAAAGGACACTCAGCTGTGGATGTGTCTGGTGGTGAAAAGAAAATCCGATGCTGTAAAGAACGATATTGTTTAGGAACCTGGAATGTCAGATCAATGAATCAAGGCAACCTGGAGGTGGTCAAACATGAGATGGCAAGATTGAACATCGACATCTTGGGAATCAGTGAACTAAAATGGACAGACATGGGCGAATTTAATTCAGGTGACCATCATATCTACTATTGTGGGCAAGAATCCCTTAGAAGAAATGGAGTAGCACTCATAGTCAACAAAAGCATGGGAAAAGCAGTACTGGGGTACAATCTTAAAAATGATAGAATGATCTCAGTACGAATCCAAGGCAAACCATTCAACATCACAGTAATTCAAGTCTATGCCCCAACCACTGAGGCCGAAGAAGCTGAGGTTGATCGGTTCTATGAAGACCTACAACACCTTCTAGAACTAACACCAAAAAAAGATGTCCTCTTCATCATAGGGGATTGAAATGCTAAAGTAGGAAGTCAAGAAGTCACCGGGATAACAGGCAGGCATGGCCTTGGTGTACAAAATGAAGCAAGCTAATAGAGTTTTGCCAAGAGAACATGCTGATCATAGCAAACACTCTTTTCCAACAGCACAAGAGGCGACTCTACACATGGACATCACCAGATGGTCAATATCGAAATCAGATTGATTATGTCCTTTGCAGCCAAAGATGGAGAAGCTCCATACAGTCAGTAAAAACAAGACCTGGAGCTGACTGTGGCTCAGATCATGAGCTGCTTCTTGCAAAATTTCGGCTTAAATTGAAGAACGTCGGAAAAACCACTAAACCGTTCAGGTATGACCTAAATCATATCCCTTATGAATATACAGTGGAGGTGAGGAATAGATTTCAGGGATTAGACCTGATAGACAGAGTGCCTGAGGAACTATGGACGGAGGTCCGTAACATTGTTCAGTAGGCAGCAACGAAATCCATCCCAAAGAAAAAGAAATGCAAGAAAGCCAAGTGGCTGTCTGATGAGGCTTTACAAGTAGCTGAGGAGAGAAGGGAAGCGAAAAGCAAGGGAGAAAGGGGAAGATATATCCAACTGAATGTAGAGTTCCAGAGAATAGCAAGGAGAGACAAGAAGGCCTTTTTAAATGAACAATGCAAAGAAATCGAAGAAAACAACAGAATGGGAAAGACTAGAGATCTCTTCAAGAAAATCGGAGATCTCAAGGGAACGTTTTATGTAAAGATGGGCATGATAAAGGACAAAGAAGGCAGGGACCCAACAGAAGCAGATGAGATTAAGAAGAGGTGGCAAGAATACACAGAAGAACTATACAGGAAAGATCTGAATGTCCCTGATAGCCATGATAGTGCAGTCACTGAACTTGAGCCGGACATCCTCGAGAGTGAAGTCAAGTGGGCCTTAGGAAGCATTAGTAAACAAAGCTAGCAGAGATTACAGTGTTCCAGCTGAGCTATTTAAAATCCTAAAAGATGATGCTGTTAAAGTGCTGCACTCAATATGCCAACAAATGTGGAACACTCAACAATGGCCACAAGACTGGAAAAGGTCAGCTTACATTCCAATTCCAAAGAAGGGCAACGCCAAAGAGTGTTCAAACTACCGCACAATTGCGCTCATTTCACATGCCAGCAAGGTGATGCTCAAAATCCTACAAGCTAGGCTTCAGCAGTATGCGAACCGAGAACTACCGGATGTACAAGCTGGTTTAAGAGGCAGAGGAACTAGAGATCAAATCGCCAACATTCGCTGCATCATGGAGAAAGCAAGAGAATTCCAGAAAAACATCTATTTCTGCTTCATTGACTATGCTAAAGCCTTTGATTGTGTGGATCACAACAAACTGTGGCAAATTCTTAAAGTGATGGGAGTACCAGACCACCTTACCTGTCTCCTGAGAAACCTGTACGAGGGTCAAGAAGCAACAGTAAGAACCAGAGATGGAACAACCGATTGGTTCAAAATTGGGAAAGGAGTACGACAAGGCTGCATATTGTCACCCTGCTTATTTAACTTATATGCAGAGTACATCATGAGAAATGCCGGGATGGATGAATCAGAGGTCGGAATTAAGATTGCTGGGAGAATTATCAACAACCTCCGATATGCAGATGATACCACCCTAATGGCAGAAAGCGAAGAGGATCTCAAGAGCCTATTGTTGAGGGTAAAAGAGGAGAGTGCAAAAGCTGGTTTGAAACTCAACATTAAAAAAACGAAGATCATGGCATCTGGCCCCATCACTTCCTGGCATATAGAAGGGGAAGAAATGGAAGCAGTGACAGGTTTTACTTTCTTGGGCTCCAAGATCACCGCAGACGGTGACTGTAGCCATGAAATTAAAAGACGCTTGCTCCTTGGGAGGAAAGCTATGGCCAACCTAGACAGCATAGTAAGAAGCAGAGACATCACCTTGCCGACAAAGGTCCGTCTAATCAAAGCTACGGTTTTCCCAGTAGTAATGTATGGCTGTGAGAGCTGGACTATAAGGAAGGCTGAGCGCCGAAGAATTGATGCTTTCGAACTGTGGTGCTGGAGAAGACTCTTACGAGTCCCCTGGACTGCAAGGAGGTCAAATCAGTCCATCCTAAAGGAAATCAACCCTGAGTGCTCATTGGAAGGACAGATACTGAAGCTGAAGCTCCAATATTTTGGCCACCTAATGCGAAGAGAAAACTCCCTGGAAAAGACCCTGATGCTGGGAAAGACTGAAGGCAAAAGGAGAAGGGGACGGCAGAGGATGAGATGTCTAGATAGCATCACTGATGCAATGAATATGAACTTGAGCACACTCCGGGAGAGAGCGCAGGACAGGAAGGCCTGGCGTGCTATGGTCCATGGGGTCACGAAGAGTCGGACACGACTGAACGACTGAACAACAACAATATATCTTTGTTTACTGCTCTGGCTGGCACTTCTGTCTGTTTAATCTCACACCTGATGACCAGCTTCCTTGGGAGAAAAGAGTGTGTTAAATAAAAGAAGTACAGTTAAACTGTGGCAGCAGAAGTGGAGGGAGGGATTACCCAGTGGTGAGGCATGATCCCCCACATTTGGTTTGTCCTAGTGTACAGGCCCTCACCCTGAGACCCAGATTCTCCCATATGGCTGAAAAGGTTGAGCACCCCTGTCCTATGGAACTGAATTAGTGCCCCATGACACTTCCCAGAATCCTCTGCAATATTCAAGGATGTCTTTGCAGAGATTCCTCAGCACACAACTCAAAGTGGAAAGGGTTGTCTGAAGCTAGAAAGTTTGGAAACTTAACTTAGTCCGGTGGGCCAATCAATTCACATGAAAGCAGTCCTTGGTCCACCCAGTCCAGTATTGCCTAATCTGATCGTCATCTGTTAGCGGCTCTTTGATGGGGGTCTCTCCTAGCCCTTCTACATGAGATACTTTGTCTGAAGATGCTGTGGATTGGATTGAACACGGGACCTTTAACATGCAGAGCATGTGCTTTACCACTGAACTATGCCTCTTCCCCTTTTCCCGGTCAGGTGCGAATCTCCAGCTAGAAGGCTTTCTGTCCACCACTCAGTGAATCAGTCTCCCCTCCCTTATGTTCCTCACCAAGTTCCATGTGTTCCCCAACATCTCACACATCTGATGCGTTGACCCTCCTCCGGTGGTTCTTCCCACCTTTGCATCAGCTGAACTCACTGCCAGTTTTGAATGTCGTTATATCTTGGTTGCACAAGTTCACAGGGAGCTATTCCTGTGCTGAGATGATTGTGTAGAGGAGGTTAATGGTAGGGAAATCATGCAGATGTGATCCTGGATTAACCTGCCAGTTTATGATTAGCACTCAGAAAGATCTGTGAGAGGCCTACTGTGCTACATGATGATGTATGAAGCTAATGCCTCTGCTGGAAGAATGGCAGGGAGGGTAGACCCCTGTCGGGAGTGCCCTTGCTGCCTTCTGAAATCCTCAAGTAGCCAGAATCAACATGCAGACGATAGGGCTCTTTTCCAAGGCTTTACTTCCATTCAACCCAATGACGCTTACAGATGCTAATTGCCTGAGCCTAATGAGGGAAACTTAAGAGAGCTGTCTACTTGGGGTTCTAGCCTTAGTGAATCAGTTGATCTCCATTTGGAGGGAAAAGGTGGGAAGCCTCTGAACTTAAGGGCTAGGAGGCGAAAGTCCACCCCTTTCCCATGAGGCATCGGGGCGCAGCTGTTGACATCACACCAAGTGGGCTGAGCGCCTCCTCTCGGCGCCCTCCATCTCCCGCTTGTCCCTGCACCAGCACCTTGCATCCCAAAGCTCCAGTTGTCCCTCCCCCTGCCTGCCAGGGTCGCTACTACTCTCAGGAATGTGAGCAGGGAGGGGCTCTCCCTCCAGCGGCGCCTCTGAACAGCATGCGGGTTCCTCTCCCACGGTTTCTATCTCTTCCTCAGAATCAGAACTGCTTTGGGGCTCTATGGGCTCCAATCCAACCCTGACAGCCCCTGGTCGAGGTTATCCATTTTTTTTTGTCCCTGTCGCTCTGGTGCATACAACACAAGGCCGATGGAGCAGAGTGCACCTAACCCCCTCATCCAGAATGCGACAAGGAGATGGTCCCTTGATGCTAAGAGCCTGTATGATGAACTGCAGAGTTAGGGAACCTGGTTATTTGGACTCCAACACCCATAATCCTTGACCATTGGCCATGCTGGCTGGGCCTCATGGGCCATGTAGTCTAAAACATCTGGAGGGGACCAGGTTGCTGACCCCTGCTCTAATGCTGGACCAGGAGACCCTGGTGTTATTTGGAAACTTATCAGAGGCAGCTCAATGAGAAGATCAGTACTGGCAGACAAGATACCCTGACAGGCAGCTTGATGTCTATTGATAGATGATTGGTTGTATACATGTGGAGATGGTTGGGGGGTTTTTTTAGTAATTGCCTCTGATTCTTCTTTAGCATTAAGCTTTATAACTGTAACTCTGGTAGGGAAAGGAGAAGGTTAAAGGTGCGTGCAGTCTGGCTTATCCAAACATCCTCGCAGCAAACATTTGGCAGATTCAGAGGGGAGCGAGGGGAGAATCCATGCTGAAGATGTGGAGGGTGGGTGGCATTTGGGTGGAGGAGGATGGACTTTGGGGTTAGGGGGCTGCTAGTAAGCACACAGAAATGCAGTCTGGGGGCTTTTTTGAATGCTTTCTTTTAAAAAAATATAAAGTTACAAGGTTGAAATGCCTCTCCTAAGGCTTTGCTACTGGCAGTAAGGGCTTGAAGCTAAAATATGCTGGTGCGTTTTGCAATTTTGGCCCCACCCCTTTTGCCTTCGGCCATGGCCACCAAAGGAATGTGGGCCCTGAGAGCTTCTCTGAAATTGAATTTGGCCCTTGGGCTGAAAGAGGTTCACCACCCCTGAGTTATTTCTTGAATTGAAAAGCGCCTTTCTTTCGAGTGACCCCAGGGGTCCAGCAATGGGGCTTCTTGTGTGTGTTATTCTTGCCATCATGGTCACCCTCTGGTGCCACCTCTTATGTGACCAAGATGAGCGATTCAAGAAGAATGAGTGACTGTCCAGTTCAGTGTCGAATCACATAGGCAGCAGAGTCGCGGGGAGGGGAGAATGTTGCCAGTTGCTGCTTCTCATGTCGCAGGGCAGCATGGCCGAGAAAAGCTGCACCAGCTGAAATCTTGAAAGGTTTAAGAGGCTTAACTCTACAAGAGATGCTGGTTCCCCTCATCCAGGGGACACGGAAATGCGACTAGCAGAGAAAGTCATTCCCTCATCGCCGGGAGGCGAAAGGAACTGTATGCTGCCTCGAACTCTCCGTCAGGTCTGACTCCCAATTGATTGGCAGCTGAGCGGTTTTGTTACAAGCCCTAATGAGCTGGAGCTCGTACCAGTTTTCGCCTCCCACTGTGTTCAATTGAACATCTTGTTTCCTCAGAGGCATTAACGCTCAGGACGCAGCCAAGCTTAGAGGCAGTGGCGGCTGCCATGGCTTCCACGGATAAAGACGAAAGGGAGTTGGGCCAAGGGGGCCAAAGAGACAGCGGAGGATTAACAAACAACGTCGTGTTAGCCAGGCTTGAACCAACTCTGTCCAGGTTCCATTTTCTTAGAACAACATATGCAGGTGAATTAGGACGTTCGCTTTTTCGATTACACAACCAGTGCCAGCTCAAGGTTTTGGAGGGTGCTTGGGCAAGGCACCCTTTACGGGTCTCCTCCCTCAGTGAGTCTTCCTTCTTCTCACCACCATTGTCACCAGCTGCTATTGCTCACCCTCCTCTTTCTCCTCTTTGCTGCCACTTGCTTGCTTGGCAGGCAGAGAGCCAGGGAGCAAGCAGGCCCTGGCATCTCCTGCTCCCCCTCCTCACCACCACCATTGTCTGGGCCAGATAAAGAGACAGGTCGCAGTAGTGAACAAGCAGGTTGCAGTAGTGAAGTGGAGGAGCAGGTCCAGCGGACTCTTGTCAGTGGGCCCCTGCTGACATGTGGGCTCTTGGCAGGTGCCCAAACATGCCCACCCTTGATGCCAGCCCTGCATACAACACTTCTTCAGATGAATGCACAAGAACCAGGCCTCATTCACATGCCCATGTTCGGGATGCTCTGTCATGTAAAATCCCTTTGCACTCATCAATCTCCTCCCCAAGGGAGATTCGCCAAGCCCCCTCTCTTTCTATTTTCTGCATATTCTAAAAAACCTTCCCATTTTGGAAACCTTTTATAACTGATGGGGGGGGGTTGTTGTCGCTGCTGCTGCTGCTGCATTTCTATTTTGAAGTGCAGTTCTTTTTACTGCATTGTTTATTCTCATGGAAGGTTTCATTGGTTTTTAAAGTTGTATTTATGCTATTTGAATTGCATTGTGAACTGCTTCGGGAAGGATTTTTTTGACATGAAAAGTGGGGCATAAATATGCAAAGAAAGACAATTATTTATTTCTTTGTGTATCTGTTATGTATGAATTATATTTTTAATCTGCCCGATAACCGGTGTTCTCTGAACAGATGGCTAACAGCTAAAAGAGTAAAGTGCCATACAAACGTTAAGAATATAAAACACAATACAGATCAGTAAAAGAATACAGTACAATTATACAATGCACAAATCATTCTGTTTGTTTGCCCTTGACACATGTACACTTGAGGGGAGTTTAGACAACTCCTTCTCACCGGGCATTGAAAGCATGCATGATGGGCATTGTGAAGCCATGCATGCTAGCCACACACACACGCGCACACACACACACTGCAGCTGCACATATTTCTTCCATCCAAGTGTTCCAGTGGCATGTGGGCCCTACACATGCATTGATGTAGGCATGTAGAGCTCTGCCAGCTAAGAGGGGCACTAATTGAGCCAGGGTCCCCTTCTCACTGGGGATCTCTCAGTGCATACACCAGTATATGTGTAGGACCCCTTCTGATGTGTTCTGAATACCCAGAAGATGTGCACATCAGCAGTGAGATGCAGGGCTAGCCTATGCAGCTTTGTGATTCCCTCACACATTCTTTCAATGCATGGCGAGAGTCTTCCAAACCCCTCTTCGAAGACTGGCCGCTGAATACGTGATCCGACCACTGAAAAGCATGGCATTTTAGGTGAGAGTGGGAGGACATATGAAGCCTCTGTCTGTGGCGTTCTACCTGTGATGGTGCATTCATGCTTGCAAATCATCACTTGATGTTGCAGTCATCAAGTGTTGACTATGTGTGCACGTGGACCAGGCATTGGTAGCAATACAGGTAGGAATGTATAGATAACTCTCCATTCCTTGCAAATTGTTGTTGGTCTCATCAAAGCTTTTCTTTCTTTCTTTCTTTCTTTCTTTCTTTCTTTCTTTCTTTCTTTCCTCCAAAGAAGGATCACCCAATTTGTCTTTTATTTGGTGGCAACCCCAGTCCCAAGTCTTAGACGTTTCATCCACTGCATGGAGGCTTTCTTCTCCAGTGCATGTAGGGCTAGAGGGAAGCCCACACCACAGCTGGATTGGCAAGATGCATGAATATTTCCTACAGCTCCAGTGCTGGAAGCCTCACTCAGTTTGTGCCCATTATCCAGCTCCCAGTTATTCCAGCCAAGGTGGCCCATCCTTCCCTTAACCATCATGACTGGGCTACTGAGCAACCATCTTGTCCTGAGGGGAGAAGACTGAATACACTGAGAACCTGACAGAAGAGAGAAGAATGAAGGAGAGGAGAGGAGAACAGAGCCGTCAAACTGCAGGGAAGATGGAGAAGAACACTGAAAGTGCACAACTGAGAGCAAAGTAGGGATGTCAGAGAAATCTGCAATAGAACCAAAAAAATTGGATTTTTATGAATCTGACCCACAGATTTTGCAGCAGACTGGCGTTTCCCCTGTTAGGAAGATTCCACAGACCTGCAGACTGTTTTTCTAACCTTCAGGAATTTTGCATAGATTTCCTCATAGACAAATACGCAAACATTTTTTTAAATCCTGGCCAAAAATGTGCATTTCCCCCATTGGCTAAAATGTGAAAATGCATATTTATTTATTTATTATTATTTATTTATTAAATTTATTAATCGCCCATCTGACTGGTCACCCAGCCACTCTGGGCGATGTTTATATATTTAGAGGGAATTTGCGCATTAATTTGCACAAATTCGGGGGGGGGAGTCCAATTCCATCGATGGGCAGATGACAGAAAGAAGGGTGCCTGACAATCCACAAAACACAGATGGAACAGACTACACAGCCCGTACATCCCTGGCTCTGAGGGCCTGTCTTCATTCGGATGCCAGTCTCAAGACAAAGAGAAAAAGGTTAATCTTAGCGAAGCCCTCCTCATTCTCAAAAACACTTCACTCTTCCTACATGCCACTGGACTGTGCATGGATAAATTAGAGAGGAATTCCCCTCTTCTCTTCCTTTTGATGCCATCTTTGTTGGTTTTTTGGTCATGGAAGGCATAGCAGGGGGGTTGAGCCTCAGCTCCGCAGGCCCCCTGGGGGACAAATCTGGCCTGCCTGGATTCCCCAAATAGCCTAGTGACTCCAATGAGGCTGGATTCTTAGAATCCAGCCCCCCAGAGTCTGTGGCGGAACAGACCACTCACCTCCGCCTCCCCGCAGGATCCATCCAGGTTGGATTCCTGTCCACATCGAACCTGCGGAGCCAGCTGCCAGCTCCGCAGGGCTGGAGAAAGTCGATACGGCCAGCAGCCATTGCCGTGCCGTATCTCTGTCTAAGTCAGTCCCCTGGATGCAAATGGCGTAGTGGGCGCCATTTGCGGCTGTAAAGCTGGTCGATTGGCCTACATGCAGCATTTGCAGCTGCATTTAGGCTAATCGACCAGGTTTACAGCCACAAATGGTGTCCGCCATTTGTGGCCCTGTTTTTGGCCGTGATAGGCTACGCAAATATTTGTGTAGCCTATCGCATGAACAGGGACGCAAATGGCATGGGGTGAACCATGGCAGGAGCTGTGCCTAGGGACACTCAGACAGGTGTAGGCATGCCCAGTGAGCTGGTAAGTTTGCTTGAAGGCTTAACTCTATCAAACAAATGGCTATTCCAACACTGGGGAGGGGTGTATTTCCCTTCATTTAACCTTTGATGTTTTTACTCTTTCATTGTTGTGTTTTCATCTCCTGCTCCTAACAGATTTGATTAACTTATTCAAGGCTTCAGTGTTTTAACACAAGAGCTTAGAGGAATTATCATAACCAGTCCTGAGTGACAGTAAATTAATCCATCAGCTCAAAACCATCTCCTCTAGACAATTAAGAGAAAGCAAAATTAAACTAATAGTTCTAATCTTTCCATTTCCGTACACTTGTCTGCCAGCTGACTTTTAAGGAAGGAAAATTTAAAAAAAAGTTGGAGACTTGTCTCAGAAGGTTGACAGTCTGAATATGAAGTCCTGTTTGCCATAGAGGTGAGAGACTCGTTCTTGACACATACTCCATGGATTTTGAAGCAGCGGGTCTCTGAGATGAAGAGGTTTTTCTCCTGTTCAGCACTGTGTAACCTTCAGGGGGATCAGCAATTAGTTCATGGGGAGAGTGACAAAAATAGTATAGCCAGTCATGCCGCACAGGCAGGACTGTGCAGTAGGTTCCTTGGTGCACTGAGCGACCGGAGGCACCAAGATGGTGAAGAGGAATTCCTTCATCCTGCCACTCAGGACTTTGGACCCAGGGGCATGCAAAGTAACCCCTTCGGGGCTTGCCTGGCTCATATACGCCTAATTCTGGGGTATCAGGCGGTCTGAAAGACTGCATTCTCCCAAATGAACCTGCTCAGGTTTTATAAGATCTTCCGGAGAGCCCCCGCCCCACTTGGTCCCACTGACCTCAGAGGCACTTTTGATAAGGAAGCAAAGGAGGGACTTCTCGAAGGCTGCCCCCACACTCTGAAACTCCCTGTCAAAGGAGGCTAGATTGGCCCCCTGCCTGTGTTTAGGGATGTGTAAACTCACCTGAGTCCACCCCATGACCCGCTCGCTGGATGCCCACCCACTGCCCACCCCTGCTAGCATTGAGACTGCCCACCCCTGCAAGCGCCAGACTCCAGCCAAGGCTTTGTGCTTTGCACGGCCAAGGGCTTGATTGCTGAGTCCCAGGCATGGCCAGCCCCCAGCACTCTCACCCTGGCCTACTCTAGAGGAGGCCAGGGCAAGTGTGCTGTGGTGCCACTGTCGCCGTTCTTCCTCACGCTGGCTGTCAAGGGCTGGGCGCGGGGAAGAAGGGCTTCAGTGTGGCCAGGGCTAACATAGCTGAGATGGGGGGGGGGGAGGATTGTTCCAGTCTCCCCATCCCATCGCAGGCCAGCTATGCAGGGGCAGCATCTTGACAGGAGGGGGAAAGTGAGAGGGGCTTCCCTCTCGCCTTCTTTCTCCCATTAAGCCACTACCTTCGCATAGCTGGGATGACGGGAGGGGAGAGGATCATTCCTGTCTCTCCCTCCCATCCCAGGCCAGCTATGCAGGGGTAGAGGCTTGAAGAGAGTAGAGCAGTGGGAGGGGCTTTCCTCTCATCTCCCTCCTCCCATCAAGCTGCTGCCTTCACGGGAGATGGGAGGGGAGGGGGAGAAAGGAGCACTTCCCCTAGCTGTGCACCCGCAGCAACTTTTTTTTTTCTTTTAATTAAACCTTGCACACAATGGCCAGCTAGAAATTGCCGGACATTGTGCGCTAGATTTAATTTATGGAAAATAGGAAGTTGCCACTTGCGACTTGGCTGTGGGTTCTTGTGGGAGGGGCTGTAAGTCCCAGCAGCTTGGCGGGTGGGGATGGGTCTCGGTGAGCTGAGTCCAGGGAGCCGAACAGGGGGGAGACCGTTGGACTCCACCCCCAATGTCAGGGTTGCCTCTGAGCATACAGAGTGTCAGAGTAGCTCAGATTCTGGGGAAGAGCTGCAACACATGGGGGAAGAACTTTCCCAGGCTTCAGAGGCACAGCTGCATGGAAAGCCCCCCCCCTCCTGTTCACACATCCCTGGGAGTGATAGCGAACAGGGGGCGGCGAGGGAAGAACGGTCTGAACTCTTAGACGCAAGATGCAGGCACAAGCAGGAAGTCGCAGGGGCTGAACTTTGGCACTCTGCCCAATTGGCTCAGCGTCAACAGCTGCGCCTGGAAGTGTCACAGGAGAGGGGGAGATCTTCCCCTCCCACCCCATAAGTTAACAGAGCTTGCTGCCTTTTTCCCAAATGGAGATCAACTTTTGTAGTTTCCCTTTGAACTCCCTGAAGGCTGTTTCTTTTGTAGTCTGTGAGTCTCTAGCAATTTGCATCTGTATGCCTCATTAGGGTAAATGGAAGTAAAGCCTTGGAAATGCAGCCTCTGGTCTGAGTGTTGATTTGGCTCTTGGAGTTCTCAGCCGGGCAAAAAGAGAATCCTGACAGCCTGGATGGATGCTCACGACATCCTTATCTGTTTTGTCCTTCTGCTGGCAGGCTGGCAGGGTTCCACCTTATGACCTGGACCCCCTGAGCAACCCCTTAAAGATCTCGTGCCTCCGTAAGAGTCCCACCTTCCTTCTTTTAATCCTCTCTTTCCCAATAACATAGTGTAGACGTGGGGTGATTGACACACTAGACACAGGGTTTAAGACACAGAGAGCCAGTGTGGTGTAGTGGCAAGAGTGTTGAACTAGGAGCCGGGAGATCTGGGTTCTAGTCCCCACTCGGCCATGGAAGCTCACTGGGTGACTTTGGGCCAGTCACAGACTCTCAGCCCAACCCACCTCACAGGGTTGTTGTTGTGAGGATAAAATGGAGAGGAGGAGGATAATGTAAGCCGCCTTGGGTTCCTTGCAAGGGAAAAAAGGCGGGGTATAAATGCAATAAATAATAAATAATAAATAATTTAACCACAACAGTTTACCAGTAGATTTAAAGCAAACAAATTACAACTAAAGGTATTTGCACAACAGAGCTGAGTGATACAAAAGGCATTAAGAGAAAATAAAAGTTGCAGAACACAAGTTCCTTTGCCCTAGCTGTCCTTAGTCTTCTCGAAGCTGCTTCTTCCTGCTCCCTCTTCAGCCCCTGGTCTCCCCGACTCTGCTCTTACTGGTTCTCTCATTCTCTTTTTATATCCTCTTCCCTCAAAACTGAAATTACTGTTTCAGACCTGAAGAAATGAAACTTAACTGGGGAAATGAAAATGAAATTTAACTGGGGAAATGAAACTACTCCTCTCAAGGATAGCCCTTCTCAACAGAAAAACCCAGGCCTCTAAGCCTGACCCTTTTTCTCTTTGCCTCTGTAGGCCTCACATTTTCACACAGTAAAGGACGTTCTTATTCAGACAGGCCTTTGACATGCTAACTGGCCTATTGCTGAAGAGATGGGTTTGGTGCTGCCTGTGTCTTCTACGGTTGTGTTTTTAATTGTGCTTTTAATGTATTGGTTATAATTACAATTTTGTTTCATTCTTGGTCTTATTATTGTTAGTTGCCTTGCATGTCATTTCTTGGGTGGAAAGGTGAAAATACATACATACATACATGTAGGGGCTCCTGGGGATAGTGAATCAGGAGGGTCTCTCTCAACACTAGGGATGAGTGAATGAGTAATGTTCAAGATTGCTAGGACTCTATGAATGTCACCCCGCTGCTCGTCTCATATCTGGTTCCTGTTCATTTTTGTGATTGTTGTTCACTCTGTGTGAACAGGAAGATGATGCAAATCGAGCAGCAATCGAATGTAAACTTCCCATAAATTTCCTAATTTGCACATCTTTGAGTCTGCAGGGGGAAATTTGTGTAAATTGGGAAATTTGCATAAAATTGAACTGAGAAAGTTGCCCAAATTGAATGCGAGCATACATCTGGCAATTTGGGCATATTTGGGCATATTTGGGGTGGACATGTGCTCATACACATGATCGCGTTTGGGGCTTCGAACAAGGCATGCTCACATATTTTGTGAGCCAAAACTAAATTCTCACACATCCCTACTAAACACCTGAAAAGATGTGCCCTGGGATCAATGTGCCCTTATGTCAAACAATCAAAATACACTGCTTCCTTCTGAGTCAAGACCAGGTTAAGTTTACCCTTGAACAGGCAAGAGAGAAGGCTGAAAGGACAGGGGGGATGCCTTAGACTAGGGGTGCAGAAAGTCTTTCAGCCCAAGGGCCAAATTCCATTTCAGAGAAGTTCTCAGGGGCCTCATTTCAGTAGTGGGCAGGGCCAGAGGCAAAGGGGCAAGGCCAAAATTACAAAAAAAGAAACAAAAAAACAGCGTATTTTACCTTAAAGCTCTTACTGACAGTAACTAAGTCTTAAGAGAGCCATTTTGACTTTTTGGAATAGGGAAAAACCCCTGCATAGAAGCTGGAAAGTCACCAAATGATTGGTGGTCAGGGGAAAGGAGCTGGGGCCAGGAAGAGAAGGGGTGTGGCTTTCTGAGGACTCCCGGGGAGCCAGATTGGGACCCAGGAGGGCCAAAGGTTGTGCACCCTGGCCTTAGACAGTTCGCTCTTGCATCTTTCCTAGCATTTGTGGCAGATCAACTTTTCTGTTGAAGGTTAATAACACTATGGTGCTAGTTAACCCAATTATAAGTAGGGATGTACGGACTGTGTAAAATCCGCCCCATCAGTGTTTGTCGGATTGTGAGGCGCCTTTCATTCCATCATCTGCCCACAGACGAACGCGATTTTTTTTTCATCATGTGGAAAAATATGGAAATAATTGCATAAATATTTACATAAGTATTTACATAAATAATCAGTACGTAACATTCAGTGTATTGTCCCGCATTCCATTTAACATTTCCTCAGCAGAAACGTACATATTTTTCTACAGATTTATATGCGTAGATTTCGGGAAAGTAAAAAAATCATCTGAAAGTCCACAGACTCCAGACGGCCTGAGGGAGGCTCTCCGCAGTAGATTCCTCAGGTCGGATTCTTAGAAATCCGAGCTCGTTTTAATCCGTCTCAAATTTCTCCAGATCCCTAATGAGAAGTGGCTCTCCTCTTTCTTCTGTGTGTGCAGGCAATGAAACCACATAGGAATCAGTAGTGAAAATCAGCAATAAGATCAGGGTTCAAATGTAAGTTACTGCCTCAGACTCCACACACGCACGCACACGCTGCCTTCTCAACGACAAAGCTTTTAACAAGACTGCTGAAGAATGGTGGATGCTTCCAGGTGAAGCTTTTATCATGCCATTCACAGAATTTTACAGGGGGCCTGGACAATGCTGTCTTCCACTCGTAACTAGGGATGTGCGAACCCACACATGTGTGGGTTCTCCTGACACCCGCTAAGCCCCTGCACCCCTCGCCGGTCCCTGGACTGCATTCAAGCCCCTACCACGCTCAGTGAGCAGCCTGCACTCACCCTGGCAGGCTCATCAAGCTTTACGTTGCCATTCTTTGAAAAATAAAATGGCGCTCACAAAATGCGCATATTTGCATATGCGCAAAATGCACATTTTTCAAAATGCATGTTTTCGTATACACAAATATGTGCATTCGTGAACATGCCCATTCTTATGCTTATGCAAAGAGGTGTATTTTTGTGATTGCCATTTTATTTTTCAAAAAATGATGACCGCGGGGCTCGACAAGGCCACCAGGGTGAGCGTGGGCCACTTGCCGAGTGCAGGCAGGGGGCGAGCGGGGCCAGGGGCTCGGCGAGCATGGCTCAGGGGCGCAGATGGGAGGGTTCCACCAGATTCCCAGACAGAATCAGGTGCCTGCACCATCCCTACTCATAACCCTCCCGCATTTTCCCACTGCTGCTTCTGTCTTTTTCCTTACTGCAGAAAAGCTGTTAAGGACAAAGGGATGGAATTACTGCTTCATGCCTTCTGCTTATTAGAGCTAGGAAAGCACCCTCTACCTTGAAGCTCCTAGGGGGTGTGGCGGGAGGAGCCATTTCAGCCAGTACTGAAACATCATTTCTCCTCTGTGGGTACTAACTTGTAAAATGGGCCCCCTTCCACCTCCCCTGCCCCACAAAAAGGCTTGTCTGTTTTGAAAAAATGAAGTATCTGTGTCCTTTAGCATCGTTGATCTCCCTTTAAGCTCCTTTTGCTCTGGGCTGCCTATTTATAGCCAGGCATGGCAGCATAGCGTGGCTGTATTTTAATTGTACACAAGTAACAAGTGTTCTTTGTTATGTATTTTTATGTATTCAATGTATATATAACATCCTTCAGATATGCTTCCAGGGCAGTTTACACAACATAATCAAAAAAATGACAATATAAAAAATATAATCCAAGGAAAACCGCAGAACAGCAGCAGCAGCTACAAATAGATTGACTTTAAATGCCTGAGGGAATAAAACTGTATTTGCCTGGTTCCTTACACACTGTTCCCTGAGCCACAATCTCGTATCAGTTCTTCTCTAAGCTCTGGAGACCAGTTTGAGGAACAGATTGCCTTAGTGGGAACCTGCTGGGGGCTGAATGACAGGAGTGAGCAATGTCCAGAGTGGGTGTGGCCAGTGCTGGCAGTGGGTGTGGCCAACCCATACTCACACACATAAACTTGTGTACACCATTCATATCTAACACAAACATTTACTTTTACACACACACGCACAAAGATCCCTTCACCTGCTCTGAAATTACAATTGGGAAAAGCCTTCCATTTGCTTCAGTGAAAGGCCTTTTCCAAGTCTCAGCGTGCCAGTGGAAATTTGGGGAAGGGATTGCTGAGGAAGATAAATTAACCCTCAGTTCCTCAGTTGTGACCCCCCTCACCCCACCCACAACACAAGGGATGATTGGGGGGGTCACAGCATGTAGGGAGGGGGTCTTTCTTTATTTATTCCATTTCTTTACAACCTAATAGCTGAAGCTTTCTGGGTGGCTCACAACAATGAAAACCATAAAACATAACATGATAAAACACAATATAAAAATGTAAATGTTTAAAACTGCAGTATAAAATAGAAATAAAAAGCCAAAATCAAACCTAGCAGCAATGCAAAATACCGTAAATGATTTACAACAGAAACTGAAAGACTAAAACGCCTGGGAAAATATGAAGATGTTCACTTGGCACTGAAAAGAGCACAACATAGGCTGCAGGTGAGCCTCTACAGGAAGCTCGTTCCACAATCGGGGTGCCACAACAGAAAAGGCCCTCTTCTTGGTAGCCACCCACCTCACTTCCATTGGTGCGGGTGCCTGGAGAAGGACCGCTGAAGATGCTCTCAGGGTCTGGCCAGATATATATGGGAGGAGATGGTCCTTCACGCAACCTGGCCCTAAGCTGTTTAGGACTTTGAATATTAATAGAGAGCCAGTGTGGTGTAGTGGCAAGAGTGTTGGACTGGGAGCCGGGAGATCCAGGTTCTAGTCCCCACACTGCCATGGAAGCTCACTGGGTGACTTTGGGCCAGTCACAGACTCTCAGCCCAACCCACCTCACAGGGTTATTGTTGTGAGGATAAATTGGAGAGGAGGAGGATAATGTAAGCCGCCTTGGGTTCCTTGCAAGAGGAAAAAAGGCGGGATATAAATGCAATTAATTAATTAATTAATTAATTAATACCAGCACTTTGAATCAGGCCTGGAAATGGACTGGCAACCAGTGCATATGGAAAAGTACTGGCATAATATGATCCCGTTGGCCAGTCCCGGCTAACAATCTTGCTGCCCTGTTCTGGACCAGCTGAAGTTTCCAGGCCATTTTCAAAGGTAGCTCCACACATAACGCACTGCAGTAATCCAGACGAGAGATTACCAGAGCATGGGTACCTGTAGCTAGGTTAGCTCTGACCAGATAAGAACATAGTTGGTATACCAGCCTAAGCTGATAAAAGATGCTCTGTGCCACCAAGTCCACCTGTGCCTCGAGTGACAGTTCTGGGTCCAGGAGCACCCCCAAACTATGCAGCTGATCCTTTACGAGCAGTGCAACCCCCTCCGGGACAGGTTGACCATCACTTAGCCAAGGAGCTGAACCACCCGCTAAGAGTACCTCCGTCTTGTCTGGATTGAGTCTCAGTTTATTGGCCCTCATCCAGCCCATTACTGTGCCCAGGCACTGATTCAGAACTGCCACTGCATCTTGCCCAGGAAGGGGATGTTGATCATTCTCCTATACTTGTTAACATCATCTTCCTTCCCCAGCTGCAAGCCGCATCCCAAATTACCTTCCCCCGCACAGCAGTTAGCTTCAGAAAATCTTTCCACTGAAGCCAATGGAAGGCTTTTTTTTCAACTGGTGTGTTGGAGGGGCAAGGGAGGAGGAGATGCAGCATGTCCATAAAGTAAAGGTGTCCCCAACCAGTCGTGTCCGACTCTAGGGTGTGGTGCTCATCCCCGTTTCTAAGCCGAAGAGCCAGCGCTGTCCGAAGATGCTTCCGTGGTCATGTGGCCGGCATGACTGAACACCGAGGTGCACGCAACGCTGTTACCTTTCCCGCCAAAGCGGTACCTATTTATCTACTTGCAATTCCTTGCTTTCGAACTGCTAGGTTGGCAGGAGCTGGGACTGAAGACGGGAGCTCACTCCGTCACGTGGCACTCGGGTCTCGAACTGCTGCCCTGCCGACCTTCCAGTCTGCAGTTCAGCATCTTAACCACTAAGCCACCGCAGCATGTCCATACTGGAGACCATAGACCAGTGGAGGCTGGTGGCTTCGATTTCAGTGGGGCTGTTAATCCATTCAGGTTTTCAGTCAGAACCAGCCAGAACTCTAAAGACACTATCCCCAAAATAGGTCCAACACCTTGGATAGCTCCCTTAGAGTTCTGGCTGGTTCTGACTGAAGCCCAGAATGGATTTACAGCCCCACCAAAATCAGAGCCACCAGTCTCCGCTGCCATAGACCTAACATCTGCTTGCTGATGTTTTGAGGCCTGTAAAATCTGATTAGTAGCCCTGGCTCCCGGTGCCCCTTGGATCCAGGGCTTGTGCAAAGCCTTTTGCTTCCTGAAGTAGAGCACAAAATGATGCCCCCTCTTCCAAGTATAAATGGATGTGCAAGCACTGAAGGTGTGGCAGATTTTGCCTCCCACCCCCAACACCATCACTCCTCTTAGGCCAATCTGTCAAGCTCCCCCCACCTTTTTTTCCTTTCTATGCTTGCCCTTGAAAAACAAATAGAAAAGAGGTGCTACTATTCTAGCTTTAGACACCCCACGTTTCGATGTTGGAAAACTCTCCTTAGACATATTGCTTCAGCTCTCCACTTGCCTAGGGGCAGTCTATTCCTTAGTATCAGGAGGAATCTCTTCTACATGTACATTGATTCCTCCTATTCAGTGTTTAGCTCTTATTAGATCACAAGCTCTGAAGTGTCACATTGTCTATAATATTAGCTCCAATATCAAAAGTGACAGGAGGGACAATTTAGCAATACATGTTTAATTGGGCAATAAATTATGGTTTGCAACTCTGGTGGCCACGGCATCTGATTGCCCATAGACATAAATCCTATTGTTTATCCGATCCCTCTAAAGTTCAAAGCAGATCCTTGTAAGGATGACCATGCAGTTTTCTATGTTTCAAGACTTGCATCAAGCCCTACAGTTTTCCAAAGAGGTGGGTATCCCACACAATCACCCTTCTGTTGAGGAGGTCACTTCGACAGCCCTGAAGGAATGGTGCTTTCTATGCATGCAGATTTCTCTTTTTAAAACAACAAATGTATCAATCAGTTGTAACCTCCTTTTCAATAGTATGTCAGAGACCCACTTTCTACTACATTCATGGGACTTTTAAGTAATAGTCAGACAGACTGCAATGTAATAGTCAGATTATGTCTCTGAAAACCAGACTGTGGGGACAAACGATCAGGGAGCCCAGTTGCTTTCAAGCCACGCTTGCCAGCTTTCCAGGGGCTCTGGTGGAAAGAGAACGAAACTGGAACCTCAGTCTGATCTAGCAGGGCTGTTCTTATTTGTTTGCATCTATTTGTTTCTCTCTGATTGGTGAGCCTTTTGCTCACTTCAGCCGATCAGGAGCTAATTGCCTTCAAAGAAGCTTCATTCCAGTTGCTCAAAGTGAGCATAAGTCCCACCAATCAAGGAGAAAAAAATAAGCACTTGTTTTCTACAAAAAAAAGTGTTTCTTTTCTACAAGATAGAAAAGGAAGTTTGCCGGTTGAAAAGCCATTATACTTTCTAGCTTGAAGGGATCAATGTGAATACAATTGCTGTTCACAAATCCATGACCATGGAAGACCCTAACTCAGTTGTTCAAGCATCCATCAAATTAAATTACATCACTACCGAAGTAAATTTAGGTTAAATTTTGTGGAAAATATTCTCAGCTGTTAAGAATCATTGGAGACTGGACTGGAGGACTGGACTGTGGGAATTCCTTCTCTGAAGGATTGGATGATACACTGTTAATTTTTTCAGCCCCACACCTTTTATACATTTCCTCTTCAACTGAACGAAGTTATATATTGGTTTGTCCCTCCATCCCAAGCAGCTCAGCAAAATAATATTTTTTTAAAAAATGTGATACAAGTTAAAGGGATCTCTAGTCAAGCAGTAATAGAACTGAAACTCCCATGGTCAAGCTGGTAGATAACCTGCACCAAGGGATGAACGTAAGGGTGTAACCCTGTTAATACCCCTGGACCTCTCAGCAGCTTTCAATACTATTAACTAGGGATGGCCAGTGTGGTGTAGTGGCGAGAGTGCTGGACTGGGAGCTGGGAGATCCGGGTTCTAGTCCTCACTCAGCCATGGAAGCTCACTGGGTGACTTTGGGCCAGTTACAAACTCTCAGCCCAACCTACCTCCCAGGGTTGTTGTTGTGAGGATAAAATGGAGAGGAGGAGGATTATGTATGCCACCTTGAGTTCCTTGGAGGGAAAAAAAAGGCAGGATATAAATGTAATAATAAATAAATAAATGAATGAATGAATGAATGAATAAATAAATAAATAAATAAATGGCAGAGAAATCCACTACAGATTCAAATCAGGCCAGATTCTCAAGTATCCGATCTGCAAAATCTGTAGCAGACAGACCCCATTCATCTCCGGGCCTGTCGAATTTCCTGCTGGGCGGCTCTCCTCCATTCTAAATGGTGGTGAGGAGAGAGCGCTGGGGTGATGCTGAGGCCCATCCTTCCCACGCCAGCTGTTAAAGAAGTCCTTGAAAGCTGGCAGAAGCAGGATGCGTCCCAGCACAGCTAGCCCCCAGTGTGCTCACCCTGGCCTCCTCTCGAGTAGGCCAGAATGAGAGCGCTGGGCTGCCACCGAAGCCCTTCCTCCCTGCACCAGCTGTCAAGGGCCTCCTTAACAGCAGGCGCAGGGAAGAACAGTCCCAGCACAACCAGCCCCCATGGAGGAGAGCCACCCCGCAAAATCCGACAGATGTGGTAAGGCTCCAGGGAAATTCGCAGGGCCCCAAGCAGCCCAGATTTCCCCACTGCAGACCCCCCCCAGACTGAAAGTCGTGTGGTTCGTACACCCCTACTATTACCCATTGTATCCTTCTGGGGCCCCTATCTGGGATGGTGCTGCTTTGCTTTGCCTCTCGTCTTTCTCAAAGAGAAGGCCCAAAAGGTGGTTCTGGGGGATCACTGCTTTTGCTTATATCAGTGGTGGGGAACCTCAGGTCTAAGGGCTACATTCAGCCCTCCAGGGTTCCCCAAATGGCAACACACTCTTCCCCTTGACTGCTGATCATTTGGTGGTTTCCAGCTTTTGCATGTTTTTTCCCCATTAAAAGAAAAATGCCTCTCCTAAAGCTTAGGTGCTGGCAGTAAGAGCTTCAAGTTAAACTATAATGGCATTTTGGTGTTTCCCCTCACCCTTTTGCCTTTGACCCCCCCTACCACTGGAATGCAGGACCTGAGAGCTTCTCCAAAATTTAATTTGGCCCTTGGGCCGAAAGCAGTTCCACCCCCTTTGCTCATGGCATGCCACAGGGTTCCATCTTGTCCTCCATGTTGTTTAACATCTTCATGAAACCGCCAGGAGAGGGCATCGGAGATGTGGCTGTCATCAATATGGAGTTGACGCCCATCTCTTTCTCTCTCCTTCCATTATCAAATGCCGCCATGTGTCCAATTTTACCAAAGACAGTCCTCTGTTTGCAAGGCTCTCGAGTCCAAGTCCAGTTTAAAGGTAATAAAAAAAAACCCCTAAGAAATGAGGCTTTGAAGTTGTCCATCAGCAGTTAGTTCCTGGACAGCAGGCTGAGAAGGCACACAGGTCACCTGGTCAAGGTCTTCCCTAGTACATTGACAGTCATTATTTCTGAATTTGCATCTCTACATATAAATCACCCCATGCAAATTGTATTGAAATCTGTGCCTTCTTTTGACCACTTTTTGGGTGATGTATAAGTGGCCACTGTATCCTGGAAAGAGGTGGCAAGTCTAAGCTTGAAAAAGTGGGGCCAAGCGAGAAGATGGCCAGTTACGGTGGCCAGATTGATTGATTATTTATTTATTTATTGCATTTATACCCCGCCTTTTTTCCTCTTGCAAGGAACCCAAGGCAGCTTACATTGTCCTCCTCCTCCTCTCCATTTTATCCTCACAACAACAACCCTGTGAGGTAGGTTGGGCTGAGAGTCTGTGACTGGCCCAAAGTCACCTAGTGAACTTCCATGGCCAAGAGGGGACTAGAACCCAGATCTCCCAGCTCCCAGTCCAGCACTCTCGCCACTACACCACACTGGCTCTCAGATTGTAAAGCAGCCTCCCCAGGCAGGAACGTATGTGTTGTCCCACCTCTTAGAAGACTGTTTCACTCCAGTATGCTCTTAGGTAAATACAGCCTCTTGTATAACATTTTAGCTGCTGCTGTTTTAACAATGTACTGTTTGTTTAGTTTGTAGTTTATTTTTAAAATGGTGAGCTGCCTCAGTAAGTACAGTTTCTGTGAAATGGTGGAATTAGGGACATACAAGAATTTCATTTCAGTTTGTCAAGCCTCAGAACTTGCCCCGTTCACAACCCCGAACACAAATGGGAGCACATTCCTCAGCCAAAGCATGCATATTCCTGACATTGTGATTGCATTCAAAGAATGTGCTGGTTAGAAAAATGTGCACTTTAGAAACGGGTTTGTTTCTGTTTGTTTTTCAAAATTCACATTTTCATCATTCAGTCAATGGAGAGAAAGCACACCTTTGGGTCTGTGCTTTAAGCTCTGGCGTGGGCTGGTCCATGAAGTCATGAAGAGTCGGAAGCGACTGAATGAATAAACAACAACAACAACCCAAATGGACATTTTTCGGGGGGGGGGGTAGGATAAAGCTTGCATTCAGGAATGAGGTGAACTGAGCTTTGAGGTGGAAATCAGAGACCTGCAATGAACTTGAATATTCCTAGCTGGGATATACATTACTGTCATCATCATCTAAATAAAATAAACAGCAGAGATCTGCAGAATGTAAGTGCAGAATAAGCTCAAGATGTCTCCTGGAAGGCTTTTCAGTATCAAGATGCCCCAATCCAGCTAGGAGCAGAGATACATACAAATAGACCTATATTCAGGTCCTTAGCAGGCTCAGGAACCATGGCCAGGTGCTGTACATGCAGTAGCCCAATCCAGGAACTGGGACCACACACCTGTAACACCTACCTGGGGATCGGCCTTTAGGGAGGGGCTACGGGGGGTCAGATTGGGTCCTCCCCACTCTCTCCCGCATTCCAGATGGATGACCAGCGCTGTTGCCAATTGTGTGACCTGATCTCAGAGCCTGAGATGCTGCACAGGTAGCTGGAATAGGGCTGATGGCTCTCTATGGTGTTGGTGGTGGTGGTGGTAGTGGCGGTGGTGGTGTTAATTCAGTGTATAACCTGCCTATATATAAATACTCTAGGCGGCATACAAAGTTAGAAACAATTTAACGAAAATCCAACAATAAAAACAACACAGCATATCGCACTTAACAAGGAGGAATAACAGTTCTGAAAAGGGAACGCCTGCTGGAATGATGGATGACAGAGTCTTTAAGGCCTGCTTAAAAACCTTCAAAGAGGACAGCGGGTGAATTTCAACTGGTGGGTCATCTCACAGCTGAGGGGCGGCCAAGGAAAAGGCCCTCTTGCGTGTGGCTGCCAGTCAGAGTCTCACGTTAGGCAGCTGCAGCAGGGAGCCCTCTAAGGACCTGAGGTGGCGGACTGGGATGTAGGGGAGGAGGCGGCGCTCCCTAAGGCACCTTGGGCCTAGAACATGTAAGGCCTCAAAGTTAAGAACCAGCACTTCATATTTTGCTCAGAAACAAATCAGCAGCCAGTGTAAAGGTTTTAAAACCGGTATAATATGGTCTCCATGGGGTGTCCCAGAGACCAACCTGGCTGCCATATTTTGTGCCAGTTGGAGTTTCTGAACCAGATATACAGGCAGCCCCAAGTACAGAGATTTACAGAAATCAAGCCTAGAGGTTACCAGTGTGCGCATCACTGTTACCAGGTCCACGTGTTCCAGGAATGGGCGTAGCCGGTGTATCAGCCAAAGCTGAAAAAAGGCACTTCTCACCATTGCCTCCACCTGGAGCCCAGGAGCAGGGCTGGGACAAGAAGCACCCCCAAGCTATGAACGTGCTCCTTCAGGGGGAGTGCAGCCCCATCCAGAACTGGTTGACATACCTCAGTACCTGAATTAGGACCCTTCACGATGAGCACTTCTGTCTTGCCTGGATTCAACTTCAGCTTGTTCTCCCTCATCCAGCCCATTACCAACTTCAGGCAGTCATTCAGAGGAGTCATACCTTCCTTGGATAAAGATGTTAAGGAGAAGTAGATTTGGGTGTCATCAGCATACTGATAACACCCAGCCCCAAATCTCCTGATGATCTTTCCCAGCAGTTTCATATAGAATCATAGAATCATAGGGTTGGAAGGGGCCTACAAGACCATTGAGTCCAACCCCCTGCTCAATGCAGGAATCTAAGTCAGAGCATCCCTGACAGATGGCTGTCCAGCCTCATCTTGAATGCCTCCAGTGTGGGAGAGCCCACCACCTCCCTAGGGAATTGGTTCCATTGTTGTATTGCTCTAATAGTCAGGAAGTTTTTCCTGATGTTCAGCCGGAATCTGGCTTCATGTCACTTGAGCCCATTACTCCGCGTCCTGCACTCTGGGATGATCCAGAAGAGATCTTGGCCTTCCTCTCTGTGACAACCTTTCAAGTCCTTGAAGAGTGCTATCCTATCTCCCCTCAGTCTTCTATTCTCAAGGCTAAATATGCCCAGTTCTGTCAATCTCTCCTCATAGGGCTTTGTTTCCAGTCTCCTGATCATCTTCATTGCCCTCCTCTGAACCTTTTCAATTGTCTGCATCCTAGGGATGGTGGAGAATTTCTCCACGAATCTCGGGAAGGCCGAATGCCAACGCATTTGGCCCCCCGAAATTGGTGGTGAAATTCTCCGCCACCCCCCCCCCCCGGGATGGGACTTACCTCCCTCGAATGTCCCTCTCGGCGGCAGGTCCTGGCGGCGGTTCGGCGGCAGTTCAGCGGGGGGGGCAGCAGCGGCCGGTATTCCGACCAGCTGCCACTGCCGCCATTACAAAATAAAGTAAAAAAAAATAAACACGTGATAGGCTACGTAACGATTTACGTAGCCTATCATGGCTAGATTTCCAAAGTCAGCCTTGATAGGCTACGTAAATCGTTATGTAGCCTATCACGGGTGACTTTGGGGAAACAAAAAAAGCGCGAACGCGAATGGCGGCGCCCATGGGCGCCGCCATTTGCATTCCTTATTAGGGCACGGATAGTCTACGTAAAGATTTACGTAGAGTATGGCGAAAATAAGGGCAACGCTATTTGCGTTGCCCTTATTTTCGCCGTAGTCTACATAAATCTTTACATAGACTACCTGGGACCAAATAAGGAACGCAAATGGCGGCGCCCATGGGCGGTGCCATTTGTGTATGCGCTTTTTTTTCCCCAAAGTCACCCGTGATAGGAAATTTGGAAATCTAGCCACGATAGACTATGTAAATCGTTCCGTAGCCTATCACGGGTGTGGTTTTTGTTTTGTTTTTTTCACTTGTGTATTTCGCTGCCGGGGAGACAGGGCATTTCTCCCCGGCCTGAATTTCGGCCGGGCGAGGCGGGGCGCCTCCCCCCCCAGCCTGAATTTTGGCCGGGCGTGGCGGGGTGCCTTCCCCCCTGGCCTGAACTTTGGGGGGGGAACCGAAGCACCTCCCCCCCACCGCGAAGCAAGCTGCGGGACCAGGTAAGTGCCTTTCGTACATGCCTAGCATCCTTCTTAAAGTGTGGCGCCCAGAAATGGACACAGTACTCCAGATGAGGCCTAACCAGTGCTGAGTAGAGGGGAACTAGGACTTCCCAGGATTTGGAAGCTATGCTTCTGTTAATGCAGCCCAAAGTAGCAGTTGCCTTTTTTTACAGCAACATCACATTGTTGGCTCATATTCAGCTTGTGATCGACAACAATTCCAAGATCCTTCTCGTTTGTAGTATTGTTGAGCCAAGTATCGCCCATCTTGTAACTGTGCCTTTGGTATCTTTTTCCTAGGTGCAGAACTTGGCATTTATCCCTATTCAATGTCATTCTGTTGTTTTCTGCCCAGCGCTCCACCCTATAAAGATCACTTTGAATTTTGTTTCTGTCTTCCAAAGTATTAGCTATCCTGCCCAATTTTGTGTCACCTGCAAATTTGATCAGCATTCCCTGCACCTCCTCCTCATCCAAGTCATTAATAAAAATGTTGAACAGCACTCGGCCCAGGACTGAGCCCTGCGGTACCCCGCTTGTTACCTCTCCGCAGTTTGAGAAGATCCCATTGATAAGCACTCTTTGAGTCCGATTCTGTAGCCAGCTGTGGATCCACCTGACATTTTTTTCATCTAGCCCACTTTGAGCTAGTTTGCTCATCAGAATATCATGGGGCACTTTGTCGAAAGCTTTGCTGAAGTCGAGGTATATTATGTCCACCTCATTCCCACAGTCCACAAGGGAGGTTACCTGATCAAAAAATGAGATCAGATTAGTCCGGCAGGATTTGTTCTTGACAAATCCATGTTGGTTTCAAGTAATCACTGCATTGTTTTCAAGGTGCTTACATAGAATCATAGAATCATAGAATAGTAGGGTTGGAAGGGGCCTACAAGACCATCTAGTCCAACCCCCTGCTCAATGCAGGAATCCAAGTCACATTATCCCCCACAGATGACTGTCCAGCCTCATCTTCAATGCCTCCAGTGTGGGAGAGCCCACTACCTTCTTAGGTAATTGGTTCCATTGTTGTATTGCTCTAACAGTCAGGAGGTTTTTCATGATGTTCAGCTGGAATCTGGCTTCCTGTCACTGGAGCCCATTATTCTGTGTCCTGCATTCTGGGATGATCAAGAAGAGATATTAAACAGAATATAGATATTAAACAGCATCGGGGATAGGATGAAGCTCTGAGGGACTCCTCATAACAGCTCTTTTTTTGAGGAGAGACACCATCTGGAATCATCCTGAGAGAAAGGAGCAGAACCACTGCAGAGCAGTGCCCCCAACCCCCAACTTCCTCAGGTGATCCAGAAGGATACCATGTTGATAGTATCAAATGCTGCTGAGAGGTCCAAAAGAGCCAATAGGGATGCAGTCTCCTTATTGATTCCCAGGCAAAGATCATCCACCAAGGCGACCATGGCAGTCTCAACTCCATATCTTGCTCTTAAGCTGGTTTGAAAGGGGTTCAGGTAATCCATTTCATCCAGGACTGCTTGGAGTTGAATGGACACCACCTTCTCAATTATCTTGCCCCCAAATGGTAAATTACTTAGAGCGCAATCTTATGGCCGCTAGTCAGCAGCTAGATAGCTATAGGATAGGTTGGTTCCCAGAGGCGGGGAGATCAGAAATGCCAATACGAGACATCTATGTGTCGTCCGGCTGCCACTTCCTGCTCCCCGAGGTCCCACAGCTAGATAGCCAAAATCGGCTGTTTAGCCGCAAAAGCAGGGCAGGGGGAGTTAGGAGATATTTTTTTAAAAGCACCACGGAGCACAGCCAGCCATCGAGGATTCCGGGGGGGAGGAACGGAGCGCCTCCCCCCCCCGTTGAGGATTCCGGGGGGAGGGACAGAACGCCTCCCCCCCCATAAACATAATCCGTGAACAGGTAAGTCACTTTCGTACATCCCTACTTCCGACCGGCTGCCACCTCCACCGCCACCATTTGCAGTCTTGTCTTTTTTTTTCTTTTCTTTTTACAGAGACGTGATAGGCTATGTAAGTTTTTACGTAGCCTATCACATCTCTGTCACACACAAAAAAGACGAAGAAAAATAAGGAACGCAAATGGTGGCAGCCATAGCCGCCGCCATTTGCGTACGCTTTTTTTTTTTTTTACCCAGACGTGATAGGCTACGTAAGTTTTTACGTAGCCTAAAATGTCTGGGTAAAAAATTTTTTAAAAGGCGTACGTAAATGGCGGTGGTATTTGGGGCATAGACTTGAATTACTGTGATGTTGAATGGTTTGCCTTGGATTCGTACTGAGATCCTTCTATCGTTTTTGAGATTGTACCCCAGTACTGCTTTTCCCACCCTTTTGTTGACTATGAGTGCTACTCCATTTCTTCGAAGGGATTCTTGCCCACAGTAGTAGATATGATGGTCACCTAAATTAAATTCGCCCATGCCTGTCCATTTTAGTTCGCTGATTCCCAAGATGTTGATGTTCAGTCTTGCCATCTCATGTTTGACCACCTCCAGCTTACCTTGATTCATTGATCTTACATTCCAGGTTCCTAAACAATATTGTTCTTTACAGCATCGGACTTTCTTTTCACCACCAGACACATCTACAGCTGAGTGTCCTTTCGGCTTTGGCCCAGCTGCTTCACTCTGGCGTCTGGCGCTACTTGGAAATTCCCTCTGCTCTTCCCCAGTAGTATATTGGACACCTTCCGACCTGAGGGGCTCATCTTCCGGCGTCATCTCTTTTAGCCTTGTGATGCATTCCATGGGGTTTTCTTGGCAGGAATACTGGAGTGGGTTGCCATTCCCTTCTCCAGTGGACCACATTTTGTCAGAACTCTCCGCCATGACCTGTCTGTCTTGGGTGGCCCTGCATAGCATAGCTTATGGCTTCACTGAGTTACGCAAGCCCCTTCACCACAACAAGGCAGTGATCTTTACTGGCCTATAATTATTGAAGTCCATGGAGTCATGGGAGGGCTTCTTCAGAACAATGGCTTCTTTCAGACATGATGGAAAATTACCTTCTGATTAAAATATTAAACCAGCCCAAGTGTGTTGGCTGCTAGATTTGCTAAGCTTAACCACTTAGGGAGAAATCCTATGCATATTTAGACAGAAAAAAGTCCTAGAACTCCCAGCATGTCTTGGCTGGGCAAACCTGGGAGTTGTAGGACTTTCTTCTGTCTAAACATGCATAGGATTGCACCCTAAAGCCCTTTTTTGCATGACATATGCATGGATACAGATACATAGAAAGGGTGAGCAGACTGTACTTTCAGGGGTACAGACTTATACATGCATGCATCTTTAATTCTTTATATACTGAGTCCCAGTTGGGAAATACATTTCCTAGCATGCTAAACCATAATTTAGCAGCTGAGAACTAGCTTCAGAACCACACGGTTCCCAAACCTTGCTCCTCCTTTTGCCTCCTCCCTTTGTCAGTGCACCAATCCTGGTTGGCTTAAACTACAGTCCTCTCTCATGCCTGAAATAGGGGAACTGTGGTTTAATGTCAGTTTATTAACCAGGATCTTAAACTACAGTTGGCATTAAACCACAGTTCCCTGTTTCAGACATAATTAATAGTTGTATTTTAAGGTAACCAGGATATGTGCACTGAAGCTGGTGCACAAAGGAAGAATAGAAGGGGGGATGGCCCTGATGATCATTCGTAGCTGTTAACCAAACCAGAAAGTGTACATCTGAAGCAGGTCATAGGTTCACTGTATCATCAGGAACCGTAGGCGTCTGATTGTGTGTACAGAGCCTATGAATGGAAAGTAGTATGTGCAAGCAGTTCCATTTAGGCCTTCCTCCGAATGCAAGGAGACTGAGGGTGGGTCTAGAAAGTGCAACCACACTCCCCACCCCCCATCCACACATTCATGTCCATTGATATGTCATGTGACTATATCTTAATTAAAAGCCTGAAGCTCAAGGAATGGCTCATCAGTTCAGATTACCCTCTTCCCACACCCTGCATCAAAAAGCTGCCCCATTCCCTATGCCCTACATGAGGTTTTAATCTCAGCCAAACTGACAATTGTCTCTTCC
The DNA here is from genome assembly GCF_057233095.1 of Heloderma suspectum. Classification (NCBI taxonomy): domain Eukaryota; kingdom Metazoa; phylum Chordata; class Lepidosauria; order Squamata; family Helodermatidae; genus Heloderma; species Heloderma suspectum. The sequence continues at coordinate 11,306,830 of NC_139461.1, forward strand.
CTGATAGACACTGGACAGAAAACTGTTTAGTTCCCTGAACAACTGAATATTCCAAGCCATTGCACCAACCAACTCGGCCAATCAGTGTCCAAGTCTTCACTCCCACAAGCACAATACAATAATATAGATAGCTGCTTGTACATCCGGATTAAATTTCATAGCTCTTGTACCCTAAGTCCTGTAGAAATGGAGGTAATATAGATGATTTTCCCCCATATCCACTTCTTTAATGCCTGCTATAATCATTCTCCATAAATTTGCCTTTAAAAAAAAAAAACAAAAATGATTCAGTCTCCATACATGCTGAGAAATACGATTAGATCATTTTCACTGATTTATTAGTCCGACAGTTACCGACTCCCTATTTCCTTGTATCTGGGAATTACATTTTAATTAACCAATTTATCTATTAACTTTGCTAAACTTGCTTCGCAGAAGAACCCAGCTGCAATACAAAAATGGCACTTCTAGGCAATTGGTTTCCTTGTGTTATCTGGGCCCTGGTGGAGGGGACACCTCTGGTGATAAACGCATATTGATTATGTGAACATTTGACTAATTGGACATTTAAGGGGAACTGTACTCCAGTATGGAAAAAAGGGACAGAATATAAAACTTTCTGTCAGTTGATGGAGCTGATATTTTAAGTTTGAATCTCTTGGGTGAAAAGGAAGTTTTAGAGAGAACCCCGGATTGCACTGAGGGAGGAAGGCAGGGAGATGTCTCCTTTACACATTGTTTTTAGATGCCCACTGCAGATGGCAGGGCACTCAGACCAGGAATGGGGCAGCAAGAACTAGCTGCCTTACTCCCTGTGCCACTGAGCCAGCTCTCAGAAAGAGGGAGCTGATGCTCTTATCTCTGCTGCTCTGTAGTGCAGCAAAATAATGGCCAGAGCAGGGTACTCCAGCTCTTCAGCCCAGCCATACCAGCTGATCTAGGGAGCCAAAAGGGGCCTGGCTGGCCTTATATAATAGGTCGAGTCCGACTTAGCTTCTCAGTCAGATGGAGTAGCTGTTCTACAGCAGGACAGGGGAATCCTCTTGTAGCCCAAGAGCTGAATTCCAATTCAGAGAAGCTCGGTGGTGGTGGGGATTCTGTTGGTGGGTGGGACCAAAGACAAAGGAGCCGGGCCAAAATTACAAAAAATGCCAGCATATTTTAGATTAAACCTCTTACTGCCAGTGACTAAGCCTTAAGGGAGGCATTTCAACCCTGTAGAAGGCTGGACAAAGGCTGGGAAACCTTCAAACAATTGGTGGTTGCTGGAGAAAGGCGTGGAGCCGTCTGAGGACTGGGTCTCCTGGTTTTCGCCTGCAGCCATGAGGTTCCCCGGCCCTGCTCCAGAGGCCCCTTCCTGGGTGTCTGACCTCAATGGCGTTCTTGTCTCTGTCTCCTCTGCTCTTTGCTGCTCTGGATCTGGACCTCTGTCTGACCTGGGCTATATCTTTGCCCCTGTCCCGTCCAGATGAACATTTGGCAATCTGACCCACAGGGCCTTGACAAACACTTAAGATGTACACTGAGGGTTCAGGCTTGTGATTTTTGCCCTCTGTGCTCATAAGCCTCCAGACTTCGGTGCACAGCCGGAGGGCCAGCAGAGATGGATGTTCCCTCCGCCACTCCCCCTGCTCTGCATTTCTGCCAGATGGGCTTTTTTGCCTGCCTAGCTGGGGTGTTCCAGAAGGGGAGGGGAGGAGGCTGGAGAGGCCTTGGGATAGCTCATATCCCAGCCTCTCCAGTCTCCTCTCCTCCCCACCCACCAGAATGCCCCCTTTATCCCCTCTCCGAGGTCATGTTCCTGACCTCAGAGAGGCAGCTGGCGCAGTTCTTTCCACACCGGCTGTGAGGAGGGGTGGGGGGAAACAGAGCACGGATTCCTGGACCTGAGGTCAGAGCACTGCCTCCAACCTCAGATCCAGAAATCCAAAGTATCCTATCCCCCCCCCCACGAAGCTGTGTAGGGGCCATATGATAGGATTGCTCCCTGAAAATGATAAGATGTTACTGTGGCAAAGGGGTGCTTGAACATATTTAGTTATTTATTTATTGCATTTATATTCTGCCTTTTTTCCTCCAAGGAACCCAAGGTAGTTTACATAGTTCTCCTCTCCATTTTATCCTCACAACAACAACCCTGTGAGGCAGGCTGGGCTGAGAGTCTGTGACCGGCCCAAAGTCATCCAGTGATCTTCCATGGCCGAGTGGGGACTAGAACCCAGATCTCCCAGCTCCCAGTCCAACACTCTCACCATTGCACCACACTGGCTCTCAAATATCAAATACATACAGGTATACTTATCAAGAAGTTAGAACTGGCCAACTTGAGTGTATACACACTCAGCAACAAATACAGGTTCGCTGTGGTTGTGTGAATCAGCCCTGCAAGCTCACTCCCTTAGCAAGAGGAGCATATCTGCTTTAGATATGGAGTGGTATACAAATGATGTAAATAAATAATAAAATAATAAGAGTAGGCTTACCAAAACAAAAGAACCAAAAAAATGACCTCAATCTCAAGATACAGTTTAAAAGTCAACACCACCACACAGCTAGTCTCCTGAATACAAAAAGCGATGAGCACAAGGGCATAGAATTGGTAGGGCTGGAAGCAAAATGTGTTTAGTTTGCCTTTTAATATAAACCAACCAGGCTAATTCATGCTTCTCAAACTAATACACAAAGCCGAAGGAAATTATCCGTTGGTTTTCGCCCTTCTCCAAACGTTATGATGCAGTTCTCTGATCAAAAAACATGTACAAAAATGTGGACATTAGGGAGAATTGTGCAGAAAAAATGCATACATTAGGGGAAATAGCATACAGAAAGCATATATTAGGGGAAAGTGCTTCCAAAAGTGTGTATATTAGGGAGAATTGCATATAAAAAGGCATACAAGTTTTTGTGCAGGCTTTTAAACCCTTTTGCAAACTGATGCAAAATGAGATGAAACAAACTTGTGCTTGAAAAAAAATGCAAACATTATAGATATCAAAACAGGCAGATCCATCCATCCCGAAGAATTAGTTGCCAATTTGCATCTGCACTGAGAAAGTGGTTGGAATTTGGAAGCCCAAACTTCCTTTTCAGGGGTCACTGGTTACAATTTCTGGTTACTCTTCCGTACACATGGTCATCACACACAGTCCCATAGATCCAGTTCCCCACCTGTGCAAGTCATCATGTACCAAAATATGAACCTCCACTGCCATTAAAAAATAATAATCAAGAAAAATAACTTGGAACTTCAGTCTCAGGTTTCTGCAGTTGATTAACATGTGGGAGCCAATTTTAATCAGCCAGGGCAAATTTTAATTGGTGGGACTGTAGTTTAAGGACATGTTTTATTTACTGAAGCTATTTTGCTTTGGATGTGTATTCCTGTAATAGGAGATTTAAGAAATAGATACTAAATACGGATTTTCTCTCTAAACATGATTGGCTGCTTTTATTTATGGCATTTTAAGTTATCTTACACTTCCTTTAATATCCCACAAAGGGATATTAAGATATTGGTGAAACGCAAGTGCAATTAGTTGGTTCAAAAGTAGATTGAACTGATTAATTGGATAAAAGAAACATAACTAATTAATTAAACATTCTTCAATTGAACAGCCCTAATAATAATTTACTTCAGCTTAAGTACAATAAAGAAAATGTGTTGACTTTCATTGCTACATGATGACATAGGGCCATTTCTCACACAAACCTAAGCTGTGGTTTGCCATCAAGTACATCAGGGTGAGGAACTCTCTTTTTTTTCTGATGAAGGCTGCATTCCCTTGTAATCTGGTGGAGGCCACATGCTATAGGGCAGGATGAAGCTAGCAGTGGGTGGTATCAGAGCCAAAAGGAGTAAGGCCACCCCCTTTGCCCTCACTCTTTCTTTCTTACACCCTTTTTGCTCTCACTCTCTCCCCCTCCCTTTCTCACTCCATTTTTCTTCCCTGCCCAGAGAGCTGCTGAGAGATGGACAGATCCTTCTTGCTGGGAGCATGAACAGATTGCCTGCAGGGAACTTTTTAAATTAGGCTGAGAGCTGCACAGAACTAGGCCAAGGGCTGAGATGGAGGGAAATGTAAGGAAGAAGGGCAAGTGGAATAGGCATGAGGAAAAAGTCAAGAGGGTGACCAGGGCTTGGGCTAGGGAAGTCCACATGGAGTGGACCCCCTGAGGCAGAAGGTGTTCCAGGCCACACCACCACTGAGAGGGACTCCTCCCAAGCTAGGATGAGAAAAAGTAGGGAGGGGAGCTTTAAGGCAGTGGACAGAGTGATGCCAACCACTGCCTATGTACGCTCCCTAGAACATACCCAATACCAGCATCAGACTGGTGTCGCACCTCTTCTTCTGGGGTGGAACTGATGGACCCATTTGATGTGGAACTTCCTTCCACCTCTCCACAGGCCACAGAAGCACATTTTCAAGCTTGCAGTTGTTGCATTCACACTCTACATTTTTAGGTGCACACCTAAAAACATAATGTTTGAAGCAGCCCACGGATCAACTTTCCTTTCAGCCACAGCTTTGCTGATCATGTAACTCAGAGTAGAGGGCATACTTGTAGAAGGTCCCAGCTTTGATCCCTGGCATCTCTAGATGAATGATGTTCAGTAGCAACGCAGTGAAGGACTTCTTCTATGGACATATGTGCTTTCAAAGAACTTCTGGAATGATTGCTGGGGAAAGTGGACAAGACAAAATGTCAGGTCTATCTTGGACATCCACAGGAAGTTTGGGGGAAAGGCTGATGGGCAGGAGATGGTAGGAGTCCACTATTCCGATCACCAGTCCTTGCAACACGCAAATGTTCCATGGCAAAAGGGCCTTCTGCATGGTGCCGGGATACTTGGTTTGTACCTAAAAGCTGACTTGGTGCAGGCTGAGTTACAGTGGTAGAACTTGACAGTAGCAGAATCATGTGCATAACTGGGCCTCTTCCCTGGCCTGCTCTTCCCTCTTCAAAACCACCTTTTATTAGCTGTCTGTCCCCAGCAGAAGTAATCCTCAGTGGGGGGTGGGGTGGCTTCAAAACCCAGTTTCAGGTGCAAAGCTATAAGAGGAGGCATCAACTCCCCCACCCCACACACCCATGTTGCACTTTAAATCATGTTCCCACCCCACCAGGTTGGGTGATGCCACCACCATAGCTATTTCTGCTGTCCTGGCTAGTTTAGTCCTCTCCAGGAGGACTGGAGGCGGAACAGCACTCAGCTGCTTCTTCCAGCCAGAGCCTGCTCCCTGTCCCTGCTTCTTCCAGCCAGAGCCTGCTCCCTGTCCCTGCTGATCGCCATGTCTTAAAAAAAAAAATGGTGATCAGGAGGATGTGCCCACATAGACTTATACGCAAATAGAGTCATGAATCTTGCGTATATGTGTCCATAGGCTCATACGCAAGATTCACAGCTCTATTTTCTGTAAAAGTCTATGGGCACATGCAATCAGCACAGATGGGTCAGTCTCATGCAAAGAGTGAGCAAGTCCAGTACAGCACAGTCTCATTCTGTCAACATTTTTATGAATGACTTGGATCAGGAGGTGCGGGGAATGCCGATCAAATTTGCAGATGACACAAAATTGGGTGGGATAGCTAATACCCTGGAAGACAGAAACAGAATTCAAAGTGATCTTGATAGGCTGGAGCACTGGGCATAAAACAACAGAATGAAATTTAACAGTGATAAATGCCAAGTTCTGCACCTAGGGAAAAGAAACCAAAGGCACAGTTACAAGATGGGGGATATGTGGCTCAACAACACCACAAGCAACAAGGATCTTGGAATTGTTGTCGATCACAAGCTGACTATGAGCCAACCATGTGATGTGGCTGCAAAAAAGGCCAATGCTCTTTTGACATTAATAGAAGTATAGCTTCCAAATCCTGTGAAGTACTAGTTCCCCTCTGCTCAGCACTGGTTAAGCCTCATCTGGAGTACTGTGTCCAATTCTGGGCACCACACTTTAAGAAGGATGCAGACCAGCTGGAAAGGGTTCAGAGGAGGGCAACAAAGGTGATCAGGGGACTGGAAACAAAGCCCTATGAAGAGAGAATGAAAGAACTGGGCATGTTTAGCCTTGAGAAGAGAAGACTGAGGGGAGATAGGATAGCGCTCTTCAAATCCTTGAAAGGTTGTCACAGAGAGGAAGGCCAGGATCTCTTCTCCATCATCCCAGAGTGCAAGACTCGGAATCATGGGCTCAAGTGACAGGAAGCCAGATTCTGGCTGAACATCAGGAAAAACCTCATGACTGTTAGAGTAAGATGACAATGGAACCAATTCCCTGGGAAGGTGGTGGGCTCTCCCACGCTGAAGGCATTCAAGATGAAGCTGGACAGTCACTTGTCAGGGATGCTTTAACTTCGATTCCTGCATTGAGCAGGGGGTTGGACTCGATGATTTTGTAGGCCCCTTCCAACCCTACTATTCTATGATTCTATAATTCTATAATATATGATCCTAGGATCACATCTGGGAGAGCAAGGTAAGGAACTGTCAGGACCTTGGACAGCATACTGCAAGGGATACTGACTGGAGTGTTCCCTCGTAGGGAGAGCTGTTGAACGTCTCTCCACCAGCCTAACATCCCGCATTTAAAAGGTGGCTTTCTACTCCCATTTTCAATGCAGGATCACAACAGACTTCCTTTACATGGGCTTCCTTTTCCGCCTCCCCTTTCCCCCTCCTGCTCCCCCTTATCTGAGTTTTCCATATGTTTCATATGGTCTATCACCTCTTCTTGAGGCTTTTCCTTTTTCACGGAGGGAACTGAAGCAGGGTAATTCGATACCTCATTATCTCCAATCTATGTAAAAACAGAAGAAAGGTCATTTAGTGTGGGAGTCACCCTGGAGGTTCACAACGTTATCTTAAGGGGCCGCAAAGGTCCGTGAGTGAGCAATCTCAAGAGCAGGATAAAAGCTCCAAGTGAAGAAGCCTGTTGTCTCAGCAATGAACTGCAAGCACCTGAAGCCTTAAGAAGACTGGTAGGCCCAGGGCTTTCAGGGGGTCCTCCCCTCTAGCTGTAGCCCTGACGGGCTTAAAGGTGTAGCCTCTTGCTCCTGCATGGCTGAGGGACAAGAGAAGCTCTGCAGGAGTCATTGTCAGACTCTGAGGCTGAGGGGACAGCTACATCCTTGAGTCTGGAAGGTTCATCGGACCCTGAATCTTCTTTGTGGTGCTGCTGAGTTTCTGATCCTGGGGACATGACGTCTGCCTTCATTGAGAAGGTCACCCTGTGTCTGGACTGTACTACTTCACTGCAGTGGGAGATCACATGGCAAAATCCTTCTTTATGCGAAACTATTGCCTTCATACAATACTTCATGTCCGGGAGACAGCCAAACTAGAATCTTTCTTCTTGACATCTAGTTTTCTACATGGAGGGTTTTTATTCTACTTTTTGCATAGGCAAATATTCCATCATGCAAACCCCCAACACCAACTGTAGTAGTGCCATCTGAAGTGGTACAGTCCAGGCACAGGTTTGATGCCTCAGTGAGAACTAGGCCCTTTCCCCCATTATTAGTCAATTAAATGGATAAAGTTGGTATGTTTTAATCCTCAGAGGATGTCATTTGGCTATTCCTTTTGTAGTTAATGGGATTAATGTTGAACAAATCACTACCATTATTACCATGAATAATAATAATAAAATGAGAACACTCCAGAAAGGAACAAAAGAATGCAACCAAATGAATTAGTCTGCAAGCAAGCATAGGCCAAGATGCAGGGATGAAGATTAATTAGGAAATATGCTGATTTTGGTCCAAGGAACAAACAATTATAAATTATACTGCAGGCAAAACAGATGTAAGTTATTTTGAGGTGGGTAGAGGGAATAGACTTGGGGTGTGGAGTTTCTCCCCCTATGACTCTATGGAACATTTTGAATCCTGCCAAGAAACAGTATTGCATTAATGGGTATAGACAGCAAAGGGGCAATTCTGAAATATATGCCAGGGCTATCTGTATGACCTTCTTAAAAGAATGCTCAATGCTGCCACTTTTCTATTGAAGGAAAAGCAGCCAGGAGCACTGATCCAGTGCTACCCTCCAGCTCTGGGTTGGGGCTTCATGCCTGTTTCTTACCCCAAATAGCAACTAGGGGGGAAGGAGAAAGCAGCAGAGATGGAAGAATGAGCAACGTGTGAGGTCATCAACATTTTCCATTTTCCACCTCAGTGCTCGTCTGGTATTGTTCTCACTCCCAAATGTGAGTGTCGTTGTTTTATAACAGGAAAAGTGTGCCTTTTCTAACACAAAAAAATGGACACTTTCCCTAGTGCGCACCCCAAATACACACTTTCCCCCCATAGGCTAAAACATGAAAATGTGGGGGTTTTGCAGGGGGATGCACACTTTTGAATGTGAATGCAAGCCCGGGAAATCGCAAACGTTTCCTGAGAATTATGCTCCTACTCGCGTTCAGGGTTGCAAATGGGACACGCTCGCATGGTTTGCAAACAGGAATGAAATTCTTATACATCCCTACATGCCAGCTGTCAGTTCAAAATAAAGTGATTGCACTGAGCACCCTTTTGTCAAGCTGTGATTAACATGGCATGTAGTTTGGCCCAAAGAGGAGGCGATTTCAGACATATGAGGGAGCAAAGAAGAAGACTGAAGACCAGAGCTGGGGTTAGAGTTGCCAGAAGGCAGAGCCTTGGGTGGGGCATGGGTGGAGCCACAATGGGTGGAGCCTAATGAGGTTTTGCCAAGGAAGAGCCCGGCAGTCCTTCCTGGGTCAGGAGGAAGAGCCTAGGACAGGCACTCCCCCTTGTGGTGAGCTATTGAACAGCATGTTGCAGCTTCTCAGTAAAGTACCTTTCTGCCCCTGGATTGACTCCACCCACCCAGGCTGGCCGCTGGATCTTCTTGGGCAGGAAGTAGTATAAAGGGATTTCCTGTTGCAGTGGAGTCTTGCTTGCTTGAGCAACAAAGTGTTCCTGAATTGCTTTTCAGTCCTGGCACGCTCCTTGATTCTGCATTTGGGTTTGTACTTTGGTCCCGACTGACTATTTGGACCTGACTACAGGTTTGTTCCATGGTTCTTGGCTCCTGGCTCACCTCAGTTTGCTGTCAGTCAATGGCTCAGCCCTGAGAGCTGGGCAGCCTGTGGTGCATCAGGGAAAGGAACCAGACAGGGCCCTAGCTTAGTGGGTCTGTGAGGCTATGCGTCACATTTTGTGTGTCACGTGTTAGGTATCACGGTGTATGTGTCCATTGTATGCATCACACTGTAGATGAATGAGTTCCAATGGTGGGTGTGTTGATGTGTTCCAGCAAGGCCATGAGCTATAGAGTATTGCGGGGGTCCCAGATATCCTGCCATAAGCACTTTTAGAGACTGGGTGAAGAGGCCCTTACAGATTGTCCAGAGTTGGTAACTGTAGCGTCAGCAGTTACAACATCCTGTGCAAAAAGCAAGCTTGTGGTCAGTGCACCCAGGGCCTTGCACAGCAATAAGATGGTTACTGACTTGTGTATAACTGTCTAAAGGGCAAGACAATAATAGAAAGCACTTGCGGGGTGAATGAGTAACTGGAAAAAAATGTATATAAAATAGAGCTGTGTGCAAAGAGACTCTCCAAATTCCCCAGCCTATTTGTGGGCAGAGAAATTGAGGGGGACAATTTCACCAAATTTTGCCTAGGGGAGGAGAAATTCTCCAACAGTTTCTCACAGATAGGGCTCACCATTGGCAGGGCTTGCAGCACAGCTTCTTCCTTTTTTCCTAAGAGTTTTTGGTTTATTGCACTGCTCCTGCAAGTGGCAACAACCTCAACTCTGTTGAGGCTTCCACTTGTCCAAGGCAGAATTTTGAATTCTTTTCGTCTTTGAGCTTTCCTAATCACTGCGAGGTGGCCAAAGGGGCTGTGTGTGCTTTCTCTCTCTATTACACATCTTTCCATTGCTCTGCAGCCTCCCAGGCCACCTGCCATTCCTGAACTGAAAAAGCCCGATAAGAGGAATTGCCTCATGTCGTCTTCCTCGTGATGGCTTTAACTGGAGTGTGGGAAGCTGAGGATTCCACAGGCTGCTACAGAGATTACCGTACAATGACAGACAGGACAACCATGCACACTCCTTGGCCACCTCCCAAGTAAAGTAAGGACAAGAACCCCAAACCCATCCCATGAGAATTTCTCTGAAATTTCTTCTCCTTTGGACTTCTTCTCAAAAGCAACTTCTTTTCTGTCAAATGGAATGAGAGTGATAGAAAAAAATGTGGGAGAAATTTCCAGCACAGCACTAATACGAAAAGGCATAGCAAAAGTCCCAGCCAGAGTTCCCAGGACAACAGAAAGGTGGGCACCTTGGGACCCCACCATCTCCATAGCAAGGTCTCACTGAATGGGGTGGCCTCCCATTGTAGTGAGTGGTGAATATGATTGCAGAATGGCAAAATTTCGTGTCTGTGCTGGTTTGAATTTAATTGTAATTCCTATATGCAGTCGTTGTGAACTAATAAATCAGCTTAAGATTAGAAGAGCTCTTGTGGACAGCCTCATTCCCCCAACTCTTTTGAGAGCCCTGGTCTGACTGGGACTAATCACCCTAGATCACACAGCTTCAGGTCAGGATGGAGGATCCGTAAGTGAACAAACTTAAGCCAGCAGTTCAAAATATCTGGTTTATTGTACAAAATACCTAATAGTGGATGTGAGGAAAAATACCAAATAAGGAGGTAAAGTACCTGCTCTTTGGACACTGCCCGCCCCGCAGAGATCTGTATATCTGTCTGCCCTTGAGATCAGTGTCGGCATTTGTATCGTGCTCTCTGTTCAGTCATTATGTGGCACTGGTTAGGCCTCATCTGGAGTGCTGTGTCCAGTTCTGGGCACCACACTTGAAGAAGGATGCAGATAAGCTGGAGAGGGTTCAGAGGAGGGCAACGAAGATGATCAGGGGACTGGAAACAAAGCCCTGTGAGGAGAGACTGAAAGAATGGGCATGTTTAGCCTTGAGAAGAGAAGACTGAGGGGAGATTAGGGGTGTATGAAACCCACTCATCTGTCCGCTGAAGGGGCCTGCAGGGGGGGGGGCGATCCATCCCTCCCCCGAGAATCCTCCCCAGCCGGCTCCATTCCGCAGCGAGTCCGTGGAGCCACTGGCCGGGCTGTCCACAGCCGGACTTCCGTCCTCTGCCACGCAAATGGCGTCAGTCCGTTCTGCCATAGACACCAGGGGGACGGATTCTAAAGAATCCGTCCTCACTGGAGTCCATGGCAGATTTCTCCGCCATCCCTAGGGGAGATAGGATAGCACTCTTCAAGGACTTGAAGGTTGCCACAGAGAGGAAGGCCAGGATCTCTTCTCGATCATCCCAGAGTGCAGGACACGGAATCATGGGCTCAAGTTACAGGAAGCCAGATTCCAGGTGAACATCCGGAAAAACATCCTGACAGCAATACAACAGTGGAACCACTTACCTAGGGAGGTGTGGGCTCTCCTACGCTGGAAGCATTCAAGATGAGGCTGGACAGCCATCTGTCAGGGGATGCTTGGACTTGGGCTCCTGCATTGAGCAGGGGGCTGGATTCAATTGTCTTATAGTAGGGACCTTCCAGCCCTACTATTCTGTGATTTTGTGATTCTATGTGAGATCAGGGCATTTTTGGAACACACACCCGGTGGAGATCTGCTGGGCTCCTTCTCTTTCTGTACTTAGATGGCTTTCAATGACTTTTCATTTTTTTAACAACATTTAAACCAAGTGTTGACCAAGTGTTTTTATGGTCCGCTGCTTTTAAATGGTTATTCTTATTGATTTTTCAGTGCCGCTGTTTTGGTGTGTTGTGTTTGATGTTTTTTGTGATTTTATCTTTGCCTGTATTTCTTTTGTTAGCTGATTTGGATATTCTTCTGGAAAAGTGGGATAAAAAAATATTAACAAAAGCCACCCTAGTCAGGGGTGGGCGGGGTCTGTGGGCCCCATTCCCAGCCCAGAGCAGTGGACGGGATTCGGCACAAGGTTTCCTCAGAGTGGATGACCTGAGCTTGTCCTGGAGCCAGGCTAGCACTTGAGATGCAGGTTTGAGGCTGGGAGCTAGATCCAGTCGGAGATACTGCTTCAAGCAAAGGCAGAATGCCAAGCTTCTGGTATTTATACCAGGCCTGACCAATCATAGCCTTGCTCTGCTAGACTCCTGGTCCAGGCTATGAAGTCTGCAACACAGTGGAAGAGGGGGCAGGGGGAACAAGGAGGGTTGAAAGCAGATGAGCTTTTGTCAACAGAGAGAGAGTGCCATACAGGCTGTAAGGGGAGATAGCTTGCCCATTCCAGCGCAATTGCATTCATGTACCTTTGTCTGCTGGGATTCACCTGTCACAGGCATGTGCCACATCTTCCTCCCTGGAGCTGTGTGTGAAATGTTTCAGGAAGCAAGTGGTGGGGAGATCTGCTGACCAAGACCCCGGAGGCACTGCCAGCGTTGGACAAACAGCCAGAACCTGGTATAAAGCAGCTCGGTATGCTCCAATTTGCTCGTAAATGATGCAGGGATTTCAAGCAACGGATGCACAGTCTGACGAACCAAAGTTTGTGTGTAAATCACCATATGGCAAGAGCCAGAGAAACCGGCCATGTCTGTCTGCTATGAAATTATGGCACATGGAACTTCTCCGGTTTAAATCTATTGACGCACGTGTCCCTGCAATGCTATTTTTGGCCACAGCCAAAGCAATATCCCGGTGGAGAATTTTCTTTGTGGGAAAATGACAGTGCCCACAGGCAGGCAGACTCTTATTTTATCCACCTCCCCTTTTATTTTTTGCACAGGATTCCTTCCCGGTGGGGTTTTGATTCATCCTTCTAATTATTCCCATTACAAGCTAGAAGCCTACAAATCATGATGTAATATAAATAGCATTTTCAAATATGTTGTGATCTTTGTCTGCCTGTTGGAAGCCTCAGACGATAAAATTCCAAGCTGGGAGAGGGAGATGACTCACCAGTTCAGCTGTTAAACAAGTTTGCAGGAGCCTGGCCAGGCAACCACTGGAAGCAAACAGGACAGTGTGTGTGTGTGTGTGTGTGCGCGCGCGCGCGTGTGCGTGTGTGCATGCAGGCTCACCACCACCAATTTCATTTTGTCAGCAGAAAGACCCATAGACCAAATATTAGTCTTAGACAGTCTTGCTGCACTGATGTTTCACAAAGTCTCAGAGACTGTGCATCCATTGCTTGAAATCCCTGCATCATTTACGAGCGAATTGGAGCATACCAAGCTGCTTTATATCAGGTTCTGGCTGTTTGTCCAATGCTGGCAGTGCCTCCAGGGTCTTGGTCAGCAGATCTCCCCATCACTTGTTTCCTGAATCCTTTCTGCGTGCAAAGCAACTGCTCTACCAGGGGCCCATTATCCCTCCCGTCAAAGAGTCCGAGGCATACCTCCAGTGGAAGCTGTTGGCTCTGATTTCAGTGGGGCTGTGAATCCATTTCAGGCTGAACCAGCCAGAACTCTAAAGGAGCTATCCAAACTGCTGAACCTGTTTTGAGGAGAGGGTTCAGAACCTTGGATAGCACTGTTAGAGTGCTGGCTGGTTCTGACTGAAACCCAGAATGGATTCAAAGCCCCGCTTCAAAGCCACCACCAGCATCCGCTGCATACCTCCCATCCCTGTGTGTTGAAGGGATTGTTGGGTGTTCAGAGAGGCTTTCAGTGAGATCACCGTTTCTCCGTTGCTACTAGCAGTGGGGAAACAGTGATCTTCCAAATGGAAGTCACTGGCGCTATTCCATCTTCCAGCTAGGGATGTCAGAGAATTCCACCACGGATCTCGGTGAGGCCGAATGCCAGTGCATTCAGCCCCCGAATTCCGTGGCGCAACGGCCTGCCTCCCCCCCCCGCCCCCCCGCAGATCCCCCCCGGGACGAGACTCACCTGGGGCAGATCTTCCGGGCGGCGGAGGCTCCGGCGGCAGCTCCGGCGGCGGCTCCAGTCTTCCGACCAGCTGCCGCCGCCGCCATTTCCAGGCTTGCCTTGTGTAAAACAAAAAGACGTGATAGGCTACATAAAGGTTTACGTAGCCTATCATGGCTAGGTTTAAAAAAAAAAAAAAGACGTGATAGGCTACGTAAATCTTTACGTAGCCTATCACGGCTGGGTGGGTTTAAAAAAAAAAAAATCCACGTACGCAAATGGCAGCTACAGCCGCCGCCATTTGCGTTTCTTCTTTTTACCATCTTAATCTTTGTAAATATTTACGTAGACTATGACGGCGAAAATAAAGGGGAACGCAAATAGCGTAGCAGGCGCTATTTGCGTCCCCTTTTGATTCACCATTTTAGCCTACATAAAGATTTACGTCGGCTAAAACGGGGAATCAAAAAGGAACGCAAATAGTGCCCGCTACGCTATTTGCATTCCCCTTTATTTTCGCCGTCATAGTCTACGTAAATATTTACATAGATTAAGACGGCCAAAAAGAAGGAACGCAAATGGCTGCGGCTGTAGCTGCCGCCATTTGCGTACGTGCGTTTGGTTTTGTTTGTTTTTTACCCAGAGCCCTCCGCGGCCAGAAATCCGGCTGCGGATGGCTCTGGCCTGGTCGGGCCGGGCCTGGCCAGCTGCTCCGCGGAGCTGCCGCGGAGCACAGCCAGCCGTTCGAGGATTCCGGGGGGAGGAAAGGAGCACCTCCCCCCCACCATCAACATAATCCATGAAAGGTAAGTCACTTTCGTACATCCCTACTTCCAGCCCCCAGCGATCCCCAGTGAGATTGCTGTACCAGTGCTGCTAACAGCTGTGCTGGAACAGCCTTTTTTCCCTTGCTGGCCAGCAGATCAGAAGGGCTGCAGAGGAAAGTGGGCAGGGTCACTGTGGTTCTGCAGGCCACACCAGAGCGGCTGAGTGCTGCATGTGGCCCACGGGCCATGCATTTTGCGCCCCTGTCCTAATGCTCCTGAGCATGCTTAGAAGCATGATTTCCTGCCAGGGGACATGTGATTTGCATGTAGATGTTCAGTCCCTGGCATTGGCAGCTAAAGGGATCTTTGAGAGTGTCAACAAGCATGTGGATTGGGAAGATCCGATAGAAATTGTGGATCTGGGCTTTCAAAAGACATCTGACAAGGACCATGGGGCAGAGTCACCCAGTGATTCTGAATGGTGGGAGATTCGGGACAGAGAAAAGGAAGTACTTGGGTGGCTTTCAACAGGGATTGGACAACTTCATGGAGGATAAGGCTATCCAATTGCGATTAGTCATAATGGCTATCCCCTTCATGGATCACTGCCTTGTTGTGGCGAAGGGGCTTGCGTAACTCAGTGAAGCCATAAGCTATGCCGTGCAGGGCCACCCAAGACGGACAGGTCATGGCAGAGAGTTCTGACAAAATGTGGTCCACTGCAGAAGGAAATGGCAACCCACTCCAGTATTCTTGCCAAGAAAACCCCATGGAACATATCACAAGGCTAAAAGAGATGATGCCGGAAGATGAGCCCCTCAGGTCGGAAGGTGTCCAGTATGCTACTGGGGAAGAGCAGAGGGTATTTCCAAGTAGCGCCAGAAAGAGTGAAGCGGCTGGGCCAAACACGAAAGGACACTCAGCTGTGGATGTGTCTGGCGGTGAAAAGAAAATCTGATGCTGTAAAGAACAATATTGTTTAGGAACCTGGAATGTCAGATCAATGAATCAAGGTAAGCTGGAGGTGGTCAAACATGAGATGGCAAGATTGAACATCGACATCTTGGGAATCAGCGAACTAAAATGGACAGGCATGGGCGAATTTAATTCAGGTGACCATCATATATACTATTGTGGGCAAGAATCCCTTAGAAGAAATGGAGTAGCACTCATAGTCAACAAAAGCGTGGGAAAAGCAGTACTGGGGTACAATCTTAAAAATGATAGAATGATCTCAGTACGAATCCAAGGCAAACCATTCAACATCACAGTAATTCAAGTCTATGCCCCAACCACTGAGGCCGAAGAAGCTGAGGTTGATCGGTTCTATGAAGACCTACAACACCTTCTAGAACTAACACCAAAAAAAGATGTCCTCTTCATCTTAGGGGATTGGAATGCTAAATTAGGAAGTCAAGAAATCACCGGGATAACAGGCAGGCATGGCCTTGGTGTACAAAATGAAGCAGGACAAAAGCTAATAGAGTTTTGCCAAGAGAACACGCTGATCATAGCAAACACTCTTTTCCAACAGCACAAGAGGCGACTCTACACATGGACATCACCAGATGGTCAATATCGAAATCAGATTGATTATGTCCTTTGCAGCCAAAGATGGAGAAGCTCCATACAGTCAGTAAAAACAAGACCTGGAGCTGACTGTGGCTCAGATCATGAGCTGCTTCTTGCAAAATTTCGGCTTAAATTGAAGAACGTCGGGAAAACCACTAAACCGTTCAGGTATGACCTAAATCATATCCCTGATGAATATACAGTGGAGGTGAGGAATAGATTTCAGGGATTAGACCTGATAGACAGAGTGCCTGAGGAACTATGGACGGAGGTCCGTAACATTGTTCAGGAGGCAGCAACGAAATCCGTCCCAAAGAAAAAGAAATGCAAGAAAGCCAAGTGGCTGTCTGATGAGGCTTTACAAGTAGCTCACGAAAGAAGGGAAGCGAAAAGCAAGGGAGAAAGGGGAAGATATACCCAACTGAATGCAGAGTTCCAGAGAATAGCAAGGAGAGACAAGAAGGCCTTCTTAAATGAACAATGCAAAGAAATCGAGGAAAACAACAGAATGGGAAAAACTAGAGATCTCTTCAAGAAAATTGGAGATCTCAAGGGTACGTTTTGTGCAAAGACGGGCATGATAAAGGACAAAGAAGGCAGGGACCTAACAGAAGCAGATGAGATTAAGAAGAGGTGGCAAGAATACACAGAAGAACTATACAGGAAAGATCTGAATGTCCCTGATAGCCATGATAGTGCGGTCACTGAACTTGAGCCGGACATCCTCGAGAGTGAAGTCAAGTGGGCCTTAGCAAGCATTACTAACAACAAAGCTAGCGGAGATGACAGTATTCCAGCTGAGCTATTTAAAATCCTAAAAGATGATGCTGTTAAAGTGCTGCATTCAATATGCCAACAAATCTGGAACACTCAACAGTGGCCACAAGACTGGAAAAGGTCAGTTTACATTCCAATTCCAAAGAAGGGCAACGCCAAAGAGTGTTCAAACTACCGCACAATTGCGCTCATTTCACATGCCAGCAAGGTGATGCTCAAAATCCTACAAGCTAGGCTTCAGCAGTATGCGAACCGAGAACTACCGGAAGTACAAGCTGGGTTTAGAAGAGGCAGAGGAACTAGAGATCGAATCGCCAACATTCGCTGCATCATGGAGAAAGCAAGAGAATTCCAGAAAAATGTCTATTTCTGCTTCATTGACTACGCTAAAGCCTTTGATTGTGTGGATCACAACAAACTGTGTCAAATTCTTAAAGTGATGGGAGTACCAGACCACCTTACCTGTCTCCTGAGAAACCTGTACGAGGGTCAAGAAGCAACAGTAAGAACCAGACATGGAACAACCGATTGGTTCAAAATTGGGAAAGGAGTACAACAAGGCTGCATATTGTCACCCTGCTTATTTAATTTATATGCAGAGTACATCATGAGAAATGCCGGATTGGATGAATCAGAGGTCGGAATTAAGATTGCCGGGAGAATTATCAACAACCTCCGATATGCAGACGATACCACCCTAATGGCAGAAAGCGAAGAGGATCTCAAGAGCCTCTTGCTGAGGGTGAAAGAGGAGAGTGCAAAAGCTGGTTTGAAACTATAGAAGGGGAAGAAATGGAAGCAGTGACAGATTTTACTTTCTTGGGCTCCAAGAGCACCGCAGACGGTGACTGTAGCCATGAAATTAAAAGACGCTTGCTCCTTGGGAGGAAAGCTATGGCAAACC
The DNA here is from genome assembly GCF_057233095.1 of Heloderma suspectum. Taxonomy (NCBI): domain Eukaryota; kingdom Metazoa; phylum Chordata; class Lepidosauria; order Squamata; family Helodermatidae; genus Heloderma; species Heloderma suspectum. The sequence goes on from NC_139461.1 coordinate 11,324,716, forward strand.
TAGACAGCATAGTAAGAAGCAGAGACATCACCTTGCCGACAAAGGTCCGTCTAATCAAAGCTATGGTTTTCCCAGTAGTAATGTATGGCTGTGAGAGCTGGACTATAAGGAAGGCTGAGTGCCGAAGAATTGATGCTTTCGAACTGTGGTGCTGGAGAAGACTCTTACGAGTCCCCTGGACTGCAAGGAGGTCAAATCAGTCCATCCTAAAGGAAATCAACCCTGACTGCTCATTGGAAGGACAGATAATGAAGCTGAAGCTCCAATATTTTGGCCACCTAATGCGAAGAGAAAACTCCCTGGAAAAGACCCTGATGCTGGGTAAGACTGAAGGCAAAAGGAGAAGGGGACAGCAGAGGATGAGATGGCTAGATAGCATCACGGATGCAATGAATATGAACTTGAGCACGCTCCGGGAGAGAGCGCAGGACAGGAAGGCCTGGCGTGCTATGGTCCATGGGGTCACGAAGAGTCGGACACGACTGAACGACTGAACAACATAATGGCTATACACTACTTCTCAAAATCAGTTCCTGGGAAATACGAGCAGGAGGGTGCTCTTGTGTTCTTGTTCCACTGGTGAGCTTCTCATAAGCACCTGATTGGCTACTGTGGGAAGACAACGCTGAACTAAAAAGGCCTTTGGTCTGATCCAGATGGGGTCTTTTTATGTTCTTCTGCAAATCTAGTTCCTCATTTGTCCTTTTGTTGTTGATGATGCTGTGTAAAACTACATGTTGTTCCTACATAGTTTTCTCTGCCTCCCAATTCAGATCATTATGCAAAAGAAGTCACAAATCACAAGCTCCCCATTACAGTATCATGCTCCTATGCATAACCCAGAGTGTTGTTTCCATTTAAGGACTTGCCACTCTTTCTCTACCTTAAAATGAATTAAGAAAATTGAATTGCTCCTTTCACTAGCAAGCCCTTCCTGTTGGTGGCTTCCTTTTCTGTTTTTCAAAGATAAGGTTTTTGTTGTTTGGGAACAGGGGAACTAGTAGAGGATGGAAGAGTGGACATTACACACTTCTGGGTGGGGGGAGGTAGTGGATGGGCTAGCATTCTTCAGGTATGTTTGCAGAAGATGAATTCCAAGGGGAGTTCACCCATCATGACATGGAATTTATCTGATTTGATGTGTGCATTTAGAGAGAGCAATTAGAATCCACTGTTTAAAAACCAACTCCCATGCTTTGGGATGGTAAACGTGGAATGTATTATCTTAACATTCATATTCATTGTGTATCTCACTCTCACTCACTCTCTCCCCAGACACAGCCGCAAGGACATAAACTACTCTTTTCACAGCAGAGCCAGGGATGTGTTAAGAACCTGCCATCAGCGGCTCCTAATTAGGATTAAAAACAAACCCCACTGGAAGATCTTTATGGATAATCTTAATGCAATTGCTTCTAAATGAGAGGACGAGGAAGTTTGCTAGCCACAAATGAAACTGAACAGTGTCTACTCCTTCTCGCTCACCGAGTGGCAGATTGAAACAAATGCAGGATGGGCTGGCTAAGTAACAATAGCATTTGTCATACTTTTGGAGGCCTGCTGGGACTGTCGTGAGGAAAATAACAAAGAAATGCAAACAAAAAAAAAACCCATTGTGGTACCCTTAGTCACTGCAAGCTATTCTTAAGAAAATAAGAAGTGCCAGCCTACATCAGGCTGGTGGTTCATCTCGTGCAGTATTTTCCCCCTAACAGGGCAGCTGAGAAGTCCACCAAGGAAATGCAGAAAAACCAGGTCAGCTGTGGGGTGCCCTCAGTTTTCCTCTCAGTCCACATCAAAGGAATCTAAAGGGGGCACTAAGGGAACCCAAATTCTGCATCAGGAAATCAGAAGTATTGTGTTCAAACCAAGTGCCAATTGTGCTTGGTGGTGGTAATGGTGTTGTGTGTGATATACAGGTATTTGGGAAGAGATATTGCTCAGTGGTAGAGTCTTAGGGTCAATCTGGTTAAAAAGAGCTCAGGGCTGGGAAAGAGGCCTTTCTGCTGAGACCTCAGAGAGCTGCTGCCAGTCACACTAGACAGTACCGGGCTCGGTGAGCAATAATCTGACTCCGTATAAAATGTTTTTGCCTGGCAATGTGAAGATAGGCATGTTGCACCAAGCCAGCCTCCCCAGAGAGAGGAATGCAAAGATGGGGTGCTGACACTGAGAAGATCCTCTCTCCAGTTGCAACCATGGCATTTGAGCTCTTACCATCAAACAAGCCACCACTGCAGAAATCTATGGGTTATTTTATTGCTTTGTATATTTGGTTCCCCCACACCAAGACATCGTCATCATCATTTAATACAGTGGATCAGAAATGAGGGAAGTTAAGCCTTCAGAAAAGGTGATGCTGAATAAACCCCAGATTTACTTTTCATACTCAGACTAGAGAATGGGAAGGTAGGTAAAAAAATATTTCATGAAAAACACTGTGTGTGAATAATCACCTTTTCTAATGCCCATTATTTCCTCTACCTGCTGCTGCTTGGATGCCATCTACACCCCCAGTTCCTGCATCACTCTCTTCCCTGGATTAGTCATACAAGCAACCCATGCCAATCAGGGATCAGATCATGAAAGAGGTAGCAGCGAAAGGGGTAGCATCATGTAGCCAATCAGATTTGGCCACATGCTGACAAGCTAAGGGCAAGAATGAGGTCAATGCTTCTTGGACTATTCACATGAATGATCCTAACCAATCAGGGATCACACAGTTAACTGGATGACAACACTTCACTTTGTAGCTAATCAAATTGGGCTGCAATGACAACCACAGTGGGCCAATGAAGCTAACTGAGAAAAAGAGAGTGCAAACAGGAGAGGAGAATGTTCACAAACTAACATCTGGGAATGTTAAGAAAGAAAATTGTTTTAGGCTGCAAAAAAAAAGTTCCCCCAAATGGTGAGCAGGTTTGGCTAGACTCAGCTCTAATGATACTAAATTTCTGCATCTGCAATCCAATATGCGCTGACCTGGGAGTAAGCCCCAGTAAGACCCACTGAATTCAATTATTCTTATTTCTGCATAGACTTAAATAGCGTTGCACTGCACATCTTTGCATATGTGTTAGAAAACTGTAACCAGTGCCACTACAGGTTAATTACCTAGTGATTCATCTGCCTCAGAAGTGAAAAAGGATGGTTAACAAGTAGCTGATTGATATGGGAGTTTACTATCTTCAGGCAGGAATTGTTGAAAAGGATCCACATTGTCCTATTTCCATTTTCAAGGAGACCAGAGCTGTGGGAGGTGTGTGGCGAAATCCTTCTCAGGTCTTGTTAATTGAATCTAATTACTTGAAGTGTGGGGAAGCACATGAAAAAGTGAGAGTGGGAGAACAAGGAAGAAAGAGAAGATGAGAGACCTAAACTGCAAACAATGGCTCTGAGTGATCCCAGTGCGATCCTGCTGTTTGTGCATGCGCTAAAGCAAATATCACAGCTACCTTTTGTTGGAAAATATTACATTTATGCCAGCAAAATACTGGGTCCCTTCTGTGTGTCACTAGACAAGAAGCTTCAATATGTCAGCTTTTACCCACCGGCCACATGGTTACCACCTGGCAGTTGTGGTAGATCACATGTTTTGCATTCAGAAGGTCCCTGCCAGGAGGGATGGGAAGGACTCCTGTCTGAAACCCTAGAGTAGGGTTAGGCAACCTGGTTCTGTCCAGATGTTTAAGGACTACAACTCTCATAATCCCTAACCATTGCCCATGCTGGCTGGGGCTGCTGGGAGTTGTAGTCCAAAACATCTGGACTGCACCAGGCTGCATACCTGTGCCCTACAGAGAGGCTACCAGTCAATGTAGGTGATACTGATCTAAACAGACAAATGGCCACTTTCTATGTTCCTTTGGGCATTGGCACTGAATGGGAACAAGCAACTTCCAGAGAGCTCTGCTAGACTAGGAGCATAGAAACAACCTTCTAAGGTCCTAGACTTATCTTCTTAATTGAGACTGGCTTTTTGAGCCTGCCTATACCTATTTAGTTACACAATTTCTGGTACGGTTATGTCTTGACGGGTAAAGGAGAGAACCAATCCCCTATCTGTGGAGGCAACCCTAGAGGGCTGATGTTGTCATGCCATGCCCCCTAGAGGACATCCCAGGCCTGCATCAGCCTTGCAGATGATAAAGTGCTTTGCAAGGATCTACACAGTTTCTCTGATCACAGTGGTATGGAATATTTCATAACAAAATAATAAAAGGAATACAATTACCAAATCCACAGGGGGGCGGGGAATGGATCACAGGGGGTATCTGTGGTAGTTAGTTATTTATGCTTTTCACATGAGGAATTCGCCATACATCTCAGGACAACTAGACACCCATGTATGAATCCTGGAAACCAAATCCCATCATATTGTCTATGCATTTTGAAAATGTTCCACTTGGGGAATTCTAATACTAGATGGAACTAACAAATTTAGGCTATAGGGTCAGCTCTCCAAGGAGAAAAGCTGAGCATATCATCCATCATTCCACTTCCTTATTGTGTTGGGGGTCAGTATATGCTACCTACCATTTAGAGAGCATCCATATCTGTCTCGAAAGGATTCGTCCTGCATCCTGAAAGGCAAAGCATTTGCGATGCACATGACACCAATTAAAGGCCCTCTCGAGAAAGAAAGAGAGAGTGGGAGGGAGGGAGGGACTGAAATTAATAAGTGCACAGTAGAAACGTATAGCACGCAACTGATTTTAGATCTTCTGTAATGCATGCTGCAAATAATTACCATCTGTAAATCTTTGCTGAAAAAAGTATAAGCCACTGAGATGCTTTGATGCTGTTGTTCAGTGAGCACCACAATAAATTCAGGAAAAATGCATTGCAAATGCAGAAGAAAAAGTGGGAGAGGGGGACTAAGCTAAAACAATAACAGTTGTGGCTGGAGTGCAAAGGCAGCCCCCTACAGCTTGATCAGTAAGCGCCTCCTGTTGGAAAAGTTAATGCCTATACATCTTTTATGCTTGCTGCAGCAGAGTACAAAGGCAGCTGGGGGGCCGGGGAGGAAATGAATAGAATAAGTATTTATTAACACACATGACAGTGTGTGGAATAAAAATGCCAAGAGGACCTATAGATTTCCATTTCCTTATCTCAAACCAATAACACAAGTAGCAATGCTCCTAAGACAACTGGTGGCTGAATTTGTCGGGTGCTTTGTATTGCAAACGATAGCATTGCGGAGCGATTGAATGCAGGCTTCCCCCCCCCCCCGGGGGAGCAGCGCAAGTCCTCGAGGACTGCTGAAAAGTGAGCAGGTCTACAGCAGGCCTAACCGGTGTTCCTAGATTACAAGCTACATCCCCAAACGGTATTTAGCCCATCAGTATGGTCCTGTCTGTGATGGGATGCCAGCCCAGGCCAGCCATAGTGCAAAGTACATTTCCCAAGACACATGGAAAAACAACAACCAGAAGGGAGGCAGCCAAATTGAACAAAATGCAAAAAGAGGGGCCTAGCTGGTGCATGAAAGATAGTCAGCACCAAGGTAGCCAAGGGTGCAATCCTGTGCATGTTTAGACAGAGAAAAGTCCTACAACTCCCAACATTCCCCAGCCAGCTTAGGGTGCAATCCGGTGCATGTTTAGACAGAGAAAAGTCCTACAACTCCCAGCATTCCCCAGCCAGCTTAGGGTGCAATCCAGTGCATGTTTAGACAGAGAAAAGTCCTACAACTCCCAGCATTCCCCAGCCAGTGTAGGGCACAATCCTTTGCGTGTTTAGACAGAGAAAAGTTCTCGAGATCCCAGCATTCCCCAGCCACTTTAGGGCTCAATCCTGTGCGTGTTTAGACAGAGAAGAGCCTGTCTCTGTGTTTAGACAGAGAAGAGAAGAGAAGAGAAGAGAAGAGAAGAGAAGAGAAGAGAAGAGAAGAGAAGAGAAGAGAAGAGAAGAGAAGAGAAGAGCCCTACAACTCCCAGCATTCCCCAGCCAGCTGGCTGGGGAATGCTGGGAGGTGTAGGACTTTTCTCTGTCTAAACATGCACAGGACTGTGCCCTAAATTTGCTTAGGATGCAGTCCTATGGGGATGGTCATAAGCCTCTGAACTCAGAGGCTTACGGCCATCCAACGCAGAGCAGGAGGAGTGGCGGAAGTGATCTTTGCCTCTGCACTTCTCCTGTTCTGTATTTCAACAGGATGAGCTTTTTCTCCCATCTAGCAGAGGCATCAGGGAGGGGGAGGGGAGGAGGCTGGGGAGGCCAAAGGATTCCTCATATGGTGGCCTCCCTGGCCCAGTCAGGCCACTCCCTTTCCCTCCTTTCTGAGGTTGCTTTTGCAACCTTGGAGAGGGAGCCAGTGCAGTTCTCTCTGCGCCAGCTGCAAGGGGGAGGGGGTGGGCGGCTCAGACCCCTGGGTCCACAGTCAGATCACTGACTCAGACCTTGGATCCCATAATCAGAACTATCTGGCCCCCCAGATGCTGTCCAGAGATCATACGATTGCTCTCTTAGCCTGTTTTCACCATTTCAATTGATAATATTGCCCCAGAAAAAGAAGCTCTTGTCTCTGTGAAACGTGTTGGGTTCAAATAAAGAAGTTTCCCTTTGGCATGTTTGAGAACACTTTCTCTTTTTGCATTTCATCTGACATGCATGGAGCAAGGCTTTCAACAGATTCTGGGATTCTCCTCATCTGAATTTCTCTCTGGATTGTGAAGATCTAAATTGCCTGGCCTTGTTTCTAAAGTGGAACCAAAGTAATAGGAATTTTTCATTCTTCTTTTTATCTCCAAAATTTGCACTCAGCACTGCACAACCCTATGCTTTGTCACAAGATTGAGTTCCTTGAGTTCAGCCTTCCCCAAATGGGTGCCCTCCATAGGTTTTGGACTACAACTCCCAGCATCCCTGACCACTGTCAAAGCTGGCTCAGACTGATGGGAGTTGAATTCCAATACATCTGGAGGGCTCATCGGGATGGGGAAGGCTGCTTTAGTTCATGAGTGTCTTTTTCTTTCAGAAAGAAGAAAGAAAAATAAACCCTTAAAAAAAATAACATGAGGCCAAAAGGCCAAGCAATATAAGTGACAGCAGTAAACAGACCATGTTACTATGCAGAGCACAAATGAATACGAGATGCGATCAGAGTGGGTGTGACCCATCGCCAGCTTGTACTAAAGGTGTCGAACTAACATAGCAAATGGATCAGATAAATCAAAAACCAGAAGAGGAACAATTGTTTTGTCATAGGATAAATTGTTTTTGTCATGGTCCAAGACTTCTCACTTGCCTGATGGAGCACCTGTCCTGGCATGAACCTCCCATACACTATGTTCATCATCTAAGGCCCTCCTCCAGGTGTCTCCTCTGAGGGAAGCTCAGAAGGTGGCAAGAAGGGAGAAGGCCTTCTCACTGGTGTCCCCCCCACATTATGGAACAATCTCCCCAACAAGGTCTGCCTGGTGCCAACATTGCTATCTTTTCGGCACCAGGTTAAGGCCTTCCTCTTCTCTCAGGCACTTGGCAGCATATGATGAGATTTTAATCAGATCCTGGGTGTTTCTTATTGTTGATTGTTTAGCGCCTCCTCCCCTGCGTCCCAGTCTGCCACCTCAGGTCCTCTGTGGGCTCTCTGTCCCACCGCTGCCTAACGTGAGACTGTCACTGGCAGCCATGCGCAAGAGGGCCTCTTCCTTGGCCGCCCCTCAGCTGTGGGCTGACCTGCCGGTTGAAGTGCGCCTGCTGACCTCCTTGTGAAGGTTTTTAAGCAGGCCTTAAGACGCCGCTATTCCGGCAGGCCTTCCCTCTTTAGGTCTCTTGTCCCTTGTGCTGACTCTTGTGTACTGTTTTCAAGCTGTGCTGTTTTAAGCTGTGTTGTTTTATTGTTGGATTTTCAAAAAACTGCTTTTAGTTCAAATTTGTTTTTAGTTATATTTGTATATACTGTCCGTACGCTTTTATGTAAACCATTTTAAAATGTTGGATATTGTATTTTAATGTTTTAACTTTTGTAAACCGCCCAGAGAGCTTCGGCTATGGGGCGGTATAGAAATGTAATAAATAATAATAGTAATAACAACAACAACAACAACAAAAATATTGTTCAGATATACGTGTGTCTGTGTGCGTGCTGTCTGTTTATATGTTTGTATGTAAATGTATTCTCGACCTTGGGGGAGCTGGGGGTGGCGACGGCCAACAGGAAGCTCTGGCATGGGCTGGTCCATGAAGTCACGAAGAGTCGGAAGCGACTGAGCGAATAAAGAACAACAAGAATGTAAATGTACAATGTATTTTTAAGTTGTTTAATCTCTGTAAATTGCCCAGAGAGGTTCAGCTATTGGGTGGTATAGAAATGTAATAAATGAAATGAAATGGATGAAATGAAGGACGAGATGGTGCCCCTTACCCTTTCCATGTACAGAAGCCAGCTGGACTGGCAGTTGAATCTTACTCCATTATTGGCCACTGGATGGTGTCTTCCGCCACTGATGACAGCAGGCTAAATTAGGGGGTGCAGGACAGGTTGTCTGGCACACCCAGCTCTGTCCTCCAAGACAGGGGACTGGGATGGCTGCTGCCTCAGGCAGTTGCCTCACTCTGCCTACTGGTAGGGCCAGCTCTGGAGCTTGCCACTCCTAGGCTTTGTCAAGTCCACAGAGCAGACAGCTGTCCTTTGCATTTTCACACATGGATATCACCCATTGCATCACTATCCCAGAATGCCTTGATAGGTGTAATTTGATGTCTGCAACACCTACCACTGACTAATTCATTCAGACTGCAAATCTCCATCTTAAGACTGCCTATCCATACTGCCACATTTTCTGAACTTTGCTGTCTCTTCCCCCATCCCATTATTTCTACCATCTATCCTGATGAAGAGTTCTGGAGAACCTGAAAGCTTGCACATTTTATTCTGGAATTTTGGTTGCTCCTAATAAAGGTATTGCCCAGCTGAGGATTTTGGAATTTTTTTTGTCTCATGGACCAGCACAGTTATATTTGTTTTTTAAGAGAGCAATCTTTTGGTCTCTGGCAAGCATCCCTGGGACCATAGGATTTGGGGGATTTTTTTATTATTTATTTAAAACATTTATATCCCACCCTATATCATTAGGATCTCAGGGCAGCATACAGATAAAATCAATTTAGACAGTATAAAACAATAAATAATTTAAACAGCTCAAAACGTATGAAACCATTAAGCAAGATAATACCAGTTTAAAATCTAAAACAACAGAACAATTAAAACAGTGTGCTACTTCAGGGAATGCATTTAGCCCTCAAAGGCTTTGATAAAAAGCCATGTTTTAACTTGGCACCAAAATGAAACCAATGTCTGTGCCAATCAGGCCTCCAAGGGGAGGGCATTCCACACCTGGGGTGTCACAGCAGAAAAAGCCCTCTGCTATGTCCCACCATGTGTATGTGTTGCACTGGTGGGACACAGAGGAGGGCCCCTCCAACAGATCTCAGTTCTCGTGCAGGCATATATAGGGGGAGGCGCTCCCTCAAATATCGAGGTCCCAAGCTGCGTAGGGCTTAAATGTCATCACCAAAACCTTGAATTCCAACTGGAAGTGGATTGGCAGCCAGTGCAATTCCTTTAAAACTGGTGTTATATGGTTTTGATGGGGTATTCCGGTCACCAGTCTAGCTGCTGCATTTTGCACTAGCTGCAACTTCCTAGTTGTCTTCAAGGGCAGCCCCACGTAAAGTGCATTGCAGTAGTCTAATCGGGAAGTTACCCGTCCATGTACTACTGTGGCTAGGTTACCTCTGTCCAGGAAAGGCTGTAGCTGGTGGATCAGCAGAAGCTGGCCCCAAGTACTCTGGGCCACGGAGTCCACCTGGGGCTCTAGTGACAGGGATGGATCTAGGAGTACTCCCAAGACACTGCTATGACTTCAGGAGAGGGACTCCAAAATCCAATCCCTTCTGCTGTCCCTGTCCCCTCACAGCAGCCACAGAAAGAACCACTGTGCCTGCTTTCTGAGATCACAAAATCAGCCTCAGAGGAACCCACAGAGGTCAGAAAGGGGGTGTCCCGGTGGGTGAGGAGGGGAAAGGGGAGGCCAGGAAAGAAAAATCCTATGACTTTTCCAGCCCTAGTCCCATTCCTGGCAACGCACCTCCTCTAGATGGGCTCAGAGACCTGTCTAAGGGCTTCTCCACATGAGCGATTTCGTACACGCTTGTGATTGGCCACTTACAGAAGTTTGCAGGTCCTTCACATGATGTCATCAACCTCCAGGACATCTCCTGAGCCTTTCCTCAATAATCTTGCTTTTTAAAAGATTGGAGATAATGCACTATCTAAAATTTTTGTGGGATATCCCCAGTGTGTCAAGTCGGGATTGCGCCGTCAGACAGTCACTAGAAGGCGCTGTTTCATTGAACCTAATGGAGCATTGCCGAGAGGGGGAGTTTTCAATTACAAATCGCGCTGTCACCATTGGTTGCCATCTAAGGGAGCCCGTAGTGAACGTGGAAAGACTCCAGAAGAAGAAATCCTGGTAAGGGTTTTTTTCCTTAATGTAGAGACGCCCTAAAGAAAAATGAAACAAATATAGGGCAGAGAGGCAAAAATTGCCTCTGCCACTCCTCCTGTCTTTCTGGCAGCAGCCCATTAGGGCACTGGATATTCAGACACCTCTGAGTTAAGAGGCTTCCTTCTATTGGGGGGTGCAACCCATAGGATTATGCCCTAATATATACTTTGTTAAAGAAATCCATCTCAGCAGCTTCTGGAGGCCCCTTCCTTCCCAAACTTTTCTTTCTTTCTTTTGCTGAAAGGTGGTGCCTTTAAGGTCATCTGCAGAATGTCCTGGGAGATGGAAACGGCCCCTCACGGGAGGGAGAAGCCCTGGTATCTCTGCTTGAAGCCACATTCTGATCAAACAAATGCAAGGGAAACATGGCAAGAGGAAGGGAACATCTCCAGTTAATTGGGCTTTGGTTTCTGTTAGGGACAGCGCTTGGATACATGACGGATCTTCCCCACAGAGGCTCTCAGGGACCAATTTGCACATTCCTGGGATGGGCTGACACTCTTTCCCACACTCTTCCCTTAACCAGCCCAGAAAAGACACCGGGGGAAAGTCCTCCCACCTGGGATCCAATTTCAACCTCTTAGCATTGTGAGATATAAACAGGATGAAATGGACCATTATGTGCTAACTCCTCGGGTCCCAGCAATCTGACCTCAGTGTTCATGGGGTGATGTGTACAGGGGAATAGCAACTGGATGCTGTGGAACATGTGTGTCTTCTCTTCCTGCAACGCCATGATATATGAGAAGATAGTGGAGGTGGGGAACCTTGGCCAGTTGCTATGGTTATGACTGCGATGATAGCAGGCCTTCCTTTGGAATATGACAATTGGCCGCTTGCCCATTTTCTGAAACAGGATTGCCTAATCTTTATTTTTACTCCAAGACTCCAGTCTTACCAGCTAGAGATGAGTCCCGTTTCTCCCCGCACACTTTCAGCAGCAGACGCAAAACAATATGCAAACTCAGCAAGCCATTTAGCAGCCATCCTCGCGCCCCTCCGGAAAAAAAATCAGAGAGGTAAGGGGGGGGGGGATTTTGAAATCCAGCACACATCAATTTCTGAAATCCTTCCCGAAAAGCTGAAGGTTAGGACTGAACCAGAAGGGGGATGCATTCTACTTCTGTTGATAAGACACTCTTTGTCTGAGAGTTACGGGGACGGACATTAGTTTCTGCACTTATCACTGAGTGCTGAAGTCCACTCTTGCATTGTTGTACATCTGTGTTCTGCTATTTTTAGATCCAATTGAAGAGGCTGCCACTTTGCACTCGCCCTCTCTCCCTCTCCCTCGCTCGCTCACCCTTGCATTCCTTCTCACTCTCTCTCTCCCCAGTCAATATTAGCAAACTATTCAAGACCATCAACAAAGCAATCCATTACAGAGCCAGCCTGCTGGCAGAAAGATACCTTACGTTCATTATAACACTTAACACTGCTAAGGAGATGCTATAATGCTGGTAATTAACTATTTAAACCCAGACTGACGGATTCTCATTTCTGCAGCCTCTCTGTTTTGTAAGTACTAATGGCTGAGTGCTTGATTTATTTATTTTTATTTCCCTCTTTCCTGAGAGGCAATTGTCCAGGATGGGAAGCAATGAGTGTTTTCATATTAGGCAGAGCTGACTGAGCCAAAAGCTCGACATGGACAAAGGTAGTCTAGTGATTAAGAGCAATGTCAGCTGCTCTTTTTTATTTTTGTGAGAGTAAACAAACTAGCATGTTTTCTTTGGTACCTGATTCACATCTGGGGGGGGGGGGATGGACCCTTCTGTTGCCAGTTAACTATTGGGCTGGATGGAACCAATTAATCTGGAAAAAAATAATTTTTGTGAACCGCCCAGAGAGCTTCAGCTAATGGGTGGTATAGAAATAAATAAATAAACCTGATAGAGTAGACCCATTGGAATCAATGGGACTGGCTGGAAATGATAGGTGTTCCAGCCCAACACATCTGGAGGACACAGCAGGTTAGGGAAAGCTGGTCGAGTGTAAGGAGAAGCTCAGGCCTAAATGAATCACTTCTACATCATTGTTATGCTCTCCCATTTGTTGATCTGCCAAAGAGTACCCAACTGCTCTCACTGGCCTCACCTCACCTGACCTGACTTTAAATTAGTGCTGTGCCGAAAATTTCCCCCACATTTTTTTTTTTTACCATTCTCGTTCAATTTGATAGAAGAGAGATTGCTTTCGAAGAGAAATTCAATACTGAAGAAATGTCGGAGAAATTCTCAAGGGCTGGGTTTGGGTTTCTTGGGCTTACCTTACTTAGGAGGTGGCTGAGGAATGACAAGTGTCCTGCCTTTCATTGTACAATCATCTCTCCAGCAGCCTGTGGCCTCCTCAGCTCCCTACACTTCAATTGAAGCCCATCATGAGCTAATTCCTCCCTTAAGGCTTTTCAGATCAGGAAGTGCAGGCAGCCTGGGTGGCTGGCTGTGATTAGGTTAGCTCAAAAGCACCACCGAAAGAAATTTAACATAAATTATAGACTGTCCTGAGAATGAGGCACAACCATGGAAGCCCTGTTCATGGGGGAAGACAACTTTCTGGAAATTGGAGGACAAATTTTGGCAGAGCACTAACTCCACATCATCCCTGGAGCTGGACACAACACTGCCCCCCACCCTCACAGCTACATTATGGTAGATGCAAAATGGGGGCCAGCCTGCCAAGACAGTTGATGCTGTTGCAGCACGAAAAAACCCAAACACCTTACCACAAATGAAAGAAGCTGTGCTACAAGCCCTGCCAATGGGGAGCCCTACCTGGGAGAAACTGTTGAGAATTTCTCCTCCCCCTGGAGAAATTCGGTGAAATTGTCTCCCAAATTTCTCTGCCCACAAATAAGGTGGACAATTTTGAGAGGCCATCTGCGCACAGCTCTACTTTAAATGCTTCTGCATAGAAAGCATGTCTATGCAAGAAAATGACCAGATTCTGACCTGGTTTGTCTCATTGTTTTCAAAGGGCCTGCTCTCTAGGGTGGTCCAGGTCTCTGACATCTCCAAGGCAGATGTCTATACTCATGGGGCAGGGTGTTGTGTTGTTGTGGGGTGGGAGCTTTTGATATCATCGGGCTACCCATTCTTAGAAGTAGGTATAGCTAAACAGCAGTCTGATTTACCCTTTCGAGTAGCTCCCTGAGAGGAGGGGTTCAATGTTTGATCCACTGCTCAAAGGGGCCCAAATCTGTTTATTTAGTCTGGCCAGGATGGCTCTTTTTGGAAATCAAAATTGGTGGGGACTAAATGCCACCCCCTGTGGGTGACATTTCATGGCCTTCTTCCTCCCCCTAAAAGAACTAATGGTTCCATTAGTTCCTATGGGGGTGGCAGAAAGCTCTTAACAGAGACATAATTGGATGGTGGGAGGTGAAAGTCCCACTCCAGATGTCCTATGGGCATAACCTTCAGCCACCAACCTGCAATTTTGTCCCCATGGGGGATTTTTCCCATCCCTATAGGAACAAATGGCTCTACAAGTTCCTATGGAAACAGAAGATACACATTCATTCTGGCCAACAAGGCACCAGCCTGGCTTCCCAACCTGACCAGAGTGTGCTGTCAGAGAAAGGAGAGTGTTGCCACCACACTTATCTGTAATCTCAGGGATGAAAGAATTAGCAGTGACAGGGATGGCAACTTGTAGCCAATCAGATTTGGTTACAAGATGACATCACTAGGGGCAAGTGAAGTCAATAAATAATGAGGACAATTGTTCTTGGATTATTCACATGAATGATCCCAACCTATCAGGGATCACAGCGGGTGGCAACTAGGTCAAGGTGGGCTATACTCCACTCCCCAATTTTGCTCACAGAAATCAAGCAGCACTGTTTATTTGCCTGTATGCTTCCAAGCCCAATTCAAAGTGCTGATTGTAACCTATGAATCCTTACATGGCTCAGGACCGAAATATCTCCTCCAAGTGCCTCCTCTAAAAGAGACTTCTCAGTGGTGGCTCCCTAGTTGTGGAATGCTCTCCACCCTGGAGTCCAACTGGTGCCAACGTCATCATCTTTTTAGTGCCAAGTTAAACCTTTCCTCCAATGAAAGTCTACTATCAGGCATTTGATGGCATATGATGGGGTTTTTAATGTCCGTTGTTTTATCAGGCTCTGGTATCTTTTTCTAACTGTTTTTAGCTGTTTTAAAATGTTTTTTTAATGTTGTATGTTAAAGATTTTATATACCTTTTTATCATGTTATATTTTGAGGTTGTAATTGTTGTAAACTGCCCAGAAAACTTTAGCTATTGGGTGTTACAGAAAAGAAATAAATGAAATGAAATGTTCACTTTTGAAGCCCTACTTGATTTCTACTTTTATAGCACTTTTACAGCCCTTTTTGATTTCTTGCAGCTGCTCTAGAGATGGATGACTTTCAGTTTCAGTTTCTTTCAGTTTCTTATTTTTCCATACTTAAATTCAGCTCATCCCAAACTCTAGTCTTAAGTTTGGTTCATCTTGAACTTTAAGATTTTTTTTTTTAATGTCACATGAAAATTCATACATTTATATTTTTATTGCAAGCAATTTTTGAATATAATAAAATTTAGAATGTTATTTTCACTAATATACACATTTGGGTCTGCATATTTTAACTGGAGAATTTTGTTGCAAAATTTGGAGAAGTGTAAATTTCAAAGGATAACTATGTTTCAGTTTGTGCATTGGTCTGAAAGTGCAAACAATTTTTTCCCATCCCTAAACTTCTCTACTTAAAAGACAAAAAGCTAGTTCCCTAGGCCAGGTCCAGGGATGTGATCTGGTGGTAAAGGGGCGAAACTACAGGCATGAAGGCCCAGGAAAATGGACACTGCATGAAAACAATGTGTGTGGGGGAGGTCAGTTGGGGGAGGATTTTTTCTGCTGGAAAAAGGGGCATTTGGTGAAACATGGTATGGGGCATGGAATCTTATGGACTCTTTCAGAATGATGAGTGATTTTTTAAAGTAGTCAGTCATTTAAACTGATATTGCTGCAAAACTCCTAAACTCCAGATTCAAAGCTACTAATTTGAGACTATTTGACAATGTTGAGATTTAAATTTGCCATGTTCCGATAACAGACCCCCAAACCTGAGTCTCAGGCAGCTGTGGGCAATTTGTGGCCCTCCAATTTGCATCCCCTTCATGGATCACTGCCTTGTTGTGGCAAAGGGGCTTGCGTAACTCAGTGAAGCCATAAGCTATGCCGTGCAGGGCCACCCAAGACGGACAGGTCATGGCAGAGAGTTCTGACAAAATGTGGTCCACTGCAGAAGGAAATGGCAACCCACTCCAGTATTCTTGCCAAGAAAACCCCATGGAACGTATCACAAAGCTAAAAGATATGACGCTGGAAGATGAGCCCCTCAGGTCGGAAGGTGTCCAATATACTACTGGGGAAGAGCAGAGGGAATTTCCAAGTAGCGCCAGAAAGAGTGAAGCGGCTGGGCCAAAGCCGAAAGGACACTCAGCTGTGGATGTGTCTGGTGGTGAAAAGAAAATCCGATGTATAAAGAACAATATTGTTTAGGAACCTGGAATGACAGAGCAATGAATCAAGGTAAGCTGGAGGTGGTCAAACATGAGATGACAAGATTGTACATTGACATCTTGGGAATCAGCGAACTAAAATGGACAAGCATGGGCGAATTTAATTCAGATGACCATTATATCTACTATTGTGGGCAAGAATCCCTTCGAAGAAATGGAGTAGCACTCATAGTCAACAAAAGGGTGGGAAAAGCAGTACTGGGGTACACTCTTAAAAACGATAGAATGATCTCAGTACGAATCCAAGGCAAACCATTCAACATCACAGTAATTCAAGTCTATGCCCCAACCACTGATGCTGAAGAAGCTGAGGTTGATCGGTTCTATGAAGACCTACAACACCTTCTAGAACAAACACCAAAAAAAGATGTCCTCTTCATCATAGGGGATTGGAATGCCAAAGTAGGAAGTCAAGAAATAACTGGGATAACAGGCAAGCATGGCCTTGGTGTACAAAATGAAGCAGGACAAAAGCTAATAGAGTTTTGCCAAGAGAACATGCTGATCATAGCAAACACTCTTTTCCAACAGCACAAGAGGTGACTCTACACATGGACATCACCAGATGGTCAATATCGAAATCAGATTGATCATGTACTTTGCAGCCAAAGATGGAGAAGCTCTATACAGTCAGTAAAAACAAGACCTGGAGCTGACTATGGCTCAGATCATGAGCTTCTTGCTGCAAAATTTCGGCTTAAATTGAAGAACGTAGGGAAAACCACTAAACCGTTCAGGTATGACCTAAATCATATCCCTTGTGAATATACAGTGGAGATGAGGAATAGATTTAAGGGATTTGACCTGATAGACAGAGTGCCTGAGGAACTATGGACGGAGATCCGTAACATCGTTCAAGAGGCAGCAACTCAATCCATCCCAAAGAAAAAGAAATGCAAGAAAGCCAAGTGGCTGTCTGATGAGGCTTTACAAGTAGCTGAGGAAAGAAGGGAAGTGAAAAGCAAGGGAGAAAGGGGAAGATATATCCAACTGAATGCAGAGTTCCAGAGAATAGCAAGGAGAGACAAGAAGGCCTTCTTAAATGAACAATGCAAAGAAATCAAGGAAAACAAGAGAATGGGAAAAACTAGAGATCTTTTCAAAAAAATCAGAGATCTCAAGGGAATGTTTTGTGCAGAGATGGGCATTATAAAGGACAAAGAAGGCAGGGACCTAACAGAAGCAGATGAGATTAAGAAGAGGTGGAAAGAATACATAGAAGAACTATACGGGAAAGATCTGAATGTCCCTGATAGCCATGATAGTGCGGTCACTGAACTTGAGCCGGACATCCTAGAGAGTGAAGTCAAGTGGGCCTTAGGAAGCATTACTAACAACAAAGCTAGCGGAGATGACAGTATTCCAGCTGAGCTATTTAAAATCCTAAAAGATGATACTGTTAAAGTGCTGCACTCAATATGCCAAAAAATTTGGAACACTCAACAGTGGCCTAGGGATGTACGAAAGTCACTTACCTTTTTGAAGGGTGACATTCATGGTGGGGGGGAGGTGCTCCATCCCTCCACCTGAAATTCTCTCCAGCCAGCTCCGCTCCGCAGAGATTCCGCAGAGCCACCAGCCGGGGCCGCCCACAGCCGGACATCCGGCCCCTGGGCAGCCTGCAGGGACGCAAATGGCGGCAGCTATAGCTGCCGCCGTTTGTGTCCCTGTATTTTGCTGTGATAGGCTACGTAAATATTTACATAGCCTATCATGGCAAAAAACAAAACAAAACAGTGGACGCAAATGGCGGTGGCTACGGCGGCCGCCATTTGCATTCCCTTTTTTCTTTTTGCAGTAATAGCCTATGTAAATATTTACATAGGCAAAAACGGCAAAAAAAGGGGATGCAAATGGCAGCTGTCGTAGCTGCCGCCATTTGTGTCTGCTGTTTTTATTTTTATTTTTGCCGTGATAGGCTATGTAAATACTTACGTAGCTTATCACAGCCTTCGCAGGGATGCAAATGGTGTCCCTGCGTTAGCCATGATAGGTTACATAATTATTTAATTATTTACGTAGCCTACCACAGCTATAATGATGAAGCAAATGGCGGCCACAGATGCAGCCGCCATTCACAAGTCAGCGTGGATGGCAGCAGGTAAGTGCTCCATTTCATGTGCCTTTCGTGGGGGGGGGGCAGGGGGCTTCGTTCTGCCACGGATTTCGAGGGGCCGAATGCACTGGCATTTGGCCTCACTGAGATACATGGCGGAATTCTCTGACATCCCTACTGTGGCCACAAGACTGGAAAAGGTCAGTTTACATTCCAATTCCAAAGAAGGGCAATGCCAAAGAGTGTTCAAACTACCGTAAAATTGCGCTCATTTCACATGCCAGCAAGGTGATGCTCAAAATCCTACAAGCTAGGCTTCAGCAGTATGAGAACCGAGAACTACTGGAAGTACAAGCTGGGTTCCGAAGAGGCAGAGGAACTAGAGATCAAATCACCAACATTCGCTGGATCATGGAGAAAGCAAGAGAATTCCAGAAAAATGTCTATTTCTGCTTCATTGACTACACTAAAGCCTTTGATTGTGTGGATCACAACAAACTCTGGCAAATTCTTAAAGAGATGGGAGTACCAGACCACTTTACCTGTCTCCTGAGAAACCTGTACGAGGGTCAAGAAGCAACAGTAAGAACCGGACATGGAACAACCGATTGGTTCAAAATTTGGAAAGGAGTACCACAAGGCTGCATATTGTCGCTCCACTTATTTAACTTATATGCAGAGTACATCATGAGAAATGCCGGGTTGGATGAATCGCAGCTCAGAATTAAGATTGCCGGGAGAATTATCAACAACCTCAGATACGCAGACAATACCAACCTAATGGCAGAAAGCGAAGAGGATCTAAAGAGCCTCTGGTTGAGGGTGAAAGTGGAGAGTGCAAAAGCTGGTTTGAAACTCAACATTAAAAAAACTAAGATGATAGCATCTGGCCCCATCACTTCCTGGCATCTAAAAGGGGAAGAAATGGAAGCTGTGACAGATGTTATTTTCTTGGTCTCCAAGATCACCGCAGACGGTGACTGTAGCCATGAAATTAAAAGATGCTTGCTCCTTGGGAGGAAAGGTATGGCAAACCTAGACAGCATAGTAAGAAGCAGAGACATCACCTTGCCGACAAAGGTCTGCATAATCAAAGCTATGGTTTTCCCACTAGTAACATATGGCTGTGAGAGCTGGACTATAAGGAAGGCTGAGCACTGAAGAATTGATGCTTTCAAACTGTGGTGCTGGAGAAGACTCTTATGAGTCCCCTGGACTGCAAGGAGGTCAAATCAGTCAACCCTAAAGGAAATCAACCCTGACTGCTCCTTGGAAGGACAGATACTGAAGCTGAAGCTCAAACATTTTGGCCACCAAATGCAAAGAGAAAAGTCACTGGAAAAGACCCTGATGCTGGGAAAGACTGAAGGCAAAAGGAGAAGGGGACGACAGAGGACGAGATGGTTAGATAGCATCACCGATGCAATGAATATGGACTTGAGCACACTCTGGGGGAGAGCAGAGGACAGGAAGGCCTGGCGTGCTATGGTCCATGGGGTCACGAAGAGTCGGACACAACTGAACAACAACAACAAGATGTTTTGGCCTATAACTCCCATCATGTCTCACGGTTGGCTATGCTAGCTAAGGCTTCGTTACTCTCAGTAAGAACTTCAAGTGACTCGATATGCTAGTATTTGGGCCCCCACCCCCTTTGCCTTTGGCCCCACCCGGGACTGGAATGCAGCTCCTGAGAGCTTGTCCAAAATTTGGCCCTCAGGCTGAAAGAGGTTCCCCACCCCTGAGTCTAATGGAAGCTGGGAAATTAGTAAGTTGTTGTTGTTGTTGTTGTTATTATATTATTATTATTATTATTATTATTATTATTATTATTATTATTATTCCAACTTTTTCCCAATACTGGGACTCAAGGCAGCTTTACAACATTAAAAACTGTACAGTTAAAACATATAAATAGAAATATACAAAAGTTAAAAATATAATTAAATCATCAATATTAAAATTGTATAAAATATCAGAATTTAAAAAAACAACAACAATATAAACCATAGTATCAATCCATCATATTCTCCCAGGTCCAGAGTATCTATCCCCAAAGGCCTGCCAGAACAAAATAGTTTTGGCTGCTGGTGGAAACATACCAAGGAGGGTGCCACTCTCACCTCCCTGGGAAAGGAGTACCAGAGAGCCTTGGGGCAGCCACTGAGAAGGCCCTCTCCCATGTTCCCACCAGGCGAGCCTGTGAAGGACAAGCCCTGCTGAAAAAGAATCAGCACAGCTTCTGCAAAGGTAAGCCCTGTCTCACTAACCTTTCAAAGATTTTTGAGAGTGTCAATAGACATGTAGACAGGGGAGATCTGGTAGACATTGTTTAGTTGGACTTCCAAAAAGCTTTTGACAAAGTCCCTCACCAAACACTCCTGAGCAAACTTAGCAGTCATGGAATAAGAGGATGGGTCCTCATTTATTTATGATTAAATTTATTAATTGCCCATCTGGCTGGTCACCCAGCCACTCTGGGCAATGTACAGCATACAATAAAACAGTTTAAAACAATAAAATTCTACAATAAAACATTTTCTACAATACCGTAACCCACCCCAAATGCCTGCCTGAACAACCATGTTTTTAATGCACGGCGGAAGCTCATTAAAGAGGGGGCATGACGGAGTTCCCTAGGGAGGGAGTTCCACAGAGTGGGAGCCACTACAGAAAAGGCCCCCTCCCTCGTCCCCACCAGTCTAGCTGTCCTGGCTGATGGGACAGAGAGAAGGCCATCCGAGGCTGATCTTGTTGAGCGGCCTGTCTGGTGCTACTGGAGGCGCTCCTTAAGATAGGCTGGGCCGGAACCATATAGGGTTTTAAAGGTCAAAACCAACAACTTGAATTTGGCCCGGAAAACAACTGGTAACCAGTGCAACTCCTTCAGCACTGGAGTGATGTGATCTTGCCGGCAGCTGCCTTTAATCAGGCGAGCCGCCGTGTTCTGTACCAGCTGCAGCTTCCGAACCCCATGTAGAACGCATTACAGTAGTCTAAACGAGAGGAGACCAGGGCATGCACTACCGATGGGAGCAGATGGTCGGGAAGGAAGGGGCGCAGCTGCCGTATCAGATGGAGTTGATACAGCACTGTCCGGCTTACAGCTGATGCCTGAGCCTCCATGGACAGCTGGGAGTCCAAAATGACCCCCAGGCTGTGGACCTGGTCTTTCAAGGGTAGGCGTACCCCATTCAACACCAGGTCAACATCCTCCGGCCTCCTCTTGTCTCCCACCAAAAGTACCTCGGTCTTGTCAGGGTTCAGCTTCAGCTCATTATTCCTCCCCATCCAGCCACTCACCGTCTCCAGACATTTGGACAGGGATTCTACGGCCAACCTTGGTGAAGATTTGAATAAGAGGTAGAGCTGCGTGTCATCCGCATATTGATGACACCGCACCCCAAACCTCCTGATGATAGCCCCCAGCGGCTTCACATACATATTAAATAGCATCAGGGAGAGAATGGAACCCTGTGGCACCCCACAAGTGAGTGGCCATGGGTCTGAAACATCCTCTCCCAGTGCTACCCTCTGGTACCTGCCGGAGAGGAAGGACCAGAACCACCACAATACGGTGTCTCCAATGCCCAACCCCTCCAGGCGGTCCAGGAGGATACTGTGGTCAATGGTATCAAAAGCTGCTGAGAGGTCGAGGAGAACAAGGAAGGAGCATTCACCCCTATCCAGAGCCCTCCTCATATCATCTACCAAGGCGACCAAGGCCGTTTCTGTCCCATGTCCAAGCCTGAAGCCCGACTGAAATGGGTCTAGATCAGTTTCTTCCAAGTGTGCCTTCAACTGCATTGCCACCACCCACTCAATCACCTTGCCCAGAAATGGCAGATTTGAGACTGGGCGAAAGTTGTTCAGAATTTGAGGATCCAAGGAGGGCTTCTTTAAGAGCGGTCTTATCACTGCCTCCTTGAGGTATGATGGCATCACTCCCTCCTCAACAGAGGCGTTCACCACCGCCCTGATCCCCCCACCCAGTCTCTCTCTGCAGCCCATAATGAGCCAAGATGGGCAAGGATCAAGTAAGCAGGTGGTCGGCCTTACAGATGAAAGCACCTTGTCCACTTCATCAGGAGGAAGAAGCTGGAACCGATCCCACAAAACTGGTTTGCCACAGGCCGCCTCTTGCTCACTAACTGTATCTACAGCATGCAGAGTAACACACCTAATCTGATCAATTTTATCTGCAAAGTGCCTTGCCAAGGCCTCACAGGAGGCCTTAGAATGCTCCAGTGGTTCCGGAGCCACAGGACCGACCAGGCTCCGGACCACTTGTAACAGCCTCCTGGGACAGCACTCTGCAGACGCGTTAGAGGCAGCATAATTTTCCTTTTTTGCTGCCTTCACCGCCACGTGATAGGCTGAAGATACAGCTCCAGCCCGTGTCTGATCGTCTTTGGAGCGAGACTTCCGCCACCGGTGCTCTAGCCGTCTCACCTCCTGTTTCAGAGCTCGTAACCGCGGATTGAACCATGGTGCAGTCCGAGCTAGGGATGGACGAAAGTCCCTTACCTGTCCTCAAAGCTTCCTTCGCGGTGGGGGGGAGGCGCTTCGCTTCTCCCCCCGAAGTTCATGCGAGGGGGGGGAGGCGCCCCACCTCGCCCGGCTGAAATTCAGGCCGGGCGGAAGGTGCCCCATCCCTCGCCGGCGAAATTCAGGCCGGGTAGAAGCACCACGTCTACCCAGCCGCAAAAAAAAACACAACACCCCCGTGATAGGCTATGTAACGATAAACGATTAATTGGTGTTGGGGGACTTCAACGTACATTCGGAGGCCATCCTCACAGGAGCACCTCGGGACTTCATGGAGACTATGGCCTCCTGGGAGCTGCACCATATTCTAACTGGGCCCACCCATGTAGCCGGTCATGCACTAGACCTTGTGTTTGTTTCTGGAGAAGTGGGGAGTGATCTGGAAGTCAGGGGTGTATCCACCACCCCCTTGTCATGGTCAGATCACTATCTGGTGACGTTGGACTTCTCGGTTCCACAACCCCTCCGCAGGGGTGGAGGACCCATTAAAATGGTCCGCCCCAGGCATCTTATGGATCCAAAAGGATTCCCGAACGTGCTTGGGGATTCTCTGGGGCATGCCAACGGCCACTCGATTGAGACCCTGGTGGGTGGCTGGAATGCCGCAATCACTGGGGCATTAGATCAGGTGGCTCTGAAACGCCCTCTCCCCCTGAACAGGGCTCGGACTAGGGATGGGGCAGAATTTCTCCCCGAAACTTCGGGGGGCTGAGTGCCAACGCATTCGGCGCCCCGAAATCGGCGGTGAAATTCTCCGCCCCCCTGCCGGGATGGGACTTACCTTTCACGAATGTCCCTCCCAGCGGCGGGTCCTGGCAGCGGTTCGTCGCGTCTTCGTCAGGGGCGGGGGCGGCAGCCGGTCTTCCGACCGGCTGCCGCTGCCGTCATTACAAGTGTAGTAAAAAACAAAACAAAACCCCGTGATACGCTACGTAACGATTAACGTAGCCTATCACGGCTAGATCTCCAAAGTCAGCCGTGATAGGCTACGTAAATCGTCAGGTAGCCTATCACGGGTGACTTTGGGGAAAAAAAAAAAAGCACGTACACAAATGGCGGCCCCCATAGGGAGCCGCCATTTGCGTTCCTTATTTGGTACCTGTAGTCTACGTAAAGATTTACGTAGACTACGGCGAAAATAAGGGCAACGCAAATAGCGTTGCCCTTTTTTTCGCCGTAGTCTACGTAAATCTTGACATAGATTACAGGGACCAAATAAGGAACGCAAATGGCGGCTCCCTATGGGGGCCGCCATTTGCGTACGTGCTTTTTTTTTTCCCCAAAGTCACCCGTGATAGGCTACCTGACGATTTACGTAGCCTATCACGGCTGACTTTGGAGATCTAGCCGTGATAGGCTACGTTAATCGTTACGTAGCGTATCACGGGGTTTTGTTTTGTTTTTTACTACACTTGTAATGACGGCAGCGGCAGCCGGTCGGAAGACCGGCTGCCGCCCCCGCCCCTGACGAAGACGCGACGAACCGCTGCCAGGACCCGCCGCTGGGAGGGACATTCGTGAAAGGTAAGTCCCATCCCGGCAGGGGGGCAGAGAATTTCACCGCCGATTTCGGGGCGCCGAATGCGTTGGCACTCAGCCCCCCGAAGTTTCGGGGAGAAATTCTGCCCCATCCCTAGTCCGAGCCCTGTTCAGGGGGAGAGGGCGTTTCAGAGCCACCTGATCTAATGCCCCAGTGATTGCGGCATTCCAGCCACCCACCAGGGTCTCAATCGAGTGGCCGTTGGCATGCCCCAGAGAATCCCCAAGCACGTTCGGGAATCCTTTTGGATCCATAAGATGCCTGGGGCGGACCATTTTAATGGGTCCTCCACCCCTGCGGAGGGGTTGTGGAACCGAGAAGTCCAACGTCACCAGATAGTGATCTGACCATGACAAGGGGGTGGTGGATACACCCCTGACTTCCAGATCACTCCCCACTTCTCCAGAAACAAACACAAGGTCTAGTGCATGACCGGCTACATGGGTGGGCCCAGTTAGAATATGGTGCAGCTCCCAGGAGGCCATAGTCTCCATGAAGTCCCGAGGTGCTCCTGTGAGGATGGCCTCCGAATGTACGTTGAAGTCCCCCAACACCAATAAGTTAGGGGACTGTACACGCACATCAGAGACCACCTCAAGCACCTCGGCCAGGGAGTCAGTCGTGCAGCGGGGTGGACAGTACACAAGCAGAATCCCCAGACTGCCCTTCGGGCCCAACCTCCAGTACATGCACTCAGCAACCTTGGTCTCCCAGAGAGGGGGTCTGGTGAAGACCAAGGACTCTCGGTAGATAACAGCCACTCCCCCTCCCCGATCTCCAGCCCTCGGCTGCTGTGCATACGAAAATCCGGCTGGACACATGGCTGCAAGGGTTGGAGCAGCAGCCTCGGCCAGCTAGGTCTCCATAATATATGACAGGTCTGCACCCTCATCCAGGATCATGTCATGGATGAGGGAGGTTTTCTGGGTAACAGACCTGGCATTGCAGAGCAGCAAACGAAGGCCAGAAGATGGGGTCACGCCTCCCCCAGCCATCCTTTGGCTCTGGACAGGCCCGGAGCAGGGGACAGATACTACACATCTCTCCCTCGTTCCCCTTACCTGGCATGGCCTGCCCCTAGCGCTCTGCCAGCGCCTGCCGCCCAGCCTCAGTATGTTCTGGCCCCCAACACTCTCCCCACTGCCTCCGTCAGATGGCCACATGCCCCCTCGCTCCTGCCTAGCAGGCAGGCTACCCACCCCTAAAAACATAACAAGATCCCCCAGGAAAAAAAACAACAACAAAAAACAATTAAAAAAAACAATTAAAAATCCCCTTAAAAATAATGCCAGGCAGGAGTCCACAGGGAAGGCCTGGTGGTGGTGGTGGTGGCGGCGGTGGCGGCGGTGGCGGCGGTGGCGGCGGCGGCGGCAGCAGCAGCAGGCCCAGCAGCAGCAGGCGCGCCTCTTCCCCGGTGATGGTGGTGGCCTCTCCTGCAGGCCCTGGCTCTCCCAGGCCACCTCAGCCAGCCAGCTTATGTAGCCCCTCCAGGGAGGGGCAGGTGGAGCAGCACAGCTGGCTCGGTACCTGGGGGCCTGGTCCTCTTATGTCTCAGTAACTGGCTAAAGAACAGAAAGCAGATTGTAGGAATAAATGGTAAATTCTCCCAATGGAGGGAAGTAAATAGTGAGGTCCCACAGGGAACTGTATTAAGAACAATGCTTTTCAACCCATTCGTAAATGATCTGGAATTAGGAGTGAGCAGTGAAGTGGCCATGTTTGCCAATGACACCAAGTTATTTAGGGTGGTTAAAACAAAAAGGGATTGTGAAGAGCTCGAGAGGGATCTCTCCAAACTGGGAGAATGGGCATCTAAATGGCAAATGTAGTTCAATGTAAGTGAGTGTAAAGTGATGCATGTTGGGGCAAAAAAATCCCAATTTCAAGTCTTGCCTGATGGGATCTGAGCTAGCGGTGACTGACCAAGAAAGAGATCTTGGGGTTGTGGTGGACAGCTCAATGAAAATGTCAACCCAGTGTGCGGCCACTGTAAAAAAGGAAAACTCTATGTTAGGCATAATTAGAAAAGGAATTGAGAATAAAACTGCCAGTATCATACTGCCCCTATAAAACCACACTTGGAATACTGTGTACAGTTCTGGTTACCACACCCAAAAAATATATTGTAGAGCAGGAAAAAGTGAGAAAAGGGCAACTAAAATGATCAAGGGGCTGGAGCATCTTGCCTGTGAGAGAAAGTTACAAAAGCTGGGATTGTTTAGCTTGGAAAAAGGAGGGTAAGGGTAGATATGACAGAGGTGTACAGAATTAGGCATGGTGTAGAGAGCATGGATAGAGAGACATTTTTCTCCCTCTCTCAAAATACTAGAACCCAGGGTCATCCCATGAAGCTGATTGGTCAGAGATTCAGGACAGATCAAGGGAAGTACTTCTTCGCACAGCGCATAGTTAAACTATGGAATTCACTACCACAGGATGTAGTGATGGCTACCAATTTGGACGGCTTTAAAAGGGGGTCAGACAAATCCCTGGAGGAAAAGGCTATCAATGGCTACTAGTCTTGAGGGCTGTGTGCTACCTCCAGTACCAGAGGCAGTGAGCCTATGTACACCAGTTGCTGGGGAACATGGGTGGGATGCTGTTGCATTCATGTCCTGCTTGTGGGTTCCTGGTCAATAGCTGGTTGGCCACTGTGTTTAGAGAGTGCTGAACTAGACGGACCCTTGGTATGATCCAGTGTGGCTCTTCTTATGCTCTTATGTTCTTATGTCATAGACAGGTCATGATCTTCTGGGGGAAGATTTCATCATTGCCTTTAAGGAAAATATTGGTTAGACTTCCAAGCCCTTTCATTTGCTCTTCATTACCACTTCTGGGGGTCAGCTTGATGATTCAGTTTTCCTACTCCATGACCCATTGCTTTTATCTATGTGTGGGTGTCAGAAGGCCTCAAACGCAATCCTCTATGTATGTGTGTGTGTATCTTCTCTTAGTTATCACAATGATGATTGTTATTAATGGTGTTTCTCCCAAAGCAGACAAGGTAATCTGACACCCACGAGTTCAGAGGGAATTGCAGACTGCCGGAGGACAAGATAAGCTATGTAAGGCCTAAGTTACAGTGACCTTTCTTTCTTCTCCAAAAACCACTTGCTTTAGAAAAATCTCTACGCTCATAAATCACCATCACTCACCACCGCTTGGAAAGAGCTGGATGCTTTTGCTACATTTATCATGGTTTAAAGAATTTTGACATGTTGTTCTCTTCTGAATTTAAAAAGTTCTTCTCCCCCTCCCCCTTCTTCCTCTTCCTTTTTTCTTTCCTGAAAGCTTTCCAGATAAGCGACGCTTGTCTACAGATGCTCATTTGGATGGAAGGGATATACTGTCTGCCTTGCCGGGGGATAAGTGAGGTCTGAAAAGTTTAACCTTGCTTCAATAGACCCCTCTGGAGGAAAAGAAGTAGAGCAGAAGTTCACTAAGTTAGGCTCCGGCTCATAATCACAGCTGATGTCCACCTCGTTTGTCATGGTGGACAGCAGAGGCAAAGGCTATTTACTTTTAATGAAGTTGTGGGCTGGTGGGGGAGGAAAGGTGCCTCTTCATTTGATTTCCTCCCCCCTGCTTGACCTGCCTGGTTATCATTACTGCAAAAAGGAAGTTGCTTCAGGAGAACAGCTGCACAGGTTGTTTTGTTTTTGTTTTTTTTAAATAGGATAGTCAACCTTCCTTGATGCTGAGGCTGCTGCAGACATCCTGAATAACATGAGACCGTAAGAGTAGCCTTTCTGGACTGGTCCACAGGCCTGTCTTGTCCAGAATCCTGTTTCCACGATGGCCAATCAGACTACGAATACTAGAGCCCTCCCCTTCTGCTGCTCCCTGTCATAGGTTCTGCCTCTGCAGAGTGTTATCAAGCTGTAGTTCCTCGACTAGGGATGTGTGAATCAGCAAAACTCAAGCTCATTGATATTCTCCAAATTTCATGTCAGAGCTCGCTCACTCAGTCTGTATCAGATAGTGAGCCTCTTTTCGCACGTCGATTTGTGCATTTTCCCAAATGTGTGCGTTGGCTGAGCACATTTTTAAAAGTGTTTGTGTGCATTTTTCAAAGGTGGAGTGCTTTGGCTAATGGGCATTACAGAAGTGTAATAAATAAATAAATACATAAATACATAAACAAACAAACAAGCAAGCAAGCAAACATTTTTCACAAGCATTTTTCAAATGTAGGCATTTTTTAACAATTAGCTCTTTCTATCAGTTACCCAGAATTCATTGTGGGACCTGCTTCAGTCTTTGTGCATCCTCTTTTTAATACTGTTCCTATTTGTATTCATTTACATCTCCAAATTCTTAACTACATATCATTAAGCGTATTCCATTGTTCTTCACATTATATTTTATATATATATATATTAAAAAATACCCTATACTGCTTTGAGAGAGGTGGGTTACCAAGCTCTCAGTAGCCTTCCAAGCAATTTCAATGCAGCTACAATCAGATATTTTCTGGAAATGTGTCACATCCCTAGCAAAAGGCATTCAGCAGCTCACTGCCTCCGAAACTGGAGGTTCTGTTTATTTATTCATTCATTCATTCCGCTTCATTTCTATACTGCCCAGCAGCCAAAGCTCTCTGGGTGGTTCACAAAAATTAAACCAATAAAATAACTAACAGCCACATCCGAAATCTCCCCATATCTGCATGAGCCTTCCAGTTCCAGTGCCCCACCTTCAATAGAGAATAATAATACTGGACATCCCTTACATGGTTGTTGTAAGCATTCGTGGGACCATGTAAGTGAAACAGGTTGAACTTTGGTTATGCAGGGCTGTTCCTCCAGGCATAAGAAATATAATGACAAAAATTACGATGTGAAGAATAAGTGGGAGAAGGAAACAGAGAAAGCTTACAAGAAGTTGGCCTTGCATGACCTGGAGAGAGAGCAAAAGGGGACATGGAGGGGCAGGAATCCATAAGCCGGTGTGAAGGACCTTCATTGTAAGGGCTAGCAGTTCAAGGGCCATGGAACCAGTGCAGCCAGAGTAGGAAGATCACAGGCCTTGTTATTACTGACAGCAGATTATTTACTTACTTACTTACTTATTTATTTATGATATTTGTATCCCGCCCTATATCATTAAGATTTCAGGGAGGCATGCAGACAAAATCAATTTAAACAATATAAAACAATAAAAAAATGAAACAGCTAAAAACATATTAAACCATTAAACAAGCTAATACCAATTAAAAGATGAAACTATTGGTAAGCCTTTGTCTGGGCTATACTGCTTCAGACTTCCGCTGGGAGCTCACATCATGGAATGCTTCTAAACTCTCAGGGACAGTCCCCACAGATAGAGGAGGGTTTCCTCTATCCATACACCTCTCTAGAGGTGTACAAAATTATGCATGGTGTGGTGTATGTGAATAAGGAGACCTTTTTCTCCCTCTCACATAATACTAGAACCCAGGGTCATCCCATGAGGCTGATTGGTGGGAGATTAAGGACAGAAAAAAGGAAGTACTTCATAAAACTCACAGTTAAGCTATGGAATTTGCTACCACAAGATGTAGTGATGGCCACCAACTTGGATGGCTTTAAAAGGGTTTCAGACAAATTCCTGGAGAAGATGTCTATCAATGGCTAGTAGGCTTGAGGGTCTATGTCCTACCTTCGGTACCAGAGGCAGTGGACCTATGTACACCAGTTGCTGGGGAACATGGGTGGGAGGGTGCTGTTGCACTCATACCCTGCCTGTGGTTTCCTGGTTGACAGCTGGCTGGCCACTGTGTGAACAGAATGCTGGACTAGATGGACCCTTGGTCTGATCCATCCAGCAAGGCTCTTCTTATGTTCCTCTGCAGACAGTTTTCTTTCATGTGTCGAGGGCCTTGAGAAGGGCGAGGGAGGAAGGGCTGGAGTTAGCACACTCATCCCCACTCCCCCTTCTCTCTTGTAGAGCTTACATGCAAGAAGAACACCTGCATAGGGCTACAGCAAACTAGATCCCAGGGGGAAGGGTCCTAGCCAAGCTTATTCCCTGGCATTGTGGTTTTCTATGTGCAGAATCGTAGCATCATAGAATAGTAGGGTTGGAAGGGGCTTACAAGGCCATTGAGTCCGAATTGTTTATGTCCCCCTCCCGCCGCCCCTCATGCCCAAGTCCCTTTGAAAGGCCCTGTCCTGCGCTGCTGCACAGCACCACCCCTGCCCCACCTACTTCCAGTGGGGTCAGGCAGGCCCAGTGCTCCACTGCTGTGTGGGTCCCATGGCAGCCCCCCATTAGACCTTTCCAACAGTAGCCCTGAGAGACTGTGGGATGACGTCCTGGCAGAGTCGAGGAATTGTTCTTTGTGACAAAATGACAGTGCTTGCCATGTGCAGTCCATATTAATGTTTATATGTGTTTGCTGTGTTAAATAGAACCCAGGCAAGTTACAGCTTAGAAACGGGGATGAGCACCGCACCCTAGAGTCGGACACGACTGGTTGGGGACACCTTTACCTTTACTAAGTTACAGTTAACTGGCTGGTAGGGAGTGAGTGAAAGGTGAGAGGGGCGTGTGTATGTGTGTGAGGAGACCAAGTTTATAAAAGGCAGGAGCTGACAGTCGGTTGGTCAGATAGGGCTTAGGGTTTGATGAGGCTACATCTAGATAGTGGTGTTGTGAGAACAGGAGTTAGAAAGCGTAGAGTAAGCAGGGTAAGACTACGAACTGAGTGATTAATTATAAGATATAGCATCCCGCGTATTAAAGAAACTTTAATTTGTTTGTTTTAGAATTATGAACTCCCACATCTTGTTCATCTTTCCGCACTACCAATAGCATTCATTTTTCCTGGCTATTTCTCCTGGTTGGGTCAAGGGAACCAATTAGGCATATTGGGTGTCCCCTTTACCTGGTGAATTTAGGGGCTGAAGCTTGTGGGACAGTGAGGACAGCTGTCCCAAAGCAGAGGCAGACGGACCTGAGGGTGGGATACATCATATTCTTCATTCTGTTTTGGAAATGTTACAGATTGATGGAGCCCCCTCATATTGAATCAAGCCAGTGATTGAGCCCCAATGGCTCTCAAAGGACTCAGGCCACCTAAAATGCCTTTACCTGGAGTTGCCACAGATCGAACCTTCTGTGTGTCCAGCATGTGCCCTATCACCTTGTATAAATGTCCTTTTTTTTGTTAGACTTCTGTCTTGTCCTCCCAGTTTTTACTGATGAAATGCTTGTTTGTCTGTGGGGGAAGGGGAGGTGGCATTGTTGGTTCAGGTGCTTCTTGTTTTATTTTGTCATTTGAACTTTTGGGGGCGAAAGCAACATGTACATGTTTTGACTGATTGGTCGAATAAATAAATACCATAATCATGCCCCACACACTTCTTAGTCCTCCTAGTGGGTAGGAGAAACAGAAAAAAAAATTGCAGAAAGCACAGATAGGCACAGATTAGCATAACTAATTCAGGGCACAGAATCTAAGGCTTCTGGGGGCAGAATATAGAGCACAGGGGTGTCCATTGGATCTGCCAAGGCCTGCCTCAGAGCAGTTGTTTAGAGCTGCAGTGTAACCTTTACCCAGTACACAGTAGCAATCATAAAGCTCTAATCAGAGCTTGACTTTTCTGCCTCTGGAACTGGGAGCTTCTCAAGTAAATAAAATGAGCTGCTTATCATCATCATTCCCCCAGCCCAGCCTAGCCCAGCCCCTGCATGCATTACATGTATTCCTTGGACAAATTACACTGTCGTGGTAAACCAGGAAGATCCTGCTATGTTGATTTCAATAGATTTTTATTTAACTGTCGCTTCTGTGGCAACGATTCTCTGTGCAGCCGAAGCCTCCGTGTTCTGGTGGGGCTGTATCAGATAGCCCCCGCTGAGCAGCACAGCACAAAGGAAGAGAAACTCAATGCACTCTTCTTTTTTTTATCCAGCACTTGAAACTAAGGCTGAATATACATTCAACCACATTTAAGACTGAGCTGTTCTGCAAGGCTGGGCCACAGAACGCTGCCACTGGCCACTGGAGAGATGGGACTGCAGAGAATACCTGAAGGCCCAACAATTGGTTGGCTCAGACTTCAGCCCGGGAGCAGGGGGTGTTTTGTGAGCCAACAATGCAAGTCAGGACCTTGCACAGAGCACAGTGGAGCATAATGTGATGCTAAGGGTCTCTCGCAAATGCTGATAACGAAACTGCTACAGTGTTAGAAGAAAAGTCATTTTGGGAGAGGGGATTTTTAGCAGAGAAGCAGCCAGGGTGGGTGGGTGTAACCTTTCCCCCACCTTCTCTTTTTATGCAGCAACCCTCTCCTTCCTCACCAGCTCTGTCTCAGAGAAGATGTGCTTGCCCTGGCAAGCATGCCTGGAACTCCACCGTGAGAGAAGTATTTCAGGGAGTGGGCGACAGTTACACTAAAAATATGTGTGCACACAAGTGCGTGCGCACGTACACACACACTGAACCTCTACCTAAAATCAGCCTGTCTCAAAGTATGTATGTATACATTTTACTTGTTTAAATAGTATCATCAGTATGCGCGGCATGCTGAATATAAGAAAACATCTCTGCCCCCAAGGAGCTTACAATCCAAAATTTAACACAGGAAAAACAACAGAGGAAACTGGAGGAAGTGGCTTTTCCCCCCTCACAAAATCAGCTGAAGGGTGTGTGTGTGTGTGTGTGTGTGTGTTTTGCAGGTCCTACGCCCCACAAGCAGGTACACCAGAATGCTGCTCCAGCATTCGCTATATGCCCACTCAGCAGTCAAATGCTGTTGTAGGGAGGCATGTGTGTTTTGCTAGGCTTCCGTGTAGAAGGTCAGCTCCCAAGGAAAAGGGTTAAATTTTAGCTGTGAGGTGTGTGCTCCAGTAAAGATGACATCCCTCCTGATATATCCACTGCCACCTTTGGGAGAGGTGTTGGGTGATGTTGGGATGCCTGGAGTGCACTGGCACTCGAGGATATCAGCAAGGAGATGGTGATGCAACTGAAGTATCCTCCATTTTATGTACTTAGTGGGGGGGGGGGTGCTAGTCCATTTCAGCCAAAACAGCTGGGATTGTTTAGCTTAGGAAAAAAGACAAGCATGGGGAGACATGATAAAGATGAGCAAAATTATGCATGGTGTGGATAGGGAGACATTTTTCTCCCTCTCTCATAATACTAGAACCCAAAGGGGTCATTCCGTGAATCTGATCGATGGGAGATTCAGGACAGATAAAAGGAAGCACTTCTGCACATAGCCCATAGTTAAAAAGAGGATAAAGCTATCAATGGCTACTGGTCCTGATGGCTCTGTGCTACCTCCAGTACCAGAGGCAGCGAGCCTATGTACACCAGTTGCTGGGGAACGTGGGTGGGAGGGTGCTGTTGCATTCACGCCCTGCTTGTGGGTTTCTGGTCGACAGCTGGTTGGCCACTGTGTGAACAGAATGCTGGACTAGATGGACCCTTGGTCTGATCCAGCAAGGCTCTTCTTATGTTCTTATGTTTTTTAAAGGTTAATCGTTTAGAGGTTTAAAGTTTTGTAAGAATTTAGAGGTCAGGAAGTTTGCTCAGGAAGCCAGGAAGTTCAAAATTTCAACAGAAGTTCAGAGGGAGGGAGGGAGGGAGAGAGAATGAGAGAGAGAGAATAAAATTTTAAACTTTGTTATTTGAAACTTTGTGGTCTCTCCACAATACCTAACATAGATACCTGAGACCCAGAGTGTTTTAAAGCTGGTTTGGTGAAGGCAGAGAGAGCAGGAAGAAGAAAAGGTTTCCACCTGGTGGCAGTAGAAAAGGCCACAGGAAAGGACGGGGGGGGGGGGCATGCTATTTTGCCTCATGGAGCAGGGTACTCCTGGTATATGACAGATATATTCCCAGGAATGAGCGATGACAGGCTCATGGGCTTCTGGGTCAGCTATCAATGACTGCCCTCCCCACCACAACACACACCCTCTGTCTCCAACAATCTACCTGTGTAAAACTGAACATTATTTATAGGCCACCTTTAAGGGTGGAACCCTCTCAGAAACATGGCCGGGGTGCCCTCTTTCAATTCTAAAATGGAGTAGCCACCATGTTCTGTGTTGTACAAAATGTTTTCAAGAGCAAGGAGGACACACAGTTCCACACTGGCAAACTTTCTGGCAGGAGCTGCTGGGGCTAGAGCCAGGCACTGTAGCTTGGTGTGGTGAGCTATTGAGACTGCAGCTCAGAACATCTCGGAAGTGAAGTCTTCTTTGGCTCTGAACTGGCCCCAACCACACACACTGGCCTTTGGGCCATCCCAGACAGGAAGGGACATAAAGGTGTTCTGTTTGGGCTGGGACCTTGCCTGAGCAAGATGGTCTTCCTGAATCTGGTGTGTGTGTATTCCCTGGTTCTGATGCAGGGCTCTGCTTATGGCTCAGCCATGACACCTGCAAACCATAACTCTAAGAGCAGGAAGGAAGACATCTGTCAGGGTGGAAACTAAGGCGATAGAACCCCAGAGCAGTTCTGATTCTGAGGCAGATCAGCAATCCGTGGGAGAGGAGCCAGCTCATCCCTCACAGGCTCAGCACCTGGCAGAGATTCCTCCTGCCAGCATTCCTGAGATAGATAGTGACCCGGGCAGTGAGAGAGTGCAGGAGGGGGGCTTGCTAGATGCTAGATGCTGGATGCAGACGCAGAGAGCGACGAGCGATGGAGGGCGCGGAAAGAAGGCGTTGCGCCCATTTGGCACGCAAGCAATGGCCACCTCCCATGGGCCCAAGGGAAAGAGGGAGGATCTCTCCCTAGCCCATAAGTTCAGGGTCTTCAAGTGACTCTCCTTCAAACGGGGATCAACTGCCTACTCGGAGCATTGGCCACTCTGCTGTTCCTTGCTTAGTCGCTGGTGATTAGCATCTGAAAGAGGTTGTAAAAGGATTAAAGCCTTGAAAAGAATCCTTTCGTCTGTGTCTTGAGTTGGCTATTGGAGTCTACTGAAAGAGGCAACCATGGTGCTCCTGACAACATCTTTAGTCAGCCTCTGCAGCTTACCTGGCATAAAGATTCCAGGTCCATTCTGCCTTTGCTTTGCTAATCCTTGACCACAAGATAGCTTGCTTTTCTGGAATGTTTGAACTGAAATGGGAAAAGGTTAATCCCACTACCACCCCCACCACCGAGGATGTAAGATACTGCTAGAATGCAATAAAGCAATTCATTATTATCCAGTCCTATACCTCACAACATTTAAAGACATTTCACAGTCAATAAGATTCCATTTCTAACTAAAGCACATCTCGGGGGCACCACCAACCCCCTGCATTGCAGGATATTTTTATTATAATTTGTCTCCCAAGGCAACCACATTTCTGTATCCCTTTTAAGGATGAAGCGAAGGACTTTAAAAGCATTTTCAACCCCGCAGCAGTGATACCTGCTACCATCTACTGTTTAATGGCTCTTCTTTGGGGAGGAAAAGAAAAGATATTGTTGTGTTAATGTTTGGAAGAAAACATACAGTTTATGAGGAAAAGAGCAGTAATACCCCTTCAGCCATCTGGTCAGCAAAAATACGTCAGGGAGTTTTCATAACAGCATTTGGCTTCTTTGAAATGGAACTGGGCCATAAAAACAAACAAAAAACAAACAAACAAGGCTAGTTTTGTTGGGCTAGGAGACCATTACAAAGCCAAAGAAGCTCTTGGAATATCTCTGCGGCACAATCACAGGTGACTGGGTTGTTTTGAAAGTCAAAGAGAGCTTTCTGCTCACTGTTAAAGCAGACACATTCTTATGATGAGTCAAAAGCCAAGAGAGACTGCAGCCGATACTGGCAAGAGAGGGAACTATCCAACTTACATGTGGTTATGCTCATCCTATGTGTCCAGGTGGCAGGTACCTAGCTGTCATGCCTGACCCAGACCAGGATGATTCATGGTATGAAGATTCAGAGACCATGGATTCCAACAATCCTGTGGTTCCTCCTGACACTACGGACAATTCTAGCACTTCCAGGGAAGCTACACCAGGTCCTCCAGTACTGGTAGACTCTAAGGAAACCCCAGAAAGGGGTCCCGAAGGCTGTACATTCCCCACAGAATCTGAGGAGGCTGCACATCTGCCCAGCCCTAGGGTGCACCAACACCAGAAGGTGGAGGTACAGGCTGGCACCCAGAGTTAAGCACACACCTCATGAACTGCAGCAACCAGGTTCCTCATGAGTAAAGGGCTCCTCATGAGTTGCTTCCCCCCTCATGAGGAGGACTTCTTAAATAGGCCTCTGATGGGATGCAGCTGGGTCCTGGATGGGGCTCTGGAAGCTCCAGCATTTAAGTCTTTAGTTTAGACATTCTATTTCTAGCTGCTGGAGCAACACCGTATCTCTGCTTCTAGCGTCTTGAGTCTTGGCTTCCCTGACAAGCTTCATGGCTGGTCCTCTGTGGTTCTGACCTTTGGACTCCTGCTAGACTCTGCTCTTTGGGCTGCATTTGTGTTGGACTGCTTATCTTTTCTTTGACCTTTCTTCATCTCTGGATCAAACTGCCATTTCTCTTCATCCACAGAAGCTAGCTGAAGGTTTATCATCCTTAGTTGAAGAGGGGGAAGTGGCATCTATCTTTTGGGTTCTTCCTAGCCATTGAAAAGCCTAGCTTTTGAGAGCAATCAGCCGATCTCTCTAACAAATGGACTAAGGTCATCTACAGAGGCCTTCTTCTAAGAGCCTCCTCATTTTGAAGCTTGGAAGTTGGCTGATATACAGCAGGCCTTCTTAGTGGTGTCCCCTCTCCTCCCCCCCCCCCACACACATATCTCTGGTTATGGAACATTCTCTCTAGGAAAATTTACCTGGTGCCAACATTGTTTTCTTTCCATCTCCCAGAACTTTCATATCTTTGTTATTTAAATCCCTGTTACATGCTGCTGTTTTTAAGTCCAGTTGCAATCCTATCAGAAATCAAGAGGCCAGACTTGTGAACTGGGCTAACTAGGGCCACGTTTATTATTACAAATGAGATCTGCAGCAACAACAACCTTAGCAGTGCAGAATATAACCAACATTGGAGGCCTTTCCTGGACCTTCTCCTCCTTTGCCCCCTCACCTGGGTGAGCCTGCCCTGCCCCACCCTGCAGCCAGGGTATTACCCTGGCCACACCTTTAGGTGCTGAGGGAGGCATTCCTGAATCACTACCCCCCAAGCTCCACAACGTTAGGTTATGATCCAGTTAAGGCTCAACAAGGGCCCTTTCCTTGCCCCTAGAACCACAAAGCCCTGAGAGGCCAGTCTAGGATATCCCCAGTCACCATGAAGGTGCACCCTGTTGTCTCTATAGTGTTTTTCCTTCTTGCCCTGCCCAGCCAATGTGGCCAACCTGTTTAGCTACCACTTTCATGGGGGAGTTGCTCCAGCCTCTTGAGCATTTTGGTGGCCCTCTTTTGTACCTTCTCCAAAAATGTTTCTTGAGGTGCAGTGACTGCACACAAGTGCAGACGCACCATAGATTTGTATAAAAGCATGATATTGGCAGTTTTATTTTTGATTCCTTTTCTAATTATTTCCAACATGGACTTCAAACCATCTAATAGAATTTCCTCTTCCCAACAATGCTCAGTTCTGGGAAACCCACAAATGCAGCATGAATGCAAGAGCTCCCCTGACACACACGTGCTTTGCCCCAGCTACTAGTAACCAGAGGTAGGTGGCGTGTGAACCTGGAAGTTCTACTTAGCTCTCATGGCTGAGATCTCTTGTCCTCCATGAAATTGTCTAAGGGTGCAATCCTATGGCTGCCTGGGGAATGCTGGGAGTTGTAGGCCTTTTCTCTGTCTAAACATGCACAGGATTATGCCCTAAGAGCTTTATGAAAGCTCCTAAGCTAATGGCCATCATGACTAAACCTTGTGGCAGCAAATCCTGGACGATGAAAGCTGAATCATACTCAGAGCGGTCATTGCACATGATCAGACTGCTATGACTTGAGTTTACTATGGAAGTGTCGTTCCAGCGTTTCCCCTGAAGTTGCTGCATGATGGATAAATTTGGGAACAAGGGATAAGCCCTACTGGATCAAATGAAAAGTCCATCCATTCTGGCCTTTAGCTATCTACAGTGATCAAATACATGCCTCTGGGAAGCCCCAAAGCAGGACATTTAGTAGGGGTGTATGAGAATTTTGGTTTGGTTTGTTTGTGATCAGAATGTGCTCTGTTTGCACCCCTGAATGCTAAACAAATGCGAGCGCATTTTGGAAGCAAAGCTCACACATGACATTCCCAAGCTTGCAGAACTGTTTTGAAGTGTGTGCATTTTGGAAAAATGTATGGTGTACAAGTACATACTTTCCCCCTTGATGCTGTAGTCAAGGGGGAAAGTATGCCTATGGGCATGCACTTTAAGAAATGTGCACCCAAATGCTCACTTTTCCTGTATGAAAAGAAAGAAAAAAGCTCACATTCAGGAATGGGAACAAGGTGAACTGAGATCCAAGGTGGAAATCAGAGAACTTCAACAAGCTTGAGTCTTACTGATTCTTCCATCTCTAGCATTAAGGCAAGAGCCTTCATCAGCAACTGGTGTTCATGGGCATACTTTGAACATGGGCTTTGAACACAGCAGCTCCATATAACTATTACGGCTAACTGTCCATAATTTGTCTAATCCCCCTTTAAGGTCCACTAATCTAGTGGACACTAACACATCTTGTGTCAGTGAATTCCATATATGTTAATTCTGCATTGTATCCATACATACTTGCATTTTCCTATCCTGAGCCTACTGCTCATGAAGACGAGTTCTATTAGTATGGGAGGGAGGGAGAAACAACATCTGTCCACTCTCCTCCCACCACCACCACCACCACCACCACAAAAGTACATAATTTTATAAACCTTTATCATGCCCCCACTTTAAAAATGTTTTAAAGTAAGAAAACCCAAATTCTCTAGCCTTTCCTCATAGGGAAGGTGCTGTTTTGCCAATTGTAAGATCAAAGAGCAATGGTTCTTTTTGGATATTCGAAGCAATGAACACACCATTAGGTGAAAGAAAGAAGTTTATTTAGCTAAAATAGCCTAAAAATTTAAAGCAAGAGAAAGCAAGACAATATATTCAAAGCATAAAGCATTATGTTCCTTCCATCAGTGGGAACCCATACTCTTGTCTTAAGATCTGCAAATCAGACGAGCAGTGAATAGGAGTGTACTACCCTTACCTTGTGTCCACGAGGGGGGAGGTCCACTGGGGAGGGGAGGCAATCCATTCCTCCCCCCGGAATCCTCGATGGGGGGAGGCAATCCGTTCCTCCCCCCCCCAAATCCGAGCTGGCTGGCTCCATCCCAGCTCCTATCTGCGCGGAACAGTGCTCTCCGGACGCAAATGGCGTCAGCTACACCATTTGCGTCCCCGTTTCTTCTTGCAATAGGCTACGCATCTCTATTTACGTAGATACTTACGTAGCCTATCGCGTGAAAAACCAGGGACACAAATGGCATCCACTACGCCGTTTGCGTCCCTGTTTTTTACGTGATAGGCTACGTAAGTATCTATGTAAATAGAGACGCATAGCCTATCGCAAGAAAAAATGGGGATGCAAAGGGCGTAGCAGATGCCATTTGCATCCGATCACTTACTTCCAGGTTCCGCACAGACGGTGGAACAGAACCGGCCGGGGGGGGGGGTATTCAGTCCAGAGAAGCACAGGTAAGTGCGTTCGTTCCGCCGCGGACTTTGGGGGCACGAATTCACTGGAATTTGGCCTCATTGAAGTCTGCGGACATCCCTAGTGATGAACGATTCCTGCTGATTTGGCCCACAGAGACGTTCTGAACTCGGAGGGTCCAGGGGAATCATATACTGTCTCCTTTATCCCTCCGATTTTGGACAGGGTTCCAGGACTTCATACATTCTACATTCTTGTAGAGTGGAAAATAACCAGCCTCAAAAATTAACAGGCAGGCATCCCAACACAGGTGGCTCCCATCTCCGCTCTTGACTGGCCTTGACATTCTGCCAAACTTTTTATCTACAAATCCTGCATACAGCATCGACAAGTGATTCTCTGGGAACCAACATAGCTACCCCCTACTCCATCAGCTCGAAACAGGCATTCTAGACATGGGCAGAAGAACTGATGCACCACTGATTCCTTGATATACAATAGTCTTCCACATTCCACTACAGGTGCTCACGCTCCATATCTCTGATAAGATCGCCAGAAGAGCCCTGCTGGATCACACCCCAGGCCTACCTAGTTCAGCATTCTGTTCCCACAGTAGCCAAACAGATGCCCATGGGAAACTCACAGGCACGACTTAAACACCCTCTTGTCCATGTTCTCCGGCCACTAAAGATTGTTGTTGTTGTTGTTGTTCAGTCGTTCAGTCGTTCAGTCGTGTCCGACTCTTCGTGACCCCATGGACCAGAGCACGCCAGGCCTTCCTGTCCTGCACTCTCTCCCAGAGTGTGCTCAAGTTCATATTCATTGCATCCGTGATGCTATCTAGCCATCTCATCCTCTGCCGTCCCCTTCTCCTTTTGCCTTCAGTCTTTCCCAGCATCAGGGTCTTTTCCAGAGAGTTTTCTCTTCGCATTAGGTGGCCAAAATATTTGCGCTTCAGCTTCAGTATCTGTCCTTCCAATGAGCATTCAGGGTTGATTTCCTTTAGGATGGACTGATTTGACCTCCTTGCAGTCCAGGGGACTCGTAAGAGTCTTCTCCAGCACCACAGTTCGAAAGCATCAATTCTTCGGCGCTCAGCCTCCTTATAGTCCAGCTCTCACAGCCATACGTTACTACTGGGAAAACCATAGCTTTGATTAGACGGACCTTTGTTGGCAAGGTGATGTCTCTGCTTCTTACTATGCTGTCTAGGTTTGCCATAGCTTTCCTCCCAAGGAGCAAGCGTCTTTTAATTTCATGGCTACAGTCACTGTCTGCGGTGATCTTGGAGCCCAAGAAAATAACATCTGTCACAGCTTCCATTTCTTCCCCTTCTATATGCCAGGAGGTGATGGGGCCAGATGCCATGATCTTCGGTTTTTTAATGTTGAGTTTCAAACCAGCTTTTGCACTCTCCTCTTTCACCCTCAACAAGAGGCTCTTTAGATCCTCTTCGCTTTCTGCCATTAGGGTGGTATCGTCTGCATATCGGAGGTTGTTGATGATTCTCCCAGCAATCTTAATTCCGACCTCTGATTCATCCAACCCGGCATTTCTCATGATGTACTCTGCATATAAGTTAAATAAGCAGGGTGACAATATGCAGCCTTGTCGTACTCCTTTCCCAATTTTGAACCACTCGGTTGTTCCATGTCCGGTTCTTACTGTTGCTTCTTGACCCTCGTACAGGTTTCTCAGGATACAGGTAAAGTGGTCTGGTACTCCCATCTCTTTAAGAATTTGCCACAGTTTGTTGTGATCCACACAATCAAAGGCTTTAGCGTAGTCAATGAAGCAGAAATAGACATTTTACTGGAATTCTCTTGCTTTCTCCATGATGCAGCGAACGTTGGCAATTTGATTTCTAGTTCCTCTGCCTCTTCGAAACCCAGCTAGTACTTCTGGTAGTTCTCGGTTCGCATGCTGCTGAAGCCTAGCTTGTAGGGCTTTGAGCATCACCTTGCTGGCATGTGAAATGAGCGCAGTTGTGCAGTAGTTTGAGCACTCTTTGGCGTTGCCCTTCTTTGGAATTGGAATGTAAACTGACCTTTTCCAGTCTTGTGGCCATTGTTGAGTGTTCCAAATTTGTTGGCATATTGAATGCAGCACTTTAACAGCATCATCTTTTAGGAT
The DNA here is from genome assembly GCF_057233095.1 of Heloderma suspectum. Taxonomy (NCBI): domain Eukaryota; kingdom Metazoa; phylum Chordata; class Lepidosauria; order Squamata; family Helodermatidae; genus Heloderma; species Heloderma suspectum. Next base: position 11,366,640 of record NC_139461.1, read on the forward strand.
TTTAAATAGCTCAGCTGGAATACTGTCATCTCCGCTAGCTTTGTTGTTACTAATGCTTCCTAAGGCCCACTTGACTTCACTCTCTAGGATGTCCGGCTCAAGTTCAGTGACCGCACTATCATGGCTATCAGGGACATTCAGATCTTTCCTGTATAGTTCTTCTGTGTATTCTTGCCACCTCTTCTTAATCTCATCTGCTTCTGTTAGGTCCCTGCCTTCTTTGTCCTTTATCATGCCCGTCTTTGCACAAAACGTTCCCTTGAGATCTCCGATTTTCTTGAAGAGATCTCTAGTCTTTCCCATTCTGTTGTTTTCCTCAATTTCTTTGCATTGTTCATTTAAGAAGGCCTTCTTGTCTCTCCTTGCTATTCTCTGGAACTCTGCATTCAGTTGGATATATCTTCCCCTTTCTCCCTTGCTTTTCGCTTCCCTTCTTTCCTCAGCTACTTGTAGAGCCTCATCAGACAGCCACTTGGCTTTCTTGCATTTCTTTTTCTTTGGGATGGATTTCGTTGCTGCCTCCTGAACAATGTTACGGACCTCCATCCATAGTTCCTCAGGCACTCTGTCTATCAGGTCTAATCCCTGAAATCTATTCCTCACCTCCACTGTATATTCATGAGGGATATGATTTAGGTCATACCTGAATGGTTTAGTGGTTTTCCCTACATTCTTCAATTTAAGCCGAAATTTTGCAACAAGAAGCTCATGATCTGAGCCAAAGTCAGCTCCAGGTCTTGTTTTTACTGACTGTATAGAGCTTCTCCATCTTTGGCTGCAAAGGACATAATCAATCTGATTTCGATATTGACCATCTGGTGATGTCCATGTGTAGAGTCGTCTCTTGTGCTGTTGGAAAAGAGTGTTTGCTATGATCAGTGTGTTCTCTTGGCAAAACTCTATTAGCTTTTGTCCTGCTTCATTTTGTACACCAAGGCCATGCCTGCCTGTTATCCCAGTGATTTCTTGACTTCCTACTTTAGCATTCCAATCCCCTATGATGAAGAGGACATCTTTTTTTGGTGTTAGTTCTAGAAGGTGTTGTAGGTCTTCATAGAACCGATCAACCTCAGCTTCTCCGGCCTCAGTGGTTGGGGCGTAGACTTGAATTACTGTGATGTTGAATGGTATGCCTTGGATTCGTCCTGAGATCATTCTATCATTTTTAAGAGTGTACCCCAGTACTGCTTTTCCCACCCTTTTGTTGACTATGAATGCTACTCCATTTCTTCGAAGGGATTCTTGCCCACAATAGTAGATATGATGGTCACCTGAATTAAATTCACCCATGCCTGTCCATTTTAGTTCTCTGATTCCCAAGATGTCGATGTTCAATCTTGCCATCTCATGTTTGACCACCTCCAGCTTACCTTGATTCATTGATCTGACATTCCAGGTTCCTAAACAATATTGTTCTTTACAGCATCAGATTTTCTTTTCACCACCAGACACATCCACAGCTGAGTGTCCTTTCGGCTTTGGCCCAGCCGCTTCACTCTTTCTGGCGCTACTTGGAAATACCCTCTGCTCTTCCCCAGTAGTATATTGGACACCTTCCAACTTGAGGGGCTCATCTTCCGGCGTCATATCTTTTAGCCTTGTGATACGTTCCATGGGGTTTTCTTGGCAAGAATACTGGAGTGGGTTGCCATTTCCTTCTCCAGTGGACCATATTTTGTCTGAACTCTCTGCCATGACCTGTCCGTCTTGGGTGGCCCTGCACGACATAGCTTATGGCTTCACTGAGTTACGCAAGCCCCTTCGCCACAACAAGGCAGTGATCCATGAAGGGGCACTAAAGATTACTGGAGGTAATATATAGCCACCATGACTAGTAGCCATTAATTGCTACTGTAGTCCTTTTGATTGCTCTTTTTTAATGCCTTTTCTAGCTCAACAATATCTTCTCAAAACACTTTTTGCTCCCCTCAAAGTTTCTTTGTACGTGGCTTCTCAGCCCAAACCTCCAGATGTACATCAACATTTTGCTTTAGATGAAACTGAGAGGCAACTCTGGCTCTGCCCCCAAACTTCCTTTTGCTTCCTGTAGAAGCTGCAAATCATGACAGTGCAGTTCTCAGTTCATGGTCCTTGTAGCTATAGGCTGGCAAGGCAATGTTATATAAATCTACCCAGAATGAAATCCCATTGAGCTCCCAGGTCAGTGTGTAGGCCTCAAGGCCTCAAGACAGCATAGGGGAAGATTTTAATATTGACACATATAGGGAACAGGAACAATCATTTTAATCCACACAAATCGACATGGGGCTTTAAATGACTATCTGTAGGGACACTTGATGAAGGAATGAGGGGAGATAGAGATTTTCTCTGCAACCCTACTGTAGTAATCACAGGCTGTGATTCTCTTTGAAACGAGAAGGCCACATTTCTTGCTTTCTGTTAATTGTTCACCTGCAAACATGTCTTGAGAAGGGAGATGACTACCTTTTGGTGCATCCGTTTCCTCATCCTTAACATCAAAATTGGGAAGAAGGTGAAACTGAGACCATCACTAATTAAACTGCAATCCCAGTGCACTACCTTTTGCTACCTGCCCAAGGATTAGATCTGTCAGTGAAGAAAAATGTTGCCTTTTCTTCCAAGACCTTTTCAGACCTTTCACTGAGAGAGGGAAAATAACCCCAGTGTGTATCAAGGCTACAAAATAAACCAATAGATGGGTTTGCAAAAGGTGGTGACATTCCATCTACTGCAAAGGTTGAAGGAGATAGTAGGAGCATGCTTGAGTGATGGTTATAATCCAGCAGCAATGATATAGAAAGATGGCTTGCATCTCTGCCTGGCTATTTTATACATCCTGATCCACCAGAAACTTCTTTGGAATCCCCTTTGAGAACATAACACCCACTGCAAGTCTATCACCATCTAATCTTTTATTTAGATGAAGGCCCAGTTGACACAATGAACAGATCACATGGTAAAACATTTTCTTGGACCATACCACTTCAGGTTTTGGACAGGGAATCACATGTTCAAGTGCTCTTTCATGTAAAAATACTTAGTGTGCTCTTTGTTTTTCAAAAAAATCCCAAAAGTTCTGCTCTAAGAAAAGCCACATTTTACAATCAGAATACATTCTACAGTTAAGGAAAATGTGCAGGTGTGTGCTTATTTTTGAATATTTTGCATCTGAATGAAAAACAGAAAAAGGGTCACACAGAACATGGAATGTTAACCTTGTCAGGAGCCCTTCAACTAGGATTCTAACCTAGTGTATGTGACAGGAACAGAACAAAGTAAAACTGCTCATCCCTAATTCAAAGGAACCATTCATACAGTGATTGGGATAGTGACAGCATCTGCCATATCACAGTCAAGTGGTGAGATCACATGGTGAGCCAAATCCAGTAATCTGGTTTTGGTTTCATTTTCATTGATGTAAAAAAAACACCCAGCAACACCTACTTCCGGTTTTTGTTGTCTGTTTTTCAACAACTCCACCCAAATTATGCAAGAGCTCCACCACTCTGACTAAGCTCTCCTTCAATTCACGCAACTATGTAAGCTTGACTACCCTGCTCCTTTGTTGCCTGTGTTTCGAATAGAACCGCTATCATAGGGATGTCAGAGAATTTCTCCACGAATCTCTGGGAGGCCGAATGCCAACGCATTCAGCCCCCCCGAAATTGGTGGAGAAACGGTCCGCCCCTCCGCCCCCCCCCCCAGAATGGGACTTACCTCTGTTGAATGTCCCTGGTGCTGGCGGCTCCCGGCAGCGGCCGGTCTTCCGACTGGCTGCCGCCACCACCATTTCCAAGTAAAAAAACAACAACAACAAACGTGATAGGCTACGTAAAGATTTACGTAGCCTATCATGGCTAGATTTTCAAAAACCACCCTGATAGGCTATGTAAATCCTTACATAGCCTATCACGGCTGACTTTGAGGGGGGGGGGAAGCGTGTGCGCAAATGGTGGTGCCCATGGGCGCCGCTATGTGCGTTCCTTATTTGGGCACGTGTAGTCTACGTAAACATTTACGTAGACTATGGCGAAAATAAGGTCAATGCTATTTGCATTGCCCTTATTTTCGCCGTAGTCTACGTAAATCTTTACGTAGACTACACATGCCCAAATAAGGAACGCAAATGGCGGCGCCCATGGGTGCCACCATTTGCGTACGCACTTTTTTTCCCCCAAAGTCAGCCGTGATAGGCTACGTAAGGATTTATGTAGCCTATCACGGCTGACTGCAGGGACGCAAACGTCGGCGGCTACAGCCGCCACCATTTGCGTCCCGGCAGGAGACGAGATTCGCAGCCGGAGGGACGGGGTGCCTCCCCCCTGGCCAGAATTTCGGCCAGAGGGACGGGGCGCCTCCCCTCCAGCCAGAATTTCAGGGGGAGGGACGGAGCACCTCCCCCCCACCGCGAAGCAAGCTGCGTGACCAGGTAAGGGACTTTCGTCCATCCCTATGAGAATTTCACTTCAATTCACGAATCACTAGAAAATGCCCCATTTGCAACCCCAAACACAAGTGCGAACGACAGCGCATGCTCTCCGAAAATGTTCACAAATTCACCAACTTGCATTCGCGTTGGCAAAACGTACACTTCAAAAAATGTGAATTGTGAAAGTGTGCATTTTCATGCTTTAAATTGGGGGGGAGTGCACACTTTAAAAAATGCACACTTCTAAATATGCACAACTTTAACATTGTGCATTTTTAAAGTTGTGCATTTTCACACTTTAGTCATTGGGGAAAAGTGCATACTTTTGGGGGGGATAAAACCCCAAAAAAAACTGAAAAAAGAGGTTGCAAATGAAAATCGGAGTGAGCCAAATCTAGCTTTGAGGTAAAGTTGGGAAAATTTCAGAAAACTCAAGCACCCCTGCTTCTCCCATCCCTACTTTAGAGCTTAAAGAAACAACCCTCTGGAGCAGTCTGTACAGCTTCCTGAAAACAGCCCTTGCTGTCCAGGTGTCATAGACCAGCAACATTTTGTTTCCTGAGTGGAAGGGGAAACAGGCAAACTGGTGCTCCCACTCCATGTTGCCCTTTGCTTCCTGTGGCCTTTTCCACAACCACCAGGTGGGAATCTCATTTTCTCTGGCTGCCTCTAGCAAGGCAGCTACCCCAAGATGTGGTGATGGCTGTCAGCTTGAACAGCTTTAAAGGGGGGCTTAGGCAAATTCATGGGTGACAAGACTATCAATGCCTACAGTCATGGAGGCTATATATTGCCTCCAGTCTCGGAGACAGTGCGCCTCTCAATACCAGCTGCTGTGGAACATGAGCGAGAGGACGCTGTTGCACTCAGCGCCTACTTCTGGGCTTCTCAGAGGCATCCGGTGAGCCCCTGCTGGAGAGGAATGCTGGATTAGATTGGACTTCGGTCTGATCCAGCATGGCTCTTCAAATGTGGTTGCATGTCGCCTAAGTCATGACGAACCCATTCTCCAGGTACACACAGTCCATTTCTCCCTTTTCCCCTCAGAAATCCATTTTAATATTCCTTCCGACATTCTCTGTCTGTTGCCTGTGCCAATCCCAGCTTCATCCATCCATCATGGTAGTGGCAATGCTATTGACATAAGGAAATAAACGTACATGTGAGAGCCTCGGGGCTAGTGTTACTGTAAGGAGACTCAGTTCATGTCCCCTTCTGGGACTTCCATTTAGGTTGGTCCTTTGTCTGTGGGGCAGCTATTTGAGAAAACCACCCTTGCAAAAATGAGAGACATGTAAGCAGACTACAATATATCACCTTTAAGCAAAGGGGGTGGGGGGAATACCCTTTAACAACACTATGATTCACTATTCAGGAGCAAAACAAGGTTGCTAGCGGAATAACTATTGTGTGTTCAACAGTTTTGGACATGCATAAGGGGGCCCCTTCCCAGAAACCATAGGATTACAGCTGTACATTGCATTTGTTCATCACAACTGCAACTGGGCAGAAAGAATCAAAAGGTTCTCAGCATTAAAGAGGAGGCACAGCAGAGAACTACAACAAAATCCTGCCTTCATATAACTCATTAAAAATGACTTCAAGAGCATGTGCATCCCACGTAATCCATACAGCTCCCATTTCTGGCCAAAACCCAGGAAAGATTTCCAATACAATTAGTTTCAATTTACAAGATTCTGGTTAAAGCTCTCTCTGATGCTGCTGATGTATATTTAAGAAATACTTCCCATCCAACCGAATGTTCAATGGGGCGTTCATTGCCTTCCTGCACTGCCCTTGATTTTGTTTGTTTGCACTGTGATTTTGAAAGCAATTCAGTCCCGGCAGGCTGGAGAGGCCTTTGCTTACCTTACAATGTAATGCACCCCATGTAAATTAGGGAGATCACACTGCATGCCCACTATCTGAACAGGAAACTGGAAAGGTGACAAAAGGAGTCCTTGAGTTCTACTGATGCGAGTAAGGTATGGTAGCTACAGCAACAATGCTGTGTGAACCTTGACTCATGAGGAGTGATAAAAGGGACCACTTCAGTTGCCTCCAGGAAATGCAGGCAACTGGGGAAGATGGCACCCTGTTCTCCGCATGAGATGTTTGGGATCAGGCAATGGAATATCTCCATATCTTGATAGGAGCTGGGCTAATTCCTTGAGTTCTACTGAAGGAAGTAATGTGCAGTGGTTAGAGTCATACATGTTTACTTAAAAGGAAACCCGATTGTGTTCTGTGGGTCTTACAACTAACTTTAGTTTTGGAACAGTGGAACAGTAACAAGGAATTTGGTGGGTCTGATTTCCTTCAGCAGGACTTCTTAGTTTTATCTCGCGTGGGGAAAAGTGAAATCAGAGGATAAAATCTAAGGTACATATAGATTGTTTCCTATTCATTTGTTATTTTGTGAGAATGTGGCAGGGGGGAGTAGGATCATCACATAATAAACTTTGCAAGTATATATCTACGGGCAATCAAGGAAACTTCTAGGCTGGAGTAGGGATGGCAGAGAATTTCACCACGGATCTCGGTGAGGCTGAATGCCAGTGCATTTGGCCTCCCAAAATCCATGGTGGAACAACCCCCCCCCCCCATGAAAGGCATGCAAAATGGGACGTTTACCTGGTGCTGTTCGCGCTGCTTTGAGAATGGTGGCTGCATCCGCATTTTTTTTCTCTTTCTTTTTTCTTCTCTTTTTGTTATTTTGTGATGTGTCCTCATCAGAATATTGTATTGCTGGGAAATTGAAGCATTGATAAGGTTGTTGGTAATTTTGGTACTGTTTATTTCATTCATATAAAATAAATAAAAATATATTTTTTAAAAAAAGAATTTTGCAGTCATCAGGAAGGGAAATCAAGATAAACGCAGACCAACCCGTTCAAAACTATAAGTCTATCCTTTGATCAGAAGTAGTAGGGCACCAGGAACAAGATGGTTTGGCTGAGTTTTTTCTTTTCTTTTTTTAGAAGAGGCAAGCATGTTTTCCCCTCACATTGCACCTCTGAAAGTGCCAAGATGCAGCTTGGGAAAAGAAACACAGTGGCAGCAAGTACAGCTGAGCTTCAAGATCTCTGGAGGTTTCTCAAATCTACCCAAGAAATTCTCCACCTGAACCTCAAAAGGCCCCAGTTTTGCATTTCTGAGCATTTGGATGAGAAAGTGAACAGGCATCCTTTGCCCAGGCCATCCTATTTCATTGCAGATCTCATAGCTATTTGGAGGGCTGGTGTGGAGGGGGATAATTCTTCCAGGGGCTCATGAGGTGGGCTCATGAGGGTGGGTGATTATGGCATGAGATTAACCAAGCAATCCTACATATGTCTACTCAGAAACAAGCCCCATTGAGTTCAGTGGAGCTCACTCCCAGGTAAGTAGGTATAGAATTGCTGTCTAAATGAAAAAGAGATTCAAGGAAACTACGAATTTTGGAAAGTAGTGATACCTGAAGCACAGGTACAGACTATCCCCACTCGAAGGTAAAAAGGAATGATAAATTGTAAAGGAAATATGGTTTACTATTTTATTAATTAATAATTAATTTTTTTATTGCTGTATATTCCGGTATGAAATGCACTTAAAAAAAAAAAAAGTTCCATTGATTTTAATGGACTTCCCTTTCATTTACAGTGCAGTCATATATGTGTCTACTCAGAAGGAAATCCAACTGATTACACTGGGGCATGCTCCCAACTAAGTGGGTATAGGATTTCAGCCTTGGTATATTATTATCAGAGAGAAAGCAACTTCTACAGCCCATTTTTATTAATTTAAATATGGGTTTGAACTCATAATGTGTGTGTTGTATTTTATGGTTTAACTGTTATGAACTGCCCAGAGAGCATTCGTTATTGGGTGGCATAGAAATATAATAATAAATCTCTCACTTTGATTTTATATTAGATGTTGACATGGCGTTAGGTCCAAGATATGAGTGGCTTTGTTGCCAGCTGAATAATATCTTCAACTCAATTCCTCCAGTAAACAATCCCATGAAATTCAATAAACAAGAAACCTACCATTTTACACACACACACCCCACAAAAAGTTAAGGCTATACAGTTTTCAACCAAGCACCAAAAAAGCAGGGAAATTGTGAGCTAAGCCTCACAAGCCTGAACACCACATCCTCCCTAAGGAGGCAGAAAGTGCGAGTGAAATTGTCATTCTCCCAAAGCCGATAAACCATGTGGACACGATGGAGAATATGATATGCAGAGGTGACTCTGGGGTTGTGGAAAACTGATGACCAACAACTTAGGGCCACCTACTTCTTTTTTTAGAGCAGTCTTCCCAACCTGGTGCCCTCCAGATACATTAAAAACATAAGACGAACCCTGCTGGATCAGAGCAAGGGTCCATCTAGTCCAGCATTCTGTTCTCACAGTGGCCAACCAGCTGTCTCCCAGGAACCCACAAGCATGACACAAGTACAACAGCACTCTCCCACCCATGTTCTCCAGCAACTGGTGTACATAGGCTCACTGCCTCTGGTACGGGAGGTACCAGACTGTAATTCCCATCACTGCCAGCCAGTATCAACATGCTGGCTGTGAATTATGGGATTTGTAGTCCAACACATCTGGAAGGTACCAGGTTGGGAAAGGCTGTTCAAGAGCATCCTCTTTTCCAGAATTAGAATAGAACATATGTGATCCACCAAGGAACTCCAAAACAGGTGCAGCACTTTAAATATACTATCTTAAACCAAATGAGGATACAGCTAAAGCATCTTAAATACCTAATCAAGGTAGTTCTGCAGATCCCAAAATTATTTCTCAATACATGGCATAGGTTTTCTGGTTATTGAATGTCAGATACGGTGTTGGGGACTAACATGAAGGATTCTTCTCAATGTGTTCAACCCTGTGTGCTCAAAGGCCAAACCAGCACCTAGCACTCTCAGGTGTAAAGATTATTTAAAAATTAATGATGAAAATGTTTTTTTCTGTTCCCCATAGTATGCTACAAAAGCATTGATTTTTTTTCAGGTGATGCATTTCCTCTTTGGGGGGATGTGCAAGTGACTACCATATTCAACAGAGAAGGAAGCCATGATGTCATTCTAACTTCAACATAATACTTTAAAAAAATAAACTAAGGGCACAATCCTATGGCTGCTAGACAGTGGCTAGACAACCATAGATGTCAACCAACTCCCCTAATGACCACTCCCAGAGGCTTCATATAGGTGTTGAAAACCATTGAGGACAAGATGGTACCCTGTGGAACCCCATAGCTCAATTGCCAAGGGGGCAAGGAATAGTCACTCAATGTTGGTTGATGGTTCAGTCATTACGTTGTGTCTGACTCTTCATGACCCCATGGACCATAGCACGCCTGGCCTTCCTGTCCTCTGCTCTCTCCCTGAGTGTGTTCAAGTTCATTCAATGTTACTCTCTGAAATTTACCCCACAGGTAAGACCAGATCCATTGTAACACAGTGCCTCTAATGCCCAGCCCATGGAGGTGATTTGATACCATGGTCAATGACATCAAAAGCCAATGAGATATCAAGAAGAATTAACAGGGTTGCACTCCCTCTGTCCCTCTGCTGATAAAGATCATCCATCAGGGTGACCAAGTTCAATTTGCTCCTGTAACCAGTCTGAAACCCAGATTAGAATGGGTCTAGATAAACAGTTTTACACTGTATTTTAATCTTTTACTTGTTTGTGAGCCATTCAGAGAACTATCATGAAGCATTTATAGAAATACAGTGCCTGATTCTTTGATTTTTCTTATCTGTTGAGAGTAGCTGTTGGACTCTTTCCCAAAGGCCCCCAACTAGACTGCACCCCACTTCGCAACATCAAGCCTGGATTACTACAATCCACTCTATGTGGGGCTTCCTTTGAGCCTGGTCCGCAAACTGCAGCTAGTGCAGAATTCAGCACTTAGGTTGTTGCGTGGGGCCATCTATCAAAAGCATGTTCCACCTTTGGTCCCAATATATTACTGGGCCAAGTTCAAGGTGATGTTATTGACATACAAGTAGGGATGCTGGAGAAATTCGAGATGGACTAAAATGATTTCGGATTTCTAAAGAATCCAACCTGTGGAATCCACTGCGGACCAGCCTCCTCAGGCCACACAGAGTTCATGGACTTCCATATCTTTCTTTTTACTTTCCTGAAATTTACACAAATGTATTTGTAGGAAAATATGCAAGTTTCTGCTGAGACTGGAAAATATACATGGGGAGAAGTTGAACAGAATGGGGGGCAATACGCTACATATTACTTACTAACAAATTGCATAAATTGTTGTGAACCCTGTTACAGAATGATTAGCATATTTTTCTGCATGATGAAAAAAAATGATTCTGTCTGTGAATGGGCACCGGAACAGACATCACCACACAATCCATAAAACATGCATGGGACAGATGTCACAAAAACTGGACATCCCTACATACAAAGCTGCAAACAACTTGGGATCGATGGCTACTAGTCCTGATGGCTGTGTACTACCTCCAGTACCAGAAGCAGTGAGCCTAGGTACACCAGTTGCTGGGGAACATGGGTGGGAGGGTGCTGTTGCACTCATGCCCTGCTTGTGGGTTCCCGGTTGACAGCTGGTCAGCCACCATGTGAACAGAATGCTGGACTAGATAGACCCTTGGTCTGATCCAGCAGGGCTCTTATGTTCTTATGACCAGGCCACCTGAAGCAGCGCCTCCTCCCATATCATCCTACCTGTTCACAGAGATCTACAGATCAGGGCCTCCTAGTTGTCCTGTCATCTTCACAGGTACATCTGACAGTGACCAGGAGAAGGGCCATTTCCATTGTGGCACTCTGCCTTTGAAATTCTCTCCCCACTGCAGTGCCAAAGGGCACCATCTTTGCTGATCTTTCGGTACCTGTGAAAAATGCATCTGTTTATGCAGGTATTTGCTGATTTTAATACCTAGCTTAATAGATTTTTTTTTTGTCTGTTTCCTTTGTTGTTGTTCAGTCGTTCAGTCATGTCCGACTCTTCGTGACCCCATGGACCAGAGCACGCCAGGCCTTCCTGTCCTGCGCTCTCTCCCGGAGCATGCTCAAGTTCATATTCATTGCATCGGTGATGCTATCTAGCCATCTCATCCTCTGCCGTCCCCTTCTCCTTTTGCCTTCAGTCTTTCCCAGCATCAGAGTCTTTTCCAGAGAGTTTTCTCTTCGCATTAGGTGGCCAAAATATTTGAGCTTCAGCTTCAGTAACTGCCCTTCCAGTGAGCACTCAGGGTTGATTTCCTTTAGGATGGACTGATTTGACCTCCTTGCAGTCCAGGGGACTCGTAAGAGTCTTCTCCGGCACCACAGTTCGAAAGCATCAATTCTTCAGCGCTCAGCCTTCCTTATAGTCCAGCTCTCACAGCCATACATTACTACTGGGAAAACCATAGCTTTGATTAGACGGACCTTTGTCGGCAAGGTGATGTCTCTGCTTCTTACTATGTTGTCTAGGATTGCCATAGCTTTCCTCCCAAGGAGCAAGCGTCTTTTAATTTCATGGCTACAGTCACTGTCTGCGGTGATCTTGGAGCCCAAGAAAGTAAAATCTGTCATTGCTTCCATTTCTTCCCCTTCTATATGCCAGGAAGTGATGGGGCCAGATGCCATAATCTTAGTTTTTTTTAATGTTGAGTTTCAAACCAGCTTTTGCACTCTCCTCTTTCACCCTCAACAAGAGGCTCTTTAGATCCTCTTCGCTTTCTGCCATTAGGGTGGTATCGTCTGCATATCGGAGGGTGTTGATAATTCTCCCAGCAATCTTAATTCCGAACTCTGATTCATCCAGCCTGGCGTTACTCATGATGTACTCTGCATATAAGTTAAATAAGCAGGGTGACAATATGCAGCCTTGTCGTACTCCTTTCCCAATTTGGAACCACTCGGTTGTTCCATGTCTGGTTCTTACTGTTGCTTCTTGACCCTCGTACAGGTTTCTCAGGAGACAGGTAAGGTGGTCTGGTACTCCCATCACTTTCAGAATTTGCCACAGTTTGTTGTGATCCACACAATCAAAGGCTTTAGCATAGTCAATGAAGCAGAAATAGACGTTTTACTGGAATTCTCTTGCTTTCTCCATGATCCAGCGAATGTTGGTGATTTGATCTCTAGTTCCTCTGCCTCTTTGAAACCCAGCTTGTACTTCCGGTAGTTCTCGGTTCGCATACTGCTGAAGCCTAGCTTGTAGGATTTTGAGCATCACCTTGCTGGCATGTGAAATGAGCGCAATTGTGCGGTAGTTTGAACACTCTTTGGCGTTGCCCTTCTTTGGAATTGGAATGTAAACTGACGTTTTCCAGTCTTGCGGCCATTGTTGAGTGTTCCAAATTTGTTGGCATATTGAATGCAGCACTTTAACAGCATCATCTTTTAGGATTTTAAATAGCTCAGCTGGAATACTGTCATCTCCGCTAGCTTTGTTGTTAGTAATGCTTGCTAAGGCACACTTGACTTCACTCTCGAGGATGTCCGGCTCAAGTTCAGTGACCGCACTATCATGGCTATCAGGGACATTCAGATCTTTCCTGTATAGTTCTTCTGTGTATTCTTGCCACCTCTTCTTAATCTCATCTGCTTCTGTTAGGTCCCTGCCTTCTTTGTCCTTTATCATGCCCATCTTTGCACAAAACGTTCCCTTGAGATCTCCAATTTTCTTGAAGAGATCTCTAGTCTTTCCCATTCTCTTGTTTTCCTTGATTTCTTTGCATTGTTCATTTAAGAAGGCCTTCTTGTCTCTCCTTGCTATTCTCTGGAACTCTGCATTCAGTTGGATATATCTGCCCCTTTCTCCCTTGCTTTTCGCTTCCCTTCTTTCTTCAGCTACTTGTAAAGCCTCATCAGACAGCCACTTGGCTTTCTTGCATTTTTCTTCAAGATGGATTTAGTTGCTGTCTCCTGAACAATGTTACAGACCTCCGTCCATAGTTCCTCAGGCACTCTGTCTATCAGGTCTAATCCCTGAAATCTATTCCTCACCTCCACTGTATAAGGGATATGATTTAGGTCATACTTGAATGGTTTAGTGGTTTTCCCTACGTGTTTCAATTTAAGCCGAAATTTTGCAGCAAGAAGCTCATGATCTGAGCCACAGTCAGCTCCAGGTCTTGTTTTTACTGACTGTATAGAGCTTCTCCATCTTTGGCTGCAAAGGACATAATCAATCTGATTTCGATATTGACCATCTGGTGATGTCCATGTGTAGAGTCGCCTCTTGTGCTGTTGGAAAAGAGTGTTTGCTATGATCAGCATGTTCTCTTGGCAAAACTCTATTAGCTTTTGTCCTGCTTCATTTTGTACACCAAGGCCATGCCTGCCTGTTATCCCGGTGATTTCTTGACTTCCTACTTTAGCATTCCAATCCCCTATGATGAAGAGGACATCTTTTTTTGGTGTTAGTTCTAGAAGGTGTTGTAGGTCTTCATAGACCCGATCAACCTCAGCTTCTTCAGCTTCAGTGGTTGGGGCACAGACTTGAATTACTGTGATGTTGAATGGTTTGCCTTGGATTCGTACTGAGATCATTCTATCGTTTTTGAGATTGTACCCCAGTACTGCTTTTCCCACCCTTTTGTTGACTATGAGTGCTACTCCATTTCTTCGAAGGGATTCTTGCCCACAGTATTAGATATGATGGTCACCTGAATTAAATTCACCCAAGCCTGTCCATTTTAGTTCGCTGATTCCCAAGATCTCGATGTTCAATCTTGCCATCTCATGTTTGACCACCTCCAGCTTACCTTGATTCATTGATCTGACATTCCAGGTTCCTAAACAATATTGTTCTTTACAGCATCGGATTTTCTTTTCACCACCAGACACATCCACAGCTGAGTGTCCTTTCGGCTTTGGCCCAGCCGCTTCACTCTTTCTGGCCCTACTTGGAAATACCCTCTGCTCTTCCCCAGTAGTATATGGGACACCTTCCAACCTGAGGGGCTCATCTTCCGGTGTCATATCTTTTAGCCTTGTGATACGTTCCATGGGGTTTTCTTGGCAAGAATACTGGAGTGGGTTGCCATTTCCTTCTGCAGTGGACCACATTTTGTCAGAACTCTCTGCCATGACCTGTCCATCTTGGGTGGCCCTGCACGGCATAGCTTATGGCTTCACTGAGTTACGCAAGCCCCTTCGCCACAACAAGGCAGTGATCCATGAAGGGGTGTTTGCTTTTACCTTTGTATTTTATTTTAATGGCTGTTTTCATGAATTTTGTAAACCACCCTAAGATTTCATAACCATGAAAAGTGGTATATAAATATTTTAAATAGATTGCATTTTTTTGTGTGCCTATTATGTCAAGGGAGGCTGGGAAATCCGTACAACCATTGCCATCCTAAACCGTCCTTAAAAATGCCTGTGATCCAGTTCTAGCTCAACACTGAGGCTGGTGAGTCGGGAATGCTGTTTATCATGCATGGGAAACCCATATAAAGCATCACCTCTTCCTTCATGTAGTGTTTGTATATGTCAAACACTTGCTGCCTCTTGTCATCTACCAAACACGCAAGGTCTCCAGAGCAAGAAGGAGCCGATCTTTCTTTGTTGTTGTTTCCTTGCTTTGCTAGATGCAAGGAAAGAAAAGAAAGAAAAACATGACAAGCAGTGCATGATAAGGGCTCCAGTCCCAGGGCTGTAGGCATCAGGTGACCCCACAGAAAATAATATTGTAACTCGTAAATGACTGTTGAGAGAGAGAGAGAGAGAGAGAGAGAGAGATTGTGCTGCTGTGTAGTGACCCAGACCATTGGGTTCCTTGTAGGGGTGTATGGAACTCACTTCCGAGTCCGCCAGGGGATCCGCGGCAGGGGGAGGCGATCAGTTCCTCCCCAGCCAGCTTCGCTCCGCACCGAGTACGCAGAGCCGCCAGCCGGGTCCGTCCGCTGCCGCCCTGCCTGTTTTCAGATGCAAATGGCATCCGGCGTAGCAGATGCCATTTGCGTCCCTGCCGTTTGCCGTGATAGGCTATGTAAATCTTTACGTAGCTTATCACGGCAAAGAGCAGGGATGCAAATGGTGCCCGCTACACCATTTGCGTCCCTGCCTTTTTCCGTGATAGGCTACGTAAATCTTTACGTGGCCTATCACGGCAAATGGCAGGGACGCAAATGGCGTCCGCTATGCCGGATGCCATTTGTGTCTGAAGACAGTCAGGAGCAGACAGGACAGGCGGATGGCCAGCAGCAAGTAGGATCCGGCCCCGTGTGGATTCCCCCGGGTGGCGGAGGTGAGTCTTTCGTTCTGCCGCAGACTCTGGGGGGGGGGCGGATTCTTAGAATCTGTCCTCATTGGAGTCTGTGGCAGAATTCTCCACCATCCCTAGTTTCTTGGTCACCCCACTCTTAGCCTGACTCCCTAACCATTACCCCACAAGAAGGGGGCTGTCAGAACAGTGCCCAAGCTAAGGCTGAACCATGTGCTCAAATCCCAGGGCTTGTAGCCCAGGGAACCCCTAAATGGCCACCCAGAGTGCAACAAGCACTGTTGCAGCAGCAGAAGCAAACTCCGTTTTATTCCTATAGTCATGGTGGAGCTATGATTTAAGGGATTTTATCAAGCAAAACTGCACATGCTCAGAGTATTTGTTTAAATGAGGTTGGCACACATATCAGGAAAGCTGAAGCAGTTGTAAAGCATGGAATGCTAGGGGAAGGGGAAAACAGAAATCGTAGCTCATCATGGAAGAAATGCACATGGCCCCCTAAAATGCTCATGCGTGGGCCCGCCAGTCCAGGGTCTAAAACAGAGGTGAGCAGCATGAAGTCCATGGGCTGCACGCACCCTCCACTGCCTCCTGTTGTAGCCCCTAGTCCAGCCCTGCTGTCCCCCAGTGCCCTGCCCGCCAAATAAAAAGGAATTTTAAAATGGTGTCTGTAGTGGCTACACAGTGGCTACAGAGTGCCAAAGGGGTTCAATTTGGTTTGCAGACAGGCTACACATATCCACTGTGGCACTTTGCAGGGGCTGTAGCCCAGTGGCAAAGCACATGTTTTGCATGCAAGAGGTCCCAGGTTTGATCCCTGGCAACTCCAGGTAAGGCTAGGAAAGAATCCTACCTGAAACCCTAGAGAGCCATTGCTGCCAGTCAGTGTTGACAATACTGGCCTAGATGGCCCAAGGGACTGACTCAGTATTCAGCCACTTCCTATGTTCCTATGTAGCATTAGGGAGCAGTTTGCCACCAAATTTCAGGATTTGGGGTGGCACCCTGCAGACTGCACAGTGCCCCACAGATTCCTGCCTGCACTGAGGGGAATTATTTGTTTAAAATATTTCTTGGCTGCCTTTCAGCGCAAAAGCCCTCCCAAGGCAATGTATAGCAATAAAACACATAAACATGCATGATATTAAGAACAATAAAAGTGCAATAAAAGCAGGAAGAACGCAATAAAGACAGCAATCATGTTAAGAGAAGGCTAAAGTAAAACAATATGCTTTCAAAGTCTTCTTAAAAGCCTGCAGTGTTGGAGCATGGCGGACGCCTGAAGGCAACTTATTCCAAAGGTGTGGGGCCACTGCAGAGAAGGCCCTCTCATGTGTAGTCACCCACCTAACTGCTCTCACAGGTGGGCAAATGAGAAGGGCCTCTCTTGCTGATCTTAATGGGTGGGCAGGCTGATATGGCTGAAGATGATCCTTGAAGTAATTTGGGCTCAAACAGTTCAAGGCTTTGAAGGTCAAAAGCAGCACTTTAAATTGGGTTTGGAAACACACCAGTAACCACTGCTGCTGAAGCAGTATAGGTGTTATATGATGAATCACCTCACCCCAACCAACACTTGGGCAGCTACATTCTGCACCAGCTGAAGTTTCTGAACTATCTTCAAAGGCAGCCCCACATACAGTGCATTACAGTAGTCCAGCCTGGACATCACTAGTCATGGATCACTGAAGCAAGGTCTGTCCTCTCCAGATAGGGCTGTAGATGGAAATGAGAGGTAGAGCTGAGTATCATCCACATACTGATGACACTTCAGCCCAAGCTTCCTGATGACTTCCCCCAGAGACTTCACGTAGATGTTAAAAAGCAGCACCTCACAGGCTAACAGCCACAGGGTGAAACAAAAGTCCCCCAGCACCACTTTCTGAGACCACTCCTCCAGGAAGGACCAGAACCACTTTAAAAACATGCTTACCAAGCGCAATCCAGATGAACGATCCAGAAGGATACTATGGCCGATGGTACCTAAAGCCACTGAGGGTTCCAGAAGGACCAACAGGGTTGCACTCCCACATCCATTCCCTGGCATAGGTTGCCAACCAGGGCAACCAAGGCTGTTTCCATCTCATAACCAGGTCTGAAACCTGATTGGAATGCATCTAAATAATCCGTATCATCCAACACCGCTTGGAGTTTTGAGGTCACCACATGCTCTAGCACCTTGCCCAAGAATGGCAAGTTTGATACCAGGCAGTAGTTATCTGAAACCATAGGGTCTACATTTGGTTATTTCAGGCCTCACCACTGCTTTTTTCAAAACTGCAGGGACCTCACCATCCCTCAAGGAGGCATTTACCACCTCGGAGGTCCAGATATCCAGCCCAGCTCTGGTAGATGTCACAAGCCGGGATGGACAAGGATCTAAGGGACAAGTAGTAGGGCTCAGTCCTCCAAGCACTTTGTCCACATCCCCCACTTACAAAGGTATCCATAACATGACTAGATGGTGCACTAGCCCCATCCATCACAGACTCTGGAAAAACAACAGCATCCAAGTCGGCATGAATACGAGTGACTTTATCTGCAAAATGTCTGGCAAATTGCTCACAGCAGGCCTTCGAGGGTTCAAGTTGTTGTATTGTAAAGTCTACACCCCAGAGGCCTTTAAACACCCAAAAGAGCTCCACTGGATGACACTGAGCAGATGCAACATGGCAAAAAAAGTAGGATTTCTTCGCCACCATCACCGCCACAAAATAAGATCACAAATGGATTCTTACCTGTCTGAACATATTCATTAGGAGTCTTCTGCCATTTGTGCTCTATCAACACAGTTATTTCATCACCCTCAGCAACTCAGAATACCAAGGAGCTGACATGTTTCTACATTTAGGTCAAGGATGTTTGGGAGTGATCATCTCGATAGCCTGGGTCATCTCCGCATTCCAAGTAGCGACCAAGGACTTGGCAGGACCACAACAGGAAAATCCCCAAGGGACCTCAGAAATCCTTCTGGATTCATCAGACTCTAGGAGCAGACCATCACATTTGGTCCTCCACCCCTGCAGAGGTTACAGGTGGCCTAAAGGTCAAAACTGATCAGATAATGATCTGTCCATGCCAACGGTTACGACTAACTCCCCCCACCCATAGGCCATTTTCTCCCAATCCAGCAAAGAAAACCAGGTCCAAAGTGTGCCCTGCCACATGCGTTGGGGCATATTATCTAAGACAGACCCATGGCTGACATGGCAGGCATGAAATCCTGAGCTGATCCTGACAAGGCAGCTTTGGCATGAATATTAAAGTCTCCCAAGACCACAGCTTTTGGGATCCTCAATACCATGCTTGAGACCACCACACTCAGCTCAGGCAGGGAGATGGTTGGGTGGTAGGGTGGAGGGTACACCAACAGAATCCCAGTCCCATCTCAGGTGCCCAACACCAGGTACAGACACTCAGTGCTGCCTGTTGGATGGGATATCTGACCAGGGGAATAGAATCCCTATAGACCAAGGCTACCCCCTCCCTGACCCTCTAGTCTGCCCCCAGACCTCTGGAAGTTGCCCACCCCAGTCTGAAATTACCTGTCTGCACCATTGTGGCTGAACATGACCTACTAGCCATGGGGGGGGGGTCAGTGCTCCTTTATGCTTACTGCTAGTCCAACCACATGCTCAAGGCAGGAACCCACAGCATCCATGACAGAGGGCCAACAAGCCCCTGCTTAAATACCTCCAGTGAAGAAGAACCCACCACCATACGAGGCAGTCTGTACCATGGGAAAAAAAGACTTTACCATTAGGATGTTTCTCCTGATGTTTAGAAAAAACCTGCTTCCCTTCAGTTTCCACCCCTTGGTTCTAGTCTTGCCCTCTGGAGCAACAGAGGGTAACTCCCAGCATGAACCTACTCATACACTACACTCATTGTCTAAGGCCCTCCTCCTGGTGCCTCCTCTGAGAGAGGCTTGGATGGCGGCAACAAGGGAGAGGGCCTTCTTGCTGGTGGCCCACCAGTTATGGAATGATCTCCCTAACAAGGCCCCACCTGCTACCAATATTGTTATATTTTCAGAGCCAGGTTAAGACCTTCCTCTACTCCCAGGTGTTTGGCAACATGTGATGAGGTTTTTAATTAGGTCATGGGAGTGTGTGTGTGTGTGTGTGTCTAAACTGTTTTTATATTATGCATAATTTTCTATTTTTAAGGTTTTAATCTTTGTAAACTGCTCAGAGAGCTTTGGCGATAGAGTGGTCTAGAAATGTAATAAATGAAATGGAAATGAACACTCCGCTCCACCTTCTGCATCACAGCCTTTCAGAAATTTGAATACTATTGTGTCTCCCCTTAAATGACTCTTCCCTGGACTAAACATACCCAGTGGCAAGTGGCGACACTACTCATGCAAGCTTGCAGCTGCCTTTTTTATTTACCCAGAAATCCCCTCAGAATGAAGCTACATCATCATGCAGTGTTGTTCTGAGGAGCTTCTGGGTAAGACAAGACAAGACAAGACAAGGAAGTGGGTACTAGCCAGTGGGACTGCAAGCAAGATTTCCAGGAAGCTCAGCAAATTTTCTCCCCCATCCCTTGAAAATTTCTGAAATGACCCCTTTCAACTTTGCCAGCTGAAAATAGTATGGCAAAATGGGTGGCGGAGAGGGGGTGAAGGAGAGAGATTGGCTCAGCCCAACATAGTATAAACCAACACAGCTGATACTTCACAAATCTCTCTGTAGCAGGAGCATCAACCCACTTTTCAGCCCTGGGGCAAAATTCAATTTCAGAGAAGCTTCTCCATTCAAGTGGTGGGTGGGAACAAAGGCAAAAGAGGTGGGCCAAAACACCAGCTTATTTGAGCTTAAAGGTCTTAGCACCAGGAACTAAGCCTTGAGAGAGGCTTTTCAACCTTTTAGAATGGGAGGGGGTTGACACGCAAAACCTGGGAAACCATTGAACCGTCAGGGGGAAGGGGGCATGGCCATCTGGGAAGCCCAAATTGGGCCAGATTTCACCCATGGCCCTGAGGTTCAAAAGATCCCATCACACTGTAGTGTGAGCAAGAACCAGAACCCAGGATAGAGCTATGCAAGTTAAAGGGTGGGGCTGTGCAGATATAAGCAAGCTTGAGTCTCTTGGCTGGGGTCACTATGGGAAAATAATGGCATCATCAGCAGGCTTAGTCACACCCTTTATTTTCTCCCATATAACTAAAAGATGCCATTTGCTCCTATTATGTGGGGGAAAGTGAGGGCAGGACGTGTCACTGGGTGGCCCACTGACCAAGATCAGGAGGGCAATATAGATCTGGAGAGCACATAGAGAAGCACTGCATCCTCCAAGGTCCTCTGCAGTGGCAAAACCTCCCGTCCATCATAAAGATGGGCATTTTGCCTAGTCCATGATAACTGACAACGGTTTATTAATTATGAACTTCAGGCTGGACTGGAAGAAAAACTCAAAAATCTCTTCTGGTTTCTCTTAGTTTTAGGTGTAATTGTCAGAGATGAGCCTTTTGGATTGTTAATTTTCCGACACACGTTTGGCTTTAAAGCTGCTCGCTGTGGGGCACCTCATTTTCTGCACACATTCACGCAACCTGCATGGGGAGACGAAAGCCAGCAGGATCCTGCTGCACATCGTTAGTCTCAGTGTGATCAAGAAACCTTTACATTGTCACTTCCGAATGGGGATTTTTGCATTCATAAAGATTTATACCCTTTGGCTGGTGCCAGCTGACGGATAGAGTTCTTGCTTGCTGCTTGCACAGTTTCCCCATCTCTCCAGAGAAGAGTTACAGAATTGAATCCAACATAATGCAACGTGGGCCCCGTTCATTTGCCAGTGACAACCTGAACAATTTACA
Organism: Heloderma suspectum; assembly: GCF_057233095.1. NCBI lineage: Eukaryota > Metazoa > Chordata > Lepidosauria > Squamata > Helodermatidae > Heloderma > Heloderma suspectum. Next base: position 11,388,086 of record NC_139461.1, read on the forward strand.
CTATCCGGACTATGCTGTGGTTTTGCCACAGAACTAAAGATCAGGAGAGACGTACACAGCAAGAGTAGGTAGCTGGGGCAATGCACCCCTCCGCTTTCTCTTCCCCATTTGTTCTGTCTCATGAAGAATAGATCAATACACATCTGTGATAGATAAAGGGAAACTCCATGTAAAAAAGGAAGCAAATATCTCTGAATATCAGATGCTGGGAACAAACTACTGACTGTCCTGCTTTGACTGCAGCATGCTCTGAGTGTGGGGCTAATCCAGAAGCGATGCAATGGAGCCAGAAAATGTTCAAGCATACAGGTTTCTATCTAGTAGTGTTCAGGCTTAAAACAGGAGTGGTCCAAATAACAAGCAGAAGTCAAAACCAGTCAGTTATACAGTTCCCGGGCAGAGTTGATAGGGAGTCCAAAGGTCAGTAACACAGAGCATCAATCACAAGGCAAGGTACACAACACTGGAGCTGGGAGAATGGTGTTAGTCCAACACCAGCTAGGTCTACAGTGAAGGATCCTAACCCCAAAGCCTGCTGAGCCCCACCCAGAGCTCAGCTGCGGTAATCAGAGCTCCCTGTTCACAGTCCTGCTCCTGAGGAGTAACTTTCTACTGAGGAGTCCTTCTCTGCACATGAACATTCCTTCTCTCAGGGGCCCTACTGGCCTGTTGCATGAGGTGACAGCACTCCTGGGGACCAGTTTCTTCCTCAGAGGCAGAACCCCCTCCTCTTGACAGGGATGGACTTGCTACCATCACCCCCAAGGGCCCAGGCTCCTGCTGGTCTGGTACCTGATCTGGGGTGCCCTGGGTCTCTGAGGGCTCCATCTCCTCCTCTGAGAAGGACTTCTCCATGGGTCCATGACATTAATGAAGGCTATTGCCTTCATGCTTCCTTGGGGGCGCCCAGAAGCATCTTGATAGTCACTGTAGGACCAGATGCTGGACTATAGATCAGCCTACTTCAACTTTGTGCCCTCCAGATGTGTTGGACTACAACTCCCATAATCCCAAGCCATCCATGCTAGCTGGGGAATTATGGGAGTTGTAGTCCAACACATCTGGAGGGCGCCAAGTTGAAGAAGGCTGAAATAGATCTTTGATCTGACCCAGTAGAGCAGGGTTGGGGGGACCCCTTTTTTTTAAATCTTGAGTGATACCCCCCAGGGGAAATCTCTTGGAGGCTGCGTACTAGGGGTGGGCAGATCCAGAATCAGCAGTGCACGGGGTGAAGCCAAAAGTAGTTGGGGCCAGTACTGGTGGTGGGCTACCCATTTTCTTACTTCCACCCCTTTCACTCTCTCTTTCTCCCCCCCCCCACATCTGTATGTCTTGCTCCATACTCCTGCAGTAAAATAACACCTATATTCTTGTACATTTTAAATGCACTATGTTTGCTCTCCAGTTTCTCCCAGCTCCACTCTTCTCCCCTTCAGATGTTGCCAACTTTCCTCCTTCTATACATCTGGAGGGCACCAGATTGCTCCTTGATGTTATACCATCTGTATTTGTCATTGTACTGCCAAGAGGTAAAGGTTCCCTTTTAGGATTCAGAAACAGTGAACACACTAATGGGTGAAAGCTTAAAAAAAAATATTAAGCATGAACAAACTAACATAACAATATTATTGCCAAACAATACAGGGCAATCATTGTGGCTTGAAACTACAGCACAAGATTATTGTGATTATCTCCCTACCACTGCCTGGAACCCCCTTAGAATCAGTGTTGGACAGACTCCAATTCATGGCCTGGTCTTATGCGGCACCATCAGGATACCAGGATACAAGCCTGCATCAAGGTTCTGAATTGGGAGTGTCCCAGGACACACATATTTACTATGCTCTCATTAATCCCACCTATACCCTGGCTATACACCAATAACCTCAAGGATGTTTATGCATTCACACAAAGTGAAAGGATTAGCCTTAGCCAATGGCAAGCAACCAGCACAGATACTCCTGCCTGTATCAGGAGACAAACCTTGAGATCTGGCCAAGGCTGATCTAAAGGTAAATAATAGCCTCTCAAGTTGTCCCATGTCAAAGGGATAGCTGGCTCTGGAAAATAATGAGGCTAGAAGGCATAGCTAGCTACTTAAAGCAAACAAGCCCAACCAGAAGTCTTGGCACAGAAGGAACAATTGTTCTACACCACAAATCTCCTCAACATAACAGGAGATGTCTACTGCATTTCCACTACAGTCAAGCCTCCTCTGGAGGAATCCTCATCAGAGGATGAGATGGAGCTCCTGGAACCAAACATCCTGGAGGAGCAGACTGCTTCTGTGAATGCTGGGGGTGATCAAGGGGATCCTACATCCTTGGATGAGCCCCTCTTGTGATTCAGAGATGGAAGCTGAACCACCGCCTACTCCTAGGGACTTCAGGCTCCTGAGGGTGTCAGCTCAAGTGGCTGCCAGGTGAATAAATGCCCATCTAAGAATTGGAACTCCTCATGAGTAAAGGGCTGCTTACAAATAAGGCACTCCTCATGAGTAAGAACTTTCCAAGGCATCATATACAGCTGAGCCATAGGTGGGGCTCTAAGAACACAAGCTTAAAAGTCCTCAGTTCAGGGCAGGTGGGTGCTGAAGTAATAGGTGGCTGATGAGTCATGGAGAAACACAGCCAGGGCTTGCAGGAACGTGGTGCTGGTGCTTTTTTTTTTTTAATTAGCAGGGATGGTGATGTCATCTGCCACCTTCCTTCAGAATTCCTTCTACTTTCCTAGGCATCTCTAGGTAGGGCTAGGAAAGAGTCCTGCCTCAAACCCTAGAAAGCCAGTGCCAGTTATTGCTGGTGATAATGGGCTAGATGGACCCATGGCCCAATTCTCCTATGCTCCTATGAAGAGCCCCTTCCACTTACCTTGCTCTCTCCTTCTGGGCAGTGGTGCAGACTGGATCAAGAGGAGTCTGGCAGTTGAATGTCCAGTGGTGACACTAGCAAGGAGGAGAGGGCATCTTGCTCAACAGACCTGCAAAACCTGGAGTTACCACTGCAGCTGTCGCCAAAAAGTCTCAGTCATTCGCCACCACTCCCTGAACCTGTTGAATAGATGACACAGACAGCAGAGCTGGCTTAACTTAGGGACATGTGGATCAGCAAAACTTGAGCTCGCCAAAGTTCTCCAAATGCCATCTCGAAACTCATTCTGACTCGAGCCCATATCACATTCCAAGCTTCTTGTTTTCCTTTTTGCATGAAACTGCACATTTCTGTGTGTATTTCTCCAAACATACACATCAGTTGTGCGCACCTTTGAAATGTACACAATCTTCTCCCATTGATTAAAGCCTATTTGTGTGTATGTTTCAAAAAGTACTCATTTTTGCATGCACATTTTTCAAATGTATGCATGCTGCCGACCACAGATTGCATCTGAGTCCATGTTTGATCTGGAACATGCAAACTCTTGAATTTGATAGGCCTTAACCATGACACCCAGAGTTTTCAACAAAAGATTCAAAGTTGGACAAACTCTGTGTGTGTGGCTCTGTTTACATTTTGCCTAGAATCCACACTTTTGATTGCCTGGGAGGATCACACCAGGAATCATTCCCATTTCTTGTCCAGGGTCTGGAACTCTATGTATGGATTGCCTGGGTAGGATTACACCAGGACTCCCAAGTCTCTTCCCCGGAAACTCTTGTCCTGGATTGCCTGGGAAAATTTATGCCAGGAATCCCCAATTCCTTTCCCCTGTGTTCAGAGCCATGGAGGTGGCAATCTGGGGGTGATCTCCATAAGCCTTTTACTCCGGGACCAGTGCAAGTCAAGTCCTTTTGATTAGATGATGCGGTCACCACTTCACAACCATCTGTGGTTTTCTCCTGGAAAATGCAGATTTCCAAGGAGGCATTTTGCTGCGATGTTTTTGGTTTGCTGTGGGTTTCCCACAGTTGTAAGCCATCTGTCCCTTCTCCAAACCAACTTCGCATTTTGCGGTGGGCACGTTGTAGGCATGCGTAGTGCTTGCATCACTCTGTGATGCGCCTTTACTCCCCGCATCCCTTTGCAGCTGCGCAGTTACAGAGGCACAGAGATGCCTTTTCATCTATTTAATTACACTTTCACACATTTTTGCAGCTTCGTATCTTTGCAATGGCTGTTTTTGGACTCAGTGCCCAAGGGCTAGGGGGAGGACAACATCACTCCAGCCACCATTTTGGAGCAATGGGTAGACATGTACCACTCATGCTTTTGAGTGCAAACCATCGCGAGAGTCTCAGGCTGGGGAACTGACAAACAGATGGCGTGGAAATGAAGAAGCACAAAACACACAGTTTTTACCTAACGAGGGACAGAAAGACACAGCAGAGCCCCTAAAATACAAAACAGTGGCTGAAGTGTTGCACCCCCATGCTCGTGGGACTGCACAGCTGTGCATTTAAGTATAATGGCAAAAAAAAGGCATGGCGGAGTCTGTTAGGGAATTGCAAGTGTATACCACCAGAAGCTACTTCGAAGCTGAAATGCTTTGTAACTGCGATGGGGTGGGGGGTGAAAGAGGTGCCATGTAGATGGGGTCCTGGAAACCAAGTTCTGAGGATCTCAGTCATGGTTGTAGGAATTACCTTTTGACTGTTCTGGAATTACATAGGGTCTATAGCTAATGATCATCAGCTATATGATTTCTGAAGAGTGTAACCATTAAGCTTTTGCTGTGGGAATTCCTACAGTAAAGAAGTCTCACTGATTTGGGTGTCCTGTGTCAGATGGCCAGAGTGTTTGTGCTGGAAAGATCAGGGTCTTGACATAAACTGGATAAATCCTGATCAAAAACAAACTGCAATGAATTTCTCATGCATCCCTAGCTTAACTTGCTGTCTGCTGGCAAGTGGGCTCAGATGGGGAGGAATGGTCCTGATGGCCCAGGTCAAGCAAGACTTTCAAGTTTAAACTAGCCCCCTCAGATGTGCCTAGAAGCACACAGATAACTGAAGGAATTGATGCAGGACAGGTGCATTATGTGCCAATACTAGTTAGAACATGAGCCACCACATGGTCTACCAGCTGAATTTCCTGAGTCCTCTTCAAGAGCAGACCCAGCACATTGCAATCATAGAATCATAGAATAGTAGGGTTGGAAGGGGCCTACAAGGCCATCGAGTCCAACCCCCTGCTCAATGCAATAATCAATAAGTGGAGGTGACACAAACATGGAAGACTGGATCAACGCAACACAATATTTGTGGATGTTCTCTTTCTCTCTCTCTCTCTCTCCCCCCCCCCTTTGTCTATTTTGATATAACTTTTCTTGTTCATTATGTGCATGTTCATATTTACAATGAATAATGGGAAGCAAGGAAAAGAAATAAATAGGACTAGTCCAAATTCATTGGTGAATGAATTGATGCCACAGAGTACTAGCCAAGAACTGTCTTAATTTTTTTCTGTTTCCCATCTTCCATATATGGTCTACATCATGAGCCTGTGGGGTAAGGATTGTCCATATTACAATTATATTTTTGAACTGTGCCTATGTGAATAGCATTTATTGCTACTACAGTTATGGTACATGGTGCATCTCAATGTAAGTGCTTCAGTTTTAAGCACTTGCTTCACTTTTCCGCCTTAAATCAATGGGTTTTCAAAATGCTTAAGTTTTAGCTACATCATGCCCTTTATTATTAGAGCTCAGCATTTTACGAAGCTAAACCTGCTTAATCACACAGATTTAAATGTGCTTAAAGGCCTAACTACACATTATTTTCAGTGCATTGCTGGATGCGATGTCTGGGTGTGAGTTTTTTAATTAAACAAAAGCATGGGGGCATTCTGGATCAGGACCACAGCATGCAGGGTGGGGAGGTTTAAGCTTTCCCTCCCCATTTCAAACCTGAAAAAATTGGGAGCAAATCACAAAAGTATTTTGTTTGTTTTTTTAATGGTGCCATGGGTTGTTTAACTATCACTGTTTGGGATGTGGAGAACTGGCTTTTTCAGGATTTTGGTGGGAGGAGAACTAAAACCTGCCACCATGCATGCTGTAGTCCCAATCTGAGCTGGCCCTTCTGTGTTTGGGATTAATTTTTGTTTAAACCCTGACTTTGCTTTAAGTAATGCCTTTAAAGTAACGTGTAGTTAGTTAGGTCCTAATTCTGTTTACGTTTTCAGCCATCACATAAGTCCGAAAAACTAAATGCAGAAGTATAATTTTTTTTAAAGAAAACTTTATGTTTCTTTGTGATTCTTTTTTTAAAAAAATAACACATCCCTTCATGTAAGGCCCATATATAAATGAGAAGAAGTTCAGAGGGTCTGGGGTTTTGCTTTTTTCACAGATGTTATATCAAGCAGCATGAGGCCACATTTAGTAAGTGCGATGATCACAAATCATGAAACATACAGAATAGCGAGCAATGCCAGCACCAATACAGAGGATGGTGGAGGTTGCCAGCAAACACTTGATCAATACCGCTTGGCAGCTTAGGAGTCACTCAAACCACATTTGACTGCCTCTCTTGAATATTGCATCTGAAATATTGCATTACAAAGAAAAAGTAAAAGAATCATTTGTACTTTCAGGTTTGATGGATGATTTTTCCTACACATAACTTATATTGCTTTTCCCCTTGACTACATCATCTGCTATCATTGTGTGAAATGAGCAAATCGAGAACCACTCTGACAGGTACAGCAGATGAGAAGATGTTTACAAGACAAAACCAACAGAGAACTAAATTTGTCTCCAGCCAATTCCAGCTTATTTTTATTTGATGGGGTATTCTTCAGTCAAAATTAAATTAGACTGTAACCCTGCCAGTTTATCCCTCTCCACGGCGGGTGTCTCTGTCATCAATTAGAAGGCTCTTTTTCCTTCACGTTTGTTTTGATTATTAGTTACAAGGCCTGTCATGTTGGCCTGGCTGCTGTGTTTCTTTTGCATATTTATAGAGTGAGCCCTGGGCAGCCAGGCTCCTATCACAGCAGGGCGATGGAAGGAAGTGGACTGGAGGGAAATTAGGGATCAAGTGCGGGAGGTGTTTCTAGCTAATGATGCATCAGAGAGAGCAATCTGGGAAGTGGAGACTGGGATGTTTGGGAGCTCAGTCTATGCTTTAGCCATGAGTTTCTCAGGCAGAGGAACTCTGACAGCTTCAGTAGCTTTCTAGGGCCAGATTGAACTAGTGATGGGAGAATTCCCCTGGTCAGACTGGGAGCTGGGCTTTGGAAACTGAACTTAAAAGTCCCCCCCCCACTTAAAAATAGCTTGGTTTATTCCAAACACAATGCCTTGCCCAATGAGATTGTCATGACATGATGATGTCATCAGGAGCATCATAGGGGGTGATCCATCTCCCAATATACCCCTACATCAGAGATGTTGGAAGTCTTTCTGCCCATGGGCCAAATTCTCTTTCAGAGAAGCTCTTGGGGGCCATGTGGTGATGGTGGGCATGGCCAAAGGCAAAAAGGGCCAGGCCCAGAAATACCACAACTACCAGCATATTTAGGTTTAAAGCTCTTACTGTCAGTAGCTAAGCCTTAGGAGAAGCACTTTGACCTTTTAGAATGGGGGGAATGCACAAAAGCCAGGGAAACAACAAATGATTGGTGTTCAGGAGAAAGCACATGGGGGGGATCCTGGAGGGCTGGATTTGGCCCCTGAGGTCCCCCACCCGTGTTCTGTATTTTCCTGCCCACCTCTGTCCAACCCCCTATGATGTTTGGAGATGTCAGTAATGCTGAGGGCAACATTTCCCAGCAAACAAACTAATTCTGACCCTTTGGGCTCTCTTGTAGTAGCTATGGGTGCCATTTTGTTTTTTTATTTTTCCCCAATTTTGGCACCCATGGGGGGGTGACCCACAGCAGGGTCCAGGGCTGAAAATGGCTCCTGGATGCCCAAAAGCTGCCCACTCCTGGTCTACACCAAGTGTTTTCAACCAAACACGTTTGTCATGAAAGCAGTGTTTGCATGAGACAACAGTATCAATCCAGCCCCTGTTCCCCGTTTTTCCACTGCCTGATGAACAGCTGCTGTTCATTTGTTTCTTTTTAACTGGTGCTTCTTCCTGCCTATGTGATCTTGGCCCATTGGGGATCATATAATCAACAGGATAATATCACAACCCGCAAATAGCATCATGTGGCCAAACAGATCTGGTTCTGTGAAAACATCAGTAAATGAAGGCAACCTGCCCTCACTCCATACCTTTTTTTGGCGCCCTCCCCTAAAGTTTTCTAAAAGGGAGCCTTTTGTTTGCATCTTGTGAGAGCTTTTGTAAGAAGCCCTCCATTTCAGCTCATCCCTAATTAATAGATAATTGGGGAAAGCTGTTTACTTGGAAATGTAATGCTTGTTGTTTATGGTGTGGGGAAAGTATGAACAACAATTCACTTTTCACCATTTGCATAATATATTACAGCTACTGGATTTAGGGTTTTTTTCCCGTTACAGAATCTGGGGTCTTTTTAGCGGAGGCTTCTGAGCCTTCTGTCCTTGAGACCAGCTAAAGGAAATGATAAGGATTCCATTCACAGGCACATAGGGAAGAGGGAACAACATGACTCACAGTGAATACCACTTCACTTAATCACCAGCCTGTTGTTGATGTCTGCACACTCCCCTTTCCTGCTGCTCAAAAAGGTTTGGCTTATTATGTAGATTGGAGTTTTATGGTTCTGCTCAATCCATCACCTTGTTAATGTCTTCCAAATTGTCATCAGTAATGCGGTTCTTTCTCCTTAAGTACTCATCACTCTGAATAACCTCCTAGCTTCCTGCAAGGTAGCCCACAGCACTTCAGAAGAACAGGAAGGCTGAACAGGAAGGCCAGGTGCCTTTCCCCAGTGCAGGCTCCTTGCATCATCAGCACTTTGTCTTTTTGCACAGTGGCTAAAGGCACATTTTCAAGTATTATTGAATTGTAGCACTAACTGGCTGGACAGCCAGAAGGAACTCTGATAGCCCATCATCTTTTAATGAGGTTTGGACTGGGAACTTCATAATCTGACCTAGCCTTCCCCAATCTGGTACCCTGCAGTCCCAGTTGGCTGGGATATGCTGGGACTTGTAGCCCAACATGCCTGGAAGGCAGTAGTTTGGGAAAGGCTGTCATAGCCTATTGATGCACAGAATTGAGATATCTGGGTCAGTATGTTTCAGACTTAGAAGTCATTAGCAGGCACAGAAGGTGATACAATTGTCAGGTGTTGTGTTGCCTCTTGATGTGGCCAGGCCTAAATACTAGGAACTTGGCCTTCTGCCCTTTTCTGATCAATTGAGCATGACTTTCTGCTTGCTGTAGTTCCATTTCTTCCAACAACAACAAAAACATGTTTATAAGACTGCCCATCAACACCAGTTTCCTGGGCTTACAAAGTAGGAAGTAAAATACAATATTAAAATAAATGATAGTTTAAAAACACACATCCAAAAATATTAAAATGCAGCATTAAAAAGCATCAGCTTACAAATCAATGCTCACTTTTCAAAATAATGCATAGCTTACACAAGTGAGAACCCAGATTTTGTTTGTTTTAGATGCTGGTTGTTTAAAGGGCCTGGATAAATGAAAAGGTCCTTGTCCCATTCTGTGGGCTTATGAGGCCCGCAGGGGAAGCACAATGGAGTCTAATCAAGGCAAGGAAAGTCTGGGCACATTAGGTAAAGGACCTTGGACAGCTCCACATGAGCCCTGCTGGGTGAAGCTCTCTCCTACTTTGGTACATGTAGGAAGATACTGAGCCTGTTCAGACATCATGCTAAGCCGTGATGGTTAGGAGTTTTGAACTAACCATGGTGGCTTAGCGCGACATCTGAACAGGGGTCAGACTCAGCCATGGTGGTTGATTAACCACACACAAACCACGCTCACTAACCACCTACTGCAAGATGGTTAGCTAACCATGGCTTAGCATGACGTCTGAACAGGCCCCATGGTTCATGAAGTGCTTTCATACAGCTCCACTGCAAGAGCAGCCAAAAGTGGCCATTACAGGAGCGGTGCTGCTGATGGTAGTTGGCAGCCATTTTCTTCCTTGTCTCTGCTCCTCTTCCAGAAATAAGCAAAAAATAAAGAAAAACGGCAGAATATTGTGCAAAAATTGCCATAAAACATGCATTTGTATATATGCGCATTTGCACAAAATCGCCATATATTGCTAAAACATGCATTATCCGCATACATTGCTAAAACGTACATTTGCGCATATGCATGTGTATGCAAAATTGCTATATCATAAAATCATAGAATAGTAGGGTTGGAAGGGGCCTACAAGGCCATCGAGTCCAACCCCCTGCTCAATGCAGGAATCATGATATACAGATGCAGGAATCATGATATACAGATTCTGTGCATACGCACATACGTGCAAATGCGTGTTTTGGCAATATGGCGATTTTTGCACTGTCTTCTGCCATTGCTATTGATTGATTATTTCTGCAAGGGGGCCAGAAAGAAGGAAGAAAATGGCTGCCAATGGCCATCAGCAGTGCCATTCCTGAGATGGCTGTGTGAGCCGCAGAGACTGCTGGGATGCATGAGGGAGCGGTTAGAGAACTGCAGGAGGAAGGGTGGTTAGAGAGTGGACCATGCTGCAGGCCACGATCAGCTGCACGTGTGGCAAGGGCTCCTGCAGCCGATAGCGCTAACCACCCTGCACCATGGTTAGCCTAACTACCCTTCCCCAATGTGCGTCTGAACAAGGTCAATGTCTCAGCAGGGAGCTGAAACCTTATATAGGCAACAAGGCTTGTACAGTTGTTGGCTATGCACACACATGAGCTGACTGGGTTGTTAAAGGGCTCCCATCTGGTTTTGCAGACTTTGACTTCTGGGAGGCTGGGGAGATGGAGGTACCACTCAGGACACATCCTCTGGATCTGGGATGACCCTCAGTAAGGTACTGAGGGTTCTTCCCCCTAAGAGAGCAGCCTGAGCCTCATCCTCATCAGAGTCCTCTGCTGTATACTGTAACGTTCAAAGGCGAGGGATGTGACAGTCTTCAGATGCTGCCAAAAAGACCATAAAGACAGCACCAGGTGAGTCTCTCTTGGGAGGCAATTCCACAGCCTGGGTTCCACCACCAAGAAAGCCTTCTCCCCAGAAGCCGCCCGCCTCACCTTTTATGGCAGCAGAAGACAGAACAGGGCATCTGAAGAGGATCTGAAAGTCTGGAGGGATATATGGGGAAAGGCAACCGTTCAGTTCAGCAACTGAAACCAGGGGCCCGACTCCAGGACTGGTTCCCAGTAAAACCTCCGCCTGGGTCAGACATCAGCCTCTGTCCAACACACCTGATTAATAAGATGCTCATTACAAAACAGAGAGCAGGGTGGTCGAAGCTGTGGCATGCTACAGCTGCCTATAAAATCAAGAAGAAAAACACAATAGACCACACCCTAACATAGAATAGTACAATTGTTCTTATATGGAATTTGCTACCACAGGATGTAGCAATGGCCAGCAATTTGGATGGCTTTAAATGGGGGGTGGACAAATTCCTGGAGGAAAAAGGCTATCAATGGCTACTAGTCCTGATGGCTGTGTGCTACCTCCAGTACCAAAGGCAGTGAGCCTATGTACACCAGTTGCCCGGGAACATGGGGGGGAGGCTGGTGCTGTTGTGCTCATGCCCTGCTTGTGGGTTCCCAGTCCACAGCTGATTGGCCACTGTGTGAACAGAATGCTAGGCTAGATGGACCTTTGGTCTGATCCACAGTGGCTTTTCTTATGTTCTTATGTTAATTGGAAGGGAACCAAGAGGCCACCTAGTCCTAATGGTGGCCAAGCGGTGGCTCACACATAGCATCCTCTACATCAGGGAAGAAGACCCTCAGGCCTTGGAGAACCTACATATGGCCCTCCAGGGTTCCCCAGAAAGACACACCCTTTCCCCTAACCCCACCCCCTTTACCCCAACAGCTGATACCTCCCTTCTGTGCAGGAATAGCGCCATTTTGACTACATAAGCAACAGCACTCACAAATCAACAGATTTGGCATGGCAGAGCATCAGGCGCAGGGTCCCAGCCTGACTCTCCAGGTTTCCTCAGAAAGCCATGTGCTCTTCCCTTGGCTCCACCCCCTTTCCCTAACCACCTATCATTTGATGGTTCCCCAGCGGTTGTGCTAGTTTTTCCCCCTCATTGTGAAAGGCTGAAATGCTTCTCTGAGGCTAAGTTAGTGGCAGCAGAGAGTTTTAAGTTAAAATATGATGGTGTCTTTGGCATTTTGGTCATGCTAATTTTGCCTTCGGCCCCTCCCACCACTGGGATGCAGTTCCCAAGAGATTCTCTGAAATGGAATTTGAGGTTCCCTGCCCCAGCTTTCCACGATTTTCTCTGGCCATTATTAATGTATCTTCAGTTTGGGGTTGCCCCACCAAGCTTAGAGTAAAGAACAATGTGGGAGTATAAGGATGCCAGACTCCACTTCTGACTAGCTTCAGAAAGGGAGGAGGAGCAGTTTCAGAAACTTTTCTCAAGCGAGAGCTGGTGTAGTGTAGTAGCTAAGACTGGGCACCAGAAAACTTATGATCTATGAATGTCCTAGGTAGCATTAGTCAAGTCACTATTTTCTCAGTCTCCTTCTCCCTTCATCTAGAATTTGAGCATAACACTGAGCTACCTTGCAGGGCCTTGAAAGGATAACTGAGATATGTTTTTTTTAACACTCAACATGCTGTATAATGGTTAAATACTCTTATTATTAAGCTTGTCTGCCAAACTCACCTTCAGCAAAACTTTGTATGAGCCATCATAGGTTCGGCCTTTCTGTATCTACTCCACAGGAAATATTATGTATTGACTGAGGCTGCTTTCCCTTCATTCAGTGGAATTCACTGGGTTCGTGGGATGTTCTTCCTCCTTGCCGGTGGCTCAATGGGTTGTACTTTCTCTCTAACTTCCATTTCACACTATTCCCTTTGCTCATTTGTCAGTCCATAACCACTCCATCCATATCTTGTACAACTTAATTAGACTACACGTAGGGTTGCTCCTGAATTTCAACCACAGTGGCATTGGAATCAAAATTTGGAGCTCCATCAAAGCAGAAAGGGAACTCAAAATTGCAGAATGACTCACACAAATCCACATTATTTGAACTGATCCACAATATGTCCCTGAGGAAGGATTGTGTTATTTTTAGCATCGTAGCAATGGGCACTTGGTAGTCTTACTATTCATTTATTTATTTATTTATTTATTATTTACAATATTTATATACCGCTCCTCATCAGAAGATTTCGGAGTGGTGAACAACATGGTAAGAATAAAACAATGGTTAAAAGACTTTAAAAAGTTAAAACATTTTTTTAAAAGACAAATCCAACGAAGTGGAGTTCAACAAACTTACATGCAACGCCATCTCTTGTAAATACACATGCATGAAAGCGACCAGCTGTTTATGCGCCATAAGACTACAAAATCCATGATAGCGTATGGGCATGATGGAAATACATGTGTCATGAAAATATCCAGGGCCTGTAATTGAATGTAATAATTAATTATATGACAGGGCAAAGAAATCCCAAAAGATGTATGCATTTTCTATGGAAATTCTTGGTTTGAGAAAATAGAATGCAAAATGGAATTTCCCTTGCAAGCTTCACACAGCCTTTGTGTAACCCTTCTTGGCTGAGATGCCATTGTTTCTATGTCTTGTGCCGCGCCTAGCATATCTTGGGCACTAAATAAGTGTTTATGAGTAGGAGGTGTAACTACTACTAACTGGTAAGATGTAGTACCAGTGCCAGCAGTAAAATAATCATCTGCAGCAAAGATTAAAACTGACTTCTGCTTGAAGGACTTTTGTATTTCTTGAAGACATTTCCTACATCTTTTCTGATTTCAACTCATGCAACAGCTCCTCCTCTCCATGCACCAAAGTCTTCAAGACAAACCTTTATGCAATTTGGTTTATGAAAATTGGTTGCAGCTGGTGCTATTGTCAGGCTGGGAGATAATTGAAAGCCAGCAAAAACTATCAGCCATTTAATTGCTTACATTAAAGAAACAAATTGACAACAATCAAGCCAACATATAAAAGGTACTAGGACAACAAGGAAAGATGAAACGTGAGGAGACAGATTAATTTTCATCAAGGATAAGTTAGGGAGGGGGTACCAAAAAAACAAAAACAAAAAACACCCTCCAGTGATATAATTATTATGAGGCATGCATTGTTCATAAACTTTAATCAATTTAAAACTCATTTTCAACATATTAAACTTTACTAACTCTTTAATGGCTGAAGATTATTCCAATCATCAGCTGTGTTTAGTAGACTAGGAGAAGTCATGCGCCAATAAAAATGGAAAGTGTAGCTCTAAAATGACTATTTTATGACCAAGTTAATTCACCTTGCCTTTTGGTGCTCAACCATGCGGAGACACACACAAGGCAATCCTATGCATGTCTGCTCAGAACTAAGCCCCACTGAGTTCAATAATACTTAGTTCTAGGCAAGGATGGGGAAGAAATTTGTTCATTTCACATTGTAATGCAAACTTATCTCATATTGCACTTTCAGACCAATGTGTGGACTGAAACCCAGTTACCCTTTGAAATTTGCACTTCTCTGAATTTTCTAATGAGATGCTCCGATCCAAAAATTCATACAACAATGCATATGTATGAAAACAGCATTCAAAAATGCATGATATTAGGAAAGTTGCTTGCAAACTCTATGTATAAAACATTATACATAAAGGCAACATTCTGTATAAGAATGCATATCATAAGATAATTGTACATAAAGATGTGTACAAATTTCCATGAAAATGCATTTTTAAAAATTCACAAAGTTGGGGGAAAACTGAACTTAAGACTGGAAAAATGAGAAATAGCGAGACTGACATTGACAGACTGGTCCATCCCTCATTCCAAACAAGTGTGCATGGGATTTCAGCCTTAGCTGTTTTCTGTGGATTTCCCTGGTCTCTTTGCATCTGAAAACTACCTTGCACCATACATGTTTACTCTGAAAAACTAGAGATTGGACCAACGTTTGCAGCGTATAGCCTGGTTGCCAGCTGTGGGGATCCATCTTTTCCAGTCATCCCCAGAATTCTGAAATAAATCCCTAACGGACTGGACTTGATGAGACCTCAAGTGCTAAAATGCACCTGGAACTGTGCCTTCCCCAACTGATTTAAGCTGTCTCTGGATCAATCCTGAGCAGGTAAGGCACCCATTACTAGATCTTATAGGCACAATGGAAATAGCAGTTGCTAAGGCATACTCCTTCCAGTTTAGTGGGATCCACTGGGCCACCTGGGTGGGCAGAATTACTGTGGAACCCAACAGAACATCACAGTTCAGGAACCGCTCCAAATGTGCATATCTGGTGGTTCAGTACACAGGCAGCAGTCCAATGATTCTTGACCTCTTACTTCCTGACATTCTGCTCTGTGTTACTTATCAAAGGTGTGGGGAAATGATCACCAACGAAGGCCCACTTTTGCCAAGGAAGGCATGGAGATATCTCAATGAACCTGTGGAACTCATTGGCTCAGGATGCTCTGATGCTGGCTTACAAAAATGACTTTTAAAAAGTCACCAGAACCAAAATGGCCATGCTCTAGTAGATATCCAGCAGGCACCAGTCCGGGGGGGGGGGGAGCACATGGAACAAGACCTCACATGTTGACTGGAGTGTACAAGGAGGTTCATATGGTAAAATATAGTGACTTGCAAGAGATACAGAATCCAATGATTGAACTCTGACATGCTAGTTTTCTGCATGTGTGTAGTTCTTTGCACTGATGTGTACTTAAATATGTGATTCCCCATCTTCAGCCTAAAGCCAGACAGTCCAGGAAAAACTCTGTTACATCATTCTGCTGAACTTACAAATTAGTAGCCCAAACATGTTTTAAAAAAATGCAAAGCTCGGTTTCTGAAAGCCACTGTGCTACAGAGACGGGGTCGCTGTACCACTTCATGATCAAAGCACCCCATTGATTCAGACTCTCTCACCGTAGATGGGGAGGGGGGGGTTGTAAGTGACAATGGAAAATGGTAACAGGAGCTTTTTTTCTTGGTGAAAAGCAAAAATGGATGCATTGGTTTCTTTATTGTTTTTTTCTTGGCTTGAGTCAATTATTCATTTTTTGATAACCATCTAATTTCTCAACCAGAGTGACATAAAAACAAACAAAAACAGCCAAAGCCAAGAACACAGCCATGCTGGCAGCTCTCCAATTTTCCTTTCCATTCAGCAGGAGCAAAAGCCGGTTTGCTAGAATTTCCCTCTGTCTCCCCTTCTCTCCACTTCAGGATTATTCTAATGGTGCTGACCTGGCCTGAGTACTAAAAGTTTGGCTGGTTTTCTATTCAGAATCAGGGGGTTGCTCTGGGGGGTGGGGAGGGGAGGAGACCAGAGAGGCCAGGATACCATTTTTTCCTGAGCCTCCTTCAACCTTCAGTTTAGGGGAAAGCCTATAAATCAGGCTTTTCCCTAAACCATCTCTCATATATATATATATATATATATATATATATATATATATATATACACACACACACACACACACACACACACACATACACACACACACACACATACATATATACACACACATACATATATACATACATATATACATACATACATACATATATCTTTTGCTCAGCATTCCAGGACCTGAATAATATCAGCTTGCCCTGTCAACATGAGAAGGATGCAAGTTACACCACTGGAACAATATCTGAGCCTGTATGATGGTCACTGTAGATTATTCAGAGGCCAAGCAGAAACTTTTACCAATTCCTACCCTTGCATGCTGAGATGTAATTCAGGAATGTGCTGTGAATTCCACTTCAGAATGCAGGGTGGGGTCTCCTTTGTATTGCCTCCAGTATCAGAGGCAGTCGCTGGGGAACGTGAGCAGAGCTGTCGCACTCCTGTCCTGCTTGTGGGCTTTCCATAGGCATCTGCTTGGCCACTGTGGGAACAGAATGCCAGTCTAGATACCCCTGTGGTCTGATTCAGCAGGGTTCTTCTTACGTTCTTCAATTTCCCCATTAAAGTCAAAACATAAAAGACGAGAATCTATCTCAAAAATAAGCAGCTCTCTACCTCTTTGGGAGTATGGTCTATCAGGGTTCTAAAAGAGACACTGTCCAATTCCAAAACCAGATCCTGGTTCAAGGTGCTAAGGCATTAAAGCTGCCCTCAGATGCCATTACTCCTAGCTTGAAGTTGTCAGCCTTAAGATATCAAAAAGAGCACAGGAATATAGTCTTCTACTAGTGGACAACAGATAATAGGTAGGGGATTAAGGAGAGGATGTAATTAGTGTCCTCTGGGTATGCAAGAGGCTTAGGGCCCACGAGCCTCATTCAATGTGCATTTCTAGACTCTGGTTTTTAAAACCAGTTTTTTAAAGCCGAACTAAAAGATGAACTATTTAATCGGACCAAGGTCTGTTCATTTAGTTTATAAGCTACACTTAGGGAGCAGTCCTATGGACTGCACACTTGCGGGAAGGAAACACCCGAACTTGGAAGCTACCAAGCTTCCTATGCCCTGCCAGGCTGAGGCAGGAGGAGCAGCAGAGGTGCCTATATCTTTGTTAGTCAGGCTTTTCAGCCCATCTAGCATTATAGAATCATAGAATAGTAGGGTTGGAAGGGGCCTACAAGGCCATCGAGTCCAACCCCCTGCTCAGTGCAGGAATCCAAGTCAGAGCATCCCTGACAGACGGCTGTCCAGCTTAGTGAGGGTGCCTTGAAGGGGGAGAGAAGGAGGCTGAAGGAGGCTCAGGAAAAATGTTGTCCTGGCCTCTCTGGTCTCCTCCCCTCCCCACCCTCCAGAGCACCCCCCCTTCCCCTGAGGTCAACTTTTCGACCTCAGGGAGACTGCCAACACGGTTCTCTCTGTTCTGGCTGTATGGGAGTGGGGGTCAGATCACTGACTGTCTCCAACCTTGGAAGGGGTTTTCTGAGCCATCCTATGGTCCCTCGGAGAGTTGCGTAGAGACCATGGGATTGCTCCCAAAGGGTAGGATCCCCCACGGGCCATGGACAGGCACCCCGCGGCTGCTGGAGGCAGTGTATGGGCAGCCCCTGCAGCTGGCAGCTGTGATGTCACGCTTCTGGGTGCAAGCGCTGCAATGAGCAAAAATGCTCATTTCTGGAAGGGGCAGCAGGTCGCACCCCTTCCAGAAATAAGTGCACCCACTCATTTTAGCACTTGACCCCAGAAGTGCGACATCACAGCTGCCAGTGATAGGGGCTATGTGTGTGTAACACTTTTCTTCAGGGTCTCTAAAGGAACTCACAGCAAAGGCCTTGTGCGGGGACAATGAACATATATCATTTCAATGTCTTAATTTAAAACAATAATAATGCACATGCAATAATTTTACGTGCACAACAACCCACTTATCACCAAAACAATAAAGCAGAATGCAGCCCTCCTCTTTCAGCTTGAGTCCACAACAAAAATATAAATAAAACCTCTCTCTGAAGCATGATTTTTCTGCTGGCCAGGGAAGAAAAAGAGCCTCTACTCAGTTCACTCCAGCTCTGCAGTAATCTTCTCAAAATGGGCCAGGATCCAGCAACACAGGAACAACTTTGTAGACAGCCCTTTAGAGAGTAATCCTTTGCAGATCGACGGTCACCTCCAACCCTGGAGGCGAGCACCTATCCACTGCAGGGCAGGAGGAGAGGTGAGGAGCAGATGTTTTCCACACTCCCGCTCCCTGCTTTCGCGACTAGACAGCCAATTTCAGCTGTCTAGCCATGGGACCTCAGAGCACGGGGAGGGGTGGCCAGACATAGGAAGTGTCATACCAGCACTTCCAACCTCCCTGGTCCAGCCTGCCCCCAGGAACGCACAGTTTTCCCCACTCCACACTGCTCTTACGAGTGCGGAGCACAGGGCCGATCCACACCGCCTACAAGGGGGTGCAGGAGGGGGTGGAGGTCAGTTCTCCAGGAACTGACTTTGGAATGTGGGCTCTGAGGTCGGTTCCCGGGAACCGACCAATCCTATGGCCATCTAGCCACTGACTAGCAGCCATAGGATTGCGCCCTTATACAATATAAGAGAACATAAACAACAAGGAACTCATAGTATTTGTAAAACAAAAAAAAAAAATCATGACTCTTTCCAAAGAGTCCTTGTTAAAGGAAACCTCACTACTAACTTGTCTCAAGGATTCAGGGCCTTACAGAGAAGCGAAAGCAAGCTTCTTCCTAATTACGATGAGTAACTGCCCATAATGGAGGCCACTCCCCATCTCGCTCCCTTACTGAGCATGTGCAGGAATATTCCCCTTCCACAATTCTGGGTTACATATGCACCACTGCCAGCCCTGACCTGACTGCACAAGGCCCGCAGTGGATCCTACCCTTGAAGACCTAAAATCGAGCCTGCATTGTGCCTGAACTGAAAGCTAGGCCTACACCGTTTGTGTGCAGTTTTGTACTAGTGGTACAGTGACCTTGTCAGTGTATTAAGCTGGAGGGCTGTTGGTTTTTTCCCCCTTTCCAAACTTAGTCTGAGTATCTGGTTGAGGTTTTCTGCAACCACTGAGGCTTTCTTCCCTGCTGGAGCAGAGCTGCAAGAACTGTCAGTGTCTGCAGGATTTTGTCCCCTGGGATTTAGCTCCTGAACTGTAGATTTTTAAGGGATTATTGCCATCCTGGGATTTAGTTCCTTTTGCTGTGCCTTTGTTTTGCCTCCGGCTGAAGATTACTATATAAAATGATGACCTAAATAATAACTAATGCGAAGAGAAAAGTCACTGGAAAAGACCCTGATGCTGGGAAGGACTGAAGGCAAAAGGAGAAGGGGACGGCAGAGGATGAGATGGCTAGATAGCATCACCGATGCAATGAAGATGAACTTGAGCACGCTCCGGGAGAGTGCGCAGGACAGGAAGGCCTGGCGTGCTATGGTCCATGGGGTCACGAAGAGTCGGACACGACTGAACGACTGAACAACAACAAATAATAACATCTGAGAAGTCTAACCCTGCCTGACATGCTGGTTTGTTTGTTTGTTTCCTACTTCTGCAAACCTCAGCATTTCCCCCATGTCTCTTTGATCCTCTTGTGCAAAGATGGGGCCATTTTGGCTACACAAGCAACAAAAATGAGGACCGAGCACTGATTTAGCATGGCATACACCAGGGGAGCAACACCACAGGCCTGGGGTCCCAATCCAGCCCTCGGGGTTCCTCAGTTCCCCAAACAACGATCCTTTGGTGGTTTCACAGCACCTTTGCAGCTTTTCCCCATTTCTAAAAGGTTGAAGTGCCGCTTCTAAGGCCTAGTGACTGGCAGTCAGATGCTGAGGACATCTGCCGTGGACTCAAATGAGGGCAGATTCCAAAGATCTGGCCTCTGGAGTCCACAGCAGGCTGGCTGCACTCACCTCCATATCCAGAGAAGTTCCCATGGGGCAGCTCTCCAGCTTCCTAAAAAATGCGGTACGCTAATGGCAGCTGCCATTAGCTTCTTGCAGGAAAATTACAACCACCAATCATAGAATCATAGAATAGTAGTGTTGGAAGGGGCCTACAAGGCCACTGAGTCCAACCCCCTGCTCAAGGCAGGAATCCAAGTCAGAGCATCCCTGACAGAGGGCTGTCCAGCCTCATCTTGAATGCCTCCAGTGTGGGAGAGCCCACCACCTCCCGAGGTAATTGGTGCCATTGTCGTAATGCTCTAACAGTCAGGAAGTTTTTCCTGATGTTCAGCCGGAATCTGGCTTCCTGTCACTTGAGCCCATTATTCCGTGTCCTGCACTCTGGGATGATCGAGAAGAGATCCTGGCCTTCCTCTCTGTGACAACATTTCAAGTACTTGAAGAGCGCTATCATATCTCCCCTCAGTCTTCTCTTCTCAAGGCTAAACATGCCCAGTTCTTTCAGTCTCTCCTCATAGGGCTTTATTTCCAGTCCCCTGAACACCTTTGTTGCCCTCCTCTGAACCCTCTCCAGTTTGTCTGCATCCTTCTTAAAAGTGTGGTGCCCAGAACTGGACACAGTACTCCAGATGAGGCCTAACCAGTGCTGAGTAGAGGGGAACTAGGACTTCCCGGGATTTGGAAGCTATGCTTCTATTAATGCAGCCCAAAAGAGCATTTGCCTTTTTTGCAGCCACATCACATGGTTGGCTCATATTCAGCTTGTGATTGACAACAATTCCAAGATCCTTCTCGCTTGTAGTGTTGTTGAGCCACGTATCCCCCATCTTGTAACTGTGCATTTGGTTTCTTTTTCCTAGGTGCACAACTTGGCATTTATCCCTATTAAATTTAATTCTGTTGTTTTCTGCCCAGTGCTCCAGTCTGTCAAGATCACTTTGAATTTTTGTTTCTGTGTTCCAAAGTATTAGCTATCCAGCTCAATTTTGTGTCATCTGCAAATTTGATCAGCATTCCCTCTACCTCCTCCTCCAAGTCATTAATACAAATGTTGAAGAGCACCGGGCCCAGGACTGAGCCTTGCAGTACCCCACTCATTACCTCTCCCCAGTTTGAGAAGATCCCATTGATAAGCACTCTTTGAATCTGATCCTGTAGCCAACTGTGGATCCACCAGATCATTGTTTCATCTCGCCCACTTTGAGCTAGTTTGCTCATCAGGATATCATGGGGCACTTTGTCGGAAGCTTTGCTGAAGTCAAGGTATATTATATCCACAGCATTCCCATGGTCCACAAGGGAGGTTACCTGGTCAAAAAATGAGATGAGATTCGTCTGGCAGGATTTGTTCTTGACAAATCCATGTTGGCTTCAAGTAATCACTGCGTTGTTTTCAAGGTGCTTACAGATGGATTGCTTTATCTTCTGATCCAGAATTTTCCCAGGGATGGATGTCAGACTGACTGGTCTGTAGTTCCCAGGTTCCTCCTTTTTACCCTTTTTGAAGATAGGGACAACATTAGCTCTCCTCCAGTCATCTGGCACTTCCCCCGTCCTCCATGATTTCTCAAAGAGAATAGACAGTGGTTCTGAGAGTTCTTCTGCCAGTTCCTTTATTACCCTAGGATGCAGTTCATCTGGCCTTGGAGATTTGAACTTATTCAAAGTAATTAGGTGTTCCTTGACCATATTCCTATCGATCTCAAGCTGCAGTCCTGCCCCTTCAGCCTGTACTTCGCCTTTGCCGGGGGGTCATAGACCCTCTTTTGGGAGAAGACTGAGCCAAAGTAGGAATTGAGCACCCCTGCCTTTTCTTTGTCATCTGTTATCATTTTGCCTTCCTTATTTAATAGCTGAACCACCATTTCTTTCCTCTGTCTTTTACTATGCATGTAGCTGAAGAAAGCCTTTTTGTTGCTTTTAGCATCCCTCGTTAACCTCAGCTCGTTCTCAGCTTTAGCCTTCCTGACGCCATCCCTGCAATTCTCTGCTCCCTGCCTGTACTCTTCCTTTGTAGCTTGGCCTTCCTTCCACTTCCTGTATGTGTCCTTTTTGGTTTTCAGGTCATCTCTATGCTTTTTGTGAAGCCACATTGACTTCTTCTGTTGTCTTCCACCTTTTCTTCTTGTTGGAATTGTTTGTAAGTGTGCCTTGAGAATTTCCTTTTTAAAAAACTCCCACCCATCTTGGACTCCTTTTCTCATTAGAGTCGCTTGCCATGGGACCTTACTGATCATTGTTCTGAGTTTATTAAAATCTGCTTTCCTAAAATCCAGGGTACACATTTGGCTACACTCGGCTTTTGCTTCCTTTAGAACCAAGAACTCAAGTATAACATGGTCACTTTCCCCCAGAGTTCTATATTGTATGCCATTTGCAGCTGTAAAGCACTTACTTTTACCTAAATACAGCTGTGAACAGCTGCAGTTTTGGTGAAAGTGTTTTACAGCCACAAAAGGGGTAAAATAGGCCATTTACAGCTGTAATTTTCCCGCAATAAGCTAATGGCAGCTGCCATTAGTGTATTGCATTTTTTAGGAAGTCGGAGAGCCACTCCACCAACTCTGGAGGACATGGCAGGGCTCCAAAGGACTCCACAGGGCTCCAAGTGGCCCGAATTTCCTGGCGGCAGACCCCTCCCCTGGACCAGACATTGGGCGGTTTCTACATCCCTGGTAAGAGCTTTAAGCTAAAATATGTTGGTATTTTTCAGCCCCACCCCTTTGCCTTTGGCACCATCCCTTTCACCTTCAGCCCCACCCACCACTGGAATGCAGCACCTCTGAGAGCCTCTCCAAAATGGAATTCGGCTCGGAGCTCCTAGTATACACACAGTTCCAGGTACCGGTCACTTCCCACACCATGCAGATTGAACCTATACTCAAGGGGCAGGGTGGGGCTGGGAATGTTCTTATTCTACATGTTCATTCAATTTGAAGCCCGTGATTAGATCAGTGACTCCCCTTCCTATCACCCTTTAGCAAGTGCTACCCAGCCACTCACAAACGCTGCACACGGTAGCCCTTGCATGTCTTTAAATCTGCTATTATAAAAAGCTTCGAGGCACCATGAACTTTATGCCTCTCCAAGGATATATGAAAGGCAGCTATAATTTTTTTTTCTCTCAAAGGTGACTGCGAGGACAGACCTGTAGCAAAGGTTTGTGCACACACAGGGACTTGGAGAGAGTTATTGCTGTGATTTTATTAGAGTGCATAAAGATATGACGTTTTTGATGCCACCGGCACGAGTGGTGCAATCATTACATTCAAGACAATATTTCTCTTCCTCTCCCCCTTCAGCTTTTCAGGCTCTTAGGAATTGCATCTTTCTGCCAGAGATGTAGATATCTTCTGCCCATCACCACTGAGTTTGGGCCCAACATGTACTGGTTAGCCTTGATTCAAGACCAGCCATGTGCACAAAGGCTAGGAACGTCAATGGTTTGGGGTCAAGACGGGCATATAAATGACATGAATGTTATGGAGTATACCTCTAGAGTTGTTTGTTTTCCTGTGGACTTCTGCAGTGGCATCTGGTACACAGAACTGTTAGAGAAGAGGCCAGTTTTTCACAGGGAGAGGACAGGTCAAGAAGATGCAGAAGGACAGGATACAGCATAATGAAAGCAGCCTTTCAGATAACAGTTTATCAGGCCATGGAAGGGCCCATTGGCCATGTACAGGATCAGGCCTCTGAGGATCAGGCAACAGGGCAGACACATGCATGGCTTGGCCTTTCCCCAAACAAGACCCAACTAGCTGTGACACGACAATGCCATGATGAAGATCTCCAGCAGTGTTTTGTTTGCTTAAATTAGTAGTGACTGCAGGTACCTTTTCCTGATTAAAATCACATGCATACTCTAAAGCTGCCATTTGCTCTGCAGACAGCTATTACAGGATGTCTGAGCACATCATATATGAGCAGGTAAGCCCTATATGAGCAGGTAACCCCTGAAAAATAGCATCCACTCCAGTACTGAGGCTCTCTAGCGAGTTTCTGACTGGGGTAAGATTTGAACTGGGGCTGAACAACAACCAATGTTAGCCCTCTCCCAAGGAAGAGAGGGCAAGGAGCAAGTGATCTGATCTTCAGAAAGGAACATTTAAGTGAAACATGTCCTACCCCCCAAAAGCTGTTAATAGTACTGATGTTCAAAATAGGGTATAGACAGAAGCTCTTTCTAGGGAGACCTTTGGCTTGGCATCTGGTGGGAATGCTTTCAAATAAATCTCAAATCTCTTAAGGTGGGGAATAGGATGCAGTGGGGTATTACTAGCCTGCCAACTCTGCAATTCTCTGGAGAAGAAGAGGGAAGGAGGAGGAAGTGACATGACAGTGGGCTCCCTGGTCATAGCTCAGTGGTGGAGCATGTCTTGCAGAAAAGAAATAGTGCTGAGCCAAAACTTTCTCCAACATTTTTTTGACCATTCTCATTCATAGAATCATAGAGGAGTAGAAGAGTAGGGTTGGAAGGGGCCTACAAGACCATCAAGTCCAACCCCCTGCTCGATGCAGGAGTCCACGTCAAAGCATTCTATTCAATGTGATAGAAAAGGAATTGCTTTTGAAAGAAATTCAAAGGAGAAATTCTCACAGGTTGGGTTTGGGGTTCTTGTGCTTACCTCAGTTCTGAGGTGGCTCAGGAGTGTGCATGAGTGTCCTGTCTGTCATTGTACAGTAATCTCTGTGGCAGCCTGTACAATCCTCAGCTTCACGCACTCCAGTTAAAGCCATCATGAGGAAGACATCATGAGGCAAGTCCTCCAATGGGGCTTTTTCAGTTCAGGAATGGCAGGTGGCCTGGGAGGCTGTAAAGCAATGGAAAGATGTGTAATAGAGAGAGAAAACACACAGCACAACCAGCCACCTTGCAGTGATTAGGTAAGCTCAAAAACAAAACCAAAAGAAATTCAAAATTCTGCCTCAAATATGTGGAAGCCTCAACACAGTTGATGCTGTTGCCCCCTACAGAAGCAGTGCAGTAAACCAAAAACCCTGAGGAAAACAGAAAGAAGCTGTGTTACAACCTCTGCCAATAGTGAGCTCTATCTGTGAGAAACCGTTAGAGAATTTCTCCTCCTGTAGGAGAAATTTGGTGAAATTGTCCCCCAAATTTCTCTTCCCACAAATAGGCTGAAGAATTTTGAGAGGTCCTTTGTGCACAGCTCTAGAAAGAAGTCCCATGTTTGATCCCTGGTATCTCCAAGTAGGGATGGGCAAGTCTGCTGCCTAAAAGCCTAGGGAGCAGTAGGGATGGGTGCGAAGTTGACTTCAGCTATGTTTTGATGTGAATTTTCCAAAATTCAGGACCTATTCAGGACCAAAAGAACTTGAGATGTAAACAAAATTCCAATGTGGGAGAAACTGAACTGACAGATTTGTCCATTGAGGCTTAGGACTTTGAGTCCTTAGCACACAACAGCCTGGCTTTGAATCCTTGAGTATTCATCCATGATTGCAAATCTGAATTAAGGTTGCCACCTCTTTTTTTCTGACAGATGAGATACCTCATTTTCAACAGCTATATGGTAGGCAAGTACATCATGATCCTCTCCATTCTGGGAAGAGCTGTACCTTTAGAATTTGGCTGGGGCAGATGGGTGAGAATTTTGTTTGAGTTTGGTTTTGATAAGAATTTATCAGAATTCACAAAGTCCTTCATGTGCAGGAGAGAAAGATCTTGAGGATTTTCAAAAAAGTAGAATGCGGGAGATAGAGAAACTGACAGATTTGTTCATCCCTAGAGACTATACTGAACTAGATGGACAAACATCTGACTTGGTAAAGGTACCATTATATGGTCCTAACAAGGAACTGCAGGAGGCTGTAGTAGCACAGGAGATGGGAGATAACCAGTCCTGGAACAAATATAGCAATTAAAGGCAAAATAATAATACTTAGCATTTATACAGCAAGTTAGAGTCTTCAAAGAGTTGTACATAAATTGTCTTGTTGAAATCCTACAGCAAATTGTAAAGTATGTAAGTATTATTGTATGCATTATTTTCCACATATTACTGTTAGGGTGAGAGATTGTGGTTTACCTGACAGTACCTAGTAAGTTCATGGTACAGGTGACATCCTGAGTGTTTGATATTTCCCTTTAGATCAGTAAACTTTCACAGCCTATTGTTGGCATTTCATTCAAAGGCAACTGACGTATGCTTTGCTCATCCATCATCCCATGTTCGTGAAGTCCTTCAGCCTTATAGTTGCATTTTTTGCCACGTTCTTATGAAATATTGATTTGAACATATGCGGAGGGACTGACAACTTTGAGCTTGGTGTGATGGGTCCACCAAAGCTCAGCTGGGACACTCAGAACAGGAGGGAGAAACCTAGGAGGAGCCTTCACTCAGCAGTACTTGAGAAGCAAGATCTTAGAAGACTAGAAAAAGCAAGAAGACTAGAAGAAAGAAGACTAGAAGCAAGATCTTAGAAGACCACTTCAGACATCATTGCCACCCCCGTGAGCCAGTCAGGGAAAAGGAAAAGCACTGCCAGCATCAGGAGTAGGCATGGTCAGGCACCTGCCAAGGTTCCACATCACAGTAGGAGCTCACTGACAATGGCCCCCTGGATTTGCTCTTCTGGCGCCCTGGTCTTTGACCCCTAGCTGCGCCACTGAACCCAGCCAGCAGCCCATCTTAGATCGAGTTATTTGCTGCTGGACCCAGACAGGGTTAGTGAACAGGCATGAGCTGATAATGTCACTGATACACACAAAGGCCTGGAAGCAGGGCTAGCATCAAGGGTAGGTATGACTGGGCACCTGCCAGGGGACCCCACGCCAGCAAGGGCCCACTGACAAGAGCCCCCTGGACCTGCTTCTCCTCTTCATCATTGCACCCTGCGTGTTCACCCGCCTCTCGCTCTGGCCCAGACAACAGTGGTGGAGAGGAGCAGATGCCACGGCCTGCTTGCTCATGGGCTCCCTGCCTGTCAAGCAAGCAAGTGGTAGCAGTGATGAGGAAGAGGGTGAGGAGCAATAGCAGCAGGGGACAATGGAGGTTAGAAGGTAGACCCACTGAGGGAGGGGCCTTGCCCAAGGACCCTCAAAAACCTGAAGCCACCACTGCTACGAACAGCAGGACTTCGTCCTCATTTTCCATTCCCCTGAGGTTGGCCAAGTCCTTCACTATCACATAGACTATTCATGGCCTGTCCCAGCCAAGAGAAGTGTCCTAATTGATCCTAATTGATATGGGTGCCTTAATTGATCTGTACCTCCCTACTCTTGGAGTGGATAGAGATTTGAGAGGAGATCAGAAGGCCCACGTGACATGAAGACTGGAGGCATGTGCCAAGGGAGGTGCCATCACACCGTGTTCAAGCACTTGCCTGGCATGTGTAATTTCCCAAGTTCAGTCTCCGATATCTGCAATTAGGAGGATCTCCAGCAGCAAGGTTGGGGAAGACCCTCCCCAAACCCTTTAGAGAGCTGGTGCTAGTTAAAGTGCACAGGACTGAATTATGTAGACTAATGGTCTGTCTTGGCATAAGGCAGCAACAGGTGTTCATTCATACATACAGAGTGGTGTGTGGCAGGAGCCACCAGCACTCATCAAAGACAAGGATCCAATTATGGAAAACATAGAAAATTCGGGGGTTTCACTTCTCACATCCCCAAGGGGTAGTCATGATCAGACGACCTTTTACAGGGTTGGTTTCTTTGTATGGAGTACTGGAGATGTGTGACATGAGTGCAATGGCCATTTCTTTATAAATGCACAACTCGAGCATGTGGGGACAGGCAGATACCGAAAAGCAACATGATGCCCTTGGAGCTCCCCAAGGCTCTTTCTTGCCAACCAGCTACAAAGAATTCAGACTACTGTCTCTTTCTCTGGCTGCATTCAAACTGCCAGACTGTTTCTGTCCACTAGGGATCTACAAGAGTTTCATTCCTGTTCACAAATGATGTGAACATATCCCATTCCTAACCCCAAACACAAATACAAACAGGTGCAAAATTCTCTGAAAATGTTTGCTTCTGAAAGCATGCAAGTCTGCAAGTGCGTGCTTCCAAAAATGTGCATTCCCTCCCCACCACACACACATTTTCATGCAGGGAAGTGCACATTTGGGGTGTGTGCTTGGAAACATGTGCATTTTTCATGTAAAAAAATGCACACTTTTCCTGTTCAAAAGCAAAATACTTGCATTCGGGAGTGAGAACAAGATGAGATGATCAACAAGAGGGAAAACAGACAACTTCAATGAGCTCAAACATTGCTTGTTCTCTCATCACTACTGTCAACACAGCTAGTAGCCACTAGCCATCAAGGCCACTAATGTTCACCAAGCACGCATCTTTGGCTACTAGGCTGCATAAGAGATCATCTTTGCTTTGCTTGACACAACACAAGACCATACCCATCCCAATGTTACGATGGATGGTGGATCGATGGAATAGATCTGTGTGAGTGCAATTAAAATGTTGAATAAAATTATGCTATCTCGTCTTCCAGCAGAAAAGGAGGGTTCTGCTACAGTCATTTCCTGCTTGCAGGTTTCCAGAAACATCTGGTTGGCTACTCTGGAAAACACAGGATGGACTAAATGGACCCTTGGTCTGATCCAGCAGGGCTCTTCTGAGGTTCATGTGTTAAATTAGTTTTCTCCCTCTCCATCTCTGTCTTTCTTGCTTTCCAACTTGAATGCTTCTCCTCAATGGTTTGGGCTATCCAAGTTCAATAGGAGATGAACTTATCACATTTTAACTTCATCACTCATGTCACAGGGAGATCATTATAGAATAAATATGCAAGAAGATGTGCTCAGAGCTGACAGGTGATAATGGAAACACCATAAGAGTCTTTCCATCTTTGTCCACTTCAGATCTCTGCTAGCATACAAGACCACCTTGCTAATGTTTGGTCGTATTGTTGCTTCCTGCATCATGAAACTCATTCAACTGGAGCAGGTATCTTTAAAACGCTTGGCACTCACTTCCTATCCATTGATGGAGAGCTTTTCTATGCGAGGCTTTTAATCCGCTGTATCTACTTTTGGTTTCATTGCAGGATTGAGACCAAGCACTACACAAAGACTGTTTCCTTTCCTGCTTTTCTGCTACATAACCTCTAGGTGGCACTGTGGTGTAGTGGGAAAAAGCACATAAAAAGGGGTTTTCTTTCACTTTCACAGATAATATTGCATTTTCCCCCATCTAAAAAATGTGCCCAAAGTGCTGTTTAAAAACAGAAGTGAGACTAGAGGGTTGCAATGTTGTCTAAAGAACCTGTAAACAACCATGTATAAGGAATGATGAGCACACAATAAATGCCTTCTGTAGAAAAGCTCTGACTCATGGGGGTATCAATCAACATGATTATGGTTGTTGTTGTTCAGTCGTTCAGTCGTGTCCGACTCTTCGTGACCCCATGGACCATAGCACGCCAGGCCCTCCTGTCCTGAGCTCTCTCCCGGAGCGTGCTCAAGTTCATATTCATTGCATCCGTGATGCTATCTAGCCATCTCATCCTCTGCCGTCCCCTTCTCCTTTTGCCTTCAATCTTTCCCAGCATCAGGGTCTTTTCCAGGGAGTTTTCTCTTTGCATTAGGTGGCCAAAATATTGGAGCTTCAGCTTCAGTATCTCTCCTTCCAATGAGCAGTCAGGGTTGATTTCCTTTAGGATGGACTGATTTGACCTCCTTGCAGTCCAGGGGACTCGTAAGAGTCTTCTCCAGCACCACAGTTTGAAAGCATCAATTCTTCGGCGCTCAGCCTTCCTTATAGTCCAGCTCTCACAGCCATACATTACTACTGGGAAAACCATAGCTTTGATTAGACGGACCTTTGTCGGCAAGGTGATGTCTCTGCTTCTTACTATGCTGTCTAGGTTTGCCATAGCTTTCCTCCCAAGGAGCAAGTGTCTTTTAATTTCATGGCTACAGTCACCGTCTGCGGTGATCTTGGAGCCCAAGAAAGTAAAATCTGTCACTGCTTCCATTTCTTCCCCTTCTATATGCCAGGAAGTGATAGGGCCAGATGACATGATCTTAGTTTTTTTAATGTTGAGTTTCAAACCAGCTTTTGCACTCTCCTCTTTCACCCTCAACAAGAGGCTCTTTAGATCCTCTTCGCTTTCTGCCATTAGGGTGGTATTGTCTGCATATCGGAGGTTGTTGATAATTCTCCCGGCAATCTTAATTCCGACCTGTGATTCATCCAACCCGGCATTTCTCATGATGTACTCTGCATATAAGTTAAATAAGCACGGTGACAATATGCAGCCTTGTCGTACTCCTTTCCCAATTTTGAACCAATCGGTTGTTCCATGTCTGGTTCTTACTGTTGCTTCTTGACCCTCGTACAGGTTTCTCAGGAGACGGGTAAGGTGGTCTGGTATTCCCATCACTTTCAGAATTTGCCAGAGTTTGTTGTGATCCACACAATCAAAGGCTTTAGCGTAGTCAATGAAGCAGAAATAGACGTTTTTCTGGAATTCTCTTGCTTTCTCCATGATGCAGCGAATGTTGGCGATTTGATCTCTAGTTCCTCTGCCTCTTCTAAACCCAGCTTGTACTTCCGGTAGTTCTCGGTTCGCATACTGCTGAAGCCTAGCTTGTAGGATTTTGAGCATCACCTTGCTGGCATGTGAAATGAGCGCAATTGTGCGGTAGTTTGAACACTCTTTGGCGTTGCCCTTCTTTGGAATTGGAATGTAAACTGACCTTTTCCAGTCTTGTGGCCACTGTTGAGTGTTCCAGATTTGTTGGCATATTGAATGCAGCACTTTAACAGCATCATCTTTTAGGATTTTAAATAGCTCGGCTGGAATACTGTCATCTCCGCTAGCTTTGTTGTTACTAATGCTTCCTAAGGCCCACTTGACTTCACTCTCTAGGATGTCCGGCTCAAGTTCAGTGACCGCACTATCATGGCTATCAGGGACATTCAGATCTTTCCTGTATAGTTCTTCTGTGTATTCTTGCCACCTCTTCTTAATCTCATCTGCTTCTGTTAGGTCCCTGCCTTCTTTGTCCTTTATCATGCCCGTCTTTGCACAAAACGTTCCCTTGAGATCTCCAATTTTCTTGAAGAGATCTCTAGTCTTCCCCATTCTGTTGTTTTCCTCGATTTCTTTGCATTGTTCATTTAAGAAGGCCTTCTTGTCTCTCCTTGCTATTCTCTGGAACTCTGCATTCAGTTGGGTATATCTTCCCCTTTCTCCCTTGCTTTTCGCTTCCCTTCTTTTGTGAGCTACTTGTAAAGCCTCATCAGACAGCCACTTGGCTTTCTTGCATTTCTTTTTCTTTGGGACGGATTTCGTTGCTGCCTCCTGAACAATGTTACGGACCTCCGTCCATAGTTCCTCAGGCACTCTGTCTATCAGGTCTAATCCCTGAAATCTATTCCTCACCTCCACTGTATATTCAGAAGGGATATGACTGAGGTCATACCTGAACGGTTTAGTGGTTTTCCCGACGTTCTTCAATTATGATTATGGTACTTCCCCATGATTCAGGGGCATAAAATTTGGTACAGCCCTAGACCAAGGCATGTGGATGACTAAGAAAGTTTAAGTGTGAGGCATTGACTCACTTACCCACCCACCCCCAACCCATGATATACCCCAACATCACTTAAGTCCTTCCACACTGGCAAAAGATAAGAAATTTGATACACATGCATCAAGTCTGATTACCAGAAAATACTTAAAGGGGGAGGCATTTGGATAATTCTTCCTCAAAACCATACTCATTAAGGTACTGGAAAGTCAGTGTGGTGTAGTGGTGGCAGTGTAGGACTGAGGACTCAGGAGACACAGGTTCTAGTCAGGGTCAAGAAGCCCGGCCAAGAAGCTCATGAAGTGACATTGGGCCAGACACTGACTTGCAGCCTAACCTACCCACAGGGTTGTTGTGAGGATAAAATGGAGAAGGTGATCAAGGTGCCTTCAGCTCCCTGGAGAAGTGGCAGGATATAAATCAATAAATAAACACTACAAATAATACTTTCACACCACCTAAAAAGCTGAAATTTGGTACACTCATAGTCTAAGGGCGCAACCCTATGGATTGCGCTCCTGATAGGCAGAGGGCTCTGAGTTCAGAGCCTATGACCTACCAAGAAGAGCCAATTAAAATACAAAAATCAGCTAGACAGGCCTCTCTGAGCCCATCTAGCAGACTTGCCTTTCAGTGGACTGGAGAGGCCATAAGAAATTGCACAACTGGCCTCTCTTCTCCCCTCCCATCTCCACCCACTAGCATGACCTCTTTTCTCCTTCTCTGACTTCTCTTATGGGGTCACAGTTGTGTGACCCCCACTCCAGCCAAGGCATCTTAATGATTTAATGAAATGATAGGGACATTTGTATACAAATATACAAGCAGAGAATTGTTGTTCAGTCGTTCAGTCATGTCCGACTCTTCGTGACCCCATGGACCATAGAATTACAGGTCTTCCTGTCCTCCGCTGTCCCCCGGAGTGGGCTCAAGTTCATATTCATTGCATCGGTGATGCTATCTAGCCATCTCATCCTCTGCCATCCCCTTCTCCTTTTGCCTTCAATCTTTCCCAGCATCAGGGTCTTTTCCAGTGACTTTTCTCTTCGCATTAGGTGGCCAAAATATTTGAGCTTCAGCTTCAGTATCTCTCCTTCCAATGAGCAGTCAGGGTTGATTTCCTTTAGGATGGACTGATTTGACCTCCTTGCAGTCCAGGGGACTCATAAGAGTCTTCTCCAGCACCACAGTTCGAAAGCATCAATTCTTCAGCACTCAGCCTTCCTTATAGTCCAGCTCTCACAGCCATACGTTGCTACTGGGAAAACCATAGCTTTGATTATGCGGAACTTTGTCGGCAAGGTGATGCCTCTGCTTCTTACTATGCTGTCTAGGTTTGCCATAGCTTTCCTCCCAAGGAGCAAGTGTCTTTTAATTTCATGGCTACAGTCACCGTCTGCGGTGATCTTGGAGCCCAAGAAAATAACATCTGTCACTGCTTCCATTTCTTCCCCTTCTATATGCCAGGAAGTGATGGGGCCAAATGCCATGATCTTAGTTTTTTTAATGTTGAGTTTCAAACCAGCTTTTGCACTCTCCACTTTCACCCTCAACAAGAGGCTCTTTAGATCCTCTTCGCTTTCTGCCATTAGGGTGGTATCGTGTGCGTATCTGAGGTTGTTGATAATTCTCCCGGCAATCTTAATTCTAACCTGTGATTCATCCAACCTGGCGTTTCTCATGATGTACTCTGCATATAGGTCCACACAATCAAAGGCTTTAGCATAGTCAATGAAGCAGAAATAGACGTTTTTCTGGAATTCTCTTGCTTTCTCCATGATCCAGCAAATGTTGGCGATTTGATCTCTAGTTCCTCTGCCTCTTCAAAACCCAACTTGTACTTCCAGTAGTTCTCGGTTCACATACTGCTGAAGCCTAGCTTGTAGGATTTTGAGCATCACCTTGCTGGCATGTGAAATGAGCGCAATTCTATGGTAGTTTGAACACTGTTTGGCATTGCCCTTCTTTGGAACTGGAATGTAAACTGGCCTTTTCCAGTCTTGTGGCCACTGTTGAGTGTTCCAGATTTGTTGGCATATTGAGTGCAGCACTTTAACAGCATCATCTTTTAGGATTTTAAATAGCTCAGCTGGGATACTGTCATCTTTGCTAGCTTTGTTGTTAGTAATGCTTCCTAAGGCCCACTTGACTTCACTCTCGAGGATGTCCGGCTCAAGTTCAGTGACTGCACTATCATGGCTATCAGGGACATTCAGATCTTTCCTGTAGAGTTCTTCTGTGTATTCTTTCCACCTCTTCTTAATCTCATCTGCTTCTGTTAGGTCCCTGCCTTCTTTGTCCTTTATCGTGCCCGTCTTTGCACAAAACATTCCCTTGATATCTCCGATTTTCTTGAAAAGATCTCTAGTCTTTCCTATTCCATTGTTTTCCTCGATTTCTTTGCACTGTTCATTTAAGAAGGCCTTCTTGTCTCTCCTTGCTATTCTCTGGAACTCTGCATTCAGTTGGATATATCTTCCCCTTTCTCCCTTGCTTTTTGCTTCCCTTTTTCCTCAGCTACTTGTAAAGCCTCATCAGACAGCCACTTGGCTTTCTTGCATTTTTCTTCAAGATGGATTTAGTTGCTGTCTCCTGAACAATGTTACAGACCTCCGTCCATAGTTCCTCAGGCACTCTGTCTATCAGGTCTAATCCCTGAAATCTATTCCTCACCTCCACTGTATAAGGGATATGATTTAGGTCATACCTGAATGGTTTAGTGGTTTTCCCTACGTGTTTCAATTTAAGCCGAAATTTTGCAACACGAAGCTCATGATCTGAGCCACAGTCAGCTCCAGGTCTTGTTTTGACTGACTGTATAGAGCTTCTCCATCTTTGGCTGCAAAGGACATAATCAATCTGATTTCGATATTGACCATCTGGTGATGTCCATTTGTAGAGTCGCCTCTTGTGCTGTTGGAAAAGAGTGTTTGCTATGATCAGCGTGTTCTCTTGGCGAAACTCCATTAGCCGTTGTCCTGCTTCATTTTGTACACCAAGGCCATGCTTGCCTGTTATCCCGGTGATTTCTTGACTTCCTACTTTAGCATTCCAATCCCCTATGATGAAGAGGACATCTTTTTTTGGTGTTAGTTCTAGAAGGTGTTGTAGGTCTTCATAGAACCGATCAACCTCAGCTTCTTCAGCCTCAGTGGTTGGGGCATAGACTTGAATTACTGTGATGTTGAATGGTTTGCCTTGGATTCATACGGAGATCATTCTGTTGTTTTTGAGATTGTACCCACTACTGCTTTTCCCACCCTTTTGTTGACTATGAGTGGTACTCCATTTCTTCTACAGGATTCTTGCCCACAGTAGTAGGTATAATGGTCACCTGAATTAAATTCGCCCATGCTTGTCCATTTTCGTTTGCTGAGTCAATGTTCAATCTTGCCATCTCATGTTTGACCACCTCCAGCTTACCTTGATTCATTGATCTGACATTCCAGGTTCCTAAACAATATTGTTCTTTACAGCATCGGACTTTGTTTTCACCACCAGACACATCCACAGCTGAGTGTCCTTTTGGCTTTGGCCCAGCCGCTTCACTCTTTCTGGCGCTACTTGGAAATTCCCTCTGCTTTTCCCCAGTAGTATATTGGACACCTTCCGACCTGAGGGGCTCATCTTCCAGCATCATCTTTTTTAGCCTTGTGATACATTCCATGGGGTTTTCTTGGCAAGAATACTGGAGTGGGTTGCCATTTCCTTCTGCAGTGGACCACATTTTGTCAGAACTCTCTGCCATGACCTGTCCGTCTTGGGTGGCCCTGCACGGCATAGCTTATGGCTTCACTGAGTTACGCAAGCCCCTTCGCCACAACAAGGCAGTGATCCATGAAGGGGAAGCAGAGAATACATGGAGGCAAACAGCATACACACGCCTAGCAATGCAGCAGACGTCAGACTCCACATCAGATCCTCATAGAAAGACACCCCAAGATCCTTTCCATTTTCCAGCACCTGCTCAGACAGCTCTGTCGAAACCTGACTTCCCAAAGCCAAGGCACAAGTCTAAGTTTATTGCTATAAGCTATTACAGTCCCAGTAAAGATCCACAGATAATATATTACAATATAGTTCCTTGACCAGAATCAGTTCATGAGCATCACACAACAAAAGACCCAAGCAGCCCTGGGTTCAGCACAGAGAATAAATCCAAATACGTTTACCGTTCCAGTGAAACCAGGAATTCTCCAGGTTACCAAGACATTGCTTCCAGCAAAGTCTATTGCCAAGCCTCTTGACATGACATTTTTTGTCTTTCAAGGTTAGCCACTTGCTTAGAAAGACAACCTTTTTTATTTATTTATATCCCACCTTTCTTCCATCATAGAACTCAAGGTGGCTACATGTGGATCCTAGGTGGTGTCTCCTCCAAGCAGTGATCAGACTCTGACCTGCTTAGCTTCAGCAAGATGGTGGCCTCATGTGCTTTCAGACCATGCCCTAGGACCTTGGAATACAAGAGGATCTCTGCATTTATTGTTCTGGCTGCTGTCCATTTCTCTCTAGCTTCTCTGTTGGGTGGTACAGGAATCATGAGACCACCACAACAGGTGATAGGGTGCTGTCCCAAAGTGCACTTAGCCAAAGGAGATCTTAGGTATATAAGTCCCAAAGGTGTTGTCACTCAGGCTGAACTTTGGCCCAGACCTGGACCATGGAAGTGCTGCATGCTGGCCATTCTCCTGGGGTCTCTCCGTTGACGTTTATCTGGAGGTCCCAACAACAGAAGGGAGAAGGAAGCTACCTTGCTCTGCACTGGTATCATATGTTATAATTTTGCCTGCTCTTTAATAAACTCCTTAAACTTCTATCCACGTGTGTGTGTGTGTGTGTGTGTGTGTGTGTTGCTTCTGAATCCTAAAAAGAACCTTTGCCTTTTGGCAAAACAAACGGCCTTTTTGCTTTGCTGCAGCATCATTCTAGGTGACCCTGAAGAAAACAATGGACAGCTGCTGCAACCAAAGAACCACATTTACTGAGAATGCTGAGAATAACACTGTGTCTGGGGCATTTCTGGGAAAACACAATGGTGGGCAGCGAATGAGAAGAGTGGCAACAACAGCACTAAAAATAGAAAAAGAAATGGGAAAACTACATGCCACAAAGAGTAAGCCCCCTGAACTCTGAAAATAATTCCATTATCCTGATATTGCCCCCGGTTTTGTGGGGCTGAATACCACACCCACTTCAAGCTGAAAGTTCTTGATCAGGAGTGTTTGGCCCAGTGCTACTTAATAGTAATATGAATGTAACCTGGCCTGTTGGTTGTAATATGACTTGGAAACAGGAGTCGATTCCTTCTCTCTCTGGGAAGCTTTTGCATTTTTGAAGCTAAATATCTTAAAAATAGACCTTCTTCACAGTTCCCTTGTCAGTCTCAGAATTGCAAAGACAGGAACTGTGTCACAAATGTGAAAAGTATGAGCAGAAAGAATAGGACAATTCTTTTTTTCTGTTCTTTTTTGTCAAATGACAGCCCCAAAATAGTTTTTCCCATTCATTTTGATTCTTTTTCAGCCCTTTACTGCTTGATCTAAGAGATAACACCCTGTTCTTAATAGTAGCTTTGTTGCTAAAGCACATGGTGACCCCAAAAGCTTGATGATTCGAGAAAAAAAATCAATCTTTTAAAAGGATGGAGTGTTTGCACCTAAAACAGGATTGACTAGCAATATGACATGACCAGAGTAGAAACCCACAGTTATAGGAAAACTGAAGTGTTTTCCTACTTGCTGCCTGTCCTTCATCCTTCTGACATGAGCTTACTGTTATGGGAGCCACTGCAGGCTATGTTCTCCCTGTGATCCTCTAGCAGAGTGGCCATGTGTCCTCCTTTACAGAAGAGAGACTTCTATTTGAAGGGCTGCCAGAGAACTGTCCTTTCTTTGAAGGAGTCCTCTCTTTGAAGGGCTGCCTTGTCCAATTCCAGCTTTAAGATTAGAAGGCAGGAAGAACAGGGGCCTTGAAGTTGCCCATCAACAGGTAACACCTGGACATCAGACTGAGCAGGAACAAGATCTCCTGGTCATCATCTTCCCTGCTATGGTAAGATGTACTGAATTTCCATTTCAGTTATAATAATTATTTTTTCAATTTGCATCTATATATATAAATCAGCATATGCAGATATTATGCAAATTGATACTGCCCTTATACAAATCTATGGTGCAACCACACTTGGAATACTGTGCACAGTTCCAGTCACCACACTTAAAAAAGGATATTGTTAGAGTTGGGAAAAGTGCAGAAAAGAACAACTAAGGGTGCAATCCTATGCATGTTTACACAGAGAAAAGGCCTACAGCTCCTAGCATGCCTCAGCCAGCATTGCTAGCTGGGGCATGCTGGGAGTTGTAGGCCTTTTCTCTGTCTAAACATGTATAGGATTACACCCTTAAAAGATCAAGGAGCTGGAGCAACTTCCCTGTGAGGGAAGGTTACAACACCGGGGACTGTTTAGCTTAGAAAAAGTTGAGTGAAAGGAGACATGATAGAGGTGTACAAAATTATGCATCATGTAGAGAAAGTGGATAGGGAGATATTTTTCTCCCTCATAATCCTAGACCCTGAGGTCATTGGTGGGAGATGACTGGTGGAGATTCTGGGCAGATAAAAGGAAGTACTTCTTCATACAGCACATAGTTAAACTATGTAATTCGCTATAAGATATAGTGATGGCCACCAATTTGGATGGCTTTAAAAGGGGACTGGACAAATTCCTAAAGGAGAAGGCTGTCAGTGGCTACTAGTCCTTAAAGCTATATGCTGCCTCCAGTATCAGGGGCTGCATGCCAGTTGCTGGGGAACATGGGCAGGAGGGTGCTGTTGCACTCATGTCCTACTTGTGGGTTTTCTGTGGGCAGTTGGTTTGCCTCTGGGTGAACAGAATGCTGGACTAGATGGAACTTGGTCTGATCCAGCATGGTTCTTCTTATATTCTTATGTTTCTATGGTGTCCACCAATTCCTTGTCTGGACCAACCTGAAATCTGAGAACTAGACAAAAACTCATTGTGGGAGGGAGCCCTCACCACCTGCCCTAGCACTTATGGGGTCAAAGAGGAAGAAGTTTTGCTGAGACTGCCACTCAGAAAGACACCTCAACTGGGGAGTCTATAGAATCAGGGAACCTGATTTACCCGTGCTGGTGAAACACATCAGCTCAGGACCCTCCGTAATCACCCCCAGAACTCCAGCAGTGGAGACACTGATGAGTCTGACCTGACAGCCAGGCCAGAAACTGTACCTCTGGCTTCACAATGCCCCCAACATGGTGCTGCCCCAGGGCACTGCGGGAAATCTAAATGGCAGCACCACCACCCAGCAAACACACCAGAAGGGGTGCACAGACACAGGAGAGGGCTCACCAGGGGCAAGAACCCTCTCAAATCTGGGGCCAGATCTGCTGTGAAAGGGGATGTAGAATGTCATGATGACAGGAGGAGCAAGTTGTAATAGATGTTACATAGTGGGCAGGAAGAGCTGAATAAATGTCTAGCATTTTCCAGGCAGCTACACGGGTACTGTAACATCTACTTTGGCCCTCACAATTTTACCTCATAGATACTACTGAGTGGGCAGGGTAATCCCCTCAACAAGGGAATCAGCACTTCCTGTCTTTGAAACTAACCCTTTGCCAACTTGATTTCCATGTTGTTCTATTTATTTATTGTCTCCACAAGGAACAGAGCTGTTCTCTTTCCTGTTTCCCTGGTCATGAAAGGGAATCAGCTACGAGCTCTGTGGGAAGTAATGAAGCTTCCTTTTCCACCTCATCTTCCAATTGAAAGGATTGTTGTCAGAGAGGGACGGAGGGAAAGAGGCTGGACAGACCATCTATCAGGAGAGACATCCCTGTTGTCCATACATCAGTCTGTCAGATATTCTGCTGGAATGATGGATTCCACCACAGGCTGGAAGCAGACTTGATCAATGACATGTTTCATTATGGTTTAAAACATGACGCTGAGTACTTTGCTGTCTGAAGCGATACAGGAAACTATGGCCCAGCATGCTGATAGATTGGAACTGCCAACTCTCACCCAGCGAAGAATCCAATACAGAAAACTTTTTGCCAATACATTGTAACTTTGTTTACTTGGGGCTGAACACATCCATCCTTCAACTTCCATTGATTACACATACACAAGCACATGTCCAGGGAGTAAGGATAAAGAAATCCTGTCACATAAATTAATTTACTCCGGCAGAATGGAAAACAAAAGAAAAATGGTTAAACAGCGGGGGTATGTGAGTGTCTCTCTAAAGAATCATGCCTTGACATCATGTGGCACAGGCTGTAGTTGCTTCTTAGTTCAAAGGATTATTGCTATTTATTTATTTTACTGCAAATGTAAGCCAGTTTGAATCTGGCCTAAACATTATGGCTTTCTCTGTGGCAATCCAGCTCCCTCCCAACATGGCTGCTTGGCAAGAATATTTGGTCTATGTTGAACCTCTTGCTGATCATACACTTAGGGTACAATCCTATGCATGTTTAGACAGAAAAAAAGTCCTACAACTCCCAACATTCCCCAGCCAGCCATGCTTTTTTTCTGTCTAAACATGCATAGGATTGCACCCTTAATAACTCCATGAATTCTAGCATTTAGAGAAAGTGTAAACCATTTAGGGAGTTCTTAATGAGTTAATAAAATGTGGGGGACTCAAAAGTCAGTGAAGCAGAAGTGAGACATCCCTTGCACTGCCTCCAATTCCCTCTCTTGCCACCCTTTCAAGATATAATGGAGATGCTCAGCACAAGCATTCATGCTGCAGATCACTTCAAGTGGTGAGTGCTGACAGAATTGTAGTTAAAACAAGGCCATGTAGAAAACAAGGAGGTATCAACAGAAGTACAGAAAAAAATTAAACCGAGGAGGGCGAAAAAAAAATAAAACTCAAGGAGGACTGATCATGTTCAGTATCCACAGAATACTGCATGCCAATTGGAAAAGTGAAAATAGAATGTAGATGGGGAAGAGTGCTATGTCCTGTTTGGAAAGAATGGTTGCTTGGAACCCTGAACAGAAGCACATCTCTTAAGAAGGAGAATACACTGCCATATTGTGTTGCAACCCCACCCGCTATTACAGTTATGTCCCTTCTTTTCTCCAAAGGGCTCTAGGTGGCCTACAAAGTTCTCCCCATCACCACCATGTTGTCCTCATGACACCCTGCAAGGTAGGTTAGGCTGAGGGACAGTGACTAGTGGAGGTCACCCAGTGAGCTATATGCCTGATAAACCTGGGTCTTCCCAACCCTAGTCCAACATCTAACCAGGGGTGGGGGTCGGGGGCAACTTGTGAACATTCATATGTCTTGGCTTACAACTCCCATCAACCTTAGCCAGTGTAGCCACTAGTGAGGAATGATGGCAGTTGTAGGCCAAAACGTCTGGAGGGTTTTGGCCTACATATAGCGTATGAGTCTCTCCCTCATACGCTATGCTGCGTATGAGGGAGAGACTTGTCATAGCAGTTTCCCCTTCATGCCCACACCACCAAGGGTATCTTAGTTTTAGAATGCCTCTAATTTCCTACTCTTTTCACCTCTTCCCAATTCACAACAAAAAGGTTCTGAATTCTGCAGAGGGTGTTATAAATCACGACTGACAGGCACACGAATAGAGATCACATCATTGCTAAGGTGCCTCTCCCTGAACTTAGTCCTCATTAAGTTTTGTTCTTTGGACGAAAGTTTGATTGAATTGTGTTGTCTGTGGGAGAAAGAGCCCAGGTGTAGCATTTGAGCTTTCCATTACAATTCTCCAGCAAATTCATTGAAAGCAGAGGTTTTCAGGATAGGCATCAGACTCTTCCAAGCAAGACTCAGAAGTCTTGGAGTCACCATATTTGACCTGAATTCTCTTCTTGTTTGTTTGTTTTATGGTTTGTTTGTTTGTTTGTTTGTTCTTGAGAATTTTCTACTGTATTCATGTATACTGTGTTTGGCCAATGGCAGTGAAGCATCTAGCACAGATGTCTCGCACTAGTGTGATGGTGCAGAATCTTCACTAACATTCTAAGTGCTCAGGAAAGAAAGCTGGACAGAGTGTCTGAAGACTTATCCGATTCCAGTTTCTGTGAGGGAAAAGCAAATTGTCAGTTTGACTGGGAATAAAACTTTACCACAGCCATAGGGGCAAGAGTAGTTTTGTGGAGCAGGCTGTGGAGCAGAAAGAAAAGCCAGGAGGTAGGAAAGGTGAGGAACAAGGAGCCCTTTCAGACACTGATTTGAATTAAGCAACCAATGTTCAGGTTACAGGGTTTTAGCAAGGTGCTGTTTCTCTTGTGACAAAACTGTCTCACTTACGAGAGAGATGGTATTGCATCAAGTGGAGACAGTCATTATATGTATTCATATGTACTGGAGCCATCCTAATGTATTTAAAATGATTTATTAACCCAGAAGGAATTTTATTCTTTTTAATGACGCATTTATCATACGTTTTAACTAGCTGACAAACAAACATTCAGCTCTGAGACTAAGAAATAATTATCTAGACCATCGGGACTTAAACACAATTGAGTATTAAGTTTC
Source organism: Heloderma suspectum (assembly GCF_057233095.1). Lineage (NCBI taxonomy): Eukaryota > Metazoa > Chordata > Lepidosauria > Squamata > Helodermatidae > Heloderma > Heloderma suspectum. The sequence goes on from NC_139461.1 coordinate 11,430,499, forward strand.
ATTTATCGGGAGGGCAATATTTAAAAGCAGTTTTTGACTTTTCCTCCTTTCATTTTATAGCAGACACTTCTATTCATGGAGGAAATTACATTCAGTTGGATTAAGGGAACACTTGCTGTTCCCTGCTGTTCACTTGCTGAACCTGGAGCAAACCTGTAATGGGGAAATACACAAAGCAAAATCAATGTCAATATCACCCCCCCACACACACACCCCAAATTGAAAAGTTACATAGCAACACAAGTCAAGCTGCATGAATTATATCACCTTATGTAAATAAAGCTAATGGGCAACAACATTAATTAGCAGCGTAAAACTTTCTCTTTTTACTCATCATTCATGAGACAGCAGAGGTACTCATTTGCAAGGACTAATTTATATTTTAATTAGAAATTTACATTTTTGGCAGCCTTGTAGGGAAAAATTATCAATTTCCAGTGTGTTTTAAGGCTTTTCAGTTTGAATGAACTATGTTGGCTTTAGTAAGTCATTTGAGAACGCTTTGTCAACCTCCACAATCTAGGGCCATGTCATTCCTTCCTTCTTTCTTTCTTTTTTTACCCACCTGTGACCTTCCGATTTTGTAAAAGGTTCCAAGGCACTGTAAAATGTAAAGGACGATTTGGAGTTGCTTCCCAATTTGGATCCCATAAAGCATTCGTGTTAAATATTATTGGCAGGACATGCCTGTGCTAAAGTTCAATTCTACCTTTTAATTTCTGAAATAATGAACTCAGAGATACAATAATTCAGACCGTGTACATGAGGGTGAGAAAATTATTCCATGTATAAATAACTTTGAAATGAGCTATGCGAAACAGAGGTTAAATAGAGTTTAGTTATTCACTACTTAGATAGCCCTTTAACTGTATAGAGTGTTTTAGGGCAAAATCCTATGGCTGCTGGTCAGCGGCTAGACAGCCATAGGCTAGGTTAGTTCCCAGAAACCGACCTCAGAGCCTGCACTCCGAGGTCAGTTCCCTGAGAACCAACTTTCACCCACTCCCATGCTGCCTTGTAGGCAGCACAGAATGGCCCTGTGCTCGGAAGAGAAGCACGGAGCAGCAAAAACGGGGCATTCCTGGGGGCGTTCCAGGGCAGGGAAACCAGAAATCTGGTATGACACATCCAACGTGTCATCCGGCTGCCGCTTCCCACACTCCAACTTCCCATGGCTAGACAGCCAAAATCAGCTGTCTAGCTGCAAATGCAGGGTGGCTGAAATGCGGAGGGGATGATCCCCTCTGTACTTCTGCTCTGCTTTGGATTGGTGGTTGGCTCCGAGTTCGGAGGCAGCCACATGTCCCAGTAGGGTTCCTCCCTTATAGTACTTATTACCACTGGCCCAGGGCATGGTCCAGGGAAGACACGGGAGACCACCAGGTAAGCTCATACAGTCAGGGCCAGAAATATTGGAACAAGGATAACTGTTTTGGCAGTTGGCCTCTGTACACCACCACATTGAAGTCGAAAGGAAATACACCCAAATGGAAGCGAAGTCAGGACTTTCAGCTGTAATTCAAGGGGTTTGACAAAAGTGGGGCACTAACCATTCAGGAAGGACAGCCAGTGGCATACACGCACCCCCATCGTTGGTGGCTCATAAGTAATGGAACAAACCAACATCATTTCAAACGTAAGGATCGCCTTTAATACCTGGATGAAAATCCTTTGCAGTCAATGACTGCCTGAACTCTGGAACCCATGGACATGACCAAATGCTGAGTTTCCTCCCTTGAGATGCTTTGCCAGGCCTTTACTGCAGCTGCCTTCAGCTGCTGCTTGTTTGTGGGTCTTTCTGCCTTCAGTCTTGTCTTCAGTAAGCGAAAAGCATGCTGTATTGGGTTGAGATCAGGTGACTGACTTGGCCATTGAAGAACATCCAACTTCTTTGCCTGGAGAAACTCTTGGGTAGCTTTTGCTGTATGTTTTGGGTCATTATCTATCTGCAATATGAAGTGGCGTCCTATCAGTTTGGCAGCATTCCGCTGAATCTGAGCAGAAAGTATAGCCCTATACACTTCAGAATTCATCTTGCTGCTTTTATCAGCAGTCAGGTCATCAATAAACACCAGTGACCCGGTTCCATTGGCAGCTATATATGCCCATGCCATAACACTGCCTCCACCATGTTTGACAGATGATGTGGTATGCTTTGGATCATGAGCTGTTCCTTTTCTTCTCCATACGTTTCTCTTCCCATCATTCTGGTACAAGTTAATCTTGGTTTCATCAGTCCAAAGAATCTTATTCCAGAACTGGGCAGGCTTTTTTTAGGTGTTTGCTGGCAAAGGCTAATCTGGCCTGTCTGTTCTTGAGCGTTACCAGTGGTTTGCACCTTGTTGTGAAGCCTCTGTATTTACATTCATAAAGCCGTCTCTTGACTGTAGATGTTGACAATGACATGCCTACCTCCGCAAGAGCATTCTTGACCTGGCTAGGTGGTGTGAAAGGGTTCCTCTGCACCATGAGCAGAATTCTGCCGTCATCCACTTTAGCTGTCTTCCATGGTCTTCCAGGCCTTTTGCTGTTGCTGAGCTTGACAGTTAATTCCTTCTTTTTCAGGATGCTCCAAACTGTTGTGTTGGCCACTCCCACTGTTTTGTGCTATCTCTCTGATGGGTTTATTTTGTTTCCTCAGCCTAATGATGGCCTCCTTCACTCGCACGGACACCTCTTTGGACCTCAAGTTGGGAGTTCCAGTGAACAGCTACCAAATGCAAACGTAACACCCAGAACCACCTCCAGGCCTTTTATCTGCTTGATTGGTCATGGGGTGCCCAGGAAACAGGCCACACCTGGCCATGCAGCTGCTTGTCAGACATTCGTTCCATTACTTATGAGCCACCAATGATGGGGGTGTGTGTATGCCACTGGCTGTCCTTCCTGTATGGTTAGTGCCCCACTTTTGTCACACCCCTTGAATTACAGGTGACAGTCCTGACTTCGCTCCCATCTGTGTGTGTCTCCTTTCAACTTCAATGTGGTGGTGTACAGAGGCCAACTGCCAAAACAGTTATCCTTGTTCCAATATTTCTGGCCCTGACTGTATAAGCTGGATAGAAAAAGAAATAAGTCAGTTTTTAAAAATCCCATCCTCATGAGTCCTATCTTACAGATACAGAACTGAAGCTGAGATATAGTAGCTTGTCCAAAGTTGAATAATCAATCAATGGTTTGGCTGCAATGAATATTGTTTTGTGAACTGCCCAGAGAGCTTCGACTACTGGGCAGTAAAGAAATGTAATAACAAAATAAAAATACATAAATGTATAGACCACCCTAGTTTATTCCTACTGTTAGTAGTTTTGATAGCACGTTATTGTCAGCTGTGCTAGCTCCTCCATAGGGAGGGGCACACTGATGCCCCTGACATCCATAAAAATAAAGAGGTGAAATTTGTGTTTAACACAGACCACGTCCAGGCCACAGGGGTGTTTCAGGAGTGTACAATATCAAGGTTCTGGTCTCTGCCGCCTTCGATGGGCACTCTAGTAAGCAGGGAGCAATAAGTGGAGATCCAGAAAAGTTCTTGCGTGGCTCCTTCTCGGCTGCCTTTCCCCTCATGCTTCTCAGGAAGATTGAAGGTAGGTCTGGCTTTGAGGGAGTGGTTCTGGGTTATAGCCCTAGTGGCTGGGCATTGGGGTATAAGAAGAGGCATTTTGGCACACCTCCCCTGGGAATCCTCCAGTAAGCTTTCCATTTTCTTCCAGTTCCTGCCTGTGAAGAGCTGGCTGCTGGCCTTTGTCTCTCTTCAGTCCCTTTTCCTTGCCCTCTCCACTCGTCTCTCTTTTCCACCTTCCCTCATCTCTCATTTCTTTCAGCCTCCCACCAACTCCATTCTCCTCCTCTATCTGCTGTTCTCTGTCCCTCTCCACCTCCACCAGCCTTGTCCCACTCACCTGCTGAGGCCACTTGAACGTCCCACTCCCTCCTGCTGGTTCCTCTCCAATTCACCGCATCTGCAGTTCTTGCCCAGCTGTGGTCAAGACAGTAAGTGAGTGTCACCCAGTGCTAAGGTCATTCCTAGGTACTGCCACTCACAGCCAGCGTGACCAGGCCTCCACCTCACTTGGAGCAGTGAGCAGTCCTCCTCATGTAGCAACAGAAGAGGCTGCCTTGTACTGAGTTTATCTAGCTCAGTAATGTCAACACGGACTGGCAGTGGCGCTCTGAGGTCTCAGGCACTTTTTCCAGCCTTACCTTGAGACACTGGGGATGGAACCTGGAATCTTCTGCATGCAAAGCATCTGCTCTACCACTGAGCTATGGCCCTTTCCCTAAAGCTATATATCAGGCCAAGCTAGATGGGATGTTAAACATGCAGCTGCCATAAAAAGAATGGCAGCTATGGACTAGCTTCCTGTCTTTCTCCATAACATCTGGCCTCATAACATTCTGCTTTTCCCCACTCCAGCACCACCTCATTGGCTGAAACTGATGGGGGGGGGTGTAAATACAGGAAGTGATGACATCAGGACAAGTCTAAGTTGGATCGGTGTTACAGAGAGGGCATGGAGGAGTGAGAAGTTGTGCTGCTGATTTTGACAGTATCTGCACGTTTCATAACTCTTCTAGTTTGACCCTTATTCAGTCCTAGTTGTTCTCTATAGGACATTTGGAATTTGAAATTTATGACTGCATAATAACTTACCCTTTTTTTCAGGCAGCAGGAGGGGGCAGAACAGCCCTCAACATTTCAACCAATTTGTTACAAGAAGGGATTGTGCCTTTGGAAGTCAAGGGCTTTCTTCTTTGCTAAATTTTTCATGCAGCAGGGATCCTAGGAAGCCTGAACAACAAATAGCACTTGACGTCTTATTGACTTTCCTACCCAAGTAATTCCTGGCTGAGGTTATAGAAACGGGGAGGGGGAAAGGAACCAAGTGCTACATATTTACTGCAGCCTATTAAAGGCAGGAAGGAAATTATTTTCTTCTGTGTTTAAGAAAACAAGAAGAGTCTTGCTGGATCTGACCCAGTGCCACCCAGTCCACCAGTCCCCGCCCCCGTTTCAATCAACAGCCAGTAAAAGAACTCTGAGAAGCTCCTTAACAGAGCACAAGAGCAACAGCCGTCCTTCGTTGTTTATTTAGTGCTACATGACCTCTCTGTGTGGAAGGTCCACTTAGCTATCATGTCTCATTGCTTTTGACAGACCTACCCACTCAGAAGCTTTATTTATTGTATTTATTTATTACATTTATATCTTGCCCAGAGAGTAATTTCTCTCTCTCTCTCTCTCTCTTCATGCCATTCATAAGTTTGTTAGCCTCTATTACATGCCTTTGACAGTGTGGATCATAACAAATTGTGGCAAGTTCTTGGTGGTATGGGGATACCAAGTCATCTTGTCTGCCTCCTGAGGAATCTGTATAATGACCAAGTAGCAACGGTAAGAACAGACCACGGAACAACAGACTGGTTTAAGATTGGGAAAGGAGTACGGCAGGGTTGTATACTCTCACCCTACCTATTCAACCTGTACGCAGAACACATCATGCGACGTGCTGGGCTTGATGAAGCCAAGGCTGGAGTTAAAATCTCTGGAAGAAACATTAACAATCTCCGATATGCAGATGATACCACTTTGATGGCTGAAAGCGAGCAGGAGCTGAGGAACCGCATGTTGAAGGTAAAAGAAGAAAGTGCAACAGCTGGGCTGCAGTTAAACCTCAAAAAAACCAAGATTATGGCAGCCAGCTTGATTGATAACTGGCAAATAGAGGGAGAAAAGGTGGAGGCAGTGACAGACTTTGTCTTTCTAAGCACAAAGATTACTGCAGATGCTGACTGCAGCCAGGAAATCAGAAGATGTTTACTTCTTGGGAGGAGAGCAATGACAAATCTTGATAAAATAGATTAGAGCAGAGACATCACACTGACAACAAAGGTCCGCATAGTTAAAGCAATGGTATTCCCCGTAGTAACCTATGGCTGCGAGAGCTGGACCATAAGGAATGCTGAGCGAAGGAAGATAGATGCTTTTGAACTGTGGTGCTGGAGGAAAATTCTGAGAGTGCCTTGGACTGCAAGAAGATCAAACCAATCCATCCTCCAGGAAACAAAGCCAGACTGCTCACTTCAGGGAATGATATTGAAGGCAAAACTGAAGTACTTTGGCCACATCATGAGAGGACAGGATACCCTGGAGAAGATGCTGATGCTAGGGAAAGTGGGAGGCAAAAGGAAGAGGGGCCGACCAAGGGCAAGGTGGATGGATGATATTCCGGAGGTGACGGACTCGACCTTGGGGGAGCTGGGGGTGGCGACGGCTGACAGGAAGCTCTAGCGTGGGCTGGTCCATGAAGTCACGAAGAGTTGGAAGCGACTGACCAAATAAACAACAACAATTACATCCCCCTTTGTGTTGGACAGAAGCAACAACAGTTAGCCTACATCTCAGCTCAGTCCTATGCCTATGAGAAGCGGGCCATTCTGGAAGCAACTAAAGAAAAGCACATCTACATTTCTGGGAAAATGGGCCTGCTATCACCCCTGCTCATGTACAAAACAGCCATTCCCCAGCCACTGCAGACTAACTGGCGACAATAAAGAGCAAGGCAACAACCCTGCCAGCTCCCTCCCTTCTTCAGCTTTGATCACTGGAGCTATAATGTCAGGCAGGCTATAGCACACTTTTATGAATGCTGGGCAAGGGGGTGTCTCCATGGTCAAGTTGCTGTGAGTGGGGATGTCAGAGAATTCCGCCACGGACTGAAATGGGATCGAATTCCCTTCAGTCTGTGCCACGGAACCCACTGAGGAACGGCACCACGAGGTCCTGCAGAACCAGCCATCATGTGGCTTTTTTTTCGTCGTCCGCAAAGAGTCGCGGAATTTTCGTAAATAAAAATGCAGTGTAGTATGTTCCGATAATAAATACGTAAGTTTTTTTAAAAAAAATGAATTGTGCTCACCGCCTTGTTTGTGGGTGTTCTTTTTCAGTTGAAATCCTCCTCTCCGTTTACTTTCAGCCAAAACACTTCCTCCTCCTAGGGGCTTCCCAAAAGAAGGCTGTCTTAGGTGTGCCTGAGCAATGCACTCTTTGTTTAAAGCACCACTGTTTTAAAGAAAGAAAAGACCTTTTAAAATGGCCATGCTGGTCCTGGAGCCCTGCATGAGGTATTACTCTCCCTGCTAAGCTTTATATTTCTACATCCAGCATTGTTGTTGACATTGTGAGGCCAATGGAAAGGAGAACCAACTCTGTGCATGTCTACTCAGAAGTAAGTCTTATTGAGTTCAATGCGACTTACTCCTACACATGTCAGCACCCCACTTGACCCCAGCTCAGCTTTGTATTTCCACATCCAGCTCATTACCAAACCTCTTGTTAGTTATCTCACTGGGTGACTTTGGACTGGCCTCTATCCACTACACCACACTTCTGTTATGAAGCTCATGAAAAAGAGACAGTATAATGGAAAGTTCTTTCTGAAGCAGTCACACTTGTACAAATGCAGCATGAAGGGAAAGATCAGCAACCTTCTCTTTGAATAAAAAGCACACTCTGCACATGCTCAGGGAATGGACAAAATGAGGAAGAAACGTACCAGGGAAACAGCTGGATTGAGAGAGAATCTCCACACACACACATACACACACATAATGGAAGAATACAGATCTTCATATTCCCAAGCATATGTGGGTCTACTCAGAAGTAACTCACACTGTGTTCAATGAGGCTTGTCTGTGATGTTTACTTCCTTTCTTTTGGGAAGTAATTTGCAGGTTTGCTCCTTTGCAGCATCGGGAGCTTGAGGGGAAAGGAGAAAGGGGGCTGGGGAAAGGGCTGGGTGGAGCCAGGGTGCTTCAAGTTTTCACAGGGCTAAGTCTCCTAAAGGCTGTGAAGCGCTTCGCCAGCTGTAAGGGAGTAATTAATGTGTGGAGGCGGCGAGTGCTTTTGGCAAGGCACAAGACGAAACCTCCCAGGATTTTATAGAAGGAGAAAAGGGGGGACAGCCTGGGGGGAGCCTCTCCTATTGGTTGAGCAGCCCCTGCCAGTCAGATGACGTTCACCCCACCCACCCAGAAATATGTTCTGTGAAGCAACTTATGCTGGTGTGGTGCATTCACTCGTGGAGAGGCCTGCGTGGACCAAAGCGCATCAAAGCCGATTCCTAGGAAAATCCGGATAATCCTCCATTCGCTTCTCCTTCTGTTGTCGTGGAGAAACCTCCCAAGTCATGTCAGCCTTATCCTTTGTTAGGGAAATTGCTGAGCAATGACTCGGCATGGGTGGCTGATGTTTCTTCAACGGGAGCTAATGCTAGGGAGATGTACAGAGATCATCCCTAACACGAGAGCCATTTGGGAATAACTCATCCTCCCCACCCAATCCCAGATAATGGTGGTTCTTAAAGTCTGTGCATGGGAAAAACTAGTTTTGGAGGGGCAGAAAATGACAGGGAGAGGAGAGGTAGCAGTGGTCTCTGAAGGTACCTTGGGATGAAAGTACATCTCTCCAGGGATCTGATATGGAGCCACAGATCTACTCTCCTGCTAAAGAGTGCTAATGCTGTTGTAGGATTTTATTTTAATCATGTCATTATGGTCCTGATCAGAAACACTTAGCATACACAGTCCCTGCTTCAGATGAACCTTACAAACCTCACCTCACAGGCAAATCCTGTTCTGTGGTTTGCCTCTTCTTTAAGGATTAAACAGCATAGCCGCTGAGCCAAAAACACACACTCAGATGCATTTTATAGTCTTTTACTGACATAAAGCTAATAAATACAAGACAATTGTAGAGAGGAAAGGTACCATGGTGCTAGTTAACAAAATATAGAGCAAACAAAACATTTTAACAATATTTAGAACATGACATGAAATCATAGCATACAACAGTCTTCCACTCTCTAGATGCTTTAGACTACAACTCCCAGCATTCCCAGCTATTGACCATGCTGGCTGGGGTGATGGGAGTTGAAGTCCAAAAGATCCGGAGGGTGCTGATATACAAGCTATCAAAAACACAGCTCTCATACATTACCCAGTACATCTTTCTGCTAACAGAAGGTGACACCTTGCCAGGAGTGACTCCACCCTTCTCATTTCATGTCCTACCCCAAAGCCCAGCTTGGTTATGTTGTCCATCTCAATCACTGATTGGACTGTATGACTCATGCCCCCGCCTGTCTTCAGTCATCCGTACTTCCTCCCCCACATGACTTGTTCATCGCCCCGTCTCCTAGCAACCGGTGTACATTCTATTGAAAAGGCCAACTTCCTCATTATTAGTTATATTCTTGTACTTTTGTCCTGACACATACTCTGTCTCCATACCTTCCTGAGTTCCTCATTTGGAACTTTCCAGACGACTCTGTACATATCCTAACCTAAGCCCCACTATTGGTATCTTAAGAACATAAGAACATAAGTAGAGCCACGCTGGATCAGACCAAGGGTCCATCTAGTCCAGCATTCTGTTCACACAGTGGCCAACCAGCTGTCGACCAGGAACCCACAAGCAGGGCATGAGTGCAACAGCACCCTCCCACCCATGTTCCCCAGCAACTGGTGTACATAGGCACATTGCCTCTGGTACTGGAGGTAGCACAGAGCCATCAGGACTAGTAGCCGTTGATAGCCTTTTCCTCCAGGAATTTGTCCAACCCCTTTTAAAGGGAAGGAGCCTGTGGGAAGGAGGACCAGCCAGCAGCTGCACCAGGTGGATCCTGAGCCTGCTTCTGCCCCCGCCAACAGGTACTTCAGGCAGGGCTGCCAGAGGCAGAGGAAGGAGCACTTAGTGCTGCACTTGGAGTCGTGTGGAACAGGACCTGAAGACCTATCCACCTGCCTCTGCAGAGACACCAGCAGCCACAGATACCAGCAGCAAATAGCAGCAGCAGAGGGCAGCAGCTTTAAAGACGAGGAAGAAAGGGGCAAACGTGGACTTCTGCTCCTCCTTAGCTGCTGTTCTCTTTTATCTCTTTTATCTTTTATGTTCTTTTACACGGTTGAACATTTTATATCCTAACATTTTAATATGTGCCTGGGAGGACTATTAAGCAACTCAGGGGGTCGGGGAGGTGCTACTATAACTGTGGTCACGGGCAAGGGGAGGTATGGCGTTGGGGGATTAACAGGCCAGCTGAGGAGAAGAGGGGCTAGACACCTTACAGCTGTCCCCTCTTCTGGTTCTTCCCCCAACCTGATGGTTCCTGGCAGCCTTACCAGTCTGCCCTCGGGTCTGGTGGTGCTGCTGCTGAATGCCAGGTCGGCCCAAAATAAAATCTCCCTCCTCCATGATTTGATTGTGGATGAGGGGGCTGACGTGGCATGTATTACTGAGACCTGGGTGGGGGAACTGGGAGGGGTCACTCTCTCCCAACTGTGCCCTCCTGGGTACTCAGTGCAGCACCAACACCGACTCGAGGGTCGGGGAGGGGGGGTTGCCGTGGTCTATAGGAATTCAATCTCCCTCTCCAGGCTTCCTGCTCATTCGAGTGCAGATCTTGAGTGCTTGTACCTTGTGTTGGGTACCCGGGACAGATTAGGGATTGTGTTGGGTTGGGTACCCACCCCGCTGCCCATCAGACTCCCTGCCTGAGCTGACGGAGGTGGTCTCGGACTTGGTGTTGAGGACCCCAGGATGATGGTCCTGGGGGATCTCAACTTCCATGCTGAGGCCGCTATATCCAGGGCGGCTCAGGACTTCATGGCTGCCATGACAACCATGGGGCTGTCCCAACATGTCATCGGCCCAATGCATATAAAAGGACACACGCTTGATCTGGTTTTCTCAACTGGGCAGGAGAATGGTGATCTGAAAGTGGAGGAATTAACATCTGTCCCTTTGTCATGGTCAGATCACTTCCTGCTGAGGTTTCGACTCCTGGCAGCCTTCCCCATCTGTAAGGGTGGGGGACCTATTAAAATGGTCCGCCCCTGGAGATTAATGGATTCTGATGGATTCCAGAGAGCTTTGGGGGATTTTCCTGCTGGTATGGCTGGTGCTCCTGTCGAAGCCCAGGTCGCTCTGTGGAATGCAGAGATGACTCGGGTGGTTGACACGATCGCACCCAAGCGCCCTCTCCCTCTGAGCAGAGCCTGGCCAGCTCCTTGGTATACACCTGAGCTGAGGGCAATGAAGCAAGAGGGGAGATGGCTAGAACGCAGGTGGAGGAAAACTCGTGCTGAGTCTGACCGAACACAGGTAAGAGCCCACTATCGAACCTACTCTGTGGCGGTGAGGGTGGCAAAGAGACAGTACTGCATTGCATCTTCTCAGTGTCGTCCAGAGGAGCTTTTCCGAGTGGTTCGTGGCCTGTTACATTCTGGGCCAGGGAGAGAGACGGTGGAACCCTCGGTGGCATGCTGTGACGAGTTTGCACGGCACTTTCAAGATAAAGTCACTCAGATTCGTCATGAAGTGGACACCACCATTAATGCAGTTCCATTGGTAGAGGCGTTCAGAGCACCGTCTGGTCCAGGTTTATTGGATGAGTTTCAGTTACTGAGGCCTGAGGATGCATACAAGGTGCTTGGCCAAGTCCGATTGACCACTTGTGTGCTTGACCCTTGCCCTTCATGGCTTATAAAATCAAACAAGGAGGGGATGTCCGGCTGGGTCCAGGAGGTTGTAAATTTCTCCTTGAGAGAAGGAGTGGTGCCTGCTGCTTTAAAAGAGGCAGTAATTAGACCACTCCTGAAAAAGCCTAACCTGGACCCAGAGGATGTTAATAATTATAGGCCAGTGGCCAACATCCCCTTCCTGGGCAAGGTGCTTCAGCGGGTGGTTGTAGGACAGCTCCAGGCACTGTTGAATGAAACGGATTATCTAGATCCATTTCACTCGGGCTTCAGGCCTGGTTTTGGAACAGAAACTGCCTTGGTCACCCTGTGGGATGACCTCTGCCGGGAAAGGGACAGGGGGAGTGCCACCCTGTTGATTCTTCTGGGCCTCTCAGCGGCTTTCGATACCATCGACCATGGTATCCTTCTGGATAGGTTGTCTGGGTTGGGAGTTAGAGGCACTGCACTACAGTGGTTCCGCTCCTACTTGGATGGCCGATTCCAGAAGGCGGTGCTGGGGGATTATGGCTCTGTGCCATGGCAATTGTGCCATGGGGTTCCACAGGGCTCTATTTTATTCCCCATGCTGTTTAACCTCTACATGAAACCGCTGGGGGAGGTTATCCGGAAGTGTGGGCTGAGGTGCCATCAATATGCGGATGACACCCAGCTCTACCTCTCTTTCTCATCAAACCCAGGTGAGGCAGTGGCTGTTCTGAATCAGTGCCTGGACACAGTAATGGACTGGATGAGGGCCAATAAACTGAAACTCAATCCAGACAAAACGGAGGTACTGTTACTGGGTGGTTCGTCTGCCCGGCTAGGTGATATTCAACCTGTTCTGGAGGGGGTTGCACTCCCACCAAAGGATCAGGTTCATAGTTTGGGGGTGCTCTTGGATCCAGAACTGTCACTTGAGGCACAGGTGAACTCAGTGGCACGGAGCACTTTTTATCAGCTTAGGCTGGTATACCAACTACGCCCTTATCTGGACAGAGATAGCCTAGCTACAGTTATCCATGCTCTGATAACTTCTTGTCTGGATTACTGCAATGCGTTATACGTGGGGCTGCCTTTGAAAATGGTCCGGAAACTTCAGCTGGTCCAAAATAGGGCAGCAAGATTGTTAACAGGGACTGGCCTGCGAGCTCATATTACGCCAGTACTTTTCCAGCTGCACTGGCTGCCAATCCACTTCCGGGCCTGATTCAAAGTGCTGGTGTTAACATTCAAAGCCCTTAACGGCTTGGGGCCAGGTTACCTGAAGGACCGCCTCCTCCCATATGTGCCTGCCCAGACCTTAAGATCATCGTCAGCGGCCCTTCTCTGTGAGCCTCTGCCAAAGGAAGTGAGGCAGGTGGCTACTAGGAGGAGGGCTTTTTCTGCTGTGGCACCCCGGCTGTGGAATGAGCTCCCTGGTGAGGTTCGCCTGGCACCTACATTGTATTCCTTTCGGCGTGAGGTGAAAACCTTTTTATTTTTCCAGGCATTTTATCATTTTAGCTTTCTAAACTTTTAGCTTTGCTGTTTTAAATCTGTATTTTAAACTCCTGCACTGCTGCTAGGTTTTATTGTGGTTGTATTGTTATATTGTGGTTTTAATGTTCTATATATTTTAAACTGTTTTGTTGTGTGCTGTTTGGTTTTAATTTTTTTGAACCGCCCAGAGAGCTTTGGCTATTGGGTGGTATAGAAATAAATAAATAAATAAATAAAGGCCATCCAAATTGGTGGCCATCACTACTTCCTGTGGTAGCGGGTTCCATAGTTTAACTCTGGGCCATGTGAAGAAGTACTTCCTTTTATCTGTCTTGAATCTCCCACCAATCAGTTTCATAGGATGACCCTGGATTCTAGTATTTTGAGAGAGGGAGAATAATGTCTTGCTGCAGGCCTTTATTTCCAGACCTTTATTTATTTCCATTCCCTCTGGCCTATGGCCCATATCAACTCCATGCCACCACCTCATGATCAATATACATATATGTGTGGCATATGTGTTTGCACAGGTTTTACATACCTTTAAGTCCCTACGCTGTCTGCCACCACCTATGCTCTCCTTGTATATTTGTAAATACATGCAATATTACAGAATCATCATGGGTCTCCAGTGACCTTTCCTCCAAAAGGCAGCCAAACCTGGGTAGTGCTGGAACATCTCATGCTTGGGAGTGTGTGGAGCACATAACCATTGTAACGAAAATGGTGAGTTCTATCCTCAGAAGTCTCGCTTCCGATCTTCCCAATGTCATGGACTCAGTAGGTGGCCTTAAAACAAGCCACCATCTCTCAGTCTCAGATGCTCCCCCACAACTGCTATATGAAGGGTGGGGGTTTAGTAATATAAACAAAGTTGTTGGAAAGAGGACTGAAATATGGTATGCCCACCTTCCCCAAACTGGTGCCCTCCAGATGTTTTGAACTTCAACTCCCATCAGCTCCATCCAGCATGGTGAATGGTTAGGAATGCTGGAAGTTGTAGTCGTGTGTGTGTGTGTGTGTGTGTGTGTGTGTAGTAACTTCGGGTGCATTTTGACACATATTTACATAGAAAAAAGTCCTACAACTCTCAGCATGCTTCAGCCAACCACCACCATCACTGTCTGCCTGGCCTGCTGACCATTTGCTAACTCTTGATGCTCTTCTTCATATGGTTCTTTAGCTTTACATTTCAAAGAGAGGACAGTCGGTTGTAAAATAAGCCACCCTAGTTCAAACTGAGCCTGGAAACAGACTGGGAATCAGTGCAATCTTATGCACTTTCCCCCACTGAATAATAGGGTGACTTACTTCTGAGTAAATGCGCAGAGAATTTGCTCTGCACATCATAAGAGTATTTATTGAAATGACATGTTTCAGGAAAACTTGCAGCCTATTAGCTACAGCCCAGTAAAGACAGAAAGCAAAGTGAGTGGATGAGAAAAAGCATCTTCAGACACAAAATCTGTAATGTGGAGCTGAGTGGATAGGGACGGAGGAAGCAGGAAGCACCGTTTTTGATGTCCTTCTATTGTGGACAATCCTCAGCCTTCAAATGAAATTAAACAGCAAGCTGATTCTGTTGTTCATCCTTCCCTAATCCCACTTTTTTTTAATGATATGGGAACAAAAAAGACAATTAAGCTGACAAAAATGTCTTTTTTTTCTTTTAACTATAGATGCTGTGAAGTGCTCTGGAAGATGTATTGTCTGCCTTTCAAGCAGAACATGGGATTATGGGTAAAATTCCTGTCAAAATGTTTCTCTTTGTTTTTCAGAGACAAAGCTCTCCCCACACCCCCTCCATTCTCTCATTGGCCATTCCTTTATATTCATCAGTTTCATTTCTTTATTCCACTGTGAGCCCATCCACACTATAATGTTCTAAGCGGTTTTGCAGGGGTTGGTGGTAATGAATCATCCAGCAGTGATTGGCTGACTTGCTGTAATGTCATGGAGAAGGCAGGCTGCCATTGGCTGAACTGTTCAGATTATTCAGAGGAGCAAGCCAGGCCAAATGAAATGGGCTAGCAGAAAGAGTGCTCCAGGTGAACAAGGGGGAAAGGAGGCCAGAGAGAGGAAAAGAGTTCTGGGAGGGACATATACAAACATATTAGGGTGCCTTGTACTGAATCATAGAATCATAGAATAGAAGGGTTGGAAGAGGCCTACAAGGCCATCGAGTCCAACCCCCTGCTCAATGCTGGAATCCAAGTCAGAGCATCACCGACAGATGGCTGTCCAGCCTCGTCTTGAATGCCTCCAGTGTGGGAGAGCCCATGACTCCCTGGTCGATTCAGAACACTGGATCCCCCTAGCTCAGCCCTGTTTCCTCCAAATGGCAACAGCTATCCATGAACTTGGGCAGAGGTCTTTTCTGAGATCCTTTTAACCCCGGAAGTGCTAGGGATTGGAAATTGGGCCTCCTGCATTCAGAGCAGGTTCTCTCTCTGTTAGCTACAACCTCCTCCCAGAGAGAGAGAGAGAGAACGGGGATAGAGAAGAGCTGTGAACAGGGCCAGCATCAAGGGTAGGAATGGCGAGGCACCTACCAAGGGCCCCCACCCCAGCAGGGGCCCTCTGACAAGAGCCCCCTGGAGCTGGCCCACCCCTTCACCATTGCACCCTGCTTGCTCACCTGCCTCTCGCTCTGGCCCAGACAACAGTGGTGGTGAGAAGGAAGGAGAAGCAGGAGATGCCGCTGCTGCTAGGGATGTCAGAGAAATCCATAACGGAATCAAATGAGTTCAGATTTCTATGGCTGTCACCCACAGATTCGGCAGTGGATCAGCTTTTCCCAAGGCACACAGAGAGATTTCACGGACTCGCAGACCTTTTTATGTAAAATAAAAATATACACAGGCTAAAAATGCACATTTCTGCCATGGGCTAAAGCATAAAAATGTGCATTTGTGGGGATTTGCGCATTTTTGCAAGTGCAAATTTGCACAAATGCGAATTTGCCAAAATACGAGAAATAGGAAAAAAATCAGATTCCACCAATGAGCAAATGACAGAATGAAAGGCACCTGACAATCCATGAAACGCAGATGGAACAGATTTTTACAAAATCCCTACATCCTTACTGCTGACTGGCTCTCTGCCTGTCAAGAACCAAGTGGAGGTGATGATGAGAAAGCGGAAGAGGACAACATTAGCTGGAGAGCAGGGTGGTGAGAAGGTAGCCTTGCTGTGGGAGGGAGGTGCCCATTAAGGATGTCTTGCCCAAGCACCCTCCAAAACCTCGAGCTGGCACTGGCTGTGAACAGCTGGAGGTATGGAAGCAAGGAAAGCTGCCATTCACAGGTTGCATGATTCAAAATAACCAGAGCCAGCTCTCAATAACTGGCTGCTATCCAGCTTCATCCTAAAGGAAATCAACCCTGAGCGCTCATTGGAAGGACAGATACTGAAGCTGAAGCTCAAATATTTTGGCCACCTAATGCAAAGAGAAAACTCATTGGAAAAGACCCTGATGCTGGGAAAGACTGAAGGCAAAAGGAGAAGGGGACGGCAGAGGATGAGATGGCTAGATAGCATCACTGATGCAATGTATATGAACTTGAGCACACTCCGGGAGAGAACGGAGGACAGGAAGGCCTGGCGCGCTATGGTCCATGGGGTCACAAAGAGTCAGACACGACTGAACCACTGAACAACAACAAATCCAGCTTCAAGATCTACTTAAATATTTGATTAGCAACATAGTATATTAGGGGAACCCTCACACCCTTTTCCAGTGCAAGGCTCGACTCCATAACATGCAGGGCAGAGCTGTAGCCCCTTGGAAACAGGATCATAGTAGGGTTGGAAGGGGCCTATAAGACCATCAAGTCCAACCCCCTGCTCAATGCAGGAAGCAGGAAAAGGCTGCTATCCAGCTAGACAACCATCTATGGCCAGAGGAGCTCCTTGACTCCTCCCAATGAAAAGGACTTTGTCCTTGAATCTGCCTTGTTTGCCTGTTTAGGACCTTTGCTTCTGTACACTCTGGACCTCTACAGGGTGTGCAGGTGTCTACTTTACAGAGGACAGTCGTCTGTTTTGGAGAGCTGGCAGAGGACAGTCCTCTCTTTGAAGGTGCCCTTTGTTTGATGGGCTGTCCAGTCCAAGTCTTGTTTAGAGTCAGAGAACCATAAGAAGAAGAGAGCAGAGACCTTGAAGTGACCCATCAACAGCTGGCACTTAAACAGCAGACTGAGAAGGCATACAGATCACCTAGTCAGACTTCTCCACTATGCTGTGGTGTCTTTAAGGATAAAATTCACTACCACAACATGTAGTGATGGCCACCAATTTGGATGGCTTTAAAAGGGGGTTAGATACGTTCCTGGAGGAGAAGGCTATCAATGGCTGATGCCATTGATAGAAGGCTGTCAATAGTCCTGATTGCTCTATGCTACCTCCAGTACCAGAGGCAATGTGCCTATGTACACCAGTTGCTGGGGAACATGGGTGGGAGGGTGCTGTTGCATTTGTGTCCTGCTTGTGGCTTCCTGGTCAACAGCTGGTAGACCACTGTATGAACAGAATGCTGGAGTAGATGGACCCTTGGTCTGATCCAGCAGGGTTCTCCTTATGTTCTTATGTATTCACATGCTGGTTGTGAGATTGCAAAGCATGTATGTGTGCATATAACCATTCTCCCCTTAGTGCTGTTACACACAGGCTGGAAAGATGGTGGCAGAGCAATGGCAACTTGGCAGTGGCAGCTTTAAGGGACCTCTCTCACACCTAGAGATGTACAGATTGTGCAAAATCCATTGCATCTCACAGAGGGTCAGGCACCTTTCATTCCATCATCCGCTCATTTATTTTTATTTTATTTATTTTATTTCTATACTACCCAATAGCTGAAGCTCTTCCACTCATCAACATAATTGGGGTTTTTTTTAGTTTTTGAATTTGTGCAACTTCGCAATTGCACAAATTTGCACTAGCAAAAATGGGCAAATTCCCTCAAACTGTGTGACTTACCCAGAAAATGTATATTTTCACACTTAAACCTATGGAGGGAAAGTGCATTTTCAGCTGGAGGGTTTTTTAAGCATATTTTTCTATTACAAAATGTGTGCAAAGTTCCGGAAAGTTAGAAAAATGGTCCACAAATTGGGAATCTGCACAATTCAGGAAAAGCTGGTCCACTGAAAAATCTGAGGTCCACTGAGAAATCTGAGGGTTGGATTCATAAAAATCTGAACTAGTTTGATTCTGTTGCAGATTTCTCCAACATCCCTACTCATACCACTGTAACCCCATGGTGGAGCCCCTCCTTTGCATGCAAAAGGTCCCAGGTTCAATCCCTGGCACTTCCAGGTCCAGCTGGGAAAGATCTCTGTCTGCAATTTTGGAGAGCCACTGCGAATCAATGTAAACAGCATTGCAGTAGATCTGATTTTCTATAAGACAACTGCCTTGGTACCTCCTTGTCCAGCTCTTTCACTCTGCACTGCAACACAGGCACAAGAACAGCCCAATGAATCTGCCAGCACCAGCCATGGGAATAACTTGTTTAGGCTGAATCTACACATAACAGTGATACCGTTATCATACAGTTATCATAACTATTGGCGCTCATTGGTGTCATGTGTACCAATAGTTATGATAATGGTATGATAATGGTATAACTGCTATGTGTAGCTTCAGCCTCAAGCTTTTGCTGTGTTTTTGGATAGGCGTATTAGGGATAGAATCTCTTCTCTTCTTCAAGCCATGGCTGATCTAAAATCCTATTTTTGGACAAATTGTTACTTTTCTTAACATGGACAGACTCTGTCATGCCAGTGTGGTGTAGTGGCAAGAGTGTTGGACTAGGAGCTGAGAGATCTGGGTTCTAGTCCCCACTCGGCCATGAAAGCTCACTGGGTGACTTTGGGCCAGTCACAGACTCTCAGCCCAACCCACCTCACAGGGTTGTTGTTGTGAGGATAAAATGGAGAGGAGGAGGATAATGTAAGCCGCCTTGGGTTCCTTGCGAGAGGAAGAAAGGCGGGGTATAAATGGAATAAATAAATAAATAAATAAATAATGCCCCCATGGATGAATCCTCATCAGAGGATGATCTGAAGCCTCCTGAGCCAGATGTTTCCAGGACACAAGCCATTTCAGGGGCCCCTGGGGCTGACCAATAGTAGCCACTTACTTTGCCCTAGCACTGAACTTGATCCAGCCATAGCATGACAGCCTCCTCTAAAGCATTTGGTAAAAGGTCAAGAAAGCTGAACTCTACCCTTCTCTTTATTTCTGAAGTTCAGCTATGAGTGCCGATGTTCATGTAGTCAAAAACTACATGCAGGTGTGTATGTACTCCCACTCCCATACAAGAGGGAGGTATCCACAGACTCAGTGGAGCCTTGAGGTTTACAGAAATAAAAAAAAAAACCTTGGTAAAAAAAACCCCAAAAACCTAAGTCAGAGGGGAAGGGAATCCAACCTTAAAACAACTCAATGGGAATGAGGATGCTCACACATTGGCCACAGAATGTGGACTGATGGAGGTGGGGGGAATGGGTGAGGGGGGAATGGAATGGTATATCATGGAGGCAGGCATGGCTGATTGACTGGAATGCTAAACAGGAGCACTCCAAACTGCAACATGTTGTTGCAGGTTCCACTTGGTAACATCTATTAGACTAAACAGTATTAGAAGAGTCTAAGTGAAACAAAACACTCCTTTTGAATTATTTTTCTATGTTCCTTTTATTATATTCATCATTTTCATTGTAAATATTGTGAATATAACTTGACCTGCAATGTAGAGTGTCATTTTTCATCATTCTATTCCATTCTTTTCTGGTCTTTAGGTGCATGAGCTGATTCCCTGGAATTTATCAGCATGTGTTAATTCTATTTTAGTTGTAATTGAAAAAAAGAAAGAATAAGAATTTAAAATTTAAAATAAAGAGGCTAGAGTATCTGCTCCCTCAGGAGTCCTCTACATCCTGCCCCTCCTTTATCAAGCATCACACCCTGGCTGTGCCCAGAAACCAGAATTTTTGAAATCAAAAGTTGGACAACTCTGCCCTGATCCTTCTTGGTTTCCAATTCACACTGAATTGCATCCATTGATTCCTGGCCTGCGGGATTGCCTTCCTCCCCTATATAGCCCCCCATGCTAGATCCAGCTGGCAAATCAAGCACTGCATCGTATGCCCTTCTTACAAGAAGGTAGGCCAATTGCAGTCGGGGCGTTTACTGCCGTAGCCCCCTAATTTGCCAGTAGAAATTAGGAAGCACTCTTCCTTGTTTGACTCTTACAAAAAGTGGACAATCTTCTCTATTTTTCAGCTTGCATTTGGCTGATTTTTCTGGGCAAGTCAAGGTTATGTGTACATTTTATTCCGTATTTTTGCTTTACTGTGATAGGGGAACTGGCTTCTTTTCCTAATGTTTCTCTTGGTGAACTACTTAGGGCATTTTGAAAAGCGGCATAGGAATATGAAAAAAGAAGAAGAAAGGAAGTTCTACTGAGTGCTGCCTCTCCTCGACCTGCTTTTGCGAATGGCCTCACCTGCTGGCCATGCTCTTTGTCTAAGAGGGGAACAAGCCCATCCACAAAAATCCCATATCCCAACCCAACTAATCTACAGCATTGGTCTGTCTGTTTGGATACTCTGTTGCTCCTCCACCCCTCTTTCTTTCTTTCTTTCTTTCTTTATTTATTTATTTCTATACCGCCCAATAGCCGAAGCTCTCTATATTCACTCCTTGTCAAGATTTCTCATTTTAACGCTAACCCATTGAACATTTTTGCTGTCATAGAGATTAAGGTATTAATAGCTCTCCTAAAGAGTGGAGTGAAACTGTCCCAGATTGCTCCATGCAGCCCTTGATCTGTGACTTATATTAACACAACAGCATTAATTCTGAAAGTGCGCTAAGTATCGAACAGTTTGTTTAAAAGACAAATCATGACACTGAAGAGGGGTGCTGGTAACCATTACCATATGCTAATCTGATAATATTTTATGAAAGCTTCCACTGATACCTTAACCTCTGAAAGAGTTTATTCATTAAACTGCCTAAACTGACAGTATTTAATGTTAAGCGTGTTTATTTTGTGAAGGTACTCTCCAGGTTTACAGAGGGTGAAATGCTCTCATTTCCCATGTGTACTCATTCACTGCTCAGAGCAGTGTGGGAAAGAGGGCTTAAAAACCTTCCTCCAGCATTCTCTGTTCTGGCTCTCACTGATGATATTACATTGGAAGCAGCACCATCCATAGCATCATCACTGGAATCACATGGGTTGCCACAGCCAATCCAATTATGCAGAGATGTCCAAATGAATTGGCAAATGAAGTCCAAGGATCCTGAGCCTGCTGGGTTCGGGTGTGATGCAGCCAACATTTTAAAAATCAGGCAGATGTTCAGTTTTGAAATGGAGATTTGTATGGTGAATGTTGACCTCAAAATTTGGCATTTGAATTTCCAAACTGAGGCATGACAGCGACATTCAAAATTCAGTTGCTTTGATTGGCTAAAGGAATGAGCAAAGGTAATATAACATTTGCTTTGTTCTATTGCATGTCTTCGGCCAGATACAGCCAAATCTAATGCCTGAATTTGCTTTTTTTTTCCCTCCACCCTCCCAATACCCTTTTCCTTTTGTGTCATGTCTTTTAGATCCTAAGCCTGCAGGCAGGGACTGTCTTGTTTCTTAACTTTGTAGGCTGTTTCAGGAGCCTTTTTGGCTAAAGTGCAGGGTAAAATAAATGCTCCCTTCCCTTCCTCTATGGCAGTAACAAAAAAAAAGCATTCTTAATCCTAAACACAACTTAATAAACACCATGGAACAATACATTTAGCAGATATAAAATTTAACAAT
This sequence comes from Heloderma suspectum, assembly GCF_057233095.1. Taxonomy (NCBI): domain Eukaryota; kingdom Metazoa; phylum Chordata; class Lepidosauria; order Squamata; family Helodermatidae; genus Heloderma; species Heloderma suspectum. The sequence goes on from NC_139461.1 coordinate 11,452,328, forward strand.
AACACTCATCAGTTTTAAAACAAAACCAGTACATAAATGTACCAGCTATTTTAATTTTCATCAAAAGAGGCCCATTTGACTTGCCCACCATCAAGGGCAGATAGACTGGTTAGTACAAGGGAGAGGGACTTTTCAGTGAGGGCCCCACACCTCTGGAATCAGCTTCCATTAGGGACTTATCAGACCCCTTCTTTGCAGGTATCCAGGAAGGCTCTGAAAACCCACCTGTTTTCACAGGCTTTCCCATAATCTGTGGACAGGAGGCTTTATTGATGTAATTTGTTTTTATAGCATTTTACTGTAGGTTTATTGCCTATTCATATATTTTTGTATGATTTTTATCCTGTACGCTGCCTTGAGAGGGTTTTACCCTTAAAGGTGGCCTAAAAATAATTTTAAATACGTAAATGACAACTTTGCATATATATTTTTTTCCAGGAAGCAAGCACCTTCTCACTTCAGCAAGAAAGCCATCCCATAGCCTCAGGACAATTGCTGCGAAACCCTTGCTCTGCGGAAACTGATGTGTTCTACCCTCACAAAATGAAGATACCACAGAGCAGGACCTGATCTACTAAATGACTGCAAAGTGGAGACATAGGCAAAAAATGTACATGTCTGATACTGTCAGATGTTAACATCTACAATATGTCAGCTGTCAAATCTGATGAAATACTGACTGCCGTGTCAGAGACACTGTCAAATTTTGACAGCTACTGAATGGCATCTGTCAGATACTGTTAAATGTTGACTGCGATTGCAAAAGCTCCAGATGTCAAATATGTCAGTGCTGAATGGCAAATACTTGCTGAATATTTCCAGAGAACATCCACTATTAAAATTCGCAGCAGAGAATTGCAATGGGGCAAATTCAGGTCAGCCGTAGTGGGTATGGAAGCCATTCGAATTTGGCTGAAGGACCTGGATTTGGAATTAGGATGCCAGGGAGTTTATATTGCTTTTGGCATTAGATGTCAGGGATGAGTCCCAGTGCATTGAGATGTCTGATTGCTCCAGTTTTGAATCAGAATTGGAGCAGCTAGATCAGGGGGTGGGGAGGGTCCCTCCCTAGTGAGCCAAGACACTGGGAGAGATTCCTCCTCTGAAGACCTTGACAAACAGATGGCCCAGGCTGAGTCCCTGTCCCTTCCCTCCACCGTGAGAACTTAAGTTTCTGAGGAGGAGGAGGAGGAGTGTGACTTGAAAGATGCTAGGGCACATCACAATTAAAACCATAAAATACAACACAAGATAGATATAGATATAGATATAGATATAGATATAGATATAGATATAGATATAGATATGAATGAGAGACTTTTAAAAGTGTAAAAGTAGTATGTAAAGCCAAAGTAAAACTCAACAGCAGTTACAGCCCAGGGAAAGCCTATGTGAAAAGGTGTCTTCTTTGGAGGCGCTTGAAAGATGCCACATTTTCTGCCTCCCGAACTGCACGGGGAAGGGTTTTCCAGTGGGTGGGTGCCACTACAGAGAAGGCCCACTGTCGGGGTTCTTCATGGAGACATGCCTTTCATTTTGGAATGACCAGCAAGGCCTCCTCTGATGATCTTAAATGTCACCTGGGTATATACAATTTTTGTGAACCACCCAGAGAGCTTCAGCTATTGGGTCGTATAGAAATGAAATGAAATGAAATGAAGTGAAATGAAATAAATAAACAAACAAACCAGGAGATGGTCTGCTAGGTATCCTGGTCCAAAGTTGTTTACAACAGAGATACATGACAACAATATATTGTTGCTGATAAAACTCATCCCTGTCCTCCCTCCAGCTACTGTGAGGATTACAGCTAAGCTCACAGGGAACAGAAAAGTCTGAAGGGCGGGGCAGATGACATCAGCATCCCTGCTGATCCAAAAGTCCCAGTGCTACATCTCTGTGAGAACTGGTTCCACTACCCCATTGCTCTTTCCCACCCTCCATAGTGCCTAGAACTTTGGTACAGCATTATCTCAGGCACCAGAGATGCTGGGAAATGTAGTTTTTCTCCTACATCACCAGTGCCTGACATGCTGCTGTGTAGCAGTCTTCAAAGTACCAGGGCGGGGGGAACAGGAAGAGCAGGGCAGAGAGGAAAGGAGAGAAAGATTTCCTTCCCTGACCTCCCTGCCACTGCTGCAGCCAGCTCCCATCCTGGTTCTCCAGGAGCCTGCCAAGCCCCTGCTCCCGCTCATAGACCCAAACCCACGCTTGACCTCCCCCCGATACTTGCTGAGCTGCCAGCACTCACCTGGGAGCCATCCGCAAGGGCTGCAAGCACCATTTTGTGGAAGAAAATGGAGATTGTGAATATGCTTGCATTTATTCTTATCCAAAATGGAACCATGAATAGCCCATGTATGCAAGATTACAGGCATAAATGGCCCATGCACACCTTTAATCTTGCGTATATGGCCTATTCACTGCGACATTTTGCATAAGATGAAGCGCGTGCATATTTGCGTTCATCATTTTCCTCCGCAAAATGGAGCTTGCAGCACTCGAGGACTGCTCCTGGGTGAGTGCAGGTGGTTCAGTGAGCATGGGGGGGTTGAGTGGGAGCAGGGGTCAGTGGGTGCAGCTCAGGGGCATGGACACGGGGGTCTGCCAGGCTCCCAGACCCAATTAGGCGCCCACGACATCCTTACTTAAGAACCCCATTTTGCTCCCAATGAAGACATCAGGAGCACCGTGGTGTCCAATGTTTCAATGGATTGTGATCCTGACTGGCCTATGCTAAGCCCAGGAGCCTCACGCGCAGAAGAAACGGGAATGAAGGACTCTCTGCTCCAAACCTGACACTTTTATACCATACCACACTCACATGGTGAAGTAGCCAAAAACATCACATGGCACATAAAAAAGGATATTGTAGAGTTGGAAAAAGTGCAGAAAGGGGCAACTAAAATGATCAAGGGGCTGGAGCATCTCCCCTATGAGGAAGGTTACAACAGCTGGGATTGTTTAGCTTAGAAAAAAGACAAGTAAGAGGCGGGACATGATAGAAGTGTACAAAATTATGCATGGTGTGGAGAAAGTAGATAGGGAGACATTTTTCTCCCTCTCTCATAATAATACTAGATCCTGGAGTCATGCCGTGAAGTTGATTGGTGGGAGGTTCAGGACAGATCAAAGGAAGGGCTGCTTCACCCATTACATAGTTAAACTGTAGAATTTGCAATCACACGAGGCAGTGATGGCTGTCAGTTTGGATGGCTTTAAAAGGGGGTTGCACTCATGTCCTGTTTGTGGGTGTCCTGTGGGCAGCTGGTTGGGCACTGTGTGAACAGAAGGCTGGACTAGATGGACCCTTGGTCTGACCAAGCATGGCTCTTCTTACGTGCATATGGCAGGATGGAAGGGGATGCTATAGTGCAGCAGCTAGCAGCTCTAACCACTAGCTTCGCTTGCCTCTCTTGGAGAACTTAGGGTGCTTGTGTTATAGGACATTGTGTTGAGCATTTTTTGCAAGCACCTCAGATATAATACTGATGGCCTCCCCTACATGCAAACGCATTTAGCTCAACAGCGCTGGAGATGTGTGTGGTCACACAGCTTTTTATTGGTATAATCTGTTGCTGGCGTTCTATTGCTGTAATGAAAGCAACAAATTAACCCAAGCATTATGCAAATTGTCCCATTAAATATGTCGCGTGCATTTGTCTTCCTTTGCAGACATGAAGCTACCATCATTGGTTAACTCCTTCGTGCCCAAAAAGGAACAGGTGGCGTTGAACACGCTTTATTACTTGGGATGTATTCCCTTTGGGAAAGATAATCATTTGTTGATGAATAGGTATTTCTTCTCTTGCACATGGTGATCGTGGGAGGCCATCAGGCAAGAAACTGGTGATGGTTTTGTCTCATGTGAGGAGGTTGGACAAAATACGACTAGCGCATTTGTCCCACCAAGTCAAATGTGACCAGCCCTGCTTTTATGTAGTCTTTTCTTGGGCCAAAACAAGAAGTTTAGTCATCCCTTGGCAGGCTGCACTTGCTTACTGGGTATTAACAATGTAAGTCCAGTTTATTTACAGTTAAGTCCAACTGAATTCAAATGGGCTTAGATACTGCCAGGAACTGCCAACTACTGGCCTATGTGGTGAAGGGCATAATTGCAGCCTGTCTCCAAAGACCTTTCCAGATCTGGACTGACTCCACCTGCCTGCCTGGCCTTTGGAATCTTCTGGGCAGGAAGGAGTATAACGCGCATCCTGTTGCAACCCAGCCCTGCACCATAGTCAGCCTGAGCTCTCATGTGCCTGGTATTTCTGGTCTGGCTCTTGATTCCTCCCTCATTCTCTGGTCCTGACTTCTGGTTTGCCCTCTCTGCTCCTGATTGCTCTTTGACCTTGACTCCCAGTTCTTGGCTTACTCCAAAGTGCTGCTTACAGCCCAGCCCTTACATATACATACCTCAAGGAAGCCTAAAAGCATGGTTTTAAGGCAACAGCCTGCCTGCAAGCGCGCGCGCGCGCACACACACACACAGCTCCGACCAGCAACTGGTATTCTGAGGTCTACTGTATTTGAATGCAAAGGTTACCTTCAGCTATGATTGCTTATAACCATTGATAGACTTGTCCAAGCTCCTTTTTAAGCATTTAGGGTGCAATCCTATGGCTGCTAGTCAATGGCTAGATGGCCATAGGATAGGTCAGTTCCCTGAGAACTGACCTCCACCCCCTCCTGCACTGCCTCGTTGGCAGCATGGATCAACCCCATGCTCCACACTCATAAGAGCAGCATGGAGCAGCGAAAATGGGGTGTTCCTGGGGATAGGCCGGGGCAGGGAGGGCAGAAGTGCTGTTCCAACGCTTCCTATGCATTGTCCAGCCTCCGCTCCCCCACCCTGCTCTGACTTCCCATGGCTAGACAGCCAAAATCACCTGTCTAGCCATGAAGGCAGGGAGGCTGAAGCGTGGAGGAGAAGACCCCCTCCGCACTCCTCCTGCCCTGCGTTGGATAGGCGGTCGCCTCCGAGTTCAGGGGCAACTGCCTATCCCGATAGGATTGCGCCCTCCAGGATGCAATCCTATGCAAGTTTAGATGGAAAAAAGGCCTACAACTCCAAGCATTCCGCAGAATGCTGGGAGCTGTAGGACTTTTTCCCATCTAAACATGCATAGGATTGCACTCTAAGCCAGTGGCCTTCACCACATCAGTTTCACAAGCTAATTATGCGCTCCCTTGAGAAGTCTTTCTTCATTCTGTCAGGCAATTTCTTTCAGTGGCTCAGAGTCCCATCCTTATGCAAGAAGGAGAGAAAAAAATATCCATCAATTTCCTCCATGCTATGAGTGATGTTATTTATCATCATAATCATTATTATTTATATTTATATCCTGCCTTTTTTCCTCCTTAAGGAACTGAAGGCGGTGTACCTAACCCTCCTCCTCTCCATTTTAGCCTCACAACAACAACCCTGTGAGGTAGGTTGGACTGAGAGTCTGTGACTGGCCCAAAGTCACCCAGTGAGCTTCCATGGCCCAGTGGGGACTAGAACCCAGACTGCCCGACTCCCAGTCCAACACTCTCACCACTACACTACACTGGCTCTTATTATTACTGTTGTTGTTGTTGTTGTTGTTGTTGTGCCCCCCCCCTATTTTTCTTTCCTTTAACCCCCAAACACTGTGGTCTTCCCTCAAAGGACAGGTCTTCCACGCCCATGTCCCTTTTGCGCCTGTTACTGCTGAAACATCCTTGATGAATCCTTGTTTTCATTTTTCCATTTGTCTTGCTTTTGCTTTAAAGCATCACATGCATTACATAACCTAAGTCCTTTTAGATCTAAGTTTATTTAATTAAGCAAATTGGCTTACTATGCAAAGGAAATACTATTTGAAGGGAAGCTGAAAGCTGCACCTGATACCAAGTCCAGTGTGTAGCTTTTTCATGGAAAAATGAAATAAACATTGGCCAGGGTTAAGTACCTGATACCTCCTTCTTGTTTGGCAGTGGCCCAATTTTGGCTTCATTTCTTTATCACCACTGAGTTTGCCATTAGATGGACTGATTTCCCAGCTTACTGATCCGTCATCGTACAGGGCACCCCTAACTCCCAGCTGCAATCTCAGTCACAATCTGACGGCAACTCCCCATTACAAGCAACCCACAATCTGGCAGCTGACTTCATCTCACCACCAGCTCGGCTGCCCTTCCATCTGTGTCTCCAAGGGCATCCTCCTATGTCTGACATTAACGTTTTACTTGCACACACAAAAAGGGAGCAATGTGAGGTTACAATGTGGAGGGGCTGAGCTAAATTCCATTGGCAAATATGAAAGTTGGGCTAAAAACAATGGAAACTCTTTTCCTGCTACGGAAAGAAATTGCCCTGAGGTGGCGTCTTTTACAAAAGACAATCCTCTGTTTGAAGAGCTGTTCAGCCCAAGTCTGTGATGAAGATAATGAGCCATCAGAAGAAAGATCAAAAGGGCCTTGAAGTTGCCCATCAGTGGCATCTGGACAGCAGACTGAGCAAGGCACATGGGTCACCTGGTCACAGTCTTCTACACGATGCTGAGATGTACTGTATTTCTATTTATATTATAATATTTTCTAAATATGCATCTATATGCATAAATTAGCATGTGCCACTTTGATGCAAATCAGTGTCCTCTTTGGTCCTGCCCTTGGGTGATGCATGTCTGCTCTTCAGATTCATCACAACTGGCCACAGAAACTAAGCACAGTTTTCCTTTAAAGCAAAAGCAAGGCGACACTCTGGCTGTGATGGAGTGGGGCACCCCTCCTCTGGCTGGGTCTTGAATTCATTGCCTAGGCTTCAGACTCACCCATTGTTCACCTTCACGTGCCTGTCGTTTGGTGGACATCCCCCGAGGAACAACAATGGTAGCGTGATGTCGTATCTTATCTGTTAAAATAGGTATATCCTGCCTTTTTTAGACAAAGGCAATCTACGGCGGCTAGCAACCATAAATTAAAAGCAGCATAAAGGTAACAAAAATGCCCCACCCCCCAATCACGCCAATTGTTAAATATTTTCTTAGGCTAAGGCTAAAGGTATCAACAGCAATGGAAAATATCAGCAACGAAAGCCTTTAGGATGAACATAGGAAGCTGCTGTGTTATAGTGATGAGAGTGTTGGACTGGGAGTCGGGAGATCCAGGTTCTAGTCCCCACTCGGCCATGAAGCTCACTGGGTGACTTTGGGCCAGTCAACAACTCTCGGCCTACCCTACCTTGCAAGGTTGTTGTGAGGATGAAATGAAGAGGAGAGGACTATGCAAGCCGTCTTGGGTTCCTTACAAGAGAGGAGAAAAGGCTGTATATAAATGCAATAATAAATAATAAAGAGATATTTTCCCATCTTGCCTGATATTGCCTACGCTTGACTGACAGCAGCCAGGGGCTCAGACAGAGAGAGGTTTCTCTCATCACCTCTTGCCTGATCCTTTTAAGTGGCGATGCCAGGGCTTGAACCCGGGACCTTCTGCAAGCCAAGCAGGTGCTTTCCCACTGAACTCTGTCTCCTTCCAATTCCCTTAGACAGCAGTCATGTGGTACAATCCCCAAAGGGCCCTGTGAAACAGCTATGGCCTCAGCAAATGTTGAAAGGGAAGCAGGGCTCACTAGGGGAGGGAATTCCACAGCAGGGGAGTTGCAACCAAAAAGGCCCTGCTGTTCACTGAACTTCAAGCATGGAGTGGGACTTCAGATATTGATCTTAGTGTGCAAGGACATAAATAGGGGACAAGGTCAATATTCTTTGTATTTTGACCCTGCTGTTTAAAACTCTCTTTTTGTGTGTGTTGTGTGTGTGTGTGTGTGTGTGTATGATCTATCACTTCATCTAACAAGCCTAGCTCTATTCCACAAAAGCTTATACTATAATAAACGTAGTTTTCTTTGATGTCCCTGGGATGATCTCTCCTCCCTCCCTCTCTTTTGTACCCTTTCACACTCAGAAGCGTATGTCAAAGCTTTCTTTGGTCTTTGTCCCAATTTGAGACAATCAAAATGGATTTAATGGATTAAACCTTTTAAGAGCTTTTTTTTTTTTTAATTAAAAAGCCTGGTAGTATTTTTTAAAAAAATCCTACTGTTGCCATGGGAACAGCTTTATCAAAGGCAAACATGCATGACAAGGGAAATAAAGTTGGTTGGGTTAGAGAGGCTGTGTGGAGAAGAAGAGCAAGGACGGGATTAGGAGAGGATGGAATAAGGCGAGATTGTAGCACACAGAACACAAAGAAACGGAGGCACAGCTGACTTTTAAAACAACCTGAATAAAACGAAAAAGGGAACGTTCCCAAAAAATGACAAATCCTTTGGAACAAAGTTGTTTTTCAAACAACAGCAGAGTTGGATTTGGAAGGAGGCAGCAGGTGTGGGATTGGGGGATCAGTGTCATCCTTGTGCCCACTGAGGAGCAGGTGGGGGGGTTACTCTTTGGCTCCTCTCAGAGGGTGTGGTGTGATAACTAGGGCTGAGCAGAGACCTCAGAAGCTGCTTCGTGGCTTCGGAGATGGGCCCGATTCAGCTCGGGCTGATTTGGGGGGGCAACCCACTCCGGGTCACTTCGGGGCCCCTCTGCTTTGCCTCAGACGGGGCTCAAAGTGACCCAAAGCAGCCCACTTCGACTCGGGCTTTGGGCCTCGGGCTGAAGCGGTGCACAGCCCTAGAGGTAACCATGTCACTCTGGAGAGGGAGTCACCATGAAGGCTAGAGGACTGAGAGCTCATGGAGGATAAGGCCCGCAATGGCTACTAGTCCTGATAACTATGAGCTACCTCCATTATCAGAGGCAGTATGCCTATGTACCCCAGTTGCTGGGGAACATGGATGGGAGGGTGCTGCTGCCCTCAGGTTCTGCTTGTGGGGTTCCCGTAGGCAGCTGGTTGGCCACTGTGTGAACAGAATGCTGGACTAGATGGGCCCTGCGTCTGACCTGGCACAGCTCTTCTTAGTTCTTAGGAGAGCTAAACAACCCGAGACATTAACTGTGTAGTGTGTAGGTGATGATCACTTTTTTATTTCGCTTCTGTGTAAGCATCCAGGGCCCCACTACAGACTGGAACCACCACATGTGAGGGGAGGGGTTACACCTTCCCACCCAGCCCCTTTTTTCCTTTAAATCCCCCTCCCCATGTGCATGGGGGCTTAAGAAAGAAAGTAAAACCACCATTGCTGTCAGTCATTTTTTTCTTCTCATTTAAGTGCCCATTAGGGGGCACTTTTAAAGAAAAAATGGGACTAGATGGGACAGTTTAACCTACACACGCACGCACACTGGTTCTGATCTGTATTTGGGCCCTGCACACTTATACAAAAGTAAAATAAACTTTTTTATGGACACAATGAAAATTACTCCTGAGGAAACAGACATGGGATTGTGCTGCATGTCTGAAGTGACCAGTTTCATGATTTATTTGGACTGTTGATAAGCCATCAAGAAATATCTGTAAAGCAGGAAATTGTACTCTGTCGAATGAGTGAGCATATCCAGCAATGGTCCTTATTTGAGAAGCAATTTTTTTCCCTTGAGAAAGGCTGGAGTTCAAATTTTCATTGGGAATTAAAGATACTTTTTGTGTATACACAGCTGGAGTTACTGCGGGCTTTTCACACACACAGTTTTTTCACAGCTGCTTTTTCCCTTTTGTTGCTCCCAAATTAAGGATCACAGGAATGACCGGAGGGATCTCTTGAGGCACCTCAACTAACTTTGAGGTGGCCCTGTGAACTGCCCTGTAGGGAAGACCACACTCTCCCTTGTGACTCTCCACGGCAGCCCTTGAGAGATGAAGCTTTTCGGTTCCATCACTGCATAAATGCATTATTCATGCGTTTGTGACAAAGAGTCGAGAAGCTAATATGCAAAAATAAGATGGAGGCGATGGAAGATTATCACTTGGGAGTGATTCACATCTTGCTTTTCCTTTTGTGGCACTTGCTGATGCTGTGCTAACATCCACGTTTGGGGAAATGGAGTCTGATTGTGCACAGAGTGACTTCAGCTTCTCTCAAAGTTGCTTGAACTGAGCACGGCTCTCCCTCCTCTCTCCTCTCTGTGATGCAGCCCAACATGCTGGGCTATGGGAGCACACATTCTGATAGCTAAAGCCCCCAGGTTCGGAGACCATCTATGTACCTCTGAACACTAGATGCTATGGGGGGAAACAGTGGACAATGGCTGTTCTACCCATGCCTAGCTTATGAACAACCAGGGGCACCTGGATGGCTACTGTTGCTTGGAACTGGGTATCTAAAGGACTCTCATATGCACCTGCCCATACATGGAGGTCATCTTTGGAGGCCCTTCTCCTGCTGCTATGTCTTCAGAGGTTAGGCAGCTGGCATCTGGAAAAAGAGCTCTCTGTTCTCTTCCACCGATGGCTCACAACAAATGAAATGTATGTCAGAGGAAGGGGCACTCCCGTTAGGATGGCAGTAGGATGGCCACTGGTGAATGGCCAAAAAAGAGGGCATGCATGAACGAAAAACAGGACAAAAGAAGACACTGATTTGCCATCAATTTGCATATGCTGATGCATATGCATAGATGCAAATTTAGAATGAATTATTATAATTATTAATCATGCCCAGAGGACAAATAGAGGATACTTCAAACAGAGGTTTGAAGTATCTCTGGCAGCCCTGCAGATAGAGGACTGTTCTCTGTAAAAGAACAGAACATGGCCTCCCGAGGTGGCAGTGTCCGTGAGGATATCTGTGTGGGCCTGGAGGTCTGTTCAGGGCTGCTGGCAGGCTGCCCCCTCCCCAAGTCCCGGCAACAGCAGTGGCACAGGCCTGGCAGCAGCGCTGAGCAGAGCTCCAAGCCCTCACACCAGATGCGCTGATGTCGCCACCCTAATTTTGTCGGACTCACCGCTGACATGTGAAGAATGAAGCTGCCACACTTAAGGTAGCAATGCCGACCAATCGAGGCCTGCTGTGTGGCCCAGAGCTCCGCTCACCACCGTTGCCGGGCCCGGCCATCTCCCCAGTCTCCACCATTACCCAGTGGAGCCACAGCAGCCGTGGTGGTGGCAGCAGCCTGGCGGTAGTCCTGGCCACTTGCCCCAGTGTGCAGTGTGCTGCTGCTGGCAGGCCTGGCAGCTGCCAATCACGATGATGCCCTTTTCCTGCTGGATAGATCGGATGGATGGATGGATGGATGGGTGGGTGGATGGATGATAGATAGAATTGGATGGATGGATGGATGGATGGATAGATAGATAGATAGATAGATAGATAGATAGATAGATAGATAGATAGATAGATGATAGATAGATAGATAGATAGATGATAGATAGAATTGGATAGATGGATGGATGGATAGAGAGATAGATAAACAGACAGACAGAATTGGATAGATAGATGATAGATAGATAGATAGATAGATAGATAGATAGATAGATAGATAGATAGACAGACAGACAGAATTGGATGGATAGACAGACAGACAGACAGACAGAATTGGATAGATAGATGATAGATTAGGTAGGTAGGTAGGTAGGTAGGTAGACAGACAGACAGACAGACAGATAGAACTGGATGGATGGATAGATAGATAGATAGATAGATAGATAGATAGATAGATGTTGTTCAGTCGTGTCCGACTCTTCGTGACCCCATGGACCATAGCACGCCAGGCCTTCCTGTCCTGCACTGTCTCCCGGGGTGTGCTCAAGTTCATATTCATTGCATCGGTGATGCTATCTAGCCATCTCATCCTCTGCCGTCCCCTTCTCCTTTTGGCTTCAGTCTTTCCCAGCATCAGAGTCTTTTCCAGAGAGTTTTCTCTTCGCGTTAGGTGGCCAAAATATTTGAGCTTCAGCTTCAGTATCTGTCCTTCCAAGGAGCACTCAGCGTTGATTTCCTTTAGGATGGACTGATTGGACCTCCTTGCAGTCCAGGGGACTCTTAAGAGTCTCCTCCAGCACCACAGTTGGAAAGCATCAATTCTTCGGCGCTCAGCCTTCCTTATAGTCCAGCTCTCACAGCCATGCGTTGCTACTGGGAAAATCATAGCTTTGATTAGACGGACCTTTGTCGGCAAGGTGATGTCTCTGCTTCTTACTATGCTGTCTAGGTTTGCCATAGCTTTCCTCCCAAGGAGCAAGCGTCTTTTAATTTCATGGCTACAGTCACCGTCTGCGGTGATCTTGGAGCCCAAGAAAATAACATCTGTCACTGCTTCCATTTCTTCCCCTTCTATATGCCAGGAAGTGATGGGGCCAGATGCCATGATCTTCATTTTTTTAATGTTGAGTTTCAAACCAGCTTTTGCACTCTCCACTTTCACCCTCAACAAGAGGATCTTTAGATTCTCTTCGCTTTCTGCCACTAGGGTGGTATCATCTGCGTATCTGAGGTTGTTGATAATTCTACCGGCAATCTTAATTCCGACCTGTGATTCATCCAACCCGGCGTTTCTCATGATGTACTCTGCATATAAGTTAAATAAGCAGGGCGACAATATGCAGCCTTGTCGTACTCCTTTCCCAATTTTGAACCAATCGGTTGTTCCATGTCTGGTTCTTACTGTTGCTTCTTGACCCTCGTACAGGTTTCTCAGAAGACAGGTAAGGTGGTCTGGTACTCCCATCTCTTTAAGGATTTGCCACAGTTTGTTGTGATCCACAACATCAAAGGCTTTAGCATAGTCAATGAAGCAGAAATAGACGTTTTTCTGGAATTCTCTTGCTTTCTCCATGATCCAGCAAACGTTGGCGATTTGATCTCCAGTTCCTCTGTCTCTTCGAAACCCAGCTTGTACTACCGGTAGTTCTCTGTTCACATACTGCTGAAGCCTAGCTTGTAGGATTTTGCGCGTAACCTTGCTGGGATGTGAAATTAGCGCAATTGTGCGGTAGTTTGAACGCTCTTTGGTGTTGCCCTTCTTTGGGATTGGAATGTAAACTGACCTTTTCCAGTCTTGTGGCCATTGTTGAGTGTTCCAAATTTGTTGGCATATTGAGTGCAGCACTTTAACAGCATCATCTTTTAGGATCTTAAAGATTGATAGGTAGATAGATAGATAGATAGATAGATAGATAGTAGATAGATAGATAGATAGATAGATAGATAGATAGATAGATGGATGACAGATAGATCAATGATAGATAGATTGATGATGATAGACAGACAGACAGACAGATGAGGGGGAGAGAGAGATGCTTTGTCTATCAGACAAAGATAGACTGTTCCTCTGATCCAGTAGAGCTCTTCCTAAATTCTGATGAGTTTTCCTCCATATTGACACTTTAGTGGATCTGCTGCAGTCAGTGTTGGCTCCAGGGGGTGTTTCCACCAGTGATTTACTCTGAGCCGGCTGTTTGTTGCAGTTGTTAGGGATGCATGACATTATGGCCACCCAGCAGCCACCCCGGAGCTTATCAGGGAAAACTGGACTTCCTGAGACTGCTGAAAGTCCGATCCTTTTCCTTAAGCTGGGTTCTCCGCAGTATAGCTGTCGTGTGCCCCAACCCCTGCATTTACCTTGGCTGTGTCACCCCTGCCCAGGGGGGTGCCTTTCACCATGACCCTGGTCAAGGGGTGTTTCCTGCCCCCTGTGTTTCCCAGCACAAACCAATTAGTGTCTACTCAGAAGTAACTCCCATTGTGCTCAATGAGGCTTGTTCCTCTAGAGTTTCCGGGGAAATGAGAAAGGGGGGGCTCTCTTATTGGTTGAGCAGCCCCTGCCAGTCAGATGACGTTCACTCCCACCCCCACCAGGAAGTATGTTCTGTGAAGCTATTTTTACTGCTGCAGAGAACCTGCTCCTGGAGCCCTGCTCACAGCAAAGCTGATTCCTTTTTAAAAATCCGGTACTCCCCCATTCGCTTCTCCTTCCAGTGTCATAGAGACACGGTCCAGGTCTTTGAGGGTCCTTGGCCAAGGCACCCTCATTGCCTCCCTCCTTCAGTGAGTCTCCCCTCTCACCACCATTGTCACCAGGAGCTATTGCTCCTCACCCTCTTCCTCATCACTGGCAATGAGCCAGTGAGCAAGCAGGCCGTGGCATCTCCTGCTCCTCCTTCCCATAACCACCATTGCTTGGGCCAGAGCAAGAGGCAGGTGAACACACGGCTTGCAATGGAGAAGAGGAGGAGCAACTCCAGGGGGCTGTTGTCAGTGGGCCCCTGCTGGGGTGTGGGCCCTGGGCAGCTGCCCGACCATGCCTGCCCCATCCCAGTGCTCCAACTCTGTCCCAATCCTGCCAGGATTCACACCAGCTGCTCAACCAATGGGCTCCCCTGTCTATTTTCTGAGCCACATGCAAGCATCTAAACATCTCCCCCACCTCTTTCTTCCTGTTGGGTTCTTCCTCTTGCCTTCCCCTCCCACCCCCTCAGTCGCTTAGAAAGAAAGGCAATGAGATCCAAAGCATCAAGGTGATGGCAGCAATCATTTCATGCACAGAGGCAAAGAGCTTGGTTTGGGGCGGGGGGTGTTTGTTTGGGTTTTTTTTTTCCAAAGCAGCATATGGGCAAGCTGGCTCCTGGAAAGAAGGTTATCCAGTCTCCAAGGAATGCTGGAGGTTTAACAGCCCACTCCATCCATAACAACCTGAGCTGTTACAGCTGAGCTCCAGAGAATCAGCCAAAGCAGGTGATCAAATGCAAATTTTGAGATGGAGCATAATAGTTCTGTCTGATTTATAGGGCTTCTTTTTCTAAGACATGATGATGTTAATCAAAGATGATGATGTTGGTGGAGATATATATATACACAGAGAGAGAGAGAGAACTGGCCCCCTGGTTTTGCTTTGGTACATCCTAGTTCGCTTTTGGAAGATTCTTAGATGAGTGGAGTACAACGCAAACCTATTTGAGGGCTAACGTATTAGGAGAACCATCTGCTTCTTAAGTGGTGTCTCTGGGAAATAAAACCTCCTGAGGTTCAGTGAAGAAAGTAGCATTGTAGTAATTAGAGCCCTCCAGACCTTGGTGAATAAATACCATTCCTTTTATTCATATGTGATCATCTGGATGACTCCCCAGCCACATTCAAGTACAGTAGTACGTTCCTAGAAACACAACACAGCAATGGGGAATTGGAATGTGAACAATGTATCGATGAGTATGGTTACCAGCCAACATTAAAAAAAAAAAAAGGACTGATCCTGCCCTTGTGGCTTTATCAATAGCCTGCCACACGCAAATGAATCCAGCAGAGCTTTTCCAAGGAAGGAGATGAAAGTGAAGGGAGAGGTTCCCCTTACTGAATTTTTGCTTGCTGTGCAGCTGTTAGAGGCACTAGGTCCAGAAAAGTTAAAAAGCTGGCAACTCTAATCATATCATTGGTTAAACTGCCAACTGAGAGTCAATACTGATTAAGCTTTTGGACACAAAGACACTCTTTCTGAATCTTGGGGGTTCGGGGGCAGAAGCAGATCTTACGAGGATTTTTACATTTCCGTATTATCACACTACACAGCGTGAGATCTGTTATGAAATCTAGCAGCATGCATAGGATCCTGACGAATTTCAGCTTTCGTTCACAATGCTCAAGTTCCCTGCACAGACGGTTGCAGAGAAAACCTTAAAATTTATTTATTTATTTATTGCTTTTATACCCCACCTTTTTTCCTCTTGCAAGGAACCCACGGCGGCTTACATTATCCTCCTCCTCTCCATTTTATCCTCACAACAACAAGCAGGGCTTATTTCTGGGAAGGCATGCATAGGGTGGCACCTATGTGCCACCCTATACATGCCTTCCCAGAACGCATGCATAGGGTGGCACACATTGTGCGCAGTTGCTGGAATCTCCTGGCTACTCTTAGGAGATAGATAACTGAACAGCACCTCTCCTTTTCAATGATTTTTGTCAGCCCTCCTTACAAAAATGTCTGATTATTGGGTTAAGGGTGCCATCCTTTGCATGTTGAGACAAAAAAGTCCTACAACTCCCAGCATTCCCCAGCCAGCATGGACTTTTTTTTGTCTAAACATGCAAAGGATTGCACCCAAAACTGATTTCACTTGCCCTTACTCTTCATTGCCCTCACTTCTCCTCAGTGATGTCATCACACAGCCAGATCTGGTCAACTATGTAGTGTTGTGATGTCACCATGTGATTACTGATTGGGTGAGATCACTCATGTGATTAATCCAGGAAGGCAGGAGCAAACACCCTGGGGGAAGGGAGAAGGCACTAATAAAGCAGCAGCAGCCACCAGTTAAGAAATACACCAGTCTTTTTAAAGGTGAATATTCACACAACCTAAGTAGTTTGGGGAGAGGTTTTGTTGCATTAATGGACAGTGGAGGCTTGTTGGCACAGCCTTTGCTGGAAGCAACTTAGAATGCCTCCAAAGGATCTGCCCTCGTGGGCTCTGATCTCATTCTGCATTTGAAGCCAGCCCATAAAATGCAACATCTTCTATCACCACCAGAAACTTCATAGAAATAATGGGATTACGCCCAGCCTTTTTCAGTACTGCTGCGGCTCCCTCACATCTTTTAAACATTGTCCCGGAATGTCCAGATATGGGCTGGCAGTGTTTGTAGATAATGCAAAATTCATTCCTGGCCTTTGTTCAAATAACCTTGAGACTTCTCAGGTTTCTGCATTCACTAAGGAAGATGACATTGCAGGGGGACGGGGGGAGAGAATGGCTTTCTAAAGCCTGATACCAGCCGAGGAACTTAATGTTATTCATTTGATTGAAGAAGACAAGTGGATCTTCGCATGATGCATTACTCCACTTAGGAAAAGTCGCCGGCTGGTTACGGTTGATAATCGCCCCATGATTTAGTTAAGTCTCAATTTAGCACTTGAAAACAACCAGCTAATTGCATGCAGCCAATTCTCTCCCTTCAAAAATGCCTTCACTCAGACGGCGAGGGGTACATGGCATTGATGGATTAGCGCAACCTCCCCCAACCTGATGCCCTTCCGGATAGGCTTGACTGTTTGACTACACCTCCCACCATCTCCAACCAAGATGTGGATGACGGGAGTTGTAGTCCAACACATACAAAGGGCCCCGGGTTGGGGAAGGCTGGGTTATTATAACAGCAGCAGTGGCAGCTTCTGGCAAGGAGCAATGGAACGATGGGTCCGTCCTTCTTGCCCAGAGCAGAACCGGGGGTGATGGTGGCATTTTGATCAGATGCAAATTAGGAAGTGGAGGGGGGGCTTTGAAGAATTTGCTGTCCACCAAAAGGATAAGCTACCTAGAGGATCTGGGGGATGCTTTTGCTTGAAGGTTTGAAAAAAAGAAAGGGCAAGCATTAGATGGAGATACTTTGGGTATAAGAAGTGCTGCTACAATGACTAACACTGACTGAGGAAATGTAGGATATTATACGCCACCCACCCAGTATTTCAGCCAGGGTATGATGATTCATCAGAGCACCTCTATATCAGACCAGCCTCCTGTGTCTGTCAAACAAGTGATTCTTGTTATAAACTAGGGATAAGTGGTTATTGTTATAAACTGGGGGTGATAAGTGATTATTGTTATAAACCCGGGGGCTGATTTATTGATTATTGTTATAAACTGGGGGTGCACTACCCGTAGCAGCCCCACAAGGCCTTCACTTCAGTCCCCAGGGTACCCTGACCCCCCCTCCATATACTGAACTCTTCCCCACCATTTCCTTACCAATCGTACTGTTGCAGTTGCAACAGCCAACACTGCTTCTGCCACCACGCATTGCTAGTCGTCTTTCCACCCCGTCCCCAGCAAGCCTAACAGAGATCGCTCTTTCCTCACTGGTAGCAGCAGTGGGATCACCGGGGAGGAGCTGAGAGATGGCTCTCCACTCCCTCCCCCACAGATGTTCATACATGCTAGCAGTGAGGAAGGACCTAGCTCTATCAGGACCACCGGGATGTGTGGGCACACGGACATGTACGTGCGTGTGTCAGCCTTTCATGTCTTCTTCAGTCCAGATCTGCCACTTATTAAAAATTAATTGCTCTCACATATCTAGGTTATGTTGTCAGTTTTCTCATACCTCCAAGCCTCTGTGTCTCTCTCTAGGATCTCCTCTGACTGGAGGGGAATAAATACATATGCCCAGAAAAGGTTTATGCAGAACCATCGCCAGAACCCAATAACAGAACTAGTGTAATGAGCTTTTCCTTATAATACTGACAGGCCCCTGGATTAATCAGGGGACACATGAACAGGTTTGCTGAGAGATCATTTAGCACCAGAAATTGCTCATACAAACCTGATCCTGCAGAGGAGTGCAAAGAAAATCTTTTGTTGTACATCATCTCCCCACTCCCATGCCCCGCTCCTGTAAATACATCTTGTGTGTCTAGGGAATATCATAAGACCGCATTTCTTCTATACAGAAATGACTTAATTTCACTTATGAACAATGCTTATATCCGTATAAAGTAATCTAAACTCTCATTATCCTCTTCAATGGGCAACCTAAGACTTCAGAAATGTTGATGTCTAATGTTATTTACTGGAACTTCTCAGAGTCAATATTAATCTCGGGGTGGAGGAAAACCAACAGCCTCAGAATCGATACAGTACTGTGATATTTCTTCAGGCAAATTGGCTTTAAGCCTAGAGAAATCTATGCATTTTTCCTGTTATTATGGGCCCTTTGGTCTCCAGCTGGCAATCCCGAAGCATTTGATTTAAAACCTACAATGATGTTTTTCTATGGGATTTATTGAAAGAGGATTTCTAAGTTTTTCTAAGGAGATACCAAGGCCAGTGGTACAGGTAAAGTTTGCTTCCGTAACTAACAGTTGGATGTATAACATAGTAAGAGAGCAATCCTATGGCCCCTAGGCAGAGTCTAGGATAATTCAGAGTCCTGAATCCGAGGTTGGAGACAGCACTCCGACCTCGGAGCCAGGAATCAGAGCTCTCTTCCCCCACTCCCTCTCAGCCAGTGCAGAGAGAACTGCACCGGCTGCCTCTTCGAGGTCACAAAGGCACCCTCAGAGGGAAGGGAAAGGTGGCGTGCCGGTGGGCGGGGAAGGGAGGAGACAGCTTATACTGTATCCCCAGCCCCGGCCCCAGCCTCCTTCCCTCCCCCTCCCCGATGCCTCAGCTAGATGGGCAAAAATGCCGTCAGAGCGGGGGAAGCACAGAGGCAAAGATCGCCTCTGCTTCTCCTCCTGCTCTGCACAGGATGGCCATACGCCTCCGAGTTCAGAGGCTTACCGCCACCCCCACAGGATCATGCTCTGAGCAATTTGGGAACCTAGGAAGCTGCCTTATACCACAACAGACCTTGGCCGATCTAGCTTAGTATTATCTGCACTGCCTGGCAGCTGCTCTCAGGGCTTCTTTCCCAACCCCACCTGGAGATGCCAGGGATTGAATCTTGCACTTGCAAAGCACGTGCTCAACTATCCAAGTTCTATTTCCGTTTAATTTAAACTTATCTACCTAAAGTTATTTCTAGGCTGCCTTTAAAGGTGGAACCCTCTCAGGGTGGCGTACAAGACAAAAACAAAGTGGATATCATTAAGAAATCCATTAAAAATGTTTCAATAAAAACCCATAAAAGCAGAGATTGCCAATTAAAATTTAAAAATCAATACAAAACCAGCAGGCCAGACTTAAGGGAAAGCCAGCAAAAACAGGTGGGTTTTCAGAGCTTTCTGGAAGACCTACAAAGAAGGGACCTGACCAATCCCCAATGGAAGTTGATTCCAGAGGTATGGGGCCACCACTGAGAAGGCCCTCCCCTTTGTACTCACAAGCCTAACCATCCTATACATGCCTACGTAGAAGTAAGCCCCCACTGAATTCAATGGAACTTACACTCAGGTAAGTGTCTATAGGATTGCAGGCTTGGCATTTGATTGTTTCCACTCAACATGCTGTTGGATTATTCAACCAAGACATTCTTCTGTATAAGGGAGCGATCCTATGACCCCTACACAGTGTCTGAGAGGCCACAGGACTGTTCTCAGTCCCCCCAACAGCACTGTGACCTCAGAAGGAAGAGGCAGAGATCCAGGGGCCCTCCCCCTCACAGCTGGTGTGGAAAGAACCATGCCAGCTGCTCTCCAAGATTGAGACCTTGACCCCAGAGAGGGGGGAAAGGGGGCGTTCTGGTGGGCAGGGAGGGGAGGAGACTGGAGAGGCCAGGATATGAGCTATCCTGAGGCCTCTCCACCCTCCTTCCTTCCTCCTCTGGAACATCTTTGCTAGGTGGGGGGGAAAGCCTGTCTAACTAAAAATGCAGGGCGGGAGGACAAGATTGTCCCACCTAGGGATGGCTGAACTCACCCCCGTCCACACTGCTTGCCACTCGCCAGACCCTCACCAGCTGCCTGGCTGTCACGTTTCCCTTGGGCCCCCTCTTTCCTGATGCACTCACGCACACAAATAGAGAGGCTTCAGTCTCAGGCCTTTAATTCATTATCAACAGGTTCATTACAGATGCAAATCCTCGAAGACTCTCACGCTACAAAGGGATGCCTCCAGGGGATTCAAATGGGAACACCGACGTTGTTTGCAGTTGGAAGTGAGGCTTGCTGGCTAGACTAACTTAGGGAGGGATGTCCCGCCCTTCCAGTGATGCTCCCCTACATCGCCTCTCACGCATCGCTAACCGGGTCAACCATCTGAGCTCCACCCCTGACGTTTCCCTCTTAGCTCTGCGCCGCAGTCTACCATCCCTTAGGTAACAGCCCCCACTCTCCTCCTCCTCCTCCTCCTCCTGGCTTCTCACAGAAAGGGACAAGGGGTGGGGGCTTCAGGCCCGGCCATCTGGTAGTTAGTAACCTGAGAAGCACTACCCATATCTGAACTAGCTTGGGAAAATGCATCCCCCAGTTCTGGCTGTTCCTCTTCTGAATCTGAGCTGCTAACTATCTCTCTGCACTCAGAATCAGTCCTGACATCGACCCCACTAGTCTTGTGTGGCTTTATTTTTTTGCATAAAAATGGCAGTTCGGCCTTTTTCATAAATGCTCATCGACCCAAATGGCGGCTGTAGAGAGGCCATGTATGCAAGATTACAGGCATAAATGGTGCATTTATGCCTGTAATCTTATGTAAATGGGGCCTTTATGACTGCCATTTATGTAAATGGGCCTTCATGAGAAAGGCCGAGCCTCCATTTTTATGCAGAATGGCGGCTCAGTGGACCACCGTGGACCACCGCGCTTGCCTGGCTCTGCTCATGCAGTTGGGGAAGCATGGCGCTCCATGGACTAAAGGCTAAGAAGCCGAGCGGGGGCATGTCCACTGGACTCCACCCCCTTCTCAGACTCCCCCAACACCCCTATCTCCACCGCTCCTCCCACCTCGCATAGGATGATTATAAGCCTCGGAGTTTGGGCCTTACGATCAGCGAGGGCACAATTGATAGGATTGCACCCTACATGAATAGTATTAATTTTGTTTCAAACCCATCAAATCTTACATTCCAAGCTCACTTCTTCTGGATGTGTTTGTTTATTTGGTGTTTTGTTGTTTGGGTTTCATCCACTTTCGGTGAAATATTGCTCCAGCCCAAATAAGATTTCTCATTTCGATGCTTCGGAGTTCCCATAGAAAAATCAGACAACCGCCAACATTTGCTTTGACGATCGTGTTAATATTTAAACAACAAATCTGTCAACAGATTAATTGGCACGGGCTCCCTCCAGCCGTTTCATGATAGCCTGAAGCAATTGACAGTCTATTCCTAAATGGAACCATGGAGCGCTTACATATGTACAGATGTGGCACAGCTATAAACACAGAGATATGAGGGTGGAATTGGCTGTCCCTTTCTTCCTCCAGGCTGGGTGAGCCGTTGCTATTCTGAATTGTGTTGCCAAAGGAGGGCGGGGGGAACTCAATTTAAAGTCTCCGTGACACTTGGTGCAATAGCTTTTTTTTCTCCACATGAATAGTTCTGACCTCTGTAAGGAACATTGTGAAACCCCACAGTTCTGTAGATTGTACAGGAACTTTTAGACATGCCAAGAAACCTCATAGAAAGGGCAGAGAAAGGAAGTGAGGAACAGGAAGAAGCGGAGGATTGACAGATGCCAGCCAGCAGGAAAACCAAAGGCACCTACAGCAACCCAGAAGAGGCAAAACAAGTCACTTCCTTTCCCCCACCCAAATATCCTAAGCTCTCTCACTGAGGCCAAAGGTACACATTACCTGAAGGATGTGTTTGCTTCAGGAAATGGCCCTCCACCATGACCCCACAGGTTGGCATCAGGGACCTTAAATACTCCAAGCCTCCCCCCACCCCCACCCCGATACCATATAGATCTTCATCAAATTCTTCATCAAATTGTCCGGCTTGTCACTTCTGTGATACTAGGCAAGTTCATTTGAGCCCCCTCCATGAATTGTACTAACATGTGGCGGTTCAGCAGGACTGTGTCTCCCAACCCCACCTCTTGACACTAATGCACACACCAGCCATGCCCCACCACTACCAACTCCACCATTGTACATGTTCAGCATGGGTCTGAAGGTATCATCCATGCATACAGATGCATATGGTTAGAGGCACCTTCATGTGGTTTGAAATCTGTTATTGTATTTTAAATCTCTGCATCAGTGCGAGGTTTGATTGTGGTTTGTACTTGTACGGTGTGGTTTTAAGCTTTTACATTTTATATTGTATTTTATTATGCATTTTGTGGTTTTGCTTGTTGCGAACTGCCCAGAGAGTTCCAGCTATTGGGTAGTATAGAAATATAATAAATAAATACACATGAGCAGGAGCCCTGATTAGATGAGGTTCCTGTTCATGTGGAGAAGCCAATAAAATGCAGCTTATTTGTCACTGTGCCACCAAATTTGGTGACAAATTCAGTGGAGTCGCAGCCATTTTGGCTGGAGTAGGAGGTGCAGCCCCCAGTGGGTACTGGGGATGGAAACTGGTCCCTGGACCCACAGATCTTGTCCACCTTTGTCCTACCGATATGCAGCTGTACAGTATGTGTATGTGGCCCCTTCACATTGATGCCAAATGTGTGGCTGTTGAGTGCACGCAGAGTGTATGACCACCACCATTACCACCCCATCTTATACATCCTTTGATGTATAGCCAGCTACTGCATGGTAGGCCCAATCCTGATTCCCCAGTCAGGGCACCTCTGGAACCATGGAGCGGCATCCAAGTGGTGACATTTCTAGTTGTTGCTTCATCATGGCGTCATCAAAGGTCATGATCTATGAGAGAACCAGTTGGTATAATATATAATGCAGCTTGTTGCCTTTGCCCATCTTTGTACTCTGTTGATGTAAGGCAGGAATAGGCAGGGATGAGTGTTTTTATTTTATTTTTTACATTTTTTAATTGTGAAATTTCAATAAAAGAAAAAAAGAAATATATATATATATGGATATGGATACACACACACACACACAGAGAGAGAGAGAGAGAGAGATTTGTATATATCCATATCAATGAATACATATGAAATGCATATATATATATATATATATATATATATATATATATATGAAAATGCAACTTTCTAGCAATTATACATAAGCTTCAACAAAAGTAGACCAGATATCCAAATAAGAATGCATTTGAAGGTGGTGTCTATCTGCCACCCATTGAAAAAGTTGCAAGGTCTTCAATCCATTGCATTACAGGAGGTGAGCATTTATCCTTCCAGTCCCGTAATATCAGTCTTTTATCTGTCAAAAGGGCACAGAGAATCAGAATCAATGTATGCTAACCATTTGTTAATTTCCAAGGAATTCATTAATTTCCAAGAAAAGTGTAGGCAATGTGGAGCTTGCAGGGACCCAGTGAGGTACACTCCTCCTCCCTGGAGTTGGAAAAAGTTCAGAAAAGGGCAACTAAAATGATCAAGGGGCTGGAGCATCTCCCCCATGAGAGAAGGTTACAACTGCTGGGATTGTTTAGCTTGGGAAAAAGCAGGGTAAGCGGAGACATGACAGAGATATACAAAATTATGCATGTGGAGAATGAGGATAGAGAGACATTTTTCTCCCCCTCTCAAAATACTAGGACCTGGGGTCATCCTATGAAGCTGATTGGTGGGAGATTCAGGACAGATCAAAGGAAGGACTTCTTCCCACAGTGCAGAGTTAAACTATGGAATTCGCTACCACAGGATGTAGTGATGGCCACCAACCTGGATGGCTTTAAAAGCAGGTTGGACAAATTCCTGGAGGAAAAGGCTATCAATGGCTATTAGTCTTGATGGTTATGTGCTACCTCCAGTACAAGAGGCAGTGAGCCTAGGTACAAAAGGTGCTGGGGAACATAGGTGGGAGGGTGTTGTTGTGCTCATGCCCTGCTTGTGGGTTCCCGGTCAACAGCTGGTTGGCCACTGCGTGAACAGAATGCTGGACTAGATGGACCCTTGGTCAAGAACCATAGAATAGTAGGGTTGGAAGGGGCCTATGAGACCAACTCCCTGCTCAGTGCAGGCATCCAAGTCAGAGCATCCCTGACAGGTGGCTGTCCAGCCTCACCTTGAATGCTTCCAGTGTGGGAGAGCCCACCACCTCCCTAGGTCATTGGTTCCATTGTTGTATTGCCCTAACAGTCAGGATGTTTTCCCTGATGTTCAGGAAAACTGTTCCTGTAACTTGAGCCGATTATTCCGTGTCCTGCATTCTGGGATGATCAAGAAGAGATGCTGGCCTTTCTCTCTGTGACAACCTTTCAAAGACTTGAAGAGCGCTGTCATATCTCCCCTCAGTCTTCTCTTCTCAAGGCTAAATGTGCCCAGTTCTTTCAGTCTGTCTTCATTGGGCTTTGTTAACAGTCGCTGATCATCTTTGTTGCCCTCCTCTGAACCCTCTCCAGCTTGTCTGCAGACTGCATCCTTCTTCAAGTGTGGTGCCCAGAACTGGACACAGTACTCCAGATGAGGCCTAACCAGTGCTGAGTAGAGGGGAATTAGGACTTCCCAGGATTTGGAAGCTATGCTTCTATTAATGCAGCCCAAAATAGCAGTTGCCTTTTTTGGAGACACATCACATTGTTGGCTCATATTCAGCTTGTGATCTACAACAGTTCCAAGATCCTTCTCACTTGTAGTCTGATCCAGCAGTGCTCTTCTTATGTTCTTATGTTCTCCCAATGTTTATTTAAAAATGTTTTAATATTTCCTTATTGGCAGCTCAAATTGCTTCAAAGCAAAGTAGGAGCCTCTAGCTGCTTCTGTTTTAATTTCCGATTAACACCTCTGGGCAGGTTACTCGTCTTTTGTGACTAGCCACACCCACCAATGGCAGCCATTTTATGGTTGTGCCCAGGACAGTTTCTCAAATTTCCAAATTGGCCCAAAAGTTGCCTTCCCATGAAGTAAGGAGATCACGTCCCAGATGTTTTTAATGACTGGGTTCCCAATAATGGAAAGGAGTAATACATTACTGTTCGATTTTCCAGTCTAATTAATGGAGCTGAATTAACCCAATTTGAATGTGAATGAACATTATTTGAATGAATTTGCATTCAGGTCCCACAGCTCCCAAGGGTTGCTCATTCACATTCAAGGGTTCGCCCAAGTAATCAACAATCCTAATCTGTTTTGCATGTTTGAAAGCACTTTCATTTCAGCATCATTCAGTTGCCTGACATCAAGGTGATGGGAGCCGAGAGGGCAAGAGGCTGAACAAAGCAGCACTGGTCAAAACATAGAGGGATGTGAGAGTAACCCTACTTATCACTTGCCTTCCTAGTCCTGTCCCCCATCCCAGATTCATAAATTGGCATTTAAAACTGGCTCTCCGATGTGCAGTGCCACATGAGCAGTTCAACCATAAAATCAATTTACTTTTCCAAATGCATAAAACACTGCTTTATGACTGAGCTCTGACACTGGTTATGTTTCCAATGAGAATGTGTTCTCGAGAAACATATACATATGTGGGAGGAAGGGAGGAGACCAGAAGTCCCAGTTGTATGTACCAACACCCTCATTGTAAAAAAAAAAACACCCCAAAACATAATTGGCAAAACTCAATCCGAAACTCAGCAACTTTTCTGCACACACCCCCTCCCTCCGGGAAATCCATTGCTGCCGTTGTTCCTTTTCAACTGGACCTCAGTGAGCGATTCCTGTTGATGCTGCAGTTTAGATGGGGATAATTAAGCCCCATGTGTGCACTGTGCAATTTCCTCAATCAGCCAGAGTAAGGTAAATGAGACATTGTCACGTTTTATCCCCACAAAATTTCACAGCGATTCATTATGCAGAGGAGAGGGAGAGGGGGAGAGAGAGAGATTGAGAGAGAGAGAGCGCCACTGGGTTGGGAGAAAGCTCTGCTCCAGGAAGGGGAACCTCTTTCAGCCTGAGGGTCAAATTAGAGAAGCTCTCGGGGGCCGCAAGCCAGTGGTGGGCGGAGCCAAAGGCAAAAGAGGTGGGGTGAAAAGTACAAAAATTACCAGCATATGGTAGCCTTAGAAGAGGCATTACAGTCTTTTAGAATGAGAGGAAAACTGCACAAGAGCGGGGGAACCACCAAATGATTGGTGGTTGGAGAAAAGTAGGTGGGGCCAGCAGAAGTGGTCAGGGCCAGATTGGGACCCTGATCTTGAGGTTCCCCACTCCTTCTCTGCTCCCTCAGCATCTGTGGCTTTGTGCAACCACATGCCCAAGTAGCTAACAGTAAGGATACCCCAGCCAACAAATGATGGGATTAAATATACAACTAATTCTAGCTAGGATCTATTTGGTAGCCCCACCATTCAGCCAAATAGATTCCCAAGGCTGCATGTGTCATCAGTAGGTTGATCAACACATAATGGCTCATCTTATGAGGCCTCAGGCACTATCCTCAGCTAGGCTTTTCTCTACAGAGCTCATGTATCAGCAGAGTGTGCCCATGGTGACTTCATTCTAGGTATGCCAGCGATCAAGGGTTGATTCCCTTGTCTGAGGCCAAGGACAGCTTGTAGCAAGGCAGTTGACTCAGCCAAGAGGAGAAGCCACAGTAAAGTGTCCTGCTCGTGGTTTCCTGGTTGACAGCTGTCTGGCCACTGTGTGAACAGAGTGCTGGACTAGATGGACCCTTGGTCTGATCCAGCAGGGCTCTTCTTATGTTCTAAAGAGGAGGAGCCAAGTCTTGATGTCCCACCATGCCTCATCTCTTTGCATTGGTGCAGTCCTCTGGTTTCCAGAAGCCCAAAGGGCTGACAGCACAAACGCTCTCTAGGGGCTGATCTACACTTACGGGTTTTTTTGCTTCCAATGAGGTTTCACCGCCCGTCTTTCACACTACGCAGTACCCACTTCTAATTGGAACCAGAATTTCCCGCTTCCGTGCTCCCGCTTTCAATACCCTGATATCCCGGTATTTCCCCTTAATGTGCTCTGATTTTCTGCCTTCACTACCATATCTGGTCATAGTCCCCTCCCCTGCCTGTCCATATACGGTGGTGTTTTTATTTCCCTCCTGTCCAATCACAGCTCTCGACGGCCCCATGTCATCTTCCAGTTACTGATCGCATAGCTTCCTCAGCACTCAATGTTTCCTCAGCAACAGCAAAGGGCTGGATGTGCGTGCGCTTGTCTGATCTTGGAAGCTAAGCAGGGTCAGACTTGGTCAGTAGTTGGATGGGCAACTGCCTGGGAATCAGGCTTCCTGCACTGAGCAGGGGATTGTTCTATCCCTTCAAATGAGACTAAGTTTTACCCCCTTCTATCCCCTGCTTCAGGGTTTTTTTTAAATTAAGGCATTATCTTCAAAGAATTGTGGCTTCTCAGCGATTTTTTTTTTTTCTTCTAATTCAGGCATGGTCTTCAAAGATTCGAAAATTCGAAGATCCACCAGCAGTGGACAACCAGATGCCCATGGGGAAACCACAAGCAGGACATGAGAGCAACAGTACCCTGGTGTTCATGTTCCACAGCAACTGGTATTGACAGGTATACTGCCCCTGATACTGGAGGTAATGTACAGCTATCATGACTACTAGCTGTTGCTAGCATTGTCCTCCACAAATTTGTCTAGTCGCCTTTTACAGTCACCCAATCTGGTGACCATCACTGCATCTAAATTTACTACCTTAGAGAGAAGATGAAGCCTAAGATATTTATCCTGCCTTTCTGCCCATGGCACTCAGGCAGCTGACAATGCAGTAAACATACAATACACAAATAATACTATGTAAGAAACAAACATAAAGGAGCAGGTAAAAAACAATCCAAAGGCCAAAAGAGTTTTTTTTTAAAAAAACCAAGTTATAAAGCAGTAGAACGTAAATGTGAACAATACAGCTGCCAGATTATTTAGAGATGTTCTGTTGACCTATTACATTAAAGATGCCTTTGCAAAAGGAAAGCCTAAGAGTGGGCAAAACAAACCTCTGAAGGAAGAAAGGCCCACATCCAGTGCTCAGTCCTTGAAAAGGCTCTCTCTCTCTCATGTTCCCTCCAGGCGCCCTTCAGAAATTGGCAGGACTGAGGCAAGGGTATATCCGGAAGGTGCTCAGCACTCAGGCAGTTTCCTACAGGAGAAGGTGGTCCTTCAGGTAACCTGGTCTTAAGCGTTTCAGGGCTTTACTGGTCCAGCACTTCGAATTGCCTGTGGAAACAAATGGGTATAGTCCGTGAAGCTGCTGTTGACCTTAGAGCCACATATTCCCTATAGCCAGCAGGGCCAGCCCTACCATAAGGCAGAGTGAGGCAGCTGCCTCAAGCAGCCAATTTGTCATGAAAGGGCAGCAAACTTCTACTGCTAGGAAGGGGGAGAATTACTTCTGGGGGTTTCTGCTTCAGGTGCCAAAATAACCTGATTGGCCCTTGAGTTGCTGCTCTGCCTCAGGCCGCAAAAGAGTCTTGGGCAGGCCCTGATAACCAGCCCTGATGAACAGTCTGGTTGCAGTATTCTGCACCAGCCAGCATTTCCAACGCTGTTCAGAGGCAGCCCCACATAGACCACACTGCAGTAATGAAGTTGCAGCCATACAGTGGTGTAGGTGGTAAATTTTTGAAGAACAGGCAATCATTATGACAGTCTCCACAGGCACGCTGCACGCCCCAAGAAGAGGCCAAAAATTCAGGCAGCTGTGATGGTCCATATCAACAAACCAATTCTAGCAGGCTTCACCCAGTGAAGACTGGTGGCTCCAATGTCACTGGGGCAGTGAATCCACTCCAGGTTAGAGTTCTGACTGGTTCTGACTGAAACCTGGAGAGGATTCACTGCCCCAATGACGTCAGAGCCACCAGCCTCCACTGGTTCATCTCCACCAGGAGCAGGTCTTTTACAAAACTAGTGGGTCTTAAATGCCCATTCAAGCAAGCCACCCCAAAATACTTCGCAAAATACACTAGGGATGTGCGAAACCACCCCTGCCTGGGTTCTCTGGGTGCTCACTGAAGTGCTGCCCCCACTCGCTCCCCCCCGGACCTGCACTTGAGCTCCCAGGAGCCCAGCAAGTCACCTGCACTCACCCTGGGCCTGTCCAGTGAGCACCTGCCATTTTGCCACCTTTTTTTTAAATGAAAAAGGGAGCTTAAAAAAATGTGCACATTTAAATATGTGCAGGGGGGGGTTAGTTCCCTTTTTTCATAAAAAATCAAGTTGACAAAATGGCTGGTGCTCACCGGACAGGGCCCAGATGAGTCTGGGGAGCATCTGGGAGGGTGCTGACGACATCCCCAGTGCTGGCCAGGAGGAGGGGGAGGCGCGGGCCACACCCCAATCACCAGCTGTCTCTTGCTCTTGAGCAGGAGACGGCTAGCAGCCGGGGCGCCAGCTGAGGCCAAGTCCAAGCTGTTCCCGGCTGCTCGCTGAGCTCCAGGGCACTCATCGGTCAGGCCCATCAGTGCCCTAGAGTTTGGCAAGTGGGAGGCCAGGGACCGGGCGTGGGGGATTTTACCAGCCTCCCGGACTAAGTCAGGTGCTTGCAACATCTCTAATTACAACAGGGATTGCTCAGGACAAGAACCTCTTGCTGAAAGCCTTGTGCTGAAAATTGGGAAGCACATTCACATCAGCAAGGAACCAATGAAAATATCCCATGTGCCCTTTCAGTGCACCTATGACAGCCAAACTTTGCCAAATGTTGCCCCCTTGTGACATATCCTCTTGTTCATCACCAATGGAAAATGGCCTTATTTTCTAGAGGAGATTCTTAAGGACAGTTGTAAGCAATTAACACAGAAATTATTTCCTGGAGGAAAAGGGAGCAGATGTTATGGTATTTGCAAAACACTGCTCTTATTTGAATGTTCCTGCAATAGAGGCAGGTGGGATAAAAACAACAACATAAAAATGAGTCTTAACCTTAATTTCTTCCAGTTAACCTAGAGATGAATTGGACAAAGATACAATAGGTTCAGCCATCACCCTACAGGGGGCTCATATTAGAATTATTTTTATGGGCCAGTTCATCTTCATCCCAATATCCTTTCTCAAATCTTCATTATTATTCCATAGATCAGTGAACCCACCTCTCCCCCCCCCCACACACACACACACACTCCTCTTTTTTTTGTCACCGGCTATTTTAAAGTGAAAAACAGAATCGTACCATCACTCAATTAATTCCTCATCTTAAAATTCCAATAAAATCAATTTGGAGGAGCCGGCGTGCCGTTAAGCTGACATCATAATACAGCAATTAGAAGCAACTTTCATCTTGCCAGTTCCTTTGAAGGTTTTGATTGCAATTAATTAAACATGCATGCTTTCAAAGAGGAAATTGGATGAGGAGCTTGAGATAAGCGGGGGCGGGGGCTTGATTACAGCAAAGATACTTCCATCCCCAGTTCCAAAATGACCAACAATTTTTTATGTTTGATTTTTTGCAAACTGTGCTATTAAAAGTTCATCTATAGGAGGAAGTTTAGTTCCTCAGTCAACAGCAACATCTTGAATGATTTTACATGCTGCCAGTGGCTGAACACTTTTTGGATTCCCGCATTAATTGTATGGACCAGAGATGGGCAAGCTTGCTTTTGCTTGCATCAGATAGAAATAAATTGAGTTACCTTTTTGGAAAAAAACAGAAATAAGCAGAGGCAAAGGGTGCATCCTTCCAATGGCCCTAGTTAGGGATGTCAGAGAAATCCATAGATTGAATCAGATTGGCTTTCCCCTGCCTTTGATGATATTCCTGGAGGAGACAAAGGCTGCAGCATTCCCATGGCCCTAAGCACCTGGCCGCAGGCAAAAGCCAGAGTATGCTTCCTTTCTGCTTGGACTGAATGCTATCTGACACATGGTCCCTAAGGACAGCAGTGGGGCTGCGATGCAGAAGGTCTTGTCTGTGGACCAGGCAAGGCTGGAAGTAGCCAGTCTCCTAATATTTCTACCAGGCCTGGCCAATCCAAAGGCTTCATAGTTCATACTGCCTATCAATGGCAAGGGCCAATGTTGCACACATAGTCCCAAGAAGTGCCCTTGGGTAGATCCCATGAGATTCCTGGTCCAAATCCTTTCTACTCTATCCAGTACAATAAAAACATAAGAAGAGCCCTGCTGGATCACTCCAAAGGTCCATATAGCCCAGGAGTAGGCAATGTGACGCCCTCCAAATGTTTTGGACTACAACTTCCATCAGCCATCAGGGTGCTGGGAGTTGTATTCAGGCTGCCTACCCCTGATCCAGTCCAAGACCCTGTTTCCCCCAGTGGCCAACCAGATGTATCCAGGAATCCCACCAGCAGAAAGCAGACATGAAGGCATTGCCATCTAGCTGTTCTGGGATGGGGTACCAGGCCAACAGGCTTCATGAAGGAATGGGAAGCATCTTTCTACAACCTTTGTGTCCTACTTTACTGAAGACAGCCCTCTATTTGAAGAGCTGTCTGTCAGAAGTCAGCCCTCTATCTGAAACCATCCTCTATTTGATGGGCTGTCGAGACCAAGTCTCCCCTTCATGGATGACTGCCTTGTTGTGGCGAAGGGGCTTGTGTAACTCAGTGAAGCCATAAGCTATGCTGTGCAGGGCCACCCAAGATGGACAAGTCATGGCAGAGAGTTCTGACAAAATGTGGTCCACTGGAGAAGGAAATGGCAACCCACTCCAGTATTCTTGCCAAGAAAACCCCATGGAACGTATCATAAGGCTAAAAGAGATGACGCGGGAAGATGAGCCCCTCAGGTCGGAAGGTGTCCAATATACTACTGCGGAACAGCAGAGGGAATTTCCAAGTAGCGCCAGAAAGAGTGAAGCGGCTGGGCCAAACCCGAAAGGACACTCAGCTGTGGATGTGTCTGGTGGTGAAAAGAAAATCCGATGCTGTAAAGAACAATATTGCTTAGCAACCTGGAATGTAAGATCAATGAATCAAGGTAAGCTGGAGGTGGTCAAACATGAGGTGGCAAGATTGAACATCGACATCTTGGGAATCAGAGAACTCAAATGGACAAGCATGGGCAAATTTAATTCAAGTGACCATCGTATCTACTACTGTGGGCAAGAATCCCGTAGAAGAAATGGAGTAGCACTCATAGTCAACAAAAGGGTGGGAAAAGCAGTACTGGGGTACAATCTCAAAAATGATAGAATGATTTCAGTACGAATCCAAGGCAAACCATTCAACGTCGCAGTAATTCAAGTCTATGCCCCAACCACTGAGGCCGAAGAAGCTGAGGTTGATCGGTTCTATGAAGACCAACAACACCTTCTAGAACTAACACCAAAAAAAGATGTCCTCTGCATCATAGGGGATTGGAATGCTAAAGTAGGAAGTCAAGAAATCACCGGGATAACAGGCAAGCATGGCCTTGGTGTACAAAATGAAGCAGGACAAAGGCTAATAGAGTTTTGCCAAGAGAACACGCTGATCATAGCAAACACTCTTTTCCAACAGCACAATAGGCGACTCTACACATGGACATCACCAGATGGTCAATATCGAAATCAGATTGATTATGTCCTTTGCAGCCAAAGATGGAGAAGCTCTATACAGTCAGTACAAACAAGACCTGGGGCTGACTGTGGCTCAGATCTTGAGCTTCTTGTTGCAAAATTTCGGCTTAAATTGAAGAACGTAGGGAAAACCACTAAACCATTCAGGTATGACCTAAATCATATCCCTTATACAGTGGAGGTGAGGAATAGATTTCAGGGATTAGACCTGATAGACAGAGTGCCTGAGGAACTATGGACGGAGGTCCGTCACATTGTTCAGGAGGCAGTAACTCAATCCAACCCAAAGAAAAAGAAATGCAAGGAAGCCAAGTGGCTGTCTGATGAGGCTTTACAAGTAGCTGAGGAAAGAAGGGAAGCGAAAAGCAAGGGAGAAAGGGGAAGATATACCCAACTGAATGCAGAGTTCCAGAGAATAGCAAGGAGAGACAAGAAGGCCTTCTTAAATGAACATTGCAAAGAAATCGAGGAAAACAAGAGAATGGGAAAGACTAGAGATCTCTTCAAGAAAATTGGAGATCTCAAGGGAACGTTTTGTGCAAAGACGGGCATGATAAAGGACAAAGAAGGCAGGGACCTAACAGAAGCAGATGAGATTAAGAAGAGGTGGCAAGAATACACAGAAGAACTATACAGGAAAGATCTGAATGTCCCTGATAGCCATGATAGTGCGGTCACTGAACTTGAGCCGGACATCCTCGAGAGTGAAGTCAAGTGGGCCTTAGGAAGCATTAGTAACAACAAAGCTAGCGGCGATGACAGTATTCCAGCCGAGCTATTTAAAATCCTAAAAGATGATGCTGTTAAAGTGCTGCATTCAATATGCCAACAAATCTGGAACACTCAACAGTGGCCGCAAGACTGGAAAAGGTCATTTTACATTCCAATTCCTAAGAAGGGCAACGCCAAAGAGTGTTCAAACTACCGCACAATTGCGCTCATTTCACATGCCAGCAAGGTGATGCTCAAAATCCTACAAGCTAGGCTTCAGCAGTATGCGAACCGAGAACTACCGGAAGTACAAGCTGGGTTTAGAAGAGGCAGAGGAACTAGAGATCAAATCGCCAACATTCGCTGCATCACAGAGAAAGCAAGAGAATTCCAGAAAAACGTCTATTTCTGCTTCATTGACTACGCTAAAGCCTTTGATTGTGTGGATCACAACAAACTGTGGCAAATTCTTAAAGTGATGGGAGTACCAGACCACCTTACCTGTCTCCTGAGAAACCTGTACGAGGGTCAAGAAGCAACAGTAAGAACCAGACATGGAACAACCGATTGGTTCCAAATTGGGAAAGGAGTACGACAAGGCTGCATATTGTCACCCTGCTTATTTAACTTATATGCAGAGTACATCATGAGAAATGCCGGGTTGGATGAATCAGAGGTCGGAATTAAGATTGCTGGGAGAATTATCAACAACCTCAGATATGCAGACGATACCACCCTAATGGCAGAAAGCGAAGAGGATCTAAAGAGCCTCTTGTTGAGGGTGAAAGAGGAGAGTGCAAAAGCTGGTTTGAAACTCAACATTAAAAAAACTAAGATCATGGCATCTGGCCCCATCACTTCCTGGCATATAGAAGGGGAAGAAATGGAAGCAGTGACAGATTTTACTTTCTTGGGCTCCAAGATCACCGCAGACGGTGACTGTAGCCATGCTTATTTAACTTATATGCAGAGTACATCATGAGAAACGCCGGGTTGGATGAATCACAGGTCGGAATTAAGATTGCTGGGAGAATTATCAACAACCTCAGATATGCAGACGATACCACCCTAATGGCAGAAAGCGAAGAGAATCTAAAGAGCCTCTTGTTGAGGGTGAAAGTGGAGAGTGCAAAAGCTGGTTTGAAACTCAACATTAAAAAAATGAAGATCATGGCATCTGGCCCCATCATTTCCTGGCATATAGAAGGGGAAGAAATGGAAGCAGTGACAGATGTTATTTTCTTGGGCTCCAAGATCACCGCAGACGGTGACTGTAGCCATGAAATTAAAAGATGCTTGCTCCTTGGGAGGAAAGCTATGGCAAACCTAGACAGCATAGTAAGAAGCAGAGACATCACCTTGCCGACAAAGGTCCGTCTAATCAAAGCTATGATTTTCCCAGTAGTAATGTATGGCTGTGAGAGCTGGACTATAAGAAAGGCTGAGCGCCGAAGAATTGATGCTTTCGAACTGTGGTGCTGGAGAAGACTCTTACGAGTCCCCTGGACTGCAAGGAGGTCAAATCAGTCCATCCTACAGGAAATCAACCCTGAGTGCTCCTTGGAAGGACAGATACTGAAGCTGAAGCTCAAATATTTTGGCCACCTAATGCGAAGAGAA
Source organism: Heloderma suspectum (assembly GCF_057233095.1). Classification (NCBI taxonomy): domain Eukaryota; kingdom Metazoa; phylum Chordata; class Lepidosauria; order Squamata; family Helodermatidae; genus Heloderma; species Heloderma suspectum. The sequence goes on from NC_139461.1 coordinate 11,487,404, forward strand.
AACTCTCTGGAAAAGACCCTGATGCTGGGAAAGACTGAAGGCAAAAGGAGAAGGGGACGGCAGAGGATGAGATGGCTCGATAGTATCACCGATGCAATGAATATGGACTTGAGCACGCTCCGGGAGAGAGCGCAGGACAGGAAGGCCTGGCGTGCTATGGTCACGAAGAGTTGGACATGACTGAATGACTGAACAACAACAATAACAACAACCAGACCAAGTCTAGTTTCAAGCTGAAGAACCATAAGAAGAGAGACCCAGTAGGCACTTTGGAGTTGCCCATCAGATGAAGCTGCTGTCACCTGGTCAATCTTCCTCACTAAGGTGAGATGTATTGTATTTCTATTTGCATTATCATTATAATCTCTACATTTGCATTTATACATATACATTAGCATATGCTAATTGTTTTGTCCTCTCTTTTTGATAATGCAGAATATGGCCATCCTAGCATAGTAGCTTGGAAAGAGACCAAGGACAAGAGATCCATGCAGCAGAATCTGTGAAGAGTTTACTCAATAAAAATTGGTGTGGTTCTCCTGTATCCCTGCAGCACTAGATTTGACAGATGGGGGGGTGGGATTGTAAATTACTGTACAGTTGCCACTTCCCTGTGAGCAGGAGAGGTGGGGAACCCTCTTTCTTATGATCATGATAATGCATCTCTACTTGTCATTCTGTTAGCATCTTCAGTTTGGTGCCCCGGTGTACCAAATCACACTGCACATCAAAGTGCTGTTTGCTTTCAAGCAGGCAGTGAATCCTGAATCATTTTTAAGCTTTGTTCTCCTTGACTAATCAATTACTTGGAGTGCTGCCAAGTCTTTTGTCTGGGGGTGTTGGGGGAAGCAAACAGTCTTTGCTAAGGAAAGAAATTAGTCTTGTAGGGCAGCACCCAAACGGGGACCTTTCTGTGAGCGTGGGGGTGAGGGGGAAAGGTCCCTCCTGGCACCAACTTGTAAGAAAAACACATTTGATCAGCTCTGCCAGGCATAAGTTATGAGCTAAGTGCAACTGGTTCCAAATGTAACTTTTGTTGTGTGTGACGGGCAACTGCTTGCACAACTGAAAGCTTCAGCCTAGCTCTGCTAACACTATCTGAATCTGTGGAATTACACCATTCGGTGCTCCTACAAGCAACGGTGCTCACAGATGGAACACTGGAAATAGAAAAGACAGTTTGAAAAAATTGAAAAGTTCGATCCGCAGCATCTCCAGGTAGGACTGGAAAAATTCCTGCCTGAAACCCTGGGGAGCCACTGCCAGTCAGTGTCAACATACTGGGCTAGATGGACCCAGGGTCTGACTAAGTACAAGGCAGCTTCCTATGTTCCTATGTATCAGAGAGAGAGAGAGAGAGAGAGAGAGAGAGAGAGAGAGAGAATTCCTCTTTATCTACTCTCTTTCACCTCAATCATAGCTTGATCCAGCAATGCAAAACTTATAGAGTGCTTTCAGACACACAGCTCCTAGTGCTACGAATTCCATCTTGCCCTTCTTAATGGATTTTCTGCAGTAAGAAAAAACATGGGGAGAAGGTGGGAAAACACGGGATGGCTACAGATGGAAGATGTTGTCATCTGGACCCCTGCAAAATCCTGTGAATGAGGCAAGGCAATTGCACAACAAACGCCTCATCTGCAAACACCCTCAGTCACACATGCAGGCATGCCTATGTAATGTCACAGTGACAAGAAATTATTGGCATTGCTCATATTTGCACAGTATGGAAGTGGTGTTCAAGGTCGTTGAGCATCTTGGGATGTCAAGTCATCCTATTGCCCACAGGGATTAAAGAAAGAAAACTAGAGGTCCTCTTATCAGTGTGGCCACTCACACATCATCAAAAACGGGGACAAAAGAGGAACACGTTTGTGTACCATATCCACTAGCCATGAGAGAAAGGAACATCCCATCTGCTGATGTTCTCTCTCTCCTCCCTTTTCTCATAGGAACATAGGAAGCTGCCTTATCAGTATAAGATGGTCCATCTAGCCCAGAATTGTCAACACTGACTGGCAGCAATGGATCTCCAGGGATTCAGGCAGGGGGTTTTCCAACCCTGTCTGGAGATGCCAGGGATCAAACCTGCAACCTTCTGCATGCAAAGCCGAGGCGCTACCACTGAGCTACAGCCCCATTCTCCTGCATGGCTGCTCTTTCTTGCCCATCAGGCAGCTGGTGCAGAGCTTTAGGCCTGTCCTCCACATCTCAGTGCCCTCTCACGTGCTTGTTGCTCCTTCCTTCACCCTCAGCCTGACTCAGAGACCATAGGGTGGCTGTGTGTCCTACTTGACAGATGATAGCCCTCTCTTTGAAGGACTGTCCAATCCAAGTCCAGTTTAAAAATTATTTAAAAAAAAACTGCGAAAGAAGAGCACACCAGGGGCCTTGAAGCTGCCCATCCACAGTGGACACCTGGACAGCTGACTGGGCAACAGACACACAGGTCACCTGGTCACAGCTTTCCCTACCATGGTGGGAGGTATTATGTGTTTCTACTCTAGTAATCATTTCTAAGTTGGCATTTATACATATAAACTAGCACATGCAAGTTTTGTGCAAATCGGGGTGCTCTTCTGCCCTCTTTTTTGGCAATGCATGCGTAGCCAGTCTCCAGCAGGTGGTGTCACTTCTGGGCAACATCAGCCAGGCGAGGTCCTCAGAGGGGAGTCAGACAGTCCATTATTGGCCCAGCAGTGCACACATTTCCCCCATCACCTAACCCCCAAAGGTTTTACCTAATTCTTGTAGCTTCCCATGCTCCTTCCAAGGGGTCTCCACTTTCAGGTCTCCCCTCTTGCACCAGTAAGGCCTTCTCCTCTGCTGAAACCTGCCTGGTTGTTTCTGTAGACCACTGAGTTGGTATATGTGTCTGTGTGGTTTTGTATCCGCACACACTAAGCCAAATCATTGTATTTTGCTCACTGTTGGGTCTAAATCTGAGCTCCGTTTCCCGATTTCCTGATTCTTTTGTCTACCCCAGCTCCATCCTTTGCTTCAATTTACTTTTCTAGGCCACTCCGTGCTGTGCCCTAAAGGAGATGTTATATGCAATAAATGGCTTTGACCCATGCGTGCCCCAAGAAGGCAGACATCTAATGCAACAAAGAAAGGTCTCTGAGATGTCTGAAGGAGCCAAAGGGATAAGTACAGGCTCAAAGGAAGCCTCTGAAAGCAATTTCTATCCCACAGCTTCAGGGCAGTACTTAACCACAGAGTTGCAATTGCTGGCCAGTTCTGCAGCAAGCAGAGAGCAGTCAAGGGACAAGAACCGAAGGCTGTTGCAGAAGGATCCAGGGAACTTTTGGGGAGGGCAAAGAGCACACATGATGTTGGAAGATCCATGATCCAGTCTCCCACACTTCTTAAAAATGGGGAATACAGTAGTTTGAAATGCAGACTGATCCCACAGCAGTAAAAATAATTTTTCTGATTTGAATGGCCTGCCCACCCCCCCAGCCCAGTTGCTATTTAGCCCATGATGAGAAGCATGCATTTGTTATTGTTATTAGCTTTATTTTAGGAATTTTGATGCCGCCTTTCTGAGGATACTTTTTCCAAGGTGCCCTACAGTTAGTATTAAAAACACTACGTAGGAGTTCCTGATGGGTGCAGAGATAATGCTAGAACTTCTCATTGTCCAACACAGTTGATGGGCCATCAGTTCAGAACACATCAAAGAGAGTACTTCTTTACCCAAAACATAATGAATTTGTAGGATAAGCTGCCACAGGAGATGGTGATGGCCACTCACTTAGATGGCTTTAGGGAATTAGACAAATTCTCGAATGTGGAGGGGTCTATCAATGGATATTAGCCATGGTACCTCCAGACTCAGAAGCAGTATGCCACAGAAAACCAGATGCTGTGGAATAGTCCTGCCTGTGAGCTTCACAGCATCTGGTTGGCCACGAAGGGAAACAGAACACTGGATGAACCACCGGTCTGATTCTTAAGTCCTTTAAAGATGCCAAATAATATGGTCTTCTTATGTCCTTTAAAGATGGTAGATGATTGACAGGTATGTGATACAGTGCTACTGTACGACTTGTCAGGGACTCCAGCAGACATTGGTAACATCTTTTGTTTTCCTGTTTTTGTTTTTGCTTTCTGTAATGTTACACCTTTTTGTTCCTTTCCTACAAGCTTCAGCAACTTCTTCACTTCCTTTGTGTTTACATCCATCGTGTTTGTCAGTGGAGGGCATCCAGGCCCCAGTTACTGTTTGCCTTGTCATTACGAAGCCTGGGCTCAAGATAGTTTCAGAGGAATGAAGCTTGTCATTTCTAAAGTAACAGATGTTACAATGTTGGACTTTTTCCAGCTTACCATGGGCAGGATCAAGTGTATAAGAAGAATCCATTTCATGCATGATACTGACTCCAAGCTCCAATGTAAGGGTGACAGTCACAGGTGACAGCTGTCCTCTGGGAACAGACTTGAGGTCAGATGAAGCGGAGATCCATCCATCTGCTGTGTATTTATTTTTTCGAGATAATTGGCTTTTCACCTACAACTGTCTCGAGTAAATTGTGCATCCGATTTCTTGGCTAAACTAGATACATTTCCCTCCAAACCCATGACATATTACTGCTTATTCAACAACAAGAAAACTTTTGTTAACTCAACCTTAAAATACTCCCTGGCTTTAATGAAACAGTGTGGGCTCTCCCACACTGGAGGCGTTCAAGACGAGGCTGGACAGCCATCTGTCAGGGATGCTCTGACTTGGATTCCTGCACTGAGCAGGGGGTTGGACTCGATGGCCTTGTAGGCCCCTTCCAACCATATGATTCTATGAGTTAGGAAAGAGGCATTGTTCGTCTAAGTGGAAAATTAGTGATCAACCACTTCAGTCAAGGCCAGTTCTAGACTAAATGGCATTCAGGGTAAGGGGCATCTTTGACAGCGCCCCCCCCCCATGTATCCAACTTTTAAATACCTTTTCTTTTATTGCATTTGTAGTTCATTTGATGCATAATTTGCAGGCATTATTTATCGATATCAGATAGGATAATACATTTATTTATTTATTTATTTAGCCTCTATTTTGCTTGTTAAGCCTTGATATAATAAGCTCTCTAAGTGGTCCACACTAAAATGCATATATAATGCAATATAGAAACAATATAAAATAATAAATCATTAAAAACTTTACTGCAAAGGCAACAATAAAACTGGGCAGTGTCACACGGTCCCTTACAGGTCAGGGAAAGTCTGTGTAAATACATATGTTTCCAAGAGGTGCTCGAAGCTTGCCACAGTTTCTGCCTCTCAAACATGCCTGGGAGAATGTTCTAGAGGGTGGGGGCCACTACTAAGAAGGCCCATTGACATGCCATCCCCTGGCAACATCCCATTGGCCATGGACCAGCCAATAAGGCCTCCTCTGAAGATCTCAGGTGTCGACTGGAGGTATATAGGGGAAGGCGGTCTGCCAGTTATTCTGGTATTGAGCTATGGAGCGATTTATATGTAAACAACAGAATCTTGAACAGGACTCAGTAGTCAAGAGGAAGCCATTGCAGTTCTTTCAGCACAGGTGTAACATGTGTTTCCTAAGTGCTCCCCTGAGCATCCTGGCTGGGGCCTCCTGTCCTATCTGCAAACCAGGGGCTAGGTCAGCCTCACATACAGTGCACTGCAGTGGTCTAATGGTGAAGCTACCAATGCGCAGATCACAGTGGCTAGGCTCTCCCTACATTTTCACATGTGGATCTGATCACAAGAGCCATAACTCAGTGGTGGGGCACATGCTTTGCATGAGAAAGGTCCCCAGTTCAATCCTTGGCATCAGCAGGCAGGACTTGGGAAGAGTCCTGTCTGAAACTCCAGAGAGATGCTGCCAGTCAGCACAGACAATACTGAACTAGGTGGACCATCCAGCTCACTTTAAGACAGCTTTCTGTGCTTCTACAGACACCATTTGTACTCATGCTGTAAATTGTCCCAATATAGCTATAGAGATAGATGAGCATTAACCCAAAGCTGGCCCTGCAGGTCAGTGTTACCAGCTTTACAAGTGAAGCTGTACTGTTCGCAATATCTGTTTTAGCAGATGAATGACAGTTAAGTCAAGAGTCAGCCTTCCCCAGCCTTGTGCCCTCCAGATGTGTTGGACTGCAACTCCCAGCATCCCCAGCCAACATGGAAGTGGCCCAAAGTGGCCCACTTCGACGCAGAGCTTGGGCTTTGTGCCAAAGCAGTGCACAGCCCTGGAGCCTACCTTCTCACTGCCATTGTCACCAGCTGCCAATGTTTTCCATCCTCTTTGCTACCCCTTGCTTGCTTGACAACAGAAAGCCAGTGAGCATATAGGGCTGTGGCATCTCCTGCTCCTTTTTCTCACCACCACCACTGTCCGGGCCAGAGCGACAGGCAGGTGAACAAGCAGGTTGCAAAGGTAAAGAGGAGGAGCAAATCCATGGGGGCTCTTGTCAGTGGGTCCCTGCAGGTGTGTGGGCTCTCAGCAGGTGCCCAACCATGCCTACCCCTGATGCCAGCCCTGTACCCTAATTATGGAACTCCCTCCTCAGAGAAGGTCTGCCTGGCCCTGTCTTTATTTGCCCAGGGCAAACCCTTTTAATGCTGTGTTCCTTTTATGCTGGATTTTAGAACCTTTTAAATATTGGCTGTAATGTTGCTTGCTATTATGACTCACTCCTCTGTTTTTCCATTTTGTGGATTGTTTTTATTGATTCTACTGGTGTTCGAAGGGCTTTTGACAAAGTCCTGCACCGAAGACTTCTGAGCAAACTTAGCAATGGTATAAGAGTAGAGGTCTTCTTATGGATTGGTAACCTGCTAAAGAACAGAGAGAAGGAATAAATGGAGAGTTCTCACAGTGGAGGGATGCAAACAGCGGGGTCCTGCAAGGATCTGTACTGGGACCAGTAAATGATCTGGAGTCAAGGGTGAGCAGTAAGGTCACCAAGTTTGCTGATAACACCAAATTATTGGGGGGAGGGCTTAAAACAAAAAAAGAATTGTGAAGCGCTTCAAAGGATCTCTCCAAACTAGGAGAATGGGCATTAAAATGGCAAATGTGCCTCAATATAATAAAGTATAAAGTTATACACATTGGAGCAAAAAATCCTAACTTCACCTATACACGGATGTGGTCTGAGCTAGCAGTGACTGACCAAAAATCAGATCTTCGGGTTGTGGTGGGTAGCTGTGTGGCTGCTGTAGGCAGAGGCAAATTCCACATTGGGGATCATTAGAAAAAGAACTGAAAATAAAACAGACAATGTCCTAATGCCCTTTTACAAATCTATGATGCAATCACATTTGTAATACCATGTACAGTTCTGATCACTTCACTTCAAAAAGGATATTCTAGAGCTGGGCTGTCTTTACAGGAGGCATTTATAATGGGCTGGTGATTGGTCACTCATGGAAGTTTGCTGGCCATTTACATGATGCCATCAACCTCCAGGGCACATCCAACTTTATTTGATCATTATCCTTCTAAAAAAAAAAAAATACCCATAGATAGGGATGTACGAAAGTCACTTACCTTTTAGCGAAATTGATTCGAGGTGGGGGGGGAGGCGCTCCATCCCTCCCCCCGAAATTCTGGCCGGGGGAGAAGCGCTCCGTCCCTCCCCCCCGAAATTCTGGCCGGCCGGCTCTGCTTCACAGGGATTCTGCGGAGCCGCCGGCCGGCTCCGCCAATGGCCGGACATCCGGCCGCTGGCTAGCAGGGATGCAAATGGCGGCAGCCGTAGCCGCTGCCGTTTGCATCCCTGCAGTCAGCCGTGATAGGCTACGTAAATGTTTATGTAGCGTATCACGGCTGATTTAAAAGAAAAAAAACGCACGTACGCAAATGGTGGCACCCATGGGCACCGCCATTTGCGTACGCGCGTTTTTTTTTCTTTTAAATCAGCCGTGGTAGGCTACGTAAACATTTACGTAGCCTATCACGGTGTTTTTTAAAAATCTAGCCATGATAGGCTACGTAAATCTTTACGTAGCCTATCACGATTTTTTTTTTTTTACTGGAAATGGCGGCGGCAGCAGCCAGTCGGAAGACCGGCCGCCACAGCCGCCGCCGCCGAACCGCTGCCAGAGCCACCACCACCAGGAAGATCCACCCAAGGTAAGTCCCGGGGGTGGCGGGGGGGCAGACCGTTCCGCCACCGATTTCGGGGGGGCGAATGCGCTGGCATTCGGCCTCCCCGAGATTCATGGCAAAATTCTCTGACATCCCTACCCATAGATAATCCACCATTTAAATGTAAATCCACTTTAATGGCTGTGTGTAAATGTATGGTTCCACTATAACCACAGCCTGGGGAGAAAAAGCCATTGAGAAGAGCAGTAAAATCACAATTGCTCTCCCCCGCTGCCCCCAGTGTCTCTGCCTGTTGATCTAGGCTTGGAGGAGAGTTTTCTTGGCTGGGCTAGGAGAGGCTCAAGGTGAGCATGGAGCTGGCAGGGGAGGAGGAGGAAGATGTCGCCCCCCCATGTAAACAGTTGACAGCAATGAAGCTACACACACACCATTGCTTTGCAGAGCGAGAGAGAGGGAGAGAGAGAGAGAGAGAGACTTGAATCCCTCTGGCAACCCACTGATTCACTGCTGGCTTTCTGCCCCAAGGCTGCGGAGAACTTGTCTGTATAGAGATCCGATCTTTATCTTGTTTAGAATGCGGAAACAGAAGCCCGGGTAAATTGCAAATTAAACAGCCTTGTCTGATGAACCCCCTGGAAAAGGTGAAGAAAAGGGCAACCAAGGGGCAGGAGTAACTTCACAATGAGGAAAGGTTACAATATTTGAAGCGTTTTAGCTTAGAAAAAAGGTGAGTAAGGGGCAACATCATAGAGGTGCACAAAATTATGCATGGTGTGTAGAAAGTGGATAGGCAGAAAAACCTGCCCCGCCCTCTCTCATACCCAGGGTGGTCCAATAAAGCTGAATGGATGGAGATTCAGGATAGAAAAAAAATAAAGGAAGGACGTCTTCGCACAGTGTATAGTTAAACTATGTAATTCACTACCACAAGAATTAGTGATGGCCACCAAATTTGACTGGCTTCAAAAGGGCATTGGACAAATTCATGGAGGAGAAGGCTATCAGTGGCTACTAGTCAGTGGTTGCTAGTCATGAAGGCTATAAATTACCACCAGTATCAGAGGCAGGATGCCTCTCAGTACCAATTGGTGGGGAACAAGAGGAGAGGGGTGCTTTTGTGCTCATGTTCTGCTTGTGGGCTTCCCATGGCAGCTGGTTAGCCACTGTGTGAACAGAATGCTGGACTAAAGAATCCTTTGGTCTGATCCAGCAGGGTTCTTACGCTCTTAAGGTGTTATACAGCCCATTCAGAAAAGCTGGCTGAAGTGCGAGGTAAAAATATCCTACATACAAACAGGTGCTATGATTTGTTATGTTCAGGGATTTTGTATGTGCGGAGGAACATTCCGTTTTGTGGAACGCTCCGTTCACCTGCAGTTAAGGTGGTGGAGCCAAGAAACAGTTTTGCTACCTCAGTGAGAGACAACTAGTCTTCACACACACAGAGCGAGAGAGAGTTCATATTGTTTTGTACCAAAAAACTTTCTTCGCCCATATTCAGCCTTGTCTGAAGTACGGCTTTGTGGACCTTTATTCCCCAGTCCTCGGCATGGATGCAGGAAGACCTGGGATAGCTAATTTCAGTGATGGAAAGGATGAGGTAACACGGAGAATGAGGGAAGCAAAAGAAGTGGGGTTCCCTCCCCTTGGCGGCTTCACTTTATTTTCTCCCAATTCCTCAATTTTTTGCCATCTCCAACCGAGGTGTGTGAAGTGTGTGCGAACGGGTGTGTATTGTAGGCCTGTAGCTACACCTACTGGGAGAGGAATGGAACAGAGCCACTGTGATTATTACTCCTGGAAAGAGGGAGTTTTCCTGCAGTCCCAGTGTAACAACGGTGTCATTGCTTCAGAATAAGATTCTCCTGGATCGTTGCCTCAGTCCGGGATGGCAGAGGAGTGGGGGGCATGGGGGGGGGGATGAAAGAGGTGTACGATGCTATTTTTTAAAAAAAAGGGGGGGAAAGAGGACATTTTAATATGAGGCCAGGAAGAGGGCCAAAATGCAGGAAGAAAAGCAAACGTGTTACTTTTTAAATCAGCAAAAAGTTAAGGCAGCTGCCATACTCCACAAAAATGGGTATGAACAGCATTTAACTGCTTCTGTAGGAGTTATTCCAGAGCTTTACGTCTGCAGCAGCTTTCTCCAACCTGGTGTGCCAGCTGGGAATGATGGGAATTGAAATCCAACATATCTGGAGGGCACCAGGTTGGGGAATGCTATTCTAGGTTAATCCCATGCTGTTTATGCACAGAAGTTGCACTTTTCCCCACAAGGCAGTGCCATGAATTCTGAGATCATACTCCAGAATTCTCTGGGGTGGTAGCCATCTTCCCTGCTGTGGCAGAAAGGAGCACCCAGATTCCAAGCAGAGGAGGAACCAGTTCCAGTAACAGTCTCTCTAGATCAGCCAGAATTCAACCCAGGAGCTTCCTGGATTTTTTCCCCCTGGTACCCCTTTGTGGCAGTGAACCATTTGGGACCATAAAATGTCAGAAGAAGAGGCACTATTGTCCCCGTCCCCCAGTTCTACCATAGCTGCACCTCAGAAGCCAACCATGGGCTCTCGCTGGTTGGCCATAAGTATGTCTGGGTCACACTGAGTCTTTCCTGGGCACCAGCTAGATATTGGTCATACCACGGCTTCTCAGTCTTGCCTCAGGTGGGCCTACAGTCCTGGCAACCTCATGCACTTAGTTTTCCTATTGACCAAATTTCTCCATTGAAATCTGATCTTGATTCTGCTTGGAGTTGCACTCCAGTTCTCTACATACCCGGCTGCCTATGGCTGAGCGCTGACACATTCTTATGAATAAGTGTTTCAACATTTTGCTATAAGAACTCTCCGAGCCTTCACTCCTCAGTCTTAGCAACTTGTTTGTGAGAAAAGGTACTAAGGAGGCTAGGTAATTTAAGACCCTGGGCTTAATAGTCTTGGAGGGGGGGGAGTTGCAGGCTTTAGACAGCCATTTTGTATTACTTCAGTTATGAAGCACACAACTAACCTTTCTCTCCCCTTGCCGTTCTATGCTTTACTAGGGCTCTACATTCCTGAAACCCGAGAGGAATAAAACCCTGTTTGCCAAGCCTGGTTTTTTTTTTAAAAAAAAGAAAGAAATACCTTGAGCATGTGCAGTTTTGCATTTTAAACTCACTTAAATCATAGCACCATTGTAACTACAGGGATATAACAGAGCTTGCTTCTCCTGCCTTGATGCTAAAAACATTGACTTGGGAATAAGCATCAGTTTGTTGTAGGAAAGGATAATATGTTTTTAAAGTAAAATAATACAATGAGCATCTGTAGCCACGTACATGCCTGGCCAGCTGCCACCTGACTCTAAAATGCATTTTAAAATAAAGAAGAAAGGATGCTGCAGTGAGCAGCGCCAGCCCCAGTGGGTCCCAGCATGGCCATGCTGGCTCAGGGGCTGATGCTAGGGCAATATGCCACTCTTACCATCGCTTGCTACCAGTAGAGGCTGGTGGCTCTGATGTCAGTGGGGCGGTGAATGCCCTCTGGGTTTCAGTCAGAACTCTAAAGGAGCTATCCAAAGTGGGAAGCGTAGCTCCTTTAGAGTTCTGACTCGTTCTGACTGAAACCCGGAGGGGATTCACCATCCCACTGACATCAGAGCCACCAGCCTCCACTGCTTGTCACACTCGGTAAGGGGGGAGCGGGTTCTGGTGCCCTGGACTTTGGCCCCTAGCTGCACCACTGAACCCAACCACCAGCCCATCTGAAACCATGTCATTTGTCGCTGGACCCAGACAGGGTTAGTGAACAGGCATGAGCTGATAATGTCACTGATATACACAAAGGCCTGGAAGCAGGGCTAGCATCAAGGGTAGGTATGACTGGGCACCTGCCAGGGGACCCCACGCCAGCAAGGGCCCACTGACAAGAGCCCCCTGGACCTGCTTCTCCTCTTCAACATTGCACCCTGCGTGTTCACCCGCCTCTCGCTCTGGCCCAGACAACAGTGGTGGAGAGGAGCAGATGCCACGGCCTGCTTGCTCATGGGCTCCCTGCCTGTCAAGCAAGCAAGTGGTAGCAGTGATGAGGAAGAGGGTGAGGAGCAATAGCAGCAGGGGACAATGGAGGCTAGAAGGTAGACCCACTGAGGGAGGGGCCCATTGAGGGCATCTTGCCCAAGGGCCCTCCAAACACCCGGAGCCAGCCCTGCCTGGAAATCTGTGCCAAGGCCAGTGGTGCAGCTGGGACTGGACCTTCGGGCAACAGAAGCCAAGGGCCCATCTAGTCCCGTGTTCTGTTTGCACAGTGGCCGACCAGCTGCCTACGGGAAGCCCACAAGCAGGACAGGAGTGCAACAGCACCCTCCCGCCCACGTTCCCCAGCAACTGGTGTATGAGAGCCCCAAAGCCCAGGGCTACACAGCCCTGGAGGCCTCCAAATGACCACACCAAGTGCATTAGGTGATGGGGACAGTGGCAAACAAGCCCAGCAATATCTGGGCTGGCACGGAGATGCCAGGGCCCTCTGGGACAGATGCCAGTTGCTGCAGCATCCTTTCATCTTTGGCTTAAACATATTTTACCACCAGGGGCCTGCTGGGGATGTACACGGTTACTGATAGGGCTGTGCACTGCTTTGGCCCGAGGCCCGAACCCTGAGTCTAAGTGGGCCACTTCAGGCCCCTTCCAAGGCAAAGCAGAGGGGAACGAAGCAACCCAAAGCAGGTTGGGGGCTCTCCGAAGTGCTTTGGTGCACTTCAGAGCTTCAGCAGCCAGGCCCAGCTGCACTGGCGCCTCCAGCGCCTTGCCTTATCCATCACAGAAGGAGCTGCCACTGCCGCTGCCACCGCCACTGCTGCCACTGGCTCCTAAGCCCTGGATGCACACCGGCTCTCATTGCAGGGAATCACCATTTTTAATCAATTTTAAATGGTGACTCCCTGCAGCTAGAGCCAGCCGAAGTCATAGAATAATAGGGTTGGAAGGGGCCTGCAAGGCCATCGAGTCCAACCGCCTGCTCAATGCAGGAAGCCTGATTCCCAGGCGGTCTCCCATCCAAGTACTAACCAGGGCTGACCCTGCTTAGCTTCAGAGACCAGATGAGGTCAGGCACATCCAGCCTCAGCTCAGGAGCTGGCAGCCATGGGCGGCGGCCGAGGGTGGTGATAGCAGCGGTGGCGGCAGCAGAGGTGGTGGCGGCAGCGGCAGCAGCAGTGGCCCAGGTAGGGAGCTGGGGGTTTGCATGGGGGTCTCAGGGGGGGAAGCAGGAGTCAGCCATCTGAATCCCGCTTCGCATTCGGGGCCGAAGTGGATCGCCTCCTCCAAATCAGCCCAAAGCAAATTGGGCCCACCTTGGAAGCCCCGAAGTAGCTTCCGAGTCGGTTTGGGGGCCCCCTGCACAGCCGTAGTTACTGATGCTCTTATTAGTTATGCGTTGAAAATATATTTTCCTCTTCTACAACAAAACAGTGTTCATTGCCAAGTCAATGTGTTTGGCATCAGGGCAGCAGAAGCAAACTCCGTTTTACTCCTGTAGTCAAGATGGTGCCACTGAAGTGCAGAACTGCACACATTGAGGGTATTTCTTTCTCCCTCTTTTTATCAAAGTAGGCAAACGGTTTCTTAAAAATGAGTGTTTGTTTGTTTGTTTGTTTGTTTGTTCTAGCATATCAAGAATGTAGAAGTGGTGTTAAAACATGAAATGACAGGGAAGGAATATTACTTTCGTGCTTCACAACTGAAGTAATACAACATGGCTGTCTAAAGTGAGGAGCCTAAAATTACCTAGCTGCATCACTGGCAAATGCTAGATTGGGAAGACGGCACATCAGGTCTTCTCTCCAGCTAAGCCAGTCTTCACACAGGCGCCAAAGACCATGAATTCTGTTGAATGTGTGTGATGATATCAGGGTTCCCCTTATGACTTGGACCCCTTGAGCAACTCCGTAAGGATCTCCTGCCTCCTTAAGAGCCCCACCTTCCTTCTTTTAAACTTCCCCTTCCCAATAATGTGGGGTTTGGGGTGTAGACGTGGGGTGATTGGCACTTCAGACACCTGGGCATTAACCACAGCAGTTTACTGGTAAATTAAAGCAAATTACAACTAATGATATTTACAAAACAGAGCTGAGTGATACAAAAGGCATTCAGAGAAGATTTGTTGTTCAGTCGTTCAGTCGTGTCCGACTCTTCGTGACCCCATGGACCATAGCACGCCAGGCCTTCATGTCCTGCGCTCTCTCCCGGAGTGTGCTCAAGTTCATATTCATTGCATCGGTGATGCTATCGAGCCATCTCATCCTCTGCCGTCCCCTTCTCCTTTTGCCTTCAGTCTTTCCCAGCATCAGGGTCTTTTCCAGAGAGTTTTCTCTTCGCATTAGGTGGCCAAAATATTTGAGCTACAGCTTCAGTATCTGTCCTTCCAATGAGCACTCAGGGTTGATTTCCTTTAGGATGGACTGATTTGACCTCCTTGCAGTCCAGGGGACTCGTAAGAGTCTTCTCCAGCACCACAGTTCGAAAGCATCAATTCTTTGGCGCTCAGCCTTCCTTATAGTCCAGCTCTCACAGCCATACATTACTACTGGGAAGATAATTTATCTTTCAGAGAAGATAAAGGTTGCAAAAATGCAAGTTCCTCTACCCTAGCTGCACTTAGACTTCTCCAGGCTGTTTCTTCCTGCTCAGTCTTCATGCTCTGGTCTCTCTGACTCTGTCTTCCTCTCCCTCACTGGCTCTCTCTCCCTTTTTATCCACTCGTCCCACAAAACCAAAAGTAGTATTTCAGACCTTGTGAAATGAAACCTAACTCAGGAAAATGAAACTTAACCAGGGAAATGAAACTACTCTTCTCAAGGATTACCCCCTCCCAACAACAACAACAAAAACCCAGGCCTCTAGGTCTGACCTTTTTACTGGGCCTCTGTAGGCCTCAGACCTTCACAGATGCATTCAAGGCTGCTGGGAACAATGGGAAATCTCCAGTTATGAAGAGTTGAGAGTTGAGATTCACTTTGACACTGAAGCCTTGATGGCTATATTTGCAGCTGAGAAATGGGGCAGGGGAGGGCATAGGCCCAGGCCAAACTGGAGACTTCTGTCCTAGCAGCAGGACTCATCCCTGTTTTGTTTGATTCACTCATTCCTTGTCCTATAGGCCTTTCAGACATGCTGCTCCTTCCTCCTCCATGCTTGTGACATATGATAATCTGCACAATGACTGCCTTCATCTGTTACGGTTAATGTAAAGGAATAATCCAGAGGCAGACCCCTCTTGAATTATCCAGACAAGGAGTTGTTCTTCCCATCCTACCTCCCCTAGCATGCATGGCTGGAGGTGCTGGGAAGTTACTGTAGCTCAGAGCTGTGGTAACTCTCTGCTAAGTGTCCTATAGAATCACAAAGTTGGAAGGGGAAGGGCCCCAGCAGTGGCAGAGCATATGCCTTGCATGCAGAAGGTACGAGGTTCGATCCCTGACATCTCCAGGTAGGGCTGGAAAACAATCCTGCCTGAAACCCTGGAAAGCCATGGCTGCCAGCCAGTGAAAATGATACTGAGCTTGCTGGACCAAAGCCCAATCTACATGGAAATGCAATGAGAAGCACTTTCTGGTTTTATCTGGATTTTCATGAAATTGGCTTTGATCTGTCAGCGGCACAGGAAGCAAGAAAAGTGGAGCGGACACCACCTAAAAAAACACTTTCACGTCACACAAGAGTGCCTTAAACTGCCTTACTTTGGGGTTGGGTGGAGTCCCGCCAGCTGAAGTGAACGTCATCCACTGCAGAGATGCTGCTCAGTGAATGAGAGAGGCTTGTTCCCCGCCCTGCCCATGCTCCCACCACTGGCCGCCTCCTCCCCTCCCCCTTTGTGAATGAAACCGCTCAGTCAAGTGCAATGGACATGCATGACTTACTTGCAAGTAGGCATGTTTAGTGAATACCTCCCCTCACGTGCTCCCTCTCACAGGGGAAGTTGGGTGAATTAAAAGCACTTGGATTAAATTGCTGTGGACATGCAGGCGGGCAGGCAGACGCCACCCCATCCCTACCCCCACCCCCTGCACTCCTGCGCTTTGTTAAGCCAATAAGAGACACTGAGTTCCTTCCGCCCCTGTTCTCCTTTCCATGGTCAGTGAAGTGAAATGGACAAGAATGAGGGGAGGCTGGGGGTGATCGTTTTTTGAGCTCATATATGCACATGTTCGAACCATCACCTCTTGACAACAATAAAGCTCTGCACACCTGCACATCGCTGTCTTTTTAGCCCTCTGTTCTCCCCACCCACCCCCATGCAGCTTTGAATCGAGGGGGTTCCCCCCTCACTTGTGTGCAATGGAGGAGTTACTTCTGAGTAGACATGCAAACATCCTCCCTCCCGCCCCTCTCTCTCCCCCCGCTGGCAGTGGCACCCCTAAGCCCGGGTGATGTAATGGAAAGGTGTGCAACAACGTTCCTCCACAGAAGTCATATTGTGAATGGCTGAGCAGCGGACGTGTTAATAATAATAATAATAATAATAATAATGGTCCTGGTGGGATTAGGGGTCATTTGGAGGCCATCAGCTCTTAAAACCGATAAAGTTCTGAGTACCTGAGAATCAGGAAGGGGGGAGGGGAGGGCATTGCAGGAATGAGTGTAAAACTATGATGCTGCAATTCTGCATGGAGATTTTATTTTATTTTATTTTATTTTATTACAAAGGGAGCCGAAAAGCAACCTTCTGATTTGCTCAGAAGCCTCATTGAACAAAAAATGTGATTTACTTCTGAGTAGACATGGTTATCCATGCCAGCTCATTGTTCCTTGAGGCAAAAGGAGAAAGAAGAGAACCAGTCCATTCATATTTGAAGGTGTGCAGATAGGGAGAATCTGAAGGTTAACTCCTTCAGTTCCTTCCCTCTCCTGCTGTTTGAGGTTTGCTCTCCACCATTCCCACTCCCCATTCCCATGCTCAATGAATATTAAAACAGCAGGCAGAGGAATTCTCCCAACCCCTCTGCTCCTGTGCTCGGCGAAGTGCAATTTGAAGTTACTTCTGCGTAGAAATGACTCTGTTCTCCCCACACACCCCACCTGCCACTTTCCCTTCCACCAATCAGCACTGCTCCAGCAGCCCACAGCGAGGGCAGTTCAGCTCACACAAACCCTGAAAAGGGCTGTGAAAGCACTGCAATGGGATAACCCATCAGAAAAGCAGTTGCAGAAACACCAGCTTTTAGAGCTAGAAACAGCATGCTGGCTGCAGAGAAGGGCATCATCTGACTCTATCAACTTCGGGGCGCAGTCGAACTGGTGTAAAAGCTCCATGTAGATCCAGCCCCAAAGCCTGTCTTGGTGTGATGCTGCTTTCTATGTTCCGTAGGGATCTTAGAATCATAGAACAGCAGGGTTGGAAGGGGCCCACAAGGCCATCGAGTCCAACCTCTTGGAGGTCATGGCGCCGTGTGTTCAGAGTTGTGCATATTCTGGGTGAGAACCAACATTTTATATGGCATGAAAAAGTCGCCTCTCAACACGACACAAAATCAATGCTGAGAATGCCAAATGCTGCAGTAGCTCCCACGTATGTAAACAGAGCACTTCTGTGTGGGTTTATTTTGCCTAAGGCATTAAGAACAGAAGAGCAGCCTCGCTGGACCAGACAAATGGCCTCTCTTATCCAGAATCCTTTTGCTCAGCATGGATAGCCACATCTGCCTGGGAAGCCCACAGACAGGACATAAGGAGACAGCTCGCTCCTGCTGTTGTTCCCCAGCAACCCGTATTCAGAGGTACACTGCCTCTGAAGCTGGAGGCAATATATAGCCCTCATGACTATTAGCCATCGATAGCCTTCTCTTGCATGAACTTCTCTAAGCTCCGTCCAAATTGGTGGTCATCGCTACATCGTAGAGTAGGAAATGATATAGTTTAACTGTGAGCTGTACGAAGACACACTCCCTTCTCTCTGTCCTGGACCTCCCATAATTGAGCTTCATGGAATGCAGTGGAGGCTGGAGGTTCTGATGTCAGTGGGGCTGCAAATCCGCTCTGGGTTTCAGCCAAAATCAGTCAGAACACTAAAGGAGCTGTCCAGGGTGCTGGACCTATTTGGGGGCTAGGGGCCAGCACCTTGAATAGCTCCTTTAGAGTTCTGACCCAGAGCGGATTCACAGCCCCACTGACATCGGAGCCATCAGCCTCCACTGATGGAATGACCTTGGGAGGGGGCAGAGCAATTTGAGGAGAAGGCCCTACATAAGACTGTTCAGTCCAGAGTCTAATATTACCTAACTGCACCACTGTGCCCACTCAGTACACAGCAAAAAGAACAAGATGAGGCATTCCATGATTCTGCCAGGACACAGAAAAGGCACAGGATTTGAGAATCGGAACAGAATCCAGCTTCCTGAGAATCCCAGATTTTTTTAAAAAAAATGAAAAACTCAAGCTTCTAGCCCTTAAGACTGCAAAGATATGCTTGGAAGTATGGTTGCAATGCCTGATTAAATACTGCAAGTCCGTCGCCGAATAAGACTTCCAGTGCTTAGGGTTTGGGCTTCGGTGGTTTTGTCCCTCCCATCTCCAGCATGCACACAAAAACATGATAGTTACCACCCAGACAGCTCTGGCTATTGGGTGGTATTGAAATGTAATAAATAGTCATGCAAAATATCCCTCAGATACACAACTTATGCAAAATGAGATAAATTATGCAAATGTGCTCAATTTTCACAATGCCCACACTGTGCCGAATTCAGCTTTTCTTAGTCTGTGCCGTTCTTTTGCTCACCCTCCCATCACCCACAGCCCCCTCCACCTCCATGGCAGGTATTTCGCAAGTTAAAATGCCAGTCTTCAAACATCTGCAAGAACCCTTGAAGAGACAGGCAGAGATCAAACTGAACTGAGGTGCTATCTCTGAGTTCAAACATCTTTAGGACGTTTTGCAAAAACATATTCTTTTTCAGGTTTCCAGCTAGTTGAAGGTCTCTGATTATTTTCTCATGTGGGCACAAGAGTGCTGGCTGCATGTAAACAAAGGTCTTCAAATTTTCAAAAGGAATTCAAGCCACTTGTTGGGGAAACTAATTAAGTACCATACAAGCTGGATTCACGCTTGAGTGGTTGCAAATATATGGAGTGCACGGTGTGTGATCTTAGCAGAAGCGTCAGCTTTCTATCATTTTAATTTCCTCACTCTCGCCCATTCTCCCAGCCTGCCTGAGTCTGAGATTCAGTTGGTTGTGCTTTGTTTTTGTAGGGTTCTTTTTTTCCCTTTTTCAAAGTGGTATGAATTAGCATAAATTGAAATGTCAATATCAGGGAAAATAACATATAAAGAGGAAAACTGCTGCTGGGTACTGAAAAAGCAATGTCGCCTTTTCAATAGCTTGAGGGTTATTTATTTTTAACTAGGGAATGTGACACATCAGTGCGCTGTATGAATCTGCCACCCAAAACTTCTTTCTCCCTCCTCCTCCCTGCACCAATTTTACATAACATGATTCTGGCTGGATTGGACCAGTATTCCATCTACTCCAGCACCTGTTTCCAACAGCGCCTAGTCACGCCTCTTAGAAACTCACAAAGAGGGCCTACCTCTTTCTTTTCTTTTTTGCTCTCCCCCAAACCCTGGGTAGAGATACACTGCACCTGTATAGGCAAGCCCTACTTAGCTGCCATGGCTACTACCACGAGAGAGCTGATCTCCATGAATTTGTCCTGTCCTGTCCGAATTACGAACAGAGGCCACCAGGGTACATACAACAGATGCCCTGGAGTTGCTAGAGTTAAGCGAGCAGCAGGACTTTCGAGAGCTCCGAGCAAGCAACTTGCTGCAGTAAGGTCTGGAGCTCAACTGAGGCCTTTTATCCCTCTTGGGTTATGTTATGCCTTCCAGGCTCAGTCCCGTGGGTGAAGAGCAGTGAACCTTAAAGGGGTGGTCCTCTGGCCTGGAGCCTATCACTCTATCACCTCTCCATCAACACCCGCCTTTGTCTATTGTCTGCACTGGTGAGCAGGCAGCGGGGAACAGGAGGCTCTGGAGAACCCAGACAAGGCAGTGGGGGTCCCTGTTCAGGGGTCTTTGGCCCAAGAAGCTCCTTGCTGGCAAGCTCAGAGTTGGGGCTGAGGTCTGTGTCCAGCACATCCTTGGCCAGCACTGCCAGTTTTCCTGATCCATCTGGTTTATTTATTATTATTTATTTATTGCATTTATATCCTGCCTTTTTCCCTCTTGCAAGGAACCCAAGGCGGCTTGCGTTATCCTTCTCCTCTCCATTTTAGCCTCATGACAACAACCCTGTGAGGTAGGTTGGGCTGAGAGTCCGTGACTGGCCCAAAGTCACCCAGCGAGCTTCCATGACTGAGTGGGGACTAAAACCTGGATCTCCCGGCTCCCAGTCCAACACTCTTGCAACTACTCCACATCTGGTTCCTCCCTCCCTGAGCAGCAGGTAAGAACATAAGAAGCGCCCTGCTGGATCAGACCAAGGGTCCATCCAGTCCAGCATTCTGTTGATACAGAGGCCAACCGGTGCCCATGGGAAACCCACAAGCAGGACATGAGTGCAACAGCACCCTCCCGCCCAAGTTCCCCAGCAACTGGTGTCCAGAGGCACACTGATACTGGAGGTAGCACATAGCCGTCAGGGCTAGCGGCCATTGATAGCCTTTTCCTCCATGAATTTGTCCAATTCCTTTTTAAAGCCATCCAAGTTGGTGGCCCTCACTACATCTTGTGGAAGGTAGGGATACCTAACAGAAATTGCTCTGCACCCTCGCTAAACTACAATTCCCAGGGTTCTTTGTGGGAAGCCATGATGGATAAAACTGATAGTTTATCATGTAGATCCAGAGTAGAATGTATGAGCTTTGCCACCTAGGAATCTCTCGTCCTTCAGATTGCACCAGCAGGAACCCTACTTATGTAACACATACATGATTGTTCCTCAGAGGTCATTGCTTTTTTGTCAGCTCTGTGGAAAATCCAAGTCCTTGAGGCATCAGTAGAGGCATTATTGCTATTCTTCAATTACATTCCGATCTGATTCCAAGCCATTTTGAAGGAACTTGACTCTGCTTTAATGAGCAGATCGCTAAGCAAACAGGCCACTTAGGCCGCGTGGTACTTCTTTTCCCATGCAAGGTCTGTCGCCTGAAAGGATAATTTGAATTCTTTATCAGCAGAGCAAAAATGAATCGAAGAATAAAAAGGGGAGGCGGGTGGTTCTGATGAAGAGTTCACTCTTCTTGAATGCTACTTTCCTTCTGAGCTCCAGGTTAACTCTAACACAGCCTGCAATCCTGTATCCATTTACCTAGAAGCAAGCCCAGTTGAACTCAGTTTGACTTACTTCTGCATGAATGTGCATAGGATCACACCGACTGCTGAGAATAGTGGAGGCTGGTGGCTCCAATGTCGGGGGGTGAATCTGCTCCAGGTCTGTCAGAACGTTAAAGGGGCTATCCAAGCTGTGCAGCAAAGCACCTTGGAGAGCTCCTTTAGAGTTCTGACTGGTTCTGACTGAAACCCGGAGCAGATTCACCACCCCACTGACATTGAAGCCACCAGCCTCCACTGGGTGAGAATTAGATCAACAGTATGAGCTTGACTAAATTGCAATCCTATACATACTTTCCAGGGAGAATGTCCTACTGAGAAGTAGGATTTACTTCTGAGTAAACAGGCACAGAATCAGGCTGTGAGCCAGAGTCTCATCTCAGGCTCTAGTCTCGATTCAAACAGTAACAGCACAATCCAATATGTCTAACTCAGAACCACATCCCATTGAGATCAATGGGTTTTGCTCCTTGGTAAGTGAGTATAGGATTGCAGCCTCGGTCACTAGCTGCCCATGGCCAGCCTCCTCTCTCGACCTCACCCCCGTTTGCAATGGGGGAATAGTAATGCTACCTTACAGGGCTGGTATATGCATTAATAAGGTTGTGTATGAGAAGCCAGTACTGTGCAAAAAAATGAGGGTCATTCACACATTTTGGCTATTCTCAAGGGTGGGGTGAATGTCAAGGCTGGGGGTGCAATACTCACTGGGGTGCCTCCCAGCTCCTCACTGTTGATGTCCACCATTTTTAAATTCCCCACAAGGCCCTAGGACAACACTGTGTTGTAACTAGGTGGGCCATACACCCATTTTCCCCAGAATGCCCCTCTGCTATAGAGAGGAGATGGGGGGCACCAGTCAGTTTCGCATATACACCACTCAAAATTCACCCCAAAAATGTGAAAATGGGGAGGCAGTTTGGAGCCCCTTTCACTGCTCCCCCCCACACACACACACACACAATTCAGGCTGAACATTTAGCCTGTTGAACATTCAGCCTAGCCCCTCATTGTGATGTCTCAGGACAGCTAACATGTCCTGTTGTTTTCTATAATAATTAGTGTCCCGCCTTTTACGCTTTCATACGTGGCCCAGGCATTGTTGGGGAAAACACACTCTCTGAAATGAAAGTCTCTGTCACCTGCGCAGCTGGGCACTGAACCAAGCTTGAAAGGAGCCCTTCGGGATTTAGATTTGGGGGAAGACTAGGCTGAAGCTTTCTAGGAACTTGGTAGCTGCCACAGTAATGGAATTCCCTCCCTAATAAGGTTAGCCAAAACTTGAACCTGAGGTCCTTTTGGAAACTCCAAAAAACATTCTGCCTAGTTATTTCCCCCTATTCTCTTGAGTGTTCTAGTTTGCTTCATGCTCTCTTAACTAACCTTGTGTTCTAGCAATGACATCTAAGACACCTAGCAATGACATAAACTGCCTGCATGTGGCTGTTAGGAGTCAGAAAATATTGGGGGCCAAGCTGGGAGGGAGAATGGAGTCATGTAAGCCATGTTCAGTTTCTTAGATATTATTTCCAACTGCGATCAGCAAGATACCTCTGAGAAGTTCAGAAACAAATTCAACTGTATGGAATAACAGCCTTCTCTGAAGTGTGTGTACTATGTAGTCCCAGAATCTAGCATTCAGAGGTATACTACCTCTAAACATGGAGGTTCCATCTAGCTGACATGCTTAATCACCATAGTTCTGTCCTACAATATAATAAGTGAGTGTCCATAAAATGCATTAATATTAGCCCCAGTGCCAAGACTTCTGCCTCCATTTATGTGCCTTGTTTCAGGAAATGGCATTTGCAGATTTCTCGGGGACAATTTCATTTGATGAGTGACAGATTTACAGTTAAAAATTCTGCCAGTGAACACCCATTTTCACTCCAAATGAGGGCCAATTTTGAACTGTAATGAGAAAAAATAAATTATATTTGATAACACCCTTGGATCCCACCACTGAGAAATGCCAGTAATAAAGCTGTCGGAGAAAAAAGCAACGTCTCTCCCTACTCAAAATGTCTCCTTTCCACATTGAGGTTAAAGTGGGAGTGATTCCGTAAAGAAATATTACCGCCACAGGAAAGCACAAAGGCATTTGGTACAGTTTAATATTTAATATACTGTTGAAAATGTCTGACCTGTACTCCAAATGCTAAAAACACACACGCGCACATCAGCCAAATACGTACTGATGACACTTCTATGTACTCACTGTCTGTTGTCGTCGTCTAGATGTCTTGCCGTTTTACATTTTACAAGATTTGTTTTACAAGACTCTTCCTCTAAGGTTTAAAACTAACCAACATATTGTTAGGAAAAGAGCCTTTATTGGCTCCCCCCACTTTTCCAAGTGGTGGGAAGTTCCAGGCATGGCACCTCTGTGTTGAGCCTGTTACCTTGTGGTGAGGAGACTTACAGAGTATTTGTAATAGCTGCATATCTACAACTATAGAAACAGAACTTAGAGGAAGCAAACAGGCTCTCAAAGCAGACAGCACGACTGCCAATCCTGAAAGAGAGCCCCATGCTACAAGGTTACGTCACCTCTAGCCAACTGCTACTAAAGACTATGCCCAAACTGCAAAATGGGCTCTTTTTCTGCCACACAACACACACATACAGAGACAGTATGAAGCCCTAATCCTAGAGGTAGAGTGGCCATTTAGGAAAACGTCTTGCAAGCATTTGTTCCTGTTAAAGACTTATCAGCTGATCATCCCAAGCCATCAAGCTTCACAAAGGTTGCTCAACTCTTCCTTGACACACCAGGATAGTGTTTTCAATACAATATTCTGTGTGGTGGGGATTGCAGTGAATTGGAGCTGATCAACAACTTAATGGAGTGTTCTTAAGAATAGATGGGTAGCCGTAGGGCAGAGTGCACCATGCCATGGGTGAGCTGCTGTAGGCAGCTTTCAGAGATGAGCCAAGAGCTGGGAACCAGAACTCAGTCATGCCACCTTCAGTTCTCAGGGGGAAACTGCTGCCTTCTCCAACTGAAAAGGGAGACACATATAATGTGCAAGTCAGCCCTAAAGAAAAATGCCTCTTGAGTCTTCATTATGTAAATACACTCTAATTGTTTAATCATGTTAGCCTATTGGTTCATGGATTTTAAAGATGCTCTTTTGCTTATAGCAGTAATACCCACACCATACCACAGCAAAACTCGAATATTCTCCATCGCTTCTACTTTCTTCCCTCTCTCTGTCTCTCTGTGTCTGTCTGTGTGTGTGTGCGTGCGTGTGTGTGCGCTTGCGTGTGCTTATTTGGCCTTAGAGATAATCCTTGGAATTATAATAATAATTCCAAGGATTATCTCTAATAATAATAATAATAATAATATAATAAATAATCCTTGGAATCTTCCCAATTCTTTCTTCAATAATTCCTAATGTTTCTCAGTAGATCTCTCACTTGCTGGTGAAAAGAAATCGAAAACAGTCAGGCTGTGTGTGTGGCATATTTTGATCAATGCTCTTAGCATTCTGATGTGGAAATCTAGGTATTTATTTATTTATTCATTCATTCATTCATTCATTTCATTAATCGCCCATCTGGCTGGTCATCCAGCCACTCTGGGCGATGTACAACAATAGAACAGTTTAAAACAATAAAATTCTATATTAAAAACATATTTCTAAAAAATACCCTAACCCACCCCAAATGCCTGCCTGAACAACCACGTTTTTAATGCATGGTGGAAGCTCATTAAAGAGGGGGCATGGCAGAGTTCTCTAGGGAAGGAAGTCCAACAGAGCAGGGGCCACCACAGAGAAGGCCCTCTCCCTCATCCCCACCAGTCTAGCTGTCCTGGCTGATGGGACAGAGAGAAGGCCATCCGAGGCTGATCTTGTTGAGCGGCCTGTCTGGTGCTGCTGGAGGCGCTCCTTAAGATAGGCTGGGCCGGAACCATATAGGGTTTTAAAGGTCAAAGCCAACACCTTGAATTTGGCCCAGAAAACAACTGGTAACCAGTGCAACGCCTTCAGCACTGGAGTGATGTGATCTCGCTGGCGGCTGCCTTTAATCAGTTAATCTTTTTAACTGGTAAGCGAAGGAATCATTTCTCCATATAGACCCACAGGAGATTAACCAGTTAGGGAAGTGCCTTCCTTTGCATACTGCATTTTGACATTGAGCTGGCGACTGCTGACTGGTACTGCAGTTCTTGAGAGAAGGCAGATGTGGCAGAGGAGAGGCTGAGAGATGGAGGATCTAGGACCCCTGCCCAATTCCGATGGCACCGCAGGTCATTCTGATACTTGCGTTCACATACAAACCTCCAGAGAGAATCAGTAGCACATGGCTGATCATTAGGACTATCGACCTGTGGAGACTGGTCGCTCCGATATCAGTAGGACTATCAATCCGCTTCAGGTTTCAGTCAGAACCAGCCAGCACTCTAAAGGAGTTCTAAGGTCTTTAGAGTTCTGATTCTAAAAAATCCTCTAACTCCTTTAGAGCTCTGAGTGGTTCTGAATGAAACTCAGAGCAGATTCACCGCCCCACTGACATCGGAGCCACCAGCCTCCGCTGCTAATCCACAGTTGTCCAAAGACCAAATGCAACAGTTCTTTAAAAGCGTTGCACCATGAAATGCAATTCAGATTTGCCTGTCCTATGTAGACCCCCCTGCATAGACCGAATAACCTAATTGAAAAGATTCCAAATTAGTTCCTTCTGCATTCCAGTCAAGACATGTTGGATATGTAGGGTGAATAAAGAGGAAATGCATAGCTAGGTAGCAATAGGCATAGTGGGTTTACCCCTATCGTATGGTCTATTCTTGGGGGGGGCGCAGTGGCATGGTCCATGGAGGGTAGTCAACCCTCCACAGGCCAGACTAAGCCCCAGTGTGGGCCAGATTAGGCCCCATGGGCTGGAGTTTGCCCTCCCTTGTTCTTGAGTAGCCATCTCGGGGCCAGCCCAAGACATTTTGCTGGCTGAGGCGAAGAACAAGATGGCGCCCTCTCTTGTGTATACTGTTTCTTCACCACTGACAATGGAACAGCATCCTCCACTGCACCTGAAGGAGAAGGTTAGCTTAGGAGACACAGGACAGGCCACTTGGACCTCAGCTCTCTCCTCTAACACCTTGCTGCCGCCTCCCAGCACCTGAGGCAACCGCCTCACTCTGCCTAACGGTAGGGCCAGCCACCTAGATGCCTCTGGGAAGCCCACAAGCAGGACATGAAGAGCCCAGCACTCCCCTGCTGTTGTCCCCCACATGCATGTGTGCTCCAGCATCTGTATTCACAGGTATACTGCCTTTAAACCTGGAGGTTCCATTTATAATCATGGCTAACAACCATCAATTGACCTTTTAGATGGATTCATCTAATCCTTTGGAATCTGCTTGATCATACTAGTCAGGAAGTAGTACGTGCCTCCCCAATTCAAAGCCAGTCCCCACTCACCCCTCTCCATTTAGTGGGTGTATACACAGAACGAGATTCCTCTAAACTCCCATAACTCAAAGCCTTACTCAGTAATTGCCTAAACAGCCACTGTCGTGCCACACCAGAGGTGCTCAGTGTTGCTAACAAGCTGGGTGATAATGTTGCCACAGCTGCCAAGGCATTCTGAGCTGGAGAAATAAATGCCAGTTTGGCTTCCTCAGAAGGTAGAACAATCCACAGGGAAAACCTTGAACCCTTTCCAGACCTCCTCCCTTGACTCCTCCCCACAGGACAACGGCTCCCAATTCCTTATCACTTCCCACCCCTTCATCACTACATAAGAGCTTCCTTGCTGACTTGCACTGCGATTCCAACAGTGGGCAGCCAAAACACTGTGGAAACCTGATCGTAATGGCTGGTCCCTATTGCTTGTCCCTCAGCATCTGGTGATCAGAGATATGCTGCCTCTGAATGGGGATATTTCATTCACCATTGACAGGTTTATCCCCCCCTGAATTTGTTTCAAACTATAATATTCCTGCTCCATTTTTCTTACTCACTGATGCCCAGTCTACAATCCATCCTAGCTCCCCTTCCAGGTCATTATAACCCCTGCTCACACAGGGAAGGAATTAAGAGGAGCTGAGTTTTCCTTTCCCTCCCTTATCTTCCTTAAACCAGTGTCTACTGACTAATTAGAAAGCTTCAGCTTTCATCCAGAACTCCAGGACCCTCACATTCTCCCTAACTGACCCCCCCCCCAACACATACACACCTAATCCCTGTTACAATTTGGCTGGGCCTGTAAAATTTCATGCTACCCCTCAGTCCGATGGTCCAACTCTGGTAGCCAAAATATTTCTAATCCAGCAATGATGCACCCTTTCCTTGTACTCCCACAGCTTGCGGCCGATGCAAAGTCCTCTTTCTCCTCTCCTAAGTCACAGAAAGGGACTCTTTCTCATACAAAGGGCCATCCTGCATGAGGAGATGAAGACTTTATCTGGCTTATCCACTCAGCTGCCATGTAATTGCCTTGCAAAATGGATTGCCTGCCTCCACATCAGCCTGCCCAAACATGAAGATCTTCCTTTGGATCCTTCTTCTGGGTGCCCTTGCCATCTGATGTGAGGCAAGTGATGACATGAGAGAGAGCCTTCTCGGTGGTGGCTCCTTAGCTTTGCAGTGCCCTCCCTAGGCACCTGTCATCATTTTGGCACCAGGCAAACGCCCTTTGTTTATTTCCTGTGTCTTGGGTCATTTTAAGGTTCTTCTGTTTTTTATGGGTTGTATGGTAGGAGCTGTTTAAAGTGGAACGGGCTGCCTATCTTTCACTGGAGATATTTCAACAGAGGCCGCATGGCCATCTGTCAGGGAGGTAGCAGTTGCATCCTGCATGGACCAGGGGGTTGGACTAGATGACCTGTAAGGTCCTTTCCAACTCTGAAATTCTATGATTCTATATCATTTTAATTATACTATAAGCCACCCCAGTAAAATATTTCAAAGAGCAGGATATAAGTTGTATAATAAATACTATGGGGTTGCTTCTTCCATCTGTTCTTTAATGAAGTAATTATTTGAGGCAACCCAAAAACGCAGAGAGATGGTGGAACTGCTGACCGTCAAAGAAGGCTGCCCGTTACCAGTCTGCAGGGATCGCTGCTCTGGGTTAGCTTCCTTCCAATCAGGAGGTGCGCACACCTCGAAGACTTCCTGTCAAGTGTCAGCAGGGGGCTGCTCGTGGTTATCAGGGGCCACGTCAAGAGCATGGCCTAAATAGGCAAAGTCAAGGACTGAGTTCTAGAGAAGCTCAGGCACCAGGCACATCAGTCTTCTGCTGCTCCCCATGGCAAGAAGCTGCTCTGAGTGATGGGCCAGTCCTGAGGCAAAGGCTTTATAGGCCTGGGTGAACTGGGATTGGCCTGGGAGTTCCAGTTAATAGGAAGTAGCAGGACTGGGAAAGGCCCCTGTAAGAGATTCTGGAAAGCCACCACCAGGTTGGAGTGGCTCAAGGGTGTTGCACCTCTTCCAGCCTGTGGGCCAAATTAGATTTTGCAAAAGCTCTCAGGGGGGGCCCATTCCAGTGGTGCACAAGGCCCAAGGCAAAAGGGACAGGAACAAAAAAAAGACCCCCAAACCCCAGCAAATTTTAGTTTAAAGCTCATACTGCCAGTAACTGAGCCTTCGGTGAGGCATTGCGACCTTTTAGGATGCGAGGAAAAATCGACACAAAAGCTGGGAAACCACCCAATGATCGGTGGTTGAAAAAGGGAGGTGTGGCCAGGGTAAGGGGCGTGGCCTTCTGGGGAAACCCAGAGAGCTGGGTTGAGACCCCAGGTGGGCCAGATTTGGCCAGGAGCCTGAGGTTGAGGACCCTGGGCTAGCCGGGACCAACAGTCTGATGCATCGCCAGGCCCCTTCGTAGCTTTTCCTTGTCCAGTATTAAAATTCAGTTTCTCAATGGACATGGAGTGGAAGATACCAAAGGTGAGCGATATAGAGTGAAAGGCCGTTATTTTTTGTCTTCTGCAGTGGTACAGTTTCTTGGTCGTTTTGCCACCGAAGTGTACTGCTGAGACATCGCATAATGTTGATCGTAGTCTTCAGATCAGCAAGAGTGATCGGAAACACTGAAAGGCTGAACTGTCTTTACCTGGGCTGAAGGGAGGACATCTAAGCCAGGTCACAACTGAAGTTGGAGGGGCGGGGGAGTAAAGGTTCCTGCATCTGAAAAGAGTTTAACCTTCCAGTTCCCTGAAACATATAGCCATCCCCTTCTGTTTACGGGAAGATTTAGTTCTCTTCCCATTCCCCCACTTGGCTCCTCCATAATGTCATTACGCCTCCTTAATACACCTGCATTAGCAACAATTTACTGCCGGCAGCTGCTAATAGAAATCCCAGCTGAGGATTCCATCACATGGGCCTGGGGCCCAGGTGTTAATCACCCTGCCATTTGGGCAGGCGTCCGCCTTGGTAATCAGGAAACAATGGGTCCCCAAGGAGCCCTGCGGGAGACAATGAGTCATGTAACATCAGCATTAAAGTCAAACTGTCCTGCTGGCTCAGGGATTCTGGATATGAGAACAGCCATTCACTGGGTAGTGCTGACGGAAAGGCTGTTGGCATCAGAAAGATAGTCGAGGGATCAGTGTCCCCATTGCAGTATTTAAGGGCAAAGAGGCCCCAAGGCGAGGCTCCCAATTTGGGTTTAGCCATGCCAGAACATGGTACCATTGGGCAGCTATCAGGAACATTTTGTTGTTGTTGTTCAGTTGTTCAGTCGTGTCCGACTCTTCGTGACCCCATGGACCATAGCACGCCAGGCCTTCCTGTCCTGCCCTCTCTCCCGGAGCGTGCTCAAGTTCATATTCATTGCATCCATGATGCTATCTAGCCATCTCATCCTCTGCCGTCCCCTTCTCCTTTTGCCTTCAGTCTTTCCCAGCATCAGGGTCTTTTCCAGGGAGTTTTCTCTTCGCATTAGGTGGCCAAAATATTGGAGCTTCAGCTTCATTATCTGTCCTTCCAATGAGCAGTCAGGGTTGATTTCCTTTAGGATGGACTGATTTGACCTCCTTGCAGTCCAGGGGACTCGTAAGAGTCTTCTCCAGCACCACAGTTCGAAAGCATCAATTCTTCGGCGCTCAGCCTTCCTTATAGTCCAGCTCTCACAGCCATACATTACTACTGGGAAAACCATAGCTTTGATTAGATGGACCTTTGTCGGCAAGGTGATGTCTCTGCTTCTTACTATGCTGTCTAGGTTGGCCATAGCTTTCCTCCCAAGGAGCAAGCGTAGGGGTGAACGAAAGTCACTTACCTTTTCTCGCAGCTTTTTCGCGGTGGGGGGGAGCGCTTCGCTGCTCCCCCCGCGAAGTTCAGGCCGGGGGGGGAGGCTTCCCGCCTCGCCCGGCCGAAATTCAGGCCGGGGGGGGAGGCTTCCCGCCTCGCCCAGCCGAAATTCAGGCCGGGGAGGAGGCTTCCCCCCTCGCCCGGCAGCGAACACGGAAGTAAAAAAAAAAAAAAACAACGTCCCCTGAACGCAAAGAGCGTTGCCCTTATTTTCGCCGTAGTCTATGTAAACATTGACGTAGACTACAGCCACCAAATAAGGAAGGGGAATGGCGACTCCCTATGGGGCCGCCATTATCCGTACACACTTTTTTTTTTTTTTTTTTAAAGTCACCCGTGATAGGCTATGTGACGATTCACGTAGCCTATCACGGCTGACTTTGCAAATCTTGCCGTGATAGGCTACGTGAATCGTCACGTAGCCTATCAGGGGACTTTTTTTTTTTTTCTTTCATTGCAATGGCGGGGGCGGCAGCCAGTCGAAAGACCGGCTGCCGCTCCCGCCCCGCTCGAACACCGGACGAACCGCCAGCCGGACCCGCTGCCGGGAGGGACATTCAGGGAAGGTAAGTCCCGTCCCGGGGGGGGGGGGCGGGGGGGCGGAGGAATTCTCCCCGAAACTTGTTCGGGGGGCCGAACATGTTGGCGCTCGGCCCCCCGAAGTTTCGGGGAGAAATTCTCCGCCATCCCTAAGCAAGCGTCTTTTAATTTCATGGCTACAATCACCGTCTGCGGTGATCTTGGAGCCCAAGAAAGTAAAATCTGTCACTGCTTCCATTTCTTCCCCTTCTATATGCCAGGAAGTGATGGGGCCAGATGCCATGATCTTACTTTTTTTAATGTTGAGTTTCAAACCAGCTTTTGCACTCTCCTCTTTCACCCTCAACAAGAGGCTCTTGAGATCCTCTTCGCTTTCTGCCATTAGGGTGGTATCGTCTGCATATCTGAGGTTGTTGATAATTCTCCCAGCAATCTTAATTCCGACCTCTGATTCATCCAACCCGGCATTTCTCATGATGTACTCTGCATATAAGTTAAATAAGCAGGGTGACAATATGCAGCCTTGTCGTACTCCTTTCCCAATTTTGAACCAATCGGTTGTTCCATGTCTGGTTCTGACTGTTGCTTCTTGACCCTCGTACAGGTTTCTCAGGAGACAGGTAAGGTGGTCTGGTACTCCCATCACTTTCAGAATTTGCCACAGTTTGTTGTGATCCACACAATCAAAGGCTTTAGCGTTCTTTACAGCATCGGATTTTCTTTTCACCACCAGACACATCCACAGCTGAGTGTCCTTTCGGGTTCGGCCCAGCTGCTTCACTCTTTCTGGCGCTACTTGGAAATACCCTCTGCTCTTCCCCAGTAGCATATTGGACACCTTCCGACCTGAGGGGCTCATCTTCCGGCATCATATCTTTTAGCCTTGTGATACGTTCCATGGGGTTTTCTTGGCAAGAATACTGGAGTGGGTTGCCATTTCCTTCTCCAGTGGATCACATTTTGTCAGAACTCTCTGCCATGACCTGTCCGTCTTGGGTGGCCCTGCACGGCATAGCTTATGGCTTCACTGAGTTACGCAAGCCCCTTCGCCACAACAAGGCAGTGATCCATGAAGGGGATCAGGAACATACATGAACATAAAAACATAAGAACAACCATGCTGGATCAGACCAAGGGTCCATCTCGTCCAGCATTCTGTTCACACAGTGGCCAACCAGCTGTCACCAGGAACCCACAAGCAGAACATGAGCACAACAGCACCCTCCCACCCATGTTCCCCAGCAACTGGTGTACATTGGCTCACTGCCTCTGGTACTGGAGGCAGCATATAGCCATTAAGACTAATAGCCATTGATTGCCTTCTCCTCCAGGAATGTATCTAACCCCCTTTTAAATCCATCCAAATTGGTGGCCATCACTACATCCTGTAGTAGCAAATTCCATAGTTTAACTCTGGGCCATGTGAAGTAGTACTTCCTTTTATCTGTCCTGAATCTCCCACCAATCAGCTTCATAGGATGACACAGCTTCATAGGATGAAGCTGTGTCTAGACTCCAGACCACTGGTCCATCAAGACCAGCCTTCCGCAACCTGGTGCCCTCCAGAGGCGTTGGACCACAACTCCCAGATGGCTGGAGGATGCTGGGAGCTGTAGTCCTACACATCTGAAGGGCACCAGGTTGGAGAACACTTATCTAGGCCAGTATTGTCTACTGGCCTATCAGTGAGCAGCAGATCTCCATGGTGTTGGGCAGAAGGAGGTCTTTCCCATCAGCTACTAGTTGACCATTCAGTTGGAGATGGGACCTTCTGCATGCCATGCATCTTCTCTGCCAGTGAGCTATTGGCCCTGTAGGAATATTTCAAGGGTCTCCAAGCCCAATCCTTGAGTAGAGCCCACCATGCTCTATAATCCATCCCACTCCACCATCTCTACCAGTAAATCACAAATGTTAACTATGGGCTGTATGAAAAAAATAGTCTTTCGGTCAGGGGGGTGAGGATGGGGGGTCTGTCCAGAATCTATTACCATTTCACTATTTATGACACCACATTCTAGTATCATGAGAATGGGGGCAGGCAGGAGGAATATTTCCCTGTCTCTAGAGTGTACAGGTCTGTAAAGGAAATTCCTCAGAAGACCTTTGTACATCAAGGAGATAGTGTGACATGCTACAGCTGCTCCTTTTATGCCTGAAAATCCTGTGAGACCTTAAAAACCAGGTCTCTTAGCCTTCTTTAAGAGCCTTCTAGCTTCTTGGCCTAACTCCTTGTTCTTCAAACAAGTTAGGATGGTATGGCCTGGGAAGGCGGAGGGGATCTCTTTGGCTGCAGCCCACCTGCTTATTTAGCTTATCTTTGGGGTAAGATGAAAAAATGCCTGAACATCATGAGACCATCACAACAGCTGTGATTGATTAGGGAGCTGTGAAAAGCAGCACGTAGGTACGGGAGATTTGAGTATGTAACGGTGCAATCCTATGCATGTTTAGGCGGAAAAAGTCCTACAACTCCCAGCATTCCCCAGGCAGCACAGATTGTGCCCTAAGTCACTTCAGGGCATCGCTCAGTAGAGATTCCGCACAGGCCGGGACCTCAGAGGTGCTGTGTGTTGGCTGACTCGCTTCTCTCCACTGTTGCTATCTGGGGCTCCCGACAGCAGAACAGAGGATAAAATACTTTGCTTAGTTTTGCTTTGTATCATCATATGCTTAACCATAATGATCTGCCTGCTATAGTTAATAAAGCTTTTTGACTCTCACTCATTTGTGTAGTCCTTGCTCTGAATCCAAGAAAGGACCTCTCTGCCTTTGGCAAAACAAGGGTGCACCACCTTTTTGGCCCCAATGGCTGTGCAGAGCAGTGCCAGGGGACCGCGCATAGAATCACAGAACAGTAGGGCTGGAAGGGGCCTACAAGGCCATCGAGTCCAACCCCCTGCTCAGTGCAGGAATCCAAGTCACAGCATCCCTGACAGATGGCTGTCCAGCCTCATCTTGAATGCCTCCAGTGTGGAAGAGCCCACCACCTCCCCAGGTAATTTGTTCCAATGTCGTATTGCTCTGACAGTCAGGAATTTTTTCCTGATGTTCAGCCGGAATCTGGCTTCCTGTCACTTGAGCCCATTATTCCGTGTCCTGCACTCTGGGATGATCAAGAAGAGATCCTGGCCTTCTTCTCTGTGACAACCTTTCAAGGACATGAAGAGCGCTATCCTCTCTCCCCTCAGTCTTCTCTTCTCAAGGCTAAACATGCCCAGTTCTTTCAGTCTCTCTCCATAGGACTTTGTTTCCAGTCCCCTGATCATCTTTGTTGCCCTCCTCTGAACCCTCTCCAGCTTGTCTGCATCCTTCTTAAAATGTGGTGCCCAGAACTGGACACAGTACTCCAGATGAGGCCTAACCAGTGCTGAGTAGAGGGGGACTAGTACTTCCCGGGATTTGGATGCTATACTTCTATTAATGCAGCCCGAAAGAGCATTTGCCTTTTTTGTAGCCACATCACATTGTTGGCTCATATTCAGGTTGTGATCAACAACAATCCCAAGACCCTTTGCGCTTGTAGTATTGTTGAGCCACGTATCCCCCATCTTGTGTGCACATTATTGCATACGCGCTCAGAAGTGTGTACTCACATGTGCGCATGCACACAAACATGCACCCAAGCCTGGAGATTGCCATTATCTTTAGGGGAGGTTTTGACTAAGGGTACTTGGAGATGGAGGACTGCCCATTATATGGGCTTCTGGATTGCTGTCATAATGGCCAGGAAGTCAATGGGATCTTCCAGAAAAATTAATTCCACGTAGGTTACCTCTCACATTAATTTCACCTCTTAATAGGAGAAAGTTGCCACATGTGGGTTGATTTCTGTGTCTTTGATTTTTTAAAATGCTTTTACTATTTTACCTCAGCCAAGCAAGTCCAACATACTTTAGGGAGCGCCTCCTCCCCAGTCCGCCACCTCAGGTCCTCCGAGGGCTCTCTGCTGTGGCTGCCTAATGTGAGACTGGCAGCCACACGCAAGATGGCCTTTTCCTTGGCCGCCCCTCAGCTGTGGGATGACCTGCCGGTTGAAGTGCGCCTGCTGACCTCTTTGAAAGTTTTTAAGCAAGAATTGCAGACTCTATTATTCCGGCAGGCCCTCCCTTTTGAGAACTCTCGTTCCTTTTCCTGACGCTTGTATGCTGTTTTTAAGCTGTGTTGTTTTATTGTTGGATTTTTATTTTTTGTTAAATTGTTTTTAGTTCAAAATGGTTTGTAGTGATATGTTGTTTGTGTATAGTGTCCGGGTGCTTTTACGTAAATGGCATTTAAACTTTGTATATCGTATTTTAAGGGTTTAATTTTTGTAAACCACCCAGGGAGCTTCAGCTATGGGGTGGTATATAAATGTAATTAATAATTAATAAATAAATACATGCATGTTCCTCTCATACTGCGCGGGATCACTATCACTGCCGAGTCAGTGCGGTGTAGTGGTTAGAGCATTGGACTAGGACTGGGGAGGCCTGGGTTCTAGTCCCCACTCGGCCATGAAGCTCTCTGGTTGACTTTGGACCAGTCACTGATGCATAGCCTAACCTACCTCACAGGGTTGTGAAGACAGAATGGAGAGGAGGAGGATCATTGCACAGCCTGGGCTCCTTGGAGGAGAGGCAGGATATAAATGAGATAGATTAGATAGATAGATAGATAGATAGATAGATAGATAGATAGATAGATAGATAGATAGATAGATAGACAGACAGACAGACAGACAGACAGACAGACAGACAGACAGACAATCATCAATAGGATAAAACTAACCTGCTTCAAGACGGCCTCCCTAACTGTAAGCCAGCACTTGAGCTGTACATCCTGAAGCTGAGTTTACACAGCCATTCTCCCCGGGCCAAGGTGCCCCCACATGGGAGCGGTTAGTTTGTGGGAAGAAACTCCAAGCCTGTTTTTGTGTGGCCAAGGCCCTTTTGATAGGAGCAATCGGAGCCCCAGGGCACAAATTAAAGAACGATTGAATATCGCATTGTGCAATTACCAACAAGGTTCTTATCGACTGCCTTTTGTTTGCTCTGAATCATTAATGCCATTCTCCTTCCGGAGTCGCTTTATTGACGGGAAGCAAAGTCGGCCTCACTTGTGAGCTGTGGGGGCAGGAGCCCATAATAAGCAAGGCAAATTAATTAAATATATGGTTTCCTACATTTATGCTGTCATATATGCTTTCCTACCTACATTGAACGTGTAGGAGAGGCGGAGGAGACCTGGCGGGAAGGCCCGGGCTGTAAAAATAGCCATATTGTCTGTGAGTTTCATTCCTCAGCCCTCCCACCCCCATTGGGCCTGAGGTGAAGCACAGCTGCGCCTAATTTAGCAACTCCGTTCACATTGGCTCCCGCCTCCCAGCAGGCCCTGCAAAATGGAGCAAGAAGAAGCTCCGAATAAGCTGATTGCCCGTTTGTCTCCAGAGTGCCCTGACCTATGTACAAAATGCGTTGGTTATGGTTGCCTCCAACCAACCATCACTGGCAGTGCTTCTGGACCAGGGCCTGGCCCTACCGTTAGACAAAGTGAGACCGCTGCTTCAGGTGGCAGATGTCAGAGAACTGGCAGTAATAGTGAAAGGGTGGAGGACAGTGCTGCACCCCCTAAGCCAGCCTGCTGCTCTCAAGTGCAGTGGCGGAAATCACTGTCCCTTTACCGGGGGACCACCTTGTCCTTTGCCTCAGGCAGAAAAATGGCTTGGGCAAACCCTGCTCTGAACCCAGCACCACTCCTAGACGCCCAGGCATCAGCAGGATGCACCAAGTGCATTTCTTTCTGGCAAAATCAGACCTGGCCACAGTCATTCATGCTGTTAGAAACTCGTTTGTCCAACCATGACCTGGAAAATAACTTCGTGACACACGTTCAAGCAGCACTCTATGTTTATTAAGCACGTTTGCAAAGGTGGGTGTCCTAGCTGAGTAGGCACACCTGACAATCAAAGCACACCGTTTTTATTCTTTTTCCCCGGCCGCTGAGTCCCTCCCTTGTTTCCCCATTGGCTAGGTACTCCAAGGTTCACAACTTTCCGATCCGCCTATTCACATTATCTCCTTGACATGTTCCCCCTCCCTTTACATACATCGCATGTACATTATAATGACCTTATTAGCTATGCAGGGTGTGTAACATAATATTCATGAGCTCTTTAAGCACGCGCAGTTCTATAATAACCATGTGTCCTAACTCTGGGGGTTTTTTATCTAATTTTCTAATGTGGTTTCTACTTTGCTTAGCTAACCACACTTCTAACTTCATTTTAAGTTTCTTACTACAAAGTACCTTAGACACGTTTCCACATCCTGTCTCAGCTCAGTTACTGCTCAAAAGCATTTGCAACTTATTTAATGCAAAAGCAACATTTGAACACTTTCCTACAACCCCCCCCCTTTTTCTTCTACCCCATTTTGTTGCTTTTTGCACATTTAACTCAATGAAGCTTCAAATCTTGCTATGACGCTTTCACCCTCCCCCCTGGGGGGGGTTGTTTGTTTTCAGAATTAACTTCATTCATTAGCATCGTATTGTCACTGTATGGTGGAGGTTCTAAGGGCATCTGCTTTGAAATCGCCGTCTCTATTAATCTCTGTGCTAAACCTCTTATGCAGGGAATGATGCAACACCCCAGAGCAGTGAGTTCTCCTGCCACTATGACTACCCCAAATTTTCTGCCATCTCTTCAGCTAGGGTTGTGAGTCCTTGAAGAGCCTTGGAGATTGTACCGTCTGGGGCAGTGTTATTAGGGATGAAGGTGCAGCATTTACCTCCTAACATACACACACACCACCTTTCTCTGCTAATGTCATATCTAGGACCATCCGATTTTCCCAAGCCATTCTGCTAGTGGCTTCTGTTTGGCAATTCCTTTGACTGCATCTCTGGTATAGTTATAGATCTCTGTTGGTTATAATATATGTAATTAATCCAATCTACGTTCTTATTTATTGTGGCCCACCAAAAGAGAAATGACTCAAACCCTGCTGCTACCTGGTTCCTTGCTTTAAATTCGTCTGGAACTCCTCTAGGGACTCTTATTGAATCTATATACATTCTTTCATCAAAGGAGACCCCAAGTGACCTGTTTTGTCGACTCTGCTTCTTTGGGGTAGTTATCTTTCTTTTTTAAATGCCAAGGTGAATGGTATAGCCAATTGAACAACTGCACAAGTGCCTCCCCAATTTCTAGGTACAGTGGGTCTTAGGATCTTACCTCTGCAATACCACCATAAATCTGCTCTAGGGATGTTCAGCGAGGTATAATTGTCTCCCATCTCATCCGTTACATTTAACACCATTGTACAGGTTTTCAATTCTCCCAGCTCTTTGGCACCATTTCCTCCCTGTCATGAGAGACAATCAGTATGTTTTCCTATAGCAGCGAAGAACACCGGGGGTACCTGTATATCTTCATTCTTTAATGGTGGGAACAGAAGAGACAGGGACTTGCAGGTCTTGTTACCCCATGCTGTGGTATCTTGGTATAATGCCAACATGCATTGCACTCCAGAGGCATCTTTCTCCCATCCAACAGGAAAAGGGACAACCTGGGCTACTGGTCGCCCAGAGGCACACGCATAGCAATTGCTTTTATTTAAACTTTAACAGTATATTTCATCCATTCTAGCCAGGCATTTGTGTCTCCATATCCTGTTTCTATTTCGAAAGTCTGCCTAAGGTCCTGAACATCTATAATCTCTACTACCTTTGGATCATTATGTGGTTTGAAGGGTTTCACTTCAGGCATCACAGTGGGCTTTTCTGGAGTTTAATCATTCTCCGCCTGTTTTTCTTGCAATTTGTACCCCTCGGTTACTCTATTCCCAATTTTTTTTTTTCAGGAAATACCAGGGATGCCACTCCTGTCTCCACACTCGATGGCCCTGTAAGACTCAGAACCATACCAGTTCTCCAGTCCCCCCTAACTTTGGGAGTGCTATATCTCCTTTTTCTACCCTCAAATCCCAATAGGAGCACAGGGGTCCCTCCCAGACCACAGATGAGCCTGGACCTGTAGTCCAGCTGTTGACCAGAGGGTGGACTAACCTGCAAAATCGCTCTTCTGGGGTCCAGGAAGGATTGTCCTCCAGCCCAGCATCCCACCCCGGAATGAATGCAGCAATGTTATTTCACTTAAGTTCTTTTCAAAACCAATTTAGTGGGACAGTCTGTTTGGGTTACTGCCCGGGAGTCACCCTTCTGGGGTTCTCTGACAGGTCCTTTCACACGGGTGTGGTGGGTCCAACCCTTCTCAGCAGTTCAAACAGCAGTTTCTGTTGTCAACAGCACTTGGAAGGGTCCTTCCTAACTTGGTTGAAGTTTGGCTTCTTTCCACGATTTTATCAACACCCACTCTCCCGCATGGATATTATGGACCACGAACTCCAGGGGCGGTGTTTGTGCCATCAATCCCTTTTCTCTGAGGAGAGATAGAGAAGACGACAGCCCAAGTATATATTCCTATATCTTTCCGCGGGGCCGTCCGTATTCTCAAAAATGCTGTGGGTAAACACCTAGTCCATGGCAGCCTGGTTTCTAGAATTAATTTACTTAATGTACTTTTCAAGGTTTTATTCGTTCTCTCAACGCTTCCTGAAGATGGAGGATGCCATGGAGTATGGTACTACCACGCAATACCCAGTCCTCTCATTATTCCCTGTAACACCTTGGAAGTGAAATGACTTCCCTGATCAGAATCTATGTACTCTACAATTCTATATCTGGGCACAATGTGTTCCAGGAATACTCTACTTACTCCTACAGCCGTGGCAGATGACATTGGGGATGCCTCTATCCAGTGTGTCAAATGGTCTACCAAAATCAAAATATACTTTAATAAATCCACCAGAGGGAGTTCTGTAAAGTCAACTTGAATACTTGGAAGGGACGCAAACTTGGCCTACGCCCTCCTTGGGGCTATTTTCTAAATAAAAAGGTAAAGGTAAAGGTGTCCCCAACCAGTCGTGTCCGACTCTAGGGTGCGGTGCTCATCCCCGTTTCTAAGCCGAAGAGCCAGCGCTGTCCGAAGACGCTTCCGTGGTCATGTGGCCGGCATGACTGAACACTGAGGTGCATGGAACGCTGTTACCTTTCCCGCCGAGGCGGTACCTATTTATCTACTTGCAATTTCTTGCTTTCGAACTGCTAGGTTGGCAGGAGCTGGGACTGAAGACGGGAGCTCACTCCGTCACGTGGCACTCGGGTCTCGAACTGCTGACCTGCCGACCTTCCGGTCTGCAGTTCAGCGTCTTAACCACTAAGCCACCGCGGCCCTATATTTTCTAAATACCTTCTTATTAATCTTTTTACAAATTAGACATCTTTCACACATTTGTTTGGCCGCTGTGTACATTCCTACACACCCATATTTTCTAAGCACTAGATCACACATTGCTTGAACACCCCAATGACTTCTCTGATGTAAAATAGCCATAATTTCCCTCATAATTGGTTTGTTGACCATCTCTTTGCACTTCCCTTCTTCTACCTCCACTGCTCCTAATTCTTGTAGTTTTAACATTTCCTTCTCTGTCTATACTGGTTCCTCCGGTATTTGTGGCAACCTGGGGGTTATGGTGCACATCTTGGCAATTTCTTCTCCTTTTGCAGCTTCTCGTGCTGCCTTATCTGCCAGGGCTTCCCCATGCTTCAAACGATGTACCATTCTGGTGTCCATCCACGTGGACTACAGCTATTTCTCTAGGTAAGAGTAAGCTTTTCAACACCTGTTGAATGAGTTCACTATGTACTAATTCCTTTCCTCTACTGTTTATTAACCCTCTTTTATGCCATATTTTCCCAAATGTGTGAACCACCCCATACGCATTGTTCCATCCTGTTTCTTTAGCAGCTGGAGGGCCTGATTTAAAGCATATAGTTCACACGTCTGGGCTGACCAATTATTAGGTAGTCTTCCTGACTCTACTTTCTCTGTGGTGATGCCATCCTTTTGAATAAGTAGATCCCATCTTTTTCTCCACAACCTGATCTACTGTATTGACCATCATCTTGACAGTTTGTTTTTGCTTCTCATCCTCTCTCTTAACATAAACCTTCTGTGCCTCTCTCAACAATTATTCTATGGTTTTATCACTCCAGTTTTCTAACTTTTCTAGCTTCTTTTTAATATCTGGCCATGATTTTGTTACAAAATTAACCTTCAGTAGTGACTGACTTACTGGATCTTTAATATTCATGCCAGAATACTTTCTCATCCGATCCTTTAGTCATTGGAGGAAATCAGATGGTGGTTCCTCCTTGCCTTGCTGAATTTCAAAGGCTTTGATCAAGTTCTGGGACCTGGGTACTGCGAGTTTGATTCCATCGATTATCAACACCCTAAGGTCTTGCATATTAATCCGGTGTTGGTCTTCTTGGTGGTTTCAGCCCAGATCTCGGTTAGGATATTTTTGATCAGCCGGGACTGCTCCCTGCCCATGGGGATGTTCTTTTTCCCATTCAGCCATTGCTGTCCTCCTAACCATGGCCCTTTCTTCTCCCAAGAACAGGATGGCTAGAATAGACATTAATTCTCCCCATGTATATATATTAGGTCCCAGAAATTGATCAACTTGCTCCCCCAATCCTACGGGGTCTTCCATTAAAGACTTCATCTCCTTCTTAAAGTTTCGTATTTCTGAACTATTGAGTGGGGCATTTACAAATCCCACTTGTCCCTGTCTTATTGGGACTTCCCGTAAGGGGTACACCTTTGCTCCCTCAAGTGTCATATTTGGTGAGGGATATTCTTGGTTTACCACAGAATCACTGTCAGTTCCTTTTGGTGAGCTACTGACCTTTCTTCGGGCCCCCTGACGGATAGGGAAATTCACTAAATCTCTCTTTAGTTGGGCTAATTCTCTTCCCAATCCCCCATACATTTCACTGGGCCTTGATGATGTCGTTGTCTGGGTCCCCTGTCCCCTTTCCCTGTCTTCTTCTTCCTCCACCAAAGGAGGAATATTTGGCTCTTGTGCCATAGGAACATAAGGGGGTGAGAGGTGGGACAGGGGATCCCAGGACTCTGGGTTATTCTCAAGGGGATTTTCTTCCTTCCTACTTTTCCCTGTCTTCTGGGGACACAGTGTCACTACTTCAGTCCCCATCCAACGTCTAGCATAATCGGACTCCTCTTGTGAAAATGGTAATTTAAAGTCTGACACAACCATGCTTCTTCCGCTCCAAATTTGGGCCAGAAAATAGCAGGTGGTTTGATACTTTCCCAAGTCCAAACAAAACAACAAAATTTAATCATCTTTTTCTTGTCCTTTGTTCTGGTACATGGAATGTAGGGATGTACGAAAGTCACTTACCTGGTCTCGCAGCTTGCTTCGCGGTGGGGGGGAGGCGCTATTTGCGTTGCCCTTATTTTCGCCGTAGTCTACGTAAATCTTTACGTAGACTACAGCGACCAAATAAGGAACGTGAATAGCGGCTCCCTATGGGGGCCGCCATTAGCGTACGCGCTTTATTTATTTTTTTAAGTCACCCATGATAGGCTACGTGACGATTAACGTAGCCTATCACAGCTGACTTTGCAAATCTAGCCGTGATAGGCTACGTTAATCGTTACGTAGCCTATCACAGGGGCGTTTTTGTTTTTTTTTACTTCTCTTGTAATGGCGGCGGCGGCAGCCGGTCGAAAGATCAGCTGCCGCCCCCACCCTTGACAAAGACCTGCCGAACCGCCACCGGGACCCGCCGCTGGGAGCGACATTCGTAAGAGGTAAGTCCCATCCCGGGGAGGGGCGGGGGGGCGGAGAATTTCTCCCCGAACCTTCGGAGGACCAAATGCGTTGGTACTCAGCCCCCCGAAGTTTCAGGGAGAAATTCTCCCCCATCCCTAAGAATGTCCTTCCAAAATTTTAACATCCGCTCTAAATGCCTATTTGTCAGAATGTTGTCCTTTTCCCTAGGCACTTTTTCTTCCCGGGTCTTTCCTGACCCACCCTTGGAACCATTGTTCCCCATCAAGACCTTTCAACCTTCCCCTTTATCGCTTCGTCCGGCTCTGACCATACTCCTTGCGGATGTAATGGATCCGCAGATTAGGACTCTACACTCACTTCGTGTCCCTTGACACGTCTCACACACTCCACAATCAGTCTCGATACCCAACCACCAAGGCAGTACTTAACAGTCCAATTTTCCTACCTTGGTCTGTGCATGGAGTTGCCTGGTTGCCGCGGTTAGCCAGTGCCTACGATCACCCTGTCTGCTTCACCGTGTCACGCTTCGGGATCCTTCTCACTGCACGTCAGGGAAGCCCCTGATGACGAACCCTAGAGCCGTTAAATTCAACGGGACGCGTCTCCCCAGTGTTCGGCATCAGTGGCCCCCGAACAATGAGCCTTTATCCCGGGCGGGCCCCCAAATTTGTTAGAAACTCGTTTGTCCAACCATGACCTGGAAAATAACTTCGTGACACACGTTCAAGCAGCACTCTATGTTTATTAAGCACGTTTGCAAAGGTGGGTGTCCTAGCTGAGTAGGCACACCTGACAATCAAAGCACACCGTTTTTATTCTTTTTCCCCGGCTGCTGAGTCCCTCCCTTGTTTCCCCATTGGCTAGGTACTCCAAGGTTCACAACTTTCCGATCCGCCTATTCACATTATCTCCTTGACATGTTCCCCCTCCCTTTACATACATCGCATGTACATTATAATGACCTTATTAGCTATGCAGGGTGTGTAACATAATATTCATGAGCTCTTTAGGC
This sequence comes from Heloderma suspectum, assembly GCF_057233095.1. Classification (NCBI taxonomy): domain Eukaryota; kingdom Metazoa; phylum Chordata; class Lepidosauria; order Squamata; family Helodermatidae; genus Heloderma; species Heloderma suspectum. The sequence goes on from NC_139461.1 coordinate 11,531,320, forward strand.
ACGCGCAGTTCTATAATAACCATGTGTCCTAACTCTGGGTTTTTTTAATCTAATTTTCTAATGTGGTTTCTACTTTGCTTAGCTAACCACACTTCTAACTTCATTTTAAGTTTCTTACCACAAAGTACCTTAGACACGTTTCCACATCCTGTCTCAGCTCAGTTACTGCTCAAAAGCATTTGCGACCTATTTAATGCAAAAGCAACATTAGAACCCTTTCCTTCAATGTCCTAGTTGCATCCATATTGTCACATGCCCTATGTGAGTACAGCTCTGAAAGGGGCCTGGAAACAGGGATGACGTCAGAGGTAGGCATGGTTGGGCAGCTGCCGAGGGCCCACACCCCAGCAGGGGCCCACTGACAAGCGCCCTCTGGAGTTGCTCCTCCTCTTCCCCCTTGCAGCCTGGTTGTTCGCCTGCCTCTTGCTCTGGCCCAGACAACACCGGTGGTGAGACGGAGGAGCAGGAGATGCCGCAGCCTGCTTGTTCTCTGCCGGTTAAGCAAGCAAGTGATAGCAAAGAGGAGGATGAGGATGAGGAGCAATAGCGGCTGGTGACAATGATGGTGAGAAGATGGTTTTGACCTTTAAAACCCTATATGGTTCGGGCCCAGCCTACCTTAAGGAGCGCCTCCAGCAGCACCAGACAGGCCGCTTAACAAGATCAGCCTCGGATGGCCTTCTCTCTGTCCCATCAGCCAGGACAGCTAGACTGGTGGGGACGAGGGAGAGGGCCTTCTCTGTGGTGGCCCCCACTCTGTGGAACTCCCTCCCTAGGGAACTCCGTCATGCCCCCTCTTTAATGAGCTTCCGTCGTGCATTAAAAACGTGGTTGTTCAGGCAGGCATTTGGGGTGGGTTAGGGTATTTTTTTTAAAAAAAATTATGGTAAAATTTTATTGTTTTAAATTGTTTGTGGTGGGTTGTACATCGCCCAGAGTGGCTGGGTGACCAGTCAGATGGGCGATTAATAAATTAAATAAATAAATAAATAAGATGGACTCACTGAGGGAGGGGGCTGATGGAGGGTGTCTTGCCCAAGGGCCCTCAAAAACCTAGAACAGGCACAGCCTGGAAACTTCAGCTGGTCCAGAAAGCAGCAGCCAGACTGTTATCTGGGGGGAGACTCTCAGACCATGTTATCTCAGTGTTATTCCAGTCAGCCCATTTGTTTTCAGGCCCTAAAAGGTTTGGGACCGGGATATCTCAAGGAACCACCTCCAGCCATGCAAATTTGCTTGCATGCTCCAATCAGCCACTGAAGTCTTGTGCTGACTGTCACCCAAGCCGCAGAAGTGGGGGGGGGGAGGTTGAGGACTTGAGATGGATGGGGCTTTTGCAACTGTAGTTCCTAAGCTGTAGAACTGCTTCCCCAGAGAGGCTGACTTCCCCAATTCCCTTTTTGCTTAGGGATTTCCCATACTGTCCTTATGGAATTATTAAGGAGAAAGTGGGCCTTTTCTCAAATAACTAACCAGTTCATTTTTAAAATTATGCAAAATACCATTATGCTTTTTTTAAGTCTATGGGTGAACTAAATGATCCTTACTTCTGCTGCGCTGTTTGTTTTACTCTGCATTTGTTGGCTGTATTAATATTAATATTAATATTATTACATTTATATCCCCCTTTTTTCCTCCTTAAGGAACCCAAGGTGGCATACACAATCCTCCTCCTCTCCATTTTATCCTCACAACAACAACCCTGTGAGGTAGGCTGGGCGGAGTGTCTGTGACTGGCCCAAAGTCACCCAGTGAGCTGCCATGGCTGAGTGGGGACTAGAACCCGGATCTCCTGACTCCCAGTCCAACGCTCTAGCCACTATTCCAGACTGGCTGTATTTTAATTTGGGTATTTTAATTCGATTATTTTTAATATCCACTTATGAGCCATCTTGAGGTTCATTGATAGAAGAGATCAAAATGTTTACATACATAAAATATGTAAAATAAACCAATCCTTCTCAAGCTCAGGCTTTTCCACTGAGATGGTCAGGCTGAGGCAACTGGCCAGGAACAGAGATGAAATTGTGGGTTAAAGAGGGAAGGTGTCATGGTTGATGACTGTCACCCCTCATCCACAGAGGATGAGGCTCCTGAGTTAGGGCTCAGTTTCCCCTCCTTGGCACCTAGTTCCCTAGGAAGTCCCCAGGGACCAGCTTCCATGTGTACAGAGGAGGTCACATTGTTGCCCTTGGATTCTGAGGACTCAGGCCATGGAGATACCACCACACTGCAGCCACTTCTGCATCATCACAACACAGTCCAAAGCTGCTGAAACAGATCAGAGCTCTTTAAGAGACAAGGCCTCAGTCAATAGGGAGGTGGGGCTAACCAGTCTAAAGGAAGCCAAAACCATACTTAAGGCTCGGTCACACTCTGATGATTGTTGGAGTTTGGAGTAAGCAAGCTTTTCTGGCTTCCAGCCCCAACAACACTCCCTGTGGTACTGCCTCTGTTTCTCCGGGAAACCTGAGTAGTCAAAATCCACTGACCCTGACTTATCCCATGTCCTCAGTGTGAACTGGACCTCATGGTGCCCAGTGACGTCAAGCCCTCACTGTGACAACAGGGCTCACTGACTGAGGTACAGCATATAGTTTCAGACAAAGTTTGTTCAGTCTGTTTCGTTGTTTTCTATAGCACTGGCAGGAGAGTCAGCAAACATGTGTGCTCCCAGCAATGGAGGAAGACAGAGGGGTGGAGGAAAGAAGGGAAGGAGCAGGAAGCCACACTATAGGCTATAGAGGTCCTAAGGCTAGCTATGCCCCAAATTCCTATGCATTAACTAGCTAACTGAAACACTTTCCCCTTCCTGTAGATGACGTTGCAGAATTCCCAACAGTGACACCCCAAATGGTGATACCTTCATGGCTAGAGGACCTCAGAATCCAAAAGGCTTCTCTGCACGAGCTGTTTATTGCACACTTGTGATTGGCCATTCATGGAAGTTTTCAGGTCCTTTACATTACATCATCAACCTCCAGGACATCTCCTGCACTTTTCCCCATTTATCCCACTTTCATAAAGATCAGAGATAAGCTGGAATTTAAAAAAAAAAAATAACCGTGGGATATCACCAGCGTGTAAAGCCAACATAGCACTATAATTCAGCCACCAAATGGTGTTGTTTCATTGACCATATAGAGAATTGGCAAGAAAGGAAGTTTTCAATTCCACATCACATGTTCACTATCTAAAGGAGCCCATCGTAATCCTGCAAAGAAAACGGATGCAGAAAGCCCTGGCAAAGTTGCGGGATTTTAGCCTGGTGTAGAAATGCTCAAAGACAGCGACATAATCTCCTCTGGACATGGGAGCTGGTTTCTGGGGCCTTCCTGGAGAACTAGGTCCTAAGGAGGTGGGGACCTCATGCTTCCCTGTTGTTACCTAAGCCTTCTCTCTGATCTGCTAACTCAAGAGCTTCGTCCTCTGAGGACGAGGGCTCAGGGTCCTGGACCATTACAGGTCCGCACCAATGCTTTTCACTACCTGGAAAATCTGTGGGTGAGCCAAGAGCTTTGGCTATTGGGCAGTATGAAATAAACAAACAAGTATCTCCAGGCCCTTGTTTGGCCTCCTATCTAGTGGATAACACTAACTTGGCAAGGCCAGTATCCTTGATATCAGACTTATTTAAAGCCCCCCCTCCCCCTATTTTCTCCACCCCTGGACATTATTATTTATTGATTCTTCCAGAGTTGGATTTCTGAGCAGCTTTTGTGGGTGGCTAGCAGCAGCCAAAGAGCAAGAAGTTTTCATGTTTTCAATTCACTTATTGGTTTGAGAGACCCATTTCGTTTAAACAGCAGGGATAATTGCAGCTAAAAACACATCACCATTAGACCAGGTCTCATTAATCATGTTGCCCTGCCAGTATGGAGTGGAAGAGGCATCTATCCGTACTAAGGATGGATCGCTACTGCTCTGCCTGGCCACCATTCATAGTAATTTGATAAGGAAAAGCAAAGCAAAGCACATTTATCTCAATTAACAGCAATGAGCTGTAAATTATAGGAATTTGCTTCTCCCCCTCACCGGCAGGAATGTTTTCTCCCCAATTACTTTTCAAGTGGCAATTTATTCCGTTAAGAGGTTGACAACAACACTTGCTCTCATTTGATCTAGTTCAAGCCCCAAATACACAACCCAATAACGGTGGCACAGCAGCTGACAACTGCAAGGATTATTTGGATGTTTATATTTGTTCGGAGTAGGAGGGGTGGTAGCAGTTCTGAATGATTGTTGCTATTCGTATACATGGCACGATCAGTGGACATGGAGCTTGAGCATTTCATGAGCAGAAAAGAGAGGCGCCTGCTGCGAAAGGACTTACAATCACAGGGCCAAACTAGGTGTGTTGGGGCAGCCACATCAATGGTTCGCATGTCTGCCCTGTTCATTTATAACAGGGGTGTAGAACCTCAGGCCCGGGGGCCAAACCCAGGCTGCCTGGGGTACCAATTTGGTTCTCCGGGGTTTCCAGATGGCCACATCCCCTTCCACTGGGCCTGGCTCCTTCTCTCCAACCTCTAATTGTTTCATGGTTTCTCAGTTTTTGTGGTGTGTGTTTTTTTTACCATCCTAAGGGTGCAATCCTATGGCCGCTAGACTGCATCTAGATGGTGATAAGATTTTTCGTTTTCTGGGAACCGACCTCGGAGCCAAGGCTTCAAGGTCAGATCCCAGCAAACCGACTTCCTGCTCCCGCCCCCTCCGCCTTGTAGGTGGTGCGGTTCATCCCCAGCTCCAAGCTCATAAGAGTGGTGCGAAGCAGCTGAAAAGGGGACATTCCTGGGGGCAAGGACAACGGAAGCACCATTATGATGCTTCCTGTGCACTGTTCGGCCTCCCCCTCCCTGCTCCAAGGAACCCTGGCTAGACAGCCCAAATTAGCCATCTAGCCGCAAATGCAGGGTGGCTGGAGTGCAGAGGAGAAGATCCCCTCTGCACTCTGCCTGCCCTGCAATGGGGAGTCGGTCCCCTCTGAGTTCAGAGGTGGTCAACTACCCCATAGGATTGCACCCTAGAAGGTTGAGATGCCTCTCCTAAGCTTTAGTTACTGACTAAAAGAGCTTTAAACTAAAATATGCTGGTATGTTTGGTATTTTTCCTTCCCCCTTTACCTTTGGCTCAGCTCACCACTGGAATGCAGCCCCTGAAAGCGTCTCTGAAGCTGAATTCACCTCTCAGGCTCAAAGACATTCTGCACCTCTGATGAATAAAGAGAGCTGGGTGTGTCTAAGTTTAACATAAAGGAGGGCTAAACTCACACATGGAACAATGAGTATGGGAATGAAGGCACCTTTTCCAGGAGTGTGGTGTGCAGTTTTATGCAGTATGGGGAATAATTACTTTTAAAGTAGGGGAAAGTGTCTCAAACAGCCATTCAAATCCAATGTTACAGGCTTTATTTTTAACATGCACCCACATGACAGAAGAGAAGAGAAAAATGGACTGGTTAGTATACCACCCCCCAAGCAAATGGACTAGTGTACTAGTTCTAAGAGGCCTAACATAGAGATACAGAAGGATGGAAAATGGAGAAGTTAACGGTTGCCAAACAAAGGATGGATGGAGGTACTATGAGAAGGGCAAGGCATGTGTTGGAAGCTATGCATCAAAACATCTCAAATGCTGGTGAAAATGCGGGGCCATGGGGGGGCAGAAACAATAGACTGAGAGGTGAAAAGAAAGATAAATCAAGCATAGGTGGTTATAATTACCTTATTCCAGAGCAAAGGGAACACAAAAGACCTCACTTCCTGGCTGGTCACAGATACTTGGTGCCAAAACTAGAATTAAAAATGGAGAGCTTTGAAACAGGACTTCTCCTTAGACCCTGACAGCACTGAAGAAAATAATAAACACAGTAAGAGCAAGGAGACTTGAGAAGAAGGGATAAGGAAGAGAACTAAATAAAGGTTATGCAAAACAAGTTTTAAAAGGTGGCTAAGGATGCAATCCTATGAATGTTTAGACAGCAGGGCTGGCTGGGTCACGCTGAGAATTGTGGAACTTTTTTCTGCCTAAATATGCACAAGATTGCACCCGCAATGACTCAGCGTGGCTTGATCCCATTGGTAGCAGCTTCCACAATCCTCTAGGCTCCCTTCTTAAACACCACCATGGGACTCAAAACCAGTAACTCATACAGAGTCCACAAGCCCTCTGTGAGGCACCAAGAATGGAAGGAAGAAGCTCACACTCAAGGGCCCAAACTCAAAGGCAGTTATAGGCATCAAAACAAATAGTATAAAGGACTCAGTGGCTCTGAGGCTGGACTCTGGATGGGGCAAAACAAAGGGAACAATAGTTTGACTCTGGGGAATGAAAGGAAACCTCAGGAGGTTCCAGGCTCTCTGGATACATACTGAAATAACTGTAATATGGAGGAAAGTAGCTATTAGTATGCAAACACAAACTATCACATGGGGTGACCAGTGTTATCTTAACCTACAGACCTATCTGGTGGGAGGGAATGCTTCAAGATTGGGCCATATTTTCCATGAAAGCTCTGTATTAGCCAATTTTCAAGTACCCTTGTGGGTTAGCTGGCTGGGCAGTGATTTGGCAATCAGGTTGACTTTTCCATGCTTCCATACTTCCCAGGGACACTTCCCTTGAATGTAATCAGTGGATAAAGCAAATATGCCATCACTCTGGCCCCTCTGCAGCGATGTGGACCACACTTCTCGTTCCAAGCAATCTCCCAAGCCTGTGGTTCTGTCTGCTGCCTTTTCAAGAACTAAATAGATCCTTGAGCCAAAATGTCAGGGTAACGTCAATGAAAAGACAAAGCACAAACTACATGAGTACACAGTTCTGACATATTGCTCAGATCAGTGAGGAAGGCTGACCAGGAAACCTTTCAGGGCATCAGGCTTGCCACTATAAGGGAAGGGCCATAGCTCAATGGAAGACCACATGCTTTGCATATTCCAGTCCAGCATTTTCAGCTAAATGAATCTTGAGTCCATGATGGGGAAAGGTCTTTGCCAATCAGAGTAGATGATACTGGGCTAAGAATATGATGGAACGATAGGCTGATTCCATATATGTCCATGTGGGCCATTCTTGTCTATCGCTGATAAGGGGCTTCCCTGTTGTTCTGACTGGGTTCAATCACGGTCTAAATCCCCACCTAACAACCCTTGGGTCTCCTCTGAGTTGGGCGGCTTTGATGAGTTGTCAGTAAAACATACCAGTGATCCTTCTGAACAGCCCAACACCAAATCGTAACTGATTGGATTCTTTTTTTCTCTGTAAAGGCCAAAACACAAGAATAGAAGTTTTCCCAGTAAACAAACTAGGAACCAGTTTGCTTGCTGTTATCCCAAGAAACCATGCTGTGTGTGTGTGTGTGTGTGTGTGTGTTTCCCTTGTGAGGGCTAACCAGTCAATGCCAAAAACAGATCTAATTTACCTAACCAGAACAAGGATCATGAAGGATGTGATTTGTGGGTAAAGAGGGTGCAATTCCCAGCTTTTCTTTCTTGCAAAACACACACACACACACACACACACACCCCTCTAGAAACAACCAGCAGCAGCTGATCTCTCTTTGGACAAGCAGCTCCAAGCACAGGAAATAAAAACGTTGCCCTTAAATTCTGCAGTGACTCGGGACGGATGAACTGAGTCGAAGCACTGATTCTCTCATTCCTGCAAGGGTTTGGGCATTGCGGGTGTTTCTTTATTCCAGGGATAGGGACCTTCAGCCTGCAGTCCCTATCCAGTTCACGGGAGGTCACCATCTGACCGGTACCTCCAAAGTTCACCTTGTGTTGTCATATAAGCTTACTTGGAATCCAGAACTGCAGCAAAGAGAAAGGAGTGGGTAAGTGAATCATTCTGAATATTGTCTTGATGACAGAGGATGGAGTTCAGCATAAGGTCTGGGCCCATTCAGGCAATAGAAATGGCTACTGCTACTGAAGCCCCCAGTATAAAATCCTGTGCCACTTTAGATCAACATTAGAACTTTAGCAGAGTAAACTTTTAGATATTCATTTGTTTCAAAGAACAATTAAAACCATTTTATTTCTCTAAACAAAATCGCTATATTGGGACCTTCTCTGGGCATAGGGCACACACACAAAAAAGGGGGATTGGGACCATGCTGGTGGCCCCACTCCTGACATCACACATGCTGTTAGCTTCACCCCCTTGACATGCACATATTGAGCACAGCATCTGAAAAGAAGCTCCTTCTTACGTACAGCCCTACATGTGAAGATGCTCCCAAATGCATGTAGAGTTGTAGGGCAAACAGGGATGTCACCAAGGCATGGATAACTGTTGCCGGGTCAGACTGACACAGGAAGAGTCTCAGCTGTTGCATCAAGTGCAACTGTGCGAACACTCCTTGCCCCTGCCACCACCTGAAGATCCAGGGATGGCATAGGATCAAGGAGCACTCCCAAGCAACAAGCCTGATCATTCAGGGGAAGCACAACCCTTTCCAAGGCATGAGTAGGCGTCTTTTGCAGAAGTTGCTTGGAATGCAGGTACATCAAGGGATAGGAATAGCAGTATGCCCAACATGGTTTCGCTCCCCCTTCTCCACAGGTTTGCCCTATATACAGAGAAGGTCTGAGTTAGGAAAGTTGGAGAAATCTGCAGTGGAACAAAATGAGTTTGGATTTTCATGAATCTGACCCATGGATTCCACAGCGGACCGGCTTTTCCCCTGTTGGGCAGATTCCACAGACTTGCAGACCATTTTTCTAACATTCCCGAATGTTGCGCAAATTTCATCACAGAAAAATACACAAAATAGAAACAACCCAGCCAAAACTGGGCATTTCCCCTATGGGCTAAAGCGTGAAAATGCGCACTGGGGGGAATTTGTGCATTTTCACATGTGCAAGTTTGCACAACTGCACATTTTGCGCAACTGTGAATTTGTGCAAATTTGGAAACCAAAAAAATCCAATTCCATCGATGGGCACCTGATAATCTGTGAAACACAGACAGAACACATTTAACACAATCCGTACACCCCTAGTCTAAGTAAGGGGATCTCAAGACAAGTATTCAGGCAACCGATGCATCCTGGCTTTGGAGGACACTGCACCAGGGTAACGTCATTAATGGCGTCGCCCAATTTTTACTTGAAAATATAAATGTTGGTATAATCTTGAGTGAACTTCCCTTCCCCAAGTTCAATAGTGTTCTGGGCAAAGCATCCATAGTACAGACAGTGGGTGAATGGAGGACTTCAGTCTCCTGGACTGTCAAACAAATTCTGTGCCTATAAGAACAGACCTGGGAACAATTGTGGGTTGGTTCCAGGGTTTCCTAATGGAGAATTAATGTTTAGCACAGCTTGGGGGAAAGGGGTGGGGGAACAGAAATGGTAGGCAAGAAGACAGTGGGGAACAGAGAAAAAAAGGAGCAAATGTTACAAGTTGAAACAAAAACCTGTAGATTCTAGATAGCAGAAGCAGGAGCCATTTTGGGCTTCTCCACACCAAGGCTTTTTGTCCTGTGATTTTACCAGGGCTTCTGCTTCCAGATTCTTTGTGGAATTAAGATCAGCCCTTTACATGGGCTTCCCTTCCCTCACTTTTCCCTTTTATCTGTGAGTTCTTTATTTTTCATTTATACAGCCACTAGATGGTGCTATCGTCTAGCTCCTCTTATTGAGGGACTTCCTCTTTTCACGGACAAATGGAAACAGACTGAAAACAGACCTTCTTGTTACTACATTATTTCCCTTTCAAATTAAGCTGCGGGAATGATTGGAAAGCACAAGAGAGGCGCTGGAGGTTGGTGACGTCATGTAAAGCACCCACAAACTTCCGTGAGTGACCAATCTCAATCACAGGATAAAAGCCCCATGTGGGGAAGCCCTTAAGCTCTCTTATATTTACACTATAGTTGTGACACTTTGAATCCTCCTGTGGTATCATGGAGAGTGTTGATCTTAGAACTAGGTTCAAATTCCTGTTGGGTCATGTGGTTTCTGGGGTCACCTTGGGCTAGTCTTTCTCTCAGCCATAATCTATTTTCCAGGGTTGTTGTGTCACGTTGGGGTGGGAGGGGGGGGGGAGAGAAGCATGCATGCCACTCTGAGCTCAGTGAAGGAAGGAAGAGGTTAAAGAAATAGAATACACATTGAGAGGATCAGATTACATTTCCTTTCTGTGTCTCAGGAGTTCCCCCTTTCCAGTACTGCTTCCCCAGCAATGACGTGTGTGTGTGTAGGGGGGGGTTGCTTCTGTAAGACCTGAACCCAGCTGTCTTAGCCCAGGTTTGGATGATCATGGGGATAAAAGAAGCCATCGTGGCTTCTCCCCCCACCCCTGTGTGTGCTGCACGTGCTACTGTAATTTGCATAATTAATTACCCATGCTGCAGTGCAGGTTGCCATGTCATTCAAACATGATTGGGTGTGTACAAAGCTGCTGTGCCATGCACTGAGCTCAGATGACATGGTAACCCACACTGCGGTGCAGGTAATTTTAGGCAAATTACAGTCGCGCATGCAGCACACGCAGGGAGAGAGGGTGAAGCCATGATGGCTTCTTTTACCCCTGTGATCATCTGAACACCCCCTTAGATACTTGGGAGCAAGTCCCACAGAATTCAGCAGGGCTCATGTCTGGGTAAATGCGCACAGCCTTGGAGGACTGTAAAGCTTATGCCACTCCACCAACTTGCAAGACACAGAAAGTGGGGGAGCTTTTAAATTCCTTCTATATGAGTCTCACAAGACTCCCAATCTGACCTTCTGATTGGTTGGGAGCTCTTTGCGTCCGAGTTACACCTGACAATCATGTTGACCACTGGAGTGAGCGCCTCTTAGAGACAGGCAAACTCTCCCCACTCACCTACACATTCTGGACCAAATCTTAAACTGATTTAAGAAGAAGCCATCCAACGGATGCCTGAACATTCATGCTTTTCAGATTTGTATAGCAGCATGGTGTGTAAGCCATGGTGCATCAGGCTTGACTCCAGCCTCTGGAAACCCTTGCAAACTCTCCTAGCACAAATCAAGGTTCCCTGAGCTACATTTTGCACCATGTACCAGAGGAGGTCATGCCAAGGAGGATTCAATTCATGCCGGGGGAGGGGGGAGGAGGTCAGGGTGAACAGAGAATTTTGACACTGCCATGCATGCAAGGCACAGCGAGGGTGGCTGGACTGATAAAACTTTTCCTTTTCTTTCTTTCTTTCTTTCTTTTCATGGGAGCTATTCAGACATGTAACTCCAACCCTTCTAATAATAACAACTTCCAGGGGTTCAAAGAGCTTCACATGCATTATCTGGTTGTAATCCTTTCAACAAACGTGTAAGGTGAGTCGGTATTGTTATCCCACGTATTGCAGATGGGTGGGGAGGGGGAAGTTGGCCACTGATGAGTCACCCCCCAAAAGAGAAAATGCAACACCAAACAAAGAGGACAAAAGAGGATAGTGATTTGCATAAAATGTGTATATGCTAATTTATATGTATGGATGCAAATTTAGAAATAATTATAATTTAAATAGAAGTACGGTACATCTGACCAGATTGTGACCAGGCCGCCTGTGCGCCTGCACGAGATGCTAACTGTTGCTGAGCAACAGGTCTTGTGGTTCTTTATCTCTGAAGCAGAATTGGACTGGACAGACTTTAAGAACATACGAACATCAGAAGGGCCCTGCTGGATCAGACCCAAGGTCCATCCATCTAGTCCAGCATTCTGTTCACACAGTGGCCAACCAGCTGCCGATGGAAAACCCACAAGAAGAACACAAGTGCAAGAGCACCCTCCCGCCCATGTTCCCCAGCAACGGGTGTACATAGGCTCACTGCCTCTGGTACTGGAGGGAGCACATAGCCATCAGGTCTAGTAGCCACTGATAGCTTTTTCCTCCAGGAATTTGTCCAACCCCCTTCGAATACAAGCCCTATATGTATCTTGCCCTGTTTTAAGAACATAAGAAGAGCCCTGCTGGATCAGACCAAGGGTCCATCTAGTCCAGCATTCTGTTCACACAGTGGCCAACCAGCTGTCGACCAGGAACCCACAAGCAGGACATGAGTGCAACAGCACCCTCCCACCCACATTCCCCAGCAACTGGTGTACATAGACTCCCTGCCTCTGGTCCTGGAGGGAGCATAAATCCATCAGGACTAGTAGCTATTGAGAGCCTTCTCCTCCACTTTCAAATAGAGGACTGTCCTTTGTAAAAAAAAAAAAGGATCCATGGCCACCCAGTCTGAAGGCCACCAAGTGAGTTCATGCCAGAGACAGGATTTGGACTGTGGCTGTCAGTGGAGGCTGGTGGTTCCACACTTCGGATCACTCCTTTAGAGTTCTGACTGAAACCCAGAGCGGATTCACCACCCCACTGACATCAGAGTCACCAGCCTCCACTGGTGGCCTTCCTGGTTTTCAGCACCGCCACCCCAGCACAGCAGCAGCCTGAAGTGGTTCAGTCCAAGAAAATCTCACCCCGATTCTCTTCACGGGATAATCTCCCAAAGGGTCCCCATTAGGAGTGGCTCAGCAGCACCTGCAGAAGACTGGGAAGTGCTCTGGATTCTGCCTCTGGAAACGGATATCACTTTTTCCCAATTGTGTGTGACATCCGCTGAATATGTTATCCCACCGCTCAATGCACAAGCCTTCAATGTACACATTCCAAGGCAATGAGGAGTTCCATTTAATTGCAACGGCATCGTGCCAATGACTCGTATCCGTTTTCATCTCTCTCTAGGTCGGACTAGTTGTCTGGCTAGGCCAGTATCACCGACTCCGGTTGACAGCAGCTCTCTGGGCTTTCAGGAGGAGAATCTTTCCCCACACCTGTTCCCTGATCCTTTTCACTGGAGATGCCAGGGATTAGACCTGTGGCCACATTAGGCATGCATGCTTTCTGTCCTGCAAATAGGGATGCTGGAGAAATTGGAGACGGATTAAAATGAGCTCGGATTTCTAAGAATCCGACCTGCGGAATCCGCTGCGGAGTGACACCCTCAGGCCCTGCGGAGTCCGTGGACTTTGGGATGATTTTTTTACTTTCCTGAAATGTACACATATAAATCTGTAGAAAAATACATAAGTTTCTGCTGAGGAAACGTATAATGGAATAGGGGACAATACACCAAATGTTACGTACTGGGGTAAATTATGTAAATACTTACGTAAATATTTACATAATTATTTCCGTATTTTTCCTCATGATGAAAAAAATTATTCACATCCGTCTGTGGGCGGATGACAGGACAAAAGGCACCTGAAAATCCGCAAAACACAGATGGAGCGGATTTTACACAGTCCATACATCCCTACCTGCAAAGGGGAGCGCGGCCCACCAGCTCTGTTTGGTGGCCCAGAAAGGGTTTCATAAACCTCCTGTTTTTCCCCGCCTCCCTGAGACTGCCAAAAGTTGGCCTGGGGGAACCCCAGCAGGCCTCCATATGGGATGAAAGAGCTGGGTTCAGACAGAACCATCGCACTGTGTGCGGGCCTGGATTTCATAAGCTGAACCCTCATGCATTCTGAACTGTACAGATCCCTCCTTAGAACCTGAGTTCACCCCATGAAGCTGACTGGGGAGAGATTCAGGACAGATAAAAGGTAGACCTTCTTCACACAGCGCAGAGTCAAACCCTGTAATTTACTGCCACAAGATGTAGTGATGGCCACTGTCAGGGTTCCCCTTATGACCTGGACCCCCTGAGCAACTCCTTAAGGACCTCTTGCCTCCATAAGAGTCCCACCTTCCTTGTTTTACCTTCGCCTTTCCAATTACATGGGGTTTAGCTTAGGCTGTAGGCATGGAGTGATTGACATTCCAGACACAGAGTTTAACCACAACAGTTTACTGGTAAATTAAAGCAAGCAAATCACAACTAAAGGTATTTACACAACAGAGCTGAGTGATACAAAGGGCCTTAAGAGAAAATAAAGTTGCAAAACACACGTTCCTTTACCCTAGCTGTACTTAGACTTCTCCAGGCTGCTCCTTCCTGCTCTGGTCTTCTGACTCTGCTCTCACTATATATCCTCTTCCCTCAAAACCGAAAGTGAAGACATGAAACTCAAAACCTGAAGACATGAAACTTAACTGGAGAAATGAAACTGAGACTTAACCAAGGAAATGAAACCACTCCTCTCAGGGATACCCTCTCCTGACAAAAAACTCCAGGCCTCTAAGCCTGACCTTTTTTTTCCTTTGCCACTGTAGGCCTCAAAACTTCACAGCCACCAATTTGGATGGCTTTAAAAGGTGGTTAGATAAATTCACGGAGGATATGGCTATCAAGGGCTACTAGTCCTGATGGCTATATCCTTCCCACAGTATCAGGGGGAGTGTGCCTATGTACACCAGTTAGGGATGTCTGTTGCTGGGAAATCCATGTCTCTTTTGGCCGATGGAGTTCCACAGCATGCCTGACTCAGCTTGCATTTGCAGGCTGAGTTGTGAGTTTTTCCCAAACTCCAGGAACTTTTTTTGTATTTTGTTTTTATTTCCGCAAGTGCAAATTTGTGCAAATTGTGGCTGCAATCTCTATTTGTGCAAATTTAAAAAATCCTGACCCAATTCAATGCAGATCTAGTGGGGCTCCATAGTGGACAATGGACAGAAGTCCGGGGGTGCTGAACCAAGGGAAGCTTACGAGCTCCACCCCCCAAAAAGATTCGTCCGACATCCCTAACACCAGTTGCTGGGAAACACAACCAGGAAAGTGGCCATGACAATTGTGTCCTGCTAGAGGGCTTCCCCTCCCCTTCATGGATCACTGCCTTGTTGTGGCAAAGGGGCTTGCGTAACTCAGTGAAGCCATAAGCTATGCCGTGCAGGGCCACCCAAGACGGACAGGTCATGGCAGAGAGTTCTGACAAAATGTGGTCCACTGGAGAAGGAAATGGCAACCCACTCCAGTATTCTTGCCAAGAAAACCCCATGGAACGTATCACAAGGCTAAAAGAGATGACGCCGGAAGATGAGCCCCTCAGGTCGGAAGGTGTCCAATATACTACTGGGGAAGAGCAGAGGGTATTTCCAAGTAGCGCCAGAAAGAGTGAAGCGGCTGGGCCAAAGCCGAAAGGACAATCAGCTGTGGATGTGTCTGGTGGTGAAAAGAAAATCCAATGCTGTAAAGAACAATATTGTTTAGGAACGTGGAATGTCAGATCAATGAATCAAGGTAAGCTGGAGGTGGTCAAACATGAGATGGCAAGACTGAACATCGACATCTTGGGAAACAGAGAACTCAAATGGACAGGCATGGGCGAATTTAATTCAGGTGACCATCATATCTACTACTGTGGGCAAGAATCCCTTCGAAGAAATGGAGTAGCACTCATAGTCAACAAAAGGGTGGGAAAAGCAGTACTGGGGTACAATCTCAAAAATGATAGAATGATCTCAGTACGAATCCAAGGCAAACCATTCAACGTCACAGTAATTCAAGTCTATGCCCCAACCACTGAGGCCGAAGAAGCTGAGGTTGATCGGTTCTATGAAGACCTACAACACCTTCTAGAACTAACACCAAAAAAAGATGTTCTTTTCATCATAGGGGATTGGAATGCTAAAGTAGGAAGTCAAGAAATCACCGGGATAACAGGCAAGCATGGCCTTGGTGTACAAAATGAAGCAGGACAAAGGCTAATAGAGTTTTGCCAAGAGAACACACTGATCATAGCAAACACTCTTTTCCAACAGCACAAGAGATGACTCTACACATGGACATCAACAGATGGTCAATATCGAAATCAGATGGATTATGTCCTTTGCAGCCAAAGATGGAGAAGCTCTATACAGTCAGTCAAAACAAGACCTGGAGCTGACTGTGGCTCAGATCATGAGCTTCTTCTTGCAAAATTTCGGCTTAAATTGAAGAACGTAAGGAAAACCACTAAACCATTCAGGTATGACCTAAATCATATCCCTTATGAATATACAGTGGAGGTGAGGCATAGATTCAAGGGATTAGACCTGATAGACAGAGTGCCTGAGGAACTATGGACGGAGGTCCGTAACATTGTTCAGGAGGCAGCAATGAAATCCATCCCAAAGAAAAAGAAATGCAAGAAAGCCAAGTGGCTGTCTGATAAGACTTTACAAGTAGCTGAGGAAAGAAAGGAAGCGAAAAGCAAGGGAGAAAGGGGAAGATATATCCAACTGAATGCGGAGTTCCAGAGAATAGCAAGGAGAGACAAGAAGGCCTTCTTAAATGAACAATGCAAAGAAATCGAGGAAAACAACAGAATGGGAAAGACTAGAGATCTCTTCAAGAAAATCGGAGATCTCAAGGGAACGTTTTGTGCAAAGATGGGCATTATAAAGGACAAAGAAGACAGGGACCTAACAGAAGCAGCTGAGATTAAGAAGAGGTGGAAAGAATACACAGAAGAACTATACAGGAAAGATCTGAATGTCCCTGATAGCCATGATAGTGTGGTCACTGAACTCAAGCCGGACATCCTCGAGAGTGAAGTCTAGTTGGCCTTAGGAAGCATTAGTAACAACAAAGCTAGCGGAGATGACAGTCTTCCAGCTGAGCTATTTAAAATCCTAAAAGATGATGCTGTTAAAGGGCTGCACTCAATATGCCAACAAATTTGGAACACTCAACAGTGGCCGCAAGACTGGAAAAGGTCAGTTTACATTCCAATTCCAAAGAAGGGCAACGCCAAAGAGTGTTCAAACTACCGCACCATTGCGCTCATTTCACATGCCAGCAGGGTGATGCTCAAAACCCTACAAGCTAGGCTTCAGCAGTATGCGAACCGAGAACTACTGGAAGTACAAGCTGGGTTTTGAAGAGGCAGAGGAACTAGAGATCAAATCGCCAACATTCGCTGGATCATGGAGAAAGCAAGAGAATTCCAGAAAAACGTCTATTTCTGCTTCATTGACTACGCTAAAGCCTTTGATTGTGTGGATCACAACAAACTGTGGCAAATTCTGAAAGTGATGGGAGTACCAGACCACCTTACCTGTCTCCTGAGAAACCTGTACGAGGGTCAAGAAGCAACAGTAAGAACCAGACATGGAACAACTGAGTGGTTCAAAATTGGGAAAGGAGTACGACAAGGCTGCATATTGTCACCCTGCTTATTTAACTTATATGCAGAGTACATCATGAGAAACGCCGGGTTGGATGAATCACAGGTCGGAATTAAGATTGCCGGGAGAAATATCAACAACCTCCGATATGCAGACGATACCACCCTAATGGCAGAAAGGGAAGAGGATCTAAAGAGCCTCTTGTTGAAGGTGAAAGAGGAGAGTGCAAAAGCTGGTTTGAAACTCAACATTAAAAAAACAAAGATCATGGCATCTGGCCCCATCACCTCCTGGCATATAGAAGGGGAAGAAATGGAAGCTGTGACAGATGTTATTTTCTTGGGCTCCAAGATCACAGCAGACAGTGACTGTAGCCATGAAATTAAAAGACGCTTGCTCCTTGGGAGGAAAGCTATGGCAAACCTAGACAGCATAGTAAGAAGCAGAGACATCACCTTGCCGACAAAGGTCCATCTAATCAAAGCTATGGTTTTCCCAGTAGTAATGTATGGCTGTGAGACCTGGACTATAAGGAAGGCTGAGCACCGAAGAATTGATGCTTTCGAACTGTGGTGCTGGAGAAGACTCTTACGAGTCCCCTGGACTGCAAGGAGGTCAAATCAGTCCATCCTAAAGGAAATCAACCCTGACTGCTCATTGGAAGGACAGATACTGAAGCTGAAGCTCCAATATTTTGGCCACCTAATGCGAAGAGAAAACTCTCTGGAAAAGACCCTGATGCTGGGAAAGACTGAAGGCAAAAGGAGAAGGGGACGGCAGAGGATGAGATGGCTCAGTAGCATCAGCGATGCAATGAATATGAACTTGAGCATGCTCCGGGAGAGAGCGCAGGACAGGAAGTCCTGGCGTGCTATGGTCCATGGGGTCACAAAGAGTCGGACATGACTGAACGACTGAACAACAACAGTGGGCTTCCCCTAGGCATCTGGTTGACTCCTATAGGAACAGAATGACTAGACAAGCCTTTGATCTGATCCAGCATGGTTCTTATGTTCCTAAGAATGAATGCCTTCATTGAGACCCTTCCTTCCACTTCCTACCACTGCAGTAGGGGGAAAGGGAGGCACAGGCTGGGTTGCCAGGTTCAAAGCCAGAGGACATTCATATACTTCAGTGGGGGTGTTGAACCTCTTTCAGCCCGAGAGCCGAAGCTGTCAGGGGCCACATTCCACTGGTGGTCACAGGCAAAAGGGGCAAAACCAAAAGTACCAGCATATTGTTGCTTAAAGCTCCTGCTTCCACTAGCAAAGCCTTAGCAGAGGCATTTCAATCTTTGGGGTGGGGGACACTGCACGAGGGCTGAGAAGCCACCAAATGATCAGTGGTGACGGGAAAGAGGGAGGGGCAGGGACTGGGGGCATGGTCACCTTGGGAACACCGGAGTGCCAGATTGGGACTCTGGGCCTTAGGTTCTGCACCCCGCTCTACAAAGGTCTCTGATGTGGCAGGATATCAGGCAGCCACTGCTTCTTCTGCCCAATCCCTCCCCGGCTGTTACACATCCCCCCTCCCCTCTTTACCATGTGACATAGCTGCAGTCCTGCTCAAATGCAACATGCAGGATTGAACGATGGAGGCAGGAAGGGAGCTGGGGAGAGGAGAAGCACCTGCCTTGTCTCCTGCTGCATCAGGAGATGTAACGGTACGCAAACGTTCTCCAGTTTTGCATCTGGCAGCTGGCTCACACAGCACTTCCCTGGCGCCCCTTGGCCCGGCCGTGCGTCATGCCCCCAGGTGTGAGCGTAGGGGGGCTACCAAGCATCTGAACTTCTCTAATTCAGCTACCTGCTGCTACTGAACAGATGCTTCTGCAGCTGTCTGTCCGTCTTTTGTTCTTGCTCATTTTAATACCAGATTTCCTTGCAGGGCCCTGTCTACCCCAGTATGGTTTCCTCCTGGAAGCTTTTGCTCAAAGCCCTCCTTGCAATGGTGACATCCGCTGTAATGTAATGTTCCTTTCTCCTCAGGCACCCCCCCCCCCCCCCGAGACACTCCTCAAGCTAACCCTTTTAGCATGAAGATAAAAGGCAGGTAAAACCTTGAACACCTGAGAGCTCCGGATTTGAGGTGGCCCGTGAGTGCCCTCCAGTGGGCAATGAAGGGAACCGGGAGATAACATTGAGCTGAAACCATTCGTAGTGTGAGCAGCCGGGGAAACTGCCTTCTAAGCGAAGTCCTTTCCCCGCTGGAGGAAGCTTACCAGCTTCTGGTCTGCTTCCAGACACACTTTGAATGCTGGATCTGATCCTTTGCAGCCCTGTACTGCTTAGGAGCAACATACCTCAAAGATCACCTGCTTCCACCTGAACCTGCTCAGGCCCTGAGATCTTCTTCTGAGGCCCTCCTTCAGATCCTCCTACCCTCCGAGCTGGGGGGGGGGGATATGACCCAAGATAGGGCTATTTAACTGGGGGGGGGATCCTTGGAATGCCCTCCCCAGAGAGGCTCGCCTGGTGCTGGCTTTTGCTATCTTTTCAGTGACTGGTGAAGATAACCCTTTATTTGTTTGTTTGTTTATTAAATTTTTAATCACCCATCTGGCCAGTCACCCAGCCACTCTGGGTGATGTACAACAATAAAACAATCAAAAACAGTAAAATTAAACATTAAAACATCCTGTTCTAAAAATACCCTTACCCATCCCAAATGCCTGCCTGAACAAGCAAGTTTTCAGTACATGGCAGAAGCTCATTAAAGAGAAGGCATGACAGAGTTCCCTAGGGAGGGAGTTCCACAGAGTGGGGGCCACCACAGAGAAGGCCCTTTCCCTCATCCTCACCAGTCTAGCTGTCCTGGCTGATGGGACAGAAAGAAGGCCATCCGAGGCTGATCTTGTTGAGCGGCCTGTCTGGTGTTGCTGGAGGCGCTCCTTGAGATAGGCTAGGCCAGAACCATATAGGGTTTTAAAGGTCAAAACCAACACCTTGAATTTGGCCCGGAAAACAACTGGTGGCCAGTGCAACTCCTTCAGCACCAGAGTGATGTGATCACGCCAGCGGCTGCCTTTAATCAGGCGAGCCGCCACGTTCTTCACCAGCTGCAGCTTCTTAAATGTCTTCAAGGGTAACCCCACATAGAGCACATCACAGTAGTCTAGACGAAAGGAGACCAAGGCAGGTACTACCAATGGGAGCAGATGGTCGGGAAGGTAGGGGCACAGCCGACATATCAGATGGAGTTGGTATAGCGCTGCCCGGCTCACAGCTGACACCTGAGCCTCCATGGACAGCCAGGAGTCCAAAATGACCCCTACGCTGCGGACCTGGTCTTTCAAGGGTAGCCGTACCCCATTCATCACCAGGTCAACATCCCCCAACCTCCCGTCTCCCACCAAAAGTACCTCGGTCTTGTCAGGGTTCAGCTTATTTCTCCCCATCCAGCCACTCGCCATCTCCAGACACTTGGACAGGGATTCTACAGCCAACCTTGGTGAGGATTTAAACAAGAAGTAGAGCTGCATGTTGTCTGCATATTGATGACACCGCACCCCAAACCTCCTGATGATAGCCCCCAGCGGCTTCACATAGATGTTAAATAGCATCGGGGAGAGGATGGAACCCTGTGGCACCCAAGTGAGTGGCCACGGATCCGAAACCTCCTCTCCCAGTGCTATCTTTGGTACCTGCCGGAGAGGAAGGACCGGAACCACCGTAATACGATGTCTCCAATTCCCAACCCCTTCAGGCAGTCCAGGAGGATACCGTGGTCAATAGTATCAAAAGCTGCTGAGAGGTCGAGGAGAACAAGGAAGGCGCATTCACCCCTATCCAAAGCCAGGCCTTTCCAGTGCTATCTGGCCTTTTATCTTGGCCAGGCCTTTCCGATGCTATTTGATATATGTTTTCTTTTATTATACTTGCTCTATTTTATGTAGTATTATCATCTTCTGCTATTGTTTGAATGGAATGATGCGTTGGTTTTCTTTGAAAATTTTAAGTGTTAGCTGCTCTGGGAACCCTTCAGGACTGAAGAGCAGGGGAGGGTGTTTGAGGGGTGTATGTGCATAAATAAATTCATTTCAGACCCCTACCTCTCCTTAGGGTGGCAGCTTATGAATTACCCCAAAGAGAAAAAATGCATCACAAAAAAGAGGCCCCCAATTTGCATAAAAGTTTCACATACTAATGTATCTGTATAGATGGAAATTTAGAAATGATTATTATAATTTAAATAAAAATACAGTGCATCATACCACAGAGTGGACGACCATGACCAGATGCCCTTTGTGCCTTGCTCAGTTTGCAGTCCAGGTCCTGTTGATGGGCAACTTCAAGGCCCTTTTTGCTCTTCCTTCAGATGGATCTTTTCTCTGTCAGAGATAAAGTACAGCCCTTCTAATACAGGATGCCTTCAAAATAGAGGATAGTCCTTTGACAGCCCTTCAAATAGAGGACAGTCCTCTGTAAAAGAGGACAGACCTGGCCACCCTATCTCTCCTCCATCCTTGGCTTTCCCCTCCAACATATAGTGGAGTAAGTCCCCTAGTGTAGGGTTATGGGCCACAGCAGCTCTACACGTAACGTATCTGTAGCTCCTTTATTTATGCCTGGAACAGTGAATTCTTCCCAACCCCACCATGCAGAGAGGTGTGCATCTGATTTCAGTATATGTCAGCAATAGCAGGCATTTCCCAGGGCTGTCTCTTTTTCCTGGCAGATAGATCACATGAGGATCCATACTGACAAGGGTCCTGTCTGGTCAGCTGAACAAGAGAATTCAAGCAGGAGGCAGACCCACCCTTGCATACAGGCACCCTGAAGCCCACCTCAATACATGCATGATAGATGTCCAATTGCATTCTTTGAAATGCCCTGTACTGTATGGATGTGTGAGCTGTTCTACACATACACCAAATGAGGTGAGAGATTTGAGATGGATAGATTTGGACTGTCCCATATCATGCTAGGGATGTCTGTCACTGGGAAATCTGGTTCTTTTTTGACTCAACGGAGTTCCACTACGTGTACAACTCGCTTTTTGTTTGCAAGCCCAGCTACAGGCTGTTCCACAAACTCTGGGAACTTTTTTCATGCATTTCCCCTGCAGGTTCTGCAATTTGCACAAATTACAGCTGCAAAAAAATGGGCAACATGCCCGGAAACATCCGCAAAGTGGCCTGACTCACTGCAGATCAAGTCGGGCTCCACAGCAGGAAATGAAATGAAGTCCAGGGGCTGAACCTAGGAAAACCCATTGAACTCCACCCCCCCCCCAATGGATTTCTCCAACATCCCTGTCATGCTGCCATTGGGAAGGTTGTGGTTTTGAATCCTCTCCAATTAAAAAGCTCCATGCATGCATTCAACTAGCATAGCCCGTCGGGGAAATGACTAGGCTAAGCCATTTTCTCTGATGTGCTAGTTTGCTATCTGCAGGATAGGGAAGCATTCCAAAATACGATACTCCACCTACAGTCTGAAGTGAGATAGTCCACTCTGGCCCAAATCCAGCCTGTGGAGGTTCCCAATCCAGCCCCCTACCCTGACATCACCCCTGCCCAAGGTGCACCTTGGATAGCTCCTTTTGAGTTCTGACTGGTTCTGACTGAACCCGCAGCTGATTCACCACCCCACTGATATCAGAGCTACCAGACTCCACTGGCATGAACAAATGTATGTGCATATTCCCAATATCTGCTAACCCGCCTTTGCACATGATCAGTGGTGCAGTGTTACATTTGGAAGGGCAGATGCTCATCATGACATTCCCCATAGCCGCAGCCCCAAGGAGAGGCTAAAAATTCAGGCAGCTGTGTTGGTCCATATCAACAAGCCAATTCCAGCAAGCCTTTGAGAAAGGGCCTGAATTGCCCATTCAAAGCCTAGCCATCCCAAAATATTTTGCATTACAACAGGGAACAACAAATTGTTGCTGGGAAAATCCCTCTCTACACACACACACACACATTTTCTATGAGGATTGCAGCTAAACTCAGAGGCCGCGGTGGCAGATTACATCGATGTTCCTCCTAATCAACAAGTGTTGACGCTGTGTCTGTGTGAGCCCTGGCTCACTACACCACTATACATGATGTGTGTGCATGTGTGTGCAGGCCCCAGGCATCCTGCCCCCTCAAGCAAGGAGGCAGGGCCTCCCCTGGTGCTGGCACCCCCATCCCGCTACTTCTGGAGGATGGTGGCAGCAGTTCCTCCTCCTCCCCCTCCTTCCCTCCCTCCTCGTCAGTTGCAGGGACCCCATGGCCAAGTTGGCAGAAATATTATGAGAGGCCCCGGCCGCAGAGTGGCTGGATCCTCTCATGATATTTTGACTGACTCTGTCAGTAGGCCCCTGCAGCTGGGGAAGATAGAAGCAGCTGGCCATTAGGCCGACTGGGGAGGAGGGGGGGAGGCAGGTGCTGCAGGCAGCATTGGCTGTTTCCCTTGCTCCCTTCTTCCCCCGCCACAGGGGGCTCCTGAGAGTCAGCCAAAAGGTCTCGTGATATTTCAGCCAACTCTCCCAGGAGCCCCCTGTGGCGGGGGAAACCGATTTAAGCAGCCCGCGAACAGGGAGGCAGGCAGACGCCAGAGGCGGCAGTGTGACACGGGGAGGGAGCAGTGGGCCCTTCGGGTGGGGAGATTCCATCCTGCGTAATTGTAGGGCCGGCCCTGAGGTGTGGGGGGGGATTGAGTCTGAGTTTTCTCCCACAGTTCAGTACATGTACAGCATCAACTCTGAGGCCATATGTGAGTCAGCTCTGGTTTGGGGAACATGTGCATGCGCGTGCGCGCGCGTTCATGTGTGTGCAAACAGAAAGACAACCCAACCTTTGAAAGCAAAGCCAGGCAGGCACTGGAACTCCTCCAGAACAGCAGAGAGCATACGATGGGATGTAGAACATTATACTTGTGCTTTGTAAGAGCGTCAAAATTTGTACAGCAAGTTCTGGCCTTTGAAGGGTTGGCGTACCATTTGGAAAAGACTGCCCACGTTTCCTTCCGAGTATGTATTTGATATTCAAAAGTTTCCCACCTTGGAGGCACGAGCATTCTTGGCAGATGGCTGTCAGTCAACAGAGATATTTGAATAAACTGGCAAAAAAAAACTTAGATGAATATTCACTGTCCAACTCCTCTTTACCCCACCCATCCCACCTATATATTTCATTATGCTGGATTTTTCATGGTAGACATCACAGATTAAAGTCTCAAAGTTGAAAGATCAGACTGTCTGACATGAAGTATGTGTGTAATCAATATATATATTAAAATGCATTTGAATATATATCATGTGTTCTACATTCCCCCATCCTCAAGGTGCAGAAATATTTGGCTCCAGCAAGGGTAGGGATTGTGCGGGATCTATTACAAAAGGCAGCCTATATCTATGCAAACATACCACATGGAGAGAAATAGGTCCTTGATCTTTGTGTCTGAAAACTTTTGTGAGCAACAGATTCAGCTACGAGGTAACTCTGCAAAGAGGGCTCTATTTTCTCTACCACCACCACCCCATCCCCATAAATGCAAAGTGTTGCAAGTTTCCAGCACTGGCATGGAGCTCTACACAAGCAGACACTGCCTTCTTCTCTTCTATGAGTCAGGGAGGGCTCTTTGCACTCAGAATGTCCCTTTGGAGCATTTCTCAGAGGGGAGCCTCTGCCTGTTTGGAGCTCCTCTCCCAACCCAAATTCTGCCACAATGAAAGTTCAGCCCCGCAACTTGCATACATCCTACAAACGTGCATATTTGCTCATGTTTGTATAATTCTGGTTTTTTTAGGCATGGGAGGCAAGGGACTATGCTGGGCACTGAAACTTCATTCTCTTACCACTGGAAATTTTGCTCCACCCCCTACCCTAGTTTCAGAGACATCTGTTAGGCATTACCTACACATGTGCTAACTTAAGTCTCTAGATGCACTGCCTTGAGTTCCATGACGGAAGAAAGGTGGGCTATAAATTATGTAATTAAATAATAAAGCTTGAGGGCTAGAAACTTGCTTTTGGAAGATGCGGGGCACATGCAGAACCATGGGATGCACACAACTTGGCTGTGCATGATTGGTTACCGTCTTTTTCTTAATGACCAGCCCTGTCATTAACAGCAGAAACACAGAAGATGTTTTCGTTAGCACAGAAATAACTTGTGCCTGCTTAATTTCTTCATGGCAGGCTGCTGTTATCCAGGGGGTGACAAAAGCTAACAACCCTGAGTGTGTAGGATAAATCTGATGAAACTGTCTTTAAAGTTCCACGTGGCTCTTTGTCTTTTTTTCCTAGACAGCTGTTGTAATTGTATTGGTGTGAGTGATTACTTGGTGTCAGTAAACCTGGAGAGGCAGCCTGGGTGCAGGGGCTGGGGGCCCATTCCAGTCACCACGGCCTTCCCATTTGGAATACTGTGTCCAGTTCTGGTCCTCACACCTAAAAGATGTTGTAGAGCTGGAAAAAGTGCAGAAAAGGGCAACTAAAATGATCAAGGGGCTGGAGCATCTCCCCTCTGAGAGAAGGTTACAACAGCTGGGATTGTTAAGCTTGGAAAAAAGGAGGGTAAGGGGAGACATGATAGATGTCTACAGAATTATACATGGTGTGGAGAACGTGGATAGGGAGACATTTTTCTCCCTCTCTCAAGATACTAGAACCCGGGGTCATCCCATGAAGCTGATTGGTGGGAGATTCTGGACAAATAAAAGGAAGTCCTTCTTCACACAGTGCAGAGTTAAACTATGGAATTCGCTGCCACAGGATGTAGTGATGGCCACCAATGTGGATGGCTTTAAAAGCAGGTTGGACAAATTCCTGGAGGAAAAGGCTGTGAATGGCTACTAGTCCTGATGGCTATGTGCTGCCTCCAGTACCAGAGGCAGTGGGTCTGTGTACACCAGTTGCTGGGGAACATGGGCGGGAGGGTGCTGTTGCACTCGTGTCCTGCTTGTGGTTTCCTAGTCGACAGCTGGTTGGCCACCGTGTGAACAGAATCCTGGACTAGATGGACCCTTGGTTTGCTCCAGCATGGTTCTTCTTATGTTCTTTTAGACCCCAAGCACAACTAGCTAGCTAGCTATTCATTTAGGACGCAATCCTATGCATGTTTAGACAGAGAAAAGGCCTACAACTCTCAGCATGCCCCAGCCAGCCATGAAGGCAGCTCAGTCAACAGAGATATTTGAATAAACTGGCAAAGAAAAACTTAGATGACTATTCACTGTCCAACTCCTCTTTACCCCACCCATCCCACCTGTATATTTCATTATGCTGGATTTTTCATGGTAGACATTACAGATTAAAGTCTCAGAGGAAAAAGTTGAAAGATCAGGCTGTCTGACATGAAGTGTGTGTGCGTGTGTAATCAATATATATATTAAAATGCATTTGAATATATATCATGTGTTCTACATTCCCCCATCCTCAAGGTGCAGAAATATTTGGCTCCAGCAAGGGTAGGGATTGTGCTGGATCTATTACAAAAGGCAGCCTATATCTATCCAAACGTACCACATGGAGAGAAATAGGTCCTTGATCTTTGTGTCTGAAAATTTTTTCCTTTCAGCTTCAATGTGGTGGTGTACAGAGGCCAACTGCCAAAACAGTTATCCTTGTTCCAATATTTCTGGCCCTGACTATATAAGACCAACTCTGGCCTGCTTGCACTGGCTGCCTATATGCTTCCGAGCTCAGTTCAAGGTCCTGGTTTTAGCCTATAAAGCCCTACACGGCTTGGGACCGCAATACCTGATGGAGAGCCCCTCCCGACACGAACCTTCCCATATGCTATGTTCAGCATCTAAGGTCTTCCTCCAAGTGCCTCCTCCAAGGAAGCTTGGAAGGTGGCAACGAGGGAAAGGGCCTTCTTGGTGGTGCCCCCCCATCTGTGGAATGAGCTCCCTGATGAGGTCTGCCTGTCACCAACATTGATATCTTTTTGGTGCCCGGTTAAGACCTACCTCTTTTCCCAGGCATTTGGCAGCACATGATGAGTTTTAAGTGGTCCTGGATGTGCCTTTAGTTATGAGTGACAGTTCAAAGCTGTTTTTAATTATCTGTTGTTTGTGTATATTGTCTGCGTGCTTTTATGTCAATGGCTTTTAAACTTCATATATTGTATTTAATGTTTTAACTTCTGTAAACCATCCAGAGAGCTTCAGCTATGGGGCGGTATAGAAATGTAATTAATACTGATAATGATGAGGATGTTTTCCCTGCAAGCTCTTGCTGTCCAAGCCTTCAGAGAGACATTTCAACCACTGGGCATGGAATAAAACTGCACATGGAATAAAACTGCACAAAAGCTGAGAACCCACCAAATGATCAGCAATCGGGGGAAAGGGAAGAGAAATGTAGCCATCTGGGGAACTCCGGACGGCCCCCAGGCCTGAGATTCTTCATTTAGAGGCACAGGCAGAACTTTTCGTTTGCAGCCTGGTGACACTTGTGATAGTATAGAGTGGCCATGTGTCCCACTTTATGGAGGACAGTCCTCTGTTTGAAAGGTTCTCCAGTCGAAGTCTAAGAACCCTAAGGAGGGAGCAGCTGGACAGCAGGTGGCGCATACAGGTCACCTGGTCACCTGGCATACAGGTCACCTGGTCACACTCTTCCCCGCTATGGTGAGATATTTTGCATTTCTATTTAATGATTATAGCCATTATTTCTAAATGTGCATCTATGCATATCCATTAGAATGTGCAAAAGTTATGCCATTTGCTGTCCTTTTTTAGGGTGACATGTCCCCTCTTTTGGGGCAAGGCACAAGCGGCCACCCTGTGATAGTTGCAGCAGCGCAGTCATGAAAGAAACTTCTGGAAATCACAGAGCTGCTTAGGGACAGCAGCAGTAGCTCTAGAATAGGGGCTGGGAAGGGTGAAACAGAGGGAACGAGCTGGCGGGTCGTGGCCAAAGTAGGACTAGATCCTCCAGGCAGGGGTTCACTGCTAGGGGCAAGAGCCCAGAGCTCCATGGAAGAGGGGATGTTTTGCATGATGAAGCTGTCGGGTTTAATGCATGCCATCTCCTCCCAAATGAGGGTCTTTGGTGGCAGTTCCAGAGAAGAGCCCTGCCTGGAAAGCCACAACCAGCCACGTCTCTTCTTATACTGGGCCAATGATCTCTGCCCTGGAATAAATAAGGCATCTTCATAGACCTTTCTGCCTGAATGTTAAAGAATGGACAATAGGTGTCACCAGCGCTTAATGTTTCAGATATCGCAACAGTATCCCTATCAACAAAGGCAGAGCAGAAAAAGAAACACAGAGAGATAGTCCTGCTGTGGGGGGCGCGGGGGGGATTCCCGAATCCACAGTTGGGCAATGCCTTTATTACGAGCAACCAAAATGTCACAACGGATTGTGAAAGCTTTCATGTTCTCCAGAACTCTTCATTAGGCTAAATGGCTTAAAAAGAAAAGAAAAGACGGGACTGGAGGAAGATCAGGAAAGGTCAAAACCCAGGTGAGGTGTTGTGGCCCTGAGGCCTGCAGCTGAGACCCCGTCCCAAAGGAGGGGAGGGAGGGGGGAGGGGTGTGGAGTGCCAAGTCCTGGCTCCAAGGTCCTGACCTCAGTTCCAGGAATCTGAACTAGCCTATGCCCCCACCCCCCGGCCCAAGAAACTGTCTAGGGTGGCTCTCTTAAACATGATGAGATTCCTCTTCCAACACAAGTGTTCAGAACAAAAATAAAATAGCGAGGATTTTATTGATGATTGTCAAAAGAGTCCTGAAAGAATGCAACACTGGGGTGAAAGAAGTTAAAATTGTGATGCACTTTTTACACCAAAAAGTACGCCACAAATGTCAATTATTGGTACTGTGTTTCTTTTGCTCCTGCGAGAGAAACACCTTGAGGTTCAGATAGCATTTCTGAAGGGCTAAGACGGAAGCCTTCCCTCCGAGTGTGGGGAGAGTCAGTGTGGTGTGAGAGCCAGTGTGGTGTAGTGGCGAGAGTGCTGGACTGGGAGTCGGGAGATCCGGGTTCTAGTCCGCACTCGGCCATGGAAGCTCACTGGGTGACGTTGGGCCAGTCACAGACTCTCAGCCCAACCCACCTCCCAGGGTTGTTGTTGTGAGGATAAAATGGAGGAGGATTATGTATGCTGCCCTGAGTTCCTTGGAGGAAAAAAGGCAGGATATAAATGTGATGATGGTGATATTGACGATGATGACAATGATGATGTACTGCAGCTTTACCGATCTCCAGATTGGTTGATATAATCTCTGTCGTGGGGGTGGGGAGAGAAGGGCTGGTTCTCCAGACCTCACAGGGATGCACAGGAGCCTGACGTCTTATGGCAGGGCCGGAGAGCCTTTTCCAGCCCAAGGGCCAAATTCCATTTCGGAGGAGCTCAGGGGCTACCCACCCCAGTGACTTTGAGAGCAGGCAGGAGGGATGGTTTTGGCACAGCTTCCACCGATGAGACTAAGCCAGGGAAGCTCAATTGCTTGTCTGTGATTATCGAAGATGTTTGGGGGATTTGGGACTTGGAAATCCTTTTCTCCCACTTACGGATTAAAAGCTCTTTAACTCATATTTACTTATCCTTTGTCTTCAAGAAAAGTGTGGTAAATGCAATGTTCTAAGGTGTGAAGTATTTTATTTGCCCAGAAAAAAGGAATCAGGGAGGGGTGTGGGAACAAAAGGCTTTGTAACACAAGGAAGAGCCTTCAACAGCTCTGGCTCTCAGCGAGAAGGGAGCAGGTTGCATACAGTAAAGGAAGTAGATTACTTCCTTGGATACAAATTTCTTGAGGCCCACATTTAATTGATTGATTGTTTGATTGACTGATTAAATGCAGGCCTCAATATGTTTGTATCTAAGGAAGAAATCTACATCCCCTACCATATGCATCTTAGTTAATTAATTAATTAATTAATTAGGAAATGCATATGCCATGGTTCTGAGCAAAGCGCTCCCAAAGCAGCTTACAAACATAATTAAAGGCGCAGTCCTCTGGATCCTCGCTCATCTAGCGGAGGCTTTCAGGGAGGGAGAAGGATGGTGGCTGGGGATGGCGGCTGGGGATGGCTGGGGGTACCTCATAGCCCTATGTCCCCAGTCTTCTCCCTCCCCACCCCCAGGAATGCCCCCCTTTCACCCCCTATGAGCTTGTGTTTGTGAACTCATAGCAGCAGCCAGTGCAATTCTTTCCACGCTGGCTGGGGCGGGGGGCGCGGCGCATGGTTACCTGGCTCGGTGCCAGGAAACCAAAATATCCAATGTCCCCAAGACACTGTCCAAGGGGCATAGGATTGCTGTCTAAAACAATATAAAACCATTTTGGGGTCTGTTCTATGAAATTAAACATGGTTCGGCATGGCAACCATCTTTGCTTTGATGCAGAGGAGTAGAATAGTTTATCTTCATCGTCCCATCTTTCTGCACATTGTGCATTCAGGGCAGTTTACAATAAACACAATAAGAAATGCGGTAATGCATAATATAAGAGAACATCAAAAATACAATTACAAATAGTATTAAAATAGAAACGGCTCTTGATGTCTCTGAGTGAGCTCTTAAAGTCTTACAGATCTGGGAAGTGTGGTGGGTCAGGACATTGGGACAACCAACACAGGAAAAAATGGTTTTGAATTGGAAGTTGCAACAGCAAAGTGAACCCTATAGAAGTATGTCAAAATGTAACTGTGGGCTCTTTGCCCTGGATTTTTAGGAAATAGCTGATTTTGCTTTATTGGAACTCCTGGGAGGGCTAATGAGAAATGCTAACCCACCTCTCTTAAAACAGTATAAGGTGCCTTGTTATGAAAGGCAAATGCCAAATCTTTAATGATAAATAATTAAGAATTAGAAAGTGTAAATAAGTTTTAAAAAGTAGTAATTGTGTTAAAGGGAAGACATGCAAAGACACAGGCAGGTTCCTAATGAATTCTGGGTAACTGGCAGAAAAAATAATTGTCAAGATGACCTGAATGGTATCCAAAGAGGAAATGTTCAGTTGAAGCTCTATCACTTGGGCCAAAGAGTTTTTGAGTAATGAACAGGCGTGAGACTGTATTATTCCAGGTCAAAAGTATACTTGAAGGTTTTACTCATCAAGTATTGAGCAAAAGTATTGTGTAATAATGCATACACATCAAGAAGCTTGATATATAGATGTCTAGAAAAAATTATAGACTGAGGTTTAATTAGCAAATTTTAATTAAAGATCTTCTCAAAGTTATGATATGATCAATTTTGAATCTAGGCTAAAAGGTATATGTGTAAGCTTGTTTGTATGTTTTAATTTTTTAATGACTCTTTAAGAACAATGAAATGATTAAGGCTGTGAGCCCTAATTTATGGGACAGTAGATAATATTAGCTATGAGGTAATCTCTACACAAAATGTACTGATTTTGGAACAAGGGAACTTCTTATTAGAAGCTCACCAGACCTGTGTATCTGTCAGCTAAAACCCCCGTTCAGAACTGCATGGAGAACTTGGTACTTAGAATCTCTCCTTTTAAGCTATTAGGACTAAATGTCTAAGAACAAGAAATATGTAGGAAATACTATTTCCTGTTAAGCTATTAAGATCTAAGATCTTTAGTAAAGCTCTGTTTAACAACAAGAAATGTTTTATGTTATTTTACACAAATTATATTTTAATGTGATGTTACAAGTATAATTCTAATAAAAATGGGAAATTGATCATTTTTTCCCCTTATTAATTCTTGTTAGTACAAAACCAAAACTGAATCCACCTAAAACAATTTTTGGTATATGCTTCATTTGAAGTGGATTGATCAGCTATGGTAGTTAACTGGCTGTAGGGATGTACGAAAATGCCCTTACCTGGCTCCGCCAGGTTACGCTGCGGGGGGGAGGCGCTCCATCCCTCCCCCCGGAATCCTGGCCAACCGGCTCCACTCTGCGGGGATTCTGCGGAGCCGCCAGCCGGCTCCGCCAGCAGCCAGACATCTGGCCGCTGGCTAGCAGGGACTCAAATGGCGGCGGCAGTAGCCACCACCGTTTG
Organism: Heloderma suspectum; assembly: GCF_057233095.1. Classification (NCBI taxonomy): domain Eukaryota; kingdom Metazoa; phylum Chordata; class Lepidosauria; order Squamata; family Helodermatidae; genus Heloderma; species Heloderma suspectum. The sequence goes on from NC_139461.1 coordinate 11,563,265, forward strand.
CGTCCCTGTAGTCAGCCGTGATAGGCTACGTAAATCTTTACGTAGCCTATCACGTCTGACTTAAAAAAACAAAACATGCGTACGCAAATGGCAGCGGCTACGGCAGCCACCATTTGCATTCCTTATTTTCGCCGTCTTAGTCTACGTAAATATTTATGTAGACTAAGCCAGCCAAAAATAAGGAACGCAAATGGCGGCGGCCATAGCCGCCACCATTTGCGTACGCGCGTTTTTGTTTTAAGTCAGACGTGATAGGCTACGTAAAGATTTACGTAGCCTATCACGTCATTTATTTTTTTTTAAACCTAGCCATGATAGGCTACGTAAATCTTTACGTAGCCTATCATGTCTTTTTTGTTTTTGTTTTTACAACACTGGAAATGGCGGCAGCGGCAGCCGGTCAGAAGACCAGCTGCCACCGCCACCGCTGCTGCCCGGAAGATCCGCCCCAGGTAAGTCTCGTCCCGGGAGGGATCCGCGGGGGGGCGGGGGGGCAGGCCGTTCTGACTGCCTGAGCCACGTGGCATTGGCTCAGCATTGGCATTCGGCCTCACCGAGATCTGTGGCGGAATTCTCTGCCATCCCTAACTGGCTGCCAAAGGCTCCCTAAATACTGGAACTATCATTTGAAGAAAGGAAAGGTTCCTCCTGTGCAAGTACCAGGTCATTCCTGACCCCTAGAGGGACACCACTTTCGCTGGCGTTTTCATGGCAGACTGTAGCGGGGTGGTTTGCCATTGCCTTCCCCAGTCGTGACTACCTTTCCCCCAGCAAGCTGGGTCCTCATTTTACCGACCTCGGAAGGATGGAAGGCTGAGTCAACCTGAGCCGGCTACCCGAGACCCAGCTTCTGGTGGGATCGAACTCAGCTCGTGGGGAAAGTTTCGGTTGCAATACTGCCACCTAGCACTCAAGCACTCAGCAAAGGCCAAGGGCATTTTTACATGAGGTATTTATCGTGCACTCGTGACTGTTCGCTCACAGAAGTTTGCAGGTCATTTTCATGAAACCATCAACCTCTGGTGCCTCCGTTGTTTTTTAGGTTCATTCCACCATTTTAAAGTGGCCGAAAATGCAGTAACAACAAAACCGCCAAAAAACACATCAAAGAGGTGGTGTAATTCAAGAATCGCGTGATATTTTAGAAATCTTGCAGCGCCGTCTACTGGCTGAATAAATGAAGCATATGGAACATGCCCACAGAGGGACCAGGAAAAACAAGGGGAGAGGGAAGAGCAGGTATCATGCCCATTGTAAACCCACAAAGACTCCGGAAGACCAAACCCCAGTAAGTTGGTTGGATTTTTCCATAGAGAAGCTCCAAATCCGTTAAATTACGTCACTGCAAAAGTTTGGGTTAGATCCAGGATCTGCCTTCTGTAAGGGAAAGGGCTCTACTTGTGGAAGGTTCCTCCCCTTGATTTTTGGACACACACCCCTCCACACTCCACCGCCCTGCCCCCCAGGCTAACCCAATTACGCAGGGTGTCCTGAATCTCTGCGTAGTATTTTCAGGTCTCTAATCCGTGCCAGTTCCCAGTCTGTATCACTTTCAGGGCCCCTCGAACCTAGAACACTCTCAGCAGGGACTGACCCTTCCACGAGCCAAGCAGAGCCACGTGGCTCAGTCAGTTGGGAGGGGTGGCAAATGGTGTTCCCACCTCCACCACATACAGGGCTGCCCCCTATGTCTCCCTGGTAGGCCAGCCGCCCACCAGCATGGAGCTCCACGGGCTTTGCAGCTACAGCATTTGCTGTGGGCGGCAGGAAAGCAGCCCGCCTGAGGAGCTCCTTGGCCGCTTCCCCAAGTGAGTCATTGCAGGCGAGGTGGCCCTGGAGAGCGCCACCACTTTGCCGTGATGGCAGCAAATCCTGCTCAAAGTGATTTTAAACTTTCAAGTCAATTACTTCAAGGTAATGGTTAATGCCTAAAAGTTACTTTAGGGCGCAACCCTATGCATGTTTAGACAGAGAAAAGGCCTACAACTCCCAGCATGCCCCAGCCAGCCATGCTGGGAGTTGTAGGCCTTTTGTCTAAACATGATTGGATTGTGCCCTTAAGCAGTCTTTGCCACAGCCGTGGCAAAGCAGTGGTGCTGTAGACACTCACCCTACCCAGAATGCCTTGCTTCACATTAAGGGGCAAGATGGCCCCGGAAAGCCTGAAATCACTGCCACTGCCGCCACTAATAAAGTGGCAAAACAAATTTAAAAAGCAGGCCGGTGAGGAGGAGGAGAAGGAACGTATGCCCCCCCCCTCCGCAGTTGGCACAATGTCTCGAACCTGCTCTCAATGTTCCTCTTTCAGAAATTTTCTTAGCAATGTCCAGCAGTGTGTACTGGAAACAGGGAGCACAGGGATGCATCGCCAGCGCGTTTTGACTAGCAGGCATGCGGAAGTCATCTGCCACCGCCCCACCGCCGACTTCCCTCTTCCCTCTGAGCTTGGCAGTAACATTCACAGTAGCTAGGGGAAATGCATTTTCCCAGCAACAACATATTGTTCCCTGGGGTAACACATTGAAAACCAGTGTGGTGCAGTGGTCAGAGTATTGGACTGGGACTCAGCAGATCTGGGTTCTAGTCTCTGCCTGGCCATGGAACTCATTGGGTAACAGTCAGAGTGCAATCCTAGGCATGTTTAGACAGAAAAAAGAGATGTAGGACTTTTTGCTGACTAAACACACATAGGATCGCTTCCTTACAGAAGCTCAGCCTAATCTACTCACAGGGTTGTTGTGAGGATAAAACGGAGAGGGGGAGGGCCATGTAAGCCTCCTTGGGTTCCTTGCAAGAGGGAAAAGGGCGGGATATAAACATAATAATAAAGAAAATTAGCCTCCTTGAGAGCCATTTAGCCACTGAGAGTGCCATTTTTCTTAGTAGAAAGAAAATAAACAAACTGCCAGCTAACTCTCTAGTCCCCATTAAGCAAGTTCAGCCTGTTTTCCCCTACCCTTTCCTTCGTCAAAGTGTGTAGCAAGAAAGAACGATCTGGCATACAGAGAGGGGAAGGTTTCTCAGGATATCAGAAGTATACCATCAAACCCCAGGTTCCAAATTAAGCTTTATTAAGGTCAGGGATAAGGAAAGAGGGAGAAATCAGATAAGTAGCATAAAAAGAAACAAATACTTAGGCAATCTTAAAGATGAAGTCCAAACTTACTTGCAAGGCACACAGGTCACTCATGATACTCAGGAGATGACAAGTGGATGACAAATTTCATATGGGATAAGCCCATTTTTATCCTGTAGAATCAGGGAAGGGAGTTGATGTGGGAGGTGGGAAGGGAGGGAGGGGGGGAGGGGGGAGAGAGAGGATCAGGAGCGTGATCAAGAGCCTATCTGTCAGGAGTTTGATAGGATTTTTCTTTACCTTTGGGACACTGCATGCCCAACACATATGGGCCATTAAACACTTTTCAACAACCCAGAAAGGTAGAAGTAAGAGGTATGGACTGGTAGAGATGCCTTATTTATGAGTGGTAGGGAGGACCCATTAGGGATGAATTAGCCTGTATACTGGTAGATGCTTGAGAGGTGTTGGCTCTGATGCTATGTAATGACAAAGCAAGGCTATTGTGTCATACTCTGCCCCCACGGTTCTTCCATTCAGACGTCTTCTTAAAACTCTTCCCTTTACAGAGGCTTTCCCTGAAGTGTCGCCCAGCTAGCCAGGGTTTGTAGCACACAGTAGAGTGTGCAGTTTTATTGCTTAATTGTATTGTGTTATTTTTTATTGTTACATTCATAATTGTTTTTATGCCATTGTATTTAATGTTCACCACTTGATACTTTTGTGGAAAGCGGTATGTGAATCTGAATAATGAAATGAAGGAAGGAAGGAAGGAAGGAAGGAAGGAAGGAAGGAAGGAAGGAGGGGCTTTTTAAAGAGATGGAGATTTTATTGTTCAGCCTTTCGCCAAACCTGGCTATGGCAACAATCTCATTTACAGACATCACTGGGTGTGTTTCCATGCTATCAGCTTCACTTTGTTTGCAACTTCGTTGCGATATTTCCCCAATCGCATCTTCTCCTTTTCCTGTTTCCACAGTCCTTAAAGACCCAGCTTATCATCACTGTAGCCTGGGGCTCTGTGCTGTTTTCACTGTCCTCTAATCGAATTATTTTCTTGATGGCTGGGTGGAGCCTGGGTGGAGCCTGGGTGGAGCCTGGGTTGGGTCTGATGACCTCCTCAGTATTCCTGCCGCCTCCTCTTGCTGATTCCCCCCTCCCTCACCTCCTTCTGCTCCACTCCAGTTTCCTGCTCTGACCAGTCTCTTCAATGCCTTCCAATACTTTTTGTTTTTTTCCTTTAAGCAAACTCATGTGTGCAGCATCCCCCTCTTAACCCCCTCCCCCTAAAAACGGGACTTAAAGTGCAATTTCACTTTAATGAAGGAGCGAAAAAGAAAAGTCCTGTGTGTAGCACCCCCATCCCTAGTGCCCCCCCCCAAGCGACTGCTTCACAGAGACACCTTCTTCACTAGATCCGGCTTGCTCCCCCCCACCACCACTGTTGTTGCTCTTCTCCCTTATTCTGGCTTCCCAACAACCCTGCAAGGTGGGCCAGGAGAAGAGGTAGTGGCTGGCTGGCTTCCCAATCAAAGGCACTTTTAATACCCATTGCAATCTTGTCAAGTCTTTCTCCTGCATGGCTGAGAAGGGAGACTCCCCCATCCACCCTGGGAGGAAAAAAGCCCATCAAATTGGTGAGCAAAAGGGAGAAGAAGCAGTCAGCGAAGTCAATGGGAGGGGGAAGTTCCACGTAAATGCATTGAAGGGGATGCACTCCTATGCATGCCTACTCAGAAGCAAGCCACACAGATTTCAATGGCACTTACTCCCAGGAAAGGAAAGCTGTACAGCCAATGAGTTTACTCAGCAGTAATACCCCCTAGCACACGCTCACACAAAGTGGGACAAAGTACTAAAGGGGAAATGAATACACAGGGGGGAAATGGCGAAGGAAGCCAGTGGATGACAGACTAGCTGTGCATCTCTTCATCTCTGCCTCCCTCGCCCCCTTCTGCTCTGCTCCAGCCCTTTTGTTTTTTTCCTTTAAAGTGAGTTTTAAAGCACTCTTTCACTTTAATGAAGGAGCGGAAAAAGCAAAGTCATGTGTGCAGAATCCCCCCCCCCTTAAACCCTTTCTTCCCCTAAACAAACTTAATGACTTAACAACTCTCCAACTTAACAACTCTCCATGAAGCCCCCTTCACCACTCAGCTGATTTCCCTGCCACCACCTTGACTGGGAGCTTCATAGGGATAGCCAGGGTGAGCGGACGCTGCACTTGTATGTCGGGGGTGCTTCTGTGTGCATCTCTTCATCTCTGCCTGACTGCTCCCCCAGTATCATCTCCCCCTCTCCTTCACACGCTGCTTCCCATGAGATCACGGGCAGTTGAGCAACACACTCGCAAGGGCCGGACTACACACCTCGTGGGCAGGAATATGATACCAAACCCAGTGCGGTTGTGGAAACAGCTCAATAATGGAGCCAAAGTAAGCTGGAAAAGTCAGACTATAAGCAGTCTCAGAAGAAGCAGTTTTTCTGCAAGAAAATGTGGGGCTGGTGCTGAATGGCCACAATGTCATGGAAACACAGAGACCTCACCGCACAGGCAGGTTGGAATAAATCGCTGGTGGAAACACAGCCCTAGTCCGCCACCTAAGGTCCTCCGAGGGCTCTCTGCTGAGGCTGACTAATGTGAGACTGGCAGCCACACGCGAGAGGGCCTTCTCCTTGGCCGCCCCTCAGTTGTGGAACGACCTGCCGGTTGAAATGCGCCTGCTGACCTCTTTGAAGGTTTTTAAGCAGGCATTAAAGACACTGTTATTCCAGCAGGCTTTCCCTTTGCAGAACTGTTGTTCCTTGTGCTGAATCTTGTATGCTGTGTCTAAGCTGTGTTGTTTTAAGCTGTGTTGTTTTATTGTTGGATTTTTATTTTCTTATTAAATTGTTTTTAGTTCCAAGTTGTTTTTAGTTATATGGTGTTTGTATATACTGTCCGTAGGCTTTTGTGTAAATGGCTTTTAAACTTTGTGTGTATATATATATATATATATATATATATATATATATATTTTAAATGTTTTAACTTTTGTAAACCGCCCAGAGAGCTTTGGCTATGGGGCAGTATACAAATTTAATAAATAAATAAATAAATAAAATAGAGGTCAGCTAGGTTCCATGCATTTGTCACACTAGAGTGTGTGTGATTACACAGATGGAGGAATGGAGCTGTAGAGATTAGGGATGCCATGGGTCTAAATGGCGCCTAACTGAGCTTTATAGCAGGGGTGCAGAACCTCTTTCAGCCTGAGGGCCAGACTCCATGTTGGAGCTCTCGGGGGCCACATTCCAGTGGAGGGCGGGGTCAAAGGTCAAATGGGTGGTGCCAAAGGCAAAGAGGCAGGCCCCAAATACCAGCACATTGTAGCTTGAAGCTCTTAGTGCCAGTGAGAGGCATTTCGACCTTTGAGAATGGGGAGAAAGCTGCACAAAAGCCAGGAAAAGGGGATGGGACCATGGGGCATGGGGCAGATTGGGGCCCTACATGGACTTGATTTGGCCCCAGGCCTGAAGTCCTGCACCCCTGCTTCTCAAGACAAAGTAAACATTCTGAGGTCTAAAAATTAAACTGAAAAAAAAATGAAAGAAAAGACAAAAACCAATCTGGGATCTAGATGAATAGCAGAAATCTGTCGCCCTTCTAGGCTCTGCTCCCACTGGCTCCTGAAGCATGGGGGCCAACCTTAACCAAATTCTTTTCACCGGCAAAAATCAAAATGGCCACTGTCATGACATTTTTCTCATAGTATATGCATGCACACATATGCAGACACAGAGGGAGTGGGGGCGGGGGCTCTGATGCATGTCCACATGCAGGAGGATGCAATTTAAAATTAAATTGAGAGGCAAGCTCAGCAGTGAAGAGCCCATGGGGTCACTGAGAGGGGGTGCATCTCTGCGGTCAGGCACATTCTTTTTGCATGCATAACATCATAGAACAGAACAGTAGGGTTGGAAGAGGCCTACAAGACCATCGAGTCCAACATCCCAAGTTCAATTCCTGACATCTCCAATTAAAGGATCTGAGAGCTGAGTAATTCCCAACAGCCTTTTCTAATTTTTGCTATCATTCAGAGAAAAGCTGCCTTGGCGAGGGAACAATTTGCAATAGAGAAGCAGGGTGAGGGAGCTAAGGGTGTGCTCAAGCCGTTGGAGCTTCTTTGCTCAGAATAATCCCCAACTCAAAGAAAAGAATTTAAGGTGATTCAGAGTGGAGAAGCAGTTGCTGGAGAAAGGGTTAAGCACCTCTTCCCTGGTGGTTATTTCAGTAGAGAAGCAGTGACTGGTTAGGCACGGCTTCCCTGGTGGCTCTGTAGCAGCAGTGGGTGAGTACGCACATTATGATAAGCCACCCTGAAAACAAACCACAGTGGCTTGTTTAATCCATCGCTAATCCATGTTGCTGCCATCAGGCAATCTGGTGCTCCTTGGTCTGCCATGCTTCCTCCTTGGTCCTCCTGCCCACTCCCGGCATGCATCCCAGTGGCCTTTGCATCACAACTTTTTTTTTAAAGAGTAAAACTTTGCTAAATCCATTCTGTGTTTCACTTTTTTCTTTTCTTTTCTTTTTTCTTTTCCAGAATTGCATGCAGATTTAGTTGCGGAGGGAGGGGACCAGAGACCAAAAGTAAGCATTCCACCTCCAACCACCCATAGACTAAAGCCCTACAGTGGGGGTGGGGGGGATGCATATTTTTGGTCTCTGGTATTTTTTCCTCCAACTAAATTTGTGTACAATTCCAGAAAGTTAAAAAAAAAAAGTTCTGCAAATTAGGATATTTGTGCAAATTTCATGGTCGATCACTGCTCATTTGCTTAATTCTCCCTTTTGTGCAAAGCGAGCAGGGATCACAAACACGAATGGGAAACTGGCACACAGGTGTTGCCAGTCTGACATACGGTCAGTGAAATTGCAAGGCAGCAATCAGAGCAGTTGGGTTTTCTGCTGCTCTTGTCAAGTAATACGAGCCATACACAAGCCATCGTGCCAGGTTTGCACAAGCCACGCTGAAAACAAGCCACGCCGAACAACCCAACAACAAGGCATGGGTTCTCAGGGTGGGGAAAGGGTTGTTTGTTTATTCGGTCAGTTGCTTCCAACTCTTCGTGACTTCATGGACCAGCCCATGCCAGAGCTATTTTGAGTGGAGAAGCAGTGAGTGCAGAAAGGGTTAGGCACCATTTCTCTGGTTACTATTTTGAGTGAAAAAGCCATGGGTGGCGAAAGGGCTAGACACCACTTATCTGGTGGCTATTTTGAGTGGGGAAAGGGTAAGGTGCGCACATACAGACACACATATTCTCCAGTCCAAATTGCTGGTCACTTGACAAGAAGCATTTACCTTAAAGAAAGGGGTCGGGGGGAGAGAGACAGAGACCTGGTTCACACGTAATGACAACCCAGAGCATGGGTTGAATCCTTAGTTGCAGTTACATGTGAACCCAGAACTATGGGTTGTTAGCCATGAACAACCCAGGAAGAGAACCAGTGAACTCTGGGTTGTTTTAACTATAGGTTGTCGTGTGAACCCAGAACCATGGGTTGCTCATGAGTTTTTACAGAAGGGGCAGGCAAGGGTGATTAAAAAAAAACCCGGTTGCTCTACATGGCAGTACTACAGCACCGCAAAGGCACTTGGGATACAGGGAAGGAGCAGGCAATGAGGAGGAAACAAACAACCCAGGAATTGATAAAGCAACCTGTGCTTTGTGCTATCATCTGGCAGGCAAATCAGGGGTAAACTCTGGGTAAGGCAACAACCCATAATTTGCATTGTCATTATGTGTGAACCTGGTTGGAGATAGGGAAAGAGAGAGACAGCAGTGGTAGGAGGGCAAATTAAGTTTGTTTGTTTCTTTGTTTGTTTGTTTACAGGATTTATAAACTACTCTATATCTGAGAAGATTCCGAAGCGGTGAACAATAAACAGAAAGAAAAAAGAATCAAAATACAGAATTAAAACACTTAAACTCGGATTAAGCTAATAAAATCATGGCTGATCAGTCAGGAAAGGCTTGTTTAAACAAAAAATGTCTTCAGCAGACACCAAAAACACAACGTCGGTGCCTGCCTGACATCAACAGGCAGGGAGTTCCACAGAGAAGGAGCCAGTACACTGAAGGCTCTACTCATGGAGATTTTAGAGACATATACTTATAAACCACTTAGAGATTTGATTATATTAAACAGCATATATTATTAATAAATAAATTCTCCAAAAGGACTCCAATCAGACCACAGATCCATATGACACCACCAGGAATGCCTCATCTAATGACCTCAGTGAATGGGCAAGGTGGTAAAAGAGAAATATATTCTAGTCTTAAGTTGTTTAGGACTTTATACACCAATAAGAAAAGGTTGGGGAAGTAGCACTTGGTTAAGGTTTTTAATGCTGTTTTCCTGATCTAAATCAGCTTCTATTTGACCCACAGTAGAAAACACAGAGTCACCGTGTAGGTTCCTGTATGTCAAAGATTCCAGTGTCAGTTCTCCCAGTGTCCGGTTTTGTTTGGCCCAGGAGATCCCCTTGCCAGTCAGAGTAGACCATACTGGGCTAAACGGACCAGTAGTGTAACAGAATATAAGTCAGCTTCATATGCTGTGTTCATATATGGAAGAAGGTGGACTATTTGCATAATAACCTATTTGCATAATAATAACCTTAGGGCACAATCCTACCCCCGTTTAGACTGAAAAACAGTCCTACGACTCCCAGCATTCCCCAGCCAGCCCAGCTGACTGGGGAATGCTGGGAGTCATAGGAGTTGTTTCTGTCTAAACAGGCATAAGATTGCACCCTTAATGCTCTTTGGATTCCAATTGCATCAATGCAACGTGTGTGAGCATCACCAGGTCTGGGCGCGGGCATCCTGAAGGAAGTCCTTGCTGGGCAGGACCCCTGGGCAAAACTCTCTCTTTTTTCCTGCACTGCCCCTCGAAAGGCACCTCGGGCCCACTGAGAGGCTGGCTTGTCTATTGCAAGCCTCCGCTTCCAAAGGTTTGCTGCATACCGGAGGGAGGACTGCAGTAAATAGACACTCCCTGGGGAAACTCGGGCCATCCAAGCTGGTGGCAATCCGAGTTCACGCACAGGAGTGACGTCAGTCTGGAGTCCCAGAGGCTCAGTGGAGGAAGACCCAGCTGCTTATTAATCTATCTTCTCATCCGGTGATTTCTTGGGATAACCCACCCTGAGAATTCTGTGGAGGGCTTTAAATAAAATCCCCAGTAACATACACTGTGAGAATTTTTTTTTAAAAAAAATCCCTCCTCCATGCCAGTGTGCAGAAACCTAATGCTGTTCAAAGGCTCAAGAGACTCCTCTGCGTCAGAAGCTGATCTGGATTTTAATCCAGCTACTGAAAGCATGATGAAAGCTGCAAATCTAAACAGGCGTATAGAGAAGCAAGGCCTGCTGCACTGAGCGGGAGCTGCTTTCCAGCACATATGATTAGCATCGGAGCACAGGAAATGTATGGGGAGATCCAACCAGGATGAAGCATTTCTCTAGAGCCCCATCAGTTTCATAGAATTATATGGCTGGAAGGGTCCAATCCCTGCTCGACGCAGGCTCTGCAATGCAGGGTGCAGTTACAGCATCCCTCACGGATGGCCATCCAACCTCTGCTTAAATAACTCCAACAAAGAAGAAGACACCACCTCCTGAGGCCACCTGTCCCACTGTCAAGCAGCCCTCACTGTTAGGAAGTTCTAGTGTTCAGCCAAAATCTACTTCCCTGCAACTTCCAACCATTGGTTCTAGTCCTGCCCTCTGGAGCAACAGATAACAATTCTGCTCCATCTTCTGCCTGGCAGCCTTTCACATATTTGAAGTCCTCTATCATGTTTCCCCTTAACCTTCTCTTCTAAAGCCTAAACACATCCAGATCTTTCAACTCTTCCTAATAGGTCTTGGTTTCCAGTCCCCTCAACATCCTAATCACCTTCCTCTGGACGTGTTGCAGTGTGTCAATATCCTTCTTGAAGAGCAGAGCCCAGGACTGTGCACAGCATTCCAGATGTGGCCTGACCAATGCAGAAGAGAGTGGAGCTATTACCTCTCACGATCTGTGTTCCAGTGGAAGCTTGTGCCCAGCAGTCCTGTGGAAAGCAACAGTATTTAAAAGTGTTTAACAGGAGCTAGATCACAGTTTTCTAGGTAGAGCTGAAACCTTCTGCACACTGACTTGGGAGGAAGTGGCATATGATGGGAATTATCTGGTAGTGATGCCTCCTTTTAGAAAGGCAGTTAGCTGAGAAAAAACAAAAGGCAGGACAGAATGAGAGTTTACTAGTCCCACAAGCACACAAGGCTAAAAACAAAAGGAGACCACACCCTTCTTTGCTGAAGAAGGGATAAAATTCTACGTTCTGTTGTATAGGCATGAGTGAGAGAGCAAACACAAGTGCTCCCAGCAATGGAGGAGGGGGGAGGAAGGGAAGGAGCAAAGCGAATATATCACAGGAAACCACATTGTAGGCTATAGAAATCCTAGGGCGAGCTGTGGCCTAAATTCCCATGAACTAATTGCAACACTGTCCCCTTGCAGACGAGGCTGCAATATTCCCAACAGCATGAACATGCAGATGAATCTACTTTATACAGAGTCAGACCACTGGTCAATCTAGCCCAGTGTGTTCACAGAATCATAGAATCGTAGGGCTGGAAGGGGCCTACAAGGCCATCTAGTCCAACCCCCTGCTCAAGGCAGGAATCCAAGTCAGAGCATCCCTGACAGGTGGCTGTCCAGCCTCGTCTTGAATGCCTCCAGTGTGGGAGAGCCCACCACCTCCCTCGGGAATTGGTTCCATTGCTGTATCGCTCTGACAGTCATGAAGCTTTTCCTGATGTTCAGCTGGAATCTGGCGTCCTGTCACTTGAGCCCATTATTCCGTGTCCTGCGCTCTGGGATGATGGAGAAGAGATCCTGGCCTTCCTCTGTGACAGCCTTTCAAGTACTTGAAGAGCGCTATCCTATCTCCCCTCAGTCTTCTCTTCTCAACTCATGCCCAGTTCTCTCCTCCTCTCCTCATAGGGCTTTGTTTCCAGTCCCTGATCAACTTTGTTGCCCTCCTCTGAACCCTCTCCAACTTGTCTGCATCCTTCTTAAAAGTGTGGTGCCCAGAACTGGACACAGTACTCCAGATGAGGCCTGACCAGTGCTGAGTAGAGGGGAACTAGGATTTCCAGGGATCTGGAAGCTATGCTTCTATAAATGCAGCCCAAAAGAGCATTTGTCTTTTTTTGCAGCAACATCACATTGTTGGCTCATCAACAATGTGATCGACAACAATTCCAAGATCCTTCTCGCTTGTAGTATTTTTGAGCCAAGTCTCCCCCATCTTGTAACTGTGCATTTGGTTTCTTTTTCCTAGGTGCAGAACCTGGCATTTATCCCTATTAAATTTCATTCTGTTGTTTTCTGCCCAGCACTCCAGTCTATCAAGATCACTTTGAATTTTGTTTCTGTCTTCCAAGGTATTAGCTATCCCGCCCAATTTTGTGTCATCTGCAAATTTGATCAGCATTCCCTGCACCTCCTCTTCCAAGTCATTAATAAAAATGTTGAAGAGCACTGGGCCCAGGACTGAGCCCTGCAGTACCCCACTTGTTACCTCTCCCCAGTTTGAGAAGATCCCATTGATAAGCACTCTTTGAGTCCAATTCTGTAGCCAACTGTGGATCTACCGGATCATTGTTTCATCTAGCCCACTTTGAGCTAGTTTGCTCTTCAGGATATCATGGGGCACTTTGTCAAAAGCTTTGCTGAAGTCAAGGTATATTATGTCCACAGCATTCCCACAGTCCACAAGGGAGGTGACCTGATGAAAACATGAGATCAGATTCGTCTGGCAGGATTTGTTCTTGACAAATCCATGTTGGCTTCGAGTCATCACTGCATTGTTTTCAAGGTGCTTCCAGATGGATTGCTTGATCATCTGCTCCAGAATTTTCCCAGGGATTGATGTCAGACTGACTGGTCTGTAGTTCCCAGGTTCCTCCTTTTTACTCTTTTTGAAGATAGGGACATTAGCCCTCCTCCAATCACCTGACACTTCACCCATCCTCCATGATTTCTCAAAGATAATAGACAGCGGTTCTGAGGGTTCTTCTGCCAGTTCCTTTATTACTCTAGGATGCAGTTCATCTGGCCCTGGAGATTTGAACTTATTCAAAGTAATGAGGTGTTCCTTTACCATATGCCTATCAATCTCAAGCTGCAATCCTGCCCCTTCAGCCTGTACTTCGCCTTTGCCAGGGGGGTCATAGACCCTCTTTTGGGAGAAGACTGAGCCAAAGTAGGAATTGAGCACCTCTGCCTTTTCTTTGTCATCTGTTATCATTTTGCCATCCTTATTTAATAGCTGAACCATCATTTCTTTCCTCTGCCTTTTATCATGCATGTAGCTGAAGAAAGCCTTTTGTTGCTTTTAGCATCCCTCGCTAACCTCAGTTCATTCTCAGCTTTAGCCTTCCTGACGCCATCCCTGCAATTCTGTGCTATCTGCCTGTACTCTTCCTTTGTTACTTGGCCTTCTTTCCCCTTCCTATATGTGTCCTTTTTGGTTTTCAGGTCATCTCTAAGCTTTTTGTGAAGCCACATTGGCTTCTTCTGTTGTATTCCACCTTTTTTCTTGTTGGAATTGTTTGTAATTGTGCCTTGAGAATTTCCTTTTTAAAAAACTCCCACCCATCTTGGACTCCTTTTCTCATTAGACTTGCTTGCCATGGCATCTTACTTATCATTGTTCTGAGTTTATTAAAATCAGCTTTCCTAAAATCTAGGCCACACTCAGCTTTTGCCTCCTTTAGAACCAAGAACTCAAGGATAACATGATCGCTTTCCCCCAGAGTTACCATAACTGCTACTTTATCCACTAAGTCATCTCTGTTGGTTGGGAACAAGTCAAGGATAGCCAATCCTCTAGTTTCTTCCTCTAGTTTCTGTAGGAGGAAGTTATCCGCAACACAAGTCAGGAATTTCTTGGAGGGGCCATGTTTTGCAGAATTTGTCTCCCAACAAATATCAGGGAAATTGAAGTCCCACATTACTACTACATCATGCTTCCTTGAAACACTGGCTATCTGCTTTTCAAAAGTTTCATCTTCGTCTTCTCCTTGTTTGGGTGGCCGGTAGTAGACTCCGACCACCATGTTCCTTTTATTCTTTGCACCATTTATTTTAACCCAGATGCTCTTGATGGGGCTACCAAGCTCATCGTCCTGTATTTCTGTGCAGATATATGTATTTTTAACATATAGTGCAACCCCACCTCCCTTTCTGTTCCTCCTATTCTTTTTGAACAGGTTATATCCTTCAATTTCTACTCAGATGGCAGGGAACATTCAGGGTGGTGGGCAGGAGGTCCTTCCCAGCCTTGCTACCTAAGAATCTTTTAACAAGAGATGTTGTGGATTGAACCTGGGACCATATGCAGGCATGCATGTAAGGCAGAAACTCTGTGCGCTCCAATGTAGGATCAGTCTGTAACAGGTAAATTGTATTATTTGTTTATTTTACAAATAAATGTACTTTGATCAACAGAAAAGCAACAAATGAATGCATAAAATAAATACACTGGGGCTATATTTGACAAAACAATGCATGCATACATAAACATATATATATATATATATATACACACACACACACACACACACACATACACATCTTGCCCCCCTCTAAACTCTTAGATAGAAGATATTCCAAAACACTGGTAAATGAGAGATGTTGCCCTTGTAAATGTTGAAGTGGAATCTGTAATATATGTTTTGTTCAATTGCTGTTACTATCATAGGGTCAGAAATGCCCTGATACTTCCAATTACTCAGTCTTTTCCAGGTCGGTCTTTAGAATCTCTTTATGTGTGTCTTACTCGAAGGATCCAATAGATTAATTACCAAGCAAGTTGCTATTTTTTTTAATGTTGTTATTTTAACTAGATCCTCTATGGCACGATGACTTAATTTTATGATGTAGAACATATTTTATTCTTATGTATTTTTTATCTTTTGTTGATTTTCAGTTGACCGTAAATAAAGGATTCATTCATTCTTTCATTCATTCATATTTTGCCACTAACTTATCATTAAGGCAATACTCAGAAGCAGGACCAGTAAGGTATAGTGGCAACCAGGGTTGTTAAATCAGCAGAAAAAGCACCTGATGTGCAAAATTCATCAGGTGATGCTTTCCCACCAGATGGGTAATATATGTGCACCAAGCTTTTATTCAAAGCACAGCTACAATGACCACTTTAAAGGTTGGCAGCTCTGATGGGAGAAGTCCATGTCTGCTTTCCAGTTTCACCATGTTGGCATAGGAGCTCTGCGGGCTTTTGTCTCTAGCTTTGGGATTTTAAGCCATTTTTTTATTATGCCATAACTGTTTTATTATATGCTTTAGCTATTCCCAGAAAACCCAGCATTGATTGGGCTATTTCCTAGGGCCTCGTAAAAGCCTCCTCTTTGCCCTCTGACTTTATCACACACTAAACTGGAAAGCCAAATTGCATTATTCATTAATATACTACTTCAGGGGTTCTTCTGTGAATTCATGCTACAGAAGTGATTAAACGCATGCATTGCTGCTATGTCATTTACATATTTAACAGTGGAAGCTCTTCCATCCATGCTAGGAAAAGTTTCACCTGCCTCAATTCTGTTAAAAGCACAGAAAGAGGCCCTCCAAACTATCACCACCCAACAGGAAAGTATTTGATAAGGAGACTTAAGGGTAGACTCAGGGAGGGTGACAAAATTTGCACCACCAAATAAAAGGATACACATCGAAAAGGATAAAAGCAAAGACAAATTTTCATAAAACTGCATAAGCTTATCTATAATAATAAAAGACGATGTGTCTGTATGTCAGCACCATAGTGTCAAGACCATGAAACCTAGAGACCTGACACTTGGCATGCATAGTAACAGGACCCTAGGAGCATATACCTTGGATTTGCAGTTAAACCTCAAAAAAAACCAAGATTATGGCAACCAGATTGTTTGATAACTGGCAAATAGAGGGAGAAAACGTGGAGGCAGTGACAGGCTTTGTCTTTCTAAGCGCAAAGATTACTGCAGACACTGACTGCAGCCAGGAAATCAGAAGACGTTTACTTCTTGGGAGGAGAGCAATGACAAATCTTGATAAAATAGTGAAGAGCAGAGACATCACACTGACAACAAAGGTCCGCATAGTTCAAGCAATGGTATTCCCCGTAGTAACCTATGGCTGCGAGAGCTGGACCATAAGGAAGGCTGAGCGAAGGAAGATAGATGCTTTTGAACTGTGGTGCTGGAGGAAAATTCTAAGAGTGTCTTGAACTGCAAGAAGATCAAACCAGTCCATACTCCAGGAAATAAAGCCAGACTGCTCACTTGAGGGAATGATATTAAAGGCAAAACTGAAGTACTCTGGCCACATCATGAGAGGACAGGATACCCTGGAGAAGATGCTGATGCTAGGGAAAGTGGAAGGCAAAAGGAAGAGGGGCCGACCAAGGGCAAGGTGGATGGATGATATTCTGGAGGTGACGGGCTTGACCTTGGGGGAGCTGGGGGTGGCGACGGCCGACAGGAAGCTCTGGCGTGGGCTGGTCCATGAAGTCATGAAGAGTCGGAAGCGACTGACCGAATAAACAACAAGGGGAAACATGATAGAGGTCTACAGAATTATGCATGGTGTGGAGAAAGTGGATAGGGAGAGTTTTTTCTCCTTCTCTCATAATACTGGAAGCCAGGCTCATCCCATGAAGATGACTGGTGGGAGATTCAGGACAGATAAAAGTGCTTCTTCACACAGTGCATAGTTAAACTATGGAATTTGCTAAGCAGCATGTAGTGATGGCCACCAATTTGGATGGTTTTAAAAGGGGATTAGACAAATTCCTGGAGGAAAAGGCTATCAATGGCTACTAGGCCTGATGGCTCTGTGCTCCCTCCAGTACCAGAGGCAGCGAGCCTATGTACAACAGTTGCTGTGGAACATGGGCGGGAGGGTGCTGTTGCGCTCATGCCCTGCTTGTGGGTTTCCCGTGGGCAGCTGGTTGGCCACTCTGTGAACAGAATGCTGGACAAGATGGACCCTTGGTCTGATCCAGCAGGGCTCTTCTTATGTTCTTATGTCCTGCTCCCACTGGAGGAGTCCTCCTCCAAGTAATTGCTAGAAGCTCCAGAAGCCCAGATCACCTCAGACCAAGGGCTCCCAGCAGACCCACAGGAGCCTGAGCCCTTGGGGCAGATGGTTGCAGGGCCATCCCTGTCAGGGGAAAGAAACTCTGACTCTGAGGCAGAGCATCCCCCAGATCCCTGGGAGCATCATCACCTCAAGCAATAGGCTAGTAGGTCTTATATGCGAAGGAATGCTCACCTCCAGAAAAGGTCTCCTTGGGAGAAAGGCTCTGGAAAGGGAGCTTTGATTATTGCAGGTGAACTCTGGGTGGGGTCCAACAGGCTTTGGGCTTAAAAGCCTTCACTGGAAACTCAGCTAGCATTGGAACAACATCATCCATCCAGCCTCTGGGCAATGTACCTTGCTTCCTGAACTGTGCCCTGTGACTGATGCTCTGTTTCCTGACCTTTTGGACTGCCTAATGACCGTGCTTCTGGACTGCATAATGCACCTGACTGATTTACTGTGTTTGACCTCTTGTTTGTTACCTTGGCTGCTGCTGCTGTTGCCTGATCCTAGTTGTCTCACTGACTGACTGTGTTCTGACTTCTGCCTGGATTTAGACCATATCTGTGGTAGTCTGAACCCCATTGGATAACCACCTGTAGGCTTGAATGTTTGCTGACTTCACTACATTTAGAGTTTGCTACGGGCGAAGCGGTACAATATGACTGAACCCTGCAGATCAAAGTGATCTTGACAGGCTGGAGCGCTGGGCAGAAAACAACAGAATGAAATTTAATACAGATAAATGCCAAGTTCTGCATCTAGGAAAAAGAAACCAAATGCACAGTTACAAGATGGGGGAGACTTGGCTCAAAAACACTACAAGCAAGAAGGAGATTGGAATTGTGGTAGATCACAAGCTGAATATGAGCCAACGATGTGATGTGGCTGCAAAAAAGGCAAATGCTCTTTGGGGCTGCATTAATAGAAGTATAACTTCCAAATCCCATTCTTGTTGTTGTTGTTGTTGTTGTTGTTCAGTCGTTCAGTCGTGTCCGACTCTTCGTGACCCCATGGACCATAGCACGCCAGGCCTTCCTGTCCTCCGCTCTCTCCCGGAGCGTGCTCAAGTTCATATTCATTGCATCAGTGATGCTATCTAGCCATCTCATCCTCTGCCGTCCCCTTCTCCTTTTGCCTTCAGTCTTTCCCAGCATCAGGGTCTTTTCCAGAGAGTTTTCTCTTCGCATTAGGTGGCCAAAATATTTGAGCTTCAGTATCTGTCCTAAATCCCATCCTAGTTCCCCTGTACTCAGCACTGCTTAGGCCTCAACAGGAGAACTGTGTCCAGTTCTGGGTGCCACACTTTAAGAAGGATACAGACAAACTGGAGAGGGTTCAGAAGAGGGCAATGAAGATGATCAGGGGACTGGAAACAAAGCCCTATGAGGAGAGGCTGAAAGAAGTGGGCATGTTTAGCCTTGGGAAGAGAAGACTGAGGGGAGATAGGATAGCATTCTTCAAGTCCTTGAAAGGTTGTCACAGGGAGAAAGGCCAGGATTTATTTATTTATTTATTTATTTAATTATTAAATAAATAATTTAATTAAAATAAAGGATCTCTTCTCGATCATCCTAGAATGCAGGATACACAATAATGGGCTCAAGTGACAGGAAGCCAGATTCTGGCTGAACATCAGGAAAAACTTCCTGACTGTTAGAGGAATACACAACGGAACCAATTACCTGGGAGGTGATGGACTCTCCCACACTGGAGGAATTCAAGATTAAGCTGGACAGCCATCTGTCAGGGATGCTTTGACTTAGATTCCTGCATTGAGCAGGGGGTTGGACTCGATGGTCTTATAGGCCCCTTCTAACCCTACTATTCTATGATTCTATGTAACATTTTCAGTCATTAGGGGGTTCCCTATCCAGTATATAGCTTTGCAGCAGATACAGTTAGAAGCTTTTTTGTTCAGTCGTTCAGTCGTGTCCGACTCTTCGTGACCCCATGGACCATAGCACGCCAGGCCTTCCTGTCCTCTGCTCTCTCCCGGAGCGTGCTCAAGTTCATATTCATTGCATTGGTGATGCTATATAGCCATCTCATCCCCTGCCGTCCCCTTCTCCTTTTGCCTTCAGTCTTTCCCAGCATCAGGATCTTTTCCAGAGAGTTTTCTCTTCGCATTAGGTGGCCAAAATATTGGAGCTTCAGCTTCAGGATCTGTCCTTCCAATGAGCACTCAGGGTTGATTTCCTTTAGGATGGACTGATTGGACCTCCTTGCAGTCCAGGGGACTCGTAAGAGTCTTCTCCAGCACCACAGTTCGAAAGCATCAATTCTTCGGCGCTCAGCCTTCCTTATAGTCCAGCTCTCACAGCCATACATTACTACTGGGAAAACCATAGCTTTGATTAGACGGACCTTTGTCGGCAAGGTGATGTCTCTGCTTCTTACTATGCTGTCTAGGTTGGCCATAGCTTTCCTCCCAAGGAGCAAGCGTCTTTTAATTTCATGGCTACAGTCACCGTCTGCGGTGATCTTGGAGCCCAAGAAAGTAAAATCTGTCACTGCTTCCATTTCTTCCCCGTCTATATGCCAGGAAGTGATGGGGCCAGATGCCATGATCTTCGTTTTTTTAATGTTGAGTTTCAAACCAGCTTTTGCACTCTCCTCTTTCACCTTCAACAAGAGGCTCTTGAGATCCTCTTCACTTTCTGCCATTAGGGTGGTATCGTCTGCATATCGGAGGTTGTTGATTATTCTCCCAGCAATCTTAATTCCGACCTCTGATTCATCCAACCCAGCATTTCTCATGATGTACTCTGCATATAAGTTAAATAAGCAGGGTGACAATATGCAGCCTTGTCGTACTCCTTTCCCAATTTTGAACCACTCGGTTGTTCCATGTCTGGTTCTTACTGTTGCTTCTTGACCCTCATACAGGTTTCTCAGGAGACAGGTAAGGTGGTCTGGTACTCCCATCACTTTAAGAATTTGCCACAGTTTGTTGTGATCCACACAATCAAAGGCTTTAGCGTAGTCAATGAAGAAATAGACGTTTTTCTGGAATTCTCTTGCTTTCTCCATGATGCAGCGAATGTTGGCGATTTGATCTCTAGTTCCTCTGCCTCTTCAAAACCCAGCTTGTACTTCCGGTAGTTCTCGGTTCGCATACTGCTGAAGCCTAGCTTGTAGGATTTTGAGCATCACCTTGCTGGCATGTCAAATGAGCGCAATTGTGCGGTAGTTTGAACACTCTTTGGTGTTGCCCTTCTTTGGAATTGGAATGTAAACTGACCTTTTCCAGTCTTGCGGCCATTGTTGAGTGTTCCAAATTTGTTGGCATATTGAATGCAGCCCTTTAACAGCATCATCTTTTAGGATTTTAAATAGCTCAGCTGGAAGACTGTCATCTCCGCTAGCTTTGTTGTTACTAATGCTTCCTAAGGCCCACTTGACTTCACTCTCGAGGATGTCCGGCTCAAGTTCAGTGACCGCACTATCATGGCTATCAGGGACATTAAGATATTCCCTGTATAGTTCTTCTGTGTATTCTTGCCACCTCTTCTTAATCTCATCTGCTTCTGTTAGGTCCCTGCCTTCTTTGTCCTTTATCATGCCCATCTTGGCACAAAACGTTCCCTTGAGATCTCTGATTTTCTTGAAGAGATCTCTAGTCTTTCCCATTCTGTTGTTTTCCTCGATTTCTTTGCATTGTTCATTTAAGAAGGCCTTCTTGTCTCTCCTTGCTATTCTCTGGAACTCTGCATTCAGTTGGATATATCTGCCCCTTTCTCCCTTGCTTTTCGCTTCCCTTCTTTCCTCAGCTACTTGGAAAGCCTCATCAGACAGCCACTTGGCTTTCCTGCATTTCTTTTTCTTTGGGATGGATTGAGTTGCTGCCTCCTGAACAATGTTACGGACCTCCGTCCATAGTTCCTCAGGCACTCTGTCTATCAGGTCTAATCCCTGAAATCTATTCCTCACCTCCACTGTATATTCATCAGGGAGATGATTTAGGTCATACTTGAATGGTTTAGTGGTTTTCCCGACGTTCTTCAATTTAAGCCGAAATTTTGCGATAAGAAGCTCATGATCTGAGCCACAGTCAGCTCCAGGTCTTGTTTTGACTGACTGTATAGAGCTTCTCCATCTTTGGCTGCAAAGGACATAATCAATCTGATTTCGATATTGACCTGGTGATGTCCATGTGTAGAGTCGTCTCTTGTGCTGTTGGAAAAGAGTGGTTGCTATGATCAGCGCGTTCTCTTGGCAAAACTCTATTAGCTTTTGTCCTGCTTCATTTTGTACACCAAGGCCATGCCTGCCTGTTATCCCAGTGATTTCTTGACTTCCTACGTTAGCATTCCAATCCCCTGTGATGAAGAGGACATCTTTTTTTGGTGTTAGTTCTAGAAAGTGTTGTAGGTCTTCATAGAACCGATCAACCTCAGCTTCTTCGGCATCAGTGGTTGGGGCATAGACTTGAATTACTGTGATGTTGAATGGTTTGCCTTGGATTCGTACTGAGATCATTCTATCATTTTTAAGATTTTACCCCAGTACTGCTTTTCCCACCCTTTTGTTGACTATGAGTGCTACTCCATTTCTTCTAAGGGATTCTTGCCCACAATAGTAGATACGATGGTCACCTGAATTAAATTCGCCCATGCCTGTCCATTTTAGTTCACTGATTCCCAACATGTCGATGTTCAATCTTGGCATCTCATGTTTGACCACCTCCAGCTTACCTTGATTCATTGATCTGACATTCCAGGTTCCTAAACAATAGTGTTCTTTACAGCATCGGATTTTCTTTTCACCATCAGACACATCCGCAGCTGAGTGTCCTTTCAGCTTTGGCCCAGCTGCTTCACTCTTTCTGGCGCTACTTGGAAATACCCTCTGCTCTTCCCCAGTAGTAAATTGGACACCTTCCGACCTGAGGGGTCATCTTCCGGCATCATATCTTTTAGCCTTGTGATACGTTCCATGGGGTTTTCTTGGCAAGAATACTGGAGTGGGTTGCCATTTCCTTCTCCAGTGGACCACATTTTGTCAGAACTCTCCGCCATGACCTGTCCGTCTTGGGTGGCCCTGCACGGCATAGATTATGGCTTCACTGAGTTACGCAAGCCCCTTCGCCACAACAAGGCAGTGATCCATGAAGGGGAGTTTGAAGCTAGGGGAGATGAATAGGCCACAGGGCAGAGTTCTACATCTGCCCCCCATTTTGTGAGGTAGCCCTTTTGTGAGGTTCACTCAGGAATGGAGTGAATGGACGCCTCCCTTAGAGCGCTGTAAGCGTGCACTGTGGCAGGGGCTGTGCCTAGGGGTACCAGTGGGCATGGCTTCACTCAGACAGGGTGGGCACAATGTGTCCAACCCCGATACAAGTCAAAATAATTGACTTATGCACCATTTCCAAAGGTGCAGAGATGTAAAGAGCACCATTGCCATAGCAGTCATGGCAATCATGATTAAATTCTTCCATCTCAGAGCCATGACACTGCTGAGGCCACTGAACCCTGCTGTGAAGTTGATCCAAGACCATCTCCAGAGGAAAGTCTCTAATTCCCCCAGCCCCCAGGGAAGCGATGGTGCAAAATTCACTGTCAGAACTCGAAATAAACCATCATAAACAAGGACATGACATTTGATGAGCCAAAGAAATTCATCCACCAGAATGGTTCTCTTGGGAGAGATTTAGGGAAATCCAGTGTGTTTTCTCAGGTATTGGGGGCCATTAATCTCCCAATGTGGACTAGTAATGTTTCTCATTAACTTCTAGGGTGGAGGAGCAGAGTCAGCTCCCTAGATGGAAAGGCTGCTAAAGGATCACACATTTTGCGTTCACAGGGAACTGAAAAGATTAGGTTAAATCTCTGAGGCTGTCACAGGTCAAGGCTTAAGATAATTTGATCTCTGTGAGAAGCTGTATAACACCCCAGACATTGTTTCTTAGGAGCATTTATGGGGCGTTGCTCTGCCTTCAAGAATGTCTTATCCTTATCTGGGGGGAAACAGGAATACCCATCACAGAAAGAAGCCTCTCCTGCAATCTCACAATGTATTAGTGAAAGGGAATGTCACAGCTTAAAGATGTCAGATATGAGAACTTAGAAGTGGAGAAAGAGAAAAGAGATTTGCTCCCAAGCTAGGAAGTGGTCTGACACTTCCAAGCAAGGTCATATAAAAGCTCCCTCTCCAGTTCACATTTTGTGTAGTTTTTCATACTCCTACCATAGAATGGGAAGGGACCTTGGAGGTCCCTTCACCACCCCCACTCCCGCCAATATTCAGTCCAGGTCCTGCAATGCAGGTTGCTATCAAGACAGTAGACAGTTCTAGCCCTGCAAGGTAGCTCACTGGCGATCCATGATCCACCTCTTGCTCTCTTCCTTTTATTTTTAATTTGATCTCTGTGAGATTTTATTTTCTTGGGCCCCAAGATCACTGCAGACGGTGACTGTAGCCATGAAATTAAAAGACGCTTGCTCCTTGGGAGGAAAGCTATGGCAAACCTAGACAGCATAGTAAGAAGCAGTGACATCACCTTGCCGACAAAGATTCGTATAATCAAAGCTATGGTTTTCCCAGTAGTAATGTATGGCTGTGAGAACTGGACTATAAGGAAGGTTGAGAGCCGAAGAATTGATGCTTTCGAACTGTGGTGCTGGAGAAGACTCTTAAGAGTCCCCTGGACTGCAAGGAGGTCAAATCAGTCCATCCTAAAGGAAATCAACCCTGAGTGCTCCTTGGAAGGACAGATACTGAAGCTGAAGCTCAAATATTTTGGCCACCTAATGCGAAGAGAAAACTCCCTGGAAAAGACCCTGATGCTGGGAAAGACTGAAGGCAAAAGGAGAAGGGGACGGCAGAGGATGAGATGGCTAGATAGCATCACCGATGCAATGAATATGAACTTGAGCACGCTCCGGGAGAGAGCGGAGGACAGGAAGGCCTGGTGTGCTATGGTCCATGGGGTCACGAAGAGTCGGCTGATTTATTTAAAACATTTGTATCTCGCCCTATATCATTAGGATCTCAGGGCAGCGTACAGATAAAATGAATTTAGATAGTATAAAACAATAAATAATTTAAACAGCTAAAAACATATTAAACCATCAAGCAACCTAATACCAATTTAAAATCTAAAACAATAGAACAGTTAAAATAGTGTGCAACTTTAGGGAATGCATTTAGCCCTCAAAGGCTTTGGTAAAAAGCCATGTTTTAACTTGGCGCCAAAATGAAACCAATGTCTATGCCAATTCTGTCATGGCAGACCACCTTGTGTATCTAAAAGGGATGCTAAAAGGAACATGACTGAAAGGGGTGCACCAAATGGAGGCTGCCGCTCCAGCCACTGTGTGGAAAGTTAGAATGTCAGCCTTGGGTACAGCTACTACAGCATCTTCATCCAGCCTTTGCTTAAATATCTCCAGTGACTGAGGTGCAATTTGCATCCAAATAGGACTTCATTGTTCACTAAAGGCTCAGGAGTGCCATTTTTTTTTTTTTGTAGAAAGGTGGGGTATAACTCAAATAAATAGGCAAAGGAGAAACACTCACTCAGGTAAGCGATGTTGCATCTTTCTGAAGCTCTGCACCCAAGGAATCCTGTATGTTTCTCTGGCATAGGGTTTGTGTTTACCTGTATCCAAAAGTCAGGTGCCAGAGAAGGCTACATTGTTAAACATGCCTGCTGTGTAATTGTTGTTGTTGTTGTTGTTCAGTCGTTCAGTCGTGTCCGACTCTTCGTGACCCCATGGACCATAGCACGCCAGGCCTTCCTGTCCTGCGCTCTCTCCCGGAGCGTGCTCAAGTTCATATTCATTGCATCCGTGATGCTATCTAGCCATCTCATCCTCTGCCGTCCCCTTCTCCTTTTGCCTTCAGTCTTTCCCAGCATCAGGGTCTTTTCCAGGGAGTTTTCTCTTCGCATTAGGTGGCCAAAATATTGGAGCTTCAGCTTCAGGATCTGTCCTTCCAATGAGCACTCAGGGTTGATTTCCTTTAGGATGGACTGATTTGACCTCCTTGCAGTCCAAGGGACTCGTAAGAGTCTTCTCCAGCACCACAGTTCGAAAGCATCAATTCTTCGGCGCTCAGCCTTCCTTATAGTCCAGCTCTCACAGCCATACATTACTACTGGGAAAACCATAGCTTTGATTAGATGGACCTTTGTCGGCAAGGTGATGTCTCTGCTTCTTACTATGCTGTCTAGGTTGGCCATAGCTTTCCTCCCAAGGAGCAAACGTCTTTGAATTTCATGGCTACAGTCACCGTCTGCGGTGATCTTGGAGCCCAAGAAAATAAAATCTGTCACTGCTTCCATTTCTTCCCCTTCTATATGCCAGGAAGTGATGGGGCCAGATGCCATGATCTTCGTTTTTTTAATGTTGAGTTTCAGACCAGCTTTTGCACTCTCCTCTTTCACCCTCAACAAGAGGCTCTTGAGATCCTCTTCGCTTTCTGCCATTAGGGTGGTATCGTCTGCATATCGGAGGTTGTTGATCATTCTCCCAGCAATCTTAATTCCGACCTCTGATTCATCCAACCCGGCATTTCTCATGATGTACTCTGCATATAAGTTAAATAAGCAGGGTGACAATATGCAGCCTTGTCGTACTCCTTTCCCAATTTGGAACCAATCGGTTGTTCCATGTCTGGTTCTTACTGTTGCTTCTTGACCCTCGTACAGGTTTCTCAGGAGACAGGTAAGGTGGTCTGGTACTCCCATCACTTTAAGAATTTGCCACAGTTTGTTGTGATCCACACAATCAAAGGCTTTAGCGTAGTCAATGAAGCAGAAATAGACGTTTTTCTGGAATTCTCTTGCTTTCTCCATGATGCAGCGAATATTGGCGATTTGATCTCTAGTTCCTCTGCCTCTTCTAAACCCAGCTTGTACTTCCGGTAGTTCTCGGTTCGCATACTGCTGAAGCCTAGCTTGTAGGATTTTGAGCATCACCTTGCTGGCATGTGAAATGAGCGCAATGGTGCGGTAGTTTGAACACTCTTTGGCGTTGCCCTTCTTTGGAATTGGAATGTAAACTGACCTTTTCCAGTCTTGTGGCCACTGTTGAGTGTTCCAGATTTGTTGGCATATTGAATGCAGCACTTTAACAGCATCATCTTTTAGGATTTTAAATAGCTCGGCTGGAATACTGTCATCTCTGCTAGCTTTATTGTTACTAATGCTTCCTAAGGCCCACTTCATGGATCACTGCCTTGTTGTGGCGAAGGGGCTTGCGTAACTCAGTGAAGCCATAAGCTATGCCGTGCAGGGCCACCCAAGACGGACAGGTCATGGCAGAGAGTTCTGACAAAATGTGGTCCACGGGAGAAGGAAATGGCAACCCACTCCAGTATTCTTGCCAAGAAAACCCCATGTGTAATTGTTACCTCCTGTCAAAGAAGGCAGTTCTATCCCAGCAGTGTCTTCTTTCCTGGGGATCATCTAGGCTAGAGAGAGAGAGAGAGAGAGAGAGAGAGAGAGAGAGTTTTTTTGCAAATTCCTGAAGTATTATGGTATATCCGCAGGCCCTTTCCAACTCAAGGACAGCAACACCGTCTTTTCCCCCTACCTGCCTATAAAGTCCATCTTCACAAGGGTTTGTTGTCAAACAGCTGCTCGCTCTGGCCCTAATGGGAAATGTATAATCTGTTATTCAATGCATCTTTATTTCACCAGCCTGACATTTGCTGTTAAGTACACTTCCCCCTTTCCTATTTTTCTTTGATCTCTCCACCCCCAGCGCCCTCCACCATACACAACAGGAATAAATATTTTAAAATAACATCTCGGATATGGGTTTGTAAATGGTACAAGGGGACATTAATGTTTTAAAGTCCCTGTTTTTATCACATCATTTTTCCTACATGGAACTTCACTACAGATATACAGGCATCCATTTATTCATGGGGCTCTTGAAACAATCCCAAATCCCACCTGGTGTTACATTTTATTTTTCATGTCTGAATCCTTGTGAAAGAGGCCATTTTGTTTTGTTTTGTTTTATAGTGATACATCTTCTCTTCATGTTCTTCAATAGGGGCAAGGATTGTCTGGAAGCAAAATAAATGTGCATCATCAACTTTTGGGGCCATAAAATGAGAGATTTGCCTGTTGGGTTTGAACTTGTGATTTTTCCAGTCCCAAAGAAATCTCAAGCACTTGAGCTAATGGACCATCGGAGCGGTGGTCATCTCTGATCTAAATCAGTGGTTTTCAAATTGTGCTCTGGGGAACTCTAGGTTTCCTCAGAAGGTTATTGGGGTACTCCATTGAGAAAATTAGTCACAGTTGGCAAATTTCTCTGAAAAACCACTTGCCTCCCACTACTGATGTTCCCTGCAAAGTGCAGCTTAATTGTCTGCATGAAAATATTGGGTATGTTCTAGGTCACCCTTCCCCAGCCTGGTATATTGGACTACAACCACCATAATTTCTTTCTTTCTTTATTCCATTTCTCTACCGCCCAATAGCCAAAGCTTCCTGGGCGGTTCAGAACAATGAAAACCATAAAACACAACATGAAAAAATGCAATATAAAAGTTTAAAACTACAATATAAAATGAAAATAAAAACCAAAATAAAACCTAGCAGCAATGCACAGATTTAAAATACAGTAAGGGCGCAATCATAGGGGATTGGAACTTGAGCACGCTTTGGGAGAGAGCGCAGGACAGGAAGGCCTGGCGTGCTGTGGTCCATGGGGTCACGAAGAGCTGGACACGACTTAACGACTGAACAACAACAACAAGGGTGCAATCCTATGCACATTTAGACAGAAAAAAGTCCTACAACTCCCAGCATTCCCCAGCCAGCAGGATTTCGCCTTAACAGATTTAAAATAACAGCAATGGAACGACTAAAATGCCTGGGAAAATAGGAAGGTCTTCACCTGGCATCAAAACGAGCACAATGTAGGTGCCAGGCAAGCCTCTCTGGGAAGTTTATTCCACAACTGAGGTGCCATAACATAAAAGGCCCTGTTCTTAGTAGGCACCCACCTCACTTCATTTGTGGGGGGGGGGCGGGCGGAGAAGGACTGCTGAAGACAATCTTAGGATCTGGGCAGGTATATATGGGAGGAGACCATCCTTTCCAGCCAACGTGCCCATCGGAATGTTTAATGTAGCCACCAAACATTTCTGATGTGTTTACTGCAGGGGTGTGGAACCTTTTTCAGCCCGAGTGCCAAATCCAATTTTGCAGAAGCTCTTGGAGGCACATTCCAGTGATGGGTGGGGTTACTGAATCATGAACAGATAAGGAGGAAGGAGCAGAAAGACATAAGAGCTACATAGGATGTCTGCAACTGGAGCATGAAAGAGGAAGAGGCAGAGGAGCAAGAAGGATGGGAAGCCAGAAGTGCCGGTCCTCAGCCAGATTAGCATATGAAAATGTGAATGTTTCCTGCCCCCCTCCCCGTCACCCAGCACAAATCTCCCTTGAAATTCTGGGCCCAATTCAAGGTACCATTTTTTAAAATGTCAAGTGTGCACCCTGTGTACCTTGGTGAATTTCCGTCTCAGTATGACCACTCTCCCCCTTCATGGATCACTGCCTTGTTGTGGCGAAGGGGCTTGCGTAACTCAGTGAAGCCATAAGCTATGCCGTGCAGGGCCACCCAAGACGGACAGGTCATGGCAGAGAGTTCTGACAAAATGTGGTCCACTGGAGAAGGAAATGGCAACCCACTCCACTATTCTTGCCAAGAAAACCCCATGGAACGTATCACAAGGCTAAAAGATATGATGCCGGAAGATGAGCCCCTCAGGTTGGAAGGTATTTAATATGCTACTGGGGAAGAGCAGAGGGTATTTCCAAGTAGCGCCAGAAAGAGTGAAGCGGCTAGGCCAAAGCCGAAAGGACACTCAGCTGTGGATGTGTCTGGTGGTGAAAAGAAAATCCGATGCTGTAAAGAACACTATTGTTTAGGAACCTGGAATGTCAAATCAATGAATCAAGGTAAGCTGGAGGTGGTCAAACATGAGAAGGCAAGATTGAACATCGACATCTTGGGAATCAGCGAACTAAAATGGACAAGCATGGGCGAATTTAATTCAGGTGACCATCATATCTACTACTGTGTGCAAGAATCCCTTAGAAGAAATGGAGTAGCACTCATAGTCAACGAAAGGGTGGGAAAAGCAGTACTGGGGTACAATCTTAAAAATGATAGAATGATCTCAGTACGAATCCAAGGCAAACCATTCAACATCACAGTAATTCAAGTCTATGCCCCGACCACTGATGCCGAAGATGCTGAGGTTGATCAGTTCTATGAAGACCTACAACACCTTCTAGAACTAACACCAAAAAAAAGATGTCCTCTTCATCATAGGGGATTGGAATGCTAAAGTAGGAAGTCAAGAAATCACCGGGATAACAGGCAGGCATGGCCTTGATGTACAAAATGAAGCAGGACAAAAGCTAATAGAGTTTTGCCAAGAGAACACGCTGATCATAGCAAACACTCTTTTCCAACAGCACAAGAGACGACTCTACACATGGACATCACCAGATGTTCAATATCGAAATCAGATTGATTATGTCCTTTGCAGCCAAAGATGGAGAAGCTCTATACAGTCAGTCAAAACAAGACCTGGAGCTGACTGTGGCTCAGATCATGAGCTTCTTATCGCAAAATTTCGGCTTAAATTGAAGAACGTAGGGAAAACCACTAAACCATTCAGGTATGACCTAAAGCATATCCCTTATGAATATACAGTGGAGGTGAGGAATAGATTTCAGGGATTAGACCTGATAGACAGAGTGCCTGAGGAACTATGGACGAAGGTCTGTAACATTGTTCAGGAGGCAGCAACTCAATCCATCCCAAAGAAAAAGAAATGCAAGAAAGCCAAGTGGCTGTCTGATGAGGCTTTACAAGTAGCTGAGGAAAGAAGGGAAGCGAAAAGCAAGGGAGAAAGGGGAAGATATATCCAACTGAATGCAGAGTTCCAGACACTAGCAAGGAGAGACAAGAAGGCCTTCTTAAATGAACAATGCAAGGAAATCGAGGAAAACAACAGAATGGGAAAGACTAGAGATCTCTTCAAGAAAATCGGAGATCTCAAGGGAACGTTTTGTGCAAAGACGGGCGTGATAAAGGACAAAGAAGGCAGGGACCTAACAGAAGCAGGTGAGATTAAGAAGAGGTGGAAAGAATACATAGAAGAACTATACAGGAAAGATCTGAATGTCCCTGATAGCCATGATAGTGCGGTCACTTAACTTGAGCCGGACATCCTCGAGAGTGAAGTCAAGTGGGCCTTAGGAAGCATTAGTAACAACAAAGCTAGCGGAGATGACAGTCTTCCAGCTAAGCTATTTAAAATCCTAAAAGATGATGCTGTTAAGGTGCTGCATTCAATATGCCAACAAATTTGGAACACTCAACAATGGCCACAAGACTGGAAAAGGTCAGTTTACATTCCAATTCCAAAGAAGGGCAACACCAAAGAGTGTTCAAACTACCGCACAATTGCGCTCATTTCACATGCCAGCAAGGTGATGCTCAAAATCCTACAAGCTAGGCTTCAGCAGTATGCGAACCGAGAACTACCGGAAGTACAAGCCGGGTTTCAAAGAGGCAGAGGAACTAGAGATCAAATCGCCAACTTTTGCTGGATCATGGAGAAAGCAAGAGAATTCCAGAAAAACATATATTTCTGCTTCATTGACTACACTAAAGCCTTTGATTGTGTGGATCACAACAAACTGTGGCACATCCTTAAAGTGGTGGGAGTACCAGACCACCTTACCTATCTCCTGAGAAACCTGTATGAGGGTCAAGAAGCAACAGTAAGAACCAGACATGGAACAACCGAGTGGTTCAAAATTGGGAAAGGAGTATGACAAGGCTGCATATTGCCACCCTGCTTATTTAACTTATATGCAGAGTACATCATGAGAAACGCCAGGTTGGATGAATCACAGGTCGGAATTAAGATTGCTGGGAGAATGATCAACAACCTCCGATATGCAGATGATACCACCCTAATGGCAGAAAGTGAAGAGGATCTAAAGAGCCTCTTGTTGAGGGAGAAAGAGGAGAATGCAAAGCTGGTTTGAAACTCAACATTAAAAAAACTAAGATCATGTCATCTGGCCCTATCACTTCCTGGCATATAGAAGGGGAAGAAATGGAAGCAGTGACAGATTTTACTTTCTTGGGCTCCAAGATCACCGCAGACGGTGACTGTAGCCATGAAATTAAAAGACGCTTGCTCCTTGGGAGGAAAGCTATGGCCAACCTAGACAGCATAGTAAGAAGCAGAGACATCACCTTGCCGACAAAGGTCCGTCTAATCAAAGCTATGGTTTTTCCAGTAGTAATGTATGGCTGTGAGAGCTGGACTATAAGGAAGGCTGAGCGCCGAAGAATTGATGCTTTCGAACTGGGTGCTGGAGAAGACTCTTACGAGTCCCCTGGACTGCAAGGAGGTCAAATCAGTCCATCCTAAAGGAAATCAACCCTGAGTGCTCCTTGGAAGGACAGATACTGAAGCTGAAGGTCAAATATTTTGGCCACCTAATGCGAAGAGAAAACTCCCTGGAAAAGACCCTCATGCTGGGAAAGACTGAAGGCAAAAGGAGAAGGGGATGGCAGAGGATGAGATGGCTAGATAGCATCACCGATGCAATGAATATGAACTTGAGCACACTCCGGGAGAGAGCGGAGGACAGGAAGGCCTGGCTTGCTATGGTCCATGGGGTCACGAAGAGTCGGACACGACTGAACGACTCAACAACAACAACAACAACATGACCACTCTCCTGGAGCAGGGAGGAGCACGGCCTTTTTAGTGCTAGCCCGACACGTAAAAATAAGCTTCCAGCTGAGGGATGACAATGTGCTTCTCTTCTAGTTTTCAGAAAGGACTGTTAGGCTGGAACCAGTGTGTTCAGCCTCAGACACACGATTTCATTCCTGCCTTAGCCTCTAACATACAAAACTAAGGTGGGGAGGTGGGAAAAAGGTGTTTAACCCTTCCCCACTGGCTGCATACCCCGACCCCACCCCTTCCCTTCCCTCCCTTCTCTTCCCAGTCTGGTTTCAAGAATGGATCTTCCAGACATGTAGGGAAAGGAGGTGGGGGGGGGGGCGGGAAAGTTGCAGAGCAAAAGGACTGGGATTGGGAATCCAGTGTTTGCTACAAAATGTCTAGTTCCAGCCACTGTCCATATTCAAGCACCACCACCATCTAGCTGCCTGCTGTATGCATGAGTGTAAATATGAGTGAACTTCAACACTGCCAGAGGCCAGTCATGCTGAAATTAGATCATCTTATGGCTGTTGGCTATGTAATCAGGAGCCGATACTCCATCTCTCTCACCGGCAAGTGCAGTGAGTGACTGCCCAGCTGGGCTGCAGTCACTTTCCCACTCTTGGCTGCACTTAACTAACTGCTGCAGATGCAGCCCTACACATAACTACTAGGGAATAAGTCCCACCAAACTCTGTAGGATGTGTTTCCAGGTAAACATGCAAAACATAGGGCTGCAAGACTATGATCTTTAGCATACCCACAGCCTGAATCTATCCATGTTTCCTTGGAAGCTTCTACACTGTTAATGGGGCCTCCTCCCAAGCAAGCATAGATAGGACTGCAGCCTTAGATGGAAGAAATAGCCAGTGAAAACAGAATGGGTAGCAAAAGAAAAGAGCCGCTGTCATTTCAGAGCTTTTCTACACAAGCCATTTATTGTGCTCTCGTGAGTCCTTACTCATTGTTGCTTACGGGTTCTTTAGATGATGTCATGATCCTCCAGTGTCATTTCTGTTTTTTAAGAGCACTTTCTGGGACGGAGGGGTTAGAATGGGGAAATGGGGTATTATTTCTGAAAGAAAAAGAAAAAGCATTTTCCTACTTGTGTAAGTGCAATATTCCACCATAGCACAGCATCACCTGGAGGTCATATAGCAGAAA
This sequence comes from Heloderma suspectum, assembly GCF_057233095.1. Lineage (NCBI taxonomy): Eukaryota > Metazoa > Chordata > Lepidosauria > Squamata > Helodermatidae > Heloderma > Heloderma suspectum. The sequence goes on from NC_139461.1 coordinate 11,596,425, forward strand.
AATAGGAAAAGAAAAGCTCTTTGTGTAGTGCTTGGATCTCAATTCTGCAATGAAACTGAAGGAAGGTACAGCCCTGTGTAGGAAAGCTCCTAGAGACAGCAGAAGACCAGGGGCAGTAGAAAGTGGAAGAGCTGGAGAAGCCAAGGAGAAGGCAAAGATAGAAGGGGAAATATAGGCAGAATGATTATTTATTTAAAATGTTTATATCTCGACTCTTCTGTCATTTGAGGAAGTGAACAGGAACAGACTGAAACACTGATTTGAAACAAAATGCATTACTATCAAAATATTGAACTAAAAAGACTAAAGGTGCAACCCTATGCATGCTTAGACAGGAAAAAAAGTCCTACAACTCCCAGGAGGCTGGCAGTTGTAGGCCTTTTTTTCTGCCTACATCCTAAGGATGTGATCCTATGCATGTTTAGAATGCCTAGGATTGCATCCTAAGGGTGCAATCCTATTCTTATGTTCCCTGGGCAGGAGGTTCCAGGGGTCCTCAGGTACTGTGGACCTCCCCATCTATGTGCAGAGAGGGAGGCCTGCCCACAAAGGTCCTCCCTGGGTAGTGGGGTGCCACTGTGGGTGCCCCTCCAGCAGCACTCCGCTGGCAGTAATGGCCAAGAGCAGGTGCGTCGGGAAAGCTCAGACGAGGGTTTGTATCCACTGGGTCCAAAAAACTCTCTTTCCCCAGATGTGTCCCTAGAGTGGGGGGAAATCTAGACCACCTACAGAGCTGGTGTAGTTCTTTTCCCTCTCATTGGAACAAGTGGTGGGGAAACATTTAAGAAAGGACAAGCTGGTGGCCAAAAAGAGAAAGGAAAGGGGGAAAGCCTCCAGCTTCAGTCCAGCAAGGCTTAGGAAGTAGAAGTTCTTCCGGCACAGACTTTGCCATCCTCAAGCTCCATGGATTGTTCTGCCCATGAAGCAGCGGCTTTTATAACCAAGAATAGGTCATATAAGCAGCCCTGGCTACCAAATGGGTCTTGCACTTTTCTTTAGGGCGTGATGAAGAAATCTTAGACGATGAATAGATTAACATATACATCATTATTTTTTCCAAGCAAGAGCGGCTGCTCAGGGCATAAAGCGTAACTAATTTGTGTTAAGTGAGCCTGGGGGTTCAAACCAGGCATGCTGTGCTGTCGTCGTCGTCCTCTTCTTCTTCTTCTAGCAAATAGCTGCTTTGGGGCCAAGTAACAGCTTCAGCGGGGGTGGGATGGCACAGGGGGAAAGGTTAACACACATATAACACTGCAGTCCTAATCTGGATCGGTTCCTCCCAAAGATACTTTCTACTGTTTTTGTTTTGCTATGGGGATTCTGCTATGGGGAATTCCAAGCATGGAATTCAGAATTGCTACCACAGTAATGTCTGGCTTGGCACTGAGTGTGCATTCTTGCTTAGAAACCAAAAAGTGTCTTTTTGCCTCAGACCAAAGCTCAAGTCATCCAGCATCCTTTCCAAAAATCACAGCAACCAGCAGGTGTCAGGTAGACCACCAGGAAACCTGCCAGTGGTCGACCGCAGATGCCCTTGAACTACGGAACAGAATCAAAAGACGAAGGTCCGGGAGGCGCACAGACGCGATAGTGAAAGGCATCGTAGCCGATCTTGTAAATCAAAAATAAATTAAGCGTGGCAGCTTAATGCTGCGAGTGGCGAGGTGGCCCATTCTCATTTCTTAAGACTTTATTATGGCTCTTTGTATCCGGGTGTAGATGCAGCGAGTGATTTATAGGCAGACCAACCAGCAAAGACAAGGCCCCTCTGCCCTGAAGAGGCAAGCTTTTGCAGCATATAAATCACCATCCCTCCAGGGTAGTGACCCCTGCCGCTGCATCATTACACTTAGTGTTACAAATGCATGCTGCAACGTATCAGATTTATTATTGTATAAATCAATTAGGAAATTATCAGGCTTTCCTTTCTTCTTTTTCAAGTGCCTGTTATTCGATCTGCCAATGCTTGGTTCTCGTGCTGAATCATCAGAAATGGAGAGTTATTAGGCTGCCTCAAAAAGCATCCAAGGGGAGATGTGTATGTACCATTCTTGCCCTGCCTCACCCTGCATAACCTTGGGGCATGAAGGTCTCAGGCAGAAAGTAAACGTCTCCTATCTCTATGGCAGGAAAGAGCAGATTTCAGGCTTGCAGGATCTACTTCTTCTATAGCAGAGGAGGGGCAACCTGATGCCCTCCGGATGTTTTGGGCTACAACTCCCATAATCCCTGACCATTGGCTATGCTGGCTAAGGCTGATTTGGAGTTGTAGTCTAAAACATCTGGGGCAGAACCAATGGGGCACTTATGTCCCTGCCAACTCTTCCACCCCACTGCTTGCACTGCGCCAGTGTCCCCAACTGCTTGCGCAACAGCGATTTAACGCTTCTGGGGCAACGTGAAATGAGTGGAGACACTCATTTCTGGAAGGAGGCAGGTCGGCGGAGCTCACAGAAAGGAGCTCCACCAACCTGTCTCCCTCCAGAAACAAACGTTTCTGCTCATGTCCTTGCGGAGCAGAATTGGCAGGACCCACCGCGTGTAGAAGGTAATCACAACAATATTTGGTGCTCTACTGACTGAAGCCAGGTGAAAAAAGAGTCACTCAGGGCTGTAGACATAAACTGAGAATGAAGGGAAAAGGTGCCTTTGAATGCATGCTCACCCATTCAAATCCAGCAATCCTTCCAACTTTAAAACAGTTGACCTGTTTTTAGCCTGCAACAGCAGCCCAACAGAGATAATTTATGGATTCATTTGTTTGCTTGTTTACAGCAGTTTTACCCCATTTTTCAGCTAAAAAGGCCCTCAGAGCAGCTTAAAGATCAGCAGGAAGACAATCACTGCCCTCAGGTTTCAAACTAAAAGACAGGACACAACTGGAAAAGGGGTTGGGAGAGAGGAGGAAAAATGCAAACTCAGACACTAGCCCTTGAAGTTACGAAGTCCTTCAAATGAAACTGGAAAGAGTTCAATGAGAGGGGAGACCAAAAGAATGGCCTCTAAGCCAAGCGGTTGGAGTGGGCCTGCTTTCCTTCCCTCTCTCCGGTGCAGCCTGATGGAATGGCTGTAACTGGATGACAGCTGAGCAGGTGAAATTTTCCTTTTTCCCCTTGCTTCCATACTAGGAAAAGAGTCACATTTTATTTCAGCAAGCTTTTGTTGGTTACCATCTGCAGTTATTTTAGGCCACAATCTTATATCTGTACCTGAACACAGGCCACTATGAACTCAATGGGACTTATTTTGAGTAAATATATATAGGATTGCACAGTTATACTCCTAGTGCTTCTTTAAGTTCCACTGAATTCCATGGGACTTACTTCCAGGGAAGTGTGCATAGGATGGCAAGTTCAGACTGGGAGTAAGCCCCATTGAACTTAGTGGGACTGTCTTACTTCTGAGTAGACATGTACAGGATTACATTGTTTGCCTTAATAAAATTGTGTGTGTGTGGGGGGGGGTTATACCTTGTTTTTGTCATTTCCGTTTACTTTTTATTGTAAGTTTCCTTGAATATCTAATAGAAAAGTGGGTATATACCCCCAAAACAAACTTTTATGTCAGGCGGCAAACAAAAGCACAGAAGCAGGGCTAGAAAAAATACAGTAATCCTGTCTTCACATGTCCAAAAATCTGGTGTGTATGCATGCTCATTAAACATTCCCAGCTTTCCTCTCCTTTTTTCAAAGCCAATTTCTCTTTTCCACTTTATCAAAAGGTTGCTCTAGCGTTTGAGTTTCTGTTGCTTTAAATCTGTTACTGTATTTTAAAACTTTCACTGCTGCAAGGTTTTACTTTGCTGTTTATTTCTATTTTATACTATAGCTTTAAACGTTTATATTTTATCATGCTGGATTTTTTTTTTTTTTTTTGGTTTTTCTGAACCACCCAGAGAGCTTTGGTTACTGGGTGGTATAGAAATGTGAAAAATAAATAAAAGCATTATTATTAATGCTAAAATGCAGCCTTCCTGTGCCTTCGTTACCAGCACTTTTGGGCAGGGGTGAGGGAATGGTGGTAACAGGGTTGCCCCTTTTTTTCTTCCTGCCCGGGCCTCTGTGCCTTTTAACAGCTGCGTGACAAGCAGAAGTCCAACAGCGAAAGCTCCCCCTTTCTCAGAGCCAGTGTGGCGTAGCGGTGAGAGCGTTGGACTGGGAGCCAGGAGATCTGGGTTCCAGTCCTCACTCGGCCATGGAAGCTCACTGGGGGGCTTTGGGCAGGTCACAGACTCTCAGCCCAACCCACCTCACAGGGTTGTTGTTGTGAGGATAAAACGGAGAGGAGGATAATGTGCGCCGCCTTGCCTTCCTTGCAAGAGAGGAAAAGGCGGGATATAAATGCAATAAATAGGCTAGCCCTGTTGAACATCTGCCTGGCAGGAGGGAGGGAGCCAGGAGATCTGGGTTCCAGTCCCCACTCGGTCATGGAAGCTCACTGGGGTGCTTTGGGCAGGTCACAGACTCTCAGCCCAACCCACCTCGCAGGACTGCCGTTGAGACGATAAAATGGAGAGGAGGAGGATTGTGTGCGCCGCCTTGCCTTCCTTGCAAGAGAGGAAAAGGCGGGATATAAATGCAATAAATAAGTAAGCTAGACCTGTTGAACATCTGCCTGGCGGGAGGGAGGGAGACCGAGAGAGAGTTGCCACCCTTCCCCCCCAGCTTACTTCTGATTGGCTGCGCCTCTTCTCGGCCTCCTCACGTGACCGCAGTTCCAGCGTCTCTCGCCTCCATTCCGTCCACAGAAAGGACGGGGCGCGGCCTGCGCCTCCGCGAGAGAGGTGCGCGCTCTGATTGGTGCGCCGCTCCCCCTCCCTCGCTACATGGTTGCTCGCTTTAGGCGTGTTCGCTGCTGCTGCTGCTGCTCCCCCCGCCCAGCCTCGCGCGCGCTGCCGCGGAACGTTGGGAGGCGCGCACGCGCACACCGCTCCCTCGCCCGGTTCGGCACGCGGGAGGCGCGAGGCTGCGTTTGCTGCCGCCGCCGCCGCCGCCGCTGGGGCCGCCGCTCGTCCGGCCGGCTGGCAGCGGGCAAATCAGGTCAGTGGGGCCGGGGGTGCTCGCCGTGCTTCTCTCGCTTCCCCCGCCTCTTTTTGCATCTCGCGTTTTGCACCGCGGACGGGCTCGCATTGTCTGGCGCCGGCATTGTGCTGCTGCGAGGCAGCGGCATGCACGTGCGAGGTCCGTCTGCAGTCGTGGGTGGGTCTGCGAAATCGGGAGGAGGGGGCGTTGCGTGTGTGTGTGAGAGTGAGTAACGTGGAGGAGGGGAGGGGCAGGGCTGGCGCCGGTTCTGCGGGGGGCGCAGTGAACTGAGCCGCGGGTGCTGGGGGGAGGGCAGGCTAACCTGCGGAGAATCCACAGAAGCCGACGCCTTTCTCCCTCCCTCGCGCCTGCCTTTCCAGAGTGCACGTTCTCACGATCTTATGAGCGGAGGGTCGAGGGAAGGGCAGTGCTGGCTTGCGGGGGAAGGGGGGGTCCCATGCACGGGCATGGGAGGTGGAGCATCAAATGCACTGGGGGGGCAGTTTGCATGCCTGCTCTTAGTAGCCAGGTGTCTTCCTCTCCCCCCCCCCCCCCCGCTTCTCAGGCGGCCTCTTTCCTAGTGCACGAACACGGGGTTCGTGCTAGAGAAAAGAGCCGCCTGCTGTCAGTGCAGTGTGGTTGCTTGTTTGAACCTCAGCAGTGAGCTCTCGCGGGCTGGATCGCTTGGAGTGTGGGCTGAGCGCATCGGCGCAATCCAGGGTGAAGCACCGGCATGGTTGGTTCCCGGTGTGCCCGGCTCACAGCTGGCGCTCCCTCTTTGCCACACCTGCTCATGGGTACTGAAGAAGGGCCAGGCGGTGGGGTTGTTCGTTCCTGCAGGATTTGTGCTTGTGTGCATGCATGTATGGTGCAAGAGCTGCCCTCCCAATTCAGCACGGGTCATGCGCTGCACACATTGATGCTGCCCACGTTCTGCATGTGCTGGCCTGGTTGTGTGGTTTTGTGACTGGATCACAACGCGCTGTTTCTTGTCTCATATAGACACTCCCGATGGGTATTTACCAAGATCAAATTCTGTACTGAAGGTGTCTTTTAGTGTAAATAGTGTCAAAACCAATGAAAATGGCCCAGGAAATGTGGGTGAGGTAACTGGATTTGTTTGTGAGCTAGTAATTTCTGGGTTGAAACTTAAAGGTGCAATCCTATGCATGTTTAGACAGAGAAAAGTCCTAGAACTCCCAGCACTCCCCAGTCACCCAAGATGGCTGGGGAATGCTGGGAGTTCTAGGACTTTTCTCTGTCTAAACATGCATAGGATTGCGCCCTAAAGTAGTCATCCCCAAGCTGGTGCCCTCCAGATGTTTTGGACTTCAACTCTCATAAACCCCAGTCAGCATGGTCAGTGCTCAGGAATTCTGGGAGCTTTAGTCCAAAACATCTGGAGGGCACCAGATGGGGAAGGCTGCTTTAAACACTCCCTTTGCCACCGCTACTGAGGTACGCATTGTGTTTTGGTACCAAAGAAATGAACTGCTTGCAGTTTTCTTGTTCATCTTGAGTTAAGTTATCATTTAGGTCGGGAGTTGTTCAGGGCAGAGTGTCCAATGTTTGTCACAACTCATCTGTTGCCGAGAACTAGGACCTGTGAGCTGCAGGTTTGTTTGATAACAATAATCATGACATGGGTTTTAAGGAGAAAGGGGGCAAAGTATCGCACAGTGTAAAGCTGGCCTGCCCCTTTGGGGTGAGCTGACTTAAAATATTGATTGAAATCAAGTTTCTAACTTTCTGGTACTTGTATTTCCTGAAGAAGTGTCCATATTGTAAGCCTGCCCAGACACACCTGGCTACACTGTGGCGTGATGCAGTTGGGTACCAATGTGGTGTTGCGGGCTGCAGATCACACTCCTTAAAGGTCTTTCTTAACTGACCTACATTTGGCACACAGAGAACAGTGTCAGTCTGTGCAGCATTCAGAATGTGTTGAATTGGATGTTCGTACACCTACAAATGTAAAGTTGAATATCCCAAAGAATATCTTTGCAAACACGCGTATGATACAGCTAAACTGCTTGGGGCCAGGTTATCTGAGGGATCACCTCCTCTCATATGTACCTGCCCAGACCTTAAGATCATCATCAGCGGCCCTTCTCCGTGAGCCCCTGCCGAAGGAAGTGAGGTGGGTGGCTACTAGGAGGAGGGCTTTTTCTGTTGTGGCACCCCGGCTCTGGAATGAGCTCCCTAGTGAGGTTCTCCTGGCGCCTACATTGTACTCCTTTCGGCGCCAGGTGAAGACCTTTTTATTTTCCCAGGCATTTTAGCTTTCTAAATTTTTATCTTTGCTGTTTTAAATCTGTATTTTAAACTCCTGTACTGCTGCTAGGTTTTATTGTGGTTGTATTGTTATATTGTGGTTTTAATGTTCTATATATTCTAAATTGTTTTATTGTGTGTTGTTTGGTTTTTAGTTTTTGTGAACCGCCCAGAGAGCTTCGGCTATTGGGCGGTATAGAAATGAAATAAATAAATAAATAAATAAATAAAATAGTGATAAAGGTGGCACAGGGTTATGAGGAAAACACAGTTTTCACAGAGTTTGAAATAATATTAGTCCTCAACAGGCATTCAAAATTCTTATCGTATTGGGGAGATGGGGACAGGCACTCTAGCCCTGATTCCTCCACCCCTGGTCTTCGTATTCGATGGAGGGCTGTCACTTTTCAGTCGAACACCTCGGGACCTTCCAATTCAATGTGGCAAGGGTCTGGGAGTGTTGTGTGTGCATGTGGGTGGCTGGAGCTGAGTGTACATCCTCGTCTCCCTCCAACATTCGAATTCTGAGCTCCTGCAGAGGGCTTTTGATTGATTTGATTTGTACCCCTGCCTTTTTACGCAAAAAATGGCACTGGAAGCAGCTTACAGAACTAATTAAAACTGATTAAAGCTGCATTAAAATGCAATAAAAACATAACTGCAGAAAAAAATTATTAAAAGCAGCACCGAACCCACCAGACCCACTTATAGACTAAAAGCCTTCTTAAATAAAGTGGTCCTTCCTTGTGCTGTGCTGAACATTTCTCCCACATTTTTTCGACTATTCTCATTCAAATTGATAGAAGAAAAATTGCTTTTGAAAAGTCAGAGAAATTCTCATAGGTTGGGTTTGGGATTCTTGTGCTTACTTTACATATGAGGTGGCCATGGAGCTTAATTTACTTATGAGGTGGCCATGGAGTATACAAAGATTAATTGTACAGCCATCTCTGTGGCAACCTGTAGCCTCCTCAGCTTCCCTTCGGTTAAAGCCATCATGAGGAAGACATCATGAGGCAATTCCTCCCTGGGGCTTTTTCTGTTCAGGAAGTGCAGGTGGCATGAGAGGCTGCAGAACAGTGGAGAGATGTGTGACAGAGAGAAAACACACACAGTCCCCTTGGACACCTCGCGGTGATTAGGTAAGCTCAAAAGTACCACCGAAAGAAATTCAGAATTCTGCCTCAAGAGTGGAAGCCTCAACACAGTTGATGCTGTTGCCACTTGCAGGAGTTTATTGCCACTTGCAATAAACCAAAACCCCGTAGGAAAACAAAAAGAAGCTGTGCTACAATCCTTGCCAATATTGAGAGAGATATCAATATCTATGAGAAACTGTTGGAGAATTTCTCTTCCCCTAGGAGAAATTTGGTGAAATTGTCCCCCAAATTTCTCTGCCCACAAATAGACTGGAGAAGTTTGAGAGGCCCTTTGCACCTAATGTGAAGAGAAAACTCTAGAAAAGACCCTGATGCTGGGAAAGACTGAAGGCAAAAGGAGAAGGGGATGGCAGAGGATGAGATTGGCTAGATAGCATCACCGATGCAATGAATATGGACTTCAGCACGCTCCGGGAGAGAGCGCAGGACAGGAAGGCCTGGCGTGCTATGGTCCATGGGGACAAGACTGAACGACTGAAGAACAACAACAACTAGTCCTTTCCTGCCAGTGGAAGGACAGCATAGAGGGACCCAGTGTAGCCTACCTTGGGAGGGAGTTCCACCTCTGAAGGTGGCGGTCTAGGCATTTCCTTTTGTCTACATGGAAATAATACAAGACCTGGAGCTGACTGTGGCTCAGATCATGAGCTGCTGCTTGCAAAATTTCGGCTTAAATTGAAGAACGTCGGGAAAACCACTAAACCGTTCAGGTATGACCTAAATCATATCCCTGATGAATATACAGTGGAGGTGAGGAATAGATTTCAGGGATTAGACCTGATAGACAGAGTGCCTGAGGAATTATGGACGGAGGTCCGTAACATTGTTCAGGAGGCAGCAACGAAATCCATCCCAAAGAAAAATGCAAGAAAGCAAAGTGGCTGTCTGATGAGGCTTTACAAGTAGCTCACGAAAGAAGGGAAGCGAAAAGCAAGGGAGAAAGGGGAAGATATACCCAACTGAATGCAGAGTTCCAGAGAATAGCAAGAAGAGACAAGAAGGCCTTCTTCAATGAACAATGCAAAGAAATCGAGGAAAACAACAGAATGGGAAAGACTAGAGATCTCTTCAAGAAAATTGGAGATCTCAAGGGAACGTTTTGTGCAAAGACGGGCATGATAAAGGACAAAGAAGGCAGGGACCTAACAGAAGCAGATGAGATTAAGAAGAGGTGGCAAGAATACACAGAAGAACTATACAGGAAAGATCTGAATGTCCCTGATAGCCATGATAGTGCGGTCACTGAACTTGAGCTGGACATCCTAGAGAGTGAAGTCAAGTGGGCCTTAGGAAGCATTAGTAACAACAAAGCTAGCGGAGATGACAGTATTCCAGCCGAGCTATTTAAAATCCTAAAAGATGATGCTGTTAAAGTGCTGCATTCAATATGCCAACAAATCTGGAACACTCAACAGTGGCCACAAGACTGGAAAAGGTCAGTTTACATTCCAATTCCAAAGAAGGGCAACGCCAAAGAGCATTCAAACTACCGCACAATTGTGCTCATTTCACATGCCAGCAAGGTGATGCTCAAAATCCTACAAGCTAGGCTTCAGCAGTATGCGAACCGAGAACTACCGGAAGTACAAGCTGTGTTTTGAAGAGGCAGAGGAACTAGAGATCAAATCGCCAACATTCACTGCATCATGGAGAAAGCAAGAGAATTCCAGAAAAACGTCTATTTCTGCTTCATTGACTACGCTAAAGCCTTTGATTGTGTGGATCACAACAAACTGTGGCAAATTCTTAAAGTGATGGGAGTACCAGACCACCTTACCTGTCTCCTGAGAAACCTGTATGAGGGTCAAGAAGCAACAGTAAGAACCAGACATGGAACAACCGATTGGTTCCAAATTGGGAAAGGAGTACGACAAGGCTGCATATTGTCACCCTGCTTATTTAACTTATATGCAGAGTACATCATGAGAAATGCTGGGTTGGATGAATCACAGCTCGGAATTAAGATTTGCTGGGAGAATTATCAACAACCTCAGATACGCAGACGATACCACCCTAATGGCAGAAAGCGAAGCGGATCTCAAGAGCCTCTTGTTGAGGGTGAAAGAGGAGAGTGCAAAAGCTGGTTTGAAACTCAACATTAAAAAAACTAAGATCATGGCATCTGGCCCCATCACTTCCTGGCATATAGAAAGGGAAGAAATGGAAGCAGTGACAGATTTTACTTTCTTGGGCTCCAAGATCACCGCAGACGGTGACTGTAGCCATGAAATTAAAAGACGCTTGCTCCTTGGGAGGAAAGCTATGGCCAACCTAGACAGCATAGTAAGAAGCAGAGACATCACCTTGCCGACAAAGGTCCGTCTAATCAAAGCTATGGTTTTCCCAGTAGTAATGTATGGCTGTGAGAGCTGGACTATAAGGAAGGCTGAGCGCCGAAGAATTGATGCTTTCGAACTGTGGTGCTGGAGAAGACTCTTACGAGTCCCCTGGACTGCAAGGAGGTCCAATCAGTCCATCCTAAAGGAAATCAACCCTGAGTGCTCCTTGGAAGGACAGATACTGAAGCTGAAGCTCCACTATTTTGGCCACCTAATGCGAAGAGAAAACTCCCTGGAAAAGACCCTGATGCTGGGAAAGACTGAAGGCAAAAGGAGAAGGGGACGGCAGAGGATGAGATGGCTAGATAGCATCACGGATGCAATGAATATGAACTTGAGCACGCTCCGGGAGAGAGCGCAGGACAGGAAGGCCTGGCGTGCTATGGTCCATGGGGTCACGAAGAGTCGGACACGACTGAACGACTGAACAACAACAACAACTCCTATATAAATGTAATGAAGAAGTAATCTAGAAATCATGCTTACAGAAATAAGTGGGAGAAGGAGCTGGGAATGGAGGTCACTGCAGAAAAATATAATTGTGCATATGTGCGTATCAATCTGGTTCATCGTTGAATGCCACAGTGGACAAGATGAGCACAAACAAACCTGGCACAGAGCACATTTGGGAACCTGCTTGGTCGCCAGTGAGTGTGTTGGTGCTGACAACCAGCACAGTTAGTGATGAGAGTGTTGGAATTGGACCAGGTGACCTGAGTTCAAATCTTTACTCAGCCATGAACCTTGGGAAAGTCATAGTCTCTGACCTACTTCACAGGGTTGTTGTGAGAATAAAATGGGACATACACACAAGTACACCATGTATGCTCCCTTGAGCTCCTTTGAGAAAGGACAGGATGGAAACGTTATCTGTGAGTGTGGCAATTTCAAAGTTCTACTTACAAAGTGTGGCTTCAATAGTATTTTGCTCAAGCCAGAATAAAGTGATATGTACAGCACAATATTCGGCATATGTAATTAACAAGGTGCTGGATTTATGAACATTGGTGGAGGTGTAAAATAATACTTTCTGTGTAGAGGTTATATGGCTAATTAGTAATATAACTAGCAACTTACACTGCAAGCAGAGCTTCTAAATGATTTCAGAAACCTTGTCAGAAGAGAAAAGAAGTGTCTGGTTAGTTATTTGCTTCTCGGTGCTAAAGTGATGTTAGTGAGGAACCCCAAAACTCCTTTGAAGAATGGTGTAGGAAATTGGTGTGGTGGTTATCCTGTGTGAATAAATTGCAGCAATCAAGGCACAATCTAGAAGGTCCAATGCTGTGATGAAGCACTGGGGAAAGTTTCTCGTTTTCTGGAACAGAGTAGTCACCAAGGAACACAGGCACTGTGGGGGTTGTCAGTGTTAAGAGTTCTTGTTTTATGTTTGCCTTATATTCCACTCTATTCATCTTATTTCTTTAGTATTTATTACATTATGTATATACTTATAACTGAGGATAAACACTTCATGCACCTGAAATGGACGATAGTCTATAAAATAAATTTGTTAGCCACAATACTCTTTGCTGTTTGGGGATTTTTTTTTGTAAGAGTACACTGGGTGGAAAATCAGGGTTTAGTGCCATGTAATGTAAAAAGTTAACAGTGGATAGTTAAACTATGGCATTTGCTACCACAACATGTAGCGATGGCCCTTATGCAAATCTGTTGTGCAAATACACTTAGAATAATGTGTATAGTTCTGGTCACCGCTCCTAAAAAAGGATATTGCAGAGTTGGAGAAAGTGCAGAAAAGGGCAACTAAAAGGATGAAGGGACTGGAGCAGTTCTCCTATGAGGAAAGGTTACAAAATCTGAGATTGTTTAGCTTAGAAAAAGGTTGAGTAAGGGGAGACGTGTCAGAGATGTACAAAATGATGCATGGTGTGGAGAATGTGGATAGGGAGACATATTTCTCCTTCTCTCATAATACTAGAACCTGGGTTCATCCCATGAAGTTGACTGGTGGGAGATTCAGGACAGATCAAAGGAAGGACTTCCTCACACAGCACAGAGTTAAACTGTGGAATTCGTCATCAAAAGAGGCAGTGATGGCTGTCAGTTTGGATGGCTTTAAAAGGGGGTTGCACTCATGTCCTGTTTGTGGGTGTCCTGTGGGCAGCTGGTTGGGCACTGTGTGAGCAGAAGGCTGGACTAGATGGACGCTTGGTCTGACCAAGCATGGCTCTTCTTATGTGCATATGGCAGGATGGAAGGGGATGCTGTAGTGCAGCAGCTAGCAGCTCTAACCACTAGTTTCGCTTGCCTCTCTTGGAGAACTTATCTCATGAAGCACATTGGAGGGAGATTCAGGACAAATAAAAGGAAGGACTTCTTCACACTGCACATAGTTAAACTATAGAATTCATTTCCACAAAATGTAGTGATGGCCACCAACTAGGATGGCTTTTAAAGGGGGTTGGACAAATTCTTGGAGGGGAAGGCTATCAGTGGCTACTAGTCCTAACGGCCCTATCCTCCCTCCAGTATCAGAGGCAGTATGCCTGTGTACACCAGTTGCTGGGGAGTATGGGCAGGATGGGTGCTGTTGCACTCATGTCTTGCACTAGGTTTCCCATTGCTGCTGGACATCCACTGTGTGAAAAGAATGCTGGACTAGACCTTGGTCTGATCCAGCATGGCTGGAGATGAAATTTCAAGGGTGTACCAAAATATAGATTTTATTGGCCCACGCAAAGCAATTGAGGTGTGGGGAGCACTTATCTACAGCTGCACTTTAGGTAGTACTTGACGGGGTGATTAGAAGTTCCAGAAAATATGTTGAGTAGGAAAGGGGTGTGTGCAAATCTTCCCTGTTGCTCTGGAGAAAGTTCTACCCATCCATTCTAGACATGGTCATTTCTTAACCATGGTTCCAGGGGCCAGGTGGCTATGTGAGCTATATTTAAACAGCTGAATCGCCTTCAATAATCCAAAGGAAAAGGTTTTTTTATAACACAGCTAGGGGCTTTTTTCACAGATGGCTATAAATTTAAACAAATCATCTCTAGCAGCAATTTCATTATGCCTTTTTGAAAGAACCTTCAGTGGTAACTTTGCTTTAGTTCACCCACCTACCATTCTAGTTGTGTCCTTAAATTACTTAGTGAAAACCTTCATTTATATAACCTGGGATATGTAACTCATCTCACGAATGGAACTCAGTGTGGTCCGCTAATTAAACATTTGTTTTAGATGCATGTCTGTGAGAACAGGGCTTGAGCCCCTGCTCAGGCACTGGGTGATGGAAACGGTAAAAGGAATTAGGCAGAAACAAAGACTTTGGCTGTGTGCCTTTGGACTACCCTAACAAAGCTTAATTCTGAATAGTCCTGAGCTCGTCATTGTAAAATCGCTAGAGGTTTGGATTTGCTGTTAGCGCAGGACTGCTGCTGAAAATGGCAGCCCTGTTTTGAGTTCTTCCCTGATTCCTCATAATGTGTAGTAGCATGTTCTGCCCAATGTGGTGTTCCATGTTTCCCTGTCCCTACTCAACTTTATTGGTGGCTGCTTGTTGGACATATGACATGATGTCATTACATCAGAGAATAAATGCTGATTTAGGTGGTCTACATAGTGTGGCTGGCCTGGACAGTCAAGCTGAAGCTTGCGGTCAGCAGGAACGCGACCGTCTCTTTTAAGTAGTGATGTGAGTTTTCCAGAAAATTCTGAATTGGAAAAATTTCATGTGCCAATTAGGGTCATTTGCATTGGGAAATTTTCAGATGCTCTAGAGCAAGGGTGGGCAGAAGGTAAACTTCCAGATGTTTTGGACCAACTCCCAGAAGCCCCTGCTGGCATAGCCAATGGTCAGGAATGCTGGGAGTTGTAGTCGGTTACCCCTGCTCTACAGAGTTCTCTAATTTAGCATGTTTACTTTACTTTATTTAGTAAACAAAACTAAAAAAGTACCCCATATTTTTTGTCTTCCAATACACCACAAATATTTGATCTGAAATGTTTGAGGGGGAGAAATTAAAACACATGTAATGTGATTTAAATGTTCTGTTATGTAGACATTTTTATTGGAATATTTGTAAAAATTTAAGGACGATAGCATGTACTTCCCTCATACTGTTTAAGGGAAAAAATGAAGGTAATGAAAATTGGCCCATGATGCACTGGCATCCACTCCTCTGTTTCAACAGAGTTCATCTGTCGTCCATTGAAGTTGTTGGGGCACCATCAGTTTGTTATTATTAGTTCCATTTCACTCTGAGACAGATGTGAATTTCAATGACATATATGCATGCTAGGGACAATCACCTGAAAACAACATTAATAACAACTTTGAAACTATCGAGCTTTCTTAATATTGTCTTTGCAATTGACATCCCTTCATTGTTACTGATAAACGTACGAAATGGAAAATTTTCCCCAGAAAAATGAAGTAGTGGGACGGTGACTGTAGCCATGAAATTAAAAGATGCTTGCTCCTTGGGAGGAAAGCTATGGCAAACCTAGACAGCATAGTAAGAAGCAGAGACATCACCTTGCCGACAAAGGTCCGTCTAATCAAAGCTATGGTTTTCCCAGTAGTAATGTATGGCTGTGAGAGCTGGACTATAAGGAAGGCTGAGCGCCGAAGAATCGATGCTTTCGAACTGTGGTGCTGGAGAAGACTCTTACGAGTCCCCTGGACTGCAAGGAGGTCAAATCAGTCCATCCTCAAGGAAATCAACCCTGAGTGCTCATTGGAAAGACAGATGCTGAAGCTGAAATATTTTGGCCACCTAATGCGAAGAGAGAACTCTCTGGAAAAGACCCTGATGCTGGGAAAGACTGAAGGCAAAAGGAGAAGGGGACAGCAGAGGATGAGATGGCTAGATAGCATCACCGATGCAATGAATATGGACTTGAGCACGTTCCGGGAGAGAGCGCAGGACAGGAAGGCCTGGTGTGCTATGGTCCATGGGGTCACGAAGAGTCAGACACGACTGAACGACTGAACAACAACAACAATAACAAACATTACTGCATATAAATAAGGTCAGGGGCAAAACCCTGTTCCTCTCAGGCATAGCCTTTGCTGCCCTGCGTTTAAGTGTCCCCCCCTTGGTCATCTTCCCCAGCTCGGAACAGGAGAGGAGGGTAGGGGATCTTCCCTGTGGCTGTGCTATGTGTCTGAGCACAGCTACAGAGATGATCCCTGCCCTCTCCCGAGCTCCAAGTTGGGGAGGACAGCTTGGGCGCCTTTCATTGTCCTTGCTACAGGGCAACAGAACACTTGCCATAGGGAACAGAACTGTGGACTGCTAGCTTTTTCTCAATTGGTTTATTCAGAGCATTTTTCTCCTGCTGTTCAACCAGGGCTCCCAGAGCGGCTCACAAAGATCAGAAATAAGACCTGCCCAGCAGTTTAAGAGGCATGTTACAAAAGGAGAGGGGATTCGGTGGGAGGAGGAAAGCAGCAAATTCAGGCATTAGGTTCTTCCTTATACTTGCTACATGTTACGAGGGATTTAACTGCAAGATGTGATCTCGCCTTAGCACATAATCTATTGCTGTCTCCAGCAGCCAGTGCTGTTATAAGAGACCAGGGAAGTGTGTGATGTGACATCAGATTATGCTACGCGTGGCGGGTAATCGAGGAGAATGCGACACAGGTGCCAGCAGTAGCCCCTGTGTCTCCAGTAAGCGTGTGGCTCCAGCCTTAGCAGCTGGCAGGTTCAAATCTTTGCTCAGCTATTGACCATGTCACTCAGTCTAACCTACCTCATAGGGTGGCTGTGAGAATAAATAAGAATTGTAAAACCCTTGTCTGCAAGGAGGTGCACAAATATCATGAATAGTTAGTGGTGTTTGGCGGATCTCTTAAGAGTTGGTTGTTTCTGGTTCTAAAATCTCAAATTTCTTGTATCTCAGACCTGTGGAAATCTTGGTGACAGATCTTTTAATGCAGCCATTGGGGAACCACTGGCCTACATATTCCCAGACTAGCCCACCAGATTCTTCCTCAGGCCCTGCCCCATCTCCTTGGTAGGGGCAAGCTCTTGTCTGCTTGTCAGAGATCTTTTCCCTGCTGAGCACTGGTAAATAAATGCTTCCCCTATCAGCACTCAGGGCCAAACTAAACTTTATGCTAATCACACGTTGCTGAGCTATGCCTGACTGGCTTACTTGAATATAAGCATGCAAGCCCTGATTTGGATTGGGACCATGGCAATTTGGGAGGAGGGATTTAAGCTTCCCGCTCTCCCATTTTTGTCCTGAAATTGCACCATCAGTGGGGACATTTTTCCTTCCCCCCCCTTCAGGGAGGGGGCAGTGGAATTTCAGGATGAAAATAGAAGGGGGGAAGCTTAAATCCCCTGTCCCGAATTGCCATGGTCCTGATCCAAAATGGAGCTGTATATGATTTCACTCAAGTAACTAAGCCAATTAGCAGAACGTTTAATTTGGCCATCAGCAGAGGAAAAGCTCTTGGCTCCGATCAGCTCCTGATCAGGGGTAAGAGGTTGTCCCTTCTGGGGTAAGGGGATGGGGCCTGGGGAAGAAAGCTTCTGTGTGATTCAGCCCTGCTTAATTTTAGCACTTGCCCTGCTTAATTCTGAGTAAACATGCAGAGTCTTGCTATTTCAGATGTTATTTGAAATTGCTGCTGAATGATGCAGACTTGCTTATTTCTGGAATGTGGCTCCCAAGACCTTTTCCAGGTAGGAATTCAGTCCTTGGACTGAGAAAGGTTCACCACCCCTATTTTGATGGAATCTGGGTGTAGAACTGGTTGCAGCTTTTGACTAAGGCAGGGGAATAGACTGGGTAGTATGTAGCATATGTGCTAAAAATACTCAAAATACAGAATAGCCTTCTCCCAATGGGTGTCCTCCAGATGTGTTCATTGATTGTAAGCTGCTCTGGGAGCCTTTTTTGGCTGAAGAGCAGGATAAAAATACAATAAATAAATAAATGTGTTGGACTAAAAGTCCCAGCACCCCCCCGCCAGCATAGATGTGTTGGACTACAAGTCCCAGCACCCCCAGCCAGCATAGCTGGCTGGGGGGTGATGGAGTTGTAGTCCAACACGTCTGGAGGGTTGGAGGACAGTGTTGTACAACCTGGCATGAAAACCTTCCAAGGCACCAATAAGCCCTTGTGCAGTTTGTGCTTTATTTACTGAGCTAGCATAACGTTGACGTTGATGCTAGTCATATGGCATTCATTTCTGCACCATCTGCAGATAACGTAAGTGCTGGATCTGCCCTGTGGGAGACCCACAGCCAAATGTTGTCACATGACTGTCTGAGACTGAATGTCAGAAGAAATTGCTGCGGGTTAGAGGGTCACTTTGAACTACAAGAGCCTCTTTACAGCTGTAGCCGCTGTACGCACAGAACGGCTTCCTCTGAATTCCAGGGCGAAGTGTACAGAAACGGCATTCCTTGCAGTCAGTACTGCAGTTGTGGGCGTGTGTGTTGCAAAGGTTTTCCAGGAAGGTGGGGGGGGGGATGGGATACTAGGGATATTTATACAATTGGTGTATCCCCCCCCATTGACTACAAGGTTGGCTAGTTGGCTGTCTGGGCTAGTTCCTCAGACCCTGTTAGCCAACTTGGCACACCATTGTTAGTCTTCAGATGGCCTCTTGAGTGTGAGGAGTCCTGTGTTTCTGCCCTATTTTTCAGTGGAGGGGGAAAACAATCCTCATCCTAGCCTCAAACTTGGGGGGGTGTAAGATTTTCTTTTGCTCTGTACTTGCTGGGCACATAGAACACTCAGCAAGTGCCCAGCGAAATCAAGCTTAACCTGTCCCCTCCAACACCAAGCTGTAAGGAGGGATAGGAGCGGCAGGAGCTGGTTTTCCAATTAGTTGGATTCACCCACCCAACTTCCAGGTTTTGCAGCTGGAATGGGGAGTGGGGCATTGCCCTCATGCAGTGTGCAGGCTACTGGTAGGGTATGACTGGTTAGGCATTGCAACAATTAAGTTGAAAATTTGGGGCACTTCTCTCCCTTTTAATTCAGGGATCGTTGAGTCCCTGCAAGATTTAGGCAAAATGAAAAACAAAACAAACGCTCCACAAACCCAGGAATGCTCGGGTGTAGGATGGGGAATATCCGAGTTGGCAACAGTACGTGTGAAAGGGATTGAGGGATTGTGGTTAATCAGAAGCTGAACATGAGTCAGCAGTGTGATGCTGCTGCTGCAAAAAAGGCTAATGTGATTTTAGATTACATTAATGGAACTATAGTTTCCAGAATGGCCTATAACAGGGGTGGGCAGATGGTAGATTTCCAGATGTTTGGGACTTCAACTCCCAGAAGGCCTTGCCAGCATAGCCAGTGGCCAGGAATTGAAGATTTACTTTCTGCCCACCCCTGACCTACAAGACCCCCTTCAACCTGATTCTGTTAAACATGGGAATTGCAAACTTGCTTGGCGCCCATATCTGCAGCAGTAATCACCTATCCGTGAGAATGGCTCTGGATTAGAATCTTGGTTCCCATGCAAAGAGTGCTGAGTGTTAAAGCGGGGGGGGGGGGGTATTTGATCTCCTAAGTGTGATTTACCCGCATATTTTGCTGGAAATCATCTTGCAGCCAGATTCCAAGAGTTGCAGTTACAGCAAATAAACCAGCTAGATGATGCGCACCACTTAGTGAGCCATTGAAGCGGCATTAAGCAATGATGTTATGCCCCCATGGTTACCATGTTAACTCCAGGGCTGAAGATGGATATGCTGGCTCAGATCTCTTACGTTGGAGACTTTTCCTATTATTTCAGCAGATATTTGTCTCACTAGGAAGTGCTGTTGCCCATTTGGCTCTTATACTCAAAGCAGATATACAGTTCTCATGGGGAGAGGATTTCTAAATTGTTCTGCATGTTAGTTTGGATCTTGGCACTATTGTGCATTATTCCCTACTTATATTATGCATTCCCAAACAGTACCCAACATAAATGCTTGGACTGTTCATAAGATGAAATGTTTCTCTCCAGGAATTACGAAATTAAAATCCAGTCCTGTTTATGAAGTGTATTTTAGAGCTTGCTTGTGTGAATTATCCTGGGGTAACAACCCCATGAGTCCTCAATCTCTGAGATTAAAAAAAGTATGAGGAGATAAAGCAGAGTCTACTGATGAGTTGAAACAGTTCTGTTGCTTTATCTTGTGCATAGGATTGCAGCTTTATTATAGCCTACTTGCTCAGGGGTTATCTGCGTAGGGTTGCTTTCTGTAAGTGATCTTGCAAACAAAAAAAAAAGCAGATCTGTCATCTCTGCTGTACAGAAACATTTTATTGTTCCCTACTAGTAATAATATGTGGCAGTTCTACGTAGCAGTTTTAGTGTTCAAAGCACTTCCCATTCATGATCTGTTTTTTGTTTTTTCCATTTGCAGTGGACTGTTTTATCCCAGCTGGCTATTGTTGTATGTGGCAATTAATGGCCTAGTTTGCACATGATGTTAAGCCAGTGTTACAGGGGAACCTTGACTTAGTATTTACAAGAAGCATGCTTCTGAATGCTGCACAATTGCTCCCATTGCAAGCGGGAGCAGCTAAACAAACCACAGTCCATGTTTGTTTAGCTACTAATCTGTAGCGTTGTGTGAAGCTGCTATTCTGACTTGTCTCTCTCGTGACAAGCCAGAGTTATAACCCATGTTTTGTTGTTTGTTTACGGCTCTGACTTGCTGAGGTGGAGACTAACCAAAGTTCCTTGTTCTAACACAACACTAAAAAAACATGCACCATGGAAGGTTCATGGTTTGTTTAGCTGCTCAAACACCATGCTGCTTAGTTCGAGCACCATGCTTGAGCACACTGTTCGTCTACAATAAACCAGCATTCCTCCGAAGCCCTGGTTTATTGTGAGGTTTTGCTTTTAACTGCTCACCTGGCTCCTTGGTTGTTCTCTATTTATTTTACTCAAGTTTACATGTCCTGAGTGATGCTTTTGCAACAGAAGAGTAGAATATAAATGTTTTAATACAAAAATCTCTGTAATCCATATGAGAACTCTGTGAGGTGAACTAGTACAATCCCTGTGTTGTGGATGGAAAACAGAGTGTGGCTTTTTTAGGGCTGCAATCCTAAAGCATTTATCCCCATAGAATTCAGTGGGGCGTCTGAGTAATCAAGTTTAGGATTGTAGTCTTATCGTCACTTAATGGCCATGTTCGAATGAGATATGAACGAGCACTTTGGCTGCGCGCAGAGCCCCAAACAAACCAGGAAGCCTTTCACGAACTACAGTTTTCTGTTTCATCCAAGCAAAAGAGCAATGGTCAGTGGCTTCAGAACAAGCCAGGATATGTAACCAACTTCAAACCATGGTTTCATATCCTGGCTTGTTCCAAAGCCAATGACCATTGTTTCCTGGTTTGGATGAAACAGGAAGCTGTGATTCATGGAAGACTTTCTGACTTCTTTGCTCCTGCTGAAAAGGGGGGAGCAAAGGGGCCTTATGCCTAACACTCATTCACATGCCAGCTTATTAAGCTGAGAGAAGGCCATCCAAAGAGCCTGAGGAATGACCTTAAAGCAGAAGCAAGGCTTAGATTTCCTAGCTGATAGCTCTGGCTCTTAGACGCTCTGTTTCACCAGTTCTTTACAAATAGTGATCCCGAAAAAGATGCAGAGAACAAGCGGTGGGTGAGTCTGGAGCGCCCTGGTCCTCTGTTCTGAGCACCGTTTCTGAGTGAGGAGAGTGATCCTGACTTGCCAGCCTCGAAGCATCGTCCTGCAGCGACTCTGAAAGCAAGCGCTCGAGAGCAGGGGGGTGTCTCTGTTCTGCTGTTATTCAGTATTTCTTTGCTGTGCTTATAAAATATCATGGCTGAGTTTGTTTTTCATGCCAAAGGTCGTGAAACCAATGTGTTACTAAAGAGAAAAATAAGCGTTATTGCAAGCGGGGGGGATTACAGTTCTCTCATGGCACATAGTTTGGGAATTGCTGGCATAAGAGCCCCTATCGTTTTTCCATATCTCTCCGAGTGGCTTCAGGTATTGAGTCTGTACAGATGGCCAGAATGCCCAAGTCATCCCTCCCCGATCTGGTGCCCCCCAGGTGCTTTGGACTACAGCACCCATCTTGCTGGCTTGGGTGATGGGAGTTGTAGTCAAACACATCTGGAAGGCGCCAAGTTGGGGAAGGTTGGTCAAGGGTAAATGGTTTCACACAATGGTAGGTTGGTCATCTGTAGGCCTACTCAGTCATTCTCTTCGTGTATAAGCAATAGCTCTGACCCACCCCTACCCCCAGTAAATCTCATCTCCCTTGACACATGGGGGGCAACTATCTGGAGAGGAGAGCCTCCTTTATACCTTGGAGGCTGCCCCTAAGATCCTGAAACGTTCCTTGCTTCCTGTCTGCATGTATAGAACTTACATCCAAGAAGAATGCCTGAATATAGCTTATGTCATTCTTCCTGAGTACTAAAAGGGCTTTTCCATGCACCAAGTGGTAATCGCATAACCAGTTTGGACATACCGATGCAGAGGGATGGAGAAGTGAAGGTGCCCTGCTGGGTCTTGCAGTACCTGTTTCTCTGCATGGAGCGCTAGTTGACCATATACTAAATAGTGCCTTCCTCCCACAGATACAATAACATATAGCACTTCATTATTTATATCCCACCCTTCTTCCCAGTGAGCCCAGGGCAGATAGCAACCCATATAAACCAGTGCAACATATAAACACCATTAAAATCAAACTCTGAAACTGCAAACATAAAATATAATAAAAGCATCGCTAAAGGAGCAATCCTACAGCCGCTAGACAGTGTCTAGATGGCCATAGGATTTTTCGGTTTTTGGAAACCAAGCTCAGAGCCAGGCATCTGAGCTCAGTTTCCAGAAACCTCACTCCAGGACGGTTCGTCCCAGAAACCTCACTCCAGCAGAGGCAGCACAGTTTGTCCCCGTCTCCATGCTCATAAGCGCAGCACTGAGCAGGGGAAAAGGGGGCATTCCTGGGGGAGGAGAGGAGGCCACAGAAGCATTGTTACAACGCTTCTCGTGTGCCATCTGGCCTCCCGCCACTCCGACATGCCCCAGCTGGACAGCCGAAATCGGCTGTCTAGCTGCAAATTGAGGGCAGTCGGAGTGCGGAGGAGAGGATCCCCTCCACGCTCTGCCCACTCTGCATTGTATAGTTGGACGCCTCCAAGTTTGGAGGCGGCAGACTATCCCCGTAGCATTGCGCCTTAAAACAGACAAAACACTTGCCTATGCACTCAAACCTGTACAAATAAACATGTCTTTAGCTGGTGCCTGAATTACAACAGTCTTGGGGGCTGCCAAATTTCTACTGCCAGGGTGTTCCACTGCCAGGGTGCAATGACCGAGAAGGCCCTGCCATGTGTGGCTACTGCAGAGGCCACATACCTCAGGGGCACCACAAGCAGAGCCACCTCAGAGCTACTACAACATTGGTCATCGTATGATAGCTCCGCCAATCACAAACCTCTGCAAGGAACAGACCGCATTGGTGACAAGCTCCCCAGATGGAATAACTGTGATGACCAATGTGTCCTGTCACTATGGTGGTGTGGAAACTGTGCCGTGGGGTGGCCGTTGACAGTGGCATCCGTGTGCTTAAGGTAAATTAGTCCTTGGTTATAGGCTAGTCGGCATTTGATGTTAAGGCACCACGCAGTGACCATTTCGTGAGGTCTCTGGCCTCTCTTCGGGCAAATATAGAGCCACGTATCTATGGAAATATTGACCATGTGTGTCTGCGGGTTGGTTGGTTGTATTGAAGGTAGGAGCCTGTGTGATAAAAAGTAACGTTGGCTGACTTTTAACCACAGAGTGTACATAGATGGATGTGAGCTGTTGGTTAACTTCCCTGCACAAGCAGGCAAGTGGTCCCTGCTGTCTGTGCATTCTCAGAAATAGTCTTAACAATTAGCACTTACATTGCATTTGAGAGTTCAGAATAGCGTATACTTCTCGTAGTCGTCCTGTTGCCGCTCCCGCTTCTCTGCTTCATACTTTGACATTTGGTAATGCTTCTAGCTCTGTTAGAGTTGGAGCCTCAGACTCGACGTTAATTTCATTCTTAACTCTAGAGACTCATTTTTGAGCCCTGCAGGGTTCTCTCCTGCACTTTGTTCTGTCCATTTATGATGTTCTTGGAGGACTTTTTCTTGTTCTCCCATGGTGTAGGGAGAATGGACACCCCGTTCTCTTCAGAACTGATGTCATCCTTGGAAGTAATCGGGCAGATCATTTGAAACCATTTTCCTCATTCCATCCTGTTCTGCATTCAGGCTCTCCCTTGGAACACCTGGAGCTATTCTTCTTGCTCTACTTGCAGAGCTGGGATATGGGGAGAGGAATGCGTTATTCTCAAGGATTAATATATTTGTACAAAGCTGTGCATATTTTGTGTTCAGGCTGTTTCCTTAAGACCTCTGCCTGTGGTCCTACTTTTTATGTGTTCTGTATGTTATACTCTTTCAAATGCGTTCTAACATGATGTTAGATTTGCTGATATTAAAATTAAGGTCAGTCTTGGAGGCGGAGGGATGCATAATGTCATAGAGAGGAACAAGCTTTTTGTACATTTGTTCTCAGATGCTGGTACTCTCTGTGTTTTGTGCAGTCCAAATTGTTTTCCCTCCACCCTGAGGATTATTGCTTTGCAGTCTTCCAGCTCCTCTGTAGTTAAAGATGTCTGCACCCTTCTCTTTCTCCTGCATTCCTCTCGCCTCTTTCAATATGAGTTTGAAATTACATGCATTTTGGTATTGGATTTCATTTTATCTTCTGTTCATTTTTACCCTTTTCTTTAAATTTACTGCCTTGCTGCCTAAATTTTCATTCGTTTTGTTTTCAGGTTTCTTTGGAATTAGAGATAAGGCAGAACTTGCTCTCTCAGCCTGGAAATTACCCACACACACCATGATTGCATCATGATATTTCATAGTGTTCTGTCTAATTTCCATCCATTCATTCTGCCCTCTGTTTTGGGGCAAAGATCCCTCCAGATTAGTAACCCCATTAGTAATTTGAATAAGATTTGGGGGGGGGGGTTCATGGGAGTTGTTGTTGTTGTTGTTCAGTCGTTCAGTCGTGTCCGACTCTTCGTGACCCCATGGACCATAGCACGCCAGGCCTTCCTGTCCTGCGCTCTCTCCCGGAGTGTGCTCAAGTTCATATTCATTGCATCCGTGATGCTATCTAGCCATCTCATCCTCTGCTGTCCCCTTCTCCTTTTGCCTTCAGTCTTTCCCAGCATCAGGGTCTTTTCCAGGGAGTTTTCTCTTCGCATTAGGTGGCCAAAATATTGGAGCTTCAGCTTCATTATCTGTCCTTCCAATGAGCGGTCAGGGTTGATTTCCTTTAGGATGGACTGATTTGACCTCCTTGCAGTCCAGGGGACTCGTAAGAGTCTTCTCCAGCACCACAGTTCGAAAGCATCAGTTCTTCGGCGCTCAGCCTTCCTTATAGTCCAGCTCTCACAGCCATACATTACTACTGGAAAAACCATAGCTTTGATTAGACGGACCTTTGTCGGCAAGGTGATGTCTCTGCTTCTTACTATGCTGTCTAGGTTGGCCATAGCTTTCCTCCCAAGGAGCAAGCGTCTTTTAATTTCATGGCTACAGTCACCGTCTGCGGTGATCTTGGAGCCCAAGAAAGTAAAATCTGTCACTGCTTCCATTTCTTCCCCTTCTATATGCCAGGAAGTGATGGGGCCAGATGCCATGATCTTCGTTTTTTTAATGTTGAGTTTCAAACCAGCTTTTGCACTCTCCTCTTTCACCCTCAACAAGAGGCTCTTGAGATCCTCTTCGCTTTCTGCCATTAGGGTGGTATCGTCTGCATATCGGAGGTTGTTGATAATTCTCCCAGCAATCTTAATTCCAACCTCTGATTCATCCAACCCGGCATTTCTCATGATGTACTCTGCATATAAGTTAAATAAGCACGGTGACAATATGCAGCCTTGTCGTACTCCTTTCCCAATTTGGAACCAATCGGTTGTTCCATGTCTGGTTCTGACTGTTGCTTCTTGACCCTCGTACAGGTTTCTCAGGAGACCGGTAAGGTGGTCTGGTACTCCCATCTCTTTAAGAATTTGCCACAGTTTGTTGTGATCCACACAATCAAAGGCTTTAGCGTAGTCAATGAAGCAGAAATAGACGTTTTTCTGGAATTCTCTTGCTTTCTCCATGATGCAGCGAATGTTTGCAATTTGATCTCTAGTTCCTCTGCCTCTTCGAAACCCAGCTTGTACTTCCGGTAGTTCTCGGTTCGCATACTGCTGAAGCCTAGCTTGTAGGATTTTGAGCATCACCTTGCTGGCATGTGAAATGAGCGCAATTGTGCGGTAGTTTGAACACTCTTTGGCATTGCCCTTCTTTGGAATTGGAATGTAAACTGACCTTTTCCAGTCTTGCGGCCATTGTTGAGTGTTCCAGATTTGTTGGCATATTGAATGCAGCACTTTAACAGCATCATCTTTTAGGATTTTAAATAGCTCGGCTGGAATACTGTCATCTCCGCTAGCTTTGTTGTTAGTAATGCTTCCTAAGGCCCACTTGACTTCACTCTCTAGGATGTCCGGCTCAAGTTCAGTGACCGCACTATCATGGCTATCAGGGACATTCAGATCTTTCCTGTATAGTTCTTCTGTGTATTCTTGCCACCTCTTCTTAATCTCATCTGCTTCTGTTAGGTCCCTGCCTTCTTTGTCCTTTATCATGCCCGTCTTTGCACAAAACGTTCCCTTGAGATCTCCAATTTTCTTGAAGAGATCTCTAGTCTTTCCCATTCTGTTGTTTTCCTCGATTTCTTTGCATTGTTCATTGAAGAAGGCCTTCTTGTCTCTCCTTGCTATTCTCTGGAACTCTGCATTCAGTTGGGTATATCTTCCCCTTTCTCCCTTGCTTTTCGCTTCCCTTCTTTCGTGAGCTACTTGTAAAGCCTCATCAGACAGCCACTTGGCTTTCTTGCATTTCTTTTTCTTTGGGACGGATTTCGTTGCTGCCTCCTGAACAATATTATGGACCTCCGTCCATAGTTCCTCAGGCACTCTGTCTATCAGGTCTAATCCCTGAAATCTATTCCTCACCTCCACTGTATATTCATCAGGGATATGATTTAGGTCATACCTGAACGGTTTAGTGGTTTTCCCGACGTTCTTCAATTTAAGCCGAAATTTTGCAAGCAGCAGCTCATGATCTGAGCCACAGTCAGCTCCAGGTCTTGTTTTTACTGACTGTATGGAGCTTCTCCATCTTTGGCTGCAAAGGACATAATCAATCTGATTTCGATATTGACCATCTGGTGACGTCCATGTGTAGAGTCGCCTCTTGGGAGACGTTTGGACTATTCACAGGAGGAGCATAGTGTTTTGTGTTATATTTGCACAATTGTGGTGCTGCTTTGGTAGAAAAGTGGGGACTGGCTCTCTTCTCCAGCCACAGCTGCATCAGTGGTCTCTGGCTGTGTAGAAACATCTCCTCTCCCAGTCATAGCCCACCAGGCCATAAAAATGCAACGTGCTGAGTTCTTGGGAGCACCTTCAGATATGGCAAAGTTGTGTACGTGCCCTGTGCTTGCAGTGTGTGCACTTCTTCATCATGCTGTAGGGCTTTTTAAAATAGTCCAGACATCTTTCTTTTGAAATATGCACATAGTTCTATTTTAAAAAGAACTTGCTAATTCTGAGCTTGACAGCAGAGAGGTTTTTGTTTTTAAAGTGTGGGGATCTTTCCTTTGCATTTGGGATGTAAGCATGTTTCTGCAGCACATTAAATAACACCACCCAGATCTGTTAGTCTTCTTTTGCCTTCTCTCCTTCGCAGTGGTGGGAAAAAATGGTGAATGAATCTCAAAGCCAGCCTTGGATCTTGTTCTGTTGGTAACTGTAGCAGTGGTTAAAAAAAAGAGTTTTTTATTTGGGGGTGGGCGGGGCAAAAGAATTACTTGCAGGGTACAGACTGGAGCGGCTGATGCAAAGTTCCCGGAGAGAGGAGCATGAATCAAACCTCTTTTGTGATGTCTGGAGGCTCGATGGCCAGATGCCCATGAATTTGGAGTTGCTCAGAGTCTCCACTGCTGCCCTGCCCTGGTCTTTAACCCCTGGGCTGGGAGTGAGCAGTGATTCCTGGGTTGCGGCGTGCAAGACTCTGGCCCTTCCTCTCCCTCCTCCTTGCTGTCTGGCAGTCTGCCCACATTCCTGTATCCTCTTTATTCCCCCAATTTCAGGGTTCACTTGGTCACAAAGGGCCCTCTCTGGCGATGTTTTGTATCACCCCACCAGGAGGGAAGCTTCCTGAATGAATGCTTGGGAAGACATAGATTGTGTTGCCGGAGGGGGTTCATCCCTTCGGCGGGGGGGGGGGGGGGCTTCTGTAGGCTTTCCTCAACCTGGCACCTCCAGATGTGTCAGAGCTCAACTCACGTCACCCCCCCACCAGCATTTGCATTGGTTGCACCAGTGGAGGCTGGTGGCCCTTATGTCATTGAGGCGATGAATCCGCTCCGGGTTTCAGTCAGAACTCTAAAGGAGCGCTCCAAGCTGCCTTCGCCATCCCACTGACATTGGAGCCACCAGCCTCCACTGGGTTGCACTGACTGGGGATGATGGGAGTTGTCCAGCACTTCTGGCTGGCAACAAGGTTGCCAAAGGCTGTAATCTCGGCAAAAGTCGTCTGAGGAAGGCGGCTTCCGCACATTTCAGCGGAAGCCGCCTTCCACAAATGCATCAGCAGTCACCACTGGACACCATATGTCTTTTTTTCTGGTGGTTGCCTGTAAAATCTCAGCAAAACAGGAGATTCCACACACGCACCTGCCACGCCAAAATTAAATGCGTATCTCCGAGAACTTGGCGAGTTGGAAGTCAGGGAAGGGGACAGTTCATTCACTCAGTTTGCACAATGGTTTGAAAGCACAAGGAAGCTGTAGGAGGGATTTACTGTGTCTGCGGATCTCGATATAAAGCAAGAGGCTGACCCCTAGACTCTGTGTCTGGGCCTATACCACTGCTGAAACATAGGAAGCTGGCTTATATGGGTCCATCTATCCCAGCATTGTCAACACTGGCCCAGTTTGCACACAACACTGGCAATTCCTGGGTAGTTTATGGGTTGCCCATGTTTTGATGTTGGGTGAACTCTGGATTGTTTAAGCCATAAACAACCCAGAGTTTCTGGGTTCGGATGTCATGAAACAACCCAGGAACTGGGATTGGAGATGGCTAGTGTGCTCCACTCATCACTGCAGTTCCTGGGTTGTTTAACCCAGGAATTGCCAACGTTGTGTGCAGACTGGGTCAATAACTTGCAGCAGCTGTCCAGGGTTTCCGGCAGGAGCTTTTTCCTAGCCGTATATGGAGATGTCAGGAACCAAATCTGGGACCTCCTGCATGCAAAGCAGGTGCTCTACCACTCAGCTATGGCCATTTTGCTTGCACTATGGACTTTCTACTTAGGTCTGAAGTTACTGAATGCTCTTCCATAGGAAGGAATTCCCTGCATGTAAAAATGTAGTATATCAGGGACAAAACGGAGCATCAAACAACCTTCCTGGCATCTAGTTCTATCTGTGTGTGAGTGTGTGTTTGGGGTGGGGGGTAATGTTGAATAGAGAAGCATTTACTCGTCTGAGTCCACAAGCCCTCCCCCACAGTCTGAAGTGGTATAGCATAGGCACAGGATTACCATCTCAGTTTTCTAGAATGTCTGGTTGGTGGTCTTGCAGATGGAGTATAATATTTTGCTTTTGGACCTGGGTGCATCAGCAGAACTGGCAGGCCTGTGTCTAGTCCGTACTGGTGTACAACCTATTTGCTCAACGTTAGTTTTTCTATTACAGTTATTTGGGGGGGGTACATTTATTTATTTATTGCATTTATATCCTGCCTTTTTCCTCTTGCAAGGAACGCAAGGCAGCTTACATTATCCCCCTCCTCTCCATTTTATCCTCACAACAACAACCCTGTGAGGTAGGTAGGTTGGGCTGAGAGTCCGTGACTGGCCCAAAGTCACCCAGTGAGCCTCCATGGCTGAGTGGGGACTAGAACTCGGATCTCCTGGCTCCCAGTCCAACACTCTCGCCACTACACCACGCTGGCATTTAAGTCATATTAGTGCATTTGTTTTTAATATTATATCCATGTTTTCCTGAGCCTTTGAGGAAAGATGACAGTTGGACTGCTCACACCAGCAGTCCAGTCCCCCCGCCTCCCCCCAGTGCAATATGCTTCATGGGGAACTCGAAAAGGAAGGTCCGGCAAGCCCTACCACCCAAGCTGACACTTCTTCCGTAGCTGGGCAAATTTAAAAAAATAAAATAAAGGGAGACCCAGGCCTGGGCTGGCATCGACTGCCATGGACCCTGTTAGATTCAGAGGTCTTTGATTTTTCTTGCAAACAGAGGACTGGTGATGCTGATCAAGGACATAGAATCATAGAATAGTAGGGTTGGAAGGGGCCTACAAGGCCATTGAGTCCAACCCCCTGCTTAGTGAAGGAATCCAAGTCAGAGCATCCCTGACAGATGGCTGTCCAGCCTCGTCTTGAATGCCTCCAGTGTGGGAGAGCCCACTGCCTCCCTAGGTAACTGGTTCCATTGTCGTATTGCTCTAACAGTCAGGACGTTTTTCCTGATGTTCAGCTGGAATCTGGCTTCCTGTCACTTGAGCCCATTATTCAGTGTCCTGCGCTCTGGGATGACTGAGAAGAGATCCTGGCCTTTCTCTCTGTGACAACCTTTCAGGTACTTGAACAGGACTGGGAATAAGTAGCCAACTCCAGTGTTCTACTAGCCCTTTACCTCTGAAAGAGAGTGAGTAGCTAGGACTGCAGAGTGCATGTTTAGAAACTATGCAGTGTCCCACATCAAGGAAGGAAAGGATTTATGGAGACCCTGGATATGCAGAAGGACCAAGAAAGAAATTAACATAAAAGCAACAGAAGAGAAGGGACTCTGTAAATGACCACTGAAGAGCCTAAGCAGTAATAGGGGAGTCCAGTCAAGCAGGGATATGATAGGATAGAAGCATAAAACAGCCCACTCACTGATTTGTCATGCGAGCAGTAGCTGTGTCCAGCGTGACTGTCCAGCTTAATACGTCACAGAAGGGAATAGCTGATGAAATGCAGCATCCATTTCAGCAATGATAGATAGCCAAGGGTCTGGGTCCTAAACATGGCTTTAATTATTTCATAAAAAGCTATAGATGCCCCAAACTGGTGGCATTTCCCCATTTTATTTAGTAGATTGGTCATTTGTGTTTCTGAAGATACCCTTTGAATCCACCTCCTGTTTTCGAGATGATTCATAAGCAAAGGAATCTGCCTGGCTAAGCCTGCCCGACCAATTTGACCCCTTCTCGCAGGAGCCTTCTCAATTGCATGGAGAGCCATCATGGATAAAGGAGGCTCTCCTCAGAAAGTCGCCCTCCCCGAGTAGAGGTTGAGGGAAGCGCCTACGAGGGGGCGAAGCTAGTGTGCTCCTTCTCGTGTGTTTATTCTCCCCAGATGTAGAACACCTGAGTTGGGCTTTAGGTATATCAAGGGAGGTGTGCGTGTGTCTTACATTGACATTTAAGCCCAGTATGGTCTGCACTGACCGGCAGTGGCTGTCCAGGGTTTCGGGCAGGAGTCTTTTCCAGCCCTACCTGGAGATGCCAGGGATCGCACTTGGGACCTTCTGTGTGCAAAGCATGTGCTCTGTATGAGCTATGAGCTGCGGCCCCTTCCCAGTGTGTCTGCATTGGGCATCTGGAATGAAAGCATCGGAGGCGCTGGCATCTGCTAATGAGCCAAACAGATTAGTGGGAGATTAGTGGGAAGAGCCTGTTTGGCAAAGCACTCTGCCTCTTGGAAGGGGACAACACCCACAGGGCCCCGAAGAGACAGCTGCCTCTCTTTATGGGGGAAAAAAATGCTGCTCTAGGGAGGCGTGTTCCTTTTATATCCCTTCTCTCCCCACCCCTTCCTCCAGCCTCTTCTGCCAGCGTGACTTATCAACAGACTGAACCAGCCCATTAATCTCTTACTTTGCTTAAAGTGTCCCCTTTGGCTTTTGAATGTGATCTTTGCAGAACAGAAGTAAGGCTGCAACCCTATACATCAAGTTTCCCCAACCTAGTCCCCTCCTGAGTAGGGTCATGGCCTGGTGGTAGAGCACCTGCTTTGCATGCAAGGGATCCCAGGTTTGATCCCTGGCATCTCCAGGTAGGGCTGGAAACATTCCTGCCAGAAACCTTGGAAATCCTCTGCCGATCAGTGTCGACAACACTGGGCTAGATGGACCCAGAGTCCGACTCGGTATAAGGCAGCATCCTGCGTTCCTAGATGTTTTGGACAGTGAACCAGTGTTTCTGACTGTTGTTCATGCTGGCTGTGGCTGATGGGAGTTGAAGCCCAAAGTAGCTAGAGAGGCTGATCTGCACACTTATTTGGGAGGAGGCACCTTTGAGAGTGGTGGGAGTTACGCCTCAATACACTTGCATAGAACTGGGAGAAGTACCTTTATGATATGCACACCGCTCCAACTCTGACACTTCAAATCTTCCACATGTGTAGGGAGCAGGCTAGTTTAATTTCGGAAAACCCTAGGCTACTGTCAAATTATAAGCCTGTAGTAATGTATTTGCATATGCAGATCTTCAGCTAAAGAACAGCAGCCTCTCGGGCCTGTTTCTAAGCAATCCCGTTCTGCAGGCTACAGTGGAATCTTCCTATTCTGCCGAGTGTCCTACCCAAGCAAATGTCATAAAATTCAGATTTCTGTATACGACATGCAAAGAAGAAAACCAAAAATATCTCTCTCCAAGAGAGAAATTTAAAAAGAAACTAGAACATGCAGATAAAAATAAATTACTCCTGAACAGTGCCCCTTGGAGAACTCTGTGCCAAGGTATACTATTCAGGGCTAATTTATGCACGTGTTCTAGTTTCCTTTTTAATTTCTGTCTTGTAGAGATGTATTTTTGTTTCTCAAAGTAAACACCCCACTCCCCCAAATTAGCTCTCCTTAAATCTCTGCAAACCAAAAGTTCAGAAGAGGCCAAGATCTTTGAATACGCTGGTCTGTTTGTCAGAGAGAGACTGACCCCTTGGATTAAAAGGGGAAAAAAGCATGGCAATGGACAGCAATATTTTTGGGTTCCTGTGTGAAAGCTCCTGTGAGTCTGAGCAGCCAAGTCCTGAAGTTCCCATGAAGTTAGCTTGCCACAAATTGCATAGATTTCTTCTTTCGCTCCCATGAAAACATTTTTTAAAAATTATTTGCCACCCTGTTGCAGGCTCGATTGATTTAAATCACCCCCACCCCTGAAACTGGAGAATTAATTCTCCCCCCTCCCTCATCATGTAGCATATATTTCCTGGATCTGCAGGTATAGACATGTGTGTGACAACAGTTAAAACATTGGGCTTGTAACTAAACAGTTTATGTAAAAGCTAAGAGCGTAATAATAATGTTTGGTCATGCACTACAGAATTATCAGCTTAGAGGTAAGGTGCAATTATGAAATTAATGGATTTCTGTTTGTGTCTCTGTACACATTCAAGGATATTAAGAAAGATCATCTGACCAAATACCCAATGCATTCTAGATGCAGGGTTGGTAATTACTGGGCAGAACAGTGACCCCAATTCAACATCATGACTACATCCCTCTGACACTATTGGTACAAGTTAGTTAAGGGCACAATCCTATGCATGTTTAGACAGAAAAAAGTCCTACAGATCACAGCATTCCCCAGCCAGCATAGTTGTAGGACTTTTTTTCTGTTTAAGCATGCATAGGATTGCACCCTAAGTAAGTTAAGTCCCATTGCTTTCAGTGGGAGTCATGACAAGCTGGATGGTGGGCCCTTGTTAAGGATGTTTAACTCCTATTGATACCTATAAGAGAATCAAGCACAAGCCTAATTCCCTCCCTCTGAAGTTAATGAAATTTAAAATTGCTTCGCTTGTGCCCCAAGCATCCATGATGTTTGGTAGAAGTAATGTATATTCATAACTTGCCACAATAGCACAAGGTGAGTTGGGTGTAGGGCAGACTTAGTCATACTTAGAGGAGACCCACTGAAATCAATGGGGCATAAGTTAGTCATGAATAACTCACGTTCCACTGATTTCATTGGGTCTACTATATCTGTTGCAGTTATAATGCTTGATCTCAAAAGTGAGCTAGTTTGTCCCATGGCTCTTTCTTTCATGCATAGAAGCAGACTTATGATGCAGTTCTATGCATGTTTGTACACAGAAAAACGTCCTACAACTCCCAGCATTTCCCATGGGCCTTTTTTCTGTCTAAACATGGGGAATGCTGAAAATTGTAGGCCTTTTTTTCTGTCTAAACATTTATAGTATTGCACCCTTAATTCAGTAAACCAGCCGTAGCATCATACCATCATACCATACTATGGTTAAGAAAAGTTAGCTGTGGTTCAGGGCTAAAGTACATGTTACGTTAAATATATGGCATGTAGTTGCCCCTCTACTGTTCAAGTTACTCACAAGTAAGCGTGTGGGACCCTGATCCAGATTGGGACCACCATGCATGAGGAGGGGAGGTTTGAACCTTTCCCTACCTGATCTACACACACACACACACACACACACACACACACGGGTTTGAAAAGAAATGAATATTCTCCATTGGTGCCAATGGAAACCTCCCCTCCTTGTGTGTGGTGGCCCCAATCTGGATCAGGCTCCCACACACTTACTTGTGAGTAATTAAAAAGCCGAGGAGCAGCTGCACATTATGGGGTTGTCCAGGCAATCAGTGGCGAAACAATGCATCATCAGTTGTTTCCCCTGGTTGCGTGAGATTACCCTAATTACCCACATTTCCAGGGTTCTCTCTTTGTCCCTCCCTCCTTGCTAAGTTTCTAGCGTCATGTATGCAAACTTATTTCTGAAAAGGTGATTGCCCAAGGAGAGACCTCGAGTGGGCGGGTGACTATGATGTGGGGCAAAGAGGGAGTCGCAGAACAGTTTGGCCTAGATTTGGGGGAGGTGGCTGTGGTTCTGACAGATGGGACTCTCCTGGGGATTGTGTTCTGTGCTTCCTCCTTCTGTTAATCCAGCATCTTCCTGGGTGTATTGCCACAGGGCATTTTGCAAGCATTGCCTCATCTGACATCTTGGCTTTCAGCATAGGGGTATGTAAACTGAGATTATGGGCTCCCACTGAATGGCAACTTGTTGAGAACTAGTTTTTGCTTGACTTATTAAACCTGGGTACAAAAGAATAGCATAACATGAAGAATAGCATAATAACAGCGTTCCGTGCACCTTGGTGTTCAGTCATGCCGGCCACATGACCACGGAAGCGTCTTCGGACAGCGCTGGCTCTTCGGCTTAGAAACGGGGATGAGCACCGCACCCTAGAGTCGGACACGACTGGTTGGGGACACCTTTACCTTTTTACAAAAGAATACCTGAATTTAAATAGCAAAACATCACATGCAAAGCCTTGTCAACTCTGAGTAGTGCACCTGTGTTTGAAATCTCCCTACACTGAAGTGGAGGCCCTATTTTTTCCCTAATTGGCTGCATTAAATGTATGTATGCCATTTACAGTTGGCAGTACAGTGTGGAGGCTTGGGTGTGTTTTCTTTGCCGTTGAATCTCTGGTACCCTTTGTGCTGAAGTTTTAAAAAGTTGTGAGTATCCTTTTTGAGAGGCTGCTTGCTTGCATTTTATTTTCCCTGCAAATAAGTAATTCGGGATTAAATTGCTGTGTTGGATGCATTGCCTTGCTAAGTGCTTAAAAATATCTGCATGTTAATTTTCTGTGAAAAAAGAGCATTCAAATAGATCTTTGGGGTACCAAAATTCCTGTTCTAACCTGTTCTTACTTTTTGATCTTGAAACAATTTCACTGAATCAATCAAACAGCTATTCAAGTGAAATCATGTAAGTACAGCCTTGTACTTAAAACACTCGCCTAGTAGCCATAGATGAGAAGGAATCTATGCAAGCAGGCAAGTGGGCTGGTGGTAGAGCAGTGGAGCACTCCATCCCTCCTCTGCCCCCAGACTGCTGCAGAAGGGAAGACACTTTCCATCCCCGCTCTGCAAGCCACAGCAGGCTAGTAAGAAATTGTGCAGGCTAGTCATTTTTACCAACTTATTTCATAGAAACATAGAATAGTAGGGTTGGAAGGGGCCTACAAGCCCATTGAGTCCAACCCCCTGCTCAATGCAGGAATCCAAGTCAGAGCATCCCTGACAGAGGGCTGTCCAGACTCCAGCCTCGTCTTGAATGCCTCCAGTGTGGGAGAGCCCACCACCTCCCCAGGTAATTGGTTCCATTGTCGTAATTTACAAGGCTGCAGTATGAATAGTTGCGTAAAGCCGTCTGGTAATCTTGACAACAGCAAGATCAATAAAGTAAGCAAAGTTTGACACAAGGTGGAGCAGTAGATTTTTAAAACATTTAATCTTAAAGGCCCCTTCCACTGGGCATTGAATTTCAGAGTTCCCAGTGTCCTTCAGAGTTCAGCATTCGTTCCTGATGTCCTTCTCTTCACAGGTGTGGACCATGGATAGTGACTTAAGAAAGTGCTGAGGATGGAAATCATTGAATGGAGATGAAACTACTATGCCCAGCATTTGAATATATTGAGGGCTTTCTTCGAGGTGTGTGCTAATTTAGGTAAGTAATTGCCTCGTGTCTGCTGTTCTCTCACTTGGGGGTAGGGACCATCCCAAAGAGTGTGAAGAGCAGAACAACTACGTGGTTTAAGCTGCCTTTAGGGTACATTTGACACTGTTTATGTGCATGTTCTGCAGAGGCTGTTAAAAAGTGTGGGCCTGTTTTCCTTCACTTATGATTTTATTGCTTAGGGTTCATTGTATGTTCCGATCTGGACAACAGCTTGTGTGTGTTTCCTGTTTGAGACTCTGCAGTATCAGGGTAGGAGGAAAGTTGTATGGAGTTGTGGAATGTTGTGCCTTTTCCCCATGGCAAAATATAATGGCGGAGAGGCGGTTGTTCTTTGAGTAGAGGGTGAGGGAAGTGACTTGTTACATTAATGCTGCCAGTGCACTCTTGGGCATTTACCCTGTAAGTGCATGGGAGTTTGCCATCCTGAAAAGGGTAGAATAATAATAGAAATCCACAGCTGATTAAACACAAGCAGGTGGACACATCTCCTCTCCCCATTCATATCTATGTCGAACAGGGGTGGGTAACGTGGGAGGTCCAGAAGCCATTTTTGCGCCGCCACCACCCCACTGCCACCACCCCTGCAGGCCACACCTCCCCCCTGCACCATTTTTTTTTAAAAAAGTGTCTGGAGCCGCTACAGAGCACTGAAAGGGTCAAAATTAGCTTGTTTTCAAGCTACTTTTGACCCTTTGGATGTTCTGTAGTAGCTACAGCACTAGAAATGTCAAAAGGTGTCAGAATGGCTGCTCCAGACACCATTTTGTTTCCTTTAAAAAAAAATAATTTATTCTTACAATGTTGGGGGTGCCATACTTTGCCCACCCCTTACGTAGAGTAATGAAGAGAGGTACGTCCAGGGCATAGGATAAAAGGTGTGGAGTGGACTCCTCAGAAGCTGAGTGTGCTCATATGGGGCAAAAGTAAATCCCTTGTATATCTTGAGAAAGCTGGCACCCCTGGGAGTCTGCATCATGGCACAGAGGAACTTGGCATCTCCCCTGTCTGTTGGCCTGTGGGAGTGGGGGTGTCATTGCTTGTCCCATGCACTTGCTTGTAGCCGTGGCTGTTGACTCCCCTGCAGTGGCCACCACATATCCTCATGAAGATATCCTTATGCCATTGTAACGAACCTTGGATGCCAGACCTGGACAGTAGCACAGGAAGATGCCGAGGAAAGGAAAAATAAGCAGCAGCAGCTCAGAGGGTTGGTCAGAGAGGTTTCAGTAAGCATCACTTAGTTAGTGAGTTGAGCTATTTTTGTTTCCTCTTCAGTAGAATAAGATCTGCTCAACAGTTTTTGCCTAAACACCTCGGCCTGATCACAAATGCAGATGCTTGCAGTGTGTCAAATAGCTTGTCATTCTTGTGTTTTTCTTTCAAAAGAACAGACACACAAATAGCACGACACAGGACAGCACTCATCTCCCTTAAATTGTTATGCAATCCTTTAATATAGAACCAGCTCTCGTCTTCAGAGTTTCTGATAGCAAACCTGTAACTACTTACTCACCTATGACTAGTGGAATCTCCTCCTGGTTGTTTGGCAGGAAAGCATGACATGAGTTGGTTCTCTTGGGCAATAAATGACTGACATTTGGTTCGTGGGTGGGGTTGGGCAGGTTCAGGCTAGTAAGTGTGTGTGGACTGGTAGCTTTTGTGGAATTATTGGCTGAGTGTTCTAAACTGTGGGAATGCCAGTGTTGGGCTAATAATGGTGCATTGGTTAAACACCTTACGTAGGAGTTGGATACGCCAAGGCTGGGTATTTGATGAAAAATCTTCGGTCAAGGATTTTTAAAGCGTTAATTTTATTATGACAACTTCAAGCATCAGCAGGCTTGATGCCTAAACTTAGAAGGTCTTTGTAATTAGCATAATTGTTTTGAATCAATGAGATTAACGTTTTGAACAATGTATTGTAACTTAATGGTCAGTATCAAATTGGGGCCGTCTGTATGCAGCCGGCCCTGCTGGCCCCAGTCTGCAGGTGGCCCCTACCGCTTGCACGATGCGATATAGCGCTTCCGGGGACAAGCCCCCAAACGAGCAGAAACACTTGTTTTTGGAAGGCACAGGGCTCTGGTGACCTCCCCGCTTCCAGAAACAAGCATTAGGTAAAGCTTCTAAAAATACGAATGATTCGTAGGACAGTTCTTCTCTTTGGGCTTTATTCTGGAACACTTCCATGTCTGATCGTTCCCCCATTCTTATTCTATTTAGCTGGACCTGAAAACGGATTGATGCTACCCCCAAAGAGCCTGCTTGGGGTCAGCCTACAATTTAAAAATCAATAAATTAAAGCAGAAATAAAGCTAAGGAATAATATCTACTGAAAAATGAAAATCGATGTTTTGTGTGCAAAAGCAGTTGTGTGAAGCAGGGCAGTTCTTCAGACCCATCAGCATCCTGGCTTCCTGGAATAATAGGCAATCAATTAACAATAGCTGGCTGTTCAACTGACTGGCATGCCTACTCCAGGATATACCCCCAAGGTAAGAAAATACAATTGGAAGATACGAAACCATATTGTCTTGAGAATCTGATTGGTACATGGTACAGATAAAAGGCAAAAAGGGGATGTGTATGCCGAGCGTTCCTTCCTAAAAATTACAAAATTTGGAGGAAATGCTCTTGGCAGATGTGTTCCTGGGTATCCTATTATGCATCCAGCAGTGAATGGATGTATGAAACGCTTGAAAGGAAGCTCGTTGGGGGTAGCATCAATCCGTTTTCGGGTCCAGCTAAATAGAATAAGAATGGGGGA
This sequence comes from Heloderma suspectum, assembly GCF_057233095.1. NCBI lineage: Eukaryota > Metazoa > Chordata > Lepidosauria > Squamata > Helodermatidae > Heloderma > Heloderma suspectum. The sequence goes on from NC_139461.1 coordinate 11,635,590, forward strand.
AGGATCAGACATGGAAGGGACCACCCTGGACTTGGCTGGTGCTTTGAATTTCAAAGCAAGCTATTAAACCACATCAGAAATGCAGTTCCAATAGCAAAGGAGCAGAGAGCGGGGCAGGGGGACGACTCCTGGGGGGTAGAGAAAGGCGGAGAGGCTCAGCCTTCGATTGGAACAGTGCTGAAGAATGGTGGGGTTGGTGAAATGAGTCCCTTATGAGAGCTTAAATCTTAAATACTTCCACATGACCTCGGTCACTGGCAGATTAAGGAAGGCCTTTTCCGCTGGGTGATTTTAAGAGGCTGCTCGGTTGTATGTTTATGATGGGGGCATCTGTGTTCATTCCTCCCCATCTCGCTGTCCTTTCCTCTTCTCTTCCCCCCCCACCCCCAGCATGTAGGTTTTGGATGTCTGTCTGGGGGGGATTTAGGTTTAGAACTCTTCCTTGTGTTTTTCAAAGGTGGAGCGATCATTGTGTGTGTCACTGGCCTGGATGTAACTGTGTATGTGTGGTAAGAAGAAACAGAGCCAGCGTTGACGATCTTGAAATGAATGACAGCTGTGTGCATACATGAACCACCTTTTCGGATAGACATTGTCCCTGTTGGATGTATCTAGGATGGTGTGTATCCTGTGTTGTTTGTTACAATTTTTTAAATCAGAATTTTGCACCAAGTAAATTCTGCACCAACAAAAGCGGAATTCCGCAATCTGTGTCATACAAATTCTCCTGTTTTGCATAATTCCTTAAACACCACCACGTTTGCAGAATGTGCGTGTGTGGTGCTGCTCCTCTTTCCCCCTGACTGGAAGTGTTATTGAGCCAGCCTGCTGCTGAGATCTCTCATGCACATTTCCAAGCATATCTTCCAACAGCCATGAGGGCTGGAAACCTGTGTTGTGGTTTTAAAGGAAAAAAGAAAGAAAGCTGAGATTCTCAGGAAGTGAGCTACTTCCTTCCTGATAAGAGCTGCTTGGCAGTGGAACGGAGTTCCTGGGGTTGTGGTGGGCACTTCTTCCCTGGAAGTGTTTAAGCAGAAGCTGGATGGCCGTCTGTCAGGCATGCTGCAGCTGCATCTCTCATTGCAGGTACTGCATGAAGCAGAGAGTTGGACTGGATGATCTCTGAGGTCCCATCTAGCTCTATGATTCCAGGTCTCAATTTACGTTCTTAGCCTGAAGGACATGACTACACAGGATAGCAGCAATTCCTGTGATCTTGGCAGCTCTAAGGAACATCACCAGTCAAATGGGGATTGCTGTAAGATGCGTGTATCCATATGTTTGTATGCTTGGGTTCATATGGGACCAGCTCCACATAGAACAGAAATGGTATTTTCTCATTTTAGTGTCATCCTTTAAAACAAAAATAGGATTTCCTTATTTTGGTAGTCCTTAACCCTCATCATGTATTATGGGGGACTTTCCTTCCCCAGGCTCACATTGTGTTGTTTAATTTACACATAAGTAGACCTACAGTCTAGTCCTTCTAGGTCATTGTCACTTGCGTGGTAGTAAACAATGTCCCCACATTGCAGCCTCATGCCTTTTGCGGTTTTCTTTAGTAAACCAAAACATGCCTGGGACATTAAATATCCCACAAAGTCTATGGATTTTTTCCACTGGGGTACTATTGGCATCCCACACAATGTAATGTATTGGGGCACAAAATGTCCCATACCCTTTTGATTAAACTACAGGTGATCTTAGACTGTTTTGAGTGCCAGGGAGAAGAGCAAACCCCTATCTCACCCAGCCGAGAAACTGAAACCTAAAATCCATTGTTATGCTGACTTTAATCTGTTGGGGAAAAGATCAGTCTCCAGTGGAGAATGTCTTAACATCACAAGGTTCATGACGAGCAAGTGCCAGTGCACTGCCTTTTGGGATATCTGGACCATATTTGTGGAGCAGCTACCCAAGTGGTACATACCAAGGACAGACCTCACTGTTGATGAGTAGGTGGTGGAGTTCAGGGGGTGATGTCCATTCAAACAATACATGCCCGGCAAACCAGGGAAATACGCTGTAAAGGTGTGGAGATGTTGCATTGCTGGGACATCCTACTCTCTCAGGGGAGGTGTGTACCCGGGCAGGCAGCCTGGAGCAGCAGGGGAAACCCAGCTTGGGTTCAACATGGTGACAAAACTTGTGGAACTCTTATTTCCACACTGGGAGAAATGTGGTGGGGGATCCATTTCTTCACAAGTATTGAACTTGCTGAAGCATTGGTAAGCGAAGACTTAACTTATGTAGGTACACTGAGAAGGAATAAACCGTACTTCCCACCCGAGATGCAGCCACATCCACTCAGGGAACCACTGTCATCACTATTTGGTTTTGACCGTGACTATACTTTGGTATCGTATGTTCCCAGAAAAGGGGAAGCCGTCAGTCTACTCTCCTCAGTACATCACGACATGGTGATGCATGGGGAGTCCAGAAAGCCGGGTGTAATTGCACATTACAGTGCCACCAACAGTGGGGTGGATAACCTTGACCACCTTGTGAGGAACTGCACCTGTAAGTCGAAAACTAACAGGTGGCCAATGGTGCTTTTTGTTAATATGCTGGACGTTTCAGCCATAGCTAGGTAAATGTTGTGGGTCCACACACATCCTCAGTGCGAGAGTAGAGCGCCGAAACGGAGAAGGCACCTGTTCCTCATGGCTCTCGGGAAAGAACTGATACGTCCACAGGTGTAGCAAAGAGTGCAAGCCGCACCAAATCTTAGTGCAAGCATGAGGTCTGGTGCACATGCTCTGGGTTGTGTACACCAGCCTTTGCCTCCACCAGTACAACCCTCTGGATCAAAAGGATGCCGTCACTTCTGCGCCAGAGCGGTAGATTAAAAAAAACACCAGGCAGGGCTCCAGCTGTGGGAGGCTTGTTTGTAAGGAACACTGCATCGCTGAAGTGAAGAGCTGTTTGTGCCAGTATGTTGGCACAAACAACGGCCTTTCATAGGGGACATTTGCCGCACCGGAATCAGTTTTGGAGTACAAAAATGACCCCAAAGATGAGCAACACGAGTGTTCAAAAACTATAGATGTGTTTGTTTACCGTTCATGCCAGGTTAGTTCCGCCATCTTTGGTTCAAAAACATTGTTTTTATTGTTTCTAATGGAAACTAAAAATATTTGATGTTTGAAGATTCAGAAATGTTTGTTACTCTATATGCCAAAACCAGGGGGTTGGTGTGTATTCAGAACAAACTTTCCACCTTATGTGATAGTGTGTTTTCTAGATCTGTGTGTTTTGGTATTGTTAACCACACTTCATTATGATGAATAACAAAAAAAAGTGGTGTCGTGTGTAGGGATGTACGGACTGAGTAAAATCCTCTCTGTCTGTGTTTCGTGGATTGTCAGGCTCCTTTTGTTCTGTCCACACAGATGTGATTTTTTTTCGTCATGTGGAAAAATATGCAAATAATTACATAAGAAGTTTCATACCAATTTACATAATTTACCCTAGTGTGTAGCATTTAGTGTATTGTCCCCCATTCCATTGAACTTTTCCTTAGCAGAAACTTGCGTATTTTCCTGTGAATAAATATGCATAAATTTAGGGGAAAGTTTAAAAAAAAAAAAAAGTCCGAAAGTCCACTGACTCCACGCTGCCTGAGGGGGTCGCTCCGCAACGGATTCCGCAGGTCAGATTCTTAGAAATCCGAGTTCATTTTAGTCCATCTCAGATTTCTCCAGCATCCCTACGGGGATGCTGTGAGATATCCAACGTATTGGAATTCAGGTTGGGGTCCCAAGAGACCCCAAATACAACATTTGTTAGGTTTTCCTACAGACCGGATGAGGGTTAAAAAAGAAAAGAAAGGAATCTTCTGCTAGTTACAATTTAGTCTGCAGTATGTCTTGCTGTCTTTAACACACCGGCATTAGCATGGAAACGAGCTCAGCTGAATGGCACCTCTCAAGATCAGCTGTCATTCGATTCCTGTGGTAAGGACAGTAGGACTGCCTGAACGCCTGCCTGCCTGGTGGATCCAAGTAACGGATCTCCTGTGGCTTCCCAAGCATACCACGCCCATGCAAATTGAACAGGTTCTTGCTCCACCTAGAAGCTGTCTGAGTGGATCCTTGCACCTGGTGTTTTCTGGGGAAGCAGGCTTGTGGTGACGGCTCTGGCCGGTTGTCTTTGCTGCATGTGCGGGAGGCACATTTTTTCCCACAGTTCCTTTTGCAAACAAATGCTCCCTGATAAGGATCACGTTAGGCTGGTTGCTTTCACACACTGGGCTTTGTCCCTCTCCCACAGCAACTGGAAGAGCAGCACGTTCTGGGATGGAGGTCCTGTTTCTCTGCTAGAAATACACAAAAACACCCTTTAGCTCCTACAGGGGAATCTTCCTTCCTTCTGGGCTGCTGCAAATCTGCTGGTGAGTTGTGACACTGGGCAGTTTGAAAGGTAAGATTCCAAGGAGCAATCTTGTACAAAAATAAAAGATGCATTAGCTGTTCCAGTTTGAGATGTTGGTTTTGTTGGCTTGAGCTTTACAGAGGCCCAGTGGAGGAAGGCTTCCTTGTTTGGCCGTCGAATTAGCTGTCAGCTAGGTGAGTGAATGAAGTGGAAGCGAATGAAGATGGTTATTTTTGGAGTGGTGGCCCATCGTCCCAGCAGTGGAGAAGGTGATACCCTCATGGTTTTAGATACCCAACTCCCCTAGCTGGTTGGGATGTGAAATGTTAATGATGAATATATTTCCCCCTCAACATGATACTGATAGATCAAAAAGTGCCATAAAAATAGATATGCTGTGCAGGATGCTTGTATCTGTCTCCTACAGTCATGACATCCTGCAGTGCAAATGTCACTTTTGCAAGGATTTTGCAGCATGATAGGGCAGAGACCATGTGGGTTACATACAGTAACTGTGCAAAAAAAAAAAAAAAAAAATCGTAACGAAAGTGAGAAATCTCTTGCCCTTTTTGGACTTTTAGCAAGCACAAGGCTTCCTTTTCTGTAAAATATTTGTGTTTCTCCAAGGATGCAGCTTTTCATGCAGATAACATTCAAAATGTAAGCAAATGTGTGCTAACCAGCAAGCGCTTTGAGAATTCTACGGGGGTGCTTTGCAGCTCCTGCCCCCCAAAAAGGGTTTTGCATTTCAGAATCGGTTGCAAGAAAAGGGGAAATGATTTGTAATGGGTAGGGCTCTGTGTAGGAGTTACCCTGACAAAGTTACTAATAGCTAGATGTATGTTCCTTTAAACAAACAACATCGCAGAGGTATAAGCTGTTCGTTTCTTGTCTCGTTTTTAATCGACAGTTATCAAGGGCTTATAGCCAGAGGGTTTGACATCTGTGCAAAATCTGTTGCTTGTTCAGATTTCTGAGAACTGATTCCCCCCAAAGTAATCACTGCTAGCACTTAGGATTGTAATCAAAAACTAGCAAGCATACAGGCTGTGTCTGCTGTCAAGTTTTAGTAAACCATTTGGAGCCAGACGCAGGGGTACCTCATCTCTCTGCCCCTCTAACCATTATACACATACACGCATGCAACTTTTTCTCCTGGCCCTATATATCCCCAGGTGTCCACAAATTCTGACGGAATGACCTGCCAGTATTTGTACTTGTCCCCTCCCTTTCCACAAATCCCCCGGCACATAGAGAAGACTCACGGGTGGGGAAGGTTCAGTATCTCACCCCATGCCTCGCTTGGCAGGCATTTGCTTGAATGGGCTAGCTGTGTGTATTTCTTCATAGCATCATAGAACTGGAAAAAAGAAGGGTAAGGGGAGACGTGATAGAGGTCTACAAAATTATGCATAGTGTGGAGAATGTGGATAGGGAGATATTTTTCTCCCTCTCTCAAAATACGAGAACCCAGGGTCATCTTATGAAGCTGATTGGCAGGAGATTCAGGACAGATCAAAGGCAGTACTTCACACAGGGCATAGTTAAAGTATGGAATTCACTACCACAGGATGTAGTGATGGCCACCAATTTGGATGGCTTTAAAAGGGGGTTGGACAAACTCCTTGAGGAAAAGGCTGTCGATGGCTACTAGTCCCGATGGGTATGTACTATCTCCAGTATTGGAGGCAGTGTCCCCGTGTACACCAGTTGCTGGGGAACATGGGTGGGAGGGTGTTGTTACGCTCATGTCCTGTTTTGGGGTTTCCCACGGGCAGGAGGTTGGCCGCTGTGTGAACAGAATGCTGGACTAGATGGACTCTTGGTCTGATCCAGCAGGGTTCTTCTTATGGAAGGGACCTTGGAGGTTCTTTAGTCCACTTCCTGAGGCTGCGTATTCCGTAACTGAACAGCCACCACTATTAGGAAGTTTACAGACAAATCACAGGTATGCTATTTTCATGTATAGCTGGGGTCCCCAACCTTTTTAGATCCGTGGGCACATTTGAGAATTTGAGAAGCTGCTGTGGGCTCCACCACAAAATGGCTCCCACGGAGGATGTGGCTAGTCACATAATGGCTACTGTAGGGGCTTGGCTAGTCAAGAGGTGGCGGAGGAGAGAAATAACAAGGCTAGAGGCTGGGAGGGACGGGGGAAATAGAGAGTTGCTTCCTGGCCCGCCCAGTCTTCTTCCATCCACACAGACCTTTCCCTTTTGCGCGCGTGCGCATGCTCTCCACACTCCTAGCCTCTAGCCTTGCTTTCTCTCCTGCTGACCCCTTTATCTTGCTGTTTCTCTCCACCCAACCCCTTTCCTCACTATTTGTCTCCCTTGCCTGTCTGTAGCCTTTCTCTTTCTCTCCCACTTGCCCATTTATCTTGCTGTTTCTCTCTACTCCCAGCCTCTAGCCTCGGTATTACTCTCCTCTCCACGTTGTTTTCTCTTCCTTCCCACTGAACAGGTGATCAGTGGCAGGTTCAGGGACAAGAAAAAGAACCTGGCACCCTAACAAAAAAATTTTTTGAAGGGGGCGGGGGTGAAGAGCTTTGAGGGTGCCATTGGACCCCTGATGTATAATATCTTGCAGGTCTCTGATTTTTACTAGGAAAGGTGCAAGTGGGATCCGCTGATCTCTGCTTGGTCCTCCACCCTGCCTTCCTGGGCTCCCTTCAGGCACTTTTGACCAAGCCTGGCTTACTTCTGGTGTTGGAGCTGGGCTGGGAGGAAAATGCTTGAAGTGACCGAGCAGGATTCAGCTCCTTTAATCTACATGCACATTCTTACTGTAAAAATTACACCCGTCGCCCTCTGCTTACTATCAGAATTGGGACGACACAAGAACAACACGTAGGACTGCGCCTGTCTAGAGAAATATTTCTGGAAATTTGGAAGCTATGGGGGAAAATGCTGCCTCAAACCTAAACTGGCTTTGCTATTTTAACAACATAAGATGCATCACTTGTAACTTTGCATATCAAACTAATATTGATACTGGGAAGTACTCCAGTGGGGCTGCTCTAGCCCCACCACTTGTAGTATCCATTACTTGTGCAACGGGGCTTTGGTGGTTCTAAAAATAACCACAGAAGCGAGTGGAAACGCTGGTTTCCAGATTAGGACAGGTCAGTGGAGTGCCCTTCTGCCAGCTCCGCTGAAGTACTCCATTCCAGAAACGAGTGTCTCTGCTTCTTCGGGGTTATTTTTAGAAGTAGCAAAGCTGGTGCTTTGCATGACAGGTGGGCCCCGCCAGTACATGGGCACAATAGGATACTGTGCCAACGTGGCACCCTCCAGGTGTGTTGGACTGCATCTCCTATAGTCCCCAGCCAGCATAGAGAAGGCTGCCCTAAGGCTTGCCAGGGTTGGAGGGGTCTTCCTGAGGTGTCTGTATGCCAGGACTGCACTCGGGGATAGCCTTGGAATGATGGAAATGCCCTGAGAGAAGGCAGCTGATTCAGCCATTCCTCTTGGAAGTGGTTTAGTTGGGTGGATGCTGGAAGAAGCCAAGGTTAAAGCTAGCAATTGGTTCACTGAGGTTGTGTGTATTCACTCTTCCCATAGAAAGTAACTTTCACTTCACTTTATTTTATTTATTTATTGCATTTATATCCGTCCTTTTTTCCTCTTGCAAGGAACCCAAGGCGGCTTACATTATCCTCCTCCTCTCCATTTTATCCTCACAACAACAACCCTGTGAGGTAGGTTGGGCTGAGAGTCTGTGACTGGCCCAGAGTCACCCAGTGAGCTTCCATGGCCGAGTGGGGACTAGAACCCGGATCTCCCAGCTCCCAGTCCATCACTCTTGCCGCTACACCACACTGGCTTTAGCCACCAATGCCTTGGAACATTACTATGTGTTGGTTCACACATGCAATGTATATTCATGACCTGATGGTTGCAACATTCGTGAACAACCCATTTCAAATCATAGAGATAATGTTGACATCTCAGACCACAGTCTATTACCGCATTGGCTGGTTTAGTACTATGTGAACAAGCCTTGGAGTCATGCAGTTTCCTTTCCCTTCTCTCTTGATGTGGCCATGACGAGACTGAAAATAGTTGCTATCATTTTTAACTAAACACAGCATGTTCTGTCTGAACCAGGTTAGTTTTAACTTTTGGTTATGCAAACAAGCCAGGTTCAGAAAGCATGGTTTGGAGTTGGCCTGTTTTGCGCAAACTGCAGGTAAAAACTAAAAAGTCCTGCATCAGAAGTGTATGGGGAGGGGGATAATGCTAAATACAGCTTAGTATTTATTGTATCCAAATGAAGCCAGTGAGTTGCCAGTCAGTTGATGTTAAGTACATGCATGCATGTGTGAATTTTCACCTCTTTGCCCTCTTTTATGATCTCCCTAAATAAACCCCACCACCGTCACCAACACCTGATACAGAAGAGACTGTAAAGTATGCAGAAAATTAAGTCCCAGTGGGTTTTAAGCTATGCAGCCCTTAAGGAGTCTCTCTTGATAAAAGAATGAGATCCTTATATTACATGACACTTGGATGTTTCAAATAACTAACACATGTGAAAGAGCAGAATGGCAATGTTCTATTCTAGAATGTTTATAGCCCACCTTTCTGCTATCCAAGGTGTCTAACCAAAATAACTTAAAACAGTAAAAATCCCATAAACGAAGAACTAGAAAATCAAAACCATTCCAATAAAACATGTGGTCTTGGCTGTTAGTTAGAGGGGCACTTAACACACAAATGAGTGGCTCACCAAAGATGCAGGCATTCAAGAGGCGAAGTCATTGAGTTGCCAGTACGGTATAGAGGCTTTTCCAATGTGAGGAATCTTTTATTAAGCTATAGTCGCATCTACGTAGCTTCATTGTTCTTATTTTTCTATAGGACAGTGGGCTTCTCTCCTAAATGAAGTTGGTATGCGCCTAGATTCTTGTAGGGGTAAAGAGAAAGCAATGCTCCCTCCTGCGTTTGAGCTCACATCCCATCATGGTGCAAAGAAATCATAGACCTACCACTTGCATAAGGACAGTTCCTGCCTTCGTGGAATGTTTGTCTGTGGTCACATACTGTCGGATTGGCAGTCAGTTGACAATATTTGACTGGTCAGTTGGCTGCCATCCCAGCCTTAATTTCTGTTTGGAGCACATGTTAGGAAGATACTGATGTGGTGTATAAGAAGTGTTGTGGGTCCACTGAAGTTAGGTGGTTTGCCATCTCTATGGGAATGGCAAACCTGTTTCCCTCCATTGTTCCTGGACTACAAACTCACAGCGTTCCTCACCACTGGACACATCGGCTGTGGCCGATCAGAATTGGAGTCCAACAATAGTGGAGCGACAGAGGCTCCGCCCCCTTACTGTATGGGCTTTCAGCTACAGAGACCTGGGTTCTGAATCCCAGAAAATCTCTATTTTTTTTCGCTATCAACTTCAGTACTTCAGTCTGCAAAATGAGAATAACAGACATGCCAGGAGCAGTTGGGTATCAGTCTAGACTTCAGTGTGGGTTGTGCTTCTGAAGAAAGTGTGATCTTAAAAACATTTCTTTGCAGCCCTGGTTTCTCGGAGTTTGAATGTGTTTTCATAGTCTAAATAACTGTTCATGAGGATACTGGACAGCCATCTGTCAGGGATGCTCTGACTTGGATTCCTGCATTGAGCAGGGGGTTGGACTCGATGGCCTTGTAGGCTCCTTCCAACCCTACTATTCTATGATTCTATAGGATGGAATGAAGTGCAGACTGTACGATACTAAAAGTATAAGTCCTAGATTTTCAGCCTTTGGCACAGCTGCACAGGATTTGCAGAGTGTGTGTTGTATGACTACAGCGTACGTTCAGACTTATCCTCCTGCCCGTTTCTTCAGTGCTCTGCAGCTGCCTGTTTGGGAGGCAAAGTCAGTGGTTTCCAAAATTTTTACCTTCAGGGAATCTTTTCCACATTGACATGTCTGTCATAAAACCCCTGTGAATTGCATAGGAATCTGGGAGTGTGTATGAAGGTCACATGCACAATTCACAGGGCAGGTTGGCCACTTCTGTTGAGCCCCGTCATCACTCTGTATGAACTGAGAATGTGCCCTGGAAGAACATTCCCATTGGCTTCCTGCAGCTGCCCATTATCAGGGCAGGTCTACTGGTGGGCAAGCTGTCTTTCAAGAAAGCTTGTCTGCCATCTTCTCCTGAAGGATAAGGTTCTGAGTAGTTTCTTACTGGGCTAGTGTCAAACTCGCCTGAAGACACGCATCCGAAGTGAGAGAGAAAGAGACCTAGTGAGCAGATCAGCACGTAAGTACTGAAGTGTGTGTTAATGTGGCCCAGGCTCTTATTTCGGGCATGACTTGTGGACACATGCCCAAAGCGCCAGCTCCCACTGCTTTAAGCAATGATGTAAATTATTTTCCTCAAATATGCTCTCAGCTCCTGGTGAGGAGAGGGGTTTTCCTCATGTTAATTTTTAAAAATCCTTTTATTTGTTTTTGCCTTTGCACTACAGGAAACCCTTAAAATATTCCATCAGGAGCACTGAGTGCAATGAAAGCAAAATCCCAGCAGCTGGTGTGTGTGTGTGTGTGTGTGTGTGTGTGTTTTGCGGCCTCGTGTTTTCACTGTGGCTGTGCGTGCTGCTCCAGCTGTGCTGCAAAAGTGGGGGCGGGGGCCCAGGCTGCTGAGACAGTAACCTACTTTCTGTTTCTGGTTGACAGCCCAGATGGAGACCAGCAGGCCTACAACAGCCAGCAGTGTGTGAGAAGGATCCAGTAGTGGCTGTTCGCACTCCGTTGCCAATGGCAGCAAACTCTCGATTGGATTGTCTGCCCATCCGGGAGACCGGCCTTCTGTAGAAAGCATTCCTTGTGTGTGCAGGAATGTGATGGCCTCACCGCTAAATGTCATTAGAGAGCGCTTCTGATTCGTTCTTAAGTCACAGATACGCTCTGTCTCAGCAGGGAACTTGGAATTCTATCAGGGCTATATTTTGCAGGTGTCTCTCTACGTACTGTCCTCGTACTTGTGCCTCAGAAAATGTTGCTGCGCTGGCCGAAGGTGATATCTCCACTGGGGAAGGGAACACAAGTGTTCAGTTCTGGGTCTTGTGCATAATCATCCTCACAAATCCACCTTCAGGCGTTAGAGCAGAAGTGCAGGTCGCTTATGCAAGCGCTTGTCGGTGCTTCGAATTGCAGAGTTATGGCACTCTACGTGCTGGAGGTATCTGCCTGGATGGCTGTTTCAACGATCTGGGGAGGGAGGGGGAGGGAGAATGCCTGCCCTTTGTCTGTCTCTGCCTCCATTCCTCTCTTTCCCCAATCCATTAGTTAAATCACTCTTTTTGGCATTTTCACACATAACTCAGTGACAAACTCCAGTTTCCCACTCCAAGTAGACCTGGCAAGAAACCACAGCCAAGCCTGGCTTCTAGATGGAGTGTGTGCATGTCTGTGTTTGCAAACGCTTGTTGCTTACGCTCCAGTATTCAGCAAGCAGCACCAGTGGCACGGTGGGCAACGTGTCTGAGTATGGAGCAGACAATTCTACATTTTGATTCCTCGCTGGATGAGCTGTATTTGGGGGGGAGGGTGTCTTGGCACAGCACCTGGTTGGCATTCAGAGAGTCTCGGGTTCACACCTCAGCATCTCCTGTTGGGAGGGCCTTCCCTGAGCAGTGCTGTGAAAGAGCCTTCTTGGCCTGAGACTTTGGAGAGCCACTGCCAATCAGAATACATAGCCTTGCATGAGAAGGACCTAGTGGTCTGTGGCAGTACAAGGTAGCTTCATATGCTCATCTAGGAATGCTCGTTTAAGAAAACCCTAACCACCTGTGATGTGCAAATTGGCCTTCAAAGCTGCTGTTAGGATATAGCAATCAAGGCTATTAGGATGCTTACTCTAAACCAGCCTTGCACAACCTGGTGCCCTCTGCCTGTGTTGGACTACAACTCCCATCATCCCAAACCAATGGCCATGCAGGCTTGGAATGATGGGAGTTGAAGGCCAAACACAGCCGGAGGACACCAGGTTGGGGAAGGCTGCTCTTGGCCATGCATGGAAAGCAGCAAAAGGGACAGCAACTCCCTGTAAAAAAAAAAAATGTCTGCAGCCTTGCATGCATAACTGGGATGAGGATCGCAGGATGGCCTGTGGGGCTCAAAGCATTTTCTGGGAGCCAGCAGCAGGCATGTTAAGCCTGGCTGTCTTCATGCCATCAGGCTTCAGTTCCTCCCCTGGAAATAAGATGGGTCTTGGGTCAAATGAGGAGTGGCGTATGAAGATGCCTGCATCCATTCAGCCTTGCTGTCCAGTTAGCCGGGTGCAAACGACGCTCACAACCCCACATAAAGGCACCCTCCCAATGTCTCTGCGTGTGCAAACGGAGCATGGATTAGTCTGAGAGATTTGTGTGCATCAATTGCTGTTTTAGGTTTACTGAATGGTTCTCTGGTCGCACATTTGCTGCCAGCAGTGTGCTCTCCCCCCCGCCCCCCCCCCCCAGCGTGTGTATTAAATTTTGTGTAGTGAACTGCTTAAAGCGGACTTCCTCAACTTGGTGGCCTCTGAATGTTTTGGGCTTCAGCTCCCATCAGCCCCAGCCAGCATGAACAATGGTCAGGGGTTATGGGAATTGTAGTCCAAAGCATCTGGAGGGCGCTAAGTTGTAAAAGGCTAGTGACAGTTAAAGGGATTTCTAATAGCTGGAAATGTGGAGGGAAACCAGCCCTATTGCAGCCTCTTATGGCACCAGCAAAACTCCTTCAGATGATGAGGCTTCTTGGCTGCAGCTTGCACAGTGCCCTGGTGCCATGCATCTGTTTCCCCTCTCAGTGTTCCTCCAGCCCCTTCTCTTTGTTACTCCTGACCCAAATTCCCATACCTTGGTGGTACAGCAGGAACGTCATACCTTTATCTTTTTGCACCCAGAATCAAATACGCAAATGTTTTCCAGTTGCAGAATATTGGTATGGGGTCTTGTAATGCAGAATACTAGCCTCCTTTGACTCCCAACGGTCTGACCGTATCTGTGTTGGTCATATTGTGCTATGCGAGCAAACTTGAAAGATGTGTGTGTTCCCCATTTTTTATTGAATAGTCTGAGTCAGGTGCTCTCTTTCCACAGCAGAGCGAAATGCCAGCATTCTTCACCTCGGGTGACCCACGTGTTTTCTTTTTGAGCCTTGCCAGTTTTAATTGAACGCTGTTGCGTCAAAGGCAGCATTTCCTCTCTTGCCCCACCTCAGCCCCAGTTTGATGGCAGGAGCTGTAGCTGCCAAAGACGTTTCCTTCTGAACCTCTCTTTTAAAAGCACAGGGAACCTGAGCTGTTTCGCGTTGGGCAGTCGTTCCTCCTTAGTATGGGCCTTTAGGGTCCGTTACCAAAGGAAATGCCAAAGGCGTCTTCCCCGGCCTCTTCGACAAAATGTGTAGTGAAGCTTCCAGTAACAGATGTAATATTAGTACAGCCTCACACAGATGTAATATTAGGGCTCTCTTAACATTGGTTAAACGATTAGGAGCAGAACCACTCAGTCTCCAGAGCAGATTTCCCCCCTCCCTCCAGTACAATGGTTAAGGCAGAGGTGGACAACTTCAGAGGGGCCTGGGGCCCTTTTTGCCCTCCCTCTAGATCTCCCCCCATCCCCGACAAGGCATCTTCACAAAATTTTTGCTGTTTTGCTGCCAAAGTCTGGCAGCAATCCACTACAATGTGCCACAAGGATCAAATTTAGCTTGTGCTGAAGCTAAATTTGACCCTTTTAGCACTCTGCAGTGCTAAAGCTGCCATTAAAAGAAGAAGAAAGGGGGGGGGGTTGTTACCTTGTCACTGACAAAGAACACAGTTAACTCTAACCGAATTTCCATCTTAACCATGGCTTGCTTGCAAACTTCAGCCCATGGTTAAGAGGTTAATGGGTCATGCTAGTCCTGATAATATCCATTAAGTGTGGTTACATCAGGAGGTGGGAAGTTGCTGCAGAAATACCAGGGGGTGGGGGAAGGGAAGGCACATAGCCTTGCACCCCCCACCCCTTGTTATATGACTCATGACACACGGTGTAAGATTTGTGCCGGCACAGTTTTTATCATGCAAATTGGAAGGGTGCGGAGGGACGACAGATTCATTTCAGCCCAGAATGGGTCTTGAATGACATGACAAAAATCTCTTTTCACGCCACCGCTAGCACGGCGACCAGACTGTGGAGTGGATGTCCAGGCGAATTTGAGTCCTAGGACCTCTTTGGGCGCATAGAGTGCCCACCACACATTTATGTATGAACTAGATTGACTTTGTTTCCATCTGCAAAATAGGATCATGTTGGTCTTCAGGGAAGAGATCACAGGCCTTATAATACAGTGATCCAGGCAATGTTTATTGATAATCTGAAACTTGATATCGTTGTAGAGGATGTGATGAAACAAGCCATGATGTTTGTTAATGGAGGTTGATTGGCTGTTGAATACAGGTGCTGATTGTTAATCTGTGTTCGAGCACTGAGGTTTGGTCTGTTCCTGATTGGTTCTGGCTCAGTTTACAAGCGGTATTGTAATGTACTCTTATTTGTGACTGAAGCTGATGTTTTATACTGAAACATTTCACATTTTAAATTTGTGTGTGTGTGTTTGTTGTATACATTTGTTGTATTTTGTGTTGTTATTTGTATTGTACACTGCCTAGAGTGGCCAGGTAGCTGGCCAGATGGACGGCTAATACACACACATTTTTAAATGTACACATTTTAAATGTTTAAATCTATAAATTTATAAACTACTGGTGATCATAGAATAGTAAGGTTGGAAAGGGCCTGAAAGACCATCGAGTCCAACCCCCTGCTCAATGCAGGAATCCAAGTCAGAGCATCCCTGACAGAGGGCTGTCCAGCCTCATCTTGAATGCCTCCAGCGTGGGAGAGCCCACCGCCTCCCAGGTCATTGGTTCCATTGTTGCGCTGCTCTAACAGTCAGGAGGTTTTCCTGATGTTCAGCCGGAATCTGGCTTCCTGTCACTTGAGCCCATTATTCCATGTCCCGCACTCCAGGATGATCGAGAAGAGATCCTGGCCTTCCTCTCTGTGACATCATTTGTTTTGTTTTGGATCCATGAACTGCTGGTGGCTGAAGATGCACTTGAGGCTATAACGAAAATTATTATTATTTATTATTTATTGCATTTCTATACCGCCCCATAGCCGAAGCTCTCTGGGCGGTTTACAGAAGTTGATAACAGGTGAGAACACTAAGGGGCAAGTTCCAGTTTGAAATTCTACTCCTTCTGCACTCCAGTGCAGGTGTACTTGATGGGCAGGGTGAAGGGAAGGTGATGTCAGGGTGGACACTGAGCCCATAGAATCCCAGAGTAGTTCTGATTCTGAGGAAGAGGAGCCGCTCCTGGGAGAGGAGCGTGCTTATCCTTCCCAGGGCCAACAGCTGACAGAGATTCCTCCCACCGGCATTCCTAGCATAGATAGCAGTCCCGGGAGTGAGAGAGCGCAGGAAGCAGATTTGCTGGACGTGCGACACCGACGCAGGGAGCGGCACCAAATGGAGGGTGCGGAAAGGAGGCGTAGTGCCCGGTTGGTGCGCAAACAACGGTTGTGCCCAGGGGATCCAAGGGAAAAGGGGAGGGACTCTCCCTAGCCCATAAGTTCAGGGTCTGCCAGTGATTCTCCTTCAAACGGGGACCAACTGTTCCAACGTAGGGCATAGGTACTCTGCTGCTCATAGCTAGTTGCTAACAGTGGAGTTGTTAAGTTGTAAAAGAGGAATAAAGCTCTGAAAAGAATCCCTTTGTCTGTGTCTGGACTTGGCTACTGGATTAGACTGAGAGAGGCCTCCAAGGAGCCCTTGACAGGTGAAGTGTTGCTAGGTAGCCAGTCGTCTTTGGTTTGATGTGAGTTGGCTCTGAACCGCTGAAGCTTGAGGAGGTCTGTGCACAAACCTAGGAGTGCTTTTCCTTCAGCCTGGCTGTTTGAGTGCAGCCGTGTGCAAGTGCAAAAGGAACAGAAAGGATTCCAAATTATGTGGTGATGGTCATGTAAGAGCACGTGGTGGTTGTTCTGCTAAAACCAAGCAAACTGCCACAGTGGCCTGCAATACAGTGGAGCTTAAGAATTACGGTAGAAGATTTCCAGTGAGGAAAAATTCCCAGTCTCATACCTGACCGTGGATAGTATAATTTCATCTTTCTTTTGTTTTCTTGCGGCCTTTCCTCTCCCAGGGTGTTCCCTTTTCAGCATCCCTCATGTGGTCTGGAAACGTCCAAAGAATATTCCTTCACATTCTGGCTCTCAGGAGAGTTTATTACAACACACAGCCATGTATTCTTTTGTACAATCGCATTTTGAAGTCTGGATTTTCCTACCTCTATGTGCAGCATTGTGCACTGCTGTACAGGGATAACTGAAGCATATTCAAGGCATTCTTATTTATTTTAAGTATATTTAACTCGCTTCTCAGCCAAAAAGGCTCCCAGGGTGGGTTACATGCAATCAGTTAAACAGGGTAGCCGCTGCCTGCAGGCTTACAAACTAAAGAAATACAACACACAAGGAAAAAGGGATGGAGAGGGAAGAGAAAAGAAGAAGAAAAAAACACTAAGTAGACTTTCAGCAGGGCTGGTGAAATGTCCCTGCTTCCTACTCGCATCTCCCTCTGTGCAGCCGGATTAGGAACTGTTTTCTTTGGGTCTGCAGAGCTGTGATGTCTGCTGAAGATAAACATTGGCCTTCCATGCCTCAGTAAGGGGATAATGAGAGGGCCAGCATGTTAAATTTTACAAGAGGGGTTGTCCACCAGATAGCTGGCTGCATCCCTTTCCCAGCTGGTTTTGCTCCACTCTTCCTTTCCTTTGGCCGCACTTTCTTGCCCCTCCATCCCTTTGAGATGCTTTCCTCTGTCATCTGCACCCTTAACCTTAAGTGCCATTTTTTTGGTAGACAGGCAGGATACAAATCAAATAAATAAGCCTCTGCTGCCTCCTCCAGCTCTTTTCTCCTATGTAAATTTTGTCCACATCTCCTTGTGGAGAAGGTTGCCAAGCAGTGCACATGTAGATGGGAATGTGGTCTGGAGATAGGCAAGTCCTTCCATAATGGGACAGTTGTTTTGCATTGGTGATTCATCCCAGTTTCCCCCAAGACCTGGACTGTCGCTGGTTTGTACTTGCTCCAGTTGTTCATCTTTGAATGCCCACATCTGGATGGGGTGGCACTCGCCCTGAAGGATCGTAGCTTGGGGGTCCTCCTGGAGCCATCTTTGTCACTTGAGGCTCCAGGAGCCTTGGTGGCACGGAGTGCCTTCTACCAACTTTGGTTGGTGGCCCTGCTATGCCCCTATCTGGACAGAGATAACCTGGCTTCAGTTGTCTATGCTCAGGTAACCTCCAAGTTAGATTACTGCAATGCACTCTACGTGGGGCTGCCTTTGAAGGCAGTTCAGAAGCTGCAGCTTGTGCAAAATGTGGCAGCCAGACTGATAAGGGGGACCAGGAGGCCCAAACATATAAGACCAATTCTGGCCCGCTTGCACTGACTGCCTATATGCTTCCAAGCCCAATTCAAGGTTCTGGTTTTGACCTTTAAAGCCTCACATGACTCAAGACCACCATACCCAATGGAACGCTTCTCCCAGCATGAACTGACCCGTACGCTATGCTCAGCATCCAAGGCCCTCCTCTGAGGGGCGCTCGGAGGGCAGCAACAAAGGAGAGGGCTTTCTTGGTGGTCCCCCCCCCCCATTTTTGGAATAATCTTCCTGACAAGGCCCACCTGGCATCAACATTGTGATCTTTTCAGCACCATGTTAAAATTGCCCTCTACTCTCAGGCGTTTGGCAGCATATAAGGCTTCCCTTTGTCTCTGGCTGATGGTTTTAAATTGTTTTAGATGTTGTTGTGTGTGCTGTTTGTTCTGTGTCTTTACGTGAATGGGTTATACTTTATATAATGGATTTAAATGATTTTTTAGTTTTTGTGAACTGCCCAGAGAGCTTCAGCTATGGGGCAGTGTAGAAATATAATAAATGAAATGAATGCAATTTGTTACTGACTTTTTTGTTTTCAGGCCTGTACAGCATGGCCGTCTGGGCCTCTTGGTTTCTGGTCATGCAAATAGCTTTGAGATGAGGTTGAGCGTTACTGCACTGGCTTTGTTGTCACAGAGGCTGATTTTGTTCCTATCTGAGCAGGAAGCATGTTTTTTCCATTAGGTGCTTCTTTGGGGGAAAGGGCATTTCTCTCCACGGCAGAAGGTTGGAGGTGTGTTTATTTTATTTTTTACTCAAATTTATATACCGTTTTCCACAAGGTATCAGAGCAGTCAGCATAAAATACAGTGGCAGAAAAGCAACGAACAATATCACAATAAAAACAACACGATGCAAATTAATCAGCAATAAACCCGCACACACTACTGTGTGCTACAAACCGTAACTGGCCTGGTCACACTTCAGGGAAAGCCTGTGTCAAGAGATGAGTTTTAAAAAGATGTCTGAGTGTCAGAACTGTGAGGCCCTGTCTAATAGCAGTTGGTAAAGAGAGAGTGTCATGCCTCCCTCGGACTCTTCCGAGGATGAAGGGGAATGGCAGGCTCCAGACCCAGGGGAAGGGACCAGCACGGAAGGAGCCCGAGCCCCCTGTGGAGGTTCCAGACCCAGCTGCAGTCCCCCCAGAGGATTCAGAGGGTGAAAAGCCACTGACCCCCACGGAGCAAAGGCAGCTGCATGTCCGGGAGCAGCGTAGGCCAGCCTCTGTCCGTTTAAGACAGAGAGGCTCTCAGAGGCAGGAGGGCTGATTGGAAGCAGCTGCCTCAAGCCGTGGCTGTTAAAAGCGGAAGGCAGGCTGGGGCAAGACCGCTGAAGAGCAACGTTGGATCGCATGCCAGACCTCACACTCCACCTCGGACCTGGCGCACTGCCTTGCTTGTGTTCCCTTGAGCGTTTTGGACCTCAGACTGGACAACGGACTTCTCTTTGCCTCAACACTTTGATTCACTGTCCGGGTAAAATATTCCTTGCTACAGCCGCTTTTTCGCTCCCCCAGCCTTGGACAGGTTTATGAAGAGAGACTGAAAGAACTGGCCATATTTACCCTTGAGAAGAGAAGACTGAGGGGAGATAGCATAGTGCTCTTCAAATACTTGAAAGGTTGTCACAAGGAGGAAGGGCAGCATCTCTTCTCGATCATCCCAGAATGCAGGACACGGAATAATGGGCTGAAGTGACAGGAAGCCAGATTCTGGCTGAACATCAGGAAAAACCTCCTGGCTGTTAGAGCAATACGACAATGGAACCAATCCCCTAGGGAGGTGGTGGGCTCTCCCACACTGGAGGCGTTCAAGACGAGGCTGGACAGCCATCTGTCAGGGATGCTCTGACATGGATTCCTGCCTTGAGCAGGGGGTTGGACTCGATGGTCTTGTGGGCCCCTTCCAACCCTACTATTCTATGATTCTATGACCCTGTTATCAGCCCATGATTTATTGCCTCCAGCTGCGGTCAGCTGGCAGGAGCTGACAGAGTGGGTGCTGCGACACTAAATGCTGCAGGTGCACCTGAGGCGAACCTCAGGAGCATGTGGTGCTCTCAGACATGCTCCCTATGACATGCTCCCTGTGATGATCTCAGAGATCCGACAGGAACATAAGGGATGAGATGGTGCCAGCATCATCACCTACATTCCCAGTGGAGGCTGGTGGCTCCGATGTCAGTGTGGCAGTGAATCCGCTCCGGGTTTCAGTCAGAACCAGCCAGAACTCTAAAGGATCTATCCAAGGTGCTACTGACTGGTTGCAACTGAAACCCGGAGCGGATTCACCATTGCACTGACATCGGAGCCACCAGCATCTGCTGTACTTGTGCGCTCTGTGTGGGGCTGCCCTTGCGGCTGGTCCAGATACTGGAGCTAGTGCAGAATGCAGCAGCTCAGCTATTGTCGGAAGCTGCCCCTTTTCAGCGTGCAACTCTTCTGCTGAGGGAACTGCACTGGCTGCCTATTTGCTACCAGGCCAGGTTTAAGGTATTAGTAGTACTGTACAAAGCCCTAAACAACTTGGGACCAGGATACCTGAGAGAGCACCTCCTTCTTTACCAACCTGCCCAGTTACTGAGGTCATCAGAGGGCATGTTCATGGTGGCTCCACATGGACCCATGGCCTAGTTGGAGTCCACCAGAAAGAGAGCCTTCAGCGAGGTGGCCCCCTTCCTGAGCAATTCCCTGCCATTAGAAGTCAGGCAGGCGCCATCATTGTGTTCCTTCTGGCACCCACTGAAGACATTATTTCGAGAGGCCTTCCTTGTGTGACCAGCCACGGTTTATTGAATTCCACCTTATTGGTTTTAATGTTCTATATATTTTAAATTGTTTTATTGTGTGCCATTTGGTTTTAATTTTTGTGAACTGTCCAGAGAGCTTCAGCTATTGGGCGGTATAGAAATGAAAGGAAATGAATAAATAAATATAAAATAAAATAAAAATAAATACAGTATTGGGATTTGTCTTTTTAAAAAACATTTTAACTCTTTTAACTTGGTGTTTTATTCTTTTACCTTGTTGTTCACTGCTCCAAAATCTTCTGATGTGGAGCGGTATATAAATATTGTAAATAAATAAATACTTTCCCCTGCCTCTCAGTTTCTGGCAATACCCCTCCCACTCACACCAGCAAAACCATTCAGAAAAAGGAGGCTGATTGGCAGGCATGCAGATTCAGAGGTATGCGGGATGCTGTTCTATGACATGATGTATTTGTAGCCCAATAAAAGTTGGTGTAGTGTTTAATTTTATTCTGTGATCTTGAGAAAAATGAAATAGAAGAACGCAAGATTAATTGCAAGACGCTTAAATGCATTTCCCAGTGTTCGAAGCTAAATAGGAATATAGACTTCCAAGATCCACAGGATTGTAGATCTCTTGCTAATACTATAATGATAATGAACACTAATAGGTGTCCTATTAACATCAGTGTCTTGAGGAATATTGCTTTTGACCACTGAGTTCAACCGTAAATGTCAGTAAAACTGCCAGGGTGGCTTATTGCTAGTTTTTTCCTCTTCTGTTCCACAATAGCACATTGTGCATTTAATGAGAGTTGTTGTTGCTGGTTTCTTGCCATCTTGAAATCTGTGTGAATGAATAATAGGCACTACCAGTTCTTCCCAAAATGTATAACCAAGTCAAGGACACTGTGTGTCTGTATAAAACTTCTCCATACCATTAGGGAGAGGGAGTTATTTTTCCTTTTTGGCTGGTAAAGCCACTGAATTGTCAATTTGAAAGGGGGAACATGATGTTCTGATTCCTTTTGTCTCTATAATTCTACGAGTAATACATGTTGAAATATTCCCAGGCGCCCAGCTGCTAAGGCACCTGAAAATTGTAGCACACTCAGTGATGGCTGGCTAAGTATTCTTAATCCGAGTCAGTTCAGATGGGAAGTAAAATAATTCCCTAACTTCCAGTTTAGATCCAGTCAAGACTGAATGGATCTCTGACTTCTAAAGGGGAGGGTTTGAAACGCCCGCCGATGGCGATTTTTTTTATGTATGGCTTTGTTGGAATTTGCCTTCACACTTACATGATACAACAGCTTCTCTCTCTCTCTCTCTCTCTCTCACACAGACACACACACACACACACACACACACACCTCTTTCTTGTGTTCTCTGGTGCTAGTGAAAAAACAACAAAGAGCCTTGTAACACCGTAACATTTATTCTGGCATAAGCTTTAGTAGACACTGTCCACTTCATCACATGCATCTGATGAAGTGGACGGTGCCCACAAGAGCTTATGACAGAACAAATTTGTTATTTTTTAAGGTGCAACCGGACTTGTTTTTGCTGCCACAGGCAGTTTTCCTCTGGAAATGGATAGTACAGGGCAGCCTTGCAAATAAGTCCACAAAAGTGACTAGCCCACCCAAACAACCCATAGCCTATTTGTCCCCACAAGCTGTCAACTGTCGGTCCATCTAGGACAGTGTTGTCAACACTGACTGGCAGCAATGACTCTCCTGGGTTTCAGGCAGGAGTGTTTTCCAGCCCTCCCTGGAGATGCTGGGGATCGAACCTGGGACCTTCGGCATGCAAAGCAGGGCTTCTACTACTGAGCCACAGCCATTCCCTGGGGATGCATCCGTAGCTTGAGATTGTCTTTCCAGTTCCTCGTGTGGCTGATTCTCCCCTTACAAGTAGTTGTTTACAAAACCATTGCTGGGGGTGTTCAGCTTCAACTGGAAAAGATTACTGGGAGAAGTCAGGCAGACTCTTGCATGGCAGGGGCTTGGGGAAGCTCTCTCCCTGTATGACGCCCCACCACCACATACACGCACACCCCCGTTATGATCGGCCATGGAAGCCCTTCTTGGAAGGATCTGTGGAATATTGGGTTGTGTCCTGTGCAGCAGTTGCTCAGTTCTGTGCACTCTGGTTTGGAAGCCTGTTCCACATTGGTGTCTGACCCTGCAAGCATTCAGGAAGACCTGTAATAAAGCCTTCCTGTTTTGTCAAGCTTTCATAACAGTGCCCTAATTAGTGGCTGTTTCTGCTTTCTTGACTCTGTTTTAATTATGTGGTCTGTGATTTAATTAGATATTACACAATGGATTATATAATATGCATATTTCTCACACACACACACACACACACACACGTAAAATGTCCATCGTCGTGACGGAGACAAGGGTAGAGACGAGGTTTATGTAGTGCATTGATCCCGAGAGGGGTGCGATAAATCTGTGTGCTCTGTATAAGCATGCACTGCGCCCTCCTTTCCCCCAGGGGCTCCCTTTCAGCGGAGCCCAGGCTTGAGGTACGTTCTGCACCCCATTGCTGTAGAGTCCCCAGCTTTAGCACTTTATTTTCTCCCAGTTAATGGGGAAGGGACCACAACTCAGCAGTAGAGCACCTGGTTTGGCTGCAGACGGTCCCAGGTTCAAGCAGGGCATCTCCAAGTCATGCTGGGGAAAGCACCTACCTGATACCCTAGAGAGCGGCTGCCAGTCAAAGTGGACAGTAGTGTGATAGATTGACATATAGTCTGACCTTGTGTAAGGCAGCTTCCTATGTTCCTGCTATTCTCCACCCCAGGTTGGAGTCATGGCCTCCGCTAGCAGGTCACGTCTGTTGTAGCCTAAAATTTACTGGGGCACAAAGTAATACCTGTATCCTTTCTATGGAAGCATTCAAGCCTTGAAATGTGTGGGCATGAGGGGGAGAACAAATGTAAATGCTTGGGCCTTTTCCCCCTAGATTAGCGGGTGGACAGACTTCAGTGTGTGTGTGTGGGGGGGGTACTTTTTTTAGTAGAACCTCAAGTTCCACCAACTGGAGTTAGTGTAAAACAGTAGCTGTGTGATGGGAGCAGAACATACACTAGGAATTAAGGAATGAAGGTTCCTCTGAGCACATGCTCAGGCCAAGAATTGTGTTTGCAGTCCCAGGAGTGATCTCAGTCCCTGTTACACAAAAATCAACTCTGAGTCTTCCTCCTAAGCTTCCTTGGCTTTCACTTTCCAAATTAGAGGTGGGGGGAAGGTCTTCTGTTCATATCGTTAAACAATTGGAAATCACAAACCCGTCCTGATCTACTGCAAATTACCCAGAGATCTAGTAGCAGATCCCTATCTACCTTCTTCCCACTGCTGCTCTAGACGTAAGGGCTAAAGTCTATTGTATAGCTTGAAAACCTCTGCTGTAAATCTGTCCTTAGCTCAGAGTTGCTTCAAGAGAGTTCAGATCCTTTTCCCACTTCTGCTTAATTTAGTTTGTGTGGCTTCTCCTACCTAGTGTTGAGAATTTTTCTGAACCCCAGCCTGGCAGAGAATAGAGAAGGACAAGGATGTGCTGTGACTGATGCAGGTAGAGATTATACAGTTCTGAGCAGGGGAGCCGATAAATGGAGGAGAGGTACCAGAGGTCTTGAGCTAGGGACCTCAGAGCATTGG
Source organism: Heloderma suspectum (assembly GCF_057233095.1). Lineage (NCBI taxonomy): Eukaryota > Metazoa > Chordata > Lepidosauria > Squamata > Helodermatidae > Heloderma > Heloderma suspectum. The sequence goes on from NC_139461.1 coordinate 11,659,870, forward strand.
GACCTCAGCACCTTACTCTCCATGTGACAGCTTACTAGAGGAAAGAGCTACTGGACCGCTGGGCCACCACAGTAGAGGCCAGAGGGCATCGGTGCATGTACTAATGCAGCAAGAACTAAGTGAACCACCCAGAGAGTTTTGGCTATTGGTCAGTATAGAAATGTAATAAGTGATTCAAAGGCCTAGTAGAGTTCCACTTGGTGGTTATGAAGCTTTTGACGCTGGCCTGGCTTCTCAGTCCATTGAGGCACAGATTGAAGGTTGAGCTGCTCCTGTCCGTCCCGTCCCCACTGGCAAGTTTGGCCGCCTGCTTTCTCTAGTCAACCACCCCAGCGCATAAGTCAGCCAAAGACCTGAAAACTAGCAGTGGCCATTCCACAAACTCTGTGGGCTAGAAAGTTGCTTGTGCTTAACAGATGGGAAACGAGCTTCAATTCTGGATTCTCTTGAGCTGTCTGGCTTTACATTGACTTTCAGTGGCTGGTAGTTAACAAGCAGAGCCCCCTCCCATTTCCTTACCACCATGACCCAGTGTTGCCAAACCTGAGGATTGGAGCATTTGAGTCTGGTCACGCTGAACTCCTTAGACATTGTGAAGGGCCAAGGGGCAGCTAAAGAAAGTAGCTAGCCAATATAGCTTGGCAGATGTGGAAGCTGGCAACCGAAGCATATGAAGGAAATGGGCCAGGAACATTTTCGGTTTGTTTGCGTTGGCACAAGTGAGCTTGTCTGAAGAACGGAGGATTTGGCATCAGAAGAGTTCAAATAATTGCTTGGCAAATTGGAATGCCACTATATATGTAAAAAGTCAGGAATACACAAGTAGGCAGAAGATAAGGGATCTGGAAGCTTAACTTCAGGTACTGGAAAAATTTGGAACTGGTGTTGGATGTTAAGTTCCACCTTGGGCTTAGACATTAAGCCCAAGACCTGGCCACTTCCTCATAATGGCTTTCCACCTCGCCAAATGTATGAGTCATTTATTATACTTGTACCCTGCTTTTCAGCCATGATAGGCTCTCAAAATGGCTGGCAGTTAAAAATCCTTCAAAGGTTCTCTATCTCCCTTTTGTTATTTGGGGTGAGAGACAGTCTCTTCTGGTCTCTGGTAGCTGGTGATACATTTCTCTCCTGTAGTGAGACAGAGGAGTGGGAAGGAGTTATAGATGCACTCTGGAGATGCTCCTGCGGTGATGGTCTTCCGTTTCAATGAGGTCCTCGGAGCGACAACTGTAATTTTAAAATGAGAACACTAAAGGCATCATCCTATGCACGTTTGGACAGAAAAACGGTCCTATAACTCCTGGCATTCCCCAGCCAGCATGACTGGCTGGGGAATGCTGAAAATTGTAGGCCCTTTCTTGGTGTAAACATGCATAGGATTGTGCCCTAAAGTACCTTAAAATGATAAACGTCATATACTAGTAAAGTCCTCAGTCGTATTTCTTTAAGCCAGCAGCTTACATCTCAAAGGCTTGGCAAACTGGGAAGGAACCACCCTCCTGAAAGGCGCAATGTCATGAATGTGGTCAGTTTCCCAGGAACTCCACAAACTGGAGGGTCCCCACTGAAACAGCGTAAAAAACTACAGCTGCATGAAATGATAACTGCATGAAATGACCCTGGAAGACAGAAACAGAAAAAGTGATGGCCTTGTAGGCCCCTTCCAACCCTACTATTCTATGATAGGCTGGAGCCCTGGGCAGAAAACAACAGAATGAAATGTAATAGGGATAAATGCCAAGTTCTGCACCTAGGAAAAAGAAACCAAATGCACAGTTACAAAATGGGGGAGACTTGGCTCAATAACACTACAAGCGAGAAGGATCTTGGAGTTGTTGTCGATCACAAGCTGAATATGAGCCAACAATGTGATGTGGCTGCAAAAAAGGCAAATGCTCTTTTGGGCTGCATTAATAGAAGTATAGCTTCCAAATCCCGGGAAGTCCTAGTTCCCCTCTACTCAGTGCTGGTTAGGCCTCATCTGGAGTACTGTGTCCAGTTCTGGGCACCACACTTTAAGAAGGATGCAGACAAGCTGGAGAGGGTTCAGAGGAGGGCAAGGAAAATGATCAGGGGACTGGAAACAAAGCCCTATGAGGAGAGACTGAAAGATGATTAGCTTTGAGAAGATTGAGGGGAGATATGATAGCGCTCTTCAAGTACTTGAGAGGTTGTTACAGAGAGGAAGTCCAGGATCTCTTCTCGTTCATCTCTGAGTGCAGGACTCGGAATAATGGGCTCAAGTTCCAGGAAGCCAGATTCCGGCAATGGAACCAATTCCCTAGGGAGGTAGTGGGCTCCCCCACACTGGAGGCATCAAGATGAAGCTGGACAGCCATCTGTCAGGGAAGCTTTGACTTAGATTCCTGCATTGAGCAGGGGGTTGGACTCAATCGTCTTATAGGCCCCTTCCAACCCTACTATTCTATTTTTCTATGATGTTTGTGTCAATATTTTTCAGGTTCGATGAAGGCGAAACCCTGGGGAGATGCTTAACCTAGCCTTCCCCAAGCTTGATGCCCTCCAGATGGGTTGGACTGCAACTCCCGTCATTCCCACCAATGGCCATGCTAACTGAGAACCATGGGATTTGCCATCCAACACATCTGGAGGGCAACAGGCTGGGGGGGGGTGGATTAAGCCGATGATCCCCCCAAATAGAAAATGGTGCGTGTCCTTTTTTTAATCCGCGGCCTGAACACTAATCACGGCTAAGACACTGTTGAGCAAAAAGAAAGCTGCAGTTACCCTAAAGGGGCTTCTGTTGTTAAGTCTGCAGGGATCTCAAATGAGGGAGACTTCTGATACCTTGGATGAGAGACTTTGAAGAGCTGCTACCACTTAGAGGCGGAAATAACGAGCTCAACGGACCGATAGTGTGGCCCTGTAGAAGGCAGCTCCCTGTGCTTTTGTGACGTGTTGGTGGCAGGCACGGATGGGGAAAAACACTGTGTGCTACTACAGTGTTTGTGGCAGGGAGAGGAAAGCCACTATTTGTTTTTGTTAAATTTGTATCCCCCACTTCCACAAAATGGCATTCCAGGCAGCTAACAGCAGTAAAATGGAAAGAGGAAAATACTGTGTAGAAGTAGCCAGTGGGTGGGAAACGCTGTTTGTACGCAAGGTCTGCGTACGCTTGTATGCGTCTCTGTGCCTCAGCCCTCAATAGAAATAAGAGTCTGATGTGTTTTATGCGGTGGTTGTGGAGACGGAGGACCTGAAAGAACCCGAAGAAAAGCAACAGCAGTGATTAGGGATCAGGTTTTATGACGTCGGAGGAAAGGCTTGAAAGAACTGGGTGTCTCAGGCATGAAAAAAATGCTGTGAAGGTTCTTGAGGGTAATCGCCTTCAAATACATCAAGGGTTGCCTTATGGAAGGCGCATCTTAGTTGTTCTTTCTGTATCCAATGGGCTTAGAAATAATGGTCTGAGAAAGCTTTGGGAAAGATCTAACTTAGCTTTGGTGTTTTTGTGCTTCCGGGGGGTGGGGGCGGGGGATCAGCCTGCTACGAAGAACAAGAACAGTGTTTGAAGGCACATAGCAGGGGTGCAAAACTTCTGGCCCAGGGTCCCAATCCAGGCCTCTGTGGTTCCCCAGATGGCACACCCCCTTTCCCCCAAGCACTGAACCTTTGGTGGTTTCCTGGTTTTTGTGCAGTAAGAGCTTTAAGCTAAAATATTAATAAAATATTAAGCTAAAATGAAGTATTTTTGGCCCATCCCTTTTGTCTTTGGCCCTGCCCACCACTGAATTGCAGCCCCCAAAAGCTTCTCTGACATTGAATTTGGCCTTTGGTATATAGGACGGAGGACTCTTTATGCCTTTTTGCCTTATTAATTTATTTCTAAAATGTATAAACCACCTTTCACCCACAGGGGTTCCCAGATCAGTGTACTCAGCATTAGACATAATTCAGTCTAAAAATTAAATTTTAAATGGTAAAATTCTAAAATGTTAAAACACCTGGGCGAAAACCAACGTTTTAATTTGCTGTCAGAAAGAAGACGAACTTGGCCACACTCGTGTGTCCTTTGGAAGGGCATTCCAGGCTAGAACATAAGCAGCCATGTTGACAGAACTTGCAATGAGGTTCCCTTCCACTACACCACTAGGATGCGTATGCTGGATTGGCTCACGGGACTCTTGGTTCTGGGGTGGGAAATCCAAACAGCGCTCACACATTGTGTCCAGCCCACCACGAAGCCTCTTTGAAATGAAGAGCAGCTTCTGCAAAGCCTGGTGCAACGTGAGAGAAGAAGAAACGTTTTCCAAGTTCTTGCTGGCGACTGAAATAGTGGCCAGTTCCTAAGCCAGAGCGGAAGTTTTAGAGCCCTGAACAATGGTGTGTCTATTATCCGCTGCTGTGCCCTTAAATTCCCTGAGGTTCTTCCTTTTTAACTCGTACTTGCTTTCTTGAATAGACCTTTCTGGGTGCAAAGAATGCATGCGTGGGGTAGGTAGGGGGTGGAGTATCGCGGCAGCCAGCACCACCCCCAGCCTACTGTCTGTTCCTTGGGACACACATCACAGTGCTGGTTTTAACTTCTTAAAAGTGTGTGCGCCTTGGGACTAAGGGATCTAAAGGACCCCCTTCGCCCATATGAACCTGCCCAAATGGTGAGTTCTTCATCAGAGGCCTTTCTCCAGGTGCTTGCTCCCTTCCCTCAGTGGTGAGGCCAGTGGGGACCAAGGGTAGGGCCTTTTTGGTGGTGGCACTTGTTTCGTTTGCCCAGACCCTTTAGTCCACATTGACGCGGCTTCTAACATGTTTAGCTGCTTTTATTCATGTTTGCAATTGTGTGTGTGCTGTTGTACGGTGTAAGCCGCCTTGAATTTTAAATAAGCCAGAATTTTAAATAAATCAACAGGCAGTCTGCATGCATAGCTGTCTGCGCAGAGGGAACCCTCCTTCCTAAAGGAACGCCTGTAACGGGCGACTCTGTTGATTCCATTGGGGATTGAAACCCGGGTGTGGAGTATCTTGAGAGATCGGCTTATGGAGACAAATCCCTGGCTGACGCCTGTTTCTGTTTTCCGCTTGGGCTCTAGGCGCACACACAATCTGTTTTTATTTGTTATGATCTGGATCGGTCTTCCTGTGTTCGACTGGCCTCTGTTTAGAGCGAAGTAAGCTAGCCCGTTCCCCTCTTTTCCAGCCAGGCCCCTCTCAGTGTCTCCCCCTGCCCTTCGCTGCTGCTTCAGGTCTTGGCCCTCTGCCATGGAGCTGGAGTACTCTGCCTTCCAAAGCTGCCAGTTTAAATGATTATATTATGATTCCCCATAGAGTTGGCCTCCCCGTTCTCTCTTCCACCCCCACCCCCCTGCTCCTTTCCTTCTCTAAACTGGCACTTGAGATGGCTAAGTGAAGGCAGACATCGCAGTTTGTTCCTTTCTCCCCCCCCCCCCCGCGCTCCCAAATAAAAACGCTCGCCACTTCCTTTTGGAAAAGGTGGTGGCGGCGGCGGCAACAACTGTCCAGAGGCACCACGTAAGGTAAGCCTTGGATGCACGTGTCAAAAGGAGCGGGCAGCCGTTCTCCAGCAGCGCAGATAGCGCCTCTCTTAAGGTGCATGAGCATTCTTGTGGCATTTGTCCTTCCTTTCGCCGCCTCCCCCCTACTGCCGTGCACTCCCTCCTGGAAGCTGCAGAAGTCTGACTTGGCCAAGCGGAGAGTTTCAGGTTGGGAAAGTCTGTCTTTGAGGTCGGTGGAAGGTTTGAGGACTTGCAGCTGTTGGCTGAGGGAGGGGGGGGGCGGTGGAGGGGATATCCCAGCAAATAACATTGGTGGGGGGTTCCCCCCTCCCTTTTGCAGCTGGGGTGGGCTGGGGATAACGCGCGGTTGGAGGTGGCGCTCCGGCAGTTGACGCCAAACTGCCTGGAAACTGAGGGAAGGGAAAGACCATGTGTTCTCTGCTTCCAGAGTGAAACTCCTTAAAATGGTGAGACCTTGCTGGATTGGTCTTAATTCTTACAACCTGGCGTAGTGGAGGGGGCTGCAGGAAATGAATGTGTGATGTAGACTGTAGGAAGCTCCATTCAGTTCCAGAGCAGTGCGGCCACTTGCATGTTTGTAGGGAGGGGCTGTGGCTCACTGGTAGAGCCCCTGCTTTGCATGCAGGAGGTTCCGGGTTCGATCCCCAGCATCTCCAGGCAGGGCAGGAAAAATGCCTGCCTGAAACCCTGGAGAGCCATTGCTGCCTGTCAGTGTCGACAATAATGGCCTAGATGGACCAGTGATCTTTATGAGGCAGCTTCCTACATTCCTATGTTTTATTGCACAGTGGTGTGCATGGGGCTGTACAGAACGTAGATGAGACGCAGTTCCTGTTGAGAGGGTTCGAAATCTACACTAGAGAGAAAAAATGGGGAAGAGCTCAGGGATTGACAACGTAAAGAGTATGGAATGGGAGAGTCGGTAGCTGCTTGCAGAAAGAGTAAGGGAAAGGCAATCACAGCTTGCTTTGTTTGCCCCAGATTCCAAGACACACATCATACCATAATGACATACATCATTAAGCCTATCTCAAGGAGCGCCTCCAGCAACACCAGACAGGCTGTTTAACAAGATCAGCCTCGGATGGCCTTCTTTCTGTCCCATCAGCCAGGACAGCTAGCCCGGTGGGGACGAGGGAGAGGGCCTTTTCTGTGGTGGCCCCCACTCTGTGGAACTCCCTCCCTAGGGAACTCCGCCATGCCCCGTCTTTAATGAGCTTCCGTCGTGCATTAAAAACGTGGCTGTTCAGGCAGGCATTTGGGGTGGGTTAGGGTATTTTAGAAAATGTTTTTATGGGAGAATTTTATTGTTTTAAACTGTTCTATTGTACGTTGTACATCGCCCAGAGTGGCTGGGTGCCCAGCCAGAGGGGCAATTAATAAATTTAATAATAAATAAATAAATAAATCATAAATCATACAGGCAGCCCCATTACACACCACTTGCCTTCTCTGATGGGGTCTTGCCCCGTCACTCTGTTTATGCACCTCAGCTGATTCTCATGTGTGAGCTTAATTACGGAGGTGTAGGCGGTCAGGGAGTTCCAACCAGTTAACAGATGGAGCTGCCTTAGAGGCGAACTTGCAACAAGCATGCCCCCCAAAAGTTGGCACACCCAGCAGTGCGTGCTTTGCAAGCAGCAGGTCCCAGGTTCAATCCCTAGCACTGGAGACCTGCTGCTGTCCAGAGGAGGCATTGCTAAGCCCCTAGTGCAGATAGGAGACCGAGGCTGAGAGACTGTGGCACATCTCTTAAGACCACCTAGTAAGCTCATGTCAGAGGAGAGATTGAAACCCGCAACCCCCTGGATCACAGCCCAGTCTGTGCACAACTGTGTGCCACCAGCGCTCACTTGGTGATGATCGTGTGAACTGATGACATCCGTGTGGAGATAAACCATTTTATTTATTTATTTTATTAAATTTATTAATCGCCCATCTGGCTGGTCACCCAGCCACTCTGGCGATGTATGTACAAAGTATATAATAAAACAGTTTAAAACAGTAAAATTAAACATTAAAATATCCTGTTCCCTAGGGAGGGAGTTCCACAGAGTGGGGGCCACCACAGAGAAGGCCCTCTCCCTCGTCCCCACCGGCCTAGCTGTCCTGGCTGATGGGACGGAGAGAAGGCCATCCGAGGATGATCTTGTTAAGCAGTCTGTCTGGTGTTGCTGGAGGCACTCCTTAAGATAGGCTGGGCCAGAACCATATAGGGTTTTAAAGATCAAAACCAACACCTTGAATTTGGCCCGGAAAACAACTGGTAACAGTGCAACTCCTTCAGCACTGGAGTGATGTGATCATGCCGTCAGCTGCCTTTAATCAGGCGAGCCGCCGCGTTCTGTACCAGCTGCAGCTTCTGAACTGTCTTCAAGGGTAACCCCACATAGAGCGCATTACAGTAGTCTAAATAAGAGGAGACCAAAGCATGTACTCCCAATGGGAGCAGATGGTCGGGAAGGTAGGGGCGCAGCCGCCATATCAGATGGAGTTGGTACAACACTGTCTGGCTCACAGCTGACACCTGAGCCTCTTTGGACAGCTGGGAGTCCAAAATGACCCCCAGGCTGCGGACCTGGTCTTTCAAGGGTAGCCGTACCCCATTCAACACCAGGTCAACATCCCCCATGCCATGCAGACTGCAGTCACACATCACCTCAAACCCACTGTCTTGTTCAGTGGGGTCTGTTCACACATTTGAGATGTTCATGTACTCCTGAGCAAACTTAGCAGTCATGGAATAAGAGTACAGGTCCTCTTATGGATCAGTAACTGGTTAAAGAACAGAAAGTAGGAATAAATGGTAAATTGTCCCAATGGAGGGAAGAAAATAGTAGGTTCCCACAGAGCTCTGTATTAGGACCAATGCTTTTCTACCTGTTCATAAATGATCTGGAATTAGGAGTGAGTGAGCAGCGAAGTGGCCAAGTTTGCCAATGACACCAAATTATTTAGGGTGGTTAAAACAAAAAGGGATTGTGAAGCGCTCCAAAAGGATCTCTCCAAACTGGGAGAATGGGCATCTAAATGGCAAATGTGGTTCAATGTAAGCAAGTGTAAAATGATGTACGTTGGGGCAAAAAATCCCAACTTCAAGTATAACCTGACAGATCTGAGCTAGCTATGACCAACCAAGAAAGTGATCTTGGGGTGTGGTGGACAGCTCAATGAAGATGTCAACCCAGTGTGTAGTTGCTGTAAAAAAAAAAAAGGCAAACTCCTTGGTAGGCATAATTAGAAAAGGAATTGAGAATAGAATTGTCAATATCACACTACCATTATACAAATCTATCATGCAACCACACTTGCAATACTATGTCCAGTTCTGGTCACCACATCTAAAAAAACATATTGTAGAGCTGGAAAAAGTGCAGAAAAGGGCAACTAAAATGATCAAGGGGCTGGAGCATCTCCCCTTTGAGAGGAGGTTACAAGAGCTGGGATTGTTTAGCTTGGAAAAAAGGAGGGTAAGGGGAGACATGATAGAGGTGTACAAAATTATGAATGGTGTGGAGAATGTGGATAGGGAGACATTTTTCTCCCTCTCTCAAAATCCTAGAACCCAGAGTCATCCCATGAAGCTGATGGGTGGGAGATTCAGGACAGATAAAAGGAAAGACTTCTTTACACAGCGCATAGTTAAAGTATGGAATTTGCCACCACAGGATGTAGTGATGGCCACCCATTTGGATGGCTTGAAAAGGGGGTTAGACAAATTCCTGGAGGAAAAGGCTATCAGTGGCTACTGGTCTTAATGGCTATGTGCTGTCTCCAGTACCAATGAGCCTATGTACACCAGTTGCTGGGGAACATGGGTGGGAGGGTGCTGTTGCGCTTGTGTCCTGCTTGTGGGTATCTGGTCGACAGCTGGTTAGCCACTGTGTGAACGCTGGACTAGATGGACCCTTGGTCTGATTCAGCTGGGCTCTTACGTTCTTAGAATAGGGCAAAGGATTGGAAAGAGGGCACGACTAAACCCAATGGGCTTAAGCTACAAGGGGTCTGACCATAGTTAAGCACTAAGAGAAACATCTTTGACAATAAGAGCAGTTTGCCAATGGAACCAATTGGGTGGTCATCCTTGCTGGAGGACTTTAGGTTGAGGCTGGACAGCCATCTATTGGAGATTTTCTAGCTCTGGATTTCTTGCATCGAATAGGGGCCGTTGGGCTAGATAACACACAAACTCCCTCCAACTCTATGATTAACAAGTGTTGCTTATCAAGTAAGTGTGGCTGACCCCTGAAGAAAGAATGGAAGTGGTGAATGCGTACAGCTTTGGGAAAGGAGCACCTAATCACCAACCCCTGAACTGTTAGCCTACATGATTAGCTCAGCCTTGTAAATAAGCCTCGTAAAATCAATAGCCTGCAAGGAGTTTTGCTAGCCTGCTGGTAGAAGAGGCACAGAGAGCTGCATTTAGCAGCCCACTGGCTTCTGACTCCACTGTGAGGAGGAGCTGGAGTGCGGGCTGCTTCTCTCATGTGGTCTGGAGTTTTCTGAATTATGCGGGTCTTGTAAGAAGGAGCTGTGCTGCCCAAATAACATAAGAACTGAGCCTGGAATGTGTGGAGGGAGACCTTCTGGGGAGTGGGGGGGGGGCGGAGAGGGGGGATTCTCTTGCTTCATGCTGGCTTCTGGGAAAGGGACTGGCACTCCCTCATTTCGCAGGCAGCAATCGCTGGAATAAAATTTACGGTTGCCCCTGGCAACCATGTTTGCAGGCCCCTGAAGACGATGCGTGAGCACGCTTTCATGTGCGCCTCTTCATCCAGGACGGGCATGTCGCTCTTCTACATGCATGTTCCTGCATTTATTTATCTTTTCTGTTTCCCCCTTCTTCCCCATTCCCCATTCTCCTGTCCGCTAAATGGAGGTGAAACATCAACTCCTCCTCCTCCTAGAAATGTAAAGAGATTTCTTCCAGGAATGGCATTTGCTGTTAAAAGGGGGCTGCGGTGGGGAAGGGGAGGGCGCTCAGGTTCATGAGTAATCGACAAGGGTTTTCCCCCTTCTTTTTCCCTCCTCTTCCTCCTCACGTGAGAATTTCAGCCAGGTTACTATAAACATGTGCTAACTGCCAAGCCCTTTGAAAAAAAAAAAAAACACAGAGGAAGCGAGAGGAGGAGGAGAAGAAAAAAAAAGGAATATTAATTCAGGAACGTGCATTTTGAATGATACGTCCGTCCTTTTTATAGCAAAGACCATTTCCTTTTGCTTCTAAATACAGAAGCGCTCAACAGTGTCTCTTTCTGTTGTCCTTCTGCCGCTGCATATTTCCTGCCAGAGTGGCAGATGGCTGCAGCTCTTGGTGGCTTTTGTTCATTGAGAAAAAATGTCTGTGCAGATGACACTGCTTTGCTTCCTCCCTCCTCGCCTCTTCTCTTCTCTTCTCTCCTCCCCCCAACCCCCATCTCTGCCCAGAGGTCCATCCTCGCAGTTTCCACTTAAAGCGCATTTATGCAGATGTTGAGCAGTTGGGTCCCTCCTACCAGTAACCATTTCATCTTTGCATCCTGCTTCTTTCCACACCCTTCCACCCATTGGGAATTGGGCGAACTTTGCTTTCCTGTTGCTCTTCTTATTGTGTGAGACGCCAGCTGCCTTCTCCCCACCCCCTTTCATAAAAGCAACGTTTGAATTTGCAAGTGGAGAGGAAGGCTGGGGAATTCTGAAGCTGAGCATGAAACGGCAGACATGGGCCAGGGCTGTGAGGTCCTTGCTGTCGCATGGTATAGGGCAGGCTGAGTCCACGCCCTTTGCTATCTTGGTGGTTTGTGAGCCTAGGAGAACCCTTCACATGTTGATTTCTGTGCTGTAGGACATTTGCCAGTGTTTGGGGCATATTCTAGGTTTCACGGAACTAGCCAGGCGAACTGTGCCCTATTGTTGTCCTGTGTGGACAGGGTGACATCTGGTAGACTCCGGTACCTCCCAAGTAACTGTGCATTTTGTGTGGTGGGGGGGGAGGGTTGGTAGTGGGCAAGCTGTCTTTACGGGAAGCCAATGCACTGTGCTTGATATTTGTGTTGCCAAATTGGCAGCTAAGATTTCAAGGAATTCTCAGATGTTCTCCAGAGCATGGTTTGAAATCTACTGATCCATGTGATACCCAAGCAGGCGCTCTTGGGTGCTTCTTTTTTTTGTATTTAGCTTAGGTGGCTCCTATCAGCATTGAAAAGCATCTCTGTTCCTCCCCAAAGCCAGATAATGGGACACATCCAATCCAGACCCAATCCTATCTTTAGCATCCTAAAATGAACACAATAAGCTAACCACTCTGCTGTTCTTAACATACTTTGCATCTTCGCAGTTATCCTTCTTTTAAAAAGATCCGACCCATCCACCCTGAGTTTGGACCTTGCCGTGTGATATATCAGGTTCTGATTGCTCAGACTGATGATTTATAGCTGGCTGGGGGATGCTAGGTGTTGAACTCCAACACATCTGGAGGGCACCAGGTTGGGGAAGGATATTCTAGACACAGAGCCATGTATGTTACATGTCACGCTCCTGTGGCAGACACCCAGTGAGAAAAGCACAGGTGTTGCCTTCAGTCAGAGAGGGAGAGAGACTCTGTGCCTTATTTAAAGATCTTTGATCACAAATCCAGGTCCTAGAAAGGCTGCATTCTGCAAGCTGTTGACACCATAAAAATTAAGGTTCTGTATTCCTGACTTGCACAACGTATTTTGCTCCTGCCAGGCATGGAAAGGAGCAGAGAGTTCTTTTTTAAAAGAAGTCCTGCCTACGACCACAGATAATGCTTATTCAGATGCCCTCTTGACTCCTGTGGTTCACCACATGTTGCCCTCAGACTCGCCATATCATCGGGATCAAGACAACCCCAGAGCCAGTTCTTATTTTAGAGGACTAGTGCGGATGGTGCTTTCCATCTTGGTGCCTCCCACGTCACTCTGGTCACATAGGAATGCAGAAACTTTGTGGGAAGAACCACACCAGCACCACAGCTGCCACTTCCCTCTGGTGTTTTTACCCGTTGTCTGCTTTCAGATTGTAAGAACTTCCAGGGAAGATGCAGAGACCCTTTTTTAAATATAGATTGTAAGCACGTTCAGGGAATGTGCAGACACACACACACCCCCAGACTGAACTCTGTGAGATGTCATGATGTCATGCGCACTGATGGTGCTCCAATAATACTAGGCATGGTCTGAAGATGATATCAGAGGAGATGTGATGGAGGTGTACAAAATTATGCATGGTGTGGAGAATGTGGATAGGAGACATTTTTCTCCTTCTCTCAAAATTCTAGAACCCGAGGTCGTCCCATGAAGCTGATTGGTCGGAGATTCAGGACAGATAAAAGGAAGTACTTCTTCACACAGCGCATAGTTAAACTATGGAACTCGCTACCACAGGGTGTAGTGATGGCCACCCCTTTGGATGGCTTTAAAAGGGGGTTGGACAAATTCCTGGAGAAGGCTATCAATGGCTACTCGTCTTGATGGCTATGTGCTACCTCCAGGACCAGAGACAGTGAGTCTGTGTACACCAGTTGCTGGGGAACATGGGTGGGAGGATGCTGTTGTGCTCATACCCTGCTTGTGGGTTCCTGGTCGACAGCTCGTTGGCCACTGTGTGAACAGAATGCTGGACTGGATAGACCCCTGGTCTGATCCAGCAGGACCCTTCTTGTCTTCTTATCATGCAGCAATCTTGCTGAAGCCAAGCTGGAACATAAGCTTTCTCATACCATGTCAGACAATGTGTCCAACTAGCCTAGTATTACCTACTCCAGGGGTGTTGAAACTCTTTCAGCCTGAGGACTGAATTCCATTTTGGAGGCGCTCCGGTGGTGGAAGGGGCTGGATCCAAATGGGGTAGGACCAAAGACGAAAAGGGCAGGGTTAAAAAATACTAGCATATTTTAGCACAAAGCTCTTACTGCCAGTATCTAAGCCTTAGGAGAGGCATTTCAACATTTTTAGATTGGGGAAAAACTGCACAAATGTCAGGAAACCATGAAACAATTGGTCGTCAGGGAAGGGGTGGAGCCAGGTGAAGGGGTGTGGCTATCTGGGGAACCCCAGAGGGCTGGATTTGCCCCACCGCCACCATCACCTGAGGTTCTGCACCCTGGTCTACTCTGACTTATCTCAGTCATCACCTGCTTTGTGGGTTCCTTTTCACTGGAGGTGCTGGGGACTGAACCTGAGACCTTTTTCATACAAAATATGTGCTAGACAATTGAGCTGTGGTTGGTCCCAAAAACTCTGGGTCTGGTCGGTGCCTGGATGGGTGACCATCTGACAATGTGTTTATTGTATTAGTAATCAGCTGTCATGCAGACTGCTACAATGCACTTTACGTGGGGCTGCCCTTGAAGATGACTCAGAAGTTGCAGCTAGTGCAAAATGGAGCACCTAGACTGTTTACCGGAACATCTCGCAAAGATCACATAACACCAGTCTTAAAGGAATTGCACTGGCTGCTGATATGCTTCTGGTCAGAATTCAAGGTGCTAGTGATGACATTTAAAGCCCTAAGCAGCTTGGGACCTCAATATTTAAGGGAGCACCTCCCCCTATATATGCCTGCCCAAGGACTGAGATCTGTTGGAGGAGCCCTCTGCATCCCACCAGTGCGAGATATACTCTATGGTGGAGCATAGGAGAGGGCCTTCTCTGGTGTGGCACCCCAGTTGTGGAATGTCCTCCCCTTGGATTGGCACAGACATTGGTTTCATTTTGGCACCAAGTTAAAACATGGCTTTTTATCAAAGCCTCTGAGGGCGAAATGCATTCCCTAAAGTAGCGCAAGGTTTTAACTGTTTTATTGTTTTAGATTTTAAATTGGTATTAGCTTGCTTAATGATTTAATATGTTTTTAGCTGTTTCAATTATTTATTGTTTTATACTGTCTACATTGATTTTATCTGTATGCTGCCCTGAGATCCTAATGATATAGGGAGGTATATAATGTTTTACATACATACATACACACATACATACATACATACATACGTACATAACACAGTTCCAGAAAGAAACAGCGGTCAGTTTAGGTGACCACCTGGTAACTATAGCTTCGAGTTTCATGATGGAAGAAAGGATGTCAATGTAATTAATACTTTCCTGCCTTTTTTACATTGGCATGGGATACAGCCACAAGGAACAGCAACTGCACCACTCATATTAGGGTAGAACGTTTCCAAGCTGTGCCAAAGAAGGGATTGAAGTGAAGTTTGACAGACCGCTGCAGTTTTCCTGCACCTGGGCAAAAACGGGTGCAAGGAATAGAATCCTGCTGGCCAGATGGACGTGACAGCATAGGAGCTCTAACACCTAAGGAGAGACACCTTCTACCATACCTGTTATTGCCATAGGAAGGGAAAGGAGAAACGAGCAAACTGCTTGTGATTCATGGTGTAATCTCTAATAAGCGATATAGAATCCTCCGATTTTGGCAAATGCTGCCTGTAACTGGGTGTGGCTAGGAAAGGCTGATGAGGCTGGCTTCTCCCCTCTCCACACCTGTGCTCCGGTGTCAGCTGCTTGTATGAGGACCCTGCTTTGCTCGTCAGGGTCATGTACAGTCTGCTTTAATTTGCAGATTATGTTCTAGCGAAGTGCGCTTCTTTGCACTCTGTGCCATTCGAGTTCCCCTTGGTCATTCTTGAAGTGCATGCACGAGACTCTCCTTCTGTAGGCTGCTACTATACAATCACCGAATATTGGAATCACCTTTCTGGATCCGACCAAACATCTTGCCCCAGCGTGCTGCCTGGCTATCTAGGCCAGCTCCAGGGTTTTGGCAAAATCCCTCTGATTATTCTCCCTCTCCCCAAGATCCCCCCCCCCAAAGATTCCATCAGATTCCTTGCTGTAGAGAACCCCACAGCCTGGCGGGTGATTGCGCTGGCTGCAGTGCATTTGGCTTGAAACACTCACTACTTCCCATCAACTGCATTTCGTAAGGTACCCCATCTCCCTGCTGCTTGCTGGTAATTGAGACAGCAGCAGGCGAGGACAGGCAAGTAGGGATTGCAGTGGAAGGCGCCAGAGCTCAGTGGTAGAGCACATCCTCTGCATGTAGAAGTCCTCCCAGGTTCAGTCCCTGCTCTCTCTACATCTTGGACAGCAGAGCTGGAAGACATCCCTTAGCCAGAGACTTTGGGGAGCTGCTGCTTCAGAGCGCACCGTTCTGGACTAGGCGACCCAGTGTTCTGACTTGGTACAAGGCAGGTTCACATGCTCAAGCAGGGCCGGCCCCGCCATTAGGCAGAGTGAAGCAGTCACCTCAGGCAGCAAATGTTGGGAGATGGCAGCAAGGAGAAGAGAGCTGTATGCCACACAACCTGCCCTGCACCCCCTAAGTTAGCCTGCTGCCTTCAGGAGTAGTAAAGGATGCTGTCCCATCGCCCATCCAGTTGGCTTTTGTACATGGAACGGAAGGGGGCTCCATCTTTGCCTCAGGCAGCAAAATTTCTTGGGCCGTCCCTGTGCTCAAGGGGGAGGAGTCCACTGCCCAGGTGCTGGTCCCCTCCCGCTTGGAAGCATTTCTCACCCAGGGCCTCAGCATCTATTTGGCCTTGCCACTCGCTGTCATCAGGCCTGTTGATAGTGGTCAGCCAGATGCCTAGGAAGCCCAGAAATATGTGATGGAGACAGTCCCTTGTTTGCCCCTGGGATCTGGTGCTTGCAGTGCACTGCCTTGGACCATTTCTGAGTCAGGGCTAACAATCCACCACATTTTCTTTTCTTGATAGGTCTAAACCAGCTTTCCTCAACCTGGTGGCCTCCGGGTGTTCTGGTCTTCATAATGCATCAGCCCCAGCCAGCAGGGCCAATGGCCAGGAATGCTCAGAGTTGTAGTCCAGTGCATCTGGAGGGCACCAGGTTGGGGAAGGCTGCTGCAAACCGTACTGGGGAAAGGGTCCTTCCCATTGTCAGATCTCCCGCCTGCACATCTCTGCCGATGGGGATGAGGGCATGTCAAGTGAAAAGGGAAATGTTCAGGCCAAGGGAGGCTAGAAGGTTTGAAGGCAGCCTTTGCTGAAGAACTGAATCTGGAAACAAACTTTGGATGACATCCAGGCTGGACTACTGCATGCGCTCTTCGTGGGGCTATTTTTGAAGATGGTTCGGAAACTTCAACTGGCGCAGAATGCAGCAGCTCAGATATTGTGGAGGCTGGCCGATCCACTCATGTGACACCAATACTGCGCCAGCTGCACTGGCTGCCAGTGCGTTTCCAAGCCCAGTTGAAGTGCTGGCTTAAACCTTTAAAGCCTTAAATTGTTTGTGCCCAAGGTACTTGAAGGAATGCCTTTTCCCATACCAGCCTGCCCACACTTTGAGGTTATCAGCAGAGGCTCTAGTCACCTGCCCACCACCAACGGCAGTTAGACTGGTGAATACAAAGGAGAGGGCCTTTTTTGTGGTGGCCGTACACCACAGGAATCAGTATCCATTGGGGGATATTCTTTGGAGATGAGTATCCAGATCTGCCTATTTGCAGATTTTCAGGAAGGCTCTGAAGACCCATCTGTTTTTGCTGGCATTTTCACAGTCTGTGGGCAGCAGGTTTTATGGGCATTATCCATTTTTATAGTATTGATTGAATATTTATTGCTTTCCTATTTGTTTTGCTTATTTTTTGTATTGTTTTTATCTTGTATGCCACCTTGAGAGGGTTAAGGTTTCTACCCTTAAAAGTCACCTAAAAAACATGTTAAAAATATAAATAAACAGCATAGAAGACCAAATAATTAGTTTTGTTTGAGTTACCAGTCTGGGGAGTATGGGTGATCTTGGGCCATTTCTCTCCAGAAGCAACATTTGTGCAAAGGAACACAGTGGCTTCTTCTGAATCTAGCCTCACACAAGCCTCTGGATTGCTTAGTTTACAGACCTTGTAATAAAAACTGGTGGATCCCAGGCACCCTGTTTCCTGGAATTCTGAAGATAGCAGCCAGGCATTCAAAATACTGTCTGGCCCCACTGATGGCTAAAATTCCTGAAGGATCAAAAATTGCAAATATACTTTTCCTATCCATGGTAGTAGTAATACACATTTATACAGTACTTCAGTTTTCAAAGCATTTCACATACAGTATCTCGGTAGTCTTGGAGTGAGGCTTTCCTGCTGGGGTAATGGGATTCGAACTAGGGCATTCAGTCTCTTAGCCTTCTCCCTTACCAACCTGCCTGGTCACTGAGGTCATCAGAGAGCATGCTCCTGGTGGTTTCACATGGACCTATGGCCCGATTGGAGTCTACCAGGAGAAGAGCCTTCAGTGTGGCGGCCCCCTTTCTTTGGCCCCTGGAGGTCAGGTAGGCGCCAACGCTGTGTTGCTTCCTGCACCTCCTGAAAACAGTTGTGTTCCAGGAAGCATTCCTTAAATGACCAGCCACGGTTTTTATTTGCATTAAAAATAAATAAATGAAAATATATTGCAGTAGCTCTTCAATCCCAGTTAAGGGTGTGTCTTTGGATTTTAAAATGAGCCATTGATCCCCTTCGCCACCGCCCCCACACTTGGGCACAGCCGATGCCCAGAGAAATCTGTTCTGCGTATCTGCCAGGACATCATGTGGTCCTTCGACTCCCTCCTGAAACCTTTGGAGCTTTAAGTCAACCAGCTTAAGGTTTAGAGAGGGCGCAGCACTGTGCTCAGCCTTCCGTGCAGATCTGTGTGATCTCATTCGTAATCTTCTTACGAGTCTCCCCCCTTCCCTTGAATAGAACACCATCTCCAACTCATCCTCTGTAATGGCCCCTAAGTCTAGACCTGTCTGGGTTCCAGCCTGTTTATGGGACTGAATCAGCCCTGGTCACCTGGAGGGATGACATTTCCTTGATCTCTCATCGTCTTTTGATACCATCGGCCATGGCATCCTCCTGGATTGGCCCCGTGGGCTCGGCATTGGAGGCACTGTGTTACAGCGCTTCCGCTCCTACTTGCAGGATCCATTTCAGAAAGTAACACTGGGTGACAGTTTGTCAGCTCTTTAGCAATTGAGCTGTGGAGTCCTGCAGGGCACCGTCTTTCCCCCAGTGCTGTTTAACATCTATATGAAGCCGCGAGGAGCAGTCATTAGAGGATCTGGAGCAAAGTGCCATCAGTATGCTGATGACACACAGCTCTTGACTCCCTGCGACATCTGAATCAGATGAGGCTGTGCAAGTCCTGGATCAGTGCCTGGATTCAGTGATGGGCTGGATGAGGGCCAATAAACTGAAGCTGAATCCTGGCAAGACAGAGGCCCTGTGGGTGAGAGGTTTCCAGGTTTGGGAGATAGGCTCATTGCCTGTTCTGGATGGGGTTGCGCCCCCTCTGAAAGATCAGGTTTGTTGTTGGCAGTACTGGATCCATCTCTGTCTCTGGAGGCCCACGTAGGCCAAGCTCAGCGTGCCCTTCTACCAGCTTCGATCACTCCTGGACAAGGACAGCTTGTCCACAGTGGTACAGGTGCTAGTAACCTCAAGACTGGAGGACTGCAACACGATCTATGTGGGGCTGCCTGTAAGGTTGATCCAGGAGCAGCAGCTGGTGCGGAATGCAGCAGCTCGACTGCTGTCAGGAGCTGCCCCTTCTCAACCTGCAACACCTTCACTGAAGGAACTGCACGGCCTGCCTGTTTGCTAGTGGGACCAGTTTGCGGTTTCGTCATTGATGTACAACGCCCTAGACAACTTGGGACCAAGATATCCGAGAGAGTGCCTTCTCCCTTACCAGCCTGCCTGGTCCGTGAGGTCCTCAGATGTTGTGCTGCTAATAGTTCTGCATGGACTTTCAGTCTCGGAGTAGAGCCTTTGGTATGCTACCTCTCTGTGGAAGTCCCTGCCTATTGATGTCAGGCAGGCAGCAACGTTGATTTGCTTTTGGCGCCTACCAAAGGCACTTTTATTTAAATAAGCTTTCCCTCGGTGATCAGCCACAGTTTTTATTGGCGTTAATTTGATTTTAAATATTTTAATTTGTATCTTTATTGTTTCTTCTTATTCTTCGCTTGGCAATCATGTTAAGCATAGAGTGTCATATAAATCCTATAAATACGTATGTCCCAGTATGTCCCCTACATCCTAGTATGTTCAGTGGAACTTATTCCCAGGAAAGTACGCATAGGATTGCAGCCTAACTGCTAGAGAGCCCTAATAGAATAGTTAATTTTATTTTTAAAGGGAGACATTCCACCAAAATCTCCTGCCCATCTTTGGATGCATCATACTTAGTTGGAATAAACTTCCTCTGTAAAAAAGGAAGTTTCAAACCAAAGGGCCTGCCATTCATGGCGCCTCTTTACGTGCCTTCAACATGTGAGTTTGCCTTACAAAGGGCTCCGTCAAGAGTTCGGTATTAGCTGACAACAGAGACTGTAACGGGAATAGTAACAGGGGCCTTGTTCCATTGGAAATTATTTATTCTCTTCCCCCCAGCTCTCGACAATGGCTCTAATGCTGTTGGCATCTGACATGAATGTTAATTCCCAAAACGTCTAAATGAAGCTGCCTCTTCCTGAGCCCGTCAGGCTTAGTACCGTCTACTCTGAAGGGCAGCAGCTGGCCGAGGTCTCTGGCTCAGAGGTCTATCTTTCTAGCACAAGGGGGAGAGTCCTTTTTAGTTGGAGATACCAGAAATTGAACCGGGCAACTCCTGCATGCAAAGCATGTGCTCTGCCATTGAGCTTTGGCGCCCTCGTAGCTATGGCTATGACCACGCGCTGCCACAGTTACTAGCAGGGCAGGGGTCTTGGCCTGCGGACATATTTCCACAATCAGAAGCACAGCTGCAAACTGCTGCAGCAAAAGAATAGCGTCACAATTTGATTTTGTTTGGGTTGTGTTGTGCCACCAGTTGTTAATGGACTTCCGTTGCTCATACACATTGTGCTGGTGGAGGTGGAAAATCCTACACCAGAGAAGATCTGTAAGGTGAGCAAGGGGACAAAGGTGCTGCTGATGCTGCTATTATTAGTCCTGTGTGAAAACAGTAACCTACTTTGCATTTATATTGTACTTTAGCTTGTCCAAAGCTCTTCACATACATTATCTTGTGTTACTTACAATGATGTCACGAGGTAGGTCAGTTTTATTATCTCTCTAGGACATACAGAGGAGGCTGAGAATGTGAGGGGAGCTTCCATAAATTAACAGGTTTTATTGCCGCCAGCTAGGATCACTTCAAGGCTAAGTGTGGGTCTCCTGCCATCTTCATTTCCCATGAATAATGCTGGGCTGCAACTGGGACACAGAGACATTCGATGAGCAGCTGCAGGGTGATGCTTTCCTCTGCAGCACGTCCAGCTACCAATAAAAAGAAGGAAATAGAAAAGAAAAGGGAACTCCTGTCATCTCTTTTTGGTAAGCCAGGCCTCCTGTGGCAGCCATTTTGTGGTGGTGCCCAGGACATTTTTTCAAATGGCCAAATATGCCCTTAGCCCAAAAAGGTTGCCTACCCTTCTACTACGTTCACAGCAGAGGCAATATTTGGATTAGGAGTTTCCACTCTGAATACAAGTCTCCACTTTTAGGCATCCTCATCTGTGCATCCATACATAGAAGAGTTTGCTTTGGGATGGTGACCCAGGAGGTGGCAAAGCCAGGGAGAGCTTTCTCTCTGCTAAATGCACACCTTAATTGAAAATGAACTGTTCTAAGAAGTGGTGATTATAGGGAGGTTTTCTGATGAGCCCCCCTTTTAAATGACACCCACTTCCCTCCCTCTCTGCTCCTGGCTCGCGACTTCTGCAATTACCGTGTCTTCTGCAATTACTGCCAATTTGAGGGTTCCGCAAAAGATGCTTGCGGCAAAACGTAATAGCAGTGTGTCTGTTTGGTGTCTTGTTGGGGCCTTTCAGAAAGGGGAAAACAAAAGGCTCTGCATTTCCTAGAGCTTCACATGGTGCAGACCTGAAAATTACTGCCTCTGCCTATATAAATTAGAAGGCACAAAATTCTCATGCGTAGGCCAGAATCTCACAGAATCCCTTCCTTCTAGTTTAGCCTCAGCGTCCATGCTGGGGAGGAGGAGGGGTGTTTAAAAGTTGTGTGTCTTGAAAGCCAAAAGACAGAGCCATAATTTGAGGGGGGTTGTGGTTTTTTTTTTTTGCTCATGGCTGCATCCCAGAATGGATTTTTGCCATCTCTCTCGGTGCTGGTTTTGGCATCTTTCTGCACGGTGTGCCTGTTGCTTCTCTGCTGTATATGCACATGTGTGCCAAACAAGTTTTGGTCACATCTGGCTGGTTAAATATTGTCATAGATTTTATTTTATTGTATTTAAAATATTTCTAGGCCGCTTTTCAGGGGAGGAGCCCCTTCCCAAGGCGGCTTACAACAACATTCATATAATAAAACCAATACAGTTATAAAAGAGCAAATATTTATTAAACTAGCATAAAACATCTGGCCTAGACAATACTAAAAACCTACAATACAATTGCAGCTACCAACCAGAACAGTCCAGAGAAACTTGATCAGGGGAAGACCAGCATAAAAAAGTAAGTCTTCAGGGCCTCCCTGAAAGCCTGCAGTGATAGGACCTGGTGGCTGTCCATTCCAAAGGTCTGGGGTCGCTGTAGAAAAGGCCCTCTCTCATGTACTTGCCTGCTTAACTGCCCTCCAAGGTGGGCAAGTGAAAAGGGCCTCTGTTGCAGATCTTAAAGTGCAGGCAGGATGATATGGGTGAGGACAATCCTTTAGGTAATTCGGTCCCATATAACAGCCAAGCATTCTAAAACATCCTTTCATCTGCCACAAAAGCCTGGTTCCTGCAAACAGTGGGTGATGTCGTAAACCTGTATCAAGACTACAAATTCAGACTGCAGTTGCGGGCTATCATGACGGAAGAAAATTATGTGCACATAGAAAGCAAGCATGCTGGGAGAGAAGGCTAGGCTTAGATCTCTTAACCCCTGACATGTAGTTTTCTGTGTGTAAGGAGACGTCCTTTATATTTGAGTAGCGTTGTGTAATATGCCCCCAATGGTACTGTGAAGTGTCACAATCCAGACACAGGTTTATCATCACCTCAGGATCTTTATGTGAAAGCTAAAGAGACACTTACTAGCTATTGTAGGGGGCAGCTTGACCTTTACAAACAGCTGGAATTAAATTCAGAAAAACTGTGCTCAGTGTCTTGTTTATAATTAACAATTGTTGTGCAAGTATAAATGTATGTGAAGGTCAAGAGATTGGACTGCCCCTTATAGCTTTTATATCAGAATCCCAATGTTAGCCCAGACTGCTACCTATAGCAACTCTGAGACTTAATCTTGTTTTTTAAATGTGGTTGTAAGAGCTGGGGAACAAGGAGCTCTTCCTAGTGCTTCTGCAATCTGAGGTGACCTAGCGTAAGGGTTCCTGGATCCCCTGAGCAACTCCGTAAGGATCTCTTGCCTCCTTAAGAGTCGCACCTTCTTTTGAACTTCCCCTTCCCGGTAACGTGGGGTTTAGGCTGTAGACGTGGGGTGATTGACACTCCAGACACCTGGGGTTTAACGCAACAGTTTACTAGTAAATTTAAAACAAGCAAATCACAACTAAAGGTATTTATACAATACAGCTGAGTGATACAAAAGGCATTAAGAGAAAGTAAAGGTTGCAAAAACGAAGTTCCTCTACCCTAGCTGCACTTAGACTTCTCCAGGCTGCTTCTTCCTGCTTACTCTTCATGCTCTGGTCTCTCTGACTCTGTCTTCCTCTCCCTCACTGGCTCTCTCTCCCTTTTTATCCGCTCCTCCCCCAAAACCAAAAGTACTATTTCAAACCTGGAGAAATGAAACTGAACTCAGGAAAATGAAACCGAACTCAGGAAAATAAAAACAACCAGGGAAATGAGACTACTCCTCTCGGGGTTACCCCCCCCCATAACAAAAAACCTCCAGGTCTCTAAGCCTGACCTTTCTTTTCCTTGCCTCTGTAGGCCTCAAACCTGCACACTTAGGGCGCAATCCTGTTGGGGTTTGAACTTGGAGGTGACCGCCTATCCATTGCAGGGCAGGAGAAGTGCGGAAGGGATCGTCCCCTCTGTGCTTCAGCCGCCCTGCATTTATGGCTAGACAGCCGATGTCGGCTGTCTAGCCATGGGATCTCGGAGCCGGAGAAGCGGCAGCCCGATGACATGTAGGATGTATTGTACTGACATTTCCAACTTCCTTGCCCCAACATGCCCCCAGGAATGCCCCGTTTTTGCTGCTCCGTGCTCCTCTTCTGATCGCAGGACTGTTCCACGGTGCCTACGAGGCAGCACAGGAAGGGGTGGAGGTCAGTTCTCAGGGGATCGACCTCGGAGCATGGGCTCCGAGGTCAGTTCCCGGGAACCGACCTATCCTATGGCCATCTAGCCTTTGACTAGCGGCCATAGGATTGCTCCCTCCGCATAGTGTTTAAGCATGTGAACTAGTCTTGGAATAAAACCTTGCTATTAGACAAGCTTCTGTAGCTCAGCCTTTCCCTCTCCAATCTCCAAAATGGGTGTAATTCTGGCCTACCTAACAGGGTTGTTTGTAAGGATTATTGAGAACGTCTGTAAAGCTGTGTGATTGATTGCACACTATATTAATGCTAAGTAATAGTAGTCTAGCTGTGTGTTTTTTCCTTCATGGAATATGTGATGGTATTTATCTTTGGACATCTACATGGTCGGTAAGTTGGCTCTCTTTGACTAGACAGTTGTCCAGCGTCCCACCTTGTTTGTTTAATTCTCACCTGTTTTGTCATTAGTCTGAGGGTTGAACTGCACATCATGGCATTTCCTTGTCCTTAAGTGCAGCCCCTTTGCCCCAGTCACGTGTGAAGGGCGTGGGGTTGTGCCTTAAAGCATGAGAGGGTCACTCAGGTGGCATGGTCCTGAACCCTTCCGAGCCACATTTCTTCTCACATTATTCCCTCCAAGAAGTAATGGGGGAGGAACCTGGGTGGTATCATCTGCATCCCCCCTGCCCCCTGCATCATACACCATTTCCCCCCTGTGTTTAACGGCAAGTGCTACCATTATATCTAGTTTGGCCCTGGGGTTCTGTTATAAGTGAACAGTGGACTGAAGCTAGTTTTTATGTATATAACCTTTTTTTTATTTACAGTCAGAACTTTCAAATGATACATCAAAGAAATGTGTTCTTAAGGTGGTTCTTGGGTGTGTGTTTTAAGCCTGATATAACTGTGAATTTCCTTTCTTATCCATGGGCTGGATTTACCAGAGCAACCAGCTATTGAGAGAGAATGTGTTTACCTTACCTTGCATGTAAAGTAGTAAGTGCAATCTTGACACATTTGTCTGCTGTTAGAAAGAGAACTTTGGGACCTAGGCAGCTTGAAGTGGTAGAATGTATTTCTTAAATAAAAAAACAAGCAAACCAGCACCTTTCTGCAAGTAGAAAAGTGGCAGAGCAGGGAGCAAGCAGCGCTCGAATCTTTCTCCCTGCTGTGTTGAGGCGGGGGGAACCCAGAGATGTGGGGAGTGCTACAGAAAGATTGAAGCCTGCAGTAATATACTACTTGGGTGCGTGTTGCATGTGAGAATGGCTGTGTGTGTATTAGAGAGAGAGAGTGTGTGTATGGTGGCCCCACCCACTTAACTTTGGCCCTGCCCTCTTGTGCAGTGCGGGTTGTTCACCTCTGGAAACCCCCCCCCCCCCCCGGAATGCTCCTCATAAAGGGAGTACAGCCCTCCAGCAGAAAAAGGTTCACCACCCCGTAGCCCATTTTGCCTCCTCAACTTACCCATGAGCCATGTTCAGCATCTAAGTCCTCCTCTGGGTGCCTCCTCTGAGAGAGGCTTGGACGGCAGCAGCAAGGGGGAGGGCCTTCTCAGTGGTTCCCCCTCCCCCCAATTATGGGATGATCTCCCTGTCGAGGCCCACCTGGCACCATCATTGTTACCTTTTCAGCGCCAGGTTAAGACCTTCCTCTTCACCCAGACACTTGGCAGCATATGTTCAGTTTTTAATTAGGTCCTGGATTTGAGTTTTGGTTGATTGTTTAAAATTGTTTTTAGATATATGTTGTCTCTCTGTGTGCTGCCTGTTTATAAGTTTTTATGTAAATAGTTTTACTTTTCGTATAATGTATTTTTAATGGTTTTTAATCTTTGTAAACCGCCCAGAGAACTTTGACTATGGGGAAGTATAGAAATGTAATAAATAAATAAATTCTGCTGCCTGTATAGACCAGGCGCTTAGATAGACCAGGCTCTGATCCAGCAGGGCAGCGCTGATGTTCTTATGCCAAGAGACAGCTGCTTTGTAGCTGAGGCTGTAAATCCTCCTCTTTAGCATCAGAGATATCCGCCTTCTCCCAGGTGTAGAGCACAGACATGCCTCACCTTGTAATTATCCCAGCAATGCCATTTACATTGATGAGCCATGTGGATATCTGCAGCAGCTGATGATTAGTTTTCAAAGTGGAAATCCTCTGCCCCAGAAGCGGTGTCACATACTCGGGTGACCATTTCCCACGCCTCAGCTGCAAAGCCGAGCATCACTCACTGTTCGTGACTCGGAGCCAATGTGATCTTTCGCTGAGCCGGTGTCAGGAGCTACCAGGGCTCGAACTGGGACCCATGGATGTGTTTCTGTCTGCTCCATGTGATGAGCCAATGAATCGCATGTCGCAGTATCACTGCTGCCCGTGACACAGAATCATAGAATAGTAGGGTTGGAAGGGGCCTACAAGGCCATCGAGTCCAACCCCCTGCTCAATGCAGGAATCCAAGTCAGAGCATCCCTGACAGAGGGCTGTCCAGCCTCGTCTTGAATGCCTTCAGTGTGGGAGAGCCCACCACCTCCCTAGGTCATTGGTTCCATTGTCGTATTGCCCTAACAGTCAGGAAGTTTTTCCTGATGTTCAGCTGGAATCTGGCTTCCTGGAACTTGAGCCCATTATTCCGTGTCCTGCACTCTGGGACAATGGAGAAGAGATCCTGGCCTTCCTCCCTGTGACAGCCTTTCAAGTATTTGAAGAGCACTATCATATCTCCCCTCAGTCTTCCCTTCTCAAGGCTAAACATGCCCAGTTCCTTCAGTCTCTCTTCATAGGGCTTTGTTTCTAGTCCCCTGATCATCTTCGTTGCCCTTCTCTGAACCCTCTCCAGTTTGTCTGCATCCTTCTTAAAATGTGATGCCCAGAACTGGACACAGTACTCCAGATGAGGCCTAACCAGTGCTGAGTAGAGGGGAACTAGGACTTCCTGGGATTTGGAAGCTATGCTTCTATTAATGAAGCTCAAAAGAGCATTTGCCTTTTTTGCAGCGCCATCACATTGTTGGCTCATATTCAGCTTGTGATCTACCACAATTCCAAGATCCTTCTCGCTTGTAGTGTTGTTGAGCGACGTATCCCCCATCTTGTAACTGTGCATTTGGTTTCTTTTTCCTAGGTGCAGAACCTGGCATTTATCCCTGTTAAATGTCATTCTGTTGTTTTCAGCCCAGCGCTCCAGTCTATCAAGATCCCTTTGAATTTTGTTTCTGTCTTCCAAAGTATTAGCTATCCCGCTCAATTTTGTGTCATCTGCAAATTTAATCAGCATTCCCTGCACCTCGTCCTCCAAATTATTAATAAAAATGTTGAAGAGCACTGGGCCCAGGACTGAGCCCTGCAGTACCCCACTTGTTACCTCTCCCCAGTTTGAGAAGATCCCACTGATAAGCACTCTTTGAGTCCATTTCTGTAGCCAACTGTGGATCCACTGGATCGTTGTTTCATCTAGCCCACTTTGAGCTATTTTGCACATCAGGATATCATGGGGCACTTTGTCGAAAGCTTTGCTGAAGTCGAGGTATATGATGTCTACAGCATTCCCACGGTCCACAAGGGAGGTTACTTGATCAAAAAATGAGATCAGATTTGTCTGGCAGTTTTTGTTCTTGACAAATCCATGTTGGCTTCGAGTCATCACTGCATTGTTGTCAAGGTGCTTACAGATGGATTGCTTTATAATCTGCACCAGAATTTTCCCAGGGATTGATGTCAAACTGACTGGTCTGTAGTTCCCAGGTTCCTCCCTTTTACCCTTTTTGAAGATAGGGACAACATTAGCCCTCCTCCAGTCCTCTGGCACTTCACGCGTCCTCCATGATTTCTCAAAAAGAATAGACAGCGGTTCTGAGAGTTCTTCTGCCAGTTCCTTTATTACTCTAGGATGCAGCTCATCTGGCCCTGGAGATTTGAACTCATTCAAAGTAATTAGGTGTTCCTTGACCATATGTCTATCGATCTCAAGCTGCAATCCCACCCCTTCAGCCTGTACTTCACCATTGCCAGGGGGTCATAGACCCTCTTCTGGGAGAAGACTGAGCCAAAGTAGGAATTGAGCACCTCTGCCTTTTCTTTGTCATCTGTTATCATTTTGCCATCCTTATTTAATAGCTGAACCACCATTTCTTTCCTCTGTCTTACTATGCATGTTTCTGAAGAAAGCCTTTTTGTTGCTTTTAGCATCCCTCGCTAACCTCAGCTCATTCTCAGCTTTAGCCTTCCTGACGCCATCCCTGCAATTCTGTGCTACCTGCCTGTACTCTTGCTTTGTTACTTGGCCTTCTTTCCACTTCCTGTATGTGTGCTATTTTGTTTTCAGGTCATCCCTAAGCTTTTTGTGAAGCCACATTGGCTTCTTCTGTTGTCTTCCACCTTTTCTTCTTGTTGGAATGGTTTGTAATTGTGCCTTGAGAATTCCCTTTTTTAAAAGCTCCCACCCATCTTGGACTCCTTTTCTCATTAGAGTCGCTTGCCATGGGACCTTACTGATCATTGTTCTGAGTTTATGAAAATCAGCTTTCCTAAAATCCAGGGTACGTGTTTGACTACACTCGGCTTTTGCTTCCCTTAGAACCAAGAACTCCAGTACAACATGGTCGCTTTCCCCCAGAGTTCCTGTAACTGCTACTTTATCCACTAAGTCATCTCTGTTGGTTAGGATCAAGTCAAGGATAGCCGATCCTCTAGTTCCTTCCTCTACTTTCTGTAGGAGGAAGTTATCCGCCACACAAGTCAGGAATTTCCTGGAGGGGCCATGTTTTGCAGAATTTGTCTCCCAACAAATATCGGTGAAATTGAAGTCCCCCATTACTACTACATCATGCTTCCTTGAAACATTGGCTATTTGCTTTTCAAAAGTTTCATCCTCGTCTTCTCCTTGATTGGGTGGCTGGTAGTAGACTCCAGTCACCAGGTTCCTTTTATTCTTTGCATGAAGAATAAAATCAAAAACATGAAGCACAGCTGGGAAATGCAGTATTTGTTGGTTCCAAATGGCACACTAAGTCAGCCTTGCAAATATCCCCCACCCCAAGTTACTAGCCTGCCCCCCAAAATTACTAGCCTTCTGGGGGCTGGCAGAGTTGGGAGAGCTGTGGTTTTATGTTAGGCACAGAAGAAAGACAGAGCACTCCATCCCTCTTCAGTCTGTGCTCTCACACACCCGCATGGGACCCCTGGTCGCTTATGGCGACCAGGCTAGTAATTAAATATAATGGTCCACTACATGAAATTAGAGGTTGCTGCTGGAAGGTGGGAAACCAGCCTCCTCCGGGAGTCTTTTTTGGCTGAGGAGCAGGATAAAAATATTTTAAAATAATTTTTAAAAGTTAAGAACTTCAGAATTTCCTTGCCTAAATCACAGCAGCATTCTGATCCCAGCAATGGCCAGTCAGTCAGCAGATGTCTCTGGAAGTTTGCAGTCAGGGCATGAAAACAGCATCCCCTGTTATGTGGTTTGTCTTCAGCCTTGTGGTTTCAAATTCTGGGGATATACAGGAGAGTCAACAGGGAGGCAGTTTTCTCCCTCCTTTGTAGCGCTAGAGTTCAGGGTCTCCCAGTGAAATTGATTGCCCAGAGGTTCAGGACAGACAACAGGCGAGAACTACATCACACAACACATAATCAGCGTATGGAATTTAATCCCCCCCTGTGTGTGATAGCCACTAGATTCCATGGCTTTTAAAAGGACGAGAACAGCATTCCCTGTGCTGGCTGGGGGATTGTGGGAGTTCTAGTCTGACACCAAGTTGGGAAAAGCCGGATTCGACTCCCCCGACTGCCCACAGCCTTCCGGGGTTGGGGCAGAGATCTTTCCCAGGGATCCTTCAACTGGAGCGGGCAAAAATTGAAGCCCTTTGCAGGCCTAAAGTATGCTCTACCACTGAGCAATGGCTCCTCTCCAGGAGAGCTAAATGGAGCTGCTGTGTTCACAGGCAGTGTACCTCAAAAGCGGGGGGACCAGGGATCCATGCTCTGCTGATGGGCTTCTCAGAAGTATGTGGTCGGTTGTCTTTGGAAACAAGACTCCGGCCTGGATGAAGCCTTGGCCAGGTCCTGCAGGCCTGCCGCTCTGCTGTTGTTAATTACGCCTTGTGTGATGCGGCACACACACACCTTTGCAGTGAAGCACAGAATTGCGCTCCTCTCAGAACTTGTTTCTGGCTGCTGTTCATCTGGATGCAAAACAAGGGCAATCCCTACCTTTCTCCGGGGCGATGGATCTTCCTGTTCCAGCCCTTTGATCCAAGGGGTTTTCATGCAGGCAGCCATGTTCAAACTGGTCCAGGCTCCCAAGGCCAAAATATTGCAGCATGGGGCTGCTCTTAGTTTTCTTCTCCTCCTGATTTTTGTCTTAAACTTTGAAAGACTTGGGGAGGGACTTAATGGACAACGACTGTTTCTGAGGAGCAACCTTTCTGGAAAAAAATAAGCGCGCTCATGCTGTCTTCTGGATGACCAGTTGGAAATTGGAATTGGGCTGCTCCTAGCCTAGTCAACCAGCTTTTCTGTGCCAGAGGCTGGGAAAATACTTCAAAATTTCTGGATCACATTTCCAAACGTTGAGATCTTCAGTCTTGAGCAACGTTGAGAAAGTGTTTCAGACTCTTCAGTGCCAGCGTTTAACATTTCAGGGATCTGGCATTCTGGCAGTGTGTCCGTGGTTCAGATTTGTTCAGATTTGTTTGCATAGTTAGGAGAATTAAATGCTGCATGACGCACCGGAATGGGGGTGGGGTTGATTTTCATATCCTGCTTGTGCACTTCCTGGTGGCATCCAACTGGCCACTATCAGGAACAGAATGCTTCTCTAGATGGATGTTGACCTGATCCATCAAGCCATCCTTCTGAGAGCCAGAAATTGTCTCATATGTAATCATGAGGGCTAGAAACCTGTTTATGCTAGGATATGAGTTTGGACTTTTTATCATTCCCCTGAAGTTACCTGGTTCTGTGACAGAGGCCATATTTTATATATATACATATATACATCTTCATTCCTAAAATCCCTCCTGGCTAAGAATGCCATGGGAGGATTTTTACCATGGCTTAGTTCGGTGCAGCCATTTTGTTCCCCCCTCCTCCATATTTTTGCAATTTAGCCATCTTGGGGTTTTTTAGCCCCATCCCTTTTTCTTCAGGAAAGCTCTCCCACAGTTCTGTGTTGCTTCTTCGAGTGGGCTGGAGAAGGCTTGTTCCTTGGGGTGAAAGGCATGCGGAGAGTTCCAGGACCAGCAGTTTAATTAAAAGTGATGTTTCTCAGGCCTCCTGCTGGCAGCAGCTGTTTTGGCTGAGATTCTGTTTAGGATCAATCTCAGGAACCCACAACTGGTGCCACTTGGCGCTTAGCCAGGAATTTCTAATGGGAAGGCGACAAGTTGCAGGAATTCCTAATAACACCACAGAGTACATGAAATTCACACAAGCTTCAGCCTCTCCTCATCCTTGCTCCATCCATTCTCTTTTCCCCAGTCTCCCCTTCCTCCCGTTCCTCTGGACCACCCCTTTGTGCAATCCTTCTTATGTATGCCTCTCTCTTCTTCCTACAGCCTGATGTGTCTTCAGGTCCTAGTCAACCTTGTTTCTAGCCCCCCACTGAGATTTCGTCACCAGCTCATCTAGCACAGGGGTGGGGAACATTTGGCCCTCCAGATGTTGTTAGGCTGCAACTCCCATCAGCCCTAGCCAGCATAGTCAGCGAGGAGGGATAATAGGTCTTGCAGTCCAACAACGTCTGTAGAGCCACGTGTTACTGGTGTAGCGCAATGACTTTCAAATGGTGGATTGCTATCAGGTAGGTCACTCTTTTGCAGCAGGAATTGCAGGGGCAGGGCCCCCGATCCAGATTGCACGCACAGCAAAGGGGAGGGTTAAAGCTACTCCCTCCTGCCCCCATGCTATGGTCAGTGATTCTTCTCAAAACTAGAAATGGGGGGAAAGACATTGTTGTTGTTCAGTCGTGTCCGACTCTTCGTGACCCCATGGACCACAGCACGCCAGGCCTTCCTGTCCTCCACTCTCCCCCGGAGTGTGCTCAAGTCCATATTCATTGCATCGGTGGTGCTATCTAGCCAGCTCATCCTCTGCCGTCCCCTTCTCCTTTTGCCTTCGATCTTTCTGCTAGCTATGTCTTTAAAGTGATGTCTGGTTTGGCCCTTAGAGAAGTGTTCAGAAACTTTAGCTGGCCCAGAATGCTGCAGGCAGACTATTGACCGGGGCTGATCATAGGGAGTATGCAACTCTTTTGTATCTAGCTACCCGTCACAATTCAAAGTGCTGAATATGACCTAGAAAGCTCTACATGATTTTGGACCAAGCTGTTTTGAAAGGTCACATTCTCCCATATGAGCTTGCCTGGATTTTTAGATTCTTGGGAGAGGCCCTTTTCTCTGTCCTGACACCATCCGAGGCACATGTGATGGGAATACGAGGGCCTTCTCAGTGACGGCACCCAAACTTTCGAACTCTCTGCCAGGGGAGGCCAGGCTAACTCCATCTTCATTGTCCTTTTGCCAGTGGCAAAGACATTTCTATTTAGACAGGCTGTTGGTGTTTAAGCTGACTTATTTGCTGGAGCAGATTTTACCTGGTGGGTGCTGTTTATTTATTTTCTGTGGATGTGTTTTCAATTGATTTGCTTTTACATTTCAATTAAAATTTTGTATTTTATTGTTATTAGTCACCATAAGCACTATTTATGGTGGAAAGACTGGATATAAACTTAATAAATAACAAGAAGTAACGAAATAATTGTGAGGAAGGCTGGTCTAATGAAATGGGTTGGATTGTCTGTTTCGTTGTATGTACTATGTCTTCCATATTTCTTCCATACATGGCTGGCTAGGGGATGCTGGGAGTTGTAGTCCAACGCATCTGGAGTGCTACAGGTTGGGGAAGACTTCATTAGACAGTACAGCACATGGGGCAGTCTGTCGTCTGTCGCCCCCCTCCATTTGACTGCTGCAGAAATGTACTGTGCAGAGTCTGGAAACACATGTAACTTTGATTGCCCAGCGTGCCCTGCCAACGTTTAGGACAAGGTTTTCCCCAAGGATCTATGGTAGATCATGGCAGAGGTGCCTCTGCAGCCCTTTTCGCTTCAGTAGCTTTCAACGTGTTTGAAATCTGGATCAAGTTGGTTTAGAGTTTGATCTCCTTGTGATCCTTAGTTAAATCCTCCTTAACACTCACTTCTTCTGTGATGGGTGCAGAGAGCTGCCAGATGAATAATAGCTTGGCAGGTGGTGAGCTGGCGTCATTGCTGGCACGTGTGTGTGCTTGCGCTCGCATGCGCAATCAGATAATTGCATACATACCCTGCTTTTGGCAATGAAGCCTCCGGACGCCAGTTGGTTTTGCTGGTGTGATGTTGGAATGTTTGTGTGTGTTCTATAACTGCTCAAACTATCATCGCAATGTTCGCAGTCTAACTTCTGTGGGAAAGGGGTGCTTGTTGGTTTGGGTGGTGTTGCAACCTCACACAGGGCTTCCCAAAAGAGAAGCTTTGTGGGGCAGGCTACGCACCGGAGGGCTGACTGGGATGTGATTTCTTCATTGAGAACTGGGGCAGGTGAAGAGGTGAACAACCCAACAAGCCCTCCCTTCAAAAGGGAGGAGAGTCTGACTGAGCCATCCAGCTACCTGCTGCATGGAGGAGTGGGCATTTTCTGTCTCTGGGGAAGCTTTCAATGTCTTCAAAGTCTTTTCCCAGGCTCACCTGTCCAGCGGTCTGAGCAACACTTCTGCAGCTTGAAAATTCAGCCCAGATATAGGTGGGCTGCAGATTATTGATAATCCCCCCCCCCCCGCCCGCCGAGTGGCAAATACTCAGTGGCCATCAATAGACCCATGCGTACAGGCCTGGTTTTGGCAATCCTGGAAAAAGATCTTGGAGTTGTGGTAGATCTCTAAGAAAACAGCCAGTCATCGTGCATTAGCAGTAAAAAAGGCAAATTCCACAATAAGGTTGGCAAGTAGAGCAGCCATAGAATCATAGAATGGTAGGGTCTGAAGGGGCCTATAAGACCATCTAGTCCAACCCTCTGCTCAGTGCAGGAGTCTTAAGTCAAAGCATCCCTGACAAATGGCTGTCCAGCTTCATCTTGACTGCCTTCAGTGTGGGAGAGCCCACCACCTCCCTAGGTAATTGGTTCCATTGTCAGTATCCAAATATTAGGCCAGTATCCTAATAACCCCCGATTCAAGTCAGTGGTGCGAACTTCTCTTGGAGAACTGCGTACGCTTCCGGTCACCCCCATCTCAAAAAGGATATTGTGGAGCTGGGAAAGAAAAGGGCAACCAAAATAACCACAGAGCATGGAGCATCTTTTCTAAAAAAAAAGAAAGGCAAAAGAGTTTGGTTTGGGGTTTTGGTTTGTTTTGAAGTTTAGAAAAAAGACTAGGGTGGGGAGAACGCAATAGAGGTTGATACGATTATGCATGGTGAGGCTGAAAGTGGATAGAGATGCATTTCTCTTCATACCAAGACAGCCTTCCCCTCCAGATGTTTTGGACTACAACGCCCAGGATTCCTGACAATTGGCCATGCTGGCTGGGGCTAATAGGAGTTGAAAGTCCAACGCCCCTGGAGTGTACTTGGTTGGGGAAGGCTATACCAAGAACTCCGGGTCGCCCAATAGATTTAGAGCAGGTTAAAGAAATTACAACCTTGCACAATGCATAATTAGGTTAAGAAATTGGTCACCCTAAGAGGAGTCAGTAGCCACTGGTTTTCGACAAGGGGATTAGTGGAACCAGGATGCCGGTTTAGGAGACCATTCGTTCTAATCCCACAGGGCTCCTGCTAGGTTCCTAAGGCGTGGCGTGAGTGTTCTGTAAAAGTAATCTACCCTTGCTGTTGTTTGCCACTGTTGTTATCTTGAAAACAAAAGCCAGGTGCAGCACAGGTGTCCGTTGTGAGAAAAGAGCCCTCTGATGTTTATCTAACAGTTTGAGAAGTTTGCACAGGATATGTCTTTCAAAGCAACCTCAGCTGGGCGGCTGCATCCTGGCCTCTGCAGTCCCTTGTAATGAGATTTAGGGTTATAAATAGACCTCAAATGAGCAGCTTCCCTCAGCTCCTCTCCATCCCAAGAGAATACCAGAACTTGCTTCTCATCAGATTTGCTCCCTCCACCCCCCGGAGAGAGATAGTTTATCACATCGTGGGATAAAGGATGGAACGAATATCTGTGGTTTATCGTTTCCCAAAGCAAAAGCTGCATATTGTTGCACTGTGATGCTGGTCGCACTGAACGGAAAACGAGATGAAATAGTCCAATCGTTTGGGCAACATTTTGGAGCCGAGTGCAATAGGCAACCCGCTCAATACTTGAAAAGCGGAAAGTGTGTTTATGCCAGGATGTGAAGCAGCCATAAGGAAACCCCTTCCCCTGTGAGCGTGTTGTGGCTCTCATCGGCAAGACAGAAATATTCAGGGATGAGGCCATTGTCCTTGTTTTGTATTTTGTCACGCGCATACATGAATTTCTGATGACCCAAGACATGAGAATCTGAAGAGTTGCTACTCCACCTTGCATACAGTAATATGGCACTGATTATTGTAGAAGCTAACTGGTTGTCTTTACAGTAATCTCTTAAAATGCAAGGAGGGGGGGGGGGACACAACTAGTAGTAATTGCTTGGATCTTTTTATAGTGCTGTTCCTTTACTGCTACTGCTGTAAATCTCTCTCAGGGTCCCACAGCAGTTATAACTACTGCTAATAATTACTGTAAAGATGGGCTCTGGATGTGCTCCTGCTGGGAACGAAGAAGTCTCGAGACAGATGGTGGAGCAAGCATTCATGTTCTTTCTCTCTCGTATTATATACACGCACCTTGTGAACAATTTTTTTGCACCTAGAAATGCGGAATTGTGCACCCTGCATATATTACCTGGAGGAGAAGGCTAGCAATGGCTACTAGTCCTGATGGCTCTGTGCTGCTTCCACAACCAGAGGCAGTATGCCTACATACACCAGTTGCTGGGGAATATGGACGGGAGGGTGCTGTTGCGCTCATGCCCTGCTTGTGGGTTTCCTGCCGACACCTGGTTGGCCACTGTGGGAAGAGAATGCTTGACTTCTCTTAGCCCCATGATATCCTGATGAGCAAACTAGCTCGAAGTGGGCTAGATGAAACAACGATCCGGTGGATCCACAGTTGGCTACAGAATCGGACTCAAAGAGTGCTTATCAATGGGACCTTCTCCAACTGGGGAGAGGTAACGAGTGGGGTACCGCAGGGCTCAGTCCTGGGCCCAGTGCTCTTCAACATTTGTATTAATGACTTGGAGGAGGAGGTGCAGGGAATGCTGATCAAATTTGCAGATGACACAAAATTGGGACAGATAGCTAATACTTTGGAAGACAGAAACAAAATTCAAAGTGATCTGGATAGACTGGAGCGCTGGGCAGAAAACAACAGAATGACATTTAATAGGGATAAATGCCAAGTTCTGCACCTAGGAAAAAGAAACCAAATGCACAGCTACAAGATGGGGGGTACTTGACTCAACAACACTATAAGTGAGAAGGATCTTGGAATTGTGATAGATCACAAGCTGAATAAGAGCCAACAATGTGATGTTGCTGCAAACAAGGCCAATGCTACTTTGGGCTCCATTAATAGATGCATAGTTCCAAATCCCGAGAAGCATTGGTTCCCCTCTATTCAGCACTGGTTAGGCCTCATCTGGAGTACTGTGTCCAGTTCTGGGCACCACACTTTAAGAAGGATGCAGACAAACTGGAGAGGGTTCAGAGGAGGGCAACAAAGACGATCAGGGGACTGGAAACAAAGCCCTATGAAGAGAGACTCAAAGAACTAGGCATGTTTAGCCTTGAGAAGAGAAGACTGAGGGGAGATAGGATAGCACTCTTCAAGTATTTGAAAGGTTGTCACAGAGAAGAAGGCCAGGATCTCTTCTTGATCATCCCAGAGTGCAGGACACGGAATCATGGGCTCAAGTGACAGGAAGCCAGATCCCGGCTGAACATCAGGAAAAACTTCCTGACTGTAAGAGCAATACGACAATGGAACCGATTACCTGGGGAGGTGGTGGGCTCTCCCACACTGGAGGCCTTCAAGACGAGGCTGGACAGCCATTTGTCAGGGATGCTCTGACTTGGATTCCTGCATTGAGCAGGGGGTTGGACTCGATGGCCTTGTAGGCCCCTTCCAACCCTACTATTCTATGATTCTATGATTCTATGACTAGATGGACCCTTGGTCTGATCCAGCAGGGCTCTTCTTATGTTCTGATTACCCAAATTGTCACATCTGTGTCAACTAGCTTTAAGGTGTAAGATTCTGCTTCTCTTTATCTGTAGGGGCGGGCAAATGGCTCCGCGCAACACTAAAGCCCCACCTCTCTCCCACTGCCTCCGCTGGAAATCCTCCCTGACCTGATTTCTAAGATTCTACCAGGCACACTGTCTGTAGATTTTCAAAACTCTTTTTTTTTTTTTACACTAAGGGCTAGAAACTTGCTTCTTTAAAAAAAAGAAAGCGGGGAAGAGCATGAACTGAGATTCCTGCAATGCTGAATTGTTTGCCCTAATTCCCAGTTCTAAACTTACATTGTGGCATCATGTAATTCACACTGTCCTGTTTGGAATAATGGGCAAAATGTGGCCTTTGTATAAGAGGCATGAAAACCTGGGCTGTGTTATATGTGTTGTGTGTGGTGTGTGTGTGTTTGTGTGTGTTTTAAAATAGATACACGGACTTGTCTATATCCATAGCAATGAATACATACAAAATGCATATATATGACAGTACAACTTCCTCGCAATTATACACAGCTTTGACAAAAGCAGACCAGATATCCAAATAAGCATCCATTTGAAGGTGGTGTCTATATGCCACCTGTTCAAATGTTGAAAGTTTTGTAAGGTCCTCAGTCCATTGCATTAAAGGAAGTGAGGCTTATGCTTGCAATTTTGTAACATCAGGATTTTAGCTGTCAAAAGAGCGCAGAGAATCCATTTACGCTGACAGTTCATTAATTTCCAAAAGGCAGGTAAATAATTTAAAAGAGCGTGGATGGGGCTGTGTTATATGTAACACACATGTAATTAATGACTTGGAGGAGGAGGTGCAGGGAATGCTGATCAGATTTGCAGATGACACAAAATTGGGTGGGATAGCTAATACTTTGGAAGACAAAAACAAAATTCAAAGGGATCTTGATAGACTGGAGCACTGGGCTGAAAACAACAGAATGACATTTAATAGGGATAAATGCCAAGTTCTGCACCTAGGAAAAAGAAACCAAATGAACAGTTACAAGATGGGGGATACATGGCTCAACAACACTACAAGAAGGATCTTGGAATTGTTGTCAATCACAAGCTGAATATGAGCCAACAATGTGATGGTGCTGCAAAAAAGGCAAATGCTCTTTTTGGCTGCATTAATAGAAGCATAGCTTCCAAATCGCGGGAAGTCCTAGTTCCCCTCTACTCAGCGCTGGTTAGGCCTCATCTGGAGTACTGTGTCCAGTTCTGGGCACCACATTTTAAGAAGGATGCAGACCAAGTGGAGAGGGTTCAGAGGAGGGCAACAGAGATGATCAGGGGACTGGAAACAAAGCCCTATGAAGAGAGACTAAAAGAACTGGGCATGTTTAGCCTTGAGAAGGGAAGACTGAGGGGAGATAGGTTAGTGCTCTTCAAATACTTGAAAGGCTGTCACAGGGAGGAAGGCCAGGATCTCTTCTCCATTGTCCCAGAGTGCAGGACACGGAATAATGGGCTCAAGTTCCAGGAAGCCAGATTCCAGCTGAACATCAGGAAAAACTTCCTGACTGTTAGGGCAATACGACAATGGAACCAATGACCTAGGGAGGTGGTGGGCTCTCCCACACTGGAGGCATTCAAGACGAGGCTGGACAGCCATCTGTCAGGGATGGTCTGACTTGGATTCCTGCACTGAGCAGGGGGTTGGACTCGATGGCCTTTTAGGCCCCTTCCAACCCTTCTATTCTATTCTGTTCTATTCTATTCTATTCTCTCCTATTCAACCTGTCCCTGTGACCTACACTGGTACGTCCACCCTGAGCCATGCTACTGCAGGCTGATCAGATGGACAAAGTTTGCGCTTAACAGCTGATAGACTTACAGAAACACAACAAGGAAGTTTCTCAAGGTTATGAACTGCGAAAGGGACTCCTTTGTGCTTTCCCCTGCCAGTGCCCCTGAAAGCTTGTCTGCATGTTGTAGAAATCCACTGAAATGCAGAGTTGCCCTGGGCAGAAAGCCTGTAGCAGCACCTGGCGTAGAACTTTTTTTTCATGGTCTCCTTTCTTGGTGCTGTTTGTTGTAGCCAAAATGGGAGAGGGGGGATGAGTGGCCAGTAGAGATTCTCCCCCCCTTCCTTCAGCTTCCCTGTTTCAGTTCACTTATGCGCTTATGTTCTATTTTGAGTCTCTGGCCACGCGGTGCTAAGCAGCCTATGACCCTGCCAAAGGTAAGCATTGCAAAACAAGAGCTGTCAGGCAGATCACACCAGCAGCTTAGCTGACAGCCTCTTTGAGGGGAACGAAACGCGGGAGCCACCGAAAAGCTGGCTGCGAGAGGTATTTTGCCAACCTGGGGGTCCTTTCCTTCAAGCAGAAGGTAAGTCTGTGCACAGGAAATGGCCCTGTGGGCTGATGAGGCACCTCTTTCCTTGAAGTTGCAGGGTCTTTAGTCCTTTCCTGGAATTGTACAGGGATGATAGATTCCTTTTTTAAGCTACTTTCAAAATTATTATGCTTCTATCCCCATCACCCCCCACTTTTTTGTTGAACCAAGTCAGCTATGGCAGGGTAGAACTCTCCTTAAACTATGGGGCTGTGGAGTTTTCATTAACTCCTTTAAGAACGGCTTCCAAACTTGGAAGGACAGCTCATTCCTGCCTACTAGTAGGTATTGACAGACACAGAGGGAAGGATATCTTGTGGGTCCCTTGTTTCAGAGCAAGAGGGTAGCATCGGTGATGCTTTGGCCCCAGGCCAGGCCTTCAGTTGGGGAGGAACCGTAGTTCCAGTGTTAGAGCAGCTGGTTTGCATGCAGAAGGTCCTAGATCCAAACCCCAACATCTCCAGGTAGGGCGGGAAAAGGCTCCTGCCTGAAACCCTGGAGATGCACAGTCAGTCAGTGAAAACAGTACGGAGTTAGATGGACCGATGGCCTGGTTCATATAGAGGAGCTTCATCTGACACTTGAAGATTTGGCTTGGATTAAAATGTATCTGCATCATCTCTTGGGCTGTCTTTTTTCACTAACCTCAAAGTTTTATTTCTGAAAGACTTTGAGATCTGCGTTTCTTCTGTGCTGCTGCCCAATATGTCCTGACATTGCCTGGGATGCTTGGACCATCTCTTGCCCGCCTCTCTGCCCACTTTCCCCATCACCTGCTCTCGGCAACCCAGGGGAGCGCACTATGCTGGCAGTGACCTGGTCAGTTTCCGATTCGGCAGGTTTCTGGTCAGCGGATGCCCCTCTCGGCACAGCAGCTGCTGGGTTGAAAATAAGAGGAAACAGTTGGTGCTGACGGCCGCCTGGCACTCCCAGCCCTTCCATGGGAGGGACTTCCAAAGCTGATGTTCGCCTCTAGCTTATTCTTAGTGCACTGCGAGCGTCAGTGCTCTGAGCTGGCTGCTTGAACAGGAGTGCGCGCAATCACACGGGTGTGTGCTCGCTGGTTCTTCCATTCCGCACGAACAGCCTTTCGGCAGTCCACAGGAGCCCATCTCCTGTCTTTACGAAGGAGAGGCAGGGACCAGGAGGAAAAATGCCTCTGAGAAAGTGGGAGAAGCACCTTCGCGCAAAGCGAAGGTGACGTCGGAAGGTTTAGAGTTGTCTCCTGGGAGACTGAACTGCTGGGCGTCCATGTCTTGAGGCAGGGGGGAAGCCCATCCAACTCGTTTCTTGAGCCGTTCGGCTGATTTGGAGATCGAGCGTGTCTTTGCTTGTTGCCCTGGTGTGTTAACGTACCCTGCATTGGGAAATTCTGAACGGAAGAAGGTAAGGTGTGGATTGTCTGGGGGATTTTTCCACTTGTATTTGGCCTGTTTGTCTCATGCGGCATCCTGTAGCTTCCACAGTATGGGGCGGTCCATCTAGGAAGTCGCTAAACTCATATGTGCTTTGCAAAGTGAGCATGTTGTACCCAGAATAGCCGGACCCTTTTCAGGGGCTTTTCTCAGCTCTAGCTTTTCCTCCTTCACTCCTTGTTCTCTTGTGGTATGAATCTGTTAGAAGGCACTGAAGATTTCCTGCTTGTTTCCGAAATCAGCCGGGCTGCCTTACCAGTACTGCAGCACCCATGATGTGTTCGGTGCTGAATCCTGAACCAAACATAAAAGTAAGACAAAAGCCCATAAACATACTTAGTACAACTTTATTCTGATTGCACTATTCCACAGGGAGTACAATATGTAACTTGGCATCTGTCAGCAAGGACTTGGCTGGAGATAATAGATGGTAGGAAAGCCTGGCTCAGGGTCGATTTCGGAAGCCGAGGGGGAAGGGACAGGAAATTCTATAGTACGCACCCATCCCTGACAGCTGGAAGCCTCAGATATAGGGCACGTCCTTCGTTGTTGTTTTCTGATCTTCCTATGGATGTTGTGTGTTTGCTTTTCCATGCTTTTCTCTACAAGCCAAAGTAAAAGCAACTTTCTAGCCCATCCAGTGGTGGAGTGAATATTTCAGGTTCTGCTGAATGTGTTTCTCTATGCTCGTCTCTTTCCCAACAAAGCGAGCGTGACTGTAGCTGCCCCTGGGATTTGTGCTGTCTGCTTTCTATTATTCCCTCTCTTGCTTGGAGTAGGTGGAGAGATGTGGAAATCCTGTCATTGAATCGGGGCTCAGAGTTAAAGGGGCAGCCCTCTATTTTATAATCTGATTTTTTTTTTTTAAGAGATCATAGCTAGCTGTTGGCTTTGGCAGGGGTCTCAAGAGTGAAAGTTGAAAGTGGTGTTCTCTTGTGTTCCCATTGGGTGCCATTAATAGTGTTAAGGAGCTGCCTGTTCAAGCCCAGCATTACCTCTGCTTGTGCCAGATGGCAGAGCAGCTGGGGGAGGCTAATAACACCAGGCAAGCCCATGTGCTCAAAGGCTGCAGGCTAGCAACTTCCCTACCAAGTTGCATGGGAATCTGCCTTATACCGGGTCAAGACTTTTTGTCCTTCTAGTGCAGTATTTGTCTGGCAGCAACTTGCCACAAACTCAGATGAGGTCTTTCCCATCACATGCCACCTAATCCTTTTCAACTGGCAATGCTAGGGATGGCACTCTGCAGCCCTTCCCTACAGGCTCCGCACAATAAGCTCCTACGTGGTTACCGTGTGGCATCCGTCATTTCAATCTACTGTAAAGTATTAATAGGAAGCAACGGGGTGAGTGGGATTTGCTGTGTGCTGCCTCCAGTGGGGACAGGCTGCACGGTGGTGGATTCTTGGGGCACCAGTGTCCCTTGGTTAAGGGATGACCAAGTACGGTGGGTCTGGAGCCCCTTAGGGAGAGACTTTGGAAGAGAATCTATGTCCTGGTTCACATGTAATGATGAGGCATGGTTTAAACAACCAATTTTGCAGCGAGTGCGAAATGCAGCAGCTAGACTGCTGACCGGAACACCTCATAAAAACCATATAACACCAGTTTTGAAGGAATTGCACTGGCTGCCAATACGCTTCCGGTCAGAATTCAAGTTTTTGGTGATGACATTTAAAGCCCTAAGTGGCTTGGGACCTCGATATTTGAGGGAGCGCCTCTCCCTATATATGCCTGCCCAGAGACTGAGATCTGTTGGAGGGGCCCTCCTCTGCATCCCCCCCCAGTGTGAGATATACATTATGGTGGGACATGGGAGAGGGCCTTCTCTGCTGTGGCAACCTGGTTGTGGGATGCCCTCCCCTTGGAGGCCCGATTGGCGCAGACATTGGTCTCGTTCCGGTGCTAAGTAAGAACATGGCTTTTTACCAAAGCCTTTGAAGGCTAAATGCATTCCTTGTCACATTGTTTTAACTGTTTTATCATTTTAGATTTTAACTGGTATTAGCTTGTTTAATAGTTTAATATGTTTTTGGTGTTTGAATTATTTATTGTTTTATACTGTTTAAATTGATTTTATCTGTACGCCACCCTGAGATCTTAATGATATAGGGCAGGATACAAATGTTTTAAATAAATAAATGGGTTGTTGTGCACGAGCAGAAGAGAGCAGGTATGTTTCCTCCCATGCACCCATCACTTCCACTGTTAATCAACAACCTACGATTGGCTCATTCATAAGTTGTTAGCGCAACATCCGTAACCGGACACTTTGGGTTGTTCATGGATTAAACAACCCAAAGTTAACCCATGGTTTGTTCTTAGGTTAATTTTGGGTTGTTTAACCCACAGATAACCTAAAGTGTCTGGCTTTGGACATCATGCAAACAACCTTTAAAGAGGGTGGTCGTAGCTTGTTTATAGAAACTGGAAGCATTCCCCGTGCATTCTGTGGCCACACAAATCATACATTAAGTAACCCACAATTTGCCACCGCTATGTGTGAACAGGCTCTGTCAGTCCAGTAATCTTTGTCAGTAACGTGAAGGGAGGCCCTTTGGTATATGCCACCTTTCAAGCCCTGAGCCTGACTAGTTTGAGTTTGCGAAGTCATCCAGCGTGCTCAGCATAGTGTCGGGTTCTCCGCTCAATAAGGAAAGCTCTCAGCCTTCCTCAATGGCCATGCTGGCTGGGAATTATGGGAGTTGCAGTCCAACACTTGTGAAGGAT
The DNA here is from genome assembly GCF_057233095.1 of Heloderma suspectum. Lineage (NCBI taxonomy): Eukaryota > Metazoa > Chordata > Lepidosauria > Squamata > Helodermatidae > Heloderma > Heloderma suspectum. Next base: position 11,703,369 of record NC_139461.1, read on the forward strand.
CCCAGATTGGGAAGACTGCCATAGGTGCCCCAGCTCCTTCTGTCCATGACCCTCACAGTGAGACCAGAGAAACCTCAGTCCTACTGCTGTCTGTCTTTTGCAGGGCAACCTGTTGATACAGGTCGTCACATACCTGCGCAGGTGCCATAGGCAGCTGCCATCCAGAAGTGGGTGTCTTCAGGTGGTCCAGCTCGTTATTGCTGAGCTTTGACCCAAGGTGTGACAGATGAGCACTTTATCGCCTATGCTGGCTTCCCCACCCATGTCTCCTCCGCGAAAACACTCAACCTCTCAGCCGCTCCTCCATCGTTTACCGGAGGGAAACAAGATGGCTGTGAATAGAGTTGGTCTTGGTGTGCACCGGGCCAGGGTTTTCCTCGCCTTTGAGTCTGTGTCAAGGGCAAGTTCTTGCATGTGGGTTCGTGCACCAGAGGCAAAGCTCTTGAATCATCCGAGGCCACCAAACCAATACTGTGCTTCCATAGCGTAGCAGAGTTTTGAGTGATGTACACATAGGTGTGAGTCACCCCTAAACTGGAAGAGTTTCTTGCCGGTTTGAGGTTCAAGTTGTAATTGGGGAGCTCGGCTCCGTGTCACAAAGGGGGAGAGCAAGAAGGGGCAAATCCAGATATCCGCAGACAATGATGGGGTACATTTTCTCCAGCTGCTGATCTGGGAAAGCACAGTAGAAAAGCTTTTCCGGGGAGCATCACACATCCCTTCCCAAGTCGTGTGAAGCCCAAAGAGGCAAAAAGGTAATCTTGCATCTGGGTAAGCAAGAAAACCGTGATAAGTTGCATGTGGGTACACTCTGCTCCTACTTGGATGGCCGATTCCAGAAAGTGGTACTGGGGGATTATTGCTCTGCCCCTTGGCAGTTATGCCATGGGTGCCGCAGGGCTCTCTTGTATCCCCCATGCTGGTCAACATCTACATGAAACTTGGGGGGGGGGGTATCTGGAATTGTTGGCTGAGCAGTGTCACCAATATGCAGATGACACCCAGCTCTACCATCTTCTTCATCAAATCCAGGTGAAGCAGTAGCTGTTGTGAATCAGTGCCTGGGCATGGTAATGGGCTGGATGAGGGCCAATATACTGAAACTCAGTCCAGGCAAGATGGAAGTACTGTTAGTGGGTGGTTCATCTGCCCGGCTAGGTGATATTCAACCTGTTCTGGAGGGGGTTGCACTCCCCCTAAAGGATCAGGTTCGTAGTTTGGGGGTGCTCTTGGACCCAGAACTGTCATTTGAGGCACAGGTGAACTTAGTGGCACGGAGCACTTTTTATCAGCTTAGGCTGGTATACCAACTACGCCCTTATCTGGACAGAGATAGCCTAGCTACAGTTATCCATGCTGTCATAACCTCTCGTCTGGATTACTGCAATGCGTTATACGTGGGGCTGCCTTTGAAAACGGTCCGGAAACTTCAGCTAGTCCAAAATAGGGCAGCAAGATTGTTAACAGGGACTGGCCAGTGAGGTCACATTACGCCAGTACTTTTCCAGCTGCACTGGCTGCCAGTCCATTTCCAGGCCCGATTCAAAGTGCTGGTATTAACATTCAAAGCCCTTAATGGCTTGGGGCCAGGTTATCTGAAGGGTCGGCTCCTCCCATATGTGCCTGCCCAGACCCTAAGATCATCCTCAGCAGCCCTTCTCCAGGAGCCCCCACCAAAGGAAGTGAAGTGGGTGGCTACCAGGAGGGGGGCCTTTTCTGCTGTAGCTCCCTGGCTGTGGAATGAGCTCCCTAGAGAGGCTCACCTGGTGCCTACGTTATACTCCTTCCAGTGCCAGGTGAAGACCTCTTTATTCTCCCAGTATTTTAGCATTTAGCTTCCTAGCCTTTCAGCTCGGGTGTTTTAAATCTGTATTTTACATCTCTGCATTGCTGCTAGGTTTTATTCTGGTTGTACTGTTATTTTGTGGTTTTAAGCTTTCATAGTTTATATTGTTTTATGCTGCGCTTCGTGGTTTTAGTTTTTATGAACCTCCCAGAGAGCTTCAGCTGTTGGGTGGTATAGAAATGAAATGAAATGAAATGAAATGAAATGAAATGAAAGAAAGAAAGAAAGAAAGAAAGAAAGAAAGAAAGAAAGAAAGTGTGGCTAACAAAAATGTAATGCAAGCCAGCGTGGAAGGGCCCAGAAAGAGATTTCCATCCGAGTCTTTTTTCTCAGAAGTCATTTCCACTGAGTTCCGTGGGGCCTGCTTCCAGGGAAGTGTGTAACAGGTTATAGCTTTAGCCTTGCTCCTGATTTACAGCTGAACTTGCATAAGCGGTGCCTTTGGCACAAGTTAGGATTGGATTTCCTGAACTGGAAATCTGGGTATGATGACTGAGAGTAATTCTGTGGACGAGAAGTGCTAGTGTTTCATCATTTGATGCCCTTGAATCCTTGGCCCAGCCTTCTTTCTTGGCTGAGATGTCTGTATCCCTGGCTCCTCCTGTTTAAAAAAAAAACAAGTAGCAGGTGATGGGAAAACCCCTTCTGTGCCTGACACCTGGAGAACCGCTGCCTGTCAAAGTAGATAATACTGGGCTAGATGGATGAATTAGTATGAGCGATGGAGGCTGGTGGCTCTGATGTCAATGGGGCAGTAAATCTGCTCTGGATTTCAGTCAGAATCTTTCAGGACTCAAGGACCTATCCAGGGTGCCTCCTTTAGAGTTCTGACAGATTCTGACAAACCTGGAGCAGAGTCACTGCCCCACTGACATCGGAGTCACCAGCTTCCACTGCGTCCAACCTGGTATAAAGCAGCTCCTGATATTCCCGTGAAGCCTGAAGTCCTCCAGGTTGCATTCACACTACCAAACAATGGGACTGGGGAAATCCCTCTTGAGGGGACCCGTAGGCTCATGAAAATGTCATGTTACCTCCATTCCTTTCTCCATTCCCTGAGCTTCTTAAGTTCTTGGATCATCTGCCAGTCCTTGCAGAGGTTGTGCTTTTGGTGATGTGTGTGTCTCTCAGGATCATGCTCAGCCTGGGCTTGGAGGAGTTTCCCCTCCCTGGTCATATTATGACCTCATGTGTCCTCTACTGTGACAGTAGAATAGTCTGGTGGGTGAGTTCAAACTAGTGATGTCAACCCTTTGGGTCCCACCTCCTGGCAAAGAGAGAGAGAGAGGTGGTCCACCCTGCAATGTTCCATGCTGGATATCAAGGTGGCTGAGTGTCTCTGCAGTTCTTGTATTGCATATGCATTTTATACTGAAAGTCAGTTCTGTAGCTGTCAGAACCGTCAGAGCAAACCTGGGTCCCTAGATGCATGGAACTGCTTAATGGTGACTCTGTGCTAATATTTCTGACCGTGAATATGGTACTTGATCTACATTCTTCCATTGACCAAAAATTATCTCCTCACCCCCACACCCGTGTTTTGCTCTTCCAGATTGTCTCGTATGCTGATCTGCTGTGGATTTATGGAGGGGCCCGGGCGCACCTTTGAGCACTGCCACGCGCAACATCCTGCCCGTTGAAGAAAGGACGCCGTTTCCCCACCCAAACCTGGTGCTGAGCCCCTGGGCTTAACCATTCAGATCTCCTGTGCATGGCTCTGGCAGCCAGAGGAAGCCTTTTGCTGGCTGCTGTCCCGGCCTGAGTTGTACCGGGCTCCCCTCACTACCCCGAAATATTTTACATATCCAGATGGGGTAACGTGACGGCGCAAGAGGAAAGCCGGCGGGTTAACTGAATGCAGAGGCCTTTCTAAAGAGGAGAGAGCTAAGAAGGGAAGCCGAACGGCACTGAAGGACGAGCGCTCTAAATTGCACACGCAAAGGAAATTGACACTACGGAGGATTAAAAAAAAAAGTATTACTCAGCAATCAAGCACAGGGTTCCTTTTTCTAATTGGATGATTTAGAGAATCCAGCATACACTTTCCCGAAAGCTGGGAATATTTGCACAACATTTGTGTTGATTAGAGGAAAAAAGATAGTCTTTTGCCAAACTCTAGGGTCACTTTGTTTTCCTTTTGCCCTGCAGTTCTTTTTCCTTGTGGGGTTTCCCCCCCCCCTCTGCCCCCCCCCCCCTTAACCTTATTTTTTTCCGCCATGGCTCGCATGAACAGGCCTGCTCCTGTGGAGGTCTGCTACAAGAACATGAGGTTCCTCATAACCCACAATCCTACCAATGCCACACTGAACACCTTCATCGAGGTAAGTCAGTTGGCTGGGTTTAAAATATCAGATGTGAGTAATGTAAAGTTTATTTATGTTAAACTGAATAATCCCATTCTGTAAGGCAGCTTTCCCCAATCAGATGTGTTGGATGACATCTCCCAGAATCCCCCAGTCACCATAGCTGGCTGGGGGATTCTGGGAGTTATAGTCCAACACATTTGGAAGTCCCCAGGTTGGGAAAGGCTGCTACAAGTTTGCATTAAAATCAAGTAAAAAAAAAACTTGGGGCGCTTACAGATTCTGCCTTGAATTTTGAGGCAGCAAACAGACTGAAGGAGGGGCGCACGCACGCCAAAACACAAGAGCGCTGCAAGTTGGATGGTTGAGGAAACGTTTAATATGAGCCCGTCACATTCCAGGTTGTAAAAACCCTTTCTCAAGGGCGCTCCGTAAAAAGAACAAATAAAAAACAGCGAAATAGTCTGCATGCAGCGAAACCTAATTATACACAGCTTATATCCAAATAGAGCAGCACAGTCACACGTGGCACAGACATAGTCACAGACATGTTTGCCCTTCTGCCCCTTAGTCACGATAGCTAAATATTGAATCCAGGGCCCTCTGCATACAACGCATCTGCTCTACCACTGTGCTGTGGAACTCCCATGTTCAGTGACACTGCATATTAGTTGCTTGAGTGCAACCACTCAAGAGGGTTGTTGTGCTTGTGTAGTGGCTAAGAGTGTCGGATTAGGACTTGGGGAGACCTGGGTTCAAATCCCCACTTGGCCATAAAGCTCACTGGGTGACTTTGGGCCACTCCCTCCCCCTCTCAGCCTAAGGTACCACACAGGAGGATTAAATGGAGTGCGGTATCATGTACTCTGCCTTGGGTTCCTTGGAAGAAAAGGCGGGATATAAACGTAACAAATAAAATTCACCCTACTTTTGCTTCCCAGAGGTATCTGGTTGGCTGTTGGCTGAGGGGAAAGAGCGGCAGGACCAGATGGACCGTCGTTAGGATCGTACAGAGCTGCTCTTACGTTCTCTTCCCTAGTCCCTCCTACAATTCCCCACAAATCAAGAGGGTGGATCTGGGGGGTGAGGACGGGGGGCCGTGCCTGATCCATGATGGACACCACCCCCCGGGACTTGACCACCTTCAGCTAAAATGCTCTAGCTGATGAAACAGTCCAGCACTGCCCAGTCTGTGCACTGGAGATGATGGGAGGTGTAGTTCTACACATCAGAAAAGCACCAGGACGGAGAAGGTTGTTCCATGCCCCCAGCCACCCATCCTCTGATAATTACTGTACCTTTGTTCTGTGCTCTCTCCACCTTGGATACCTTTTTCAAGATAGAGAGTACACAGTGAGCAAAACCTGGAAGGGCCATTCCCTCCCCCCACCTGCCCCCCCAAATGCTCTGAAGCCATCCTGGCCTGAAACAGCATTGCTCAGCTTCTCTGCTGTGTTCTAGAGAGGGTATCTATGTGAGCGTTCTGGCTACAGCTGGGAGAAGGCTGCAGTGTTTTTTGATGATGGAGTGAGCATGCTCAGACAGGTCTGGGTGACGCTGGATTAGATCTCCTTCAAACCAGGCCAGGTGGCTGGTTTGTTCTTCCTCCAAATGGTATCTTATAAAAAAGGGAATCAAACAGTGTTACTTTCCTTAACGTACATTGACTTTTTGTTGCTGCTGCTGCTCCCCTTCTGTTCCCCTCTGCCTTTTTAGCCCATCTAGACCTTCTAATCATTTCCCTGCCCTCTTTAATACCTGGGCTCATGGCCAGCGTGCTGTTTTTAGCCTTACATTCCCTCTCTCACCCCACCCCACCCCTTGAATTGACTCTGTTGTCCACAGATGTTGTTCTGGTTACGTGGGCAACTAGATGAACTGTTGCATACCTACACGGATTAAAAATAAATGCCCTTGTTTACTCTTTGGAGGACCAGCAAAAGACACCCGGCCTTCTCTGGCTGGAGTAAATCTTCTGTTAAGTGGCAATAGGAAGGGAGAACCATATATCATCCTCTAGGTTTTCTCCCCGAATCTTCTGTGTTCATGCTCCTTTTAGTTCACCTCTGTAATTGCCTCTTAGAGTTTGTTTTACAAGTGACCAGGGGTTCACAGGCATACACAATCTTTGCCAGAGGATCAGAGTGGCATCTCTGGTCTTTTCTAGTTTATTGAACCCTCATTTCCAATTTGCAAGAATTCTAATCCTGCAGCAGTCAGACCTGTCTGAGCAAAGCCAGTCCGTTTCAGTGATCAAAAAGCTGCCCTGTCCTGACCTTCCGTTAACATACGCCTTTGTCTAAATGTCCACAGCCAAGAATGGATGAAGTACAAGATCCAGATTGAAGGGGAAAGGAGAGGAACAGGGCCAAGGCCTTCTTAGTTTTGACTTTGGCAGGAGTTATGGAGGATAAATACAGATGGATACACAGCCGCTAGAACAGGGATGGAGAACCTCAGGCCCTGGCACCAAATCCCCAGGCAGTGAGCCTGTGTACACCCGTTGCTGGGGAACATGGGCGGGAGGGTGCTGTTGCGCTCACGCCCTGCTTGTGGGTTCCTGGTCGACAGCTGGTTGGCCACTGTGTGAATGAATGCTGGACTAGATGGACCTTTGGTCTGATCCAGCAGGGCTCTTCTTATGTTCTTAATACGCCCTTCCACTTTTTCCCAGACAGCCTCTCTCCGTTCCCCCCACCCACCAGTTGTTTGGTGATTTCTTGCTTCTGTGCAGTTTTTCTCCAGGTCTGAAATCTTGAAATGCCTCCCCTAAGGCTCATTTACTGGTAGAAGGAGCTATTTTTTGTATAATGACCCCACCCGATTTTGCGTTTGGCCCCCGCCCACCACTGGAATGCCCCCCCCCCAAGCTCTGAAACTGGACCTGGCCCTTGGGCTGAAGGGTCCCCAGCACTGCTCCAGAAAAAGGCATGCCATTGCTGGAATGGGTGCAGAAAAGGGGCATTTAAGAACATAGGAAGCTGCCTTATACTGAGTCAGACCGTCGGTCCATTTAGGCCGGTGTCGTTGACACTGACTGGCAGCGGCTCTCCAGGGTTTCAGGCAGGAGTTCTCCCAGCCCTACCTGGAGATGCCAGGGATCGAACCTGAGATCTTCTGCATTTAAAGCAGGGTCTCTTCCACTGAGCCACAGCCCCTCCCCATCTTAAAATCTGTAGCATCGCTAGGGGTGGGGCGAGAGAGGCAGCTCCCTGTGCAGCCTGGGCGTCCAATGTAATAATGTTAAGGCTTTGTTTTTTGGGTTCCCATTTTGAATAATCAGCTCTACGGCTGTTGTGGTTAAGAGATTGCGCTACAACTTGAGAAATCCCTGTTCAAATCTTGCTTCTGCTATTTTACTTTGTTCAATTCATTTAGTCCCATTTCATTTATATTCCTCCTTACCCGCATGGCAGTCAAGCCCAGGGTACATGAGATTCCAGTCCATCACCAGACCCAAACCTGCTTCGCTTCAGCATGGTTGCTGCATTCCTTCCAGCGTGCCTCTGAGTACCAGTTGCTAGGGGAAATAAGCAGGCGGGTGCTGTTTTCTGGGCATCTGGGTGGCCACTGTGGGAACAGAATGCTGTAATAATAACCCAACACTCCCCAACCTCTGGGTGTGCTGGACTACAACTCCTATCATTCCCATCCAGCATGGCTATTGGCCATGTTGCCTGAGAATGGTGGGAGTTGCAGTCCAACACATCCAGGGGTACCAGGTTGGGGAAGGCTGAGATGAGCCTTTGGCCCGACCCAGCACGGCTGCCATTACATTCTTATGCATCATAGGCACTCGGACCATGCCCCAGGCCAGGGGTGTTGAACCTGAGGCTCCCAGGCCAAATCTGGCTCACCTGGGGTCCCAGTCCAACCCACTGGCATTCCCCAGAAGCCACGCACCCTTCCTCCAACCAACAAATGGTTTGTTGGTTTCCCAGCTTTTACACAGTTTCCCCCATTGTACAAGGTTGCAATGCCTCTCCGCAAGCATAGTCACTAACAGGAAGAGCTTTAAGCTGAAATATGCTCCTATTGGGGGTATTTTGACACTTCCCTTTTGCCTTCACTCCTGCCCACCGCTGGAATGTGGCCCCCAGAGAGCTTCCCCAAAACTGAATTTGGCCCTTGGGCTGAAAGCGGTTCAGCACCCTTGTTCTAGGATTACAAACTCACCAGGTGGCCTTAAGAGCCCTGCTGGATCAGACCAAGGGTCCATCTAGACCAGCATTCTGTTCACACAGTGGCCGGCCAGCTGCCCACAGGAAACCCACAAGACATGGGCAAGCCGCCTTCTCTGATGTAGCCCCTCTGCCCATCTAAAATATCAGGATAATACTGATTTACAATACAGATTTGAATTGGTATTTTTATATTTTTATGTATTGTCTTGTTAATAATGCTAACTTCCTTTGCATTTTGTTTGTACATTTGAGTTTTTGCATATGCATCCTCTTTGTAATTGGAAATGAGATGAAAAAAGCTCTAAATAAATAAAACGTCCTAGGGTGCAATCCTTTGCATGTTTAGACAGAAAAAATTCTGGCTGGGGCATGCTGGGAGTTGTAGGACTTTTTTCTGTTTAAACATGCACAGGATTGCACCTTAAGCGCCTTGCATGTCCAAGTATTCTTTATTATGTTTTTCACGTCAGTGAAAGCTGAGGCAGTCAGCTTGTCTGTGGCCCTCTGGCAAAGGTCTCTGTCTCATGCTGCCTGATCCTTTTTAACTGGAGATGGCAGGGGCTGAACCCAGGAGCATCTGCCTGCAAAGCATGAGCAAAGGGCTGGATGTGCCTGCTCTCGTCTGATCTCGGAAGCTAAGCAGGGTCAGCCCTGGTTAATACTTGGATGGGAGACCGCCTGGGAATCCGGCTTCCTGCATTGAGCAGGGGGTTGGTCTCAATGGTCTCGTAGGCCCCTTCCAACCCTAAGATTCTATGATTCATGTGCTCTTTGAAGTGGGTTCCTTCCCATAGTTCGGAGCAAGGGAAAATACTGCTGATTTAACATAGTCCCCTTAAATGGCTGCTGCTGTTCTTTTTGGGCAGAGGGCAGGTATATTAAAACCTTTTTGTTGTCCTCCCTTTCTCCTACACAGGATCTGAAGAAATATGGTGCAACAACAGTAGTGAGAGTATGCGAAGTAACCTATGACAAGACTCCGCTGGAAAAGGATGGCATTACTGTGATGGTAAGCGCTCCAGTCCCATGACACCCTGGCATTTCACGAAATCAGCCGGGCCTTAGCAAGCTGACCTGTCTGTTCTTTTAGGAGGCGTGGGGCCGGGGTTTGCTTGCATGAGCTCCGTGAAGCTGGGTACTCTGCTTGGCCCCCATGGGGCTTCTCCTAGCGGGGGCCCGTGCTCCAGTTGGCATGGGCTGATGCTGTCGGGGCTTGATGCCGTGGAGAAGAGGGTAGGAGTAAAAGGTGCTCTGGTCCCTCCCCATTCCAGTAAGATGCTCTACTGCCAGACTTGAGAAGTGTGTTGGAGGACGTAAACAGGTTATGTTGAAAACAGAGTTTTCAAAATCCACCATGCCAGTGGTTGAAAGCTTCCTACCACAGTACATGCAAGGCAAGAAACGTGGCACTTGATAAAGTTTGGCATGTCAGGTGCAGGATGTATCCATTTAAAGAAGAGCTGCGGTGTCGGATCGTGACAAGTCAGCTCCCCTGTGACACAATGTGAAAATAAAAAATCCAAATTGCTACCTCAGGCTGCGTTGGACTAGCAAAGGTTTTTAAAAAAAAAAAACCGGCAAATAAGTCTGCAAACATTACTACACTGATGGACGACGCATACCTGTGTAAGTCATATATGGCACTAAGTTTAAAATAGTAGGAGAAAATGTACCAGCTGTCTTTTAGGTTACAAGAATTTCCATATCCAGAGTTCAGCCCTGGAGAATGAGAAAGAAAAAGTTACCCAGGAGCAGGTGCAGAGTGGATTTTTCTGTACCGAGTCGCCTTAGCCAGCCCCTATGCTAGTGAGTCACGAGTGAAATAGAAGTTTGCCCAGGCAGTTCCACCATGCTCCTGACTGGGGAATGCCCCCTTTGCGAGCAGCTTTAGAGGGAAATGCCGAGCAAACTGGCCAGTTTAATGCACGACTTCCATAACATCAAGCATTTTAAAAGGGCTCTGAAGAGGGCCTTGCTTTCTATGAGTATGTCCAACTACTTGTGTTACCTCTATGATTATCTCATATGGAATGTATGAAATGAGACTTACACGTTCCTTGTTTCAGCAGTTGGCTTAGCTATTTGAAGTCGTCAGCAAAAAGGGAAAAAGTGAATGCGCCAAAAGACGCTGATCTTGCAAACGCCTCTTCTGCCTCTTTAATTATAATAATGAAAAGCAGCGTTGGGTGTGATCTTCCGTGCTCCAGGCAAGGGGTGGGGCGGGAGGAGGGAATGGCCCCCTCATCTGGAGAGACTGCAGGATGCTCCGGACTGCACACCTGAAGTGCAACCAATCAGGAAAGAAACGGCCTGGAAGGAGAAAGTCCACACAAAAATGTGCATACGTTTCTCTGAATATACACACTTTTTAAGCAACGTTGCCTAATACTACAATTTTTTTGAAAGCAGTTTTCCTGCTTGCAAGAAATAATAATAATGCGGTTTTGTGCACTATTTTTACGAATACGCATGCTGGTCTGCGGTTTCCCCTATTATACTCATTTTTTCCATTGAAGAACTGCACCGCAAATTTCAGAAAGTGCAAACTTCTAAGTATAACTGTGTTTCGGTGATGTATTGGTGGGAAAGTGCAAATTGGTAAGTTCGCATTAGTATGTGAACCAAACAAATTTCTCCCTCATCCTAAGAGATCTCCTAAAAGGAAGTGCCCACTGAAGGCAACTGTGGCTTGCATAATGCCTAGCCTTCTACCCTGGGTGGGGAGTGCCCTGAGAGATGGCAGGGATGGAATATACTCCAAACTTCCGGGCACCAATGCAGCTAGCCATATCAGTTTTCTGGCCCTGGCTATGTCTCTTGGGTTAAGGCCTTTGGCCTTGCTAGCTAGGAATGATGGGAGATGGAGTCCAAAACATCTGGAGAGTACTAGGTTGGGGGAGGCTGTGGTTCCTCTATTTTGGTTTTTGTTTGCTGCTGTGGAGAGCTGTTGTCAGCCTATCTGGATGAGCTAAAGCAGTATTATCTGTCCCAGGATGGTGTGGCATGTTACAGAGGGCCTGTTTAGACATAAATTTAGAGTCAAAGGCACAGTTGGGAATCAGCAGCTCTGTAGTTAAATAATTTAAATTCCACAAGCAGCTGGATTCCGGGCCCTGTTTTTCTTACCCAGGTTTCCATAATTTCTCTTGTTCGTTTGTTTTTTCCCAAACTTCTGTAATTTCTACTACTTTACAGAATTCTAGTTTGGTTGGTTTTAGGGAAGGGTGAGGAGCCAGCTATGCAAGGAGTGCTGAAACCCACCCTTCCCCAACCCACCAGAAATCTTATTCTGCCACTTCTGAGACTTCAGCAGGCATCAGCTGTGTAGTTTCTAGCAAGATAGCAGCTTTATGGGCTAGAAACTTCTAGTTATTTATTTTTAAGTGAATGCTGAGCCTTTTCTAGTTGATTTTAGAAGTGCTGTTTTTAGGACGGTTTAGAAATAACCAAGAATTACCTAGAATTCTGCACATAATACACATTTAGCCTTTTTTAAAAAATATGTGCTGATGTACACAGAGCCCCGAAAGTAGGAGACCAGGAGACTTGGGATGGTGAGATCCCAGCTGTGGCCTACCATTTACTTGAAGGCACTATTAAATATGCTCACTTTGTAGGGTGCAATTAGGGTAGTATACAGTCATCCCTCCCAAGAAATACAGTTTTGCACTCTGTATAAGACGGTTTCCAGTTCATATGCACATTCATTCATTGTGTGTGTATATAATATCAATTTGTGGCAGAATACTCAAGGTCACATACGGTCAGCAAGCAATGCTGTGGCACCTTTTTACCATTGCATCGTTCTCATTGTAACAACGGCTAAAGGTGGTTTGAGTAGTGATTTTCCCACTCTTTCAGTACACATTCATTTATGGATGGTGTGTATTTATATGTGCAGTGGTAGCAACTATGACTTGGTGGAGATCCAAGTGGTGGCAATTAATGCCAAGGACAGCTTCTCGCAGTACATCTTGCACCCAGGAGCAGATTGCCAGTGTACAAAATGCTCACGTGGCATGTCTGCGCAGGCATGTAAGAATTCCCATTTTCAATATGCAAAGTGGCTACCAGGAAGGGAACTGGAGCTGGCTTCTGAGTATTTATAGGAAAATGCAGCTAAGATAAACACCCCACAATTTATCATGAAACTGGCTTCAGAGTACCATGTGTGAGTATATGTATATATGTGTGTGCACATATGTGTGTGTGTGTGTACTTGTATTAAAATGTGACGTAGGGGAGTGACTGGCAGATGAGTCAGTGCACCAGGTTGTAGCATTGAGCCAGGATTACAATGGAAGACACTTGCCAGCTTTCTGAGCCAGGCATAAGGCGATTTGCTACCAAGGAGCAAAGACAAAGCAAGGATTTGGGTAAAAATAGAAGGCACAGAGAGACACAGTGGTCATAATGCTTCACTTGGCATTTTGAGAGACCCATTTATCTTATTTCCACCAGGATACGCTCCTTTACTTAATAAATAAAAGTAGTGCATGGCCTTCATAGAAAAAATAGATTCAAAAGTTCTATTTCTTTGTAAATTAGGCTCAGTAAGAAAAAATCGGGGGTTTGTTACTTCCTGAAGTTACTCCCGCTTTCTGTTTAAACTCCTGAAAACTGCTTTTCGGATTGAGGGGCTTGAGACCCTCCTACAAGGAGCGTTCAAATGACTCTGGCAAATGGAGCAGTACCAGCAAATTGATAACACCGCTGATGATGTGAGCTGCTGTCTCTGACCCATTAAAGGTTGCAATGAAAGGCCCAGAAACAAGAGGCAGGGATCTTCTTTTTAAACTCTCTTTGGGTGGGGCTGGTCAGTGATGGCTTTCACTCCAGGACCAATTTGCTTATAGTCACAGGAAATGTTGTGGGTGCCTGCTTCATAATCCTGCTCTCCTGGAGTTCAGCATTGTAGCACTCTGAGATCCACTTGTGTGAGGGAGCATCATGGGACATCAGTGGTGTATGGCGGAGGAGGGGGCGGAATTATCCTGCAGTTCTGGAGCTGTTTGGACCCTAATCCCGCTCCCTCTACCTCCATGAGCACTGAGAACAGCAGTGAGCCGTAGGCTCAGTTGCATGTGCACACATACCCTCCCCTTGTGTGGAGATGGAATGACCCAACGCAGACATCTTCATGGTCATTTGACCCACCAGTGTTCAGTACCTTCATGGTCATTTGACCCACCTCCAGTACCAGAGGCAGCGAGCCTATGTACACCAGTTGCTGGTGGATCCAGCAGAGCTCTTCTTATGTTTTTAATGTCTGAATAATATCCATGGTTAGAAGGGATTTGCCTTGCACAGGAACGCTGGGGTTCCAAGTTGAGGCTTCCACCTCAGCATTCCATGATCAGAACTGTGAAGAACTGCGTGAGTCTGGGATCTGCTCCTGATCTAAAAAGTGGGCTGGAGGAAGGAGAGTAACTTCGGAGGCAATGAGCGAATCAGGCCCAATTCTCTGCGCTGTCTGTGGCACGTTGCATGGAGAAAGCATTGCTGATACTGTTTAGCTACCTTCCCCAACGCTCTCCAGATGATTTGGGCTTCAGTGTCCACCAGCTCCAAGTAACATGGCCAATAGTTGTTGTGCAAAACATCTGGGCGGCCTCTGGTTGGGCAAGAGGGTGCATGGAGAGTGACCAGTTTCCAAACCTGAGCTTAAGTTGGAGGTGTGAGATGCAGCAATCCAGTTTTTTATTTGTTTCTCAAGCTCGGGGGGTGATGAGAGGCTATGGTACAGTAACATGAGCACGGCTGTATCAAGGGACACATTGCTTGCCTTACTTACGTTGTGGTAGGAAACCTGCAACCATCTCCAAAGCACTGGCATGGTGATTTTTGAGAACTCCTCCCATAACCTGTTTATGCAGTGAAGGCCGGTGTCTCCAAGGTCAGTGGAGCGGTGAATCCACTCTGGGTTTCAGTCCAGTCAGAACTCTAAAGGAGCTATCCTGGATCAGATTCACTGCCCCACTGACCTCGGGGCCACCATCGTCCACTATGTTTATGTACTCCGACATGCCTTTCAAGTCTGACAGTTCCAAACTTTACTGGAATTGGGAAGGGACTAGAGCAGCTTCTACTCAGGCACTTTGCGGGCTTTGCAGTCCTTTTCTTGTCCTCTCCCAAAGCGTTCACAGCTTAAATTCCCTGTTAGGCTTGACTCTAGAGTTTCCAGAGCAGAGAAGGAACCCAGAGATGGATGGATCAGGTTTTATGATAATGGACTTCAGAAATGTGTTCAGGACGTGTTTGGGAAAGAATCAAGATTGGTGGTGCATCGGCCGCCCCCGTAGTTCTCATCTGATATTTCGCTTTGACTCTGAATGGGTAGAGTTTCCCAAGACCAGTTCTTGCTTGTTCAGCATGGGGCCATTTGAGACACACAGCAGGCCTAGTGGATTTTTTTCTTTCCCTACAGAGAGCAAACTGAGGACTCAGACTGGTGGGAAATCAGTTTGAGGCATCTGGTAATAAAGCAATGGAAGAGTGTTTTCCTGTGTTCCCTGGGTTTCTTGCTACTTAGAGATTCAGTGCCCTTTGATCTGATCTGTTGATTTGTGTATGAGCAGGTTCCTAGCATGGCTTGCAAGTTATTTTAATTTGAAATTAATAGGGCTGCACCATTTATCCAATTAATTGGTTAACCAATTAAAATATTATGAATGAGTCAAAAAAGGCACCCCTGATTAAGCAGGCAGCAAAGTGTGCTATGTTGCTAACAGGCCTAATCTACCAAGATGTCGCCGTGCACGGGCCCTTTTGAAATAAGTGGGAGCTGTGCAATGCAGCTGTAAAAGCTTCCTTCTCTCTTTCTCTCCCCCCCCCACCCCATGTCACTCCACCACCACCTCACTTTAGATAATGCCATTGCCCAGCATCTGACCTGCTGGATTGTTGTTTTTTGCAAGGTTATTGGGGGGGACGGGGGGACTCCTTGCTGGAAGGCAATGTGGGAATACTGTAGTAAAATGCTGGTTTATGCCGGGGATAGGAAACAGTGTTGATGGACTGCAACTCCCATCATTCCTTGCCATTGGCTAAGATGGGGGTTGTCGTCCAAGAACATCAAGAGGGCCACGTGTTCTCTGCCCCTGGTTTAAGCCAATAATTAGCTTGGTATGGAAAGTTTGTGGAATGAGTTTCTCCCCCCCCCCCCAGCAAGTTCTGTGCCACGCAGTGCTAGGCCAGGGTGCCTCAGCCAGGGAGGGTGGGAGGCAGAGGACACTGCCTGGGAAAGGAGAGCTGGGCAAAGAACCTTTGAATAGGCCAGCCCTACCCAGCCTGATGCCCTCCAGATGTGTGAGATTACAATTTCCATCATGCCCATGACCTGGGAATGATGGGAGTTGTCGAACCCAGCTGGAGGGTGCTGGGTTGGGGAAGGCAGACCTAAAGCCTTGTCAGGGTTCACAGGTAGTGTCTGTGTGGATGGAGGCCTCTCTGTCCTGAGCTGCAGATGGATCCGCCAGTGCTTGCTCTCCCCTTCCTGGCCTTCTTTGTGCAAAGATGGTGCATCCCACTTAAAGACACACAAGCTTTTCCGTGTTTCCTGCTTTGTTGCTCTTCCTGGCTGTGTCCCTGGCCACTCCCCTTTTGCACACCTGAACTTTTTTTCCCCCTTTCATATAGGTATGTTGGCATTATTGCACCTGCTTGCAGAAGCACTGTGCTAATTTTGCCCGCTCATAGTAAATGATCCATTAGATGTCCACTAGTCCTATCAGCTATCAGTGGTTACTAGTCCTGAAGGCTTTGTGCTATCTCCTGAACCAGAGGCAGTATGTTTGTATACACCAGTTGCTGGGAAACATGGGTGGGAGGGTGCTTTTGCACTCGTGTCTTGCTTGCGGGTTTCCCCTGGGCAGCTGGCTGGCCACTGTGTGAACAGAATGCTGGACTAGATGGACCCTTGGTCTGATCCAGCAGGGCTCTTGTTATGTGCAGCGAACACCCTCTGAAGCCAGGCATGGACACCTCTGCCCTTGTCTGACCTTGGTAGTCATCCTAAAGGTGTGGTTTCCAGGACCTTGCCTCGTGTCCAGCATCACGCTGCGCTTTGGAGGTGCTCCAAAGGTCTCTGAAGGCTCAGCACAAGGTCAGGGAGGATCGCTCACCGACCTCCCTCAATCCACGGGGGGCTGAGGGCCACCCATGTTGTCCTGCCCTTGGAACTGAGGAGGGGGCTTGTCCCCGCTGCTGCACTGTGCTTCTGAGACACTCGGAGTGCCTCCAAAGCACAGTGCAGTGGGCAGAGGTAATCCCTTGCCTAGCTCATGCTTGCTCACCGTGGGAGAAGTGAGATTATGGACACAGCCAACCACCCTTCCCTCCTTTCAGGGCCATCTGCCTCCCCTTCCCTGACACACACTTTAACACCCCCGGCCCCTCGGCTGTTCTCCTCTTCCCAAGACAAAACAAAAGCGTAGCTTTAATGCCGTTAGGGGTTTTGTGCGGGTGCCGGTGGGGATTGCGTCCCACATGGTTCTTGTTTCAAAGCAAACAAGACAACATTGTGGTTTCCCCTTATCTGCCTTCATCACATTTTGTGGTTAGAAGCCTGAAACTGACTGTCCTATTTACCTTGGATGGCCTCTCCTTGGAAGGAAAGACAGGGAGGAGGGTTGGTTAAGGCCCATCTCTCTCCCCCTCTCTCTCTGGCCCCCGCCCGTTCAAAGGGGATGGCCTGTAGAGGGCTGCCTCTCTTGTCAGCCCCTGGATGGCGGCCAGCTTACTGAGATTTGCTCACTGGTCAGAAAACTGGAGGAGGGGAGAGAGAGCAAGTCTGTTTCCAAGATGCAACTTTCCAGCTCCAAAGAGAAATTGGTCCATGTGTCTCTCTCTCTCTTTTTCTTTTTTTTTTTTTCCTTTCTCACTTTTTTTCCCTCTCTCCTGCAAGCAGCTCCCATTCGACTAGGGTGTAGCTGGCAGGTTAGCAAGCGGTGCTTCTTTCCAAGGCTCTGTTGAAAACCATCCTGAACTGTAACAGCAGCCAAAGCCCCAACATGCATTTCAAGTTTACGTAGCCAGGAGAAGATGGATCGTGTCCGAGAAATGAACTGTTTATGAGCTGCATCTGTAACCTCCCCCTTGGGTCTGTGCCTCACCGATTACGCACGAATGTAGATTTATCACCAGCCCAGGGGGCGGGGGCGGAGGAGGCTGTGTGGGCCCCGCTGCTAAACGCTACAGTGGTGTTGATTCAAGAATCAATGGCCAGTTATGATGCAGAAAGTTTTGAGGCCTCGGACGGAGGAGAAATCAATCTGGGTTGAAATCTGTTCTCAGCTGTGATGAAACTTGTCTGTGGTATCAGCACAACAGTTGTGTGGCAAAAGCCAGAACCTGGGGAGATTCAGTTCTTGCTGTAGCAGAGCCTTCCCCAGCCTGGCACCTTCCAGATGTGTTGGACTACAACTCCCAGCATCCCCGGGGGATGGGAGTTGTAGTCTGAGCACCGATTCTCTCCCTTCTGCTGTCACCACCTTTATTTAGCCTAAAGTGCATCACAGGAGATCCCTCAGGGGCCACATGATAGACAGAATGCACTGCAGGGGTTTTCAGTGTGCTGTGCAGTCCAGCATCAGTGCGTGTAAGTGAGCAGGGAAGGAAAAAGACGCAGAGATGGGGCATGATAATAGCAGGCTTGATGTATGCTGCCAGTTTGTTTCCGAGCAAAATATAAAGTGCTAGTTCTGACCTCTGAGGCCTTACATGGTCTAGGTCCAAGGTACCTTCGGGAACGCCTCCTCCCCTGCATCCCAGTCCGCCACCTCAGGTCCTCTGTGGGCTCTCTGTCCCACCACTGCCTAACGTGAGACTGGCAGCCATGCGCAAGAGGGCCTCTTCCTTGGCCGCCCCTCAGCTGTGGGCTGACCTGGCGGTTGAAGGTCACCTGCTGACCTCCTTGTGAAGGTTTTTAAGCAGGCCTTAAGACGCCGCTATTCCGGCAGGCCTTCCCTCTTTAGGTCTCTTGTCCCTTGTGCTGACTCTTGTGTACTGTTTTCAAGCTGTGCTGTTTTTATTGTTGGCTTTTTTGTTAAACTGTTTTTAGTTCAAAGTTATTTTTAGTTATATGTTGTTTGTGTATATTGTCTGCGTGCTTTTATGTAAATGGCTTTTAAACATTGTATATTGTATTTTAATGGTCTAACTTTTGTAAACTGCCCAGAGAGCTTCTGCTATATGGGGCGGTATAGAAATGTAATAAATAAATAAATAAATTTACAAAGAAGCATAAGTATTAAAAAAAAAAAAAAAAACAGGCCCCTGCCCCAGGGAAGCTGACAGTCTCACAAGAGCTGGGTGCAGGGCTTTATTATTTGCAATATTGGGGAAATGGGGTGTCGACTTTGTGCACACAGCTTCAGAGAACACTTGTGCACAGAAATCCCTGTCCCCACTGGTAAATCTGAGGAGAGGGGAGAGATGTCATAACTTCTGCTTGTGACATACAGTAAGGTTATGGGGGCTTCACAGAAATCTGTAGATGGAGTACTGTGTACTGTTTTGGTCACTCCCAACTCAGAAAGATACAGGGCTGGGAAAGGTGCAGAAAGGGGCGATCAAACTGATCCAGGGTGTGGGTGGAGCGTCTTTCCTATGAGGAACAGCTATAACGGATGGGAGCTTTTTTAGCATAGGAGAAAAGTGGCCAGGGAGAGGTCGCCCCCTCTCTCACGCGCGCTCATGCTCTCCAGGACTCTCCACGATCCTGTTCGCTGAGCGCCTGCCATTTTCGCGCCTTCGACTGCTACATAAAACAGGAGGTTAAAAAAATGCACACATTCAAATATGCGCAGTTTGGAGCTGGGAAAGCTAAATAAGCGCAATATTACCTCTCATGTTGCGCTTACTTAGCTTTCCCAGGTCCAAACTGCTCATATTTAAATTTGCACATATTTTTTAATTTCCTGTTTTACGTAGCAATCAAAGGCGCAAAAATGGCAGGCGCACACCGAACGGGATCGTGGTGAGCCTGGGGAACTCACCGAGCTCGTGGGTGGCCCAAGCGCAGGTCCCGGGGGGTGCGAGGAGGGGTGCCGCTTCGGCGAGCGCCCAGAGACACCGAGCTAGGGTGAGTTCTTACATCCCTAGTGAACACAGAGGAGTTTTCTCTCTCCTGTGTAATGCTGGAACGTCTGCTCACCTGTTTACGTTGATGAGCGGTAGGATCAGGGTTGGCAAAAGAAGGCAGTTCATAGAATAGTATAGTAGAATCATAGAATAGTAGGGTTGGAAGGGGCCTACAAGGCCATCATTCTTCATCGTTCTACAAGTTCTTTGCACACAGGCATGATTTAACTTGCAGTCATTGCTGCCACAATGTGGTGATGGCCACTGGTTGAGTTGGTTTTCATAGTGGATTGGGCAAATTCTCAGAGGATTGCTTTGTTGGTGCTGGTTTGCCTCAGAACCTAAATGGAACTTTGGTGTTCAGAGGCAGGAGGGTACCTCCTCCAAATACCAGTTTAATACTTCTAAATACCAGTTTAATACTTCCAAACACCAATACTGCTTTGTGGTCTCTGTGCATCACACATATGGGCTGAGCCTGCACAGAGCCTCGATTCGGGAAACTTCTAATAGCTGAGGAATTTTGGGCGGGAGCTCTCCCCCCCGCCACTGCGTGTGCTCCAGCGGAGCTTCCCGCCTCTTCCCTCAGTTCTTCGTCGACCGCCATTGTGGCAGCCTCGCAAAGGGACTTCTCTATTAGTGTGATTTGGAATAGTGCGGAGGTGTTTTTTTCTTTTATTCTAACGTTTCTCACTCTGTCTTTTATATTTTGATTTGTAATTTTATTTTTACTTTTTCCTTGTGATCCTTTGATCGCCTTCGGGTGTTTGGCCGTAAAGGCCCCATTTCGGAAGTGTTTGTTTTGCTTGGGTGAAGGGCATATTGTGCAGTGTTGCCCACATTGAATGTCCTTTACTAAACAAGCCCGCAGAAACCGGACTGATAGGCTTAGAGTGAAACCCTTGTGGAACAGGGTTTTGGAGGCGGGAGGCGCTCCAAAGGAGCACATGACTTCTTCGGTTCAGCTTAAATGCTTCTAAACCTTCCAGAATCATCTGACTTTCCACTATTGGAAACAGGCTGTTGGCAGATGGGGCCCTGCTCTGATCTAGCAGGGCCCTTAGAGTGTAGCATTATCTTTCTTAGTCTGAGCCATACAGAAAGGGAGTCTCAGGTCACCTGCCTCAACCAGACTATGTTCTGTCCTGTACATTATGCAAAGAAGGGATGTATTAAAATGAGCAATGCTTCTTTTAACAACAACAACACTGAGACAGTATCTGACCAGCCTTACAAATAAGCTTACAAAAGTTGCTAGCCTGCAAAATGTCTTACTAGTTTGCTGGAGGCTGGCAGAGGTGGGACAGAGAGCTCCAGTTCTGTGCTGGGTGTGGAGGAGGGGGCTTGCCTCCTCGAGTAGCCTGGAGATTTCTGTGCTGGGCGCAGCGACGGGTGGCGCTCTCCATCTCTCCTACTCCACTTACTCGCCTGCATGTAATTCCTCATTGGCTATGGTGACCAAGCTAATGCTTAACTACAAGGCAGTATTTAACCCATCCGTCTCCAGTTGTACATCATTCTCTCGCTCATTCCCCTTCCTCTAGGACTGGCCATTTGATGATGGAGCTCCACCTCCTACCAAGATTGTGGACGACTGGCTCAACCTGCTCAAGACCAAGTTCTGCGAAGACCCCGGCTGCTGCGTGGCTGTCCACTGCGTGGCTGGCTTGGGACGGTAAGCAGGAGCTTCCCCAATCTCAGCAGTGCACAGGAACGTAACGAAACCACCAAGTCTACCGAGCTAGACCGTTGGTCCACCTAGCCCAGGTCTGTGTCCTCCGGCCTTACGCAACTTGGCACCTGGCAGATGTGTTGGACTGCAGCTCCAATCATCCCCTGCCAGTGTGTTCCTATGCTGGGGGCAATGGGCATTGCATCCCAACACATCTGACAGGTGCCATTTAGGTAAGGCTGATTTAGGGTGCAATCCCATGCATGTTTAGACAGGAAAAAGTCCTACAACTCCCAGCACCCTTCCAGCCAACCATGCTGGCTAGGGCATGCTGGTAATTGTAGGACTTTTTTCCCCGTCTAAACATGCATAGGATTGCACCCTTATTCATTCAAGCAAAGGGTTATTAATATTTGCAGCAGGTCTGGAGAAAGTCTTGCGTCTTCTCCCCACACTGCCCCCAACACTGATCCAAAACCAACCATTTCTTTCTAAGTGGACAGGAGAAAGCGTATCCGCTTGCTGGCTTTGTCTTTTCACTCTCCTCTTTTTCTTCTTCTAGGGCTCCTGTTCTTGTCGCGCTGGCCCTGATTGAGAGCGGAATGAAATATGAAGATGCCATTCAGTTCATTAGACAGTAAGTGCCCCGTGGTAAACCCCTGAGACACCTTCTGAGATGTAGATTAACGGCCTGGCATTTCCAGGTGGGCAGACCTAGTTCAGGAACTGCTGCTGGGCACGGAGCTCCAGAGAAATACACGGTTGCTACAGAAGAGGCCAAATGCTTTTGTGCCATGAACCTTGCAGCCAAATGCAAGCCTTCCCCTAAAAGGTGGAGCACGTCTTACTCGCCTGTGTGTGTATAGAAATGCTTGAACTGTACCACTTCTGACGAGGGATTGCATGTTTGGATTCTCACCCATTTAAAATAAAGTTTAAAACCCTACCCATTGAAAACTAGCATGTTACGCTACAGTTCTAAATCTAGTTCTCTGTGTGCAGAGAGCAGTTCTTAGAGCCAAAGTATGTGTAGTGTGTCATCGAGGTTTGTCTTTTGTTTTGTTCTAATGTAAGTGTGCATGGTCCTGATTCATGGTCCACAGGGTGTTAACAAACAAAAAAAGCTTTAATTGACACTCTTACATGTGCGGGTGAGGAGTGTTCAGTCATGTACTCATCCCCCTACAATGTGAAGTAGAACATGGCAGGTAGGGTCCTTTTTTCTTGAAGTCCTGCCTTGGTCCAACTAAATCAGAACATGGCCTAAAACTGTACACAGACAGAGCCGTTTGCTCCACGTTATAGTCCTGGTTCAAAGGCCCACATCACTAGCTCTGTGCCCCAGGGAGACTTTGGACATATATCTCTTGAACAGTCACCCTTCACCCCCTCTGCTTCTTCTGCAACTGTAGGGACTTTGAAAGCACTTGGTAATACTAGTTGCTGTTCAAAATAAAAGAAGATTTAAAAAAAAAAATCTTGGGCTTGCATGAATCTTCGGGTGCACCTCACATAACTCTTTGGATCCCCGGCCTCAAGTCTTCCACAGTCATCAACAAGGTAATGGGTGGATTGCTTGTATGTCTCTGGACTAAATAGATTGACTCTGGAGGCCAGGCTTCCTTTATTTGTAATCCACCCAGCTTTCTGTCTGTGTCCTCAACAACTTCCTCTCACCTTAACAATCCTCCAAATTATCAAGCTTTTGATCATCTCATAGTCCTTGCAAATGAGGACTGAGGTGGTAGACCTGTATCCTGGCTGCACAACTTGATATTGTAGGTTGGGCCTCACGTTGTATGAATGCTCTTGCACAGAGACAGTAAAATACCCTAGACAAAGAAAACTAGCATAGAAGGAAGAAGGGAGTTTTGTGTGTATTCAATATGGAAGAGATTTTAGTCAGGTAAGTCTGCTCCGGCAATCTGAAGTGGTACAGCCCAGGCACCATTATCTGCTGTCTGCAAAAACTAGGCCACAAGTCAATACTACGCCCTAAGCGGTTTGGGACTTCAGTATTTGAGGGAGAGCCTCTCCCTATATACGCCTGCCCAAGGATTGAGATCTGTTGGAGGGGCCCTCCTCTGCGTCCTACCAGAGTGAGACATACACTCTGGTGGGACTTGGGAGAGGGCCTTCTCTGCTGTGGCACCCTGATTGGCACAGACATCGTTTCGGCACCAAGTTAAAACATGGCATTTCACCAAAGCCTTTGAGGGCTAATTGAATTCCCTAAAGCTGCACACTGTTTCAACTGTTTTATTGTTTTAGATTTTCTCATTTGTATCAGCTTATTTAATGGTTTAATATACTTTTACCAGTTTAAATTATTTATTTTTTATACTGTTTAAATTGATTTTATCTGCACACCGCCGTGAGATCTTAATGATATAGGGCAGGATACAAATGTTTAATAATAATAATAGGCCACCAAGTGCTTCTTGCACCACCACTGGAATCTCAGTGGCGCCATTGTTCTGGTATCACAGAGGCATCCCCACCTCCTGATTTAGGGGCTTTGTGATGGGATATGGGCATTGTTGCCCTGCCAGCAAGCCATCCAGGGCTAGGGAAGGTCTAAAATGAGCCCCAGGATCCAGAGAAAACTGACCAGGCAGGACAGCTGGGGATTACGGCCCACCTGGCTGCACAGCTCGGCTGTCGCTATCATAGCTGAGTGCCCTTCCCTGGAGCCGGCTCTGGTTGCCAGCTGCAGGCCTTGCAATTTGCTTTCAGTCTCTAACCTCCTTAGCACGTTCTACTCAGACCGCGAAAATGGGGCTGGCTCTGCCTCTCCCGTGCTCTTGGCAGAAGCCTATGTGTGTTGGGAAGGGCCTTGGGGAACTGGTCGGAAGCGCTGGCTCTTCCTCCCCCCCTGCATCTGGAAGGAGAGCACAGCTGGGCTCCTGTGACGCCCCCAGAAGCCTCCTCAAAAGGAAGCAGAGGGGATGTAGTCAGGATGCAAATGTAATAGAAACAAACTGTGGGGCTTCACGAGGATTTGCCAAGTCAGGGCCTGGGTGGTTTTCTAGTGGGGTTTTGGCGAGCCCGTGGGGTTCATCATAACTTGTTGGTAACAGCAGACAGCCTTCTCTGGAAGGCAGTTTTCCTACCACTGCCACTCTTCTCATGCCATGTGCATCCACAAGAAGGTGGTGGGTGTCCTTTAAAGCAGTGGTTCTCCACCTGTAGTACGTGGTACACAAAAGTAGTCTAGGTGGGATGCAGGGGCTTCAAAAGAATTACTACGAATTCACTTAATAATAGTACTACTGCAACTGTAAAATTTCTTACCTTGTGTTTTACCACTACTGTAGCAGTAAAATGTATACTCGACAGTATTATTACAATGTTCAACTGCTAATGGAAATACTATTTGTGTTTGTATTTTAAAGCCGTAGCAATAAAATTTACCCCCAGCAATACGTCCTTAAAACTTACTGCAAACTTACTTCCTTTTGGGGAGGCTGTGGGGAGTGTCAGAGGAGCCCCAACTGTGCTCTCATTCAAAATAAATGTAATAACAGAGTGCCTGTAAACATATAAATGTCCTTCTCTGAAAAAGTGAGTTTTTTTGTTTCTGTCATGGTAGGACTCAGGTTCTTTGACAGAGTGGTGGGACGCGGGATACGAAAGGTTGAGAACCACTCTTTTAGCACACATCCTCCATTCATGTGAGGAGGGAGAAGCGACCTGTGTGAACTAAGAGATCAATTTGCCCCAGAATCCTCTACAACGAGCAGGAGTTCTTTGGCAGGCAATTCCACACAGAAAGGGTTTCCTCGAAGTTTCAGGGTCTCTCCTCAAGGTCTTTCCAAACGGCTCTGTGTTTTTAACCCCTGTGCTTCAAGGGTTTTGGGGAGCATGCTAAACTTCCCTCCCACCCCCCTCTCCTCCATTTTCTCTTGCCAGGAAACGCCGGGGAGCCATCAACAGCAAACAGCTCACGTACCTGGAGAAGTACCGACCAAAACAGCGCCTGCGGTTCAAGGACCCTCAGAACCACAAGAACAAATGCTGCATCATGTAACCTCAGTAATAGCCTCTTGCCAAAACACACCCAAGGGGGAAACATGCATGCGCGCGTGCGCGCGCGCACACACACACACACACACACACACGACTTTGAAGTCACAAGGGGGGGCTTTGGTGCCACAACCTATCCTGTTGGTCAGGTTTCTCTTAGTTTTGCCGAAATCTAGGAAGAAAGGCAGCTGAGTGCCAGCCTCTTTGGTTTCAAAGGCTAGAAACGATGTCTGTTTCTCTTTTCTCTCCCTAAATGCTTGTCTGGGGAAGAGCTCTTTGCAATGCCAGCAAACCTGGATGCAGTCACTCCTCGGTTTCTTGTTGTTCTCTAGGGCTCAGATAGGCGGGATAAGGCTAGCAGGCCCACTTCTTTCCGGGTAGAGGGAAGCCCAGGCAGTGACAGCGTGGGCCTCCCTTCACTGCACTGGATTCTTCTGTGGCCCAGGGGCAGCACACAGGCCTCGCTCTCCCTTAAACCTGTGCGACGTAAGACCTGCTGAGCCAAAAGCAGCCCCTGCGTCCTGCAAGGCGGCCTGCACAGCCACCACTCCACCCCCTGGCCTTTGCGGTCGCCCCTGCTGGGCTGCCGTCCTCCACCCTTAGCTTGCGTTTGGCTCGGTGGGTCGCAAGTTGCAGAGACCTGCTGGGAGTGGGGGGAGCAGTCCAGAGGGTCGGGCTGGCTTTGGCAAGGGATAGGGTGGGTTTGGCTTGTGGGGTGCGCTGTGCCATATTCAATGGCTTTCTGCCTTCTGTAGTGTAGCTGTGCCATTCCTTCCTGTGTCACCTGCTGTGGTCTTTGGGCTGAACCCCTGGAGCAGAGGGAGTCTTCCCCCCTCCGTCAGGAGGATTAGGATGAAGTTGTTTGCTTGTATGCACCTCAGGAAAGAGACAAGCGGGCTCCCTTGAAGCCACTGTGCTTCCACTTTGTGAGATTTGGGTTCCTGGGCTCCGCATGCGCGTTCAGCTACTGCAGTTGGTTCCTTCGCATTTCAGGTCATAATTTTTCCATCCCTACTGCTAGCTTGAAAAATGGCGCCCAAGTGTTGGATTCCTTTTTCAAGGATATGGTGTACATGTTTGTGCAAGAGAGTGGGGGCAGGGGAGCTGGTAAAACAGTCTTTGAACTGAGAGCGGAAGGGTTCGGAAATGTGTGGCATTTAGTGGGCTCGGAAACTGGAAACGGGAGCAGAGGAAGCTGTTTGGTGTGTGGCCGCCTTCCCCAACTGAGCCCCCTCCTGTGGTGCTGGACTGGAATGCCCATCATCCCCAGCCAGCATGGCCAGAGGCATAGCCCTGCAGCCTCTGGGAACCAGGCATGGGCCACAGTGTCCCAACATGCCAAAGACCATGCTGGCTAGGGCAGATGGGAGTTGTAATCCAACACAGCTGGAGGGAGCCCAGTTGGCAAAGGCTGGGATATAGAGTGGGCCTTGATTTGGAAATCGGGGGCCACACACACCATCGCTGCTGCTTCCCACCCTCGGCGCCTGGCACACTTTGGCCCATGCTGGGTTCCCAGAGGCTGCAGGGCTTTGCCGTTCACAGGACTGGCTTCCCGCACGTTCCGCGTGCTTGCCCTGCGCAGGAACAGAACAGGCCTGCCGAGCATGGGAAAGCTGTTCCCCGAATAGCCTGAAGGGCGTAGCTGGCCTGTGGAAGTGTGTTTGCTTGAGAGTCGTGTCCCCCTCCACCCACCCACTCTTTTTTATCCAATGCTTTTAAACAGGTGAGTTTCACATCCCAGGTGACTTCATGGAATTAGGGCTAGTGAGTTGGCACATTCCCGTTTAGCCTCAAATGCCATGGCCTTGGCTGCCAGTGGAGCCCGCGTCGGGTTGCAAAACCTCGCCTTTCCAGTTTATCTTCTGGAGCGCAAGCTGCTTAGTTTTCCTGGGTTTACGTTGTGGGCCCAGTTTGTGTCACAACAAAAACATTGTTCTGCACCCTTCCTTACCCCTTCTTGCTTTGCGACCCTTCTCTGAAGCCAGTGTTTCCTTGCGAGGCAGGCCTACAACCCCTTGCCCCCAATTCCAGGCCATCCTGTTGCCGCTCGAAGCAGCTGCTTCCTGGCTGCCGTCTTTCGTCGTCGTTCCATGGACGCTCATGCGCCTGTACAGTGCCGTAAGAGAGACGTGCCAGCTAGGCCTGGGGCACAAACCGCCATCTGAGGTGCTTGGCCTGGGTGTGGATTGTATGTCAGTGGCAACACGGTTGACTGTTTCAAAAAAAGATCTGTTCTTCTATTTATATATTATGTATTTTTATTGCTTATTAATTTATGATTGCCGTCAGCCACCTTGAGTGCCACGGGTAGAAAGGTGGAATATAAATTGAAATGGTAAATAAGAAATGCTCCCCCGTATCCATAAAATAAATCCATCCACATAGAGAACGTGATGCTGTGGGCAAGATCGTAGCCTGCCCTTCTCTCTGACATCTAGTTTTCTGTGTGGAGGTCTGGAGGAGCACCCAGTTTTCTGAGCCACCACCTGCAATCTCAGCTGGTACAGTCCATGCTCAGGTTTGCTGTCTCAGTGTGAGAAGGGGGGGGGGGATAAAGCAAGCCAAGGAGGCTGCTAGCGGAGACCCCGGGAGTTTTCAGGGATCTCTAGCAACAGCAGCTTCTATTGTGCTGGGGGTTAATAAGACTGTGCTGAAGAAGAGACATCTGTGATTAGGCTACGGAGAAGAGATGCTTTCAGCCACTCCTGCAGTCAGGGAGTCTGTGTGCAGATCCTAGCTCTTAGGAGGAAAAGGACAGAGAAGAAGTGAATGGGTGGTAGAATTTTGGCACCCAGGTTTTAGGAGGAGGGGCAGCTTGGCCCAGGAAAGAGCAAGCTAATCATCTTTTCTGCCTCTTCATAGGTTGTGAGGAGGGACCAGAGGCTCGAAAAAGCTTTGTGGTGCCACACATTTCTTCTCCCCAGAGCACCTAAGTTGCATCTTCTGTTCCACTGCTTCACTTTTCTATTAAACCTACAAGACGTGCTGGGGGCATTGTTGGTCTTTACAAAGCTCAGTCACACGGTTGCTTCCTGGCACATAAACTGGGTGCAGGAAGGTTTGCAGCTGAGCTACCGGCTGTGAGGGTTAGGCTGTGGGTGCAGTCTATACTGGGGACCCCATCTTTGCTCAGGATGACCCCACTCTTCCGTAGCATGCTGCAGGCCCAGACTGACCGAATGATGGGACAACCTTGGAAGGAGCTTTCTCAAGAGCTAAGAAGTCGCGAGGATCCTTGCCGAGCTTTCTTCGGGACAGGCTCACTGGATCTCAGTGGACGAGCTCATTGGGAAGGGGAAAGTTGACCCACCCCTGTTGACCCGTAGGATGCTGCTTTCTCCAGATGGACCCCTCGGCCCTTCGTGCTGGGGATTGCCTCCTCCTGACTCTCTGGGGCTCTCCCCAATTGTGGACAGAAATCCCCAGCCCTTTTAGCTGCGATGCTGTCAGTGGAGATGCTGGGGATTGAACCTGGGACCTTTTGCATGCAAGGTGTGTGCTCTGCCACTGAGCTATGTTCCCTCTCCATTGAACAGTGCCATTGATCTCACTTAGAGTGGGAGCCGCACTCTCCCTCGTGTATTTGCATCTAAAATGAGTTTGTTTGTTTGTTTTCAGGAAAGGACTTGATATAGGACATCCTTCTGCAACTTGGCGCCCTCCAGACGGGCTGGACCACAACTCCCATCATCCCTAGCTAGGCTGGCTGGAGTGATGGGAATTGTAGTCCAGCCCATCTGGAGGACGCCGAGTTGCAGAAGGCTTGAATAGGGCATGTCCATTTCCCATCCTGGCCACTTCCCCCAAAACAGAACTTTACAGTGCTGCCTGCTCCAGGGCAGCAAAAGGAAGAGACCCCTTGCACCCGAGCTGGCTTATTCAACAAAATGCCATGGCTTAGACCAGGCCTGTACCATTTTTGTTTGGAGTCCGATATCCGTGCTCTTTGGCTGCTGTTCGTTGCAATCTCTGAACAGCTCCCCTTCCTTCACTTCCCGGGCGCCTCTAACGGCGGCGTGGAGTGCGTTTTGCCGGCTTTCGTTGCCCCTTCATGGGGACGGGTGACACGTCACAGGCACCCAGACCACGTGTGCCTCCCTTTCTCTGCCTGCTGCCTCTTGATGGAAGGGAGGGGAGGGACACCTGAGGCTTGCCGCTGCAAAAGCTTTGCTCCTGAACGTCCCCGCCGTCTCGATTTCTTTATCTGAGAGAGAACCAGCGGCGTCCTGTCTCTCTGAATTAGTTGTCCCACCCAGTCTTCTCCACTCAGGAAGCCAGGATCTCTAAACCTCTGCAGTGCCCATGTTGGGCCTTTCTGAGTCTACGGAACTGAGACAGTGAAGCTGGTTCGGGGTTCTGCCCCAAGCCAGGCCTCCGTTCCTTTAAGGAGATGTGAGGCAGGGGAGAAGTCAGTTCGGTACAGCTTCTCTCCCATTGCAGTGTAGGGCACAGTTGCCCCTGCTGCACGCCCGGTCCGACTCAGTGCTCCTGGCGGGATAGAACTCATTTCTATCGGCACCCCTAGGCTGGCTTGCGTTTCGCCTGGCTTTTCACTCCACTCTGCTGCAGCGCTGAAACGTGCGTGGTGGCTTCTTCCCCTGACTTGTATTGCCCAACAGCCACTTCCTGCCTGAGGGAGGATGAGGGCTATGTGTACTTCATGCTGAACGTAATAATTCTACACCCATGCAATCCAGATTACGTGCCAAGAAAGCAAACGTTCCAAATTTCATGTCACTAGACAGGAGGCCTAGAAATGTGGACAATTTCAGAGGCTTGCAGGCTTTCTTTGTAGCGAAGGGCTTTGAAGTGGCTCTTCAGTCACAGCGAAGTCACCGTTGTTTGCTGTTTTCTGGCATGGGGGCCTTTATCCTGACTCATGATTGGTATATCCTGGGAAAAACTCTCCAGTCAGGATTGTCAGCCTTTTTTGAACACTTGGAGAGGATCCTCAAGATGGGTTTCCATGCTGCAAAATGGCCACTCATGGTGTCTTTACTGGATCACTGTGCATTGACTTCAAGAGGCGTTTTGCACATGGCCATTGCCCACAATGAGTGTGTCTCGCTTGCACACACTCGCAACTAATGGAGGAATGTGCGTTGTTGTATGTAGCAGCACCCATGTCATTTGCAGGTAGAACTTCCTGGCAGAAGGGGTGATCTGTGTAGGAAGTGGTGGTGTGGACCAGAGTTCCCAGAAGTGAATAAAGGATCTTAACTTTTGGACAGATGTATTGTGTTTTGTCTCTAAACCTCTGAGCATTGGTGCTCTGAGGGTGAAGTGGCCCAAATCTGAGATGCAGAAGCCACAGCTGTAGAACGGATGCCCTGAAACCCAGAAGCGTTCTCCTCTTCTAAAAGCAGAAGTTTCATTTCTGTGTTTTAACACCTTGAAACAGAAGCTGACATTCTTGGGCTGCTTAAATTTCGGGTTTTATTTTTAAATTAGAGGGACGTACCTCCCTCGCCACAAGACACTTTCTTTAAGTTGACTATACATGTACACTCCTAGAATCATAGAATAGAATCATAGAATAGTAGGGTTGGAAGGGGCCCATAAGGCTCAATGGAGTCCAACCCCCTGCTCAGTGCAGGAATCCAAGTCAGAGCATCCCCGACAGAGGGCTGTCCAGCCTCGTCTTCAACGCCTCCAGTGTGGGAGAGCCCGCCACCTCCCTAGGGAATTTGTGCCATTGTCCTCTCC
Source organism: Heloderma suspectum (assembly GCF_057233095.1). Lineage (NCBI taxonomy): Eukaryota > Metazoa > Chordata > Lepidosauria > Squamata > Helodermatidae > Heloderma > Heloderma suspectum. Next base: position 11,734,191 of record NC_139461.1, read on the forward strand.
ATGAAACTTTCACAGCTTTGATGTGTGGGTGTGTGATTTCCTGTACTGAGAGCTTGTGTGTGTGTGTGTGTGTGCGCGCGCCCAGAAGGTCACAGGGTGGAAGGGAAGGTGTTCAACCTGCGAACGCATGACTTGCGGGCTGAAACAAAGGGGGAAGGCAAGATTGGTTCCTTGAGTCAGCCTGGTGAGATGCAAAATTCTACCGAACACAACTGGGCTGGGGGTGGTGGGGAGGGAGGGGGAAAGAAACCTGACTGAGTACGGTGAACTCAGCCAAATTACACCACAGAATGAAATGGGGCATGGCCTTGTTTTGCCTCTGAACTGGAACTGTGGCAGAATTTCGGCCTGTTACACATCTAGTAGAAACACGTGTTAAAGCTTTTCCTAGATTGTACCGTTTCAGGCTGTACTCTGAGAGTCTGAAGAGTTGGAAGGCTTCTACAAAAAGGCTCCCTGCATGTAGACAACTAGGGAGAGTAAGCCTAACCCCGGTGGAGCGTTTAAAAATTTCATTTTGCTCCTAGCCCCAAATGGTGCAGTCTAGGGGGACTGGCCCAGGAGCAGGTTGTGACACTGAAGCACCGGTATGCAGCTGAGCCCTGCCGGATTTAATCAGAAAGCGTCGGTCACAGGTTCACTTCCAAGGAACGAAGCATTGAGTCCTCATCTGTATTCCACTGCCAGTCTGCTGGTTGAGGGGATCTTTCATGAAACGCATTCCTCGGCGCGCCCCCTCTTCCCTAGTCCGTGACCTCATGCCATCGGAGTGTGTGCGTTTCAGCCTGTGAAGCCCCACAGCTAGCTGATGCCAGCTTTTTCCGCTTGTTCCAGCCCCTGGATTAGTGTCTGGAGAATATAGTGTGTTCCCTCCTCCCCCAAAGGCTGATAAGCTTATCTTCTTATGATGGGGTGGGAGGGGGTTTGAGGCAAAACAGGCAGGAAAAAGCGTTTTATCTTCTTCATTAAGAAAGTTTTTTAAAAGGCACAGACGCCAAATTTTACAAAAGGCCCTTTCTGAAAGCTATGTTCTTCCCTAATCCACGCACCTTTGCAAAATTCTCTTTGGGTCTTTTTTTTTTTCTCATCTTCATAACACATAAAATGTCTTCAGACATTACTTCAGAATACTGGTTCAGCTAGACACAGACATACCAGCATTTTTAATAGCCTTATAGTGTGGAAATCTTGAATTTAAAATAAAGTAAAAGCTTGTGTGTATCCTTTAGCTGGAAGAAAAATGTATAAAAGCAAAAAAAAAAAAAAAATTGCAATGCCTCTGTGTTTTGTGTGTGTGGGTGGGTGGTTTTTTTTCTCCCAACTATTGTCAAGCAAAAATGATCATGTTTTTTTGCAGTTCTCAAGCCTTTGTGCTCTGTATTGAAGGCCAAACCGTGGGAATTTGAAAGTCCCAAAGTCCGTTCTTCTTGGTTCCGTTTTGACACAGCGTATAACAATGTCCAGGAATGTGAATTTGCACATTGTACAAAACGGGATGGCTGTCCCTTCACTAGGATTATGGATGGTATTCATTAGGATTCCCCGCAAATTACAAGAAAATGAAATTAAGTTTGATGAAATCTGTATAGCAGAAGGGGGCACCTTCCGTCTGTCACTCCTTCCTGTATGTGTAGGCCAGGCCAACGGCTGAGTGCTTTGCGGTCCATTCCAGCCCAAGGCAACTGAAGGAGAAGGTGCCAAGCCCTCTTGAGTTACACTCTCAATATAACATTCCCTAACCAACTTGGATGGAAGTAATGTGCGTGCTATTTTCAACATCCGGGGTTGGCGCATTTCCCCCTACGCAATTCTGTTGAAAATGCAGCACCATTGGCTTGAGCTGCCACTCCCGTGGTGTCTTTAGAACAGCCTCCCTCAACCTGCTGACTGCGGCATGCTGGGAGTTGTAGTCTAAGACAACTGGAGGGAGCCAGGCTGGGGAAGGCTGCTTTAGAACATCAAAAGCAGCCCTTGGAGGAGACCAAAGGAGAAGGCGATGGGCGTGGTGGAAGAAACTGAATGATAGCCACATCTTAGAGCTCTGTCTCTTGCCACATTGACCCCGTTCTCACTGAGCTGGCAGTGGGGTGGCTTACTGGCGGCCTCTTCCCATGCCTTTCTCGGACTGCTGAGATAGAGTGGTGAAGCCGTTGACAATTGCGTGGCTCCTCCCAGTCTTGAATGTTCCCTGACCAAGGAGGAGGGCCAAGCGGACACAGGATCAAGCCATCCAATTCTCCCCCCAACCCCAGAGTGATTCTTGCATCATCTGAAGGGTACAGGTGGCATGGGAGGAAGCCACAAGTACAGCTCAGGCATCACTGCTGCAGAGAGTGAATTTAGCCTTAGTAAGATCACTAACCTGTTGAAGGATGACGTTTTAATCAAGCATAGCTCCTAGTCCCTGGCATAGACTGTAGGGGGAAGAGGACACTGTCAAGTTTTCCAACTGACCTGCCTGGGTTCAGTTTCAATACTAGTGTTCTGGAGTGGTGGGGTTTGGTTTTGTTTCTTTTCCACTTTAAAAGTGTTTTCCCAAAGAAACATTGGGTTTCCTTATGATTTCTTCAGCAACAGAGTTTGACATGACTCCTTTTTTTAAACTCCATGCACCATCTCAGTAGTTCATAGATGAAGAACAGATATTGGGGGATTTGTTTTGTTTAGTTTTCCTTCTCCTCTGAGCCATAGCTAAATTATTATGGTTATTGTTATTCTTCCCAGTGCTTTTATATCAGGCAAGCATCACTTTGGCATATGCCAATGAGGTCTAGAATCTTGACACTTTATAACCTTTTTAAAAATAAATAAAACTTGTCTGTTTTTTGCTCAAGTCCTGTGTGAAACTGTATGCCTTTTTTTTAGTAATCACGTTTTTTGAGTTGTGAGAGATTTCCTTAAAAATGTGCAAAGGTGATTTTTGCCTCCAACTGCAACAACAAAGGAAAATTTTAAAATAAAAGGCTTCAGTGTTTTGTATGAGACTCTGTGTGGCAGTGGATTTTTTCTCCCTTTCCCTGGTATATCAATGGGTGAGTTCCATGAGAACTGTTTAATTAGTAGAACCTTTCCATTAAAATAGCACAAACGGGGGCCTTCAGTGTGGCTTGAACTCAGAGGTTTGAGGTTTAAGGCACAATCCTATCCATGTTTAGAAAGAAAGTCCTACAACTCCCAGCATTCCCCAAAAAAGAATTGCTGGCTGGGACATGCTGGGAATTATAGGACCTTTTTTCTGTCTAAATATGCATGGGATTGCGCCCTTAACAACTGCTGCTTCGAATTGTGGCCCATTCCCAGCTGCAGAATGGAAGGGGGAAAGGTGGTAATGCTTTCCCCACACGCAGAGATGAACGCTCTAACATGGTCACACTGCCACGCAAACCACTGATGCTTCCCTGCTTCTCTGTTTATCTGCCTGCCTGCCTGCCTCTGCCCCTATATCTGAGGCATGGGCCCCTTGGACAGAGACCTCAGGCAATGAGCTCATTTTGGGATTGTCCTCTCAATGTGATGTTCTCTTGAGCATCTTGCTGAGTGTGGTAGCACCCAGTTCTGCAGGTACTGGGTTCAGGTTTGCTGCAGCTGAGCACAGCTAAAATGAGCCACTGCAACACACTACAGTGCAGAGTTCTGGTGAAGTTGGGGTCTGTACTGTACCAGAATTACCTTGCTAGGCTGCAGTTGCACCTAGTTTTGTGCATATCCTTTAGAGCTCAGTACTTGGTGTAAGCTTGGGAGTCTCCAACGTGACCCTTGTGCCTCTTGGTGCCTGCCAGGCTCCCTGCCCCTCCTTATTTTTATTTCATTTCTTGGGATATTTTTAATTAAAATGTTTTTACACCTGGGAAGCCAGCTGGCTTCAAAGCAAACTGCTGCCCTCCAGCACCATCTTTTATTTGGATTCAAAAGCGTGGTTTGGTGTTGTGCCCCCATCTCTGCCTTGGATGAGTTACTTTTCTTTTAGTCTCACCAGTTTGGCTTCTGGGAAATGAGTGTTCTGTGACCTGTCATGCCCACCATGGCAGCCATTTTATGAAAGGGCAAGCTGCCTCCATGATGGCCATTTTGTGAGAGTGCCTGTGACAGCCAACATTCCAAATGGACCCAGTGACCCAAAAAGACTGTGGTCCCCTGGTGCAGGCACTCCCCTACCTTGCCCACATGACAACCACCTCTCTGCTCACATCTGACTTGAGCAGAGTGCCCTGAATGCTCTGTTCTGGGGCAATACCACACTGGTGCAAGGACGCTTGTGATCTTGCCCACTTCTTATCTTGCATGATGCATTGTGAGATGGGAGTGGAAAATGGGGGACAGGAGGACAGAGAAAGAGATTGCTAGATATCATCTACAGTGGAGCGCCCTGCTTTTTAAATGGGGCAAGGACCAAGTGTAAAGCCACAAAGCTGAAATGGCACCAAAGATCTAAGCTGCTGCTTTTACAGTGAACACCCTGAGATTGCGTAGGGGGAGAATATTACACTGACGGTACCACAAACTGGGGTTGGAGGTGAACAGAGGTGACTCAGACCCTTTAAGGGAGGGAAAATTCATCTGGGGAAGCACCTATGCGGTTGGTAATCCCCACTCCAAACATGGTGTAATTAAGATGGTTATCTAGCTTTCTAATTCTATGCTTTGGATTTGATCCAGACTTGTCATACATCAACCAGATCTATCGAAATCAATGGCATTCACATTAGTCATGACTTGAGTCACACTAATTTCAAAAGGCCTACTCTGCGTATGACTCAGTCTCGATCCAACCCTTTGTGTTTTAGGCTAATTCTCAAGACAAAGAAGGACTGCAAATCTGTCCAGCGGTAGCCCCATTTTTGCTCTGGAGGTTACATTCGCCGCTGGAGTGGTTGAGGCTCCACCACCCCATCGCACCCTCCTAAAATGCACACCGCCGGCATTCCAGGACTCTGAATGCGCTTTCAGTCTAGTGCAGTATACCGCTCAGTGCAGTTCACAGCGTAGGCCGCAATGCCTAATTAAGCAGCTGTAGCCTCCCCATGCCAGCTGAAACATACTTCTGGCAGGCCAAAGTTTGCCTTGCTACTGGCATCTCTTTGATTTCCCAGGTGATAGTGCCCACCTGTTTTGCACCTACAGCTGAGAGCTGGAATGATGACAGGCCCCGTCAAAAAATCTATGTGAGGTGCGTTGTTTTTTTCTGATTACTAGTAGTAATGAAACTAGCCTTATACACACTGCAAACTGCATGACAAGATAAGGCAAATTCCACACCACGAGTCATGCTTTAATTTCCTTGGATTGCATAATTGCCTTAATGTGCCTCTTCCCAAACAACATTTTGCAATTTCATAGAGCAGTAGCCGTTGGCTTATTATGCCATTTGCTGGGCTCCTGCGTTCTAGATAACGCACCTTCTGAATTCCCAGTCGAAGCCTCTTGACTTCGGATGAATCACGTCTCACTTTCTGTGCTGTTACTTGCATCACGAAAACCTGGAGGCGTGAGCATTTTTTGCAGCCAAGACTCCCCATCAATGGCAACCACTGTGAATGGCCTTTCCTGGCTTCTGTTTCTGACACTTGATGCCCACAGGATAGAACTTTTAAGTCCTACTTAGACTAGACCCATTGAAATGACTGGGACTTAAATTAGACTAACGTTGGAACTTCATTCAGGTTGAGGGCAAAGTTCCATTTCAGACAAACTCTTGGCAGCAGGCTGGGGGAGAGACAACCATTCAGCACCTTCGGTAGCTCCTTTAGACTGCTGACTGAAACCCAGAATGGATGCATTGCCCCACTGACATAGGAGCCACCAGCCCCTGCTGGGCCCTGCACTCCTGCCCTACCACATCTGCATGGAGGGGATCGCCAGCAGCGTTGAGCCATGATAAGAACATAAGAGCCCGGCTGGATCAGACCAAGGGCCCATCTAGTCCAGCATTCTGCTCACACAGTGGCCAACCAGCTGCCCACAGGAAACCACAAGCAGGACACAAGCGTAACAGCATCCTCCCACCCATGTTCCCCAGCAACTGGTGTGCATAGGCCCATGGCCTCTGGTACTGGAATTAGCACATAGCCCTCAAGCCTAGTAGCCTTCGATAGCCTTCTTTTCTGGGAATTTGTCTAACTCCCTTTTAAAGCCATCCACATTGGTGGCCGTCGTGACATCTTGAGGTGAATTCCATGATGATCCTGGTTCAAATCCAAACCAAATCCAAGCTCTTGGTCGTGCCCATGCTGTGGTCCTCAAAGAAGACTTACCCAATCTGCTGCCCTCCAGATGCATTGGACTACAACTTCCAGACATTATGGGACTTGTAGTCCAACACATCTGGAAAGCAGCATGTTGGGGGAGGCTGCCATGCAGGCTAGGATCTGCTGTTACGCTCCTGTTCCAGACAAGAGATACGAATGAGGCATCGGCCCCTGGATCATTACACTACCTGGCAGCAGCTCTCAAGTTCTTATCATAGAATCATAGAATAGTAGGGTTGGAAGGGGCCTATAAGACCATCAAGCCCAACCCGCTGCTCACTGCAGGAATCCAAGTCAGAGCATCCCTGACAGGTGGCTGTCCAGCCTCGTCTTGAATGCCTCCAGTGTGGGAGAGCCCACTGCCTCCGTAGGTAAGTGGTTCCATTGTCGTATTGCTCTAACAGGAAGTTTTCCCCGATGTTCAGCCGGAATCTGGCTTCCTGTCACTTGAGCCCAGTATTCTGTGTCCTGCACTCTGGGATGATCCAGAAGAGACCCTGGCCTTCCACTCTGTGACAGCCTTTCAAGTCCTTGAAGAGCACTATCCTATCTCCCCTCAGCCTTCTCTTCTTACGCTTCCTCAGCGCTTGAGATGCTTGAATCGAAGAGGCCAGGAGTTCGATCTGGGGCCTTGTGCATGCAAGCCCCGGGCCCCGACTCTTTAGGAACTCTCCCCCTCCTCTGCCCTTAACGGAGTTTCCGTACCTCAAGCAGAGGTTCTTTTCCCAGGATGTGAGTCCTGGTTTCCTTTTAACCGGAAATGCGGAGGACTGAACCTGGGATGTGCTGTGCTACACTCAGCCTGTGCTTCTAGGGAAATTATAAGGGGAGGAGAACCGCCCTCCATTAAGCCTTAACCTTGAACAGAAGCCATGCGACGGAAGAGAAACGTTCCCCTGCAACTTGACCTCGGGTTGTCCATTAGTAGCTGCCAAGCTAAACAGCTTGGTGGAGATGGAATCTCCCCACTCGTTGCGTATCGAAGACGGCTCTTCCAAGATGCCTTTTTTCATGTTCACTCAGATGACTTCACTTTTACAAGTTCCCTACTGTTTCTATTCCCTGTGGACCCTCCGCTCTCTCACCCCCCATCCGTTAGGGAAGACAGAGAGACAATAACAGGTTTCCTTCCTCTCCCTGATTTTTCCCCCCTCGCTACAACTTCCATCCAGAAATTTACATCTGCCGAAGCTATCAGATGGGTGGGAACTCGAAGAAGTCAAACAAAGGTTAAATCTCAGTTTGAGCACGATGTGCTGCTGGCACTGGAGATATCGCAAGGAGGGGGAAGCGAGAGGCTCCTTCTGTGAGCCAACTGGACCTGGACGATCTGGCCTCCATTTGCACTTGGAAAATCTGGCTAGAAGTTTGAACTTTGTTCTGGGGAAGCGCTTTTCTGCATTTTCTCAACAGTTGTGCTGTATCTGAGACTGACGAGAATGTTAGCCATGCTTTCATGAAAAAAAACCTTAATTGTCTCCATTCGGGGGGGGGGGCTTCCCTCCCCAGCTGTGACTACCCCCTCCCCAATCTGCCCCATGCACCAATTAGGCTTGATGCCAATGGGAGGCTTTTTTCCCATGGGAGGCTTTTTCAAACCTGATTTCTGAGCAGAGAGGTGGGCAAAGAGGGAAGGCCCCAGGTGGGTTTGGGAGCCCCCTCAAGCCACTGGTTCTTCACCCCTGCTTTAAAGAATGACTGGTTTTTAGAATAGAACAATTTCTGGTCCAACCCCACCTCCCAGCCCCCACTGGCAACAGCTGTTGCCCTCTCTCTCAAAGTAGTAGTGTTCCGAATTCCTATCTACCTCATGTCTTTGGCTCTGCCTACCTACATGTCCCTCTGGCATACTGTGAGATTTTCAAGATAACCCTTCATCTTTATCATGTATAAAGTGCTCCTGATAATAATTCCCCTTTAGCTCTTATGATTGTGAACATGGCAGGGGGGCTGAAATAGAATGCAGTCACTTAAGGCACAATCCCATGCATGTTTAGACAGGAAACATCCTACAGGCCTTCCATGAGTGTATGTGTGTTTGTTTGTCTGTTTCCAATTATGCTGTTCCCTTAATGGATTTTAATTTATGTTAATGTTTTTATTAATGTTTTATATTAATGTTTTGGCAATTGTATGTATTTCAATGTATCTTGTGAGCCGCTTAGAGATATTTCAAAATATGTATATAAATTATTAATCAAATAAATACAATTTCCAGCATTCTCCAGCATTCTCCAGCCAGCATGGCTGGCTGGGGAATGCTGGGAGTTGTAGGAGGTTTTTTGGGACTAAACATGCATAGGGTTGCACCCTTAAATAAGTTATTTAAGGAAGGTGTTCATTCATTACCTAGGTACAAGCTTCTTAATTTTTTTAAAAAAAATTGCACTGGAATAAACTGAAAAAAATAACTGTTCTCATTGACCTTATGTATTTCCAAAGCAAACAGTTTATAGTTTATAAACTTTGAAAGCTGGATTTTAAACCTTGACCTTCTCCCTGTACGTACCCAACCCTAAAGATCCTTTTGAGAGGCCCAAGTTAATTGGGGTGGGTGGCTTCTAAGGAAAAAGGCTTCTCAGGGGTGGTACTCTTGAATATTGACCCCACCGAGGTACCCCTTCTTTTTGGCACCAGGTGAAGACCTCTTTAGGGTGCAATCCTAACTAGATAGGCAGCCGCCTCCGGCCTCGGAGGTGACCGCCTATCCAAACCAAGGCAGGAGAGGCACGGGGGGGGGTTGTTCCCCCCGCACCTCTCCTGCCTTGCTCTTTTCTGCTACACAGCTGTTTTCAACTGTCTAGCCGCAGGGGGGGCAAGTGGGAGAGGAAGCTGCCGTAGGACACATTGGATGTGTCGTACACGCAGCTCCGCTCTCCCCGCCCTGGAGCGCCCCCAGCCCCACCCCTTTTCAGTTGCTCCACGCTCCTCTTCCGAGGGGGAGGTCAGATTTCTGGGAACTGACCTCGGAGCACGGGCTCCGAGGCCGGTTCCCGGAACAGAGCATATCCTATGGCCCTCTAGACAGTGTCTAGTGGCCAAAGGATTGCTCCCTTATTAACACAAATGCTCCTTGGGCTTTTGCTGTCTTTTGCTTTTTAAATGCTGCATTTGTTTTGTTCCTCATCATTGTGTTTTTTGTTTTGTTTTTAATAGTTTATTTTTTTATTATTTTTGAATTTATTAATCGCCCATCTGGCTGGTCACCCAGCCACTCTGGGCGATGTACAACATACCATAAAACAGTTTAAAACAATAAAATTCTACAATAAAAACATTTTCTAAAATACCCTAACCCACCCCAAATGCCTGCCTGAACAACCACGTTTTTAATGCATGACGGAAGCTCATTAAAGAGGGGGCATGACGGAGTTCCCTAGGGAGGGAGTTCCACAGAGTGGGGGCCACCACAGAGAAGGCCCTCTCCCTCGTCCCCACCAGTCTAGCTGTCCTGGCTGATGGGACAGAGAGAAGGCCATCTGAGGCTGATCTTGTTAAGCGGCCTGTCTGGTGCTGCTGGAGGCGCTCCTTAAGATAGGCTGGGCCGGAACCATATAGGGTTTTAAAGGTCAAAACCAACACCTTGAATTTGGCCCGGAAAACAACTGGTAACCAGTGCAACTCCTTCAGCACTGGAGTGATGTGATCTCGCCGGCGGCTGCCTTTAATCAGGCGAGCCGCCGCGTTCTGTACCAGCTGCAGCTTCCGAACCATCTTCAAGGGTAACCCCACGTAGAGCGCATTACAGTAGTCTAAACGAGAGGAGACCAGGGCATGTACTACCGATGGGAGCAGATGGTCGGGAAGGGAGGGGCGCAGCCGCCGTATCAGAGTTGATACAGCGCTGTCCGGCTCACAGCTGACACCTGAGCCTCCATGGACAGCTGGGAGTCCAAAATGACCCCCAGGCTGAGGACCTGGTCTTTCAAGGGTAGCCGTATCCCATTCAACACCAGGTCAACATCCCCCAGCCTCCTCTTGTCTCCCACCAAAAGTACCTCGGTCTTGTCAGCGTTCAGCTTATTCCTCCCCATCCAGCCACTCACCTTCTCCAGACATTTGGACAGGGATTCTACGGCCAACTCTGGTGAAGATTTGAATGAGAGGTAGAGCTGCGTGTCATCCGCATATTGATGACACTGCACCCCAAACCTCCTGATGATAGCCCCCAGCGGCTTCACATAGATGTTAAATAGCATCGGGGAGAGGATGGAACCCTGTGGCACCCCACAAGTAAGTGGCCACGGGTCCGAAACCTCCTCTCCCAGTGCTACCCTCTGGTACCTGCCAGAGAGGAAGGACCAGAACCACCGCAATACGGTGTCTCCAATGCCCAACCCCTCCAGGCGGTCCAGGAGGATACCGTGGTCAACGGTATCGAAAGCTGCTGAGAGGTCGAGGAGAACAAGGAAGGAGCATTCACCCCTATCCAGAGCCCTCCTCATATCATCTACCAGGGCGACCAAGGCCGTTTCTGTCCCATGCCCAAGCCTGAAGCCTGACTGAAATGGGTCTAGATAATCAGTTTCTTCCAAGTGTGCCTTCAACTGCACTGCCACCACCCGCTCAATCACCTTGCCCCAAAATGGCAGATTTGAGACTGGGCGAAAGTTGTTCAGAATTTGAGGATCCAAGGAGGGCTTCTTTAAGAGCGGTCTTATCACTGCCTCCTTGAGGGCTGATGGCATCACTCCCTGTCAAGGGCTCCTTGGAGGGCTCTCAGTCTAATCTAGTAGCCAAGTCCAGACACAGACAAAGGGATTCTTTTCAAAGCTTTATTCCTCTTTTACAACTTAACAGCTCTACAGGTAGCAACTAGATCTGAGCAGCAGCATCCCTATGCCCTAAGTTAGAACAGTTGGTCCCCGTTTGAAAAGCAATTACTGGCAGACCCCTGAATATAAGGACTAGGGAGAATCCCTCCCCTTTTCCCTTGGATCCTCTGGGTGCAACCATTCTTTGAGTGCCAACTGGGCGCTACGCCTCCTTTCCGCGCTCTCCATTTAGCACCGCTCTCTGCGTCTGCGCCGCGCATCTAACCAGTCTGCTATCGGTGCTGGGTCACTCCCTGGACTGCTTTCTAATCTAGGAATGTGGGTGGGAGGAATCTCTGGCAGCTGCGGGCCCTGGGAAAAAGGGGCGCGCTCCTCTCCCAGGAGCGACTGCTCTTCCTCCGAATCAGAACTACTCTGGGATTCTATGGGCTCAGTGTCCACCCTGACACTCCCTCCTCAAGGGAGGCGTTCACCACCACCCTGATCCCCTGATCTTATTTATCTTATTTGACTTGATCTGCAAGCTGCCCAGAAAATATTTGTTGATGGGCAGCCAGCCATATCAATTTAATAAATTTAATCTAATCTAAAAGTTCAATTTTGATTGTTCTCAGCATCCACCAGCAGCAGCTTGAGGAGAACACGACTTATCTCATCTTAAGGACTGTTGTCAGAGGAATCACTGTGGTGCCATCTTCTGGCTGCGCATGAGCATTACATGTAAGCATTTCCCCTAAAAATTCAGAAAGAAGGGTGCACAGCAGTAGTGCAGCTAGGTAATTTTTGCCCCGGAACTTAAACTCTTACGTGGAGCCCTCTTTAGACAGTTGGGTGTAAAACTTCAGTTGTGAAGCACCCAGCTAACATTTCTCTCCTCCACCCTTCCATTTTTGTTGTTGTTCAGTCGTTCAGTCGTGTCCGACTCTTCGTGACCCCATGGACCATAGCACGCCAGGCCTTTCTGTCCTGCGCTCTCTCCCGGAGTGTGCTCAAGTTCATATTCATTGCATCGGTGATGCTATCTAGCCATCTCATCCTCTGCCGTCCCCTTCTACTTTTGCCTTCAGTCTTTCCCAGCGTCAGGGTCTTTTCCAGAGAGTTTTCTCTTCGCATTAGGTAGCCAAAATATTTGAGCTTCAGCTTCAGTATCTGTCCTTCCAAGGAGCACTGAGGGTTGATTTCCTGTAGGATTGACTGATTTGACCTCCTTGCAGTCCAGGGGACTCGTAAGAGTCTTCTCCAGCACCACAGTTCGAAAGCATCAATTCTTCGGCGCTCAGCCTTCCTTATAGTCCAGCTCTCACAGCCATACATTACTACTGGGAAAACCATAGCTTTGATTAGACGGACCTTTGTCGGCAAGGTGATGTCTCTGCTTCTTACTATGCTGTCTAGGTTTGCCGTAGCTTTCCTCCCAAGGAGCAAGCGTCTTTTAATTTCATGGCTACAGTCACCGTCTGCGGTGATCTTGGAGCCCAAGAAAGTAAAATCTGTCACTGCTTCCATTTCTTCCCCTTCTATATGCCAGGAAGTGATAGGGCCAGATGCCATGATCTTCATTTTTTTAATGTTGAGTTTCAAACCAGCTTTTGCAGTCTCCTCTTTCACCCTCAACAAGAGGCTCTTTAGATCCTCTTCGCTTTCTGCCATTAGGGTGGTATCGTCTGCATATCGGAGGTTGTTGATAATTCTCCCAGCAATCTTAATTCCGACCTGTGATTCATCCAACCTGGCGTTTCTCATGATGTACTCTGCATATAAGTTAAATAAGCAGGGTGACAATATGCAGCCTTGTCGTACTCCTTTCCCAATTTTGAACCACTCGGTTGTTCCATGTCTGGTTCTTACTGTTGCTTCTTGACCCTCGTACAGGTTTCTCAGGAGACAGGTAAGGTGGTCTGGTACTCCCATCACTTTAAGAATTTGCCACAGTTTGTTGTGATCCACACAATCAAAGGCAAAAAAACCAGGCAAAACTAGACAGATATTACAACATTTGGGGTTGTTTAGCTTAGAAAAGAGGTGACTAAGGGGAGACATGATAGAGTTGTACACAATCATGCAAGGTGTGGAGAAAGTGGATAGGGAGACATTCTTCTCCCTCTCTCAAAATACTAGAACCCAAAGGGGTCATCCCATGCAGCTGATGGGTGGGAGATTCAGGACAGATCAAAGGAAGGACTTCTTCACACAGCGCATAGTTAAACTATGGAACTCGCTACCACAGGATGTAGTGATGGCCACCAGTTTGGATGGCTTTAGAAGACAGTTAGATGAACTCCTGGAGGAGAAGGCTAGCAGTGGCTACTAGTCCTGATGGCTCTGTGCTACCTCCAGTATCAGAAGTAGTATGCCTATGTATACCAGTTGCTGGGGAACATGGGCAGGAGGGTGCTGTTGCGCTCATGCCCTGCTTGTGGGTTCCCAGTCAACAGCTGGATGTCCACTGTGTGAACAGAATGCTGGACTACATAGACCCTTGGTGTGATCCAGCGTGGCTCTTCTTATGTTCATTTATACCTCTGGGCATGTGTAGTTCTGCACTATAAACTCACTTAAATCATGGCACCATCATCACTACAGGAATAAGTTGCTTCTGTTGCTCTGAACTCACTGACTTGGGAAGAAGCACCCTTTTATTGGATACAATGTTTTTAAAGTAAAAATAATAAAATTAGCATCTGAGACTGTCTGTGGCCCATGAGAACATTTTTAGCTTCACTTTAGAAAAAAAAGTAGCAGATTACTGCTCCATTCCTCTTCATGGTGGAAGGAGAGGCAGGCCAGTCCTGATTATATTAGAAAGAAAGAAAGAAAGAAAGAAAGAAAGAAAGAAAGAAAGAAAGAAAGAAAGAAAGAGAAAGAGAAAGGAGGGAGGAGGAGGAGAAAAAATAGAATCCTATAGTGAGCAAATTGAACCCCAGTGAGCTTGGCATACACGTCAGCCGAGGTTTGTTACTGAGCCTGTTTTCTGCTGCTGCACCTATCATCTGCCTCTCTGGGTGATCATTGCGGGGGGGGGGGGGCAGGCAGGCCTAGTTGCACCACTGGTGGGTAATAAATCATCAGTTTGAAGCAGAGTCCCTGAAAAAGAAGCAGAGGGGGAAAGGATTTCTGTGGCCAGCCTCTCCATGAGGAGGAACGGAGCCATAATTCACTTTTTTTTTCTAAACCTGAGCTACAAATGTTCTCATAAGATATGTTTTACTCAAACTTCAGATGCTCCTAACTGCCCCAAACTTATCTGGGTTGCCACTGCTTCACAACTGCCCCACTCTACATCTTAGCAACACACAGCCACTATTTTTGTTATAGCTCAGCATTCTCAGAGCTATTGCCCTCACTCTGGGAATGCTGGGAAATTTTAAAGAATGGCTGCCAGGATAACCTCTACTTGTGTGGGTCCTATGGGGTTTAATCAGAATAAAACTTGAAAGGATATAACTGAATGAATATGCCTTTAGTAAGAATTAAAGTACACAAAAACATGCAACAGTTTCCCAATACAAATAAATGCAAAAATCAGTCCCTCCGAGTTCAAAGAAAAATATGGATTTCTTGCTTGCAACCTTGCAGCAGGCCAGTTCCAAAGTGTCTTTGGTTTCCCCAAATGCTGATGATCAGGGAACTGGAAACAAAGCCCTATGAGGAGAGACGGAAAGAACTGGGCATGTTTAGCCTGGAGACGAGAAGATTGATGGGAGATATCATAGCCCTCTTCAAGTACTTGAAAGGCTGTCACAGACAGGAAGGTCAGGATCTCTTCTCGATCATCCCAGGGTGCAGGACACGGAATAATGGGCTCAAGTGACAGGAAGCCAGATTCTGGCTGAACATCAGGAAAAGCTTCCTGACTGTTAGAGCAATACAGCAATGAAACCAATTCCCTAGGGAGGTGGTGGGCTCTCCCACACTGGAGGTGTTCAAGACGAGGCTGGACAGCCACCTGTCAGGGATGCTCTGACTTGGATTCCTGCATTGAGCAGGGGGTTGGACTCGATGGTCTTGTATGCCCCTTCCAACCCTACTATTCTATGATTCCACAGCAATCTTCTCAAAATGGACCAGGATCCAGCAATACAGGAGCAATTTTGTAAACAGCCCTTTATATAAAAGAACATAAACAAACAAGGAACTCATAGTGTTTGTAAAAAAAAAAAATGACTTTAAAAAAAAAATTCAAAAGGAAACCTTCCTACTATCCTCTCTCAAGGGTTCAGGGTCTTACAGAAAGGAGAAAGCAAGCTTCTTCCACACTGAGTTTTGCTAACTGCCTAAAATGGTGGCCATTCCTTATCTCACTCCTTTACTGCGCATGTGCAGGAACATTCCCACTCAGAATTCTTAAAGAAAAATATACCAGTGGGTTACACCACGTTACTAGGCTCCAGGGCTGCATATAGGCCCCAATCCATCAAACCAACAACCTGCAAACACACACTGCTCACCCCACCCCCACCCCATCCATCCAGTGATCTTCACTACCCTTACAGGCCTGGCCGTGCTGCGTTTGTGCAAGAGCTGGTGTCCGTCCTCAGCCTGGGTTTGTCCCCAGCCAGACTTCTTTCTCTGTGGCACCTTGGCTTGCCTCCTGCCCCGGAACCTTCCGAACACTGCAGTTTGGAACCTTCTGAACATTGCAGTGGAGACAATGACCTGTTCTTCACCTGCGTGTTTAGAGCCGGACTGATTTCTAGATGGCACCACTGAGTAGAATTAACCCTACTCCCCTGCTCTAAAGCATCTTCATGGCAACTCTGGAACAGGGAGTCAACTTGCTGTTTTTTATAAAAGAGGTTCACTCAAAATGAAACCAGCAAAAGTCAGGTGAAAGGGTTCTCTCTTGTTCTCGCTTGGCAAGCCAGGATGTCATTATGTAGAGGTCAAGTTCCGTAAAGCATTCCCTGCTATCCTGAAGTGTGTATGGTGCAAATACTATTGCTGGCACATCCCATATTTGTGGTCTCAATCGCTTGCAAGCAGTGCTGTATCCAGATTTTTGAGAGCCCTGGGGCAAGGCACCCTCCGTGGGCCCCCTCCCTCCACGAGTCACCTTCTCACCACCATGGCCACCAGCTGCTCTCACTGCTGCCACTTGCTTGCTTGGCAGGCAGAGAGCCAGGGAGCAAGTCAGCAGTGGCATCTCCTGCTCCTTTTTCCCACCACCACCATCGTCTGGGCTAGACTGAGAGTCAGGTGAACAAGCAAGGTGCACAGGTGAAGAGGAGAAGCAACTCCAGGGGGCTCTTGTCAGTGGGCCCCTGCTGGAGTGTGGGCCCTTGGCGGGTGCCCAAACATGCCTACCCTTGACGCCGGACCTGCTTGCAAGGGATACGTTCCCTTTTGCTAATTTGTGAGAGGGAACATAACTCAGGGGTGCAGTCCAGCAAGGATCCAGGCTCGCTCCTTGACATCTCCAGCTAAAAGATCCCAGGTAGCAGGTGATGGGGAACCCCTCTGCCTCAGACCTTGGGAAACCACTGTCGCAGCAGAGTGGATAACATTCAGACCAGTGTATCCCAGCCTGGTGCCCCCCAGATGTGTGGGATGGCAACGCCTATCATTCCCAGGCAGCATATGAGGTAGTTCCATTGGTTCATCGAAAAGGCCAGGCGTTGTCCTCTACTTTCTCCTTGTGACTCCCCAAGAATGTTACAACAGAGACTTCTAGAAGATGAGACAATGCATAATTGATGGTTAATTTTACATGGGAAGCAAATCAGTAATGACAAGATAAAATTCTTGCAAGAGAGAAACTCATGTTAAACGGTAATGTAAAGATGAATACAATATAATAACTTTAATAAATGGTTATTCCATAATTTATAAAAGTTAATTCTTAAGAGGCAAAGGGAATAGGTAGATTATGCTTTAACTATGTTAACTATGATTTATCATACTTCCTCATAATAAAATTATCTTTTATTACTTAAATAATTGCCCTTGGCAAACTCCCCTTAGGTCTGTACTACACAAGATTCATCAGTGCTTTACCTGTAATATGTAGAGGAAGTTAGAAATGACTTCAACTCTTTTGGCTTTTCAATAATGCCTCTGACGACGTAATGCAGCCTTCCTCAACCTGATGTCCTCCAGATGTATTGGACTACAAGTTCCAGCATCCCCCAGCCAGCATGGCCAATGGAACACTATATTGTCTAATGCAGCCTTCTCCTACCTGGTACCCTCCAGATAAGAAGGTAAGAATGTAAGAAGAGCCCTGCTAGATCTAGTCCAGCATTTTGTTCACACAGTGGCCAACCAGCTGCCCACAGGAAACCCACAGGCAGGACATGAGTACAAGAGTACCCTCCTGCCCATGTTCTCCATCAACTGGTGTGCATAGGCATGCTGCCTCTGCGACTGGAGGTAGCATATAGCCATCAGGACTTGTAGCCATTGAGGGCCTTCTCCTCCATGAATTTGTCTAATTGTCAGGAGCACTCTGGAGGCTTCTCCCAGTAGATTCCAATAGCCAACTCAAGACACAGACGAATTTCTTTTCAAAGCTTTAATCCTTTTACAACTTAATGACTCTTTCAGATGCTAATCACCAGGGACTAAAGCAAGGAACAGCAGGGAAGCCTAAGTTTCAAGTAGTCAGTTGATCCCTGTTTGAAAGAGAGTCACTTGAAGACCCAGGCTAGGGAGAGATCCTCCCCCTTTCCCTTGGGTCCATGGGAGGCGGCCGTTGCTTGTACGCCAAACGGGCGCTACGCCTCCTTTCCATGCCCTCCATCGCTCGTCGCTCTTTGCGTCTGCGTCGAGCATCTAAGAAGCCCCCCTCCCACATTCCCTCACTACCCAGGTCACTATCTATCTCTGGAATGCTGGCAGGAGGAATCTCTGCCAGGTGCTGAGCCTGTGAGGGATGAGCTGGCCCCTCTCCCACAGATAGCTGTTCCTCCTCAGAATCTGAACTGCTCTGAGGATCTCTGGGCTCAGTTTCCACCCTGACACTAATCCCCCTTTAGAGCCATCCAAGGTGGTGGCCATCGCTACACCTTGAGGTAGCGAATTCCATAGTTTAAGCATCCTGAATCTCCCACCAATCAGCTCCATAGCTGACAGCTGGAGGATGCTGGGCATCAGCATGGCTGGCTGGAAGATGATGGGAGTTGTAGTCCAACACTTCTAGAGAGCACCAGGTTGGGGGAGGCTGATACAACATGATGCAGAGCTGATCATGGGCCAAGGTCCATTGTCCTCATGTCCTACTTGTGGGCTTCTCATAGAACCCTGGTTGGCCATCATGGGAAACAGGATGCTGGACTAGGTAGACCTTTGGTTTGATCCAGCAGGACTGTTTTTACTGTGGGGAAGATCTTTCCAAGGCTGGTACAGGCAACGTATCATCTGTCCCTCAGACACTCATCTCACGCCTAATACAATATGCCAATTACTCCCAGCTCTGAAGCAAATGGCTTCCTTTCCTATTTTAGTCCTTTCCTCCAGTGCATAAAGATTATGAATGAGGTTATATCAGTGAGGGAAGCCTGGAGCAGAATTGCACGAAAGGCCCCTGCAGATGGCAGAGCTTTATAATTACAACAACGGTAAGAACAGACCACGGATCAATGGACTGGTTTAAGATTGGGAAAGGAGTACGGCAGGGTTGTATACTCTAACCCTACCTATTCAACCTGTACGCAGAACACATCATGCGATGTGCTGGGCTTGATGAATCCAAGGCTGGAGTTAAAATCGCTGGAAGAAACATTAACAATCTCCGATATGCAGATGATACCACTTTGATGGCTGAAAGCGAGGAGGAGCTGAGGAACATTCTGACGAAGGTGAAAGAAGAAAATGCAAAAGCTGAGTTGCAGTTAAACCTCAGAAAAACCAAGATTATGGCAACCAGCTTGATTGATAACTTGATATCCATGAACAATTTACAATTTATAACTGATACGCAGCAGAATTACGGCAACTGTGGGCAGTGTCCGATCCGATGCTGCTGCTAACGTAAATGATGCTGTGCTGGCGCAAGCATCCTCTGGCACAATGCCGGTTGCATTTGCTGGTGCAACAGGTTGTGGGGGGCTAATTATTGATTTGTAATCATTGTGGGAGGGTGGTGCAGAATCTCAGACCTAGGGGCCCCAATCCGGCCCTCTGGGTTTACCCAGAAGCTCATGTCCTCTTTCCTCTGACCACCAAAGGCCAGGGTCGCCACATATGAATAATCAAAAAAGGGGAAATATATCACCAAAACAAGAGGACACCAATTTGCATAACATTTGCTTATGCTAATGTATATGAGAAGATGCAAATTTAGACATAATTATTAAAATTTAAAAAGTAATACAGTACATCATACCATCGAGTGGAAGGCTGTGACCAGGTGACCTATGTGCCTTGCTCAGCTTGCTGTCCAGGTGCGGCTACCTGTGGGTGGGTCATGGCCTGGCAGTTGGCGCCCTGTGGAATTAGTCCATGGCTACCATCAGGTTACAGGAGGAACACTCCAGACCCATGGAGCTGCTAGCTTTAGGGAGCAACCAACGTTGTAACTTCTTCTCATACTGGCCCGTTGTTCCCCAACGTGACCACAGCTTTGCCAGCATGACTGTCTCTTCTTGCATCTCAGACTCCAGGCAGCAAAAACTTCCTGCCCTCCAGGAAAGACAGGCCTGGTTGCAAACCAAAGTTTTACTTCTGTTCAATTCCACGGCTCCCTTGCAAGCCTCTATCCACAGCACCTGAACCCCCCAAAAGAGACCTGAGTAAGAGACAGGTCCTCTTATATTCTGCAGACCAGGGCTGGGCATCTTGTCCAGGTGTTTTGGCCTCCAACTCCTATCAGCCCTAGCCAATGGGAATTGTAGGCCAAAACATCCAAAGGACCAAAGGTTGCCCAGCCCTGCTGTAAAGTTGCTGTAAACAATTGAATTATTATTATTATTATTATTATTATTATTATTAGACAGTAAGGAAGAAGAGCAACAGGGCCAGGGGTCTTTAGGGGTTAGCACTGGGCCCCATGATGAGGGAATCCCGGCCCTGCCTGCTCCTTTTGAGGCCCTAAATTCCCTTCGCCGGTTCTGCAGCAGAGAGTGAAGAGGAAGAAATGTGACCAAGGGTGTGAGTCCATTCCAGCAAACACCCAACAGGTGGCGCTACTGCCCCATCCACAGCACTGCGGAAGGACGGTTTTGTCCCAGGCTGGCTGCCCACACATGGATTCTCCTGTTTCTCGAGGTCCAGCCTGGAAATGGTTCTAAAACCTTGCTGACTCTTCGAGGCAGTTACTAGAGTCATGCACAACTGGACGGGATGCGGGAGCAGCAGCATCTGGAGCCCCTGGATATTATTTTAAAGTCAAAAGCGGCTGGGGGAGGCTGTTAACCCACTCACCAATGTCATACCTATCTGTGTGGGGCACCTAACATCTTCAGAGGGGTGTTTTATATCAGGATATGGGGCTGGGGGCAGGGTTGACCTTCCTCCCCCAACTCGGCAGCTCTAATCTGATTCCCTTCTCCTGCAAGCTGCTTATAACCCAACCCCCTCCCCCACAGGAGACCGTGACGATGTGTCTTCTCGGTCCGCCCTGTCTCGACGCTGAGCTTCTACAAAAGCCGAATCACCGCCATGTTAGCTTGGATGATTACAGTTCCACAAAGGCGTCCACTTTTAAGGAAACTGGGGGCTCAAATCATCCCCTTGATCGTGCCCAGTTGAACGCCAGGTGTCTGAAAGGTTTCTACTAGGCAAGGCCTCACCGTAGGCTCCAACGTCAGTGGAAGAGCGGGCTATTTAGTTTGGGGCTATTTAGTTTGGAGGGAAAGGCAAGTAACATTTCAGCATTCAACTCCTTTGCTGAGGGAAAGCACTGGCTGCTATTCGCTACTGGGCCAGGTTTAAGGTATTGGTACTGGTATAGAAAGCCCTCAACAACTTGGGACCAGAACACCTGAGAGAGCACCTTCTCCCCTATCAATCTGCCTGGTCACTGAGGTCATCAGATGGGATGTTCCTGGTGGTTCCGCATGGACCTATGGCCCGATTGGAGTCCACCCAGAGAAGAGCCCTCAGTGTGGTGCCCCCCTTTCTATGGATCTCCCTGCCTCTGGAGGTCAGGCAGGTGCCAGCACTGTGTTGTTTCCAGCGCCTCCTGAAAATATTTTTATTTCAGGAAACCTTCCTTGATTGACCAGCCATGGTTTTACTGGTACTCTGTTTTTTAAAATAATAATTTTTAATATGGTGTTTTCTTTCTTTCTTTCTTTTTCTTTCTTTTTTTCATTTTATCTTTTATTGTTCACCACTCTGGAATCTGTTTAGATGTGGAGTGGTATATAAATGCTGTGAATAGAGTGATTGGATGGATGGATGGATGGATGGATGGACGGACGGACGGACAGACAGACAGACAGACAGATGGGGTGGGGAGACAGGATAGAGGTGTATAAAATTATGCATGGTGTAGAGAGAGTGGATAGAGAGAAGTTTTTCTCTGAGTCCCATAATGCTATAACAGCTTCCCGAACCAGGGTCTCTCCTCCAAAAGTCCACCCCCCCAAAGGACCACCCAGAGAGCAGCAGGTGACAAAGGCATCAGAGGCAAACTCCATTTTATTCCTCCTGTTATGATGATGCTATAAATTAAGTGTGCTTAAAATACAAAACTGCACATGCTCAGAGTATTCTTTTAGCAGGGTTGGCAAGCATTCTGACATATAAGGAAGGTAGCAAAAGTTGTAACACATGAAATGGGGTGGTGGTGAGAGAGAAATGTTAGTTGTGTACTTCACAAGGGAAGTAATACACAAGGCCATCAAAAGCCCCCCTGCCCCTGCTATTAAGTCCAGGGTCTAAAATTATGTACCTGCACCTGGGGTCATCTAATGAAGCCAGGGGACAAACTACATGTTACGCTAAAATACATAGTGTGTAGCTCCATATGCAAAGTATTGGGGGGGGGTACTCAATAAGTGTGGGGGCTGATCTGAATCAGGACCGCAGTGTGCTGGGAGGGGAGTTTTATTTCACTAATTTTTGAGGGCAATAATGTCATAATAGAGAATGTATGTCATAATAGAGAAACTGAAGAGGGTTACACTGTTAAGTTGCAAAAAGCATATGCTTATCCTAAAGTGACTCTGACAGTCTGAGTAATCAAAGAATCATCCATGTTTCTTGGGTGACTTTTGTTAAAGACTTCCTCATAGGAGGGCCAGCCCCCCCATGAGGCAGGGTGAATCCCCTGCCTCATGCAGCAGGTCAGGAAGTGCGGTAGACCCCACATGCATGCCGCCAGGAGCCCTGAGGCTGTCACCCTCCTATGCCTCTGAAAATGAGGCATAAGACAGGTGGCCGCTGCAGAGAGCCCCGTTGGCCACTCTTCTAATGCGGCAAATGCTACAGCAGGAAAGCAGTCATTGCAGCTCTTTGGAGCAGCAGCTGCCGCCACCAACCACCCTGTGTCTCACTCTGAGTAAGGCATAGGCAGGCAGCTGCTCTGCAGAGCTGCACTGGCCACAGCAAGAGAGAGCCCAGTCTGGCTTTCCACAGAGCCCACCTAGGCAAATATGTTGCTCTGAAGAGAGAGGTATTGAGGGGTAAGAGGGAGGGGAAAGAGGCGGTCATGGCTCACGCTTCCCCCACACACACTCCTGGCAGCGGCCTGCACTTCTCCACACCCCCATCAGTGGCGGTGGCATGTCTTCCCACCTCAGGTGGCCGGAAGTGTGGTGCGGCCCTTCCTCACTGAGATCAGTTTCCTCCTTTTCAGCGGCAGGGGAAACTCCCTTCCACCTGGCCATAGGCTTAGAGGAGGATGTGACCCATTTGGAAAAAGAGAAATTAAAAGTGTTGCCTGGCTCCTGGAAGAGGATGCCAACATCTCTCAGAGCTGGGGCAGTCTGTCAGAGCCGTTCTCCCTTTAGGTTGGAACAGTTTGCCCTTTCCAACCTCCTCCAGCTCTTTCCAAGAGTCCAGTGTGACCAGCTTCAAAGTTAGCAAGGTTTTGGGAGGGGGCAGGTTTTTCCAGACTTCGGAAGCCAGAGGTTACCCTGTTTCATATTTTTCTGAAAGTTATTGGCAGAAGATTAGTTGACTCACTGAGATGCAGCGGAGGCGGGTGGCTCCGATTTTGGTGGGGCTGTGAATCCATTTCAGGGTTTAGTCAGAACCAGCCAGAATCCTACAGTGGCTATCTAAGGTGCTGAACCCATTTGGGGGATAGAGTTCAGCACCTTGGGTAGCTCCTTTACAGATCTGGCTGGTTCTGACAAAAACCCATAGTGGATTCACAGCCCCACCAAAATTGGAGACAACAGTCTCCGCTGCTGGGATGGTTTTGGTGGCAGTGCGGGGTGGGGGTGGCCTGGCCCAAAGGCTGTGATCCTTGTTATGGCAGCTTACGTGCTCAGCTCCCTTGCCGTTGTTTTCTTTCCTTTCTTTTCTTTTTTGGGCGGGGAGAATATACTCGGAAAAAACAACACAGACTCATGGATCTTTTCTGCTCTTCAGCAGATCAAGCACTTAAAAAGAGAACTTGGTTTGGAAGGAGTTCTCTACACTGGGCCCATCTCCACAAAAGTTGTTCCACAGACTGTACACCCTGGTGCTGGGGTCTCCAACATGGCGCCCCTGGGCAGAAATGTGCCCACCAGTCTCCCTGTTCTTCCTGGTTTTCATTTTATTTCTTAAAGATGTTTTATTTTAATTTTGTAAAACTGGGAAGCTGGCGTGCTGCAAAGTGGAGTGGTGCCTTCCAGCGCCATCTTTATTTGGGTTCCAAAGAGGGGTTTTGTGTTTTGGAGCTCAGACCCCACCTCTGCCGTGTGTGTGCGCGCGCGCGTATGCGTGTGTGTGTCACCAGTTTGCCTTCTGGGAAATTATTGGGTTTTTTGACCAGCCATGCCCACCATAGTAGCCACTGTATGAATGGACAAGTCCACACATGGCATCCATTTTGTGAGGGTGCCCACAACACTCTCGCAAAATTCCAAATGTGCCAACTGACCCAAAAGGGTTGGGGACCCTCAAAACTCTTCCTGAGGCCCAAACTAGATGGCAACAGAGATGCATGAATGCATATTTGCAATTCCTTTGCAAAGAGTAATCACCAGGGGCAGACTGGGGGTTTCTGATGCAGACTGGGAGTACAGGGGAGGATTGTTTTTAATCTCCACCCCATACTGTTTTCCCAGTGAAAATCCCCCCCCCCCGCTAAGGGTAGGTGGCAAATGAAATTGGCAGATGAAGGGGGGGACGTGTGTGTGTGTGTGTGTGAAACACACCTCCACCTACATTCTCAGTCTGGATCAGGTCCCTACAGCTGATATCTACAACAACAACAACAAGAGGTGGAGATGCACTTATGGCTCTCTGTCTCACATCTAGTCTGGCACTAAGAATATGCCCACAGATCTGGCCCTTTGTTGCCTTTCATGTCATCTTATTTTTCTCTGCCATTTTGTCCCCTCATTCTTGTATTCTTCTCTGTGTATTTGCCTTGCACATTGACAAAGATCAGTGCATGCATCACTATGGGACTAGTAATGAACAACCAGCAGCCTAGGGCATTTACACATCTTGGGCAGGCATGCCAATTGCTGCTTGGAAGGAAGAGTGGACTATAAAAATTAGTCTAGCACCAGGTCTTCTCCTTCTTCTCCTTCTTCTTCTTCTTCATTATTGCATCTGTCGCCTCTGAAGAGAGCAGCTCTCATCAGTCTGTCCCTGCTTCCAAAGGTGCCAGGGATTGGAGCTTGCTCTGTGGTGGAAATGCGGGCTCTTTCCCAGGGAGAACTTGCCATCTGATCTCTCTGAAGCATTTCCCCACTCTCCTCTCTGTAGGCAAGACCACTTGGCAGTGCTGAACGACCCGCTGGATGTCTGCAGGAGCTTTCTGTGATGGAAAGGAGACACCGAGGCACCTGCAACTGTAAGTCTTGAATCTGTCTTTCCCCCCTCATGATGCCACCATGGTGCCCCACTCTTGCCTCACTAGCGAAGGGCTGCAACTTGAGGAAAGGCTTGCACAAGTGTTCTTAGAATAAGGACATGAGGTTCTATTTAAATATTGACCTTGTGTCACCCACTTAAAAAACAGACGTTTCTTCCACACACTTCAGTTCCCTTCAAATTCCCTTAGGTTGCTTACCTCAACATGAGTCTTCAAAGATACCTGGTCAGGATCTATCCAGGCCTTCCCCAACTGCAACTCCCATCATTCCTAGGAATAAGGGTGTTTGCAGTCCAACACATCGGGATGGTGCCTGCTGGGGAAGGCTGATCTATCCTCTCTACACCATCACTTCAAAAAAGTTTAATGGGCACCCAGTTTGCCCAAGTATGGAGGAAAAGGGGAACTTCCAAAAGTCACAAAAGAGTGCCAAGTATTTTGTCAGGCTCAGCTGAACAAATTGCAGAATCTCATAGACTCATGGGGTTAGAAGGGGCGTACAAGTAGGGATGTCAGAGAATTTCGCCATGAATCTCGGGGAGGCCGAATGCCAGCGCATTCGGCCCCTCGAAATCGGTGGCGAAACGGTTTGCTACCCCCCGCCTCCCCTGGGATGGGACTTACCTTGGGCGAATCTTCCTGGCGGCGGCAGCTCCGGCAGCGGTTCAGCGGCGGTTTGGCAGCGGCGGCTGCAGCGGCCGGTCTTCCGACCGGCTGCCACCGCCGCCATTTCCAGTAAAAAAAAAAGAAAAAGTGATAGGCTACGTAAAAATTTACGTAGCCTATCACAGCTAGATTTTTAAAAAATACCGTGATAGGCAATGTAAATGTTTACATAGCCTATCACGGCTGAGTAAAAAAACAAAAAAAACCCACGCGTACGCAAATGGCGGCGCCCACGGGCACCGCCATTTGCATTCCTTATTTTGGCACGTGTAGTCTACGTAAACATTTACATAGACTACGGCGAAAATAAGGGGAATGCAAATAGCGTAGGCGCTACGCTATTTGCGTTCCCCTAATTTTCACCGTAGTCTACGTAAATGTTTACGTAGACTAGACGTGCCAAAATAAGGAATGCAAATGGCGGCACCCATGGGCACCGCCATTTGCGTACGCGCGTTTTTTTGTTTTTTTACTCAGCCATGATAGGCTACGTAAACATTTACGTAGCCTATCACGGCTGACTGCAGGGACGCAAACGGTGGCGGCTATGGCTGCCGCCATTTGTGGACCCAGCCGGCCAGGATTCGGGGGGGGGACGGAGCACCTCCCCCCCACCTCGAATCACATTTTGTGAAAAGGTAAGTGACTTTCATACATCCCTACCTACAAGACCATCGAGTCCAACCCCTGCTCAATGCAGGAAGCCTGGTGGTCTCCCATCCAAGTACTATCCAGGGCTGACCCTGCTTAGCTTCCGAGATCAGATGAGATCAGGAGCATCCAGATGGCAGCAGAGAAGATATTAAAGTGGTATAGAAAGAAATGAAGGATTTCTCTGGAGTCAAAAGAAAATTGGTCTTCCATCTAATACCAGAACTAGGAGGTATGTGGGCATATGAACCTGCCTGACATCGAGTTAGATCATTGATCCATCATGCACATAACTGGCTTCCAAACAAATTCTACACAAATTCATGGACAGCTAAATAAACCTTTCATATAGGTTTTTGCTTGGAAGACATTAGATTAGTATATACCTAGGACTTGGGGTTTAGCAAAAAGCAATCTTAATTCATGTCCCAATCAGCCATGGCCTCACAGTATTTGCTGAGGAGCTTAGAGTACTCGCAAAGTGCTTTGTTTTGATCCTCCTCAAATCAGTCTTAACAGTGTTTGTTAGTTGTTCCAATGTTTAGGAAAGCCTTGATGAAGCTGAAAATCAACTGGGACAATTTGTAAGTGAGAAGGTCATCTTTTAAAAGAGGGTGGGAGGGAAACCAGGTGCCCCTCACTGAAAGCAAAGGGTCGGCAAATGTGCCCGAGATAGTTCTGGCTGGGTGGGCAGAATGACCTGTGCAGGTGTGTGCTGAGGATGTCTCCATCCTCCAAGTGCAGCAGGGGAAGGAAGGGCTCAAAAAGGATTGAACTCCTCTAGGGGAGACTGAAGTTTGAACTACTCCCATACAAGCCTGCCTACCTATTAAGATAAACTTTCGAGGCCCTGTGGTATGACCCAAGAACCCTAGAGATACAGTACCTCTAGGCCACAATCGTATGCATTTTTAGACCTCAAAAGTCCTACAAGTCCTAGGGATGTCAAAGAATTTCGCCACAAATTTCAGGGAGGCCGAATGCCAGCACATTCAGCCCCCCGAAATCGTTGGCGAAACGGTCTGCCCCCCCACCCCCCCAGGACGGGACTTACCTTGGGCGAATCTCCCTGGCGGCGGCAGTGGCGGTTCAGCAGCAGCGGCAGCCGGTCTTCCAACCAGCTGCCACTGCCGCCATTTCCAGTTAAAAAAAAAAAAAAAGTGATTGGCTACGTAAAGATTTACGTAGCCTATCACGGCTGGTTTTTAAAAAAATACCGTGATAGGCTACGTAAATGTTTACGTAGCCTATCACGGCTGAGTAAAAAAAAAAAAAAACCGCATGTATGCAAATGGCGGCGCCCATGGGCACCGCCATTTGCATTCCTTATTTTGGCACGTCTAGTCTACGTAAACATTTACGTAGACTACGGCGAAAATAAGGGGAACGCAAATAGCATAGTGTCTACGCTATTTGCGTTCCCCTTATTTTCGCCGTAGTCTACGTAAATGTTTACGTAGACTAGACGTGCCAAAATAAGGAATGCAAATGGCAGCATCCATGGGAGCCACCATTTGCGTATGCGCAGGGTTTTTTTTTTACTCAGCCATGATAGGCTACGTAAACATTTACGTAGCCTATCACAGCTGACTGCAGGGACGCAAATGGCAGCGGCTATGGCCGCTGCCATTTGCAGACCCGGCCGGCCAGGATTCGCGGCGGGAGGGACGGGGCACCTCCCCCCCGGCCAGAATTTCGGGGGGGATGGGGCGCCTCCCCCCCGGCCAGAATTTCAGGGGGGAGGGACGGGGCGCCTCCCCCCCGGCCAGAATTTCGGGGGGAGGGACAGGGCGCCTACCCCCGACCTCGAATCACATTTCGTCAAAAGGTAAGTGACTTTCGTACATCCCTAAAAGTCCCAATAAAATGTTGTTGTTGTTGTTGTTGTTGTTGGCTGCTTTGAACTCCTAGGTGAAAAAGTGGGGTATAAATCTTCTTAAATAAATACATCTGACATGAATCATGGGGCTACTGGAGACCATGTCAATCAACCCCATGTCCTGTTCCCCCTTCTATCCCCATCATGTTCAGTAAGGGGGGGCACTGACAATGTGATGTCATGTTTCCCTCTTCACTCCCCCTTGTCACCCTATAAAGCTAAGTTTGAGGGTAAGGAATCCCACAGGAATGTGCGGCACATCATGCATTTCCCTTACAAAACCTGAAAGGGGAGATTAGAGAGAACTGAGGCCATGATTAAGGCGGCCACCTACCAATCACCAAAAATAAGAAAATGCATGATCAAAAAAGAGGACAAAACAGGGCAGCTATTTGCATAAAATCTGCATATGCTAATGTCTATGTATAGATGCAAATGTAGAAATAATTATTCAAATTTAAAGAGAAATACAGTACATCCCACCATAGTGGGGAAGATTGTGACCAGGTGACCTGTGTGCCTTGCTCAGTCTGTTGTCCAGGAGCTGTTGATGGGCAACTTAAGGGCCCATCAACAGGTGCTGATCATCATCAGGGCTTTTGTTGGGCAACCTGAAGGCCCGGCAGCTCTTCCTTTTGATGGTTCCTCATCTTGGACTGGACATCCCTTCAAACAGAGGGTGTTCCTCTGTAAAAGAGGACACATGGTCACCCTAGCCAGGGTTACTGCTTTTGGAGACACCCCTCTGAGCAATACCCCCATGTACTTCCTCACTTGCCTTGAGTGAAAGAAAAAGATCCACCCTGTCCTAAGTATTGCTTCTTTGTTCACTATTCTGCTTGCAAAACATTATCCACTCTATTTTTTTGGCTCTTTTAAATTGGAGTGGGACTCAAAGCGTAGGGAGATGTTCTAAGAGCATCTCCCTGCTTTTGTGCCAACCATCACAATTCATGTCTTGTTGCTCTGTTTTGTGTCTCGTGTTGCTTATTAAAAAACACACACACACACACACACAGAGGTGATTTATTGCTATCACGTTCAGACAGGCATTATGAACGGATGTTTAGTTTTCTGGCATGTTTCCACACTCCCCCACTCCTGTTTCTCCTGTCATTGTTGACAGCTAGTTAAAAATAACTGTTTAAAAACTCCATGTGTTCGCTTAGAGGAGCCTGAAGGTTTGGAAAGTAAGGGACAATCCAAGCTAGCAAAGCAGCACACAGGGAAATAAAGGAGCTTTGGAGAAGTGTGGCTAGCCATCAAGTCATATAAACGTATGACGGTGCTATATACAGAATCAAACCATTGGTCTGTCTTGCCCATTGGTCTACAGCAAACTTCCCCTACCTGGCACACTCCAGGTGTGCTGGACTGCAACTCCCATCATGGTGGAAGTTGTAGTCCAACTCAACTGGAGTGTGCCCGGTTGGGGAAGACTGGTCTATTGGCTCTCTAGGGACTTAGCAGGTGCTCCAGAAAGATCTTTGCCTGTCTGAGATCCTTTGACTGGAGACATGGGGGATTAAAAGGCTAGGTCCTTGTGGACCTAGAGACATGAGATCCTGTCTGAGATCCTTTGACTGGAGACATGGGGGATTAAAGGCTAGGTCCTTGGGCATGCCACCACTAAACGATGGTCCCTCCCCTAGTGAATTAAGAAGAGCTCCATCAGGTTCCTTTGGAATGCCCATAAGCATGGAAGGAAGACATTCTGTGCTCACCCACTGATGGTGTCCAGCAGCTGGTATGTATGTATTTACAAAATTTATAAACTACTCTATACCTAAAAACGATTCCAAGCAGTGATCGGTAACACACCCACACACAGACACACATGTGCACGCGCAAATAGAAATATTTTCAATCAAGTTGTACCAATAAAACCATGCTGGTCATTCAGGAAAAGCTTGTTTAAATAAAAATGTCTTTAGCAGATGCTGAGAACAAAGCAACTCTGGCACCTGCCTGACATCAGCCAGCAGGAAATTCCACAGAGAGGGGACCAAACGCTGCAAGCTGTGCTCCAAGTGGACTTTGAACAGACCTCAGGTCCATAAGGAACCACCAGCAGCACCTCATCTGATGACCTCAGTGACCGGGCCGGCTGGTGAGGGAGAAGGCACTCTCTCAAATATTCTGGTCCCAAGTTATTTGGGGCTTTGTACACCAATAACAAAACCTTAAACCCGGCCCAAGAGCAAATCGGTATTATGTAGTACTGATACTACGGTACTGGAAGGATAAAAGTTCACTGCATATAACGCAATGGATTGAAGACTGAACAACGCTAGCAACATTTGAAAGAGACGTATGTAGGCGTAACTTGCAAATGGACTTATATTTGGATATCTGGTCTGCTTTTACTGAAGTTTATATGTAACCTATTCTTTCTCTCTCTTTTATTCTCCCTAGAATATTGTAATATTTGAAACTGCAGATTTTAGAATATGTTGTTATATTTTTAATTTTTTTGGTTTTGTTATATTTTTTGTTTGGTTGTTTTGTTTTGTTAAAACTCACAATAAAAAATTGATTTAAAAGAAGTTTCCGAGGAGGAGGAACGGGAGCATAACTTGAGAGACGCAGGGCGTGTCACAAAGCCAAGTGGGAAAAGTTAGGGGCAGGGCTCAGATGCTCTGCCAGGATAGCTACTCATGGAAGCCAATGTAGGAGGGAGCCCCCCTAAGGGAGGGGCACCGCTGTGAAGCAGGTTTGTCCGTGAGGTTCATGGGCAAACTGTTGGCAGCTTCACTACCCTCCAGTTCATCTTCCCTGACCAGAGATCGCATATTAGGTGGCTAGGGCCTGAGGCAGTCTGAGAGCTTCTTTGAATCTGCATCTGTAGAGAGGCTACTCTCTAGCCTAATGAAGTCATATTTGCCTGAAGCTTTGTCTCTTTGTGGTGTTGATTCATTGTGAAGGGGAAGGAAAATCCAGTTCCTGACACCAACCCTCTCCCTTGCTTCCCTATGTTTTCAGTCAGGAAGAGAGCCAGTGGGACACCTGGGAGGGTGAAGTCTCCCTAGTACCTGGGGAACCCCCTATCTCTTAGGGAGCTGCTCCTACCTGTAGCAAATCAACTATCTGTATGCAGGAATCCCAGTTCTAGACCCAGGGTCAATCTACATGGAAATGGTATGAGAAGCGCTTTCATGTTATATCTGGATTTTCATGAAATTGCTTTTGGTCTGTCAGGGGCACACAAAGCCAGTAAAGTGGAGTAAAGTGGTTTTGTGAACCGCCCAGAGAGCTTCGGCTATTGGGCGGTATAGAAATGAAATAAATAAATAAATAAATAAAATATACACTACCTAAAAACCCACTTTGACAGGCCACAGAGTTCTCGAAACCCCTATACTTTGGGGTTGGGTGGGCAGAGTAGAACTGAATATCAACGTGTAGGTGCTGCTTAGTGAATGAGAGAGGCTTGTTCCCCGCTCCTGTCCATGCTCCCCTGCTCAGGGAAGTTTACTGGAAGCATTGAATTAAGCCCCTGTAATTTACCCTACACTTCTCTCCTCTCATTCACCATTGGGATATTCTGAAAGATTAAAAGCTACTGCACTATTGTGAATGGGAAAACAGGCTACATAATCTGAATGGGCAAAGCAGCCACTATGAATGATTGAAACAGCGCTACTGCTCTATTATGAATGGGAAAAACAGGCTGCATACTGTGAATGGGTAAAATGGCTACTGCGCTATTCTGGATAATTGAAACAGCGCTACTGCTCTATTATGAATGGGAAAAACAGGCTGCATACTGTGAATGGGTAAAATGGCTACTGCGCTATTCTGGATAATTGAAACAGCGCTACTGCTCTATTATGAATGGGAAAAATAGGCTGCATACTGTGAATGGGTAAAATGGCTACTTCGCTATCCTGGATAATTGAAACAGCGCTACTGCTCTATTATGAATGGGAAAAACAGGCTGCATACCGTGAATGGGTAAAATGGCTACTTCGCTATCCTGGATAATTGAAACAGCGCTACTGCTCTATTATGAATGGGAAAAACAGGCTGCATACCGTGAATGGGTAAAATGGCTACTTCGCTATCCTGGATAATTGAAACAGCGCTACTGCTCTATTATGAATGGGAAAAACAGGCTGCATACTGTGAATGGGTAAAATGGCTACTGCACTATTCTGGATTATTGAAACAGCGCTACTGCTCTATTATGAATGGGAAAAACAGGCTGCATACTGTGAATGGGTAAAGTGGCTACTGCGTTATTAAGGATTATTGAAACAACGCAAAGTCATGCTAAGTGGGAAAAGAAGCCTGTGTCCAGAAGTACCCTACTGCGAATGGGGAAAAAGAGGGAATGGGAGGGGGAAAGGCGCGGCCCACTCCTTGACCACATCACTGCCAGGTCACAGCCAGATCACAGAGGCATGCCTGGAATTTAATGCGGGGGGACAGCACACACTGCAGCAGTACTGTGCGGGAGCCGCATTTAAGGAAAAAAGACACGCTAAAAGGACTTTCTGAAAATGCAACTTTTCCAGAGGGAAGCTGCAGGGCTGCTGCGGACTGGTGACAACATCATGTTTCACTAGTGACCACGATGTGTCTCGCTTTGCACTAAATCATCTGTGTAGATGGGGCCCTGGCATCTCCTGAAACGTGTTCGCAGTTCTGGCCGCTCTTGATCTTCCCAAATTTCCTGATCTAGCACAAACCACAGAGGGTGTGTCTGCATGGCCGTGCTGTGTGGGTTGCCTGCTACAGGCGAGTTTCATGAGAGGGGTTCGGATAGCTAGGACTCTTTCAGAATAAAGAGGCCACCGCATGGACAGAATGCGATGTTGGTAGACAGGAAAGCCCAAAGGAGAATCCCATCTTGGAGTCACTCAAAATTAGCATTGTAACTTCTCATTTGTATCAAATTACGGGCTTCCACCTTAACCTCGGCATTATGGAGATGCCCCATATGTAATTCTCAAAGGGCAGGGTGCTCACCGTGTTTCAGACGCACAACGCCATGCGCCACTGCTGCACCTAGCAGCCACTTGTGGGCACTGGGTGGTGCTGAAGGTTCTTCTTACTCGAAGCAGGAGTTTCAGCTTCTGATGAGGGCGGTGTCTCCACCAGCGATTTACTCCGAGCCGGCTGCGCGTGGAGATCATTAGGGCTAGAGGACATCATGGCCACCCAGCAGCCACCCCAGAGCTTATCAGGGAAAACTGGACTTCCCGAGACTGCTGAAAGTCCGATCCTTTTCCTTAAGCCGGGTTCTCCGCAGTGCAGCTGTCATGTGCCCCAACCCCCGCGTTTACCTTGGCTATGCCAGCCCTGCCCAGGGGGGTGCCTTTCACCGTGACCCCGGTCAAGGGGTGTTTCCTGTATGCTTCCCGTCCCTGCACAAACCAATTAGTGTCTCCTCAGAAGTAACCCCGACTGTGCTGAGTGAGGCTTGCCCTCTGAATGCCCACATCAGAACTTACAGAGATCCCCCTCAATTGACGTGGCACAGTTTAAAGCCCAATTCCCTACATGCGGTAAAACGTGATCTCGAGGCTCCGATTCTCCTTTGTTTGGTTTATTGTCTTAGGAAGAAACTACTTCGACCCTTCGTTATAGAGATCCTATGGGTTAAAATGGGGGCTGGTTTCTCATCCCTGTGTCCCCCCACCCCCCCACTCTCCCAGCACAAGCATATGTGTGTCTACTCGGAAGTAACTCCTATTGTGCTCATTGAGGCTTGCTCCTGAAATGCAGGTGCATCTGGAGTTTCAGGGGAAAGGGGGGGAGCCTCTCTTATTGGTTAAGTAGCCCCTGCCTGTCAGATGATGTTCACTCCAGCCCCCAGCCCCACCAGGAAGTATGTTCTGTGAAGCAATTTTTGCTGGTGTGGAGAACATGCTCTTGGAGCCCCGCATGGACCAAAGCGCAGCAAAACTGATTCTTTTTTAAAAAAAAAATCCGGTACTCCTCCATTTACTTCTCCTTCTATTGTCACGGAGACACGGTTCAGAACAGATCAAGCACTTCATACAAAGCCTCTGATAAATCACTCTTGTGTCCAGATGCATGTTTCTGGACCACCAAGGGGGGCTCAGCCGGGGACAAGAAGAGAGGGAAGCATCATGTGAACATGCTGCCACTAGTTGTTACCCCATCAGAACATCAGAAGAGCCCTTCTGGCTCAGACCAAGGCCTTTCTAGGCCAGCCTCCTGTTTCCCACAGTGGCCAACCAGATGCCCATGGGAAGTCCACAAGCAATAACCTTCCTGCCCATGTTCCCCAGCAATGGGTATTCAGAAGCATGCCATGCCGCCCCTGATCCTGGAGGTATTATATAGCCATCGTGACTAAAAGCCATTGGCAGCCTTATCCTCCATGAATTTGCTTAATTCCCTTTTTAAAGCCAGCTCAGAGCCGAGCTAAATGTTACACTAACCATGTAGTGTGTAGCTGAGGTTCCTTACTGGCAGCTGGCGTTGCTTCAAAGCAAAGTGGGAGCCTCTAGCTGCTGCCATCTTAATTTCCGATGACCACCTCTGGGCAGGTTACTCGTCCTTTATGACGAGCCATGCCCACCCATGGCAGCCATTTTATGGCTGTGCCCAGGACAGTTTCTCAAATGTCCAAATGTACCCACAGGCCAGAAAGGTTGCCAACCCCTTCTGTACATCATACTGAGACAGATGGACCACTGATCTAAGTCAGTTTAAGGCAACATCCTATGTACCTGTGGATTATAGGTGGATTATAGATGTGGAGATTAATACAACAATCCTCTGTTGGGATGAGATCACAAGAGATGAATAAAATTTTTGACCACCCATAGACTTGTTGAGATAGGTATGGAATCCGAGAAGGATAAAGAAAACTTTACATGTGGATTTGGTTTTCAAAGGACTGAGCCATATGAGTGCATCTGACAAATACACACACTTTCTCCCCATTCTCTCTTGGGTGCAGGATGACCCTTGTTGCAGAAAATATTTAAAAATGTAAGGTACTTGTGTTTTAGGGTGGAGTCCAAGGGTGGACGATGCCTCCATGGATTCCTTTCCACCCCACAAATTCCCAGTGGGTCCTGCCAATTTCATTGCATAAGCGGGACCCAGTGCCTACGTGAGGGAGATTTAGCGGTTCCTAGGGGAAGTCCTGAAATGAGTGGAAATGTTTGTTTCTGGAAGGAGGCTCTCTTATGCGAGCTCTGCCAACCTGCCTCCTTCCAGAAACGAGCATTTCTGCTCATTTTGGGTTGCCCCCAGAAGTGCTAAATTGACATTGTGCCAGAGGTGGGGCCACTTGCACAACACAATTGGCGGGGTGGAAGAGAATTAGCGGGGGGGGGGTGCCCCATTGGATTCTTCCCTTGTAGTATGCTTTGTATTATTACTATGTTACATTTACTATGGAATTATTTTTATTATGTTTATAGTGGATTGTCATAGTACGGAATGTGTTGTTATTTCATATTTAGTCTTTGTAAGCCACCTGGGGTGTCGTATGGTGGAACAGCAGCTTAGAGATTTTATGAGTAAGTAAATTCAAAACGCTTTCAAAAATCTCCATTCAGACAGGAATCATAGAATCATAGAATAGTAGGGTTGGAAGGGGCCTACAAGGCTATTGAGTCCAACCCCCCTGAAGTGGCACAGGAGGGGCACATATGTACTCTGCCCAGTTCCTCTGGCTGTGTGTTTGGCTATCTTCTGGCTTGTTGCAACTCACCCATCTAATGTTATAATCCAGAACCGCAAACCATCTTCCTCGGAAGAAGAGACTCCCAGGTTAATGGTTCAGAAAGAGGACTCGGGTGCAGAAAGGTGTCATGAAGCTGCCACCTCCTTAGGACCAAATTCTCCATGAAGACCCCAAGGACCCCGTGACCCTGCATCTGAAGGGGTCATAATGCTGTCCTCAGATTTTGTGGACTCGAGCCATGAAGACACTAGTATGCCACAGCCACCCCCACTTTGATGCAGCCTAAGATGGCTGAAACAGACCAGACCCCTTTAAGAGAGAAGGGCTCAGTCAGTGTGGAGGTAGGGCTAACCAGTCTAAAGGATTCCCAAACCATACTTAAGGCTCAGTCACAACCTGCTGCTTGTTGGAGCAACACACAGGTAGGGATGGGCGAACTCAACTCATCCCACCTCGCACGCTGGTCACTGGACCACTGCCAGCCACCCAACTCTGCTTGCCACATGTGGCAAGCCGCCAAGCAATCTGTGGGTGCTTGGCAAGTGGTGTGTGGCCTCCTGCTCCCTCACCGAGCAACCATTTTGCATAAGAATGGCAGCTTGGCATTTTACAGAAAAGCCGATTTTGTACAAATGGCAGCCATAAAGAGGCCCATTTATGCAAAATTACAGGCATAAATGGCCTAATAGACCATGTTTATAGCTGCCATTTGTGCAAAATCAGCCTTTCCATAAAAGAACGAGCTGCCATTTTTACACAAAATGGCAGTTCAGCTAGGGATTGGGGATCCGCATGCTTGCTTGAGTCGTTGCACACTGAGTCAGCAAGCGTGGGGATCTGCAGATTGGCATCTGGGAGGCTGAACCGGCAAGAAATCACTGAGGTTTGAGCCCCAGCCAGATGCCCGCAATATCCCTACACACAAGCAAGCTTGTCTGGCTTCCAGCTCCAATGCCATTTAGAGCTCTCTGTGGTCCTCTCCTATTTCTGCCTCCCTGGGAAACCTGCTTCCCACTTGGTCAAAATCCAATTGAACTAGACTTGCCCAAGACCTTGGTGTGAACCAGATCCACAGTGGACACCCTGTAACCCAGGCCTCACCAGCACCCAATGACGCTAAGCCTTCTCCCCAACAGCGGCAGAACAGAACATCTAACTGCCGGGCTTGAAGTACATGAACAATATCTGGAAAACTGTAAGCTTGGAGCTTATCAAGGAATTCATCTGTTTAAAATTCATACCATAGGAATTTCGTTAGTACTCTGGTTTAAAACACCATCACCAGACATCCAGACAACACAATTTTGTTGTTTGAACATTTTGATTACAAATGGCTAGCAAAATGCAAGATGAAAAGGGGCTTGTTCCTCACTTTGGGCTGTCAGCTATCTCCAGCGAAAACCATTTTTGATGTGCTTCCAACCCTGGGTTCAAATTATTCTGTGCATCTTAATGCTCTGCATAAGATCTCAAAAGTGCAAAGCACATCAGAAATAACCACTGTCAAAACTTTGATGGATCACATCCAGCAACAACAAGCTCACACAGAGCGTGTGTAGAAGAGATGAGGATTGAACCAATATTTTCTGAACCTCCTCTGCCTTAAGGCTTACATCTATTATTTTCATAACGTCTCACAGGGACTCCCAAACTGCTCTGTGAGGTCCGATTTTCCACCCCCCACTACTTCCCTAGTGTTGCACAACCACAAATGCGTGAGCCCCTTGACCGATCTCTCTTGTTTTCTTCCTGAAACCCTTGTGTCTTCTGTGACCTTTTTCTCTTAGCATGATTTCTTCCAGCTTCCAGGAATTTGCTATCCTCTCTCTGATCAGAATGCTCTGGTTCATTTAAAAATGAAAAATAAAAAAGTCTACTTTTCTCCCCCTTGCAATCAGGACTTGAGGGCAATTGTGCTGTTTTTGTTTTGTTCTGTTTCTGTTTGTAAGACAGGATTTACTGCCCTGCACATAGCTGCCCAGCACAGCCAGCTGGACTTTGTCCGTGAGATGCTGAACAGGATTCCGGCCACAGGGCGAAGTGAGGCTCCCAAACCAGCCTGCAATGGACAGCTGCTCAGGGAGCAACCCAGGGAGATAACATGTTCCCTGAGTGGAAGGAATTTCCCAGACTACATTTCCAGGGTGAGTTTCCTTGTGAGGAGAGACTACTGGGGGATTTTTGGTGTTTTGGTAATGCTTGTTTTACAAAGACACAAGCTGACCAGGTGGGGAGCAGGCAGGCAGACTCATTGGTGACATCAAGGGTGGGCAGGGCTGGGCACCTGCCAGGGCCCACACCCCAGCTGGGGCCCACACACAAGAGCCCCCTGGACTTGCTCCTCCTCTTCACCAAGCTTATAACAGCCTGGTGGCATTCCCTTTGGAATCTGGGGCAGGACTGGTCTGGAAATGACACTTCATCATGATGTAACAGTCTTCTCAGGGGCATTCATGGCAAGGGAAAGATGGCTGCCAGGGCCACCATGGGACATTGCTTTTAAAAAATGGCTGCCCCATTGCTAAAAAAAAAAAAAGACAGAAAGAGAAAGGAAGATGGCCTCAGCCACCTTGTCTTTAAAGGCTCCTTGTCTTCAAAGGTAAACCCACTCCCCACCGAAAAGATTTTCAATTCCACCACCACACACCCAAGCATAATCCAAAGGTTAATCTGAAAATCTGCGTACTTTGGCCCAGTATAGTCATAACGCAACATCAGTTCTCCCAAAGCAACAGACCCTTGCAGCTCATAGCTCCACGTAGTGGATCAAAAATGTGAAATTAGGTAAGTTCCCGTGGAAATATGAACTGAACTAATTCCCCCACACCCACCCATCACTACCAAAAGGTTGCTTGTTAAGAGAAGCTGCATTGGCCAACGATGTCTGGTGGCTGAAGAAGACAGTCAGGAAAAGGCTGAGGAGAACAAGGGCAGAAAAAGAGATTAGCTCTGTCCTCTCTTATGGAAGGGGAGGGTAACTGTAATATTGTAGCTGAGGGTCCAATAGACTAGGCTGCTGCACGGTGAAGTAGAGCAGGCCGGAATCTGTGTGAATGCAGGGGAGGGAGCCAGTGACAAGCTGAGGGATCAGGGCTGCCCCCTCCCTACATTCCTGACAAATGGTTTGTGGCAGAATGCCCATGATTTATGGAAGAGTGACTTCCACGTTTAACCCTAACCCATCATCACAGTAGGGCGCCATTTACAAAGATCAGTGCGGTAGACACGTTGTTATCAATTATAAGGCTGCAGGAAATGACTTTTGAAAAACACGCACAAAGCAGCGACAATATTATTCATTCATTCATTCATTCATTCATTCATTTCATTTCTATACCGCCCAATAGCCGAAGCTCTCTGGGCAGTTCACAAAAATTAAAACCAAACAGCACACAATAAAACAACTTAAAATATATAGAACATTAAAACCACAATATAACAATACAACCACAATCAAACCTAGCAGCAGTGCAGGAGTTTAAAATACAGATTTAAAACAGCAAAGCTAAAAGTTTAGAAAGCTAAAATCCTAAAATGCCTGGGAAAATAAAAAGGTCTTCACCTGGCACCGGAAGGAATACAATGTAGGTGCCAGACGAACCTCACTAGGGAGCTCATTCCACAGCCGGGGTGCCACAGCAGAAAATGCCCTCCTCCTAGTAGCCACCCGCTGCACTTCCTTTGGCAGGGGCTCACGGAGAAGGGCCGCTGAGGATGATCTTAAGGTCCGGGCAGGCACATATGGGAGGAGGCGATCCTTCAGGTAACCTGGCCCCAAGCCGTTAAGGGCTTTGAATGTTAACACCAGCACTTGAATCGGGCCCGGAAATGGACTGGCAGCCAGTGCAGCTGGAAAAGTACTGGCGTAATATGAGCTCGCAGGCCAGTCCCTGTTAACAATCTTGCTGCCCTATTTTGGACCAGCTGAAGTTTCCGGACCGTTTTCAAAGGCAGCCCCACGTATAACGCATTGCAGTAATCCAGACGAGAAGTTATCAGAGCATGGATAACTGTAACTAGGCTATCTCTGTCCAGATAAGGGCGTAGTTGGTATACCAGCCTAAGCTGATAAAAAGTGCTCCGTGCCACTGAGTTCACCTGTGCCTCAAGTGACAGTTCTGGATCCAAGAGCACCCCCAAACTACAAACGTGATCCTTTAGGGGGAGTGCAACCCCCTCCAGAACAGGTTGAATATCACCTAGCCGGGCAGACAAACCACCCACTAACAGTACCTCCATCTTGTCTGGATTGAGTTTCAGTTTATTGGCCCTCATCCAGTCCATTACTGTGCCCAGGCACTGATTCAGAACAGCCACTGCCTCACCTGGTTTTGATGAGAAAGAGAGGTAGAGCTGGGTGTCATCCGCATATTGATGGCACCTCAGCCCGCACCTCCAGATAACCTCCCCCAGCGGTTTCATGTTAAACAGCATAGGGGATAAAATAGAGCCCTGTGGAACCCCATGGCACAATTGCCATGGCACAGAGCAATAATCCCCCAGCACCACCTTCTGGAATCAGCCATCCAAGTAGGAGCGGAACCACTGTAGTGCAGTGCCTCCAACTCCCAACCCAGACAACCTATCCAGAAGGATACCATGGTCGATGGTATCGAAAGCTGCTGAGAGGTCCAGAAGAATCAACAGGGTCGCACTCCCCCTGTCCCTCTCCCAGCAGAGGTCATCCCACAGGGTGAGCAAGGCAGTTTCCGTTCCAAAACCAGGCCTGAAGCCCGATTGAAATGGATCTAGATAATCCGTTTCATTCAACAGTGCCTGGAGCTGTCCTACAAGCTGTCCACCCGCTCAAGCACCTTGAGCTATCCACCCGCTCAAGCACCTTGCCCAGGAAGGGGATGTTGGCCACTGGCCTATAATTGCTAACATCCTCTGGGTCCAGGTTAGGCTTTTTCAGGAGTGGTCTAATTACCACCTCTTTTAAAGCGGCAGGCACCACTCCCTCTCTCAAGGAGGAATTTACAACCTCCTGGACCCAGCCGGACATCCCCTCCTTGTTTGATTTAATAAGCCATGAAGGGCAAGGGTCAAGCACACAAGTGGTCAATCGGACTTGGCCAAGCACCTTGTCCGCATCCTCAGGCCTCAGTAACTGAAACTCATCCAATAAAACTGGACCAGACGGTGCTCTGAACGCCTCTACCAATGGAACTGCATTAATCGTGGTGTCCAATTCATGATGAATCTGAGTGACTTTATCTTCAAAGTGCCGTGCAAACTCGTCACAGTGTGCCACCGAGGGTTCCACTGTCTCTCTCCCTGGCCCAGAATGTAACAGGCCGCGAACCACTCGGAAAATCTCCGCTGGACAACACTGAGAAGATGCAATGCTGGTGGAAAAGAGCTGTCTCTTTGCCACCCTCACCACTGCAGAGTATTTATTTATTTATTTATTTATTTATTGCATTTATATCCCGCCTTTTTCCTCTTGCAAGGAACCCAAGGCGGCTTACATTATCCTCCTCCTTTCCGTTTTATCCTCACAACAACAACCCTGTGGGGTAGGGTGGGCTGAGAGTCTGTGACTGGCCCAGAGTCACCCAGTGAGCTTGCATGGCCGAGTGGGGACTAGAACCCGGCTCTCCCGGCTCCTAGTCCGTCACTCTCACCACTACACTACACTGGCTCTGAGTAGGCTTGATAGTGGGCTCTTACCTGTGTTCCGTCAGTCTCAGCACGAGTTTTCCTCCTTTCCTTTAAGATATTTCAAAATCAAAAATCAAAGTATGGTCCCAAAGAGAAAGTTTGAATAACAAAAAGAGATTTTGACAGTAAGCTTTCGTCACATTTCTCCACTGATTTTTTTTTCCTGCTAATAGAAAGAAAATGGCCAGATGCAAAATTAAATAGTTGTTGGCTAATAATTTTGAAGTGCACTGGAGGGAAATAGGTCTAGGCCACTTAGGCTGTACCCACTTGTACATAAAAGATGCATTCTCAAAAATAATAGGGTGCATCTTCCGCATCCGCTGCATCGTCGGCAACCATGCTGGAAAAGACACAAACCAACAGAAGAGAAGCTATCAGTCCTGTCTGATGGATTGTCTGAGCCTGCAACAGATTGCATGACAAACCCTGTGCAGTGCTAATTAGTTCATTCACATATCAGGGCTTCATCATCCCTCACCTCCCACTCAGCAGAATCATGTAGCTGTCACTGGGATCCTTCTCACCAAACCACCTTACAGTGCATCTCAAAGACAAGTGAGGCTAGCTATGCCCGCACCTGGCTGCAGCCCATGGGCATGTGGAGATGCTGAGAGGGACCACTAAGGCAAGGAGCAGACATCACGGGCATAGACAATGTACAGGAGCATAGTTTTCTGTCATTAAGCTGGCCTCTCGTGAACTCTTGATGTCTCTGTGTCGACTTCTGATTTATTTATATTTTTAGCACAACATGCGCACAGCCATGGATTTGTTCAAGTTCCCCTTATCTTTTTTTAATCTCTTTTGATTGAGAGAAGGATTTCTTCATATGAATTCAAAGACATTAGTACAATGATGAAAGAGCAACGACCAGTGGCTGCACTACTGAAAAAGGCCATTAGCGAAAGGGAGAAGGCACAAACCTTACAGAACAAATCATGCTCTAGATCAAGGCAGGTCAAAGTCAAACAACAGAACCATGAAAGGAGAGAAGCAG
The DNA here is from genome assembly GCF_057233095.1 of Heloderma suspectum. NCBI lineage: Eukaryota > Metazoa > Chordata > Lepidosauria > Squamata > Helodermatidae > Heloderma > Heloderma suspectum. Next base: position 11,776,664 of record NC_139461.1, read on the forward strand.
ATATGAAAAAATCAGGAGGAGGAATGACTGTCAATGTCAGTAATGTGCAATAGACTGATATTGGGTGTTTTTCTTTTTTCTTTTTTTCCAGGTGTATCAGTGCAACCCAGGAATGAAAACCAGGCAGTAAGAGATTATTCAGGCCTAGATGGACTTTTGATCCCATGCAAACAACACGTTGATTATGCATGATCATTACCTCCCATACTTTCCCCTCATCCATTCTAGGGATGTACGAAAGTGACTTACCTTTTGCGGATTATGTTGATTGGGGGGGAGGCATTCCGTCCCTCCCCCCGGAATCCTCGAATGGATGGCTGTGCTCCGTGGCAGCGCCACGGAGCAGCTGGCCAGGCTCAGCCCAGCCGGGCCAGAGCTGTCCGCAGCCGGATTTCTGGCTGCGGAGGGCTCTGGGTAAAAAACAACAACAACAACAACCGACCGCATACGCATTTGCGTTCCTTCTTTTTGGCCGTCTTAATCTATGTAAATATTTATGTAGATTATGACGGCAAAAATAAAGGGGAACACAAATAGCGGAGCGGGCGCTATTTGCGTCCCTTTTTCATTCACCGTTTTAGCCTACATAAATCTTTACGTAGGCTAAAACGGCGAATCAAAAGGGGACGCAAATAGCGCCTGCTACGCTATTTGCATTCCCCTTTATTTTCGCCATCATAGTCTATGTAAATATTTACGTAGATTAAGACGGTAAAAAGAAGGAACGCAAATGGCGGCGGCCGTAGCCGCCACCATTTGCGTACGCGGGTGTGTGTTTTTTTAAACCCACCCAACCATGATAGGCTATGTAAAGATTTACGTAGCCTATCACATCTTTTTTTTTTTTTACACAAGCCTGCCTAGAAATGGCGGTGGCGGCAGCCGGTCAGAACACCGGCCGCCGCCGCCAAAGCCGCTGCTGGAGCCGCCGCCAGAGCTGCCGCCGCCAGGAAGATCCACCCCGGGTGAGTCTCATCCTGGGGGGGATCCGTGGGGGGGCGGGGGGGCAGGCCGTTCCGCCACGGAGTTCGGGGGGCCGAATGCACTGACATTCGGCCTCACCGAGATCCATGGCAGAATTCTCTGACATCCCTAATCCATTCCCTTCCAGAGGCAAGCAAAGGGCTACAAAGAAGCTCCTTGTAAAGATCAGCAATAGGCAGCCTGCATCCAAGCACTGGAGAGGCGTGTTTTCCAACAGGGCATTTCAAAATTTCAGTTTCCTTTTGGAGGAGGACACAGGCGGTTCATGGCATTTCATTCATTCTTTCATTTCAGGAAATGTCGATAATGCTTTTATTTTTTAAAAAACACCCAAAGAGGTTTACAAAATGAAACAGTCATGATCAATAAAAGTAATAAAATGTTAAAACATCACGTTAAAATAACCAGTATCCTTGTGTATATGGGCTATTCAGAGCCCCCTTTTGCGCAGAACTAGATGTGCTCTCCTGGGTGAGTACGGGCAGCTTGGTGAGCACACAGGGCGAGTGTGGGTCCAGGGGTGCACGAGCAGGGGCAGGGGCTGGGCGGGCCCCCGTCCATCCCTAATGGTAATCAAGTGATAAGCACCACAGTGCAATCTAGCCACCGCATTCTGCACTAGCTGCAGCTTCCAAATCAATCTCAAGGGCAGCCCTACGTAAAGCACATTACAGTCTTGAGGGTACCAATGCAAGGATCACTTGTAACATTCGTGTTTTATTCCCCATGCTGACTGGGGAGTGCTGGGAGTTGTGAGACTTTTTTTCTGTCTAAACAGGTATAGGATTGTGCCCTAAATGTTGCTGTACCTTTCTAATAATGTATTGCATCCTCCCCAAACCTAGTGACCCCCAGATATGTGGGAATACAACTTCCAGCCCTCCCAGCCAGCTATGTTGCTTTATCATTTGTTGTAAACCACTCTGGGATTTTTAAAATGGGAAGCATTATATAAATATTCTAAAATAACAAGAAGAAGAAGAAGAAGAAGAAGAAGAAGAAGAAGAAGAAGAAGAAGAAGAAGAAGAAGAAGTTGTGAAGTTATTGTTTCCTAAATGTATTTTCAATAAAGTATTCCCTCCTTTTGCCAAGAAGCTCCAAACCTCTGCCCTGTTTTCAAAGGACCTGCCAGCCCCTGCTGCAGATAACAGAGAAGAATGACGAGAAATGTTGCCAGAATATGCCTTTAGTCCAGAAGACAGAGTTTCTATGCTTTATTTATTTAAGGCATGTATACCCAGCCTTCTCAGTTAAAAAAATATTCCCAAAGAGGCTTACAAACAATGCTACAATAAAACTGACTAAGGCTGCAGTCCTAAGGGGACACAGTAGGCATTGCAACATACAACAGAAATAAAAAAATGACAGAAAACCCTCAAAATCTGAAAAGCTTGAAAGGAAGGAAAGGAGAATGTCATCAGGAATGGTGAGCTTTCAATGCTCGGCATAGCACCTTGTCCATCTCCATAGCTGGTGGAAGAAGAAAAGAAAACATGCCAAATTTTACTGAGTTGCATAACTGAAAAATTATATAATTAAGGTTTTGGTGGTGCAGTTTTTGAGTTATGGTGGAATAGAATTAGGATTTTTTTTAGCACAATCCTAGGTAGGGTATACAACAACAACGGCGTCCCCCGCCACCATACTTTAAACAAACATGAAAATTCTGGGTTGACATATCCCAAATTCTGCTCCTCTTCTGGAAGGGGGGAAATAACCTTTCTGCTGCTGGTACTTAATCACACTATCATCTCCTGCATCTCTCCATCCTAGTAGACCCAGGCTAACACTGCACTCCAGCAAGTGACAGCAAAGCGTGATTCACAAAGGAGTTGCTGCTGGTACATGATGAGCCCTTAGTCTTATGAGCAGCATTCACAGGCATAGATAAAACCAGGCTGGAGCCCAAGAGCATCTCCCAGAACGTTATTTGGCAGTGAATCCTTGGCAAACATCCCAGGAAGCACAGCGCTGGAAATGGGTTGAAATTAAAGCTGAGGAGAAAGGGTGATCTGATCCAAAAAATGTGACATTAACTCAATAATCCAAGAAGACATGTTTTGTGAAATGGCCCCTCCCCATTGTTTCTCCAACTCGTTCTTCTACACATTTACTTGGGAGTAAGTCCTGTTAAACTCAGTGGGGATTGCATCTGTTTAGAGAAGCATAGGTTTTCCCTGTTTTCAAGATTACAGTGCCAATGTTTTCAAATGAGGAGTTTGAATTCAAAGTAAATGGAACACCAGGGAGGTTAACATCATTCTTTCAGTGCATGGTCTATGGGTTATGGGTCTACAATCCCCTATTATTTGCATATAGAATTACAAATGAGCAGTTTTTCCAGGTTAACTAGCACAGAGTGAAAGGGTGCAATTTTGTGTATCAGAGTGGAAGAGAAAGGGATAGATGGCAAAATAACTTTAAACTTAGGGTGCAACCCTGTGCCTTTTTACACAACAAAAAGTTGTACAACATGGCTGGCTAGGGAATGCTGGGAGTTGTATGACTTTTTTCTGTCTAAGGGCTCCTTCACACTGAGCTGTTATCTTGTGATTGAGATTGCTCCTTCATGGAAGTTTGCAGGCTCTTTACATGACGCCGTGATCATTCAAGGCACCTCCTGCACCTAATGCCCTTTGTTCCGTTTTTAAATAGATCACAGATAATGCGCTATCAAATTACCCCATTTTGTTCTGCTTCAGTTTCCTCCATGAAAAGAGGACAAGCGGCAAGAAGAGGAGCGAGATCAATGAAAGATAATGGAAGACTCAGATGCGGAGAGAAGGAGGGGGGAAGGAGAGGGGGGAAGGGAGCAGGTGAAAAAAGGAGCCATTGTGCTCCTGCATTTAAAACGGAAGCAGAAAGCCTCATTTTAAATGCAGGATTTTAGGCTGGTGAAGAGATACCCCATCTATGCATAGGATTGTGCCCTTAATCTCTGGTTTTTCTTGCTTTCCCCACCTTCAAGATGGCACAGGACACCTTTTTAATCTTTTGGTCTGCTTTCAAATAAAGCATCTTCGGAGGAGGGTGGGGGTTGCAAAACATTCTTACTTTTAAAAAGAAGAAAGAGGGGTCCAAACGTTTTTTTAAAAAACCAATTCCTAGTAGTTCAGGTTTTTAAAGAGTTGCATGAAATGGCACACTGTAACTTTATATTTTTATATGTATTTGTGTGTGTGTGTGTGTGTATATATATATATATATATATATATATATAACATTTTATATTTTTAATAAGCCTGCTTCAGTCACTGCCCCTTCTTTGGAGGGGCACTTAGCACTGCACCTTTAAAATAAAATGAGCTACTGGATCTACCAACTATGTATACATGTGTGTTTTTCTGTAAATAGTGTACTGCTGGCCACTTTAATGGCAATTCTCAGCGAGTGGCAAGGAGCTAGCCATTTTTTTAGTTGACAGCCATTTTGATTTTTCCCCAGTTCACAAAGCATCTCAGAACAGGGGTTTCTGGGGAAAACAAAATGGTGGCCATTCCAATTCTCCTCCCCCCAAATATATAGCTGAAACTGTGGGTGAAAGGTTTGAATTGGGCAAAATGGTGGGTGAAACATCTGAGAAACGGTCCAGTCCAGTACAGCCCTAGTAGAAACCAGACTACACTGTAACAAGAAGAGGTTTGTATAACATCTGTAGCTTTGTTTCCAGGCCTAAACTTGGGTAATGCAGAGCACAGGTGGACAACTGACCTGTTGGAAAGACAAACCATCACTGTTACTAAACCAAGCAGCTCTCTTAGGGTATTTCTACATTAAGCAAAACCCCTGCAAAAAAACACATCCTTTCCTGAGCTTCCTGCTTTCAGTTTCTTTGTGGGATTAGGAAGGGCTCCCTTACATGGCAGCCATGTGGTTTGAACTGAGGGAGTACCTTCCTCCCTCCCTGGCATGTGTGCAAAGTTGGGGGGGAGTCTTGTTTTCATAGCTAAACTTCTGCTGTACTGTTTTCTCACAGCCCACAGAAAACTGCTAACTTACTTCTGAGTAGAAAATGTAAGATTGTGCTGTAAGTCTGCAACCCTTGGCACGCTTATGTGGGAGTAAGCCACATTGAACTCAATGGGACTTACTTTTGAGTAGACATAAGATCACCCTGTGAGTCTGCAACCCTCGGCACACTTTCTTGGGAGTAAGCCCCATTGAACTCAATAGAGTGCTCTGAAACAGCAGAGGATGTTGTTTCTGAGCTTGGTGGGGTGGGGGATCAGATGTGTCTCTCTTCATTGCAGGTGGGCATTTTACCCTATTCTCCCTCCAAATGAGAAATGCAGAGGCAGGAGACGCAATCAGCAGACAATTCTTGCCCTCCCTCCTGTCAAACCTCATCCTGACCATGTCCCCAACAACTGAAAACAAACACCCACAGCAGGCAGACACTGCCGTTGCTTCCGCTATTGGAGAATTTCACACTGAGGTCATGGCACTCCTATTCCGTGGGCTGGAAAAAATACCACATTTTTTGCGTTTGGGGAAAACACAAAATAGGCTGGAGGAAATGGCGGGAGACACCCTGGAGGGTAACGTCGTCATCTAAATTGACTGCAAACTTCTGAGAGAGAGCCATCTCAATAGCAGGATAGAAGCTCCTTGTGATGAACCCCTCTCTTAGAAAGTCAAGAAAAACTGCTTCCTTTCTCATGGGAGCCTCAGGCTCCAAGAAAACTGGGCTCCTTCACACTGAGCTTTTATCCTGCGATTGAGATTGCTCCTTCATGGAGGTTTGTGGGCTCTTTACATGACGCATGAACCTGCCGTGACCCTCCAGGGCATTTCCTGCACTAAATGCCCTTTGTTCCATTTTTAAATCGATTGCAGATAATGAGCTATCAAATTCCCCCGTTGTGTTCCACTTCAGTTTCCTCTGTGAAAAGAGTAAAAGTGGCAAGAAGAGGAGGGAGATCAATGAAAGATGTCAGGTTCAGATATGGGGAGAAGGAGGGGGGAAGGGGAGGGGGGAAACGAAGCGCATGTAAAGGGAGTCAGTTGTGATCCTGCATTCAAAACATGCAGAAGCAGAAAGACCCATTTTAAATGCAGGATTTTAGGCTGGTGTAGAGATGCTCACTGAAGTGAAACTCACATACCAGTAGTACTACAACTGAAGCTTTGCTGCTTGCTGTTTAAAGTACAGCTGTGCCAAATGTTTGCTGGCTTTGGGGCAAAAGGTGTGGGCTCAAAATGTTTTCTGAAACTCCTCTGTTCTAGCAAATATTACTCTTTTAATGCCTATTTGCAGCCCAGAATTACTGTTGCTTCAGCATTATGTTTCCCTTTTAGGGGCTCTTTCTCCTTCACTGTGTCATCCCAGCCAATCAGGAATCACATAGTGATTGTTCTGATGTTGCAGCACAATCATATTTGGCTGTGTCTTTGGGCAGTATCCAACTGTGTCATTGCATCAGTGCAAATGACATTAAGCTAGCGGAAACTAGATTCTGAACTATGCATAAGAGAAGGATCCAACTAAAGTTACATTTGCGCAAGTGTGGTTGCACAAGCAGTTTTGCACAACTCTTGTGCAACGCATTGTGCATTCCCATTGTGCAACCAGTCACGCAACTGCTTGCACCCATTGTGCAATGCGATGTGCAATGCATAGTGCAACTGCTCACACAACTGGTTGTGTAAGCATAATGGCCAACCTTTTGTGCAATGGAAAGAATCAGCCGAACTCCGTTAGTGCTATTTGAGTTCACGGAATGTCACCGTTGGATACTGCCCTTTATGTCATCGATTGAGGGGAAACAAAGTCTAAAGGGAGGACAATACTTCCTGGATTAGTTATATGCCTGATGCCAGCCAATGGTTTGCTGATTTCCCTGACTCTGAATGGGAAAATATTTTCACCCTCTTTCATCGCATCTCCCAACTGTGGGAAGTGCTCACAAAAAGCCATGCACATACATGTTCATTCTCTCTCTCCCTCTTGGTTCAGCAAAGCTTGAAGTAGCTTATCATCGAAGCATATAGTTGAAAGGTATCTCGAAGATCATCTAGTCCAACCCCTTGCTCGATGCAAGATCTGCATTGTGCGAGTCCTTCTCCAGCATCTCTGACTGATGGGCCATCCAGCCTCTGCTTAAATACCTCCATCAAAGGACAGCCCACCATCTCTCAAGGTTCCAATGTTAAACAACTCCTACTGTTAGGATGTTTCTCCTAATGTTTAGTTGAAATCTGCTTCCCTTCAGTTTCCAGCCCCTGATTCTATTTCTGCCCTCTGGAGCAACTACATAGTTATATCTATGGGGGCAGGAGTGGAGGGGGAATCACAGAAATCTCATAAGACAGATTTCCATGCATACACCTTTTCACTCCACATTAATACATCTGGAAATGGAAACACACACACCCCTCCAATTTCTACATTCATAATTGCCAACAAGCTTGGAATCCACACTTTGTTGATAATCAGTCACTGAAACAGTGGATATAACGTGCTCCTTTCCCACTCTTTAGCCACCCTGGTCAATAGTATTACATGCAATTGCATTATTATATGGGTTTAACTAATCTGCATGGCATGGCATCAAGTAGGCATTCATCCCCTATATTTAAACTTCTCTTATGAATTATATTAACTTAACATAAGGGGCGCTCGGCTCAATCTGATCGAAATCCATCTAGTCCTGTATTCTCTCTCCAACAGCAGCCAGAGCAAACTTGTTGAGCGTCCCATGAATCAGCTGTATGGGAGGTTGGCCAAACTGTTCTAATCTTGCAGTGGCTTTGGAGCCTAAATGCCACCGACGATCCCACCTCTTGGATGATGACTATCAGGCAGGAGGAATGCTGGAGAGGCATTAGAGACACTCTCTGGCACTGGCACCCCAGCCTGTTTAGAGGCTTTTGGTCTGGACACAACGAATCCCTTGCACCAGTCCATCCCCAAATGATATTAAAAGCGTTGAAGAGCAAGGTCATTGTTAAGAGCTCCAGCAGTTAATCCTGGAGATGTATCAGTTTCCTGGAACATAAAAGCATTCGCTTGCCTGCATGGCTTAACCCGAGTTTTTGTTCCTACAGTTTATCTTTGACCTTACGGTCTGCGGGAAATGGAAAAGTCGCAGGGTGCCTGAAGAATTTGCTCAGCATTCCTCTGCCCTCTAGACCAGCGGTCCCCAGCCTTTTTGGACCCATGGGCACATTTGGAAATTTGAGAAAGTATGAGTACCACTGCAGAGTGGCTCCCACAGAGGATGTGGCTAGTCACATAATGGCTGCCGTGGGGGGCCTGGCTAGTCAACCATGAGCTAAGGGGTAGGGGTGAGGGGAGAAATAGTGATGATAGAGGCTAGGAGGGAAGGGGAAACAGCAAGGCAAAGGGGTAGGAGGGGAGAGAAAGAGCAAGGCTGGAGGCTGGGAGGGGGAGAAAGAGCAAGGTAAAGAGATGGGGAGAGAAATAACAAAGCTAGAAGCTGGGAGAGAGGGGGAAACAGCAAGGCAAAGGGACAGAGGGGAGAGAAAGACCAAGGCTAGAGGCTACAAAGGGAGAGAAAGAAGACTAACATTTTCCAGGTTTTTATTTAAAAAAAATATTTTTGAAGGGGGCAAGGACTGGAGAGGTTTGCATAGGATTGCGCCCTTACATATGTCCATGTGGTTGAAGCCTGCAATAACATCTTCAATCACTAGGGGCAAATGTCCCTAACCAGAACCTAGCTCTGCAGTTCATACATTTTGAAGCGAGGAGAGAGTAGCAGGGTGAGGGTTGGCGTAGGATGGCTTCTCCCTCCCCCATTACTATGGGACAGCCCGGCCTCAGGGGAATGGAGTGGACAGACCCTTCCTCAGGTCAGTTGGGCCAGGCAAATGCCAAGGCCCAGAACCTTTATAAAGGGCCCCACTGTACCCCACTGTGCTTCAGGAGAACCTGCTCCCCAAGCCCTCTGCATTTCATCGGGGGCACTGGAGGAGTGGAGCATTCTCATTTTGCACAAAGCTTTCTGAGAATGTCCGAACAGTGCTACAGAGGCTTATGCTGCTTTTGAACTCCCTGAGCTCTTGATGCTGACTGAGAGATCACAATCGTCATGGGTTCTCTGCTATTTGCAAGTTCATTTCAGTTCAGTTTTATTTCCACATTGGCCATAAGTCATAACAGAAAGTAATGTGCACGTGTGGAGAACTAGGTGAGCATCAGGGAGGCACAGAAGCCCTCCCTTTGTTCAGAATGACCTCCCCATCTCACATGTTAAGGACGCCTATTGGTGGGCCTTTTGACTGACAGCCCCCAAATCTTGGACCCAGACTCGTGTTGGCAAAGGGGTGTGTGTGTGCACACAATAATTCAAATATAGGGAAAATAAAAGGAAGCACATCTTCACATAGCACATAGTTAAACTATGAGATCCACTACCACAAGTTGTAGCAATGACCACCAGTTTGGATGGCTTTACAAGGGGATTAGACAAATTCTTGGAAGAGAATATCGATGGCTACTAGTCCTGAGGGCTATATGCTACCTCCAGTATCAGAGACAGTATGCCTATGTACATCAGTTGCTGGGCAACTGATGTACATCAGTTGCTGGGGAACAGCTGTTGCACTCATGTCCTGCTTGTGGGCTTCCCACAGGCAGCTGGTAGACAGCTGCATGAATAGAAAGCTGGACTAGATGGACCCTTGGTCTGACTCAGCATGGTTCTTTTATGGAGCAACCCTATGACCGCTAGTCAGCGGGTAGACGGCCATAGGATATGTCAGTTTCTGGGAACCAACCTCAGAGCCCGCACTCCAAGGTCGGATCCTGGAGAACTGACCTTCCCCCCCGTCCCATGCTGCCTCGCAGGTAGCTCGGAACACCCCTGCACTCCAAGCTCAGAAGAAGAGCGTGAAGCGGTGAAAACGGGGCATTCCGGGGGGTGTTCCAGGGTGGGGAAGGTAGAAATGCCAGTACAACACATCCTATGTGTCATCTGGCAGCCGCTTCCCCTGCTCCGCCTTCCCGCAGCTAGACAGCCGAAATCGGCTGTCTCGTCACAAATGCAGGGTGGCCAAAGCATGGAGGGGACGATCCCCTCCGCTCTTCTCCTGCCCTGCATTGGATAGGAGGTCGCCTCTGAGTTCGGAGGCGGCCTCCTATCCCCATAGGATTTCACCCTTAATGTTCTTAAAATCAGAGAGTATGATGAATCTTTGTAAGCAGCCCCAATGAGATGTCCTGCTGTTGTTTCCCCAAAGTAAGTTACACCACACTGAAACAAGAGACCTGATGAATGAGCCAGAAGACCTCATTATGGTTTCTAACACATGATCGGTCCATCTCTTGGATCCTGAGACGACACTATTATGTGACCAGAGGATCTCATCTGTTTCTTTTCAGATGCTCTGGAGTTGGCTCTAAATGGTCTGTTTGCATGATATCCTCTGGGCACATGGTAACATGGACTAATCCTGCATAAGCCAGCTCCCAGGCCATGAATAACCTGCCCTATGGATCAGCACGCAGAGGATTCGACCTTTTCAGCATACACTGGCCCAAGTCCCTTTTCTGGTGCTCGCCAGCTTACGCTCTCACTACTTTTATCTGCTTTGGCTTGAAACCTGCAACATAAATGGAGACTCCTTAAGTGCAGTTTCCTTTTCAGTAGGTTAGGATGACCCTGCCCAATTCAAGAAGAGAGACCAGACAAAACATGGCAGGATTCCAGAGTGTGTCAGCAAGTTAAGGAGGATCTGCTTTGATGGTGAGATTAAAACAAACAAACTCACAACGCTCTGTGACAGCGTAGCTTCTCTCCCAAATCTTCCTGGTTTTGTCCTCTTTTTGATTAAAGTATTAGATGATGCTAAGGCAGGAAAGTAGCTCTGCTCTAGATTTGTTTTTTCTAGGAGAAAAAAATTCAGCCTGCGTCCTTCCAAAAGTGCAGAATTGGTCCCAGAATTATTTGAATAGGTTAAAGTAGCCTTTCCCAAGCTGGTCCCCCAGATGTGTTGGACTACAACACCAGGTTGGAAAGGTTAGGTAAGACATTTGGGGGTGTTTTTAGTTTTTTGAAACTGTTTTATGTTTTTATTGTGAATCCCCTCGAGTGCTCACTGAGTGGATTAAAAATACATTAAAGGTGCAATCCTATGCATGTTTAGACAGAAAAAAGTCCTACACCTCCCAGCATTCCCCAGCCAGCATGTAGGACTTTTTTTCTGTCTAAACATGTAAAGGTTTGTGCCCTAAATTAATAAAATAGATATATACGTAGCTTATTAGCCATATGTGGACATTTTAAGTGTCCAAAAGATTTGATTGCAAATTCTTTGTTAATGTATCACTTAAATTACCAACACTACTGAGAGGCTGCTAAAAAAAAAAGATTAAGTTTGCATCCACTCTAAGGCCCATAAACATTGAGGCACTGGGTAGCATCCAGCAGTGTCTCAGCCCTAGCGCTAATATCATTATGCTGTCATAAATCAACTCTTGCGCGATATAGCTAGCACTTGCTAGTGCAATGGGGAAAAGTGGTGATCTACCACTGAAATTGGGGGGCAAAAAATCACCCCCTTTTTCTTCCTGCGCTGGTTAATTTTGGTAACAAATTACCACATTTTTCCATCATGTTAGCAAGCACCAGTTACATTGTGCAAGCGCTGATTTACGCTAGCACCACCTTATTTCACTAGTGCTGGGACACCATTGGATACTACCCATTGCTTTTGCACCATCAGCCAGAAGCAGGTGTTTTCACACAGCACTCAATACTACTCAGCACTGGTTAGGCCTCATCTGGAGTATTGTGTCCAGTTCTGGGCACTGCACTTTAAGAAGGATGCAGACAAGCTGGAGAGGGTTCAGAGGAGAGCAACAAAGATGATCAGGGGACTGGAAACAAAGCCCTATGAAGACAGACTGAAAGAAGTGGGCATGTTTAGCCTTGAGAAGAGAAGACTGAGGGGAGAGAGGATAGCGCTCTTTGAGTATTTGAAAGGTTGCCACAGAGAAGAAGGCCAGGATCTTTTCTCCATCATCCCAGAATGCAGGACATGGAATAATGGGCTCCAGTGACAGGAAGCCAGATTCCAGCTGAACATCAGGAAAAACTTCCCAACTGTTAGAGCAATACCACAATGGAACCAATGACCTAGGGAGGTGGTGGGCTCTCCCACACTGGAGGCATTCAGGACGAGGCTGGAGTGGACAGCCCTCTGTCAGGGATGCTCTGACTTGGATTCCTGCATTGAGCAGGGGGTTGGAGTCGATGGCCTTGTAGGCCCCTTCCAACCCTACTATTCTATGATTCTATGATTCTGTGATTGTCTGGCAATGCCCTTCCTCATGGCCAAAGTCATTCTATTATGTTTACAAAGACATAAGTCCCATTTGGGGAAAGTCCTCTGCAACTTGATTTATTTTATTTTAGTTTAGTTAATTTTAGTTAATTTCATTTCATTTAATTTTAATTATTTAAGGCTGCCTTTAAGTGTAAGATCCTCCCAAGGCAGCATATAAGATAAAAAACATAAACAACATACAGAACTTTAATTAGAAACATCCTTGTGGCTTTTGCCTCTAATTGCTTTCTGTTCAGTACAGCCCCAGCATTAGTGATGAATTGCCCCTGAATTACCCCATAATTAATTAGTTCCTGTTCCCCAAGGATGGGTGTGAGGACAGGCTTTAATTACTAGCTGTTCCTTGTGAATTCACAATAGAAAAAAAACTGAGAAGAAAACCAGAGGGGTACACATCTTTTGTGCTTGGCAGAAATGCAAATGGGCAAGCAATCTGCTTTGTATCCTGAGCATTTCTTCTCGCAAAGGGAAGCATTTTCTGCCCTCCGTGTTAATATTTTATTTCAAGCCAGTTTGTCTTGGCTAATGAGTAACTCAGATAACGTGCAGCAATTTTGTCCTGGCAGCTAATGAGCTATACTGCTGCTCTTCCATGAAAGGGTTAGATCTGGCTGACAGCCCTCCCTGCGAGAGGGAAAGCGGCTGTGGCTGCTTTAGAATCCTCGCCAGCCACCTTGAATTGTTAAGGCTTGGGGTAGGTGGGGGGCAGTGTAAAGAATATGGCTCTCTGATACATTTTAGTAGCATGGCTTTGCCTAAAATGCTCCAAATCCCCCTTAAAAATGTACTCTTCACATTCCCATTACTGTGTAAAATACGACAAGTGACATCTGGGGGGAAAATGCCCAGAGCCAGAGAAGGAGATTTATTCCTCTGCCCCTCTCCTGTTTCCTCACTGTCACTGCTGCTTGGCTTGTATCCAGAGGGCTCATCCAAGCAAAGCTTCAGGGTGGCATAAGCGGAGAGGGGAACATGGCTGCCACAGTCTTTCTCCTCTGCCCAGGGCCATAGGCCCCCTTGGTGTTGGGCCCAGAGCCAGAGCTGGGTTCAGCCAAGTAGTGGTGCAGTGAGGTAATTTTAGACACTGGACTAAAAGGCCTTATGGGCCCTTTAGACGGCCATGTGTATTACGTTGTGAAGCACACAGTTAGTATTTCTCCTCTCCCTGCATCCCGGCCCTACCACGCTTTACAGCTGCTTCTCCATACCTGATATGTTGGAGCAAGCAAACAAGCTGTTACCCAAAGTTGAAATACTCTGAGCATGTGCAGTTTTGCACTTTAAGCTCACTTAAATCATAGCACCATCATGACTACAGGAGTAACATGGAATTTGCTTCAGCTGCCAAACACATTCAGGGCACAAGCCTATACATGTTTAGACAGGAAAAAGTCCTACAAGTCCCGGTGTAACCCACTGGTATATTTTTCTTTAAAAATTCTGGGTGGGAATATTCCTGCACATGCTCAGTAAAGGAGTGAGATAGGGAGCGGCCACCATTTTAGGCTGTTACCAAAACTGCAGCATGAAAGAAGCTTGCTTTCTCTTCTCTGTAAGACCCTGAACCCTTGAGACAGGGCTGTTTAACAAGTTGTTCCTGTGTTGCTGGATCCTGGTCCGTTTGGAAAAGATTCTGCAGAGCTGCAGTGAACTGAGTAGAGGCTGTTTTTCTTCTTTGGCCAGCAGAAAAATCAAGCTTCAGAAGAAGTTTTATTTAAATTTTTGTTGTGGACTCAAGCTAAAACACAGAACTTTGGGAGGGCTGTGCTCTGTTTTATTGTTTTAGTAAAAAGTGAATTGTTATGCATGTAAAATTATTACATGTGCATTATTATTGTTTTTTAATTAAGAAATTAAAATTATATATGTTATCTGTCCCTGTACAAGGCCTTTGCTGTGAGTCCCTTTAGAGACCCTGAAGAAAAGTGTTACACCAATATTTCCCAGCCAGCATGGCTGGCTGGGGAATGCTGGGAGTTGTCGGAGTTTTTTCTGTCTAAACATGTATAGGATTGCACCCTCAGTGGTATAGTGGAGCCAAGGCTTACAGAGATGCAACACCAGGACTTTTTTATTAGGAGGGATGCTGATGTCATCTCCCACCCTCCTCAAACTTCCTTTTTCCCACTGGGTTTAGCAGCAGTCCTCATAGTACCAGGAGGGAAATGAATGTTCACAACAATATATTGTTCCTTGTTGTAATCCAAAGCATGTTGTGGTGGCTTAGGTCTCCTTCATATGGGGCTTTTTAATCCCACAATTTACTGGGGCTTCTGTTTCTGGATTCTTTGCGGGATTAAGATCGGCTCCCTTACACGAGCTGACATGGGCTGTTTTTTTCCGGGCTGTCTTTCTTGGCAAGTTTTTGCAGCCTTTTTTTCCACCTCCTGAGAATTTGCTGCCTCTCTGCTTGGTCTAGGAATTGGGGGAGGGAGGAGAAAATGCTGAGCACAGGAATGCTTTGTCAGAATTTGCTATGCTTTTCCTTTTTCTCCTCATCCTGCTGACTTCACTGAAGTAGCAGAGAGGGCACCCCAATTTATCCAGTCAGAGAGGACCAACCAGAATATGTAACATCATCTTCATATTACATGTTTATCCTGCCATTCTTCCAAAGAGTTCAGAGTAGCATACATGTCTCCTTCCATTATAGAAAAACCCTGCAAGGTAGCTTAGGCAGAGGAGTGGGAGAGGGGGAGAGACTAGCCCAGAATATCTTCCCCTTTTCCATGATGGAGTAGCTTGTCATATGGAGACACCCTATATTTACCTCATGGCGCTATGGTTATAGCAGAACTGCACAATTTCACACAGCAATTAAAGTGGATTTAATACTGCATTATCTCCGATCTTTTAAAAAGTGGGATACATGTAAAAAACTGCAGGGAGACATCCTGGAGGTTGGCGATGTCATGTAAAGGACCCACAAACTTCCGTGAGTGACCAATCATGAGCATGCAATAAAAGCCCCATGTGAAGGAGCCCTTAGTCTCAAATGGGCAATTCATACCCAATAGCTTTACAAAAGACCTCCTCCTGGTGGAGATGAAAATGGCTAGAATGGGTTTGTTGATATTCAGGCAGTGGTGTTGATCTATGTTTCAATTCTCCTTGGGGGTGTGGCTGAGGGGATTAACATGATGACCACCTGCACTTCAAAACTTACCACTACACCACTGAACACAAAATAAGCACCATTTTGTCAGAGAGAGGATAATACATATTAAAATAAAATAAAATAAAATAAAATAAAATAAAATAAACATCTATAATCATGTACTTGCCTAGCACCCCTACCCCTGGCTATTTAAAAAATAAATAAAGGATTCTGCAATGAGCAGCATCAGCACTAGTGGGCCGTGACATGCTCATGCTAGCCCAGTTGTGGGTACCAGGCATATTTGCTGCTCTCATGGAGGGGGGGCTTGGCCCTGAGGTCTGGCTCTAGCTGCACTGCAGCCAAGCGCTGGCCCTGAGCCAACCAGCAGCAGAGCACTTCTATGCCCCCCCCACTGCCCAAACTGGATGTGTCTTGTGTGTGCTCTCCGCCCTGTCCCCCCCCCCAGTTTCTTCCCTCAGCGACTTTGGGCCTGTTAGTGTCTGCCTGCCACCCTCCATTTCTGGGGTCCCCGATGGCCAAAGAAAGCACCCTTTTCACCGCCAGGATTTGGGGAAGAAATGAAGGAGGGGTTGTTTCAACCTTCCACAACACACATATTTTTTCTTCAAGGTGTTGTGGGGGGCAGCTCTCGTGTAAGTAGAAACTCTCCCCTACACTCCTCCCCAAAGTTGCACTCTGAGCATCCTCTTGCTAACCCTGAGGGCTACACATATATATGAAGTTGGGTTTAAATGGCTCCATACTCTCTCTCCCCAGATATTAAAATCCAGCCCAAATAAGGAGATGTTCCTGAGTCTGGGGGAAATGTTCGAGCTGAAAGGTTGGCATGTGTCCAGAGTGAACAATCTGTACAGTGTGGGACAGCCACTGAAATCACCTCTCTGCATTCACTTGCTAATGGTGTAGTCATGATCTTGGCGGATCTTAAAAGTCATAACAGAACACAGGGAAGGAGATAGCCTGACTTATAAGAGCTCTTTAAATCTTGTATGGCAAAGAATTACTAATAATGACGTTATGTTCGTCTGACCTTACCGTAAGGCAGAATGAGGTGGCAAATGCTGGGGGTGGGAAATGGTGGCAAGATTTGGAGGACAGAGGTGTGTTGTGCCACATGGCCTGCCCTGTGTCCCCTAAGTCATTCTGTTGCCCTCAGGTATGGTGGAATACACTTTCCTGTCACCAGTGCTGAAGAAGATATAACTGCCAATCTGGCCAATCTGGTACATGGAACAGGAGACGGCCACCACCTTGTCCTTTGCCTTAGGCAGCAAAATGTCTTGGTTCAGCCCAGCATGTAAGCACTTCCCGTACATTATCTCACATCCTTACAACAACCTTGTAAGGTAGGTGAATTTTATTAACCCCATATAGCAGTTTGGCAACTGAGGACCAAAGAGGGGTAGTTGTTCAGATACTCTGGACCTAAACTTAAGCCCATAGGTCTCCCCCTCCACCGCTAATAGCTAGTTTGGGCAGATTTCGATTGGGGCTGCAGTATGGGCACTGTGCTAAAGTGCATGTGTGAAGGTTTGAGGCCTACAGAGGCAAAGGGGAAAAAGGTCAGGCTTAGAGGCCTGGAATTTTCTGTTGGGAGGGGGTTACCCTGAGAGGAGTAGTTTCATTTCTCCAGTTAAGTGTCCATTTCATTTCTCCACTTAAGTTTCATTTCTTCAGGTTTGAAGCAATACATTTGGTTTTGATGGAGGAGGGTATATAAAGAGAGCGAGGGAGCCAGTAAGAGAGAGACAGCCAGAGCCTGAAGTGAGAGCAGAGTCTGAAGAGTGAGCAGGAAGAAGCAGCCTAGAAAAGTCTAAGGATCGTTAGGTTAAAAGAACTTGCGTTTTGCAAATTTTCTTTTCTTTTAATGCCTTTTGTATCACCCAGCTCTATTGTGTAAATAACTTTAGTTGTGATGGCTTGCTTTAATTTATCAGTAAACTGTTGTAGTCAAACCCTGTGTCTGCAGTGGGCTGTCCCACACTGGCATTCAAGATGAGGCTGGACAGCCACCTGTCAGGGATGCTTTGACTTGGATTCCTGAATTGAGCAGGGGGCTGGACTCGATAGCCTTGTAAGCCCCTTCCAACCCTACCATTCTATGTTTCTAGAGCGTCAGTCCCCCCGCGTCTACAGCCTAAACCCCACATTACTGGAAAGGGGAAATTTAAAAGAAGGAAGGTGAGACTCTTATGGAGGCAAGAGATCATTACGGGATTGCTCAGGGGTCCAGGTCATAATGGAACCTTGACAGCATGAAATCAGACTGTCATGGCAAAGAGTTAGGAAACCTCCAGCCAGTGTCATGGCACTGATACAAACTGGGACACCTGCAGCTGCTCGCTAGTTTGACTCCGAATGAGGCAGGATTTGAACTGGGAACTTCTCATTTTATATTTTACACTCTTATCTCCTGTCTGCACCAGCTCTTATTCTATTTTGCTATCATTTCTGTGTTGTAATGAATTTATGTATTTATTTATTACGTTTCTATACCTCCCAATAGCCGAAGCTCTTTGGGCGGCTCTCCAAATTAAATGTCTCACTGAGAAGTCCAGAACTCTATCATCTCTAAGGCATGTCTCTACTTATAAGGTGCTAGAATCCTGAGATGAATCACAAAGAAGAGAAACAGGTTCTCGGGACGCAAAAAAAAAAAAATTATTGTAGGAAGCCCAACACATTTTCATCCTGGGAACCTGTTTCTCCTCTTTGTGATTTAATTTGGATGCTCACCTCGTTCTGTTTTCTTTGAATCCTGAGATGACCAAAGGGACTGTAGTGCTTCAAACTGTGGGAACACCATTTTTTTAATGTTTTCCATGTAAAAAAGAAAAAAGAAAACTCACTGCAAGTAGCAAACTAGAGCATAAGGGAAAAAGTGGTTTTAGCCCAGCTGTGTCTATGCTAGCTTTCTAGTTGTATGGATTTATTTTACATAGAGGAAAATTAAAAATGCAATTACACACATCCCTGCAGTCTAAAGTGGTACAGTCCCCTCTACTACATCATTCTGCAATATCACAAGTTGTCTGTTTCTTCAACTGGCTGGTTTTGTGGCCGTGGCCGCAGCCTCCTGCCTCCACATCTCCCTTGTCTCTTATTTTACTCTGTCTTGTCCTGTTCTGGAGGGCAAGAATGTATTTTTTCCCTGCTCCCTCTCTGTTTATTCAATACGAGGCAAGACCCATCTCGGCAGAGATTTAGTCAAAGCAAACCGTGGCCGTTTGACATAAAGTGAAAAGAGGGCCGCCGTTTCATATTTCTTGTGGTTTAAACTGTGTAAACCATGTCATCGGCTGTACAAATTCCCTTTCCAAAGAAAAATAAACTCCATTCCGCCTGAAATGAGAGGAAGCCGCAGCCCAGACCGCCTGCTGTTTTTGCACCTTGGAGAATTTTCCACGCAACACTTCAAAGGCAAAGAAAATAACCTTGCGAGCTTGTCCGGGGGGCAATTCTCCTTTCCATATTGTGATGATTTTTCATCACCATATTGTGATGAAAAAATATGGACGACCATATTGTGCTTAAAATTTCACTTGGTAAAAAGGTAGCCCTGGGGGTCAGGGCGGTATCTCCACCAGTGATTTACTCCGAGCCGGCTACGTGTTGAGGTCGTTAGGGCTAGGGGACGTCGTGGCCACCCAGCAGCCACCCCGGAGCTTATGAGGGGAAAACCGGATTTCCTGAGACTGCTTAAAGTCTGATTCTTTTCTTTAAGTCGGGTTCTCCGCGGTATAGCTGTTATATACCCCAACCCCCGCACTGACCTCGGGTATGCCAGCCCTGCCCAGGGGTGTGCCTTTCACCATGACCCCGTTGAAGGGGTGTTTCCAGTCTCCCGTCCCTGTGTTTCTCAGCACAAACCAAATAGTGTCTACTCAGAAGTAAGACCCATTGTGTTCAATGAGACTTGGGGCTTGTTGGGAGACTTGTCTTACGAATGTGCATAAGGGGAAGTAACTACTTTGCACTTTCCTTATGGAGCCTGGGGGCGGGGGGGAGCCTCTTTTACTGGTTGAGCAGCCCCTGCCACTCAGATCACGTTCAGTCCAACCCCCCCCCCCCACGTGCACGCACACACGCACCCTACCCGGAAGTAAGTTATGTGAAGCCACTTAGAATGGTGCGATGTACACCCTCGTAGAACCCTGTCCGGCCCAAAAGCAGCTCCTCCAAAAATGCAGGTGAGCGACTCTTCCCTTCTCCTGCCGTTGTTGGGGGAACAGGGCCCTGGATTCAAGGTGCCCACTCCTTCGCATTTCCAGTCTCTGTGGCAGTTGTTTTTGGGGGTGCAACAACAGCACATGTTTGCAATGGGGTGAATGTTAACCTGCAAGCACTGCATAGTTTTATATCTGCTAGGGTTAGCCAGTCTTTTTTTTAATCTACTCGATTTGCAGGCCAGAGGTGTTCAGACATGCTGGCTCCCTGGACAAGGGTGTTTTGTGTTGTGCATTTTGTTGGCATTTCCCTGACACCTCAACTCCAGAATCCATTTTGTTCCACAGGAAGCAGCATAGAAACCTGCCAGGAACAGCATTATGGGTGCTTCCAGACAGAGGGCTCCTAGCGCTAGCGATCAGAAGGCATTGTGTAGCGATTCCATCTTTTCCTCCTCCATGGGTTTTCTGCATTAAGGAAAAAGACAGAAGAAGCGGGAGGGTCACAAGTAGAAGATGACGTCTGGACCCCCTCTAAACATCCGTGAATTAGGCAGGGCAATGGCGACACAAAAGCCTTGTCTGGTGCTGTCCTCTTGTCTCCCCACTGCTGCAAGCTGCCATTTTGACTCCTTTGGAATGCACGGAAACAATGTAGGTTTAGGGAAACCAAAATGGTGGCCGGTAGCAGCAAAACATCAAGAAAACCACCTCTGAGTTTTGGCATTACCTTCCTCAGCTCCCAAAATGTGAAAAAGGGGGAGCATTTTGCCTCCTATTTATTTATTTGATTTATACCCCGCCTTTCTACCAAGGTGGCTGACAATAATAAAAACCAAAATTTAAAATAAAATAACAACTTCAGGAAAAAAACACATAAAACAACTAGATTAGAAACACAATTAAAAACACAACCAACCCCACCTCCCCATTTAGAAACACAAGCAACTCCCCTACCCATTTAGTTAAAAGTTCTCAGATAAGAGCTTCCAGCCCACATTCATATCCTTTACTGGAACTTGTATTTTTCTCTGCCCTATCTCCACTTAACCGGACAAGCTGGTAACTGTTGCTTGTCCCCCACATGTACCAATCTGGTTCACTCCTGGACCAATTTTTCCTGCAGTCCTAGAGTAACCAGGTGTCCTACTTTACAGAGGACAATCATCTATTTGAAAAGTTGTCAGAGGATAGCCCCCATAAATATACGTCTTCCAAAGAGTCTTGACATAAAGAGCTTTTCAATATGAGGCTGTTATTCGGCTGTTAACCAGCTGTATCTACTTTCGGTAATGCCGAGCACTACACAAAAAGCATTTCCTTTCCTGTTTTTCCACTACATAACCTCTAGGTGGCACTGTGGTATTGTGAAATAGTGAAAATACGCAAGTGAAAAAAGCAGTTCTTTAGCTTTCATAATTAAACAGCACATTTTCCCTGCTGTAAAAAACACTTGCTGAAACTGCTTATTAGACAACGAAGCTAAACTGGAGGGTCACAACATCATCTAAAAAACCTATGAACAACTGTGGGTAGGGAATGATAAGCACATGATGCCTCATAGAGAAAAGCTCATAAATGCTCCCTGTCTCTCTCCCAGGTTTATTGCCTGATAACAGGCCCACACACTGCTCTGGTGCATAGACAACCCTTCATCTCTCCTGAAAAAAACTTTTCAGCATTTATACAAAGGGAACCCCCTCCCTACATGTGCATCATCACCAGCATTAGCAGTTTTGCTAAAACACACAAATGGATTAGTTTAAACATCTAACCTGTCCCACCATAAGGTTTTGGTGTAGCAAAACTTTGAAAACTGTAGCCTGAAATTTTCCCATAGTCTACCTCTCATGATTTCAGCAGCAAAGGATTCCTCCCAAAGGAATATTCATCAGGTACAATGAGAGACCATTTCCTCTTTGCGCACATAGTCCAGCAGATGCACCAAGGCCATGCCCATGAGATAGTCCTTTACTGCTCTCCTTCAGAGCATGTTGCGACATGATGTGCTCTAGTTAGGGTACAAACTCGCACACATTCTAACGAGTCCTACACACTCACATATAAGCAGTCTTTAGACATTGGCAATAGAGCGTCTATGGCCAAGAAGGCAATTCCCCCTGCCCCCAAAGAGATCCACACTCAGACATCACTGGAGAGGATAAAGCCACAGCAGCACATTTATTGAGGTATACAAAGATTCAAATTCCCTGCTTTTGAGGGAATTAGCTGAGCAAATGGATTTGTTAACAAACCAATTGGAGATGTTCCAGCCTTCACCAAGTTATGCTTTGGAGGGGAAATTAGCTGCATTGTTGGTGAAGCTGAGCTCCAGGCCTAAAAGTGGTTTTCAAGACTGTGGGAAGGAGTCTTCTAGAAGCTTGAAGCATACACAGGAGGGGCGGGAAGGTGGAGGCTCCAGTTTGTACTAAGAACCTCCAAGCACAATATACTTTTCCTTGGGCTGATGCCCTTTCCTGCAGACAGAAACTACTGAGCCTTGCAAATCCTGGTCTCAAGTGGAGAGGAAAGAAAGCAGGAAGCCTTGAGTAGGGGAGGCACCCATTGATGGCACCTTGCTCTAGCAGGCAAGGAGCCTGGTGATCTCAGCAGGAAGAAAGCTACTCCGTCAGTGATTTCAGCATGGAGCCTTTCCTCTGGGAGGAGAGACTCTGAGTGATTTCAGCCGCAGTGTGGCCCCTTATCCCTTGAGGGAGGGGGTAAGGCACCTAGTTATTTCAGCAGCATGGCCCCATGCCTCTGGGAAGAGGAGGACGGGGCTCCTCTGGCTTCTCC
Source organism: Heloderma suspectum (assembly GCF_057233095.1). Classification (NCBI taxonomy): domain Eukaryota; kingdom Metazoa; phylum Chordata; class Lepidosauria; order Squamata; family Helodermatidae; genus Heloderma; species Heloderma suspectum. The sequence continues at coordinate 11,799,044 of NC_139461.1, forward strand.
AACCGGAGGCTTCTTGTACAGTTCAGAGAAAAGCTGTGGCTTCACAAAAATTGGGAAAGGAGTACGACAAGGCTGCATATTGTCACCCTGCTTATTTAACTTATAAGCAGAGTACATCATGAGAAACGCCGGGTTGGAGGAATCACAGGTCGGAATTAAGATTGCCAGGAGAATTATCAACAACCTCAGATCTGCAGACGATACCACCCTAATGGCAGAAAGCGAAGAGGATCTCAAGAGCCTCTTGTTGAGGGTGAAAGAGGAGAGTGCAAAAGCTGGTTTGAAACTCCACGTTAAAAAAATGAAGATCATGGCATCTGGCCCCATCACTTCCTGGCATATGGAAGGGGAAGAAATGGAAGCAGTAACAGATGTTATTTTCTTGGGCTCCAAGATCACCTCAGACGGTGACTGTAGCCATGAAATTAAAAGACGCTTGCTCCTTGGGAGGAAAGCTATGGCAAACCTAGACAGCGTAGTAAGAAGCAGAGACATCACCTAGGGTTGGCGGAGAATTTCTCCACGAATCTTCGGGAGGCCAAGTGCCGACGCATTCGGCCCCCTGAAAGTGTTGGGGAAATTCTCTGCCAGCCCCCTGCCCCCCCCCCCGGATTGGGACTTACCTTCGGCGAATGTCCCTCTCGGCGGCGGGTCCCAGCAGCGTTTCGGCAGCGTTTCATCGGGGGCGGGAGCGGCAGCCGGTCTCCCGACCGGCTGCTGCCGCCACCATTGCAAAAAAAAAAGTAAAGTAAAAAAAAAAAACCCACACCCATGATAGGCTACGTAACAATTTACGTAGCCTATCATGGCTAGATTTCCAAAGTCAGCCATGATAGGCTACGTAAATCATCACGTAGCCTATCACGGGTGACTTTGGGGGAAAAAAAGCATGTACGCAAATGGTGGCGCCCCTGGGGCGCCACCATTTGCGTTCCTTATTTTGGCACGTCTAGTCTACGTAAACATTTACATAGACTATGGCGAAAATAAGGGAACGCTATTTGCGTTGCCCTTATTTTCGCCGTAGTCTACGTAAATCTTTACGTAGACTAGACGTGCCAAAATAAGGAACGCAAATGGTGGTCCCCATGGGAGCCGCCATTTGCGTATGCGCTTTTTTTTTTTGTCAAAGTCACCCGTGATAGGCTATGTGACGATTTACGTAGCCTATCACGGCTGACTTTGGAAATCTAGCCATGATATCATGGGTGTGTGTGTGTTTGTTTGTTTTTTACTTTTCTTTTCACAGCCGGGTAGACGGGGCGCTCCTACCCGGCCTGAATTTCGCCGGTGAGGGATGGGGTGCCTCCCCCCCGGCCTGAATTTCAGCCGGGCAAGGCGGGGCACCTCCCCCCCCTCGCCTGAACTTTGGGGGAGAACCGAAGCACCTCCCCCCCACCGTGAAGCAAGCTGCGGGACAAGGTAAGTCCCTTACCTTACATTACAAGGTAATGTATGGCTGTGAGAGCTGGACTATAAGGAAGGCTGAGCGCCGAAGAATTGATGCTTTCGAACTGTGGTGCTGGAGAAGACTCTTACGAGTCCCCTGGACTGCAAGGAGGTCAAATCAGTCCATCCTAAAGGAAATCAACCCTGACTTCTCATTGGAAGGACAGATACTGAAGCTGAAGCTGAAATATTTTGGCCACCTAATGCGAAGAGAAAACTCTCTGGAAAAGACCCTGATGCTGGGAAAGATTGAAGGCAGAAGAAGAAGGGGATGGCAGAGGATGAGATGGCTAGATAGCATCACCGATGCAATGAATATGAACTTGAGCACACTCCGGGAGAGCGGAGGACAGGAAGGTCTGGCGTGCTATGGTCCATGGGGTCACAAAGAGTCGGACACAACTTAATGACTGAACAACAAGGCTCATAGGCAAATGGTGCTGCTTGCTATGGGAGAAAGATTAGGTTGGCCTTCCATCCCATATAACAAAAGAGGGTGCTTGGGGATGATGGGTGTACTTGCCCGAAACAAAAGCCCTACTTGCTATCTCTTATTCTTTTAACAAAATATGACTACATGTTAATGACTGTCTTAAAGGCAGGTGTCAAGGCTGGAGTTCAGCAATGGGAGCATATTGCAGGTAGTTGACTAGGTAACTTACCAGATATCACTCTTGCTATCCAGCAGATTCATGTTTTGCTCAATTTTTACCCCCTCCTTTGCCTTTGGGGAATGTGTTTTAGGAAGGCCATTAGACACTGAATGGTTTGATGTAGCCTTAGGTAGGAATGCTGGAGAAATTCGAGATGGACTAAAATGAGCTTGGATTTCTAAGAATCTGACCTGCAGAATCCGCTGTGGGGCGACCCCCTCAGGCCGCACAGAGTCCGTGGACTTTTGGATTTTATTTTTTTTTTACTTTCCTAAAATGTATGCCTACTTATTCATAGGAAAATACTCAAGTTTCTGCTGAGGAAAAGTGGAATGAATGGGGGACAATCCGCTAAATGTTAAGTGGTAAGATAAATTGTATACATTCTTACAAAACCTCTTACAGAATTATTTGCGTATTTTTCCACATGACAAAAAAAATCCACATCCATCTGTGAGCAGACGACAGAACAAAAGGCACATGACCATCCATCCATGCAACACAGACAGAGCGGATTTTATGCATCCCTAATCTTAGGTGTTTGCTGTCAACCCCATTCCTGTGCCTTTCTCCCAGCTTTGCTGAAGCAAGGGGTGAAGGTGCCTGGCTTTTTAGCTGTGTCTCAAAATGGAGTCAGTACTGTTCACTCCAAAGAGAGCTACTTCATAACAATGTTGTCGATGGACACACACACACACCCTTGCCTTTCTCTGTGCTGCTGAATCATGATTATACAATGCACCCAGTGATGCCAAACAATAAATTAAGAAGGCACCAGTAATCCTGCCTGATCTTTAAATATTCTGTGACTCTGTAATTCAAACACTAAAAGAAAGTAGTGAGGCCATTTTGGATCATCCCCAGGACAAAAGGTCATGAACATTGTTCAGTTGGCACCAAGCGAAAATGAATGTGCTCTATGCGGGGGGGGGGGGGTCTTCTCTCCTAAAGGTTTTCTGGGCTTGTGTGTTCTTTCCCTGTGGTGCAAGATGTAGCAATAACAAGTGGTAGGTTATTAGGCAACAGAATCTTCTCATAGCCATTGCTGAACTTATATACCAAGGATAGGGAGACTTTTTCCACTTGAGGTCCACATTACTTATGCAACAAGGGTGAGGAACCACCAACCCATGGGCAAAATGTGGACCTCAAGCCCTCTTAATATGGACCTCTGGACTCTTCCCAGGCCATGCCCCCTCTGCTCCGACCACGCCTTCTCACTAGCATTGCTCCAGGGTATTGATATTTACTCTACCACATTCTGTCCTCCAACTACAAAGCTGTTAGAGAGAACCTTGCACACACTGGGGAAGACAAATGCCAAGATGCAATGGGAAGGATCCAATGGTGTCTGTGCTCTAGCGCTATTGATGTTGCACTAACAGAAACCAACGCCTGCACAAAATGTCACTAGGAAACCTGTCATGCTAGCAAGAGTTATTGATGTTGCATAAGCATTGGTTTCTGCTACTATGTGGGCACCATTAGATCCTTCCCAATGTCTTTTTTTCCCATTGCATCCTGAACAAAGATAAAAATCCCATCCATAACTCCACCTGCTTTTGACTCTGCCCCCCCCCCCACTGCTGGAATGCAGACCCCTCCCCGCAAACACATTTCAGACAAAGTAATGTCGACCTCGTCTGGAAAAAGGCTCCCCACCCCTGGTATATAAGTTCAGTATATAAGTTCAGCAATGGCGATGAGAAGATCCTGTTGGTAAGGGTTACAAGAGGCAGGGTTTGCTTTCACACTTGCATTAGAATGGATTGTCCCCTTTGCTGCTCAGAAGTATTTTCCCAGTATTTCGCAAAGAGGGTTTGTGGGAGAGATTTCCCCTTTGAGCGAGTGGAAAGTATGAGCTTTCAAAATTCTCCTGCTTTACACTGCTGCTCGTTCTGACTGGGACTGGTCAAAGGACACAGTGGGAAGTTCCATTGAGGATGCGGAGAAGATGGGAAATTACAAGGAGTTCCTAATAATGGCACAAACTTAAACACTTCACTTGTTTACCTGGTAGCAAATTTCAGGGATATGAAATCCCCGTGGGGGTTGTGGTTGTTCCACTCTGCTATAGATTCCCAGGCTATTTTAACATCCATCTTGTCAGTGTTCTCACACCCTTCGCTTTACTCTCTCATGAAACTGCTGCTATACGTCCCCCCCACCCACCCACTGTTCCTCTATCTCTCTCTTCCAATTCCTCTCACCGAGCAGCAATCAATGAAGTTTTTTTCTTTCTTTCTTTCCCAAACAGCTGTACTGAAGCAACTGGAGAGCTTGGGAAAAGAAATGCTAATTATACCATTCCATCATTCTTGCATCACAGTTCTTCCAATTAAGTTTATTCGGCATCTGTCTTTCATTGAGAAGATATCCACTGTGTGAATTTGTTAACCAAATGGGGAGGGGAATGTTGGAATGTTTGTGGGAGAAAAGAATTTAATCCATGGGTTTCTCCTCTTCTTAGATGGCAATCCTATGCATGTTCAGACAGAAAAAAGTCCTACAACTTCCAGCATTCCCCAGCCAGCTGACTGGGGAATGCTGGGAGCTGTAGGATTTTTCCTGTCTAAAATGCTGGTTCACATATGATGCTAAGCTATAGCATGGTTTGTGGCAATCGGGCTTGTTGCCCTTGAAGTCAGTGGAGGCTGGTGGCTCTGATGTCAGTAGGAAAGTAAATTCACTCCAGGTTTTAGTCAGAACTCTAAAGGAGTTCTCCGAGGTGCTTTGCACCAGCGTCAGAGCCACCAGCTTCCACTGCTTGAAGTTGGCCATCAACAGCTAAAACCTGGACTGCAGACTGAGCAGCAGGCACACGTGTCTGGAGAGGGTTCAGAGGAGGGCAACGAAGATGATCAGGAGACTGGAAACAAAGCCCTATGAGGAGAGACTGAAAGGACTGGGCATGTTTAGCCTTGGGAAGAGAAGACTGAGGGGAGATAGGATAGCGCTCTTCAAGCACTTGAAAGGTTGCCACAGAGAGGAAGGCCAGGATCTCTTCTCGATCATCCTAGAGTGCAGGACACGGAATAATGGGCTCAAGTTACAGGAAGCCAGATTCAGCTGAGCATCAGGAAAAACTTCCTGACCGTCAGAGCAATATGACAATGGAACCAACTACCCAGGGAGGTGGTGGGCTCTCCCACACTGGAGGCATTCAAGACGAGGCTGGACAGCCCTCTGTCAGGGATGCGCTGACTGGATTCCTGCATTGAGCAGGGGGTTGGACTCGATGGTCTTATAGGCCCCTTCCAACCCTACTATTCTATGATTCTATGTCACTGGGTCTCACCCCTTCCCAATATGGTGAGATATATTATACTTCTATTTATAGTAATTAACATTAACAATCTCCAATATGCAGATGATACCACTTTGATGGCTGAAAGCGAGGAGGAGCTGAGGAACCTCATGACGAAGGTGAAAGAAGAAAGTGCAAAAGCTGGGTTGCAGTTAAACCTCCAAAAAACCAAGATTATGGCAACCAGCTTGACTGATAACTGGCAAATAGAGGGAGAAAACGTGGAGGCAGTGACAGACTTTGTCTTTCTAGGCGCAACGATTACTGCAGATGCTGACTGCAGCTAGGAAATCAGAAGACGTTTACTTCTTGGGAGGAGAGCAATGACAAATCTTGATAAAATAGTTAAGAGCAGAGACATCACACTGACAACAAAGGTCCGCATAGTTAAAGCAATGGTATTCCCCGTAGTAACCTATGACTGTGAGAGCTGGACCATAAGGAAGGCTGAGCGAAGGAAGATCGATGCTTTTGAACTGTGGTGCTGGAAGAAAATTCTGAGAGTGCCTTGGACTGCAAGAAGATCAAGCCAGTCCATCCTCCAGGAAATAAACCCAGACTGCTGACTTGAGGGAGTGATCTTAAAGGCAAAACTGAAGTACTTTGGCCACATCATGAGAAGACAGGATACCCTGGAGAAGATGCTGATGCTAGGGGAAGTGGAAGGCAAAAGGAAGAGGGGCCGACCAAGGGCAAGATGGATGGATGTTATTCTGGAGGTGACGGACTCAACCTTAGGGATGTCAGAGAATTTCTCCACAAATCTCTGGGGGGCCGAATGCCAACACATTCAGCCCCCCGAAATTGGTGGAGAAACGGTCCGCCACCCCCCTGCCACCCCCCCCCCGGGATGGGACTTACCTTCGGCGAATGTCCCTTGCGGCAGCGGCTCCCGGCGGCGGCTCGGCAGTGTTGCGGCGGCGGCGGCAGCAGCCGGTCTTCCGACCGGCTGCCGCTGCTGCCATTTCCAAGTGAAAAAAAAAAAACCAACAAATTGCGTTGCCCTTATTTTTGCCGTAGTCTACGTAAATATTTACGTAGACTACCCGTGCCAAAATAAGGAACGCAAATGGCGGCGCCCATGGGCGCCGCCATTTGCATAGGCGCTTTTTTTTTTTTTTCCAAAGTCAGCCGTGATAGGCTACGTAAACTTTTACATAGCCTATCACTGTGTTTTTTTAAAATCTAGCCGTGATAGGCTACATAAACCTTTACGTAGCCTATCACGTTTTGCGGTTTTTTTTACTTCTTCCCAGCAGAAGAACTTTCGTGGCCGGAGAGGCGGGGCTCTCCCCCCCGGCCAGAATTTCGGGGGGGGGATGGAGCGCCTCCCCCCCACCGCGAAGCAAGCGTCGGGATCAGGTAAGTGACTTTCATCCATCCCTACGGCGGAGCTGGGGGTGGCGATGGCCGACAGGAAGCTCTGGCGTGGGCTGGTCCATGAAGTCACGAAGAGTTGGAAGCGACTGAACGAATAAACAACAACAAATTGCTGTAATTCTTCCTAAACTGGAATATATACATATACATCAGCATATGCAGATTTTATGCAAACAGTGTCTTCTTTTGTCTTTTTCACGAGGATGCATACATCACCACCCTATTCAGGGGCATGATGTTCTTCAAAAAATACGGGATGTGGGGAAAGGTTTAAGCCCCTGTACCTCTCCACCATTACTCCAATCCGCAGCCTCCTGCAGCTGGCAAAGTTCACCACCTCTCTCTCTTCAGAGCTGATGTGTGTGAATGGGACACAGGATTTATTTTAGCATAATTTATATTATTAGCAACAATTTATTGCATTTTATTTTAAACTTAAGGCACGTCTGCAAGAACAGCGGTGGTAAAAGATTGATTGAGGAAGAGGAAACAGGAAAACGTCATTTTCCAAACATCTGTGCAAATCTCGGAGATAAACCCATCCCTGTCCAGTAAAAATGCAATACATGCCCTATTAGGGGACCCTGAGCACCGCCCCCCCCGCCCCATTTTGCTCCATATCTCCAGACAAGGACAACAGATAGGGAGGGAGATGGCTTTTTTCCTGGCAGAAACTCAGCTTCTCCCTTTGACACAACCACCCCAGTGACCTATCCGTCTTGCTCCCGTCTTGTCCAACGAGGCTGCTGTCAGTAACTCATGCTTTTTCTCAGTGAGCCCCAAAGGCCTTCGCTTTTTCTGTTCTCTGTCTGTGTGACAACCTGTCTAAGCAGGAAATGAGCGAGGTCACAACCCAACGCAGCTTTCCCTGTTCAGCAAAACGCCACAGGTGGCTGGAGACGCAACATGGTGTCGCTTCCAGCCCAGCCAGACGAGCAATGTCTGTGACCTCGCCACATTTCTCAGACTGTGCCTCTCCATTTAAGTGCGCTGTCTTAAGGCTCTCAGCCAAGTGCCTTGGTGCAAAACTCCAGGCATCCACTGGGCACTGACATCTTCAAAAACCTGAGTCTGGGAACTAGCATCCGAGTTGCTCAAGAGAGCAGGAAAAAAGCAAACTTCTCCTCTTCCTCCTCCCTAGATATGTGTGCTTTTCTGTAGATTTCAGCTGCCTCTTTTACCTCTGACTCAGGGCTCCTTCACACTGAGCTTTTATCCTGCGATTGAGATCGCTCCTTCACGGACGTTTGCGGGCTCTTTACATGACGCCGTGATCATTCAAAGGCATCTCCTGCACTAAATGCCCTTTGTTCCGTTTTTAAATAAATCGCAGGTAATGAGCTATCAAATTACCCTGTTGTGTTCTGCTTCAGTTTCCTCCATGAAAAGAGTAAAAGCAGCAAGAAGAGGAGTGAGATCCATAAAAGATAAGGGCAGGCTCAGATATGGGGACAAGGAGGGGGAAGGGGAGGGGGGAAAGGAAGCGGGTGGAAAAGGGAGTCGTCGTGATCCTGCATTTAAAACGGAAGCAGAAAGCCCCATTTTAAATGCAGGATTTTAGACTGGTGTAGAGATGCCCTCATTTAAACCCAACGCTGGTCCTAGTTCCATCAGCACCACTGGGCTTTCGGCGTGGCTGCCTTACCCTGCCTCTGTTCATTTCCTGAGGTTTCCAGCTTTGGAAGTGGGGGCAGTTGTGCAGCTGGTGCTGGGCAGACCTTGGGGACAAAGTCCAGGGCCCTGTAGGCCGGGGGGGGGGGAAACAGCCACCCAGAGCGCAACCGCTCACGAGGGCAGCAGAAGCAAACTCCGTATTTCTTCCTCTTGCGATGATGGTGCCAAGTGAGTTTAAAATGCAAAACTGAACCTTGAGGCTGCCGAACAGTTTTGCTGTTGTTCAAACCTAGCAGGAATACAGGAGCCTGCAAAGTGTGGGATGGCAACTGGCAGGGAGGGGGTGGAGAGAAGTGTTAGCTGTGTGCTTCACAACTGAAATCATACACATGGCCGTCTAAAGGCCCACAAGACCTTTAAGTCCAGGGTCTAAAATTACCTCACTGCATCACTCTGTGGGGTTTATTTGGACTGTTTGGCTGCTTTCATCCCTATAAAAATAAATGTGTGTGGCGGAAAGCAGGACTGCACCAGCTGCCCCTGACCTCCATGCGTTCATCTGGATGCTTATGCTGTGGAGAGGTGGAGGAAGGGTTAGGAAAAACCTGTCCCTTTTCTCTGTTCCTCTTATCTTCTTTCCTTCCTTCTCCTTCTGTCCTTTACCATTTTTTCATCTCGCACTTAGTTCATCCTCCTTTTCTTTTCTCTCGACATTTCCATTCCTTTCCAATCCTAGCATCCTTCTTTTCCCACAGTGTCCCCTTCCCTTATCCACCACAACTTTCCTGCTCTCTTCTCCCACATTCCCATTCTTTACTTTCTTTGTTCCTGTCTTTTAGGGCTCTTCCACATTGAGGCTTTTTATCCCATCATTTTACAGGGATTTCTGGATTCTTTGTGGGATTAAGATCAGCTCTTCACGTGTGCTTCCCTTCCCCCCGCCCCCGCCTTCCCCCCTCTTTATCTACGAATTCTATATGTTTCATTATATAGCCACTAGATAGCACTGTTGTTATAGTGCCACTTCCTCTTACACAGACAAATTCAAACCGGTTCTTTTTATTAGCTTATTATTTCCGTTTCATGGAAGCTAAGCCATGGAAATGGTCGGAAACCACGGGAGAGGCACTAGAGGTTAACAACATCATGTAAAGAACCCACACACTTCCATGAGTAACCAATCTCAATCGCAGGATAAAAGCCCAGTGTGGAGATGCCTTTAGACATCCTCTTTACCGTCTCTTCCCCTCTACCACCTTGCACTTCCCAGAATGCTGTGGTGGAAGCCATTACAGTTAACATGGTAAACAACTCATGTAAGGAGCATAGCACACAGTATTACACCAGATCGAATAATAGGTCCATCTTGGGGATGGCGGAGAATTCTGCCACGGATTTCAGTGAGGCCAAATGCACTGGCATTCAGCACCTCGAAACCTGTGGCAGAACGGCCTCCCACCTCCCGCCCCCCCGTGGATTCCCCCCCAGGACGAAGCTTACCTGGGGCTGATGTTGCAGTGGTGGTGGCTCCGGCGGCGGCGGCTGGTCTTTCGACCAGCTGCTGCGGCCACCATTTGCGTCTGCTGTTTGCTGTGATAGGCTACGTACGTATTTACGTAGCGTATCACAGCAAGCAAAAAAACCCACCCGCGTACACAAATGGTGGCGGCTACGGCAGCTGCCATTTGCGTTCCCTATTTTTCGCCATTTTATCCTATGTAAATATTTACGTAGGCTATTACGGTGAAAAAAAATGGGGACCACAAATAGCATAGTGGGCACTATTTGTGTTCCTTTTTTTCGCCCTAACAGCTTACATAAATATTTACGTAGGATAAAACGGCGGGGGGGGGGGAGGAACGCAAATGGGGCCCACTACGCTATTTGCATTCCCTTTTTTTTCACTGAAATAGCCTACGTAAATATTTACGTAGGATAAAACGGCGAAAAATAGGGAACGTAAATGGTGGCTGCCATAGCCGCCGCCATTTGCATACGCGGTTATTTTTTTTTGGCCTGCTGTGATAGGCTATGTAAATACTTACATAGCCTATCACGGTAGCCTGGCTGGACGTAAATGGCGGCTGCTACGGCAGCCGCCATTTGCGTCTGCAGCAGCCCGTCTGCGGCCGGAACTCCGGCTGTGGACGGCCCTGGCCAGCTGCTCCATGGAGCTGCCGCCGAGCCGCCGCCGAGCCGCCGCCAAGCCGCCGCGGAGCGAATTCTGCCAGGCAGGATTCTGGGGGGGAGGACCTGATCGCCTCCCCCCCCTCAAGGTTTCCGGGGAGAGGGATGGAGCACCTCCCCCCCCACCGCGAATCACATCCGTGAAAAGGTAAGTGACTTTCATACATCCCTAGTCCATCTACCACAGGGGTGCAGAACCTTAGGTCCGTGGGCCAAATCCAGCCCACCTGCAGTTCCAGTCTGGCCCTCTGGGGTTCCCCAGATATCCACTCCACTTTCTCCAACTCATTTCCCCCAGCCTCTGATCTTTGGGTGATTTTCTGACTTTTCCATGGTTTTGTCCCTATTCTCAAAGGTTGAAATACTTTTCCTAAGGCTTAGTTACTGGGACTAAGAGCTTCAAGCTAAAAATTGCTGGCATTTGGGGAGTATTTTGGCTCTACACCATTTTACCTTGGCCCCACCCAGCCCCAGAATGCAGGCCCCAAGTGCTTCTCCAAAACTGAATTTGGCCCTTGGGCAGGAAGAGGTCCCCTGCCTGCAGCTCTCCCAGCTAGATTCTAGCCATATAATGTCTACTGTGTAATGTCTACTGTGACTGGCAGCATCCCTCTGGGGGCTCTGGCGGAGGTCTTTCCCCATCATCTGCTACCTGAGATCCTTTTCAGCTGGAGAAGCCGGGGATGGAACCAGAGACCTTCTGCATGCAATACATGTACTCTGCCCCTGTACTGTGGTTCTTCACACTGGACTGGAGCAGGGGTGCAAACATGTCTGCAAAGCTTAAGCCTGGATGGTCCAAGATGATACAGGAGCCTGAGTGGACGAAGGAAACAGAGACCTGATCATGCCAAAGAGAGGAGGGATCGTGTTCTCATTGATTCATTTTCATCTCCGCCCTCCTCCACACATCCCCTGCACTTTTCCTTTTAGTCGGGCTCAATCTTACTTGGAAGTTACGTTTCCCATGTATGAATTGATCCTTCCTACATCCTTCCTTTATGTTTAATATATGCAGTTCAAAGTATCATGTATTATACTTTTGCAATGGTGCATCTTACAGACAACAATGGTCAGACAGGGAAGCAGGATGGGTTTTGAGTTTACACTTGGTGACAAATGCAGCTGTAACACCATCAACTGCATAGGACTGGGATGGGGAACTTCCGGCCCACAGAGGTTGCCCATCTGTCCAGTGGAGGTTTGGGCTCCCTTCACATTCCCTGCCCCACCCCCACCCCTAATCTGGCAGCTACCAAGAGTTTGGGAAGAGGCAGGAATTACTATCCCCAATCTGGTGCTCCAGTTATTGCATGTCCAGTCTAGGACGTGCACTAGAATACCAGTGCAACGTCTAATTCTTTCCAGTGACTTTAAACAATAAAAATAACATCCTTTGTTAAAGTCATCACTCAAAGGACAAGGGTTTGCCTTCCCTCCCCAACATCTCATGTCTTCCTCCCACACCACCTCATCAAGCCTGGACTTTGAGGGGGAAAGCATCAAAGGCTGGCATCTTCCGTACCATCACAACCTTCGGCCGCTTGTCTATTTATTTTCTTAAGAAGGACATTTAGCAGAGCAAACAGTGGAGATTTATAGGTTGGAAATGATAAGCACAGGAGGGAGAGGGCAAGGATGGAAACGAGTCTAGAGGGGACTATACGGAACCATAAAATGGGATAGAAGTTAGCCCTTATAAGCCAAGAACATCTAGGACCTTGAGTCAATAAACCAAAGATGCTAGCACCACAGAAGGAAAAGAATCCCCTTCTGCTTGACTTTATTGGGAACGATAAACCTCTTTAATCCATTGCAAAAGGGACTGAGGTCCAGCCAGGCATATGTATGTTCGTCACTGGTGGAACCTGCAACATCACTCAATGCAGCCTTCCTCAACCTGGTGTCCTCCAGATGTTTTGGACTGCAACTCCCATCATTCCCAGATCAAAAGTTATGGACCAAAGACATGTTATTGTCTCAAGTGCCATGTTTGTCAGGGACTTGGTCCGCACATATTCAGCTGTGCCTCATCAGGTGCTGAGTATCTCAGTCTGTGGATCAGACGAAAGTCCCATATCATCCAGGATCCCACATGGGCCAACCAAGCTGTTTCCCACATGGGCATGAATGTGAGAGCCCTCTCCCTCTCTTGTTCCCCAGCAACTGGTGTTCAGAGGTGTGGTGTGTCTGATCCTGGAGGTATGATATAGCCCTCGTGTCTAGGAGCCATTGATAGCCTAATCCCCTGTGAATTGGTTTAATTCCCTTAAAAAGCCACATGGGTTGGTGGCTACCACCACCTCTTGCAGCAGTGAATCCCAAACTTCAGTTATGTCTATGCATGCATCAGCTAGTCCCAAGTTTTGAGTTCCTCTGTCTTCAAACCAGGGTGAGTCAGGCACCATTCCAGTCAAGGCTCTGGGGCCAAATGGCTGTGAAAGTTGTGCACTTGAGATATGCTATGCAATTAATGTAATGTGTAGTTTGGTCCTAAGGAACCTAGGAAGCTGCATTACACCCGGTCCATTTATTGCTCCATCTAGCCCAGTAGAGGTCTTTCCTATCATCTACTACCTGAAATCCGTTTGAACTGGAGATGCCAGGAACTGAACTACAGAATCTCAGTACAAATTGTAAGCTATTCTTTGTTCATGTATCCAGTTTGGTCTTAAACCACATGAGAATCTTTGCTCCCTTGCTTCAGGGGAAATTATCAGAAACCTACAACTCTGATGCTCGTAACTGTTCTGCAGCTTTCTTACCTTCCTTTTAATCATGGGCAATGTATAGCTATTGTACACTTATTTCTTTTATTTAGAGGGTTTTTAATACCACCTTTCATCTGAAGATCTTGGGGCAGTTCCCTCTTGGCCTCAATCGCTTCTCTCCCTCTGTTGCGTTTCATTCTCTGAAATCTATCTGCTATCGGAGTGCTACCTTTTATTCCTGGCCCTGCCCATATGCCTTTAAAATCAGACCAGGAAAAGGTCGAGTGTCATTACTGGGCTTTGCCCCAGCATGCTAGCAGGGCCCAACCAAGGATGTTGTGGGAAATTAAAATGGCAGCTAGTCTCAGCCATCCATCTCTCTTGGAGCACAGCTCAGAGAACTGCTGCTGGAACTGTTGCTCACTACTGCCACTCCCAGGGAAGCCCACCAAGGCCTGCTGATGGAGGACCCCCTCTCCCTTTGCTCAAGGTCTCATAGAATCATAGGGTTGGAAGGGGCCTACGAGACCATCGAGTCCAACCCCCTGCTCAGTGCAGGAAGCCTGATTCCCAGGTGGTCTCCCATCCAAGTGCTAACCAGGACTGACCCTGCTTAGCTTCCGAGATCAGATGAGATCAGGCACATCCAGCCCTTCATGAGCACATCTTAGAGCTACTACCAAATATTTGTATGGTGGAAGTGCTCATCAAAGCAGGATCCAGCCCTGCCCATCACTTTATCTCCATGCCTGGAAAAGCTTCACCAGACAAATATCTATGTGTAAGGTGGCCCAGGGGTCCTTCTTTACAGAGGAGAGTCCTCTGCTTTGGAGAGCTGGCAGAGGGCAGTTTGAAGGTGTCCACTATTTGATGGACTGCCCAGTCCAAGTCTGGTCCAAAGACCCGTAAGCAGAGGCCTTCATGTTGCCCATCAGCTGTTAGCACCTGGACAGCCACCTGAGCAGGTGTAGAGGTCACCAGGTCGGTCTTCCCTATTATGGCGAGATGTATTGCCTTTCTATTTAAAGTATAGTAATTATTTCTAATTTTTCACCTCTGTGTATAAATTTGCATATAGAGATGCTCCGCAGATCAGTGTCTTCTTTTGTCCTCTTTTTGGGTGTTGCAATTCCTCTTTTTCAGCAAGGCATAAGTGGCCACTTTAACAGTGTCCTGACAAATAAAAAGTGGCCACTTACACATTGCCCCCCCCCAAAAAAAAGGAATTGCACAGCAGTAGGGGCAGTTTTTGTTGTTTTTAAGTTAACACCTCTAATCTGGAGTGCTATTCTATCCCTAAACAGGCCAAGCTTGAAATAACGTTAAAGAAAAGATAATGAATATGACAATTCCATTGAATCCCCCCTCTCTCTCTTTTTCCCCTTTGGTTATTTTAGCTTCAGATGCAGCAATGCTCTTGTAAATAACCCCATTCCCACTGGCTCGGAGGGATGGGAAACTTTCTATCTTAGGCCTAGCAGGAATGTGCCCCCATTTGCTGCCCTGTGGCTAAGCCGGGGAGAAGTTGGCCAATCCAGACGGCCGTGTTCAGTCCTGTCACAGAACAGACAGCAGATTCTTTCAAGCAAGGTGAAAGGTGGCCTGCCAAGGGACAAGCCCCATAGTTGGACTGGGGCCATTTTCTTGTTGAAAGCAGGTCCAAAGGCATTTATTACAACTTTTAAAACACGCCAAACAAAACAGAACAAAAAATGTCTTATACTACTGGGTGCAGAGATGGCCACTAGCTCAGATGGCATTTTAAGGATGCTGTAGACATCATATACCTCGACTTCAGCAAAGCTTTCGACAAAGTGCCCCATGATATCCTGATGAGCAAACTTGCTCGAAGTGGGCTAGATGAAACAACGATCATGTGGATCCACAGTTGGCTACAGAATCGGACTCAAAGAGTGCTTATCAATGGGACCTTCTCAAGCTGGGGAGAGGTAACGAGCGGGGTACCGCAGGGCTCAGTCCTGGGCCCAGTGCTCTTCAACATTTTTATTAATGACTTGGAGGAGGAGGTGCAGGGAATGCTGATCAAATTTGCAGATGACACAAAATTGGGAGGGATAGCTAATACTTTGGAAGACAGAAACAAAATTCAAAGTGATCTTGATAGACTGGAGTGCTGGGCAGAAAACAACAGAATGGCATTTAATAGGGACAAATGCCAAGTTCTGCACCTAGGAAAAAGAAACCAAATGCACAGTTACAAGATGGGGGATACGTGGCTCAACCACACTACGAGCGAGAAGGATCTTGGAATTGTCGTCGATCACAAGCTGAATATGAGCCAACAATGTGATGTGGCTGCAAAAAAGGCAAATGCTATTTTGGGCTGCATTAATAGAAGCATCGCTTCCAAATCCCGGGAAGTACTAGTTCCCCTCTACTCAGCACTGGTTAGGCCTCATCTGGAGTACTGTGTCCAGTTCTGGGCACCACACTTTAAGAAGGATGCAGACAAGCTGGAGAGGGTTCAAAGGAGGGCAACAAAGATGATCAGGGGACTGGAAACAAAGCCCTATGAAGAGAGACTGAAAGAACTGGGCATGTTTAGCCTTGAGAAGAGAAGACTGAGGGGAGATATGATAGCACTCTTCAAGTACTTGAAAGGTTGTCACAGAGAAGAAGGCCAGGATCTCTTCTTGATCATCCCAGAGTGCAGGACACGGAATAATGGGCTCAAGTTACAGGAAGCCAGATTCCGGCTGAACATCAGGAAAAACTTCCTGAGTGTCAGAGCAATACGGCAATGGAACCAATTACCTGGGGAGGTGGTGGGCTCTCCCACACTGGAGGCCTTTAAGACGAGGCTGGACAGCCATTTGTCAGGGATGCTCTGACTTGGATTCCTGCATTGAGCAGGGGGTTGGACTCGATGGCCTTGTAGGCCCCTTCCAACCCTACTATTCTATGATTCTATGATCCTATGGATGTTTAGACAGAAAAAAGTCTTACAACTCCCAGCATTCCCGAGCCAGCCATGTTGGCCAGGGAACGTTGGACGTTGTATGATTTTTTTCTGTCCAAACATCCTGGCTCCTAATGGAACCTCCAGCATTAGAGGCAGTCTATTGCTGAATACCAGTTCCTGGAGAAGGGCTGCTACCTTCAGCTCCTGGGCTTCTGGGGAGCATCTGGCTCACCACTAGAGGGTTCCTCCATCTAATCCAGGAGTGGCAACTTGTGGCCTTTCAGGTGTTTTGTCTTGCAACTCCCAACAGCCCTAGCCAGCATAGCCAATGTGAGGGGTCGTGGGAGTTGTAGGCCGTAACATCTGGAGGGCTACATTGCCAACCCCTGATCTGAACCGCCATGGCTCGTCTTACATGTTTGTAAAGATTTTGTCTAGCCTGGTCAAAGACAATCATATCGGTACTCGTGGCATTTACCCATGCGTATGTGGAGTGGAACAGATGGAAAGATAAAAGATCAGGAGTGAATAACAGGCAGGCATCATTAAACCTTAAAAAGAAATCTCAACAGATGTTGATGGTGGGAAGCATTGGATATCCACAATTCATCAAATTCTCTGGCAAACGTAGTAATCAAACAAGAGTGGTAAACATGGTGATCAAGTGGGTGATGTGATGGGAAAGCATCTGGTCTCTTGGGAAAACGCTTGAATCCTCCTAGTATGTTTCTCTCCATCCTTTGAGATTGGTGGATGCATCGTTCCTCCATGCCAAAGGAATGCCCTGCCCAAGGAGGACTGCTCAACAAGCTCTCTGCCAGCCGGTGAAGGCATTTCTATACCAAAAAGAACAAAGGCATTTCTATCCCAAATTTCCTTTCCCCCAACAACCTATCATTTGATAGGCGGTTTCCTGGCTGTTGTGCAGTTTCCCTGTGTAAGCCGCTGGTATATTTTTCTTTCAGAATTCTGAGTGGGAATATTCTTGCACATGCTCAGTAAAGGAGTGAGATAGAGAGGGGCCACCATTTTAGGCAATTACCAAAATGCAGTGTGGAAGAAGCTTGCTTTCTTCTCTCTGTAAGACCCTGAACCTTTGAGACAGGTTAGTAGGGAGGTTTCCTGTTGAATTTTTTTTTTTAAGAGTCATGATATTTTTTCAAACACTATGAGTTCCTTGTTGTTTATGTTATTTTATATTGTATAAAGGGCTGTTTACAAAGTTGTTCCTGTGTTGCTGGATCCTGGTCCATTTTGAGAAGATTGCTGTGGAGCCAGGGTGAACTGAGTAGAGGCTGTTTTCTTTCTTAGGCCAGCAGAAAAATCATGCTTCAAAGAGAAGTTTTATTATATTTTTCTTGTGGACTCAAGCTGAAAGACCGAACTTTGGGAGGGCTATGCTCTGTTTTATTGTTTTGGTGATAAGTGAATTGTTATGCATGTAAAATTATTACATGTGCATTATTATTGTTTTTAATTAATAAATTAAAAAAGATATATGTTAATTGTCCCTGTACAAGGCTTTTGCTGTGAGTCCCTTTAGAGACCCTGGAGAAAAGTGTTACATATGCACGTCCCTGTCTGCCTTCCCTGGATACAAATTCTGAATGTCTGAACAGGACTTATATAATGATGCACACACCCATCTCCTCCCACCCCAGCCCCCATACATACACAAACAAAGGGCAGTATCCAAGGGTACTCCTACACAGAGTAGACCCATTGAAGGGAATGGGCCTAGTTTATGTAGGACTACCATTGGATACTGCCCAAAATAAGCAAGCCAAGGGAAAGGATTCAGACTAGCCTCCTCCTCGCTTTGACATGCTATTTCCTGTGTGCAGGGAATGTGTGTGTTGGTCTTTTTGCTTTTTGCACTGAGTCACCATTTGTTTTCAAGCACAGTTCAAAGACTTACCTTTCAAGCCCTCAGTAGCTTATTCTGGCTCCCTGAAGGATTGTCCCCTCCGGCATAGGTGCGCCAGTATACTCAGGCCGTCCTTGGAGGCTCTCCTCCAGGAGCCTCCACTGTCTGAGGTGAGGCAGGTGGTGACTGGGAAGAGGGCTTTTCCGCTCATGGTTCAATGGGGCTCATTTCCAGGGATGTGGATGCAGGACTGCAACATCAGGAACTCTGCTGCACCACATCAAGGTAACATATAGTAGTTGTGAAGGTTTGAGGCCTACAGAGGCAAGATAAAAAGGTCAGGCCTAGAGGCCTGGGGATTTTTTATTGAGAGGGTGTACCCCTGAGAGGAGTAGTTTCATTTCTCTGCTTAAGTTTCATTTTCCTGAGTTAGGTTTTATTTCTCCAGGTTTGAAACAGTACTTTCAGTTTGCGGGGAGGAAGGGATAAAAAAAAGGGAGAGAGCCAAGGGCGGGAGGGAGATCAGAGCAAGAAGAAGCAGCCTGGAGAAGTCTAAGTGGAGCTAAGGTAGAGGAACTTACGTTTTGCAACCTTTACTTTCCCTTAATGCATTTGTATCACTCATCTCTATTCTGTAAATACCTTTAGTTGTAATTTGCTTGCTTTAATTTACCAGTGAACTGTTGTGGTTAAAACCCAAGTGTCTGCAGTGCCAATCACCCCACATCTACAGCCTAAACCCCACGTAACTAGGAAGGGAAAGTTTATAAGAAGGAAGGTGGGACTCTTAAAGAGTCAAGAGATGCTTATGGAGTTGCTCAAGAGGTCCAGGTCATAAGGGGAACCCTGACAGTAGTACTATGTACATACCTGATGTTCTGACACCATTTCACCACATCTTCCTCTGCTCACACTTCATATCATTGACTACCATAGGAAGCGACTGGGAAATGCATCACGTAATGATGTCAGAATACATGGGAAGTTGTGCTACAGGATGGGAGACATCAACATGGAATTGCTGAAGAGAAAACTCCCTGGAAAAGACCCTGATGCTGGGAAAGATTGAAGGCAAAAGGAGAAGGGGATGGCAGAGGATGAGATGGCTAGATAGCATCACCGATGCAATGAATATGGACTTGAGCACGTTCCGGGAGAGAGCGCAGGACAGGAAGGCCTGGCGTGCTATTGTCCATGGGGTCACGAAGAGTCGGACACGACTTAACGACTGAACAACAACAACAACAACAAGGGCTCATCCAGTCTAACATTCAATCCCATCCATTTTTTTTCCTCCTGTTTATTTTCTCCACAATGTTCATATTTTTATCCATTTTGTCCTCTCCACTGCAGTCATCTTCCCTGAACTAAAAAGCCCCAAACTCTTTAGCCATTGTATGTGTTTTGGGGGAGGGAAAGACTTTACTCACACAGCATTTTATTATTAAACATTATGGTCTGCATTTGCCTCCAGTCTACAGTTCTAGCTCTGTCCTCTTTGAACTCCACAGAGCTTTGCTTCCTAATTAGGTTCCGTATCTGTAGTTTGCTCTGTTGCTCTTTGCTTTAAAAAAATAATCAGATCTTTTCTTTTTTTTACATTTGTCTGCCACCAGAAGCAGAGCCTCGTGTCAGTCCTGTTACAGATTGAGTGGAGAATGGCAAGCAAAGATAGTTGTGAGGTTATAAAGAGGGATTGATTGAGTGCTAAATTATGAGCAAGCATTAGAAACAGTCAGCAGGGTGAGCAGTTTAGATCATCACATTACGGCACAATCTTATGTACGTTTAGACAGAAACATGTCCTACAACTTCCAGCATTCCCCAATCAGCATGGCTGGCTAGGGCACGCTGGGAGTTGTGGGACTTTTTTCTGTCTAAACATGCATAGGATTGTTCCCTTAGTGAATATTAGAATAGCATGTAAATCCGGATATTTTTAACTCCCAAGGGGGGCTCTGCCTTCCAATAGTTTGCGCACATGCGCACACACACCCACACACACACAAAGAACTCTTGATTTATATAAAATGAGTAAGGTATAACAATACCTTGAACTGCCTTATTTCAGGCAGGTGGTAAAGACACTTTTATTTAGATGGACTTTTTCAGAATCCGATTGGCTGTCTGCTGCTGTTTTAAATGGTTGCTTTATCTTTTATCGTGTTTGCTGAAAGTTTGTTTTATTTGTTTGCTTTTAGACTATATTTTGTTCTAGCTTGCATTGTTTTGAATTTTTTGTAAACTGCCTTGCATACAATTTCTGAAGCTGGGATATAAATAAGCATGATAATAATGATGATATGTCCTGGTGCATTACAGCCCCACCTTGCAAATGATTATGTATCAAATAGATAAACATTCTATTATCAAGCTAAGTAAAAATCCATAAACCTAATGTAAGAATCATTCCATCAAGCCATGCTAAAAACTACATCAAATAGGAAAGGAATATATTTTCTATAAACAGTCACTTACAATTTTCATTGAGGCCATCAAGAAACAATGAAACAAGGCTTTCTCATGTGGAGAAGGCCATAGAATGTGTCTGATGTTAAAATCATATCTGAACGAGGCTCAGACTATGTATGAAGCAAAGTTCCATGATTCTCCTGTCCATGTTTTCTTTTAACCTAAAGCAGGCTTGACACCAGCTGCATCCGAGATGAAGAAGAGCAGCCAGAGGGGGAAAAGCCACTTAATCTTTTCCAGTTGTTTTTTATTTCAGAATTACACACACACACACGTTACTCTTTCACCTGGGAGGGGTTCCTCACAACTTGTGCAAAAGCAGCTTGGGGAAGATGATTTTGAACTGTAAGGAGACAGGGTGAATGCAAACATTCTCTGTCCCCACACCTGCAACCCTTCAGGGCACTGGGAATTTCAGACTGCCCTGTGATAAGGACAGGTTGGCCCTGTCCAGGTGTAGTTTGAGCCTGATGCTTCTCTATGTTGCCTGGCACTGTGACCTACCAAGATGTTTTATCTGTTACTGAGCTTGCCAAAAGTTTGATTGATTTGTTTGTTTTTAAGCTCTGTTTTGTTAAGAGTTCATACTATTTTGAATTTTGTAAGCTTCATGGATGATAACAAGATCAATGGCTACCAGTCATGTTGGCTATATATTACCTAGAATCATAGAATGGTACGGTTGGAAGGGGCCTACAAGGCCATCGAGTCCCACCCCCTGCTCAATGCAGGAATCCAAGTCAGAGCATCCCTGACAGATGGCTGTCCATACCTCCAGTATCAGAGGGACTACAAGCATCTCTACACCAGCCTAAAATCCTGCCTTTGAAACAGGGCTTTCTGCTTCCGTTTTAAACGCAGGATCACAATGGTCTGTCTTCACACGTGCTTCCTTTCCCCCCCCTCCCCTTTCCCCCTCCTTCTCCCCCTTATCTGAGTCTTCCATATGTTTCGTTGATCTAGCCCCTCTTCTTGCAGCTTTTCCTTTTTCATGGAGGGAACTCAAGTGGGACACAAGCGGGATTATTCAATACCTCATTACCTCTGCTCTATTTAAAAATGGAATAAAGGTCATTTAGTGTGGGAGACGCCCTGGAGGTTCACGATGTCATCTAAAGGGCCCGCAAACTTCCATGAGAGAGCTATCACAATAGCAGGATAAAAGCTCCGTGTGAAGAAGCCCTATGCCTCTGCAGGCCAGTTGCTGGGGAACATGAGCGGGAACATGCTATTGCACTCCTGTCCTGCTTGTGGGCTTTCCATGGGCATGTGGTTGGCCACTGTGTGAACAGAACGCTGAACTAGAGAGGGCTTCGATTTGATCCAGCATGGCTCTTCTTATGTTCTTAATATACATTTCTCTGTAAGCCAGAATTCAAAATTCTGTACTTAGATGTCACGCATGTGCCTTTTTTCTTTATTCTCACATACAGGCCGTCTTGCTCCCCAAATACAAAAATGCACACCCTTGCAAAGCTGTGAGGTTCCAAGTACCTATATACATTGGAGACTGGGTTGCTGGGGGAACAGTTTGCATTGGAAGCCCTAATGTTAGCACAGCATTGGAGTGAAGAAGGGTTTAACCACTGGTTTCTAGCTGTTGTTTTTAACAGTTTTTTCTACCGGATGTGTTTCAGGGGCATGACAGAACACAATGGCTGTGTTCGGACGCAGTGCTGAACTATGTTTTAGCGCAGCCTTTGCCAACCTGGCGCCCTCCAAATGTGTTGGAGTACAACTCCCATCAACCCAGCCAGCATGGCCACTGTGGATGATAGGAGTTGTAGTCTCACACATCTGGAGGGTGCCACGTTGGGGCAGGCTGTTTTAGGGAAATAAGCCAAGTTTAAACAGTGGTTTCTGACCCTGGCTTGTTGCCCTAAATCATAGTTAAGGTTAACCACTGTTCTTGGGGACGTAACAACAAACCACAGTCAGTTGAAAATGGAAGTGGAATCTTCTGATCTGCTCCTCATGTCTGGGCCAAGGGAGATAAGGGAGGAGGAACACTCAAGGCCAAAGCTCATGGGAAGAATGATAAACCATAGTTTAGCATTGCATCACATCCCACTTAATGTATACGGTCCTCAACTGACCCAGTGCCACAAGGGGGTTATATTTGACTTTAGAATGTCAGCCTTCCAACAGGGGAAATTACTGCAACTGCTCATTTAAAGCTCCCAAGGAGATAACAGCATTTGGCATAAGCTGCCTAGGCCTTAATACCTCTTAAAATACCCAGAATCTCACCTATTGACTATGATTGCCACTTGTGATGCTAAGTTCTGCCCAAAGTGGAATAAATGCCACCCCTTAAATATTTTGGGCATGACCCAGCCCAAGTCAAGCCCATTCCAACCCTGTTCATTTTAAAAGGAACATGAAGCATGTGCTTCAATGGGTGGAACCTGAAGTGACTGAGACTGGTTGGCTCATGTCCTTTCTGTTTAATCATCCCTCTAGCCTTGGTTCTGCCAACTTTCCGAGCAGGAGCCCGGCATCTTCTTGATCTACATGGCTTTGAAGTCCCTTCTGAAGCTTTTTTTTTATAAGGCTGTTTCACAAGAGCCAAGCTGGGCTGGTGGACTTTTTCTGGACCCGACTCCCAGCAGGGAACTGGCAGGTTTCCCGCCCCTGTAAAGGTCCGAGAGTTCCTCCACCCTCATGTTGGACAGCAACATTCCTTCCCATACTTCCAGCGGAGGCTTGTGGCTCTGATGTTAGTTTCAGTCAGAACTCTAAAGGAGCTATCCAAGGTGCTTCGCAAGATCTGCTCTATAATAATTCTTAGCTTCACTATAGGCCTTGTTCAACATGCTTCACTCACCTATGTTATCTTTGTGATTCTTGCAACAGCCCTGCAAGAGAGGCCAACACCCTTACCTTTATATTACAGCTGGGGCTGTGAAGTGGAGGGAATATTGGCTCTGAGGTAGGATTTGGACCAGGAACTACACAAGGCCCATTGCACAGTGGTAGAACACATGCTTTGCATGTAGAAGATCCCAGACCCAGTTCTTGGCACTTTCTAGTAAAGGATCTCAGTTTGCAGATGATAGGAAAGAGACTACAAGAGCTACTGACAGGGTAGATCAAGGGTGCGGAACCTCTGCCACAGGAGCCAAATCTGGCCCTCTGATGGCCATGCCCCTTCCCTGGCCCTGCCCTTTTTGCCCCTTCCACCAATCATTTGCTGCTTTCCTGAAAGCTTCTCCAAAATGGAATTTGGCTCTTGGAGTGAAAGAGATTCTGCAGCCCTGCAATAGACAATACTAGGCTAGAGGGAAAATAGTCTCAGTTTGTATCAGGCGGCTTTGCATGTTCTTATAACTAGCTAGAGGCTGACTTCGCTCCCATCTGGGTGTGTTTCCTTTCCACTTCAATGTTGTGGTGTACAGAGGCCAACTGCCAAAACAGTTATCCTTGTTCCAATATTTCTGGTCCTGACTGTATGATTCCAGAGGGCAAATACATAAAGGTATCATTAAAGAAACTCAGAAGAAACTACCATACTGAAACTACCATGCTATAGAAAGCTATACTGGTTTATACTTTCTTTGGTAGAGAGATGGGGGAGGAAGATGCTCTCCTATTGATTCTCCTTGACCTCTCTGTGGCTTTTGATACCGTTGACCTTGGCACCCTCCTGGAATGGCTCAGTAGGTTGCGGGTAGGAGGCACTGTTAGAATGGTTCCACTCCTACCTACAGCATCTCTCCCAGAGAGTAGCTTTGGGAGACTCCATGGAAGTTACGTTGTCGGGTCCTGCAAGGTTCCATCTTATCTCCCATGGCATTTAACATTGATAGGAAACCACTGAGGAGCAGACTCTAGGGATTTGGAGTGTGGTGTCAGCAATATGCAGTTGCCACCCTGCTCTATCGCTCCATTCCATCTGAGCCAGGAGAGGCTGTGCAAGTAGCTGGATTGGTGCCTGGAGGCAGTGGTGGGCTGGATGAGGGCCAATAAACTGGGTAAATCCTGATAAGACAGAGGCTCTGTGGGTAGGTGGTTCTTGGGTCTGGGAATTAGGTAGACAGGCTGTCCTGGATGGGGTAACTCTCCCTCTGATGGAGCAGGTATGCAGTCTGGGAATCCTCCTTTATTCTAAGGTGTCGCTAGAGGCTGAGGTAGCATCAGTGATGAGAAGTGCTTATGGCCAGCTACGGCTGTTCCTGGACTGGGCAACAATAGTCCATGCTCTGATAACATCCCAATGGGATTATTGCAATGCTCTTTATGTGGGGCTTCCCTTGGAGATGGCTCAGAAACTGCAGCGTGCTATTGCCTGCATGCTGGCAGGAGATGTAAGCATATTACACCAGTTTTGAAATCTCTGCTGTGGCTGGCAATGAGCTACTGGGCCCAGTTCAAGGTGTCAGCACCAGTGTACAAAGCTCTAAATGGCTCAGGACCCAGGAAATTGAAGGACCGACACAATATTATTATAGCAGGCCTGACTTCAGTATCAGAATGTCAACAACAAAAGTCATTACCTTGCCTGCTCTGTAGAAATGTGAAATAAAAACAAGTGTTATATTTCCTTCCTAGCTGAACTGTTCCAAAAGTTTTAGATGGAAGAGATTCATTGATGGTTTGCAGCCACAGTTCCAGCGTTGTGCAGCTCAGGCTTTTGCAGGTTTATTCTGTGGGGCATACTCTGAAGTACGCATAGGATTGTAGCCCTAGAAGATGTAACATGTGTAGTATAAAGAAGTTCTCCAGTCTTCAGTTTAAACTTCTAGGAGACAACAAACCCATCACTTCCCTTTGCCCAAAGTCTCAATTTAAATTACCTTCACTACATCTCTTCCCATATTATGCTTTCTCCATTACATACCCAAGAGGAACTGGCTGCTACCATTCTTTTACAAATAATCAACTTAAAAATAGCGATTGTATTTTCTATATATAGCAAAAGGCCAGAGCAGTCTCAGTTCATCTGCATTTTTTCTCAGTCTTACCAACAAGAGACATAACCTACCGAAGGAAGTGATTTTTGGCCCTCTGCCCTGCAGGAAATGAAGGACCGATATACGCTCTCTCGTGGACTGCAAATCTGAGAACTGCACACACCTCTCAATATTTCTGAGAAGTTTAACATCTGGGTTGTTGACGCACAAATCTTGGCTGTGGCTCGGGTGAAGCTGTCATGGCTGGCCCCTTTTTGAGGATGGGAGAGGCTGTGACATTTGCCCCAGTCCCTTCAGTAGAGTGCTTAGAACATTTTTAAAAATGTCCAAATTCCTAATTTCAAGAGATACCACGTATGCAAAAGAGCATGATATGCAGTTAGTCATGCTTTATTTATTTGAAATATATTTCCACCATGTTTCTATTAAAAACTATGCAGATGTTTACCCCAAAACATCATAAATACAGCAAAAAAACACAATTTAAAATGATAGTAATGGTAAATAATACAGAAGGAAAAAATCAGTAATGATCAATAAAGGCAGCAGCCACCAATCAGATATATTGGATTAACCTGCTGGCTGGGGAATGCTGGAAGTTATGGGACTTTTTTTTCTGTCTAAACATCCATAGGATTGTGCCCTGAACAATAAAAGAGCTGGCAATCTCAAGCATGCCTGGGGAGGGTGTTCCACAAATGGGGTGCCACCACCCAAAAGGCCTTCTCCCCAGTTACCACCTGCCAGAAGGTAAAGGAATCTAGAGAAGGAGTTATGGAACAGATCTTAAATTTCAGGCAGGTTCATATACGAGAAGGTGTCTGTTCAAGTGCCCATGTGGCATGTGCCAAGCCGTTGGCTTTAAAGATCAAGAGCAGTGTCTTGGAACAAAGTGAGTGAGACTCTTGTGAACAAACCGGTGTGTTCCACTTGATAATCTAACTCCATTTCTGAGCCAGCTGAAGTTTCTATTTATCAAAGGCATCCCTCTTGTATAACACATTACAGTAGTCTAGCCATCATGACACACTGCTGTATTTACACTTCCATTAAGATGAGGACCAGGCTATCCAGACTGTGCTTCACCATTATTATTGTGTCCATATCCATGTTTGCAACACATTGCGCAAATGACAACTGAGCAGAACTGCGCAATTACACATAGCTGATATAGCAGATTAGCGTTCCTTGTTGCATTATCTCTGATGTTTAAAAAACTGGGATAAAGATAAGTTAGCATGGGAGATGGCCTGGAGGTTGACGATGAAAAGGACAAGATGAAAAGGTAGAGGACCCGCAAACTTCCATGAGTAACCAATCTCGATGGCAGGATAAAAGCCCCATGTGGAGAAGATCATAGTTACTGGCTATAAGAGTTTTAACTACAATATCCTGGTATTTTTGTATTTCTGCCCAACCCCTTTTACCTTTGGCCCTGCCCACCACTGGAATGCACACACACACACACCCCGCCACGAGATTCTCTGAAACAGAATTTGGCCCTCAAGCTGAAAGAAGTTCAACACCCCTGCCATGCAGGTTTTCCACCAATAGGCAGCAAAACTGACTTAGTGCACAGTCCAATCAATTGTGCCCTCAGTGATCAGAAGCCCCTGAACTCAGAGGCTTCCAATTATCCGGTGTCGGGTGGGAGGAAATGCAGAGGTGATGTTCATCTCCCCAGCCTCCCCATATTTCACGAACGACGGTGCCTCAGTTCAAGAGCGGAGGAGGCTGGAGGAGGCTCAGGATAGCTTGTATCCTGGCATCTCAAGTTTCCTCCCCTCCCACCCACCAGAATGCCCCCTTTTCCCCCTCTCTGAGATCAATTTCTGACCTCAGAGGGCAGCTGGCATGGTTCTTTCCCTGCCAGCTGTGAGGAGGAGGGGGAGGGGGTCGGAACTCCGACTTCCCCTTCTGAGAACATGAGAACATAAGAAGAGACCTGCTGGAGCAGACCAGGGATCCATCTACTCCAGCTTTCTGTTCACACAGTGGCCAACCAGCTGTCAACTGGTAACCCACAAGCAGGACACGAGTGCAACAGCACCCTCCTGCCCATGTTCCCCAGCAACTGGCATACATAGGCTCACTACCTCTGGTACTAGAGATAGCACATAGCCATCAAGACTAGTAGCCAGTGGTAGCCTTCTCCAGGAATTTGTCCAACCCCCTTTTAAAGCCATCCGAATTGGTGGCCATCATTACATCCTGTGGTAGCGAGTTCCATAGTTTAACTTTGCGCTGTGTGAACAAGTCCTTCCTTTGATCTATCCTGAATCTCCCACCAATCAGCTTCATAGGATGACCTCGGGTTCTTGTATTTTGAGAGAGGGAGAAAAATGTCTCCCTGAGGTTGGAGCATTTGTCTCTGACCTCGGAGCGGGGGGGGATCCCCACAATGTCTAGGGTTCATAGGATTACTCTCTTACTCTTGTTTTATGCATGCAGCAGTAGTATCCCATCAGGATGTGCATGTGCTGAAGAAGATGGGTAGAGCAGAGTGATTCTTTAGAACCATTGATTGTACCAAGAAGGGTGCAAATAGTTTGGATGCTGGAAAGGTCTCTCTCTATTCTTAGAAGATATGCTAGAGCCACTGAAAGCTTCATTTCAGGAGCTGATGATACCCAGAGCAAGTGGGAGAAAAATCTGCTTAAAAATAACCAAAGGTCACTGCGAAGAAAAGAATTAAACTGCCTTTGAAACATAGAGCTGCTGTAATAACATTTTTGGCTGAGTGCGGTAAACTTGAATGTTTTAGATTTAAGAAGGCAATACACAAAGGGGTGGAATTCATCACAGAAAGCTAAAGCCTAAGAAAAGGATTACATTATAGGTTATTGGTGGTGGGGGTTTTCTGTGTAAGAAATTACCCCAGCGCTCTTTGTATTAGCATCTAAGGCAAGTTTTAGCACATTTTACTGCAAGCAAATCCCCAGATGAAAGCTGGAGCCGAGAAGCAAGCAAGGGTCAACTGCATTGTGGGTGGAAAAAAGAGATCAACTTATAATGTGATGAGAGAAATAAAAATGTACTTCTTTTTTCCTCAAGTTGGCACAACATTAACTCTCCCTCTGCTGTGTGATTGTGAGATCCCCATTTTTTTAGTTATGTTTCCTGGCTGTGGCGTTAAAACCCCCAAAGAGTGTTGGACTGCTGCAACAAAAAGATAAGAGGTTGGTCACACACTGAAAATATACTAATTTATGCCAACATGAGGTGTGTTTGGCAAAAGAACATCAAAAAGTTGCCTCATACCAGGCCAGACTAATTGTCTATCTAGCCCAGTATTGACTACAGATGGACAGCATCTCTCCAAGATCTCAAGTGGAGCCTGGAGAAAAGACTTTGGCATCATCTTCTACCTGATCTTTTTTGATGGAGATGCCAAGGAATGGATCTGGGACCTTTTGCAAGCAAAGCAGGAGCTCTATGACTGAGCTGTGGTCCCATCCCAAACATGTGGCTTCTCTTCCCCTAGTTGCATGGGCTTGTCTGGGAATTCAGCTGAGGACTTCTTGCATCCAAAGCAAAAATAATTCCCCCTAGAGAAGCCTAAGCATGATCAGGTCATCATACCAGGGAGGTGGGGGTTGGAAAGTGTACGTGCTGCGGACACGTACATGCACACACAACAATGTTTTCAAACTCCTAAAATGCAGACTCCTAAAATGTTGCCTTCTAAAGATGGAAGGATAAGAGACACAACTTAGGGTTGTGATCTTTGACGGTTCCTTTTTCTGCATTCTTTTTCCAGCTCTACGATATCCTTTTTGTGGTGCAGTGACCAGAACTGCACCCTGTATTCCAAGTCTGGTCGCATCTAGAGCTGTGTGCAAATGGCCTGTCAAAATTCTCCAGCCTATCTGTGGGCAGAGAAATTGGGGGGACAATTTCACCGCATTTCTCCTAGGGGAAGATAAATTCTCTAACAGTTTCTCACGGATAGGGCTCACCATTGGCAGGGCTTGTAGCACAACGTCTTTCTTTTTTCCTAAGGGGTTTTGGTTTATTGCACTGTTTCTGTAGGTGGCAACAGCATCAATCAACTGTGCTTCCCCTTTTTTGAGGCAAAATTTTGAATTTCTTTCGATGGTATTTTCGAGCTTCCCTAATCACTGCAAGGTGTCCAAGGGAGCTGTGTGTATTTTCTCTCCCTATTACACATTTTTCCATTGCTCTGCAGCCTCCCAGGCCACCTGCACTTCCTGAACTGAAAAAGCCCCATGGGAGGAATTGCCTCATGATGTCTTCCTGAAGTGTGGGAAGCTGAGGAGACTACAGGCTGCCACAGAGATTATTGTAGAATGACAGAGAGGACCATCATGCACATTCCTTGGTCCCCATAAGTAAAGTATGAAGAACCCCAAACCCAATCCATGAGAATTTCTCCAAAATTTCTCTTCCTTTGGAATTCTTTTCGAAAGCAATTTCCTGTCTATCAAATTGAATGAGAATGGTAAAAAAAAAAAAGTTGGAGAAATTTTTGGCACAGCACTAGCCACACCACGGATTTGTATAAAGTCATTATGACATGGCAGTTTTATTTTTGATCCCTTTCTTTGTGATCCCTTACATGCACATTGCCTTTTTTACAGCAGCTGCACACTGCGTTGACATTTGCATCCAGCTAACATCCACCACAGTCCCCAAGATCTCTTTCTTGGTCATTCACGGCTGGCTCAGGCCCCGCCAGCTTTAAGTCAAGTCTGGATTCCCCCCCCCCCCGCCCGATGCACATCACTTTACATTTGCTTACACTGAATGATGTGATTTACCTTGTTAAAACCATGCAGGTCTCAGGGAGATCAGTGCCTGGAATATCCCCAGCAAGGCCCTATGGGGCACTCTTGATTTCCCAGCAGAACAGTGAGAGAGGCATAATAAATAAAATACATGCATGGGATATTACACATGCTATTTACTCGAGACGCCCCCACACAGTCCAACATCTCCTAGTCATAAAGACAGTACTAAAGCAGGCATATTTATACCTCCCTTCCTGCCTTTTGCCAAAGTTTTTTGGATGCTAGGAAAAGGACTCTGACGTCAACGTCAAAGTAAACCAAAGAAGTCTGGCTGCCGGAGTATTGCGTTAGCACTCTGGAGTAACAGAACTGCCGGTTGACTCTGTGATCTGGGAGCAGGAGTTGGATTTTCTTGGCCAAGCGGTATTGGCAGGTAAGGGCCGTGATGATCTTCTCTGGACAAAGCAGCGGAGGGCAGACAACTGTGTGCAGGAAAGAGGGGGCGGAGAGAGGGAGGGATGTTCTCTGGGGATTTTTGTCGTTTAAAGCTAAGCACTGCTAGGAAGGTATTTGAGTCATCTGGTCACCAGTGTGTGTGTGACAGCAAGGCTGGTGTGTGTCCATTAAATGTGCCGTATGCGCAATGGGGCTGAAAAGATTTACGCACCCAGAGAGTTCAGTCTATGGAATGAAACATGAGAAAGTGCATGGGGAGGAGATGTCCATAGCTTGTGCCCTCATCCCTGAATCAGTTCAAGTTAAGAACTGCCACTAGATCCAGGTGTATTGCTACTTGGATATCCTAAGATCATGGGGGTTTGAAGAAGAAGAAGAAGAAGAAGAAGAAGAAGAAGAAGAAGAAGAAGAAGAAGAAGAGGAGGAGGAGGAAGAGGAGGAGGAGGAGGAGGAAGAGGAAGAGGAAGAGGAAGAAGAAGAAGAAGAAGAAGAAGAAGAAGAAGAAGAAGAAGAAGACAACTTAAAATCACTGCTAGGATAACTAGAAATTAGAAAACCTGTGAGCAGTTGGCAGTTGCTGACTGGACCTGGGGAACCTGACTTACACCTTCCAAATGATAAAACTGACCATTTGGATTATGTCTAAAGAAATTAGTGAAAATATAAGAATCTGTTTTCCATGAAATGGGCTTTATTTTTGGAAAGACAGCTATCATCAGGGTCAACCAGGCTCGCAAACAGCCACAACACTGATCAGCTGTGGTGAGTTCAGATCTCCTCCAGGGGATTGAGAGAGGGAGATGATGCCACTCGGAGGCGAGCTGGTTCTTGGAGGCCCTCAATATGCCATGCGTGGCTAGCACAGGTATGTGCAAAGAGGCAAGATGTCAATTTTTTTGTCGGCTAGTAGAATTTGTGGGTTTGCTTGCACAGTCATTTTAACCCTTGGGGTGACTCAGGGGAGAAATTTGGGGGTGAAACCTGTCTAACTGTGATTACATCATATTTGTTCTGGTTATTTGTTTTGTTAGAATAACAAAATACAGAGAGAGAGAGAGAGAGAGAGAGCACACAAAAGAGAGAGATTGAAGTGATTCATTGGTACCATTAATCAGCTGCTGATATTAACGGGTTCAGATGCCGTCTTAATGTGTGGAAAAAATATGTGAGGGGGCATGGGGCTGCATAGGCTAGCCCCACACCCTGCCAATGTGCCTGTTCGCTTGTCTTTTGTTTGTTATATTTCTGTCCTGCCTTCCCACCAAGGGGCCCAAGGAGGTGCACATGACCCTCATCCATCTCCGTTTTATCCTCACAACAGCCCTGTGAGGTAGGTTAGGGTAAGAGTCAGCGACTGGCCCAAAGCCACCCGATGAGCCTCATGGCTGAGTGAGGACTAGAACCCGGCTCTCCCATGTCTCCTGAGTCCCAGTCAGACACCCCTCCCCCGCTCCATCCATCCAGGCTCTACGTGTGTATTGCTCCTCCATGCAAAGGGGACCCTGACCCAATCAGAGACCCTCACCCCATCCCTCACCTGGAGGAACCAGACACCCTCCATTGGCACAAGTGTATAGCCTAGGGGTCAGTGGAGGCCGGTGGCTCCAATGTCGGCGAGGTAGTGAATCCGTTCCAGGTTTCAGTCAGAACCAGGCAGAGCTCTAAAGGAGCTATCTAGAGCAGAGCACCTTGGAGAGCTCTTTTAGAGTTCTGACTGAAAGTCGAAGCAGATTCACTGCCCCACTGACGTCAGAGCCACCAGCCTCCACTGCCAGGGGTGAAGAACCTCCTGCAGGCCAAGAGGCCATTTCCAAGAAACCTTTGAGGGGCGCATTCCAGTGGTGGGCAGGGCTGAAGGCAAAGGGGTGGAGCCAAAGGTGAAAGGGGCAGAGCCGAATTTCCAAAAGTGCCAGCATCTTTCCTCTAAAAACTCTCACCGCCAGTAGCTAAGCCTTAGGAGAGGCACTTTGACCTTTTAGAATGAGCGGGGCAGGGGAGTCTTTACAGAAGCTGGGAAACCAACAAACAATTGTTGTGGGGAAAAGGGGGGCCAGAGGAGGAGGCACAGCCATCTGGGGAACCCAGGAGTGCCAGATTTGCCCGTCCCGTTGTGCAGCCCTGCTCCAACCCTTTCCAATGTGCTCTGAATGCACTGATGGGGAGGGAACGTGGCCACGGGGTACATTGGTGGTAGAGTGTGAGGCACACGCATGCAGCCCTGTGATGCCCCCTGACACACACTGGGGGAGGGTTGCCTGATACACACACACACAGACTCCCTATTGTCACACTCCATCTCTGTACACATCTTGAGTTCACCAATTTGGATGGCTTAAAAAAAAAAATCTGTTTTTTTTATAAATGTACATGGATTTGTATATATCCATAGCAATGAATACATATGAAATGCATGCAACTTTCTAGCAATTATACATAGGCTTCAACAAAAGTGGACCAAATATCCAAATGAGTATCCATTTGAAGGTGGTGTCTATATGCTACCCATTCAAATACTGAAAGCATTGTATGGTCCTCAATCCATAGCGTTACAGGAGGTGAACGTTTATCCTTCCAGAGTTGTAAAATCAGTCTTTTAGCTGTCAAAAGAATGCAGAGAATGCATTTATGCTAAACACTTGTTAATTTCTATGAAGAAGGTAGATAATTTAAAACAGCGTGTGCATCAGTGAATGTTAAAGACTGTTCCAGTACAAACTTTATCTGTGCAATTACCTCCTCCCAAAAAGAAGCAACTATTGGACATTGCCAAAATATATGTTTAAAAGAAGCAGTAGCCCTATTGCACCACCAGCAATTAGCCGAATTAGACAATCCCTTATTAAAGAGATGTCGTGGTGTCCAACAGACATGAAACAAAAGTTTTTGCTGAATAAGACGCAGCCTAAGATCCATAGATGCAACAGGTAGATGCCAAAGCGGAGATCCACAGATTAAGCATTTTGTGGTGCTGCCCGCAGCAGTCTTTCAAATTCCCAAAGGTGCCTATGGGTCCAAAAAGGTTGGGGACCCCTGCACTGCATGCTCACACTTTCCTGTGTTATTTACGATAGAATCATAGAATAGTCAGGTTGGAAGGGGCCTATAAGACCATCAAGTCCAACCCCCTGCTCAATGCAGGAATCCACATAGCTTCAGTGCTTACGACTGGAACACTCCGGCCAATTCTCGCTGATCATCTGGCAAATAGTCACAGAGAGATCCAACTTTCTCCCACAGGAAGAGCTGATAAGGGCACAACAATGTAAAATGGGGCTGTAAGAAACAGAATAATCTCAAAAGAGACAGGTGGGATCATCATAGAGACCTGTGGAGTAGATTCAAATGATATCCACTTCCTGCTCTCCTGAAGAGTAAGAAGTCATAGAAACAGGGCTACATGAGAGCTTTGGCTATTGGGAGGTATAGAAAGAAAGAAAGAAAGAAAGAAAGAAAGAAAGAAAGAAAGAAAGAAAGAGAGAGAGAGGGAGAGAGAGAGAGAGAGAGAGAGAAAGAAAGAAAGAAAGAAAGAAAGAAAGAAAGAAAGGGAAAATGATTTAGTTTCCTTGGGATGGGAGACAACTGGAGGCTTGCGGCATTTTTGTAACCTTTGTTTTACAAGCACAGCCTATTAGAAGCAAGTGAACTGCTAAACAAAAGCGCCTTGTTGTGCATCTCTCTCCCCAGACTAGGTTTAGCTATTTCCAGCTAGAAACTCTCTGCTCCCAGAGTATCTCATTGCAAACACTTGAGAAATCTACCCAGCTATCGAGACCATGTCTTGGCTATCACTCACACATTGACAAAAATTAACCAACCGTCCTGGATTGCCAGCCAGCAAGCCACTTTGCAAAAGATGGTATGTCAACAACCCTTCTTCCCACCCTCAGCAGCATGGTGACTTTGCAGTCACTGAAGGGTGACATGCAGACGGGACTGGGGTGCCCACCCACATAATGGGCTACAGTACTGCTCAAGTGACACAAGGGCTGCCACCAGTAGAGGCTGGTGGCTCTGAACTCAGTGGGGCGATGAATCCATTCTGGGTTTTAGTTAGAACCAGTCCGAACTCTAAAGGGTCTATCCAAGGTGCTGAACCCTAGCCCCAAAGTAGGTTCAGCACCTTGGATAGCTCCTTTAGAGTTCTGGCTGGTTCTAAATAAAGCTTAGAGTGGATTCACAGCCCCACCAATATTGGAGCCATCATCCTCTGCTGGTGGCCACTTATGAAGCACCCAAAAATATATGCTAATGTATATGTATAGATGCAAATTTAGAACTAATTATTGTAATTTAAATAGAAATACCGTACTGTGAAATACTGTGACCAGGTGACCTGGGTGCCTCCCTTTTCAGTCCAGGTGCTAGGTGTTGATAGGCAACAGTTGTTGTGGTTCATTATCTTTAAACTGGAACTGGGCAGAATAGCCCTTCAAACAGAGGATGCCTTCAAATATGGGATGGTCCCCTGCAAACGAGGTCACACGTCCATGTGACTGCAGAAAGTAATAACAAAGTGCTGGATTTTGCAAAAAGTGAGCCTTTTCATTGAAGCTTAGTAATGTGAATTTGCTAATGGCAAAATCCATCAAGGGTGCAATCCTATGCATGTTTAGACAGAAAAAAGTTCTACAAGTACCAGCATGCCCAGCCAGCTGCCTGGAGCATGCTCAGAGTTCTAAAACTTTTTTCTGTCTAAACATGCATAGGATTGTAGTTTTTCTGTCTAAACATGCATAGGATTGTAGCTCTGGAGTAACCCAGTTACCTTTCATTACACTTTTGCAGGCAGTAACTATTTTCCAGCTATACAACTATTCAGTATAACTGGGGGGGGGGGGCGGGGAGGTCGTATCTATACGCACAGACCTAAACAGGTGTATTAGTCATCCCCTTTCCTTAGGGGGCAAGCGCTGTAAAATGTTGTTCTATGAGAAGATGGAGGCTTCCCTGGCAGAATGCTCAGGAACCTCAACGCAATACAATCTCCAGGGTTCTTTGGGGAAGCCTATAAGGTAGATTTAAAACAACAACTGTAGTAGTGGTATATCCTGAGATTTCAGATCAGTTGCACAAAATACCCGGCTTCCCTTTTTTCCTTAGTTTCATCCCAGTCATAGGGAGGAACCACACAGCTCACTGGTAGAATGTTTGCAGAAGGCTGTTGGTCCAATCCACAGCATCCAGATGTTTTGGGTTACAGGTCCCAGCATCCCCAGCTAGCCAACACATCTCGTGGGCTCTGGAATGGGGAAAGCTGAGTTGAAAGAACCATGTATCAGCTGATACATTGAGCCTAGAGAGATCAGCTTGAGAGCCTAGAGAGAGCTGCTGCCAATCAGAGTAGACAATACTGACCAAGACAGACAAATAATCTGTCCTGATATCAGGTGTCTTCCTGTATTCTGATGCAATCTAGTTAGGGGTGCTGTAGCCCTAGGAGGATGAGGAGCTGCGTGTGTGAATGAGGAGGGTTGCTCCTTCAGTTCTTCCCCTCAATCCTGCCCCCTTCCCCAAAACTAAAACTTTTTAAAAGCCCAATTGGTGCACAAGGGTGATTGGGGGGGGGGGATTGGCTCTCCCTGTGCACTCTGACAATCAGGCCTAACCCATAACCCTAACCCACTCCACCCCACAGAGCAGGGGTCCCCAACCCTTTTGGACTCATGGGCACATTTGGGAATTTGAGAAACTGCTGCAGGCACCACCACAAAATGGTTCCATGGAGGATGTGGCTAGTCACATAATAGCTGCCGTGGGGGCCTGGCTTGTCAAGAGGTGAGCGGCAAGAGCAATAGTGAGGCTAGAGTCTGGGAGGGACAGGAAAATGAAAAGAGTCGCTTCCTGGCCTGCCCCGCCCCATATTCTTCTGTCTGCACAGACCGTTCCCCTTTGTGCACTCTATTTCTATTTCACCATCAGTCTTTCTCTCCCTTCCCCATGCCTAGCCTCGCTTTTTCTCTCCCTTCTCCATGCCTAGCCTTGCTCGCTCCGTCCCTTCCCCATGCCTAGCCTCACTCTTTCTCTCCCTTCCCCATGCCTAGCCTTGCTCTTTCTCTCCCTTCCCCATGTCTAGCCTTGCTCGCTCCCTCCCTTCCCCATGCCTAGCCTTGCTCGCTCTCTCCCTTCCCCATGCCTAGCCTTGCTCGCTCTCTCCCTTCCCCATGCCTAGCCTTGCATGTTCTCTCCCTTCCCCATGCCTAGCCTTGTGCTTTCTCTCCCCCACACCTCTTTACCTCGCTGTGTGCAGAAAGTCCCCAGTTCAATCCTCGGCATCTCCAGTCGAAAAGGATTGCATTTGGTGATGGAAAAGACCTCTATCTTGAGATCTGAGATCAAACTATTTGCCCTCTGCCAGCCAGATGGGCAAATAGTTTGAACTTCCTAGGTTGCTATGCTTTTCATCAGCAGGTTTAAAGGGTTCCTATTTCTGGAGGCTTTTTAGATAGGCTTTTTATATAGCACTTGTGCTAACCTTTCTACACTGTTGTTTCAATCAGTTGTTGCTGGCAATAGAGTTGTGACAAATACATTTTATAAATAAACAAAATGATCCTGCAAGAGGCATGAGAAGTCTTCCCAGCTTACACTCGCATACATGGGCTGGCATTTGGGTATGTGACTTTTCAGTGACTAAGCGCTGGCTTACAAATGTATGTACAGGGGGATGAATTGCACTCTGTGGACTCAGCTGAATGTGTGAGCTGATGCCAATGTTGTAGTGGTGTCGGGGCTCACAGGGTCGAAGCACCAGGGCTTTCAGATTAGCAGGCAGGGCCAGTCCTACCGTTAAGCAGAGTGAGGGGACCGCATGTTGCAGGTCAGAACAGTACAGGTACACAGCCCTTTCTGGGCCACCTAAACTACCTTGCTGCTTCTGGTGTGATGGTGGATGCTATCCCGGCAAGATTCAGCTGCCAGTCCTGTCAGCTTCTGTATGTGGATTGAGGAGAGGGCGCCATCTTGTCCTTCACCTCAGGCAGCGAAACGTCTTGGCCAGCCCTGCTAGCGTGGATACCGACAATGGGGCTCTTCACACAACATGCTAACCCACACTCAGTGGTTGAGTGTGGGTTGTTGTTGAACCGTGGGTTAGCATATTGTCTGAACCCAGGACATTTTCTTCAGGGTGGCTTGTTAACCATGCAGTGTGGCTTCTTAACCACCCTGAACAACCCAACAACAAACCATGGGCTCTCAAGGTGGCTTGTTGAAGATAAATAAGCCACACTGCACGATTAGCTAGCTATCCTGGGTTCAGACAGCACCCTAATCCATGGTTCAACAATAGCCCACAGTTCAACAACCACCCACACTCAACCGCTGAATGTGGGTTAGCATGTTGTGCAAATCCAGTCATCATCTGCCACACCACCGCAGGCGTCTGTGTTCCCTCTAAACATAGCTGCTTTCCTCATAGTTGCTGGAGGGAAACTGTTTTACCCAGCAGCAATGACCTGGTTCGCATGACACAACAGCCCACCATGGCTTAGTTTACCCACAGGCACAGTTGCATCATGCCAAGTGCCTGTGAGCACCATTTTTGCATGGCACCCATGGGCACCCAGGTTGCCAGGTTGTGCCAACCCAGCTGGCAGGGGTTGTTTGAGGGTTAAATAGGGATGTGCAAGCCCACCCCTGCCTGGGTTCTCCAGGCGCCCACTGAAGTGCCACCCCTGCTCACCCTCCCCCCAGACCTGTGCTTGAGCCCCCAGGAGCTCGGCAAGTTGCCCACACTCACCCTGGGCCCATCTGGCCAGCAGCCGCCATTTTGCCACTTTTTCCCCCCCCCAAAAAGGGAGCTTAAAAAATGTGCACATTTAAATATGTGCAGTTTCTTTCAGCTCCCTTCTTTCATAAAAAATCAAGGCAGCAAAATGGCTGGTGCTTGCTGGATGGGGCTTAGGTGAGTGTAGGGAGGATCCAGGAGGGTGCCTTTGATGGGGTGCCACCTCCTTTTCCTCCTGCCTGGTTGGCTGTCAAGGAAAGCTGACTGGGCAGCCAAGTCCAAGCTGTTCCCGGCCGCTTGCTGAGCTCCAGGGCACTCATTGGCCAGGCCTGTCAGTGCCCTGGAGTTTGGTGAGCAGGGGCCAGGGGGATGGGCGTGGAGGATTTTGCTGGCCTTCTAGACCGAGTCGGGCACTCGCGACATCCCTAGGGTTCGACAACCCTGAAATAACCCATGGCTTCTTTTAGGATTATTTGAAGGTTGTCTGCCCCTCAACCCCTGCTGCCTGGGTCTGCACAACACGGCAAGCCATAGCAAGCTGGGCACCTGCAGGCAGCCGGCAAGATGGAACAGCCCGTGCAGGTAAATTAAGCCATAGTGGGTTGTCGTGACATGTGAACAAGCTCAATATATTGTTCCCTGTTGTAATGCAAAGTATTTGGGGGTGGCTTGGTCTAGAATGCTGAAGCACCTTGGATAGCTCCTTTAGAGTCCTGACTGGTTCTGGCTGAAACCCAGAGCTGACGTCAGAGCCACCAGCCGCCACTGGTTCCTGCCCAGAGGATTTTAGATCTATATTAACTCAGGCCAAAACTAGAAGTAATCCAAGACGGATGTGAAGGTCTTCTGATCAGAGTAGTGGGGCATGGACGGGTGGGGGAAGGTTTTTATTTTGATCTTTTATTTGCAAATACCACAGTAATTAAAAAAACAAACAGAAAAGGGGGGATGACAAAAGAGAGGGGAGAAAAGGAAGGAAAGAAAGAAAAGAACATATCATAAAACATATCCATACAAAATAATTTTCTACATCATCCTTAATATACAAAAAGAAAAAGAGGGGGAAAGAAGGAGTTCACCCATTTCAAATATATCTGTTAATATAAGCAGTCCATCTATGCAAATAAGCATCCATACAAGATTGACGGCCGTAGGAGATGCATTCAAATGTAGCAAGAGCAATGAGATCTTCAGTCCATGGAGGGATAGGTGGTGGGTGTTTGCCGTTCCAAGCTTGAAGTAAAAGTCTCTTTGCAACTGTAAGGGCTCTCAGTATCCACTTTTGCTGTCCATCTGATAATCGCAGGAATGTAGTTTAAAGGCTCATGTACCTACACTGTTATCACAGATTTTTCAAGCACAAAATTTCTATGAGCAACGGCTTCCGAGCAAAAGGAAGCTACAGGACATGGCCCCATCCTAGGCCTCAATGAGGGATTGTCCTCATTACAAAACCAGCATCTGGCAGAGCCAGCCACCTTCTTCTTAACAAACCTCTGTGAGTTTAATCCTTTCCTAATGGGCATATTTTTCCTTTTCTCAAGTGAGAAGGTAGATATAGAGCAGGATGTTATGTGATTTGATTTTACACAGTTTGCAATGCAGCTTGGTGGGGTGAGCAATTTTGATTGGGGAAAATGGGAGTCAGAAGAAAAGTTAATGCCTTGCACTGCTTGCCCAATCAGATTTGGATCTCTCTCTCTCACACACACACACACACACACACACACACACGGGTGCTTCCAGACAAGGGATCCTAGAGCTTAGCTTTGTTCAGCTCAGTGGAGGATGGTGGCTCCAATTTGGTGGGGCTGTGAATCCATTCCAGGTTTCAGTCAGAACCATCCAGAACTCTGAAAGAGCTATCCAAGGTGCTGAAACCAAAACCAAAATGGGTCGAGCACCTTGGATAGCTCCTTTAGAGTTCTGGATGGTTCTGAATAAAACCTGGAATGGATTAACAGGCCA
Organism: Heloderma suspectum; assembly: GCF_057233095.1. Taxonomy (NCBI): domain Eukaryota; kingdom Metazoa; phylum Chordata; class Lepidosauria; order Squamata; family Helodermatidae; genus Heloderma; species Heloderma suspectum. Next base: position 11,839,421 of record NC_139461.1, read on the forward strand.
CCAAAATCACCAGTCTCCACAGGTCCAGCTAGTCCATCTTTTTTTTCCTTAGTGGGTTTTCCATGGTAAGAAAAAAGATGGAAGAAGCAGTGGGAAAACACAGAAGGCTCATGGGTGGAAGGTGTCAACTTCTGGACCCTGCCATAACATTCCATGAATGAGGCAGCATGATAAAAGCCTCATCTGGAAACACCCCTACAGTAAATTAACAAAATGAATGTATTAGGAGACACTTTAATTGTCTCCCATGGTGGAAGGACTAAAATGCGCACTGGGGACAGTAAAGCTGGAATAGCAGTGCATTTAGGCTGTGAATGTGAAGATGGCACAGCTCCAGGGAGAATTAAAAGTGGGCTTTGATTGGCTCTGTGAGGAGAAACTCACATTTCAAAACCCCAAAGCTCGGTTTTTCACACAAAATCCAGATTTCTGGCATATTTGTGTGTGTGTGTGTGTGTGCGCGCACGTGCGCACGCACATGCGTGCACACATATGTTGTTATTCACATGTGAATGTTGACAATCCCAGACACATTTTGTGAATGTCAGAAAATAAACCTGTATTTTGCCCATGTGCCAGAGATTACTGAGAACTGAATGCTGACAGTTATGTTTTGGTGACTGTCAGCACTCAGTGGTGGTGCCAGCTCCAGCCTCCAGGTTTTTGGAGGGCCCTTGGGCAAGGTGCCCTCACTGGACACTTTGGTGTGTCTGCCTTCTCACTGCCATTGTCGCCGAGAGCTATTGCTCCTCTTTCTCGTCATTGCTGCCACTTGCTTGCTTGGCAGGCAGAGAGCCAGGGAGCAAGCAGGCCACGGCATCTCCTGCTCCTCTTTCTCATGACCACTGTTGTCTGGGCCAGAGCAAGACTCATAGGGATGGGGGAGAATTTCTCCCCGAAACTTCGGGGGGCCGAGTGCCAACGCATTCGGTCCTCCGAAGGTTGTTCGGGGAGAAATTCTCCGCCCCCCCCCCCGAGATGGGACTTACCTTTCGCAAATGTCCCTCCTGGAGGCGGGTCCTGGCGGCGGTTCGGCAGGTCTTCATGAGGGGCGGGGGCGGCAGCCGGTCTTTCGACCGGCTGCCGCCGCCGCCATTAGAAGAAAAGTAAAAAAAAAAAAAAACGCCCCTGTGATAGGCTACGTAACGATTAACGTAGCCTATCACGGCTAGATCTGCAAAGTCAGCCGTGATAGGCTACGTTAATCGTCACGTAGCCTATCACGGGTGACTTTAAAAAAAAAAAAAGCGCGTATGACTAATGGCGGCCCCCATAGCAAATAGCGTTGCCCTTATTTTCGCCGTAGTCTACGTAAATCTTTACGTAGACTACAGGGACCAAATAAGGAACGTGAATGGTGGCTCCCTATGGGGGCTGCCATTTGCGTACGCGCTTTTTTTTTTTTCAAAGTCACCCGTGATAGGCTACATGACGATTAACATAGCCTATCACGGCTGACTTTGCAGATCTAGCCGTGATAGGCTACGTTAATCGTTACGTAGCCTATCACAGGGGCATTTTGTTTTCGTTTTTTTTCTTTTGAAGTTCGCGGCCAGGGAGACGGGGGGCTTCTCCCCGGCCTGAATTTCGGCCGGGTGAGGCAGGAAGCCTCCCCCCCCCAGCCTGAACTTCGGGGGGAGCAGCGAAGCGCCTCCCCCCCACTGCGAAGCAAGCTGCGAGACCAGGTAAGTGACTTTCGTGCATCCCTAAGCAAGAGGCAGCTGAACACGCAGCTTGCAATGGAGAAGAGGTGGAGCAACTCCAGGGGGCTCTTGTCAGTGGGCCCCCGCTGGGGTGTGGGCCCTCAGCAGGTGCCCGACCATGCCTGTTCTTGACGCCAGCCCTGCTGAGTGGTGTGTCTCAGAAGCCCTGTGCAGACATTCAGCTGGGTACAAATGAGCATGGGGTCTTGTCTAAATCGAGCTTCAGTTTATTGGCCCTCATCCAGCCGATTACCAATTCCATGCACCTCTTCAAGGTGCCAACAGCCGCACCTGTGTCTGATGTAAAAGAGAGCCAGAGCTGGCTAAGTATATTGAGGGCATCCAGCTCCAAGTCCTCAGACGACCTTTCCCAGTAGCTTCATTTAGATGAGGGGTGCCAAACCTCTTTCAGCCCGGGGGCTGAATTCAGTTTCAGAAAAGCTCTCAGGGGCCACATTCCAGTGGTCAGTGGGGCTGATGGCAGAAAGGGATGAGTTAAAATACAGAACGCGCGCGCACACACACAAAATGTGAGTGTATTTTAGCTTAAAGTTCTTACTGACATTAATTAAGCCTTAGGAGAGACATTTCAGCCTTTTAGAAAAGCGGGGGCAGGGGACACGTAAAAGCTGGTAAACTACCAAATGATTGGCAGTCGGGGGGGAGGAATGGGGGCAAGAGGAAGGAGGGTCACCATATGGGCAACCTTGGGTGGCCAGATGTAGGATCCCAGGTGGGCTGTATTTTGCTGGTGGGCTTCAGGCTTGACATGTTTGATGCAGATATTAAAGCAATGTGGGGCAACTATGGTAGTATGGAACTATGTGGAACATCGCAGCATATAGCTGCCATGGTGCCAAACCACAGTTCCTGAGCACCACCTCCTGGAACCAACCTGCCCAGCAGGAGCGGAACCTGTGCCAAACCGGGCCCCTGACCTCCATCCCAGCCAGGTGGTCCAGAAGGACATTGTGGCCAGCAATATCAAATGCCACTGAGAGGTCTAGGAGAACCACAGGGAGACACATAGAACAGGAGTGCGTTTAGGCATCATGGGCAGGTCCCTGCTCCCCAGGAGCTTACAATCAAAAAGTAGATACTGTGAAAAAAGAGGGGGAGAGTTTGTCATTCTACCCACTAGACCAGGGATGCAGAACCTCTTTCAGTCCAAGGGCCAAATTCCATTTGGAGAAGCTCTCGGGGGCCACATTCCAGTGGTGGGCTTGGCCAAAGGCAAAGGAGGCAGGGCTAAATATACAAAATATGCCAGCATATTATAGCTGAAAGCTTTTGCTGCCAGTAACTGAGCTGTAGGAGAGGTGTTTCAACCTTTTAGAATGGGGAAAAAATTAAATGAAAAAAAAAACTAAATGGGGAAAAGGGGGTGAGGGCAAGGGGAGGGGTGTTCTGGGGAACCCCAGAGGGCTGAATTTGGCCCCCAGACCTGAGGTTCTACACCCCTGCATTACACAGTGCTGGCTCTCTAGTTATATTTGGAGCGCCCCCCCCCCCATTTTTAAAACATATGGAGACTTACTATACCAGTGTTGAAGGTTCCCTGGTATAGATAAGAAATAAGAATGGAATCATACCAACTTCTCAGTAGCTAGGGCCAGATCTACACCTTATGTCATATCGATATGATCCCATCCTGGCAACCCTATATCCCTCTTGTGCATTTGGACCTCGTAGCACACACAGTGACATCTGTTGCGGTATTTTGGATAATACGGAATGAGAGGTGAGAAATAACACTAGAAAAGTGGTGTACGGAATGTGTAATGTGCCCCAGCAGTTATCAGTGCACTTCAATGCACTTCAGTGCATAGTTAAACTATGGAATTTGCTACCACAGGATGTCGTGATGGCCACCAATTTGGATGGCTTTAAAAGGGGGTTGGACAAATTCCTGGAGGAAAATGCTATCAATGGCTACTAGGACTGATGGCTATGTGCTACTTCCAGTACCAGAGGCAGAGAGCCTATGTGCACCAGTTGCTGGGGAACATGGGTGGGAGGGTGCTATTTGCGCTCATGCCCTGCCTGTGGGTTCCCGGTTGACAGCTGGCTGGCCACTGTGTGAACAGTATGCTGGACTAGATGGACCCTTGGTCTGATCCAGCAGGGCTCTTCTTATGTTCTTAATACCGATAAAAAGCACTAGTGCAGATCTAGCATACATGTAGACATCAGGACAGCCAATGTTTTGTCCCATGCCTGTCTGAAAATATTCCCACACTGTTCTTCCAAGCTCCTTGCCTCCAAACTGAGCACATAACAGGAAAAATAAAATCTCGTCACTCGACAAAAGTGATGACAGCTGAACACATCACCATGCTTATTTCCATGGTCCATACAAGTCCTTCCTCCAGCTCCTTCTTTCTCAGGGGAATGAAATGCCTGCAAAGTGTGGGTGGCAAAGTTTTTAGAAAGTGGATCTTTTCCATCCTACCCATTAGCAGACATCATGACCCAATAATATCTTGGATGTGGAGTCATTCCATAAAAGCAACTTCTTTTTCATTTTAACACATGTTTGGATGGAAATATAATTTATTTTCCCCCATTAGTCCCAATTAAAGAAACTTTAATTCATCATATGAACATTAGTTAATTAATTGATTTCATCCGCATAAATTTCCATATGAATATGATGGCACTACTGATGGGAAAAAAGCAGGCATATTACAGTAAGAACCATCTTCAGAGAAGCATTCCTTCCTGTGTGAGAGAGGAGGAGGAATGCGATATTTATATAATGTTACTTCCTATAGATTTATATATGTACTTACTTTGCCGTAATTTTTTAAAATATTCCCCAGTCAGGCGCCCTCAGGATGTGTTGAACTACAACTCCCAGTATCCCCAGCAAGCATGGCCAATGCTAGTCGGGGCTGATGAGAGTTGTAGTCTGCACATCTGGAGGGGACCCAGGTTAAGGAAACCTGTTCTATATAAATAGTTCATTACTATGATGTAACCATGTAATTGATAACTGGATATGCAAATTTGTGCAATAATTGTTTTAATATAATTTATTAAAGGCACAATCCTAGGCATGTTTAGACAGAAAAAAAAGCCTGCAACTCCCAGCATGCCCCAGCCAGACTGGCTGGGGCATGCTGGGAGTTGCAGGCCTTTCTTCTGTCTAAACATGCCAGGATTGTACCCTAAGTGAACCAATTAATGGACCAAATGTTGCAGCCCGAGACCCAACGTGAGCTTTGTGTGAAAGACCACCTGAAGTGTAACTACATGGATGGACACAGTCGCCCGTTTAGATCCCGATGTGGTTCTGGTGACTTCTAACCCCACAACTCACACACCCTGTTTGTTTGTTTTTTAACCATTTGTATTTATATGGTGGAAGAAGCCATGGGATGCATGAGGAAAGCTGTAATAGCAGCTAAAAGAGTGAGCTAAGAATCCAGAAATCTTTGGTTCAAATTTTACCTCTACCATGAGCAAACTAGGCAAGCTGCTCTCTCTCAGCCTCAGCCCATTGTCTCTTTCTCAGCCTCAGCCCCCTGTCTCTCTCTCTCAGCCTCAGTCCTCTGTGGGCATCTCTACACCAGCCTAAAATCCTGCATTTAAAATGGAGCTTTCTGCTTCCGTTTTAAATACAGGATCACAACTGACTCCCTTTACACATGCTTCCTTCCCCGCACCCCTTCCCCCTCCTTCTCCCCATACCTAGGTCTTCCATTATCTTTCATTGATCTCTCTCCTCTTCTTGCTGCTTTTACTCTTTTCACGGAGGAAACTGGAGGAAACGGGGTGATTTGATTGCTCATTATCTGCAATCTATTTAAAAACGGAACAAAGGGCATTTAGCCCTGGAAGGTCACGGCAGGGTCACAGCGTCATGTAAAGAGCCTGCAAACTTCCATGAATGAGCAATCTCAATCACAGGATAAAAGCTCCGTGTGAAGGAGCCCTGTCTCTCTCTCTCTCTCTCTCTCTCAGCCTCAGCCCTACGTAAAATGAAAGCGCTATGTAAGTGTTCAGTAGTATTATAAGGCAGATGCATTCTTCACCAGCAGTCCCATTCCACCCAGTAAAATCTGTCCTCACGATTGGAAGTTGACCCCAACTTATTGAATCAACCCAAGCTTTAGTTGATCAGTCTCCCTATTACAGCTTCCAGAACTCTTTATTTTCCAGCCCCTACTGTTAAACTCCAGCAATTCACCAACTAAGGCATCCTGGAAAATATTTTGCATTGCACTTTTTCTGTTTTGTACACTGATGGGGTCACTTGCTAAAGGGCAGGAAGAACAATATCAGCTTTCTAAAGCCTTTGCCAGCCACACTTCGCATGCATTTCCTTCCCTGAGAAACGTAGGTGGAGGGCAGTGATTCAAACCAGGTCTCCTGAGCTAACGTCTGCCACTCTAACCATTACACCCCTCTGTCTCTCCTGTGGACTGTCTCTCTGTAGCCTTAGGGCACTGCTTGGTGTGCTACACGCTCATTTTGCTAAGTAATAGAAATGTATTTTAAGCCCCGTCAGTCACTTCTTTGGAAAACTATTATTGCCTGTGACCATGTTCCAACAGCGGTTTGTCTTAGCCCCTCAAGGGCTCCTTGGTTCCCATCTGATTTTGGGAGCCACGGGCAGATCAGGCATTGTCTCCGCCGCCAGGGCCTGGCATCCGTCAACAAGGAGGCCTGATAGCCTGGGAAACCTGCCTTTCTTTGGCAGAGTTTCAACAGCAGCTTGAAACTCCGCAGCTGTTCATCCCTGGCTGCACGAGTTCTTTCTCAAGAACAGCAAAGAGAGGAGGATGGCAGGAGGGCAGGGAAGCATAGCGCATGCCTTGTCCCATGCACTTAAAGACTTCAGCAGCATGGCGAAGCAGTACCAAGGAAGGGGAGGGAACCAAACCGATAGTCAGAAGAGGAAAACGCAACACTGTAATTCTGTACACACTTACTTGGGAATGAGCCTGATTGAAGACAGTGGAGTTGCTTCTAAGTAAATGTGCATAGGATTGTACTGTAACTGGGCAATAAAGGTACCGGACCTCATGTAATGCTGTCAAGAAGCCCCACTAAGGCTCTGATTACACATTATATGAACGTCTCCGATTTTTATGTTGTTGCTGTTGTTGTTGTTAAAGCCAGTGTAATGTAGTGGTTAGAGTGTTGACCTGGGACTTGGGAGATCCAGGTTCAAGTCCCCACTCGGCCATGAAGCTCACTGGGTGACTTTGGGCCAGTCACTGTCTCTCAGCCTAACCTACTTCACAGGGTAGTTGTGAGGATAACATGGAGAGGAGAAGGGTCATGTTGGCTGCCTTGGGTGCCTTGCAAAAGGACAAAAAGGTGGGATATAAATGTAATTATAAATAATAATGAAATAATGAAATAAAATTATCCCAAAGCAGCCTAGGCAAGTGGGGAACACGATGATGACGGCTCAATTCGTTCCCCTCTGGTCACTTTTCAGCTCATTCTGCTTTAAAAAAAAAAAAAAAAGTTTAATTTTCCATAACCTCTACAAAAATAGATTTCCAGCCAGTGAAATAAATGACACGGCTCATTCCAAGGCCTAATGAACAGTATCCAGTTATCTGTCCATAAAGCTGGTGTGGAAAATCCATTTCTTCTCCGAGGAACGTCTTGTCAATTCATCCATTTCTGCAGTAACAAAGGCTTTGATTGACTATCTCATTTGTCTGTGGTGCTTTCAGGGTTTTCCACTGCCTCCCTAATAGTGCCATCCCATATAGGTTTACTCAGAAGTAATTCCATGGAGTTCAATGGGACCTGTGCCCATGTAAATGTGTGTAGGACTGCAGCCTTAGATTCAGAATAAGAGTTCTATAGCCGCATTTGAAGTATATTATCAACTTTAAGAGGTATGATTAAGGGCACAATCCTATGCATGTTTAAACAGAAAAACATCCTATAACTCCCAGCATGCCCCAGCCAGCCATGAGAGCTATAGGACTTTTTTCTGTCTAAACATGCATAGGGTTGCGCCTCAGGTCACAAAAGCTAGACTGACTTCCCAAGGTGCTTTCTCACCAACAGAAGGGAAGATATGGGGTATCCCTTACTGGTGAATCTTTTCCCCACAGTAGAAAAACTGCTTGTGGGGTGTGATTCTGAGCTGAAAAGGTAACAGACAGCAAAAGAATTGAGCAGATTCTCCATGTCTCTTTCTTGCACTCAGATTTGCAGCCTGACAGGCATCTTTAGATTAACACGCACGCACCCAACCTCCCAAATAAAACATGGAGCAAAGCATCACAACTCTCTGCCTGACATGTCTAACACCCCACCACTAACATCTCAGATTACTTCACAATCCGCTCAAAACACTAGAACCTGGGGTCATCCTATGAAGCTGATGGGTGGGAGATTCAGGACAGATAAAAGGAAGGACTTCATCACACAGCGTGTAGTTAAACTATGGAACTCATTTCCACAAGATGTCGTGATTGCCACCCGTTTGGATGGCTTTAAAAGGGGTTTGGACAAATTCCTGGAGGAAAGGGCCCTCACTGGCTACTAGTCCTGATGGCTGTGTGCTACCTCCAGCACCAGAGGCAACAAACCTATGTACACCAGTTGCTGGGGAACATGGGTGGGAGGGTGCTGTTACGCTCATATCTTGCTTGTGGGTTCCTGGTCGTCAGCTGGCTGGCCACTGTGTGAACAGAATGCTGGACTCGATGGCCCCTTGGTCTGATCCAGCAGGGCTCTTCTTATGCTCTTATGTTCTCTAGCACAGGGGTAGGGAACCTGTGGCCCAAAGAAGGCATACAACCCCCTGTGTCCTCAAGTGCAGCTCCTGAGGAGTCCACCACCAAAATACAATGGCAGCAGCAAAAAATCAGAGGTGTCCCACCGAGATTCAGCAGCAAGCTGCTACAGAGACTCAAAAGTGCTGTATTTCGCTTGTCCTTGGGGTGCAGCAGGAGCATAATTGGCTCCCAGACCACCTGAAGTTGCCCGCCCCTGTTCTAGCACAGCTCTCCCCAACCTGGTGCCCTCCAGATGTGTTGGACTACAACTCACAGCATCCCTAGCCATACTGACACCAGGTTGAGGAAGGCTGTACATTTGATGTGTCTTATTTGTACCTTCCCCTTCATGGATCACTGCCTTGTTGTGGCGAAGGGGCTTGCGTAACTCAGTGAAGCCATAAGCTATGCCATGCAGGGCCACCCAAGACAGACAGGTCATGGTGGAGAGTTCTGACAAAATGTGGTCCACTGGAGAAGGAAATGGCAACCCACTCCAGTATTCTTGCCAAGAAAACCCCATGGAACACATCACAAGGCTAAAAGATATAACGCCGGAAGATGAGCCCCTCAGGTCAGAAGGTGTCCAATATACTACTGGGGAAGAGCAGAGGGTATTTCCAAGTAGCGCCAGAAAGAGTGAAGCGGCTGGGCCAAAGCCAAAAGGACACTCAGCTGTGGATGAGTGTCCGATGCTGTAAAGAACAATATTGTTTAGGAACCTGGAATGTAAGACCAATGAATCAAGGTAAGCTGGAGGTCCCCTTCATGGATCACTGCCTTGTTGTGGCGAAGGGGCTTGTGTAACTCAGTGAAGCCATAAGCTATGCCGTGCAGGGCCACCCAAGATGGACAGGTCATGGCAGAGAGTTCTGACAAAATGTGGTCCACTGGAGAAGGAAACGGCAACCCACTCCAGTATTCTAGCCAAGAAAACCCCATGGAACGTATCACAAGGCTAAAAGATACGACGCCGGAAGATGAGACCCTCAGGTCGGAAGGTGTCCAATATACTACTGGGGAATAACAGAGGAAGAGTTCTTCTACTGGGGAAGAGCAGAGGGTATTTCCAAGTAGCGCCAGAAAGAGTGAAGCGGCTGGGCCAAAGCCGAAAGGACACTCAGCTGTGGATGTGTCTGGTGGTGAAAAGAAAATCCGATGCTGTAAAGAACAATACTGTTTAGGAACCTGGAATGTTAGATCAATGAATCAAGGTAAGCTGGAGGTGGTCAAACATAAGATGGCAAGATTGAACATCGACATCTTGGGAATCAGAGAACTAAAATGGACAGGAATGGGTGAATTTAATTCAGGTGACCATCATATCTACTATTGTGGCCAAGAATCCCTTAGAAGAAATGGAGTAGCACTCATAGTCAACAAAAGGGTGGGAAAAGCAGTACTGGGGTACAATCTTAAAAATGATAGAATGATCTCAGTACGAATCCAAGGCAAACCATTCAACATCACAGTAATTCAAGTCTATGCCCCAACCACTGAGGCCGAAGAAGCTGAGGTTGATCGGTTCTATGAAGACCTCCAACACCTTCTAGAACTAACACCAAAAAAAGATGTCCTCTTCATCATAGGGGACTGGAATGCTAAAGTAGGAAGTCAAGAAATCACCGGGATAACAGGCAGGCATGGCCTTGGTGTACAAAATGAAGCAGGACAAAAGCTAATAGAGTTTTGCCAAGAGAACACGCTGATCATAGCAAACACTCTTTTCCAACAGCACAAGAGGCGACTCTACACATGGACATCACCAGATGGTCAATATCGAAATCAGATTGATTATGTCCTTTGCAGCCAAAGATGGAGAAGCTCTATACAGTCAGTAAAAACAAGATGTGGAGCTGACTGTGGCTCAGATCATGAGCTTCTTATTGCAAACTTTCGGCTGAAATTGAAGAACGTAGAGGTGAGGAATAGATTTAAGGGATTAGACCTGATAGAGTGCCTGAGGAACTATGGACAGAGGTCTGTAACATTGTTCAGGAGGTAGCAACTAAATCCATCCCAAAGAAAAAGAAATGCAAGAAAGCCAAGTGGCTGTCTGATGAGGCTTTACAAGCAGCTGACGAAAGAAGGGAAGTGAAAAGGAAGGGAGAAAGGGGAAGATATATCCAACTGAATGCAGAGTTCCAGAGAATAGCAAGGAAAGACAAGAAGGCCTTCTTCAATGAACAATGCAAAGAAATCGAGGAAAACAATAGAATGGGAAAGACTAGAGATCTTTTCAAGAAAATTGGAGATCTCAAGGGAACGTTTTGTGCAAAGATGGGCATGATAAAGGACAAAGAAGGCAGGGACCTAACAGAAGCAGATGAGATTAAGAAGAGGTGGCAAGAATACACAGAAGAACTATACAGGAAAGATCTGAATGTCCCTGATAGCCATGATAGTGCGGTCACTGAACTTGAGCCAGACATCCTCGAGAGTGAAGTCAAGTGGGCCTTAGGAAGCATTACTAACAACAAAGCTAGTGGAGACGACAGTATTCCAGCTGAGCTATTTAAAATCCTAAAAGATGATGCTGTTAAAGTGCTGCACTCAATATGCCAACAAATCTGGAACACTCAACAGTGGCCACAAGACTGGAAAAGGTCAGTTTACATTCCAATTCCAAAGAAGGGCAACGCCAAAGAGTGTTCAAACTACCGCACAATTGCGCTCATTTCACATGCCAGCAAGGTGATGCTCAAAATCCTACAAGCTAGGCTTCAGCAGCATGTGAACCAAGAACTACCGGAAGTACAAGCAGGGTTTTGAAGAGGCAGAGGAACTAGAGAGCAAATCGCCAACATTTGCGATTCATGGAGAAAGCAAGAGAATTCCAGAAAAACATCTATTTCTGCTTCATTGACTACGCTAAAACCTTTGATTGTGTGGATCACAACAAACTGTGGCAAATTCTGAAAGAGATGGGAGTACCAGACCACCTTACCTGTCTCCTGAGAAACCTGTACGAGGGCCAAGAAGCAACAGTAAGAACCGGACATGGAACAACCGATTGGTTCAAAATTGGGAAAGGAGTACGACAAGGCTGTATATTGGCGCCCTGCTTATTTAATTTATATGCAGAGTACATCATGAGAAACGCCAGGTTGGATGAATCACAGGTCAGAATTAAGATTGCCGGGAGAATTATCAACAACCTCAGATACTCAGATGATACCACCCTAATGGCAGAAAGGGAAGAGGATCTAAGCCTCTTGTTGAGGGTGAAAGAGGAGAGTGCAAAGCTGGTTTGAAACTCAACATTAAAAAAACGAAGATCATGGCATCTGGCCCCATCACTTCCTGGCATATAGAAGGGGAAGAAATGGAAGCAGTGACAGATTTTACTTTCTTGGGCTCCAAGATCACTGCAGACGGTGACTGTAGCCATGAAATTAAAAGACACTTGCTCTTTGGGAGGAAAGCTATGGCACACCTAGACAGCATAGTAAGAAGCAGAGACATCACCTTGCTGACAAAGGTCCATCTAATCAAAGCTATGGTTTTCCCAGTAGTAACGTATAGCTGTGAGAGCTGGACCATAAGGAAGGCTGAGCGCCGAAGAATTGATACTTTCGAACTGTGGTGCTGGAGAAGACTCTTACGAATCCCCTGGACTGCAAGGAGATCAAATCAGTCCATCCTAAAGGAAATCAACCCTGAGTGCTCATTGGAAGGACAGATACTGAAGCTGAAGCTCAGACCACGGAACAACGGAGTGGTTTAAGATTGGGAAAAGAGTATGGCAGGGTTGTATACTCTCACCCTACCTATTCAACCTGTATGCAGAACACATCATGCGACGTGCTGTGCTTGAGGAAGCCAAGGCTGGAGTTAAAATCGCTGGAAGAAACATTAACAATCTCAGATATGCAGATGATACCACTTTGATGGCTGAAAGCGAGGAGAAGCTGAGGAACCTCATCATGAAGGTGAAAGAAGAGAGTGCAAAAGCTGGGTTGCAGTTAAATCTCAAAAAAAACCAAGATTATGGCAACCAGCTTGATTGATAACTGGCAAATAGAGGGAGAAAATGTGGAGGCAGCGACAGACTTTGTCTTTCTAGGTGCAAAGGTTACTGCAGATGCTGACTGCAGCCAGGAAATCAGAAGACGTTTACTTCTTGGGAGGACAGCAATGACAAATCTTGATAAAATAGCGAAGAGCAGAGACATCACACTGACAACAAAGGTCCGCATAGTTAAAGCAATGGTATTCCCCATAGTAACCTATGGCTGCGAGAGCTGGACCATAAGGAAAGCTGAGCGAAGGAAAATAGATGCTTTTGAACTGTGGTGCTGGAGGAAAATTCTGAGAGTGCCTTGGACTGCAAGAAGATCAAACCAGTCCATACTCCAGGAAATAAAGCCAGACTGCTCACTTGAGGGAATGATATTAAAGGCAAAACTGAAGTACTTTGGCCACATCATGAGAAGACAGGATACCCTGGAGAAGATGCTGTTGCTAGGGAAAGTGGAAGGCAAAAGGAAGAGGGGCCGACCAAGGCAAGAGGGATGGATGATATTCTGGAGGTGACGGACTCGACCTTGGGGGAGCTGGGGGTGGCGACAGCCGACAGGAAGCTGTGGCGTGGGCTGGTCCATGAAGTCACGAAGAGTCGGAAGCGACTGACCAAATAAACAACAACAACAAATGCGAAGAGAAAACTCCCTGGAAAAGACCCTGATGCTGGGAAAGACTGAAGGCAAAAGGAGAAGGGGACAGCAGGGGATGAGATGGCTAGATAGCATCACCGATGCAATGAATACGAACTTGAGCACACTCCGGGAGAGAGCGGAGGACAGGAATGCCTGGCATGCTATGGTCCATGGGGTCACGAAGAGTCGGACACGACTTAACGACTGATTAAATGAAAAATGGCAGTGGGAGGGAAAAGCCATCGGAGTCATGGCATATGAGGAGGGTGGGTGGACCCTATTTCCGGTGCTGGGAGGCCCCAGTGAAAATACCTCCTGTCCCTAAGGGTGCTGTTCACTGCATTGGTGCCAGAGCAGCTTCCCTCTCTAGCAAAACCAGAGAGGTTTCTCTCTGGGAAAACACCTACTCAGGAGTGGGAGTGTTTTGCATTGGTACTGTGTCATGAAAGGAAAGGGGTGATCTCCCCATGTGCCTTGGTCCCTAGGGATGTCGGCGAAATCTGCAAATAATTCAAAGGAATTCAGATTTCTACTAATCCAAACTGCGGATTCCGCCATGGACTGGCTTTTTCTGAATCGTGTGGACTTGTGGAGCAGACTTTGTTTACTTGGGGGGGGATTTGCACAAATGTGCACTTACACTAATGTGCACTTGCTCAGGGGCACATTAGCGCAAATGTGCATTTGCAAACAGGAACAACATTCTTGTACATCCCTAAAAAATATCGAGTTCCATCAAGGACTGGATGACAGAAGGAAAGACACCTGACAATCTGTGAAACGCGGACAGAACAAATTTAACAAAATCCATACAGCCCTAATGATCCCAGTATTGATTCCACCACCACCACCCCGCCTGCAGTTCTTCTTTTTAAAGTAAAGATAAGACACGTTAACATGCATTTAAAACACTGTCTACTTCAGCCCTTAGGCTACATTCTATATTTTTTGACAGGGTAAAGTCACCACAAGGTGACCATTTTTTAAATGTTCCTCCTATGTAATGAAAATCTGAAAAACAACCCAAGGCAAATGTTCTGTGGGCTATAGTGTTCTGAGGTGGCCCCAGACTGACAGGTCTGTGCCCCATGCGGTCGCTCTCCTCCCACAGGGGGCTACCAGAGATTGCGGGTTGCCCATGTCTGAGCACGTATTCAGCTGCCTCTCAGCAGAACTGCATATTTGAGTGATTCCCAGAAGTTCAGTAGGCCAAAGTATCCAAGCTCTCCTCACCTCAAGCTGACATGAAGGGGCTATTTCTACCCCGGACTCAATCCCTAGTGCAAAAAGAGCAGGAGCGTCCACCCAATGGCTCCTCTGGAGTGTTCAAAACATGCATAATCTCAGCAAGCCTTACAACAAACCTGTAAGGTAGGTCTGTACTATTATCAGCCCCGTGTTGCAGACTGAGGCGGAGAGACGGTGTCTTGTCAAAGGTCTCCTGATGTGTTTGCAGCTGAGGTGAGAATAGATGCAGGCTCTTCCTAGTTTGCTCTGTGGCTTAAAGGTGCCACCGCTTAGGGCACAATCCTATGCAGGTTTAGACAGAAAACAGTCCTACAACTCCCAGCGTTCCCCAGCCAGCATTCTGTCTAAACCTGCATGGGATTGTGCCCTTAACCGGTCTTTTTGATACACCGCCATCTTATTTGCAAAACTTAGCAGTTCTAAAATGCAGACAAGCTTTTACTAATGCAAGACTGAATATATTGACATCAGCTGTCCTCGAGGGCCGATTTAAAAGAATCCCACTGCAAAATTGTGTGTGGCCATGTGGAGATGGCAGCACTGAAACAGTAGCTCATGAATAATTATTTTGTTCTTTTTATAGAGTTCTGAGGAGAGAGCTGATTACTCCACTAGAGCGATCTATTCCAGGGTGGTCAGTTAGTGTTTCTGTGTCTTTTCTCCTCACAGATCAAGATAAGCTGGTGACAGCAAAGACTGTGAAATTTTTACCAGGTGCTTTTAAAATAAGATCTATTCTTTTATCTGAGTCTTAATTTCACATAGTCCTTTTGACTCATCAGCAGTTTATCGGTTTATTTTTTTTTCCTCATGGGCAAAGGATTGTGTACTAATTTTGGCATTTGTGTTTGATGTAAATTTCTATAATCTAACAGGTAACTTCAGTCAGCTGCAATTCTGCTTTTATTCCTTGTACATTACATTTTAAATGCAAATGCCTGTGGCTGGTGCAAATAAAGGAATTACTTACTTACTGCCAGGTCCCAATACCATGCCCTTTGCCTCTTGCTCTCAGTCTTGGATATATGGTGAGAGAGAGGCACTCTGTACATATACAAAGGTGCTCTTTCCTTTATTATTATCTCACAATTGGGACTAAGGGCCGATCTACATTGCACCCGCCATCGCAATGAATTTGGTGTCCCGTTGGGTTAAATGCTCTCACATTAAAACGTGATTATTCACACTCACCCATTTTCCCCATTGCAGTGCTTCATCGAATGCGCAAGCTCGGTTCACACTTGAGCGCTGTGCTGTTTTCCTGCGTGTGCTTGTCTGATCTTGGAAGCTAAGCAGGGTTGGCCCTGGTCAGTAGTTGGATGGGCGACCGCCTGGGAATCAGGCTTCCTGCATTGAGCAGGGGGTTGTTGTATCCCTTCAAATGAGACTAAGTTTTACCCCCTCCTATCCCCCGCTCCGGATGTGTGGTTTTTTTTTAATTAAGGCATTATCCTCGCAAAATCCGGGCTTCTCCGCAATGTTCTTTTTTCTAATTCAGCCATGATCTTTGCAGCTTTAAAGTTGTGAAGCTTCACAGCTTCGAAGCTTCGAAGATCATGCCTGAATTAGAAAAAAAAAAAGTGGAGAAGCCCTGATTCTGTGAGGATAACACCTTAATTAAAAAATAAAAACATCCAGAATGGGGGATAGGAGGGGGTAAAACTTAGTCTCATTTGAAGGGATACAACAACCCTCTGCTCAATGCAGGAAGCCTGATTCCCAGGCGGTTGCCCATCCAAGCACTGACCGGGACCGACCTGCTTAGCTTCTGAAATCAGACAAGCGTGTGCACATCTTGCCCTTTGCTTGTTGCTGAGGAAATGGGGGCTGCTGAGGAAGTTATGCGATCGGTAGCCAGAAGAAGACATGGGGCCGTTAAGAGCTGTGATTGGACAGGAGGGAAATACAAACACGGCCACATATAGACAGGCGGGAGAGGGGACTATGACTGGATATGGTAGCGAAGGCAGAAAATCAGAGCACATTAAGGGGAAGTACTGGGATATTAGGGTATTGAAAGCGGGAAATTCCAGTTCCAATTCAAGGCGGCTACCGCATAGTGTGAAAGGCGGCTGGTTAAACCTCATTGGAAGCGAAAAAAGGTGGTAAGTGTAGATCCAGCCTAAGTCCTGGCAAGCCATAGGGGATCTCTACACCTCAGGTTTATTGCGCATTCATGGTTGCTCACTCACTGAATTGTGTGGATCCATTACATGACGTCGTTGTTGTCTAGCCATTATTCCACTATTTCCTCCCACCTATCCCGTGTTTTCCTCAAACGGAAAAGATTGGGTATTTTTCCAGATATGCACAAATGGAGCGCCATGTCCTCCCTGTGTATTTCTCCCCTAGCGTGAATGAAGCGCTGAGTGTGGTCATTGGGGGCGTGGTCATGATGGCGAAGCTGGTGACGAAGGTCTGATGGGCGTTCAGCCTTCCGCTCCTGCGCCATTTTGGCTCCTCGCCATTTTCAGCCTGCCTGTTCAAAACAGAGCGGCAGAGCGGCAGTGGGGGTGGGGAGCAGCAGTGGGGGGAAGCAGAGCGGAGAAGCAGGGACTGGCCAAAAGCAGGGAAAAGGGAGGCGGGGCCTGGGGAGATCGGTGCGTGGCTGTCCGCGTATCAGTCCCCATCCACCAATAATGTGCAAGGGGAGGGAAAGGGGCAGGAACCCAGGAGCAAGTATCGCTGAACCTGGAGTGGAAACATAACACTATGGGAATGGCCATCTACAGAGAAGGAAGCATGTGTAAAGGGAATCAGTTGTGATCCTGCATTTAAAACAGAAGTGGAAAGCCCCATTTTAAATGCAGGATTTTAGGCTGGTGTAGAAATCCCCATAGACCAAAGGTTCTCCACTCTTTTGAAAACTAGAATTAAGCCCTCATGGCTTCTAGCCTGCTGTTCTACATTGCAGCTACCTCCCCCTCCTGGCTGCCTGGAGGTAGACCCATAAGACCTGCAACCTTGTTCTAAGCCACCATTTGCAAATGGTAAAACCTCATAGGTCAGCTATGACTCCGAATCTACTCATTGCACATTCCTGGAAAAGGGTTTAGGGATGTAAGGGGCTGAAAGGCCATCTGGAGACAAATATAACATCTGAGCTATTACTCATGTCCAGAAGTGAAAAGAAGCCAAGCATCCTACAGTTCTGTTTACAGCACTATCAGTCTGGCAGTTGACTCTCTTTCTGACACTCTCTTGACGTGCTGATGGGCTTCCAGTTGATCCATTCATCCTCTCCAAGTCCTTGTTTGCTCTGGTGGACCAACCAAGACAGCTATATGTCTCCAGCTGAAGGGGCGGGGTTCTGAAAGTTATTGCACAAAGTTATTTTGGATCGTGTTCAGCAGCAGCTGCTTCAGATAGGAAATGGCTTCGTAAAAAGACAGGATATACCCCTAGTTCCATAAATATAGGAGATCATCCCAGTCATGAACCTCAGGTGTCTATAGTAAGGATGCTGCAAACACAAACTTTGGTTTCCACATGATTTTGGCATGATTAGTTAAGACTAGAGGTGTGCACTGACCACAATGTATGGTTTGGACACCAACTCAGTGATTCGGCAAACAGTCTGATGCAGCCTGGAGGCAGCCCACTTCAACTCAGGTCCAAATTTCAATTTGGAAATCCAGTCTTCATGTGTCCCATTGAATATCATTGTAAATCAACAAACAGTTACATATTTGTTTTCTGTTTGTCCAGACTGGGTGACATTTGCAGGCATAGCAGCACCTTATGGGGGGATTGTGCCTGCCAAATTTCAGACAAATCGGTGTGGGGTTTTATCGCTATGCACCTTTACATTTTATTTATTGTATAGAGAGCTGCCAATAACATTATTTCTGGGCAAAATTAGATGAAATTTGCAGGGATAGTTGCCCCTCTTGAAGGGATTGTGTCTGCCAGCTTTCAGATGAACAGGTGCAGGAAGCTTTGTGCAAGAGCAGCCTTGACTGTTTGGGCATTTCCAAAAAAGGATGCACTGATCCCCCTGTTTTGTGTGTGCAATTGTTATGAAAATGACATGTAACATAGAGATGGATCTGCAAAATATCAGGTGCAGTGGGGGGGGTTGGAAAGGGGATGTTCAAATTTGGGCAGATGATTTACTTCCTCTTAACCCCCCCCATTGGTTGGGGGGGATATTTGTATGACAATGGTGTTCCTAGGCAAGAAACCTGAATGATTTCAGAAGAACAGGTGGAGGGGCTAGGGAACGATGATGAATGAAAACGTTTGAGTTTTTGGTTTGTTTTCTGCTGAATTGGCACCAAATTCTCAGAAAATCCATAGGACAGGGGTGGGTGACAGATGTGGAGCATACAATGGCGGAGGCAGAAGGACCTGAATATCCACCATTTTCCAGGCAAGCACCCAATGCTACACCCTCCATAAGAGCACAAGAAGAGCCATGCTGGATCAGACCAAAGGTCCATCTAGTCCAGCATTCTGTGCACACAGTGGCCCACCCACGCCCACAGGAAGCCCACAAGTAGGACGTGAGCGCAATAGCACCCTGCCACTCATGTTCCCAGCAACTAGTGTTCAGAGGCATGCTACATCTGATGCTGGAAGCAATATATAGCCATGATGACTAATAGCCATTGATAGCCTTATCCTCTATGAATTTCTCTAATCCCCTGTTGAAGCCATCCATATTGGTGGCCATCACTACACTACATCTTGTAGAAGTGAATTCCATAGTTCATGCACTGGGTGAAGAAGCCCTTCCTTTTATCTATCCTGAATCTCCCACCAATCAGCTTCATGGGATGAATCCAGGTTCTAGTATTATGAGACAGGGAAGAAAAAATGTCTCCCCATCCACTTTCTCTACACCATGCGTAATTTTGTATACCTCTATCATGTCCCCCTTTGTTGTTGTTGTTCAGTCGTTCAGTCGTGTCCGACTCTTCGTGACCCCATGGACCATAGCACGCCAGGCCTTCCTGTCCTGCGCTCTCTCCCGGAGCGTGCTCAAGTTCATATTCATTGCATCCGTGATGCTATCTAGCCATCTCATCCTCTGCCGTCCCCTTCTCCTTTTGCCTTCAGTCTTTCCCAGCATCAGGGTCTTTTCCAGGGAGTTTTCTCTTCGCATTAGGTGGCCAAAATATTGGAGCTTCAGCTTCGTTATCTGTCCTTCCAATGAGCAGTCAGGGTTGATTTCCTTTAGGATGGACTGATTTGACCTCCTTGCAGTCCAGGGCACTCGTAAGAGTCTTCTCCAGCACCACAGTTCGAAAGTATCAATTCTTCGGCGCTCAGCCTTCCTTATAGTCCAGCTCTCACAGCCATACATTACTACTGGGAAAACCATAGCTTTGATTAGACGGACCTTTGTCAGCAAGGTGATGTCTCTGCTTCTTACTATGCTGTCTAGGTTGGCCATAGCTTTCCTCCCAAGCAGCAAGCGTCTTTTAATTTCATGGCTACAGTCACCATCTGCGATGATCTTGGAGCCCAAGAAAGTAAAATCTGTCACTGCTTCCATTTCTTCCCCTTCTATATGCCAGGAAGTGATAGGGCCAGATGACATGATCTTACTTTTTTTAATGTTGAGTTTCAAACCAGCTTTTGCACTCTCCTCTTTCACCCTCAACAAGAGGCTCTTGAGATCCTCTTCGCTTTCTGCCATTAGGGTGGTATCGTCTGCATATCGGAGGTTGTTGATAATTCTCCCGGCAATCTTAATTCCGACCTCTGATTCATCCAACCCGGCATTTCTCATGATGTACTCTGCATATAAGTTAAATAAGCAGGGTGACAATATGCAGCCTTGTCGTACTCCTTTCCCAATTTTGAACCAATCGGTTGTTCCATGTCTGGTTCTTACTGTTGCTTCTTGACCCTCGTACAGGTTTCTCAGGAGACAGGTAAGGTGGTCTGGTACTCCCATCTCTTTCAGAATTTGCCACAGTTTGTTGTGATCCACACAATCAAAGGCTTTAGCGTAGTCAATGAAGCAGAAATAGACATTTTTCTGGAATTCTCTTGCTTTCTCCATGATGCAGCGAATGTTTGCGATTTGATCTCTAATTCCTCTGCCTCTTCGAAACCCAGCTTGTACTTCCGGTAGTTCTCGGTTCGCATACTGCTGAAGCCTAGCTTGTAGGATTTTGAGCATCACCTTGCTGGCATGTGAAATGAGCGCAATTGTGCGGTAGTTTGAACACTCAAACTACAGCATTGCCCTTCTTTGGAATTGGAATGTAAACTGACCTTTTCCAGTCTTGCGGCCATTGTTGAGTGTTCCAGATTTGTTGGCATATTGAATGCAGCACTTTAACAGCATCATCTTTTAGGATTTTAAATAGCTCGGCTGGAATACTGTCATCTCCGCTAGCTTTGTTGTTAGTAATGCTTCCTAAGGCCCACTTGACTTCACTCTCTAGGATGTCCGGCTCAAGTTCAGTGACCGCACTATCATGGCTATCAGGGACATTCAGATCTTTCCTGTATAGTTCTTCTGTGTATTCTTGCCACCTCTTCTTAATCTCATCTGCTTCTGTTAGGTCCCTGCCTTCTTTGTCCTTTATCATGCCCGTCTTTGCACAAAACGTTCCCTTGAGATCTCCAATTTTCTTGAAGAGATCTCTAGTCTTTCCCATTCTGTTGTTTTCCTCGATTTCTTTGCATTGTTCATTGAAGAAGGCCTTCTTGTCTCTCCTTGCTATTCTCTGGAACTCTGCATTCAGTTGGGTATATCTTCCCCTTTCTCCCTTGCTTTTCGCTTCCCTTCTTTCGTGAGCTACTTGTAAAGCCTCATCAGACAGCCACTTGGCTTTCTTGCATTTCTTTTTCTTTGGGACGGATTTCGTTGCTGCCTCCTGAACAATGTTACGGACCTCCGTCCATAGTTCCTCAGGCACTCTGTCTATCAGGTCTAATCCCTGAAATCTATTCCTCACCTCCACTGTATATTCATCAGGGATATGATTTAGGTCATACCTGAACGGTTTAGTGGTTTTCCCGACGTTCTTCAATTTAAGCCGAAATTTTGCAACAAGAAGCTCATGATCTGAGCCACAGTCAGCTCCAGGTCTTGTTTTTACTGACTGTATGGAGCTTCTCCATCTTTGGCTGCAAAGGACATAATCAATCTGATTTCGATATTGACCATCTGGTGACGTCCATGTGTAGAGTCGCCTCTTGTGCTGTTGGAAAAGAGTGTTTGCTATGATCAGCATGTTCTCTTGGCAAAACTCTATTAGCTTTTGTCCTGCTTCATTTTGTACACCAAGGCCATGCCTGCCTGTTATCCCGGTGATTTCTTGACTTCCTACTTTAGCATTCCAATCCCCTATGATGAAGACGACATCTTTTTTTGGTGTTAGTTCTAGAAGGTGTTGTAGGTCTTCATAGAACCGATCAACCTCAGCTTCTTCGGCCTCAGTGGTTGGGGCATAGACTTGAATTACTGTGATGTTGAATGGTTTGCCTTGGATTCGTACTGAGATCATTCTATCATTTTTAAGATTGTACCCCAGTACTGCTTTTCCCACCCTTTTGTTGACTATGAGTGCTACTCCATTTCTTCTAAGGGATTCTTGCCCACAATAGTAGATATGATGGTCACCTGAATTAAATTCGCCCATGCCTGTCCATTTTAGTTCGCTGATTCCCAAGATGTCGATGTTCAATCTTGCCATCTCATGTTTGACCACCTCCAGCTTACCTTGATTCATTGATCTGACATTCCAGGTTCCTAGACAATATTGTTCTTTACAGCATCGGATTTTCTTTTCACCGCCAGACACATCCACAGCTGAGTGTCCTTTCGGCTTTGGCCCAGCCGCTTCACTCTTTCTGGCGCTACTTGGAAATACCCTCTGCTCTTCCCCAGTAGCATATTGGACACCTTCCGACCTGAGGGGCTCATCTTCCGGCGTCATATCTTTTAGCCTTGTGATACGTTCCATGGGGTTTTCTTGGCAAGAATACTGGAGTGGGTTGCCATTTCCTCTGCCATGACCTGTCCGTCTTGGGTGGCCCTGCACGGCATAGCTTATGGCTTCACTGAGTTACTCAAGCCCCTTCGCCACAACAAGGCAGTGATCCATGAAGGGGATGTCCCCCTTACTCACTTTTTTTTCTAAGCTAAACAATCTGAGATGATGCAACCTTTCCTGAAGGGGGAGTTGTTCCAGCCCCTTGATAATTTTAATTGCCCTTTTCAGCACTTTTTGCAACTCTACAATATCCTTTTTTTAGGTTTGCTGACCAGAAGTGTACACAGTATTCCAAGTGTGGTTGCACCATAGATTTGTATAACGGCAGTTTTATTTTCGATCCCTTTCGTACTTATGCCTAAAATAGCATTTGCCTTTTTCACAGCAGCTGCACTCTGAGGTCCCACAGATTCCCCCAAACATCTTCCAATGTTCCTGCTCCTGAGAGAGGAACTAGCAAAGAGCACCAAACACAGGATCAGTCCTGTGCTATATTACTTCAACATCCCTCCCCCAAAGCACAGGGATTAGAGAGCTCTAGTAAAACCATTCACTGTGATTAGAAGCCATCACTGCCAGTCACCAAACTACACCCCCTCCTCTCTCTCACCCCTCCCCCCACCCTGGTGTTTTCCTTGTATGGAGAGCTTGGAGAGAAATGTATCAGTCGTTTGAGACACAACGTCTGTGTCTCTGTGTCCCTCCGAATCCTGAATCTTCAGAAGTGTCTGGATGCAGATTCTGTCTGCTTCAGAGGAACCCATCTCCCAAATCTGTCCGAGTCAACCTGATTCACTTCAGGATTCGGATTAATCCAAAGCACACCCCTACTACCCAGTCTTACAAGGAAAGCCCATCTTTAATGTTTCTTTTGCGTTCCATACTATAACATCCCAGAATGAAAATAGCCTCAAGAATAAAATGTGTCTCCTTAAACTTGTAGCCTCACTAATCAAAGCCTGCCCTCCTTAAATCAAACCAGTACTGATTTATTAATCAGCTAAAGCCTTATTTGATTAATCTACCTGTGAGAGAGATGCAGCTCCAGTCCCAGTGCATTTTGAACTATTTCAGCTCTTCATTAAGGGCTTCTCCACATGGGGCTTTTATCCAGCGACTGAGATTGGTTACTCACGGAGGTTTGTGGGTCCTTTACATGACATCATCAACCTCCAGCACCTCTCTAGTGCTTTCTGACCATTAATACATCTTAATTTGAAACCGAGATAATGCGGTAATAAAAAGATCCAGTTTCAATTTGTGCATGTAAAGAGGAAGTGGTGCTATATCAACAGCACCATCTAGTGGCTGCATAATGAAACATATAGAACTTGCAAATAAAGCCAATCGCCTGGGGGGGGGGACAGGAAGTGTGTGTGAGGGAGTCATCTTAATCCTGCAAAGAATCTGGAAGCAGAAGCCACATTAAAGTTGCAGGATTTTTAAAAAACCTGATGCGGAGAAGCCCTAAGACAGCACTGATGCTTAGGTTCCCCAACCTTCTTTTACATTGCTGGTGCAACTGTGACATTTCCCCACAAGAGGGAGCTGCTGTCCTGCGCTCTGCAGTGCCACCAGTGTGACTGGCCAGAAGGAGGTATTGCAGTTTGCTAAGCACTTCCCCCACCCCACCCCCACACAGAGTAGAGTAGGAGCTGTTTCCCCCCGCTGAATGCAAATGATGCAGCCAATCAGGCACAGCTAATCGTGTGGTCCTTTCCAGCGATGGAGACTCAGTTATCATATGGAACCCATTGCCACAAGGTTGGGTGAGCTTCGAAAAAGGACTAGATTTGTTTGGAGGTGGCCAGAGTCCGTCCCACAGGAGCCTGGGAATGGGCAATGTGGGAGAGGGGTTGTCAGGCAGGAATTTGGCCTAGGCACAGCCATCTAGCACAGGCCAAAGGGAGAAACACCAGCCACACCAGCCTTCTGACACCAATAGGTCAGAGCGGGTCAGGTGATGCTCCCAGGCCCTTTCAAAAGTTTCTGGATCAGTCTTGCTCACTGCTGTTCTGATCAACCAGGAGATCACCTCCTGCTAAGGTACAATTCAGTCTTCTTCATCCATCATCTTTCTCTGCCCCTGCAACACTTTGCCCTCAGCAGCCACAGCTCAGTAGCAGAGCAACTGCTTTGCATGCAGAAGGTACCAGGTTCCATCCCCAGCAACTCCAGTTAAAAGAATCAGCTAGCTTCCTATGCCCAGCAGCTGGGTTAGACAACACTGGGTGCATTTATCAATGGATATTAGGCATGATAGCTGAAAACAGGACCTCCAAGTTCAGAGGCACTGTACTTCCAATTACCAGATGATGGGGACAAGCAATTCCTTTCTTGTATCAGCCAGCTGGAGACAGCATTCTGGAATAGCTGAGCCTTTGGTCTAATCCAGCGAGGCAATTCTCGTGTTCCCCTTCTGCCCTGGGACCAAGCGAGGACAGACAGCTCAGCGCCTTGGGGATGTTATCACAGAATTAGTTCCAGTAGCAGCTACTTGATAAATGGATTTCCATGCTTCGGAATTGGCTGAGTAAACAGACTCAGTCCATAACTGCTCGGGAATACATTCAAGAGGGTGCCCTCAGTGACCCCAATTAAAATGAACGAGAGCCCGTGGGTTTCCATGAGGAGCTCACCGCAAAATCCAGTTTGCACTATATTTATGGCTCATCGTAGCAGGAAAAGAATCCTGCCATGCCCCAAACACTGAAAAACGGCGTGGCGATACAGGAAGTGGCTGACAAACGCAATACGTTGCTACAATAAATCACTGTTCTAGGATCCGGCCCTTCGGATTTCCAAGAGACCAGCAGCCAAAGGATTGGTGTGTTGTTTGGAATCAGTCACATGACTGTGCCTTTCAGTGAGACCCTAGCTCAGGACCATCAAGATCTCTGGAAGATATGAAAGAGATAGGGCCAGCCCAAGACATTTTGCAGCTTGGAGGCAAAGAGGAAGATGGAGCCCCTCTTCCATCCCATGTACAAAAGCTGATTGGAGGGGCAGTTGGATTTTTCTTCAGCACTGCTGATGGGACCGTATCCTCCACCACACCTGATGGCAGGAAGCTAGTTTACAGGGCGCAGGGCAGCCTGTGTGGTGCACAGCTCTGTCCTCCGAGATCTGGCTCCTGCCAGCCAGCACCTGCTGCCCAAGGAGACCGCCTCACTCCACCTAATGGTAGTGCAAACACTGGAAAGAGATCCTGTTGGCTAGAGGTGGTGCGGATTGAACCTGGGACATTGTGAATGAAGAGCACACCGCACATCCGTCATCCACCCCACCCCATCCTGTGACTTTGATTCCAACTGAGCAGGAAACAAAAGAAGTTTTAACTGCTTTTCATTCATCATAACTCCCTAGCCCCGTATCTATTCTTCTGAAATGTTGCAGGGGTTTTGCCTAGGGACACCTTGGAGGGGGAGTGAATAATCTATCCCCCCCCCCAAAATTTGAATACTCCCCTTCCACACACAAAAATCTGCACCTATCCTTCTGAAATTTTGCAAGTTTCTTAACTAGGTCCACCTCTATCCTGTATGTCATTTTCTTTTTCAGAGAAATTTCCCACAAAAAATGTAGGGTAATAAGCCTGTCCTTTTTTGGAAACCCTTAGACTGTAAAGGCTGCTCTTGCACAAAGCTCCATCTGAAAAGTGGCAGGTTTGATCCTCTCAGAAGGGGCAACTATCCCTACGTATTTCATCCAGTTTTGCCAAAAAATAAAAAAAGTTATTGGCAGTTTTCTTTTTAAAAATAAACATAATTTAAAGGTGCATAGCACAAAACTACCTATACCCATTTGTCTAAGATTTTGCAAGTGTAATACCCATATACGGAACTACTTTGACTGCAAATACCATCCAATTCTGAGAAAAAGAAAAAACATTATAGCTATTTGTTGATTTCCAATGATAGTCAATGGGAGACATAAAGATTTGGATTTCCGAATCGAGATTCAGATTCAGGCCCAGGTTGGGCGGCCCCCAATTGGTCCAAGGCAAATTGGGCTGTTTGCTGAATTGCCAAATCAGCATCCAAACCAGGTCATATGGTTGTTTGTGACTTCTGTTAAGACATTGGTACTCATGTAAACCCAAACGGGGCTAAAACAAGAGCCAACAGTCAACATCTCACAGGCAAAATATTTCAGTGGATATCCATAGCAAAAGACCTGACACAGGAGTCATCTGTTGATGGCTCCCATTATCTCACACAACTAGAGATGCCAGGGACTGAACTTGGAACCTGACTGAACCTGGAACCTGAGACCTTATTTGACCAGGCAGAAAAGGATATAAAGCTGATAGAGGAGCTCAACCTATTGGAACCACGGACACCCTTCTCTGGGACAGAAACGGGGAGTGTGAGCCATTCAGTGACCCTTGATTCCACATTTCAGTTCATTTATTTCATTTCTATACTGCCCAGTCATGGCCAGTGTCAAGGGTAGGCATGCTTGAGCACCTGCTGGGGGCCCACACCCCCGCACGGGCCCATTGACAAGATCCGCCTGGACTTGCTCCTCCTCTTCTCCGTTGCAACCTGCTTGTTCACCTGCCTCTCGCTCTGGCCCAGACAACAGTGGTGGAGAGGAGCAGATGCCACGGCCTTCTTGCTCTCTGGCTGTCTGCCTTTCAAGCAAGCAAAGGGCAGCAATGACGAAGAAGAAGTGTAAAGTGATGCACATTGGGGCAAAAAAATCCCAACTTCAAGTATAGCCTGATGGGATCTGAGCTAGCAGTGACTGACCAAGAAAGAGATCTTGGGGTTGTGGTGGACAGCTCAGTGAAGATGTCAACTCAGTATGCAGCCGCTGTAAAAACAGCAAACTCCATGTTCGGCATAATTACAAAAGGGACTGAGAATAAAACTGCCAACATCATACTGCCCCTATACAAATCTATGGTGCGACCACAGTTGGAATACTGTGTCCAGTTCTGGTCACCGCACCTAAGAAAAGATATTGTAGAGCTGGAAAAAGTGCAGAAAAGGGCAACTAAAATGATCAAGGGGCTGGAGCATCTCCCCTCTGAGAGAAGGTTCCAACAGCTGGGCTTGTTTAGCATGGGAAAAAGGAGGGTAAGCGGAGACATGATAGAGGTCTACAAAATTATGCATGGTGTGGAGAATGTGGATAGAGAGACATTTTTCCCCCTCTCTCAAAATACTAGAACCCAATGGGGTCATCCTATGAAGCTGATTGGTGGGAGATTCAGGACAGATAAAAGGAAGGACTTGGTCACACAGCGCATAGTCAAACTGTGGAATTCCCTACCACAGGATGTCGTGATGGCCACCCGTTTGGATGGCTTTAAAAGGGGGTTGGACAAATTCCTGGAGGAAAAGGCTGTGAAAGGCTACTAGTCCTGATGGCTCTGTGCTTCCTCCAGCACCACAGGCAGTGAGCCTAAGTACACCAGTTGCTGGGGAACATGGGTGGGAGGGTGCTCTTGCACTCGTGTCCTGCTTGTGGGTTCCCAGTCGACAGCTGGTCGGCCACTGTGTGAACAGAATGCTGGACTAGATGGACCCTTGGTCTGATCCAGCAGGGCTCATCTTATGGTCTTATGTTCTTCTTTTCTTAAGATGAGGAGCAATAGCAGCTGGTGAGAAGGTGGACTTACTGTGGGACAGGGCCCATTGAGGGTGTCTTGCCCAAGGCCCCTCCAGAACCTGGAGTTGGCACTGCACCCAATAGCGAAAGCTCTCTGGGCAGTTCACACAACCCCCTAGACTGGCTCTGTGGATTAAGTCTTGGGTCACAGCTTTGCAGCAGTTCATTCCTGCCGTGTAGGTTCATTGCTGCTTTTTCCTGAGGGAATCATCTTGCGGGCTTCCAGAGGGTTCTACTGTACTTCCCATTCTTTTTAATACCTACAAGAATCCATTGAGAGGGGGAGGTTATCTGAGGACTGGGGGTGATGCTGATGAAATCCAGCCCTGCTTCTCCTTAAGAGAAGGAAGCCGCCTTATACTGAGTCAACACTGACTGGCAGCAGTGGCTATCCAGGACTTCAGGCAGGAGTTTTTCCCAGCCCTACCAAGAGGAGCCAAACATTGAACCTGGGACTTTCTGCATGCAAAGCATGTGCTCTGCCGCTGAGCTATGACCTTTTTCATCAGAAGCAGGCAAGTCAGTGTAGCTCCTGAATGACTGCCTGTCAGTAATGGACTGGAGAGTGAATAAACTGAAGCCCAGTCCAGACAAGACAGAGATGCTTAAAGTGTTTGGTGTGTTGAATGGGGAAGTAGTAAATGTATCTGTCCTGGACAGCAAAAACAGGTTTGCAGTCTCAGAGTGCTCCATGATGCTCAGCTTTGGCTGTGGTTAAAGATGCTTTTATCCACTTTCAGCTATGTATCCAGCTGTGCCCCTCCCTGGAAAATCAGGGCCTCACTACTGTTTTCAGTGCCCTGCTGAATTCTTGAGTTGACTGCTGTAATGTAATGTATAGGGGGCGGCCCTTGAAGTCAGTGCTGAAACTTCAGCTGGTCTAGAATTGGGCAGTGTGGTTGTTGTGTGGAGTAGACCAGATACTGCACCAGTTTTTAAAGGATTCCACTAGTTCCCATTTTCAGGCTAAATTCAGGGTGCCAGGTTTTTAAATTTTAAAAGCTGTATATGGGCTGGACTCAGGATCACGGAGGGACCCTATTCTCCCATATGCGCCCCCTCTGAATTCAGAACTGGTGGCAGGGTTTCATTTGAAGCCACCGTCATCTGAGATGAGACTCATTCATACTGAAACCTTTTTAGAGATGCCCCCTAAGTTACAGAAATCTCTCCCAAAGGAAATGGGCCAGACCCCAACCATTGGGCCCATTGAAAAAATGCATTCTTATTTTGACATCCTGTGGTGCTGCAGGCTGCAGAAAATTGGATTTTAAGCTCCGCGTCCCTTTTTAATGGTTTTTAAAAAATATATTCTTAATTAATATTTATTGAGTTTTAACTTCTTTTAAAAAAAATTTACTTTCAGCCATCTTGAGAACATTCTTTGAAATGCAAAGGGGCACAAATGTGCAGATAAATAAATAAATAAAAACCACTCTACATGGCTTAAATACTCAGCAACTTCCCTGACACTTCATAAATTTCTAAGAGACTTGAGGCAGCAAGCCAATCGCTCGCAAAGATGTTTGGAACAGTGACTGAAGGCAAGGAGTTAGAATTTTTTTTGGTTCCCAGTGCCTATTCCAGCCACCCCTCTTTGCTTCCACTGCTATATTTAGGAGAGAGAGAGAGAGAGGGGGGGGGGGGCAATGCTTTCTGCTCTGAACAGCTTGAAAAGGCTCCATTCTATAGGTGATTTTTTCCTTCCTTGAACATCTGCCCATTTCAGAGCCCACTCATAGGTAAGTCCATCTCTCTACCTCTTCTCCTTTCTTAGGCATAAATTTGCATGGCCTGGGGGCAGATAAAGCATCCCACATCCAAACTCTGGGACAGAGGCCACGAGCACCTAACTTCCTGCTTCAGTTTCCTATCTTTGGCATCCCTGCACAAAAAGGACAAGCAAATGTTACCAAATAACATTTGATTATTAGTTACGGGGGGGGGGGGTGGAAGGTGAGCAACTGGCATGGGAACCAGAGTTTAAAAGTGAAAGTAATTGTCTCAAGAATTTGGCCCAGCACCAGCTCTAATGTGTGGATAGAGACTATAAGGAACTGCCTTATTACAAGTCAAACCAACAGTCAACCTAGTCTGCTCTGACTTGCTGCAGTTCTCTCCAACAGAATGGCTCCAACTGGAGTGTGGCAGAGCTCAATGGAAGATCAGCTGTTTTGCATGGCGAAGGTGCCCGGTTCAGTTCCTGGCATCTCCAGTAAAAAGGCTCTGGTAGAAGCTGATGGGAAAAGCCAGAAATATTTGTGTGAATCTCAGCCTTAATAATAGTTTAAAAATAAAACCAAAAGGCAAGTCTCATTCATTGCTGTCAGCCTGGAAGCTGCCATCTGACTTGGCAGAGAGGAATGTAGAGCCTGCTGAGGAAGATGTTTTGATGTGATTTGTAATTTCTGAATGGATTTTACCTTGGAACTGAAATGGCATGATTTGATTGTATTTACATGTAATTCAAAGGGGTTAGGGCTTAATGACTTAGACAATAAACATAATTGATTTATTGTTGATTGAAAACAGGCAAGGTGCTAGCCCTCATGGGTCGCAGAGATGCACTTTCAGTGGGCAGGTTTGCACGATCATGGAGGGAAAATAAGCCACGGTGGCGTACCCTCCACATGTACCCTCACTGGATGTGGCTTGTCGTGACATCCAAGCCTGGCAAAGGTGAGCGGATGGGCTGGTTTACAAACCACCCTGAAACCCTAGAATAGGCCTTGGGTTTCAGGGTGGTTTGTATACCACCCAGCCAGCCACCCTCGCCAAATTCAGATGTCATGGCAACCTATGCCCAGTGAGGGTAATTATGCTAATTAGGTGGCTCGCGACTGGCACACACAGGGAGGAAAAATAAGCCACCATGGCTTATTTTCCCTCCGTAATTGTGTAAACACAGTCAGTTTGTGTGTGATGCCTGGTGAAGCCAAACGGTTTTCAATGGTCAGGGAGGTGGAGCTTTTAGTGTCCCTTGCCCCTCCCCCATGGCTTACCAAAGTAGCATCAATTATGCCAAAGAAGCCAGACTGTAAACAATCCTGTTTAATCCTCATAACCAACGCAACTCACAGAATTCAGTCTTGTGAATGCAGAATTCGGATGGGATGCAGTAAGACGTGATGCACTGTCTCCCTAAATGCTGGCTTGCTGAGCTGAATGGTCTTAGGCCCTGTCCCCAAAATAGATTCAGCACCTTTAGAGGTCTGGCTGGTTCTGACTGAAACCAGAAGGGACACAAAGCCCCGCCAAAACTTGAGCCACCAGCCTCCACTGGGCCAAAGGTGATAAAAAGGTAAAGGTGTCCCCAACCAGTCATGTCCGACTCTAGGGTGCGGTGCTCATCCCCGTTTCTAAGCCGAAGAGCCAGCGCTGTCCGAAGACACTTCCGTGGTCATGTGGCCGGCATGACTGAACACCGAGGTGCACGGAACGCTGCTACCTTTCCCGCCGAGGCGGTACCTATTTATCTACTTGCAATTTCTTGCTTTCGAACTGCTAGGTTGGCAGGAGCTGGGACTGAAGATGAGAGCTCACTCCGTCATGCAGCACTCGGGTCTCGAACTGCTGTCCTGCCGACCTTCCGGTCTGCAGTTCAGCATCTTAACCACTAAGCCACCGCGGCCCCCAAAGGTGATACAGATGTCTTATCCAGAGCTCTCTCTGAGCAGCCAGTCAGAAACTAGAGGCAGGACTCTGCATCATGCCCGGGTTCTCCATCCACAACCCAATCAGGAGCCCCAGTCTGGACTTTCACTCTTGTCCCCTCCACCCTAACAGCCTTTCTTATGTCATGTAAAGCACTTGCAAGGGGCTTCGGTTTGAGTGGAGAGCCAATAAGGGAAGGGAAGGATTGCTTAACCCTCTCCTTCCCAGCATCGCCTTGCTCAAGATTTCCCTCCCTCCTGCTGCTTTTCTCCCTGGGGGATAAAAGATGCGAGTCCACTGTACCCTTTATCCTTGAGCAAAAGCATCTCTGGGACCGGATGGCTGGAGAAGGAGCTTGTTTTTCGCCCGGTCTGTGGAGGGGATGTGTGTGTGTCCCCTCTCCCCTTCTGCATCACCCAGGACTTTAGCAATGTCTGGGGGAGAGAGAGCATCCTTCCCTCTAGCAGCTTTTCTACTTGAATTTGCCTGATCCCCTTTTAAAGCTGTCTATGTCTGGTGGCCATCACCACGTGCTGCATGCAGAAGCCAATTCCATCATTTAGCTATGTGCTGTGTGAAGAAGCCTTTGTTTTGTCTGTCCTGAATCTCCCACCATTTAGTTTCATGGGATGACAACAGGTTCTGCTATTGTGAGAGAGCGAGAAAAATCTTCCCTAGCCACTTTCTCCGTAGCATGCATAATTTTATACACCTCCACCATGTCCGCACGCCCCTGACTGGCCCTTTTTCTAAGCTAAAAAGTCCCAAATGTTGTAATTGGGACTGTCAATCTTTCCTGATGTTATGTCACCCGTATTAGGCAGTTAACTGTTTTATATAAATTTTACAGCTGTTTGGGGATTAGCATGAGGATGTTTACATCAAATGTGTTCAACACCATCTCCTTGGAAGAAGCACCTTTCATTTCATGTAAGATGACCAGATGTTGAAGGAAGGGTTCTCTAGAACTGGATGCAGAGGTAACTCTAAAGCCCCCTTCCCCAACCTTCCATATGTTTTGGACTACAACTCCCAGTATTCCTAACAATTGGCCATGCTGGCTGGGGCAGATGGAAGTTGAAGTCCAAAACATTTGGAGGGCACCAGGTTGAGGAAGGGTATTTTAAAGGCTCATCCAAACAGCCACAAACCACACTCTCAGTTTAATGATGTGTTACAGAACTGGAAAATGTTTAAGGGAATGAGGAAGGTGAGTTGTTTTCCATCCCTGTGCCCCCAAGGGGAAGCCAGGAGGACAGGTCTGTCAATGGCCCTGAATGGGGAGATGGAACCTCCAGCCTCAGAGGCATTCTGTCACTGAGTATCAGTAGCTGCAGGATGGAGGGCACAGCAGGGAAAGGCTGTTGCCTTCATGTCCTGCTTGCAGCCTTCCCAGAAGCATCTGGTTGGCCAGTGTGGGAAATGGAATGCTGGATCAGGTAGACTCGTGGTCTGATTTGGCAGGGCTCTTCTTATAGTCCCTATAGCTGGGGTGGGGGCCGGGGTTCCCTCCACAGACACCTGCCCCATCCCCAAGCCCCGCCCCTGGTCTGGAGACTACTGGGTCTTGGGGAGGAGATGGGGAGAGGAACCCCTTGTTATCTCCGATCTGTGACTGGAGATAACAAAGGGATCTCCCTGGGAGGGCTGCGGTGGCTGAGCATTTGGCAATTCCTGCAAATGCCGGCTGAGTGCACTTTGCTCATCCTTTGCTTTCCCCTCACAGGAAAGTTGAAGGATGAATGTAGCCAGACTGAGCACTCAACTGGTGCTTTCAGAAGGGCCTCCAAGTACCAGCTGAATGCCTTCCCTTCACACACCACTTGCAACCCCAATCCAGGACAATGACTAGCACACAAAGGAGGTGCATCACTGGCTTGGCTTCGCCTGCCCATGATCTCATCCCATGAGAGATAAGGATGGATGAGAATTCCATCTGGGGGTGAAAACTCAATGGATTTTTTTGGTTCAGCCCCGGCAGATTCTGTTTCCTTTTCCCCTGCTGGCATCAACTCGATCTGTAGTGAGTGGAGCCAATACACGGATTCCAGGTTTGTCATTAATGGTGGCAATTTGCACAAATTGGATTTGGGGGATCTTTAAATTTGCACAAATGGGGTCATAATTTTTTAAAAAATATATTTTTATTGGCAAACTTGCGCAAGCGCCCACAATCACAAGTCCACCTGTCCGCTTTGTAATTGTAGCCCTACAGAGGCATATTCCCCTCTTGTCAATATCCTTGTCAGTTTCGTCCTCTCCACACACTACTTGCTTTAGCCCAGCAGGTCCATATTCCCTACATGTCAAAGAACTTGTCAGTTTCACCCTCCACTTCTGCACTTACCATGGTTGCTTGAGGCAGAAATATTTTTAAGAGCATCAAGAAAGCAGGATGTGGTCTGAGAGTTGCTGCTCAGGATCCTGTGTAACATTGCAAGGAGTCCCAAGGCACTAAGGATACTGGAGAAATCCACAATGGATTCAAATGAGTTTGGATTTCTATGAATCTGAGCTGTGGATTCCACAATTTTCTTCCGTCATATGGATTCCACAAATGTGAAAAAAGGTTTTTCACTTTGGGGTGGGGGGGATTTGTGCTAATGTGCATTAGCGCTAGTGAGAATTAGTGCAAGTAGAACGAAATTATGATTTAAAAAATCCAATTCCATCAATGAGTGGATGGCGGCATAATGAAAAACACCAGACAATCTGTCACATACAGATGGATCAGATGTAACAAAATCTGTACATCCCTACAAGACACACATCTGGGATCACATTATGCACCTAGTGGGTGGGAATAGTCCAGTGACTGGTGAGGGCTTTGGCCTCTGAGCCAACACTCAGCTGCCTCTGGCCAAAGTAGAGAACTGCAGGAAGAGCAGCGTGGTCATGTCCATTTTGTCTCTCTGCCAGCAAATGGCACACTCACCCTTCCACCTCTCTCATACAGGGATGCTGGAGAAACCCGAGACAGACTAAAATGACTTTGGCTTTCTAACAATCCAACCTGCGGAATCTGCTTCAGACTGGCCTCCTCAGGCTGCATGGAGTCCATGGATTTGGGATCTTCAAATAATTTTTTAAAAACTTTCCTGAAATTTACACATCGTTATTCATAGGAAAATACGCAAGTTTCTGCTGAAACGTATGCCATTCTGGAAAATATATGCAGGGAAAAGTTGAATGGAATGGGGGACAAAATGCTAAATGTTACGTACTAACATAAATTACATAAATTGATGTGAACCCTCTTACGACATTATCTGCGTATTTCTCTGCATACCAGGGCGGGGGGGGGGGATCCTGAATCCATCTGTGAACAGATGATGGAACGAATGACACCATACAATCCACGAAACACACATGGGACGGATTTCACAAAATCCAGACATCCCTACTCTGATACACACAGAGACACCTTTCCCACACACACACACATACACACCCTTCATATACACATGCACACACATTCCACTAGCAGCAGGAAAACAGCCATCTTGGCTGCATCAATATCGGGGTGGGGGTGGAGGTTAAAGTCTCATTCCCGCACAGCAATCTTGTGCCCTGATGCCCAGCTGTTCCTGGGGTTCTGCAGGTCCCACAGAGAGCACCATGGCCCATGGGCCGTGGGTTGCTCACCTGTGGTGTAAATATTATCAATCAATCAATACTTCCTTGGGAGTAAGAGGCAGGACTCTCTTTTGAATAAACACTGCTGAGACTGACCTCTTGATCTCAAAGAGATTTAATTGCAACATTTTTCCCATAAAGATTATGAAGGGTTTACAGGTATGGAACAAGTTCAATATAACCCTCCAACCTCACTAATAAAATGTTTTAACTGGATTTTAAGTGTGCGCTCATATAAATCTAGAGAGGGCTGAGGAACCGGTTCTACCCAGCCACGTCACAGTGTTTCTTTTAAAAGAGCTCGTTAAGTCATGTCACGAGGGGATTTTTTTGCTATTGTGACAGCAGTGGGGAGGAGAGGCAAAATACTCTGAGAATGCAAATCCCAAAATATTAAAAACAAAATGGAAGATCAGGATCAACTGGTAGGCGTCCTGGTGATTTGCAGCACATCATCAGCAAGGAATTCAACACGGAATTCAATGGTTTAACAAGGGCAAAAGACAAAAGGCCCTTTTCCGCCTCTTAAATTAAGCTGCAGAAATCAAGAAAACTTGGAGGAAAATAGGAGTAGATTTGTATGTGAAAGGATCTGTGCACAAGCCGCAGTTCTGGTGCTGAAAATAAATTCCAGGACTGAGCATGTGCTCAGTGGCACCTTGTTCCACAATTCTATGTCTGCCTTCCTGAGCAGGAAGGCACCTTGGAAAACAAGGTCTGCCTACCTCTGGTACAGCACATGTGGGCCAAACGTCCGACTCAGTCCACGGGTCTTAATATACAAAAGTCTTTGATCTCCAGTTAGTTCAGCCTTTTGTGTGGTTCTACTGGGACCTCCTGATGAATAAGTACAGGATGGTACCAGCGGTTCTGTTTTTATTTTATTTTCTCATATTCCCCACTTCAGATAAGAAGTAACTGTTTTTTCCGCAAAATCAAGTGTCATGATTTAACACAGTGTTACTGAATAAGATTCCAGGATGATTCTGCACACGGGCCATTAGGACACATGGTGGCTAAGCAGCCGTCACAGGCAACTGCAGGGCCAGTGATGAGGGTTCATACAGAACACTAACAAATGTATTAAAGATTTGGGGTGTCTGATGTGCCCGGTGGACTACCTATTCAGGAGCAGAGGACTGGTTCACCAATTGCATGAGCATGGCTTGCTGTGTCTTCACTTTCAGATTGCAGCTGTGGGATTACATTTATGAATTGCCCTTATGTAAAGAAAACTCCCTGCAGGCAGAAATCTAGCACAGCAGGGAGCGGACAGGGCTAGAGTTTTTCTCCCTGATGTGCTGCTTTTCTATCTGCATGGAGTTCTAATGTGTGTGGGGGGGAAGCATTCAAAAATGGCATCCCTCACACCTGCAGTGAGAAGTGGCACTGTCTTACTACCTACCACCTCATTTTTCTGTATGTGATATCCAGGCCTCCATGTGTGAACTGTATCGACTGGAAATATATTATGTGTCAGGTGACAGAAAGCTCCATCTATAACATGGTGGAGACTTTTTTCGCCAGTGGCTTTTTCACACAAGATGCTTCCAGACCAGGTTTTTATTGCCCTGCCTCATCACAGAATTTTACAAGGCTTCCAGACGTTGTCTTCAATTCATAGCCCTCCCATGTTTTTCCACCGCTTCTTCCATCTTTTTCTCTTATCAGAACAAATCCGTTAAAGAAGAAAAGACAGAATAGCTTCACGATGCCTTTTGGCCATTAGCTCCAGTGGCCCTCTCTCTGGAAGCACAGTGTAAGACCAAGGTGCCCTACCCCTCTCACTTTTGAAAAATAAAATTAACACATTTTCTTACTGGCAGCTGGGATCACTGTGAAATAGGTTTCCGTTGGTGCTGAGAACTGTGGGTTCAAAGGAGCTGTTTAGTGTTTGGGGGCTTAGACCCCACCTCTGCCTTGGACTCAGCCTTTGGGGCAGGCTACTTGTCCATGTGCCATGCCACCCATGGCTGCCATTTTGTGGTGGTGCCAATTGATGACAGCAGCTGGAGTGGAACCCACTGAAAACCTTCCCCTTGGCTCCAGTGTCCAGTGGTGGCAGATACAGGCATCTGGGGTGAGGATTCCAAACAGAGGGAAGACTAAAGAATGTGAGCTTCCTCCTCACTGACCGCTCAGGTTGATCAACCCCATTTTGAGTTTGGACCAGCCCCCCTTCAAGCTGGGACAAAGTCACAATTGGCTTGTACCTCACTTCACCCAGACAGTCCTACCTCCTTCCCCACTGGGGGGCAGGCATGGAAACCATTCCCTTTTGGAAAGGCGGGAAGGAGAGGGGAGCTAGGAACCCCTCTTTCCTCTCCTGCCACGTGTTACCACCCCCTTCCCCCGGGTGAGAATTTTTTCTTGGGGAACGGAAGGTAATTAGTGGGAGGCACCTTCGTGAAGGGATCGAATCTGGGTGCTCGCATGTTCATGTGAACACACACACAACAAGGTTTATCAAGTGCAACTTAAACAACTGAGCAGGTTGATTGGGAGTGTAGGGGCCAAAATTGCTCCCATCCCTCCCACCAAACTTGCCTGCCTTCCTGCAACAGAGGCTGTACAGAGGCTGCACCCTGCAGCCTGTCACGTGGCAGAATGCCTGTTCATCTCTCATGACGAACTGCCATTGATACATGACAGGCCTCCCCTCCACCCTGAACATATTTTACTCTTTTATTTTATTTCATTTTATAGCCCCGCTTTCCACCCAAAAATGGTATTCAAAGCAGCCAACGATAAAATCTCTATTAAAAAGAACATCTCCATTAAAACATAACATAAAAACAAATAAATTCAAAACACAATTCAAAATGCAACAATAAAAGAAATAAACAGCAACATCCAATTAAAAAAACCCTCAGCAACAGACCAGATCATATGCCAAAGGCCCGAATAAAAACGGGTTTGCCTGCCAGTGGAAGGACAACAGTGAGGGGGCCAACTTACCCTCCACAGAGGGCTAACTTACCCTCCAAGTATGAACTTCTCTAATCACACTTGCAGGACTGAAGGGGCAATCCTACGCATGTTTAGACAGAAAGAAAAAAAAGTCCTGCAGCTCCCAGCATTCCCAACATGCTGGCTGGGGAATGCTGGGAGTTGTAAGATTTTTTTTTCTATCTAAGCATGTATAGGATTGCGCCCTTAATGTTCTACCTACAGCAGTCTTCTGGGCAGATTTCAGAGAATGTCATTTCAATAGAGATTGTGACCATGTAATGCTGGAGTCCCTGAAACCTGACTTAGGGCGCAATCCCATGCATGTTTAGACAGAAGAAAGTCCAACAACTCCCAGCATTCCCCAGCCAGCAGCTGGCTGGGGAATGCTGGGAGTTGTAGGACTTTCTTCTGTCTAAACATGCATGGGATTGCACCCTTAATATGTGTAGTTTCATATTGTGAAGTTAATTCAGATTTGGGATATCGTATCATCCACCCTCTTTGGATTAGTTCTCCATTAGTTCACCGAGACACCCAGACAAGACAGCCTGATCGTGTGCTGCTTAGCAGACAAGGTCCCACATATTTCCAATCAGGCGGCTATGTTCTTCTTCATTGCCATGCATATAAGAGCTCAGCTGGTGGGTTGCTCTAGTCAAGCTGGATAAATCGTACAGGATCCTTCTTTTTCTTTTTGTTATTTGTGTTATGTATTTCCATCTGAACAGGTCATATGACCATAATAAAGATTATTATTATTATTATTATTATTATTAATAATAATAATAATTCCATTTCTATACCACCCAATAGCCGAATCTCTCTGGGCAGTTCACAACAATTCACAAAAAATACAAACAACAACATTATACAACATTACATAATACAACTTTACGATAAAACCTCGTCTAAAAAAGTGTAACATACAAAATTTAAAACAATTTAAACCGCTAAAAACAATTTCAATAATGGACCTGTTCAGACAGCGGACATAAGTTCCCCATCATATGCCATTGAATGCCTGGGAGTAGAGGGCAGTCTTAAGCTGGCACTGGAAAGATGACAATGTCGGAGCCAGGCAGGCCTCGGTGGGGAGCTCATTCCCAAGCCAGAGGGCCACCACTGAGAAGGCCCTCTTTGTTGTTGCCACCTTCTGAGCCTCCCTTGGAGGAGGCAGTTGGAGGAAGCCCCCAGATGTTGATCGTAGTGCCCGGGTACATTCAGGTCAGGAGAGGCATTCTGTAACATATTGGGGTCCAAGCCATGTAAGGCTTTATTGGTTAAAACCAGCACCTTGCATCGGTCTTGGAAACATACAGAAAGCCAATGTCAGCAGGCCAGTATTGATCTTATATGCTCAGTCCTTCTGGTCCCAGTTACTAATCTGGTTGCTGCATTTTGGACAACCTGCAGCTTCTGAACAGCCTTCAAGGGAAGCGCCACATAGAGTGCATTGCAGCAACCTAACTTGGAGAATACCAGAGCATAGATTAATGAAATGAGGTTATCCCTGTCCAGATAGGGGAATAGCTAGGCCACCAGCCAAAGCTGGTGCAATTCATCTTGGCCAATACTCTTTTAAAGCCATCTCGAGTCAATGATGTCAATCGCCACATCTTGAATTTCCTAAGTCAATATGCATCGGTTAAAGATGTTTCTTTTGGTTTGTCCTGAACCGTCTGACCCTCACTTTCGTTGGGTGACACCCACCCCAAGGTCTAGTGTTATGGGAGAGGGAGAAAAGTTTGTCTCTTGTCTACTTTCTCCATGCCATGAGTAACAGTATAAACCTCATAGCATATCACATTCACAGAAGGCTTTCCTTATTGTATGCTCCAACCCTCTGACCTGTTTGTTTACATTTATAGACAACCTTATTTGCTAAAAACGCATCAAGGCGATATACAATTATTCAAAACAATAAAAACTTAATACAGTTCTTT
Organism: Heloderma suspectum; assembly: GCF_057233095.1. Lineage (NCBI taxonomy): Eukaryota > Metazoa > Chordata > Lepidosauria > Squamata > Helodermatidae > Heloderma > Heloderma suspectum. The sequence goes on from NC_139461.1 coordinate 11,879,547, forward strand.
AAAAAACAAGAACATTTGGTAAGGGAGCAATCCTATGGCCGCTAGACAGCAGCTAGACGGCCATAGGATATGGTGTTTTCCAGGAACCGACCTCAGAACCCCGTGCTCCGAGGTCAGTTCCTGGAAAACCGACCTCCCCCCACTTCCGCACTGCCTTGGAGGCAGCGTGGAACAGCCTCATGCTCTGTGCTCACAAGAGGAGCATGGAGCGGCTGGAAAGGGGCATGGCTGGGGGTTTCCAGGGCGGGGAGGGGGAACTGCCTGTACGACACATCCTATGTGTCGTACAGCAGCCTCCTCCCCCACTCCATCCTCCCGTGGCTAGACAGCCGCAATCGGCTGTCTAGCCAAAAAAGCAGGACAGGAGAAGCACGGGGGGAACGATCCCCTCTGTGCTTCTCCTGCCCTGCTTTGGATAGGTGGTCACCTCCGAGTTCAGAGGCGGCCGCCTATCTAGATAGGATTGCTCCCTAAAAAATTAAAACTAGATAATTTAAAAGGCTACAGTAAAAGACGTGTCTTCACACCCGTCCAAAAAGCCAAGAGAGCAGGGCCCAACTGTAGTTCTTGAGGGAGCACATTCCATCGTTTGGGGGCAGCACAGGAGAAAGCCCTTTCACGGGTGCCTGAGAAATGGGACTCTGCAGGAAACGGCACCCTCAAAAGGACTTCTCCTGGATCTACATAAGCAGGCAGGTTCACAGCAAGTCAGGTGGCCCCTTAGACAGCCAGGTGTTCAGCCATTTAGGGCTTTACAGGTTAAACCCAGCATATGGAATTGAGCCCCAAAAGCAATTGGCAACCAGTGCAGGTCTTTCCAGACAGGTGCAATACAATATCGTGCATCAGTTAGCAGCCTAGCTGCCACGTTTTGCACTGATCATAGCTTCCAGATGCTCTTCAAGGGTAGCCCCACACAGAGCGCATTGCAATAGTCCAAGCCAGTGGAGGCTGGTGGCTCCCATTTTGGTGGGGCTGTAAATCCATTCTGGGTTTCAGTCAGGAATCTAAAAGAGCTATCCCCAAAATGGGATCAGCACCTTGGATAGCTCCTTTAGAGTTCTGGCTGGTTCTGACTGAAACCCAGAATGGATGCATAGCCACACCAAAATTGGAGCCACCAGTCTCCACTGGCCAGTCCAGTCAGTTTTTGTACGTGAAATGGGGGGACGACACTGTCTTGTCCTTTGTCTCAGGCAGCAAAATGTCTTGGGCTGACCCTGCTAACAGCTGGCTGTTTCAGAGAGTACAGCCAGCTAATTTACAGGCTACAGTACAGCCTAGAGTGGCCAGGTAGCCAGCCAGATGGGCAGCTAATAAATCTAATAAATATAAAGAAATAAATAATTTGCTACAGTCTAGTCCAGGATGGTTACTCCCATTCTCCCTTCTGCACCAGGCTCAGGGTCCTTTCTATTATTATTGTTAATATTATTATTATTATTATTATTTACATTTCTATACCACCCCACAGCCAAAGCTCTCTGGGTAGTTCACAAAGCTTAGAAACATTAAAAATACAATATGCAAAATATAAAAACATAAAAAACACCCAGACAGTATACAGAAAGGCAACATATATCTAAAAACAACTTTGAGCTATCAGCCAAACCATAAAACAAATCCAGGATCAATTAAACACAGCCTTTCCAACAGCTTCTCTTCCATTCTTCACAATAGCACCCCTTCCCAAGCCTCTCAGCCTAAGCAGGGCACTGAAGGCCCCATTTCAGCAGGCACAGCCCTCTTGCTCTCCACAAAAGTAAAATACCATATTTGGCCAATTTGAGCCGGAGCTGGGAAGGAACTTGCCAAGACACAAAGCAAACCGTTAAAAAAGGGAGAGAGTTTAACCCTTCATGTATAAATAAAATGATAAATCATCCAAAGGAAGTTTAAACACAGGGCTTTTAGCGAATTAAAGGGGGGATTATCCCCAGACAGGAGGAGCAGGGAAGGAACAATAAAAGTCAGACAGGCTGCCCCAGTTCAGAAACAGGACATAAAGAAAGCCGAAACTTCCATGCAGATTTGTTTATTTGAATCACACTCCTGTTTGCTGGGGCTCTTTCAGTCTCCATCTCAGGACCATATAGCTTTTATCTAGCTCTTTGCCCCCCTTTCTTTCTCCTCCCATTCTCCTAAATAAGGTAAGAGAGACCTTACCAGCAATAGTCATAGACTAGTACTGCTGAAATAGTGAAGTCCAATTGAAAATGGGTACATGTGTCCATATGACATCCAGATTAGTGGATGTAACCATCTCTGGGGACCAAGGGGGAATCTACATGGCGACGGTTTCTGAAACGTTTTGTGGCTATATCCGGATTTTCATGAAATCGCTTTGGTCCATCAGTGGCACACGAAGCAAGAAAAGCAGAGTATACACCACCTAAAAACCCGCTTTCACAGGTCACACAGCACTTGGGACCGCCATCCTTGAGGACTGGGTGGGCAGAGTCCAGCGAGTAGAACTGAATGTCATCAACTGCATAGGTGCTGCTCAGCCAATGAGAGAGGCTTGTTCCCCTCTCCTGTCCATGCTCCCCTGCTCAAGGAAGTTTATTGGAAGCACTTAATTAAGCCCCTCTGGTTTACCCCACACCTCTGCCCTCTCATCCGCCATTGGGATATTGTAAATGGTGCAGCTACAGATTGTGAATGGGTAAAACAGGCTACTGTAGTATTGTGGATGGGAAAACTGCACTACTGCAATATTGAGAATTGTTAAAACAGCATGGCTACAGATTGTGAATGGGTAAAGCAGGCTACTGAGATATTGTGAATGGGAAAACAGCACTACTGCGATATTGAGAATGGTTAAAACAGCACGGCTACAGATTGTGAATGGGTAAAGCAGGCTACTGAGATATTGTGAATGGGAAAATAGCACTACTGTGATATTGAGAATGGTTAAAACAGTGCTACTGCGAAGTAGTAAGGAAAGGAAGCCTGTGTCCAAAAGCACCCTACTGCGAATGGGGGAAAATAGGGAATGGGGGGGAGGGGTGGCCCCACCCCTTGACCATCATTGCCAGGTCACAGCCAGGTCACAGAAACACCCCTAGCCAGGCCCAAAATGTGGGGGGGACAGGGCGCACTGCTGCGGAACCGTGCGGGAGCCACATTTAAGGAAAAAAATGCACTAAAACAACTTTGTGAAAATGTGCCATTTCCAGAGGGAAGCTGTGGGGTTGCTGCAGATGAGTGTCATCTGTCATGAATGTCCCTGATGTGCTCTTGTTCTGCACTATATCGGCCATGTAGATTGGGCCCAGGAGAGAGATTATGGCCATATATAAAGCTGCCATATTCTGGCTCAGATCATTGCCTCATCTTGTCCGGCTTTATCTGACTCCTCCAGCAGATCTCCTCCAAGGACTCAGGCTTGCTCCTTGAGATCCTTTGAACTGGAGATGACAGGGATTGAAATGGTACCTTATGGATGCCAAGCATTGTTCATCTACTGAGCTAGCAGACTTGCCATAAAGGGGAAAGAAGAGAAGTAGGATCCGCAAGGATCCACATGCTATACGAGATCAATATCACTCAGGTTGCGATCCTACACATGTTTAGTCAGTAAAAGGTCCTACAATTCCCAGCATGCCCCAGCCAGCATAGCTATGCTGGTTGGGGCATGCTGGGAGTTGTAGGACTTATTTCTGTCTAAACATGCATAGGACTCCACCCCAAATTCATTTTGATGGAAAGTAAATGCTGGACTTCTTACAGAGAAGAGAAGTGGTATTATTGTTTCATCGGGCATGTGGCATTAACTAGAGGAGTCCAGCTGAAACTGCTGTGAGTTAAAAATTAAATAGTTTTAGGCTGCAGCCCTAAAGACACCTGCTAGAGAGGAAGTCCCATTGAACTCAGTGAGAGTTTCTCCTGAGTGGACATGAATTATGATCACACTGTTAGAGTAATGTGTGTGCTTCTTCTGCTATGCTTGTAACATTTTTGTAAACCACTTGAACTAAAAATAGGTTATAAATTGTAATCTAAACAAGCTAATCTAATTGTAATCTAAAAAAAGAAAGAAAGAAGCACAACTTTAAAATAAAAAATGCACAGAATATATTTACTGCACAGAGAGAGAGAGAGAGAGAGAGAGCGCTTCCAGGAACAGATCCTTCTTTCCCTTTAAGTTTCTTATCAAAAATCATTCCCTGTTCTCCCAAAAGGAAGATCCATGCATGGAAGCAGTGAGATCTCGCACATGGAATTCCAGGCTAGATTGGGAACAATAGCTGCACATCAAATATATGGTTCTCCACACAAAATGTACTGTGCAGAGTGACTCAGAGGTCTGGCATGATCAGGACTTGGTTTGAGCCAAATCCCCCTAGAAATCAGCCCTGTAACCTGTTTTCAGTGCTTTTGCCCTCTGAAGTAAAAAGAGCAGTATTTCTGAGCATGTGCAAAGTGTTATTTGCCTCACCGTTGAATAGTCAGGTATATCTAGAAATAAGGGCAGGAGCAAGCAGGCTTTGAGCCCTATCATCGCCATTTAAAAAAAAAAAAAAAGCCAAGGGCCCCAAAGCCTATTTCTGATATTACAGTTCTGTGCAATGTGAAGCACATTGAGCTCTGAACCTGGCTTGCTTGTGTCTCATAGGTGCCAGCACGACCGCTGACCATGGAGCCCTCCAACCACTCTACAGTGCTGCCCAATGACACTGACTTGTTTAACAAATTTGTCCACCTGGATAAAGAACTGTCAGATACATTCTACACACTGTGGATAGTACTGGTGGTGGTGAATGCCATCATTTTCCTGGTGGGTGTGGTGTTGAACTCTTTGGCCCTCTACGTCTTCTGCTTCCGCACCAAGACAAAAACCACCTCAGTGATCTACACCATCAACCTGATCGTCACCGATTTGCTGGTGGGCTTCTCCTTGCCTATCCGGATCATCATGCACTACAGTGCCAGGAACTGTAAGAGCTGTGCCCTCATCCACATCTTCACCTACTTTGTCAACATGTACTGCAGCATCCTGTTCCTTACATGTATCTGCATAGACAGGTACCTGGCTATTGTCCAGGTGGAAGCCTCTCGGAAATGGAGGAACCCCAACTATGCCAAGGGCATTTGTGCTTTCATCTGGGTCTTCGCCACGGTAGTCACCTTCTCCATCCTCACCATGGCCATGAAGTTCTCCTCCTGCTGCATTGCCCAGATCTTGCCCCTGATGGTCTGCGAGTACTTCTTCCCCCTCATCATCATCACGTTCTTCACCACCAGGATCATGTGCGCCCTCTCCAAGCCAACTCTCATGCACCAGAGCCGTGAGAGGAGGATGCGGGCTGTACAGCTCCTCATCACTGTCCTCATCATCTTCATGATTTGCTTCACACCCTTCCATGTGCGCCAGCTGGCCATTTCCATCAACCCAGGCATGTCCAACAACATCAGCTTGGTTCTTTACCATGTGACTGTCACCTTAAGCAGCCTCAACAGTTGCATGGACCCAATTGTCTACTGCTTTGTGACCAACAACTTTCAATCGACCATGAAAAACATCTTCAGGAAGTCTGAACCTGAGCAAAACAGCGGTGACATCATCAGTGTCAACAAGGGCTCTGGTTCAAATGCAATTATAGCCTTTACCAATGCTATAGGGACCCCATTGGGCCTGCCTTCACCTAACAGTACAGCAAGCTCCTAGAGGCAGGAAGACCCCAACAGAAGTTGTTGTAAATGTTGACAGGGTATGTGGTAATATTCTCTTTACTAAGAGTACTTTAGAACATCACATTGACCTTCAAAACTCCTTGGGTTCTCCAGTGACACCATCCTTTGTGTATGGCAGCTGGTTTTGTCATCTGGGAAATGATATCATGATGTTTCCACTCATGTGCAAATTCTGGGATTGTGTCCCAGGATGCATTCTACATCCTGCCCTGTACAGGCTTTGCCAACCTGGGAACAATGGAAAAAAGAACAGATGCAGCTACATATTTTGACAGGTCTATCCACTTCTCCATGATCAGTTGGAGGACTGGAAACACAGAAGGTGTTGTTTTGAGAGAGAGAAATTGTTCCGCTGCCTACGTTACAGATGGGTTACACGTAGGACAGAAGGAAATGTAACAAAGGCCTGCATTTTCAAAGGAGGATAATTACAGGAGAATAATAGTTGTGAGAAATTGGGGTGTTAATTTTAAAAGACAACATGCCCAAACTAAATGAATGCTGAAATCATAAGAGTAACAAAGAAGAGATCCAGAAGCATGATTAGCTATACTGTAGAAGAACTGTGGCAGGGGGAAAAAAAATGTATTTCTCAAGAATATGATGAGTTTTGGAACAAGTAACCCAAAACAAGAAACCCACAGTTCGACTTAGGGACAAACTGTGTGTTTCATGCAGTCAAAGGTAAGAAAGCCCCAAAGGCCCACTTCTGTGCTAAAAAGTGACACCAGGGGCATCTCTACACCCAGCCTAAAATCCTGCATTTAAAATCGGGCTTTCTGCTTCTGTTTTAAATGGAGGATCACGACTCCCTCTTTCACCCACTTCCTTTCCCCCCTCCCCTTTCCCCTCCTTCTCCCCGTATCTGAGTCTTCCATTATCTTTCATTGATCTCTCTCCTCTTCTTGCCGCTTTTCCTCCTTTCACGGAGGAAACTTGAGCAGAACACAACGGGGTAATTTGATAGCTCATTATCTGTGATCTATTTAAAAACGGAACAAAGGGCATTTAGTGCAGGAGATGCCTTGGATAATCACGGCGTCATGTAAAGAGCCTGCAAACTTCTGTGAAGGAGCAATCTCAATCACAGGATAAAAGCTCCATGGGAAGAAAGTCCAGGAAGGGTGCTTATCAGAGAAAAAGTCATGGGATGCTTAACCCTCATTCTGCCCTCTGCTTTTCAGCTGGAACTTCCCTCCTCATCTAATTTTTCCCTTACAGGATTAAGGGAATGCTGCAGCAGAAAAGCAACAAGCCAGGAAAGTATTAAGCATCCACACAGCTTCACCATTACTGTGTGTAATCTGTATTTTGGCTATGCACTCACAACACCAGAAGTCTGTTTATTACTCTGGATAACACGAACATTTTCTTTGTTTTTAATACAGGTCTTCCAGTAGTAGCAAAAGCCTAACATTTGTGATTTCTTTGTACTGTATCTAAGTGCAATGTCACTCTCCAAATTTCATTCACAGAGCAAAATGACTGCAACGTTCAAGTTGCAATAGGATAGGTCATGGTAGGGTTTCCGCACACTCAGTGGTGGTTTCACATAAAAACAGGCTCTTGTGACAGTGAGGAGAAGGTCCCAACAATTTTTCACTTTCCCGCTCAAAGCAGAAAATTGGGGACATGTCTGCCTGCCCACAAAGTGCCTATAGGAGCAAGACAGAAATACAGCCAAGACAGAAAAACTCACAGGAAAGTGGGAACAAGTAACACAGATATCATTTTGGTGGCCAAGTCATTCAAAAGTGTGGGACACAAAAGCTAGAAATATTTATAGTCAGGAAAATAAGTATTATCAACCATTTAACTCTGTTTTAGGTTCAAAATTATATTGTTCATCCCTATAGTACTCCTGCAAGGTAAATTGCTGCTATTCCCATTTTACAGATTGGGGAAACCGAGGCTGAGAGAATGTGACATATACAAGCAATACAGTGCAGAGAAAGCTAAGCATGAACTTGAACCCAGAGCTCAGGGACTAGCACCATCCATTAGTCCAAATATATCTGTGAACACGAAACCCTAAGGAAGGGTTTTGAAGCCAGGCTGTATATTAATAACACTCATGCAGCCTAACAAATGTTCTAGGGAAAGAAGGATTTTCTTAACATTTCTAGAGACTACCCCCAAAAAATTAAGCTGCCAAGCAATGCTGGAAAACTCAGGTCTTATGCAGAAGATGGCAGCCCAGAACCCTTCACGCAACCAGACATAGAGATCAGAACTCCCTCCCAAGGAATACATTCAACAGCAAAAGGCCGTTCTCCTCTTGAATAAGGAACAGATTTTTGCCATGTGAGATATAAGAGAATATTTACTGTACGTTTTCTCATGTCTGCCACGCTTTGGGAAACCAACCCCCAAAGAACTTTTTCCAGTGGGATCACACTGCCCTCTGTTGCCCTTGCCGTTCTTCCACAGCTACTCATTTCTCTATCTTTAAGATAATATCGAAAGCTCTGTCTGTAGCGTTTGGTCCTTGATGCCGATTTCTCACGCACAAGTTGCCATTTCAGGACAGATTCCTTGAGTGAGGAGCATACATGGAATAGAATCATAGAGCTGAAGGGGCCGCGTAGGTCATGCAGGACATCGGGAGCTAGAAAATCCCCAGCAGATGGCCAGCCTCTTCTTAAAGATCCCTAGCAAGGGAGAGTAAGGGAGCTGCTTCTCTAGGTAATTGGTTCCAGTGCTGAACTGTTCTTACGGCCAAGATGTTTCTCTTAACGTTCACCCTCCTGCAACTTAAGCCTGTTAGATCCAGTCCTGCCCCCGGGGCTGCAGTTTACATGTATAAACTCCCCCTAAGGCTGTGATCTCACACACACTTCCTTGGGATTAAATTCATTGGAATCAGTGAGGGTTATTTCCAACTAACTATGGGCAGAAAGGCGTTACATGACTCAAACCCAGATAGACGTGTAAGCTTTTTACAACTGTGTGTGGACTGTGTTCTTTTGAATACATATTTCCTAATGAATAGTTTCCTGAATCTCAAACAAGCAGCTGTGGTCTATCTTTGAAATACTAGTTGGCAAATTTAGGGCTGCACCAAATAGTTTACACTTTCTATCTTCGCACCAAATGTTGCATTGAGAGATGCCAGAATTTTCCCTAAAAAAACAATTTGTGTGACTATTCAACTTTTGGTGTCATTTGCCAGCTAATATTGCCCTTGCCAGCTAATATTATTTGTCATCATTGTTTCCCCTATTTACTAATACTGTGCTATTTTACCCTAATTATTTCTTCTTTCTCCTTCCTGAATCAGTCACGATTATCAGCCTTCCTCATTTCTGGATCAACTAGTGATCCCAGAGAATCAGAGATCATGTGGTGAATGGGATGACAACACAATGCTGCATATCACTGTCAATTATGTCAATTAAAAGTGAGGGTAATGCTTCCTTGATTAATCACAGGCATAATCCTAGTCAATCAGGGATCACACTGTGATAACACAGTGATGAAAGGGTGACCTCGCTACACTGTGTAGCCAATCAGATTTGTCTTCATGATGTCATCCCTGAGAGCAATTGAAGAAAATCCTTAGAGATAAGAGAGGCAATGAAAGATTATAAATGAACAGGCAAATGTTTCTGCAAGCAGTATTAAAACGTGTTTCAAAACTGAGTAGCTTCAGCTCAACCTGAGTAAACTATTTTTTTAAATCATGTCATGTTATCAATCTTGTGTCACCGGTCCTGTGTGATCTGCATGACAACCAATACTTTGATCCAACAGCCCGTGACACTAATGTATCAACCAATGAAAAGAGAGAAAATGGAGGTTCTGTTCTGCCAGGTACATTCTTAGGTCTGTCTAGGAGAAACAGACAAGGTCCACACATCACTCACAGTTAACCAACCATGGGTTGTTGGAAATGCAGTGGGAGTGAGCAGGCATGCTGCTTCCTATGTGCCTACCCACTTCCACTGCGATAAACAACCCAGGAATGCCCCGTCCCTGGGGTATTTGCGTGATGTCCAAACCCAGAACTCTGGGCTGTTGGGGGATGAAGTTCCAGGTTTGGACATCACACAAATAACCCAGGGACAGGGCATCCCTGGGTTGTTTATTGCAGCGGCAGAAGGCAGGTGCGCAGGAACCAGCACACACATCGGCTCCCACTGGTTCATTAACCTTGTGGTGTTGGCAACATGCAAGCTGGGTCTAAGAAACTGATGTTGCAAGCAATCAAACTGAGCATTTTATTTGGCAAATTCAAACCATAATTTCATTTGCCAAGAATGCCAAGCACTGTTCTGAATTTGGACATTTGGGATCAGACACATTTGACAAGTAGACACATTAACACATTGGGGGCCTGCAAGGAATTCTGAGAAGGATAAATGGACTCCTGAGCTTTGGGGCTAGCAAAATAGCCTCATGCAATAGAGGAATTGCCCTATAGCACTAACTGCTGGGGTGTGCGACTATCTGACTAGGAAGCTGCTCGCCTAGCCCTGAACCTGAGCTGTGTGGAGGCACCTCTGCCTGCCTGTGGTGTATAAGGCAGTTCAGGGAGCGGGGCTGAGGTCAGGGGATGTGCACCACACAGAATATATCCTCAGACCCTAATTTCACCCTTCCTTGCACAACACTTTAAGCTGTTAGGCATTCTGCCCACTAACTTTTCCTCTGGTCCTACTTAATCCACCTCCTCAGGACTCCTTTAGCTTCAAAGTGGTCAGAGCCCTTAAAAGTTCATCGCATCCTGGACTTGGGGAAGGGGGGATTAGAGGCAAGAGGCGCATGCCGCATACGGAACATCCGCCAACCCTAATCCCTCCCTCCTGGGTACCATATGCTGCTAGGGGCTTGATCAGGCCAATACCTGTGCACCCTCATGCCCCTTTTATTTCTTCCCCAGCCAACACTCCCAGCATGCCATGCCTCAGGGCATGGGAGGGAGGGTGTTATTTTGTTTCTTCCTTTTTAATTTTACACACCAATATTGTTCTGCATACCTGGGGAATCCCCTGAGTATACAGAAGCCACTACCTTGTCTGCAGGGAGCCCCGTCTCACTGCCCAGCTGATAGAACAAGTGGGGACCCACAAGAAATGTTTGCAGCCCACTGGATCATGGGAGATGACTTTGACCAAGTCAGACCAGGGTCCATCTAGCTCCGTATTGTCAACACTGACTGCCTCTCTGGGAGTCCTTTGGGTCTTTCCTAGCCCTACAGGTGCCAGGTGGAATAGTATTGCTCCTGTTTGGGACTCTAATCAGCCTGGAACAGGAGCTTTGCATGCATATGCAAGTATGGTGTAGTACTTAGAGCATTAGACTGTGACTCCGGAGACTTGGGTTCTAATCCTCCCTCAGCCATGGAGGTCACAGGGAGACTTTGGGCCAGTCACTGACTCTCAGCCTAACCTACCTCACAGGATTGTTGTGAGGATAAAATAGAGAGGAGGACAAAGATCAAGTAAGCTGCCTTGGGTTCCTTGGAGGAAAAAAGGTGGGATATAAAGGTAATAATAAATTAAAAATAAAAATAAATAAGGGAGGTTTACACAACACCCACACACACACACAGAGTACATTGAAAGGATGAAGTGAGGTGACAGGGCCGTGCAGACTTGCCCCATCCTCACCTCTTTGAACTGCAGCCATGCCCCCAGCCACCATCAAACACAGCCAAAATATGTCGCCTCATGTGGAGGAAGTCTACGCATGTACATCACTACATGTGACAGCCCTTTTCCATGACACGATATGCCTGGATAGCAGGGGATGTGACCATGGCACATGGTAGCAGGGATAGCTTTCATGTCTCCTCAACCCCCTCATGTGTTCTTTGAAAGCACTGGAGGACTCCCTATAGAAGGGGGGGAAGGTTTCAGGAGAGGAGTAAGGGGAAAAGGACACCCTCCTTTCTTACCTTCCTGAAGTCTTCTCCCGCTGTGTTATATAGTGTCCAACAGGGTGGGAACTCCCCAAAATAGGACACCAAGGATAAAAAATAATGATAATAATGGCGTAAATGTGAAAGATATTTATTGTAATCCAACACGTCTTGGACTCTAACGGTTCTTCACCAGGGAAATTCAGAACAAAGACATCTCCAGATCTGAATATTCTGCCCTTCAGCCACCTGTGCTGTATATTCAAATCTGAAAACGTCTTTGTTCTGAATTTCCCTGGTGAAGGATCATTATGCTCCAAAACGTGTTGGATTAGAATAATGTTTTCTCTCCCAGTTACCCTGTGTTTTGTTTTTTATTCTTGGTGTGCTATATCACGGTTCAGTTCAAAACAGCTATCCTTTTCCGGTGGAGGCTGGTGGCTCCTATGTCAGTGGGGCAGTGAATCCTCTCTGCGTTTCAGTCAGAGCCAGTCAGGACTATAAAGGAGGTATCCAAGGTACACCGCACCTTGGCTAGATCCTTTAGAGCTCTGACCGGTTCTGACTGAAGCCTGGATCAGATTCACCACTCATAGAATCATAGAATAGTAGGGCTGGAAGGGGCCTACAAGGCCATCGAGTCCAACCCCCTGCTCAATGCTCACTCCACTGACATCGGAGCCCCCAGGCTCCACTGGCTTTTTCTTCTCCATCGCCCAATACCCACTCTCGAGATCTCCCCACATGGGGAGGGGAGGGGGCTTTGACGCCACAGAGCGCATCCCTCATCCTCCAGGACAGTATGAGCTGTTCAGAGCTTGAGCAAGCCAATCCCCTCTCCTCCACACAATGAAGCCAGCCCTCAGTTGCCTCCCGCCTTGGCCTACAACTATATACAACGCTGCCGGCACAATCACTCCAGGAGCCACATTTCAAACATAAACCAATCCACCTCAAAGATATGTATGCTATCTAGACATCTGCACCACAACAACACGAGCGTTCTTCTCTTGAACGAAGACCATTTTCTCTCTTGGGATGTTATGTGATTTATAGATGCCAAAAAGGAGACTATAAGTGGGGGTGGGGGGAGTTCAACTGCCCACGACATTTCACGTTTCCTGGTAGCAAATCCTCCTCAGGTGGTTTTTGATGGGATTATTTGGTCATGATGCCTCCTCTTAGAAAGGCGATTAGCGGACAAAAGCAAAAAGGCAAAACAGAATGAGCATTTACCAGTCCCACATGTGCAATAAAAGTGAGACCACACCCTTCTTCAGTGAAGCAAAGAAAACAGCTTTAGTCACAGATATTCATGCATTAAAATACAGGTACAGTGTAGAATTCTATTTTTAAAAAAAGTTTGTTCGGTCCATTTCTTTGTGTTCTATAGCACTGGCAGGAGCAAGAGCAAACACGTGTTCTCCCAGCAATGGTGGAGATCGGGGGCGGGGGAGAAAGGAAGGGGAGGAGCAAAAGGAAGAAATCACAGGAAACCACTCTGTAGGCTGTAGAGAGGCTACAATGTGGCCTAAATTCCCATGAATTAACTGCAACACTGCCCCCTTCTGGTAACTTGCAGACAAGGCTGCAATATTCCCAACAGTTTTCCATACATCCTAGAGGGCAAAAGCATGCTGGGCTCTCAATTGTGTTTTGGAGGGGGTCAGCTGAGAGGCACAGGACCACCAAGTCCGATACTGGAAGAACTTATGATGATGCTTCAGATTAAGGCTGGACAAAACCAGCTCCCCACCCCCATTTTGTGGGCCCACTTGCCTCACAACGAGAGACATTCTGGTGATTTGGGATGAGGGATTTTTGTGGGCAGGCAAAACTTAACATCGCTTTTTAATCTGCCATTTTAAATTCCCCAGACTGCACCAGTCCTAGGTGCACAGGTAAGGAAATGGTCATCACCACACACACACACACAATTGCAGCCCCTCTGGAAAGACACCATTTTTCTCTAAAGGCTCCTCAAAATAGGGCGTTCTGGGAAATCTTAAATGGAGGTTGCTAGCCCAAGGGAGCAATGATGAGCTCTGATATGTTTTGCCCTTCCTGACAACCATGTTGCCACACCAAAATATGAGGGGTTGCCCCTCCTTTCATTGCTACCCCTCACCCCAAATTCAAGTTGAACCAAAGTGGGCCTTTCAAATGTCCAGCCGAGCTCCAGTTTATATATGGACAACCTGCAGGCTACATGCGGCACACAGCTGACCTCCCCGCTTCCCAGCTGATCTGCATCCCTGCTCTCCACGTGACTGATGCTGGAAACAGTTGAGGAAACACATACCTCAGCCATTCCCAGCACCAATCAGCAGGGGCAGGTAGGCGGGAGGGGTAATAGGATTGCAATATCCCTGCATGCAGAGAATTGGAGGAGGGGGAAGGTCTGTGGGGGGGGGCAGGCCCCGCCCTCTGCCAGGTCCAGCCACGGCCACTGCCAGCATGCAAGGGCCTGACCCACCACATGCGGGTCTCTGGGGCAAAAAGGTTGCCCCCGCCCCGCGCTCTGGTCAAGTTGGAGTAATGGCCATGTGCATTCTAGAGACCACTAATTCATACTGAAATCTGCAAGTCCTGGGTGGGATCCTAAACCCCTTTTACTAGGAAGTAAATCCACTGAACTCACTAAGGCATTAGGATTCAGCTATTTGTTTATTGGGTCCGTACCCCACCTTTCTTCCAAGAAAAACAGCACCCTGTTCAGCGTGTTGAGCAGCGTGCCTTGCAGAGCTATGTGGAAAAGGAAGTTTGGCTGATGCAGCTTCTCGTACCAGACTGAGAAAAATTTTATAGGGTGCAATCCTATTGGGATGGCCATCTGCCTCTGAACTCGGAGGCTCACAGCCATCCAATGCAGAATAGGAGGAGCGGTGGAGGCGATCTTCGCTTTCCCACTCCTCCCGCTCTGCATTTTAGTGAGACAGGCTGTTTTGCCCGTCTAGCTACAGCATGTCAGAGGGGCAAGGAAGGAGGCTGGGGGGGAGGGCTGGCGATACAGTGTAACCTGGCCTCTCCAGTCTCCTCCCCTCCTCACCCACCAGAACTCCCCCTTTATCCCCTCTCCAAGATTGCTTCTGTGACCTCAGTGAGGCGGCCAGTGCAGTTCTTTGCTCACTGACGGCGAGGGGGAGGGGCACTCGGATTCCTAGCTCCGAGGTCAGAGCACCATCTCTGACCTCGGATCCAGGTATCTGAAATACGCTATGCTGCGCCGTCCCACCCCCACCCCCCTGACACTGTCTAGGGGCCACAGGATTGCTCTCTTAGTGGCTGAAAATTCCTCTTCTACTCAAGGAGGTGTCGGCAGAGAATTGTCCTCCTTTGTAGCTGGCCACCCTACCATTTAGTGGTCATGCCGTCCGACTATATGGCTGCAGAGGTGAGGCTTCAGAATTAAACAGGGTTGCCAACTGACCAGAGAAAATGCAGCCTGGCCTGCTGTTGTGCTTTTCATTTGCAAAAGCCAGCAGTTAAATCTTTTCACAGTTTGAAGACGCAAAGGCCTTTTCTGTGGCAACAACCCATTTATAGAGCTCACTCTCTAAGGAGGTCAGCTTTGCCCCATATTTGCTGTCAAAACTGTTGTGTTTAGGCTGGCTTTTGAATGCCTTTATTCCGCTCTCTGGATGCTTTAAAGATGATCTGGCCAGTTTTTAATTTGAATGTTTGGATATGGGATTGTTTTTAAAGTTGTATATTGCTTTGAAGGCCCTTTTGGGCAAAAATGCATTTCATTAAAATTCTAATTAATTAATTAATTGATTAGATTAAATTACTGTCTGCTAATGCCTGTGCTGTTAAAGATACAGAAGTAAGGGTGGGTAAAAAGTTTGGCAACCATAGAATTAAGTCATGAAAGGAAGGATTCTCCTTTTTCTTCCAATATGCCTGAATAAGTCCAACCACTGAGACTGGGAAGGGGAGAGAGCTGTCCATCACCCATCAGGCCGTTTGGCAGAAGAAACACAAGAGGTAAATATTTGCCATCAGTGTTTAGTTTATGCTCCATTAATAGCAGGAAATTAAACAACTGGCACTTTCCAGAGACCTCCTGCTTTCTTCATTGTCCTGACAATATAAGGCTGCCTTGGCAACTGGCCAGTGGAAAATAGAATATATTGAAGATTTAAAACAAAGGCCACCAAAATGAAGCCAGACTTCAAGCCTTGGGTTTGTTTGCCCTCTTGGTTCCTGAGGGAGGTTCTGTGCCTTTAACAGCTCTATGTCAGGCAACCAGGACTGGCCCAAGTCATTTTGCTCCCTGAGGCTAACCCCTAGACCCTTCTCCATTCCACATCAAGACACAACCTGGACTGGCAGTTGAAACTTACTTCTCCAGTAGCGATGGAACAACTTTCTCCACGTCATCTGAGGACAACCACCTAGCTCAGGGGATGTAGGAGAGGTTGCATGCAGCTCTGCCTCCAACACCTGACCACTGTTCTCTGCCCTCCATCATCTGCTGCCAGAGGTGGTTGCCTCCCTTTGCCTAAGGGTAGGGCTGGCCCTGCTGTTCTGTCAGTGACAGGTGCTGGTCTTCTGGTTTGCTTCTCAGAACAGCCAGCTGACAAAAAGAAGTTGATGTGCCATTTCTTCCCTCTCCCCAATTCATTCTACCCCTCTCCTCATGTTCCTTCCCCTGCTGAGAAGGATCCTGTATTGATGAAACCCCTAGTAGCAAGATTGGCTGAGCTGGTATAACGTCACTGAGAGAGTTGAGCAGGGAGCCAAGCAGACAGCTACTGAGAACAGGCAGACAGGAGAGATACACATGACGAGGAGCTTGAGAGCTGCGGAGGGCTCAGTTATGCATCCTGTTTGAAAATAAACCTCCGTTTCTTGGGCTGCAGGCTTCTAGGCCAACCTACATTTATATCCGGTGTCTCCCACTCTTTGGGGTCAATGGATACATTTGGAATTTTGAGAGTGTTGTGGGCACTCATACAAAATGGTCGTCACTGGGGGCTTGCCCATGCATAAAATGGCCACCATCGTGGGCAAGGCCAGTCACAAATCACAGAAAACAAATGGGTAAGACAGAAAAGAAAGCAACTTACCCAAGGCAGAGGCAGGGCTCTGAGCTTCTAAACACAAAGCTACTCTTTTGAACCAATTAAAGATGGTGCTGGAAGCGGTGAATCCACTCCAGGTTTCGCTCAGAACCAGTCAGAACTCTAAAGCAGTTATCTAAGATGCTCCTTTAAATACTCTTTAAATAAAGGGTTTTATTTAAAACCCATAAATAAAAATCAGGAGGGTCTGAGAGCCTGGTGGGCAACAAGAGAGGCATCCGCACGGGGACCGTGTTAGAGGCTCCAGATGCATAGAGTGTCGTCAGCTACAGAAAATGTTGAGTGGCAGCAGCAGGGCTGGCCCACATTTTGCTGCCTGAGGGAAAGGACTGTGTGCCCCCGCCCCATTCCACATACAGAAGCCGAGTGGACTGGCCGTTGAAATGTCCTTCAACACCGGCGGCAGGAGAGCATTTTCCGCTGTGCCTGAGGCAGCAGGCTAGCTTCGGGGGCCACAGCCTGCTGGCTGCTCCAACGCTTTGCCACTGCTCTGCACCCACCTCCCCCCAACATCTGCTGCCTGAGGCAGCTGCCTCCCTCTGCCTCATGGTAGGGCCAGCCCTGCAGGCAACCTTTCTACAGATGAAAGGTTCACTATCCAAACAGGGAAATGCTGCACCTGTTGAACTTCAGGCAGCTGTGAAAGGCAATGAACCTCCCTGGGAAGACACCCTCAGTGGGTCTCCTCCCTCAGTGAGGCTACCTTCTCACCACCGTGGTCACTTCACTCTAATCACACTATACCCTAACAATGAGTTGATGAGTTACCTTTATCGTGCAAAAAGGGCACCATTTCCCTTGATTCCTCAAACATGTGCAGATGCTGCCGTGGCACGCGCGCGCACACACACCCCCTCATTCCGCCAATGACTCAGAGGCTAATAACATCATGCTTTCATGGTCTGCGGTCATGTTACTTCTGCCATGAAGGTCCCTGTGAGTAAAGAGGGGATGTTTTTTGTAGGCCCTTCTTAGAGAAGATCCATATAAACGGAAACCCTTTGACTCGGGGGAAAGTTCACCTGTTGAGCTGAATCAGGGCTGGCATCAAAGGTAGGCATGGTTGGGCACCTGCCAAAGGTCCACACCCCAGCAGGGGCCCACTGACACACACACCCCAGTAGTTCCTCCTCTTCCCCATTACAACCTGCTTGTTCACCTGCCTCTCGCTCTGGCCCAGACAATGGAGGTGGTGAGGCGCAGCAGCAGCAGACGCCCCGGCTCCTTGCTCCTGGGCGCTCTGCCTGCCAAGCAAGGAGGTGACTGATGAGAAAGAGGGTGAGGAGCAATAGCAGCTCGTGACAATGGTGGTGAGAAGGCAGACTCACTGAAGGACAGAGGCAATGAGGTGTCTTGGCCAAGGCCTTCTGAAACCTGGAGGCAGCACTGAGCTGGATCTACATTTCTGAGGCCTGATCTCTCCACCTCAGCCTTCCCATCACAAGCTGAATATAAGCCAAAAATGTGATGTGGCTGCAAAAAAGGCCAATGCTATTTGAGGCTGCATTAATAGAAGCATAGCTTCCAAATCCCGGGAAATCCTAGTTCCCCTCTACTCAGCACTGGTTGAGCACTACTGGTTGAGCACTCTACTTCGCATCTGGAGTATTGTGTCCAGTTCTAGGCACCACATTTTAAGAAGGATGCAGACAAACTGGAGAGGGTTCGGAGGAGGGCAATGAAGATGATCAAGGGACTGGAAACAAAGCCCTATGAAGAGAGACTGAAAGAACTGGGCATGTTTAGCCTTGAGAAGAGAAGACTGAGGAGAGATAGGATAGCACTCTTCAAGTTCTTGAAAGATTGTCACAGAGAGGAAGGCCAGGATCTCTTCTCGATCATCCCCGAGTGCAGGACACGGAATAATGGGCTCAAGTGACAGGAAGCCAGATTCTGGCTGAACATCAGGAAAAACTTCCTGACTGTTAGAGCAATACAACAATGGAACCAATGACCTAGGGAGGTGGTGGGCTCTCCCACACTGGAGGCATTCAAGACGAGGCTGGGCAGCCATCTGTCAGGGATGCTCTGACTGGATTCCTGCACTGAGCAGGGGGTTGGACTCGATGGCCTTGTAGGGCCCTTCCAACCCTACAATTCTAAGATTCTATGATGGGTATTGCAGTCCAGCACATCTGGGAGGCACCAGGTTGGGGGAGGCTGCTTTAAATGATTTATATATTATTTGGAGAATGAAATGCCAAACTAGACAAGCCTCATCCGGAAGGCCTAGGAAGGCACCTGGCCTCAGATCCAGATGGATTTTGCTCCAGACCTGCCACTCACTGCAAAAGCACCGAGAGTCCACTGAGAACTTGTTGATGTGAGTGATGTCCTGTTTAACTGGCAGTGGCAGTTTGTGTCTACTTCCCATGCAAGCCCTGGGTTGCCTAACCCATTGGCCTATTATTATATACAGCAGAGCAGATGCAATCACTCCAGCAGCCATGTTTTAGATGCTGGGTGGCATAAACAGATCAGTCCTGTCGTGATGAGCCAATGAGCGGACCACAAAGATACGCATGCTTTTTAAACATCAGTGGCACTGCAAATGCTGCATCTGGAAATCATCAGGGTCGGAATGTCGGCGGATATACATCCACACAGTACAATTATTACTACCACACATGCAGTTATACCCTAGTTCATTAATCTGAAACCATCATAACCCACTAATATGAAGGTGCACAATCTGCTCAGCCCTGAGTGCTGCACATTATGCTGGTTCAGGGGAGTGGAACACACACGCACACACGCACAATCACACACATGTCCCAGCAATCCTAATCAAGATCTCTTTTTCCTCGCTGTTAGCGGCAACAGGGAAAGCGCAATCTGTAGGAGGATCTCCGGGGGAGGGAGTGGAGAGTGGTATAATCCATGGGAAAATCGGGGGGGGGGGGTCAGCAGCACCCAGGGGGCACAGGCAAGGCCTTGCGGGATGCAGGTTGAGCACACCTGCACTAACACCATGCCAAAACAGATTAGAACCCAACTACACTCTGTCTATAAGCACCCATTTCTTATTTATTTATTGCATTTAATATCCCGCCTTTTTTCCTCCAAGGAACCCAAGGCAGTGTACATAACCCTCCTCATTTAATCCTCACAACAACCCTGCGAGGTAGGTTGGGCTGAGAGTCTGTGACTGTCCCAAAGTCACCCAGTGAGCTTCCATGGCCGAGTGGGGCCTAGAACCTGCATCTCCCAGTTTCCAGCCCAACACTCTTGCCACTGCACCACACTGGCTCTCATTGATTGAGTAGGATGGGATTTGTTTTACCATGTAAGAAGAGTGCTCCCTCAGCAGTCGGGGGACATCTTTTGCTTGCAAAATGTCCCTAGGCCTCTCCAGTTAAACAAAGATCAGACAACTGGGGAGTCATTGGGTGCATTTGCACAACACGCTAAACCACAATGGGTGATGATGGGTAACAACTGAATTGCACCAATTTAACTTTTTTTCTTCATTATTATTGTTGTTGTTGTTGTTGTTTATTACATGTCTATATTGGTCCATAGCTGAAGCTCTCTGAGCGGTTTACAAAAGTTAAAACATTAAAATGCAATATACGAAGTTTAAAAGCCATTTACATAAAAGCACACAGACAATGTATACAAACAAAATACAGTCTGGGCCAGAAATATTGGAACAAGGATAACTGTTTTGGCAGTTGGCCTCTGTACACCACCACATTGAAGTTGAAAGGAAACACACCCAGATGAGAGCGAAGTCAGGACTTTCAGCTATAATTCAAGGGGTGTGACAAAAGTGGGGCACTAACCATCCAGGAAGGACAGCCAGTGGCATACACACACACCCATCGTTGGTGTAATGGAACGAATGGCTGACAAGCAGCTGCATGGCCAGGTGTGGCCTGTTTCCTGGGCACCCCATGACCAATCAAGCAGATAAAAGGCCTGGAGGTGGTTCTGAGTGTTACGTTTGCATTTGGTAGCTGTTCACTGGAACTCCCAACATGAGGTCCAAACAGGTGTCCATGCGAGTGAAGAAGGCCATCATTAGGCTGAGGAAACAAAATAAACCCATCAGAGAGATAGCAAAAACAGTGGGAGTGGCCAATACAACAGTTTGGAACATCCTGAAAAAGAAGGAATTAACTGGCAAGCTCAGCAACAGCAAAAGGCCTGGAAGACCATGGAAGACAGCTAAAGTGGATGACCACAGAATTCTGCCCATGGTGAAGAGGAACCCTTTCACAACATCTAGCCAGGTCAAGAACGCCCTTGCAGAGGTAGGCATGTCATTGTCAACATCTACAATCAAGAGACGGCTTTATGAATGTAAATATAGAGGCTTCACAACAAGGTGCAAACCACTAGTAACGCTCAAGAACCGAAAGGCCAGATTAGCCTTTGCTAGCAAACACCTAAAAAGGCCTGCCCAGTTATGGAATAAGATTTTTTGGACTGATGAAACCAAGATTAACTTGTACCAGAATGATGGGAAGAGAAAAGTATGGAGAAGGAAAGGAACAGCTCATGATCCAAAGCATACCACATCATCTGTCAAACATGGTGGAGGCAGTGTTATGGCATGGGCATGTATGGCTGCCAATGGAGCTGCGTCACTAGTGTTTATTGATGACCTGACTGCTGATCAAAGCAGCAGGATGAATTCTGAAGTGTACGGGGCTATACTTTCTGCTCAGATTCAGCCGAATGCTGCCCAACTGATAGGATGCTGCTTCATATTGCAGATGGATAATGACCCAAAACATACAGCAAAAGCTACCCCAGAGTTTCTCAAGGCAAAGAAGTGGGATGTTCTTCACTGGCCAAGTCAGTCACCTGATCTCAACCCAATAGAGCATGCTTTTCGCTTACTGAAGACAAGACTGAAGGCAGAAAGACCCACAAACAAGCAGGAGCTGAAGGCAGCTGCAGTGAAGGCCTGGCAAAGCATCTCGAGGGAGGAAACTCAGCATTTGGTCATGTCCATGGGTTCCAGACTTCAGGCAGTCCTTGACTGCAAAGGATTTTCATCCAGGTATTAAAGGGCGATCCTCAAGTTTGAAATGATGTTGGTTTGTTCCATTACTTATGAGCCACCAACGATGGGTGTGTGTATATGCCACTGGCTGTCCTTCCTGAATGGTTAGTGCCCCACTTTTGTCAAACCCCTTGAATTACAGCTGAAAGTCCTGACTTCACTCCTCATCATGTACTGCCAAATGCCTGGGAAAAGAGAGAGGTCTTAACCTGGGGCAGAAAAGATAACAATGTTGGCACCAGGCGGACCTCATCAGGGAGCTCATTCCACAGATGGGGGGCCTCCACTGAGAAGGCCCTCTCCCTCATTGCTGCCTTCTGAGCTTCCCTTGGAGGAGGCACTTGGAGGAGGACCTTAGATGCTGTAGCATATGGGAAGGTTCATTTTGGGAGATGGGTGCCATCAGATATTGCAGTCCCAAGCTGTGTAGGGCTTTATAGGTTAAATCAGCACCTTCCTCGCTCATCCTCCTTATCAGCTGCCATTTTAACACAAGATGGGGGCTCTTGTTTTTCATAAGTCTGTTGCTGCAGAAATAGCCCTTTGGGGCCACCATTGTGCATACCAATAGACTTACAAAAAACAAGAGCACCCATCCTGCATTAAAACAGTAGCCTCAAAGGAGAACAGACGGAGGAAAGATGCATGCGAGCCAAGTCCAGATGCAAGCGGAAGGGTTGCTGAGCCCCCCAGGGGCCGGGCGAGTGGCAGCGGCCAAGTGCCGATGCAGTGGCGTCCGTCCATCCCTAATGCAGACAATACAAAGCTAGATGAATGGTTGATGTGTTTCAGTATAAGGCAGCTTCCCTTTATGCCCTCATAAAATCCTTACGGCTACCATGGGAAGGATCCAAGAGTCTCCAGCCGCTAGCATTATTTATGTTGCACTGGTAGACACCAACACTTGTGCAATGTCAATAGTACTTGCTGGTGCTACAGGAAACGCATCACGCTAGCAAGCGCTCTTGATGGTGTGCAGGCATTGGTTTCCATTAGCACAATGTAAACAGCGCTGGCAGCTGGACACCATTGGTTCCTTCCCTATGCTTGTGTGACACACATCCATAGTCTCCTGTGACCTCCATGCCCCCTGGTTTGGAGATTAATCTGGATGTGAGGCTGTAAATTTAAACAGTGTTAAAGTCGTCTAAACAGTTTACAGAAAGTGGAAATACAAAGGAGAACGAAAGTACAAACTGATCTCTTCTGAAGTATCCCACGTGGATCCCAATCTATGCTCTTTGCCTGCCATTGAGGTAATGACTGCTGGGCTCAAATCAGCTGCTAGGTGTGCAGGGACACCCCTGTCCTTAGCACGGGGGAGCTGGCAATGTAGGCCCTCCACTATATGGAACACAGAATGTTAGTTGACAGAACTCTATACAAGAGATGTGTCACCATCTTTTCTAGTGCTCCCATGCGATGTAAACCTTTGTGGCAGGTAAAGTTTCTTCTCCTCCTTGAGATGCAATAATAGAACAGCTTCACCTGATGCTGAATTTCTGCACAAGCAAGCAGTTGTGGATTTATTTATTTTTTAACAAGAAATTATTATTGTCATTATTTTTGCAAATATTATATCAGATGGATAGATTTTCATTTAAAATATTCATGCCCCACCTGTCAATATCATTGATGCAATTAGGTAATTTTAAACTCCTAGAGTTAATGGTCTTCTGAGAGGCTGCCTCCAGATAGTTTGGAGTTACTTCAAGATGTGGCTGGCCAGCCCTGCTGCGGTTACAGGCCCTCCTTACTCTGCTGTGTGGAGCCCCAGAGTTCTGCCCCAAAGTCCTTCCCTAGTAGCATCACTGTTCAGTGCAGACTGTCAACGTGCCCAGACAACAATCTTAGTTTCTCCACTTTTCCCACTCCACTTTTTCATAAACGAACCCCCGTCCCCCTCAAAGGTTATCTGAGATAATGGGAATTTCTACATAAAATTGAGATAATGGGAATTTCTACATGAAATTATTTTATCCTGCACCTTTATCGGGGCTTCTGCTTCTTTGTGGGATTAAGATCAGCTCCTTTACACATGCTTTTTTTCTGGGGGGTTTCTTTCTCTGCCTTTCTATCTGTTTCATTATACAGCCACTAGATGGTGCTGTGGTATAGCAAAATTGCACAATTACAAGCTGTAAATATAATGCCATTCTGGAAAATACTGCACTTTCCTCAATCTGAAAAAACCCAACAATAATGGTTGCAAAGCACAGGAGAGGCCATGGAGGATGACAGTGTCATGTAAAGGACCCACAAACTACCATGAGTGAGCAATCACAAGTGCACAATAAAAGCCTTGTGTAGAAAGGTTCAATATACAGAGTCTTGTTTGTGAGAAGGATAAAAGGTAAAATTCTGGCAAATCATATCCACTTTTGCTGATATGACTAGGGATGGAAGAACCAGCAATTTTCCCACTCCTTGAAGCTCTCCTTTTCCCATCCAGATGTTCATTTCACCTCATTGTCAATCACGAACATGAGCAGGGGGGAGGGGGAATGTGCACATTTTCAAAGAGGAAAAATGTGTGGTTCCTTCTCCCCGCATTCATTAAAGCATGAAAATGTGTCCTCCTTGGGAAATGTGCATTTTAAAGTGTGCATTTTCCAGAAAGGACGCATTTTGTGAATGTGATGGCAAGCTCGAGAATGTGCGAGCTTTTTCCAAAAACCGCATTCGTGGTTGCACGCAGGGCATTTTCGTCAGTTTCTCAACTGTGAACGAAATCCTCATACATCCCTCGATGTGGCACTGAAATGGTAGGAGAATGTGTGTTGCTGCCCTCTGCTGAGAAGAACTGGAACTGCTTCTCTTTGTGCCATGAATTTGCTTGGAGGACATAGGACCGTGCTTAATCCCGAGCCCAACGAATTGGCCCACCAAGCCTAGCGTTGTCTCCTCTGACAGGCAGAGGCTGTCCAGGAATTGTCCAGGATCCCACCCATCCCTGCTACCAGGTGCTTGTGCAAAGGTTCATTGCAGCTGCTACCAGGCCTAGAGCATAAGACCCCACAGAAGACAAAGCGATGGGGGGGGGGGGCCTGTGGCTTGCTGTTGCAGGATCATAAAATATAGGCTGTTCACAGTGGTGCCATCAGAGAAGGAACTTGGGGCAGATGTCCACGGCCCCACGCAGCGGAACCAGCCAGAAGAAGCCCGATCGCAACACAACTGGTTTTAATCCACAGTACCATCTAAAACTCAGGCCCTTGCAAGACGATTAAGTCCAAAATTACCTAACTGCACTGCTGTGTTCAGACATTAAGGGCGCAATCCTATGCATGTTTAGACAGAGAGAAGGCCTACAACTCCCAGCATTCCCCAGCCAGCCTTGCTGGGAGTTGTAGGCCTTTTCTCTGTCTAAACATGCATAGGATTGCACCCTGAGTGACTGCTTTTGCTCTATCATTGCAGCTCCTCTCACAGAGAGCGGCTGCAGACCCTTCACTAGGGGGTTCCACTCAATATCCGTTATATATTGGAAGGAGACATGAGGGGGTCACGGATCATGCTGCATCATTCTGCCCCACCACTACCATGCGCTCCACCCACACCAGTAGTGGCCAGGACCACAGTACATGACGGACCGCCTCTCCCAGCATGAACTGACCCATACACTACACTCTGCACCAAGGACCTCCACCGGGAGCCTCCTCCAAGGGAGGCCCAGAGGGCAGCAGCAAGGGAGAGGGCCTTCTCAGTGGTGGCCCCCCATTTCTGGAATGATCTCCCTGACGACATTGCCAACATTGTCAACTTTTCAGCGCCAGGTTAAAACTGCCCTCTTCTCTCAGGCATTTGGCGGCATATAAGGCATCTCTTTCATTGCCTCTGGCTGATTGTTTTAAATTGTTTCAGATATATGTCGTCGTTGTGTGTGCTGTCTGTTTTATGGCCTTAGTGAATGGTCCTATACTTTATATAATGCATTTTAATGGTTTTTAATTTTTGTGAATAGCCCAGGGAGCTTCAGCTATGGGGCGGTATAGAAATATAAATAAATGAATGAAAAATGAATGAATGAATGAATGCATTTAGCGGCTGTGTGAAAGGGACCTATGCAAAGTGTATAGATGTACAGGCAGGTACAGAGGTGCCGTTCATGTGCGGGAGCTCAATGTCTGTACTATGGACATACGAGAAATTCATTTCCATGCAGTTCTGACCAGAATTCACCCAATTCGCACCTCCCAGAACCAAATACAGACCTCTATGTGGTCTGCAGATGAAATCCATATATTTCCGAACTTGCGATGTGGTTCACGCTGCAAAAACAATTGCTTTCAAAAAATACATACGTTTGAAAAACCTGCATGAAAACATTTCAAAAATGCATACAAACGCTCTCTAATCAGAGGGCCAGTGTGGTGTAGTGAGTGTTGGACTGGGCATTAGAGTACTGGATTGGGACCAGGGAGTCCGAGATTCAAGTCCCCACTCAGCCACGAAGCTCACTGGGTGATTCTGGGCCAGTCACTGACTCTCAGCCTAAACTACATCACAGGGACAGGAGAAGAGGAAGATCATGTATGCCGCCTTGGGCTCCTCGGAGGAAAGGCAGGTTGTAAATGCAACAAATAAATAAGTAAATGGGAAAGAAACGCTCACATCTAAAAAATGTGCACAGCTGACGTCTACGTTTGGAAACAGCGCATGAAAACAGGGACACATTTTCATTCCAAATGAAAAAAACAAAGCTCACAATCTGATGCGGACATGAGTCAGAAGGCGCTTTGAGATGGAAAACAGAGAACCTCAGCAAGCTCGGGTTTTGCTGATTCTCTCAGCTTCGCTGCATACATCTGTAAGCCCTGTAAGCCTTTCACTATCTCAGCTGTCTGGGGATTATGGGAGTTGTAGTCCAATGCATCTGGAAGGCACCAGGTAGGGGCAGGCTGGTCTGTCTGCATGCCCTTCTTCCTGTGCCCCTTCATTTTTCTAAGGCCCTTTGTCTATTTTATTCGGAGCGCTACCGAGGCAGTGTACATTTGGTTGATCCTTCCAGTTCAGAACCTCACATACACGTGCACAGCTGGTGCAGTGTGGAGAAATTTGCGCCGCTGTGATGTTCTCTACTGGGTCACTAGATGGCGCCCACAGAACGAACTGCTGGATCGTTCCCAGGGTACCGGCTCAGCCATCAGCCCTCTCCAGCACTCCTCCATCCACCCTGGTGGATTTTTGCTGGGTCATGTAAACAGCCTTGCTCCTTGAAACATGTTCTTCTTAGCATCTTGCGTAACCAAAGCTCCTCCGGTTATCATCTTCTGGCAAACCTCCAGAATCTTCTCTCAGTAGGTACAAGTAATGTGTTCTTATTTAGTGCTGACCTCACAGTATCGCTAAAAGCTTATCTCGGGCCTCTGACGTCCTCTGTGAATCTTCCATATGGGATGAGTTGTGTTTAATTGTATTACTGTGTTCAGGGAAAGGGGTGCAATAGCGACCCTCTTGGCTGCCATGAGCAAATTTGGGCCACAGTTTACAGCAAAAATAATTTGGGAACAGAGACCAGGATCCTCACGCGAATTCAAAATATTTTCATGCAAATATTGAATGCTCCAAATCTAGATTTTAAAAGTGGGTTTGAGGTCTTCTAAATGATATTCATCTTTTGTTAATTTGGCCTCTTGCTTCCCTCCTTCCCCTTTATTGCTTCTCCCACTGTTGGAATTCGGAGCGTATGCTCCTTGGGGCAGATTCTTTCTGCTGCTTCTCCTTTACGTTGCTCCATAAAGTGGCATGTACAGCAAAGGCATGATCTAAATCAACCTTCTCCAACCTGGTGGTGCCAGGCCAGGTGGAAGTGAGCTGGGGGAACATGGGTGGGAGGGTGCTGTTGCATTCGTGTCTTGCTTGTGGGTTTCCGTAGGCAGCTGGTCAGCCACTGTGTGAACAGAATGCTGGACTAGATGGACCCTTGGTCTGATCCAGCAGGGCTCTTCTTATGTTCTTATGAACCATGCACAGGTACAGGGACCAAGTCTTGCAGAATTCACTGCTAGCTTGTCTCTAAGCACACTTGCTCAAACGTTATCTCCCTTGAAATCAATAGGACTAAATATGTGTTAATGTAAGCATATTCTCTTTCAGAAATACAACATGTATTTCCACCACCACATAGAATCATAGAATAGTAGGGTGGGAAAGGGCCTACAAGGCCATCAAGTGCAACCCCCTGCTCAATGCAGGAATCCAAATCAGAGCATCCCTGGCAGATGGCTGTCCGGCCTCGTCTTGAATGCCTCCAGTGTGGGAGAGCCCACCACCTCCCTAGGTCATTGGATCCATTGTCGTATTGCTCTAACAGTCAGGAATTTTTTCCTGATGTTCAGCCGGAATCTGGCTTCCTGTCACTTGAGCCCATTATTCCGTGTCCTACACTCTGGGATAATCGAGAAGAGATCCTGGCCTTCCTCTCTGTGAAAACCTTTCCAGTACTTGAAGAGCGCTATCATATCCCCTCATGGATCACTGCCTTGTTGTGGCGAAGGGGCTTGCGTAACTCAGTGAAGCCATAAGCTATGCCGTGCAGGGCCACCCAAGACGGACAGGTCATGGCAGAGGGTTCTGACAAAATGTGGTCCACTGGAGAAGGAAATGGCAACCCACTTCAGTATTCTTGCCAAGAAAACCCCATGGAACGTATCACAAGGCTAAAAGATATGACGCCGGAAGATGAGCCCCTCAGGTCGGAAGGTGTCCAATATGCTACTGGGGAAGAGCAGAGGGTATTTCCAAGTAGCGCCAGAAAGAGTGAAGCGGCTGGGCCAAACCCGAAAGGACACTCAGCTGTGGATGTGTCTGGCGGTGAAAAGAAAATCCGATGCTGTAAAGAACAATATTGTTTAGGAACCTGGAATGTCAGATCAATGAATCAAGGTAAGCTGGAGGTGGTCAAACATGAGATGGCAAGATTGAACATCGACATCTTGGGAATCAGCGAACTGAAATGGACAGGCATGGGCGAATTTAATTCAGGTGACCATCATATCTACTATTGTGGGCAAGAATCCATTAGAAGAAATGGAGTAGCACTCATAGTCAACAAAAGGGTGGGAAAAGCAGTACTGGGGTACAATCTTAAAAATGATAGAATGATCTCAGTACGAATCCAAGGCAAACCATTCAACATCACAGTAATTCAAGTCTATGCCCCAACCACTGAGGCCGAAGAAGCTGAGGTTGATCGGTTCTATGAAGACCTACAACACCTTCTAGAACTAACACCAAAAAAAGATGTCCTCTTCATCATAGGGGATTGGAATGCTAAAGTAGGAAGTCAAGAAATCACCGGGATAACAGGCAGGCATGGCCTTGGTGTACAAAATGAAGCAGGACAAAAGCTAATAGAGTTTTGCCAAGAGAACATGCTGATCATAGCAAACACTCTTTTCCAACAGCACAAGAGGCGACTCTACACATGGACGTCACCAGATGGTCAATATCGAAATCAGATTGATTATGTCCTTTGCAGCCAAAGATGGAGAAGCTCCATACAGTCAGTAAAAACAAGACCTGGAGCTGACTGTGGCTCAGATCATGAGCTGCTTCTTGCAAAATTTCGGCTTAAATTGAAGAACATCGGGAAAACCACTAAACCGTTCAGGTATGACCTAAATCATATCCCTTCTGAATATACAGTGGAGGTGAGGAATAGATTTCAGGGATTAGACCTGATAGACAGAGTGCCTGAGGAACTATGGACGGAGGTCCGTAACATTGTTCAGGAGGCAGCAACGAAATCCGTCCCAAAGAAAAAGAAATGCAAGAAAGCCAAGTGGCTGTCTGATGAGGCTTTACAAGTAGCTCACGAAAGAAGGGAAGCGAAAAGCAAGGGAGAAAGGGGAAGATATACCCAACTGAATGCAGAGTTCCAGAGAATAGCAAGGAGAGACAAGAAGGCCTTCTTCAATGAACAATGCAAAGAAATCGAGGAAAACAACAGAATGGGAAAGACTAGAGATCTCTTCAAGAAAATTGGAGATCTCAAGGGAACGTTTTGTGCAAAGACGGGCATGATAAAGGACAAAGAAGGCAGGGACCTAACAGAAGCAGATGAGATTAAGAAGAGGTGGCAAGAATACACAGAAGAACTATACAGGAAAGATCTGAATGTCCCTGATAGCCATGATAGTGCGGTCACTGAACTTGAGCCGGACATCCTCGAGAGTGAAGTCAAGTGGGCCTTAGGAAGCATTAGTAACAACAAAGCTAGCGGAGATGACAGTATTCCAGCCGAGCTATTTAAAATCCTAAAAGATGATGCTGTTAAAGTGCTGCATTCAATATGCCAACAAATCTGGAACACTCAACAGTGGCCACAAGACTGGAAAAGGTCAGTTTACATTCCAATTCCAAAGAAGGGCAACGCCAAAGAGTGTTCAAACTACCGCACCATTGCGCTCATTTCACATGCCAGCAAGGTGATGCTCAAAATCCTACAAGCTAGGCTTCAGCAGTATGTGAACCGAGAACTACCGGAAGTACAAGCTGGGTTTCGAAGAGGCAGAGGAACTAGAGATCAAATCGCCAACATTCGCTGCATCATGGAGAAAGCAAGAGAATTCCAGAAAAACGTCTATTTCTGCTTCATTGACTACGCTAAAGCCTTTGATTGTGTGGATCACAACAAACTGTGGCAAATTCTGAAAGTGATGGGAGTACCAGACCACCTTACCCGTCTCCTGAGAAACCTGTACGAGGGTCAAGAAGCAACAGTAAGAACCAGACATGGAACAACCGATTGGTTCAAAATTGGGAAAGGAGTACGACAAGGCTGCATATTGTCACCCTGCTTATTTAACTTATATGCAGAGTACATCATGAGAAATGCCGGGTTGGATGAATCAGAGGTCGGAATTAAGATTGCCGGGAGAATTATCAACAACCTCCGATATGCAGACGATACCACCCTAATGGCAGAAAGCGAAGAGGATCTCAAGAGCCTCTTGTTGAGGGTGAAAGAGGAGAGTGCAAAAGCTGGTTTGAAACTCAACATTAAAAAAACTAAGATCATGTCATCTGGCCCTATCACTTCCTGGCATATCGAAGGGGAAGAAATGGAAGCAGTGACAGATTTTACTTTCTTGGGCTCCAAGATCACCGCAGACGGTGACTGTAGCCATGAAATTAAAAGACGCTTGCTCCTGGGGAGGAAAGCTATGGCAAACCTAGAGAGCATAGTAAGAAGCAGAGACATCACCTTGCCGACAAAGGTCCGTCTAATCAAAGCTATGGTTTTCCCAGTAGTAATGTATGGCTGTGAGAGCTGGACTATAAGGAAGGCTGAGCGCCGAAGAATTGATGCTTTCGAACTGTGGTGCTGGAGAAGACTCTTACGAGTCCCCTGGACTGCAAGGAGGTCCAATCAGTCCATCCTAAAGGAAATCAACCCTGAGTGCTCATTGGAAGGACAGATAATGAAGCTGAAGCTCCAATATTTTGACCACCTAATGCGAAGAGAAAACTCCCTGGAAAAGACCCTGATGCTGGGAAAGACTGAAGGCAAAAGGAGAAGGGGATGGCAGAGGATGAGATGGCTAGATAGCATCACGGATGCAATGAATATGAACTTGAGCACGCTCCGGGAGAGAGCGCAGGACAGGAAGGCCTGGCGTGCTATGGTCCATGGGGTCACGAAGAGTCGGACACGACTGAACGACTGAACAACAACAAATCATATCCCCCCTCAATTTTCTCTTCTCAAAGCTAAACATGCCCAGTTCTTTCAGTCTCTCTTCATAGGGCTTTGATTCCAGTCCCCTGATCATCCTCATTGCCCTCCTCTGAACCCTCTCCAGTTTGTCTGCATCCTTCTTAAAGTGCAGTGCCCAGAACTGGACACAATACTCCAGATGAGGCCTAACCAGTGCTGAGTAGAGGGGAACTAGGACTTCCCGGGATTTGGAAGCTATGCTTCTATTAATGCAGCCCCAAATAGCATTTGCCTTTTTTGCAGCCACATCACATTGTTGGCTGATATCTGGCACCATATAAGTGTTCTGAGGAGTTCCAGGCATACAAAAGGGCAACAGGAGGCAAAATGGCAAAGTCATCTAACAGAAGGTGTGAGGGCTGGGGGGCTGATGGTGTCTAAATATGCATAAGACTGCACTCTAAATGCCTGTTGGAAGAAGGTCTTAACCTGGCATCTGAACATACGCAGTGACATATACAGCCAGGAGGATCTCCCTCAGAAGGGCGTTCCACAGACTGGGGCCACTGCAGTGAAGGCTCTTCCCTGCGAGCTGTCCATTGCACCACTGTGGGCAGCAGCACCCGCAGAAGAGCGTCTGAAGAGGTCTTAGCAATCAGGCAGGAACATCTGCCATGACAGTCCTTCTGCTGTCTGCAGGTTGGATATAAACAGCCCTTCTCCCCGCCTGGGAGCTGCATTTCCAGGTGAGGTTTTAGGTGAATTTAATGTATCACATCTAAACACCTTTCGCTGTAAATTCGTGGATGTGGCTCTGTCAAGGCAATGACAAGGAGAGTTTAAGTTCCCAGCTCCAGCGCCGTGGCTACGTGATCTCTGGGCATTAGGCAAGACGAAGGATTTGCTCCAAGGGCTGGGTGGAGTCTGGCTGGCATTCAAGCTAGCCCTGCCGGGGAGCTGTTCTGAACAGCCTCTTCCTTAATCCTCCAGAAGGCGAACAACTGGACAAGTCAGGCAGATGTAAACGGCTCTGCCTCTGGCTTCGCTAGCTTTTGGCTCGCCTTCCTTGAATTTGTGTCTGGATGGAACAGCAACAGGCCCCAGGTGGGGAGTATGCGTGGAAGGGCGAGCAGGTCGACCAGAGAGGGCCGAGCAGGAATCCCTCCTGAGTTCCCTCTAATACAACAGATCTCAGAGAGGACGTTCCTCTGCCAAAAAGGATGCAACAGAAGGTCCTGATGGGAGCATCAGGGTGACACAAAGTTGGCAAACGTGGTGCAGCAGTGGCCAAAGTGCAGGAACCCTATGGTGCAGGAGCCCCAAATGACGGTCCAAAGAGCAGCAGAAGATGGCAGCAGCTGCAAACAGGCCCGGCAACAGCAGCTGTTATTCTTATTTTAAAACATTTTAGAATGAGGGAGCAGCTGACTGGGCATAGACACAGTGCCAGATACTAATTTTATCATTTCTTCTTTCAAAACATACCATCTTCTTCTGCAACAAAATGCTGGGTTAAAATGCTGTCCGGCTCACAGCTGACACCTGAGCCTCCATGGACAGCTGGGAGTCCAAAATGACCCCCGGCTGCGGACCTGGTCTTTCAAGGGTAGCCGTACCCCATTCAACACCAGGTCAACATCCCCCAGCCTCCTCTTGTCTCCCACCAAAAGTACCTCGGTCTTGTCAGGGTTCAGCTTCAGCTTATTCCTCCCCATCCAGCCACTCACCGTCTCCAGACATTTGGACAGGGATTCTACGGCCAACCTTGGTGAAGATTTGAACGAGAGGTAGAGCTGCGTGTCATCTGCATATTGATGACACGGCACCCCAAACCTCCTGATGATAGCCCCCAGCGGCATCACATAGATGTTAAATAGCATCGGGGAGAGGATGGAACCCTGTGGCACCCCACAAGTAAGTGGCCACGGGTCCGAAACCTCCTCTCCCAGTGCTACCATCTGGTACTTGCCGGAGAGGAAGGACCGGAACCACTGCAATACGGTGTCTCCAATGCCCAACCCTTCCAGGCAGTCTAGGAGGATACCATGGTCAACGGTATCAAAAGCCACTGAGAGGTCGAGGAGAACAAGGAAGGAGCATTCACCCCTATCCAGAGCCCTCCTCATATCATCTACCAAGGCGACCAAGGCCGTTTCTGTCCCATGCCCAGTCCTGAAGCCCGACTGAAATGGGTCTAGATAATTAGTTTCTTCCAAGTGTGCCTTCAACTGCACCGCCACCACCCGCTCAATCACCTTGCCCAAAAATGGCAGATTTGAGACTGGGCGAAAGTTGTTCAGAACTTGAGGATCCAAGGAGGGCTTCTTTAAGAGCGGTCCTATCACTGCCTCCTTGAGGGCTGATGGCATCACTCCCTCCTCAAGGGAGGCGTTCACCACCGCCTTGATCCCCTCACCTAGTCTCTCTCTGCAGCTCATAATGAGCCAAGATGGGCAAGGATCAAGTAAGCAGGTGGTCGGCCGTACAGATGAAAGCACCTTGTCCACTTCATCAGGAGGAAGAAGCTGGAACCGATCCCACAAAACCGGTTTGCCACAGGCCGCCTCTTGCTCACTAACTGTATCCACAGCGTGCAGAGTAACACACCTAAGCTGATCAATTTTATCTGTAAAGTGCCTTGCCAAGGCCTCACAGGAGGCCTTAGAATGCTCCAGTGATTCCGGAGCCACAGGACCGACCAGGCTCCAGACCACTTGGAACAGCCTCCTGGGACAGCACTCTGCAGATGCGATAGAGGCAGCATAATATTCCTTTTTTGCTGCCTTCACCGCCACGTGATAGGCTGAAGATACAGCTCTAGCCCGTGTCTGATCGTCTTTGGGGCGAGACTTCCGCCACCGGTGCTCTAGCCGTCTCACCTCCTGTTTCAGAGCTCGTAACCGCGGATTGAACCATGGTGCAGTCCGAGCCCTGTTCAGGGGGAGAGGGCGTTTCGGAGCCACCTGATCTAATGCCCCAGTGATTGCGGCATTCCAGCCACCCACCAGGGTCTCGACCGAGTGGCTGTTGGCATGCCCCAGAGAATCCCCAAGCGCGTTCAGGAATCCATTTGGATCCATAAGACGCCTGGGGCGGACCATTTTAATGGGTCCTCCACCCCTGCGGAGGGGTTGTGGAACCGAGAAGTCCAACGTCACCAGATAGTGATCTGACCATGACAAGGGGGTGGTGGATATACCCCCGACTTCCAGATCACTCCCCGCTTCTCCAGAAACAAACACAAGGTCTAGTGCATGACCGGCTACATGGGTGGGCCCAGTTAGAATATGGTGCAGCTCCCAGGAGGCCATGGTCTCCATGAAGTCCTGAGGTGCTCCTGTGAGGATGGCCTCCGAATGTACGTTGAAGTCCCCCAACACCAATAAGTTAGGGGACTGTACACGCACATCAGAGACCACCTCAAGCACCTCGGCCAGGGAGTCAGTTGTGCAGCGGGGTGGACGGTACACGAGCAGAATCCCCAGACTGCCCTTCGGGCCCAACCTCCAGTACATGCACTCAGCAACCCTGGTCTCCCGGAGAGGGGGTCTGGTGAAGACCAAGGACTCTCGGTAGATAACAGGCACTCCCCCTCCCCGATCCCCAGCCCTCCGCTGCTGTGCACACGAAAATCCAGCTGGACACATGGCTGCAAGGGTTGGAGCAGCAGCCTCGGCCAGCCAGGTCTCCGTAATACATGCCAGGTCTGCACCCCCATCCAGGATCATGTCATGGATGAGGGAGGTTTTCTGGGTAACAGACCTGGCATTGCAGAGCAGCAAACGAAAGCCAGAAGATGGGGTCACGCCTCCCCCAGCCATCCTTTGGCTCTGGACAGGCCCGGAGCAGGGGACAGAAACTACACATCTCTCCCTTGTTCCCCTTACCTGGCATGGCCTGCCCCTAGCGCTCCGCCAGCACCTGCCGCCCAGCCTCAGTATGTTCTGGCCCCCAACACTCCCCCCACTGCCTCCATCAGGTGGACACATGCCCTCTCGCTCCCGCCTATCAGGCAGGCTACCCACCCCTAAAAACTCAACAGAACCCCCCAGAAAAACAAAAAAACAAAAAAAACAGTTAAAAATCCCCTTAAAAATAATGCCAGGCAGGAATCCACAGGGAAGGCCTGGTGGTGGCGGCGGTGGCGGCGGCAGCAGGCCCAGCAGCAGCAGGCGCGCCTCTTCCCCGGTGGTGGTGGTAGCTTCTCCTGCAGGCCCTGGCATTCTAGCTCCCTACTCCGTCTGTATCATCTAGTAGTACTTATCCGTATAATGACAGCCTGTTGCTCTGTGCTTCCCTCCCTCTGCTAGAGGAAGCTAGTGATTTAGCAGGCAGAGTGCCATCACATCCCAGGCATGGCTAAGTGCCACTAAATATCATGCCGGAGAAGCCAAACACGCGGTTGCTGTTTTCAGCGGCGGATGTGTGCGTCTGAGGAGATGGATCTTTTCCTCAGTGTTTTACAGAAGCAGAGTCTTTTCTTATGAGACTGTGATCGTTTTATAGTAAATTAGACTGAATAACTCGCCGACTCTTTGACCGCCATCTTAGGAACATAGGAAGCTGCCCTTATACTGACTGAGTCAGGCCGTGGGTCCATCTAGCTCAGTACGGTCGCCACTGACAGGCAGGAATGGCTCTCCAGGGTTTCAGGCAGGGTTCCTTCCTGGGACCTCCTGCATGCAAAGCCGGTGGTCGACAGCTGAGCCACGGCCCTCCCCTATAAACGTAGCTGGTGGGTACGTTTACCCAGTCTGCCACTTCCATTATGCAACTGACCCCAGAATCTCTGTATCAGGCTCTTGGAGGAGCACTTTCCTGCTGTGCAAGTTCCCATTAGCTAAGGTGAAAAACAATTCTGCTTCCTCATAGTTTACCAAGAGAGCACAAGACACTGGAAAGGAAGAGGAAAAACAGCCTGTAAAATAGAAAGGCTTTGGCCAATGGATTATTAGAAGAGAATGGATGTCACCAGGACTTAACTATGTTATATAAAGAGAGAAGAAAGGCCTGTTATGCAGCACAGGTGACAACGTTTAATCAGGATCAAGTCAATCATGTGCAAATCTGGGGGAGTGGAAAGTGGAAGGCTGGAATCAGGTTTGTCGGTGGTGATGTTTCATGGTGGTGGAGATTCGTCTAGATTTGTCATACCAGTTAGGTGACTTATGTAATACAATTTCTAAAGGATTTCTACAAAAGCTAGGTCAAGGGACAGAGAAGAGATGAGGAGGGTTAATATTGCAGTGGCAGGGAGAGAGATGGGGTGGATGGAGAGGAGTATCATTGGGGCTGAGTGTATTCTGTGCAAGTGTCAAATTTGGTACCGATCACAGAATTTTGCACCCCGACAATCTCAGCATTTTCAAAAGCAAGTTTCTAGTCATCATCATCATCGGTGTTGTTGTTGTTGTTGTTACTGTGGCCCTGCCCTCTGGTGGCATACAGCCCCTGATGTGCTTGCCCGGAGTCAGTTTGGCCCTGGGACCAAAAACATTTCCCCAACCTTTGTTTGACAGCCTGTCCAGTCCAAGCTGGGTTTAAAAATGAAGAACCCCAAGAAGGGAGAGCAAAACAGGGGTCTAGAAGTTGCCCATCCACAGTTAGCAGCACCTGGGCAGCAGATTGAGGGTGGGCACTCAAGTTACCTCATCACAGCCTTCTCCAGTATGGTGAGATGTACTTATTTCTATATAAACTATAGTAATTATCCCTGCATTTGCATCTACACCAGGGAAGGGGAACCTCAGGCCCGCAGGCCAAATATGGCCTGCCAGACCTCCCAATGCAGCCCATGAAGGCCTCCAGCAAGGCCTCACATCCTCAGAGATGGGAGAGGGGGCTCCCAACTGAGCCGTGGCTCAAGGAGCCTCCTCAAGGGCATAGCTCAGTTGGCTTGGCTCCAGAGGAGGCTGGTGGCTCCAACATCAGTGGGGCAGTGAATCTGCTCTGGGTTTCAGTCAGAACCAGTCAGACCTCTAAAGGAGCTCCTTTAGCAATCTGACTGGTTCTGACTGAAACTCAGGGCAGATTCACCACCCCAATGACATCAGAGCCACCAGCCTCCACTGGTCCCAACACCCTGGCTCTTTACAGCTTTCTAAGTAATCAGGAGCACTTGGGATCAATGCACCTAGTAAACCAGGCTAACAGGTCCTCCTAGTAAGACTAACTCTCCCCAAGCAGGTGTCACATTTCTGATTAGCCTGACGTTTCTGGCTGTTATGATTGTTAATACCTTGACCAGGCTGGGACAGGTGCATTAGAGAGATATTTTTAGTCTCTGCTACTGTCCTGACACTTGCATAGGAGCAGCCTGTCTGACTGCCAGGGAGAGGGACTTCTCAGGGGTGGCACCCTGACTGTAGAATACCCTCCAAAGAGCAGCTCACCTGGCGCTTTCCTTATGGTCTTTTTAAACAAACAAACAAACAAAAATTTACCCAGCCCTTTTATTTTTATTTTTTTTCACCCAAGCCTCTGAAATAATTTGTGATCTTCAAACCTGGCCCCTTAATATCTGATGTGTCATTTATGGTAAATCTGTGCTGCTAAACTGGTTTTATCTCTTTCTCTGTGAGCTAAACCATTGTTAAGCTGATATTTATTTGTTTGGCTCTGATATTTTATGTTACAGAGAAGCTCAGCCACGATGGCTTTCTGAACCCATGTAGTTTATGTTTTCTATTATTGCTGGCATCACCCTAGGACCTCAGCTGAAATATCCATTTTGTTCCGGAAGAAGATAACAAGAGCAGGAGACTTGGTGGTTGGCAGAAACAAGGGAGCCCCAGCTGGTAGCGAGGGAGCTATTGCCTTTATTGACTTACTTACTTACTTACTTATTACATTTCTATACTGCCCAATAGCCAAAGCTCTCTGGGTGGTTCACAACCTATGTGCAACTTCTACTGATTAGATTAAAAAGAGTTGTCCCAGTAGAGCTCTGGATACATGCAAATGCCTTCCTGGCTACCAAGTTACCACCCCAGCCAAGTTACAAAGGAACATCAGAAGCTGCCTTATACTGACTCAGACCCTTCATCCAATTATTATTATTATTATTATTATTATTATTATTATTATTATTATTATTATTATTATTTCTATATCGCCCCATAGCTGAAGCTCTCTGGGCGGTTCACAAAAGTTAAAACATTAAAAGTACAATATGCAATGTTTAAAAACCATTTACATAAAACATACGGACAAACAACATATAACTAAAAACAACTTTGAACTAAAAACAATTTGCTTAAAAAATCCAACAATAAAACACAGCTTAAAATAGCACTGCTTAAAAATAATATACAAAAGTCAGCAAAAGAAACAAAAGTTCTAAAAAGGGAAGGCCTGCTGGAATAACAGCGTCTTTAATGCCTATAAGCCCAGTATTGTCGACACTGAGTGGCAGCAGCTCTCGAGGGTTTCAGGCAGGATTCTTTCCTAGCCTTACCTGGAGACGCTGCCGGGGATTTAACCTGGGATCTCCTGCATGCGCAGTAGGGGCTCTACCACTGCACCCCTCCCCTAGTCTCCCCTTTAAACTGGTCAATCTAGAGCCTCAGAAGGAAATATGGTCCAATCCTGAAGGGTGCTCGCCCCAAAATAGATCTACAGGTGGGCATCCTTCATGGTACCATTTGTTGTAAGTTCCTCTACTAACTGTCTCTTGAAAATATGGCTTTTGTAATGCTTAGTCAGCTAGCTTTACTTCAGCCATGTAGCCAGGAACCTCTTTGAGGTTCCCTTTCATTGCCCAGAGTCAAGCTATTGATCTCTTTGTTCTACCCCATCCTGAGTCCATCTCAGAGCCACTGATCCCTTTGTATTTTTGTTTTGTTTTGAAGTTTACAACTGCCCTTGAGTTTGGGCATCCAATGCATCCTTGCTGTGTTCTTCCATTGTGGGACTCAGCGCTAGCAGACTCTCGTGTCACACAGCTCTGCTCCTCATTATCCATCCTAGCACTCTCCCTCTCCTGCTCGGGGGGCCTAGACCCTGTTTCCAGGGCCAGAGTTCCTTCCTCTCTCCCTCAGCTTGAAACCAGCTTGCTGCCTTGTTTGCCCAGATAGCCCTGTGGCCTTGTGTACCTAGACAGAACTTCACCCGCTGGTGGAGAACCCATTGTGGCTTTCTAGCTGACACAACCTTACACCGAACTGTGCACACAAAACTTGCTCAAAAGTGGAGAGACGCCTTGCAGGGGGCTGTGCCACTGCTGATGAGTTGCTGACTGTATTCAAGTGAAGCACAACAGCCTACATAACCCAGTCTTGGCTGGTTTCCCTCCCTTGCCTCATTCCCATGCTCCATAGCCTATTACCATGTTTGTTTGTTTTCCTCAAAGAGACCAGCCATGCATTTAGGCTCTCCGTCACAAATTCTGTTTTTGTATCCAAAATTGTGAGGCTCTGTGGTCTCTAATAACAGCCAGCTGTTCAGTCTCCCCATCCTTGCCTTGAGCCCAAGAATCTAGCCATTGGTTTGTTACCAGATAACTTGGTACTGAAGAGGGCCTAGACAGCCAGGGTGGCTACCCCGTGTTGAATTTGTGACCAAAACCCTGTGCCCTTTGTGCAGTCCAAGTATCCATGACCAACGAGGAAGTGAGACCCTTCATGTTCCCCTTTCTCTGAAACAAGGTAAATATACCTGCTTTGGCTCTAAATATACCTGCTCCGTCCCTCCCCCCGAAATTCTGGGCAGGGGGGAGGCGCCCCGTCCCTCCCGCCACGAATCCTGTCCTGCCGGGACTGCAAATGGCGGCGGCCGTAGCTGCCGCCGTTTGCGTCCCTGCAGTCAGCCATGATAGGCTACATAAATGTTTACGTAGCCTATCATGGCTGAGTGAAAAAAACAACAGCAACCGCGCGATCGCAAATGTCTTTCTCTTTCCTGACATTTCTCTAGATCTATACATTCTGGATCTAACCTTGTGCCATCAACAGTGACGTTTCCCCTCAGTCAGCCTCCCAAGCCCTGCCTCGCCATTTCCCTAGCACCCTC
This sequence comes from Heloderma suspectum, assembly GCF_057233095.1. Classification (NCBI taxonomy): domain Eukaryota; kingdom Metazoa; phylum Chordata; class Lepidosauria; order Squamata; family Helodermatidae; genus Heloderma; species Heloderma suspectum. The sequence goes on from NC_139461.1 coordinate 11,919,881, forward strand.
CCTGCTCCGTATTTGTCTAATGCTTAGCCCTACCCCCATCTGCCTTTCTTTGTTACTGCTATTAGAAGCAGTGTGCTGGTTCAAGTGCTAGGCGGCTTATATACTAACTAGGCATTCATTTCTTTTCTAATATTCTTCCACTTTGAAGTTGCTAATTTCCCCCATTTTGTTGAGATACCGTGCATAACCTCCTGTGTGCATGGTGTGGAGAAAGGGCATAGGGAGACATTTTTTTCCCTCTCTCATAATACTAGAACCCAGTGGGGTCATCCCATGAAGCTGATGGATGGGAGATTCAGGACAGATCAAAGGAAAGACTTCTTCACACAGCGCAGAGTTAAACTATGGAACTCGCTACCACATGTAGTGATGGCCACCAATTTGGATGACTTTAAAGGGGGGTTGGACAAAATCATGGAGGAGGAGGCTATTGATGGCTGCTAGTCCTGATGGCTATGTGCCATCTCCAGTAGCAGGGGCACTATGCCTATGTCCACCATTTGCTGGGGTACGTGACCAAAAGGTCCTGCTTTTGGTCCTACTCCTGTCCTACTTGTGGGCTTCCCACAAGCAGCTGGTTGGCCACTGTGTGAACAGAATGCTGGATTATAGGGGCCTTTGGTCTGATCCAGCAGGTCTCTTCTTATGTTCTTATGAAAGATCCTTATAATTCTGTGTTCATCAGACATACATGTACATAAGCAAGTTCATGCACATGTGACCGAAGACACATGGTAACATTTAGTACTGTATTTTATTCTTCTATTTCTTGTAAGATGCCCAGAAAACATATATTATTGGGCAGCCTATATAAAAATAGACAGACAGACAGATCATGGCTACCGAAAAAGCCCTCTTGCAGGAGCTTCCATCTTAGATCTTTGATGCCTTAAACAAAGGACTGTGTAAAATTACTGCAAGCTCTTAAGTCTTTCGTGACCTTCTGCATCTTAAAATCAAGTGGCATATTGACTTTGCTGAACTGATATTTTACTATGATCTTTGTACTTTCTATTGTGTTGTGGAGAGAACAGAACAATCTGAGGCTCTCCAGTGCTTAACCAGGAAGGATTTCAGTGTGGGGCAAAAGGCGTGTTCACTCTTTCTCACTCTGTCTCTCTCTCTCTCTATTTCTCTCTCTCTCTCTCTCTCTCACACACACACACACACACACACACACACCTCAATGCTGTCACTGTTGCACTGAGCACATTACTGCCCAGTGGAAAGTACACAAAATCCTGGGATGTCTCCATTATTTCCTATGGCTAACTCTTCCTTCCATCCCACAGGAGAAAATAAAAACCCATCAAAAGGAACGAGGAAGTCCCTCGGGAGGAGCCATAGCTCAGTGTGATAGAGCACATGCTTTGCAGGCAGAAGGTCCCAGGTTCGATCCCTGGCTTCTCCAGGTAGGGAGAGGAAAGAATCCTGCCTGAAACTCTGGAGAGCCGCTGCTGCCCGTCAGTGTCGACAATGCTGGCCTAGATGGACCAAAGATCTGACTCAGTACAAGGCAGCGTCCTACATTCCCTCTTCAGGCATATATCTGGGAATGTAGCATTGCTGCAGCAGAGACAATGAAGTGCCGCCTCCAGTAAGCGGGGCAAAAAAATTCCCCCCTCCACACTCAGAATTGCCAAAATGCCCCCCACATACACATACACATACACACACATACACACACACACACACACACAACTTTGCAGCCTGAAAAAATGGTGGTGACAGCTCAGTCCCACATGTCTAAACCCCCTACATAGCAAGGCGCATCCTGAGGAGATATCACATACTTCCTACTGAAATACACCCCATATTGCCCTTTTTATAACTATGATATATTCACCTCTCCCGAGGAATCAGAGGCTTTTAATAAACCACCATCCATCTCTTCTGGGGCGTGAAAGGCCCCTAAAGGCCTTGAACATTTTCTGAGGCCAGTCAGTGCAATCCAATCAGGCTGTAAATTTCTTACAAATGATGGCACAATGGATCCCAATATAAGCCGATGTTTCATAAATGTCTTAAGAGATTAAAGCATTATTTGTTGTCCAACTCTCTGGGGAGAGTTGCATCCCTGCAGGATAAACTCTGGCAACCATCTTGCATAAGAGACAGGGTGGAACTGCTAAAGGTTTCCTCTGTATATCCTTGCAAGGCCAATTACATAATCACAGGCCTCCATCTATCAGATGTGATCCTTTTCATTAAGCAAAATGGCCTGGAGAAAGGGAGCATACAGATGTCCAATCCAGGAATATGCCAGAAAGTGGAAATTGTTAACAGCTAAAGAAAAGCTTAACTCTGAAGTGGAACACAGCTTTTGCATTCCAGTCGAGACAGACCAGGGTTTTTAAACTTCCTACCCTATGAAAACCCTTTCTGCATCCATTTGTTTCCCTAGAAACCTATACACCTCTGTCACTGAACCCTCTTTTATGTGTGGTTGGACACCGTGGTAGAGCACATGTTTTGAATATGGAGGGGTTGTTCAATCCCTCCTGTTTCCAGTAAAAAAGAAATCAGGTAACTAACAGGACTGACAAACACCTATAGTGGAATCATGCCATATATATATATCAAGGAGTTGAGGTGATGTACAGCAATTCCTCTTTCATGGCCTGAACCACCTTTGGGTTCCTGCCCCCTTTAAATGGTCTACAAGGATTCTTCTCTTCCCATCCTCAAGGTCAGTCACCTGCTTTGGGAGTTTAGGGAGTATGTTCCAGGCAAGATAGCCAGGTGTAAGGGATAAACTAATCAGAGATACCAGTGGTAGGGTGTAATAACCATTCACTCATGATTAATGTATATGACCTTGAAACTAAGTATCCACTAGATAGTCTGCTGAATCTGTGAGAATGTAGCCAAATCACAGGTGTAGCTGATAGTTAACTAGTGACGTGAGCACAAATTGGCAAGATGTATTTGTACTTATGATAGAGATACAATATAAAATCCCAAAGGAACTCCTAACAGAGAACCTCTCTGTGGGCAAGGATCATACCATGGCTGCCTGATCCTGGAGCAGATCTGTTACTGTAGCGGGGCTCCCAGTAACTGAAGGAATGTATGTTTTCCGTACCTGCCTTTTCCTTTCCATGTTTTGTTTGCTGGTGATATCTTATCTCTCTCTCTAAATAAAATCTGGGAAAGGAACAAACCTGGTATGTTTATTGTCTCATCCGAATCCTAAAGAACCTCCACCCCTGATGGAACAAGACCCCTGCCTCAGAACCAGGTACACTGCTGCTAGTCAGAGCAGGAACTGCTGGGGTAAACTGAGCTCCATGGTTGCTCCCACGCCAGTTCCCAGTATGTGCTTGTAATGTCAACCAGGAGAAGTGCTTGTAAAGGAGCCCAGGGTGGTTTTTAGTATGAAGCCATGTTGTTGTCCTGTCAAACTGAGAAGATGCTCTAAAATATGCCTAGCACTTCCCTCTAGTCATGCATTTCAGGGAATGGTCAATAATGCTTTTCCACGGAAGCTTTTCTGCTAGTACTGACTTCATTCCAGAACACCTAATCCTGAAAAACTTCTGGGGATACATAGGGTCCCTACTAACACCATTTGAAAAACACTTTTCTTCCTAAAAAAGGTTCCTCCTGTGCAAGCACCGGGTCATTACTGACCCCTAAAGGGACGCTGCTTACGCTGGCGTTTCCGTGGCAGACTGTAGCGGGGTGGTTTGCCATTGCCTTCCCCAGTCATGACTACCTTTCCCCCACCAAGCTGGGTACTCATTTTACCGACCTCGGAAGGATGGAAGCCTGAGTCGACCTCAGCCAGCTACCCGAGACCCGGCTTCCGCTGGGATCGAACTCAGGTCGTGGGGAGAGTTTCAGCTGCAATACTGCCGCCTACCACTCTGCGCCACACGAGGCTCTTTCTTCCTAAAGCCCCCCCAAAAGAGGAATTCCTATGGGATAGCAGGCCAACAGGCAGAACTCTGGGATGGCTTGTTCTCAACCAAACATTGGCAGTTCTGAGAGATCAGATTCTAGCTTTGCCAAAGGAAGGACCAGCTGAGAAAGGAGGACTTGCCAGTTAAAAGTGCATGGCAGGCCTGGCTAACCCATAATCACCATCCATGGTTGCTGTGTCCAGGCCAAGCCAACCTATAGTTGTAGCCACCCTTTGTGTTGCAATTTGCTGCCTGTCTCCGTTATACCTGTCACAATACGTTCTGGGGCATTATTTCAGATTACAAGATGCGGGCAAAGAGGAGAAAGAAAAGATTCACATCATGCTCGAAAGGCACACGTTTGTGTCTGTGTATGCTATGCATGTGTATTCAAGATTAAATTGGTGTGTAAATGCAGTCTATTTTAAGAGCGCTAATGGTATAATTTTTTTAATAGCTCATAACAGCTACAGCAAATGGTATCAATTCATAGCAAACAAGTCACTTTTTTGATGGATTTGTGCTATTGGAGCATGTCTAGCACATAGATCTTATTCATTGTTTATAGCAATAATTGATCAATGTACAGGACTAGTGAGTCAGCCTGAGATATAGCTCTGAAACTGACCCCCTTCCCTCAAAGATGTCCCTTATTATAGAGTATATGAGCAGACACATGCTAAATGTTAGATTTCTTTATTTATTTTATTACTTTTCTATACCACCCAATAGCCGAAGCATTCTGAGCGGTTCACAACATCATAAAATATAAGTGTCTGAAATAATTTTAAATGTAGATAATTTTTTATTATGATCAATGATCAGCACTGTACATGTACGATACTTACACACAATGTGCATAATTATACTGAAACTCAAAAAAACCAAAACCCTAACATGACCACAGAGTATCAGCCTTGTGAAATAGCACTATTTTACTAAAAGTTTGCAGCAAGCAGTAGCAGCTGCAGAAAACCTGGCCAACTTCTCTGCAATTTGAGAGTGCTAATCACAAAGAAGAACAGAAATGTTTAGTGTGTACCCACTAGAACATGAGTGGGGAAGCTTTTTCACCCGAAAAGCCACATTCTCTCATAGCTAACCTTCCTGAGGGAGCATGCCAGCTGTGAGTAAGGCCAAATCGACATACACAGCACATTCGCACACATTTGCACACACCCATTCGCACACATTTGGAATCAGTAGTTGTGGTCCATATTGCTACCAATGATGTGGGGAAATGTACTTATGAGGTACCTGGAAACCAAATTTAGGTTGCTAGGTAGGAGGCTGAAAGCCAGGCCCAACAAGGTAGCTTTCTCTGAAATGCTACCTGTTCCTGAAAAGGTTCCTACCTGAAATGTTCCTACCTGAAATGCTACCGTGTTCCATGCACAGGGCCAGCTAGACAAGTGAAGATGAGGAGTCTCAGTGTGTGGATGAGACAGTGGCACAGACAGGAGGGGTTCAGATTTGTTAGTCACTGGGGAACATTTTGGAACAGTTCAGGCCTGTACAAAAGGCTCCACTTGAACCAAAATGAAACCAGACTGCTGGTGCTTAACATAACAGAGGTGGCAGAGCAGCTTTTAAATTGAACATTGGGGGAATACTGACAGGAGGTGAGAAGCATCCGGTTTGGGGTGAATCGTCTCTAGGGGATAAAGGTGAAAACGTTTCCAATTGCCCAAATGGGGACAGGGAGGGATTAAGCCATGAACATACAATAAAACATAACAGCCAGTCAAAGAGGCCTATAGACCATAGTGGGAAATGCACATGACAGAGACCTGGAGAGGGACACCATGTATAGTTACGTATTTCAAGGTTAATCCTAGAAGCCTCTGAGCCAAGATGGAAGAGCTGGGATACTTGGTTTTAAGGGAGAACTTAGATACAGTAGGAATAATGGAAACCTGTCAGAATGGAGAGAACCAAGGGCCAGAGCAACTCCCCTTTGAGGAAAATTTACAACACCTGGGGCTGTTTAGCTGAGAAAAAAGGCAAGTATGGAGAGGCATGATAGAGGTGTACAAAATTATGCATGATATGGAGAACATGGAGGGAGACATTTTTCTCCCTCTCTCATAATACTAGATCCCAGTGGGGGCATCTCATGAAGCACATTGGAGGGAGATTCAGGACAAATAAAAGGAAGGACTTCTTCACACTGCACATAGTTAAACTATAGAATTCATTTCCACAAAATGTAGTGATGGCCACCAACTAGGATGGCTTTTAAAGGGGGTTGGACAAATTCCTAGAGGAGAAGGCTATCAATGGCTACTAGTCCTGAGGCCTATATGCTATCTCCGGTATCAGAAGCAATATGCCTATGTACACCAGTTGCTGGGGAACATGGGCAGGAAGGTGCTGTTGCACTCATGTCCTATTTGTGAGGTTATCAGAAGCTGCTGGTTGACCCCTTGGTGAAGAGAATGCTGGACTAGATGAACCCTCAGTCTGATTCAGCATGGCTCTTCTGTTCTTAGGGACATAGGAAGCTGCCTTATACTGAGTCAGACGGTTGGTCCATCTGACCCAGTATCCTTGACACTGACTGGCAGTGGTTCTCAAAGGTTTCAGGCAGGAGTTCTTTCTGCCCTACCTGGAGAGGCAAGGGATTGAACCTGGGACCTTCTACATACAAAGCAGGGGCTTTACCACTGAGCTATAGCCCATCCCTTCTTATCCATTCACATACTCTCCCATTCATACAGACACAGACACACACACACACGCATGCTGGTCAAAGAAGCATTAGACAAGCAGAAATTACACTGAGGCCTTCCGAGAAAGCCAAACAAGAGAGTCATTCAGAAGCTGAATGAGTGAAGGTTCCATAGGAAGGGGCCCAGTCCGGGTAAATAAATACAGTCAAATATGGCTGCTGAATCACAGAGGTCTGGATAAGGCCACCAAGTCATAGCGGACATTGGTAGAGAGCTGACCTGTTTACAAATGGTTTTCTTGTGCTCTACAACTGGCATTTTATTTAATTAATTATGTAATCATTTTAGGCTTGCTCTTTGCTAAGGAAAAAAATGTTTCCCCACACCCACACCCCACAAAGCTCTCCCCTCTCTGCCCCTTAAAAAGTATTGTTTAAAAAAAAAAAACACTGGAAAATGTTAGGGCAGTCTTCTTTCTCCCCCTTCTAGCTTCTACTCTTGCTATCTCTACCCCTTTGCCTTGCTGTTTCCCCCTCCCTCCCAGTGTCTGTTGCTATTTCTCTCCCCACCTCTTTAACTTGCTGTTTTTCCCCCTTCCCAACCTCTAGCCTTCCTCTTTCTCTCCCCAATCCCCTCTACCTTCGATAGCTCCTTTAGACATCTGACTGAAACCCAGGCCAGAGCAGATTCACCACCCCATGATATCAGAGCCACCAGCCTCCACTGCCTACCTCACCTCATTTAGCGTGAGCACTAGGGGAAGGACCTCTGAAGAAGATCTTAGGGTAGGATAGGTACATATGGGAGAAGGTGGCTTTTCAGGTAACCTAGTCCCATGAAATTTAAAGCTTTAAAGTAGAGGGGGAGAACCTTTAAGGTCAATCCAGCAAACCAGATGACATCAGGAGATGGCCCCCTGCCCCTGACATCATCTAGCCCTGCCTCCTCCCTGCCACCTATTCTAGCTTTTTTCCACGCCTCTCGCTGCACAGAGAAAGGGCCTCGGCCGGCACTTCCCGAGTAGCACTGGCCTGCTTTGCATGCCACTCGCCATCCTGATTGGGATGGCAAGTGGTACACAAAGGGGAATCCCCACTGTTATCTCTGGTCAATGAATGGAGATAACAGTGGGGATTCTTATTGGAGACGGGGGGGGCTTGATGGGGGACCTCTGCTCATTGGGCCAGAGGTTCCTCACCCCTGTCTTAAGGCACAAGCCTACACATGTTTAGACAGAAAAAAGTCCGACAACTCCCATCCCCCATGCTGGGAGTAGGGATATTGAAGAAATCCATTTGGGGGTGGAGTTTGACAAGTTTATCTTGGCTCAGCCCCCATACTTCAGTTCGGTTCCCAGCACCCAACTCGCTCTTCAGTGAGTCGGGACAATTTGGGCACTTTTGCCCATTTTTTCATAGGTTCCACAATTTGCACAAATTTCTGAGTAAATTTGTGCAAATTTCTGAACAATCTGCGCAAAGTACGGCTGCACAAATTATTTGCACAAATTTAGCTGTAATGTGTACCAATTTCAGAACCTGTGAAAAATGCACAAAAAAGTTCCTGGAGTTCAGGGGAAAACCCACAGCTTGGTTCACAAATGCAAATTGAGCCTTACACACTGTGGAACTCTGAGTCAAAAAAAGAACTGGATTTCCCAGTGACAGACATCCCTAACTGGGAGTTGTAGGGCTTTTTTCTGTCTAAACATGCATAGGATTGCACCCTTAAAGATTAAAACCAGCATTTTAAAATGGGCCCAGAAACAGACCAGGAGCCAGCAAAGACATAAATGGTTAAAGTGCCCCGTCCCAGTTCAAAATCTTACCACCCAATTCTGGCCCAAGTTTCCAACCCATTTTTAAAGACAGACTCACGTACAACACGGTTCAGTTGTCTGAATGGGGGTTATCGGAGCATGGATCATCATGGCCAAGCTATCTCCATCTAGGTATGCTCACAGCTGAGGTATGTTCAACCCAACATCTAGGTATGTTCACAGCCAAAGCTGGCACTTCAAGCTAGAGAGGTCATTTGAGCCTCTAATGACAATGCTTCATCAATAAGTACCCCCAGACTGTGAACCTGATCCTTGGAGGAGTGCAACCCCATCTGGAACAGGCTGAATACCATTCACCCAGTGGATGAACCACTGACCAACAATACCTCCGTCTTATCTGGATTCTGTCTGTTTGTTCGCCCTCATCCAGTCCATTACCGTGCCCAAAAACTGATTCAAGATAGCCACAGTCCTGAACTAATTAGCAACATAATGAATAGACACAGTACAAATAAATCTGGGCAACTGGAATGGATACAATACCAGTCAGATCTAAAATCAAAGTTGCAATTTACCCTTTTCAGGTGACTATCCTGAGGGAAGCACATATATGCACGGCTCTTCAGGCATGCTAAAATTGGAAGGTTCGCTATTTTTAGTGCCTGCACCATTGAGTTGTAGTATCTTAACTGTTTACAAATGTTCCAGTAAAAATAATTTCTGAGCAAAGCTTTGAATGTGTTGGAAGGTAACATTTAAACCACACTGTGCACTTCAGTGTTTTGCTTTTCCTAATCCAATATTTCAGCTTGACTCCTTTGGGCTATTGGAAAAAAGACTTTTCAGACATTTATGCAGCATATAAAGTCAACATTTTAAAAGTTTTGTTTACTAAATGTAAGTCAAACGTGCTAAATCAGATTTCCATCTATTTATAATGGGAGAAAACATCTGAGAAAACTTTTCTGATTCAAAATTTTCTGGAAAAGCCACATCACTGCTGCAGACTTCGGTGAGTTGATCCCAGCCAGAGGATACAATATTACGCTCTGTCAGGGATGCAAAAAGCATGGGCCGCAGGCAGCCCCCCGCTCCCCAAGCCTTATCGCAGCCTCCTGACCACGAGCATCTTCCACCCTTGGAAAAAAGTGGGGAGGAGGAAAAGCCCACTCTAGAAACAGGCTCTATGATTCCTGCCATAGAAGCCTAGTTTCTAGAGTGTCCCTGGAGCATCCTAGGAAGCGGCACTTGAAGACTCCCGCCTGCTTCCTAGGACACTCTAGGAATGAGGCTTCTATGGCATGAACCATAAAGCCCATTCCTAGAGCTGCTGCTGCTGCTGCTGCTGCTGCTTCTTCTTCTTCTTCTGGGATTCAGGTTGAAGCTGCTTCAAAACCTTGATGCTGTGGCATGGAACAGATGCTGCTGCTACAAGACCAAGGTCTGTGGTTGCTGGGGTGACTAGGAGTGGTGCGTGAGTGAGTGGTGCATGCATGTGCACGCTGTGTGCCCCATGCCACCTCAGCAGACACCTGATGTAGCCCTTGGGACCAAAAAGGTTGTGCACCCCTGGGCTAGCTGTTGTTGTAGACAAATATTTTTCTAGTATATGTTTTCTGGAATAAGTCAACTTCCTATATCAACATTCTATTCCAAAGTAAGCCTAATTATGTTACAAGTAAAGGGCTTACAGATTAGCCTCTAGTCAAGGAGTTACTAAAAACATCACAAGAGCCCTCTTGGGTCAGAACAAAGGCCTACGTAGTCCATCATTCTGTTCCCACAAAGAGCAACCAGATGCCTATGGGATGCCCACCATCAGGACATGCAAACAGTAGCACCCTTGTGTTATTATTCAATTTTAGTGAAGAATATTGTACGTAGCAGTTGGAATTATTAATGCTACTAGTACATGGAAATTCAGCTATTGCAATGAATTGCAGGTAAAATGTTGTTCTTCCATTACACACATACGGTCTTTGGTTCACTGGGCATCTCTTTGTCTGTAGCAGTGCAACTAATGAGATGCGATGCACGTCCGGAACATTCAGTCCCCATCAGCACCATGCAATCAGTGATGTGGGATGCAAAATTTTCCCAAACAGAAAATTTTCCAGAAAATTTTCCAGTGCTTTATTTTTCTGTGGAAAACGTTCTGTTTTATAAGTTCATTAGTAACAATGAATGGAGTCCAATTTCAAATATATTAGGCAAATTTGGGAGTTTCAAATCTGTAATGAGCATGTTTCAGGTAATTACCCTAGCATACATTTATGCCATTGAAATAGGGACAACAGAACCGAAGGTGCCCCCAGCAACCTTAGTGGAAGGGAGCTATCTCTGTTGAAATAGATGAGTGGCTGGGGTGGGGGCACAGCTCAGTTTGATAGAACACATGCTTTGCATGCAGAGGGTCCCAGCCTGAAACCCTCAATAGCTGCTGCCAGTCAGTGTTGACAATACTGGGCTAGATAGACCCATGGTCTGACTCAGTATAAGGCAGCTTCCTATGTTCCATGATGTCAGGGTGGACACTGAGCCCATAGAATCCCAGAGTAGTTCTGATTCGGAGGAAGAGCAGTCGCTCCTGGGAGCGGAGCACACCCCTTTTTCCAGGGCCCGCAGCTGACAGAGATTCCTCCCACCAGCATTCCTAGATTAGAAAGCAGTCCAGGGAGTGACCCAGCACCAATAGCAGACTGGTTGGATGCGCGGCGCAGACGCAGAGAGCGGCGCCAAATGGAGAGCGCGGAAAGGAGGCGTAGCGCCCAGTTGGCGCTCAAAGAACGGTTGCGCCCAGAGGATCCAAGGGAAAAGGGGAGGGATTCTCCCTAGTCCTTATATTCAGGGGTCTGCCAGTAATTGCCTTTCAAACAGGGACCAACTGTTCCAACTTAGGGCATAGGGATGCTGCTGCTCAGATCTAGTTGCTACCTGTAGAGTTGTAAGTTGTAAAAGAAGAATAAAGCTTTGAAAAGAATCCCTTTGTCTGCATCTGGACTTGGCTACTGGATTAGACTGAGAGAGGCCTCCAAGGAGCCCTTGACACATATGATGTACAATTCTTTGGGTTGCTAAAACTAATTAGGGTATCAACAGTTATCAGTATTTGAATTATGTAAGCATGCTGTTGTCCTTACTTTTTTTTACAAGTATTCCAATAAACATTTCTACGTAATAAAACATTTAAATCACATTAAGTATGCTTGAATTTTTTTTCCCCTCAAATATTTCAGGTCAAATACTTGTGGTGTGTTGGGACCAAAAAAAATAACATGGGGTATTTAAAAAAAAAAACTTTGTTGTTTACTAAATACAAGTAAAATAAAGATGCTGAATTAGATGTCTCTAGGACAGGAGTGGGCAATTTGTGACCCTCCAGGTGTTTGGCCTACAGCTTCTATCAGTCTTTGCTAGCATAGCCAATGGTAAAGAATGATGGGAGTTGTAGGCCAAAAGGTCCCACAGTTGTCCATCCTTGTTCTAGGACATCAGAACATTTTCTGATACACATGGGAAAATGTCCTATGCAAATGACCCTATGCAAATGAACCTACTTTGCATTGGAGGATTTTATGGGGGGGAAAAACATCACTGCATGTGACATGGATGAGGATGCACCTTCTCAGCTGTCTTGTAATGTATAGGCAAGAGCACATCTCTGCCCACCATCTGGGGCATTTATCCATTCTCCTCTCCCACAAGGATCTGCTCTTATGTATACCCCAAACATTGTCTTCACCAGATCTCCCCAAAAGGAAACTCTGCTTCGTGAGTTCTTGCAGTTTTCGTGAGTTCTTGCGGTTGTGGGGTGAACTAAGGCTTCACACTTCCACTAGGACGGAGTCATTTTTAGCATAAATGCACTTGGATGAATGGGTTCCTTTGTCTGCTTCTTTGGGATCTGCCAAACAAAACTGGTTAGAAGCAGACTTTAGGGGAAAGGATGAAACAAAAATGATGAACGTTTGGTTTAGAAATAATTACTCTTAAACCATTAAATAAACACGGCGGGGGGGGGGGGTGTCTGTGTCTGTGTTTTCCTTCTTACTGCAGGGCAAGAACCAGTCGAGCAGGATGGCAATGCAGTCCACTGCTTCCATTGACCCATAATGTCAGTTTGTGAGAATTCAGTCCTAGCCCTGCTCGACTCTTCTGTCCTATAGGATGATGATGATTCTCTCATAATACTAAAACCCAGGGCATTCCCATGAATGGTGAGAGATTCAGGACAGATAAAAGGAAGTACATCTTCACACAGCTTAAACTATGTGAAAAATACCTATAAGAACCATTGCTGTAAGAACTTTAACGTATCTCATAATGACAATTACAAGGTCATCAGGATAAGACAGTCCTGCTTCCTGCTTCTGCTTTTGTTTTTAAAAACAGAATACATTATTCTCCAACGGAGGAATTTCAAATGGAGACAACTCCAGTGCAAATAGCTGACTTAGCACTAATGACAACGTTTGATTCTATTTGTTTGGGTCTCAATAGAGGCAATGGTTTCCTGTCCCACTACAGGTGTTAATTTACTTAGCAGTGCTACACTTATTGTGTTATCACAACTTATTTTATTTATTTATTACATTTATATCCCGCCTTTTTTCCTCCTAAGGAACCCAAGGTGGCATACACAATCCTCCTCCTCTCCATTTTATCCTCACAACAACAACCCTGTGAGGTGGGTTGGGCTGAGAGTCTGTGACTGGCCCAAAGTCACCCAGCGAGCTTCCATGGCTGAGTGGGGACTAGAACCTGGATCTCCCGACTCCCAGTCCAACACTTTAGCCACTACACCACATTGGCTCTCATTCTCACTTACTGCTGTTGTGAATGGTCACTGTTCATTTGTATACATTAAGACTCTAATTGAATTGTCACGGACTGTACCTTTTGCATTTCGATGCCAGTTAACTTCGTATTTTACACACACAAATTCCTCCATGTCAGTATATATATACCTGCCAACTGAGAATAACACTTCATGCATTTGATGAAGTGGAAGTTAGTCCACACAAAGTTATATTACTGCTGCCCAGATGTTCTGGGGTGCAGCGCCCATAATCCCTGTTTCCCATGCTGGCTAGGTTTTATGGGAGTTGTAGTCCAAAATCTCTGGAGGTCACCAGCTTGCCTACCACTGACACAATCTATTTGCAAGTCTTTAAGGTGCCACGAGACTTGGTTTTGCTACAGCAGACTAACTTGGTTTCCCCTCTGAGCAGGGTTGGTGGGAGCTCTTTGGCAGTGGAGGCTGGTGGCTCTGACGTCAGTGGGGCGGTAAATCCATTCCAGGTTTCAGTCAGAACCAGAACCAGCCAGAACTCTAAAGGAGTGATCCAAGGTGTGAATAGCTCCTTTAGAGTTCTGCCTGGTTTTGTCTGAGACCTGGAGCAGATTTATTGCCCCACTGACATTGGAGCCATCAGCCTCTACTGCTGATGGGTTGGAACCAGGGATGTCAAGGATGGCCTGAAGTTGGTAGCTAGTAGCGGGCTCTCCCACACTGGAAGCATTCAAGACAAGGCTGGGCAGCCACCTGTCAGGGATGCTCTGACTTGGATTCCTGCATTGAGCAGGGGGTTGGACTCGATGGCCTTGTAGGCCCCTTCCAACCCTACTGTTCTAGGATTCTAGGATTCACCATGGGGGGAGGGGGTGATCAGGCCTCAGAGCTCTCTTCAGGCACAGAAAGGAATCAAGCAGTGCAACATCTGTGCCTACAATTGGCTGCCTGTACAAAGCCACTGGATTGGCCTGGTCTGGTATAAATACTTGGTCTGTTCTTCCTCCCTTGCCTAGACACTAGAGCAGTACCCTTTGCCTGACCTCAGGAGGACCCTGGGTTGGAGAAGACCCACTACAAACGCAGATTGGGGTATGGCTACTCAGGACATCAGCCTGTGAACTAGGAGTAACACACTAAGAGTGTTCGGACAACACGCTAAGCAGTGGTGGCTCAGTACTCACTCTGCGGAGAGGGTTACTGATAGGGATGTACGAAAGTTCCGCCACAGATCTCGGGGAGATCCCCTGAAATCGGTGGCGGAACGGCCCCCCACCCCCCCTGGGACGGGACTTACCTTAGGCGGATCTTCCTGGTGGTGGCGGCGGCGGCAGCTGCGGCGGCCGGTCTTCCGACCGGCTGCCGCCGCCGCCATTTCCAGGTAAAAAAAAAACAAAAACCAAAAAAGTGATAGGCTATGTAAAGATTTACGTAGCCTATCACGGCTAGATTTTAAAAAAACACCATGATAGGCTACGTAAATGTTTACGTAGCCTATCATGGCTGATTAAAAAAAAGAAAAAAAAGCGTGCGTACGCAAATGGCGGCAGCCATGGGTGCCGCCATTTGCGTTCCTTATTTTGGCACATCTTAGTCTATGTAAACATTTGCGTAGACTAAGACGGCGAAAATAAGGGGAACGCAAATAGCATAGCGTCTACGCTATTTGCGTTCCCCTTATTTTCGCTGTCTTAGTCTACGTAAATGTTTACATAGACTAAGACGTGCCAAAATAAGGAACACAAATGGCGGTGCCCATGGGCACCGCCATTTGCATACGTGCGTGGTTTTTTTTTCTTTTTTTTAATCAGCCGTGATAGGCTACGTAAACATTTACGTAGCCTATCACGGCTGACTGCAGGGACGCAAACGGCAGCGGCTACGGCCGCCGCCATTTGCGTCCCTGCTAGCCAGTGGCTGAATGTCTGGCTGCTGGCAGAGCCGGCTGGCGGCTCCGCAGAATCCCTGCGGAGTGGAGCCGGCCAGCCGGGATTCTGGGGGGGAGGAACGGAGCGCCTCCCCCCCCCAGCCAGGATTCCAGGGGGAGGGACGGAACACCTCCCCCCCAGCATCAGCATAATCCGTGGAAAGGTAAGTACCTTTCGTACATCCCTAGTTACTGAAAGAATAGGCCACCATTCCAACACATGACATAACCACACCGTGCAGTGTGGTTCACTCACCCATCCAGAGGCACTCACCCATCCAGAGGTACACACCCCCCTGGAATCCTCCAGGCCCGGCAGCCTCTGCAGAAGGGTTATCTTGATTCCCAGTAGTTGCTCCATCTGTTGCCGGGCAGATGTCGGCCATGGAGATCTGTTGAGCAGAGCAACGGCAGTGTTTCTGGCCACTTCTGGAGAGGCACGCATCTCCATGGTACGTCCCTGTTACCCACGCGTGCTTGCCAGACGGCACAGTAAGCCGCCATGGGGCACATTAACTCTTCTGCAGCGTTGGTTCTGAGGGTGGCTTAATGGGAGTAATTAACCCATCATGGGCAGGGAACACCCCACCACCACCATGGCATGCTAACCCCTCATGGGTTGTTCCCTGAGTTTACCCACCATGGCTTATCGTGTTGTCTGAACCCAGCCACTATGTCCTACACTCTCCCAAAAATGGCACTTTTAAAGTGATAGGCCCGGTCCATACATAATGTTAAGCTGTGGTGTGGTTTGTTGAAATCTGGCTTGTCATTGTGCCCAGACCTATCCCTGCAAACAAACCATGGCTTCTTAATCAGCTACACAAATAGAAGCCATGGTTTCTTGTGGGCTGATGAAGTCTGGCTTATTTAAAGCATGGCTTGTCATGATGTCTGGACCCAGAAACATGGCTTATCCCTGGCTTGTTTGAGCTGCTGTCTGCCCTGAAACAGAGCCAGGGTGGCCATGTGTCTTATTTTATTGGAAGGGCTGCCAGAAGACAGTCCTCTGTTTGAAGGCCTCCTATATTTTGGGGGTTGTTATGTCCAATACCAGTTTAAAGGCAATAAACCATACGAGGTGTTGCCCATCTACAGTGAGTACCAGGAAGACAGCTGCACAGGCAAGCGCACAGATCACCTGATCACTGTCTTCCACAGCATGGTGCATTTCTATTTAAAATATAATAATTACTTAAAATTGCATCTATACATATAAATTAACATGCGCAAACATTATGCAAATCAATGTCTTAAGAACATGAGAAGAGCCATGCTTGATCAGACCATTATGCAAATTGATGTCTTCATTTGTCGTCCTTTTTTGGGTGATGCATTTCCTGCTTTTTGGCAATTCATCAATGCCCACCCTAATGGAGGTTCCCAGCAAGAGCAGCCTGAAAATGTAATTGTTTGGAAGGCTGGCAAAATGGGTGAGAGAGAAACAAACCAGAAGTGGGAAAAACAAGCTGCAGCTTGTTTTCTCATCTGCAAGGCAATTCATGGCTGAAGCAACAGACCATGGTTAACATAAACCTGGCTTGGTGTTATGTATGAATGCAGCCATAGTAGAAAACTACTCTTAAGTGGGTGCAGTGAGAAAGTATGGGAGGGGACTGGCCCTGAAGTATCTCCAGAACTTATTTCCCAGTCCCAAGAAGGATTTTGCTTTTTCTTTAGAAACTCCGATGTAAAAACAAGGAAAAAAAATGGAGAGAGATCTCTTTTGATGTTGTACTGAGGAATCGCCCTCAATATCCCATGCTGCAATTTCATGACAGATCCTGCACCCGTTTTAGAGCTACCAGGGGGTGCCCAGATGCGGCTTGCTAATTAGCACTGGAGCGGTTAGGTTGGAAACTGTCACCATGGCAGCATAAAAGATGAACATTTCTCAGCTGATTATAGGATTAAACCCCAGCTCCCATAGGGGAACTCGTTTCGATCTTCTGCTGCTGCACTGATATTTGTGTTGGACTCCATCAGCAACCACAAGGACACAGGAGAGAAAGGTTGGGAGAGTGGAGAGAGGTTAAGGACACTTATCAAACAGCAGCTGGAGTATACACAAGGCTAGCCCACACTATTTGAGGAGTTCAAGTTCAAGAAGGAACAAAGTCAGCTGGAGGAAAAGATGTGGATGCTGCTAGAAACTGAGGATCCATTTAGACATCAGACGTACGTAGGTGTCTTAGCAGTGCAGTGGCGCTGCTAAGAAAGCTAATGCAATCTTGGGCTGCGTTTACAGAAGCATGGTGTCCAGGTCACGGGACGTGACAGACCTGCTCTATTCAGTGGTAGTCAGGCCGCGTTTGGAGTACTGCATCCAGTTCTGGGCACCACATTTGAACTAGGACATTGACACACTGGAGCGAGTCCAGAGAAGAGCAACCAGGAGGGCGAGGGGTCTGGAAACCAAGTCCTATGACGATTAACAATCTCATGTAGAAAAGCTCTTGGAGACGTCAGGTGAGAGGTGGCACCTGATTCTGGGCAAAGGCAACTGAGGTGGGGTAAAGGAAGGCAAGAGAAGCAGAGGTGGCAGCCCTTCCCACTAGAGGAACTGAACAAGGCTCCCTGGGCCACATACGGCCCCTCCACGGGCCGGAGATTTCCTATTCCTGATCTGCAGAAAAAAAGTTATCTCAGTTTTATGCCAGTTTAACTGTCTTGATTTCCCCCAAAGTATCCTGGGAATTGTAGTTTGGTGAGAAGGCTGAGAAATCTGCATCAGAGATGCCTCTCACCCCACAGGGAATTGCAGCTCCCAGGGATTGCTGGAAGAAGAAATGGCTATTAAGGCACTTCAGCTCCGCAATGTAGATTTGCCTTTTGTAGTACGTGAACCATAGCTTTTCATTGCTTTTTCATACCAGTGGCGTACCCTGTTCCTAAACGAGATTTAAACTAAGCTTCAGGGATCCTGATTCCTTTTACTTCAGGCCAGGGCGCTGACAAATCAGCCGAATTAATGCAAAGAGAGTAGCACTGTATTCCTGTTCATAGGGAATGCAGCAGCCAACCCGTCCTCCACACAGACAGATGTACAACTTGCTGCTTGATCATGTTTTAACATGCCCTAGGAGTATTTTGCTCATGTTCTGCCTGATGCAGCTGTTCCTTAGCAGATATTGTTGTCCAAAAGCAAATCCAGTTTGGCAGCTACCTATTGATTGGTGAGGAACACAGTCAACTCCTGGCTGAGCTGCATCCAAGAAGTTGCTGGGACATGGACCAGTCACTGGCAAACGTATCAGAGATCACTCATGTCATATTATGCTTCTGGATACCAGGCGCTTCAGACAAACCAGCAGGGCCCCTCAACCTTTTTGGTTCAATGGGCACATCTGGAATTTTGAGAGAGTGTCATGGGCAGTCTCACAAAATGGCTGCCACGATGGCCAGGGCCACTCACAAAACACCCATTTCCAAGAAGGCAAACTGGTGAGACTCAAAGAAAAGCAACTTGCCCCCAAAGCTAAACATAAGGCAAAGATGGGGTCTGAGCTCAACAACACAAAACCACTCTTTTGCACCCACCTAAAGACGGTGCAGCCCTTTGCTTCATGTCCAGATTGGAAGCTTCCCAAAACCATCCACCTGGCTACAGTTAGAAATGCAAGGCTAGATGGGCCTTCTGTTCTGATGCTGCACAACAGTTCATGTGTAGACGCCATTACTTCTGAACATCAGCTGCTGGAGACAAAGAACAGGGAAAGGCCAGCACCCTCCGCCAATGCCATGCTGCTGAACATCTGGCTTTACACGGTTGGAAACAGAATGCTGGGTTGGATAGACCTTGGCTTGATCTAGCAGTTCTTATGTTCATCCCCAGAAGCTAGCAGGAACACAAGCTAGCCAAAGCCAAGCAGGCAAGCACTTACTGCCATGGAAAACTGGATGTAGTAGGACCAGATGGTGTGGTATAGCCCCAGGGAGCAGAGATCTCAACTTCTCCCCTCCCTGAATACTATAAGAGAGGCCAGTAGGCTGACATTTGGGAGGGGCCCTGCAAAGCAAGCTCTGTATATCCTTCAAGGACCCTTTTTGTTCTGTGAAATTTGCTGCCCAGATGGATCTCACCAGATCCAAAGAATGCCTCCATTCTCCAGAAAGTGTCCCAGGGCCAGAGGTGTACTTTGTAGGGCTATCACTTAATTAAAGACATAAGGACATACAGAGAGCCATGCTGGATCAGACCAAAGGCCTTACCAGTCCAGAACTCTGTTCCTACAATGGCCAACCAGATGCCCCAATGGGAAGCCCACCAGCAGGACACAAGGGCAACAGCAGCCTCTCGCATACTGCCTCTGATACTGGAGGTCATATTTAGCCATCACAATGAGTAGCCACTGAAAGCTTTATCCTCCATGAATCTGTCTAATCCTCTTTGAAATCTGTCCAAGTCGGTGGCCATCACACTACATCTTGTAGTAGCAGATCCCATAGCTTAATGGACCACTGTGTGAAGTAGGACTTCCTTTAGTCTGTCCTGATTCTCCTGTCCACAAGATTCATGGGATGACCCTGGGTTATAGTATTATGAGAGAGAGAGAGAGAGAGAGAAACATCTCCCAATCCACTTTGTCTATACCATGCATAATTTTGTACACTTCAATTAACAGTAAAATTTAGTGATGGACTAACTTACCCTGGGTGAATTCATTATTTCCTCGGATAATAACAAATTCACCTATGATAGAGTTGTACAAAATTATGCATGATAGAAATTGGATAGGGAGACATTTTTTCCCTTTATCATAATACTAGAACCCAGTGGGGTCATCCCATGAAGCTGACTGGTGGGAGATTCAGGACAGATACAAGGAAGGACTTCTTCACATAGGGCATAGTTAAACTATGGAATTTGTTAACAAAAGACGTAGTGATGGCTTTAAAAGGGGGTTAGACAAATGCCTGGAGGAGAAGGCTATCAGTGGCTACTAGTCTTGATGGCTCTATGCTACCCCCAGTAGCAGAGACAGTATGCCTATGTACACCAGTTGCTGGGGAACATGGGCAGGAGGGTGCTCTTGCACTCATGCCCTGCTTGTGGGTTTCCTGTGGGTAGCTGGCTGGCCACTGTGTGAACAGAATGCTGGATGAAATCGACCCTTGGTCTGATCCAGCAGGGCTCTTGTGTTCTTATTTAAAATAAACTATCATTCCACATAAATGAGCTTTTGTACATGTGGAATATCCAAGTACATCTTGGGAGCTGTAGTTTAGAAATGTCTTGTGTATCATGCGTACCCCCTTCCTGACTGGTTATTTTCACATGGCCTCCCACAGAAACACTCCACCCACCAGCAGTACATTTACTCGCTGAAAAAAATAAAAGGAAGTACTGTATGGACAACGGTGACCCAAATCCAATCCAACGAGAGTGAGAGAGATGTGACGTCATCACAGTTTACCATAAAAAAGAAAAGGGTTAATCCAACCAACTTAGCGCATACGTGGAAATAGTGTTGTAGATACAGACTGCACATGCTCAAAATCTCACAATTAATTCTGAACTTAATAGCCAGTCCTGGCCCGTTAAAAAGGTGAGTGTTAAGAACGGGCAAAGTTCAACCAGTGAGCTGACAAAATATGAAATTTGGTTGCATCACTAGTACAATGGTATGCACACTTAACTTGCTGTACTAGCACACCCCACTAAACACAGTAGGATGTACTTCCAGGTGAACATGAATAGGATTGAGCCGTAAATCTGCATACATTTGCATATGGGGGGAAAACAAAAATTCCAATTGAGAAAAAATGTGCTTTGTTTTCAGATGATGCAGTTTAGGAGAGGCATTCCTTAATCTTTCTGAAACTGAAGCGGATGCCTCATTTACCATGGTGCTTGCCCTCTGCAGGTGTTGATAAGGACTTGTATTTTATTTTATTTGTAAATTAATCTACCAACCAATGAACTGAGTGCACCATTTTACTTGGTCAAAATGGTTTAAGGACACAATCCTATGCATGTTTAGGCAGAAAAAAGTCCTACAACTCCCAGCATAGGACTTCTGTCTAAATAGCATAAGATCGTGCCCTCAACTGATTAACTCATTTCTCTGCTAAGACCACAGTCCTGTGAACATTTATGTAGGAATAAACCCTACTGAACACTGACATACATCTGAGTAAACAGGTTTGTACTGTAAGGGTGCAATCCTATGCTTGTTTAGACATAAGTCCTACAACTCCCAGTATTCCTCAGCCAGCCATGCTGGCTGGGGAATGCTGGGAATTGTAGGACTTTTTTCTGTTTAAACATGCATAGGATTGTGCTCTAAATGTTGTTAACCCTAGTAACAACATTTTGCAATACAAACTGATCCCCATATTAAAGTACCTGTCATCTGTCAGCATGGGCTTCACAATTATGGAGTACACAGACCGGGTCAGTTGGTGTACTATGTGGAAGTGTCTTCCCTTGTCAACCTCTGCCCTGACCCTCTGTTTCTGCTTGGTCAGTGTTCGCACCGGTGACCACCAAATATCACAAAGTCATAAGTTAGCAGATAATAGCCACTCACTACAACACAGAGAATCATAGAATTTTAGAGCTGGAAGGGACTTCAGAGGTCATCTAGTCCACCCCCTGCTCAATGAGGGTGTACTATGCAGGATGCACCTCCAGCATCTCTGACATAGTGGCTTATACCCCAGTAGATGCCAGGCAGAATTGGGCCCCCCCCTCATTGGTAAGTAAATGATGAAGCTGTTTCCATCACCTCATCTATTCCTTTGCCTTTGGTACCCCCCATCCCCCGCCCTGAGGATGGTAGCGCAATCTACGTCCTGTCGGTTTTAATGGCAAGACTGCAATCAACTTTAGTGGAGCGAGAGCTCAACCACATTCACCATTTCACGTATTCCTAAAGATGGCCAAGAAGAATCCAGGCACGCAACGTCGTCTGGATTGTTTTTGTTTTTAACCTCCCTGAATGAAGGCCACGGACAATATCGAGTTGCAGAATGGAACCAGGCTTTTAATGCGGTCGCCCTAGGGGTCACTGAGCATCACGCATACATTAAGCAAGCAATTTTTTATCCCAATATGCGCTGATCTCATCCATCGGGGGGGGGGGGCGGGAGGGAGAGGGGGAGGCTGAGGGAGGGGAGGGGAGGGGAGGGGAGCGTCCCCATTTATATATGTACCTGCCAGGCTGCTTGCAAGACGATGCTGGGAGAGACAACTTCCAAGCGAGCACTGCAGGACTGAATTTGGGAGAGGAGGGGACGTATCTCAGCCGAGCGATTTGCTGCGATGTTGTGATGATGTCAACCGGCAGCGCTGCTGAAAAAAGGGCAGAGGAGCGAAGGGTAAGTCCACGTTCCCTCGCCACTCAGCTGTGAGCAGAAACAGTTCTGTCGAAGGGTGGAAGGGGAGATGCTGCTTGTTTTAGTGGAGGGGGGAGCAGTGGCGGTGCTAAGAAGCGATAATCTCCCCCCCCCCCCCGCCGCCCTTTTCAAACAGGAAATAACACTGAGCGGTACAAACGCTCCGCGAACGGGGCGGCTGCCTGCATGATGCTGAGCAGAGAAAAGGCAAGCCTGCGGGATTCAGATGCTGAGCAGAGAAAAGGCAAGCCGGCGGGATTCAGAGCTGCATGATGCTGAGCAGAGAAAAGGCAAGCCGGCGGGATTCAGAGCTGCATGATGCTGAGCAGAGAAAAGGCAAGCCGGCGGGATTCAGAGCTCCCTGAAGCTCCCCTGGCGCGAGACAGGGCGGGCAGACGGGGCTCCTTCATTCGCCAGGCTGTATAACAGCAGCCAGGGCGAGTGGGCTGCTCCAGCCTGCCGCCTCCCAGATGTGACGGACTACAACTCCCAGCATCCCCAGCCAGGTGGGGGGTTGTTAGTCCGACACATCTGGGAAGGCGCCAGGCTGGAGCAGGCTGCTCCAGACGCTGCCTAGCAAGGTTCGAAATGCATCAGGCCGGGTCGCCTGGGACGCAGCAGCAGAACATCAACCCGGGCGGCCCCACGCACCACACCAGCGGGAGGCAGCTCGCAACAGCACGCGGGAACAGGCGAAAATAAAAGCTAGCCTGTGTGTGTTCCAGCTGTGACATCGAGGGTGCTTCCAGGTGTGTGCGTCTGGGGTGTGGGGAGGCCAAGTGTTGATTAAGGTGACCAGGTGCAAAGGAAGACTCGGGCGCCTGTGCAGTTGATAGGAGCACCAAAGGGGGAATTTCGGCGGATGCAGCTTTTCTCGGCACTGCAGCGCCTGCCACGATTCTGCTCTGCTAGTTCTAGACATGTCAGAAAGGTAGAGGAGCTCTTTGCATCTTCGTGTTGATTTTCCAGTGTACGGAATGAGCACACCTTGCAGCTACGAGCCATATGGGACTGTGTTGATTTGGTACATGTACGTGCTGCCTTTCTTCCATCATGACATTCAAGTCCCAGGTGTTCTCCCCTCCAGGCACAGACCAGATTGAAACCTGCGTAGCTTCAGCAAGGGGGCTGTATTGCGTGCCCCCAGAGCACACCCTAGGTTCTCCAACTTCCCGCTTTTTTTGTTAAACCCTGCAGGTAAAATGACCGAATGGGATGGTTATTATTATTATTCCACCTTCTAACAACCACTTATAAGGCAGCTTGCATAAAATTAAAATAGTACAAAATACAATAAAGTACAGCCTAAAAGATCAAATATACCACAAAAACAGCAAAAGTTAAAATGACAGCAGTATTATTTTTTTTTAAGGGAGGAAGGAAAGCAGGCAGGCAGGCAGGCAGCAGGTACATCAAGATCCTTTAAAAACTGGTCTAAATAAAAATTATCTTCACTACCTGCTTAAAAGCAGATAGTGAAAGGGCCAGGAATATTCTCTTGGGAGCCTATGCAAAATTCTGGGGGCCACCACCAAAAAGGCCCTTTCTGCATACCTGCCTGCCTTATCTCAGCTGGCAGCAGGACCTGAAGGAGGGTCTCTGGAGTGGGACGAAGGTCCTGGGCAGATTCATATGGGGATGTGTTCCCTAAGATACTCTGGTCCCAGACTGTTTAGGGCTTCAAAGGTCAGTACCAGCACCTTGAATTGAGCCTGGAAGCAAACTGGTAAGCAGTGAAACCAGGAGCGGATCAATGATATATGATCTGAATGGGCAGCTCCCATCAGAATCCTCACAGCCATATTCTGGATCAGCTGAAGCTTGTGGACTCTCCAAGGGCAGCCCCATGTACAGTGCATTACAGCACTCTAACCTGAAAGTGACACCTGCATGAAGTAGGAAGGCAAAGGGCTAGGAGCACACTACCAACAGCGACCGTTGCAGATTAGTTTGTGTGTTTGGGGAAAATATATACTTGTTGGTACTTTTTTCCTTTTTACAGTCCCTTTTCTATTCCCACTGCCAGTTTAGTCCCACGAATTAGTCCTGGGAGAAGCTGCCAGGCAGACAAACCGTTTGAGACCAGGAGAAGGGACTGCAGGTGCACTGGTGGACCTGCTCATAGTGCAGACCAGTGATGACCCACCTCTTGAGTCGCAGGGGGAGGCTAGGCCCTCCTTGGCTGCTTCTTCCCTCGCAGGCGCCCCTTCCGGAAAATGAAAAGGGCGCCTGCCAGCTGAGAAGAGTTTTGTCACTCCCAATCTGGCACGGGGAGGGGTGACAGGGGCCAGGAACAATCTGGGCAGCGGCTGTATCGCCCTGCCATTTTACTGCGCTGAGATTCTAGGTCCTCATAAACCTTGGCAACAAGATGCATGACTGTGATCTCAGTAAGATGGAATAATTCTTTCCCACACACACAACAGTGGTGATTAAAAATCCCAGTGAGGATATTGAGACATCTCATGCTTAGGGCAGGACAAGCTCCGAGTTCCCATTAAACACTTGACTTGGAAATATTTCGCTTGTGTCAGAACAGACTACGAGGGCTCTTTTGGGCATTTGCTCTGTGGCTCAGGCTGCTGCTGCTGCAGAACTGAGCAGAGCAGAACAGGAGGTATATCACTTCCCTGATATTCTCATGTCTTATTGATTTAAATGTTTAGCCCACCCCATCGTGAAAGCTTGAGGTGGGTACTAATTCTAAAGCACACATCCATATACGGGACCTATTCAAAGCATAAAACAACAACAACCCCGGGTATTTTATTTGTAGCATTTTTATACCGGCCTTCTGCAATGGAGCTCCTGGTAGCAAGCATGGGTTGCCTGGCCTCATTTTCCCCTCAAAACAACCCTGTGAGGTAGGTTAGGCTGAGGGAGAATGACTAACCCAAGACTGGCCCAGTGAGTTTCAAAGCTGAGCAGGGATTTGAACCTGGGTCCTGTTCTGAAGCTCTATCCACTACATTACCTTGGCTTACACATGCTAAAAGAGAGGGGAAGAAGCCTTAGGGCAAAGCATTAGCTCTCCTCAGAAATATTTCATTAAGCAGTGTAAGTTCCAGACCGATAATCCATCCAAGGATTTTGTTTATGTCACAAAGCACTTTTTCCCACAAGAATTAGTAGCAGAAGGACAGAGGCCATCATGTACGATGCAGAGAGTGCCAGAGGCATCTCAGCCCCTCCAGCATGTGGACCAGATCGATTTATAAATAAGGGGCTAAATCCAAGGTTACATGTGTGGGCATCTGCTCTAGCTTCGGGAGTTTCCCTTCCCCTACTCCTCCCTGCAACCCCCTCCCAAACCCACCAAATCTACTCCAGAAGGTTCTCCAAGACTCTGGAGCAAATTTTATGATGCGTGGGGGGGGCTGCAGGGGGAAGGGAAATTCGATGTGCTAGCTGTGTTCATTCCACTGGCGGAAGGACAGTATTAGATACAATTGATGGGGAGGTAGAATTCTCTGGACTTCCCCCATCAACCGCCAATATTTCCACAGGATGTTTTGATCAGCAAATTTCAGAAAGGGTGGCTTTTGTTCAGTTTGAGCTAGCATTAATGAAGCAGTCGAATTCTGCAACGGCATGGTTTGTTTGTGCTGTATATTGGGACGAATAATGAAAATACATACCCGAGATCCTTGAAACCCAGTGGAAGCCCTGACATCAGTAGGATGGCGAACCTGCTCTGGGTTTGGAGAGCTCCTTTAGAGTTCTGGCTGAGACCTGGATTCACTGCCCCAGTGGCATTGGAGCCAACAGCCTCCACTGTTGAAAATAAAAGTATAAGAAGAGCCCCATTCTAGTCGATCATCCGGTTCCCCTTGGTGGCTTATCAGATGTTTTTGGGACGCCCACGAATGGGGCCTGTCTTGGCCTTTTTGACCTGCTAGTTTGTGACTGACGAGGCACACTGGTCCAAGCCCTTTGGGTTTCATTTGGACCCCAGACTCCGTCTTGGATCACACAATCGGCTGGCTCTGAAAGGACGCTGCTATGAGTCACCCTCTTACTCAGTGTCAGTGGGCCATAATGCTCAGAAGCGTTCTCTTCCCAGAGCATGGCCCCTCCTGGCAGGAAATCATCAAAGCCATCTCAGCTAATGGAGCTGAGCTACGCAAGCACCTCTCTATGCACGGCCATCTACCTCTTGGACGTTAAGTGCATTAGCAAACTGCTCAGCATCAGCTAGAACAGCCTTCCCCAACCTGGTGCCCTCCAGATGTTTTGGACTATGACTCCTAGCGCTCCTGACCTTTGGCTGGCCTGGGCTGATGACAGCTGAAGTCCAAGCTATCTGGAGAGCACCAGCTGGAGAAGACTGGCCTTGACCCAACCCCTGAATCAATCAGCAGAAGGTGGTCATTTGTTCAGGGTGTCCCAGCAAACAAGGCTTTGTTCTGGGCCTCAGTCATACACACACCTATCTGGGAGTAAGCTATACTGAATGTGATGAGAAAGGCTGGCTCCAGGCTTGCATGGGCCCTCAGGCATCCCTGCCACCATGCGCATGGGGCTTGCCACCATGCCATGGGCGACAGGTGGCCCCAGATCCTCTCTCACGCCCTCCTGCCCTTCCACCCCTATAAAAGTCCCCTGTTGACAGATGGGAAGGACCTCCCCACAACCCACTGAAACCTGCCTGGAGAGAGATCTAGAAGGAGGATGTGGCCCCACCATTGATAGAAGAACCTTGGGGAAGGACCATAGAGCACCTGTTTTGCATGCAGAAAGTCCCAGGTTCAATCCCCAGCATCTCCAGGTAGGGCTGGAAAGGTTCTACCTGAAACCCTGGAGAGCTGCTGCCAGTCATTGCCCATGAATTCTGGGCTAGATGGACCCTTGATCTGACTCTGTAGAAGGCAGCTTCCTGTGTTCTTAACCAGAAGCAAAAGCTGCACCATGATTGGGGGAGGAAAGGCAGGATCCAGGAGGCAGTACTGAGCCATTAGCAGCTGCTCAACTATGCTGCTTGGTGCCACTTGGAGCTAGCTATAGAGCTTACTTCTGAGTAAACATGCACAGAATTGCACTATCAACTTTGGGCTGGGGGGGGGGATATGTTAGTCTGCTGCTGCTGAAATAGACTCCCATCCCTGAAAGCTTGTTTGTCTTTAATGTGAAGCAAACCTACTTATTGTTTTTGCTGGATATCAAGGTCCTTGTGTGTGCAAAACCTATGTTGTGCCTTATCTGATGGAAATGTGACACTTTTTGCTGCACCACAACGACTGAACGTTCTCCCACTTCCCTGGTCAAAAGATCAGTCTTGTTGTTAAGATAACAGACATTTTCCGAGCTGAAAATCATCCCATGGCTCACTCCGCCCCTTCATCTATTCTGATGCCCTATTAGCCCCCTTCCTTGTTCCTCTGGGCTGATACTTGAGACAATGTGCTTTGAATGAATCACCAAAGTAAGTGGAAGGGTGTTCTCTTTGCCTCCATAGAAGGCAATATGCCAAAACAAGCTGGGCATTATATTTGCCAATGATTTTTTTCCGGACATTCAGCATCATTTAGACTTGGCCTCCTTTTTTCCCTTGGCTTCCAGTTTCCTTTGTGCTGCCACTTTTTTTCTTTGTTTGTTTCCCACTGCTGGGTCTCAAGATTTTCAGCATGAAGGGAACAGGTCTCCTTTGTTGTCTCAACTCAATATCTGGTACTTACTGAGCCTGGAGGATCTGTTTAGCTATCATTACCAATAAATGTTGATAAACTTCTCCTCCATGAATGAAGCCAGTCAGTTCGAGTACTATTATATTTAATGAAAAAATGCTTCCCCGGTAATGGTTGGTTATTTACCAGACAGATCCAAAAGTACATATATAGAGATCTTTGCCTGCCCATTCTGCAAATAATTTGAAGCAATGAAAAACAGATGATCTAGGAACATGGTGGCTACATTTGCATCACCAGGAAAGAGGAAATGCATCACCCCAAACAGGGCAAAAGAGAACATAAGAAGAGCCATGCTGGGTCAGACCCATGCTGGATCGGACCAAGGGTCATCACGTCCAGCATTCTGTTCACATGGTGGCCAATCAACTGCCTGTGGGAAGCCCACAAGTAGGACATGACTGCGATAGCAAGGGTTTGCATAAGTGGCATATGCTAATTTGTATGTCCATATGCAAATTTAGAAATAATTACTAATGTTTAAATAAATGAAATAGAATACATCTCACTATAGTGGGATGTACTTGGATTCATAGCAGGACTGTGACTGACCTATATGCCTGCTCTCAGTCTGCTGTCCCGATGCTGTTGAAGGCAACTTCAAGTGCCCCTTTTTCCCTCCTGTTATGATTATGATGGTTCTTTATCTTTGAACTGGGCTTGGATTGGCAGCCCTTCAAATAGTCTCTGTTGTCCTCTATTGTCCAGTAGAGGGTTGTTCTCTGTAAAGTAGGACACAGCCATCCTCTCACCCTAAAAGGAATGAAGGGAGAAACTGGAGGGGCCAGGTTTTTGGAGCCCCATTTTTCCATGCCATAAAAGTTGATTCTGTAAATATTGGCTGAATTTTGAAGGCAGTGACGTGCAGAAAGG
The DNA here is from genome assembly GCF_057233095.1 of Heloderma suspectum. Lineage (NCBI taxonomy): Eukaryota > Metazoa > Chordata > Lepidosauria > Squamata > Helodermatidae > Heloderma > Heloderma suspectum. The sequence continues at coordinate 11,948,855 of NC_139461.1, forward strand.
AGACTGGTTTGTGTACAAGATAAACATGCATTTCTTGGGTAAATGTTCCCCATAACTCCCTAATCAGTATATTCTTGCCAGTGCATAAGTATGTACGGTCAGTCCATTGGCTGTGCTAAAATTGTGATATGACCAACAAGAGATTCTTGTCAACGTACTCTCTTCTCACTTGGCAATTAACATCTGCACAATCATCTGAGCTTCTCCAGATCTCTTTGGGGAAAGAACAAGAGAGAACAGCCTGTTAATAGATCAATGCAAGGGATGTTAAACACTTGGTCCAGTTAGATCATATGAACACATGAAGCCCGCTGCCCTATACTGGTTCCCACATAACACTAAGCCAGGACTTGTTTAGCCTAATTGTGTTTTGTTTGAACATCTAAACCAAGCAACAAACCATGGCTTTTTTGGTGCAAACCCCAATTTGAAACCATGGTTTGAACCTGGTTTATAAATTCTGGCTTGCTTTTACCATGGTTTGTCATTATGTCTAAACCCAGAATCATAGTTTGTTTCTGTGTCCTGCTCAAGCCTTTCACCAATGCTCGTGTCTGTGAGGCAGGAGCAGCTAAAAAAGGAACCACTCCTCAGGCTAAACTGCTCTTCATTGCTTTTTTTTTCTGAACTCCTCATTCTTCCTGGCAAGACTCTTCTCTCCACACCCACCTCCTCCCTGAGCACAAGGCAGAGGTGAGGTCTGGCCTCCAAATGCCAAACCACATATTTGCCCCCACAAATCACAACAAAATACCAGTTTCACAGAAGGGAAACTGGTGATGTTGAGAAAAACACACACAGGCCAAGCACGCATTCAGCACACAAAAAGCACAACCCCCTTCCCAAATCCACAAACATGCACCCCATTAGAAAACACAAACACCCCACCCCAAGAAACCAAACCACCCCACAAAAAATCAACACCCCCCACCACACACACACAAACACACACTCCACAACAAAGTAAAATAAAAATCCACAAACATACAGACAAAACAGTTCTTTACTGCTGCTAGGGCAAAACAGTCTTTTACTGTTACAGTCTGGGTACTTGCAGAAGAGGTGTTGAGGGGGGGGGGGACAGGAATTGTCTGAACAAGCAGTGGTTATGTTGCTTGCCTTCAGGACTGGCACTGGCTTGCTGAAAAAACCATGGTTAAAACAATTTTTTGTTTGTGATCTGTCTAACCCAGTATTGCCTTTGCCTCTTCCGACTGATGCCCACAGCCCTCCAAGATCTCAAGCAGACATCTTTCCAGAAGTGAAGATGAAATTTGGGGGTGTCTGCATGAAAGCGATGTGCCTTCCCACTGAATTGTGGTCCTTCCCTTAGCATATTGCATATGTGGTCACATCTTTCTAGCCCTAGACAGAGATGCAAAGGACTGGAGAAAAAACAGAAAAAATGGAGGGCAACCAGAAAAAATAGGGGGGAAAGACTTTTTTCCTCCCAGGTTTATTTCAAGGGATTTGGGGAAAATTCAGAAAAGAACAAACATTTTGCCCTAATTTTTTTTGTGGGGGGGTGTCCCAGTTTTTCCCCAAGCCTTCATATTGCTAGCCCTGGGTTCCTTTAATGAGGCGTGTTGGAGACCGAACCAGAGACTGTCCGCATGTAAAATATGTGCTCTACCGGCCTTTCTTCATTAGAGAAACAGCAAGGGGGAAATGCGCTAATAATGTCACTAAACAGAGAAAGGGTTCTCAGGTACCTAGAAAAAAATTATTGAGCCCAACGTATTTCCAAAAGAAATTTCCTTTCTCGGGAGCCACTTGTCTTTCTCCAAACAGAATATAGAAAAATCTTACCAGTGCTTCTTCTGTTGCAAAAGGCTCCAAAAGGAAGCATCGGAAAGATGTTCTGTGTTGCATTTGAATGAATCATAGAATCATAGAATAGTAGGGTTGGAAGGGGCCTACAAGGCCATCGAGTCCAACCCCCTGCTCAGTGCAGGAATCCATCCAAGTCAGAGCATCCCTGACAGATGGCTGTCCAGCCTCGTCTTGAACGCCTCCAGTGTGGGAGAGCCCACCACCTCCCTAGGTAATTGGTTCCATTGTCGTATTGCTCTCACAGTCAGGACGTTTTTCCTGATGTTCAGCCGGGATCTGACTTCCTGTCACTGGAGCCTATTATTCCGTGTCCCGCACTCTGGGATGATCGAGAAAAGATCCTGGCCTTCCTCTCTGTGACAACCTTTCAAGTACTTGAAGAGTGCTATCCTATCTCCCCTCAGTCTTCTCAAGGCTAAACATGCCCAGTTCTTTCCGTCTCTCCTCATAGGGCTTTGTTTCCAGTCCCCTGATCATCTTCGTTGCCCTCCTCTGAACCCTCTCCAGTTTGTCTGCATACTTCTTAAAGTGTGGTGCCCAGAACTGGACACAGTACTCCAGATGAGGCCTAACCGGTGCTGAGTAGAGGAGAACTAGGACTTCCCGGGGTTTGGAAGCTATGCTTCTATTAATGCAGCCCAAAAGAGCATTGGCCTTTTCTGCAGCCAAATCACATTGTTGGCTCATATTCAGCTTGTGATCTACAACCATTCCAAGAGCCTTCTCGCTTGTAGTGTTGTTGAGCCACGTATCCCCCATCTTGTAACTGTGCATTTGGTTTCTTTTTCCTAGGTACAGAACTTGGCATTTATCCCTATTAAATTTCATTCTGTTGTTTTCTGCCCAGCGCTCCAGTCTTTCAAGATCACTTTGAATTTTGTTTCTGTCTTCCAAAGTATTCGCTATCCCACCCAATTTTGTGTCATCTGCAAATTTGATCAGCATTCCCTGCACCTCCTCCTCTAAGTTAATAAAAATGTTGAAGAGCACTGGGCCCAGGACTGAGCCCTGTGGTGCCCCGCTCATTACCTCTCCCCAGTTTGAGAAGGTCCCATTGATAAGCACTCTTTGAGTCCAGTTCTGTAGCCAACTGTAGATCCACCTGACTGTTGTTTCATCTAGCCCACACTGAGCTAGTTTGCTCATCAGGAGATCATGGGGCACTTTGTCAAAAGCTTTGCTGAAGTCGAGGTATATGATGTCCACAGCATTCCCACAGTCCACAAGGGAGGTTACTTGATCAAAAAAATGAGATCAGATTCATCTGGTAGGATTTGTTCTTGACAAATCCATGTTGTCTTCGAGTAATCACTGCACTGTTTTCAAGGTGCTTACAGATGGATTGCTTTATCATCTGCTCCAGAATTTTCCCAGGGTTTGATATCAGACTGACTGGTCTGTAGTTCCCAGGTTCCTCCTTTTTACCCTTTTTGAAGATAGGGACAACATTAGCCCTCCTCCAGTCATCTGGCACTTCACCCATCCTCCATGATTTCTCATCTTTTATTTATTATAAAATAAATAAAAGATGTGATATACAAGGAAAATGGGAAAGGGAAGGAGCATCAGCTTTCACTGAATGAACTACCAGTTAAACCTGGTAGAACCTCCCCCTTACTGCCAAAGAGAGACAGACATAAATGCCTCTTTTCACACATTATGGTATACACAGCATCTTACGCCAATTCCAAAACAGCTCCTCCCTCAACTGTCACCAGTTGCAGCCATTAGAGGAGGCTTCAGCAGAGGCAGATTAAAGATGGGAAGCAGGGCTGTTCCATCAGCCCTGCAGAAAGATCATCTCTGTCAGCTTCCTCCTCTCTCTGAACTGTTTGCTACTGGTCATTATAAGAACTACTATTTAACTTTAAGAATTGGTGCATGAGTTTGGTTTTTCCTCTTCCCTCCCCATCGCATTTTCCTTTTGTGTTGTGTCTTTTTAGATTATAAGCCTATGGGCAGGGACTGACTTGTTTTTATTTAATGGCATAGTTTATTAATTGTTCCACACCAGGAACTTTTTGCCAGAAGAACGGGGTAGAAATGCTTAAAATAAATAGATTTACTTGTTGGCTTCTGTGCCCAATTGAAGAGACTGGTACTTACCGTTTAAAATAAAACCCTAAGGGTGCAAACTTATGCATGTTTAGATAGAGAAAATTCCTACAATTCCCAGCGTGCCCCAGCCAGCCATACTAGCTAGGGAATGCTGGGAATTGTAGGACTTTTTTTTCTGTCTAAACATGCATAGGATTACAGCTTAAATCTGAAGGAGTATGTACTCCCGTATCGACCTGCCTGTGCTTTAAGACAGGGGTGGGCAGAAGGTAGATCTGAATCTAATGGAAAATCTCCAGGTGATTTGCAGTAGATCAGCAAGGATTTCAAACCGTAATTATTTAACATGAGTAGGAACAAAATGAGCCTCCTGCCCTATAGTGCTATAGGGGGTACAGGTATTGCTACACAAACGCACTATTTAGCTATAGTGTGGTAGGGATATCTTTTAAATGCACAATTGCAGGTTCCCCAGTTACTACCTCAGGAACTGTGATCTCCCAGAAATGGCAGAAGCATCAGGGAAACACAGGCGGGGAAAACATTGGGGAAACACCTCTTGGCCGGGGTCAGTGAGATCATGGCCAGGTGAAAGACACACCCCTGGGCAGGGCTATCATGCCAGATTAAATGTGGAGGGTTGGTGCACACCGCAACAGAAGTGCAGACAAGCCAAATTAAGGACAACAATCAGACTAAAAGTAGTCTCAGAAAAAAGGGGGGGTGGAAAAACTCCAGGGTGGCTGTGGGATGGCCACGATCTTGTGTGCCCCAAACAACTTCCAAATGTAGCAAACTCACAGTAAATTACTCATGGAGACACCCCCCAGGGCTGGATTTTTCTGTGGAAGGGCAGTGCATTGTGTTTATGTACCGGAATTGCGTTTGGGTCACAGTCCTTCCACAGAAAATTTGGAGTCCTTTCTGGGCTCAGAATTCTTTAATTTTAAGTACATGTCTTTTGCATCCGGCTCTGGTTGGTGGATCACAGGACTCTAGTAAAACAAAAAACAAAATAGAGCCCACAAGCCTGAATTCTGCGCTCCACTGCCTTCAGATCACCTGCAGAACCCTTCTCCATGTACCTCTCCCATCTGAAGTGAGTGACATTAACAAGGAAAGGAGCCTTTTCGGCAGTGTTGCCCCACCTATGCAGTTCCTTCACCTGCAAAGAGGTTCACCTGGCACCAGCCCAACGAACTTTGATTTACCCAGACATGTTTAGTTTTTATTGCTTTTATCTTTTGTCTGTGTCTTCCTAAATCATTTTATGCCTTCTACTCCAGCCTGAAATATAGTATGATGGAGGGAGGTATGTTTAAAATAAATAAATAATACATACATACTGCGGGAAGGATCCGAAAGTGTCCAGCCGCTTGTGCTGTTTCAGTTGCGCTAGCAGACACCAATGCTTGCACAACATCAATGGCGCTTGTTAGCACAACGGGTTTCCTGGGAAACCTGTTGCAGTAGCAAGTGCTAACGACATTGCACAAGTGTTACATTTCCACTATGTAACATGAATAGCACCAGCTGCTGGACACCATTGGATGAGATCCTTCCCAGACACTTCCTTCTCCATCTCAAGAAACGTTGCTTGTGAAATGGCCCTGAGCTGTCAAACAAAAAAATTATTCTTCCCATCTTGTTGCTGAGATTCCCTTTAACTAAGACTACACTTTCACATTGTGGTCCAAATTGTTGAGGATCTTTTTTTAACCCACAGAAGACAAAGGATGTCTTGTGCCAAACAACTCTATGAAAATGCGTGGCACTATCAAATCCAAGCTTGCCTAGTCTAGTAGAGTAATAAATACTTTGCTCTCTTTGGAGAGCAGTGATGCTGATATTTTTAATCTCCAAGACTGCAGAAATGTTGCATACAACAAGGTTCTATTGTCTAGCTGCCGGTTCTCAGAGAAAAATAATTTTGCATTTAAAGAGGCTTTCACATTACAACCTCACTCTTCTTTTTTTAAAGTGTTTCCTTCTCTGCACACCCTCTCTAGTTGAAGGCTAGAATGGCAGGATGAGATGGGAATGAGGAGATACAACGGACTGTACTACTTTCAATGGCAGATAGGGAAATCACATCTTTGAATGCTCCCCTATGTCTAAAAAAAAGAACCTCCTCGTAAGTAGAAAGATAGCACAGCAAGGAGAGATAAGCCACTTTGAGGGGTGTAGGACTGGAAGTGACCTATAAATTTAAATATAAATATAGTATAGATCCATACATAGCAAGGCTGAACATTGCACGTATGTACACAGTTACATACAAACACAGAGACAAATCTGAAGTTATTCAGATCTGTGAATAACTAAAACTGGTTCTCTTTAATTAGCAAACTGGCTGTCTGCTGTTTCACGTTCAACAAGAGCAACAACAAAGACAAGAAAGAGAGACAAAGACAAGATACTATTTTTAAAGAAGTAGCTGGAAATGTCTAGCCAAAATAAAACTGCAAAACTTTCACCACAGCATCAGGAATGCCTGGAATCTCACGCTGGCTTTTTTGTTTTGTTTCCTTTGAATCCAGGGGAGCATAGAAGGCTTTTCCATGTACCATGCTGTTGCTTTCTCATCTATGCCAAAAATAAATGCCGCTCACTGGCTCCCAGCTTGGAAAGATGCTGATCTCCTGTAACACAGGTAACTTTCATTTAAGCATAGAGCATAGAAGTGGGGGATCTTGTATGACGTTTGAGGCTGAGAGCCAAAGCCAAATGCAAGAGGCCTGGTTCACACGTTTAAGCAGCCATATGACTCCTTGAAATGTGACTGTGCAGAGGCAGCCCCCAGCAGAAGCAGGTCATCCAAGACATTTCTGGCCATTGTCACCATAGCATTGCCCCCTCCCCAGGCAGAAGAGGGATGTTGTTTTGTGGGCTTGCTAAGATGGGAACAAGCCAGAACTGTGTGAATTCAAAATGCAAGGATCCTAAAATGTGGAGGGAAAGCTTCATTCTCCATACTACTTTGATCCATGGGCCAGATGATGTTCTTGCACTGCTATGGCCAAGCATCTGAAGGCAATGTCAGGTGATGGACTCCAATTGGTCGCAGTGGCCCACTGATCCCATAATTAGCTTTAAGAAGGGCCCTGCTGCTTCAGACCAATGGTCCATCTATTCCAACATCCTGCTTCCAATAGGGGCCAACAAGATGCCTCAAGGAAATCCACAAGCAGGACAGGAAGGCAATAGCCCTTTCCCATGGTTGCTCCCCAGTGACTGGTACTTGGGGGCACGGTGCCTCTAACCCTAGAGATAGTATGTCACTCTCGTGACTAATAGCCACTGATGAGAGCCAGCCCAAGTTATTTTGCAGCCTGAGGAGAAGGCCCAGATGTCCCCACCCCCAACTCCCCATTCCATGCACAGAAGGCGATTGGGCAGGCAGCTGAATCTTACTTCAACACTGGCAACAGGACAGTGTTCTCCACTGCACCCACGACACCCTAAGCCTATCGCTTTCTCCAATCTGGTGACCTCCAGGTGTGTAGGACTGCAACTTGCATAATGAGTTGCAGTCCAACACATCTGGAGAGCACCAGGTAGAGGAGGCTGAGCTCAGGAGATTCAAAGTAGGCCACACAGGACACACAGCTCTGTCCTCTAACACATCGTCGCCACTCTGTGCCTCCGCCCCAATCACCTGCTGCCTGAGGCAGACACCTCACTCTGCCTGATGGTAGGGCCAGCCCTGCCACTGATAGGCCTATCCTCCATAAATTTAATTCCCTTTTAAAGCCATCTCAGTTAAAGAGCTGCATGACATCTTGTGGCAGAGAATCCCATAAATAATTCTGTGTTGTGTGAAGTACTATTTTCTTTTATCTGTGCTGAATCTACTGACAGACAGACAGACAATTTCAGTGGGTGACCCCCAAGTTGTAATATTAACAGAGGGCAGGGGGACTGTCTTTCTGTCCAGTTTCTCCTCACCCTGCATAATTGAATAAATCTCTATCATGTCCCCCCTTCGATGATCTTTCCTTTCTAAACTAAGAAAGCCCCAAATGACACCGCCTTTCCTCACAGAAAAGTCCCCTTGTTCATTTTGCTACAGTCCCCTTGTTCATTTTGGTTGCTCTTTTCTGCACCTTTTCCACCTCTGTGGTTTCCTTTTTCTTTCCTTTTTTGAGACTGCATGTTTCTGAAAACACATTCAGAATGCATCTTTCTGGAGGTGAACCTCCCTAAATATGGCAGTTTATTGGGCTCCTGACTCTGAGGTGCGCAGGGGGAGATTGGCGTTAATGCCACCAAATATGTGCTAGACAAGGAACAGCTGTCACCATGGAGAGGGAACCACACGTCTCAGAGGGCTGTGAGGTCCAAGGAATACTCTTGCTGGGCTGATAACCTTCATGTATAAAAGGGCAGGCCAAGGCTGAGAATAGCCATTCCCATATCCAGATCTAGAATATGTATTCATTTCATCCATTCATTACATTTCTATACTGCCCAATAGCCAAAGTTCTCTAGGCGTTCACAAAAATTAAAACCCGAAAATACAACATAATAAAACATAATATGAAACCCTTTAACACACTACATTTTAAATAGTCTGAAACAGATAAAAACAATTAGCAATAAACTACCAAGACCTGATAATTAAAAAAAACGCTAACATCAAAAAGACCCATTATATGCCATCAACTGTCTGGGAGCAGAGGAAAGTCTTAACATGGCACTGAAAATATGACAGTGTTGGTGCCAGGCGGACCAATCTGGGGAGAATGTTCCACAGTCAGTGGGTCACCACTGAGAAGCCCTCTCCCTTTTGCCATCCTCTGAACCTCCTTGAGATGTTGATCATAGTGTACGGGTAGATTCATACCGGGACAATAGCTTGAATTGGGCTCTGAAATGTAGTCTGGCCACCACATTTTGCACAAACTGCAGCTTCTGAACTATCTCCAAGGGCAGACCCATGTAGAGCATATTGTAGTAATCTAACCCCAAGAATACAGTGATCTTTATTTTCCAACACAGGGTCCCTGAGGTAAGTTATTTGCCAGAGCCTGATGTTTAGCCAGAAGATCCTTCTCTGTTAAACAAGGGAAAAGGTCAGGTTTCTAGTATTTATATCAGTCCTGGCCAAACCAGAGGCCTCATACCATTTGCCAATGGCAGGGACTGGATTCTGAACCTGCTGTTCCCTTCTGTGTCTGAAGAGTGCTCTGAGCCCAGAGCACATATGGGCCCAAGTGACTAGTTCCTAGCTGTAGATTAGGATGTTTCTTGTTAGGAACATTGAAAGCTACCTTATTCCAGGTCAGGCTATTTGTCTATCTAGCCCAGTACTATTTATTATGACTGGCTGCTATTCTCCAGCCTTTTTGGCAGAGGTGTTTCCCACCAGCTGCTGTCTGAACCTTAGTAATAGGAGATGCCAGGGACTGACCCGGGGGCCATCTGCATGCAAAGCATGCAAAGCCACGGCTCCTCACATTGGGAGCCCATGATGAACCCACAGCAGACCTTCAAGAGAGAGAGTAAGTGTCTAATTCCCATTATTGAGTCACAATGGCCCTGAGACAGCTTGAGCTTATTCCCCTATCATTTTTTTGTCCTTTGCAGATCTGATCTGTGGAATGAAGAATTATATTCCTGGCAATTTATTTTGTGGAAAAAACTTATCTTGGGGCTGTCTGTCTTCTCGCTAGTGACTTGGCATCCCAATTATCTTCAGGCCGAATGCCTTCCCATTAATTTATAAGTTTCTGAAGGAGGTGAATGTTCTGTTCCATTTGCCTATGAGTTATTTTATCATCTATGTATTATTCAGGCCTCCTTGCCGCCCCACCCCCTTTCTTGCTCAGCAGTCCGTCTGCTTCTAATTAACCTGAAGTGTTCGAAGGTCTCAAAACTGGATCTCAAGAAATGTAGTTCTCCTTACAGATTGAGAGGCATAAAGATCATGTCCAAGAGTGGTAACAAGAGAAATCAGGAAAAACTTAAACAGGGGAAAGGCTTTCATAGTGAGGACTTCCTAGATCAGCTTTCCCCAAGCTGGTGCTCTCCAGATTTTGAACGACGACTCCCAGCATTCCTGGCCATTGGTGATGCTGGCTGGGGCTGATAGGAGTTGAAGTCCAAAACATCTGAAGGGCACCAAGTTGGGGAAGTTTTTGTTAGACTATATACTAAGCCAATCCTACTAAATGAAGGCCAGGGCAGGCCCAAGACATTTTGCTATCTGAGGTGAAACAATAAATGACCCCCTTCCCCACGGGTGTAGTCGGAAATTTTGAACAGCAGCATTCGTCATGACAGTCCCCATAGCCGGGCCCCCAAGGAGAGTCCAAAGAGGCAGGCAGCTGTGTTGATCCGTATCAACAATCTGACCTAGCGGTGACCAACCAAGAAAGAGATCTGGGGGTTGTGGTGGACAGCTCAATGAAGATGTCAACCCAGTGTGCAGCTGCTGTAAAAAAGGCAAACTCCATGTTAGGCATAATTAGAAAAGGAACTGAGAATAAAACTGCCAATATCATACTGCCCCTATACAAATCTATGGTGCAGCCACACTTGGAATGCTGTGTCCAGTTCTGGTCACCGCACCTAAGAAAAGATATTGTAGAGCTGGAAAAAGTGCAGAAAAGGGCAACTAAAATGATCAAGTGGCTGGAGCATCTCCCCTATGAGAGAAGGTTACAACAGCTGGGATTGTTTAGCTTGGGAAAAAAGGAGGGATGATAGAGGTGTACAAAAAGAGACATGATAGAGGAGACATGGAGACATGATAGGAGACATGATAGAGGTGTACAAAAACATGCATGGTGTGGAGAATGTGGATAGGGAGACATTTTTCTCCCTCTCCCAAAATACTAGAACCTGGGGTCATCCTATGAAGCTGATTGGTGGGAGAATCAGGACAGATCAAAGGAAGGACTTCCTCACACAGCACACAGTCAAATGATGGAATTCGCTACCACAAGACATAGCAATGGCCACCAGTTGTGATGGCTTTAAAAGAGGGTTGGACAAATTCCTGGAGGAGAAGGCTATCAATGGCTACTAGTCCTGAAGGCTATATGCTACCTCCAGTATCAGAGGCAGTACACCAGCAAGTATGTACACCAGTTGCTGGGGAACATGGGTGGGAGGGTGCTGTTGCACCCATGTCCTGCTTGTGGGTTTCCTGTGGGCAGCTGGTTGGCCACTGTGTGAACAGAATGCTGGACTAGATGGACCTTTGGTCTGATCCGGCACGGCTCTTCTTAGGTTCTAACAAACCAGTTCTGGCAGTTTTGTCTCCAGCAGGAGCAGGTCTTTGGTAAAGCCAACAGGTCTTAATTGCCCATTCAAGATCAAGCCCCCACCGCACATACTTTGCATTACAATAGGGAAAATATATTGTTGCTGGGAAAATTAATCCACTGCCCCCACCCCACCCCCCTGGCAGCTACAGTGAGAAATTCTGCTAAGCTCAGAGGGAACAGGGAAATCGGGGGGGGGGGGGGCAGAGCTGCCAGGTAACATTAGCATCCTTGCAAATAAAGAAGCACCACAGTGCAGATTGCCTCATAGAGGGCAAAAAAGCCCTCAGTTGTGATTATGGCTTCTGATGCACCAATTGGCATAACCACGTGAGAGCTGATTACCTACCCCCAGTAATTAGTAATGCCATGACTATAAAGTCACACTCTTGCCAAGGTTTCATCAGCCTCCTCCAACCTGGTGTCCTCCAGATGTGTCAGACTACAGTCCCCATCATCCCCAGCCAGAAGTTGATGAGCTGTTGTCTGACACATCTGGAGGACACCCAGTTGGGGAAGGCCGGGTTACAACGCAGGAATAAGCTGGGCCTCTTTTGTAGATGTTTTGTCCTTAATGACATTTCTTGGACCCTGGAACTCTCCGTCTTCCAAAACCTCACACAGCAGGGTTGACCCAAACTTAAATGATATCATGGTTCCTTGCTCTCCTGCATGCCATTTTTAGCACACTCTGTGTGCACTCTGAGAGAACCAAAGAGGCCAAGGGCTTGATCGTCATTTCCCTGCAGCACTCTCATCCTTTGTTCCTGATGCCAGCCGGCCAGTTTATTCTTTAAAAGACAGCTTGTGGATATCGCAGGGGCAGGAAGTGGCCAAAGAGGAAGTGTCCCTTCGGATCTCTGCTATTTGCATTGAGAGGCTCCGAGTTCTGAAGAAAAATGCAAACACGGATCTGCCGTCACTAGCCACCCTTGAGCTGGTGGCCTGCCACTATGTCACCGTCTGGCTGCAACTAGACCATGGGTGTAGAAGCCCTGGCAGTAAGAGCTTTATACTAAAATATGCTGGTGTCTTCGGTATTTTGGCCCCTTTTTGCCTTCAGCCCACCACTGGAATGGAATGTACCCCCTGTGAGAGCTTCTCCAAAACTGAATTCAGCTCTCAGGCTGAGAGAGATCCAACACCCCTGATCTAGACAGTGGACAAGACTTAGTCCTCTCTAGAGCAGACCCATTGAGATCAATGGAACTTAAGGGTTGTATCCAGTGTCAGTACTACTTAGAGTGGACTGATTGAAATGAATAAGTCTTATTCATGACTAACTTAAATCAACCAGGTTCCTGGATGACAGCTGGTTGGCCACTGTGTGAACAGAATGCTGGACTAGATGGACCCTTGGTCTGATCCAGCAGGGCTCTTCTTATGTTCTTATGTTCTAACAGGTCTACCCTAAGTAGGACTGGCCCAACCCATGGAATGCCAACTCCTTGGAGGTCCTTGTTGTGAACTGTGTTCTGGAGCATGACTGGAGGGGGTGGGGGTTTGCTGGGAGTATGGAATTTTGAGATATGAGGGAGCGGGGAGTCTACTGGTGGGCCAAATGTTGAGAAAGGAACTGTTAGGATTTATCAATGAAAATCAGTTGGTGGATTTGGGAGCAGGGCAGAGGGTGGATGGAGTTCTTAGGTTAGGAACAGAGCTGGGAGATACAATCGCCTGTTTTGAAAGTTTCTGTGTAGAAAGGGGAGAGAGAGAATTCATGCCATAAGTAATGCTGCACCCACCCCAAATATAACTTGATATTTATTTGTTTTCCATCCTGTCATGAATAGAATGCAGAACTACTCTAAAACTGTAAAGAATTTAAGGCTGCAATCCTATGCATATTTAGACAGGAAAAATGTCCTGCTACAACTCCCAGCATTCCCCAGCCAGCTATGTCGGACTTTTAAATTGTTAATCCTGGTCTGTTTCCCATGGAATTCACGAATTAAGGGTCTGAGCACTGTACTGACAGGGAGACTGACATCTTTCACTCAGGGCCTTTAAAGAATCCGCAGTTCCATCTCTTATTTTCTTTCCTCATATTGCCCTACCATGTCAGGCCCTGCTCTCACCGTTACATGCAAGGGAGGAAAACAACTCTGCAATGGACTTTTAGCATGCAAGCGTAAAGCGGCTAGACTCCTCAAGGTGTCCCCCAGTAGTGCAACACCACGCTGTAGAGAAACCTGAGTGGCGTTTGCCTTGAGGCCATGCTGAGAGAGAAGGAGGTGCCGTTGGCCATTGGGCTTTTCTCTCTTGGTATCTTGGTCACATAATTTTCTCTACTTCTCAATTGCTCTATACAGGAAAGAGGCAGGACCTACAACATGTTGCAGTGTGGAGTGCTCCTTTTCAGACTTCCAGCCAGCCAAACCCTCCTCTGGGAGATTCCATTCCATTCCTCCTTTCCCCGCCCAATCCCCCAGAACTCAGCATTCTGTAGCTGCTGAGCATGCTCAGCCCTCATTGGGCTGTTTTACGGGGTGGCGTTTTCCCCCTTAGGGGTTTCTTTTTCTGTGAACACTTCTTGTACCTCTGAAAATCTTGAGTTTTCCCCCAAATGCTGAAACCTTCCCCTTGTCTCTCAGGGGCCCCATTTTGACTCCATTCCATCGGCACTCCGCAGCTGAGTTCACTATTAAAAGGAGTGACGTGTTGGCCGGTATTATTACACTGTCCATCTAGCCCAGGATTGGTAATGACTTTCCAAGGTCTCATTCAGAGGCCTTTCCTGATCATTCTACCCTTTTTAACTAGAGTTTCCAGGGATCGGGGTTGGGCCCATCTGCATACAAAGCATGTGCTTAACTAATGGACTACGGCCCCTCCCCTAAGCATCTCCTTCTCTCTCAGCATGGCGTCAGGGCAAACACTTCCAAGCTATTCCTTGAGTGTCAAGGGCCAGAGGGCATGTTCAGCATTCTCAATAGTCAGAGCGTGACTGCTTTTGGGGCGAGTGTAAAATGTAGCCTGGCACCTTGTGGATTCATACACATGGAGCAGAGTTCAGAAGAAGCCATCTGAACCTTCCATGAAACACAGAGGAGCGCAAACCCAGCGTGTAGAAATCATCCCTTCAAAACCGTTCTACTGCCAAAGTTAAAAAGCTAGAGAAGCAAAGTGGTTCTGTACAACTTGCGACTCTAGTCTGCCACCTCCAAAGTAAGCATTTGACTCTGAAACATGCCCTTCTGTATGCATATCGCCTCCGTAATCCCCAGGCGGATCGTGAAAGGAGAAACCAAACTTTCACTGTGCCACCTGGGTTTGTAGCAGTTAAGTGGGTTCTTTTGAAAGCTAATCAGGACTGGCTCCAGGTTTGCAGGAGCCCTCACAGGTCATTTTAGGACACTCTGTGTGTGCTTGGAAAGAACCAAAATGGCAAATGATCCCCATGTCCCAGGAGTGGTTTCCTCTTTTGATGCTGATGCCAGTGGATGTTTCATTCTTTGGAATAGCATGGCTAGGTAACACAGCTCAGAAAAGCAGGGCCGGCCCTACCATTAGGCAGAGCATGGTTTCATGAAAGGGGAGCAAATTGTGAGTCCTTGAATTTGGTATTATTGTATTTTTACTACCAGAGATGGGGAGAGATGCTTGTGGGATTTCCTGCCCCATGGGCCAAAATAACTTGCCTAGCTTTGGGTACTATGTACCATGATTGGGGTGGGTGGGCGGGAGCTCCATTGTCTGCTCCACCTCAGGCAGCAAAATGTCTTGGGCTGGCCTTGAGGAAAAGCCTCTGGATGAGACATTGAAAGAGTCAAAACCAATTAGGTGGCCCCCATGGACCCGGGGTCTTACGTGGCAGCATCACTCTCATGGAACTGTCATTTCAGTTTCCCACAAGGATATAGCGTCGTGCTGGGGCATTGTGGGAGATTAAAATGGCACTTCCCTCACTGACAGCAATGCTAGGTTGGGGAAAATATGAAGAGCAGCTCCCTGACTCAGCTGCCAACCACTCACTGGATCAACGCGCCAGCTGAAGTGGGGCAGGCAGGGGTCAGCAATGGCCCCTGCTGAGGCTCTGGGACCCCAGCAACTGCCCAAGGATTGTCTGTGCAGACGCTGACCTTGAAACCAATGGTTTGAAAAGTGGCAATTTTTTGTGGTTCCTGTTTGTGTCAAGAGTGGACAGTCGTGTAGTGCAGCCAGGGCTCACAGGGATGCAGCGCTGGGACTTTGGGACTAGCAGGGACACTGATGTCACTTGCCACCCCCTCAGACTTCCCTGTTCTGTTTGAGTATAGCTGCAATCCTCACAGTAGCTGAATCTTCGCCTCCCCACTCCTCACACTCTGCATTTTTGCTAAATGGGTGTTTTTGCCCATCTAGCTGAGGCATTGGACAGGGGGAGGAAAGGAGGCTGCGGGGGCAGAGAATTCCTCATAGGTCAGCCTCCCCAATCCCCTCTCCTCCCCACCCTTGGGAAAGCCCCCTTTACCTTCCTGGTTGGGGGACTCTGGGAGTTGTAGGACCTTTTCTGTCTGAACATGCATAGGATTGTGCCCTTAATTAGCTATTTAATGTAGTGCTCTCTCTGTCTAGGAAAGCAGGAGCTGCCATTTGCTTTTCCCACCTCAAGTTCATAATGTCTTGGGTAGGCCCTGGTTGGAGAGTAGGGGGAAGATCAAGGTATTAACCACTTAGCTATACCCATGGAAGGTTCTCCAAGGAAGACTTGAAGCCAGAGGTATCCAACCTTTTTGGGTGAGGAGGCACATTTGGAATTTTGAGAAAACATCATGGGTGCTCTCACAAAATGGCTGCCATGGGGGCTTGCCCATTCATAAATTGGCTATCATTGTAGGCATCGTTGGTTTAAAAACACCTGCTTCCCAGAAGGCAAACTAGTGGGACTAAAAGAAAAACAACTTGCTCAATAATCTAATACCAGGCAGAGGAGGAGAAAGAGCTCCAAAACACAAAACTGCTCTTATGAATCCAAATAAATATGGTGCAAGAGGGCAGCACTTTGCTTTACAGCATGCTAGTCTCCCAGTTATTTAAAAAAAGGAAAAAAGAAAAATGTAATAAAATATAAATAAGTAGGGGCAGGGAGCCTGGTGGGCACCAAGAAAGGTGTCCATCGGCACACTGGAGCACATCGCCACCACATTGGAGACACCAGCTCTAAACTAAAGCACCACAGATTTCCACTCTACGCTTCTTACAGTCAGGCGACAAAAAGTCACCTAAGAGTCAATGGGGACAGGCCCATGCCTTCTTTGAGGAACTGCCTAGGCGTACTCTGAGAATGTTCTCTCACCCACTGTGGTTTGTTTATTTTGGTCTATTCTCCCTTGGCCAGTGAAAATAGGTGGCTCTTTTCCCATTTCAACATGAGAACCAAGAAATATTGTTACTGTTGGCCTGATCACATTGATACCAGTGGGAGTTCAGCCTTAAAGCTCTGAAGGCCTGGAAACCTGGATCGCCCACAATTGTTCTTGGATGTGGAGCGCTTGACAACAGTTGCTATGGAACCTACTCACCCGACAGCAACTGGTTACCCAAAAACAGAGCCTAGGACATGTGTTTCGCAAATAATAATGGTCAGCCTCCTAGTACATCAGTGGTGATTTGAGGTAATCCTTGAGATTGGTTTTCTCCTGAGCACCTTGTAAGCATCAAAGTAAGCTCATTTAAGGTGAACCTGGTGAATCTCTTGGTGCCCAGTCTGCACTGGAAAAGCTACTTTCCCATAATGATGGTCCCAAAGACCCTTCCTGTCACTTCTTTTGGGGGCGGAGTTAAGTCTTGGTTGACTACCAAGTCCAGCCATAAATATATGGATCCTTGGCTTTTAGCAGTGAGAGAATGGAAGCTCCAAGTCTAAGGGATCTAAAAAAGGGAGCCGGCAACACAAGCTGGTGTGTAGAGAGAATTTTCGCAGCGAACAAACACCTGAGTTTGTTCTATAGCAGGCTCACCCACACTCTCTAGATGTAGCCAGATCTGAAGCTGGTGTCATCCAGATGTGTTGGACTACAAACCCCAGCATGCCCGATGCTGGCTGGGCCATGCTGGGAGTTGCAGTCCAACACATCTGGATGGCACCAGCTTGGGGAAGGCTGCTCTATAGATTCAATTCTATGATCAAAAATAGTAATGTGGGGGATGGATATTCCCTTTTAATACTGTTCAGTGCCTCCTCAGTGCCGCTGTTCCTTGGTGCCACCCCCACCCCTCCACCCCCCATGTGCCATAACTGCTTCCTTCTCCTTCCTGGATTGGTCACATCGGTCATCCCAGTCAATGGGGGATTGCCTAGTGACGGGGCTGACATCACAGTGCTATGTAGCCACACAGATCTGGCTACATGATGGCATCACCAAGGGCAAATGATGTCAGTCGTAAGCTAAGGCAATCAGGGATCCAAAAAGTGAATGAGATGACAGCACTATACAATACAGCCAATCAGGTTTGGCTACATGATTGCATCAATAAGAGGAAAGTGAAGTCAGTGGAGAGAAAAAGCAAGCAAGGGTGATAGAAATGAATTTGGAATAGGTGTCTAAAAATAGTTGAAAAGGAGGGGGGTGTTGTTCAGCGCGGCCAAAACTGTTCCCAGAAAAGGGTAACCTGATTTGACTCAGCGCTACTTATGAACAACCTACTTTCCTAGGTTATTTGGAACAACAGCAAGTTTTTAAACCATCTCTCCAAATATACTTGCTAAGAGTGCATGAATAAAATGGGCAAATGTAATAGCTTTCCATTTATGGAAGCCGCTCATTGCCATGTGTGTCAATTTACACATGTATTGGGGGATTTCATGGTTGCCATGGTAACTAGTGTAACCGAACAATTACATAAGAATGGGAAGATGCATTCACTGTCTCATCGATTGTGAGAATTAATTGTTGAGAAAGGAAATAAGCAAAGAGTAGCTAAAGAACTGGAGATTTGGGTTCAGAGTCCATCTGTGCTGTGTAGGGCTCCTGTTCCTTTAACCGCTGTGAGACAGACAGAAATTCAAAAGTGGTAGCTTTCCCCATCACTACATCACCATACTGTGAGAAGCTACATCTCCTGAATTTCTCTGAGCCCTTAATATTTGTCGTACAGCTATTAAGGTCTCTGGATCCCTGTCAGGAGGTAAATGGGACAATCCTACAGCCATGGCCAGTGAGCTTAAACAGATCATTGTCTCTCATGCTCAGTTCCATCACTCATATGTAAAATGGGAATAATAGTGGCCTACCTTACAAGATTGTTATAAGCAGAAATGCCATAACATTTATACATTTCTTTTCCATTTTGTTTTAAACTCCTGTATGTGATATAAGTAGAAATGGCAGTATAAACCAGTGCCTTGAATTTTGACTAGAAGGCTACAGTTAGCAGATGTTGGAGTACCTTCTAATACCTCGAAGCCAACATGGATTTGTCAAAAACAAGTCCTGCCAGACAAATCTGATCTCATTTTTTGATCAAGTAACCTCCCTTGTAGACCGTGGGAATGCTGTAGACATCATATACCTCGACTTCAGCAAAGCATTTGACAAAGTGCCCCATGATCTCCTGATGAGCAAACTAGCTCAAAGTGGGCTAGATGAAACAACGATCCGGTGGATCCACAGTTGGCTACAGAATCGGACTCAAAGAGTGCTTATCAATGGGACCTTCTCAAACTGGGGAGAGGTAATGAGTGGGGTACCGTAGGGCTCAGTCCTGGGCCCAGTGCTCTTCAACATTTTTATTAATGACTTGGAGGAGGAGGTGCAGGGAATGCTGATCAAATTTGCAGATGACACAAAATTGGGCGGGATAGCTAATACTTTGGAAGACAGAAACAAAATTCAGAGTGATCTGGATAGACTGGAGTGCTGGGCAGAAAACAACAGAATGACATTTCATAGGGATAAATGCCAAGTTCTGCACCTAGGAAAAAGAAACCAAATGCATAGTTACAAGATGGGGGATACGTGGCTCAACCACACTACAAGCAAGAAGGCTCTTGAAATTGTTGTAGATCACAAGCTGAATATGAGCCAACAATGTGATGTTGCTGCAAAATAGGCAAATGCTCTTTTGGGCTGCATTAATAGAAGCATAGCTTCCAAATCCCGGGAAGTCCTAGTTCCCCTCTACTCAGCACTGGTTAGGCCTCATCTGGAATACTGTGTCCAGTTCTGGGCACCACACTTTAAGAAGGATGCAGACCAACTGGAGAGGGTTCAGAGGAGGGCAACAAAGATGATCAAGGGACTGGAAACAAAGCCCTATGAAGAGAGACGGAAAGAACTGGGCATGTTTAGCCTTGAGAAGAGAAGACTGAGGGGAGATATGATAGCACTCTTCAAGTACTTGAAAGGCTGTCACAGAGGTTGGCCAGGATCTCTTCTTGATCATCCCAGAGTGCAGGACACGGAATCATGGGCTCAAGTGACAGGAAGCCAGATTCCGGCTGAACATCAGGAAAAACTTCCTGACTGTCAGAGCAACAATATGGCAATGGAACCAATTACCTGGGGAGGTGGTGGGATCTCCCACACTGGAGGCGTTCAAGACGAGGCTGGACAGCCATTTGTCAGGGATGCTCTGACTTGGATTCCTGCATTGAGCAGGGGGTTGGACTTGATGGCCTTGTAGGCCCCTTCCAACCCTACTATTCTATGATTCTATGATATACCTGGCATCTTAACCTCTTAGGAGGCAACCTGTGTGTGTGTGTTTTTAATTTCTTACCATGTTATTTGTTAGCTGCTTTCTTCAGCTTTCTCTCTCAGAGCAGCTTATAGAATAAGTCCATAAAAACACATGAAAATCTTTAAAAAAAAATGCAGCAAGCAATTGAAAAAAAAAAACTTTTTTTTTAAAGCCCACTTAGAGACAAATAAAAACATCTTCACCTGGCACCAGAAAAGAAAAGAAGGCACCTGGTGGAGCTCTCTCGGAAGGGAGCTCCAGAGTCAGGGCACCACAACTGACAAGGCCATGATGTCAGTCAGAACCCTGTTGAGAGAACATGGAGGAGAGCCTCCAGAAGACATCTTAATGGCAGGCAGCCAGGACTGGTCTTACCATTAGGCAGAGTGAGGCAGTTGCCTCAGGTGGCAGGTTCTAGGAGGTGGCAGCGAGGTAATGGAGGAGAGATCTGTGGGACATGCAGCCTGCCCTGTGCCCCCTGAGCTAGCCTGCGGCCTTCAGGTATGGTGGAGAATGCTGTCCCATTTCCAGTGTTGAAGAAAAATTTATCTGCCAGTCTAGTCAGCTTTTGTACATGGAATGGGAGAGGACGCCATCTTGTCTTTTGCCACAGGCAGCAAAATGTCTTGGGCCGGCCCTGCAGGCAGGTACAGGTAGGAGCACACATCCCTTCAGATATCTTGGTCCCAAGCCCCTTACAGCTATGCAGGTTATTGAGACCAGTACTTTGGATTGTGCCTGGAAACAGATCACCAGCCAGTGTTGCTGTTCCCAAACTGGCATCGTATGCTCCTTATACGGGGTCCCAATCAATAACTGCTGCTGCATTTTGCATGAAGTGTCATTTCTGAACAGCCTTCAGAGGCAGCCCCATGTACAATGCATTGACATGTCTAAACGAGGTGCTAACCGTGGCCAGGCTATCTCTGCAGAGGAAACGTCAAGGTCAACACAGTGCCCTAAGCCCCTGAAAGGGGCTTTGAGCCACAGAGGCCATGGGGCCCCCAAAGGTGAGGCTGGGTCTAGTCACACCCCAAGACTGTGAACTTAGGGTGGAGGGGCTGTGGCTCAATGCAGAGCATCTGCTTTGCATGCAGAAGGTTGCAGGTTCGATCCCTGGCATCTCCAGAGAGGGCTGGAAAAAATCCTGCCTGAAACCCTGGAGAGCCGCTGCCAGTCAGTGTTGATAATACTGAGCTAGACAGACCCAGGGTCTGACTCAGTATAAGGCAGCTTCCTACGTTCCTAACTTGATCTTTTAGGGGGACTGCAACCCCACCCAGCCTGCAGAACAGACAGGGCACCGCCTCCCAATCCAGACAAACAACCCACCCGCAGTGCCTCCACGTTAGCTAGATGATGGGCTCGTATCCAGTCCAATCGCAGACATGTCAGCACTTCTGCAGCTTCACCTGAATTAGGAGAAATGGAGCCAGGTGTCATCCGCATCCCGATGATGGCTTGCTCCAGACCTTCAGCTGAGCTTACTCTACCGTTTCATGTCGATGTTCAATGGCATTACTGCGTGCACCGGCTGAAACTTTTTGACAGTCATCCTAAGCACCCATCAGCTTTGCTAACTTCGACTATTACTTGATGAAGAGTTCTACGTAACTCTAAAGCAGGGCTGCAGACGCATTTTCCGGGGGGACTAACTGCCCCCCACCAGGCCCCCAAATGGATCAGATGACACCAATAGGCATAGCCGCACCCACTGATGTCATTGACCACCACCCTGCCACCTCTCTTGCCTTTCTCCGTGCTGGGAGAAGCATGGTGTTCTGGCCCTCTCCAAGCATGGACAAAGGGACTTGGTGGGAAATGGGTGCTTGTCCCAGCACCAGCCAAGTCCCTTCTGGCTTCGCACAGAGTACGAAAAGACTCCGCTGCAATGGGCAAAGCAGCCACTCCTCCCAGCACTGGCCAAGTCCTCAGCCACCAGCATCCTTGCTCTTATCTGAGGTCAGAGATAACTGTGGGGTTATCCTGCTCCGGGGGGAGATAATAGCAGGGATTCCCCCAGAGGACAGGACTTGGAGACCGACCCCACCCTGGAGGAGCACAAGGCGGTTCTGTGGGCCAGTTGTGGGATCTGCATGGGATGGATACTGCAGATTCTGCATCCCTGCTCTAAAGCCTGCAGAAGTATGCAGACGTTGATCCAGTCGAAGACATCATCTTGGCTGTTTTCTGTAGGAAGGAAAAGTTGAAAGGCCTGTTGCCAAACCTTGGTGGTAATATCTGCCGAATATTTCACTGTGGGCATGAAACAAGGCCTTTGACAGATGAATAATCGTTTTTGCAAAGCCTTCCCACCCACCCCCCTTTTCTGGGGCTTAAAATAGCTCCTCTAACTCAGCTGCTGGTCTCTTCCCTCGAGGACTGCCCTGATGGGATGGAAAAATAAGAGCGCTTCCAGGGTAGGCTCGGGGCCCGTGAAGAGCAGGGAGGCTGTAACCCACTGAAAAGTTTATAGCTTTTCCATAGCACTGTGCCTCATTGCTGGAGCAATGTATGTGTCACTCATCGCCCAGGAGCCTCTCATGGTGATTTTGCGAGCACGCCATGTAATAATAAGGCTTCCAAAACTGATTACTTTTTTGGTGCAATGAAAAAACAACTGGCTTGTTTGAAGCTTGGCTTTTGCCTTTCAACACTTAGCATCTCTGCATCTTTCTAGGGCTCTGAAGCCACACAGTTGGCTGAGTTCAAATCAACAGGTGAAATTCACACACACACGTGCACACACGCACACACACACACACGCACACACAGAATGTCTACCTCTGGCTTCTGCTTAGCTCCTTGGTCCACAGTCTCTCCCCCCTTCCAAAGATCCTTTGCACATCCATTCCTTTCGACATCACACAAGAGGGCCTTTAAACCAGTGGTGGGCTGAAGATAGATTGGGATTCACTGGTAGATCACTGAGTGGTTTCCATTAGATCAGCCAGCAAGTGTTTCTGACTCCCAGTTAGGCTGTTCAAATGGCAAAAGCTTGGGAGGAAAGCCAGGGCTCAATATACATGGCCAATTTAGCATGGGGCGAGAGCAGGGTTGTTCGTGACAGATGATGCTGTTGCCAATCTCCTGCAACCCCACAGCTTCCTTATGGAAAAGCCACATTTTCAGCAAGTCCTTTTAGTGCATCTTTTTTCCTTAAATGCGGTTCCTGTGCAGTTCTGCTGCAGTGTGCCCCGTCCTCCCACCCCAACATTAAATCCTGGACGTGCCTCTGGGACCTGGCAGTGATGTGGCCAAGGGGTGGGGCTGCCCCTCCTCCCCAATCCCCCTTTTTCCCCATTCGCAGTAGGGTGCTTTTGGACATAGGCTGTTTCATCCTTTCGCTATATCACAATAGTGCTGTTTTCCTGTTCACAACATGTAGCCTAGTGCAGTAGCCGCTTTACCCATTCACAGTATGCAGCCTGTTTTTCCCATTCACAATAGTGCAGTATCTTTTAATCTTTCACAATATCCCAATGATGAATGAGAGGGGAGAGGTGTGGGGCAAATTACAGGGGCTTAATTCAGTGCTTCCAGTAAGCTTCCCTGAGCATGGACAGGGGCAGGGAACAAGGGGTTGATGATGTTCAGTTCTACTCCGCCCAGCCAAGCTCGAAGTATGGGGGTTTCAAGTGCTGTGTAACCCATGAAAGCAGGTTTTTAGGTGGTGTATACTCTACTTTTCTTGTTTCATATGCCCTTGATGGACCAACGCGATTTCATGGAAATGCAGATATAACCAGAAAGCATTTCTCATTCCATTCCCATGGACTGGATTTGTGTGTGGAAGGAATGTGTGCTTGTATGTCCCCCAACACACACACACACCAGTGACCGCCCAGAGACTGGCAAATGCAGAAGCAAACTCTACTTTATCCCTCCAGTCATGCTGGTGCTATGATTTAAGTGAGCTTAAAATGCCAAACTGCACCTGGAGAGAGAGCTTTAAAAAAAAAAAAAATCAGGGCTGGCAAACAGTTTTGTTGTCGTAGTTCTAATGTACTGGGAATGTAGAGGAAGTTTTCAAGCACAGAGTAGCGGTTGGAGAGAGGGGAAGACCTGGGCATGTTTGGCCTTGAAAAAAGAAGACTGAGGGGAGATAGGGTAGCGCTCTTCAAGTCCTTGAAAGGTTGCCACAGAGAGGAAGGCCAGGATCTCTTCTCGATCATCCCAGAGTGCAGGACACGGAATCATGGGCTCCAGTTCCAGGAATCCAGACTCCGGCTGAACATCAGGAAAAACCTCCTGACTGTTAGAGTAATACAACAATGGAACCAGTTCCCTAGGGAGGTGGTGGGCTCTCCCACGCTGGAGGCATTCAAGATGAGGCTGGACAGCCCTCTGTCAGGGATGCTCTGACTTGGATTCCTGCATTGAGCAGGGGGTTGGACTCGATGGTCTTGTAGGCCCCTTCCTACTATTCTATGATTCTATGTTAGTTATGTACTTCACAACTGAAGTAATACACATGGCCATCTAAAGGCCGCTTCCTCGCCCCCCCCCCCAACAATTTTGTCCAGGGTCCAAAATCACTTAGCTGCACCACTGCTGTGTCCCAGGGTGGTATGTAGTGGGTTGCAGCCTAAGCGTATGTCATGTTGATGCTTTAAGCCCCCTTCATGCATGACTTGTGCAAAGGAACAACACAAGTCTGAGGGGGCTGCAAGGCTGTGCCTCCTCTCCCCCCCTCCCCGCACCCCATGATGAACAGCTCCTCTGGCCCCACTGTCCACAAATTAGCGTGGATGTCTGGGCCAGAGAAACCTTCCCACATTGAGTTCAAGGCTGGTAGGCTCCCCCGGATTCCCTGCCATGGCTAGAGAAGACGTCTATAGGGAAAGCCTTCCCCAACCCTGCGCTTTTTAGATGAGTTGTAATACATCTCCCATCATCCATATCAAGCTGGCTGGGGATGCCGGGAGTTGTAGTCCAGCTCATCCAGAAAGCATAGGGTTGGGCAAGGCTTCCCCTATAGATTATGATTATGATTCACATTTCTATACCACCCCATAGCTGAAGCTCTCTGAGTGGTTTACAGAAGTTAAAACATTAAAATACAACATACAAAGTTTAAAAGCACATAAAAGCACGCAGACAATATACACAAACAACAGATAACTAAAAACAACTTTGAACAGTCAGTCATTACTAAAGGACTGATTAAAACTCATCATGTGCTGCCAAATGCCTGGGAAAAGAGAGAGGTCTTAACCTGGTGCCAAAAAAATAACAATGTTGGTGCCAGGCGGACCTCATTGGGGAGCTCGTTCTGCAGATGGGGGCCACCACCGAGAAGGCCCTCTCCCTTGTTGCCACCTTCTGGGCATCCCTCGGAAGAGGCACTTGGAGGAGGACCTTAGATGCTGAACGTAGAGTACGGATAGGTTCATTTCGGGAGAGGCATGCCATCAGGTACTGCAGTCCCAAGCCGTGTAGGGCTTTATAGGCTAAAACTGGCAGCTTGAATTGAGCTTGGAAGCATACAGGCAGCCAGTGCAAGCAGGCCAGAGTCACCCTTATATGTGTGGACCTTCTTGAACCCATTATGGGTCTGGCCGCTGCATTTTGCACAAGCTGCAGCTTCTGAACCATCTTCAAAGGCAGCCCCACGTAGAGCACATTGCAGTAATCTAACTTGAAGGTTACCAGAGCATAGACAACTGAAGCAGGTTATCCCTGTCCAGATTATTTATTTATTTATTTATTTATTTATTAAATTTATTGATCGTCCATCTGGCTGGTCACCCAGCCACTCTGAGCGATGTACAAGCATATAATAAAACAGTTTAAAACAATAAAACTCTACAATAAAAACATTTTCTAAAATACCCTAACCCACCCCAAATGCCTGCCTGAACAACCATGTTTTTAATGCACGGCGGAAGCTCATTAAAGAGGGGGCATGGCAGAGTTCCCTAGGGAGGGAATTCCACAGAGTGGGGGCCAGTACAGAGAAGGCCCTCTCCCTTGTCCCCACCAGTCTAGCTGTCCTGGCTGATGGGACAGAGAGAAGGCCATCCAAGGCTGATCTTGTTAAGCGGCCTGTCTGGTGCTGCTGGAGGCGCTCCTTAAGATAGGCTGGGCCAGAACCATATAGGGTTTTAAAGGTCAAAACCAACACCTTGAATTTGGCCCGGAAAACAACTGGTAAACAGTGCAATGCAACTGGTAAACATCAGCACTGGAGTGATGTTATCTCGCCGGCGGCTGCCTTGAGCCATCACGTTCTGTACCAGCTGCAGCTTCCGAACCATCTTCAAGGGTAACCCCACATAGAGCATATTACAGTAGTCTAAATGAGAGGAGACCAGGGCATGTGCTACCGATGGAAGCAGATGGTCGGGAAGGAAGAGACACCGCCGCCGTATCAGATGGAGTTCATACAGCGCTGTCCAACTCACAGCTGACACCTGAGCCTCCATGGACAGCTGGGAGTCCAAAATGACCCCCAGGCTGCGGACCTGGTCTTTCAAGGGTAGCCGTACCCCATTCAACACCAGGTCAACATCCCCCAGCCTCCTCTTGTCTCCCACCAAAAGTACCTCAGTCTTGTCAGGGTTCAGCTTCAGCTTATTTCTCCCCATCCAGCCACTCACCGTCTCCAAACATTTGGACAGGGATTCTACGGCCAACCTTGGTGAAGATTTGAATGACAGGTAGAGCTGCATGTCATCCGCATATTGATGACACCGCACCCCAAACTTCCAGATGATAGCCCCCAGTGGCTTCACATAGATGTTAAATAGCATGGGGGAGAGGATGGAACCGTGTGGCACCCCACAAGGGAGTGGCCACGGGTCCGAAACCTCCTCTCCCAGGGCTACCCTCTGGTACCTGCCGGAGAGGAAGGAGCGGAACCACCGCAATACGGTGTCTCCAATACCCAACCCCTCCGGGCGGTCCAGAAGGATACCGTGGTCAATGGTATCAAAAGCCTCTGAGAGGTCGAGGAGAACAAGGAAGGAGCATTCACCCCTATCCAGAGCCCTCCTCATATTATCCACCAAGGCGACCAAGGTTGTTTCTGTCCCATGCCCAATCCTGAAGCCCAACTGAAATGGGTCTAGATAATCGGTTTCTTCCAAGTGAGCCTTCAACTGCATCGCCACCACCCGCTCAATCACCTTGCCCAAAAATGGCAGATTCGAGACTGGGCGAAAGTTGTTCAGAACTTGGGGATCCAAGGAGGGCTTCTTTAAGAGCGGTCTTATCACTGCCTCCTTGAGGGCTGATGGCATCACTCCCTCCGCAAGGGAGGCGTTCACCACCACCCTGATCCCCTCACCCAGTCTCTCTCTGCAGCCCATAATGAGCCAAGATGGGCAAGGATCAAGTAAGCAGGTGGTCGGCCTTACAGATGAAAGCACCTTGTCCACTTCATCAGAAGGAAGAAGCTGGAACCGATCCCACAAAAACGGTTTGCCACAGGCCACCTCTTGCTCACTAACCGGATCCATGGCGCATGGAATAACACTCCTAATCCGATCAATTTTATCTACAAAGTGCCTTGCCAAGGCCTCACAGGAGTGTCTTCTCCTGCCAAGGTAGGGAATGCCCGTAGTGGACATCTTAGGCAGGTCTACATTAAAGGCTGGTCTGTGACTCCTACTGGGCCCAGAGCCTTCCCAGTCTCCCAGTGCCCCATTCCTCTTCAGACCAGGCATGTTGTCACCTGAGTTGGGGAAAGCTGTATTGGAGCAACAGAGCAGGAATCACAGAATGTAGGAAGGGGGCGTGGCTAGTGGTAGAGCACCTGCCTTGCGTGCAGAAGGTTCAGGTTCAATCCCTGGCATTTCCAAGTAGGGATGGGAAAACTCCTGCCTGAAGTCCTGGAGAACCATTGCTGCCAGTCAGTGTTACAATACTGGGCTAGATGGTCCAGTCATTTCACTCAGGATAAGGCAGCTTCCTCTGTTCCTACACTCTGTGATGTAGTGATCTGTTTCCTCATCCCTGGTTACACTGGGCCACTCATCCTGCACCAGAAAGCAGCTCTGTAACAGTTTAGGCAGACTTGAGCAGAGACGCTGGCACAGAGTTGCGCCAGCATCAAGACTTGCCCAAACTGTGGAGAAGGAACCGTTTCAGTACTCTGATCCTGCCACCTATGCTGTGCAGAGGATTACATGATGTGTCTCTCACTTGGAGACAGATCCGTTAGTCTGCTCCTTCATGCCAAACAAAGCTCTGGCAGAATAGGATGAAGCAAGTGGAATTCATCTGTGAATCACCCAGAGGGCTTTGGCTATTGGGTGGTATAAAAAGGTAAAGGTGTCCCCATCCAGTCGTGTCCTACTCTAGGGTGTGGTGCTCATCTCCATTTCTAAGCCGAAGAGCCAGCGCTGTCCGAAGATGCTTCCGTGGTCATGTGGCCAGCATGACTGAACACCCAGGTGCACGGAACGCTGTTACCTTTCCCGCCGAAGCGGTACCTATTTATCTACTTGCAATTTCTTGCTTTCGAACTGCTAGGTTGGCAGAAGCTGGGACTGAAGACGGGAGCTCACTCCGTCACGCAGCACTCGGGTCTCGAACTGCTGTCCTGCCGACCTTCCAGTCTGCAGTTCAGCGTCTTAACCACTAAGCCGCCCCGGCCCCATTGGGTGGTATAGAAGTAAATAAATAAATTACCCTGATACTTTATATTTGAGTAGCCTTCCCCAACCTGGTGCCCTCCAGATGTGTTTGGACTATAACTCCCAGCACCCCCATCTGCATGGCCATTGGATGATGCAGGTTGTAGTCCATCTGGGAGGCATCAGGTTGGAGAAAGCTGTCAGAGGAAAGATGGTTTCAGTGCAATCACTCCACGGAAAAGCCATAAGGAGGAATTTGTAGTCACAGCATGGCAGGGCAGGGCGGGGAGGGGGAGTCAAATACCCACAGGTGAGTGGTATATTAGTTTAACAGAAGCAGGCTATGAGAGCTTGATGTTGTTGTTGTTTTTTAAAAAAAAACATAATGCTGAAGCAGGGCAGTAAATATTTTAGCAGATCTGAAGCTGGGTTTATTTACTTTCAAACAAACAGCGCCCTGGTTCGCGCATCACAACAACCCTGGATTTTTAAAAAACCCTGGGATGTTGTGCATGATTCTCATCACTCCCACTGTGAGCAGAAGTGGCTAAACAACCCAGGGAAGCTCCGTCCCTGAATTGTGTATTGTGGTGTGTGAACCAGGAACTCTGGCTTGTCTCTCCCCTGCTTTGTCGTCGCGGTATTTCTCTGGCTTGTCGGGGGAGAGACAAGCCAGAGTTCCTGGTACACACACCACAATACACAATTCAGGGACGGAGCTTCCCCTGCTTTGTCATCGCGGTATTTCTCTGGCTTGTCAGGGAAGAGACAAGCCAGAGTTCCTAGTTCACACACCACCACAAACAACCCTGGGTTGTATCGCCACTCCCACTCACAGCGGGAGCGATTGGGCAGCACGTACCAGCACACTGCCACGTTCACAAGAATGTTGTTGTGATGTGCAAACCGGGTCAGTGTTCACTTAACTTGCATGTTCCATAAGAGTTGTACGGATCTACCTCAGCTCCTGGATTGGAGTGCTGTTGGCTTATTCAGAGCTTCCTTTCCTTCCGCCCTCCAGCAAAAATGTTGTCTTAAGTGGCTTTTGCAGACATGTTCAGGATCCCCAGAAGGATGATACAGGAAATGGCGAGTTTCCTTTTGCTTCACTTTCTATTCAAAAGACAAGGGAGTTCCCAACTTAAGGCGTGATGAATTGCAATTTATCTGACCCTCGGTTGCCTGAAATTACAGGAAGGAATTTTTATTGCCTTGGTGGGTGAATGAAGAAACACGTTGATTAATGTTTTACCGTGAAGCGATGCTTCTTGTACAAAAATAAAAAAATCAGCTTTATCTCTTAAATAGTGCAGTATTTCAGTGCAGTATTTCACGGCAGCATATAGATGTATACACAGAGAGGTGCAGCTGCCAACACATATGCCTATTGTAGGGAGGGAGTAGAGATGCTGATATATTAATGGGCAAAGCCAAGCCTGGCCCCACAGCAAGATCTGCCACCGAACCTCAACTGCAGGGGTCCCAGTGTGGTTCCCTTGGGTTCCAGGGTGCCTGCAGGGGCCCACAACGGCACCAGAGAAGCTCACCACTCCTTGCCTCCTTCAAAAATTTATTTTTAATTTAAAAAAACTTGAAAAACATTAGGGCACCAGGTTCTCCTTCCTGTTCCTGAACCTGCCGCTGATCAGCCGGTTCAGCGGGTAGGAAGAAAAGGAAAGAGTTGCTTCCTGGCCCCACCCAATCTTCTTCCATGCACACAGACCTTTCCCCTTTGCGCGCTCTCTCTCTCTTTCCCCTTTTCTCTTTCTCTCCCCCAACCCCTTTTCTCACTATTTCTCTCCCTTCCCCCATCCTTCTTCTTTCTCTCCCATGCTAGCCTCTAGCCTCACTCTTTCTCTCTATTCTGTTCCTTTGCCTTTTCTTTGCTATTTCCCCTCCCTCCCACCACTCTAGCTTCGCTATTTCCGCCCCCCCACACACACACACACCTCTTTTGACTAGCCAGGCCACACTAGCCAAATCCTCCATGGAAGCCATTTTGTGGTGGTGGCCACAGCACTTCCTCAAATTCCCAAATGTTCCCACGGGTCCAAAACGTTTGGGGACCTCTGCTCTACTGCCTCACGAGGCCTTCCAGAGCACAAGAGGCTGTTGTAGGTTGGGGGCCCAATCCAGCAGCCTCACTAGGGAACAGAGGTGCTTTGGATCCAGTGGATCCAAATCTGGCCCACTCAGCCCTCACTCCTGGAATGCCCCATTTAAGGCCTTCTACTGGCTATCACCGGTGGGAACACTGTTGGCAGTAGCCTTACACTGTGGAGCTTTCTGCAGGCATAACTGAGGCCTTGAGGGCAGATGGACCCTCCCCGCACTGGCAGAGCTCCTCCATGCTTGACCCTGTTTCTGTGACAACAGAAGGAGAAGTGAAGGGAGGCTTACCTGGATTTTTTCAAGGAATCAGCTTTGGTGTGCTTTGGCCCATGCAGGGCTCCACGAGTGAGTGCACCGCTCCACTATAAGTTGCTTCACAGAACATACCTCCGGGTGGGGCAGGGGATTGGAGTAAACATCATCAGACTGGCAGGGGCTGCTCAACCAATAAGAAAGCTGTCCAGGCTCTCCTTTTTCCTTCCCCTGATACTCCCGTAAAGCGATGGATGGAAGTTTAGCCTCATTGACCACCACAACGGGAGTTACTTCTGAGGAGACTACTTCCTCAAGCTGTGCCCGAGTCCACCAATTGTTTCTTTTATTCTTTTATCCTAACCCCCTCCAGTCAGCAGACCTAGGGGTTATGTCTGCTCTGTTAATTTGTCAGTTTCAGATTTGTGAAGACCTTTTCCCTGGAAAGAGTTTTACTTGAAATGTGTCAGGAGTAAAATACTACTTTCCTACACAGGCATTCTTATGAGCACTGTGAGAACGACTACCATCAGGATACACTGAATGCACTGAGGAGGGAACAGGATCATGGCAGCAAGTTCTGCCTTGTGCATGGAGCATACAGAAATCGCAAGTTCTACACGTGTCGGCTCACATCCTGCAAAATGCAGGGTCCTAGAACACACGTACAGAATCTACATGCATATACAGCATGTGTACACGAAAGTTCTGTGGACAGGACACAATCTATGCATGGAAGTTGGGGGCAGGGCCTGACTGCTACCACAGTTCCACTGTCCTCTCCATGCATTCACTGTACAGTGACTGCAGTCATTGGCACAAGCCTGTTGCGGTGGTGGTGTTATCATCATCATCATCAATATTCACATGAAACATATCACACACAAGTAATGGCCTGGCTCTTTGGGATTTCCATCACAGGCAGCCAAACTACATGGGAGGAAGTCTATGTATAGATCTGGACTGGTGTGAGAAGCAGTGGCAGTTAAGACTGTTGAAAGTACAGGTAAAGGAGGTCTCAGCTGCAGATGATCAACTGATGTGGAAAGAGTTCTCTGGGGATCTGAAACTCGAATGGTATTGCTGTCATGTACGCTGAAGTGGCACTAGCCTGTATTTCAGACTGGAGAAACGGCGTGCCAAAAACATTGGCCTCCGCTGTTCAAAGATGCTCCATGTTCAAAGGCAGTAGAATTATATTTATCAGATGCTGGGAATAAGCATCAAGGGTTGGCTTTCTCCCTTCTTGTGAATTTCTCCAGGGCCACTGATGGAGACAGATTGCTGAACTGGATGCATCTCAAGTTGTCCACCGAAGGAGTGGTTTTGATCTTAACTGCATCTCATCTCTTCCATGCCATGGTTGCCTCCAGCTTTGCTCTAGTCTAGGGAACCCATTCAACAGCCCAAATTACCTCCAGATATCTTATAGACTCGTCTCTTCCTATCTTCTTTATGAAATGCTTCTGCGACGTCTTGCTAACTTATTTTTCCCACTGCCTTCTTTCCCTGGGTTTGTGTAACCAGATCCCTTCAGTAGAGACCAGGCAATTTGTAATCCAGTTACCACAGATCCGGCTGGAAAACCATCTGTTCTTTTCTTTTATAGCAGCAGTCACTTCACAGCTTTTTCTCATCAACCTGAAAAGTGGGATCAACTGTAAAAAAAAATTTGTACTGTGAATGTCCATCTCTTGTTTGGTGTCTTTCCCCCTCTCATCTTCCCCCTCTCAACTTTCTCCTCTTAAAAAATAAAATACCAAAAACTTTAGAAAGAAAATGATCATAGTGCTGTCAGCGTGACCCATCTTATGTTCAAGATGAGGCTGGACAGCCATCTGTCAGGGATGCTCTGACTTGGATTCCTGCATTGAGCAGGGAGTTGGACGCTGTGGTCTTGTAGGCCCCTTCCAACCCTACTATTCTATACTATTCTATGATTCTATGAGGTGTCCTTCCAGCTGACAGATGCTATCTGGTTAGCTTTGGACTGGCTGCTGGTAAGGACCTTCCTCAGGGGTGGAGGATCAGTTAGAATGTTCTGCCCAATGATGGAGCCTGGTGTATCCAAATGGTTTCCTGAATGCACTTGGAAAATTTCCTGCCTCATTTGTCAGTGGTAATTTTGAAGCCCTGGCTGATCTATGTGACACAGAAATGGCCCAGGCCACTGATAAGTTCACTCCAAAGCTCTCTCTTCCTCCAGGTTGGCTTCCTGGTTTAATGGGGAGTTGAGGGCAATAAAATGGTAGGGATGTCAACTAGAGCGCTGTTGGAGAAAAACTTGGGATGAATCCAACCTAACACAGATAAAGGACTATTTGAAGACTATATTGTGGTGATGAGGGCAGCGGAGAAGTTTACTTCTCTGCCCCCGTGTTATTTTTATTGTTTTAAGGTTTTATTGTTTTAAATTGCTATGAACCACCTTGACAGCTTTAGCAAATATGGCAGTAGCTAGTACCTCAACTTGACCAGCTACTGTGATTCTGGACAGAGAGGTTCAAAGCAAAAATATTTGTCCTAGTTGATCAGTTTATAGCTGGGTGCACAGGCATACCACTGAACTCAGTGGGGCTTATATAGACCAAAGCCCATGAATTTTAGTCAGGTCCTGGATTGTCTTTGGTTGATTGTTTAAAAATTGTTTTTAGATACAGTATATGTTGTCTGTATGTGTGCTGTCTGTCTTTATGTTTTTCCATAAAGGGTTTTGTACTTTGCATAATGTATTTTAATGGTTTTTAATCTTTGTGAACTGCCCAGACAGCTTTGGCTATGGGGCAGTATAGAAATATAATAAGGACGCAGTCCTGTGGGATGAACTCTGGGTACTCGTGAGCCTCCGAACCCTATGCAGCGCAGGAGGCACATCATGCCTCCCACTCTGCATTTAAGCTAGATGGGCATTTTCTCCCATCTAGCAGAGGCTTCTGGGAGAGGGAGGGAAGGAGGCTGGGACAGCCATAGGATTTATCATAGGCTGCCACCCCAGTCACCTCCCCTCCCTGCCCCCTTTCCCCCATCTCCACACTCCATTTTCTGAGCGTGGAAAGGCAGCCGGCACAGTTCTCTCCCCACCAGCTATGGGGGGGAGGGGGGAGTGCAGTTTCCTGGCTCTGAGGTCAGAGCCCTGTTTCCGAGGTTGGGGCCAGGAAACAGAACAACCCTTTGTCCCCCAGAGGCTGTCTAGGGGACACAGGATTGCTCCCTAAATGAATGGAATGAATGAATGTTGGAGTGTGGCCACTGTATGACTTATACTATGGGCATGTCTTTTCCATCACCTATTTTGTAGTTCTGCAAATTTTTCTTCTGCATAAGACTTCCCTTAATATTGTTGTTGTTAGTATTATTATTGTATGTATGTATGTCTGTATGTACATACGTATGTATTTCTTATATCGCCCAATAGCTGAAGCTCTCTGGGCGGTTCACAAACATTTAAACCACAAAATACTGTTGCTGCTGTTGCTGCTGCTAACATTATATGGTGCTGCCGCCCGAGCTCCCCACCCGCCAGCGCCACCCCGCTGTACCACAGAATAAGTTGGTGGGCAGAGCTGAGTGAGATAAACCCCCCCGCTCTTCCTTCAGCCAGGTCTCTGTGATCAAGCCAGGCCTCATCTTCATCCAGAATTAAATCCTGGATGAGCGATGTTTTCCCCAGCAATTGACTTTGTGTCACAAAGAAGGACCTTCAGGCCAGGAGGCTTGCCTTCACTGTCACCATGGCTTCTTTCAGTAGAGAGCAACCTGAGCGGAGGTCAGGCCGTACAGCGATCTACCCTCCTTTACCTGCAATGGCCAGGTTGGAATCTCCCACCTTATCTCCCCCTGCCTGTTATAGCTTGAATAGTTGCTCCCAACCTGATCCCCTTTCCCTGTTTTCTAAGACACATATCATGAAGCCCACTATAGCAGTATCCAAGCCACCTCCTAAAATACAAGTTCTAAGAGGCACCAAACAGCTAACAACCAGGGCCGGTGTCAAGGGTAGGCATGGTTGGGCACCTGCTGGGGGCCCACACCCCAGCAGGGGCCCACTGACAAGAGCCCCCTGGAGTTGCTCCACCTCTTCCCCATTGCACCCTGCTTTTTCATCTGCTTCTCACTTTGACCCAGACCACGGAGGTGGTGAGAAGGGGGAGCAGGAGCTGCCATGGCCTGCTTGAACCCTGGCTCTCTGCCTCTCAAGCAAGGGGAAGGTGAGGAGCAATAGCAGCTGGTGACAATGGTAATGAGAAGCAGATACTGTCATCTCTCTAGCCCTGGGGCAAGCCCCTGCAATGTCTGGAAGAAAGCAAAGTGGAGCATCTCTGGTGAATAGGAACGCACATATTTAAGCATTGTTTTGGAATGAAAAGAGACAATAACACCAATGCTGTGGAGGAAGGTGAGGGAAGTGGCAGGTATGACAGTGATAGTGCGATATCAGTCCATACAAGCATAAGGGACACTGCGGGGAGATTTCTACTTGTTTAATTAGGAGCCGTTTTACATGAGGCTTTTATTGTGCGCTTGTGATTGCTCACTCAGGTAGTTTGTGAGTGCTTTACACAACGTCGTCATTCTCCAGGGCCTCTCCCCTGCTTTGCAACCATTATCATGGATTTTTTTTCCAAATGAGGAAAGTCTGGTATTTTTCTCAGTGGCGTTATAGAAGCCTCATGTAATTGTGCAATTCTGCTATACCACAGCACCACCTGGTGGTTATGTAATGAACATATATAGTAAGGCAGAGAAAGAAAACCCTCGGAAAAAAAACATGTAAAGGAGCTGAACTTAATCCCACAAAGAATCCAGAAGCAGGTTAAAAGCCTCATGCAGAAAAGCCCTAGGTTCCAACTTTCTAGATGGCGTAAGCCTAACAACAGGAGCCATCCCCAAAATGCCAAAATGGAAGCTGAGGGAGAGCACCTTTTTAAAGAGGAACTGCTTAGCACTGTGTTCATTTATCAGTTTTATTATTTATTTCCCCACCTTTCAGCCCCAAAGGGCAGCCCCTTTAGTACCACAATCAGCACATTTCCCCATGTGAACTGTGGATGGCCACAGCTCTGATGCAGGGCACCACCCACCTCCAAAATACTACCAGCATTTTCACACTACAGTTTAACCATAGCTCCCTCCTCCTACAAATCACTGGAAATTGGAGTTTTCTGGAAGTGAAAACTAGGAGTGTTTCTATGAGGCTTTTACTGTGTGCTCATGATTGCTTACTCATGGTAGTTTGCAGGCCCTTTACACGACATCATCCTCCTCCTCCAGGGCCTTTTTTCCTAACGAAAAAGGTCTGGTATTAATTAGAAATGGTGGAATGAGAGTCTCATGGAACTGCGCTCTGTCTAGTGGTTGTATAATGAAACATATAGAAAGGCAGAGAAAGAAACCTCCAGGGAAAAAGCACGTGTAAAGGAGACAATCTTAATCCCACAAAGAATCCGAAAGCAGAAGCCTCGGTAAAGGTACAGGATAAAAGCCTCATGCAGAAATGCTCTAGAGGTCTCAGAGTACACTCCACCTTATCCAACTATACTTCTCAGGATTCTGTGTTGGAAGCCATGTCAGTCATAGTGGCATGCGACTGACATGTGTTTGCTGTAGACAGGATCATGGGATGCTGCCTTATACCAGGTCAGAATATTGGCCCATCTAGTGCATTGTTGTCTAATCTCTCCAGGGTCTTGGTCAGAAAGGTCTTCCCATCCCCTGCTACCTTATCCTCTCAACGGGAGATGTCATGAGATCTTCCGCATGCAATGCATGGCTTCCACCATTGAGCTCAAAGGCAGCAATTCTTTGTGACTTCCTTGGGAGTAAGTCCCACTGAACTCAATGAACATCTTCATTAATTGGGCATGGGATTGGACTTTATACACCTGTCCAGACCCTAGGATCAGCTTCAGCAGTCCTTCTTCAGGAGGCCCCACCAAGAGGAGTGAGGTAGGTAGTTACTAAGAAGAGGGCCTTTTCTGTTGTGGCATCCCGGCTGTGGAATGAATTTCCCAGAGAGGTTCACCTGGTGCCTACACTGTGCCCATTTCAGTGCCAGGTGAAGACCTTTTTATTCTCCCAGCATTTTAGTTTTTCAGTTTGTTTTATATCTGGTTTGTATTTTAAATTTTTGCACTGCTGCTAGCTTCTGTTTGGTTATGTTATTTTTATATTGTGGTTTTAAACTGTTATATTGTATGTATCGTCTGTATTTTATTTGCCTTGTATTTTATGGTTTTAATTGTTGTGAACTGCCCAGAGAGCTTCAGCTATTGGGCAGTATAAAACAGTAATAAATAAATATAAGTCTGGAAGCACACCCAGAGGTATAGCTCTAATTGGGGCAAAACCTGAGGTGAGGTATGAACCACACAAGCTACCCACAACATTTTCAAATGCAACTCCTATGAAAAGCGCTAGGTGTATGTGTACAGACATATATTTCTTGTTCACAGCTGCTACAATTTTGATCTCTACTCATTAATGTTTTCCCTCTCTCATCTAAGCTTTCCCTTCCTTATCTGGAGACCTTCCAGCTTCTGAGAACAAAGAATTCTTTTCCTTTCTGTCATCTCTTACTGTCTGCCTTTCCTTCCCTTCTCCAGCCTTGCCACCAAAAGCATGCCCCCAATGTCAGGAATGTATTGGCAGATGTATGTGGGAAGCTTTTGCCGTCTGGCTATGGATTCAGTTGCTTCTGTGAGAGAGAAATAACAGCTTGAAAGTGAACCTGGAGGTGATGTAAAACCTTGCCCTTCCAGCATGCTGTTGTCTTGGATTGCTCTCCATCTTGTTTTAATTCTGATCCAGATGTACATTTTAAAAAACATAATGAAGATGAAAACTTATTTTAAATCACATGGCAATTTCCCCCGCTTTAATGTATGCAGACTGTTGGAGAATATATCCTGAACAAAAGAATTTCCAAAGCATGAGAGGGCCTAAATATTTATTAGTAGTACTATTCAATAGTGGCATGGTCAGCTCACTTTCTGGTGAGATTTAGACTCACTGTGTCTATTCCCCTCTGCAAGGGCAGAGATCTTTTTAGATGTTCCGCCCCCAGGGACTAATGGATTCTGATGGATTCCAGAGCGCTCTGAGGATTTCCCAGCTGGTATGGCTAATGCTCCTATGGAAACCCTGTTCAATCTGTGGACAGCTGACGCAGTCATTCCTGAGTGTCTTCTCCTGCTTAGCAGAACCCGGGCAACTCCATGATATTCATCTGAACTGAGAGCAATGAAGCAAGATGGGTGACAGCTAGAATGCAAGGGGAAGAAAACTCATGCACAGGTATAAGCTAATTACTGAGGCTACTCCGTTGTGGTGATGGGGGCAAAAACACATTTCGTCACCACCACCATCCCCTCCTCTCAATATCATACAGTGGAGCCTTTCCAAATGCTTAGGGGCCTTTTAAGCACTGGCTAGAAGGATGAGGTTGAGGAACTCTCAGTGGCATGTTGTGACATGTTTGCAAGAGATTTTGAGGTTAATATCATTCACATCCACCATGGCGTAGAATCCACAGTTAACGCAGATCAGTCCACAGTGATGTGCAGGCTGCTGTCTGGTCCAGAGTTCTTGCATGTGTTGCAGTTTGTGGGGTCTGAGGAGATGGAGAAGGTGCTTGGTCAGGTTTGTTACATTTAATAGACTGGAGAGCCAGTTGGGTCCAGGGGGTACTAAATTCGTCTTTATGAGAGGGAGTGGTCCCAGCCCCCTTGAAGGAGGCAATAGTGCAACGACTCCTGCAGAAACCTTCTTTGGACCCAGAAGTTCTTAATAATTATAGGCAAGTGTCCCCTTTATAGGCAAGATGCTTGAATGAGTGGTGGCGGATCAAGTCCTCTTTCTCATCACTGAAACTATTTGCTTGCTTGACAGGCAGAGAGCCAATGAGCAAGTAGGAAGTGACATCTACTGCTCCTCCTTCTCGCCACCTTCCTGATGGGATCTGAACTGACAGTGACTGACCAAGAAGAAATCTTGGGGTTGCAGTGGACAGCTCAATGAAAATGTCAACCCAGTGTGCAGCTGCTGTGAAAAAGGCAAATTCCGTCTTAGGCATAATTAGGAAAGGAATCAAAAATAAAACTGCCAAGATCATACTCCCTTTATACAACTCTATACTGTCTACAGTTCTGGTCACTGCACCTAAAAAAAGGATATTGCAGAGTTGGAAAAAGTGCAGAAAAAGGCAACTAAAATGATCAAGAGGCTGGAGCAGCTCTCCTATGAGGAAAAGTTGCCGCTCTCCCCTTCACTTCCCCGCTCTGAAACCCTGCTCTTGGTGTCTTTAACCCTACCATTTCAGGAAATCAAGGGAAAGGGCATAAAATCTATAGAGAAGGGCCCCTTTTTGATCCTGCCCAGGGCCAGAACGTCGAGCAAGGATGCCAGTTAGTGCTAGAACAAGTGCTAGAATCATCCTTGCTTCAGTAACCCTGTAAGTGAAATGTGGCACCAATTTGAATGCAGGACAACAAAACGAAGTTTGTCCTTGCTTTGTTTGAACAAACACTTGAACAACTCTACCAGAATTAGTTTTATTTACTCCACCCTTCTACTCAAAATGGATTACAGAGCCATAAAATAAAACCATTAAAATATGACACCAGTTAAAAACACACTCAAAACAAAACACACAGAGTGCCATTTATGGAGGGCATGAGGGGTAACCATATGCATGGATATGCAGCCTGTTTCAGACAATATGGCTATTCATCAGGAGCACTTATATTTCTGGTTATTTATTAGGTATAAAAAGCAGCAGCAATAAGTGCTATTCACATGTGCTATTCCGTAATGTTAATCTCGAAAATCTAGAACAGCAGCCCTTGGAAATTGGTTGTGCCCCTATTGTCAAGCCTGAAACACTATTGTCACACACAACTGTTTCTGTCTGAGTAGCACAAGAGCGTAAGAAGAGCCATGCTGGATCAAACCAAGGGTCCATCCAGTCCAGCATTCTGTTCCCACAGTGGCCAACCAGACGCTCTAGTTTTCCCCAGCAACGGCACTGGACAGGTGTACTGCCTCTAATACTGGAGGCAGCACAGAGACATCAGGACTAGTAGCCCCTGATAGCCTTCTCCTCCATGAATCTGTCTAGTGCCTTTTTTAAAGCCGTCCAAATTGGTGGCCATTGCTACATCTTGTGGTAGCGAGTTCCGTAGTTTTTAGCAATGCGCTGTATGAAGTGCTTCCTTTTCTCTGTCCTGAATCTCCCACCATTTAGCTCCATTGGATGACTCCAGGTTCAAGTATTATGGGAGGTGGAGAAAAACATCTCCCTTTCCACTTTTTCCACACCATGACTAATATTATACATCTTTTGTGTACAGATGTATCCTATCCTTCTAAGCTTAGCAGCCTTGAAAGTTGTAACCGTTCCTCACAGTGGAGTTGCTCCAGCTCCTTGATCATTCTGCTTGCCCTTTTCTGCAAAAGACATTAACTCCTTTGCTC
Source organism: Heloderma suspectum (assembly GCF_057233095.1). Taxonomy (NCBI): domain Eukaryota; kingdom Metazoa; phylum Chordata; class Lepidosauria; order Squamata; family Helodermatidae; genus Heloderma; species Heloderma suspectum. Next base: position 11,989,098 of record NC_139461.1, read on the forward strand.
TTCCATTTTGCTTCTCAAAAGGGCATTTTGACAGCAGTCCTCTGGGTTTTGATAAGACAAAACCATCAAAGCATCTAACTCGGACTAACTTGATCAATTACTTATTAACCACTTTGATCAAAAGAGAATCGGGTTGCTACAGTGAAAACAACTTAATACAAATGTGCAGGCCTTTTGCAGAATATTTAGCTCAGGTAGTCGAGGAGTTTTTTTTCTTGCAGGAATCCTGCCTGGGTCAGGTGTGTGTGTGTGTGTGTGCGTGTGTGTGTGTGGCCAAACTGTGGCCATCTTGCTAGGTAAGAACATTGGGAAATAATTAATTCTCCACAAACTCCTATTTTACGTATATAAAAAATTATTTCCACTCTTCCTTTCTGTCCATATATGGTGCCACCAAGAAAGCTAACTATCAGCAATCAATACAAAGAAAAATAAATAAAAGTGCAATTGGTAAGATAAAAAGCCAAAGCAGGGCAGCAGATAAAACCAATATAAGAGCTGCCATAAAAACGTAATGATGAAAGAATAATCACAAGGCATGCCAGAATAGCATTATTTCCACCTGATGTCTAAATACCAGCAGGGAGGGGGTTAAATGACCTCTCCCTCAGGATAGAATAGTTCCACAGTCTAGGAGCCACCACTGAGAAGATCCTATCCACCACATCTCAGGTGGAGTGAAGACGCAGAAAAGGGCCTATGTCTGTCCTGTGTCAGGATGCCAGAGTGTGCGCTTGAAAGAGCGGGCCCACGGCAATGTTGAGCAGTTATCTTACAGCACAGTAATGCACCCCAGGACGCAGTGTAGGAATTGTAAATAGAGCATGTGCATAAAGCACTTTGCATTACTGTGCACAACTTATTCTAGGCAAGGAATACAGCCCCTAGGATACAACGAAAAGGATATAGCTATTGCTAAAAATAAAACATGACATTTTAAAGAACAGGGAGGGATTATCATCCTATAAATACATTTACCACTATAAGCATTGTTTATGCTGTTGACTCAGTATTGATCACAGTGGCTTTAAAATCCCATTTGCCTTTATACATGGGCTGCTAGTTTTCCTGGTTGTCAAGGCAAAAAGTGCCATCTCATGAATAATTTTCATGCATTTACTAGTTAGCAAATACGCTGCTGCTTCTGTGTCAGTCTCTGTTCCCTCAAAGCTTGCCCAAATGCTGTTTCCTTCCCCACACCTCTCTGTCGCACACACACACGCACGCACCCTCCCTCTAGCAACTAGCAGAGTCTAGCTAATGGGGGTGGGACAGGTCACTTTGCCCAAACTCTGACTGCTCTCCCATTCTAAACACTCCTGAGAGATCTCTGGGTGCTTCCAGACGGCCAGCTCTTAGCGCCACCAATCCACAGGCATTGTGCAGCGGTTCCACCTTTCACTCCTTACTAGGTTTTTTTGAGGTATGAAAAAAAGATGGAATAACATGAGTTACAAATGGAAGACAACATCATCCGGGCACACACAGCTCCTCAAAATTCCATGAACAAGGCAGGGTGATTGCCCACTATAAGCCTCCTCTGGAAGCACCCTCTGACCCAAGAAACCAGCTTCTAACAAAAGGCATCAACTGACCACCAAGGCCTCTTAACAAGCATTCTCCCTAACAAAGGAATAATTGGCCAGCTACTGTAGCATTAGTACTGAACAGGGGAATGTCCAAGTTCTGTATTGCCAGGGCTCACTCTGTTCTCCAGCGTGGTCTGGAGACTGGAAGTGTATTTTACCCCACAGACAGAGCGCCTCGTGCAAAGTCAGGGTCCATAATAAAGTTGGCACATTCTTTATCATGAAACAAGCAGGGCTTCCTAGCTAGCCCTTGGCACTTGAGTTCCGGGACAGCATTACATACAAATGCGTACATTTACATTATGTGTGTGTGGAATCTCTATTTTTTTATAACTTGGAAATGTTTTTCTTTTCCTTGCGAAGGAAACAGGCTAACCGTTTAACTTCTGCCTTGATTACAATTTGGTTGGACCATCAAGGGCCAATAAAATTGCCTTGGTGGTTGAATCCAGCCCACAGACTGACAGTTGGCTACCCGGTCATAATTAATGAAGCTTTTCAATGTGATGTGACTCACAAAGATGGGATTCATGGTCTGCTTGTCTTCCTTCCAAACACATTGTGGGTATAGCCGTGAAATTGGAAATCTGTAGACGTCCTCAGTTGACTCAGGCTAAGATCAGGAAGAGAGAGTTTCCAAAGCTGTGGGTAGATTTTAGCCATGGCTAAAATTTAGTGGCATTCATAACTACTAATATCAGTTGGTTGCCCCTTATTTAAATGAAGATTTTGCCTTGAGGCTGCCCATGCTGGTTAACTCAGTCCTGGAATAAGTCGCAAGCCTGTAGATAATTACAAACAACTGATTACCGTAAACTCAGTGGAGCTGTAGTTTTCTAATTTTCTACCTTCAGGGAATCCTTTCTTCATCAATTTATCTTTCAAGGAACATCTGCTCATCTACCACAGAAACAGGGAGTTGTCAAGGGCACACACAATTTTCACAGAGCCTCACCAAAACCTGCAGGTGCTAACTGTGCCCTAGAACAGGGCTAGGCAGACTTTATGTTTATGGGATCTGCTCTGCTTTCCACTAGAACTCTTGAGGTCCACCAACCAGAGTCACATGTAAAATAGTAGGTTAGCAAGGTGAACATAGGACAGCAGAACAGAGTGCCTCTGAGTGTATGTTCCACCCAGGAATTTGTTTTCAGTTCAAGAACAGAAATCCTTTCACACACAAAACTATTCCTGTTCTACCCACCCCCACCCCCATCCCAAGCTTTCTTCATCTCAGCAGCCTAATTTAGGAGACAGGAGGGGAGGTTTTTTGTTGTCACCGTTGTTAAACTACTGCAAATCACCCAGAAATCTACCAGTAAATCCCAGTCTACCTTCCATCCTAGAAGCCCATCTTAGAATACCCACCATCACTCCCTTGCAACTGTGCATTTCAGGGAACGATAAGAAGCCATGGACTTTTCGGTGGTGGCACCTCAGTTGTGAAATAACTCTACAGAAACAGAATCACTATAATGTAGTCCCTGAGAATGTCTCTGAAATGGAATTCAGCCCTTGGAGTGAAAGAAGTTCAACCTCCCTTATGTATAGGATATGGCGGCTGCTCTGTCAGCATAGTGGTGGTATATTTCCTCCCCCCTCCAAGGGTAATTACAGCATAGGATTGCTTAAGTAAATATGTTACAGGCAGGGAATCTAGATTGTGTTATGGGACCTTGGAGACCCACTGGTTCATTATGGTGGAAGCTTAATGTGTAACGCTCTTGATCGTATTTCTTTAATACCATACAGAACATTGCAAAATATTCTGATGATCTGATATTTTTGTGAAGGAGAGTGTCGTTTACTTTCTGGCAGTTAAGTTTCTTTTATGGAGACCTGTATTTAAAAACACAAAGATACCTATTATTCCTACTACACTACAGCAACTATAATTTTTATATTCCTCTTCCATGAATCCAACCTATGTCTCTTTGCTTGTAAGAGTTACCCAATCTCTTATCATACCATGCAACAGTTCCTGCAAACCAGGATCGTTTTTTCCCCCTTCCTTCCTCCTCCTCCTTCTTCTTCTTCTTCTTCTGGTTTTTTAGTTTTTTTGCTATCACACGTTTTGGGTCTGTCTGGTTTTCCTTTCTGAACTGTTTTGCAGTTAAGATTTTCTGCTGTTGCTTCACCAGACTGCAGGACTGTTTATGGGTAACGGGTGAATGTAAATAGTTTCCTCCTCCTAAAGGTGAGAACAATACTCTCTTTTATTTACAAACGGCTGCACTGTAAAAGCTCAGCAAACAAGATCAAGAGTGGTCAGGGCTTACATCTGTACCCAAGGCTTAATTTGTGCTCCAGAGGGCTTGCCCTAGCAGCAGTTTTCATTGCCGGGGCTATGTCCTGGAATTTGTGGAGTAAGAATAGAGGAACGTGATCTTGAGCACGTACAGAATGCACTACCCTTGCTGTTGAGTAATTACACTGTTACCACATACTACGGAGAAAGAGGAAAGACTTCCAGATGAGACGATAGTGATCCTAGAAAGACTTCAGGTCTGATATCACTTTTTCTAGAAATTAAGCACTCTCCATTATGAAAAATACAGTCTGCAACTATAGATTGTTCCTGGCTGCCCCTGGAAATCCCGTCTTCCCATCTGAGGATTGTTGCAGTGTGGAGCAACCACCACAGACCTTCTGTCTTGAGCTATGATTTCGCTTGCTTCCTCTGGGGTAGGTTTATGAGGTAGGTTTCAGGTTGCACATTTCAGGTGAGTGTTTCAGGATTTCTTAGTAAACAAGATGCCATGGCCTCTATTTACCAAATTTTAGCTTCCTTGTGCAAAGCAGGGTCTCTCAGCCTAGGCTACCTTGCAGGGTTGTTAAAATGAGCCTGTGTATGTCACCCTGTGGGGTACACATAAAAAAATTAGTAAATAAACCTATGTGCTTTGCCCACATGAAAGGTACCTGCTAAAGCAGGGGAGGGCAACACATAGCCTATGGGCTAAATGCACCTCCCATCAACCCCCACTGCCCCCAAATTCAGTTTTTTTAAAAAAAACAAAAAACAAATTTTTGACTCCTTTGGTGCTCCTTAGTCACTACTCCAGGGCCCCCCCAATGTGGCACCTGCAGGCACCCACAAAGCTTTTTAAAGATTTTATGTTGTAATATCAGTCTTGTAATATCCAGTGTTGTAATATCAGTCTTTTAGCTGTGGGCAGGCACATCTGGCAATCTGGGAAAGTGCTGTGGACATCACCACAAAATGCCTAATCAGTGGGTTGCTGCTTTGGCATCTGCCTGTTGCATCTGTGGATCTGATTCAGCAGAAAACTTTTGTTTCATGTCTACTGGAATGTCAACGTCTCTTTAAGAAGGATCTATCTAATTTGGCTGATTACTGGTGGTGCAATGCAGCCAATGCTTCTTTTAAACATATGTTTAGTTGATGTCCAGTAGTTGCTTCTTTTGAGGAGGAGGTTATTACACAGATAAATTTTGTGCTGGAGCAGTTTTTAATATTCACTGATGTACAAGCTCCTTTACATGATTTACCTGCTTCATGGAAATTAACAAATGGTCAGCATAAATGGATTCTCCACACCCTTTTGACAGTTATGATATTACAACGTTGGAAGGATAAATGCTCACCTCCTATAATGCAATGGATTGAAGACCCTACAATGCTTCCAGTATTTGAATGGGTAGCATATAGACGCCACCTTCAAATGGATACTTATTTGGAAACTTGGCCCACTTTTGCTGAAGGCAAAGTATAATTGCTAGAAAGTTGTATACACTTCGTATGTATTTATTGCTATGGATAGATGCAGATACATGTACGTACATTAAGAAAACGGGGAGGGGGAGTTTTGTAGGTGCTTGCGGGTGCCACATTGGGGACCCCTTCATGGTGCCATTGGAGGTGCCCGGGGGACCCCTGCCATATTATTTAGTTTGGTTAAAATAAAAAGGGAATGCAAAGAGCTCCAAAAGGATCTCTGGAAACTAGCTAAATGGGCATTGAAATGGCAAATGCAGTTCATTGGTATAGCAAATGTAAAGTGATGCACACTGGAGCAAAAAATACTAATTTTACATATATGATGATGGGGGCGGAGCTGGCAGTGACTGACCAGAAAAGGGATCTTGGGTCATGGTGCATAGCAGCTGATGTGAAAAAGGGAAATTCCATGTTGCTGATCATTAGGAAAGGAATTGAAACTAACACTGCCAACATCATCATGCCTTTATACAAATCTATGGTGCCACAGTCGGAATACTGTGTACAGTTCTCTTCACTGCACCTTAGAAAGGATACCTTTTTCCTCCTCCTGGAAAAGGAGTGGGAAATAGTAACCAAAATGGGCTGGAGTAGCTCTCCTGTGAGAAAAGGTTTGGGGCTTTGAAAAAAAGGCGAGCAAGGAGTGACATGAGAGAGTATAAAATTATGCATGGTGTGGAGAAAATGGATGGGAAGAAGTTATTCTCCAGCTCTCATGATACTAGAACACAGGGTCATTCCATGAAGCGGAATGGTGGGAGATTCAGGACAGATGAAATGCTTCTTCACACAGTGCATAAACTATGGAGTTTGTTGCCACAAGATGTAGTGATGGCCACCAACTTGGATGCTTTAAAAGAGGACTAGACAAATTCATGGATGCTGTTGCACCCACGTCCTGCTTGTGGGCTTCCTGTAGGCATCTGGTTGGCCACTGTAGGAACAGAAAGTTGGACGAGAGTGGCCTTTGGTCTGATCCAGCACAGCTCTTCTTATGTTCTTAGGGATCCTTCCCCAGCCCTTCCCCTTTCCAGGAATACAGCCATCCATTTAGCCCTAAGCCTGCACTGATGCATGCAGCCGTGCCTCTCCATCACTGGCACATTGTGTTTGTATAGTACTTTTCTATGTCTCCGAAGTGCTTTGTGATTCTTATCCCACTTAGGGTGCCTCCAGACAAAGACTTTTATGGTGCCATCGCACTGCCTCGTTCACGGAATTTTACATGGGTGTGTGTGTGTGTCCAGACACATTGTCTTTCCGCCCTTTTCTCTTAGATCAGCCTTCCCCAGCCTCGTGCCCTCCAGGTGACTTATAGACGACAACTCCCTGCATTCCTGACCTTGGGCCAGGCTTCCTGGGGATGATGGGAGTTGAAGTCCATAGCAGCTGTCCCAGACAATCCCTTTAAGAGACAGAACAGCTGCATGACACCTCCTGGTGGGCAGCACTAGGAGCCCCCCATCTGGAAGCTCCCTTAGAAACACAGAACAGTAGGGTTGGAAGGGACCTGCAAGACCATTGAGTCCAACCCCCTGCTCAATGCAGGAATCCAAGTCAGAGCATCCCTGACAGGTGGCTGTCCAGCTTCATCTTGAATGCCTCCAGTGTGGGAGAACCCACCGCCTCCAGAGGTAATTGGTGCCATTGTCGTAATGCTCTAACAGGCAGGAAGTTTTTCCTGATGTTCAGCCAGAATCTGGCTTCCTGTCACTTGAGCCCATTATTCCGTGTCCTGCACTCTGGGATGATCGAGAAGAGATCCTGGCCTTCCTCTCTGTGACAATCTTTCAAGGACTTGAAGAGCGCTATCCTATTTCCCCCCAGTCTTTGCTTCTCAAGGCTAAACATGCCCAGTTCTTTCATTCTCTCTTCATAGGGCTTTGTTTCCAGTCCCCTGATCATCTTTGTTGCCCTCCTCTGAACCCTGTCCAGTTTGTCTGCATCCTTCTTAAAGTGTGGTGCCCAGAATTGGACACAGTACTCCAGATGAGGCCTAACCAGTGCTGAGTAGAGGGGAACTAGTACTTTCTGGGATTTGGAAGCTATGCTTCTATTAATGCAGCCTCAAATAGCATTGGCCTTTTTTGCAGCCACATCACATTGTTGGCTCATATTCAGCTTGTAATCTACAACCATTCCGAGATCCTGTAGCGTTGTTGAGCCACGTCTCCCCCATCTTGTAACTGTGCATTTGGTTTCTTTTTCCTAGGTGCAGAACTTGGCATTTATCCCTAACAAATGTCATTCTGCTGTTTTCTGCCCAGCGCTGCAGTCCATCAAGATCACTTTGAATTTTGTTTCTGTCTTCCAGGGTATTAGCTGTCCCGCCCAATTTTGTGTCATCTGCAGGTGTGATCAGCTTTCCCTGCACCTCCCCCTCCAAGGCAGGTCAAAGATGTCGAATGCCGAAGAGCGCCGGGCCCAGGACTGAGCCCTGCGGTGCCCCGCGCGTTGCCTCTCCCCAGTTTGAGAAGGTCCCATTGATAAGCACTGTTTGGGTCCGATTCTGGAGCCCAGTGTGGATCCACCTGAGGGCTGTTATCTAGCCCACACTGAGCTAGCTGGCTCATCAGGATATCGCGGGGCTCTTTGTCGAAGGGCCCACGGGCACTCCCTGGGCCCCCCACGCCTCCTGCCCCCGGTGCCCCGGGACCCCGCAGCCAGCGGCCCGGCCCGGCCCGGCCCACGGCGCCTCCGTCCTCGGGACGCTGCAGCCCCCGACCCCCGACGACGTCTCGGCGGGAAGACGTCGGCTCAGCGGCAGGTTCCCCCACCTTCGCCTCGGCGCGGCCAATCAGCGCGCGCCTCCGCACGGGGGGCGCCCTGCCCTGCCCCTCATTGGCCGAGGCCGCCGCCCGCCCGGGGCCCCGCCCCTCGCTTTGCATATTCATGAGGCGGGCGGGGCGGAAGCGGAAGCGTTGCGCGGAGACGGTTTCCGAGGAGCCGAGGGGTATAAAGCGCCCGCCTGCCGCTCGTCGCCCGGTCGGGAGCCCGTTGGTCGCCGCCTCAGCCTCTCGCCCTGCCCTCGTCGCAGCGCCGGCCAGCCGCCCGCCCGGGACCCTCCCTGCCTGTCCCGAGCGGAGTCAGCGCCGCCCGCCCCTGCCAGGGGAGCAGCCGGGCCCCGGCGGAGCAGCGCGGTCCGAGAGGAGCAGGTACGCCGGCGGGCGGGCGGGAGAGGGGCGCTCTCGGGGGCAGTACCGCGGGCCAGCGGAGGCGGCCCGTCCACACGACCCTTGCGCCCGCGTCTCCGACGCGCGTCTCCCCGCACGTCGGAACGGCCTGTGCCTGGCTCGGTGGGTTGGGGCCCACCAGTCGGGTCCTGCGTTGGCCTCGCTCGGCCTTCCCCGACACTGGCTGCGGGGTGCTGGGAGCTGTAGTGCGATGTCTCTGGAGGGCGCTGCTGTGGGGAAAGCGGGCTAGCTGAAGTCCTGCTTGCTTCCATGGGTCTTCCCTAAGTGGGGCTAACATTGGACGCGGCCCTACTTGACTTGGGTTCCTGCCCTGAGCAGCGGGTTGGACTCGATGGTCTCGCAGGCCCCTTCCAGCCCTGCTGTTCTGTGATAGCCCGGCGGCCCTCGGGAAACTTGTGGGCCGGGCATGTGCAGGCGTGCACAGTCACCCCCTCAGCTGGCTGTACTTCTGAGAGCAGGTTAGCAGAGGTATAGACTGCCCCCGAACCTGGGAGCTCCACTTGGTTGTCATGGTGCATAGAGGTCCCTTCTCTGGAGGATTTCGTTGGGCTCCCCCGGCCCCCCCCCCCCGCGCGTATCTTTTATTCAGAGGCATCTTGAATCTGAACGAGCGAGGTCCTACTGAACTGTCTTGGTAATGATGGCAGGGTCTTTCAAGATGTTCTGTTAAAAGCACGGGGGGGGGGGGGCCGTTGGCCTGCCTATTTGACAGTCCGAGCTTTTTCTTGCGAACTCAGTCTCTCTAATGAAGTCTCAACCTGAATTTCTGTCAATTGCTGTTGATAGGCCTTTCTTTCATGACCCTACCTTGGTCTCCCCCAACCTGGTGCTCTTTGGAGGTGTTGGACTCCAACTCCCATCCCATTACAGCTCCTGTAGTCATGCTGCCTAGGGGCTGATGGGAGTTGTGGTCCAACACCTAGAGGCTGCTCTACCCAGTACTTCTAAAAAGCTGCCTAAACTCATTTAAGAACGTAGCAGTTGCATTGCTAGATCAGACCAAAGGTTTATCTAGCCCAGCATTTTGTTTCTGACAGTGGCCCTGCTTCTAGGAAACAAGTGGGGCATGAAAGCAACACCTTCCTTTCCCTGGTGGTGGTGATCCACAGACATCAGGTATTCAGAAATAAGCTGCCCCGTAATGGGGAAGTTGCACTGAGTTATCATCCGTCATAGCAGTTGAGCTATCCTTCCTATGCCTTTTTCATGCATCACACTGTTAATTCATGACCGTTTTATTGCTAGAATGGTTAAAGAGCATTAGCAGGGTGGATCTGTGTTTTAGAATAGGAGAGTCTCTTTCCTAGGTATTTGTGATGGAGGCAACCTTTCCGTGCCCCTAGTACCTTGTTTTGAGAGGTATACTTTATATGTGGATGTTCCATTGTTAATTTGGCAAGGTGGGGGTGGCATCTGTCAACATGGCTCTCAGCCCTATTAGCCTGTATGAATCTGTCTCGAATCCCTTTTTTTAAAGCCATCTAATCTAGTGGCTGCCTGCTGGGTGGTTAAACTAAAATCCACCTAACCAGTGGGTGCTGGTTTTCGGGGGCCAAGCTCACCTCAGCATAGTGAGGGTGGGATTTTTAGAGCAGAACTACTTGTACAGTGAGGGAAAGGAAAGGGAGTGATGGGGAAAGGTTCTGGGGAGGAGCCAAGGAGGAAGTGTGTTACTTTGGATGTTTGCCTTGAAGGAGGATTTTGTAATGAGAGGAGGGTGTACACTGATATGGAAAGGTGTGTGTTTTGGGGAGATCGTGCAGTTCTGATGGGGCACTTGCGGGAGGAGCACTAGTTCTGTGACCTGGGAATGTTCATAGGGAGGCTGGGTGTGGAAGGGTCTTGTGAATGAAACATCTTGCTGTGGCGGGGAGGGAAGAGAGAGGCAGGAGGGGAGACCAGGAATACCTGATTTGGAGTAGGGATTGATGGATGATTTCATGGCTGGGTGTGTGTGTATACATACTCCAGTGCAGAGGTGTGTGTGTTGAGCTGTTGGGGTGAAGAGTGCTCATGTAGGTGTGGATGCAAAGGCTGTAGTATGGATGTGTGTCCGAGTGTGGAAGACATGTTCCTAGGGCAGGGGCCCGTTTGTGTGGGAAGAGGCTTGAGTGCAAGTAAGGATGGGTCTTGGACTTGGCAGAGGGCATTGCAAGATGTGTTTCCTTGGAAGTTTGGCTTGATGGGAGCTTTCATGGCAGTTGAGGAAGGACTCTGAAGTTAGAGAACGTGTACTTTGGGGAGCAGTAGAAGAATTAAAGACACAAGTGTAGTGGTGCTGAGGCAATTAGGTTTGCAAGAACGGAGAGGCACTGGGGGTGTCAGGACGGGGACCATTCAGGTGTGGAAAGGCTTTGAAGGAGGAGAAAGTTAAAGAGGGTAGGAGAAGCGGTCCAGTGAGGTTGATGGCTGTCTGTACTGGTCAATTTGGGTTTGTAAGAAGGGAGTATCCTTGGGACTAGACCTGAGGGGACTCAGTTGCAAAAGGAATTCTTGCAGGGAGGATGGAAGAGGGTAGTGAAGCTGGCTGGGCAAGAGTGGGACTTAAGGAGAGTTTCATTGTGGCTGGGTGGGCATGGCGGAAGAGGCATATTGGATGTTCTGTGTACTTGTCAAGTTTGGGATGCATTTTAGAGCAGGGGTCTCAGAGCAGGAGGAATCAGGCATGGAGGATAAGGGAGGAGGTAGCTAGGGATGATGGGTGAACACTAGGTGCAGACAGGGGCTGCCGAAATGAGTTTATGCAAAGGGCTGTTAGAGGTGACTGAAAAATGTAAAGGGGATGTGAGGGCACAGGTATACAATGGAATAGAAAATGCAAGAGGAATCCCAGAAAATTCGGTTTGAAAGGAGGAGAGGTTTAGGAGTGTCAAATGAGCAAGGGGAGCAGCGGAAAAGGGGATCAAGGGCAGATGGGGGGTTGTTTGAGAATAGGGCTCTGGGGCAAGGGAGAGGAATTGGGTGTGGGAGGAAGTGCAGAAGGGGAGCCTGTAGAAAGAGAAGAGCAAGGGCAGGTTGGCTGGAATAATTCTTGAAGTGCAGATGTCTGAAAGGTTTTGCAGGGTGGAAGAGGGGAGTCCTTGGAAGGCAAGAAGGTGAAGAAAATCTCCAGTGGGTTAAGTGAGAGGCAGTTGCTGGAGCATAAAGGTTGTTAGATGTCAGGTGTATTGGTTGTTGGGAGGAAAGGATCAGGTGTGGAAGGAGTAAAAGGCTGCCTGGCAGGAGAAGAGACTTCTTAGTGGGGAGGGAGTTGCATCATGTCTGGAAGAAAAGAGCCCCTGGGGGTGATCTGAATGAGGGTCTTCAGATAATGGGACAAGGCTCGGATAGGGAAGGAGCTGTAAGAGGACTTGCGGAGAGAAGAGGTTCTGCTCTCTGGGAGATCTGGTCAAAGTGGGATGATGGGGCCTTCAGTGTGGGGGCATCTCTGGGATTGAAACGGGGGAGCAAAAGGATGAGATGTGGGACATGAGGAAGGGGGGATAGACTATGTGGAAGGCTAAGGGCAAGCAGAAGAGTGCTCTGCTTTCTGGAGCTATTACCAGAGGGGTAGCCATCTTAGTCTGTGGCAGCAAAACCAGCAAAGAGTCTTGTGGCACCTTAAAGACTCACACATTTCTTTGAGCATAAGCTTTTGTGAACACTGTCCACTTCATCATATGCATCTGAAGTGGAGAGCATACACAAAGGCTTATGTCAAAATTAATTTGTTCGTCTTTAAGGTGCTGCAAGACTTGGGTTTTTTTTCTGAAGCTAGTTATCCTGTGCTAGAAAAGCAAGGGACTGGGGGGCAAACAAATGATCCTGGAAGAGAAATGAAAGAGGAGTGTTGCTCTTTGCAATGCTTGAGTAGGCAATTATCAGAACACAGTTAACTGGGGGCGGGCAGGCAGGCAGCGGGAGGGGAGAGGAACGGAAGAGAAAATCACAGGATACATTGTGCAGTTATTGGTGACAAAAGGGAAGTGTCAGAGGCAAAGGGATTGGGAGGGTGCAGAAAGGCAGAAAAGCGAACAGTAGAGGAGGAGGTGTGGTAGGTGGGGAGCTGATAATGTGTTGTGTCCTGTAGAATAGGAGTGGGCAGAATGTAGCTTAGGATCTGCTGATGTGTAACTGGGTGATTTGCAGTAGATCACCAATGGTTTCTAATTCCAATTTAACGATAGCAACAACCTGGTTTTGTTAACTTAAATTAGGCGGCTGAAATGCAGAATACCAGGAGTAGGCTTTTGTGTGAAAGGGTTGTGATCTCAGTCCAGTTCTAGTACTGAAAAGGTATTCCTACACTCAGAATGTACTCAAGACACCCAGTTCATTAATTCTACGAGTCATACTGTAGATTATGTTCATTATTCTGAGTGCAGCTCCCCCTCTACTTTTTATTTATTCCAAAGTATGTATGTACAGTCCAATCTGTATTGGGATCACAATGCATGAGGAGGGGGGTTTAACCCATGGTGTGTTGCTGAGTTGACTGCTGGTTTGTTTAGCCCCTAAACAACCCACCTGCCTGGGTTTGCATGTCATGCTTAGCAACCTGCCAAGGGGCCAGTTGTGGGTTGCTGAGTAACAGTAGAAGTGGTGGGTGTGCTGCAGGCAGCACATCTGCTCTCTTCAGCTCATCCCCAACAGCCCATGGGTCATTTAACCCATGAGCTGCCTTGTTGTGCAAATCAGGTCATTACCTTCCCCTCTCCAGCCACTTGCCTAATACCCCTCTTCCAGGCTCCAGCATGGCAGTGAAAAGAAGAAAAAGGCTGAGGGGAAGGGAGATTTAGGGATGAAAAACATGCATACGTGTTTGGTATTGGAGGATCCTGGTGGGATGACTTAAGCTGAACTTTATTTAGAAGCTGACACACAAACATCTTCACAGGTGAAGAGGAGCAGGTGTTTGCTTTGGATATCTGCAATAAAACTGGCAAACAGTCTTGTTTTGTCACACTGCATGTAATGCAAATAGTCACCAATTTGTGGTGATCAGGCAAAATCTTCAGTTTGCATATTTGTGGTCTGGCTGCAGCAGGGTGAAATCCTCTGTCCCCTGTGTATAAATATGCAAGAATAGAAAGTATACACTTGTGCTACAGATCCAAGCACAGTTTACTGCTGATCTGCATATTCAAGTGTATATTGTGCTACATTTGGGTAGCTCTTGAATGCAGCCATATATTTTGGGTTGCTGAAAACAAGCATTGTCTGGCTTGGATCTGGCCTGAACCCTAAAAATTTGAAAACTAAAATTCCTTTGGGCAGAGATACCTTGAATATCGTTTGCATCCTTCTACCAAAACCACATGGTATATTTAGAGTTATTTAAACAGGGTTGAAGTGCTGTTGTTAAAAGAGTAATTTCTTCTTCGTGTTAGGGAAAGAATGCACTGCTGACCTTGAAGCTGCCCTGGAAAAATGCAATTTGTTTTCTTGATAACTATCTCCACAGTCAAATAACTCTTACCTGCATGTTATCCTTCCACCAGATCCCTCCCCTGTTATTTTTGGTGGGTTGGTGTTGACAGTTATTTCAGCTTTGGAGGAACTAAAAGGAGAGACTTCGTGAGGCATGTGGATAGTGAGGCTAAACAGCTAGCTATTAGAGAATGAGGAGTGGAAAGAAGCTAAACAGAATGTTTGGGTCTTGTCTGTCTTCTGTGAGCTGACACCTAAGTTGGGGAGGGGGGGGTGTCCACAAAGGTATGTAAACTGTCAGTTACTCAGAGTTGTAAAGCCTGGTAATATTCTTTTTTTGCCATTCAACATCTCCAAGTGCATCCTGTTAAAACAGCTTGCATTGTGTACTGTTCTGGCATAAGTCTCTGATTATGATCTGTAGTGCATTCCCCTGCCTAGCTTGGGCAGTGTTTCTAACATGAATTGAAAATTAGCTGGATCTGCTGCCGATTGCTGCTGGTGCAAGTGGGTGGATATTGGCTTGGCTTTGCAACAGAAGCTCAAAACAGTCTGATAACAGGGAGGTGGAGGATCTGTAAGCTGTCATACTAGCTCCGTAGCATTTGCATTGTGTTTTTATATCTGTGCTCTGCCCAGTACATAGTATTCTGCCTATAATTGCTTTGCAAGGTATGGTAGTCTTGATGGAACAATTGTAGTATTGTGAGCCTTCAGTCTAAGACTATTAGTTGGTCATCCTAGCAATAAGGTGGCACAGTTGGGGGACTGTGCCTTTAAATGGATTTCATATTTGTCATGAACACTTTAGAACCAATCTTCCTTAACCACAGGCTTGGAGCTTTACAGGGAAAATTTGTGCTGCTTATGGTCTCTGAGCAATCTTGTACTTCACAACAAAGAGTGAAGTATCTTGAGCTTCATTTATGTTTTTGAAAGCGGTTATCCAGGGCTGCTTTTACTGGGGAGACTGCCAAAAAGATGACAAATGCTGATGCTGAAATGCGAGCACTTACAAAGGTAGTGGCAGCAGCTGTTGTCTTGGAAAGAAACATCATAGTCTGTATTTTAGAAGTGCAGTTTTAATCTAGTAGCCATAAGACATTTTTTTCTTGCAGTCTTTAAAGGGAGTTTTCTTCGGAGAGGGTCAGGTAGTCTCAAAAAAGCTGATATATCAGGCAGGTATTCAATGAATGCAGATACTGGACCATTGCAGCTGCATTGGGCCTGGTCTAACACATGTAGGAGACAGTTTTCTGAAGTGGCAGAATAAATCGTACAATTTGAGATTTCAGGTTGGGAAGGGAACCACTTTTGAATGCTTTCTCACATTATAACGTTTTTGTAAACAAAGAGCAATCAGGGAGAGTGTTTCTAGCCCTGTCCACTCCTTTATGCTAGTTTTATACATAGGGTCTCCTATGTAGAGTAATACTTTAAAATATGATTTACAAACATACATGAAGTGAAACAGTCTGCCCTACCACCTGGGGTCCTTTCACTGGGGACGTCACAAGAGATTGAATCTGAGACTTTATCCGTATGCATGCAAAGCTTGTGTTCTACCAGTAAGCTATGGCCACGCCCCAAATATTTATTACATTTGTATCCTACTATTCCTGGGAGCTCAGTGGCATTACAGCTTACCGGCAGGCCTGTAATGTAGGTTAGGCTGAGAGTTGAAACTGTGTGTGTACAGCCAAATCGCTGCTGCACCTTGCTGGCTATCCCTGCATCAATGAATAAGGAAGAGTGGGGCACACTAATGGAACATAAGTCAGGTCTTGAGCCTGGAAAAAACTGCTCTCTTCGACCTGCAAAAGCTGGATGGGAGGAGACTTGATTGGGGGGTAGTTGACTTAAGTTCTACAAACTCTGTTTGTCACACCATATTGCCCCCAGCTTTATAACTCTGCTCTTGCAAACCGATGGGAAGGTTGCATGATGGTTGTGCAGCTGTTGCTTACACAGTGAAGGAGCCTGAGGTTAGGTGTAGATCTTGCTTGTATAGACTGCTGTTCTATGTGCTTCACAATTCAGGCTACTTACTCATGTGGAAGATGCAGCAGGAATAGATAATCCTGTGTCTCAGTAAGTGTTTTTATTTCGGCTTTGTTCACCAAGTGGAGCTCTCACAATGTCCTCCAATTTGGGTTCATTATGTTTGGGTTTATTTGTATGGCCAAGCTTCAGCAAAATTATCAGGCTTTGCACCTTCTAAATTTTTAGTTGATTTATTACAGAGACTAATTTTATATTATTTGAAAGTGCCCCGATAATTTACTCATAAAACTCCCTGCCATGATGCAAGTTGAGCAACTGTTCCTTGAAAACATGAAGATTCCACTGCATCCCTAAGGCAAGTGACTTGTTTAAAAAAAAAAAAAAAAAAGCTTACCCAGTTAACTATGATTTTGAACAGAAAATGGTGTGGATCTAGAGGGAGGTTGCAGGGTTTTACCCATCCCATGCAAAAGGAGCAAACTGTTTACATTGGATTCTAGAGTTAATATATCAGTACCTTTTTCTGGGGATTTGGCGATCTGATTACCAGCAGATAGTACTTAAAGATCTGTTTATGGAGACAAGCTCTGCTAGGAATTCTAAAGCATTCACTGCAGTTCTTTCACATGTTAAGGTAGTTTGTTGTTTAGCTGGGCACCCTCTCCTGGCCCTCTTGTCATCAAAGACTAGTCTTCCAGAGCGATTGCTCTTGATTTCAGGCACCCCGCATTCCAGCCACTTGGCTGGCTGACAGCCTGAAGTTCACCCCAAGGTCTGGAGCCACTGCCAAGGTCTTGAAAAAGATATTTATACTAGAAGATGTCATTGGCTTGGCAGCTCTCAAACATCAAGCTGCCAAGCTTGATCTTGCACTTCAATTGTCTGCATAACATGGCCTTTTTTGTGCTTTTACTGGCCCCTTGCTTGGCTCTTAAACTCATTCTCAAATGAAAACAGATCTCATGGAGCTAATCTTCGTTAGCCACAAACTCTAGTCAGTGTTCTGCTCTCCACCTTTTAGACAAACTTTCTTTCTGATATGTCATAGTGTAAATAGTCTTCTTCCGTTGCTGGGTGGTGATTACACTGATGTATTTGGTTAGTTTCATTTCGGTGGGCTGATGTTACTCTAATTTAGCAGTTTAGATTGTATATTCATGTTTCCCAGCCAGGATGGGGAAGGGCCAAAGCTCATGAATAGAGCACATGCTTCACATGCAGAAGGTCCCAGATCAATCTAGACAGAGCTAGGAAAGTCTCCCATCTGAAACCCCAGTACTGGCGCACTATAAGACAGCTTCCTTTATTCCTATGATGTGCTCTTTGCATTTGCATTATCTTTTGTTCTCATTCTGCTAACCATTTATTCTCTGCTGTATTGCAGGCTGTTTATGTCTCTTGTTTGCTTCATGTACCCTTCAAAGTAGGCTTTTGCCCATATAAGCTCATGGCACAGAAATCCAGGTTCTTTCTCTAATTTTATTTATTTATTTCATTTCTATACTGCCCAATAGCCAAAGCTCTCTGGGCGGTTCAAGCTCTCTGGGTGGTTCTAAGGTACCACAATGCTAATCTTGTCTGCTATAGACTAACATGGCTGCTCTTCAGTGCCTTTAAGTACAATGAATTAAGTGTTTTTAAAATTGGTTTTAACTTTGGCTGTTCTTAAAGGGCTGGTGATATATATATATATATATATATACACACACACACACACACACACACACACCCCACAGCAACAAGCCCAGGTTTGCTGCAGCCAATCCTTGATGTTGGTTAAGTGTACAATGCAGGTTTTTAAATATCTGTTTATCTCATTCACTCTTGATGTTTTTAGTTGCGTTGTACACTCTGCATTTGGTGTGCAACTAAAAATGTAAGAAGCCCATAAAGCAGAAGTGGGCAACTTCCAGGGCTTGGTGGGGCACATTGCTCCCCTGGAACCCTACTGCGGCTGCACCTCCCCCCTGCTGCTGCCAAAATCCCAGTAATTCTGCAGGGAAACAAAGTGCAGGGGAAGTCCCCATTGCATCAAGAGCCTCATTCTGCAGAGAGATAGAGTGCGTGAGGTTTCTAAGCACTTGCCAGTCACCTGCAACTTTTTCTAGCCCTGTGATAACTTATTAGTAGATGCCCCCCACCTGGTGTAGAAGTTGTGGCCATTTTGGTGCCAAATAGCTCAAGTGGTGCCCAAGGCAGCTACCAGAAAACTGTTTGGCTTGGCAGCCCATGCCCTTGTTCTGGGCCTGAGGTCAGAAAGATCAGTGGACAAAGGGTTAGTGCAAGGTTACATTGATCTATGATGTCTTTTGAAGTTCACAATGGATGAGGACCCCTTGGGAAGCAAAAATGTAGCAAATGTCTAGATTAGAACTCTTCTCCAACATGCTGCTTTGTAGGTACAGGTGATGTTTGGGTCCAAGGCGGGGAATAATTCAAACAGTTGATTTTTTGCTTGTAGTCTGAAGTGGCTCCATATCTAACATGAATCTGCTGATAGTTTGCCTGGCTCTGAGTTGCTCAATGCTGCTTCCATTAACATTGTGATGTCATGGAACTTGAGAATCATGCTGTGATTTCATGCAATACTGGCAACTGAAAACCTTCCCAGTAGACCATGAAGACTTTGGTGGTAGGTTGTCCTGGGACAGGGAGATGGTGGTGGTGGTGGTTCTAGCAAATTTCTCCTCTGCCAGTGAAGTGCCTAAGCATGCTTGCTTGCACTGTAGGGAGACTGGCCGTTGAGGAATGCTTGTTGTAGTAAGAAAGCTCTGCTCCTTTACAACACATCTGCAAGTTTCTGGCCATTGAAACTATTTTCAAGCTGGTGGCGATTTGCCTAATCCAGCCCTGCTTTGACCTAATCACAGCTCCAATGTGTGCCTCATCTTTGGGAACTGTCAGATGTATTTTGGAAGCAGGGCTGATTAGATTGGAGCTGGCCTAATTGCATTCCCCTTGGATCACTTGTCTTCTTCCATATACTTCTTCCCACATTATATGCTACAAGCCTTTGCATATTTGAAATTTCATCCTGTTTTCTTAAGCAAATCAAGTGAAAATCCAGGGAATTAACAAGGTGTTCTATTGGGCCAGGGCCAGGTAAACAAGATGGTTGGGCCCTTACTTGGCAGCCTCATCACTCCTGCGTATGTTCTGGGGACAAAAAGGATATGTAGGCCAGTGCTCGTTCACTGGTATACATTTTTGTGGCATCTTTAACCAAAATCTGATTACTTGGGATGTGGTAGCTCTGGAGCAATTTAGATTTGAGCATGGTCTGTTGGTGTTCAAAGATACGCAGAACTCTGCAGTAAACTATTCAAAGCTTCAGAGAGTGAAGAATGCCAATTTCTTTCTTTCGTTCTTTTGCAAGTGTGGAGTTTAGCTGTACTAATTCTCCAGTTAATTAACTAGCATAGTCTTTAATTATAATGGTGACAGCCTCCCTCCCTAATTATTGGGAAAGTTTTCAAACTAAAGTTCTGTGGACCAAACTAGATTTGACTTTAAATACTGCCTTGCATGTGCAGTTTTTTAAAAATGCAAATAACTTAAGGAGGGTTGCTGATAATTATTAGGGTCTCACCAGATGGGAGGGGTAACTTAACCTTTCCCTGCCTGCTGTGTTTCTGAGAAAAATCTCTGTGTTGAAGGTTATGTTTACAGTGGGGGAGAGTCCTCCATTGGCATCCTGTTTGGCCCACTTAAGGAGAAGCCAGGCTGTATACGATTGTCATAGTAGGCAGAATTTTGGCATTACGGAGGTGTAATACAATGAAAATAAAAATTTTGAAAGCAAGCAAAGACTTATCTGTTCTAGACTTATCTATATGAACTGCTTTGTTGAAGGAAATGTCATTTGCTTTAATTTGTTTAGAATCTAACCTGCTGTCACATTGGCTCCCGCAAATAAACAATCACTCGTACGCTAGATCCTCCTCTGTAAAAATGATCTTACTTTGGAAAACTAGATTGTTGTAGAGAGAGATTTAAACCTAGCCTTTCTCCTTGGTGTGCTAGTCTTCTGATTTTTTTTACATGGGAGAAAATTCAAACCTGCAGTTCCCTACCAATAGCCTTAAATCAGAGGTGTGCAGCTTGTAGGCCAAAACATCGAAAGGGCCACAACTCCCAAGTTGCACACACCTGCCCTGGTGCAGTCAGAAGAGAGCTCTACTACATGTGGATTGCTTTCCGAGTTACGTAGAACCAAAATATTGCAATTTGCCCTAACACAGGTCCCACAGATGTTGGTGAGAAAGCTTGCAAAACAGTGATTATTTGCTTTGCTTTTGTACCTCCTAATGCTAATTAAGATTTTAGGGTCCCTAGTGTGCTTGGTAGCCTTCAAAACATAAGTGATGCAGTCCCTGCCAAGAGGGATTATGCGGTACACTTAAGCAAGTGAACTTGTTCCATAATTTACACAAACTCTAATCTTAGATCATATTCTCTGGTGCCATTCAGAGCTCTCTAGTGGTTAACGCTTCTAGTCAACAAGCATTGACTGCTAAATCCTCAAACATAATCTAGCAGCTCCTGCTACTGGGGAAGCCAGCATTGGCTTTTGGGGGGACCTGTGCAAGCTCTGTTGAAACAGAGGGCATGTGGCAGCCAGCCTCGAGGTACATTTTCTGGATTTAGTTGCAATTTAAATCCTAGGATAGTTATGTCACTGTAGTTGCTTGCTTTGTAATTAGCATGTGATAAGGGCTTACCTGGAGGATTACGAACTTGCACACTATTCTATATTATTAGAGGCCTGCAACCAAAGATTTGGTAGGTTATTATTTCAAATCAAAATGAGCTTCAGTCTTCCTCACACCTGCAGCTACTAGCCATGTGCAACCCTCCGCATTCTCTCTCCCAGTTTGCCTTCCCCACTCAGGCTTCTCCCTCTGGCCTGTTCTTTTTTTCCCCTTCAGCCCCTTGTAATGCTCCCAGGCTATCTTCCCTAGGCTTCCCGATTCCTAGGCCCCTGCCTGCTCTTTTTCTAATCTAGGCACTTCTCCTTGATTCGCCCCTCTATAGGGTCTGGCCAGCTCAGCCAAATGCAAACTGAGCCTCATACAATCTGAGAACTTCCATCAATTACAGGTTATACAAGGCTGTGGCTCTCCCTTGCCTTAGGGTGGGGATCTCCAATCTTTTTGTATTTCCCTGCCATCACCACAGTAGATCTGGGGAATTGCCCTCTCCTGAAGCTTGACGAAAAGTCAGTTTAGGCTTGCAGTGAGCTGTGTGAAAATGAGGGGAGGGTCTCACACTTCTGTGAGCCTGAAAATGCCTCCCCTACTAGGTTGGCTTAAATCTGACCATGTTGAAACAACCCAGTTGTCTTGGATTGGTTCCAAATAATGTTCTGACTTGGCCTTTGGAGAGTTTCCTGGAGAAAAGCCCTGCAAGGGTGGCACATTCAATGAGCATCACTACATGACACTGTCAGACTTCCATTACTGATGCCTAACACAGTAACGTTTTTAGTTAACTACATCTTTAGATTTCATTTCAAAGAGAAGGAACTGAGCTATCTGAAAGGGGAAAACAAGACTGACAAAATAAAACATTGTGCATTCTTAAAGATGCATGAATAAACATTATATTTAAAAACTTCCGAAATGGGGTGTTCCTGTTCTTAAACAAGTGCTAACCAGCCCCAGAGCTTTTTCAAAGTAACCTTGGCTTGCACAATATGTATGTTGGGGTCCACAAATTTGTTTGCTCTGGGGGTTTCCCTCCCTGTCTAGTGAGGAGGAGGAGTGCCTGCTTCCCTCTTTGAATTTAAGAGGTAGGCAAGGGGATCCTTCCTGACCTCTTGTGCTTTGCAGTAGCTCCAAAGCTACTTGCACTTGAGTGCCTCCAAAGCTCAGTGGGAAATCAGACAAAACCATTACCCAAAGACAGCGGAGGGACAAGCTCATGGCAGCTACAAAGTTTGGCTACCCTCGGGTATCCAGGTCAACATTTGTGGACTTCCGATCATACAGATTGAGGGAGGCCTCCATGTATTCTGTCTGTTGCAGTGAATATAAATAAGAAACAGAAGAAAGCATTCAAAGGCACTTCAGTGTGTTATATCAAGTTGCACCCATCTTATAGTAGAGGTAAGAAGCTGAGTCTTTAGCTGGAGTCTCTGCTAACTCGCTTTCCCCTTTAAAGGGGAGCACTACTGTTTTTGTAGCAAAATACGACAGTAGTGTTTTGCTGACACTGCGTATTTTCCCTCTTCAGCTGGCCAGCCTTCTGTTGCAGGCATTGCTGGCACATTAAAAATGCACACACTCTCTTTAAAACAAGTCCATTATCACCCTGAAGTGCCAGGTATCAGGAGGGGAGTTCTTAAAAATCAACATAAGCTTACCAAGCTTGTTCTGTATGTATTGTTCCCCATTCTTCCCCTTGATATTATCTGATCAATCTGCCTGGCACATTTCCAGAAAGCTGTGGATCCATCACTGCCTGCCATGTTCCAGCAGGCCACCCTGGCAGTTAATTTCCTGAAAACTCTGATCTGTTTGCATGTTTTGCAGTGGTATGTTTCTTCCACCCAGCCTACATGCTGTTGCAGAAAATATCTGAAAGTACTACTCCATAGGAAATCGCCATTAAATGGCACAAGAAGATGGAAGAGGGAGGGGGGTGCATGGGTGTGCACATGCATGTAAAATCCAATCCTCCTGCTCACTGCTTGCATTTGCTTTCTGCATCACTTTTTCTGCCC
The DNA here is from genome assembly GCF_057233095.1 of Heloderma suspectum. Lineage (NCBI taxonomy): Eukaryota > Metazoa > Chordata > Lepidosauria > Squamata > Helodermatidae > Heloderma > Heloderma suspectum. The sequence continues at coordinate 12,011,760 of NC_139461.1, forward strand.
CATGCGTATGGTTCAGGAAAGGCTAGCGACATAGCCTGAGCATCCAGTTCTAAATTCAAAGTTGCCGTTAGCTGCATTGTTCTATGGATGACCATCTCTTTGTCCCACATAGTGCAGCCTTTCCCAACCCCAAGCCCTTGGGATGTGTTGAGCTACAATTTCCATGGGGATGATGGAAGTTGTAGTCCAACACCCCCCAAAGACAGCAGGTTGGGGAAGGGTGCTACAAGCCTTGCATGTCTGCCATTGACACGAGTTCTAGGTAATTCTGGTTAGTACTTGGATGGGAGACTGCCTGGAATCAGGCTTCCTGCATTGAGCAGGGGGCTGGACTCAGTGGTCTTGTAGGCCCCTTCCAACCCTATGATTCTATGACTGGCCTGCCTTGATCCCGTGATCCTCACAGACCTAGGAAAAGTCTGAACTGCATCCAGGGTGATGGGGTTTGAGAACCATGGGGGCATTTCTGCATTTCCTGCTTGCACTTGTTTTCTTTTTTCTTCTCTGATATTGGGAGATGGAAAAACAATTCCATGTGTGCTGAAGGAGCAGGAGTGGCAACCCTTGGCTCTCTTAGAAGAGTAGGGGCTGTAACTGCCCGAGCGCTGCAATGGCTTTCATGGCATTAAGAAGAAAAACCCTGCTCCAGCAACTCCTTCATCCCATGTCTTCCTTCTGGCAATGTAGAGAAATGTCCATTTTTAAAGACCTTGGCCACTTTTCAAGAAGGCTTAAGATACTTTCACCATTTCTTCATGTTTACTAGTAAAGAGGCAGCTGGGCATGTAGTTGATGTTGTCCAGGATAGTCCCAGATGAATGACTCAGCAGTCTGGATTGTTGCTTTTTGCCTGGTTTATGGCAAATAGCTACTTGTGGCTTAACATCCTAGTAATGCAGTGTGTGTTCAAGTGATTGCTACTTAAGCACCAACTTTATAGTGGCTAGATGTGAGAAGTTCAGCGCTCTACTCTGGGAGAAGACATAAATTGGAGGACAAAAAAAAGAATCCAGCTTTCCTGCTCCCTCCTTCATGTCTCTCAGTTAAGAGGAAGATGGGTCCTCGAAGAGAGGAATGATTGGAACTCTGCTCCCCTTCACCACCTATCTCTCTGAATGGAAGAAAGCAGAGGGGAAACAAGATAGTATTGAAGTCTCTGTACTGATTTTCATTCATTCTCTCATATGGGCAGGTCTTAGAACTTGTGATGGACAGATGGACAGTTGGAAAATTAAATGGCAATCATTGGAGAGCTTGCTTACCTCATACTACTACTTATATTGCCAGATTAAACTGGGACAGGCTATATCTTGTTGATGCTTGGTGCACACCAGGAACTCTGGCTTCCATGGATTCTGGGTAGGACCATAGATTAATAGATGGAGGCAGAGCAGAGTGGCCCAGGCCACTGGCCCATGCAGGTGGCGGAGGCAGAAGTCCTATCTCTAAAATGCCTCAAGATTAAAGGCTGTGCAATACTAAGAGTGGTCTCCTCCTGCAGGCTTGCAATGTACAAAGGCATTGGTGGAGGGGAGGAATTCCAAATGTGTGGAAGCAATTCAGGCTGGTGGATTTGATCTATGAAGCCAGTCAGCACAGGCCTGAAAGAAATGTTGGAAACTCAGATGCCATTCTGTGTGTTTTTACTCAGAAGTCCCACTGTGTTCAATGGGGCTTACTCCCAGGTAGGTGTTTATAGGCTTGCAGCCTTTGACAGCTTCTGTCACTATCTCATCTTGTGACCAATAAGAATTAACCAGAGCACATTACGAGCTGTGTGTCATAGTTGGACAGCAAGGGCACATGCCCAGTATTCAGTTACTACTGGGCATCTTCACTATTCCTTTCCTGGAAAGTTCGCCCAAACCTAAGCATTGTCCAAAGACAATGTGAGGCGATTTGGTTAAATGGGGAGCTGAAATGGGAAGTAAATTTTTTAAAACCATTTTCTGTTTTGCTTGTCACCCATCCTTGGCTGTCTGGATACAAGCACTGAGCAGGGGGTTGGACTTATTTATTTATTTATTATTTTATTTATTAAATTTATTAATCGCCCATCTGACTGGTCACGCAGCCACTCTGGGCAATGTACAACACACCATAAAACAATTTAAAACAATAAAAGTTTACCATAAAAAAAATTTTTTTTAAATACCCTAACCCACCCCAAATGCCTGCCTGAACAACCACGTTTTTAATGCACGACGGAAGCTCATTAAAGAGGGGGCATGACGGAGTTCCCTAGGGAGGGAGTTCCACAGAATGGGGGCCACCACAGAGAAGGCCCTCTCCCTCGTCCCCACCAGTCTAGCTGTCCTGGCTGATGGGACAGAGAGAAGGCCATCCGAGGCTGATCTTGTTAAGTGGCCTGTCTGGTGCTGCTGGAGGCGCTCCTTCAGATAGGCTGGGCCGGAACCATATAGGGTTTTAAAGGTCAAAACCAACACCTTGAATTTGGCCCGGAAAACAACTGGTAACCAGTGCAACCCCTTCAGCACTGGAGTGATGTGATCTCGCTGGTGGCTGCCTTTAATCAGGCGAGCTGCTGCGTTCTGTACCAGCTGCAGCTTCTGAACCGTCTTCAAGGGTAACCCCACGTAGAGCGCATTACAGTAGTCTAAACGAGAGGAGACCAGGGCATGTACTACCGATGGGAGCAGATGGTCGGGAAGGAAGGGGCGCAGCCGCCGTATCAGATGGAGTTGATACAGTGCTGTCCAGCTCACAGCTGACACCTGAGCCTCCATGGACAGCTGGGAGTCCAAAATGACCCCCAGGCTGCGGACCTGGTCTTTCAAGGGTAGCCGTACCCCATTCAACACCAGGTCAACATCCCCCAGCCTCCTCTTGTCTCCCACCAAAAGTACCTCAGTCTTGTCAGGGTTGAGCTTCAGCTTATTCCTCCCCATCCAGCCACTCACCGTCTCCAGACATTTGGACAGGGATTCTACGGCCAACCTTGGTGAAGATTTGAATGAGAGGTAGAGCTGCGTGTCATCCGCATATTGATGACACTGCACCCCAAACCTCCTGATGATAGCCCCCAGTGGCTTCACATAGATGTTAAATAGCATGGGGGAGAGGATGGAACCGTGTGGCACCCCACAAGTAAGTGGCCACGGGTCCGAAACCTCCTCTCCCAGTGCTACCCTCTGGTACCTGCCAGAGAGGAAGGACCGGAACCACTGCAATACGGGGTCTCCAATGCCCAACCCCTCCAGGCGGTCCAGGAGGATACCGTGGTCAACGGTATCAAAAGCTGCTGAGAGGTCGAGGAGAACAAGGAAGGAGCATTCACCCCTATCCAGAGCCCTCCTCATATCCTTGATGGCCTTGTAGGCCCCTTCCAACCCTACTTATTCTATGATTCTATTCTATGATTCTATATACTTAAATAGGATCCCATGAATTTTTGGCCCTGGCATCGAAGCTGTTTGTAGGTAGAAACTAGGATTTAAACTGATGGGTCTAATGGCAAGAATATTGCTGAGAGTTTTTTCTGTCTGTAGTCTGGGCTACTTCTCTGTTCTTCTAGTGTGTTAGAATGCAGTCTAGCTTTAGAGCCATCATATTTAATTCAAGGAGCAAAAATACTATACGTTGGGGCTGGTAGCTAGTTATTCAGCAGTAAGGCCCATACAGAAATATGCTGTAAGTCAGAAGGCTGCTTATTATGCATGCATGTAATTGATACAGCTTGCATGTTTTTCTGAAGAGGATGGCTGCCAGACTGCAGTCGATGGGCATGTTTGTACTGTGCTATTTTTAAAAAAAAGATCTATTAGTTCCTGTTTTCCTCTCAGATGCCACACGTATCATACTTTTAATGCTTCTCTGGTATTTTGTATGCCATTTCTATCCAGATGGACAGATAAAACAAAAACATGCATTAACGTAACATGTGATGCCTGTTAACCTACAAACCTCTTCAGGAGGCACTGATGTCAGACTTCTGGATGCTGAGCTGTTGATTTGAACTGGATGTTTCAACACAGTTCTCTCATTCTCACTTCTGTTTGCAAAAGTGAAATATGCATCTTAAGCAAACTTTGCATCCTGACTGACTGGCCACACTGCAAAACTAACATTTATCCTGGAAAATCTCTTGCAAATGCTACACTGTAGTTTAATGTAGAATGTCTTATTAATCCTCCTGAATGAGTCATTGTTCCACTGGTAAAAACTGGGGCATTATTTACATGAACAGATACATTCTGTTCTGAGCTCCTGACCTGTTAATTCGGAAGTTCCTTTTTGTCATCAGATTGTCTTTGACCTGATCTTGTAAATGTGCCCTTTATCCATATGAGGTTTTAAAACTTAAAATTTAAATTGACATTTGTTGGCAGGGCCAGGCAGTGGTTCAAGAATAAATTGGAGCGGGGGGGGGGGAGGTTGATGACCAGCCTAATACTGTAACAGTGGTTCATTTACTGGACATGTGCCAGGGCAATCTACTGCAAGTGAACAAGTGTAGCTAGATGGAGTTGAAACTGGCAGTCTGAACTCTAGAAGATAACACAAGTCAGATTACGAGGACTGCGTTGAAATAATTCTATATTTTCTGCTGAGAACAGCCAGATCCTATGACTTCAATACATTTTGCAGGCTAAGAGAATTTTCTTGAGTTGCGTCATTCCACTAGAATCAAAGGGTGATGTGCTCAAGCCTTCAGCACTGGCAAGAGTTTTCAACACCCCCACTTTTCTAAGACAACTACATGCATGTTGTCAAATTTTATTTCCCCAGCTGTGGCAGGTGGAATTTTTTCAACAGGTCAAAGACTCTCAGAAGGCTGTGTTCTCTGTGTTTACTTTGTACACAGGTTGTGGTTTTAAAAAATTGCAAGAATAGAAACCTAATTATCTCCTTTGATAATGACTACTTTAAAACGGATTTTACCATCTTAGACATGTGAAGGCAGATAATGAACATGGCTTATTTTCCAAATATGCAGTAAAGTTAGACTAATTAAAAATGAAGCTGTTACACTGTCATTTCCCTTTTTTACCCAGATATAACTTGTACATTTGGGCTGCACAGCATACCCATGCAATATTTTCCCATTCAGAAATATTTGGGTTAGTTGGTAGCTTCCATTCTTTAGCGAAACAGACTCTTGCTGCCCAATTATAACGCTGGTGTCAGTATGTTACTTGCGTATGTCAATACTATCAAAATGTTAAAGGGTCTAGAGAGTTTCACTTTTAGGGACGGGCATTTGGCTGGTCAAAAAATACGTGGTCACTTGACAGGTGATGTATTGATCATGTATTTTTAAAGCATTCTTATTATGAGAACAAAGTCACCTGGCTCTAACTTCCACACCATGTAAGCAGTAAACACCATCTACAGTCTTGCGTATTGGTAGTACTGGCAAGAGCAGGCACATGCGCCCGGTGCTCTGTTCAGTGCCACTGCTGAACTGCTCTCTTGGCCTTTGACAGAAGCCACAGCAATCGGTACCCAGCTTTGGAAGCGGTGGACCCTGCTGGGGTCACAGCACTGCCCCAGGGATGTTGTGTGCTGTCACCAGACCTTAGTGAAAGCTGTGATGATGTAGATGATGAACTTCTTTTAAAAAGCCAAAGGATCCCAGGTTGCAGGTGCTTTGAATATAAGGAATGAAGCAGAGCTGAAGTACCAGATACCAGATAGCAGTCTGAAGCTTAAGTTCCCCCCTCAGCTTGCATGTATGCCCCACTAAATGGAAAGTGAATGTGTGCATGGAAGCCAAGATTCTGGCTGTGTTGGATTTTTAAAAGCACTAGATACCCCTGTTCTCTCACCGAAGTGTGTCTGGGCTGGACCACTTCAGATGTGTAGGTAGGGGCTCATATGGTTGAATACTCCATCCCCTCTTCCCCCCCTCCCCGATCATAGAACAGTAACATGTCAGAGAAGACTGGACTGGAACAATTCCCTCAGATATCTAGGTTTCTATGGTCATGGTGATTTCTTTGTATGAAGGAAATCCACTCATGAGTCCCTAGCTGCAGTCAGAAGTGATATAGCCTCAAACTAGCCTTGCCACCTCCATGAGACTTGGCTTTTAAGACTGTCTTGCAAGCATTCCAGTCTTCAGCGATGAATACAATGAATGCCTGACATAGGTCGTTTGGCACTGTGTTGCTACCTTGGCTATACATCACGATCTAAACAAGAGGCCGGTGACCTTAAGCACAACACAGACGGCACATACACAGTTCATTCACTCAAACGTGTCCATGTAGCTCAGGCAATACTGCCACAAGAGGGCTAAAATGGGTGGGGCTCTGGAAAGGCTGCTTGGTGCATGTGATGTCCAGTTCATATGTGAAAACTGGCAAGGAAAGTAGCAAAGCAATTTGTATTTGGATGGAGGGGGGTGCCTGTCAAGCAACTGAATTCACGGATGACAGCATAACCCTGTAGTCTCTCCATATCGTGAAAGGACAGCTGCTTAAAGGGGAACAAGCTCCAGCTTGGACAAGTCACTGGGTGCATGATAATTTTCCATGCAGTTCATTTACATGCTCATTTAGCATGTAGCAATTTGTAGAACTGCCTTTGCGGACACTCCTTGGCTCCTGCTGCTGTTTTTTTGCTCATGTTCCAGTGAACTGGGGCCAGCTTTGAGGTGTTTTGAAATGGTGTGTAAGCAATACCAGCCCTGCTCACATGAGTTCTGCATCTGTTTGCGCTTCTTGCCTGCCAAAAAGGGCCACCTCAAAGCTCCCTCCTTTCTCTCCTGCCAAGCTCCCCTATAGCCAAGGTGTGTGTTCCAGTCTCATGTTATGGCAATAGCTGCAGCGAAAACAAACACAACTTGTTTGTTAGGGCAAAATAAGATACAAGAAAGTTGTTAACGAAAAGGTACTTCAGAAATGTGATCTGGATATGAAAAACTGGATCAAGTAGCACAATAGCACATAAATGTAGACTGTGCTGAATAACCATCAGCCTCCACGCTTCACTCTCAATGCACTAGAGCAGACCTTAAAACTGCAAAGATGTTTTTCCCCACCCTGAAATTATTATTGTAATGTTTGGTTTAAATTTGCAGCGCAGTGGTGAGATTTCTGGTGCAGGATTACTAAGAACATAAGAGCCATGCTGGATCAGACAAAGGGTCCATCTAGTCCAGCATTCTGTTCACACAGTGGCCAACCAGCTGTCGACCAGGGATCCACAAACAGGGCATGAACGCAACAGCACCCTCCCACCCATGGTCCCCAGCAATTGGCAGTGGCAGAGGCTCACTGCCCCTGGTACTGGAGGTAGCACACAGCCATCAGGACTAGTAGCCATTCACAGCCTTTTCCTCCAGGAATTTGTCCAACCCCCTTTTAAAGCCATCCAAACGGGTGGCCATCACGACATCCTTTGGTAGGGAATTCCACAGTTTGACTATGCGCTGTGTGACCAAGTCCTTCCTTTTATCTGTCCTGAATCTCCCCCAATCAGCTTCATGGGATGACCCTGGGTTCTAGTATTTTGAAAGAGGGAGAAAAATGTCTCCTTATCCACATTCTCCATACTATGCATACTTTTGTAGACCTCAATCATGTCTCCCCTTACCCTCCTCAATCATGTCTCCTCCTTTTTCCAAGCTAAACAATCCCAGCTGTTGTAACCTTCTCTCATAGGGGCGATGCCCCAGCCCCTTGATCATTTTAGTTGCCCTTTTCTGCACTTCTTCAAGCTCTACAGTATCCTTTTTTAGTTGTGGTGACCAGAACTGCACACAGTATTCCAGGTGGGCCAGTGTAACTTGGTGGGAGGAAACGAATCACTAGATTGCAAAGCTTGATTGATTCCTGGCCTGTTACACCAATATGAAATATCAGGATACAGAGTCCCACTTGCTCCATCCCATTCTGCTGGAGCTCTGTGCATCATGAAGAACCAAGCTAACAGATCTATCTTTGAGAGGAGCATCTTGTAATCCTCTGCGCAGCATAGATAGCAGGATCAGAGTACTAGAAAGGGCGTTCCCTTGGAGCTTGTATAGTTCGTGATGCTGGCACAGTTCTGTCTAAAACTCTTGTAGCTTTCTGCAGGAAGTGCAAAACCTGCTCAAGAGAACTCAAAAGGCAGGATTTTTGTGATGATCAAGGGTGCCTGCATTTCTGTGCTAGCGTTAGCTTGTTATTAACTAGAGCAGGGGTGTTGAACCTCTTTCAGCCTGAGGGACACATTCCATTTTGGAGAAGCTCTCGGGGGCCACATTCCAGTGATGGGCAGGGCCAAAAGCAAAAGGGCAGGTTTTAAAATACCAAAAATGCCAGCACCTTTAGCTTAAAGCTGATACTGCCAGTAACTTAAGTTTTTAGGAGAGACATTTCAACCTTTTAGAATGGGGAAATATTTGCACAAAAACCAGGAAACCCTACAATTGGTGGTTGGGAGGGGAAAGGGGATGGGGGCAGGAAAGGGGGCATGACCTTCTGGGGGACCTCAGAGCTGGATTTGGTCCCCAAGCCTGAGGTTATGCATCCCTGAACTAGAGAATGCTGTCTTCAGCAAATACTTCTAAAAACAAATTCTGAAATGCATATATCTTTTTGTTTAAAGGAGGAATGTACACAGACCTAAATATGGGGGCAGGGAGGAACCTGTAGAGGAGAGCATCTCTTGATGACAGTCCCCTTGTTACAGAAGACCTTACAGGGTTGGAATGTCCCTGGCAGCATAGGTCAATGTGCAGGCACTAATTTTGGGAATCAGGGTGGGGGGATGGTGTTGACTGTGCTCACATCCTGCTCAGCCAACCCAAGGAGCCACCAAGGGAGATGCCTGATATAGAATGTGGAGATGATATGATGTTGGGATGTGTCTGCAGTCTTAGCAGGCCACTTGTCAGCTTCCAAACATTTTGTCCTAGTGTATACATGACCTCTTCCAAAGAGGAGCTTGGCACGGCAGCAGCACATTGCATATGATTCTGCTTAAGTGAGCCCTCAGTTTTGATTAAATGTTCTTGCTCCCCTTTTGGCAATGGCTTTGATTTCTCTAATTTGATGAATTAGTTTATCCCAGTAAAGCAGTGCTGCTACTGGAGTAAATGAGAGGATGATGGATCAGGCAAGATGTTCTTCCTGACCAGGCTTGCAAAAATAGCCTTTGATTGTAATTTTCTTGAAACGTAGCTTTCCCATGAACACTTACCTTTGTATAATAAAATTGCATCCTCCTCTTTCTCTTCTTGTAATCAAAACCAAGCATCTCCAGACCATTACATATTTATGGGTTAAGTACATTTCAAAAGGAGTTCTCTTCTACTGTGGCTCTAGCCAAGCAGGGGCTAAAGGCAGTGTTCCTCAACCATCAGATACCAGAGGCACTATTTTTTCTGGATTAAAATTGCAGGCACCTTGCATTCAGAAATGAGATATTCCTTAGTAGTCCCTAGAAAAGGGGTGGGCAACCTGGTACCCACCTAACATTTTTGACTGCAGCTCTTATCAGCCTGAGCCAGCATGACCAATTGTCAGGAATTATGGGAGTTGTAGTCCAAAACATCTAGAGGGTACAAGTTTGCCTGCCTAAAAAGGTGAAGGTAAAGGTGTCCCCAGCCAGTCGTGTCCGACTCTAGGGTGCGGTGCTCATCCCCGTTTCTAAGCTGAAGAGCCAGCGCTGTCCGAAGACGCTTCCGTGGTCATGTGGCCGGCATGACTGAACACCGAGGTGCATGGAACGCTGTTACCTTTCCCGCCGAGGCGGTGCCTATTTATCTACTTGCAATTTCTTGCTTTCGAACTGCTAGGTTGGCAGGAGCTGGGACTGAAGATGGGAGCTCACTCCGTCACGCAGCACTCGGGTCTCGAACTGCTGACCTTCCAGTCTGCAGTTCAGCGTCTTAACCACTAAGCCACCGCGGCCCCTTGCCTACCTAGAACAATGCAGTTGGGGATTGGCAAATTAACACTGCCTCTCAGCATCTTGCCCTCCCCCATATGCCCAGCCAGTCAGGACTTGGAGACTGGGCCTTGCTTTCTGCATGGTGGTGATGATGCTGTGGCACAGACTGCCTCAGGGTATCCCAATGAATACCCTTCCTTGTGATGTCATTGCCCATATTTCGACAGAGCACAATTGTCAATGCTGTGTGGTTCCCCCTGCTCTGAGGGGCACAAAGCTGTTGATTTATCCAACATTTTTTCAAGGCATACCTTTGTTCCTCTCCTGTGCTTTAGCATACTGTTTGAGAATCACTGTTGTAGGCTTTTTGTGTTTAGGAGGAAACACTCCAAGAAGCAAACCATTGCAGCCCAGCTGATCTTTAGAAATCTTGATAACGTTGTGCCCTTGTTTTGCAATGCTAGATGAAGACGCCTATAACCTGTCAGTGAAGATAGTATTGGGCTAGCTGAACGAACAATCTGACTCTGTATAAGGCAGCTTCATCTGTTCATCTGCTTTCTGTGGCTTCCTGGTTGATACCCCTTGGCTGCAGCTGCAAATCTCTGCAATGCTTGCTTATGAATTCCTTCTTCCTTCTCCTCCATATGTTGGAACTCAGTTGAGACAACTGCTGGCAGTGTTAGAAAAGCATTTTGCTCTGGGCAGCATATTGAAATGAGCTACCCACACACTGGTTCCTGGAGCACCTGGGGCAGGCAGCGCTTTCCCACCTGCCTCTTCTGGACGAAAGGATTACTTAAGCCTTATTGAAATCCCTTTCAATTGCACTCATACACCCACAACCCTGTGCAGCTGTGCCAGCCAGATCCCCCTGCTGGGTTCTGAGCTCCTCACCATCTTGGTGTTGCATCTTGAGTCCTTGGATCTAATGAGCAATTAGTGCTAATTCAGTTTGTATCTTGCACCTGGCTTAAAACACTCTGAACAATGGCCTGGCGCAGTAGACCTTGAGAGTGTCCAAGAATACTCCATAGAATCTTCTGCAATGCACAGCAGGGTAAGTGAATGGGGAAAGGATTCCTTGAGGGTAAGATGGTTGAACCCTGCTGCTCTACAAAGACAAGAGATCACACTGATGCTAGCAACTGTTTCACCTTCACATTTTCAGCTGTATTATGCAGTTTAAAGATTAGGACTGATTCTGTAGCACACATTAAAATTTGCCAGCCAGCCAGTGTCAGGTTTTTTCCTGCATAACAATTGCCCTGTGAGAGAGATGAGATTGTTAATTGCTTAAAATGTAAATAATAAAGTTTAGCTTTGGTTTCTGTGTTTGGATTAATGATTTACTCCTATATCAACTTGTCTATACTTTTAAGATCATCTGCTGAAGCTGTTCTCCCTGTACCGACCTCATTTGAGGTGAGGTGGATGTCACGGAGGGAAAAAGCGCCAATTGTGGAATTCCCTCCCTAAGGAGGCCTGCCTGATGTCTGCACTGCTATCCTTAGGTGCCTCGTTAAAAGCTTTTTATTCATCCATGCATTTAGAGGTTTTAGTATTTCATCTACTTTTATTCTGGCTTTGAGATATATGTATCAGATTAGGTTTTTTAAATTCTTATTGTAAGCCACCCTGGAATAGAATGAAAGATATGTAAATACATTGTTTGAATAAGTAAATTACAGCAGTGTACTCAACCCAGCCCCTTCTTCATGGATCACTGCCTTGTTGTGGCGAAGGGGCTTGCGTAACTCAGTGAAGCCATAAGCTACGCTGTGCAGGGCCACCCAAGACGGACAGGTCATGGAGGAGAGTTCTGACAAAATGCGGTCCACTGGAGAAGGAAATGGCAACCCACTCCAGTATTCCTGCCAAGAAAACCCCATGGAACGTATCACAAGGCGAAAAGATACGACGCCGGAAGATGAGCCCCTCAGGTCGGAAGGTGTCCAATATACTACTGGGGAAGAGCAGAGGGTGTTTCCAAGTAGCACCAGAAAGAGTGAAGCGGCTGGGCCAAAGCCGAAAGGACACTCAGCTGTGGGTGTGTCTGGTGGTGAAAAGAAAGTCCGATGCTGTAAAGAACAATATCGTTTAGGAACCTGGAATGTAAGGTCAATGAATCAAGGTAAGCTGGAGGTGGTCAAACATGAGATGGCAAGATTGAACATGGACATCTTGGGAATCAGCCAACTAAAATGGATAGGCATGGGCAAATTTAATTCAGGTGACCATTATATCTACTACTGTGGGCAAGAATCCCTTAGAAGAAATGGAGTAGCACTCATAGTCAACAAAAGGGTGGGAAAAGCAGTACTGGGGTACAATCTTAAAAACGATAGAATGATGTCAGTACAAATCCAAGGCAAACCATTCAACATCACAGTAATTCAAGTCTATGCCCCAACCTCTGATGCCGAAGAAGCTGAGGTTGATCAGTTCTATGAAGACCTACGACACCTTGTAGAACTAACACCAAAAAAAGATGTCCTCTTCATCATAGGGGATTGGAATGCTAAAGTAGGAAGTCAAAACAAGCATGGCCTTGGTGTACAAAATGAAGCAGGACAAAGGCTAATAGTGTTTTGCCAAGAGAACACGCTGATCATAGCAAACACTCTTTTCCAACAGCACAAGAGGCGACTCTACACATGGACGTCACCAGATGGTCAATATCGAAATCAGATTGATTATGTCCTTTGCAGCCAAAGATGGAGAAGCTCTATACAGTCAGTAAAAACAAGACCTGGAGCTGACTGTGGCTCAAATCATGAGCTTCTTATCGCACAATTTCGGCTTAAATTGAAGAACGTTAGAAAACCACTAAACCATTTAGATATGACCTAAATCATATCCCTTATGAATATACAGTGGAGGTGAGGAATAGATTTAAGGGATTAGACTTGATAGACAGAGTGCCTGAGGAACTATGGACGGAGGTCCGTAACATTGTTCAGGAGGCAGCAACTAAATCCCTCCCAAAGAAAAAGGAATGCAAGAAAGCCAAGTGGCTGTCTGATGAGGCTTTACAAGTAGCTGAGGAAAGAAGGGAAGCGAAAAGCAAGGGAGAAAGGGAACGATATATCCAACTGAATGCAGAGTTCCAGAGAATAGCAAGGAGAGACAAGAAGGCCTTCTTAAATGAACAATGCAAAGTAATCGAGGAAAACAATAGAATGGGAAAGACTAGAGATCTTTTCAAGAAAATTGGAGATCTCAAGGGAACGTTTTGTGCAAAGACAGGCATGATAAAGGACAAAGAAGGCAGGGACCTAACAGAAGCAGATGAGATGAAGAAGAGGTGGCAAGAATACACAGAAGAACTATACAGGAAAGATCTGAATGTCCCTGATAGCCATGATAGTGTGGTCACTGAACTTGAGCCAGACATCCTAGAGAGTGAAGTCAAGTGGGCCTTAGGAAGCATTAGTAACAACAAAGCTAGCGGAGATGACAGTCTTCCAGCTGAGCTATTTAAGATCCTAAAAGATGATGCTGTTAAAGTGTTGCACTCAATATGGCAACAAATTTGGAACACTCAACAATGGCCGCAAGACTGGAAAAGGTCAGTTTACATTCCAATTCCAAAGAAGGGCAATGCCAAAGAGTGTTCAAACTACCGCACAATTACGCTCTTTTCACATGCCAGCAAGGTGATGCTCAAAATCCTACAAGCTAGGCTTCAGCAGTATGCGAACCAAGAACTACCGGAAGTACAAGCTGGGTTTCGAAGAGGCAGAGGAACTAGAGATCAAATCGCCAACATTCGCTGCATCATGGAGAAAGCAAGAGAATTCCAGAAAAGCGTCTATTTCTGCTTCATTGACTACGCTAAAGCCTTTGATTGTGTGGATCACAACAAACTGTGGCAAATTTTTAGAGATGGGAGTACCAGACCACCTTACCTGTCTCCTGAGAAACCTGTACGAGGGACAAGAAGCAACAGTAAGAACCGGACATGGAACAACCGATTGGTTCAAAATTGGGAAAGGAGTACGACATGGCTGCATATTGTCACCCTGCTTATTTAACTTATATGCAGAGTACATCATGAGAAACGCCGGGTTGGATGAATCAAGGTCGGAATTAAGATTGCTGGGAGAATTATCAACAACCTCCGATATGCAGACGATACCACCCTAATGGCAGAAAGCGAGGAGGATTTAAAGAGCCTCTTGTTGAGGGTGAAAGAGGAGAGTGCAAAAGCTGGTTTGAAATTCAACATTACAAAAATTAAGATCATGGCATCTGGCCCCATCACTTCCTGTTATATAGAAGGGGAAGAAATGGAAGCAGTGACAGATGTTATTTTCTTGGGCCATGAAATTAAAAGACGCTTGCTCCTTGGGAGGAAAGCTATGGCAAACCTAGACAGCATAGTAAGAAGCAGAGACATCACCTTGCCGACAAAGGTCCGTCTAATCAAAGCTATGGTTTTCCCAGTAACATATGGCTGTGAGAGCTGGACTATAAGGAAGGCTGAGCGCCGAAGAATTGATGCTTTCGAACTGTGGTGCTGGAGAAGACTCTTACGAGTCCCCTGGACTGCAAGGAGGTCAAATCAGTCCATCCTAAAGGAAATCAACCCTGAGTTCTCCTTGAAAGGACAGATACTGAAGCTGAAGCTCAAATATTTTGGCCACCTAATGCGAAAACTCTCTGGAAAAGACCCTGATGCTGGGAAAGACTGAAGGCAAAAGAAGGGGCCGGCAGAGGATGAGATGGCTAGATAGCATCACCGATGCAATGAGTATGAACTTGAGCATGCTCCGGGGGAGAGCGGAGGACAGGAAGGCCTGGTGTGCTATGGTCCATGGGGTCACGAAGAGTCGGACACAACTTAACGACTGAACAACAACAGTAACTCAACCCAGGTGATATTTTCAGAATGTTTCATGAAAGGGAACTAGGTTGGTATATAGATATAATTGTTTTCCTATTAGATATGAGATCTAAATAGGGCTTTCAAGTTGAGAGGCAGTGAATACCTAATGCTGGGTGATAAAGAGGTTAAGCCTGTTTGTGGGCTTTTGAGAGGCATCTGGTTGGCCGCTGTGGGGAAAAAGAATGCCACTGGACCAGATGGGCTTTGGATCTGATCCAGTAGGCCCCTTAAGTTCCATGTTGGCTCTCAGAATGAGATGCAAAGGTGACAAGGGCAGCGACTTTTGATCAGCTTCTGTTGGTGAGGGGGCTCTAAGCTTTTCTGTTACACAAGGCTGAAAAGTTGCGATGCAAACAGGGACAGTCCCTTCTTTACCAGAGGTAACACCTGTTTGGTCTATTATCTTATCACAGGGTAAAAACATAGAGGCTACCTACAGTAACATGGTATTGAACAAGTTCCTTGCACATCCTCTTTCAATCATGATATTCAACCTTTGCATATCCTAAGATGTTAACAGAGAGCTTGATGATTAGCTAGCTTACAGCTGCATAAATAGCTTCCGAGCTGCTCAGAGAAAACCTGATATATCTCCTGTCAATGTTTGGTGCCATGTGAGATTCTCCGTCAGGAGATTAAAAGGCTAGCCATTGCTAAAAATATAAGCTAGTAATGGTAAACACTGAGCTCTAAGCCATTTGACTGTACATGAAAATGCACACAGTGTGCATTCTTCCTGCAGGACAAAAATGAAGCTTCTGAAATTATTTGAGCGCTTATTGCAGGGATGGAGAGTGTGGCCCTCCAGATGTTGTTGGACTGCAATTCCCATCTGTAGTCAATGGTGAGTGATGATGGGAGTTGTAATCGAACAACATCTGGAGGGTGTTCCCCAGCCTTGGCTTATGGTTTTCTCCCTGCCCTCTCCTATATCCATGGTTGTCCTGTGTGTACTTTTACAGCAGTGAAGGGAACACACAAAATGGCAGCAAGTTGATACCTTAGTATGGTGCAGCCTGAACTTAACCCTTGGGAGAAAATGCATATTAACACCCCACTAGCCAGGATCTGCTTCTCAGATTAATTTTTCCTACACAAGGCTGTTGGTAGAGATCCAAGAATTGGTTTAGTGGTAGTAAGTGAGATTAACACTTCCCCATACAGTTGGTTTAAGGCATGGAAATACCTTTGCAGAAATACTCCGGTACTGTTGCTGGGAGTTATGGGCCTAGTCTGATGTGGAATTTATTTTATTACATTCTATACCACCCAATAGCCAAAGCTCTCTGGGTGGTTCACAACAAATAAAACCATAAAATACAACATCAGATACACTATAAAAGTTTTAAAGTGTAAAACTACAATATAAAATAGAAGTAAAAACCAAAAGAAATCCTAGCACCAATGCAAAGATTTAAAATACAGTAACAGATTTAGAACAACAGAAACTGAAAGACTAAAATGCCTAGGAAAATAAGGTCTTGGGTGCTGGAAAGAGTACAATGTACAAGGCGCCAGGTGAGCCACCCTGGGATGCTCATTCCACAATCGGGGTGCCACCACAGAAAAGGTCATTTTCTTGGTAGCTACCCAGCTCACATCCTTTGATGAGGGATCCCAGAGAAGTACCTCTGAGGATGATTTTAGGGTCCAGGCAGGTATATATGGGAAGAGATCTGATCCTTCAGGTAGCCTGGTCCCAAGCCATATAGGGCTTTGAATGTTAATACCAGCACTTTGAATTGGGCCCAGACATGGCCTGACAGCTAGTGCAGATGGAAAAGTACTGGCATAATATGATTATGTTGGCCAGTCCCCCTTAACAATTCTGCTTCCCTATTTTGGAGCAGCTGAAGTTTCCTGAATGCTTTCAAAGGCAACCCCACAAAGAATGCATTGCAGTAATCCAGATGAGAAGTTACCAGAGCATGGATAACTGCAGCTAGGCTATCTCTGCCCAGATAAAGATGTAGTTGATATATCAGCCTAAGCTAATAAACGGTGCTCTGTGCCACTGAGTTGATCTGTGTCAAGTGACAATGCTGGGTCCAAGAGCACCCCCAGACTGCAAACCTGATCCTTTAGGGGCAGTGCAACCCTCTCCAAAACACGTTGAGCATTACTTAGCTGGGCAGATGAACCACCCCCTAACAGAACCTCCGTCTTGTCTGGATTGAGTCCCAGTTTATTAGCCTCATCTGGTCCATTACCATGCCCATGTACTGATTCAGAACAGCCACAACCTCATCTGTATTTGATAAAAAGGAGAGATAGAACTGGGTGTTATCCACATCTTGATGATACCTTAGCCCACACCTCCAGATGACCTTCCCCAGCAGTTTCATGTAGATGTTAAACAGCATGGGGAATGAAATAGGGCCCTGCAGCACCGCATAGCATAGCTGCCAAGGCACAGAGCAATAATCCCCCAGCACCACCTTCTGGAATCAGCCATCCAAGTAGGTGTGGAACCACTGTAGTGCAGTACATCCAACTCCCAACCCAGACAACCTATCAACTGGACCTATAACGCTGGGAAATAAAGGAGGCCCAGGGCAAGACGAAGGGGTGAATTTTCATGTTTACAAGAAGCTTAATTTTGTATGGTTGTTCTTCCATTTTAATTACACAGATTAGCTGTCTATGCTATAAACTCATAGCAGCCTAGCAACAGACCTGCAGATGACTGAATGCCATGAGGTGCTATGTACAATTCCAGAGTAAGATATCTGTGCTTCACAAACAGTAGATAAATCGATGTCAGTTCGACTAAGGCCATGAAACCCCCCACATACAATCAGTGTTTTCTAAGACATTAACGTATCCTGTCTCTCATCACTGCTGGGGCCCCTTGTCTTCCAGTGATGCCAGTTTGTTTCCTAGCTGCCCTTTTCTCATGCCCTCTATACCTTCTTTCATTCTATGTCTATGCTTTGCCAGTTACTTATCTGATGGAGAGGCTACAGACAGGATGCAAGAGGAAGCAGAAAGGAAATGACTCAAACTTTTTCTAGCAAAAAGTGCTTGGGATTAGGGATTAATAACTTGCCTGATGCCAAAGACAGTATTTAATACACGTGAAGAGGGGAAACTATTATTGGGAAATGGTGTCAAAAGCTAGGCAGCCCCTAACTCTTTTTGTCACTTAGTAGACAAAAGGGGTTTGCATCAGTAGGCTTCTTGTCAGAAGTGCTTTGTATCTGCTGCTGGATTTCAAACAGTGCAAACAAATGCATGTTTGAACTGTTCTCACTAGTTTGGAAAAAAAAGTGCTGCAGGGTTTGAAGCTGGTCTCAGATTCTGGTTAAGAACTCTAGTTAGGGTAAATCGTGGCTAATAATTAACAAGGGTTATGGCCAGCAGGAAGTAGGGCAGGGCGGGGAGGGGAGGGGGCAATCATCCTAGAGCCATATCCCTTAATTATTGCTGAGTGCAGAATGCTAGGTCTGCACTGGTCCTGTGCCCCTAGCTGTGATCCTCAGCATTGTTCAGTAAAGTATGATGTCACAGGTGTCACACAAAGTGAAAATTAGCACCTCAAACATCAAAGACAATACTTGGTGTTTAGTGTTTCAGAATGTTCAGGTACAGCTTCGGTAACCTTTACAGCCACCCTTTTAAGGTAGGTCAGTAGCTGAGAATCTCTGTCAGGCTGAGATGGTGCTTTACCTAAACCAGTCCAGTGACTGGATGGATGCAGTAAGAGTTGATTTGAGGTCCTTTCCATTCATACTTAGCACTCCCAGGCTTTATTTGGAAGCCTGTACAAGCATTAATGGGGGATAGAAAGTAGAGGCGCAGAGCTGTTCTTAGATGGATCTTGGTCTAGCAACAAACAGGGTAATGGCAACAAGCGCTTTTAGTGTTGTGTGTGAAAATGCCCGTAAGCTTCTGTTCCTTCGCCTCTTGCAGAATATACTTTGTTGTGCATCTGGATTTTTAGATAATACCCAGTTTAACTAGGTCACAAGTTGGTGGCCTGCATCCAAAACAAAAGCTGATGTGGTGAGTGGCTAGTTGTTAGCCAGATGCCTGCATTGTTTTTTTCCAAGAGAGATGGCTTTGTGGTTCTGCTTTTACACATTTTTACATATGTTTGGTATTTTTGCTTTTTCAGAATGGAGTGGGGAAGGAGAGCAATCAGAGCTGGTTTATCAATTTCTGTCCTCTAGCATAAAACAAAAATGAGCTTAATCCACCTATTCTTTATTTTAAATTAAGTGTAGCAGGCTTGATCTAATAGTGTACCTTAATCTAATATTAGCAGACCGAAACATAAGGCTGGCTGTTAGAGCATACCTAAGTTGATAGAACAACTGCCTGTGTTTGACAGCTGGTTAGGGTGCTGTTATATTACTTTAGAGATTCTCATTTTGCCATAGCTTCCCTAAAAGATTATTCAGCACCATCAACATACAGGGTGCTTTACAGAAAAACAGTTTGTTGCTTTAGCTACACAAAGTGCCAAGTCATTCCATATGACAAATGTGAAAAATAACTTGAGGGATGAATTGTAAATCTTACCTTGTTTAGTCACAAACAAAGCCTAATTTTAATGCATTGTAAATTTCAAATATTCTTGATATATCTGGAAGGTTTAGCCATTCCTGTGCTGTAAGCACTCCTTTAATCATTGTTTTTTCCCCTACCTCCTTTTCTGCTTCTGTCTCCTCCCACGTTCCTTAGATCTCGTTTCCATAGGAAGGACAAATTCATACCTTGAAAACAATGGTGACTACTTGGTGTAGAGAAAGTTAAAGGGTCACCAGGCCAGCTCTTCTATAATGTTCTTGCCTGTTGCAGAGCAGCAAAAGCACGTGGTAAATGCTGTTAAAGGGAAGTAAGAGTCAATATGTCACTTTCCCACTGAGACAGGGACCAGGTTTGGATGATCAGCAGAGGAAGCAATGGAGCGTTGGTTGTCCTTTTCCCTTGCACATCCTGATCGCGTGACTGGGATTACCCTAATTACCCGCGCCGTGTCGTCCAAACCCAGAGCATGGCATGGCCGTAGTGACATTTCACCCACCTGGCAAGCCATGGCTTGCAGTAGAGGCTGTAGGGGGGGTGAAAAGTTATGGCTGTGCTGTACACCAGGTTCAGATGACCCAGCAAACCGTGGTGCAGCACAGGTGATTAGGGTAATCTCAGTTGTGTGACTGGCATGCACAGGGATGGGGAAAATAACTAATGCCACATTGTTTCCCCCACTGATCATCTGAACATCCCCAGTGAAAGCCCTTCTAGAGTCAAGGGCTTGGTGGCGAATATCATGAAAATGCTCAAGCAGAATGTTTTGCAAGAGAGCAGTTTTGTTCCCCAGTAACTGGTATTAACTTACCTCAGTTCCTGTCATGTCATGCCCTTTGAGAAGGCACAGAAAATTGTGAGGCCCCTAAATAGTAAGGGGCTCTTGATTCTTTTTGTCTTGTTTATGTTTTTATCCTATGCTGAGTAATCATAAATAGTGTGACTGCTCTAAGGTTTGTGGCCTTGAGTTGAGCTCAGTTCAAAATCCTATAACAGCCTTCTTTCTGAAAGGCTGCTGTTGAATCATTCAAGACATGCACTTGAAACAGCAAGGGCCAAATATGCTGTCATGCTTGTCCCCAGGTAAGGCTGTCATAAAAGTTGTGCAAGTGCTTTTAACCTAGAGCAGTGAGCATGGCTTAAACTCTATGGGATCTCCTCCTTGAAAGCAGCATTTGCACATTTTAAAATTCCCAATTCTCCTGTTTAACAACTTCATTGTTCACCGCTTCACATCTGTATCATCTAGAAGCACAGTTTGAGATCAAACTACTCCTGTTTTCCTCTGGTTTCCTACCCATGGCATTTTGTGCTAAGAAATGTTGTGACTCTCTCATTCTCCCTTGCAGTAAGTGTGGCAGTGTGCATAACATTTGAAAAGAACTGTGGGTGTTCAGGGAGCAGAAATAGTTGGTACTTTCAGTTGGGATTAGATCTAATTTAAAAATGTGCTATAACCTGAAAAATTAACCAAGCAGTTGCAGCAGGATTTTTGGCAGAGGATTAGCATTTTAAGGGCATTTTAAGGGCATATTCTAAATGAGAACCTGGGAGCAGTAAGTTAAAACAAACCTGTTTAAGCTCCTGGAGGGTTACCTATATAGGACACGAACCAGATTTTTATTTTTAGTGTTTCTGGCCACTAAGCCTATGAGACATGACACACCCCTTTTAGAAAACCATAACAGCTATTCATAACAGCTGTTTCAATCTGGTTTCGTGCCTGAGTATGAGACGGAGACAGCTTTGTTCGCCTTGGTGGAAAAGCGTCACTGGGAACTGGACAGGGGGAGTGTGTCCCTATTAGTTCTCCTGAACCTCTCAGCGACATTTGATACCGTCAACCATGGTATTCTTCTGGGACATCTCGCTGGGATGTGACTTGGGGGTACTGTTTTACAGTGACTCCATTCTTTCCCAGCAGGGCGAACTCAGAAGGTGGTGTTGGGGGACACCTGTTTGACTCCGTGGCCATCAGCTTGTGGGGTCCCTCAGGGTTCTGTTCTGTCCCCCATGCTATTTAATATCTACATGAAACCACTGGGAGAGGTTGTCCGGAGTTTTGGAGTTCGGTGCCACGAATATGCTGATGACGCCCATTTCTACTACTCCTTTCCACCAGATTCCAAGGAAGCTGTTTCTGTCCTTAACCAGTGTTTGGCATCAGTAATGGACTGGATGAGAGAGAACAAATTGAAACTTAATCCAGACAAGACAGAGGTGCTCCTGGTCAGTCAAGAGGCAGATCAGGGAATAGAGATTCAGCCTGTGCTAGATGGGGTTACACTCCCCCTGAAGACTCAGGTTTGCAGTTTGGGAGTGCTCCTGAATTCAGCCCTAAGCCTGGATGCTCAGGTTTCAGCAGTAGCCAGGAGTGCTTTTGTACAGTTAAAACTAGTGCGCCAACTGCACCCGTTCCTGGAGATGTCTGATCTGGCCATGATGACACATGCCTTAGTTACATCCCATTTGGATTACTGCAAAGTGCTGTACATGGGGCTGCCTATAAAGAGTGTTCGGAAACAGCAGTTGGTTGAAAGAGCTGCTGCCAAACTGTTGACTGGGGCTGGTTACAGGGAGCATACAACTCCCTTGTTCAAACAGCTTCACTGGCTTCCAGTCTGTTTCCAGGCACAATTCAAAGTGCTGGCCATAACCTATGAAGCCCTATACGGCTCCAGTCCAGGTTATCTGAAAGACCGTATCCTCCCTGCCCGTGTTCTGAGATCTTCTGGGGGGGTCCTTCTCTCAGTCCCACCACTGTCACTGGCACGTTTGGTGGGAACCTGGGAGAAGGCCTTCTCAGTGGCTTCCCCACAGCTGTGGAACGCCCTTCCCAGGGAGGCTAGGATGGCTCCCTCCTTGACGTGTTTCCGGAGGCAGGCTAAAACATTCTTGTTCCAGCAGGCTTTTGGGACATAGTTGGAACCTGGGGGTAAGCTGCTAAAATGCTGTTTTAAAATGCTGTTTTAATGTTTTAATATAATTGTAATTGTATTGTTTAATTTATATTTTAACTTTTTTATACTTTGATATGTTTTAATTGTATATGTTTTAATTTTTGTAAGCCGCCTTGTGTCCCAGTGCTGGGAAAAAGGCGGGGTATAAATAATAATAATAATAATAATTATTATTATTATTATTATTATTCACGGAGCTCTATAGATTTTGTTCCTGCAGACTCCATGAGTCTTTTTCACATAGACTGCTGTTTTGAAATTGGGTCAGCCATGTGTGCACTGCAGCATTTCTTACTCCCATGTTTTTGTGAAATTAGTGCAAGAATACCCATACTTCACACTGTCTCCCTCTCAGGAAAAAAAAAAGATTAGCCTCTTGCATAATAAAAAGCCCATTAACTTACTGGTTTGGGGGGTCTTCAATCTACTATGCCACTATAAGTGAATTAGTTTAATTTTGTTTGGGCGCAGCAGCAATTGTCTCCGTGTTTCATGTTTTTGTGTATGCAGTCAATAGCAGCTGGTGAGTGGATGCTTGGGAGTTGGAGGGGTAAAGAATGACTTTATCTTACAATGTATAAGATACATTGGCCAGATAACACATTGGCTTTGAGGTGGGGAAACCCCACAGATAAACAGTTGCTCTAGTAATGTGTGTGTTATATGATATAGGAGTGAGGGGAGGCTCAGTGATAGAACACATGCTTTGCTTTCAAAGGGTTCCCGGTTCAGTTCCTGTCATCTCTAATCAGGGCTAGAAAAGACCCTTGCCCTGGAGAGCTGCTGTCAATATTGAGACAATACTGAGCTAGTTGGATCATTGGTCTGGCTTGGCATGGCAGTTTCCTATGTTGCTACATAACTAGAAGCCTTTAATCCACTTGCTCTTTCTCTCTAGATCAGAGCTTCTTATAGATGGCTACCAGGTGGTCTCCCATCCAGGCTGCTTACAAGACTGGATCTCCCTGCATTTTCTGAACCTATGTAAATCTAACCTAGAGCACTAGAATTAAATATTTGTTGGGATGTAAGGGATCGGTTCTGAGCTTGGGCAGTGTTGTTATTTTAAGAATTGCTATGCCTCTTCTCAGCACATGTATAACTGGGCCAACTTGCAAATGAAACAATAAAATACATCAGAGGTCTCTAGCATGGAGCCCATGGGCACCCCGACACTCGCAGCCCTTCCAACAGTGCCCACGAAGCTCTCCCCTCCCTGCCCTTCAAAAATATTGTTTTTTAAAAAGTTGGAAAATGTTAGGGCAGTCTTCTTTCTCTCCCTTTCTAGCCTCTAGCCTTGCTCTTTCTCTCTTTTCTACTTCCTCTACCATCTTGGTATTCCCCACTCCCTCCCAGCCTCTAGCCTCACTATTTCCCCACAACCCCTTTAGCTCACTATTTCTCCCCTCCTAGCCTCTAACCTTGCATTCTCTACCCCTTTGCCTTGCTGTTTTCCCCTCTCTGCCAGCCTCTTCGCTTCTCTATTCTCTCCTCCACCTCTTTACCTTGCGGTTTCTCCCCTTCCCAGCCACTAGCCTTGCTCTTTCTCTTCCCTCTACCCCATTTCCTTGCTATTTCCCCCTCCCTCTCAGCCTTTAGCCTCACTGTTATCTGTTCCCCATCCCTCTTTAGCTCACTTTTGACTAGCCAGGCCCCCACGGCAGCCATTATGTGACTAGCTACATCCTTCATCGAAGCCATTTTATGGCGGGGCCTACAGCACTTTCTCAAATTCCCAAATGTGCCCACAGGTCCAAAAAGGTTAGGGACCCCTGAAATACAGAATAAAATTCCAAACAAAAATGATAAAAGAAAATAGGCAGATGAAAGCAGCACAAAACATAGATAAAACAGAGTTAAAAGGAAAACAAAGAAGGTGTCTCATCTGGTGGCAAAAAGGCATCAGAATTGATGCCAGGTGGGCCTCCATTTGCAATAGCAATTTGCCACTTGTTTACTGCTGGATCTACCATTAGATATACAATTAGTTCTTGCCTTTGGCAACAGTCATCTAGCATTAAATTAATGAAGCTTGCGCTGCGTTGCTAAACAGTGTGGTTGCTCTTGCAATGCTTGGGTAGAGTTGGGTAGAAGTATTCTGCCAAGGCAGCAACATCTGTTTCCCTTTAAATGTAGCTGCAGAGGACCATCAGGTTTTCCCACCTGATTGGGGAGGAGGGGTGCCAAAATTCTTAGCATTTGGCAGGATAAGACATGACCATGTGGTGAGATCTAACCCCTGGTAAGTTGGTCACAGAGGGACTTTGGCTCGTAGGGATGAAGCAGCGAGGGAGAACAGTAGTTCCCCATCAATGTGGCCATGCAAACTGTACAGAAATATTTTATTGTTGAAGTGATTATGGTGGCAAACTGCTGCTGTTTGAAGAGAGAGACATAAAATTAGCTGTTAAATTTCAGCTTTTTTTAAAAAAAGGGAACTTTCTAGACTAGGAGAGTAAAACCTAATGCCCCTGGGGCCAAAAATGGCTCACCTGGGGTCCTAATCTGACCCTTCAGGGTTCACCAGATGGCCATGCGCCCATCCCCCTTTCCCCTGGTCGTTGATTGTGGTTTTCCGGATTCTGTGCAATTTTTTCCTCATTGTAAAAGGCTGAAATGCCTCTCCTAAGACTTAGTTACTGGCAAAGCTTTAAGCTAAAATAGCACGGGTAATTTTGGCCACATCCCTCTTGCCTTCAGCCCTGCCCACCACTGGAATGCTTGAGCTTGTCCAAAGTGGAATTACGCCCTCAGGCTGAAAGAGGTTCAATGCCCCTGTTCTAAATCCTAATGTTTTCAGATGATGGGGGGGGGGACAGGGAGCTCAAGCTAAAAGAGAACTGCAGCGGACCTCCAGTGTTCACACCTTGAGTATTGCGTGCCTTGCACGGTGCTCTGTCTCCTGTCACCACAACCCTTCCACCAGTGGCTACCTAAGCTCAATTTTCATTACTTTCCTCCATTTTGTTCTTCCTCATCTCTCTTACTTTCAAAAAGAAAAAGAAAAAAGCCCTTCTCCGTGAGCCCCTGCCAAAGGAAGTGAGGCGGGTGGCTACTAGGAGGAGGGCTTTTTCTGCTGTGGCACCCCGGCTCTGGAATGAGCTCCCTAGTGAGGTTCACCTGGCGCCTACATTGTACTCCTTTCGGCGCCAGGTGAAGACCTTTTTATTTTCCCAGGCATTTTAGCTTTCTAAATTTTTATCTTTGCTGTTTTAAATCTGTATTTTAAACTCCTGTACTGCTGCTAGGTTTTATTGTGGTTGTATTGTTATATTGTGGTTTTAATGTTCTATATATTTTAAATTGTTTTATTGTGTGTTTGGTTTTAGTTTTTGTGAACCGCCCAGAGAGCTTCGGCTATTGGGCGGTATAGAAATTAAATAAATAAATAAATAAATTCTCTGAGCATCTGCTCAGGTGAGTCATTGGGGCGGCTTTGCATTTCAGAAAAAGCTGTCAGCTTCCTGTTACCTCTCCTTACCTTGCTAATTCACCTTGTAAGCAAGAGAACAGAGGGTGCCTGATGGTTGCCATAGCAAGTTGCTGCTTTCTTTTATTGGAAGACTGTCCCAAATCTCAAAGCAAATCTGTACCACAGTCACTGACTTTTCACTTAGAAACAGTAAGGGACAAACTATTCAACTAGTAATTCTGAAAGAATTCATTCTTCAGAAGACTCTTGCTGTGATGATGACTCACCATTTCTACCGATAGGACTGTGGATAAAAAATAGCAATGGCAGCCTGTTGTATAACACTTAACTCTGTTTTTTAAAATAGGCTTATGTAGGACAGTTGCCTGATCATACTGCATGATAGCTATAGTTCTGTTTTCCATAGGCAGAAATAAGGGTTCTTTGTTTTATTTCCTAAAGATTCTTACAAAAAGTTAACATAGGACTTGCTTGAGATTTCTTTAATGATGACTTCTGGAACCCGGGAAGTTCATGGAAAGTAGATGCAAGTTGTTTTAGAAGTGAACAGTCAGGCAGCACCTAAAGAGGATTCAAGAAGTAATGAGCACCTCTAGTCCATGGTTGTCATGCACAGGTGAATGAGTTGTTCTAAGGCTGCCAGATTCTAAACTGTGCAATAAGAAGTTCGTGATCTGAACTACAGTCAGCTCCAGGTCTTGTTTTTACCGACTGTATAGATGTCCGCCACCTTTTGAATCAGACTAAAGAGAATAGGAAGACCCACAGATCAGTTAGATATGGGCTCACTAATATTCCTCATGAATATGCAGTGGAGGTGAAGAATAGATTTAAGGGACTAGATTTAGTAGACAGTGTCCCGGAAGAACTATGGACAGAAGTTCGCAACATTGTTCAGCAGGCGGCAACAAAAAACATCCCAAAGAAAAAGAAAACCAAGAAGGCAAGATGGCTGTCTGCTGAGACACTGGAAGCAGCCCAAGAAAGAAGGAAAGCAAAAGGCAACAGTGATCGGGGGAGATATGCCCAATTAAATGCAAAATTCCAGAGGTTAGCCAGAAGAGATAAGGAATTATTTTTCAACAAGCAACGCGCGGAAGCGGAAGAAGATAATAGAATAGGAAGGACAAGAGACCTCTTCTAGAACATTAGAAACATCGGAGGTAAATTCCAGGCAAAAATGGGTATGATCAAAAACAAAGATTGCAAGGACCTAACAGAAGCAGAAGAGAGCAAGAAAAGGTGGCAAGGATATATGCAAGATCTGTATAGGAAGGATAATAATATCGGGGATAGATTTGACGGTGTGGTCGGTGAGCTAGAGCCAGACATCCTGAAGAGTGAGATTGAATGGGCCTTAAGAAGCTTTGCTAATAACAAGGCAGCAGGAGACGATGGTATCCCAGCTGAACTGTTTAAAATCTTGCAAGATGATGCTGTCAAGGTGATGCATGCCATATGCCAGCAAATTTGGAAAACACAAGAATGGCCATCAGATTGGAAAAAATCAACTTACATCCCCATACCAAAAAAGGGAAACACTAAAGAATGTTCAAACTATCAAAGAGTGGCACTAGTTTCACATACCAGTAAGGTAATGCTCAAGGTCTTGCAAGGTAGACTCCAGCAATTCATGGAACGAGAATTGCCAGATGTACAAGCTGGGTTTCGAAAAGGCAGAGGAACTAGAGACCAGATTGCCAATATCCGCTGGATAATGGAGAAAGCCAGGGAGTTTCAGAAAAACCTCTATTTCTGTTTTATTGACTATTCTAAAGCCTTTGACTGTGTGGATCATAACAAATAGTGGCAAGTTCTTGGTGGGATGGGGATGCCAAGTCATCTTGTCTGCCTCCTGAGGAATCTGTATAACGACCAAGTAGCAATGGTAAGAACAGACCACGGAACAATGGACTGGTTTAAGATTGGGAAAGGAGTACGGCAGGGTTGTATACTCTCACCCTACCTATTCAACCTGTACACAGAACACATCATGCAACGTGCTGGGCTTGATGAAGCCAAGGCTGGAGTTAAAATCGCTGGAAGAAACGTTAACCATCTCAGATATGGAGATGATACCACTTTGATGGCTGAAAGCGAGGAGGAGCTGAGGAACCTCATGACGAAGGTGAAAGAAGAAAGTGCAAAAGCTGGGTTGCAGTTAAACCTCAAAAAAACCAAGATTATGGCAACCAGCTTGATTGATAACTGGCAAATAGAGGGAGAAAATGTGGAGGCAGCAACAGACTTTGTCTTTCTAGGCGCAAAGATTACTGCAGATGCTGACTGCAGCCAGGAAATCAGAAGACATTTACTTCTTGGGAGGACAGCAATGACAAATCTTGATAAAATAGTGAAGAGCAGAGGCATCACGCTGACAACAAAGGTCCACATAGTTCAAGCAATGGTATTCCCCGTAGTAACTTATGGCTATGAGAGCTGGACCATAAGGAATGCTGAGCGAAGGAAGATAGATGCTTTTGAACTGTGATGTTGGAGGAAAATTCTGAGAGTGCCTTGGACTGCAAGAAGATCAAGCCAGTCCATCCTCCAGGAAATAAAGCCAGACTGCTCACTTGAGGGAAGGATCTTAAAGGCAAAACTGAAGTACTTTGGCCACATAATGATAAGACAGGATACCCTGGAGAAGATGCTGATGCTAGGGAAAGTGGAAGGCAAAAGGAAGAGGGGCTGACCAAGGGCAAGATGGATGGATGAGTTTCTGGAGGTGACGGACTCGACCTTGGGGGAGCTGGGGGTGGTGAGAGCCGACAAGAAGCTCTGGCGTGGGCTGGTCCATGAAGTCACGAAGAGTCGGAAGTGACTGACTAAATAAACAACAAAAGGCTGCCTGAATCAGCCATTATTAGTCTTGTAAACTAAATGAGGGGACCTCCAAGTTCAGAGCTGGTATATCTTTCAGTATCAGACACTGGAAGAAAATGGAGGGGTTGTTGTCTTTGCATCCCACCTGTGAGTTTCCCAGAGGCACCTGTCTGGCCACAGTTGAAGACAGAATGCTGGATTAGATGGACCTTTGGTCTAATTCAGTGCAGCTGCTCTTGGGATGTTATAAGTGTTCTGGAATTGCCTTTTGGGCAAAAGAGCTGGTAGTCCCAAAGTCCATGTGGTCCTAGAGAGGGTTGGCCAGAGTTGGTCATTTGGGAGATTGCTGGCTGCTTCATAACCTTGTGAACCCTCTTAGGTTTTAACTTAGTTTTGATTTCATTTCTCAAAATTATAACTTAAAACAAAAGTTATTCAAAGCATGCACAATTTGAATGAGAAAGCAAAACAACCCAGATGTTGTCTTGATAGAATCTTTAGTTTCTTTCCTTCCTCTCTCAGGAAAGTAAACATTTTAAGAACGGTAGGATCCACTAGTAATAAAACATGATAACCTATTGTGGTGTTGAAGGAGTTGCACTGGATACCAGTTGTTTTCTGGGCCCAATTCAAGGTGTTGGTATTGACCTTTAAAACGCTATATGGTTCCAGTCCAGTCTATCTTAAGGAGCACCTCCAGCATCACCAGCATCACCATTGATGCCCCTCAATGAAATCGGCCTTGAAAGGCCTTCTGTCTGTCCCATCAGCCAGGACAGCTAGGCTGCTGATGACTAGAGAGAGGGCCTTTTCTATGGTGGCCCCCACTTTGTGGAATTCCCTCCCTAGTGACCTCCACCATGCCCCCTCCTCGATGAGCTTCTGCCAGGCTTTGAAAACTTGGCTGTTCAGGCGAGCATTTGGGATGGGTTTGGGGTTTTTTTGAGCAATGTTGTTTGGTTTAGTTGATTATGTTGATTATTTTGTTATTTGTATTGTACGCCGCCTAGAGTGGCCAGGGCAGGTAGCCAGCAGGGCAGGTGGCTAATAAATCTAATAAATATACGAATCAATTAGGGATGCAATTCCAGAAGATTGGCTGGAATCCTTGAAAAAGTCTTTCACTGACACAGACACAATCTTATTGGCATCCAGGACATCCAGAAATAATCGTAATACTTGCCTGTCAGGAAAACTAAATTCTCTTGTATAATGTGTCTTGGGATATATGATGCCTTGAGGTTAATACTCTAATAATTAACCTAGTTAATGCATGGAAAGGGCCCTGAGATTGGGGGCGGCGGGGAGCAGAGGCTACAATATATAATCTCAATAAAGTTCAAGTGATACGTAAACGCACAGCTGTGCATTTGTTCATGTAGTTCCATTTACTCACAAAGGTACCAAGATGACAGGAGCTTGGAGTCATGAGATGCTTGGAGTCATATGCTGTGACTTAGGAGCCCTACCCTTTAACCCCAAAAGATATGGGGCTAGCTGTGGATGGCTACAGAAATCATTATTGAGGAATGGGCACCTGTATGCATTATCAGGAGGTGCTCTCCACTTCACCCAGTTTGCAGATGCAGATAAATAATTCCAGGTCATGGTTCAGGATCCAAAACCAACGTTAAAAGCAGATTCCATGGAGGCATGGTAGCTCCCCAATATTTAGACCAGGAGTGAGCAACTTGTGGCCCTCTAGATGTTTTGGTGTACAGCTCCCATCAGTCCAGTTGCCCACCCCTGACTTAGACATATGTTTGAAGATTTTTTGATGGTGAGAGGAAGGGCCAGTGTGGGGTAGTGGTGAGAGTGTTGGACTGGGACTCAGGAAATCCAGGTTCTAGTTCCCACTGGGCCATGCAGCTCATTGGGTGACTCTGGGCCAGTCACTGACTCTGAGCTTAACCTACCTCGCAGGGTTGTTGTGAAGATAAAATGGAGGGGAGAAGGATCATGTACGCTACCTTGGGCTCCTTGCAAGAGGAAAAATGGTGGGATAGAAATGTAACAACGATAAAAATAAGGGCTGGGAAGAACTGATTTAAGAATCTTACTTATGCAAAGACAGATCAGGGATCCTCTTACCCATTATAGTCAGCCCATGTGGTGGAGTTCCTTCAGTACCTTGAAAAGAGGTCTTTGGACCTGCTATCAGAGATACTAAATCGAAGGTGCCAGAGTTTGAAACTGGGGCTCTATGTATGCATATCACGTTCTCTACCAGAAAGGTGTTCCACCTCCCCATTTTCATCTACAACAGGTGGTAGAAAATGGCATAATCTTGTTTCCCATGTTCAGTATTGTCAAATGAAATAGTGAATTCCATGTTTAGGTTTCCAAAAATGTGTAACCTTTTAATCACTGGAAAGCTTGAAGGTGAGCATAGGATCAATATATTTTTTGCAGTTGAACTGGTTAGCTTTCCTCAGATTTTATGAACTTAAGACACGCTGGCAAGTTTTTCCAGAGTGCCTTCGTGCTCCTATATTTGTACATGTCAGCTACACAATACATGTAGATGGCTAGCTACTTAGATGTGTGGCACACAACGTCCCCCAAGCTTATGGGTCCCTGCAGGGAAGGAGGTGTTGGCTGCAGTGGTTGTCAAGACTTTTTCCAGCTTGTGTATATGCGTTTTGTGGCATTATCTCATAGAATCATAGAATAGTAGGGTTGGAAGGGGCCTACAAGGCCATCAAGTCCAACCCCCTGCTCAATGCAGGAATCCAAGTCAGAGCATCCCTGACAAATGGCTGTCCAGCCTCGTCTTCAAGGCCTCCAATGTGGGAGAGCCCACCACCTCCCCAGGTAATATGTTCCGTTGTCGTATTGCTCTTACAGTCAAGAAGTTTTTCCTGATGTTCAGCCTGAATCTGGCTTCCTGTAACTTGAGCCCATTATTCCGTGTCCTGCGCTCTGGGATGATCAAGAAGAGATCCTGGCCTTCTTCTCTGTGACAGCCTTTCAAGTACTTGAAGAGTGCTATCATATCTCCCCTCAGTCTTCTCTTCTCAAGGCTAAACATGCCCAGTTCTTTCAGTCTCTCTTCATAGGGCTTTGTTTCCAGTCCCCTGATCATCTTTGTTGCCCTCCTCTGAACCCTCTCCAGTTTGTCTGCATCCTTCTTAAAGTGTGGTGCCCAGAATTGGACACAGTACTCCAGATGAGGCCTAACCAGTGCTGAGTAGAGGGGAACTAGTACTTCCCGGGATTTGGAAGCGATGCTTCTATTAATGCAGCCCAAAATAGCATTTGCCTTTTTTGCAGCCACATCACATTGTTGGCTCATATTCAGCTTGTGATCAACAACAATTCCAAGATCCTTCTCGCTTATAGTGTGGTTGAGCCACGTATCCCCCATCTTGTAACTGTGCATTTGGTTTCTTTTTCCTAGGTGCAAAACTTGGCATTTGTCCCTATTAAATGTCACTATTAAATGTCATTTTAATCTGAAGAACAGTTGGACAGCTTAGCTCCATGCGAAACCCAATGAAATGTCATATGATATTCAGATGTTAAGGCCTGCTCCTGGCTTAGCATAAAGCATTAAGAATTTTAGCAGGGACCTTGAGACACGGCAGAATTTTCCAGTCCAATCCGGATCATTTAAATTTCCTGTGGTATTATTTGTATAGAATCTCAAATGGTTCCTAAGTGGCTGAGCTGGTCACTGTTGAAAGGGAGCATCTGTTCCCCCAAAACTAGCTTCATGGTGCAGTGGCATATAGTGGGAAGATGCTGTAAGCCAAGGTTAACTGCATACTGCTCATCTGCATTGCAGTGCTGGGAGTCGCATGGTTTGGCATCAGTTTCCTTTATGTTTCAAACAAGGCAATAGAGGAAGTTGTTAGTTCAGACAACTGCAGCTCTCTCCTCCACTTTGCATTAACAAATAACAATTACACTGTAACAATGCCTGCTAGAAATGTTTCCCTCAGCTGCAATTCATTGTTGTAACCATTAAAATGCAGCAGAAATGGGCCCTGTGACGTCTGGCACGTTTGCTTTGGCGAAGAACCTTTTAGTGCATACAGGAGCACATTTTATGACAGGAGTTTTACTTCAAGGTCAGGAATAAATTTGTGATGGATCCCAAAGGCAAAGTTATGTGGGTCCTCTTTGAGAATTGCACTTGTGTTTAAATCAGATATAGTTCAGTCAGATATAGTTTGTGTGCAATTTAGGCGACAATGTAATGTATTTATTTAAAATTATTTTTAGACGACTTCTAAGGGTGGAATCCTTTTAAAATGACATACAAGATTAAAACAATACAAAACTATGCAAAACAAATACAGGAGAAAGCAATAAACACATATTCAATAAAATGTATTAGAAACAGGTCACACAAATAAAACCTGCAGCCCACAGGCTATGGAAAGGCTAGCAAAAACAGGTGGGTTTTCAGGGCCTTCCTGAATATCTGCACAGAAGGGGCATGATGAATCCCTGATGGAAGTGGGTTCCAGAGGTGCAGGGCCACCATTGAAAAGGCCCTCTCCCTTGGTGGTGGGTAGATGAGAAGGGCCTCTGTATGTTCTCTGTTGACATGAGCAAAACTAAGCAGTATTGGAGACTTCAGCTCCCCAAGATTCAGAAAGTTTCTGTGTAGTTCTGAGATGCAGGAGGACATTAGTGGTCCAAAAAAAAGAGAGAGGAGGGGAATGTAGTGTTCTTCAAGGATGTATTAAATCCATTCCTGAGTTGCCTATAAAGGCTATTTTGACCCAGGTCACACGTCACGATAAGCCAGGTTCCAGAGGCCCACTGTTGGATCCAAACCAGGCCATTGAGTTGGTCTTCAGCCAATAACGTTTTGAACAAAATTCATTGCCATGTTACAACTCTCTCTTATGGTCACTTGAGCTCTCCCATGTAGACTGCTTGTCAAGAGAGAGATGGACTGTAAGCCTCCTCAACCAGCATTTTCTGGCAGCACTTGCCTAGATGCTCCCCCTCATGCACTCTTGCCACAAATGCCAGATGCGGTGCACAAGGTTGGCCAGTGCACAAGACTATAATGCCTGTTTCATCAGAAAGCCATCAGATGTAGAATAGCTTTAATGAGTCACTGACTACTAAATCCTGGAGGCTCTGCAAACCCTTTTAAAGATAAAGGTATAAGGCAAGGGTTTCAGCTGTCCTTCTGCTTTTTAAATATAAACAAAGTTTTATGTAACTTTGCAGTTTTCCCATCAAGAGTTGGGATTCATCCCATGTCACTACTTTGGTGTACTGACAGCTTAGTCCAGTTCAGCCTCTTTGAACCTATAGCATCTGCCAGTTCCAATGTAGCTGGCAAACCTCATTCTAGTCCTCTCCTTGACCCACAGCTGTGCTCTTGGCATGGTGAGAAGGACTGAAGATGCTGCTCAGACACCCTCCTGATAGAAAAGGTTCTTGGGCTGTGCACTATGCAGGATGGATTGACGAAAGTCACCACAGGGGAAAAAAAACTTCCCATTTAAGTAATTTAAGTTTTTTGTTCACATATTCCCTGAACAGGGAATGCATGCTAATTGCTCAGTATAAGAATAGAAATACATTGGTTTGCAGCTAAATAGCAAACACTGTTGAGATTCCTAAATACAAAATGGCTACACCCAATTTGCCAGAGGTAAAAGCCCAAACTGTATAGGGAGTGGAGCTGCCACAAAGCAGCTTCTGAAATGATATTATTCAAAATAGAAAATGACAAGTGGGGACCCATGAAAATTTCACTGGGGAGGGGGAATGGACTCTGATGAAACACGCCACACAGAGTACATGTTCTGAGCCTCCCTCCACGCATTCAGTCTGTTCCAGTTCTGGCTTGCTGAGGGCTTACACCTGAATACTGCTCTCTTGAGCACACATGCACTGACCTGCTTGTCTTAAGCTTGAAATCTCATTCTGATCCCTAGTATCTTTTGGCATGTGTAAGAGGTGCCTTCTCCTACCTTCCCTTCCCCCTTCTGTTTAGGTTTCAAGGTTCTCAGCATTTGGCTAGGGATGTCTGCCACTGGGATATCTAGTTAGTTTGGGGGGTGACAGAGTTCTGTGGCATGTATGATTTGCTTTGTGTCTGCGAGCCCAGCTGCAGACTATTCCCTGAATTCTGGGAACTTTTTTTTTTTTTGTGGAGGGAGGTTCTGCAATTTGCACTAATTTCTGAGCAATGTGCACATATTATGTCTGAATTTGCACAAATTGGGCTGTAATTTGAACAAATTGCAGGAACCACACACCGCCCCGCAAAAAATTCCTGGAAAATCTACAAACTGGCCCTACTCACTCCAGATGGAGTTGGGCGCTGCAACGGGAACTGAAAACAACCCGGGGCGGTGGGGAGAGCCTAGGAAAACTCATCAAACTCCACCTCCCAAATGGATTTCTCTGACATCCCTACACCTGGCATAACCTCTTGACTAATCCAGGGAATGACTGGCCTGGCTGTGCCTGATGCTACCACAAAGACACAATGGCAAGCCAACCCTGGCAATATTGCGTTACTGAAATGGGCATGTTTTGCCAGATGGGAGACCTATGCCTCCTCCTCTTAAGTTCCTTTGAAACTGGGCTCAGGGTAATAGTGGTTTCCCCCTTCACACATGTACACAAAGCAGTCTCCTGTTTAGCTAAAGTAAAGCAGGACACTTGATTGCTTGGATGAGATGAAAATCCTTTGAGCTCGCATTCTAGCAAATTGGAAAATTAAAACAGGAAAGAATTACTGGCAGTTCTATGCAGGAAGGTTCAGCCACATCTGAGAGGATTTTTGCCTGGAATATTTTGTATCGGCCTCTCTTTTTGATGGTTGCTTTGGCCAGACTTGAACTGCAAAGGCAGCAATTTTTGCTTACAGTTTTGGAAGATTTAAAGTGATAGACAAATCACAACATTTATGTCTATGCTCGGTGCAAGAGATTGAAGATCCGCACCAGTGCCTGTTCGCTGTGTGGGAAAGGAGGTAAGGGCAACTCAAGGAAAATGGATCTTACTTTAAAAAGAAGTGTCTTTCAACTTGGGGGGGGGGGGGATTTGTTGTTGTTCAGTCGTTACATAGCGTCCGACTCTTTGTGACCCCATGAACCATAGCACGCCAGGCCTTCCTGTCCTCTGCTCTCTCCCGGAGCATGCTCATGTTCATATTCATTGCATCGGTGATGCTATCTAGCCATCTCATCCTCTGCCGTCCCCTTCTCCTTTTGCCTTCAATCTTTCCCAGCATCAGGGTCTTTTCCAGGGAGTTTTCTCTTCGCATTAGGTGGCCAAAATGGGGGGGAATTTACAGGGCAGTAAATGCCCAACCATGGCCACATTTGCTAATGCTGTCAGACTGCTGGAAAAAAAACAGCCACTCTGTCTTATTTGTGTGAAGCCCTCCATACAGAATGAGAGCCTGCTTTTTGTATGTTAAACTTCTGTTTTTCCTCAGTTGAGTAGCATGGGGGTAATGCCAAGATGGAATTTTATGCATATTTGACCGTGAATTTGAACAAATTGGCTTGAAGCCTTGAGTTCTTTAAAGTATCACTGATGGTTATTTGTTAGATATCATCAGTCTCTTAAAGATGATTTGAAATAGTTATCTGCCTGCAGTACTCCTACCGTGTTTATCCTCTTACAGCATAGCTTACATGGAAAGTTAAAACGCACCTGCTTGCCTTACTGTTACATTGTTTGTTTTTGGCAGTGGTCACCTTCTCTCAATACGGTGGAATTAGATCAGTCAGTATTGCAAGAAAAAATGCCTTGAAGAGTCATTATAATATCCATCTTCAAAGCACATACGTTGCCACTTACAAACTTTGCTTCTAGGGATTTTTACTGCCTCTTTATAATTTGAGTTCAATTAATGCTTCTGCAATGTTCACAGACCTCTAATAGTTGCAGCACACTATTTTCTGAATTAGAGTAAAAGGCATAATCTGCTCGTACACACAAAACGTTTACTTTAGAGTAAGAATTAGCTGCCTTCAGAGGACCCAGTCAACCTATATTTCTGCATGAGTTGCTCATCTAGGCATTCTGTTTTACTGGGAATGGCATGCCCAGAGCAGTGACTTATACAGAGATGCAGTAGGGAAGCTCCTCCGAGTTGATAACTCTATTGGATCTCTGCTTGGAAGGAATTTGATTATCCAGTTGCACCCAGTGCAAAGAACGAGCAGGATTATCCTCTTGCAGCAGAGAGCGGGAAGGAGGGGGATCATACAGAGATGCAACAGGCAGCCTGTTTTGGAAATACTAAGGTGCAAAATCGTAAACTACTTGAATAGATGGAGGGGGTTTTGTTGGCTTATTGCTAAGATATTACGAGCCCTGTATAAGCTGATTGTTTCCTCCTTTTGCATTTAAGATGCCCTGAGGTTTGTCGGTCTCATCACTATAGAAGTTGCCTGTGTAAAACTCTTTACTGTGCCTCTCCATTTGCACTGCTTGAGGAAGGGAAGCCAGCTGTGTTAATGCCTAGACTGCTTGAATGACAGGTAAAAATGGCCACCCAAAGGCTTGCTTTCAATAATGTTGTTTCAGAATGCTTAGTTGCATAATAAAAATTACATGGTTTGAATTTTTTGGGACCTTTACTGTCTTGCCAGTATCGACTGACAGATAATGACTTTGTTTTTGTAATCGACTCTGCATGAAATGAGCCCTTAATTGCCAGCTTCCATGAGCAGCTATCTCATGCAATAAGAAACAAGCCAACAGATTGCTACAGATTTGGTTGTTTGCTGAGTGTTCTCAATCTATAGTTCCAGTATTTAGGAAGCCTTTGGCTGCCAGTTAACTACCCATAGCTGATCAATACACTTCAAACAAAGTGTACACTAAAAATTGTTTGAGGTGAATTCAGTTTTGGTTTTGTATTAACAAGAATTAGGAATTTTTGATTCATCAAAAGAATTTTTGATCCATTTTTCATTTTTGTTAGAAATGTTTGTAACACCACATCAAAATATAACTTGCATAAAATAACATCAAAACCTTTCTTGTTGTTAAACAGAGCTTTGCTAAAGATCCTTAGATCTTAATAGCTTAACAGGAAATAGAATTTCCTAAACATTTATTGTTCTTAGACTTTTAGTCCTAATACCTTAAAAAGGAGAGATCTCATTCTAAGTACCAAGTTCCCCATTCAATATTGAATAAGATATCCAACTAGGCCTGGTGAGCTTTTGATAAGAAGCTCCTGCATTCTAAAATCAGCACATATTTATATATTTTTGTGTAGAAATGACTTCATAGCTAATATTATCTACTGTCCCATAAATTAGGGCTCCCAATCTTAATTACTTCATTATTATTAAACATTCCTAAAAAATTACAACATACAAAAAAAAGGCTTACACATACACCTTTCAGGCTAGATAAGATCAATTTTGAATAATACCTTTGAGAAGATAACTCCTTAGGCAAAATTTGCCAATTAAACTTGCGTAGAAAAAATTATGTACTCATCTGTATAGCAAGCATTTTGATGTGTATACCTTACACAATATTTTTTGCTCACTAATTGTTAAGTACACTTTTGACCTGGAATAATACAGTCTCATAGCTGTTCATTACTCATAACTTTTTGGCCCAAGTGATAGGGCTTTAACTCAGCATTTTCTCATTGGATACCGTTGACCATTATTTTTTTATGCCATTTACCCAGAATTCATTGTGAACTTGCTTTTATCTTTTCTATTGGTACCAGTTACCTGATTATTTAATTCTCTGGATTCCTAGTTTCCTTTTATGCAACATGCTTAATTGCCTGGGGCTTGCAGCTCCAAGGCAAGACAGCTTTTGCTTTTTTGTGGGAGAAAGTGACTATTTTTTTTAAAAAATAGTCACTTTCTTCAGTAATCATTATGAACACATCGAGAACTATCCATCACAAGACATAAAATAAACATACACTGGCACCTGTAGCATCTGTGCAGCTGTGTGCACATCTAGAATTAATGGTCAATTATTACTCTTTGCATCCAAGCAGGGCTCTTGGGGGAGAGATGCTGTGCATGTTAACATCATGTGACTAAAAGCAACTTGCAGCATGCACTCTTTTCAGACCAAGAAAATGGGCTGTGATGCCAGGAGTCTCACATTACAAGCTGGCAGTGCCAGGAAGGACATAAAAGAGGGCTCTGGTGATACGAGAACATTGCTGTCATGGATGATGCCTGAAATATTATATACAAAAGACAGCATCTCTCAGAAAGTTCTGTATTCTTTGCAAACCTTATAGGCATATGTGACAAAGTGTCAACAACAGTTCCAGCATCAGTCTTTTAAGGCAAGCCCCTGGCAACATTCCTCCACCTTTTTTTAGGTAATCACCACGCACACCAAGTCAGCCTGAGTTGCAAGCGAATGTGCTTCTCCCAATGTGAGGCACCTTTCCTTGGACGTAAGGGGAGCTGCCAGCCAA
Organism: Heloderma suspectum; assembly: GCF_057233095.1. Taxonomy (NCBI): domain Eukaryota; kingdom Metazoa; phylum Chordata; class Lepidosauria; order Squamata; family Helodermatidae; genus Heloderma; species Heloderma suspectum. The sequence continues at coordinate 12,050,651 of NC_139461.1, forward strand.
GCTCCCAGTCTCCAACTGGTCAAACTCCAGCCCATCGTCTCCTTTACTTCGCTGTGGCTTTAAATCCAGTAAAGTGACTCAAGTGGTCTGGGCAGATGGGAGGAGGCCTTTACCATTGGAATTGTCAGAAACTCAGTAACAAAACCTCAAATCCAAATTGAAAGATAAATATTTATTAAGGAAAAGGGACCAAGGGAAAGCAGGCAGGTACTTTGAAAATAAAACAAACAGTACAAAATGTTCTAATGTACAATAAGCATTAGAAGGTTTTCCAGAGAGGTAGTTGTGTTAGTCTGTTGCAGGGAAAACAACAAAGAGCCTTGGGGCCCTTTAAAGACTTCACAGATTTATTATGGCATAACTGCAGTATATTCCATGAGAATAAGACATGATCAATCTTGTCTCATCTTCCAATGTGATATATGCCATCTTCTGTCAGCAAGTCCTTCTGCGTTCTACATAGGGCAACCAGGCCAGTCTCTAAGGAAAAAAATACATGGATGCAAATCTGACCTCAGAAATGGCAGTATTGAGAAACCAATGGGAGAACACTTCAGCCTCCTAGGACACTCTATCACAGATCTTAAAGTGGCCGTTGTGAAACAAAGGAACTTCAAAGGGAGATCAGAGTGAGAGACTGCTGAGTTGGAATTCATCAATACTTTTAATTGCATCAACAGAAACATGAATCAGGATAATGGATTTTTTTATCATATTACATGTGTTAATTCACCCAGTACCAGGATGTTTGTTATCAGCAACAGCTGTAATGCAAATGACTACTGTTAATAATGTGATCGACACCATCAGTACTTTCTGCATTGGATTTGTTTCTGACCTCATTATATACAATTCTCTCACACACACACACACTGTGTGTAAAAAACAAAAAACCCTGTAACTCTCTATAATACTCCATGCATCTGATTAAATGAACGGTAGTCCACGAACGTTTATCCCAGAATAAATGTATTAGTCTTTAAGGTCCTACAAGATGCTTTGGTAGGATCCAGCAGTGCCCTACCACTGTTGGCCAGCACGGCCAGCAGTGGCAACGTAGTGCTTTCAGGGGCAAGCCCCCAAATTACCAGAAACACAGGTTTCTGGAAGTCATGACCTGCCCCTCCCAGAAACATGTGTTTCCAGTCATTTGGGGGCTTGCCCTGGAAGCGCTACATTGCTGCTGCTGGGAGTAGGGGCCACGCATGTGCCACCACTGGCAGGGCCAGGCACACGCTCACCCGGAACCGGCGGTGAGGGCACTGTTGGATCCTACCCTTTGTTTTGCGCATCATACATCTGTGGGTCTTTAACATATTCTCAGAGAAAGATGCTCATACCGTGTAGGTGACACCTTCAACATACAACAGCTTTGGTTGATCAGAGAGGTGGTAAGGTGGCAGACTAAACTAAGCCTTTTCATTCTGATTTGTCATGGGGGTAGTCGGGGTGATTGCCTCACCTGTTCCACTGATCACAAAAGTTGCACATAGACTGAAAGACCCTCCTATCCATTTTTGGGCTAGGTAATAAAAAAGGAAAGTGCTAACTGAAAAGGAATAGGCTAATCAGGAGATGGCTCTGGCTTCTTATTTTGCAGAGCAGGAAAGCTGTGCGGTAGTTGCTGTCTTGTAGTTTTCTTCAAGAGACAGACACTGTGGTGTCTAGTCCGTATTACGCCATGTAATAGGGCAGCTGCCTCTTTCTGGTCTTCGTGCTATGATGCATAGCTTGGTGTGAAGTAAGTGCTCAAAGCAAAAGGAGGCATCTTTTCTTTCATACTGTTCCAAGGAGCAAACTGCATCTGTACCTTATCTGTCTTCCTTGGACCAGCATGGGCTGAGGTACCCACCAAGGCTAGTTGACAGGATTTAGAAGTATTAAAACGGCACACCCAACCTTGAGAACTAGAGGATGCACCGTTAAAGTGCACACATGAACCTGAATGTCAGAATTTCAGTTCACTGTGAAATGAGCTTGGTTCCAGGTTTGCAAGGGTGGTTCAGTTCCACGTAAGTTATCTGTAGCTGTTGGAATTCAGATTCTTAAAGCCTCCTGAGTGCTAAGTTACTTAGGCTTAAGCTGGCAGGCCTCTTAATGACATCAGAGCACTGGCAGAGAGGAATGTGACCAGTTTGATGCCAAGAAACACCGTGGCACTAGAGAGTAGAGCCATCAAGAAAAGCATGAACAGGTCATAGGAGTTCATGGGGATATAGACACAGCTGGCCCTTGTTTTTTTCTGTTTTATGATTACTGTCTTGTGGGACCTTCTACTGATCATACAGACTACCTTTGTAAAGTTAGTGACCCCTTTATAAGAGACCCTAACACTGATAGCCTTGCTTAAATATCTGCCCTTGTAATCAATAGCTGGCATATGGTATGACTAAACGTACTAACCTTTGCCTGGTAGCAAGACAGATCATGAAAATTAATTGCCTCCCTTATCTACAGATATGAACAGACAGTTCCACTTGAAATCGTATCAACTTTTCAGGTGACTGCAAAATGCTAGAGCAGCAAATATCAGACTGGCATATAGGAAAGGGTGTTGGTACCTAACTAGGGGCACTGAAAGAAAGATGAAATTGTTCCAAGGCCCACTGAAGTACTGTGGAGGCAATTCAGTCATGCTGCTTCATGTGTTCAGCAGCCCTTACTCCTCCAGTCATGTTCCCTTCCATACAAAATCTCTCATAGTGGAGATCCACTCCAGTCACTAGGTATATTTGTTTGTTTGAGTTGTACCCCACCATTCTACCAAGAAAAATGGCCCTCAAGGCAGCCTACAGTCATAAATTAAAACAATAATAAAGCAATGTATTAAAACACAACAAAAATATAGCAGTAACAGAACAAAAACGGCATCCAACCCAACAGGCCCATTTACATGCCAAAAGCCTTTTTGAATAAAGAGGTCTTGTCCTGCCAGTGGAAGGACAGCAGAGAGGGAGCAAACCTAGCCTCCCTTGGCATGGAGTTCCACAGCCTGGGAGCAGCCACTGAGAAGGCTCTCTCTCGCATCGCCACTGAAGGCAGCAGTATCAAAAGAAAGTCCTCTCCCAAAAATCTTAAGATCCAGGCAGGCTCATATGGGAGAAAGCAGTCTTTCTGGTAGCCTGGTCCCAAGCCCTGAAGGGCTTTATAGGTCATAACCAGTGCTTTGAATTGTGCCTGGAAACAGTCCAGTGTTCTGTTGGTAGTATCTTGGGCCAATTTCAGATGTACAGGTTTGATGGACTGGGCAGAGACCTCATATTGGTCTCTGCTTAGAATCAATACTGAACAGTTAACTTGACCAGGATCCCAGTGGACTCAGAGCCCTACAGGATCAGAACAAAGGTCTATCTAGTCCAACATCCTGTGTCCCACAGTAGTCTAACTAGATGCCTCTGGGAACCCCACAAGCAAGACAGGAAGGCAATGGGTATCTCCTGCTGTTCTTCCCCCACTCCAGCAATTAGTAGTCAGTGGAATACTGCTTTTGAGCATACACGTTTCTTATAGACATCATGACTAATAGCCATTGATAGACTATCTTCCTCTTTTGTATGATTGGTCTTCACCCTGAACAGTCCTCAGCCTAAATAGAATGGAACTCTTCAGCTACCCCTTATATTTATTTCTGTTTAGGCTCTCCTATCACTTTTCAGCACTTCCCTGCATTGCTGTGTTGCTAGGCTTGCAGGAAACCTTTTTGCTAGGAAAGCAAAAGGCTGGAATCTTGTTAGGCTGCATTATGTCACTCCCCTGGGATTTGGATTGGTGTTGGATGAAATTGCTATATTCATCTATTCCTGGAGCTTAGGAGTTCGCTGAATTTATTCCTACTGGACAGACATCTGTCAACACTTTCTACACCAAGAAGGCGTAAATTAGTTCTGTCTTTTCCTATTGCAGATATTTCTGTAGCATTATGCATTGGTATTTCTGTCACGGAGATACAACTATACCATCTGCCAGTTTCTACAGTAGAGCTTCCATTCCAAATATTGAAGTATCTAGCCCCTGGCATCCTGGGTGCCACTTCTAGTTTTAGTGATAATCAGTATTACTGATACTGGAGATAATAGATTCCACCATGACTAGTAGCCATCAATAGCCTTATCCTCCATGGCCTCCTTAAAGATGCAAGTTAACTGAACAGGTGGATTTGAGTTCCCAAAACTACCCTTGCTGGGAAACCTTGGTGTATTCCACTTGCATCAGTGCCTTGTAGAAATCTGCTCATCACTGCTGATATAACCTGTTCACCTCTGACTCTGCTAAAACTAGCATGTACTGTATTTTGGATGTAATTTGAACCTTGCCTGATTAGGAGAATTGAAGTACCATAGCACTGTCGATTTCTATGGTCTCAGACCCACGGGCATGGTGTGAGGGCATGTGATACAGCCACCTTGCTAAAACTAAGCAGATCTGGGCCAGGTCAGTACCTGGATGGGAGACCACCCGGGATCCCCCTGTAAGCAACCTTGAGTTCCCTAGTGAAAGAAAGGTGGGATTGTCATTTACTATAATTATAGATCAACAAAGAAAGAAAAGCCACTTAACATGGAACCATGGATTTACTGGTGCTTGTCTACCACTTGCAGCAGTAAATGCATAAATTATGAAGAAATGCTTGTCTCCAATCATGCAGTGGACATGGGCCAAGGATCTGCAGCCAATATGTTTGTTGTGGCAAAAATAGGTCAAATACTAATGCATTTGTGATGTGATTGAGAAGTGACTGGCAGAGTACCGCCTACCCCACAAAATGAATTGCAGTAAGTGCTTTAATTCTAGTAAACAATGTACCACTTGCTCTTGCGTGTACAGTAAAATATTTTTGATTATATAAAACTTGAAATACAGGAAGATAAGGATGGGGGTGGGCGGGAACCAGTGTCAACAATTTAAAATAACAACAAAAGGGTTTTTTTTAATTACATGTTCTCACGTGATCAACTGTGTTATTCCACTGCATCAGACAGACAACTTCTGCACAAAAATATCTCCAGGATGTTTTTCATCTCTTCCTGTAACTGTTGTGTGGTAGACAGCTCAATGAAGATGTCAACCCAGTGTCTGGCCACTGTAAAAAAGGCGAACCCCATGTTAGGAATAATTAGAAAAGGAATACAAAACTATGTATACAAAACTATGGTGCAACAACACTTGGAATACTGTGTCCAGTTCTGGTCACCACACCTAAAAAAAGATGTTGTAGAGCTGGAAAAAGTGCAGAAAAGAGCAACTAAAATGATCAAGGGGATGGAGCATCTCCCCTCTGAGAGGAGGTTACAACAGCTGGATTGTTTAGCTGGGAAAAAAGGAGGGTAAAGGAAGACATGATAGAGGTCTACAAAATTATGCATGGTATGGAGAATGTGGATAGGGAGACATTTTTCTCCCTCTCTCAAAATACTAGAACCCAGGGTCATCTTGTGAAGCTGATTGGTGGGAGAATCAGGACAGATAAAAGGAAGTACTTCGTCACACAGCGCATAGTTAAACTATGGAATTCGCTACCACAGGATGTAGTGATGGCCACCAACTTGGATGGCTTTAAAAGGGGGTTGGACAAATTCCTGGAGGAAAAGGCTGTGAATGGCTACTAGTCCTGATGGCTGTGTGCTACCTCCAGTACCAGGGGCAGTGAGCCTCTGCCACTGCCAATTGCTGGGGACCATGGGTGGAAGGGTGCTGTTGCACTCAAGCTGTTGCCCTGCTTGTGGATCCCTGGTCGACAGCTGCTTGGCCACTGTGTGAACAGAATGCTGGACTAGATGAACCCTTGGTCTGATCCAGCATGCCTCTTATGTTCTTATGTTCTGTTAATTTCATGCTAGCTTTCGTTTTTTAAATTGAGCATGCTCATACATAACTGTCAACTTTATTCAAACCCCCCTCCCCCCCAAAGCACTTTACAGAGGATATTATTGCATTATTTGAACTTAAAGCGATTAATCAAAAGAAACACAGTTGATTGCTTTAAAAAAAAAAAAAAGGTATTTGATAAGTTGACAACCCTACCTAAAACTGCTGGGTCTCTTCCACAGAAACAATCCAAAAGTCTGAAGGGGCTGTATTTAAATGAATGGAAGAGGGTTGGGGGCTAAGGAATCTCAAAGTAACCTGTGGTGGTTTGTGACTTCGTCTCTTTGTTTGCAGATTAATCAGCCACTCGATGGGGATTACCAGTGCAGCAGCTCTTTGTGTCACCTTCCCACCTTTGTGTAGCAAGCAAAACAACTTCAGCACCTCTTCGATAATAATTATGGAACTGGTATTAACTGAATGGCAATTATGGATTTTTAACTCTGGTTCACAGTAAACAAAAGCAAGCCAGCAAGCCGTATGTTGAATTTCCTACCAAATAGCTTTTTGTTCCTCTGAATGTTTCAAAGCCTCCACAAGAAATTGATGACTAAATCTATTTGTAACGAGGGGAATTACAAGTATTGCTTGCACGAGGAACACGACGCCATCAGAAAGAGAAGACATCATAACTTATCTTTAGCGATGATAGTGTTATTTATATAGATATTTTATATATATATATATATATATATATATATATATATATAATTTTATGGTAATGAAAATGGCTCCCCAGAATGCTGACTCAGAATCTATGCAAGTTCAAGAGCTACCTGTGGTACAGCTCCAGAAACCAGAAAATGAGAATGAGAGTAAAGAAGAGACTATAAGTGAAGGATCCATAGACCGGATACCTGTACGTCTCTGGGTGATGCATGGTGCCGTAATGTTTGGCCGGGAATTTTGTTATGCCATGGAGACGGCTTTGGTGACACCAGTATTGTTACAAATTGGTAAGTAAAATCATTACTTCACATTAACGTGGACAATTGGCATTGCTCAACAGATAACTATGTAACCTCAGACAAAATGGCTTATACATACATTGTACTTGGCCGCTAAGTAGCATTTCCAGACAACCATAGACATGGTTTTAGTTTGAAATACAAGAGTAAACAACATTCAAGTCACAGGGCCAGATTACCCAGGAGCCTTTGAACCTGCCCCATTTGTACAAAAGCCCCCAACTGCTTGCAGCAGCTGTGAACTCTGACATCTACAGAGCTACAGACATCTGAAGAGAGCCCCATTCCCACCATCGCTTGCTTACTTCAGCAATGCCTGGCTTCTTCTGATAGCAGAAAGGAAGTCACTGCATCCTCCATTTGCCAAAGCTTGTTTCTCACTGCTGCCTGAAGAAGGCAACTGCTGCAGTGGAGGGGTGGGGTAAGCAGGTAGTGGCAGCAATAGTGCTCTTCAGAGGATTGACAGGAAGCTCTCCAAGTGCTTCTAGCAAGTATCAAGAGAGAGCTACCTGCATGTCTCCCAGGTTCCACAGGTTTCTGTACACGTGGGGACTGATACATAGGCTTCTGTGTGAACTACCCTTTATCACAAAATGTTTAGCCATTCTTGCTGACTTCACTTTCTTTCTAGGTCATTGTAAATCCCAGTTCTTAAGCAAAACATGTCAGCTTTTAAGTGTTGATAGAGTTGATCCTCCAAGGCCAAAGTGCATCTGACTCCAAATTTAATTCTATTCACTAAGTTCGCATTACTCAAAGGAAAATGCATATCGATGCCTTTTTAGGTGCTGGCAATGTGTGAAGCTGCTGCTTGTGCAATATTAGTAATGCTTAGAAGTAGATTTTAATTTAGATGTTCCCTACCTTTGCTCTCTTAACTAGTAAAACAACAGACTGTAAGGGGTGTGTGCAAAATTAACCTAAGCCTCTTTCTTTAGAGCCTGTGCACTAGTAGGTGGTACTTGGTTCACATGTAGCAGATAAAGGTCAACTTGTTTTGTGGCCTTTGGCAAATGGCTATCTCTTGCCTAACCTACCTCACACAGTGAGGCTTATGATAAGGATCTACTCAGTTTCCTACCCTCAGGATAGGGCGGGAAATCTAAACAAATTATCTTATTTAAATTGTGTCAAGGATGTTGATGCAGGAGACTAGTAATGTTAAGCTTACAGAGTGCAATCTACCATATAGAACAGTAACAGTAAAAAGAAATGGACCTAAAATGGAAGTGGGGTGTAATATATAGCAGTAAGTGGTGTTAAAGACTTAAGATGCAAGATTTGTTTCCCATAATTGCAGATCTCAAATTGGATTATCCAGGCTAAGTTAAAGTTCCAGTTGCTTTTTCTTTGTAATTTAAAGCCATCAAACAAATATGGAGGTGAATACTGGTAGATGGAGCTTAGCTTGTGAAGTGTTACCTGCAACTAAGGAGCTTAGCTTGTGAAATTATAGTCTAGATATGTTGAGTTGTAGTAATTCTGCTTGGAAATCTGAAATACTTGTCTTTGATCCTGGTGAGCTTAATCCAGCCCAAACCTGTCTAAAAACCTCTGAATTACCTTGCTCTGAAGGAACCTTAATCAGAACTGCCAGCCATGCAACTCTGTGTATGTGTTCTAGCATTGGCAACGTAAAATGCCATGAGACCTGTGAATCAAGTAGTCTTATCTTCCGGATGACATTCATCACAAAATTCCTTTTGGAAGGCACTGCTATATACAAATTGGCATAAAACCTCCATGTAGGTCACCTTGGAGCGTATCTTCTTGCTAGTTTCACATAAGTGCCTTCTCTAATGTGTGAAGTGTTCCTCTGGAGGGAATCCAGAAGGGTTCAATCCCAGCAACCTTTCTAACAAACCCAATTATGAAACATATATGAAGCTACCTTACACAGAGTTGGGCCATTGATTCATCTAGTCCAGTTCCTTCTACTCAGGGAGAGCCCCTTGAAGGCCTCAGTCCAGAGGTGTTCCCCCCCAACTCTGCTGCTTGTGATCTTTTAACAGGAGTTTGACCTTGAGATTTTATGCATGCACAAGTATCCAAAAGAACTGGTAGAATGGGCATCAAAATGGCAATGCAGTTCAATGTAAGCAAATGTAAAGTGATGCATGTTAGGGCAAAAACATGCAACATACGTGCTGATGGAGTGTGAGCTAGCCATGTCTGATCATGAAAGGGATCTTGGAATTGTGGTGGATAATTAAATGAAAATGTCAACCCAATTGGCGATGGCTGTGAAAAAGGCAAATTCCATGTTGGAGATCATTAAGAAAGAAATAAAATAATAAAACTGCTAGTAACATAATTCCTTTATATAAATCTATGGAGTAACCACATGGAATACTGTGTACAGTTCTAGTACTGGTTGGCACACCTCAAAAAAATACTGTAAACCTGGGAAAGATATAGAAAAGAGCAACCAGAATGGTCAAAGGGCTGAAGCAGCTCCCCTATGAGAAATAGTTACAACATTTGGGGCTCTTGAGCTGAGAGAAAAGGCATGTAAGAGGGGACATAACACAGACGGACATAATTATGCACTATGTGAAGAAAGTGGATAATACTAGAACCTAGGGTCATCTAATGAAGCTGAATGGTGGGGTATTCAAGACAGATAAAATGAAGTACTGCTTCACACAGTGCAGTTGTGGCCCACCAGATGTGGTTGGACTGCAGCTCCCATCAGCCTTCACCATTGGTTATGCTGGCTAGCGCTGATGGAAGTTGCAGTCCAGCGACAACTGGAGTATCACAAATTGCCCAACCCTAGCATAGACAAACTATGGAATTCATGGAGGATAAGACTATCAGTGGCTAGTATTCACAATAACTGTATATTACGTCCAGTCCATTTTCAATCAAAGCTTTTCTTATTTCAACTGATCGGTACAACAAGCATACAAAAAACATAAGTGATTAAAATCAGATAAAACATATGTTACAGGTTTTTAATAAATTTGTAAAGTCAAAAAAATTACTCTATAGTTTTCGGCTGCAAAGGCAAAATTGGCCAGTGCCTGGAGAATTGTCTTATTATGACATGTAAACAAAAAAATTATTCTATCTGAGTCAGACCAGATAAACTTTTTCTCAAAATATCTATCTAAATATTTGGAACGAATTTGGGAAAAGAGAGAACAATAGAACAGATAATGAGGCAGGTCCTCCACTTTGCCAGTACAACAAGGGCAAAGTTTGGAGGCATAAGGCATTTTATTAAAATGTCCTTCCAAAACTACTGTTTTCATCTGCTGCATCCTTAGTCATGGTAGAACTGATCTGAGACAAGGATTAGAAATAAGAATCAAATATCTTTCCCATTCAAAATTATTCTTGGTCTTGGCAAACCAGGGTGCTGTGTTGCTACTGGAAACTGCACAAAGGTCCAGTTGGACAGAAACACTATAAACCCTCTCCTTAAAAACTCCTTTACTGTGGGCTGTAATTAAGGTAGTGAAATACTGGGTAGAGAAGCCATAATAATGAGTTTGGGAACTTAATCTCTGAAACCAAGATACTGTATTTGATGGATTAGCTCTCATTTGCTGTAAAAGACACAGTTTGGGTAATCTGGTTGGATGTGAGAAAAAAGATATTGAGTCAATATTAAAGGCCCTAATAATAATATTAACTTTAACTGGCATTACACCGGTTTCTGAGCATAGAAATGAAGCGGGAGTACTCGATACACCAAGAATAGTCCTTAACAGTTTGTTTTGAAACAATTCCATGTTGCATGGGATTTTTAAACCCCATAGCGCTCCTCCATATGCATATTGAGAGAGTTTTGATTTCAGTTTTGATTTCAGCAAGGTTAGAACTGGGTAGATTTGATAACCACCCCTTGTGCGCCAAAATTTCAGTAGTCCATTTAACTGCTGGTTTATCTTTAATTTCAGAGACTTAAAATGGGTGCCTCAGCCTCCTGAGGATGAAAAACGAACACCCAAATAGCGATAGGAGGGTGCTTGCTCAATGGGGAGGGAATTTATTCTCCACTTATGTACTGGGGATCTACGTCCAAAGACCATAACTTTAGTTTTCCTATAATTAATAGATAATAGATTTGGGGGGAATATTCAGCCATTGCTGATAGCAATCTACGCAGACCAATCTGAGTGTGCAAGGTGAGGATCAGGACATCTAGCAAGGAGGAGAAAAGACAGTTTCCTTTCTTCTACTTTTATGAGGAAAAAAGGGTCAGCACTCAAATCAGAAGCTGTATCATTTACAAATAAATTAGAGGGAAGCCAGGTCACATCCCTGTTTAACACCTCAAGATACTGCAGTGTTGTCTGACACATGTCCAGCAGGGGAAAATCTCACCTGAATATTTGAGTTTTCACGTAACAATTATAGTAAGATCAAGAGGTGTCTATCCATGTTTAACTCTGCAAGTTTAGCCCATAACCTGTTCCTATTGAAAGAGTCAAAAGCTGCTTGGAAATCAACAAATACGACATACACCTTTAACTTTCATTGGGTTACATACTTATTAACCAAATGGTCTAATACAAAACAATGATCCATTGTTGAATAACCGGCTCGGAACCCAGCTTGTTCTTCTATAAGAATATTATTCATAGTAACCCAATCTTCCAGTTTGTTCAGCAGATGCCTTGCATATAATTTGGCTGCAATATCTATAAGATTAATTGGCCTATCGTTTGAGGGAAGCTTACGATTCACTTTTTAAAGATTGGAATTACTATAGATGTGTTCCAGCCCTTTAGGTGGTTGCCAGTTAGATTAATACGGTCAAACAATTTGGCCAAAATACGCAGCCACCATTTGATGTTATATTTGAATACTTTGGCTGGAACGTAATCTTCTCCTGGTGCTTTTTTTTTACTGGCAATGCTTGATTGATTGCATTTATATCCCTCCTTTTTTCCCCTTGCAAGGAACCCAAGGCAGCTTACATTATCCTCCTCCTCTCCATTTTATCCTCACAACAACAACCCTGTGAGGTATCATAGAATAGTAGGGTTGGATGGGCTGAGAGTCTGTGACTGGCCCAAAGTCAGCCAGTGAGCTTCCATGGCCGAGTGGGGACTAGAACCCGGATCTCCCGGCTCCCAGTCCAACATTCTTACCACTACACCACGCTGGCTCTGTGCCTCCCCCTGCGCCATGTGAACAGTAGCAAAGGCCCTATATTTTTAGACTGTTGGAGACAGGCCTGTCTAGTTTTACCAACTAAACTCTGTAAGGCACCATGTACATCGGTACTGGATGGATAATAAATAACAATATCATTGCTCTCCCCCTGTGTTCTTAAGACAATTCAACAGCCAGTTCCCTTGTGTGAGCCATGACCCAGGAAAACTGGAATGAGAAGCTGAGTGTGTAATAAGGGGATGATTCTGCTGAGGCCTCTGATGGCAAGGAGCCCTATGGCTCAGGAGTGACTTAGTGGGCAAGCTCAGGCTCTTCAGCAATTATTCAGTTGAAATACGCCCCCGTCGAAGATTCAGTTGCGAAGCAGGAATATACACGCTGCCTGGCAACCGCTTTCCACGGCAGAGGCCTCTCCTAGCTTTGCTACCAGATCTCCTTTCAGCTGGGGAGGTTGGGCTCCTGACCTAGGAGCCTCGGCAGGCAAAGCCTATGCTCTGCCCGAGTACTGGCCCACAACCCTTAGCCTGCTCTTGTCAAACTTAGAGCGGGCAATTTCACATGCCATCACCAGGCTTGTGTGAGCCGCTGAGGAAGCCCTGCTGCCCACAACTAGCAGAGAAGCTGCCGTCAGAGATGTGTCACGCAGGGGGATCTTCCCCCCCTTTACTTAATTAATTAATTAAAATTAATGACTCTATCTCTTTATGAGATACAGGGGGTCATGTATCTGTAGTGCCAAGAGTGGAACTCAAAGGCACGTGTAATTGCAAGGTATGGGCATTAAATAGGACACTAAAATGATATTACTTCCAGTATCAGAGGCAGTATGCATCTTCATACCAGCTGCAGGAGAACAAGAGCGGAAGGATGCTGTTGCACTTCTGTCCTGCTTGTGGGCTTCCCAGAGGTGACTGATTGGCCCCTATAGAAACAATGCTGGGCTAGATAAACCTTTGCCTGATCCAGCACAGTTCTTATGTTATGTTCATGTGCTCTACTACTAAGCTATGATGACCTCCTCCCAAATAATTCTCTAGGAAAAATAGAATAGGCTGGATACGCAATTCTAGTAAGGATACAGCTCACAATTTGCAGCTTATCCACAAGTTAATTGTATGGATTTTAATCACGTTGGTCACAAAGCACCCTAACATTTTTTACCCCAAATGGATTGAGCGTGCTGCCTTGCAATGTCTCGCTGAGTCTATGATCAGTCAAAGGCACTGTACATGCACACACACAAACACGCGTGCACACAAACACACCTGCATCACAGCTTTTACAGCATGACATATGGAGAAGCCCCCTCCATAGCTGTTGAACAGACACTGAGCTCTCTTTCCCAGAGACTTATCAAAACCTTAGCATGTATCGTGGGAGTACTGTGTGGCCTTCCTAACTGGCTTAACTTTGAACAGTTAGGGGTCAGTTGGCACAATGCTGTGTACGTTTGGAACATTTATCTCTGGGGTTTGGGGGGAGCGGGGTCTACATTACTTAAAATAATTTTATCCAGCTGAAATCTCAAAATAGTTTGGTTTCCAGCACAAAAACAAGGGTAAAAACATGCTATCTTTCAGGAAAGGGAGTGAGAAACTATAGATATTGGAAGAGGTAAAAGTGGGTCTTGGACTTCTTGGTCTCTGGGATCCCAGTATTGATGCTTTCAGCCTTCACTCCAGCCTGTCATTTAAAAACACGCACACCACCGGACTTCACAAATCAGGGATAAATAAAGGCATTGGTATGCCTTTGTGCGTAAACTCATACTACATATTGCTTTTACCACCAAAATCTGGTTACATGCCCTTGTCTGACATTTGAGCAGTGTTAGTAAATGTGGTTGACTTCAGCAGCTCTACAATTTGCCATGCTAAGTAAGGTGCTGTAGACATTTTATACATACAGTCGCTGCTGTAGATGAAATAAGGGAACTTCCACTGAAGTTTCATTGCAAAATTTCTCAGCTGCACTTTGGTTTTTGTGCCTGTCAAAACTGACTTGCAACAACCCTGGTATTCATTGCATAGAAGAGAACCTCTGACTCCCACTGAACTCTATACAGGTCTTTCCAAACAAACCCTCCATTGTGGCCATTCATCTGTATGTGTACTTCTGAACTGAAGACTGCATTACCCTTCTAATAGTGCTTTCTCTAGATTAGTAGCTGGAGATGTGTAACCATATCCAGAGCTTAGTAGCATAATAACAAGAGAAAGTAAGCCCTCTTTATCAGGGCAAGTTTCTCTTGCATGACTTGATTTACTGTTCTTTCCTACCCCCTGCCCCTTGCCCCTGCAATTTAAGATATAGGACAGGGGTAGGCAGAATCCAGGCTTGCAAGACCCACCAAAAAGAGCCTGGTGCAAAAGACATACACATAAAATTAAAGAATTATGAGCCTAGGAATTTGTTTTGAGTACAAAAACTGAACAGAGCTCATATCGTCCTTCCATACAAAAATCCACTCCTGGTTTCCCCAAGCTTTCCTCATTTCAGAAGTATAATTTAGGGTGGGGAAGGGAGTCATTTTGTTGCTGCTATTGTTAAATAACTGGGAGTTGGAAATCCTTGCAGATCTACTGCAAATCACCCACAGATCTACCAGTAAATCTAGGCCTTCATCCTGTTCACTCCTGATGTATGACAAATGAGTAGGAGTCAATAAATATATAGTACATTGAGAAGCAGTGTTGCTCAGATGCATGGTGGACTTCTCTAGGAGGTACAGATGGCTTCTGGGAGAAGCCAAGGTTCTTTCTATGTCCTTTCCATGAGGAGGAGGGGGTTAGGGGAATATAGTATGTGCATTTCCTGTTGATTCACGTACTCTGTGATCTGCTCTGTGGTGGTGGCATACCACTTCCACCTTTCCCCATTGTTGCCTGATAAGATCTATTCCTCATGGATACTTATTTACAAAATCATTAATATTGGTGCTCAGCTATTTTGGGGGGAAGTCCCTGTAAAAGAGAAGGAAGATATCCCTATGTTGAATGGGAACTCCCTAAAATACACCAGAGAGTTCAATGTGTTGTGTTTTTCTTCTTGTTACTGCTTAATCTTGTTCAGCTCTGCTTGTTCCTTACATTTTATCTCACTGGACTGAGTGAGGAAAGCTCCCAGAGGGGAGGGGACCCTGGATTTAATCCTAAATGGCACCAAAACCTAGTGCGAGATGTGAGCCATTGAATTGATGGAAAAACAGTGACCTCACTGCTTTCAGAATTATATCTTATTGGCCGTGCTGGCTGGGGATGATAGGAGTTGTGGTCCAACACATCTGAAGGGCACCAGCTACAGGAAAGCTGCAATATGTGATCCTGAAAGCTTTCCTTTAAGTGTGCAGTTCTGTATACGTGGTATACGTTGGCTGTCAGCTGTGCTAATTGCAAGAAAAAGTATTTGTATCATTGCACATCTACCATCTTTAAGAAATGACCTGGCAGAATTCTGTCTCTCCCTCCCCCACATCTGTGTGTGTGTGTGTGTTGAAAACAGATATTTCAAACAGAACAAAACAACTTGGCCAGCTTTATTACTTGTTTATTTAAGGTATTCCTACACTGCTTTTCAGGCGAATCTCACAACATGGGCTATGTTTTTTTTAAAGCATTGGAAACAATCCTAATACAACAGTAAGGATGGGGAACCTATCAGGATTTTAAAACAACATTGACAACCAGGTCTCTTCTCACCCTGGGGCAAGATGGTCCTCCATTTGTCCTGTGGTGGTAATTGGGAAAGGGAGGGGCCACCTCAGGTAGAAAACCGGAAGCTAGATGGTGAACAGCTCACCAGGCTTACTGCTGCTTCTATGCTTACTAATTAAAGGACTTTAGCCCAAAATATTAGTAATCTCAGAATCCGTTATCCTGTGACCTTTCCGTATTTGTCAGAAACAAGGTGTTGAGTGTACTTCAAGGAAAACATGACATGTACCTGCATATGTGCACATGCATGCACCCAACAAGAGGCACAAGTGACAAGACAATTAGACTGGTCATTGGAATGCCAAGTTAGTCAAAGGAGGATGGGCAGAAGCCAGGCATGAACGGATGGGTCCAGTAAGTCCCAGCCGCTCATGCAGCTCAGCAGGCAGGGGCGGCAGCTCACTGAACTGGCTTCAGAGTGGTGAGCGGGGGAGAGGTGGGAGTCTGGTGGACTGCACCACCCCAACCCCAGAGCAGCCTGTGCCCAGCAGCTGGCTGTCCAGGCTTTCAGCCCATGCTCTGGTAAGAGCTGAGTTTAGGGGACAGTAGCCAAGGTGAGGTCTTGGTTTCTGTCTGTGAACGCCCACCTTATATGCTTGGTGGGTGAGTCTTTAAGGCCTTGTGGTGGCCTTAACTAAAGAATTTTTTGGACCAGCGCGCCTTTACTTTCTGGGCAGTGTGGGTGTCTTTAAGGCATGTCTGTGTGTGCATGTGGATTTTTGGGTGGGCTGGGATATGTCTGGATAGGAGGGATAGAGGGGAGGAGAATGGAGGATCCCCTATAGGGATGATTGGGGTCAGGGATGGCTTGGGGTAAGGAGAAGGAGGAATCAGCAGTTCAGAGGATAGAGATGGGTGAAGTCCGTCTCTTCTGCTGACCCTTCTCTTAATTTACAGGTACCCAGTGGCATGGCTGCAGGCCCCTCACAATTGGTGGTGTTGCTGCTGCTAAATGTAAGACCTGTTCACAATGAGACCACACTCATCCATGATCTGATTGTGGATGAGAGAGCCTACATGTACATGTAATCATTAAAGACTTGCAGATTACATATTCCTTCCCCCCCCCCCCCCGCCCCTCAAGTAGTATGAAATGCAGTAGTTACACCTGAGCTCAAGCCTGGCTGTTAGATAATAACTGAGGGCAATGGAATTTTCCACCAGTTAATTAGATTAAGAGAACCTTTGCACTTCCTTTGCAAGGCCAGGGCTGAGACAGTTTTTTAAACTTTACACAACATTCTGTAGACTGTGGGAAAACGTGTATTTGTTTGTGTTTGTTCATGCTGTTACTAGTTAAAATATTATGTTTTCCACTCTCTTGTGGACTAAGCACCAGTAATTATTAGCTGTGTTAATACTGTGGTGCAGGAGAAGGAAATTCACTCAAAAATGCATTTATATGGTAGTGACATAATTGCCAGTACCCCCAGAAGTAAATTAGGGGGTCAAGATAGCCACACTCGGACCAGTAGTGCTTTCTTCTTATTGGCCATGTAGACACTTGAGTTTGCTAGATAAGCAGTGGAATCTATTTTAGGTTATAGGGTTGCCAACTTGTGTAATTGCTTTAGCTATTAAACTTTGTTGATTGTAAAATCAGATGTTTCTACCATTCCCTTACAGGAGGCAGAAGAGTTCCTAAAATGCTCTTCTATGTATTGCCATCAGTATAAATATGAAGGCACTGTTGTGCTTGGGCCTGCTCCCTCCCAGGTATTCTCCGTTGTACACGGAGGGTCACCCAAGGGTCATGCAGCATATCTATGGCAGGCCTGTCTCTTACTGTCATCAAAGATAATACTACTGTAAAAGGTGGTGTACAAGCTACACAGAGTAAAACTCCATAAGAAGGATCATTAAGTCTCACACTGTTGTTTATTGGTGTATTGCCGCTGCAGTAGGCCTCTTAATTTAGAGGTGCCAAGATAGTGATAAATCAGATTCAGGTTTACTTACAAGGAGTACTTTATTGAGTAACTTACAGCACACAGGCGTGCCCAATGGTTGGTTCAGACAGCTTCTCTGAACACAGAGCCATGGGGTAAAATGGGTTTGATACCATACATGTCAGCAGTGAGGCAGCATGACAGCAGAAAGTGTTAATTAGCGTTCATCTTCAGCTTTCCCAGCATAGGCTAATAGTGCTTGTTCAGAAGGAAAACAATCAGAAGTTTCCCAGCACAGCCACCTGTAACTCAGCATAAACATAGCCTAGCTTCCCAGGCACATCCTAGGCCCTGATAAGATACTAGCCTTGGTTACCATGGAATGTGCTGAGGCTGGGCTATCAACCTTTGACTCATCTCACATGCTCAGAGGCCCACTAGCAAGGGAATGGCGCTAATAATGAACCTAAGCAAGGCATTATGGATCTCTAGGCCCCTCCAAAACTACAGGTGACTTGGTTACAAGCCTGGGGCCGATACAATCGGCCACTTGGATCAAAGCTAGATGGTATTCCAGCTGGTGCTAAAACTAAGGTCATAAACTTTTGTGGCACCTACTTGCTGTCACTTGCAAGTAAAAAAGATCTGTGTTTGACCAATGGTCACAATCTTTCACTAATAAAGGGAGGAACTTATCCTTCAAAGCTTTGAACAGGTAGGCTGTGCAGATCACCCCCAGTTTCCCCATTGTCGTAGATGCAAAGGCAGAGATTCGGGGGATGTTACACTATCTCTCATCTAACATTGTGGAAGGTGTTATTGCCTATGTTTACATAACGAATGAAGAAAATAATCCTTGACTCTGTCTTCCAATCCTCACATTGAAACAACCCATGGTTTGTTAGCCATGGGTTGTTTGGGAGCAAGTGAGCATACCGGTTCCTGCCTGCTTGCCCACTTCGGATGCTCCATCACTAGGTTGTTCTCCATGATGTGCAAAACCAGAACTCTGGGTTGTTGAGGGAGAAACAACCCAGAGTTATAAGCCATGGCTTGTTCTTGCGTTATAACTCTGGGTTGTTTAGCGCAATGTCAATAAATCATAAGCGATTTCATCATGCCAAGTGGGTCTGCCTCTTGCTGTTCTTCCTGTAGCTGTCTGTGGGAACAGCTCGTTTTACCCCCAAATCCCAAAACTCTGAATACAACACACAGGTTAGAACAGCTATGTAGCAGACGAATCTAAACTTCAGCAGTAGGGGAGAGAGATAAGGGTGTAAAGGGTAATAGGATTCTTCATATTCTGGGATTATTCCACCAAAACAATGCAAAGTGTTCCCTTTGCAGAACTTTAGTGATTTAAGTCAGCCTAGCATTTCAGAATTCTTTGATAAGTGCCACTTAAACAGAGATGATCTGCTGCAGTAGAAATTCTTCTGTTGCATTTTGTGAGATCTAAAATGGCAGAGACTTTTATGTCCTATTGATGTCTGGCTTTTGAATTCCTATATAGAAATATGAATTCTCCACTTATCTTTTGCATTGAGGTATGGCCTCTGAAAATTCAGTTTCATCAAAGGTGTAGCAGAAGGCATAAAAGGAGGCAACAGATCTAGTTTTATGCTTTTGTTCCCAATACTCTTTGAATCTTTAAGAACCAGCTAAAAATAACTGTTTTCCACCTACATATGTGAAATCACATGTGTTTGTAGTCTTCCAAACATGAAAATTCATCTTTATTTGGGTTTTAAAGTGATACAAAATTTGTTTGCGACATACACATCTGGATTGTTCATGATGATTTAAGCAGGTTTGCAGTTTAGGCAGCTGGACATTCTAGCCAAGCAGGTTCTTTTGGCAAGGAGGAGTCAAGACACCCCTGCTGTGTGTCTTATAAAGGCCACCGTGGCTTCAAACGGGATTTCTACATTGTCCTGGCATTAGACTGACTCAAGAATGTTCTACTTGAAATTCCCAGATTTTAGACAAGGATGACTTGAAACAGCAGATCAGTTAAATGCTTTATTGCAACTGTTGGACCTACCTCTGCTTTTTCCTGTGTTTAAAGATCTCACTTTGAAGCTAATAGCTTCATGTCCTTCATGTACATGTATTTGTTTTACATTTTCAAATCATTGTTCCAAATAGAAATCACTTGAGGTTAATCATCAAATACATGTAAAGAGTTGCCCTTAAGGCCTGGAGAGGGAAATGCTCCTTGTCAGCAACCTTTCAGGCCAGTTCACCCTTTCCTCCATGGCCCTTCTAGATTTAGTTGGTTTTTCTTTGCTACTTTTAAAATAGGCTACATTTAAGCTTAATTGGGTTCAGTGCCCCTTTTTATATGCAAACTGGAAGCCCCTTGGCCATATGAGACTTGTTAGACCTTGCCATTTGCTCTATTAAACTTTTGCCAACCTCAGATTTTGAATTCATAATAGCCATGTCAAAAAGGATAATTTCCAGTTGGGATTCTGTGGCTTTCAGATAAAAAATACAGCCAAGGTTGAAAAAAAAACCCAACCCTAACCAGCTGCTACTTACTGTTCTTGATAGACACTGATACCTACCTGTAATGGCATTATAGCCTTTTTCATCTTGTCACTTTTCAGAATTCTAAGTGAGATGCATAGTGCTCAACAAAAATCTTTGATGTATGGTTGGAGGGGGACATCCTTCGTGTACATGCCATCTTGGTTTATTCGACACACGTCATGTTTACACAGTAGCCTGATAACCTCTTGTGTATGTGCAGAGATTCTCAAATTTCTGCTACATTGGACCCATCATATTTGACCTTCTAGTAGATATTAAGGAATGGGGAATAAATTCTTACTGTATTCCTCCCCACTTCAAATAAATTAAATAAATAAATCTGGGGCAGGGGAAGATTATACAAGGAGGAGGAGTCAATGAACTATTCCTAACAGTATTTTATTACTTAATAAAATTCATCTCTTTGTCAGTTGAATTAAGTGCTGCAGGCACAACTGCCCTTTTAATGCTCAAAGTGCATATGGCCCTCCTTTCATGAATGAGCTTCAGTTAACAACCAGCATACTGTATTGAGGTTTCCCTGAGCTGATTGTCTAAATCTCCAACTGTGCACAGAATGAAGACCACAGTTTAAAGCTAAATAGAATATGTGTATCTTGCTGGAGCTACAGTACGCATTAACTTAAAAGCCTTGCACATCCAAAGTGGGATGTACTTTTTAGAAGCTGAGTAGATGTTCTTTTAGAATGTCCTCCCAGTTTCAGGTTTTCAGTGAGTGATAGGGCTAAAGGGATTGATGGATCTATTGGAATGTCTGGAATGTATAAATCAGCAAATGTGTTTCTAACAACATTTAGTTGTTAATAATGTCTGCCAGTACACTGAGCTTAACGCCTGATCAGCTGCTTAAGAACTTCAGGGGTGCTGAAATCAGTTTGAAAACCCCTGGTGTAGTGTGTAGACATAAAACACTAATAAAATATTAATAAATCAACACTAATTAGAAAACATTAGTTATTGGGTGGATTAGAAATGGAATGAACAAACAAACATTTGAAAACCAATGGAGCCCTTTTTAGGCAGTGCAAATGCTGAACTTGGTATCAATGGTTTAGGAGGTGGAAGGAGAGAGTAGAGTTTAGCACAGGAGGAGCAACAACAAGGTTAGGTAGACATCATGTCACTCAAGGAACAGTTGGCTTGAAAGTGGGATTTGGAGATGAGGGGGAGTTGGCTTTATGAATGGAGATTAGGAGGCTCTTCCAGGTTCATGGAGTAGCATGAATGAGCGCAGGAAGACAAAAGAGATAAAGAAGCATAGAGCAGGTGCACTTAAAGAGAGCAGCTATGTCAGATGGGGAGAGAGAACTGGATCCAACCTCTTGGGTAAAGTATCAGTTTCATTTGGCTCAATATACCAAAGTGGGTGTATTGCTTTAAAGTCACTTTCCAATATGGACATTTAGTATTGTTTTATTTAATTTCTATACCGCCTAATAGCCGAAGCTCTCTGGACGGTTCACAAAAATTAAAACCAAAGAGCACACAAAACAATATAAAATATATAAAACATTAAAACCATGGTATAACAATACAACCAGAATAAAACCTTGTTAATAGTATCGCTATTACTTCACAAAACCTGCTGGATGGGGAGAAAGGGCAATGCCGACATCCTTTTGGTCTGAATTTTGCCATTCTGACATCTCCATAATTTAGGGATCCAGATGGTTCTGTAACATTTATTTTTATGCAGTGTTTTGGAGAAGTTTTTCTAATATCACCGCTTCCTTAAACTTGGTTATCATGCCAGCCTCCATTTAAATCCTTCATATATATTTTACAAATTGTTTAATCTGCAATCTACATTTAGTTAGTTTTGTAAAATATCTTGAACTGCCTAGGACTACTTATTGGGCTGGTTTGCATGTAACACCAAACCATGGTTCAGGACTATGTGGAAGACCTTTCCTAAGCAAAGTGTCAGGCTCTCATACTCTACCCTCCCTTCTCCTC
Source organism: Heloderma suspectum (assembly GCF_057233095.1). Taxonomy (NCBI): domain Eukaryota; kingdom Metazoa; phylum Chordata; class Lepidosauria; order Squamata; family Helodermatidae; genus Heloderma; species Heloderma suspectum. The sequence goes on from NC_139461.1 coordinate 12,072,728, forward strand.
CAGCATGGCAGAAAGAGAACTTTGGCAGATTTTAGTTTCAATTTTCAAGAATCCAGGCGTAGTGTTACATTTGAACCAAGGGTCCTGCTTTAAACCACACTCAGTCAGTTGCTGAACAAGCCAACTTCAAATCATGGATTCAGAAGCTGGCTTATTAAACTAACTAGAGTTTGTTTTAAACCAGGATCCCTGGTTTGAATGTAACAGTAAGCCAGGGTTCTTTAAAAATGAAAATACATTCTGCTGAAATCTCCCGCCCAGCTGTGTGGGAGGAATGCATGAGCCCTAATGTGGCCATCTGTCCTCTTTTTCAGAAGACAGTCCTCTGTTTGAAGGGCTGCCAGAGGACTGCTTCTATTTTGAAAGCATCCTCTGTTTGAAGGGCTGTCCATTCCAAGTCCAGTTTAAAGATTAAGAACCATCAGGAGAAAGAGCTGGACCTTGAAGTTGCCCATCAACAGCACCTGGCCAGCAGACTAAGCAAGGAGCACAGATCACCTGTTCAGTCTTTCACATTATGGCTTTTATCCAATCTTTGACCTACTTTGAGTAGACCCATTGAAATGAATGGGACATAAGTTAGTAATGGCCAATTTAAATCCCACTCATTTCAATGGGTCTACTCTTAGTAGGACATCATTGGATACAAACTGGTGAGATGTACTGTGTTTCTGTTAAAATTATAATAATTTCTAAGTTTGCATGTATATGGAAAAGCATTTGCAGAATTTATGCAAATTGTCCCTTTTGTAGTGGGGGGAGTGCATTTCCTCTTTTTTGGCAATCCATAAGTGCTCACCCTAGTAAGCCCAGCTATTTGCTCGGGCTTATGCAGGCACATCCGCATAGCACTAAACCACAGGTTAGTGTTAATGTGTGAACCAGCCCCACACTGTTGCTCACAACCCTTTTTAATACTCAGTTTCATTTCTGGATTAGAAAATGTGTTAAGCTTTAATTTGGAACAAAGGCAAAGTGTTGTGAAACATGCAACATAAAGCAATATTCCTCTCCCCAAAATGGTAAGCGTCCACATAGTCATTCTTTTTTTGTTCTTCATTGAGCCCATCAGCATCTGACTGCTTTTTCATTGATTCTAGAAAAACACCTTCAAACCACATGTTACAAAAAACCTAGTCTCTGTGTCTGATGTCATCTGTTTTGTAGTGCTGCTCAATGGTTTCCAAAAATTATTCTAACTTCTTTCCTCTGCCAGTAAAACCACACACTGCTTCTTGCATCTCTTTTGGGAAACATTTTTATTAATCTTTGCCAATTTCTTTGACAGCTTTCATTGAGTCCCTCCCACCTTGCCCGAAATACGTTTTGGCAGTTCCTCGAGGAGTAAAATTACTATTGTCCAGATCTTGTATAATGGCATACAACTCCATGGTATGCTTCCCCCCCCTCCCCCGCAACGTTGTGTCATCTTGGCATAGGTAATCCCCATTTTAAAGAGACAGCTAAGGCCAAGGCCTGGTTCACTCATAACGGGAAGCCACCATAGGTGAATTTAGCAGTGGGGCGTCTTTGTTGCAGCAGTGCCAGGGCATGCTATACCTTCTTGTTGCATGCAAACCCGGCAAGGTTGTGGTGTTAGGATGATTGACAAGCCACCCGCATCCCTAAAACAGGCCATGGTTTCTGGATAGCTTATCAACCATCCCAACAACCCATCCTTGCTGGGTTCGCACCTAACAAGAAGGTTCCAAAAAGCCACCGCAGTGGGGAATTGGGTTGGCAACCTGGCACTTGTGGGCACTGCAACTCACCATGGCTAACAAGCCACGGTGGACTGTGGTGATCGTGCAAGCCAGGTCAGAGAGATTTGCTGCCTTTCTAGAAGCAAACAGGGATTTGAACCAAGGCCTATTGCTCTGTTAGTACTGGTTCTCTGGGGTTTCTTGTTAACAAAAGTATTTTTAAAAATCTGCTCTTAATATGTATAGAGTTGGCCCAGAAAGCTTCCCGATCATAAATGACCCATCTCCGTGTGTTATCCTCACAAGAATGGGTCAATATCCTTGAAATGACAAAAAGCCCTATTGAGCTTTGGGTAAACTGGGCTGCTGCATGTCTGTGGGCGACACATGTCATAGTAACAGATGCCTAATCTTGCAGCGAGAGCACTGCAGAGTTACGTAACACATGTGGAGTATAAGTGGGGGCCTCATGTACAGCCTGCATGTTTTAATTACAGCTCTTCTGAGAAATGGGGGAAAGTGGGGGGGGGGAGATGAGAAGATTATAGAGCAGCAAATAACTAAGAAGCCTGGCCTGGAACTATGAGTATGCTTGCAGGCAGCTGGGCTATTAGAAGCCAGCATCTCCTGTACAATATTGGGAAGGCCCATGTGACCTTCATATACCTGCAGTTCAGAAGGTTGTTTAGATCTTCCTAACTTCAGGAAGTCTTTCTCTGCCACTTTGGGAAGCAATTCAAGCTCCTCTATAACATTAGTCCTGTTGATAGTTATCTCAATGCTCAACTTGGCCTTTTAGGCAGCCCAATTATGCCCTTTTCTTGCCATGCCCGGGGGGGGGGCAGCGTTGTTGGTGGCAGTGGTGGCACCAGCATCATCAGCTGTCCCATATACCTGTTGCTCCTGATGGCTAACAGCATTCTGAACCAGCCAGGAAATTCCCTTAGCGTGGTGAGCATATGCACATTCATTGTTGACATTATGGGGAAAGATGGCAGCCAGGGCTGGGGCACAGCCAGTCACTGGGAGCAGCAGAGAAACATTGCTGGGGCAATGGAGAAGAGAAAGGGGGAGTCAGGGCTGTGACCCATACCCTTTGTGGCTTTGGGCCTCCTTAGAGAAGCAGGGCTTGGTTCTGAGAGGGCAGATGTCCTGGTCTGGTGCCTGTCTGCAATGGATGTGTCTTTAGCCACATTTGCCTGCTTTCAAGTCTCCCAGAGTTCTTTGGTCACTTCTGGGTTAGAGTGAGTTAGGTTGTGCCATCATATGTACAAATCCACAGGCCAGTTTTGTCAGATGTGCACTTATTCAGAGTTAGTCTGTGCAGACTACATTACGCTGTGGCTTTGTGCATTGATGCACACATTACTGGCATTATTCAACTGCAGAATGGTGGTAGTTGTGCCACGCTTGCATTGTGTATAATGTGGGGCTGCCATTGTCTTCCCAAGCCAGGCTCTTCATGCTGCAAGACCAGCTATTGCCTGTCTATCACCCTTTTGTAGCACAGTGTGGGGAGTACTAGACTGTTGGAGAGTCGGGGAGGACAACGTTGGGTAGCGTCCATGTTTTGCTCCCCACCCCCTAGTTCAGCACCCATCACCTCTTTCAACACAGACGAACATGCAGAGATCCTGCTACACAATCATTTTCTTGTGTTTTAAGGATTTGTGGACTGGACCACTAATCATGACTCTGGGAACAGACGAGGATCTTTCTCAAACCATACCCAGGGAAACAGAAACATGGCAGCTGCCTTCTGAACTCCCTCCTTTCTGAAACATATTTAGGTGATGGGGCATTAAGGGTACAGAGGGTCGAACCCAATCTTAATCTAACATAAGCCTCATTCATTTCAAGGGATCTACTCTAAGAAGGACTAACAGTGGATTTTCTCTCTCTCTCCCTCTCCATACACACACACACACACACACACCTCTCTAATTGTAGGGATGTGTTAATGCAGTGCAGCATGCCATGTCTTGGGCTGGTTTTGTTTCTGGTTCAGTGAGTATATGAAAGGCAGGCATAAGGACTGACTCTGTCTTGACTAGGCCCATACATGTCCAGGTGTGCCCCCAAACACTGTTGCTGCCTTTACTACATGTCACGGATGTTGCAAGTTGTCCACCCATGGTGGTGGTGTATGAAAGTTCCTGGCTCATTCTCCCACTACTGCAAATGAAGAGGCTACCATGGCTGGGTCTCAAGCTGCCTGTGTAGCCCCCATATAGACAACTAGGATAACCCCACCCCCGTCAATGAACGGGGCCGGGGGGGGGGAGTAACTGGTAGCACTAGCTGGGGAAATGGGAAGGTGGATACGTTGGGGGAAAGGGTGCTGGTGACTACTCTCTGAGCAGTTGACTAGGGCCACTGTGCTTGTCACATACACCCTCTTAAAAAATGCATCCTCTTTTAATACATTCAAATGACCTGTCGCAAGGCTGATAGTACCTCGTGCACACAAAATCTAAATTCTGTGGCCTTGAAAGGTAACTCTACAGTGAACATATGCAAATTAAACAGATTTTCCTTATACTGTTATTTTGTGTCATTGTGCTTCTGCTAGTCCCATAGGTAAGGCACAGCGATTTTGACACTGGAGCCTCTGATCATTTTCCCTCTGAGATTTCACTGCCTGTTGCCCACATGTTTTCAAACATGTATTTATTTATTTTTGCAACCTTGAGGCCTAGGAACTTGCTTTTTAAAAGGAGAGCTGGCATTCTTAGGCTGCCAAATCAGTTGCCTTTTACTACAATTGCACGCTTGTCCCGTATGTTTATCAAGGTTTCATGATCATTACTGCCTCAGCTGCTGCCTGTTTTGTATGTTATACACATCGCTGATGGTTTTGTGTTCCACTACCAGTACAGCATGACCATTTTTAATTAATACAGCAGCATAAGAGTAGCTCAGCTTTGGCCAAACATTGTAAGGGAGAACGGTAGAGAATGGATTGAGAGGAAGGATCTGAAATACTGAGTGAAGAACAACCAGACGGGATCATTGATAGCAGGAAGAAGGACTCTGAATTGCCTGTTGTTGTTGTTTATTCAGTCAGTCGCTTCCGACTCTTCGTGACTTCATGGACCAGCCCACGCCAGAGCTTCCTGTCAGCTGTCGCCACCCCCAGCTCCCCCAAGGTCGGGTCCGTCACGTCCAGATTCTCATCCATCCACCTTGCCATTGGTCGGCCCCTCTTCCTTTTGCCTTCCACTTTCCCTAGCATCAGCATCTTCTCCAGGGTATCCTGTCTTATCATTATGTGGCCAAAGTACTTCAGTTTTGCCTTTAAGATCCTTCCCTCAAGTGAGCAGTCTGGCTTTATTTCCTGGAGGATGGACTGGTTTGATCTTCTTGCAGTCCAAGGCACTCTCAGAATTTTCCTCCAACACCACAGTTCAAAAGCATCTATCTTCCTTCGCTCAGCCTTCCTTATGGTCCAGCTCTCATAGCCATAAGTTACTACGGGGAATACCATTGCTTGAACTATGTGGACCTTTGTTGTCAGCGTGATGCTTCTGCTCTTCACTATTTTATCAAGATTTGTCATTGCTGTCCTCCCAAGAAGTAAATGTCTTCTGATTTCCTGGCTGCAGTCAGCATCTGCAGTAATCTTTGCGCCTAGAAAGACAAAGTCTGTCACTGCCTACACGTTTTCTCCCTCTATTTGCCAGTTATCAATCAAGCTGGTTGCCATAATCTTGGTTTTTTTGAGGTTTAACTGCAACCCAGCTTTTGCACTTTCTTCTTTCACCTTCGTCATGAGGTTCCTCAGCTCCTCCTCGCTTTTAGCCATCAAAGTGGTATCATCTGCATATCTGAGATGGTTAACGTTTCTTCCAGCGATTTTAACTCCAGCCTTGGCTTCATCAAGCCCAGCACGTTGCATGATGTGTTCTGCGTACAGGTTGAATAGGTAGGGTGAGAGTATACAACCCTGCCATACTCCTTTCCCAATCTTAAACCAGTCCATTGTTCCGTGGTCTGTTCTTACCGTTGCTACTTGGTCGTTATACAGATTCCTCAGGAGGCAGACAAGATGACTTGGCATCCCCATCCCACCAAGAACTTGCCACTATTTGTTATGATCCACACAGTCAAAGGCTTTAGAATAGTCAATAAAACAGAAATAGAGGTTTTTCTGAAACTCCCTGGCTTTCCCCATAATCCAGCGGATATTGGCAATCTGGTCTCTAGTTCCTCTGCCTTTTCTAAACCCAGCTTGTACATCTGGCAATTCTCGTTCCATGAATTGCTGGAGTCTACCTTGCAAGATCTTGAGCATTACCTTACTGGTATGTGAAACTAGTGCCACTCTTTGATAGTTTGAACATTCTTTAGTGTTTCCCTTTTTTGGTATGGGGATGTAAGTTGATTTTTTCCAATCTGATGGCCATTCTTGTGTTTTCCAAATTTGCTGGCATATGGCGCGCATCACCTTGACAGCATCATCTTGCAAGATTTTAAACAGTTCAGCTGGGATACCATCATCTCTTGCTGCCTTGTTATTAGCAAAGCTTCTTAAGGCCCATTCAATCTCACTCTTCAGGATGTCTGGCTCTAGCTCACCGACCACACCGTCAAATCTATCCCCGATATTATTATCCTTCCTATACAGATCTTGCATATATCCTTGCCACCTTTTCTTGCTCTCTTCTGCTTCTGTTAGGTCCTTGCCATCTTTGTTTTTGATCATACCCATTTTTGCCTGGAATTTACCTCCGATGTTTCTAATGTTCTAGAAGAGGTCTCTTGTCCTTCCTATTCTATTATCTTCTTCCGCTTCCGCGCGTTGCTTGTTGAAAAATAATTCCTTATCTCTTCTGGCTAACCTCTGGAATTTTGCATTTAATTGGGCATATCTCCCCCGATCACTGTTGCCTTTTGCTTTCCTTCTTTCTTGGGCTGCTTCCAGTGTCTCAGCAGACAGCCATCTTGCCTTCTTGGTTTTCTTTTTCTTTGGGATGTTTTTTGTTGCCGCCTGCTGAACAATGTTGCGAACTTCTGTCCATAGTTCTTCCGGGACACTGTCTACTAAATCTAGTCCCTTAAATCTATTCTTTACCTCCACTGCATATTCATGAGGAATATTAGTGAGCTCATATCTTAACTGATCTGTGGGTCTTCCCTATTCTCTTTAGTCTGATTCTAAATTGTGCAATAAGGAGTTTGTGATCTGAACTACAATCAGCTCCAGGTCTTATTTTTACCAACTGCATAGATGTCCGCCACCTTTGGCTACAAAGGATGTAGTCAATCTGATTTCGGTGTCGACCGTCTGGTGAAGTCCATATATAAAGTCGTCTCTTAGGTTGTTGGAAGAGAGTGTTTGTTATGCACAGTGAGTTGTCTTGGCAAAATTCTATCAGCCTATGTCCCGCTTAATTTTGTTCTCCCAGACCATGCTTGCCTGTAATTCCAGGTGTCGTTTGACTACCCACCTTAGCATTCCAGTCTCCTGTAATGAAAATAACATCTTTGTTCGGCGTACTATCCAGTATGTGCTGCAGATCCTCATAGAACTGATCTACTTCTGCTTCTTCAGCATCTGTGGTTGGGGCATATATTTGGATCAGTGTGATGTTAAATGGCTTACCCTGAATTCTAGTGAGATCATTCTGTCATTTTTTGGATTGTATCCAAGCACTGCTTTAGCCACTTTATTATTAATTATGAAGGCTACTCCATTTCTTCTGTGGTCCTCTTGTCCACAGTAGTAGATCTGGTGGTCATTTGATGTGAAGTGGCCCATTCCAGTCCATTTCAGTTCACTGACCCCCAAAATGTCTATATTTAATCTTGACATCTCCCCAATAACCACATCCAATTTGCCCTGGCTCATAGATTTTACATTCCAGGTTCCTGTGGTGTGTTGATCTTTAGAACATCGGATTCGTCGTTCACCACCAGCACCATCGGCTGCTAGCCATCCTTTCGGCTTTGAGCTAGCTGTGTCATCACATCTGGGGCTAGTTGAACTTATCCTCTGTTCCTCCCCAGTAGCATTTTGACCATCTTCTGACCTGGGAGTCCCATCTCCCAATGGTATACCGACATATCTCTGGTTGTACTGATCCATTTAGTTTTCATGGCAAGAATACTGGGGTGGGTTGCTGTTTCCTTCCCCAGGGATCATCTTTAGTCTGACCTCTCTGCCATGACCTTCCCATCTTGGGTGTCCCTTCACGGTTAGCTCATGACGTCATTGAGGTGCTGAAGCTCCAGCATCATAACAAGGTAAAGATCTCCTTTGCTGAAGCCGAATTGCCTACCAGTTGCATATTGACCCTTTTCAATTGCAGTTGGGCCCCAATTGAATCTTTTTTATTATTATTCTTGCATCAGTAATTCCGCAAATATTTGCTGTGGTCAAAGGCAAAGCAGCTTAACAAGAGCGAGATGCTGCTGCTCCAGCATTGAGAGCCACGCTTCAGCCGTTCCACCACCATCAGTTGCAATTCATTGGAATTGCAATCCCATTTCCTTCAAAGAGAGGATGTTGGTCGCAGACAGATCGGAGCTTGATGGGAAGATGTTTCACGCTTACTCTGCTCTCATACCACAGCTTCACCCAAATGAACTCTCCTGGGGATGGCAACAAGCAGCCAGTGCCCTCTTCATGTTCCCCAGAAATATTTTCAATTTTTAAAAGTACATGGCTTTGCTGTTTGCTTCAGCCTGGGAATCTTTTTCCAGAGGTTGTTGAGCTCCTTTTGCACAACTCAATTTATTCTTTCACCTTTACTTATTAGATCTTGTTGCTTATAAATTTCCAATGTCATAAATTGATTTACTAGTGTATAGAAATCAGGGATGTATATTCTGTTTTTAAATGGAAAATGCTCTTTGGAACATACCACAAAGTCATACATGCTTCTTAATAATCCTTGACATAATATGGCAGAGAAGCATTCTTCAGTGTGTTGAAGTACCCCAAACACTGGACTGATTCCCCCTAAGAATCTCTCAGTTGAATCTGAGTGAGAACATAGCAATGCACCAAGAAGATATTTATTTATTTATTTATTTATTTACAATATTTATATACCACTCATCAGAAGATTTCGGAGCGATGAACAACATAAGAATAAAACAGTGGTTAAAAGAGTTTACAAAGTTAAAACATTTTTAAAAAGACAAATCCCAACGAAGTGGAATTCAACAACCCAAGGCTGGTCATGCAAGGAAGGCCTCTTGAAAGAACGTCTTCAGGAGGTGCCGGAAAGAACACAGTGTTGGCTCCTGCCTGACCTCTAAAGGCAGGGAATTCCATAGGAAGGGGGCCACCACACTGAAGGCTCTTCTCCTGGTGGACTCCAACTGGGCCATAGGTCCATGTATAACCACCAGGAACATGCCCTCTGATGACCTCAGTAACTGGGCAGGTTGGTAGGGAAGGAGCCGAGGCGCTCTCTTAGGTATCCTGGTCCCAAGTTGTTTAGGGCTTTGTACACTAGTACCAATACCTTAAACCTTAATATTTGACGCACTAGGGCAGACATCCCCAAGGGGATGCTGGGGGAAGAGCAGTTGTATTCTGTCCTAGGACTGGGTGCTGCTGGGAGTTGTAGTGCAACAGATCTGGAGGGCGCTGGGGTATAAGATCTTCAAAAATTGCAGCCCTGCCCCCTTGTCCTACTTTATTCAAGTAACAAGCACCATGAGCAGTACCATTTATGCCCTGTAATTTCCCCTCCCCTGCCTTACGAACTTGGCGAGCTCTGGAAAATGCCTACTTCGACATGCAACTCTTGCCCTCACGATTCTGGAACATGCCCTGTTAATGTCAGGGTATTGGTTCGAACATGTTCATGGGATAGTTCTTCTGGGCCCTGCTTGGCTTCCTCCGTCTTTCTCATAAACCACAGTTGTCCTGCTACTTAGTGAAGCTGTTTTGTTCTTTTGCACTAAAAAATATTTTTATACTGCTATTAAATTTAATCCAATAACATTGTGTCTGCTCAAAGATTGCTCCTCTTTGTGGCTGGGTTGCCGTCAGCCTGGACACATTATTTATTATTACATTTATATTCCACCTTATTTTCCTCTTTCCAGGAACCCAGGCAGCTTTCATGGTCCCCCTCCTCTCTGTTTTATCTTCCTATATTTATGCCTCTTAAGCTATACACCTAAGAATTATGGAAATTATGGAGTTTATTTATTGTATTTATATCCCACCTTTTCCCCTCTTGCAAGGAACCCAAGGCGGCTTACATTATCCCCCTCCTCTCTATTTTATCCTCACAACAACCCTGTGAGGTAGGGTGGGCTGAGAGTCAGTGACTGGCCCAAAGTCACCCAGTGACTTCCATGGCTGAGTGGGGACTAGAACCCCAATCTCTTGAGTCCCAGCTCAACCCTCTAACCACTACACCACACTGGCTCTCTCTGGCATAATCTCTTACTCCAGATATGATAATAACAGTTTGAAAGCTCGCTTCCCAGGTTTTCCTGTGCTTCTGACACTGCCTCATTTTAACAACTAAACCATGAATAAAGCAAGCGAAATTAATGTTCTAAAAAATAAATTAATGGTTGTATTTCAGTATTGGATTTTATTTTAGGGACAATCCTTGAGTGGGTATGAAACACTTGGGTATAAGCAATTGCCTACATAATGTGTGGCTACATAATTAAATAAATAAACAAACAAGTTAGCACTGGCCTCTGTGGAAAAACATTACCTATGTTCTGACTAGTAGCTCATAGTGGCCCAGCGCTGCAAATATCTACAAAAGATACTAGCCACCTGTGACCTAGAAGAAATAGCGCCAGCTTCTGTAAATCTTTGCTTAGTCGCCTGGAAGCAATTTAGGTTCACTACAGGGAGCCAGGCAAGTGCCTATTTATAAGCCTAGGAAGTCCACAAAGTACAGGTGAAGCTCATGTCATCATACATTTAAGAGAAACTATAATCCCCAGATAAGAAGGGAGATGTTAATGGTTTATCTGGTTTGTTGTTCACTCGTTCAGTCATGTCCGGCCCTTCGTGACCCCATGGACCATAGCACACCAGGCCTTCCTGTCCTGCACTCTCTCCCAGAGTGTGCTCAAGTCCATATTCATTGCATTGGTGATGCTATCAAGCCATCTCATCCTCTGCCGTCCCCTTCTCCTTTTGCCTTCAATCTTTCCCAGCATCAGGGTCTTTTCCAGAGAGTTTTCTCTTCGCATTAGGTGGCCAAAATATTTGAGCTTCAGCTTCAGTATCTGTCCTTCCAATGAGCACTCAGGGTTGATTTCCTTTAGGATGGACTGATTTGACCTCCTTGCAGTCCAGGGGACTCGTAAGAGTCTTCTCCAGCACCACAGTTCGAAAGCATCGATTCTTCGGCGCTCAGCCTTCCTTCTACTTAGGTGAGACCATTTCCTTAATAGAAAGGTAGGCTATAAATCAAATAAATTAGTCCTGTTAGTCTTTCGATTGTCAATCTGAACATTCATAACAAAAGACAATTTGAATTTTCACTTGGAAGAGAAGAATATGCGAACGATACATTTGATAGTTGTTGTTTTTTAAAGGGAGGCACACTGATGTCCCAACAGTGGTTAATATGTAGTTACTCCTTACAGCAAGAGATATTGAGAACGTTAAGGGAAGAAATACAGAGGTCATACTGCTTTTTACGGTTGTTTATTAAGAGCCACAGAATTAAAAACACTGTAATTTAGTTCTTCAATGTAGGATTGTGTTTTACTTTTTTTAAGTCACTATAGATACTTATTGATAGAAGAATGCATTGGGGGGATAGTCATGTTTAATAATAATAGTGGAAGCATTTACTTATCCTGAATACATGGTATTGGTAAACAATATACTGTAGGGACATTTAGTTGACACAAAATGCAGGAGAAGATCCTAGAATACACTTTTGTTTCAGATGGGTTCGGGTTGTTGGTAGAAAGGCTCTTTCCCCACCTCACCTTGTAATTCAGGTTTTTGAGCTTTTGGGGAGGGGATGTTTCTGAGCTTTTCCCAGGAGAGCTTAGAAAAGTCAAGGGTTGGGGAGCATGCCCCTAGCCTGCCCTTCTCCTCCTCCTCAGGGTAATTTGTGGTTTCCTATGCCTCCTAGCCCAGTTCACTGAATTAGGAGGCATAGAAAGTTACAATTCCCATGCACCCCAGCAGGAAACAATGCATTATATATGAGGCCCATAAAGCCTCTCTTGTCACTAGTAAGCCTGTCCTACCCAGCTACTGATTCTTCCTGCCTTTCCCTTCAAATGGGTAAATTTGTTTGGTAGGGTGGGGTTAATTGGTTGATGGTGAACTTGATACAAGCTGGACTTGAACTTTAAGAAGGAGTTTCAGGTTGGCTTGTATTGGTAAAATTTTGAAACAGGAGGGGTTTGGTTTCTGAGCCCGTATTATTCCAAATTTAGCCCTTATCGCTACGTTAGCTACTTCTCCACCATCAGAAATCAAAGCCTGTCAGGTAGAAATTGCATTATCCCACCCCTTTATTTGCATCATCAAGCAAACCTGCTCTTGTATTCCGAGCAAGCAGCAATGGCAATTTCCTCTGCTAAGCCTGTTTGGAGCAGTACTAGTAATTCAGCTGGATGGTCACAGGGTGTGTATCTGTTGCAAGGTCACCTGCCAGATATGAAAGATACACCCTGAGCAAACTGCAATTAAGCTGTGTAAGTGAAACTCTCCTGTGCCAATGCTGCACAGCTTTCCACAAAAAGGGTGCAGTCAAAGATAAGTAGATTCTTTCCTCTGATTGATATCTCTGTGAATTTAGAACAAAATCGCCTTTCACCCCACTCACAAGCATCTTGCAAGTCCTGCAGCTGTGGAAATAAGGTTGCATAGGGTTTGGTTTTCTGTTCAGATAGAGCAGGGGTGGGCAATGTGTGACTATCCTGATGTTGTTGGACTGCCATCATCCCGCTGAATATGGGAGCTGCAATCCAACAGCATCTGGAGGGCCACGCTGCCCGTCCCTGATGTAGAGGCAGGGGGAGTTGAGGACAAACAGCCCCAAGGTCTTGAAACTTAACAAAGCCTGAGCAGATCCCTGCCAGAGTAGCTGAATTGCTCCTGGTGGCTTTCTCTATTTCAAAACTGTGGGCCATTTCACACTTAATTATGAGAGTGTTGCTGAAGCTCCCAAGGTTATTTGCAAAGCAATACAAAACAGATTTTAAAAATACAGTTAATACCAAAATGCGATTACAATTACACCAGTAGTAAAACAGCAGCTCAAAACAGAAGTAAAAGCAGCAACAGTACCAGAAACGGTCCAAATAAATATCTCCATTAAAAGCCCAGAAAAATAGCATCATCTTTACCTGATGCTGGAATGACAACAAAATGAGTGCTAACTAAACATCCCCAGTGAGCGCACTCCAATTCCGGGTGCCACCACTGAAATGGCCCAGTCTCCAGTCACCACCCACCACACTTGCTGAAGGTGGCAGCTTTAAACATGCTATAATGCTACATAAATACTAAGTATTATTCCCTGCAAATGAACTACAGAGGGGAGAGAGTCAGGCTGGAAGAGGAGGGAGAGGCAAGGTGAAGGCTGAGTGTGGCAACTGTGAAAAGGGCTAATTCCATGCTGGGGACCATTAGAGATCATCTTTAGTCCATCTACACTTGGAATACAATGTACAGTGCAGGTCACCACATCGTAAGCAGAATATTGTAGAGCTAGCCTAGATAGGCTTTTTGTATGAGCCAGCAGGGCTCTTCTTAGGTTCTCCTGCCTAGACTTCCCTGACTGGAAATGACAGCAAATCTGAAACTCAGGAAGGGGGAAGAAGTGGTATATGTTTTTATAACCCTCCCTGGACCCAGAAAATCTTAATAATTTTAGGACAGTGGCAAATGTTCTTTTCCTGGGCAAGGTTCTTGAGTGGGTGGTTGTCAACCAGCTCCAGACGCTCTTGGATGAGACCAATTATCTGGATCCATTTCAGTTGGGGTTCAGGCCGGGGTTTGGCATGGAAACAGCCTTGTGTAATGTTGCCCTGTATAATGACCTATGTTGGGAGAGAGACAGGGAGAGTGTGACCTTGTTGATTTTCATTGATCTCTCGGCATCTTTCAATACCATCGACCATGGTAGCCTTCTGGGGCGATTGTATGAGTTGGGAGTAGGAGGCACTGCATTGCAGTGGTTTCGTTCCTACTTGGATGGTCAGCTCCAGGAGGTGGTCCTTGGGTGATATTGTTCAACCCCGTGGACATTCCGCAGCGGTCAGTCTTGTCCCACATGTTATTCAACATCTACATGAAATGGTTGAGTGTGGTCATCCAGAGTTTTGGAGTGCACTGTCATGAGTATGCTGATGACACGTAGCTCTATTTCTCCTTTTCATCTTCAGGTGAGGGTGTGGATGCGCTAAATCGGTGCCTGGCTGCGACAATGGACTGATGAGGGCTAATAAACTGAAACTTAATCCAGGCAAGACTGAGATGCTGTTAGTGGGTGGTTCTGCTGACCAGATGGAAGGTGCTCAACTTGTTCTGGATGGGGTTGTACTCCCCCTGAAGGAGCAGGTTCATAGCTTGGGGGCCCTCCTGAAGCCATCTTTGTCGCTTGAGGCTCAAGGAACCTCAGTGGCATGAGTGCCTTCGATCAACTTTGGTTGGTAGCCCAGCTACACCCCTATCTGGACAGGGATAGCCTGGCTTCAGTTGTCTATGTTCTGGTAACCTCCGAGTTAGATTACTGCAATGCGCTCTACATGGGGCTGCCTTGGAAGACGGTTCAGAAGCTGCAGCTTGTGCAAAATGTGGCAGCTAGACTGATAACAGGGACCAGAAGGTCTGAACATAGAAGACCGATTCTGGCCCACTTGCACTGGCTGCCTATATGCTTCCCAGCCCAATTCAAAGTGCTGGTTTTAATCTATAAAGCCCTACATCGCTCGGGACCACAGTACCTGACAGAACACCTCTCCCAGCATGAAACAACCCATACACTATGCTCTGCATCTAAGGCCCTCCTCCGGGAGCCTCCTCTGAGGGAGACTCAGAGAGCGGCAACAAGGAAGAGGGCCTTTTTGGTGATGGCTCCCCGTTTATGGAATAATCTCCCTGATGAGGCCCGCCTCGCACCAACATTGTAATCTTTTCGGCACCAGGTTAAAACTGCCCTCTTCTCTCAGGCATTTGACAGCATATAATGCATCTCTTGATTGTCTCTGGCTCATTGTTTTAGATATATGTTGTGTGTGTTATTTGTTTTCTGTCATTATGTGAATGGTTTTTATATTTTATATAATGTATTTTAATGGTTTTTAATTTTTGTGAACCTCCCAGAGAGCTTCAGCTGTGGGGCGGTATAGAAATATAGTAAATGAAATGAGTTCTTTCTTTTTGTCATTGCAATGTAGCTTTTAGAATTTAATTTCCAGTGTTTTGCCTAGATTTGGTTTCTCAGTATGGAGCTATAATAAACACAGGGCTGCTGCTGAAAATGGGAGTCCTCTGTCAAGATCCTCCCAATCCCTCCGTAACACATGATAAAATTTCCTCTGTGTCTAGACAAGATCAGGTGGAGTATGGGTGAGGAAGCACATGACATCATATACAAATGGCTGTGGGGAAGTGCCAGACCTGATGCTATTACATGGGGTATATTTTACTAAATGTTGCAGAGGGGCTGATCTTGACCCAAGGATATAATTTTTGATAGCTTCGTATTTGTCATAACGTGTTCTGCCCCAAGATTTTGTTGCCACCTGAGGAAAGTTGATGTCTTTTCCCATCCCATCTGTGCCTTGGCATGTTCTGTTAGGCAGGAGGTGCCGGTTCTGTTAAGAGCAAGAAGCAGTACAGTTGAAGAACACATTTGCGTGGCACTACTTTAATTCCTTAGTTGTTAAAAACAGGCTTTGACTACCAATCTCCAGATGAAACTTGAGCCCTCCTTGAGACTTTTGGCTCATCTTCGCACCAAATGGGCCCCATCATCATCATCGCCTCCCCCTCCCCTTTTTCTTGTAGCAAACTTAGTTAATGCTCCTTCTCATTTTTCTGGGTGAGAGCACCTAAGGGAGAGTTGAGATCCCCTGCAGATAGGCAAAGGGTTCACTTCTGGCAGGAAAGTGAAAACTCAAGTCTTAAAAGTAGAACTGTCTATGATCCTTTCTCCATGCAAATCTGCTGTCATCGATGGGCCTGGCTTTTCTTCTCTTCCCTGTCCCTGTGGAGCTTATCACAAAATGAATATTGAATGTTCCATGTGATAAGCAAGTTCCCTCTTGGAGCTCATGACCTCGCTTGTTGGGAAGACTTGTGCTAACAATTTCCTGTGAACCGCAAGCTCCTTGGGTCCCACTATTGTTGGCGAGTCATTGGTGTGGGCTTTTTTTTTTGTCTGAGGGGAGAGAACAAACAAAACTTATTTACTGTAGGCCCATGTCCTGTTTGTTTGTAGCTTGCTGGGAAATGCCATTTTGCCCAAGTCTCAGCAGGAGCAGTTACTGCAAACAAATGAAATTGTTTTCTATTGATTTGTGTGGGACGTCAAAGCTTTGTGCAAAAGCAGGTTTTAAAATTACAATCAGCTTTGCTTATCAAGGGTGCTTTTGGGTGACCTGTTTTCCCAGATTGTTTTCCAGCACTTCCTAAATGACTTCCAATGGGAGGTGTTCCATTTCTTTCCCCTGCCTTACTCAAGAAGTCAACAGAAAGAAATAGACTGGGGGCACCGGGCGGTGGGAGAGGGAGAGAGAGCCGGAACAAGCATTGCTCAGCCTGGTTCATGAAAGTGAGCAAATTGTTCTGTTGTGTATTTTCTGATTATCTGAATGGAAAATGAGAGAGCTGCTAGGATGCAGTTTTTTGCATATTTAGATTGTTATAAGTGGTGCAATAAAAGGTTGCCGTGTAGAGTTGCCCCTCTTCAACTTTGCAGCAGCTCTATTTCATTCCCCCTCCCTGATTCCCCCTCCCCAGCAGTCAGGTCAGCATTCTGTGCCCCGTGAGCATTAACAGCCCTCATTGGGCTGTTTGATGTGTTCCCCCACCCCACTCCGTACTTAAGAGTTTCTTCTAAAGATTTTCTCTACATCTGCAAAACCTTAAGATTCCCCCCCAAGCCCTCTAATACCTCCCTGTTATACATGGATGGTGCCGTTTTGGCTGTATAAGGAGAATGAGTTTGTTAATGTAGTGGGTTTTTTTTAAAAAACACACACCATAGAATACACAGAATCGAATGAAAAGATTATGCTCAAAATCCAGAAAAGCCCCTACAGGAGCAAACACTTCAGCTTTACAGACATACCAAGGTATGAGCCTCCTGAGGGGGAGCATTCTCAAGGAGGGTGCCACCTCAGGGAAGGCCCGGCTCTTTTTTCCACCCTCTCATCCTCAGATGATTAGTTAGTTAAAACGGGGATGGGGAAGCCAATGCTGTGACACCCCCCCCTTAAAATATAATTCCTCCCCTCCCAGCCAATGGAGGTTTTTAAAAGCCTAGTTGGGGGGGGGGCATTTTCAGGAGAGGGCAGTGTGCTGTGTGTTTGAGTGTGGAGGTGGGGGCTATACAAGTGAGTGTGTGTGTGTGAATGTGTATATGGATCTTGGCAGTCACGCCAGAAGCCAAAAAAGGTTCCCCAACCCTGAGTTAAAATAAACCTATTAAATCAAGGGCAGAGGAAGTCATCAAAAATATTTTGAGCCTTTGTAGATCAAAGGTGGAAAGGACAAACTGTCATCTAGGCCACAAATATAAACTTCCTGCCCAAAGGTGAAACTATCCAGTTCCCTTCCAGGCCCACACTGGACAATCCATGTAATTTAGATTTGTGTGGAACTTTGCACACAAGTCTTGATGATCCCACGTTGGCCTTGGCTCTGTATGAGGAGGATTCTCCCCACCCCATCCCACCCACCCCAAAATAGGGAAGATTGGTCAGATACTGAGCATGGGCAAAATGCAGTGTGTTCCACAATAATATTTTGAGGAAGGAGAAGGAGACTTTTTTTTATATAGAATCATAGTGAGGTTGGAAGGGGCCTATAAGAACATTGGGTCCAACCCCCTGCTCAGTGCAGGAATCCAAGTCAGAGTATCCCTGACGGATGACTGTCCAGCCTCGTCTTGAATGCCTCCAGTGTGGGAGAGCCCACCACCTCCCTAGGTCATTGGATCCATTGTCGTATTGCTGTGACAGTCAGGACGTTTTTCCTGATGTTTAGCCGGAATCTGGCTTCCTGTCACTGGAGCCCAGTGTCCTGTACTCTGGGATGATCCAGAAGAGATCCTGGCCTTCCTCTCTTTGAAAACCTTTCAAGTACTTGAAGAGTGCTCTCCTCAGTCTTCTGTTCTCAAGGCTAAACATGCCCAGTTGTTCCCTTCTCTCCTCATAGGGCTCTGTTTCCAGTTTTCTACCTCTGAGTATTTTGATCATCACTTGCAACCTTCCTTTGAGATTGAGAGAATGAGGGGTAAACGTTTGGGCTTTAAGGGATTTCAGTGACTCCTGGGGTTGCCCAACAAATCCTCAGTGAGCACATTCTGGCTTTACTCTAAATGTAAATAGCCATGTGGAACCCCTTAAATGAGGGGTTCAGAACTTCTTGTAGCCCGAGGACCAAATTCCATTTCCGAGCAGCTCTCAGGGGCCACATTCCAGTGATGGGCTGAACTGAAAGCCAAAGGGGCGGGCCAACCCCCCAATACCAGCCTGTTTTAGCTTCAAGCTCTCACTGTCCATAACTAAGCCTTAGGAGAGGCACCTTTCAGAATGGAAGAAAAACTCCACAAAAGCTGGGAAACAAACAGTGTCTGGGGGGAAAGGGAACATTCTGGGAACCCCCAGAAGGCTGGATTGGGACCCCAAGCCTGAGGTTCTGCACCTCTCATATAGACATTCACGTAGGTTTAAAACTGTCATCAGATGTGGCAAGCAAAAGTATCTTCTTGCCAAGGCACACCATTTTAAATTATTATGGTAATAAAATCCGGATGTTCCTCTAAGAAAAACATAGCATGCTCTGCTCTTGTATGTCTTATAATACTTCAAATACTGGCGTTCCCAGTCTCCAAACAAGCGCATATTCGTATCAACAGCTGAAAGGACCATTTTGAATGGGTTTTAGTTTTATGCTTGGTCAGCTCAGATCAGATTAGGAGCCGTTGTACAAGCGAATGGTGTATAAAGTCCTGTTCTCCTACATGTAGCCCAGAATGCAGAGACAGAGCTCTCCTTCATTCTGCGCTACCTGGATTGAAATCCCTAGTGATGTTTTGTTCCATGTCAGAGGAGGTGATAGTATCGCAGACAAGCAGCATTTTAGCAATCCTTAGCTGCTAAAACCTTTCTTGCTCTTACTTGACTGAGGCTGAAGGACAGGCCCCAAGTCAATTTCATTGCATGTTGCACCACCATACTTACTTGCAGCTGTACTGGGAGGGGTGGGGTGCACCTCTTCAAGAAGCTCTTATTGTGCTTTTCTTCTCTTTCCTTTGGTGCACTCCATTCTCTGATTTAGACTTGACAGTTTGTGCCCTATTGTTAATAAAAGGGCTTCCACGCCCCTAGGTTAGGTTCACTTAGTTGGTCTTGTGCCAGGAAAGGACAGGAATGGTGCAAACTGGAGAAGTTCCATCTCATAAGCACCCCAAAGATGGCAGACCAGGCTCGCTGCTTTTTCAGAGCCATTAGCCAACACTGCCCTCACGCATGCATGCAAGCGTTTTCCTTCATGGCATCTAGAAACTTAAAAAACCAACAGTATTCAGGTTCACGCATATGCTACCAGATTCCATGCACAATCACAGCCATGAGGATTTCTGACTGAGCTGAATATAAGGAAGTTAAAGCAAGTAATGGGTTGGGTTTTTATGCACTCAACTTGTTTATACATCACACAGGGAACGTCCACCCTAAAAAATGCTTACCCTTGCATACTAGTGGATTTTTCCCCTCTCCTCTTTCCATCTTCAGTGTCGACTTGCTTATTAAACAGTCTGTACCAGTTTAGAAATGTAGAAGTCAACAAGTTTGTTTGAAGCAAGACTTTTCCAGTAGCTGAACAGCCCAACTGGCAGTTGATAGCATTGCCATTGCCATGAAATTTACGCTGAAAAGACTTGTCCCTTGTTACCTTTCTGCTCTCTCAAGGTTGTAAATGTACATTCGAATTAAGGATGAGATTTTCTTCCCCAGAATTCACTCTGTCGTGCTTTATTGTGTAGCAATGCTGCCCTGAGCATTATTTGGTGGAAAGGTGAGCTTCACATTAAACAAATAAAAAATAAATATGCAGCCCTTCCACACCTCCATTATCCACTCAGATAATCTGTTGCTGGACATAGAAATTGATGTCCAAATGTGAGTGATCAGTTTTGAAAAGATGTTTCTAGTCCTCAGGAAGACACTTGGGAACATGTGAACAAAGACTCAGGAACGTTCAGAAGCTGGGGGAGGGGGATGGCTTCCAGGGCCAGAGAAAGAAACAAAAGTGCTCCCCATGGCTCCTGCCTGCTCCCCACCAGCCATGTGGGTGTCATCATCACACCCTGAGTCCACCTAACAGGCCCTTGTGCCTTTCCATCTGTTCACCTGGGCTGCTGGTTCATTACCTGAATTCCGGACAGTTCTTGAATGAGTAAATTATGCCCCATGAATACATTCACATTTTCTTTGTATAATTCTGTGCTTTGAGGATGCACTTGACTGTGCACAGTGTTGTCTATAAATGGCCCTACATAAATGCTACAGGAGGTTTTGCAAAGGCCAGCTAATTATCTCATGGAGTAAGACTGGAGGAGGATTAAAATTCATCTGTACTTTAAATACTAACACTTTAGTCTTCTCTGAACTGCTTAAACTTGATGCCAACTGCACAATAGAAAGCTTAAATGCTTGTTGATCCTAGTCATAACCTGGCCACTTATATCTTTGGAAAGAGGATGTTTTTACATCCAAGTGATTTTAAAGATTGGTTGCCTGATTGCTAATTGGGACCTCTCGGGTGATTATTTGAGGTGGCAAATTAAGTATTGTTGTGTTAGAAAGAGCAGTCTTTTTTAAAAGCCTATAGCAGTTACTTTGCCACTGGCACCATCTACAGGCTACAAGTTATTTAGTACTACCTTTGTCCCCTTGAATTTTTCCCCCAGAGATTCAGAAGAGGAAGGGTGGTATTTCACAACCAGCAAAATAGCAAAGCCAGCATATAAATATCTGTGTATTGGTTTTATACATTGCACTTACCTATGAAAGTTCAAATTTAATGTCAGCCATACAGGAGCCTTCCCTGTAACTGGAACGGTGATAAATTCTAGGGGCAACACTACTGCTTGGGTTTTGTTTTCCTTTGGAGGAGAAAGAACCCTGGAGGCTTACGGTGTTTTGTAAGGTTTGCTTTATCTGCAAATATACATGCAGAACCAGGTAGCAGATCCACCACCCCACATCCAGGCCCCAGGGAGACGCCCTACATCCCTTCAGGTAGTTTCAATTTTTTCTCTGCTTTTTTCACTCTCTCACTCACACACATACAGGTGGAGGCATCTTCCCCAACCTCTGGGGAAGCATTTCCATTCAGGTATCCAGAGAGATTGCCCAAATGCTTGCTCCCATTAAGGAAACATCCTGGGGCATTAACAACCATTCTGCCTGACACAAGAATGTCTGGTCAGCCATAACAATATTTAAACAAGAATATTGTACATAAAAAATATGGCTTACAGAAGCAGTTTGCCAACCTGCCCAGTCACTGAGGTCATCTGAGGCCATGCTCCTGGGAGCTCCACATGGACCTATGGCCTTATTGGAGTCCACCAGGAGAACAGCCTTCAGTGCAGTGGCCCCCTTTCTTTGGAACCCCCTGCTCCTGGAGGTCAGGCAGACACCAACACTGTGTTGTTTCTGGCGCCTCCTGAAAATAGCACTGTTCCAAGAGGCATTTCTTAACTGACCAGCCATGGTTTTTATTGGCATTCTGTATTTTTTTTTAAGTATAATTTTAATATGGTGTTTTAATCTTTTTATTCATTTACTATTTTACCTTTTAAGTTCACCTCTCCGAAATCTGTTTTAGATATGGAGCGGTAGACAAATATTGTAAATAAATAAATAGAATAAGTTGAGCACACATTTTAGAATATATACTGCTAAAATAAACCCTTCCTTCTCCCAGACCTTTAAAGCCCTACATTTTCTTAGGAATATAGTTTTGCATGCCTCAAGAGAGATGGGGGTGGGGAGCTTTAGCTGAACCATTCTCTCCAGCAACAGCACTTTGAATCACCAAAATCTCAACCGGTAGTTCTGAAAAGTATTAAAGAAGGCCTTGCTCAGATCCATCCAGCCCTCCACGGGTCCACCCCTGAGATGCACTGCTGACATAACACTGCCCAGTTACCTCACTCCGATTAAGCTATTGGAAGTGCCCTGTGGGCTTCTGCAGCCCTCTTGTTTTTCTTCCCCTCTTGTGCGTGAATCCCCCCGCCCCGCCTCCTCATTTCAGTCTCTGCATCACATTGAAATTGACCCATGTTGCCCTAACAGCCTAATTTCTCTTTATTTGAAATCCTCTTTGTGTTTGGGAAAACAGCAAATTTCCGTCATACATCTGCCAAATGTTCCACTGCTCAAGGGCTCGGTGTCTGTGCCCCCCTCTTCACAGCTTTGTGCCCCTTTTATTCCTCGGCTTCTGCCAAGCAGGGCTCAGTGTAGGAACATGATTCCTCGGGAGCAAGACCATTATGAACAATCCCCTAGAAACGGCAGTAATTGGATTTCCCAGAAGGTGCGCTGCCCTTTTCCCTGTCCTTGTTTCAGAAGGTTTGGTTCCAAGCCCTTAAAACACTTGGCCATTGTCTCTTCCACTTGTACTGCTTCTGTTCTCTCACTCTCTCCAGGATCAGATCTCTTCTGAATGCAAACAGCCACTGCATCCCTTTGGGAAGAAGGCTTATCAAAACTGGATGAACTCTGCAGTGGTGGGATTTATACTTGTAGCAGCAGGATGCTATTAACATCTTAGAACTCTTGATCCCTCAGAAGATTAAATCTCTTCCCAGCCCCAAAAGTTCCCCGCTCCTAACTGTGGCCTTTCTTTTCTCCGTTCTTTTTTAGATATACATATGTAGCAGTGCTCTTGTCATTTAGTCTGTGATGTAAGTTTGCACTCCTGTTTCCAAGTGGTGTGCCTCTAGTTCGTGAAAACTATCCTGGAACAACCCATGGTTTCCGATCCTGATTTGTTGGCTAACTAGAGTTTAAACAAACTGCAGTTCAGATGGAATGGGGAACTGTGGTTTGTTTAAAAGTGGAAGGAGATGCTTCTGATCTCCTTCATATGGATGAAAAAGAGGAGGGGAGGGGAGGGAAAGGAGAGAGAGAGAGAGACTGAGACCCATTCAGGCCCATTCATGTAGTAGGAAACCATGGTTTCCAGTTGCATCTGAACAAGGCCAATGTGTTTTTGGGGAATGAAATTACAGCATGCCAGTGGACTTCTTAATTTTACAGCAACTTTAGCAAGTATTACTAGCAATTTAGGGTGCAATCCTATGCATGTTTAGACAGAAAAAAGTCCTACAACTCCCAGCATGCTTTGAGCTGTAGGACTTTTTTCTGTCTAAACATGCATAGGATTGTGCCCTTCATTATAGACTGAAGTTGTTCATGTCCCAAAACGTAGCCAATAACCCTCTTTTCTTACCTCTGTTTTAGGTCTTCCTGAACAGTACTACAGCCTCACATGGTTCCTTAGCCCAATATTGGGCCTGATCTTCACTCCTTTAATAGGCTCAGCCAGTGACCGCTGCACTCTTAGCTGGGGCCGGCGCCGGCCTTTTATTCTTGCCCTCTGCATCGGTGTCCTCTTTGGAGTTGCCCTTTTCTTGAACGGTTCCATTATAGGTAAGTGTTGGCGTGGGGGGGGATTCTTGGGCCCCTGCACTGTCTGTTCTCTGTTCAAGTTTTCTCTGTTCTCTGTTTTTCCTCCCCTCCCCTCAAGAAAGCACACTCAGCAACCTTTTAGAATTCATACTTAAACTTTCCCAGGGGGTGGGAGTGTCTGGAATTCTGCTTTCAAGCACCTGAATTTTGTGATTGGAATAAGCTACAGAAAGCGAAGTTCTTTGATTGCAGGCTTTAATTTAATTCTCTTTTGTGATGAGGGTGAGTCTTGAATACCCCAGAAAATACCATTGTTCAGCATTAGGAGCTGTCTAGGACAGGAATCTGACTACTTAGGGCCAATTCACACCATATGCTTCTTAGGGTATACACCTAAGAATTATGGAAATTATGGAGTTTATTTGTTTGTTTGTTTATTTATTTATTTATTGCATTTATATCCCACCTTTTTCCCTCTTGCAAGGAACCCAAGGCGGCTTACATTAGCCTCTTCTTTTCCATTTTATCCTCACAACAACAACCCTGTGAGGTAGGTTGGGCTGAGGGTCTGTGACTGGCCCAGAGTCACCCAGTGAGCTTCCACAGCCAAGTAGGGAGTAGAACCTGGATCTCCTGGCTCCCAGTCCAACACTTTCACCACTATACCACACTGGCTCCCCTATGGAGTTGAAGTTGCAGTCCAACACATCTATTTTAAGTGAATACCTAAAAATGTAAAGTGTAGCGGACATGTTTTGCACCATACAGGTTCTTTCATTAGGGAGCCATGATTGTAGCTGTGGCTCCCACTTGTGGGAAAACTTGGTGGCTAACCTGGGTTTGCCTCCACATAATGTGTGAAACAGCCTTAGGAATCTCATTCGGAAACACTGTTCTCCTATAACATTTCTAAGTATTTGGCAGCTTTGAGGTCTAAGATTTCCTACTTATTTTCCAATAAAAGCTCAAGAAGTTGCAGAATACTGAAGATCTAATAAATACTTTGTTAGAAGCCAACATTCCTATTATCCATGGAAATCTTTTTGGGCATCTCTTCTCCCTCCCCACTTGCCCTTGGCTGTCCAAGTATAGGTAAATTGCTTATAGAAAAACCCATCTAGAATCTTACTCTTCAGGAGCAAGCCCTGTGTGAATGACCATTAAGAGTCTTCCCCAGGGGACTTCTCAAGCGCAACGTGTTCTTGAGAACCAGATCCCTGTTTTTAATGTGTACAAAAATGGATTTTGGAACAGATATAACTGATTTTGGACAATTGCTGTAGATGCACCTTTTCTGGGCAAGAGAAAATTGTATTGCCGTTTCCAGCATGAGATTTTTAGTGCTGGTTATGACATAGATGTGACTGTCCGCACCTAAATGGGGAGGTGGCCTTCTGTTTATAAGGAGCTGAATTTTGCTATTTGGGCATGCAAGCTTCCTAGATTGCCCGGAAAAAGATTTTGGTCTGGATGGACTGATATAGAAGACAACATTCGTACTGCTAAAGCACCTTCCAGCATACAAAGTATTGACGATTCCTCGAATATTTTACCCCCTACAGTTTCTCTGAGCTGCGTTAGGCATTAGTGTCATAATCTTCCTGGTACATCAAAGTGTGAGTTGTGGGCATGGGAATAAGTAACAGGCTTAAGGAGTCCCTCCGCCCTCTTCCTGTCCTACACCTGGCTACAGAGGAGACATCTCGGTTTAAGCCACTCTTTCCCTGTGAGTAGGATCAAATCGTGATTTGTAGTCCTGGTTTGTAGAGAGCAATTTCATTTCCTGCCTGCCTGCCTGCCTTCCTTCCTTTCTTTCTTAATATGTACATATAGCTTAATATAATACAGTCACTAAAGGAGCAATCCTATGGCCCCTAGACAGAGTCTGGGGGGCCATAGGATATTTCAGATTCCTGGCCCCAAGGTCAGAAACAGCACTCCGACCTTGGAGCCAGGAACCCAAGCTCCTTTCCCCTCCTCTTCCCCCTTGCAGCCAGCACAGACAGAACTGTGTCGGCTGCCTCTGTGATGTTGCAAAAGCAACCTCGGAGAGAAGGGGGCAGTTCTGTGGGCAGGAAGGGGAGGGGGCTGGGGAGGCCGGTTTATGCCGTATCCAGAGGACCCCAGCCTCCTTCTCCCCAATGCCACAGCTAGATGGGCAGAAAAGCCCGTCTAGCTAAATTGCAGTGTGGGAAGTATGGCGGAGGTGAAGATCGCCTCCGCTGTGCCTCTTGCTCCACACTGGATATTTGTGAGCCTCTGAGTTCAGAGGTTGATGAGTATCGAGGGCAGATCCAATAGGTTTGCATTCCAAGTGGTTTACATATGACAGTATTAAAATGACAGCTTAAAATGCACTATGAAGAACAATTTCAGCTACTCAAACCACAGTTTCCAAGCCTGGACGTCATGGGGAAGCTGTCGTTACTTTAACAAACCAGGAGGTCTTCTCTGCAGCTGAGCGGATACACAACAGGTGGAGGGAAGGGGTGGGGGACTGAGCAGCTCGTCACTTGTTCCCACGCCAGCAAACCATCGTTGGACCAGGAATGTTACATCTGAACATTCGGCCAGTGACTAGCCTAAAGCCACCTTATGAATCTCATGGCTGTGTGGGAACCCAAACCTGGATCGCCACACAAGCATGCCAGCTACAGCAATATAAATCACGCACGCACGCACATCCCTGCAATTGGGGGAGTCCTGAAACTGCCAACATCCCAAGCTCTGCTCCAGCCTTTGTTTCTTTCCCATTCAAAGCGACTGCCATGTTTAGCACCGCTGTGGTGGGCTACATTTGCAAGCACACCTTCCTATTAATATAATTTTTGCCAGCATAATATCAGCAGGAGCTGAAATGAATGCAGACAGCTCTTGGCATGGGAAAACTGTAGGAACCTGTTCACAGGGAAATGTTTCCTGTTGTGCTCTGATTTCCCTTTAATGCATATCTGGCAAACACATCCTGTTTCCAGCATTATTTGAAACGGGGGGGGGGGGACCTTTTCACTTTTTCTTGTTCAGTTCTTAGAGCGTGCACTGAGGGAGGGGAAAAAAGATCATAGCATGATCTAAATATTGTTTATCAAATGACTAAATTGGGAAGAATAATTTTTTTCTTATCCCGGTCAACATTCGAGGGAAACGACTGAAGCTGGAAATTTACCATCTTTGGGAATTCAGCCTGAGACTAGTTCTGTAGCGGCATATCATTTGGAGAAAGAACATTTGCACCCCTTATGTGCCATTATGATACTGTCGATGGAGCATTTTTAATTTTGTAATTTGTAAAATGTTCCTGGAGCATATTAAAGGGGAACATATTGAGCATATGAAGTTGCCTTACATCAAGACAGATTATTTGTGCATCTCTCACACTGCTTGGTTTTCCAGGGTTTCAGACAGGAGCTTTTCCCAGCTGTACCTGCCAGGCATTAAACCTGGTGTCTCCCGCATGCACAGCATATGCTCCACCACTGACCTAATGTCCATCCCCTGTTGATGCTCCACCCCACAATGAATATATTAAGCCTGCAAGCTTTGATCTCTGTGGTGATTAAACAATGAATGCTTTAATAAAAGGCTAGAATTTTCAGGGCTTTCCTTGCAATCAAGGACTAGTTCTTTAAAAAGCCCCCCAAATGCTCCAATTCTGTAGCAACTCCCAGAGGCTGTTTTTTGAGAACACATTCAACTCTGTGGTGTGCTTGCAGTCACACAGATTTCAATACTTCCTCCTTCCTTTTCTGTTTTTTTCAAGCTGGTGTTTTCACAAGTTGTGTAAGCATTTTTCTACTCCACTTTACCTTGACTGACCCTCGTAACCAATTTTTTCCCAACTTGTCTGAAAAAGGAAAATCAAAGGCCTCTTAAGTAATACTTGGCAAGGCACAAAGTATGTTCAACAAACATCTCTGTTGTAGCCATCCATCTCTTGAATGTAACACATTCCCTCAGACCGAGGGCTCGCCTAGGCCATTGGGTTCAAATGGCCAGTTAAACAGGCTGAGGGATCTTTTCAGCAGTTACATCGGCAATCAGTCTGTTAAGGAGATCTGCCCTTTCTTTTCTTTTTTAAAAGAAGTATTATGTTGTTCTTGGAGCAATCCTTTGCAAGAAAACACACACAACCCACCCTCCTATTTGGTTCCCCTTCTTCTCTGCCAGGTCTAGCCATTGGAGATGTCCCAGACAAGCAGCCAATTGGCATTGTTCTCACCGTGCTGGGAGTGGTGGTCTTGGATTTCTGCGCTGATGCGACGGAGGGGCCAATCCGAGCCTATTTGCTGGATGTGGTGGACAGCGAAGAGCAGGACATGGCACTCAATATCCATGCCTTCTCAGCTGGTATGGCATTCTCTTTATTCCCTTTTTTAAAACCCACTTTATTGCAGTTTAGTCCATCTTATCTCACTTAGACTCTGAATGATATTTCTACATTTCTCCAAAGTTTAAAGCTTTGATTGTACTCAGATACCTCACCAAGTGGCCCAGTTGAGATCACACCAAACGGTGGTTCAGGAAACTTAACTGTGGTTGGGCATGGCACGGTTTTGGATTGGCCAGCAAATCAAAATTGGAAACTCTGGTTTGAAGTGGCTTTGCAACCCATGGTTTAGCAGGACATCTGAACTGACATAGTATAGTTCTAGCTGTTGCTGTTCTCTCCAGAGGCTGCTGCATCTAAAGGCTGGAGTGCTGAGCAGATAGAGAAAGAAAGATGCTCTAAATGGTTTGACTGTATAGTGGGATGCTCAAACCACAATTTGGGTTTTAAACCATAGTTAGCCTGAAACCATGGCTTGGTGTGAAATGAGCCAGTGAGTGTTTTCAGCACCCAACTCTGCTGATTTGTTTGCAGCTGTCCCTGTAGGTTAAAAAAGCAACACCTCTCTGCCTGATAAGATGCTTACAAAGCTGCAGTATTAAATTGCTGGAACTTCTGGTGGTTTGGGTAACTGGATTTGTGCACAGGTTTAGCATGGGGGATTACACCAACAGTATTTGCTGGATAAAGGAGCTGGAATTCTTGGAAACAAGACAAGAGGGAAATGGCCAAGCTGGAGACTTTGCACATTAGGTCAGTAGTAGAAATCCAGGAGAGCATGCTGCTCGTGTCTCCCAAGCCCAGCATCTTGAAATACGAGCAACCGGCTTTGACCATAGGTTTGTAGGGCTACTCAAGTGTGACCCAAGAGAGAATTTCCCTGAGGCGCTGTCAGCCTAGAAGGCCAATGTCACTCTGTAGAACAGATCCCGACCTCCCACAACCAGGTGCCCTCCAGATGTTTTGGACTGTACTCCTGTCAGCCCCAGTCAGCATGGCCAGTGGCCAAGAATGCTCAGAGTTGTAGTCCAAAGTGTCTGGAGGGAACCAGGTTGGGGAAAGCTGCCATTGAGCATGCACAAAGGGCAGTTCACAGAAGCCATTAAAACGAGAACTCTAGTCTGGCTGCAGCCACTTCTTCAAAAATGTGTGATTTGGGAACCAGTGCTGGGTTAGCAAGAGGCTGTGCGCAAATAAAATGAGTTCTGACATGATGAGTGACCTCTGGCCAAGTATGCGGCACCTGGAGGAGTGTTAATCTGTGGAATTTGTTCTAAGCTACTTTGCCTGACAAAGCGGAGGGGCCAGTACAAGTGAGGGCAGCCTGCCCCAACCTGTTGCCCTCCAGAGGTGTTAGACTGCAGCTCCCATCATCTCCAGCCAGGAATGATGGGAGCTGCAGTCCAATACATCTGAGGGCACCACCTTAAGGAAGGCTGGGCTAGGCTGTCCGACTAGGACTGGGAAGTCCCAGGCTCGAATCCCACTCAGCCCTGACGATCTCCGTGTGACTTGGAGCCAGTCTCTCTCGCTCTCTCTCTCTCTCTCTCTCTCTCTCTCTCTCTCTCTCTCTCAGCCCAAGCGAGGAGAAAAGGGGTGGGGGAGACCCATGGGCACTGCTTTCAGCTTTCTGGAGAAAGGGCAAGACACAGATGTAATAAAGCATTTGCACGTCTAATCTTTGTTAGTTATGGCCAGGGCTGGGTATGAGGTGATTCTGTGGCAGCACAAAAAAGAAAGAGGATAGGAAGTGGTATTTGGCCGTGTACACACAGCCCTGGTTATGATATGCTGGTCGAGAGACCTGGGAGGCTACCTGGTAAAGATGCTTAGATGCAAAAAGGAGAACCTTCCACATGTCCATCCCACATTTCCCCCCACTATTTTGTGTGGCTGCCACGCAGGGGTTCTGTCTCATCCCCTTGTCACAAAGCAGGACAACATAACATTCATAACATTGTCCTTCTCTTCCTTAGGTCTTGGAGGAGCCATTGGCTACATGCTGGGGGGCCTAGACTGGATGCAGACGTTCTTAGGGAGCCTCTTCCAATCCCAGGAGCAAGTGCTCTTCTTCTTCGCTGCCATTATCTTCTCTGTCTCTGTGGTCCTTCATCTTTGCAGCATCGAAGAAGAGCAGTACAACCCTCAGCAGGACAGGGCTGAGGACGAAGCAGATACCCTGTC
Organism: Heloderma suspectum; assembly: GCF_057233095.1. Classification (NCBI taxonomy): domain Eukaryota; kingdom Metazoa; phylum Chordata; class Lepidosauria; order Squamata; family Helodermatidae; genus Heloderma; species Heloderma suspectum. The sequence continues at coordinate 12,102,779 of NC_139461.1, forward strand.
AAGCGTCAAGCTGAGTGGCAGCCTCCCGCCCCTGAATCGGCTGAACATCATCAGCGAAGAGGAGCCCTATGGGAACCCCATGTTCCCAGACGAGGTCCAGTCCGAGCAAGATCTCAACATGGACTTCCTCGAGGTGGACATAGTGCGGAGCAAGAGTGATTCTGTCCTGCACATGCCTGACGCCACCCTGGAAATGGAATCTGAGCTGCTTTTCCTCAGTGACATCGAGCCTTCCATTTTTCAGGATTCTTCTTACCCAAACACCCCTCACAGCACCAGCCAGGAACTCATGAAGTCCAAATTCAACCGCCTGTCTGCTTTCCTCAGGGAAAATGAGAAAGAGGAGGAGATGTTACTTGATAATCACTTGAATGAAGCCAAAGTCCCAAACAGCAACGGCTCCCTACCAAAAGATCTCCTGAACGGGCACACCAGGATCGGCATGAAGCAGTCGAGCACCTCGAACTCCATGCGCAGGCGAAGGCACATGTTCTACCGCCAGCCCTCACACACCTTCTCCTACTACGGCAAGATAGGCTCCCACCGCTACCGCTTCCGGCGGGCCAATGCCATTGTTTTGATTAAGTCCTCCCGGAGTATGAATGATATCTACGACATGCAGAAGAGGCAGCGGCAGAGGTATCGGCACAGGAACCAGAGTGGTGCGACCAACTCCAGCGGTGATACGGAGAGCGAAGAAGGAGAAACGGAAACCACGGTCAGACTCCTGTGGCTCTCCATGCTAAAGATGCCAAAGGAACTGCTACGGCTTTGTGTCTGTCACCTCTTAACCTGGTTTTCCATCATTGCTGAAGCTGTTTTCTACACTGACTTCATGGGGCAGGTCATCTTTCACGGCGACCCCAAGGTGAATGCGAAGCTTGTGTTACCTACCAGTGGCTTAAAAAAACACCAGCAAGGGGGACCAAATCAAACAGGCAGAGAAGTCATGGGGTGGCTGACTTGGAGCTTCTCTGAGTTTCACTTCGATTTGTCCCTCCTTCTTTCCTGCACTGCAGTCCCTGTGCTTGGGCATATAGATGCAAAGAGCAGCAGAGAAGCATGGCGAGACCAGAGATGAGGGCCAGTTGAAAAGATTTGCATAGGAGCCAACCCACCAGCATGCCACAGCAAGTGGCAAGTACATTTGCTTCCATGAGCATGCGAGCGTGTTGCTTGAAACAGCAGACTTCTGCTCCTTACGCAAGTGCTTTTAACTATCCGCTTAAAGAGGACAATATTAATCACTCTGTCTAGATATTTTGAGGGTTGTTGGAGAAAAGCTATTACCGCTTAATGTGGTACTGACATTCCTGGAACCTAACACAGAAGTTAGAGAAGTAGTCAGTGACACTCCCTGGGATAAGGGTGCAGGCTGCGCCTCTGGTTCCCCACGTAACCTTGGACATAACCCTGTGAAAAACAGCTGGCACAGATGTTCTCAAACGCTGTCCCCAAAAAGCTTTAGTCTGGGGCATTGGGCCCGATGTGGGTAGCCCTATTCCTCTGTGATATGGGATACTGGGTGGGTTGAACTTGCATCCTCATGACCATCTAGGCCAGTATTGTTGACACTGACTGGCAGCAGCGGCTCTCCAGGGTTTCAGGCAGGAGTCTTTTCCAGACATACCTGGAGATGCCTGGGATCAAACCTGAGACCTTCTGCATGCAAAGCATGTGCTGTACCACTGAGCTATGGCCCTTCATGATTTTGGACCATAAGATTAGAGTGCCATATTTGAGAGGAGGAGAGACTCCACTGTATCGGGTCAGACTGCTGCTAATACAAAAGGGAGAAATGCTGCAAGCGTTGTTGCTCATTTGCTGTAGCATTTGGCTTGGGTCTTGTTAACTATTTGCTCTGCAGGCCTAATTTGCTTTTTGTTCATCAATCTGTATGAGCTTTTGTTGCTGATCTGGTGCCTATCATTCTGTGAATTATTTTCAATTACTTACAGGTGTTATATTACGCTTGTTCAAATACCTCACTCAAGTCATCTGGTAGCTCTTTCCAGATCAACACCCCATCTGCCAAGCTTCTATTTGGGTTGCTTTTGTATGTCCTTGCGGTCAAACACAGTTCTTTGAAAGTCACATTGTCAGAGGGAATGACATTTACCTCAGTGAGATTAACAGGTTCTTGAGTAATAAGCCAAATCTGTAAAGTTATTCACTAAAGCCCAGTGGAAATGCATACATTCAAGCAAACTTGTACAAGCACATCCAATTTATTCTGAGTTCTCCTCTCTTCTCAACTCATATTTAGCATCCCCTTGCAAATTAACTCAGCCTAAATAGCATTGCTATAAAGAAAATTGCCACAGTGGTTATTGAGTTCAGACTTATTTAATAGTCCCTTGCCTGGTTTCCTGTGATGAGTGGAAAGTCACCTCTAGGCATCCAGGCAGGAAAGCATTGGGAAAGTTTGGTTCCTTCTTACTTGTAGCCTGAAATTGTATTGTGCTGTAGCTGATTTATTTTTTGTTTTTATCTTTTTTTAGTAAGCTGTTTTGAGAATATTTCTTTTAAAAGCAGGTTAAAAATAATCTAGATGAATAAATAAAAGGAAAACATATGTGTCTGTGGCCAGGCAAGCTGGTGGAAGAAATTATGAATTCTGTGGGCTTGTTTGCAAGGCTGCAGTAGTTAATATGGCCCTTGAATAAATCTCCATTGTTTTCCTGCAGGCCCCTTCTAATTCTACCGAACTGCATGCCTACAATTCTGGCGTTCAGATGGGTTGCTGGGGATTGGTCATCTATGCTACAACTGCTGCTGTGTGTTCAGGTAAGAGGTTCTGGGCCAGCAGTTGAAAAGCCGTGTCCTCGTGCATGCCTGGCCCAGGCTGGTTCGCACGATCAAGCAGCCCACCGTGGCTCATTTAAGCTGCGGTGTGACTGGGTGCTCATTTCAAATATTCAAGCTGCAACTGTGGCTTGTCGCGTCATCTGAACCTGGCAAGGACAGGTTGTTGGTGAGGTTGACAAACCACTCACAACCCTAAAACAGGCCATGGGTTCTGGGTGGTTTGTTAACCACACCAACAACCCATCCTCGCTGGATTTGGACGATACAGCAGGCCATGGCCGAATATTCAAAAGCCGTGCAGGCATGCACCACAACTCACCGTGGCTTAAATAAGCCAGTGTGGGCTGCAGTGATCATGTGAACCAGGTGGGAGAGTTTGAGGAGCTGTGTGTGTGTGTGTGTGTGTGTGTGTGTGTGTGTAAACAGGAGGTTAGTGAAAGCAAATCTGCAATTCAGATGTTTTAATGGGAGAAACCAAGACTCCATGAGCCAACTATAGGCTGGTAGGAAAAGCGTATTAAGACTTGTGTGGTCAATAGCCACCAAGCTATTTTTTTAACACTCCCATCTTGCAACATCTAGATGAGCTTTATGTTCAATTCGCCCTGGGGATTCAGGATCCCTGTAGTGAATTCCTCTCCTCACCCTGCCATATCATCTGATACACCCTCCCCCAACCTAGTGCCCTCTAGATGTGTTGTACTACAGCTCCCGTCATTCAGTGGCCATGCCGGCTGGGAATGATGGGAGTTGCAGTACAAGACATCTGAAAGGCACCAAGTTGGGGGAGGCTGATCTAGTAGCCACAGGAGCTGAGGCTATGATAGAAGTTGTCTCCCGGTTACCAAGAAAAGTGCTATTGACATAGATCAAGACGGGGGAGGCTCACCGTTTCCATGTGAGTTCTGCTAGATAACACGGACAGGAATGAGAAATTCACCATGGGACTGCACATCCCCCTGGCAAATTAAAAATCTAGATGAGTTTTGTCTTCATCCTTTAAGAAGTGCTGTAAAAAGAGTTTGTGACTAATGAGAGCATAATTCACTTGGGTTTGTCTTCTTGCATATTAGTAAGTAAAGGCATAACGAAAAACCATCTCATAGCAAGACCTTAAAGTTGTATTTAACTTCAGAAGCTGCCTTCTACCATTGGTCCATCTATCCCATGAGAGTATCTGCACTGACAGGCAGCGGCTCTCCGGGGTTTCAGGCAGGGGTGTTTCCCAGCCCTACCTGAAGATGCCAGGGATTGAACCTGGGACCTCCTCCATGCAAAGCAGTTGCTCCAGCAGTGAGCTGCAACCCTTTCGGTGGGGTAGAACGTCACCTTTCCTGTACTCCTGCTACTTGCGGCAGCCTGTATCAGTTCAGACTTGGCTGCCATGTATACTGTCCATGAATACAGTCTTGGGAGGAAACCTGGTGGCCAGAAATGGAGCAGATGGTGGCAGTGGGGAAGGGAGAGGAGGGGAGGAAGAGGCTTAGAGACCAGTTGAAGAGAGGTCAGTAAGCCTAATGGGCAGTCCCATCTGCTAAGGAGAGGAGCCCAGGGGACCCAGTGTTTTGTTTTCAATAATTGCAACATTTGTTTAACCCTTTTGCAGCCTTGCTACAGAAATACTTGGACAACTACGACCTTAGCATAAGAGTGATTTACATACTGGGCACACTGGGATTCTCCATTGGCACAGCCGTGATGGCCATGTTTCCCAATGTGTATGTTGCCATGATAATGATCAGCACAATGGGAATCGTCTCCATGAGTATATCCTACTGTCCCTACGCGCTTCTGGGGCAATACCATGACATCAAGGAGGTATGTGGCAATTCACCCCATGTGCATCTTCTGCCTGTTGTGTTGAAAGATACCGAGTTAGACAAGAACCACCTGAACATCTGAAGTGACCTGACTCTGAGTCAGACCATCTAGCCTAGAACTGCCTGTTCCACCTGGCAGTTCCTCTGTAGGCTCTCTGGCAGCAAAGGGTCTTCTCCAGCCCTGCTTCGCGAATGCCTTTGAATTGCGAGTGTTGGGGATTAAATGTGGGAACTTCTCCCTACAAGGCATAGGCTCCATCATTTAGCTGTGGTCTGCCTGCCCCCGCCCACAAATACATGGCGCATTCCTTGGATGCATGTCATGTTTCTTTTCCTGGTTTGGAGGACATGCACAACTGGGAAATGACGTGGGGACAAATCATGGCTAAGAGGGGAGCTTTTGTTTCTTTCTGCCTTTGCATAAAGCTGGTGCACACATCACGGTCTGAACCATTAACATGGTCCTTGGAAGCAGACAGTTAAAAGGGCTCTCTGGGCCAGCCTTCTCTGGCCTGGTGCCCCCCAGATGTTTTGGATTACAACTCCCAGCATTCCTGACCATTGGCCATGCTGTCTGGGGCTGATGGGACTTGTTGAAATCCAAAACATCTGGAGGGCACCAAGCTGTGGCAGGCTGCTCCAGATGTGCAGCCCGATTTCCTGTGCTGCAGGGCAGCAGAGTAGTTTATTTCCACCCCCCTCCCCCCCAGCATCCAGAAAGAGGTTCTTCTTGAAAAGGACTCCCTAGACAGATTTGCAATATATGGACCCCACAAAGCTGCCTTACACTGGGTCTGACCATCTAGCCCAGTGCGGATGAGTCAGACCACTAGCAGGTGGTTCTCCAAGGCCCTTCCCAGCCCTGCTGTCCAAGTCCATTTTAACTAGAGATGCTGGGGACTGAAGCTAGATCCTTGGCATGCAAAAACATGAGCTGTGACCCCTCCCCGTGCTGCATTGCTGAAGCTGCTCTGTAGTTGCTATGCTTTGTTTAGCAACAGATGGGGTTGATGCTTTAAAGATTGCAAGAATCAATATTTTTCTCACATTCAACCAAATTCTCCCTCTCCATCCTTTTCTCATTGCATCCTGTTCTGCCCTAACTGGATAAAGTGAAACGTTGTAGTAGATAATTCTGCCCCATCACCATCTCTTCCATGCCACGCTGCCCAACCCGCCACTCGAGGCAGCAAGCTGAAGAGTCGTTCGATATCTGGCAGGCCATACTGCAGCATTCAAGGGTGGTCAGTTTCCAGCTACGAACATAACGAAGTCTTCCCCAGGATGACTGTCCAAAAAACCAGTGGCTCAGGTAATTTGAGGCCTACTTCAACTGGTTGTGTTTTTTTTCTCCTGTGTCTCTTTCAGTATATTCACCACAGCCCTGGAAACTCAAAGCGAGGGTTTGGCATAGACTGTGCCATCTTGTCCTGCCAGGTCTACATCTCCCAAATCCTGGTGGCCTCTGCGCTAGGAGGAGTGGTGGATGCTGTGGGCACCGTCCGGGTCATACCTATGGTAGCTTCAGTGGGGTCTTTCTTGGGCTTCCTGACAGCCACTTCCTTTGTGATTTACCCTGATGTCGGCGAGAGTTCAAAGGAAGAACAGAAAGGACTGACCCCTCCCGAACTGACTGAAAGCAACGGTGGCGTGAATGAGGAGAAGCCAACAGTGATAAAGCTCAGTCGAAAAGAAGCCGCCATGTCAGAAGTGGAAAGCGAATCAATTGTTTGAATGAATCACCATCATTCGCACACATTCCAAGCAATTCAGGTGCATGAATCAGAACATTGTTAAAAGCAAAATCTGAACTTTCAAAAGACATCCTTGCTGTTTGACTTGAGGCAAGGGATTAAATGGTTATTTCATGCAAAAATGTAGATGAAATTCCATAGTGCTAGGATAGCCTTGAATAGGTAGCTTTGATGCTGATTGCTTTCTCTACAATCCAGAAAATCTCCTTTCTTAGAGGTATTTTTAATGAAGAAAAATGCACTTGGATTTCCCAGTGGGCAGGAAAACTTTCTTCTTGCATGTGTGTGTGTTTTGGGAGGAAGGGCGGTTTAAACCGTCATGGCATTTTCTCCTAATTCTCAAATTATCCATTTGGACAGTTTATTTTTTGCAATTTTTTAGACTACGATTGGAAACAAAAGCAATTCTGGCTGCAGCTTTTGTATGGAGGTTCCTATTTTCCATTTGTTTTGGTCTGATCCTGTTGGACCTTGCAAATTCAGTAGGAGAACCAATTGCATTGATCAAATTCTGAATTTTAGAATCAATGCAGTACTAGTCTGACAGCTGCAATTCTTGGTTTTATATTTTTTCTCCCTTTGAACTTTAGTCTGGATTTCATTATTTTGGGGGCAATTGCTATTCGTCCCAGACTTATTTTGAACATATTGCAGCAGTTACTGCAAGAACTGCTGTCACTTAATTTTTCTAATTCAAGCTGTTCAAAACATCTGTCCCTGGCGGCTGTTGCTTGCCGCAGTTCCTGGAGTGTGATCTGTTTGTTATCGAGCTGGGGAGGTTTTGGCAGGTGGGAATGACCTTCAGCAGGGCCTTGGGCGGCATGCAGAATTTTAAGAAGAACCAGTGAAATATGCTGTGACCATTTGGCCAGTGAGCTGGTCAGATCTGAATATTTTTCTTTTGTTTTAGTGGTGTTTGAAAGCCACTTATCTCCTTTGTGACGAAACGGCTTTGGGAATGGGGGTCCCTGTTGTCGGTTTCTTCAAATGGGTTTGTGAGGGTTCCCTTGTTTAGAAGGGGTTGTTGATTGCACTTTTTCTGAACTTCTGGGCTGGAAATGTTGATAGCTGTGTTTTAAAAGGTAGTCTCACGATGACGAGCAAAAACCAAAGGCCTACCTCTGATAACTGCAGCCAGGAGTGTGTGCGTGTGTAGCTACATGTTTGTTTTTTAAAAAAATGTATCTTGAAACAGCTTTGGGCCTTAAAAGAATCCAACATTTTAAAAATGCTGTAATTTTTTCCTCAGTCTAGGAATTGTATTGCTGGAATCTTGCTGAACTCTTTCCTTAGTTCCTTTCAACCCAAACTCCTTACTCTGATTGCCCGCCTTCCCTGTTTAGACTGAATACTGGTTTCAGGAAAATAGGAGTAACACACACAAAGGAGATGACTGTTTGAATGCGTAATTTGTCTTTTTCAGCACGGTCCACATCATTGGTAGGTCAGACTCTATATCATACCAGGTCAATGCTGGGAATTAACAACCTATTAGAGGATGCCATTAGGAGCAGGCAACATCAGGGATGTACAAAATACTTATCTCCAGTTCCAGGGGCGGGGTCCACAGGGGGGGTCAGTGATCCGTCCCTCCCCCTGGGATCCTACCCGGCTGGGTCTGCTCCGCAGCAGTTCCGTAGAGCCACCGGCCAGCTCCGGAGCACCAGCGATATGGCCGCCATTGCCGTATCGCTGGCTGAGGGGGACTGTCTCCAGACTCAAATGGCATCCAGTACGCCATTTGCGGCCGTAAAGGTCTTAGATTAAGGTAAATGCAGCTGTAAATGGCTGCATTTAGCTTAAACTAAGACTTTTACGGCCTCAAATGGCATAGTGGACGCCATTTGCGTCCCTGCTTTTTCACACGATAGGCTACGCAAATATTTGCGTAGCCTATCACGTGAAAAAACAGGGATGCAAATGGCGTAGTGCATGCCATTTGCATCTGGAGACAGTCCCCCTCAGCCAGCGATACGGCAATGGCAGCCGTATCGCTGGCGCTCTGGAGCCAGGTGGTGGGGAGGATCCAGCCAGCAAGGATTCCTTCAGGAGGCGAAGGTAAGTCTTCTGATCCTCCACGGACTCCGGGGGGGCTGCATTCTTTTGAATCCAGCCTCACTGGGGTCCGTGGAGGATTTCTCCCCCATCCCCAGGCAACATAGAGAGTTCCTCTCATCTGAAGGAGGAGGGCTTGACCTTGAACATTCCGTTAACACCTACAGAAACCACAAGTCTAAGAAGCTGCAGCTACTTTTGAGGCTGAGGGTGGCAGTCAAGGCTGCTGTTGGGATATTTCTGCTGCCTGAAACTCACCTATTTAAAATGCAGTACTTTAAAATGCATGTGTTGAACCATGCTGCAAATATAGTAATTCGAAAGCAAATCTCTCTAGATATATATATATATATTTCATAATAAAAAACAGTTTTTAATAATTACTTGAATTGTCAATGTATTTAAAAAGAATATGTATGTTTTACATAGCTAAAGCGATAATCGTCTTGCTGACATCCTTAGATAGTTTGACAGCTTCTATTTGTTCCTTAGCTGTGCTTTTCACACCACCCATTCATATTTTTTACCTCTATCAGGGGTGAATAGGCTCTTTGTAGACGAGTAGGATTTCATAAATGCTCATTTTATACAGGATTTCACAAAACAATTTTTTAAGTGGCCGAAGAAATACTCAGTTTTCTTTGTTTCCTCGGAAGAATGTTATTTGGAGCATTTCATTTGGAACTTTTTCCAGAGGACAGCATAATACTACTGAAACAATCCCACAACAAAGTAGATCCTGCAGGAGCCTTTAGCGAAGCATGTTTTCATCTCCATTATGATTTGATGGTGTTTGCCAAACCTAGTAATGATTTTAAGCATAAAATTGTACCTTTTTCTGAAAGGATCCCACTGAGCTGCTCTTGGTGGTTTTTAAAAATAGGAAGTTGCCACTTATGGCTTGATCCTGTCTTATATTGCAGGGGAGATGTTTGTTTTGAAACTAGTCACTCTTTCAATTGACTCTACCTTTGATGCGATTTTGATTGCAGCTATTCTGCCTTGTCATTTCTCTTCCTTGAAGGCTGTCTTTCAGATGGTTTAGTGTACCTCTCCCTAAACTGTTCTGGGTTAGGAGGGCTAATGTTAATTTTGTTTTCTCCAAACATGTCTTCAGAGAACTTGAATCTTGTATGCTTCTAAGGGTGAGTCAAAGTCAGAGGTTCCTGTTCTTCCCTCATGCTTCCTGGCTAGTTCAGCAGATCCTGGATCACCAATTTAATTTCATTGTTGGTTCTGTTAGAAGCCAGAATGCCAGATCCCAAATGCATTATAAACATTGCACTGGAAGAAATGTGCCATGTTTTGGTTGCTGTCTGATGTTTCTGCGCTCTTGTTAAAAGAACGTTGCCAGACCAAAGAGATAAGTGTGTGTCAAATTTTGGAGGAGAGACACCTTGTAAAGAGGGCTTTACTTTTAGAATTCTTGGTAGAATTTCCCTTCCTGCCCCTTGAAGCACGTTTCAAGTCACTGAATAGCTCCCAGGGCACACTGGTGTCTGGAGAGACACACAAATAACTTGTCATAAGCTGGGCCTAACTGGGCCTGGTCATCAGCTGGGCTTAAGTATAGTCTCAAGGTTTGGAAAGTCAAGTCTCATTTCTCCTTGACAGCCAGCTGTGTATGTTTTGCTTTTTGCAGATCTACAAGTGACTTTATCCCATGTTGGCAAAACCCAACATGAGATCTGTGTCTTTCCCATCTGATATCTTCTGATGCAGACATTCAGGCTGAGCCAAACTGAACTGAACAAGCATAATTTGAAAGTGTCTTAACTTCGGTAAGGCGGAAGATTAGGGGGAACTACATGTATGGTTCCTGCAAAAACAATTTAGGCATGCCATTGTAAGTACACCACCAGTGTACAGGTATATTTGCAGTTCAGACTCCAAGGAGCTTGGTTTTTATCACTTCCTATCAAAGGGACCCTGGAATTGTAGTTCTATATTGGGCTTTAGATTGCTAACAGAATTCTCACCATCCTGGCAATCCTCTCATTTGCAGGGTTCCTTAGGGAAAGCTGTGGCAGGTGAATGGCTTATGTTGGATGTATACATGTATTTTGTTTGTTTAGCTTGCCTCTTAGAGAACATATTGCGGCTTGTTTTAAATTAAGGGACATTCTCCTCTTTGATTTTGATACATCCCCATATTCAGAACTCAACCAAATCTTTGGCATGCCTGGCTTACTGACCACATTTCACACTGGAATTTTGTCATTGGCATCAGGTACCTGATTGTTAAGGCAACATCTCTTGAATTGTATAGGATTTGAGAGGGCTGAATGTAACCTTTTTAGAAATTATAGATATAGATTCCAATTACGACATCCAACTGGACTTAAGACAAGATTGTACATTTAGGATGACTTGGGGAAAGAGAAAAGCAATAATCTTTTCTTTTTTAAGAAAAGGCTTCTTATTTGCACATGGGGACTTTTACCCAAATAGTCTTTATAATATTCTGATCTTTTGCCTGTCTGTTCTGTCATCCAGACTTGTTTCAGGATTACTAACCAAGGCACACAGAAACGTGATCCTCTTTCAGCCTTAAGAGAAAAAGGCTATTGAGGATGGAGCAAACAATCCATATTTAGATTGGAATTTGTCCCATCCAGTGCTTCTGGATTTAGTCCGTTCTTTGAAAATGGGGAATATAAAGAAAAGATCTGCAAAGGAGGCAGCCCCATCATTAGGCTTCCTGTGCTTGGAATTGCTGCTTTCTTCTTTGTTCTGCCCCTTTGTTGTCTCCTGTGGGGAAACGTCTGGTGGATGGTCCTTGTGCTAGACTACAAGGAGACTGGGCTTTGGCTAGGATGGTGGCAATGTCAGCCACCCAGCCCTTCCATCTGGTTTTGAATTGATTCTGCCGTTTGACAGGACTGTGGCAGAGTTGCAACCGCAGGTCAACAATGCAGGACTGAGCTGTATGATGAGTGACGGACACGTCATCTGGTTTGAGCTGCACGGAGTCATAAAAGGTCATGGTAGCAGGTTGGAGCTGTTCTCGCTCAATTCCGTGGTTTTTAAAGGAGGCTTTTAATGCCTATTTAAAGCACTCTTTCATGATGTGGAAAGAGAGAGTGAAGTTGTTATGCCACAGTCCATCTTCATTTCTTTTGTCAGGAGGCAAACCAAGCCATCCACCGCAAAGCACTCTGCGATGACTAAAACCCAGCGGAGTGTTTCTTATTTGCAGCTCCATTTGGGAGCTTACCTGGCTGTTTGGCATCTTCTGGTTTTACCACTTTGCCATTCAATCATTGAAAGCCTTTTTCTTTATATCAAAGGAAAAGGCTTGGGCCCAAACCCCCTTCGTTTTGCTGCCCTTGTCACTGTACATTGCAACGCAATTTTCAGTACAGTTTTCCACCACCTGCTAAGAAGTTGCAAATCAGCTATGACTTAGATCCATTTGTTGCTTCGTAAACAACCTAAAATCCTGCATGACTCCCCTACCAAGCACATGTAGCAACTTAAGTACCTGAAGTGTCTTTTGTGGAAGAAGTTATTCGGTTTTTATTCCTTTGCAGCTATCTTTGTTTTCTGTTAATAGGCCAAATAAATGTAACGGACACCAAATGTTGCACAGAAATGGAAAACAATGACTGTGTTGTGAAAAGAAAAAAAAAGATACCTTTTTTTTAATCCCCTCCTAACTATAGATTCTTAGGCTTTCAAGTATAGCTCTAAAGCAGTGAGTTCTGCAAGAAAATGCTAAGCTACAGGTTTTTTAAAACGGCATTAAAAAAAGTCATTTGCAAATACAAAAGAGTAATCTGCCTAGAGTTCTGTGTTTCCATGTTGCACCCAAAACAAAGTTTTATTGCAGATGTACCCTCTATTAAAACACTTGTTATACCACTATTTCTTTAAAGGAGGGCCTCGACATCTAGTAAGGAACTTCTACTTCCTTAACTCCCAACAGGCAATTTAATTCAGATGGGTAATGGTTTCCCTCTGATTCTAGAGTCAAGTGAGTCTCGCAAACAGGAACTAACCCCAAATGGGATGAATTCTGACTTTGAACAACATGCATGTAGGTGCCCTGAGCTTCCATTTTACAGTCATGGGAATAATGCCTCGGTCTGCAATAAAGCACAAAAATATTTCGTGCAGATTACCCCACCTGTGCAAGATGCTCTGTGCTGAGACTGTGAACAGCAGTTGGATTTCTGCTTGGTTTATAGTTCATGGCTTTCTCCTGAGCGTGTGCTGAGCATGTTGTAGGAATAAGACACATATGCAAGTCTGCTTAACACAGTCTGAGAGGGTTCCAGTACCTTTAAGAGTTGCCACAAGGAAGTATTCTACCTGATGTGGCTTCTCCTCTCACTGTGGACATTTATGAAACAAGATGAAGCTGCTAAAATTCCTTCTAAACATCTCATGAAAGATACAGAAAATCTCTCAAGGTTTGTACTGGCAGCGCTGATGTGACTATGAAATTACTCAACATACTATCCTAAAGCTACAAAATGTTACCTGATAGGGAGCCTTGCTCACCCAGTGTGTCAGAGGACTGGCCATCCATACGATGTTGCTTTCCGATCAACACTAGGGCATAATAGGGGCTACACATTTTCTGGATAGCTTTCAGTAAACAGACTTTATATGCCCAGGTAATAAAAGTTCCCAGAAAAAAATGTCAGGATCCCAGTGTAAATTCCTTGATTCTTCAAGATAGGAACAAACTTGTTGCATTGATCAAATTTAAAGATGATCTCAAGATGTCTAGCTTTTTCAGAAAATGGGAAACCACACTGAAAAGAGTTAGCCATATCTAGGCTTGAATCAGTGTTAACTTTGAAATATGGTTTGCAATTCAGTACAAGCATAATATTCTACTGGGTAATATGATTTGATTAGTCTGTTCCAAATTAAGTTTTTGTTGTTGTTTAATTCCTATTGCAACATGGCCCTGAAACCTTCTTGGTAGCCAAATGGCCAACTGAATATTAAAAAATGCCTCACCTACTGAAAAGCTGCATATAGGCATCTCATAATGAAAAATATAAGTAAATATATATATTTAGTTCCGTTGTGAACTGGCCATAAGACAACTTCTTTTTTATCAACTTATTAAGTTGGGGCACTATACTAGCTCTTGCTGAGTTTAGCAATGTTTATAAGTGTGTGTTAAACACATAATATTTCAAGTTTAATGAGGAAAAAGGGATAACAAAAAAGAAATGTGACAGATGAATGTGTCTGTGTGGATTAGATGGCATAACGTTCTGGGATTTGATTTCAACACAGAGCTTTCTTTTCTGGTTTTTATGGTAAGGACTTGTTGCATGAGAAACAGTTTAACTGTTCTGCACTTTTGGTCTGTTTGTATAATTTTGTTTCCATTTATGGATAGAAATGGCTGAATGTAGAGTTAAAAACAAAAACCACTATTTCACATTTACATGTGTTCACCCCATTGTTCTACAGTTCAATCTTAATAAACATTTCAGTACGAGCCAGTGAATTGGGCTTTTGCGTTTGTGGGAATGGGAAAGAAGTCGCTCTGCTCTTCCATGGATAATTTGGTAATACATATAAACATGTGTTATGCAGCATCAGCGCACTGGTCCATCTAGCCCAATACTGGCTACTGCAGTTGGCAACGGCTCACCAGCGTCTGCTTGCCCTTGTTTCTGACTGTCTTCCCAGCCTCACAGCATGTAACCCTTTGCGTCCCTAGGTCTGGTGTGGGAAACAAAAGGGACTTACCCGAGACTGCAGTAATCAATTTTATGCTGCCTCCTCCACCTATCATTTGACAACCCATCAGTCATGAAGTGGAAGAGGAGTGTGGGTGGGGCGGGGGACAAGGGTTGTCGCCAGATGTTACACCAGAACCATGAAAAGAGGATACAGGCAATAAAGTTTATTTCTATTAATTTTAAAGGTTTATACCCCACCTGTCAATCAAATTATCTCCCAGGCTGCTTACGCCAGATTTTAACCATATAAAAACCTTGAAAAACTCACAGAGCAGGTTGATCCCGTTTAACAATAGCTGCTCATTGGCAGACTTCAAATTCTAGTCCCTTTCACACCTGCTTGGCGCTCACGCTGCCTGGCCCAAGCACCTTCTCACCCCCACTTTGTAAATTAGGGCATCTAAGGCGATGGCAGCTAAAGGGGCTGACTCCTCTCTACGCCCCTGTGGTATCAGGATAGATTCCCCTATGCACTGCAAAATAGCCAGTGGGCCATGAATATAGAAATTGCGGTGATTTAGTCACTTGCCTCATTTTTTAACGACATTCCGTTCGTTGTGCATTATTAAAAATGAATGGGTATGCAATATTCTTCTGAATGCTCCCTGGCCCTGTAAGGTGATTTTGCTGTTCCTGCCCCAGCCGCTTTCTGTTTAGGGAACATTCACTTACTAGCTCTTTCCTCATGAGACCGGATTTGTTACTGTGCTTCCAAGCTTCTGTCCATTCAGCCTTTTTATCAGTTGCTTTTCTTTTTTTAACCATGATGCGGAGTCTATTATGTAGTACAGGGCACAGCAAAAAGAATGGAGGCAGACAAAGGGCTGTCAGTGTGACGCAGCGGTTCCTTTTCCTAATGTGTGCTGTGCAACATTTCCTCAAGACGCCAGAACAAAAACCTTCTGCCTGAGCTCCTGAATCGGGTAGGTGCACGAAAGTCTGCTGTCGGGTAGATTTTGTACAGTAACAATGGAGGGTCTCTAATGAGAGCTGGTGTAGCACAATGTCTAAGAGACTCTACAATAGACCAGACAGCACCTAGTTTGAAAGTCATATTCGCAATGAACTCAGTAGATGGTCATATAAATTCTTTAAAGATGTATATGCCACCATTCAATAAAAAAATATTTTCAGGGCAGCTTACAAATAATAAAGTACATAGTCAAACAACAATGAAATGGGGGGGGGGAATGGCAGATTAAAGCAGCGAAAAACAGCTCGGATAAGACAGAATTAAAAGGCCACCACAGAGAAGGCCCTTCCCCTGTCAACACCTGCTTCCCCTCAGAGGGCCTCTGAAGTTGTTCTGGGTGTCTTAGATTAAGCCACTCTGAGCCTCTCCTGCAGTAGGGGGTGCTGCCCAAGGGCACACTTCTGTCATAATTTTGTGTGTCTCCCTTTGCAGACATCTAGCCCAGAAGCTTCTCTGTTGTCGGAATGGGGCTGGAAGCAAAGAAAGCTGCAAAATTCCCACTGCGGCACCCAGTAACCAGATTAGGAAGAAAAGTCTTTTGGCTTCTCAGCCATCATGGCATCTTCAGAGAGCACAGAGCATCACAGCTAAGAGTTCCTCCCATTGTAAGGTGAGCAGGCCTCCCTGTACACCTATTGAATTGGTCATGAGAGCCCCAAGAAGTACAGGACACTACACAGGAAATAGAGCGACCCCCAGTCTAAAGTACAATGTTGTTGTTCAGTCGTTCAGTCGTGTCCGACTCTTCGTGACCCCATGGACCATAGCACGCCAGGACTTCCTGTCCTGCGCGCTCTCCCGGAGCGTGCTCAAGTTCATATTCATTGCATCGGTGATGCTATCTAGCCATCTCATCCTCTGCCGGCCCCTTCTCCTTTTGCCTTCAGTCTTTCCCAGCATCACGGTCTTTTCCAGAGAGTTTTCTCTTCGCATTAGGTGGCCAAAATATTTGAGCTTCAGCTTCAGTATCTGTCCTTCCAATGAGCACTCAGGGTTGATTTCCTTTAGGATGGACTGATTTGAACTCCTTGCAGTCCAGGGGACTCGTAAGAGTCTTCTCCAGCACCACAGTTCGAAAGCATCAATTCTTCGGCGCTCAGCCTTCCTTATAGTCCAGCTCTCACAGCCATACATTACTACTGGGAAAACCATAGCTTTGATTAGACGGACCTTTGTCGGCAAGGTGATGTCTCTGCTTCTTACTATGCTGCCTAGGTTTGCCATAGCTTTCCTCCCAAGGAGCAAGCGTCTTTTAATTTCATGGCTACAGTCACCGTCTGTGGTGATCTTGGAGCCCAAGAAAGTAAAATCTGTCACTGCTTCCATTTCTTCCCCTTCTGTATGCCAGGAAATGATGGGGCCAGATGCCATGATCTTCGTTTTTTTAATGTTGAGTTTCAAACCAGCTTTTGCACTCTCCTCTTTCACCCTCAACAAGAGGCTCTTGAGATCCTCTTCACTTTCTGCCATTAGGGTGGTATTGTCTGCATATTGGAGGTTGTTGATAATTCTCCCAGCAATCTTAATTCCGACCTGTGATTCATCCAACCCGGCATTTCTCATGATGTACTCTGCATATAAGTTAAATAAGCAGGGTGACAATATGCAGCCTTGTCGTACTCCTTTCCCAATTTTGAACCATTCGGTTGTTCCATGTCTGGTTCTTACTGTTGCTTCTTGACCCTCGTACAGGTTTCTCAGGAGACAGGTAAGGTGGTCTGGTACTCCCATCACTTTAAGAATTTGCCACAGTTTGTTGTGATCCACACAATCAAAGGCTTTAGCGTAGTCAATGAAGCAGAAATAGACGTTTTTCTGGAATTCTCTTGCTTTCTCCATAGAATCATAGAATAGTAGGGTTGGAAGGGGCCTACAAGGCCATCGGGTCCAACCCCCTGCTGCGAATCCATGATGCAGCGAATGTTGGCGATTTGATCTCTAGTTCCTCTGCCTCTTCGAAACCCAGCTTGTACTTCCGGTAGTTCTTGGTTCGCATACTGCTGAAGCCTAGCTTGTAGGATTTTGAGCATCAGCTTGCTGGCATGTGAAATGAGCGCAATTGTGCGGTAGTTTGAACACTCTTTGGCATTGCCCTTCTTTGGAATTGGAATGTAAACTGACCTTTTCCAGTCTTGCGGCCATTGTTGAGTGTTCCAAATTTGTTGGCATATTGAATGCAGCACTTTAACAGCATCATCTTTTAGGATTTTAAATAGCTCAGCTGGAATACTGTCATCTCCACTAGCTTTGTTGTTAGATCTTTCCTGTATAGTTCTTCTGTGTATTCTTTCCACCTCTTCTTAATCTCATATGCATCTGTTAGGTCCCTTCCTTCTTTGTCCTTTAGCATGCCCGTCTTTGCACAAAATGTTCCCTTGAGATCTCCGATTTTCTTGAAGAGATCTCTAGTCTTTCCCATTCTGTTGTTTTCCTCGATTTCTTTGCATTGTTCATTTAAGAAGGCCTTCTTGTCTCTCCTTGCTATTCTCTGGAACTGCATTCAGTTGGATATATCTTCCCCTTTCTCCCTTGCTTTTCGCTTCCCTTCTTTCCTCAGCTACTTGTAAAGCCTCATCATGATCAGACAGCCACTTGGCTTTCTTGCATTTCGTTTTCTTTGGGATGGATTTCGTTGCTGCCTCCTGAACAATGTTACGGACCTCCGTCCAGAGTTCCTCAGGCACTGTGTCTATCAGGTCTAATCCCTGAAATCTATTCCTCACCTCCACTATATATTCATAAGGGATATGATTTAGGTCATACCTGAACGGTTTAGTGGTTTTCCCTACGTTCTTCAATTTAAGCCGAAATTTTGCAAGAAGCAGCTCATGATCTGAGCCACAGTCAGCTCCTGGTCTTGTTTTGACTGACTGTATAGAGCTTCTCCATCTTTGGCTGCAAAGGACATAATCAATCTGATTTCGATATTGACCATCTGGTGACGTCCATGTGTAGAGTCGCCTCTTGTGCTGTTGGAAAAGAGTGTTTGCTATGATCAGCGTGTTCTCTTGGCAAAACTCTATTAGCTTTTGTCCTGCTTCATTTTGTACACCAAGGCCATGCCTGCCTGTTATCCCGGTGATTTCTTGACTTCCTTCTTTGGCATTCCAATCCCCTATCATTTTTAAGATTGTACCCCAGTACTGCTTTTCCCACCCTTTTGTTGACTATGAGTGCTACTCCATTTCTTCGAAGGGATTCTTGCCCACAGTCGTAGATATAATGATCACCTGAATTAAATTCGCCCATGCCTGTCCATTTTAGTTCGCTGATTCCCAAGATGTCGATGTTCAATCTTGCCATCTCATGTTTGACCACCTCCAGCTTACCTTGATTCACTGATCTGACATTCCAGGTTCCTAAACAATATTGTTCTTTACAGCATTGGATTTTCTTTTCACCACCAGACACATCCACAGCTGAGTGTCCTTTTGGCCTTGGCCCAGCCGCTTCACTCTTTCTGGCGCTACTTGGAAATACCCTCTGCTCTTCCCCACTAGTATATTGGACACCTTCCGACCTGAGGGGCTCATCTTCCGGCGTCATATCATTTAGCCTTGTGATCCGTTCCATGGGGTTTTCTTGGCAAGAATACTGGAGTGGGTTGCCATTTCCTTCTCCAGTGGACCACATTTTGTCAGAACTCTCTGCCATGACCTGTCCGTCTTGGGTGGCCCTGCACGGCATAGCTTATGGCTTCACTGAGTTACGCCTAAAGTACAATGAGTGCCCCGTTATCACCCATCACATCCAAAGGTGCACACACCCTCTTGGTGTGTCTCACGCACAGGCATAGTGGCCAACATACATGGCAGGAAAACTGGACCCTGCTCTACACGTATTCTCTCCCTTTTGGGGGACCCCCCCAACTGTGAAAGAACATCTTTAAGAAAAGAATCACAAGCTTTTCCACCCGCTTTGTACCAGTTTGAGGAGTTCCAGGAGAACCCAAGGGCTTGGCAGTGCCCCCATCACAGCTTTTGTTCTGAATGCTTGTAGGTAATAGAGGGAAAGCCAGTTGTCAGCACCAGGATATCCTAGTTTATGGTGGGCCATTGGGGAGGGACACATCCAACTCTGCTACCTTGGTAAAGAGGTCATGGTGTGCCGTTGAGCAAAAGTACACTCGCATCCCCTCCACCTTGAGAGAGAGAATGCCCGTGTTTTAGCCTCTATCCCCCTTTCCTAAATCAGTTTCTTCTCTTGCCCAACTTTCCAAGATATTACCTGTGCTGCCTTGGGAGAGATAGTATTTACCTCTCGGACCTTTTTCCTGACCTCACTCACAAGCAGCCATTCCGGCAGGCTGTAATAAAGGGAGATGAGAAGGGGAAACAAGGCCATTCCAGGAGGCTGAGAGGGGAAGCAGGGCAATTCAACCAGCCCTCCTGAAAGAATACGTCATTTGTTCCTCTTCCTGCTCCATCCCCTTTACCTTGTGTGTCGTATCTTTGTAGATTGTGAGCCTGCAGGCAGGGAGTGATTGTAAACTGCTCTGGGACCCTTTTTGGCTGGGGAGGAGGATAAATATTCTTACATTAATCAGTTCCTCCCTTGTCTACTTATCCCCACCTTCTTGCTTTGTAGCAAAGCTGCTCTTCATAGACTTTCTGTATGTCCTACTCGCTCCTACATCTCACCCAATTTTCCCCAGATCCTTCCTCCTCTCAATTTTTAACCCAGCCAATGCTGATTGAAGCTATACAGCACACATTCATTTTCTGTCAACCTTTGTAATAAGCCATTTATTCGAGTATCCTAGACCCCTCCCTGCTTGATGTATTTTTACTCATTTCCCCCTTTTGGAAACATTAATTCCGTCATGGCAGACCACAGTTAAAAATCCCAACTTATGCTGTGTGCGCGTATGTAGTACTAAATGTGTGTATGAAAAAGACATGCAGCAACCATTTATTTATTTATTTATTTATTTTCCCAAGTCGATCCACCAAAATGGTGCTCAAGGCACCCAACAATAATAAAATACAGGCTTTTTAAAATCTGGGTTAGAACATAACGCAAAAACAAATCAGTCAAGAAGGGATGATGATACTAATTTACCATACAGGACTTTTGTAAACATTACAACAAGATTTGGGGTTGGTTTCTCACGTAAGTCATATTTTATGAGTAATACAATTACCATTGATTTCAATGGGTGTGCTTGATGACTAAAACTGGAACAAACCATTCTATGCAAAGTGTGGTGAAATGATAAGCACTGTAATTATGATTATTGCTCCCTTATGAGGCCTTTCATGAAGGAGGTGAAATGCCCGTTCCGGGGCCTCCCCTTGAACTTGCAAAGCGGCGCACAAGCATCATCGCACCGCTAGGCAGCTACTTTGCCTGCACCCCCCTTTCTCTCCCTTTGAAAATACAATCCTGCTTGTGGTGGTTCCTGGGCTACTGTGGCTATTATCCTGCAACCTGCTGGAGAACTTTTGTTCTGAAGAACACAAAAAGGTGGGGGAGAGCATGCCGCTCGAGCAGAACAATCCTACAGGCTGGGAGAGGAAAAAATTAAGGCAGTGGCGCTGCCTTTTCTTATGCCCTGCCAGGCCCACACCACAGGACTGAAGATGGAAGGAGCGTTTTTTCCCATTTCCCATTTCAGGAGCTACTGTAAAAAAAAATTAAAAAAATAAAAAGTTTCCCACCCATTGATACCAACGGAGGGGAAATAAACAACACCAAACCCAGGACTGATAGCTTTTCCTCTGTGCTGGAGCTGTGTCAGGGGAGTGGGCGGGGGGCTTTGGATCCTGTGGAGCCACCACCTCTCCCACCATGCCTTCTTTTTGCCTGCTCTGATGCTGGAGCAGCTCCAGCTAGGGACTGTTGCACAGCCTCACCGAAGAGGCTTACAAGGTTGGGTCTCCTAGAGGAGCACTCTCTCTTTGCCTTCTGAAGGAGGAGAACTTCAGGCCCACGGGCCAAATCCAGTCCTCCGGGGTTCCCCAGATGGCCACACCCCTTTCCCCCAACCGCCAATCATTCGCCGATGTCCTAGCTTTTGTGTAGTTTTTCCCCCATTGTAGAAGTATGAAAAGCTTCTCCCTAGGCTTAGCTACTGGAAGTAAGACCTTCAAGCTAAAATATGCTGGTATTTTTGGTCCCGCCCCTTCGAACTACAGCCCTGCCTACCACTGGACTGCAGCCTCCAAGGTCTTCTCCAAAACTGAATTCAGCTCTTGGGCCGAAAGAGGTTTGGCACCCCTCACCTCGTTCAAGCAGTCCCCTTGAGTCAAATGTGTGATCTCTTTTGCTGGACCGGGATACCAACCAAGTAAATGAGTTTTATTTATTTTATTTTATTTACTGGATTTGTATTCCACCCACCCGGCAAATGCCCTCAAAGCATTTTTAATGAACAGCCAGCAAACACATCTTCAACGCTGCGCAAGATGAAGCAGTCAAGTACCAATGCAAATGCCGAACCAGCTTCCTGCACGTTATCAGCAGGCTGGTCCTTAGGCGGGGGATCCTGTAAGGAAGGAAGGCACCATCTCTGAGAAGACTCTGAGATTGGTAAAACTCATGCCTAACTTCAGAGTGTAGAGGTACACAGTCCTCTTTAAAAAATAAAGAAGCACGTGGGGACAGATGCAAGAGCGGAATCCCAGTAGCTCATGCTGTAAAGAACATAAGAGCCCTGCTGGATCAGACCAAGGGTCCATCTAGTCCAGCATTCTGTTCACACAGTGGCCAGCCAGCTGCCCAGGGGAAATCCAAAAGCAGGACATGAGTGCAACAGCCCCCTCCCGCCCATCTTTCCCAGCAACGGGTGTACATAGGCATACTGCCTCTGATCGTGGTAGCATATGGCCTTCAGGACTAGGAGCCATTGATAGCCTTTGTTCCCCAAACAGTCCCCATCACTGACAGGGACAAGAACAAGGACCAGTCTGCACACATAGCTTCTCACCATTAAGTTGGGGAGGGTGTAACATTGAGAAGCATTGGCCGAGCGTTCTGCCTTGTCCCTGCTGTTTCAGCCCTAGAACAGATAATGGCACAAGGGAAGTTATTCCCTTGGGACTGTGTAAGTGATTCAGTAGACAACAAAGTTCCACAGGAAGCAGAGCCTGCAGCAGGGGGCAAGCCTAATTTTGGAGCACCGCCCTGCTTCTGTCACCCACTGTGCCCCTGCCTGCTTGCTGACTAAGGGCAGGGCAGGCTGCAGTCAACGCCTCCATTACTCAGGTTCCTTTCCCAAGATCTCTTCCATTATGAGCACAAAGGTAGGAAAGTGTGTCTTTTTCTGCTGCCTGGCAATGACTGAGGCTGTTTCCGAGAATTTATACATATTCATGTAGCAATGACAAACTCTGTTGATGTAACTAGTGCTTAAGCATGGGCCAGGTCTGGCTGTTGACCTTGCTGCTTGGGGAGGAACTCTCTTTCATGTTACAAAGACAGTCCTACAGAGCAGCGAGAGATTTTGAGGGAAGAGACAAAGTTCTGACCTTTGCAGTGCTTAAGTTATGTTTCTTCACTCCAGCCAATAAAGTTTATTTGGGGGGGATGGGGAGGGCAGAATGAGCATTTAACCCCAGCCTTTCTGAGACAGAAGGTTGTTTCTCTCTGCCTCTGTTGAGGAAGTGGTCTCAGAAAGGCTGCTGGTCAAAACAAGCAGCATTTCTGAGAGATACCTTGTTGGAACAAGGCAGCAACTCTGTATCTGATATGGCACCCTGCACCTGGCTCAATTTGCCTGTCAAGGAACTTGGAGAGAAAGCTGCTGGATGCTGATTAACCAAATAGATGGCTGAATTTTGCTCCTGCTTTTTCCAGCAATTTTCTTTTATTCCAAAAAAAATAGGCTGATAGCTGCCACCTTAGATGGCTTTTAGAGGGGACTGCACAAAATAATGGAGGAGGAGGAGAGGTCTACCCACAGCTGTTAGCTCTGGTTGCTGTGTGGAACTTCCAAAGACAGCATAGTGTGCCACAGACTCCTTGTTGCTGGGGAGCAACAGGGAGGGCTGCAGAGGAACAAGAATTGCAAATGTTCTAGCCTTGCTCCAGTCCTGAGATGAAGAAAATAAAAGAGGTCAAAGACCTCAGCTGCTTAATTTCTTCAAGTCAGGCTGAATACCATTGCAGGAGCAGGGCCAGTAAGGCCCTGCCCTCTGCAAAAAATATGTATGTACAGCTTTCTGATTTCTCTGTGGCCTTCTTAGGGAGGGGACAACGCACATCACCACTTCCCACACGCAGTGAAACAGACAAGAAGGTCACCATCTCCCCAGTTCAGTATGTGGAGATCACATGAAAGGCAGCCATTGAAGACAAAAGCAAGTTGAAACAAGACGACAGTTCTGGCCGATTATAGCATGGGTCCTGGGAAACGAGCGCAGCCTCTGAGAGGAGCCCCAGCATGGCAGAGGGAACATCTTGTCCGCTCTGGAGTAATTGCCCTTGTGTGGATTTCCAGGCTCAGAGATCCCCTCTCCAGCCCTGCCAGGGCTCTACTGGCCCAACTCCCTAGTTGGAATAGGGCATGCAATGTTCCTCGAAGCTTGATTCACAAATGCCACTGCCTTTCCCCCGCCCCCAATAGGGAAAAATGCTAATTTTAAAACATGCACAATTTTTCCTAATTGAAAATACTCGCATTTTCGAAAATGCACATTCTTCCAAATCGGAAGTGCGCATTTCCCGCCATTGGCTAAAGCATAAAAATGTGGATTGGTGGGATTTCCATAAATGCGCACTTTTGAATGCAAACGCAAGTTCGGGAAATTACGAAACTTTCCCAAGAATTATGTTCCTGTTCGCGTTTGCTTCTGGGGTTGCCAATGGGACATGATGGCATGATTTGTGAACAGGAACAAAGTTCCTGTACATCCCTAAGCCCAAGACAGAACAGAAGGGTGTTTTTTTGTAAAGCAATAGCACCCCCTGCTGTTAAGAAACAAACAAAAAACTTGACATTTCACACCTCACAGTTATGAATCTTCAAAACTATATTTCGTTTGCAGACAAGGACAAATGAAGTGACACGCATCCCACCCCCCTTCTCCAAGCCAAAGGTCATCATAGTGGCTGGGTGTTTCAAATGATAGCGCCACATAATCTACAGCTGACCTGCCACAGTGAAGAACACCATCTTTTCACTTTTCAATCTTAGAAAATTAGAGATCTTTGGCACAATGTTAACACTACTGTTGTTTTACTGTCTAATTGTCATATGCCCCAAAGGGCTACTCCAGACATATCCACACATGGGTGATGAACCATAACATGTTGTTCCTGACATCTACAAAGCTGCATCCGGATGCTTTGTAGAGCAGTCAGGATAGAAAGGTAGCTCTACGATAACCGGGTCAGCATAGTGTATGGGCAGGTGCTATGGTCACACTCATCCCTTGTTCCTCAGCCACAATGCCATGATGGAAGAGAAGGTGGCAGAAGCAGACATCACCCCATGGATGTCTGGCATCAGTACGTCAAGGAGGCTGCTAAGGCACAGGCAGGCTACAGCTGCTTATGGACTTCCCTCTGTGTGCCTTTTGCCCCAATGCAAACTGAAGTGGGGAAATGTGCCCCTCTTGAAAGAGGCAGAGTTGGCAGTAGAATAAAATCAGTCCCGATTTCCATACAGCTATGTATATACAAATGTACTAGGTTAACCAATCAAAATTTGAATTATCCTTCTTGACTTCATGTGTTCCAAGCTACTACAAAGAAAAATGTATGAAGAGAGACTCAAAGCTTAGGATCCTTTGTTATTTCATAATGAGCTTTAAGCAGCTAAAAACAAAAAACAAAGGCTAGTTTCTGCTACTTCCAAGCAGCATGGTTTTATTAAGAGACTGAAATCCTTCCATTATACACCGAGTACAAAAAAAAAAATAGTTTATAACACTTTCTAGTAACCATTTATTAAATGCTTCCAAAATAGTAAACTGTTTTTCTACATTTACAATATTTTGTAGTACTATTCAATGTCCTATCGCACTACAACACAGAGAAGACCATCAAAAGTTTCCTCCAGACCGACAATATAGTTATTTATATTTTTAAAAGGAGGTGCGGGAGAAATTCTTTATGTTTCAACTATACACATAAGATTTTTGAGGGGAAAAGTAATACGAGAGTACAGATTCTGGACAAGAACATCTGCCAAAGGGAAAATTGGCAGAGTGCCATTTGCGAAAAGTGCTTGAGAGTGTAGCCTATAAACATTTTGAGAGACGTGGTGTGGTAAGTACAAGCACTTAAAAGGGGAGTGGAATTGCTTTTGCTTGCTAACAAATGGAAGCACCTTTGAAAATAAAGGTGCAATGGAAAGTTCTTCCATCTAATTGGAATGTGTTGAACAAATATAGCAGTCCTACCTCTAGAACTGAGAACACCACCTGTCCAGCATTTACAATAGCAGCCTTCTTCAGAATAGTAAGCCGCCACAATCCTGGAAAAGGGAATTACTTCACCACATTAGTACTACTAGGGAAAGCCTCAAGTCCGTAGAACCACTAAAAAAAGAAAGATGTGACCTATCAGGGTGTTCTGTACAGTGCAGTGGGACCTCTCTTCTTGCAACAGCTTCCACACGTGTTTGTTTTGAATGGAGAAAGCTACTCATGCAGAAGTTCCAGGTGACAACCAAAGCTAGCAGCAAGGCTTGGGATCAGGTCAACAATAACAAGCCAGAGGAGGCCAATTTGGGGTCAACCAATTTACCTAATTTAAAAGATCCCGTAGAATTTAAAGACAATGCTCAACCATTTAAACAAGATTAAACAATGGAAGTATAACAAACATTTCCAGATGAATTGCACTGTTAACTTATCTAGGGGGTTGTCTTTCAGGAAGCACAGAAGTATAATTATCGAACCAGATCATGCAGCTGAAATAAGATGCACCATTTACTCTGCAATGTAGAAAACAAGTGACATTTCTAATTTGATATTAAGTATTACCCAGTGATCTCCTATTATATAGTCAAGTTTCTTGCTCAGTGTACAGTTCAGGGTCATCATAACAAGATATAAATAGAAATTCACTACTGCTGCTCCAGAACAAACACATAA
This sequence comes from Heloderma suspectum, assembly GCF_057233095.1. Taxonomy (NCBI): domain Eukaryota; kingdom Metazoa; phylum Chordata; class Lepidosauria; order Squamata; family Helodermatidae; genus Heloderma; species Heloderma suspectum. The sequence continues at coordinate 12,128,945 of NC_139461.1, forward strand.
TTACCCTGAAAAGTGATCTAATAAGTTAAAAATATTGAAAGAGGAATACACACAAACCTGGCCCTAGCAGAATCCCAACTCCTATATCCAAGTTTTAAAATTGCATTGAACAAATCAAAACCCTGAACTCTATTCAACCTTCCAGATTGCAATCTTCCCTTCTTCCTTTCCAGAGCCACTAAGAACATATCTATCCTCTGCGGAGCACAGAGCTTTCACTGCATCCGTGTGTCCAACCAGTTCTTTTTCCACCATTTTCTTTTCAGCATCAACCACATAGATCTTTCCCTTGATTTTGCCTTGGGAAAGTCCTCTGCCGCCAACCCACATCTGGAAAGCAAAACTATCCTTTAGAAAATGTTTTCTATTTCTATTGTACATCAAAGCATACAAACTAAGCTTCTTTTATTACTGTGTTAACAATAGCAGGAATGTAAAAAGAATAGAGCGCCAAATTACACATTGAAGAAAGCAAGGATCAATAGGCAAAACCTCCAGCTGGTGATGGATACTTAACATATTAATGCCACTACAAATGCCCAACACATCTTCAGGAGCAACACATGGCAGATACTGGTAGACTCTGATAATCAAGTAGCCTTGTATGCTTTTGGCCAGAGGTGTATGCATCTAATGCGGTTTTATATATTCTTCTGTTTCAATAAGGAGCTGTCTCAAAAGACCTATCTCAGTACCCCTTTTTTTGAGAAAGCACTTTACTGAAATAGAAAAACATACAGAACCACACTACAATATGGATGAACTGACACTTCAGTTGAATATCATACGCAAGCCAACTGCTAAACAACAGAATGCATAATTTCATCTTAACTAATTTTAGATGCGTTATCTACTTTCAGAAGTTCTCTTGGCTCAAGCAATTTCATTCTGGAACCACCAAGGAAAAGGCAAAAATATTTTAACTGTGGTTGGTTCATAAAACACGGAGAACATTATAGCTAAAGAACGATGACTAGTTCCATGAGCTTCACAGTAGTTTAGACTTGTGGCATGGCAACTCTAGGGTCTCAGTGGGGGAGTGCACATTTTGTATGGAGAAGGTCCCCAGTTCAATCTCCAACTTCTCCAGGTGGGGCTTGAAAAACTCCTGCCTGAAACCTCGGAACACCACCGACAGGCAGTGTTGACAATACTGGGCTAGACGGAGGAATGGTCTGACTCAGCATAAGGCAGCTTCCTGTGTTCCTAAAGTGAGGGGAAATTCAAAAGCATTTTGTAAAACTGGAGGTGTGGGGGAATGGAGTACAGCAGCAAAGTGAAGTACAGTGACGAAGTCATGCACCGTAACGGAGAGAACAGATCTAATAGCGCCCAATAATAGGCTTCAGAAACATGTAGGAAGAAAGCCAGACCATAAAGCACATGGTCTTCGATGTCTATATACTAATGCCCAGAGCGTGGGAAACAAACAGAACGAACTTGAACTCTTAATACAGGAGGGAAATTATCACTTGGTAGGTGTAACTGAAACTTGGTGGGATGACTCTCATGACTGGAATACAGCAAGTGAAGGATATAACTTGTTCAAAAAGAACAGAGGGAACAGAAAGGGAGGTGGAGTTGCACTATATGTTAAAAATACATTACTCTACACAGAAATACAGGAGGATGAGCCTGGTAGCCCCATCGAGAGCATCTGGGTGAAAATAAATGGAGCAAAGAATAAAAAGAACATGGTGGTCGGAGTCTACTACCAACCATCCAATCAAGAAGACGAGGATGGAACTTTTGAAAAGCAAACTGTTTCAAGGAAGCAAGATGTAGTAGTAATGGGAGAGTTCAATTTCCCTGATATTTGTTGGGAGACAAATTCTGCAAAACATGGCCCCTCCAGGACATTCCTGACTTGTGAACTTCCTCCTACAGAAAGTGGAGGAAAGAACTAGAGGATTGGCTGTCATTGACTTGAACCTAACCAACAGAGATGACTTAGTGGATAACGTAGCAGTTACAGGAACTCTGGGGGAAAATCACCATGTTATACTTGAGTTCTTGGTTCTAAAGGAAGCAAAAGCCACGTGTAGCCAAATGTGTACCCTGGATTTTAGGAGAGCCAATTTTAATAAACTCAGAACAATGATGAGTAAAGTTCAATGGCAAGCAACTCTAATGCAGAAAGGAGTCCAAGATGGGTGGGAGTTTTTAAAAAAGGAAATTCTTGAGGCACAATTACAAACAATTCCAACAAGAAAAAAAAGTGGAAGACAAAAGAAGCTGCCAATGTGGCTTCACAAAAAGTGGAGAGATGACCTGAAAACAAAAAAGGACACACATAGGAAGTGGAAGGAAGACCAAGCTACAAAGGAAGAGTACAGGCAGGTAGTACAGAACTGCAGGGATGGCATCAGGAAGGTTAAAGCTGAGAACGAACTGAGGTTAGTGAGGGATGCTAAAAGCAACAAAAAGCTTTCTTCAGATGCGTGCATAGTAAAAGGCAGAGGAAAGAAATGATGGTTCAACTATTAAATAAGGATGGCAAAATGATAACAGATGACAAAGAAAAGGCAGAAGTCCTCAATTCCAGTCTTCACCCAAAAGAGGGTCTATGAGCCCCCTGGCAAAGGCGAAGTACAGGCTGAAGGGGCAAGATTGCAGCTTGAGATCGATAGGCATATGGTCAAGGAGCACCTCATTACTTTGAATGAGTTCAAATCTCCAGGGCCAGGTGAACTACATCCTAGAGTAATAAAAGAACTGGCAGAAGAACTCTCAAGGCCACTGTCTATTATCTTTGAGAAATCATGGAGGACGAGTGAAGTGCCAGATGACTGGAGGAGGGCTAATGTTATCCCTATCTTCAAAAAGGGCAAAAAGCAGGAACTTGGGAACTACAGACCAGTCACTCCGACATCAATCCCTGGGAAAATTCTGGAGCAGTAATCAATCCATTGAAAACAATGCAGGGACTACTCGAAGCCAACATGGAGGATTTGTCAAGAACAAATCCTGCCAGACTAATCTGATCTCATTTTTTGATCAGGTAACCTCCCTTGTGGACTGTGGGAAGGCTGTGGGCATCATATACCTCAACTTCAGCAAAGCTTTTGACAAAGTGCCCCATGATATCCTGATTAGCAACCTACCTCAATGTGGGCTAGATGAAACAACTATCAGGTGGATCCACAGCTGGCTACAGAATCGGAATCAAAGAGTGCTTATCAATGGGATCTTCTCAAACTGGGGAGAGGTAACGAGCGGGGTACCGCAGGGCTCAGTCCTGGGCCCAGTGCTCTTCAACATTTTTATTAATGACTTGGATGAGGAGGTGCAGGGAATGCTTATCAAATTTGCAGATGACACAAAATTGGGCGGGATAGCTAATACCCTGGAAGAGAGAAACAAAATTCAAAGTGATCTTGATAGGCTGGAGCACTGGGCAGAAAGCAACAGAATGAAAATTAATAGGGATAAATGCCAAGTTCTGCACCTAGGAAAAAGAAACCAAATGATGGGGGAGACTTGGCTCAAAAATACTACAAGCGAGAAGGATCTTGGAACTGTTGTAGATTACAAGCTGAATATGAACCAACAATGCGATGTGGCTGCAAAAAAGGCAAATACTATTTTGGGCTGCATTAATAGAAGTATAGCTTCCAAATCACGTGAAGTAGTAGTTCCCCTCTACTCAGCACTGGTTACGCCTCCTCTTGAGTACTGTGTCCAGTTCTGGGCACCACACTTTAAGAAGGATGCAGACAAACTGGAGAGGGTTCAGAGGAGGGTAACAAAGATGATCAGGGGACTGGAAACAAAGCCCTATGAGGAGAGACGGAAAGAACTGGGCACGTTTAGCCTTGAGAAGAGAAGACTGAGGGGAGATATGATAGCACTCTTCAAGTACTTGAAAGGTTGTCACAGAGAGGAAGGCCAGCATCTCTTCTCGATCATCCCAGAGTGCGGGACATGGAATAATAGGCTCCAGTGACAGGAAGCCAGATTCCGGCTGAACATCAGGAAAAACTTCCTGACTGTTAGAGCATTATGACAATGAAACCAATTACCTAGGGAGGTGGTGGGCTCTCCCACACTGGAGGCATTCAAGACGAAGCTGGACAGCCATCCGTCAGGGATGGTTTTACTTAGGTTCCTGCAATGAGCAGGGGGTTGGACTCGATGGTCTTATAGGCCCCTTCCAACCCTACTATTCTATGATTCATAAAGACATTTGTATTAGCTGATAAATGCCAACTGCATAAGTTTAAACTGTCCTAGCCAATGCCATTAAATAAGCCAGCAGAAATTGTGTTCCTGTGTGTTTGGTTTACCTGGTTTTTTACTTTCATCATGCATGTGATCTCTGAACAATCTTGCAGGCTTATCTTTTGAGAGGGTGTAGAGAGATCAGTCATATTCCAGATATACAGTTCAGTGCTCCCTGAGCATGATGCCCATACTTGGTCCCTCTAAGACAAAAGGTAAGAGAAAACAAAAAAAGCTATTCATTTTAATACAGAAAATTCTATAACATATTATTTAAGTTAATATTGCAACAGTCAATTTACAATCATAGTGTTCTATAAAATACCTCAGGGAACAACTGGAAACTGAAGAAGAACACAGGCAGATCTCTTGCGTTGCTTTCCATTATTACTTTCTGTCGAATAACCCCATTTGTTGTGACTACAAGAATACAGCTTCCTATACCTTCAAACAAACACACACAAAGATTTTAGTATCTGAGAACATGTCATCTCATCAAAACAGAAACTGATACAATAGTGTATGAATCCTATATAGAAGATATATGTGTTGTTGTTCAGTCGTTCAGTCGTGTCCGAATCTTCGTGACCCCATGGACCATAGCACGCCAGGACTTCCTGTCCTGCGCTCTCTTCCAGAGCGTGCTCAAGTCCATATTCATTGCATCAGTGATGCTTTCTAGCCATCTCATCCTCTGCCATCCCCTTCTCCTTTTGCCTTCATCCCAGCATCAGGGTCTTTTCCTGGGAGTTTTCTCTTCGCATTAGGTGGCCAAAATATTTGAGCTTCCGCTTCAGTATCTGCCTTCCAATGAGCAGTCAGCGTTGATTTCCTTTAGGATTGACTGATTTGACCTCCTTGCAGTCCAGGGGACTCGTAAGAGTCTTCTCCAGCACCACAGTTTGAAAGCATCAATTCTTCGGCGCTCAGCCTTCCTTATAGTCCAGCTCTCACAGCCGTACGTTACTACTGGGAAAACCATAGCTTTGATTATGCGGACCTTTGTTGGCAAGGTGATGTCTCTGCTTCTTACTATGCTGTCTAGGTTGGCCATAGCTTTCCTCCCAAGGAGCAAGCGACTTTTAATTTCATGGCTACAGTCACCGTCTGCGGTGATCTTGGAGCCCAAGAAAATAACATCTGTCACTGCTTCCATTTCTTCCCCTTCTGTATGCCAGGAAGTGATGGGGCCAGATGCCATGATCTTCATTTTTTTAATGTTGAGTTTCAAACCAGCTTTTGCACTCTCCTCTTTCACCCTCAACAAGAGGCTCTTTAGATCCTCTTCACTTTCTGGCATTAGGGTGGTATCATCTACGTATCTGAGGTTGTTGATAATTCTCCCGGCAATCTTAATCCTGTGATTCATCCAACCCGACGTTTCTCATGATGTACTCTGCATATAAGTTAAATAAGCAGGGCGACAATATACAGCCTTGTTGTACTCCTTTCCCAATTTTGAACCCAATTTCCCAATTCCCAATTTCCCAATTCTCTTGCTTTCTCCATGATCCAGCAAAAGTTGGTGATTAGTTCCTCTGCCTCTTCAAAACCCCGCTTGTACTTCCGGTAGTTCTCGGTTCGCATACGGCTGAAGCCCAGCTTGTGGGATTTTGAGCATAACCTTGCTGGCATGTGAAATGAGCACAATTGTACGGTAGTTTGAACACTCTTTGGCGTTGCCCTTCTTTGGAATTGGAATGTAAACTGGCCTTTTCCAGACTTGTGGCCACTGTTGAGTGTTCCAAATGTGTTGGCATATTGAGTGCAGCACTTTAACAGCATCATCTTTTAGGATTTTAAATAGCTCGGCTGGAACACTGTCATCTCCACTAGCTTTGTTGTTACTAATGCTTCCTAAGGCCCACTTGACTTCACTCTCGAGGATGTCCGGCTCAAGTTCAGTGACTGCACTATCATGGCTATCAGGGACATTCAGATCTTTCCTGTATAGTTCTTCTGTGTATTCTTTCCACCTCTTCTTAATCTCGTCTGCTTCTGTTAGGTCCCTGCCTTCTTTGTCCTTTATCATGCCCATCTTTGAACAAAACGTTCCTTTGAGATCTCCAATTTTCTTGAAGAGATCTCTAGTCTTTCCCATTCTGTTGTTTTCCTCGATTTCTTTGCATTGTTCATTTAAGAAGGCCTTCTTGTCTCTCCTTGCTATTCTCTGGAACTGCATTCAGTTGGATATATCTTCTCCTTTCTCCCTTGCTTTTCGCTTCCCTTCTTTCGTGAGCTACTTGTAAAGCCTCCTCAGACAGCCACTTGGCTTTCTTGCATTGCTTTTTCTTTGGGAGGGATTGAGTTGCTGCCTCCTGAACAATGTTACGGACCTCCGTCCAGAGTTCCTCAGGCACTCTGTCTATCAAGTCTAATCCCTTAAATCTATTCCTCACCTCCACTGTATATTCAGAAGGGATATGATTTACGTCATACCGGAATGGTTTAGTGGTTTTCCCTACGTTCTTCAATTTAAGCCGAAATTTTGCAACAAGAAGTTCATGATCTGAGCCACAGTCAGCTCCAGGTCTTGTTTTTACTGACTGTATAGAGCTTCTCCATCTTTGGCTGCAAAGAACATAATCAATCTGATTTCGATATTGACCAACTGGTGATGTCCATGTGTCGAGTCGCCTCTTGTGCTGTTGGAAAAGAGTGTTTGCTATGATCAGCGTGTTCTCTTGGCAAAACTCTATTAGCCTTTGTCCTGCTTCATTTTGTACACCAAGGCCATGCTTGCCTGTTATCCCGGTGATTTCTTGACTTCCTACTTTAGCATTCCAATCCCCTATGATGAAGAGGACATCTTTTTTTGGCATTAGTTCTAGAAGGTGTTGTAGGTCTTCATAGAACCGATCAACCTCAGCTTCTTCGGCATCAGTGGTTGGGGCATAGACTTGAATTACTGTGATGTTGAACGGTTTGCCTTGGATTCATACTGACATCATTCTATCGTTTTTGAGATTGTACCCCAGTACTGCTTTTCCCACCCTTTTGTTGACTATGAGTGCTACTCCATTTCTTCTAAGGGATTCTTGCCCACAGTTGTAGATATGATGGTCACCTGAATTAAATTCACACATGCTTGTCCATTTTAGTTCGCTGATTCCCAAGATGTCGATGTTCAATCTTGCCATCTCACGTTTGACCACCTCCAGCTTACCTTGATTCATTGATCTTACATTCCAGGTTCCTAAACAATATTGTTCTTTACAGCATCGGATTTTCTTTTCACCACCAGACCCATCTACAGCTGAGTGTCCTTTCGGCTTTGGCCCAGCCGCTTCATTCTTTCTGGCGCTACTTGAAAATACCCTCTGCTCTTCCCCAGTAGTATACTGGACACCTTCCGACCTGAGGGGCTCATCTTCCGGCGTCATCTCTTTTAGCCTTGTGATACGTTCCATGGGGTTTTCTTGGCAAGAATACTGGAGTGGGTTGCCATTTCCTTCTCCAGTGGACCACATTTTGTCAGAACTCTCCGCCATGACCTGTCCGTCTTGAGTGGCCCTGCACGGCATAGTTTATGGCTTCACTGAGTTACGCAACCCCCTTTGCCACAAGGCAGTGATCCATGAAGGGGGAAGATATATGTACACAACGCTTTTTCTAACCTTAGCATACATGGCTTTAATATTTCTATCACGGGAAAAGTTATAGGAGGACACAAAGGGCTCCCCCAGGAAGAGTGGAAATGTGTAGAATATGTTGGGGTAACAATCTGGTCTGCAGTACCTTTTCAGGTTTCATTATATTCCACTACTGCCCTCTTCACATTCAACATTCTTTTTTTATTATTATTACATTTCTAGACCACCCAATAGCCATAGCTCTCTGGGTGGTTCACAAATATTAAAATGACAAAATACAGAATAAGAACAGTCTAAAATATAAAAGCTTAAAACTACAGTATAAAAATACAACCAGAATAAAACCAAGCAGCAATACAGAGATTTAAAATACAGAGACACATTTAAAACAGCAAAGTAAAAAAATGGGGGGGGGGTGCTAGTACTATCATTCTCTTACTATTGTATCAGACAGTATTTGATCATGTCGAGTTTGCACGGCACTTTGAGGATAAAGTCGCTCAGATTCGTCATGAATTGGACACCACCATTAATGTAGTTCCATTGGTAGAGGCGTTCAGAGCACCGTCTGGTCCAGTTTTATTGGATGAGTTTCAGTTACTGAGGCCTGAGGATGCGGACAAGGTGCTTGGCCAAGTCCGATCGACCACTTGTGTGCTTGACCCTTGCCCTTCATGGCTTATTAAATCAAACAAGGAGGGGATGTCCGGCTGGGTCCAGGAGGTTGTAAATTCCTCCTTGAGAGAGGGAGTGGTGCCTGCCGCTTTAAAAGAGGCAGTAATTAGACCACTCCTGAAAAAGCCTAACCTGGACCCAGAGGATGTTAACAATTATAGGCCAGTGGCCAACATCCCCTTCCTGGGCAAGGTGCTTGAGCGGGTGGTTGTAGGACAGCTCCAGGCACTGTTGAATGAAACGGATTGTCTAGATCCATTTCAATCGGGCTTCAGGCCTGGTTTTGGAACGGAAACTGCCTTGGTCGCCCTGTGGGATGACCTCTGCCGGGAGAGGGACAGGGGGAGTGCGACCCTGTTGATTCTCCTGGACCTCTCAGCGGCTTTCGATACCATCGACCATGGTATCCTTCTGGATAGGTTGTCTGGGTTGGGAGTAGGAGGCACTGCACTACAGTGGTTCCGCTCCTACTTGGATGGCCAATTCCAGAAGGTGGTGCTGGGGGATTACTGCTCTGTGCCTTGGCAATTGTGCCATGGGGTTCCACAGGGCTCTATTTTATCCCCCATGCTGTTTAACATCTACATGAAACCACTGGGGGAGGTTATCCGGAGGTGTGGGCTGAGGTGCCATCAATATGCAGATGACACCCAGCTCTACCTCTCTTTCTCATCAAAACCAGGTGAGGCAGTGACTGTTCTGAATCAGTGCCTGCGCACGGTAATGGACTGGATGAGGGCTAATAAACTGAAACTCAATCCAGACAAGACAGAGGTACTGTTAGTGGGTGGTTCGTCTGCCCGGCTAGGTGATATTCAACCTGTTCTGGAGGGGGTTGCACTCCCCCTAAAGGATCAGGTTCGTAGTTTGGGGGTGCTCTTGGATCCAGAACTGTCACTTGAGGCACAGGTGAACTCAGTGGCACGGAGCACTTTTTATCAGCTTAGGCTGGTATACCAACTACGCCCTTATCTGGACAGAGATAGCCTAGCTACAGTGATCCATGCTCTGATAACTTCTCGTCTGGATTACTGCAATGCGTTATACGTGGGGCTGCCTTTGAAAACGGTCCGGAAACTTCAGCTGGTCCAAAATAGGGCAGCAAGATTGTTAACAGGGACTGGCCTGCGAGCTCATATTACGCCAGTACTTTTCCAGCTGCACTGGCTGCCAGTCCATTTCCGGGCCCGATTCAAAGTGCTGGTGTTAACATTCAAAGCCCTTAACAGCTTGGGGCCAGGTTACCTGAAGGATCGCCTCCTCCCATATGTGCCTGCCCAGACCTTGAGATCATCATCAGCGGCCCTTCTCCGTGAGCCCCTGCCAAAGGATGTGAGGCGGGTGGCTACTAGGAGGAGGGCTTTTTCTGCTGTGGCACCCCGGCTCTGGAATGAGCTCCCTAGTGAGGTTCGCCTGGCGCCTACATTGTATTCCTTTTGGCGCCAGGTGAAGACCTTTTTATTTTCCCAGGCATTTTAGTATTTTAGCTTTCTACATTTTTAGCTTTGCTGTTTTAAATCTGTATTTTAAACTCCTGCACTGCTGCTAGGTTTTATTGTGGTTGTATTGTTATATTGTGGTTTTAATGTTCTGTATATTTTAAATTGTTTTATTGTGTGTTGCTTGGATTTAATTTTTGTGAACCACCCAGAGAGCTTCGGCTATTGGGCAGTATAGAAATGAAATAAATAAATAAATAAATAAATTGTTCGTGAGCCCCAGGAGGGATCTCTTCCTATTGCACATAAATGCCTCAAGCAAAGTACGTAAGCCACATATTTACGTTAATAAAGTGCAAATAATCTCCACTGGAAAGAAAAATAACCAAGTGCTTGATAGGTTTAGCACCTACCACTGAAATCACACACCTGATTAGCTGGCCAAGACAAAGGAGGACAATTTGTTAAGAATAACGGCAAGGCCATGGGTTACGTTTTTCTTCATTTTAAATCACATTCTTGTCATTAAAAAAATACGTCTCACACACACACACACACACAGAGGAAACTTACAGCACCAAAGTCGGTTATTGTGGAATTTGATAGCAGTTAGAGTTTCACAAGGCAGCTGAAATCTGCGGTTCACTTTTAAGGTGCTGATATTCCAAGCAATCACTGTCCCATCTAAGCTGCACGAATATGCCTCACTGCCCACATGCAAGGAAAGTGCAAGGTGTTAACCACTGTGTTACATAAAATAAATCTACACAGAAATCAGTACAGTGGACAAAGTCAAATATGAAATCATCACCACTGTGTCTTCAATACAATTCTGGACAACATGTGAGAATACGACAGCAGTGTATCTTAAAGATTCAGACAAATCAAATTTTATTTAGATTTTCTCATTTCTAAGCTTTCATGTTATTTCGAAAGCTTGCAAGCCCCCTCCCCTGGCTTATAAGTTTCCAAAGGCATTAGGAGACCCACCACATCCCCCATGGAGAATTGCTTCATGAAAAGATAAGGACCATAGAGCTTACTTGGGGCTAACATGGCACCAAAAAATGAAGACAACTTGCCCACTAGTTCTGGCCTGGCACCTAGAACAATTCTTAGCAAATGCTACGATGATTATGTTAAACAGAAGTACTTAATCTTAGCTGCAATTCTCTAGCTCATGATATAATCCCAGTGGTCCTTGATCCGGAACAAGCGGCCCACCCACACTGTACTCAACTGACCTGGATGCACTGTCTCTGTTCTCCACAATATCCACGATTTCAAAGCGATGGTCATTCAGTTGCTTATTGCAAGACATGCTATGAGTATTGATTAAATAGATAATGGAATCTTGAGAACCGATCCAGACTTGACTCTGTTCTGCCATTACCATACATTTCTGCATTTGCCAAAACAACAACAACAACAACAAGACTAAACAGTGTAATATGGATTATCTTAGTTTCACACCTAAAAGATACACCCCAGTTTTTTCTTGTCTTTATTAAAATATATCAACCCGACTTGTAATTGTGGGATGTGGACCAAGATTAAAGTTATTCTAGTATATTAAATACTAATAAGTAGCTGAAAAGGCTTGATGTAACTGGAAGGGCTCTCCAGAGCAGGACTCAATGGTTTTTTAACAGCCAATTTTTCTGAAAGAAAGCTGAGTGTTATCCAGAGATGAAACTCCAGTTAATCATGTGTTGCACAGAGAACTATGTTTTAATATGAGCCCTTTAGGTGGGCAGTTCCCCATAACAAACATTGTTGCCTTAGGAAGAAGAGGCACTATCTTCACCAAATGAACGTCTATACCCTTTCCCACATGTGCCATGTAGAATGATGTAGAACTCTTAAGTTCTGTGAAAGCCCACTAGCAGGATATAAATATGACCAGGCTGAAACTATATTTTGCATCTCTCAGTTCCTTCTAGGAGTGTCATTCCAACTCCACTCACTTGTGCCTCTCCACCTACCTAGAATCTCTGTCTCTAGCAAATGAAAGAATGAGAGACTACCAGCTAACTAACACCCACTTCCCAAGCAAGAAAGGTAGTTGTCCCTCTCCAACAAAGAGCATATCTGGCCAGAATTAATATAAATAGTGGAGGAATAGAGGAGAAAGAAGAAAACAAGAGACACATCTACTAAAACAAAAACAGGATGGAAGATTCAAGAAAGAGATAAAATGTTTGAGGATATTTCAGTAATCTTTTCATACTAGTAAATAAAGCTTCTGTGGCATCTCCACAGTAAAAGTTGCTTACCAACTTAGAGCTCCCCACTTTAAAACAGTGTTGTCTAGACCATGTAGACGCATCAAACACAACCACCTTCCCCTCATTCAAAGCACACCATAATTTTGGATGGGCATCTCCATGCCTCTCTGCTGGGTCAAGCTGCCCTAAGAATTGGAGGGAGGAAGTAGTGACACACTTGATAACAAATACATTTGCATCTACCATCAAGCCACATACTAGTCCCAGTTTGCAAACCAGGTGACTGGGGAAAACCAGCAGTATTTTTGTTGCCTCAGAGGAAATGCTGAGAATGCCTCCCTCAACTGTTATTTCTTGACTATGAAGTGTTTTGCTCAAGAGCCTCTCTGTATCAGTATATATAGCTAAGCCTAACAGGAACTTGGCACCATAGCAGTGACTCCTGAACTATTCTGCCATGTACCATTTTGCCCATGCAGTATAGTGGATTGAACGTTGGCCTTAGAGTGGGGATACCCAGGCAGCTTTTGGCCAAACATCAGGGAAAACCTCCTGTCAAACCAGTCAGACAACAGAACCATTTGCCTAGGGAGGTGGTGGGCTCTCCATCGCTGGAAGTATTCAGACAGAGATTGGACAGCCCTCTGTCAGGCATGCTTTAAACTGGATTCCTGCCCTGAGCAGGGGGATGGCCTAAATGGCCCCTTCCAACTCTATGATTCTAGGATTCATATCCATACCCAGCACCCACCCCAGCCATGAAGCTCACTGGATGGCCTTGGGCATGTCTCTACCTGCCACACTTTCTACAGTTGTTGAGAAGCCAGCATACCCCCATCCTAACATTTCTGTCCCAACTGTTCCCTGCCCTCCAGCAGTCCAGTATACCTGGTGTATAAAGCAAGACTTCCACTGCTTGGGGAAATGTTTCACCAGCTGATGGATTGATCTTGTGCTTCAATGTCTCTGCTGTTGTTTTGGGGACCATCATGGGCACTGAAGCAAGGCAGACAAACACATTTTCCAAGTTACTATATGGCATAAAAGGAAAAAAAACGTACACACACTTCTGAAAGAATACAAACAAGTCACAGAAAGAAAGGACTGTATTTGAAAGCAAGTTGGAATCGCTACACAACTGCTCCTGGCATCCTACTCCTCCCACTACTGGGCCTGGATGCTCCCCAAGTCTGCCACATGGTATCCAGGCTCGAATGTATTCATGGGCTTGACTGCCTGGATAGGTGCATGGTGGGAGTTGCATCAGCACAGCAGAGTTGTGGATCATATTCTTAAATACAGAGCAAGGGCTAGCCAGAGCATTTAAGCCTCAACCCAGCTCACCTTCATTCTTCATCTTGTCAAAATAAGATAGTTTGGAAGCAGCATAAATTATTTTGGAGGACTGCAATGCACCGACTACTGCATCCATTAGCAGAACATTGGTAAGTGCTTGCTGAATGTATTGGGGATCCTGGGAGGTTAAAAAACAGAGGAACAAAATCATGACTTCAAATTGCATTTTCTCTTCTGTGCCTACAAAAGAGGCCCATCTTTTATATTTCCCAACAATATATTTGATCATATTTGATGCCCTTTTGGCTCTGATGTATCTCTAACAGATATATTCTATATATCATATTCCCAAGTTTGAATATGAAATAAAGCTTTTGTTTATTGAATTATACATTCTCATTCTTGGAGAGGGAGAAGAACCCTTCCTTCAGGACCCTTTAAAAGGGCAATTTCAATGACATTCTTGAATATCTAATCAATTAATTCATTGATTAGACCAGCCTCCTCCAACCTGGTGCCCTCCAAATGTGTTAATACTAGAACTCCCATAATTTCTAACCAGGTAATTATGGATGTTGCAATCCAACACATCTGGAGGGCGCCAGGTTGGGAAAGACTGGTGGATAGACCCAGAAAGTATAACTTAATTGATCTAGCACCCCCGCTACCTCATAATACTGATACTGAATATGTGGGGTCTAACCAATCACCACAAATCGCTTCTAGTTTGGGGGAGAGAGAAAGTGGTGCTTTGCCGAAGAACATCAGAAACCATTAAACAAAATCTGAAAGTTACTTGGAGTCCTATGAAGATTGCTCCCTGGAAAACTAAACCATCCATCGATCCTACACAGCTCAGTCTTATTGTGCTTTATTTTCTTCTCTCCCCCTTTCATGTATGTCTTTTCTATATTTTATTGGTAATATAATGCTTCTGTTACCTGAGTTAGGGTGTGTTAGGTTAGGGAGAAATTAAAGGGGAATTAAGGAATAAGTCATGCGCATGCTACAAGGAAGGGTAAGATGGGCAACTGTCTATGTTAAACCTTCTCAACAGTTGTTTCAAATACACAGGCAGACAATTTCAAGCACATTAATGAAGGGTATTATGTTTTGCAGAAGTGGACTGATGCCATAGTAAATGAATCACTTTGCTTCTTTAATTATTAATCTTGTCTTATACTTGAAAAGGGCATGGAAGACATGAGCCTGAAAATAAAAAAAATATGGTGAAAGAATAGAAAGCATGTTTTTAACAATTAAGACATAGTTCAGCTGCTAGTACAAAGTGACAGACCTTGTGATCATCTGCCATCTTCTTCCCAGCCCACATCTCTTTCACCATCAAGTGCCAAAGATCACACTCAGATTTAAGATTTGCTTCAAAAACTTCCTTTTTGGACACAGCTTTGATCTTTAGAGTGGGAATCCTGAGAAGGAGAAAAGCGACTGTAGTACTCTTCACTTCCTGAAAAACCGGGGGGCAGGGGGGAGAGAAATGAGAAGTTAATATTGATGTAAGGCAAAATACTACTATCTAGTCATCTCATCTCTTGGTCCCATACCCCCAAACCTTCACTACACCTTTTCAATTAGTGCTGTGCCAAAAATTTAGACTCTCCCATTTGGGGCATTTCGGGAGGTGGGGTGACAAAAACTCTGGAGAAAGAGGCTGGTAGGGGTGAGAATTTCTGAGAATTTTGTCTTGGGGAGGGGGACAGGGTTTCCACATACCTTTTTAAGTGTAGGCAATTCTTCAGGGGTCTTCTTTATATATTTTTTAAAAAACTGCACTTGCAGGACCCCAGGCCTCTTCTCCAGCCTGGCTGCTCTTTCTGAACTCCCAGGAGACCATGTGACCTCGCCCTCTCTAATAGGCATTTAGGAAGAACTCCCGACTGGAGAAGAATCCTGGGCTCCTGCAAGTGCAGGGAGTGTATTTTTTAAAAAATTAAAAAATAGAAGAATCACCTACACTTTAGAAAAAGGTATGTGGAAACCCTGTCACCCTCCTCAAGGAGAAAATTCTCCGAAATTTTCCCCCTCCCTGCAAAAGAGGCAGAAAAAACAATGCCTCTTTTGCAGGGAGAGAAAAAGTTCCTGAAAATAGGGGGCAGGGTTCGGCACAGCACCATTTTCAATTCCCTATACTGTTAGCCCTTTACAGAGGCTTGCTTTTACTTTTATTTAGAGGGGGTGAGGGGGTTAAAGACAACACAGCCCCCTGAGTTCTTTATGTACATTGTGGGATCTTATTAAAATGCCTGCTTCCGTTTCAAGGAGGGGCAGAGGCAAATTTCTAGTCCTGGTTTGCACGAATCCCAATATGTGAGAGCAGGAATTTCCAGTGCTGTCCTCAGTGCTGAACAAGTCACCAAACATGCCCTAGGGGTTGCTGTAATACAGCTGATGATAAATAAAATTTACTACTATTAAAACTGATGCCAAAGGCCAAGGTGTTTCACATCAGTCCAGCACAAGATTATAATTAGCATTTTAGATATTGGATGCCTAAGAATAATTAGGCATCCAATTATTATAATAATAATAATTAAAAATAATGCCCCTTCATGTATCACTGCCTTGTTGTGGCGAAGGGGCTTGCGTAACTCAGTGAAGCCATAAGCTATGCCGTGCAGGGCCACCCAAGACGGACAGGTCATGGCAGAGAGTTCTGACAAAATGTGGTCCACTGGAGAAGGAAATGGCAACCCACTCCAGTATTCTTGCCAAGAAAACCCCATGGAACATATCACAAGGCGAAAAGATATGACGCCGGAAGATGAGCCCCTCAGGTCGGAAGGTGTCCAATATGCTACTGGGGAAGAGCAGAGGGTATTTCCAAGTAGCGCCAGAAAGAGTGAAGTGGCTGGGCCAAAGCCGAAAGGACACTCAGCTGTGGATGTGTCTGGTGGTGAAAAGAAAATCCGATGCTGTAAAGAACAATATTGTTTAGGAACCTGGAATGTCAGATCAATGAATCAAGGTAAGCTGGAGGTGGTCAAACATGAGATGGCAAGATTGAACATCGACATCTTGGGAATCAGCGAACTAAAATGGACAGGCATTGGTGAATTTAATTCAGGTGACCATCATATCTACTATTGTGGGCAAGAATCCCTTAGAAGAAATGGAGTAGCACTCATAGTCAACAAAAGGGTGGGAAAAGCAGTACTGGGGTACAATCTCAAAAACGATAGAATGATGTCAGTATGAATCCAAGGCAAACCATTCAACATCACAGTAATTCAAGTCTATGCCCCAACCACTGAGGCCGAAGAAGCTGAGGTTGATCGGTTCTATGAAGACCTACAACACCTTCTAGAACTAACTCCAAAAAAAGATGTCCTCTTCATCATAGGGGATTGGAATGCTAAAGTAGGAAGTCAAGAAATCACCGGGATAACAGGCAGGCATGGCCTTGGTGTACAAAATGAAGCAGGACAAAAGCTAATAGAGTTTTGCCAAGAGAACATGCTGATCATAGCAAACACTCTTTTCCAACAGCACAAGAGGCGACTCTACACATGGACGTCACCAGATGGTCAATATCGAAATCAGATTGATTATGTCCTTTGCAGCCAAAGATGGAGAAGCTCCATACAGTCAGTAAATACAAGACCTGGAGCTGACTGTGGCTCAGATCATGAGCTGCTTCTTGCAAAATTTCGGCTTAAATTGAAGAACGTCGGGAAAACCACTAAACCGTTCAGGTATGACCTAAATCATATCCCATATGAATATACAGTGGAGGTGAGGAATAGATTTAAGGGATTAGACCTGATAGACAGAGTGCCTGAGGAACTATGGACGGAGGTCCGTAACATTGTTCAGGAGGCAGCAACGAAATCCATCCCAAAGAAAAAGAAATGCAAGAAAGCAAAGTGGCTGTCTGATGAGGCTTTACAAGTAGCTCACGAAAGAAGGGAAGCGAAAAGCAAGGGAGAAAGGGGAAGATATACCCAACTGAATGCAGAGTTCCAGAGAATAGCAAGGAGAGACAAGAAGGCCTTCTTAAATGAACAATGCAAAGAAATCGAGGAAAACAACAGAATGGGAAAGACTAGAGATCTCTTCAAGAAAATTGGAGATCTCAAGGGAACGTTTTGTGCAAAGACGGGCATGATCAAGGACAAAGAAGGCAGGGACCTAACAGAAGCAGATGAGATTAAGAAGAGGTGGCAAGAATACACAGAAGAACTATACAGGAAAGATCTGAATGTCCCTGATAGCCATGATAGTGCGGTCACTGAACTTGAGCCGGACATCCTAGAGAGTGAAGTCAAGTGGGCCTTAGGAAGCATTAGTAACAACAAAGCTAGCGGAGATGACAGTGTTCCAGCCGAGCTATTTAAAATCCTAAAAGATGATGCTGTTAAAGTGCTGCATTCAACATGCCAACAAATCTGGAACACTCAACAGTGGCCACAAGACTGGAAAAGGTCAGTTTACATTCCAATTCCAAAGAAGGGCAACGCCAAAGAGTGTTCAAACTACCGCACAATTGCACTCATTTCACATGCCAGCAAGGTGATGCTCAAAATCCTACAAGCTAGGCTTCAGCAGTATGCGAACCGAGAACTACCAGAAGTACAAGCTGGGTTTAGAAGAGGCAGAGGAACTAGAGATCAAATTGCCAACATTCGCTGCATCATGGAGAAAGCAAGAGAATTCCAGAAAAACGTCTATTTCTACTTCATTGACTACGCTAAAGCCTTTGATTGTGTGGATCACAAACAAACTGTGGCAAATTCTGAAAGAGATGGGAGTACCAGACCACCTTACCTGTCTCCTGAGAAACCTGTACGAGGGTCAAGAAGCAACAGTAAGAACCAGACATGGAACAACCGATTGGTTCAAAATTGGGAAAGGAGTACGACAAGGCTGCATATTGTCACCCTGCTTATTTAACTTATATGCAGAGTACATCATGAGAAATGCCGGGTTGGATGAATCACAGGTCGGAATTAAGATTGCTGGGAGAATTATCAACAACCTCCGATATGCAGACGATACCACCCTAATGGCAGAAAGCGAAGAGGATCTCAAGAGCCTCTTGTTGAAGGTGAAAGAGGAGAGTGCAAAAGCTGGTTTGAAACTCAACATTAAAAAAACGAAGATCATGGCATCTGGCCCCATCACTTCCTGGCATATGGAAGGGGAAGAAATGGAAGCAGTGACAGATTTTACTTTCTTGGGCTCCAAGATCACTGCAGACAGTGACTGTAGCCATGAAATTAAAAGACGCTTGCTCCTTGGGAGGAAAGCTATGGCAAACCTAGACAGCATAGTAAGAAGCAGAGACATCACCTTACCGACAAAGGTCCGTCTAATCAAAGCTATGGTTTTCCCAGTAGTAATGTATGGCTGTGAGAGCTGGACTATAAGGAAGGCTGAGCGCCGAAGAATTGATGCTTTCGAACTGTGGTGCTGGAGAAGACTCTTACGAGTCCCCTGGACTGCAAGGAGTTCAAATCAGTCCATCCTAAAGGAAATCAACCCTGACTGCTCATTGGAAGGACAGATAATGAAGCTGAAGCTCCAATATTTTGGCCACCTAATGCGAAGAGAAAACTCCCTGGAAAAGACCCTGATGCTGGGAAAGACTGAAGGCAAAAGGAGAAGGGGACGGCAGAGGATGAGATGGCTAGATAGCATCACGGATGCAATGAATATGAACTTGAGCACGCTCCGGGAGAGAGCGCAGGACAGGAAGGCCTGGCGTGCTATGGTCCATGGGGTCACGAAGAGTCGGACACGACTGAACGATGAACAACAACAACAAGAATAATTCTCTCAGACACCTACATTAGCCCCAAATCATAGAAATATCTATTTGTAAGACCTTCTAGAGGCCCCAGACTAGGATCGATGTTAGCCCCAAATCTGCATTCATGTAATAAACATCTTTAAAATCAGACTATTCAGCCATTTATGTCACACTCACCTCTATATCCCTGAAAGTAGCAATGTTTTCATAGCCAGGCCGAACTCCTTCAGTCAAAAGGAACAAGCGCTTCTGAGTCATTGCTATTTTTCCAACTCCTTTGTTAGTTTTAACGGAGCTCGATAACTTGTAGACACATTCATTTTTGTCTAAACGTTCTATTACAGTGGGTGGCAGGTTTACCTCTTGAGCCTCTGCTTCCGTTTCTTTCCAGTAGTTGTAGAAGTCTTTAAATGTTTCTGGGTCTATTTGTTTCTGATGTCCTTAAAATTAATGAACCATACATCCTGTTATCATTTCTACACAACTTGAGTATTAAAAGGTTAGATGACTCCCTGAGAAAAGGCACATGGTGTGAGCTGCCAGGTGTAGTTCTAGGAGGCATTTTGATACACAAAATTTCGGAACAGGGCTGGAAATTACTACAATTCCTGGGCACTAGAGAAAAAAAACTGGAAGCCAGAGAGATAACTGGGATTATTCTGGCCACATTTCAGGGCCAGGCTAGATGAGACAGAGGGAGTCACAGCTGAAGGAAGTTAAACCCTCTCTGCCTTACCTCCCACTGCTGTCACATCAGGAATTTTTCTCCCAGATCAGATACCAGAAGTGAGCCGGACTGGAAGAAAAATGCCTGAGGTGAGTGAGTGCAGCAAGATGACAGAGGAGAATTTAGGTGCCCTCACCGGCATTCCTGTCTTGATGTTAAAAGCAGACATACACACACCATTCACTGCTTTATATGCAAACAGGGCAAACATATGAGCAAATGTGGCTACTTCCATCATATCTAGTTTGACGCTCAGAATTAAAACTCCTTTGCTTTTTCTCTGAGTTCTTAGAATAGAGATGTAGGCTTAGTGGGGTTTGTCAAAACAGCACAGCCAGTATATTTTGTTAGGTATATAGCAGAGAAAGGAAATGGCACAAACACATAGGCAGCAGTAATTTAAGAAGGAAGTCGGTACATAAAAACTCATGATTTAAAAAAAACCAAACACCTATACACAAAAATTCAGAAATAAAAAACACAAAACATGCAATACTTGGGGGATGGGGAAGAAATCAGTCTAAAACATTTTTAAGTCATTCACTCAGCTACCTTTGTCAGCATATAGTGAAGACACAACTAAGCTTAAGCATTCCCACTTTGGGAATTTTATATTGATAAAGTAGTATAAAAGTATCTTCATTATATAAACAAAATTCCATATCCTCATCTTCTGGTAACAGCATTTACATAGCCAGAGCATAACACACCAAGTTATTTCTTAGTCACTAAACAGCCTAAACCAGAAGCACAAGTCCACATAGTAAGTACACACATACGATTCAGATTGTATCATCCTGCCCTGCCTTCCCTGTATCAACAATTGTCTTTGATTGTGCATCCCATTCTCAATAATCACATCAAGTTGACAACAAATGTACCAGGAGATGGACATGTTTATGTAAACAGAAATAGCTATATTCAGGAAGGAAAGAAATATACGCATGAAATATTCTGACAAACTTCTCTGTGTGAGCTAATTTTCCAATTATTTTTGCTTACCTACTGTTAATGCATCAAACAGCCGATGTATAGTGTCAGTATCTTTGACAATCCCAGATTCTTGAACGCGCTTCACAAAGTCATCCAGCTGCATGTGAGTTTTTGGCAACTCAAAGTTTTTCACATGGTCATCCACTTTGGTTATTTCCCTTTGTTTATCCATCACTTGACTTATCAGCCTCTTCAGTTCTGGCTTCTGATCTGCTTGGGAACGGTCAGAAGGAGGAAGAGTTTCCACCACTTTCCTCACAAGGTCAGTAGGGAATATCCTTATGTCTGTCTTATACAGATTTTGGAAGTCCGAAAGTGCATTTAGAAGCTTTTCTTGCATCAAACCAATAAGTCCCCTGAGGTAGAAATACCTTGCCAGAAGTGCAGAGTTATCTGGAGAAACAATATTTATAGCTCTGCTGAGATGGTTGATAAAATCAATGTAGTAAGCATGGACACACTGGCTCACCAGAGGAAAGTGAATTTCTGGGATCTTGAAAGTGCTCACTGATTTAGAGATCAATCTTGCAGCTAGAAAAGGAGAAGACAATAGCTGTTTACAATAAAACTCCAAAGGCCATTAAATATCGCTGAATCCTTACTACACTCTGGTTTCACTCACCTTAGGAGGGCTTGCTTATATTTCTACATACTTCCTCTTCGGAAAAGACCACAAAGATTGGCAGGACTAATGAAATAGAGCTCTGCAGTAGGATAAATTGGCTTCCAAGGTCTGACTGGTCTTCTCTAACAGGATCAAGGGTTAGGCTACAAAATGCAGCCCAAGCAATTACTTCTAGCAAAAAAAAAGTGTGAGAGAGAAAAGAAACTGATCTTTAAAAAAAGTTATGTGGGTGAAAAGTGAGCTCCTAAGGAAAGTGAGAGTGTAAATGGGAAAGAGAAACTGTAGACCTGACAAAGAATCCTAAATTACTGGAAATGTGTTTGGTAAGAACATAAGAACACGAGAAGGGCCCTGCTGGATCAGACCAAGGGTCCATCTAGTCCAGCATTCTGTTCACACAGTGGCCAACCAGCTGTCGACCAGGAACTCACAAGCAGGACATGAGCGCAACAGCACCCTCCTAAATGGAAATCCAAACTATTAGACAAGACTGACTTCAGCTCATGTTTAAAGAATAATCTGAGATTCTGATATATGTGGCTACTGTGAGGAATGTGAAAATACAGTTCTACAATGCATGCTCAGTAGCAGCTCTCAGACTGCTTTAACAGTAAGCTGGGGGCACACATATCAGCAACAAAGCAAGCATTCTGCTCACTACATTCATGTACTAGTTTTGTAGTACCAGCACCCAGTTCTTCAGGTGGCACTCCAAAGGCAAAGTAGCCAGTATGCATCTGTTTTTGTGCCTCACCAGTTTCTGTGTGAGGGTTAAATGAGTAGTTTCCAATACACTGATACAGTGCAAGTTTCCATGTAGTCCTTGTACGTCCCCTATGCTGACAGATAGACAAAGCTGGGGACCAATGGACTAGTCCCCTATTCTAAAGATTTTCACTTCCTTGGGGCTCCTCCCTCTGGCTTTATAGCACATGGTGTAATTTCTACTCTGGTCACTTCCTCCTCTCCTCCAGCCCTGAGATGGATACATAAATAAAAGCTGCAGGCTGAACCATTTTGTCTTCCATTACAGCCAAGATGGTTTTTGCCCCTTGATTTATGGAAGCTTCACAGTGGAAGTTTGCACTAGAATCAGTCAACCAACTACGGTAGCCAGCTGCCTTTTCCGCTTACCATGCATAGTGTTTATACGCCGAAGAGATGAATTCCTAGTCGGACCGTCCTTCAGCGTGATATCTTGCAGGTTAGGCAAACTCATTCCCATGCGCTTGCTGATCATATACTGAGGATTAAATCTTTTAGAAGCCATTTTCTCCATGGTCAGCCTCCTTGGGCTATCGAACATTGAACTTAATCTAAAGGAAACAACAGTGGTATTTTTTTTAACCTCCGTGCTATGTATGGGATCAAAAGATTATTGGATCTAAGCACTTGCAATACCCACAAGTGGCATAATTACAAAATAAATCTATATTCTCAAGAACCTTAGAAGCTCTGTCCAGACCCTCTCTGAATTGGGGCTTTCCCCACACCGTTCCCTATATGTTTCTAACATAGTTCTCTGCAGTCATAAGGACTAGAAACCTGGTTTACTTTTTGTCAAATTGTTCTTTTTCAGTTTCCTTTTCTGGCACTGTTTCAGATCCTTTTTTGTTCACAGTTGGGGTGCCTCAAGAGTCTGTCCTTGGACCTCTTCTTTTTTCTCTCTATACCCTTCCCTTGGGCTCCCTTATTTCTGATTGTGGTTTTCAGCATCATATGTATGCCAATGATACTCAGGTTTACCAGTCCTTTGACCAACTTGGAGAGAGAGTGGGCATAGGTGGGAGATTGTTTGCTACAGATTTCTTCGTGGATGTCTGTCCACCACCTCAAGCTGAACATCTACAAAACTAAAATTTTGATTTTCCGTCCTGATCGTCCTTCTCCTTTTCCGTCCTTACCTCCCCTTTGCCTTCAAGGTATTAGTTTGTCCCAATCCCTGTTGCCAGGGACCTGGGGGTCCTGGTGGATGATCGTCTCTCGCTGTGCTCCTTTACTGAGAGCACAGTGAGGACTTGTAATTTCTACTTAATGAATATCCGCTCAATCCACAGGTTCCTATCTCGGGTGACTGTGGACATTTTGATTCGGGCTTTAGTGGTTTCAAGTCTAGACTATTGCAACAGTCTTCTAGCAGGGCTCCCTCTTTCCACTCTCCGTCCTTTAATCCTGGTTCAGAATAATGCTATTAGGACTGTTCTTGACCTTCCCTGTCTTATTCATATCCCTTGTTATCGTACTGGCTTCCACTGAAGGCCAGGGCCCTTTACAAGATTTTGGTCCTGGCCTTTAAGGTCCTAAGGTTGCATTACCCAGCCTATCTTCTCTTTTGCCCTGGTATGTCCCAGGGTGGGCCACTAGATCCATGGGCCAGGCTCTTCTGACCTGCTCTACTTCACAGATTGCGGTGTCTCATTATCGTGCATTCCAGGACCTTGTCCTGCACCATTATGGCTAACTGAGAGTTTGGAGGTTTTTAAGAAAGGTTTGAAAACTTATCTTTTTGAGTAGGAGGGGAGTGGTTGGTTGTTTCTGAAGTAAAATATGCTGATGGCTTTTATGTATATTTGGCTTATTAAGACTATTGTTATAATATTGTATTTTTGAGTTAAGTTGTACTAGAATCATTGTAATTATGTATTTTAAATTGTTGAGTTCTTTAATGTAATGTACAGCACTTTGTTTTGAACTGTGGTGCTGGAGGAAAATTCTGAGAGTGCCTTGGACTGCAAGAAGATCAAACCAGTCCATACTCCAGGAAATAAAACCAGACTGCTCACTTGAGGGAATGATATTAAAGGCAAAACTGAAGTACTTTGGCCACATCATGAGAAGACAGGATACCCTGGAGAAGATGCTGATGCTAGGGAAAGTGGAAGGCAAAAGGAAGAGGGGCCGACCAAGGGCAAGGTGGATGGATGAGATTCTGGAGGTGACGGACTCAACCTTGGGGGAGCTGGGGGTGGCAACGGCTGACAGGAAGCTCTGGCGTGGGCTGGTCCATGAAGTCACGAAGAGTCGGAAGCGACTGACCGAATAAACAACAAACACAGCACTTTGTAACAAAGTGCTTTATAAGTATTATCATTAATGTTATTATTATTATTATTAAGCCCTATTCAGGCGTTATGCCAAACAGGGTACAAGCAACATGTGTAAGATGGAGACGGCTGGTCTCGAGCCTCCCCCATGCTGAGTGGGGAAATCTGCAGTGGGTTTCTGCTCACAATCGCTCGGATGCAAGTAGGTACCTCCATACGAGTGGAAACCCTCCTTTATCAGGGTTCCCAACTGCACAAACGGTCCTACTCGTGACCAAGAGAATTTGAGTAGAAGACTGATGCAAACGTCCCCATTCAAGGCAGGAAGATTAGGGGCTTAGAGAGCAGGGCTAGCACACACAAGGAAGTTGGGGACCAGGGCAGCACGTGCAGCCCCATCCCTCTTACACATGTTGCTTGTACCTTATTCGGCATAATGCCTGAATAGGACTATTGCAGTTTTTAAAAACATGCTATGTTCTATGTTAAGTAACAAATTCACCTGTTGTTTAGCGAACTTGTGAAGGTCCAGAATTTGCAAAATCCAGACTGTGACATAACTTAGCCTGTGTTTTGTCCCACAAAGACATATACTAAGCCATAAAATTATGTGGTCAACTGATTACATATATTTTAAATCATGCTTCTACAGCAAAACTTCATGATGATGTCAGCTGTTCAGTGGGCACAAAAATGCCATTTGCCATGTGCCTTCATGAAGGCAAGAAAAGTAAATCTATAGTGAAAAAGCATTACCTATCTTCTTCAGTTTGAGTGCTCAGCTCTAGGCGGGCAAAAGCATCCATCTTTCTGTTCAGGCGAGCTTTAAGAAAAGAGTGGAACATATAGGTCTCCAATACCTGCAGTGCAGAACAAGGAAGGCAGCATTAATATTCTGACATATTCAAAGAGAGATAAAATTTCCAGAAAATTTGAAGCCATGGGGGAAAAGGGGGGGGGGGTTAGAAAAATTGAAATTTTGGGAAAATTTGAAAAATATGCAGTACCTATTTTTTTAGCGTTCTTTACAGATCTGAAGTCATTTTGTTATCTTAGGGACATAAAATGTATCATGCATAACTTGGCTTGCTCATAAAACTATCATTATAATTAAAGGTATTTAAAAGTAAACTCAGTAAACCTGTAACTATTGTTTGAAGAAACTATACTTTTAAATTTAATATACCAAACATGATAATTTTATGAGCAAATCAAGTTATACACAATACATTATAGGTTCCTATTTTATGTCTGATCTGACCAGAGGGAACATTGGCAAGTAGTCCCCGAAACATCTGAATCATCCTAAAAGCCATAAGAAGCAGGAACAGCTGGAGGCAGAGGAAGACTAGTTTTCACCATCTGTTCCTGTTTGTGAGGAATTTGTTGGGGTGTCGTTTAGGGAAATCTGGTCTGAAGGAAATGCTATTAAGAGTTTATTTAGCTAGGGAAGATTATCTTACCTATTAGGAATGGCAAGCAAGCATATTTAATTTAATAGCCTTTAAATAATTGCAACCTATTACTTGAAGAGTGATAATTTATACTCTTTGTAAATAATTCCACTTAACACCTTAATTTTTGTTCATTTAGAAAGTTCTATAGTGGTGGTGTCAATCACATGCCTATGCCATAGGAACCAGGCTACTGAGTTTCTTTAGGTACAGAGGGTTTATTTGCTAGAAGCAGTTAAAGATTGTATATCTGAGGCAGCATTCCTCAACACTGAGCTTTATTGGGAACTTTATTAAAAATGGTGGCAGTGAGTTCCACAGACCCAAGCATCAAAGTTTTTTATTCAATAAAGAAACATAGGTGGGATAACTCTATGTTTACTCTAGTCACATGTGAAACTAAATATACTTAAAACATTCCTCAGTGTCTATCAGTAAAAGATACATTACATCAATAATTTTAATAAGGAAAGAAATAACTATGCAGGGAATCTTAGAGAGATTTTAAAAAAGCATTTTTCCCCTGGCTTCAAAATTTCTCAAAATGTTACATCTCTAGTCTTATGTAAATTCTTCCTATTATATAGTTTTTAGAATTACTTTTGTGAGAGTAAAAGTTGGGTATCAGTATATGAACGCCCTGACTTAAGCATTTTATTTATAATTCTAAAAGAAAATATTTCTTAATCCAAAAAAATGTTCTGTTTTTCAGAAAAGAACAAAAAGGGTTCTGGGGGGTGGGGGGGGAATGAGAAGTGTTTTTTTCGGATTTTTTCCAGGCCTTCACACCTCAGAGTACTAGATATTCACTAACACTAAACCTCCCAAAAGTGACCAGTTAAGACCTAATTTGTATCTATGCATATTTATATTAGAGCTGCACCAGAAGTTCATGTGTTTCATTTTTCTAGGCAAAAATGGGGGGGGGGATATTTCCCCAAACCCCTTCTAATGCTGAGTACATGCGCTGCTTCTTCTTCTACAGTTGTTCAAAACCATTAAAAAAAATCAGGTTTTTTTCCTGGAAGTAATCACGTGGTCAAACGAAGCCAAACTAGCATCCCATAGTGAACAGAGTAACGCCCCAACAATACATAACCAGACTTTGTGCAGACATCACTGAGGGCAAGCAAAGCAGTATGACCCTCATCCTCAATGAATTAATACTAATTATTTGCTTTAGGTTTATAGGAATGCCAAAAAGCAAAGGGGTACTGACAAAGGATGCTTTATTCAGTGAGAAAAATTCCAACACATTTCAGACCACACACAGGTCCGTCTTCAGGGCAATCTAAAAAACAATATACGCTTACATATTCCCTGTGTTCAACATTATATATCACACCAATAATACAAACTGAATAGAGAAGCACTTTTAGATGCTGCCAAAAAAGTTCACATGAAATGCTCCCATTTGGAGCTCAGCTCAGACACAATTTTAACCCATGTAAAGATGGATTTAAGCAGCAAACCTCAGATTTTGTATTTCTATTCTCAGGACTTTTTTAAAAATTGATCATCCTTACATTAAGACTTTTGTACTCTCAAATTTTCCTTTGTCAGGATTAATCTAATCTAACTAATTCTCAGCTATTCTTTTCTAGCTGTGTTCACCCACCAGGTGGCGCATATTTTCAGCAACATGGGTTATGCAATTTATTTATTTGCATTTATTTATTAAGGCCTCCAAAGATTTTGTCAGAGGAACATCAATTTCACTTTAGAAACATCTACCAAACACCCTGCAAGCTTTTCTATCTATTCTGAAACAGCAGTAACACCTTATGTTCAGTTGATGATGCCAAACATCACTTTCTCATTGCTGAAGAGCAAATGCAGTGATGATGCTGAGATACATACGTATATGTTTTAATAGATATTTCTTATGGACAGGTCAAAGTCCAAGACTCAGCAGAGCTATGCACACTGTATAAAGTAGCAACCATTTATTTATTATATTTATACCTCACCTTTTAGTCAACTTTGGCTCACAAAAATGCTTACAATTATAGTCCACAGCAGGTACAATATATCAGAGATAGGTGAAGATGTTTATGACAATCTCCTAGTCCTCAGCAATAGATGTCATAGTCAAGGCTCTTCCATCCAGACAGAGGGGTTGGGGGGCAGGAAGATGCAGACAGACTCGGGGGCTGCCTGATGTAAAATTGCCACCCCACCAAAACAGCCCAGTGGATGATCTGCAGTGTTTTCTTGATCATGCAACAGCCTTACAAAGTTCCTCCCCCTGTTCTATTCCTCTCAGATTGTTTTCAACCATAGCGTCTCCCATAGCGTAATAACTGTTTTAATTTTAAATGGTTCAGTTGTACATTGCCCAGAGAATGGAATTTATTGGGCAGTTAAGAAATATAACAAATAAATACAAACATGAAGTTATAAATCCAAAAGGTGAGATTCTTCTTCCAACAGTTATGAAATGTAAGACCAAACTATTTCTATGAGACTAATGAATAAATAGGAAGAAGCAAGATTGCTATGAAGTATTAGTATTTATGAATTTTCCACAAGAGAACAAGTTAAAGAAAGCTACAGACTAAATCCACAAAAACTGAATTGTTCTTTAAAGTTCTAGTTATATTATTAACAAGTAAAGTGGCAGAACAATTAACATTCTGAAGACTTACCTTTCTGTAAAATGGCTGATCATTTACTGCTCTTGTTTTCATAAATTCTTCACTATTAAAAACTCTGTGCTCATAATTCAAATGGTCTTTCACATCCCTATTAAAAAACAGGATTATATGAAGCAAGAATTCATAAATACAGTTTTTCATTGGGCTCATGGGTAGAAACATCCTAGTGGAAGCAATAAACCCACATCCCCCTTAATGTTAATATAACCTTCTTTTGGAAGTCTTAAGCAACACCATTTTTCTTATATGTGTTGTTGTAAATACAACAGAGAGCATCCACTCTTTATAAATGATCCACCCTATTTAAATGATGACATGGAAACAAATACAAAGGCAGCTGTCATGAAACTATACAAACCAAGCAATCAATTTTGATAATATTTATCTTTTCTCAATAAACGTAAACATAGTTGTGCAAGAAGTATCAACAGGTTGGACTCGATGGGTCTTATAGGCCCCTTCAAACCCTAGTATTCTAGG
Organism: Heloderma suspectum; assembly: GCF_057233095.1. NCBI lineage: Eukaryota > Metazoa > Chordata > Lepidosauria > Squamata > Helodermatidae > Heloderma > Heloderma suspectum. The sequence goes on from NC_139461.1 coordinate 12,158,147, forward strand.
TTATTCTGAAGAACTACGAAGGCTGGGAAGGTTCTTTGACATGTAGAAGTTTAAAAATATACAGTATTTCCATTTTTTAAGAAAAACCCGTAATTCACTTGAAGTCTTATCACTAAATTGGGGCATATAAATGCTACAAGACAATATTCTTTAAACTAGCAATTCTGTATCCTGTCCACTGAGTAAAAACAGTGCCATTTACTAAGGGAAACTTCAAATAAGCGACAGTCTATATTCTAATAGAACAAATAAAATATAAATTTATACTCAGAAACCACCATGAGCCATTTTTAAAACACAAATAATTTAAGGCAAGAAGAATCTTACTGGAAAGCCAAAGGCCCATCAACTCCAGTACTGGGTTTCCACTATATGACCCTTGGAAGCCCATAAGCAGGGCACGATGGCTATAATTAGGAATGGCTACACAAGAAGAATGCATTGTAACTTAGCTATAATCTACTATGAATTAGTCTAACCCCCCCTTTTTAAAGCCATCTGTGCTTTAACAAGGTTATAACAAGGTGGTTATCTGCAAGTAATACCTTATTGTTAATTACTGTAACACACACATCCCGATTTGCAAGCAACAAATGCTTCACACTTTTACTTTCCTTTTCTCCTGGATTCTGGTACATAGAGCAGAAGAAGAAAGAAAGACAGTACTGGGGAAAAAGGACAAAGGGAAAGTTGGAAGAAAAAGAAGCAGCAAAAATCTCAAGCCAACTGACAGAACGTTCACTGGCTTTACTCTGTATCACTTTACATTTTATTTATTTCTTCTCATTTCTATAGTCCCACCCCCAAATTTCCAAAGCTCTCTGGGCAGTTCACAAAAATTAAAACCATAAAGTACAACATAAAACAATCTAAAATATGAAATCTTAAAACAGCAATATAAAAGTACAACCAGAATAAAAGCTAGCAGCATTGTAGAAAGCATTAGTAAAATAATTATCACAGTAGAAATTCTTCACCTAGACCTTTATTTACTGTTTATTAGCCAACATTAAAATATTAGCCAGAAAAACTGATTTGAATATAAGGTATTCCTGACCCATGTGCGAAGGATACCCAATTCTACGCTCTGAATTACGGGCATCATTTTCATGGATTGTATCTAACTGTGTCCATCAGGCAGCAGAACAGACACTACTGGTGGAACTAATTCCCCCTTCCCCTCTGCAGCATCCTCCATGTGCTTAAGAGTTGGAGGATCCTCCAGAACAGATCGTGGGAGGTGGGGAGGTGGGCTGCAGCAGGGAGAGGGGAGGAGAGAAAGGGGAAGTCCCATACAAGGTAGCATTTTGCCAAGATTACAAATTCTTTTTTTTTATCACAAGGTGTGTTTTTTTTAAGCAACTGCAATGATGCATGACTGGTATTGGGGCCCAGTGCAGATCTAATGATTCTTGATCTCTTAATCCCATGGGCTCCTTCCTACTCTTCCTCTCCCACTCAAATTCCACCACATTCCCCCTCTTCAGCAGTAACCATGATGTAGCGTTATATCTGCACTGAAGTTAATGTCAAAAACATTGTGCTTTCAATGGACATTTCCAGCTCTCATTAAAACCTACCCATGATTAGCAACCTCCGTAGAGACGTAATACAACACCATGGTTAATGCTGAAAAGGGAAGAGGAAGATTTGAGCAAGAGAGATAAGGAGAGAGAATGAAAGTTTTCAGGACTTTCTTTTAACCATGTTTAAGATTACCAAGAGATTTGGAAATGTTACATCTGCACTAGTAGACAGAGCCAACTGAATAACAAAGGTGAGTCACCACATCACAAGGAATATCCTCAAGGTCCACTGGTAACAGCAAACAACTAATCTCAAGGCGCAGCATAAAAGGCCCTTGGCTATAAGCATATAATCTCTTTCACTGAACAATTATCCTGCTTCAAGACTTGAACCAGCCGGGTGGTGGAGCTCAATTAAATTAAGTCACTGAGCTACTTACAATCCATGCTCCTCCCCGCCCCTCTCCACTTTGTGATACACTTTCCCCCCATGCTTTACATGGAAGCCCCAGCTTCGATGTTCATCTAATGTGAACTTAAGTTGAGTACTTCTAACACTCATTGCCACTTAAGTATCAAATCAAAAGCCTCACTGATTCTTTTATCTAATCTAGTGCAGAAGATAGCAAGGTACAAAGGTATCTCACAAGAATAAAGGTATAAAGCAAGTGCTAATGCTACAGAATTCCACGACACTGCATCATACAAGGAAGCTTTTGTCACCTACCTAAAGATATTGACTATTAACTGGAGAGTAATTTGCTGGATTTCAGAATTCAGCTTCTGTTGCCAATTTCTCCTACGCAACTGTATTTCACCAAGATCTGTACAGGAACCAAAGTGGCAGAGTTCTAAGTCATAGTGCAGTTGAAGATTTTCAACCCTGTAGGAAGAGGAAGATGAAACACATAAGTTATGCAAAAACATTATTGCATTTTGAAACAATGTCTACTTAGGCTTTTCACTCATCCTACTGGTAAAGTGGCTCTGCAGCACAGGAGTCGATCCTTCTCATCTTACTATCTCAATATAATTTTCACCTCTGCCCAACATCCCCCCCATCCCCCCACACCAAGCAAAAGAATAGGCTGGCATATGATACCGCGCCACAGGTGTACAAGTCTTTACATAATACCAGTCTCTTTACATAAAAGATCTACCGTCTGACAATGTGGGATTACAGTAGCTCCAACATGTGATGAGGTGGGATTACTACTATATTGTTTTTCTTTTCCTGAACATATTTTTGGTTTCTTAAGCAAGAGAAAAGCCACTATTCTGACAGAGTGAGGTTGTTCAGGTGATCAGCAGGGGAAACAATGCAGGGTCGGTTGTTTTTCCCACCCCCGCGTGTACTGGTCGCATGACCAGGATTACCTGCGCCTCATTGTGGGTAGCTGTATTGTCCCAACTCTGCATGCAGCGCAGGTATATGAATTTTCACCTACTGCAAGCCAACACGGCATGGGTAATTAGGGTAATTCCAATCCCACAACTGGCACACACAGGGGCGTGGGGAACAACCAACGCTGCGTTGTTCCCCCTGATGATCGTCCAAACCCAGACAGTGACTGGGTTCACATGACACGACAACCCATCATGAGTAACAAGCCACAGTGGGTTGTTGTGTTGTCTGAACCCAGAACGCTTCCCACGGGTGGCTTATTTTTGGGCAACAAGCCACCCTGACAACCCATGGCTTGTTTTAGGGGTCGTTCTACCAACGATGGGTTGGCATGTCACCCAAACCCAACAAAGCCAACCAACCATGGGTTGCTGCGATCAGGTACAGAGCCGCTCCTCAACAGCGGTAAAAAAAAACCTGCCACTCTTCCTGATCGCACCTGCCTGTGCTGCCTCAAGCCTTTCGCCAGTCCCCCCTACCGCCCCACCCAAACAATGCCTAAACTGCACTTTGGAGGGGCTGTCATTCATTTGCCAACCCTGTTTTTTTCCCCGGGTCCAGGAATTTGCTCAAATGGGGCTGTAATTTTTACTGCCGCAATTACTGAAATGGGAGCAGTGAAAAGGGGGGGGGGAATCTTCCTTTTCTTGACTAGCTGGAGACTTGGAGAAGTGTTGAATGGAAGCGGGACACTGACAAGTGTCAGTTCAACACTTAAAACCCTAAAGATCACCTTGCTAAATGGGCCATATTGTCCCGACCCCCTTTTTGGTTCACTTATTTCTCCTGATCTTCCCCCTTTTCCTACCTGTCACTGTCAACAGTGCACAAATTAACCTATATGCAGTCTCATCTTGTCAATTTCCTTGTTTGTTTCCTAATGCACTTCATTCCCTTTGACAACTGAAGCATAGCTTCAATCCTCTGTTGGGTGCACCATGGGTTGTTCCACAAACAACCCATACTCCATGGCTTATTTGCAGGGTGGGTTGTTGTGTCATGCAAATGCGGCCAGTAGCTTATACCAGTCATTGGATCTGGCTAACAAGAACAAAATATTTCATACCCAGAAATAATTAATGAAATCTAATGGACCAACCAACAACCTTGTTTCAAGTATTTTTATTTATAATTTCAGAAACATAGGGCTGGATCCAGCAGTGCATTGCCTGAGGGAAAGGCACTTCCACTCATGTAAGAGGGGGGAATGATTTCTCCCAGTTCCATCCTCCATTGGCAGCCCACAATGCCACACTATTTCCTCAGGATCAGGGGGCATTCAGGGCTGCAATACAGAAGCGGGTAGTGGGAGGAAAGTTCTTCAAGGCAACTACTGCTTACTGTTCTCTGGATCCAAACCACAGCATAAAGAAGAGATAATGAAAAGCAAATCAATAATTCATGTAACATACATGGTTTTAATCATGCACAACTTCTTTGTTCTTATAGTTTGATATTTTATTTCTTGAGGTATTTCATTTTTCATTAACATTACCTTGTTATAAAAATTCTTGCTGCTTGAAATGGGATATCTGGAATTTCATTCTCATCTTCAGAAGACTTGGACTGTGTAATATCGCCATTATCAATGTTAATTAGAATTAAGTCATCAGCTTCCTTTTTATTTAAGAAACAGACATGTTAATTATTAAAAACAATGGCAATCATCCAAAGTGGACAATAAAGAAGCATGGCAAATATGATCCATGACAATACCAGCAATGAAAACTATTTTAATTGTAAATTATGTATCTCATTCACCTTATCTATAAAAGAGGATGTGTCTGCCTGTCAGCAACATAGCTCCAAGATCTTGAAAACTAGCCACCTGAAACTTGGCATGCATACTAAGGCAAGGCTAGGGATATGCACCTTGGTGTTATATGGTTTTTAAACCTCATTATTTAATTTTAATTAATTTATATGTGTCTGTGTGTTTGAAGCCTGCAGTTCCATCTTCAGTCACTAGATGGCAGACTTCCCAACCAGCACATCGCTTTGCAGTTTGAAGCCAGGGCGAGTAGTCCAAGGGTTAGATAGCTTTCCCCTCCCCTGTGCTGTGGGGCACCCTGCCCACTCAGGGGAATGGAATGGACAGAACCCTTCCTCGGGAAGCTATAGGGGTGCACTATGGCAAGGGCTGTGCCAAGAAGTGCCATGGGCCATGGCTTCACAGAGACAAGGTGCGCACAACGTGTCCAACGCTGACAGTCTGCATCTTCACTTGAAGGCTTCAATATATCAAACTAAGGACTATTCCAACCCATGCGCAGCCAGAATGGTCCATTCACTACTTACTTATCAAAAAATATGTTGATTTAGAGACCTAGCATATGTTCTGTAACCATCATAAAGCTAGGATAAAAAAATTTGCACGATACTTTATAATATGCATAAATGTGTGTATTGCAGCAAAAGCAGCAATAAGGGTCTCCTGATAAAAAATTAGGAGACCAGACTTCAAATTCTGGACACCACACTTTAAGAGGGATTCAGATAAACCTGAACAAGTTCAGAGTTCCCCAAGAGAAAAAAACAATGGGGTAAACAAAAAAAAATTTTATTCATCCAATGCATTTCAGACCCAGTTTCTTGTCCTTACCTTCAAAGCCCACCATAGCCTTGCCCATCCTTAGCTCTCTACATTTCACATCCCTTTTTGTGACCTTTGTTCATCCAGCTCCACCACTGCGACATGGACATGGATGCGCCTGATCTTGTCTGATCTCGGAAGCTAAGCAGGGTCAGCCCTGGTTAGTATTTGGATGGGAGACCACCTGGGAATCAGGCTTCCTGCACTGAGCAGGGGGTTGGACTCGATGGTCTTGTAGGCCCCTTCCAACCCTATGATTCTATTCTATTCTATTCTATTCTATTCTATTCTATTCTATTCTATTCTATGCTGTTCAAAGGTTTCCCGCTCCCTAAATTGACTCTACCCATTCCCCTTGCTGCTTCTTATACTTGGAGCCACCTCTCAGGTTGCCTCCATGTGACCACCTGTCTTATTTCCCTTATTTAAGTCCCTCCTCACCTTTTACCTTTAGATCACCCCCCTAGTCCCTGTACCTTATTATAACTAAGCCAAAGTAATTGCATATTCTTCCCCTGCTTAACCTTTGCCTCCATTTCCCCTTCCTTTGTTGTTTCCCTACATTTACTTTAGATTGTTAGCCCTTTGGGGTAAGGACCTGTCATACCATATAGATGGTATAACAGTATCGTGTGAATGTGAGAGAAATGACTGTATGGGTATTATTGTTGTTTTGATTATATTGCTGTTTTTGATGTTTTATCTTTTTGTAAGCCACCTGTTAAAGCTTTCTGAAGAGCAGCATATAAATACTTTAAAGAAATAATTGTAACTTAACAGCACTCAACTCTGGCTGGATTGTTTCCAAATCATTTATACATACCTAAACATCCCTATCAAAAGGAGACACAGATGTAATTAATTTATGAAGAAACTTGAACAACTTTCAGGAAATATAAACAAATATGCATTTCACTGAAGTCCCCCACAAAGATAAAAGTGGAGAAGTAATGATTTGTGACAGACCTTGCAAACTTCTTCAAAGTGATCGGTGTGACATCCCATGAGGAAGGACGTTGGAGCCATTACGAAATCCAACATCTGACGGGACAGAATAGGCACAAAAGTGTGTTGCCACTGAATAGGATGAAGATACAGCATAAAGCATTCGGATATGAGAGTTAACAACGCCCAGTCAGAAGAGAAGAAAACAATCTTCCGCTCAGTTAAAATACAAGTTATTATCTGGGAAGAAAAAAAAAAAGACCACCATAATTTTTTATACAGGGAGGAATATAATGCAACAGCATATCTTAACATTTGTTTAGCAAATTCTATATTTTAAAGTACTTCATATACATCATCTCAGTAACATTTACAATGGTCAGTATTACCCCCTCCACATGGAAAACAGGGAGCTGAGTAAGACTGCAACTGGCAACATTCTGCTGACTCACAGCCACTACCAGCTTTCATATCCCTTGCACGTCATGCCCACCATTACCTGCTTCATACTGCTGAATCCCACTCAAACTAATTTTCATTAAAAGAATACGTATTCTTTTACAGACAGAGGGCACCGTTTGCCCAGGCTCCTGCACAAAATCCCACCAAAAACTTTGCATGCCTTAAGTCACAGACATATTTTTCCATACATTTTGAACTAAGGTTGCTAATTGGGGTGAGGGGGGGACTTTCCAGAAGACAAAATGACAAGGCTAAAATTACAGGGGCAGCAACTCCAATCCTAAATACATGCATGCTCTCTGAAAAGGAGCGTCCGCCCACGTTCCCTCGCTTCACCTCCTTTCTGGACAAGTTCTTTGAAACTATCGTAGTGACTCTCACTAAAATAAAGCCTGTCTGTTCGGACCTTGTCAAGAGGAGCCGATGGAAAGTGCTTTCATTTTATGACTAAGGGGACAGACAGGCCACACCATAACTGTACAGGTCTACAGAACCCTTCAAGGCACATAGAGGATCCTACAGTCCACAGAACGTTCACCTGCTTAATAAAAAAAAAACAAATATTAAAACTAACATGGGAGAGGGTGGTCAAATAGGAGCTCATTCCACACATAGGCCTGGTTTGCATGACATGACAACCAACCACAGGTTCGGATGTCATTATCACAATGGGGGATCATGACATCTGAACCCAGCATAGTTTCTGCTGGGTGGCTTATTTTTCCATGAACAAGCCACCCTGAGAACCCATGGGTTTGTTGTTGGGTTTGTTCAGGGTAGCCTGTCATGACGTCTGAACCCAGCAAGGCGACTTCATTGTAGGTTGTCAGGAATGGCTAGAGAGCCACCTGGCAAGAGCAGTGAAAACCGCTGCTACTCCTCTCAATCTCACTAGTGCCACTGCGGTCCTCCCTTATCCCTTATCAGTACCCTCCACCCCATGCTCCTAAAAATCAAGAAAAAGGAGACTGAAGAGTGCCCTGAATACGTTTACAACCTTCTTTAAAAAACAAAATCATTCTTGTGCAAGTGCACAGATGCAAAAGTCCGCTGCTATGAAATTTGCATAATTTTCCCTTCAGCTTTACTAATCTGCCATGATATGTGTGTGTTTCTAGTGATTTGCCTCCCTACTGCCATGCAATTTGCATAGTTTTCCCCTCAGCTTTACTGCTATGCCTTGCAATTGCATATATTTACTGATCCCCTTCACTGCTCTTCCTTGAAATTTGCATATGTTTACCAATCCACCTCACTGCTCTGTAACCCACATGTATATCGTACAGATAACAACAGAGGCTAGTGGAGGAAAGCAACAAGCATCCAGTGGTGGGGCGAGAGCCGAAAGTGGCCGGTGGCTGCAGAAGAAGGATCTTTTGGGGCGGATGCACTTACTCTGGGTGTAGGTAAAGCAGCCTTTAAAAAAAGGTGTTCACTAACAAAAGAAGGGGAGAATGAAATCGACAACTGGGGGATATCAGCATGCTTGGCTAAATTGTGAACAGGCGGCATTGTGCTCCTGTGCAAAGCCCCCCCGCCGCAAAGAAAACAATTGCAAATGCACTACCACGTTCCTAAGGGCTCCGAAAATTAATTCCATTTTAATGCCGGGGGGGGGCAGTTCCCCTCATGAGCCAGCAACCCCAAAGGACCAACTGCAGAAAGGGCGCAGATGTAGGGACTAAGGAAGTGAGGAGTTCTGCCGCGAAGGCACCTCAGATACATGCCAGGAGCCACTGGGAGGACGGGGGGTGGGGGAAACAAACCATGGCAAGCCATAGAATGCTTTTGGCAAGCTAACAACCAGCCCATGTTGCCTTATTCTCAGGATGGCTTAGCGTGATGTGTGAACTCACCCACAGAGACAGACATTACAGAACTTTCAGCAAACATGCTATAGCCACTTTCTGGCCACTCTGTTGCTGCCATCACCATCTCCACCTCCCTCACTTGCTGGGGAAACAAAAAGCCCTGCATCCAATTACCGAAGATGATTAAGAACGGCCATGCTGTATCAGACCAAAGGCCTATCTAGTCCAGCATCGTGTTTTCCACAGTAACCAACCAAATGCCTATGGGAACCCCACAAATAAGACATGAGCACAATAGCACCCACTCATATTCCCCAGCGACTGGTACTGAGAGGCAATCTGCCTCTGATATCACTGTGGGTAGTATATAGCCACTATGACTAGTAGCCATTGATAGCTGTATCCTCCATTAGTTTGTCTAATACCCATTTAAGGCCATCTAAGATTGCAGCCATCACCACAACTTGTGGAAGTGAATTCCATAGTTTAAGTATGGTCTGTGTGAAGTACTCCCTTTTCACTGTCCTGGATTTCCCACCATTCAGTTATGTTCGATAACCCCAGGTTCTAGTACTATATAGGAGGAAGGGAGAAAACCTATGAACATTCTCCACACCATACAGAACTTTATAAGCTTCTGTCATATCCCACCCCACACTTACTAATTTGTTTCCATCTCAGGCACCTAGCTATAGGGCACTTTCTTTCTCAGCAGGATAAAGCAAGCACAGATTAGTTTGTTCTTCTCTGCTCACTCACTTGCCCTCTTGCTATGGCTATCATCTCCTGCTTCTGCTGGGAAAGGAAGTGCCCCACAGCCAAATGCCCAAGATGGAAGCAGTGCAACTGTCTCAGGAAGTCTGTAGTGATGTGCTTCATTCACCCACCAGGAAGGGGTGAGGAAGGCAGCAGTAGCCACATGGAGATTAGAAAGAGCTAAAAGCATATTCCCAGCACCATGTACTTCTCTTTAATGTATGTCTGTCTTCTCCCACAGGAAATGAGCACACAAGCACACAACTGTAAGTGGGTCAGGTTATACTAGTATAATATTGTAACAATATGGAAATACACACAAAAACGTAGTGAGTGTTGGTAATCTATTTAGAAGAGCTAAAGAAATAATAACTGTAAAGATATTGAGATTATAAGGTCTATAGTCATCTATATATATATACACATATGCACACACACGTGTATTTATGTGTGTATGCATATACGTGCACACACACATAATTTGTTATTTATATATTCACATTAGTTGTCAGTTATTATCATAATACGTACAAGTACACAAACATTATTTGTGTACATGTACAAATATGTACACACAAAAAAACTTTTCGGTGCTGTACCGATACTGTATGGTTTCAGTGCTCTTCTTCCTTAGCTCTGTCAAGTTCTATGAGATAAAATGCAAGCTATGCCAGCAGATAAAGCGGCCTCATTCAAAGAACTATTCAGATTACAGTACTGCCATGGCATTTTTTGTTGAGTCTAAGGACAGTGAGTTGAAGCAACTTCTTTGTTTATTTTTTTAATATATTTTTATTTATTTTATCTTTATAAATGAAATAAACAATACCAAAATTACCAACAACTTGATCAATACTACAATTTCCCAACAACACAACATTCTGATGAGGACACCACAATAACAAAGAGAGAAGGAAAAAGAAAAGAAAAAAAAGGAAAAGGGAGGAGGAAAGGAACTGAAGAAAAAAGAAGATTCTTTAAAGGGGAGGGGGAGGGAGAGGGAAGGGGAAAGAATTACATTTAAACTCCAATACCCCCCGGCCTCCAATGCCATTCTATTTTAAAAACTATATCCATAACCTTAACAATCTTACAGTTTAATACACAACCTTACTTTTCAATATCATATCAGTCTTATATCAAAGAAACAGGTCTACAATTCATTTAATAATAATAAAAAATATATAGTGTTATATAATCATAAAACTTAATATAAACCTTCAACAGTCTGTAATATATTTTATACCAGATATATTATCTATTTTGAAATAAAAAATATAAAGAAAAGCAAGAAAAAATGAAAGATGGAAGAGAATAAACAAATATATGTATATTCATTTTATCTTCTGAGCTAGCCTGGATCATGTAGACTAAACACAAACAGTTAACAAAGCTTGTTTAAAGATTCCAGTTCATGGGGCTGTAAAAGAATTCTCACGCATGTTTACGTTCAGCCATGCCTCCGCCATTTCATGATTTAGAAACTTCTGCATCTGACCTTCAGACACAATACGAAGTGTAGCAGGATATTTTAAGTAATATTGTAAGTTCATTTGTTTTGCCATATTTTTTGCTTTAATAAATTGCCTTCTTTTATTCGCAACCTCTTTGATGTAGTCTGGGAATAACATAACTTTATCTTGTTTCCAGGAAAGGCTTCCACCCTCTCTTCCCAAACACAGGATATAAAAGTCTTTGTGGAGACTTTTGCAAATTGGACTATGATCGTGTAATCAGTCCCTTTAGCATTTGGCACATGAAACGCCTGCTCAATATCAAGTAAATAATCAGATGAGATAGGGAGTATCTCATGCAAAAGTTTATCCACAAAAATAGGCAATGTTACATCATTAGACAGATTTTTAATCCCAATAATACGTACACTGGATCTCCTCGTGAAGGCCTCCAGTTGAGAAATTCTATCAGAGGCATTTTTAAAACAAATTTGTGTTGTAGTTTCATTTCCTGTCACTCAGTCTTCTAGCTCATTAATTTTCGTCTCCATTTTTTGCCATGACACATTAATTAAATCTACAGCCCCTTGCAAGGCGGTGATGGAATTTTGGATTAAATCCAACCTTTTGGCTTGCTCCGTAAATTGCAAAGATAAAGTCTTTATCAGAGTAAATAATTCCCCTATATCTTCTGTTCTTGAAACTTTTGACAGAGGGTGTGTGGGGGGAGTTGATGCCAGCTCCTTTCTTCTCCTCGGCGCAGACATGTTTCTCTCAAACAGATCTTGCAGGTCCTCAGATGTTCTCAAATATTAACATTTCTTAAATCATCCCTCAGAAGTTGTTGATATTTCTTAAAGCATATATTATTATGCAACACGTCAACCCTGTTTTCTCCTATGAAATAGGCGTCTCAGTACAGCTTTTTGTGTTGGTAAAGCTCTGGAGAGATAATCCTGGAATCCAGCCCCTCCACTATCTCGAGGGGGGTACTTTTCTCCAAGATATTATCCAGATGTTGCCGTGCCCCCCCCTTTTACTTCCAGGGGGGAATGAAAAGGGTTTTCAAGCTTTTAAAAAGCTGTTTGAGAAGGCTCCCACAGAGCGCCCGTGGTTCCAACCAGAAGTCCCGCAACTTCTTTGTATATAAAGTACAGGCCCGCATTCATGTACATAATTTTCATAATATTATGGTAACAATTTTAAAAAATGTTTGTGTTTACTTGAAATAATGTTTGTGTACATGTACGTATTATAACTGACAACTAATGTGAATATATAAATTTATTTATTATTAAATTTATTATTTATTTATTATTAAATTTATTAATCACCCATCTGGCTGGTCACCCAGCCACTCTGGGCGATGTACAACACACCATAAAACAATTTAAAACAATAAAATTCTACCATAAAAATTTTTTTAAAATACCCTAACCCACCCCAAATGCCTGCCTGAACAACCACATTTTTAATGCACGACGGAAGCTCATTAAAGAGGGGGCATGACGGAGTTCCCTAGGGAGGAAGTTCCACAGAGTGGGGGCCACCACAGAAAAGGCCCTCTCCCTCGTCCCCACCAGTCTAGCTGTCCTGGCTGATGGGACAGAGAGAAGGCCATCCGAGGCTGATCTTGTTAAGCGGCCTGTCTGGTGTTGCTGGAGGCGCTCCTTAAGATAGGCTGGGCCGGAACCATATAGGGTTTTAAAGGTCAAAACCAACACCTTGAATTTGGCCCGGAAAACAACTGGTAACCAGTGCAACTCCTTCAGCACTGGAGTGATGTGATCTCGCCGGCGGCTGCCTTTAATCAGGCGAGCCGCCGCATTCTGTACCAGCTGCAGCTTCCGAACCGTCTTCAAGGGTAACCCCACGTAGAGCGCATTACAGTAGTCTAAACGAGAGGAGACCAGGGCATGTACTACCGATGGGAGCAGATGGTCGGGAAGGAAGGGGCGCAGCCGCCGTATCAGATGGAGTTGATACAGCGCTGTCCGGCTCACAGCTGACACCTGAGCCTCCATGGACAGCTGGGAGTCCAAAATGACCCCCAGGCTGCGGACCTGGTCTTTCAAGGGTAGCCGTACCCCATTCAACACCAGGTCAACATCCCCCAGCCTCCTCTTGTCTCCCACCAAAAGTACCTCGGTCTTGTCAGGGTTCAGCTTCAGCTTCATAAATAACGAATTATGTGTGTGTGTGTGCGTGCACATATGTGTGTATATATATATGACTTTAGACCTTATAATCTCATTATCTTTACAGTTATTATTTATTTCAAGCAACTCATATGCAAAACAGGATTACACTGGATTCCTGTAAAGACTTCTTGAATGGGGTTTAAGATCCTCTGAATAAACCATAATATTTTGTATATACCTGTGATACAGATGCTTCTGTTATCTGCCAGTATATGTACAATTGTATTCACATTGGTTTCATATGTATAATTATATTGTTCTAACAATCCTACTCTAAATAGATTACCAACACTCACTACGTTTTGTATTTCCACATTGTTACAATATTATACTAGTATAACCTGACCCACTTACAGTTGTGTGCTTGTGCGCTCATTTCCTATCGGTTTCTACAACTGTGGCCCTTTTTTGTACTTACTGTCTTCTCGCACAATCACTGCCAGAATCTCTAGGAAGCCCATTTCACACTTTCAGAACAATAGCATTAATAACCATGATTAATAAATAATGTGCAACTTGACAAACAACGCATGCAGCAAGCGTCCACTTGCTTAAAACAAAACAGTTATGCTATACCTGTAAAACCTGCTCTGGTTTGAAGCATAGGAAGGGAAGGTGCAGATCCAAATCAACAACTGGGCTATCGGGATCCTCCCGAGATGGAAATATTACTTGGAGAGGCTTCATATTAAATATCTAAAGGAATAACAGATGTAGGTGTTCAGGTAATGTTTACTGTGGGTGAACTGCAACAGTAGACTACAATTCATTTTTTTAAATATAAAAAGGGAGAAATAGGACTAATTGTCAGGAACCAAACAATGGATTTTATATGCAAAACAGATACAAACTTCAGCTTAAGCACCACACGATACATTAGCTAACATATCTGTAAAAAAATGAGAGATTATCAGCAGATGAAACATTTATAACATTTGCCATAAGAATAATGGATAATCTGTTCCAATACACATCCTTTTTGAGGAAGAAAAAGTTGTGAACTGATGCAGGGGAAATGAACAACCAACAACTGCATTACTGAGCTGATAAACTCTACAGACAAATACCAATGCCAGTATTATTTAAGACAATAATTAGTGAATCACTCCTGTAGAACTTATATTTCAAGCCCTATCATGAGCAGTTGCTACACGAGGTCAATAGTACAGTGCAGACAGAAAACTTACATTAATTGCATCACTCAGTGACATGTTCTCATACAGACTAGAAATCCAAGGGGAGACTAGAGAACTGTCCTGCATTCTAATGATTGCCAAATACTGGAATATCCCCTGGAAACTGTTGTGATCAGACACCTGCTAATATAGGCTCAACCAGACCCTAGGACAGACTCCTGACCAAGAGAGAGCAGGAGGATTGTATGCCTCCTCTTACAGCCTACAGTGAAAACAAAATCTTTATGGCACATTCTCCACGGATTATGCCATGTCCTGCAAAGGAATATACTTCTATTATGTCTTCTTCCCACATCTAATATCCACACCCCTGTAAAAAGTGAATTTGTGATATCTATAAGACATAATCTACTGCTGAAGAAATGAAGTTGTGAGCAACAGAACTTTTGCAGACACCTTAACATTTGGGAAGGAAGCGAAACATCAATTTAGCTGAGGTAAAAGAAGCAGCATGGGCAGGTAGAAGGAGGCTACAGGCTGAGAAACAGAGCAGAAAGAGATAGGGAAACGAAGGACATAAATACACTTGACAGGAACATACCTGCATTTCTGAACACAGGTTACTGCCCAACAGCAATAAAATAGCTGGATGAACAATTTGCAGTGGAAAGGCAGCAAAAAGTTCTGAACCCTTCCCTTGCACGCTACTATTTCCCCTGCAACCATTCCCCC
The DNA here is from genome assembly GCF_057233095.1 of Heloderma suspectum. Classification (NCBI taxonomy): domain Eukaryota; kingdom Metazoa; phylum Chordata; class Lepidosauria; order Squamata; family Helodermatidae; genus Heloderma; species Heloderma suspectum. Next base: position 12,173,168 of record NC_139461.1, read on the forward strand.
AAGGCTGTTTCTCCCCTAGCCAGGTACATTTCAGTGAAAATGGCCTGAAGGGAAGGAATACAAAGGGAAGAGTGGTGGGCAACTGAAGGAAAGGATTCGAGCACTCCCCTTCCCACCCACCACCTCTCCACTGGAACTTCTCAATCCCTTTTTACTCCAACGGGCAGTGGTGATCTGCCTTTGAAGACACAGGCCTGCCCCGGCACATGTAGGTCTTTCCAACCACAAAGGAACCCAGAGGCAGAGTGGCTGAGGGAGGGGACAACATAGGCAGAGGACTGAGGAGGAAGTAGGTAAAGAAGGTAACAGCCTGTGGAAAAATAAGAGAGAGGAAACAGGCTAAATGGGAAGTAAAATGTTATCATTAGCTTTTGCTTTTTTGAGAACCAGCTCCCCTAAAATTAGAAGTTCCTTCATTCACAGAAAAACACTCAGGAAGCAACTACATGGTGGCATCAGATGTAGCATCTTGAGTAATTACCAAATGGAGTGGTCCTGGAGGAGGACTGGGTATTAAGGACAATTTTGCTGCAAATTCTTTTATATAGTCATCAACATCTAAATCCTTGTAAGGTTTCAACTGCACCAATAGGCTGAAATGAAAAATGATAGCAAATTATAGTGAAAGACATTTAAGTGGAAAATAAAAACATTTGAGAATCCTCATTCCATCCAACCTTTTTTCTTTTGCATTTAACTACCAGTTTATTGTATTCTTATTGCCTATATTTCACTTTAACTCTGCACTAATACAATTCCGATACATTTCATGAATGAGAAGTAAATAGATAAATAAGCTTCAAGAAATTCCCTTGCAGAGGGAATTCAAGCAGCCAAATTTACTTTAATTTTTCTGTGCTCTGCTTGCAAGATGGCCACAGAAAATAAAAATCTAGACAACATTATACAAAATAGGCACACCACTTTAAAAATTCAGAAGTTGAACATTTCCCAGCATAGAAACTGCCAGCATTCTTTTGCACTAGTATAAGGGCCTTTCAAGAGAATCAGCTTTCGCCCACTTGTTGCATGCAGTCTAGAGTAGATATGCATCTTTCAGGCTGCTCTTCTGTTGCAAGGACACTACATTTTCCGACCACTATATTTTTTGCTATGCAACCACTCCCACTCTTTCCCTCTAACATTTCCTGATCTAAGAAATCTGCTACTTCTGGCGATAGTTGGAATGAAAGTGACCCCAGTAGGCTTAGATTTAAGGAGTTTCGAGGAAGACAGCATGCCACATTTCACTTATACAAAACCCATTTTGTAAGAACACTAACTGTGAGCTTTAGGTTCTCTGGATATTTCAATTAACTTTCAATTAAATTGGTTCAACACACATCACATAGCTCAATGAATTTTTTATATTTCATTAGTAGGGTTCTAGCCCATTTATCTCTTCAAAAATAAGTGTTCGATGCAGATTACAAAGTATCTAAAAATAAAACATCAAAATCATTGAACACACAATACAAAATAAGTACATCACCCATTACAAAATACATAATGACAGAGTAAACCAATTTGACACTTTACAGCTGCCACTAATAATTGAAGACATACTTAAACAAATACATACTTAAACAAATACATCAGTGCCCATCTCAACACAGACAGCCCAATGTGTTTCTCCAAGAACGACATTCCAGAATATTGGCACCACCATTAAGAAGGCCCTGTCTCTTTTACTATCTGTCAGGGCTTATTTCCCTTCTATCTTGCTCCACTATACTTGGAAAGACTGCTTAAAATAGTACACTGCTGCCCACCCTAAGTTAAAATACAGAGAAGGCCAAAGAGCTCCCTGCAGATGTGGAAGTACTCAAACTGTGCAGTCTGAAGTCCTGCTTAGAAAAGAAATCCTTTCCTATTCCAAGGAGTAATACATAAAGAAATGATTCACAAAAATACTGCAGCTTTATCTATGTGTCTGCTAGTCTGCTGCATTAAACTTAATTTTGCTTCCTTTGTCTCCAATGGGCTGTATCCAAACCCGACCATCTGCCAGCAACACTGAAACCACTGGTTTCCCCTACCCCCTGCACCCAACCCCAAATTCTCCAGAGGGTTATAGAACCCTCTGGACCAGATGTGGAAAGGGCACCGGGGGGGGCACAGGGGGAGTAGAGCATACAGAAGTCCACTTGCATGATATTGGATTTAAACCAATAATTCTAATTTGTCACTAAAAATTCTCCTGCTACATTAGAGCATATTCTGGCAGCTCCTATAACTACAAAGCAAATCACAGCTATAGGCACACAAAGCAGTCATGTAGGTAGCAAAAACAATAGTCCTTACCAAGACAGACAGTCTTTGAGGGCATTAAAGTATGGATACCTAGATATGACACAAACAGCACATGGTACAAAGTATGGAGCAGCTCTACAGGGCTGCATAGTTTCCCAGTGAACCTGCCCATTGGAGGAGATGTGTCCATCCTGTAAGAAAACTACATGTTACTTTGGTTGCCTGTCAAAAATTCTCAGTTTTGGAAAAGCTAGAAAGATATATATATTTACAGTCAGGGCCAGAAATATTAGAACAAGGATAACTGTTTTGGCAGTTGGCCTCTGTACACCACCACATTGAAGATGAAAGGAAATACACCCAGATGGGAGCGAAGTCAGGACTTCCAGCTGTAATTCAAGGGGCTTGACAAAAGTGGGGCACTAACCATTCAGGAAGGACAGCCAGTGGCATACACACACACCCATCATTGGTGGCTCATAAGTAATGGAACAAACCAACAGCATTTCAAACGTAAGGATCACCTTTAATACCTGGATGAAAATCCTTTGCAGTCAATGACTGCCTGAAGTCTGGAACCCATGGACATGACCAAATGCTGAGTTTCCTCCCTCGAGATGCTTTGCCAGGCCTTTACTGCAGCTGCCTTCAGCTGCTGCTTGTTTGTGGGTCTTTCTGCCTTCAGTCTTGTCTTCAGTAAGCGAAAAGCATGCTCTATTGGGTTGAGATCAGGTGACTGACTTGGCCATTGAAGAACATCCCACTTCTTTGCCTTCAGAAACTCTTGGGTAGCTTTTGCTGTATCTTTTGGGTCATTATCCATCTGCAATATGAAGCAGCATCCTATCAGTTGGGCAGCATTCGGCTGAATCTGAGCAGAAAGTATAGCCCTATACACTTCGGAATTCATCCTGCTGCTTTTACCAGCAGTCAGGTCATCAATAAACACCAGTGACCCGGTTCCATTGGCAGCCATACATGCCCATGCCATAACACTGCCTCTACCATGTTTGACAGATGATGTGATATGCTTTGGATCATGAGCTGTTCCTTTTCTTCTCCATACTTTTCTCTTCCCATCATTCTGGTACAAGTTAATCTTGGTTTCATCAGTCCAAAGAATCTTATTCCAGAACTGGGCAGGCCTTTTTAGGTGTTTGCTGGCAAAGGCTAATCTGGCCTGTCTGTTCTTGAGCGTTCCCAGTGGTTTGCACCTTGTTGTGAAGCCTCTGTATTTACATTCATAAAGCCGTCTCTTGACTGTAGATGTTGACAATGACATGCCTACCTCTGCAAGAGCGTTCTTGTCCTGGCTAGATGTTGTGAAAGGGTTCCTCTTCACCATGGGCAGAATTCTGCGGTCATCCACTTTAGTTGTCTTCCGTGGTCTTCCAGGCTGAGCTTGCCAGGTAATTCCTTCTTTTTCAGGATGTTCCAAACTGTTGTGTTGGCCACTCCCATTGTTTTTGCGATCTCTCTGATGGGTTTGTTTCCTCAGCCTAATGATGGCCTCCTTCACTCGCACGGACACCTGTTTGGACCTCATGTTGGGAGTTCCAGTGAACAGCTACCAAATGAAAATGTAACACTCAGAACCACCTCCAGGCCTTTCATCTGCTTGATTGATCATGGGGTACCCAGGAAACAGGCCACATCTGGCCATGCAGCTGCTTGTCAGCCATTCGTTCCATTACTTCTGAGCCACCAACAATGGGTGTGTGTGTATGCCACTGGCTCTACTGCCTGAATGGCTAGTGCCCCACTTTTGTCACACCCCTTGAATTACAGCTGAAAGTCCTGACTTCGCTCCCATCTGGGTGTGTTTCCTTTCAACTTCAATGTGGTGGTGTACAGAGGCCAACTGCCAAAACAGTTATCCTTGTTCCAATATTTCTGGCCCTGACTGTATATATTATAGTACACATTAGGCACCCAATACTCATTTTAGTTTAAAAATATTTGGCAAATTCCCATGTTCTGTTTACAAAAGCCAACTCTACAGGCCTATGGGCGTATGTTAAGACAAGTTATCAGAGTTGACAAAACTCCACAAAACATCACGCTGTGTATTTGCTCTAGATCAGAAGTGTACAACTTATTTCTTTCTAAACATGCATAGGATTACGCCCTAGACAAATGATAATTCATAAAATTGGTGAAGAGGCGGCCTAGGAATCACTTAAAGGTGGCCTAGAAATAATTTTAGATAGAGTACAGATAGATTTGCTAGTAAACAACTCAGCATTTGTATTTGTTTTATTAGGTGACAGCAGGCTAAACATACTTGCATAGGCTGATAATACTGTGCAACAACACCATATGTTCTGTTACCACAGACATCAGTGAAAACAAGGAAATGGATGTGGTCCTCCCTAGATTCACACGTTATATAAAATCCTCCTGTGAAGAAGACAAACATATCGTAGAACACAGCACTAATAAAAAGTTAGTAGCATTTGTTACAGTATGCCTATTCATAGACCCTGAAAACTGGCCCCTGAAGCAAATTGGTAGGGCTGGCAAAATCAGCTGATGAAACACATTAAACACCAGATGATTTAATAAGTTTGGATACCAGCAAGATTATAAAAATATGTCCTTTTCTGAAGATTTTATAGGTAGGGTATATTTTTCTTTAAAGACTTAGATGCAGCTTACGTATGTGCACAAGGAGCAGGGTGTGCCCACATGTCCAGAACAGGAAGAGAGATCACCAGTTGGATAATCATGTAAACCAACCCTTAATGTTCTGGGACAGAATGCACCTTAAACCAAGACTCAATAAGAGACTCCCAGTAATCCAGAAGCACTGCATGGGCCCTGCACAGTTGTGTCAATATACGTTCTGTCAATTACCTGGCCTGAAATAGATTGTTAAAATGAGAGGGGCACACCATACCTGGAAAACAAAGCTCTGGCAATCCATTAAGGTCAACATCTTTTGGAACACTAACATCTTCAGTTTCAGGAGCTTTCTGGGCTCCATTCAGAGCTCTTGCACTTTCAATCTTAGATTTATCTTTCTTTTTTCGAAAGGAGCGGCGTTTTGTTTTATTGAATGCATTGCTATTAATATTTGCTGTCTGCAAGTCCTCCTTGCTGATAAATGGAGGTACAAAAACAGAAAGAATTTCTGGTTCAAATGGAGGAATGCTTTTCACATCTTTTTTCTGAGCAATCTAAAAAAAATCAAAAGAATTTAATCTGGATTTTGTTCCTGAGCGATGATTCACATATTGAAATCTTCTTACATTATTATTTTACAGACATTTCTTTTTGTTGTAAAACATTCAGTACTGCTAAAACAGTATTTTAACTTCACCGAGCATGTTACCAACATTATTTAATACTTACAGTTACTTCTCTGATCTTCACAATCCTATGTGTTACCTTCATTTTTTACATGGGGAGACTAAGCCAGAGATTAATGCTGCAATTTTTTGCACACTTACCTAGTAGTAATTCCCACTGAAGCCAACAGAATTTACTTCCAAGTAAACAATAATATGAATCAGCTGTAAGTCTACTAGCCCAGAACTACACACTTCATGCTGGAGCAAGATTAAAGTCAGGAGCATTTAGCGTTGTGGCATTTGCCCTGGTTCAAAGGTTCTTTCAAAATATGTGATCAGTATGTGAGCAATCCTGGGATACCTGATTAACCACACATATTTAAAGCCCTCACAAAACCAGATGCCATCTTAGAGCAAGATAAATTCTTCGTTCTAGATATAGGCCATACAGGGTTTTCTATTTCCAGAAATCACTCTTTCAGACAAGATCTGTCTCTTTTTTTTACTTTAAAAATATCAGTATAACAATACTAAATATAAGCTTGTACATGCATAGATTCAAACACATGATACATTCAACATCATCTTAAGTCAAGGCTTCTAAGAAGAGCAAAAACAATATTAGCATCAATGATAGTCAATATCAAACCTACCAAAATAGCTTACAGGCAACATGTTAATTTATAGGCAACACGCTGGTGCTAGCTGATTCAAAAGATAGCACCCAATGTGTGGAGGTTATAGAATATGTTTAGCTTGTTTTTACTTCATATATTTATGTTCCATTAAGCCATGCTCCCAAGGATACATTTTTATTCTTTAAATTACTTATGTCTAAATAATATCACTTCTTATTGAGAGAAATTACTATAACATACATATAGCATTCCATGACACTACAGGCAATTTCTGACAAGAATTTCAGATCCTCAGTCCTGGGGTTTACTCAAAACTCAATATATCATCTATGGTTCATGACTAGATGGGGATGAGCCAATTAAACAAAACAAAGGAAACAGGGCCTCCCATCATTTTTTAGCTTTTCCTGTTCTCCTTTGCTTGCTCACACAGACAGATAGCTAATAAGTTAGAAAGGTTAAAGAGAAAGAAATAATTGTATATAATAGTATATAAATACTAAAAAATGAAGCATACGAAGGAATTAGAACAAAACAGTTTTGACTCTAAAAAAGATCCAGAACATGAGCAAGCAAACAAGAACAAGCAAAAATGACAAAAATAGGTGTTTTATTCAACTTCAGTCATCATCAATTAAAAACAATCCAAAACACAGGGTGACAAAGGTATACAGGAAAAGCTTACCTAAGGCAAACAACAAAATTGGATATAAACAGAAAGGACTTTAAACTGATTTTAAAAATGGAAAGAGCAAATATAAAACCTGCAATTGGTGAATAAATAGGATATATAAGTTTCTAAGCAGGAATGGAACTGGATTGTCCCATTTTGCTTAATCAATGGATTGCTGATTTGGCACCTACACCTGTTGCCTCTATGGATCTTAGGCTGCATCTTATTCAGCAAAAACTTTTGTTTCATGTCTACTGGATGTCACAATGTCTCTTGAATAAGGATTTATCTAATTTGGCTAATTACTGGCGGTGCAATGCAGCTAACGTTTCTTTTAAACATATGTTTAGTCAATGTCCAGTAGTAGTTTCTTTGGGGGAGGAGATTATTACACAGATAAATTTTGTACTGGAAGTCTTTAATGTTCACTGATGCACATGATATTTTAAATTACTTAGCTGCTTTTTGGAATGTAACACATGGTCAGCGTAAATGGATTCTCTGTGCCCTTTTGACAGCTAAAAGACTGATACTACAACACCGGAAGGATAAACACTCACCTCCTATAATGCAATGGACTGAGGACCATCCACCACCTTCGAATGGATACTTACTTGGTTATCTGGTCTGCCTTTGTTGAAGCTTATGCATTTTACATGACAGCCTGAAGCTATAATCATTGACCCCAAAAATACCAGTTGTGGGGCTAATCTACATTTAAAAACCTTCCAAATGGTTTTTCTCTTAGTCTCAATCATATTATTTGATCAAGTCTATAGCAACTATGAAGTATAACATGTTATCTTTGAAATGGTATTCCTGAGAATAAAGAATTTAAGAGGCAACTTACAAATTATATTTTTCACCACAGACTTAATAAATGTAATGCATGAATGAGGCAAAAAGTGTTTAGAAACATGTGTATCATTAAAGGCACTATCACTGAATAGCCAGTATTAACTACATTTCCCAGTTAAGTATGCACTCAGTTGAAAACCCAGATTTGCTAAACCAGCCTTTGGAAATCAAAGCTACATGAAATCCAAGCTGGAATAATGATGAGGCAATAAAACTGGTAGAGGAGATCAGCTGCTCAGGATGAGGGGAAAAAATCAGACCAACTGAGAAGCTCCAGACTGATGTCTATTTAAAGTGAATGGGCAACCGACCAGTACATGCTGGGACAAAAAAAAAAATCAAAACCACATACATAGATGCAGTCTAAATTGGCTGTACCTTTTCAGGAAACTTTCTGGATTCATAATGAAACACTCACTGAATACATCAGGTCAATATGCTGCAACACCTGGGTTTTGTGATTGTCATCTGTTATTTCATTCTGCTGATTTACTAGGTTTACAAGGTTGCTATTGTATTTTTTTATTGAAACTATCTTAGTCCCATTCTGGAAGTGGTAATTTCAGCTAGTTTCCTGGGTTGTGGTAGAAAATGCTACTTTCCTGTAGTGCTAGTGGGAACAACTGCTAGCACAACAGTTCAAAGCTGACAAATTTCCAGAATTGGATACTTCCCAATATGTTGTGTCCACCTTCCTGACTGTGAAAACACAACCCCTAGTGGCATTTAAGGGCCGCAGTGGCTTAGTGGTTAAGACACTGAACTGCAGACCGGAAGGTCGGCAGGACAGCAGTTCGAGACCCGAGTGCCGCGTGACGGAGTGAGCTCCCATCTTCAGTCCCAGCTCCTGCCAACCTAGCAGTTCGAAAGCAAGAAATTGCAAGTAGATAAATAGGTACCGCCTCGGCGGGAAAGGTAACAGCGTTCCGTGCACCTCGGTGTTCAGTCAGGCCGGCCACATGACCACAGAAGCGTCTTCGGACAGCGCTGGCTCTTCGGCTTAGAAACGGGGATGAGCACCGCACCCTAGAGTCGGACATGACTGGTTGGGGACACATTTACCTTTACCTTTTTTAGTGGCATTTAACCCTAGTTGAGTTGTGGCACCACTACTTCTATTTTGCCCTTTAATGTTTATGAAAGGATTTCCAGTTTATAGATGTCAGAATTACCAGGACTAACATGTTTCCAAAAAAGAGGACACTGCATTAACACTTAAGTGCCAGCAAATCATTACCTTCTATGTCATGCAAAACACACTGTGACTACCATCATATAAAAACCGAATGGCGTTACTCCTACATGAAGAAGTCCTCATTTGAAGTTAGTTCATGTTGAAAATGTTTTAGCAGCAGTCTACTCTGTTTATGTGCAAGAGGAAGTTCTTCTTGTTGCTTAACTATTAACCCTACAGATTGCTACGGATAATTCTGTCACTGCACAATAAAAGACACAACATACAACCTCTTATGTTAGAAAAAGGAAGCAGACAGAGAATAAGGCTACAAGAAATTTACCGTCAAGAAAGAAAATAGTTTCAAGTAATTACATCAGACAAATCTTCATACTGTCACATCTGTACACCCAACATATGACGAGTATACATTACATAACAAATCCTCAGATACTGAGAATGGATTATGCTCACTTCATACTCAAGTATTCTAGAAACTTCTGACAGGACTTCAGTGCGTAAATGCATGTTCCAGGCACAATGAAGAGGTTAAATTTCTCGATGTCCTAAACAATTGTGCCCTAGAACAGTTGGTCACGGAACAGACCAGAGAGGAGGCGACCCTGGCTTTAATCCTAAATGGTGTCACCCAGGACCTAGTGTAAGACGTGAATGTTGTTGAATCAACTGGAAATAATGACCACTGTGCTATCAGATTAAATATATATATTCCAGTGCAAAATTGCCAAGGAAGTCAAACACTGTCACATTTGGCTCCAGAAGAGGAAATTTCTCTAAAATGAGAGAACTGGTAAAAAGGAAGTTGAAAGGGGGAATCAAGAAGGTTAAATCCCTTCAAAATACCTGGAGGTTACTCCAAACCACAATCAGAGAAACTCAGCTAGAATGTATACCACCAGTTAGGAAAGGTAGCATCAAGTCCAAGAGGTCACCACCACGGTCAATGTGCAGGGTCAAGGAAGCTAGTAGAGAAAAGAGGGTTTCCTTAAGAAAATAGAAATTTTGCCCAACTGAAGAGAACAAAATGGAACACAAATATGCACAAAGGAGATGCAAGCAAACAATAAGAGATGCAAAAAAACATTTTGAGAAGCATGCAACATGAAGGCCAACAATAAAGAATTCTTTAAATATATCAGAAGCCGGACACCAGCGAGGGTAGGGAGGCAGCTGGATGACAATGAAGTTAAAGGAGTACTGAAGGGGGATAAGGAGACTTTGGAGAAGCTAAATGAATTTTTTTCATCTGTCTTCACTGCAGAAGATATAGGACAGATACTTGTACATGAACTGATGTTTTCAGGAAGGGAGTTTGAGGAACTGAGGCAAACAGTGGTGACAAAAGATGAAGTTCTAAAACTTATTGACAAATTGAAAGTTAATAAATCACCAGGCCCAGATAGTATCAATCCAAGAGTTCTTAAAGAACTCAAATGTAAAACTGCTGATCTTTCAACAAAAATATATAACATGCCCCTAAGATCAGCCACCAATTTTTAAAAAGCGATCCAGGGGAGATCTGGGAAATTAGAGCCTAGTTAGCTTAATGTCTGTTCCAGGTAAATTGGTGGAAAGCATTACAATATCTTTGATTATTAAGCATATAAAAGGACAAACTCTTCTGAAAAAGATTCAGCATGGCTTCTGTAAAGGTAAATCCTGTCTCACTAATTTTTTTGAGTTCTTTGAGAGTGTCAATAAACATGTGGACAGGGGTGATCCAGCAGACATTGTTTACTTGGACTTCCAAAATGCTCTTGACAAAGTTTCTCACCAAAGACTCCTGAGCAAACTTAGCAGTCATGGAATAAAAGGAGAGGTCCTCTAATGGATCAGTAGCTGGTTAAAGAACAGAAAGCAGAGAATAGAAATAAATGGGAAATTCTCCCAATGGAGGGATGTAAATAGTGGGGTCTCAGAGGGACCTGTACGGGAACTAATGTTTTTCAACTTATTCATAAAAGATCTGGAATTAGGAGCGGTCACATGGCCAAGTTTACTGATGAGACCAAACTATTTAGGGTGGTTAAAAAAAGAAGCGATTGTGAAGAGCTCCAGAAGAATCGCTCCAAACTGGAGAATGGGCATCAAAATGGCAAATGCATTTCAATGTAAGCTAGCGTAAAGTAATGTACGTTGGTGCAAAACAAAACAACCCCAACTTCAAGTATAAATTGATGGGATCTGAGCTAGCAGTGACCAACCAAGAAAGAAATCTTGGGGTTGTGGTATACAGCTCGATGAAAATGTCAACCCAGTGTGCAGCTGCTGTGAAAGAGGCAAATTCCATGTTAGACATAATTAGGAAAGGAATTAAAAATAAAATTGCCAAGATCATACTGCCCTTATACAAATCTATGGTGTGACCACACTTAGAATACTGTGTACAGTTCTGGTCACCGTACCTAAAAAAGGACACCGTAGAATTGGAAAAAGTGTAGAAAATGGCAACTGAAATGATCAAGAGGCTGGAGCAACTCCCCTATGAGGAAAGGTTACAACATCTGGGATTGTTTTAGCTTAAAAAAGAGGAGACTAAGGAGAGACATGATAGAGGTTAACAAAATGATGCATGTTGGGAGAATGTGGCTAGGGAGACACTTTTCTCCCTCTCTCATAATATTAGAACCCAGGGTCATCCCATGGAGCTGATTGGTGAGAGATTCAGGACAGATAAAAGGAAGTACTTCTTCATACACCAGACAGTTTATGGAATTCGCTACCACAAGATGTAGCAATGGCCACCAATGTGGATGGCTTTAAAAGGGGGTTAGACAAATTCCTGGAGGAGAAGGCTATCAATGGCTGCTAGTCCTGATGGCTATATGCTACCTCCAGTATCAGAGGCAGTATGCCTTTGTACACCAGTTGCTGGGGAACTTGGGCAGGAGCATGCTGTTGCCCTCATGTCCTGCTTGTGAGTTTCCCATGGGCAGCTGGTTGGCCACTGTGTAATCAGAATGCTGGACTAGATGGACCCTTGGTCAGATCCAGCATGGCTCTTCTTATGTTGTTATGTTCAGTGCATCCCAGGGGTGTTGCTAGGTTCTTAAAAGATCCAGGGCACAGGCCCATAACACAAATTTGCATATCTATCTATCTCTATATATCCGAGTCTAAGTGCATGTCTAATATCTGTGTGTGTGTGTGTGTGTGTGTGTGGTGTGCACATGCGGTGTGCTTGTATGTGTGTATAGATTACATACATACATAAGAAGTGTGCACTGACCCCCCCACCCACTTCAACTCAGACCCCGATTCAGTGTTTTGGAAAACACCCCACTTCTGCTCGAGTCAATTTGTAGTTGGACCACTTCAGCTCAGCACCAAACTCGAGTCAATGTTTGGAAAAATGAATCTTTATGCTTCCTGTTGACTACCACGGGAAATTAGGAAAAAAAACACTAACTTTTTTCTCTTCGTCAGAACTGGATGATAATTTCAGGCATAGTAGACCCCTAGAAGGGGATTACACCTGCACAATGCCAGAAAAATAGGTGCAGGGTCTATATTTTGATTTTCTTTTAAAAGGAATTTCCAATAACATTTTAATTCCTTGGAAGAATTGGATAAAAATTTCAGGATTCATTGCCCCATCAGAGGAGATCATGTCTGCCAAATTTCAGAATGATAGCCACAAGGGTTTTTGTGCAAGGGTGGCCTTGACATTTTGAGGTCTCCAAAAGAAGACATACTTATCTCCCTATGTTCCTTCCTTCTTTTCAGACCATTGTTCTGAAAATTACAGACAGCCTAGAGTTGTCCCTAAGTAAGAAACCAGCAAAGTTTCAGAAGGATAGGTGCAGCAGTTCATGTGTAAGGGGAGTTCTCCAATTTGGGGGAGGGAGTGATTTGCGTTCCCTTCCATTCACCCCTTCCCCAATAGTTTTTGAGTAAATTTGTATGAAAATGCATAGGTCATTAGAGGTGTCCCCCAGGCAAGAAACCTGCAAAGTTTCTGAAATGCATGCAAATTTAGAATTACTAGAATTTATTTACATTTCATCAGTGTTAGCAGCAGGGGAACATGGGTGGGAAGGTGCTATTGCACTCATGTCCTGCTTGTGGGTTTCCTATGGGCATCTGGTTGGCCACTGTGTGAACAGAATGCTGGACTAGATGGGCCTTGGTCTGATGCAGCATGGCTCTTCTTATGTTCTTAAATAGCGAGTGCCTCTGAGCATGTACAGAATGTTTTTCTTTCACCACTGGGCACTTACATTCTCCCCCTACCAATTCTATTCCCCTCCATGCAACCATCCCTCCTCATCCTACCATCCTCCAGCAACTCTTCATAAAAACAGATGTCTTGTTTTGTGCAACTCCTCTCTACCTCCTCCTTGTTATGCACAAGCTCTCATTGTATCTTCCTCCCCATAACTTCATTTGTGCCAAGACTTCACCGGGATTCGGCAATGAGTCTGTTTTCAAAACTAGGGCTAAGTTATGGAGAAACCCTGAGCATGTACTAAGTGCCTTTCCCTCACCACTGAAGCTAGAGTTCATGCAAAAAAAAAAAAAAACCAAACCCACAAATGACAAAACATGCATAGGACTGAGCTGAAAGGGTAGTCAATTCATTAGACAGAATTGGGTAGGCACTGTGTTAAGCTTGCAGTACCATGCTCACAACTCAGGACTAATTTCTAAGTAAACATGCAGAACCTCAAGGTGCAAACCTCCCTGCAAAAGTAACTTGTGCTGGAATCCTATGCACACTTTCCTGAAGGTAAGCCTCATTACACATAATGGGACTTCTGAGTAGGCATACATAGGACTGCATAAATGAGCAATATTTATCTCCCCTCCACTTAAAAAACAAACCAAAACTCCTATTTTTTAATTAAAGCTTTCTGTTCATAGGAATATAGGAAGCTGCCTTATAATGAGTCATGCCCTGGGTCCATCTAGCGCAGAACTGTTGATGCTGACCGGCAGCAGCGGCTTTCCAAAGTTTCAGGGAGGATTCTTTCGTAGCCCTCCCTGGAGATGCTGGGGACTGAACCTTCTGCAGGCCAAGCATGTGCTCTACCACTGAGCTACAGCCCTTCCTATTGCTGAATAATGGCAACCAACAAACAAAACAGCCCCAGATTTGTATATCTGTGACCATGTGAACCCACTTTTCTCAAAGACTTGAGTGAGAAGGAGAAAACCCAATCCCCTTGTCTGTTTGTATAAAGTCAAATACAGTTCAGAACTTCTCTTGCCTGGCGAAGAGAATTCTCTTTAAGAATTCCCCAAGATATGCTCTGGGTGGAATAAAGAAGAGAAAGAAAGAACAGGATAGGGGAGGGGAGGAAGAAGAAAAGAAGAACGGTGATTGGAAATGTGCACAGGGGTGGGGGGTAGAAAGAATTCCCTAAGCCAAGTGGCTCCTTTCAGAGAGGTGGTACTTCAGAGGAATTTAGGCGGCTGTGGAGAGTTTGTAAGGACTGCAGGTACTTAAATGAACTGAATGAGGTGAGGTGGCTTTTTCAAGCTTTTTTAAAACTGTAGAACCTATTTAAAAGCCCCATCAGTTTCTCGATCATGACGCCACATAGCCCTAACTCTCCCTTTGGGATTATTTGAGCCTTACAGCTATTTAGGAGAAATTAAAGTGGAGGGGGAGAGAAGTTTGTGGAGGCTGATTGCATCCTTTGCTGTACTGAAGCTATTAAACTTCTGCAGAAGCCAAAGGTTCCAGTTTGGGGCAGTAAAATCAGATGCTGTGTGAAATACCAGTACTTCACATGGAGCTCTTTCTTCCCTTCCTTCTCCCTCTTCAAAATTTCATTGCAGGCAAGCTCCCAACAGTGGGCATGTAAGAGCAAAAAAGTAGGGGGAGAGAGGTTTTTTGCACCTCAAAGAAAACCTACACCAGAGATTAGGGATAGTGACCTCCTAATGGTCACCTTAAACACGTTCTGATTAGGATCCCTAATCCCCTGGGTGGCTTGACCGGTTTTACTTTTTGTTTTAGACTTTGAGAAAAGGAAACTTTACGCATGGCTAGTGCAAAAGCCACTGGACCTAACTGTCTGAAATTTGGTAGGTTCAGTGCTCCCTAGGGCCTGCCAGGTCTCCAAATTGCATGAATTTATGTGGAAGCACAAAAAAATATAGCTCTTTACTTTGACAGATTTTCTTGGAAAAAGCCAATTTTACCTGTGGCTAGCACAAAAGCCACTGGACCTAACTGCCTGACATTTGGCATATTTAATCAGCTCCATGGGAGCCATCAACCCTCCAAATTTCATGTACTTATCATACAAACTAAAAATGTTATGGCCGTTTTTGTTTTCCAATGCAAGTCTATGGGAAAATGTAAAAGAACAGCAATTAGGGCAGCTCAAAAGATCCAGGGTACAGCTCAAAAAAGATCCGGGGCCCGTGCCCAGGCAGGCCCGCTCCTAACAACGCCCCTGCTGCATCCTATTGCCTTTCACAATTCTGAGCCCTAAACATATTTATTAAGCAAACCACCTCAAAGTAAGAAGCAAATCAGAAAAGCAAACTTAAGTAGTCCTAACAATATACAGGGCAGAATTCAACACTGCCCTTTGCGCAGGGCCAGCCCTGCCACTTCTGGTCTGCAAGTGTCAATTTAGTGCTTCCGGAGGCAAGTCAAAACAAGTGGAAACGCTCGTTTCTGAGAGGGGGCAAGTCAGCAGAGCTTACATACAGGAGCTCTGCGGACCTGTCCCCTTCCCAAAACAAGTGTTTCCATTAGTTTTATAGGTTGCCTCTGGAAGCGCAAAATTGTCGTTCTGCAAATAGTAGGGTCTGCTTGTGGACCAGAAGTGGCATGGCTGGCTACGTGCAGACCAGAACTGGCAGCCAGCTCTGCTAGCGAATGGGCAGCATTGGATTCTGGCCACAGTCTCTGGATTCTTGCAACAGACCAATAAAATCAGAGTACTGAATCTAAAAGGTGTCCTTGGTTTATTGTACTACTCGCTACTTCCAGAACATGGTCTGTTCATACATTGATGCCCTGGTGTGATCAACGGTCCATCTATTCAATAAATTGTCCAAAGTTCACCCACATTTTACACAAGAGCCCCCACATCCATGACTGCACCTATACGCTGTTCTCACATCAGACTGGAGCTTGTCTGACTTTTTTGGTCTTAAAAAGAAAGCACCTTCACACAATTAATTATGGGATTTACTGCCAGAAGATGTGGCTCTGTCTACTGGCTTAGACGGTTTTAAAGGGCCGTTAAATACATTCATGGAGAACAGCTCAATCAATGGCTCTTAGCCATGACAGCAAACAGAACCTCCAAGTTCAGAGGCAATATGCCACTGAATACCAGTTCCTGTGGAACAGTGAGAGCGGGGGGCAGTTGCCTGCTTTTGGGCTTCTCAGAAGCATCTGGTTGGCTACTGTGTGAAACAGAATGCTGGTTTTCAATTTGATCCTCTTCTTATGTTCTTTCCAGACAAGAGGCATCCATCTTCTTATGGTTTTCAGGAAGATTTGTCTTTCTTTATAAAAAATATGCTTAATAAAATACATATCTGAGCTTTGGAAGACAGGTTTTGAAAAATAACTAATTTGATGAAATGTCCCAAGATGGCTGTCTGCTGAGACACTGGAAGCAACCCAAGAAAGAAGGAAAGCAAAAGGCAACAGTGATAGGGGGAGAGATGCCCAATTAAACGCAAAATTCCAGAGGTTAGCCAGAAGAGATAAGGAATTATTTTTCAACAAGCAATGCGCAGAAGTGGAAGAAGATAATAGAATAGGAAGGACAAGAGACCTCTTCCAGAACATTAGAAACATCGGAGGTAAATTTCAGGCAAAAATGGATATGATCAAAAACAAAGATGGCAAGGACCTAACAGAAGCAGAAGAGAGCAAGAAAAGGTGGCAAGAATATACGGAAGATCTGTATAGGAAGGATAATAATATCGGGGATAGTTTTGACGGTGTGGTCAGTGAGCTAGAGCCAGACATCCTGAAGAGTGAGGTTGAATGGGCCTTAAGAAGCATTGCTAATAACAAGGCAGCAGGAGACGACGATATCCCAGCTGAACTGTTTAAAATCTTGCAAGATGATGCTGTCAAGGTGATGCATGCCATATGCCAGCAAATTTGGAAAACACAAGAATGGCCAACAGATTGGAAAAAATCAACCTATATCCCCATACCAAAAAAGGGAAGCACCAAAGAATGTTCAAACTATCCAACAGTGGCACTTATTTCACATGCCAGTAAGGTAATGCTCAAGATCTTGCAAGGTAGACTCCAGCAATTCATGGAACGAGAATTGCCAGATGTACAAGCTGGGTTTCGAAAAGGCAGAGGAACTAGAGACCAAATTGCCAATATCCGCTGGATTATGGGGAAAGCCAGGGAGTTTCAGAAAAACATCTATTTCTGTTTTATTGACTATTCTAAAGCCTTTGACTGTGTGGATCATAACAAATAGTGGCAAGTTCTTAGTGGTATGGGGATGCCAAATCATCTTGTCTGCCTCCTGAGGAACCTGTATAACGACCAAGTAGCAACGGTAAGAACAGACCACGGAACAACGGACTGGTTTAAGATGGGGAAAGGAGTACGGCAGGGTTGTATACTCTCACCCTACCTATTCAACCTGTATGCAGAACACATCATGCGACGTGCTGGGCTTGATGAAGCCAAGGCTGGAGTTAAAATCGCTGGAAGAAACATTAACAATCTCAGATATGCAGATGATACCACTTTGATGGCTGAAAGCGAGGAGGAGCTGAGGAACCTCATGACGAAGGTGAAAGAAGAAAGTGCAAAAGCTGGGTTGCAGTTAAATCTCAAGAAAACCAAGATTATGGCAACCAGCTTGATTGATAACTGGCAAATAGAGGAAGAAAACATGGAGGCAGTGACAGACTTTGTCTTTCTAGGTGCAAAGATTACTGCAGACGCTGACTGCTGCCAGGAAATCAGAAGACGTTTACTTCTTGGGAGGACAGCAGTGACAAATCTTGATAAAATAGTGAAGAGCAGAGACATCACACTGACAACAAAGGTCCGCATAGTTCAAGCAATGGTATTCCCCGTAGTAACCTATGGCTGCGAGAGCTGGACCATAAGGAATGCTGAGCGAAGGAAGATAGATGCTTTTGAACTGTGGTGCTGGAGGAAAATTCTGAGAGTGCCTTGGACTGCAAGAAGATCAAACCAGTCCATACTCCAGGAAATAAAGCCAGACTGCTCACTTGAGGGAAGGGTCTTAAAGGCAAAACTGAAGTACTTCGGCCACATCATGAGAAGACAGGATACCCTGGAGAAGATGCTGATGCTAGGGAAAGTGGAAGGCCAAAGGAAGAGGGGCCGACCAAGGGCAAGATGGATGGATGATATTCTGGCGGAGACGAGCTCGACCTTGGGGGAGCTGGAGGTGGCGACGGCCGACAGGAAGCTCTGGCGTGGGCTGGTCCATGAAGTCACGAAGAGTCAGAAGCGACTGACCAAATAAACAACAACACCCCAAAAGATGTCTTACAATTCTTTGTTATAAACTGCTACAGAATAAATAGAAATACAAATTAACTGCGGGGGCAGGGGGAGGGAGAAACTTGTCACTGGAAACAGGGCCAAGAAACCTTAAACTGCTGCAGATTCGACAGCAGTTTCCCAGAAAAGTGCAACACCCTTAAATTTATCTTGCTTCATGGAGTTTTTCTGTTTCAACTGTACGGAAAGCATGACTCGGAATGAGTGTGTGGATAAAAAAATAGTTTTTTAGCACTACGCCATGAAGATTAACACCACAAAAGTGAAGATCTTCTTCAACAATAGTTTCTTGGATTTCTTTAGTCATTTAGGCCCCTAACTTCATGTGATCTAACTTCATGTGATCTGAACATACATAGACTTGGTGCCTAAACATTGCAGTATGTCCTATAGACAATATTTCAGTAGCCAATCGGACTTAAGGAGAATTTGAAATGTAAGTACACAGTTTAGTTCTTAATAACAAGCTGTACAGTATATGCTTCAAGAAACATCTTACCTCACAGTTTACAAAACTAAGGAAAGCATGAAGAGCCTGGACAAAAATAATCAGTAGATAGTAATATAAATCATTTTAGGAGCACAGGAAGCTGCCTGTGCCAGGTCAGGCTATTTATCTATCTGTAGTAGCCCAGTATTGTTATATCTGCCTTAAGGTCCTTCCCATTTCCTGATCATTTTAACTGGTGATGTCAGAGATTGGATCTGGAATCTTCTGCATGACCAGCATGCCCTCTACCACTGATCATACCCAGCTAAATAAGATGAAATAGCCCACAACTAATAACTGAAATGTACCGATCTGCCCAAGAACCTTTAGAAGAATGAGACTAGCGTCTCAGTTCAAAACAAGCATGCTGGAATGTACATCTCACTGAAATCAATGGGGCATCCATGATTGCAGGCCTGAAGGATGTTAGAATGTGCTCTTAAAATACAGGCATTAGACTTAATCCTAACATAATTAACAGGCTGCTCCAAAAGTACAGCCTCAAATTTTGCATAACACTGGATCCATTAAGGATTCAACACAGTGCAAACATTTTACAGAATTATATGGGTACTAACAAGCAAACTTTTCATTGTTTATTTCTTCTACTCAGTTAATGAACAGCCCCTCTTTTCAGTACAAAATTGTCTAGAACAAGTAAAACAAAACTAATACCATCAAAAGGAACAGTGAGCAGTACTACTAATTTAAACAGCAGCCAATAAAGCAAATAAAACTTGCAAATTAATTCTACTGAGGCTGACTTGGGGGAAGATGAGTTTTTGCCCACTTCTATTACAACATGTCATTATTAATACAAACTGACACAGTGCTTTATTTGGCTAATTTCTGTTGGTGTAGAAGTTTAAAGTTGCACAGAAATTCAACAGATTCAAGTCCACATAGTCTTACACCAGCAGAAAGTGGTGATAACCAATTGAGAGAGCGCACACTTCATACCTGTTTGTAGGTCTCAGCCTTTAGGGCAGGGCTGTCAAATTTAAGGCCCAAGAGAGGTTCTCAATGTGTCCCTCACCATCCAATCACACTCCATGCACATTATTAAACCACCTTCAGGATCTGGAAGCGATGCCCTCCTTGGGGCAAAGGGGCTGATCCACTAATGCATGCCTCAGCATCAGCTCCACCCGCCTGCCCGCCCCACTCCATTTAAACTAGCAATACAGTCATCAAGGAGCACAGCACATAAGATATTTGCAATTTGTCAGTACCGTAGGCAAGGCGCAAGAGTGCAACAAACAGGTGATGGCGGCAGCCTTCAATCAAAGGGAAAAAAAGAATGACAAGGATGTTTTTATGTAGCTGCTTTGGCATTCAAGAAAACGCCTGGTGTGCAAACACTGGGACACAGGAAATGGGGTCAGCTTGTGGGGAGCTGGGAGCTGCACAGGACTGCTGACAAACAGTGACCCACGGGTGTCAGATGATGAGGGATGTTTTTAAAAGCAAATCACTAGTCCTACTACTCGCCCCCTCCCATCAAAAACAATCATTTTTCAGTTGAAAGTTAAGGGTATAACCGCCACCTGGTCATCTGTACCGCAAAACTATTTTAGGGTCTACAAAGCAACTGCCAACTTTTTTAAAGGGTTGAATAGCCATTACCATTCCTCTTACATACACACACCACAATAAAACAAACAAATCACCTATGCAAAGGAGCTGTAGATTAACAAAGGAATTGCATAACAGCCCCTGAGCAGTTCAACAGATAGTTGTTCAATAAATGATCTATTCTGCTTGAGCTACCCAAATTCAAAAATGTTAGGGCATGAACAACAAAGAACAACCTACTAAGCAACAGCAAAATAAGCTTTAGAACAGCTTGCTGGTGCAGATACTGCAATGCGTTACAACATACAAATGAAATATCCCACGTTCGTAACACGCCAACTTTCAGTAGAGTGGCACCTCTCTATTTCACACCTTCTTAATCTAGAAAGAGGTTTATGTTTTTCCTGGGAGAACAATTCACTCACCTTGAAAAGGGCAATAAACCCTTAAGGGTGCCATCCTATTGATGTTCAGACAGAAAAAAGTCCTACAACTCCCAGCATTCCCCAGCCAGCTATGCTGGGAGTTGCAGGACTTTTTTCTGTCTGAACATACATAGGATTGCACCCCAAACATTTCTCCTTCCTAATATTCAACTTTATGGCTGAACAATCTAAAGCCAAAGGAGGAAGTTAACAAATCAGTAAAACAGACAAGATAATTCTAAGCTCCTGTAATTCATTATGCATATGCTCCTGTAATTCATTATGCATATTTACAGGGGAATCTGCAGAAAATAATCTGGTTTTCCGCTTCAGCCGCAGGGTGAATTACTGGTTTCTCAATACATGAGGAACCTGTCAACAGCTTTCCACAGAGAGCAGCGTGGCTGTGCTACTTTAAACAGATCTAGGGGTGAACAGAAAAAGGGGGGGGATTGCTCTAGGGTTTCTCTCCGACTGCTTTTTCCACATCAACTGCAGTCACCAACTGTTCCGGCCCTACAAAAGCACAGCAGTGTGGCCCAGTTTGTGTACCTGGTAGACTTCTTTTGTCTTTTCTTTGGGGACTCCAACCAACACGCAGATTTCCAGTATGGCAGAAGGCAGTACGTCTTCCATAGCAAGGGCACCGAGACGAAAATAAGCGAAGGCACAGTAAGGACTCCACCGCTCCTCCTGTCAGCTCACAGCAACCTAACCCGGGAAACGGAGTTCAGTTCCATCTCCCTTAAAAATGAAAGAAGAGAAGGGAGAGATGAAGACAGCTGCCCCAGTCTCACCTAGAAGGAAAGAAACAATGAGGTCTGTCCTAACCCCAAGGGGAGGAGCTTCCTAAACTGAAACTCTCGGTCCCAGCAAGAGGGGAGGAAAAGGATTTTTTTTATTCTTTGGTGAGGAGGGAGGAAGGAACTAAATGGGAGCAGGACTAGACCAAGGGGAATGTTTGAATTTAAATTAATCTCACCCCACAATGCTTCCGTTTCCCAGCTCTCCTGGCAACCAAACTAGGAAGGGGAACCTTTGTCCTAGGGTCTGCACTGCTCCAAAATTAAGGAATAATAGGGGGTGGGAGGTGTCTTTCAGCCTGTCCTCCTAAGCTCTTACCTACTCTGCGCTTTGTGTATGTTTGTGTCTTCCCTCAGGGTCTCACCCCCATTCTTAAAGAAGTTTAATAACTTTGGCAGCAAGCGGGAGGGGAGGGGAGGGGAGGGGAGGGGAGGGCTCCCTAGTCACAGTCTCTTCACAACCACCCCTAGGCCTCCAGAAAACAGAGGCAGTGGGGGCTCTCCGGACCCCAAAGAGCGGGGGATGGGTGGGGGTGTTTCTCAGGCTCGTTTCACCACATGCAACCCCTTTCCCAGTTGAGGGAGCCGGGCTGGCGGGGGAGCTCTGCTCACCGAGGCCCACGGAGAGGGGAGGGGGCCGCTCTCTCTGCGGTGGGGCGGCCGACCTCCCCTTTCCAGAGGGGCTGCTGCAAGGCCCCCAAAAGAAAAGGCAGGCGCCCCCAGCGGGTCTGAAGGCGGCAGGAAACGCGCGCCCCCAATTTCTCCCCCCTAAGGAGCCAGCTGAGGCAAGGGGGAACAGCTGCTCCCCTTGAAGCCCCCCTCTCCCCGGAGGGTCGCTGCCCCCCAAGAAAGCGGGGCGAAGACAAACACCCCCCCCCATGAGGTTGAGGGGAAAGCTTCCCCCCGCTCGACCTCGCCTCTCCTTCCGAGGGGAGGATGCCCGAGGGGAGCCCCCCCTCCTCGCCGGATCGAAGAGGGACCAGAGACAGACGTCAGCCGCCCCGCCCCGCCCCGCCCCGCCCCGCCCAGGCCAGGCTGCGCCGTTACAGGGCCCGCCGCAGCAGCAGCCGCGTCCATCAAAAGCATCCGCCCCACTGACTGGATCCCGCCCTCCCCTCGCTCTCGCCTCAGCCCCGGCCAATGGGAGCCACGGGGGCGGGAGCCTGCTTCCCTCCCCTTTCTGGGGCGGGGGAGGAGGGGCTGTCCCTGGTCCGAAGGCAGGACGCGGGGGAGAGAGATTTCTGGGTCAGCGGGGTGGCAGCAGCTGCAGAGAAAGGGGGGGAGGGGGGTCGCATTTTGGGGGGTTCTAAATCCCCATTAGTTGGATCCAGGGCTTGTACTATGATACCTGTTATTAGTAGTCATCCTCTTCTGACTTGGTTCCCAGGGCATCCAGATGAAAGACTGGTAATCAGTTGTCGATGGGGTAAGGCCCCACATATCACTGAGCAGGTGGCTAGTGGTTTGTTGTTGTTGTTGTTGTTGTTTTTTCTAATGGCCATGCATTCAAGAGCTCAGCTGACTGACTGTCTCAGCCAAGTTGAAGAAATAGTAGCCTTCTGTCCTGATATTTGTGTCTTTGCATTTAAACCTGAATGGGTCTAAATGACCGTAATGAAGAAAACATTAATTAAATTTAAAGTATTAACAAGTAGCCAATAGCAATTTGATGTGTTAAAAGCACTTAGCATGCATTATTTTAATAATCCTTACAACAAGCCTGTAAGGCAGGTATTGTCCTCCCTCTTTCACAGGAGGTTTCTGAGAAATGGTATCTTGGTTAAAATACTAAGGGTGCTGCCAGATGAGGCCTTCATTGCATGAACACCCTGCCTCATTCATGGAATTTAGGGGGGGGGGGTCCAGAATCCAGGTGATGTCGTCTTCCATTTGTAACCCCCATTTGTTTCACCATTGCATCTTCTGTCTTTTTTCTTATTGCAGAAAATCCATTAAGGAGGGAAAGATGGAATCACAACATCTTTTGACTGGTGCTCTAAGAACCCTCCATCTGGGAGTACCCTAACTTTACTGAGAAGTAAGACTCCCTGAGTCCAGTGGGGCTTACTCTCAAGTAAGTGTGCAGAGGATTGCAACCGTAGTGAGTTTATGACAGAGAAAAGAATTTAACTCTGGACTGGGGGAGAGACATATACCAGACAGCCCCTCGTGTTACCAATCAAAAGATACTGTGCAGCCATTCCTCCTTAACATACTTCGCTTCCAGACAACAGTTTTATGGTGCAATTGCCTCATTCACAGAATTTTAACCCCATCATATTTCTGTAGTCCTCCCGTACTTTCCCCCAGACCCCACCCAATATCTCCCGTCTTTTCTCTTAAAGGAGAAAATCTGTTAAGTAGGGAAAGAGCAACATAAAAGCACTATTGTTTTGCATGTGTGGAGGAGAATGTGCACTTGAGACACAGTGGGAGGAGTTTCTCCCAGGGGATGGTGGATGATGTGTTGGGGATTCCCCTTCTTTCTGTATCGCTTGACTTGCATTTCCTGTTGCAGAGTCATTTCACATCCTGTGCAGCAACTCCTCTAAGGAGCTTTTGCTTCCTTTCCTGTGTTTTGTCTCCTCTTGATTTTTTGCCTTTTAAATATTTTCTTTACAAAAAACTGTAAATGAAAGCATGTTCCTCTAAGCAGTTCCTGCTTCTGCTTCTCCCTTCATGGCTCTCAACAATCCCTTCATTGATCGTGGGGGGAAAAGACAGAAGAAGCAGTGGGAGAACATGGGCGGGTTACAAATGGAAGACAATGTCATCTACACACACACACACACACACACACACAGTAAAATTCTGTGAATGAAGCAGGATGATTGCACAATAAAAGATTTGTCTAGAAGCACATAGACTGTCTGCTTTCTGCTACATTTTGTTTGAATGAATCCTAGATGTGCTGCAGAGAGAAGGGTACAGCCATATCTGGCCAAAGACATTTTGTAGACCCAACAAGCTGTACTGAGTCATCCCAAAAGATGTGCCGCTAGTGACTATGCCACCATTGTTGGTATCATCAGTTTACATGGCCAAGCACCAGACTTGCGTTATTAACAGCAGTTATTGTTCCTCTGATGCATCATAGGAGATCATTTCTGTGATCAGAACAGTGCCCATATCAGTGGAAAGCAACAATGCTCCTCCTCTCTTGGTTGGCTGCATCTGTATTCCTGTTATTCTATCCTGAAGTAGCTGTATAATGGATGATTGACTTCCTCAAGGCATAAGACTATTAAGTGGCAAAGAATAATAATTTCTTCGGTCGCTGTGGAAAGAAGAAATCAGAGAAGTGAGGAAATACCCCTTTTGGAAAAGGAGAGTGTTATTCATGGTGCTGTATCCACAGCTGCATACAGTCCTTGTATCTACTTGATGGCCGCGGTGGTTGCTTATCTCACTAGTTGCTGGAGCATCCTGACTTTGTGCTGGAGCTTACCTGCCACCTGTTACTGGTAGTAGAACAACACCTTTTTTGGTCTGGTACAGAAGAGAAAACTTGATATGTTAGTACATACGGGCTTTTGCAATACTGACATTTATACTACTTAGGAAATGGATTTGCACCGCACAATTAACATATATTGTATCTATATTTTTAAAATGTTTTCTCTAGCATTTTTTAATTTAAGATTTTCAAGCAAGCCATTAGACCTCATGGAAGAAACGTGTCCATGCTTCTTGCATTGTCTCCCTGCTATAGTGGTCCACCTGCTCTTTCAGAGATGCCTCTTTTTTATAAAAGAAAATTATAATCTGCTTCCAGAATCAGCGGATGGAGTTTCCATGTAGGATTCTTCTTTTTGAAAAGTAAGCACCGTTCCTCTGCAAATCATTTATTAGAAGCTCTGAAAGCCCATGTGAGCAGCGAGTAGGGATGTAAGAACTCACCCTAGCTCGGTTCTCCGTGCAGTCGCCAAAGCAGCGTCCCTGCTCGCTTCCCCCCCAAACCTGTGCTTGAGCCACCCACAAGTTGGGTGAATTCCCCAGCACTCACCGCAAACTCGTTCGGTGAGCCCTGCCATTTTCGTGCCTTTGCTTTCTAGGAAAAACAGGAAGCTTTAAAAAATGTGCATATTCAAATATGCGCAGTTTGGAGCTGGGAAAGCTAAATAGGCGCAGTATTAGAGGGATTATACCTCTAATATTGCACTTATTTAGCTTTCCCAGGTCCAAACCACGCATATTTGAATATGCACATTTTTTTAAGCTTCCTGTTTTTCCTAGAAAGCAAAGGCACGAAAATGGCGGCACTCACTGAATGGGTTCGTGGTGAGTACTTTGGAGCACGAGTGGGCACAAGCAGGGGGTGAACAAGGACAGCGTCTTGGCAGGCACAGTTCGGGGGTCACGGGCGGGGGTTGCTCAATGAATTCCTGAACCCCGAAATGTGCTCGTGACATCCCTAGCAGTGAGAAACGTATAGTGCTCTTTTAGTTTTTCCTGAATCTGCTTGACAGGCCAGGCTGATTCAACAGGCAGCTCAGTCTCCCTATGATTACTTAGGCCTTCCCTCAGCAATCCTAAATTGAGAATCAATACCAAGATCATCACAGAATGAGCTGCAGGGGGAAAGAATTCTCACTCCACAGCAAAGCCCCTCAGTGAAATGCTCCAGGCAACAGGGTTTAGTTTTTATGAAACTCTAAACTTTGCTTCATTTGTATGCAAGTGACATCTTGCTGAACTAAAGGGAGGTCACGCTTCAGCCATTTCTCTGTCTGATATGCAAGCAAGCCCACAGTCTGAAATTGTTTGGACTTCAGTCCTGCATCTACATCCTTTTCATCTTCAGAGCTGGAGTAGGGGATGAGCTAAAGGAGAGTCTCACACACACACACACGCACGCATGCTGCAATACTACAGGTTCCTTTCTTGAATTTTCCAATTTGTTAAAGGAGAGGGCAATACATTTTTAGAGAAAAATGAGTTGATAGGGGGAAAGTGGGAGGGGAGAAAATGGAGTGACTGGGACAGAATGGGGCTGTTCCATGCTAATCCACACTCAGTGGTTGAGGACTTTTTTTTGCAGGGTGGCTTGTTAACCACCTTGAACAATCGAACAATCAAACAACAAATCATGGGTTCTCAAGGTGGCTTGTTCGAAAAAAATAAGCAACGCTCATGGTTGACAAGCCACCCTGTAGAAAATGGCCTGGGTTTGGACAACACATCAACTCACGATTCAGTTAACAGCCCACACTCAACCACTGAGTGTGGGTTAGCGTGTTGTGCAAACCAAGGCAGTTATCCTGTTCACACATCATGCTAGCCCATGGTGGGTAGCAAGCTACACTGGGTCGGTTGTTACAGAAACAAGCTACTGTGCTCCAGTCAGACAAACAAGCTACACAGAGTAGTTTATTTCACCCTTCCTCACCCCTCCTCCTCCTGTAGTCCTCCTGCCCAGCCCAGCAGGTATCCCAACTTCTTTTGCAGTGGGAATAGAGATTGCTTAAGAGGAACAGAGCGATGGCAGCATTTTTGGCCGCTCTTGCCAGGGAGCTCTATAGGCAATCTCCGGAACCCATGCTGGTATGACAGACAACACTCTAACCCACCATAGGTATGATAACCCTTACTTCAGAGCCTGTGTTCTGAGGGTGGCTTAATCAGGTGAAACAAGCCGCCATGGGTGGGAAAAACATTGCACAGACAACACACTAAGGTATTGTGGGTTGTTCTGGAAAATAAGCCATCATGGGCTAGTGTGTTGTGTGAACCAGGCCAGGATGTGTGTGTGTGTGTGTGTGTGTGTGTGTGTATATATATGCTGTAGGAAGGGCTTGAAGTTAAAAAAAAAAAAAACTGGCCCCACCTACTTTGGGGCCAACCACTGATATGCAGCCCCCAAGAGGTTTCCACACAGACCATGTGGCCCTCAGGCCAAAAAAGGGATCCTCTCCTCTGCTCTAGACCACTCACTTCCAGTGATTGAAGGGGAAATGTGCAAGCAAGGCTCTACCCAATTGTTCAGTAAGATGTCAGCTTAACCCCACCTTCCAAGGTTCTAGCCAATGTGTGCAAAGGCACTGGGATGATTGATGTGCACTTGGGCACGTATTTTTATTAACTTGTTATTAAAGGGGCTTGCTTGCAGCTTACCTTCCATGCACCCACATCTTTCCTGGGTCCTTCAGGCCCAAATCCAGATTGAGAAGATGGAGTGCATGGCACCAGCCAAGATGCCACACGTTGTCCTGGTCCGGTCATGCTTTATGAGACATCTGAGCCTTATAGTGTTGCTAGATGAATCCCCCTGTGACTCGACCCATTCCTGTTCGTTGCATGTAAGCAAGCACAGTTTGTGATATATCACCACATCATCACTGATCATGGGGCACGTCACTTAAGGCATCAGCCCAAGCTTCCAGTTTCCTGGCTTTGTGGAGCTTGAGTCAACACGAGACAATCCTAACTCTGGTCTTAAAACGGCAGGTTTTTTTAAATCATTGAATGATTATTAATTTAGGCTGCAATCCTATACCCACATACCTGGAAGTAGGCCCAGTTGAACTCAGTGGGACTTACTTCTGAGGAGACATGCTTCGGATTGTGCTGTAAATTGTCTTTAGGCTTTTGCTCTTTTGCACCGGGTGACACTGACCCCATCTTGGTGTAGCCTTACGTTCCACCGTCACAAGATTTCTGGATACGTCCCCGTGCTCATCACCTTCCATGGGGAAAACTGCTGTCTCTTCCATGTTAGCCCTCATGGCACCCTTAGCTTTAAATCAATTTTTATACATGATATGAAATAGTCCCTTTAAGTCTTTCTTGCATTGTTTTTGCCACATATGCATGCTGTTACTTGTAGAGGCTGAGGCTGCAATCTGGCACACGGGGCTCCTTTACGCGGAGTTTTTTTTAGCGCGCTTGTCATTCTTTGGTCACGGCTTTTCCTGTGCGCTTTACACGACATCGTTGCCCTGCAGCTGATGTCCCTCCTCTACTCCCCCACCCCTCCCTGGTTTCCCCATGTTATTTCTTAACGGGGGAAATGCAGTATTTTCTCAGGTAGCGCCCTCAAACCGCCACCTCCTGCCCGGGTTCTTCTGCTGTGACGCAGTGAGCTGCTTTTGTGGGGGCGGTTGTTGGGGGCGCGGTTATCCTGACCGCCTGTGACAACGATGGAGTGGAAGTGTCACCCTGCCGGGTCTGCGGCCCCTTGCCTCTTTGCCATTCCGCTACTGGTTGCCTGCAGAACACAACATCGGGGGAGCCTGTAGGCCTGGTAGAGCAACTCTGCTGCCCCTCCTTCTTGCCTGCTCTCACCCCCAGCCCAGCAATGCTTTACAATGGGATCAGGGGATTGCTCTGCTCTGCAAGTGTGGCCTGGAAAACTTTTAACCCCTTCTATTCAATCTCCACGTACACACAAACGAGAGAAGTGTAACCCCTTTCCATTCAATCCCCGCTCCCAGCGTATGCACAAATGAGAAAAGTGTTACTGATTGCTTTTACAAGGACAATACCGACTTACAGAGGCGGCCTTCCGAAGTTGCGAAGTTTCAGCACTTTACAATGGGGTTTGGGGATTGCTCTGCTCTGCAAGCGCCACCCGGAAAATTTTTAACCCTTTCTATTCAATCCCCATGTATACACAAATGAGAGAAATATAACTGCTTGGTTTACAGGGGCAGCAGACTTCCAACGTTGCGAAAGTACTATGGAATACAGTGGCCGAGGCAGGGATCGGAGGCAGCGGAAGTGAAAAGGGGAGGCAAGGAAGTTCAATTGCAAAAATTCATGCCGAGATGGGGGAGGGGCTACCCCAGAGGGAGTGGACAGCGGGGCGCACCATGCTGTTGATTTCTGAAAACATCCCACCAAGCTCCACCCACTGGTGTAAATGGCAGGTAGCATTATGCAGTAAAGAAAAAACGGGCGTGTAAAGAGCCGATTTAAAATCCCGCAAAGAATCCAGAAGAAGAAGGAGCAGTAAATCGCGGGATAAAAGCCTCATGTGGGGAAGGCCACGGTTAATAGGGACCAAATGACCTCTTTTGGACAATGGTATGTTGGCTGGAAAAGGCTGCCAGTCAGTGTAATTGATACCGAGTTAAATTATTATTGTTGTTGTTATTTATTAGATTTATTAGCCGCCCATCTGACCAGCTACCCAGCCACTCTAGGCATCGTACAAAACAAATAACACAAAATACAACATAATCCACAAAACAACGTTGCTCTAAAAAAACCCTAACCCACCCCAAATGCCTGCCTGAACAGCCAGGTTTTCAAAGCCCAGTGGAAGCTCATCAAAGGGGGGGCATGGTGGAGGTCACTAGGGAGGGAATGCCACAAAGTGGGGGCCACCACAGAAAAGGCCCTCTCCCTAATCACCAGCCTAGCTGTCCTGGCTGATGGGACAGACAGAAGGCCTTCTGAGGCCGATCTCGTTGAGCGGCATCCCTGGTGTTGCTGGAGGTGCTCCTTAAGATAGACTGCGCTGGAACCGTATAGGGTTTTAAAGGTCAATACCGACACCTTGAATTGGGCCTGGAAAACAACTGGCAACCAGTGCAACTCCTTCAGCCCTGGGGTGATGTGATCTCGCCAACATCTGCCTTTAATCAGGTGGGCTGCCACATTCTGCACCAGCTGATAAATGGATCTATGGAGAGCACCAGCTTGGGGGAAGCTGCCATAGAAGGAAACTACAGAAGCAGTCAGCAAGAAGAAAAACTTGGAATTAATAGTCCTGTTTTACTTAGGCAGGTGTTATAGTGCTGGAGTACCTTTCAATCTCTGGTAAGAGTCAGAGATTAAAAACCTCGGAAGGGAGAGTCAGAGATCTGCCCCCCTCTCCCATCCCCTCACAGCTGATGGGGAAAGAACTGCACCAGCTGCCCCCCCAAAAGCAATCTCAGAGGAGGAGGAAAGGGGACATTCCAGTGGGCAAGAAGGGGAGGAGACTGGAGAGGCGAGGATTTGAGTTATCCTGAGCTACTTCCAGCCTCTTTCCCTCCCCCTCCAAAGCACCCTCACTAGACGGGCTAAAAACCCTGTCTAGCTAAATCTAGTGTGGGAAGATGGGGAGGCAAAGATCACCTCCGCCACTCCTCCTGCCCCGCGTTGGATGATCAGATGCCTCCAAGTTCAGGGGCTTCTGATCACCGAGGGCACAATAGATATGATTGCGCCCTAAGAGAGCAATCCTATGGCCCCTCGACAACGTCTGGGGCACCATAGGATGCAGTGGATCTTTCTCTTCTTCTACAAGCACGGAAGAGGAGATGATCATGGATCTTCCCTCCTCCACAACTGCAACCTCATAAGAGAAGTTGGAGAGGGAGAAAAGATGGGCTCAGAGGCGGATCCAGCTGCTTTTGCATTTTAAATGGAGGTGATGGTGAAATCACCTCTGTCCTCCTCTCGCCCTGCCTTGACAGCAGGGCATAGGGTAGGTGCAGGGCTCTGACCTCGGATCCCTCTGTCTATCGGGAGCACAACCCATAGGATTGCACCCTTAATCTGCTGCAGCAAATTATACACCTTTCTTGTTTTATGTATCAACTTCAAATGGTTCTTACTTTTGAGGCAGGCCCTTTGTTTTCCATGTCCGGATATAGGACAAGTCATAGTACTATTGGGATGGGGAAAGGTCACCACACCATGATTTTTCCTACCATTTTCCCCCCCATACAAAATGATCGATTGAATACATCCAATGTGGTATGACCAATGCTTATAGAGTTTCCACTTTTTTTTTCCTAGTAGGGGTTCTGTGCTTTTCACTGCTGCATGAACAGCAAAAAACAACTACCCAAGGCAAGCCTTCCTCATTTCCTCACAGCTTTACTTGTCATTTCTAATTGCCATTCAAAAAGGATCTCTAATTGTTTACTGCATCTGGAAAGCTGAAAATTCTCCCTCTTCTCTAGATCACTTTACAAGCAGCAGGGGAAATAGTTGCATACATGGGGAAAGCACAGTATAAGAGCTAAATGCTGAAGTGATTTTTTCCTCATAGTGACTTTTCTGTGTTAAAAATAGTTACGTGAAATAGCAATATGAGCATTTTCCTTTTCAATCACTCCAGCCTATGCAAATTCAGGAAAACATAAGTCGAAGTTCAACAAATGCAATCTGTCCATGAAAAATGTGCGGTGTAAGTGTATGGTTTTGCTTGACTTCCAGCATGAAACATCTGTGGAACCATGGAAGCATCAGCCAACTGCCATCAAATAGGACAGCGCTCTCCACATGGTGAGTTTACACTTCTGCATGTTTGCAGCTCATATCATCAACACTGAACTTGAATCAATCCTTTGTAATAGAATCATAGAATAGTAGGGTTGGAAGGGGCCGAGTCCAACCCCCAGCTCAGTGCAGGAATCCAAGTCAGAGCATCCCTGACAGAGGGCTGTCCAGCTTCATCTTGAAGTGTGGGAGAGCCCACCACCTCCCTAGGTAATTGGTTCCATTGTCGTATTACTCTGACAGTCCAGTATGCATATAGTATATATACTTGCATATAACGTCAGCTGGACTGAACAGAATTCCTTGTGTAATCATGCACACTAATCTTCTGTCAGTCCAAAGACTTGTTTAAATTGTGATAAGCCTGTATAACAAGGTTATACAAGAAGGTCATTCCGCATTGGAGGTGTCAAGCCAATTAGTATATTTAAAACATAAGGGGTTGGATCCAGATTTATGCTGTGTAGGAAGCTTATAAGGTATTGCAACTGAGCTTATTTTAATGCAAATGGCTATATGAACCTGCCATAAAGTTTTTACTTATTTAGAAGATCGGTATAGATGGCATAAGATAGGTATAAGATGAGATAGAGAACCAAAGATTAGTAGGCCTGATAAAGATTGGTTCTGTGGGCCTAGTTTGAGCCAGAATGAATTTTGGGAAGTGCTTGTTTAGATAGCAGAGTCATCTTTTGACTTTGAAAGAGAGAGAGAGGTTTATGAGGAAAAGCTTGTAGTTAATGTACCTTTTTTAGATATGTTGCCAACCACAAGGTACAGAGACAGGATGCTTAAGGAGAAGTTAGAGACTTTTTTGAGGTTCTCTGGAATTCGCTAAAACATCAGTAATGACATTTTCAGATGGGAGGCACTTAGATTTAGAGTAAGGGGCTTAAATGAAGCCAAACCTCCTTATAATAACCAATCAATAAGCTTGTAGCATAATAGATACCAAGTATGGTATTATTTATTTTATTGTATTTTTTATTTACAACATTTATATAGCTCTCCACATGTAAACAGATTCTTGAGCAGTGAACAATAAAAGATAAAAAGAATTAAATACCATATTAAAAATTTTGTTTTTAAAAATAGAATACCAATAAAAATACCAAAGCTGGTAAAAAGCACCTCGAGCTGCTGTGGCCATTTGGGCCTCCAGCAACAGTGATGGATCTAGGAGTACCCCCAGACGATGAACCTGATCTTTCAAAGAGAGTGCATCCCCATCCAGAATAGGCAATGAGCCTATCTCCTGGACTCAGGAATCTCTCATCCACAGGGCTTCCATCTTGCCAGGATTCAGGTTCAGTTTATTGGCCCTCATCCAGCCCATCACTGAGTCTAAGCACTGACCCAGGACTTGCACAGCCTCACCCAATTCAAATGTCACAGGGAGATAGGGCTGTATGTCATCAGCATTCTGACGGCACTTGGCTCCAAATCCCCTAATGATTGCTCCAAGCGGGTTCATATAGATGTTGAATAACACTGGGGACAAAATGGTACCCTGCGGAACCCCATAGCTCAATTGCCAAGGGGCTGAGGAATGGTCACCCAATATTACTCTCTGAAACCGACCCTGCAGGTAAGACCAGAACCACTGTAACACAGTGCCTCCAATGCCCAACCCACAGAATTGATCCAGGACAATACCATGGTTGATAGTATCAAAAGCCAATGAGAGATCAAGCAGAATTAACAGGGTTGCACTCCCCCTGTCCCTCTCCCAATAAAGGTGACCATCAGAGTGACCAAGGCTGATTCAGTCCCATAACCAGGTCAAAACCCAGACTAGAATTTGTTTGTTTGTTTATTACATTTATTAATCACCCATCTGGCTGGTCACCCAGCCACTCTGGGCGATGTACAAAGTATATAATAAAATAGTTTAAAACAATAACATTCTACAGTAAAAACATTTTCTAAAATACCCTAACCCACCCCAAATGCCTGCCTGAACAACCACGTTTTTAATGCATGGCGGAAGCTCATTAAAGGGGGGGCATGGTGGAGTTCCCTAGGGAGGGAGTTCCACAGAGTGGGGGCCACCACAGAAAAGGCCCTCTCCCTCGTAACCACCGGGCTAGCTGTCCTGGCTGATGGGACAGAGAGAAGGCCATCTGAGGCTGATCTTGTTAAGTGGAATGGGTCTAGATAACCTGTTTCCTCCAAGAGTCCCTGCAATTGCCCCCCACGACCCTCTCAAGTATCTAAGAAAGTTGTATTTCTGACTGGGCAGTAGTTGTCAAACCACTGGGTCCAGAGTGCGCTTCTTCAAGTTGCACTACTGACTACTTAAGAACAGCAGGGACCACCCCTTCCCAGAGAGAAGCATTCACCACAACTGGACCCAACCAATCATACCCCATTGGCTAGCTTTTATTAGCTAGGAGGGGCAAGGATAGAGAGGGCACATGGATGGTCGCATTGCTGCAAGCACCTTGTCCATGTCATCAGGCCACAGCAGCTGAAAATGCTCCCACAAAATCAGGCAGATGGTGGCATCAGATACCTCGACTGGAGCTGCGCTAACAACAGTGTCAATTTCGCTGTGGAGATGAGCCATTTTGGCCTCAAAGTGCAATGCACTAAGGTCACAGCAGGTCCTTGACGGGATAAGGGCCCCATGCCAAGAAAACATAATATAGAGAGACAGCGCCTTTTTCATTGTGGTTCCAATATTATGTAACACCTGGCTTGTCATCTCATTTGCTGGTGAAGAGGTATGATTCTTCCTTAGGATGAGAGAGGGCCCAGGTTCAAATTCTGCACAAGTCCTGCACAGGGAATATAGGGTGGCTCTACCTTTGAAGAGGGACGCAGCTCAGTGTTTGAGAACATCCTTTGCATGTAGGTGGCCCCAGGTTCAATCTCTGTCATCTCCAGCTGAAAGGATAAGGTGGCAGATGATGTCAAAGATCTCTGCTTGTGATCCTCAAGACTTGCCAGTCAGGTTAAACAGTAGAGACATATTTTGAACTGGTATATTGCTCCCTAGCAACACACTCTAGATGGATGTCTCTCTGCCCCATAACTGCTTGTTTTTCCTTTTCAGCATGCCTTTGCTACAGATATTAGGATGCAATCCTTTACAGATTTACTTGGGAATAAGTTCCATTGAACTGAGTGGAGCTTACTTCTAAATACACATGTCTAGGAATTCAGTGTTAGTGAATGAATTGCGGCTCCCAATCATAGTTTTAAATACTGTTGCTTGTTTTTCTTTTCAGTCGGTTCATAGTTGTTGTTTTTTAATATTGTCCTTTAAAATTTGTAATATTTTAGTATTTATTTATTTATTTATTTATTTGTTCGTTCGTTCATTTCTATACCGCCCAATAGCCAAAGCTCTCTGGGCGGTTCACAAAAATTAAAACCAAACAGCACACAATAAAACAATTTAAAATATATAGAAAATTAAAACCACAATATAACAATACAACCACAATAAAACCTAGCAGCAGTGCAGGAGTTTAAAATACAGATTTAAAACAGCAAAGCTAAAAATTTAGAAAGCTAAAATGCTAAAATGCCTGGGAAAATAAAAAGGTCTTCACCTGGCGCCGAAAGGAATACAATGTAGGCGCCAGGCGAACCTCACTAGGGAGTTCATTCCAGAGCCGGGGTGCCACAGCAGAAAAAGCCCTCCTCCTAGTAGCCACCCACCTCACTTCCTTTGGCAGGGGCTCATGGAGAAGGGCCGCTGAGGATGATCTTAAGGTCCGGGCAGGCACATATGGGAATATTTGGTGTATTTTTTATGATTGCTCCTTTATACTTTTGAACAGGAAAGGGGAATGCGAATGTATTAAAATATTTTTGTTTTAAAATCTTTGACTATCCCATACTCTCTTAAAGTGAGTTGCAGCTTTACTTCCAATTTTGTTAACGTATCCTCTAAATAACCTTTGCACTGGAAAAACTGAATTCGGAAAGCTCACTGAAAATCACAACTGTTTTTTCCAAGGCCCTTGGCTCTTCTCCCTACCAATTGCACCTTTATTTTTTTCTGCAGTTATTTTTGCCAGTTCATCAAAGAGCACAGTGCATTTTTTAATCCATAAAAATGTAAATTATTCATCAAAGGCTTAGAATCATCCTTTTTTGCCTTATTTCTTCTCCTGCTGAGTTTAATGAAGTCTTCTTAATTGGTGGGGGGGGGTGTCAATTTTTGTAATTGTTCTGCTACTAGGGAAACTTTTCCAAATTTCCCTTGCCTGTGCCTTGAAGGTTGATCCGCAAGGTTGCTATACATGCCTTTTTTTAGCTCAACTGCTCCTCATTATCAACACAATCATTACTTCATCATCACATCGATGCATATATGAAGAGGAAGCGGTGATGTTTTTCAAGATACAGATGTGCTCACATTTTACTCTATGCTTTCTTTTCCCACGTCTTAATTCAGTCCATTGCTATATCAAGCAGACTTCAAAGGCAGCTTTGTTTATTTACTTGCAGCACTGAGGCATTCAGCCTCCTGTCATGGAAGGACAATCTGCCGCGGAGTTATTGCTCCCACCCCATTTTTCACCATGTGTGCACGTTTGTATATTGCGTCCAACCCTGCCCCCCCTTTCTCCTTTTCCCTGCTTGCAGTGAGAAGCTCCATTAACCTGAAAGTATGTTGCTGTGATAAAGTGATAAAGCAAAGAAGGGACTTTACATAACAATGGAGAAATGACTTTACATGAGAGAAACTACAGAACATCTAAGAAGCACAGCATCGCAATAGCGATTTAAGAGAGCAAAGGAGAAGCAAAAGAACGCTTTATTATTATTATTATTATTTATTTTTATTTATTACATTTCTATACTGCCCAATAGCTGAAGCTCTCTGGGCGTTTTACAAAAGTTAAAACATTAAAATACAATATACAAAATTTAAAAACCATTTACATAAAAACATATGGACAATATATACAAAATATACTTGAATTAAAAACTTTTTTTAGGGCAAGTTACTAAAGTTAGCCTTTAATCCTTTCACTGTAGGGGAACAAGATTTATTTTTTACTTCTGAGTAAACATGCAGAGAAGGGGGGGATAGGTTAAAGATTAAAAGCAGGCTAACTAAGGTGAATGAGTGTCCCCACTACTGCATAATGTGAGGGGTCACTGCGCTCCTGGGGATTTTCTCAGTGGGAAAAACTGCTTCCGTTGGGGAAACAAGAGGGACTGGGGTGTCCCACCCCCTTGACCATGTCACTGCCAGGTCACAGAGGCATGCCCAGGATTTAATGTGGGGGGATGGGACAGGACGGGACGTGGCATACTGTGGTAAAACCGCCAGGGAGCCACTTTCAGCAAAAAAAGTCAAAGTAAATGGAGTTTCAGAAAATGCGTCTTTTTAAGAGGGAAGCAGCGGGTTGGCAGCGGATTGGTGACAACGTCATTTGTCGCAAAGGAACTCAAACTGTACTAACTTCACACTAAATTGCTCGTGAAGACAGCCCCCACGTTGCTCTCCCATACAGGCATCAGTGAAATGAATTACGGGAATTATTTGGTATTGCTGCCTCCTGTTAAAAAGGCAGTTAGCGGAGAGAGAGAAAAAGGACAGAACAGAATGAGAATTTACCAGCCTTACACAAGGCTAAAAAAACACAAAAGGAGACCATACCCTTCTTTAGTGAAGAAAAGGTAAAAAAAAAAAAAAGTTTACTCACAATATTCTTATGTATACACAAAGGAAGGTACAGGGTAGAGCTTCAAACAAAGTTTGTTCGGTCCATTTCTTTGTGTTCTATAACACTGGCAGGAGAGAGAGCAAACACATGTGCTCCCAGCAATGGTGCAAGGTCCGGGAGGGGGGGGACACACCAGAAGGCGGAAACCACACTGTAGGCCATAGAGATCCTAAGGCTAGCTATGCCATGCATTAATTAACTGCAACACTGCCCCCTTCTTGTAACTTGCAGATGAGGTTGCAATATTCCCAACAATGAATGGGAGCCATAAACCCTGTGTTGTGGCCCAGCTCCAGCGCTGCAGTGGGCCTTATACTTTACAGCCAGAATCTCATCAGAAGTGGTCCGGAAGGGTTTGGGCGTACTCAGCCGGTGGAATGTCCAACTCAGCGTGAGCATATCTCTGCCAGTATTCTGAGAGAAAAACAGGCGGGAGTGAAGTTACTCTCATCCAGCTGCCTGCTTTGGCCTTGACAGGGAAGGAGGCTGGCAGCCTCTCTGTGAGAACATAACGGAAGGCGTCACACAGGCTGAAGCGTCAGCCCAAAGGGCAGAATGGAGATGCCCTGCTGGGCAGTGACCTCATTGATGGGCTAAAATCCCTTGTCAGTTAGTTACTCAGGAGAAGAACTATTGCAGCCACACCTTAACTTTTAAGCAGATGCCCAGGCTGGGAGTCTTTGCTAGGAACATTCTCGTCCTTGCTGCCCCAAATCCTCTCTATTTGGACTTACCACGATCTGAGGCACTCTTCACATGGACTCTCCATCCAATTTGGGCCCTTGTCTCTTCGAAGTTTGTATTGTTAAGGACTTGCCATGAAAAGTACTGCTATAGTTTTCATAGACCTTGAATTCTTGTTTGCTATGGATTTGGACCCATGTAGCGTGGAGATACCAAAGCTACAGTCGTTGAAATCTCTCTTGTGTGTGGGATTACCCTGGACTTAGTCTTGAGCCTGTCTTGACTCTTCATTTTGATAGGCTTTGACCCATGTAGTGCTGAGGTTACAACAAAGATTTCAAGGCTGGACTAAACCTCTGTGTGAGGGGATTTGTTTAGGTCTTTTTCTAAAACCCTTGTCTTGGATTGCCTGGGATGAGTTACG
Source organism: Heloderma suspectum (assembly GCF_057233095.1). NCBI lineage: Eukaryota > Metazoa > Chordata > Lepidosauria > Squamata > Helodermatidae > Heloderma > Heloderma suspectum. Next base: position 12,211,877 of record NC_139461.1, read on the forward strand.
CCAGGAATCTTTCAAGCCCTTTGCCCTGTATTCTGAGCCACAGAGACTGCAACGGAGAAACAAAGTTGTATGGATCTCTGACACGATTACAGTTATTTGATAAAATCCAACTTAAAATAAACCCAAACAAAGTGAGGCAGGTGGCTACCAGGAAGAGGGCCTTTTCAGCTGTGGCGCCCCAGCTGAGGAATGAGCTCCCTAGAGAGGTTCACCTGGCACCTACGTTGAATTCCTTCCGGTGCCAGTGAAGACCTTTTTATTCGCCAAGTATTTTAGCATTTTAGCTTCCTAGTTGTTTAGCTTTGGTGTTTTAAATCGGTATTTTAAATCTCTGCATTGCTGCCGGGTTTTATTCTGTTTGTACTGTTATATTGTGGTTTTAAGGTTTCATATTTTATATTGTTTTATGCTGCGCTTTGTGGTTTTAATTTTTGTGAACCACCCAGAGAGCTTCAGCTATTGGGCGGTATAGAAATGAAATGAAATAAATAAATAAATAAATAAATGGGACTTAAGTTAGTCATGACTAACTTAAGCCCCATTCATTTCAGTGGGTCTACTCTAAGTACAACTTGTGTTGGCTTTCACCCATTAGCTTTTGACTGTTCTGGAATTACATAGAGCCTATTGCTAATCACTATCAGCTATATGATTTCTGAAGAGTGTAAGCTTTTACCATGAGATTTGCTACAATAAAAAAGTCTCTCTGATTTATGGTCTCCTGTGTCAGAAAGCCAGAGTGTGTGGCCCATGAGACCCTGCTGGATCAGTCCAAGGGTCCATCTTACCCAGCATTGTGTTTCCAACCAGGGCATGAAGGCAACCACCTTCCCCTGCTGTTTTTTCTTAGTGTCAGGGATTCAGAGGTACACTGCCTCTGAAGATGGAGGTCTCACTGAACCATCATTGCAAAGAGTCATTGGTAGATCCATGTTCAGAGGCAGTTTTGCTCTTGTGAGGCTCCCATTCATTTGAATAGATCTTGCAAACAGGGCCGGCCCTATCATGAGGCAACGTGAAACAGTCAGTTCAAGCAGTAGATGGTGGGGGGTGGAGGCAGCAGTGAGGTGTTGTAGGACAGACCTATGTGTGCCACATGGCCTACCCTGCACCCCCTAAACTACCCTCAGTTGTGGTGAAAGACACTATCCCATTGCCAGTGTACAAGTAAAATTCAACTGCCAGTCTGGTTGGCTACTGTACATGGAACACGGGCACCATTTTGTCATCGGCCACAGGCAGCAAAATGTCTTTGGACAGCTCTGCTTGCATAGGAGAATGGGATTGTGCCCCCTCTGCTTTTCAAACAGCACTATGGTGAAGTGAGTGACTGAGAAGTTTGTTATGGATTCAGGCACAGCTGAGGAGATGAGTGGGATGGTTATTGTTTTTGGACATGGTGACCACAGTTGCTAGTTGCAAGGCTGGCTAGTTTTCTGATGAGGCCAGGATCCATTGCCGGAAAACTGGTAATGGCACAAGCTTATCTGGGATGGGAGGAAAATGACCATGTCTGTATGATGACACCGTTGTTGGTTTTAACTTTATGCACCACTTTGAAAATCTTATGAGAGTGAATTGGAGCCTTCCCCAACCTACCCCCCCCCAGATATGTTGGACTACAAGTCTCATAATCCCCACCCATCATATGCTGTCTGGGCATGATGGGACTTCTAGTCCAACACATCTGGGGGGTGCCATGTTGGGGAAAGCTGTAGAACAGCATTTTTGGAAGAAGACTAGATGAACCCTTCTACCAACCATACTAGTTTCCTATGCCCAAAACAGTTCTATTTTGCAGGGGGGCACTCAAATCCCCCTCCCCCGCAGCCCAGCTGGTACACTCCAGGAGAAGCATTACCACCTGATTCTGCTGAATGTATAAACTGGTCCTGAGTAAAGGAATGTACAAGGGGCCTCTGCCTTTAGCTGTTGCATTCTCCTTCATCAGGCTGTTTATGCAGTTTTCTGTTTTGTTTTTTTAATCCACTGCTCGTCTGTACATGTTCATTTTAATCAATAAATATCAATTAAAACACTAACCTATCACAATTAGATGTTAACTTTTTGCTGTCTGCGGAATAATAACAATCCCCTCCCATAAAGGAGGAGAGCCAGCGTGGTGTAGTGGTTAGACGGTTGGATTCGAATCGCAGAGACCTGGGTTCTAGCCCCCACTCAGCCATGAAGCTCACTGGGTGACTTTGGGCCAGTCACTGACTCTCAGCCTAACCTACCTCACACGGTTGTTGTAAGGCTAAAATGGAGAGCAAGAGGGTCATGTATGCCTCCTTGGAGGAAAAGTGGGATATAAACGTATCAAATAAATAAAGGAGGAAGACATTCACATGCTTACACGAAGCAGTTGGAAGTTAACATCTTCAGTTGCCAACTGGAAGCAATCTAGTAAGAGCGTTCCTATCTCTGTCTCTGGGAAGAAACTGTAATCACATTTCAAAGCCAAGCTAGCAGAGCAGACAATGCTGTCATCTGTGTTTGGCCAGGACACAACGGCTGCTTGAGTGCACACATGCAAAAGAGGTTATAACAAGTGTGACACAGATTTCTCATGTCTGCTCAAGCAGAACATAATGATCTAGACAAAACCGGATAAACCTGGTTTGGAACGAGGCTAGACAACCGCAAAGCAACAAAATCATTTGCCCCGAGGCAAAACAAGCCTCACATATCACGCTTCAAGGTGCTAACGTTCAGATGCCAGAGCTGGATGTCTTCCGCTCTCCTCTTCTCCTGCACACTGCAGTCTTTGGTGAGTGTCAACATTAAGAGCATACGCAGTCTGCTCTGTTTGCTGAGCTGCTTCACAAATTGCCAGATCTAGGATTTGGGGGCACTTTGGGCTATGCACTCTCAGTTGGGCCCCTGAGCTGGGAAAAAGTAGGCATATAAACAGAACATTCCCATCCTGCCTGTGTCCTCCTGGGGTCTCTGTGCAAAGTGAAAATGGCGGTGCCTTTGGGTGCTGGCCCATTGCAATTCATGGCATCCTGGAAAACACTGCTAACCTCTGGAGATGATCCTGCTTGGATCAAATCAATTATTAGATAATACATCATCATTATTTAACATGATTTTGACATTTCCTCCTTCCTCTTTGGTGTCGCTCTATTTACCACCAGAAGGTCAGGGCAAAACTAACAGCAAGGAGATTATGAGTAACAACACACACACACACACACACACACACTCTCTCTCACACACACACACACACACACACACAGCAAATTCTTCCCCTCCCAATCAAACACAAAAATATTGCAACATTACATATCTAATTATGTAGATCTACAACGCATTGCAACATTACATATCTAAAAGAATAATCAGCAGAGGTGTAATGCAGCCAGGGCTTACTGGATTGAATCACCAGGACTTTTTGATTGGTGGGACAAAGACATCATCTGCCACTCCCCTCAGGTATCCCTGTTCATGCTAAGCTTAGCTGAGGTTTGTTGTTGTTGTTGTTGTTGTTGTTCAGTCGTTCAGTCGTGTCCGACTCTTCGTGACCCCATGGACCATAGCACGCCAGGCCTTCCTGTCCTGCGCTCTCTCCCGGAGCGTGCTCAAGTCCATATTCATTGCATCGGTGATGCTATCTAGCCATCTCATCCTCTGCCGTCCCCTTCTCCTTTTGCCTTCAGTCTTTCCCAGCATCAGGGTCTATTCCAGGGAGTTTTCTCTTCATGCTAACCTCACAGTAGCTGGGGGAGAAAAGGATTTGGTGTGAGCTATCCCTATTGTGATGCAAAGTATTTTGGGGTAGGTGCTCTCGAAGGGGTAATTAAGACCTAGTAGCTTTACAAAAGACATATCTAATGCACAGAGAGAGAGATGAATCAGCTGCCTGGATTTTTTTAACTCTCCTTGGGGGTGTGGCGATGGGGACAGTCATGATGAGTAACTGCATTTCAAAATTTACCGCTACACCACTGGTAACCAGCAGCTAATTTATTCTGCTTTCAAGATTCAAATTTCTTAGATGACACTAAGGTCTGCCAGCACATCGGCATCTAAGTCAAGGGGAACGTGAGCAATTTTTTCTTCTAAGGAATTAACAAGTCATATCGCCTGTTCAGATGTCACACTAAGCCATGATGGTTAGGGAATTTCCCCTAACCACGGTTGCTTAGCATATCGTAGTGGGGGTGAGAAAACCACATTCCTCATGCTTAGTAAGCCACCCCAACTAACCAGCCCCCTGGCTCCCCGATGGTTAAAACGGGCTCCGGAGGACTTACAGGCCATGACCATAGAGTCCATTGGCTAGATCATCCGCCACTGCAGGTCACACTGTAGCCACCGCTGACTTTCTCTATGGTCACGTGGTCATCGCGGACGCCAGAGTAGCCACCGTGAGCCTGCTTGCGCCCTGGAGGATGGCGGGATGCAGTGACCACGCCAGGAAGATTGCCAGGTAACCATGGAAGGGGGTGGTTAGCAGAACCACGTATCATCTGGCAGGCCCACAAGTCGTGGTTTCGCTAATCACCCTCCCCACCATTGTTACTGTAGCCACCTCCCCCCGTGTGTCTGAACAGGCCAGTATGTCAGAAGCAGCTCCAGAGCATGAAAGGTTCCTGCAGAGCAAACACCTCTAAACAATGCAAGCATGATCCCAAGAAGCTGCTTTGCACTGAGTAGGGCCATTTGTCTACCTAGATCAGTATGGTCTTCTCTAATTAGTAGCAGCTCTGCCTTGCCAGGCCTGCTACCCAAGATCCCTTCAAGGCAGAGATGACCCAGGATGGATCTATGGGCTGCTATGCATCCAAAGAATCTGCTCTGCCTCAGAGTGGACAGAAAGTTTTGGACTACAACTCCCAGTATTCCTAACCATTGGCTATGATGGCAGGGGTTTCTGGGAGATCCCAGAACATCTGGAGATCTACCTTTGCCCACCCCTGGGTCAGCCTTCCCCAGGCTGGTGCCCTCCAAAGCATAGCTGGCTGTGGGATTATGGGAGTTGTAGTCTGACACATTTGGAGGGCACCAGGTTGTGGGAGGCTGACCTAAGTCATGGTCCATTTAGAGACATGCGTGCCAGGTTGTAAAGCAAAACCAGCTTAAAATTCACTTTAGTGTATTTCATATTTGAAAAAGCAAGGATGAGGCTGTTATGCTGATGACACAGCCATACACCCTATTCCCATTTCGACATTTCTTTCCTGCAGAAGAATATTGTATTGGTGTATCCTGCTCCTGTTTTCAAAGCATTGTTGTTGTTCAGTCGTTCAGTCGTGTCCGACTCTTTGTGACCCCATGAACCATAGCACGCCAGGCCTTCCTGTCCGGCGCTCTCTCCCGGAGTGTGCTCAAGTTCATATTCATTGCATCGGAGATGCTATCTAGCCATCTCATCCTCTGCCGTCCCCTTCTCCTTTGGCCTTCAGTCTTTCCCAGCATCAGGGTCTTTTCCAGAGAGTTTTCTCGTCGCATTAGTTGGCCAAAATATTGGAGCTTCAGCTTCAGTATCTGTCCTTCCAATGAGCACTCAGGGTTGATTTCCTTTAGGATGGACTGATTTGACCTCCTTGCAGTCCAGGGGACTCGTAAGAGTCTTCTCCAGCACCACAGTTCGAAAGCATCAATTCTTCGGCGCTCAGCCTTCCTTATATTCCAGCTCTCACAGCCATACATTACTACTGGGAAAACCATAGCTTTGATTAGACGGACCTTTGTCGGCAAGGTGATGTCTCTGCTTCTTACTATGCTGTCTAGGTTTGCCATAGCTTTCCTCCCAAGGAGCGAGCGTCTTTTAATTTCATGGCTACAGTTACCGTCTGCAGTGATCTTGGAGCCCAAGAAAGTAAAATCTGTCACTGCTTCCATTTCTTCCCCTTCTATATGCCAGGAAGTGATGGGGCCAGATGCCATGATCTTAGTTTTTTTAATGTTGAGTTTCAAACCAGCTTTTGCACTCTCCTCTTTCACCCTCAACAAGAGGCTTTTGAGATCCTCTTCGCTTTCTGCCATTAGAGTGGTATTGTCTGCATATCGGAGGTTGTTGATAATTCTCCTGGCAATCTTAATTCTGACCTGTGATTCATCCAACCCAGCATTTCTCATGATGTACTCTGCATATAAGTTAAATAAGCAGGGTGACAATATGCAGCCTTGTCGTACTCCTTTCCCAATTTTGAACCACTCGGTTTTTCCATGTCTGGTTCTTACTGTTGCTTCTTGACCCTCGTACAGGTTTCTCAGGAGACAGGTAAGGTGGTCTGGTACTCCCATCACTTTAAGAATTTGCCACAGTTTGTTTGTGATCCACACAAACAAAGGCTTTAGCGTAGTCAATGAAGCAGAAATAGATGTTTTTCTGGAATTCTCTTGCTTTCTCCATGATGCAGCGAATGTTGGCGATTTGATCTCTAGTTCCTCTGCCTCTTCGAAACCCAGCTTGTACTTCCGGTAGTTCTCGGTTCACATGCTGCTGAAGCCTAGCTTGTAGGATTTTGAGCATAACCTTGCCGACATGTGAAATGAGCGCAATTGTGCGGTAGTGTGACCACTCTTTGGCGTTGCCCTTCTTCTTTGGAATGTAAACTGACCTTTTCCAGTCTTGTGGCCACTGTTGAGTGCTCTAAATTTGTTGGCATATTGAGTGCAGCACTTTAACAGCATCATCTTTTAGGATTTTAAATAGCTCAGCTGTTTCAAAGGATACTGGGAGCAAATGTATTGCATTGCAATTAAGGAGGCTGACCGATCAGTCTTTCCAAGTTAAAGACAAGTCCACAGTATTCCATGTAGTTCTCCTGTGTGCTGCTTTATTCAAGCCAATAGAAGAATCTGTTCAATCTTATATGTGTCTACTCAGAAGTAAGCCTCACTGACTTAACTGGGTTTGACTTCCCAGATAGTGTGTATAGGATTGCAGCCTAAAACTGCAATCCTATGCACAGTTACTTGGGGGTAAGTCCCATTAAATGCAATGGGTCTGACTTCTTTGGAGGCATGTCTAGGATTGCATTGTAAGGGTTAATCCTATGCATGTTTAGACGGAAAAAAGTCCTACAACTCCCAGCCATGCTGGCTGGGGAATGCTGGGAGATGTAAGCTTTTTTCTGTCTAAATATGCATAGGATTGTGCCCTTAGTGTATTTATTAAGCAGATGCCAAGTCAAGGAAGTTCTTGAGTAAATAGTAAACGCCCAAGGCATTTTCCTGTTGCTTTCAGCCAAAAGGAATGTAAACACCACCCTATCCCTTTTCAGTATACAGCAATATTTACCATCCGATTCCACTTTCCCAGGGCACTTTCTGCACTGGTAGTCACAAAAAAACTGAACACCAGTGGGGCGTATCATGTATTTAATTGCCTTGCTGGGTTAGATTCCAGAAAAATAGACACATTGGGCTTTAGCAGCAAGAAAACAGGAGGTTTTCCCTGTGGCACCATAGAGCTTGTCTGAACAAGAAACTCAGTTTGACCTCACAGCAGGAAACAGGGTGACAAGGCCGGTGACTGTCTGTTTAAAAGGTCCACAGCAATGAGCGATGATGGTGCTGTTCCACCTCTCATTCAGGTGCTTCCTCACTGTGTTTGGCCACCCTCCTCTTTCATCTACAGTTCTTTCATCTGAGCACAGAGGACTCTGGGAAATGTAGTTCCCTGGGGCACCTGACATTCATAGTAAGAATTCAGGTGCCCTGGAAAGCTATATTTCCCAGGAAAGCTATATTTCCCATTCCCAGGACACCTGGGATGTTGGCATTGCAGGATTCAAGGTGGCTGATAGGGAGGGAGGAATAGTGGCATTGTAGAGAGGCCTGCAGCAAGAAGTCCATGCTGCTTTCGCTAGGTAAGTTTGCGGTTCCCCATCCGGTCTACAGACTTCTTGTGCTGTTATCTCCAATCAGTGATCAGAGATAAGGGGATATTTAAAGGCAACTAAACTTCAAATATCTTGCATAGAACTGAGTTGTTGCTTTTGCAGGTATGAGAGCTGTCACACTGTTGGGGGCTTACTCCTGGGAAGACTTGCTCAGAATTGAGCTGGGTTTTGAATGCTTGGTGGGAAAATGTCCATATTGGTAAGAATTACATATGTCTTTGGTCCTGCCCTGTAGCCTCACCTACCGCTGGAATGCAACCAGGGCCAAATTCAGGCCCAGGGCCCCAAAGATTCCCCACTCTTGGATTCACAGGTTCCCAGATGGTCCCCCATGCAACCATGGACCAGACCCAACTCTGTTTTCTTCAGCATGGTTGACCGCGTAAGGCTCTGTTGGAGTTGTTCTGCTTTCTTGATGTCACTGTTTTGCTGACATGAACATGCACAGAAAGTGGGACTAGGTGCTGATTTCAGCTGATAGATCATCTCAGCTTTCTTTAAAAAAAAATCTATCCCTTGCAGAGAATTAAAGCCTCAGGTAAAATATTGTTGAATTATTTAAATGGGAGTGCTCCTTTTTGGTTGGGCCCTTGCACTTCTGGTATTAGGTAGTTTGTCAGACTCCTTCTTTGCATGTTTTTAGGAAAACTCTGAAGGCCCACCTGTTTTCATTGGCCTTTTCTTAATTGTTGGGCTGGTGGTTTTATCTATAATCACTGTTTTTATTATATTTTGATGTTTGTATTGTTTCTTTTATCTTGTATGCCAGCTTGGGAGGGTTCCACCCTTACAGATGGGCTAAAAATAATTTTCAAAATATCATATAAAAACAAGAATGTGTTTTGAAAGATAATATCCAGTTGTAAACAATAGCAACAGTGAGATAATACAAAGATTAGCTCTAACTGCTACCATATTTACTGTGGGCAGCCTGTAGCCATTCATTCCCATAAAGAAGCCATTACAACTTTAGTGGTTCACGGAACTGTCAGCTTATGCAGGAGGATTCAAAAGGTCAAGTTTTGATAGGTCACTTACAAACTTTCTGTTGGCTCTCATTGGGTCATAGTCACTCCCTCCCTAGGAAACTCCGCCATGCCCCCTCTTTAATGAGCTTCCGCTGTGCATTAAAAACGTGGTTGTTCAGGCAGACATTTGGGGTGGGTTAGAGTATTTTTAGAAATATGATGTTTTTACTGTAGAATTTTATTGTTTTAAACTGTTCTATTATACGTTCTGTACATCACCCAGAGTGGCTGGGTGACCAGCCAGATGGACGATTAATAAATTTAATTAATAAATAAATAGTTACAGGCCAATGAGCTGGCAGATATTGATACAGCTGTAGGTCCTTGGTCAGAAGATCCTGACTGAAACTATATAAAAGGATAGTCACAGCACATGGGGGAGGAATATGGTCTGGTGGTCAGCAGAGACAGCAGCTGAAGAAGTGGAAGATGAGCGGAGAAGGCAGAAGCTTGTGAGAGCCTGGCAGAAGAGGAAGACTCTGGACATGTTCACCACAATAATGTCTCACCAGAGTGACAGGAGGCAGGAAAACTTTAAAGGAGGCATCTATGACTTGGACATGTTCACCACAACATGTTCACATGTTCACCACAACACCTCTGGACATGTTCACCACAATAATGTCTCACCAGAGTGACAGGAGGCAGGAAAACTTTAAAGGAGGCATCTATGACATGGACATGTTCACCACAACATGTTCACATGTTCACCACAACACCTCTGGACATGTTCACCACAATAATGTCTCACCAGAGTGACAGGAGGCAGGAAAACTTTAAAGGAGGCATCTATGACATGGACATGTTCACCACAACATGTTCACATGTTCACCACAACACCTCTGGACATGTTCACCACAATAATGTCTCACCAGAGTGACAGGAGGCAGGAAAACTTTAAAGGAGGCATCTATGACACTTCCTTGGATGTATCCTAGTCCCAAAGTCCAGGAGCAGAAGAAAGACTTTAGGGCAGGAGTGGGGAACTGTTGTCACCCCAGGGGCCCAGATTGCCTTCTGGCTCACCCCCTGGGGGCTGCATGTCAGTGGGTGGGCTTCTCCCTCCCAAATCCCTGCCCAGTATTGATGGTATACTGAAGTGAAGGTTTTATTAGAAGTTGGAGGTAGTGGAATTTAAAGGATAAGAAATTCGAGTGCATTCATAATGCAGGCTGAGGACAAACTGGTAGCCAGGTCCTCCAAAATTCTGGAAGGTTTGGTGGGATAAAATCCCAACAGCAGGGGCATTTTTGTCATACTTTGTAGGCGTGGGATAGACTTGCCTAAGCAATTTCAGACATTTATGGCTGTGAAAATGCACATGGAAGTGTGTGGGCAATAATACCAAAGCCATATGGATAGCCAAATATGATTTGAGGTGGTATGGGGTAGGGTTCCTACACTGCTCATAGCAGTGTCCTCCCCCTTTTCCTCCCCCATGACTAGCAAAATTAGAATATAGTATGTAGAATACAACCTTTTGCAGAGCAAATTCCAAAACAAGACCCATATGATGCAGATTTGGCTTGTATAATGCATGCACAACTGATAGGCTGGGAAAAGTGAGGAGAGGAGAGAGCCGAAGCATACAGGTGGTGGACAAGATGAAGATATCTGGCTACAGCCCAATTCTGTGCATCTTTATATGGAAGTAATTCCCATTGAATTCAGTGGGGCTCCCTCCTGCATAACACTGCACAGGATCACAGCCTCTGCATCCCTCAGAGTCTCTCCAGGAGGGAAAAGGAGATGAAGCCACTGCTCCAGTGGCGGCTCCGATGTCAGTGGGACAGTGACTCCGCTCCAGGTTTCAGTCAGCATTCTAAAGGAGTTGTCCAAGGTGCTGGAGAGCTCCTTTAGAGTTCTGACTGGTTTTGACTGAAACCTGGAGCAGATTCACCGCCCCACTGACATCAGAGTCACCAGCCTCTGCTACACTACTCCCTCTGGTCCTTAGCATTTACAGACATCTTTCCAAAGAACCTGTTTGTTGTTTGTTCCAGCAGCTACTCACAAGATACCTGCTGCTAGAGACAGTGACGAGCAGCTTCTTTGCCTATAGACAGATTTATATCACACCTTTCTATTTCAAATAAGAACTGCCCAAGACAGCTAGCTTTAAGCAAAAACATTGAAACCTACAATAAAACAGAGTATAGTGAACGGTACAAACCAAACTGCGCAGGGAGGTTTGGCTAATAGGCAGAATAGAAATGTAATAAATAAATGAGCAGAGCAGGCCATCCAGTTAAGGGTAAACCTACATGGGAAGCCAGATAAAATGCATGCCTATAAGAACCTGTAGTTATGCATAATAAAATTGTTTGACTAAAAAATAAATGCAGTTTGCAAGGTGCAGGGAAGGCACAGTGGCGGCTTCTCTTCCTCCAGAACCAGGACAGGCAAAGTTAGTTTTGCAGGGTGTGCAAGCGGTGGGAGAAGGAGAGAAAGACATGGGTGATACTGGGCCAGTACTTTAGCCTGCAGACCCTTGGGACATCTTTATTGTCAAAAGGCGAGCAAACGTATCTGCTAACACTTCACAAAAGTTGAATGGTTTTTGGCAGTGGTAAAAAATCCCACACATGCTCCCCTCCAAAACTGGAAGCTGAGACTACAACATCCAACATCTACTTCTTCAAAAACTGCCGAGAGCAGCTGCTTGAAAATTCCCTTGGCAAGTTCTCACGCTCCCTGATTACTGAATTCTTCTTTCTTGTAAGTAATGGCACCTACTTTTCTCACTTCAAATTCTGCTCTGCCAATACTGTTTTGAATTGACCACTTCCCAGGTAGCAGGAACTTTCAGAGGAGCAAGGAGGCTTATCAGATTTGCAGACCACACAAAATTGGGTAGGATAGCTCACACCCTGGAAGAGAGAAACAAAATTCAAAGTGATCTCGATAGGCTGGAGGGCTGAGCAGTAAACAACAGAATGAAATTTAATAGGGATAAATGCCAAGTTCTGCACCTAGGAAAAAGAAACCAAATGCACGGTTACAAGATGGGCAATACTTGGCTCAACAATACTACAAGCAAGAAGGATCTTGGAATTGTTGTCGATCACAAGTTGAATATGAGCCAACAATGTGATGTGGCTGCAAAAAAGGCAAATGCTCTTTTGGGCTGCATTAATAGAAGCATAGCTTCCAAATCCCGGGAAGTACTAGTTCCCCTCTACTCAGCACTGGTTAGGCCTCATCTGGAGTACTGTGTCCAGTTCTGGGCACCACACATGAAGAAGGATGCAGACAAACTGGAGAGGGTTCAGAGGAGGGCAACGAAGATGATCAGGGGACTGGAAACAAAGCCTATGAGGAGAGACAGAAAGAACTGGGCATGTTTAGCCTTGTGAAGAGAAGACCGAGGGGAGATATGATAGCGCTCTTCAAGTACTTGAAAGGTTTCCACAGAGAGGAAGGCCAGGATCTCTTCTCGATCATCCTAGAGTGCAGGACACAGAATAATGGGCTCAACTGACAGGAAGCCAGATTCCAGCTAAATATCAGGAAAAACTTGCTGACTGTTAGAGCAATATGACAATAGAACCAATTACCTAGGGAGGTGGTGGGCTCTCCCACACTGGAGGCATTCAAGATGAAGTTGGACAGTCATAGAATCACAGAATAGTAGGGTTGGAAGGGGCCTACAAGACCATCGAGTCCAACCCCCTGCTCAGTGTCAAGTCAGAGCATCCCTGGCAGAGTGCTCGGAGGTCCCTGCTCGAGGAGGCTGGCGTGGGCAGGTGCAGTAGTCACACTCTTGCTCAAGGCAGAGCAACATCTCCTTCTGCCGGGGAAAAGGGGAGCCTTTGAGTTTGGGGGATGTTAGGTCAGAGGGGTCTGACGTCCTCAGCATGGTGGTGGGCGAAGAGGAGGAGATCCTCCAGGGTGTGTTGGAGGAGGAGCAGCAGGCAGAGGCTCCAGCACCTGACCCATCTTCCGTTGTTCCCCCCACTCATGTGGTGCCCCCCCCCGAGAGTCAAGGCAGGCAGTCTGCATCTCCTCCTCCCCGAAATGTCAGGGCAGCATGTGTGGGACCACTCTGAGTTGGGAGCGGATCCCAGCACTGCCGTGCGCTGCCACTGCAAGGCGTCTCTGAGTGGGGGACACAGCCAGGGTGCTACAGCACCAGCAGCCTGCTTCTGCACCTAAGGAGGCAGCACCAATTGGTCTTGCTCGGGGAAGAGGCCCCCACATCCCAGCAGGCCAGCAGCAGGGCTGGTAGTGCCTCTGGAACTCCTGCAAGCTCTCCGTCTCTCACCCTCAAGAGGCTTAGGCAGGCCACCGAGGAGGAGATGGGGGGTGGAGTATGGGTCCACCAGGTGGAGCAATCCAGCATCCCTGGGGACCAACAGACATTTAGGAAGGCCCATGTCATCTTTTTTAAAGAACCCCTAGGATTATTTTCTGATAGGGGTATATATGTCCTCTAAATAAATAAAAAGAAAACAATTTGTATGGAACAGGGCCGGCGTTGAGGGCAGGCATGGTTGGGCACCTGCCAAGGGCCCACACCTCAGCAGAGGCCCACTGACAAGAGCCGCCTGGAGTTGCTCCTCTGCTGCTAGTCCCCCTGCCTCTCGCTCTGGCCCAGACAACGGTGGTGGTGAGCAGGAGGAGCAGCAGAGGCCACGGCCTCCTTGCTCGCTGGCTGTCTGCCTGTCATGGGAGCAAATGGTAGCGATGGTGAGAAAGAGGCTGAGGAACATGAGCAGCTGCTAGCCATGATGGTGAGCAGGTAGACTCAGCAAGGGAGGGGGCCCATGGAGGGGGTCTTGGCCAAGGACCCTCAAAATCCTGGAGCCAGCACAGGCACAGAATTTAGCATGAAGGACAACAAAACTCAGCAGCCTGAAGATTTAGATTTGCAGCAAACTGCCCTGTCCTTAAGGCTGCTCCGGAAGGTGGAGCGAATGCAGGACACAGCAGCCCGGCTCTTGTCGGGAGCTGCCTCTTTTCAGCATGTAACTCCTTTGCTAAGGGGACTTCACTGGCTGCCCTGCCTGTGCACGTATCTCAAGAAAGCCTTTCGTTGCTTTTAGCCTCCCTCGCTAACCTCAGCTCGTTCTCAGCTTTAGCCTTCCTGACGCCATCCCTGCAATTCTGTGCAACCAGCCTGTACTCTTCCTTTGTAGCTTGACCTTCCTTCCACTTCCTGTAGGTATCCTTTTTGGTTTTCAGGTCTTCTCTAAGCTTTTTGTGAAGCCACATTGGCTTCTTCTGTTGTCTCCCACCTTTTTTTCTTGTTGGAATTGTTTGTAATTGTGCCTCTAGAATTTCATTTTTTTTTTAAATTCCCACCCATCTTGGACTCCTTTTCTCATTAGAGTTGCTTGCCATGGGACCTTACTTATCATTGTTCTGAGTTTATTAAAATTGGCTTTCCTAAAATCCAGGGTACACGTTTGGCTACACGTGGGTTTTGCTTCCTTTAGAACCAAGAACTCAAGTATAACATGGTCACTTTCTCCCAGAGTTCCTGTAACTGCTACTTTATCCACTAAGTCATTTCTGTTGGTTAGGATCAAGTCAAGGATAGCCAATCCTCTAGTTCCTTCCTCCACTTTCTATAGGAGGAAGTCATCAGCAACACAAGTCAGGAATTTCCTGGAGGGGCCATGTTTTGCAGAATTTGTCTCCCAACAAATATCAAGGAAATTGAAGTCCCCCATTACTGCTATAACATGCTTCCTTGAAACACCAGCAATTTGCTTTTCAAAAGTTTCATCCTCATCTTCTCCTTGATTGGGTGGCAGGTAGTAGACTCCAACCACCATGTTCCCTTTATTTTTTGCTCCCTTTATTTTCGCCCAGATGCTCTTGATGGGGCTGCCAGCTCATCCTCCTGTATTTCTGTGCAGAGATATGTATTTCTAACATATAGTGCAACTCCACCTCCCTTTCTGTTCCCTCTGTTCTTTTTGAAAGTTATATCCTTCAATTGCTGTATTCCAGTCATGGGAGTCATCCCACCAGGTCTCAGTTACACCTATCAAGTCATAATTTCCCTCCTGTATTAAGAGTTCAAGTTTGTTCTGTTTGTTTCCCATACTCTGGGCATTAGTATATAGACATCGAAGACCATGTGCTTTTTAGTCTGGCTTTCTTCCTATATGTTTCTGAAGACTATTATTGGGCATTATTAGAACTGTTGTTGTGTCCATTGTGGTGCATGAGCTTTCATCCATTGTTACCCCCAACTTTACATCTCCCTCCCCCGTAGGATTCAGTTTAAAGCTCTCCGGATGAAGTGCTTTATGCTGAGGCCATTCTTCTCAGCCCTTGTGAGATGCAACCTATCCCCTTCCCACAGTCCATCTTCCAGGAAGTATAGCCCTTGGTCCCAAAATCCAAATCTCTCGCATCGGCACCACCTTGGTAGCCAGTCATTCACCCAGAGTTTTTTTTTCTTTCCCTTTCTATCTCTCTTCTAACTACTGGAAGGATTGATGAGAAAACTATCTGGGCCCCAAAGTTCTTGAGTTTCCTTCCCAAAGCTTCAAAGTCTGACATGATTTCTTCGTAGCTCTGTGTGGTGGTATCATTTGTTCCCACATGGATGAGATGAAAGGGATACTTGTCAGTGGGCTTTATGAGTGTAGGCAACCCTTTGGTCACATCTCGAATCCATCCTCCTGGGAGACAGCATACCTGGGGAGTCCATGAGTCTTCATGACATACTTGGGTTTCGATCCCATGCAGCAAGGAGTCTCCCACAACTACTACTCTTCTCTTCTTGTGGTTGTAGGCCTTGGTTTCACTGCCTCTGCTTGACTGACCTTCAGCCTCTTGCTCACTCTCATGCAGGTTCCCCTGTGGTTCTTCCTCTGCAGGCTGTCCTCCAGTCTCATCCTCAAATACCTGGAAATAATTCCATAGCTCCACTGCCTCCACTGGTGCAGAGTGGCTTCTAGTTCTTCTGCTCCTAACTGTCACTCTTTTCCAAGGAATATCCTCTACTTCATTTTTCCTCACCACAGCATTTTCCTCTTCTGCCTCAGCTTGCTGTTGCTTTTCTAGCTTCTGTACTTCGCTTTGCTGCTGTAGTTCCACCATTCTGTCTAAGAACTCTTTGTCTTCTCTTATTCCTGGAGGATCGACACTCTCCACTCCAGTCCTCTTACTTTTTCTTCCAGCAGTGTGATCAACTTGCACTTGTTGCAGGTGTAGGCCATGTTGATCTCAGGCAAGAAACATTGCACAGACCTTGCAGGTCACCACAACTAGAGAGTCTTTTCCTTCCATAGTCTCTATTCCCTTTATGTTTCTAGCTTTCTGATTGTACTGGGATAGCCTGTGCTTTGTCCTCTATTCACTGGAGGTTAACAACAGAGTCCCACTGGTATGGAAGTGTGTGTTACAAGAAAAAGAAAATTAAAAATTTTTTTAGGTGCCTCCCCCTTGACCTCCCCTGCCAAACTCCTGTTTGATCTCCCTTTCACTCACTCTGATCTCTCGCTCTCTGGGAGCTTGCTTGCTTGTATAGCCCATGGACCAGCTGGAGCAGCTTCCTCTGCTCTGCTCTGCTAGGAGACAGGAAACAGACTGAAAGTCCCTGCTCACACAGCTGCTGGGAGTACTAAGGTCACGCCCCCTCCATTCAATTGGAGCTCTTAGGAGCATTTGATGAGCACATGGTGATTCAGAAGGGAAGTCCCCTGGGCTTACTCCAGCCCACTCACCACTTTGTCTTTGTCTCCTCCTCCCCTGCCAAACTCCTGTTTGCTCTCCCTGTTTGCTCGCTCTGATCGCTCACTCTCTGGGAGATTGCTTGCTTGTATAGCCACTGGACCAGCTGGAGCAGCTTCCTCTGCTCTGCTCCGCTACGAGACAGGAAACAACCTGCTTCTCCCTTACCAACCTGCCCGGTCACTGAGGTCATCGGAGGGCATGCTCCTGGGGGTTCCACATGGACCTATGGCCTGATTGGAGTCACCAGGAGAAGAGCCTTCAGTGAGGCGGCCCCCTTTCTTTGGAACTCCCTGCCCCTGGAGGTCAGGCAGACACCAACACTGTGCTGTTTCCGGCACCTTCTGAAAACGGCACTTTTCCAGGAGGCATTCCTTAACTGACCAGTCACAGATTTTACTAGTATTCTGTTTTTTAAAATAGCATAGTTTTAATCTGGTGTTTTAATCTTTTTATCCTTTTACTGTTTTATCTCTTGTGTTCACCACTCTGAAATCTGTTCTAGATATGGAGCAGTATATAAATATTGTAAATAAATAAATAAAATCCTCTCTTTTCCCAGCCAAAGTAATTGGCCTTTGAACCTATTCTTGCACAATGATGACCCATATCCATTCCTAAATAGGAAACCTTGCTTCCCAGAGCTGAAGTGAACCAAGAGAAAGGCTGTTAAATAATGAGGATCGAGCGAGTCTCTTGCAGACCAGAAAGTGGAGTTTACTCAAAGGCAGCAACTCCAAACGCAACCCTTTCCCACCCCAAGAATCTGACTGCAGTTCTAGTTCCAACAGCCCTCCAGCTCCATGCATGGATTTCCACCTGCACTTACACAGGATGCAGACAGCTCCCTAAGCCATCCCATAGCTCCTCTGATCTACATCACAGAAAGCAAGGAGCTGTAGCTAAAAATCTGCTACTGCAGCTTTTCTTCCCCCTAATGCTTGCTTAGGAAGTAAATCCGATAAACAGAACAGACACGCACATTTCCGCGCATTAGGTTCTTTTCTTAAACACAGCATGAAACTTTCCTTTGAGCCACAACCCTCCCCTTGTTGCTGCCTAATGCTAAAATGCACATCTCCGCATGAGGTGGAGTTTGTCAGTAAGGTAATGCCTACTTTGCTTTCAGGAGTTGAAAACTATTTCTAAACTAGCCCCTTCGTTTTGTGTTAAGACAGCATCGTTTTTGTTGAGGCTCCTGGTTGTGGAATGCTCCCACACACACACACTTTGCCTGGTACCACCTTTACAGCAAATATAAGATAGGTTGGTATTATTTCCCTAATGCAGCTGAGAAGCTGAGCTTTGCCAAAAGACATCCAGTAGCTTCAGGCAACATAGGCAGAATTTGAACCAGAACTTCCCGTCTTACAGCTCAAAGTCAGTCACTGTAGCACCTAATTGGCACTCCAAAACCTGCTGTTTGGGGCAACAAGTGGGCAGCAAGAATTCTAGTGCATGAGGCGGTAGATTTTTCTGATGGTCATAACTTTTGTGCCTTGCTTGGGCACTTCTGGAATCATCTGGTTCACCTCTGTTGCAGTATTCTGTAGTGATGGCCACCAGTTTGGATGGCTTTAAAAAGGGGCAGGACAAATTCCTGGAGGAAAAGGCTATTGATGGCTACTAGTCTTGATGGCTATGTGCTACCTCCAGTATCAGAGGCAGTGAGCCTATGTACACCAGTTGCTGGGGAACATGGGTGGGAGGGTGCTGTTGCGCTCATGCCTTGCTTGTGGGTTCCTGGTCAACAGCTGGTTGCCACTGTGTGAACAGAATGCTGGACTAGATGGACCCTTGGTCTGATCCAGCAGGGCTCTTCTTATGTTCTTACAGAATGCAGGACTTAGATCAGGAGTGGGGAACATTTTAAGTCCAAGGGCCAAATTCCAATCTGGGAAAGATCTCAGGGGCTGTATTCCATCTATGGGTGGGGACAAAGGCAAAATGTGATTCTTATTCATTTTAAACCTATGCAGAAGTAAGCAGGATACATCTCTGTATGTCTACTCAAAAGTTAGCTGGACTGAATCACTCAACAGCACTTTCAGATAGTATCCCAAAACTAAGCCTCTGCCTGCATGGGCATCCACAGGAATTTTTCAGGGGTGGGGTGGAGGCAAAGCTGCAGTGCACAACAATGTATGGTTGTAATTTGCAAACACAGCACGCACTGCTACAACACACCTGTGCTCTTTCCTTCTGTGTATGCTTGCTTGCTTAGCATCACATTCCATGACATTGAGAAGCCTACACAGAGTAGTAGAAGATCGTAGGAATTGAACAGCAGTAATGCAGAAGAGCATTATATTCAAGAAGAATCATGAACTCCAACAAAACTTTATTTGGAGTGAGGATAAAAAGAAAAACACACACCTAGGAACAAGAGAAAAAAAACCCAAATGCACAAACACAGTACAGCTGTCTTACGAATCACATATCGGATATTTTATGGCATCACTGCCCTTACCATGACGTTGACAATTTCGCATGGCTTGCCCAGAATGATTTTCTTCATCTTGGATACATTGTTGAACACTCTCCAGAGCAGCCTTCCCAACCTGGTGCCCACCAGATGTTTTGAACTTCAACTCCTAGCATTCCTGACCATTGGCCATGCTGGCCAGGGCTGATAGGAGTTGAAGTCCAAAACATCTGGAGGACACTAGGTTGGAGAAAGCAGCTATAGAGAGCAGCGGTTGGGTCTGTGGGGAGTGTCTTTAGCAGTGGGGGAGAAATGAGTATATTTGTTCAGGTTTTAGGGTTTTAGAGGAGCCTGGACTACTGACTTCACTTGTCACATTGTTGTCAGCCACTTTTTAAACTGGCTATCAACCCAACTTTTGCGTGGCTTGAATTTTGAACTGCAGCAATGCTCTTCTGGAATTGCATATTTTTTACTGGAACTGCATATTTTGTATACGGTCGCACATTTCAAAAATCCCTGATAGCATCAAAGAACAGGGCCACCATTTCTGGTGGGTCTGGTGACTGAGCAGTGACAAGAGCTGGGCACCATGTCTACCAAGATAGGTAGACCTGGCCTCTGATAAATTGGTTTACCAGATCTGCCCCTCAGTTTTTTCTCAGTGGATAGACCTGGTGTCTGAACCATGGCTTTCCACACACAGCTGAAGCCCTCGATTCTTTGCCTTACTCATATAATGGTCCTTGGACACTGTCTCAGCTCCAAGGCCTGCACCAAGAGAGAGATGGGGAGAGGCTCCGCTTGGGCCTGCTGCAAGAGCTAAAAATGCCAGGTTCTCTTAGTGCTATATACACACAAACAGCACCCTCTAGCCCTTAATAAATTCCACTGCTGCTGCAATCAACTTCACAGCCCCATCTGCATTTCCCTAAAATACCAACACATCAGGAGACTGGATAACAATACTGGACAACACTGCAGAGTTGTCTTACGCTACTGTAACCACCACTACCACCCCACAAAATGGGAATATCAACACTGGGCTACTTTGCAGCTCCGGTGTAATGTTTTTGAACTCAGAAAAAAATTATTAACAAGACCTGAGTTGGAAAGATCATGAACTCCTGCGTTTGCTACTACCTTTTCTTTTCTTTTCTTTTCTTTCTTTTTTCTTTTTGTAAACACACTACTGCCCAAACACAGCTACACTGATGGATTTCTATGTTGTTTTTTATGAGGCTGTAATTACTTCCTAACAGGGAAGACCCCCAAAAGGCTTAACACACCTAGAAGGGTTAACACATCCAGATAGTGGGTGTGTTAATCATTGCTATGACTTCATTCATTGGCTAAAAACATTGAGGGCATTTCTACATGAGGCTTTTATTCCTCACCTTTACTGGGGCTTCTGCCTATGGATTCTTTGCGGGATTAAGCTCAGCTCCTTTATGCGTGTTTTTTTCTGGAGGTTTTCTTTCTCTGCCTTTCTATATGTTTTATTATACAGCCACTAGATGGCACCGTGGTATAGTGAAATTACACAAGAGTTCTATGGCATTATAGAGGCCATTCAGAAGAAAAATCAGACTTTCCCTGTTAAGAAAAAAAATGCAATAATGGTTGCAAAGCATGGGAGAGACCCTGGAGGATGACAAATCATGTAAAGGACCCACAAACTACTGTGAGTGAGCAATCATGAGCACACTATAAAATCCTCATGTAGAAAGCTTCTGAAAGGGAGCAGAAAAGGAATGGGGAGAATAGTAGCTGCACATTTTGTCTCAAATCTTGGTTTCTACAAGGGCCAGAGACTGGCCTTTTAAAAAATGAAAGCTGGGAATCCGAGATTATAACTGTACCCCCTTGCTCCTTCCTGCAGATGCCATGTCTGCATGTCTACTCAGAAGTAAGCAGGAGCAGCATGTCTACTCACAAGAAAGTGGGGCAAATCTCTGCATGCCTACTCAGTAGTAAGCAGGACTGATTCAGTCAGCAATTTCCTCCCCAAGCCCCACCCCCTCTCCTCTGCAGGGAAAAGCTGTTCAGCAGCTGATCAGAAAGAAGAACTTTTCCCTGCTGGGAGAGGGGACAAGGTTTGGGGAAGAAGCTGGAAGGCCAGATGGGGAAACCCCATGCCATATCTGGCCCATGGATTAGAGGTTCCCCATGCCTGAATTAGATGGACCTTGGTTTGTTCCACCAAGTCTGTTCTTATTGCAATGGAAATATTAGTCAGCATTCTTGTAAGTGGATCAGGAAAGTCTTTTAATGCTTGGTTTCCCTTTTTAGGATGTGAAAGAAGAAAATATATATATGATGACACCAGCCTAATTAGACCTAATTGTGTGGGTCTGTCTGCCCACCCATCCAAATATTAATTTTCTGGCATTATGCTTGTTACATTAACTCGGGTTTTTTCCTGCCTTACAAGTTTTGCAGGTTACAGTTATCTAGAAAAAGAAAATGGAATAATGTCCCACAGAAGCTACTTGTGCATGTAGAAAACTGACTTGCCCTGTTTTCATAACTGAATAAGTGCATTTAATCTTCATCCTCCCCCCTCCAATTAATGCATCCTCAATAGTAAAGCCCTTGTTTCATGTACCAAGGCGTACGGTGGGGGAGGGGAGTGGTTAAGCGGGTGCTGAACACACACGTTGCTTTCATGGCGGTGAATAATTGGCTGTTCCCTAGCAGAATAGATCCAGTAAGATGGGAAGCATGTGGGAAGAGAAGAAGAGGTCAGGGACTTGCTGGGGAGGGCCACCAGAAGCCGTGCTACAGAGGGAAGGTGTTTGGGGTTTTTTTGCTCAGTTGCTCCATACTAGGACGGGGGGGGGGGGAGATTCCCCTGAACAAAGCACTAGGTGGAAGCTGCTGCACAAATAGAAGTTGTAAAAGGGCAACAGGACATACTTCCTGATAAATGCTGTTCCTTGAAGGAAGAAATCCTCAGAAAAAACAACTCTGAGGGGTTTACTTCCAAGAAAACACGTGCTGGCTGCATGTATGTATGTATCTGAGACTATTTATATACCGCTTCCCATTTTACAAAATCCCAAAGCAGTTTACAGCAAATTATAAAACAATAAAGCACACAACATTTAGACAAGCTAATTGTTGGCAAACACCAGGGTAAAGATGTAGATTTTAAATAATTGTTGAAAGTGCATGATGTACTGCAGAGGGAAGGTCATTCCAGAGGGAGGGTGCCACCACAGAGAAGACCCACTGCTGTGTTGCCAGACAGAACTCTAAAGGATGTGGCATGGACAGCAAGGCCGCCTCTGAAGATCATAGTGGTCTAACACAGGGGTCTCCAGTGCAGAACTCACAAGGCTGGGCTAAGGTATGCACCAAGCTATTTCCCCCTTCTGCAAGTGAATGGAGCGATTCCTCCATTCACTCAGACAGCGGGGGGGGGGAAAGCCCCCCTGCTGAAAAACAGCTGGAGGGGCACATGAAGTCCACCCCCTACCAAGGACCCTTGGGGCAACAGGGTCCTTGATGGGGGGTGACCTTCATATACACCCTCCAGGCATTTTTCGGCATTAATGCTCCTGTCCCCATTAAACCAATGGATAAATTGCTCCACTGGCTTTAATAGAGAGTGTGGGAGGGAGAGAATAGCCAGAGAGAAGGAAGGAAGGAAGGAAGGAAGGAAGGAAGGAAGGGCCAGAGAGAGAGAGACAGAGAGAGAGCGCGAAAAGAAAGAGAGAAGCCAGAGTGAATAGCGTGCACACAAGGTACACAGAGACACAAACAGATAAGGGGGGGTGCTCCCAACATCGTTGTGATTAGCCCTACGGCAGTGAATTTGTGGTGGTGCCCAGGACACTTTTTGAAAATGCCAGATGTGACCACAGGCCCAGAAAGGTTGGAGAACCCTGGTCTAATGGATCTATATAGAGGGAGACGATATTTCAGGTAACTGGCAAGCTAATAAACACTGTGCATAAATGGTTTTTTAAACCACACTTGTAGTGTGGTTTAAAAAACCACTTATGCTGATTCAAGCTACACATGATGGGGATAATTTTTTAAAAATCATACTGCATGTGTTAATTAGTGTGCCAATGCCAGGATGTTATTGCCAAAAACTATTTTTGTGGATTGCCACTATTACTAATGCAATTTTCATTGTCTGTACTGCCTGCATTTCATTTCCCTTGCTGTTTACAATTACACACACACACACACCCCTATGTGTATATACACAGCTGTAACTCAGGATAACATTTCATGCATCTGATGAAGTGGACTGTAGTCCAAGAAAGCTTATGTGACAATAAATGTTTAAGGTGGCACAAGTCTCTTCGTTGTTTTTGCTTAACATGCCGTACTCTGAGATCTGCCCTGGGCACTGCTGCTCACCCCTAGAACTTCTCGTCTGTCAGTCAGTAAATTTAAAATATGTATATTATTTTTACAAACACACTTTATGTCTCCAGGACAAAGGCTCACCACTTAGGAAGGAAAAGCAAAATGATATGAAAGATAAAATATCCCCAAGGGAGGAACTTGGATTGGGGAAGAATATAGCATTAAAGGAACCAAGAATATAGCATAAAAGGAACCAAACAGTATGGGCCATGCCACCTCAGGGTGGCCCTTTAGCAGGAAACTGACTCCCTTGGTTTTTTTTCTTCTTCATAATCCCATTCTGAGAGCATTGTCTGTTGTGACTAAGAAACGTTTTCTAATTTCCTGAAGCACAAGCATTGTGTATGCAGTGGAACAGAGGTCTGGCAGAGTGAGTCGTGCTGACAATGTTAAACCCCACAGTTTGGCCTTTGCACAAACACAATTCTTCTCTTTAGGGGCCTTCCTGCCCCTAACCACACTCTCACCCGGGTGGAATGTACAGAAATAACACAGTCAGATTGCATTAATAAAAGCCCTGCTGAAGGAGAGAGAGGATATTAGGAGCCCTCAGATCAAAGTTCTGGCTTTGGATTAAAAATAATAAAAAGACTTGCAATTTCAGGACCAGCTTGGACCTCTGTGGTCATATGCATGGCAAATGATGCCATACGCTCTAAAAAAACTGAGCTACGTGATCAACAGAATCATACGGTATGGTGTTGTTGGACTGAACCACTTTAGACTGTTTGATCATATCCCTGAATGTCACCCTATATTTAGTATGTACATACACCAGACAGTGGCCTTACTGGCTGGGAATTATGGCAGTTGCAGTTCAACACATCTGGAGGGTGCCAGGTTTGTGAAGATTGATATATGCTCTCAGCACATAGAGAACTAGCATGTTCTCAAGATAATCTTAGCTAAGGGCTCATAGATGTATACGTCTAGGAAGTGGCAGAGGCCAGCAAGGATAATACCAAGTGATCCTACTGAGCATGTAACTAATCTCTACTATTTGATAGACAAAACAAAGGGTTTAACAGCATGGTAATGAGCAAGTGACATCCATGTAACATGCAAGTGTGTCCCACCAAAGGATTTTTGAAGAATCAATGATAGAAGAGCCATTTCCCTGCAATCTAGGCTGTGCAGTTTTGCATGAGGGTATCACAAAATTAGTACTACTTTCATCACCATGGCACATCATGATCCCTCCCCCTGTAAGGGTCAACCTTTCAAAATTCAGCATACACTAAGAATATAAGAAAAGCTGTAGTGGACCAGACCAAGAGTCCATCTAGTTCAGCATTCTGTTCACCACACAGTGGCTGGCCAGCTGCCTGTGGGACACCCACAAGCAGGACATGAGTTCAACAGCACCCTCCCAAAGCATTCTCAGTAGCTGTCCTTCAGTTCTGGTTCCCTTCGAGGAAGCCCACCTAGACCAGGCATCTTCTGAAAGTGATCAAAGAGTTCCTTGTTAGAACTGCGTTTTGGTTTCCAGAAACAGAGATGAATAGTGGAGTAAGATGGGTTTTTAAAAAATCCATGTAATTGGAGGGTTTGTGTTTAAGAGTGTTGTGCTGCTGGCCAGCTTTTCCTTTATTAGGCAGACTGCTGGTTAAGGACCTAGAATGTCTGGCTAATGGCTATGAGATAATTGGGAATTGCTCTGTGTTTCAAAGAAATTCTCATCAAAGCTGAGAAAGCGTTGTTATGAGTCAGCCATGAAGATTTTGGCATACTGTGGGGCCGTACAAGTACCCATGGCAGTGCCACCCATCTAGGTTGATCTATGTATGTTCTCTCCAAAGTGGAAATAATTGTAGGGGAGTGCAAAGTGGAAGGATTTGGTGGCTGGATGAGCTGTAAGCCCATCTGGAACAATATTCCTAATGTCTAAGTAAATAAATAAAGACAGTGTAATTAATCTTTATGGGGGATGTTGACCTCAACATCCATGGCAACTAGGATAGTATTTTCTGGGAGATTATCAGTGGGTTGAAGTTTCCTCAGGAAGTAAGTGGCATCCTTTATGTTAGGGGTGGGAAACCTCAGACCCGTGGGCCAAATCCAGCACTCTTGGGGTCCCAATCCGGCCCTTTGGGGCTCCCCAGTGGGCCCTGCCCACTTCCCCTGGCCCCATCCTTTCCCCCCCAATCACCAATCGCTTGCTGGCTTCCTGGCTTTTGTGCAGTTTTTTCCCCCATTGTAAAAGGCTGAAATACCTCTCCTAAGGCTTAGTTACTGGCAGAGCTTAAAGCTAAAACAACGCTGGTAATTTTGGCCACATCCCTCTTGCCTTCAGGCCCACGCACCACTGGAACACAGCCTTTGAAAGCTTCTCTTTAATTGTGGTCAGCTCTTTAACTGAATTCACCCCTGCTTTGCGTAGCTTGTAGTATTGGTGACATCTGGTCTGAGAATGGAGTCCATCTATCCCCAGGTGTAATAAAGAGGCATTCAGGGTTGCCAGATTTGTGTATTTTGGGTAGCAGATAGAAGGTGCCTGGATGAGAAACATGGGAAGGCCATAGTTTTCATGCCCTGCTTCAGTGTACCCAGTGGGAATGGGGGAGAATTTTGTTCAGTTTGCATTTTGATACAAATGTACCAGATGCACACTTCCCATATCAGTATGTAAACCAGAATGCGGTTATCCTTCTGTACTCTCTCTTCTCAGAATTTTGAAATACAATTATTTGAACAAAAAATAAGTATATTACAGGAAAGTGTGTGCAAAAATGTGTATATGAATGGGGGGGAGGGGAAGTGTCAAGGGCTCCTTGGAGGCCTCTTTCAGTCTAATCCAGTAGCCAAGTCCAGACACAGACAAAGGGATTCTTTTCAAAGCTTTATTCCTCTTTTACAACTTAACAACTCTACTATTAGCGACTAGCTATGAACAGCAGAGTACCTATGCCCTCAGTTGGAACAGTTGATCCCCGTTTGAAGGAGAATCACTGGCAGACCCTGAACTTATGGGCTAGGGAGAGTCCCTCCCCTTTTCCCTTGGATCCTCTGGGCGCAACCGTTGCTTGCGCGCCAACCGGTCACTACACCTCCTTCCCGCGCCCTCCATTTGGCGCCACTCCCTGCATCGGCGTTGCGTGTCCAGCAAGCCATCTTCCCGCGCTCTCTCACTCCCGGGACCGCTATCTATGTCAGGAATGCCGGTGGGAGGAATCTCTGCCAGCTGTTGGCCCTGGGAAGGATGAGCGCGCTCCTCTCCCAGGAGCGGCTGCTCCACCTCAGAATCAGAACTACTCTGGAATTCTATGGGCTCAGTGTCCACCCTGACAGGAAGTACCTAACAACATTAAATGAGGAGAAAGTGCTTGCAAAAAATGTACGTTAAGCGAAAATGTGTATGTTAGGAAAAATGCACACTAAAATGCATACAAAACATGCCGTTTTTCTAAAAGTTGCAAACTGATCCAGGAACAGGATGGAATTAACTAAGGATTGGGAAAATGAGAAACTGAGAGAAACCAAAAGTGAGGCAGTCTGTTGGACATGGAATGCCTGTCTGATCCAGGAAGGCAGTGTTTAATGTTATGCTATCCCAGAAACAGATGCACTTCCTTGAGGGAAGACATCTGGGTCACTCTTAACAAGTGTCCTGCAACTGTGTCTGTGTTGTACACTACTATAAATGGGTTTCCCTTGAAAAACCCGTCTTGTCTCTCCCCCCCCCCCGCCTTTTCTAGCAAAACACTAGGGGGAGCTAAAGCTGTGCATATGGAAGGCAGAAACACTCAGTGCGTATGGGAGAAGCAGAAATGCCCTGTCCGGCTGCAGTTGTGCAGCTAGGTAATTTTCAGCCCTGGATTTAATGCTCGGGGGGGGGGGGGCTTTATGTCAGGAGCGCCCTGGTGGCCTCTTTCAGTCTACTGCAACAGCTAACTCAAGACACAGACAAAAGGATTCTTTTAAAGGCTTTAATCCTTTTACAACTTAATGACTCTTTCAGATGCTCATCACCAGCGACTAAGCAAGGAACAGCAGAGTAGCCTAAGCTCCAGGTTAGGCAGTTGGTCCCCGTTTGAAGGAGAATCATGGGAAGATCCTGAACTTATGGGCTAGGGAGAGATCCTCCCTCTTTCCCTTGGGTCCTCGGGACGCGACTGTTGCTTGCGCGCCAAATGAGCACTACGCCTCCTTTCCACGCCCTCCAGCTGTTGCCGCTCCCTGCGTCTGCGCCGAGCGTCCAGCAAGCCCCCCTCCAGCTCTCTCTCACTGCCAGGGTCACGATCTCTCCCAGGAATGCTGGCAGGAGGAATCTCTGCCAGCTGCTGTGCCTGTGAGAGATGAGCGCGCTCCTCTCCCACGGATTGCTGTTCCTCCTCAGAATCAGAACTGCTCTGGGGTTCTATTGGCTCAGTTTCCACCCTGACACTTTATATGGCCTTGTGCATTACTTGTGTTGTGAGGCACACAACTAACATTTCTCTTCTCCACCACCCAGCCCCCATTCCATGTTTTACAACTGCTTCTACATTCCTGTTGTGTTGGAGCAAAAACGAAACAAACACCTAGAAAAAAAGAAAGACACAGTTTGAGCATGTGCAGTTTCACTCAAAACGTAGCACCATCACGATGCTATAGAATAAAATGGGGTTGGTTCTACTGCCCTTATGCTAAACACATTTGCTTGGGAATAAACGCCAGTTTGGTGTAGAAAAGGGATTATAGATATAGATATAGATATAGATATAGATATAGATATAGATATAGATATAGAGATTGTTGTTGTTGTTCAGTCATTCAGTCGTGTCCGACTCTTGAATGAATGAATGAATGAATGAATGAAAATAATTAAATGGGCATCTATAACTACGTACATGCTGAGCTCCCCCCACCTTGACTGTAAAGTGATTTAGAAAAAAAGGATACAGAAAGGATCATCCAGAGAACCGCATCAACCCCAATGGACTGTTTCCGCTGCCCCAATCATCTCCCACTTTCTGGGTGGTCATGAGAGGCCCTGGCCTTACAGCTGTAGCTGCATCACTGCCCAGGTGGGAATTTTGCAGCTGTATCTGGGGGCAGGAAGCCCCCTACAGGGGTTCTACCTAAGCCATAAGACAACTGTGGTGGAGCGATCATAAACCTCCAGCTGACTGAGAGCTTTTCTACATGAGGTATTTACTGTGCATGGTTGTTTACAGGGTTTTTAGACAATGTCATGACCTTCCAGTTTCGCTTCTGTATCTAATGAGCACTTT
The DNA here is from genome assembly GCF_057233095.1 of Heloderma suspectum. Lineage (NCBI taxonomy): Eukaryota > Metazoa > Chordata > Lepidosauria > Squamata > Helodermatidae > Heloderma > Heloderma suspectum. Next base: position 12,240,480 of record NC_139461.1, read on the forward strand.
CAGCTAGTTTTTATAGAGCAGGGAAAATGCTGCATTTAATTGTGAAAGTGAAAGAGAGCGTGCTTTCCTCTTATGTATTTGTGCTATTCCACTATACCACAGTGCTACCTAGAAGTTATATAGCAGAGAAGAGGGAAAGGAAACACTCCCTCGTATAGTGCTCCGATCTTAACTCTGCGACAAAACCCAAAGCAGATGCAGCGGATTAGCAGGCGATTAAGAGCTTCATGTAGAAAAGCTCTGAAACTGAATTCAGTGATGTGCTTTGATGGAAGGGAAGGAGGAGGAGAATTCAGACCAGCATCTGAAGTGGCAAACGGATGCTTACAATGATACAGAGGAGAGGTGGGGTGGGGGAGCCCTCCTTTGCTTTTAACCTGGCTATTGGGCAGTATAGAAATGTAATTAATAGATAGATAGATAGATAGATAGATAGATAGATAGATAGATAGATAGATAGATAGATAGATAGACCGACCCCGATGCTGGGAAAGATTGAAGGCAAAAGGAGAAGGGGACGGCAGAGGATGAGCTGGCTAGATAGCATCACCGATGCAATGAATATGGACTTGAGCACACTCTGGAGAGAGTGGAGGGCAGGAAGGCCTGGCATGCTATGGTCCATGGGGTCACGAAGAGTCGGACACGACTGAATGACTGAACAACAACAACAACAACAACAACAAATAAATAAATAAATCCCGCCCAACAGCGGGCTCCTTCATCAAGTGCTCATTCTGCATAGTTCCATGCTGCTCACATCCTGGCATCCTAAGCTGGTTTGTGTGAGCTTGCCCTCCATCTGCTTTACAGAGCTTGCTTCCTAGATGAATCTTTCTGCCAACCCACCTTCCTTTGCATACGATCACCCAAGCTGAGTCTGCACTCCATTGCATGCTCTCAGCACTCCAGGAAGGAAGGAGAGAAGTGGGGAGGTGTGTGCACCTCTTCAAGCATGTTCAGCCATGGGTACCTCTTACACACCTGCTGACCCTGTTGAGATGCCTGAATAAGAATCCCAGCACTGAGCATCACGCCATCTGCGGAGTACCCCACCATGAAGAATTGCCCAAGCGTGTGAAATAACAGTAAAGCAGAGAGTGCCTCTGGGCACGTATGACCTACCCACCTCTCATCCTTCAGGCACCACATTCAACCCCGTCAATTTGGAGTCCAAGCCCAAAGCTTCCAGAATGACAAACCAGGGTAGATCTGTCCCTGTGGGGCTTGCTGGGGGCAGCACAACCCCAAAAAGCTCCATGGTCCTTCCACACCCCAGTAATAAAAATTAGGCACAACTGGGCTACAGCAGTGATGTAGTGGAGCCAGGACTTCCAGGGATGCGGGGCCAGCACTGTTTTATTAGCAGGGATGCTGATGTCCTGCCACCTCCCCGCTCAGACTCCCTTGCTCCCTCCAGGCCTAGCTGCTGTTCTCACAGCACCTGGGAGGAAATTAGTTTTTCCAACAACAATATATTATTCCCTGTTGTAACGTAGAGTGTTTGGAGGTGGCTTGGTAACTAAGACCCATTCGCTTTACAAGCAGCATGCTCCTGCTAGAGATGAAAACTGCTAGGACTGGTTGGTTGATCTGCAGCAATGATAGAGCTGCCTGAATTTTGGGGCTCTCTTTAGGGGCATGGCAATGGGGACTGCCATGATGAGCGCCTGCACTTCAAAATGTACTAACCAGCCCAACTACTGCTTGGTCTTCCCCTCCTCTTTCCACCTCTCACTTCGTTATTCCTTTTCCAGATGTCCCATTCCTGGAGGTACAAAGTGTCCTGTCTGTCCCACCCCACATCTCAGAAGAACATGAGAAGAGCCCTGCTGGATCAGACCAAGGGTCCATCTAGTCCACCATTCTGTTCACACAGGGGCCAACCAGCTGTCGACCACAAGCACAACACAAGCACAACACCACCCTCCTGCCCATGTTCCCCAACAACTGGTGTATATAGGCTCACTGCCTCTGGTACTGGAGGTAGCACATAGCCATCAAGACTACTGGCCATTGATAGCCTTTTCCTCCAGGAATTTGTCCAACCCCCTTTTAAAGCCATCCAAATTGGTGGCCATCATTACATCCTGTGGTAGTGAATTCCATGGTTTAACTATGTGCTGTGTGAAGATGTCCTTCCTTTTATCTGTCCTGAATCTCCCACCAATCAGCTTCATGGGATGACATCATTGGGTTCTAGTATTTTGAGAGAGGGAGAAAAACATATCTTCCACCAACCCAGTGGCACACTCTGAAATCTGGATTTTACCCACAATTTCTAGCTTTTTATTTTAAAGGTGGCATTGATCAATGAATCATAGCTAAAATAATAACAAAATCTCGCATATGCAGAATCTAAGCCAAATGAAACACTAATCTATAGGAATATTAGTGTGGGTTGGCTGGACTAAAAACTCCCATTCGTACTCATCTCCATCTCCCCCTGCCCCACTTCTCTTCCTTTTATCCCTTGGGCGCAGTGACCCCATCTTCTGTGGTGGGGCTCATTTGGCGCAGCCATAGTCTTACAGCTTTACTGCTCAGCATCACCCCCAATTTATGTATTTATTTATTTATTAAATTTATTAATCACCCATCTGGCTGGTCACTCAGCCCCAACAGTCCATTATCACTTTTCCCCAACTCACCCAAATCCAGTCCATCACCAGAGCTGGTGAGCACTCTGGGGGTCCTGTCAAGTCTTCCTTATAAGCTCATCCCCCAGGGGCTTAAAAGAAAAAAAAAACATTAACCCCCCTCTGACACGTATGGTTTGTATGGGCATCTGTGTATCCTGGATTTGGCAGTGGATTCATTCTCACAGGATCTGACTTAACACATTTCTCTGCTCAGGCATTTGCAGGAATACATTTGCATAATATCTGCATGGCAGCAGGGGGAGAGTGGTGTTGTGTTCAATGTAAACAATTGTTCTGATCGGACTGTCTGACCCATTTTTGCAGAGCCCTGTGTAGTGCCGCAGGAGCACGCTGCAATAAAGAGACGCCAGCAGACAGGGAAGGTCACTGGCAAACATGAACATATGAATAGAAAACATTACAGGACAATTGGATGAGAAGACCCATTGCATGGGAATGCAGATACTTTCTGGTCCCAACCCAAATACGATCAAACAGAGGCTTTCCCAAGATTCTTTCTGATGTCATGGAAGGTGCTATGGTGTCACTCTCACATTATGCTGTGAATATATTTAGGTCTGCCATCTTTTACCCTGACTCTGCACTCTTTACAGCTGCACAACAGACATAAATTGCACAGGTATAGCTACTCCAACATGCATCTCCAGCCTGCTGAATTTCTGCCTGTCTTGGAGCTATGAAAGGCTTTTATCCTCTGTCAGCATCAACGATGGCAGTTCTTCTGCATTAGGCTGGGCCCTGTGGATGCAGCACAAAGACACTCAGCATTGACTTCAATAACATGGATTGCCACTTTCTAAATTCATATTTAAATCTCCCTCAGCTCCCTGAACACAGAAAGCTAGGATGACAGGAAGAAGGGTTTTAGTCTTGTTTTTTTTTCATGGTCTGCTAGCTTTCTTGTGCAGGAGCATTCAGACCAGAAATCCAACACCTGCACTAGTACAGACTCATAAGTATTCTACCATATATGTGCCTTCTCTGCACGTTTGAATTGGCTACAAGAAGACGGTGCTTCAGTAAGTGGAGTCTTTGTCTCCTGAGTCTCAGAGACCTTCTCTCCAATCATAAGAACATAAGGAGAGGCCTGCTGAATCAGACCAAGGGCTAGGCCAGGCCAGTATTTTTCTCCCACCATGGCCAACCAGCTGCCTGGGGGAAACCCACACATCCTTTCTTAGCAATGAACTTTGATGGGAGGCATGTGTCAGACTTGGATCGTCCTTCCCCCTTTGCAAACATCACACAGGGACAAGCTTCAGGCTGTCACTAATCTATTTTGCTAGGAACTGGCTTCTTTACAAATGCAGATTCTAGGAACAGTCTCAGACTGCCTCAAGCCCTTATACCACTAATCTGCGATCTCTAATAGAGTTGCCAACAGTTTGGGCATGAACCTCTCACGGCCAGTCTAGCTTCACAGTGATGCCCCTCCCTTAGAGTGGCTCCTTCCTACTTCGGCTTCTAAGAGTGGGTATCCTGGCGGAGCATCTGAGCCCTGCCCCTAACTTTTCCCGCTTGGCTTTATGACATGCCCTAGCATCTCTCAAGTCATGCCTCTCTTCCTCCTCTTTCTCGGAAACTTGAGTTCTTACAGTGGAGGGAGGGGGCAGCGACTCAGCCTGGCCTATCTGTTTGTCAAGGTCTTCAGAGGAATCTCTCCCAGCATCTTGGCTCACTAGGGAGTTTCCCTCCCGCAGCCTGTGATCTAACTGTTCCAACTCTGATTCAGAGCTGGAGCTGTCAGAAATCTCAAGGTACTTGGACTCATCCCTGACAGCATGGCTCTTTTCAGCATCTGTTCCCCACCTGTAAATTAGTAATAATGGTAAGTTCCTCCCAGAGTGGTTAGGCAAGGTAAAAATGGCAAATTTATGAAAAATATTACATAAATTATTAATGTTAAGAGCAAGGAGAGAGGAGACGGGCAATCTGTGGAGGATGCTTTATAGGGAACGTTTGGTTGTTGTGATGGGCAAATTCTTCTCCATTCAATTCAGAATGGACTCGATCCTTACCAGCTTTGTCGGTGAAAGAAACAGAAACATGAGTGGAGGAATGACTGCCAGTAGGGGCCAGAACAGAATGATGGGTGGAGTGAGTGGCAGATGGATGGAGTAGTGGCAGTAAATGTATCTAGCACCTTTTGTTGCATGTTTGTTTTATGATGGTCTGGCAACTCTAACAAATAAACAAATCTGATCTGAGTGGCAGTTGGAAAACTCAGGGCACACTTCTATGCATGCTTTAGACATTTAAAAGTCCCATATGGCTGCCTGGGGAATGCTGGGAGTTGTAGGCCTTTTAAATGTCCAAACATGCATGGGATTTTGCCCTTAGTGAGTAGAATGAGACACAGGGTGTAGATTAGAAGAATGAGAGGGAACTTTTTGGAATCAAAGATTTGGTGTTAGGTTTTTAGTACCATTACTTATTTCTGTTTATCAGGTGATTGTTTGTCCTGAATGTAGACCTGCCCCACTCTACCTAACAGTTGGGGCGACCCTGAAAGTTTTCTCTTTTCTATTACATTCAGTCCAAATGTCTTCTCCTGACTTTTAGGTATCTTCAAACTCTGATTCCTTCCTAACTATCTCTTCTCTTCTTTCCCTTTGCCTCCTTGGTCTATTCACTCAGCTGCCACCAATGTTCATTCTAAGTTCTGGTTTTCCACCTTTTTCTCACATTTGCACACATCCCCTCGCCCAATCACAGGAATGCCCTCTCCCTGCCATCTCATTCCATTCACCAGACTAATTTCTTGCCTAGACAACAAACTTCCTTTATGCCTTCTATTTCCAAGCTTAAATGGTACACCTCTTCCCTATTTAATCTCTGCAAGTTTGCTTTTAGGTGCTTAAAATTGGGTGGGTGGGTGTGTGCGCGAGTGCATTATTTCACATACTGAGTCAAACCATTCGTTCATCGAACTCAGTATTGTCTGCAATGACTGGGAGGAGTTTTCCAGCCCTACCTGGATGTAGCGGGGATCGAACCCTGGACCTTCTGCATGCAAAGCAGGGCCTCTACCACTGAGCCCCTAGTGCCTTGGGATGCAGCAATAATGATTACAACTGATATCCCCAAATGTAAATTGCATTTAATTTGTTGGAAATGGGGGTGGAAACTGAAAAAAATGACAATTCTGCTGTAATATCTAAAGAGCCAAAACAAGACCTGTAATCTCTATAACCTTCAAATGGATAAATGGGGCAGACTGGACAAGATCTTCTGAATGCATGTTCAGCTTTATATCTTCTAATTATCTGACAAGGGCCCAAATTCTGAAGTTCTTGTTTAAAGGTAAAGGTGTCCCCAACCAGTCGTGTCCAACTCTAGGGTGCGGTGCTCATCCCCGTTTCTAAGCCGAAGAGCCAGCGCTGTCCGAAGACGCTTCCGTGGTCATGTGGCCGGCATGACTGAACACCGAGGTGCACAGAACGCTGTCACCTTTCCCGCCAAAGCGGTACCTATTTATCTACTTGCAATTTCTTGCTTTCGAACTGCTATGTTGGCAGAAGCTGGAAATGAAGACGGGAGCTCACTCCGTCACGCAGCATTTGGGTCTTGAACTGCTGACCTGCCGACCTTCCAGTCTGCAGTTCAGCGTCTTAACCACCAAGCCACCACGGCCATTATTACATCAAGATAATTCCCCTTAAAAGTTCTGGGGCATTTCTGAGGTGGATATATTTTTAGTCAGGCCAACCCACATTCATATTTCTATAGATTAATGTTTCATTTGACTTAGATTCTGCATATGTGATATTTTGTAATTATTTTAGCTATGATTCATTGATCAATGCCACCTTTAAAATAAAAAGCTAGAAATAGTGGGTTACATTCAGATTCTGGAGTGTGCAACTGGGTTGGTGGAAGCAGACTTTCTTGCACCCCTCCTCCTCATGGCAGCCTTCCAGCCCCCTGAAAATGTGACAGACAGTGGGCTGAGGAACCCTGCTGAATGGGATGAGCTGTGATGGCAGGGGGAATCCCCCCAAATTGGACAGAGTCACCTTCTGTGGGTGGAGCCTTACCGCCCACAGAAGGCAAATCTCAGTTCCAATCCTTTATAAATAAATAAATAAATAAATAAATAAATAAATAAATAAATAAATAAGTCCCTAGACAACTCCTAGTAGTTCCAAATGTCAAAATAGACTCCACAAACCCTTTCAAAGCCAAATCAATAACAATTTAATCTGTTCTTGGTTTCATGAGACTAGCAACAGAATGCACAGGATAAAACATTAGCCCATTTCGGATGTGATGGTAAACTAAGGTTAAACACCATGCAAACCACCAGGTATTTTCCAGCTAATTTCAATTAAAAAAAAAAAAGAATTCTCATATTGGAGTGATATATTGGCTCAACTAAGATAATACCATTCCTTCCCCCCAAACAGGATGTACTTAGAGGACAGTCAATACTTCCAAGCTACATTTATCCAGTTATTCTTTCTAAATGGTTCTGGTACATTAAGCTGGAGTTATTTAGATGCTGTGTTAGCATAGCAATTTCAGCTATGAACCTCACTGCCTACAGGAATCAATATGGCAGAGATACAATGTTGAGAAACATCCAGGAAAACGTATGGAGTAGAATTTACTCTAAAGCCTTTTAGGCTGTTTCTAGATTTGCCAACGTTGCGTTCATGTGCAGTTGCCACCAAGTGCCGAATTAGGGTGTGTGCTACCATGCATGTTGTACATTTTCCCCACGGAGCAAACCATAGGCGAAACAGACAATAAGCCATTGCTCTGAAGTCTGTTTCCCCTATGATTCACTCGGTCTGGCATTTTCCCAGAAGTAAAGGTGATTCCCAGCCAGATTCTCTCTCCCAATGCTGTTTTCCTCATGGAGCACATGTAACTGCATGTGAAGGTTTGCTCGCCTCCATTAACTTACATGGAGACTGTAGATGTAATAACGGATGTTCAGATTATGTTTTATCACAGATAAATACTATGCACAGTTCTGATCACCACGTCTAAAAAGGATATTGTACAGATTGTGGGGAAGTGCAGAAAGGGGCAGCTAAATTGATCAAGGGGATAGAGCAACTCCCCTATGAGGAAAGTTTACAACATCTGGGACTATTTAGCTTAGAGAAGAAGTGAGTAAGGGGAGACATGATAGAGGTGTACACAATGATGCATGGTGTGGAGAAAGTGGATAGGGAGACTTTTTTCTCCCTCTCTCATAATACTAGAACCCGGGGTCATCCCATGAAGCTGATTGGTGGGAGACTCAGGACAGATAAAAGGAAGGACTTCTTCACACAGTGTATAGTTAAACTATGGAACTCACTACCACAAGATGTACTGATTGCCACAAATTTGCATGGCTTTAAAGGGGGATTAGGCAAATGCATGGAGGAGAAAGGCTATCAGTGGTTACTGGTCCTGATGGCTATATGCTATGTCCATTGTTAGAGGCAGTACACCCGTGTACACTAGTTGCTGGGGAACATGGGCAGGAGAGTACTGTTGCACTCATGTCCTAATTGTGCGTTTCCCAGAGGCAGCTGGTTGGCCAGAATGCTGGTTGAGATGGACCTTGGTCTGATCCAGCATGGCTTTTCTTATGTTCTTATGTAGACATGCCCACTGCACAGGTTTTCTTTAATGGTTGTTCTAGGGTGGTCCCATCTTCTGTAATGGCGCTATCCTAAACCAGAGGTCTTCTTGAACCTCATGCTGGGGCCCAAATCTGGCCTGCCTGTGGTCGTAGATGGCCATGCCCCCTTCCTTACCTCACCAGGTAGTCCCCTTTTCTGTTGTTTGGCGGTTGCCCACCTTTTGCACAATTTCTTCCCCGTTCTACAAGACTGAAATGCCTCTCCTGATGAAGGCTGAGTTGCTGGCAGGAAGAGCTTTAAGCTGGAATATGCTCTGCTCCTTTAGAGTTCTGACTGTTTCTCACTGAAACCCGGAGCGGATTCACCGCTCCGTTGACATCGGAGCCACCAGCATCCACTGCGGTGACGTCCCAAGATCACTTTCTCACCACCATGGCCAGAAGAAGAGGACAACTATGGGTTGGGACAAGGAGAACAAATGAGAAACCTGACCAGGGAGGGGCCTTGGAGGACAGGAGGACCAAGGCCAGCTCTGCTCTGTGCACCACTGCCTGGTGCTTTGAATCTCAAACAACACAGACCATGCCTCTTCCAGAGGGGGAGCTGTGTTAGTCTATTGCAGCAAAACCAGAGTTTTGAGGTTTCTTAAAGACCAACACATTTCATATGGCATAAGCAGGGCCAGCATTGAGGGTGGGGCATGGTCAGGCACTGGCCAAGGGACAACACTTGAGCAGTGGCCCACTGGCAAGAAGCCCCTGGAGTTTCTCCTCTTCTTCACTGTTTCTCCACCCGCCTCTCGCTCTGGCCCAGACAACGGTGGCGGTGAGAAGGAGGAGCGGCAGATGCTGCGGCCTCCTTGCTCGCTGGCTCTCTGCCTATGAAGCAAGCAGTAGCAATGGTGAGAAAGGGTGAGGAGCAATAGTGGCTGATGACAATGGCTGTGACAAAGTAGACTCGCTGAAGGAGGTGGCCCACTGAGGGTATCTTGCCCAAGGGCCCTCAAAAACCCAGAGCCAACACTGGGCATAAGCTTCCGTGGACTGCAGTCCACCTTGAGTACTGTGTCCTGTTCTGGGTGCCACACTTCAAGAAGGATGCAGACCAACTGGAGAGGGTTCAGAGGAGGGCAACGAAGATGATCAGGGGACTGGAAACAAAGCCCTGTGAGGAGAGACTGAACGAACTGGGCATGTTTAGCCTTGAGAACAGAAGACTGAGGGGAGATAGGATAGCGCTCTTCAAGTACTTGAAAGGTTGTCACAGAGAGGAAGGCCAGGATCTCTTCTCCATCATCCCAGAGTGCAGGACACGGAAGAATGGGCTCAAGTGACAGGAAGCCAGATTCCGGCTGAACATCAGGGAAAACTTCCTGACTGTTAGAGCATTACGACAATGGCACCAATTACCTAGGGAGGTGGTGGGCTCTCCCACACCGGAGGCATTCAAGATGAGGCTGGACAGCCCTCTGTCAGGGATGCTCTGACTTGGATTCCTGCATAGAGCAGGGGGTTGGACTTGATGGTCTTATAGGCCCCTTCCAACCCTACTATTCTATGATTCTGTGACCTCCTCAGATGCACAAACTGTAATCCTGAGTTTCAAGTGTATGATATATGCACACACATGTGGTTGGGTGGGATGTGCGGAACTGTAAACACTGATGTCAGAGGGAATTGACATGCAGGAAGTAATTTGCAGAAATACAACAACTATGCAGTGGTTTGACATAATCTGAACTGGCAGCCTGTTGATAAAGGACACTGACGCCATGTGAATGATTACTATGAGGGAATTTGGCACAGGTGTAAGGATATCATGATTCTACTGTGCGTACTAAACCCAGCATCTTTCCTCCTTCCTAGCCTGTTCTCCATTTCATCTGAGACCAAGTTATTACATCTAAATGGATGACATTAGATCTCTCTGTTTAGAAATAGAAATATCTTGGCAGCTTTAAGAAGTCACATGGCAAAAATGTGTGGTTCAGACTTTCACTGGAACAGATACTTCTGGATTCCTTTAGTATTAGTTCTCATGAAAAAAAAATTCTGTATTATGATGATGATTCTCAGGAAAGTTTTCCCACATAAGCCAGTTAAAGTTGATGGTAAAATATGACTACTAGATAGAGCATTTTAAAGGCCTGCCATCAGTGAGCTTTGTCTTATTATTAAGCCAGCTGTCTCTCACTTTCCTTCGCTTTATGGATAAGGGCCATGGCTCAGTGGCAGAGCATCTGCTTTGCATGCAGAAGGTCTCAGGTTCAATCTGCAGGTAGGGCTGGAAAAAACCCTGCCTGAAACTCAGGTGAGTCGCTGCCTGTCAGGGTCTACAATACTGGCCTAGATGGACCAAGGGACCAAGACTCAGTATAAGGCAGCCTCCTATGTTCCTCATTTAAATCACACATGGGCAACCGGCAGCTCAAGGGCTGATGCGGCCCTCTGAGGGCCTGGGGTTCTTTGCCCACTTTTCCCTGATGTCCAGCTGAACAGCCATCAGTTGGAGGGCAGAGAACAGCAGGAGTGAAACAGTGATCAGTCTCTGGATCGCTGGGGGTGGAGGGGGGAGGGTTTCATCTCCTCTCCCCACAACCTGAATGAAGAGATCCTCACTGCTCTTAACAGCAGGAAAACAATGATCAGGATCTCTGAGGGCAGGGGGCTTTGAACTACCCTTCCCAGCCATCCCTGATCTCAGCAGGCAGGAAGGGGAGATGTATACCTCCCCACCCCTGTGCACTGCACGTGGGGGGGTGGGGGTGGAAGTGTGTGTGTTGTTGTTCAGTCGTTCAGTCATGTCCGACTCTTCGTGACCCCATGGACCATAGCACGCCAGGACTTCCTGTCCTCCACTCTCTCCCGGAGTGTGCTCAAGTTCATATTCATTGGATCGGTGATGCTATCTAGCCATCTCATCCTCTGCCGACCCCTTCTCCTTTTGCCTTCAATCTTTCCCAGCATCAGGGTATTTTCCAGTGAATTTTCTCTTTGCATTAGGTGGCCAAAATATTTGAGCTTCAGTTTCAGTATCTGTCCTTCCAATGAGCACTCAGGGTTGATTTCCTTTAGGATTGACTGACTGGACCTCCTTGCAGTCCAGTAAGAGTCTTCTCCAGCACCACAGTTCGAAAGCATCAATTCTTCGGCGCTCAGCCTTCCTTATAGTCTAGCTGTCACAGCCATACATTACTACTGGGAAAACCATAGCTTTGATTACACGGACCTTTGTAGGCAAGGTGATGTCTCTGTTTCTTACTATGCTGTCTAGGTTTGCCATAGCTTTCCTCCCAAGGAGCAAGCGTCTTTTAATTTCATGGCTACAGTCACTGTCTGCAGTGATCTTGGAGCCCAAGAAAATAACATCTGTCACTGCTTCCATTTCTTCCCCTTCTATATGCCAGGAAGTGATGGGGCCCGATGCCATGATCTTAGTTTTTTTAATGTTGAGTTTCAAACCAGCTTTTGCACTCTCCACTTTCACCCTCAACAAGAAGCTCTTTAGATCCTCTTCGCTTTCTGCCATTAGGGTGGTATCTTCTGCGTATCTGAGGTTGTTGATAATTCTCCCAGCAATCTTAATTCTGACCTGTGATTCATCCAGCCTGGCGTTTCTCATGATGTACTCTGCATATAAGTTAAATAAGCAAGGTGAAAATATGTAGCCTTGTCGTACTCCTTTCCCAATTTTGAACCAATCGGTTGTTCCATGTCTGGTTCTTACTGTTGCTTCTTGACCCTCATACAGGTTTCTCAGGAGACAGGTAAGGTGGTCTGGTACTCCCAGCTCTTCAAAAATTTGCCACAGTTTGTTGTGATCCACACAATCAAAGGCTTTAGCATAGTTAATGAAGCAGAAATAGACACTTTTCTGAATTCTCTTGCTTTCTCCATGATGCAGCGAACGTTGGCGATTTGATCTCTAGTTCCTCTGCCTCTTCGAGTTCTCGGTTCGCATACTGCTGAAGCCTAGCTTGTAGGATTTTGAGCATCACCTTGCTGGCATGTGAAATGAGCGCAATTGTGCGGTAGTTTGAACACTCTTTGGCGTCGCCCTTCTTTGGAATTGGAATGTAAACTGACCTTTTCCAGTCTTGCGGCCACTGTTGAGTGTTCCAAATGTGTTGGCATATTGAGTGCAGCACTTTAACAGCATCATCTTTTAGGATTTTAAATAACTCAGCTGGAATACTGTCATCTCCACTAGCTTTGTTGTTACTAATGCTTCCTAAGGCCCACTTGACCTCACTCTCTAGGATGTCCGGCTCAAATTCAGTGACTGCACTATTATGGCATCAGGGACATTAAGATCTTTCCTGTATAGTTCTTCCGTGTATTCTTTCCACCTCTTCTTAATCTCGTCTGCTTCTGTTAAGTCCCTGCCTTCTTTGTCCTTTATCATGCCCGTCTTTGCACAAAACGTTCCCTTGAGATCTCCAATTTTCTTGAAGAGATCTCTAGTCTTTCCCATTCTGTTGTTTTCCTCTATTTCTTTGCATTGTTCATGTAAGAAGGCCTTCTTGTCTCTCCTTGCTTCTTCTCTGGAACTCTGCATTCAGTTAGATATATCTTCCCCTTTCTCCCTTGCTTTTCGCTTCCCTTCTTTCCTCAGCAACTTGTAAAGCCTCCTCAGACAGCCACTTGGCTTTCTTGCATTTCTTTTTCTTTGGGAGGGATTTAGTTGCTGCCTCCTGAACAATGTTACGGACCTCCGTCCAGAGTTCCTCAGGCACTCTGTCTATCAGGACTAATCCCTTAAATCTATTCCTCACCTCCACTGTATATTCATATGGGATATGATTTAGGTCATACCTGAATGGTTTAGTGGTTTTCCCTACGTTCTTCAATTTAAGCCAAAATTTTGCAACAGGAAGCTTGCTATACTGACTGTATAGAGCTTCTCCATCTTTGGCTGCAAAGGACATAATCAATCTGATTTTGATATTGACCATCTGGTGATGTCCATGTGTAGATTCGCCTCTTGTGCTGTTGGAAAAGAGCGTTTGCTATGATCAGCATGTTCTCTTGGCAAAACTCTATTAGCCTTTGTCCTGCTTCATTTTGTACACCAAGGCCATGCTTGTCTGTTAGTACGGTGATTTCTTGACTTTCTACTTTAGCATTCCAATCCCCTATGATGAAGAGGTTATCTTTTTTTGGCGTTAGTTCTAGAAGGTATTGTAGGTCTTCATAGAACCGATCAACCTCAGCTTCTTCAGCCTCAGTGGTTGGGGCATAGACTGGAATTACTGTGATGTTGAATGGTTTGCCTTGGATTTGTACTGACATCATTCTATCGTTTTTGAGATTGTACCCCAGTACTGCTTTTCCCACCCTTTTATTGACTATGAGTGCTACTCCATTTCTTCTAAGGGATTCTTGCCCACAGTAGTAGATATGATGGTCACCTGAATTAAATTTGCCCATGCTTGTCCATTTTAGTTCGCTGATTCCCAAGATATCGATGTTCAATCTTGCCATCTCATGTTTGACCACCTCCAGCTTACCTTGATTCATTGATCTGACATTCCAGGTTCCTAAACAATATTGTTCTTTACAGCATCGGATTTTCTTTTCACCACCAGACACATCCACAGCTGAGTGTCCTTTCGGCTTTGGCCCAGCCGCTTCACTCTTTCTGGTGCTACTTGGAAATACCCTCTGCTCTTCCCCAGTAGCATATTGGACACCTTCCGACCTGAGGGGCTCATCTTCCGGCGTCATATCTTTTCGCCTTGTGATACGTTCCATGGGGTTTTCTTGGCAAGAATACTGGAGTGGGTTGCCATTTCCTTCTCCAGTGGACCACATTTTGTCAGAACTCTCTGCCATGTCTTGTCCGTCTTGGGTGGCCCTGCACGGCGTAGCTTATGGCTTCACTGAGTTATGCAGGCCCCTTCGCCACAACAAGGCAGTGATCCATGAAGGGTGTGTGTGTGTACGTGTGTGCAAATATGTGCACATCAATGTGCAGCCCCTGATCCATCACCTGGCTCTGTATGCGACCTCGGGGCCAAAATGGTTGCCCACCCTGATTTAAATTAAATACCGATCCCCAGAAGTTATTGTTTTACTTACTTATTTACTTATTACATTTATATCCCCCCTTCTTTCCTCTTGCAAGGGACCTAAGGCAGCTTACACGGTCCTCCTCCTCTCCATTTCATCCTCACAACAACCGTGTGAGGTAGGGTGGGCTGAGAGTCAGTGACTGGCCCAAAGTCACCCAGTGAGCTTCGTGGCCGAGTGGGGACTAGAACCTGGATCTCCCCAGTCTCAGTCCAACACTCTAACCACTACACCAACCTGGCTGTCACTGTGGGTTTGGGGGTTAAATGAAGTAATGGGGTCTCTGAGACCCAGACCAAGGGAGAAGCTTGAATATTCTTTTCACTCTGGCAAACAACGCCCCGATTTATTCCTCTGTTTGGTTAAAGGTACAGGTATTAATACTTCAGGAAGAATTATTTGGGGACAGAAATACTGACAATATTAATCACAAGTACACCCAAAGAGTGTATTAAGGCGATTCCCTTAAGCCTCACTTTCTAAGCATTTAAGCAGCCAGCACATAACTCAGCCTTTCCCCATTCTTTAAGTGCAACCTCGTTGCCTCTGATTTCCTTATACATTCCATCAAGCTGAATAATGAAACACAGATTGCAAGGCCACCTTGGCTACACATGCCACGGAATGAGGTGGTATAATGTTGCAGTAGCAGAGAGGATTGTGCCGCTTCAGACTGCAGAGAGGGAATCACATTTTCTTCCCTATATTAAAAACTCCCTGCAAACGGAAAACTGCCATGATGGGCAAAAGGCCAGGGTACCTGCTGTGCTAATTTCTTGTCTGCAGGGAATTTTAATGCAGAGGTGCATTAAAGAATCATAATTCCACCTCAAATGGGGCAGTTCCTTCTACCACCTCAGCATTTTATCATCTCATAACCACTTTATTCTCTTGCATGTGTAGATCAGGCCTTTGCTTCAATGACACGACCACTGAATACATCTGAATTGCTCGTGGTAACTGATGAGTCCCACTTTAAATAGCTAGAGAGCAAAGGCAATCCGGCTTATCAGGACACTATTAACTCATGGTGCTGACCCCAGCAACATCCCACCACACCTTCAGAAGACCTTTTAAATCTTGGGCAGTCCTGGGCCATGTTTCCATGATAATGGAAGTAGAAGCTAATGGGGGAGTACCAGATTTTTTAAAAAGGAATCGGCTTTGCTGTGAGCAGGGCTCCACAAGCAGATTCTCCAGACCGGTAAAAATTGCTTCACAGAACATACTTCCTGGTGGGGGTGGGAGTGAACGTCATCTGACTGGCAGGGGCTGGTCAACCAATAAGAGAGGCTTCCCCCCCTTTCTCCTTTCCCCTGAAAGCCCAGATGCACCTGCATTTCAGGAGCAAGCCTCATTGAGCACAATGGGAGTGATGTCCAAGTAGACACACAGATGCTTGTGCTGGGAAAGAGGTGAGGAGAACACAAAGATGGAAACCAGTCCCCATTTTAACCCACAGGACCCCATTGACCACAATAGGACTTATGTCTGAGGAGACAGTAATGGGTTTGTTGTGGGAAAGAGACCAGTCAACACAAAGATGGAAAACAGCCCCCATTTTAATGCAGGATCCCTATAAGGAAACTGTGAAGAAATTACGTCCTAAGGCACTTAATTGGCGGTTGGAGATCACACTTCATTGCTTAATTGCACTTAAGGAATTGGGCTTTAAAGTGTGCCATTCCAATTGAGGGGGAATCTCTGTAAGTTCTGATGTGGGCATTCAAAGGCAAGCCTCATTGGCCACAATGGGAGTTACTTCTGAGGAGACACTAATGGGTTTGTTGTGGGAAAGAGAGCAGTAAACACAAAGAAGGAAAACAGCCCCATTTTAATGCACAGGATCTGTATAAGGAGGCTGTGAAGGAGTTACATCCTAAGGCAATGGATCAGAGCCTTGAGATCCCTGAATTGGGCTTTGATATGTGCCTTGTCAGTTGAGGGGCTTCTCTGTTATTTCAGTGGTCATTGAGAGGGCAAGCCTCATTCAGCATAATGGGAGGAAACACCCCTTGACCAGGGTCACGGTGAAAGGCACACCCCTGGGCAGGGGTGGCATACACGAGCTAAATGCAGGGATTGGGGCATACAACAACTATACCAGGGAGAACCTGACTTAAGGAAAAGAATCGGACTTTAAGCAGTCTCAGGAAATCCATTTTTTCCCTGATAAGCTCCGGCATGACTGCTGGATGGCCACGACGTCATGTATCCCTAATGACCTCAACACACAGCCGGCTTGGAGTAAATCACTGGTGGAAACACCCCCCTGGTCTATCGTTTTGCTGAATTTGACCACAGCTGTTTGTCAGGCTCCAGAATAATCCTGAGTGTCTGACAAGGAAACCTGGACTCTGACCAGAATAAATTATGGATATATAAAATATCTGCATATTCTTCACTTATGTGAGATAACTTATTGGGCTTCCAAAATTGTAGTGTTAAGTAGAAACGTAGAATGCTTTTACCTGCCATGATAAGTATAGCAGGTGAAACTGTGGACCTTTGATACCCAGTTTCCTTCTTCTCCACAGCTCACTTTCCAGGAACCCATCAAACTCTGGGAAACTGCCCTGGCTTGGCAGAAGTTACCGCTTTAATGCTGCCTTGCAGCCAGCACCCACTTACTGGTTCCTCCCCAGCCAACACCCTTTTCCTGTTTCCCCTCCCAGCTCCCTTGTGATGGTAGTAGACATGTAGTAGAAATGTCAAGTGTGCATACGAGATAAAAACAGTGCATGGAGCATCTGATCCTTTCTTCAGGAGTCTAGAACTTGCATCTATTTCTTTCTGCACCCAAAGTTTGGATTAGATTTTTTTTAACTAATTTAGCAAGACATTTTGTATACCAGCATAACCATGATGAGTGATTATTGCCTCTTCTGGCGTTTTAGTGCTCAAATATGTGCCACCTCCATAAACATCAATTCCACTTGGAAATTAAATACCATCTTAAAAGGTCAGAGGCTGCAACAGGATGTTAATCTAGTTTATCTCAGTGTTTTATTTAACTGGACACTGACCTACAATTACTTGCTCAAGGAAGTAGCAAAGGTGAAGACATATAATAACTTACAGGGCAAATTAAGTTGCTCCTTCTTGAAAGAAAAGGCCCAAACGTTACAGCAACTCACCTCAACTTTCAGCAATGTTGAACACTCCTGTTTAGGCTCATAAATCTCATACCAGAGGAGTTCATTTACAATGAAATGCAACCTTGTGCATTATTTCAGGAGTGCTACAATTCACATTTTTGATTATCCAACACTGGCATTCTGCTCGTGCTAATGGAAACAAACACTGTTGCAAGGCCTCTTCCCCCACCCCCATCTCGGGTGTCACCACTACCTGCCTCCCCCTCAATGCCTTGCTCTGGGGGGTCAATCCTCAGAGCAAGACGTTGGTGGGGAGGTGGCCATGGAGACTGCCTGTGCCATGGTAGCACAGGCGATCTCCAAGGCCACCTCTCCCAGAATGCCTCCCTCTGAGAAGGACCCCTCAGAGGGAGGCATTTGAGTAGATTCTCTGGAGAGCCGTGCTAGGCGCTCTCCTGCTGTAGCATTTGCGGCAGCAGGAGAGTGGGCAGTGTGGTTCTCTAGAGTGCTGGATGAGTTGATGCTTTGTTCAGAGAACTCCTCAGAGCGTTGGCTCTCCGAAGCAGCTGCCCACCCACCCTATGCCTTTCTCTTTCCATTGCAATGGTTTCCAGTAGCACAACGTCATTAATACAAGTGGAATATCAGCATTGGATACTACGCTTTGATGTTGTTGCCAATGGTCTGGATCCAGATTTAGTCATACGTATGGTAGACTAATTGAAATCATTGGGACTTCATATATTCAGGTAAAAAGGTAGCTGGTCTCTTAGGTACAGGATACTGGGGGCGATCAAGAAGAGCCCAGCAACTTCACAGATTGCTTCTCAGTTTCCAGGTCACTTAAGGCTGCATTAGACTTGGCCTGATCAAACCAAGCAAATCTACCAATTCATTTGTTTGCTTGCTATATATTTAAGCTCTACTATTCAGCCAAAGCAGCTTACAATGATACAAATCCATCATGAAGAGATGTATGATGCTAAGAATGCATGGTGTGACAAGGAAGGGGAGATGTTCGCAGCTCACAGCCCTTGCTTCAGTTTTGGTGTCTTTTGCTTGTTGCATCTAGAGTTGTCCTTGCCATGGCTTGCTTTGCTAACTTTTCCCATCTTGTTTCTTTAAGCATTATTTTTTAAAGTTCTCTACCACCCATTGTCACTGATTCCAGGGTGACGTGTTATATTAAAACAAATAAAATACAACAAGTAATAATAAGTCAAAAAATGTAGAACTATGGTAACAACAGCAGTACTTAAAATATTTAAATGGGCTGGGACTTGAAAGAATCAAAAGACTGTGCTAGGCTCCTAAAAGAGAACATGAGCATCTCTACACCAGCCTAAAATCCCGCATTTAAAACGGGGCTTTCTGCTTCTGTTTTAAATGCAGCATCACAACGGACTACCTTTACACGCATTTCCTCCCTCCCTTTCCCCCCTTATCTGAGTCTTCCATATATATAGCCGCTAGATGGTGCTGTGGTGTAGCTCCTCATATTGCAGGTTTCCCTTTTTTAGAGGGAACCCAAGCGGAACTCAAGCGTAGTAATTTGATAGCTCATTATCTCCGATCTTTTAAAAAAATGGAATAGAGGTCATTCTGTGCAGGAGATGCCCTAGAGGTTGACAATGTCATCTAAAGGACCCACAAACTTCCATGAGTAATCAATCTCAATAGCAGGATAAAAGCTCCGTGTGAGGAAGCCCCATGACAGGCTCCAGTAAAATTTCCTGGAGGAGGGAATTCCAAAGATGGTGCACCATAGCTGATCCCTGGTCACCATCAGCCTCACCTCTGACGTCAGGGGCACTTGAAGGAGAGCATTGGCAGATGAACTCAGTGTATGGGCAGGTTGCTATGGGAGCTAGCATTCTTTTAGGACAGCCTTACTCTACTTGGTGCCCTCCATATGTGTTATGGGAGTTGTAGTCCACCTAGAGGGCAGCAGGTTGGGGAAGCCTGATTTAGGAACAGGCAGGTTTGCAATCAGTCTGGTGCTAAAATAAAGTCAATGCAGCCCCCCTTGTCTATCGGCCATGTCCATTGTTCATCTATGGGCATTCCACAGTCCACATGTTCTAGTCACCTTTTGTGTAAACATACAGTTTTGTGTCAATTGTTTCAAGGACTTTGGAAGAATTGGCCATTGTCATTAATGACATGGCATTTCCTGCCAGGATACTCCTGCATTCTCCTAGTAGCTAAAGACATCTGCGTTAACTGCCAAAATATCTTCATATATGGTTCACAAACAATGGCTTGATTACTGCTGTGCTCAGATAGCTACAATTGTAAAATGAAGGGGAAAGGTTTGATATTTCAGTGGCGTCACCCCACTGTGGAACATTTAACCAGATTTTGTGATGAATTCTGAGCTGGTTTAAGTTTTATTCATCTTGCAATCTGGAAGCACTTTTCTATTTGTTCATAGTGTGGGGAGGGAAAGATGAAGTACTGGCTAAAGTAAAGTTTAGAGGAATTACACATCCTTCTATTAGTGTTCCCCCAGGTTATGGAACTCCCTTCCTACTGAGCTATGTTTAATCCTGACATTACAAGCCTTTATAAGACCTTTAAAAATGTATTTATTTCACAAAAAGCAAACGTAGCCATGTTGGCCAAAAGAAACATTCCAGACGAACGTTTCCAAAATCTATATGACCATAATATCCAACTCGAAAGTCACAAAATACTGTGCAAGCTTTCGAGTTCTCCATAACGCTTCATCAGTCAAGGTGGTAAACAAAGCCAAAAGGCGGGGTGGGGGGGAATGGTGGATCTTCAGGCCACAAAGTCCACATTTGGTTACAGTCTTAAGAAGGAAAGTGGAGGAAGCTGCACATAGTGGGCAGTATCCTATTATGCTGGCATGCCAGCAGCACTGACTGCTAGTGCAACGGGCAGTTGGTGCTTCTTAAAACAACCAGAAATGCTAGTTTCCGGAACACCACTGGTCAGAGCTCGCAGAAGGGAGTTCTGCTGACCTGTCCCAATCTGGAAACAAGCGTTTCCGCTCATTTCCAGGGCTACTTTAGGAATGTTAACTTCCCATTACGCTAGTGGTCAGTGCTGCTGGCGCAACAGAATCAGCAGTAGTATTGGATTCTTCCGAGTGAAATGAGGCTCTCCCAGGTACTGGTATCATCCACATGGAGCTCAACCATTATTTGTTTGTGTCTTCTTCCCAGCAAACCTTGGGAGGGTTCCAGGCGCAACCTGAAACCATCACAGTTCACATCACAGTGCACCTAGTAGAACCGTAGAACTTGCTGCCACCTGCTAAGCTTATGGGAGGGGGCCACCAGGGTGGTAGTTGTGGCCCTACCTTGCTCAGAGCCCACTCAACCCTGGCACTGCCCTTGCCTTGCTGCCTCTCCTCTTCCTCGGATGCAGCCAGGTGGAATGACAAGATGGTGGAAGCTGACCTAGATATTGTTCCATCCATTTTTAATGCCTGTCATTTCTTTACCACCACCACCCCACCCCTCTAAAACTGTGTCAATGTCAGGAATGAATCTGAGCATGTGGAGATGTCTAGCAGCTCAGATTCAGATTCAGAATGGGAACAGCCAGAACAGGGGGAGGCACCCTCCCTAGTGAGCCCAGATACGGCAAGACTTTCTTCCCAAGACCTTGACACACAGATGGCCCAGCCTGAACGGGGGCCCCTTTCCTCCACCATGAGAACCCAGGTTTTGGAGGAAAAGGAGAGCGAGGGGCGTGGCTTGAGGGATGCTAGGGTCCGTCGCAGAGCGAAGTGGGAAAAGTTAGAGGCAGGGCTCAGACGCTCTGCCAGGTTGGCCACTTGTGAAAGCTGACATAGCAGGGAGCCACCCTGAGGGAGGGGCATCCCCGCGAAGTTCTTGCCCAGACTGCTGGCAAGTTCTCTAACTACCACTTCAGTCTCCTCTATTGGTATTTGTAGATGTGTGGATTAGCTGGTTCTATGCAGTCTGAATCTGCATTTGTAAAGAAGCTAATAGTTAACTAATAAAGAAGTGTAGCTCAAAGCCTTGTTTTCTGGAGTGTGTTGATGAAGAGGATGAAGGAACGTGACAGTCAACAGCATGGTTGCCTGGAAGAAGCAGACAGAGCTGGTATTTACTCCCCAACACACACACACTGCATGCCTCATAGTGGTGTTGGTGGTTGCAGACAGAAGCAAGTTTTTTTCCCCCTCAAATGCCACTGGGGAGGGTGGATGGAAGAAATGGGTGGAAGGGTGATTCTCTGCATCCTACCAGTGCAAGACATACACTATGGTGGGAGGTGGGAGAGGGCCTTCGCTCCTGTGGCACCCCGGTTGTGGAATGCTCTCCCCTTGGAGGCCTGATTGGCACAGATGTTGGTTTCATTTCAGTGCCATGTTAAGGCATGGCTTTTCACCAAAGCCTTTGAGGGCTAACTGAATTTGAGGGCTAACTGTTTTATTGTTTTAGATTTTTTAAATTGGTATTAGCTGGTTTAATGGTTTAATATGCTTTTAGCTGTTTAATTTATTGTTTTATACTGTTTAAATTGATTTTATCTGGACGCCTCCCTGAGATCTCAGTGATATAGGGTGGGATACAAATGTTTTAAATAAATACATAAATAAATAAATTATGCAGCTCTCCTCCCACTTCTACTAAATCAGTGAGGCTGAGCATACACCCATCCACCCTTAGGCTGTGGCATCGCTTTCTGATTCCCGTCTCTCCCTGCCCCTAGTGCTGGGTTGATCAAAAGATCTGTTAGCAAGATCTGTCATCTTCTGTATGTGTTCTTCCCATTTCTGAACCCATCACTGGGTGCCTCATCACCCCACCCCATGGGCAGGTCTGACTTATGATGGTGCATAGATCCTTATGATTTTTCAAAGGGTTCCCCCTACTCCATCTTCAAATCATAGGTCACCTCTGTGTCTTCAGATGTGATCTCTGATTTGATGCTGTTGTGGGAGAGATCCCATGTAAAGCATGAGGATCTGTAGGGAACTTGGGGAAGGCAGTGTGTGGGCGTGTATGCATGCATGAGAAAGAGAGAAGCCAGTTTTGTGGTGGTGACCTTGACACTTACTCAAAATTCCAGGTATGCCCACAAGCCCCCCCAAAGTTGCCTACTCCTGGTCTATACTCTAGTAGGGGTCAAAGGTCTCTCAGTCATGTTCCCTAGAATACAGCAGATATCAGCCTGGCTGATGAGTTGTTAAGCTGAACAACAACAAAATGTGCCTCCTCCCAAGGCTCAGGCAACACAGCTCTCTTCCTAAGCATAGCTGGGGCAGGGAGCCCTGGAATTTTGGTTCCTTAGGCAGTTGCCTGATTTGCTTCTATGGCTGGACTACCCCTGGCCTTATTAACAAAGCGTTGGTTTTGTACATGAAGTATTTGCTTTGCTCTGTTTGCAAAATAAATTAAGCGCTTCCTTCCTAGCGTGCTAAGTGTTGTGTACTTCAGTTGGAATAAATGTTTGCTTTGGCTAAAGCTCCCCTCCTCACACTGGACTGATTCACCAGCAATAATCTACTGACTTTGTTTAAGGTGTTGCAAGGCGCTCCTAAAGATTTTAACCAATGTATCCAGCATAGACATAAAGCTTCCAGTCTGCCAAGAAATGGGGTGTGTGTGTGTCCCATTTCAAAACTTCCTGCCTAGAAGGGAAGTCAGAAGGCTGATTAAAAAGAAGGTTTTGTTCAAGGGAGAGCTGCAAGGAGGGAGCAGGAAATGCAGGGCGGTCCAAGGTTGTTGGGGTTTGTTTGTTTGTTGTTGCCTTAGGTGAATTAATATTCCCTCCACCCACCCTTGTGTCTGATTGTAAGTTGAGCATATTGAATTATCAATAACTGATTGGGATACTGTTTTCACTCTTAATATCTGCAATTTCTTTACTTCTTCCTACAACTATGTCTATGCCCCAGGCAGCCAGTGGAAATCAAAAGGCTCTTGAGCATGCATGCCCTCAGGAAATGCAAGGAACATCAGCCCAGCCAATGAGCTCTGAAGCTGACCTTGTGGTCTTCCTCCAAACATGCAGTCAGCAGCTCTCGCTCTGTCCAAGAAATCTAGATGAAGCAGGCACCCCCACAATTTTAAGTCCCCGGTGGCTGCCTGGTTTGCCTCTATGGATGCACCAGCCTTGCAGGAAGGGCTTAATGTGTATCTGCTGGTGGGGAGAGAATCCCTACTCCATTGACGGTGAATTTAGGATGCTGACAGATGTAATACAAGTACAGAGCGCTCACAGCACATCTCTCAGCCATGCGGCAAGGCCAGCTTCCTTGCTGCGACACAGCTAAAATGACAGATGTGCATACCAGAGAATCAAATGCTGGCTCAGCCATCAATCCTGCTCTCTCCACGCCCCGCCCCATTCTTCAAATGGACTTGTTTTCGTTTTCTAAAGTGTTACATGAAATGGTCATGCGTTTATTGCTTTGTCACATCATCATCATCGAAACTTTTTAAACAACTTAAAAAAGACTTATCTGGAGATTGAGGGGTCATTGGTGAAGTAATCAGGGGCAAGCCAATCAGCAGCATGCAGACTTGCTTCAATAATGAAGAACGGAGGTTTTTTTAGGGTTCAGTCCTAGAGGGGAAAGGCATGCTTGGATTAAATTCAGTGTGGGCAATTTCAGAGCAGCCTCACTGCTCTGAAAATGTTACATTTGCCTTTACCTTCACCTCAGAGGAAAGGAAGGGGTTGGCATAACTACATTCTATATTGCAGTCACATTATTGAGTCTTAATGTGCTAGCTGGGGGAAGAATAACATTTTCCCAGAAGCAAAATATGGTCGTTTCAGCAAAGGGGAAAATGCAACATCCCCACCACAGAAACAAAACCACAAGGGAAGATGCCTGGATTATTTATATATTTATTTGATCATTTATATCTTTCCTTTTATGCTCAAATCAAACTCCAAATAGCTTACAATAAAAATAAATAAATCACAAGAAAATTAAAAACAAACCTAACAATAAAACAAACAACAGTAAATCAGCATCATTTGTTGTTCAGTCGTTCAGTCGTGTCCGACTCTTCGTGACCCCATGGACCATAGCACACCAGGCCTTCCTGTCCTGCGCTCTCTCCCGGCGCGTGCTCAAGTCCATATTCATTGCATCAGTGATGCTATCTAGCCATCTCATCCTCTGCCGTCCCCTTCTCCTTTTGCCTTCAGTCTTTCCCAGCATCAGGGTCTTTTCCAGAGAGTTTTCTCTTCGCATTAGGTGGCCAAAATATTTGAGCTTCAGCTTCACTATCTGTCCTTCCAAAGAGCACTCAGGGTTGATTTCCTTGAGGATGGACTGATTTGACCTCCTTGCAGTCCAGGGGACTCGTAAGAGTCTTCTCCAGCACCACAGTTCGAAAGCATCAATTCTTCGGCGCTCAGCCTTCCTTATAGTCCAGCTCTCACAGCCATACATTACTACTGGGAAAACCATAGCTTTGATTAGACGGACCTTTGTTGGCAAGGTGATGTCTCTGCTTCTTACTATGCTGTCTAGGTTTGCCATAGCTTTCCTCCCAAGGAGCAAGCGTTTTTTAATTTCATGGCTACAGTCACCGTCTGCAGTGATCTTGGAGCCCAAGAAAGTAAAATCTGTCACTGCTTCCATTTCTTCCCCTTCTATATGCCAGGAAGTGATAGGGCCAGATGCCATGATCTTCGTTTTTTTAATGTTGAGTTTCAAACCAGCTTTTGCACTCTCCTCTTTCACCCTCAACAAGAGGCTCTTGAGATCCTCTTCGCTTTCTGCCATTAAGGTGGTATCGTCTGCATATCGGAGGTTGTTGATAATTCTCCCAGCAATCTTAATTCCGACCTCTGTTTCATCCAACCCGGCATTTCTCATGATGTACTCTGCATATAAGTTAAATAAGCAGGGTGACAACATGCAGCCTTGTCGTACTCCTTTCCCAATTTTGAACCACTCGGTTGTTCCATGTCTGGTTCTTAGTGTTGCTTCTTGACCCTCGTACAGGTTTCTCAGGAGACAGGTAAGGTGGTCTGGTACTCCCATCACTTTAAGAATTTGCCACAGTTTGTTGTGATCCACACAATCAAAGGCTTTAGCGTAGTCAATGAAGCAGGAATAGACGTTTTTCTGGAATTCTCTTGCTTTCTCCATGATGCTGCAAATGTTGGCGATTTGATCTCTAGTTCCTCTGCCTCTTCAAAACCCAGCTTGTACTTCCGGTAGTTCTCGGTTCGCATACTGCTGAAGCCTAGCTTGTAGGATTTTGAGCATCACCTTGCTGGCATGTGAAATGAGCGCAATTGTGCGGTAGTTTGAACACTCTTTGGCGTTGCCCTTCTTTGGAATTGGAATGTAAACTGACCTTTTCCAGTCTTGCGGCCACTGTTGAGTGTTCCAAATGTGTTGGCATATTGAATGCAGCACTTTAACAGCATCATCTTTTAGGATTTTAAATAGCTCAGCTGGAATACTGTCATCTCCACCAACTTTGTTGTTACTAATGCTTCCTAAGGCCCACTTGACTTCACTCTCTAGGATGTTCGGCTCAAGTTCAGTGACCGCACTATCATGGCTATCAGGGACATTCAGATCTTTCCTGTATAGTTCTTCTGTGTATTCTTTCCACCTCTTCTTAATCTCATCTGCATCTGTTAGGTCGCTGCCTTCTTTGTCCTTTATCATGCCCGTCTTTGCACAAAACGTTCCCTTGAGATCTCCAATTTTCTTGAAGAGATCTCTAGTCTTTCCCATTCTGTTGTTTTCCTCGATTTCTTTGCATTGTTCATGTAAGAAGGCCTTCTTGTCTCTCCTTGCTATTCTCTGGAACTCTGCATTCAGTTGGATATATCTTCCCCTTTCTCCCTTGCTTTTCACTTCCCTTCTTTCCTCAGCTACTTGTAAAGCCTCCTCAGACAGCCACTTGGTTTTCTTGCATTTCTTTTTCTTTGGGATGGATTGAGTTGCTGCCTCCTGAACAATGTTACGGACCTCCGTCCAGAGTTCCTCAGGCACTCTGTCTATCAGGTCTAATCCCTGAAATCTATTCCTCACCTCCACTGTATATTCATAAGGGATATGATTTAGGTCATACCTGAATGGTTTAGTGGTTTTCCCTACGTTCTTCAATTTAAGCCGAAATTTTGCAACAAGAAGCTCATGATCTGAGCCACAGTCAGCTCCAGGTCTTGTTTTTACTGACTGTATAGAGCTTCTCCATCTTTGGCTGCAAAGGACATAATCAATCTGATTTCGATATTGACCATCTGGTGATGTCCATGTGTAGAGTCGTCTCTTGTGCTGTTGGAAAAGAGTGTTTGCTATGATCAGCGTGTTCTCTTGGCAAAACTCTATTAGCTTTTGTCCTGCTTCATTTTGTACACCAAGGCCATGCCTGCCTGTTATCCCAGTGATTTCTTGACTTCCTACTTTAGCATTCCAATCCCCTATGATGAAGAGGACATCTTTTTTTGGTGTTAGTTCTAGAAGGTGTTGTAGGTCTTCATAGAACCAATCAACCTCAGCTTCTTCAGCATCAGTGGTTGGGGCATAGACTTGAATTACTGTGATGTTGAATGGTTTGCCTTGGATTCGTACTGAGATCATTCTATCATTTTTAAGATTGTACCCCAGTACTGCATTTCCCACCCTTTTGTTGACTATGAGTGCTACTCCATTTCTTCTAAGGGATTCTTGCCCACAGTAGTAGATATGATGGTCACCTGAATTAAATTCGCCCATGCCTGTCCATTTTAGTTCGCTGATTCCCAAGATGTCGATGTTCAATCTTGCCATCTCATGTTTGACCACCTCCAGCTTACCTTGATTCATTGATCTGACATTCCAGGTTCCTAAACAATATTGTTCTTTACAGCATCGGATTTTCTTTTCACCACCAGACACATCCACAGCTGAGTGTCCTTTCGGCTTTGGCCCAGCCGCTTCACTCTTTCTGGCGCTATCAGCATCATAAAACACCATAATCAAAACTGTATCAGAAGTGGCATAAATGTGGGAATGCTGACTCCATAATGAAAGAGTAAGAACTGGGCAATTTAGAGATATGGCCTGGTCTAGGTGGTATGACAGATGGGGTCTTTTGGACAGTGATGCCAAAATGTTTATATTTCCTCTCTGGGGAGATCCATCAGGACTTCTGTTTTCAGTGCTTTAAAAAACGTGCAACCAGGCACAAAATGTGCAGTTCCAGAAAAAAATCTGCTTTGTCCAATGGCATTTGTATCCCATGTTGGCTCACACCTCCCTCACAGCCTTGTGTACCTTTAGGAGGTATTGCCCATACTACATTCTGATGAAGCCACATTCCATTCTTCTCTTTATAGAAACCAGTGTCTGGGTTTTGACAGAGGCTTTTATTTTTTATCTGTTCCAAGCTATATTAGCACAGTAAGTGAGTCAGGAAGGTCATCTCATTGCAGTCCTGCACAATCTTATCTTGTCACATATAACAAAATAATTTCCTTCCTGCCTCCACTCCTCCTCTCATATGGTCTCTCTCTTTTCCTCCATCTCTTCATGATAGCATGATTAGTTCTGCAAAGTCCATTTTGTTTTAATTGTGATTGAAGATTAGCAGTGATAACATTTCTAAATCCCATTGCAGATAATAAAAGATGAAAATATGCAAAATAGACAGAATTTCTGCCTTGTGCATCCTGATGGTGGCAGATATGATACTGCAGAACACCAAAGAGAATATGCAGGGAGCTATAGACCCCACTGCAGAATTCATAGTATGCCATATTTTACTATATATATATATATATATATATATATATAATTCCAACTTCTTTTCCAGAGGCTGACTGCAGTTTCCACTGTATCTCTTTTTTGTGCTCATAATAATCTTGTGAGTTAGGTTAGGCTGAAAGATAGTGACTTACTCAAGGTCACCCAGACGAGCCACACTAAAATCAGGCTTCAAGCAAGGTACAATTAAAAGTTAAATGTAACAAGAAGGCCAGGCTGGGCAAAAATCCTTCTCCTGGACACATAAGTTTTCCACATGGCAGAGAGATGTTGATATCATGTAGGACAGGGCACCCAGCTCCAGATATGCAGCTGGTTGGCCACGCTAGGAACAGAATGCTGGACCCTCGATCTGATCTAGCATAGCTCTTCTTCTATTCTCATGTGTTGGATTACAAATCCCATAATCCCCCAGCAAGCTATGCTGGGAGTTGTAGCCTAACACATCTGGAGGGTATCAGGTTAGGGAAGGCTGGTGGAAGATGACCAGATATAAAGGAGGCCAATGTTACAAATACACTGGATGCTGATGAGATCATCCAGCGAGCTTCATGGCCAAGGTGGGGGTTGAACTGTGGCCTCTTCAGCAGTGCCAGCTGCAGGTGTTGAGGGTTTTAATTTTAATTAATTAATTTTATTTATTTATTTATTTCTATACCACCCAATAGCCGAAGCTCTCTGGGCGGTTCACAAAAATTAAAACCAAACACACAATAAAACAATTTAAAATATACAGAACATTAAAACCATAATATAACAATACAACCACAATAAAACCTAGCAGCAGTGCAGGAGTTTAAAATACAGATTTAAAACAGCAAAGATAAAAATTTAGAAAGCTTAATTAATTAATTTAATTAATTAATTAATTTTTATTTATTTATTACATTTTTATATCTCCTGATAGCCAAAGCTCATTGTTAGGCAGAGGTCATCAGTGGTCCCCTCCCTCAGCAAGTCTATCTCCTCACTGCCATGGTCACCAGCTGCTATTGTTCCTTATCCTCTTACTCAACATAGCTACCATTTGCCTGCTTGACAGGCAGAGAGCCAATGAGCAAGTCCACAGTGGCATCTCCTACTCACCACCTTCCTTGTCTGGGCCAGGTCAAAAGGCAGGTAAATGAGCAGGTTGCAATGGTGAAGAGGAGTAGCAAAAACAGATGGTTCTTGACAGTGCGGGCCCTCGACAGGTGTCCTGCCATGCCTACCCTTGATGTCAACCCTGCTCCATGCTACACACCTGCATTGCTAGTAAGCATTAAACACGTTGTACTTGGTAGAATTACCTAGGGAGAACTACCTTGGTAGAACTACCTAGGGCGGTAGTGGGCTCTCCCACACTGGAGGCATTCAAGATGAGGCTGGACAGCCATCTGTCAAGGATGCTGACTTGGATTCCTGCATTGAGCAGGGGGTTGGACTTGATTGTCTTGTAGGCTCCTTCCAACCCTACTATTCTATGATTCTATGAATTATACACAGTTAAACAGTGAGACAGGATCTGCCTCTAGGCTTACGAGGTAATAGAGTCAAAAGACAAAAAGAAAGGGAGATGGATGGCGGGAGGATGTTCCTTTAAGATGTGTAGACTAGGGATTTGGGCAGGTGCTGCTTGTTAAGGCATGCAGGGGTGAGAAAAAGGTGTTGCATACCTTCCTCTACTGGACTGATGAAGATATGTGAGTTTTGTCCTCCTTTTAATTTCCCTATTGGGGGGGGGGGTTTCAAAACAAGCAATCTCCTGAGGTGAGCCTGTCCCAAGAGATGTCTGTGCCATGCAGGGTTGTCCCAAGACATTTTGCTGCCTGAGGCAGAACAGCAAATTTGTCCCTTCCCCCACCCTCTCCCAAACTTAT
Organism: Heloderma suspectum; assembly: GCF_057233095.1. Taxonomy (NCBI): domain Eukaryota; kingdom Metazoa; phylum Chordata; class Lepidosauria; order Squamata; family Helodermatidae; genus Heloderma; species Heloderma suspectum. Next base: position 12,270,488 of record NC_139461.1, read on the forward strand.
GGTACATAGTACTCAAGGCCATGCAAATTATTTTGTCCCCTCTCCACTTCCCAGGCAGAAAAAGACAGCAACAATCAATTAATAACTAACCATTTGCTGCCTTTTCATCACACTGAAAATCTGCTGCCTCAGGCAGCCGCCTTACCCTGCCTAATGGTAGGGCTGCCAGTGGTCCCCCTCCCCCATGTTTGAGCTGGCCTTAAGACTCAGGGAAATGAAAGACACTTGTGAGTAGCGGCAGCAGTGTGAAGTAGGTAACCACACCATCATGAAAAATGTTTGATCCTGCCAGTTAATGACCTCTGATTTGCCTTGTCCTCCTCCTGCCCCCAGCTCATTATCACAAAAATGATGTTCTCTTCCTTTCTACAGCTTGTAATAATTAATTCCACCATCAACCCACAAGAAAGCCTCACATTACCAATAGCAGTCTGCACTTGGAGCAAAACTCCCGTTGGCGATGTGACTGGATTCTTTTTCCCCGTTCGGTGATATTGTTAACTAATTCGCGTCGTGGGTGGCTGGCCTTGAGAAAATGACATTTTGCATTACAGTAAAGTATGCCCACTAGAGATGCAAATGTCTCCTGTAACTTCATTCCAGGCTGAGTTAAAAGCAAGCCTTGTTTTTGGAGATTTCTAGCCTTGGTCTGAATTGTGCCATTAATAATATTTGTTCTGGTGCTTGCTGCCAAATGAACCTTGCGTCTGCAATTAAGGCAAACCCAATAACTCAAACAATCAAGCATTAGACCTAGAGCAGCTTTCAGATGCATTTAAACCAAGGTGTCTTCTTAGCATCAACTTAAAGCTTGGTATCCCAAAGAACATCATCCGTCTTGTCAAATGCAAGCCATTAAATATATACTGTAGGAGATGATGACTTGGATTTAAGTCTCAAGCCTCTTACAGATGCATGTGTAAACAAAGAAACTCACTGGAGTATGACCAATTGTCTTCTTTCCCAGTCTGAATGTTCCACTGTGTTGAATCAATAGATTGTGCTGTTACTTTTGGTAGTCTGGGCTCTTCTCAAGCTGAATTGCTTGAAACCCAGAGCTAGGGTGGCCATTTATGAATCACCAGGGGCAGCCCTAAACTAGCTGCCAGCACCTGGAGCCCTAGGCGAACCATGTGATCGGCGCCCCCACCCCCAAACCGCAAGGACAGATTTAGGCTGAGGTTTTTGGTAAACTGGGAAAAAATTTGCCCCTATTTTCTGTTTAATTTTTTAGAAAGCATATTTATTTAAACAGAGTCATAATTATTCAGTTTTTCCATCCATCTGTCCATCTGTCCAACCAGTGTTTCTAAGATCAGATAAAATAAAATAATTGTTACATCCTTTTCAGCCAAGATATATAGTGAAGCAAGTCTTTTTTAATGCTTAAATCCCTGTGGCCGCCCATGATATTCAGTATATTGTAAACATAATATGAAATAACTAGCTGATATACCCGGCGTTGCCCGGGATGTAATTTTGTCATAGGCGCTATTTGTTAGAAACACATTAAGGTAGTTTTACGCTTCTCGGAAAGGCCCCATAAGAAAGGTGAAAAGTTGAATCCACCAGACTTGATTAAAAAAGCACAACAATTATAATGAGCAGATTGAATAAAAAACACTACTAAAAATGCAAGAGACTGAATCTGTAAGCACTACTACAGTATAATCCACACTGAATCTCATACCACTATTAAAATGTTCAACAGAGGGTTCCTTGCTGGATACTGCAGGAACAGGGGAAAGAAACTAAATGCTCTCCACAGTCAGAAAAGAAACCATGAGTAAAGGGGAGGGAACAAACGGCAGCCAGCCAATCCAAGGTGAAGGAAGTCACAGTGAATGGGAGAGAGACCAATAGAATGAAAGATGGCCAATAGGTAGCTGAAATCAGAAACCTGGCCTGTACCATGATTGAGAGGATGTACTTGTTAGTAAGGGAAAGTATAAACAAAGTAATAATGCAACCCAGTGACTCCTGTCATACACTCTGGCAAGTGAGAATGTGAACTAAAAGCGGCAGCAACTCTAGAGCCCAAATGGCAGGCTCAGTGGCCCCTGCGGTGTGATTAGGCCCAGGGCAGCTCCCCCTTATGCCCTGTCTTGCAGACAGCCCTGCACCCAGCCGCAAACACATAAACCCACACACAATTTTTGACTTTTATATATATATATATATATATATATATATATGATGACATTTTGTTATTTTATCTGTATTTTTTTTAATTTGTATTTCCCAGCCTGTAATTTGGCATCCCACTTAACTTGGCACTCTAGGCAATCACCTAGTTTGCCTATATGGACAGGCTGCTCCTGTGAACCACTGAAAAAGAGAGCAGAAGAGGACACAGATTTGCATAAATTTGGCATATGCTAATTGATATGCATAGATGCATATTTAAAAGTAATTATTATAATTTAAATAGAAATAGCACATCCCACCAGAGTGCAGAAGACTGTAAGCAGGAGCTCTGTGTGGCTCGCTTGCTAAGTCCGCTGTCCAGGGCTGGATCTACATGGCAATGGAATGGGAAGCACTTTCACGTTTCATGCAGATTTTCATGAAATTGGCTTTGGTCCATCAAGGACACACGTAGCCAGAAATGCAGAGTATGCAGTACCTTAAAATGTGCTTTCACAGGTCACACTGCACGTCAGTCCTCCTTACTTTGGGGTCATGTGAGCGGAGTCCCACCACTTGCACTGAACGTCATCAAACCCATCGATGCAGCTCAGCAAATGAGGGGCTTGCTCCCCACCCCCATCCACACTTCCCTGCTCAGGGAAGTTTGGAAGCGCTGAATTAAGCTCCCACAGTTTAATCCCACACCTCTCCCCTCTCATCCACTATTCAGATATTGTGAAAGATTAAAGATTAAAACTGCGCTTTCATAAATGGAGAAAATAGGCTGCATTCTATGAATGAGCCAAGCCACTATCCTGACACATCTTTATCTTTAAACAAGACTTGGCCTGGACAGCCCTTCAATCTGAGGCCACCTTCAAAACAGAGGACATCCTCTGGCACAAATTATTATTATTTATTATTTATTACATTTCTATACTGCCCAATAGCCGGAGCCCTCTGGGCAGTTTACAAAGATTAAAACGTTAAAAATACAATATACAGAGATTAAAAACCATTTACATAAAAAACACATGAACAGACAATATACACAAAAGAAACATATATCTAGACAACTTCAAACAAACAATCTCAAAAACAAACAACCATAACCAGAAGACATCCCAGGATCATATACTGCTGAATGCCTGGGAGAAGAGAAAGGTCTTAACCTGGCACTGAAAAGATAACAAACTTGGCACCAGGCGGGCCTCATCGGGGAGATCATTCCGTAATTTGGGGGCCACCACCAATATGAACTTTGCTGTGCTGCCCTCTTCCACAGCTTGTATTGGGGGGGATATTGTGCTCCCTCCTTCACAATTTCCCCTTGCAGCTTCTTCCACCTGCTTCATAAGTGAATAGTAAGGCAGACACTTGTACTGCCAATTGGCAGATCCGGTGTCAGCATCTGGCATCCCTGAGCAGTTGCCAGGGTCCCAACAGGTCCCACAGTACTGACTCCTGTCCTGGGCCCAGTGGAGACTGGTGGCTCTGATGTCAGTGGGACAGTGAATCCGCGTCGGGTTTCAGGCAGAACCAGTCAGAAGTCTAAAAGAGCTCTCCAAGGTGCTTCTGACTGAAACCCGAAGCAGATTCACAACCCCACTGACATCTGAGCCACCAGCCTAATTGTAATGGTGCTTCTGGTGGTGGTGACTGCCGCCAGTAAGCCCATATGGGGGCATTGATGAAGGAGGGGGGCACCAGAGGGCAGTTTGCCAGTGGGCACCCTTGGAGCCTGCCCCTTTTGTTGGGTTATCGTCATCCCTGTCTGTATGTAGTGTGTAATGAAACTGTGAACTCTAGTCCTGAATCCACTAACTATGTACTCCACTTTGAGAACAGTTAAGGAATTCTCTGTTCAGTATATATCGCAAATCCGATTTGCAAAAGTTGCACTTTTATCTTGAAGGCCTTCAGTTACCCTACACTTGTGTAGCAAAGGAAATTTTCAAAGGTACTCCTTCCAAAATTCCCTCTTCTATTTAGGTATTAAGGGAGTACATTCCACATGTGGTCACCTTCCTCTTATGTGTGACTCTAAGGATAGATGTCCTTCATTGCAGCTTGTCATGCATTCTCACCTGTTACTTGTCATACATTCACTTGTCACCTGTCACATGTCATACATTCTCACCTGTCACTTGCAATTAGTTGGCTATCTCTATTATACCTGGCTGACAAGATACACCCCAACTGTTGCTCGATTCCCAAAGAAACCTTGGAATCAAGATACTTGATTTTTAATATCGATCGCTCTTCAATTATGAGCTTCCAAGGGAGAGTACGATACAAGCGCATATATCAAAGCAAAATGCCTCTCTTGACATTAAAGTTTGGAAGGGTGTTGTTGTTGTTTCCTTCAGTTTTGCTTGTCATCCAAGCAGGTGTTACGGTATGTCTCCTGGCTCCTTACCCAGCAGCAGTTTGCTTCCTGCTGCTGCTATTGGCCAGAGTTTTATTCTACTTCACAGCTTTCAGATCTCCTACTAAGACAGGGCCTGCTCATGAGACAAATGTAGCATTTATCCCATATGGCTGCTTTCTGGTAACACAGAAAAAGCCAGTCATCCATAAGGACCAACCATGCTACTAAATCCAGCAGGAAGGAGAGTATTTTATTTGTTTGTTTGTTTGAGTAAAAAATGTATGCATCACCCTGTCAGAAACCTCAAAGAGGCTTAAAAAACAAAACAGTAAGATCAAAATTTCAATCTAAACATGTAAAGTACATTTGGTTGATTCACAAATAACACCAAACCATGATTTGGCCCTATCTGAACAAGCCTTGTACTGACATGCTCCCTCTTCTTCTTCCTCCCCTTGCTTGCGATCTCCACTTAGTTAGTTAGACTTCATTCCTAAGCACTCTTAGGATGCACAGATGTAATTCTGAGTAAACATGGAACTGTAACATCATAATTTGTGGCAAACCCCAACTTAGTGGAGAGTGCAAGAGAAGGAAAGAGTGGATGAGCAGAGAGCTTGTTCCAAGAGTGTGCAGGGGGTGTCTCCATGAGCAATTTACTGCTTTTGGAGGTCGTTCAGGCCGTATGACTCCTGCCATCCTGCAGCCACTCTGGAGCTTCGCACCGAAAAACCAGTTCTTCTGAGACTACTTTTAGTGTGTTTATTTTCCTTAATTCGGCTTGTCTGCGCTTCTGCTGTGGTGTGCACCAACCCTCCGCATTTACTCCAACATGCTTTTCCTGCCCAGGGGTGTGTCTTTCACAGCCATGACCTCACTGACCCCAGTCAAAGGATATTTCCCCAGTGTTTCCCCCGCTTGTGTTTCCCCATTTACTTCACCTTGCCTACTACTAAACTCTAGTGGCCATCCCCACAAAGTATAGGTGTGCTCCAGGCAGCCTCTAACTTAAAAAAAAAAAAAAGCATTAAAGTGAAATAGTGCTTTTGCCCAGCAATACCTATATGCCCTATCTCACTATTGTGCAATAGTTGAGATAGGGGGTGTAGGTATTACTGGACAAATGCATGAGAGTGAGATAGTGAGATAGGGGGTAGTACTTACTAATGTGGTTTTAGAGGGAAATAAAAAAAAATTTCAAGGGTGGAATTGGGCATAGGTTGTGTAAGCAGGTGTCTCCTCAGAAGTAACTCCCATTGTGGTCAATGAAGCTTGTTCCTTAAATATCCATGCTACATTTCTTTACTGTTATTCTAAGGAAGTAATTAATGTGAAGCTTCGATCTTTCACATTACGAAAGGAGAAGGAGAAAGGAGAAGGAGAAAGAGGGGGTAGAACCTGGATCAGGGGGGAAGCCTCTCTTATTGGTTGAGTGGCCCCTACCAGTCTGATGATGTTAACTCCAGTCCCCCTCCCCCAGAAGTATGTTCCCGTGAAGACACTTCGAATGGTGCTGTGAACGAATTCGCAGAGCCCTGCACAGACCAAAGCCGGTTCACTGAAAAATCTGGGTAAGCCACCATTCGCTTCTACTGCCGTTGTCATGGAGACACCCCCCAAATATATTTTGGTGTTATATATGAACCAACCTCTCTTAATAAGCCAGAAAAAGATGGGAAAAAGAGGTAACTGCAGTAAAAGTAGCAAGAACATAGTAGATGTCTACTTGGTGAGGAACAGCTTTATAAAGGAGAACCTTGTCCTTTTTCCTACAAATCAGTGAAGATGTAGCAAGTGCTAATCTCTCACAGGAGTGCATTCTATAGGTTTGGGTCAATTGCAGAGAAGACCCTGTTCCATCCTGCTACTGTTCTAATTTCCTCCCAAGATTGGACTTTAACAGTGCAATCATCATCTTTAAATCATCTTTAAAAACATGTGAGAATGAGCCAGTTAAAACAAGTCAAATCCAAAATTTAAATAATGAAAGCAGCATATATAATAACCTTTCACTTAAAAGCCAAAGAAAGCAAATATGTTTTTAAAACTCTCTTAAAAAGAACAGATGGAATCAGCCATATATCTTTTGGGAGGGGGGGATTCCATAGGTCCACCACTGAGAAGGCCTTATCTCTATTGCCCACCAACCTTGGAGATCTTAATAATGGGCCAGTGAGTAGGACTGAGATGGGGGACCCTTCCTGCTCCATCCTGCTAGCTTGTTTCTCCTACCTGAACAGGTGTGTCTGCGACTCAACTGACCTAGAAAGAAAACAGTGGCTGTATGGATAGACCACACACAGCAAAAGATTTGTAAATCCCAGTTGAGTGTTTTGAGGAGTACCAGACCACCTTACCTGTCTCCTGAGAAACCTGTACGAGGGTCAAGAAGCAACAGTAAGAACCGGACATGGAACAACCGATTGGGTCAAAATTGGGAAAGGTGTATGACAAGGCTGTATATTGTCGCCCTGCTTATTTAACTTAGATGCAGAGTACATCATGAGAAATGCCAGGTTGAATGAATCAGAGGTCGGAATTAAGATTGCTGGAGAATTATCAACAACCTCAGATACGCAGACGATACCACCCTAATGGCAGAAAGCGAGGAGGATCTAAAGAGCCTCTTGTTGAGGGTGAAAGTGGAGAGTGCAAAAGCTGGTTTGAAACTCAACATTAAAAAACTAAGATCATGGCATCTGGCCCCATCACTTCCTGGCATATAGAAGGGGAAGAAATGGAAGCAGTGACAGATGCTATTTTCTTGGGCTCCAAGATCACTGCAGACGGTGACTGTAACCATGAAATTAAAAGACGCTTGCTCCTTGGGAGGAAAGCTATGGCAAACCTAGACAGCATAATCCGAAGCAGAGACATCACCTTGCTGACAAAGGTCCGTGTAATCAAAGCTATGGTTTTCCCAGTAGTAACATATGGCTGTGAGAGCTAGACTATAAGGAAGGCTGAGTGCCGAAGAATTGATGCTTTCGAACTGTGGTGCTGGAGAAGGCTGTTATGAGTCCCCTGGACTGCAAGGAGGTCAAATCAGTCCATCCTAAAGGAAATCAACCCTGAGTGCTCATTGGAAGGACAGATGCTGAAGCTGAAGCTCAAATATTTTGGCCACCTAATGTGAAGAGAAAACTCCCTGGAAAAGACCCTGATGCTGGGAAAGATTGAAGGCAAAAGGAGAAGGGGATGGCAGAGGATGAGATGGCTAGGTAGCATCACCGATGCAATGAATATGAACTTGAGCACACTCCGGGAGAGAGCAGAGGACAGGGAGGCCTGGCGTGCTATGGTCCATGGGGTCACGAAGAGTCGGACATGGCTTAACGACTGAACAACAACAAGTGGTCCCTGAAACACTCTTCAAGCCAGACCAGACAAAGTGGTACTACAAAATACTTATTTATTTCTCAGTATGAGAGAACAAACTTTTCAGTGATGAAACAAGCAAAACACATTACTACATACAATGCAATTAGGATGATTAGAAGCATAATTAGAAATAGAGTCTAGCAAATTTCTTAGTAAAATCAAAGTTCTATTGCTTTCAACCAATAAAGCAGTCATCACTGAGATCTTACAGTTGCCCATCCGGCAGGTATGGCTGGCAGCGCTTGAGTAATCATGTTTGGTAGGCTTCTTGTACTCCCAGGATCTCTCTGGTCAGCCATGTCAAAATCTTACTACTTATTCTTCCTAGAAATAGCTCTAGTTCCTATATCTTCACACACACCTCTGCACCTTGACTTTTTGGACTCAGTCATAGCTCCTACACATGACTTCAGGAGGGCCTCTCCAAATGAGGTCAGGCTTACAGCTAACTTCAGAAGTGGCCTTGCAAAGGTCCATATCTTCATGAGGTAATGAGCTTTCTACTTCCGAGGATGAATCAACCCACCTGTGGCAGGCTTCTTTGCCCCATTCCCAAGGACACATTTTTGCACTTAAAGCTAGCTTATAGCATATATCACTAATCACTCTATACTTACAGTTAGCACGCACAGATTATTACGAATGAAATACAATGAATTCTTACAAAAATGGATGTTACACTCATATTTTATGACAGGGCCTCCAATGGTTAGCTTAACACACTAAGGGGCAATCCTATGGCTGCTAGTCAGTGGCTAGACGGCCATAATATATGTCATTTTCCAGGACTTGGCCTCCAGCCTCCCCTCCCACGCTGCCTCGCAGCTCAGAACGGCCCCATGCTCTGTGCTCAAAAGAGGAGCGCAGAGTGGTGAAAACAGGCCTTTCTGGGGGCGTTCCGGGGCAGGGAAGGTGGAAATGCCGGTACGACACATCCTATGTGTCGTCTGGCAGCCGCTTCACCCACTCCACCTTCCTACAGCTAGATAGCCAAAATCAGCTGTCTCGCCACAAATGCAGGGTGGCTAAAGCACAGAGGGGACGATCCCCTCTGCTCTTCCTCTGCCCTGCATTGGATAGGCGGTCGCCTCCGAGTTCAGCGGTGGCTGCCTATCCCAATAGGATTGCGCCCTCTCAGCGCAATCCTATGGGATCTGCCCTGGGTACACATAAGCCTCCAAACTTGGAGGCTTACGTCTATCCAATGCAGAGTGGGAGGCACCTTGCATTAAAGTAGTCCAGTCTGGATGTGAGTGAGGCTTGTCAACTAGGTGGGGGCAGCAGCAGCAGTCAGGAGCATGTGTTGATCAGAGGACTGCATTAACATTTGTGGAGGGACAGATTGCCTTGGTACTTTTCTGCAAAAGCATCTTCCAACTAGGAAAAATGGGGCTGTCCTATCCACATACCTCTGTTTGAAGGGCCATTCAGTCCAAGCCCAGTTTAAAGATAAAGAACCAGAAGAGACAGCAGTGGCCTTGAAGTTCCCCACCCATAATTAGCACCTGCACAATAAACTGAGCAGCCATGAATGTCACTGGGTTTCAGTTTTCCCCACTATGGTGAGACATATTGTATTTCTATTTGTTGTTGTTGTTCAGTCGTTCAGTCGTGTCCGACTCTTCGTGACCCCATGGACCATAGCACGCCAGGCCTTCCTGTCCTGCGCACTCTCCCGGAGTGTGCTCAGGTTCATATTCATTGCATTGGTGATGCTATCTAGCCATCTCATCCTCTGCCGTCCCCTTCTCCTTTTGCGTTCAGTCTTTCCCAGCATCAGGGTCTTTTCCAGAGAGTTTTCTCTTCGCATTAGGTGGCCAAAATATTTGAGCTTCAGCTTCACTATCTGTCCTTCCAAAGAGCACTCAGGGTTGATTTCCTTTAGGATGGACTGATTTGACCTGCTTGCAGTCCAGGGGACTCGTAAGAGTCTTCTCCAGCACCACAGTTCGAAAGCATCGATTCTTCGGCGCTCAGCCTTCCTTATAGTCCAGCTCTCACAGCCATACATTACTACTAGGAAAACCATAGCTTTGATTAGACGGACCTTTGTTGGCAAGGTGATGTCTCTGCTTCTTACTATGCTGTCTAGGTTTGCCATAGCTTTCCTCCCAAGGAGCAAGCGTCTTTTAATTTCATGGCTACAGTCACCGTCTGCGGTGATCTTGGAGCCCAAGAAAGTAAAATCTGTCACTGCTTCCATTTCTTCCCCTTCTATATGCCAGGAAGTGATAGGGCCAGATGCCATGATCTTAGTTTTTTAATGTTGAGTTTCAAACCAGCTTTTGCACTCTCCTCTTTCACCCTCAACAAGAGGCTCTTGAGATCCTCTTCACTTTCTGCCATTAGGGTGGTATCGTCTGCATATCGGAGGTTGTTGATAATTCTCCCAGCAATCTTAATTCCGACCTCTGATTCATCCAACCCGGCATTTCTCATGAATTTCTATTTAAATTCTAGCAATTATTTCTAAATCTGCATCTATACATATAAATTTTATGCACACTTTTGCCTCCTTGTTTTGATGACTCATTGGCTCCTTTTAGGTGATGTACAAGTAGCTATGCTAACACCACTTCCCACCCCAATAGGTGATTTATTGGCCTTTCCCTAGAAACTCTGAGCATGAGTAACATTTTACTGCTTATAGAGCAGGCAACGGCAACTGACAGTGCCTGGGTTGAATCAAGCCCACAGCTGCCACCGCTCTGCCTCTCCCTGCCCCCCCACCCCCCGCTTCATGACACAGAGCTGAAGAGTGCAAGGGAGAAAAGGAATCCTCCTTGTCCTTGCCATTTTCAGTTCTTGAAAGAAGGCGGAATGAGAGATCAGGCACTCCAGCACAAAGAAAGATCCGGCTCCTGCTAGTGCTTCCTTTACTTAAATGTAGAAATAGATTTAGATTTGTAAGACTCACTTTTCAGTCCCAAAGCTCTCAGATCAGCTTACAGGAAAACATAAAAACGCAAAGCCAACCCATAAATTAAGAGACAATACATATACTCTGACTCCTCTTTCCGAACTATAACCAAATATTTGTAACACCCTTTGCACATTCTTCCCCCACTATCCTTGAAACTCTGTAAGGTACCATGCATGCTGATGGCATGGACGAGCGTCATTGTGAGACTAGTACACTGTCTCTTTAAGACTTGTATATATGTTGATGTTAATGAGAACTGGATGTTAATGGTTACACTAACTACCTAGCTAGCTGGTAGGGATGGGGTGGGTGCGACAGGCCTTGAAGGAGTCTATGCTGCACAGTAAACATTATATTTACAATGTAATAATTTTATTACTAATTTATTTGTTTGTTACATTTATACCTTGCCTCTCCTCCAAGGAACTTAAGGTGGCCTATATGACCCTCCTCCTCTCCACTGTATCCTCACAACAACCCTGTGAAGTAGGTTAGGCTGAGAGTCAGTGACCGGCCCAAGCTCTTCACGGCCGAGGGGGGACTAGAACCCAGGTCTCCCAAGTCCTAGTCCAGCACTCTAACCACCACACCACATTAGGGAGCAATCCTATCAAGATCGACAGTTGCCTCCGACCCCAGGGGTGACCGCCTATCCAGTGCAGGGCGGGAGGAGTGGTGAGGAGCGGATCTCCCCGTCACTCCCCCAGCCCTGCTTTCATGGCTAGACAGCCGATTTTGGCTGTCTAGCTGCGGGACCTCGGAGCATGGGAAGCGGTGGCCGGATGACACATAAGATGTGACATACCACATTTCCGACTGCCCCACCCCGCCCCTGGGAACACCCTGTTTTCGCCACTCCACGCTGCTCTTACAAGTGTGGAGCACAGGGCCAATCGGTGCTGCCTACGAGGAGGTGCAGGAGGGAGTGGGGGTCAGTTCTCGGGGAACTGGCCTTGGAGCGCGGGCTCCGTGGTCAGTTCCTGGGAACTGACCTATCCTATGGCTGTCTCGCCGCTGACTAGAGGCCATTGGATTGCACCCTAAATAATCTTTCAAAATTCAGAGGTCTTGCTTCTTGATAGAGAAAACAGCACAGTCATCATCTTCACCGAACCATTATGAAAGGAAGCAGCAGAGTAACTCCATAGCTGTAAAAGTCTTGCTGCAAGATAAACATTTTTGAAAACTTCTTAAAAATTACAATTGAGCAGGCCTATTGGATCTTGTAAGAGAAGACATTCCAGAGGGCTGGTGCCACCAGTGAAAAGGCTGTGTGCCTTATAAAGATAATTGAATTGCTGCCTTTGTCATTTGATTAATGTCCTTCCTCCCTGGTCCCATCCAATAATAGATATTGCAGAGAGGAGTGTGGGAGTGGGATCTGGCAAGAACCTTCCATTCCTACTCAACCTCCAGTCAAACTGACCTGCTGTTAAATGTAGTTCCTGACCAGGTTTGTATTGGTTAACAGCAGTTTCACTGTAGTTGTAGGATATAAGCCACTGAAACAGATTTACAGTGCAGTCTGTTCAGAAGTAGATTCATTTCTATTTAGAAGTAAGTTCCACTGAGTTCAACGGGATTTACTGTCAGGTAAGAGTGTATAGGATTGCAGCCTTTTCGGTAACAATATACATCTACTTAAATGAGAGATTTCTTTAGTTTGTTAATATCTAAATTAAAAATCTGGGGGTACAGGGAAATGGGAATCAAATCAGGAGCTGGTAAAAGGCCGTTGTTTATTTGTTTATTATATTTTTAATCAGTGCAATAAAAAACATTCACTTGGTGGATTACAAAAGCTAAAAGAATAAAATACAATACAAAGAACAAACAGCACAGGAATTAAATATATGAAAACAGCCATAAAATCTTAGAAGAAAAGAAAATAAATTCTAAAATACCTGGGAGAAGGGAAGGGTCTTTGCCTGGTACCAAAAAGATAACAATGTTGCTTCCAGGTGAGTCTTATTGGGATGAGGTGCCACAACTGAGAAGGCCTCTCTCTTGTAGCCACTTGCCTAACTTCCTTCATCATGGCACCCAGAAGAAGGCTTCCAAAGATGAGATAAGGGTCCAAGAGGACACATATGGGAGAAGAAGGTGGGCAACTTGTGGCCCTCCAGATGTTTTGGCCTACAACTCCCATTATCCCTCATGATTGGTTATGTTGACTAGGGCTGATGTGAGTTATAGGCCAAAAGATCTGGAGGGCCACAAGTTGCCCACCTGTCCTTTAGATACTCTGATCCCAACCCATTAGGACTTTAAAGGTCAACAGCAACATTTTGAATTGGGCTTGGAAAGGGACTGGAGGCCAGTGTAACTAATGAAGCACTGGTGTCCCATGATCATATCAGCTAGTCCCATTTCGTAGTCTAGCAGCTCTGTTTTGAATTAACAGAAGTTTCCAAGCTGACTTCAAAAGGTAACCCTACATACAACGCATTGCAGTAATCCAACCAGAAGGTTACCAGAGCATGGATAACTGTTGCTGGGCTTTCTCTGTCCAGACAGAGTTGCAGCTGGTATATCAACCTAAATTGATAAAAGGCACTTGTAGATGCCAGGACCACCTGTGCCTCAAGTGACAAAGATGGATCCAGGAGCACCCTCAAGCTGCACACCTGATCTTTCAGGGGGAGAGCAACACCCTTCAAAATAGGTTGAACACTGCTCAACTGCGTAGATGAACCACCCTCCAACAGAACCTCAATCTTGTCTGAGCTGAGCTTCAGGTTATTAGCCCTCATGCAGTCCATTACCCTGCTCAGGCACCAATTCAGACCCTTGTCTGTGGTTTCAGAGAAAGTATAATTATTTCAACAAACCAAAGAACTGGTCTTTAAAAAATAACGATGAAAAGACTCTGATTTGTTTCTAGGCTACATAAGATTCTTGAAAAGCCATTTCCTTTCTCTAAGATCTTAAGTATTCACTTCTGGGCAGGAAAAAGAGAAGAGAACATGAATCACTGTTAAGCTACAAATATTTCAGGTTGTTTGACAGGAGCCAAATCCCCACTCCTGCAGTAAACCGCTCCTTACAGGCACATGGGAGGGGGGTGGGGGTGGCAGCACACAAATTACTCTATCAGTTTTATCCTGTGTACTAAGAGCATTGAGATCTGTGCCAAAAAACCAAACACTCTTACAACTCTACATTCCAAAATCTGTTATAACAAAATAATGCAAAGAAGAAAATGTGTATGCATTTATTTTAGTCTGCACACTTAGGCTGTAATCCTATATGCACTTATAACCTGTGAATAATCATATACACACTTACCTTGGATTGCTCCATGAAGATATTCTGTCCAGGTACCAGCAAAGAAGGGGAAACACTTTAGATTTATCTACGCTACAGTCTTAAGTGATTTAGGGCTCAAACCTATGCATGTTTAGACAGAGAAAAAGCCTACAACACCCAGCATGCCCCCGCACGTCGTAGGCCTTTTCTCTGTCTAAACATGCATAGGATTGCGCCCTTATTAGCTGTTCTCTCTCTGCAGGAAACCTTGGCAGTTTTAGTTCTGTTTGGGAAGACAGGACTTTCTAACAGTATTCTCATCACCCTCACCAAACTACAATTCATTCTTTGCCAGATAGGGGAATGGGGGCATGATAGTTAAGCTTCAGTTCCTTTCTTTGTATATAGCTTCTTTATTACAGTGGTTCCGGTCCTTCCTCTCCGGCAGGTACCAGAGGGGTGGCACTGGGAGAGGAGGTGTCAGACCCATGGCCGCTCACTTTTGCGGTGCCACAGGGTTCCATCCTCTCCCCAATGCTATTTAACATCTACAGTCAGGGCCAGAAATGTTGGAACAAGGATAACTGTTTTGGCAGTTGGCCTCTGTACACCACCACATTGAAGTTGAAAGGAAACACACCCAGATGGGAGCGAAGTCAGGACTTCCAGCTGCAATTCAAGTGGTTTGACAAAAGTGGGGCACTAACCATCCAGGAAGGACAGCCAGTGGCATACACACACCCCCATCGTTGGTGGCTCATAAGTAATGGAACGAATTGCTGACAAGCAGCTGCATGGCCAGGTGTGGCCTGTTTCCTGGGTACCCCATGACCAATCAAGCAGATAAAAGGCCTGCAGGTGGTTCTGCGTGTTACATTTGCATTTGGTAGCTGTTCACTGGAACTCCCAACATGAGGTCCAAACAGGTGTCCATGCGAGTAGGCCATCATTGGGCTGCGGAAACAAAATAAACCCATCAGAGAGATAGCAAAAACAGTGGGAGTGGCCAATACAACAGTTTGGAACATCCTGAAAAAGAAGGAATTAACTGGCAAGCTCAGCAACAGCAAAAGGCCGGGAAGACCACGGAAGAAAGCTAAAGTGGATGACCACAGAATTCTGCCCATGGTGAAGAGGAACCCTTTCACAACACCTAGCCAGGGCAAGAACGCTCTTGTGGAGGTAGTCATGTCACTGTCAACATCTACAGTCAAGAGACGGCTTTATGAACGTAAATACAGAGGTTTCACAACAAGGTGCAAACCACTGGTAACGCTCAAGAACCGAAAGGCCAGATTAGCCTTTGCCAGCAAACACCTAAAAAAGCCTGCCCCGTTCTAGAATAAGATTCTTTGGACTGATGAAACCAAGATTAACTTGTACCAGATTGATGGGAAGAGAAAAGTATGGAGAAGGAAAGGAACAGCTCATGATCCAAAGCATACCACATCATCTGTCAGACATGGTGGAGGCAGTGTTATGGCATGGGCATGTATGGCTGCCAATGGAACCGGGTCACTGGTGTTTATTGATGACCTAACTGCTGATAAAAGCAGCAGGATGAATTCTGAAGTGTATAGGGCTATACTTTCTGCTCATATTCAGCCGAATGCTGCCCAACTGATAGGACGCCGCTTCATATTGCAGATGGATAATGACCCAAAACATAGAGCAAAAGCTACCCAAGAGTTTCTCAAGGCAAAGAAGTGGGATGTTCTTCAATGGCCAAGTCAGTCACCTGATCTCCACCCAATAGAGCATACTTTTCACTTACTGAAGACAAGACTGAAGGCAGAAAGACCCACAAACAAGCAGCAGCTGAAGGCAGATGCAGTAAAGGCCTGGCAAAGCATCTCAAGGGAGGAAACTCAGCATTTGGTCCTGTCCATGAGTTCCAGATTTCAGGCAGTCATTGACTGCAAAGGATTTTCATCCAGGTATTAAAGGCGATCCTTAAGTTTGAAATGATATTGGTTTGTTTCATTACTTATGAGCCACCAATGATGGGTGTGTGTGTATGCCACTGGCTGTACTTCCTGAATGGCTAGTGCCCCACTTTTGTCAAACCCCTTGAATTACAGCTGGAAGTCCTGACTTCGCTCCCATCTGGGTGTGTTTCCTTTCAACTTCAATGTGTTGGTGTACAGAGGCCAACTGCCAAAACAGTTATCCTTGTTCCAATATTTCTGCCTCTGACTGTATGTGAAGCTGCTGGGGGCTATCATCAGGAGGTTTGGGGTGCACTGTCATCAATATGTGGATGACACGCAACTCTTCCTCTCATTCAAATCTTCACCAGGGTTGGCCATGGAATCCCTGTCTAAATGTCTGGAGATGGTGAGTGGCTGGATGGGGAGGAATAAGCTGAACCCTGACAGAACTGAGGTACTTTTGGTGGGAGACAAGAGGAGGTTGGGGGATGTTGACCTGGTGTTGAATGGGGTACGGCTACCCTTGAAAGACCAGATCCGCAGCCTGGGGGTCATTTTAGACTCCCAGCTGTCCATGGAGGCTCAGGTATCAGCTGTGATTGTGCCTTGAGAATTTCCTTTTTTAAAAGCTCCCACCCATCTTGGACTTCTTTTCTCATTAGCATCGCTTGGCATGGGACCTTACTGATCATTGTTCTGAGTTTATTAAAATCAGCTTTCCTAAAATCCAGGGTACGCGTCTGACTACACTCAGCTTTTGCTTCCCTTAGAACCAAGAACTCAAGTACAACATGGTTGCTTTCCCCCATAGTTCCCGTAAGTGCTACTTTATCCACTAAGTCATCTCTGTTGGTTAGGATCAAGTCAAGGATAGTCGATGCTCTCGTTCTTTCCTCTACTTTCTGTAGGAGGAAGTTATCTGCCACACAAGTCAGGAATTTCCTGGAGGGGCCATGTTTTGCAGAATGTGTCTCCCAACAAATATCGGGGAAATTGAAGTCCCCCATTACTACTACATCATGCTTCCTTAAAACGTTGGCTATTTGCTTTTCAAAAGTTTCATCCTCATCTTCTCCTTGATTGGATGGCTGGTAGTAGACTCCAACCATCAGGTTCCTTTTATTCTTTGCTCCAATTATTTTGATCCAGATGCTCTCGATGGGGCTACCGAGCTCATCCTCCTGTACTTCTGTGCAGAGATATGTATTTTTCACATACAGTGCAACCCCACCTCCCTTTCTGTTCCTCCTGTTCTTTTTGAACAAGTTATGTCCTTCAATTGCTGTATTCCAGTCATGAGAGTCATCCCACCAAGTCTCAGTTATACTTATCAAGTCATAATTTCCCTCTTGTATTAAGAGTTCAAGTTTGTTCTGTTTGTTTCCCACACTCTGGGCATTAGTATATTGACATCGAAGACCATGTGCTTCATAGTCTGGCTTTCTTTCTACATGTTTCTGAAGACTATTATTGGGCGCTATTAGAGCTGTTCTCTCTGTTGCAGTGCATAAGCCTACGTCCATTGTTACCCCCAACTTTACATCTCCCTTCCCCGTAGGATTCAGTTTAAAGCCCTCCTGATGAAATTCTTCATGCTGTGGCCAAACACATTCTTCCCATCCTTTGTGAGCTGCAACCCGTCCCTTGCCAACAGCCCATCTTCCAGGAAGTATAGCCCGTGGTCCCAGAATCCAAATCTCTCACATCGGCACCACCTTTGTAGCCAGTCATTCACCCAGAGTATTTTTCGTTCCCCTTCTATCCTTCTTCTAACTACTGGAAGGATGGATGAGAAAACTATCTGGGCCCCAAAGTTCTTGAGTTTCCTTCCCAAAGCTTCAAAGTCTGACATGATTTCTTTGTAGCTCCGCTTGGCGGTATCATTTGTTCCCACATGGATGAGAAGAAAGGGTTACCTGTCAGTGGGCTTTATGAGTGCAGGCAACCTTTCAGTCACGTCTCTAATCCATCCTCCCGGGAGACAACATACCTGGCGAGTCCACGGGTCTTCACGACATACTTGGGGTCTCGATCCCACGCAGCAAGGAATCTCCCACTACTACCACTCTTCTCTTCTTCTTGTTGTAGACCTGGGATTCATCGCCTCTGTTTGACTGACCTTCAGCCTCTTGCTCACTCTCATGTAGGTTCCCCTGTGATTCTTCCTCTGCAGGCTGTCCTCCAGTCTCATCTGCAAGTACCTGGAATCGGTTCCACAGCTCCACTGCTTCCACTGGTGCAGAATGGTGTCTAGTTCTTCTCCTGACTGTCACCCTTTTCCAAGGAGTATCCTCTACTCCATTTTTCTTCACCTCAGTATTTCCCACTTCTGCCTCACCTTGCTGTTGCCCTT
Source organism: Heloderma suspectum (assembly GCF_057233095.1). Taxonomy (NCBI): domain Eukaryota; kingdom Metazoa; phylum Chordata; class Lepidosauria; order Squamata; family Helodermatidae; genus Heloderma; species Heloderma suspectum. The sequence goes on from NC_139461.1 coordinate 12,288,826, forward strand.
CAAGCTTCTGGTCTTCCCTTTGCTGCTGTAGTTCCCCCATTCTGTCCAAGAACTCTTCATGTTCTATTATTCCCCGGAGGGTCGACAGTCGCCGCTCCAGTCCACTTACTTTTTCTTCCAGCAGCGTGATCAACTTGCACATGGTGCAGGTGTAGGCCATGTTGTTCTCAGGCAAGAAAACAAACATTGCACACACCTTGCAGGTCACCACCACTGGGGAGTCTTGTCCTTCCATAGCCTCTTTTCTCTTTTTGTGTCTAGCTTTGTGGTTGTTCTAGACTAGCCTGTGCCTGCTCCTCTACTCAGTAGAGGTTAAAAGCAGAGTCCCACTGGTGTGGAAGTGTGTGTTACAAGACAAATAAATGGAAAAAAGTTAGTTAAAAAATAAATTTAAAAAATGTTAAGGGTCTCCCCCTTGACCTCTCCTGGCCAACTCTTCTTTGCTCCTCCTGTTCACTCGCTCTGGTCTCTCGCTCTCTGGGAGCCTGCTTGCTTCTGTAGTCCCTGGACCAGCTGGAGCAGCTTGCTCTGCTCTGCTCTGCTCAGCTCAGCTGGGAGGCGGGAAACAGACTGAAGCTTCCCTCCCACTCAGCTTCTGGGAGTACTCAGGCCACACACACCCAATTCAGTTGGAGCTCTCAGAAGCACCTGGTGAGCTCACAACCACTCAGAAGGATAAAGGGCAGCCCCCTGGGCTTCCTGCAGCCCACTTACCTCTTAGCCTCTGTCTCCTTTGTCTCCTTTGTCTCTTTTACCACTGCAACTCCCCTGGCCAACTCCTGCTTGCTCCCCTTGTTTGCTCGCTCTGGTCACTTGCTCTCTGGGAGCTTGCTTGCTTCTGTAGTCCCTGGACCAGCTGGAGCAGCTTGCTCTGTTCTGCTCTGCTCTGCTCAGCTGGGAGGTGGGAAACATTCATACACAAATAGCAAAGATCAATGGCTCCTCAGTATATGCCCCCAAACCAGAAGCGCAGAAGTCGCTTGTTATTCGTTCTGCTATTAGGCATAAGCCCAAGGTTTCCTGAAAGCTCTGTAGTCTTGTGCCAAATTTCATTCATGCTTTACGAAGGAGTCAAGCAAGATGTTATGGTTTGCAAGTAGCAATACAGTTGCTTAGTGGTATGACTGCGTACAACCTTTGAGTTACAGAGAGAAAGATCCAAGTTCTGCTTCTCACTGATAGAGTCTCTCTCTGCACTCACACACATACATAAAGGGGAGCAGTAGAATACAGATTGGTTATGTTTACACAAGATTATGCAATTCAAGTGCTTTCAATGCAGTACTACATGAATGTATTATTATACCTATGGAAAAAATTGGGAAAGATGGTTGGCACAGAGCTCCCATGCAGATGTTGCAGATGCTGCCTCTTGGAAGAGAAAATTCATGGTACAGACGTGTCAGACTCTTCACACACTTTATGCAAGGCTGAATGTAAAAGCACACCCTTAGAAATCACATTTATACTTTGTACAGACATTATTTCAAGCCGTTTTACCACTGTTTGCTGCAGGAAATTACGTTCTGCCTCAGTTAATGCAATCCTGGTGGTCTGCAATTTTTCACACTTTGGCTTCCTTCCTTTGTCAGTTTTTGAAAGGTTCTTTAGCAGTATAGAAATCTGCCTTATTCCAGATCAGCCCATTGCACCATCTTTTCCAGTTGTGGCACCCACCCTCTGGAAAGCCCTCCCCCATGCAGTTCAGGAGGCATAAAATGTGGCATCTTTCAAGCACCTCCTAAAAATGCACCACCCGGGCTTTCCCTGGGTTGTAACTGCTGTTAAGTTTTACATACTACTTTTAAACTTTTACAGTCTTAAATTATGTTTTATCATGTTGTGTTTTATGGTTTTAATTGTTGTGAGCTGCCCAGAGCACCTTGGCTGTTGGTCAGTATGTAAATGTTATAAATAAATAAATATTCTGACTAGCAGCTGCTCTTCAGGATCTCAGGCAAAGAAAAGTCTTTCCTATCACCTGCTACCTGACCCTTTCAATTTGAGATGCCAGGGATTGACCCTGGGGCCTTCCGCATGCAAAGAATGGGCTGCTTTATAATTGAGTTATGATCCCTCACCATCAGCGGAGGCTGGTGGCTCCAATTTCGTTGGGGCTATGAATCCATTCTGGGTTTCAGTCAGAACTAGCCAGCACTCTACAGAAGCTATCCAAGGTTCTGAAACTTATACCCAAGATAGGTTCAGAACCTTGGATACCTCTTTTAGAGTTCTGTTTGGTTCTGACTGAAACCCAAAATAGATTCACAGCCCCACCAAAATTGCAGGGACCAGCCTCCACTGCTCCCCATTCTCTTTCCCTTTGGGTCATGTGACGTTTGCTCAGCTGCATTCTACACTTTCTGCTTTATGATTTTACAGTGCTGCCCATCCAGGAGATAGTCTAAGAAACATGAGTCTTAAAGCATGTCTATGCTGATTTCTTGTGACAAGAAAAAAGATGGAGGAAACTTAAGCAAACATGGGAGGGGTACAAATGGAAGATGTTGTAAAATTCCATGCTTGAGGTAGGGCAGTTGTACAATGAAAGCCTCATCTGGAAGCATCCAGAATCTTTCCTCATTTGCACAGGGGGGTGGATAAGGAAATAAACAACAGGAGAAACACCTGCCAGTTCTTTTCTTCTTAAAATATGTGAACGAGTGCGATAAGACTTTGTCTCTCTCTCTACTCCTCTAGCAGAAATAGAGGGCTGGTTGAGTCTTGTCTTGCTTCTGACTGTGGCTTGAATGAGAAAAAAAAATCAGTGGGAGAAAGGCCTGCTGGTATTTTCTTCTCCAGAGGCCCCTGAAAATGAGAAAAACTCCACCTCTTTCTCCAGTCCCCTGTAGCTCCTAGAGGGCTCAAGGAAGAGATGGAGACTCCTATCACTTGCATGGATGCTTGGGTAAGGAAAGAAACAGCAGAAGAAATACCAAACCGGAGAGCAAGTGAAAGCCTGGCAGAGGCTTCTGGAAGTCCTCACCAGAGGGCACTTGCTCCTGGCAAGCAGGCAGGCAGAACTGTGAATGTCTGCATGCTGCAGATGTAGCGGGTTCTCTTTGGTCTTAGGTCACAGGAAGAGCCAGAGCATTCCATAGTGAAATTATGGAATTCACTTCCACAACATGTAGAGATGGCCAACAATTTGGATGGCTTTAAAATTGGACACTGGACCATAAGGAAGGCTGAGCGAAGGAAGATCGATGCTTTTGAACTGTGGTGCTGGAGGAAAATTCTGAGAGTGCCTTGGACTGCAAGAAGATCAAACCAGTCCATCCTCCAGGAAATAATGCCAGTCTGCTCACTTGAGGGAAGGATATTAAAGGCAAAACTGAAGTACTTTGGCCCCATCATGAGAAGACAGGATACCCTGGAGAAGATGCTGATGCTAGGGAAAGTGGAAGGCAAAAGGAAGAGGGCCGACCAAGGGCAAGATGGATGGATGATATTCTGGAGGTGACAGACTTGACCTTGGGGGAGCTGGAGGTGGCGATGGCTGTCAGGAAGCTCTGGCGTGGGCTGGTCCATGAAGTCACGAAGAGTCGGAAGCGACTGACTGAATAAGCAACAACAAAAATTGGACAAATTCATGGAAGATAATGGCTACTAGCCCTGGTGGCTATATGCTCCCTTCAGTATCAGAGGTAGTATGCCTGTGTACACCAGTTGCTGGGGAACATGGGTAGGAGGGTGCTGTTGCACTCATGTCCTGCTTGTGGGTTTCCCGTGGGCAGCTGACTGGCCGCTGTGTGAATAGAATGCTGGACTAGATGGACCCTTGGTCTGATCCAGCATGGCTCTTATCCTCTTATAGAAACAGGAGCTTCCCTGTTCTTATGAGAGAAGTCAACTCTATGGGGCCCTGCTGGGCTCCCAACTACAAGAATTTCTACATCAGCCTAAAATCCCACATTTAAAACAGGGCTTTCTGCTTCCATTTTAAACGCAGGTTCACAATGGACTCCCTTTACATGCGCTTCCTTTCGCCCTCCTTCTCCCCCTTATTTGAATCTTCCATATGTTTCATTGATCTCGCTCCTCTTCTTGCAGCTTTTCCTTATTCACGGAGGGAACTCAAGTGGAACACAAGCGGGGTAATTTGATACCTCATTATCGCCAATCTATTTAAAAATGGAATAAAGGTAATTTAGTGCAGGAGACACCCTGGAGGTTCATGATGTCATCTACTGGGCCCACAAACATCCCTGAGGGAGCAATCTCAATAGCAGGAGAAAAGCTCCATGTGAAGCAGCCCTACTGGGGCAGCTTTTGTTAGGCCCTTAATCCAGTAATACTCAGCTTTTAATAAGACAAGAGGAAAAACAAACAAAGGAGTTTCCCCATTTGGGTGTGTATGTGTGAACCGCTTTCAGTTCAAGGGTCACATTCCATTTCAGAGAAGCTCTTGGGAGCCACATTCTAGTGCTGGATGGAGCTGAAGCCAAAAGGGTGGGATCAAAGGCAAAGGGGGTGGGGCCAAATATACAAAAAATACCAGCATATTTTAGCTTAAAGCTCTTATTGCCCAGTAACTGAGCCTTAGGAGAGGCATTTCAGCCTTTCAGAATGGAGAAAAAAACTGCACAAAAGACAGGAAATCACCAAATGATTGGTGGTTGGAGGAAAGAGAGTGGGCCAGGGGAAGGGGGTAGGACCATCTGGAGAACGAAGGAGGGCTGGATTGGGACCTCAAGAGGACTGGATTTGGCCCCTGTGTCTGAGGTTCTGCACCCCTGTCTAAGGGGCAGGCAAGAGCTGTGCAATTCAAAACAGTAAGAAGCAGACATGCCAACAATGGCATCCCAGTAGTCTGCACACTTTCACGCTTGCTGTTAGTGGTATGTTGCCTATGTTGTTGTTAATGTTTTTTATGCAAAGGAGAACTTTAAATAATGAAGGTGGTGTAGAATAATTTGGAAATCAGAGAAAGCTATAAAGAGAATATTGATCTCCTGGGGAAAGAGGTAGATAGAAAAATATTAATGCCTTGGGGAAAGAGACCTCAGTTCTGGGCTTGTACACACAGTCAGGGCTGGTGTGCTTTTCTCTCTTCTGAAACAGGAGAGAGTTCTGTTCCAAATCAACAACCTCTATGTAGGATACAGCTGCAGGAGACTCCATGGTGCCATTCCAAGCCACTGAAATGCTGAAATGGCAAAACTGAAATGTTAACCCAAAGTTATGAAAGCCAAGGCCTGTTGCTCGTGGAGCCCTGACGTAGTCTATGAGGATACCCATACATGTCACGATACTAGCACACACCTGAAGGAACAGGAGCAGGGAAAGGAAAGGGTGTGGGTAACACATGGAAAAAGAGCCCACACAGCAGCCTTCCCTAACCTGGTGCCATCCAGACATGGACTACAACTCCCATCATTCCCAGCCAGCATGGCCAATGGCCTACTGACTAGGGGATGATGGGAGTTAGGGTGGATTGATTTGAATCAAGGCAATTTAATTCACTTATTTAAATCAGCATGAAAAAGGCAAGTTTAAATCACTGATTTAAATCAAGTTTCCCACTGAAACTTTTTCATATATTTCCTGAAATCTGACCTCTAAGAGATGTTCGTTTACAATGAAATAGAGTATTATTTACACTGGGTGGGTTCACAAGTCATGCTAAGCCACGCTGCCAATAAGTCACAGTGGGCTGGTTGTTCACAGAACAACCCATGGTATGCCTGACAGACGAGAGGGCTTGCCATGACTTGTTCTCCCGCTCCCTCGCCCTCAGTCCTCCACCCAGCTCCGTCACATATCCCAGGGGACTTTGTGGCAAAACCCATTTTGTCTCCCCCTCCCTGCTCTGATTGCTACCCCTTTTCATTCTCTGTTTATATATATATATATATATATCCCTCAAAAATGCGTAATTGCGGTCGTTCCAATTGCTATCCCTTTCATTCCCCAGCATTGTTTAATTATTTTTTCTATGCTTCAAAAATGTGGAATTAGGTTCATTTTTAAAAAAATAATAATTCTTTTTTCAGTCTTTCACAAGTGCAGTATGTGTAGTCCCGCTGAGCGGCAGGCAGAGTGTAGTCCTCTGTAGCCAATTGCCACAACCCATGATAAAATAGCTCTTCCAGGTTTGGATGATGTGACAACCCATGGGTGAGAATACCCCTACAACAAACCATGGGTTCTCGGCGTGGCTTGTTCCCGAAAAATAAAAAACTGATTTTAAAATGTGATAAATGGGAGAGCAACCAGCGGGGCTCTCTGGAACACCCACCCACCTGGGAGTCCCTGCCCAGCAGCACATGCAGGGAGCTCTCCATGCAGTTCACCACTCCTCCCACTCTGCTGCCTGAGGTGGGGGATTCACCCTGCTTCATGGGGGGGCTGCTCCTGATGGCAGCTTCCTATGTTTCTGTGAAGGGTGTTGAAGGAAGAGGCTGACAGCCTCCTTCATTTGAGGGAAATTACTCCTTTATTTAGTGTTAATACTTTCTTTAAAAATGTACCTGTTTACAGAGAATAAATTTAATGTGAGTTCCAGACTATGATCCTATCATAACTTACCTAGGAGTAAGTCCCACTGAAAGTAAGCTGTAGTTCTGAATAAACATGTTCTGTTTAAAATGTAACATGAGTTTCCAATGCACATGTTACATTTTAAACAGAACTCAGCTTTCAACTTATATTCCCTTCATTTTAGTCCTAATGTTCAGAGAAATAGCCTTGCAGCTCCAAATAACTTGTCTCCCTTCAGCTGATCAGCCTCTATTGTTTTAATTAATATTTACTCCCTTGCAGTACAACTGGAGGTGCCTGGCTGCTGCTAAACTGTAAAATACTAGATTACTATTTTCATTTTCTTCGTAAAACTATTCTCCCCTCCACCTCCCACATTCAGCAATTGAAAAGATAATGAATGTTATGCTGTAATTAAGTTTATTATTATGTTATTGTTTGTACCAATATAGCTCAAGGATTTACAGGTTTATTAAATGGCTAGAAAATTAAAAAGAGATAATGGTATGGGTGAGAATAATAAGATTGGTATAAATCCAAATGTTGTGTTCTGCTATGTTCATGCCACAAAGATACAAGCTGACCACTCAATCATATTCCCATTAATTCATGCAATTGCTTGTTCCATCACCTGGTAGTTGTATAATCAAGAGAAAACTGTGCATTTCCACTATGTATGCAAAAAGGTAACTGGGCTGCAAGGGATTAAAATCATGTGGCTTAAAGTACAAGGCTTTAAACCTAGGATTCTGGGATGCAGGAGCATTCATACCACCCTTATACATATCTATGATGCGACCACACTTAGAATACTGTGTACAGTTCTAGTTACTACACCTAAAAAAAGATGTTGTGGAGTTGGAAAAAGTGCAAAAAAGGGCAACTAAAGTGGTCATAGGGCTGAATTACCTCCCCTACGAGGAAAGGTTACAACAGCTGGGATTGTTTCACTTGGAAAAATGGCGAGCGAGGGGAGACATGATAGAGTCATGCAAAATTATGCATAGTGTGGAGGAAGTGGTTAGAGAGACATTTTTCTCCCTCTCTCATAATACTGGAAATCAGGGTCATCCCATGAAACTGATTGGTGGGAGATTCAGGGCAGATAAAATGAAGTACCTCTTCACACAGCACATAGTTATGGAATTCACTTCCACAAGATGTAGTGATGCGCACCAATTTGGATGGCTTTAAAAGAGGGTTAGACAAATTTCTGGAGAAAAAAGCTATCAGTGGCTACTAGTCCTGATGGCTATATGCTACCGCCAGTATCGGAGGCAGTATGCCACTTGCTGGGAAACGATAGGAGGGTGGCATTGCACTCAAGTCCTGCTTGTGGGTTTCCTGTGAGCAGCTAGTTGGCCACTGTGTGAACAGAATGCTGGACTAGATGGACCCTTGGTCTGATCCAGCAGGGCTCTTTTTATTTTCTAATGGCTGACCAACCTTTGTTTTCAGTGGTGGTGCAAACTCTTCTCCCACCTGGAGCAGGAGAACATATGCTGCCACTGTATCCTTCCTCAATTGCTGCTGCTACTGCATTACCGCCCCACCCATCACTGCTGTTGGATCCCCTCAGAGTGAGCCAGAGGGCAGGCTGGTCCTGCTGGAGAGCTGCATTGGCCAGAGAAAGAGGCTGGGGTGGATCTTCAGAAAGCCGGACAGGCCCAAATGCCTGGTTTTGGGCGGGGGTGGGGGGTCCTTCCTCAGAGGCAGGCATTGTAGGAGAGCTGTCCTGGTACAGGCAGAGGGTGGGAACAGTAGGGCACTCCAGAACACGTGCTGTAGTTTTGCTGCATGGTCAGCTGCCCTGTAGAACCGCACCAACCCTGCTCTCTGGCTGTGACGAATGTTGCAGTCGGAGAGCAGCCAGCAGGGCTCTCTGGAGCACCTGCTGTACTGCCGTTCCAGTGAGGTGGCAACCCTTTCTGGTGGTGGAGAAGGGAGCATGCAATTTGCTGCTGCTCCTGCTCTGCTGCCTGAGGTGAAGGATTCACTCTTCCTCATGAGACGGCCAGCTCTGTTTGCTTCTTATGTGCTATGGAAAATAATGTATTTAACTGTTCAGGGTAGAAACTACCACTAGCGGAAGATTTTCTACCACCCGAAAAGGGACTTTGCATATTTCTTCCAATGAGCAGGTAACACTACACAATTTAGACTCAACTGACTTTTTTTTACCTAGTTCACCACCCCAAATGAATCTCTGGCTTTACTCATATAAAGATTAACATGCTTCTCTTTACTTCTGCTCTCTGCCTAACCAGGGACCTGTGTGTTTTGCTTAAAGCTAGAAAAAGCACTAGGCAACAGCTGGACTTTATATTTTCAAAACTAGGGTCAGTGATTTCTTTCTCATCCCAGTGTCAGACCCAGCTTTCTGTCACCTTCTGGCAAGTTGACACAGATCACCGATTACAACGAAACTCCTTATTGCAGTAGATCAGGTTACACAGGTCAAGCTTTCCAGAGCTTGTGGCAGCAGTTAAACAGTTACAGCCCCAATAAAGAGATAGAAGAGGCAAACGGCTATCGGCACATTGCTTTGTTCAAGAGAAAGTTCCAAGGCTAAAATTCATACAGTGGCAAAGATCAAGTCCAACACCAGATTCTAAGTCAAGATCTCTACAGTACAGATTTCAAGTCTGACAAGAGTTCACAAGAAGTCCAGGCAAAAAACTATTTCAGGCAAATAGAGACATTGTTCCCAGCAAAGGCTGTGTAGCCTCTGCACCAGCTTAACTACAGTGGAGGGGCTGCTAAAGCACCCTTTCTGATTGTCGATCCTGATGGGAGATTCTAGCCCATCAGAGAGTGGAACATTGAAGAGGGCATCTCTGTTCTGCTCTTTTCAATTGACATCTCAACCTGGGTGACATCCCCAAAGCCCTCTCCCTGTAGAGTCCTCCTCCTGCTTGGTTCCCATAGAAGATTTTTCAGGCTGTAAATCAGAGGTCTGACTCAAGGCCACAGATCGTAGCTGTGACTGATAGGGAGTATTATCCTCCTTTGGCCTGCAATCAGATAAGAAGCTAGACAGAGCTAAGTTCTCAGGCCTTGAGCTTGCCATGACTGGACTGGGTCCTAAAGTATCCAGTTCTAACTTAGAATCAGATTCTGGTTCCAAAGCTGTAGGGCCCACAACGGTGCTGTGGCTAGGCCCAACGTTCAGAATCCTAGGTGTAACCTGATACCAACTATAGATCCTAGGGAGGCTATGGGAGTCTTGAACAGGTGTCTTAGAGGGAATTCTAGGTTGTATGAGGCTAAGAAACTGAAGCTTAATTCAGATAAGATGGAGGTGCTGTGGGTAGGGAAATCTGCCAGTCTGGACAGAGAGATGTGATGTGACCAATGTTGGATAGGGCTGCTCTCCTCCTGAATGATCAGGTGCAATCAACAATACTGAGAGAGGGGCAGGTGACAAGTGGCATTGGCCTTTTATCACCCTTCACTGATTCACCAGCAACACCCCTATCTGGAAAAAGCCGATCTTACTAATGCACTAGTTATACACTAGTTGAAGATGGTTCAGAAGCTTCATCTGATACTATATGAAGCTGTTGGTTGCTTTGAGGTGTCAGGCAACTGGAAAACATAATGAGTTGGAGGATTCCTATCACTATTTCTATTTAATACATGATCCATAGTGGACAAAAACTGATCTTGTAGAATACCTGTATAAACAGACTTAATGTCTAAGGTTAACAATATGTCTTCTTTCTCTGTCACAATGGATAGCAGTTTGAAAATAAAGTCTGTTCAGTCTCAAATATATGATTGTTGTTGTTTATTTGGTCAGTTGCTTCTGACTCTTCGTGACTTCATGGACCAGCCCACGCCAGAGATTCCTGTCAGCTTTCGCCACCCCCAGCTCCCCCAAGGTCGAGTCCGTCACCTCCAGAATATCCTCCATCCACCTTGCCCTTGGTCGGCCCCTCTTCCTTTGGCCTTCCACTTTCCCTAGCATCAGCATCTTCTCCAGGGTATCCTGTCTTCTCATGATGTGGCCAAAGTACTTCAGTTTTGCCTTTAATATCATTCCCTCAAGTGAACAGTCTGGCTTTATTTCCTGGAGGATGGACTGGTTTGATCTTCTTGCAGTCCAAGGCACTCTCAGAATTTTCCTCCAGCACCACAGTTCAAAAGCATCCATCTTCTTTCGCTCAGCCTTCCTTATGGTCCAGCTCTCGCAGCCATAGCTTACTACGGGGAATACCATTGCTTTAACTATGCGGACCTTTGTTGTGAGTGTGATGTCTCTGCTCTTTACTATTTTATCAAGATTTGTCATTGCTGTCCTCCCAAGAAGTAAACGTCTTCTGATTTCCTGGCTGCAGTCAGCGTCTGCAGTAATCTTTGCGCCTAGAAAGACAAAGTCTGTCACTGCCTCCATGTTTTCTCCCTCTATTTGCCAGTTATCAATCAAGCTGGTTGCCATAATCTTGGTTTTCTTGAGGTTTAACTGCAACCCAGCTTTTGCACTTTTTTCTTTCACCTTCGTCATGAGGTTCCTCAGCTCCTCCTCACTTTCAGCCATCAAAGTGGTATCATCTCCATATCTGAGATGGTTAATGTTTCTTCCAGTGATTTTAACTCCAGCCTTGGCTTCATCAAGCCCAGCACGTCGCATGATGTGTTCTGCATACAGGTTGAATAGGTAGGATGAGAGTATACAACTCTGCTGTACTCCTTTCCCAATCTTAAACCAGTCCATTGTTCCGTGGTCTGTTCTTACCGTTGCTACTTGGTCGTTATACAGATTCCTCAGGAGGCAGACAAGATGACTTGGTATCGCCATACCACCAAGAACTTGCCACAATTTGTGATGATCCACACACTCAAAGGCTTTAGAATAGTCAATAAAACAGAAATAGATATTTTTCTGAAACTCCCTGGCTTTCTCCATTATCCAGCGGATATTGGCAATTTGGTCTCTAGTTCCTCTGCCTTTTCTAAATCCAGCTTGTACATCTGGCAATTCTCGTTCCATGAATTGCTGGAGTCTACCTTGCAAGATCTTGAGCATTACTTTACTGGCATGTGAAATAAGTGCCACTGTTCGATAGTTTGAACATTCTTTGGTCCTTCCCTTTTTTGGTATGGGGATATAGGTTGATTTTTTCCAATCTGTTGGCCATTCTTGTGTTTTCCAAATTTGCTGGCATATGGCATGCATCACCTTGACAGTATCATCTTGCAAGATTTTAAACTGTTCAGCTGTGATCAAGTCATCTCCTGCTGCCTTGTTATTAGCAATGCTTCTTAAGGCCCATTCAACCTCACTCTTCAGGATGTCTGGCTCTAGCTTACTGACCACACCGTCAAATCTATCCCCGATATTATTATCCTTCCTATACATATCTTCCGTATATTCTTGCCACCTTTTCTTGCTCTCTTCTGCTTCTGTTAGGACCTTGCCATCTTTGTTTTTGATCATACCCATTTTTGCCTGGAATTTACCTCCGATGTTTCTAATGTTCTGGAAGAGGTCTCTTGTCCTTCCTATTCTATTATCTTCTTCCGCTTCCGCGCATTGCTTGTTTAAAAAAATTCCTTATCTCTTCTGGCTAACCTCTGGAATTTTGCATTTAATTGGGCATCTCTCCCCCGATCACTGTTTCCTTTTGCTTTCCTTCTTTCTTGGGCTGCTTCCAGTGTCTCAGCAGACAGCCATCTTGCCTCCTTGGTTTTCTTTTTCTTTGGGACGTTTTTTGTTGCCGCCTCCTGAACAATGTTGCGAACTTCTGTCCATAGTTCTTCCTGGACCCTATCTACTAAATCTAGTCCCTAAATCTATTCTTCACCTCCACTGCATATTCATTAGGAATATTAGTGAGCTCATATCTAACTGCTCTGTGGGTCTTCCCTATTCTCTTTAGTCTGATTCTAAATTGTGCAATAAGCTGTTCGTGATCTGAACTACAATCAGCTCCAGGTCTTATTTTTACCGACTGCATAAATGTCCGCCACTTTTGGCTACAAAGGATGTAGTCAATCTGATTTTGGTGTCGACCATCTGGTGAAGTCCATGTATAAAGTCGTCTCTTAGGTTGTTGGAAGAGAGTGTTTGTTATGCACAGTGAGTTGTCTTGGCAAAATTCTATCAGCCTATGTCCTGCTTCATTTTCTTCTCCCAGACCATGCTTGCCTGTAATTCCAGGTGTCGTTTGACTACCCACCTTAGCATTCCAGTCTCTTGTAATGAAAATAACATCTTTGTTTGGCGTACTACCCAGTAGGTGCTGCAGATCCTCATAGAACTGATCTACTTCTGCTTCTTCAGCATCTGTGGTTGGGGCGTATATTTGGATCACTGTGATGTTAAATGGCTTACCCCGAATTCGAATTGAGATCATTCTATCATTTTTTGGATTGTATCCAAGCACAGCTTTAGCCACTTTATTCTTAATTATGAAGGCTACTCCATTTCTTCTGTGGTCCTCTTGTCCACAGTAGTAGATCTGGTGGTCATTTGATGTGAAGTGGCCCATTCCAGTCCGTTTTAGTTCACTAACACCCAAAATGTCTATCTTTAATCTTGACATCTCCCCAATAACCACATCCAATTTGCCCTGGCTCATAGATCTTACATTCCAGGTTCCTATGGTGTGTTGATCTTTAGAACATCGGATTCGTTGTTCACCACCAGCACCATCGGCTGCTAGCCGTCCTTTTGGACGGCTAGCTAGCTGCGTCATCACATCTGGGACTAGTTGAACTTATCCTCTGTTCCTCCTCAGTAGCATTTTGACCATCTTCTGACCTGGGAGTCCCATCTTCCGATGCTATACCGACATATCTCTGGTTGTACTGATCCATTTAGTTTTCATGGCAAGAATACTGGGGTGAGTTGCCGTTTCCTTCCCTAGGGATCGTATTTAGTCTGACCTCTCTGCCATGACCTTCCCGACTTGGGTGTCCCTTCACAGTTTAGCTCATGACGTCATTGAGGTGCTCAAGCTCCAGCACCCCGACAAGGTAACGATCTCCTTTGCTGAAGAAATATATGATTACATATGTGGAATTAAGTCTATAATGTATGTCCCTTCACTGTGTACCAATGTGTGTGTTTTAAAAAGTATTTAAGGGTGTAGTCCTATCAGGATTCCTGTCAGCCTCTGATCTCGGTGGCTGATGGTGTCATCCTATGCAAAGCAGGAGGAGCGCAGAGGTGATCTTCGCTTTTGCACTTCTCCTGCTCTGCATTTTTGCTAGACGGACATTTTTGCCCATTACCTAGGGCTCTGCTGAGTGGGAGGGAAGGGGAAGGGTTAGGGATAGCTTGTATCCCTGCTTCCCCAGTCCCCTCCCCACCCACAAAACTGCCCCCTTTCTCTCCCCTCCGAGGTTGCTTTTGCAACCTGGGAAAGGCAGCCAGTGCAGTTTTCTCTGCTCCAACTGGGAGGGGGCAGGGGCTTGGACACCTGGGTCCAAGGTCAGAGCACTGTCTCCAACCTGGGAGCCAGGAATCCAAACTATCCTATGGCCCTCCATATGCTGTCTAGGGGCCATAGAATTGCTCTCTAGTTTTACTCTTTTAAGATTGGACATTTTAGATGTTTGATGAATCTAAATTTTCATGTAACGCTTTTTGTTTACCGAGTTGATTTTAAATTTGTTAGTTTCTGTACACTGCCGCTAATGAAGGACCTCTCTGGCCACAGATCAGTAATACAGCATATGCTTTGCATGCAGAAAGTCTCACATTCAATCCCTGGCATCTCCAGGTAGGGCCCCTCTAGCCCAATATTGTCAACACTGACTGGTAGGGGCTCTCCAGGATTTCAGGCAGGATTTTCCCCTAGCCCTACCTGGAGATAACGGGGACTGAACTGGGTACCTTCTGCAGGCAAAGCATGTGCTCTACCACTGAGCCACAGCGCCTCCCATAAATTGTTTATTGTCCCACTTTTAGAATCCTTATAGCGCACCCACAAGTATTTTCCCTGTTGTTTTAGTTACTGATTGGTACAGCTCTCTTGCTCAGCACTATTATCACCACTATGTTGCAGATGAGGATCTGAGGCTGAGACATAGTGCCACAAGCTACAATCCTAAACAACTAGCTGGGGAGTAAGCTCCAATGATAAAGTGGGGCTTACTTCTGAGTAAACATGCAGAGCATTGTACTGCACAGTGTGCAGTTGACAGCTTGTGTGGTTTGTTGTGAAATGCATATTAACTTGGGAGATCTGGGCTCAAATTCCTAACCAGCCATGAAAGTGACTTTGAGCTAATTACTGTCTCTCAGCCTACCCTACCTCACAAGATATTTGTAAGGATTAACATATGTGCATGCATGCAAACTTCGTACACTGCTTTGAGGTCTTTAAAGGCAAGGCAGAATAAAAAAAAAGTAATGGAAGAAGAATGAAAAAATACTTTTTCACACAGTGCATAGTTAAACTGTGGAATTTGCTACCACGGGATGCAGTGATGGCCACTAATTTGGATGGTTTTAAAAGGGGATTAGACAAATTAATGGAGGATGAGGCTATCAATGGCTACTAGTCCTATGCTACCTCCAGTATTAGAGGCAGCTTTCCTATGTACACCACTTGCTGGGGAACATTGGTGGGAGGATGCTGCTGCACTGATGTCCTGGTTGGTTGTGGGTTTCCCACAGCAGGGCTAGCCTCAAGGTTAGGCATGTTTGGGCATCTTCTGAGGGCCCACACTTAGCCCAGGCAACAGTGGTGGTGAGGAGGAGGGGCAGTAGATGCCACTGCCTACTTGCTCACTGGCTCTCTGCCTGCCAAGCAAGCAAGTGTAGCAATGAAGAGAAAGAGGAGGATGAGGAGAAATAACAGTGAGTGATAATGGCAGTGAGAAAGCGGACTCACTGAGGGAAGGGGCTGATTGAGAGTGTTGCCCAAGAACGCATGGAAACCTGGAGCCAGCACTGTTCCACAGGCCACTGGTTAGTCACTGTGTGAACAGAACTGTACTGTATCAATCAGTCCATCCTAAAGGAAATCAACCCTGAGTGCTCATTGGAAGGACAGATAATGAAGCTGAAGCTCCAATATTTTGGCCACCTAATGCGAAGAGAAAACTCCCTGGAAAAGACCCTGATGCTGGGAAAGACTGAAGGCAAAAGGAGAAGGGGACGGCAGAGGATGAGATGGCTAGATAGCATCACCGATGCAATGAATATGGACTTGAGCACGCTCCGGGAGAGAGCGCAGGACAGGAAGGCCTGGCGTGCTATGGTCCATGGGGTCACGAAGAGTCGGACACGACTGAACGACTGAACAACGAACAGAACTGAATGCTGGACTAGATGGACCTTGGTCTGATCCAGCACAGCTCTCCCCCCCCATGACATTTTATTTCATTTTGAAATAAAATTAAGAAATAAAGGCAACAAAAAAGAACATACATAATAATAAATCAAGACACCAAGGAAGTCACTAATTACAATTCTTAGTCTGTAACCAATATGCCTATGGAACATCCGCAGTAAGTAGCCTAAGTAGGAGCTCCATACCTAACGGAAAAGGTAAAAATACAATTTATGCAGCACATAAAAGGAGCACGTGCGGGCGCACGTCGCTCCGCGTGCGTGTTAGCTGGCCAAATACAGGCGCCCGTGCTCGGGCGGGCTTCGGTCAGCAGACTGAAGCGCGCCGGCGCCGCGGCTCCTCTTGCGATCGCGGGAGCAGACGGCGGAGGCGGCATCTGGCCCGGGCCGCCCCGCTTCGCGGCCAGGGGCACGATACTAACGGGCCAGCAGCAGAACCGCCGCGTGCCCGCGGCTTGCCCCGCGCACAGGTGGGGAGCACGCCGAGCGGCGCCCGCCGGCACCCCGCGGCCTCGCTTTCCTGAGGAAAAGTTGTGGCTGGAATCCTTTCCCTGTGGGCGGGCAGGGAACCCGGGGTTCTGCCCCGGCTGATGCCGTGAGGAGATTTAATGTCGTTTTTATTTTTTGCTGCGGAGAACAGCCCCCCCCCCCGCCCCCCGCCCCCCCGTCGCGCGCGGCTAACGGGGCGGTCGCTTCTGTTCCCTGACAGAGGGCCGGGCCGAGGCCGCCCTCCGCGCGCCGCCCGCGCGCCCCTGGCTCGAGGCGGGCTGGGGGAGGGGCCGGGCTGGGCCGCCGCCGCCGCCGCCTCCTCCTCGCGTAGCTCGCAGCCATGTTATCGCAGCGCGGGCTGGGGACGGACCTGAGGGAGAGGGAGTGAGGGCAGCGGCGCATCCCATGGTGCAGCGCGCCGGGAGGCAGGCGGGCGGGCGGGCGGGCGGGCGGGCAAGGCAGGGAGCGAGGCGAGAGGGGGAGCGGCCTGGAAGCGGCCGGGGCCAGAGCCGCGGCGGAGGCGCCGCAGCGACCCACGGGGCGGCGCGGGCAGGCGCAACTCGGCGGCGCGTTCTTCCCGCTCAGGCGTCCCCGCCGCCTGCCCGCCAGCGCCCGGCAGAAGCGGCAGCCCCCGCGCTTAGCCGGACGCAGAGGAGACCCCGGCCCCTGCGGCAGCCTGGTGAGTCCCGGCAAACAGCCGGCGGCGGCGGCCCCCCGCGAGCGAAGGCGCAGCAGCGGCGTGGCCCCAACTTGCATGACGGGGTGGGGGAGGCCGCGTTAGTTCCTTTCGGAGGGGGTGCCCTGCGAGCCGTGGGGCGCCCCGCACCTTCAAAGGCACGCCCTTCTCCGCGGGCGGGAGCGAACCCCCCGCCTGGGAAAGGTGCGGGACGGCGCGTGCGTCCGTGCGTGCAATATATAAATGTAAAGGGGGGCGGGTTGTGTGTGTGTGTGAGAAAGGGTGGGAGGAATATGTATTATATGTAATATGTGAATGGGAGCTTTGTAGGGGTGAGGAGAATGCGTGTGGGTCAGTCCTTACATGTACAGGGTGTGTGTGTGTGTGTGTGTGTGGGTGGGGCAGATAAAGTAAAGTGGTGTCTCGTGGTTCTTTGAATGGAGATGGCCATTCTCCATGGAAGGAGGCAAAGTGTGTGTAAGTTCAAGAAACATATCTCGATACCGTTATTTTATGGTATCCTTGTTTTACTTTACCCCCCCCCCCCAACAGAAAGGGATGCTTTGTATTTCAGGGTATCCCAACTCCTTAACTTTGGGTCTTTGATCTGGTAACCTCTTGCGGGTTAAAAAAAGAAGAAATGAAATCAAGTCACTTCCCCCTGCTGTACAAAAGCGGAGAGAGGAAATGAGGCTGCCTAAAAATAATAACCCTTCCTTTGGATCACCCCCACGTCCATTCCTGAGTGGTGCACAAAGTGATGTGGGAAGGGAGGTCAGCAGAGTTAGCAGAGAATTCACTGTGTACATATAGGCCTAGGTGTCGCTTTAGGGTTTTCCTGTTTGGGAGAATAGCTTGTATTGCAATACTGAGTTGTAAATCACTGTATGCCTCAGAGCACGGGGAGAGTGGGGCGGAAGAAGAGAAGGGAAGTGGTTGAGGATTCTTTCTTGTGTACATCTTCTTTCTGGAGACGCTCTCTGGTTGTTTGATTCATAGGAGAAAGGGTAGTTTGGTTCAATACGTTCATATTTTGTCTCTAAAAAGGGAAATGTGTATGTTTTGTCGTGATTGTGTATTGTTCACTGATGAAGTATTTCTTCTGAAAGATGAAGTATTTCTTCTGAAACATTCTGAATGTTTCCTTCTGAGGAGGAAACATTGTGAATTCAGTGTGAATGGACTGAAATGACCCCCCCCCCCCCCAGCTGAGACAAGTACACTGACAAAACAACCTCATCTCGTTTCAGGCTCATGCAAATATAGATTTAAACTTATCCTGAACTCTGTATGCTTTTTGTACCCCAGTCCATCCTCGTCCTGTTTTACTAGCATTTAAATGCTTTAATGGTTTTGCATTAATTTGTGTTCTTGACTAATATTCCTGAGATGCAAACTTATGGAGTTTGTGAATTGGGCAGTTTTGTATAAGTTGAAATACTGTTTCATTGAAGCTATAGCCCCCTCCCTCCAAACGATAGCTTATAGCACGAACTTTAGTCTCTTGTACAGCCAGGCTGGAGTTGGATTTCTGACAATACTGTAATACTAAAATAAAGATATTTGAAGAGAGTTTAGCTGAAAGCCAAAAGTCTGCCAGTTGCGATTTCAGAGTGCATTGTTCATGATGAACATCCATACTGCAAACTTTCCACTCCCCTTTCCCACCCCCGCATCTGGAAGTGCTTAGTTTTGATTCTCTTTTCTCCCCCTCTTCCTTGTATGACACCCTCTACGTACATGAAATGGCTGAGTTTATAAATTGACCATTTAATCCAGCTTCCCCAACCTGATACTAGATGTATTGGACTACATGCTTGCTGAGCTTGATGGGAGTTGTAGTCCAACATATCTGGAGGACATCAAATTGGCAAAGGCTGACTTAATATCAAGGGATCAAAATACATAACATTAATTTTTTATCCTTGCATGTTGGCATCATTTCTGTTTTACTGATGGCTGAGAAAGAATGATGCCCCCCCCCCCATCCTCTTTGAGTCTGTATCAGAGCTGGGATGTGAACCCAGGTGCCTCGAATCAATTCTACTCAGTGTCACAGTTGCTTTCACTCCAGCTGCAGGGCCTGATATCACCACTCTTGGCATCAGTATTAATGATGCAGAGTCTGCATATGCAACTAAAGTGACAACACTGATCACCATTGTGTGTAAGAGCATTTTTATGGTATCAGTTTGCTGGTACAGGGGTCCTGTGACACAAGCAGTGATCTGTGGTGTTACAGTTTTTGTAACTGAGTACCACTGTTTTTGTGCAGCAGCATCTATCTCACCTTTTTTTTAAATTTAAGACAGCATACAGCATTGGTAATCAAGGAAATACATCAAATGCTTATTGTAAGAACCCAAGTAGTCATTAATAAATATAGAGTAGAATATCAATAAATAAAGGCAAAGAGAAGATTTAGTTATTTCCCCACTCCCAAAACTGAAAATGTCTACTTGCCTTGAGATGATCAGAAACTGCAAGACACGTTGGGTTTTTAATTGAGAGAGAATTGTGGCATGTGCCACTTTCTCACTACTATGATGTGGCCAGCAACTGCACCTGCTGAAATTCCCTGTTCTACACAACTATTAAGTGCTTAAGAGCCCCTGTTGTTGATTGCATCTGGTTACCCTAGTCCTGTTTCCAGTGGTGATGTAATCATATCCTGTTTTTCAAGTAAATGACATAGTATTAAGAGCCTATTCTCATGTAAAAGCTGATCCCTAATTTTATGATGACAAATCAGAAGAGACTTCAGCTTCTAAGAAGCCATTCAATTTGCAGAGGTAACAGGCATTTTAGTGACAAAGGATTAAAACTGTGCTAATTTTGTTTCGATAGTGATATGTTTAAACATTCTAGGAAGTTAAAAATCTTCACAAAACATTATTTGCCTGACTGTTCAAGAACCTCAGGAAAGCATCAGTGTCTCTGTTTTGGAATGATATAAATATATTTGGTGTAGTGCTGCCTACAGATTGGAGATAACAGGATGTTGCAGCTCCTTTCATATCCCTTGGGATTTGTGGATATGCCTTTCCCCAAATATAGCAAACAATTTGTATTCTGAGAGGTGGTACAGGAACATTGGTGATAGTGATTTGAGAAGTGTGATTTGGCAAGATAACTTCCTCCAAAGGTAGCTGTACCTAGGGATGTACGAAAGTCACTTACCTTTTTGAAGGGTGACGTTCGTGGTGGGGGGGAGGCGCTCCGTCCCTCCCCCTGAAATTCTGGCTGGGGGGGAGGCGCTCCGTCCCTCCCCCCAAAATTCTGGCTGGGGGGGAGGCGCTCCGTCCCTCCCCCCTGAAATTCTGGCCAGCCGGCTCTGCTCTGCAGGGATTCTGCAGAGCCACCGGCTGGCTCTGCCAGCGGCTGGACATCTGGCCGCTGGCTAGCAGGGACGCAAATGGCAGCAGCCGTAGCCGCCGCCATTTGCGTCCCTCGGTCAGCCGTGATAGGCTATGTAAATGTTTACGTAGCCTATCACGGCTGATTTAAAAGAAAAAAAGATGCGCGTATGCAAATGGCGGTGCCCATGGGCGTTCCTTATTTTGGCAACTCTTAGTCTGGTGGTGAAAAGAAAATCCGATGCTGTAAAGAACAATATTGTTTAGGAACCTGGAATGTCAGATCAATGAATCAAGGTAAGCTGGAGGTGGTCAAACATGAGATGGCAAGACTGAACATCGACATCTTGGGAATCAGCGAGCTCAAATGGACAGGCATGGGCGAATTTAATTCAGGTGACCATCATATCTACTACTGTGGGCAAGAATCCCTTAGAAGAAATGGAGTAGCGCCCTGAGTGCTCATTGGAAGGACAGATCCTGAAGCTGAAGCTCAAATATTTTGGCCACCTAATGCGAAGAGAAAACTCCCTGGAAAAGACCCTGATGCTGGGAAAGACTGAAGGCAAAAGGAGAAGGGGACGGCAGAGGATGAGATGGCTAGATAGCATCACCGATGCAATGAATATGAACTTGAGCACACTTCGGGAGAGAGCGCAGGACAGGAAGGCCTGGCGTGCTATGGTCCATGGGGTCATGAAGAGTCAGATACGACTGAACGACTGAACAACAACAGTCTACGAAAACATTTACGTAGACAAAGACGGCAAAAATAAGGGGAATGCAAATAGCGTAGCGTCTATGCTATTTGTGTTCCCCTTATTTTTGCCGTCTTAGTCTATGTAAATGTTTACGTAGACTAAGAAGTGCCAAAATAAGGAATGCAAATGGCGGCGCCCATGGGCGCCGCCATTTGCGTACGTGCGTTTTTCTTTTTTCTTTTAAATCAGCCGTGATAGGCTACATAAAGATTTACGTAGCCTATCACGGTTTTTCTTAAAAATCTAGCCGTGATAGGCTACGTAAA
Organism: Heloderma suspectum; assembly: GCF_057233095.1. NCBI lineage: Eukaryota > Metazoa > Chordata > Lepidosauria > Squamata > Helodermatidae > Heloderma > Heloderma suspectum. The sequence goes on from NC_139461.1 coordinate 12,310,164, forward strand.
TCTTTACGTAGCCTATCACTTTTTTTTTTTTTTAAATTGGAAATGGCGGCGGTGGCAGCTGGTCAGAAGACCGGCCGCCGCCAGGAAGATCCGCCCAAGGTAAGTCCCGTCCCGGGGGTGGCGGGGGGGTGGCAGACCGTTCGACCACCGATTTCGGGGGGCTGAATGTGCTGGCATTCGGCCTCCCCGAGATCCGTGGCGGAATTCTCTGACATCCCTAGCTGTACCGCTAAAGTAAATAAATAAATAAGGATGACAAACTGGGTACAACTTCATAGTGCTTTTTTATCATTAGAACTGAGTATTGAGTTTATGCTTGCCATTTTTAATTGTACAATAATTCTTTTTTATAACTGCTGTAAACTTTATTTCACAGATATGACTTGAAGTGAAGAATAGAAACAAATATTAGAGAAATACTCCGTTTGCGTTTTGAAATTATCTTAACATTTGGTACTCGCTGTTCAAGGTAACATATATTCATAATATGGGAGACCTTGAAAGCTGGTACAGTATATTGGTGAAGAGATACAAACTTGCCTGGAGCCTGTTAAATGACTCGTAACATACCTTGTAGGGTAAGGTTTGGATTAAGATAGCCTGTGGTTATTTTAACATAGGATCTCTGTGTAACAGGAAAACAAGGGTTCCTGCTATGTGAATGAGCAGTGTAGCACCCTGGGCTTGTGCTCATCCCCCTTCCCCTCGCATCCTCGCCTGCCAGAGGAGGAAATGGGAAGCTTCCAATTTTAAACAAACCACAGTTCCCCATTAAATCTGAAATCTGGGGAATGTGGTTTTTTTAAACCAAGATCAAATCATAGTCTCTGATCCTGGCTTGTTTACTAACTGCAGTGTAAGCACACTACAGTAGTCTGGGTTTGGACATAACAGGGTTGTAGTTTGTATGAAATTTGAAGCAGGAGCTTCCTATCTCCTCCTGTTCCATGAGAGAGGAGTGTATGTCTGAGCCTGAGGCTTACCTTGGCTCATTCATGTAGTGGAAAACTATGGCTTCCTGTTAAGTCTGAACTAGGTCATTGGGCAGGTTTGTATATAACACCAAACCATAATTTAGCTGGGAAGAGGAATAAAACAGAATTAAGTTTCAGTTTAACGGATTCTTGGTTTGTCGTCCTATGCAAGCCAGGAATTGTGATTTAAACGAAACTAATCAATTGCTAAATAGGCCGGAAAAACAATCCAGGGTTTGAGGTTAGTTTGTTTAGCATTTGACTAGAGTTTATTTTAAACTGCAAGCGAAACTGCAAGCTAAATTCTGGTTTAGTCCTCCTTCTGGCTGTGCAGCAGGAGGAGAGGGATGTGGGGGAATGCTTGAGCCTGGCATTTTGAGCAGGCACATTCCTGGTCACGCATATAATGCAAATCTTGGCTTAGTGTTATATGCAAAGCAAGTCAGAGCATTCAAATAACCACGGAATGTCCTGGTTCAGACATTACCTTTTAAGTTTATTGAGGGGATGGGAGAGCAAGTATGTGAGCCAGTTCCACAGGTATGTGTTTGTATATGTACTCAAAGTGTGGGGGAAGGTAATGTCTGAACATGTCCTAGCTGGTCTTAGGGAAGCCTTTGTCTTATCTACAATAATAGCAATGTTTTACATGGTAGTTTTGAAGGTTCCTCAGGTAATGAGTGATGTGTGCTTTGAACATTTGAAACATACTCTTTACATTCTGATTTTTCTTATGTGTATAAGTAGAAGTATTTCATTCTTAATGCAGGTTTTTGCAGAAACATGCTCCATTCTGTTAAAATGGGCTTAACTAGCCATGTAGGTTTTTAATAATCAATGAGGGGACAGGAGTTGTACGTGCTGTTGTTGCTGCCCATCACTCCCCAGGCTGGTCTCAGTAGGATTTGTCAAAGCTGCTGAAAATTTGATTTGTTGTTCCAACTTTGAAAGCATATTTATTTTTTCTGTGGGCAATTTCCATCTTGTGAACTTCAGAATTCTGTAGCAGTCCTATACCCTTTTCCTGCTATCTCTTCTTTCTAGGGTGGCTTTTAATTTAGACTTCTTCTACATTAAACAGACCCAAATTATTTTCTTGTGCTCTCTCAGTTGCACAATCATACATTGAAAATTTGACAGCTCTTGAAGGAGGAGCTCAGGAAGATTATTCAGTTTTTTCTGCATCAGAAGAGCTTTTCATTCTTTCACTAGAACAAGGAACAGACTAGACTAGTCAGCAAAAATCCTTAAAACAACTGGGTTTGAAAGACCAGAATTAAAGTTTCTCTCTTGCTTCCCAATTCTCTGTATAATTTTGTACTTGGAGAATTCTGTGAGTTTTCACCTCCCAGCAGTGAAGTGTTGCCTTAAAACCTTTGCATCAGCAATAGAAAGAAGATTGGGAAGTGATAGGAACACATAATCTTCCCTATTAGGCAACAAGTACCTTCTCTGTTTCTTGGATGAAGGGTGGGGGTGGGGGAGAGTTTTCCCAGAATTCAGTTCTGTCACTTCAAATATTAAGCTGAAAGACTGGATTAAATTGATGGAAGCCAGTGCCTGGCAAAGAAGCAAGCACTCTCCCCTTTATTTGAGGAAATCTTCTGTTTTATCCTCTACAGTCAAGGTAAGAGATGCGGTAATGCCTTGCTTCCTGGTAGGTGAGATAAATTCTAGAAATTCTTGGTTTTTCCCAAGCAATAGGGCATTGCTCCATTACACTCCATTCCTCTACTCTTTTTTGGCCTCAACATCTTGCATGGTCTCGCTTTTTTGCTTTTGACATTTTTCCCTGACATGCCCTTTTGGTAGAGTGTTACATTAAAAAATACTGCACTTTCTCTCTTTCAAAGTTGGAATGGACTCAAGATTTTCTGATTTGGAGGCCATGTTGAATTCCCATTCATTTTACACTTGATGACAAACTGGAAACTATTGATGCAGAGTAAAATAGTAACTACCTGGTCATTCTAATTCCAAGGCTTCTTATGATGGTAGTAGAGTTTTGATATTTATAGACCTCAGGCCCTAGGTATTCAGCTCCATAACATACTGAATTCAAATTTGTAGAGAAAATGTGTAGAGTCCCTACCCTGCAAGTTCAGGAAATCAACAGTAGATATTGTGACTGAGAGAACTGTGGCAGATCACCTTAATGGTGATGTGTTTAGAGGCTTTGGGGATGGTAAGGTTGATTGGTTCAACTGATTTCTCTTCTGAAATTTGGTCTCCTTTTGTGGCAGGAAGTATTAGGTATGATTGAATTTTGAATAGAAATTGTATTGTGCTTCATCTTTACCATTCTTATGAGGTAATTTTACGTGGTCACTTTTTTGTTTTGTGTGTGTGTGTTTTTTTTAATGCTTTCAGATTCAATAGAATCTTTTAAAATGGCTATTGTAGTGCAAAGTGACAGCTTTGAAAAGAACTTCTGAGAGTCAGAAACTGAAGGAATGATAGAAAAGGAGGAAGAAGACTACTTTATATCGTTAAACGTGAATGTCAGTTTTCATGTTTCCTTGCCATGAAAAGATGTTATGCCACTTGCTGTGAGCCACAGAAAGCTAGAAAATAGAATGAATGAATGAAAAGGTGAAGAAATACCATTGCTAAGCTTGGTAAGTCGAGCTACACAAATAGGTATACATCTGTTGTAATCGTATCTGCTGGTACAAAGCCTCTTCTGCTAGTGGAAAGCTGTTTTCCTCTTTGTGCAAAGGAATTTCATGAGAAAAGTGTGCTCAGATTAAAAGTGGTAATTCTGTTAATGCAAGATGTTGTGCAAAATCTTTCATAAAATGTTCTGTAAATCCCCCTCCAGTCTGGTTGTAGGCTGTACTCCAACTCTGTATTGCTTTGTGTAACCCTTTTACATTAAGTGCGTAAGCTGGCGGTATTCAGGATGCTTGTCTAGAGTACTGTGGATTTCGAGACTATAAGGTTAGGAGGGGGTCTGCTGGAGTAGATGGGCCTTTACAATGAAATACTTTGTTATGGTGTTTCACTCGTAGAATTTCTTCTGATAGTGAAACAGTTCACAGAACAGTGCCACCACTCATCCCTTTTCTGCTAGCATTATATTGGATGCAAACTATACTGGCCTGCAGGAAAGGAAAAGTATATTTCTTGAGGTGATGGGCACATGTGGTTTTAAAGCAGAAAAAGGCAGTTGGGAATGAAGTCGATTATTTTTATTAACCTGTACTTTCTCAAAACAAAGAGCTAATGTATGATAGGTATGCATAAGAAGGCCAGTGTGTTAGTGGATATTGTTGTTATGGGTTCAGATCTCCATGAAATACATGAGCCATGTCACTACCTCTCAGCTTGATCTATTTCACAGACTTTATTTACAATATTTATATCTCCTCTTTCTGCCTGATGTCAGCTGCCTTGGAGGACTGTTAATAAGTCAAAATTAAAACATAATAAACATAAGCTTCTTAAAAGGAGTGGTGATTTATGAAGGCTATGGTGGAGTGATAGAAAGTGTCTGTTCCCCAGCCCTGAGATGGTAAAGCTGTCGTTATTTCAACTGCTGCTCTTTAGATTATGAGGGTAAAGTAGTATAATTTGTTGTACCCTGTTCTGTGTTCCTTGTAAGAGAAGTGGGGTATAGATGTGATAAACCAAGTGGATGCTGATTGAATGATTAGTGACTCATTGTCACCAGTAACCTTTCAGGATGTCTGTCAGGACCTGTGTTTCTTTAAGAATAAGGAAGTTGATAAAATGTAAAATCTCTTGGCAAATGAACTTATTCAGAACTTTGAGTTCTCTAGAAACATGGTGGCTTCCTTCTTTACCCATAAGCCTGGTTGTGTCCTATGACTAATGCTTTACCCATAATCCCTGAAAGCTCACTTGTGTGCTATACTTATTTCTTACTCTTCTGATGTCAGACATTTGTGAAGTTAGGAACTGTAATTTTAGCAGAGATTTAGCTGAAGGTTGGCATGGAGTATTTCAGCAGGGTATTTGTAACTTTTTGTTAATAGTCTGAGCTCATGGGATTGGGTGATGAATACTTTTAAATATACATGATTCAGTTCAGTAAAAGTAGTGTTCTCATTTTGGACTGTTCTTGTGAAATGGGAAACAACAGTCCAGTTTGGAAGATCTACCGAGGCTTCATAAACAATGGTTCTGTTTATGACCAAGGCTAGGTCTGCTTTTTCTAGGTAGGGTCACAGTTGGTATATTGGCCTAAGCTAGTAGAAGGCATTCCTGTCCACTGCTTGCCACCTTTGCTTCCAGAGATAGTGCTAAGTCCAGAAGAACCCCCCTTTCAAACTGCTAATTTTATCCTTCACAGGGAGTGCAACCCTGTCCAGAACCAGTTGTACTCTACCCAGATGAACCAGTTTCCCTGACCACAGCACATCCATCTTGTATAGCTGTGTGTCATCAGCGTTATGGAGACACTGTAGCCCAAGCCTCCAAATGATTCCACTCAGTGGTTTCATGCAGATGTTAAACAGCATGAGGGAAAAGAATGAATCCTGTGGCACCCCATTTGCCAAAGGCATTGGGATGGAGCAGAAACCCCCCAGCACCACCTTCTGAGAGCACCTCTTCAAGAAGGACTGTTACCACCTTAATGCCATGCCTCTTAAACCATATCCAAAAGTATACCATGGTCAATGGTATTTGAAGCCACAGAGAGTTCCTGGAGAACAAATAGGGTGTCACTTTCCCCATCCCTTCCCTAGAGTGTCATCCATCAGGCTGATCAAGGTTGTTTCTCTCCCAAAACTGGGCCTGAAACTAGATTGGAATGGATCCAAATCTGCATCCTCCAAGACAACTTGGATTTGGGGTCACCATCTGCTCCACCCTGCACAAGAATGGAAGGTTAGTTACTGGGTTGTAATAGTCCCAGAAACTTGAGCACACTCCGGGAGAGAGCGCAGGACAGGAAGGCCTGGCGTGCTATGGTCCATGGGGTCACGAAGAGTCGGACACGACTGAATGACTGAACAATAGTCCCAGACCATAGGATCCAGGCTTGCTTTCTTCAAAAGGGGTCTCATTACCACTTCCTTAAGGGTGGCAGGAACTATCCCCCCTCTCAGAGAAGCATTGCGTACATCCAAGGTCCATAATCCCAACCTACCTTTAGCATATTTCAACAGCCAGGATGAGCAAGGGTCTAGAATGGGGGGTTGGCAACCTGTGGCCCTCCAGATATTGTTGGGCTACAACTGCCATCATCCTTGTCCATTGACTATGCTGGCTGGGGCTGATAAGTGCTGGAGTCCAACAACATCTGGACAGCCACAGGCTTCCCACCCATAGTCTAGGTCTGAAAGGGTTTATGAAGCCTCAAATGATTGTCTAAATTGAGCCAGTGTTTTGATGTACTTTAAACACCTTATCCAGAAAATCATTTGTGTTACTACCTTTTTATTTAGTTTAATTCTGGGGGATGAGAAAGAAAAAGACACCTGGGTTGTTACTTTCCCCTGACATTTAATTTTTTTTATGGTCCAGACAGATCTTTCTTCTCCCAAATGAGAATCGGGGGATATTTTTAAACTGTGGGTGTTGTCTGTGTTCAAGGTAGAGTGGGTTCTGCAAACTGTTGACTTGTGTATTGACTATTGAGCTACACTAAGGAATCAGGAAGTCCCTGGTTCAAATCTTAGCTATGCCATGAAGTTACTAGAAATTGGCTTAGGCAAGCTACCAGCTCTCAGTCAGATTAACAATGGGGATAATGTGGAGTAGCTTAGAGGGTTGTTGCAAGGAATACTGCGAGAATTTGTGAACTACCCTTAAATGTTTTAAAGCCTATACAATTGCTTCTTATAAAACACCCCAACTTTGGCCTTTCTAGGTTGATCAGGTTGGAAAATATTTTTTAATCTTGTCATTCTGATGATATCATAGCAAATGACAGCATTTCTTTTAGAGGTTATTCTGCAACTAAAACTGAATTGCAGCTAGTTGATCATCATGTACTGAAAAATGCAGTTTTGCTTTGAATTAAGGCAGGTCTGTATGTCCTCAAATATGTTGTAGTTTGATGTAAAAGTAAACTTTATTCAGAAAATAGAGCAACTGATTGATTTGTTCTAAGAACACTTAAACTGCAAGCAAGGGAATTAGTATTTCCAGTGAGCCATTTCATAGAATCATAGAATAGTAGGGTTGGAAGGGGCCTATAAGACCATCGAGTCCACCCCCCATTTCTAATGGAACAGGACAGAACAACTTCACTCCAAATACTGAGGAGTTTGAGAGACAAAAGTTGGCCCTGCTCCTGATACCTCTCAGTCTAATACCTTTTAATGATGGGCCAGAAATCAGTGCATTTGATATTGATCTCGGTGTACAGTTAGGCTTATACAGTTGAAGGAGATCCTTCAGATAATGAGGTCCGAAAACATTTAGGGTGTTAAAGGCTAAAAACAGCACTTAAAATTGGGTCTGGAAACACGCAGCTGGTACGATCGGTACGGAATTGGTGTACTGTGTACCACTTGTTTAGCTCACACAAGTAATCTGTACCCCTTGGGGTTTCTTTACAGGCAGCCCATGTAGAGTTTAGTAAACTAACCTGGATGTAACCAGAATATGACTCATTTAACTTTTGCTGGTTGGCAAACCAACCAAAGCAAGTAAAAAGCTCCCCTGGCCACCAGTGGCACTTCTGTCTCTATTGAGAGCTGAGAGTAGTGAGTCGAGGAACACCCGACTCTTTAGAGGTAGTGTATCCCTAAGACAGGGTGGACACCTCCATCTCAATCAATATAATTATACTTGCAGTGGGCTGAATTACTTCCTGCATCCAAATGGGCTCTTGGCCATTTCCTAGTGAATTTTGGCGCCTTGTATCACGTTTTATGGTACAAGTTAAGGGTTATGTTTAGCAAAGAATACAGTACTGCAAACTGCGTGTACATGCTGCATTAGCAATTGAAACAGGTAATAAGCCTGAAGTCTTGTTCTCTCAACTTTAATGTTGAACGAAGATTAGTTTTTACTGTACAGTACCTGTGATTGGCATACTGTTCTTGATTCCCAGCAGAAAGAAATGGGTGGGTGGAACTAAAAATGAGGACTGTAACAGTGAATGCTCATGAAGGCCTTGTTAATTAAATACACATCATGACAGTTTTGGAAAGTTTCTTGAGAAGTTCTAATACAGATGGCTAGTGGAAGTGGCTAGGCTAGAGGCTAGAAGTAGCCAAGGTCAGTGCTAGAAATATAAATGAAAGCAATGAGTCATAAGGCACTTTTTTGTGGGCAGTGAAAGTTAGGTACTTGGAAAGTCTATGCAAATAGCATAACAAGTACAGGACTTCATTAGGTTGCATAGCTCTTGACTCTCACAGATTTCAAACGTGTAAAACACAGGAAAACTCTTTGAAGTTAGAGCTTTGCAGTTAACCTGTGGTCAGAATGATTCTTGGTCTTTTCCAGAAATTGTAACTTTAGTCCAGAAGTGCGTGTTCTCCAGATCTGTGGAGATTCTTGTTTTCCCTTTATCTTTTGGCAATCAGCCTTCCTCCATTCTTTGCCAGTCACTTTTAAAATCTAGGAGTACTCAGTATTAGTAAAAGCAAATCACCTTAAGGAGTGGCAGCAAATTTTAGATTTTTTCTGTACAGGAGGTAAGAGATTTGGCCATATGTTGAAAAAAAAAGCTTTACAGCAGCAAGGTAAGGATGGAAATCGGGTTGCCAAACCTGAAAACTTACTCTGAGGCAATTCAGATGAGGCAGTTAATTATCAAAATATACAACAACAACAAGCATCATGGGACATGATGGAAATGTTGCACTGCATTTAGAGGCTTCAGGCTCTTCCATTTTTACTGGCCTTGACATCAGTATTTGCAAAAAAATAAAATCCCTTTCTAGAAACACCCCTTGGGATCTTGGAAAACTTTTAGACCACACTTCATTCATGCATGGTGAGAAATATATATAAAATAAGAAAAATAGGTAGTAAAACATTATACACAGACAGAAGGATCTCTTTGGGAGTGGTAGACCTTTATCAAGGATCACCACTGTGCTACAAGATCAGCAAATCAGTTGGCTGCAAAATGGCCGAATACATAATTTAGAGCTAAACTTAAGGAAAAGGCTGAAATTTTGAGATTATTCACTCTATGGCCAGGTTCACGCTGCTCACAGTAGCTTATTCTGAAAATAAGCTACTGTTATCCCCCATATGATCAGCCAAAAGCTACTGTCAGTAACTTATTTTCTCCACCCTCACCAGTCCTCCCAGTCTGCCGGATGGTATCCCAGCTTCCCTTGTGTTGCAGTTGTCATGGAAAAATGAGCAGTGTCACGTGTTATCATGAGGGCTGTAAATGCGATACTTCCCAGTAGGGGTATTATACAATTAGGGAAGGCTGTGCTGTACTACCTGACCTTGCTTTTTCACAGAGAAATGGCCAGAAAAGGGAAAAGGGGTAGGGGCTATAACTACTTGGCAGTTTGCTGGAAAGGGGTGAAATTGCACGGGTGGGGACCCCTCATGGGGAGCCTCCAAGAGCTATAGCGGAGAACTGTGATTTTTGCTTCCTCAGGGAAAAGTGCGCTGTAAAGGAAAAAAGGGGGGGGAGCTCTAACTCCTTGGCAGCTTGCTGGAATGAGGCAAAATTACACAGTGGGGACCTCTCATGGGGAGCCTCCAAATGCTGTCGTGGATAACAGCACAGTTGCTTTTTCATGAGAAAGTGAGCATTTCCCCCCCCCAATGCCTCATTTTCCACTATTCTGCAGTTGCCTCTGTTCCTCTTTATTTTTCCTATGCAGTTTTTTGCATTTCTGAATTCGTGCATTTTCAGAGTTGCGAACAGGGATCTTTTCCTCTCCTTTTTTTTTTTTTTACACAAATGCTCAAATGTGCATTTTCACAGTAGCGATCAGGGAAGTCTGTGATTGTGTAACTTTGCTGTAGCATGATCGCCTGATCTGGGAAGGCTGGCATTCTCATCGGGGAGGCTGTCATTGTGTTATTTTGCAGATGCAGGATCACTCAATCAGGGAAGGCTGGCCAGAGAAGGAAAAAGGGGGTGGGAGCTGTAACTCCCTGACAGTTTGCAGGAATGGTGCGAAATTGCACAGATGGGGTCCCCTCATGGGGAGCGTCCAGATGCTGTAGTAGATAATTGTGGAACTGCGCTTCTTCATGGAAAAGTGAGCAGTTCTTTCCCTATTCCCTTATTTTCCCCTATTTCCCAAGTTGTGCAGTTTAAAAGTAATATCAGGGAAGCCTGTCATTGTGTAACTTTGCTGTAATGGGGTAGCGTGAGGCTGTCACTGTACCTGGGGAAATCTGTCATTTTGTAAGTGTAGTGCGGTATCAGGGAAGGCTGTGCTTCTTTGGCTGTCGTTGTCTCTGGGCTACTTGTCAGATCTTCGAAAAAGGGCTCTGCAGGCTGGAGCAGAGTGGCCACAGCAATTTTGGCTGCTCTTGCCAGCTGACTCTGTAGGCAATTGGAATAAGCCACGGTGATCCCCAGATGACACAATAAGCCATGATGGCTTAAATAAATGTTGCTGCAGACCATAGTTTATCAGAGTGGCTTATTTGGGGGAAAAAAGCCATCGTGGTACAGGAAAACCACATGCAGATGACATGATAAACCACCATGTCTTATTCAGAAAAATAAACCACTGTGGCTTACTGTGATGTGCAGACCCAGTCTATGTGTTGAGACCATGTTCTCTAGGGAGTCGATCAGACTCTATTAAATGGAAGGAGGAGAGGACTTACTCGAAGTGGATGCAGATGTTCCATTTAAAAAAACAAACCCTGTAATCCTCAGATTGACGATCCTGTCATATAGCTGGATGATTAAAATATTTCCAAGTGTTTTGTGGAGATAGAGTGGAGGACTTGATTTGAGTAGAAATACTGATCACTTTGCTGTTCATAAGAATCTCTTAATTACTTGCCTGATTTTGGGCTCTTTATCTTCTGCTTTCTTTGGAGGATCCTCCCCCCATTTCCTCCACTTCTATCCCTCAGATTCTTCCTGAGGGCAAGTAATGTTGTAGCTAAAAGTGTGTGCTGTGGGCCAGGAAATTCAGGTCTTGCTTCAATCATCAATTCAGTCAAACAGTTCTCTTTCAGCCTCTCTTATTTGTATTAGGGGATAATCCTGGTTTACCTAACACAGTTGATAAGGACATTACTAAGCAAGTGTATGTAAAGGGCCTTCATCACCCTAAAGTATTCAAAATATATAAACGGTAATTATTAAATAGTATTTACTCACCTTTTGGAGGGATCCTCACCTTTCCTTTTCCTATTCTTCTACATGTGTCATGCTGCCTCCAGCATATAACATCATTCTTCATTATTGGCTAATGTAAGCTTGTGATGTTAATAATGAATGCCTAATGTGAACTCTCTGCCTTAATTAAAATCCAGTATAGTGTAACTGTCTAGTGGTTCTGCAATAAGCTTAACATCTGTTCCAGATAAACTAGTTGAAAGTGTTATTAAAGATAAAATTAGTAAGCATATACAGCTTCTACAGATGTAAGCCCTGTCTCACTAATACTTCAGAGTTCTTTGAGAGTGGCAGCAAACATGTAGACAGGGATGATCTGATAGACATTGTTTATTTGGACTTCCAAAAGGCTTTTGACAAAGCCCCTCACAAAAGGCTCCTGAGCAAACTTAACAGTCATGGAATAAGAGGAGAGGTTGTCTTATGGATCAGTAACTGGTTAAAGAACAGAAAGCAGAGAGTAGAAATAAATGGGAAAATCTCCCAGTAGAGGGAAGTAAATAATAGGGTCCTACAGGGATCTGTTTTGGGACCAGTGCTTTTCAACTTGTTCATAAATGATCTGGAATTAGGAGTGAGCAGTGAAGTGGCCAAGTTTGCTGAAGATACAAAATGATTTAGGGTGGTTAAAACAACCCTAATTGTGAGGAGCTCCAAAAGGATCTCTCCAAACTGGGAGAATGGGCATCCATATGGCAAATATGGTTTAATGTAAGCAAGTGTAAAGTCATGTTGATGTGTGTGTGCAGTTATACCAATATCCTAACTTATTGTTATTGTGTGTGTGCAACACCCTAACTTATTGGTGTTGGGGGACTTCAGTGTACATTCGGAGGCCATCCTCATGGGGGCGCCTCAGGACTTCATGGAGACCATGATTTCCTGGGAGCTGCACCCTATTCCAACTGGGACCACCCATGTAGCCAGTCATGCATTAGACCTTGTTTTTGTTTCTGGAGAGGTGGGGAGCGATCTTAAAATCGGGGGTATATCCACCCCCCCCCCTTGTCATGGTCAGATCACTACCTGGTAGGGTTGGACTTCTTGGTTCCAAAACCCCTCTGCAGTGGTGGAGGACCCATTAAGATGGTCCGTTCCAGGCGTCTTATGGATCCAAATGGATTCCTGACTGCGCTTGGGGATTCTTTGGACCACCTCAATGGCCACTTGGTCGAGACTCTGGTGGATGGCTAGAATGCTGCAATCACTGGGGCATTAGACCAGGTAGCTCTGAAACAGCCTCTCCCCCTGAATAGAGCTCAGACTGCACCATGGTTCACCCCATGGTTGCGAGCTCTGAAGTGGGTAGTGAGACGGCTAGAGCACCGGTGGTGGAAATCTCGCTCCGAAGATGATTGGAGACAGGGTAGAGCTGCAGCTTCAGCCTACCACGTGGTAAGAGCTGCAAAAAAGAATTTGTATGCTGCCTCTATTGTGTCCGCAGAGTGCTGTCCAAGTGGTCTGGAACCTAGTCAGTCCAGTTGTTCCGGAACCAATGGAACATTCTAAGGCCTCCTGTGATGAGTTTGCAAAGCACTTTGCGGATAAAATCAACCAGATCAGGAGTGGTATTCCGTGTGCTGTGGATACAGTTAGTGAACAAGGGGTGGCCAGTAGCAGACCGGTTGTATGGGATCGGTTCCAGCTTCCTCCTTCTGAGGAAGTAGACAAGGTGCTTTCATCTTTAAGGCCGACCACCTGCTTACTCGATCCTTGCCCATCTTGGCTCATTATGAGCTGCAGGGAGAGACTTAGGGAAGGGTTCAAGGCGGTGGTGAATGCCTCCCTCGAGGAGGGAGTGATGCTATCAGCCCTCAAAGAGGCGGTGATAAGACCGCTCTTAAAGAAGCCCTGCTTGGATCCCCAAGACTTGAACAACTTTCGCCCAGTCTTGAATCTGCCATTTTGGGGCAAGGTGATTGAGCGGGTGATGGTGTTGCAGTTGCAGGCACACTTGGAAGAAGCCAATTATCTGGACCCTTTTCAATCGGGTTTCAGGTCTGGGCATGGGACAGAAACGGCCTTGGTCGCCTTGGTGGATGATATGGGGAGGGCTCTGGATAGGTGTGTCTGCTCCTTCCTTGTTCTCCTCAATCTCTCAGTGGCTTTTGATACTGTTGACCGCAGTATCCTCCTGGAGGGGTTGGGCATAGGGGACACCGCATTACAGTGGTTCCGTTCCTTCCTCTCTGGCAGGTACGAGAGCGTAGCTCTGGGGGAGGAGACTTCAGACCCTTGGCTGCTCATTTGCGGGGTGCCACAGGGTTCTATTCTCTCCCTGATGCTATTTAACATCTATGTGAAGCCGCTGGGGGCTATCATCGGGAAGTTTGGGGTGCAGTGTCACCAATATGTGGATCACATGCAACTCTACCTCTCATTTAAATCCTCACCAGGGTTGGCTGTAGACTGGTGTGGTTGGATGGAAGCTGAAACTGAATCCCAACAAAATTGAAGTACTTTTGGTGGGAGACAAGGGGAGGTTGGGTGATGTTGACCTTGTGTTCAGTGGGGTGCAGCTGCCCTGGAAGGACCAGGTCCGCAGTCTGGGGGTCATTTTAGACTCCCAGCTGTCCAAGGAGGCTCAGGTGTCAGCCATGAGTTGGGCGGTGCTGTACCAACTCCATCTGATGCAGTGGCTGCACCCCTACTTCCCTAACTATCTGCTCCCATCAGTAGTTCATGCTCTGGTCTCGTCTTGTCTAGAATACTGTAATGTGTTCTATGTGGGGTTACCCTTGAAGACCGTTCGGAAGTTGCAGCTGGTGCAGAATGTGGCCGCCCGCCTGATTAAAGGCAGCTGTCAGCGAGACCTCATCACTCCAATTCTGAAGGGGTTGCACTGGTTACCAGTTGTTTTCCGGGTCCAATTCAAGGTGTTGGCATTGACCTTTAAAATCTTATATGGTTCCGGCCCAGTCTACCTTAAGGAGCGCCTCCAACAAGAATGGCCTCAGAAGGCCTTCTCTCTGTCCCATCAGCCAGGACAGCTAGGCTAGTGAGGACTAGGGCAAGGGCCTTTTCTGTGGTGGTCCCCACTCTGTGGAATTCCCTCCCTAGTGACCTCTTCCATACCCCCTCTTTGATGAGCTTCCACCGGGCATTGAAAACCTGGCTGTTCAGACAGGCATTTGGTGTGGGTTAGGGTTTTTTAGAGCAATGTTGTTTTGTTCAGTTGATTACGTAAATTTCTTTTGTTTTGTGTTATGTGTATTGTACGCCGCCTAGAGTGGCCAGGCAGCCAGCCAGATGGGTGGCTAATAAATCAAATAAATAAATGTATATTGGGGCAAAAAAATCCCAACTTCAAGTATAACCTGATGGGATCTGAACTAGTGGTGACTGACCAAGGAAGAGATCTTGGGGTTGTGGTGGACAGCTCAATGAAGATGTCAACCCATTGTGCTGCCACTGTAAAAAAAAAAAAAAAAAGGCAAACTCCATGTTAGGCATAATTAGAAAAGGAATTGAGAATAAAACCGCCAATATCATACTGCCTTGATAAAAAAATCTGTGATGTGACCACACTTAGAATACTGTGTACAGTTCTGGTCACCATACCTAAAAAAAGGATATTGTAGAGCTGGAAAAAGTGCAGAAGAGGGCAACTAAAATGATCAAGGGGCTGGAGCATCTCCCCTCTGAGAGAAGGTTACAACAGCTGTGATTGTTTGGCTTGGAAAAAAGGTGGGTAGGGGTAGGCATGATAGAGCTGTACAAAATTATCCACAGTGTAGAGAATGTGGATAGGGAGACATTTTTATCCCTTTCTCACAATACTAGAACCCAGGGTCATCCCATGAAGCTAGGAGTTTCAGGACAGATAAAAGGAAGTACTTCTTCACACACTGCATAGTTAAATAACAAGATGTAGTGATGGCCACCAATATGGATGGGGGTTTAAAAGGGGGTTGGATAAATTCCTGGAGGAGAAGGCTATTAGTGGCTACTACTCCTGATGGTTATGTGCTACCTCCAGTACCAGAGGCAGTATGCCTATGTACACCAGTTGCTGGGGAACATGGATGGGAGCGTGTTGTTGCACTCGTGTACTGCTTGTGGGTTCCTGGTCGACAGCTGGTTGGCCACTGTGTGAACAGAATGCTGGACTAGATGGACCCTTGGTCTGATCCAGCAGGGCTCTTCTTATGTTCTTAAGTGCTGAATTCAAATATATACTCTGCTGGTTCTTTTCTGGGCAAGAAGTAGTGAAAAGTAAATTAGGTGTGTGTGTGTTTGTGTTTGGATACTCCTATAAATACTTCATTGTAGACAAAATGGTCCTTTAGTACTTGCATTAAATATGTCATCTGTTAAATTTATAGTTAACATTAAAAGCAAATTTAATCCAACACTAAAGAGAGGAGTAGGCAGATGGTGTGGGATAGGGAGAATAAATTCCTCAGAGGTGTTGTTTCGATGCTTGGGACGGTCACAAAGATCTGAAAGCCCTTCTAATTCAGAGCCAGCTTAACTTGCAATTCTTGATTTAGTCAAAATGCAAAGCAACCCTCATGAATGCCTTGTGTAGCTGCTATCACTGTCCCTTCCACCATGAGCACAAAGACTTTTGTGGCACTGTAAAAAAATAACAAATTTATTATGACATAAGCTTTTGTGGACTGCAATACAGGTCATCAAATGTACGAAGTCCTGAGTTACAGATATATTTGCACATGGTTGGAGGGATTGTAAACAGTGAGGTCAGAGGGAAATGAAATGCAGAAAGTACGGGTAGTGATAATTGTGTTATGAACGGTGGCCATTCACAAGAATAGTTGGTGATCACACAAGCATCCTGGCATCATGGTAAGCTGATTAACGTATGTAGTGTGGTAAGAAACCTTTATCTTGATATAAGTCACAGGTGATAGAATTGCACCTCTTAATGAATTGCAGTTCAGTAGTTTCACAAAGCAATCTCCCTTTGAAGTTCCTTTGTTCAAGGAACTTCAGGGTGAGTTACAGAGTGTCCTGGGAGGTTGACATGATCCCCCACCGTTTTTTTGAATATTGCCATTCCTGATGTGAGATTTGTGTCCACTTATTCTTTTGCATAGAGAATGGCCTGTTTGTCCAATGTAGAATGCAGAAGGACATTGCTGGCATGTGATGATGTATATGGAAGATGAGTAGATGAATGAAACTCTGATGTTCTGGATGACATTATTAGGTCCTGTAATAGTATTCCTAGAGTAGACATGGGTGTGTTGCAGGGTCTGGTCCCTGTGTCCATATCTCTTGTTATGTGGTCTGTTGGTGATAAGCTGTTTTAGATTGAGGGGCGGGGCTGTCTAAGCAAGTACAGGCCTCATACTTGAGGGGTATGAGAGAGAAGGGTCATTGTCCAGGCTGAGCTGTAGATCACTGATGATATGTTTGAGAGGGTGTCATTGGCAGCTATATGTGATCATTGCTGTATTATATATTCTGTTCAAGTTTGTACCCTCTTAGCAGCAGCAAAGACACATCCATCCAGGGATTTATAATACCGAACTATGGAGAAGTTGACCAGCTGTAGTAATAAAAATGTAACAGACTTTGTTATTCTGGTAAATATTCTTATGGCTACCCAGAAGTATCGAAGTGAGGGCATTTCTACCACAGATGGGGAAGAGAACCATTCTATGGGCTGCCTCTCTGGTGTAAAGGAGGATAAGTGCCATACATGCGATTCAGTGTAAGCAAGTGTAAAGTGATGCACATTGGGGCAAAAAAATCCCAACTTCAAGTATAGCTTGATGGGATCTGAGCTAGCGGTGACCGACCAAGAAAGAGATCTTGGGGGAGTGGTGGACAGCTCAGTGAAGATGTCAACCCAGTGTGTGGCCACTGTAAAAAAGGCACTGTAAAATACTCAATTTTAGGCATAATTAGAAAATGAATTGAGTATAAAAAAGCTATGCAGGTGAAACCACTTTGATGGCTGAAAGCGAGGAGGAGCTGAGGAACCTTATGAAGGTGAAAGAAGAAAGTGCAAAAGCTGGGTTGCAGTTAAACCTCAAAAAAACCAAGATTATGGCAACCAGCTTGATTGATAACTGGGAAATAGAGGGAGAAAACGTGGAGGCAGTGACAGACTTTGTCTTTCTAGGCGCAAAGATTACTGCAGATGCTGACTGCTGCCAGGAAATCAGAAGACGTTTACTTTTTGGGAGGAGAGCAATGACAAATCTTGATAAAATAGTTAAGAGCAGAGACATCACACTCACAACAAAGATCTGCATAGCTAAAGCAGTGGTATTCCCCGTAGTAAGCTATGGCTGCGAGAGCTGGACCATAAGGAAGGCTGAGCGAAGGAAGATAGATGCGTTTGAACTGTGGTGCTGGAGGAAAATTCTGAGAGTGCCTTGGACTGCAAGAAGATCCAACCAGTCCATCCTCCAGGAAATAAAGCCAGACTGCTCACTTGAGGGAAGGATCTTAAAGGCAAAACTGAAGTACTTTGGCCACATCATGATAAGACAGGATACCCTGGAGAAGATGCTGATGCTAGGGAAAGTGGAAGGCCAAAGGAAGAGGGGCCGACCAAGGGCAAGGTGGATGGATGAGATTCTGGAGGTGATGGGCTCGACCTTGGGGGAGCTGGGGGTGGCAACGGCCGACAGGAAGCTCTGGCGTCCATGAAGTCATGAAGAGTCGGAAGTGACTGACTGAATAAACAACAACAAAATAAAACTGCCAATATCATACTGCCCCTATACAAATCTATGGTGAGGCCACACTTGGAATACTGTGTTCCATTCTGGTCACCACTCCTAAAAAGGGGATATTGTAAAGCTGGAAAAAGTGCAGAAAGGGGCAACTAAAATGGTCGAGGGGCTGGAGCATCTCCCCTATGAGAGAGAAGGTTACAATAGCTGGGATTGTTTAGCTTGGAAAAAAGGAGAGTAAAGGAAGACATGATAGATGTCTACAGAATTATACATGGTGTGGAGAAAGAGGCTAGGGAGACATTTTTCTCCCTCTCTCAAGATACTAGAACCCGGGGTCATCCTATAAAGCTGATTGGTGGGAGATTCAGGACAGATAAAAGGAAGTACTTCTTCACACAGCGCATAGTCAAACTATGGAATTTGCTGCCACAGGATGTAGTGATGGCTACCAATTTGGACGGCTTTAAAAGGGGGTTGGACAAATTTCTAGAGGAAAAGGCTATCAATGGCTACTAGACCTGATGTCTATGTGCTACCTCCAGTACCAGAGGCAGTGAGCCTATGTACACCAGTTGCTGAGGAACATGGGTTGAAGGGTGCTGTTGCACTCATGCCTTGCTTGTGGGTTCCTGGTCGACATCTGGTTGACCACTGTGTGAACAGAATGCTGGACTAGATGGACTCTTGGTCTGATCCATCATGGCTCTTATCTTCTTATGTACATTTTTGTAGGATCGTGCTTGTCTTACTGGAAGCAATAATTTGTTTTGTCTCATGTCTTCCATTCTGTAACTTATCTATCTTTTGACAAACTGTCAGGTCATGTTATTCCCACATGAGTGCAGTGCACATTGGTATCAATTTCCCTTTATTAGCTTCACAACAAATCCCCAAATTGCTTTTTGAAGTTGGAAATGTAGAAGGCCAGTAGGGTCATTTCTGCATGGGCAGCTACTGAAAGGGAAGTTCAGAAAAACCAGCAATGTGTACAAATATTGCACAACCATTCCTCTGGATGGTTCCAGGTAGTGAAGGGTTTATTTACAGTCATGACTTAGACTCTGCAATTAGTGCATCTCCATTAACAGAAGTATCCAGAGCACTGTCTGGTCCATTTGTATTGCATGAGTTCCAGTTGCTGAGGCCTAAGGATGCAGACAAAGTCCTTGGAGAACTTCGACCAATGAGTTGCATACTTAGTCCTTGCCTGTCTTGGCTTGTTACATCTATTAAGGAGGGAATGGTTAGTTGAGTCCAGGAGGTTATAAATTCCTTCTTGAGAGAAAGTTACCAGCCTCTTTGAAAGAGGCAGTAAGGCTGCTCCATAAGAAATCTAACTTAGACCGAGAAGTGGAGGACAACTATAGGCTAGTCACTAACATCCCCTTCTTATTATTTATTTATTTATTTATTTATTTCTATACCGCCCAATAGCCGAAGCTCTCTGGGCGGTTCACAAAAACTAAAACCAAACAACACACAATAAAACAATTTAAAATATATAGAACATTAAAACCACAATATAACAATACAACCACAATAAAACCTAGCAGCAGTACAGGAGTTTAAAATACAGATTTAAAACAGCAAAGATAAAAATTTAGAAAGCTAAAATGCCTGGGAAAATAAAAAGGTCTTCACCTGGCGCCGAAAGGAGCAAGAAGAATCACTCGAGGGAGTGATTGCTGACCAAAACCAGACATTCTTGGATGAAATTGATTTTTTAGGTCCATTTCAGTCAGGCTTTAGACCTAGTTTTTGGACAGAGACTGCCTTAGTTGCCCTTTGGGATGACCTTTGCTGAGAGAGAGATGGAGTGCAACCCTATTGGTTCTCCGAGACCTGTCTGTGACTTTTGATACCATCGACCATGGTATTATTATGAATTGGCTGTCTGAGTTGGGGACAGTGCATTAGTTGATCCGACCCTACTTAGACAGCCATTTGCAGAAGGTGGTGCTGGAAGATTGCTGCTCTGCTCTGTGGCAACTACATCATGGGGTTCTGCAGGGCTAATTAACATCTACATGAAACTGCTGGGAGAGGTTATCTGTGGATGTGGACTGAGGTGTCATCAGTATGCAGGTGGTACCCAGCTTTACCGCTACTTTCATCTAACTTAGGTGAGGCAATGGAAGTCCTGCATCAGTTCCTTAGCAGGGTAATGGACTGGATGAGGGTCAATAAAGTGAAGGTCAGTGCAGACAAGATGGAGTTATTGTTGGTGGGTGGTTTATTTACCTAGTTGAGTGATGTTCAAGCTGTTCTGGAGATGAACAGAAGGATCAGGTGCACAGCTGAGGAGTCATTGTCACTTGGGCACAGATGGTCTTGGTGGCTAGGAGAAGTTTTTATCAGCTTAGGCTTTTTGTAGTGCTAAAACCTCCAGCTTTTTTCTCGCCAGCAAATTCAGGGGTGGCAGGGACCACATGTGGTCCACAGGCTGCATGTTGCCTTTCCCTGATCTCAAGGAACATCTCCCATATGTACCTGCTGTTAGGTCATGTTCAGAGGCCCTCTTCTGTGCCCCCACTAAAGGTAGGTGAGTAGCTAGAAGAGAAGAGGACCTTTTCAGTTGTCACACTGTGCTTATGGAATGCTCTCCCCAAGGAGGCTTGCCTCGAACCAACACAGTTATCTTTTTGGTGCCAGGCAAAGACATTCCTCTTTTGCCAGTGCTTTAGATTTTAGATCCTAAGTTTTATAGTTTAAGAATTTTTTAAGAGCCCGTATAGCTCAAATGGCTGCTTTTATATATTTTATGTTGTATTTTTATATCCCATGCTGATGTTGTCTTATTGTATTTTTAAAAATTCTTTTAGTATCATGTAATCTGCTCAGCGAATCTTTTTTTATTGAGTAGACTAAAAATATTAACACATAATAAATAAAAGTTTTAGTGCCATGAGGTCTGAAACAGTAACATAATTAAAAACAGTAAAAAGCCAAACAAATAGATACAATAAATGCATGGGGTGGTCATGGTGGTGGACAATCCTGACTTCTAATGACTCGTATAATCAACAAATTGGGAGATCAGAGCTGTTCAGGGGTTCTTGAGAGGGCAGCCTCTGAGGAAGAAGCTGACATTTGGGGTGTTCTTGTACTAATCTGAAATGTATATCTCTTTTATTTTGTTCTTCCTTCAGGGGGCTGTAGCTCAACATGTGTACAATTACTCGCTCTGCAGCCTGTTTATCTCAGAAAGTACAGAAATGCACTCCTGGTGAAATGTTGCTTTGCCTTTAGACTCATTGTCTCTGCTATTTTCAATAGCTATTCATCAGTCATTTGCAAAACTGATGATGCCATAGTCTTTCCCCCCCTTAAGTTTGTTGCATTTCACTCTGCATAGTGTGTGTCAAAGAAGATACCTGATCAATTTTAATTATTATTGCAGGTTTCAAGACCCATCTTATTCCTAGAAAGCACCTAATGCTGTGAGCTGGAAAATATTTTCAAGGTAGATATTCTGCTTTTGTTTGTTTCCCCATTGGTTTTTTATGAATATTAGATAAAACAGCCATAAATAGCATACTTCAAGGCATGTGTGTGAATTGAGAACCCTCAAAATCAATATAGTGCATGCATCTATTTCCAACTACAGTTTTTGAAAATGTAGGTTGTAATGAAAGAAGTGCACAACACAACAGCGGTACAATATAGTTGTACATGATAGCCCATTTGGAAAAATGAGTTGAAACCTGTGGTGTGGTATAAAAAGCATAGAATTCAGAATGCATCTGCACTCTAAATGTTGTGCAGTGTTAACAAAGGTAGTTTATGTACTAATTTTATTGCTGTGGCTTAAGGATTTTAGATATTGCACAGTTTTTCATATCTGTTTCAAGAGACTTCCGCAAAAGCTTGCCTTTGCCATGTATGGAGATTGGGATTGCCAACATTTATACTCTCAGCTGCCTTTTGAATCTGAAGGATCAACACTTCAAGATCAGACAACTGTGGAACTGTATCTCTTAACCCACAGCATTCACAGTGTGGTTGCTCATTATCATCTACTTTGTTGCTGTGCCAAAACTGACATTGTGATTGTTTTATTTTCTTTATTTAAAATTACTTTTAGGTAACTTTTAATGGTGGAATTGCATCACATTGTGAGTGATGAGTAAACTCTAACCATTTGTCTTGGTTCCATATGCACAGACTGCACAGCTAGATACTGTGTAGAATTGAAATAACTTGCTGCTAGTGAAGTAAAGTTGCAATTTCCCTATTGTTAACTACTATTACTCTCTGAAGTGTGAGACAGTTTAGTTCACTCCCATTAAATCTGAAGCATGCACTTAAGCTGCCTGCAGGGCTACATGTTTGCTGCAGTTCCATTATTACAGGTGTAGGCAATGTGGTGCCCATGGGCAACAGTGTGCCCTCCATCACCTTTCTTTGCACCTGCAGAGGTGCCCTATCCCTCCTACTTTTTTTTTTCTTTTCTATAAGGACAAAATTACATACTGGCATTTCGCTGTGCACACTGTGAGATTGCTTCAAAGCAAAGTGGGATCGATTCAGAGCCGAGCCAAGTGAGAGCCCGTAGTTGCTCACATCTTCTTTTCCATGAATGCCTCTGGGCCAACTGTGGGACTCAGAGATGTACTTAGGAAATGAAGATGGCAGATGGCTGTAGGCAGATGTTTTCAGCTGCAGCACCCCCATTTTGTGGCAATGATTATTGCTTTGCCTAAGGGCAGAAACTGAGTACTATAAGTTGTATCCACTGTAAGTCTAACTTAAGTCCCATTCATTTCAGTGGGTCTACTCTACATAGGACTACAGTTAAAGTGCTTTTAAAATAGTTCAGGTTTCTCCCAAGAAGCTATAGGAAATGCAGTTTTGTATGGGTGCTGACAATGCAGGGCTGGCCCTATTATTAGGAAGAGTGAGGTGGCTGATTGGCTATACCCCTTTCCCTGTACTTTTATGCAGCCATCAGTCTCTCAGTAGATTCAGTGCTGTTGGTTTTCAGTTTTTATTTCTTTTAAAATATAGTTTTAGCCTTTTGGTTTCAGAAGAAAATAGCAGCAGTTCTGTTCAAGAACAAGCAATCTTGTGATAATGTCCAATTTATTATGGTTTCCAATCTTGTGCTCATCTAATTGCCTTGAACGAGAGGGTTGGGGTATATTCTAGTGGAATGGAAGGCTCAGGTGAGGAGAAGGGAATTGTTGGCAAATGTAACCTGCCAGGAATTATTTTCTGAAAACCTAGAATAAACCAAGGCGTGAGCCAAAAAGGTATGGGAGATGTGGGGATGGGAGTGAGGAAGAGCAGTTGCAAGAATGTCTTAACTGCTTTGAGACTTGCATTATTAAATGCCAAAATTTTCATGAGGAATTTTATATGGAAAATGATTCTCTTGATGGCCGTATATTTTAGAGAACAAACCCTAGATCATTTGTCTTGGTTTGGATTTCCAAAACTAGGTATGTCAGATACATGTAGTGATTTCTGCTTTGCTGGTAGCGTGTTGTTGAAGAGAACACATATGAAAAGCCTATTGGAGCATGCCTTGGCTCTTATGCATCCTTGTTTTCTCTTTTTCTAAATTGTGGACCTGGGAACGTGTCCCCAGCTCTTAGGCTTTTGTGCTACTTTGTGCCCAGATTCAGTTTATGGCAGCCTGGTGACCCACCCACAAAGGTTTTATGACTCATTGGATTGTCATTTTCTGCTGTTTGAAAACTGCTGAATTACATTTTCAACTTTTATGAACCTCAGAAAATAATGACTCAGAAACTAATTTCCATTGAAACATTGATTTTAGTCTGTCATTTGTACTTAACACAATTCACATGTAGATACTTTTGTTCTGTTTCATTTGAGATTACTTTTGGAGAGCACCCAAAACATGTCATGATGTCGTCTAGAAATGTGCTTTATTTGGGCTTCTCTGTGAACTGCAGCCTCCTGTTCTCTTAAATACGCCACATGTAACAGATTAAGTGAGTCATCAGCCAACTGTGTAGTCATTAGTTTGTTGGGTAAATAACATGCAGAATGCAGTGCAGCATCTTCTTGGATTTAACTTTGTTACAAAATTCCCATTGTAGGTTCTGTTCATGACCGTAGTGTTAAAATTTAGAAAAGCAAGTACAAATATCCCCCCACCCTCAAGCTAAGTAGCATTTTCTTTTCTTTTTTTAAGTGTGCATGTCAACAGTTTTCTAACCATACAGGCACACACTGTTTTAACATTATTTGGATGACCCATTAAACGATGACCTTGCAGCATGATCCTTTTGTAAGCTTGCTTGGAAGAAAGGCATACTTTATGCAGTGGGGCTTATGTATGGATAGGTTTGCAGCCTTAAAGATAGAGATACAGGTACATTAAGGCTGCGCATCCTTTGAACAGGACTGTATTCTTGAGAGGTTCTAATATTCTTGACTTTTGATATTGATTGATTTAAAGAATTTTAAAGCTGCTTTTTAGGGCTTCATTCTCATGGAGGGATGTAGAAAAAGCAGTAAGGCAAGATAGAAAGACGTTGTAGACACATCAGACAGACATACAGATTACTTTGCGAAAACTGCTCAGGCACACAAGCAATTTATCGTCTTTGTTAAAGGTAGCATTGAAAAGGAAAATTTTCACAGCTGAACTAAATGTCTGCATTGAAGGGGCAAGATGCAAGTCAATTGGAAGGGAATACTGTGGTTTTGGAGCCATCACTGAGAGACCTTGCCTCTTCTGCATGCCGCCCTGTCCAATCTTAACAACGGGCACTGAAGAAGAACCCCCAAAGTTCTGTTGTACAGGCAGGATTATACAAGTGAAGGTGGACCTGGTTCCAACCCATTCAGGGCTTTAAAGATTGAGACCAGTACTTTTAATTGGGCCTGGAAGCTTACTGGCAGTTGGTGAAAAATTGGGAATCTGGTTAGACTTTCTGCCCACCCTCCCCCAGCATCTGGGCAGCTGCATTATGTACCAGCTGCAGATTATATATTGTCTGGACGCCATGTAAAGTGCATTGTAGTAGTCCACTTTGGATGTAACTAGTGCAGGTAACCTCCAGATAGCATACAAACCAGAGCTTTTAAAAAGCACTCGTGCTATCTGCTTATCTCCAGACAGGACAATCACTGATGTCCTGATCACTTAACTGACTCTTTAACGTAGAATCCAAGTTGCGCCTGGGAGATGTTTCACATTTCAATTAGTCATTATTGCTTTGGATGATCTTAAACAAGGTCCAATCCCTAAATGTTCCTATATGTCAAATCAGGTCCAGTCCCTAAATGTTCCTATATGTCAAATCAGTTACCGTGGGGTGGGACTCTTTAGGATGAATGAGAGGAGAGATGAATAGCTTTTTGTGCACTTACTGCATGTGATAAATTGTTGAGCTCAAGTGTCTTACTGTGGAGTAGAACTTGCAAAGATAATTCTGCTTTGTGCTATTTTGATGCATGTAAATCAACACTGGAAAAATATACCACCTTGCTACTTGCAAGTATTGAGGTGTAAATTGAGTGCTGAGAAGAAGGGGATCTTGTAGAAAGGTTGGTAGGACTGGAGAGATATTCAGCTGAAGCCACACCTTGGAAGTCTGCCAGTCATCCATTGGCACAACAGGTTTGTGCAGTGAGAGGTGAGGCTTTCTAGAAAGTGGACAGAACGACTTGCAGAGGCATTAATTATTAATGTAATCACAACAGTAATCATCACCCTTTGGATGTTGTATGGTGGGATGCTATCAGTTGTGAGCAGTGCTGCACCTTATGGAGTCACTGGCTGCATGTGGATGTTCATGTGCAGTTCCAAAAACCATGGTTTATGAAATTGTAGATGAGTGCCATGACCATATGCTCCTTGGCCCTTCCCTTCTCTTGTGTGCCAGTATGGCGTGGAGATCCTGGCCTGTATAAAGCTATAGTTCCTGTTAGGTCTGAACTGGGGTACTCTGTCTAAATGTCGGTTAACAAACCAGGATAATAAGCCAAGGGGAGGGGTAAGGGAGAGAGCATCAGCTGTTGGGCAGTATATACATGTAATAATTTTTTTTTTAAACCATGGACAAATGTCCACAGATGGCTATTGTATCTTGCCTTGAGCATTTTCCTGGGCCCCTTTCCCTCACTTCACACAAATGCCTTGAGCATGTTATGCTATGTTCGAAGGACGAATTAAGATGAATTGTTAAACTATTTGAAGAGCAAGGCTGAGGTCCAGATTATACTATCTCTATCATGATGCAGTATCTTGACACAGCTTTTGTATGGTTGTGTATCCCTGCCACCATCATAACATTAACACCACCCCATTTATTTTTGCATCTACCATGAAAGTTGCCCTTTGATGTTGCAGCCGTTGGGTGATGAAAATCGATGAGTGTACAGGGCCCGTGTCTGCTATTCCAGAATGCTGTAGCTTAATGTATTCTAATTTCTATCTGCTGTAGCCTTCTTAATATGTACCAACATAAAGCAGAAAACCCAGCATCACCGGTGTATCTTGTTTTGATTTTGCAACTTTCTAATTGCAGGGGGCTGAACCTAAAACTAAGCCGAGCTACCTTGACAAAAATTGGCACGAAAATTCTTCCTGTTGAGGTTTGTGAGGAATAAAGTTAAAGGAAGAAATATCCTAAACTATGAAGTATAGCTCTTGTTTCATGGTACTTTCTTGTTCTAGCTTTTGCAACTTTCCCAGCAGAGCAACACCCTTCTTTAAAATAGTTGGGCTCAGCTGTATCCATTGAGCTCCAATTTGGTAGTGACTGTTAAAGCCTTAGTTGGGAATTAACTCTTCATGTCCTAAGCATTTGCGTGACAAATAGCAACAATAAAAGTTGGCTTATTTCCAGACTGTTCTTGGCAGCCACAATGTGTAGAGACTTGCTTATTGAAAAACCTATAGAATTGAATGGTGAGAGTTTGGTGATGTGAAACTTGGTGCAGGTTATGAAATTCCATGCCTGTATTATAAACCAGACGCCTGCAGAACTTGTGCAGGCCTGGTGTGAAATAGTGAAGCTCAAAATATTTCTTAGATAAATTATGTGGGTTCATCTGTGCATTCTTCCTCGTCCCATTAATGCATTAGGTGACTGATCCATATTCTTGGGTACTTCAGAATGCTTTAATAAGTAAGCCATCCCAGTTGACGATACAACAATTACATGAAAAGATCACAAGCTTTATAATTACCAGTTTGCATCTACCTGATCAGGATTTGACTGCATGTGCATTTGTTTAAATTGGTAAAACTTGAGAATTATTGGGAGAGGGGGGAACAAAAACAAAACCCAACCAGTTAGATGGAGGAGTTCTATAATTCTTAACAGAAGACACTGTTCATTTAGAAATATGGCTCATCTCTGAGATTGACCAACTTTGCATTAGATTTAGAATGCTTTGGACATACAGTAACATGGCCATGTGGTGGAGTTGAATGCACATTCATGAGTAAAACACTGAAGTAGTATGTTTCTACCCAAGTTGTAGAAAAGGGATCTAGTTTGACAAGAGAGATAGCTTGTAAAGCAAAGGAAGTATTAAGAAGGTGCTGTTATAAGTGTTCATGCGATTGTCTCGTCCTGATTTCCTCCCGCAATCCGAAGTAAGTGATACTAGTTTGAGCAGCGTATAAGGATATTGAACTAGGACCTGGTACTGTAGCAAAACTTACGCTAAAAGGTGTCTTGTTTCTCTCTGGCACAGTGTTCTTATTTTATTAGAGTGTTTAACCTCTTTCCATGGCTTGAGTACCAGAAATACATGCCCAAGGTTTAAAGCACTAGAGCAACAACCGAGCAGTTTCTAGGGATCCACATACTTGCTTTGCCCCATTTGGTTTCTGTTAACGTTCGTAGGTCATGTCTCTGCCCATTCTTTTAAACAGTCGTGGTCAAATTGTGCTTGTGCTTGAAAATACGTTTTTATTGTCAGTGCTGTTTCCTCTTTAGGAGACGGTCAAGGTTATTCTAGTGAACTTCTGATGTTCAGAAACAGCAGCAGCAAATGCCTGCTCGATGGAGTGTGCAAAGATGTGGGCAACAAGGGAGATTTGGCAGGTTCTACCCACAATCAACAACTGCAATTTCCAATTAGCAGGATTTGTTTGGATTTGTTTGTTTTTGAGAAAAGGCTTAGGTTGAAGCAGGAAAACGCTTACATCTTTGAACGGGTAGAATTTTCTGGATGGTAATACTGTACCTGCACAGATTCCCAGATTACACAGGGCATGTGTATTTTGTGCATGACTAGCAGTACCAATGTGAAGAAGAAATGTACCATAGACAAGGCCTTTATATAATTATTTTATGAAAATCCTGCACATAATACTGGGAAACTACACCATCTGTAGTAAATGTATATGTCTGTGTCCTCAGGCTTATCCGTCTGGATAGATTAGCTATTCAGTCTTGCCTTTGCTCTTGAGAAGAAAATAACTCCAAAGCTTTGTTCTATTGCATACTATGGTGTTCTGGGATCCCCTAGGTATGTCTTGTTGAAATATTCTACCAAGTGTCAACGGCTCTGACTTGGTAGGTAATAAACTGTTGACAGATTTTCAAGTGTAACATTGTGAATGGGGCTAACTTAAGAATGATATTTTTAAGAGTCTGGATTTAGCTTTGCAAGTACTATTAATGATAAGAGGGGTTTAGTTCCCTTCTGACTACTATTAGAAACAGAGGCAATATAACCACCTTAAAAATAATTTTAAAATAGGGCTCTTGTGAATAATGTACTTACCAGCCCTGCCAGTTGGAAATGCATACAGTGCTCCTTCCTTCCTTAACAGATGCTGCCACCCTCCTATTTACTCTGGCTTTCTGGGTAGAAAGGAAACTCCAAAATTATTAGTTCAATCTGGGAGGAGGGACTGCCTCTAGGAAAACTCCACAGTCTCCACTAAGCCAGTTTCAGCCCGCTTTCCACTTAGTTCCCCTTAGACCAGCACGTAGCATGTTGGCTTGCCGATCCATGGGCTAGGCAAAATATCTAGTCAACTTCTAAGTTTCCAAATAAAGGGTCATTAAAGTTTAAGGAAGTAGGAAAAACAAGAAAAGTAGCATAATATACCAGGTGGCCCAAAAGTAGGTATACAGTTGTTTAGAATGTTGATGGGAGGGGGAGAGAATGTGTGAGTAGAAGATGTGTGGGTGGAGTCAGAATGACAGTTGGGAAGAGTGAGTGACAGGGAGTGACACTTAAATCAGTTAAGTGTAGAGAGTGAGGGGAGTGAGGCCCGTAAGTAGGTATACAGTTGTTTAGTTGTTGTTTTTTTTTACTGATATTGTGAACGATGGCAGCGAACTTGAGTCAAGAACAAAGAAAGTGGATTCTAAAGCAGTACTGGAAGACTGAAAATGCTGAGTGGGTGCGCACAGTGTGGCAAGAAGCATCTGACACTCCTCCACCAACACGTGTGACAATTTATCGTCTTAGAGATAAATTTGAAGCAACAGGTGCTGTGGCTAATGCACTGAAATCTGGACATCCTAGGACATCTATGACAGAGGAAAATGAGATGAGAGTTGCTCTGACATTTGTGAACAGTCCGAAAAAGTCCACATGGTGTGCGTCTAAGCAGCTGTCCATACCTAGAACGTCCTTGCAACGCTTAATGTGTAAATTGAAATTGAAGCCGTACCATCCAAGACTGTTACATGGTCTTCTGGAGGATGACCCAGACCGTCGGTTGCAATTCTGTGAGATGATGCATAACCAAATCTCTAATGAGATTCTTGATAAGATCATCTGGTCAGATGAGGCATCTTTCAAGTTGTCAGGCCACGTGAAGAGGCATAACTGTGTGTATTGGGCAGATGAAAATTCTTTATACCTACTTTTGGGCCACTCTGTATAAGAAGGGAAATAGTTCTAAATAACCCTATCCTAGGCAGATTTATATACATCAGTAAGTAGCCTTACTTGTAGATGCAAGGTCTCCTCTAGGTGTGAGCTGGATGATATTTCATAGGAAATAGCTCAATTTTATCTTCCTGGAGTTGAGGGGGACAAGATTGACAGGTGGAGGGGGAATTCTCCAATCAGGAAGAATGGGCATCTGCAGGGGGCAGAGGAAGAGTGTGTGTGTGTGTGTGTGTGTGTGTGTATGCAAGACTACCATTTCTGGTATATCTAGGGATTGAGAAGCAGTGAGGAGGGGGAACCAGGTCTACTGAGCTGGCCTCTGAGAAACTTGTAAAGTAGATCTACCCTTCTGTTGCTAGGTAGACCTGGTATCCATAGGAGGTCTTTCTACCTGTGAAACTCTCCTTTAACCCCCTGCAGTGCTTAATTGCACTGCTGCTACAATCACCTTTTCTGCCCCTACTATATTGTGTACAGTTCTGGTCACTGCACCTAAAAAATACATTGTACAGCTGGAAAAAGTGCAGAAAAGGGCAACTAAAATGGTCAAGGGGCTGGATTACCTCCCCTATGAGGAAAGGTTACAACAGCGGGGATTGTTTTGCTTGGAAAAACACCGAGCAAGGGGAGACATGATAGAGTCGTACAAAATTATGCATAGTATGGAGAAAGTGGCTAGGGAGACATTTTTCTCCCTGTCATAATACTAGAAACCAGGGTCATCCCATGATTGGTGGGAGATTCAAGGCAGATAAAATGAAGTACCTCTTCACACAGCGCATAGTTAAACTATGGAATTCACTTCCACAAGATGTGGTGATGGCCACCAATTTGGATGGCTTTAAAAGGGGGTTAGACAAATTCCTGGAAGTGAAGGCTGTCAATGGCTACTAATCCTGATACATATGTGCTACCTCCAGTATCAGAGGCAGTATGCCTATGCACACCAGTTGCTGGGGAACATGGGCAAGAGGGTGCTGTTGCACTCGTGTCCTTGTGGATTTTTCGTCGAAAGCTGGTTGGCCACCGTGTGAACAAAATGCTGGACTAGATGGACCCTTGGTCTGATCCAGCAGGGCTCTTCTTATGTTCTTACATTCCCCCCCCCCAAAAAAAATATCAGGGCACTAGATACCAACAATGGACTACACTACAGGGTTCTCATACGGTGCTCTAACTCCCTCTGTCCCCCAGCAAAAAAGGTTTAACAAGACTGAGCTACTTTGCATGGCCAGTGTAACCTGCATGCTCTCAGCCCCCCCCCCCCCAATATTGGTATAATAATGATAGACTTTATCTGCATTGGCACTATTTCCAGAGTTGAGGGTGGGGGAAATAACTGTTTTTGGTATGAAATAAGAGTTAGATCATGAACTCCTTTCTTTTGCTTATAGGTAGACACAGTATTGCCCAAATCACAGGAATACTAAAATCCTGGTTTTCTGAATTGTTTTCTATGGGGCAGCAACCACTTCTGCACCAGGGAAGACTCCAAAAGTGGCTTAAAAATAAACTAGGAATTTCCTTCTCCAAACAGTGGCTATGTCAATTATTGCTATGACTTCATTCATTGGATAAAACATTGAAAGGTGGGAGCAGGCTAGTTTCTCATAAAATTATTAGGCAGACTAGTGCCTGCATATCTTCAAGAACTAGAGACATACTCTTAAAAAAAACAAACAAACACTGGGAATCTCAGGATTATGGGTCATCCAGGAGGGGGAACTGCCCCCTTGCCCCTCCCGGCAGATGCCCATGTCCGGAAGGCTGAAAGTTGTTTGAAGTAAATATCACATAGATAGGTAGAACCCAGGATGATGGCTGATTAACACTTGCCATCACAGTAAGGTAGGTGGGGGAAGGGAGATTTATTAATTAATTACATTTATATCCTGCCTTTCCCCCCAAAAATGCACTCTATTAGTGATAAATAAAATTTCCACTCTGACTGGCAGTGGCTCTGCAAGGTCTTAGGGCGAGGCATTTCCCAGCCCTGCTACTTGAGAATCTTTAACTGGAAATGCCAGGGATTGGAACAGAGACGTGCATTCAAGATACTTGCTGTATCACTGAGCTATGGCCACTCCCCTCTTCTCTCCCCCATCCCCGCCACAGTCTTTTATGTTACTATTTTAAGTTACTCTTAAGTCTTAGAAAAATAAGAACTGCAATACGAAGTCTGAACTGGGCCTTTTGGTTCTACTGCTGGGTTCACTTTACAGTTCCTGTCCTGCCTAACATTAACCAAGTCCTAAGGCACTTACAATAGAAATACAAACAAAAACATATTACCGTAGGAACTCCATTAATTCTAATTCCAAATAATTCCATTAAACTGACCACATCCACACATATATCCAAGAATAAGCACGCTAACTCAGCTAAAAGCAAATCTAAACAAAAAGATTTGGACTATGTTCGTAGAATCCCTGTAAGGTGAAGGTGTAGTGGAACTCCACAAGAGGCAGAAATAATTGCCAAAAAGATATGCTCTGAGTCCAAGACAACTTCATTCAATGGCTGGAAATACTGAAAACAAGACCATGAGATTGCAAAAGCTTATGAGGCTCATATGGGCAGATCAGAGATCAATTCTCTTCCTTTTTGAACAAAAAAGAGGTCACCCAATAATATGTTCTCAGGTTAGATGACCAGTAGTGTGACTTGATACAAGACAGGTTCATATGGGAAGGTTTTCAGCATTCTGTTATTAAAGTGGTGTTGTCTACCCTGAATGTGG
The DNA here is from genome assembly GCF_057233095.1 of Heloderma suspectum. Classification (NCBI taxonomy): domain Eukaryota; kingdom Metazoa; phylum Chordata; class Lepidosauria; order Squamata; family Helodermatidae; genus Heloderma; species Heloderma suspectum. The sequence continues at coordinate 12,342,645 of NC_139461.1, forward strand.
GAGACAGGAGGGGAAGGGGAGCATAGCCTCAGGCTTCTCAATACTGATCCTTGTCCTGCATGACAAACTGGGAATTTAGCAAACTGTAGAGATTCAGTTTTATTTTTTCTCCGTTGTCTTCAAAAGGTAATCCCCTTTGGTACGGGCAGTAGGATTTCCGAAGAATAAGCAGTTTTATAATGAAAGGCTAACATGTTTCTCTAGTAATGGTTAAACCTTTTCTGGTTTCGCCCTATTCCCTCTTAATCATTAAAGGTGCGTAAATTGTTTTTGAAGCAAAGGTGTGTTTTGATTTTTGCCTACTATGAAATTTGAGAGCTCCTGAGTGTTTAGAGATTTGACAGAAGAGGCACAGAGCAGTAGACATAGCTGCAAGCACACTTATATCAAGGGAATTGTACGTAACTTTCAGTAAAGGACTTCGGACTCCACAAGGGCAAATGCAGGTTCTTGGATTTCTAAATTGTGCAAGCAATGGTATGTATTCATAGAATATTTGAGAGAATTTGGTGGATGGTTGGTTGATGGCTATACAATAATTCTGGAAAGCAAGTGGCTGCTGAATGTACAGAAGTTTTGGCTTTGTACAGACAGTAGTATGTTCTCCTAGTTTCATGTCTCATTGACCTCAAACATACAGTAATGTACAGAAATATGCTTAACATTAATGTTCTTATCTCAACATTTCCCTTTGGTAACAAAAGCTCTCCATATACTTGGAGGTGGTAAAGAGGACCATGCCTACTGTACCATGTTCATTTTTTTGTCCAAATGCAGTCTTCTTCAGCCTTGTTTTGATGGTTTTTGTAGCAACTGAAGTTGTAATCCTGGAAAAGCTGAAACCGACCCAAAGAGCATGACCAAAGCTGATGAGATAGAGGGGTGTATGTGTTCTGGTGTCACTACCATGGGCATCTGTTGTATAATGCCCATGAGATTAATGCTTCCCTGCCTATTCAAGTCCCTGGAACACTTTTTGAAGTTGCTTCGTACATTTCTTCTTAACATGTGGTAGGCGAACTTTTTATCTGCTTAAGCAATCCTGTGGTTGTTGTTTTTAAAGAAAAAAAAAGTACTGCTATGCTGCTTAGTCAGTCTTCCACTGTTGTGCCTTGCTGAATGAAGAAAGTGTTATTTTTTTAAAAAAAAACTACTTTTGACTAGTCTGTGCTTCCTCCTTCCTGAATTATGTTTGTGGATCAGAGCTAGTACTACAAAGAGGAAAGGTGGAAAATGATTGCATTATTTCACAGGAATAATCCAGTTGTCTGTTAACAGCCTCTATGTATAACAACTGAGTATATACCAAGGCTTACTTTGGCTACTCTTAGAACTTTGTTTTTAAAAACCACAGAGAAAAACGTACTTTGCAATCTATATATCTGCATTGCAGATACCTGTTTGTTGCTTAGAATTAAACTGAATCATTTAGAATCTATTGCTTGTATAGACACTATAATGTTGTATTTATTATAAATATATATCTCACACTTCAAAATTATTTTTCCTAGGACAGCTTATCAATAAAATACCAGCCATAAATATGACATTAAAACTACATAATAAATAAAAACAGCATAAAACCAGTTTCAGGAGAAATAAAACTATTACATGGTGAATGGAAATTAAAAATGGAATTAAATAGTTGAAACCTCTATAGTGCACTTCCAGGCAATATAAGGAACTGTATCTTGATAATTCATTTTATTTTTTATTTATTAATTAAATTTTTTAATTGCCCATCTGGCTGGCCACCTGGCGACTCTGGGCGATGTACAGCAGTACAAACAGTCTAAAACAGTAAAATTAAACATTAAAACATCATTTTCTAAAAATACCCTAACCCACCCCAAATGCCTGCCTGAACAACCAAGTTTTCGATGCGCGGCGAAAGTTCATTAAAGAGGGAGTTCCACAGAGTGGGGGCTACCACAGAGAAGCCCCTCTCCCTTGTCCTCACCAGCCTAGCTGTCCTGGCTGAAGGGACAGAGAGAAGGCCATCTGAGGCTGATCTTGTTGAGCGGCCTGTCTGGTGTTGCTGGAGACGCTCCTTGAGATATGCTGGGCTGGATATAGGGTTTTAAAGGTCAAAACCAACATCTTGAATTTGACCCGGAAAACAACTGGTAGCCTGTGCAATTTCTGAATGTATCTTTTGGATCAGCAATAAAGTGGTGAATCTGCTTTTGGAGTGGTTAGGGTTCTCCTCTGGGTGGCATTCTGAATGCTGTAAACAAGGTCAGGAGAAGGCACAATGGCTTTCTGACTATACTTGAGAAAGACAATCTTATTTGAACTAAAAAAAATGGGAATGAAAACATCTGTACGTTTGTCTTAACCTCTCCTCTTACTCCTTTCTCTGTACATGTGTTGAAAGGTGTAATCTTATTTTGCTTAACTGCATGAATTGCTTCTTGGACTAGGCTCACAGAAGACTGGCATTTGGAGTGGCTGGTTAGCAGATGGTTGGAATGTGTGTGAGCATGTCTGGTGGTCTACTTGCATTCTGAGTTTTTCTGTAAAGAGTTTTTTTCTTTTGCCAAAAAAGTGATCACAAGCAATTTGAAGTGAAAATTACTCCTTTCATAATTGTACCCTATCTGGGTGGTTCATATAAACACAATGGAATTATTGAGAGGTTATAGGCATTTTACCTTCAGGTTGGCAATCTCCTTCTAGTGAAGCAGAGGACATAATTTAAGTCAAGAGCATGGAAAAATTGCAGATTAAACTGAACCGTATGTACATCTTAATCTTTGGGATGGAGTTTATTACCTGCATATTCTAATAATATTACCAGCACAGAAAACAAATACCAGTACTTGAATATGGCAGAGCATGCCTTCAACTGAAGAAAAAAAATTAGGTGGTAGAGGTTGCCCATGAAAGCTTGTTCTACCATCTGCATAGTACTTGATTTAAATCTGGAGAATCTCTGCACAACTCTGTCAATGTATAAATACTCCCAACAGCATAGTGAAAGTACAGGAAGAATGGAGATATCCACCCGATATCTTCCTAAAACTCGTTGTACAATTGCACCACTTCCAACAAGTTCAAGAAGTATACAAAGAGAACTGTTTAAAGCTTGGCATGCAGGGATTGTTTGTTACAGACTGTTTATATTGCCAGACAGAACGGGTTAGAAGGCTTAACAATGCTTCTCATGGCTGAATGTTTCTTTTCAAATCAAAGCTTCTTCATTCTTGATTTATTCACCCTTTTTGATTCCATCATTTTCAGCTTTCAGCAGTGTAAAACATTAAGGAAAATATTTGTGTTTAACATCTTAAGGCAATATTATTGTCATCCGTGTTTTACGTCTTATATAACATGGAATCACTCTGCAAATTATCTAACCATGGCTTAATGTATAAATCAACAATATGCCATAACTAAGAGTAGTAAAACTGTTTTTAAAGCTCTTTTAAATTTGAAGCAAATTTTCTTACAACTGTGCAACTATAATTCATCATATTAAAATGTATTGGATGAATAATGCTGAATCTGTGCCAACATCCAAATGATTATAACTGATACTTATGTGTCATACAGGTGTGTTCATGAGCTATGTCACAGCCCTAAGCGTGCTTACCTGGAAGTAAGTCCGACTAAACTAAGAGGGACTGACTTCTGGGTAAATTTTATCTGATATAAAATCTTTTATTTGTTAAGAAGAACTGCTTGGCATTGGAGCAGCCATCTCCTCCAATATATGGCCATTGAGGACTGCGTATGGCATAGTGACTGCAAGTTACATTTCTATAGGGCTTCTGCCAAAAGACCACAAACTATGTCTTTTAAGGCATGGTAGATTCACAAAAAATTCAAGGTCTTGTGCCAGAAACACAAATGTCGCATATACCAGCTAGTCTTAATTTTTAACATCAGCATTTGGACACTCTTTCTTTGGCCATTCGGCATAGGTCCCGATACATAAATATGTGAACACTGTTCAGATGGTGGCAAGTCTACTGTGATAGCCACATTTTGCAAAATGCCTAAGTGAAGTGGAGGCATTTAAAGGCAACAAACCCTATATCAAATAAATTCCCAAATTTAAAAATCAAAACAGAGCTTATCCGTTCTTATTTCTTAAGAAATACTGAGTTTTGCTAAATTTTATATCTCTCTTTAAGATGCATATTTGATGTACCACATACCCTGTCAACCACTGAATAAATCCTGATGACTGCATAAGATCTAATGTCTGCCACCACTTACTAGTCCTGCCCAAAAGGCTAGCTATCAGGGCGTATTCACACATCACACTAAGCCACCCTGAGAAGAAGCCACTGTGGGTGGGTAGCCTGTGCCTTACTCCTGATAGATGATCACCTGCTTGGCAGCTTCCCATGGATTGTTTCTCCTTCAGCCCTCCACCTTGCTGCTGGCATGTATCCCAGGGGCCTTTGCAGCAGAAATTCTTGCTTCCTCATTCCCTGTGTCAGCATCCTTTCTGAGGTTAGTCGGCTGCAGTTGCCAGCTGATGCGGGAAACTCCCCCCCTCATGCAGTTGATTGCAAAAAGGAAATAATTTTCCAAGCCTTCTGAACTCAGCAAAACATTCTCAAACTTTTTTAAAAATGTGCCATGAAATTTGAGCAAATTTCCCCTCTGTTCTACTGCTGTACCATAAATTTTGCATAATTTTTGTGATCCCGCTCACTGTTCTATAACCTTCGTGTATATCTGATATCTAGCAATAGAGCTGGAGGCTGTAGAAGAGAAGGCACTTTGGAGGTTGGTGCACTTTCTTCAGAGTAATGTGAAGCAGCCTTAAAAAACATGCTGTTTGCTAACAAGGGAAGCGCCCTTGCTGCAATTGGTCCACTGCAGTTGCCAGATGATGATTGATCCCCCTTGCATCAGATCACAAAAAAGGAAATATATTTCTGAACCCTTATGAATTCAGGAACGTGTTTGCCATTTTTGTTCCTTAAATTCTGTTATTATATTTTTGAGGTCTTGCGCAAGTGCGTCTGCCTGCTGTTGACTGCAGCATAGCCATATTCTCCCATTGAAAATGTCCTTGTCAGTTTCATCCTCTACCAGCACTTCCCAAGCAAAATTCACCCTCCCTGCATCAGATTGCAAAAAAGAAATAATTTTCTGAGCCCTTACAAATGTGGGAACAGGGTTCACATGCATTGTTTTTTTTTCTTCTTTTTTGTTCGGTGTCTTCCGCTCTTGTGCAAGACTGCAAGAGCACCTGTCCCCTATTTAACCTGCCCCCTATTGACAAGCATCCCCCTCTTGTCCATGTCCTTCGCTTTGGTGCTTCCCGTGCTAGTGGACAGCTTCTTCTTTTTTTTTTAAAGGCTGCTTCACATTACGCAGAAGTAAGCACACCTGCCCCCAAAGTGCCTTCTCTTCTTCAGCCACCGGCTCTGTTGATAGCTTTCAGATGTACATGAGGGTTACAGAGCAGTGAGTGGGATTATACAAATTATGCAAAATTCATGGCATAGCAGTAGAACAGAGGGGAAATTTGCGCAAACCTCATGGCAGAGCATAGAACGGAGGGGGGAATTGTGCAGATTTCATGGCAGAGCAGTAAAATGGAAAGAAATTTGCACAAAACTCCTAGCAGTGCTCATTTGCTCCTGCACACTTGTACAGCAGTGAAAAACACACAGCTTGAAAACACATGTCCTGGTGTCCTTTCTTCATGATTCCTAACAAAAAAACCCAAACATCCTGAGGCTGAGAAAGGATAAGGGAGAATGACGGGCAAACTAGCAAGATCATGAGGAATGGCAGGAGTCCTTTCTGCTCTTGCCGGCTGGCTCTCTGGCCGTTCCTGACAAAAAAATGAAAAAACTACCCTTCTGGGTTCTGACCGCACACTAAAGCACCCTGAGAACAAGTCACCTGAAACAACCCTACTATAAACCATGGGTTCTCAGTGTGGCTTGTTTGCGCAAAACTACCCACAATGGAGAAACCACTAAGCCACTCTACAACCACCCACAATGACACCCCACTGTGGCTTAGTGTGATGTGCGAACCCAGTCACTCAGTCAAAACTCTTGAATATTGAACACATGTTTTTACTGGCTTCCTTGAGTTGCTGTGTGCTGATAGGTCTGGCTAATCTTCTCCTCACTTGGAATATCCATCCTTTTTTGTTGCTTGTTTCGACGTAAAACTATGTTCTCCTTAGGGCTGATGAGAAGTTTAAATTCAGTGTGGGAAATGATTGGCTGAACAAGTTTCTGTCCCGATGGTAAGAATGGAGTGCTGCTCCTTAGCAAGTTGGAACAGCGTTGCTGCTTTTTGTGTAAAAGCACTGATGGGATGGTCTGTCAGATTCTGGCCCTGCTCTGTTATTCCAGACGAAAATCAATGTAGTTAATGCTAAATGGTCTTACTTGGTTTGTACCTGGGGTTCAGCATGATTCCAAATGGCTCATTTTTCTTTTTAGTTTGCATATCAGGCTTTTGGTGGCTCCATCAGCGTGAATGATTTATAACTCTACCATAAACTTGCTTAGAGAGAGGACCACTGATTCAGACAGATATGGAGATAACTATTTCTTAGTAGAGGAATTTTCCTTTTCACTTGTATCAGCTGATCAGCGAGTGATCACAGTACGTTAACATCAAGTTCTTTGCAGTGTGAAATAGTGGCTGCTTATCAGGTTTTCTTTTTATCAGGATTTCTCTTCTGAGATGTCTGAAAAAAAGAGCCAGTTTGCACCAAAGGGTGTCATTCCAGACTTCTCCTGGCCACGACTGACCAAGAATCATGTAGTAGGTAAAACCCATTAAATAGGTCTGCATGGGGACAAAATTGTTCAGCAAACGCATTGCTGTTTCGTTCGTAACGTAGCTACAACTTAAAATCATAATATGTTCTGGAGACATATTGATAAAAACACCTGGCCCTTGTAAAACTCAGATCTAGAAAATCATAGTAACATTATATTTTGCTGCACTTATGCTTATTGCATTTGGTTGGTATTATGACCAAATTATAAATGTATTACTACTTTGGCGGGCTTGTTCATATGGCACACTTATACTCCCCTCCTCCCAGTGTGTGTATTGTATTAATCTCTTTAACAGAAGCCTCGGGTTCATTTCAGTATAATGTTTTACCAGATTTGGGGAATGAAATACACACTCACAAAGTTATGCCTGAATGCATTATCATAAAATACTGTGTATAAAGTCTGTATAATTGTCCTCTTCACACCATTTGAGAAGTAAGGGGAAATGTACTGATGTAAGTCTCAAGCTGTGAACTAAAGATCACTGAACAATTTACAATACTCATTCCAGTACTAATACAAGCCAAACACCCTCACTTTCTTAACAACTTTCCTAGGGTGGGTTAGGAAGTTGGCTTCAGGGGGCAACATGGTGGCTGTAGCTTTGTGTACTATCCTTGACAAAACGTATCCACTCCATATTGTGGCATTGTGTAGTTTGAACAGGACTTAAAAATGTTGATGTAGCTTCATATGTTCGTAGCAATCCTCTTCCACGCTGTGCAACGTGATCATATCACAGCATGGCTGGGCTAAGTAAAAGTACAAAAGTAGCACGAACTGGAGTCTTTAAGCCAGTTGTCCCCATCATAGCTGGACAGTTCTTGTTCCATGCAAGAACATGTCTTCTAGGGTTGCATCATGGAAGGGGTATGTGTATTAATAAAAACCTGTTAAGGTCACATGGGAGATAATGGTTAATAGTTGTATACTTGAGTGATCCATTTCTACAGCCAGCACCTAAAATTCAGTAGCATCTATTATTATAATTTTAAAATATCTCATCTCTGCTTGGCACTTCCTGTGTGTATATCTAGTAAATGAAAGTGTATTTTGGGAGTGATTTTAAAAGAAAACAGAAATTAACAGGGAGCATTTTTCTGTATTTTCTTGCATTTGTGAGCTCAATTGGAGACTTTTTTTGGAAGAAGGGAACAACTGAGTTCCCTTTAAAAAATATGATGCTTTTGGAAATTAGAACATAGGAACATAAGAGCCATGCTGGATTAGGCCAGCGGTTCATCTACTCCAGCATTCTGTTCATCCTAGTTCTGTTCATCCAACGGGAATCCCACAAACAGGACATGAGTGAAACAGCACCCTCTTGCCCATGATCCCCAGCAACTGGTGTACATAGGCTTACTGCCTCTGATGCTGGAGGCAGCATAGAGCCATCAGGACTAGTAGCCATGGATAGCCTTCTCCTGAAGGAATTTGTCTAACCCCCTTTTAAAGCCATCCACATTGGTGGCCATCACCATATCTTCTGGTAGCGAATTTCATAGTTTGACTATGCGCTGTGTGAAGAAGTACTTCCTTTTATCTGTCCTGAATCTCCCACCAATCAGCTTCATGGGATGACCCTGGTTTCTAGTATTTTGAGAGAGGGAGAAAAATGTCTCCACATCTGTCTCCACATTCTTCACACCAGGCATAATTTTGTAGACCTCTATCATGTCTCCCATTACTTGTCCTTTTTTCCACTCAAAACAATCCAAGCTGTTGTAACCTTCCCACACAGAGGAGTTGCTCCAGCCTCTTGAAAATTTTAGTTGCCTTTTTCTGCACTTTTTCCAGCTTTACAATACCTTTTTTTAGGTGCAGTGACTAGAACTGTACACAGTATTCTAAGTGTGGTCACACCACAGATTTATTTACGGGCAGTATGGTATTCGCAGCTTTATTCTCAATTCCTTTCCTAATTACGCCTGACATGGCATTTGCCTTTTTTCACAGCAACTACACACTGGGTTGACATTTTTATTGAGCTGTCCACCACAACCCCAAGATCTCTTTTTTGGTTGGTCACTGCTAGCTAGGGATGTCGTGAAAGTCTGGTTGGGGCTAGAGGTCCGCCATGCCCCCTCTTTAATGAGCTTTAATGTGCATTAAAAACGTGGTTGTTCAGGCAGGCATTTGGGGTGCGTTAGGGTATTTTAGAAAACGTTTTTACTGTAGAATTTTATTGTTTGAAACTGTTTTATTATACACTGTACATCGCCCAGAGTGGCTGGGTGACCAGCCAGATGGGCGATTAATAAATTTAATAATAAATAAACAAATAGAGGTTTGGCAATTTCTCCCTAGCTTGGCCCCCTGGATGCCAGTCTGCAGATCCCCGTACTTGCCTGACTTGGCATACACTGAGTTGGGCAAGCGCAGGGATCTCTGCTTGTCTGTGAGCCACCATTTTGCATAAAAAGGGCAGTTCCGCTATTTACGTAAGTTGCTATTTGTGTAAAATGGAGGCTGTAAATAGCCCCATTTATGCAAAATTAGAGGTCTAACTGATCTAATTAGACCATTTATGCCTGTAATTCTGTGTAAACGGGGCTAGTTACAGCCGCCATTTTACGCAAATGATGGCTTACATAAATAGTGGAACTGCCATTTGGTGCAAAATGGTGCTTCGTAGGATGCGGGGATGCTGCTCACTGGGCACCCACAGACCATCGGACAGCTTGTGTGGTGCACTGAACAGGGCCGGTCAGCGGTGGTCCTGCAAGCAGTGGGTGAGGTGGGCTCCAGTGAGTTCACCCATCACTAATGCTAGCTCAGATCCCATCAAGCTATATTTGAAGTTGGGATTTTTTGCCCCAAGGTGCATCCCTTTACACTTGCTTACATTGAACTGCATTTGTCATTTAGATGCCTATTCTCCCAGTTTGGAGAGATCCTTTTGGAGCTTCTCACAATCCCTTTTTGTTTTAACCACCCTAAATAATTTGGTGCCATTGGCAAGCTTGGCCACTTCAGTGCTCACTCCTAATTCCAGATCATTTATGACCTCTTCTAAAACCTGTTCTGTATTTCTTCATTAGCCAACATCACCCTAAATGTACTTTAGAACAGCTGATTCAGAGGGACTTGTAATTGATGGTATGTATGTGTGCTCACTTACCTGTGCTTTAAATCTTTACTCAATCTTTAAATCTTTACTCTGCTAGTGGAAACAATCCTCTTTGCCTTTATATCTCAGCATCGCTCATAATAGGGTGCTACTTTTACAATACTATGTTGGAGGATGCCACTTCTTTTTCTTGAGAAGCAATTAGAGTGATTTTAATTAGGTCCCCTTCATGGATAGAATCATAGAATCATAGAATAGTAGGGTTGGAAGGGGCCTACAAGGCCATCGAGTCCAACCGCCTGCTCAATGCAGGAATCCAAGTCAGAGCATCCCTGACAGATGGCTGTACAGCCTCGTCTTGAACGTCTCCAGTGTGGGAGAGCCCACCACCTCCCTGGGTAATTGGTTCCATTATCGTATTGCAGGTGGGCCTTAGGAAGCATTACTAACAACAAAGCTAGCAGAGATGACAGTCTTCCAGCTGAGCTATTTAAAATCCTACAAGATGATGCTGTTAAAGTGCTGCACTCAATATGCCAACAAATTTGGAACACTCAATAATGGCCATAAGACTGGAAAAGGTCAGTTTACATTCCAGTTCCAAAGAAGGGCAATGCCAAAGAGTGTTCAAACTACCGTACAATTGCGCTCATTTCACATGCCAGCAAGGTGATGCTCAAAATCCTACAAGCTAGGCTTCAGCAGTATGTGAACCGAGAACTACCGGAAGTACAAGCTGGGTTTTGAAGAGGCAGAGGAACTAGAGATCAAATCGCCAACATTCGCTGCATCATGGAGAAAGCAAGAGAATTCCAGAAAAACGTCTATTTCTGCTTCATTGACTACGCTAAAGCCTTTGATTGTGTGGATCACAACAAACTGTGGCAAATTCTTAAAGTGATGGGAGTACCAGACCACCTTACCTGTCTCCTGAGAAACCTGTACGAGGGTCAAGAAGCAACAGTAAGAACCAGACATGGAACAACCGAGTGGTTCAAAATTGGGAAAGGAGTACGACAAGGCTGCATATTGTCACCCTGCTTATTTAACTTATATGCAGAGTACATCATGAGTAACGCCAGGCTGGATGAATCAGAGGTCAGAATTAAGATTGCTGGGAGAATTATCAACAACCTCAGATATGCAGATGATACCACCCTAATGGCAGAAAGTGAAGAAGATCTCAAGAGCCTCTTGTTGAGGGTGAAAGTGGAGAGTCAAAAGCTGGTTTGAAACTCAACATTAACAAAACGAAGATCATGTCATCTGGCCCCATCACTTCCTGGCATATAGAAGGGGAAGAAATGGAAGCAGTGACAGATGTTATTTTCTTGGGCTCCAAGATCACCGCAGACGGTGACTGTAGCCATGAAATTAAAAGACGCTTGCTGCTTGGGAGGAAAGCTATGGCCAACCTAGACAGCATAGTAAGAAGCAGAGACATCACCTTGCCGACAAAGGTCTGTCTAATCAAAGCTATGGTTTTTCCAGTAGTAATGTATGGCTGTGAGAGCTGGACTATAAGGAAGGCTGAGTGCCGAAGAATTGATGCTTTCGAACTGTGGTGCTGGAGAAGACTCTTACGAGTCCCCTGGACTGCAAGGAGGTCAAATCAGTCCATCCTAAAGGAAATCAACCCTGAGTGCTCATTGGAAGGACAGATAGTGAAGCTGAAGCTCAAATATTTTGGCCACCTAATGCGAAGAGAAAACTCACCGGAAAAGACCTTGATGCTGGGAAAGATTGAAGGCAAAAGGAGAAGGGGACGGCAGAGGATGAGATGGCTAGATAGCATCACCGATGCAATGAATATGAACTTGAGCACGCTTCGGGAGAGAGCGGAGGACAGGAAGGCCTGGCGTGCTATTGTCCATGGGGGCACGAAGAGTCGGACACGACTGAACGACTGAACAACACCAGCAATTATGTCCACTTGTAAGGTATTGGAACTTATTTTCAAGAGAAAATTTGCCTAGATGGGCATATATTTTTGTTACATTCTATTCTATTCTATTTTTATTTATTTTACTTTATTTCTATTTCTATTATATTTTTGTTACATTCTAAAAGACCTTTTGTTTGGGCAGGGACTTAGTAGCTGGAGTTCAGCTGGTTAGGTGGTGGTGGTGGTTGTCGTTATTATTAGTATAACTGTTATCTTAAATATTTTCTGTGTTAAAATATATCTGCATTCAGCCTTGGGATTAGGGCAGGAAACAAGTCAAACTACTTCAAAAATTATGTTTGTGTTAGCAGCATTTCCATTCGGATGTGACTATGTGATGCCTTGGGGAGAACAAATGCAACATTTTATTTGGATTTTACACTTGCATTGCTTAAAAACTGTCTATCTCACAACATGTGGGAGTCTTTCAAAAAAGTCTGAGAACCATCTGGGATTGGTTGTGTCTATTTCATCTCTCTTTTTTTATCTTTCTGTCCTGCTCTTCTGCTCATTTCTCTGTTCTGTGTTAACGGAGGTATGAATGCATGTCAGTGTATGGTTTAATACACATAAATGCTTCACCCTGCTTAACCTAGGGCACAATCCTATGAAAGTTTAGACAGAAAAAAGTCCTACAACTCCCTTGAATTGTGCCCTTAGAATCTTTATAGCTAGTTGAAATTGTCATAACAATATTGAAGGGAACAGGGAGGGGGAAGATGGGAAAGCATTTTGGAATTAAAATGCATATAAAACTTTCAACTAACTATTTATTGATAAAATAATTTAATTAGTTTTAATCTAAATATGTACAAAGTTCCCTGTTATTGCTTTAATGGTTTATTTTGCAAATACCTATCAATGTTTGTGAATTTTTAAAACTGGTTCTAGGTTTGTATCCTTTGAAAGTATAGCTACTTGGTGAGAAGTTTGAGCATTTGATTTGGGCAATTAAATGTTTCTGATTAGAATTTAAAATAGTCATATAAGAAAGAACATGATAGCATCTGCTTCTTCCAGTGCTGGCTGAGTTCTTGGCTTTGTACAGAGTACATCATACCCATGGCAGTGGTGCATGAAGCCACTCAGCTAGAACTGGGAAAAGAGTCTGCTCTTCCCAGCACCGGCCGAGTCCCTGGCTTTGCACGGTATGTGCACTGCACAAAACCACCCAACCAGTGCTCAGAAGAGCAGCCGCTCTTTCCCCCACTGCCTGAGTTTCCTGCTGTCCACATTTCAAGTATGATTAGACTAATCTGCGATCAGAGATAACAGCGGGGATTCCTTGAGGGGATGGGGCTTGGAGGCCAAGCCGTGCCCCTGAAGGAACACAAAGAGGCTCCTTGGGCTGGATGCAGAACCTCCACAGGCCAGGTTAGACTTGTGGGCCGGAGCTTCCATATCCCTGCTCTAAATATCCCCCTGTAGGTAGTCAGTCATGCTTTCCTTCACCTTTTCTGCAGTACACTCTTAGGTTGCATTAATCAGTGGTGTTGCTTTCTGCGTTTTGAATAGCTCAAATCCTTTCACAAGCAACGAAGACTCATGTGGGCTAGCCCAAGACATTCTGGTGCCTTAGGTGGAAATGTCAAATGACACCTCCTCCAACTAAGTAACATGGGGCATAATCCACCAGGCAGTTGCCTTGCACAAGCAGCTGTGTTGCTGCACCATTCCCGTATGTCAGCAGGGCATGTGCAGGAGAATACTTTGAAAGTAGAAGGTGGCCAATGAATAGAAATAAATGTACTGGTGGATTATGACCCCATAGGTCATATTCGTTCTCCTATTCTGTCGTTAATGTTACCCAGAAGCACTGCTTGAGGTAGCTATTTCACCTTGCCTTATGGTATGGCCATTTCTGACTAATTAGAAGCATGGCATTGCAGTTTTTTCTGCTGTAACATCAGTGTAACTGCTCAGTGTTCTCAATTTGTAGGTTGGGGTGGGTAGCACACTGGCCCCCATGGCATATTTTGCAGTCCCTGCCATGTTCCCCGCGCTGTGGCTGCTGCAGAGCCTGCTGAAACCACTGCGTGAAGAGGAAACTGTAACATCTCCCAGCTTTTCTAATAATTCTGCGATGTTCCCCAGTTGCTGCAGTGGTTTCATGCTGCAATTGCCAACCCCAAAAGAGCCGCCCATTCCCTTCATCAGCACCACAGTGACCCCTGGCTCCTGCAATGCTTTCCACACGTATCGTGGCTTGAAATGAACCTTGAAAATAAAGTGGCTGAGTATCACTGCTGCCCAGACCCCTGCCAAGAGGGAAAGTAAGGCCTCCTACATCCCGTATCAGTCCCCCTCCTCTATCTCTGCAAGACTTGTGGCCAGAACAGAAGCGGCTGCTGAGCTTGCCTCCTCAGTGCCAGTAGTAGTAGTAAGTTCATTCCTTGGAGCCATAAGCCCCACAATGTACATAAAAAGGAAAGAAACAATACAGCCACATATACATACGCATATCCAACAGACCCCGCCCGCCAGCCTTTTGGAATTTGGTACATATTTTCCTTGCTGCCGAGGCAAGTTTTGCTACTTGGACAGTAGTAAATACATCAATGCCAGAAAAAAAGCACATACCTGATCTAAGAAGTCTACTTGACAGGGACCAGAGAATGAGAGCAAGAAATGTATGTATGTCTAGGATGGTCATAGAGGGAACATCTTAGTACATAGTGGGGAACATCTTAGTACATAGTGGGAAACATCCTCAACCTCCCCAGACCCACAAATAAAATAAAATCTCCACCCCCCCCCCCAAAATTGATTCCTTTTGTAATTTCTTTACTTTTTCCTTTGTTAGGTCTCTTCCTTTCCTCTCCTTTTTATTTTTAGTTTTAATGTTAATTAATAAGTCCTGTTGATCCTGAACTTAGATACTTCTAAAACTTCTAATAGTGCAATAACACGCTTCTCTTAAAAAAAGAAAGAAAAAGAAAGGTAAAACTCATAAGAACATAAGAAGAGCTCTGCTGGATCAGACCAAGGGTCTATCTAGTCCAGCATTCTGTTCACACAGTGGCCAACCAGCTCTCAACCAGGAACCCACAAGCAGAGCATGAGTGCAACAGCACCCTCCCCCTCATGTTCCCCAGCAACTGGTGTACATAGGTTCACTGCCTCTGGTACTGGAGGTAGCTCATAGTCATCAGGACTAGTAGCCATTGATAGCCTTTTCCTCCAGGAATTTGTCCAATCCCCCTTTAAAGCCATCCAAATTGGTGGCCATCACTACATCCTACTCCATTTTTGGCAGCCAGCAAAGTAATCATCCCTAAGAGAGGTGTGTGTGTGTGTGTGTGTGTGTACACACGTGTGTGCAAGGCCTAAATGAGCTTCGGCTATTGGGCGGTATAGAAATGAAACAAACAAATATCTGGAGCGAACTGTTCAGATTACCTTACAGAACTATTGAGTAGAAATAATAAACTTCCTAGAATTCCCAGTTCAAATCTTGATAAGTTACTCAGCAGAAGTGTGGATATGTAGTTCTAGGGCATGATAACATTCATGACTAGTCTAAATTGGCAAAGGAGCAAGTATGCGTGGAGGTATGTCATCATTAGAGTGGGTTTTCTAGGTTTAGAAAGAGGTATTTTCTTCTTGTTCTCTGCATACCCAATGCCTATGCAACGTAAGGTACATGCATGCAGCTTAGCTGTACCTGCCCCAAGTCTGGTGTGAGGTGCTTGGATTCTGAACACCACAGTTGGTGCTGTCTTCTACTCTGTTAAATGGTTTTATCAACAAAGGTTTTAGGTACATGAATTTTTTGAGCCTTGCTTGATAATTTCACCGAATACTTTATTTTGCTATGTTTATACTATCTTTGTCTGTTTTTCTCTATAAAAGACTGTCTAAAACTGCTATCATGTTTGTACTCATGTTTAATGAAAGAGACTGCCTAGATAGCTTGGTTAAATCCTTCCTTGAAAAGGGCTTCATGCCCAGATTTAGCTAGTGGAATGCAGAGATTTGGATTCTGGAACCACGGGCTATACTTCCTGGAAGATGAACTGTTGGCAAGGGATGGGTTGCACCTCACAAAGGCTGGGAAGAATGTGTTTGGCCACAGCATGAAGAGCTTCATCAGGAGAGCTTTAAACTGAATCCTATGGGGGAGGGAGATGTAAAGTTGGGGGTAACAGTGGATGAAGGCTCATACACCACAACAGAGAGAACAGCTCTAATAATGCCCAATAATAGTCCTAGAAACATGTAGGAAGAAAGCCAGACTATAAAGCACATGGTCTTTGATGTCTATACACTAATGCCCAGAGTATGGGAAACAAACAGAACGAACTTGAACTCATAATACAGGAGGGAATTTATGACTTGACAGGTGAAACTGCAACTTGGTGGGATGACTTCCATGACTGGAATACAGCAATTGAAGGATGTAACTTGTTCAAAAAGAACAGGAGGAACAGGAAGGGAGGTGGAGTTGCACTATATGTTAGAAATACATATCTCTGCACAGAAAGACAGGAGGATG
This sequence comes from Heloderma suspectum, assembly GCF_057233095.1. Taxonomy (NCBI): domain Eukaryota; kingdom Metazoa; phylum Chordata; class Lepidosauria; order Squamata; family Helodermatidae; genus Heloderma; species Heloderma suspectum. The sequence continues at coordinate 12,358,931 of NC_139461.1, forward strand.
AGCTTGGGTGAAAATAAATGGAGGAAAGAATAAAAGGAACATGGTGGTCAGAGTCTACTACCAGCCACCCAATCAAGGAGAAGACGAGGATGAAACATTCGAAAAGCAAACAGCCAGTGTTTCAAGGAAGCATGATGTAGTAGTAATGGGGGACTTCAGTTTCCCCAATATTTGTTGGGAGACAAATTCTGCAAAACATGGCCCCTCCAAGAGATTCCTGACTTGTGTTGCTGATAATTTCTTTCTACAGAAAGTGGAGGAAGGAACTAGAGGATTGGCTATCCTTGACTTGATCCTAACCAACAGAGATTACTTAGTGGATAATGTAGCAGTTACAGGAATTCTGGGGGAAAACCACCATGTTATACTTGAGTTCTTGGTTCTAAAGGAAGCAAAAGCCGAGTGTAGCCAAACGTGTACCCTGGATTTTAGGAGAGCCAATTTTAATAAACCGAGAACAATGATCAGTAAGGTCCCATGGCAAGCAACTCTAATGAGAAAAGAAGTCCCAAGATGGGTGGGAGTATTTAAAAAAATGAAATTCTAGAGGCACAATTACAAACAATTCCAACAAGAAAAAAAGGGGGAAGACAACAGAAGAAGCCAACGTGGCTTCACAAAAAGCTTAGAGAAGACCTGAAAACCAAAAAGGACACATATAGGAAGTGGAAGGAAGGCCAAGCTACAAAGGAAGAGTACAGGCAGGTAGCACAGAATTGCAGGGTTGGCATCAAGAAAGCTAAAGTTGAGAACGAGCTGAGATTAACGAGGGATGCGAAAAGCAACAAAAAGGCTTTCTTGAGATACGTGCATAGTAAAAGTGCCAGATGACTGGAGGGGGGCTAATGTTGTCCCTATCTTCAAAAAGGGCAAAAAGGAGGAACCTGGGAACTACAGACCAGTCAGTCTGACATAAATCCCTGGGAGAATTCTGGAGCAGATGATAAAGCAATCCATTTGTAAGCGCCTTGAAAACAATGCAGTAATGACTCGAAGCCAACATGGATTTGTCAAGAACAAATCCTGCCAGACTAATCTGATCTCATTTTTTGATCAAGTAACCTCCCTTGTGGTCTGTGGGAATGCTGTGGACATCATATACCTTGACTTCAGCAAAGCTTTTGACAAAGTGCCCCATGATATCTTGATTAGCAAACTAGCTCAAAGTGGGCTAGATGAAACAAGGATCAGGTGGATCTACAGCTGGCTACAGAATCGGACTCAAAGAGTGCTTATCAATGGGATCTTCTCAAACTGGGGAGAGGTAACAAGGTGGGTACTGCAAGGCTCAGCCCTGGGCCCAGTGCTCTTCAACATTTTTATTAATGACGGATGAGGAGGTGCAGGGAATGCTGATCAAATTTATAGCTGACACAAAATTGGGCGGGATAGCTAATACCCTGGAAGACAGAAACAGAATTCAAAGTGATCTTGATAGGGTGGAGCACTGGGCAGAAAACAACAGAATGAAAATTAATAGGAATAAATGCCAAGTTCTGCACCTAGGAAAAAGAAACCAAACTCACAGTTACAAGATGGGCGATATTTGTCTCAACAATTGTAAGCGAGAAGGATCTTGGAATTGTTGATCACAAGCTGAATATAAGCGAAAAGTGTGATGTGGCTGCAAAAAAGGCCAGTGCTCTTTTGGGCTGCATTAATAGAAGCATAGCTGCCAAATCCGGGGAAGTCCTAGTTCCCCTCTACTCCGCACTGGTTAGGCCTCCTCTTGAGTACCATGTCCAGTTCTGGGCACCACACTTTAAGAAGGATGCAGACAAGCTGGAGAGGGTGCAGAGGAGGGCAGCGAAGATGATCAGGGGACTGGAAACAAAGCCCTATGAAGAGAGACTGAACGAACTGGGCATGTTTAGCCTTGAGAAGAGAAGACTGAGGGGAGATAGGATAGCACTCTTCAAGGACTTGCAAGGTTGTCACAGAGAAGAAGGCCAGGATCTCTTCTCGATCATCCCAGAGTACAGGACACGGAAGAATGGGCTCAAGTGACAGGAAGCCAGATTCCAGCTGAACATCAGGAAAAGCTTCCTGACTGTTAGAGCAAGATGACAATGGAACCAATTCCCTAGGGAGGTGGTGGGCTCTCCCACACTGGAGGCATTCAAGATGAGGCTGGACAGCCCTCTGTCAGGGATGCTCTGACTTGGATTCCTGCATTGAGCAGGGGGTTGGACTCCATTGAGTCTTATGGGCCCCTTCCAACCCTACTATTCTATCTATCATTCTATGACTCTTGGCTGTTGTAGACAGGATGCTCCCATGCTTGAAAGTAATTCTTCCCCAGGCGCGTACGTGTGTTTGCACAGTAACAACCTGGTGAAGGGCAGTTAGGGAGTAATAGTCCTTGCTAACTGACTGAATGGCCAAAATGACTTGGATTGGGTGTGTATCACTCCCATGAACAAACAGCTCGAAGGTGGTAAAATCCTTAAAATTGCTACTCTATGCAATCCGCAAACAGGGTACTTTAGAGCAGTATTAAAACCGTCTCTTAGCTATCACTGCAGGCTAAGAAGGTTATTACAGAGTAACTGATTTGTGGATTATAACATTTACCCATTTTAATTATAAAGAAATATATGTGGTGCCTTAATTTAACCTTAAGATTAAACTGGAATCTTCACAGAAATGTGGAAGACACTTAGGGCAGTATCCAATGCTGCCTGTCTGTGTGCTGGGCCCACCGCTGCTTTCATTCTGTGCACGGCTGACACTGCCGATGCTGTTGTAAAAGCTGCACCCGCTGCTTGCACAATGGAGCTTTAATGCTTCTGGGGGCTAGCCCCCAAATGAGCAGAAATGCTTGTTTCTGGAACAATGACCTGCCTTACTCCAGAAATGAGTTTCTGCTCATTTTGGGTTGTCCCTGGAAGCACTAAATCTCTGTTCTGCAAGCGGTGTCTGTTGCTTGTGGATAAGAATTGGTGGGGCTGGCCACATGTGGGTGGTCACCACTGTATTCTGCCATCATGTATATTTCTTATATGTTTTGAAGTTATTTACGTTTACATTTGTTTATTTATTAATTAAAATTATTTATATATCACTTTCTTTCCCAACAAGGCCATCAAAGTGATGTAGAATAAAAAAATAATCAAAGAGGCCCACTCCAGTATCCCAAAGTGAGGAGGCGGGAGCCTCTGTTTATTACCAGCCACTGTTTTCTTGAAATAAATGTCACCCAGAACAAAGACTACAGAGCATTGTATGTTAGACTCTAAAGTTTACAAGATATTGTTTGATCTTTGAAACTGTGATGCTTCAATTTACATTTTGAATATTGCAACCGTAGGTGTTTAGGTGATATTCAGTTTTAAATATGGATTGATGGTAGTTGGATGTAAATTGTGCAATTCAGGTTTTTGTGACCTTTAAGAATAGCAAGTTTCACTGAAGAAAGATGTTTCCTCTTTTCTGTAATGAAAAAATACAGCTTCATCTCACAGTGCATGCTTCCATTTTTAAGAATATATTGGGAAAGCTCTAGCTAGCTTCCAGGATGGACTTCTTCAGTGCTTTATTGTCACTATTTTAAAAAGTCACTGACTGAAAATGAATGTTAGGGTGTGAGGCTTTAAAATTAACAAAATGAGCTTATTGATACACACACAAAATGTTGGAGTTGAAGAGATTCAAAAGGCTGATTGCTGTGGCTGTTCTCCTTTTAGGATTTACTGCTGCTGCAGCCAGATTTAGCAAAATACGTTTACCCATCTGGCAGCCTGGAATTGTCTCATCAGCTGAAGCTAATGGACTTAGTGATGGATGCCTTTTGTTTGTGCTGCCTGACTTTTGAGTGAAAGGAGACAAAAGAAGCTCTGCTGGCTTCACTGTAATGTGTGATAAGCTCATGACCAAAGGCTGCTGCATTGTGCTGTGTGTGAAATTGGGGTTGGGAGAAAATATTAAATGACAATTTAACTGTTTGGATATAAGAATGCTGAAGCTCTGCTGAATATAGTAGATTGGGCAGGAAAGGCTTTGTACTAGAGAACCTACATGGAAAGACTATACTGTGGTAAGTACCATGAAAGATTGATGCTGTATTTCACCAGTTTCATGTTTGCATTTTGTGTAGTTGCTGCATTGCACTGATTCAGAATGTCTTCAGTCCTTTGGTTATGATACTTAAGCTAGAAACATATTTGAATCAGGTTAATATTGGGACCATTGTGATTATTGTATATTAGTCACCCAAGGTTGTGCTTCCTGGTCTTGGTTTTCAATGAGCAAATACGTTTTCTTTCCCCTCCCCCCTCATGTTCTTGACCTGAAATGTCTTTGGAGCAAAATTAAAGTTCACTGGTTTGAATGGGGTGCTGTGAGGTCCTTTCTTCTCAGAATGAGGGATGATGAAACAGGTGTGTTGGGATGATAACCAATAAAAAGGGGTTGGATCCAGACTTAGTCATGACTAACTTAAGTCCCATTGATTTCAGTGGGTCAACTCTAAGTATGATTCTAAGTTCTAAGTTCTAAGTTCTGGATCTAACCCAATGCACTTTTTAAAAAGTCATGCCTGATCTAGAACTTGTTGCTAGAGTGTGATCACCTAAGAAAGAAATTGTAGATTATTTTCCTGATACATATAGATGTTGTGGTGCTTAATCAATAATTGGTTTTCCATCAGTCAATTGTATCTAAGCAGTGTGTCTCTATAATAAGTCTCAACTTCACCTTGTACTGTTGCAAACAGTATAATCTTCACTGATTTTTAAGATCTTGCACATACATAAGTTCGTGTGTATTTTAGATGCACATAAGCATAGCCTGTATTTGTACCAAGCTGCAGGGTAGGGGCAAAGAGACAGGACAGTGAACCATCCTCCAGCACTCCACCTAGAATATTGGTAGAAATAGCCTGTCTCCAAAAGTAACCAAAATTTGATGCTTATAGGGCTCCTAGTCTTGAATATGAACCCATGGAAGTGTATGTGGTAACATTGTTTTTATAGCACCACTAGCTCCCCCAGCCTACTGTTTTCATTGTACTTGTTCATATGTAAAAACTTTGCATTTAGAATAAGTTGCATACTGCGTTTATTGGTTTGCATATTTTGTTTGATTCCCATCCCTGCAAAGAACCTTTGATTAAACAAAGAAGGAACTGTGGAACATGGTCAGAGCAATAGTGTGAGCAATAGAGGAAATGTTTTGGGGAAGAAGTGGGGAGAGGATTGAAATGTGGGTAGGACGTTGAGTGGTTAAGCTTCATTTACTTGATTACTGGAAGACTGTGCATTCAAGGCACTTTCTTCATTGATTAGGGATAGAAATTTGCTTGTATTTAGGTGGTGAAGATTTAGTATCATCTACCAGCCTTGGTCTTAAAATTGGTGATATTATTTATGAAATTTATTAATTGCCTTTCCATTACAATGTCCAAAGCCATATATTTGATGGAGGTTTGTACCATCTGTGACCCATTAAGCTGAAGACAGTAATGTATGCTGGCCTGGCAGGTGCTTGATAAGCCCCCTGTTCTTGTCATCCCAGGCAGGCAGCAAAAGTTTTTATTAAGTAAAAAAAAATGTTTTTGGTTCCTCCACTCATAACAGTGTATCTTGTATTCACTTGTATTTTATACTTGTTCATCAGCTATGTTACTTTGGCCTCCAAGATATACCAACATTTGTGGTGATTAAAAAATGCCTTATGCTGTTGGCAAAAAGGCCAATGTCATTATGCTTGTTAATGCATGCAAATTGATTAATTTGCACAGCACATTAAGGGAAATATATACTTTAACATTTTAAATGTTGATCAGGCTTTAATGATGCTATGCTAAATATATTCATTTGGCTTTTGTGGGCACACAAAATCATTAGCTCCAAATGTGTAATTCTTGTCAGTGCTTTGAAAGGAAAACAAATTTGACCTCTGCAGATGTTGCACTCTTTCCTGAACTTTAGGACCCAAGGTTTAGAAATCCCAGTAAGCAGATTTCTAACATAGTGCACAGATACAGTCATGCTGCCTGAAATCCTCTGCTTGATTGTAGTCTTCGGAGCCCTTCATGAAGTGGGATCTCCTCCTTTAATGTGAAAAATGGAATGGCATCTCTCTTGAAAGATGGCAACAGTCATTTGACAAGACTCATTTAGGACAACAAAGTAATTGCCATATTTCTTTACATTTTGCCATATTCTTTTAGCATCCCCTCTCCTTATTTTCCTCTTCTGTCTTGAAATTGCCTTGATTTTCTTCTTCTGCACAGCCCCTTACTCTTTCCCCACTAACTCTAGCCTACTTGTTTTTGCCTTCGTTTTCCTTCACGGGTGTTTCTTTGCTAGCTAGACCTCTTAGATGAGTGTTTCCCACACATATTTAATGCATAGGGCACAGTGATTTTTTCTTATTTAAAATTGATGGTATTCATCACCTTTACACTGATTAGATGGGTATATATCTTTTTGATCAGCTGATGGAAACAGGCATGTATCCTAATTGCAACAGCAGCAGGATAGCCCAGTTAATGTTTCCTCCTGGCATCTTGACCTTCTGTTTGCCCAGTCAGCCTGGACTCTGGGTGGGGACCGTTCTTTCTTGGCAGTGATTCTATTGGGATTCCTCCATACCATTCAGCTGTAGCACAGCATACATTAGGAAATCCTGAAGTGTCCTTATTTTCTCCTTTGGAATGATGTTACTGGTCATATGTTGGTAGACAGGAAGGGAATTAATGCTGCATGGAGCCTCATCACTCTGAGGGGCAAACAGTGGTAGATAACTCTAATGTGAGGTTCTTAACTTTCCAGAGTATACTATGTCACCTTCAGAGGCATGCTAGCGTGCCCAGTTTGGGAATTGTTTCTTCATACAGTTCACAGTACTTGTGGCTTATAGCTAGCAAAAACTGGAACCTTTTCCTATTTTGAGTGGTCAGATAAGAACAGATGTCTTCCTTGTAGCTTCTATATCCTGTAGCTAGGAAGAAACTTCTAAGAAGCACTTTCTGAAATTTCATTCTCTATCAGGTCCACACTTTTAGAAAGGGAAGAGGAAGAGGAATCAAAGTTTGTGTTTGTTTGTGTGAATTTGTAAAAATCAGTTGAATTCATTTGCTGATAACTTGCTCAAAATGCTCTACCATTCTCTCTCCTGACCATGATGGTTCATAAGATAAATGGAAAATACGAAGGTATGAAATACTAAAGACTCAATATTATAATGTGGTCTCTTCTGATTAAGGCATTGTTTTATGTGTTGATGGTAGAGGAAGGGTCATATAAGTTGAAGAGCTGCTTGTTATAGGAACATAGGAAGCTGCCTTATAATGAATCAGTCCATTGGTCCATCCAGTAGGATTCTTTCCTAACCCTAGTTGGAGATGCTGGGGATTGAACCGGAGACCTTTTGCATGCAAAGCAGGTTCTCTGCCACTCAGTGTTGCTTGCCGCACAGCTACTAGTGTATCAAGTGAGGCTTTCAGGATCATAATCAACCTGATTTTTAAAAATCAATTCTCATGGTTTCAGAGTGCAGTTCATGACTTCTTCTCATGTTTTGGTTAATTCCGGAGTAAGCTCAGATCAGGTTCTCTACCACTTCTGGTTTAGCGTTGCCATGCTTATGCAAATTACATGCAGATTCAGTTTAGCCCATGTAATTCAAATATGGTAATTAGCTTCATCTTCATCTTTTGTCCAAAAATTGTGTGCAATTCCAGAATGTCTTACTTTGAGTATGTTGTCTAGCTCTTCTCTGAACACAGTTTTTCTCACCCTTCTGTCTCCCAACTGTCTGTCAAGGATAGCTCAGCAAGCAAAGTATTTAAGCGGGTAGGTGGATCTTGGTGACATATTAGGGGAAAAAAAGATTAATAATGCATACAATATCTAATGAGGTTTTGGAATTGCTTTTCTTCAAGGAAAGGCTGGACAGGTGCCTGTGTATAACTCTTCTCTCTCTAGCCCCTACCCTAGCAATCCTGATACAGTTGGCTCTTTTCTTGATGGTAACAGTGGCAGGGAAAGTGTGATCTGTATGAGGATCTCTGGCAGAGGAAGTGGGGAAAAAATCACAGTACAATCGGCAGATGGGAATTTGGTGGCAGTGGAAGGGAGTCAGGGAACCCATGGTTACTTTTATTCTTCCATTTCTAGCACATTTTACATCTATTAGATGCAAGATACTCAGCCTTTAAAGTATGCGTGCTAGTAAAGCGTTTTGAGACAGAGATAGGTGGAAATAATTGAATGTATTTGAAATCTAAGCTTTGGTTGTAGAGGTCACACATTTTATGAATAAGAGTAGCAAAATATCTATCTATCTATCTATCTATCTATCTATATCTAGGATACACAAGATGGCGACGCATGGTTTATGGCTGGGCTTACAGGATTGAGAGCTTCCTCCTGCCCTCTCCTCTTACTCATGAAGCCCACACTCCACCCACCTAGTATGCAGTTATGCCTAATAGTTGTTAACAGCAAGGCCGGCCTTCTCATTAAGCAAACTGAGGCAGATGATTCAGGTGGTGGAGAAGAGCGGCATATTACACCACTCCCTCCCTGCCCCCACCAGGAGGGACTTCCTTCAGCAGGTGCTCCTAAGATTCCCAACCGCCACAGTGAGAGAGCAGCTGGTGGGGCTCCCTGGAGCAGCTGCCCTCCCTCCTGGCATGAGATTTCGGAAGGGGTCCCTGCAGCTGGGAAGGAAGGCGGCAGGAACCTCTTGCCTCGAGTGGCAAGACAGGTTGAGTGGGGCCTGGTATTCCTAGTTTTGACTGTTTAAGGGAGCTCCTCAATGTTCATTTAAATGCGAGTTTGGGAGTGGCACGCGCAGTCCCAAAACTGGTTAAGTGTTACATCTGTGCTGGCTTATTTTTATTAACCTATTTACCTGTGAAGATTTATACCCTGCCCTTGAATCAAGTTCACCAAGTTTGAAAACATAAAAACGCAATAAAATAATACATAAAAAATAAACTAAGAACAGAAAATCTTTCAAGGTGGCAAAAATAATATGCAAGCCAGAATAAAACAGATCACCAAAAATAAAAGAGCATGGGGAAACAAAAAGGTCTTTACTTGGTGCCAACAGAATTGGTGCCAGAAGAGCTTTGAAAATTCACAGCGCTACCACTAAAAAGGCCCTTTACCATCCACTGTTTCTCGGCATGATACTTGGAACTCAGCAAATGAAACAGCAGGTTTCAAACAAAGTTCTGGGTTGAGAGAGTGCTGCAAGAAAGGTGATTTACTGTCAACCTTCATTCAAATCTTGACCTTATCTAAAACTACCTATCCATTTATTTTTCCACTTCAGGCTTTGCTGCAGCCAGTAACTGGAAGGTAATTTGTTATGTTAAGTGTTCTTGATACCTCTTTTTATTTAAAAGGAATAAATAATAATGAGAAGATACTGGTGTGGGAGGGTAAATCAGTAGTCCCCTTTAGGAGAAGGGCTTGTTATCGGTGGTATTTTCACCTCTCTGAATAAATGTTTTGCAAGTCTTTACTTTAACCAGCCGGAGCGAACAATTGCATTACTGCGTTGTGTGCCTCCATGATGCAGCATTGCGTATGTGTGGATTCAGAAAAAATACGTCCAGAGTTGCTTTGGGTCTGTTAGTGGAGATAGTGAGTGATGCGGGAGCAGTGAGTGGAACTGGAGGCAAAACAGATGGGCAGAGAGGAATACAGTTCAAATTAATGATTTTGAAGTGATATGAAATGGAAGCTTCTGAGAAGAATTCACTTACCTTTGCTTCAATATCCCTTGATATAGGAAATAAGATAAATTCATGGGTATTGGTTGCTGTGAGGCAGAGGTAGGTGTGTGTGTGTGTGTGTGTGTGTGTTTGTGTTTGATTCACACTGATAGATTAAAAAGCTATATAAAACTTCAAGACTGAATTGTGAAGAAATGACTTCTAAGTGGAAGAGTAAAGTATTTATGAGATTGCATAAGGGGGAATGAAATGAACTGAAAGATGGCTTTTACCTGGTGGGCGGAATGTTTAGAAAAGCGGTGTTCTTTTTGAATCAGATCACCCACCCATTTGAGTCTCTGTGGTCTTGCCATGAATTTAATGCTGGTGAAAGGCGCCACAGAGGCTATCCTGGAGCAGTAATCTCTTTGGTCAATAGAGTGGATCTGTCCACTGCAGTTTTGGCTCAAAGTATTCCATTTCACTGTGAAGTAAATACGGGACTCTTCTATTCTGTGTGAAACCACCTTCAGCTGTACATTTTTGACTTCCATGTATAGCATGGTAGCTGCTTTGAGTTCCTGCCAATTTGTACTGTGTGTTATTTATTTACTTAATGAGTTTCTACCCTACCTTTCTTTTTAGTTAAAATTGAATCAGTATAGTATAGAGATTAAAACAAGAATGTATCAAACTGAAATTATAAGCATAACTTTAAAACACACATTTTAAATACATTGAAAACAAACATTGCATTCACAAGAATGCCATAATAGCATTTGCAAATCCACACATAAAAATAAGTAATGACACTACATATAAAACGAAAATACAGAACATGCTGTGCACTACAATAACGTCTTAAGTTTTTCTCACAACACGCACAAGCGCGCGCATATATATATATATGAGATGAGTTCACATGACATGTGAACCCACTCTATGAAGTAAGCTATGCAGTGTGGGTTGTCATCAGAACAACCTACGGTGAGCCCGACAGATGATCAGGCTTACTGTGGATTGTTCTCTCCCTTCTTCCCCCTGGTTGTCCAGCCGGCTCCAGCATATATCCCAAGACTTGGCAGCAGAACCTGTCTTGTCTCCCTTGCCGCTCCGATCATGACCCTAGTCACATTTGGAGCTTCTTTTTTTGTGCCCCGACATTTGCATAAATCTGAGCTGAAAAATGTGCGCAGTAAAAACAGGAGTAAAAGGGAAGCTCCGAAAATGTGGTGGACCATAAATCACCCTTAAAACCACTTGGGGAAGAGTAGAATGGAATGGAGACCCCCAACAGTAAATCCCACACTTTAAAACTTAAGGATAACTTTGCTAAGGGGGTAATCTGGTCCCCCCCTGACCTGTCAACTGTCAAAGGCTGTCAAACTAACCAATATGCAGCCCCATCTTGTCAGTTACATTGTATGTTTCCTAATATCTTTGTTCCCTTTAACAACTGAAACATACAAGACAATAGACAAGGTGAGGGTCTGTATAGTTTGACAGCTGCAACTGCACATCTCTGCAATTGAGAAAAACTGATCCCCCCCCCCCAATAATCACAAAGACATTTGTGCACATTCCCGGGGCCTGAAAAAAAATTGGCCCCATTTTGCACAAACGGGGTGCAATTTTGTGTTTTTAAAAGGATTGCTGAATGAGTGACACCCCCTTCAAAGTGCCGCTTGGGTACCGGTGGAGAGGCTGTCACTGCGGCATGGGCAAGGTTGTTCGGCAAGAGTGGCAGAGGTTTCTGCCCCTCTTGCTGAGCAGCTTGCTTGCAGATGCCCACAAACCATGATGGTTGGCAGTGCTGGGTTTGGATGACACTCCAACCTATTATGGGTACATCCCCTAAAACAAACCATGAGTTATTGGGGGGGCTTGTTGCCCATGCACAAGCCATCCTGCGGGAAGCAGTCCAGGTTCGCATGACATGACAATCCACTGTGGCTTGTTAAGTTATATTTTCCAACCTAGTATGTTATAAGAACATTCTTATATAAAAAAATTCCTTTGTGAGTTCCGTCTTCTAGGTACATATGTGGTTAGTTTCATTAATTTAGCTATATGCCACAACTTCTTAAGCCATTCTGTTCTTTCTCTGATTTTCTAATTTCCATTTACTGACAATTAAGATTTTAACTGTTAGCATATACTGCATTAATTATTGGCTCAACTTTTGCACATAATCTTTAATGTTTGTTTAATAATACTATTTCAGGGTTTAACAAGTTCCAGTTATGTCTTCAATTTCTATGTAGGTATATTTCCAGCATAATTTTAGAGCAATTACACTAAAGTGTGAAATCAGCATTGCTACTGCAAACTTCCAAACTTCTGCATTTCCTATTTTACATGTTTGTTTTAACCTTTTAGGTAGTAAATAGCACTGACAGAAAACTTTAATAATAGCTTTTTGTTAAAATTGTCAGGGTGGCTTGTCACTTTGGGTAACACGCCACCCAGAACTCACAGGCTGTTGTAGGGTTGTAGCTGTGCCACTGAGGGTAATTATATAAATCCCTCTAGCATGTGACCAGCAGGCGCAGCCACTGTGGCTTGTTAACCACTGATCATGTGAACCTGGTCAGTGAGCGTAGCTCTAAACCTGAATGAGGCACTTCTTGTTGCAATTCCTGTTTGCTGGCTACAGCACCGGTGCAAGCTCTCCCATTACTTGAGGCAGGAGAGCACATGCACTGCCACGTTGTAGCCATGGGCCACGTTGGGCTGAAAGAGGTTCCCCATCCATTATAGATGATGGTGAATCCTGACTTTGGAGGCAGTTGCTTAATCTACAGTGGGTGGAGAAGTTGTGCTTTACAATATTCTGTTTCAGATGTTCTGGCCTTCAGATATGAGAATTCCTTGCAAATAGTGTCGTAAGATATAATAAATGATTGCCTTTTCAAATGGGGTGCAAATGGGGACACTGCAGCAGCAGTAGTGGAGGGTGGGAGTGCTGACATGGCAGCAAGGAGTGGGGGGCGGTCAGGGATGGGGTGTAGCTATCTTGGGAAGCCTGGAGTGCTAGATTGGTATCTCAGGACCTAGGATTGGACCACTGTATAAATTAGCTGTGGGTCTCCTAGTTTCTGAACCTTCAGTATGGGGATTTATGAATCTGCAGTATATTGAGCTCTTTTATCCCAAATATTGGCATGATGTAAAAATGAATAAAAATACATTACATGTAAGTTGTGTTTTAAAGGCTCTTCTTATATTGCTGTAGTTTAATTCTAGTATTGCTCCAAAAGTTCCTTTGTGTCTGTGGCATATCTGAACTCTGGAGAACATTTACTTCTTACAGGTAAGAGATGGGCATCTCCTCAAATTCTGTGCAGCTCAGAATATCAGACTTCATACTTTATCATAAATGTTGTCCCTCAGTGTATGTTTAACCAGTGATCTGTTCCAAAGAAAAGCTGAGGATGACATGCAGTGCAAGCTAGGCTGTGTTCATGGATGATTAGGTATTAGGTGTCACAGAAAAAGCTCTGTATAACTAGCTGGAAACAACTGTAGTTCATTGAGGCCATTGCTTATTTTTTTGGCAGCACATTCTGAATCTCAACAGGCTGTGAAAAGGAAATATTATGAGTCCCTTTTCTATTGGGTGATAGAAATCTTAAATGAGCTTAAACTGATACCTTCCAGTGTTTCAGTTGGCCTCATCAAGGTGCTTCCAATATTATTTTGCAGTCTTGGCTGCAGTTGACGACTCATCTGCAAAACAGAGTTGAAGTTTGAATTTTACATAAGTCATTGCTGACATAAGGAGTAGGGGCGATGGTTGTGCACTGCATAGTTGACCTAGAAATACAAAATAGGTCAACATATTGGTTTTATGATTTTTTTTCTTATTAAATATATATCTTGCTCTATTCTGAAGAATTTCAGAGCAGACTACAGTGCTAAAAAAATCTTTAAAATAAAACAATTCATGTGCCGCTTCTACAAAAAAGTGTAGTAAAATTAACTTTCATGCCTATTTAGTCTTATAGCTACACTTTCAAAATTTTGAAACTCTGAAACTTGTTCATTTGGAATAATGTAATTTGAATAAAATGATCAAATGTATTGATTTTACACTGTCAGTTACAAATGTTGCATATAGGTTGCCTAATATTGAATACTTAAAAATATATTCCATTTTATTTCAGCTATTTTTGCATAGTGATGTGGGTTTTCTGGAAAATTTGAGGAATTTTCCTATATCATGTATTTCCCTTGCATTATGTAGATGTAAGAAATAAACAAAGGTATTGAAAACTGTTGACACGCTAATTTTAGCAGCCCAAAGATAGGCAAGATATGTTGACAACCAGTCATCTACTTCAACTGAGTTCATCTCTCTTCCACTGAGGTTGTTGGGGCATCTTCAGTTTCGCTGTCACTACTTATTATCACCATTTCATACTGAGACATGTATACATTTCAATGACCTATATGTGTTCCCTCACATATTTGCTTGGGATAATAATCTGAAAAATATTAATTACAACTTTGAAATGCCAAGCTTGCCAAATGTTGTATTTGCAATTGTCATCCTTTTTTTTTTTTTTAACTAATGAACTTATGAAATAGAAAAATTTCCATGGAAAAATTAAGCACTAGACAATTTTCCACCCCACATCACTGGTTTTGAAACAGACTGCTAGTTTGGGGAATGAGGAAAAGCATTTTCCTCATTCCCCAAATACTGATATTTTTGCAAAATGAAACGGGTGAACTGTTTATGAAGTTTGTAATTGAAAATTATTTGAATCTCTACAAGTATCCCTTTGTGGCTCTCCATTCCAGCATGAATTTGGTAGTTACTAGAAGTATTCTAGGAAGGGGCAAACTTACAGATTCTAAGGAGCACCTCTGAATACTCGTATGCTCAGTTTGCATGAAACAACACCCCATGGATTGTGTAAACCATGGGTTGTCTGGGCTGCCTGCCACTTCTGCTTTGAATCAGCTTTCATCAACAGCTAGGAATGCCCTGTGGTTTATAGTTGGTTTAAAGCTCTGGGTTATTTGTCCCAACAAGTTCCAAACAACCCAGCAATAGGGTAGAAGTGCAAGTGGTGAGCAGGCAGGAGCAAACATGCTCATTCCCGCAGTTCCCTGGCAATTCATGGATTGTTTAACCTATAAATTGGTATTACATGCAAACTATAGTCATTGAACTTAGTACTGCCGTAAGACAGAAAGCCCCTTATCTTGTGAAATACACATTCAAAGCATGACCTCTTTTGAAGCTATGCGTGTGTTATGGTGAGATTCTGCTTTAGTTCCTCACTGTGTTAGGCTACCACAGTAGGGAACAGTACAAAATGTGGGGTTTGTATACAGTTGGTAATTTCTGAAAGCTCAATTTGCTAAAAAAAATAAATTAAAAAATGTTGCCTTTTGAAGAAGGCATTTTGCCCCATGCTGGGGTTCAGTTTTCTGCCAGAGACAACCCAACATAAGTATCTTTAACTGCAGGCATTATTTTAACTTGTTACTCAAAGTGTTCAAGACCACAGTCACAGATCATACTAAAATTGTTGTTGTTGTTCAGTTGTTCAGTCGTGTCCGACTCTTCGTGACCCCATGGACCATAGCACGACAGGTCTTCCTGTCCTGCGCTCTCTCCCGGAGTGTACTCAAGTTCATATTCATTGCATCGGTGATGCTATCTAGCCATCTCATCCTCTGCCGGCCCCTTCTCCTTTTGCCTTCAGTCTTTCCCAGCATCAGGGTCTTTTCCAGGGAGTTTTCTCTTCGCATTAGGTGGCCAAAATATTGGAGCTTCAGCTTCAGTATGTGTCCTTCCAATGAGCACTCAGGGTTGATTTCCTTTAGGATGGACTGATTTGACCTCCTTGCAGTCCAGGGGACTCGTAAGAGTCTTCTCCAGCACCACAGTTCGAAAGCATCAATTCTTCGGCGCTCAGCCTTCCTTATAGTCCAGCTCTCACAGCCATACATTACTACTGGAAAAACCATAGCTTTGATTAGACGGACCTTTGTCGGCAAGGTGATGTCTCTGCTTCTTACTATGCTGTCTAGGTTGGCCATAGCTTTCCTCCCAAGGAGCAAGCGTCTTTTAATTTCATGGCTACAGTCACCGTCTGCGGTGATCTTGGAGCCCAAGAAAGTAAAATCTGTCACTGCTTCCATTTCTTCCCCTTCTATATGCCAGGAAGCGATGGGGCCAGATACCATGATCTTCGTTTTTTTAATGTTGAGTTTCAAACCAGCTTTTGCACTCTCCTCTTTCACCCTCAACAAGAGGCTCTTGAGATCCTCTTCGCTTTCTGCCATTAGGGTGGTATTGTCTGCATATCGGAGGTTGTTGATAATTCTCCCAGCAATCTTAATTCCGACCTGTGATTCATCCAACCTGGCATTTCTCATGATGTACTCTGCATATAAGTTAAATAAGCAGGGTGACAATATGCAGCCTTGTCGTACTCCTTTCCCAATTTTGAACGAATCGGTTTTTCCATGTCTGGTTCTTACTGTTGCTTTTTGACCCTCGTACAGGTTTCTCAGGAGACAGGTAAGGTGGTCTGGTACTCCCATCACTTTAAGAATTTGCCACAGTTTGTTGTGATCCACACAATCAAAGGCTTTAGTGTAGTCAATGAAGCAGAAATAGACGTTTTTCTGGAATTCTTTTGCTTTCTCCATGATGCAGCGAATGTTGGCGATTTGATCTCTAGTTCCTCTGCCTCTTCGAAACCCCGCTTGTACTTCCGGTAGTTCTCGGTTCGCATACTGCTGAAGCCTAGCTTGCAGGATTTTGAGCATCAGCTTGCTGGCATGTGAAATGAGCGCAATTGTGCGGTAGTTTGAACACTCTTTGGCGTTGCCCTTCTTTGGAATTGGAATGTAAACTGTCCTTTTCCAGTCTTGCGGCCATTGTTGAGTGTTCCAAATTTGTTGGCATATTGAATGCAGCACTTTAACAGCATCATCTTTTAGGATTTTAAATAGCTCAGCTGGAATACTGTCATCTCCACTAGCTTTGTTGTTACTAATGCTTCCTAAGGCCCACTTGACTTCACTCTCTAGGATGTCCGGCTCAAGTTCAGTGACCACACTATCATGGCTATCAGGGACATTAAGACCTTTCCTGTATAGTTCTTCTGTGTATTCTTTCCACCTCTTCTTAATCTCATCTGCTTCTGTTAGGTCCCTGCCTTCTTTGTCCTTTATCATGCCCATCTTTGCACAAAACGTTCCCTTGAGATCTCCGATTTTCTTGAAGAGATCTCTAGTCTTTCCCATTCTGTTGTTTTACTTGATTTCTTTGCATTGTTCATTTAAGAAGGCCTTCTTGTCTCTCCTTGCTATTCTCTGGAACTCTGCATTCAGTTGGATATATCTGCCCCTTTCTCCCTTGCTTTTCGCTTCCCTTCTTTCCTCAGCTACTTGTAAAGCCTCATCAGACAGCCACTTGGCTTTCTTGCATTTCTTTTTCTTTGGGATGGATTTTGTTGCTGCCTTCTGAACAATGTTACGGACCTCCGTCCATAGTTCCTCAGGCACTGTGTCTATCAGGTCTAATCCCTGAAATCTATTCCTCACCTCCACTGTGTATTCATCAGGGATATGATTTAGGTCATACCTGAATGGTTTAGTGGTTTTCCTTACATTCTTCAATTTAAGCCGAAATTTTGCAACAAGAAGCTCGTGATCTGAGCCACACTCAGCTCCAGGTCTTGTTTTTACTGACTGTATAGAGCTTCTCCATCTTTGGCTGCAAAGGACATAATCAATCTGATTTCGATATTGACCATCTGGTGATGTCCATGTGTAGAGTCGTCTCTTGTGCTGTTGGAAAAGAGTGTTTGCTATGATCAGCGTGTTCATACTAAAATAGCACATGGTAAAAGATTTTCCTGGAGTGTACCACTTTAGACTGTAGATAAAGGATCACATGGATGTATGCTTCCCCATGTAAAAAGCTAGCAGGTGGTGGTATGAGTTTTAGCTTATCCTTCTCTTTAATGTTCTAGTTTTCTACATTCAAGGAATTATTATTAGGGGGCGATATACAATGTTCAGTCCCCCATAAGTGATATAGGCCAGAAAAGGTTACACTTTTTGCTGGTTCTGCACTTTGAATTAGTTTGGAAGCTAAAAAGTATACATAGAAAGTAAAGTCTTTGAGATAGATTTTTTCTTTTTGTAATTTCTGTGGTTGTCTTGGAAAAGTTGAATTTGTGCAAGCAGAGACATCACCTTGCCGACAAAGGTCCGTCTAATCAAAGCTATGGTTTTCCCAGTAGTAATGTATGGCTGTGAGAGCTGGACTATAAGGAAGGCTGAGCGCCGAAGAATTGATGCTTTCGAACTGTGGTGCTGGAGACGACTCTTACGAGTCCCCTGGACTGCAAGGAGGTCAAATCAGTCCATCCTAAAGGAAATCAACCCTGAGTGCTCATTGGAAGGACAGATAATGAAGCTGAAGCTCCAATATTTTGGCCACCTAATGCGAAGAGAAAACTCCCTGGAAAAGACCCTGATGCTGGGAAAGACTGAAGGCAAAAGGAGAAGGGGACGGCAGAGGATGAGATGGCTAGATAGCATCACGGATGCAATGAATATGAACTTGAGCACGCTCCGGGAGAGAGTGCAGGACAGGAAGGCCTGGCGTGCTATGGTCCATGGGGTCACGAAGAGTCGGACACGACTGAACGACTGAACAACAACAACAACAATATTGAAATGGGCAATGTGCGCAGTTTTGGATAGGAAGGTGCAAACTCCTCTGCTTAGTCAATCCATAGTGTATATTTTGAGTCAGGGCTTCTGATGCTCAATGTACATATATCCCTTCTCAGCTATTGAAGTGTGTGTGTGTCTGTCTGTGCACGCGCGCGCGCGTGTGTGTGTGTGTGTTGATGCTGGCCTCATATGGGTGGGTAGGCCCTTAGTGTCTGTGTGACCTCTTTGGCAGATGCACATCAGGACAGCTATTGTGACCATCCTGGCCTTTTTCAGAATTAGTTCTGCAGATTACTCAGGTATATATACTCTTTGGGGAATTCAGAGATTAATTCAATAATGAAACGGGATAATCATAACATCCTTAAACACAATAATTCTTATTCTGTTTTCAATCAACTGGATTTAACAGTTAATGCTACAAATATACTTAGATTATAATTAACAACTAACAATTTTACAGATCTGGGATAGTGTGTTACTTAACAAAAATAAATCAAAGGGGACATGCAGCTTCATTAGAAAAATGTTTGACTTCTGGACTTCTGGCCAGAGCCAATGTCACCCTAGTAGCATTCCGTGGAGCCTCCGCGGGACGCTATCTCAAACAGCCTTTTAAAAGGTTGAAAAACCTTTTAATCTCTTCCCTGGAATTAAAACGAGAGGCAAAGAGCACATCTGAATGAAGTCTTGGAAGATTAGTCCTCGCTGCGAAGGAGCTGGGTGGCTTGATCCTGAGACTAGCCTGCCAGAGCTTAATCATAGCTCAAAAGTCATTTTGAAACTCCTATTTAATTAGGAGAAATTAGGGCTGACGTGCTCCATTGTAGTTTATGGATTAAGAAATACCAACAATATCTGAGGAATGGTTTAAGAAATATTAACAATATTTGGGGACCTGCAATATCTGTTTGAAGAGAAGGATGGCTACATCAAGGAGAAAAAAAGTAACTGGATCTCCGCCCACCCCCACCCCCCGTACTTCCTCTGGCAAAGGTTCCAAAAACCGAAGATATAGGGGAGTTACTTGCTGTGATAAAAACTTTGTCTTTGCAATTTGCTGAACGTGCTAAGAGGTTGGATACAATTCAAAATTCCATCACCGCCCTGCAAGGGGCTGTGGATTTAATCAACACTTCTTGGCAAAAACTGGAGGCGAAGGTTAACGAGCTGGAAGATCGAGTTTCAACAAATGAAACTGCGTCACAAGCTTTTTTCAACAATTTCTATGTTAGAATTTCTCAACTGGAGGCTTTTATGCACAGGGCAAATGTACGTATCATTGGTATTAAAGATCTACCTAGCGATGTAAATTTGTCTACTTTTGTAGATAAGCTTTTGCGTGAGATACTCCCTGTGCCATCTGATTATTTACTTGATATTGAGCAGGCATTCCATGTGCCAAATGCCCAAGGGACTGGTCATACGAGTATAGTCCAATTTGCAAGAATCTCCACAAAAAATTATATCCTGAATTTGGCAAGAGGGGGTGGAAATCTTTTTCGGGAAGAAGATAAAGTTATGTTATTTCTGGATTACAACAAAGAAGTTGCTGATAAAAGAAGGCAATTTATCAAGGCAAAAAAATTGGCAAAACAAATGAACTTACAATATAACTTAAAATTTCCTGCCACATTTTGCATTTTTTCTGAAGGTCAGATGAAGAAGTTTCTGAATCATGAAATGATGGAGGCGTGGCTAAACAGAAAAATGCGTGAGACTTCTGTCCCAGCTCCATGAACTGGGATCTACAAACATGTTTTGTTAACTGGCCATGTTTAGTCTGATGCTAGGCCTCTTTTTCTTTCTTTTTGCTTTTTTAAAAAATCCTTTCTCTTTAAAATGGATATGATATATTGTACTTAAATTTACTGTTTGAGGGTGTATAGAAATGTGCATACTCATTTATATATCCAGTACAAAATACATTAGTGATTGCTGTAAGGTTGTTTTTATTATATAATATTATAAAATTGATTAGTGATTTGTTATTATTTATCCTTTTTAATTGCCTTTCTTTTTTATTCCTATTATCATTATTATGAGACTGGTTAGTAAGATTTTTGGCTGGTTAAATTGTTAAGCTTTATAATTATATGTTAACTGAAGGGCAATATATGGTTACTGGAAATGAATTGTTGGCCTGCTTCCTTGCTATAAGATTGATGATAGAATACTAAAATGTAAAGTTGATTAGCTATGCTCTATTGAATTGTAATATTGTCAATGTTGTAGGTATAATTCTTAAGTAGAATGGGATTTGAAGTTGGTGTGTAATGGATTTCTTTCTTTTTTCTTTCTTTTTCTCCTTTTTGTTACTGCTGTGTCCTCCTAAGAATACTGTATTGTTGGGAAACTGTAGTTACGGATTAGGTTGTTGGTACTGTTTATTTCATTTAAAAAGATAAAAATAGAATAAAAAGTATTTAAAAACATATTTGACTTCTGTTGGCTTAAGAAGTCTGTATATCAGTAACTCTTGCATATAGAAATTATTGCCAGAGGCAACTCAAGGCTATTTCTTCCTGAAGTTATGTTGCTCCTTCCTGCCTATTCCTTGTCTTCTTATATTTAAGGGCCTGTCTTATTACGTCAGTCTGTCTTGCTGGTAAGCAGATGGCTTACTGAGCATTTTTTCTTAGTGGAACTGTTACCCTTAAGCTTTCCATTTTCTCTCCTGAGAAGTAAAGTGTTGACCTGTTCTACAAGACAAAGTTATACAGCATCCCTGAATTGAAACTAACTTCTTTTAAATGCTCATGCTACAGTCAACTAGTTAAACACTAGCATGATTTGTGTTTATAAATGTATATAGATTACTGTGAAAATCAGAAATGTCGAGACAACATTCCTGAGCAAATGTTAAGAATATGCATTAAGGTGATCATTGGTATCTATCTGATGTATCTCCCCCAAATTAAAAAAAGGAATGCTGAAAATGCTGGATTTTGAGCTAGCTAGAGGTAGAGTAAAGGTTAAAAGCAAGTTGACAAGGCAAGAACTAAAGTAGGCTTGCAAATAGCAACTTGCCCGGTTGCCTGCAGCAAGCAAGAACTGTCAAGGTGACTTGACAGAGAAACTCTCCAGAAGCAGTACTCTTCCCCCACTCACCTTAGGACACAAATAACTGACATTGTCATGTGTGGATAGGCATGCTCTTAAAAATGCGTGGGCGAATAACCCTTTGAAGGCTTATTTGCAAGCCTGAAATGAAGGTAACAAATTCACAAACCACATACTGATAGCTATGGTGTGATACAGGGAAATATGCAGGCACTGTACAGTCATGTGAAAAAGACAGTACACCCTCTTTGAGTTCTATGGTTTTACGTATCAGGACATAATGAAAATCATCTGGTCCTTAGCAGGTCTTAAAATTAGGTAAATACAACCTCAGATGAACAACAACACATGACATATTACACTGTGTCATCATTTATTTTACAGAAATAAAGCCAAAATGGAGAAGCCATGTGTGAAAAACTAAGTACACCTTATGATTCAATAGCTTGTAGAACCACCTTTAGCAGCAATAACTTGAAGTAATTGTTTTCTGTATGACTTTATCAGTCTCTCACATCATTGTGGAGGAATTTTGGCCCACGCTTCTTTACAACATTGCTTCAGTTCATTGAGGTTTGCGGGCATTTGTTTATGCACAGCTCTCTTAAGGTCCTGCCACAGCAGTTCAATCAGGTTGAGGTCTGGACTTTGACTGGGCCATTGCAGCACCTTGATTCTTTTCTTTTTCAGCCATTCCTGTTGTAGACTGGCTGGTGTGCTTGGGATCATTGTCCTGTTGCATGACCCAATTTTGGCCAAGCTTTAGCTGTCGGACAGATGGCCTCACATTTGACTCTAGAATACTTTGGTATACAGAGGAGGTCATGGTCGACTAAGTGACTGCAAGGTGCCCAGGTCCTGTGGCCGCAAAACAAGCCCAAATTATCACCCCTCCACCACCGTGCTTGACAGTTTGTATGAGATGTTTGTGCTGATATGCTGTGTTTGGTTTTCGCCAAACGTGGCGCTGTGCAGTATGGCCAAACATCTCCACTTTGGTCTTGTCTGTCCAAAGGACATTGTTCCAGAAGTCTTGTGATTTGTTCAGATGCAACTTGCAAACCTAAGCTGTGCTGCCTTGTTCTTTTTAGAGAGAAGAGGCTTTCTCCTGGCAACCCTTCCAAACAAATCATACTTGTTCAGTCTTTTTCTAATTGTACTGTCATGAACTGTAACATTTAACATGCTAACTGAGGCCTGTAGAGTCTGAGATGTAACTCTTGGATGTTTTGCAATTTCTCTGACCATTGCATGGTCTGCCCTCAGGGTGAATTTGCTGGGACGTCCACTCCTGGGAAGATTGGCAACTGTCTTGAATGTGAATAAACTTCCTCACTGTAGAATGATGGACTTTAAATTGTTTGGAAATGGCCTTATAACCCTTCCCAGATTGATGGGCAGCAACAATTGCTTCTCCAAGATCATTGCTGATGTCTTTACTCTTTGGCATTGTGTTAACACACACCTGAATGCTCAAGGCCAGCAAACTCCTGAGACTTCGGCTTTTACAGAGGTGGTCACACTTGCTGATGATCAATTAATCAAGGGCATTTGATTAGCAGCACCTGGCTGCTACTTAGCCTCTTCATACCTATGGAAGCAGTAAGGGTGTACTTAGTTTTTCACACATGGCTTCTCCAGTTTGGCTTTATTTCTGTAAAATAAATAATGACACGGTGTAATATGTCATGTGTTGTTGTTCATCTGAGGTTGTATTTACCTAATTTTAAGACCTGCTAAGGACCAGATGATTTTCATTATGTCCTGATACGTAAAACCATAGAACTCAAAGAGGGTGTACTTTCTTTTTCACATGACTGTATATCCAGGCACTGTTCAGTTGTAAGAGTCCTAGTCGTGGCTTGGAACAAGCTATGTGTGTGTGCTCTTCCCTCTCTCCTTGCATGCCCAGCTTCAGATAAGCTTTCCTGATTTCTTAAACCGCAGTTTCCCATGATACCAGAATTTGGAAATTGTGCTGTAAATGTTGTGTATACAGCAGCTTTTTAAACAAGGATTGGTGGTGTCCAGAACGGCATTGGATGATGTGAAAGTCAATTGAGTCGAGTAATAATGTTATTAAGAGTAGATGACGGACAGAGCTGATCCCTGATTATGTTGCAGGGCTGCATTCTTCGTTTGCATCTCAGTTGGATGGTGAAAGGAAGCAGTCCACCATAATCACATTTTCTTATGGTTTGTTACTGTCTCAGTACCAGTCTGGCTATATCACCTCCCTGAATGCGGTTACTGATTCTTTTATAAGCTGCAGGGCACTTTGGCCGGGATTGAAAGAACCCATGATGTCAGCCCATGACACTAATGTAAGCTACAGAGTTGTATTTATCCACAGGTACTGTTCCTCCTTTCCCATTCTGCATGAGGCATCGCTCTTGAAACTGGCACAGGGGTCAGTTGTTCAAAGAAAGAAACAAATTCAAAAATGTATTGTGAGCCTAGTTGGCTCCCAGCCTTTTTGTGTGTGTTTGCTACAACTTAACACCTTGTTTTAGTAAATATCTGGCAACAGCGTTTTGAAAAATGTGTTGGGCGGGGGCGGGGTTGCTTTGCACTTTTCAGCAATAACTATATCTTCATAGAGGCAGGTCTCAAATCGAGTTTGAAATATGCTGTAGGTTGAGCTGGGAAGCTTTGAGTATTTGGTGTAATTATTTTTCTTTAGTGTTTTTCATTAAAGTTTTATTAGCTCTTACAACATGAAACATTGATTATAAGCCTAGCTAAACACACAATATTTGCATTTCTTGTTGAGGTGAATTTAGCCATGCTTTTTAACCTTTGATAATCCTTGCTACCTTTTCTTGCTGATGAAACTCTGATCTAATTATGAGTGTATTGGAGATATGGTGAGGATTCGAAGACAGAAATCCTGTTGCTAATGTAACATCCAAATTGGCCTTGAAAGTTGCTGAAAAGCTGGCCCCCTCAAGACTGCACATGAAACTATCATTTGCACTATTGGAGGTTTAAAAGCCAAACCATGGTTCTGAATTGCTTGTATGCTTTGTTCTTTCATCTGCTCGTTGTTTCAGTCTCTAAGTGTGGTGGTGCAGTTATTGTAACTATGGTTTGTCAATTCAGATAACTCACCAAACTGTGGTTAGCATAAACAATGGCTTGTAAATGTACTTCTGGGCATGATTACTTATTTTGGCTTGCTAGCCAATTGCAAACATGGTTTATCAATTCAGATATCATGTGAAATTGTAGTTAAGCTTCCTTAACTACAGTTTGGTATAATGTCTGAGTTGACAAACCATGTTTACAAATGGTCTGTGTATATTGCCATCTTTTGTGTTACTGTGAGGTACTCTTAGTACTATTTTTGGCTCGGTCTAGTAGATCTTGAAAACTAAAAGTTCTGATTCTTCCCACTTGAAAAAAACTATTAATCTCCATCAGATATTGATCATATCTTAAAAGATGTTAAAGCACAGGTAAATGCATGATAGGAATATATATATTCTAAATTGAACTGGCATATTTTAGTAGTTGCTGCACAGTGTGCCATCTTCACTGTGAACATCTAAATAACTTGGGACCAGAATATTGGAGAGAGCAACTTCTCTCTTACCAGCCTTCCTGGCCACTGAGTTCAGATGGCTCCTGGTAGTTCTGCATGGATCTATGGTCCGTTTGAAGGAGAGGCTTCAGTGTACTCGTTCCCTCTCTGTGGAACTCCTTGCCTGTTGATGTCAGGCAGGCACTGACGTTTTGTTTTCAGCGCCTGCGGAATACATTTTTATTTAAACAAATCTTCACTGAATTACCAGTCACGGTTGTATTGACATAATTAGATTTTAAATATTTTAATTCTGTATTTTGATTCTTTTCTTTCTGTTGTTCACTGCTCAGAAATCTTGCTAGATATAGAGTGTATATAAATCTTGTAAATAAATCAATAAAATAAAATAAAATAAACATGTTGGTTGTGATCTACCCTTAGTATGATTATTAATTTTAAAAATAGATGCTAGGAATTATTTTGTCTTATGGAGACTATGGAGATAGATCCCCCCCCCCCATCAGATGCATGCTCCAGGACAAGCTAGGCAGTATTGCTTCCCCACTATGCCCTATTCTATTACATTTGACCTTGGAATGTGCAGTTTGGTTGCAGAGCTGCACAGCTCTTGTCTTTTACACTTGTGAGCACAATGCAGTGATTATGTTTATCACACCATCGCAAGGGGACTGAAGTGTGATCATTTCCAGAATCAAACCATAACACAGAAAGACTGTAAGAAATATTACATTGAATTCTGGTAGCACTAATACATCTTTATTTTTAATTATTGCAGATATTTCCAGACTTTCCTTTTCAACAGGTAAGATCTTGTTTTGATAACATACAATAGCTTTCATAATGTTCTAATTCCAATAAATGGCTCTCTAAGTAAAGTGCGTGCGTGTGTATATATACATACACATATGCGCGCACACACAGAGAGCCTTAATTGCTAGGCAGTAAATAATGTTTAACCAGATGGCACCCTTTCCTCTTGATAATGGGGTACTAGAGCTACCAGATATTGTGATATGTAAAGGCTTGCAAAAGCAGGGACTGCAGCCCCATATTAAATGCATGGATGGAAGTAAGCAGAGTAATGGATGAATCAGGATTTTAGGGGAGGCTTGTAGGAATAAATTGTCTTTTGACCAATATTTTAAAGGAAGACATTCAGAGCAGTGGATGTAGTGATGATGGGGTTCTCAGGAGGTCTCCCATCCAGGCCAGATCCATACTTCCCCAGCTTGCCGAGATGGAATTATAATAGGTTACCGTCAAACTATTATCTGGGTCTCTCTTTGCTATGATACACTAATTGCTATTGTTCTTTCTGGTGTGAAACCTGGAGTTGAGTAGCTATTCTTCTTGTGTACAAATTGTGTTTTGAACTGTTCATTTTTATAGTTTTGAGACTTTTGTAGTTGAGCCTGATGTCGATAGAGTTGGTCGCAATGTTTTCTATTGTAATTGAGGAACATAATATCTGCTGAACATATCTGAGGAAATTAGTGTCATGATGGCAGTCTGAAGTTGCTGTCAGTTTAAAGGGCTCTGCTTTTTACAGTCATGGATTTAGAGAACTGAACTGAAAACATTGAGTGTATATGGGGAAATATGGTGGACTGCATGAAAGGCTGTGCCTGACCTTCTACAAACAGAGCACCCTGTGTTTACATAAAATAAAGAGCACTCTGTTTTTATTACTGAAAATCCACTGTCTAACCTCATGAAAGATTTCTAATGAAACCATTATTTTTTCATGAAACATGACCCCAACCCTTTCTCAATAGAATGTAATGCCAATTTTATCTTAAAATTCAGTTTTCATCCACACTGTTGATACTACTTTTTCTGAGATTTTTCAGTGAGTATACCATGGAGAATACATCACTTTTCCTTAAAGAAATGGGGTTGGATCCAGAATCTGGCTTCTGTGGATAAGAAGGATTTGGCCATGGAAAGTGCCTGCACTGGAATTTGGGGGGCTTCCTCCCCATAGTTCAGCTCACTCCGTTCAGCAGAGTGCCCCAACCCTCTGAGTAGCATTTTCAGGAGGCTGCTGGAGCTGCCATGGGGAGGAGGGAGTGGGAAAATCCACTTCCACCAGGCCAATTGCATGTGCCTACATCTGGATGCAACTCATTGAACCATAGAGGTTTAAAGGGAGTTTGCTCATTCTAAGTGCTGTCTTTGCTCAAGTTTCAAGTCCCAAGTCCCATACAGTTGTGGAAAGGTATGTGGACAACAGATGCAGGAGGATCCTGGGAGATAGTAAAACGGGTGACTGTAATTTTATTTTATTTACCCAGCTCTTCAGCCAATAAGGCTCCCAGAGTGGTTTACACTGATTAATAATGAGATAGTCCTTGCCCTTAGGCTTACAGTCTAAGACATGACACAAAAGAAAAAATGGATTGGGAGAGAGGAGTGGGGGGAAAGCAAAACTGAGGCACCAGTTCTTATTTTCAAGGTTCTTATAGATGTTCTTCCTGGCAGAGAGGGGTGAAACAAGCTCCCTGCAGCTGCTCCTTCCTTCGCCAGTGTATGGGGGCTATGTTGGTCTCCCCTTTGCTTGTGATGTTTATCCTGGGAGGCAGGGGGTGCAGCTTCCCAACAGGCCTTGGTTTCCTGGCCCATGGATGAGGCCAGAGTTTGTAGTCCCAGGGAACTCAGTTGGAGCTGTGTTGTTCCTTCTGGCAGGGAGGGGCGAAACAAGCTCCCTGCAACTGCTCTTTCCTTCTCCAATGTGTGTGAGCTAGGTTGGTCTCCCCTTTATGTAATAAAGCTGCATACAAATAAACCAATCTTCTCGCTCTGTTCTAGCCTGGTTTGTAGTTTTTCTTCCCTGGCAATTAATTTAATATTGTTGTATGACAAAGATGTTAAGGGTCTTGTGCAGCCATGCAAATAGGATGAACATTTTTACTCACCTCATTTAAAACTATTTCACCTATAACATGTTACGAAAGCCATCCCCAACCTGGTGCTTTACAGATGTGTTGGACTACAACTCCCATAATTCCCATAATGCTTTTTGGTTGTTTAGGTGACTTTTTTTGTTATATTTCCTACTTCTTCCTTAAACTTCTCCCTCACCATTATGTAGAAGGAAGTGAATTTGGTTTGTAGCAGGCATGATGGGCACCAAGGCAAACTGAAGTAAAAAAAAAAAAAAGTAATACTGCCCAGCCCAGCCCCACACCCAGCACTTCTGCCTGGAGTATTCTTTTGGCTCTCTTTAGTGTGTCTGTCTTTTCTGTGCCGGACATTTCCATTACAATGCTCTTCTGCTCTATGGGGGAAGCAGTGTAGCAATGGGGATTTTCCCAGTCCTCTTTGGTCATAGTATGCAGTTGACAATCGGATTAAATATAGATGCTGTTGTTCTCATTGTAGTTGCTGGCAGATAAAGGTCATCCTGAACATTTCCTTTCCTCTTTGATTTTATAGTTAAACCTTTTTGTAAGGATGATTGAGTGTGTGCCATTGAATGCGTTACTTGATTAGGTAGTTTGTTAAACCATCGCATGAGGGAGTTATCCTACATTTCGCTAATCTTTATCATGGCTTTGATGTCTTTGCCACTTACTTTGCTCTTGCTTTTTAATTGAGGCCAAGAATATGAGACTTGAGGATTTGAGAGTGCAAATCGCTGGGGGCTTCTGAGAGCAACTTGTTAAAATTTTTATCACTTTAGAGCTGGATTGAAGGCGGTGCTTCAGCATCTTTATCCACATATAAAGTCCTCTCACTATTCCAGCCGTCTTGTAGCATGCACCAAAAAAAAGGAAGATAGAATTTTTAATTGGGCATCCAGGTCAGTTTCTGTACATGAGCTTCATGTTTGAGATAGGATGGATTAATCGAATTAATCCCATGGCTAATTTTACTTCTAACGTCATCTCTGTGTTAAACATAATTTTCTCAGGTTGTACTCTTTTCATTTTTAAATGTTTTTATTGTCCTAATAGAAGGCTTGAAGTTTATGATGCCAAGATGCCTCTGTTTAATTTTAAAAAAATATACCTGTACTAATTCTAGTCCACAGTATATATGAAATATAAATAAAGTAAAAAACAAAACAAAACAAAACACTAGTGCCATGTTGTCATAAGCAAGTGAAAAGTATCTGAAAGAAATTTAGCATGATGCTGACATTTTAGCAGTGAGAACCCAACAAAACTAAGTGGCTCTTACTATGCTGTTGAGTGCAAAGGGCCAAACTCATGGGTGATTCATGGGAACCCTGAGAAAAACCTATTTTCTTCAAATGAAAAAAAAGAAAAAACTTGAAAATGAAGATTGAAAATATGCATCCAAAGTTTACTTAAAAGTTCAGAAATCAATATATACGACTCTGTACCCTGAACAAGTCTGTTTCTCCAACCACCAACCTGACGTGTGTAGACACCCAGGAGAGTTTGTAATTCCCCTTTCACCCCATTGTAGTGTTCTCTTCACTTATCTCTCCTCTGCAACAGCTGGTGACCTAGAGCAATACATCTTGTGGTTGCTTGGCAACTGTAGTGTGTGCACTTATGGCCATAGACTAGAAAAGTGTAGACTGATAACACTATGCCCAGATTCTGAGTTGACTTGGAATTTAAATGTGATTCTTTTGCTGTGGGCAAAAGAGCAGCACGTCTGCATGCAAGTCAGTGGAGGACATGTCAATTCCTTCAGTTCAATTCAGCATTCAGCTGAGCACTGGATTTGGAGTGGGAAGCACTCTGACGGGGCAATTTAAATAGAATGGCTTTTGCTGCATCCCGAGATGTGTGTAGTGGAGGGATTTTTTTTTTTTTTTTTTGCTAGACACAGTGGCTAGATGTAGGAGGATACGAGTGTAATAACTTCTACTACAGATTTTGAAAGCACTGTTGAATACCCTTTGAGGCTCAGGCTGTATTTTTTTTTTGGGGGGGGAATACATCTAGGAAGGGGGCTGCTGAGTTAACTGCAGCAATGGTGGAGTGGAGAGGTTGATGTTTCCAATCAAAACTATCCCCCAGCCACCATGCTGGGATGTTAGATTACTCTTAAATAAACAGCTTCTGGAAGACTGGATAATATCATTGGACTATATCTCAGGGCTCACATACAAACACAAACAACATGATAATGATGATGATATCTCCTTTTGAATAAGCAAGCCAATTTTTAAATATTTTAAAACATATCAGAGTCACACATGACACACAATAAGACTTGAATATGAATAATTTGTTGTTGTTGTTCAGTCGTTCAGTCGTGTCCGACTCTTCGTGACCCCATGGACCATAGCACGCCAGGCCTTCCTGTCCTGCGCCCTCTCCCGGAGCATGCTCAAGTTCATATTCATTGCATCGGTGATGTTATCTAGCCATCTCAATGCTATTCAACTAAAAAGTGAAAGATTAAGTTTCTCCCATTTACTTATATCCTTCAGAATATTTTTCCATAGCTGCCCATAATTTATTTTAAAAAGTTTTTGTATATTCCTTGGTAGATAAATCCCTAAATAGCAAAAACAATGCTGGATTATAATAATCTCAGTTGGTTGCCTTTTTATTTCTTGAAGACTGGCATGATATAGTGGCACATTGTTGGGCTAGGATTAAGGAAACACAGATTCAAATCCCTACTTGGCTATGAAGATCTCATTGGGCAACCTTGGGCCCATCATACACTCTCAGCCTGACGTACCTCACAAGGTTATTGTGCAGGATAAAAAGGGTGGGAAAGGGAACGATATATGCTGGCTTGAGCTCCTCTAAGTGGAGAGGTGGGATATAATTGTAATAAAGGTTATATCCAATGTTAGTTCCATTTAGAGTAGACCCATTGAAATGAATGGGACCAAAGTTGAGTCATGAACCACTTAAGTCCCATCATTTCAGTTGAGTCTATTCGAAATAGAGCTAACATTGGATACAACCTGGTATCTTTATCTTGCCCAGAATTCTAAACTTCACTGAATGTAATTGCCGATTTTCCAGTTGTCTTTAATTTTTTTGCAACCACTAACATTTTCCCACCATTTTCCCTTGTACTTCCTCCTTCCTTGCTTTTTTCTAATTGTATCTATTACTAGATTGTAAGCATCTGCTCAGATCCATTTATGTTATTTTTATTATGCACTTGCTTTTGCACTTATAAATCTTACTAGAAAAATATAGCCCTGTAATCATATTCTTAAGGATAGTCCCCCATATAAAAATATAATACTGTATTTTATTCATGGGTCTTTCTGATTTAGATTGTCCTATATTTAAACAAAAGCGAATTCTCAAATTTTGCAGCATTTCATTCTTCCAGATACCATGAAAGCTTATTTGTCTGTGCATTAATTAGTCTTTATAGCAATGTTCAGCTTGGCTTGAAACAGTGTTAAATGGATTTTGATTTTTTTTTCTTTTTGGTGCTTCATTAGGACCAAATACTGAAAATAAGAACTGACAATCATCTTATTCTGAGGGGGCTTTCGCCTTTCATTGGTAAATCTATTTTAATTAAAGTTTATTCTTAAATTCTACCTTTCAAGCAAGCTCTGTAGGAAAAGTCAACTTATAAACAATTATATGCAAACAGAGTCTTCATTCTCTTAACTATAGTCTGCCATGCCCTTGCACTTGTAGAAAAGCTGCACAAGATGGAATTGCATTAATGAGCTCTTTTCTTGCCTTTTTCTACTCAACCGCTTCACTGTACTGTTACCTCATATGCAGTTCAGTTTATATTCTAAGAGGCATCTAGCAGATGTTACTGTAAGCAGAATCAACACACGCTTCTTAAAATGACTTAAAACAGACTTTTTTAAAAAAAGCTATCTGTTTTAAGCAGGTTTGGTGTTCTCTTAACAGCTATATTTTCTTATGGAGATGATTTAAAAGCTGTAAAACTTGGGTTGACATTTGAGTATTAAAAAAACTTGTGTCACTTTAATGGGTCAGGTATTGTTTGGGATCATTCAAGTAGTATAAGTAGTTTTAAGCATAAGAATATTAGTATAGTAACAAAATAAAGAGATAATTATGCTAATTAAAATCTCCAGAGTCCAGGACTTTCTGAATCTCCAGAGTCTAATCTGTTCTGAAAGCATTGTAGAGCATTATGCGAGATCACATTGAAATCCTCTGGTTCCCACAGCAAAATCAGTGGACTTGGTGTTAGTTCTGACTCTGGGGCACTTGTAGGGTGCTATAGGTTCAGTGCTCCGAGTGTGTGCATGGTTTCTGGGTAAGCCAGCAGGCGGTCATCGGACTGAAGGGGAGAATCTCAGGTTCTGCTGTGGAGTGCTGGTGTTTTTGCATAGTACTGATTTTTTTATTTATTGCATTTATACCCTGCCTTTTCTCCTCTTGCAAGGAACCTAAGACAGTTTACATTATCCTCCTCTCAGTTTTATCCACACAACAACCCTGTGAGGTAGGTTAGGCTGAGCGTCTGTGACGGGCCCAAAGTCACCCAGTGAGCGTCCATGGCCGAGTGGGGACTAGAACCCAGTCCAACGCTCTCACAACACACACATCGTTATGCAAATTGTGCCATCCGCTATAATTTTGGGTTAGCTCACATCCTGGACCTATGGCACTGTGATGTGAGTCTGTAGCCCTGTTCCTTAAGTTACTTATGCGTAGATCAATGCTTGATCAGGAAGCAAGGATGTGCTAACCAACTCCATGCCTGATATTACATGAGCGCACTGGCCCTGTCTCCTGGCGGCAGTGTGTCCCACGCAAATGTCTGCAGGGATGGAGCCTTCACATGTTCAATTGAACATGTAAAGACTTCCACATGACCTGGAACCCTGATCATGCAGGGTTCCAGACTGCAGGAAAACCTTCATACATACAACTGTATGTGCAAAGGCTGCCTCCCTACAGCATTCATACTGTATGTGTGGCCTCGAGGGAGTGGGGCTAGTTGACTCATGCAATTTGGGGGATGGAGTGGGGCTAGGTGGCGCATCCCTACTTCCTGCTCACATGTTTGTCAATGCATAATTAATAACATCTGAATAGGCCTTAAATGTTTGCTTTATGCTTCTTCCTGAATCCTGTACCTGATTAGAAATGCTGCTAGTTAAACAAATAGCCTAGAATTCCCCTAGTGGTCATGTGGTATAATTAGAAGAGGAGGGAGAAGGCAGCAATTCTCAGCAAGGAGCTGTAGGGCCAAAATGCCTGTTTCTACTAATGTACCCCTGGGAAGCAAGTTGGTCTCACTCCAGGAATTGCTATCAGATGATTCCATAATTCAGTAAAATAAATAGGATGCCACTTGCATGACAATGCTGTTGACTTCATGGAATATTGGAAAATATTGTGACTGTGGCTATCTGACGATGTTTGACTAGTCTGTTTATTGGTGTTTTGGCCATCCATTTATTGATATGCCCCCCACATACACCTTTTATACTTAAATCTTCAGTGACTTCTAAGTTACAGCATTTGGTGGTAATGTGTTACTTTAGATTTCTAAACTTCCCAGTCCTTTCAAAGACAGCCCCATGTAGTGCATTACAGTAATCCATATGAGATATTACCAGAACTGGGATAACTGTACCAAAGCTGTCATTGTCCAGATAAGATTGCAGTTGGTATAGCCACCTTAGCCAGGGCTTGGGAACCTCCATACTCTCGCCCCTCCCCAAGCACTGTAATCCCGCCATGAGGAGGGGATAGATGTGAAATCCTCCAATTTCATACCACCATCCTTCTGCCTAGTCAGGAAAACCAAATCCAGAGTGTGACCTTCTACATGTGTTGGGCTGAGGGTGTTGACAGTTTATGGTTGTCATGGCGGCCATGAAATCCCAAACTGCCCCAAATCTGGTGCTTCAACATGGAAGTTGAGATTCCCCTAGGATTGTCATCTTGAGCGTCTTGATCACCAAGCTGTGACCACCACTGTCATCTAAGGCAGGAAGAGATGGGCAGCCTGGCGGGCAGTAACCCAGCAAAATCCCCAATCTGTCCCACGAAACCTGCACAAGATACAAACATTAAAGATTGGTACGCAAACTGACAGGAAGCTTAGAGAGGGAAATCGAATTTATATAAACTACAGTAGGGCTAGGCAACTGTACTCCAGTGCACTCCAGATGTTTTGGATTACAACTCCCATAAACCCCAGCCAGCTGACCATCCGTCCCTGACCATCAACTCCATCTCGGTGATGCACTGAGAATCCAGGCACAACTTCTTCCAGCTCACTCATGCAGGTCTAAACCTGATCAGTCCCCTTATCCATGAATAAATCATGGATGTTAAGAGGTTTTATTTTGGACCAACCTGGCATTCAGCAACAGCTTGTTGTTGTTCAGTCGTTCAGTCGTGTCTGACTCTTCGTGACCCCATGGACCATAGCACGCCAGGCCTTTCTGTCCTCCACTCTCTCCCGGAGCGTGATCAAGTTCATATTCATTTCATCGGTGATGCTATCTAGCCATCTCATCCTCTGCCGTCCCCTTCTCCTTTTGCCTTCAGTCTTTCCCAGCATCAGGGTCTTTTCCAGGGAGTTTTCTCTTCGCATTAGGTGGCCAAAATATTGGAGCTTCAGCTTCACTATCTGTCCTTCCAATGAGCACTCAGGGTTGATTTCCTTTAGGATTGACTGATTGGACCTCCTTGCAGTCCAGGGGACTCGTAAGAGTCTTCTCCAGCACCACAGTTCGAAAGCATCAATTCTTTGGCGCTCAGCCTTCCTTATAGTCCAGTTCTCACAGCCATACGTTACTACTGGGAGAACCATAGCTTTGATTAGATGGGCCTTTGTCGGCAAGGTGATGTCTCTGCTTCTTACTATGCTGTCTAGGTTTGCCATAGCTTTCCTCCCAAGGAGCAAGCGTCTTTTAATTTCATGGCTACAGTCACCGTCTGCGGTGATCTTGGAGCCCAAGAAAGTAAAATCTGTCACTGCTTCCATTTCTTCCCCTTCTATACGCCAGGAAGTGATGGGGCCAGATGACATGATCTTCGTTTTGTTAATGTTGAGTTTCAAACCAGCTTTTGCACTCTCCACTTTCACCCTCAACAAGAGGCTCTTGAGATCCTCTTCGCTTTCTGCCATTAGGGTGGTATCGTCTTCATATCTGAGGTTGTTGATAATTCTCCCGGCAATCTTAATTCCGACCTCTGATTCATCCAACCCGGTGTTTCTCATGATGTACTCTGCATATAAGTTAAATAAGCAGGGTGACAATATGCAGCCTTGTCGTACTCCTTTCCCAATTTTGAACCAATCGGTTGTTCCATGTCTGGTTCTTACTGTTGCTTCTTGACCCTCGTACAGGTTTCTCAGAAGACAGGTAAGGTGGTCTGGTACTCCCATCTCTTTCAGGATTTGTCACAGTTTGTTGTGATCCACACAATCAAAGGCTTTAGCAGAGTCAATGAAGCAGAAATAGACACTTTTCTGGAATTCTCTTGCTTTCTCCATGATGCAGCGAATGTTGGCAATTTGATCTCTAGTTCCTCTGCCTCTTCGAAACCCAGCTTGTACTTCCGGTAGTTCTTGGTTCACATACTGCTGAAGCCTAGCTTGTAGGATTTTGAGCATCAGCTTGCTGGCATGTGAAATGAGCGCAATTGTGCGGTAGTTTGAACACTCTTTGGCATTGCCCTTCTTTGGAACTGAAATGTAAACTGACCTTTTCCAGTGTTGTGGCCACTGTTGAGTGTTCCAAATTTGTTGGCATATTGAGTGCAGCACTTTAACAGCATCATCTTTTAGGATTTTAAATAGCTCGGTTGGAATAGTCATCTCTGCTAGCTTTGTTGTTAGTAATGCTTCCTAAGGGCCACTTGACTTCACTCTCGAGGATGTCCAGCTCAAGTTCAGTGACCGCACTATCATGGCTATCAGGGACATTCAGATCTTTCCTGTATAGTTCTTCTGTGTATTCTTTCCACCTCTTCTTCATCTCATCTGCTTCTGTTAGGTCCCTGCCTTTTTTGTCCTTTATCATGCCCGTCTTTGCACAAAACATTCCCTTGATATCTCCGATTTTCTTGAAGAGATCTCTAGTCTTTCCCATTCTGTTGATTTCTTTGCATTGTTCATTTAAGAAGGCCTTCTTGTCTCTCCTTGCTATTGGAACTCTGCATTCAGTTGGGTATATCTTCCCCTTTCTCCCTTGCCTTTCATTTCCCTTCTTTCCTCAGCTACTTGTAAAGCCTCATCAGACAGCCACTTTGCTTTCTTGCATTTCTTTTTCTTTGGGAGGGATTTCGTTGCTGCCTCCTGAACAATGTTACGGACCTCCGTCCAGAGTTCCTCAGGCACTCTGTCTGTCAGGACTAATCCCTTAAATCTATTCCTCACCTCCACTGTATATTCATAAGGGATATGATTTAGGTCATACCTGAATGTATACGCAGACTTCTACTTGTGCAGCCTTTGTATCCAATCCTGTGTTTCTAATCAAAGGATTTTTGAGGAAAAGAACATTGATGTAATATGTGACTTCCATTATTTGGAAGAACATCAAAACTTGTAATTCTCATTTAAAATACTCAGGAGTATTTCTGTGAGCTAGATCAAACTATCCAAACTGAACACTTGCATGGACAGCTATTTACAACTTTGTACTTGTGAAAAGTGCCTTGAGTATTTTCACCGATAACAAGCAGTTAATGACAGGGTTTTATGTTTCATCCTGATTATTGTTTTTTGGCACCATGCTGGGGGGTGTTAGTTTGATGCTGATGTTTAGAGGCAAGAATGCCCTCTGCTACATAACCCCTTGTAAATGCTGCCAAGATATGACCATGCAGAGTTTGAGATATGAGAGCTCGACCCAAGATGCAAAGGTTAGGAAGGACATATTGTTAGGTATCGACTCACAGTTTTCCTAAAATGAGCAACAACAAAATAGGAATAATATTGTCAGCTTTATGATGCATATTCCTCTTCGTTATTACACACACAACTGCTTTTTAGTGCCCAAGTTGTAACTTTTAAACTTTTTTCTATGCATTGCCAAGGATATTATTTGTTGTAGCTACATTATCTTAATTTCATTTTAACCTTAGTCTGAGTGTTGCTAAATGGAATGGAGAAAACCAGTGGGATACAGTTACTTTGGATACAGACTCTATAGCCCTAATGTGACTGTGCCCTAGAGTAGTTGATCATGAAACTAGCCAGAAAGGTTAGACCCAGGATCTGATGCAAAATGCAGATAGGTTAATGGATTGGAAACGGTGACAATAGCACTATCAAATGCAATTAATACGTATTTATTTGTGGGGCAATTGCCAAGGAAATCCAACGCAGTCACATTTGACTCCAAACAAGGAAAGTTCTAAAAAAAGAATGAGGGGATAGTTAAAAAATGAATTTGAAAGGTAAGGTCAAGAGGGCCAAAAGCAATCTAAGACTGCTTAGATTTTTTGTTTTTGTTTTAAACATTAATCCAAACTCAGCTAGAATGTATACCACAGACCAGGAAAGGTTCCAAATCCAAGAGGATGTCAGCGTGGTTAACAAGCAGAGTCAAGGAAGCTATTAGAAACAAGGAGGCTTCCTTTAGAAAATGAAGGTCTTGCCCAAAGGAGGAGAACAAAAGGAAAACAAACTTTGGCAAAAGAAATGGAAGCAGGCAAGGGATGCAAAAACAAATTTGAGGAGCATATTGCTAAAAACATTAGGACCTACAGTGAAAAGTCTTTATATCAGAAATAGGAAACCAGCTAAGGAGGCAGTTAGACGGTTGGATCATAAGGAAGTTAAAGGTTTGCCATAGGCTAAGGAGATAGCAGAGAAGCTGAATTAATTATTTGTGTCTGTCTTCATTGCAGAAGATGTAGGGGCAGATACTAGTGTTTGAACTGACATTTTAATGATGTCTTGAGAAGCTGAGGCAAATAGAGGTGACGAGAGATAATGATCTAGGTCTTGTTGACAAATTAAAAAATTAACACATCACTGGGTCCAGACAATATCCACCTGAGAGTTTTTAAACTAGTCACATGTGGAATTGCTGATTCCAACAATGATCTTCCAACAAAGATATATAACAACAAAGACATAAGATGGCCCTCCATAGCTAAGGATTAGAAAGTGGCTAGTGTGACACCTGTTTTTGAAAAGGGGTCCAAGGCAGACACAGGAAATTAAAGGTCAGTTAGCTTAAGATCTCTTCTGGGTAAACTGGTGGAAAGCATGCTCAAGCATAAAAACAAGTCTTGCTGAAGAAGAATCCACGTGGCTTCTGCAGAGGTAAATTCTGACTCACTAACTTGTTATAGTATCATGAAGCATGTGGACACAGGTGATCAGTAGATATTGTGTATGTAGACTTTCAAAAAGTGAAAGATTCCTGAGTAAATGTAGCAGTTATGGGATAAGAGGAGAGGTCCT
This sequence comes from Heloderma suspectum, assembly GCF_057233095.1. NCBI lineage: Eukaryota > Metazoa > Chordata > Lepidosauria > Squamata > Helodermatidae > Heloderma > Heloderma suspectum. The sequence goes on from NC_139461.1 coordinate 12,397,261, forward strand.
CTTATGGACTGGTAATTGGTTGAAGAACAGGAAGCAGAAAGTAGGGATACATTGATAATTTGTACAATGGAGGGATATAAGAAGTTGGGACGCCCAAGAATTTGTATTGGGACCAGTGTTTTTTAACTTGTTCATAAGTGATCTGGAAATAGGGGAGATCAGTGAGGTAATCATCATGGGGTGATGGCCACCAACCTACATGGCTTTAAAAGGAGAGTAGACAACTTTATGGAGGATAAAGCTGGCAATGGTTATCAGTCATGATAACTTTATATATGCTACCTCCATGATCAGAAGGGGGAGTTGTGCAGAGTGAATTCTTTTCTATGATCAATGTAGCTCTGCTCCTCAATATGCAACTTCTTTGTGTTTCTTTTAATATAGTTAATAATTCACTGTATTTTTGCTCAGGCAGCTAGATTTTGCATTGCAAGTCATATTTCATACTGTGTGGTGTGATTACTGAAGTTTAGGAGTAGATATTCCCCATATACGTAGACAATATCCCCTTCCTCTCTCATTTATCCAGTGTGCATGTGTTTATCCCTTAGTTGAGTTAAATAAATTGGTACTTACACATATAAATTGATATAGTAACTTTGATCTCAAGAGGGGTTTACTTAAGGAAGTTCACAGAAGGAAAGTTTCCCTCTTCTCCCTCTCCTGTAGCCACTTCTGTCCCCCCTGAAGAGCCTCTCTGCAGGGTTGGACAAGGGCTTATGAACAATGTGGGATGAGACCCTGGGGGTTGCTGAGGGAAGTTAGTACTGGTCTGTCCAATTTGTGGTGATTTACCCCTTCCCTCAGCAGCCCCTGGTATCCTATCACACATTGTTCAGAAAGTCCCCCCAACCCGCCAGAGAAATTTTGAGAGGCACGGGTGGCTGCATGAGGGAAGAAGAGACAGGAAACATTCCTTTTCTGACCTTCCTTAAATTAACTTCTCTAGGAATCCAAGCCATTGTAGTGGGATATTGAGATTTAGATGGATGCTTGTGTTCATTCTGAAAATGATGCTAATGACCTTGAGATGGAAAATGAAATCAGGGAGGCCTCCAAGCAAGGAAGTGTTGTAATAATGGGCGACTTCAATTACCCCCATATTGATTGGAGAAATGCATGTTCCACCCACGACAAAGAGGTTAAATTTCTCAATGCCCTAAATGATTGTGCCCTAGAAAAGTTGGTCATGGAACCGACCAGAGGGGAGGCAACCTGGGATTTAATCCTAAGTGGTGTCGCCCAGGACCTCATATGAGATGTCAGTGTTGTTGAACTACTTGGAAACAGTGATCACAGTGCTATCAGATTTAATATATATTTAAGTGGAACATTTCCCAGGAAGTCCAACACAGTCACATTTGACTTCAAAATAGTAAACTTCTCTAAACTGAGGGAACTGTGAAAAGGAAACTAAATGGGGGAGTCAAGAGGATTAAATCCCTTTAGAATGCTTGGAGATTACTCAAACCCCCAATAATAAAAGCCCAGGTAAAATGTATACCAGAAGTTAGGAAAGGTAGCACCATGTCCAAGAGGTCGCTGGCATGGTTAACGAGCAGCGTTAAGGGAGCTATTAGAGAAAAGAGAGCTTCCTTCAGAAAATGGAAGTCTTCCCCAGGTGAGGAAAACAAAAGGGAGCACAAGCTTGCACAAAGGCGATGCAAGCAGACAATAAGAGATACAAAAAAGCATTTTAAAGAGCATATCGCTAACAACATGAAGGCCAACAATAAAGAATTCTTTAAGTATATCAGAAACAGAAAATCAGCTAGGGAGGCAGTTGGACCATTGGATGATAATGGAGTTAAAGGAGTATTTAAGGAGGACCAGGAGATTGAAGAGAAGCTGAATGAATTTTTTTCATCCATCTTCACTGCAGAAGATATAGGACAGATACCTGTGCCTGAACTGATGTTTTCAGGAAGGGAGTCTGAGGAACTGAGGCAAATAGTGACGACAAAGTTCTCAACCTTATTGATCAATTGAAAGCAAATAAATCACTGGGCCCAGATAGTATCCATCCTAGAGTTCTCAAAGAACTCAAATATGAAATTGCTGATCTTCTAACCAAAATATGCAACATGTCCCTAAGATCAGCCTCTATACCAGAGGACTGGAAGATGGCCAATGTAGCACCAATTTTCAAGAAGGGATCCAGGAAATTACAGGCTGGTTAGCTTAACATCTGTTCCGGGTAAATTGGTTGAAGGCATTATTAGAGATAAAATTAGTCAGCATATAGAAGGACAGGCCCTGCTGAAAACGAATCATCATGGCTTCAGCAAAGGTAAGTCCTGTCTCACTAACCTTTTAGAGTTCTTTGAGAGTGTCAGTAAACATGTAGACAGGGGTGATCTGGTAGGCATTGTTTACTTGGACTTCTAAAAGGCTTTTTGACAAAGTTCCTCACCAAAGACTCCTGAGCAAACTTAGCAGACATAGAATAAGAGGACAGGTCGTCTTATGGATCAGTAAGTGGTTAAAGAGAAGAAAGCTGAGAGTAGGAATAAGTGGTAAATTCTCCCAATGGAGGGAAGTGTGGGATCTCACAGAAATCTGTATTAGGACCAATGCTTTTCAACCTGTTCATATATGATCTGGAATTAGGAGCGAGCAGTGAAGTGGCCAAGTTTACCGATGACACCAAATTATTTAGGGTGGTTAAAACAAAAAGGGATTGTGAAGAGCTCCAAAAGGATCTCTCCAAACTGGGAGAATGGGCATCTAAATGGCAAATGCGGTTCAGTGTAAGCAAGTATAAAGTGATGCACATTGGGGCAAAAAATCCCAACTTCAAGAATTGATAGGATCTGAACTAATGGTGACCAACCAGGAAAGAGATCTTGGGGTTGTGGTGGACAGCTCAATGAAGATGTCAAGCCAGTGTGCGGCTGCTGTAAAAAACACAAACTTCATGTGAGGCATAATTGGAAAAGGAATTGAGAATAAAACTGCCAATATCGTAGTGCCCTGATACAAATCTATGGTGTGACCACACTTGGAATACTGTGTCCAGTTCTGGTCACCACACCTAAAAAGAGATATTGTAGAGCTGGAAAAGGTGCAGAAAAGGGCAACTAAAACAATCAAGGGGCTGGAGCTTCTCCCCTATGAGAGAAGGTTACAACAGCTGTGATTGTTTGGCTTGGAAAAAAGGAGGGTAAGCGGAGACATGATAGAGGCCTTCAAAATTATGCATGGTGTGGAGAATGTGGATGGGGAGACACTTTTGTCCATCTCTCTAAATACTAGAACCTGGGGTCATCCTATGAAGATGATTGGTGGGAGATTCAGGACAGATAAAAGGAAGTACTTTTTTACACAGCGCATATTTAATGGAATCCGCTACCACAGGATGTAGTGCTGGCCACCAGTGTGGATGTCTTGAAAAGGGGGTTGGACAAATTCCTGGAGGAAAAGGCTATTGATGGCTACTAGTCTTGATGGCTGTGTGCTACCTCCAGAACCAGAGGCAGTGAGCCTACGTATACCAGTTGTTGGGGAACATGGGTGGAAGGGTGCTGTTGCGGTCATGTCCTGCTTCAGCATTTCCAGCTGACAGGTGGTTGGCCACTGTATGAACAGAATGCTGGAGTAGATGGACCCTTGGCTCTTCTGATGTTCTTAACCATTTTTAGGTTTCTTAGGTTTTTAGTTCCCAACTGAAGCTGTAGCAACAATAATGTATTTTTTTCTAGCATATGCTGTACCCATTGTGAATGTTGTTGGTTTATTTGAAAAATGGTTACAGCTCATTTTAAAACTTTAATTTATTCCTAAAGAGTAATTTGTAAAGTACTTGTTTTAACATCCAACAGTGCCAGAGGATATAGGCTTAGAAGCAACCCTAGGGATAGACACACATCCTTTTAGGGCCAAACAATTTTTGGTAATTGATTGCCACAGTGATCTTGTGGTAACATATTACATTTCAAATATTTCCTGTTCCGTGTGCCTATTTGTATTTAAGGAGAAGATGGATTAGAATAATCAGCCTTTGTGAATAGTGTAGCTTACCAGATATAAAATAAAAAAGAACAGGGCATGTGATTAAAGCAAAGTAACACATTCGTTGCCTTCTCTGTCACCACTATGTAACTCTATTTTTATGCCAAAGAATGGTAATTTGACATACTGTGAAAATAGCAATTCTAGGAAAACTGAGTTCATGATTTCAGTGATGGCATAGGTGTCTTCTTGCAACATATGTCTTATTGAGAGTTTTTATCTGGCTGTTTCCTAAATGAATCCAAGTAGCTTACAAATAAGACATCCATGTCCATAAATAAGAATGAATGAAGCAGTAGTCTATAAAAACGACAAGAGCAATCAATAAATCACAATCAGTCATGTTGCCAAAATTCTGTTAAGAAAAATAGAAAGTTGTGCACTTACTGAAAAACAGCCAAGGATGACTTCTGAGAGGGAATTGCACAGAGAGGTGATAATCAGTCTAAGAATTCTTTTGCCCCTATGCAGAGATGAGATATGCTGGACCTATGATCAAATGATATTGTTGATGGCAATGATCAGGATCCTGACTTAGGCTGTCCCTTGAGCACAGATGGATCTTAGGATGCTAGGTCAACTGCTTGGAAAGATGGTATCCTGAAAAGGTGGCCTAGATTTCCCATTGCCTTTTCTGAGACACCTATGGAGGATACTTGAGTATCACTGACTGGGCTCGGATGACACGATAACCCATGACGGGTTAAATAAGCCGTGATGGCTTATTTAACCCATTGTGGGTTATGTTGTCTGTTGGGAATTTTTTAACCCATGATGGCCTATTTGGCCAAAATAAACCACTCTGATAACCCACGGTGGGTTAAATAATCCCTACTGCAGACCATGGGTTATCGTGTTCTCTGTCAGGCACTGTGGGTTATTTTGCTCACCTACAGAGTTGGCCAATTCCGATCACTGCCACTCTGCCCCTCACAGGCATTCTCTGTATAATGGAAACACCTGAAATCGTCTGTTTCAGCATTGTCTATGGGGGAAAATAAGTGATCACTCACCAAGGAGCGAACATCCCATGTGCACCAAAAAGGTGTGGTGGCTGTAAAATGTTGGAGGTTTTCAGGATCGGGACCAAATTTCATACACAGCCTCCCCTAGTCAGGAGGCACTGGATCCACCATCAAAAGCCTGTGCAGCACTTTATTTATTTATTTAAAATATTTGTATCCCACCCCATGTCATTAAGATCTCAGGGTGGCATACAGATAGAATCAGTTTAACCAGTATAAAACAATAAATAATTTAAACACCTAAAAACCTATTAAACCATTAAGCAAGCTAATACCAGTTAAAATCTGAAACAATAAAACAGTGTGCTACTTTAGGGAATCCATTTAGCCAAGGCTTTGTTAAAAAAACACGTCTTTACTTGGTGCCAAAATGAGACTAATGTCTGCACCAATTGGTCCTCCAAAGGGAGGGCATTCCACAACTGGGGTGCCATGGCAGAGAATGCTCTCCCCCACATCCCACCACAGAGGAGGTCTCACACTGGTGGGATGCAGAGCAGGGTCTCTCCAACAGATCTCAGTTCTTGGGCAGGCATATATAGGGAGAGACGTACCCTCAAATATCGAGGTCCCAAGCTGCTTAGGGCTTTAAATGTCATCACCAAAACCTTGAATTCCAACTGGAAGCGTATTGGCAGCCAGCGCAATTCCTTTAAAACTGGTGTTATATGATCTTTATGAGATGTTCCAGCCAGTAGTCTAGCTGCTGCATTTTGCACTAGCTGCAACTTCCTAGTCGTCTTCAAGGGCAGCCCCACATAAAGTGCACTGCAGTAGTCTAATCGGGAAGTTACCAACGCATGTACTACTGTGGCTAGGTTATCCCTGTCCAGGAAAGGCTGTAGCTGGTGGATCAGGAAAAGCTGGCCCCAAGTACTCCGGGCCACAGAGTCCACCTGGGCCTCCAGTGACAAGGATGGATCTAGGAGTACTCCCAAGCTACGCACCTGCTCATTTAGGGGGAGTGGAACCCTATCCAGGACAGGTCACTTACCCAATTCCTTGGGATTTTTGCTCCCCTGGGTTAATTGTGCAGGGTTTTGATGGTGGATCAGGTGCCTTCTGACTAGGATGGTTTCTATTATCAACCATATTCAGCACAGAGATACTCATAAGACAGCCACAGAGTTGTGGTTATACTGGATGTCAACCTTTTAGTTAAGGATCCTAAAATTTGGAAGGAAAATATATTTTTTCTCCAGCGTTCTGCTTGGTGGTAGTAGTAGTACTATTTATTTGTTTTTAATAGTGTCAGCAAAGACTTAATTGGAAACATTTGACCATACTGTTGGATTGGAATGACTGGTTTGTCCCACATATCCGTGTCTGAACTGAATTTGTGATCTCTAGCAACAAATTGCATCCATTTCCTTCTCCTTTTGCAGTTCTGATCCATTTAGCTTGCAGTCCTAACCACTTTTACTGAGGAGAAAGCTTAATTAAAGTCGGCGCAACTTATCAATAAACAAGCATAGAATTTGGCTTTAAGTAATCTTGAATCTGTGTTCATCTCCAATGGACTGGTGCAGGTGGTGGTGGGGAGCAACTTGTGGCTCTCCAGATGTGAGACAGCAAGTAACATGAGATACACACCGCAGGCTGGAAGGGAAAAAGGTGTATCTTCAAGAATTGTAATTGCTGTAAAGCTAAACGTATGAATGTACTACTGTAAATTAACCAACTAAAGTGGGTATGTTTCCATAATTTTTAATCAATTCATAAGCAATAATGCAATCTGACTATATTTCAAAGGTTAAAGGCGGTGGCTTTTTTTTTTTAGATCCACTTCACTGCTGATCTCTCTCTACTTTCAGTTGTTAGCTAGCCTCACACAGCAGCTGGGGAGAAAAATCCCCGTGGGAGAAAGTGAAATTTATTATCGTAATATCGTAAACATAGGTACTGGGATTCCGCCAGATGCACCTGCTGCAGCTCCTAATTGCATTTAATTAAAAACAAATCAAATTGACTGTATGCCTTTTAAAAAACTTTGTGCTGAAAATATAAAATGTTGCATTGCATTCAAGGGAAATTGTTGCTTTATTTTTATTTCTATCCAATTTCCTGTAACCATCTTAGTTCTCCATCACAGAATGTTTTGCTCTGGTGGGTTTTGCAAGTCTTGAAATGTTGCTCCTTTAGATTTCATGAGGGAGAGATGGGTGGATGCTACACCATCTGTTAATGATTCTGTTTGGTGAACATATTTTACCTCAGGGGCTGATTGCTTGACAAGAGGCCAGAACCCAGAATGGCTCAGTAAAATAGTTGGGTGTCTACCCCAGTTCAGCTGGGCATATTCAGTATCTGTGAGGTGGTGAGATAGCAGCTGTTACTCTTCACTTTTAAGGAATTTATGTGGTTCACCTATTAAACAGTTCTAAAATTCTCCCAAAATTTTCAGCTGAGAAACTGATATGTATTTCAAAGCCCAAATATAGATTGTGGTAATTTAGTCATTTTAACTGTGTTAACATTTGGGTGCTGCTGAGTGAACCTGTGATATTTTTATGGCTCTCTGTTTAAAGCTAACATATATAGTGGTGCACAGTATATGGTGCGCTGGTATCACGAGAAGAGAAGAAACAAAGATGAGGCTCTTTGTTTCATCTTTTGTCAGTCACCAGCCTATAAGCCTGCCACCCTACAACAAAGACTAAATTGAAATGAAGCCTCTACTCTTCTGTGCACCAATTTTTATTCCTCCCCCAACCCCCATAACAGAAATCATGCACTTCTTGTCTGTCTTCCCTCCAAGCTGAATATCCCTTCTGTGGATTGTATTCAGTATGTATATATCTGTGGGGTCAATAATCTGATGAACCTCAACAACAAATTAGTTATTCCACCATTTGGTTAAATACTTCATTTTGATGACCTACCACTATCAAAAAATTCACTTTTGATAGTGTCATGATGCATTTCCTCCTACCACCTTAATTTTTGATTAATATTTTACTTATTTATTAATTAATTGCATTTCTATACTGCCCAATAGCCGAAGTTCCCTGGGCGGTTCACAACAATTAAAACCACAAAATGCATCATAAAATACAATATAAAATGTAAAAGCTTAAAACTACAGTATAAAAGTACAACCAAAGTAAAACCTACGAGCAATACAGAGAGTTAAAATACAATAACAGATTTAAAACAACAGAGCTAAGAGACTAAAATGCCTGGGAAAATAACGTCTTCACCTGGTGCTGGAAAGAGCACAATGTAGGCACCAGTTGAACCTGTCTGGGAAGCTCATTTCACAACTGGGATACCAAAGCAGAAAAGGCCCTGTTCTTGGTAGCTACTCACCTCACTTCCTTTGATATGCATATTGTGGTGAAAGGGTGATAGACTTTTTCTGGATTAAGTATCAGAAGCTCTATTGAGCTCTAATCACATTTGGTAGGAAAAGATGGACTTCCTGCTGTAATTTTTTTTTAAATGGGGCACTATGGGGCCTTCCCCAACCTGATGCCATTCAGATGTTTAGGATTACTACTTCCACCATTCCTTATAATTGGTGATGCTGGCTCAGACTGATGAGAGATGAAGTCCAAAACATCTGGAGGTCACCATGTTGGGGAAAGCTGCAGTAATTTACCCTGTTCAAACAGATTGGTCTGATTTGCACGTAACTACAACCCAGGTTTTTTTTTAAATTGTAGGTTGTCATGAATGCAACATTGACCTTGTTTACATGTAATGGCAGTGTTTGGTGGCAAATCATAGGTTAATTAACCCACAGATTGTGGGGATGTGTGCTGTGTGCCAGCCGCTTCCTTGCTGCCAAGCAAGGAAGAGGAGTTAGTTAAAACCAAAAGACAATATAGCGGGGTGGATAAAATTTACTGATTTCAATACGTAATTTAAAAACTGGATATTTTAGAATTGAAATTGGATTTTTGTAATTTAAAATATATATTATTTTAAAAGTATAAATACTAAATTCTCTTAAATAACTAGGTTAACATGAAATAATCTTGATATAAGCATGTTAGTCATACAGCTAATCTTTAAAGTGAATCAATGCCTCTGCCAGATACACTGAGTTAAAGGAGGCTTTTTTATGGAAATGAGGAACTAATCTGATCATTTCTCAGATACGAATATTTGCACTCTACCTTATTTTTTAAACAGGAGTCACTTTGGCTCCAAGTACTGCTTTCGGGGCCATTTGAGATCCTTTCCCTGGGCCATGTGGGGTCCCCCCTCTTCCCTCCCCTGGTCAAGTGGCAATTCTGTGCTCCAGACTTGGCTGGAGGCCTTTTCGGGCCTCCACATGATCCAGGCAAGGCCTTAGTCAGTCAGTCACCAAGTTAACAGACAGGTAAATTCTGGCAGGCTCATTTGGTTAATTGAATGGGATGGATCTTTTTCTTGTCAGTGTGCTCTGCTCTGCTCTCCCAGACAAGGCCCATGTCATGCTCTCTCTTGCGCATGCATACAATTTCACCTCCACCTCCAGTGCCTGTGCAGTGCACCATTGCAGCTAGCCAATCACATTGGTCCTTATTTATTGGTTGACTGATTGATTTACAACATTTATATACCACTCCACATTTAACCAGATTCTGGAGTGGTAAACAATAAGAGATAAAATAATAAAAAGATAAAAAGAATAAAACACCATGTTAATTTTTTTTTTTTTTAAACAGTGTCAATAAAAATCATGGCTGGTCAGTGCTTCCTGGAACAGAGCTATATTCAGGAGGTGCCGGAAACAGCACAGTCTTGGCACGTGCCTGACCTCCAGAGGCGGGGAGTTCCATAGAAAGGGGCCCACCATATTGAAGGCTCTTCTCTGGGTGGACTCCAGTTGGGCCATAGGACCATGTGGAACCACCAGGAACATGCCCTCTGATGCTTCAGTGACTGGGCAGGTTAGTAAGGGAGAAGACGCTCCCTCAGGTACCCTGGTCCCAAGCTGTTTAGGGCTTTGTGCACTAGTACCCAACCCTTAAACCTGGCCCCGTAGTGAATAGGCAGCCAGTGCCTCTTTGCCTCTTGGGACTCTCTCTACACAGCTAATTGATTGATAGCCCCTGTGTTCTCCTCTTCTCCCCTCCACCCACCTTACAGTTGATGAGCCGTAGGTCTCCTGATTCCCAAACCAAAGCCTTATATGATATGTTTGCTCTTTAGTTTTAATTTTTGTGACCCGCCCAGAGAGCTTCAGCTATTGGAGGGGGGGGTATAGAAATAAATAAATAAATAAATAAACGATAGCCCCGATTACAGCAAGCCAGCCCACCGCTAAAGCATACAGCAAGGCAAAGCTAGAGAGTATGTGTGTAAGAGAGAGTCGGAGTGCTGCAGTTGAGGTGACTGGAGCCAGCAGTGGCCCTTGGGCCTTGCAGTCAACCTGCTAGACATAGGCATTTCATTTTCAACTAATAACACAAAATTGTTCTTGTCTGCCCACAAACTATCAAACTTTGCTTCAGCCTGTTAGTCATGGGTGTTTCCTTTTCATTTGCTACTTTGTTTTTGTCAGGGTGAGGCTGCAAGACAACAAGAAGGAGTATGGAGTAACCCTAGAAAGAAAAAGAGAGGACAGAATTGTCTAGTGTGCATCTTCCTGTATTACCATACTGCAATCCAATACTCACTTACCTGGGAGCAAGTCCCATTGAACTCAATGAAATTTATTTCTCAGTGCACTTGTATACAATTGCACTGTTAATTTCAAATTGCCATGGAGGTTGGTCATAAGAAAGAACCTGTATGGGAATATTTTCAAGACATTCCCTCTATAGATAAAAGAGGAAAGCATAAAAAATATATACCATTGGACAAAGAGATGCTGAGTTTACTTGGAAGAATTGAACTGTGTAAATATTTGATTTATTTATAAAATAACATGATGTAGTGGTCAAATTTGCACCATTGTTCAGGAAATATTTCAACAGTGATTAAATATTTCAGTGATTTAAAACTACCTTTTTTCTTGCTGATTTAAATAATTGCTTTAAATCACCTTATTTAAATCAATCCACCCTGGCCCACAGTTAATTCAGAATAGCAATAGTCTTTACCTTCATACCTAAGAAAGGTTTAGTGCTGGGTTACAAGGTGTGTGTAGTGATGGAATTGGAGCATGACTTGAGGGGTCCTCACTAAAATAGCATCTGGAAATAGCAAGGGTAACACATACACACACTTACATAAAGAAGAAAAAGCTTTATTTCTAGCAAGTCCTTTATAGCTCCTTTTTAGACCTGTTTTTAGAGCAGGGAATACCCCTGGTTCTGTAGCGAACAAGTGCTTGAAAGTATTCTCTGTTAGTGCTTCAATATGGAAGTTAGTGTCTCCTGATGTGCTTTTATATGTGCATTCTGCAGTTCAACTTGTTCTATCCGAATCAATAGGCTGTTACTAGTAACAACACTTATGTTTGCCATGCACAAAAGTTTCGCCTTGTCTTCCTCCAATAGGCCTTGCCCGTTCTTTTGCTTTCACTTTGTCATGTATCCATAAACTATATCCTGTCTGTGCCCCATGGCTTTACTCTTAGTGCTCTGTATAGGCACACTTGTCCCTCCTGTGGTAATTTTTGTGAGCCAACAGGTCTTGTGAAACAGAGTTTGACCGGGGTTGGTGGTGGCAGGAGAGGGGATTTATGAAAAACTGGAGGGTACAGCAGTTGTAGATCAGGTATTGGAGGGACATTCGACAAGAATGGGGTTCAAATGAAGAACTTGTATGGTTGTGAGGATTAGAAACGTCGGCCACTCCTGCTCTGATGGCAGCTCATAAAGGGGGGGGCAGGGGGGACGAGAGATGGTTATAGCCTTAGAGGAGTAATACGTACTATATTTATCTTTTTTGTGTTATTAAAGGAAGCATAGTCTGGCTTCATTTATTTCTACGCCTTTCCTATAAACCAATAAACGAGAAGCTTTAGCTTCATTGCATTAAGGAAAAACTCAGCTAGCAGCTTTGGGATTTTGTATCCTCTCAGTCAGTGACAGTATAGCTGTATGTGAAAGCCTGGCTCTTAACCCAACGAAGTCCCCACTTTTAAAAAACAATTCTGAGATCTTCTTGATCTTTACCCGCTACTCTTTCCCTGAATGCAGAACTGGGCAGTTATTTCATCCTTAATGAACTGTCCACTTCATGCTGTAGGTGGAAGATCTTATATTTCAGTGCTCCAGATATATGTTAGGGAAAACCTTGTAATGAAATGCTGTTCAAGCTGGACTGGGCTTTCTCTTTACTGTTTGCATTCCCTTTAGTATGTGGAGACCCCAGCCAGGATTCTATCTCTCTTTCCTTCTAGATATTTGGCCTTTCCTATGGATATCAGACTCTACCCATCCTGGAAACTTGGAGTCTCATGGGGAGCTGGGAGCACCAAAGTTGGAACAGGAGACTGCATCTGGCTAATATTTGCATGATCCCCTTCCCCACCCCATGTTGGGTGTATTGTGGGGAGGGATAAAGAGACTTCAGGATATCTCTTTTTGGCAGAAATATAAGGAGGAGGATTCTTTTGAAGTGCTTCTGGGTTAAACCATTCAAGACTAAGCGACTCCAAAATACTTTGCATTACAACAGGGACAGCTCACAACTATATATTGTTGCTCAGAAAATTCATCCCCCCACCGCTACTTTGAAGATTGCAACTAAGCTCAGAGGGAACAGCGAATTCTGGGCGGCGGCCGGGGGGGGGGGGGGAAGAGATGATGTCAGTGTCCCTGCTAATCAAAAAGTGCTGGTGCTGCATTCCTGGGAGCCTTGGCTCCACTATATCACTGCTTCTAAGTCTTAGAAAGAGCTCTGGTTATGGTGCCCAAGCATTGAGGCAAAACTGATGGTTAAATTGTGCTATCTTCATTTTTAACTGTAGTGAATAAATGTAGCCTTAGAACATAGAAAAATGGTTTCCTTCCAAAAGGGCTGAATAATTTGTTACCTTGGACATGTCCAGCTGTTACTTCCTGTTATGAAATTAAGCACTAGTGCAAATTAGGTGTACCACATATAATGTGAGTAGTATGCATGCCCCTCATGTCTTTGCTGCAGGTCTTAGCTTGGTGTCTTCAACAACTGTTGGTCACAGTCCTCAATACACTATATTAACTTTTTGGAGTGACTGAGAAACTATTTTAATAGCTTGCCGTATTGCTATTTACCAATGCTGGTAGCTGTTTAATAAGCTGTAACAATTACTAAAGAAAAGAGTAAGTCAGGAGAACTAGTTTAAAAAATTCTTTAAAAAATAAACTGCTTTGCTTCTGGAAAACGTATGTGTTTTGGCCTGGGAGTACTAATAATATGGAGCATTTACCAAGGAAGACTCTGTTATCAAATACTAAATTGCTGCAAGATTTGGGTCTGAAGTTGAACTGCAATTGTTTCTGCTGCCACTTCAATCTCCCTACCTCCGATCTTAATCATGTTTAGAAGTCTTAGGCAGTGTTCAGGTAGTACAGTCCCTGACATCTTCCAATTATGCTGGGCATAGTCTGCATTGGTGCTGAACAGGTTCAGCCACACCCAATATGGTGGCACTGGTAGCCATGTGTACAACAATGTCAGTTACCTTGGATATGGCTAGCAACAATATTCGTACATTTGTGATCACAACCAAGATGGCAGCAGCCATAGGATGTTAGCGCTGTGTGTTCAGGGAAGGAACTGCTGCCTGCCTCTGCTTTGAATATGCAAAACATCATTCTTCTGGGCTAAATGAGTAATAATCAATAAAGCAAAATAACCTGTTGTGGAACACAACCAGCTCCATGTTAACTAGAAAACATTTTCTCATTTTGGGAACATGACACCAGAGCTTCATAACACTGGCACATTGTGGGAAAATGCACTTGGAAACTAAAAACCAAAGCTGTTTAAATCCAGCGGTTACTAGAATACTCTTTTTTTATATATGTACGACATGCAAGTAGAGGAATCAAAATGTATACCACATTCTGTGTTGTACACTGCAATGTATATATAAATAGCCAATTTATCATTGGTATTCTGTGTGCCTGTGTGTGTGCTGAAGGAACTGAAATCTGTCTTCAGTTAACCTTTTGTGTTTGGAGTATAATATGCACAGATAAACCATATGTAGTGACCTTTGCTGCATACTAGCTACAAGAGGTTTTAAACAATGGTCATGCTTCAAGAGGAGTATTAGTTAGAGTACCTTTTTCATTTTATTTCATTTGTATAATCTTTTCCCACGCATTTTCATTTTCTTATTGCTGTCTCTGTTCTCTCCTAAGTTAATTCCAAAAGAACATAGCTAGGTTAAGCTTCTTCTTTTTCTTGTAATGCTTTCCTCTAGATGCATCTAAGAATATTTTGAAACATCTACACATTGTAGTACTTAGGAAATATGAAGTTTGTAATTAATTGAATTGTTTTTAAAATGAAACATGACTACACAGTTAAGTCATTCATTGTTTCGTGCAGTTCCACCACCCCCCTTTTTATTTCATCGGAATAGTTATTGCAAATCAACCGTCAGGGTAGGTAGGTATGATGCCAGAGGCTTGGATTTAAAGCTGAAATGGTTGCAGGAACGGATCTACAGCTATGACCTGGGTCAGGCTTGCTTTGCAGTTTAGTCAGTTTTAGAATCTGCTGTCAGTTTTGTAAACAGGAGTCTGCTGACTGAATTGAACAGAAGGGTGAGATTAGCATATTAATAAGGCTGTTGCTAATCGCCTTCCCTCCCTCCTTTCCCCCTCTGTTTCCCCCTCCCTCCCTACTCCCGCCTCTCCTGAATGAATCTAGGAATACAGACGCACAGTCACATTGCTGGCTGGTTGCATTCTGTTCGCTAGCTTGTCCAGGGAAAAGGATGGTCTGCGTTTTAAATTGTTGAGGCATGAGAAGACTTGGAAACTGAAAGGCATTCTTCATGCTGTCAGAATATATTACCAGAGGAGCGCTAAGGAATGGGGTAGTGTGGTGTTTTTTTTGTTTTGCTTCTACCTCTGCAGCCAAACCTGAATGAAAGAGACTAAATGTAAGGAAGGTTAGTAGTTGATTCTTCCTGCTTCTGACTACATTCAAGTGGCTAGCTTCCCAGCCCCCCTGCGGGAGCAAATACTACTGGAGAGCTGAATTGGAACATTGTATGCTGGAGCCTGGCGTGATCTCTATACGATTGTGTGTATGTTGTTCTTGGAATTGGCAGGGCAACAGGCCCCGAAACAAGCAGGTGTTATCTATATGGAGAAAAGCGGCTGTAGTCCATTCCCAATATGCTGGGCTAAAGGTACACAGAACTTAAATATTTTCTAAATATTTTGTGACCCTGAATTAATTTCCCCTTTTGATGAGTGAAGTTGGTACTATTGAGAGAGAGAGAAGTACTGGCATGAAATTGAAAACAAAGCGACTGTATTCTAGTCATGTAATTCTGATGTGGAAGCAATCAGCTGTGTGGAGTTTTTTTTCACCTGGCAACCGGAAACATCCCTCCCTCCTTGAAATGTGGGGGAACAAATGAATAGGCATTAGTTGATTTTAGACATTACTTGTTAGTCTCATTTCTTCATTTAAAATAAATGCATTCAGCTACCCTAGTAGATGGATTTTCTGCATGTTTTTTTTTTTTAATCCTTTATCAAATGACATTAATTTCATTTCCGGGCAGGTTCTGCAAACTAAGAATCTAATTTCATTGGCCAAAAATGTGTAGAAGTGTGATGAGGGTAGGGAAGACAGAATCATTTTGATGAGAAGTAGTGCATGGTTACCTTTTAAAAACTGTAGTAAATATAATAGGCATATGTTTTATAACTGGCATAGTGATAGAATTTGACTTGAAATTCAGGTGTACAGTAAATCAGACACAAGTACAGAACTCTCCCCACTGGGTGTATTTTAGTGCATTTCAAGGCATTAACAATATTTACACACTTGCCATTTAGTATACTGGCTTATAAGGGTGGGGCTCATTACTAAATGTTAATATACCATACATTTTAAGGTAGAATTGTACAGAGGGCATCAGAAGCAAGAAAAGTTAATTTTGTAAAGGAACGTAGCACAAGGTAGAGTTTGATGACCCCTTTCTCTGTGGTGGTGAAGAGGTGACACAGTCTTTAGTCCCCAGCTGTGTAGTTATCCAAATATTACCCTGCCCCTTGCAAAGGTAGCAGGAATGTTGCAGTGCTGTTTGTTAAATGGCTGAAGGCTGCAGATGATTGTTACACCATGAAGGACGTTTTTAAACCGCTGCCACAATGATTAGTTGTCTCCGCCATAATGTAATGGTAGAGCATGTAAGTTGCATGTATTTCCATTTCAATCTTTGCATCTCTCTTGGGTTCAAGCATCTTGGGTAGCAGATCTGAGAGAGGCTGCTTCCTGAGATCTTGGCTTATAACTGCCAGTCAGGGTGGCTTAATTTTTCTATCCTGCCATTCCTCCTAAGTACAGTGAACATGGTCCTTGCCCACCATTAATGTTCACCACACCCTTGTAAAGTAGGTTAGGTTGAGAGATAAAGACAAGGTCACTCACCTTGTAAGCTTCATGGATGAGTGGGAATTTGAAACAAGGTCTTGTTGTTTGTAGTGCCTTGAACTACTATACCACACTTTTCCTCAGGGTTAGATGATGTCTGGACTAGACAGACCATTGATTGAATAGTTTAAAGTAGTTATCCTTTAGCAGTGTGTGAAACCAAGTTTCCAGCAGGTTGCAAGTCCAGAGTTCTTGTGTATTTTTCTCTGGCTTTGTGGGCTTCAGCCTCGGTGAAGTTTTAACTCAAAGTGAAGCACTGCCTCCCCCCCCCCTCTTTGGACCACCAGTTAGTGTTACTGATTATGTATGATATGCTCATTAAAGAAGTGAATGGCAATTTGAATTTTCAAGGCAAAATGCACTGAATGCTGTTGGCTTATATAAAATTAATGCTAAATGTATTTTGATGAGGTTCTTAAAAATAGCTCAACATAAAGGATGCACTGGAGCCCTGCATTCATTTAAATGAAGAAGTGGGGCTGTGTAGTTAAAGATTAAAGAGGAGTTCGTTCTTTAGCTGCCTTTTCATTCCTCATCAGTTAAATGAAACTTAAGGGTAAGGATGGTGCTCATTATGGTTGGTTCATCTAGGTTATTATCAAACCTCCTAAAGTGTATCAGTACTGGATACTTCAGAGATGATGATCAGGAAGCTATAGGACAGTTACGGAGTGATGCTACTATCTCATGTCATTCATTTGCAGGTTATAGAAATGAGATTTTTAAGGATACCTTGAACCCTGAAATTGGAATTGATGGACCTAAATGCAAACTTTGCTCTGTTTAGGTTAAGAAAAACACAAACAAACATTCCTATCTTGCCCTATTCATGTGAGCTGATTTCAGTAATTTTATAATTGAAGCAATGAGCACTGCTAACTTTAAGCCATCCTGTTTAGCTCTTTCTGGACAGCTCATGCCTTGTGGGATGACGTGGCACACACATACGCTCCTCCCACCTCTCCAGTTGTACCTGTTCTTGAAGCCAAATAATACTCTGTCAAAATCAAGTTTGTAATTTTGAGAATTGATTTAGGAGTAGAGAAAATGGTCTGGAATGGAAAGTTTCCATTGACAATGACTGTGGAGAGGGGCAGGTCACATAGTGGGCAAACATAGTTCATTTAAGATTATTTTTCTGCCCTTTCTCATAATTTGGAGAAAAACTACAACATGCCTGTCAGGTAGTGTGTATGCCATGGCTTGTGATGGATAGCTAAAAAGTGTGCAGGGTGCCCCAAAGCATCCCGGTGGTTGCAGATTATGGCTTTATAATAGTCTGGTACATTTAAGGTGAAATCCTATGCATGTTTAGACAGAAAAAAGTCCTACAAAACTCCTAGCATGCCCCAGCCAGCTGTAAAGGCTGGGGCATGCTGGGAGTTGCAGGACTTCTTTCTGTCTAAATATGCATAGGATTGCACCCTTAATCTCAGTTGTGGAGGAGCTTCTTCACTGTACATCAGGTCCATCACTTCTCCATGCTTTGCAAGGCAATGGCTTCGAACTGCTAATGTTTAGTAGTTGGAAAGGCAGAGGAGAGCATTGTTAAACCACTGAGGCAGGGAGGCCAAGCCAGTTATGGAGTGCATAAACTCCTCCTTGGTCTGGAAACTTTAAAGCTGCTAGAACCCTGTTACGTGAGAACCGTTCTTAATTAATTTCATTTTTATTGATAGATTTGAATTTGTGAACTGTCCCTCAGTATTTCTAGGTTCGTTCATGTCAAAAGATTCAAAATAATAAGTGTGTAAAGAAACAATAGCAATGAAATAGCAGAAAAAACTGCCTAAAACCTCTCAAAAGGCCTAAAATGTCTCTGCATAGCACTAAGCAAACCTCCATGAGGAGAGAAATCCATTAATGGGGTGCCACAACTGACCTCTTCCTAGTCAATACCCGCTGCATCTCAGATGGTGGGGACATCTGGAGGAAGGCCTCTGAAGAGTATATCGGTGTGCAGACAGGTTGATGTGAGATAGACAGTCCTTCAGGTACACCAGTCTCAACCTGTACAGGGCCTTAAAGGGTTAGCACCAACACTTTGGATTGGGCTC
Organism: Heloderma suspectum; assembly: GCF_057233095.1. Classification (NCBI taxonomy): domain Eukaryota; kingdom Metazoa; phylum Chordata; class Lepidosauria; order Squamata; family Helodermatidae; genus Heloderma; species Heloderma suspectum. Next base: position 12,415,844 of record NC_139461.1, read on the forward strand.
TGAAATGGGCCAGGAGCCGGTGCAGTTCTTTAAGCATCAGTGAGATGTTTACCCAATGACTGGTCTCAGTTAGGAGCCTAGCAGCAGCATTTTGGACTAGCTGCAGTTTCCAAGCAGTCATCAAAGACAACACAATGCAGTGGAGTAATCTAACCAGGAAGTTAACAAAACATGGATAACTGGGGCCAGGGTATCTCTGTTCAGGAGAGACCACAGTTGGTATACCATTCACTATGCGCCATGCCACTTACACCACTTTCACATCCAGTGACGTAGCTAGAACTATGAGCACTCCCCGATTGCAGCCCTGGTCCTTTAGGGAGATTGCAACCCCATCCAGAACTTATAAATTTATTGATATTTATTAGTCGCCTATAACACAGAGTCTATAATTCTTGAACCACTCATTTGAGCTCAGTTTTTTGCTCCAACACCCGTTTCACGGATGGCAAACTGAGGAGGTTCAGAGATAATTAACTTGGCCAAGAAACTGAGTACAAAGCAGAGATAGGGGTCTGAGCCCCAAATGCTGAATCACATATTTGCGTCCACAAAGCACCACAAAATACCCTTTTCACAGAAGGCAAACTGGTGATGCTCAGAGATTCATACCACACACAGAGTCTCATGTAGGATGGAAATATGTTTCAATGGGAGTAGAGAGAGGGCCCTTCTCAGTGGCTGTACCTAGAATATGGAAGTCCTTGCCCTGTGGCGTGTGGTTGCCCCCCTGTCTTGCAATGTGTCACTCGTTGCTGAAGACTGTTTTATCTTAGCAGGCTTTGTGGCAGATAATGGTTTTATGTTTGGGTTTTAACTGCTGACTCTGTCTCCTTGGTTGATTGTTCTATATTGATGTTGTTACAGATTCATATTTTAAAATGTTATAAGGTGACCTGAGTGATGACTTGGCACCAGAATACTGGGATATAATTTTAGATAGATATAAATGCTTTAATAAATAAATAAAATAGCTGATTCTAAGCATCAATTTAGCATTTCCACTTGAGTCAGATGTACAGCTGTCTGTCTTAACCATACTGTGCATGTGTCCCTTCTAAATTTTAGTAACTTGTAGAGGTTACCAACGTAAGCAGCAGCTAAATTGCACTTTGGTGTTAATCTCTTGTGCATGCACATCTGTACATGTGGTATGAGATGGTAAGCTGCGTTGGGGGCATGGAATAAGCTACTGACTTTGTGATAAGTGAAACACGCAAATCCACCCTCACAGGCTTAATATGGCATAAATTTTCTTAGGAAAGAGTGTACTTCATCAAATATTTGGGAAACTTTTGTCATTCTATATGCTTCCAGTATCAATGTTAAAAGGGACAAATGCAGGTTTTAAAGAAGTGTGACTTAAAGAAATCTGTGATGGGCTGATTTCTGGAATAGTCTGCTTTTAGTGTTCCCCTGAGAGAAGGTGCAATGAGAGTCTCTTATTTGCAATTGAATAGTGACTAGTCTATTTGGTAAGTATGCATGGACTGCTTGTCAGCTTAACCTTAGGGGAAGAAAACTGGATCTGGCCAGCTGTGATAATAAAGGTTGTTAAATAATTGTAGACTGAAGCAAGGTAATAAAATAATGTAATATTCAGATAATAGCATTCTGAACTACATAAAAGGCAGTTTAGCATTAACCATCTCCTTTCCCTATTTGCCACATACCAATATAATTTATGTTTCTGCTACTGAGGCCTAAGAAACATTGTCAAAACTCTGTTTATGTTATCTTCTTCATGTTGACCTTCCGTGTGTCTTTGGCAGTTCTCCTTGACCAGAATCACCAGGCAAATTCAGGAAGTTAGCTTTCATAGGAGCAATTCCTTTCACTTTCTTTCTTGCGTTGAAAACTGAAAATCTGCTATCTTCTCAGTGACCTAATTGTAATTAGTACTCTGGGGCTTATGTGGCTGCTGCCTTGTCGCTATAATAGGCTAAGCGATGCTTGCTTTTCTATACAAAGTTACCATGACCATGTTGCCAAATTCAGCTTTTTCATACTAGTGTAAGCCTGATACAACTTCACTGGAGCTTGCTGAAGTTACTACAAGCCTTTCTCTGTTTGGAGTTGCTCTAGATCTGACACCTTTCCTGAGTTATCTTGTGTTCAGGGGAAAATGCATTGTATTAGTTTGTGGTGGCAGTGATAGCAGGCTTGGACCTGTGAGAGATGCGGGTTGAAATCCTTGACTAAAGAAGTATAATCATAGCCTCCCAGCAGGTTCATGGCTGCATGAACCTTTTGGGAGGCTATGATTATACTACTTTAGTCTCAGTTTTTCACTATGTAAAAGTTTTTCACTATGTAATTACACAACGTGTATGGTTCTTCTAGGGGTAAGGGAGATAACTATTGTAATCCACTTTTGAAAAGTAGTATAGAAATAATCTCGGAGAGATGATTCCATATAAGAGATAACCCAAAATTGTTTGTATTTGAGGTGTATGTATAATTGTATGTATAATTACACACTTACATAGAGCTTCAGCTATGAGGCGGTATAGAAATGTAATAAATAATAAACACATACCTGAAGACTTTAGCCAAGTATGAGTACCAATTCCTCAGGCAGGACCAAGCTGGCCTCTTCATGTATGGACATACCCATAAGCTACAATAGATGAACTGATGTTTTACATTCCTTTTGCATGCAAAATACCTTTTGTGTATAAAATGTTTGTGTGAGTTGGAATAACTTTATAATGGGATTTTTTTCCAGCCAAAACTGAACAGTACCATAACGAAGTTCTCAGTTCTACACTCCTCCCTAGCAACAGAGTGAACACTGCCGCTGAAACTATAAGTTCTCCATAGTTTGAAAGCCAGATCCTTCTCAAGACCTGATTTGCATAAGACTTCGCTGGCTACTGCTGTACCATGTACCGTGTGCCCTGTCTCTGATTTTCTCCTACTTAGGCCTATACACATATTTAAATATTTTCTTATTTGAATGGTCAGCGGCTGAATATGATTCACTGTGTTAGGCTGCATGCACAGGGCCAATGAGAAGCTGCATTGGTGTCATTTTGGCTGGCCTGTTATCTTCCCTAAACCTTTAAACAAGAGAACATTGCATAATTGAACATTATTGGAAAACCTTACAATATGGTGCCTTGTCCAGGTTCCACCAGGGCGTATTCCTTATCCACTCACCATCGCTACATTACTGATGTTGAAGCTTAAAACCAAGGACAAAGTCAGGACTCTTGACTTCTTTTTTGAATCTTGGACAAGTATGCCTGTGAAATGAAGCGTTGTAGGTGGTTCTTAGTGCAGAAGAAGATTCCCCTGCCTTGTCTAGCTTTATAACAGTCGGAAAGTATTACTTCCCTTAATAGTGGGTGTCCTATGTGTAAATATGTTAGTCATTCGTATGGGCATAGAGAGAGCAGAGGAGTGGGTCCCCTCAGTTGGAATGACCTCCAAAGGGTGGGCAACTTCTGGCACTCCAGGTGTGTTTACCTACAACTGCCATCATCCCTTACCATTGGCTGTGCTGGCTAGGGCTGATGGGAGTTGTAGTCCGAAACATCTGTTGGGCCACAAGTTGCCCACTACTGGTTTACAGAAAGGCTTGAAATTAGAACCCTGGCTCATCAGAAGAAATGGAAGCTCTTTTGGGTTTGCATATGCATTTGAAAGGAGCAACAGCAGGTAGAGCATAGGTGCAGGACTAGGGAACTTCGAATGTTGGAGATAGAGGAGCAGTTGGGCCACAAAAGAAGGCAGACCAGGGGTGTTTGAATGGGAAGCCCCAACATATTGCTGGTGGAGCAAAGCTGTAAACTGAGCAGAAATCAGCCTTTGCAAATTACTGGAGAACAATATATAGCAAGTCCTAAATGCCAACAGCCATGCTGGCTGGGAATTATGGGAATTGTGGTCCAACACATCTGGAGGGTGCCTGAACCAATAGAGAAGCTTAATAACGGGAACACAAGGCTCTTCCACCAGCTGTTGTTGCCAGCAGCCATTCTAGTTGGCTGTACAGAGGGAGATAAAAAGGGAAGCAGAGCCATTCTTCTAGCCCTGCTGAAAGACTACTTAATTTTGTCCTCTTCCCTTCCCAACCCTTTTCCCTTGTGTGTTGAATCTTTTTAGACATTCCTCACCCACAGGCTTCTGATCTTGTTTTACTGATAGCATGTAAGCTGCTTCTGAAGACTTTTTGGCAGAGGAGTGGGATAAAAATACTTCAAATAAATAAAAAATAAAAATAAAATGTTTAAGTAAAATCTCCCCATCAGAAGTGAAAAGAGTAATGCGTACTCATCTGTCTGTACATATATACGCATGTTTGTACATACATACCCACATTCTCTATGGAGAAGGGAAAAAGGAAGCAGTACAAATGTAGATATTGAGGCGGAAAACTAAGAATCTAGAGTAGGCTACAATTTGAGTATGGTAATAAAAGTTACGGAAGTAATATCCTATACATATTTTAATGTAGATCAAATGGAGAGAGGGAAGCTCAGGAAAATGAAGGCAGTCAAGAACAAATTTCTTTTTCTATAAACCAGGATATCTGTTGAGTTTACAAAAATATATTGATGATACAGTTTCCAATATGTAGGTAAAATGGGTGATGTGCATTGAGCAATAGAAGAGATTAAGGAATAAGGGAAAAAACACTATTTGTAGACAAGATGGAGAGAATCACAATTAAAAATGTTTGCCACAAAACAGTAGTGATGCATATTGTCCAGTTTCAATCTGGGTAGCTTCCAATATTTAAAAGACTAGAAGAAAAGAACAGTAGTAGGAACAAGTTACACAAAACCATAGGGAGCCCTGTTGTGTATAGAAAAAATCCATAATCCATAGGACGACAATACCTTTATTAAGAACAACCAAAATCTTAGCAAATAGTGAGCAGAATCCTAAAACAACCCATGGGTTCTAGGTGATGTGTTAACTATGGCAAACCCCCGCCCTCACCAGGTTTGGATGACGCAACAAGCCACAGTCATGGCTTGAATATTCAAAAGCCGCCCAACATGTGCTGGCACGTGCTGCAGCCTACCATGGCTTTAAATAAGTCACCATGAGCTGCAGTGATCATGCGAACCCAATCTTTATCAGACTAAATGTTGAGCAAATGGAGGGGGTGGGTGGAGAGAACCAAGTGTGGTAACCCCAAAGGCCTGCGGTTTATACCAGTCTTAAGATAGATCGCAGGAGGACTTTTACAGAAATAATTAACCTAACTAGGTGTCAGACAAACTGAGAAGAGGGCTGGGGGAAGAACTTTTTATTAGATTGTTCAAAAGAAATAAAGACTATTAGTTTTAATTTATAATAATGGCGAAATAGAGGTGGGGTGCAACAAAAATGTAGGATTACAATATCAGAACAGTATTTTCCATACTGACCTATATTGCTCATAATTGCTTTAAGACTAGATATATAAAATCACAAAAATTGCTCAGTTTCTTTTGTATTGAATAGTTCCCCCCCCCCCATGTGAATCAGCCTCCATTCTAGTGTTTAGGAAACTAATGTCTTTAAAAAGCAAAAGTGCGTTTTTCCATGTAATCTTTTCTAATGAACAGAATCCATCAAGTCAGCGAGACAGGATGTGCAGCTTGTCTTGGTAGGATTACTGTGATCAAAATAAGTGTTTTTAGCTGAGTTATATTTGCCGCAGTCTGTTCATATTTTCCATTTGTCAAGTCTTGTTGATAAAGTAGAAAATCATTTATCTTAATCTTTGGATATTTTGCCTACCTGAATATACCCTGTATCCATCGTTTGTCTTCAGCTTCACAGAATCATTAGTTTGAAAGGTACAAAATTCCTATTCTATATTCATGTACCTGAAAGCAATACTAATATAAAAAGCTGGTCTACTTTGGCCTTTTTAGGCTACATTGTTTTTGTGCATAGTTTAGATTATTGACCAGTTGTATGCCCCCAAATCTGTGCATTTGCTCTGGTCTGTGTTATCATGCCTTACTGCAGGAAACTTTGTTGATTTGAGATAGATACAAACTGCCTTTCTGCTGTTCCCCCACAATAAAATGTCATCTTTTAATATCAGGGCTGTTGGTACTCTATACCTCCCCCTGCAGCTGTTAATGCTGAACCCCCCCCCCCATGCATTCAAAAGTAATTGTCCAAATAGTGCTCTGATACAGATTTACTTTGCGCATCTATACTCTGTGTACTCTCCATTTTTCACAAGGGATTCGGTGTTGAAGGGGGTTTTCAGCAGCTGACAATAGTCCCCTACTATTTTTATTTTATTTCATTTATTTGTCATTTATATCCCACTCGGTAATATGGGTTAGAAATTTTTTCAGTGTTTTATTTTTCTGTGGAAAATTTTGTGTTTCATAAATTCATTAATAAAAATGAATGTATGTCAATTACAAATACAATGTTAGGTAAGCCTGGCAGTTTCAAAGTTGTAATTAATGTTTACAGGTGATTACTCTTGCAAGTATGTGTATATATATGTGTGTGTGTGTGTGTGTGTGTATGTATGCAACTGAAATACATATATATCTCTAAGTGAAATGGAACTAATATGTAATGACAGCAAAACTGAAGGTGCCCCAACAATCTTAGTGTAAGAGAGTTGAACTCTGCTGAAATAGATGAGTGGTTGTCAGCAAATCATTAACATTTCTTTGGGTTGCTAAAATTAATTTGTTTGTCAACAGTTTTCAGTAACTTTGTTGTTTTTCCTTAAATTTGAACAACGTAAGGGAAGTAAAGGCTATTGTCTTTAAATTTGTACAAGTATTACAATAAAAATATCTACATAATATAATATTTAAATCATATTAAAAGCAGAATCTTATGCATGTTTAGAGAGAAAAGAAGTCTTACAATTCCCAGTGTGCCCCAGTCACGGTGGCTGGCTGGAGGGATGCTGGGAGTTGTAGGACTTTTTCCCGTCTAAACATGCATAGGATTCTGCCCTGAGTGTGCTTTAATTTTTTCCTTCAAATATTTCAGATGAAATACTTGTGTATTGGGACAAAAAATTAACCTGGGGTACTTTCTTTAAATCTTTGTTTACAAAGTACAAGTAAAATAAACATACGAAATTAGATCTCTCTAGGGCACAGGTGGCCAACTTGTGGCCCTCCAGATGTTTTGGCCTATGGGTCCCATCAGCTCTAGTCAGCATACCAATGGTGGAGGATAATGAGAGTTGTAGGCCAAAACATTTGGAGGGCCAGAAGTTGCCAGCAGCTGCTCTAATTTTTCCTATGCAGATTAACCTAGTTTGCATTGGAAAATTTTCCAGAAAAGTTTTGAATTTGAAGTTTTCTGGAAAACGCACATCACTGATCCATGTAGATTTAGTTCTGTACATCTGTTCTCAAGAGTTACATTGTACCCAAATAGCCATAGTGCCTGATGATGATTTTGCCCTCTTCAGTTTAATGAATATTTCAATTTGTAGTTTGTTTATTTGCATCAATTAACTTTTACTTGCATGTGAAATAATGTTTCCCAATGCAGACATTGGACTCGATGGTCTTGTAGGCCGCTTCCAACCCTACTATTCTATGAATGCACTGGATGTCCAAGTGGTGTCGATAGCAGGAAATACTTTTTGCCAGGTTATTCGTGTGTGCCAGTTACAGTCTGTTCTTAATAGGCATACCAGAGCATGAGTAACCATAGACTGTTTGACTGCAATTTTCATATGTGGGGCTCTCTTTTGAAGACTATTCAAACTTCAATTGGGCCAGAATATAGTGGCCACACTTTTGATTGGAACTGGATGATGGAATGCATATGAATGGGGATAAATTTTTTGCTGGCCTGGTTTGCAAGTAATGCTAACTTTACGTTTATGAGCTGTGCTGATGTATGCTACCTGATTGCAGGAGCAGCTCAACAAATCATGGACCTTCCATTCGTGGTTTAATGTGACATTAAGTCCCAGAACTCTTGCTTGTCTCTCCGCTCTCCCCCGAACAAGAGCTTTTAATACTTATCTCCTTTTAACAGACCTTAAGGTTTGCAACTGGGTTTGTTGTAAGGCTTATATACAAGATAGCTTAGTCACCTTTTATTTGTAGGTTGTACTGGAGTACAGTCACTTCAACAAACAAGGCAGAAAGCTTTGTACATATACTTAAATATAAAGTTTTTAAACAATTTCAGTTAAAGAATTATATTACTAAAAGCTTTGCCATTCTAATGTATTAAAGTTTTCTGTGATCCCAGTGGTATATTCTTTGCTCATTCTGTCTTGCACAATTTACAGTGACTCCATTAAAGGCATTCAGATTCTTCTGGGAAAAGCAAATAAAATGCACTTGTACATTTTTCCAGTAATAGGAAAATGTTTTCGAAGTAGATTGGGGTTGTGATGGACACTATTACCTTGCTATCCCTTGCAAGGGCAGGCAGCCAACTATGACCCAATAAAGGTTGCTGTAAAATGTATCCTTTGTGTCTATGCACCTGGCATCTTTACTGCCAAAAGATTTTCTTGCACAAAGACCATAATCCTAGGATTATGTACAGCACAAAGCTTCTACCCTCTTCCACTGATAACACAAGTTCTGGCAAGTACCTATTAATGTAATATAGCATTAATTTGTTCATTTGTGTGTTGTATGCTTTCTCCTCTCCCTAAGATGGTTGAAATTTGGACATGATACAATGCCCCTGTCAGGAATAGAGCCCACCACAGCAGGTCTTGAATGGTGGCTTTAGCAATGGCAGGTGAGGATTTAGCCTGGATACACCATCAGGTTCTGGCCAAAGGAAGGATTTGCAGCCATGACAGACAACCTCTCCTTGCACTAATAAGAGCAAATGGATGAACTGATACTTCCTGATGTTTATAAAAGGTTCTTGGTCAGGCTACTTCACTGGTATGAGCAATTATGAGACTAGCACAGGCTGTTCTGCATAAACTTCACCTTGCTTCTCCGTTTGTCTTTGCCAGGGGTGAATGGGTTTACTATGGAAGGGCAGTGACTATCACTTGATTCCTTAGTGGCAGTAAGGACGTCGTCCCTATTACATAACTATCGGCCCTGGTTTAGTAGTTCAGAAGCTCAACAGTGTGTGGAAAGAGGCACCCCAGGAACCAGCACCGGGGCTTTCAGTTGCAGTTAAAACGCTTTTAGTGTGCATTTAGGAAAGGGTTACATTTGAACTCATCAGTAGGTGCATTCATGTTCTAAAAACAGGACTAGTAAATGCAAGCTCCATGCAGATATATCTGAATAAGATAAACAATGTTTTTAGATCTTTTTACAGGCTGGGAGCCTAAATGTGAGGTTAGATCTCTGAGGTAAGTCTGGCTCAGAGCAAAGCTCTTTCTGAATGCTCATGGCTTTGACTTGTGTCATTCAAGCCGTTCCTAAACATAAATGGAGATGGTGTCTGTAAAATAAAGTATGCTTAACTTAAGGTTATAGTTGCTGTTGGTGGTGGATTTCTTAAAATAAAAAGCTCTTCGTGTGTGTGTGTGTGTGTGTGAGAGGGAGGGGGGTTAACCTTTCTGTGTGGAAGCTAGACACATCTTGTTGCTATTGAGTTTATAGTGGTGTTTAGTTCCATATTTCTCAGTTCCAAATTCAGTGGTGGTAATGTTAAGTTCTATACAAGCATAGTAGTTTCATATCAAGAAATGCTGCTGTGCTGATCCTAGTATAGCAGGCATACGAGTTAGTACTTGGATTAATCTCTGTGTGAAAAAGGAGTTGTATTTCTATTCAGATAACTTTAGCTTAAGAATTCAAGCACTTGAATTCATTGATATGGTCAATGTTGCTGATTTTGGTTGCCTTCAGTACCTCTTACATGGGATTTTTCTTCACTTAACATTTTCTGTTCAGAATTGCATAGAAGTCATAGTGCAAGTAAACCTGATGCAGCAAAATTTTTCTCTCTGGACATGGCTATGAAGTAAAGAGACTTCCATATAAAAGTGTAAAGAGTGGGGGGCAGGGGGCGAGGATATCTTCATTTTGTTTATCCACTTTGACCTGGTTTGCCCATAATGACAACCCATGGGTTGTTGGGGCCATGTGGGAGTGAGTGCACTGCCTCCCATCCACTTGCTGCTTCTGATTTGCATCCAGTTTAGCAAGCAACCAAGAAATGTTGTGTTGTTTGCTGTGATGTCTGAAACGGGCACTCTAGATTGTTTCTCCCTCAGTAACCCAGAGTGCTAAGTTTGGAGTTCAGGGTGAACTACCCTGGAACAGAGCATTTCAGGTTGTTCGCTAAAGCAGAAGGAAAGCAGAAGCTGCGAGTGGGTGGGAGCGTGTAGCCCTGACTAATCATGGGTTAGTTGGTCATTATGTGCAAACTAGGACTTTAATTAAACAAAGCTTACCATGGCTGCATTTGGATGTAACTGGTGGCAAAGAGCAGTGCAATTAAGGGTGGTACTGTAGCACTTCTTAGGTCTCTGCTTACCTTCTCACAGTTACAGTGTATCAGTTCATACAAGTTTTCCTGAGTTTGGCCAAGGCTTGTCTACTTTGGTTGCCATTGAGGTTCACATTTCCTCTTTCAACCCCAGTCTGTGGGACTTGGTGACCTTGAATTTCTTTGAAATACCTTTCCTCATACATGTCCTCTCTGATGGTGTGCATTGTGTGTTGTTTGAGAGTTGCCTGTGTTTGTGGAGTTTTCTCCAAGCATTGTGACCTTCTTGGAAACAGATGCAACTTTGCCTCATTGACTTAAACAATCCCCAAGTTCTATCATACAGAATAGGGCTAGGGAGCTTTTTCACCCTGAGGATAGAATTCCAGTCTGGGAAAGGGTGGGCAACTTCTGGGAGTCAGGGGGACATATTGGCTCCTCTGTATCCCACCCAGGGGTACAGCCCCCCCCCCCCGCTGAATTTGTTGCTAAAATTCAGTGGTGTGGTGGCAGGGGAAAAAGCTGCAGTCCCAGCTACCTGTGGTTTAAACAACCCATGGGTATTTGTCACATGTGAACTGGGAGGTTGTCTTACCAGAAAGACCTTTATTTGAACTCTTCTTCATGTGATCCTTTCACTGGGACAACACTGAGCAATTTACACTCCTTGAAAAGAAAATGTTTACAGTACTAGCACAAGATGACTACATATATATGAAGTCCATTGAAAATTATTTGCATTTTGGAAAAGTTTCAGAATCTTTCCATACAAAACAAAGAGGCAGGATTCTTTCCTAGGCCTACCTGGAGAGGCTTTTTGCCATTTTATTATGAGTATAGACCATATTTACTGTACACATAGGGGGTGCTTGTTGATGCCTTGGGAGAATTCAGTGTTACTTAAACGTTAAGAGTGCACACAGAATAATAATCATAGATTGCAACAGTTTTTGTACTATGTACCTTAAGAGCAACTCATTGAAAGCATAACATAGAACTGTTGGTAACCAGAATAGGACCAGTGCTTTCTAGACAAAATATGCTGGTGGTAGAGAGCAGAGGGTGTGCATGAGACTGCAACTCATTTGACCTTGTAGAGCAAAGTAGTGGAATTAGGGTTTTTCTTTTATGTAACTGGTTGCCCTATGGGCCAGATCTGGCTAGAGTCTGTGGTGTGGCTCATTGGCCAAGGTCCATAGCTAAACAGTTGACATGTGATGAAGGCTTGAAGATTAAGTGAATATATATGTCAAAATACTAGAGAGCCTGGTTATATCCTAAAACCAGAACTTTAAAAGTCATTTTTAAGTCATGATAACATCATATTGAAGGAAGGGAGCGGAATTATTTTTGTTATTTCATTATGTTCTGTTATATTTTGGTTTTATGTTGGTGGCTTATGTTGTTATATATTTTATTTGTAGGGTGGTGGGAAGATAGCCTATAAATACTTGAAAGTAATAAAGGAGAAATACATTCAATTAAAAACATAAAAACACATTTGGTTTTGGTCACTTGGCATAATGGTAATTTAATGTGTTAATTGATAAAATATAAACAAAATATGAGTTAGAGGCTGTTTTCAGGCAAGGAGAAAGCATAAATCGATGAAATATTTTGTCAGTCAGAAATGCTCCTCCTTCCCCTTGATTAAAATAGGCTTCTGTTTGAATTGGGATTTTCTTTTTCTTTTTTTAAATACTTTTAGTTCTATTTTTATCTTTATAAATGATATAAACAGTACCAACAACCTAATCAGTATCTACAGCTTCCCAACAATACAGTATTCTTAAGAGGATACAGCAATAACAAAAAGTGAAAAAAGAAAACAGAAGGAGAAGGAAGAAGAAAGCAAGAAAGAGAATGAAAAATATTAAAAAGTTACTTAAAAAGATTACATTTAAAGTCCATTAAACTCAAATTTCAAATATCATTCTACTTAAAAGTTATAGCTATAACATTGGCGATATTACAATTTTAACCTTACATTTCAATATCATATCATCAGTCTTAAAGCAAGGAAGCAGGCCTACAATTCATTTCCAATAACCATATATTGCCCTTCAGTTAACATATAATAGTAGAGCTTAACAGTTTAACCAGCTTAAAATATTACTAACCAGTCTCATAATAATGATAGTAATAATAATAAAAAGGAAGGAAATTAGAAAGGATAAGTAATAATAACACATCACTAATAAGTTTTATATTGTTGTATAATAATAATAAAGCTTAAAATCAACCTTACAACAATCACTCACGTATTTTGTACTAGATATATAAATGTGTGTCCACATTTCTATGCACCCTCAAACAGTAAATTTAAGTACAGTATATCATATCCATTTAAAGAGAAACGATTTAAAAGAGAAAAGATTTAAAAGAACTGTGATTTTTTTGCTTCCCACCTTCATTCACCTATAAGGTAGGATGGCAGAAAGCAAGGCTTTCTATATTTTTAAGGGTGAAGTGGTCCTGGCATGCAGCTAGCTATAGCTGTTGATTAGTGGTATATGTTCTAGTAGAATAGATCTATCTTTCACAAAAACTGTTTGTCAGACAGTTGTGGAATTAAATTGTGGAACTGTGTTCCTTGGCCTCTGGAAGATACTTAATGACGACTCATCCATGACAGAATGTGTGTTCTTAATGTGTGTTGTCCTCGTGTCCCTATATAGAAATGTAAAACTGTTCAATATCTACTTAAAGACTAAGACTCTAGGCCAGTGGTTATTTCACATCGAACATGTGCTTTACATGTCTGGTGTATGTCTTGGGCTTATGTGCCCCCTCCTCCCCTTGACCAGTCCAATTCCTTCCTTCCTTTCATTTGAACCATACCTTGCAGTGATATCTAAATTAGGTGAACAACTGGTTGCTGAAAACCAGGAAGTGAGGGGATAATTGGATTGGGTGTGGTAAGAAGGAAGCTCTTGAGCTTGATACATAGTCCCGATGGCCAAACCACAGGCCATGATGTCTGAACCTGGACACAAAATAGGAAAGGCTGCAATCTTACTTCATAATTGAAGTAAGCAATCTAGGCAATTGTGTGCAAATTTAGAACTCAGAATTTGGATTGTGATAAGTTTAAAAAACACCAGGTTTGACCAACAGCAATGCTTCCAAGTCAGTACAGTCCTTCCTGTGTGTTTTCTGGCTGCTTACTGACCTGGATTGCATGCATGCTTACCAGTGAACATCTAAGATTAGAAATAGGTTAAACTGAAGCACAAGCCTCTATTTAAAGTGCGCGGCTTGTGTTTGGTTTTAAAACAGCATAATTGCTATGCTACATCCACAGTCTTTTTGCTGCTCTGTAGAGAATGTCTTCAGAATCCAACATATTATGGATAGAGCTGACCTTGTCCCCTGTTTTTAATCTTTTTCTTTCTTTCTACTACCAACGGTTTAAAATCTTATTTTTAAGTATCAATTAGAAGCTGTTAAGATTTACTCTTATTTTCTTAAATTTGGATGTGGTGAGCCCTTTATCTGGGGAATCTACAATAACAGCGTATAAGGTTCCTAAGGGCTATGACCTTTTTGTTTAGTATGAAAGAAAACACTTCTAAAACAGGCTTGAAATATTTATTCCTCCAGTTCCTAAAACCACTTGGAAATAAATTTGATAAATAGGTGCACGTGGTAATGAGTTGTAGCCTTGTTTATGAAGCTACTTCTTTTGTCAATTTATATGCTGTTTAATTGATGGCCACTTTCTGCCTCTGCAAATGCCTAGATAATGCACAAATGATATTTTTTGTCATTCTGACATGGGAAGCAAGAAAATTGGTTGACTGTAGACAGCCAGTGGGAATAGCTGAGAGGAATATTTAGTAATGGTGGGCAAGAAACACCATTTCCAAGGTAAAAATGTGGTTTCCTTGCTGTGTTGCATGTTTCTAAACCTACAGCCCAATGGATGACACTCCTATAATCTCCAACTAAACAAAGTATTGTGCAACATCTTAACTACATGGGGATTTCAGTCCACTTGAATGCTTGAACCTGTGTGGCTGCAGCTTGCACCGTCCCATCCCCACCAGTTAACAGTCCCCAGGTATCTGTGCTAGTAGTCTTTTTGGCATTTTCATAAATGTTTAAATTATTTTATTGGGTTGGATCTATATTTCATGTTTCTTTAAGTAGACCCATTGAAGTCAATGGGACATGTTAGTTTGATGAAAGGAGTCCAGCTTTGGATATTGGAAATCAATGAATCTATAGTGAAAACACAATCTACTTTTCTGAGATAGATTTTTGGTGCCCGAAGATGTACGTCCAGCACAGTAATATGACTTGAAGCTGGGATTTAGTCTTTGGAAATGGTTGCGTGGTCCTTTGCAATTAGATATTGGCTGTGTCTTTGTTTATCTTCTGCTGATTTTGGCTATATCTTTGATCTTAATTCATTATTATGCCTGTTTATGGGTGAAAGCTATCAATAATAAAGTCAACTCAAGTGGATGCTCATTCATCAATTGCTTCCAGTTGGATTGGGGAAAGCAAAAATTTCTTTCAAGCAAAGGACTATTGGACATAAGCTTTCAAAACTCTGTTGCTTTGGTAAAAGGGATTTGTTCACTGATGTATCTTACATTGTAACTGAAGGCTGATTTGCAGCCTGCATGGTACTTGGCAACATTAAAAATATTCCCAAATACGTAAGAGCATTTTCCATGGCTAGGCTGAATTCTTTGGCATCAT
This sequence comes from Heloderma suspectum, assembly GCF_057233095.1. Classification (NCBI taxonomy): domain Eukaryota; kingdom Metazoa; phylum Chordata; class Lepidosauria; order Squamata; family Helodermatidae; genus Heloderma; species Heloderma suspectum. The sequence goes on from NC_139461.1 coordinate 12,430,922, forward strand.
CTATCATGGAGGGTGGATTTAAAGATTTACCCTGGCCCTTGAGAATCTGTCCATGTAGTAGTGATGCAATAGAAACACTATTTCATGTCCTCTTATATTGCAACTTCTATAGCGATATGAGAGCTTGTTTTATTTTTCTGTGCTTTCTTCATATGCAGGAAGTTCTGATGAGTTCTATATATCTGTCCTTATGGCAGATACTAACATCATGATCAGTGAAAATACACCCACGTTCCTTGCCTCAGCTATCACAAGGTCAGATACTAACTGAGGTTGAGTTGTTCTGAGGTTGATCTTGTAATACAATGTTGTATTAACAGGTTGTATGTGTTTTAATTTTGGCTTGGCTTTTTTGGTGGCTGAATTGTTTGTTTTTTATGGTCTGTGGACTGGAAATAAAGAACTACCTCTACAAAATAGTCATTAGTCGCACTGATTTCAATGGGTCTACTCTATGTATCACTAAATCTGGACCCAACCCATTGTATGCTATTTTAAGGGGCATGTGGCAGAAAAACAGCTTATAAATATAACTTTAAATAAAAATGAAGCAGATTGAAAGGCTCAAGTGCACTATATCAGGGCACACACATTGACTTTTCTTGTACATTATGTTTCAAAAGCAATTCCTAATGCTGGGGTCCCCAGTGTGGTGCCTGCCAGATTCCTTGCCCCTCTTGATTTTTTTTTTGGGGGGTAAAGATTCTTTAAAAATATTTTTTAAAAACAACATGCAAAACAACATGCCAGCCTCCAACACCATCTTTATTTCCAAGAATGCCTCTGGGGCCCATGTGGCATTCTTGTGCTGGAGATTGCAGCCCAACATCTCTTTCTGATGCCCAGAAAGAGAGAAAAATGTAATTGGGGTGGGGGTGGGTGGTAGGGGGTGAATCCTGGGTGTGGGTAGAGTGGGTTGAGGGGAACGATGGGGTGTTCTCCCTATGTGAGGTGTATGTGCATGTATTTTGCCCGTTTTTTCTTGGCTTTGTTCTGTTCTTTGTGTGGCATGTATTAGCTGGTTTGATTGTTTTGGTGTGCTGCATATTTTGCCTCATGAGTGGTCTGTGTGTGTGTGCACACATGTTTGTGTTTTTGCTTGGTTTTTGTGTGTGGTGTGTGTGTTTTGCTTGTGTATGTTTCTGTAAGCATCACTAGTTTGCCTTCTGCAAAATTGTATTTTTCTGTGCTTTGTGGAGGCAAATATGTGATTTGACATTTGGGTCTCTGCCCCTATCTCTGTACTCAAGTTTCCTAGCCAAGTTACCTATCTTTGAACCTCATCTGTTTGCCTTCTATGAAATGGGTGTTGGAGCAGAAAACTGTGGCTTCAAAGGAGTGGTTTTGTGTTTTTGAGCTTAGGCCACATGTCTGCCTTGTATTAGTTTCTTAGGCAGGCTGCTTTTCTTTTAGTCCAACAGTTTGCACTCTGTGGAAAGGGTGTTTAGTGACTGGGCAGTTTTTCTAGCTTTAAGAAAGCAGTTGTATTTTGGTTTTGGAAGTTGCTGAAGAGAAAAGACAAGAAAAGTGTGTGTGTGTGTGTGTGTGTGTGTGTGTGATCTTTCTGGATCACAGCTATTGCTGATAGATTGAGCACAGGATGGTGTTGTATTGGGACCTTGCCCTTCTGAACAGAAATACTCAGAATGATTTATTTTCAGTGGGGGATGGGATTTACTGGGTGTCTATAAAAGCCTATCTCAACATGAAATGCACTGTGGGTTTCAGGAAGATATACACCGAAATGTAATCTAAATTAAAGCTTGAAGGAATGGTTTAAAGGAATGGTATAGAAATTATTAGAAGTGGTTAATGCTTTCTCACAGGAGGAGCAATAGAAATTTAAAAGTTGAGCGGCGGAGGTATGGGCAGGCAAACACATCCTGAGAATAGAAATTGGTGACAACTCTTTAGGGAAGCAGCTTGAATTGCTCTGAAGAAGAAATGAGGTGATGGAAAAACTAGGTTAATATAAAAATTGTTGGTGCTCAACCTGTGCAAGTTCTCTGTTCTAGTTATACCACTTGACTGTCAGTAAGCAAGTGAAATGTTAGCTATCTGCTAAGTCATTAGCACATCGGAGGGAGCAATCCTATCTAGATAGGCATTCGCCTCCGAACTCGGAGGCAACCACCTATCCAAAGCAGGGCAGGAGAAGCACAGAGGGGATCGTTCTCTCTGCGCTTCTCCTGCCCTGCTTTTTCGGCTAGACCGCTGATTGCGAAGAAGGAGGCTGCTGTACAACACCGGCAGTTACGATCTCCCCGCCCTGGAATGCCCCCAGCTATGCCCCTTTCCAGCCGTTCTGCGCTCTTCTTGTGAGTGTGGAGCATGGGGCTGTCCTGTGCTGCCTCTGAGGCAGCGCGGAAGTGTGGGGAGGTTAGTTCTCCATGAACCGACCTTGGAGTGCGGGCTCTGAGGTCGGTTCCTGGAAAATAACATATTCTATTGCTGTACAGCCGCTGTCTAGTGGCTATAGGATTGCTCCCTAAACCTGTTGTAATGCTTGTGAAAGACAAATAGTGTAGCTAGGGATGTCAACCACATTATACATTCATTTTCTCAAAGCCTTCTCCATCCCAAAATGTAACCAGTGTTCAAGATATACATTCACTAATCAATGAAATCCGGCCAGGACACTACCGGCATGCACAGAGGGGGAAATAAGGTACCATGGCTTATTTTCCTCACTGTGATCATGCAGACCAGCCCAATGTGTTGTATTTTACTTGCCTTTTCTTTTAGTATGAACAAATTGCTCTTGCTATATAACTTTGATAAGTTAAGATGGTTTGAAGGAATCTTTCCTGAACTCGGGCAACTGTTACTGAACTGATGTTTTCAGGAAGGGAGTCTGTGATGAACTTACAATATTACTTAAAATATCCTGTTACACTGTGTATTGTGTCTGAAGGTCAGATGAAGAAGTTTCTAAATCATGAAATGGCGGAGGCATGGCTGAATGTAAAAATGCGTGAGAATTCTGTTACAACCCCATGAAGTGGAATCTTTAAACAAGCTTTGTTAACTGTTTGTGTTTAGTCTACATGATCCAGGTTATGTCAGAAGATAAATGATTATACATATATTCGTTTATTCTCTTTCATCTTCTTTTCCTGCTTTTCTTTTTGTTCTTGCTTTTCTTTTTCTATTTATTTCAAATAGATAAGATATGCTGTATTTAAATTTATTGTTTGAGGGTGTATTGTGCATATGCATTTATATATCTAGTATAAAATATATTACTGATTGTTGAAGGTTTATTCTAAGTTTTATTATTATATAACACTATATTTCTTTATTATTATTATTATTATTATTAGCTACTGGGAATGAACTGCAGAGCTGTTTCTTTGATATAAGATTGATGATATGATATTGAAATGTAAGGTTGTGTATTAAACTGTAAGATTGTTAAGGTTATAGATATAGTTTTTAAAATAGAATGGCATCGGAGGCTGGGGGGTATTGGAGTTTAAACTTAATCCTTTAAAGGGGAGGGAGAGGGAGAGGGGGAGGGAAGGGGAAAGTATTTTCTTTTTTCTTTACTTCCTTTCCTCCTTTCTTTTCCTTTTTTTTTTCTTTCCCTTTTCTTTTTGTTATTGTGATGTCCTCATTAGAATATTGTATTGCTGGGAAACTGTAGTATTGATCAGGTTGTTGGTAATTTTGGTATTTATTTCATTTATAAAGATAAAATATATAAAAATATATTTAAAAAAAAGTGAGTCTGTGGAACTGAGGCAAAGTGTTCAGACATCGCTTTAAGCCATGGTGGCTTAATAAACTACTCACAGTAGCTTATTTTTGAAATAGACCAAGATACCCCGCCAAACGACTGAGTAATAAGCTACTGGGAGCTTACTGTTCATTAAGCTACAGTGTGTAATCTGAGTCATCCCCCCACCCCCTGTCCTGCTGTAGTCCTCCCACCTGAGCAGTGGCAGTTTCACCCATTGACAACATCACAGCAGCCTGTTTTAACCTTCTACATTATCCCAATGAGAGGGGAGTGGTGTGCAGTAAAGTACAGGGGCTTAATTCAGCGCTTCCAGCATCAACCTGACAAGGGGTGGTGATAGCTCTAAAGCACTGGAAATTTGCGGGATCACGACCAAACTTCATACTTAGCCTCCCCTAGTTGGGAGTAGGGATGTACAGATTCCCCACTGTCTGTTCTGGTGGGGAATCTGCCCAGGGGGGGGGAGGTGACCCATTCCTCCTCCGCTCCGTGAGGATTCTGTGGAGCTGCTCGGCTTGAGGACCGCTTACCTGCTGGACCTGTCCCGTTCTCTGCGCCTTGAGAAAAATCGCCATTTTTTAAAAATGGCGATCGGCAGGATGTGTCCATAGAATTATACGCAAAATTCACAGCTCTATTTTGCGTATAAGTCTATGGGCACATCCTGCCGATCGCCATTTTAAAAAAATGGCGATCAGCGCGGAGGTGAATGGGACGGGTCCAGGAGCAAGCAGCTGGAGCCGTTCTGCGCGGAAATCCTCCTGGAATGGAGGTAAGTGGGGCTCATCCGCTGTGGATTCTGCTGTGGATTCTCATTTGAGAATTGAGAAATCCCTGGCGGATTTCTCTAACATCCCTAGTTGGGAGGCACACAACGCACCATCAAAACCCCGCACGATTACAGCAGGGACGAAATCCTGTGTGCACCAAAAAGGGGGTGGTGGCTATAAAACCTTGGAGGTTTGCAGGATTGGGATCAAACTTCACACACAGCCTCCCTTGGTCAGGAGGCACCTGATGCACCATCTAACCCCTGTGCAATTACCCAGCAGAGGGAAAACCCTGGGTGCAACAAAAGGGAGCAGCACAAATAAACCCTTGGGGGTTTGCAGGATCTGGACAATACCCTTAATTGTGCATTTCCCCCTATAGCCATTGCCGGCATGTCACCTTTGTTGTCCAAAATTCACAACAGTAAAGTGGAGTTGTGCATTTCACACACACACACCGACTTTGCTGGTAGAGCCGCTTCTATTCACTATAGTGCTTTAGCTCTAAAACGAAATTGCAGAAAAGCAAAATTGTGCATTCCCCCAACCCCCAACAGCCATTTGCTTCTTCATGGGATAGTGCGCATTACAGGAAAAAGGAGTAGGAGCTATAACTCCCTGACAGTTGGCTGGAACGGGGCAAAATTGCACAGGTGGGGCGCTTTCATGGGGAGCCTCCAGATACTGTAGTGGATAATTGCGGAACTGTGCTTCTTCATGGAAAAGTGAGCAGTTCTTTCCCTGTTCCCCTATTTCAGGGAAGCCTGTCATTGTGTAAATTTGCTATAGCATGATAGTGTGAGGCTGTCCTTGTATCTGGGGAAAGCTGTCATTTTGTAACTGTAGCGCATGCAACAAGAGGAGAGGTCCTCTTATGTATCACTAACTGGTTAAAAAACAAAAAGCAGAGAGTAGGAATAAATGGTAAATTCTCCCAATGGAGGGATTTAAACAGTGGGGTACCACAGGGATGTAAATAGTGTGGTCTGTATTGGGGCTAATACTTTTCAACTTGTTCATAAATGATCTGGAATTAAGAGTGAGCAGTGAAGGGCCAAGCTTGCCAATGACACCAAATTATTTAGCATTGTTAAAACAAAAAGGGATTGTGAGGAGCTTGAAAAGGATCTCTCCAAACTGGGAGAATGGGGATCTAAATGGCAAATGTGGTTCATTGTAAGTGAGTGTAAAGTGATGTATGTTGGCGCAACAAATCCCAACTTCAGGAATAACCTGATGGGATCTGAGCTAGTGGTGACCGACCAAGAAAGTGATCTTGGGGTTGTGATGGAGAGCTCGATGAAAAGGTCAATCCAGTGTGCAGCTGCTGTTAAAGAGGCAAACTCCATGTTAGGCATAATTAGGAAAGGAACTGAGAATAAAACTGCCAATATCGTACTGCCCTTATACAAAACTATGCTGCGACCACACTTAGAATACGGTGTACATTTCTGGTCACTGCACCTAGGGAAAGATGTTGTAGAGTTGGAAAAAGTGCAGAAAATGGGCTGGAGCAATTCTCCTATGATTAAAACTGCCGGGATTGTTTAGCTTGGAAAAAAGACGAGGAAGGGGAGACATGATAGAGGTATACAAAATTATGCATGGTATGGAAAACGTGGACAGGAAGACATTTTTCTCCCCCTCTCAAAATACTAGAACAAGGGATCATCCTATGAAGCTGATTGGTGGGAGATTCAGGACAAATAAAAGGAAATACTTCACAGAGCACATGGTTAAAACTATGGAATTCACTACCACAAGATGTGGTGATGGCCACCTATTTGGATCGCTTTAAAAGGGGGTTAGACAAATGCCTGGAGAAGGCTATCAATGGCTACTAGTCCTGATGGCTATATGCTACGTCCAGTATTAGAGGCAGTATGCCTATGTACACCACTTGCTGGGGAACTTGGGCAGGAGGGTGCTGTAGTACTTATGCCTTGCTTGTGGGTCCCCTGTTGACAGTGTTTTGGCCACTGTGTGAACAAAATGCTGGGCTAGATGGACCCTTGGTCTGATCCAACATGGCTTTTCTATTTATTTATTTATTAATCAATCAATCAATCAATCAATCAATTAATTACATTTATATCCCGCCTTTTTTCCTCTTTAGGGAACCCAAGGCAGTGTACATAATCCTCCTTCTCTCCATTTATCGTCACAACAACAACCCTGTTACGTAGGTTGGGCTGAGAATCTGTGGCTGGCCCAAAGTCACCCAGTGAGCTTCCATGGCTAAGTGGGGACTAGAACCCAGATCTCCCGACTCCCAGTCCAACATGTTATGTTGGACTGAATTATGTTGAACTGAACTAAACTTCATGTTGGACTGAACTTAATTTAACACTTAAATTTATGATTTCTCCTACAAATTATTTTTAAATTATATTGTATATATGCCAGTACGCTTGATTGAGATAAAGTATTTCCATCTCCCCAATTTCCTGCCCTTGTGTTACAATGAAAACCCCAAGTAATAAATGCTATTGCTGTCAGCTATATTTGATTTCATATGCATGGTTATGGTTGGGGCAATTGGTTGTTTGTACCACATGCACCTCACATACATTGTACCTCATGCACTTCACATACACCTCATGCTATAATGGACATATGAATGTCATTTTTGGCAGAAAGGCAGGTTACAAACTTCATAAATAAATCTGTAGGATCCCATTTGCCTCTTTTTGGAGCAACTAAACTGAATTTGCATTAGTAAAAACTTCCCATACTCATGTTCTTTCTTTTGCAGAAGTAGCTATTTCTCTACTGTGCCTGAGGCAGGATTCTGTATAAATGAAAGGCTTACATACTTATAAAGCAAAAGTTGGTTTAATAAAAGAGTATATTTTACAGCAGGGGAAAACAAGACAGAATGCACTGTATAACAGGAAGTATGGTGTGGTTGATTCCCCATAGTCACTAGGCTCCTAGGTTGTTATGGACCAAGTTTCCTACTAGCTGGCTTGACATGCCTGAAGGTCCCACCTTCAACCTTTGACCTCCTATCCTGGTGGCACAGGAAGTAGGGTATCAGTGGCTGGTCTCCAACGCTCCCACTTTGATCACTGTGGCAATGCCTGGCACCAAACCAGAGAAGAATTTGGCACATTGAAGCTGACAATTCACTGCATTTTAGCAAGCATGTTTAACACCAAACATGACTTGTGAAAGGGATGCGGGGAGGAAAGCTGTGGTTTGTTGAGATCAGCACATCTTGGCTTAATTATGCTTGAAGTGGCACCACTGAGAACAGTTAGATTTGATCTGAATAAAGACTTATCATTGCTGTCCACTCCTCAAGTCACTTTGGACTATACAATTATTGTTCTAACATTTCCTGGAAGGCTGTAAAATGTGATACTAGTGCAATATAACTCTGGACAGACTATCAATCTACTGTATTACATAGGATGTAGATTTCAGGCAGGAGTACTGCAAGCACACCTAATCCTTCACTGCAGTAAAGGTGACTGGGGAAACACTACTTTAGCAAAACCCTGACGCTGGAAGGTCAGAGTTGTGGTTTAGATAGGATTTTGTCTAAGGAAGCAGGAAAGAATGCAAATATAGGATAATAAATTGTTCAGTTTTGCATTCAGAGTGTAATCTTGGAACAGCAGGTCGGTCTTGGTCCTCTAAAGGCCCCAAAACTTTCTGTCTCAGTTTTCACAGAAATGGCCTTGAGAAGCCAAATCATTAATTCTGATGTGCTTTTCAGCTCACTATTAGGGGGAGGGAGGGGAAAAAGACTAAATGTGTTACCAGAAAACATGAGAAAAGTGCAGAGATGCTGTACTATTTGTGCTGTATATTTTTGTGCTCTGCAGCTTCTTTTCCTGAAGTAGTGGGGAGGCTTTCCAGGGCCAGTTTTATTTCAGAAGAGAGGGGAGGCTGTTTTCCCTGTAATAGTTTGTTCACAAATGTACAGATTGATCAGGTATCACAGCAGTGCAGAAGCTGGCATGCAGCAGGTGGGGCTAGTCCTGAAGAATCATCAACATTCTGAAAAATGTAAAGTGCTTTTTCCTCCACAGAGAGGCTTGCCTGGCACCACCTTTCATCTTTCTGGGGCTAGATGAAGACCTTTTTATTCATTCAGGCATTTTAATCAATTTTCAGGGCTTTTTTTTTAACCTTTTAAGGGTAGAAGTGCTAAGAGGTCTTGTTTTTTCACTGCTCGAGAAAAAGAAAAAAGAAACGTTTTTAGGCTGCGTTTTACTGTTTTTATTATATTCTAAATATTATTTTATATCTTAATGGTGGGTTGTATCTAATGTTAATCTTCCTTAGAGGAGATCCATTGAGATGAATGGGACTTAAGTTAGTCCTGACTAGATTAAGTCCCATTCATTTCAGTGGGTCTACCTAAGTAAGACCATCACTGGATACAGCCGTTGTATTTTATTCTCCGTTCTGTCAGTGGCCATACACATATGGTTCATTATTTATTTATTTATTTTAAAGTCCCATCTACTTCCATCAGTTTTCCTTGGGCATGTATCTCCAAATGCAGACTGGGAAAGCAGTTCCAGTTTCCTTTTACCTTTCAGGTGGATGACACTTTTAAAGGACTTGAGCTTCCTATGAACAAAGAACTATGTAGTGGCCTGTTAGTATGTTATCAAGGACCAAGCTTAGGGATAGAGACACTTTGCCTAAAGCCAACGTTAATTAGGGTATGATGACCTTGCAATTACCCTCTCTCTCCCGACATGCCCCCACCCTTCTCCAGGGATTTCTGTTATGTTTTTCACTGCTTCATCTGGAAACTACTTGGGAAAATGTCAGGTAGTGGTAGCCCCAATGGTTGTGTAGTGGTATTGTTCTTTTGAAATGCCCACTAGCCTCCATTTGGCTACTAGGTGAAATCAAAGATGTATGTTGCGAGTTTGCAGGTTGGAATGGCTCTTAAATTGAGAGAACTTGCATCACAAATCTGTCTATGTTTACTCTGAAGTAAGCCCCACTGTATTCAACAGGGCTTTCTTCCAGGTAAGTGTACATAGGATTGTAACTTATTGCTTTGTATATATGCTGCCAGACTCCTTATTTAGAAAGGAAAGAGCTGTTGCCAAGATGCATTATTGTAGTAACTTCTCATTTGAAAAATTAACCTTTAGTGAATCATTAACCCCAGATTTCCTGACCTTTAGGATGCTGTGCTCCTTAGAATCCATGCACACCAGGTGTAGTAATATTTTACTTTGGACAGGGAATTTGCTTTAACTAGAAAAATAATTGTAGTGTACTGGACAAGTGATCTATACATTTCAGTGTGGAGGATTATGAGTCTTACTAGTTAGATGGAATATATTTTATGGCTGAGTCATTTGAAGGCGCTTTTCTTTAGGAAAAGGAACTCTGGTTATTTCTTGATTCATTATAGAATTTGTCTGTGTCTCTTGCAAATAAGATAGAATCAAATGCTTGAGAGACTGAGATGTTTGTTTTCTTTTCTCCCATTTCAGAATATGACAGATACCTAGCATCTAGCAAAACCATGGCAGCAGCTTACCTAGACCCAAATTTGAATCATACACCAAGTTCAAGCACAAAGACACATCTCAGTTCTGGGATGGAACGTTCCCCAGGGGCAATGGAACGAGTCTTAAAGGTTTTCCATTATTTTGAAAGTAATAGTGAGCCAACAACATGGGCCAGTATTATACGTCATGGAGATGCTACAGATGTTTGGGTGAGTTGATTTAATATTTTAAAATACTTTAGAGATGGCTATATGAAGGTCATTTTCAGAGTGTGAGACAGATAACTTGATGCTGAGGAACACAGATGTTGAGTGGTTTACTTGAAGGTCTTTATTCAGCACATGCTATGAGTCATTCCAGGCAAAGCTTTAATTTCTAACAATTTTCTCACGAGAAGAGGAGGGATCCAAATGGTGTGTATGCCAGCTTAACTGACCTATTTGATACCATTACCTATTTTCTGTGCCATGGTTCTCATTTTGGAAAGATAGTAGCTGAAGTACATATTTGCACCTGCAATATTTTTGGTTCGAGCTAGAGAGAGGGCTAAATTGTTTGTTTTAAAGGAGAGAGGTGAAATGCATTTTCTTACTCTTCTGCAGTGTTAAACGGTGTTTAAACCAAGTGTTAAATCAACTAACCATGACTATATGGCATTTCCTGAGCAATTTTTATCTGAGGGTTTGAAATTAAGTGCATTATTTCTCATGAGTAGAAAAGTATTGTCCCTCTTCTTTGATCAGCCTGAACAAAGAGGAGAGTGGTTTAAAGTTTTGTTGGTCTCTGAATATGTGTAAAGCTATAACATTGCAATGATAATATCTGAATCTGTTTCACAGTTAATAAGGCCTTCTGCTCAGGGAGGTAATAAACTTGTGTATGGGATCTACCACTTCAGACCTCAGTAGAGGCTCACATGACAGAATGCTCCTATGTACCAAAAAACTCTGTATAGAAAAGTAGGTATCTAGATGATAGGGTTCTAGTTAGCCTCCTCCCTGGTATTTATTTCTATATTATATTTATATCCTGCATTTTCTTCCACGGATCCCAAGGCAGTGTATATTATCCTACTCCTCTCCATTTTATCCTCACAACATCTCTGTGAGGTAGGTTAGGCCCAAGAGTCAGTGACTGACCTGAAGTTACTCACTGAGCTTCATGGCCAAGTGAGGACTTGAACCTGGGCCTCCCCAGTCCGATAATCTAACCACTACACCACACTGGCTCTTAGTGCTAGTTATCTATATCTAGAGCTTTTTTTTCAATATGAAGAGCATATTCAGACTTAAGACACCTTAAGTCTGAACTTGAACAGACCAGTCACAGGTTGCCACATCACTGAGAAGTAGGCCTATTTGTGTAAAGGAGGAACTGGGAAATTATTTGTGGACTCGAAATCTTTTCCTGACAAAGGTGCCACATGTGATAGTTGCCACATTAGTCTTATTTTCAGGTACATACATGGCCCCTGACAGATACGAAACCTTCTTGCAAAGTTAGTCTGAGGAAACAACGCCTGTGCTACTGTCCAGGTTACTGTTCCGAGCTATTTGCTGGTCAGTAGCCATGCAATTATTTACATTGGAGCAGAAGGTAGATCTCCAGATGTTGGGGACCAACTCCCAGAAGCCCCTGCCAGCATGACCAATGGTTCGGAATGTTGAGAGTTGAAGTCCAAAAGATCTGGAAATCTACCTTCTGCCCACCCCTGGTTTTCATGATCACTTGTATTGAGATAATACAGGTGAAGCAAGTGTACTAGGGGGCTTCTTGATACTTTCAGTATCAGGTTCTGATCTGTTGAAGAAGATAACTATTTCACCCAGCATGTAACTTCACCCAGCATGTAATCTCCAGTTGGCTTTATCTTAAAAATCATGGCTTGGAAGCTTAGGAGTCTTTCTCAGATGGCTTTTTTTCTTTCCCCAAAACAACAACGGGTCTTGTGGCACCTTAAAGACTAAAATTGTTTTTTTTACTATGGCATATGTTTTCATGGACAGTGAAAAGCCCACTTATTCAGATGCATGAAGTGTTGTCCTAAGTTATAAGGGCATATACAAGGGTATATGTGCACACCGTTGGCAGGGAATCGTGAACAGTGAGTTTAGAGGGAATTGAAATGCAGAAAATACAAGCAGTGATAATTATCATATTTACAGTGGCCATTAACAAAAAAGTTGTCAGGTGTTGAACAGACATCCATGCATTGGTGAGCTGATTAACACATGAAGTGTGATTTAAAAAACAACAGCACCCATTGTTCCTATTCACAGGAGATAGAGTTGAACCTCTTTCCCTAATCATGTGAAAACCTAGCCAATGTGTGTGAGGGTTTTCTTTATGATTATACCAGTTACAGTTTAAAACTAATAATCTCCACAAATTTGCCTGACTTTTTAAAAGAAATTCTAATCTTTGTCCATTTGCATTTTTTAAAATTACATGTGCTTTTCCAGTTTTAAAAAGGGCACTCATTTTTCATTGTTAATAAAACTTTGTCTTACTTAGACTGATTTTTGAAATGAAGTCTGCATGTCATGTGGACATTCTTAGTGCCAAGTTCAGAAAGCACAGAAAACTGAATGAACTGCATTCCATGGCTGCTTTTATTCATGTGTAGATTGGGGGAGGGAGACTTGGAAGTGTGCCCATGGGGGGGACTGCCCAGGCATCAGACTCTCACTTAACTATGTAAAAATTGGCCCTTAGTGCTAAACCTGTGGAATTATGCTGAGCAGTATAGCTCTGGAAAAGGGTCACTATCCCTCGTAGCGTTAGGAGACGTTAACAGCAACACCTGATAGCCAGGTTCTTTTAGAATTGAAGGAACAAGTTTGACTGTGCTTAATGTTTTCAGCTGTTAGACTAGAAGAAAGGTTGCATAGAAATGATGTTGATACATAATTTATCCTAGCTCACTTTCTCCTTTTCCCACAGGTCTTAGTCCTCACAATCCTTTTGTTGGCTATTGCCAGTAGGGAAAACAGAAGAATATCAGACAAAGAAAGTATTGCTTCATAAGGGGTCAGGTAGGTGGTAATCTTTTACAGTACTGCACAGTTTTGAAAAGTTTTATGTTCTGCCATTTAAATTATTTGGGATATTAAAATGAATGAACTTTTGCAAAACTGCGGCATATTGTAAAAGAGCTACCACTATAAGTACTGCGGTGCAGGCTCATGGTGCTGTGGCACCCTTGCTGGTTCTCTCCTGAGTGTAGTACTAGACTCTGATGGAGATTAGTCTGAACCCTAAGACGTTTAGGAAAAAGCCAACCACAGTCATAGTTCTTCTGTATGAAAGCAGCTGTTACTGTTCAGTAGGGAGTGCTTCTGTCACTGTGGAGATCCATGTTGATCCTCAAGGTCAAGCAAAAGAGAACTAACGAATTTAAGAGGGATAGTTAACACTCTTCCTTAATCCTCCAGGCTCACTCATAAAAGTAGGTGCGAATCTAGTGACTGTGCTGGTTGAAGTGTGAATTTTTAAGTAATTATATTTGAAAGATGTGCTATCCATTGCAGATTTTGAATTGGCTCGGTTTGGGCAAGGTTATTGTGAAATGCCACTACGGATTCTTTTAAACACCTATAGCTAACATTTCATTACCCTTAAAACAAATTTTATTTATTTTAGTTTGAAATAAAGGCAGATATGCTATTCACTATATTACGCAGTTTTACATAGAAAATAAGATTTTAAAAAAACATGATTGAATTTTATATAAAACCAAATCTTTGCATTTCTTCCCTTTTTAGGGCATAATCCAGAAGATAGTGGATAGTCACAAAGTAAAAAATGTAGCCTGTTACGGTTTACGGCTCAGTCATCTGCAGTCAGAGGAAGTTCACTGGCTACATCCAGATATGGGAGTTTCCAATGTGAGGGAGAAATTTGAACTAGCCCACGCACCAGAGGAATGGAAGTAAGATTAAACACTTTCCCACTAACCATTAATTAAATGTATCCCACTTTTAAATTGTGTCGTGTGTTACCCACAGGTTGGGACAGAAGACTGCAGTAAAATTTCTGCAAAGGTGGCTTCCTTTTTGCTGTGCAGGAAACGGGCACATAAATGATAGAGTGAAAACAGGTATTTCAGTGCAGAACAGTTTCAGTTATCAGAAGAGAATGTCTGTTGGGTACAGAGTACAAAAAATGCAAGCATGAAAAAATGCAAGCAGTGGAAGGGTAGGAGAGTGCTTGCTGGCTGGCTTTAAATATACAGTTGTGATAGAATGCCTGTCCCAGATGGCTTATCTGCTGTCCCAGCAGTCTGAGACAAGGAAAAATGGGGCTGTTTATCTAGTGTGCATTAATTCTGCTGACAAAGCAAGGGAGATTGACTACAATGCAGTCAGTTTAGGAGTGGGATGGAAGAGTAGTAAGGGAAGTAGAAGAAATAAGAACAAGAAGCTAGGAAGTAGCGTGAAGCAGCTAAACCTCAAAGAAGTTGAACCTAGGTTATATCTGAGGTCATAGTGGGATCTAAGGGTGAAAGGACAGATTACAAAGGACTGGTAATCAGGTGGAGGGAAATTTCATAAAAATAACAAAAGTAAAGTTTGGGATTGCTTTGAAGTTTTTTAGGTTGTAAAAAAAAAAAAAGGGCTGTAATGGCCTGATAGAGCATTATGGAAAATGTGGAACATCTCTGTGGCTGGCAGGCACCTCCCATTCTCGTAGTACCTTCTGTATTATGGGCCTTTGGGAGAAGTATCCTGTTTGCTGACTGTATGGAAACAGCTATTTTACTGACTGTCTCAAGGACTGTTGACTCTTATATGTACCTGCCCAATCACATGGATAGTGTTCAAAGCCTCCCTGTGCTGTCACCTTCTGAGGCAATGTTTGGTGATAATGAGATACAGGACCTTCTCCTTATTGGCACCTAAGCTGCAGAACTCTCTCTTGTGGAAGGTCTTCCCTCTTTATTTAGACAGTGTGTTAAAACCTTTTGATAGAGCCTTTATGAAGAGCAGATCAGTAAGGTTTTTTTGCTCTCTGCTGCTTGTTTTTTTCTTTTAAGCTTATTGTCAGTAGTTCTGTTCTGTTTATGTTTTTGATTTGATGTGCATCACGTTGTGGATCATACTACTGGAAAGGCAGCATATAGTTCGTTTAAATAATATAAAAATGATTTATTTGGTGAGAAAGGTATGGAGGGAGTTAATACTGCAAACCCTGTGACTCTAGGCTGATTCAGGATAGCACTGTGTGTGGCTACAACACCCTGGCTTTGCTTGCCTCTGTAAACAGTGGCTATGGATTGAGAATAAAAGCTCTTTGAATGAGCAGCTCCTAGAATCATTCCCTCTATATCTGACTCTATGAACAAGCTCTGAATAAAGAAACAGGGCAATTTGCAGACTCCCCTATAATGTTTGAGTGTTCTGTAACTATATCCACGCATACAGCATGAAACACTTGGCAGTTAGCAAATTAAAGAAGCCTCTCCAAGAACGATACATAGATGGCATTTCATACACACCCCACCCACAAGCTGTCTAAAATTAACCCAGGGTTGTCTCCAATGGCCTGTAAGGGATTGCAGGTCCAAGGTACATTAATACACACGTAGCTTGTCTGATGGTTCTAGACTGTTGGTGGAATGTGGTTCCTGTTCTTGCCAGAGTAACAAACCAAACAGTTAATTTTTGTGGTACTTTATTTTTATTGTCTGTATTTACTGGAGAGAATGAGCATCTGCTACTCAAGAACTTGTTAAGACTTTTGCAGGCAGCTGCCCAATTGGAAGTGGCAGCTCATTGGAAAATGGGTGCTGGCCTCTCAGAACAGAGATGGGTGGGTAGAGTGTGGGCCATAGCACTCTCAGAAAATTGACTCATAAACTGAGGGCGTTGAAAGGCATGGAGACTCAGGGCTCATTTATCGCTAAGTGGTTCACTTCTTTGCTTATGTCAGTGGGAACTTGAAGAGGTGGGGCCCACCTAACATACAAATTAAATTTTGGAGGGACGTATTCCAAAATGCTTTTAGAATTGCGTTATCTGTACCTTAAACAGCTGTAGTCTTAATCAAGTTGTACCTGTCATAAAGTTAAAATTAATTTTTAAAGAAGGTTAAAAAAAAGTTGATGGTTAGGACTGAATTGCGACTGATAAACCTTTTTTTCCCTGATTTCCTTGGCATCTCCTTGTTGGTCGGTTGTCTGATGTTGGCTATGCAGAAGTTGTCAGTCTTGCAAGTTGTCAAGGCCAGTGTCAAGTTATTGTAGGCCTTTGAGTAAGAAGGCTGCCTTAACTGTTGTGTAGAAGTTGCAGGAGAAGGGGACCCTTGGGTGCATTCTTCCTAGCTGTGTCAGACAGAGCATGCTGTACTCCCTGCTTGGCCAGGCCCCCAGGAAGTGAGTGCAAATTCAGAAGTACTGGTTATTTCTAGGCTGCATAATGGACCTGGACCTGGATAGGTGTCTGAACTGCAGACTTGCTTAGAGACATGTGGCCTGTGCAGGCATGGTAACAACTGCTGATGTGCAACACTGGTGCTGTCTGCCTTGTGAATGGGTCACCACACAAACCTGCTTGTCACAAGCAAAGAATTGCCACATACTGGAAAAAAAGTTTTCTGAACATTACGGTGTGATATGGCTCTCAGTGGCCTAGGTTCAGTTTGACAGACTAAAAACATTTTTCTAATAATGCTGAATGCATTGCAACAGATCAAGGTATAAATTGGGTGTAAATTATCTCTGTAGAGGCCTGCTTGTCTTAACCCTTCAAATTAAATTAACAGGTTTAAAATCTAACAGGTTAACAAAAAGTAGTCTTTGGTTTTTCCCATGAACATTTTGTATTTCAGAGTTTGGTGATGAGAATCAGTATTTTTTCTCTCTTTTCACCAACTAAATTATTATAGAATCCTACACAATTATAGATTAGACCATTATTTTAAAGAAGTCTTCTCATGGCCAACAATATACATGCAATGTGACTATAATTTATGCTGCAAAGATTAGTTATGAAATGTAAAAATGCCAGTTTCATTTACAATATTCACTGGTCCTCACATGTTGTTAAGCATACAGAACAAAGGCAATAACCTTTAAAAGTGAAGTTAGATAATTGTTCTGATGTTTAGGTGATCAGGTCATATAAAATCCCTCATGAGATGGTATAAATTATTCAGCATCTTTCCAGAGTGTCATTTCATGCTTTATCAAAGTTGTGCAGCCTGCCTTGCTCTCTTAAGCTATAGAAGTTTGTTGGGAATAATGAAAACACTGCTGTCATAATTTTTTAATACCATGAAATGCAGCATTTAAGATCAGATGACAGCACTTGTAAAAATATTTAGATTAGCAGTGTAGAAGAAAAATCCTGGAAGTGTGCTTGGATGTAATAGCTTAGTTCACTGTAATAATATATAAACAGGGATTCTTTTTTAAAATGGCTTTCAGTTAAAAATATATATCTTTGAAACACGTAAAAAAAAAGGGAGGCTTACTACTGTCAAGAGGAGTGAGAAAATATGACAATTTAATTCCGGCATTTATATTCATGACCACCTTTTCCATTGCTTTTCCATCGTAAACAGAGGACAAAATGCAGGGTTTGCAGAGAGACAGAACTAGATCTGCATCAAACACAAAGAATGCCAAGATGAAATTCACTCTTCTGGCTACTTTCTGCTCACACTCATGTAACTTCGCTCTTCATGTGTTATACGCCCCTCTTGTGGTGAGAAATACATGGCTGTTCCTGCATGTGGTGCCAACACAACTTGCCATAGACAACATCGGTGATTTCTGCTGTTGGTGCTTACTGGTATCATGTAAAGCTGGTCTTGGAGAAATCCCACAATCAGGGCTTCTGATTCTTAGGATTGTACCAATCTCAGTCACTTTATTTTAAGAAATGCAGTAATATAAATAAGTATTTTGGTTTAAAAGAGCCATTTCTGAACAGTGTCCCAAGGAACTCTGGGTTTCCTCTAAGGTTTATTGTGGGGTGGGGGGTGGGTGTTCATTGCGAAATGGGAGATAGTTAGCCCACCACTTCTGGTAATGTGCAACCATGAGTTTTGTGTGAGTTCTAGGGGTCATATTTAGCTTACAACAGGCAACAGCAGTGGGCAACAGACTTGGTGAATGCCTTGCAAAACTGGAGTGGAATTTTCTAGGGAGCAGTGAATTTGACAATGTGTTGGGGGTTCCTGGCAGACAAGTTAATGTGGAAAGGATTTCCTGAAGATGTGAAGTTTGAAAATAGTTGGTCTAGAAGGGCAGGTAGTGCACTCTTGACATGAATCCTTAACTTCCCATGGCATTCTGCTGAAAAAAGCATTCACCTCGGCCTGACAGAACTGCCAACAGACAACTGACATGAACAACATTAAGCAAGGCTCAGCTCTGTGTAGTGAGAATAAAACTAGCTGTTAAGGTAGAGTCCTTAAGGGTGCTTTTACATATCTGGTTGCAAGAACGGTCAAAACAACATCTCAGAGCACTAGAGAATTTCTTACAGCATCCTCCTGAGTGTGATACTTCCTTTGCTTCAGTGGAAAACCTGGATCAAGAGGATGAACAACCTACTCATGACTCTGTTACACTTCTCCTAGCCTGAAACTGTGCTACTAGCCTAGCACTTCCATTGAAATGAAGGCATCATGTAAATAGCTGTCTCTGTGCCTAGGTAGTGGTTAGTAGCATGTAATATTCTTATTCCAAAGTAAATGTGAAACTATTACTTTAGTAGCATGAGTTTAACAGGATGTTGTCAGTAAGGATGAGAGTTGGTTCCAAATTTGTGTCATTACTGCCTGTTCGTTGTTGTGATCATGTTCTGTTAAATACAGAAGCATTAAGCTCCATTATTATATTGAAGAAACTGAAATTCTGGCACTTTGCTTGTATGTATTTTAGGCAAGTCGCACTAGCCGTTTGATGCAAGAGATATAAGATCTGGCATTTGAAATCGTATGATAATTTATTTTATTTATTACGTTTCTGTATTGCCCAATAGTTGAAGCTGTCTGGGTGGTTCACAACAGTTATTTAGGGCACAATCCTCTTGGATCTTGTAAGTCTCCAAACAGAGGCGTATGAGTATGCAATGCAGAGAGGGGAGGCGTGTTGTGCCTGCCACTCTGCATTTAAGCTAGATAGGCCTTTTTGCCCTTCTGATGGAGGCTTTGGGGAGGGGGAGGGAAGGATGATGGGAATGGCTGGGGATACCTCATAGCCCCACGTTTCCAGTCTCCTCCTCTCCCTGCCCCTGGGGCTGCCCTCTTTAATTTGCGAGCTCGCTGGCGAGGAGTGGGAGGGGAAGGGAAGCGGTTTCCTGGCTCTTAGCTCTCTAGGGATCATAGGATTGCTCCCTCCATCAAAATACTAAAAAATACTGACTTTAGGAACTATTTTGTACTATTTAAGAGAAAGAAGTTAGCATTTTAAGTCTAAAGCTGTTGCTGTAATCAAATAGTTTATGGTTTTAAAACTTCAGAAGAATTTGCTTCTTACAAAGTGCTTTCTAGAAATAGCTGGTAGTACTTTTTAAACAGAAAAGGGAGCTGCAAACAACATGCAGAAGGTCTAGATTTTAAAGGCTTGGCAACTTGTCTAGAAGCCCAGAATTTAAAAAGCTTTCAAGCTGATGATCATCTTCAGGTATAATGGATTGCCTTTGTGATCACAATGCTTTCATAGGCTGTGACTTGACGTGAGATTCCTTTTGACACTGCCATGGAGAGAGTGGGATGATAATCACAGTAACAAATGCATTTGGAATTGAAAGGAGATGATTTCCTTGTGAGATCAAATAGTAAGAGGTTTACTGTGACATTTTTTGCTTGTGATGCAGACTGTGTGACTCATTAACACTTCTGTACCCTCAACGTTGGTGCCAATAAAAATGCACATATAAGAAAAGAGTTGACAGAATTTTTGCAGAGAACAAAACATGATGGAAATACAATGCTTTGGAACAATTAACTCACATTTGGATCAAATTTAATGCTATTGTAGGGCAAATGTAATAGTTCTGAAGGCAGGCAGCATTTATACAGCATATTTGATGTGGGATAAGATACAATAGAGATGCATAGTTTGGGCAGGATTTTGTGCATGGCCAGAGACATTCCAAAGTTTTTACTGCAGCTGCTGGTGTTCCTTAAGAGAGAAGGCGCATTTTAAACTGAGAAGCTTGTTTCGATCTTGACCATAACCTTCTAAACAGGCCATGAACTAGCTCTCTTATGATGGTGAATTACATAAAGTAAGTGATGTAATTTATGTCTCAAAATGTTAATAAGAAGTTAGAGTGGTATGAATGGTGATTGCTTTAAATGAACTTTGTCTCCTTGCTGTTAACCGTTTGCCGGATTGAGTAACAATGATTTAATTATGCGTGGTGTGGAGAAAGTGGGTAGGGAGAAATTTTTCTCCCTCTCTGATAATACTAAAACCATAAAAGCTGATTGCTGGGAGCTTGGGGCAAGGAAAGACTTCTTCACATGCGCATAAACTATGGAATTCACTTCCACAAGATGTAGTGATGGCCACCAATTTGGATGGCTTTAAAAGAGGATTAGACATATTCATTGGGGAAAAGGCTATCAATGGCTACTAGTCCTGATGGCTATATGTTACGCCCAGTATCAGAGGCAGTATGCCTGTGTAGACTAGTTGCTGGAGAACATGGGCAGGAAGGTGCTGTTGCACTCATGTTCTGCTTGTAGGGTTCCCACAGGCAGTTGGTTGGCCACTGTAGGAATAGAATGCTGGACTAGATGGACCCTTGGTCTGATCCAGCATGGCTGTTTTTATGTTCTTAAAGGCCAGTAGCATTTTATGAGTCACAGAGCACCAGGTGGGTGGACATTGTGGTAAATAAAAAAAGCACCTGTTTTCCAGGCTGAAATATCACCACTAGGTTCTCCCAGCATCTTTGAAAATGATAGCTAGCATAATGAACAGTGCTCCCTGCCTCTTTTCTTTCCATGAGATCTGGAAAGGACTGTCTTCCCCCATTTGTATACGTCATTGCTTGTAATCTTTCAATATAACCTGTTCATGTGAGTGGCTTTGTCAGCCTATACTTTCCAGAAGTCAGTTAATTGCTGGAACGCACCTGAGAAAACCACTGTTTTTTCTCCAACATTGTAAAGTTTGGTGAGAAGTTTTCCCATTCCTTAGGACTTCCAACAGGACCTTGCATAAGCTTATCATTTTGTCCATCCTTTCAATTCCCATCATTCTCTCTTGAAAATAAAAACATAGTTTTCCTATTGATTTTTCATATGTACATAAATTCTTACATGCTTGGCTCCTTTGGGAAACAATGCCAAACGCCATTGTATGTGTGAAATAGAAGAACACAGCAAGTGTTGAAAAGCTTTTAAAGAAAGGTGGGAGGTTAACCACAAAAATTGGAAATTTCCTGTATGAATAGAGGTTCTGTATTTCCTATATGAACAATAGATGCCACTGTAGCAGTGTTAGTGATACAAGCACATATATGTGTTCAGTCCTTTTAGTGAACGCCAGCAGATAGTCTTTGTGACATTCAGGGTGTGCACAACTGAGGGAATGTCTATCTCATATTTTAAAAAGATTTGATTGTATGTGCCTTTTATGGAAGAACAATTCCGAAAGAATGCAAGTTATAAAAATAATGTTTGCTGTGGAGTAAATAAGGAAAATTATTTGTTATTGTTCAAAACACAAACACTTAAGGTCATCCACTGAAATTATAAGGCAGCAGCTGAATAGATGGAAAGGCTGCACTGTCTGAATATGTTAACAGATCATACTTCGCTCCAATCTCTTATATATGATGATGACTAGGTTGAGAGCGAAGGCCATCACAGGTTGGCTGTCTCTTAAACTGAATGGGTGAATTCATTCTTTGAAGCCAAAGTTGCAGAAGGGAAAGTCATATAGAGATGAAAAAGGGAGTTTCAGTCATTAACTCTCTTTTAGTGGCTTTGCTTTATTTAAAATAGATTGCTTTGTAGAAGAGAAAGGTATCTAAGTGCTGTTAATTATATGACGATATGTAGCATATCAGTTGTACTATTACATGCATATTTATCATTCATTCATTCATTTATTAATTGCCCATCTGGCTGGTCACCCAGCTACATCTTAGTTTTAACAACTGGGTATAAAATGCAAATGTTTGCAATGCTTTTTTGTAGCCCATTGTTCCTTTAAGGATCTGAGAGCCTAACTACATGTGACACTAATGAAATGATTTCTAATCACATTGTGTTTTTAAAACATTAAGTACTACATGCACCCCCCACCCCCTGATTGTTATCAAGATCACACCATGCAGAGAAGGATGGTTTAAGCCTTCCTTCCCTCTCTAACTGCAATCTTGGTGAAATTTCCTCCAGCACAGCAACAAGGTGGGGAACATTGGCACCTATGGGAGCTCTTTTCCTGTTGCTCATTGCTACACTAGGGTGGTGGTGGAAAATTTCATGTCTTGAGCCTCCCTTCCCTGTGTGCTGCAATCTTGAAAACAATTCCCCCCACCTTACCCCTTGTCCTGGTATTTACTTTTTTAAAAACATGTTGTTAATGTCATGTGTAGTTAGGCCCTCAAAGTGATGGGTCAGAACCACAATCAACCTGTGGGGTAGAGTAACTTGAGAGAGGGTGACTTGCTGAAGGCTACCCAGTGAGATTCAAAGATTTGAAACTGTGTTTCCCAGATCTAAACCGAACACTCCAGCCATTAGCCCACAATAGCACTCTGTTCCAAATCGGATTACTCATCTTGAATACTATTTACTTTTACTTATAAAGAGAACGTATTAAAAGAGAACACTCTGTGTATTTAATGTAAATACCAATAGGATTCCTAGAATGAATTTATGTATTTGTTACATTTATATCCCCCTTTCCTCCAAAGAGCCCAAACTGATGTACATGATCCTCCTCTCCATTTTATCCTCACAACTATGTGAGGTAGGATAGGCTGAGAGCCAGTGTCTGGCCCTGAGCTCCTTAGCCAAGTGGAAGCTAAAACCTGGGTCTCTTAAGTCCCAGTTGAACACTCTAACCACTACACTACTTTAGCTGTTATCAACATATTTATTACTCTGCACATGTATTGGTTTAAAAAATGTCAGTGCACCTCTTAAACTTTAAAGGAAAGCCCAGCCCGTTTAGCAAAACACAGTATTTAACATTTAGGGTGCAATTCTATGGTGATAGCCATAAGCCCCCGAAGTTGGAGGCTTATGGCCATCCAAATCAGAGCAGGAGGCGTGGCAGAGGCAATCTTGGCCTCCACACTCCTTCTGCTCTGTATTTTTGCTAGAGAGGCTTTTTTGCCTGTCTAGCTGAGGTGTCAGGGAGGGGGAGGGAAGGGGGCTGGGGCAGCCAGAGGATTCCTTGTAAGCTGGCTTCCCCAGTCCCCTCCCTTCCCCACCCACAGGAATGCCCCCTTTCCCTCCTCTCTGTGGTCACTTTTGTGACCTTGGAGAGGCATCTGGTGTGGTTCTCTTAGTGCCAGCTGGGAGGGGGTGGGGGCGTCCGACTTCAGATCCAGGAATCCGAACTATCCTATGGCCTCCCAGATGCTGTCTAAAGGCTGGAGGATTACTCTCTTAGGTCAGGATCCAGAGGCCCATGTATGTATGGGAGGATGGTAATCCCTCATGACACATACTGGCTGGGAGATGCTGTGAGTTGTAGTCCAACATGTCTGGAGGGCACTAGTTTTGGAGAAGGCTGCTGTAGGGCCTCCCAACCTTTCAGGAGTGACTTTGCAGCCAAGGGAGGGCAGAAGGGGCTGTGGTAGAAAGGTCCCCAAAACCTCAATGGCACATATGGTCCTTTGAAACACAGCTATATTATTTTGAAATGTTACATCAAGAAGCACTTTCTGTAATTATCTATGCCATGATACACCCAATTTCAGCACCTTTACCAGAATACAGCATCCAGTTTCCAAAATGGTGCATAAATGCGGTTGTAAACATCAGATGTGAAAACCTTCTCAAGCCTTAATTCAACTCTTTTGTTTTACCAGCAGGGTATTATACAGAACTGTTCAGTATTTTTGTATGGTGGCTTGTACCGTACAGAAAGCAAGGAAAATAAATCCTCTACATTTTCCTTCCTTGTAGATATGAACTGCGAGTCCGATATTTACCGAAAGGATTTCTGAACCAGTTTACTGAAGATAAGCCAACGTTAAATTTTTTCTATCAGCAGGTAAAAAAAAAAACCCATGTGCAGCTTTGTTTAAACTTTCTTTTGCAATCCTGAAAGTTTTCTTTGTTGATGTAAGGAACATGTTGATGCAGGCACATCTGCAACTGCAGTGGTACATATTATCTGAAAGCACATGCCGGAGTTGGATGAGAACCGGGTCTCTGTTTTGTCAGTTCAAAGTGATTATTAATGCCTCCCCAGTCAACTGCATTTAGGTTTTCAGGCAAAGGTTTTCACAGCTTGGCTAAAGTTTGCAAATTTTGCAGATAAGACTTGTGTGTGGTCTTTTCTACTTTATGCAGAGCTTGAATTGGGGTAGATTCGGATATACTTTTGCATGAAACACAGTAACTTCCTGGTTGAAGGGCAATGTGAGTACCCTGCTGTGGTTCAATTCTGATTGGAAATCTGGATTTCAGAACATAGGTGGTGGAATTCTGTGCATACTCCATTTCTTTACAAGCAGATTTTTAGAAAATCAGTAGGGAGATTGAAAGAAGCTGCAGGCTCAAAAATGTATGGGGGTGGGTGAAAAAGCAATTGAAGACACTTGGGGCAAGAGGGTCTTTACTTGTTGCTACCTGCCAGGTATTTTGGGGGCTATAGCCCCAAAATTGATTTCACCTTTGCTGTTGGACCATTTCATTATTTTACCATTGCACCATTTGCCAATTTTTTTTAAAAAAAGGGAAAAAAACCCTCCTCTTCCACTGCTTTTTAAAGCAGTTTTATTCCCCACCCCCAGAATTCTACCTCCAAACTGATTCTGCTCTGCTAAATTCTGCTCTGGAATCATAGAACTACAAAATCTGGGACAGATTCCAATTGAGGAGAATTTCTTAACCATCCCTAGTTTTATGCTGCCTGAAAGAGTCTGGCACATTGTAGTCCTTTTGGTAATTTTATTAGATTAGGTGGCCAAGTTGAACATGCTGAAAATATTTTGGCATCAAAGCTACTTTCTAAATTGCCTTGCTTGCTGAATTCTCACCAATCAATGACAGCAAACTGATCACATATTTGGGAGGTGGGAGACTGCACCTGGTGTGCCTGGTCTATCCAGACCTTGAGCAAGAACCCACAGGGTATACCTGATGGTGATGCAGTCCAATAGCGAAGGTTGGACTTGCTGTACCTGGGACAATTCCAAGTGAGAAACATGCTCAGGCGACTTCCGGTTGGAACCGATGTCGCTCTGGCAGCTTCTCACGGGTTCTCCGTGGGAGCTTTCTCAAACAGCTTTTTAAAAGGTTGAAAAACCTTTTCATTCCCCCCCCCCCCCCAGAATTAGAAGGGGGAGCAAGGCAGCTCTGGATAACGTCTTGGAGAAAAGTATCCCCCACGAGATAGTGGAGGGGCTGGATTCCAGGATTATCTCCACAGAGCTTTACCAACGCAAAAAGCTGTACTCCTATTTCATAGGAGAAAACAGGGCTGACATGTTCCATAATAATATATGCTTTAAGAAATATCAACAACTTCTGAGGGATGATTTAAGAAATGTTAATATTTGAGAACATATGAGGACCTGTAAGATCTGTTTGAGAGAAACATGTCTGCGCTGAGGAGAAGAAAGGAGCTGGCATCAACTTCCCCCGCACCCCCGGTGTCAAAAGTTTCCAGAACAGAAGATATAGGGGAATTTTTTACTCTGATAAAGACTTTATCTTCGCAATTTATGGAGCAAGCCGAAAGGTTGGATTTAATTCAAAATTCCATCACCGCCTTGCTGTAGATTTAATTAATGCGTCATGGCAAAAAATGGAGACGAAAATTAATGAGCTTGAAGACTGAGTGGCAGGAAATGAAACTACGACACAAATTTGTTTTAAAAATGCCTCTGATAGACTTTCTAACTGGAGGCCTTTACGAGGAGATCCAATGTACATATTATTGGGATTAAAAATCTGTGTAATGATGTAAAATTGCCTATTTTTGTGGATAAACTTTTGCATGAGATACTCCCTATCTCATCTGATTATTTACTTGATATTGAGCAGGCATTTCGTGTGCCAAATGCTAAAGGGACTGATTACACGATCATAGTCCAATTTGCAAAAGTCTCCACAAAGAATTATATCCTACATTTGGGAAGAGAGGGTGGAAGCCTTTCCTGGAAACAAGATAAAGTTATGTTATTCCCAGACTACATCAAAGAGGTTGCGAATAAAAGAAGGCAATTTATCAAAGCAAAAAATATGGCAAAACAAATGAACTTACAATATTACTTAAAATATCCTGCTATACTTTGTATTGCGTCTGAAGGTCAGATGCAGAAGTTTCTAAATCATGAAATGGTGGAGGCATGGCTGAATGTAAACATGCGTGAGAATTCTGTTACAACCCCATGAACTAGAATCTTTAAACAAGCTTTGTTAACTGTTTGTGTTTAGCCTACATGATGCAGGCTAGCTCAGAAGATAAATGATTATAATATATTCATTTACTGTCTTTCATCTTTCATTTTTTCTTGCTTTTCTTTATATTTTTTATTTCAAAATAGATAATATATCTAGTATAAAATATATTACTGACTGTTGAAGGTTGATATTATGTTTTATTACTATATGACACTATATATTTATTATTAATAATAATATTGGCTTTTGGGAATGAATTGTAGACCTTTTTCTTTGATATAAGATTGATGATATGATATTGAAATGTAAGGTTGTTTATTAAACTGTAAGATTGTTAATGTTATAGATATAGTTTTTAAAATAGAATGGCATTGGAGGCCGGGGGGGTATTGGAGTTTAAACTTAATTCTTTAAAGGGGAGGGAGAAGGGGAGGGGGAGGGAAGGGGAAATAATCTTTTTTCTTCACTTCCTTTCCTCCTCCCTTTCCCTTTTTTTTCTTTTTCCTTCTCTCTTTGTTATTGTGGTGTCCTCATCAGAATATTGTATTGTTGGGAAATTGTAGTATTGATCAGGTTGTTGGTAATTTTGGTATTGCTTATTTCATCTATAAAGATAAAATAAATGAAAATATATTCAAAAGAAAGAAAGAAACACTCTCAGGCAAGATCTGAGGTCCAAATGAGGCCTTTTATAGGCCTCGTTCATATGCCATGTCACAGTAACCCGGAATTGTTTAAAGTTCTGGGTTACTGTGAGAGAGCCAGTGTGTTAATGCACGCAGCTCGATTGCTCCTGCTCCTCCTGTCGGCGGCTCCTCCTGCCAGTGAGAGTGACTAAACAAGCCAGGGACTCTCCGTCCCTGGCTTGATTAGTATGACGTTCAAACCGGGAACTCTGGCTTGTCTCTTCCCTGCCAAGCCGAAGTTATAACCCAGGTTTTTTTCTTGGGGTTGCTCTAACTTGCTCACAGTAACCTAGGTTTTTGTTTTTTAATACATCCATAGAATGGTGAAGTGAAAGGACCATTCCCATGGCCTTGTGTCTACTGTTCAGTCTCTTCTCCATTAGTTCTTTCAGAGTCCATTGCCTGAACAAATGATCTGGTAATGGGGGCTGGTAGTGTGCATTCCTTCCTCTTGTAAGGTCCCATGTGAAGCTGTTTATTAAATAAAGATTATTTATTTATTTGCAGTATTTGTATACTGCTCCACATCCAAAGAACTCGGAGCGGTGAACAGGAAACAGGAAAAATAGTAAAAACATCATGTTAAAATAATTTAGTTTTTTTTTTTTTTAAGAGGCAGTTCTGATAAAACCAAGTTTAATAAACACGGCCAGTCACTCAAGGAAGGCTTCCTGAAATAGCAATGTTTTCAGGAGGTGCCGAAAGCAACACAATGTTGGCACCCGCCTGACCTCCAAAGGCAGGGAGTTGCACCGGAAGGGGGCCATCACACTGAAAGCTCTTTTCCTGGTGGACACCAGCTCGGCAATGGGTCCATGTGGAAGCACCAGGAACTTGCCTTCTGATGACCTCAGTGACTGGGCAGGTTGGTAAAGGAGAGGGCGCTCTTTCAGGTATCCTGGTCCCAAGTTGTTTAGGGCTTTGTACACTAGTATTAAAACCTTAAACCTGGCCCGGTAGCAAATAGGCAGCCTGTGCAGTTCCCTCAGCAAAGAAGTGCATACTGAAAAGGGGCAGCTCTTGATAACAGCCGAGCTGCTGCGTTCTGCACTAGCTCCAGCTTCTGGACTAGCCTTAAGGGCAGCCCCACATAGAGCACATTGCAGTAATCCAGTCTTGAGGTTGCTAATGCTTGTACCACCGTGGCCAAGCTATCCCTGTCCAGGAGAGGTTGTAGCTGGCGAACCAGCCAAAGCTGGTAAAAGGTATATGTTCCATGTGATTCTGGCTCCCTGGAACACCCTCACATAATTTTCCTTGCATGTGGAAAGCTTATACATCAGGAAATAGGCTTGTCCACGTTCACCATGATCTTTGGAGTAGGGAGGGGAGCTCTTCCCTACAACACCACCTTAAATAGGTGACTGCCCCCATTTTACAGATCAGGAACTGAGGCTGAGAGACTGATGTACATAAGGCTACATGCTGAAATCACATTTGAGACTTTACATACATTCTGTGCAGTGGTTGCATATTCTTGGTAATGTTGGCGTTTTACACCCATGTGGTTAGAGTAGATCTTGTGTGAGCCACCCTGTGAACTTCTTGTTATAAAGTGGCATATAAAATAAATAATAAACAACTCACTAGAGCAGCCTCCCCCAGCCTGGTGCCCTCCAAATGTTTTGGAAGACAACTCCCCGCAGTTTTAGCCTACATGGCCAATGATCATGAACGCTGGGAACTGTAGTCCAAAACATCTGAAGGGCACCAGGTTGGGGAGCACTAGAGAAAAACTGCCTAATAAGGTGAGAGATATCTAGCATGGAAGATAATTACACCACCCACCCTAACCACATGGCGGGAAGATGTAGATGTTACTGGCAATTCATTTATTCCTTTTATATTGTGCTGACTGGCCCTGAAATGGTTCCCTAAGAAAACTACCATGCTGGGGTCTGAGCAGGTAGTACTTGAATGCAAGCAGCTGTGACAGTACCACATTACACTAATGTTTAGCAGTATAGCATGACAACACAATTGGAAGAAACTATACAGAACAAACTGAGAAATTAACATTCCAGTAACATAATTTCACTAAGTCCAGGGTCATGGCTATATTTATATTTATTTATTAATAAATATTGATGATCTGCCTTTCCATGAGTTATGCCTAATTCTGTAGTCTGAAGGCATGGAACAGTTTTGCTGAAGCTAAGCATGCCTGAGTCCTTGATTGTAAATCTTGTATATCTCGCCTTTAGTTCCATCACAGAAGAGAGGTTACCTATTATATAGGTAATACATAATTAAGTATTACTATAATAGTGAAAAATATTTTGTAACTCAATTTGTCTCACCAATTTCAATTTTTCCATGTCCAACCACTTGGAAAGCATCTTTTTCTGCCCCTGCTCGGGGCCTTCAAATTTCTAATAATGTCATGTAATTTCTTTAAAGTTTTCATTCCTTTCTGCTATAAATCTCCTATTCAAAATCCAGTTAACTTAAACCAGCTGACTGTCTTCAGGTCTTTGTCTCATTGGTATTATATTTTCTCTATAAGAGGATGGTCAGTATGTATTTTGCAGTTCCATGCAAGGGCAGAATGCACACCAACAGTCCTGATTATGGCGTAGGGTTTTGATTTTGTGCGCAGAATTCACTCAGTATCCTGAAAAATCTTGGCTTTTAGTAAGTTGCCCTGATAAATTTGAAAGGTGAGTGGGCAGAGCTTGGTGGAATCTCAGAATATAGAAGGCAGCTGAATAAGATTTCCTTGGCTAGAGAAAAGACAGCAGCATTTCACTGCTAAATACTCTCCATGACTGACAAAAATTGGCTGTGCAAAATCAGAAGCAGAATCAATTATGCAAAATTAGTAGAGGTGTGCAAATTTGCTTAAATTGTATATACTGTGAGGGATGCAGAATCATATGTTACTAAGTTTACACTACTTTGACAGAGGTTTTTGTTTAAAAAATATATAGATTCCTGCATATAAAGTAGTAAGTTATGGACAAGGATCTATATGTGGAGGAGCTATATCTCAGTGACAGTGCACATGTTTTGCATGCAAAAGGTTCCAGGTTCAATCTCTGGGATCTACAGGTAAGACCAGGAAAGACTCCTGTCTGAAACACTAGAGAGCTACTTGTGGTTAGTATAATGGTCTGATTTAGTACAAGGAAGTTTCTTATGTTCCAATATTGCTTCCTAAATGAAAAAGGAGTATTTGACTTCTATATGCTTTACAGTGCCAAGCACACTCTTGGTACTCAATGAGTGTTTCCTAGTCATGCATGGTGCAAAGGATTATATTTATTGTACAGTAGTTCTTGTTTTTTATGGTCAGCTTTCCTGACATAGCCTTTTAAGTTGCCTCAGTCTTTTCTTTCTTCAAGGACCCTTTACTCACCTCTGTTTCAGTCTGATGAGTGGTTGCATGAGCAACACAGTGGCTGTTGTGTTGACTGTGAAGATTAGGTATCCTAGTTAGGCATTAGAGTCTCTTAACTCTTGTGATTTAAAAAAAAAATCTGGAATGAATTCCCTCAAGCTAGATGTGGACCCTGGCCCCATGCTGTCTGGATCCTGGCACTGTCCCCAAGCCACGCCTCATATAGCCATCCCAACTGCGTCATCCAGGGAGAGCAGCTCTGAGGAGACGAAAGAGGGTGTGAGAGCAGGTTTGTCTCTCTTATTCAGATCCCCCCCGCTCCCCCGTTATCCAACTTCACAGAGTTCTAGCAAGGAGAACAAGAAAGAGGAGGCAGCCAAATACAGTAAAGAGCATGGAGTTTTTTTAATGTTTGGTATTTTTAATGGAAACTGTTTTTAGCTATTTTATATTTAATATAAATTATTAAATATAAAATAGTGAAAAACAGTTTTCATTAAAAACAAATATGTTTTAAGTCACTTTGGGTCTTTTTAAAGAATAAGGCGACTAAGAAATTTAATTGATAATGATAATAATGGAGTGCACTAGCTGCCACTCTCCATGATTGGGCCTCCCTGTAGGCGTCTCTGTGTCTCTTGAGAGAATGAGAGAGACAGACATTGACCGGGAAGGGGTGGGGTGGAGACACACTGGCAGGTGCATATGCATCCACAAAGCTTTCCGGATTTACCACCCAGCCTCAGGTCTCTCTCCCTCTTGTTGTTTTTGCTTTTGGAAAGGAGAAGATTGACCGACCAGGAGAAGTCCTGTGTGTGGATGGCTGGCGCGCGCTCGCTCTCGCTCTCTCTCTCTCTCTCTCTCTCTCTCTCTCTCATGTGTGTGTGTGTGTCTGTCCCACCCACTATGGGTTCTGGCCCTGACCCCCTGATGGTACGTTCTGACAACAGGGTTCTGACGAAGTTAATGGGAATCTTGGCATGAAAAAGGTTTCTTGTCTTTGCCTTAGGCACATGAATCCTGCAATTTTAAATTGATTTAAAAATTATTTAAAATGTTATGACTTTCTTTGATGAATGTTTGTGAGGGTGCTGATAATTCTTGTTAGAGATTCCCAGCTCCTTCACATAACCACAGTTGCTTGTAAGAAACACTGATGGTGACCTGTGATAGTTAAACCAGCATTAAACTGGCTTACATGTGTATGTGGTTGTATTGTGCTTTAGTGTAGTGGGAAGTTCCCAGTTGAAAAAGATACCTCAGTCATGAACTCACTAGGTGGCTTTAGGGCATATTTGCATTGCAAACCCATATTGGCTGTGCACCAGGTCAACTGTCATGGCTTCCTTACAAAATCCTAAGAGTTTTATTTTGGAGAGGGTGCTGAAATGCTCTGAGATCAGTAGCTGCCTCACAGAACAGTGGTTCCCAGGGTTCTCTAAGAGGGGGAATGACAATTTAAACCAGTTTAAGTCACAACTATAGATACGGCTTGAGGAAAATCGCTATCTCTTGGCCTCAGCCCATCTCTTCATATGGGAATAATAATGCTGGCTGCTGAAAGGATTGCAGAGAATGGATGTGGAAGTGCTTGGGATGCTCAAAAGGCACTATATAAATGCCAAGTATTATGAATATCCTTACTAGTTTAAGAAAACCTATCCCTTCGAAGCACACATGTAAGACTTGTCTGTTTGATCACAGAGATATTCAGAAGGTGCTGTTAACTGGCACATAAACTAAGCTCTAAAGGGACCTGATAATAAATGCAAAGATTGCAGCTTCTCAAAAAGGAGGGGATAGATGAATCAAGTTAAGTCTCACCTGTCTCAGGCTTACATGATGCAAGGATACGGTTATGAGCTCCCTGTTTTCAGAGTAAGGTTTCTGAGGCATACAAATAAATCATATTTGGAAAAGAATTGCCACTGTTGTCAGACCCCAACAGTTTTCATTTCTAGCACCATGCTCATATTCTTATCTCTCTATATTTATATAGACGTGTCTGTGTTTTTCCTTTTACATTTTGTAGGTAACTTCTTTCTGATACTCATATTTATGCAAAGTCCCACCGGGCAGTCTGTTTTATGAATATTTATTCTGGCCATTTACTAGTCTAAACTGAGTCTTGATTTTGAAGGTTGTTTTAAATAAAAGGAGGATTTTATCTTAATTCAAATAGCATAGTCTAAGGTGGATTGGTGGTCTCTCTCTCTCTGTGTGTGTGTGTGTGTGTGTGCGCGTGTGTGTGCGCGTGTGTGTAATGAACAATGAAGGTTATGTGGAATAGAGTTCCCATTGGAAAGCCTGTTCTTGGGAAAGAACACTAATTTGGTGGTCTGTTTCTAAATTAGAGCCTCCCCTAAGTTCTGCCAAATTATTATTTTTGAAATATTTTGATATTATTGCAAAGTTACAGAATAAAAACATCATCATCTGACCACATTGCTCTGAGACTGAGCTGTGGACAAATAAAAATAAGGATCAAACAAGGGAGTACAGAAAGGTTATGAGTATATCTATGGGAAGGCTCTGAGTATATCTATGGGAAGGCTCTGAGCATCAAGCTGAAAACCAGTTAGAATAATCCAAGAATGTCTTTCTGAAAGGAGTGATGCATACTTGCTGGATGAGGGAGACCTCTGTGATCATTAATAAAGGAAATGAAAGGATAGCATGTTACATTTATTGTTTTAAACCTTTGATCCAGCCTTTAGTGATATGATGCTGATACGTGGTTTTTGTTGTTTTCTGTTCAGCCAAATGTTGACGAAAACTTAGTGACAACAGCAAGAGTCATGCAGACAATGGAGTCTCTGGCAGTGACTGAGTTGCTATAAGGTTACATAGGGGGACTACCAGGCAGAGTCTCTCGCTGTGATTGACAGAGCCACTCTGGTGGAATGGATCAAGCTGGTGACTCTGTAAAGAGGGCTAAATAATTTTAACAATTTATCTTTTTTATTTATTTAAAGTATTTTAACCCACCCTTCATCCCACGATACCAGCGTTGTATACTGTGTCTGTGTTTCTGTGTTTGTGTGCGGACTGTGGAAGCAAGGGCCCAGTGAGGGCTGCAAAACTCCCCCTGGTGGCACACATGCAGCCCATGTGTTGCCCACCCCTGCTCCTAGTCAATGGGAGAGGCTTCTAGGAGTGCTCATATCTACCTCCTGAGACATTTCTCTAATCCAGAGACAAACTAAGGTAAGTGATCAGTCCATAGGAGAAGATATATTCAGAAAATATATCCTAGCTTACACTTCCCAGTAAAATTAGTAATATTGTACCTGAGATCACTTATAGGGATCATTTGGACTAAAAGATTAGCAGCTATTGAACATGTCCAGTACTTTATGGTTCCCAAGCGTATAGTCTGATTTTGCCAACAGTTTCAGAAGCTGGAGCATGCAGAGACAGCTGGGATCTGCCCACCATGACAGAAGGGATAATTTTTAAGTCATTCTTCCTTGCACAATGCCCTGTCAGCAGTAAACTCCCTTCCCCCACTCACTAATGTCTTTATTATTGGGAAGGGAAGGCTGTGTAATTAGTGCAGGATGTCAAAGATCGACTTGCATTAATGTAGCAACTGTGACCTTTTCGATAAGGCAGAGCAGCAGCTGAGGGCAGATGCCAGATGACTGTACCCTAATGCCAAATTGTGCTTTTAAAAGCCGTAAAGAAAAACAGCAGCTTTTATTTTCTTTGGAGTAGGCAAGTCTCATTTAATGATTCATCTGCTGTAAAACTGATGAAAAAAGAGAAAGGGAGAACTTAGATAAGTGTAGAGAGGTAAACACTTTTTAAACTCACCATCTTAGGAGCCGTGATGATTCCACAGAAACTTAGAGCAACTGAGATGATAACATTAATTTGAACCAGCTACTGTTTTGAGTCACTGAAAACACCTAAGGAAGGACCTGCTTAAAGCACTGTCAGACTTATTGGGACATGGGGTTTAGCAATTTTTTTTATAAAAAAACATAGATTTTATTTGCAGCTGTAGTTGCTATGATTGTAAGCTCCCTTGAGTGCCATTTTCTGGATAAAAACATGGGGTACAAACCAAATGCATGCATACATACATACATACATGTGTTCTGAATGTTATGCTGACCATAGAGGGCATCTCCATGCTGAGTTCAGCTACCACAGTGCACACACACATGCGATCTGCCTCTCTTGTCCTCTACTTGTGAGTCAGGAAGGGAGACCTCTGAATAAAACTCCGCACTTAATTCTGCAAGAAACTTTCATACCAATGTTGTCGCTCATGTATTCAGGCCTGTATGGAATGAAAATAACCTCAAATTTTGATCTTGCAATGAGACCTTGAGGTTCCCCTCGTGACTCTCAGACCACTCACTGGTGAATTAATGGTAGTAGGGCTATGTTTGTGAGTGCTAGCCAGTGACTAAATGCTGCATGGTTGGTTTTATACTATGAAAGTTAAATATCTGGAATTTGTTAAAATAATTTCCTATTCCCAAAACTGCACCAATTAACCAGGTACCTCCCTCTGCACCCAGGGCTACATGGTTTTACTCTTCCTGTGTGTTTCCCACTAAGGCCTGCTGGGCTGCATGTTGTTCTTACCCAAACCTAAGGATGTATGGATTTTGAAAGATACCTGCAGATTGTCAGGCGCCTTCCATTCCATCATCCACACATTGATGGAATCGGATTTTTTTTAGGGATGTACCAGAGTTCCATTCCACTTGTGCAAGTGTGCATTAGTGCTAATGTACATTAAATGCGAATGCACACTTGCACTAATGTGCATTAGCGCTAATACACGCTTGTGCTAATGCACATTAGTGCTAATGCGCACTTGCGGAAATTCCCTCAAAATTATAAAACTGGTCCACAGAATCCATGTAACTTCGAAAAAGCCAGTCCACTACAGAATCTGCAGGTCAGATTCATAGAAATCCAAACTCATTCGAAACCTCTGTGGGACCAACATCTCTCCCAATGCCTTTCTCTGAGTTGTGCTTTTGCTGGATTGTATGTCTTAGTTATACGAAGACAAAATTATCTGTATTATTGCACATCTTGTTTGCTAGCAAACTTCTCATCTGTTGCTCTATGCAAGGAAAAAATCTGGCTAAATGAAGTGTATGCTTCTAAAAAATAGTAGCTGGTACATAAAATGATACATTCTGTGATAAATTTCTTCTTAACTTATGCATCAGAGTAAGCCTACACTGTTTGGAGTGTTCATACATTAATTTTTCGTTACTCCCATCTTGCCTGTTCATTGTGCCGGTCAAATTTGCCAGAAACCCTGGATACTGTCAGATTTTACCAGTTCCCTAATAAATGTTTTGAAGTTTCAGAAGGGACCAGTCAGCAAGTTATTCAAGAAGTGCAGGAAAACAGTGCTGTCTCAACGAAAATAAGAATCTTACTGAGTGAGCAGGTTTCCTGTATCCCCCCTTTGCTTCCTATTAAGCTCTTGATTGAGCTCGGATGATCAGTGGGGAAAGAAGCCATCGTGTCTTCTCCCCACTACCCCTGCATGTGCCACACACATGACTGCTATTTGCATAATCCCCCATGATGCAATATGGGTTGGTGTGTCATACGAACCGGGCTCACAGTGCGGTGGGGGCAGCAGCTTCATACCCACCCTAAAACTCAAAATGCGCAGTAGAGGTTGTAGGGTGGATACGAAGCCACCCCTGTCGTGCCACACGCCTGCTTTGAATGGCACACCAACCCACGCTGCATTGCAGGCAATTATGCAAATGGCAGTCATGCATGTGGCATCGGTGGGGGGAGAAGCCACAATGGCTTCTTCTCCCATCATTATTGTCCGAACACAGTGTTTAAGTCTACTGCATTTGAGCTCCTGACTTAAGCTCAACTCTATGCATGCTAACTCATAATAAAGCCCACTGAGTTCAACAAGGCTTTCCTATGTGCATAGGATTACAGCCTTGAATACCTGATTTCCACCCCCACTCCCTATACAATGTGTAGAACAAAGATTTTTATGTAAGACAATCTACAGCATGGAAGAATAATTCCTGTGTATACTATAGAGTTCAGTGTTACACAGTTTAACTTGATAATCATATATGCTGCTTGTCATTAATATTCTGATCATATGAGACTCCTTCTGTCTAAATCTGCCTTCCCCAACCGGGCACCCTTGAGATGCGTTTGGCTACAACTCCCATTATCCGCAGCCAGCATCGATGTGGATGATGGGAGTTGTGGTCCAACACATTTGGAGGGTGCTAGGTTGGGGAAGTCTGGTCTAAGTAATACACTTTCTTTAACATACTACAAAAATGTGATTTGTATTTTCTACTCTTATTCTTTCCCATTTCTCAGTTGGCAAAAAATAAGATACTTGTGCTTAGGTAGTATAGGGTGCAGCAGTTTGCAGCATGCTCTCTTTGTGTCTCTAATATTCCATGAAGCTGATTGGTGGGAGATCCAGGGCAGACGAAAGGAGGTACTTCTTCACACAGCACATAGTTAAACTATGGAATTCGCTACCACAAGATGCAGTTTGGATGGCTTTAAAAGGGGGCTGGACAAATTCCTGAAGAAAAAGGCTGTGAAAGGCTACTAGTCCTGATGGCTATGTGCTATCTCCAGTACCAGAGGCAGTGAGCCTATGTACACCAGTTGCTGGGGAACATGGGCGGGAGGGTGCTGTTGCACTCATGTCCTGCTTGTGGGTCCCTGGTCGACAGCTGGTTGGCCACTATGTGAGTGGAATGCTGGACTAGATAGACCCATGGTCTGATCCAGCATGGCTCTTCCTAATGGTCTTAATATTGGGTATATTCACAATTTTGCTTGTACAAAACTAATATGCTTATACGTTTGAGGCTGAAATCCTGTTTAGGAGTACATTCTGCTAAACGGAGTGACGTCTGAATAAACATGCATATGATTTTTACATAAGCCACATTGGAGGGTTTTTACCCTAAAAGGATGCCTAAAATATTTAAGTAAAATTGGTCTTTAAATTGAATAAGTATGCCAAATAGTACAATTTTATATTGTGTTGTTTATTTGTTCAGTTGCTTCCGACTCTTCATGACTTCATGGACCAGCCCACTCCAGAGCTTCCTGTCAGCCGTCGCCACCCCCAGCTCCCCCAAGGTCGAGTCTGTCACCTCCAGAATCTCATCCATCCATCTTGCCCTTGGTCGGACCCTCTTCCTTTTGCCTTCCACTTTCCCTAGCATCAGCATCTTCTCCAGGGTATCCTGTCTTATTACGTGGCCAAAGTACTTCAGTTTTGCCTTTAAGATCATTCCCTCAAGTCCGGCTTTATTTCCTGGAGTATGGACTGGTTTGATCTTCTCGCAGTCCAAGGCACTCTTAGAATTTTCCTCCCAACACCATGGTTCAAAAGCATCCATCTTCCTTCACTCAGCCTTCTGGATGGTCCAGCTCTTGCAGCCATAGGTTACTACAGGGAATACCTTTGCTTTAACTATGTGGACCTTTGTTGTCAGTGTGATGTCTCTGCTCTTCACTATTTTATCAAGATTTGTCATTGCTGTCCTCCCAGGAAGTAAACGTCTTCTGATTTCCTGGCTGCATTCAGCGTCTGCAGTAATCTTTGTGCCTAGAAATACAAAGCCTGTCACTGCCTCCACGTTTTCTCCCTCTGTTTTCTCCCACTATCAATCAAGCTGGTTGCCATAATCTTGGTTTTTTTGAGGTTTAACTGCAACCCAGCTTTTGCACTTTCTTCTTTCACCTTCGTCATAAGGTTCCTCAGCTCCTCCTCGCTTTCAGCCATCGAAGCGATATCATCAGCATATCTGAGATTGTTAATGTTTCTTCTAGTGATTTTAACTCCAGCCTTGGCTTCATCAAGCCCAGCATGTCGCATGATGTCTTCTGCATACAGGTTGAATAGGTAGGGTGAGAGTATACAACCCTGCCGTACTCCTTTCCCAATCTTAAACCAGTCCGTTGTTCTGTGGTCTGTACCTACCATTGCTACTTGGTCATTACACAGATTCCTCAGGAGGCAGACAAGATGACTTGGTATCCCCATACCACCAAGAACTTGTCACAATTTGTTATGATCCACACAGTCAGAGGCTTTCGAATAGTCAATAAAACAGAAATAGATGTTTTTCTGAAACTCCCTGGCTTTCCCCATTATCCAGCGGAAATTGACAATTTGGTCTCTAGTTCCTCTGCCTTTTCTAAACCCTTTTCTTCGATAGTTTGAACATTCTTTAGTGTTACCTTTTTTGGTATGGGGATGTAAGTTGATTTTTTCCAATCTGATGGCCATTCTTGTGTTTTCCAAATTTGCTGGCATATGGCATGCATCATCTTGACAGCATCATCTTGCAAGATTTTAAACAGTTCAGCTGGGATACCGTCATCTCCTGCTGCCTTGTTATTAGCAATGCTTCTTAAGGCCCATTCAACTTCACTCTTCAGGAAGTTTGGCTCTAACACACTGACCACACCATCAAATCTATCCCTGGTATTATTATCCTTCCTATACAGATCTTCCGTATATTCTTGCCACCTTTTCTTGATCTCTTCTGCTTCTGTTAGGTCCTTGCCATCTTTGTTTTTGATCATATCCATTTTTGCCTGGAATTTACCTCCGATGTTTCTAATGTTCTGGAAGAGGTCTCTTGTCCTTCCTGTTCTATTATCTTCTTCTACTTCTGTGCATTGCTTGATGAAAAATAATTCCTTATCTCTTCTGGCTAACCTCTGGAATTTTGCATTTAATTGGGCATATCTTCCCCTTTCACTGTTGCCTTTTGCTTTCCTTCTTTCTTGGGCTGCTTCCAGTGTCTCAGCAGACAGCCATCTTGCCTTCTTGGTTTTCTTTTTCTTTGGGATGTTTTTTGTTGCTGCCTCCTGAACAATGTTGCGAACTTCTGTCCATAGTTCTACTGGGACCCTATCTACTCAATCTAGTCCCTTAAATCTATTCTTCACCTCCACTGCATATTCATTAGGAATATTAGTGAGCTCATATCTAACTGCTCTGTGGGTCTTCCCTATTCTCTTTAGTCTGATTCTAAATTGTGCAATAAGCTGTTCGTGATCTGAACTACAATCAGCTCCAGGTCTTATTTTTACCAACTGCATAGATGTCCGCCACCTTTGGCTACAAAGGATGTAGTCAATCTGATTTCGGTGTCGACCGTCTGGTGAAGTCCATGTATAAAGTCGTCTCTTAGGTTGTTGGAAGAGAGTGTTTGTTATGCACAGTGAGTTGTCTTGGCAAAATTCTATCAGCCTATGTCCCGCTTCATTTTGTTCTCCCAGACCATGCTTGCCTGTAATTCCAGGTGTCATTTGACTACCCACCTTAGCATTCCAGTCTCCTGTAATGAAAATAACATCTTTGTTTGGCGTACTATCCAGTATGTGCTTCAGATCCTCATAGAACTGACCTACTTCTGCTTCTTCAGCATCTGTGGTTGGGGCATATATTTGGTTCACCGTGATGTTAAATGGCTTACCCTGAATTTGAATTGAGATCATTCTATCGTTTTTTGGATTGTATCCAAGCACTGTATTCGAAGCTAACATGGATTTGTCAAAAACAAGTCCTTCCAGACAAATCTGGCAATTTTTTGATCAAGTAACCTCCCTTGTAGACTGTGGGAATGCTGTAGACATCATATACCTCGACTTCAGCAAAGCTTTCGACAAAGTGCCCCATGATATCCTGATGAGCAAACTAGCTCAAAGTGGGCTAGATGAAACAACGATCCAG
The DNA here is from genome assembly GCF_057233095.1 of Heloderma suspectum. Taxonomy (NCBI): domain Eukaryota; kingdom Metazoa; phylum Chordata; class Lepidosauria; order Squamata; family Helodermatidae; genus Heloderma; species Heloderma suspectum. The sequence continues at coordinate 12,471,248 of NC_139461.1, forward strand.
TGGATCCACAGTTGGCTACAGAATCGGACTCAAAGAGTGCTTATCAATGGGATCTTCTCAAACTGGGGAGAGGTAATGAGCGGGGTACCGCAGGGCTCAGTCCTGGGCCCAGTGCTCTTCAACATTTTTATTAATGACTTGGAGGAGGAGGTGCAGGGAATGCTGATCAAATTTGCAGATGACACAAAATTGGGCAGGATAGCTAATACCCTGGATGACAGAAACAAAATTCAAAGTGATCTGGATAGACTGGAGTGCTGGGCAGAAAACAACAGAATGACATTGAATAGGGATAAATGTCAAGTTCTGCACCAAGGAAAAAGAAACCAAATGCACAGTTACAAGATGGGGGATACGTGGCTCAACAACACTACAAACGAGAAAGATCTTGCAATTGTTGTTGATCACAAGCTTAATATGAGCCAACAATGTGATGTGGCTGCAAAAAAGGCCAATGCTCTTTTGGGCTGCATTAATAGAAGCATAGCTGCCAAATCCCGGGAAGTACTAGTTCCCCTCTACTCAGCACTGGTTAGGCCTCATCTGGAGGATGAAGGATGCAGACAAGCTGGAGAGGGTTCAGAGGAGGGCAACGAAGATGATCAGAGGACTGGAAACAAAGCCCTATGAAGAGAGACTGAAAGAAATGGGTATGTTTCGCCTTGAGAAGACTGAGGGGAGATAGGATAGCACTCTTCAAGTACTTGAAAGGTTGTCACAGAGAAGAAGGCCAGGATCTCTTCTTGATCCTCCCAGAATGCAGGACACAGAATAATGGGCTCAAGTTGCAGGAAGCCAGATTCCAGCTGAATATCAGGAAAAACTTCCTGACCATTAGAGCAATATGACAATGGAACCAATTCCCTAGGGAGGTAGTGGGCTCTCCCAACTGGAGGCATTCAAGATGAGGCTGGACAGCCCTCTGTCAGGGATGCTCTGACTTGGATTCCTGCATTGAGCAAGGGGTTGGATTCGATGGCCTTGTAGGCCCCTTCCAATCCCACTATTCTGTGATTCTGTTCTATGATTCTATGACTGCTTTAGCCACTTTATTATTAATTATGAAGGCTACTCCATTTTTTCTGTGGTCCTCTTGTCCACAGTAGTAGATCTGGTGGTCATTTGATGTGAAGTGGCCCATTCCAGTCCATTTCAGCTCACTGACACCCAAAATGTCTATATTTAATCTTGACATCTCCCCAATAACCACATCCAATTTGCCCTGGCTCATAGATCTTACATTCCAGGTTCCTATGGTGTGTTGATCTTTAGAACATCAGATTCGTCGTTCACCACCATCACCGTCGGCCGCTAGCCGTCCCTCAGCTTTGAGCTAGCTGCATCATCACATCTGGGGCTAGTTGAACTTATCCTCTGTTCCTCCCCAGTAGCATTTTGTCCATCTTCCGACCTGGGAGTCCCATCTTCTGATGGTATACCGACATATCTCTGGTTGTACTGATCCATTTAGTTTTCATGGCAAGAATACTGGGGTGGGTTGTCTTTACCTTCCCCAGGGATTGTATTTAGTCTGACCTCTCTGCCATGACCTTCCCATCTTGGGTGTCCCTTCACGGTTTAGCTCATGGCGTCATTGAGGTGCTCAAGCTCCAGCATCACGACAAGGTAACGATGTCCTTTGCTGAAGACAATTTTATATACTATGTCATTAATGATGCATTTTAGGTCTGATAGGGAAGTAAGTATTGCATATATTTCAATTTTTCTGCAAATGTCCATTTTTGCTGAGTGGGGTGGGGGGACTTGGGCAAAAGTCGTGTTTTTTCCATGCTTCCAAAATTTCTTAAAATTTTACATTTCTACTTCAAGCATCCTAGTGTGCCCTGGCACACAGTTTGGGAATTGCTACTGTAGCGTCTCTGACAGACAAACCCAATGAAGTCTTAACCTTACCCATGTTTCTTGAAGACAGACAATGCTCTGTATTAACTTAAGTCAACAGAAGAAAGTAAAGCATACAGCAGAAAAGTCTTCAGGGTGCAAAGTACACCTATCTTCTGACAAGCACACTGTTCTTACTGGATTTCCAGCATGGTGACTAGTGGACATCTCAGTCGTGGGGAGTTTCTCCCCTCCCCATCAAAAGTTGCTAAGTAACTAAAGAGAATTCCATCACCACTGTTCTCACTCAATCCCCAAGGGAGACTGTGCTTTTCTCCAACTGCCTCAAGTGAAAAGGAACATCCTTTTCTATCCTGCATCTCTAAGTTTTGTGGCTTTCCTAGCCTCCCATACCCAGCTTGAAAAACAGGATCAGGCACACAGAAGCACTGCCAGCTCCCAAAATGTGCACACATTAATGATATACATGCCCTCCCTGTCACACAGAGCATCTCTCTCCAGTTTCTGGTGTGGATATAGTGTGACAGTCACCCACCCCACTCAGTTCTAGGTATGCCCACAAGACTAACCAAGCACTACCCTAGCACCCTTCCACCATGATCCCATTTAGTATAGTTAAATACACACTATTTGCCCTAACCTTTTCATTAGCATTATCTAGGCTGCATGTTCCGCAAAACTGCATACACAGGCCATGTAGAATGATCAAGTTGGAAGGGACCTCAAAGGCCATCCAGTCCAACCCCTGCCTGATGCTGGAAATATATTGCTGCCTATCATTTGATAGGTGGCCATCCAGCCTCTGCTTAAAAACCTTTATTGGAGAAGGGTCCACCATCTTCCAAGGCAGTTTGTTCAACTGCTGAACAGCCTGGACTGTTAGGAAGTTCTTCCTAATATTTAGGATCCCCTTCTTTAATCCCCTTCTTTTCTGGAGCAAAAGAAAACAAATTTACTCCATCCATCATCTATGGGAGAGCCCTTCAGTTATTTGAAGATGGCTATTATATTGCCTCTACATTTTCTCTTTTCTGGGCCAACTCCTTCAGTCTTTCCTCACATAATTTTGTCTCCAAGACCCTTGCCAGTTTATTGATATCCTTCTTACACTGTGGTGACCAGAACTCGACACATTACACATAGTAATGGTGCAAATGTATGGAACTTTCAGATAGTAAAAAACCCTTACCCCAGCATCCTGCACGTTTTCTAGTGGATGATTTTCTGGCACAGTGCTTGCCTTGCACATGAGGAGGAACCAAGCACAATTGGTGTTAGTCTAGTATCCCCTGACACCAGGAATAATTGTGTGTGTGTATGCGTGCGCGTGCGCGCGCACGCATGTGCTTACACACATGTTGAATATGGTGCATTGTTTAGTAATTTCAGTACTGTGCTTTTTCTGTTCCTTGCTGGAGTGCAGTGTAAGAGGAGATATGTCTTCAGAATGGACAAACACGCCGGTCTTTTCCTTGACCTTTTTAGGCAGCAGTAAATATTGCCTTTTGGGGAAAAAGGGATCGCCACGGCACCTATGGAGGTATCTGCATTCTAAGACTTGCCTGGACTACACTGATGAACTATTTCCTGTTGTCTTACTAGCAGGAGGATTCTGAAGCCCCTCCCAGCTTGACTTGGCCTCCACCATCTGATTTGCCCAAGCTTCTTGCAGGCTCTGTCACCAAAGGGCTCCAACAAACACTTTTCTTGAGAATTTGGCTAAGGGTGTAATCCTGTGCAGAAAAAAAAGTCCTACAACTCCCAGCATCCTCAAGCCAGAATGTCTGGCTGGGGCATGCTGAGAGTTGTAGGACTTTCTTTTATCTAATGATGCCACTCTAAGGTGTTTTAATTCTGATTTTATAGCTTGAGAATGGAGATAATTAGCTACAGGCTTACCCAAGGCTACTCACTTTCATGCACTCCCTGGAAGAATCCTCTTCAGAAGATGAGCTGGAGCTGGATATCCCCGGGGAACAAGCCACTTCAGCGGAGTCTGGGGCTGACCAAGAGGTTCTTGGGGCCTCAGGAGAGAGGGCTTCAAATCTTTCCCCTGCTCCTTGAGTCATGCTGGTGCCTGAAAATCCATGGCCAGGTGAAGGAGTGCTTGCTTGCAGAAAAAATTTCTCTCAAGAGTAAAGGCCTCCTTGTAAACAAGGCCCTCTTTATGAGTAGGTCTTATGCCAGAGGGCTTCTAATGATCTGAATCTGAGCCCTGGGTGGGGCTCTGGAAGCTCTGTTTATATAAGCTAGTAATCAGATCTTAGGGGCCGCGGTGGCTTAGTGGTTAAGACGCTGAACTGCAGACTGGAAGGTCGGCAGGACAGCAGTTGGAGACCCGAGTGCTGTGTGACGGAGTGAGCTTCCGTCTTCAGTCCCAGCTTCTGCCAACCTAGCAGTTCGAAAGCAAGAAATTGCAAGTAGATAAATAGGTACCGCTTTGGCGGGAAAGGTAACAGCATTCCGTGCACCTCGTTACTGACCTTTGAACCCCTGCTTGACTTTGTACTTGGACTGCGTTTGTATCTGACTGCTTACCTATGTTTGGAACATGACCGCACCTCAGACCTTTCTCTGGCAACTATTCCTCTTGCCTGGAAATACTGTGCCTCTGACCTTTTGTCTGTTTATTGGCTTGCTCTTGGATTTGCCCCTCAATTGCCTTAATGCTAAGACTGACCCAGTGAAAGCAGGACATCTACTAGCTGATATAGGTTCAAACCTATGGAACTCTGGACTCCAGAATTCTTGTTCCCTTTCAAAATGTAATGGCATGGAAAAGAAACCCTTTCCCAAGCTTTTAACGTGTTTTTAAGTATTTTACACTGTAACCCTAGACCCACTTACCTAGGAGTAAGCCTAATTGAAACCAGTGGGACTTTTATTTGAGTAGACATCTATAGGACTGCATTGTAACTAATTTTAGTGTTTAAGTTTTGTTATTTTAATCCCTGTAATGTGGTTTTAATTTTTATACCTGATGGTCATTTTAGTTGTGTTGACATGTTTATTAGTTTTGTATTGCTGTTTTAGTGGGATTTTATTTGTATTTGTGGTTACTATTTGTGTAACACCTACAGAAATTTATAAGGTGTTCAATAAATTACTTAAATAAATATCCAACAAGAGTAAAAACCAAACAAAGGTGGTGGTCATGACAGCACAATGAAGGGGCACTAAATCAGCCTTCATAATTAAACCCATCTATATGGCATGTGGCAATCTAGCACATGACATCTTCTCTAGAAGGTCCTCAATGATGATATAAGTTGTACGTTTCTGCCGTTGTTTTGACTCTGAACAAACAAGAGTTTATTTCCCAAAGAGATGAGAAATTAATAGACAAAAAAATGAAGAAAATATAATAGGAAATGGTTGGAGCAAGCTTGGCTGAAACCAAACATGTGCTCCTTTAACCAGCACTGCTTGCTTTTCACTGAAGAAATTCTTGTGTGTGTGCTGCTTTAATCCTTTTGAAGTTTTTTTTTGGTGGGAAGTATGTTTGCAAGGCCAGTTAAACTTATGCTGATAAAGTAGACTGCAGCTAGGTAAACATATCACAAAAGAAGCTGTTTAGTGGCATACTACACCAATTGGTTTTATTACGATAAGAAGAGGCGTTTTTACAGTTCCTTTCCATGTGTGTTAAGAGGCAAATTGCTTTCTTGATGTATGGTATCAAAAGAAGAATTCAGCATTGTGATTTAGGAATATTTCCTGTCTTGTTTTTATGCACTTCATTACTAAGACTAGAGCACTTCAGAGGTTTTGAGGTGATTGCACATTTCATATTTTCTTTGACTGAGCAGTTTGTGTTCAGACTGTTTTTAGACAGGGTAAGGTTGTACAGCATTTGATTATTTTTTTGGTTTGCATTCCTTTCAGATTGGGAATGATGTTTCTAGGGCTTGTGTCTAACCTTTTTCATGCACTAGTAACTCAAAATCAGCCCAAGAGCATTTCCTAAAAACTACTCTGCACTTCTTCTCTTTAGGTCCAAGATCAAATTCAACATTAGATCTCATACGTGGGTGGTTGCCTACTTCTGCATTCGAATGTCTTTTTCTCATGCTTTGGTCTTCACCTGTGATCCATTTGCCCCAAAAGTGGGCCAATATGTTGCCTCATGGATTTGAAAGTGAAAGATAAAGGTTTTTAAGAGGTACAGGCAAAGGGAATACAAACCACACATGAAGCATCCCATAGATGGGGAGAATTGCGCTTCTCTTTTTGAAATCTGAGTAGGTTCCATCTCTGGTAATTTAGGAAATGGCTTCCCCTGACTGATTAGAAATTTCTGTTTTACTTTGCAAGGCACAAATTGACCTTTCCCTTAGCTTAAAATATTCAGTATAAAAACACAAAGCTGCAGTACATGGAAAGTATTTCACTGCTCTGTAGTGTTGCTCATGACACTCTAATTGGTATTTTCCTTTGCATGTTACTTTAATTATGAGAAGATATGCAATAAGTGCCTGGGTGAAGGTTTCATGCACTACGATTCTGACCATAAATACTGTCCTTAAATACCTACCAGAGAATCACATTAAAAAGAAATAAGAAAAAAGTCATTGTACATGAACAAATATTGCTTATCTACTTTAATGAATATATTAAAAGCTCTTCATTCTCCTGCATTTCTGTTGTAAAGTGATACCAGAAATATTTGATAGAGTGGACTGCAGAACTGTGGTTATATTAGTGGTTAGGAGCAACTGTATGTGGATATTGAAGTGGAGGGATTACATTTATCAGTTCTTTTATCTTTAAAGCTTTAACTAGCATGTAAAATTTAATCCCTTTTCAAGTTTATTGCACTATTTTGGAGTGACTTATGGACTGAATGCTGGTCTGGTGCTGTGGCTGTAGAGCAACCTAGAAGATCTGGATTGAACTCCCACTTTTGCCATGAACTTGTAGCCATTTTCATCTCCCCTGAAATCTGGGGCTGAAAGTGTAAGTGCTACACATAGTGTGAAATTGGAAATCTTCAGTTGTAGAACCTGCCCCCCTTTATCACATCTGATATGGCTGTCATTTGGAATGTCTTTCAGTACCAAATTAACATGGGCAAAATGTGTGATAATTGCAGCCTACCATAGGAAGTTGACTTCCCATTGTTAAGGTGTTGTACATTGTAAGTCTCTGATGGTGGTTCTGAAAACGTTTGCTTGTAAGTTCTTATGTGAACAGAAATTGCACGTTCTCTGATTTAGTGCAAAATAGGAATGCAGAAATCAGAGCCTTGGGAAAAAATGGGCAAAGTGATACATTGGGGGTTTGTGCACTAGAAGGACACATACAATGCCTCCTATACAGTCTTCATAATTGTCCATATGGAATGGGGGAGGATCAATGCAGGCCTCTGCAGAGCTCCAGTGAACTGAAGGTGTGTGTGCTAAGACCAGTTGCCTATTATTTTATTTAATTTATCAAAATTCTATCTTTCCTAAAAAAAAAAAAAGTAGTCCAAGGCAGCTTCAGCATATAATAAAAACAATATAATACAGTACAAAATCAATGTAAAGTGACATAAACAGCGACATAAAATATATTCAATAAAAGAGCACCTACTGACAATAGCCTCAGAATAATATTAGAACTTTGCATCATCCAATAAAACAGATTTAGAGCAAACAGAAGGAAACGTTCCTTCATCAGACTCATCCATTAACCAGTGGAATACATTGCCTCAAGATGATGTGATGGCCATAGCTTAGAGCTAAACTAGACATTATGTGTAGAATGCAAGTAGACGTTAAACTAAATGTGTGGCTGCTGTCAAAAATGGCAATCATGTGTTTCACTCTGCTCTCCATAACATCTAGTACAGGGGTGGGTAGACCTCCTGCTTGCAGGTTCTGCTTTGTTTTTTACTAGAGCCTTGAGATCCACCAACTGAAGGCTGGTGCAAATTACTTTTACCTGGTTCTCACATAACAACAACCCAGAGTACAGGTGGAGTATGGTTGTCATTGAATCATGGGTTGTTGTTCTGTGCGTACCCTAATGATGGGTTATTAACCATAAACAACCCAGAGTTCACAACCCAACAATAAACCACGGGTTTATTTATTTTTATTATTTATTATTAAATTTATTAATCGCCCATCTGGCTGGTCACCCAGCCACTCTGGGTGATGTACAGCATACAATAAAACAGTGTAAAACAATAAAATTCTACAGTAAAAACATTTTCTAAAATACCCTAACCCACCCCAAATGCCTGCCTGAACAACCACGTTTTTAATGCACGACGGAAGCTCATTAAAGAGGGGGCATGGCGGAGTTCCTTAGGGAGGGAGTGCCACAGAGTGGGGGCCACCACAGAGAAGGCCCTCTCCCTCGTCCCCACCAGTCTAGCTGTCCTGGCTGATGGGACAGAGAGAAGGCCATCCGAGGCTGATCTTGTTAAGCGGCCTGTCTGGTGTTGCTGGAGGCGCTCCTTAAGATAGGCTGGGCCAGAACCATATAGGGTTTTAAAGGTCAAAACCAACACCTTGAATTTGGCCCGGAAAACAACTGGTAACCAGTGCAACCCCTTCAGCACTGGAGTGATGTGATCTCACCGGCAGCTGCCTTTAATCATGCGAGCCGCTGCGTTCTGTACCAGCTGCAGCTTCCGAACTGTCTTCAAGGGTAACCCCACGTAGAGCGCATTACAGTAGTCTAAACGAGAGGAGACCAGGGCATGTACTACTGATGGGAACAGATGGTCGGGAAGGAAGGGGCGCAGCCGCCGTATCAGATGGAGTTGATACAGCGCTGTCCGGCTCACAGCTGACACCTGAGCCTCCATGGACAGCTGGGAGTCCAAAATGACACCCAGGCTGCGGACCTGGTTTTTCAAGGGTAGCCGTACCCGAGGGTTCTCTTCCTGGGTTGTTCCATAGTGCAGTGTTCACACATAATGACAACCCATACTCAACCCATACTTTGGGTTGATGTTACATGCAAACCAAGTCATACAGACCTGGTTTGCTGGTAATGACAACCCATGGTTTAATTAACCATGGTATGTTGAATCGTAGGTTGTTGTTACGTTTGAACCTGGAACTATGGGCTTTAACCACAGACAACCCATGAAGGGAACCCATGCTCTGTTGCTCGATTCTGAACTGTGGGTTGTTTAAACCATGGATTGTCATTACATGTGAACCCAGAATTGTGGGTTGTCCAAGGGTTATTTTGCCAGGCTACAGAGGCAGTGGGCAAGAGTAGTAAAAAAACCCAGCCTTGTGCCAGTACTGCAAAGGCATTTGGGAGAGAGGGAGAGAGTGGGCGAAGGAAGAGGGAAAGAAACAACGCAGGGACTGAGGAAACAAACCATGTTTTGTTCAATCACCTGCCAGATAGACCTTGGGTAGGGTAACAAACCATGGTTTAAACAAACCATGGGTTAATGTTATGCATGAACAAGGCCACACTTGGAAGTAAAGAATTCTGAGCTCAGGAATTTGTTTTGAATACCAGAATTGAATGGAGCTCACCATTCTTCCATCCGAGAATTTGATTCTTGTGAGCCCCAAGCTGCCTTCATTACAGCAGTATAAATGTACTGGGGGGCAGGAGTTCTTTGTTGCTGCTATTGCTAAACAGTTGGAAGTCAGAAATCTTTGCCAATCAACTGCAAATCACCCAACAGTTGACCAGTAGATTCAGATTTACCTTCTGCCCACCCCTGATCCAGTAGAACTTCATGTGTTCTGGCCCCCACTCCATATAATTGGCCGGCACTGCTGCTACTGCAAGGAAAGCTAGGATGCAGTGGCATCCCATCTTTCCTGACTACTTCTAGATATTACAGAGGCGGAAGGTGAGCTAAACATTCAGTTGTTTTTGTTAACAGCTGTTCATTTAGGGTAAGAGCCAATCCATTTGCTACATGAGCTGTGTGGGAGTGTGTCTGTCTGCTTTTCACATCCTTTCAGTGACATTTATAGGAGGCAGTAGTCTTGAGTTGGGCAAGTGATGTGATTATTTTTCATGTCAGAATTGCCCTACCGCGGTGCTACTTGCTGTGGGGAGTAGGCATCTTGCTTGTCTGGCCTGTGTGATGCCTTTCTCAAGGCATTACCAGAATAGCATGGGAAGATACTGCTCCTTTGTCACATGTTCTTCCCGTTTGAATCTTATTCTGGTCTTCCTCCTAATGTTTCCTTATTAATCAGAGTGAAGATTCAAATTGGTTATTTTTTCTCACTCACATATTTTCCCTGCCCCTTCAGAGGCCATGATCAAAGGTTACTTTCACAGGACATGCACACACCTGTTTTAAGAGGCAGGGAATGTATAATTGATGAGATAATGTTGTATTCAGTTGAATTAAGGATTTAAGGGTAAGTGAAACTGAATAGTTACTTCCAATTTGGTGTAGCTGATTAGTAGAAAGTGTGCCCCTGAAAGAAAATAGCATGTGTAAATTGATCCATATTACTTACCAAATTATTTTTCTCATTGAAGTGAGAGGAAAGATTATAGTAATTTAATTGTAAGGACAATACTATAATAGGCAGTTTTCTTGAATATGGTATTTTGTTAAAAGAAACATATGAGTCAAAGCAAAATGTTACATTAATTTAAATCAGCATGTTGATCTGATTAATGTAATATGATTCTCTTTGTAAAGCAGCTTACAAGGATTTTAAATCAATATACTAGCTTCCTAGGGAAATATATCATTATAAAATTAATATAATTGAACAACAGTTCTAATTAGTATATATTAAGCTCACAATCATTTTTAGGAATCAAGTAAATATCCACAAATAAGTGCAGAAGAACGCCATGCTTTCAATGTAATTGTGTTAAGCTGTGATTTGCTATCTGTAAACTTTAAGAGTTTTGAAGATGAAAAGCTCTATCAGGCCCAAGTCTTAATAATAATTCAGGTTATCTCTGCTCACACAGCTATTAATTGGGCTGGTTGTTCTTCATTATTAATCATTCTTCAGGCTAATATAACTGTTGAACTGTCCAGTGGTAGATATGCTGTAATATCAATAATTAAGCATACAATACACACCTCAGTCAAAGTGAAAGCAGCACTGAGTCATACCTTGGGACGAATAATACTTTAGCTTATCTTAATTAGCAGCCCTTCTTTAAAAGTTAGAATTGGGTCAACATTCTTTCTCTGTGGTTGGCTTGGCCTTCAGAAAGGAGTACAAAGTCAGCTGGAGGAAGGCTTCCTGGACTTCAGGGGTAGTATCCAGTTGAGGCGTTGCATGTGTGAGGCTAGCCCTACTGGGCTTCTGGTCCACCTGCAGTCACAATGTTGCACTTCCGGGGGCAAGCCCCAAAACGATTGCAAACAGTCATTTCTGGAAGGGGTCTGACCTGCCCTTTCCAGAAAAGAGCACTTTTGCTCATTTAGGGGCTTGCCTCCAGAAGCACTACATTGCGGCCACACATGCACTGGGGCCAATGGTGCTGGGTGCATGCAGACTGGGGCTGGCAGAGCCGGCTATGCACTTAAGGCCCCAGCTGGATAGTATCCATTTTCTGGGTAGGCATCCATCTCCTGCTTTAAGTAGGAGAGTAGGGTTGGGACATCTTTTAAAGCCTCTGTGTTGCCTATGGTGAAGCTCTGGTGGTGGTGGGAGAACACGTATGCAGTACTTAATAAAGGTCTGCTATCTGCAGTAATTTGATGAGAATGGAAGTTGGGGGGGTAGTCCAGTTATGGGGCTTGCAGTGGTCCCATAGCCAGATACTGTGCCTGTTGGGTTATTCCCTCTGTCTTCTCCCAAGCATTAGTCACTCTTTTGTGGTTCTGTTTTGCAGTTAAGATGTGGACCCACCTTTTCAGGTATTCAGCCTGATGTTATGCAGGATGTACTGGCAGAAGACTCATGAGGAGATAATTACCCTTGTTTTTTGTTTTGTTTATTTGAAAAAGCTATTCATCATCAGTACACCTGTAAACATAGATAATGACCTTGTTTGCACGTAATGGTGGTGTTCAGCAGCAATTCATGGGTTAATTAACCCAGGATTTGCTGCCAGATGCTGCTGTTACATCTGAATAGCCCGAATCTTTTACATTTCTATGAAAAAGTGAGCTGGTACATCCATAAGAGCTCTGGTTGTGTTTTGCCCATTGATAAGATTCATGTTAAAACCATCCTGTCTGAATGAGAAGCTTTTGGGAAAGCAGCCACACACAATACGGATGCGTGACACTTTCAGCTGGCAAGTGTAACTTAAATTGGTGCTACAGAAATTCATTCATTTATTTATTTGGCTGTTTATAAACGACCCTTTATCAAACAATATCAGGGCAGTAAACAATACATATGTAATGAAAAAACATACAATCATAAAACAATAAAGGCAGTAATAAGTGACTGGGAAACAAAATAGGTTTGACCTGGCACCAAAATGATAGCAAGGTTGGCGCCATGGTGCCCCACCCCCGCTTTTGCCAGAGGTGCAGAAATGAGGCGAATACAAAGAGCATCTTCCCTAAAGCCACAGCTGATTCACTGAGATGTATTTTGATGAATGCTAATACCTTTTCACTAAGGGTGGCTTCTTGAGTACATGTGATGGGAAAGGCAACACAAATGATTTGTGCTCCCACTTCTTGCTCTTTTGTCTAACATTTGAAACAAGAATGGTGACATGGATGAGTTTCTGATGCAGGCATTGCACAGACATCTTTCCATAGAGGAAATGCACAATATCTCTCTTTGGAATGGATGCACAGGAAACTTGAAAAGTCCCCTCTTATTTAAATAAATACATCTACTCTTAATTACTCCCAGAAGGGTTTGCTTAACACTTGAGAATTATTTACCTCTAACACAGACTGATGAAGTCTGCTTGGAAAAATATTGGAACAAGCAATGAATATGGTCTTTGAAATAATCTTTAACATGATTTTTTTCTTTCTTTCTTATATATAACACCCTTCTGCTTGTTTTACTTTAGATGAAAAATGACTATATGGTTGAAATAGCAGACCAGGTGGACCAGGAAATTGCCTTGAAGCTAGGTTGCCTTGAAATCCGGTAAGACAACGGTTCTATGTATTTATTGTTTAAGCCTTTATTTGTAAGTTGAACACTTGATCTTTTCCTTTATATCCTGATCAATATGGATAAGTAGCTTTTTGTTGAAAGGGATTGTGTTTAAAAACTGTTTTGTAGAACCATCAGAGTTTATTGTAACACATTGCTAATGCTTTTAAAATTATAGATAACTTTTTTCTAAAACTCTAGATTGGTCTCTTCATGCCACTTCAACTCTTGCATATAACTGAATAACTCAAATGGCTAAGAAATTAACTGCAATCTTGAAAGTAATGTAAGACACGTGCATTTACTATGAGAGAATGTTGCATCAACCTACCTTACAGATAGTGAAGAACTGAATTTAAAAACACTGCCTCCCACACACCCTCATAATTTGTTCTTCAGACACCTTTTACTTGTCTAAATAAATATTTGTACAGAACAAGAGAGAAACAGAGAAGCAAGTTCAACCCACGTTTTCACTTAACAACCAAGACTATTCTGACTTTTAAGTCAGCCCTAAGGTTTCTGATCAGAAATTGATTATAAAAATGTAGGGGCTTCAGAACTACAGTTGCCTTTCTGCCACCCTCCTGAACTTGAAGCTCAGTCAAGGTGATATAACAATGGACTTTGGAGGCTGGCAGGCAGCCAAGTTGTTTCAGTGGTCGTCTCCAAAGGAAAATACTCACTGACAAAGATATGGTGGTCTTTTTCTTGGTTGTCTCAATAAAATCCCTGGGCTCCCATGTCAAGGTTGCTGTTCTTTCTCTCTCCCACATACATACATTCACACACGCTCTCTTTCTGAAAACAACAAAGTGCTGTAATGTAGATTGTTGTGAAAGTTATTGAGTCCCTCCTGTCTAGCATGACCCACAAAGGTTTTGTGAAACTTCTTCATTGAGATGGAACGGATGTTGTTTGATCCTGCCCTTTCAAAGGGAGCAGCGACAGCTTGGAAGGCCTTTATCTGGAGCCTAGTTTCCTCCATGGCCAGCTCTATAGACCATCTTTATATATAGTACCATAGCCTACTTTCCCCCAAGATGTCAGAATATTACTCAGGCTTATCCCCAGCTCCAGTGGCGTTGTCTCTGGATCTCAACCAAACTGGAGTGAGGTTGCCTTACTCATCATGAAGGGAAGTTCCTCTCTCTCTCTCTCTCTCTCTCTCTCTCTCTCTCTCACACACACACACACACACACACACACACACACTACAAGCCTTCCAAGTCTGATACTGCGTTCTGTATGAGCTTCACAGTTGAACATTCGGCTTGGTTAGGCTGGTACAAAGCCAAGCTGTATTTTGTCTTCTGGTATCTGGATACAAATTCTCAGATATTTAGGGAAGAGCTGCAGCTTGGTGGGAAAGCACATGCTTTGTTTTCAAAAGCTCACTGGTTTAATTCCTGGCATTTCCAGGTAGGGCTGGACTCCAATCTGAAGCTCTGGAGACACTTTTCATCTACCACCATCAAGCTACTCTTATGCCTTTCCTCTTCAGTTGTATGCTGTGATACTGAACAGAAGTCCCATACTACATGAGGAAGGCTCCATTCCAAAGGAGGGAGCCATATCTAAGCCCAACCCGGCTGTGATACCAACCCAAAGCAGCATTTTTGTAGTCTCTGAAGAAGGGTGCTATTGCACTTATGTCCTACTTGTGGTTTTCCCATAGGCAGTTGGTTGGCCACTGTGTGAACAGAATGCTGGACTAGATGGACACTCGTTCTGAACCAGCATGACTTATGTTGTTAATGTAATTTAGAGTGTCAATAAAGCTCTTCCAGATTATGAACAGACAGTTTTTCAAACAATGGCTGCTAAAAATTCCCCAAGTGTATTTTCACTGTTGTTCAAGGTCTTTTAGTTGAGACAATTGCTTTACTTCTGCTATTGTCTTGCACAGCAAGCCTAGGAAAGTAACAGTCAACAAGAAATTAGTGGTGAATCAAGTGACAGAGTAATGGGGGAGAAAAGCAAATGCTGAGCTGTAATTTTGAGTTATAGTATGGTTCAGAATGCTGTTGCCTGCCAAGAATAATGATAGTTAATACATGGCAGTGGAGGATTGCATGTTTTTAAAATGTTTAGTCAGGGAATGAGGCTGAGGAAGAGAATGTCTGTCACAAGCAAGACATGAAATGTGGCCTCTTGGGATCTCAAAAATCCCGATTGCAGAAGTGTAACAAAACCTGTTAAAAATTGAAAAATCTAATGAAAACATGAGTAAGATTTCCAGTGGTCAGAGGCTGAACTTCAGCATGTTAAGGAGGCTCTCTCCTGCCAGAGGCAGATGGGCTTGGCAGCAAGGTTCGAGGAGTGGTTGGATGGAGTCAGTAGAAAAGCCATAAGAGCTGAAAGGAAACGGATGCTCTATCTCTAGGCAGTGGCGAGAGATAATTCAGTGGGAGGCAGGCGCTACCAGTGGCAGCGACTATAACGTGGCTTCGACATAAGCTGGGGTATGCAACTTCAGGAGGATCAGGCTACCATTTCAGTCCCCTTTCCATTACAGGTAGCGCTGAGGCTAGTGTGTAACAAGTATTAAAATGCTTTAAAAATATTAAAACAATAACCGTCATACTAGTTAAATCTCAGTTATCTCAATCTAAATGCCTGGCAAGTCTCCCTGGGGAGCATAAAGCACCGTTTGGTCATAGCAGTGAAAACAGTGTTGTGGTTGCCCATGAGCCTGACATCACAAACTGAGGGCATGAGGAGCAGTCTGGGCGCAGCTGTGAGATTTCTGCACTTTCGAAAGCTTTCCTCAGATGATAGGGGAATGAGAGGTGTTTTTGTGACTTTTAAAATCTATATGAAGATTTAGGAGCACTGTGACGATTCATTTCTTGCATGTTTAGTCAAATTCACATTGCTGAGATGCTGTGCATGCACTGATAGCTTCCTTTTGGGCTTGCCCAGACAAGTAATTTCTCAAAGTGTTTTCTTTGTTGATTTCAGGAGGTCATATTGGGAGATGAGAGGCAATGCATTAGATAAGAAGTCGAACTATGAAGTATTAGAGTAAGTATATTGTTTCAGCTCTGGGTCTGAGTTTTTTCTTGCTTATGTGAAAAATGTTCATCCAGAAGCTGCAATATTGCCACTCTTCACGGGGAGGTGATGATATGATCTGCTGTTACTGCTTTAATTAAGAAAAAATGGGAAAATGTAAAACCTAATAAATTTCAGACAACCTATCAAGGAGGCAAGAGCCTGTCAGTTCCTGCCTGACAAAGTCAAATAGTTGGAACCTGGGAGTAAGCTGCTAAAATGCTGTTTTAAAATGTTGTTTTAGTGTTTCAATATAATTTTAATTGTATTGTTGTTTAATTTATATTTTAACTTTTGAATATTTTCATAGTTTTAATTTTTGTAAGCTGCCTTGTGTCCCAGCACTGGGAAAAAGGTGGCGTATAAATAAATATAATAATAAATTGGATTGTTCATAGTTTAAAGCTGCTGATATGCAGGATCATCGTTCTTTCCGTCATCTGCATTCTGTTAATGCCTGTGTGATCAGCCAGTCTAGTCCTACAGATTTAGCAGTGCTTTGTATAAAATGGATTTTCTGTTTGTGATTAGATTAATCAGATATGAGACTAAATTACACTGAGTCCTTTAATTACTTATCAGCTCCTGGAAATTTATAATCTGTGGCTTTGTTTTCCTTTTTTCCTTCTGCTTGTACTAAGTTACAATGCTGTTAGCAAAAACACAAATTGCCCAGCATGCTCCAAAAGTGTCAGTGTGGACACTGAGCCCATAGAATCCCAGAGTAGTTCTGATTCTGAGGAAGAGGAGTCGCTCCTGGGAGAGGAGTATGCTCCTCTTTCCCAGGGCCAACAGCTGATGGAGATTCCTCCCACCAACATTCCTAGCTTAGATAGCAGTCCTGGGAGTGACAGAGCGCAGGAAGCAGACTTGATGGATGTGCGACGCCGACGCAGAGAGCGGCGCCAAATGGAGGGTGCGGAAAGGAGGCGTAGTGCCCAGTTAGCGCGCAAACAACAGCTGCGCCCAGAGGATCCAAGAGAAAAGGGGAGGGACTCTCCCTAGCCCTTAAGTTCAGGGGTCTGCCAGTGATTCCCTTTCAAACGGGGACCAACTGTTTCAACTTAGGGCATAGGTACTCTGCTGCTCATATCTAGTTGCTAACAGTAGAGTTGTTAAGTTGTAAAAGAGGAATAAAGCTTTGAAAAGAATCCCTTTGTCTGTGTCTGGACTTGGCTACTGGATTAGACTGAGAGAGGCCTCCAAGGAGCCCTTGACAAAAAGTAACTGAACATTAAAAGCCAGAATATTGATGTTAAAAGCCTGACTAGTAACTTAGACAAACTGTAACATAGTGTCTGGGTTCAGATGATCAGCAAGGGAAAAAATGCAGTGTCGGCTATTTTCCCTGCCCCTGCTGTTTGCGCAACTGAGATTAGTCTAATTATCTGTGCTGTGTCATGGGTTGCTGTGTCATCCAAACCCGGCATGCAGCACAGGCATAGTAATTTTCACCCACCCTACAACCCATGGTTTGCAGTGGGGGTTGTAGCATGGGTGAAAATCCATTATGACATGTAGTGAATTTTCCAGCAAGTC
The DNA here is from genome assembly GCF_057233095.1 of Heloderma suspectum. NCBI lineage: Eukaryota > Metazoa > Chordata > Lepidosauria > Squamata > Helodermatidae > Heloderma > Heloderma suspectum. The sequence goes on from NC_139461.1 coordinate 12,488,731, forward strand.
CTTTTAAGAGAAATCTAGAGTCCACCCCCTTTTTACAGCTCCCATTTGGAGCAGTTAGTGCTGTGACCAACGTTGTTTCTGTGCCAAAAACCAGACTGAACCCAGACTGAAATGGATCCAGATAATTGATTTCATCCGAGAGTGACTGGAGCTGGTTGGCAAGGACTTTGCTCAGGAAAGGAACATTTGCCATCGGCCTGAAGTTGTTAAGATCTTCTGGGTCCAGGGAGGATTTCTTCAGGAGTACCCTGCGACCACTCCCCATTGCAGTGAGGCATTAATAACCTCTCTGGCCCAGCCTCACATGTTACTGCTGTGCTGTTTGGGGGTCTTTGTGTGACAGTTGAGTTATACATCTTCTTTTAACATAGAATAGTCTGGGGCAGTATTGCATTCTAACAACTTTAATTACATGCCTGGATCAATGAAATGCAAACCATATTTCCCCCCTATACTAGGGATGGGGGAGCAATTTGTTCAGTTTGCATTAAAGTGAATTTACTTAATTTTGCATGTTCAAACCAATATGTGAACCGAAACTCAGTTGTCCTTTGAAATTCGAAGTTCTCTGCGGAGTTCTCCAATAAAAAAATGCATACAAAAATGTGTATGTTAGAGGAAAGTGCACACAAAAATGTGTATATGTATGAAAATAATATTCACAAATGCGTTAGATTAGAAAAATTGCTTGCAAAAATTCTGTATATTAGGCAAAATTGTGTACAAAAATGCCTGCATCAGGAGAAATGCACACACAAATATGTACACATTTTCATGCAGACTTTTCCCCTCCAGTTTTGGGACTATCTGAAATTGAGATGGGGAAAATTTTCAAAGTTTGGGACAAACCAATTTTAAGATTGGCAAAATGGGAAACTGAGAGATACTGAAATTGACAGATTCAGCCATCTCTAATCATACACGTGCCTGAAGAGGGCTCTGGAGTATTTCTTAGACTGTAAGAACATTAGAAGAGCCTTACAGGGCACCAAGGGTTCGCCTAGTCCAGATTCTGCTTCCTATGACAGCCAGCTAGATACCTCTGGGAAGTAAAAAAAAAAAAAAAGCAGGGCATGAAGGCTGCTAACATGGATCTGAAGGGAAAAGCTGTTACAACACTATAAAATATTGTTCACACCAAAGCACAGCAACCATGTACTATAATAACATTAAGGTGGTAGCAATATAAGATACTTTTTTGTAAATATTTCCAGGATGTGTGATGCAGTCCCTGTAGGAGTGCTCTTGTATGTCATGTAGACTGTCAGATTTATCTAACCTTACATAGGAAGATAAACTTCATGCAGTTTGCATCTGAGAAGAAATACATCAAAGGACTTAATATTTATGAAAGTTTTGTTATGTTCTTTTCCATTTTAGCACCACTGCAGGCACTTTAGTGTCTGTTGCTGCAAAAGAGAATATTCTCTTGCCTTTAAACTTAATGTTTTTACACACATGGGAGAGAGAGGATCTTTATTTTTAAAGAGGCCTACAATCAGATGCAAATGATTCCACTAAATGGTAGCTGGCTGTGTGCATTTGACATCTTTGTGGATGCATCTTCTATAGAAGTAAGCCCACATTCAGATGTGCATTAGATAGTGATTTTTGATTTATCACTAGTTTGGGATAACTTTTCAGAGTAAAGTTTGGCAAAAAGAGAAGCCCCATATGTCAAAGGCAGAACATATATATTCAGGAAGTGAGCCTTTTTCTCACTCAAGTTGGGAATCTAAACTATCACTCAAGTCATTGGCTAAATAAAGGTGAAATATTAATGATAGGACTTGGGGAGGAGAGGAGGGTGAGAATATACCAGTATATGGCGAACTCCTGAAGAACAATAGCTTCAGGTGAGCCCATGTGCAGTTAAAAGTCTATGCTACCAGCCAGGATTTCTATCCGGTATTCTGTAGAATATCATGTCTTATCCCATATTTTCGTCTTTCTCTTCCGCCCATCTTCCAGAGGCACCTTGTTCTGCATCCTCAGGACTGTTACCACACGTTTTTTAGTAGCAAGTAGCAAGATTCACTAGGGGGTACAGAGAGCCTATTCTCAGATATTCAGGATTAAATTGCAAAATATCAGTTTAAAAGCACTTTTAATTCATTTTAACCTGTGATAGTTTGTGATCTGGAGAAATAATTGCACATCTCTTTTGAAACAGTGACCTGGTTCATACATAATCATAGAAGCATAGAATAGTAGGGTTGGAAGGAGCCTACAAGGCCATCGAGTCCAAACCCCTGCTCAATGCAGGAATCCAAGTCAGAGCATTCCTGACAGAGGGCTATCCAGCCTCGTCTTGAACGCCTCCAGTGTGGGAGAGCCCACTACCTCCCTAGGTAATTGGTTCCATTGTCGTATTGCTCTAACAGTCAGGAAGTTTTTCCTGATGTTCAGCTGGAATCTGGCTTCCTGTCACTTGAGCCCATTATTCTGTGTCCTGCACTCTGGGATGATCGAGAAGAGATTTTGGCCTTCCTGTCTGTGACAATCTTTCAAGTACTTGAAGAGTGCTATCCTGTCTCCCCTCAGTCTTCTCTTCTCAAGGCGAAACATGCCCAGTTCTTTCAGTCTCTCTTCATAGGGCTTTGTTTCCAGTCCCCTGATCATCTTTGTTGCCCTCCTCTGGACCCTCTCCAGCTTGTCTGCATCCTTCTTCAAGTGTGGTGCCCAGAACTGGACACAGTACTCCAGATGAGGCCTAACCAGTGCTGAGTAGAGGGGAACTAGTACTTAAGAGGGGAACTAGTACTGTAATGACAGCCCCTTAGTTCAACAACCTGTGAGTTGTTGTGCATGAGCAGGGATGAGTGGGTACACTGGCTGCAGCATGCCCACCACTTCTGCTTTTACACCATGATCAACTCCTTCATAGGTTATGGAACGTGATGTGCAAACTCGGGCTGCTGGGTTGTTTAGGGTTAAATAACCCAGCAGTCAACCCGTGATTTGTTGTTAGGTTAACTGCATTGTTGTTTAGCCCCTAAACAACCCAATGGTCTGGGTTTGGATGTCACACTCCACAAACTACGAAGTACCCCATTGTGGGTTGTGGAGTAAAAGCAGAAGAGGCAGGCACACTGCAGGCAATGTACCTACTGTCTCCTACTCATGCACAACAACCCATTGGTTGTTGAACCAATGGATTGTCATTATGTGTGAACAGCCACTTTTAAGTTTTTCTGCTCTCCCCACCCCACATTAAACAGCACTTGTGGGTCCAGCAAGCCCTTGCAGCAAAATGGACATCATGGTTTTAAAAGCAAGCTTTTGGGAGATTGTTAGAAGTCTTCTAGTGGCTAGTTTAGTGGAATTGGCAGCTTCTACTTATTTGGCTGGGAGAGAATGCTGCTTTGGCTTCTGCGGTGCAGTCTCCTCTCTTCTCTTTTCTCCTCCCCTTACATGCCTCTCCTCCATAGTTTGATTCCCAAGTCAACATGCCAGCAACGGGCTTACCTTCATCATCATTCTCTTCACAAATCCCAATGTGCGTAGTGTTTTGATCTGGCATAGCTTAATACGAGGGCACAAACACTTGGTGTTCCATCGCAGACAACTGAGGGTGGAATTCCCTTCACCTATAGTCTCAGGCACTTTTTTTTTACTTCAAGCATACACTCAGGCCTGGATAATATCTTTAGCAAAGCATACAATGTTACTCTGAGTAAAGCAAGCTGGGAAAATGTGTGCCAGAGGGGAAGCATTATTAAGTTGACAAACTGAAAGACTCTGATTCCGCTAACTCCAGTCTTGGGCCCAGTGTTGATTTTTATAATCTAATTGGACAAAAGGAGCACAGACTGGTTGCGTAGTATGCAGTAGATGGAATAGCCTACTTTATGAGATGTAGATTCCGGTAGCATCTTTCAAAATCTCATGGTTGATAATACTGGGCTAAATGATGATTGGTCTAAATCAATATAAGATGGCTCCGTGTAGGTATATCCAGTATGAGGACTATCTAAATGATTGTCTAAAGAACTTGATCATTATTTTTCACATTAAGAGATTAGTGGATTGGGCAGTGGTAGTAAACATGAAATAATGACAAAGTAATTAAAGTTCTGTTTTGCTGTTATCTCTCGCTGTTGCTTCCTCTAGGTGTTTTTGCCTTAAAGATTCAGTGAGTAAGAGAATTGTTAAAGTGTTTTTGGAATTGAATGGTTTTGGGGGATGGGGTAACAGAGTTTTTTTTAAAAAATGAAATCGCAGTTGGTCTGTGGCATGTATGTTTATATTTTTTTATGCAGCTGGCTATCATCACATGATTTAGTGGTGCTTTAGTTTACATGAATAAGGTATACAACATTTCTCAGAGACATCACTGATCTTGTTTTGTTTATTTCAGGAAAGATGTTGGTTTAAAAAGATTTTTTCCGAAGAGTTTGCTGGATTCAGTAAAGGTAATCTTACATTCTGTTCAGATGCTAGAAATTACTGAACAGTGTGTCTTGATGATTCTTTGCTTTGCCCTCTCCAAATATATACATTTATTTAATTTATTTTGCATCGTCCACGTACATGGCATATTACAAAAAATGAGAGGACACGTTCCTGCCCCAAGGACTTAAAATCTGGAAAATAACACCAAGGATATATGGTGTTTTACCAAGTGACATAAGCAAAAGAGACATAATGCAGAGTTGACATATTTCAAATAACCAGATACCAGCTTGAGGCTTTAGGTGCCAGATGTAAACAAATTCATAGTTTAAAAACATTGGGTTAGGGAGGCTCAGAAAGGAGGATCAACCACCAGATAGAACTTTCCTCTTGTTATTTCATCACTTGTGTTTCTAGATGTATAGTTTATTGTATCTATACATAAATCATAATCCACATCTGCTGGTGCATTCAGATGGGCAGTTGGGACCAGTTCGAAGCTAGCTGGTGGTGACAATACACTCCTTGGTTGAGCTGAGGAGGGTCCATAGCTCAACCATAGTGCTCATCTTTGCATATATAAAGTTCTAGGTTCAATCCATAGTGTGTCCAGTCAAAGGAAGTCAGATAGCAGAGCTGGAGAGGCCTCTTCTAGAGACATTGGAGAGCTACTGTCAGTCAGAGTAGAAGAATACTGGGCCAATGGTGTAATACTGGACCAATAGACCAATGTTGTAACTCAGTATAAGGCAACATCATGTGTTCTTATGACTTCCCAGACTTCTGTGTCTTATGCACACAAGCATTGACTGATAAAACAAAATGTGGCAGAAAACAAGTGGCTGTATTCCCATGGCTGCATTATTAAAGTGGCTTCAAGTATTGGTTGTTATATGGAAGTTCAGGAAATACAGAAAGAGCTGCGAGGTTGCCCAGACTTTGTGCCACAATCTCTCTGGAAGCTGTCATTTGCATTGTGCTTGTCCATAGTGATCCTGCTAATCCTTGGATTAGGTGGGTCCATCATAGTCCCTGTGTGACTTGGTTATGCTCTCAGTGTGCCTAAGGTACTTGAGCAATCCCCTGTCTAGACATATCTAGGTAGTCTGCTTCAAAAACTATGTTGTCAATATGACTGTGCAGTGTGTGGAAACACTTCATTGTTGCTTAGTTTTATTATAAAATGAATCGTTGGCTTTCTTGCATATTAGCAGACAGCCAGGTTGAGAATTAGGATTTTATTATCTGTGTAAGGTCTGATATTGAGGTAACGTCTCATTTCATATCTTTAATTCCTTGCAATCTGTAGACCACAGGATCATATGAAGCTGCCTTATACTGAGTTGGACCATTCGTCCATCTAAGCCAATATCATCTATGCCAGTGGAAGGCAATCTGGTTGCCTCCAGATGTTTTGAACTACAATTCCCTGACTATTGACCATTCTGACTAGGGCTTATGGGAGTTCTAGTCCAAAACATCTGGAGGGAACCAGGTTGGCTACCCCTAATCTATGCTGACTGGCAGCAAGGTCTTGGACTGCCCCCCCCCCCCCCCCCCGTCTAAGATCCTTTACCTAAAGATGCAATGAGTTGAACCTGGGACCTCATATACATGCAAAGCATGTGCTGTGCCACTGACCTACAACTTCAGCATGTGTCTTCTGAAATACAGTAAAGAATTCAGTAAAGAAATCGGCATTGTATATAAGGCAGCAAGAAGTATTATTGTTATTATTTCAGATCCAGTCTACTTCCCACTGAAGTTAGAAGAAAGATTTATACAAATTGCAGCTGGAGTTAAATTGTTTGTTTGGACATTCTTAAGTATCCTTGGAACATCCTTGGAACAAGCTAAATGTGTGTGAGATGTGTGGAGTGGCATAGTGGCCATTCTAAGCTAAGTGTGTGAGGTGTCAAGTCATCAGTTCATGAACTTGGTAGTCTTAGGCAAGCTGTTATACTGGGGTAATAATTCTGGCCTACCTTACAGGGTTGTTGCAAGTATTCCTGACCTAGTCTGTATGAAGCACTCTGAACACTCAAAAAGCATTAGGAAAATGTGAAGTATGTTAAAGCAAATAGCATGATAATGTTGCCCCAACAAGCATGGTTCAGTTTTGCATTGCCATTAGTATCCTTGAAGGCTTGTATTATGTATATGCTAAAGAGCATGTTAGTCATCTCAAATAAATAAAATCTCTACTTGCATAAGAATAGCCTTTTGATAATGCCCTCCATATGTCTTGAAACAAATGCTGAAAGCAGATTTGGGTAGGGATAAGCCTCAGGTTATTTAAACTATATTGTTGTTTCAGGCCTCAATCCAGAGAAGATTAGTCATGTTTAAATCCCATGGAAATTAGTGGGTTTTAGTTGTGGCTTAAGTGCAACTAACTTTCACTGGACTGGAGTCTATAGCTTCCTTTTTTTAAACAACAACAACAAAAGCTTTAATGCCTGGGCCTAGGACAAAAGTTTCTGTGCCTTTGCTGCTTGAGGGTGGAGTCAATATTTTGAATGATGTATGAGATACAGAGGTATCTGATTGCAGTCTCTCCTTCAGCCAATAATTTGTTTAGAAAATAAGATCAAGCTGAGAACAAGAACAATTCGTTCAAGCACATAATCATATTCAGGTTGTTTTAATATTATAGATTAGTTAATCTGTGTTAATTTTCTTCCTACAACAGCACCTTCTAATGCAAGTGAAATGTTTTTTTTCCCGCCCAAATACATTTATGCTTGACAAAGCACCTTTCTGCCTCAGAATTGTGAATAATTATGTTTTTCCAGTATTTTAAGGAAATGTTACCAATGTTGTGTTAATAGATGTGATTGCTATTTACTCTTGCTGGCAGAATCTTATGATATCTGAATATTTCATTATCCAGGCCAAAAACCTACGAAAAATGATCCAGCAAACATTTCGACAATTTGCCAACCTCAATAGAGAAGAAAGTATTTTGAAATTCTTTGAGATCCTCTCACCAGTGTATAGATTTGACAAGGAATGCTTCAAATGTGCCCTTGGTGTAAGTATTCTGCATTCAGCTGCTAGGGCATATTATGAAATAATCAGTTTAATTATTACTGCTTAGTTCAGCAGTTGGTTGTCAGCTCTTATAGGCAGAGGAAAGGTCAGCTGGCACTTTGCCTATGTATACTGCATCCTTTTGATTAAATTCACACACAATCTTTAACTATGGGTGACATTCATAGCAATTATTTTTATTTGGGCTACTAGCAAGGGAAATCAAGGGTTTGGTAACAGTGTTAATTATAAGAGTAGATGCAACAATTCTGGTTTTTTATAATTTCTATACTCAAGAATTCTGTTTTGCTCAATATAGAGTAAGGACTGCCAGCTCATTAATGAAATCTTAATCAATGAAGTGCATGTTTAATCTGCATATGAATAAAATATTCTTAAAGAAAAAAACACGCTTGTTTTTTGATGATGCATGTTTGTATTGCAACAGCCACCACCATAGAAGAAGCAATATTTCCTGTGTGTGTGAAAGGCCTTTTACACAATGGTGCCTACAATGCAGTTTATATACTTTTTTTAAAAAAATGGGTGGAATTAGAGAGGTGAAGACGTGGAAAATAAACGGAAAAATTTGGGGACAACAGTTTTTTCCATTTTTTTCCAAGGACCATTTTTTTTTTTCTGAAAAATTGGAAAAATTGAACAGCTTTGGATTGTGAAGTATTTTCTTTTAAAATGTAACACAAGATGCTTATATAGTGTTACTAAGCCTTTCCTTCCCGCATGATTTCTAAAACTATGTAAGACTTTTTAGAAAGACTAGAGATGTAAAATGTCTGAAAATAATGAAGCAATGGGGGAAAAGTTTTTTTTAATCCTCTCTGTAAGATTCTCAGCATAGTTATTTCTTTCATTTCTTATTAAATTTACCGATTAACGTTTTGGGATGCTCCAAGTCCTATAAGACCATTGAGTTCAGCCTCCAGTTCTTCCTTCTTCTTCTGACTTGTAGGATGATTCAGTTATTTCACGGACTACTTGCTGAAGTACCCTCTGGTCAGACATAAACTAGGAACCTAAAACGTTATGTATAACTTGGTTTGCTCATAACATTAATCATGTTTGGTATATTACATTTTTAAAATATACTTTACTCAGAAAATAATTACAAATTTACTAACTGAGTTGACCTTTTAACATTTTCAAATATAACAATAATTTTATGAGCAAACCAAGTTATGCATAACATAACTTTAGTAACAGAAAGGCTGCTTTACACTCCTAAGGCAGCCTTCCTCAACCTGGTGCCCTACAGATTTTTTTGACCCAGCTAGGGATGTACGAAAGTCACTTACCTTTTAACGAAATGTGATTCAAGGCGCTCCGTCCCTCCCCCCGAAATTCTGGCCGGGGGGGAGGCGCTCCGTCCCTCCCCCCCGAAATTCTGGCGGGGGGGAGGTGCTCCCCCCTCCCCCCCCGAATCCTGGCCAGTCGGGTCCGCAAATGGCGGCGGCCATAGCCGCCGCCGTTTGCGTCCCTGCAGTCAGCCGTGATAGGCTACGTAAATGTTTACGTAGCCTATCACGGCTGAGTAAAAAACAAAAAAATTTGCGTACACAAATGGCAGCGCCCACGGGTGCCGCCATTTGTGTCCCTTATTTTGGCACATCTAGTCTACGTAAACATTTACGTAGACTATGGCGAAAATAAGGGGAACGCAAATAGCGTAGACGCTACGCTATTTGCGTTCCCCTTATTTTTGCCATAGTCTACGTAAATGTTTACGTAGACTAGATATGCCAAAATAAGGAACGCAAATGGCGGCGCCCATGGGCGCCGCCATTTGCGTACGCGCATTGTTGTTTTTTTACTCAGCCGTGATAGGCTATATAAACATTTACGTAGCCTATCACGGTATTTTTAAAAAATCTGGCTGTGATAGGCTACATAAATCTTTACGTAGCCTATCACTTTTTTTGTTTTGTTTTTTTACTGGAAATGGCGGCGGCGGCAACCGGTCGGAAGACTGGCCGCCGCAGCCGCCGCCGCCAAACCGCTGCTGGAGCTGCCGCTGCCAGGAAGATTCGCACAAGGTAAGTCCTGTCCCGGGGGTGGGGGGGCAGACCGTTTCGCCACCAATTTCAGGGGGCCAAATGCGCTGGCATTCGGCCTCCCCGAGATTCGTGGCGAAATTCTCTGACATCCCTAGACCCAGCATTCCTGACCAGTGGCCATCCTGCCTGAGGCTGATTGGAGCTGAAGTTCAGAATATCTGGAGAGCACCAGGCTGGGGACAGCTGTCTTGAAGCATCCAAGTGACTGTAGATCTGTAAAGAGTATTAAAAAAATAAGTATTATGTATTTTTCCCAGAATTTCAGTTTTTTTCTGAAACCCCCCAGAAAAACCCCGGCCTTTCCACGGCTTCTAAATTTCCAGAAATTTCACATCTCTAGGTGGAATCCAATAGTCTTTTCAAAATGGCTTGTGATCCTGCAGACACCTCCACTAATGGAAGAGGAGAGGGTGGCACATTTTTTGAAATTCTTTGTGGTCTCTGCATCACACATGTGGGCTCTGCGCCTGCACGTAACCTTGATTCGGGAAGCTTCTGTAGTTGAGGAGAGTTTTGGTGGGAACCCCTCCCCTGTTGTCCAGTGCCCATGTCCCAAAAGCAACAACAACCCTCCTGTTCCGTTAGCAGAGGTGTCCGCTGGATCACAGCCTGCTCCTTGAGCAAAATAGCACCACTGGATCCCACCCTTAGACCAATTTAATTGGGGACACTTTTTAAATTTACAGATAGCCCATTTCTAGAAGCCATGTCCAAAGCAGTTCATAGTGCTTTCAATAAAAACATGAATAAAACACAATAAAAGCAGCCCAAAATCATATAAATAGTAGAAATGAGCAGTCAGAGCAGTTGATCAAATAATTTATGGTCAATTAATTTTACTCATTTTGATTAAATTTTGGAGCCCCCCATAATTACTTGGGGACTAAGGAGACAATTAACTATGGTGGTCATTACAAGCCCCTGCCTTGCACATCTCTGCTCTGCAAATCAATAATTACTTTAGCAAGTACTTGGAGACTTAAGTTATGATTCTGTGAATCACATTTTTGAGAAGTGGTTCTTCAATGTTTCTAGTGTTCCCCAACCTGGTGCCCTCCAGATGTTTTGAATGACAACTCTCAGAATTCGTGACCATTGGCTGTGCTGACAGGGGCTGATGGGAGTTGAAGTCCAAAAGATCTGGAGGGCACCAGGTTGGGAAAGGCTAGTTTAGATCATGGGCCAAAACAAGCAATATGAAAAGTCAGTGATCACATCTCCCAGCATGTGTGTTTTTTTTTTAAAGTAGCTATAATAGGCACAGATGCTATTACTTCAGCTTGGAGCAGGGATGGTTGAACAGGTGTCTGTATCTTACCTGCTGTATTGTATACCCAAGGGCTTAATTACAGCTTTGGGGGAATGAGCTACATTTGAAAAATGGTATGAGGAGGAACTCCCCCTCCCTCGACAAAGCTACTGTGGTGAAAATTGGAGGCATATATGGCTGCTTCCTTTAAAGTTTTTTTTTTAAATGTGATCTATGATTTCCCATGTGGTCTGCCTAGGTGTTTCAGGTGTAATTTTACATTTGTTTGATGACTATTTCTTGAAAAAAATCTTATTCAATTGCATGGTGTTGAAGGTCGTAACCCCTTTTAAAAAATATTATTTCCAAATGTTCCCCACCCGCTTTGGACCATTAAATATAACAGTCAAGCTGGATTATTTCGGTGGAGCTGGCTATTGGTCCAGAAGAAGGAATCAGCTACCTTACAGACAAGGGTTCCAATGTAAGTCAGCTCATCCATCAACGTTCTTAACATGCCTTGGAATAGGGGGTGTAGTAGTATATTTTGAATTGTTCTTTCCCTTTTCCCTATATTTTTCTGTTTAGGCAAAGAGTAATGGAAAATAAGGACTGGAAAATAAGGAGTGAATTTGAAGAAAATGGCAGGAAATGCAAATTAACTCTGCAGTTAATTACTGTGGAAAGTGGGATTGATTATTGATCAAATATATATACTGCCAACTGGTAAAGAACATCAGGGCAGTTAACAGTATTAAGAACTTAAGTTTTTAGATGATGACTTTTTAGGAAGAGATTCAGGCAACTACTTTAGAAACAGAACAATAACTTGGATTAATTAATCCACTGCTGTTTCCTTCCTCCAGAATTTACAAGCATAACACTTATTGATAGACTTTAATGATAAGGACATGCGCTTCAGCTCTATTTCTGATATATATATTTTACACAGTGCCACTGTTCTTATTATAATGCATTTTGATAGGTTTAATTCTTGCACTGAATTCTAATAATAATAATAATAATTTCATTTCTATACTTCCCAATAGCTGAAGCTATCTGGGCGATTCACAACAATTCACAGAAATTACAAACCACAGCATTATACAAACATTACATAATAATAAAACATAGTCTAAAAATTTTAACATACAAAACTTAAAACTACTTAAACAGCTAAAAACAATTTCAGTAAACAATTTCAGTAACAGACCAATTCAACACAGCTGACATAAATGCCCCATCATATGCCATTAAATGCCTGGGTGTAGATGACAGTCTTAACCTGGCACTGAAAAGTTGATGGTGTTGGTGCTTCAGGCAGGCCTCAGTGGAGAGCTTGTTCCAAAGTCGGGGGGGGGGGGGGCAGGGGAGGACACCAGACCACTGAGAAGGCCCTCATCCTTGTTGCCACCTTCTGAACCTTGCCAAGAAGTTGATCATAGTGTCTGGGTAGGTTCAGGTCGGGAGAGGTGTTCCGTCAGGTATTCCAATCCCAGGCCATGTAAGGCTTTATAGGTTACATACAGGCACCCAATGCAAGTGGGCCAGAATGGATCTAGTATACTTCGACCTTCTGGTCCCAGGTATTAATCTGGCTGCTGCATTTTGCACAAGCTGCAGCTTCTGAGCAGTCTTCAGGGGCAGCCCCACGTACAGTGCATTGCAGTAATCTAATTTGGAGATTACCAGAGCATAGTTTACTGAAACCACGTTATCCATGCCCAGATAGGGGCATAACTGGGCCACCAACTGAAGGTACTCCGTGCCACTGAGGCCACCTGAGCCTCAAGTGACAGAGGTGGCTCCAGAAGAACCCCCAAGCTATGAACCTGTTCCTTCAAGGAAAATGCAACCCCATCCAGAACAGGGTGAACACCCTCCATCCAGTCAGAAGAACCACCCAGTAGCAGTGTCTCAGTCTTGTCTGGATTGAGCTTATTCATTCATTCATTCATTCATTCATTCATTCATTCATTCATTCCTTCATTCATTCAATTTCATTTCATTTCATTTCTATACCGCCCAATAGCTGGAGCTTCAATTTATTAGCCCTCATCCAGTCTATTGTCTGGATGAGCCAGGTACTGGTTTAACACATCCACTCCTCACTTGATGAGGATGAAAAGGAGAAGCAGAGTTGCATGTCATCATCATTCTGATGACAGCGCACTCCAAAACTTCAGATGACCCCACTCAGCGGTTTCATGTAGATGTTAAATAACATGAGGGAGAAAACCAACCTGTGAAGAACCCCATGCTGGAGAATCCACGGGGTTGAGCAATATTCCCCAAGCACCACGTTCTGGAGCCAGCAATCCAAATAGGAGCAGAACCACTGCAATGCAGTACCCCCCACTCCCAGCTCAGATAGTCATCCCAGAAGGATACCATAGTTGACGGTATCGAAAGCTGCCAGGAGATCCAGGAGTATCAACAGAGTCATACTCCCCCTGTCTCTCTCTCGACATAGGTCATCATACAGGGCAACCAAGGCTGTTTCCATCCCAAAACCCGGCCTAAACCCCAACTGAAATGGATCCAGATAATCGGTCTCATCTAAGAGTGTCTGGAGCTGGTTGGCCAGCATCTGCTCCAGGACCTTGGCCAGGGAAGGAACATTTGCCACTGGCCTAAAGTTCTTAAGATCTTCCACATCCAGAGCGGATTTCTTCAGAAGTTGTCTCACCACCACCTCTTTTAGACAGCCTGGGACCACTCCCTCTTAAAAGGAGGCCTTAATCATCTCCCTGGTCCACCCTGCTGGTTCTTATAAGCCAAGAAGCGCAAGGATCCAGTATGGAAGTGGTTGCACAAACCTGTCCAATTCTAGGCTTTTTCATTGTTGTCTTTTGCAGGGTTTTTGGTTTGTTTGTTTTTTGCTAATAGAGTTCTATACTTAAAGCAAAAAACAAACAAACCCTTAGTTGGTTATGCATTATTCTTATTTCCTGATAGACCTTATGTCAGTTTCTCTTTGGGCTCTTAGTCAATGGATCCCATTGCTCTGTCTTCAGACAAAGAGTTGCCATCTATTCAGCTTCTTCCCTTCCCCTTCTATAGCATGTGACATTGTTCTGAGGCTCAGGTGAAAATAAAGGGATAGTGGCAGGATATGAGAAACTTCAGGATGATATTGGTTAGTTTGTCCTATGTTAATAATAGCATTTTTGTCCCATGGTACTTACTAATGCTGTTACTTTCCCCCTATATTTTTCTGTAGCCTACCCACTTAGCAGACTTCCATCAAGTGCAGACCATTCAGTATTCAACAAGTGAAGATAAGGATAGGAAAGGAGTGCTACAAATGAAAATTGCTGGTGCACCAGAGGTAAGTAAGATTACCATTGACTTTTCTGTTGCACGGTGGGACAATGACAGCTAATTCCATCTGCATGCTTTATGAGTAGAGATGGGTGCAGATGGATCCCCCAGGGGATTGTAAAAATGTAGGAAATACTGCATCAGACCCTTGTCTGGAGTCTGCTACCCTCCTCAGTCTAAATGAATGCACTGCTGTATAGTATGGTCCTTGTTGTAATGCTATTCTTTGTAAGGCTGACTGGGTCAGTGGTGGCAGAGATTGTCTCTCATTTCACCTGTGGTGGAGTACATGCCCAAATTATCTAGTGCTACTGTTGGTTTTGCAATAATTCAGTATTGATGGTTGCAGTGAAAAGCTGCTACTGCCCTGAGTGGATGCTCATAGCGTAGTTGGGTTGGAAAGGGCCTATGCAGAAGTTGGCATTTATCCCTATTAAATTTCATTCTGTTGTTTTCTGCCCAGTGCTCCACCCTATCAAGATCACTTTTTTGTTTCTGCCTTCCATGCTATTAGCTATCCCGCCCAATTTTGTGTCATCTGCAGATTTGATCAGCATTCCCCGCACCTCATCATCCAAGTCATAAATAAAAATGTTGAAGAGCACTGGGCCTTGCAGTACCCCGCTCGTTACCTCTTCCCAGTTTGAGAAGATCCCATATTGATAAGCACTCTTTGAGTCCGATTCTGTAGCCAACTGTGGATCCACCTGATGGTTGTTTCATCTAGCCCACTTTGAGCTAGTTTGCTAATCAGGATATCATGGGGCACTTTGTCGAAAGCTTTGCTGAAGACGAGGTATATGATGTCCACAGCATTCCCACAGTCCACAAGGGAGGTTGGAAAAAAGGAAAGGTTCCTCCTGTGCAAGCACTGGGTCATTACTGACCCCTAGAGGGACGCCTGCTACGCTGGTGTTTTCATAACAGACTATAGCGGGGTGGTTTGCCATTGCCTTCCCCAGTCGTGACTACATTTCCCCCAGCAAGCTGGATACTGTCAGGGTGGAAACTGAGCCCATAGAGCCCCAGAGCAGTTCCGATTCTGAGGAGGAGCAACAACCCGTGGGAAAGGAGCTCGCTCATCTCTCACAGGCACAGTGGCAGGGAGAGATTCCGCCTGTGTGCATTCCTGAGAGAGATAGTGACCCTGGCAGTGAGAGAGCGGGGGAGGGGGTTTTGCTGGATGCTTGGCGCAGACGCAGGGAGCGGCGCCAGATGGAGGGTGCCGAGAGGAGGCGCTCTTCTCGCTTGGTGCTAAAACAACGGTCGCGTCCCTCTCGGATCTCTCCATAGCCCATAACTTCAGAGTCTTCCCGCCCTTCTTCTTCAAACGGGGACCAACTGCCTTACCTGGAGCTTAGGCTACTCTGCTAACTACCCCAGTGCAGTTCCTTGCTTAGTCGCTGGTGATTAGCATCTGAAAGAGTCATTAAGTTGTAAAAGGAATAAAGCCTTGGAAAGAATCCTTTTCGTCCGTGTCTTGAGTCGGCTATTGGAGGGGACTGTAAGAGGCAGCTAGGGTGCTCCTGACAGGTACTCGTTTTATCGACCTTGGAAGGATGGAAGGCTAAGTCAACCTGAGCCGGCTGCCCGAGACCCGGCTTCTGCTGGGATCGAACTCAGGTCATGCGGTGAGTTTTGGTTGCAATACTGCCGCCGACCACTCTGCACCACATGAGGCTCATCACAAGGGAGGTTACCTGATCAAAAAATGAGATCAGATTAGTCTGGCAGGATTTGTTCTTAGAACCATAGAATAGTGGGGTTGGAAGGGGTCTATAAGACCATCGAGTCCAACCCACTGCTCAATGCAGGAATCCAAGTCAGAGCATCCCTGACAGATGGCTGTCCAGCCTCATCTTGAATGCCTCCAGTTGGGACAGCCCACTACCTCCCTAGGGAATTGGTTCCATTGTCATATTGCTCTAATGGTCAGGAAGTTTTTCCTGATATTCAGCTGGAATCTGGCTTCCTGCAACTTGAGCCCATTATTCTGTGTCCTGCATTCTGGGATGATCGAGAAGCGATCCCAGCCTTCCTCTCTGTGACAACCATTCAAGTACTTGAAGAGCGCTATCCTGTCTCCTCTCAGTCTTCTCTTCTCAAGGCTAAACATGCCCAGTTCTTTCAGTCTCTCTTCATAGGGCTTTGTTTCCAGTCCCCTGATCATCTTTGTTGCCCTCCTCTGAACCCTCTCCAGTTTGTCTGCATCCTTCTTAAAGTGCGCTGCCCAGAACTGGACACAGTACTCCAGATGAGGCCTAACCAGTGCTGAGTAGAGGGGAACTAGGACTTCCTGGGATTTGGAAGCTATGCTTCTATTAATGCAGCCCAGAATAGCATTTGCCTTTTTTGCAAGCCACATCACATTGTTGGCTAATATTCAGGTTGTGATACACAACAATTCCAAGATCCTTCTCGCTTGTAGTATTGTTGAGCCAAGTCTCCCCCATCATTTGGTTTCTTTTTCCTAGGTGCAGAACTTGACATTTATCCCTATAAATTTTCATTCTGTTGTTTTCTGCCCAGCGCTCCAGTCTATCAAGATCACTTTGAATTTTGTTTCTGTCTTCCAGGGTATTAGCTATCCCGCCCAATTTTGTGTCATCTGCAAATTTGATCAGCATTCCCTGCACCTCCTCCTCCAAGTCATTAATAAAAATGTTGAAGAGCACTGGGCCCAGGACTGAGCCCTGTGGTACCCCGCTCATTACCTCTCCCCAGTTTGAGAAGATCCCATTGATAAGCACTCTTTGATTCCGATTCTGTAGCCAGCTGTGGATCCACCTGATAGTTGTTTCATCTAGCCCACTTTGAGGTAGGTTGCTAATCAGGATATCATGGGGCACTTTGTCAAAAGCTTTGCTGAAGTTGAGGTATATGATGCCCACAGCATTCCCACAGTCCACACGGGAGGTGACCTGATCAAAAATTGAGATCAGATTAGTCTGGCAGGATTTGTTCTTGACAAATCCATGTTGACTTCAAGTAGTCACTGTATTGTTTTCAAGGTGCTTACAGATTGATCACTTTATAATCTGCTCCAGAATTTTCCCAGGGATTGATGTCAGACTGACTGGTCTGTAGTTCCCAAGTTCCTTCTTTTTGCCCTTTTTGAAGATCCGGATAACATTAGCCCTCCTTCAGTCATCTGGCACTTCACGCGTCCTCCATGATTTCTCAAAGATAATAGACAGTGGCTCTGAGAGCTCTTCTGCCAGTTCCTTTATTACTCTAGGATGTAGTTCATTTGGCCCTGGAGATTTGAACTCATTCAAAGTAATTCGGTGTTCCTTGACAATATGCCTATCACTCTCAAGCTGCAGTCCTGCCCCTTCAGCCTGTACTTCACCTTTGCCAGGGGGCTCATAGACCCTCTTTTGGGAGAAGACTGAGCCAAAGTAGGAACTGAGGACTTCTGCCTTTTCTTTGTCATCTCTTATCATTTTGCCATCCTTATTTAATAGTTGAACCATCATTTCTTTTCTCTGTCTTTTATTATACACGCATCTGAAGAAAGCCTTTTGTCGCTTTTAGCATCCCTCGCTAACCTCAGCTCGTTCTCATCTTTAGCCTTCCTGACGCCATCCCTGCAATTCTGTGCTACCTGCCTGTACTCTTCCTTTGTAGCTTGGCCTTCCTTCCACTTCGTATATGTGTCCTTTTTTGTTTTCAGGTAATCTCTACGCTTTTTGTGAAGCCACATCAGCTTCTTCTGTTGTCTTCCACTTTTTTTTCTTGTTGGAATTGTTTGTAATTGTGCCTCAAGAATACTGTCTTTAAAAACTCCCACCCATTTTGGACTCCTTTCCACATTAGAGTTGCTTGCCATAGTGCAACCCCACCTCTCTTTCTGTTCCTCCTGTTCTTTTTGAACAAGTTATATCCTTCAATTGCTGCATTCCAGTCATGGGAGTCATCCCACCAAGTTTCAGTTACACCTATCATGTCATAATTTCCCTCCTGTATTAAGAGTTCAAGTTCGTTCTGTTTGTTTCCCATACTCTGGGCAGTAGTATATAGACATCAAAGACCATGTGCTTTATAGTCTGGCTTTCTTCTTCTTACATTTTTTTGAAGCCTATTATTGGGCGCTGTTAGAGCTGTTGTTGTGTCCATTGCGCTGCATGAGCTTTCGTCCATTGTTACTCCCAACTTTACATCTCCCTCCTCCGTAGGATTTAGTTTAAAGCTCTCCTGATGAAGTTCTTCATGCTGTGGCCAAACACATTCTTCCCAGCCCTTGTGAGGTGCAACCCATCCCCTTCCCACAGTCCATCTTCCAGGAAGTATAGCCCTTGGTCCCAGAATCCAAATCTCTCGCATCACCACCTTGGTAGCCAGTCATTCACCCGGAATATTTTTCTTTCCCTTTCTCTCTCTCTTCTAACTACTGGAAGGATGGATGAGAAAACTATCTGAGCCCCAAAGTTCTTGAGTTTCTTTCCCAAATCTTCAAAGTCTGATGTGATTTCTTTGTTGCTCCGCTTGGCGGTATCATTTGTTCCCACATGGATGAGAAGAAAGGGATACCTGTCAGTGGGCTTTTTGAGCGTAGACAACCCTTTAGTCGTGTCCCTAATCCGTCCTCCCGGGAAACAACATACCTGGGGAGTCCATGGGTGTTCGTGACATAGTTGGGTTTCAATCCCACACAGCAAGAAGTCTCCCACTACTGCTGCTCTTCTTGTGGTTGTAGGCCTTGGTTTCATTGCCTCTGCTTGACTGACCTTCAGCCTCTTGCTCGCTCTCATGCAGGCTCCCCTGTAATTCTTCCTCTGCAGGCTGTCCTCCAGTCTCATCCTCAAGTACCTGAAAATGGTTCCATAGTTCCACTGTTTCCACTGGTCCACATAATTATAATATTTTTGAAATAAATTGCTAACTTTGGGAGTGTGTGAGCACTACATGTTTGTAGTTAGACAGGGCAGAGTGAGCAACCATGAATGAAATGTAAAATAGTTCTGATCTTGGGAATTCTGCCAGACCCAGCTGTGTGCTGGACATCATTACCAACAAGTCTTTTGAAATGACAGGGAAGCAGTGGAGAAGAGTGAAACACAGAAATGGGGAGTGATGTCTTTTAAAATATGGGTGCATTTCTCTGCTTTGGGAGACATTGTTACAACCCAACTCTGCACAACATACATGGTGCAATCTAGAAAAAGTTATGTCTTTGTGTAAGTCCTCTTTTGAAACTAATTTAATTTGAAAGCACCGTGAAATCTTTTCGGTTGCTGTCATAAATTATGGCCCATCAAATTATACAGTGAAAACATGTTATGTTCGTGCTGACTACTTTTAAAAACTATATAAACAAGTGATAAACTAGCATTCAAGTGTTGAATATTAGACATCCAAATTTTAGTGTACAGCCTGTTAACTAGTTGCACTTCTTTGGCTTTTCATTGCTGTTTTATACCAGGTAACAATAGCCAATCAAATTTGACATCTCTTACCATAAAGAATTTATTTCTGAGCTTCCTCCCCCTCATCCCATGAGCATTGCTCAAATCTAATATGCTTTGGTTTCTACCAAAATTAGAATAATATAATGCTGATCTGATACTTCCAGAGTTATCAAATATGGATTGAAATCCTACATGAGGAATGGCCCTTTGGATGCAGCCACATAGAAGAAGCAACGTATGAGCTGCTACCACATGGAGAACCCCATGGAGAGCTCTTGCTTCTCAGCAAAGAAAAGGGCAGGCTTGGCAGCTGAAAAAATATGCTGCTGCATTTATGCAGATTGCTATTATCCCAATATGCACTTTACATGCTCCGTGGGGCCACTCTGTGTGCAGGTTTTTAGGGCATAGGAACTAGCCCATTTTAATCATCTACACACTTTTTTCTGTTTACTGTTTTTCAGTTACATGCTCTGCTCTGACGTAACAACTCAGCTGTTCTGCTAAATGTTTGTGTCCGTAAATAATGCCTCTTTGTTTGGTGCCCTGTTTTTTTCTGTCTCTTTCTGTAGCCTCTGACAGTGACAGCACCATCCTTAACCATTGCAGAGAACATGGCTGACTTGATAGATGGTTATTGCCGACTGGTCAATGGTGCAACACAATCTTTCATCTTCAGGCCTCAGAAAGGTAAGATAAAAATTTGTTTTCTAGACAATATATGCTGTATCTAGTCAGCTTTTGTGTCAAAAGAAAAAAGAAGAAAAAAAAGTAGAAATAAGATCCCAGCATGCATAACTTCTCTCTGTTCACTAGGGGAAAAAAAGTAATATTTGCTAAGGAATGTGTGACTAAAGATAAAATTAACAAGCAACTGAGATGGTAATTCCAATAGCTACTGCCATATAGCTAAAAACACTGTAGGTTAGGCTGAGAAATAGTGATTGACCCAAGGTCACTCAGTAAACTATGTAGGTGAGTGGGGATTTTAATTTCTCCATAAGCACATTCCTAATCTCTCTTCTATTTTTGAGTAGCACAACTGGCATTGTCCTCTTGGGGTGTTCCTCTTTTTTTTTAACCGACTGTCATAGCCCCACGGATTCGTGTGTTTTGGAGAGCTGTAAATGGTTGAATTTAAAGAGTTGCGTTAAAAAAGTGCACTTACTATCTTCAGCCTTGCATCAGTGAAACTTCCTTGTTGGATCCAGTGGGACTTAAGTTGTTACAAATTAACCAATTGTTTTTGCGACAACTATCAAAAGGGAACATTTGCTCTGTGCATGTGTGGGTGGTGGGGAGTGGGATATGCATGCTAGAATAGGTTCTTGGGTTGGGAAGATAGATTTCTGTTTCATCTTACATTAAGTACTACAGGATCCTTTTTTGGTTTGAGGGCTGGATTACCTCCTGATAATGTCTTCCAGGAGTACATGATATCGGGCGGTGGAGACAGAGCCCAAAGTTGATATAGGACAGACATTGTTAATTACTATTGTTTTAATCATTAACTTTGAAAAATAAAATTAAAAAACATAATAAATATGTTTTATTTATTTTTGTTTTAAACAACAATTCTTTGGTAATATTGTTGAAATTGTGAATTCTGTTTATTGGAAGGAAATAAATGCTTCAGCCTGAACAATGCTACAAATTGCTTCAGTTACCTGAACAGGAATTTAATTTTTATCTAGAATTTTCCTTATGTAGTTTACCTTATGTGCTTATTCAGTACTTTTTCAACTCCAGTTCAGAAAAATAGTCTGCATCACAAAGATGTTTCATGTGTTACTTCAGCGGCATGGGTTGTTGTCAAGAAACATACACTCTTTGTGGCCTGGGGGCTCCATGTGGCTGCCATAACACATGGAACAGGCTTACTGCATACATTGGTGCTACTTTGTTGAAAATTTCTGCATCAGTGCCAGGCTAACCAAGTAAGTTGCTATAGGGAGGATACATAAAAGCATTTTGTTCATTTTTCCACAGCTTTGATGGGGCTCAAGTAGATGAGATGGTTGGAGATGCATCTTAATGCAGCCATTGGAGATCCTGAGATTTGGATCAGGATGGTGGGGACAGGTCTTCCTGATCCAAATCTCCACCCCCTACCCCATGTAGCCATTAGTTTGCCATATGGGTAATTCTATTTTTTACCCTGTGGAGCAGCTAGCTAGCTTTTGCTAGCAGGTTTATTTAGTCTTAAAAAATCACAAGACATCTGATCATGTTTGTCCTGCCACTAGGTCTAGTTTTGCTGTTTAGATGTTTATACTAACCACCGCAGAACACTGTGGTGTTTCAGGAAGCTTTCAGTGGGGATCGGTTTTTAATAGGTTGATGGTTCACAATCTCCATTCCCAAAGCATTTGTAATTCTGATGCTTTAATTTAGATCATGTTTGTGTATTTTGAGGAGTTTTGGACTGGACACTGACCTTTGGAAGCTCCTGTTATCATTTTATGTTGACCAGTCTGACCATATAGCTACAGAAAAATGCATAGAACTAAATTTAAACAGTGATCCTAAGCATGATTATTTGGCATCAGTGCCAAAATAAAATAAGAGTGGTGTAGATTTTTGCATATCCAAGAATTGCTTTTGGTCACCTTGTTGCTCTGAGAACAAAAGAGGTGACCTGAATTGGCTGACCAGAAATGTTAACTAGAGATTCAAATTCATCTTGCCACAAATGCTTTATATTTCAGCCTCCCCTATCTCATAGACTGATGCAACCCTAATGAAATGCAAATTTTAAATGCAAATAAGGCAGGGGAAATTATCCAAGCCTGACTTTGATCTATATCCACAAGAAGTGTAGAATAATCGGATCCTGATTAAGATGCTTGTTCACATACTACTTTCGTTTTGTACAATATTTTACTTTCAGGTTCCACTCTCTTGCTTCCTACACAGCAGTCTTGCGTAGATGTTCTGAGCATCTCATGGGGAAATGAAAGCAAAGCTACTGATTGTGACTTGCTGAGTAAAACTTCAAATTGCTCAGAAAACACTGAGACTTTCCTGTAGTTTTGAGTCTTCTGACAGAATAATACTGTATCAGAGAGTTTTTCCTGAGTTTTTTTGTCCTCCATGTGGTAGCCAGTGCAAAATTCTAAGATCCTTGTTCTCCATAAATGAGGGCCATTTGGAAGTTTTATGTAAGGCTATCGGGGGGTTTATAATAATGTATAACTTCTTCTTACAATGTGAAAATATAATTAGCTTTAGTTTCCCTACTTAAGCAATATCATCTGTGCATATATTTAATGGCATGTAACATTGTGTGTTTTCTTTTCATGCAGAAGGTGAAAGAGCTTTACCATCCATACCAAAGTAAGTCCTAATATTTTGTGTATAGAAGTTTAATAATGCTTCAAAACAGCGGTAGGCAAGATTTTGGGGCTCATGGGTACATTTGGCAATTTGAGAAAAAGCGCCACTATGAAATGGGCATGCTCCAGATGAGAGCATCAACCTTCCGCCAGTTGCCTGCCTGCTTTGAAGCGATCCCAGCTGCCAGTAAGAAACTTAGTTATTTAAAATAAAAATAAAAAGTGGGAGGGGCAGGGCACCTTGGTGGATGCCAAGAAAGGTGTCAGGTGTGCCCCTGGTTTAAAATATATAAATTATATCTCTGTTTATGCAGCTGAAAGCTTTAAATTCAGTTAGCAAACTATTGCGTGGTTGCATTTCTTTTTATGCTTCATTGAACTCAAATGCATCTCGTTAACTCTGGCATCATGAAGAAGACGGATGGAAAAATGGGGCCTTTGGGCCTGCTTCCCGATTGTGATCAAGCTGCCACTGGGTGTGAATCGAATGCAGTGATTTGCCACTGGGTTCAGATCAAATAGGGAAAGGTCCATCGTTCATTGATAGTGGAGATGCTTTGATTGCTGAAGGCCCCAAGTGCAGTCCTGGGTATCCATGGTTAAATGGATCTCGGGTAACTAGCTTGGAAAAGACCTCTTTCTGCCTCTGGCCCTGGAGAGATGCCGCCAATCAGAGGAGACAATATTGGGCTAAATGGACTGATGACTGTATACAGCAGCGTTGTATGTGTATTTTGTGAGCAACTGCACAAGCGGGCTATGGCTTCTATGCCCTGCTCTGAGGCATTTGTGAGAAATAGGATAGTAGATTAGAAGGACCTTGGTGTGATGAAGCAGGTCTCTTCTTCTGATGTGGAGTGGGGTTTTTACATGGGGGTTGGGGCGAAATGCATTAGGAACATTATGAATTGATGTAATACCGTTTAAACTGGGCTGTTCAAAAGTTTAAATTCCCCACACCCCTGGGGTGTTTCCCCAGTTACAATGTGTTTTATCTTGCATGAAGATGTGTGTTGTGCACGTGCATACACACCCGAAGAATGCATAATCCAAATGTGCCAGATTGGATCGCAGTCGATTTTGGAATATTGAGGCCCAGCGCCAGCACCTGACATCCTTGGGCACCCGCCAGAGCACCACTGTCCCAACAAGGCCCACTGCTGATACCTGCAGTGAGCACCTCTTTTTTAGAAAAAAATCCAGCCTGGTTCTCTGAGCTGGGTCTAGTTACCATGTTAATTTCCCAGCATAGCATAGTTCCAGGGCATTTTGGGACATTAAAATAGCAGCTAGGCCCAGCTGCCTGGCATTGCCCAGAGGACTATCTGCTATTTGGCACTGCCACCAGGTAAGCCTGCCAGAGCCCACTAATGGAAGCAGGGGCTAACCGGAGTGTGTTTTGGCCAGGGATCCTTCAAACCTGGAACCAGCCCTGAGAGTATCAGAAAAGTTTGCAATTCAAATTGTTCCCAGAAAACTCACATCATTACCATGTTTCATTTTCTTCAGGCCTCTTGTTTTCCTTAGGACTCCTGCTTGTGAAGGCAAAACTTGAAAAAAGTGAACCAGTATTCTGATTTGGCATGCTTATTTCAGTCAAAATATATCATCTCCATTTGTTGTGTGGTCCTAATATATAGCATACTTCCATGATCCCACAAGTATAGGCTCTATAGATTGTGACTGTTCAGGAATGTGGGTATTCTCCGTGTCCCAGATCAGGAATGTCCCAGCTCAGGAAGAGAGAGATTTGCTTTACCTTAAGCCAGAGCTGCTGAAGAATGCAGCGTGGGGACACTGCCTCCCCCCGGCCACCTTTTTGGCTCATTACTCTGTGAACAGGGATTTAATCCTTAGCACATTGTGTAATGCTGTGCTTCTTTTTGGTTCCAGGATTGAGTAATGGCCAAGTTGTGACTCAGACCAAAGCAGAATGAGCTGCCAGCTTGACTCTTTCCTGCATTAGCTCTATTTTAAAATAATATATTCCTATCCATCCATCCATCCCTAGGTGGCTGTAATCCAATTAAGTGACTGTATAACACAGCTAAAACAAGAATATTTCACGACAGTGGGCACCTTTTTGGACCAGTGGGCACATTTGAAATTTTGATAGTGTGTTGCGGGCAATCTCACAAAGTGGCTGTCAGGAGAGGGGCTTGTCCATTCACAAAATGGTTGCCATGGTGGGCATGACCAGTCACAGAACACCTATTTCACAGAAGGCAAGCTGGGAAGGCTCAAAGAAAAATAACTTGCCAAAGAACCTAAAAACAAGGCAAGGCAGGGGTGGAGGTCTGAACTCTAAAACATAAACCCATCCTTTTGAACCCATAGTTTCCTGCCCCTAATGCCCATTTCACAGATGTCAAACTGTACTTGGCTAAGAAGCTGAGTACAGGCAAAGGTGGGATCTGAGCCTCAAATGCCAAATTACATAGTCACCCTAACAACAACACAACAAAATACACATTTCACAGAAGGCAAAGTGGTGATGCTCAAAGAAACATGCACATAGGCAAAACACCCAACCACACCCACAAAAACACCCAGCAACCCCAAGGCACCCCCCCCCACACACCAGGTGGGACACACACCACACTAGTACATACAAACCAGTTAGTGTGCGCATGTGCGCGCGCGCACACACACCACATTGAAAGAACCACAGGGAATCCACCCACCAACAGCATAGGCAAAGCACTCCCCTAACTCCCCACCACTCCCAGCTAGCACCCCAAGACAACTCCCTATCACTCCCAACTTACCTTTCTCTTTTTTCAAAACAAAGCACAGGTGCCACCTGCCATTTTTATTTTTTTAGGAATCCCTCTGGGGTCTACATGGGGACCAGAGGCATTCCTAGAAATAAAGATGGTGCTGGTGGCTCGTGCTTTGTTTTGCAGCATTCCAGCCTCTGGGTTTTTTTTTTAAGCTTTTAAAAGTAAAACAAATTTAAAAATCGGGAGGGGCAGGGAGCCTGGCAAGAACCCACATTGCCCGGAGATCAGTGGAGATGGACTAAGGCAAATATCACAAGGAAGTTGTTTCTGCAGCATGGGGGCTACATGCTGTTGAGAATATTATTTTGTTATTTTTACTTATTTCAGAGAATTTCTATACCAGTTTTCTTAAAAAAAATAATAATACCAAAGCAATTTCAAAGATAAAATTATGAAAAAATGCAGTAAAACCAATAACTAAAACAATAAAATCAATAACATTGAAATAACCAGTCCCCAAAGCGATGCCACCCTCCCCATAACTTCAGAGAACTGGTGGGCTCATGCAGTAAATGTAAGGCTGTATTGTTTTTTCCCTTCTGTATTTGGGCTTTCCAGAGGTTAAGGAATGTTAGTACCCTTGACCAGCATCATGTATTGGACAGGCTTCATATTCAGCAGCTTCTCCAGTGGAGAAAAGAGTGACAGAGGTTTAAGCAAGGAGGGGAGTGCAATGTTTAAAAGTCCACTCCACGTTTTCTTAGCAGTTTTTGCATACTAGAATCTGGAGTGATGGTGACCCAGATTTTATTTAGGACTCCAGCCCCCTCTGTACACAAGCTAGACTTTGTTAGGTAGCCATTGAAAGGTTCTGCTAAGCCTCAGTTTAAGTACTAAGGATGATGTAATAAAGTTGACACAAGTTTATGTAATAAAGCCATACTCTTAGACCACCTCTCTACATTTTCCTGGGTCCATGAAGAATTTTACAGGGAGGAGAAAATGAAAAGTTTAACTTTGCTGAGATCATAGCACTCCCCAAAAGTGCCATTAGCCACTAATAACTCCACACTCCTCTTTATACAGCATCTTTAATCTATTCTAGAATGGCTTCTTTTGCTGAACCAGATTTTTCTTTCCAATGTATGCAGTTACATATTTTATTAGATATTTAATAATATCAGAGAGAGAGAGAGAGAGAATCATTCCACATAGTAATGGTAGTAATGGTCTGCTACAGTATTTTCTTGTAGAATGATTACATAGATTCCTGAAGACTTATGGCTGATTTTATAGCTCAATCCTGTGTGTGTTTACTCAGAGATAGATCCTGTTGAGTTCAAGTGAATGTGCACAAGATTGCTGGCTTAATCTGTTCATACTGTTTAATGTTTGAAACTGTCTGTATGTACAACCACCAGTGGAGTTAAGTTGATAGTGGAAACATTCTTAAGAACAAAGCTGTAGTAAGCCTAATAAGATTCCTGCTGGGACGAAATTGTGTTTGAGATGAATACGTCCTATGTAGTTAGCTAGAGATATGAAGATGTCAGATAAAGTTCTTATGTGACAGTGCTTTCCCCTTTCTGATGTAAGAAGTAGATTCAGTGTTGAATTGTGGTAGCTAAAATAAAGTTATTTAAAAGTAATTCAGAACCAAAATCATGCTTGTGCATCTAGCTTCTAACAAAGGCATCTTGTGTTTCTTCTGACTTGGTCAAGATGAATTTCTCATTGCGTTTAAAACTGGCTCTTCAGAGCATTCCTTCTACTCTTACTCCCCCAGGTGGATTTAAAATGGTAGAGTCATTTTTTTCCTCCCCTGCAAAATTTATCTGCTTGGAAAATGGATTAGCCCTGCTAATTGCAGTAGGTGCCCTGTGAGAATGAGTTCTCAGTCTCTTGGACTGTGTATAATGTACGGCATTCACAGATTTGAACTTCTGTGTTACAGGCTGGCCAACAGTGAGAAGCAAGGAATTCGATCGCACACAGTCTCTGTATCAGGTAGGACCCACAGGAAGTGTATTCTTATGAAGACAGATTTACTTGTGTAGCTTTGTAGACATTTTTCTGCTGACAGATTTTAAACATTTCACAAAAATTACTAAAAGGGGGAAAAGACTGACTTGGTTTTTAAAAAGGCATTAATTGTGAGAAGCTAAGTTCATAAAATGTACAAGCAAATCTGATTTAAAATTCTTTAACTGGGCTTTGTGCTGTTATTAAAAGCCGTTACAGTACAGCGTATTTTAATTGTTTACATTCAGGTTACTCTTCACAATTCATGTACCTGAGGGCTACCATAGGGGCCAACAGCAGATAAAAAGTCCAACATTGTCAACTATTATGAAATAAAAGATTATTGCTACCATATTTTATTTGTTGGCTTTAATACTATGTGCGTGCACACAGGCATCCCACATCTACACAAATGTAGTAATCGAGCACAGAAGTTGATATAATGGCTGTGAATTAATGGCTTAATGGTAATTACTTCATTGTAGTGTGTTGTAGTTCACTTGTATTGAGTCAATGGATACTGGGATTACTTGGGGACTTTTTTCGAAGCAAAACATAAAGTAGTGAGCCTTGCTGAGAGAAGATGGCCTAACTCTGATGTGTTAATGGCTTAGAAGGAGGGCATTTATGGCTGTTGCCAGATGCTATAGTCCAGCAGACAGTGTGTTGTACTTGGTCCTGGATTAAAATTCTAGTATAGCAATGGATTCATGTCGAGGCCTTGGGCAAGTCTCACACTATCTCTGTTTTACATTGTCATGTGTGTAATGTTAATCACTCATCGCATGTAGCTGTTACAAGAGAATGATTGTAACCAAAAAGCACTTTAGATTATTGGGTGTTGCTTTAACTGGGTTGTACTGTTTCAAAGCCCCTCCTGTATATAAAAGTCAGATTGGTTCCACACATTTAGATGCTATGACCCATATTACCATATCAAGTATTCTTTGATGTTATTGTCTTTAAAAAAAATGAGACAGTTTGGTTCATACATAGCATTGCTGATGCATCAAAACTATTAGCATGTTGTGGGCTCACATGCTCGCACCTCCCATCACTTGCTCAGATTCCCTTCCTCTCTTTTTGTTGTTTGAACAAACTATAGTTTGCCTGGGTCAGTTATAACGGTATCTGTGTTTAAAATAAATTGCCGTTGAAGATACTACTAAAGTACACATTCTCCTCTATTGCAGTTCCATTGTCACATGAACTTAAATTGTCTGGCAAGAAGTGGTGGCTGAGATAAAGAATAGTGTCAGCTATGGCATATTATTCTAGGTTTCATCTGGGGTGAGCAGTTGTTAGTAATAAGCACCTGTGATAGGTGTGAGCGCTATTGTGCACTCTGGCTCATGCTGAGTTCTTTCTGGTGTTGGTGATATGAATATATTTCCCTTTTGTCTTCCTAAACTGGTAAAAAAAAGTGGTTGTTCCTCTTACCCAGAGTAAGGGCACTTGATTGCTTTAGTCCATATCTGAGTATTGCAGGATCCATCTGGGTGTTGTGTGGAAGTTAGCTACTTCTGCACATTTGCCAGTCCTTAGTCCTTGTCAGGGTAATCAGTGCAGAATATTGGTTTTCAATGGATAGATTGGAACACAGAATCAAGTCACTCTCTGACCTAAGGTGCCCTGATAAGGAACTACCACAATTGTCTTTGTCTTAAGGCTTTTTAAGAAAAAGAAAAGAGAGGAACACACAGGGACAAGGGAAGAATGTTTTACCATCTATGGTAAATAATTAAAAGCAGTTTCCATCTTGCATGTTGGGGTTAAAATGAATTTCAGGCCTGAAAAGATTGAGAACTACAAATATATCAGGTACATGGATAATAGCTCCTTCAGTAAAGGGACGGGGGATAGGAATGGTAGTGTCAATATCCACAACAGAGCCCCAAGTTTCTCCAGTGAGGCATTTGTATGGGTTGGTAGAGCATGGCTGTCTCCTCATACCAGTAGCATAACCAGATATGCAACATGAATTCTGTTGTTGCTTTTTGTCAGTCTGTCTTTCACATCAACCTTCTGTTGGCTTGTGCAGCTGGATTTAATTGCACTTGCTCCCTGAAAAAAACTGTAGTATAGGCTAGTTTCTTATTTAAACAGAGAACTCTTAATATTACAATGAAGAGCCAACTGGGAAATTCATCACTGCACTTCTTAAAAGCCTGAGGAACCCATGCCAAAAAAAGGGGGAAACTTTTAAATTCTTCATATTCAGCCTTTTGGCTCTAGTAGGTTTTAATCCATGGCTTTGTGCACGTTTCTAAGCGTTGTTATGAACCATCAAAGCCCAGTTTGCACAGAAATATTGGCACAACTCTATAATGACTCATAGAGTCCAACTGGTTACTCATGCAGATTTTGTTACTACCACACATTTTCTAACCATTATTTGCTCTATATAATTTCCAGTCATAGCATGGTTCCTTCAAGTTTTGGCACAGACTACTGTTGTGTTGAATTCATGCCTTGGGCACAGATTGTTAGTATGAAAATTATATGGTGGTTCGGGCATATTATTTTGTTTCTGCAGGAGATGTTCTGTTTAGGTTTTTCCTCTAAATGCACCAACTTGATTAAAGGAAGTCATGTTACATGAAATTGCATAGAAGAGGCAGACTTTGCCAATGTATGTATCTGAATGGCACTGAACAGTGAAAGCAACAGATGCGCATAATGCACAATTAATACTGACTTATAGCTCAGCAGAGTTTTGACAGCTTGTAGTCTAATATACAAAACCAGCTGTGGTGATGCCATCACAAACTGCAAAATGAGAGCTGTTCTTTGATGGTATTTAAAATGACTTGTAGCCCAGAGGCTTGCAGTAAGGCACAGCTTTATAGATAGCTGACAAGATATCTCAGTTTTCGCTTCATAACAAAGAAGCATAAAATCAGAATTGTGCTCCTTGATTTTATCAGCATTTCTATTCTTTATTATAGTTTGCAAAGGCCTTTGGTTATATGCAATAAACTAATAACTATTCTTTATTATATATGTCCTACAATTTTAGAACTATGATTGCGAGCTATTGTCTTTAAATTTTTACAAGTATTCCAATAAAAATTATCCATAATATAACATTTAAATCACACATTGTGCTTTAATTGCCCTCCTTCAAATATTTCAGGTCAAGTACTTGTGGTGCATTAGGACAAAAAATTAACATAGGGTACTTTTTAAAAGCTTTTTTGTTCACTAAATACAGGTAAAATAAAGATGCCAGCTTTGATTACTCTTTTGGGCATCAGAACATTTTCCAATGCAAATTACCCTAAGATGCATAGGTAATTTTAGGGGGAAGTTTTCCAAGTAACATTTTCCCATAAAAAACACATCAGTAGTGCCCTGTTGCCTACCCCTGGTCAACATACTAAGAATCTAGGCTAGGAAATGAAAGACCATTTATCCACAAGCAGCTATATTGTCCAGATCCACAGGTACATGGAGACTGTTACATATGCCTGTAGAGTAGTTCCTTCCGGCCACCCACCAGCCCATTAGAGTGAGTAAAGTATTTTTGGTGGCTTTGGATTGAATGGAACCATTAGAACCATTAGAACCATTTGCTCAGTAGTTGCAGCAAAGAGCAGGCATTGCACAAAGACTCAGGTTTATTTGTTGATTTTGCGGTGCTCAGCAAGGTCCAGAACTAAGGGACATGGGAACCTTGAGAGCGTTTTCTTGTTGTTCCTTTGCTCCCTTCTTGTGAGCAAAGAGCAAAGAAGCCAATATGCTAGGGGTTGCACTTGTTCCCCTTTTCGCTGAATAAAGAGTGAGGCAGAGGAGTTCAGCATGGCATGTAGGTTTGTTTCAAAATTGCCTAATCTTTTAATCTGCCCCTCTCCCTTGAGTTTGTAGGAGAGTGGGGTGAGCAGCCCCAAAACCATGGCTGTGTGTGTGTGTGTGTCTGACAGAGAGCAAACATGCTCAGCTAAACTATTTTCAACTAAACTATTATTTTGCTGCAGCAGTCCGCTTGATTTCACATTAAATGTTGCACACATGGTAGTGCCTCGGTTAGTCTCAGCTACCTCCCCCTCCTCCCTCCCTCCCTCCCCCCCTCTCTCTCTCTCTCTCTCACACACACACACACACACACACACACACTTCCCTCAAGATTCTTCCTTCCCCTCTAGAAGGTCAATGTGGGAGAATGGGAAAGCAAGGAGAGTTTACTGCACTTCTTGTCTTCATGATTGGATGGGAGAGTGCTTGGAATGTTGCAGAGGGCTGGGTTGGCTGCCCTGACAAATGAAAGACTTGGAAGACACCTGCAGATGAAGGTACAGTAGCTTTCCCCAACCTGGTGCCCTCCAGATGTTTTGGACTACACACCCCATCATCCCTCACTATTGTTCTTGCTGGCTTGGACTGATGGGAGTTAATGTCTAAAACATCTGGACTGTGCCAAGTTAGGAAAGACTGAGCTACGGTATCCCTAATAGATGGTTAGTTAGCCTCTGGTTGAATACCTCCAGCAAAGGAGAACCCACCACCTCCAAGGCAGTTTGTTCCACTGTTGAACAACCCTTTCTGTTACAAAGTTTCTCTTAATGTTTCACTGAGACCTACTTCCCTGCGATTTCCATTCATTGGTTCCAGTCCTGCCTGCTGAAGCAACAGAGAACAGCTCTGCTCCATCTTCTGCATGACAACTATTTGAAGACAGCTCTGTGAAGTTGCCTTAAACTTTTCTTCTCCAGACTTAAATATACACAGTTTTCAACCATTCCTCATAGGTCTTGGCTTAAAGTGAAATGTGGCACCCAGAACTGGACACAGTACTCCAAAAGTAGCATGACCAGCACATAGCAGAGCTAAACTATTATTTCTCATAATTTGGGCACTATGCTCCTGTCAATGCAGCCTAAGATTCCAGTAGCTTTTTTAGCAGCCACATCATACTGCTGGCTCATTTTTAGATTGTAATACATCAAGATATGTTTAATGTGTACTGCTTTTCACATGTACTCATGCCCTTGATTTTTTGTAGCTTGTGGAAGAACACCCCTCCACTGGGGTATTCTGTTGCTGCTGTTCTGTCACCACAGTATGGAAAACACCAGGAAGAGCCCTCTGCTCTGGGGTGATCCCACAACCATTAACAATATGTAGAGAAACCCCATGTAGGTTATCCCACCATTCACTTCTGCTGCCACCAAGTATCTACACTCCTTCATTGAATATTCCCCAAGTACCTAAAGTAGCTGGTCAGTAGGTGTGAGACAAATAGATGAGAGATATGTGTGGTGAAAAGGATACAAAATATTTTATTAAAGAGAAATAAAACAAGAAAAGTTATTAATTTATGGTTACTGTTACTTTAAAACAAGGCTTTTATGTTGTCACTGTTACCATCAATCAGACTATAGAAGCTATAGTTCTTAACTCTAACCAAATGTAAGCCAATCCTCAAACTCCACCCCAGTTAAATAAAAAACCTGGCAATGGGGGCTTGATATGTAGTCTTCCTTTTAGCAAGGTTTAACTACCACCTGGGACCTTTAATGCAATTTACCAGGCTTCCCTTGAAGTCTTCGATTTGGTCCAGCAGCTGCTCTGACTTCAGACCACCAGCAGCAGCTGTTTCCGGGCCTTTGCTGTCCCCAGAGGTGGTGTCTGGAGTCCTCCTCTTTGTGCTTGCTAGCCTTCTCCTGAGCCTGCTTTGCTTGCTTGTAGCTTGGCTTCTTGATTCACCTGCTGCCGCCAGGCTGTTGTCTTCTCCAGACCCTCAGCCTCTCTTGTAGCCACTTCTCTTCTCCAGACAAATCCCACCAAACAAACTCTCTCCAGATACCTCTCAACAGAACCTTACATTCGCTTGAGTCAGAGCCTTCCAGCCAATCAACTTTGCTGTAGCCAGAATTCTGTCAACATTCCATCTGTTCAGACTCAGGACCAATGGACATCTTTAGAATGTTTTACTATCTTCCAGTCAGATGGTACCAATTTCAATCCAACCATACTATATATAAACCAGAAACCTGGCCTCATATTCCCCCCTCGATGGTCACAGTAACTGCCACTTCACTTGCACACCATGTTTACAGTATTATTTGAGTAAAAGAGACACATTTTCCTTATATAGTAAACCCCTACTATAAACCCCTGGTTTTACACACAATATATAGAAATACATTACACTTTTCCCTCACAAAAATCAGTTTCTTCCAGAGCTAATGGAAGACTTAACATTTATCTTTTTTGAATGTCATCTTATGACTTTGGACCCAGTATTCTATCTTGTAAAGATCCTTTTGAATCTTGAAACAGTCTATCATGTTAGATATCCCTACCAGTTTTGTATTACCTGCAACTTTGGAAAGTATCCCTTGAATACCATCATCCAAGTCATTTATAAACATGTGAACAGCACAGGGTATAAGTCATAACTTTATGGTAATGGGTGAACTGGTGTTTTCTGTCAGTATCACCAGGTGGGAAGCTCAGATGTCTTTTATTTGATCACCTAGTATTTTAGCAAGCTTTTTGAGGCAAGCTTTTTGATTCTTCAGACTGGCATGTTCTAAGCAAAGAGTAAAAAATGTGTGTTATATGCCTGAGTCATCTGCTCTTTGTGGGGTGGGGCAGAAGCAGAAATTGTGTTAAGTCTATTACAAATAGAGTGGCCTTGTTGAGAGGTTTTTTAATTATGCAGGTGCTCCAGAAACAAGGCACTGAAAGAAAAATGCAGGTTTCTACTGGAATATAATAGGCCAAAGCAGTGAGGTATTTTTGCATCTCCAGTGCCATACAATTCTTGGTAGTTATTTTTGAAGAATTAGCATGCCTTGAACTGCTTATCTGCTTCTGGAGATTACCAGATTTTATAAGAACATAAGAAAAGCCCTTCTGGATCAGACCAAAGGCCTTTCTAGTGCAGCATGCTGTTCTCATAGCAGAGCTTGCTGCCTGACTGAGATGCATCTGACTGTCAGATACTTGCCTAATACTGTTGCAGACCAGACCATTAGACTGAAAAGCACAATTAAATATGGTTGATGTAACCAAGATGATGTGCACCTCCCTTAGGTCGGAGAGCTTTGGGGCTTTTGGGTCTGAGAAATGAAGCATTTCTGCCAGCTGATGCTGTCTCAAAACTTTTGCCTAGTAGGGGTGTTCCACTCCACGTTAGTATTAAATGTGCTCGCATTATAAGTCAGGAAGTCATTTCACACTGGCCTTGTTGGGACATCAATTTAAACTAAGGTTTAGCATTATATGAATTAGCCCGGGTGAGTCTTGGACTTACACACACACCCTTCTCTCTCTTCTGGGACAGCTTTGAGGAGGAGATCATAAACTTTTGCACCTGTTATCAATTAACTGCAGTTTAATGCTGTGTCCAAACTCGGACACTGTGGTTAGTCTTAATGATGGTTTATCAAAGCAAGCCAGAAGAAACTACATTTCCCGAGTTCAGATGTTACAGGGAAGCATGGATAGTTCTAAAGAGGAAGCTTTCAATCTCCTCCTTATGAAGGAAAAGTGGGGGAGGGGGATGTGAGCCTGGAGCTAGAACAAATGCCTCTCATTTCTCAGACTCAGGATTTTCAGATATACCAAAAGGAAGGTACGTCTGAACCAAGCTGTTACAGTTTTTTGGTGTGCGCTTAAGATTTTTTTTTTTAAATGCACCTAGAAATGTAATGTACAAAAAACATCAGCATTTGTTTGGAAATGTATACAGATACGTTTGTCATAGAGCCAGGCTTGGCTGCATCGCCTTGCTGAGTGTATACTTAGTGGCAAATCTGGGTTTAATTTGTTCTGACAGAGCATATTGCTCAGTTATTACAGAGCCATAGAAAGAATCCCATCGTGATAGGGATAACTAAGATTTGTAATATATATCCCAAATTCAGGGGTGGGGGAGGCACTGAATTGGCATGTGATATTCCTCACATCCTGAAAGAGACCTACTAGCAATTATTTTTTGTGTTGTGATACATGCAAATGGCTATGGCAAGTTTGTTATCAAGGTAAATGTTCCCCATTAGAATGTATAAGGCCTAAAGTAACCCAGTGCCTCATTTGGACAGTTTTCTTTGGATTCTTCTTCAGCAAAATGGATTAAGTCTAGCCTGGAGGAATTTTCCTTGGCCAGTGATCAGTTTTAGAATAGCAAACATTAACTTTCATAAAGCAAGTTTAAGAGTTATGGTTTTGAAAAATAATATTTTACCCGTCGGTTTATATATATTATATATAAAGTCCCCATAATACAAATGTTTCGCTTTTTACATATCTTCCTTCAGTATTAATTCATATGCTTTATGGAAGCATAATTGCGGAATACTTCATACTGATTCCCTTCTCCAAATGAAGATGTTATTCAGTTGGTTGGAATATCCAATTGCTGATGTTCATAAGACCTATTGCCTACGATCTATCTTAAGCAAGCTATTGTATCTTTGCTGTGCAAAACAGTCCCTGGGAGTAATGATCTATAGCCAGTGTGTTATAGATTACCCAGTTCTGAAGTTGGCAATGGCAACTTTTAATGTAGTGTTAACAGAGTTTAGCTCCACTAACAATATGCACTTTTTACAGTTCTTTCAGCAAACTCATTAAGACATTATATCTGCTTTTAAGTTAACTTGACTTCAGAGGTGTTCAGACTTGTCTGCCACGCACATTGAACAGGATTTGGGGGCGTGATCTACAGTCAGGGCCAGAAATATTGGAACAAGGATAACTGTTTTGGCATTTGGCCTCTGTACACCAACACATTGAAGTTGAAAGGAAACATACCCAGATGGGAGCGAAGTCAGGACTTTCAGCTATAATTCAAGGGGTTTGACAAAAGTGGGGCACTAACCATTCAGGAAGGACAGCCAGTGGCATATACACACACCCATCGTTGGTGGCTTATAAGTAATGGAACGAATGGCTGACAAGCAGCTGCATGGCCAGGTATGGCCTATTTCCTGGGTACCCCATGACCAATCAAGCAGATAAAAGGCCTGGAGGTGGTTCTGCGTGTTACATTTGCATTTGGTAGCTGCTCACTGGAACTCCCAACATGAGGTCCAAAGAGGTGTCCATGCGAGTGAAGGAGGCCATCATTAGGCTGCGGAAACAAAATAAACCCATCAGAGAGATAGCAAAAACAGTGGGAGTGGCCAATACAACAGTTTGGAACATCCTGAAAAAGAAGGAATTAACTGGCAAGCTCAGCAACAGCAAAAGGCCTGGAAGACCACGGAAGACAACTAAAGTGGATGACCGCAGAATTCTGCTCATGGTGAAGAGGAATCCTTTCACAACATCTAGCCAGGTCAAAAATACTCTTGAGGAGGTAGGCATGTCATTGTCAACATCTACAGTCAAGAGACGGCTTTATGAATGTAAATATAGAGGCTTCACAACAAGGTGCAAACCACTGGTAACACTCAAGAACAGAAAGGCCAGATTAGCCTTTGCTAGCAAACACCTAAAAAAGCCTGCCCAGTTCTAGAATAAGATTCTTTGGACTGATGAAACCAAGATTAACTTGTACCAGAATGATGGGAAGAGAAAAGTATGGAGAAGGAAAAGAACAGCTCATGATCCAAAGCATACCACATCATCTGTCAAACATGGTGGAGGCAGTGTTATGGCATGGGCATGTATGGCTGCCAATGGAACCGGGTCACTGGTGTTTATTGATGACCTGATTGCTGATAAAAGCAGCAGGATGAATTCTGAAGTGTATAGGGCTATACTTTCTGCTCATATTCAGCCGAATGCTGCCCAACTGATAGGACGCCGCTTCATATTGCAGATGGATAATGACCCAAAACATACAGCAAAAGCTACCCAAGAGTTTCTGAAGGCAAAGAAGTGGGATGTTCTTCAATGGCCAAGACAGTCACCTGATCTCCACCCAATAGAGCATGATTTTCACTTACTGAAGACAAGACTGAAGGCAGAAAGACCCACAAACAAGCAGCAGCTGAAGGCAGCTACAGTAAAGCCTGGCAAAGCATCTCGAGGGAGGAAACTCAGCATTTGTTCATGTCCATGGGTTCCAGACTTCAGGCAGCCCTTGACTGCAAAGGATTTTCATCCAGGGATTAAAGGTGATCCTTACGTTTGAAATGATGTTGGTTTGTTCCATTACTTATGAGCACCAACGATGGGTGTGTGTGTATGCCACTGTCTGTCCTTCCTGAATGGTTAGTGCCCCACTTTTGTCAGACCCCTTGAATTACAGCTGAAAGTCCTGACTTCGTTCCCATCTGGGTGTGTGTCCTTTCAACTTCAATGTGTTGGTGTACAGAGGCCAACTGCCAAAACAGTTATCCTTGTTCCAATATTTCTGGTCCTGACTGTAGGTTGCGTCCTTGGTTTACACAAGGTACTCTTGTTTCCCCAGTAATATTTCTGGTGTAGATGGATGCTTTGATTTCAAGGCTTGTGAGTATTTAAAGCATTCTCTCCTCCCCCAGATATACAGCTTACGCTAGAAACTCCTTATGGCAATTTCATTTCCTTGCTAGATGTTCTCCTTCAATAACTAGGAAAGAAATTCAATTTCCAGGCAGAGTCTGTTATTTAACCATTTCTAGTGTATGCTTAATAGCGTTGTCATTCTTTAATTTTCCTTTACCTAACATTAAGTGGTGATGCGCTGAACTTCATAGCAAAATGAAGCAAAACAATGCACTGAAATAAAATGTTTATAATTTTAAAGAAGATGGTACAGCCTTTGAAAACGGAGTTGTATAAGAAAGATGCAATCGCAAGTACTCTTAGGGTGCAATCCTATCCATGTTTAGACAGAAAAAAACATAGCTGGCTGGGGGATGCTGGGAGTTGTAGGACTTCTTTCTGTCTAAACATGCATAGGATTGTACCCTTAAGTGCTCATTGACTTAAGAAGAAACTGATACATATGTGATATCCATAACAGAGCACTCCAAAACAAATGATTAATGATAGCACATCCAATTTATAGATTTATAGATTTTTAAAAATTATAAACAGATTTTTAAAATGTGAAACATTTCAGCATAAAACACTAGCTTCAGTCACAAATGAGAGTAAGCTACAATACCACTTCTAAGCTGAGCTAGAAACAGCCAGGAACAGGCCATAACTTAAGCTGAAACATTTCACATTTTAAAAATCTGTGTATCATTTTAAAAATCTATAAATCTATAAACTTTATGCACTATTTTTGGTCATTTGTTGTGTCTTAAGAAGAAATGAAATTGAATAGACATGTCTCTCTTGATGTTCTGTGAGTGACTCTTTAACCTGGAATAAAGATTGGGCAGTGTGTTATGTGTGCACTGATCAATTCATGCGCTCTGACCAACTAAAAATCTACTTCATAGTCTCTGAGGGGCCCCTTAAAAAATATATTTGGTATTGAGCTTCTGGGCTTTTCCTGGCTGTGTGATATGAGTCTACTGTTGTAAATTAGGCTCCTCTGAAGCCAAATAGATGTTTGCAGTTTAGAAAACGTTATCCCTTCCTCCCACCTGAGTAAATTTACTAGTAAATGCTTATAATATTCCCCTTTGGTGGCCGTTGAACCTAGAGTTGCAGCAAACCATAATTGCCCTGATCTTGCATGTCCAAGATCATCTACACTTACTCATATGGGAGAGAATGTGGAACTCAGCTTGTATGGAAACAATGTGTACATCATGGAGCTTTGGACCACCAGGAGCTTTGGCATAAGATTGGGGAAGGCTGATTTAGTGTTACAAGTACAAGCTTTTGCAAGCCCAAGTGAAGCCTCTGCCTCAAGTGCTCCTCCCTTCTTCTCCTTCTCCTTCATGGCTTAGAAGGAGAAGGAGGGAGGACTACACCATAATTTAGTTTTACTTCCCTGATTTTTGGTTGTGTCATCCCCCTCCCCCCTAAAGAGACCTTCTCAGAGGAGGAACTTGATTTACCTGAGCTCAAGGACTCTTCTTCCCCCAAGAATGATCCTGCAGCAGCATCTCCGAAGGATGTTGGATGTGCAACTCAAGAATGGCCAGTGGAGCCCTCCCTCCTCTGCCTCCTCCTTCCCCAGATGGTTCAGATTCTGAGAAGTGGAGTGTCCACCCAACCCTTGTAAAAGATGACATATGAAGTACAGAGAGCAATCCCAGCCCCTTAGAAAAAGCACCTGGCTGCAGGCCAGGAACTCAGCTCTGTGAATGCTGTCCTTATATAGCTAACTTCACCAGAAAGCTCTCTAGTGAGCTGCAGCTGGGAGATGGGCATGTCCAGACTAGGCCTGTATAACAGCCCGCTGGTCAAACTATCACTGGCAACAGTGTCGTTATTTGTTGCCAGTATCCATGCATGTTTCATGTAACCTGAATTCCTGACCTGAACTGGATTTTGTGAACTGGACCTCAGACTGGATCTGACTTGGCCTCTGCATCTCCGTTGCTTGGATTTTGTGAACTGCTTAACAAGCTGTTTCTCAGCGGTGCACCTTATGTTCATTACTACCAACAACCTTGAAGCCTCTCTACTGGCTGGACTCCTAGTTAGAGGAAACCGTGCGTTTTGAAAACATATGTGGATAGAGGACTAGGTCTTTGAAACAGGACAGGTTGCTTGTTGCATACAAACCAGGAACTGTGCTTTAAAATGAATTCTTAGTTGTTAAACAAACCAGTTCATGACCCTTGGTGTAAGGCGGGGGTTGACATCTGCCAATGAGCTGTCAAAATCCAGCTTGACTAGTGGGAAGCGGAGGGAGGGGGGAAACAAGTGGATATGGTTGAAAAAGAGTCTCTTTGTCATGTTGCCACTTTGGAGGGGCTGGTGCTAGCAAGGGGAAAGGGGCACTGGCAGCAGCTTGGCTGCAATCATGGCCGTGCTTGGGAAGAGCAGCAGGGGGTTTTGCTCCTCTGGCTGAACAGCTCACTACTGCCTGATGCCCTTCACCCACGATGGGTTGGCATGTCCAGGTTCAGATGACATGCCAACCCATCATGGGTAAGACAACCCCTACTGCAGACCGTGAGTTATGAGGGTGGCGTTGTTGGAGAAAAACAACCCATCTTGATAAAACTGGTCCAGGTTCAGATGACATGCTAGCCCACCATGGGTTGTTTCAGACAACAACCCATCATGGATTGGCATGTCATGTGATCCCACCTAAGACTGGGTTCACATGACGCACTAACCCATGATGGGTTGTTTCCTGGAACAACCCATGATGGGTTAGCATGTCATCTGTGAGCTGTTTTTTCCCACCCACAGTGGCTTGTTTCCCCCAAACCCCGTGTGATCCATTGTTGTCACCACCCCGAGTGGCCATCCCCAGGGGTGGTGAGCTGCTGAGCACAGCGAAACTGTGGGAATTATCCTGTCACAGCGTCACACTGAAAAGAAAAGTTAGGACGCCTCTTGTCACCCTCACCAAATGGCAATGGATCACTCGTCTTGGTGAGGATTGCGAGCAGAATAACTGAACCCTGGGTTACATGATAACTGGAGAGTAGCTTGATAAAGGGTGGGGTATAAATTCTCCTCCTGTTACAGTTTTCAGCATAAGTATGAATAGTAGCTCATAAATTCCTATGAGTAAATATTGTAACACAGAAAGCAGTTCCAGTCCCACTAAAGTTGATGGCACAGAGCTGGCTTCAGTACTTTTGTGGGTAGCATTAGAAATGTCCCTTTCTTCTTCTTGTTGTCACCATCATGATTCCAGATGAGCCAAGTACTGGCTAGTTCTGCATTCTTAAACTTAACCCATTTTATAGAACTATGAAACTGCCTTATACTGAGTCATGCCACCTAGTTCAGTATTACCTACTTTTACTGAGAGCAGCTCTCCCAAATCAATCCAAGGAGTCTTCCCCAATCCTTTTGCTGAGATCGTTTTCATTGCAGATTCTAAGAATTAAATCTTAGACCTTCTGCATGAGAGTATGTGTTCTACCACTGAGCTATGTCTTCCCCACTCCACCCCAGTCTTAAGTTGCATATTGATGTACCTATCCCCGCAGCATTAGGACTATGCATGAATACATCAGGGCAGGGTTAGGAAATGTGGTGCCTGGGGGTGCCAATGCACCCTTGGGCACCTTTGTTGGAACCTGCCAAGGTGCCTTACCCCTCCCACTTAAAACACACACACATTTTCTTATCAGCAGCTGTGAAATAGGTTTCTGTTGTAGCTGAAAACTGGGTTCAAAAGAGTTGAAACCAGCCATTTTGCAGTGGTGCCCAGGACAGTTTCTCAAAATGAAAAATGTGCCCATGGCCCAAAAAGGTTGTCTACCCTTGCACCAGGGCCTTTCCTCATATCCTTTCACAAACATATTTGCAAGGGTTTAGAAGAAAGGGACGTGAAGGTCCCCCAATCTGCTAGACTACTGCTTTCTGTGTGTCTCCTACTCACCCTCCATTTCTGATTATCAGTGTCTAGTTTTTCAACTTTTTGAATTGAAAACAATTTGGCATCGCCCCTCCCCCACAGTTGATTTTCTTCAAGAAGGGGACAGGATAAGAGATTTGAGATGAATGAGTAGTAACATAAAAACCCCAGTAGCTGAAGTGGGGTTGTCTTTTAGTAAAGAGCTGCTTTGAGACCTGATTTTTCCCAGAAGATGAAGCATTTTCCTTTTTAGGGTAAAAGATAATATTCTTTGTTTTTCACTTACAATGTGTGAAGCAGTTGTTATTGTGTCTACATTTGTACATACATGTGAAACAGCAGATGTATCATCTTAATAAACTATATTAATTTATACAGCAAACTGACATGTTCTGTTTTGCATTGTGAATAAGAGCTGGCAGATACTGAGCTTTTAACAGCTCCTCTTTGCTAAATCCATTTTCAAAAAACAAAGCAGATGTAAGAGATGTCTTTCTGTAATAGTACTTATAAAAAAGAGGGGAATACAGATTGCATGCATTTAAACGTTCTGTAAAAGTATCAGACTAACATTAAACTTGTGCTTTCTTGTGTTCATCCCTTTCAGATGTGCTGACAAGTTTACCTTCCTTGCCTTCCAAATAATTTTTCTCTGTTTTTATTTATTTATTTTATTTTCTGCTTCTTGGTAAAGGAATCAATCACTGTCAACATAAAGTAAAGAAAGCAAGGCGCTTTCTCCCTTTCGTCTTCTGTTCACATGAATCGCCACCTAAGGGTACTGCACTGCACTGTTTTTAGGCTGCCTGATTAACCCCATGGCTGAACAATACTAACCCTGTTAAAAGTTTTGTTCACCTGAAGCTGGAGTAGAATTGTAAGCAGAGTTCCAAGAATTAATCTCACAGAAATTTTAGACCTACACACTCTGTTCCGTTTTTCCCCAATTAGTTCTTCAGCAAATCACAGAAAATATTTCCAGGTGTTGTAGATGTTGGAGCCTTTGTAGTGGTGTGCTATGGAGGCAAAACAATTGAGTATTGCCAGTGGAGACGCTCTCCAAATCGTACACTCAGTAGCCTGCTTCCGCCAACACATTCTTGGACCCCTGGTACAGCATGCAATTGAATGTCATAGAACAGCAGCTGTGAAAGTGTATCGAGGTTACTTACGTTAGTAAGTGATCATGTCAATGCTGGCTGCTGTGTACAGATCTAGGGCTTGCATAGCTATTACTTTTGTGTGGCATTTACTGTGGGATAGCTAGCACCTGCTCCATGTTATGGGAGAGAGGAGGCAATAGTACCCGCAAATACAAGAAAATCTCTGAAGGTAGAGAACCAAGGTGTAGCTGAGAAGGAGGCTTGCACTGATCTAGAAATAATGTCAATCTCCAAAGGGGAAAATGTAATGTGTGCCCAAGGTCTGAGTACTGGAACTTGACAAATTGGGCTTTGCTGGGGCCTGGGGTATTGTGGGCATATGTTGATCATGCCTCTAATGAACAAATATGCGTAGCACAGCACCTCTTGAGACGGCTGCTTGGAATTTGTCTGTGAAGCTGGTATAATAAAATCTAGAATATGGATTGTATTTAGGTTCTTCAGTTTCCAGCATTAAATAATAAGAGAATGTATTTGGATGGGAGACTGCCTGGGATCAGACTTCCTGCATGGAGCAGGGGGTTGGACTTGATGGTCTTCTAGGCTTCCAGCCCTATGATTCTATGTCTAGATTACAGGAAAAAGCTCTCATATGCATCAGGGCTGTTTGCACGTTGGCTTAACTCATCCTTTGGCAGGGCATGGTGGTGGTGGTGGTGGGGGGGGGGCTGTAGTGGAAGCCATTGATGTTACCAGTCATAAAGCACACTGACTTAGTTTCCTTCTTTTCAAACTTCATTGAAATTAGTATCACCATGTTGTTGTTTGCTTGCATTTTGTCACATGCTGTGAGAAACTAAACTACT
This sequence comes from Heloderma suspectum, assembly GCF_057233095.1. Lineage (NCBI taxonomy): Eukaryota > Metazoa > Chordata > Lepidosauria > Squamata > Helodermatidae > Heloderma > Heloderma suspectum. Next base: position 12,532,596 of record NC_139461.1, read on the forward strand.
GGATTCCAGTGAACACCCTTAATTTCCTCTGCCTTATCAGATCTCTTTTGAGTTAGGCATGTAAGATGACTGCAGTTGATTTTGCTATTCTGTTTGGCTTATCTGTGATTTTAATACTATATCTTCCCATTTCTTTCTCCTTTTCTCTCTGTCCCCCCCCCCCACTGTTTTATCTCTTTTTGCATGCCACCCGGATCAACAGATGAAATTAGTGGGGACGGTAATATGTGGTTATATTTTTTTTCAGTCTGTGTGTCACTAACATGCTGTTTGCAGCCCTTATGCTCATCTGCTACTAAAGTTGTTTTTAGTGGAGCAAAGTAGGCGTAAGGCTGGCTTGTATTACAGATTCGTATTCTGCAATATCACACTTCCAGAACAACATGCATTAAAAAACCTGCAGCTGAGGGTCATACTAATCATTATACTAAATGTGTGACTGCTGAAAATGGCAGCTGTGCACCTGGTTTCCATCTTTTTCTCTGTAATATATAGTATATCCTAACTCATGTCTTGATATCACAACACTATGCCACCATTTCCCTGCCACTGGCAGCCAATTATAGCAAGATGGTGGTGAATGGGTAGAGGTATGTTGTACTAGAATATATGGAAGGCAAGAGGGAAGCTAGATGCACAGTTGCCAGTCTAGCTTGGCTCTGAAGTACTGAGATGTCCTGGTTTTTCAAAACGTGTATTCTGAGCCTGAAATATGTCAGCAGTAGCAGCGTTTAGATTAGATTGCATGTGTGGCTTCTGGAATGGTGCTGAGAATCTGTTTGGTTTTTCAAGAGCCATCGTTTGTCTTGCTGCAGCAGAGAATAATTAAACAAAAACAAAAAAAGGAACCTTTTTGTCAGTAGGTGGTTCTTTGAGAAGATCTAGAACATCATCTGGTAAATGATGGTACATCTTTAGTTGAGGCTGCTTATATAAAGCTGGCACCCTCTTCTGATGCTCTACAGCTCGACCTTCTGAGCCACTACCATGGCTCTGCTATTCATAGGATCAAGCTCTCAGGTTAAAAATGTAAGACTAGAATTGCTTATCTCAGATATACCAGTATCATAGAAAGGTAAAGGTTTCCTCTCTAGTAGAAGTTATTAGCCTCCCTAGCCTGGGCATATATCAGTTATTCAGTACTTGGAAAGGAAAAGTAAGGAAGTGTGGAGAGAATGGATTGATCAAACATCCACCCCTCCTCCCTCTTTAGTATCGATTAATTCTGATTCTACACGCTTCTTTATCGTCCTTCAAATGTTCAACATTTAATTATTTTTGCAGAGCCTGCAGTGTTGGTGTCTAAGGCGGATATGGCACATTGGGCTTACTTACTCTCTGCAAAGAGGGATCATGATGCAAAGAGGGGATCATGATTGTCAGCATAAAACAGCTGCGGTTCCACTTTTGCTGGGATGGGATGTGGAGATCAGCTGCTAAAGCTGGTTATACTCTTTCCATGTGTGTCTTTCTGTATAGTGTTCCCCCATGCAGAAAGGGGGAAAAGCCTAAAATGGGCTTGCACAGGTTATTTGTGAACCACTTGGAGAAGTTTCTGTTGATGGGCAGTATGCTGAGCCTGCAGAACAGGAAAGTTGTAAATCAAATAAAATCAAAATGATTCAAAGCTGGTAAAACACATGTGATTTTTGTTTACGGTGTCTGGGGGAAGTATCTTGCACAGCTTTTAAAAATGCTTTTATCTGGAAAATGCTACATGCTCAGGATTGTGCAAAGTTAAGCTTTATAGAGCCATAATCCTATTTGACAATTGCATCCTATTTCCACAGTACTAAACATACTTATTTATGAGTGCCATTGAAGCTGCTGCTACTACTACTATTTACAATTTATTTATTGGCAGCAGCACTAAATATTATGTAAGTGATAGTCTTAATAAAGCAGGAAAGAGAAGAGGTGGGTTTTTATTCTGTGTATCATGTTAATGCGTTGCCTTTCCCCTAAGGAGCTCTGGGGTTACAGGGGGTGGTTTTATATTCACAACAACTGTCTTAGTGAGGTTAGGTTGAGAGAGAGCCAAGGCTACTGTCAGGGTTCCCCTTATGACCTGGACTCCCTGAGCAACTCCTTAAGGATCTCTTGCCTCATAAAAGTCCCACCTTCCTTCTCTGATCTTCCTCTCACTGGCTCGCTCTGCCTTTATATCCCCTCCTTCCCCCAAACTGAAAGTACCGTTTCAGACCTGGAGAAATGAAACCTAACTCAGGAAAATGAAACTTAACCAGGAAAATGAAACTAGTCCTCTCAGGGATAACCCTTCCCAACAAAAAACCCCAGGCTTCTAAGCCTGACCCTTTTACCTTGCCTCTGTAGGCCTCAAACTTTCACAGCTATCCAACAAGCTTCACATCTGAGAAAGGGTTTGAACCTGGGTTTCTTGCATCTTGTCATAAGGTTTTAGTAGTAGAAGTCAACAATAGCTCATAGGAGGGAGGATACGTTCTTACCCTTGAGTTGGGGGCGGAGGCGGAGGGGATTCTGGTATCTCGGAGTGACAAAAAATTCTGTGAGAAAGCAGAACTTGGGTGGGAAAATCTAGCTTTGCTTCAGCTTTTCAGTTTGGAGCATGAGTAGGATATTCAGGCGGAAATGTCACTGTGACATGATAAGAGATGGAAAGAACATGAGAAGTTGGAGTAGAACAATAAGATTTATGAATAATCAGCATAGTAGAGGAAACTGAAGCCATGAGAACAAGTGTGTGGACTTTGAGTATAGAGAAAGTAAAATCACGTCAAAGGCTGCTACAACAAATAGGAGAGAAAAGGAAGAAGTCACTGAAGGTGAGCACTCAAGGAATGGTTAGAGCTGCTAGAGAAAATAAAAGGTCATTGCACAGAAGCCCATGATTGAGCATGAGTTAAGAAGAATGGGACAATCAGGAGATTGAACTCAGAAGATGAATTGAGAAGTAAAAGGACTGAAGGCCTCTACTTGTTGGTCTCTGATACAAAGTGTACTAAAGTTTTGAGTAGAAAAATACATGCATAGCACTGTTGATTTTGAATGCCCTTCGCTAAACATAAAAACAGGAGCTGAAAAAGAGTCAGAACCCCAATTTCATGTTTAGTGCAAGAATACAAGACCAATTAAACTAATGTGCACTATTTATTGATACTTATTTTAATATTTATTTTACCATTCAATTTTATTTTTATTTATTTACAATTTAATGTTTATTTTACCATTTGGGGTATTTTTGTACATTAATTCAAAGAGTGAAGTGTAAGGAGCTGTTGGGATCGGCCAGGAAATGGTCATTGCAGGTTGAGAGGAGATTTGAAGAGACTGGCGGTTGAGATATAGTATTTGGAGGATTTGGAGGGCTAGAATTGTTTACTTCTGTTATACCAGTGTCAGAAGCCCTGTTCAGGCGTTATGCTTGAACAGGCTGTAGAAACATATGTAAGGGGTATGGGGCCCATCCCTGTTCCTGACTTCGTTGGGTTGAGTAGCAAGATCTGAAAGTATGGTGGCAGATCTATTTGCATTCTCCTGAACAGCAGTAGAATTATTTGCACAATTGGGGAGTTTGCTTAATCAGGGCTCCCAATCGCTCAGGGATTCTGGTAGTGTTCAAGCAAATGCACGTAGAAGCCCCCTTCAAACCTCCTTGCTCAGTGTGGGGAGGTTCAGGATTGATGGGTTGGGGCTGCACACAGGGACATTGGAGGCAGGGCCAACATGTATGGCCTCATACCATACATGCATTTATATACCTATTCAGGCATAATGCCTGAACAGGATCTAGAGACGCCAGTATCCTCTGGCAGAAAAAAACACTGGTACTTCCTCATTGATAAATATTTAAAATTGTAGCTTTTGGACCCTAGCTAGATGTGATTTTGTTTTTTAAACGGTGAAGTTATTGAACATAAGAACAAATGTTTTGAAAATTGTTTAAATCTACTGAATTCATAGAAGAGGCATCATAGCTTAGTGGTAAAAGTACATGCGTTGTATATATATACCCCAGGTTCAGTCCTTGGCAATTCAAGTTAAGAAGCAGGAAAGCATGTAAGCCTCCCACTACATCCTAAAGGCTCAGGAGATCAATTGACAAGAATGGGCTACACTTGGCATGGTAGCCTAAGGAAAATTCTTTAAAATGTGTTTGTTACCCTTATAATTAGTACCAGTAAACTCCTGATGATATAATTTCAAGTTAATTTTCAGTAACCTAGACAAACTTAGGGTGTAAAACTAAATTAAAAACAGAATTTGCTGAGAGGGGACTTGTGATCCTCTAAGGAACCTGCAAAAAAGAAAAGGAAGGAAGCACTCTGTAGTGTGCTAGGCTATAATAAATCACAGACTTTTGGTGCTTGTGAATCCTACATCCTCAAACCTTGGCAATGCATACAACCTACAAATGCATACAACCTTTGTCCTTGCTTGCACCTCTTAGAAAGCCTCATCTCCTGCCCCCAAATCCAATGGTTTGTAGTGGGTTTTGAGGCAGGAAATTTCTTTTGATGATATGGACAGAACTTACTCATATTTTGACTAATAGATCTAAATAGGGGAACTGTCTGCTGCTTAATAAAAGATGCATTCAGTTTGTGTCTCTAATTCCTGAAAAACAAGTCTGTGTAGTGTAATGTAGCAGGCAATGAGGTCATCTTTGTTTCCATGAATAACTTGTGCATTGGGAGGATTTACTCATGATGGCCTAAGCAGATTTATGTGGAGGTGAAAAGGTTACAGGTTTTTTTTTGTTTTGTTTTAGATGGGAAATGAGGGCAATATATTTCCCCTTCTCAAATTGCTGTTTGGTCTTCTTGAAACTCTCTTGATTCCTTCCTTTCAGAAACCGATGATTACGCAGAAATTATAGATGAAGAAGATACTTACACCATGCCTTCAAGTAAGTAAACTTATTATTCACTCTGGAGGTTTTCATACCCGTGGATTAAATAAACAACAATAACAGCAATCAGCAAGCCACTTAATCAGGCGCATTTGCAATAATGCCAATTTTAGTCCAGTGGCTTCAGTGGCGTTAACTTGGTTTAAGGTAGCTTGTGGGTCACATAGTGAATTCATCTGAAAATCAGAGAATGTTGTGTGGGCAAGATTATGCTCTGGGGATTTACTTTCTGTGCTTTTCTGAGCTTGATTCATGAAACAAAACTTACAAAATGGTTAGACAATTAAACTGACCAGTAGAAATTAGTAAATATACCTTCTACTTTGAAAATGTTCTTAACAAAATATTTCAGACACCAAGTAACCTGAACATTAAAATGGAAGAGCAGAAGCCCAACCTGATGTATCTGTTGCTGGCTTGTACCATTTCTAGTGGGAGTGGGGGATTTAACAGTTGAATGCTTACTCCTTATAAAATTCTCCCGAGACATATATAAATAAATATCAGGGAAGAGGTTTTCCTGACATGCTATGTTTGTATGTGTAAGGACTATTTTGGGGTGCATTCACTCATTTCGAGCCTCCACCTTCAGTTTGAAATGATATAGCCCAGTGACATTGCATCAGTGGGGCTTCTGCCTGTCTGCTTTAGTTCTTAATTCAGCATGAACACATGGAACCTGCAACTACGGATGTCAGGAAAATCAGCAATTAATTCAAATGAGTTTGGATTTCTATGAATTCGACTTGCGGATTCCACAGTGGACCCGCTTTTTCTGAGTTGCATGGATTTTTTGGACTTCTGGACCATATTTTAACTTTTGGAGAGGATTTGTGCTAATGCGCACTTGTGCTAATGCACATTAGCACAAGAGGAACATAATTCTCGTCCATCCTTGAAAAAAATCCCATTTTGTCAATGAGTGGACGATGGAATGAAAGACATCTGACAATCCGCAAAACAGAGATGGACAGATTTAACAAAACCCGTCCATCCCTATCAGCAACAAAATGTTGAGTGCTCCCTGTTCAGAATTCCAGCAGTTCCATTCCATTCCATAAACACCCGCTCACAACAGTCAGCATTCCATGGACACTGACCACGCTCAGTCCACAATGGGCTGTTTGTGTGTGTGGGGGTTCCCCTCAGGATTTTTTTCTAAATAGTTTTTGTATTTCTGCACACCATAGGGTTCCCGCAAGCCTGCTTATACCTCCCCCTTGTATGTGGGTCGTGGTGTTTTGGCTATTCTTTGGATGAGGGACTGCCTGGGAACCCATGGCCCAGTTCAGATGCAATGCTAAACCATGGATTCTTGTTATATGAACAAACTACAGCAAGCTTTGGGATTGCATGTTCCCCCCTCCAATCTCTTCTTTCATGTGGTAGAACAAGAGATCGAAAGCTTCCACTTTTAGTTTTTAATAAACTGCCTTTATATCCAAACTTGAGCAGTGTGGTTTATTATAACTGTGGTTAGTTCAAACAAACTAGCATCTGAAACAGCAGATAGAATAAACCACAGTTTTCATAGTTCAAATGTAATGGAAAACTGCTGTTATTCGAAACTGAAAGTAGAATCTTTAATTCTTCACATCTCACACGTGAAGTGGGAGGGGAGGGGGAATATGCAGACTGATTTTGCATTGCATATCGAATGGGCATATGTATGCCAACATGGGCATAAATATAATAAATGCAGCCATCTTGGGGAAAAACAATTAATTGAACTGCTCTTTGGTACTTGGCCATAGTTAATGAGAGAGGATAACAGTGTGCATTGCATATGTGTAACAGCCTTGTCCCAAAGCCTGTTGTACCTTACAAATAAAGGTTGGGATGGGGGATATGGATGGCTTCTTTGCATGTACAGTGTTATGAAGATGGTGACAGAAAGAAATATAGATTTTATATTTTGGGGAACTCACACTAACTTAAAGCAAGAAGTGTGTGTGTGTGTTTTTTCTCTAAATATTAGAAATATTTTTCCAAATGTATTCTGAATTTCAAGAAGCAATTTCTAAGCAAGTGTTTGATTTTTCTCTTAATTGCACTGCAGAAAGCTATGGAATAGATGAAGGTAACAGGAGATCCATTAATAATCTCTGTGCTTGCTGGAATGATGTGTTGTTGTTTTTTTAAGAACTGTTGACTTAATAAAGTGTTAGTTGACTTAAATGTGTACAATTGAGCCAATATATTTGATAGCTTTGGGATTTTAAAGAGGAAAATTTTATTCAAATAAAAAAGGTTCAAGCCTATTTTTGTAGTGTTAACCATTCTAGCTTTCTCTTACAAACAATGATGTAAATGTAGTGTGCTGTCATAAGGCCTATACTAGTTGTGAATGATACTAGAATGCCACTGCTTTTCTTGGAAATAAACAGTTCACTAAAGGAAAAGTTAATAAATAACACATACTTAATTAAGTCAGTTTTGTATTAAATATCAGCAGAATATATTATTTCAGTGTTGATTTTTGTTTCATAAATACCTTGTTGCTTTTCCCATCCTTCCACACACCTCTTTAAAAATACTCTTGGCTGATTTGCTGATTAATAGTGCAATCCTATGCATGTTTACTCAGAAGTATGTTCTACTGTGTTCAGTGGAGTTTACTCCCAGGTACATGTGCATAGGATTGCCGCCTCAGGCACCTAAATACCTTCTAGTGGAGAACTCTTAAATATACTGATTATAGAGGCTAACTCATATAATCTAGGCTACTTGCATTTTTTCCATGTGATCTTGTTGGTCATAACCCAATTAAGATGTTTTAATTATATTTATTGCATTAATATAACTAAACACATTGGAACTAATTCAGAATGTCTGGACTTCACAGCATCCTTTTCAGGGTCTTCATTCAAGCAGTTGTTTAGGAGGATTCCACTGTGCAGATGGTATTTGCATAGATTGTGTGTGGCAAACTCTAATCTGTTTTTCAAATGCCAATTATTTTGTGGGAGCTAGTTTTGAAATTTTTGGCATTTTGTGGATTATTTCAGTTGAAAGCTTTGCATCAGTGGGTTGACATTTAAATGGATTGTATTCCAATAGCCAGGGATTATGAGATTCAGAGAGAGCGGATTGAACTGGGACGTTGCATCGGCGAAGGGCAGTTTGGAGACGTTCATCAAGGAGTTTACGTGACCCCAGTAGGTACCTTTAGTGTTCTCATGCTTTTTCATAATTCTCTTGCTTCTAATCATGTTTTACTACTCCTGAAAACCCGTATTTTCCATGTAAACGTATAATACAAAGAGAACAAACAATTGCAAAGGGGGGCCACCATCTTTGGGGCCCACTCCTCTGTTCCAGACGTTGACCTAGGAAGTGAAAAACCACTTTCCCTCATATGCTGGCTTCAGTGGGGTGGGGGAACTATTCTTTTGTTTACAGACTGGGATTTTTGATTATTTGTATAGCCTTCACATTGTGGTGACTGGACATTCTATCCCATCCTCCTGGTACCTTCTGCTGCCACCAAAAAAAAAGAAAAAGAAAAAGTAGAAGCAACAATAGAAGTTCATATTCTTTCAAATGTGGGTCATCTTATGTGGGAGAAATCTGAATTCATATTTATTTTTTAAAAACTGCAAATCCTTCCTATTCTAAGAGGGCAGAGTCCAAGGTTATGACCACCATATTGCAGGTTGTGTGTGGGAGACTCTTAGTCTTCTTCTGTCTCTGTGATCTCCAGTGCCCACTGGTGGCAGCCTGGTGCCTCAGCTGTAAGGTGCTTATGGCTCCTAAAAGAGTAGAAGCAACCCCCCTGCCCCAACAAAACGGTTAAGCAACAGAATATAGAGGGACATGAATCAGGCTGCATGCTTCTCCTGATGAAGTTATGTGCAGTTTATGGGCTAATACAGAATCGTAAGAATCCTAGCTCTATGTTGTTGTTTAAAAACAAACAAACAACTAGCCCCATGGTTATAGAGATTCAGCTGAAAATAAAATGGCAAAAATTACTAGGGGTTTAAAAAGAAGGAAACAAGGCTGGCCTTTCCCAATATGGATACTGTTATGCATGCTGAAAATGCATATAAAATGCTGGGTTAAAATGCCTACATGGGAGACTTTTTATTCCCCGTACAAGCACAGTTACTGTCCTACCTAGATACTGGGAATAACACTTCATATACAATTTTTGTTAGTCAAAATTATTATTCTAGTTTCATAATTCCATTGGTCATTACTTTATGATCATCCCTTCAAGAAAGCAGATGTGGACCACTTGGATTATTATTTGCATAATATCTGCCTTCATTTTTGTTCATGATATTGTATTACTAGATGCTTGGTGTGTATATGGTATCTTTAAGGACAAATTCCAGAAGAGGAGACATGTTTGTCTGTTGTAGCAAATGTAGCCGAGAGTCCTTATGACCCCACAGAGGAAGGGTGGGCCACTTGTGGCCCTCCAGATGTTTTGGCCTACAACTCCCATCATCCCTCACCATCAGCTGTGCTAGCTAGGGCTGAAAGGATTTTTAAGCCAAAACATCTGGAGGGCCAAAAGTTGCCTGCCCCTGTCATAGTGTCAAACAAATTACATTATGACATGAACCTTCCTTCCTTCCTTCCTAAACTGCCCAATAGCTGAAGCTCTCTGGGCAATTCACAAAAATTGTTGGCAAGAGACACCTTCACACATCTGATAAATGTATTTTTAAATGGTTTCTATCCCTCATTTCTACACCAAAGTGTACTTAAAGTGGTTCACAATAAAAATGATAGTTTTTAAAATACTAAATAAATACAAACCAACAATAAGACACAGCCATTAAAACAAAGCTGTCAAACTAAGAGAACACTCACTTGAATAAAATTGTCTTCACTGCTTGTTGAAAGGTGGGCAATGAGGGAGGTGCACACATACAAATACTTTTGTGGACACAACCCCCCCCCCCCCCAAAGCTAATAAGGAAATGAAATGGCCCAAATGTGCTGTGAAAGTACTTCCTTTTATCTGTCTTGAATCTCTGTCTTGAAAAGTGAAAAAATGAGGATCCATGTGAAATCAAGCTTGACAGATCCGCCCATCTTTAGTATTAGCACTTCTTTGAATTTTGCAATGCTGTTCTTGGATCAAAAAATGCATACAAAAAAGGTGTATATTAAGGAAAAGGGCAAAAAGGTGTAAAAATGCAATGTGCAAGGTCAAATCGCTTGCAAAAATGCATATATTAGAAGAAATGTGCACAAAATCTATTAATTTTCATGCCAATTTGTTAAAAAAAATGAATTCACAAACTGATGCAGAAGCAGGATGAAATGAACTTAAGACTGGAATAATGAGAAGCTGAGAGAAACCAAAACTGACAGAATTGTCCATTCCTACTGATGACGCCCAAACCTCCAGTTGAACTCATCTAGTGGTTAAGTCGGCAGCTTGGAGAAAGGAATACAACCCTAATTTGTGTTTTGTGACCACCAACGAGGAAAAACTGCCAGTGAAAACCTCTCGACTGGTACTAGCAGACTTCCCCCATAGCCAGCACTGCCCAATTCTGATTGAAATTGGCACAAGTATACCTCTGATGTCATCCTTTCCCCGCCCAAGGTGGAATTTCAAGAAGGCGAAATGGGATGTCTTTACTGAAAATCTAGACAAATGCTTGGGCTGGATCTCCCCTAAATCCAACAATTATGAGAGATGTACAGGTGCATTTATATGTGCAGCAAGAAAGGCTATTCCTAGAGGATACCGCAAGCAATATATTCCGGGATGGGATGATACCTGTGAGAACCTGTATCAAGAATTTTTTAAAAATGGAGACCATGATATCGCAGATGACTTGTTACATAGCCTCGATATAGCATGGCGAGAGAAATGGATGGAGACCGTAGAATCACTCAATTTAAAAACGTCTAGTAGAGAAGCATGGTCATTGCTAAGGAAATTAGGGGGAAATAAGAAGAAAATAAATGATAAGACACACATTTCAGCCAATAAGATCGCGGCACACATATTGTTTACATCTAGAGCTACAAGGGACAAAGTCCATACAAGACAAATTAGACAAAAGCTTAGTGCTCTTAAAACTACTTGTCCTGAACAATCTGAATATTCACGCCCTTTTCCCCCCTTTGAAATTACAAATGCACTCAAGGATATAAAAGCTGGCAAGGCACTTGGACATGATGGTATACATCCTGAATTCCTCCTACATTGTGGAAAATATGCAAAAAGATGGTTAGCAGAATTCTTTTCGGATATTATGGAAACAGGTATAATACCACACAAGATGAAGCAAGCAAAAATCATCGCAATACTCAGACTGGGAAAAACAAATGACCAACCAAAGAACTATCGTCCAATCGCACTCTCGAAAGGCTTCTGCATAATAGAATCAGCCAGAAGATACTCCAGATAATTCCAGTGGAACAAGCTGGATTTCGCCCCGCATGAAGCTGCGCTGACCAAGTGCTTTCACTAACAACCTATACAGAAGCAGGATATCAGGTGAAGCAAAAAAACATCAGTTGCTTTTATAGATTTAAGTGCAGCATATGATACAGTGTGGAGACATGGGCTACTTTATAAATTAATATAAGTAACCTTGTGCTGAAAAACTACCCAACTTATTGATAATATGCTTGCTGGAAGAACTTTCTCTGTGACTATAGGAGAGGATACTAGCGTCCCTAAAATTTTAAACAACGGACTACCACAAGGCTCAGTTCTTGCACCTCTCCTTTTCAATCTATACGTAGCTGACATACCACACACAGTCTAGGAAGTTTGGCTACACGGATGATTGGGCTATAGCCACACAACATAAATCCTTTGAGACAACTGAAGATGTCCTCACTTCTGATCTAGACGCACGGGATAAATATTTCTGTAAGTGGAGGTTACAGCCCAATCCAACAAAGACGGAAGTAACATGCTTCCACCTTTGTAATAGATCAGCAGGCAGAGAGCTCAACGTTCAATTTAAGGGAAACCGGCTCAATCACAACATGCATCCCAAATATCTTGGGGTCACACTGGATAGGACACTTTCCTATAAAGAACACTTGATGAAGACTACTGCCAAACTGAGAAGTAGAAATAGCATTCTACACAAACTATGCGGCACTAGCTGGGGCTCGACAGCGGATACGCTAAGATCGACCGCACTCAGTCTGGTTTACTCAGCAGCAGAGTACTGTGCCCCAGTGTGGCTTAATAGTCCGCACACGAGAAAGATTGATACACAACTGCATGAGTCAATGCGTATTGTTAGTGGGACAGTACGATCTACTCCCACATACTGGCTACCTGTTTTGAGCCATATACCACCTCCGGATGCAAGACGAAAGAGCACTCTACTTCAAGAATACTGGAAGATTTTTGACGATCTCCAGCTACCAGTATTAAATGATGTAACCTACTTGGGGTGAAACAGGTTAAGATCGAGACATCCAGCCATTTCTACTGCTAAAGCTCTTCTAGAAAATGATTTCAATATCCACAACACGTGGAAACGACATTGGCTAGGAAATTGCCCTCCACAGTGCCGAAACTTGCCCTGCATCTTGGAAAAACCACCTGGATTTGACCAGCCCTGTGCGATATGGACAACCTTGAACCGAATTCACACGGGTCATGGTAGATGTGCAGATGCCCTTTATAAATGGGACAAAACAACATCATTAAATTGTGATTGTGGGGCTGAAAAACAAACTATCCAACATATAGTGACGGAGTGTCAAAACCGAGCCTACAGTGGAGACTTTGCTGATTTCCTGCCTGTGACAACAGAAGTAAAACACTATATCTATAACCTAGGTATACGTTTGTAATATTCCTGTCTATATTTTATATTTTACATTTCATATTATGCTCTATGTTTTTATTGTAATGCAATGTAAATGTGCCATATGATTGATAGATAGATAGATAGATAGATAGATAGATAGATAGATAGGTTAGACAGCATGGGGAACAAGATGGAACCCTGTGATTAAGCCAAAGCCCACAGGGCACAACAATAGTCCATTGGCACTACCTTTTGGGACTTAGCATAGAGAGGGGACCGGAGCCACCAGAAAGCATTATCTCCTAGCAAGGTGGCCCAGAAGAACTGAACAACAACAACAAAACCCAATGAAATGAATGGGAATTGTAAAGAAACATAAACATACCCTGGTACAGCATCTTTAACATGTGTTCAGGCATAATGTAGGAAAGGTGAAATATTCATGTGATTCTCAGAATTTTAAATGGTTTCTGCAATTTTACAGAATATGACTAATAGTTATTTGTGTCGCCTTTTCAAAATTACATGTGAACACCTGTTTCTTCAGCTGTTATTGTTTGTTAATAATGCCCGAAAATACTTTCTTGATATCACATGCAGCCTGGTTTCAGTGCTGCACATTTCTGTGTCCCCAAAATGTGGTGTTGTATGTAGATATTTTTCCATGTTAATATGCACCCCAACTAGGCTAATGGCCCAGATACATATCTCAGATTACATAGAATGTTAGCTTGCATATAATGAATCAGTCTCATTGACACACTGGGGTACAGTCCTACAGCACTCTTATGCTCTGGTAAAAATCCTGCATAAGGACATAAGAAGAGCCATGCTGGATCAGACCAAGGGTCCATCTAGTCCAGCATTCTGTTCACACAGTGGCCAACCAGCTGTCGACCAGGAACCCACAAGCAGGGCATGAGCGCAACAGCACCCTCCCACCCATGTTCCGCAGCAACTGGTGTACATAGGCTCACTGCCTCTGGTACTGGAGGTAGCACATAGCCATCAAAACTAGTAGCCATTAATACAGATTTAAACAGAGCTTAAACAATAGCTATTTGATATGGCTGTCTTTCACAAATGACTGTAATATTTGATATTTTTAAGTAATATATTTCTTTACTTCTCTGGTGGATACTTCTTAAAATTGTAATAATGTAGTATTTCCCTGATAAATGTGGAAAGAGGAGATTAAAGTTCAGAATGTAGGCTAGAACATAGATATTAAAATTGACTTTAAACCCTCAAATTAACTTGTTTTCATCGCAGCAATTTCAATTGCATTTCTGTATAAATATAGAATAAAAGTGGAGCAGAATGCACAGATGTACGTGGGTTGTCCAAGTGTCAAACTATATGTTACTTTCAGATGTATACACTCTCCCCCTTTTGCAAATGGGGGAGGTCTGATTTTAATTGGGACCCTTACATGGAGGAAGAGGGGAGGTTTAATCCTTCCCTCCCCAGCTGTGATTTTACTGACAATTCTCCCCTCCAGTGCACAGTTACAGGTTCCAATAGGGGCCTTTTCCTAGACTGCCTAGCTGCTAGGGATAGCTGCTAGGGCTGGGTAAGCATTTTGTTTGCTTCATTTTTTAATAAGAACTTAGACAAAAATAACAGTTTTTCTATAAATGGGATGGAAAGGACTTGAGATTTGTTTTTTTTAAAAAACTGAATGCAGGAGAAACTGGCAGATTTGTCCAACCAGGCACTGGGTTTTGAGTCCTTAGCTCTTAAAGGTCTAGGTTTGAATTGCTGTGTGTTCAGCAATATTTATGGTTCTCAGTTAGGATTGCCACCTCTTTTTTCTGCCAGACTCCTCATCTTTAATAACTACATGGCAAGCAAGTACAACGTGGTCCTCTCCAATCTAGGAATAGGTGTACCTATTGAATTTGCCTTGTACAAATGGGTGAGAATCTTGTTTGGTTTGTTGTTTTGTAAGGACTTACCAACATTTGCAAATTTCTTCATAAACAGGATGGAAAGAATTTGAGATTTAAAAAACATGAATGTGGTAGAAAGTGAAACTGACAGATTTGGCCATCCCTAAAGTTACACAGGGAGGACAGTTATTGGTAAAATTGGGGCTGGAGAGGGAAGGATGAAGCCTCCCCTCCTCATGCAGGCCGTCCTAATAAAATCTGGACACTACCACCACCTCAACTGTGAAAAAGGCAAGAAAAAAACATAGGTGCTAGCTATGTCTTTAAAATAACATGTGCCTTACTGTCTAGTGTAGGGATTAAGGCACACCATACAGTGGGAACTGATCCATTAAAGCATGGCAGCTCACCATTGGCTATGCTGGCTAAGGCTAATGGGAGTTGTGGCCCTCCAGGTGTTTTCGTGTACAAGTTGCCCACTCGGTCCTTAAAGAGTGTATCAGGCATGGCATTCTCTTTTATCATGGATCCCTTTATCACCTCTTTAACCGCCTACGCTGCATTAGACTAATGGTCTATCTCATTCAGTTCCTCTAATTTTGTTCTACAAGCTTGGGCTGGAAAAATGGCTTTTGAGGTGGATTCAGGAAGAAAGTTGACTCCCCCCCGCCCCAACAAAAGGGAATATACACTGTACTTTCTGATCAGACCCAAAGTTTACAATGTTAGGTATATGAAGTTTGGGCTATTGTTTGGTGAAATACATTTTAGCAAATGTATTGATCAATTGAATGGTTATACATTTTCATACATTTGAACAAATAAATTGTATTTATTATGCAAATAGGCTTTTAAAATTTTTTAGGTAGTAATACTATATGCTTGGTACTACAGTATAAAAGAAAATGAAAAAGTAGTAATCAAAACTATTCAAATTTACTTTCCATAATAATGAAGAATTATATTTTAAAGTCTTAATAATTGAGTACTTGAAAATAGGTGTAAGTACAGGGAACAGAGGCCGCATCTTAAGTACAGTTCCATCCAAACTTTAGAGGTGGTGGATATGAATAGATTTGAGGGTTGTGTGTGCATGTGTGGTGGGGAGGAATTTATCACTCATTAAAAGGCATTCCAGTTAAGTCTGCTTGGTTTCTCATTTCCTTACACAGATTGAAATGGTTAACCAAAGAGATGGATTGAAAGACTGAAAAGCTGATCATTAAATTAAATGGTAGAATTGCTTTTCTTAAGTCACCTCAAACATGGAGAAGGGTGGAGGAATGTCTCATACCTTGTGCTGAGCCTTGGGAGAAGGCGGGTGGGCAAACTGTAACAAGTTGGCTTGAGGGTTAACATGGGGTGTGGGGGGGGAAACCCAATTTATTTGGCCCAAGATTTCAGTCATCCCAAATATTTTAACTAGATTAAGCAGGGCAGTTAACATTACAGACCTACGCGTGATGCATTGTGTGTATAACTTAGCACATCAAATTGTAATGTTTAGTATAATTATGACATGTATAATTATGACAACAGCATAGATTTTTTCCATTTTATTTAAACAAGAATTACTAGTCCAAATGATTAGAGATGAATTTACAAACATCTACATCATAAAAAGTCTTAATACACCTTAGCTTTTGTAGCATTCTCCTGCAGAAAAATAAATTTTCTAAATAAAAATGTTTTAGAGGGAAAATACACAAACATACCTAGAACGTAATTAGGACTAGAAATAAATTTGGATATTCAGTTAAACTTTATAACAACATTGAGCTATCATACTACATGCACTATACCATAATCAGGCTGCAATGAATGAATCCTATTGAATTTAGTTGGACATGCTTCTGAATAAGTATACATCGGATCAGGCTGCAAGTGCTTATCCCCCAGTTGCCTTGATTTACTGGGAGTAAGCATTATTTTCAGGGAAACACCCACCCTCCAATCATTCCAGTTTTAAAGAAGCAGCTATGACTCTTCAGAATACATGCCTGTGTTTCGCTGAAGTCGAAGCCAGGGACCAGGCATCACAAAGGCACTGCCTATCAAAGTTGTGTATAGATCTCTGTGTTCTTGGAATTGTTTACCAGATGATGACAAAACCCATAATTGTTGATCACATAACTAGGTTCTCACCAAGGCACGATAATTTACTGGCATAACATGTATCCTTTTAAATATTAAAACTGTTCTCCACCCCTTGTGAACTTTCCTCCTCAATGCTAAATGCAAATTAGGATGCTGACTGGGGAATGCTAGGAGTTGTAGGATGTTTTGTGTCTATATATGGATAGAATCGCAGCCTAAGATGCTTTAACTATTGGGCAGGCATCTCACCTTCTCCCAGCCCAAGGAGAAGGTAAGGGATGGAAAATTAGCAACACAGGCTGCCTGTTAAAGGAAAGAAACATCGACCAGAGTTGCATCTGAAGATTGCAGGGCAGGGGGATGGAGGACAGGAGGAATTTGTGTAAGGGAAATGTACTGATAAGTTACATTAGTCAAAAATGAACATTAAAAAGTATCTTCTTCCACTATGCTGGTTCTTTTTCTTCTTCTTAAAGCAGGAAATACATTACTTTGTGAATTGGGCTGCTGAAATTAGGGATGTTGAGGTGGAAAGAAGAAACAAGGAGTGGGTTTTTTTTGTGAAGACAGAGGATTGTCAATCCAGTTTGTGCTGTGAAAAAGGCAAATTCCATGTTAGGCATAATTAGAAAAGGAATTGAAAATAAAACTGCCAGTATCACGCTGCCCTTATACAAATCTATGGTGCAACCACACTTGGAATGCTGTGTACAGTTTTGGTCCCACATTTCAAAAAGGATATTGTCAAGCTGGAAAAAGTGCAGAAAAGGGAAACCGAAATGATACGGAGCAACTCCCCTACAAGGAAAGGTTACTTGGGTGGGGTGGGGGGCTTAGATTCAAAAATGGTGATTAAAGAGGGGACATGTTAGAGGTATATAAAATTATGCATGGTCTGGAGGACATGGATAGGGAGAAGTTAGTCTCCCTCTCTCATAATGCTAGAACCCAGGGTTATCCTGTGAAGCTGAATGGAGATTCAAGACAGGTAAAAGGAAGTACTTCACACGGCACATAGTTAAACTATGGAATTTGCTACCACAAGATGTAGTGATGGCCCCCAACTTGGATGGCTTTAAAGGAGGATTCATGGAGGATAAGGCTACTTGTGATGATAGTTACATGTTACCTCAGGTATTGGAGGCAGCATGCCTCTGTATACAAGTTGCTGGTGAACACGAGCGGGATGGTGCTATTGTGCTTCTGTCCTACCCGCGGGCTTCCCATAGGCAGCTGGTTGGCCACTGTGTGAACAGAATGTTGGATTACATAGGCCTTTGGTCTGATTCAGCCTGGCTCTTCGTATGTTCTTATGACTACACTCAGCCCTTTTACTGAAAACCTTGGGCGAAACAAGTATGTATGTGCAGGAAATCTCCTGAATTCTAAGTGTATGGGGAAAGAGGAAAGTGCAGTTGTTCCTGTGAGAGAAAAGCATACACTGCACATGCTCAGATGTGCTTTTCTGCTGTATTCCAGGACTCAGCACTGTTATTGGAAATAAGATCCTTGGCCAAGACCTGTTTAGCTGGGCACAAATAAGTGTGTGTGTGCGCATGTGGGGAGGGGGGATAGCAAATGGAGAGTTTCCCTACAAAAGGGTGGTGGTGGTGGAATAATAAAAATAAACACATTTTTGTGAAAAGTTGCCAGAAGGGAAATGCTGTGTGGAAGGAAACAGACTGTACTTGTTCCCTGGTTGTAGATTCCTTTCAGTGGAGGTTGGGTCAGTGCTAAATTTCGAAAGAGAAAGGAACTGGGGCTTGAATCTATGTGGGAATTATGGCATCGCTTCACAAGCCCTGCTTCTTAATTCTAAATGGGTGGGGAGAGGGCAGCCTCAAATTGGTTCAGTAGGCAGGGGAATGTACTGCAAAGGGGGATTGTTTTTTTTACTTAATTTAGCTGAAGAATTCTCTGCCGTTGATTAACTGACTGATCTTTAGCGAACCACTGATTATTGTATCTCAAGGTTCCTCATTTCTAAAATTGGACCAATGCCCTCTAAATTAGAATACATCCTATATATGTCTTTCCTTATATATGTAGTGGCTTCTTCACTGGTTTTTTTTCATATGTACTAGTTTTGTCATATGTTATATGTATTGTATGTGTGGTAGCTTCTTCACTGTTTTTGTCATACCAAGTGCTCTTAGCATGCACTTGAACTCCTGCTTTCTCTGGATTGTTTGCCCAGGCCACTTTGCTGAGCTGACTGACTCTTCACTTAGCCTCACCAATCATGCACAAGCAGACCCCTGTTTCACCTGTGAAAGACTGGAGGATATGTAGGTTTTAGAGTAACTGCAGACAAAAATCTTGGATTGCGATATTTGCAGCAGTATGAAATGGCTGAAACAATGTTATTTTTATTTTAAAATATTGTTTTAAAAAGTATTTTATTCATTGTTTTTCAAGAAAAGAATCATAACACATCTTCTCAGTGTCCCCTAGATTTTCCAGTTGCTCTATTTTAGGCCTTGGGGAAGGGGGGTGCAGGAATCCCCCCTCCCATTTTTCCTCATCTTTGCTGTGGATGCTCCCATTAACAATTTAAAGGTGTGTATAAGTCCTGGCAGGGTGGGGCCAGAAGTAAACTCAGGAAATCCTGCTTCCTCTTAATTTCCACGCCATGTGAGATAATGCTTACCAATGTTTCACTTTGTTGTGTACTAAAAGGGTTTTTTTTAATCATCACTTCAGGTGGGTTACATGCAGCACTTCTTTAAATGAACATCTGAATTAACTGAAAGAATGTATCTGAATTAATTGAAAGAATTTAGACAATTATAACTTAACACGATTTTTTGCAGAAATTCTCTCCCATAGTCATAGAATCATAGAATAGTAGGGTTGGAATGGGCCTACAAGGCCATCAAGTCCAACCCCCATGTAGTCGTTGATTACATTTCCGAATAAGTGAATATGTGATGACCTTCATTTCTACAGTGTAAGCTTTCTGTCTTACAGGAAAACCCTGCTATGGCAGTTGCAATCAAAACATGTAAAAACTGCACCTCAGACAGCGTGAGAGAGAAATTCTTACAAGAAGCCTGTAAGTCACAAAATCTCTTCCTCCTGTTTACATTCAGTAAGTTTAGGATGGGCAGCGGTTGGGGCAGCGGTTGGGACCCATAATTTAGGATGCGTTTAGGATCCTGAGTTTCCTGGCTTTTATTCAATTATCCAGTTATGAAACTAAGTTTTCTAGCCTTCATTCTTTGCTAAGGTAATGTTGAATATATAGCAACAGTAAATGCTAAATTCTAGGAGATAGAGGCATGTAAATAAATATCCAAAATCTTCATGTGGTTTGAAATCAATAAGCTGTCCTGCCTTTTATTTGAGGCTTAGGTTATAATCCTATACACACTTATCTGGGAGTAAGTCTCATTAGATTTAATGGATTTTACTTCTGAGTAGACACATACAGGATAGCACTGTTAATCTCCCTATTTCAAGGTACAAGCTTGGCTGAACTGTGATTTTTTTTAATGGTCTCAGTAATAATTCTAAAATGGAACTTTCTCCACATTTCATACAAATGGCTCACTATGTTATCACTTTTATAGCATTTGCAAAGTGTGCTACTTTTTTTGGCCCTTTTTGTCCTCGCAACATTTTTGTTAGGTCATTAAAATTCACATTTGACTGAAGGGGAACTGAATCTGTGGCCAACTGGAAATTGAGTTGCATTGCCACAATTGCACAGAACTTAGATATTACCAACTAGGGCAATCCAGTGTGGCTCTGGCAAGTTACACCACTGCCAGCATGTTATGGTTGTTACCCCCAATTTTTCTGGAGTTCAGGCCAATATCTGTGTTTTTAATAAATCACACCTTACTTTTGAAAATAAATGTGGCAGTAACTGAAGGAGCATGCCAGCCACATACATTCAAGTTTTCCAGAAAGGGGCCTAGTCTTCTTTACAGGTTATAACATAATTTAATGAGTGAGCAGAGAAATAACACCACTATACATCAGAGTAGTTTCCATTTCCCAAAGCTATGTTTTCCACATTTTCGGCATAATCAATTTTTAAAAGTTTGGCTGCCATCAAACTCTGAGGATTCAGGCCATGAGAATACTAGCATGCCACAGCTACTGTCACGTCATCGGCAGCCTGAGATTACTAAAATAGGCCAGGCCCCTTTAAGAGACCAGACCTCAGTCAGTAGTGAAGCAGGCCAATCAGCCTAAAGCTGGCTCTACTGTCATTTGAGTCTCAGTTGTGCTCTGCTTCCTGTTGGAGCAACATGCAGACAGGCCTGTCTGACTCTAGTCCCAGCACCACTCTGCGTTTTCCATGGTGCTGATTTATTCCTGTTCCTGAAATATGACCTTGCTGACCATTCCTAAAAGCTGACCTTGTAGAAAAAAGTAGTTCATTGGTGAACTCTGCAATGCAGGCCTCACCAGCACATAAACCACATTAAGACCTCATCACAGGAGGAGCAGAACACAAGGTAGGTAAAATAACTAGGAGGGCTCAAAAGCCTGATTAAAAAAAAAGTTTTAACTGCCTTCCTAAATGCAAGCCGTATGGATCTTCCAAGGGAGGGAGTTCCAGAGGCAGGGGTCACCACAGAAAAGGCCCTCTCATGTGTTATCTTCCCACTACTGCATTCTTCATCCAAAAAGACTCCCATAGCAGCTGACGTAAGACCAATAACAAACAAGATAGCCTGTGCCCTGAGGTTTACAGACTGAAAGGCACAGCACAAAAAGAAAGGATGAGGAAGAAAGTGGGAAACTGTTCAAGGAGAGGCAGAGCCAAAATAAGTTGGTCTCTCAGGAGGGCCAACGAACTGGCTCTGCTTCCCATCTCTCTCTCTGCCATAGTCTGATGGGATGATTGCTGCTTGTATGTAAGCATTTTACCACCGGGATCAGCTCTGCTGGGCAAAGACTTTTCATGCCAGCGCCAAATGTTCCTGCTTACAGCTGGTGCAGACAGATTCCATGGGATGAGCTGCCTAGGCACATGGCACTTAATAACTAGAACCCTGGATGTGTGGAGTCCTATTTGGTAGCTTACACAGTGGCTAGAGTATGTTTATGATCATTTGTTGTTGTTCAGTCGTGTCCGACTCTTCGTGACCCCATGGACCATAGCACGCCAGGCCTTCCTGTCCTCCGCTCTCTCCCGGAGCGTGCTCAAGTTCATATTCATTGCATCGGTGATACTATCTAGCCATCTCATCCTCTGCCGTCCCCTTCTCCTTTTGCCTTCAGTCTTTCCCAGCATCAGGGTCTTTTCCAGAGAGTTTTTTCTTCGCATTAGGTGGCCAAAATATTTGAGCTTCAGCTTCAGTATCTGTCCTTCCAATGAGCAGTCAGGGTTGATTTCCTTTAGGATGGACTGATTTGACCTCCTTGCAGTCCAGGGGACTCGTAAGAGTCTTCTCCAGCACCACAGTTCGAAAGCATCAATTCTTCGGCGCTCAGCCTTCCTTATAGTCCAGCTCTCACAGCCATACGTTACTACTGGGAAAACCATAGCTTTGATTACACGGACCTTTGTCGGCAAGGTGATGTCTCTGCTTCTTACTATGCTGTCTAGGTTTGCCATAGCTTTCCTCCCAAGGAGCAAGCGTCTTTTAATTTCATGGCTACAGTCACCATCTGTGGTGATCTTGGAGCCCAAGAAAGTAAAATCTGTCACTGCTTCCATTTCTTCCCCTTCTATATGCCAGGAAGTGATGGGGCCAGATGCCATGATCTTCGTTTTTTTAATGTTGAGTTTCAAACCAGCTTTTGCACTCTCCTCTTTCACCCTCAACAAGAGGCTCTTGAGATCCTCTTCGCTTTCTGCCATTAAGGTGGTATCGTCTGCATATCGGAGGTTGTTGATAATTCTCCCAGCAATCTTAATTCCGAACTGTGATTCATCCAACCCAGCATTTCTCATGATGTACTCTGCATATAAGTTAAATGAGCAGGGTGACAATATGCAGCCTTGTCGTACTCCTTTCCCAATTTTGAACCACTCGGTTGTTCCATGTCTGGTTCTTACTGTTGCTTCTTGACCCTCGTACAGGTTTCTCAGGAGACAGGTAAGGTGGTCTGGTACTCCCATCACTTTCAGAATTTGCCACAGTTCGTTGTGATCCACACAATCAAAGGCTTTAGCGTAGTCAATGAAGCAGAAATAGAGGTTTTTCTGGAATTCTCTTGCTTTCTCCATGATGCAGCGAATGTTGGCGATTTGATCTCTAGTTCCTCTGCCTCTTCGAAACCCAGCGTGTACTTCCGGTAGTTCTCGGTTCGCATACTGCTGAAGCCTAGCTTGTAGGATTTTGAGCATCACCTTGCTGGCATGTGAAATGAGCGCAATTGTGCGGTAGTTTGAACACTCTTTGGCGTTGCCCTTCTTTGGAATTGGAATGTAAACTGACCTTTTCCAGTCTTGCGGCCATTGTTGAGTGTTCCAAATTTGTTGTTTATGATCATAGCCTGAGATTAATTTGGATCTTACCTTATTTGTCTGGAATTGTAGTGAGAAAAATCAATTTTACTTAATACCCAAGAGATGATTTTGTGACCAGGGAATAAAAGATATAACAGTTAATGAAGGGTATAACAATTAAAACTCCAGAGACACTAATAAGAAGAAATAAGTGAGTTTATATTTAGAAATGGTAACTTTCCCCCTAAGGTTTCAATCCAATTTAAGTAGTCTTCCTACTACATTGTCAAATTGGTACACTTCTGTCACATGTCCTAATGCGACTTTAAGCGCATTTCAGGCATGGGTAGTGCAAGAATAAAGCTGAAAACACCACATTGATGTTTTGTTTTGCCTGTTCTCAAGAGTACAAGCTGAAAGCCTACAACTAAATTTAGTTCTTTTTCAGCAGAGGCCAAATAGTTCAGTAGTACCCCCAGCTCGAAAATATTCTCCTATTGTACAAATATTCTGCATTTCATTTAAAATTAATCTTTTATAAACCACCCAGAGAACATTGGCTATTGGGCACTGTAGAAATGATAATGATGATAATTCCATGATGAGAAAATCCAGCCACTTTTCTGATGTTATATATTTTTTCTCCATTAATTATTGGTATGCTTGACTTGTACTGAGACCTGCCGTTTGGAATTCTATAACAGCAATATATCCTTGTGGTGTTAATTCCATAATGTCCTTATTTCCTGTATAAATAATGATTTCATGTGGAATTACCTTTACAACTGGTTTGCATTGCTGAGCTTGAGTCATGTGTGCTAAACCAAGATTCAAGAGGATCATGTTGGCCAAATAGAGCCATATGCTGACATGTGAGAGCTATGTATGGTAAAGCATACCTAGCTTTACCATAGCTCTTGTTCACCCACCTGATTTCTGGGGCAGGGAGACAAGTGCTGTCACAATGACCTTAAGCTTAGCCTTTGAATGTCTGCATACATATATGACCCAGTGTATATGACCCACATGGTAAGGCGTTTATAGTACAAATTTTTACTCCCACACAATTCCATCCATGGTGAATCCAAGGCTATTTAAAAAATGGTAAACTTTCCTCCATTTCAGGATGGAGGTTCATACTGTGTATGCCATTCTTGTGGATTTTTATTGAACAGTTTTAAATAGGAAATGTTTCTAAATCTACAGTGGTTTTAAAAAATGAGTACTAGAATTTGTGATCCTTTATGCATGGACAATTGATTCTATATTAGGAAGAAATCGGCATTGTAGCTAAAATAAAGAAAGGTAAGGAAAGATCATAATGTGTAGATTTCATTTCTACTGCTTATTTCTCTTGTATCGATCATAACTGAGTTTTAACTTCACATTTTTGTTAAACATCACAGAGTTAGGGTACATGCGATGCATCCAATTAATTACACAGAGAGGGAGAGATTAGGCCCATTCTCACGTAATGACAGACTGTGCGTTAAACAACCCATAGGCTGTTGGGGATGAGTGGGAGAGAGCAACCAGTCACTTCAGCTTTTACTCAACAGCCTACAGTCGACCCATTCATAGCTTGTTGAGTGTGATGTGTGAACCTGTATCGCTTGGTTGTTTAGCCTGCAAACAACCCAGCGCTGTGGGTTCGGACATGAATGGGCCAAATCATAAATAATATAAGACTTAAAAATCTAAGATGCATTTCTGGACCTAAGAAGGTGCTGCCTATTTCATTAGAGGAACACACAGGCTCTTTGCTTTCTTGTGAACTGCTGCCTGCCACCTTATAGTATCTTTTGATGTAGTTTAGAAAAACTAAAAGCATGTACCCTGTGCTAGCTGTCCTTTTACATGTACAAAACTAAGGCTGCAGTCCTATATGCACTTACCTTTGTAGTAAGTCTTACTGAACTCAGTGGGGCTTACTTCTGAGTAGACTTGTACAATTTTATATTTATTATTTATTTTTATTTATTACATTTCTATACTGCCCCATAGCCGAAGCTCTCTGGGTGGTTTACAAAAGTTAAAATATTAAAATAAAATATACAAAGTTTAAAAACCATTTACATAAAAACGTCTGGACAATATATACAAACAACATATAACTAAAAGCAACTTTGAACTAAAAGCAATTTTTTAAAAATCCAACAATAAAACACTGCTTAAAACAACACTGCTTAAAAGTGGTATACAAAAGTCAGCAAAAGAAATAAGAGTTCTAAAAAGGGAAGGCCTACCGGAATAACAGCATCTTTAATGCCTGCTTAAAAACATTCACAATGAGGTCAGCAGGCACATTTCAACTGGCAAGTCATTCCACAATGGAGGGGCAGCAAAGGAAAAGGTCCTCTTGTGTGTGGCTGCCAGTCTCACATGAGACAGCTGCAGCAGAGAGCCCTCAGGGGACCTTAGGTGGTGGACTGGGACATAGGGGAGAAGGCACTCCATAAAGTACCTTAGACCTAGACCATGCAAGGTTTTAAAGCTAAGGATCAGCACTTTATATTTTGCTTGGAAACAAATTGGCAGTGAGTGTAAAGATTTTAAAACCGGTGTAATATATGGTCTCCATGGGGTGTCCCAGAGACCAACCTGGCTGCCATATTTTGTACCAGTTGAAGTTAACGAACTAAATATAAAGGCAGCCCCAAGTACAGTGCATTGCAGAAATCAAGCCTAGAGGTTACCAGCACGTGCACCACTGTTACCAGGTCCACATGTTCCAGGAATGGGCATAGCTGGCATATCAGCTGAAGTTGATAACAGGCACTTCTCACGGTTGCCTCCACCTGGGGTGCCAGGAGCAGGGTTGGGTCAAGAAGCACCCCCAAGGTACGAACTTGCTCCTTCAAGGGAGTGCAACCCCATCCAGAACTGGTTGACGTACCTCAATACCTGAATTAGGACCCTTCATGATGAGCACCTCTGTCTTGCCTGGATTCAACTTCAGCTTGTTCTCCCTCATCCAGCCCATTACTGATTTCAGACAATCATTCAGAGGAGTCATACCTTCCTTGGATAAAGATGATAAGGAGAAATAGATTTGGGTGTCATCAGCATACTGATAACACTCAGCCCAGACCTCCTGATGCTCTCCCAGTGGTTTCATGTAGATATTAAACAACATTGAGGATAGAATGGAGCCCTGAGGGGCTGCACATAATAGTTCCTTTTTCGAGGAACAACTGTCCGCAAGTGACACCATCCGGAATCATCCTGAGAGAAAAGAGCAGAACCACTGCCCCCAACCCGCAGCTCCATCAGGCAATCCAGATGGATACCATGGTCGATGGTGTCGAAAGTCGCTGAGAGATCCAAAAGAATCAACAGGGATGCACTCCCCCTATCAATTCTCAGGCGAAGGTAATCCACCAAAGTGATCATGGCAGTCTCAACTCCGTATCCCGCTCTGCAGCCAATTTGAAATGGGTCCAGATAATCAGTTTCATCCAAGACTGCTTGGAGTTGAACAGACATTGCCTTCTCTATTACCTTGCCCCCAAATGGTAAATTACTTACTGGCCTATAATTATTGAAGTCTAGGGGGTCAAGGGAAGGCTTCTTCAGAAGCAGACTAACAATTGCTTCTTTTAGACATGATGGAAAATTACCTTCCCTTAGGGAGGCATTAATAATATTCAGCAAAAGTTGCTTTACCATCTCCCCTCCCTGGACTACAAGCCAGGAAGGGCAGGGATCGAGTGGGCAAGTTGTCTTTTTGACCAAACCAAGCAGCTTGTCCACATCATCAGGAGCCACAAGCTGAAACTGATCCAGTTTACTCATGCAAGCAGAGTTGCTGGACACCCCACTGTTGATTTCTATCCCCATGACAGTGTTCAAGTCAGCTCGTATCCGATTTTATCCACGAAAAACTCATTAAAGGCATCACAGCAAGCGACTGAAGGCTCTAAGATTGGATTCAGTGTGTGTATGGGGGGCTTGACTCAGCTCCCTAACCACCCTGAACAGCTCAGCTGGGCACAAGTTTGCGGATGCAATAAGTGTAGTTAGAAAGCTCTCTTCGCTGCATGTGTCACCAGTTCATAGGTCTTTAAATGATCCCTATGATGTGTCTTGTTGAATTCAAGTCGAGTTTTCTACCATCAGTGCTCTAGTCATTGTCCTTGCCGTTACAGTTCCCTCAGTTCTTCTGTAAACCATGGAGCTTGTTTAGAAGCGGGTAGGAGAGGACGTCTAGGAGCAACTGTGTCAATAACCCTGGTCAGATCTTCATTCCACAGAGAGACTAGGGACTCGACAGGGTTGGCGGTAGACCTCAAGGCATTTTGGAATTGCAGTGGATCAATCAGCCTTTGGGGGCAGACCATCTTAATTGGTCCTCCACTCCTGCGGAGGCGGGTAGTAGCCGTAATACCAGTAGGGATGTACAAAACTCACCTTTTCGCGGAATCTTTCGCGGTGGGGGTGGATGGGGGTGGAGGCGATCCAGTCCTCCCCCCTGGAATCCTCGATGGCTGGCTCCGCTCTGCGGCCAGGCTGCAGAGCAGCTGGCCAGGGCCGTCCGCAGCCAGATTTCCGGCCGCGGACAGGCTGCTGTGGATGCAAATGGCCGCCGTAGCGGCCACCATTTGCATCCAGCCAGGCAGCCGTGATAGGCTACGTAAGAATTTACATAGCCTGTCATGGCTACCCCCCAAAAAAATCCCCCAGTGTATGCAAATGGTGGTGGCTACGGCGGCCGCCATTTGCGTTCCCTATATTTCGCCGATTTATCTTACGTAAATATTTACGTAAGATAAAACAGCGAAAAAAAGGAACGCAACTAGCATAGTGGGCGCTATTTGCGTTCCTTTATTTTTCGCCGTTCTAGCCTACGTAAATATTTACGTAGGCTAGAATGGCGAAAAATAAAGGAACACAAATAGCACCCACTATACTATTTGCGTTCCCCTTTTTTCGCCGTTTTATCTTATGTAAATATTTACGTAAGATAAATCGGCGAAAAATAGGGAACGCAAATGGCCGCTTTAGCCGCCGCCATTTGTGTACACTGGGATTTTTTGGGGGGTGGGGTTAGCTGTGATAGGCTACGTAAATTCTTACGTAGCCTATCACGGCTGCAAGGACGGCAATCGCCGCTGCTGAATCCGCCACATCCGCCCCAGGTAAGTGCCGTCCCACGGAGATTCTGCAGGGGGGCAGGAGGCCATTCTGCCACAGATTCCGGGGGATTTTTTAGAATCTTTAGAATCAGATTCTTTAGAATCCGGCCTCACTGGAATCCGTGGCGGAATTCTCTGCCATCCCTAAATACTAGCCGTGACCAGACAGTGATCCATCCATGACAATGTAGAGACAGATAGAACCTCCACCCACCAATCATTCTCCTGACTGGAGCAGAAGATCAAATCGAGCATGTGATCAGCTTCATGTGTTGAACTCCTTGGCTGCACCTGGCAAGCTGGACCCGAGGGGATGTTGAAGTTGCCCAGGACTAAAAGCCTGGGCGACTCCAACACCAGCTCCAAGACCAGCTATGTGAGCTCAGTTAGGGACTCTGTTAGGTAGCGGGGTGGCTGGTACACTAACAGAATGCCCATAGAATCATAGAATAGTAGGGTTAGAAGGGGCTACAAGAGTCCAACCCCATGCTCAATGCAGGAATCCATCTGTCCCTAGTCCCAAGGCAGAGGTATATACACTCAAAGTGAGCCAGTTCCTTCACAGTGAGTCTGGTCAGGGGGATGTTACCTTATATGCAGTTATAAATACACATTTCTATTGTGAAAATTGTAAAATAAGTTCAGCTTCACTAGGAAAGTAAATACTGGATGTATTCCAATTTTTCCCCAAATCTGTGTTTTCTGGGCAGAAAACGGGGGACAATTTTTCAACTACAACTTCAGAATTTCCTGAAATTTTTACATCTCTAGGATTTATTTATTTGTTATGTATTAAAAGTATTTTATATATAGCTTTTCATCCCACTGGGTCCCTCAAAGCAATGAACAATAAAATCACAACAATATAAAAAAACAGAACATTCTTTAAAAACAGACCACAATTTTAAAAGCCCAAATGTCTGGTAAAACAATACAGTTTTTACTGCTAGTCGAAACCTCAGTAGGGATGGAGTCAATCTGACCTCCCTTGGGAGGGAGTACCACAGTTGAGGTGCCATTACACAAAAAGCCCTGTCTCATATACCCACCAGCCTACCCTCTCTTAATAGTGTGACATGTAACAGTGTCTCTGATGAAGATCTCAAATTACAGGTAGGCTGATATGGGAGGAGATAGTCTCTCAGATAGCCCAGGTTCAAGCTGTTTAGGGCTTTATATATCAAAACCAGTACCTTGAATTGGGCTTGGAAACAAATTGGAAGCCAGTGTATTTGGTTCAAGACCACTGACATATGGTCTCTAAAACGCATAACGAACAGTCTGGCTGCTGCATTATTTTGATTGTGAAGACATTGCAATGTTTGATAAGAATAGTCCTTGACAAGAATAAGACTGTTTTCCCTCCCTCCAAAACATAAAATATAGAAGTACAGAAGGAGTGCATTGACTCATAAATCTGGAGTTGTAATAAACAGTTTAAATTGAGAAATAGCACACATAATTTGTTTCAGCAAAGGAGATCGTTAGCTTGTCGTGGTGCTGGAGGTTGAGCACCTCAATGATGTCATGAGCTAAACTGTGAAGGGACACCCAAGATGGGAAGGTCTTGGCAGAGAGGTCAGACTAAATACGATCCCTGGGGAAGGAAATGGCAACGCACCCCAGTATTCTTGCCATGAAAACTAAATGGATCAGTACAACCAGAGATATGTCAGTATACCATCGGAAGATGGGACTCCCAGGTCGGAAGATGGTCAAAATGCTACTGGGGAGGAACAGAGGATAAGTTCAACTAGCCCCAGATGTGATGACGCAGCTAGCTCAAAGCCGAAAGGATGGCTAGCAGCCGACGGTGCTGGTGGTGAACGATGAATCTGATGTTTTAAAGATCAACACACCATAGGAACCTGGAATGTAAGATCTATGAGCCAGGGCAAATTGGATGGGGTTATTGGGGAGATGTCAAGATTAAATATAGACATTTTGGGTGTCAGTGAGCTGAAATGGACTGGAATGGGCCACTTCACATCAAATGACCACCAGATCTACTACTGTGGACAAGAGGACCACAGAAGAAATGGAGTAGCCTTCATAATTAAGAATAAAGTGGCTAAAGCAGTGCTTGGATACAATCCAAAAAAGGACAGCATGATCTCAATTCGAATTCAGGGTAATCCATTTAACATCACAGTGATCCAAATATATGCCCCAACCACAGATGCTGAAGAAGCAGAAGCAGATCAGTTCTGTGAGGATCTGCAGCACCTACTGGATAGTACGCCAAACAAAGATGTTATTTTCATTACTGGAGACTGGAATGCTAAGGTGGGTAGTCAAATGACACCTGGAATTACAGGCAAGCATGGTCTGGGAGAAGAAAATGAAGCAGGACATAGGCTGATAGAATTTTGCCAAGACAACTCACTGTGCATAACAAACACTCTCTTCCAACACCTAAGAGATGACTTTATACATGGACTTCACCAGACGGTTAACACCGAAATCAGATTGACTGCATCCTTTGTAGCCAAAGGTGGCGGACATCTATGCAGTTGGTAAAAACAAGACTTGGAGCTGATGGTAGTTCAGATCACGAATTGCTTATTGCACAATTTAGAATCAGACTAAAGAGAATAGGGAAGACCCACAGATCAGTTAGATATGAGCTCACGAATATTCCTCATGAATATGCAGTGGAGGTGAAGAATAGATTGAAGGGACTAGATTTAGTAGATAGGGTCCGGGAAGAACTATGGACAGAAGTTCGCAACATTGTTCAGGAGGCAATGGAGAATTAGAGTAGGGTAAATGTTATGTGTGTCACTGATTATGCAGCTCAATTCCCTTCTAATTAGAGCCAGAGTGGTGTAAGACTAGGAAGATGCAGGTTCAAACCCCCACTTGACCATGAAGCTCCCTGAGTGACCTTGGGCAACCAAAAACGTCCCAAAGAAAAAGAAAACCAAGAAGGCAAGATGGCTGTCTGCTGAGACACTGGAAGCAGCCCAAGAAAGAAGGAAAGCAAAAGGCAACAGTGATCGGGGGAGATATGCCCAATTAAATGCAAAATTCCAGAGGTTAGCCAGAAGAGATAAGGAATTATTTTTCAACAAGCAATGCGCGGAAGTGGAAGAAGATAATAGAATAAGAAGGACAAGAGACCTCTTCTAGAACATTAGAAACATCGGAGGTAAATTCCAGGCAAAAATGGGTATGATCAAAAACAAAGATGGCAAGGACCTAACAGAAGCAGAAGAGATCAAGAAAAGGTGGCAAGAATATACGGAAGATCTGTATAGGAAGGATAATAATATCGGGGATAGATTTGACTGTGTGGTCAGGGAGCTAGAGCCAGACATCCTGAAGAGTGAGGTTGAATGGCCCTTAAGAAGCATTGCTAATAATAAGGCAGCAGGAGATGATGGTATCCCAGCTGAACTGTTTCAAATCTTGCAAGATGATGCTGTCAAGGTGATGCATGCCATATGCCAGCAAATTTGGAAAACACAAGAATGGCCAACAGATTGGAAAAAATCAACCTATATCCCCATACCAAAAAAGGGAAGCTCCAAAGAATGTTTAAACTATCGAACAGTGGCACTTATTTCACATGCCAGTAAAGTAATGCTCAAGATCTTGCAAGGTAGACTCCAGCAATTCATGGAACGAGAATTGTCAGATGTACAAGCTGGGTTTAGAAAAGGCAGAGGAACTAGAGACCAAATTGCCAGTATCCGCTGGATAATGGAGAAAGCCAGGGAGTTTCAGAAAAACATCTATTTCTGTTTTATTGACTATTCTAAAGCCTTTGAGTGTGTGGATCATCACAAATTGTGGCAAGTTCTTGGTGGTATGGGGATACCAAGTCATCTTGTCTGCCTCCTGAGGAATCTGTATAACGACTAAGTAGCAACGGTAAGAACAGACCACGGAACAATGGACTGGTTTAAGATTGGGAAAGGAGTACGGCAGGGTTGTGTACTCTCACCCTACCTATTCAACCTGTACGCAGAACACATCATGCGACGTGCTGGGCTTGATGACGCCAAGGCTGGAGTTAAAATCGCTGGAAGAAACGTTAACCATCTCAGATATGCAGATGATACCACTTTGATGGCTGAAAGTGAGGAGGAGCTGAGGAACCTCATGACGAAGGTGAAAGAAGAAAGTGCAAAAGCTGGGTTGCAGTGAAACCTCAACAAAACCAAGATTATGGCAACCAGCTTGATTGATAACTGGCAAATAGAGGGAGAAAATGTGGAGGCAGTGACAGATTTTGTCTTTCTAGGCGCAAAGACTACTGCAGACGCTGACTGCAGCCAGGAAATCAGAAGACGTTTACTTCTTGGGAGGACAGCAATGATAAATCTTGATAAAATAGTGAAGAGCAGAGACATCACACTGACAACAAAGGTCTGCATAGTTAAAGCAATGGTATTCCCCGTAGTAACCTATGGCTGCGAGAGCTGGACCATAAGGAAGGCTGAGCGAAGGAAGATAGATGCATTCATTCATTCATTCATTCATTCATTCATTTATTTATTTATTTCATTTCTATACCGCCCAATAACCGAAGCTCTCTGGGCAGGTCACAAAAATTAAAACCAAACAACACACAATAAAACAATTTAAAATATATAGAACATTAAAACCACAATATAACAATACAACCACAATAAAACCTAGCAGCAGTACAGGAGTTTAAAATACAGATTTAAAACAGCAAAGATAAAAATTTAGAAAGCTAAAATGCCTGGGAAAACAAAAAGGTCTTCACCTGGCGCCGAAAGGAGTACAATGTAGGCGCCAGGCGAACCTCACTAGGGAGCTCATTCCAGAGCCAGGGTGCCACAACAGAAAAAGCCCTCCTCCTAGTAGCCACCCGCCTCACTTCCTTTGGCAGGGGCTCATGGAGAAGGGCCGCTGATGATGATCTTAAGGTCCGGGCAGGCACATATGGGAGGAGGCGATCCTTCAGGTAACCTGGTCGCAAGCCGTTAAGGGCTTTGAATGTTAACACCAGCACTTTGAATCGGGCCCGGAAATGGACTGGCAGCCAGTGCAGCTAGAAAAGTACTGGCGTAATATGAGCTCGCAGGCCAGTCCCTGTTAACAATCTTGCTGCCCTATTTTGGACCAGCTGAAGTTTCCGGACCATTTTCAAAGGCAGCCCCACGTATAACGCATTGCAGTAATCCAGACGAGAAGTTATCAGAGCATGGATAACTAGGCTATCTCTGTCCAGATAAGGGCGTAGTTGATATACCAGCCTAAGCTGATAAAAAGTGCTCCGTGCCACTGAGTTCACCTGTGCCTCAAGTGACAGTTCTGGATCCAAGAGCACCCCCAAACTACAAACCTGCTCCTTTAGGGGGAGTGCAACCCCCTCCAGAACAGGTTGAATATCACCTAGCCGGGTGGACGAACCACCCACTAACAGTACCTCCATCTTGTCTGGATTGAGTTTCAATTTATTGGCCCTCATCCAGTCCATTACCTTGCCCAGGCACTGATTCAGAACAGCCACTGGCTCACCTGGTTTTGATGAGAAAGAGAGGTAGAGCTGGGTGTCATCTGCATATTGATGGCACCTCAGCCCACACCTCCGGATAACCTCCCCCAGCGGTTTCATGTAGATGTTAAACAGCATGGGGGATAAAAGAGAGCCCTGTGGAACCCCATGGCACAATTGCCATGGCACAGAGCCATAATCCCCCAGCACCACCTTCTGGAATTGGCCATCCAAGTAGGAGCGGAACCACTGTAGTGCAGTGCCTCCAACTCCTAACCCAGACAACCTATCCAGAAGGATACCATGGTCGATGGTATCGAAAGCCGCTGAGAGGTCCAGGAGAATCAACAGGGTCACACTCCCCCTGTCCCTCTCCCGGCAGAGGTCATCCCACAGGGCGACCAAGGCAGTTTCCGTTCCAAAACCAGGCCTGAAGCCCGATTGAAATGGATCTAGATAATCCATTTCATTCAACAGTGCCTGGAGCTGTCCTGCAACCACCCGCTCAAGCACCTTGCCCAGGAAGGGGATGTTGGCCACTGGCCTATAATTGTTAACATCCTCTGGGTCCAGGTTAGGCTTTTTCAGGAGTGGTCTAATTATGGCCTCTTTTAAAGCGGCAGGCACCACTCCCTCTCTCAAGGAGGAATTTACAACCTCCTGGACCCAGCCGGACAGCCCCTCCTTGTTTGATTTAATAAGCCATGAAGGGCAAGGGTCAAGCACACAAGTGGTCAGTTGGACTTGGCCAAGCACCTTGTCCGCATCCTCAGGCCTCAGTAACTGAAACTCATCCGATAAAACTGGTGCTCTGAACGGCTCTACCAATGGAACTGCATTAATGGTGGTGTCCGATTCATGACGAATCTGAGCGACTTTATCCTCAAAGTGCCATGCAAACTTGTCACAGCGTGCCACCGAGGGTTCCACCGTCTCTCTCCCTGGCCCAGAATGTAACAGGCCACGAACCACTCGGAAAAGCTCCGCCGGGCGACACTGAGAAGATGCAATGCTGGTGGAAAAGAACTGCCTCTTTGCCACCCTCACCGCCACAGAGTAGGCTCGATAGTGGGCTCTTACCTGTGTTCGGTCAGACTCAGCACAAGTTTTCCTCCACCTGCGTTCTAGCCGTCTCCCCTCTTGCTTCATTGCCCTCAGCTCAGGTGTATACCAAGGAGCTGGCCGGGCTCTGCTCAGAGGGAGAGGGCGCTTGGGCGCGATGGTGTCAACTGCCTGAGGCATCTCTGCATTCCACAGAGCGACCTGGGTTTTGACAGGAGCACCAGCCATACCAGTGGGAAAATCCCCCAGAGCCCTCTGGAATCCGTCGGAATCCATTAATCTCCGGGGGCGGACCATTTTAATAGGTCCCCCACCCTTGCAGAGGGGGAAGGCCGCCAGGAGTCTAAACCTCAGCAGGAAGTGATCTGACCATGACAAAGGGACAGATGTTAATTCCTCCACTTTCAGATCACCATCCTCCTGCCCAGTCGAGAAAACCAGATCAAGCGTGTGTCCTTTTATATGCGTTGGGCCGATGACATGTTGGGACAGCCCCATGGTTGTCATGGCGGCCATGAAGTCCTGAGCCGCCCCGGATACAGCGGCCTCGGCATGGAAGTTGAGATCCCCCAGGACCATCATCCTGGGGGTCCTCAACACCAAGTCCGAAACCACCTCTGTCAGCTCAGGCAGGGAGTCTGATGGGCAGCGGGGTGGGCGGTACACCAACAGAATCCCTAATCTGTCCCGGGTACCCAACACAAGGTACAGACACTCAAGATCTGCACTCGAATGAGCAGGAAGCTTGGAGAGGGAGATTGAATTCCTATAGACCGCGGCAACCCCCCCTCCCTGACCCTCAAGTCGGTGTTGGTGCTGCACCGAGTACCCAGGAGGGCACAGCTGAGAGAGAGTGACCCCTCCCAGTTCCCCCACCCAGGTCTCAGTAATACATGCCAGGTCAGCCCCCTCAACACAATCAAATCATGGATGAGGGAGTTTTTATTTTGGGCCGACCTGGCATTCAGCAGCAGCACCACCAGACTCGAGGGCAAACTGGTAAGGCTGCCGGGAACCATCAGGTTGGGGGAAGAACC
This sequence comes from Heloderma suspectum, assembly GCF_057233095.1. Classification (NCBI taxonomy): domain Eukaryota; kingdom Metazoa; phylum Chordata; class Lepidosauria; order Squamata; family Helodermatidae; genus Heloderma; species Heloderma suspectum. The sequence continues at coordinate 12,568,349 of NC_139461.1, forward strand.
AGAAGAGGGGACAGCTGTAAGGTGTCTAGCCCCTCTTCTCCCCAGCTGGCCTGTTAATCCCCCAACGCCATACCTCCCCCTGCCTGTGACCACAGTTATGGTGGTCCCTCCTCCACCCCCTGAGTTTCCCAATAGTCCTCCCAGGCACATATTAAAGTGTTAGGATATAAAATGCACAACAGTTTAAAAAATATAAAAGATAAAAGAGATAAAATAGAGCAGCAGCTAAGAAGGAGCAGATAAAGTCCACGTTTGCCCCTTTCCCCTTGTCTTTAAAGCTGCTGCCCTCTGCTGCTGCTGCTATTTGATGCTGGTATTGTGGCTGCTGGTGTCTCTGGAGAGGCAGGTGGGTAGGTCTTCAGATCCTATGTGACTCCAAGTGCGACGCTAAGTGCGCACTTAGCGTCGCACTTGGCGCGACGCCGAGGCGCTTCCTCTGGCAGCCCTGCCTGAAGTACCTGTGGGTGGGGGCAGAAGCAGGCTCAGGATCTGCCTGGTGCAGCTGCTGGCTGGTCCTCCTTCCCCAGGCTTTTGACCTGTGGTGCTGGAGGAAAATTCTGAGAGTGCCTTGGACTGCAAGAAGATCCAACCAGTCCATCCTCCAGGAAATAAAGCCAGACTGCTCACTTGAGGGAAGGATATTAAAGGCAAAACTGAAGTACTTTGGCCACATCATGAGAAGACAGGATACTCTGGAGAAGATGCTGATGCTAGGGAAAGTGGAAGGCAAAAGGAAGAGAGGCTGACCAAGGGCAAGGTGGATGGATGATATTCTGGAGGTGATGGACTCGACCTTGGGGGAACTGGGGGTGGCGACAGCCAACAGGAAGCTCTGGTGTGGGCTGGTCCATGAAGTCAGGAAGAGTTGGAAGCGACTGACCAAATAAACAACAACCAACACATCATTTGTAACAGCTACAAAAGCATGAGCAGCCAAGATAAACTGCTACTTTAACGTATGTTTTTGGAAGGCTTCTGTATGTGTCATGAGATAAAAGGCTGATGTTCCAGGTTCAGCTAGAGAATGCTATCTTTTCCACAGCATGAATAAATAGATGCACATTTTGTTATGTGCAAGGTATTGCTGTTATGCTGCTGAGACTGATAATAGGGTAATTATGCTCATAACAAATAAGATCTGATACAAACCAAAGCACTAAATGAGTTTTTTTGTGTGTGGACACCATATGCATGTCAGTGCCATGTACTGTCACTGCTATAACATCATCATGCATCGATCTAGCTAGTGAACCATTTTTCCTCCTTCTACTATAAGGAATAAATAGCTGAAGTATTTATAAACATTATGAATAGATAAGAGGTACTAAGGCTTTAAAAAATTGCTGGGCTGCTATACAACTCTGCCACCGCCACCACCATGCCTAATATTAATTTTCTGCAGTGTTGCAACTTGCAGGCTGCCTGACTGAAGTTTTGTTAAGCTGAGGTACCTGGTTTAGACCTATTGAAAGACATTAATTAAGTGTTGTCTTGTCCCTTAGGTCTGGGCTATTCACACAGATGTTACACCTCCTGATCTTAAGCATGGCTAAGAGATTGGGAATACTCCTTTGGCTTGTGCATTCCATCCCCCTCGTGTTACTTTTCCATATTAATCATGGTTGTGTTGCATCAGGACTACATCTGCAGAGATTAGTGCTAACCATAGTTAGTTTCAAATGCTTGTTTAAAACTAATCATAATTAGCAGTAATCTCTGTGAATAAATAACACTAACCACAGTCATTGCTGGAAATGGAGGAGGAAGTAAAGTGAGAAGATAGGAGGGGAACCAAAGAGGAAAATATGCGCATGAACCCAGGGAGTGTTTCTGATTCCTTAGCTGTGGGAAAAGTTAAATCTGCACTGGGCTGATAAGGTGGCCACATGGAGGCTGCTTGAAACTATCCTGCCACATAATTCAGCCTCCACAATGCATTGGATTTGGATGCTGAGCACATAGTGAGCTGGAACATGCGAAATGTCTTGCCACATAAAACATATTTCACACAGAGATTGCTTCAAGGGAAGCTACATTATATGAAGTGCTTTGACTAGTCTGATTACTTAGTCTGGAGTTTGTAGCTCAACCGCTTGCAGCAGGAATGGTCATTCAGCCACCAGCCCATCGTACTTCAGATTACCGCGTGCCTGCATGTAATGACAACGCTTTCTTTCTCTGTTCTAGTAACGATGCGCCAGTTTGATCACCCCCACATTGTCAAGTTGATCGGCGTTATCACAGAAAACCCTGTCTGGATTATTATGGAGCTCTGTACGCTGGGAGAGGTAGGAAGACTTAATAAGTGCATGCCTATCTGAGTCTCACAGATGTTCTATAAAGAGGTTTGGGAGGACTACTTGTTTTCCCAGCCATGTATACTGTTTGAATATTGCACTCCAAGGCAGGGCCATCAAAACTCTGCAGCTGCAGAATCATAGATTGCAATTCAGCCCTGGAGTAATTGGGCATTAACTCCATTGGAGATGAGAGACTTGCACCTGTTTGCCTCAGCGCTGATTTGAGTCATAGTCCTCAAAGGGGTTTTCTGTTAACAAGAGAGCTGAAACTGATCATAAATAAAAACCTTTGTACACACTGCACAGGACATGCATATTGATGGGTAACATGTTGAGCCGTATTGCCTTTGCAAGGACTATTCCTAATTGACTTGCATAAATCAGGATGGAGAATTGGAGTAGGGTAAACGTTATGTGTGTCACTGATTATGCAGCTCAGTTCCCTTTTAATTAGAGCCAGAGTGGTGTAAGACTGGGAAGATGCAGGTTCAAACCCCCACTTGACCATGAAGCTCCCTGAGTGACCTTGGGCCAATCACCAATACTCAGGCTAAGCTACCTCACAGGGTTGTTGTGAGAATAAAATGGGAGTGGGGATTATGTACTCTGCCTTGGGCTCTTCAGAGGAAAAGATGAGATATAAATGAAACAATAAATCATACTTTAGCATTATTGTTAGAAATTCAATAATTATCCCCTCAGTGCTGCTCTTAACTCCTCTCAGTGACTTGCTTTTTTCTTTTTCCAAAAATGCTTTGATTCATATTACTTGTTTTTTTAAAGAAAATATTGAAGAGGATTACCATATATAGAAATACCTTCCAACTGACAAATTAATATAATAAGGGAGGGGCAGTTCCGTTCCAATGCAATCAGCTGGATGCCACCAGGTATGGCTTTATCTTAGGCAGTAGCCTGGGGCTCTGCTTTTGCCACAGACTGGGCTGGAAGGGTGTAATGATCTCGGGTACTGATTCTGTCAGGGCCCAATCAAAATGGATTCTTTTAGATTCCTAAGATGAAGCAAGGCCACTTGTGTGAAAGAATGACAGTTTATTGATAGAAAATAGATGCAGAATAAAGATGCAAAGAAAGTTGACACTTCTGTTCAGTTGACAGAGCAGTTCTCTGCCACACTGTCTGTACTCTCCCCCGCCCCCCCCACCCTGGAGTCCAAGAAGTCTCATAACTAGCAAGTTCTCTAAGCTGGTAGAGCACACATTGCGCCTTGGAGCGAGACTGTCTCTTCCAGGGGCAATGTGTGCACTGCCAGCTTAGAGAACTTTTGCCAGATCTGAGAGACTTCTTGTACTTGCGGGGCAGTGGGGGGAGAGTACAAACAGTGTGGCAGAGAACTGCGTTAGGAAAAAAGCTAAGGGGGCACTCCCCAAGGCAGCTCAGGGAACACTGAGGGGGTGTTTGGACGATCACAGGGGCAAAAGAAGCCATTGTGGCTTCTCCCCCCGCCCCCACATGTGCCACGCATATGCCCCTTTGTTAACATAATCACCCGGGCTGCAGCGCAGGTTGGCGTGTCGTGTGAACCTGGCACAGCGGGGGTGGCTTCATACCCACTCTACAGTCCCGATTGCATGTAATGGGTTGTAGGGTGGGTACGAAGCTACCCCCACCACGCTGTGTGCTGGGTTCACATGACACACCAACCTGTGCTGCAGCGCGAATATTTATGTAAACAACGGGTGCACGCATGGCACGCACAGGGGCAGGGGAGAAGCCACAATGGCTACTTATCCCCCCATGATTGTCTGAACCTGTACTGAGTATGCTCAGTAGCCATATAATGCTTAGTGTCTGTTTGGGGGAGCGGGGCCAGAAGGAAAACTGGGGAGAGAGGAATGGAATAGAGTATCCTGGAAAAGGGCATGACTGGCTGGAACACTGACTAGGAGCACTCTACGATGCAACGTTTTGTTGCAGGTCCCACCTGGTCAAATATATTTTTATTTGGTCTGACCTTTTTTCTCTCTCCTTTATTCATAAAGCTGAGATCATTTTTGCAAGTAAGAAAATACAGCTTGGATCTGGCATCTTTGATACTGTATGCATATCAGCTTAGCACAGCACTTGCCTACTTAGAGAGCAAACGATTTGTACATAGGTAAGACAACATCAGCATGCAAAATGTTAGTTTTAAAACTGCAAAGATGTACATGTAATTGTTTGGTTTAACAACCGTGTTTACTGTTGGATATAATAGTTATAGGAAATGTTTTGTAATCCAGAACTGCACTCTCATGTTGCCTAGACCTATTTCATTTATTTTGACTTAATTTAATGAAAGAATAAAATGTGTGAATAATATTTCAACATTTCAAAATCCGCTTGTTTGCATCTTTAATTTATGGTTCCCTTTATTAGTGTTTTTTATTTGTTGAGAATCCAGCTGCACACGAGAGACAAGGGTGACACCTGCTGGGCTGCCTCTTTTAGTGTGTGTGTGCTTTAATATTTGTACCAAGTGAGTCATAAAGTGGGTCTGCTACGTCTTCTGTTGATTTGCAAATGCTATTAAGAAACCATCTGTGAACTTCAAAACATGAGGGTTCGACAGTGATTTACTTAAATGAAGAGCAACAAGATTAAACGGACTCTTTGTTTTTAATGTAATCAAGCATTCTTCAGAGCGAAGAAAATGTTGCATTAAATATGGATGACAGAAGCACCTATGAAACTTAGAATTTGCCTATCACCAAGTGTTTGAAGCACTTCACATACGTTATAATCATTACAACAACCCTATAAGATAGATCGGTAGTAGTATTCTCAGATTTGAGATTGAGTGGTTTACCTAAGGCCACTCAGTGATTTCATGTCAGAGGTGAGATTCAACCCAGAACCATCCTGATTTGTAGCTTGGGGAAGTTTCACTGTTTTCTCTGTATTGTCAAAAGTACATCTCTTACATTTCCTCTGTGATTTGATGTGAGAGCTGCTGGGTGCTTGCACATTGCTCCATGAGGAAAGATAAGGGGAATCATGACAGATGTCTTGCATGAAAACAATGTGATGAAATGTGCCCAAGGTTTCTAGAAATCAGACTTATGATATCTTACATCTATAAAAGGGAATAACTGTTGTGTCCTCTGGCAGGGATATTGCTGCTAGAAATGTGCTGGTGTCCTCCACGGACTGTGTGAAATTAGGTGATTTCGGTTTGTCCCGGTATATGGAAGATAGCACATATTATAAAGGTAAGGAGGTGGGATGTTCTCAAAGGCAGGGCCAGGAGTCTTGCTGCAGCTCAAAAAGGGTAACCTATGTTGAGAAAAATAATGTTGAAAATCATGACAGCTTTTTGCAATAAATGAATCACTTTGCTATTTTTTGGCACCTTCCTGGTGTCAATTGGCAACCTTTAATCTCCAGTGGCTATTAGCCATGGTAGTAAATTGAGCCTCCTTGTTTGGGGGCAGTATATTCTGAATAGCACATATTGGGCTAAACCCAGGAAAGATTAATGTTCTTGGTGCCATAACAAGGTGTCTGATGGGTGAACGTGAGTGAGAGGGTCTTTTCTGTGGCGGTGCCATGGCTCTGGAAGAACTTTCCAGTCAAGATCTGACAGGGCCTGCTGTTTGAGTGTCTTTTGGCAGAAATCATAAGCACGCCTATTTTGGTGTGCTTTTAATGTGTAGTTTTTAAAATGCTGCCCATTTTAATGTTAATTGCATTTCATGTTTTCTGCTTATTCTGATTTTATTATTGCTATATTGGTTTTTGGATGTTTTGCATTTATTATAAGCCACTCTGGGTACAAAAATAGAACAGTGGAATAGAAATAAATGAATGGTAATGATTGTTGTTAATGCTTCCCAGAAGCATCCAGTTGGTCACTGTTGGGAATAGATCCAGCAGGGATCTTTTTGGGTTCCCCTTATGTATTATTTACTAATTCAGTCAATTTAAGATAATCTTGGTAGTTGCATCATAATAGAGAACCACAATTTTAGCAGGTGGCAATAAAAGCACGTCCAATACAGTTTTTAAAATAAAATGACATGATCTGATTTACATTTGGCAAAAGTGGGGGGAAATATTTGTGCCAGTTGCGCTGGTTTTCTTTGTGACTTTTTGTTCGTTATCAAACTATATTCAAAGGTATGGAGTTCTGCTCATGATTGAAGGTATATCAGCATGAGTTGCAGGTGATAGATGAATGAAGCTTGATTCACTTGTAAAAGATGGAAACTGGCCAGTCTGTTTGAAAACCTACACCTGATTTTTCACAATGAATGGTTAGGGAGCCAAGTTGCATGGATTCTGCCCTCTTGACCTCTGTTTTATATGTTCAACAACATAATCCAGGTCTTGGCCCAGCTTGGTGAAAAATGAGGTGTGTAAACTTGGAACAAGCAGGAATGCATGTGTGTACCAAAGAGAACAGCTGACAGCAAATCTTGCTACAAGCAAGTAACAGCAGGGCAGTTTGTTGGGAGTACAGCAGGAGCCCAATAAAAGGACAACTGAAGGGGCATTATAAAATCAGTATTGGATGTGACTCAGCTCAGCATGACTGTAGTCTTAGGTATTCAGCCCTTGCTGTTACTTACACATCTTGAAATAATGGACAAAACCACCTTTATGTGAAAGTACATCTGTGAGGCAGCTTCCTCAGCCTTTACCGTAATCATTTTGGCCCCTAAAGGCGTTTCCATAACACTGCATTCAATCTCCGTGAAATGTGGCACATAATATTTTTTGCAGAGGGCCCAAAGGACCACCTGTGTACTCTTGGAGGTAATCAGTTGAGTATACTTTAGCATAGATCATTAAGAGGTCTTATGTTCATCTGTGCCTTATAGCTTCTAAAGGAAAATTGCCCATCAAGTGGATGGCACCAGAGTCCATCAACTTCCGACGATTTACCTCAGCCAGTGATGTCTGGATGTTTGGTAAGTAATGAACACCTCATTAAGAGTTCTATTTGTGGTCCGTTTGTTTTTATACTAGTCTTTCACTACCATTTGTTTTACACTAGCGAATTCCTCATCTTTGTGAACATGTGGAAGGAGAGGTTGTCATAATAACAAGGCTTTGGGAGTGTGAGTTGCAATGTTCCTTTGTGGACTTTGCACACAGAAGCATATTGCACCCTTCTGTAGGATCTTTGGCAGTGAGGCTGGGCCATCTAATATCAAAGTGGAAGGCAGGTTTTGTTTTCACTGTAGCACAACGACAAGTATAGTGATTTACGTATCTCATAGGAGGATGATCGTTCTCTCTTTTATGGGAATGGGGATACCGTGGGGGATGGGGGCTAAATCTGCTTCATGGTGACCCCAGTAATCAAGGCTCCATGATTCAGTTGGTTGGGGTCATGCCTATTCCAGTTAGGGTTGATCTCTCCGGTAAGGACCATGTTAAAACTTTGGAGACGTTGTTAGACCCGTTGTTGCTCCCAGATGGTGGCTGTGGGCCAAAGTGCCTTTTATTTATTTATTTTATGTACTTGGAATATTGTCATCCCGCTCCTCAGCCAAAAAGCCACCTGGAGGGGCTTACAAATAATAAAAAGACAATGAGCTTTGGCTGATACACTGGCTACATCTACTGCTGGACGATGGACCTGGCCACTGTTATACGTGCTTTGATTACTTCCATTTTGGACTACAGTAATACTCTGGGTGTGGCGCTGGTTTGGAAACTTTTGCTTTGCAGAATATGGCAGCCTGCCCATATGGGTGTACCTTTATTTTTGCCTGTTTTGAAGTAGCTGTTCTTGTTGCCTGTTTGGTTCTAGGCCAAACTCAAAGTACTTGTTTTTCACCTTTAAGCCCTAAAAAACCTGGGTCTTGGTGATCTCAGGGAATGCTTCCTCCCATTGAACCCCCACTGGCATTGAAAATCTTCTGATGAGGGCTTCCTCCAGGTTCCATCTAATGCAGAGGCTAGATGAGTCACTACAAGGAGCAAGGCCTCTTCTCCTTGGCAGCCCTGACGTTCTGGGACTGTCTCCCAAGAGAGGTTGTTTAGCCTCCTCCTTGCCAGAGGGAGCTGAAGATGGCTTTTTCAGGGGCGCTTTGTTTTTTGATGCCACTTATCCTGTTTGTTGTGCTGGTTCTGCTATTTGTTGAAGTCGTATTGATTTGACGCCTGTTTTATTAGATGCTGTTTTTATTGTTTTGTGTTGTAAGCTGCTATGGCATTTTATGAATAGTATTATAAAATGTTAACACTTATTAGCATAGCCCCACCCCCTCATCTACGTAGCCCATTCTGGGTTCTGTTTTTGGTCATGACCAAATTGGTTAGATGGTTTGTGTGTATGTGTATACATATATGTATAAACAATACATGCGTGCATACAGACATACATGTTCTATAGAACAATTCTTCTGTATTTATTATTTCTGTACATGGCAAGAGATGGGGAGGCTTCTTATTCATCTTAAGGGATTCATCCCTTATAATGATCAAGCTGAGCAAAAGCCAAGTTGGTGGGATGCTTTCAACCTCACTGTGTCTAGCAACAGAAGAGTGCAACATAAACTTATTTCTTTGTTCTTTAAAGTCCACAGTAATTACTCTGTACTTCAGTTGGAGTATTCTTTCTTCAGTAATGTTCTTTTTTTAATTGGGCATACAAAAGGCCTTGTGGGTAGAAAAGCCCAGCTGTTTTAACAGCTCCCCAAGCAATTTTGTCAGATTATGCAGGTTAGCATAGTTTCAACTGAAACTACTTTGTCTCTTGGTAAACTTTTTTTTTTCTTTGTTGAAACTTAACCTCAAACTGACATGCTGTCAAGAACTGTCCACAAGTAAGAACAAGTCTGTGGAAATTAGGGGAAGCAAGGCCTGCTTACCCTCTATCATTCTGAGTAGAATAGTAAAAGTTCAGCTAGTACATTGATCATCTAAACCTTTAGATTGATCAGTGGGCTAAAAATTTAGGGTACACTTGGGGGGGGTTGAGGCAGTCTTTTGTTCGATGTGATACTGTAAAATGAATTTTAAAAGAAAGTGCTGAAGATGGCCTTTTATTCTAATAATCAGTGTATTGTGGGCCTGCTTGTGGGTTTCCTGTGGGCAGCTGGTTGGCCACTGCATGAACACAATGCTGGACTAAATGGGCCTTTGGTCTGATCCAGCATAGCTTTTCTTATGTTCTTTTGTATTTATAAATAAGGTTACCATCTCTCACTACTTAAGTATCTCAAATAAGTCACCTATATTGAAGCTCTGGGTAAAAATAAATTTATTCAGTTGATAGTTAAATAACTAATTAATCAACCAAAATGTTTTAATCAATTCACATCCTTAATTATGACATTGCATTTCTGAGGCGGTAGTGATGCAATCGGCCAGTTTGCATGATGATCGCTAAACAAGCCATGGTAGCATGTTAAAGCTGCAGTGCATGCTGGATGTGATTTGCATAATCACCCACCCAGACGTGACTTGTCATATTGTCTGAATATGGGTGGCATGGCCTGTTTGAGAGGGAAAGGCTTATCTCCCCCTCAAACAAGCCATGCCTCCCAGGTTTGGATGACACGACAAGCCACAGTTGGGTGGGTGATTATGAAAATTGTGCCTGGCACACGCTGTGGCTTGTTTAGCGATGATGATCGTATGAACCATTTGTGGTGCAGTGGATAGTACATTGCACTTTTACTAGAGAGGCCTGAGATCAGATCTTCCCTTGGTCAGGGGGATCTCCAGGTCATCTTGAGCAAATCACCATATCTCAGCCTAAGTATCCTCAGAGTTGTTTTAAGGATAATATGCGATAATCTCGCATACATCACCCGGAGGTCTGTGGAAGCACAAGCAGAGGCAGTGGCCAGGAGTGCCTTTTACCAGCTTAGGATGGTATGCCAACTGCATCCCTGCCTAGAGGAAGCACATCCAGTCTGGTTACAACTAGACTAGACTACTGTAATGCACTCTCCATAGGGCATCCTTTGAAGATGACTCAAACTTCAGCTGGTTTGAATGTGGCCACTCAGATGCTCCTTTGGGCTAGTTGGTCAGAACATGTTACACCAATTCTGTGCAAGTTGTACTGGTTACCAGTGCATTTTGAGGTTAAATTCAACATGCTGGTTTTGACCAATAAAACTCTAAACCATTTGGAATCAAGTTATTTGAAAGACCACATGCTCCCAGTTGAGCCTGCACATGCCTTGATGTCGGCATTGGAGGCCCTGTTTGCTGGCCAGCCTTTAAGATTGGTTAGATTGGCAGGCGCCAGGGACAAGGCCTTCTCAGTAGGAGCCCATACTTTGTGAAACTCCGTCCAAAAGTGGTTTATGGTTGTCCCCATCACTCCTGGTATACAAAAAGGCTTTGAAGATCTATCTGTTCCAAGTGGCTTTTAATTGATGTAATCTTATTGAATATGCTGCTGATTACTGCTTTGTTGCTGTGATTTGTGATGAGTATTTTATGCTGCCATTTTATATTTGAAAATATTATTTATCTTTGCATTTTTGTAATTTTAAAAGATTTACTGATGTTCCATTTTAGTTTTTGTGCTGTATATTGCCGCACGCCAGCTTGAGAGTACTTTAGCTGAAAATAAATTAATAAATGAATTAAAATTTATTTATTGCTTTAAGTAAATTAACATTTGGAAGGAGGCTGTGACCAAGTGCTGCCCATGTTGTCTGTGACCTGTTGGTTAAGAAAACCATCCTAGGGATGATACTACATTTATACATCAAAGATGCGATGATTGCTTCTTCCTGATACCTTGGGAGAAAGGGAAATGTTCCTTACCTATGAATTCCTGTTCTCTAGGGAAGTTGCAGCTGGCTTACTCTGTGGTCTGAACCATGAAGTTCAGTTCTGAGATCTAGGAGGTTAGGAAGTTTCATTGGATGGGGATGTCCTATCAGTCTTTTTCAAGATTTTCCCAAGTGTTTTGATTTTTCCAAGTGTCCTGTTCAAGATTTTCCCAGGTGTTTCTCAAGTGCCACAAATGTATCATGTTGGATGTTTAATAAAATTGAGGGGCCCTAGCCTGTTGATCTCAGGCTGAGAATCTAGAGCAGTATCTAGTACAACACTACCACTAATGTAAATTATGTTGCACTCGTGTGAATTACCTCTACTGTAACAGCAATAATGCTTGCTGGTGTGATGGGTGTTCCAGGGAAACTCATCACGCAAGCAAGCACTATTGCCATTGCGCTAGAGGTCATTTATGTTAGTGCAAGTTAATTTACGTTAGTGGTAGTTTCGCATTGGATACTGCTCCTAGCGAATGTCTTCTCTTGGTATTGTAGCAACTTGATCCTGCCTATAGCCAAAAAGAGGTGCTATCCTAGATGTGTCTGATTTCTCTCGTGTCACCTCTGATTATGGGAATTTACTCATGAGCAACATTTGCCTTTTTCATGATCTTACAGTTATCCCAATGAATCATCCCCTTGTTTGGTTGAAGTATAAATACCACGGTGAATATTCATGGTTTAGAACAAGTGATAGTCTGCCTGGGCATATTTCTGAACAAATATTGAACTATGTTTTGCTTGTGTAATTTCTAGCTCATTATTGTTACCCGTTAGACAACTCAGTCACCTCACGACCTGTATAGATGAGTAAACTTTTCTTTCAAAAACTTTATTACCTCAGTGTTTGACCTGGCTATATCTTCCTTCCCAAATACTCGATTTCACTCAAACTGCTCACTTTCTAAAGCGGTTTCTTTTTCTTTTCTTTTTTAAAAAACTTCCCAGGTGTGTGTATGTGGGAAATTTTAATGCATGGTATAAAGCCCTTCCAAGGAGTGAAGAACAATGATGTGATCGGACGCATTGAGAATGGTGAGCGGTTGCCTATGCCTCCAAACTGCCCTCCCACTCTGTACAGCCTTATGACCAAATGTTGGGCATATGACCCTAGCAGACGACCAAGATTTACAGAACTTAAAGCTCAACTCAAGTAAGAATACATTTCTTGTCTACTTGCATCTAATGTAATAAGTTAATCTTTTTCTGTGGAAACATTGTTTTTGGAAGGGTTGTGTTGGGTGGGGTGTCCTGGAACAGGAGATATGATGGCATTCCATTGCAAACCAGATTTTATTATGTCAGTTACCACTATCACCATTTCTAAATTAAAGCCATAAAAATAAATCATATTGAAATAACTGAGATATGAATCCAATAATAGCAGTAATACATTTATTCTGTTTCATACCCTTCTATCAATATGGGCCCCTTGCATGCCCAGTGGTGTTTCTGGACCAAGTATTTGGATTCACGTATCTATCTCTTTTTCCTCCAAAAAGCCCCACCTTTTTAATACTGACCATCTTGCTTGTTTTCATAGTATCACTAATTGATAACTTGCTATTTTTATTAACTTGCTATTTTTATTTTGGCGGGAGAGTGCTCCCTATAGTTGAATTTGGCTGTATAGACAGCACAGACTGTGGTTCTTCTGCAGCTAAAACTTTGGAACTCATGTCTCTGCAGGGGCTGGATGGGCCCCCATCCCCCTTTAGAGCCACTGTACAGATATTGCCTTAAATCCTCATTTCTTGTTAAAATAATTTTCACTCTGCTTTTCTCCCAGAAATACTTTCCAAGCAGCTAATAATGATAATGATGTAGTAATAATAGCAATAAGTAGTAATAATAGCAATAAATAGCAACAATACAGCACAGCATAAACATAATAAAAGCAAAGACAACAACTCAGCCAGATGACGCCCACCCACCCAGTGCAAAATCAGAGTACAGCCACACTGGCAGCTGTAAACCAATCTGCCAGTGTCTTCCCAAATGCCCTTTGAAATAACCAATGTTTTTCATTGCCTATCAGAAGGTGACGAGTGGTGGGGAAAGGCAGATATCCCCTCACCCTGCCCTTAAGGAGAGCATTCCATAACTGTGGTGCTACAACTAAAAAGACCCTGTTGTACATGTCTTCCTGCTACACCTAAGGTAGTGGAGGGATAGGGAGCAGGGCTTCAGATATTGATCTGAGTGCTCAGGTGGGTGCATATGGGAACAGCTGGACCATCCCAGAATCCCTGCTTTTCATACTCTAGCTAAAAAAATAGCTGAAGCTTTTCCTGCAGGTCCTGAAGTAAACAACGTCTCCTGTTTCAGTTGATCAGGCTTTGAATCGCTTCCATGGCGTTTTTTTCCTTTTTCTTTCCAACCTTCTCTGCACAAAGGTCTCTTGGCCTCGCTTTCACTCCATAAAGGCTATGTCAGCCCTTTTAGTTAGAAGGGTTGAGAATTCTCTTCTGGTAATGCGACCCTGGGCAGTCATAGGAGAGCACATTTCAAACCTTATTTCCATGCGCTTGCAAAACCAAGCATTTCCCAGTTGTTTGGATTGTTTTCTTTTTGTGTTTGCTGTTGTTGTTCATTTTTTTCTGGATACTTTCCAGGAAGAAGGAGTTATCTCTGCTGGTGTTGGGAGATAGATAGATAGATAGATAGATAGATAGATAGATAGATAGATAGATAGTTGGGTGTTTATCTGGGGAGGAACAGAAAACATTAGCAACAATATAAAAAGGTGAGAGGCTAGGTGAGGATTCTTTCCCTCAAGGAAGGAGCTACTTTTGTGAATCTGACATACTGGGGCTCCAGATTCTGGGAGGGCAGCGCAAAGTGAGGAGTTCAGCCATCATTTTAAACCTCCCTGTCCTGTCCTGCCTGTAGAGACAATTTTGTGGGAGAAAGCCTTTGATGTTTTGTGCAAGCAGTGGCTTTGTCCACTTTTCATTTGAGCAATATAACATGAAGCATTAGTCGTATACTCTGTCCTGTCTATACTGATACAGATTTGTGCCAGGGATCATAGGATTTGAAGGGGAGAAGAGATCTTGAAGTAAGCAAACACATTCTCCTCCAGCAGGGTTATAACTAAACCATTGGTCTTCAAGTTATGGATCACAGGCCAATTAATGGTGGGTTGCTCCAAGTGCAACACCACAGATTTCTTTTGGCATTTATTTGTTTAATTAAAATATTTATATTTCCCTGTTTCATCTTAGCCACAAGGCAGGTCATAGCAATAAAAACAATTCGCTTAAAACATAATGATAGTAAATCATGTTGGAGCAGCAAAAGATTTCTAAGTTCTTAAATTCCCTTCCTCTAGCTTGCCCATTAGTAGCCAGTCATGGATAGGAGCTCTCCTCCTTAATTTATCTTATTGCTTAGTGAGCTGCGGAATTTTCATGTATTTTTGCAATTAGAATGAATTGTAATTAACTCGTTCATTTTTATGTGGGGAAGGTCGATATAAATCTCATATTACAGAATGGAAACTAAGGCTTGGCAATAGCTTTGCCAAGTAGTTCATGTCTGAACAGAAATTTAAACTCAGGATTCCTACACCCCATACCCAACTCTGCAGATCCACCCCACTACACCAGTCTGAAGGACATTGAGAATATTTCAGTCAGTTGGGTGCTATTTACTTAGGAAGACAATTAAATGTGATTCATTTGGGGGCAGGGAGTGCATTGTGAAGGATAACTAAGGTTAGCTAGGCTAATGGTATTTTGCTTGAAAATGAAGCCACTTCAAATCAAATGCATACACTTTTCTAAGGAAATATACTGAATGCTTTCAAGCTGAGAAGCTTGAAGTAAGCTTACTTACTTACTGTACCACAAATAACATTCAGTTTGGGAAAATATGGCTCAATCTGACTTTCCTGACCTCCTGTGAATTCTAGCCTTAAAATGCTAAGAGTGCATTAAAACAGCTGTATCAAGGACAGTCAAAAATATCTCCAGACGTTGTGCTGTTCCCTTCTATGTTCACCCTCCCAGTGGCCAAACAAAGGCAGTTTTATGTGTTATTTTTAATTCTTTGCTTTGAGCATATTAAAGCTTCTCACAGTCATTTCCATTTCACACTCTCTCTTTTTGTCAGTGCAGAGACAGAGCCATCTAATATTCCCTTTCGGGGCAAGGTACTTGAGCGTGTGGTGGCTGGGCAGCTTCAGATGTTCTTGGAGGAAACTGATTATCTGGACCCATTTCAGTCTGTTTTCAGGCCAGGGTACAGCATTGAAACGGCCTTGGTTGCTCTGACTGACGACCTCCTCGGGGTGAAAGACAAGAGGAGTGCTATCCTGTTGATCTTCCTGGATCTCTCAGTGGCTTTTGACACCATTGATCGTGGTGTCTTACTGGATCGGCTCTGCAGGATGGGAGTTGGGAGCACTGTGCTACAGTGGTTCCGCTCCTACCTGCAGGGCTGATTCCAGAGAGTAGTATTGGGGGATTCCTGTTCTACCCCATGGCTATTAAGCTGTGGGGTGCCACATGGTTCTATTCTATCTCCCATGATGTTCAACATCTATATGAAGCCATTGGGTGAGGTCATTAGGAGTTTTGGGGTGGGGTGTCACCAGTATGCTGATGATACTCAGCTCTATTTCTCCTTGTCGTCGGAGTCGGCTGAGGTGGTGAAGGTGCTGGACGAGTGCTTCGAGGCTGTAATGGGCTGGATGAGGGCCAATAAACTGAAGCTAAATCCTGACAAGACAAAAGCTCTGTAGATTGGTGGTTCCCAAGTCTGGGAATTGGGTAAGTAACCTGTCCTGGATGGGGTTGCACTCCCCCTGAAGGAGCAGGTGTGTAGCTTGGGAGTACTCCTAGATCCATCCCTGTCACTGGAGGCCCAGGTGGACTCTGTGGCCCGGAGTACTTGGGGCCAGCTTTTCCTGATCCACCAGCTACAGCCTTTCCTGGACAGGGATAACCTAGCCACAGTAGTACATGCGTTGGTAACTTCCCGATTAGACTACTGCAGTGCACTTTATGTGGGGCTGCCCTTGAAGACGACTCAGAAGTTGCAGCTAGTGCAAAATGCAGCAACTAGACTGCTGATTGGAACATCTTATAAAAATCATATAACACCAGTTTTAAAAGGATTGCACTGGCCGACAATTTATTTATTTATTTATTTATTTCATTTCTATACCGCCCAGTAGCCGAAGCCCTCTGGGCAGTTCACAAAAATACAATACGCTTCTAGTCGGAATTCAAGGTTTTGGTGATGACATTTAAAGCCCTAAATGGTTTGGGTCCTTGATATTTGAGGGCACATCTCTCCCTATATATGCCTGCGATCTGTTAGAGGAGCTCTCCTCTGCATCCCATCAGTGCGAGACATACACTATGGTGGGACGTGGGAGAGGGCCTTCTCTGCTATGGCACCCTGGTTGTGGAATGCCCTCCCCTTGGAGGCCCCATTGGTGCAGACATTGGTCTCATTTTGGTGCCAAGTAAAAACGTGGCTTTTTACCAAAGCCTTTGAGGGCTAAAATGCATTCCCTAAAGTAGCAGATTGTTTTAACTGTTTTATTGCTTCAGATTTTAATTGGTATTAGCTTGTTCATGGTTGAATATGTTTTTAACTGTGTAAATTATTTATTGTTTTATACTATTTAAACTGAGTTTATCTGCACGCCGCCCTGAGATCTTAACGATTTAGGGCGGTATATAAATGTTTTAAATAAATAAAATAATAATAAATGAAATCTGAGTATTGGCTCCATTTCAGCTGCTCAGGATTTGGGGGTAGGGTTGCCTTGATTCCCCTCATTTTAAAGGCTTTCCCCAGGCATTGGAACTGGGGCTCCATCTAAGCCAGCACTGACCGGGAGTTAGACCAGGAATCTGTATGCCATTCCATGGTTCAGCTAGGCATTTGGATTACCAGAATAATGAAAGAGTATTTTTGCATATGTGCAAAATATATTTCCCTTGCCACTGGTAACCACAGCTAGCTACCACACGTGGGGTTAGAGAATTGGTCTGAAGCTCCTTTTGCCGGTTGGCCACTTTTTGGAAGGAGTGGAGAGAATGGTGGTAGCCTGATCCGCCTTGAGAGTGGCTTGCTGACAATTCTCAGCAAGCCATTCTCAAGGAGTTGTCAGCTGAGTAACCACCCTTGGCCTGGGATCCACAAGTTTCTCTGTCCTTGGAAGTGGAGGGAGGCATGACCTCAAGGCAGAGTTAAAAGCTTCTTTCCTTTTACAAATAAAAATTGTCAGAACCTCACAGCTCCCTAGCACATAGGCAAACCTGTTTTGGAGGAACCAGGGCAGAGTGCGTGCTAGCAGTTCCTTAAGGCACACACTATATAGTGTCTGTGTGTATGTATATCTGTGTGTGTGTGTGTGGGGGGGGGCTTGACTTAAAGGAAAGGGAAACGCCTAAATCCGAAGGTGAAAAATAACATGAATTCTTGCCACATCTGTTTAGACTTAATATTTCTAAGGCAAGTGTCAGAGACACCATGGCGATGAGCATAGATAGATGGCCAGACAAGTGGCTTAAGAATGCAGGATTCCTTTTTAGCTGGCAGTAAGCAGGCATTTTTGTGACTCTTGCATATTTTCCATTGTCTGTCTCCTCTACTTGTGACTTCTAAAGAGTTCGTGTGCTGTGGTGACAAGCTCCCCTCAACACACACTTCCTCCATCCTAACCCAATTATATTGAGGGCAAAATGTTCCATCCAGTCTTTTAAACAACAAAGTAATCTTGAGAAATAAATGGGTTGTTTTATGTGCATGGAAACAAGTTCCTTGGAGTTTGGAGTTGTATGCAGATGGCATAAAATGACTCATAACACAAATCTACTGCTGGAATTTTGGTGGTTAACAAGGGTGTCAGAAAAGGTGGGGTAAATCTTGTTGCTGAAGAAGGGAAATCAAGTAGGAATGTTTCACTAAAGTTATATAAATTAAGCTAGATAGATGGTAATTTTTTTCCCCAGATCGGTGGAGGTAGTTAGAGAGTGGGATTGCTGCTCATGTTATATATCAGCCTTCCCCAACATATTGTCCTCCAGATGTTTTGGACTACACCTGCCATCATCCTTGGCCACTGAACATGATTGCTGTGGCTGATGGGAGTTGTAGCCAACAATGTCTGGAGGGCACCACACCCGGGAAGGCTGAAGTATGCACTTATCGTATTTTTGCAAGGGTTTTTATTGTTTTCAGAAACATGCCAAACTTGTTTGACCATGTCAAGAAATGTGTGTGTGCCATAATAAGTGAAGCTCTTTTCAAACCTCATTCAACTCATTTAAAAACTCTTGTGTGTCTCCAGCTCTATTCTACCTGTTGTCTTGCTCCTGGAGTGTGCATCAGAAAAATATGCACTGGCTTGGTGGTAGTGGGGCATGTTAGTATGGAGCCAACAGAGTGATGTACTGAGATTGCAGGGCAGCACGTTCAAAACCCACATATTTTCAGTAACCAGATGAAATAAATTGCTATCTAGGTTTTGTCCTCCTCCACCCATATAGAAACTGTGGAGTGGTTTTACATTTGGCAGAGCAAAGCAGGTGAATCTAATAGCCAATCAAGGAGGAATTTATTTTTGAAATGAGCAATGGACTAAGGCAACTGATCTCATGCCTTTCATTACTTATTCCAGGTGATTAACTGGGGGAGCTAGACAGAAAGGATGTAAATTTTGAACAGCCTTTAGAAACTCCTGACTGGCATCCAAAGCACAGGAGTTGCTCCAGTGCCAAACTGATTAGCTTGTGGCTCTGGAGAGACCAGTGCGGAAATTATCAGCTCAACTTCAAACTCCTACAAATACATGTAGCATAAGATTCTGTAACTGCTTAGTAAATCTAGAAAACTGCATCCCAAGTCTTTTCAAGATGGCTAATGTCCAAGCATAGTAATTTCTATGGCAGGAAGGGGAGGGAGTTTCTGAGGAGGCAGCAGAACATCAAGTAGCAAAGAGGTGGTAAGTAGTTGAGGAACAGGGGTTGAAATTCTTGCTTTCTTTTTTCTGTTCTCTGATAGAAGCCAGGCAACTATCACAGTTTTTGGTTTGTTGAATTTGTCTGGTAGTAAAGGTTAAAAGTAAGCAATGAGAACATTTTAGATTCAACTTTGAAAGTCTGAAACGACATTTAACTTGCTGGTAGAACTGAAGGTCTGTCTCTCTTCCATAAGAGAGAAAAACTGAAGCTTGTTTCTGCCTTTTCAGAGATGTGGTAGTCTTATTTTTCATGTCGAGTATGAATGTTTTCAAGCAAGTATGTGCTTGATTAATTACCTCAGTATAATTACACTGGTGCCATTAGATCAAAAGGAATGTGAATGAATGAAGGAAGGAAGGAAGGAATATATATGTATATGTATATGTTCTTCTGTGGGATCACCCGTAACTTTCTAAATATATCTCTCATTGCCATATGTCTTGGTGTTTTAAGAGTCTTATGTTTCAATAGCCAGTTGCTAATTTTGCAAAGGCATGCTTCCCCCACCCCCACTTCTCCTCCCCATTATTAGTCTTATAAAGCCTAACCGTTTCTATTGCTGTCTAAAAAGAAGACATATTTGTCTAGCAAATTCCTTACTAGTCTGCAGTCTGGAACCATTGGTTTGGGGAATGCGCTTGGAGGAGACTTGAGGACGACATCTATTACATTCTGAGCCAGAATGTCATTTATCTTCAGTGCAGCATTTATTTTCCCTTTAGTACAATACTGGAGGAAGAGAAGCTGCAGCAAGAGGAACGAATGAGAATGGAATCAAGACGACAAGTTACGGTGTCCTGGGATTCAGGAGGATCGGATGAGGCTCCTCCCAAGGTACTGGAGATGGGCTTCTCTCATACCCTTTCTACTAAAATAGTGTAACTGCTTTGTTCCACTAGCCTTTAACACAGGGGGTGGGGGTGAGCCAACACACATGCCACATGTCTTTGAATCCCCATTGTTAAACTCCAGGCAACCATTATAACGTTAAAAAAATAACAAAAGAACACATTTTTATCCATTGTTGCAGAAGTCCTTTTGAAAAACCCTAATGAAAATATGCTAAAGATAGAAGTAGTAGGAAATACAGAATAGTTGCTACTCAGTTCTCATGACTTTTAGATGCATACCCTTTAATGGCTAACTCAATTTATTCCACACATGAGAGTAAGAATTTTAAAGTTGAAAAATACTATACAAGTACTATAAAACACATAAGTGAATGAAAACAATATACAAATTATGCTCATCATATATAGTAACTAATAATCTGTTAACTGAAATTTGGAAAATAAGTGTTCTTCTGCTAATCTCTGGCTGTAATATGTTTCCAATGGGGTTCTTTGGCTTTCATCCTGTTAACTTCTTTGCTGGAACTTGGTACTGTTTTTGGCAGGTCCACCTGAAACATCTATAAAGCCATGAATTAGGTCTGATAGCAATTGCAGTTTTGGTGTTGATAGGTCAAATGGCTAGTTACTGTTCTTTGCATTCTCATTTTCCTCTTTAGATTCCCTTCTCTCAGGTAACACAACTTGCCTATAACATTTTGCCTGGGGATTAAACATTTGTCTTTTTGTCTTGTCACTCTTCTCGTATATAACTGACTGGTGAGAGTCCCTGACATCCATAAAGTTACGTTTATGACATAATGGCAAATCATTTAGAAATGAGTTCATTCCATTCTACTTTATGCTGCGGCAGATTCCTTGCTCTGTGGATAATGAGACCATTTGCAGCTGTTTTGCTTACATCTGTTTTCATTCCAAGCCTCAGCATCACTGCCAGTTGCTGCTTCTCACCATGTTTTTCACCCCGACGTACATTTCTCCAGCGAATTTCTACAATGCATCTTAGAGCCTGTGTGTCAGGAGCACTGGTGTAGTGGAGCCAGGACTCACAAGAAAGCAGCAGTGGTATTTTTTAATTAGCAGGGATGCTAATGTCATCTGGCACCACCCCTCAGAAGTCCCTGTTCCCTCTGAGTTTAGCTGCAATTGTCACACAGAGGGGTGTAAGAAGGTTAAAAGGCATTGTAACTGAGCTTATTTAAGGCAGATAGCTATATGAGCCTGCCATAAAGTTTTTGCTTACATTTAAGAGCAGCATAGGGTGGAATAGCTAAGAGAATCAAAGATTAGTAAGCCTGATAAAATATTGGTTCTGTGAGCCTAGTCTGAGCCAGAGTGAATTTTGGGAAGTGCTTGTTTAGAGTCATCCTTTGACTTTGAAAAAGGGAGAGGTTTATGGGGGAAAGCTTGTGGTTAATGAACCTTTTTTAGATATATTGCCAACCACAGGGTACAGAGGCAGGATGATTAAGGAGACGTGGAGGACTTTCCGAGTTTCTCTGGAATTGACAAAGGTGTCAAAAACAGCATTAGTAGATGGGAGGCACATAGATTAAGAGTAAAGGGCATAGAAGGAACTAGACCACCTTATGATAACCAGTCAGTCAGCGAAAAACTTAATAGTTGCCAAGTATGATGTTGGGTATAATAACAGTCATAAATCTAAAGATATAAAAGGAGGTTTCACCTTATGGGCATTCCTCTTTTTGGTGGGAGAGGGGACAGAGCCTCAGCCAGCAGTCTAACTTTTTATTTTCTGTATCAAGCATGAAAGGTGTGTGGGAATGAATTCTTATAATTAAAATACTTTTTTTTCATTCTAAACAGTTTTTCATGTAAATAAAATATATGCGTCTGTATATGAACTCAACCCTTTACTGTGTCAAGACAGCCACATTTCCTAGC
This sequence comes from Heloderma suspectum, assembly GCF_057233095.1. Classification (NCBI taxonomy): domain Eukaryota; kingdom Metazoa; phylum Chordata; class Lepidosauria; order Squamata; family Helodermatidae; genus Heloderma; species Heloderma suspectum. The sequence continues at coordinate 12,590,146 of NC_139461.1, forward strand.
CCACATCAAATTCTAGTAGACCGGAAATGAAACCTGTCATAAATTTTAATTTTCATCAGGGTGGGAGATGGGGAGGATTGAATTTCCCTAGCAACAATATATTGTTCCCTGTTATAACGCGAAGTATGTTGCGGTGACTTGGCCCTGAATGGGAAGTTAAGACCCATTCGCTTTACAAAAGACCTGTTCATAGTGGAGATGAAAATGGTGAAAATGGGTTTGTTGATATGAATCAACACAGCTGCCTGCATTTTTGGACTTTGCTTGGGGGTGTGTCTATGGGGACTCTCACGGTGAGTGTCAGTACTTCCGAATTTACCACTACACCACTGGTCAGGAGTACAACAAGCACGCCTGGGTTCTTGGTTGGCTCTCAGGAGCTGATTTCAGATCCTTCACAGTGTATACCTTACATGATCAAAATGCTTGTCAGTGCAAGATGAAGCCAGGGCAGAGGAGCTGTGGGATTGAATCTGGGAGGGACCAGCAGAGTGGATACATTGGCAAGACTGGGAACAGAAATTTAAACCAAGTAGATGGGTCATGGAAATGCTTAGGATGGGGTGCAGAGGCTAGGCAAGGATCAGTCAAGCAAACAAGCTCTCTCTGGGGCAGTCAAGTTGCTCTGAGAGAGCAGGCCATTTAACAGTTCCAAAAGCCGTTTCTTACTGTTCTGTTGTTGTTGTTGGTGGTGGTGGTGTGTGTGTGTGTGTGTGTGTGTGTGTGTGTGAGAGAGTGATTTTTCCTTGTGTATTTGTTTGTTTACTCACTATAGATAAGTTATTGCTCGGGAGAACATTTTTGAGAGAGAACTCTCAAAAGAACTCCTTTTCAGTTCAGTATGTAATAATGCACCACCCACACATGTGTGCATATTAAGCACTCTGTGTTTTTAGTTCAGATAGCTTAGGTAAGATGCACATCAAAGGGACCCTTACATCAGAATGGATGCAGTATGGTGAAGAGCAAAAGTGGATATGAACATAGAGTTTGGTCAGCATGCAAGTGTTACTAATCCTTAACTATTTTCCCGCTCCTAAAGTCCAACAGGCTTTGACTGGCTCAAGTTGACAAGGAGTATGGATGATTAAGAACATACATTGGCTGAATGTTACTCTAAAGCTGCTCATCACAAGATGATGTTAACACAATTTAGGGACCTGGCAAGTGTTCATGAGACTACTCTTGAATCGTTGTATTTGTTCTTGGCAGAAATGTCCCACAGCATCCTATTGAATAATTGTTACCCTGCTGGTAGGACCTTCCCTGTGGAATCTTGCAAGGGATGATCTTTGCCCTGGCTCCCCTTCAGTTTTTATGAAGCTATACAGAAACATGGAGTCCAGTCCCTTCAATGTGCTGGTGACACCTAGCGCTGCCTTTTCTGATCTTTGGTGTTCACTCAGGGCAAATTCAAATGTTAGGCAACAAGGATACTCACTGCGTATATAGCTTCCTGATGCATGAATACTGCATGCTTAGAAACACATCGTTTCCCTTCACATGTTAAGCTGTTTACTGCTGCAAACTCTGCTGCATATGCAACAAATACTTATTTTGCATAAAATGTGAATGAGCTGCCAGTGTCTGGAGATCAGATGCAGATAAGGTGGGAAGGGCCTCTCACGCAGTGGTAGAGCACATGTTTTCCATGCTGCAAGGTCCTAAGTTCAACCCCTGGCACCTCCAGTCAAGAAATGTTTAGATATGATAGCTGGGAAAGACCCCTTCCTGAGACTCCGGAGCACTGCTGTCTGTCAGAGTAGGCAGTAATGGACTGGATGGATTGATGGTCTCATGGTTCACATGTGAGTAAGGTCATAAGCTGAACCTGTACTAATGGTGAGGAGGCCGTGGAGGAGTATGGAATGCATTTGGAATTATTTTGGAAGTCCTGTAAGACTTGGACAGGCTTTGGAAGGCTATGGCTCAGCTCAGAAAGGGTTCTGTAATGTTTTAACTGTTATAATTGAATTTTAATAGATTATTGTACATTCTGTTCTTAACCTATAGTTACCCTTGCTTGACCCACCAGGATAGAGTAGGCTATGAATTAAAATGAATGAAATGTTGGTACTGGACTGTAATTGAGTCATCTGATCAGTACTGATTTGTTGTTGTTGTTGTTCAGTCGTTCAGTCATGTCCGACTCTTCGTGACCCCATGGACCATAGAACGCCAGGCCTTCCTGTCCTCCGCTCTCTCCCGGAGCGTGCTCAAGTTCATATTCATTGCATCAGTGATGCTATCTAGCCATCTCATCCTCTGCCGTCCCCTTCTCCTTTTGCCTTCAGTCTTTCCCAGCATCAGGGTCTTTTCCAGGGAGTTTTCTCTTCGCATTAGGTGGCCAAAATATTTGAGCTTCAGCTTCAGTATCTGTCCTTCCAATGAGCACTCAGGGTTGATTTCCTTTAGGATGGACTGATTTGACCTGCTTGCAGTCCAGGGGACTCGTAAGAGTCTTCTCCAGCACCACAGTTCGAAAGCATCAATTCTTCGGCGCTCAGCCTTCCTTATAGTCCAGCTCTCACAGCCATACATTACTACTGGGAAAACCATAGCTTTGATTACACGGACCTTTGTCGGCAAGGTGATGTCTCTGCTTCTTACTATGCTGTCTAGGTTTGCCATAGCTTTCCTCCCAAGGAGCAAGCGTCTTTTAATTTCATGGCTACAGTCACCATCTGCGGTGATCTTGGAGCCCAAGAAAGTAAAATCTGTCACTGCTTCCATTTCTTCCCCTTCTATATGCCAGGAAGTGATAGGGCCAGATGCCATGATCTTCGTTTTTTTAATGTTGAGTTTCAAACCAGCTTTTGCACTCTCCTCTTTCACCCTCAACAAGAGGCTCTTGAGATCCTCTTCGCTTTCTGCCATTAAGGTGGTATCGTCTGCATATCGGAGGTTGTTGATAATTCTCCCAGCAATCTTAATTCCGACCTCTGATTCATCCAACCCGGCATTTCTCATGATGTACTCTGCATATAAGTTAAATAAGCAGGGTGACAATATGCAGCCTTGTCGTACTCCTTTCCCAATTTTGAACCAATCGGTTGTTCCATTTCTGGTTCTTACTGTTGCTTCTTGACCCTCGTACAGGTTTCTCAGGAGACAGGTAAGGTGGTCTGGTACTCCCATCACTTTCAGAATTTGCCACAGTTTGTTGTGATCCACACAATCAAAGGCTTTAGCGTAGTCAATGAAGCAGAAATAGAGGTTTTTCTGGAATTCTCTTGCTTTCTCCATGATGCAGCGAATGTTGGCGATTTGATCTCTAGTTCCTCTGCCTCTTCGAAACCCAGCTTGTACTTCCGGTAGTTCTCGGTTCGCATACTGCTGAAGCCTAGCTTGTAGGATTTTGAGCATCACCTTGCTGGCATGTGAAATGAGCGCAATTGTGCGGTAGTTTGAACACTCTTTGGCATTGCCCTTCTTTGGAATTGGAATGTAAACTGACCTTTTCCAGTCTTGTGGCCACTGTTGAGTGTTCCAGATTTGTTGGCATATTGAATGCAGCACTTTAACAGCATCATCTTTTAGGATTTTAAATAGCTCAGCTGGAACCTACTGTCATCTCCGCTAGCTTTGTTGTTACTAATGCTTCCTAAGGCCCACTTGACTTCACTCTCTAGGATGTCCGGCTCAAGTTCAGTGACCGCACTATCATGGCTATCAGGGACATTCAGATCTTTCCTGTATAGTTCTTCTGTGTATTCTTGCCACCTCTTCTTAATCTCATCTGCTTCTGTTAGGTCCCTGCCTTCTTTGTCCTTGATCATGCCCGTCTTTGCACAAAACGTTCCCTTGAGATCTCCAATTTTCTTGAAGAGATCTCTAGTCTTTCCCATTCTGTTGTTTTCCTCGATTTCTTTGCATTGTTCATTTAAGAAGGCCTTCTTGTCTCTCCTTGCTATTCTCTGGAACTCTGCATTCAGTTGGGTATATCTTCCCCTTTCTCCCTTGCTTTTCGCTTCCCTTCTTTCGTGAGCTACTTGTAAAGCCTCATCGGACAGCCACTTTGCTTTCTTGCATTTCTTTTTCTTTGGGATGGATTTCGTTGCTGCCTCCTGAACAATGTTACGGACCTCCGTCCATAGTTCCTCAGGCACTCTGTCTATCAGGTCTAATCCCTGAAATCTATTCCTCACCTCCACTGTATATTCATCAGGGATATGATTTAGGTCATACCTGAACGGTTTAGTGGTTTTCCCGACGTTCTTCAATTTAAGCCGAAATTTTGCAAGAAGCAGCTCATGATTTGAGCCACAGTCAGCTCCAGGTCTTGTTTTGACTGACTGTATGGAGCTTCTCCATCTTTGGCTGCAAAGGACATAATCAATCTGATTTCAATATTGACCATCTGGTGATGTCCATGTGTAGAGTCGCCTCTTGTGCTGTTGGAAAAGAGTGTTTGCTATGATCAGCATGTTCTCTTGGCAAAACTCTATTAGCTTTTGTCCTGCTTCGTTTTGTACACCAAGGCCATGCCTGCCTGTTATCCCAATGATTTCTTGACTTCCTACTTTAGCATTCCAATCCCCTATGATGAAGAGGACATCTTTTTTGGGTGTTAGTTCTAGAAGGTGTTGTAGGTCTTCATAGAACCGATCAACCTCAGCTTCTTCGGCCTCAGTGGTTGGGGCATAGACTTGAATTACTGTGATGTTGAATGGTTTGCCTTGGATTCGTACTGAGATCATTCTATCATTTTTAAGATTGTACCACAGTACTGCTTTTCCCACCCTTTTGTTGACTATGAGTGCTACACCATTTCTTCTAAGGGATTCTTGCCCACAATAGTAGATATGATGGTCACCTGAATTAAATTCGCCCATGCCTGTCCATTTTAGTTCGCTGATTCCCAAGATGTCGATGTTCAATCTTGCCATCTCATGTTTGACCACCTCCAGCTTACCTTGATTCATTGATCTGACATTCCAGGTTCCTAAACAATATTGTTCTTTACAGCATCGGATTTTCTTTTCACCACCAGACACATCCACAGCTGAGTGTCCTTTCGGGTTTGGCCCAGCCGCTTCACTCTTTCTGGCGCTACTTGGAAATACCCTCTGCTCTTCCCCAGTAGCGTATTGGACACCTTCCGACCTGAGGGGCTCATCTTCTGGCGTCATATCTTTTAGCCTTGTGATACGTTCCATGGGGTTTTCTTGGCAAGAATACTGGAGTGGGTTGCCATTTCCTTCTCCAGTGGACCACATTTTGTCAGAACTCTCTGCCATGACCTGTCCGTCTTGGGTGGCCCTGCACGGCATAGCTTATGGCTTCACTGAGTTACGCAAGCCCCTTCGCCACAACAAGGCAGTGATCCATGAAGGGGAGTACTGATTTACTGACTGGGTAATTTGAACAAATTGCCTTGAATAATATATGCATTTGCAAAAGTAAATAAGTGGCATAAGTTGTAATAACAAGATGCCATTAGTATCTAACAGCATCGTTTGAGGGCATTAAATGTTAAATTCTTAGAACTAATCTGAGTGGATGTGATAGTTTTCTTTAACATAATGAATGAAGAATTACAGCTTCATTAAGAAAATCACATTGTTAAATCCTTTGAAAGCTGTGATTAATGAGCAATGGGACATGATTAGCACGTAATAGTTTTGAAATCGTGTATCTGTGCTTTTCTTTGGGATCAAGGTGGGCTTTGGCATGTCTGACAGTGAAGTGTTCTAATTACCTTTTCTGCCTTTTATTTTGAATCTGAATGTACTGGGAGAAGGTCTCAACTTCCATAAACTTCACAAGAGACAACATAAGCAGTGGTGTACTTTACTTAGTCACAATCTGTAGGGTTCACAGCGGTATCAAAATCAAGTTACTTTTTGGCATCCTGCTATTGATAATTTAACCACACTATAAAAATGCAGTGAAGGTGTTAAACTTCTTTTTTTCTTGACAAAGGTAAGCATGCAGAGAGGGTCAGCTTCGATATACAAACGATTATTGCTTGATTTGAATTAAGAAACTGACAGTGCAATACTTATGAGTATATGCTTACTCATAAGAAAGCCCCATTGAGTTCAGTGGGACTTACTCTCAGGTAAATGTGTATAGGATTGTAGCGTGATAGTCCCCTGTCTTAAAAGGAAGTATCAATCAAAATGCCTTGAATTCTGATTTTGATCAACTTCTCATTCAAGTGAGTGCTTTGAGTTTCCAGATGTATGTTTCATCACAGGCTGAAATCTTTAGCATAATTTCTAGGGCCATCACCTACTTTTTAAAAAATCTTAGTTGATTTAATTATAAGAGCTTTAGTTAATTAATGGATTAAATTTGCATAAGGAGAAAAGCAATAATTCTGAAGCAAGAAGCATAATTCCTTTGCTTTTAGATGGTGCACACATGTGCACACAGGCATGAAGTTAGAACGGCCATTCCCTCCTATATGAGAGAAAATGCAGAACATCTCTTAAGGTAGTGCATGCCATCTGCAATTTTTCTAAATACTTGTAATAATTGTTTGTGTCAAAACTATTGTCCAGCTAACCCGGATCATCTTTTTAGTCAATTAACATTTTAAAAATAGATTGATTTAGAGAGCAATCCTTTGGTCCCTGGAGAGTGTCACAGGGACTGTAGGATTCTTTGGAGTTCCTCCTTCGGAGTTCCGTAGATACTACCACAACCTCAGAAGGGGTACTCTAAAATCTAATCCCTGCCCATGCCCCCTCGCAGCTGCTGCAGAAAGAACCATGCTGGCTGCATTACGAGGTCACAAAAGCGGCTTCGGATGACCTCAGAGAGGTCTGAAAGGGTGTATTGTGGTGGGAGCGGAGGAGAGAAGAGAAGCCAGATTATGAAGAACCATATGGCCTCTCCAACCCCATCCCAGCTCCTGCCAGCATGCCTCTGCTAGGTGGGCTCAGAGGCCCAACTAGATTAAAAACAACAACAAGGGAGGACAGAGAGGCAAAAATTGCCTCCATTGCTCCTCCTGCCCTGTTGGCAGCAGCCCGGCAGGGCACTGGGTACTTAGAAGCCTCCAAGATTGGAGACTTCCATCCAGTGAGGGCTCAGTGCATATGAATGTGCCTTCAATCAGTTAAATGTTGCAGCCCTAATAAGTTATGCTTTGTCAAGGTCATTGGCTATGTAGAAGAAAGCACATCAAAATGCTCAACATTAAAAAACCGTTCTTAAGTGACAGGCTGTTCAATTGACAGACATTTTATCGGTTCCCATATTTCTGGCCTGGCAACACTCTTGGTAGTCCAAGAACTTTTCCAGATAAATAAGGGCCAGTTCCCGTGTATTGTATTAATATATATTTGTCAATGTACTTACATGGATATTTGTGTCTGGTCGTGGCACCTTATCAACACATTCACCTGGAGATTAATCACAAGACTACACTGCATGGGCCCTTGAGCAGGTACTCATTCATTTCAATATAAGAAAGCTCAGCAAGGAGACAAGGCTTCTCTACAAAGTTAACTTTTCTGGACAGAATGCCTTCGTAGAGTATTAGGAGCAGTTTTAAACTATCCATTCAAGGCTGGAGCACTACGTGATCGATCCAGAGGTGCCTTTAGCCAGTGGAAAGGCTGTTCAGTTTGTGTAAAGGTGGCCACTCATATTCCACCAATTCCCCACCCTCCACTCCCACTGCAGCCCCTCCTGCTCCATTCCATGCCATTCTAGAAGGTCCCCTTGACCCTCGGGCATATGTAGGAGGAAGTGCAGGCAGGGGGGAGGGTGGTAAGAGAGCCCTGTTGCATGAACTAAACTCTGCTTGCACTTCACTGGATCCAACCTCTGGTTATACTATTGAAATGGCACCAAAGAGAATAACATAAACAAAAAGAAGGAAGTCTCTGCCCCAAGGAATTCACAGTCTAAGCTATAGTAATGGGGGAGACAAAAGGAGTGGGAAAGGCAAAGCTAACAAATAGAGAGAGTGGAGAAGGGGAGAAGCGAGGATTACATTTTGAACTTATTGGTAACTAGTGGATCCAAGTTGACATTGCCATAAATTATGCAAATAATTTAATCAAAAGCATAGTAGGCCAGCCACAGTGACTTTTTTAAACTTCTGTTGGTGTTAGCACATTAAAAGCAGATACCCATGCCAGATCATTTTTATACAGGATAATAAAGAAGAAGTGGGTGGAAACTACCCTAAAAAATGACATTGACAGTCATTTTCAAAGTCACATAATACTACACAACCTGGATTAGACTACTTTCAGGAAAACTGTCACAGCTCTGAAAGTAATAAATCAACTTGGACATATTATACTCCATAATGATAGAAAAGTCATGTGCTACCAAAGATATTCTTGCAGTGGAAGCCCACCTTTGATAGGCGAAGTGCTACAAGGGCTTCAGCAGAAAGAAACCTGCGATTATTATGGCCAGAACATGGCTTTGGAATGGCCAATCCCACATAGTTATTTAAGCCTTTTGCATATTTGCTAGCCAGCTCTTTCCCTATAATTGGATACATGGAATGTCCGAAGTGGATTGATATTCACAAAGTTATGACCCATAAGTAGGAGGCACCGTCATACCCCTTAAAGCAGTTACAAGCCGAAAAGCACATACTGTCAATATCCTATAGATACAAATGCACAAATAGAAATTTGGGTTGTGCACAAACTCTCATTTATGTGAAGGTGCAAGGTTGACAGAGTTAAGTCTGCATGTGGCTCCTCAACTCTTAGATGGCTGGGTGTGGGGAAGAGGAGAGCGCAGGGGCAATTAGCCAATTAGCTGTGGTTGGGAGGAGCTCAGCAGGCAAAGGGCAATGTGATTGGCTAACCGCATAGTTACTGGAATTGGAGAGGAAATCAAAAGTAAGTGTGTGTGTGTGTGTGTGTGTGAGACAGAGACAGCAATGTAGATCTGCGCTGGAAGATTTTGCAACATTGGTTAGAGCAGAGCACATTCTCAGTTTCTAGAAAAAGATCCATCCCAATCCAAGGACCATGTGAGCTTGTCGGCAAGTGCCTGCCTGGTGGCTCGGTGGCTGATTGATGAGGCCTTACTTGGTTGCTGTGGAGGGGGATGGGGAGGAAAGGTCCACAAAGGCCTCCAGCTGAGTCACACAGCACAGCGCTTACCTGGGGGTTGGGGGGGAATAGGAGAGGCCTCCCACAGCCTGCAAAAAGCCCCCAATTGGCCTTGGTGGCAATGTCTAGAACTAAAGTGGCTCCTACATGAAAAATAGTGAAGATCACTGGAGTAGTGTATGACTGACTGACTGGAACACTGAACAGAAACATTCCATACGGCAACATTTTGTGGCACTCCCCCTTGACCTTATTCCTTGTTCCTGATTTTTGTAATAAAATTGTGCCCTTGTCTACTGTATGTTTTTTGGTTGCTGCAAATGGTAACTCTGGTGGTTGCTCTGGGCAGGTTAGGATGGGACCTGTAACTAAATACATAAATGAAAGCAACTTACTCCTTATTCTCTTTTTAATTTTGTTTTTTAAGTAGAACGTTGTGAGTTATGTTATGTGGTTTTGTAATGAAAGTGATTTCTTTCCTTTTCTAGCCCAGCAGACCTGGTTATCCCAGTCCAAGATCTAGTGAAGGATTTTATCCCAGTCCACAGCATATGGTACAACCCAATCATTACCAGGTAAAAAGTACCAGCCTGATTTCGCTGCTTTACTATCTCGTCATTGTAGATGTTTGCAAGAGGAAGGAAAATATGGTTCATATAGTTAAGGGGGTCGTGAACACATTACCTGTGGACTGTAAGCAGTCCTGACACATTGACCTGGTTCACATGAACATTGTGAACCACGGAGGCTTAAATAAGCCACCATGGTTTGGGTCACGTGTCACAAATAGCCCATGAGTCAGCAATGACTCGGTGCTTGCACAGGAGGAACCTTTCCTTTCCTTTCCTTTCTGGATGGTTTGTTAGCTCCACCAACTACCCACCCTTGCTGGGTTTGGACAACACGACAACCTACAAACGGGGGTTTTGTTAAGGAACAGGGACCTGGCATGTGTTGCAAACCACAATGGCTTATTTTGACACTGTGGGTCAAAATGATCATGTGTACCCAGCCATCGTTGTGAGATTGTTGAGCATCTCAACTTTTTGTACTACTGTTACTCTCATTAAACATTCATTATCGCCAACTGCATGCGAGACATTGGACAGAATTGACTAAGTCCTTGATTATAGGACTTCTCTTTGTCAGAGGGATAAACATGATGAAATCCAAGAAAATGTGCAAACATTTCTTATTTTGCATCAAACTATACTCCACCTAGCCATCCCCAGCCTCTGTGATTTTTCTAGGCAGTACCCACACACTTCCAAGTACAACTAGACCCCCCACTTTTTAAAATGAAAGCTGTGTTCAGAATGATATATTCTGAGCCTAGTACAAATGTCTGTGCTTGTAGTGCTTGCTATTTGTGATCATGGAATTTTAGAATATAGACAACCCTGGAATTGAGTTTCCAAAGGAACTGTGTGTTTTTGTTGGCTTGCCAAAAACAAATACTGTGCCCAAGTAACAACAAAAAGTAATTGACAGCAGCAGAAGTTACACCAGAGTATTATTATAAACATATGATCTGTCTTATCTTGTCAAGTTATGGATCTGTTTAGCCCAGGACTGATAGGCTTTTCTCAGTCCTGCCAACTGAGATCCTTTAGCTCAGGGCTTGGCAACCTCCAGATGATGTTGGACTGCAACTCCCATCAGCCCTAGCCAGCATAGCCAGTGGTGAGGGATGATGGGATTTGCAGTCCACCAATATCAGAAGGCCCCAAGTTGCCCACCCCTTCTTTAACTGCAGATGTTGGGGATTGAACATGGGATCTTCTGCATGGGAAGCATCTGTTTGCCACTGAGTTATCGCTCTTCCCTGTTAAAGGAGTAATACATGTAGACCAAAATGGCTCTCAAAGGATTGGGACATTTCAAATTTGTGATGGTCTGTGAATTGATCTTGAGGGAAAAATTCTAGACAAATATGTCTAGAGCTTCTACACATGGAGCTTTTGTGCCTGCAACAGGGTGATGGTGAAGGACTATGAGCTTGAAGGAGATGCGGATGCAGAGAGAGTTCAGAGGACTTTCATGATGGGGGGTGACTTGATCATAACGGCATACCCATGGAAATTATATACAGCGGATGAGTTTAGCAGGGTATTCCAAACTTGAGTCAAGAGAAGAAAGGCAGCAGTAATGCCAGTGAAGAGGAGATTATAGTAGCTTAGAGGAAAGCCAAGTAGAGCATGAGTGAGGATTTTAGCAGATACAGAGAGAAATTGGTGGATGTTGATAACAATGAAAAGGAACAAGCGGCAGGCCTTTGCATTAGCTTGGATGTGGCTAGATAAGGACCTAGTCAGAGTTTTCTGAAAGGTGAGAATCTGGGGATGAAGGAAAAAGCAGCATCTCACCTTAGAGAGGAGTGTGGGAATTGTGCAGATTTGAACAGAAAGTATAGAAGCTCCATCTTTGCCATTTTTAATTTTGATACATTGGTAAATCCACCAGCAGGAAATATAGGTGAGAGTGAGACAAAGGTATGGGATTAAACAGAAGGAAGTCAGAACTGAAAGAATAAATATGGGGGTTGTTGTCTCAAAGGTGGAGCAGAAACATTTCTCGTTTATCCAGGACTTGAGCAAATACACCCCTTTGATCAGCTGTAAACTGCAAATGTGAAAGAAGAATTCAGTGTTCCGATCCCCAGTGGTCTCTTTGAAGGCTGTCAGATTTTCTTAGAGAAAACAACATCCCCTTCCCCACCTCTTTGTTTTCTTTTTTGCCTTGCCTTGCTTTAACTTTGATCTTGTACCAGCCAGGATTTCTGGCAGAATTATTGCAAGAACACACAGATGCATGCAAAGTTTGCAGTATGTCTATATAGAGGCATTGCTGTACATTTAAAGCCAGTCTCATTTTAAAGTGGCTTTGAATCATAATGGAGAAATTGTTGGGGCATCCTCCAGCTACTTTTGCTAACTAATTGCCTGCTGTCACCCCAGACATATAAGCTTTATAAGGATATACTCGAGGCTAAATTCAGCAGGATGTGTAGGGAAATGCAAGTATAATGATTCTTAGTGTGAGTAAATAAGTGTATTTATAATTCATGTGTCAAGTGTTCTGATAAGCGCTTATTCAATAAAAGCATTTAAAGTTTCCTTTTTCAGGGAATAAATTATATCTCAATACAGAGCTAAATATTAGGTGCATATTTAGAAAGAATCTAAGGATATCTCACGTTGTGAGTGAAAGCATCGCTGTCTTTTATTTTTCTTGCTTGAATTATTATTTATACTCCCCCCCATCTGATTTATGATGATGAATTCCTAAAATGTCTAACCAGAGGCTATTCAGTGTGTTCAAGCATTTCTCAATATTTTTGGGTAGGTCTCAGGCTATCCCAGTTCCCATGGGATTCCAGCTATGGCGGGTAGCATTTATCCAGGCCAGGCCTCTCTCTTGGATCAGACAGATTCCTGGAACCATCGGCCTCAAGAAATATCCATGTGGCAACCCAACATGGAGGTAATGTCTACTCAGATACTTAGCGAACTGAGAGCAGTGAAGAAAACTCTTGCTTTCTAGCTACTGTGTGCTCACTCATTCTTTTCCTGTTCCTTTTTGCTCCTCTTTCAGTGATATTTCATTACTCCCATATAATTAGTTGGTCTCAGCTTTTTGCCTTACAGACAGTCTGATACTTAAAGACACCCACTATATAACGTATGAAACAATCAATGCTATCAGGATTGCTGCCCTATTCCAGTGTAATGTTTTGACATGATTACCATGAAAAAATACATGTGGAAAATGTTATGTTGGAATGGAATGCCCACATGGATTTGTCAGGAAATGTCTCCCAACAAGTTGCATGGACCTTCATGCTCAAGGTGCCCCCTCTGTAGGGACAGGGATGTTGGGGCTGGGGCTAGGAGGGGAACCCACCCTCCTTCACGCATTCATTTTGAACGCCTGATGGGGGCTTATGTTTTTCATGAAACCAGGTCACAGGATGCATTGCTTTTCTGAGGGGACTGGTTAGTTTTCTCCGAGAATCAACAGCGCAGTGAAAACATGCTTCGGTGCTGTAGCCTAGCAGCCAGATCCAGATGACAGTGACATCCAGCTAGATGACCCAGCTGCCATTTGCTGGGGGGAAATGGAACCCGGTGTCAGTGTCACACTTTTCTTCAGGGAGTTACAAGCATTTAGAATCTCCTCTCCCTCTTCTGTCCTTCTGCAGACAAGCTAGTGGCCTGCCTTTTCCCAAAGCTCTTCTCCTGCAGCAGTTCTTACTTTGACTACCAGCTAATATACCCTTCTGAAAGAGGCTAAACTTTGAGCTGAAAACATTCTACCAATATATGGTATTTTCTTGGATTTGTAAGTGGTCCCAGTAACAGCAGGGGAACAGTTCCTTCCTCAGCAAAACTAGCAGTCAAGGGATTATAATGACATACAAAATTCAGAGTGAAAACAATCACTGTTTTCATCCTTCTCCTCCTCCAACTGATTTGCTGGTCCAAGACCCCCCACCCCTTTATTTTATTTTTAAACTAGTTCTTATTGGTGTGTGCAGGGCTGTCTGGCTCCATAAATATTCAAAGCTTGGACAAAGCCAACAGTATTCCTAAGCATGGGATCTGCTGCAGAACTCATTAGATAGTTTTGACAACAATTAACCCCCTTATATTCTGGTAATGTGCAGCCTAAAAAGAGCATTCAAGTGGGGTGCTACAGGCAGCCAGAAAGCCATTTCTTGCTTACCCATTGGTAGTATGGGGATTCTTGCATGCTGGGGAAGAACAAGGAAGTTTGAGCAGCTCAGCAAGTTTCCTGTTTCTCTTGGGTGCTATAAGAATGTTGCTGGAGGGCAACTAGATGGATTGTAGTGTTGGAACAGGGCTCTCTGGATAATTACAGTAACTGTTTGAATCAGTTGCTGCTACAGTCATCTGAATGCTTCTGACTATATAGAAGCTTTTTAGGTCTCTTGTGCAAACTTGTCCTCTGTTAGGTAAAGTGTATCTCTTCTGCTTTTTTAATTCTGCTGTGTTTATGACAAGTTTCTTACTATTTATCCATGGATTTACCAGTGAATTGGGTTGGGCTGCACCATGTTTAATAAGTTAATTGCTAACTCTGATTTTTATCTAGCCCCAAAAGACTGCTTCTTCAAGAAAGGCAGGGTAGATGGTTATGTTAATAAATAAAAAAATACAACAAAGTATTAAAACTTCAGTGTTTCTCTCTCTTTCTTGCTCCCCCCGCCCCCTTTGGGGTAGGATTCTGGTAGCTTGGATCTGCGAGGAATGGGGCAAGTTCTACCAGCACATCTGATGGAGGAGAGGTTGATACGACAGCAACAAGAAATGGAGGAAGACCAGCGATGGTTGGAAAAGGAAGAACGATTCCTGGTAATACATTCCACTGTGCTGTTGTTTATCTCTGTCACTAACTAATATAGTCTTCTTCTTTCAGGCAAGTTCGGTGCAGACTTGGAAGTCAGATGCACCATTTGCATAATCGACATACTCCCAGATTTTTTATTTCTGATAATTACAAATTACACTATTTTATTTCTGATCATTACAGATACCACTCATGGGTGAGATCCACTTAATGTCTGGTGCCCACAAATTTTCCCACAAGTGTGATCTATGAATCTTAACTTTGTTAGTCTGTTCAATTTTATATAATCCACTTGGAGTCCTTAAGAAGAAAGGTACAATGTACCTTTCAAAAATGTGCAGTTGCATCAGGGCTTCTGATGCTTTAGTACCACTTTCTGATACTACATTAAAAACGTTGCTTTTGACATTTCTCTGGGTTTCAAAAGCTGAGTGCCCAGCGGTTAGTGGGACTGCTGTTGAGAGGAAAGGAAAAAAGCTCAGAATTTCTGGTGTGAAGTTTGCCTTACTATGCTTTGGATTATAGAATCATACATCATAGAATCATAGAATAGTAGGGTTGGAAGGGGCCTATAAGACCATCAAGTCCAACCCCCTGCCCAATGCAGGCATCCAAGTCAAAGCATCCCTGAGAGGTGACTGTCCAGCTTCATCTTGAATGCCTCCAGTGTGGGAGAGCCCACCACCTCCATAGATAATTGGTTCCGTTGTCAGGAAGTTTTTCCTGATGTTCAGCTGGAATCAGGCTTCCTGTCACTTGAGCCCATGATTCCGTGTCCTGCACTCCAGGATGATCGAGAAGAGATCCTGGCCTTCCTCTCTGTGACAACCTTTCAAGTACCTGAAGAGCGCTATCATATCTCCCCTCAGTCTTTTCTTCTGAAGGCTAAACATGCCCAGTTCTTTCCATCTCTCCTCATAGGGCTTTGTTTCCAGTCCCCTGATCAACTTCGTTGCCCTCCTCTGAACCCTCTCCAATTTGTCTCCATCCTTCTTAAAAGTGTGGTGCCCAGAACTGGATACAGTGCTCCAGAAGAGGCCTAACCAGTGCTGAGTAGAGGGGAACTAGTACGTCACGTGATTTGGAAGCTATACTTCTGTTAATGCAGCCCAAAAGAGCATTTACCTTTTTTGCAGCCACATCACATTGTTGGCTCGTATTCAGCTTGCGATCAACAACAATTTCAAGGTCCTTCTCGCTTGTAGTATTGTTGAGCCAAGTCTCCCCCATCTTGTAACTGTGCATTTGGTTTCTTTTTCCTAGGTGCAGAACTTGGCATTTATCCCTATTAAATGCCATTCTGTTGTTTTCTGCCCAGCGCTCCAGCCTATCAAGATCACTTTGAATTTTGTTTCTGTCTTCCAGGGTATTAGCTATCCCCCCCAATTTTATGTCATTGTGGTGACAATATTTACAAGTTCTCTCCTTGAGTGGAGAACAGGTAGTTTAGGGATTAAGCTTTCTTTTGGGGCCAGAAAGGCAGGCTCCGGATCTTGTTTCCAGATAAGGAGGGTGCCCTCACTCAACCCCCAGATGACTTCCTGCTTTTGTCATAGGCTGGCAGACTCCTCAGTGCTCTATCCTTTTTGAGAGCCCAGCAATAGATAAATAAAACACAGCCATTAGGAGGAGGAGGAACATTAGCAGCAGCAGAAGAAGAACTGGTTGGCTCCTGGTGGCAACCTTAGCCAAGAGGGAATCCCTCTCTAGGTTGTCCCTCACCCTGGCAGAGAGCTGAAAGACCAGAAGGGAGGAGGGGTTATTCCTTCAAGGTGCCAAGTTTTCCTACCAAACAAGCTGGTGGGTGCTGCATTATACATGCTCTGGGTTACTAGCACGACTGAGTGGTGTATTAATTTTAGAGGCATTTTATTTGGAAGTGTGAAGGTTTGAGGCCTACAGAGGCAAAGGGAAAAAATGGTCAGGCTTGGAGACCTGGGTTGTTGTTGTTGTTTGTTGGGAGGGAGTATCCCTGAGAGGAGTAGTCTCATTTCCCCGGTTAAGTTTCATTTCCCCAGTTAAGTTTATTTCTTCAGGTTTGAAACAGTACTTTCCGTTTTGGGGGAGGAAGGTATAAAAAGAGACAGTCAGAAAGACCAGGGCAGTGAGAGCAGAGTCAGAAGACCAGAGCAGAAAGAAGCAGCCTAGAGGAGTCTAAATGCAGCTAGGGTAAAGGAACTTGCATTTTGCAACTTTTATTTTCTCTTAATCCCCTTTGTATAACTCAGCGCATTGTGTAAATACCTTTAGTTGTGATTTGCTTGTTTAAAATTTACCAGTAAGCAGGTGTCTGGAGTGTCAATCACCCCACATCTACAGCTTAAACCCCACGTTATTAGGAAGGGGAAGTTGAAAAGAAGGAAGATGAGACTCTTAAGTCCTTAAGAGATCCCTAAGGAGTTGCTCAGGGGATCCAGGTCATAAGGGGAACCCTGACAGGAAGTGATTTGGGGAAATTAATTGGCTTGTCTCCTGTGAAATGGATGTTCTGTTGGAGCAGAGAACTGTGGACTGAGTGGCTTGAGGTTCAGATCCCACCTCTGTCTTGTACTCAGGTTCTTGGGCAAGGAAAAACTGTCCCTAGGCCATGAGGCGAGGCCCCTTTCGTATCATTTTGTGGCAGACCTCTGAGAACTACATAATCTCTACATTTTTGGTAGGCTATAGCCTCCTGAACCTTGGGTTAAAACTTCTCTAGAAACTTTCTTGTATTTTTTGGGTGGGGGGTGGGGAAGGACACATTTAAAGGAACAGCTGTAAAATTGAATGGTGTGCCCTAATTTTGCCAAATAAGGCAAAAAAGGGCTATTACTTATACCCTTTTATCTAATTTGGGCCCCAGAGGCTTCAAAATGATGAAGAGATCTGCAGTGTATGGAAGTAATTTATGGCAGTATCATGGAAAAGATGTGGAATAGATGGTGCAAAATGTGTATAACATACATGGAATAAATATTTTCTTTCCCAAGTTAAGGAAAAAAAAAAACCTCCTAGAGCCACAAGGCCTGGTATTTCAACTGTATACTACACACCAACATTTTGTCCTTTTTCCTGCTACCAGAAACTATGCCACAATCAGGCAATGCCCTATTGGGGTATAATTGCTGGGCAAGATATCACTACCACCATCCTTTTCTACTGGTGGCAGCAAGCACAGTACCTTATCATAGTACGTGTGCTCCATTCTCACTCCATGTCTTAAGCAGTTGGAGAGTCAATGCATGGACATTTCAGAATAATTTCTTTAAGAATGACATTTTTTCCATGGGAAAATAATATTTTTCTTCTTCAGCAGCATTAAAAAATACGTATCTACTAAGCTAATGAAAACAAAATTAACATGTTCACCTGTCAAGATATGGATGCTTTTTCAGTTAAGATTAAGTATCCAGGGAAATACTATCCTTGCAATGTATATAATAGTTTCTGTTTTACATTTTAACTTGCATTTTAGTAAATACTTTCTTTTAAAAATTCTGTTTTAATTTTTATATTTCAAAATCACAACATAGTCAAAGTCAGCCTCATCAGATATATCTTCAGTCTCAATTGCAAGATCATAGTACTTTTCCTCTGACACGTGTGTCAGAACTGTGAGAGCAATCAGTGCAAGGCTGCCCAGAGGCCTCCTTCGGATTCACTTGCAGCTACAGTGCCCTGCCTTCAGTATATTATCTGTTGTTCCATACGGCTGGGGTAGTTGCATTTTTGGCGGAGGGGAAAAGGCTTCAACTTCCCCTATAATAGAAACTTTTATTGTACACCTTTAGAAAATATATATGTAAAGTCAGGCCCTCACACATTTTGGTGGCTCTGCAGTAGTCTTTAGGCCAGTATCAGACTGGGCAATTTGAAAGAGGTTAGGCAGATTTGGGCACTGTGATGGTCTGGAACTTTCCAAGGGAACAGAGATAACAACTATCTCTGCCTCTCCTTTGTTTGTAAAGCCTCAAATAAAAATAATATTTAACCCTTATATAGCACTTTAGAGTGTTCAAAGAACTCCACATATTGTTTATAACACACTTTAAATGTATAGGTGCTGTACTAATTAAAGCACACACACTCACAAGGCGGCTGTCCCTACCCATTAGCTTACAGTGTAATAGACAGGATACACAAGTAAAAAGGGGGACAGGGAGGGAAGAGGGATATAAGAAAAGTCATGTACCAAATCTTATGCCATTCTTATAACAGTAATCATTTTGATAAGTCTGTAAAGTTGGTCCGTAGTGTTATCCTCACATGGCAAATGTGGTAGGGAGAGCTGCTGGGTTAGCGTAGCCTTCTTCACCTGATACCATCAAGATGTGTTGGACTGCAACTCCTGTCACATGGAAGTTGCAGTCCAACACATCTGGATGGCACCAGGTTGGGGAAAGCTGTGTGAGTGGCTTTCCTATAGCTGAGGCAAGGGGAACTTCACAGTTCACTCTCTAAGCCACTGTGCTACACCTGGGATCTTCCCTAAAAATTAGGCACAGTTGAAAAGATCTTTCCAACTAATAACATTCCAGAAACCCTTGCTTAGTTCTGTCCTTAGACAGGGGCATGAGTGGGAATGGCCTGTTTATGCCTTAGAAGTACCACTTACGGCTTTGGCTTGGTACGTTTTACTTTTGTTTGATGAAACACAATAGTACCATATTCCCCAGCTGTAAGAGAAAGCAATTGATGCCGCATTTTGGAAACAGCGAAGCTTCACTTGAGGCATGCAGTTAGAATAACTCCAAATAGTTAATTAATGCAAAAGGTAATGACAACTTGTTTGTTAGTTACTTTTCCATAGAATTTGTGCTGGTAGCAAAGGCTGAGAAAAAGCTTGCGGTATTTGTGATACTACAGACCGTAATCTGAAATTCCTACTACTTTACTAATATAAGAATAACACAAGACTCCTGGGAATCCCTCTGCTAAAACAAATCTCACTTATATAGAAGTGGAGATAATCACTGGAAGGTAAAGGACTGATTAATAGCAGATTCCCCTGCTGGGAGTGTGAGTCAGTCTACAAGATTGGCATTGTAGTTTTCCAGCCACTTCACTTTGCTAGCAGGACATTATTGTCTGTAGGGCTGAAGGATATGTCTAATTATAAACAAAGATGAACAGAAGATGAACAGAAGAACCATTTTCCCTTTCACATATAATGTGGGAAGTTGACATATGGCACATTGAATAGAATCTGTGGGCACCAGGCACATGATGGGACAGGGTGACCATCAATAGCACTGGGTTCCCCAAAAGGCTAGCCAAAACAAGGGCTACAACATTTAATTAATTGATCGGCTAGATGAATTGATTAAAAACTTTTAATGGGCTACAAAGATACCTTTGATTAATCAGGCAACAGTTTAATTTTTAATTCAAGTGTTCATAGAAATTGTATATTCTCTCACACAGGAGGAATCCCTCTTCTAAAATGACAACTGCCACAACACATCATCTAAACAGGAAAAAATGTTTTTTGTTTCAAAAGTATTTTTAGCCATATACAAATTTAATTGATAGACTACTTGACTAACAGTCATATGATTAATTGATTATAATGTCTTTAATTGGGATGCAGCCCAGATAAAACTATGGAGGTTATTGCTGGCTGTACACCAAACCCATGTATCCTTTAACTTTGGATTCTGCAAAGCTGGCAGTGAACAAAAAATAGGACTTGATTAATGGCCTGTGCACTTGTATCTGTGGGCCAGTTCATACAGTACTGTAGCCATGCAGGTACTGCTTTCCCGTGATCAAGACCTCTCTGGTAATGTATGGGTTGGGGGAATTGCACTGGAGGAGCAAATGGCATGGTTCTCTTCTTTCCCAAGTCAGCTTTGCCCTCTCTGGGGCCAGGTTCTGACCATCTGGGAAGGAGCCGTGTCACTTGGTCCACCTACTTATTTCCTCCATCTAGATGTTACTGGAGCAGAGTGGGGCTGCTTCATGAGGAAGCAGCTCCCCTACTTCTGCAATAATGTATGGATCATTCCTAACACTGAAAACATCAGAAGCCAAATACTGAAGTTTTCCCTGTACATGTTTCCTTGAGATTCACCTGACCTGGTTTTTTTGGCACTGCAGATATCTCCCAAATATGAGACCTGTTGAGGAACAGCAGCAAATCTTCCCTTCAGCCTTCACCTGCTCTGTTGTGTTGTCAAAATTAGTTGCTCCTATTTTGACCATACTCCTCTGGATGAAATTATGCAATTTTACAGAAATGAGTAAAAAACTAAGTCTTTAAGAGACTTGGGGCCTGTTCAGATGTCTCGCTAAGCCACCCTGGTTTGCATTTTTGAGTGAACTATGGTGGCTTAGTGTGTCATGTGTGGGGTCAAAATCCCAACCACGATGGTTAGGAAACCACTCCAGCTAGCTACCCCCTGCAGTGAGGTTAAGGGGGCCAGGGTGGGGTGGGGGCTCACTGTGTCATGTGGCGGGATCTCCATTGTTATTCCCCTCTGCCACAGGAAGGTCCAGAGTGCAAAATGGCCACCATTATGATGCTCATGTGTGCCAAGTAAGGCAATAATCAATGACAAAAGGACTCCGGAACCTTTGAGAAGCTGGTGAGGTGATGTGCCTTGCCATGCCATAGGAATTCTTACTAATAGAGCCCCTATTAGTTCCTTTGACAGTTCCTTACTGTTTCTAAGAATACCACCACCACCCCGGCTAAACAGATCCTTTTGCTTGAAAAGATCCCGTAATACTGCCATTAGTGTACCCTTTCCCACATCCACAGCTGCAGCGCTTGTCCTGGCTTTTAAAATCTGGTTGTGGCTAACAGCCCCATTCTCCAGTAGGTGGACAGTTCATTGCAAAAATGGCTGCATGTGTTTCATCTCTCAACTTTAAGGGTAGTTAGGCATTCACAGAATGGAGAGAATTGGAACGTGTACACACATCACTACCGTACTGCTGTTTCTGGCTAGAAAAAGCAGGACGGGGCCGTGGAGAGCATCTCCTAATTGGAATTTGGCCCTCGGGTTGAAAGAGGTTCCCCATCCTCTTAGGGCTCTAAAGCAGGGGTGGGGCACCTCTTTCAGCCCAAGGGCCAAATTCCATCTCAGGGGCCATGTTCCCCTGGTGGGTGGGGCCAAAGGCAAAAGGGGCAGGGCTAAAATACCACCATATTGTAGCTTAAAGTTCATACTGCCAGTAACTAAGCCTTAGGAGAAGCGTTTCAACGTCATAGTATGGGGGAAAACTGCACAGAAGCTGGGAAACCAACCAAAGGATTGGTGGCCAGGGGAAAGGAGGAGGGGCCATCTGGGGAGCCCCAGGGGGACTCAGGCCTGAGGTTCCCTCCCCCTACTCTAAAAGTTTAGGACAGCCCCATGGAAATGAAAGGCAGAGGGGAGAGGCTGAATTCTCACTGAGTATTTGTAAGACTGCCATTGCCTATTCCTCCATTCATTTGTAGAAAGGTCAGCAAACAAGGTTAGTTATTCTTGTAACAGTTTTCATTAGTAAGCATCTCAGTCCTGTACTGTTCAGCTGTATGGGAGCCCAGTCATTTACCAATGGACAAACAGTAGTGAAACCCAAGGTAGAGTAAATATCCTCCAAAGGGTTATTTACATGGGATTACTTCTGTTCCCCCTGACGTATGCTCTGTAAGGTAGGTTAAACTAAAAGAGAATGATTTCCCAAGGCCACCCATTGGGCTGGGATTTGAACCCACGTCTTAATCCAAATCTAGGCTAGATAAAGACATTTCGTGCTGGAAATTATGTGTAGCAGTTCAACCTTTTATTCCTTGTATCTGTCGTTTGCAACCTATAGCTTAAGATATTCTGCTTTAGCCTAACTCTGATGAAGTGTTTAACAGCCTTTTAACATTGCATGTGCAAGACGGTAGGCTTGCTTATTATAGCAGTCACACACTGCTAAATGAACCAGATATTTAAAGGTTGGTGAATAAATTAAAAAATGCTATTTTCATTGCAAAAACTTGTATAGATTATTTCTGCTCCGTTGTTCAAAACATATTTCGTCTTTTTTCTTCGACTGACTTGACTTTTGGAAGGTCTTTCCCAGGCTTTTGTTGTGTAATTAAGTATCATAGTATGGGCATGATCCTTAGGAATTCAGGGAACATGCATCAACACATACATGATCTCTTATTTTCAAAATCCAATTGATTCTTTATTTCTCTGCCTTTCCCAAAGAAATAATAAAAAGTGAATTTTGTTCACTTCTGTTCCTGCTAGCAGAGGTGTATTGCATCCAGGCTGCCTTACTAACTTTCTGCATCTCTGTGCTTTTAAAGAGCTTTGGTAATTGGCCCCATTTGGGAAGCTTGGAGATGGAGCCAAGTACATTTAAGCCTTCCTCAAGCAGGAAACAGGAATTAATGTGCAGCGTTTCTCATCCTGTGGTTTAAATTTTCACTGTTAGGAAGAAAAGCGCAATAAACGACGGCTGTGGCATAGCTGCTGCTCCTGCGAGAATTAAAATGCAGGTTTTCCAATGTTGTCTTGGGGAAATGGTACTATCAATATTTATCTCAAAGCCATTTATATACAAGCAGAAAGCGGGTAGCTAGAAAGAGAGAGAAAAAACTTAAGAAGGCTTTTGGAAGGTTTAGTCACTATTTTGCAAGAGCATGTTGTGGGGACAAAGCGGGGGCGTGAGGAGAAGGAATGAAATAGCATCTGTATTAGTCAAAGTATACTCTTTCTTTTTCCCCCCTTCCTGGACTGCTTTCTTTGCCTTGACTAAGCATTCTTATTCCTAGGCTATTTGACTTGTAAGGCTCTTTAAACCCCCAATACAAAACCACATCTCTTTTCATTTTCTTAGAAACCTGATGTGAGGCTCTCCAGAGGGAGCATTGATCGAGAAGATGGGAGTCTCCAGGGTCCGGTAAGCACATATACCATATTTTCATCTATCGAGAGCAATGTTTGTTTAATTTTCTCAGTGGAAAATACTGTTAACATTCCAGTGATCACAGGAGATGAGTTTTGATTTGCTTGGGGTTTCCATGATTATTATATTTCTGTGAGAGACTTCAGGAGGCTCAGCTTCTCTGGGAACAGCAGTGGCAGGAAAATATTGTTCATGCAGCACTTTTGGGGCTGCTTCTTTTCATGCTGCTGCTTTTGAAACAGATGTGTTCTCCCCTTTCAAACAAAGCTCTAATTATTTTTAAAGCAGCTATGTGAGACGCAGCCAGGTCAGGGTGTGTGTGTGTGTGTTTTTAAGTTAGCTTTGAATTTATATCCCTGTCAACAGGAAGTGAAATTTTAAAATAACGCCTGCAGATGTTTAAGTAACTAGTGAGTATTCTCTAGAGTAGCGTGAATCTTCAGTAGTGCTTTGAGGGTGATGTTAAGTAAACTATCATCTATCAAAAGGCTGGATCCAAAATGTGCTGATGTACTTGCAAAACAAATCTGCAGCAAGGGTATAGTCTCACCCTGTAAACCTAACTCAAACAATAGAGATGTAATTGGATTGCTGGTCAGTATTTTGCACCTGGTGGTGACCAGCTATAGCCTCTCCACCCTGGTTAATTATTGTGTTTGGGGTTTTTTTTATTCACTTTTCTCATTACTTTGAGGTGCTGCTGCAGTATTCTTATGAACTCATTCATCACCTTGGATTTATAGGGGCAACAACTTTACTGCTTTCACAACAGAGATCAGAATATCATAATTGGATTATTTGCTACACAAGGCCAACCCAGATTTGTTTAAGTGCCATTTTAGCCCCTCGGCAGTATAAACTTGCTGACAGATTTAGGTTAGACAAGTTCACAAGGAAAACGTCTGTTATTGTACTGTGAGCATGCTACTCAAAAAGGAAAAAAACACACACCTATCTTTGAGGATCTAAGCAGTGGGACTTGGGTGACCTCCCCTGACTGCCATTCCTGAATCTTGAGGGAAGGTGAAAGCTCTCTCAGAGGCTTGGGACTGGAAACTGACACAGCTGTATCCAGGGATGGCTGCTTTTGCAGGAAGGGCAATATTCTAGCAGCAGGTGCTACTCTGAGAGTAGTGAGTAACTGCCCAGGTCCTCAATCAGAAACAGTTACATAGAGAGCTGATATGGTTGTTAATCACACTGCACTGAGATTACACCTCTGTGTTAAAAAATATGCACAAATGCATCAGCATTTGCAGGCTAATTGATGGGCTAACTAAACAGAAGCTGTGTGTTCAACCAAAAACAAGACACGGAGTGCTTCAAGACAGAGGGCTCTGGCGCCACCCATCAAAAGTCATTGTATAGCTGTTCTGTTATTTTCTCAGTGGATCTTTTGTGGAAAGGAAAAAAGTGGAAGAAGCCGTGGGGAAAAAACAGGAGGTTTACAAGTGGAAGACAACGTCATCTGGACCCCATGTAGAATTCCATGAATGAGGCAGGGCTGCTGCATGATAAAACCCACTGTCTTCCAAAGCCACACTCCCTTAGCGATGCTACATCTTGAACTTTTTAAAAGAGTATCCTGTCTAAAGACAATATGCAGCTGTTCTAGTCAAGCATGTCTGTACTAACAAGTATAGTTACAGGAACAGGTTAAACCGCTGCTCGCTGGGCCTGACAGAAATAATGGGGCATTATTGCCACTCCTTGAACCATCCCATGGTATTTATCAGGATGCATTCGTTCTTGCATCTACACACGCTCCTGGGCAGGGATGTTCTGTGAGTCCAGGGCATCAAGAACTGTAACTGTGCTCCTGGGGCAGGAAGCTGCTAATGGTGTCTTAGGGGAAGATAGAAAATGGGGCAATGACAGTGCAGGGAAGGAGGTCGGTCGGTGCTCCTCTTATCATAGACTCATAGAATAGTAGGGTTGAAAGGGGCCTACAACAAGGCCATCTTGCTCTGCAGTGGAGGCTGCCGCTTGTTTTGATGTAATGCACATATAGCCGAGGCGGTGATTTTCTTCCTTTGTGGGTCTCCAATTCATTTCTCAAAAATGGATTGCATGAGGCACGTCTCTTGTACTGTCTCAAGCCTAGACGTGTCCGGGCTTTAAGGTTTGCCAGTATAAGGGCCAAACTAGACATGATGCGGACAGCCATATCTGTTTGTTGGTATGTCTGCCCAGTTGGTGCGTAATGCAGAAAGTGAGTCTAATTTTACCTTCAAAGGGGGCATGTGGGTGAGGGAAGCGGAATCCTCCCCACTCCCTTTGCCTTACCTCCCTCTAATACACCACCCCAGGCATTCTTCTCTCAGTTCCCTGAATCGGGGCCATGCTGGAAGGGGAAAAAGAGTACGAGTCTGCTCCTTTCACCTTCATACCGCTTTGGATGTTAACATTGACCCCCACACACACTTTATATGTCAGCGGGGCAGACACTTGAACAATAAACGTGATGGTCACCATCATGTCTCCCTTGCTCTTCAGTTTCATACTTTTACCTTTTGGTTCTTAGTCTTTTAGAAGAAGCTTATTCTGGATATCTCCTCCTTTCCTTCAAGGCTGCACTAGAACAGCTAGCTAGAACGTGGTGGATAAAGCCAGTGCAATTCATTATTCTACATATATGCATCGGGGCAGCTGGGTTTGTAGATGCTTGTACTGTTTGCCTTACATGACAACCATCGGTGGGTTATTTAACCCATAGTGAAGCTTTGGTGTGTGTAGGGTGTGTGTGGCCACCATTTTGAATATGCAACCCCACTCAGGGATTGTTGTGTCATGCAAATCCATCGAGTGTGGGTTGTGTGAGGGTTAAACAGCCCATGGTCTGTTTTAGGGTTATGTGATGGTTGTTTCACTATCTCATAACCCGTGCTCGCCAGGTTCACACGATACGACAACCCCCAAGGAAGGGGCTGCACATGTCATGCTGTGACTTGGCCTTATTTTGCAAAGCAACCTCAAAATATAGATATCATTTTTAAAGTTCAAGCAACCCAACGTTCCTGCGTTTTCCTTTGGTGGATTTAAGATTGTACAGATGTGGGAAATCTGTCTTCTCTACCCCAGGTTGCTTTGTCTGCAGTAAAAAATCCCTGTTCCGATTTCTGTATAGCCTTGCCTGTATGAGCACTTCTAATTTTCAAAAGAAAACTTTCTCTCTGCAGATGCACTTTTCATAAAAGCACACAAGGCTTTTATAAATAAATGTTTTCTCAAGAACTGAACAGCCAAACAGCAGACATAAATGTCACATTTGTTATGCAGTGACTGAACAGACTTTTATCTGAATTGGCAGAGGGTTGTAGAAATATGATTAGATTTCAGTGCAGTTATAAACCCCTTCTAAATTAATAATCAAGGATTTTTGTTTCCATTTTATTGTGAAACAGAGCAATAATTACGATGAAAAATACGTTAAGCAATATGAGGAGACCAGAGGCAAGAGCTTTGCAAACTGCAGCTCAGTAGCCATGATTTATTTTAAAAAGGTATTTTTGGACTGAAGACAGAAGTTGTTATGAACATGCCATTTTGCCTGAGTAATGGTAGAAGTGACCTGACATATCACACAGATACAGAGCAAAATAGCATGAGATGAAAGGATTTGTTTTATTCTTTATGAGCATGATTTACACTGGTAGTTGTTTTCCCTTGAAATTTGAGAGGATGGGAGAGGAGAAATATGTTGGAAATTCTTGTGGTTGGATAAGCCTGATGCTTAAGGTTTGGGGGGGTTAGATGGAGGGTTTTCTTTGTTCATAAACATTGTGAGCAGATGAATTACTTTTTTTTCCTTTTGCAGGCTTCTAACCAGCATATTTATCAGCCTGTGGGTAAACCAGGTAAGCCATAAATAGACAGCTTTATAGTCGCAATGTAAACCCTCAATCTCTCCCCCTCTCTGTCTCATCCATTTTCAGAAAATGCAATAAATGCTGGGGTAGCAAAGAAGACTTAGGGAGCAATCCTATGGCCACTAGACACTGTCTAGAGTGCCATAGGATATACTCTTTTCTGGGAACCGACCTTGGAGCCTGTGCTCCAAGGTTGGTTCCTGGAAAACTGACTTCCCCCCACGTCTGTGCTGCCTCTGAGGCAGCGCAGAGAAGCCCTGTCCTCCGCGCTTGGAAGAGGAGCGCTGAGTGACTGAAAAGGCGCAGGGCTGGGGGCATTCTGGGGCGGGGAGAGCAGAGCTGCGTGTACGACACATCCAATTGTCATACATGCAGCTTCCTCTCCTGGTTGGCCCCCCTGCCGCCTGACAGCTGAAAACGGCTGTCTAGCAGAAAATAGCAGGGCAGGAGAGGGGCGAGGGAACGATCCTCCCCCCCCCCCCCCAGGCCTCTCCTGACTTGCTTTGGATAGGCGGTCACCTCCATGTTTGGAGGCGGCCGCCTATCTTGATAGGATTGCGCCCTTAGCCACATTTTTCAAGGCTCGGTAGCCAAGTGCTAGTCTGTCAGTAACTACTCAGGGGTAAAGTCATGTGTTTAAGGGTTCCCCTGCAACAACAGCTGGTTTGAGGCCTGTGGCCTAAACGTGTAAAGGAGCATTTAGCTCTTAACATTGAGATACCAAACCCTGTACTTGCTTTCAGATACGTGTATGCTGCACAATCCAGGGGGCATCTGTGCTCAATTTGAAAGCCTGGAGTTCAACAAAAGGGTTCTTGACTCCTAACCTTTGGTATTGTGTGGCTTGATTTGTTACTGCGGGGGTGGGTGCTGCTGAAGGTTGGGGAAAGCTAGCCTAGGTGGTTTTCTGCTACATTCCAGCTCTGTGTTTGAAAGAATGGTAGTTTCTTAATCATTACATGCAACGTATTTTGTTACTAGACCACTCGGCCCCACCAAAGAAACCACCTCGCCCAGGAGCTCCCAGCCACTTGGGCAGCCTCGCCAGCCTGAACAGCCCTGTGGACAGCTACAACGAAGGGGTTAAGGTATATCCTTAGTGCCACATTGAATGCTAGTTGCTCATTACTCATCAAGGTGCTGGTTGAGTCGAACTGTTGCTGTTACTAATATAAAAGCAGATGAAAGCCTACCATAACCACGGATGGGTGGATGGATCAGTCTATTTCTGTTCCATGTCAGTTTCGCATGTGTTCATTCATACATCTGTTCTGTCCCATTTCCACATACATTTATGGACTTATAAAAATACACACATGGAGATGCATATTATTTCTGTACTCCTTTTACCCTAAGACATGTATTTTAACTTAAAATACACACACCCATATGCATCTGAGTATATTTTTTGAGCCAAGAACAGCACTGCAAAATTTGGGAAAGTGTGCATACCGAAGGATAACTGCATTCCGATCCACATATCCAGGAAGTGTTAATCAAATTGGTTTGTCTAAAAATACAGACCAGATGAAATCCTTCAGTAACCCTAACCCAAACCCCTCTTGTCCAATCAGAGTGAGTGTGTTTAAAGCCATTTAGCCTCACCCAGAGTTCATGACACCCAAAGGAAGGAAATATTTCTCTGCACCATATCCAGTCACCTTAGATTTCTCCTCCTCCAGGGTGACAGAGCTCCAGTCACAACTGAATGTATAGGAGAAAGCTATGGGATCTGTCTGCAAGCCAAGAGTCAAAACTGCAACTCTCAGAATGAGGCTAGGTGCCCAAAGCCTTTGGCCAGCATACTTCTCACAACTGATGTGGAATAAGAGAACATGTGCATATTATGGTGGAACATGGATGTTGCCTCTCAATTATGCGAATTGCAGCACAGAACGATATCATGCCTGGTGACTGATGCATATTTGGTACACTTAAGAATAACATCGCTATACATCTCAGTAGTTCAATCCCGGGGGCCAAACATGGCCTGGTAGGGGGGCCAAACTGGGCCCTCTGGGGTTCCCGAGATGGCAGTGGCCCTTTCCCCATGTCACTAGATGGTTCCCTTCCCTGTGTCACTCATTTGGTGCTTTCCTAGCTTTTGCATGTTTCCCCCCGCCCCTTCTAAAAGCTTGAAATGCCTCTCCTAAGGCGAGTGGCAGTTAATTGCTTTAAGCTCAGATATGTTGGCATTTTGGCCATGCCCCCTTCTTTCTCCCCACCCCCCTTGCCTTCAGCCCTACCCACCACTGGAATATGACTTGGAAATTCAAGTCGGCCCTCTGACTGAATGGGTTTCTGCACCCCTGCTGCAGTTGTACCTTGCTGTGTGCTTTTTGGTAGTGTTACAGTGACTTAAGGAGGAAACAGGTGGTTGTCACTATACGACTTCTCCCCTGGCACTTCTAACCACCTGAAGAGTTGCTTGCCTGTAAATTCTGTCCCTGTGGTGAGCTGAGCATTACTCTCCTGTCGCTGCTTAGGCATACTGGGAAGCAAGTACAGCAAAGCTTCCTTTGTGGCTACTCTCAGTTTTAAAGCAGCATCAGTATAGTAATGCACTATCTGCTTCCAGCATTAATGTCATTTCTAAGGAATGGCTTCGCTGTCACACATTACAAAGGAAATTATCCCTTGCCTGGTTGTCCTCCAGTCTTCTCAGAAGTATGTTTTTGGGTGGAATTTGAGTAAAGCAATCAACAGTTCAGTTTCCATCAGCAACGGTTTGGTTGATTATAGAGTAGCCATTATGTGCTCTGTGTAGGAAAGTCAGATTATTCAATGAGTTTGGTGGCAATAAAATGCCTCATTAATTGAGAAATGAGTCATTCCATTTGATGGTACCAAGTAGGGGTTGGAATCCTGTGGTCCATGTGCCACACACAGCCTGCTTACTCTGTTTAAGTCACCACTGGAAAAACTAAGAACAAACACACCCCATAGTGGCAGTGCATTGCCTCAGTCCCCCAAGACTGCTTTTCCTGTATTCCTACCCCTTACAGCATGTGATGTAATGTTGCTGAATGGTGCTGTTCCGCTATGAACAAGGATGCCATCTGCCACTGATGAGTGGGGTTAGATGCTGTCGGGCTTCTAAAGGGTTTCCCAGGGGTAGCAGCAAACATGCTGCTTGGTTTCCCCCTCCTCTCTACCCCCAACTTCGCTTGAGCTAAGAATTTTCCATCACCATATAAAACAACTATATATAGGCCTTTTGCACTGTATGTTTTTTCTTGCATCAGCCCTTTAATGCAGGGACTCGTTCCCTTATCCCCGACATTTCCCTTTTGTGGGACTTTCAACATGGCTGCAAGCTCATGTTGTCCTGGTTATTGCCATTTCTGTGATATTCTGGGACTGAAAATCAACACTGCCGGTGCCGTCTGACTTTTTATCTTAGCTACACTTAAGAAAACCCTTGTGTTTTTATTTCTTGGTCTTTGGAAGTGCTACTCCAACTGCCTGAACACTTGCCTTCTTAAAGGAGAAAACTCCAGCCCTTACATGCTGGAACATGAATGTGCAAAAGGCCCCTAGCCAAGATCCCAGGAGCCACTTCGGGCACATACGAGGGCTTAGGCATGCCCAGTGGATTTTGGCCTTTATTTTCTAACAGCACGCCCCTGTGCTATACCACAAGTGGCTTTTGGAAGTCTTCTCAGCTTCAAAAGTGGTTTGTTATGCAGTGTGGAAAGCTACTGTTTGAGAAACACAAGCCCCCAGTCCCCCTGGGTGGTGCAGGAGTAGCTGTGTGGCTCTTTGGATCTTGGCAACTGTAGCAAAGGCAGCAAGCCTCTGTGTGGCAATCCACTTTTAACCCTGCAGGCTCTGCCCAGCAGCAATGGGAACTGGCTTGCTTTTGTTTTAAATTGCTTGACAGCTGAGGCACAAATTAGATGTGTACTTGCTAATAAGCTGAAGATTCTGGGTCTGTTCCCAGCAGGGATAGTTTTCACTGGGAGCGGCCAAATGGGGTAACATTCCCACTTTTCAGTGGGCTGTTCCTGGTGCTCTTCTCTTTCCACCATCGCAGAACAGTTTTGTGACATGCAGGCTTTATTTCAACACTGCCCGAACTGAGGGTCACTACGCTCCTCAGCAGGGTTATTTGCGTGCAGGTTTTTCGTTTGTCTCATCACAAAAGCTGAGGATAGATACAGCTTTTCTTCTTCTGTTACACTGAAACAACTTAAAATGCAGTTCCGCTTGATTGTCAAATTTGGCTTAAACCTGGTCTTTTGAATCCAGTTCAAATTTATTTTTTTATTTTATTTATTATTAAATTTATTAATCGCCCATCTGGCTGGTCACCCAGCCACTCTGGGCGATATACAACATACAATAAAACAGTTTAAAACAATAAAATTCTACAATAAAAACATTTCCTAAAATACCCTAACCCACCCCAAATGCCTGCCTGAACAACCACGTTTTTAATGCATGACGGAAGCTCATTAAAGAGGGGGCATGACGGAGTTCCCTAGGGAGGGAGTTCCACAGAGTGGGGGCCACCACAGAAAAGGCCCTCTCCCTCGTCCCCACCAGTCTAGCTGTCCTGGCTGATGGGACAGACAGAAGGCCATCCGAGGCTGATCTTGTTAAGCGGCCTATCTGGTGCTGCTGGAGGCGCTCCTTAAGATAGGCTGGGCCGGAACCATATAGGGTTTTAAAGGTCAAAACCAACACCTTGAATTTGGCCCGGAAAACAACTGGTAGCCAGTGCAACTCCTTCAGCACTGGAGTGATGTGATCTCGCCGGCGGCTGCCTTTAATCAGGCGAGCCACCGCGTTCTGTACCAGCTGCAGTTTCCGAACCGTCTTCAAGGGTAACCCCACGTAGAGGAGACCAGGGCATGTACTACCGATGGGAGCAGATGGTCGGGAAGGAAGGGGCGCAGCCGCCGTATCAGATGGAGTTGATACAGCGCTGTCTGGCTCACAGCTGACACCTGAGCCTCTATGGACAGCTGGGAGTCCAAAATGACCCCCAGGCTGCGGACCTGGTCTTTCAAGGGTAGCCTTACCCCATTCAACACCAGGTCAACATCCCGCAGCCTCCTCTTGTCTCCCACCAAAAGTTCCTCGGTCTTGTCAGGGTTCAGCTTCAGCTTATTCCTCACCATCCAGCCACTCACCGTCTCCAGACATTTGGACAGGGATTCTACGGCCAACCTTGGTGAAGATTTGAACGAGAGGTAGAGCTGCGTGTCATCTGCATATTGATGACACGGCATCCCAAACCTCCTGATGATAGCCCCCAGCGGCATCACATAGATGTTAAATAGCATCGGGGAGAGGATGGAACCCTGTGGCACCCCACAAGTAAGTGGCCACGGGTCCGAAACCTCCTCTCCCAGTGCTACCTTCTGGTACCTGCCGGAGAGGAAGGACCGGAACCACCGCAATACGGTGTCCCCAATGCCCAACCCCTCCAGGCGGTCCAGGAGGATACCATGGTCAACGGTATCAAAAGCCGCTGAGAGGTCGAGGAGAACAAGGAAGGAGCATTCACCCCTATCCAGAGCCCTCCTCATATCATCTACCAAGGTGACCAAGGCCGTTTCTGTCCCATGCCCAGGCCTGAAGCCCGACTGAAATGGGTCTAGATAATCAGTTTCTTCCAAGTGTACCTTCAACTGCACCGCCACCACCCGCTCAATCACCTTGCCCCAAAATGGCAGATTTGAGACTGGGCGAAAGTTGTTCAGAACTTGAGGATCCAAGGAGGGCTTCTTTAAGAGCGGTCTTATCACTGCCTCCTTGAGGTCTGATGGCATCACTTCCTCCTCAAGGGAGGCGTTCACCACCGCCTTGATCCCCTCACCTAGTCTCTCTCTGCAGCCCATAATGAGCCAAGATGGGCAAGGATCAAGTAAGCAGGTGGTCGGCCGTACAGATGAAAGCACCTTGTCCACTTCATCAGGAGGAAGAAGCTGGAACCGATCCCACAAAACCGGTTTGCAACAGGCCGCCTCTTGCTCACTAACTGTATCCACAGCGTGCAGAGTAGCACACCTAATCGGATCAATTTTATCTGTAAAGTGCCTTGCCAAGGCCTCACAGGAAGCCTTAGAATGCTCCAGTGGTTCCGGAGCCACAGGACCGACCAGGCTCCAGACCACTTGGAACAGCCTCCTGGGACAGCACTCTGCAGACGCGATGGAGGCAGCATAATATTCCTTTTTTGCTGCCTTCACCGCCATGTGATAGGCTGAAGATACAGCTCTAGCCCGTGTCTGATCGTCTTTGGAGCGAGACTTCCGCCACCGGCGCTCTAGCCGTCTCACCTCCTGTTTCAGAGCTCGTAACCGCGGATTGAACCATGGTGCAGTCTGAGCCCTGTTCAGGGGGAGAGGGCGTTTTGGAGCCACCTGATCTAATGCCCCAGTGATTGCGGCATTCCAGGCACCCACCAGGGTCTCGACCGAGTGGCCGTTGGCGTGCCCCAGAGAATCCCCAAGCGCGTTCAGGAATCCATAAGACGCCTGGGGCGGACCATTTTAATGGGTCCTCCACCCCTGCGGAGGGGTTGTGGAACCGAGAAGTCCAACGTCACCAGATAGTGATCTGACCATGACAAGGGGGTGGTGGATATACCCCCGACTTCCAGATCACTCCCCGCTTCTCCAGAAACAAACACAAGGTCTAGTGCATGACCGGCTACATGGGTGGGCCCAGTTAGAATATGGTGCAGCTCCCAGGAGGCCATGGTCTCCATGAAGTCCCCAGGTGCTCCTGTGAAGATGGCCTCTGAATGTACGTTGAAGTCCCCCAACACCAATAAGTTAGGGGACTGTACATGCACATCAGAGACCACCTCAAGCACCTCGGCCAGGGAGTCAGTCGTGCAGCGGGGTGGACGGTACACGAGCAGAATCCCCAGACTGCCCTTCGGGCCCAACCTCCAGTACATGCACTCAGCAACCTTGGTCTCCCAGAGAGGGGGTCTGGTGAAGACCAAGGACTCTCGGTAGATAACAGCCACTCCCCCTCCCCGATCCCCAGCCCTCGGCTGCTGTGCACACGAAAATCCGGCTGGACACATGGCTACAAGGGTTGGAGCAGCAGCCTTGGCCAGCCAGGTCTCCGTAATACATGCCAGGTCTGCACCCTCATCCAGGATCATGTCATGGATGAGGGAGGTTTTCTGGTAACAGACCTGGCATTGCAGAGCAGCAAACGAAGGCCAGAAGATGGGGTCACGCCTCCCCCAGCCATCCTTTGGCTCTGGACAGGCCCGGAGCAGGGGACAGATACTACACATCTCTCCCTCGTTCCCCTTACCTGGCATGGCCTGCCCCTAGCGCTCTGCCAGTGCCTGCCGCCCAGCCTCGGTATCTTCTGGCCCCCAACACTCCCCCCACTGCCTCCATCAGGTGGACACATGCCTCGCTTCCGCCTATCCGGCAGGCTACCCACCCCTAAAACCACAACAAAATCCCCCAGAAAAACACCCCCCCCCAAAAAAAACAATTAAAATCCCCTTAAAAATAATGCCAGGCCGGAGTCCACAGGGAAGGCCTGGTGGTGGTGGTGGCGGCGGCGGCAGCAGCAGCAGGCCCAGCAGCAGCAGGCGCGCCTCTTCCCCGGTGGTAGTGGTGGCTTCTCCTGCAGGCCCTGGCTTGGAAATAACAAGTTCTTAGCTGTGCTTCTGAAAAATGTACTCTAGCCTTGGCAAATCTTCTGGCACAGGATACAACCACAGAAAATGTGTCCTTTCTTTAGACTTACGGCACACATCAGCATGTATTGCTTGACTTTTACATTGGGTTGTGTTAAATGTGCATAATTGAGATAATGAGTAGTGCCCCCCCCGCCCCCGCCCAAATAGTGTAGTAAATGTATATCTGTGCATATCTGCTCAAGAGACCATTGATTCACATTCCAGCAACTTGCTAAGAGGAAAAGGGGGGACTTGGACCATAAGTAAACTATGTGTAGGCTACAACAAAGCTATGGAAAATATAATCGACTCTTTAAGGGCACAGTCCTATGCATGTTTAGACAGAAAAGGTCCTACAGTTCCCAGCATGCCCCAGCCAGCACGTGGAGAGCACCAGGTTTGGGAAGGCTGATCCAGGACAACTAAATGTGACCTCCGTATTCAGAGGCATTGCACCTCTGCTGCTTGCCGTCTCCCTGAGGCGAGGAGCGTGGGGTGGCTTTTGTCACTGTGTGCTGCTTGTGAGCTTCCCATGGGCATCAGGCCAGCCATTATGACCGACCAGTGGCCCGCTCCAGCGAGATATGCTCTGATACATTTCAAGGTCAGTTGGAATTATTCTTCCCAGTTTATTTTCTCAGGAAAATAAGTTTCTGAATAGAGTGCCCTAGCCTTTCCCAAGAGTTCTGTTCTCATTTGGTGATGAAAATGGAGATTCTCATTAAGCAAAATCTATTTTAGAGCTCCAGGGGGAGGACTTGAAGGGAAGGCCCAGTTTATTCCCATCTGTGGAATTCACAATCAAGCCATCCATGGCAAGAGGTCTGGCAAAAATGGATGCAGTGCCCTTTCCTGCTCTCTAAATGTTATGAGGTTGTCTTGGTGTTTAGAAGCTAGCATAAGTGGACACAACTGGCTGAGTTACAGGAAGACTGTTTTGTTATAAACAGTGCCAGAGTCTTTCAAGCTGCCAAGCCTCAGAAATTTTTGTTTAGTTTTGAAGGATGATTGGCTAATCTCAAGGTTTTGATCCACAATTCCTGTATAAGCATTTCAAAAAATGGGCGGTGCGGATGAGGGGAAAGCAGACACATTGCCCCTTAAATTGGAATAGGGAAAAGGGTGCAATGTGACTTCCAGAACTCTAGATTTACATGGTTCTGCTTTCTCATCTGCTGGTGTCTGAGAGACAGTGGCTTCTTTTGGAGGAGGTGAAATAGTGTGTCGTTGTCCCTCACTGTCTTCATCCTGGAGTGGATTTTCCTGGCCCTCCCTCAGGAAACTGCAGAACCTTGTGTTTCAATATAACGTGGCTATGTCAGAACCTGCCAAGCTAAACAGAAGCTTTTCCTGAGATTTTTAGGTCATACAAAAGCAATCAGTATTAGACTGAATGCAGAAATTCCCTTTTCTGAAAACACAAATAGAAATTACAAGACTTGAGCTTGTTAATCTGGAAGAATATGGAGCTGGATGCATTTTTTTAATTTTATTTTTAAAAACAGTTATTTGCCAAGGGGAAATCGGCCAAGCATTGCACAGATAACCCTGGCTGTTTAGTTTGTGGTGGAGTAGTGTTGGTATTGGCTTCAGAAATGTCAGAGAAACATAAAAAATGAGCATCCAGGGAGGCAGATGAACCCTTATGCCAGGGTTCTGGAATTTCAGCACAGGAATCGAGTGGGCTGTTTGTAATTGGCCTCCAAACCATCCTTCAGCATAGCATTTGGCCAAGGGCTTGACCAAAGATCTTTACAAACAGGAGCAGGGCAATTAGATGACTAAATAATTCCTTCTACTGAGCATTTCCCCCCTCTCATAAACATAACTTAAAGAAAGACTGAAATTTCCTCTGCTTCAGCTCTTGTGCAGAGAATTTGGTGTCTGAGGCTCTTCTGCTATTTCCATGTTTGAGAGAGCCCCTTAATGCTGTTAATTTCTTTGCTTCTTGCCAGACTGGTTTGCCCCTGTTGCTGTTTGCATGCTCTCTTGTCAGGGGTGCATGGCAGATAACCTTTCCGCCCAGGGCTGAGCACAGATATCCCATTTCTGCAAAAGGCGGGGGAAACAACTAATACGGCCGAGCCAAAGGGGGTCTGGATTCACTTTGGGGGAGGGGCTTTTAAACAGGTCTCTCTTACTGTTGCTCATAGTTTGGATTTTTTCCCCGCCTTGCTGCATTTTATTAACATTGTGTTTTTGTTTTTTCTTTTTCCTTCTGGTAAATTTCTTTAACCACCCTTCAAACTCTGCTCGACACTAGCCATGGCGGGTAAGCACTCTGGATGTGCGTGTGTGGCTGCGTGAATGACAGACCGTATGGGTACCATCTCGCTTTTCGCAAATGTCCTTGCATGTGCTCTTGTCGCAGCTAAAATCATTCACACCCAAAACAATCAGGAACAGCTCCAGTTCTGGACCCTTAGAAATGAATGTGTTCTCTTCATAGCAAGACAGGGAGGAGGAACGGGCGGTTGTCATGTCCATGGTATCATGTGGCTAGTGCCACAGCAGCTGTCTCCCCAGGACAGTGACATGGGAGTGCTCAGCGCAGCTGTGGACATCTTAACAGAGGCACGGTGTGGGCCAAGATGTCTGCACATCCAAAGGAGGCTCAAAGGAGTGCTGTGAATGGGCTTTGAGCACTCTCTTCAGTGTATGTATGTCGCCTGATATGCCGCAGGCATCCAGCTGGTTGCTCTGTTGCTGTCATTTCCTCCTCCTGCTGGGGAACGTAGCACCCCATGGCCAGTTCCTTGAGTACAGGAGGAGGTTGCAGCTGTGAGGCACTTCCTTTCCAAACAGCAAGAGTGGGATCTGGTAGCCTTCCTGCTGGCAGTAGCAAGGAGGCCAGCCAGCCTCTTTTCCATTCGCTCCCTCCTTCCATCACGTACAGGTGTCATCTGCCCTCTTGCTACTGCTGTCTCCTGGTGCCGCATCTGGGAAATGGTGCCCAGTAGCTCTGTGGCACAATGTCCTCCCATCTCAGAGAACTGGCTGCAAGTTGCATGGTTCCCTGGAAGTGGGAGGTGCAATGACAGAGTGGCTGGCCAGTGTTTGCAGCATAACAGCATTTGGTTCTGCTGCTGTGCTGCAGACCCAAGGACATCATAAAGTGAGCTCCAATACCGCTCACAGCACTTTGGGCCTCTCTCGGATGCCTGTCTGTCTTGGCCTTAATGACGCTCACACAGCATCTCCCACAGCAAAGTCTGACGCCGCTCTTAGACTCCCTAAAGATGCACATCTTTTCATTTCTGCCACTGACCAAGCCCTCACAGAAGGCCTGAGCAATATATGAAGCTGTCTACACGAAAGACATCAGGCTCTTTGCCCATCTAGTCCAGGGGTGGGCAACATGTGGCCTGCAGGTGCATGTGGCCTTCGCTGCCCTCAAACCGGGGGTGGGGAGATGGTTTTTTTTTTTTAGAGGGTTGTGTCTGTAATGGCTATGGAATGCCCAAAGGGTCAAATTTAACATGGAAACAAGTTTCCACATTAAATTTCACCCTTTGGGCACTCCATAGCAATTACAAATGCCATTTTTAAAATGGCCCCCGGAGCTTCTGCCATTGCCCATCCCTGATCTAGCTTAATACTTGCTAGTTGCCTGGCAGTGGCTGTCTAAGCCCTACTGCTAAAGAGCTTAAGGAGGGAAATGCCAAGAGGGATTCACCTGGGGACCTTCTACCTTCCAATAATATGCTCTTCTCAGACTGATCTAGGGGTCTTAGGCAAGTGTTGGTCCTCAGTGGGGTGATCCTTTCCTCCCAAAGACTGGCACACCACTTGGGCTACGGTCTGCTGTTGGTTTGGGGGGGAAATGCTAGGGCAAAGGGTAATGTCAATGGGAGAACATCCACATTCTACACCCCCCCCCACACACGCACATTTGAATTTGTTTATCATGTTGCCATCACCACCTCTCAGCTGTCTTCTTCCATCCTGCACAGCCTTAGATGGCCCTGGGTGTTACAAGGGAGAAGGCAAGTTCCCTTTCTGAATGCTGTGATGCTATGAATTTTATCACATTTGCTAGCTATATGTTGGTGGGGAATCTGGCTTGAGTTAAAGGTAAATTTGGTATTGCCCCTTTTTATCTGTGGAGAAAGGGATGTAAAATAAATTGGAGTCATTTTAAAATTAGCCCCTTCATTGTATTAACACAGAATCCTTATGTATTTCAGAATAGCCAACGCGAGTTGATTTGTTGTACCAACCCCAGTATTCCACATCACATCAACACACTGCTGTACCCCTACATGCCCTTTGTCTGTCTGTTAGTACATACAAAGGAGTGATGCTAAACATAAAAATCCAGATTTTCAGAAAATGCTGTTATCCTAACAAGTGTAGGGCACCCACATCTCTTTGCATTCCAGAGGTGGTGCCAGGAGGTTGGGATCAGCAGTAGGGAATCCCGTGAACTCAGTACATACAGAGAAGCCAGAATGATGTTGAAAGGTACTTGAGTCAGGCCATATTGTTCAAGAGCTGAAAACCTGTACACTGTACTGGTTGGACCCAGACAACTTAACTTGAACTTGGTTCCTGTTGAAATCCTGACTACCTTACCTGGGAATAAGCCCCATTGAACTCAGTGGGACTTCTGAGTAGACATGTAGGGGAATGCACTATAAGTCTGGATCAAATCCAGTGTCTGTAGAGGCACATCAGTTAATAGGCTATAATACATAAAATGGATTTAAGCACAGCAAAACCGAGTCTGCAATAACGATGCCTCTTATTCTGTAATATTTCCATTGAATGTAAGGGGTTTGAAGATCATGCTCTAAATATTTAAGGCTATCCTGAAATTCTGTCAGAGCAGAGAAGGCGATTCTAATGTGGGGTAAGTGTTCTAACATAGTCTCCTCTCTGATTTTAATTTTTTTGTTCAGCCTTGTTTCAATTCCCAGCCTTTGCCACTGAATCCTGTACGTCCTTTTGCAGCTCCATGAGACCAGCCACTATCCAAACGTATGCCCTTTATGTCATTTGTGTTCAGAATGACCGAGGCATGAGGTCTCTTGAAGCTAAAACCTCTTAAAGAGTAGATGAGTGCCATCTGGTGGGGAAGAATGGGGGAATAATCCATTCATTTCTTCCAGATTCAACCACAAGAGATCAGCCCTCCCCCGACAGCCAACTTAGATCGTTCCAATGACAAGGTGTATGAGAATGTCACAGGCCTGGTGAAAGCTGTCATAGAGATGTCCAGCAAAATCCAGCCAGCACCACCAGAAGAGTATGTCCCCATGGTGAAGGTAGGAGATGTGCTTCCAAAGCTTGTCCTCACCAGCACTTGCAATAGTTCTAGGAGAAAAACGCAAAACTGTGCTGATCTGCCACATGTGGAAGGGAGTGTGTGCAGTTGCACATGATGCTGAAGCTGCCCTGCATGGAGGGAGATTCAAGCTTTTGAGCCAAGCCTACATCTATATGACAGGGTCTGCGATTCCTTTGTGTTAGATTGTTCTTAGCATTTATATTGTGCTCTTAAATCTTCAAAGAAAGCATTTGATGTACATTATCTTCCTGGAATCTTTAGAACAAGCCTTTGAGGTAGGTTAGCATTTTATCCCACATTGCAGATGGGGATAATCAGGCTGAGAGAGCGCCTTTCCAAAGGCTGTCTAGAAGGGTTGCTTCTTCCGGATTTGTGGTTGGTCTCTTCTCTCACAACGTGCCTGGGAGTAAGGACCATTGAATACAGAGGGACTTACTGCCAAGCAAACATGCATAGGATTATGCTGGTAGTCAGTAGATTGCATCAGATGAGCTCCAGTTCACCCATAACCCCAGCAGCTGGGAGTTGTTTTCCTTTGACTGTACCAGTAACATGGGATATGTCGGAACCACACAGGCACAGTGACTTCCATTGTTCCTTCCCATTTGAACATTTCTTAAGGTGAGTTGGGCCACAGTTACTGCCGAAAGACTGTTATTGAGCATTCCAGGTAGACTAGTATAGAGTCACTGTGCGTAGTTCCAAGTTTTTGAATACTCTTTCTATAAGAAGTAGTTTGCTAGTCTGTAAAGGAATACAACACAGGGCTGTGTGTAAGACCATTTCTTCAATATACAGCAAAGCTCAGCTGTATATTTCAACCCAGCAACCCTGTGGCCACAGTGCCACATCACGACAACCCAGGATTTTTTTAAAACCCTAGGTTGTTGGGAACAAGCAGGAGTGAGCAAGCATGCTGGTTTCCAGCAGCTTGATTGTTTCCACTGCAGCTAAGCAACCCAGGAATACTCCATCTGTGGATTGTTTATTGTGACATCCAAACCCAGAACCCTGGGTTGTGGGGGTGGGAGTGAAACAATGCAAAGTTAGAATTGGGTTCCAAATCTAGGTTGTCTCTCCCCCAAACCAGAGTTCTGGGTTCAGAAGTCACTATCAATAAACCAGGGACACATTGTTGTTTAGGTCCAGCTGCTAGGGACCAGCATGCTCGCTCACTCCTGCTTGTTCATGACAACCCAGATTTCTTTTTTAAAAACTTGATTGTCGTGACATGTGACCGCAGCCAATGTGCCACACTGCTTCTCTGTAAAGCTAAAAGAAATCCAGGCATTAAAGGCTGATATTTCAAAGTCCTCAAACATTGAACTTGACTCTTTCAGCTCACCAATAAAACTGATTTTGGGGACTGCAGGCTAAGGGTTGCAGAGCATTCAGAATAGGCAGGAAGATTTTAAAAAACTCACTGCAAAATGTTTTTGAAGCTCTTGAAGCAGGGTTTATATTACTGTCTCTGTGTGTTGATCTGTAATTATGGTGCTCACTGTAATAGTAATTAATCATGTTTTGATTGTCTTTCACCAGGAGGTTGGTTTGGCACTACGAACTTTACTAGCAACGGTAGATGAGACCATCCCAGTACTCCCAACAAGCACTCATAGAGAGGTAGGAGCTGATTTATTAACACCACAGTTCTTGTGGACTTCTGAACTGTTTCTCAACACTTGGGGTACCAGTTCTAAATCAACAAGGTTTTGGTTTCTGTTCATGTACTGCCCATAATTAACTCAATATGGGAAGTTGCCATGCAAATTGAGTAGAGTCTGACACCAGAGGCACACAAAAGCCTGGATTTTTATGGAATCCATATATGACCTTATTAATCAATTACATTTCAATACCACCCAATAGCCAAAGCTCTCTGGGCAGTTCACAAAAATTAAAACTCTAAAGTACAACATGATAAAACATAATATAACGCTTGTTAAAGTTTAAAACAGAATAAGACCAGAGGAAAAACCATCAGGCAACAATCCAAAAACACAAACTGAAGAATTAGAAAGCCCAGGAAATGAAGACTTCACCTAAAAGGCCACAACCTAGGTGTGAGGCAAGCCTCTGTGGGGAGGACATTCCACAACTGGGACCACCACTGAAAAAGCCCTGTCCTTAATAGCCACTTGCCTCGCCTCATTTGGCAGGGGCAGCTGGAGAAGGGCTTCTGAAGATGATCTTACGGGCCAGGTAGATACATGCTTTTAGGTAACCTAGTCCCAAGTCATTTAAGGCTTTAAAAGTTAATATCAGCACTCTGAATTGGGCCCAGAAACAGACTGGAATCCAGTTAGATCAGAGTACTGGTGTAGTATAATATCAACCAGTCCGCATTAACAATCTTGCTGCCCTATTTTGGAGCAGCTGAAGTTTCCGGACCATTTTCAAAGGCAGACCCACATGTAATGCATTATAATAATCCAAACAAGAGGTTGCCAGAACATGAATAATTGTCCAGATAGGGTTGTAGTTCGCATATCAGCCTAAGCTGATAAAAGGTGCTCCGTGCCACTGAGTCCACCTGTGCCTCCAGTGACAATGCTGGATCCAAGAGCACCCCCAAACTACAACCGGATCCTTTAGGGGGAGTGCAACCCTCTCCAGAACAAGTTGAACACCATTTAGCCAGTCAGACAAATCACCCATTAATAGTACCTCCATCTTGTCTAGATTGAGTTTGTTTACTGGCCCTCATCCAGTCCATTACCACACCCAGGCACTGAATCATGAGACTCACGGCCTCACTTGAATTTGATGAAAAAGAGAGATAGAGCTGGGTGTTATCTGCATATTGATGACACCTCAGCCCCCATCTCCAGAAAACTTCCCGGGTTTCATGTAGATGTTAAATAGCATGTGGGATAAAATAGAGCCCTTTGGAACCCCTTAGCATAACTGCCAAGGCACAGAGCAATAATCTTCAGCACCACCTTCTGGAATTGGCCATCCAATTAGGAGAAGAACCACTGCAATGCAATACTAAGACTGATGGACTGAAAGCTGCTGAGAAGTCCAAGAGAATCAACAGGGTCACACTCCCACTGTCCCTCTCTCAGCAAACGTCACCCCCAGGGTGACCAAGGCAGTTTCTGTTCCAAAAATGAGGCCAGATAATCAATTTCATCCAAAAGTGTCTGGAGTTGGCAGGCAACCACTCACTCAAGCACCTTGCCCAGGAAGGGGATGTTAGCAACCAGCCTATAGCTGTTAACATCTTCCAGATCCAGGTTAGGCATCTTAAGGAGTGGCCTAATTCCACCAATATAGCCCACACAAAGGATGACTGAAGAATTTCAGTATGCTAAATTGTGACCACCTTTCCTTGAGAAATTGATAATGTCCTTTTCGCACCTACTCAAATAGTGCTACGGGGAAGTAGAATCATGATGTGTGCAATTTCAACTCATCCTCTGACTTTTGGGGACTAAAAATTGTGCAGACCAGGCCTACATAAATTAGAATAGGATCTGTTTCATACACCATGTAAGTGCCTACACAGAGCAGTCCTGTGATGATTGTGGCCATGTGGGGGAGGTGACATAGGATCTTATGGGGTCCCAGCAGTGATTCACACAAGCACAGAAAGTAGAAAATGTGCCATTGTATCAGTGATCGCCAAAAGCATGGCCAGGGTTAATAAATCGCTGCAAGGAAACTGTGTGGTGTCACTCCTCCATCACTTTTTCTAAACACTTACAGCCACGGGACTTCTCCACATTTGACCATGCGCGGTATTTGGCCATATATGACCTGAGCTGTTATAAGTAGTTATACTTACATAATACATCTAACATGCGGATGTGTGGCTGGCTGGAAGGTAGGCCAGCACAGCCCTGCTCCCCCGGTGTATATAGATTCTACACTGTTAAGAGTTGGATGTTAGTAGAGCCAGTTTCTCTAGCTGTAGAAACAAATGTGCATCCTGATTTATGCCATGTTTTTGATAGTTGGTTCTGCCTAATGTCCTAATTTCTAGAAAGTTATTCCTGGAATTAAGCAGGCTGTCCCAAATTACACCTGCCACCCAAATTCATTGATTTGACCACTTTTGAGTAAAAGTACGAAGGCAACCTTCTCTCAAAATGCCCAGTAGTGCTTCACAAAATATAAGCAACATTGAATTAATGACAAGAGTTTATAATAGTACTGACTTTAGTTGACAGAATGTAATCTCCTAA
Organism: Heloderma suspectum; assembly: GCF_057233095.1. Classification (NCBI taxonomy): domain Eukaryota; kingdom Metazoa; phylum Chordata; class Lepidosauria; order Squamata; family Helodermatidae; genus Heloderma; species Heloderma suspectum. The sequence goes on from NC_139461.1 coordinate 12,634,443, forward strand.
GACACACTGGTGTAGTTCACACGATCACGGCGATGAAATAAGTCATGGTGGCTTATTTCTGCTGCCATGCATGCTGGGGAGGATTTGCATCATTACTCTTGGCAGCGCAGCTTGTTGTGACATGCGAAGCCAGCCAGGGTAACAAGCCACCGAGATTCTTACAACAGCACAAAGGTTCTAGGTGGCTTGTTACCCATGGCAACAAGCGACCCTGGCTGGGTTTGCAATACGCAAGCAGTGCTGCTGAGGGTAATTATGCAAATCCCACCATGTGCAGGGGGTTTAGGATGTGGAATATGCCATTGTGGCTTATCCCCCCCTTTGTGATCTTGCAAACCAGCTCACTGTCAAGATCTCTTTAAGCGTGGTGCTGTTAAACCCTAACATACTTGAGCCACCCTCACAACATAAGGTAGATTCCTCCCACCATTCATAGTCATGCTATTACTCAGTGTCTTTTGAAGTGAAGCAGCCCATGTGATTAGAATCACCACCCTAACCTTTAATCCTTCGAATAGAAAAAATATCCTTACTCTATCGATAAAAGGGTGGCTTAGTCATTAAGAAATAATCTGTGCCGATCTAGGCGAGAGAGCAATACCAGCACACCTTTAAGGTGTGTACTGCTGGTGCAGTTCCATAGTTTCGTCATTTTGAAATACACGAGTTCAAGATGCAAAACAGGCCTCTTGTTGAAGCATTCTTTCTTGCAACTCTAGGATGTCTGTACATCAAGTCTTATTCATTTCCCCATGTGCCTAACTGGCTACAGTGATGGTAGTAGCACTGAAACAAAATCACTGCTTTAGTTGTAAAAACAAAACTTTACTTGTGCAGGGTGCATGTGTATGTCCTGAATCTTTTCTCTCTTGCAGATTGAGATGGCCCAGAAACTCTTGAACTCTGACCTTGCTGAACTGATTAACAAGATGAAGCTGGCTCAGCAATATGTTATGACCAGCCTGCAGCAAGAATACAAAAAGCAGATGCTCACAGCAGCTCATGCTCTGGCTGTGGATGCCAAAAACTTGCTGGATGTTATTGACCAGGCCAGGCTAAAATCTATTGGGCAGTCCAGGCCCCACTAAATACAGAGAGGATGGTGTTTTCATTGTAGTTTGGAGAGTACTGCTCACTTGATAAGCAACAATTAGCCTTCCAGCAGAAATGAGAATTGACCTTGTCTGGTCCTGGATATCCAGCCATTCCCATCCTGCTTAACAGAACGACAGCTGTTGGTTCTCTCTTCTATCTTCAAACATTTTTTAAAAAATAATCTACAATGCCAAGAAAGGTCTGAGATTGAAAACACAGTAATTTTCATGGAACTCTTATCTGAACAGAATCCCTCCCAGTGGAAGCCTATTTGAAATATTTCACATCATGTGGAACATGGATCTCTTCAAGGTTTAGAGACTCATTACAAACAAAAGCCCTTGGCAAATGAACTATCCAAACTGCAGGACTGAGATATTGTGAAGAATTCTGGGAAACCTCAGGGCTGAGAATTCTTGCTCACAATATGGGAACTGTCCAGACTGGAATACTTTTTTTATTAGGACACTTAATGCCACAAAATGCTAATCACAATTTACAGAGAAAGATTAAAAAGCTATATTTTCAAAATGTCTCATTTCAAAACAAACTAAAACCCTCTTCATCTGTTTCCCTGCCCCTTTCTGTGGATGTATGTGAACCATTGGAGCGGAAAGTAGTTGTAGACAGCAGAACTTGTCTTTTTCACCAGAATAATGCGCCAGTTTTTTGTAGCAGTCTTTTTCCTCAAAAGTGAAAAATAAAGAAGCTGCTTTGTACCAGAGCAACTCAAGAGCTGCATTTAGAAGAAAGTTCTGTAACCATACATGTTCTCCATTTTTATATAATTTATAAAGATTAAAGCCATGACGAATATTTTAAACATGCTTGAGTTGTTAACTCGCCTATTATAAGAACGCAGCTTTCCAGTTTTAAAAATGTTGTGCATGCACACCATTTTCTGGGGGACAATTAAGCAGCCAACATTTGAACTTGTAGAATTATTTTGTTTAAGGTGTGTCTATCTGTACAAAGGTGGTGCTGAGTCTTTGGAACCTAGCTCAGGTTCTCTCCAGTGCTGAACTCAATAGGAGTAAAAGCACAGGTTTTTTTTTTATTATGCAGTTTCCGGTTTTGGTGATACTCAATGAAGTTTATGTAACATAACATGAGCTACTTGGAGGATTTTGCATAGCTACTATGATAATCATTGCTTTAGGTCAGCTTTCCCCAACCTGGTGCCCTCCTGATATTTTGGACTTCATGGTGGCTGGTGTTGATGGGAGTTGGCCTATGGTCAAGAATCCTGTGAACTGTCATCCAAAAATATTTAGAGGGCACCAAGTTAGAGAATACTGCTTTAAATTGATGAACATTGATTGCAGGATGTTAACTTGGACCTGGCAGTATCTCTCTGAAAGAGCAAAGACACACCTTCTCTTACCCATTCTAGGTGTACTAGTACAAAACTGCTGCAGTGCTGAGGCCTCTGTAAGGGTAATGAGTATTCACTTTCAGGGACAGCATTACTTTTAAAAGCATGTAATGAAACAAGAAAAAGCAAAATGTTTTTGTATTCTCTCAATGGGGAAAGACCTTTCAAAAATTAGTTGACAAACTTCAACCTAAGCTTTGTACCATCAGCTGGTTTTGAAGACCCAATAATGGTACAGTTAAGTTATACCCCATCTTTTCTTGTCACTTTATTGCTTTTCCCCCACAGGAAGGGCTTTCTTTTGAGTTTTTCCACCGAGAAAAACGTATTTGCATAATTATGCAACCTCCCAGGAGATAGATAGAATGCTAGACCCTACTCAAGTGCCTATTATTAACCAAAGTTTTCTGAAATACATAGCTAATAAATAGAGGGGTTTTTAAACAAACAAAAAAACTATTATACAAATCTTATCTCCAGTACTATTAGTAATAGTTCAAAAAAGTTGCAAGTTCTGGATGGCTAGCCAACGTTTACTTGCCACCTACTGGCCTTCCCCAACACAGAAGGGACAGCTTTGTCTATTGTCACATTGTTTGAAAGGACCCTCTAATGACTGCAGGAGTGATCTCCCAGCTCAGGATTCGTATGCTGAATGAGGTCATGATACCCTGGCCATATTTCTAGATCAGTCATGGATACATTCCAAATCTTGGTAGTGGAGAATTAAAGAATGGTTTATAGTTTTAAAGTGTGTGTCGAAAATCATGCCCAGAAGAGTTTCAAAAGCAAGCCAGATTTTATAATAATTCATTTACAAGCTTGTATCTTTATTATAAAGAGTACAAAAAGCTAGCTTAGTCAAAGAGACCAAAGCCCATGTCATCATCAGATTCTTCAGACTCTTCTTTCTTCTCTTCCTCTTTCTTCTCCTCAGCTGCAAAATAATTAATATTGATTAGAGACTATGGTAATCCCCATTTGTGAGATTAAAATGTTGAAAACCCAGTAAGATGTTTAAATATACAATCACACAACTATGGTAGGTACCTTTACCATCACAGCTAATTCCAGAAACTGAATGAAATGGAATACTTATTGGGGAAAAATAGACTAGAACATAAGAGCCCTGCTGGGTCAGACCAAGGGTCCATCTAGTCCAGTATTCTTTTCACACAGTGGCCAATCAGCTGTCAACTAAGACATGTCCCCCAGCCAAACTGGTATACATAGGCATATTGCGTCTGATACTGGAGGCAGCACATATCTATCAGGACAAGTAGTCACTGACACCCTTATCCTCCAGGAATTTATCTAACCCCCTTTTAAAGCCATCCAAACTGGTGGCCATCACTACATCCAGAGGTAGCAAAATTCCGTAATTTATGACTAACAGCTACAGAGACCCCATAGCACAGCTGGAAGATTTGACAGTCACTTTCTGGGGAAAATTTCATCCCAGTTAATGCATCCAGGCCAATGTTCACTCACCAGGAGCAGCACCACCAGCAGGTGCCCCTCCACCAGCGGGGGCTGAAGCGGCTGGAGCACCACCACCAACTCCGACGTTACAGATGAGACTTCCAATATCAATGTTGGCTAAAGCCTAGTCACATTAAACAGATGGTAATGAGAAAAGTTTTAAGCACAAGTGTTTGAGAACCACACATTGTCGTACAATAATCTAGAGTCTGCAATGCATTTCTGCAATACTTAGTTGCGGTAGAAAAATCAGCAATGCCATCTACAGAATGTTCCCATGCCTAAATATAAAGCACCGCCTATACCAACGCTATAGATGCGCGCACGCGCACACACACACACACACACTTTGTTTGAAGGTTTTTGATGCAATACTTAGTATTGTGGCCCATCCTTACAAATGTTTACTTAAACCAGAGGTGGGTGACATGTGGCCATTTTGGCCTACAACTCCTATGATCTCTCACATTGGCTGTGCTGGTTAGAGCTAATAATTGTAGGCCAAAATATCTGAAGGGCCAGATTTTGCCCACCCCTGACAAATGGATACTTTCACTTTGTTTTCTTTTTTTAAAAACTAAACCACTAGAACACTCAACCACTGCCTGACATTCACCCTCTTGAGCTAGTAGTAATCCATCCACCTCTCTCCTGCTAGCAGCCTGCCAACCCCCCTTTCACAAAACACCCTCAGATCTCTGGAATATGTAGTTCTTTACATGAATGTATTGCACTAGACTTCCACTGGATGGCATTACCTCAGTGATCTTACCTTTGCAAACAGACCAGGCCAGAAAGGTTCAACGTTAACTCCAGCTGCTTTGATAAGGGCATTGATTTTGTCCTCCTAAACAAAACATAAGAATACTATTAAAGAAATTAATCCTGCATCATATCTTGCCTCCCCCCGCCCCCAAAGTGCATGCAGTTTCACTTCAGGCATCAAATCAAAGGCATTACTCAACATACCTTACTCAAACATGTTTGCTTGAGCCAGCAGATGCAGAACATACAATTAATTAGACCAAAACAGTCTGACTAGACTTTGTAGTAAAAATATCCTATTTGGAAAGCTAAAGATGGGTTTTCTTAGCAGTGGTAATATGAAATAAGGATTTCAATTTACCCAGGACCACTTAGTTGATTAGGCTGAGAGGTTTGGGATCTTATGAGGTGGAGATAGGACACATGTACACACCAATGTAGATGAAAGAAACGGAGATTTATTGAAATAAGAAATAAGCAAAAGTAGAACCACCTCAAAGAGTTGCACTCTCTGAGTCTTAAGAGGTTGCATGCCTCCTAGCTACAAACTTGGCTACAAAGAAATCTCAAAATGTTTCAGGCGCCCTGAGGCTTAAGAGGTTGCATGCCTCTTAGGTAGGAGCTTATCACAAAACAATCCTCAAGAAGCCGCACACTTCTTGGTCAAAACTTAGTTACCCAAATGTGGTGCATTAAATGACTAAATATACAGTTAGTCCCTGTTTGTTGCTCAGCTCCAGATCAGTATACACCGCAACTGGCCCACTGAGGCAACAGTGATACAGTGTCAGCCAGGCCCAAGCCTAAGCCTGCTGTCTTATATCCCAAACCGCGAGTATGACAGAACAAAAATATCTGCGCCTTATCTAAGCCCCGGACAGTAAAATCCTTGCCCTGAATTCTACCCAACACACACTCACTGCACACTATCAAGTTCTTGGCCAGAGCACTTAATACGTGTCCCAAGGGTACTGTTGGTATGTGCACATTCGAACGATCCAGATGCAACCATGTCCCTCCTGAACAATGGCAGATTCAGGAGTTTTATACCCTTTTTCCTCCATTGGGGTGGGGCCTATGACATCCAACAGGGGTTCAGTATGTTCTTTGTTGATAATACATCCTGTTCCCAATTTTCAGGATTGACCTTGTTACTGACAGACACCTCCTTCTGACTCCCCAATGTTTCTCAAGGTTGTTTCTGTAGTCATAATGTGCCATGCTCCATTATCAGAGCATCTGCAGACACCCCTCTTTTATTGGCCCATTACCATCTTCTGTAACTGATACTTTGGCAATCTTCAGCACATACCAGCACACCCCCATTTGGCCTTCCTGCAAGAAAGCCATTCATTCTCCACTCACACCTCCCCTTCTTGACCAGGGCTAGAATACTTCATATGCACATGACATGGAATGGTTGAAAGTTAACCTTTTCACATTTCATGATGTTCTCAATGGACACTTAAATGTTTTGGGTTACAGGGTAGTTCAGGATGTTTACAATTCATGTTACATTCAGGGTCAAACTTTGCATGCGATTTGCTTCACACCACATTTGTTACATTTCAAGAGGACAAGAGTTCATTGTGGTGTCTGAAGTCTACAAGGTTATCTACAAGGAGCAGGAAGAGAAGTTACAGAGGGAAGCAATCTTCATTGACAAAAATCAAGTAAAGGTGGATTTAAGAAATGAGAAATTAATCAAAGCGGTAAGATATTAGAAGTAAGATATAAACTTATTTAAGGGAAATATACATGGATGTAAGGAGATGTAGAGAAGACAACATGAAAAAATAGGAAAAATAAAACCACACTGTCAGTAAAGACAATGCCTAGCTAAGTAATCTATGATACTCTTGTCTTTAATTACCATTTTGGGAAGGAATTCCATGCAGGCAAGTGTGCTGGCTGATTGAGTAGGAAAAGATCAGCATCTTTGCTTTCTCCTTGCTGCACAAACAGGCCAGGGCAACCTAGAAATGGGCTGCTTTAAACACACTGCGTGACCAACATAAGAGGGATGGACTACCATCTTGTAGCAACTCAAAGTGGTACACTTTTGAGCAAGCTATGCTGCCACCATCAGCCCACTTGGTTTGTATGCTGGACCATGGAGGAGGCAAAGGTCCTTTCTGTACTCTAGGACTGTACTCCAGGAAAATAGGAATTCACCATAAGAAACATCCAGCATAGAAATCAAGCAAGCTGGCAAAAAACACTTCCACCTAGCCTGCAAAATGTTTTATTTGCCTGTTTTTTACCCATAAGATGGGCTGGTAGACCAAGTGCTCTGCCCATCCTCCACCAGCCCATCATGAGTAACAAAAAGGCAAGAAAAGCATTTTGCAGGCAAAAAACTTTTTGCAACTAATTTTAAAAGCTGTTGTAGTTATAAAGAGGCATAAAACTCAATCCACATCCCAAAGATGAGAGCAAGCTCACTGCCATATGTTAAGTGCAGAGCAGGCCCCTTTAAGAGACATCCTCCCTACCAGGTGCTGCAAGCAGCCATACAGTTATGAAGAGAAGGTATTTCCCCATGGCAACCCTACCCCCAAGGGCAGTTTATATCACAGAATCTACACAGGGGATCTACAACACAGTCTTCCCATGATATTGTTATATTCGGTCACTTGCTTAACGTGCCTAAATTTCAGCCACTCACCACTTAGTTCTGGGGTATAAAACTGCCCCATGGGTTTTTCCAGAGAAAACTGGCCTACCGAAGCAGGCTTACAGACCCTGGGGGTCAGTAGGTAGGCACAACCCTTGGGATTTCATTGGGGAACATTTATCTCACCAGAGACAGATTTGTTATGGAGGTAGAAAAATACCCCACAAGATCCCAAAACATTCGTTCTTAGCAATATATGTTTTACCTTGCCAGTTTATACAACTCTTCTAAATTTTTGAATGTATGAATACTTCTTCTGACACCACAGACACGTTTCATTTCACCGCATCGGGATACGTCGGGAAATGGCTTAGGGTAGTAAAATAACCCACAAACACGTCGGCGTGTCTTGTTGTTTTTACAAACACTGATTGAGGATTAAGGCATCACTCGTTGTACGCACTGAGTAATGAAAGCGCTACTGCCGCAGGAACCAACATTCCCTGAAATGCCACCCAGCAACTGGGAAGGGCGCTTTCCCGCCAGCTTGGGACGGGGCCTCACCACTCTCCTTCCAGCGGAAGGCTGAGACTGGGCTGTATTTTGCCCGCCAGTCCCGCGCAAGTGCTTCTCCACGGGGAGAGGGAAGCGAGTTCTCAGCTGCCCAAGGCTGGGCCTGGCCTTCCTCAACGCGATGCCCTCCAGATGGCTCACCCCGGCCAGCACGGCCACCGGCCAGGAACGCCGGGCGCTGCAGTCCGAGGTCGGGGAACGGCGATTTCGACGCCGGTGGGGCTGCGCCAGAATCCGGGCCGAGCCACACAGCTCAGAAGCCGCCTCCGACTGCCACAGCTGGGGCCGCCACCCCGACGCTGCCTCCCCGGCCCTGGGCGTCTCCGTTCCACCGCTGCGGAGAACGCAAGAACTCTCGGCCAGGCCGGCGGCACGCGCGCAACACCCGGGGGCGCTCCGACGCCCGTTCAGACGGCAAGGGGTCCTACACGCGCCGCGGCCCAGCCAGCGCGAAGCACCGCGTAGCTCCCCCCGCCGGGGAGCGCCGGGGCGGCGGGGCTTTTCTCCCGCCTCCCTCCCGAGGGCAGCGCAGAGCGGCGCCACGAGGCCGCCGCCCCGGCGCATGCGCCGTGAGCCCGCCCCGCGCGCCGCCTCACCCACCGTGACGGCGACCTCGTCGTCGTGGAGGATGAGGGCGGAGTAGATGCAGGCGAGCTCGGAGACGGAGGCCATGTCGGGGCGGTGCGCGGCGCCAGTCGCCGGCTGCGAATCGGCCTTAGCTTCGGCTGAAGGACGCAGCGCCTTGCGCGCCGCCGAGGCAGAACGGGAAAGAAGGCCCTCCCCTCGTGACGGGGACTTATACCCCCGCTCTCAGCCAATCGCGAGTCGCCTCAGTCGGATCCTCGCCAATGGCGGAGGCGGTGGGTGTCCAGGGGCCAATCGTGCCGGGGCGCAGGCGGGCCTCAGGCAGGAGCCACGTTCCCGCGAGCGCCGAGCGAAACCAATCATGCTGAGGAACACTCCCGGGTGGCGCGAGGGACGCATAGAGACGGGGAGTTCTGCACCAATCAGTGAGGGCGATGTTGCTCTCGGGCGGCGAAGCCCCGTGACGCTGATACCATAGACTTAGAAATTTTCTGCTTTAGAGCCAACGTAGAAACAGGAACAGTGGAGCGTGAAGGAGACGCGGATGGCCGACGGCCGGAGACGGGAGAGCCGAGGTCACCCATCCCACAGTCCGGCGAGGGCGCCTCCGGGCGCGCGCGGGGAGCCTCGTTTGAAGCTTGGCGGCCGCCGAGGAGGCCGGTTGCAGCGGCGCCCCCCCCCCCCGCAGAAGCCCTTTCCCAACTCGGGGCCTCGTTTGAGGAGGGAAACTCGCCACGGCCTCGGGCGCGCACTTCGTTCCGCAAGCCCTGGCCGGCAAATTCCAGCCCCGGCGCGGTGCGTCACCCCCAATGAACTGGGGAAGGGAGAGCGCAGAGCTGCAGGTCTGAAGTGCTGGCAGAAACGCACACGCGGGCGTATATATACACACATATATGTGTGTGTGTGTGTGTGTGTATAACACTTTGCTTCGTTTGCCTCAAGGGCCAATACACCTAAGCTGCCCCTTAGGCCCCCCTCGCAGCCCCAATCCAGCCTTCGGGCGCGTGCAAACGCCTCGCGCGCCGTTGATTTGAAAAGCGCGCGCGGGTCTCCCGCGCGAAGCGATGCTTGGGTCGGAAGGAGCCCGGATTCTTCGTGTCCGTCTTGCCCATCTCCACTCCCCATCCAGTCACAGCAACGGCGCAATGCTAGCGATTTCGCCACTCTTTTCTATGGGAAGCCCACTGAAACCGGACGTTTGGATAGGCTGTCATTGTACGCTTTGTCTCTCCCTCTCTCATTCCCCGGGGATAGAGGCGCTTTTTCATCCCCCCCCCCGGAAGTTTAGTTTGTGTTCCACGTGAATCTTGCTCTAGCTCTACGGGTGGTGGTGGACGTCGGTAGCCAATGACAAGCCACGGGGAGAGCCCGCCTTCTCCGGCGGAGGGGTAGAAAGGAAACGCAGGAGAGTGATTGACATTTACGGAAGTATCTGAGCAGCCGAGCCGTGCGAGGGGCGGTGCTTCTTGGCTTTCCCCAACCTGGAGCCCTCCGGGGGTATTGGACTACATCTCCCAGAATCCCCCAGCTGGCTGGGGGATTCTGGGAGGAATCGTCCGACACAGCTGGGGGGCACCCGGTTGGGGAAGGCTGCTGTACTCCTTCCTCTCCGCCTGCAGCCAAAGGAAGGGGATGGGGCGGAACGGCTGGAGAGGAGCAGAGCTCCCGGCCTGGGCCGTCCCCCCGGCTTGTATGTGTCCAGTGTTAGGCCTGCGTAGAGTAGACCCATTGAAATGAATGGGACTTAAGTTAGCCTGTCATTGGATAGAGCCCACTCAGAGCGTTGGATCGGTCCCGTGCTTCGTGAGACGCGCCCTCCGGATGCCCGGCTTCCCGGGGCTTCCCCATGTGTTTGACCGCCCCCAGGCCTCGGAGTCATAAAATCACGAGGCTGACACGTGTTTGCCTGCCTCTCGCTTCCACCTTCTCCACCTTATGCTTGGTCCTGGACGAGTGTGTCGATTTGACCTGTGTCGCAGAGACCCAGCTGGATCAGACGGGGGGGGGGGGGTAAATCTCCCCCAGCTTTGCCCACTTGGGTTCTCCGTGTTGCTGCATTTTAAATTGGGCTCAGAAGCAGACCTGGAAGCCAGCGGAGGCAAGAAAGGGCTGGTGTAATACGTTCATAACACCTAGTCCCAGGTAAAATTATCATTGCAATGACCGGACTGGCTTCAAAGTAGCCCCGCGTACCACGTAATTCAAACAGGAAGTTTTGCAAGACGATTTTCCCTTTCCACACTTTTAACAGTCCTCACATTTGGAGAGATTTGGCTGGCAGCCAGAAACACATCTCTGGTGGTAGAATGCAGGCTGAACTTTCATTTAGTCCAGTAAAAATAAGATTAAAAATAAAAATAATTGCAAGAGAATTTACGTTTTTGAGAGACCAATCAGACTAGTATAAGAAATAATGTACTAGAAGTTGCACTCTCCATCTCGATGTGAAACATCCCATCCCCTCCCCCAGTCGTTATTTGAAATGGCTGAAAACTACCACTTGACACTGTAGTACCTTCACTTCTATGAGTCCCCACCCCGTCTTCTTTTTATAAATTAAGTTTGTAAACATTGAAACATTTAATAGGGTCATGTTTCTGTCTATATTAGCACAAAAATTATGAAAAAACACTAACATGCCAAAAGCTTGTAAATTTCCTTTGCTCTATCAGCGTTAACATCTGTTGATGTTAACAGTGACTGGCTCCATCACAGTTCTGTTGTTAATATTCAAACAGCCTCTAGCTTTACACACTCTGCATATAATTGTGCACTTAAGTCCATTTTTTCTGCAGCTGCATTTCATTGTGTCACAGCTGCTTTTGCACCTGCACATGAGTGACTATTAGCAGGAGCTGGTGAAAGATCTATCATACCATCAAGTTCCTTCCGTCGCCACTCGTTAAGACTCAAGCTTGAAATGTCCTTCACAGTCCGCTACCTTATACACTTTCTAGATGTGGTATTTCCATAGCACAACTGGAGGCACTTGTTCAGGCTGAAGAAACGATGAATTAGCCACTTTCTCAGAAAATACCCAGCTGCAACATTCATCCAATGCTGAAGCACTGACCAGGATTCATAGACCTCTTTCACCAGCTGCAGTAATGATAGACTGGGAAAGATCTTGATGAAGAAACAGCAATACTTGTTTTTGAAATTCACCACTCCCCATCCTTATGTGTACACAAAGTCTATTCCCAAGTCTATACAACAGTGGTAGGAAACCTTAGGCCTGGGGCCAAATCCAGCCTTCCTGGGGCCCAATATTGGGATTCCCCAGATGACCACACCCCCTTCCCTGGCCCCACCCCCTTGACTGCTGGTCATTTGGTGGTTTCGCAGCTTTTGTGCCATTTCTCCCTCATTTTAGAAGGTTGAAATGCCCCTCCTAAGACTTAGTTCCTGGCACTAAGAATTTTCAGCTACAATATGCTGCTGTTTCTTGTATTTTTGGCCCCAATCCCTTTGCCTTTGGCCCTGTCCCCCTTTGTCTTCGACTCTGCCCACCACTGGAATGTAGCCCCCAAGAGCTTCTCCAAAGCTGAATTTGGCCTTCAGGCTGAAAGAGGTACCCCACCCCTGCCATAAAACCTGGAAGGTGTATCACAATCAAAGAAGGCATATGCAAATAGTAACAGTTTGGATATTTCTTCACTAAGTTTTAATGTTCTAGTCCTTTAATGTCCCTTTTCTTTGACTCTGGAAAGAAATACAATGTCTTGCTTGCTGTGGTGGCGTAAAAACAAAGCAGGATGAGCAGATCAGTGTCATCTCCTACAAGGACAGTGTCAGTGGACTGGGCTAGCTTGACAGCTGTATGAACAATCAAAACATCAGCATTCGCATAGCTTGAAGTACTGTAAATCCCTTGTCCTTCAGATGTGTTGTAAGTGCACTGATGAATCATGGTTTATTTGATTTGCATGAAAGGAATTTTTGTTTGTTGATCTTTAGTTTCATTTTGGTAGTGAAGATTCTTTCTCGACCAACACTTCTAGATCTGCTGGTGTGTGCTATGTCCATTTGTATATCCATCAAACACTATTGTAGCTGCTGGGTAATATTAGTGTACATCTGCGGTCTCTAGTGCCAATGTGTCCATAGACACCTCTATGGCTACCTGCCAGGGTCCTTGCCCCTTCTGATTTTTTTTTTTGGGGGGGGGTCTATTAATTAAAAAAATAACTGGGAGGCTGGCATGCTGCAAAGCAAAGTGCTGGCCTCTTGTGCCAAGAATGCCTCTGGGCCCCAGAGGGTTCCTGCAGCCCAGTACTTTGTACTGAAGTATGCCTAGTCACCCAGAAAAAGGTACATTTGGTGTGGTAAGGAGCAAGGGAGGTGGTTTGGCTGTGCTGTGCTATATGTGTTTTGTGTGTGCGCACGTGTTACCTGGTTTGTTGGTGTTACCCTGATGTTGTGTGTGTTTTGCATAGGTATACCTGTGTGTTTTGCCCAATGGGGTTGTATGTGTGTCTGTGTTTGGGTTTTTCTCTGAGCCTCACCAGTGTGTGCTCTGTGAAATGGATATTATCTTGTGCTTCATGGAGGGAAATATGTGATTTGACATTTGGGGCTCAGACCCCACACCTCTGCCCTGTACTCAGTTTCTTGGACAAGCTACCTCTCTCTGAGCCTTATCAGTTTGCCTTCTGTGAAACGGGTATTGAAGCAGAAAACTATGGGTACAAAAGAGTGGTTTTATGTTTTCGAACTCAGACCCCCATCTCTGCCTTGTACTTATGTTCTTGGGCATATTATTTTTCTTTTAGTCTCACCAGCTTGCCATCAGGGAAATGGGTGTTTTGTGACCAGCCCCATCCACCATGGCAGCAGGAATTTCTTTTATATGTCTGTTTGGAAAAACCACTGTAACTCTCCCCATCTCCTGTCTCACTTTGGAGTATCTCATGCCCATCTGCTGGCCCAGATGCCCAAGTCCTGGCCAGAACTAAGGAGTTTGTGTGTAGATTTTTGAACCTACAAGGTAGACACATTTAATTCACACTCTGCATTGTGCTCAGTTCAGAAAAGGAAAGAAGTGCAAACCAGAAAATCAGCTACTAATGCAAGATGTACTATTTCAGCGCATCCATCAATATCATTACTAAGACTTAACCTGGCTCAGTAAAACAGTGGCAAATCCACAGATTCCAAGTCACATTGAAAATGGATAGCACATCCTCTAACAATGACAGTTTGGTGCTTGGTCATCATTACTTGTGGATGTACCACAAGCAAGCAATGCATTACAGGGCACTGTTTGTGCAATGGATTCAAACTGAGGTGCACAGCCTCTTGCAAATGTGTGGATTGGTGCTGAAACCCACATAATAATGACCATGTCAGTATCTAGGTTTATATGTGCATTGAAAGCATCAAATTGTATGATTTAATATTGCAATATTTACTTGAAAATTTAGTTCAAAAAATGATGTCAATCAAAATATACTGTCTGCATGTAACTGATTTTGGACTGCTTACTCCAGGGGCCCTGTTACTGCTTAGGTAGCCTTTTATAACATTGAATCATATTTTTCTGGATTTTCTAGTCAGAGAAATGTTCCTACAAAAACAAAACGCCTTTACACATTTCAACAAAAGCTTTGTGCAAACATCATTTCAAAGGTCTTTTCTCAGATTTGCCTAGACTAACTTGTGAGAGAGCCAGTGTGGTGTAGTGGCTAGAGTGTTGGACTGGGAGCTGGGAGATCCAGGTTCTAGTCCCCACTCAGACATGGAAGCTCACTGGGTGACTTTGGGCCAGTCACAGACTCTCAGCCCAACCCACCTCACAGGGTTGTTGTTGTGAGGATAAACTGGAGGATTGTGTAAGCCGCCTTGGGCTCCTTGAGGAGGAAAAAAGGCGGGATATAAATGTAATAAATAAATAAATAAATAAATTGTGAGAAGCAAGGATCACCCATGATGTTCAGCAGGTGACAACTGGTTGACAAAAAGGATGATTAATTTCAAATGGAATATGCCCCATTTTTATCCCTGTAAGATCAGGGGAGGAGGTTGACTAGAAGAGTGGATCCTCCATTTAGATATGGCCATGGAAGCTTGTTAGGCTTAAAAAAAACACAAAACTTGTGACGTGGCAAGAGGGAGATGGGCCATTCAACACTTTTCAGCCCCCCAGGAAGACAGAAGTAAGAGGTGTAAGGCAGAGATTTCCTATTAACTCCTGGTAGAAACGATCCATTAAGCAGAAAATTCTGTGTACCTTATGTGAGATGCTTCCTTTTAAAACTGCAACCGTCCACAACAATTACAGCAAGTCAATATACCTTTATCTCCAGAACATGAAAAAAATAGAAGTCACCAATTAGAAATCATTCAAATTTTCTCAAAATTCATGCTATTAAAAAGTCTGAAAGATTTGGGGCAGATCTGTCACCAGATTTGATAACTGAGAAGGAACTGCGAAGCCTGAAGACCGCTGATAGACTGACAAAAGGCAGAGGAATATCTGAAGTTCAACACTCTGTTTGGATATTATCTTGTCCAGCTTGTTTAGAGGTCAATTTACTGATGGAAAAGTATCACATCTAACAAGTGGCGAACATAAGAAAAGCAGAGGCTTCAAGCAGGGAAACAGACCATAAGGATATTCAGATAGTACTTGAATACTTAACAAAATCATCACCCTTTGAAGGTGATAATCAGCTATGAAGTATAGGCACAGTATAGGTTGCATCAGCAGGAATCAGTGTTGCCATAGCTAAGGAAACTGGCCAGAAGATTAAGTCTGCCAAAGATATTTCTATTAAACAGAAGGACAAAATTGTCCAACTGTCTACAAAGCAAACACCTAGAGGGGTGATCAAACAATTGGACCGAACACTTCTATTGAAGAGATTGCTTATCATTGCCAAATCCAGCAACATTTCTGAAGATTGCTTCAGATACGAATTATTCTCCCACCCAGCATCCTTGTTTAACAGTAGTTTCCTTTTCTGAAAACCAAATAAGCCTGAACTGCTTCATGCTGTTCAAACAGTATGTCAGACAATACTATAGTATGGAGGCCAGCAAGCGGAATGAAGTTTGTGTGGATGGTGGGCCAATTGACTGTGAATGAATCATATTCAGCGATCCTGGAACGGTATTCTAACTATGTACACCAGGCAACCTTTTTGGGTTCATGGGCACAATTGGCAATTTGAGAAGTTGTCCTGGGCATCACCACAAAATGTCTGCCATGGAAGGGGTGGCTAGTCGCAAACAACAAGTAACCTGCCCCCAAAGACTAAGTACAAAGCAGAGGTGGAGTCTCAGCCTCAATTTGTGACATTGCACAACATCATTACTGACCACAGGGCATGTCTGTGAAGGCATAAGTCTTAGCTTCCAATTTTCTGGCTTTGTGGAGCTTGAGCCAAAATGAGATAGCCTTAACTCTGGTCTTAAATGAGCAGGTTTTTTGATAATTGAATTTCCCTGTTTTTTTTAAAAGGAAATTTATTATTACAGTGTTCTGGGGAAGAAGAAAAAACACACAAACTACAAAACACAAGTAATTAGTTCAGTAGATGTGCACAAATGAAGTTTTCTGTATTTTCAGGAAAGTTTACTTCTCAGTAAGCCTGCACAGGATTCCAGCCTAGCCTTTTCTCCCCCCCCCCCAGTCTTCATCAGTGATCTGTCAAGCAGAATGACCCCCTCAGATCTCAAAATTAACTCACTCTTGTCTCAGTTGAGTTGCCTGCTACCCCTCCCCCACTGTGAGAACGCTGACAGGAACAGTGGGATTCACAACGCTGGAGTGCTGGCAGCGTTTTAGTTGCAGAGTGAAACTGAGCATACTCGACGTAACTTTGCCGGCACTTGCCGCCACGGGCGTTCATGGGGCATAAAAACCTCGATAACTTTTAAACCACTGCTTAGAATTTCACCAAACCACATGGGGCAGTTTCAAACTTGCCGTTATCTGTTGCAATTTATAATAGATCAATTTGAAATGTTGCACAGTTATAGACAGCAGGTAGATTAGGGATGCCATCTGTCAAGTTATGAGCACTACAGATGTCATTTTTACAAGCAGTAGAATTTTGAGGCGTATAGTGGTGGAACTTTTTTTTGTAGCTCATCTTAACTACAGGGGCACTCCTTCCATATCCTATGACAACTATGACCAGAGGTCCCTCACCATAACATGCAAGTGTATGCCAAAGTCGTGGGTAGTTGCTTGCCCATGTAATATGATGGACCACCGAGAAAATGGACTCAAGACACTTCACCTTCTGCTTTTACACCATCCCAAGCATATGTCCAAACTTCCTGACATTTGGCAGGGAATATTAACATGGTGAGCACCATAAGCTGCCCCAAGTTCAGCGAGGTCCGTTACGAAACGGCTGAGATACAGCAGTTTACCTGCCCCCCCCCCCCCTTGCGGGAATTTCTCGTTTTCGAGCAGGAATAACATACCTGTGTGTGTTCAGGGGTAGGTGGGCTGCTCCTTTAATAGTATAAAAAAAATCACCCTTCCCGTTTAGATTTTTTTGGATAACCCCTTGTGCATTTATCAAGTTGCAACGTTTTAAGCCCTCAACGCAAACAAGCTCGTGCGCTCTCCAGCACTGCCCTCCATCGCAATAGTTCCTCAGTCCCTCCTTTGAGGCTCTTCCCTCAACTAAGATGGCCACCGGAAGACTGAGGAGAAGAGGCGGAGGCAGCGGCAGGCGCTGCCCGGCCGTCTTGGAGCCCGCCACTTCCGGAGCGCCGCCATCTTCGCGAGGCTTTGTGCGCATGCCGCACGAGGCTGGGGCGCCTTTCCGCCTCCGTTGTTGCTCCGTTGCTAGGCGGCGGGAATAGCAGCCAATGGCGGAGGAGAAGGGAGCCGGGTGGCAGCCTTAAAGCTGTATTGGCAGCCCGCGGGTCCGAGCTCGCTCCGGGAAGCAGCCGTCGCCCCGAAGTGGGGGTTGGGGCGGGGCGGGGCGGGGCGGGGAAAAGACGTGAGAAAGGCCCCGCCGTCCCTGTTTTTGTAGGATTGTAAGCCGCCGTATGAGGGCGGTGTGCCCAGAAAGGCGGCTTAACCATCTCTTTAATAGTAACAACAATAAGAACAGCAACATTTAGCTTTTCAGGAAAGAATGATTTGAAAAATGAACTGGGGTATGTGAGTTTGATCGGGTGGGGTGGGGTGAATGGGACTTGGGGCGGTGACTCCTGCTTAGCCTTGCAAGCATGGATCAAAACCCTGTGTATATGCTAGTATACCTTCCGCTCCTTAGGGAGAGTTTCGCAGGGGCACTATCCAGCCCGGAGCACCGCACAAACTCCATTGAAGTGAATGGGAATTGTGCCTTGAAGAGTGCTTCCCCCTCAATCAGCCTTCCTCAGACTGGTGCCTTCCGGATGTGTTGGACTGCAAGTCCCATAATCTCCAGCCAGCATGGCCATTGGCTGTGCGGGTTTGGGATGATGGCGTTACAACCCGACACATCTGGGTATGTACAACCCAACGTACACTAGATCGTGCCCCTTTGTCTCTTCCCTCTGTTGTTGGTAAAGCTTTTCCTTTCCCTCAGTTGGACAGCCAACGGCTGGTGCCCACACAGGCAGTTCCTCATGGAACTTGAATCAGATCTAAATAAGACAGGCAGCCTAACTTCTGAGGGAGATTTTTTTTTCCGATTCTAAACACATCAATAATGTCAAGTGAACATCCTCCTTTAGCGAAATATGATGACTGACAAATGGGAGGTGATGTTGTGTAGAGGGGCCATCACTCATTCCACCTGCTTTCAGTCATATGAACTTGAGCACGCTCCGGGAGAGAGCGCAGGACAGGAAGGCCTGGCGTGCTATGGTCCATGGGGTCACGAAGAGTCGGACACGACTGAACGACTGAACAACAACAACAACAACAAGACCACCACAGGAGGGAAGCCTTGGGAGTTCCCTTTGCCTCCCTCTGATATATTTGAGGAGCCCAGGTCTACGTGGCTCCCTTGTTCTGGTTGTCCAGGGCTGGAGACTTCTTCCCTCCCCCTCTTCAGGGGGCTGCTGTCCTTAGCGAGCCTCAGGCAGCTGCTGCTATGGTCCATGCTATGCAAGCATCTTAACATCCCAGCCTGGCAGAGAAACACAAGCAGGAGTTGTGGCTGACTTTTAACTGTTGCAAGTCTTGCAGCTCCTCCTCCTTTGGCCTTCTAGTCCTCGGTAGTAGGGCAAGTGAGAGGCTTTTGCATCAGATGGGGCCTCCCACCAACCTCGGCCCAGCATCAGTCACATGAGGTGGTCAGTCAGTCCCACTGCCCAAGCACAAGGCTGTAGTCCCACACATGCAACTCAGAGGGGGCTAGCTATGGATAACCAAGTTCCAAATTATATTTTTCCTTTTTCATTCAGTTGTCTGAGGTTTCTTCCATCACCTTCAACAAATACAGATGTGCCTCTGGAACTTGGTTAAAAAATATTGATTTAGTTTTCTCAAATACATGGAGCCAGTGTGGTGTAGTGGTGAGAGTGTTGGACTGGGAGCCGGGAGATCTGGGTTCTAGTCCCCACTCGGCCATGGAAGCTCACTGGGTGACTTTGGGCCAGTCACAGACTCTCAGCCTGACCTACTTTGCAGGGTAGTTGTTGTGAGGATAAAATGGAGAGGAGGAGTATAATGTAAGCCACCTTGTGTTCCTTGCAAGAGGAAAAAAAAGACAGGATATAAATGCAATAAATAAATAAATAAATACTGAAAATAAAAGGAACTTTAATATTTAGGCTTTTAGTAGCAAAATATTTCATTTATTAGGACCAACTGAAAGTCACATAATAGGAAGCAAGCTTTAGAATGTCATAAAGCTTTTGAGTTTCAAAGAACATTTTCTCAGGCTTGATGCTGAAAGCGGGGGGGGGGGCAGAAGAGTCCCTGGTAAAGGGCACAGTGGACAGAACTTCCAGTGCTACCTATTGTTTTATAGTGTCATACCCTCCCCTTGGTATTGCTTTGCCTTGGAGGGAAGCCTATGCATGTATATCCATTTGACTGACATCCACTGTACATGGGGACAGGGCTAGTTGACATGTTCTTGGAAGCAATGGAATAAAGATATGAAGTCTCAGGATGATGAAAAAATATATGTGGTTTTATTCCAAGAAGTAGCTCTATGCGTTTCAGCCCTGAGTATGGGCATTCTTCAGGGATCAGTTTTTATTATAAATGCTTGCAGAGACCTCCAAGATGAATCTTGCAACTGGTGACATATTTTTTCAACAACCTGAGACTTCTTGTTGTAGCATACAACTTCTTGTTGTAGTATTTTGGATGTTCTCCAGTTCTGTTTTATCCTGTTCTTGGAAGCCCCTTCATGTGTTTGATATTCATGGGTACTGAACGCCTGAACAGGGCTATGGTGTCTGTTCCTTACATTACATATATGTTAAATAAAGAACAGTCCCACAGTCTGTTAAAAACAGTTCAAATTTGCCTCACCAGCACATGATATGGTAGGCTGTGTAGGGCAGGCAGGCTGTGCACTAGAGTCACTGTGGTACAATGGTTGGAGTGTTGGACAGGGACTCGGGAGATCCGGGTTCTAGTCCCCATTCAGCCCTGAAGCTCAGTGGGTGACTTTGGGCCAGTCACTGACTCTCAGCCTAACCTACCTCACAAGGTTGTTGTAAGGATAAAATGCAGAGGAGGATAATGTACTCTGCCTTGGGTTCCTTGGAGAAAAGGGTGGGATATAAATGTAACAAATAGAAATTCCAAAAAGTGGGGACAGTTTCCAGAGACCCTTTGGAGGGGGCTGAATTCTGAAGAATGACAACACTAGCGATTCACATAAAATACGTATACAAAAGGCAAATAGGCTTAGATACCAGAAAACAGACATGTCTTGTAAACAGGGAGAGATTGATTGTATGTATTGTTTGACTTCAGAAATCACATCCTATGCCCTTAAGCAGCAACATCTTTGTCTCTTATTTCTCTACCACTTTGATTAACATTCACCTTAAAGAAGAGTACTCTGAAGTGTAAAAGCTAGCTTACTACTGCGTCACTTTCTGTCTGACATAAAACAGGAGCTACGTTCCTGTGCTGCTGCTGCCCTCCTGTACCACCATGGCTGCCTGCATTCTTAGCCTGTATGTAAGAAGAGCCCTGCTGGATCAAACCCAAGCTCCATCCATCCAGTCCAGCGTTCTGTGCACACAGTGGCCAACCAGCTGTCGACCAGGGACCCACAAGCAGGACACAAGTGCAGCAGCACCCTCCCGCCCATGTTCCCCAGCAACGGGTGTACACAGGCACAGTGCCTCTGATGCTGGAGGCGGCACACAGCCACCAGGACTAGCAGCCATCAGTAGCTAATAAACCCCTTTGTAAAGCCGCTGATGGTGTGTGTGAACCTAACTGCACGGCCAGTCACATCTTCCAGGCGGTGGAGAATCACTCCTGCGCCGTTACCGAGAGGGCGAGTGTATAACGGCGGAGGCAACGGCCAGCGGCTGCTCCTCGCGTGCATCTCCTTGCCCAGTCCCGGCTGCCCTGGCACTGAAGAGGGGCAAACCCAACGCAAGCCCGAGAGCAGGCCCGCTGAAAGGAACGGGGCTCGGGCTCATCCCGAACTTAAGCCCCATCCCGTTCCATGGGTCCGCTCGACGCAGGGCCAGCGTTGGGTCTGGCCCTGAGGAAGGGAGGGCGGCGGGGCAGCTGAGGCCACCGGAGCGCGCGCGGCGGCGGCGGGCGCGAGAGAAGGCGGCGGGCGCGAGGGAGAAAGCGAACGCCGGGGCCTCCCGCCCGTGGCCAACCCCGGCTCCACCTTCCGCCGCTGCTGCCCCGGCTCCTCCTCGCCGCTTGGGCCCTGCCCGCCTCGCCTCGCCTCGCCTCGCCCCGCCCCGCCCCGCCCTCCTCATCGTGCCTGGCGCTGGAGCTGGGGGCTCGCGAGCGGGACGGGGGCGGGAGGAGGGCCGGCCGAGGCGCCAGCTCGGTGGGGAGGGAGCAGGAGCAGGAGCCGCAGCGGGCGGCGGCGGCGTTTAAATATTGTCTTTTCCGCCGCTCCGCCTCCCCCCGCCCCGACAGCTCCTCGAGAGGAAGAGGCGCCGCGCCGCGCCGCCCGCGCACGGACGGCCATGTACACGCCGGGGGGAGCCGCTCCCGTGGCCGCGGGACCCGGTGAGTGGTCTTTCCCGGCGAGGCGCGAGGGGACGGAAAGGCGCCCCCTCCCCCGCCCTGGCGGTGGGCGACGGGGGGGAGGGGAGCACGAGGCGCCGCCGCCAACGGCCTCTCGGGAGGGCGCGCGAGGCGGCGGCGGGGGCGCCGTGGCCACCACGACGCGGCCGCTGGACCCGCCGCGCGCTCCTCCCCCCCTCTCCCGTCTCCCGGCCCCGCTCCCCGCGTCTCCTCTGCCAACTGCCTGGCCGAGAACCGGGCGGCGGCGGCGGCGGGGGCGACGACAGAGTTTGAGGCGCCTCCCCCGCTCCTCACTCGTGGAGGGGAGCTGTGGGGCCGGGGGGCGGAGAGAGAGAGGGGGGAGAGACGCCGCGTTTCCTGAGGCCCCTTCGGTGGCGGCGGGCGACGCGAAATGGCCACTGCCCGCGGCGGGTGGGAAGGCCCCCGGGAGAGGGGCTGCTCTCGACGGCCGGCGCGCGCACGGCGGGGTCTGCTGTGGAAGGAGCTCCTCGGCCTGCGCTCCTTCTCTTGTTTACAGCAGCGATGGGGGCTGTGCTCTGCGCCACCGTCAAGAGCCCTGCTGGCACTCGCGGAGAGCCGCCGTGGGCCCGTGTGTGCGTGCAGCCGTGTGAGTGTGACAGTGCGAGGTAGTGGTTAGAGTGCCAGACTGCGGGATGAGGAGGCCCAGGTTCGAACCCTCGCCCAGCCATGCAGCTTGCTTGGGCTACTTACTCGCGTTCTGCATCACTTACCTCATGTATGCCAGTCTGTTCTCCTGGATGAAGAGTGGGATATAAATGAGTAACATGCATACATACATACATAACCGCACATATCCGTTTCCCTTATAAGCCCATATTATCTTGCTGCTTTCTGCACCAAAGTGTTGCACTGTTGATTTCTGCTTTGATGTCTAGGTATGGTCACAAGATCACACTCATTTCCAAGTTAATTGGTATGGAGTAATTGCCACTCAATTACTGGCTCACTAACAGACTGGAGCCCCTTCTGGATCCAATACTACATTGGATAGGGAGGAAGATAACCTCCAGATGTTATTTTAGCCGTTAACATAAGGTAATAGCATTTGTACCCCTTTTTACTACTGTGCTTATAGAGCTGCAGTGCTCTTTTAAACCATCATATTAGCCAGCATTTTCAGCGTTAGATCAAATTCACAATATTCCTTTGCACTAGAGGATGCTGCAGTTACTATCCTGTGCAACTCTTCTTGTGTTAAGTTACTCACATTTTGCTGTGCGCAGATTCTGTCCAGGGTCAAAGTTAGGCAGTAGAAATCAGTAATTGTAGACGTTATTTCTGTGCCAAGCATCTGACTTGTAGAAACAGCTGCTAATTGTAAGAATGTATAGGAGTTGTGGCCAATCTGTTTGGCAAGTGTGCCACAAATTTGGTGTAAAACATAGTGCTACTACAGTACATATGCAACGCTTGTACCTTGATGTGGTTTTTCTTCTAGTTTACTGAGCATGCATCAACACAGAGCAGGAAAATCCAGATGGAGTGAAGGCCTGATTCTGTATTATGGCTCATGGGTCATGTGTGTGTCACAATCTCGATGTCTATGTTACAGGTTGGCCACCCATGATGTGAAGCACACTGTTTCTAACCCAGTGTGTCTGTTGGACCAATTCAATTAATGAAGTGCACTGGGATCTGTTGCTTTTCCTGCATTTTCTTTTTATACTCTCAAGACCACAGTGCTATAAAACGATACTGTGCTTCTCTGCTGTTTCAGTTATCAGTGGGGGTAGGGGTGAAACATGGTGAGTTGTGCGTTTTGCAGTTAAACACAGTTTAATGTCTCTGGTAGGCTTTTGATTGTGAGGCTAGTTAGGACGCCCTAAGTAATTAAAATAATTTTAAACGTTTTTTACTATCTTTGTATAGGCAGCATACTTGGGATGTCCTTGGGTATCTCACTTGTGGACCATTACCCGGGACTTTTCCAGACATTCTGTTAAAAGCACAATAAGTGGTGTTCAGTTGTTGCATGAAATCCAGATGTGTCTCCTCAAAATACAGCTTCTGTTGCAGGGAAATTGCATTTTCCTCAAACCCAATTATTGTTGCTTGGCAAATGCATTTTTCCACCCAGCTATTGTCAGTGGAATATTCAGTGCAGTGTGGAATATCACTTTTCAAGTGATATGGACATTTCTTGAATGCTGGCTGCAAAAATTGCTAGTGATGAGTGTCTCCCTTCCCAAGTGCCTATGCTATTTTGTGAACATATTAAAACATTATTTTAATTCTTAAAATGTTCTACAGAGGCCAAGCATTTTCCCGCAGCACCTAACACAAGTAGTAGGAAATATGAATAGGGTGATCTCACCCCATTCTCTTGACTGTCTGTAGTAAGGATACTCCATTATATGGAGATGGGATATTGTGCTATTGGAATTGTATTGGGGCTACTACAGGTATAGTATTTAAGATTAATATTTTTACATGAGTTTAATGTCTGGAAAGGTCCTCTGATGTTGCCTATAGAGTTGTAAGAGTGTAAACATGCACTGCAGTAGTTACTTCGCTCTCCTGAATTTTTACTGCTATATTTTAATGGTGTTCAGATACATATACTGTAGGACCTTATTAGTTAGTTGAAACTAAATATCCCATCAGTGCCAGATCTTGAATGGGAAAGGGGGCAGCGAAATGCAGTAACACAGGGTTCCCCACCTTTCCTATGTGGAAAGGCTAAAGAGATGGGGGCTTAATTTTTTTTTTAATAAGATGACTAAGGACGAGCATGATAGAGGTTTATAAAATTATGTAAGGTGTGGAGAGATAAGTTTTTTCTCTCTGTCTTATAATAGAATTAAAGGCCATCTAATGAAATTGATTGGCAGGAGATTTAGGACAAATAGAAAAAGCACTTCTCACAACACAACGTTTATGTGGTCATCACAAAATGTAGTGAAGCCTCCAGCTTAAGTGGCGTTAAAAGGGGATTAGATATATTTATGGAGATAGGTCTTTAATGGGCCATTGGACATGATGGCTACATGGAACCTTAGTTTCAAAAGCAGTATTGTCACTGTGGAGTTGCTGTGGAGCAGCAGCAAAGAATGGCTTTTGCCTTCATGCCCTGCTTGTATGCTTCACTGAGGCATCTGGTCGGTCACTGTCTGAGACAGAATGTTCGACTACGTGGACCTTTGATCTGAGCCAGCAAGGCTGCTCCTATGTTCTTAAGCTTGAGTTACTCTGCTCAGTTGAAACCAAAGCAGGCAAGTGCTTGTACATGCTGCTGTCCATATCCTTCCATCAGTCGCAGCAAGCTTTTGCATTTCAAAATTGCTCATTGCTCAGTGGCAGGGGACATGTGTTGTATATGTAAGGTCTTGATTTCAATCCCTGGCACCAGAGGTTATCGGATAGTAGGGCTGGGATGGGGCTGCTCCCAATTAGAGGAGATAATACTTTGCTAGATGAACCAATGGTTTGACTCTGCATAAGGCAACTTCATATGCTTACATGGTACTCCCATTTTAGATTATCCAGCCTTCCAAACTTGCCATGGCACAAATTTAGGTGAAGTCAGCCTAGAATGCCACCTGCATTTATATTGTCACTGTTCTAAAGCTGAAACAGTTATGTGCTGACATCATGATTGTAATTTGCATCCTGGACTTCATAAGTCAGATTTGGGACTGAACTGGCCTTGGTCGCCCTGATGGATGACTGTTATCAAGAGAGGGATGTGATGAGTACTGTCCTGTGGCTCTGGCTTGATCTCTCAGCAGCCTTTGATAGCGATCAACTATGATATTCTTCTGGATCCGTTCATTGGGTTGGGAGTTGGGGGAATGTATTGCAGTGGTTTTGCTCCCACCTGCAGTGTCAGTTTTGGAGCGTGGTGTTGGAGGTCTGTTTCTAGGCCCCCTGGCAATTGTGCTGTGGGACGCTGCAGGGTACCATTTTGTCCTTGGTGCTGCTTAACATGTATAGGAAGCTGTTGGGAGTGGCCCTTAGGAGATTTAGAGCAAAGTATTATCAGTATTCTAATGACAGCCAGCTCTATTTTTTTGTTACATCTGAATCAGGTGTGGCTGTTCAGGTCCTGGACCAGTGCCTGCCTGCAGTGGTGTGCTGGATGAGGGCCAGTAAACTGAGGCTGTATCTTGGCAAGAAGGAGGTCTTGTGGCTGAGTGGTTTCTGAGTTTGGGAGATAGGTAGACTACCTGTTCTATTTGAGGTTGCATTCCCTCTGAAGGATCAGGTGTGAAGTCTGGTGGTACTTCTGGATCCATCTTTGTCACTGGAGGCCCAGGTTACCTCAGTAACTTGCAGTGACTTTTACCAGCTTTGCTGGTACGCCAACTGTAGCTATTCTTGGACTGGATAGCTTGGCAACAGTGGTCCAGGCATTGGTAACCTTGAGGTTAAATTATCTCAACATGCTTTGTGTGGGGCTGCCAGCATAACATTCCTAGTAATTTACGCCGACAGCTGGTACAGAATGGCTCGGTTAGGTTGCTGAGGGGCTCTTCCTACTAGCAGCATATTACACCTGTACTGAAGGAACTGTGCTGGCTGCCTATCTGCTGCTGGGCCAGGTTTAAGGCTTTGTTGCTAGTATATAAAGCCCTAACAACATGGGACCTGGTTCCCTGAGAGACCACTTTCCCCCCTATATATCTATTTGATCCTTGAGATCATCTGGTAATGATGGTGCCTGAGTTCCATTCCATGGTTGTTTAGAGCATGGTATTTAGCATGGTGGCGCCCACTGTGTGGAATAATCTTTCCCCTGAGATTAGACATGTGCTGACAATTCTTATTTTTAGGCACATGTTGGAGACACATCTATTTATGCAAGTCTTTCTGGTGTAGCTTAGCCTACCATGTATTTTATTCTTATGGATATGTAGATACAGTTTATTGACTCTATGCATTGGTTTAATATTTTTACGTCTTTATGGTTTGTGTTCAGTACTTTGAAATCTGTAGATGTAAGCAGTTTGTAAATAAAGGTAAAGGTAAAGGTGTCCCCAACCAGTTGTGTCCGACTCTAGGGTGTGGTGCTCATCTCCATTTCTAAGCTGAAGAGCCAGTGCTGTCCGAAGATGCTTCTGTGGTCATGTGGCCGGCATGACTGAACACCCAGGTGCACGTAACGCTGTTACCTTTCCCGCTGAAGCTGTACCTATTTATCTACTTACAATTCCTTGCTTTCGAACTGCTAGGTTGGCAGAAGCTGGGACTGAAGATGGGAGCTCACTCCCTCACGCAGCACTCAGGTCTTGAACTGCTGTCCTGCCAACCTTCCGGTCTGCAGTTCAGCGTCTTAACCACTAAGCCACCGCGGCCTCAGTTTGTAAATACTTGCAAATAAATACATAAAAGATGTATTATGCATACTGCTGTCCAGAAAATAGCCACACAGTTGCATGTAAGGGGATATTGTTTGACGTCATTAAACTGTTTCCTGTATCCATTGGAACTTTAGGTCTGTTTCATTGTATTGGAATTGCAGTTTTGTCAACTTGGAGTTGAAAAGTATTCATAGTTTGACTTTTAAAGACCTATATGGCTACAAGGGATTGCTTCTTTTTTAATCCTGGTTTGTGTTCTTCCTACTGATATGGTGTCTTCTTAGTATCCTGTAATCTGATTGCATATTCATGGATGCCAGTTTCAGATGCCAGATGTTTCAGATGCCAGTGGTACTAGTTTTTAAAGCGACTATTATCATGAGAGGGCCAGATTTCTTTATTTGCTCCCCACAGTATATGAGTGGCACATATGTGGATTTTCCATATGTCTTGATTTTTTTATCATTTTATTAGCTGAAGTCCAGTACTAATTCTCCAGGCCTTGTAGGACAAGATATTAAGGTGAATCTAAGTCTGGTGTGCTCATTGACATACTAGAAGAATGCATGGGGAAAACATGATGAAGGCCTCATACACGTGACTATTTTTTAAAAAGGTTATATTACTGTAGTTTGTAGGGTTTTTTTAAACAATAACACACTAGCTAATTGAATGTATGATCTGAAATATCAAAACACATGCCCAAACACTACTATAGTTAGAAGTAATAATATAACTGCTGTAGTAACTGCAGGCGTATCTTCATGAACAAAGGTGCTGTATTACCAGTGCAAAGGGTGTAGCATCAGAAAAATTATAAGCAGCGCTGATATTGTGCTGTTTGTAGTATTAGTTCCTAAAATCGGGCAGAAAAGGCTGATAAACTTGGTAGTGCAGCACCTAGACATATGATGCCATGGCCTAGGATCCTTAACAAAACAACACCCCAATAGGAATTTGATATATTTCCTGCTGTGCCTAGAATTGTCAGTGGTAATCTTACTAATATGTGACAGTTGCACTCTGAAATCTCTTGATGTACACACCTCTGGAAGCATGTACATAGTCTGTGAACATTGGGCCTGTGGTGTGGGGAACAACATACCACTACTTATTTTTTTTATTGTCATTTGGTTAAATATGTGGAATCACAAATCTTCCATCTCACAAGCAGAATATTGAGGTTACTGGTGGACTAAATGCCTCAAGGTAGGACAGCCTTCCCAACCTGGTGTTTTGGACTTTGCTTCACATCAGCCCCAGCCAGCATGGCCAATTTAATTATTTCATTTCTGTACCGTCCAATAGCCAAAGCTCTCTGGGTGGTTCACAGAAATTAAAATCACAAGGTGCAGCATAAAATAATATAAAATATGAAAGCCACAATATAACAGTACAAGCAGGAAAAAAAACCTAGCAGCAATGCAGAGATTTAAAATACAGATTTAAAACACCTAGTCCTAAAGGACTAGGAAGCTAAAATGCTGTGAAAATAGAAAGGTCTTCACCTGCTGCTGAAAGGAGTACAACATAGGTGCCAGGCAAACCTCTCTAGGGAGCTCATTCCACATCCAGGGTGCCACAGCAGAAAAGTCCCTCTTCCAAAGATCAGGAATCCTGGGAGTTGTAGGCCAACATATCTGGAGGGAACCAGGTTGGGGAAAGCTGATCTAGGAAGACTTCTTTGGCTATCATTTCGAACAGCAGGCAATAACTAATGATATGTAACAAACACCTAAAGTAGGCCTGTGTGAGTGAACATAACATAAGAAGAGCCATGCTGGCTCAGACCAAGGTCCATCTAGCCCAGCATTCTGTTCACACAGTGGCTGATCAGCTATCCATGGGAAACCTACAAGCAGGACATGAGTACAACAGCTCTCTCCTGCCCATGTCCCCCAGCAACTGGTGTACATAGGCATACTGCTTCTGATACTGAACGCAGCATAAAACTATCCAAATTGGTGGCCGTCACTACATTTTGTGGTCGTGAATTCCATAGTTTAACTTTGCAGTGTGTGAAAAAGTGCTTCATTTTATCTATCCTGAGTCACCAGTCACTTTCATGGGAGGGACCCTGGGTTCTGGTATTTTGAGAGAGGGAGAAAAATGTCTCCGTATCCACTTACTCTACACCATACGTAAGTTTGTACATTTCTGTCATGTCTCCTCTCGCTCAACTTTTCTCTAAGCTAAATAGTGCCAAATGCTGTAACCTTTCCTCGTTGGGTAGTTGCTCCAGCTTGTTGATCGTTTTAGTTGCACTTTTCTGTAGTTTTCCCAACTCTACAATATACTTTTTAAACTTCACTGACTAGAACTGTACACAGTATTCCAAGTGTGGTTGCACCATAGATTTGTATAGGGGGAGTATGATCTTCACAGTTTTATTTTTGATTCCTTTTCTAGTTATGCCTAACATAGAATTTGCCTTTTTCACTGCAGCTACACATTGGGTCGACATTTTCATCAAGCTGCCACCACAGCCCCAAGATCTCTTTCTTGGTCAGTCACTGCTAGCTCAGATCCCACAGCATGTATGTGAAGTTAAGATTTTTTGCCTCACATTGCGTCATTTTACACTTGCTTTCATTGAACTGCACTTGCCATTTTGATGCCCATTTTCCCAGTTTGGAGAGATCCTTTTGCAGCGCTTTTCAATTCTTTTTTGTTCTAACCACCCTAAATAATTTGTTGTCAGCCTTTTGAAAGTCGAGGTAGACAATATCTATCTGATCACCCCTGTCCACATATTTACTGACACTCTCAAAGAATTCTAAAAGGTTAGTGAGACATGACTTACCTTTGTAGATTGATTCTGTGTTGATTCTTTTTCAGCAGGGCTTGTCTTTCTGAAATAGTATAGGCTTAGTATAGGCTTACTAATTTTATCTTTAACACTTTCCACCAATTTATCTGGAACAGACATTAAGCTAACTGGCCTGTAATTTTCTGGATCTCCCCTGGATCCCTTTTTAAAAATTGGTGTTACGTTGGCCATTCTCCAGTCTTCTGGTAGAGAGGTTGATCTTAGAGACATGTTACTTTCGTTGTTGTTGTTGTTGTTGTTAGAAGATCAATTATTTCACGTTTGAATTCTTTAAGAACTCTTGAATGGATACCATCTGAGTCCAGTGATTTATTAACTTTCAATATGTTAGTAAGGTTGAGAACTGTATCTTTTGTCACCACTATTTGCCTCGATCCTTAGACTCCCTTCCTGAAAACATCAGTTCAGGCACAGATATCTACATCTTTTGCAGTGAAGACAGATTTAGCTTCTCCGCAATCTCATTATCCTCCTTTAGTACTCCTTTAACTCCATTGTCATCCAATGGTCCAACTGCCAGTGTAGTGTAGTGGTGAGAGTGACGGACTGGGAGCCGGGAGATCCGGGTTCTAGTCCCCACTTGGCCATGGAAGCTCACTGGGTGACTTTGGGCCAGTCACAGACTCTCAGCCCAACCTACCTCACAGGGTTGTTGTTGTGAGGATACAACAGTGAGGAGGAGGATAATGTAAGCCGCCTTGAGTTCCTTGCGAGAGGGAGAAAGGCGGGGTATAAATGCAATAAATAAAACTGCCTCCCTAGCTGGTTTCCTGCTTCTGATATACTGTATATTTTAAAAAATTCTTTATTGTTGGCCTTGATGTTGTTAGCGATAAGCTCCTCAAAATGCTTTTTTTGCATCTCTTACTGTCTGCTTGCATCTCTTTTGTGCAAGTTTGTGCTCTGTTTTGTTTTCCTCACTTGGGCAGGACTTCCATTTTCTGAAGGAAGCCTTCTTTTCTCTAATAGCTTCCTTGACACTGCTTGTTAACCACACCAGTGACCTCTTGGATTTGATGCTACCTTTCCTAAGTTGTGGTTTATATTCTAGCTGGGCTTCTATTGTGGTTTTGAGTAACCTCCAAGTATTTTGAAGGGATTTAACCCTCTTGACTCCCCCTTTCAACTTCCTTTTTACCAGTTTCCTCATTTTAGAGAAGTTTCCTTTTTTAAAGTAAAATGTGACTGTGTTGGACTTCCTTGGCAATTTTCCACTTAAATATAAAGTCTGATAGCACTGTGGTTGCCATTTCCAATTGGTTCGACAACACTCATATCTCGTACTAGGTCTTGGGTGGCACCACTTAGGATGAAATCTAGGGTCACCTCCCATTCTTGTTAGTTCCATGCCCAACTTTTGTAGGGCACAGTTGTTTGACCTACAGAGCAACACCTTCTCCAGTAAGCCCTTCCCTGTCCTTCCTATACAGTTTATATCCAGAGATGACTGTATCCCACTAGTTTTCTCCATTCTACCATGTTTCTATTATACCCATTGTATCTAGGTTCTCCTTTAAAACGGGATGCCCCGACTCTTCCATTTTGGCTTGGAGGCTTCTACCATTAGCAGAGAAACACCTACGCATGGTGTCTCTCCCCAGATGTCTCTGACATTTGCATCTTCTGCTGCAGCCCTTAGGCCTCTTTGACTGGTGCATATTTTAAATCTGACAAGCGACTATGGGCATTAACAACCCTAAAACAAACCATAGATTTTCAGGGTGGCTTGTTCATGAAAAATAAGCCAACCTGCAGAAACCATACCAGGTTTGCATGACATGACAACCCACCATGGCTGATCACCCCTGGTGGGTTGTTGTGTCGTGCGAACTAAGCCTATGGGTGGCTACTGGTCATGATATCTACATGTTACCACAAGTATCAGAGGCAGTATGCCTTCATGTCCTGCTTGTGGGCTTTCCATAGGCATCTGGTTGACCACTGTGGTAACAGAATGCTGGACTGGATAAACATTTGGTCTGATCCAAGGATGGCTCTAATTATTTAAAACTTGGAAAGTTTGTGAGAAAAAAACATGGATTGATCACTGTGTTCCAAGTATTTGCCAAAAGGCAAGCTGTTCCATCCACTTAATTGCTTGGAATATATTTTTCACTTTGGGATGTATTGATGCAGTTTGCATACTAGGGAAATTCCCATCATCTTTTCTGGGTGGTAAGTACTGGTTTGAACACATGTGTTAGAGAGCATGATCATTCATTTATAAAAAAGAGTAGGTGCTGTTTTGCTCTTGTTGATGTTCTATGTTGTCTGATTGCAGCATTTCCCCATTGACTGATTCAGTCAGATTTATTTGGCGTCTTTTCTTTGTGAGGCTAAAACAAAGCTTGAATAATTTAAGGTACCTCAGGCCTGGTTCACAGAAACAACAGATGAGGTGGTGGTTAAATTGTTCTTGCACTATACCACTTCAGGCTGCAGGCGTGTGGGTGGAGAAGGGGGCACTACACAGATATATTTACCATATAAGAATCTCTCTTCACCTAGAAAATGGAATATCAGGGAGAAAAATTTGAGCTTAGCCTCCCCCTTGATCTGCTAGTTTTCCTTGGGTAGGAAATTTCTTTATTTTATTTCTTTTTATTGTATTTATTACATTTCTATACTGCCCAATAGGTAAACCTCTCTCTTTAATGATTCATTCATGCCCATACAGTCACAAATGGTACAATTCAACATTTTTATTTAAAACTATTTATACTTCATTATATAGCCTTCAAGGTGGGTTATATATCATTTTTAAAATATTTCAAGAATAAGGTATCAAAACAAACTAAAATAGCCAAACTAAAAACATACAGCCCCCCCAACCAACCCAAGAGCAGCAAAATTAAACAACAAAATGGCAGAAAACCAAATTCCAATCAACAATTCTAGAGAAACAGATTTCAGTCAATCAATCAGTCAATCATAGTTTATTATACAGTCACAGACCTGTTCAAGACAAAACAGGTTTTATGAAGAGAACATGTCTGGGGAGGGTGTTGCAGAATCAGGGTTCCAGCACACAAAAGGCTCTGTACTGGGCAGCCACTCACCTCACCTTCTGAAGGTAGGGGCATTCAGAGCATGGCCTCAGATGACAATTTCAGTGATTAGACAGGTTTGATGAGAAGGCGATCATTCAGATACTATAGCCCAGTTTAAGGCTTTATAAACTAAGACCAACACTTCAGGAATATAGGAAGCTGCCTTATAACAAGTCGGACAGTTGATCCATGTATTGTGTACACATTGACTGAAAACAGCTCCCTGGGGTTTCAGATGGGTATTTCACAGCCCTACCTGAAGGAATTAAACCTTTGGCCTTTTGTACACAAAGCAAATGCTCTTCACTGAGCTACAACTCTTTCCCACTTTGAATTGGACCTGGAAACAAACTGAAGCCAGTGGAGATCTTTTGGCATGATTAAAATAAGGCACTGTGGCTAATTTAAATTGGGTTGTGTGTGGGGTGCAGTTTCCATAATCATCTCTTGGGCACAGCTTGCCATGTTGTTTGAACCGGGTGGCATGGCTTGTTGGAGGGGAAAACAATCCTCCAATAACTCTACGACAGCCCATGCTTTATTGGAGAGGTGTTTCCCTCTACAACAAGCCATGCTGCCCAGGTTTGGACAACACGGAAAGCTGCCTGGGCGATGGTTAGGGAAATGGTGCCTGGCACATGCCATTATTTTAATAAGCCACTGTGGCTTATTTTAGTTGTGCAACCCAGGTCAATGAAATCAGTCAGTTTCCTTGGACTGTAAAGTGGCAGGCCCCTCAGGCTGAACAGTTCTTGATTTCTATGCCATTTTTGTGGTAGTTTACAGAGATGCTGTGGGCGTGTATGTAATTTTATTCTGTTTTTGAATTTTCTGTTTGTGTTCTTCCCCTCATCCCTCCTGGGCTAAACACTCATTGGCCACTGTGGCTATTCCACCACCATAGTACTATACCTCTGGTCCTTGCATAACATGAGTATAGGATTGCTCTGCCCATGTACCAATGGGGTGAATTCACAATTGAGTGAGTTTAAAAAAGTCCCATTTTAGGTTGGTTCCAGACCTTCTATGAATTTGGGTTTAACTCTAGATGGGGTTCATCTATTCACATGATCAGTGACATGGATTTTGTGGAAAACTGTGAATAGGAAAATTTTCCTATGCAAATTAGGCTAATTTGTATAGAGTCATTTGCATCAGAAAATTTTCAGTTTGCATTGGAACATTTTCTGATACCTTAGAGTGATCTAATTTAGAACGTTTATTTTACTTGTATTTAGTAAACAAATCTAAAACAAGTACCCCATGTTATTTTTTGTCCCAATATACCACAAGTATTTGATTTGAAATATTTGAGGAACATAATAAAACACACTTAATGTGATTTAAATATTACAATGTGTATAAGTTTTTACTGGAATACTTGTCAAAAATTAAGGACAACAGCATGTACTTCCCTTACACTGTTTAAATGTAAGGAAAATCAAAGGTGCTGAAAATTATTGACCCACTAATTTAGCTTTTCCCAACCTGGTTCCCTCTAGATACGTTGAACTACAACTTCCAGCATCCCCCAATCAGCGTGGCTCACTGGGATGCTGGGAGTGGTAGTCCAACACATCTGAAGGGCACCAATTTGGGGAATCCCCTTCATGGATCACTGCCTTGTTGTGGCGAAGGGGCCTGCATAACTCAGTGAAGCCATAAGCTACGCCGTGCAGGGCCACCCAAGATGGACAGGTCATGGCGGAGAGTTCTGACAAAATGTGGTCCACTGGAGAAGGAAATGGCAACCCACTCCAGTATTCCTGCCAAGAAAACCCCATGGAACGAATCACAAGGCTAAAAGATACGACGCCGGAAGATGAGACCCTCAGGTCGGAAGGTGTCCAATATACTACTGGGGAATAACAGAGGAAGAGTTCTTCTACTGGGGAAGAGCAGAGGGTATTTCCAAGTAGCACCAGAAAGAGTGAAGCGGCTGGGCCAAAGCCGAAAGGACACTCAGCTGTGGATGTGTCTGGTGGTGAAAAGAAAGTCCGATGCTGTAAAGAACAATATTGTTAAGGAACCTGGAATGTCAGATCAGTGAATCAAGGTAAGCTGGAGGTGGTCAAACATGAGATGGCAAGATTGAACATCGACATCTTGGGAATCAGCGAACTAAAATGGACAGGCATGGGCGAATTTAATTCAGGTGACCATCATATCTACTACTGTGGGCAAGAATGCCTTAGAAGAAATGGAGTAGCACTCATAGTCAACAAAAGGGTGGGAAAAGCAGTACTGGGGTACAATCTCAAAAACAATAGAATGATGTCAGTACGAATCCAAGGCAAACCATTCAGCATCACAGTAATTCAAGTCTATGCCCCAACCAGTGAGGCCGTAGAAGCTGAGGTTGATCGGTTCTATGAAGACCTACAACACCTTCTAAAACTAACACCAAAAAAAGAAAAAAGTTTTCTCTTGGCAAAACTCTATTAGCTTTTGTCCTGCTTCATTTTGTACACCAAGGCCATGCCTGCCTGTTATCCCGGTGATTTCTTGACTTTCTACTTTAGCATTCCAATCCCCTATGATGAAGAGGACATCTTTTTTTGGTGTTAGTTCTAGAAGGTGTTGTAGGTCTTCATAGACCCGATCACCCTCAGCTTCTTCAGCCTCAGTGGTTGGGGCATAGACTTGAATGACTGTGATGTTGAATGGTTTGTCTTGGATTCGTACTGAGATAATTCTATCGTTTTTGAGATTGTACCCCAGTACTGCTTTTCCCACCCTTTTGTTTACTATGAGTGCTACTCCATTTCTTCTACGGGATTCCTGCCCACAGTAGTAGATACGATGGTCACCTGAATTAAATTCGCCCATGCCTGTCCATTTTAGTTCGCTGATTCCCAAGATGTCGATGTTCAATCTTGCCATCTCATGTTTGACCACCTCCAGCTTACCTTGATTCATTGATCTGACATTCCAGGTTCCTAAACAATATTGTTCTTTACAGCATCGGATTTTCTTTTCACCACCAGACACATCCACAGCTGAGTGTCCTTTTGGCTTTGGCCCATCCGCTTCACTCTTTCTGGTGCTACTTGGAAATACCCTCTGCTCTTACCCAGTAGTATATTGGACACCTTCCGACCTGAGGGGCTCATCTTCCGGTGTCATCTCTTTTAGCCTTGTGATACGTTCCATGGGGTTTTCTTGGCAAGAATACTGGAGTGGGTTGCCATTTCCTTCTCCAGTGGACCACATTTTGTCAGAACTCTCCACCATGACCTGTCCATCTTGGGTGGCCCTGCACGGCATAGCTTATGGCTTCACTGAGTTACACAAGCCCCTTCGCCACGACAATGCAGTGATCCATGAAGAGGGAGTAGGGGCTGGCAACCACTAATTTATTTCAATGAAGTCCAACTCCCTTCCACTGAAGTTGTTGGGGGCCTTCAGTTTTGCTTTCGCTACTTATTCGTTCCATTTCACTCTGAGACATATATTACTTCCATTTATTTATTTATTTGTGTGTGTGTGTGTGTGTGTGTGTTCGTTCTTTCACATACTTGCTAGGGATAACTAAACCATGAATTACAAATGTGAAACTACCACGTTTGTCTAATATTGTATTTGCAGTTGGCCTCTATTCATTGTTACTAATGAAGTTAGGAAATGAAAAATTTTCCACAGACGAATAGAATAGTGGAAAATTCTCAGGCCTGCATCACTGCCCATGAATAGCCAGTCCTCACTTTTCCAAGCAACCTCCCCTTACCTTGAGAAGGAGGAGAGAATAGCCCAGAAAATTGAACTGCAAAGCAGAGAAAAGTATAAACTGTTCTTCCTAGCATCTACAGTAGTGTCATTTTGAGTTGAGAGGCTAGAAAGAAAGGCCTTTCTAACAAATATGGCTATGGGCAGCAAAAACAAATTGTCCCCGGAACCTGCCTTATTGGCTTGGATAGCTGTCTTGGCTTAGAACTATGGAATGACGCTGCTTTGGCTCGCATCTGAGGTGGAGCATCATGTCACTTTTTGAAGCCTTTGGTGTCTTCCCCTTTGACTTTAATGCTAATTTCAATGAACACTTATAATGGGTTTTTTTTTGGCAGAATTGGGTGAAATTTGCAGTCATATAAGTCCCTTGGGAGGTGATGAAACCTTCACATTGCTTCAGACTTGGGTCACCTCATATTTGGAGTCAGTATGACTATCTCTGAATCAGGGGTATTTGCCTTGGATTTGTGCTTCACTTGAGGTGTTTGCACAACCTTACTGGCAAATCTTTCTTACTGCCAGTTATCCTCTGAAAGGGTGTTGTTGTTGCTAGGAAGGTGGGGGTGGAATTAGTATTGGAGGGGTGTATGTTTTATCCATTTGTTAGTTTCAAGCTTTTTTTAATGGAAGATTAAAAACATGTTTTTCAAGATGAACTGATGGGAATTTTCCCATCACCACTTAAGAGTAACTTAAGTTTGGCTGGATTGTTCTCATAGAATTTTACAACTAGACTAATGATGTCTGGATTCCTAAATACCTTTGACGTTCGTGAGATAACTCTCATTTATGACTGGCACTAATCAGTCTGTAATTTTAACATTCTATTTTGCAAATTGAAATCTGAGTCTTCCAGATTACAATGTCAACTGTATTTAGGGTCTTCATGCATGTATGTGTGATTTAAACTGAACATTCAATGAGCACATCACAGACATATGCTGTTACTAACTTAAAACTATTAGAAGATCAGCTCTCTTATTGCAATCTATCGAAAGTCAGCCCTTGACACAAGCTTCTGTCCCTCCCTCATCAGTGTGTTCACTGTCATAGGGCGTTCCTGTGTTAGATTCCTCCACACCCCTCAGGTGGGTACAGAGCCACTTCCCATGCAAGGGGTGTCTGATCTCTTCTGAGCAGGTATTGCCCTGGTAGAGCTGGCCTCCTAGTGGTCTTTGGCACTGGGTGTACCACCAATAGGCCTGCCAAGGAGAAAGTGTCGGGTTCAGCTGGAAGGAAGAGTCCCAGCTGGGCATTGTGTTTGCCTCCAGGAGTAAGCTGGGATGGTTGCTGGCTCTATCTGAAGTAGCAGCAGTGGCAGGCTCAGGCTGTTATCAGGTCCACCTATGGGAGGAGCCTGGCCCAGACTACAGGACTACATGTAATCTTAACTAGTTTTCTTTTAAAAATATGTATACGAAAGATTGCTGTTTCCTCTCCTGCCCCTTTCACTTCACTACATTGCCCACCACTTCAGGAATGAGTTTGGGTAGTATGAAGTGCTCTGGTAGAGAGTGGGGCTGAAAAAACCAAATGGAAGTGTCATCTTTTGGGTTCCAATTCACTGGATAGG
This sequence comes from Heloderma suspectum, assembly GCF_057233095.1. Lineage (NCBI taxonomy): Eukaryota > Metazoa > Chordata > Lepidosauria > Squamata > Helodermatidae > Heloderma > Heloderma suspectum. The sequence goes on from NC_139461.1 coordinate 12,672,585, forward strand.
TGCCCTAATGAATGTGTTACGATCATATTAAAGTAACGTTATTTTTCCTCTATTTTCCTCTATATTTTCCTCTATATTTTCCTCTATTTAGAATGCTAGAAAATGATAATGTTCAAGCTTTTTTTATATGGAGGAAAAATTACTCAGTAATCCCTAGTTCATGAAAGTAATATTGTGCTGTTAGCCTTTTTTAATATGCAAAGATCTTCGTTTATTTCATTCATCCATTAAGAAAAATACAGCATGCTAGCATTTTACGTAGGATCGACACTTAGTCATTCTTAGAGTAGACCTATTGAAAACAATGAAACTTAAGTTAGTCATTACTAACTTAGTCAAGTCTGGCCAACCCATAATATTTTAAGGAGCTTATAATCTTCAGTCAGCCAAACTGTGTTTCTGTTTACTTCATTCTGCTACTGGAGTTGTCGTTTGCACTTTAATTTTGCATAATTGACCATTATTTCAGACATTGTAGTTGTAGCAACAGTATTGTCAAAGTAAGCATTTATGTAGATGTGGAACAGTTGTTAGAGCTTTAACAAAATAAATACATTCAATGCATGTTCAAGTTTATGAAGCTTCAATTGTCGTAAATACTGGCAGCTATAAGGTTCATAGTAGTTTTTAGAGAGAAATTACATATACTACTGAAAATAATGACTTATGTAAAGTTTAAAACTGCTTAGTCTCAAACAAGTTGATGTTGTATTTGAAAATTAATTTCACAGGTTTTGAGTTTCAAAATTATTCTGTAGAGTATCATATAGCTTCAACTACTTAACGCTCTTCTGTTTAGAGCTGATAGGCAAAGATGGGAAAAGAACATTTAATGTTCAGTCCAAGATAAGGAGTACTTTCAATAAGCTGACAATTATTAAGGCCTTGGGGGAGCAGGGGGTGGGAAGCTCTGGCGTGGGCTGGTCCATGAAGTCACGAAGAGTCGGAAGCAACTGACCGAATAAACAACAACAAAAGCTATTTCAAATAGGCTTTGGTAGACCTTAGTATCCTAAAAAGATGTGCTGTGTTGAGTTCGCAAAATGTAAGCAAGTATAGAGTGGCCTTTGGGTGGTCCTGCAGGAAGTTCTCAAATGGACTGAAGGATTATCAGCTCAATCCCCTTCCTCTCTCTTGTCTTTCCCTGCAGGAAAAAACAACAGGTGCTTGAGAAGGGAAGGTAGCAAAGCACACTTTGACTGGAACCCCTAATAATTCATCCTTTCTTCACCACACACAAGAAAAAACTAGTCCTGGCAGGATAGGAACTCAAGTGTCTTTTCTCCCCCACAACTTTAAAGAAAAGAGATCTTGCATTCACTCAGTATTTCAGTGGAGCTTGGAGTGTCATCAATCGTCAGAAAATTTTAGGTGGAAGCTTGCTCGTGCTTATCACCCATGTCATCTACTTAACCTTTATGCTCACAAGACTTCTCTGGTGCTTTAGTTCAATGAATAGAACATTTAAATAACTAGGCATGTTACCAAGATTATGCTGAAGAACCTATTAATGTCCAGATATTTTGAGAGGTCCTAACTTGATTGCCCAAATAGCGTACCACTACTTAATGGCTATACAGCGGTGGTCTCAAATTCTGTTCACAGAACCTTGGGATTGTGTAAACACTATCAGGAGTTATGCAACAAGGTTGATAATGGCAATGATAGAAGTATCAGCACATTCTACAATGCACTTTAGTGCTTGTGGGGTACTAGTGAGTGAACTGAGAATAAGGCTTAGAATTTCCCACTTCTCTAGAGTAATTGCCAAAGGCTGAGCATCTAGTACATTAATTTTTCTGGTGAAAGCTTCCTCAATTGAATGGACATTGAGAGAGCAAAGCTTCCCAGTAGGAGGGAAGTGGTAAAAAGAGAGGAATGGAAGCGAGCATGCCACTCCCAAGACAATAATTCCATGTTAGGAAAGATGTGAATATAACTGTTAGTAATGTGTATTTTCACCATTTAGATATAGTCATTTCGTTATTAATAAGTTATGGAATGGCTCTTCATAACAAAGGTGGTTGTATGGGTGTGTGTGGGGGAAAGGTATTCAGTATGTCCTGGAACCTCTGAATCAGAAGATTTTCCAGTGTCTACATCAGGATCTGATTTAGCATGTTTGGTAGACTTATGTTTAACGAATAAAACTTTAAACATATGCAGTATTATTTGTGTAGATCATATAATATTTCATTGCAGAAAGGGGCAATGATCAGAGGCCTAGAGCAACTTCTGTACAAGGAAAGTTTACAATGTTTGCATCTATTTAGTTTAGAAAAAAAGATGAGTAAGTGGGAGCATGATAAGGATGTATAAAATTATGCATTGCTACTGAATGTGCTCCTCTAGACACATGTACAAACTTGTGCATGTTCTCAAGATATGCATTCATTAAGGAACCTTTAACTTTGGCAATAGGGCACCTGGCAGGAGGGGACCCAGTGGAAAATGTTGGTTGGCAAAAGTGAGAGAGCTCTCAGGAGCATAGCCTACATCGCAAGCGCCACAGCACAGTTAGTTGCCTAACCACAGCAGCAGACAAGAGTCAGGCACATCATGGGATATTTGTCTTGCGCCCTGCCTGCAACCTCAACACCTGGTCATAGACACTAGGAGCACCTGCATGTGGGGATGAATGCTTCCCTTGTGTTGCAGACACTGCTCCCCGCTGTTGGGTGTGGGAGAGGGGAGAGTATTAGAGCAATGCAGTTCAGACAAGACATAGTATTCACTTATGGCAAAGGGTATATGTGGGTAGACATGAGAGACATTCAGGGCATGTGTTCCTCCTGGGAAACACTGTTCTGGCACCCCTATTTATTGGCGTGGAATGGGATTGGGTGTTTGGAGTCCCAGTATGCTCAACTTCCCATGACTATTCTGGAGACAGATCGTTTTGTGCAAAGTGCTCCCTTTGCATGCAAGGTGACCTTTCTCCCTGTTTCCCATCACTGAGGTTCCCCCGTGTGTGCTCTTAAGTGTGCATGCAAAGGGGCCAGAGAGATATGGTGCGATGCTACTCGCCTGTCATCCGAGTTATGGGGGCTGTTCACATGTCACACTAACCCATGGATAAGCTATGCAGAGTAGGTTGTTTGGAAATAATCTACTGTGCTCCTGTCAGATGATCAGGCAAACAAGCTATGCAGCATGTTTTATTCCCCCCCCCCCCCGCCCGGCCAGGTATCCCAGCTTCCTGTGTGGTGGAAACCATGTTTTGCTGTCCCTTGTGCTGCTGCTACATCAGCAGCCTGTCTCTGATTGGTCCACGCTAGGGGTGTCTTCTGCTTCTGCCTGCCCCCCTGTTCTCAACCCTGTGTTGATTCCTACCCGCTGCCCCACACCCCTACTATTCTACTCCGCGTTCCCCTGATTTCCAATACCTCCGCTTGGGTGCAACAAAAAGGGGTGGGTGGCCCCCAACTCCTTAAAACTTTGTAGAATGGGGATGAAATTTGATATACAGGTTTCCCTTATGGGGAGCCACCACATACACTACTGAATAAATGCATGGCTTTGCTTTTTCATGGAAAAGTGAGGATTTAACCACAGGTGAAACAAACCATTTGCTTCCCTTCCCACTCCTACCCCCTCTTCCCCAGTCCTTACTCCTTACCTGCTGCCCCAATTTTCCTTTGCCGGCTCCCTCCTCACCAGCAACAAACCAACAACACAGAATAAAATGAAACTTTTTATTGGTGTACAAAGAGGCTTGTTTGTCTTACTTGGCTTGCTTAATACTGGGCTTGCTTAATACTGTTTTGAAACTACTAAGGCACTATTTGGCATCATTTCTTGGTTGGGAATGGGTTGGATGGCTAGCTTTGGGGGTGATGTGGTGGTAAAAAGTTGTGGGGGGAGGTTCCGTCTTGTGGGTTGTGGGGAGGGGAGGATGCATCTGCTGAATTGGGAAGGGGTGGCCTGACTGGAGCAAAGGGATGCTTACACTGCACCAAAAAAAGGGAGGGGCTCCAACTCATTGAAAGTTTGCAGAAACGGGGCAAAATTTTATAGACAGGTTCCCCATATGGGGAGCCACCACATGAACTCCTGGATAAATGTGCAGCTTTGCATTTTCATGGAAAAGTGAGGATTTATCCAGATGTGAAACTGTGCGGGAGGGGGGTGGATTTGGATTTGGAGACACAGCTGGATGTGGCAGGAAAACAAGTTTGCTCAGAGATCGCTTGAGAGGAGCAGGGCTGCGGCAACGTTTTTGGCTGCTCTTGCCGAGGTGATTGCCGTAACCCACATTGGCATGCCAGACAACAAACTATCCCGCTGTAGGTAAAGCAACCCCTATTGCAGATTGTGGGGTCTTAGGGTGGGTTGTTTGAGGGAAACAAGCCACCGTGGGTGGCAAAAACAGCGCACAGCTGATGTGCTAACCCATAGAATCATAGAATAGTAGGGTTGGAAGGGGCCTACAAGACCATCGAATTCAATCCCCTGCTCAATGCAGGAATCTAAATCAAAGCATCTCTGACAGATGGCTGTCCACATCTTCAAATTTTCAAAGGTCATGCCTGAATTAGAAAAAAAAAAATCGTGGAGAAGCCATGATTCTTCGAAGATAACTCCTTAATTTAAAAAAAAAAGGCCGAAGTGGGGGATAGAAGGGGGTAAAACTTAGTCTCATTTGAAGGGATAGAACAACCCCCTGCTCAGTGCAGGAAGCCTGATTCCCAGGCGGTCGCCCATCCAACTACTGACCGAGCCGACGTGAAGCTTCGAATTTTCAAAGATGCCAGCAGCCCCCCCCCCCCAAATGCGAGCACTGGGTGCCGCCGCTACTGCCCCTCTTCCTTGCGCTGGCTGTCAAGGGCTGACGCGGGGAAAAGAGCATTGGCAGACACACCCCAGCCGCTCTCCCTGGCCTCCAGCGGGGGGGGGGAGAAGAGGATAGGTGCCTCCTTCTTCCCTCCACCCCCACCTGCTACAGCGGCAGCGGCGGGAAGGGACAAGCTGGTTGTTTTCATCAAGGCCAGGAAAATGTGCAGAAAATGACAAGCCTCTCCTGCGCCACTGCTGCGTGGTGGGCGTGGAATCAGCAGAAACAGGAAGAGTTTCAGATCCCCCAATGAGAGCCGCCGTCTTTAAGAGCAGGAAAACAGAGTGCTCAAGTGTGAACCGAGCTCACGCTTTCGATGAAGTGCCGCAATGGGGAAAATGGCTGAGTGTAGATAATCATGTTTTAATGCGAGAGCATTTAACCCGACAGGACACCAAATTCGTTGCAATGGCGGGTGCAATATAGATCGGCCCCTTGTCATCTGTTATCATTTCACCATCCTTATTTAATAGCTGAACCACCATTTCTTCTGTCTTTTACTATGCACATATCTGAAGAAAGCCTTTTTGTTGCTTTTAGCATCCCTCGCTAACCTCAGCTCATTCTCAGCTTTAGCCTTCCTGACACCATCCCTGCAATTCTGTGCTACCTGCCTGCACTCTTCCTTTGTTGCTTGTCCATCCTTCAGTTTTCTATAAGTGCCTTTTTTTTGTTTTCAGGTCATCTCTGAGCTTTTTGTGAAGCCACATTGGCTTCTTTTGTTGTCCTCCTTTTTTTCTTGTTGGAATTGTTTGTAATTGTGCCTTTAGAATTTCGTTTTTTAAAAACTCCCACCCATCTTGGACTCCTTTTCTCGTTAGAGGCCCTTGCCATGGGACCTTACTTATCACTGTTCTGAGTTTATTAAAATTGGCTTTCCTAAAATCCAGGGTATGCATTTGGCTATGCTCGGCTTTTGTTTCATTTAGAACCAAGAACTCAAGTATAACATGGTAACTTTCCCCCAGAATTCCTGTAACTGCTACTTTATCCACTAAGTCATCTTTGTTGGTTAGAATCAAGTCAAGGATAGCCGATCCTCTAGTTCCTTCCTCCACTTTCTGTAGGAGGAAATTATCAGCAACACAAATCAGGAATCTCTTGGAGGGGCCATGTTTTGCAGAATTTGTCTCCCAACAAATATTGGGGAATTGAAGTCCCCCATTACTGCTATATCATGCTTCCTTGAAACATCAGCAATTTGCTTTTCAAAAGTTTCATCCTCGTCTTCTCCTTGATTGGGTGGCCGGTAGTAGACTCCAGCCACCATGCTCCTTTTATTCTTTGCTCCATTTATTTTTACCCAGATGCTCTTGATGGGGCTATTAAGCTCCTCCTCCTGTATTTCTGTGCAGAGATATGTATTTTTCACATATAGTGCAACCCCACCTCCCTTTCTGTTCCGTTCTTTTTGAACAAGTTATATCCTTCAGTTGCTGCATTCCAGTCATGGGAGTCATCCCACCAAGTCTCAGTTATATCTATCAAGTCATAATTGCCCTCTTGTATTAAGAGTTCAAGTTCGTTCTGTTTGTTTCCCATACTCTGGGCATTAGTATATAGACATCGAAGACCATGTGCTTTAAAGTCTGGATTTCTTCTTACATGTTTCTGAAGACTGTTAGTGGGCGCTGTTAGAGCTGTTCTCTTTGTTGCGGTGCATGAGCCTTCATGCATTGTTATCCCCAACTTTACGTCTCCGTCCCCTGTACGATTCAGTTTAAAGCCCTCCTGATGGAGTTCTTCATGCTGTGGCCAAACCCATTCTTCCCAGCCCTTGTGAGGTGCAACCCATCCCTTGCCAACAGTCCATCTTCCAGGAAGTATAGCCCATGGTCCCAGAATCCAGTCTCTTGCGCTGGCACCACCTTCGTAGCCAGTCATTCACCTGGAGTATTTTTCATTCCCTTTCTATCCCTCTTCTAACTACTGGAAGGATGGATGAGAAAACTATCTGAGCCCCAAAGTTCTTGAGTTTCCTTCCCAAAGCTTCAAAGTCTGACGTGATTTCTTCATACTCTGCTTGGTGGTATCATTTGTTCCCACATGGATGAGAAGAAAGGGATACCTGTCAGTGGGCTTTATGAGTGTAGGCAACCCTTCACTCACGTCTCTAATCTGTCCTCCCGGGAGACAGCATACCTGGGAAGTCCATGGATCTTCACAACATACTTGGTTTTCGATCCCACGCAGCAAGGAGTCTCCCACTACTACTACTCTTCTCTTCTTATTGTTGGTGGACTTGGTTTCATCTGTTGTGGTTGACTGACCTTCAGCCTCTTGCTCGCTCTCATGCAGGTTCCCCTGTGGTTCTTCCTCTGCAGGCTGTCCTCCAGTCTCATCCTCAAGTACTTGGAAACAGTTCCATAGTTCCAATGCTTCCACTGGTGTAGAGTGGCTTCTAGTTCGTCTGCTCCTAACTGTCACCCTTTTCCAAGGAGTATCCTCTACTTCATTTTTCCTCACCTCAGCAGTTTCCTCTCCTGCCTCAACTTGCTGTTGCTCTTCTAGCTTCTTCACTTTGCTGCTGTAGTTCCACTGCTGTGCCCAAGAACTCTTCGTGTTCTCTTATTCCCTGGAGGGTCGACACTCACCGCTCCAGTCCTCTTACTTTTCTTCCAACATTGTGATCGACTTGCACTTGTTGCATGTGTGGGCCATGTTGATCTCAGGCAAGAAAACAAACATGGCACAGACCTTGCGTGTCACCGCCACTGGAGAGTCTTTTTCCTTCCATAGTCTCTATTCCCTTTATGTTTCTAGCTTTCTGATTGTACTGGAATAGACTGTGCTTTGTCCTCTATTCACTGGAGGTCAAAAACACAGTCCTATTGGTATGGAAGTGTGTGTTACAAGAAAAAGAAACTTTAAAAAATGAAAAAAAAAGTTAGGGACCCCCTCCTTGACCACCCCTGCCGAACTCCCCTGGCCGACTCCTGGTTGCTCTCCCTGTTCGCTTGCTCTGGTCGCTCTCTCTGGAAGTGTGCTTCCTTGTATAGTCCCTAGACCAGCTAGAGCAGCTTCCTCTGCTCTGCTCTGCTCAGCTAGGAAACAGGAAACCATGAGTTGTTCCAGAAAACAACCCATCATGGCTTTCATGCGAACCGAGTTGCTATCTCCTTGTGTGGGATTTACATACTGGTAGGGAGTATGATTGGGAGTTGAATTGTATCCATTGTTGTCTCAAACAAAGGCCCATTAGCTTAAATGAGCAAAAGTTTAGGATTGTTAGCTAGTTTTTGTTTGTTATTTTGTGATTCTGGGGTGGGATTGGGTCAAGGCAGGATATTTATGAAATATAAGAGAAGGAGCAGAAGTGAGAAACAAAGCTTCAATACTTGAAAGAAGTATACTCTCCTAGATAGGATTGTGCTCTATGTAATTGAATACTAGCATGCTTTAGTTATTTAGATTAACCAGTAGCTACCATATTAGACCCGTTGGAAGTCAGACACAGGCCCTGAGGATTTGGTGTTAAAACTCTGTGTGGTGTTCGTAGTCCATATTTCCTTGCTTTCTGATCTAAATATTATGTGCATTCCTATAATATAATTAAAATATAAAATGATTAAATGTGAGGTACCCATCTTGTTGATTAGTTATTATAAATTGATGTGCAGTATATTTTGAGTTTTGGTAAGTAACTTTGTGTTATAGATACTGAATTGGGTATGGATATGTCATGTTTTTTCCATTTGGAAAAAAACACAAAGTAATATCTCAACATGTGATCCACAAACAACATCAGAGTTCCTGCACTTAAATCAGGTTAATCCCATTTCTTATATGGCGGTGTAATATAACCAGCTTTGATGGATTGTGGATCATGCCCTCTCTCTCATTACTCTGCTTTACAGCTGTCTCCTAAAGTACATGTTCTTTGGCTTGCATTAAAATCTCTCGTTGCTAAGCTGATTTTAAGGGCGAGTACTCTGGCTTGCTTAAATAATATTTGGACTGCAGCCATTGATTTTTCTATATTGAGAGAGTGATTTTCACCATTAATAACGGGGAAACTCGCTGGATAATTTTATTTACACATGTCTTCTCTTCTGCCTTCTGGCCTTGTTTACGCATATGTGTTATCTTGCTATTAATGACAAAAGAGATGGAAACTAGTTTTAAGGAGTGCACACCTTTTTTCTTTAAAAATGAAATATGTGTTCCTGAAAACTGTATTCTAGGAACTTGTATCACTCATTGTGCTTTCCCTCCTTTCTAGTACTTGCAACACCTCCGCCACTGCCACCTCCAGTACAGGCATATGCATTTAAGCCTCCTCCTCGACCTGACTTTGGTACTTCAGGGAGAACAATCAAACTACAAGCCAACTTTTTTGAAATGGACATTCCCAAAATTGACATCTACCATTATGAATTGGATATAAAGCCAGAGAAGTGCCCTAGAAGGGTTAACAGGTACTTCACATTTTGCTTTCTCCTCAGCTTCTTATATTTCACTTATTTCATTTCAAAAACAAGTACACATCAAGTAAACTTTGAACCATTTCTCACCTGGTTGTTGATTGTGACATTCCTATAATAAACCAGAAACATTAATTTCTGTGTTTTGTTTGCACTTAGAAGTAGCTCCTCTTAAAAACGACATTGGTTTCTCCAAATCTTTTTATACTATCCTAAATATCTGCTTTTCTTCCTACCCTGTGGTTAGTGGTACTGTTTGAAATAAAATTTCAGACTTCAGTTGGTATTGGTGGTATGGCAGTACGTATCCACAGATTTCACTGCAGTTCATCTACTTCAACCAGTACTGAACTTGCTTTCCGGTTGGTACTGTAGTTTGTTATCAAGCCTCAAATAGAGAGGTGATGTTACCAACTGCTTGTTTTCCTGTCTTCACCTGCTGGCAGGGGGAAGTAAACTCATTTGTCTGGTGGTATAAAAGGACTTTGGAGAAACTATATATAACAACAGGTAAGAGATTACACGCCTTCATCAGATTTCCTGTGAATGGAAAATTGACAGGTGTAGGCTACTGGGTTTCATCCCGAGGGTCTTTTAGATGGTTGCCTTCCAAAGCCACAGTGACTTGAGTTTATGTGTAGTTCATGTGCTGCTCTGCATTCTGATCCCTGAATTACCCAAGGCTGGTGTAGATCTGGGCAGACTGCTTCTTTCATGATGGGAAAACTGGAGACAAGCGGGAATGTTCTGTTCTTTAGTTTAGGCACCTTGAGTAATACTCTGATAAATGGAAAGGTGAGATATAAATTATTCCAATAAATAAAATAAATACTGCCAATTTGCTGCCCACATCTGGCAGGATATTTTGTATGCCTATTGTACAACACCACAGTATCTTGAAACATACCAAGCATGTCACAAAGAAAATGAAGATTCAAACAAAAGAGAAACGTGTCATTGTTCATGGGAAAAAAACCCTGCACCACATTCTTTGTAAGCGTGGAATTGCAAAATATCATTATGGTAATACTACTTGGATTTAGATACAGTTGATTGTACTTAGATTGTTTTCAGGTTGAATTTATTTCTAACAAAAAATACTGAAAATTCATGGTGGTGGGTATGGGTCAGATTTGGGTTGCATCTCTTAGGATAATTCTATAAACATACTGTGCTTAAGCTAATATATCAAAAATAGGTTTGGCTTGAGCCACGTTTTCCTTTTGGTAGCTTGAAGGCTTTTTATTTTATTTTATTTATTTATTCATTTCATTTCATTTCTATACCGCCCAATAGCCGAAGCTCTCTGGGCGGTTCACAAGGCTTGAAGGCTTCTAGATGGTATTTCTAGAAACGTTTTGAGACTGAAGGGTGCAGTTGAAGCCATTGTGCCTCTCATCCCATACTGTAACTAAGTTTGTGTATGCAGCTTCATTTGTTCATATCACTCTCTTGTTACCTTGCTGTTTGCTTCCCCCCCCCCCCCTCAGTTCTCTCCTCCAGCTAATATGTATACGGCAAGCTCCTGGAGGCCATGTTTTTTTTTTACTTAAGTTACTCTGTAAAGCATATGTAGTAAGGAATAGCACTTTATGTTCTATGAAGTAAAGAGTAACACTTTATGTTGTATGTGTATATATAGAAACACTATATAAATAATCAGTACTGATAGGGTGTATTAGTTGTACACACTGCTTTTCTTTACTAACTATGATTAGCAGTGCGCTGAACCAATCCAACGCTGCCTTTGAGGTGTGTGGCCAATGAGGGCACTGGAGTGGCAAGAGAACCACCCCCTTGCTGCTCCAGTTCCTCATTGCCTGAATTGACCACAAAGGCAGCATCTGATCGGATCAGCGCACTGCTAATCATAGTAAAGAAAAATGTGCTGCGGGGCTGCAGCTGTGACAGGCTGCTGTCATGGCACTTTCCCTTACTGGCACAGCGGGAGGAGACTGAGCCACTACCTGCAGTTCTGCCTGCCGCCTGTCAAGGGGCTGTCCCAGACTGCAAGGCTCCAGATCTGCACCCTATGGTCTGGCCCTAGCAGTGCCTGCACAGAAATCAAGTTGACTGAAAATAAAACATCTTGGGGGCAGGGCAGTGGCGGAGTGGGGAGGGTACCAGAGACTACTAATTCTACAAGACACAGAACACTACAGCAAAATGAGAATTAGTGGCTGCTAGAGCGGGGAGGGGGGGACATGTGGCCTCCCAGACGTTATTGGGCTGCAACTCCCATTATCCCTCACCATTTGCTAAGCTAGCTGCCTAAGATGGGAGTTGCAGTCCAACATCTTGAGGGTCACGCATTCCTCATGCCTGTGCTTAGAGGAAGGATCAGGGTGGATTGGTTGTTTGAAGGAAAAAGAATTCAGAAACAATTTTGGAAAAGGGCTGGTTGAAATAAGGAAGATGAAGATGAGGATGAGGGATGGTTTGAATTGGAATTTTGGACTGGAATCAGAAATGATGTTGTACACAACAACTCTCTTTCTCAGTGGTTCAGTGCACAATAATAGGTCACTTACAGCAGTGTCTATATGTATAAGATGAAATCATTCACATATAACATACATGCAGCAAAAAATAAAACCAAGATCCAGACATTCCACAAAGGAAAACTCAGCGAGATAGAACAGTAAGAAGTAATAGTAACAGTGTTATATAACTAATATATAGTAATTGCTGACACTTATACCATACTAAAAGAATAGAGATCACAGAGCTTGCTTCAAAATAAAAACTAGCCTAGAGAATTAAGGCCCAAATTGGGAGTGGGAGGAGTTAGGGGAAGGGAAGTGATACACAACTAAGTTCTAAAGTCAAAAAGGCAGATTAGGGAAACACAAATAAACAAGAACAAAAGAAACTTAAGAAGCAGAATGAACGGAATGGATTTGGAATGGAAAATGAAAGTTAAGGACTGGGAAGTTGGAAGAAGGATTGGTTTAAAAATGAGGATTGAAAGATAAAGAAATCAGGAAAGTACTCAAGCAACATCGCAAATGAATGACTCCTCTCTCTCACTTTGAGCCTCTTCCAAACATTGTAGCTCAGATAAGAACAACTAACAAAGAGCAGCTTTGAGGAATGGATTTTATAAGACTCATTCAAATCCTTCCCCAGAGGCAAAGTGATTGGAGAGCTCCTAGTAAACTACTCTCTGAGAAGGTAGACCCCCCAGTCACTTACCCCCCAGTCTTCCCCCCACCCTGCCACCCTAGTGTTTTCCATACATGGGAAAGTGACAGTAAACTAGCCAATTTTTTTAAAGACGATGTTTGCCTTTCTTCAGCCCTCCCTAGCACCGAATCGTGCATGAAGTTTCAGAACTGTCCAGCATTGGGTCTGGTCACATTGGAGGAAATCCTGCTTCACCTCAGGGAGACTCAGAATCCCTCTGAATTGGTCCAATTGATTTGGGATTCAGCCCAAGCCGATGTACATCCCCAGTAAAAAACTAAGAAATCTAGGCTTTCTTTGTAGTAACAAAAAAATGGGCCAGATTTAACTGTGCCACCCATTGTGTGACACAAACTTGTGCATTTAGTATTCCATGCTCCTAACTGTGTCAGTTAAACCTATGCACTGGAATGCAGTGGATTCGTGGCCCAGGAAACAGAGCCTATGCTGACATGGTCATATTGTGTGTGCAGTTGCTAGGTGTATGGCTTAAAGCGGAGGCAGCTGCATGGAAAGTTGTGTGGGTAAGCTTTTCTTTATGCCCAACATCACATTTTAATCAGACGAACTGTGAACCTCAGGAGCTCCTGGTTCAATCTTCCCATAAACTTCCAAGCAAGCCATTCTCCCTCAGATCTTCTTCCCACCCAATTTGCAATATGGGGATAATACAAGACTGGTGGAAGGGTTATATGGAGTGCTTTAAATGCTCCAGAGTGCTATATTAGTATGATTGGAGGAGCTGAGTATGTTTCAGCTATTAAGTGACATTTTGGTTTTTGTTTATAGCTATAGTATATAAACTTTTGTTTTTTGAACAATGGGGTATACTTTGATAACATAATTCTCTGTTTCCAGAGAAATAGTTGAACACATGGTCCAGCACTTTAAAGCTCAGATATTTGGTGATCGCAAGCCAGTATTCGATGGGAGAAAAAACCTCTATACAGCTATGCCACTTCCAATAGGGAGAGATAAAGTAAGTATATAATGCCAGCTTGAACTGTGATTCCAGTTGTTCCATATGTGATTTTGTTGTATTGACAATGCTGCAGGCTTTCCATATTCTTGTTTGTTTATTACATTTATATCCCCAATTTCTCCCCAAGAGCACGTGGTAGTATGCGTGATCTCCCTCATTTTATTTATCCTCACAACAATCGTGTGAGCTAGGTTAGGCGGAGAGTTGGTGACCGACCCAGAGTCATCCAGTGAGCTACATGGCTGAGTGGGGACTTTTGCCCAGGTCTCCCCAGCCTAGTCCACCACTCTAACCATTATGATTTCTAAGGCTCCTGAGACAAGATATAGGTTGTAAAACCTGTAGGGTTGACATACTCATTGCTTTTAGTAATGTTAGTCCTTTGCAACAAAAACAAGTGTCTTGTGGCACATTGTGAATTTGATGAATCTACATCTGATTGATTGGGCTGTAGTCCACACAAGCTTATGCCATAATAACTCTAGTTAGTCTTTAAGGTGCCACAAGACTCTTTTGTTTTTAGCAAGTGAAATAGTAACTCTTTGTACCAACAGTGGGAGGCAGTGTGGCTTGAACAATGGAGAAAGCGTCAGTGGGATTTTCCAGCAAAAACTTACCAGTGAATGGTTGGAGGAGGGCAAAAGGTTTTGCCTCTGCTTTTAGTTAACCACAGCTTCCTGTGTTCTCTGAACCAGGAACTGTGGTGAACATTAACTATACTAGTTTAAACAAACCAGCTTCAGCAGCCACAGTTTAAAGTTGGCTTTCTTGCTTTAAACTAGCAGTAGTCAATGTTAACCACAGCTTGTCACTCCAGATGGAATGACAAACTACAGTTAACAGAAAAGAAAAGCTTCTGAACTCCTCTTAGCGGTGTAAGCGGAGAAGGGGAGAGGAATGTGCAAGCCCAGTGTTCACTGTGGCTTGTTTCTGCTTGTGTATGTTGCACTAAGCCATGGTTTAGCATAAGGTGTGGATGCAGCCAGTGTAATGGCAAACAGATAGGGTCTGTGGTATTTCTATACCACCTTTCTGAAGTCAACCAAGGCAGTTTTCAAAAAAAATTAGAAGATAAAATAATCTAATAAAAAATATAGTAAAACTGTAAAAGCATCTTAAAACCATAGTACAGTAAAATCCAGCTTAAATACATTTACTGCTGTTCTGTTCTAATTTGGGTATGTAAATGCATTTTTCTTGCATTTAAATTCATGTGTTAGCTGATTGAGTGGGGTAGAAATTGTATTGGATTTTTTGGTGTTGCTTTTATTGGGTGTTTCTTATGCAGAAGAGTTGCGTTCCCTTTGTCCATGCTTCTAGTGTGCATCGTTAAATGGAAAGAATCATCTTGTTGTGCTTTCCAATTGTTGCAGGTGGAATTGGAGGTCACATTGCCAGGAGAAGGGAAGGACAGAATATTTAAGGTGGCAATAAAGTGGATGTCAGGTGTGAGTCTACAGGCTTTACACGATGCTCTCTCTGGTCGTCTTCCAAGTGTCCCTTTTGAAACAATTCAGGCGCTGGATGTAGTAATGAGGCACCTGCCTTCCATGAGGTAAGGGAAATGGGGAAAATGTCCAATACTATTATTATTACTATTACTATTGCATTTTGGTTTTATGGGGAATTACAGTGCTGGAGCAAATTGCCTCAAAGTCTCAGCTTTTGTTTTAAAAAGCAAATTTCTGGTCCTTTTGCTTGAAAAGAGAAATTTCAACAAAACATGGAGATAGTTGTCATGAAGAACAGCCTGGTGTGTGCTTGCGTATGTGCGTGTATGGCTTCTCAGTTCATATGAATGGAACAAGCAGGTCTGCATCAAAGCTCCTGCACCTTGGAAGCTGCCCATCTATTGAGCTGAAATGAAACCCTTGAAGGCAGAAGTTGAAATGAGGCTAAAAGAGTGAAGTATTTGGGGCTAGCCATTATGTAACCCATATGGCCTTTATCTGTCTCCCCCCCCCCCCTTCACAGGCACCCTTCCTGCCCCTGCCTTTCTTCCTGCAACCACAATGACTCTTATTGTTACAAACAATATTAGCTTGATTCTCATAGATGGGTTACAGGGATTCTGATGAGATTCCATGGGGCTTTCCAGATACTGACCAGAATTGTTCCTAGTTGTGTTATAATACAGTTGGACCAGAGGTACCTCTGAAATAATGTAGGGTAAAATGTTTTCCACTTGGGTCTATCTAAATAATCTGTTTGGTTTCTGTTGTAGGTATACTCCAGTGGGCCGGTCTTTTTTTACTGCATCAGAAGGATGCTCAAATCCCTTGGGTGGGGGCAGAGAAGTTTGGTTTGGATTCCATCAATCAGTTAGGCCTTCACTGTGGAAAATGATGCTTAATATTGATGGTATGCTTTGTGTTACTTCTCCATCTGTATTTGTTTACTTTGTTTTAATTGCCTGAAAGAATGTTCTGTAGTCAGATTTCTGAAGAATATTCTCAGATCTGTAAAATGTACTTCTATGTCATTTGTTTCCTGTATTTTTCTTTTGATTTTTAGTATCTGCAACAGCATTTTATAAGGCACAGCCGGTAATTGAGTTTGTATGTGAAGTTCTGGATTTCAAAAGTATTGAAGAACAACAGAAACCTCTGACAGATTCCCAAAGGGTTAAGTTTACCAAAGAAATTAAAGGTAATGCTGAAAGAAGCTGGAACAAAACTTGCCTGTGTGGAGCAAATTTCGAAGGTTTGAAGTGCTATATGATGAATTGGCTTTTGACTAGCCATTAAGAATATGGCTGATTTGGGATGAATTTGTCTTTCAGATCTGAAAGAAATAAAAGTAGGACTGTAAGAGATCAACATTCTTGCAAAAGTCAAACTGTTTAACTGATGCATTTTTAAAATGGGTTGAAATTCTCTGAGGTTTCTAGTAGTGTGTGTGTGTGTGTGTGTGTGTGCGCGCGCGCGCACGCGTGAATTTGTCCCATTTATTTCAGTGGATCTATTCTTAAGCATGACTACATCTGGATCCAGCCCTGTTACTACTACTACAAAAAAACACACATTATAGTATGTGTGTTCATTCCTTATTGTAATAGCCAAAGGGATTTGCTAAACTAGGGGACAACTATAGAGCATTATCCCCCCCGCAATATTTATATTTTATGCTGCGCTTTGTGCTTGGAATTTTTGTGAACTGCCCAGAGAGCTTCGGCTATTGGGCGGTTTAGAGACAAACAAACAAACAAACATTTTGTCTTGATAAAGAGTTCAACTAATGATACCTGTCTGGGATGTCAGCCTCCTTTTTAAGCTTCTTGAACACTATTTCAACACTATTGTAACACTATTACAGAGAGCTTCGGCTATTGGGCGGTATAGAAATAAATAAATAAATAAATAAATATTTTGCCAACTATACTTCTCAAGTATCCAGAAAGGAGTATTTTAAACAGCAATGTTTTCTTAATACAATGGGAACATAAGAGATTCATTCATTCTTCATTTATTACATTTCTATACCTCCCAATAGCCAGAGTTGTCTGAGTGGCTTACAAGATCTAGGGCAGATTGAACCATCTTTAGTTATATGCATAGATTTCATAATAAAAATGGTGGAATTGTAAAGACAATTGACTACTAATTACTGCTGGTGTACAAGACTACTGTCACTATAGTGAACTTCTGAAATTTTCAGAGGGGTAGCAGTGTTGTTCCGTTGCAGCAAAACAACCTTAAAGTGCCACAAGGTTCTTTGTATGCTTTTTGTGGAATGCGAGTAAAAGCAGATGGAAATTGACTGTTTATGTGCCTAAATTATTAGGTTTGAAGGTGGAAATCACTCATTGTGGGCAAATGAAGAGAAAATATCGAGTATGCAACGTTACCAGAAGACCAGCAAGTCACCAAACGTAATATTTGTCTTTTGATTTTGCCAGTAATTATTTAAAAGTAATAATTTACTTTGAACATATTTGCTGCACCTTCTTTCCTACTCACTGACTACTTCTCCTATAATATATGACCAGAACTTAAATAAGTCACTTCGATTTGGTCACGTTACCTAGTTTAAAATTCTCACTTTCTGATGCCAGGAAAAATATATGCTGTTCTAAGGCTTTATGTGTTCCTTTTGTTCCAGAGCCCACAATGCTGACTTAATTTTGCCCCCTCTTGATTTCTTCAGTTGATTGAATATCCATGTAAACCCCCTAGTGAGCAAGAAACAGGTGGAAGTAAAGATCACACCTTTATTTTGCACAGACTGAACACATTATCCCTGGTAGTGGTTTCTAATCATAAGGATAGTTATCGCTGGAAGTGGTGCAGGTTATCTTTAAAGAGGGATTGAAAGTCTGTAGGATCCATAAGAGGGTTTGCTTGTGGCCTGTGAACTGCTCCAAGAGCAGTTTTTATGCAGCATCTAGAATTGCAGCAAGTGCATCCTGAGGCTTGCTCTAGACTCTTAGCCTCTGGGAGCTGGGAACGCCTAATGTGACAAGTGCTGGGCATTATGGCTATGTAGTGTACGCCTACTTATTTCCAGAGGCAAACGTGATTACTTCTGAACTTGCATTCTGAAGTACATTGTATGAGATACTGTGGAAGTACTAAATTGAATTCTTTCCCCCTCAAACTTGGCTTTCTGTAGATTCCCGCTTCAGCAGGAGAGCGGACAGACAGTTGAATGCACTGTAGCGCAATATTTTAAGGACAGGCACAAGTTGGTTTTACGCCACCCTCATCTTCCATGTTTACAAGTTGGACAGGAGCAGAAACACACATACCTTCCTCTGGAGGCAAGTACTCTCTTTGCTCAATAGGCAGGTTTTCCTCATATTTTTTGCAACTTTTTGGTTCTAGGATGTGTTGCCAATTTAGCACATTATTTCCCGTTAGCCTGCTGTCATTTTTTTTCTATCTCAAGGCAAAATAGCATTAATTCCAAAAGTGCTCTTAAAAAAGCTTCGGCGAAAAATCACTGTGTGTTTCTGATCCCCCTTTCATCTGAATCAGCTCTGATCTTACATTCCTTGACCAGGTGAAGAGAGAGGGAGGCTAGACAAGGGTATGGCAGGCAGGCACCTACTGGCCTCCTCTCCAAAATAGCCTGGTGTGGTGCGTGCGTGTATGTGCTGTGGGGAAATAGGATACTGTTATGCTCGTTGCTTACCTATGAATTGTTCCCCAATGTGCTGTGGTGGGCTGGATCAAGCCCTATATCAGCCTTCCCCATCCAAGTGCTCTCCAGATGTTTTGGATGAGGACTTCCAGAATTCACGATCCTTAGCCATGCTGACTTGGACTGATGGGAGTTGATACCCAAAACATCTGGAGGGCAACAGGTTGGGGAAGGCTGCCCTCTATATTCTGTTTCTGGATAGCTTTTAAAACCTAATTTGTGTGGGGCCCAGTACATGGTCTAGCTGCATTTATTGGTGCAGCATAGCTGTAGCTGAGTAGGTGCGGATCTAAACATTCACTTGGATGGTATACCACTGGGAGGCCCATGTAATGGCAGGTTATAAGTATAATATTAAAAAAAACACACTGTATTTGTACGTCGTGTTGTTTTAGGTATGTAACATAGTGGCAGGACAGAGGTGTATAAAGAAGCTGACAGACAATCAAACTTCCACTATGATAAGGGCAACTGCTAGATCAGCACCGGACCGTCAAGAAGAGATTAGCAAACTGGTGAGTCCTCTTCCTCTCTTTCTCTGGAAGTGAGGAAACAGAAGTATTCCCAGAGTTGCATGTTCTGTATAGAAAGGAAGCACGTATCTTGCCTATGTCTGTGGTGTTTACTCACATAATTGTACTTCCAAGGTTTGGTTTTTTAAAGAGCTTGAAAATGTCTTGGCAAGGACAGAGGGTGGTGGTAGGAAAGTGAAGTCATGGCATTGGAAGCTGCCTTGGGAGGGCTTCTACCCTGAAAGGCGGCCAAGAAATATTTTAAATAAATAAATAAATAAATAAACTGGAAGGGCTGAGAAAAGCAGCAGGTATTTATACAGTGTTAAGTCTCACTTCCCCAGTACTTCAAAACTTTGTTCAGTCCCACTCTGTTTTCTGAGCCTTATCTGGCCACTTTTCACCAGTTCCTTTGCAACTATAAGAGCTTATAAACAAGTACTGTGTTTGAGGTTTTCCATTGTGTTGTAGTAAAGGATTTTTGTCCTCATTAGTTTATGTTTTGTTTTTAGATGCGAAGTGCGAGTTTTAATACTGACCCTTTTGTGCGTGAATTTGGAATTATGGTCAAGGATGAAATGACTGATGTGACCGGTCGGGTCCTGCAGCCCCCTTCAATTCTCTATGGAGGCAGGGTATGCGAACAGAGATCCTGTGCAGTCTGTACTAATTTCTTTTTTCCCCCATCTTGATTGTTTGTCAGGACAATGAGTAATGGTTAGTACTATAGTTTGCCACAGTTTTACTGTGTAATGCAGTTGTGTGGCTCACAGATGCTGTTATGTGAAAGCTCTCCGAGTGTCTACAAGTAGGGATGTACGAAAGGTACTTACCTTTCCGCGGATTATGCTGATGCTGGGGGGGAGGCGTTCCGTCCCTCCCCCCGGAATCCTGGCCGGGGGGGAGGCGCTCCATTCCTCCCCCCGGAATCCTGGCTGGCCGGCTCCGCTCTGCAGGGATTCTGCGGAGCCGCCGGCTGGCTCCGCCAGCAGCTGGACATCCGGCCGCTGGCTAGCAGGGACGCAAATGGCGGTGGCCGTAGCCGCCGCCGTTTGCATCCCTACAGTCAGCCGTGATAGGCTACGTAAATGTTTACGTAGCCTATCACGGCTAATTAAAAAAAAACAAAAAAACCCTGTGCGTACGCGCATGTTTTTTTTTAATCAGCCATGATAGGCTACGTAAACATTTACGTAGCCTATCACGGTGTTTTTTTTAAAATCTAGCTGTGATAGGCTACGTAAATCTTTACGTAGCCTATTACGTTTTTTGTTTTGTTTGTTTTTTTACCTGGAAATGGTCGGAAAACCGGCTGGCGCCGCTGCTGGAGCCGCCGCCGCCGCCAGGAAGATCCGCCTAAGGTAAGTCCCATCCCGGGGGGAGGGTGCAGGGGGGCCATTCCGCCACCTATTTTGGGGGGCCAAATGCGCTGGCATTCGGCCTCCCCGAGATCCGTGGCGGAACTTTCGTACATCCCTATCTACAAGCAAGGAATTCTCTTGTCCACACATTTCTTCCCATTGGAGCGGATCTATTAAGATAAATCTTTTCCATCTGCCTTTCTCTGGGAAATGATCCAATGGTATCTGAACAATTTAGTTGAACTTGCAGTGGCAAATGAGGCCCTCTTGCACTTGGCAGAGAAAAAAAGCTGTTGCCCACCCTGACAGTCTTCTGTAGCTCCAGTGAGTTGTCTTTATGCTGAAATCTGTTTTCTCAAGTTACTGATGTAACCTGTGTGTAGGGGTGGACGAAAGTCACTTACCTGTCCTCGAAGGACGTTCGCGGTGGGGGGGAGGCGCTTCGCTGGTCTCCCCGCGAAGTTCAGGCCGGGGGGGGGGAGGCTTCCCGCCTCGGCCCGGCCGAAATTCAGGCCGGGGGGGAGGCTTCCCGCCTCGGCCCGGCCGAAATTCAGGCCGGGGAGGAGGCTTCCCGCCTCGCCCGGCCGCGAACGCGAAAGTTAAAAAAAACACGCCCCATGATAGGCTACGTGACGATTCACGTAGCCTATCACGGCTAGATCTGCAAAGTCAGCCATGATAGGCTACGTCAATCGTCACGTAGCCTATCACGGGTGACTTTAAAAAAAAAAAAAGCGCGTACGCTAATGGCGGCCCCCATAGGGAGCCGCCATTCACGTTCCTTATTTAGTCGCTGTAGTCTACGTAAATCTTTACGTAGACTACAGCGACCAAATAAGGAACGGGAATGGTGGCTCCCTATGGGAGCCGCCATTATCCGTACACACTTTTTTTTTTTTTTAAAGTCACCCGTGATAGGCTATGTGACGATTGACGTAGCCTATCACGGCTGACTTTGCAAATCTAGCCGTGATAGGCTACGTGAATCGTCATGTAGCCTATCAGGGGGCGTTTTTTTTTTTTTCTTTCATTGCAATGGTGGCGGCGGCAGCCGGTCGAAAGACCGGCTGCCGCTCCTGCCCCGCTTGAACACCCGCCGAACCGCCGGCCGGACCCGCCGCCGGGAGGGACATTCGGCGAAGGTAAGTCCCGTCCCGGGGGGGGGCGGGGGGGCCGGAGGATTTCTCCCTGAAACTTGTTCGGGGGGCCCAACATGTTGGCGCTCGGCCCCCTGAAGTTTCGGGGAGAAATTCTCCGCCAACCCTACCTGTGTGTGACTGCGCAGACAGTTGTGTGCTGTGATGACTTCTAGGTATGGAGAAGAGTTCAGAAGTCATGGTTTGTTCTTGGGTCTGAATACGTTTTACTCCATTTCAAGGGAGAGCCCTGATAAAGAAGCTTCAGTGAACAGTGGATGACTGTACTTTTTATGGATTCCTAAGAGTGTAGAGGTTTGATACGAGGATATTTTGAGATATTTTGAAGTCATTGTAGTGTTCTTGTGCTGTAGTAAACCATTCACTATTTTTCCCTGTTTCTAGAACAAAGCAATTGCTACACCAGTTCAAGGGGTTTGGGATATGAGGAACAAACAGTTTCACACTGGAATTGAAATAAAGGTCTGGGCAATTGCTTGCTTTGCACCGCAGCGCCAGTGCACTGAAGTCCATCTTAAGTAAGCTTTTTACTTGCTGATTAATATTTGTTCCCATAGGGATTTTGGAAGTGTTATCATAGCTTCTGAAATTACTAAGAATATATGACTCTCAAAACGTGCTATTTAGTTTTCAAGGTTTTATAATGACAGAATTATGCACTCCTCCAGAAATTTGAGAAATACTGCTAATATAATTGAAGAACTGAAAACAAAAACAAAACACCTATCTCCCCCCTGCCCATACGGTAATGTTATATTTGCTCTGCCTTTATCTGTATCATAATCAGAAATGTCCTAAATGGCTTGTGACCCAAATATCTGAAGGAGCACCTCTCCCAGTAGCAGCCTGTCTGTTCCGTAAAAGCTTCCGGGGAGGCTGTTCCCCAAGTCCCTATGGGACATGATGTGTCAACAAGGGGGAAGAGAGTCTTTTCTGTTGCGGCACCCCGATTTATTTATTAATTTATTACATTTTTATACCACCTAATAGCCAAAGCTTTCTAGGTGGTTCACAGCAATTAAAACCATAAAATACAAGACAATAAAATACAGATAAGATACAATATAAAAGTTTAAAACTACAATATACAAATATAAAAAATAACAAAACGAAGCTAGCAGCACTGCAAATTTTTTTAAATACATTACCAAATATAAAACAAACAAATGCCTGGGAGAATAAAAAGGTCCTCACCTGGCGTCGAAATGAGTACAATGTAGGAAAGTTCATTCCACAACCGGGGTGCAAGGCCCTTTTCTTAGTAACCACCCACCTCACTTCCTTTGGCAGGGGCTCCTGGAGAAGGACTACTAAAGCTGATCTTAGGATCCAGGCAGGTATATATGGGAGGAGACACTCCTTCAGGTAGCCTGGCTGCACGCTGTTCAGGATTTTGAAAGTTAGTATCAGCACTTTGAATTGGGCCCAGACATGGACTGGCAGCCAGTGCAGATGAAAGAGTGCTGGTGTAATATGATCACATTGGCCAGTCCCCATTAACAGTCTTGCTGCCCTATTTTGGACCAGCTGAAGTTTCCAGATCATTTTCAAAGGCATCCCCATGTATAACGCATTGCAGTAATCCAAACAAGAGGTTATCAGAGCATGGATAACTGTAGCTAGGCTATCTCTGTCCAGATAAGGATGTAGTTGGTATATCAGCCTAAGCTGATAAAAGGTGCTCCATACCACCGAGTCCACCTGTGCCTCAAGTGATAGTTCTGGATCGAAGAGCAACCCCAAATTACAAACCTGATCCTTTAGGGGAAATGCAAGCCCCTCCAGAACAGGTTGAACATCACTTAGCTGGGCAGATGAACCACCCACTGACAGTACCTCTGTCTTGTCTGGGTGGAGCCTCATCCAGTCCATATCCCCACCCAGGTATTGGTTCAGAATGCCCACTGCTGCACCTAGATTTGATGAAAAGGAGAGATAGAGCTGGGTGTCATCTGCATATTGGTGACACCTCAGACCATATCTCCAGATATGTGGAACACCTGATTATGGAACACCCTCCCCATGGAAGTGTGACTGGCGCTGACATTATATTATTTTTGACACCAAGTCAAAACCTATGGTTTATGAAGTTGGGTGGTGTTGCTGCCTCTTTTATGTATTGTCTGCTTTTTGTTTTGGTTTGTTGGTTTTATTAGGATGTTTAAACTATGTTTTGTGAATGGCGCATAAGGTGTAGAGCGATATATAAATATGTTAAATAAAATAAATAAATGTTATGTACTTTTGAAGCTACATTTGTCATTGGCTAGTTGAAATGGGGTCTAATAAAATATGCCACCTACGTCCCTATACATTGGGGACGGGTGGGAACTTGTGGCCTTCCAGATGTTGTTGAACTGCAGTTCGCATCAGCCCTAGGCAGCATAGACAACGGTGAGGAATAATGGGAGTTGTAGTCCAACTATATTTGGAGGGCCCCAAGTTGCCCACTTCTGCTATATGTTTTCTCTTGGAAAGAACTCCCAGTGACTTCAGGGATGTTATTTTCAAGTAAATATACATAGGATTGCAGCCTTAGATTATAAACCTCTTGGGGCATGGACCTGTTTCGTTTGCTTCTGAAACTTTCACATTCCATGTACTTTGGTAAATAAATATTAGTATTATTTTTAAAGCACTCCAAATTTAGTAGTAACATTTAATAACGATGCCATAAAGAATATCTTGTCAGAACAGTTTTGATCCTGGAAACTCTTAAGTGTGTGTGCATGCACAGTGCGTGTGTTTGAAGAGACAGCAGCTGGAATGTAGTAGTGTGACTGTTTGGGAGGGAAGTTTGAGTTTGCTTGCTAACTGTATAGACTTGAGTGTGTTTAGAGGAGCCCTTACTGTACGAATCAAAATAGAAGAGCTCTGTAATCAGAAATCTAGAAATATCATTAATGCCAGCAAGGCTATATTGGTTTAAATGAGTGTAAAACAGTGGCTTTATTCTCTTAAATGTGTGTCTTGCTTCCTTTTTATCCTTTAGGTCCTTCACAGAACAGCTGAGGAAGATATCAAGAGATGCAGGAATGCCCATCCAGGGTCAGCCCTGTTTTTGTAAATATGCCCAGGGAGCAGATAGTGTGGAGCCAATGTTCCGACATCTAAAGAACACCTATGCTGGGTTGCAGCTTGTGGTAGTCATTTTGCCAGGGAAAACTCCAGTTTATGGTCAGTGTATGTTATAGTTGGCATGCTTGTGTCAATTTGTGCAATACTATAAGAAATAAAATATGTTGTTCAACATCCCTCCCCCCCGGCAGTTACAGTTGAACCCTCTAAATAAATCTGATTCATCCTCCTTTTTGCTATGCTGCACCTCTAGATATTTGTGTATAGACTTCCTTTTATGCATTGGCATATTTTTCTCAGTGGAAGTGCCTGATCTAGGTCTTTAGTCAGTCATAGTTAGGGATGGACAGATTGTCTATTTTGCTTTCTATAATCACCTTTTTTCAAGTGCAGGGTCATTCCATCCCATTTCTGCATCAGTTTGTAAATGTTGAAGTCTGCATGAAAAAAATGTGCATTTTCATATGTACAAAAGTTTTATTCATGTTTGCAAGGAATTTCTCCATATGTACTGCCTTGCAACATTTGAAGAAGCACATATACCTAAGGATAATTGCGTTCCAGTGTGTATATTAGTTCTGGAAATGTGAATTAGGTCAGTTCGCAAAGCAGACTAATTTATCTCCTGTCATAGTCATGACTGTTTGGCTTTGCCACTTTCTTTTGAAAGCGTTTGATATGTAGCATGGAAAGAAAACTTGATGTGTGTAGCTTTTGTCTGTATATTGCTGAGCAGCCTTTTGTGAAGATCACCCAAGCAACAGAAGGTGACCTATGGAAATGCCATGTCAGCCTATTTCAGAACACAGTTGTCATTGTAGAGATGTGGTCAGGGACCAGCATAACAGTACAAAAATGGAGCAATAGGCATACATTTTCATTTGTATATAGCAATTCTTAGAGGTGGAAGAAGTTCCACACTTCATTTTAAACATTTCCCTTTTCCATAAGAAATGGATAAGTGATGCATTTTAAGTTTGTTTATTTTATTATATGCACTTATATATTGCTCTTCAATCAGATTCCCAGGATGATTTTCCCAAGGACAAATATGGCCAAGAAGTTAAAAACAATATCAATAACAGATTTTTAAAAATAAGGCAGGAGATATTAGTAGCATTAAAATTTTCAATAAAAGGAAGACTAAAAAGCTTGAGAAAATAAAAATGACTTCACCTGATAGTGAAAAAGACAACCTAAGTGCCAGATGGAGAGAGTGTTTCACAGCTGGAGCACTACTACAAAGAAGATACCACCCATCTCACCTCAGATGGCACCTGTAGATGTATGAGTAGACGTGTTGTAGAGAGACTGGCTCTGGAGGCAGAGGAACTATACTGGTGCCAAATTTAACTAGATCTCTCTTAATTTTTCCTTCTTGGCAGCGGAGGTGAAGCGTGTTGGTGATACTGTTTTGGGCATGGCCACTCAGTGTGTGCAGATGAAAAATGTGCAAAGGACAACACCGCAGACTCTTTCCAATCTGTGTTTAAAGATCAATGTCAAACTGGGAGGAGTAAATAACATTTTACTTCCCCAGGGAAGGTAAGGGTATTTTTGTGTGCAAATGATTCCGTTTTTAGTGGAATTAACTATGGTATTGAATGAAGAGAAATAAATGTACATGTGCAGTGCCTGGGTTCTCCTAAATTTCTGGGAAATAGCTGTATTCAGTGCAGCGTAATTTTGTCCTGCAGAATGGCTTTATTTAAAACAAAAGTCGTTTGGTTTCCATGGTTAGATTTTAATTAAAGTTTTGTAACAAGGCAGAAACCGAAAACCCTTTAACTGTGCTATGAAGGATCAAGCTGGAATCTGAGATGCAGAGCTCTTGTTTATATAGTACTAAAACACTCTCCAGTCTTGACTATTGCTGTTGCTGAAGGAGAGGCAGAATGATAATGATGTTCATTGAATCCTGATGGCCAGGCTGTTGAATGTTTAAAACAACTCCCCCCCCCCCCCCGTAGTCCAAGATTGAAAGAAATGTGCATCTTGTTGTGTTGTGCCTAATGGGTGGTGCTGGTGGTGGTGATGACATTTATACCACCATTCAGGGCTATACAACCTTCTTAAGGTGATTCATGATAAAAAAGTTCTCATAAAATAAATTGAAAATAAGAATAGAACACAAAATTCACAATAAGAACATGAAACAATCAAATCAGAAAGTCAGCTGTTAAAACAAAGTTTAAATTACAATATAAAAGCATGGGCCAACCTCAGATTAATCATTTGACAGTAGCTGTAAACAACCAGGTTTTTAGGCCCTGTTTACAATCAAGGGGGGAGGGGGATGCTGCTTGCCCCTCGCATGCAACTGGGCAGCTACATTCACGACCAGCTGAAGCTTCCAAACCATCTTCAAAGGCAGCCCCAGGCAAAGTGCATTACAGTAATTTAGTCTGGATGTAACTAGGGCATGATTGTCTGTGGCAGGATCTGCATCCTCTAGACAGGGGCTCAACTGGTAAATCAGCTGAAGCTGATAAATGGAACTCCTTGTTACTGATACCATCTGCACCGTCACTGATATGTCCAGTTCAGGAGAATCCCCCCAGCGGCAGACCTGGTCTCTTAACCCAATCTAACCCCAGTCTTACCCCCTCCATCCAGCTTCACAAGATTTCCCCACTCACAGTAACTCTGTATTGCCTGGATTAAGCTTCAGGTTGTTTGCCCTCATCTGTCTGAAAACAGCCTGTTCAAGATTTCCACAGCCTCCCTGAGACTAGTAGGTTGAAATGTAAAATAGAGCTGCATGTCGTCCACATACTCATGACACTTCAGCTCAAACCTTCAGATCACTTCTCCCAGAGGCTTAAAGGGAGAAAGTATGGGGTCAACATGGAAGCTCCCCTCAGGCCAAAGGATGTAGAGTGAAACAGGAATCCCCCAACATCACTTCTGGGTTCATCCTACCAGAAAGTACTGGAGCCACTATAACACTGTGCTCCCCCAGTTCCACTCTGGCCAGGTAACCAAGAAAGATACCATGGTCAATTGTAGTGAAAGCCGCTGAGTGGTCCAGGAGAATTAACGGTTGCACTTCATCCATCTGATCCCCAGTGTGTGTCATACATCAGTGTGACCAAGGCTGTTTCTGGTCCAAAATCAGGTTGGATCGGTGTTAAGGCTTGTGTTGGTCAGCAATAGCCTCCTCCACCTTTGAAATTGAGTGGGAGTTCAAAAGTAGCTTGTTATATGGCATTGATGGGGGCTTCTAAGAAAAAAAAAGTTAAAAAGGCACACATGTTTGGACCCAACAAAAATAGGTCTTGAATATATTGACCATATATACCTCTGGACATTCTACAGGGAATGCCTAAGCAAGAAATTCCATTTTAAAGCTTTTTTATGAAAATTGTCTACCACTTGAGACAATGATATCTCTGTTGGAAGCATGGATGCAACTCACCTAGCTCCAGAAGAAAAGAGAGGCTGATATGTTTGCACGAAAAGGGAAAAGATAGAGACAGGACCTCCAAACTTTCTAGACTGTCCCCTGATCTGTGCAGACCTTCCTTCTAATGCCAGACTGAAACTTGCTGACTTGACTTCCTACTTCCTTCTTCATGCACTTGCCTGTCCGACGGGGGGCAGCTCTTTGAGTATCCCCCCATCTTGAGTTGGCAACCCTCCTATACAACATGTATTTCCTGCAATAAAATGCAAGCTTCCTTATTCTTTTGACCCAGACTCCAGTGTGATTTATGCATGTGATTTAAAGCATGCTCCTTCAGTTAGGATCCCACACAGCTCAGCCCTTGTCAGGTTCTCACTGTTCTGCCAACAATCTCTTGTGTACTCCTCAAAGAAGGCGTAGATCTCCTTTATGAAGATAAGTGTTTTTTCCCTTTGTCAAGTTTAAAGCAAGGAACAAGTATTGAAACACAAGTCATTGTTGACTGATGAAAGTTAGGGTATATGAAAACAGTCAGTATACTGCTTCCACATATAGTATTTGGCAGGAGTCTGCACACTTTGGCTGGCCTTGGTAGCCTCCCCAGAATTGGAGAAAGGACGAGTCTCATTCTTGACATCACACTGGATTTCAGAGGCACTCGGAAGCAGTAATAATTCTTCCTTCTTTTGAGTTCCTTTTGAAGCCAGTGCAAGGTTAGAGATGGCTCACTACAATGGCTCTGTCTCATTAAATGAAAAAACATTGAAAACAGTTCTGTATAAACTAAAGTATGAGACCAAGTGTTCCGTAATGTCACAGAAAAGGTGGGTTTATAATCTTGGTCTTATTGTGTAAATATTCAGTATTGTACTTTCTCTTACTTAGGCCTCCAGTATTTCAGCAGCCTGTAATTTTCCTGGGTGCAGATGTCACTCATCCACCAGCTGGAGATGGGAAAAAACCATCCATTGCTGCTGTGAGTAAACTGTGTATCAGTCACACCAGCCATACATTGGTGTGTGTGTGTTAATATAATGGTTTTACAGTATTTGTATTTTATATTATTTTCTCCTTTCTTACTCCCAGCGGTTGAGAACACTGAGGTGCTCTCCTCTCCATCTAGTAGTTCCACTTGCTCCTTAAAGCCAGTCTTTCACCTCCCTCTGTAGTGAATGGTTGCAGGTTCCAGGTCTGCTCTGCTCAACTGGTTTAATCCGATTTACGCAAGGTTTCCTGTGCTTTCAGGCCAGCCAGAGATAAAAGAATAAAAATAGCAGTTGTAATTGCTGAGCTTGCTCCTGACTCATAGTTCCTTAGCACCTAAGGGAAGCCCAAGCAACCTCACAGCTGTATCTTCTCTCCCCTTTGCAGGTGATTCAGTTGAAGATGCAGTATCTCAGCCCTTGCTTGAGCACAGTGGGTTCTTTAACCCTGGGGGTAATAATGTTAGTGGTGCCCCCATTAGGCCAAGCTTAGGATGTAGGCCCATTTAGTCCCTTTAAAGATCATATCACCCAAGTGGGTAATAGAAACACTACCATGACACATTCAATGCAAGGAAACTTATGGACACTGTTAAAGTTCAGGATAGTTCCAGTGCCTCTTTACTTTCTCTAGCCCAGGCATAAAATCATCTAGTGAGTCCTTGTTGCATGTCCCACCAGCATGCACATATGACTGGTAGTCAGTTGGGACAGGGCTTTTTCCACGCACTGCCTAGGCTATGGAATCCGCTCCCCTTAGAGATTTGTTTGATCTTCACTCTGCAGGTGTTTCACTGTACAGCTAAAACTGGTTTATTTTGTTGGGCCTTTGGTTTTTATCCTGTTGTTCAGGCTCCTCAATTATTTATTGCTGAATAATTGCTGCTTTGTGTGTCTAGTTTTTACTGGATGGTTAAATATTGTGATTATTGGATATGTGCGCCCGTCCTCACCCACAGGAAATAGGTTGCTGATCAACTGCGCTGTGGAAAAAACTGGGTGAGGCACCTGCAGGCTCAGCGGGCTGCACAGAGAGTGACAGAGGACCCTATGCAGGCCATGGGTTGTGTGTTCCTGCCTTGGATCCTTAGTTGTTAGGGGATTCGTTCCATTTTTGTATCTGGCTTCATAGCTGGGGTCAGATACTGCTACTGTGGGTGAGGGTACAGTCCATATGGCAGTTGGGATCCCAAGTTCTTAAATGTGCTTGCTCATTAAAACACTCTTCCCCTCTGCTCTCCAACAGGTTGTAGGTAGCATGGATGCCCACCCTAATCGATACTGTGCCACTGTGAGAGTCCAGCAGCATCGCCAAGAAATCATCCAAGATTTGGCTGCCATGGTTAGGGAGCTGCTGATTCAGTTCTATAAATCAACCCGATTCAAACCAACTCGGATTATTTTCTACAGAGACGGTGTTTCAGAGGGGCAGTTCCAACAGGTTATCTCTCTCCTCTCCTTTCCCTTTATAGTTTTACGTAACATCGCGTTGTCTGTATGTATAGTGTTATCTTGGGGAAAATACGTGTTTTTGCCGATGGATCTTAGTTATGTCCCATGTTGCTGTCCCCTCCTCCTCCTCCTAAGGATCCTGGGGTCGCACGTGTGGTGTCTCCTCCCCCTGCCTCCTCACAACAATTTTCTGAGATAGGTTGTGCTGAGTGAAAGTGACAGGCCGCAGTCACACAGTGAGCTTGTGACTGAACAAGGACTTAAGTCTGGGTCTCTCTGGCTGTAGTTCAGCTCTCTCATCAGTGCATCAAACTGGCTGTATCACTTTGTGAAATGCTTTGAAGAAAGAAAAGTGGCTGAAGCCCCCTTCCCCACTGCCTGCTTGTGAACTGATAGAAGAGACCCCTTGATTCCCCTGCTCTTGCCAGAAGCTCAAGAGGAGAGGTCTTAGCTCATTTTTCTCAGGGGTTTTATAGAAGATTGAAGCAACAAGAGTCCCTCACTCTTTCTCTCTTGTGAGTTCTCTTGTGAGTGCAAAGGATTAAAGGACAGTGAAGGGATCAGTGGTGACCATAAATATTGGCTGGCTACTAAGCCAAATACCCAGATCCCAGGCAAACCTCATTCCTGGGATACAGGAATTTGCTCACCCTATTACTCTGCCCATGGATGAAATCTTCAAATTATGGTAGGATCAATCTTTTAACAGCACTTCTTGAATATTCTTGTTGCAGTTCTTTGTTTTAAAAATAAAGAAAAGTTTATGGTTAAACCCAGTTTAAAGCCGGGTTCTCAAAGTTAGTGTAGGAGTGTACTTTGTTTTATTCTAACTCAGACCACTGACACTTGTGTGCCACTGAAATTGGGCAGATGGGGAGTGGTAAGGGGAGTTTGTGAATGAGAGTGCATGTGTGATCCCATGGCCCACATCTTATCCCTAAAGTTAGACTGTGTTGTCTGAATTAGGCCTTAGAATGGAAAATCTATATAGCTAATAAACAGCACTGGGGCAACATAAAGTGTTTGCCAAACCCAACTGGCATGCCTGGACCCATACGGACTTTGATTATAATGTTGCTCTTGCTCCAAGTACAGTCTAGTTTAATCTCATTAAGTAAAGAATGTAGGATAGGTCCTGTGTTGTACATTTAAGATTGTCTGTTTTGCTGCAGGGAAAATACCTGAAGCAAGCTCAAAGAACACAAACAGATCTCTAAAAATGCACTTTATTATTGCTATATGTGTGTTTATAACACTGCAAAATGTTTCATCCCCCCCCCCCCTCGGCTTAGGTTCTCCATCATGAATTGCTAGCTATTAGAGAAGCTTGTATTAAGCTAGAAAAAGACTACCAGCCTGGAATTACATTTATCGTTGTGCAGAAAAGGCATCACACCAGACTCTTCTGTACAGACAAAAATGAAAGGGTATGTATCATATTTTCTAGAGAAGTTGACAATATGCAGAAGCCTGCAAATGATGAAATAGGCAGCCAGTCCCAGCCAGAGGTTGGGACAAAGTGCCCCATGATATTCCGATGAGCAAACTAGCTCAAAGTGGGCTAGATGAAACAACTTTCAGGTGGATCCACAGTTAGCTACAGAATCGGACTCAAAGAGTGCTTATCAATGGGATCTTCTCAAACTGGGGAGAGGTAATGAGCGGGGTACCACAGGGCTCAGTCCTGGGCCCAGTGCTCTTCAACATTTTTATTAATGACTTGGAGGAGGAGGTGCAGGGAATGCTGATCAGATTTGCAGATGACACAAAATTGGGCGGGATAGCTAATACCCTGGAAGACAGAAACAAAATTCAAAGCGATCTTGATAGGCTGGAGCGCTGGGCAGAAAACAACAGAATGAAAATTAATAGGGATAAATGCCAAGTTCTGCACCTAGAAAAAAGAAATCAAATGCACACTTACAAGATGGGGGATACGTGGCTCAACAACACTACAAACGAGAAGGATCTTGGAATTGTTGTCGATCACAAGCTGAATATGAGCCAACAATGTGATGTGGCTGCAAGAAAGGCAAATGCTCCTTTGGGCTGCATTAATAGAAGCATAGCTTCCAAATCCCTGGAAGTACTAGTTCCCCTCTACTCAGCACTGGTTAGGCCTCATCTGGAGTACTGTGTCCAGTTCTGGGCACCGCACTTCAAGAAGGATGCAGACAAACTGGAGAGGGTTCAGAGGAGGGCAACAAGGATGATCAGGGGCTAGAAACAAAGCCCTATGAAGAGAGACTGAAAGAACTGGGCCTGTTTAGCCTTGAGAAGAGAAGACTGAGGGGAGATAGGATAGCGCTCTTCAAGTCCTTGAATGGTTGTCACAGAGAGGAAGGCTGGGATCGCTTCTTGATCATCCCAGAATGCAGGACACGGAATAATGGGCTCCAGTGACAGGAAGCCAGATTCCGGCTGAACATCAGGAAAAACTTCCTGACTGTTAGAGCAATACGACAATGGAACCAATTCCCTAGGGAGGTAGTGGGCTCTCCCACACTGGAGGTGTTCAAGACGAGGCTGGACATCCATCTGTCAGGGATGCTCTGACTTGGATTCCTGCATTGAGCAGAGGGTTGGACTCAAAGGTCTTGTAGGGCCCTTCCAACCCTACTATTCTATGATTCTAGGTCTGTCTTAAAAGAAAAAGAAAAAAGACACAGAGTGATTGACAGCATACTATAGCATCTGAACTGGACCACTGAATGACTTTTTGAGCCAATAGGTACTTTAGTTTTTGTATTGCAGTTTCAGAGTACGGAGATAAATGTAATGTAAATTCTTGTTATTTTATTTCTACAGGTTGGGAAAAGTGGAAACATTCCAGCAGGTACAACAGTGGACACAAAAATCACCCACCCTTCAGAGTTTGACTTCTACCTGTGTAGTCATGCTGGTATTCAGGTATATTCTTAATCCCATTTTGTAGGGCAAGTGTGTTGTGGTCATTCTGTGTCTTCTGCATTTCAGCTATTGTGCACTTGATTTATCATTTATTCTTCTCTGTACTACATACCAAAATAGAATTTATTTCAGATTTTTTCTGGAAAAATACTTTTGTCCTTTTGGGAAGAGTTCAAGAAAGTATACAAAGAAACATTTAAAAAGAAATCTTCAGAGATTCCAGATGAAAAAATAAACCAGGAGAGAAGTTAAGGGAAAGGGAAGCATGAATTTTGGCATTGCAGGCATATTTTGGCCCTTTTTTACATTAATTACCATTGAGCACATGCTAAATAAGCATTTAAGAAAACGGGAAGAAAACTGCATACCTCTTTATGGGTTGTTACCTGAGTGTCTCTTGGTCAGACCGCTTGCAGTTCTGAATTAGTACAAACTCCAAAACTGAGGAAGCCAATTTATCTCCAGTTACTTTCCTTACTTCAAACATTTTGAATTTGCCTTCTCTCTTCTGCTTTTACTCTATCTTGTGCACCTCCTTTCGTCAAACACCGATAATAGGGTTAGTAGGCAAATATACTAAGATTCTCATATGCAGCTCCTGCAGTGTTAATCCAACACTGAGTTTCCTTAAAACATGAGTGGAGAGGCTCAGGGGCCAAATCCAGCCCCCTGGTAGTCCCAGGCCTGCCCTCTGGGGGCCCCCCTTTCCCCAAACCACCAGTTTGGTGGTTTCCTGGCTTTTGTGCAGTTTTTCCTCCATTTTATGCGGTTGAAATGCCTCTCCTAAGGCTTAGTTGCTGGAGGTAAGAGCTTTAAGCTACCGTATGCTGGCATTTTTGGAACCAGTCCTCTTCCCTTTGGACCTGCCCTTCCCTGGAATGCAGCCTCTGAGTGCTTCTCCAAAACTGAATTTGACTTTCGGGCTGAAAGAGGTTCCCCACCCCTGCCATAGAAGAAGACTGAACAGGACATCATCTCTGGACTGCCTAAAAGCACAGAAAAGGATAATTCAAATGAAGGAACAGCTCTTTTTATTGTTTTGTTTGTTACCCTGTCTAATTTTTTAAAAACTTAGGGCAGCTTACAGAAATCCTATATGGATCTCCTGCCATGGGACATCCAACTGAGCCAGGTCTTGGCTGATGAAAGGAGGAAGCCTTTGCCTTGTTTGTGATCTCTTTTCAGGGAACAAGCAGACCATCTCATTACCACGTTCTCTGGGATGACAATCGTTTCTCTTCAGATGAGCTTCAAATCCTTACCTATCAACTGTGTCATACATATGTACGCTGTACTCGTTCTGTATCAATCCCTGCGCCAGCATACTATGCGCACCTGGTTGCCTTCAGAGCCAGGTATCATCTGGTGGATAAAGAGCATGATAGGTGAGTAACATATTTGCCATACATGGAAAGGGCATAATTGGTGTCAGTGTCTTTTTAGATTGCCTTGGGGCTGTATAATATTCTTCCTGTAGCTAGTTGGTCCATTGAATGTACCATTTTGCTGTGGGGTGATACAGATGTTATGGGGCTGGAGCCAGCCATGAGCTTCAAAGCAAATTCCTACCTTTCACCTTAATTGGGATACACCATCAATGATTATCTGATCCTGATGTGTCTTCTCACCAGGCTATTACATTTTATTATCCAGGGTGATCTCTTTATGATGATGAAGTGTGAATATAATGCTACAGAAAGATAACACATTACCTTTCTATATTGATGGATTGTTAACCTTGATTTTTATGCAGAAACATCCCACTTAAGGGATTGTAGGGTTGAATATGTATCTGTCCTGACACCTTCGACTTCTGGGTTCTTCTAACACTGAAAGGCCATGTTATGGTTTTGGGAATCCTTCAGGTTTCGTAAAATTCCTATGGTACATACAGCAGTACAAGAACCATTTTGTTCTTGCTTGATCCCTGTATGTTGAGAAGAATGCCTTGCTACTCTGGGAAACCAAAATTTGGGATGTTTTCCCATCACCAGGTAGGTTCAGGGTAGACTGCAGGAAAAGCCTACATGTGCTGGCTCCCAGCTTGTGGGAAGCAGCTCTGTACATATGATGTCCTTAATTTGTCACCGCAAGCTGAGAGCTGAAAGACCTGGATGTTTCTATCTCCTTTCCCATGGCTAGCATATATCCAATGGTCGGTTGAATATAGGTCCTAAGTGTGTTAAATTTCTTGTCCATTCTGTTTGGTGTTTCTTTTTGTTGATATGGTATGGGCTAATGGGAATGTATAGTGACAAATCACAACTGCCTTATATGGACATGTATTTCAAGATAGGTGATAAGTAATATTTTCTCTCTCTTTCTTACATCTTCTAGTGCTGAAGGGAGTCACACTTCTGGCCAGAGCAATGGCAGAGATCATCAAGCACTTGCAAAAGCTGTTCAGGTTCATCAGGATACATTACGCACCATGTACTTTGCTTGACATGTTGCAGTGATTTAAGTAACTCAGTTCCGTGTTGGATTCACAGGAGACCAGCTGCACTTAGACCAACAGTTGCCCAAGCTACAGCGACAGCCAGCAATGAGTGATGCATCTTTATTTTATTAGATTTTTAAATTATTATTATTTTTCCATTTGCAAGGAAGCCTTCCGTCCGGAATTTCAGACTTGATTGTGAACTGTAGACCTGTATAAAATTGCACAGCTATTAGAATTGTGGATTTGCCAAAATCAAAAGCTGCTTGTCAAGAGAAAAGGAAAAAAAAATAATGAAAACCCACATTTTGTAACTAAATCTAGAGCTGTGATCTCAGGGCTAAAAACACACAAACACCTTTCATTTAGTTATGTCTTTCTCCATATATGCTTGTTTGTAACTAACCTGAAAATACCCATTTAAGATCAGGCTTAATGGGGCTGGAAAAAGCTATGAATTTGCTTTTATTCCTGAAAACAAAGCACTAATTTGGGTGCCATTGAAATCTTCTATCATTCTGGATGCATTCACAAATGTTTTATTATTGAAATGCAAAAGGGGAGAATCTTGGTTTGTCCTCTGCTGTCTTTTATAGATGAACAGTCTGTGGGGGTCTATGGGCAAAAGTATTTTTTGAAGTTTGTTCTTGAATGTCTTTCATTGTGCTGTTTAATTTTTTTGTAGAATGAATTATGGAATTATTTCAGTTAGAAAAAGGAGCTTATCTATACTTTTTATTAGGTCCACTGAAAGATTAGCAAAGCGTGCCATTTTAAAAAAAATATTTTTTCCTTTAAAAAATATCCATTTCAATTATTAATCATGGAGTTTGTCCTATAGGACTGTGACACTTAATTTTCCAAAGCTTTTCTAAAGAATACGGGTCTGTGGTGATACAGTACAATCTTTTTCACTGTTATGTTTGAATTAATGTAAAATTTATATATGTTTCACAGTATTAACATGATAGACTAGATGCTATTTATTTTTATTTACCAAGGAGTGCTCAACATAGTTCTGTTAACATATCATAAATTGAAGAATGCTTTGGATTTTAGAAATGAGAAACTTATGTGGACACTAGTGATCTGGGTTGGAATTCATCAACCATAGCTTTCGCAAGTTCTCTGTTCAATTTCAACAAGGCTTGCATGGGATGCTTTGTCTGTATCCCATTAAAATGAATAGAGGTCATACTGTAGCAGTACTTGGTGTATTGCACCTTTTAAAAAGCAGGAATATGCAACTGACTTGCGTGGCAGAATTGAGAGATTTACCTGGTGTATATATCATTTCTTTAGCTTGTATCTGGAAGGACTTTGAAGAGTTCACCCAGCTCAGTAGATCTAACACTTTGTAGTTTAGGCATGGACATGAAAGAACAGTTCCAGATTAATTCAAGCACAAAAATAATTTTTCTGTTTGATCATCTGGGACAGAGTAGTGGAAGGAAAGAGATCTGATGTTTACTTGAGGAGGGAAGTGTTGATCTTACACATAACAATAGAAAGGAGTGGGGATGGATGCCATTCTCTTTAGAGAAGCATTAATTCAGACAGAGACCTACAACAAATAAAAGCTTCTGTTCATTTGCACAGATTCATAAAATTGACTATTCACAAACACCATTGCACTAATGATGACAACAGGAACACTACTAGGATACTGTAGAACAAAGCCCGGGAAGTTCTCCTCTTAATCTGATTTTATTGGACTTAAACTCAAAAACTAACACATAGAGTCACTGTTAAATACCTTAATATTTTTGAAACCTTCTTAAGATTCATTCAGGTTTATGTTCTTTCTCCTGAAAAGCAGAACAACTGCTGTTGCAAGATATGTGCCCATTCTCCATTCAGTGAAGTAGGGAAAATGGGATCAGGCTGTGTTAGGGTTGTTATAGTATTGTAGAATCGATTGTTTATGCCTGAGCAAGAAAATGCTCATTTTTTGTGGCCTATAAAAATGTTAGGAATCTAACTTATATACCAGTTAAAGTCTGCAACTAGTAAGCAGTGCCTCCCTCATGTTGCCAAATGGATATGGCTGGAACAGCAGGTTTTTTGGGCAAGAGTACATCATATTTTCTTCTGTTAAACTGTGTGTGTGTATTAAAATTCTGCACACTGCAGTTTCAGCAGCTTATAGATTTAAGAAAAACAGGATCCTGACAGGGTCTCTGTCTTTCTGCTGTGGAAAGCAGATTGCAGTGTCTTCTCTTTACCTTAGTATGTAGTTTTTGTTTATGGATTTGTTGCACTTTCCAGCTAGTGTTAGGGGAGAGATTGAAATGTGGAGTCACATTCAGGTTTGACCACCGTTCAGTCAGTGAGCAAACTGGTTTTAAAAGCTAATCTCCTGCTTTTGAAGTTCTGTCCTAATTAGCTGTCTGTTCTAGGCAGGCACTTAAGGTGACATTCATTCATTCTTTCCTTGTTTCTCTGTCACCTTG
Source organism: Heloderma suspectum (assembly GCF_057233095.1). Lineage (NCBI taxonomy): Eukaryota > Metazoa > Chordata > Lepidosauria > Squamata > Helodermatidae > Heloderma > Heloderma suspectum. The sequence goes on from NC_139461.1 coordinate 12,710,905, forward strand.
AACCTATATCAGGAAGAAAGAGATGGGCTAAGATGGTGGAATCTTCCTTGTCTTCCTATCCAGAACTGGGTGTCCACGTCACAGCAAAGAGCTCTTTCTCGTGGCTGCCGTTAACTAGCAGTTAGTTAAGATAATAGCTGCTGTCTCTAGGTTCTTGTTGGCAGCCACTTAGGCTTTTTTCATTTTTTTCCATTTTCAGCTTTATCATTCAGATTCCTCAAACTGCAGACGCATGCCCACAAGTATTGTCAGAGGCTTGTATAAATCCTTCTCCAAAGAATTAATGTTGTCTTGTCACTGGCATATGTGGCCATTTGGTGTGCGTAACTTTCTGTGCAGAAGGAATATGATGGTTTTCTGAACACTTGATATTGCTGGGACAGAAAAGAGAAATGCATGTGGTTCTGTTTCTTTTAATCTTGTATACTGTAATCTTAAAATGTTGTTTGCTTTTTCCTTGTTAGATGCATGGTGAGCTAAATTCAGTATCAGGGGGAGGGGTTGTAAAAAAATTTTTTGGAACAATTGACGATGCACTTTGAAAAGGTAGGGCACTCTGAATATGCACAGGAACTGCTTTTTATAATATATGCATAAACCAAAACTCCAAATTGAAACAAAGAATACACCTTTCTAAGTAGCTGTTTATTGCAATGATTCTTGTAAGCACAGCAGTATCTCAGGTGAATAATTTCGTACACTTTTATCCAAAACATTCTCCATGAGAACAAAGGGGAATAGTTTACAAAAACTGAGTGGAAGTACAGGCTTGTGACATACATACCTGGAAATTCTTCTAAATCTGATCGTCTTATTGTTAGAATCACTTCATAATGAAACTGTTTTGTCACTAATTTGGCTTCTTTTTAAAAAGTTGCTTCTCTTTTATGTGTAGAGAAACCTAGGTTTGATTGACCATCATGGACTTTAAAAAAAATTAATGAATCCCATAATTGGTAAAAATTGACATCCATATTCAATTGTAGCCAAACAGATGTTGCAGAATTGCATTGCCTGTAATTACATTGCCTCATGCTTCAGTTGCAAGGATTAGGCTGTGCTGGATGTTTATCTGTTCCATTGCCAGTTTGATGCTTAAAAATTCATGTAACTTCTCTGTATGGAAGAACAAGGGGTTGATATCTCAGCCCTGTCACCACCAATCACTTTGCTGTTGACCTTATATTGTTAAGTAAGAAACCTCATATTGAGCAGGGGGTTGGACTCGACGGTCTTGTAGGCCCCTTCCAGCCTACTATTCTATGACTGCACTATTCTATGATTCTGTGTTGGAAGCTTTAGGCGAAAAACACATAGGATTCAAATTTGCCAGCTGTAACTTTTTAGTTTCCTGCTTTTCCTTGTTCCAAAATGTTAACAGTATTGAGATACAGAAGAAGAGTGGAGCAGTCCCAGAAAATGCTGCTATTCCAGAGCGCAAGCCAGTGAACCAGCAATGATAACTGAAGCCATTTTAGTTTTAAAAGCAATGTACTCTGATTGGTCTCTTGTGCCTTTTTAAAAAAAATGGACTTGATGCAGAGCGCACTGGTGCCTTCTGGAGCACATAAGGATTGCCATTGCTGCCCTTTGCTCAGAGGCTGTGCTCTGCTGGCAGGAGGTGATGATATGGCACGTGGGAGGGGAGAGCCATGGCTGAACCTCCTCCTTGGCTCTTTTTGGAGTTGCTGTCTGAGTTAGACCATGTTTTGGGCACAGCCAAGTTCTCTGAACCTTTTCCTCAGCTTGGGTCTCAAGCACAGACACAATTGAGCCACCTAGTTTTTGTTACTGTTCTGGTGCTGACTTGGTTTGGGATATGCAACACATTTGAAACCCTGTTGTTGAATATTGTTATAATAATGGCTACAACAGTGGAATGATGTTGTTGTTCAGTCGTTCAGTTGTGTCCGACTCTTTGTGACCCCATGGACCATAGCACGCCAGGCCTTCCTAGTGGAATGATGGTCAGATCTAAAAAACGTAGCAATGCCTTGTTGTGGTGGTTGTCTAACTTGGAAGGACATATCATGTGACTGCGTGCGGACTCCACAAGTTTGGTTGTGGTGGGTTTGCTCAGGGGAGAGATGAATTCTCACCATGTGTCTCCCTCACCCCGAGTTCCTCTGCTTTACACATACGTAACACGCTGCAGGACCACTCCCTTGTTACAGTTAGGTTCCTACAAACTTACACCTGTGCCTAAAATCCAGTTAACATGTAGCAGTAAAGGAGGCATACAAGTATGTCTAGGTCATGGAAGCATCATGAGATACCAGGTTCTTGAAGACAGATGTGTGTGTGTCTTAACTCTTCCTGCTTTAGGTTCTTAGACATGGGATTGGTGTGTAGTGGCTAAACTTAACATAGGGGAAGAGGCCTGCCTTTCTCAACACCATAACATATATTAGCTGTCTAGCCCCCACAGAACTTGGAACAAGGAAAGGGAGATTGGATTGGAGGTATCTAGTAATATGCAACAACACTTTAAGAACACCAAGTCTTTTCTCCTGGAGTCCGCATAATTTCCCCCACCCTATGGAAATGGACATGGATCTTCTGTGTTTAGCAATGCACACTTCATGGTCCCACCCTATTTTGAGGGATAGCTGGAACACAGGAAGCTGCCTTATACCAGGTCAGACTTCTAGCTCATCTAGCCCAGTATTGTGTACTCTGAGAGTTGGCTCTCAGTCAGAAGACTTCCACATCACTAGTGACCTGATCCGTGGTGTTTTTTTTTTAAAAAACACACACAAAACAAAAACAAAACTAAAACTGGAGATACCTGGGATCAAGCCCAGGATCTCTGTGTGCAAAGCATGTGTTGTACCACTGAGCTCTGACCCTTACTCAAAAGTGACATTTTTCTGAATAACTTATTAAACCTTTCCATCTATGCTTTGATTCTTCAGGGGGAGGGTTCCAGAACAGTGGTGAGATTGAGTCTCTTGTTCTGGGGATTGTAGATAGAAATGTTGCCATATGTGATATTACAACTCCTGTGGCATTATATAAGCCATAAGGTCTTTACACATAAGGAAAAGAATGTAAATAAATTGTCTCTAGTAAGTAGTAGTTGTAGATTAAATTGCATTTGTTAATTTGAATGTGTTTCTTCAAAAGCAGTTCTTCCTTTTGTTTAAATTACAGCTTTGTAGATTTCAAAATGGTATTGGCTTTTTGAAGCTGAGACCATGCAGTGTATCTTCCTTTTCACTTGTACACGTTGGCAACTTGCTTCTAAAGGCATCCTAGTAATCATTTCTAAGAGAGAACTCAATCAGGATGTAATTGCACTGATTATTTTAACTTTTTACTGCAATGGATTTTCTGTTTGCATCTGCTGTAGTAATTGGAATAATACTGTACATAGAGTTAGGACTAGCCAAGAGAGAAATGGTCTGTGTTCACTGTTGTATTTCTAGAGCAAATGGCCCATTTTACAGTATTAAGAGATGAACTGAGTGCACATAATAATTTCTGCATTTTATCCATTTCTAGGTAGCTGGCAAATGATTGAAGGGCAGAGTTTGCTTATATTGCTTTATATATTTTTGTGATTTTTTTGGTCTGCTTTCACTCCATTATTTCTTTTCTGTCCCTCTCTGAAATGCACTTTGCTTGCAAGATATTTCTCCCGCCCAGTATATCACGCTCCGGTATAATCAGCTGTACATACCTCTGCCATGCAGTTAGTCTCTGTCTTTCTGACCATCTCCCAGGCTTCCTGGATATAAAGAATGCAGTTTCTGTGATTGTGCCAACAGAAATGACTAGTGGAGAACTTCAGCACCTGATTAACTTGGGATGCTTTAACATGACTGTGGACTCAACCACAGTCACAGTGGCTGTGTGAAACCAGTTATCAGCAGGCGAAACACAGGCTTGTGTGTCCCAGAGTTGCTTACCTAGGGGAACTGTTCTCACCCAACCTCATCCAAAAATCTATATACTAATTAAGTGGACAGTTCATATGAATACCTGTGACTTGGAAAGCCTGTTACGTGAACTGTCTTTTCTATATCCAATGGGGCTCCAGGGCACAAGTATATCTGCTAGTAACTTGTTTTCCGTACTATTGAACTACTTTTGGCATGGTTCATAGAAAGAAAAGCCAGTGGCCCTGCACTGTTGGTGAGTTATTTTGTCTCTTTTTTCAGTGTCAGTCACTTTATCATGTTATGCCTGGTGTTATTATCTGTTTGTTTGGTGTGGTATATACCTTACTGCGTTACATTTGTTTCTGCTTTCTTTTTCGTGTTTTTGCCTGAAGTATTAAAGAATGTAGTGACTAGGCTGGATTGTAGCAAAGCACTCTTCAGTTAGCAAGCAGATAGAATTTAAAGACTACCTCCTACATTTCTTGAAAGAGATTAGGGTGCTCTCCTTCTTAAAATGCGATTTAACGTTACTGAAAGTAGCCAAATTTCACTGAAGGATCTGAGTTGCTATGACTTATTGACTTCTGATCTGAGAAGTCAGGTGCCATACAGGATCTTTTAACGTCCTTGATCAGAAAGAGCAAGGCTGGGTAGAATTCATAGGAAGCTTTTTGTAAGACTTGCAAAATGTGAGACAAGCTGTTTTTACAAATTTGGTATGCTCATATTTTTTCTTTTCTTTAGAGATAACAGTATACTATGGAACGATCAACGTCACCCTTGTAATTGCGTTTTTTTCGTATCGCTGTTTCCAAATAAGAAATGTTTTAGTGTTTTAGCATTGTGCATACTGCCAGGACAGTTTGAGTCTGTGTGTTTGGGGTGCTTTGGCCCATATCCCGAAAGCTGCGTTAGATACATCCAGGGGCTTGGGACTTTTTCCTTTTGATGGCAGACCCCCATGCCATATCGCATATTGATTTTGAAATTCCCATTTCAGAAAAGGTTCGTCTCTTTAGCATGTGGAGCTGCTGCACAAAAAAACACAAGTCTAAAGTTCCCTTGGGCATAAAGAACTAGTTGTGGTGGTGTTTGGATCCAGATGTGCGAAAGTAACATAAAGGTGCTTTGGTGCTTTAAACATTTTGAATCTAGGGTGAAATTATGTGTTAAATGTTTTTAGGATACTATTTAGGTAATGTTTCTTGAAACATCTTTGAAGATGCTATTTTTCCCTACACCAATCATAACTTACATAAACTCTAAACGTGCAAAAAAACCCACCCCCAAACATGTTACATGTTTATGAGCGTGTTCTCTTTCATTGTACAAGAATTTGGTCACACCTCACATCTTCGAATAAATTGCAGGTGCAACTAAAGGTGCTTTAATCTGAAACTAAACTGTAGAAAACTGTCTTGTAATCATCGCATTATTCTGATGATTGAATACATCACACTTTTTATGTTAACATATTGTCAAGATTGCTACTGCATATCATAGGGCTGTTACCCATAAATCACTTATTGTGACATAGGATAGTTAATGCAAGTCATCTTGAGGTTCATAGTCTAGGATACAGTGTTTGTAGTCAAGAATGTTAATGAAATCTACTATCCAAGATTAGACACATTTGCTATTGGTTTGCAAATAGGTCTGTTTATAATTTCTACCATCCCTTGATGTCTGGGTAGAGTAAGTGCAATGACACAGGCAGTGGTAAAGCATGCAAGTGTCAGTCATATGTTTTCTGCTAACAATGGCCAAGATCTGGAGAGCCACTTAAGGTATGCCCCCAACTTTGGATTGGTATTTTTGTCTTTTAACAGCAGATCCTGCCATGCCATATCACAATTTGCTTTTAAAAGTTACCCTGAGTTTAAAAAGTAGGGTTTCACATGGCATGAAGCAGGTTGCAATTAAAATAACACAACCTCAAAACTCACTTGGGTGTGCAGCATTAGTTTTGGAACATAGGAAGCTGCCTTATATCATCAGACCATTGGTTCACCTAGCTCAGTATTGTCTACAATGACAGATAGCAGCTCTCCAGGTTTCTGGTAGTATTTCCCAGCACTACCAGATCTTTTTGTGTGCTTCCCTTTAAGAGTTCTTTTGGATCATGGTACATATCCTTATTCTGAAAGAGAGATGGTCAGGCATGGTGACTAGCTGCAGGTTGCCTGCCAGAAATAGTAAGCAGTCTTTAAATTCCCGTTCAAAACTCATTGCTGGCCTTTATCTCGATAGTCCCCAATAGGCTTATGCATGCAAAATAGCTTTCTATCTCTTCTGCCAGTGCATTGCTGGAGACATCTTGGATTTTTGGAAACAGGATCCTGGACCATATAGACCTTTTGGTTTGATCCAGTAGGGCTGCATTCTTGTCGGCAAGGCTGGCTCCTGATTTTGCAAACCGTGGTTTTAAGGAAACCAACATTAAATCTTAACTGGCCCTGTGTTCCAGGAGAGTTTTTAACCTTGGGGAAAGGGGATATTTCTTCTTGAATGTCACAGAAAGGTGTTTCTTGTCCCTTCTTTCCAACCACTGAGGGATGGAAGACTTTCTGTATGATGCTGAAGGCTAGCGTCGTCTTACAAGTATTGTAATTATAGGTAATAGGAATCTTGTGAAATTTGCAAGAGTGACCACCAAATGTCAAAGAGGGCAAGCCCACTTTACAAATCAAAAGGCTGCGTTTCCCTGCATCTCTTGTTCAGGATCTGTCAAAACTCCATAAAGAATGCAAGGATGTAGCTCAGGGGCAGCTTCTTATAAGAGCTTTTATTCTGTATATCATTATAGGTTTCTTTACAAGTATATGTGAATGCAAGTAGGTAACATCATCTTTTCTAAGAGAAGAATGATTCTCCTATTGCTTCTGGAATAAGCCTAGATATAATGTGTACATCTGTAATCTCTTGGGAGATCTCTGAATTCAGGCAGCTTTTCCTCTAAACAGTTCAAAATGTCCTAAGATGCCAGTGGAACAAATCAAGAATAATGTATGCAAATAGCTCTGACTTCTCAATATTGTGGAACTTCAAGATTATGCCCAGGAAAGAAGTGCTCGAGGAAAGGATTTGGGCCTGTTGCCTCGTTTAAAAGAAACAAACAAAACTACCTCTGTTCATGATGAGTTGGCAGTATTGTGGGCACCTTTTTTTATGCGATAAAAGCATGTGGGGAAACAGACAACACGCTGCGCTATTTTCTTGCCCACTTCCCATTTCCTACTGATATAAACTGCTGATGATAATCCAGACTTTTCTCAGGAGGCAGGTGTTAACTTTTTCTTTCTTTTGTTTCTTTCTGTGTATTGTAAAAGACAGTGTCTTCTGTTCCCCAGAGGGTTGCTTCACACATTAAGGAATTTTAGTGTATATCTCAAAATATACATATTTAATGCACACCTACCAGATAAGCACATGGGTTTGATCAGAAATTGGCTGCGCTTTCTTGTTGAGTGTCCCCTGGATGGTGAGCATGGGTTTGTTGTTCGTGTAATTTTTGAAATGGCCTCAGAATTCTAGCAGTTTCAGGTTATGAGACCCCAGGGCATATAAACAAATGTGATTGGTTGGGTCAACAGCTATTTATCCATAACAGTAGAACCTTGTTGTTCAAAACCTTTGTATGAAATGGAGGAGAAACAAAAGACTAGAATGTATAATATAATCTGACTCTTAAGCTTTGGTACACTTCAGATTCAACTGACATCTCCTGGGAGTATTTTAACTTGTAGTTTAATGTAAGCAGTTAGTGTAGGTGTTTTCCCATTGAAATCAGTCGGAAATAAGTCATGATTAACTTGTCCCATTGATTTCAGTGGAACCCAAGCTCAACTAACTTAGCCTAGCTCCAACCCATTGAGAGGGGTGGGGCAGGGCGGGAAGAGAGAAGTACCTGGGAACTTCTCTATCATGCATATTTCCCCCTTGTCAAGAAAAAATAGGACTTGGAATTTAAAAAAAAAACATTCAAAAATTGACGAGTTAATGAAAAAGAGGAGGGAAGTGAAGGGCCTTATTTCAAATGGTACTAAGTATAAATACATTTACAGCACAATCCTGTACATGTCTACTCAGATGGGACTTCTTTTTCAATGAGGCTTACTTCTAGTAAGTGGGTATAGGATTGCAGCCTTAACAAGTTTACACCCTTTCGCTGCCTCAGTGTTGCAGGGTTCCAGACTCACAGGATAATAGTCTCTGCAGAACTGTAAAATTAGCACTTGAGGAAAATACAATTTTATTTCTACCCATTAGCAATGTTGTACAGTTTCCATTTCATTATATGAATTGTATACTTCACTCTGTACATTCATCTGTAAAAGCTCCATGTAGGAGAACTAGTATTAATGCAGTGTATGTACCCTAAGCATTTAGTTACATGCTTGCTTGATGCTATTTGGTGATGTTTCTTTAACTTAAGCCTTAACAAATGTATTAAATTTGTCCAAGATCAGAATATGCAAAAACATTAATTTAGTAATACTAACTCTTTTCCTGTGAAGGCACAAGAGGGTTTTTTTTTAAGTAAATGGTTCTATCCTTAGAACCATTTTTGAGGAGACACTTCAGGCACTTGCCTATAACTCATCCTACCCCAGGTGTTTTTTTTTTGTTTTTTTTACAGAAATTGTGTGTCCTGGATTTGAGTGCAGGATACAGCCATGCTGTTGATCCAAACATAGTGCTGTGATATGTGGAGAAAATTTTAATTAATTTGATTACATTCTTTTTAAAGGGCTAAAGGGTTAATATAGATATTGATTCATTCCCCCAACTGAAATGTAGTGTGAAAGAGTAGTCTGACTATTTTTAAATATGTAAATATGTTGAAAACTCTGCAATAGTGATGTTTTTTGCATCTTATAACTGACACTGAATCCTCCTAGCTTCAAGACTAGAGTGGCAAATGGAGTGATGGGGGCCCAGCTCTCTTTCCAGTTTGGATCTACCTCAGACTAAGCAGTTGGGTGCTAATTTATTCAAATTATCATTGAGATTGTCCAAAGTGACCAAACAGTATGTGATTACATGTCCTCTGAAGAAAAGGACATTTGCGGGGCGGGGGTTGTGTTACAAAAAATGCATTTGATTTTTTTTCTTCTTTGTGCCTTTTGTGTTGAGTCCCAATGCATAGCAAAATCAAGTCATACTCCTATACTAGAATTGAATCCTTTTTAACAGCAAAACTGAAAACTCTGTAAGGTTTCTAAAAAATAAAATAAAATATGGAAGTGTATTTTTTGTGTATTAAACTATAAAAATATACTGCATAAAGGAGTACTTGTAATGTGGAGAGAATTAAAAAAAAATAGAAACAAAGCATTGATACTTAGATTCCGAATTATTCTATGCATACAAATGCATGGTCATGCACCATGCTCTGTGGAGGTTCTGAACTGGTTTGCCCAGTAGGAAGTGGCTTGGCCATTTAATCTTGGGATGAATGTGTACAAAGCAAGCTCTGTGTGACCTCCGCAATTTCTTTCAGTGAAGGGAGAATATCAAAATCTTGGGTTAATAAGCCAGGACATGCACAAGCGTTGTGCACCTACTTGGAGCCTCCCTTCATGCAAGTAGTGAAACCAGCCAGGACTCCATAACTAACCAATGACTTTCCACTATGCCTGAGCCAGGAAACCATGATTAATGGCTCTAAAACAATCCTGAATGCAAAGCCATAGTTTAAGGTGGCTTCCATATCCTGGCTTATTTGGAAGCCATTAGCCATAGTTCCTGGTTTGGACAGAAAGCTATGGTTGTGGCTTCTTGGCTTGTTTGCCTGTGCAAAAGAGTAAAATGGCTGCATGCGGTTGCCTGAAGCTCGTGTATATTGGCTTATTAAGCTAAGATTTGATTGTCCAGAGACTGTTTTTGTGGGCTGTGGAGCTCAGTATGTGTGTGAAAATGTGTGTATACGTAGCTACCAATACCCAAGGTGTACATACATACATGGGTATAATAAAAAGTGGAAGTGGTGTGTGCATATGTCAGGTAAGGGAATAAAACATCAGAGTAACTTTCTGCATGCTTTTATATAACACTTTGAATACCCTTTTTATATAAAACTTTTTTTACTTTTTTTGGAGTAATAAACTGTTGTTTGTGAAGATTGGAAATTTGACTTTATAAACAGTAACCAATACAGCATGGAAATTTTTTCCTGTAAAATGAAATTTAGTTTTAATACTAAAAAAAGCAAAAAATACAAATAAAAAATAGCACCAACATTCCTAAGTGGCAGGATTTAAGCTATACCGTAAAGGAAGTGTTTTGCTGCAGAGAGACTCAGTCAACGGGAAATAAATGTGTGCATTACAAAACTGCCCCAACGGGTCTATAGGTAAAGCTATATTTTATAAAAGAGTAACCATCCTTTTAATATGCTGCATATAAGTGATCAGCATTGTTGCACTTTCTCAGTAATAATGTCCTGTAAATTGGCTTATGGTAAAGAATTTTAAAATGTTTTAATGTACCGTAGTACTTTGGGCAGAAGGTAAGAAGACTTACAGGTACCTCAAGATTGAAACAAGAGCCTGAATATGCTGCATTTTGTTCCGTTTTATTTCATAGATCATTTTGTTTGGCTTTCATTAGTTTTACTGTTTTTACTGGCTACCTGGCTTTTAATTTGTACTTGTTGGACCCCTTGAAGAACTTAGAGATCTCTTTGGTCTCTCTTCACTTGGTTAGATATTCCTATTCTTTACTGGCGTTAGTTCAGTACTTGATATACAACTGCCCTGCATTGTACAGTTGAGGATGTAATGACTCTTTTTACAAAGTAGATCTTGAGAAGGATGCTAAGGTTGTAAAACAGGCAATATATGTTCCCTCTTGGTTTATGTTTGCTTTATAATTATTGGACCTAACTGAGACAGGGCGATTGCTTATTGCTTTCCAACTTGGACCTGTAATAATTATATCTTGACCAAGGAATAAGCTAACAAATCAGTTAGGGCAACCTAACTGGAAGGCTGAGCCACATTGTTATGCCAAACACCCCGCCCCCCCACGAAATCGAGTTACCATCCAGGTGACTTCAAACATCATATGCCCTGTTGCTTGGATACTTTAGACCTGATTTCATTCAGAATAACTAACTTGGTAGTTTTCATTGCCCAAACACATTATAATAATATAAAGAGGGAATTGTTGGGGGGATGGGGCAGAGGGAGAGAAACTCTTGAAGGAAGCTTCAGAAGACTGTGAAATTCAACATTTATTGTCCTGTTTTTAAGCTTAGGTGATTCCTCTTTCCACATTTGTTTTACAGCTTGCTAGTAAAATACTTTGCACTACTTCTGCAATAAACCCATGTCAAACTAACCTATTTTGTTTTTGTTTCTTGTGTAAGTGTTTGTGTATATATATTATAAACTACTACTAAAGATTTAGCGTAGTGTTTTTTTTACCTCCATACCATAAGACATGGAACAAGCTCAAAATGCTGTAAATCTTGATGAAATATGTGAATATTTTATAAAGTTATTTTGTATGGTGTCAATTTTGTTTCTGCCTCATAGTATGTCAATAAATTACTCATATTTACAAATTCAAATGTATCACTTTCTATTATGCATAGTAGATTTCAGTTGCTTGGTATAATAATTAGATTTTTACTTACTCCTTCTCCAAAGAGGACATGGTGGTAAATTTTATCCTCAACTCCCCTGTGGAGTAGGTTAGGCTAAGGGAAGATAACTTGAGTCCAAAGTCAGTTACCCACTGAACTTCATTGCTGGGAAAGGAACTTCAGTCTTCTCCAGACCACTCTGATACTTTTAAACTTTTCATCACTCTGGTATTGTGTGTAGAAGATGAACTATTTCCTTATGGGATTCATTCCCATGGGACTCTGGAGACCGATGGCAATGCTAGCAGCACGGCAGAATGATAGGCCATCTCTATAGAGTTTAACCTTAGCTGGTAAGAAATGTTGCCTTGCCATACACAGGAAGTCTCCTAAAACTTCACTCAGGAAATGTGCCCTTTTTATAATGGTTGTCCTGGACATCCCTTACCCTGCCTTTATAATTATCTGACTGAGAGGGTGGAGTTAACAGCCACTGAAATCTCCCAAATTGGGGCAACAGTGCACCCTTTGTTTTGTTCCTTTAATCAGCATAATCCAAGCTTCCGGTAGCACTCTGGTTTTCAGCCGTCAGGTTTTATTTTTGGCCTCTATGAGCTGCTCCTTCATGCTGCAAATAAGGTACTCTACACGGTACCGCAGTTCCAGAAACTACAACTTGTTCAGAAGTGGTGGGAGGGCCAACGTGACACTTTGCCCCAAGATCTCTTGGACTACAAGGTCAAAGCAGCACTGAGACTATCCTCTACACAAACAGAACCACAGAAGATCATGGCATCTGGCCCTATCACTTCCTGGCACATAGAAGGGGAAGAAATGGAAGCAGTGACAGATTTTACTTTCTTGGGCTCCAAGATCACCACAGACGGTGACTGTAGCCATGAAATTAAAAGACGCTTGCTCCTTGGGAGGAAAGCTATGGCAAACCTAGACAGCATAGTAAGAAGCAGAGACATCACCTTGCCGACAAAGGTCCGTCTAATCAAAGCTATGGTTTTCCCAGTAGTAATGTATGGCTGTGAGAGCTGGACTATAAGGAAGGCTGAGCGCCAAAGAATTGATGCTTTCGAACTGTGGTGCTGGAGAAGACTCTTACGAGTCCCCTGGACTGCAAGGAGGTCAAATCAGTCAATCCTAAAGGAAATTAACCCTGAGTGCTCATTTGAAGGACAGATAATGAAGCTGAAATATTTTGGCCACCTAATGCGAAGAGAAAACTCTCTGGAAAAGACCCTGATGCTGGGAAAGACTGAAGGCAAAAGGAGAAGGGGACGGCAGAGGATGAGATGGCTAGATAGTATCACCGATGCAATGAATATGAACTTGAGCACGCTCCGGGAGAGAGCGCGGGACAGGAAGTCCTGGCGTGCTATGGTCTATGGGGTTACGAAGAGTCGGACACGACTGAACAACAAGGTTTAAATACCTTTACATTTTAGAGCTGAGCTGTACATTGCAAGTGGGAAAGCTGTTGCACTGGGGCTTACTCCTGAGCAGATAAGCAAAGAATTGAGCTATGACCTGTATGCTTGGTGGGAAGATGCCCAAATTGGTGCATATTACTTCTGCCCTCCCCCACTTTGCCCTTGGCCCTGCCCACTGCACTCTCAGCCTCACCCACTGCTACAACTGGACTCCCAGACAGAAAAAGGGTAACCATCCCTGCCCTAGAGAATGGCTTTGTCAGCAGTTTAGTCTAAAGCCATCTTCAATACACTCACTGCCTACATCATCCTGGTTTAATCATTGATACAATGTGGGAGTGTTACTCTCTGGAGCAGACTAGAATCTGCCGTTTTGAGTCATGACGACGGGCCCCTCAGAATACCTTTCTCAGTTACTGGGCTTCATGTCTTGTATGGACCTTAGTGTGGGGCAGAGAACACCATGGGTCTCATCCACATGGCCCTTCCCCCTCACCAGCACAAACTATTTCACTAAAATTCATCACCTACTGTGGTGGCCATAGTCTGAATGCTTCATACATGGAGTACCTCTGCTGGAACCAACCACTCAGGGGTGGAGAGCATGGTTCAAGAATGCAGTGGCTCAGAGTTTTGGGTCCCCTCTTGAGACCTATCTCATCAATGTACTTGAAGTAAGAGCACTGCCTCATATACATTTCCCCCAACAGAGCACAACAACATACCCATTTCAGATAGCAAACTGGTGATGCTGAGAAAAATACACAGGCAAGATACCACACTACACAGCCACACCAGTACACACAGGTAAAATGTATCCCCTCCCCAGCAGGCAACACACATACCACACCAACCAACCATGCCAGGCAAAACACACTATACCAAAAACGAACCAGGTAGGACACACACATCCCAGATAGACAAGTCACATGCAGCTCAGCAAAACACTTCCCCTAGCTCCCTGCCATCCCCTCTATCTCCATAGGACTCTCCCTGCTAGTCCCCAGCTTACCTTTTTCTGGGTGGCTTGGCACACTTCAAAATGAAGCACTGGGCTACAGCCACTTCGAGAGTAATCCTATGGCCACAAGATACCATCTAGAGGGCCACAGAATTCTTCCGTTTATTGGCTCCGAGCTTGTAGACAGCGCTCTGCGCACAGACCCACAAAGCTGCGCTCCCCTGCCCCCACCCAGTCTGCGAAGGGAGAATTAGTTCGTGTGGCGCAGTGCGGTAGGTGGCAGTATTGCAACCAAAACTCTCCCCCGACTTGAGTTCAATCCCAGCGGAAGCTGGGTCCCAAGTAGCCAGCTCAGGTCGACTCAGCCCTCCATCCTTCCGAGGTCGGTAAAATGAGTACCCAGCTTGCTGGGGGAAAAGTAGCCTCGACTGGGGAAGGCAATGGCAAACCACCCCGCTATAGTCTGCCATGAAAATAGCAGCGAAAGCAGCGTCCCTCTAGGAGTCAGCAATGACTCGGTGCTTGCACAGGCGGAACCGTTCTTTTCCCCGTGCTCGTAAAATGGAGCACAGAGAGGGCAAAAAGTGGGTGTTCCTGGGGGCGGGGCAGGGACTGCGGAAGCCCCTTTATGTTGCTTCCTATGGGGTGTCCAGGCCTGTTCCCATGTGTCTAGCTAAGAATGCAGGGCAAGCGCAGCATGGAAAAGAGGATTCCCTCCATGCTCTGGCTGCCCTGCACTGGGTAGGCACCAGCTTCTGAGTTTGGAGGCTGACATGTATCTTAATAGGACTGCGCCCTTAACCATTTTTATTATCTAAGAATGCCTCTGGGAAATAAAGATGGGCTATAGTCTGGCACTTCCCTTTGCAGCTTGCATACCGCCCAGCTAAAAAACAAAATAATAATGATCAGAACAGGAAGAGAGCCCGAAGGGTAGCAGATGTCTGCAGGCACATTGGTTACCATGGGCACCATGTTGGGGACCCCAGGCTTAGATCATAAAATTCTCATCAGTTTTTATAAAACATGCATTAGTGCAGACATTTTCATCTTATTCTTTTGTCTTCCACTCTGACAAATAGATTCCTGTTTTATTCAAATGATAAAACATCCTGTTGCACAAATATATCAAAACAAGAATGCACTGGTCTGCTATATATTAAGTCTAAACAAACTTTCTAAATAGACATATTTACATGAGGCAGCAGGGTTATCCCCCCTTTTAACATGCAATATACAATCACTGCACATAGCCACTGACAAAACGGAAAATAAGTTCTCATTTTTGTTCCAACTAAGTTGGACAGTCGGTTAACTTATACCAGAAGCTATTCCGGTTTCTATGAAGCAACTCCATTGACTGTTTCCTTTTAGAAAATCCATGAAATATTCTTACTGCCATACATAAAAATTTTACTGGTATGTAAAAATTGCTGAACTTTTGAAATTTGCCCAACGTGGACAGAGAAGATGAAACCTCAGTATTGGAGATACTATTCACCTGACAAGAATGTCTGGTACGCTGTTAGTGGTCATTCAAACAGTAAAAAACAAACATGAAGTCTTTGTTCAGTCCTGCACTGAAATATCTTGGATATACTGTAATTACTGTAAAGCAAATTGGTGGTTCAACTGCTTTGAAAATCCACTTGCTTAATTTTCAACCAATACAGAGATTGCAGAAATTTGTTACATACATATTTTTAGATATTTATGTAACAAGGTCACGATGTACTTCATCACTTGTCATCCTCAAGATGCTTCTTCATCTTCAGTTGTTTCTTCTTCTTCCTCTTCTTTTTCCTCCTCCTCTTCCTGTTCTCCCTCTTTTTCTCTCTCAAGCATTTTCATGTATTTGCTAGCTAAGATCTTCTTTGGCAGGATATCTAGAAAAATGTCACTTTCATTAAATTATAAAACACTCGTATCAGCTGCTACAAAATTAGAGGTGCATAGAATAGAATTTTACACTCCCACAATCCAACCATTTACTTAAAACAGAATTTTAAGTAAATGATCAGTTTTACACCCAAAACAGACTTTTACATTCCCAGAATCCAAGCATTTACTTAAAAATATTTTTCATGCCAAAAGTTGTCCAAGAACAGTTCGTAAAACCCAGCCTTCCCCAACATGATGGGAATGTTTTAAATTACAACTCCCATCACCCTGACCACTAGCCATATGCTGCATAGGGCTGATGTGAATAGTAGTCCAAACAACTGGAAAGCATTATGTTGGGGAAGGTAAAACCTATGGAAAGTGACTTGAAAGACTTAGAAACCACAATAGGTTGGAACAGAGCAGTTGTTCCCTGTCCATCATCCATGACATCAAGTGGGCAGCCCTAAGGTTTATGGGGTTTACTTTGTTTCTCACTAGAACCCTGAGATCCATTAACCACAGCTAGGTGAAAAATATTGGCTCAAGAAGGCAGGCACAGAATTGCTCTACCTTCTGCACATTCAGCTAGCAGTGTTTCTTTTTAATGTCTGAAGCCGCTCTGAATTCTCCCATTTGGACTTGGGATAAGACAGAACAGCCCAGAAGTCTTAGCATCTCTCCAAGACTGACGTTACCAAACATTTCACATTTTTTCTGCCACCTTTTGCCAATTATTTCCCCTAGCTACATTGCTCTTAGAAGTTTGGTTACTACTTACCTGCAAGGAACTGAAAGGTCTCAGACTTCTCTGCTGTACGGGACAGATCACTGTAGGTGAGGGCTTTGTTCTCCTTGCCTTGGCCATGCTTGTAGGAATGTGTGGCTAAATACTGGACAAATAGCTCCTAAGGATAAGAAGAATCTACTTATAGCTCGGGCATATCACAGAAGTTACACTGCCTTTTGTTAATTACACTGGCCACCCTGTTTAAATCACACAGTCCTGTAGACGTTGAAGCAAACGCCAGTGACATGGCATGAAGTTCGGGCTCACTAAAGGCTAAGCATCTTCAGTTCCACTTGGATTTCTAAAAGCACTTGTGGTTATACAGGAGCTAAATAAAATCGGAGTCTCCACTCGGGGAGAGCTAGAACCACTAAGCGTGTACAGTCAAATCTCAATTTTTTATATCGGTGACTATATACCAGAAGTTGGAAACAGGAGTAGCTGAACTGTATTTTTTTGTGAACCGCCCGGAGAGCCTCGGCTATTGGGCGGTACAGAAATGAAATGAGTGAATGAATAAATAAATATATATATATATTCCCTGGTCCTTCCCCATAGGCTCCGCCAGAGAAGGTCCCAGGCTCAGCCCCACAGCATCTCTGGTTAAAAGCGCCAAGTAGCAGGTGAGGGGAAGATCTCGCTTTGCCCCAGAAGCTGGAAAGCTGCTGGAGGTTAGAGCAGCAGGCAGGCAGCAGCGGGACAGATGACGAAGCGGCCTGCCCTTGCATTAAGGCCTCTCCCGAGGCTCCTTCCCGGGAGCTCGGGGCAGAACGTTACGTCCCCCCGGCCCAACCCTCCCAACAACCCGGTGAGGCCGGCCAGGCGAAAAGGGCTCTTGGTGGTGGTTTCGGCGCTTTACCGAACTCCCCCCCTCCCCACGCGCTCCCCACGGGAGCAAGCACGTCCCACGAGCAGGATTCCCGCTCCGGCAGAGGCCTCCGCGCTGCCGCTCCGCGTCCCGCCGGCGCTGCGGGCGCCTCAGTCACCGGCGGGGCCTACCGTAGCCTTGGCGGTCAGGAAAATGGCGTCCGGGTTGATGCTGGAGACTTCAGGCGAGCTCTTCATGATCACCCGGATCCGAGACAAGGGCAGCGACACCGGCCGGTTCTCCCCGCAGCCGCCGCTCGCGGCGCCGCTCGGCCTCGACGCCATCTTCTGCCCGGACCGCCCGCCGCCCCCGCCCCCGCGCGCGCGCCGGGCCGCCCCGCCGGGCCTCGCGGGATTTGTAGTTTCCGCCTCGCCGCCGGCGCCGGCGCGCCCGGGCAGGAGGAACTCCCTTTCCCACAGCGCACTGCGGGCGCGCCCTCGCCTCCGCCGTCTCCTCCTTCCCGTCGCCCGGCTTGACTAGAACGTGCCCTGAGCGCCTCAGAGGAAAGACTACATGTCCCACAAGGCGCTCCGGTGAAATACGGTGGCGGCCGTGGACAGTAAAAAAAATAAGCGACCGCTGAATATGATTCACTCACGCGTCTCAGGGCTCTTCCCTTCTTCGGAAATCGTTAGGTGCTTCCGTGGCGAAAAGGAATCAATCCCTGTCGTGTCAGCGCGGCGTTCTTTCAGGCGTACATGTGGGCGTTACATCCACTTGCTACAAGCTGAAGTTAACGGGTCGGCGCAGCCGCGCGACTACGACGGCCGTTAGGGTTGAGGCCCGCCGGCCACCGTCCCCTCCGGCACGTGACCGCGAGGGGCGGGAAGCGGCCCGGCGCGGGAGCCGGCCACTCTGAAGAGCGCCCGGCGCATGCGTAGTCCGCTCCGAGCTCGCGGCGCGAAGGGGCCGCCCAGCGGCCGCCGTCAGTTCCGCTCCTCTGTCAGGTGGCGGCGCCGGGAGGAAGAGGCCGCGGGAGGAGGCGGAGCTGTTGCGTCGCACCGGCTGTGTGGTGAGCCAGAGCCCCTGACCCGGCGGGCGCGGGAGGGGAGGGGAGGGGAGGGGAGGGGCGCGGCTGCCGCCTCAGAACTGCTTGCCTCAGGCGGGGGAAGGAGGCGCCCCTCCCCCCTCCCCCCTCCCCCCCCTCGCTGTTAGAGGCGCCTCAGTGCAGCATGATAACGACGATGGGGACGATGAGCGAAGTCTGAATTCGTGCCCGCCTGGGGTTTGGCGCCCCCTCGCCTGCAGGCGCCGCCTGTTTTCCGCCCCACGTACAAAGCGGCTGTGCGCGCGTCGTGGTTACTCGTCTCACCGTCCTACACGTACTGACCGGGGAGTCAGAGCCACCGCATGAGATAAGGCGTGCTTCTGAGCGGACGTGCGTAGGATGGCCCTGCTAGGGACCCAGAAGTGGGGGCGCGGAGCGTAGCAGGAGCTCCGGGTTTCAGCCGGAGCCGTTTTTCTGGCCCCGGGTGACACGCCCGAAGCTCCCGCTTGCGCGCCACGATCAGGCTCGTTGTCTTCCTCCCCCCCCGCCCCCGGTGTACTCCGTGGTGGGGGGGGGAGTGCATACTGCACATGCTCAGAGGCGCCCTCATCGTTACTTCACCTTTTTGCGAGGCGCCTAGTTCCATTTATCATCCTGCTCTGAGGTTTTGAGGCGGTGGGGTCTGTCAGCCGTTGAACTACCTTGAGCGATCGTTCAGCCTGGTCCCATGTCTCTAGCTAAATCCAGGTCTGCAGCTTTCTTTTGTCTGTTGGTGCATTCTGAGAGGCATGGGTTTCTCAGCCTGCAGATTCCCGGTTTAGTGCTAAATGGGAAGAAGTTCCTTCAAAAAGAAGAAAACAAGACACAATATGCCAATGTTGCCTTTACCCCTAGTTCATCAGGTGTGTGGGCTGGGATCAGCATTAGCTTAACATGGGCATTATTTGTCTTGGAAGGACTAGATCCCCTGACCAAGTGTGTGATGTATGAAAGTTGCTCCATGCACCCCCCCCCCCAAACACTTCAGAAGAAATGCTTTTTATTCAGAAACTACTGACAGTTGGGATAAATCTGAAGATAAGTTGCAATATATTAGGTACATGTTATCTCTGAAATGTTTCTGCATGTTCTTTTGCCTTCAAAATAAAGCAAAGTAAATAATTGTGTTAACTGTATTCAACATGTATTGTTATCTTAATATCTTTGGGCTTGGGCAACTAAATTGTAAGGCACAAAATGGGGAAAAGTGGCAGATCATACAAAATATCCAAGGGCTACCCCCGTAGATGATCCACGAGGTGTGTGTATTGGTTCTCAGCCTAGATTTTGCCTTTCCCCACACTATCTATGGAGTAACAGCTCCAAATGAAGTATCAGTTTAAAAATGATATACGCTGTCATAGCAATGTAGGAATAATTCTTTTGTTTGTTTTTATTAGCAACACATGATGCAAAATGAGTGTCCCTGATTACATGCAATGTGCGGAGGACCATCAAACTCTGCTGGTTGTGGTACAGCCAGTTGGGATTGTTCCTGAAGAAAGCTTTTTCAAGATCTACAAGCGGATCTCAACAGTGAGTCAGATCAATGTCCGTGATTCTCAGCGTGTACTTTATATCCGCTACAGGCATCATTACCCACCAGAGAACAATGAATGGGGGGATTTTCAGACACACCGCAAAGTTGTGGGGCTCATAACCATCACAGACTGTTCCTCTGGAAAGGACTGGCCTCAAACCTTTGAAAAATTCCACCTTCAGAAGGAAATATATGGTTCAACTCTTTATGATTCCCGGCTGTTTGTTTTTGGGCTTCAAGGAGAAATTGCAGAGCAACCTCGAACAGATGTGGCATTTTATCCTAATTATGATGAATGTGAAAATGTGGAGAAAAGAATAGAGGACTTCATTGAATCTCTCTTTATTGTATTGGAATCCAAACGTCTTGACAGAGCCACAGATAAATCTGGAGATAAGATCCCACTTCTGTGTGTTCCTTTTGAAAAGAAGGATTTTGTAGGCTTGGATACCGACAGTAGGTAAGTAGCTTCATTTACTCATGTACTACAGAGCTTCTAGAATTTATACCTCCTGCCTGGCCAACTTGATCTAATTGTGCAGTGCTATAGCTGAAGATGTGCAATGGGGCTGGCAGAAGCTGACTTCCCTACTCTGCTTGTACTCGCTATCTCTCCCAGCCCCCTGAAAAGGCTCCCCAGGAGTTGGGTCAGGGGGACCTGGGTGAATGGGGTGGGCTGTGATGTGTGAGGCTGACTGGGAAGGGGGGGAATCCCAAAAGACTGGTGGCAACTTCCTCCTATCCCATAACTGCTAAGTTTGCTCAGGAGCCTTTGGTTGTTGGACTTCATCAAAACTTTTTGAAAGCTGAAGTATATAATGTCTACAGGATCTCTCCTATTCATTTGCTTGTTGATTGACACTCTTACAGAACTCTAAAAGGTTACTGAGGCAGGACTTGCCTTTTTGGAAGATACGTTGATCCTTCAGCAAGACTGCTCTTATCTACATATTGTTTTTATTAGCCCACCTGCTCACTCTTACAAGTACTAGTCATTCGTGGTACATTAACAGTCTGAAACAACAACTCTTTCAATTTACGAATGCGTCCCTCCTTGCTTGCCTATGATTCTTACTTGACATCAGGGTGGAGTGATTCAAGGCAATTTAAATCGGCAACTCAAAACAGGTATTTTCTGTTTTGAACGACGGTGCAAATCCAAAATCTGTGCATTGAGTCGAATATAAATATTCATATTAGAAGAATTATCAGATTGGTTCTTCATTAACATAGAAAATCTTCTGTTAACTCTATTATTATTATTATATTTATATTTATACCCCACCTTTTCCCCAGTACCGGGACACAAGGCAGCTTACAAATGTTAAAACATATACAATTAAAACATATGAAAATATACAAAAGTTTACATATAATTGAACAGCAGTACAATTAAAACTATATTAAAAACATTAAACAGCATTTTAAAGCAGCATTTTAGCAGCTTACCCCCAGGTTCCAACTATGTCCCAAAGGCCTGCTGGAATAAGAATGTTTTAGCCTGCCTCCGGAAACACATCAAGGAGGGAACCATCCTAGCCTCCCTGGGAAGGGCGTTCCACAGTCGTGGGGCAGCCACTGAGAAGGCCCTCTCCCGGGTTCCCACCAAATGTGCCTGTAACAGTGGTGGGACTGAGAGAAGGGCCTCCCCAGAGGATCTCAGGACACAGGCAAGTTCATAAGGGAGGATACGGTCTTTCAGATAACCTGGACCGGAACCTTATAGGGCTTTATGGGTCATAGCCAGCACTTTGAATTGTGCCTGGACACAGACTAGAAACTTATACTATAACTACTTAAAGTTATATACTATAACTTTAACTTATAAACTCACAGACTATGAGAAACTTATTATTTACAAGTTACCTTTAAAAATAATAGATTTTTATCCACTCTGCTTTCCATAGGCAAACTGGTAAGTGGTTATGGCTGCACTCATACAGTTGTTCCTTGCACACAAAACCATGCCCCTTTTAGAGGTTGCTGTGTTTCAGTTCAACATTTCAAAGCTATTGTATATAAATCTTCTGTGATCTTGTAGTGGCTGATTAAGGTATTGCTTGTTGCAGAAATTGATAAAATAATTGATAAAAGCACACAGGAGGAATTGATTTGTAGTCCTAGTTGACCTAGACAAGAAGTGAATTCTTTTTTTTTCTTACTGGGATAGTAGTAATAATATTGGAGAAAATATCTTTCTGTCATATATTCAGGGAACCCCCCCCCCCCCAAACCATACAATGGCTGGCAAATAAAAAATAAATCTTACTCTGCTTTTGGGACTCTGATGAAGGTGAGAACTAATCTTTCTTCTTTTCTGAAGTGGTTTGTTTGCAGCGGTTGTGCAACTGGTTTCAGAAAAAAGTGGATGACGTATTCCATGCTATTTGTATTTGTGGCTGTCATACACACGTTGGATCCAGTGCTGGTCATCTGCTAGCTGAATGGATTTCCCCTTGCCCCTCCAGTCCCCACGTGCCACTGAGATCTGCTTGTGCAACATTAGATCCAACCCATAGATGTTAGTAACTTATTTGTAGATAACAGCAACTAGGTGACTCCGGGTGCTTTCTGTACATTATTTAAGAAGTGCGCTTTATTAGATTGACATTAGATGTTATCGAAAATTGTATGTATACCAGTGAGCAGCTGGTCTACAGAAATTGCAATGTGACATGGGTGAGTATTATGTTACTCATGAGCATACATTTTATTCTGCAGATAGATGTGCTTGAATTCTGCTCAGCAGATGTGATATTGTCTGTATTGGCCGTGGATTATACCGTTTGTTACATGGTTACATTATGTGGCCTGGCTCTTAGCAGTGCTGGCACAACTGCAGGGCAGGCAGCCTTTGATATTATATTCAAAAGCGACAGTGCTTGCTTTTCTTTTGGAGAGTAGTGGAACTAATACTTTTGAAATGTTGGTGAAGATAGTCATTAAGCTGGAGCTGTGAGTAGTGTGACAGAAAATTCAATAAAATGCAAAGATAAAAACGGGGTAGTTACAGCCATGGGCAACACTATGTTTTCTTTACTTCAGAGTGTAGCCTCAGACTTATTGGCTGGATTCACACAACATGCTAATCCACACTCAGTGGACTGTGGACTGTGAGATGTTTGTTGAACATATATGTTCAACATGTTTAGCATGTTGTCTGAACCCAGGAAATTTTATGCAGGGTGGCTTGTTAACCATGCAGTGTGGCTTATTTTTCTCAAACAAGCCACCTTGAGAACCCATGGTTTGCTGTTGGGTTGTTCAGGGTGGTTAACAAGCCACACTGTATGGTCAACAAGCCACCCTGTGTAAAATGTCCTAGGTTCAGACAACACACTAACCCAGACTTCAACAGACAACCCACAGTTCAACAACCACCCACATTTAACCAGTTCTTTTGAGCCAAGAACATTTCCTACTAATGGGGAACTACCTGATAGATTCTGGATAATTAAATATCTATACAGATATTATTTACAGTAACCACCACATTTTGTACTGTTACTTTTTTCAGTTAGTGTTCTATCTCTTGCCTATCTGTGATTAGTGATCAAAAACAGCAAGGGAGGCTGGACCAAAATATACAAGCAGTATTATTTGTTGAAGTGCGTGTGTGGTTGGTCAAGAGCTTCCAGCTTAAGGCTCCTTTTTTTCCTCCATCCCAAACCTACCATTCCTGTTTTTGGATGTTAGAGAAATTAATGCCCAGGATCCAAATAATCATTAGTTCTGTGAGCCCAATGCGGCTTTAGACTCCCTCTTCCCAGTAGCAGTCTTTTATTCTACAAAATGAACTGCTTTTGAAACTCAGGGGAGTTTCAAAGGCAGTTTTTGATATGACGTGTGTGTTTAAAGAAAAATGTATAAATTTCACCGAGCTAGTGCAAACCACATGCAGGAGCCTAAGCAACTCAGACCCCACCCACTGTCCATGGTGCTGAAGTAATGATCCAACATCAGTATTCTACTGAGATGGCAACATCTGTATTTTATTGATATTGGAAATTAGTCTTGTGTTGGGCTGATTGGGAAGACTTGGTACCATGTAAGTGTGTATAATGGATCTTCATCTACAGCTAAATCATCTTGATTTACAATAGGATGCTTCTAACCTAGTTTACTTTTTACCCTTTTTTCTTTTGTGCCATCTCTATTAGATTGTAAACCTGAGGGCAGGGACGATCTGTTTGGTCCATAATGGACCAAATACTTTCTATGCTTTTGGAAATCATTGATAGGGTGGGGTCTAAGAAAGTTGTGTGTCTTGTGCTCCTCTAAAAAGAAGACCAAGATAATTGATCTTATCTAGAAGGTATGTTCTGACAAATCTTTAAAAAGTTGAAGGGATTACAGGCAGGTTTGGGGTTGTTGATATGTGGCTTCTTAGGCAGAAAAAGCCAGGAACACTTAACTCCATAGGATAAAATTTAACAGAAGCTTGGTGCCAGTGTGACACTGTTGAATTGTTACTTGCATAATTAGTCATCAAGTTTCAGTCTCTGGCTGTTCCATCCTTAATAATTTCAACTGTTCTAATTGGGATTAAATTTTTTAAAGAACTTCCCCACTTTTCATACTTCTTTTAAAAGTTAAAGAAATTACTTTTAGTGTTTTAGTGAAATGGTAAACTGATCCAAGTGCAATAATGTGTGTGCATCTTTTGTTACTGGACTGTTAAAGCATCTCATATTGCTTTCTACTGTTGACATGTTGATGAAGACCAATTAATTAACAGTTACTTCCCTCTTCAAATTTGTAATGCTCATGGTGTGATTTATTAACATCTTTTACAGAATAAACAACATGCCTAACTTCAGTACTTCTGTGTGTATGTGGCTGTCTAATTTTTTCAATTCTTGTGTTTCTAATTTTTGTTTTGTTCCTTCCTTTCTTGTTTCTTTTTTTTCTCTCGTACTGCCCTGTGAGTGTGTTTTTGGGTCTCAAAAGGTAGGCTTCTGATCACGTTGCATTTTAAAAAGTAGCTAGTTTTTGTGTGCTGCCTTCTTACTTTGCCTCCATTGCATAATATGTTGTTGCTTTTCTTTATTTTTATTTAACACAGCAATTGACTGTTGCTGCCTGGACTCCTACTGTAGATTAACTTCTTTAGGCATTTGGCAAATCCCTTGGACAGTGTTGTTTTTATTTCTTATTTGCCTTGTTGAGCAGTGGGGAGGGAGTAAGGAGTAGTAGTAAAACTTTTCCTTCAGCAGCAGCTGGGTTTTTTTCCCCTGGTTTAAAACTGTATGGGTGTTTTAAGCTCTTGCCTGTTCTGTTTCAAAATTGAAGATGATGTGTCAACCATGGAACTTAATATAAATTTTGTTGCTGGTTTTCAAAAGCCTGAATGATGTTACAACTAACAGTAATTGTAGGTAAGCATGTCATCTTAACTTGAATTTAGTGGAAATATTTCCTGTAACATGAACATCTTCACCAATTCATTTTGCATGATTTTGTTTTGCTTGTGAAACCTTGAAGAGATGATAATTCCTTGTGACTTTTTTGTGGTGAAATCGTCTTTCAGTTTTGGAATAAATGAATCATTGTTTTAGACTCTGATCATAGTAAATGATCCCTAAGAGTATAGTAGGAGAAATGAGGTGAATTTTAACCTGTGTGTGGGGATGGCAGTTTGGAAATGAACATGGAGGAACAACAGACACCATTTTTCTAACATTTATTGCAGGTTAGACAACGCATTGTCACAGTGGATTGAGATGTAATGCCAAATCCATGGTTTGGCATAACGAGCATGAGCTTTGGACTTGAATTCTCCCTCATACTTTCACACTTGATTGACTTCTTCTGTGACAAGCCATGATTTGCCTTTGCATCTGAACTGGACAAACTAAGCTTTGTGCCAACCATTGTTTCCTTGAAAACAGAACTAATAACCATGATCAAAATGTGGTTTTCACATTTAATCCAGGGGCCAACTCCCCCCATCTCCCCCGAATTTTGGAGGCAGATTTAGTGGTGGTGGTCTGCAAAAAAAAAGGCTAGGGGGCCTGCATGCACCCCATGAGCCGCATTTTGCTCACACCTGCTCTAAATGATCCTATCCAGTTTATTGTTGGAAATTCCCTGTTTGGTTGTAGTTCTGCTTCTGTTTCTGAGTTCTGCCTTGAACAAATGTTCTTGCCCCTTATGTGCCTGGCTTTCTACATCCAATAGCAGGACATCCTTTCTCAACCTTTTGAATCCACAACCAGTTTATCCACCTCTGTTATTGCTTGCTTCCTCTTAGTAGCTGTAGGCAGCATCTTCTTATCTGCAGCCTAGAATACATAGGGCTTCTTTCTCCTTCTGTTCAAATGAGGTCTGTCTTTGGACAAAGGTGTTCATAGCAGCTCATGGTTTCTACAAGCTACTGTGCTATTGGATTTTTACTATGTATTTAAATATTTTTTTTGCCTCATTCTTCAGCCAAAGAAGACACCCAGATTTTACATAAAACCAAGAACAAACAAGATCGTCCCTGCCCTCAGGTTTACAATCTAATAGAGATGGCACAAAAGAAAAAAGAGTAAAAATAAGAGATGAAAAAGTAATGGAGCCTTGTGAATATATGAGTGAAAGTCAGGCTTCTTTCAAACAGCTTTTCTATTTTCTTCCTTTTTTGATTGGCAAATACATTTATGGCCCAGTGGACTGAAAAGGCGAAGTCTCAGGATGAATTATGCCATCTTGGAGACATATCTTTTCAGAGATGTCTGCAGGCATTTTTTTTTTTAGAAATATTGACCATGGAAGAAGGCCCATATATATATGATAACAGGGCTGAAACACATTGGGCTACTTCAAGGAATGAAACTTTATATATTTTTTTCAACATCTTGAGACTTTGTCTCTTCATTCCATTGGGTTATTTTGGATGTCCTCCAGTTTTTTCTGACCCAGATACATTTATGGCACTGAAACAAACTCCACTGAATCATCTTTAGATTATTTAATTGTTTCTCTACATAACACAGTCTTTTAAGTCACTTTACTTGCACAAGGCAGGTTGGCAAGGATGGATGCTTCTGCAAGGGTCCACCAATTTTGGCAGGGTTTTGAGCTAATAATTGTTTCTGTTAGCCAATGATTAGCATTTTAGCTTCTAGCTTTTGAGTCAAACTAAACGTATCTCTTGTGCTCACTAATGAGAAGGAGATTTTACTTCAGAAAAGTGGTGGGCGGTATGCGACAGGCCCTTCCTTCCAAATATGAAGGTGATACAGCATCCTGGCACATGTGTGGGGCCATTCTCTGCCTTTCTATGCTGACAGCAGTTTTCTTAAAGCCTCATTACTCCTGTGGCGAAGTACACCAGAAGCTTTTCCTACTAGTTGTCAGAATTAGACCTATGATTGCCACTGGCTAGGTGAGCATATTTCTTAAATCCTGAACTTTTGTTCTTTAACAGTTTTTGGTAATTGGCTCACATTCTGGGAAATGCTTTTATTTTCATAGAAACATGCTTTTATTTTCATAGAAATCCAAGTCAAAGCACTCCTGACAGATGGCTGTCCAGCCTCATCTTGAATGTAATAAGCTAAGCAGGGTCAGCTCTGGTTAGTACTTGGATGGGAGACTGCTTGGGAATCAGGCTTCCTGCACTGAGCAGGGAGTTGGACTCGATGGTCTTGTAGGCCCCTTCCAACCCTATGATTCTATGTGATATCTCCCCTCAGTCTTCTCTTCTCAAGGCTAAACATGCCCAGTTCTTTCAGTCCCCTTATAGGGCTTTGTTTCCAGTCCCCTGGTCATCTTCGTTGCCTTCCTCCGAACCCTTTGAACCCTTTCATGTGGAATATGCTAGCATTTCTTGCATGTACAAATTTGATGGCAGAAGTGGATACTCTTTAGGAAAGCCCTTCACAGATGTAGTTTGGGTTTATAAGTTGTGGGGACGTTAGACCTTGGATTGGGAGAAGAGGGACTACTTTAAGACTGTGTCTTGCCAGCAGTGTAATTGTTGAAGCAGTGTGGACGCTGCTTTGATGCACCATGTGTAAAACTGTGAAAGTCATGCTTGTTTGCCTTCAAAAAATGTCAGTGGTAAACTGATACAAGTATTACTAAAGTGGAAAATATGAACTGCTTCTGTAGTAGATTCATTCAGTTCCCCCCGCCCCTGCTTGCATATTTGTATAACATTTTTAATGCATATGTCTAAAGTCAGTTGTAGTCCATGAAAGCTTATGCCATAATAAATTTGTTATTTAAGATGCCAGAAGATTGTTCTTGTTGTTTTTCTTTTTTTAAGTTAGCTCTAATGTGGCTCCTGCTCATGCCACTTATGAGATAGTGGGCTTCAAAACATGAGGAAAACCCGATACAGATAAAATGCTACTCTAGTTTAAAGCAAGGGTGGGTAACACACGGGCCACATGTGGGGGCCCCAGTCCCTTTGTATGGCCCCCAGTCCCTTTGTATGGCCCCCAGTCCCTTTGTATGGCCCCCAGTCCCTTTGTATGGCCCCCATTGACTGTCCACTGCTAAATTTGTCACCAGAAAACAGTAATTTTGCTTTAAAGCAAAATGTGTAGGGAGCATGGGCTTTGTATGGAAGCAGAATCACACTCCCGGAAGATTGCCATGAGTGCAATTTTGTTTCTAAACATATTTTCCAGCAAAATTGCTGCTTTTTTGCCCCTGCATCAGCAATTTCAGCGACAAGTGAGCAGCCCCTAGCAAGGTGGGTGGGGTGGGGGGAATTCAGCTCCCTGATCCTTGGAGCCCACCCTTAATCTAAGGGATTGGAATGTGCATTGCATACAACTTCGACTCTCTTGCTCTAATTCCCTCAATCCCTTTGACCTCAGATGATTGTTGCATCTGACCATTGTTGATCATGTTTAAAATTAACCTACAGGTGCCCTTTAAGTCCTTTTCAGAATCCTAGATGAAACTAGGGTTCAAAGACCCCAATATGGGCCACATTTATAGGAGAGCAGGTTGGGCAGAGTAAAATGAATGTGTGATCTCACCACATTCCTGCTCTCTTAATGCAATAATATACCTGCACTGGTCCATAACATAACTGATCTGAGGGAGTAATATAGTTAGGCAAGATAACATTTGTGTGGCAGTAGTCAAGGAGTTCTTGACTCCTGCCAACCTAGCAGTTCGAAAGCAAGAAATTGCAAGTAGATAAATAGGTACCGCTTCGGCGGGAAAGGTAACAGCGTTCCGTGCACCTCGGTGTTCAGTCATGCCGGCCACATGACCACGGAAGCGTCTTCGGACAGCGCTGGCTCTTCGGCTTAGAAACGGGGATGAGCACCGCACCCTAGAGTCGGACACGACTGGTTGGGGACACCTTTACCTTTTTTAGTCAAGGAGTTCAGTCTTTTGTGAGCACACCGCTTTGCTCACCGAACAATGCACACTTTCTTTGTTTCAACATTAAAATTAAATATGGATTATTAGACTAATAATAATTAAAGGGATCTTCTGGGTTGTTAAGTTTAAATGCTCCAACGTATGGGACGGTGCTCACAGTTCATTTGTGGCCTGATCTAAAGTGTGTTGTATTAGTGCACCTCTGCTACTTTCTTTTCTTGTTTACTGTTTAAGAGAAGGAGGAATGAGAGGAGAAAGAAAAGAGGTAGAAGAGATAATGTTGAGAGACCATACAAAGTCTTATTTTATTGACTGAAACAATTGGACCATCTAGCCAAAAACTGTCTACTCTGACTGGCAGTCAGTCTCCAAGGGCTCAGGTAGAGAGGTTTTCTCCAGCCCTGATACCTGATATACTTTCAACTAAGAACATAAGAAGAGAAGTGCTGGTTCAGGTCTAAGGTCCATCCATTCCGGCATTCTGTTCCCAGAGTAGCCAGCCAGGTGCCTATGGGAAACCCACAAACATGACATGAATGCAAAGGTACACCTCCCGTTCGTGTTCCCCATCAACTGGTATTCAGAGGCAAAGTAATATATAGCCAACATGACTAGTAGTCATTAATAACCTTTTCCTACATGAATTTGCCTAATCACCTGTTAAAGCTGTCCAAGTTGGTGTTCATCTCTAGATCTTGTGGTAGCAAATTGTACACGTTAACTATGCACCATGTGAAGCGTAGGGATTTTATTCTATTAGGCTGTATGTAAGTATTAATAATAAATAAAATATATAATATTGAAATGCAGGATATGGGTAATGGGTATGTATCAGTTTTCCAATTCAGACATTTTGTTGAATTTCTTCTTGAGATTCGGTTGTTCAACATCCTTGGGTAACCAGGAAAAATAGTACAAAATGATGTGGTCTGCATACCTCCAAATGAGAAGCTTCATACTCAAAGTATAGTTTCCTTGCATGAGTTATACATTGTTGATTTTATACCCCTGGCACATTCTGGATTCTATGCCCCTAAATTGCTTGCAATTTAGGAGATATACAAACTTTCACCTACAGCTGGATGGAGGTCACCAAAAGCACTTTTATAACTATCTTTGGTCATTCCTGTGTAGACATGAGCAATAGCAAGTTTAGGGTTGCCCAACCCTGATGACCCTAAGTTCCTGATTGGCAATAACAGGGGGCATATTTTAAATTGAGCAGTTGCTGAAGGACCAGCAATATTGGCTCTGCCCACTGACTTACACCATGTCAACAAAGACCCAGGTGGAGGGCCTTTTCTTAGTGTGAAAAGCAGCAGGTGCTCTGCTGGAGTTACCACTATGGATCTCACTCCCATTTGCTTGTGTCCCATCACAAACAAACATGGGAGTACAGTTGAAGCGTGTAAGGGCTGGAGAGGGACAGTTGCACCTCACGCTGGGGAAGGGGTAGGTCAGCCGTAACTACACACCAGATACTAATTAATGTAACACTACCCTAATGCTGTTTTGTAAGGAGCAAACTAGCTTCAGTAGGGGGTGTTTAGTGGAAAGGTGGCAACAGGCGATGGTCAGCCTTTTCCCTGTTCACTTTTGCACTGAATTTCTCAGCTTTCCCCCAGCCCCTGTAGGCTTCCAGGTATGTGTTTATCTGTCAGGGTTGGATCGGAGTCCATAGAGCCCCAAAGCGGTGCTGATTCTGAGGAAAAGATAGAAATCGTCGGAGAGGAACCTGCGTGCTGTTCAGAGGTGCCACCGGAGGGAGAGCCCCTCCCTGATCACATTCCTGTGAGTAGTAGCGACCCTGGCAGGCTGGGGGAGGGACAACTGGAGTTTCAGGAAGCTAGGCGTTGGCGTAGGGACAAGCGGGAGATGAAGGGCACTGAGAGGAGGCGCTCAGCCTGCTTGGCGTGACGTCAACATCTGCGCCCCGATTCCCCACGGGAAAGGGGTGGACTTTCACCTCCTAGCCCTTAAGTTCAGAGGCTTCCCGCCTTTACTTTCAAACAGAGATCAGCTGATTCACTAAGGCTAGAAACCCCAAGTAGGCAGCTCTCTTAAGTTTCCCTCATTAGGCTCCTGCAATTAGCATCTGTAAGTGTCATTAGGTTGAATGGAAGTAAAGCCTTGGAAAAGAGCCCTATTGTCTGTGTGTTGATTCTGGCTATTTGAGGATTTCAGAAGGCAGCAAGGGCTCTCCTGACATTATCCTTGTAAACCTGCATGTGGAATTCCACTGAGGGGTGGTAGCATTGTGTGGGAGTCATCATTTTGAGCAGAGAAATGGTCAGGGAGAGAGTTAAGCAGATGTGCTACTTTACTTTAATGTAACCTCTCGCCTTTGAAGGTTTCTTGCCCTTTTAAAAATGGTATTGGGGCAACGTTACATATGTTAGTCTGTGACATGTAATTTGCCTCCTAAAGAACCCTTTGCCAATGTCTCAATTCATGAGAAAATGGCTGAGGTGCATAATAGAGTTCATGGGTGGTGGGTGTGATCTGGTTCTCAGCATAGCTCCTGGTGGTAAGCCTTTGGAAGCTGAATATGAGCCCCAGACCTCCAGTTGCCCACCCCTTTACTAAAATGATTTATTTAATATTATATTTTATTTTGCTTTGGAGAACTAAGGTGGCTCTCAACACTCAGAGTATAAAACCTGCAAAATAACACATATCCACCCCTAAAGCTAGAATTACAATCAATCATATAAAATATTTGCAGTACATTAATTATAGAGGAAATGCCTTTCTTTAAAAAAAAGGAAAGTCTTTCACCTTCTACTGAAAGCTGGTATAGGGCAAGAACTGAAGTCACTACAAAGAAGACCCTCTTTTAAAAAAAGTACATAGATAAGACTAGTAAAATTTTTACTTTTATATTATTGGATGTTAGTGAGTATTTTCCTTTTTTATTTCATATATGGCCATTGAAAAATACTTTAGGGGGCATTAACTGTATTTCACTTCATTAAATACTGAATGTGAAAATATGGTTACTGAGATACAGGCAGCAACATCCAGCAATAATCTTTTCTAATGCTTTAATAACACTATCTAATGCACTGGAACACTTACAAACCTAATTTCTGCATTATTTCTCTTTGGTATCTCATCATGTACACATCTTAGCTAATACTTAAGTTGCTGATTCTGTTTTTGCAAATGGTTTGGTTTAAAATATGAACCTGTATCTTTTCAAATGTAATACTGCAGTACAGGTCTTGTGAAATAATCTTTAAAATAGTATAAAATGTTGTATTAAGATTTGTGCTTTAATTCTAGGGGAACTACTTCTGTGTGGACAAAACTAGACTATAGTTTTGAAGGAAATCTTTGAATTGTTTTATTACCATTCTCTGTGCCTTGATTTCTAAGTATTATAGAGAGGCAAATAGGGTGTTTGAGGAAACTTCATGTCATTGACCTTGTTTCAAAATGTGTGTGGAATTAGGCTTCAGAAGGGCATAGGTATGGCTAATATCTGAGTTATCAAGAGATATTAATCTGTTTTCAGAGGCATTCCTGATATGTATATCTATTTAGTTAGTGACTAACTTTTACGAACTACTCCTTTTTATTTAGAATAAGCTGCTCATCAGCACATAACTACCAGATTGAATATAATCTAGCTAGCAGTACTTTCTTAAAGTCTGAAAGTATTGCATTTTCAAATTCTAATCTCGCATTAAGGTTTCTTATAAAGTTTTCAAACTGCAGTTATCTAACTTGAAATATTGAAATAAGGGATTATTGCTTTCTGATATTTAGTATAATTCAATGTATATTTGGAAATTTCCATTATCTCTCTAAAGCATGTGAGGTGTGTGAACCATTCACACAGTGTGGTGTAGTGGTTAGAATGTCCGATTAGAATTGTGGAGATGCGAGTTAAATGTCCACTCAGCCACTGAGCTCAGTGGGTATCACTATCAGCCCACTTTGCTTCTCAGGGTTGTCATGAGGGTAAAATAGTGGAGGGGAAGAACTACGTACACCACCTTGAACTCCTTGGAGGAAAGGTGGGATAAAAATATAATATATTCTGTTCTCAAGATAATTGTCCTATTTTTTAATCCGTAGGAGATTGAACTGATTTTAGCTTTGTATTTATTCTAAATTAATAACATAGCATATGAAACGAAGCCATTTTTAATAATCTTTGTTATATGTCTTGGCACTATGCAGAGAAAATACAATAGTTCAGATTATTCTTGTTCCAGGTAGGACTGTATTTTATTCTGCTCTGTGTATACACAAGCTATATAAGTGCAACAAACTGTACTGTATTATACTATTGCATGAAATTAGATATTTTTATACACCCTCCTTGTATTTTTGGCAATATTTCATCCATAATTGGTGATCCCCCCACCTCCAAGACCATAAGGATTAGTATACAGATTGCCACTTCTTTTTTTAATGAAGAAAGGCAAATAGGAAAGATTATTTATTTATTAATTAAATGTATTAATCGCCCATCTAGCCGGTCACGCAGCCTCTCTGGGCAATGTACAATGGTACAATTTAAAACAGTAAAATTATACATTAAAACATTATTTAGAAATACCCTAACCCACCACAAATGCCTGCCTGAATAAATTTAATTTATTAATTAAATTAAATTAAATAATTTTAATTTAATTTAAATTAAATTTTAATTTAATTTATCATAATTTAATGAGCTTCCGCCAGTGCGTGGCGGAAGCTCATTAAAGAGGGGGCATGGGGGAGTTCCCTAGGGAGGGAGTTCCACAGAATGGGGGCCACCACAGAGAAGGCCCTCTCCCTTGTCCTCATTAGCCTATCTGTCCTGGCTGATGGGACAGAGAGAAGGCCATCTGAGGCTGATCTTGTTAAACGGCCCATCTGGTGTTGCTGGAGGCACTCCTTGAGATAGGCATGGCCGGAACCGCATAGGGTTTTAAAGGTCAAAACCAACACCTTGAATTTGGCCCGGAAAACAACTGGTAACCATTGCAACTTCTTCAGCACCAAAGTGATGTGATCATGCCGGTGGCTGCCTTTAATCAGGCGAGCCGGCACGTTCTGCACCAGCTGCAGCTTCCAAACAGTCTTCAAGGGTAACCCCACGTAGAGTGCATTACAGTAGTCTAGACGAGAGGAGACCAGGGCATGTACTACTGATGGGAGCAGATGGTCAGGAAGGTAGGGGCGCAGCCGCTGTATCAGATGGAGTTGGTACAACACTGTCCGGCTCACGGCTGACACCTGAGCCTCCATGGATAGCTGGGAATCTAAAATGACCCCCAGGCTGCAGACCTGGTCTTTCAAGGGTAGCTGTACCCCATTCAACACCAGGTCAACATCCCCCAACCTCCTCTTGTCTCCCACCAAAAGTACCTCGGTCTTGTTAGGGTTCAGCTTCAGCTTATTCCTCCCCATCCAGCCACTCACCATCTCCAGACATTTAGACAGGGATTCCATGGCCAACCCTGGTGAAGATTTGAACGAGAGGTAGAGCTGCGTGTCATCCGTGTATTGATGACACCGCATCCCAAACCTCCTGATGATAGCCCCCAGCGGCTTCACATAGATGTTAAATAGCATCGGGGAGAGGATGGAACCCTGTGCTCACACATGAGCGGCCACGGGCCCGAAACCTCCTCCTACCGTATGGTACCTGCCGGAGAGGAAGGACCGGAACCACTGTAATATGGTGTCTCCAGTGCCCAACCCTTCCAGGCGGTCCAGGAGGGTGCCGTGGTCAACGGTATCAAAAGCTGCTGAGAGGTCAAGGAGAACAAGGAACGAGCATTAACCCCTATCCAGAGCCCTCCTCATATCATCCACCAAAACGA
This sequence comes from Heloderma suspectum, assembly GCF_057233095.1. Taxonomy (NCBI): domain Eukaryota; kingdom Metazoa; phylum Chordata; class Lepidosauria; order Squamata; family Helodermatidae; genus Heloderma; species Heloderma suspectum. The sequence continues at coordinate 12,746,047 of NC_139461.1, forward strand.
CCAAGGCCGTTTCTGTCCCATGCCCAGGCCTGAAGCCGAAACAAAATGGATCTAGATAATTGGCTTCTTCCAAGTGTGCCTTCAACTGCATCGCCACCACCCGCTCAATGATCTTGCCCCAAAATAGCAGATTCGAGACTGGGTGAAAGTTGTTCAAAACTTGGGGATCCAAGGAGGGCTTCTTTAAGAGTGGTCTTATCACTGCCTCCTTAAGGGCTGATGGCATCACTCTCTCCTCAAGGGAGGGATTCACTACCACCCTGATCCCCTCACCCAGTCTCTCTCTGCAGCTCATAATGAGCCAAGATGGGCAAGGATAAAGTAAGCAGGTGGATGGCCTTACAGATGAAAGCACCTTGTCCACCTTATCAGAAGGAAGAAGCTGGAACCAATCCCACAAAACTGGTCTCCCACAGGCCTCCTCTTGCTCGCTAACTGTATCCACGGCGCATGGAATAACCCTCCTGATCCGATCAATTTTATCTGTAAAGTGCCTTGCCAAGGCCTCACAGGAGGCCTTAGAATGCTCCAGTGGTTCCAGAGCAACTGGACCGACCAGGCTCCAGACCACTTGGAACACCCTCCTGGGACAGCACTCTGCGGACGCGATAGAGGCAACATAGTATTCTTTTTGCTGCCTTCATTGCCACGTGATAGGCTGAAGATACAGCTCTAGCCCGTGTCTGATCGTCTTTGGAGCGAGACTTCCGCCACCGGCACTCTAGTTGTCTCACCTCCTGTTTTAGGGCTCGTAACCGTGGATTAAACCATGCTGCAGTTCGAATCCTGTTCAGGGGAAGAGGGCATCTCGGAGCCACCCGATCTAATGCCCCAGTGATTGTGGCATTCCACCCACCCACCAGCGAGCTCTAGAGAATCCCCAAGCACGGTCAGGAATCCATTTGGATCCATAAGACGCCTGGGGCAGACCATTTTAATGGGTCCTCCACCCCTGCGGAGGGGTTGTGGAGCCGAGAAGTCCAACATCACCCGATAGTGATCTGACCATGACAAGGGGGTGGTGGATATACCCCCGACTTACAGGTCACTCCCTGCTTCTCCAGAAACAAATACAAGGTCTAGTGCATGACCGGCTACATGGGTAGGCCCATTTGGAATAGGGTACAGCTCCCAGGAAGCCATGGTCTCCATGAAGTCCTGAGGTGCCCCTGTGAGGATGGCCTCTGAAGGTACATTGAAGTCCCCCAGCAGCAATAAGTTAGGGGACTGCATGCGCACATCAGAGACCACCTCAAGCACCTCGGCCAGAGAGTCAGTCGTGTAGTGGGATGGACGGTACATGAGCAGAATCCCCAGACTCTCCTTCGGGCCCAGCCTCCAGTACATGCACTCAGCAACCTTGGTCTCCCAAGATTAGTAACAAAAACAAAGCTTTAAGCAGGATTATTATTTTAGTGAGAACTAATTAACCAAAACATGAAAATGTAAGATCAACCTATTCTTCAAGATATTCAGTTTTTTAAAAATTAAAATTTCCTTGTTGATAGCGATCAATACCTTCAAATCAGGAGAGAGCATGATTCCCAAATATCTTGCTGTTTTAAATACTCTATGTCCCGTTAAGGTGTTGTACTAAATTCATGTATTAAAATTCTTCCTTTGCTTCATTTAGCTTATAACCTTTTAATACTCCAAATGACAAATTTAAGTTTTGGCACTGTATAAAATAATTATGCTGTAGGCCGCAAGGGTCATCCGCCTCTGTCAGAACAGAGTTGAATGTGACTGAACTGGACAGATGAACCACTCAGAGCAAGTATCTCCATCTTATCTGGATTGAGTCTGTTTATTGGCCCTCAACAGGTAATAGATGTGTGGTTTTAATTTAATATAAGATGTTCATTGATTTTGGAACCTCTATTTTAAGGTTTCCCTGAATTCTCATAAGCACTCAGTTGCATAGGATAACATCTCTGTTTGACAAGCCCCACTGTGACATCAGGCAATTAGTGGCATCAAAAAAAGAATGGGATAGACAGAAAGTGAAGATATCAGTGGATAAGCAAGGGCATATAGGACCTTTGGGTGAAGCTCGCCAACACTTACAGTTGGTTGTACAGACAGAACCATTGTTAGTATTACATATACAGAATATGGGTTTGTTTCCAAATGTGTGACTTAATGTTTTCGGCTGGTGGCTGTCATTGCTTATATTTTGGCCATTACAGTGAGTACACTGGTAGCTGGAACTAGTCTGTTTGCTCATTGGTGAGGAGCAATGACTCTATTCCTGCCAGTCATGGGTAAATTGATAGAGAAGTGTTAAAAGCAAATAAATGCACTGCCTTTACTGGAACTAATTTTGCACTGTGTATTTTGTGTTCTAGACATTATAAGAAGCGTTGCCAGGGTCGTATGCGGAAGCATGTTGGTGACCTATGTCTACAAGCTGGAATGTTACAAGATTCTCTCGTACACTACCACATGGCTGTGGAACTTCTCCGTTCTGTAAATGACTTTTTGTGGCTTGGAGGTAGGAATGACTGAAAATAAAACATAAGTGTAGTTTGAAAGCTTTGAGACTTGGGCCCATCTACAAGGAGACACTTTCCACCATGATTCTGTTTAAAACTGCATTTTCATTAAATTGGATTTGCACACACAGCAAATTAAAGTGGGGTATCCAACCCTCCCCTTTTGTGTGGCAGACTGTGGGTGGAGTCTTGTGGCATCAACAAGCTTCATAAAAAACCCCAAAACCATAGGCTCCCCCCACTCCTCAGCCTCGCTCTTAAGTGTAGTGGAATGCCTGGATCAAGGGGAAGGAGTGTCTGTGCCTGCATGCACCTGCTCTTCTCTTGGCGGCCCGGAGCAGCATGCTCAGCAGGAGTAGCAAGGCCATGCGGACCAAGGAGGCAGTGCAACGGAGGATCTATGGTGCCCTTCTCTCCCCATGGCGGAGTCCCTAAGCCCGGACAGCAGCCAAAGCAGTGGGCTGTTTTCAGAGCATATGTGGGTAGAGTCTTGCAGCATCAACAAGCATCCTTTAAAAAAAAAGTGATGTGAAGGTGCACAGCTATGTGCCTCAAGAAAAATGAAATTTCATACCATAGGCCCCCTCCCCTCTCTCAAACCCTCCCATCCAAGCCTTTCCTTTCAGTACTGAGTGAGGCCTAAGTAAAGTCAGTAGCTCTTGGTAGAAGGGGGACAGAAAGGGAAGAGGGGAGAAAGAGAGAAAGTTTGGACTATCACATACATTTGTTTATTTATTTATAATTTAATTTATCCGGGCAGCTCTGAGAGCATGCTCAGCAGGAGCAGCTGGGTGGTGGGGGTTAAGGATGCAGCGCAACAGAGGATCCACAGTGCCCTTCTTTTCACATGGTGACAGCAGCGCCCCTAGGCCCCAGGTAGCAGCCAGAGCAGTGTGCTGTTTTCAGGGCAGACTTCAGAAGAACAAAAACAAAAGTCATCGCAAAGCAATGGGTTTAGTCTTTAAGGCTCATTTCGGGAAAAACAAAGCACAATTGTGCACAGGTCTGCTGATGATGCAACTTTCCCTTCCTGCTATCAGTGCTGCTCCCCCCAGCTGGCTGAAGCCAGTATTGGTAGTTAGAGTCACACAGACTCCCAAACTGTACAGAAGCCAGCGCAATAGGAAAATCTATCACAAAATGACATCGCAAAAATCTGGGTTTTCCAGGAGGAAAACCTGCAGTTGCTGCAGAGAGGGGGGAACATCATGTGCCATGAATGCTTGTGAGGTGCAGAAGAACCAGAGTAAATCGCTCGTGTAGATGGGGCCTTGGTTCCTGGTGCCTTTGTATTATTTACTTGCTACAACCTAAGGGAAAAATAATGAATATTGGAAGTCATGTATTAATAAAAATAATTAATCAAAGTCATAATAGAATAGAGGTTACCCTAAAATTCATAATACATTGTAGTCTTCAGGGCTCCCCTAGGTTTTTGTGCTCTTGGTTTGTTGCTCAAGGGGAGTGGTAACTGTTCCAGGGAACAACAGGATTGCCTTCCTAGTTCATATTTTGCAGTTCTGTTTCTTTGTTTTGGGTGTGTTTTCTTTGTTTCTTAGTGCTCTCTGGGTTTTCTGGACTCTGGACTCTGGAATAACTATGACATAGAAATTCAACCTTTAGCCTCGTTTTCTCAGCATGAGAGGTATATTAGAGTGAAATGTGATGACACCTCAATGTGTGCATGGTGTTGTTAATGTGATAATCTGTCGTAATTACTTCGTGAATTCACCTTAACTAGTAACACTTTCCAGACAGATAGTTACTACTTTCCTATGTGTAAAACAGATGCTGGTAGCATTAACTTCTTTGTTTGATATTACTGCCCCCACCCCCCATGAAAGGACAGTGGATTTTAAGCCTGTTTTGGCAGTGCTTTGCAATTCTGTTTACCTAGGCCTGCGCATATGCCTTATACTTTTTGCAATTATAGGAGTAGTTTGTGATATCACTGCTGTTTAAAAATACTGTTTTTATCTGTAGCTGCTCTTGAAGGATTATGTTCAGCCTCTGTTATCTATCACTATCCTGGAGGTACAGGAGGTAAAGTTGGTTCTCGCAGGGCACAAGGAAGTTCACTTCCTTCAGAAGCAGGCAACAGACACAGACCAGGTAAGCCACACATATTCGTGGAGGACTTTCTCAATAATATGTTTGGTAATTAAATATTTTTTGGCTGCCTCTAGCTTTCAGTGTGTGTCTCCCTCCCTCACCAATGTAGCCTGAATGTCTGCTCAAAGTGTGCCCATGCTACATTTTAGCTTTGCAAATCCCAATTTCTCAGTAATACAATATTCTTCTGTTCATGTGCAGTGGACATATTGAAGGATTAATAAAAAAATTGAATAGTATTTCATCCACATCAGAGGAACACTTAGCTCGCAGATAAGCAACTGCAGATGGGCAGCAGCACTGCACATGAAAGCGACTAGTCTCAAAGCAAAGGAAGTGTAGAGATGTACCTTTCAGTTGCACTTTGTCAGAGAGCCCAACTAAAAGTCAAAGTATTAAGACTTTCTGATGTGTGGGGATGGAGGAGAGAGAGAAACTTAAAAGTAGCCTACATGGGAGCCGAATCATTTTCTGCTGTTTGTAGACTGTGCGCTGATAATCAGTGATGCCGTGATGGGCACTGTACAGTAGGTGCCCATGACACTTGCACAACTTCATTTCAGATAACACTTGAAGTATCTAGGCTTAGAAACTATTTATTTAATTAGAACATTTATATCCCACCTTTCTAGCAGAATATTCCTCAAGGTGGCTAATAATAAAAAAATATTCATCAAAAGTCAATCTAAACCTTGTTAAAATGCACCATAAAAATCACACACCAAAGAAATAAAACAAACAAAACCACTTAAAACAAAGACAGCACTAATCTTATCTACAAGCAGTAGCAATTAAAAGACATCCAATTAGAATCAGCTAATTTTGCTTCCTGGTTGAAAGTCATCAAAGAGGAAGCAAGGTGAACTTTGTGAGGGAGAGAATTCCAAAGTCTATGTGTGGTCGCTAAAAAGGCCCCCTCCTGTGATCCTGCCAGACACACTTTTGACATTTATGGGATACCGAGGAGCACCTCAGTTGTAGATCTTCATGCCTGGGCAGGTTTATATTGATTGGAGCAAGTGGTCCTTGAGGAACCCGGGTCTTTGAGCCGTTTATAGCTTTAAAGGTTTTCAGCGCTTTAGTAGCCAATACTGTTGTTGCAACAAGGGCTCCTTATAATCTGCTTCAGTCATTAGTCTGGCCACAGTGTTTTGGACAAACTGCAGTTTCCAAACACTCTTCAAAGGCAGCCCCACATAGAGCACATTCCAATAGTAACTATTTAATAGTTCATCCCAGAAGTAACTAGGGCATGAGTCATCATGGCCAAATCTAATGTCTCAAGGAAAGGATGCAGTTGGTGTAACAGCCAAAGCTGTGCTGATGTACTCCTGTCATCATCCATCACTTTCCCAACATGAATATATTATGATTGAATTGCTCTATAGAAGCTCTTCCCTATAAACAGATTGTGTTAAAAAGTTATTGGAGTAAGATGTACACCTGCAGGGAAGTCTGTATGCATGTATTACTTCCATTTATTAAGAGGATCTTCATATTCATGAATCATTACTTTATAGTTTATATTGTAGCAGTGTGGTGAGGAGCTTGTATGTAATTAGTTTCATATATTAAGTGTGGTTCAATACTATTTGTGCAACCCCTGATTAGTAGACTCTAATTGAACATATTACTTGTGTGATTTTTTTTATAGAATGCTTTCTTATTATGGAAATTATGCAGACCACCTGTTACTGGCTATCTATCTAAAATAAGTACATTTCAATTAATTTATTTAAAGGAAATTTCATTGTTTCCTTTATTTGCTTTACAAGGTTTTTAATGAATAATTTGGAGGATAGTCTATAAGATGGTGACAGTTCTGAATACCAGCCTTCCCCATCGTGGTGCCCTCTAGATATTTTGAACTACCACTCCCATCAGCCTCAGCCAGTATGGCTAATTTTCATGATGGGAGTTGTAGTGCAAAACATCTGGAGAGCACCAGGTTGGAGAAGGCTGCTGTGCGCACTTGGGGCAATAAGTCCCACTGAACTAAGTGAGCTTTTCTTTTGAGTAAATCTGCATAGGAGCAGTCTGCTAGGAGGCTATAGAATCTTTCAAATAATGTTAGGATTGAATTAGAAGAGACACTTTTGCAGGGTGTGCAGCCTAATTTTTTTTCTTACAACGTGCATTGTTTCTAGCTTTGTCAGAGAGGAGACTGCTTCCATTTTGCATTCTTATAGTTAATTTTTATGTAACTTTATGGCAACACTGCAAATAATTACAGGGACTGGTCCCAAATCACTCTTTGGTTGCCTTCTCCTTTCCTCCCTATCCTCAGGCTGCTGTCACTCTGCTTACCTTGAACCCGGGAGGTAAAGGCAAGAAGAGGCAAAGAGTGATGATCCCTGTGTCCTTCTCCCCCCCCCCCCACACACACGTCAGAAGGAAGATGAACACATGCCTGATACCTGGTCTCTGTCTTCCTTGTATATGTAGGCCTGAGCAAGTGACAGTGGAGATATTCCTGTGCTAGGCACTGCATATGTTCACTGTACTTAAAAGGCTACTTCCTCTTGAGGCAGAAGGGCATGAGATAGCTTTGTGTGCAGCCTCATGTAGCAAGGGTTCTGCGAGCAGCTGGCTTTGTGCTCCCGTATGTTAAATAGAGGACACCGCTTGCCAAATTGTATGTGTAACCAGTCTTTTTAATCTTGATCATAATCCTCTATAAATACATATTATTAATGCTCTAAAATGCTTCATGTACATGATCTTGTTGTAAGAATTACAACGGCCCTGTAAAGTAGGTATTGAAGCGAAGAGGAAGTTGCTTGTTTAATGTCACCTATAGTAGTATAGTATTCACTCTATAATAGTAGAGTTAAGGCACAATCCTATGCATGTTTAGACAGAAAGGAGTCCTACAACTCCCAGCATTCCCCAGCCAGCATGTCTGGCTGGGGAATGCTAGGAGTTGTAGGAGTTCCTTCTGCCTAAACATGCATACGATTGTGCCCTTAATGTTTGAACTGGAGGCTTCTTGATACATACCTTACAGTGCAAACCTACATATGTCTACTCAGAAGTAAGCCATATTGAACTCAATGAGTCTTACTCCTAGGTTAAGGAGCATAGGATTGCGGCCAGAGGGAGCAATCTTACTGGGATAGGCGGCTGCCTCTGAACTCGGAGGCGACCACATATCCAATGTAGTGCAGGAGAAGCGTGGAGGGGATCGACCCCTGCCCCTTCAGCCGCCCTGCAATTGCAGCTAGACAGCTGATTTCAGCTGTCTAGCAGCGGGAAGTCAGAATTTGGGAAGCAGTGGCTGGATGACATGTTGTATGTGTCGTACCAGATTTCTGACTTCCCCGCCTTGGCATGCCCCCAGGAATGCCCCATTTTCACAGCTCCGCGCTCTTCTTCCGAGTGTGGGGCCGTTCTGCGCTGCCTCATAGGCAGCATGGGCTCCAAGGTAGGTTCCCGGGAATCGACCTATCCTATGGCCGCCTAGCTGCTGACTAGTGGCTGTAGGATTGCGCCCTTAGTCTCTTAGCCCCTATGCTATGGCCACTCATGTCCTGTGGTCTTTAGAAGAGAGTACACTTGTTTAGGAGGGCAGTTGCTACTTGCTTCATGTGTCAGCAAATTATAATGCTGTTGTAAGGGCAAAGGCTAAACTTAAAATTTATATGATTTTACTGTCCTTGCAGATAACTCTACAAAAGTTATTAGCCTCTTCCCCCACAAATACTTATGTTAATCATTTGTAGCATATGGGTGTCTTTAAAGAAACTACTCTCTTCTACCTTAGAAACATTTAAATCTATTATCTTCTATCTTACAGTCCTTTTGCTGCTTTGTCACTTGGGGGCAATTCTTAATCACTTCAGGCAACTAGGCAAGTGAGCTGTTTACAAGCCTGGATTTCTCTTTTTACTTTAAAGTAGGAATTGAACCTTTTGACTTTTGTAGGCATGGCTATAAACACTGATATTAATTAAAGTAACCTGCCTTTCTTTCAAAAAGAAATCCAAGGTGACTAACAAATAAATTAAAATGTATAATATATTATTACTATTATGCCTCAAACCTGCAGCTACCACATATTAGTTTTTTCTCAATAAGATGACTCAAGCAAAAGAGAATGAATCAAATTGCCCTTGAATAATTTATTATGATTTCAAGACAGATCAAGGAATTTTAAAATATTGCTATTAATATCACTCTCTGTTTGGGTATCGAATAAAAGGAGAGTTGAGTTTGCATCTGTCAATGTCAATATCAATATCTTATAGCAAGCCATTTTCATCACCAGATCTGTTGGTGATGTCTCATGTTGGCATTTGTCTTAGCTCTCTCAGGTTTCAATCTATGGCACAACAGGTTTTTTTCATAATAAGGAAGTAGTTAATAAAATGGGAGGTGCACTATACAAGGATGGTTCAGTTCCCAGAAGTGCTTACCTCCTGCCCCTTACTATATAACCATGAAATGCTCAGCCATCTATATAGCATAACAGGAGAAGGCCTATGGGAAGCCATAGACCCTTCCCATACCTGAAATTTCCCCTTCCTGAGTAGCCTAGACAGTATTACAAGGCTGTTATAGGCTGCCTGAATCTCTAAACAGGAACACTCCTCTTTGCAGTGTTGATACTCTGCAACGTTGTGTTGCAGGTCCCACTTTTACATAATAACTCAGGTTTGTAAATAAGCTGGCTGCCCTATTCCCTGTGGTGACTAAGAGTCTCCTCTGGGCAGTTAGTGAGGGAAGCTTTACCAACACACACAAAATAAAGGACTATGGTATATTGGCATAGGCCAAGGCACATGGCTTAGTGAAAATGCTTCTGAGCTAGTAATATCTGTGAGTCATCTTTAAGACTGTAAAAACTGAATGATAAAATTAATTATATCATCATCATATGACAGCTGATGTGTTCCCATGTTTTGTTTTAGTGTCAGCATTCGGCCTTTCTAAGAATTCTGTAGCTGATTGGCTCACTGTAAAATATATGTAATAGCTGTTTTTGTTTTGGCAATGCAGAGAGTTAATGTTGTCTCTTTGGTTTTCCCTTAGGGGCACAAGAAGTTCTTATTGATCCAGGTATATTGTCTTTATAAATGTTTTGTGTCAATAAAATATATTTCTATGTTAACTGTTTCTTCTAGTGCCTATATGTTGTAGGGTTTTTTTAAAATTAAAAAATGGTATCTGAGTTTAGTATCTCAGTTCCCACCTCCCCTTGTCTTGATAAATTGTGGATCCAGTATTCAAGAAGGTAATATATCTACTTGGATATGAGGATTCTTAGTTATTGAGGGCAGCAGCTTTAAAGACAAGGGGAAAGGGGCAAACGTGGACTTTATCTGCTCCTTCTTAGCTGCTGTTCTCTTTTATCTCTTTTATCTTTTATATTCTTTTAAACTGTTGTGCATTTTATACCCTAACATTTTAATATGTGCCTGGGAGGACTATTGAGCAACTCAGGGGGTCGGGGAAGTGCCACTATAACTGTGGTCACGGGCAGGGGGAGGTAAGGCATTGGGGGATTAACAGGCCAGCTGAGGAGAAGAGGGGCTAGACACCTTACAGCTGTCCCCTCTTCTGGTTCTTCCCCCAACCTGATGGTTCCTGGCAGCCTTACCAGTCTGCCCTCGGGTCTGGTGGTGCTGCTGCTGAATGCCAGGTCGGCCCAAAATAAAATCTCCCTCATCCATGCTTTGATTGTGGAAGAGGGGGCTGACCTGGCATGTATTACTGAGACCTGGGTGGGGAAACTGGGAGGGGTCACTCTCTCCCAGCTGTGCCCTCCTGGGTACTCGGTGCAGCACCAACACCGACTTGAGGGTCGGGGAGGGGGGGTTGCCGTGGTCTATTTCCCTCTCCAGGCTTCCTGCTCATTCGAGTGCAGATCTTGAGTGTTTGTACCTTGTGTTGGGTACCCGGGACAGATTAGGGATTCTGTTGGTGTACTGCCCACCCCACTGCCCATCAGACTCCCTGCCTGAGCTGCCGGAGGTGGTCTCGGACTTGGTGTTGAGGACCCCTAGGATGATGGTCCTGGGGAATCTCAACTTCCATGCCGAGGCCGCTGTATCCGGGGCAGCTCAGGACTTCATGGCCGCCATGACAACCATGGGGCTGTCCCAACATGTCATCGGCCCAACGCATATAAAAGGACACACGCTTGATCTGGTTTTCTCGACTGGGCAGGAGGATGGTGATCTGAAAGTGGAGGAATTGACATCTGTCCCTTTGTCATGGTCAGATCACTTCCTGGGTGGGGGACCTATTAAAATGGTCCGCCCCCAGAGATTAATGGATTCCGATGGATTCCAGAGGGCTCTGGGGGATTTTCCTGCTGGTATGGCTGGTGCTCCTGTCGAAGCCCAGGTCGCTCTGTGGAATGCAGAGATGACTCGGGCGGTTGACACGATTGCACCCAAGCGCCCTCTCCCTCTGAGCAGAGACTGGCCAGCTCCTTGGTATACACCTGAGCTGAGGGCAATGAAGCAAGAGGGGAGACGGCTAGAACGCAGTTGGAGGAAAACTTGTGCTGAGTCTGACCGAACACAGGTAAGAGCCCACTATCGAGCCTACTCTGTGGCGGTGAGGGTGGCAAAGAGACAGCTCTTTTCCACCAGCATTGCATCTTCTCAGTGTTGTCCAGTGGAGCTTTTCCGAGTGGTTCGCGGCCTGTTACATTCTGGGCCAGGGAGAGAGATGGTGGAACCCTCGGTATCACGCTGTGACAAGTTTGCACAGCACTTTGAGGATAAAGTCGCTCAGATTTGTCATGAATTGGACACCACCATTAATGCAGTTCCATTGGTAGAGGCGTTCAGAGCACCGTCTGGTCCAGTTTTATTGGATGAGTTTCAGTTACTGAGGCCTGAGGATGCGGACAAGGTGCTTGGCCAAGTCCGATCGACCACTTGTGTGCTTGACCCTTGCCCTTCATGGCTTATTAAATCAAACAAGGAGGGGTTGTCCGCCTGGGTCCAGGAGGTTATAAATTCCTCCTTGAGAGAGGGAGTGGTACCTGCCGCTTTAAAAGAGGCAGTAATTAGACCACTCCTGGAAAAGCCTAACCTGGACCCAGAGGATGTTAACAATTATAGGCCAGTGGCCAACATCCCCTTCCTGGGCAAGGTGCTTGAGCGGGTGGTTGTAGGACAGCTCCAGGCACTGTTGAATGAAACGGATTATCTAGATCCATTTCAAGCGGGCTTCAGGCCTGGTTTTGGAACGGAAACTGCCTTGGTCGCCCTGTGGGATGACCTCTGCCGGGAGAGGGACAGGGGGAGTGCGACCCTGTTGATTCTCCTGGACCTCTCAGCGGCTTTCGATACCATCGACCATGGTATCCTTCTGGATAGGTTGTCTGGGTTAGGAGTTGGAGGCACTGCACTACAGTGGTTCTGCTCCTACTTGGATGGCCGATTCCAGAAGGTGGTGCTGGGGGATTACTGCTCTGTGCCATGGCAATTGTGCCATGGGGTTCCACAGGGCTCTATTTTATTCCCCATTCTGTTTAACATCTACATGAAACCGCTGGGGGAGGTTATCCGGAGGTGTGGGCTGAGGTGCCATCAATATGCAGATGACACCCAGCTCTACCTCTCTTTCTCATCAAAACCAGGTGAGCCAGTGGCTGTTCTGAATCAGTGCCTGGGCACGGTAATGGACTGGATGAGGGCTAATAAACTGAAACTCAATCCAGACAAGATGGAGGTACTGTTAGTGGGTGGTTCGTCTGCCCGGCTAGGTGATATTCAACCTGTTCTGGAGGGGGTTGCACTCCCCCTAAGGATCAGGTTCGTAGTTTGGGTGTGCTCTTGGATCCAGAACTGTCACTTGAGGCCCAGGTGAACTCAGTGGCACGGAGCACTTTTTATCAGCTTAGGCTGGTATACCAACTACGCCCTTATCTGGACAGAGATAGCCTAGCTACAGTGATCCATGCTCTGATAACTTCTCGTCTGGATTACTGCAATGCGTTATACGTGGGGCTGCCTTTGAAAACGGTCCGGAAACTTCAGCTGGTCCAAAATAGGGCAGCAAGATTGTTAACAGGGACTGTCCTATGAGCTCATATTACGCCAGTACTTTTCCAGCTGCACTGGCTGCCAGTCCATTTCCGGGCCCGATTCAAAGTGCTGGTGTTAACATTCAAAGCCCTCAATGGCTTGGGGCCAGGTTACCTGAAGGATCGCCTCCTCCCATATGTGCCTCCCCGGACCTTAAGATCATCCTCAGCGGCCCTTCTCCGTGAGCCCCTGCCAAAGGATGTGAGGCGGGTGGCTACTAGGAGGAGGGCTTTTTCTGCTGTGGCACCCCGGCTGTGGAATGAGCTCCCTAGTGAGGTTCGCCTGGCGCCTACATTGTATTCCTTCTGGTGCCAGGTGAAGACCTTTTTATTTTCCCAGGCATTTTAGCATTTTAGCTTTTTAGACTTTTAGCTTTGCTGTTTTAAATCTGTATTTTAAACTCCTGCACTGCTGCTAGGTTTGATGGTGGTTGTATTGTTATATTGTGGTTTTAATGTTCTATAGATTTTAAATTGTTTTATTGTGTGTTGTTTGGTTTTAATTTTTGTGAACCGCCCAGAGAGCTTTGGCTATTGGGCAGTATAGAAATGAAATGAAATGAATAAATAAATAATAAATAATAAATTATTGGAGTTCCCCCTCCATGTTCTTGAAATGTAATAGCTTTTCTTTAAGCTTTATGCACATATGGCTTTTCTTTAAGCTTTAATTCTCTTTAATTATAGTGCCTTTGGAAAATGCAGATGTAAATGTTTCTAGACTGTATATAAACAGATTTAAGCGCAATCCGTGCCCTCCCTGTTAGACAACAGGCAAATTCAATTAAAATGCTGGGTACCATTAGGAGACTTTTCCTTCTGTCAAAACAATAAATTGCTTTGGCTGTGAGAAGGCCTTACAGAACTTTGTTAAGTTTTTGTTGGTATTTCAGTAACACGTAAGCAACATATAGACCCGATTTGCATGTAAAAAAGGCAAATTGTGCTGGGTGTATTCTGTGGCCATTTTGAATATTAACCCCCTATCAGGCTAATTGGGGGTTGCTATATGATATCAAAACCTGGACATTATAGATTAATCATTGGTTAAACAACCTACAGTTAACCTTCACTTAGTATTTATGTTAACTGTGGGTTGTTTAACCCATGATTAATCTGTGTTGTCTTGGTTCGGATGTCATGTAACATCCCCCAATTGGCCCAGTTGGGGGTTGAATATTCAAAAAGGGCAAATCACTGTTGTGATTAACCCTCAATTTGCTGCTGTTATGTGTGAACACACCATAGTTTAGGATCAGTTCGTTAATTTTGCCAGTTATTCTTTTCTGTATGCTTACCAATTTTTATATATATATATATATATATATATATATGAATAAGAGAGATACTGTCCAATGCTGCCCTCATGCTAATGGGACGCTAATACTTAGTAAGGCAATTAGAAAAAGTGGAAACAGTCATTTCTGGAATAGGGCAGATCAGCAGAGCTCGTTGAGGGCAGTTCTACTGACTTGACCCATTCTGGAAGTGAGCATTTCTCCTCATTTCCAGGGTTGCTTTTGGAAGTGCTAGTTTCTGTTGTGCTAGTGGTAGGTCCCACGGGTGCAGTGGAACTAGTGGAAGCACAGTGGCAATATTGCTTACTTCCCATTCTTTCTACCTTCCTTTTTGAGCAGTTTTCAAAAAGAAATTTCATTCTATAATGAATAATACATAGGAGAAATAATCCTGATCATTTTCATAATTCTTCAGTTTGCACATTTATTTATTTATTTATTTATTTCTGTATCACCCAGTCTCCAAATCTCTTATTTATTAGTTAATGTTACTCTTTGTTAAAACTTCCTGTGGGTAAAGATGTTTGGTCAGGAAAGGAATGCCCGTAACACAGTTTTTTGTTTTACTCTATCCTAGTTCACATTAACTGGGATCCGCTGTTAATTTGAAATTTCCCGCTTCACTCCAATGCAGGGGCCCTCACCTCAAATGGCATTAATGCAGATACCAGTACTGAAATAGGACGTGCGAAGAACTGTCTTAGCCCTGAAGACATTATAGATAAATACAAAGAGGCCATTTCTTACTACAGCAAGGTAATGTTGTTACATTATGAGAGTTTTTATTTCACACCAAAGCTCATCAATTTCACTTTGTGTCTATGGTAGTGGCCCCATGTGATTTCCTGTGAGCGTGTGCAGGAAAGATTTCTGCTGGGCCTACAAGACAGTGGGGATTGTGTGGAGGTGCTGATTGTATGAACCATCACTGATCCATGTGACTACCGATACTTACACAATGTTGGTTAGGAAATACTTTTTCTACTTTGAATTTGTGGTTTTAGGGTACAGTTCTAAGCTTGTGCTCCTACATTAAGGTGAACAGACACAATTTGTATCTTTAGAGGGAATAGCGGTGTTTGGCTGTAAAGATAAACTATGGTTTATCATTGTGAATAAGCCTCTGGCTTGTCAGCTCCCCCCTTTCTTGAGGAGGGGTGGTAGCTCAGTTGTAGGGCACCTGCTTTGCATGCAGAAAGTTCCAGGTTCAATCCCTGGCATCTCCAGGTAGGGCTGCAAAAACTCCTGCCTGAAACCCTGGAGAGCCACTGCCAGTCAGTGTCGACAGTACTACAGTAGATGGATCAATGATCTGATGTCCGTATAAAGCAGCTCCCTATGTTCTTATCTGGCATGGTTGCGATGAGGAGACTGAGAAGTTTCCCTTCTGTTTTTAACTAAACACGTTTTTAGTGTGATGTCTGAACCTGGAGAAACTGTTATTAGTATTAACTTTGGTTTAGGAAATAAGCCAACTTCAAACTGAGATTTATGAAGCTCATTTGTTTCAATAAACCATAATTAATACTAACTACAGTTTAAAGCCCAGATGTAGCACTAAACCATTGTTCATTGAAAACTGAAGCAAAAACTAATATTCTTTTCCCAGCCACACTGGAGAAGGGAGTGGGGAGAATGTATGAGCATGAGGCTTGTTCACATAACAATCAACCATAGATTTCAATCTTTGTATTTTATCTTATTGTTTTGTTTCAAAATAGTTGTATGACTTGTTTTATAGGTGTCTTATAAATACAATAAATAAGTAAATACATCATTACAGCCAAACGCTTTATTCTAACTGAGAAGGCTGTTGAAGGATTTGCAGGTCATGGTGTTGCAGGGTTGAGCCCCACACCCTGCAATTCCAGAGGTGGACTTTCAGAATAAAAAAAACTCAGTAAGCTCTTTGAGAAATCTTGCCTCTATCTTCACAAGTTCCTACCACGTTGTTACAAATATCAGCATTCCTGCCTTGCAGTTGAGCTATAAAGCCAATTCTGATCATTCATGTCGCTCACTATTTGACTTGGGAGGCTGGAAGGGCAGGAGTGACAAGATCAGACAAGAGTGATCTTGTCTGATCTCGGAAGCTAAGCAGGGTCAGTTCTGGTTAGTACTTGGATGGGAGACTGCCTGAGAATCTGGCTTCCTGCATTGAGCAGGGGCTGGACTCGATGGTCTTGTAGGCCCCTTCCAACCCTGTGATTCTATGAGGTATAAGGGATGGACTGAGAAGGAACAGAAAGAGAACAAGGAACTGCAAGAATAGTAAGCATTTCCCTCCTAAAAAGTCTGATTACCAGGCAGCCATATATCTGCTGGAGTCTACTTGCCTGACTTACACCTATCTTTTCCCTCTTCCCTATTGCTTCAGAGCCCTAGGAGCTCTGCTTTATTTTGGGGCTGTGGGTTATAGGAAAGCTGCCAGAAGTGCTGCTTTGTGGTGAGTCTGTGTCCTGTGTTGCAGTGTGACATCAGGTATGTGATCTGCCATCCTAGATTAAGGGCGCAATCCTATGAGGATAGGGGGCTGACTCTGAACTCAGAGGCGACCTACTATCCAGTGCAGGGCAGGCAGAGTGTGGAGGGGATCTTCTCTTCTGCGCTTTGGCTGCCCTGCATTTGTGGCTAGATGGCTGATTTTGGCTGTCTAGTTAGGGTACCTCGGAGCAGGGGTGAGGGGAGGCTGGACAGTGCATAGGAAACATCGTAATGGCACTTCCACTCTCACCCCACCCCCTTCCCCAGGAATGCCCGCTTTTCGACTGCACTGCTGTTATGAGCATGAAGCTGGGGATGAACCACCCTGCCTACAAGGGAGTGGGGCAGGCGGTGGGGAGTTGGTTTTCTGGGAACTGACCTCAGAGCACTGGCTCCAAGCTCGGTTCCCAGAAAACAAAAAATCCTGTGGCCGTCTAGATGCTGTCTAGCAGCCATAGGATTGCTCCCTACATAGTGTAGGCGGCCCAACTCACTTAAGGCATTACTATTTAGATTTTGGGATTTAATTCCCAAATGGAAAGAGTCCATTCTGTATTTCTTAGGAAGCTATTGGGCCTTCCTTCTTGTGTGGGGAATGCAGCAATCAATCTGGAAGTAGGTATTCAATCAGTTGAATGCAAGGTATGGATTGATGCCTTTAAGTGGTGGTTATGTTTATACTTTCTAGCAGTTCCTGGTAGCTATTTCTCCTTACTGCTTTCAGATTCCTATGTTACCTGCTGGATGAGAGTGATGAAGAAGAAACTACATAGGCTAGGCTTCTCTGCTGAAGTCATGGGCAATTATGGGCTTGAGAAGGTCCAATTTCTTGTTGTTCAAAGAGTAACAGACTTAGATCAACAGTATCTGAGAACTGCTGCAAATAAAGCTTGTTCATTACTCTATACTAAATAGAATAATTTTAAAAATTACAGAATCACTGCAGCTCCATATCTGTACACATTAACCATTCCAAAGTATAGGAGACCATTTACTCTTGCCCGCTTTAATGTGCTGCCATTGGAACTATTAAATGGATGATTTAGTAAGATCCTGGTTAGTGAACGGATATGTTTCTGTGGTGTTGGAGTAACAGAATTGGTCGAACATGTTCTATTATATTGTAACTTCTATAGGGAATGTAGAGAAAAGCTAATTTCCCCACTATTAACAGCCTTCCCAGGAAGTAGGTCCATCACATTGATACCAATCTGTTTAAGGGATGTGTCATCTTGGGTCACTGGAAGGGTTGCCAGTTTTTTATGATTTCAATGCAAACTAGGGAAAAAATGATGTCATTTTCTTGAGAGAAGGAATCTTCTCATAAATTGTACTTTGTTAGTGTACTAGTTTTAACTGTTTTATATGTTTCATACTGATTTTGCTGGTCTGTGATTGTAATAAATGAATGAATTCATAAAAATGGCAAATCAAACATATCAGGCTTCCTTCATCCCAGCAGCCGAATGGGCAGCTCCAGGTGAAACTTGAAACAATCACATCACCTGTTTGTAAGTCTGCAGACCCTTTGTCCCCCATTCCATCTCAAGATTGTGGTCATGACTTCCAACATTAAGTCAGTCTTTTTTTTTCTTTCTCTCCCCCGCTCCCCCCATTGCTTTTTGTAACATCTTGCCTGATGAAGAGATCTGGAGATCTCAAAAGCTTGCACATTTTTTGTGTTCTTTTGGTTGGCATAATAAAGGCATTACGCTAATGTGGAGCTTGGAATAAAATATTCTGTACATATATTTTTCAGTGATGAGTGCTACAGAATGTAAGACTTATATAGTTGATATCCTTACACAAAGGGTGACTTTTCTGGAATGCAAGGGGCTATTGTGCAAAGAGAAAATGGAAAGATCTTGTGAGTAGATTTTGCTCATGGTTCTCTGATCCCACCCATTGTGTTAGGGATTCAAACTGAAGTTCATTTTGTCTTTGGAATGGAACATAATTTCTTCCTGTTATTCTTCGCATTTTTAGACAAAGTCCTACACTTTTGAAATTGATTGGGAAAACTATTTTAATTAATTGATTATTATATTTATATTCTGTTGTTCCTCTGTGTTCTTATTTTGTAGTACAAGAATGCTGGTGTGATCGAGTTGGAAGCCTGTGTGAAGGCAGTGAGAGTACTGGCAATACAGAAACGAAGCATGGAAGCTTCTGAATTCCTTCAGAATGCTGTTTATATTAACCTTCGTCAGGTGAGTGCGCTCCTTGTTTTAAAGTAAGAAACAATTTACCTGTCAACGTTTGAACTTTTTTTTAAAAAAGTGAGAAAAAACCTGCTGGATTAGACCAATGGCGTATCTAATCCAGCATCCTGTTTTTACATCATGGCCAGTCAGATGCCTCTGAGGAACCCTAACCTGAGGTACAGAAACCTAAGCTTAGGTGCAGACTCCTAATCTCAGAGCCATTACATTTTTTTTCATCTAGATTTATGGGTTTATGAAGCTGGGAACAAATGTTGGGGTCAAACATACTTCCCTCACCCCTCTCCTCCCCTCATATGCTGCTTCAGCGCTTGATATGCTGCTTCAGCGCTTAAGCCAGAGTTTACCTGGTTTGGATGTAACGGGGGACTCTGGCTTAATACAAGGCAGAAACAAAGTGTCATAGAATCATAGAATAGTAGAGTTGGAAGGGGCCTATAAGACCATTGAGTCCAACCTCCCTGTGTCAGAGCAGTGTGCAAACTGAGGAGCACTCAGCCTGGATGCTTTATTTATTTATTTATTACATTTATATCTCGCCTTTTTTCCTCCAAGGAACTCAAGGCGGCATACATAATCCTCCTCCTCCATTTCATCCTGGAGGAGGATGCTTGTTCCTGGCTTCATAACCAATGGCTTCTATAACCCTGTATCTTAAACACTGTCACCTGTTACAGCAAAAATCCAATGAAAAGGTCTTTAGAATGGAGATGCTTGAGTATAAAGATTATGGGCAGTATCCAGTAAGACAGGAGCACTGATGTAAATTATGTTGCATTAGTGTAGGGGACCTCTAATGCAACGACAATGGTGTTAGCTGGTGTGATGGGATTCCCTGGAAAACCCATTGAGCCAACAAATGCTACTGGCATTGCTGTAGAGGTTCCTTATGCTAGTGCAGTGTAATTTACATTAGTGCTTGTCTCTTATTGGATACTGTTTTATGTTCTCCTGAAAAGCCTGATATCAAACTGAGTAAAAATCAGCCAGCTTACCAGTTCTCTCAATACTGACAAAATTTAATGGTCTTACTCTATGATACTTGTGATATTTTTAACTGGTGACACTACTGTTTTTACTTTATTTAGCAGATCTGGCTGAGAGGCAAAATTCTATTTTTTCCTAAGTGTGAGAAATTGTGATTGTTCTATTATTAGACCACTGAAGAAGTCCAGTTTATGGTTTCTGTTACGTATGAGCATTTTCATGTTTACTGTAGAGATGTATGCAGTTGTTTGCTTTTAATGTGAGGTTATATAAGTTGTTACATGTATCTGTAAAGTGTCTGTTGAATTTGTTGACTTGATATTATGTATCCCAATTTGATTTCTTTTTTTTAATGGCAACTATTTAACTCATTTCAAAAGTGTTTATAAAACAGGTTGGGTTGTGAATGCACAGATTAGTGGTGTAATCAGTAAGGTTTCTGTAAGATAGCTGAAACTGAGCTCTTGGGATAGAAGTGACTGAACTTGCAGAAAAGACAAAAGTGAATATTTCCTAAGACTTTATAAAATCAATGTATAGTATTTATTGAATATGAATATGATCAATCAAGTGTTATCATTAGATGGTTTTCCTTGGATGAATTTTGAATAGAACTCCACCTACCAATTGTCTTTTCTTTCTGAATATTTGGCATCGCAGGTGTTGTGTTGCAGTCATTTTCTTTTCCTCAAATGAAAACTTTTTTTGGAATGTTTGGGTATATGTCACCAATTGTAGCAGACTTTCATTATGTTCATGTTGTATAATGTTCACTAGGGGTCAGCAGTGTTGCACTGTAAGAACTGGTTTGCGGTGTCTGGAATACTGTTGATGTAAAATATTGCCTAACAGACCCTTGAGTTATCCAAACAAAATACTTTTCTCTTGCAGGTTTATTTTCCTTTGTGGGTTTTCTTCTCTCTTTAAATATTCCAGTCAAACAACAGAAATAATGAGTCCTGATGGGATTTGATAAAACTGAAACAGAATTGGTATTTTGGGTTAGTTGTATTATTTGGTGCCCCCCTCATTGCTCGTCACCCAAGTTGGGTTCTCAGCAAGAACTATCTGCTGCACAATTGATGGTGCCTGAATTCTTAGATGTGTAGAAAACCAAAATGTCATTAGGCTTCCCCTCCTGAATCTCATGGGAATCTCCAATTTCTATAACTTTTCTATTGTGGCTTACACGTTATCTAGCTGTCAATCTTTTGTCTAGCTAAAACATTATTTCGGTTCCATCTAGAAATGGAATATTTTATTTGTCACCCAATACTCAACAACATTGAAATTTTAGTTCTTAAAGTACCATATAGTCCTGCATTGAAATAGCTGGTTAGATTCTGTATTGGGGAACAAATAAAAATAAATACATGTCTACTTCGAGATCTGCTAGCCCAGTAGAATTGTTGACTTTTTATTTTCTTAGAACACCTGAACCTGGTGCCATTCACTTGACTGCTTTTGCAACTTACCTCAATTTCATAAGCAGGTTGCCATGTGGCATGTGGGCTGCCATTCAAGAAACTCAATTCTGAAGCACCTCAGATGTATGGAACTAGTTTAATAATTCTTTGGATTCTGGCCATAGGCCATAGCACCAAGCTCAGTTTACAGTGCCATAAGAATACAGCTATGTTACACATTTTAATATACAGATACTTTTTCTGTGCTGAATTAAAGCTCTCTTTATGTGTTTCCACAAGGGTTTGTATCAAATACTTAAGTAACCCAGCTTTTTAAAAATATGTTGGATACATGACAGTATTCTGTTCTCCCCCCCCACCCCCATATGTTGGGATCTAGCCAGTCTTTATTTTTTTAGTTTTTCAGAGCTGTGCTTGCAATATTTTATATAGACTTCACATAAATATCACCCATATCATTGATTATTTATGTATTATTATATCCTGTCTTCCAGTTCAGTACTTGAACCAATGAAGGTGACTAGCCTAAGAAGTTAAAAACATCATAACAACATGCTAAGAAACAAACATGTAGGCAGCAGAGAAAATCAAAACCTATTAATGCAGGCTATGGGAAACATATATCGGTTCTGTAGTCAAGGATTTATTTGGTTTGCCCTTGATGGCCATGATTCAACAAAGAG
This sequence comes from Heloderma suspectum, assembly GCF_057233095.1. Classification (NCBI taxonomy): domain Eukaryota; kingdom Metazoa; phylum Chordata; class Lepidosauria; order Squamata; family Helodermatidae; genus Heloderma; species Heloderma suspectum. The sequence goes on from NC_139461.1 coordinate 12,767,799, forward strand.
CTAAGCTGCAGCATGAATATCAGCAGTGGAAACTTGTCTCCAGCATACATGTATCACTGGGTCATCTTGTCACATTACATGGCTGGCCAAGTGTCGTTACTTGCCTTTCTCTTTAGATGTCATCCTGTACACTTGTGAGGTTTTGACCCATTCCATATTTTTCTTGTCTCTGAAACTGTATAACTGTCTCCGTGCTTTCATGTATGATATGCGAACAAATTTTTAATGAAACATTTGCTTGTTAAAATGCCTAATTTTCTTTTTGATTAACTTTTCAGCTTTCTGAAGAAGAAAAAATTCAGCGTTACAGCATTCTTTCTGAGCTTTATGAGCGTATTGGATTTCATCGCAAATCAGCTTTTTTCAAGCGTGTGGCAGCAATGCAGTGTGTGGCACCTAGCATAACAGAGCCTGGCTGGAGAGCCTGCTATAAACTTCTTCTGGAAACCCTTCCTGGTTACAGTCTGTCTTTAGATCCTAAGGATTTCAGCAAAGGTACAGATTAAAAGAAAGAATAAAACACCACTACCACCTCAAACCCCCCATCATTTTTGGTTTTTGTGGAGTCTAGTAAATGGGTGTAGAGAAGTCAGTAGATTAAAGATCAGGACTTGAATGGGAGGTAGACCATTCAGCTTCATGGGTAATATTGAGCTGTGTCCCAGTGCTAGCACTAATGATGTTGCAGTAGCGTAAACCAACTCTTGTGCAATGTAACTAGTGCTTCCCAGCGCAATGGAAAAAAGTGGTGATTTGCTGCCACATTTTGGTGCCGTACCACCAGATTTCATTGGCAAATTGGCACATTTTTTCATTGCCTAGCAAGCACTAGCTATGTTGCACAAGCGTTAGTTTATGCTAGCACAATGTCATTAGTGCTAGCACTGGGGCACAGTTGGATACTAACCTATGGATTTATATAGTCATGAGGCAAAGCCAGACAATTGAAGGTAAACTGGAAGGCAGTTTTTTTGGACAGGTGGAATGGTGGCTTTCTCTATGCCAATTGTAATACACCTTATGTAGCACCTGATTGTCTGTCAGTTTCAAGATATTTAATTGAAATAGTTTGCCTTGTGTTAGAGAGAATATTAGCAAGGGTTAGGACTGCCTTTTCAGGTTTCATAAGGGGTGGAGAGCAAAAAAGTTTAAGTGGAGGTGGCAAGATTCACAGCAAGGTTCAAAGGCTTTGTTGTTGTTCAGTCGTTCAGTCGTGTCCGACTCTTCGTGACCCCATGGACCATAGCACGCCAGGCCTTCCTGTCCTGCGCTCTCTCCCGGAGCGTGCTCAAGTTCATATTCATTGCATCCGTGATGCTATCTAGCCATCTTATCCTCTGCCGTCCCCTTCTCCTTTGGCCTTCAGTCTTTCCCAGCATCAGGGTCTTTTCCAGGGAGTTTTCTCTTCGCATTAGGTGGCCAAAATATTGGAGCTTCAGCTTCATTATCTGTCCTTCCAATGAGCACTCAGGGTTGATTTCCTTTAGGATGGACTGATCTGACCTCCTTGCAGTCCAGGGGACTCGTAAGAGTCTTCTCCAGCACCACAGTTCGAAAGCATCAATTCTTCGGCGCTCAGCCTTCCTTATAGTCCAGCTCTCACAGCCATACATTACTACTGGGAAAACCATAGCTTTGATTAGACGGACCTTTGTCGGCAAGGTGATGTCTCTGCTTCTTACTATGCTGTCTAGGTTGGCCATAGCTTTCCTCCCAAGGAGCAAGCGTCTTTTAATTTCATGGCTACAGTCACCATCTGCGGTGATCTTGGAGCCCAAGAAAGTAAAATCTGTCACTGCTTCCATTTCTTCCCCTTCTATATGCCAGGAAGTGATGGGGCCAGATGCCATGATCTTCGTTTTTTTAATGTTGAGTTTCAAACCAGCTTTTGCACTCTCCTCTTTCACCCTCAACAAGAGGCTCTTGAGATCCTCTTCGCTTTCTGCCATTAGGGTGGTATCATCTGCATATCGGAGGTTGTTGATAATACTCCCAGCAATCTTAATTCCGACCTGTGATTCATCCAGCCCGGCATTTCTCATGATGTACTCTGCATATAAGTTAAATAAGCAGGGTGACAATATGCAGCCTTGTCGTACTCCTTTCCCAATTTTGAACCAATCGGTTGTTCCATGTCTGGTTCTTACTGTTGCTTCTTGACCCTCGTACAGGTTTCTCAGGAGACAGGTAAGGTGGTCTGGTACTCCCATCACTTTAAGAATTTGCCACAGTTTGTTGTGATCCACACAATCAAAGGCTTTAGCGTAGTCAATGAAGCAGAAATAGACGTTTTTCGGGAATTCTCTTGCTTTCTCCATGATGCAGCGAATGTTGACGATTTGATCTCTAGTTCCTCTGCCTCTTCTAAACCCAGCTTGTACTTCCGGTAGTTCTCGGTTCGCATACTGCTGAAGCCTAGCTTGTAGGATTTTGAGCATCACCTTGCTGGCATGTGAAATGAGCGCAATTGTGCGGTAGTTTGAACACTCTTTGGCGTTGCCCTTCTTTGGAATTGGAATGTAAACTGACCTTTTCCAGTCTTGTGGCCACTGTTGAGTGTTCCAGATTTGTTGGCATATTGAATGCAGCACTTTAACAGCATCATCTTTTAGGATTTTAAATAGCTCGGCTGGAATACTGTCATCTCCGCTAGCTTTGTTGTTACTAATGCTTCCTAAGGCCCACTTGACTTCACTCTCTAGGATGTCCAGCTCAAGTTCAGTGACCGCACTATCATGGCTATCAGGGACATTCAGATCTTTCCTGTATAGTTCTTCTGTGTATTCTTGCCACCTCTTCTTAATCTCATCTGCTTCTGTTAGGTCCCTGCCTTCTTTGTCCTTGATCATGCCCGTCTTTGCACAAAACGTTCCCTTGAGATCTCCAATTTTCTTGAAGAGATCTCTAGTCTTTCCCATTCTGTTGTTTTCCTCGATTTCTTTGCATTGTTCATTTAAGAAGGCCTTCTTGTCTCTCCTTGCTATTCTCTGGAACTCTGCATTCAGTTGGGTATATCTTCCCCTTTCTCCCTTGCTTTTCGCTTCCCTTCTTTCGTGAGCTACTTGTAAAGCCTCATCAGACAGCCACTTGGCTTTCTTGCATTTCTTTTTCTTTGGGAGGGATTGAGTTGCTGCCTCCTGAACAATGTTACGGACCTCCGTCCATAGTTCCTCAGGCACTCTGTCTATCAGGTCTAATCCCTGAAATCTATTCCTCACCTCCACTGTATATTCATCAGGGATATGATTTAGGTCATACCTGAATGGTTTAGTGGTTTTCCCTACGTTCTTCAATTTAAGCTGAAATTTTGCAAGAAGCAGCTCATGATCTGAGCCACAGTCAGCTCCAGGTCTTGTTTTTACTGACTGTATGGAGCTTCTCCATCTTTGGCTGCAAAGGACATAATCAATCTGATTTCGATATTGACCATCTGGTGACGTCCATGTGTAGAGTCGCCTCTTGTGCTGTTGGAAAAGAGTGTTTGCTATGGTCAGCATGTTCTCTTGGCAAAACTCTATTAGCTTTTGTCCTGCTTCATTTTGTACACCAAGGCCATGCCTGCCTGTTATCCCGGTGATTTCTTGACTTCCTCCTTTAGCATTCCAATCCCCTATGATGAAGAGGACATCTTTTTTTGGTGTTAGTTCTAGAAGGTGTTGTAGGTCTTCATAGAACCCATCAACCTCAGCTTCTTCGGCATCAGTGGTTGGGGCATAGACTTGAATTACTGTGATGTTGAATGGTTTGCCTTGGATTCGTACTGAGATCATTCTATCATTTTTAAGATTGTACCCCAGTACTGCTTTTCCCACCCTTTTGTTGACTATGAGTGCTACTCCATTTCTTCTAAGGGATTCTTGCCCACAATAGTAGATATGATGGTCACCTGAATTAAATTCGCCCATGCCTGTCCATTTGAGTTCGCTGATTCCCAAGATGTCGATGTTCAATCTTGCCATCTCATGTTTGACCACCTCCAGCTTACCTTGATTCATTGATCTGACATTCCAGGTTCCTAAACAATATTGTTCTTTACAGCATCGGATTTTCTTTTCACCACCAGACACGTCCACAGCTGAGTGTCCTTTCGGCTTTGGCCCAGCCGCTTCACTCTTTCTGGCGCTACTTGGAAATACCCTCTGCTCTTCCCCAGTAGCATATTGGACACCTTCCGACCTGAGGGGCTCATCTTCCGGCGTCATATCTTTTAGCCTTGTGATACGTTCCATGGGGTTTTCTTGGCAAGAATACTGGAGTGGGTTGCCATTTCCTTCTCCAGTGGACCACATTTTGTCAGAACTCTCTGCCATGACCTGTCCGTCTTGGGTGGCCCTGCACGGCATAGCTTATGGCTTCACTGAGTTACGCAAGCCCCTTCGCCACAACAAGGCAGTGATCCATGAAGGGGCTTACTCAAAGGCTTACTCTTGAATATATTCAAAATGAAATTGCAAAAAATCAGCAACCCAGTGTATATTAAGAGCATTTGTTACCATTACTTTTAAAATCCCTCATAATAATAGATAGAGATACAGGCGCTCCTGAGCAAGAATCACATGAAATGTTTTGGTGTGGAGGATACAGTCTAAATTGGTGGTGCTGAATGTTGATAAAGGGCTATGATCCACAATATATCCTCTGAAAGTAATGCATATGAATGTTTACAATAAAATGATGTATATAATAACTTCCAACTACTCATTATTGTTTCAAGAAAGTAATACTAATAGCCCTTATAGCTATGACATCAACTCCTTGAATAAAGCTGGAATAATTTTTAAAAATACATTGTAATATATAAAGACTTCTTACATCTGAGGAATATTGCCTTTCATGTTTATTTTAGGCAAGCATTTGTGTATGGTACTCAAACTTTAATAAGGCCTATTTCTACATAATGGGTTTGATCCAAATTTTGTTCCCATTTGCAGGAGCATCCCCTTAGCTGAAGTATGCTCAGGGGATACTCCCACTGGTGGAAGTGTGGGTAGACAATTTTTGTTGACTCTTCCTTTGCCCTGCAAACTCTTGCATCCTCCAGAAATCTGCTTTGGAAGGTTGGGGGTGCTGGAATATTGTTAGTAGGGGGTCACACACAAAACATGTAAACTAAGAATCAATATATCCCTTGTTTTTAAAGCAGTTAGGTGCAATGGCAGGGGTCACCCAGGGTACAGAGCTAATTAACAGATTTGGATGCATCAGAAAGCCTTGGGTCCAAACAGGGGTCACAAGGAGGTAGAATGTTGCCCAGCAGCCAGGTGGAGCTGAGTATGTTTCCTTTTACCCTGGCTTTCTTGTGTATCAAAAGACAAGCATTCTCAATATGTTCTGTAGTAGTGGTGGTTTCGTTCTGTTGGAAGCCTGGCCTTATTGGCTCTGCTGTTTCATACTTCTGAGTACTTAGCCAGGAGCCTATCTGTTTATAACTCACTGAAGTTTGCCAAGTGCTTCACTTTCTAGATTCAGTTCACTTCTGCTAACAGAATAGGGGGGTTTTCTGGAACAGTGTGGGAGGTGCCATGGGGACTGCGGGGGTGGGTGGGGGTGGAATCTGCAAAAGTTACTTCCTATCCACCAGTGGGATCCCTCAGCTCAATCAAAAACTTCCATGCATGGAACAACCCCTTCCATTTGTGGAAGGCAAAGTTTGGATCCAACCTGTTGTTTTTAGGATTTGACTAACATGAATTGGTTTTTAAGCCCTGTTTTCAGAGGATGATAATGATTTCTCTGTAACTTGAATGGCTAAATTTAGTGAGAATGACTAGAAAGGATTTGAGAGAAAATGTATCTCGAATCTGAAGAATATTAATAAACACCTGGCTGATTATTATGATTTGTGTCCTGTGCTACAGTGTCATTCAGTTGATGAAATGAAAAATATAAATCTCATTTTTTCCAGATGGCAAAAAATAAAAGATCTTTATTGTGTAGAATATTGTACAGTACTGTACTGTACAGGGTAGTTCAGAGGTTTCTGGGGGCTTTAGCCACAATGAAATTGAAGTTCCTTATTCCAAGGCGCAGTACTATTATGTAATCATTGGACCTTGGCATTGGAGAACTCTTGAAGACTTTTTGAGAGGCATGAGGGAGGTTGTCTCTGATGAGCTGCCCCCAGGCCTCTTTTGAGGCATTACCTTACAGGATGGCTGTCTTGGGGATTGGGTGTAGCAAATTAGTGACTGTCTGAATGCTGCAGCTCCAACATATTAGGCAGTATTTGTCTGATTTGTAAAATTAACTATTAAAGGGACTAAATATTCGCCATCAAATGGACTTATAGAAGACATATTGTTGAACAGTGATTACTGTTCACTTTTGGGATTTATTAATTCAGCAAACATTTTTGACTTTTTGTTGAAGGAACTCATCGTGGTTGGGCTGCTGTGCAGATGCGTTTGCTTCATGAATTAGTGTATGCCTCTAGAAGAATGGGAAATCCAGCGCTTTCTGTCCGACACTTATCTTTTCTCTTACAAACCATGCTGGATTTTCTTTCTGATCAAGGTATTTAAAAAAATTTATAATATCAATTTTATAGAGTTGTTACTAAAGGATGGGATCCAAAGTGCTACTTTAGCCATGGCCAGTGGGATTCTTGGTATTCACTGGTTGAGTGGCACGCTGCTTCTCCCCCTTGGCCTTATCACACACTGGTTTTGAAAATCCCCATAATTTAAATCTTGGACATGTCTTGCCAGTTTTAAAACAGCTATGCTGACTTCCTGTGCGTGGCTGAGCACACTTCAAAGTGCTGGTGTTGACTTACTATGCCTGAAATGGTACTGCAAGGGCTGCCTACTCCTGTACAAACCTCTCTTCTGGGGAGGTACTCCTGCAACTATCACCACCGACTGAGGTTAAGTGGGTGGTCACAAGAAATTGGTCCTTCTCCATAGTGGTACCCTCTCTTTGGAATGCCCTCCTTAAGTCTGTTTTCCTTACACCGGTTCTTTAGTTCCAGAGAAATATGATTTCATGTGCTCAGACATTTTAACATAGTTTATTGTTTTAGTGACTGTTAGAAACTTTTGGAGTTTCTAGTGTTTTATGCTGGACTGTTTTAGTATTGTACTGTTTTATCTACTGTGGCTTTAGTGTTTATTTTTCAGTTTTTATCCTCTGTTTTTAACTTTGTTTTGGTTTATTGGTGGTTTGCTATATTAATGTTTGTTTCTAGTTCTGTCAAAATAAAGTATTCTTCTTGGTATATGCATTTTTATAGTGGATGTTGTGAAGAATGAGATAATGAAGAATACAAGTTTCTAATGCAGAATAACTTTCTGGAAAATCACAGTGCAGAGATGGATTAAGATATAGCTTTGCATGGCTGGCATGAAATTAAACTCCAAAAGTAGAGGAGCCCAAAACACATGCTTTCTTGGAAACATAAGTGAAGTCACTGATAGCAGCTTTATTTGTATTCTTGGGCTAGTTTTAATGTGTTTGTTATTCTAGAGTAAAGGATTGTTTGCTGTTTGTAGGAATTTAGCCTCGATCAAACTTGCAAGATCTGTTCAGCCATTCCACCATAGTTAAAAACAGTAACAATATAACTATTGTTTGTGACATATGAAGTGCATTGATAGCAATTGGCTGGCAAACCAGAACAAGAACCCCTGGTTTGAAGGGGTTTGCAGATGATATTGGGTTGGACTATGGTAGACCCTGGCACAGACAGGGACTCCAAGTAACTCATAGCTTCTGTGGAACAGCTAGAGCTCCCCACCTCCACAGACAGGTTGGAAGCCCAGAGCTGGTGACAAAACACTCATTTAGCTTCTTGAGTTCTCCATTGCAGTAGTCCTACTTGGGAGGAGGGGAAGCTGGTAAAAGTGTGTGTCCTGAATTGGGTCTCATTGGGGAGCCAGGAAGAGGCAGATCAGCCTGCTACTTTATTTAAAAAAAAAAACCTTCAGTCTCCCCTACTGGTACAACAGTTCCCTGTAGGGCTGTCCTCAGGGAACTGTTTCCAGCTCTGTGTTCCAGATCCCAGCTTTTAGCTTCTCACCTCTAGTTTTCCAAGCACTAAGATGTCTAGCTCAGTCTTCCGCTCTAGCCCCAGTTTTTTGAATCATGTTTTGAACTTGTGCACTTCTTCGTGGTCTCTGTGCATCACATATATGGGCTCTGTGCCTGCGCGGAGAGTCGTTCCGGAAACTTCCAAGTGGCAGAGTTTTTTGGCAGGAACCCCTCCCCCACCGCCTGTGGCATATATAGCATGGGTTCCCGCCTTCTCCTCAGTTCCTTTTTGACCACCTTAGCGTTACTTCATGGGGAACTTTTCGACATTCTGTCATGGTGCATTCTTATCTTATCTTATCTTATCTTATCTTATCTTATCTTATCTTATCTAAAACCTCTTTTCTCCCTTTACCACCACCACCACCTCCTCCTCCTCCTTCTCCTCCTCTTCCTCCTCCTCCTTCTCCTCCTCCTCCTCCTCCTTCTTCTTCTTTATCTTATAACAAGAGAGTGAGAGAGCACAGAAATATATATAGAGGGAGTGTCAATTGTCGACAGTGTGGAGAGCATCGTCCGCCTCAGCGGCGATGCATTTTTTCTCCTTTGGCGTATGGCCCCAAAGCTTCCGTTCAGAAGGTGCATGGCTTGTAGCAATAAGGTACCCTCTTCGGATGGCCACTTTTTGTGTCTTATTTGCTTGGGAGAAACCCACAAGGTTGAATCTTGCCACCACTGCCAACTGCTATTGAAGCAGGCTTGCAAGAAAAGAGCTGATTGACTAAAATGGCTGCATTTAGGCAAATCTACCAGTTTTATGGCCCCAAATGGCGCCCACTATGCCCTTTGCATCCGGAGACTTAGCACAATGATATGGCACAGCAGTGGCCGCTGGCCATATCGCCTTCGCCAGCGATGCGAAGCTGGCGGCCGGCTCCGCAGGATCGACACAGAGATGGATCCGACACGGACGGATTCTGTGGGGAGGCGGAGGTGAGTGCTCCGTTCCACCATGGGCCCCAGCGGGGCCGGATTCTTGGAATCTGGCCTCACTGGGGTCTGTGGCGGAATTCTCCCCCATCCCTACCTCCGCCTCAAGGGAGTGGAGATCTACCCGTATCTCAACGATTGGCTACTAGTGGACTTCTCTCAAGAAGGCTTATTGCTCGCTATTCTGGACGTCTTAAACCTTCTTCGGGCACTGGGACTATGGATCAACAAGGAAAAGTCTCATTTGACCCCCACATGAATGGTTCAGTTCATAGGGGCCATCCTCGATTCCAGAACGGGCCGGGTGTACCTTCCAACGAACTGTATCACAAATCTCGTCACGCAAGCAATTTTAATATTCACCGCTTGCCGGGTCATGGCATGTGACATCCAATGCCTACTTGGCCAAATGGCAGCGACGGCATCGGTCGTGGAATGTACCTGACTGCGGATGAGGCCACTACAAAACTGGTTCATTTGGACCTTCATTCTGACCCGCAACCCCCTTTTTGTCACACTCCTGGTTCCAGAGGAGGTTGCTCTCAGCCTGAAGTGGAGGATGGACTCCAGGCACTTGACTCAGGGGATGCCTTTCCTTCCCGCTCCTCCACCTAGGGTTCTGACCACAGACGCCTCCCTTCTAAGTTGGGGAGCACATTGCGGCCCCCTGCAAGTTCAGGGTCCCTGGTCCTCCAAAGAAAGACTGTACCACATAAATTTCTTGGAGTTTGGAAGGCTCTCCGCACCTTTGAACCGTACCTCCGACGTCGACACATCGAGATCCTCACAGACAACACCACAGTTCTCTGGTACCTAAACAAACAGGGAAGAACGCACTCCTCCCGTCTTCTCTCTCTCTCACTCTACACCTTTACAACTGGGTCATCGCCAAGGACAAACAGTTGACCGCTCTCCATATTGCAGGACAAGACAACATGTTGGCAGACTCTCTCAGCCGCCTCCTTCAGTGCTCCCACGAATGGCAGTTGGCCAAGACAGTTTTGCAACTAATTTTCAACCAGTGAGGCCAACCAGAGATCGATCTCTTCATTACTCCAGTGAACACAGCCTGTGAACAGTTCTGCTTCAGAGCCAAAGTTGGCCACGGGTCACTAGGCGATGCCTTTTTCCTAGAATGGACAGACTGCCTATTCTATCTTTCCCCCCCATTCCCACTACTCACGAGGGTGATCTCCAAAATCAGACAGGAAGCCACAAACTGCATCCTAATAGCCCCCTGGTGGCCCAGGCAGCCCTGGTTCATGACGCTACAGAACCTAGCGCATGGACATTGCTTGCCATTCTCGTTGATAGACAACCTGATTTCCCGGGACCGAGGTCGGATCCTCCATCCCGATCTCCGCACCCTGAACCTCACAGCATGGAGGATCCAACCTTCACACACCACTTTCCGTTGATTCTGTCGACCCTCCAGGGAATAAGACAACACGAAGAGTTCTTGGACTGAACGGTGGAACTACAGCAACAAAGCGAAGTAGAGGAGCTAGAAGAGCAACAGCAAGCTGAGGCAGAAGAGGGAAATGCTGAGGTGAGGAAAAATGAAGTAGAGGATACTCCTTGGAAAATGGTGACAGTTAGGAGCAGAAGAACTAGAAGACACTCTGCACCAGTGGAGGCAGTGGAACTAGGGAACTGTTTCCAGGTACTTGAGGATGAGACTGGAGGACAGCCTGCAGAGGAAGAATTACAGGGGAACCCGGATAAGAGCGAGCAAGAGGCTGAAGGTCAGCCAAGCGGAGGCGATGAAACCAAGGCCTACAACTACAAGAAGAGAAGAGTAGCAGTAGTGGGAGACTCCTTGCTGCGTGGGATCAAAACCCAAGTATGTTGCGAAGACCCGTGGACTCTCCAGGTATTCTGTCTCCTGGGAGGATGGATTAGAGACGTGACTGAAAGGTTGCCTGCACTCATAAAGCCCACTGACAGGTATCCCTTTCTTCTCAGCGATGTGGCAACAAATGATACCGCCAAGCAGAGCTACGAAGAAATCATGTCAGATTTTGAAGCTTTGGGAAGGAAACTCAAGAACTTTGGGGCCGAGATAGTTTTCTCATCCATCCTTCCAGTAGTCAGAAGAGGGACAGAAAGAGAAAGAAAAATACTTTGGGTGAATGACTGGCTACGAAGGTGGTGCTGATGTGAGAGATTTGGATTCTGGGACCACGGGCTATACTTCCTGGAAGATGGACTGTTGACAAGGGACGGGTTGCAGATCATGAAGGCTGGGAAGAATGTATTTGGCCACAGCATGAAGAACTTTATCATGAGAGCTTTAAACTGAATCCTACAGGGAAGGGAGACATAAAGTTGGGGGTAACAATGGACAAAGGCTCATGCACTGCAATGGAGAGAACAGCTCTAATAGTGCCCAATAATAGTCTTCACAAACATGTAGGAAGAAAGCCAGACCATGAAGCACATGGTCTTCGATGTCTGTATACTAATGCACAGAGTATGGGAAACAAACAGAACGAACTTGAACTCTTAATACAGGAGGGAAATTATCACTTGATAGGTGTAACTGAGACTTGATGGGATGACTCTCATGACTGGAATACAGCAATTGAAGGATATAACTTGTTCAAAAAACAGGAGGAACAGAAAGGGAAGTGGGGTTGCACTATATGTGAAAAATACAGGAGGAGGAGCTTAATAGCCCCATCGAGAGCATCTGGGTTAAAATAAATGGAGCAAAGAATAAAAGGAACCTGGTGGTTGGAGTCTACTACCGGCCACCCAATCAAGGAGAAGATGAGGATGAAATATTTGAAAAGCAAATAGCCAGTGTTTCAAGGAAGTAGTAATGGGGGACTTCAGTTGTAGTAGTAGTAGTAGTAATGGGGGACTTCAGTTTCCCCGATATTTGTTGGGAGACACATTCTGCAAAACATGGCCCCTCCAGGAAATTCCTGACTTGTGTGGCGGATAACATCCTCCTACAGAAAGTACAGGAAGGAACTAGAGGATTGGCTATCTTTGACTTGATCCTAACCAACAGAGATGACTTAGTGGGTAAAGTAGCAGTTACAGGAACTCTGGGGGGAAAGCGACCATGTTATACTTGGGTTCTTGGATCTAAAGGAAGCAAAAGCCGAGGGTAGCCAAATGCGTACCCTGGATTTTAGGAAAGCTGATTTTAATAAACTCAGACCAATGATAAGTAAGGTCCCATGGCAAGCGACTCTAATGAGAAAAGGAGTCCAAGATGGGTGAGCGTTTTTAAAAAAGGAAATTCTCAAGTCACAATTGCAAACAATTCCAACAAGAAGAAAAGTTGGAAGACAACAGAAGAAGCCAATGTGGCTTAACAAAAAGCTGAGATGACCTGAAAACCAAAAAGGACACATATAGGAAGTGGAGAGAAGGCCAAAGCAACAAAGGAAGAGTACAGGCAGGTAGCACAGAATTGCAGGGATGGCGTCAGGAACGCTAAAGCTGAGAATGAGCTGAGGTTAGCGAGGGATGCTAAAAGCAACAAAAAAGCTTTCTTCAGATATGTGCGTAGTAAAAGACGGAGGAAAGAAATGGTGGTTCAGCTATTAAATAAGGATGGCAAAATGATAACAGATGACAAAAAAAAGGCAGAAATGCTCAATTCCTACTTTGGCTCAGTCTTCTCCCAAAAGAGAGTCTATGACCCCCCTGGCAAAGGCGAAGTACAGGCTGAAGGGGCAGGATTGCAACTTGAGATCAATAGGCATATGGTCAAGGAACACCTAATTACTTTGAATGAGTTCAAATCTCCAGGGCCAGATGAACTGCATCCTAGAGTCATAAAGGAACTGGCAGAAGAGCTCTAAGAACCACTATCTATTATCTTTGAGAAACTATGGCGGATGGGTGAAGTGCCATATGATTGGAGGAGGACTAATGTTGTCCCTATCTTCAAAAAGGATAAAAAGGAGGAACCTGGGAATTACAGACCAGTCAGTCTGACATTAGTCCCTGGGAAAATTCTGGAGCAGACGATAAAGCAATCTATCTGTAAGCACCTTGAAATCAACGCAGTGATTACTCGAAGCCAACATGGATTTGTCAAGAACAAATCCTGCCAGACGAATCTGATCTCATTTTTTGATCAGGTAACCTCGCTTGTGGACTGTGGGAATACTGTGGACATAATATACCTCAACTTCAGCAAAGTTTTCAACAAAGTGCCCCATGATATCCCCATGAGCAAACTAGCTCAAAGTGGGCTAGATGAAACAGTGATCAGGTGGATCTACAGTTGGCTACAGAACTGGACTCAAACAGTGCTTATCAGTGGGATCTTCTCAAACTGGGGAGAGGTAATGAGCGGGGTACTGCAGGGCTCAGTCCTGGGCCCAGTGCTCATCAACATTTTTATTAATGACTTGGAGGAGGAGGTGCAGGGAATGCTGATCAGATTTGCAGATGACACAAAATTGGGCGGGATAGCTAATACTTTGGAAGAGAGAAACAAAATTCAAAGTGATCTTGATAGACTGGAGTGCTGGGCAGAAAACAAGAGAATGACATTTAATAGGGGTAAATGCCAAGTTCTGCACCTAGGAAAAAGAAACCAAATGCACAGTTACAAGATGTGGGATACGTGGCTCAACAACACTACAAGCGAGAAAGATCTTGGAATTGTTGTCGATCACAAGCTGAATATGAGCCAACAATGTGATGTTGCTGCAAAAACGGCCAATGCTATTTTGGGCTGCATTAATAGAAGCATAGCTTCCAAATCCCTGGAAGTACTAGTTCCCCTCTACTCAGCACTGGTTAGGCTTCATCTGGAGTACTGTGTCCAGTTCTGGGCACCACATTTTAAGAAGGTTGCAGACAAACTGGAGAGGGTTCAGAGGAGGGCAACAAAGATGATCAGGGGACTGGAAACAAAGCCCTATGAAGAGAGACTGAAAGAACTGGGCATGTTTAGCCTTGAGAAGAGAAGACTGAGGGGAGATACGATAGCGCTCTTCAAGTCCTTGAAAGGTTGTCACAGAGAGGAAGGCCAGGATCTCTTCTCCATCATCCCAGAATGCAGGACATGAAATAATGGGCTCCAGTGACAGGAAGCCAGATTCTGGCTGAACATCAGGAAAAGCTTCCTGACTGTTAGAGCAATACGACAATGGAAACAATGACCTAGGGAGGTGGTGGGCTCTCCCGCACTGGAGGCATTCAAGATGAGGCTGGACAGCCATCTGTTGGGGATGCTCTGACTTGGATTCCTGCATTGAGCAGGGGGTTGGACTCGATGGTCTTGTAGGCCTCTTCTAACCCTACTATTCTATGATTCTATGATCATAGTCCGGTCCGGGACTCTTACGGTCTCAAGGAACTGAGGGGAAGGCGGGAACCCACGCTATATATGCCATAGGCAGTAGGGGAGGGGTTCCTGCCAAAAAACTCTGCAGCTTGGAAGTTTCCCGAACAAGTCTCTGCGCAGGTGCAGAGCCCATATGTGTGAATGCACAGATGGCCACTTGAAGAACTACAGTTACAGGTAAGCAACCTGATGATCTCTCCCTTGGGGGAGGCAGGAAATGGCTTTCCATTGTTCCTGAAGTTCCTGCTTTTCAGTCCACTTTCTTACTTTTTCTCTCTTCCTTCAAACACCCTGGACCTTTCCCCACACAGTTTTCCCAGACAGTCAGCGTACCTCCTTGCTCACATACCTTCCTAGCTTCTCCTGCCCTTAGTTCTTCTGTGAAATTTTTTCCAGCCAAAATTTTTTTCCAGCCAATTTTTTCCAGGCCTTTTACTTCCTCCATGGAAGTTGTATTGTTTGTGCAAATATTGCTTGCACAAACAATAGTGGATTGTTTCCACTATCTGAGATTACAGGAGCGCAGCCAAAGGCAGGCAAGTGATAGCTAATTTTTAGTATCTTCTATATTACAAAAATGGAGATCCTAAAGTCAGGTTTTGCTGTGTTGTACCATACACAATATACATGCAAAGAATGTATTTAGTGCTTAAGACTGAGAATCCTTTCTTGATTTGATATTATCATGTGATAGTGTAATAATTTTAAGCTACCCTGTAACTTTCCCCCTACGTAATGTAGGGCTGATCTAATTTGCCACATGACTCTTACTTGTTCAGTTTACATCCGTTTTGTCCTTCAGGGATCATATACTGCTGTATCTTAGATCAGTGCTTGAATTATTGTCAGGTGAGGGGCTGGCTGTCTTACCTATGGTTTCTAGAAGGCTCGTTGTGATTTGGCTCAAATGGTGGGGGGAGGGGATCAATGACGGGGCTTGTGCATTTCATTAAGGGCCGCATTACTTTTCCTTGCCTTAATTCAAGCACTGATTGAGATTCCTACATAGTTTTCTCCATCCAGATAGTGATCAACCCCAGAGCTACTGACTTTTCACAGGCCTACAGATTAAGACCATTCTCTGGACCCCTGCAGTAGTGCATTTAAAAAAACTGTGTTGTGCACATGAATGTGTTTACAGCAGGCTTTGTAACTGTCTGGGATGTACACTCTGTATTGTAATTTTCAGGCTCTGTTGCATTCAGCTCTCTGTGGATTCATATATCCTCATCAACTTCATTCATAATTGGTATTTCAGAGGGAACAGCAGCTTCAATTCTGGAAAGTTGGAGATTTCTTAGATACTGTTACAAGAAAAGTCCTCCCACTGAAAACATCCTTCAGATGTTTTGTTTTTCAGCTCTGTATTCAACATTAGTTATAATATGCCATTTGGATTTAACAGTGAATTACACAAGTTATATTCGATAGTTACAGAAAACAATTTCTTAAATAAATGTTGGATAATTGATCTAAAGGCTGAAATAATTGAGGATATAATCACACTGAGCAGGGGATCTAGTAAAAAAGTAATATTTGGTATTAATTTATGAATGAAAGTAAAGAATTGCTTATCTCACATTTGGCTAATGAGCTCGTTTAATGTGCTGAAAAGTATGTTGGTTAATTGAAAGTGCCTGCAACTTGTCTTTGAGTAACTCATTAGCTTTTTTTCCTTGTGTCAACTGGTTAATTATAATGGTGAGAAGCAAAACAACATATATTTTGGGATGCAGGTTTAAGTTGTTCTGATTAAAACTAAAATATTTTCTGCGTGACTTTTGATGCTCCATTCTGTGAGTTTGGAAATGTTTCTGAATATCTTTAAATATTATCACTATTACAGTCATCAGTGTATTTCATGTGTATATTACCAGTGTTGACATGATGCAAAGAGGTTGTTTGTGCTGTCATTATTTACCATTTTTGTAGCTGTTTTTAGAGTTGCAGATTGCTGTATGATCTGAGCTTGCCCTCAGATTGTCCAGGTGAAGTTTATTGCCATCATTCCCATTCTGGGGAACTGAGCCTGAGAGGCTCTAAATACCAAATACATGAATTTCAGAACCTTTTGGAATCAAAACCCACCTGTCCCATGCTCCCAGTCCTATAATTTCCAGCTATGTTAAGCCCTCCACAATGCCATGGCTGAGCAATCCTTCTACAGATGAAGAGAAATTACTCTCCACCATCACACCTGATGTTTACTAGCGCAATTAGTACTTGCATCCCAGCCACCCAACTATGAACCTATACACACTGGTACCTGTTTCAGGTGAAGCATTGATGACAACAGATTCAAAGGAAAGGAAAAATGTACTTGTTGATTATCCTTAGCGTTACACATGCAGGTGATTCTACTTAAGTATTTGATCAACTACATATAACATAAATTGCAAGAGGGAAGGGATGCATGGAAGATTCAGAACCAGCTTTTAAGTGGAGGTGAAGGCAGAGCTTAAGTTGTACATATGCTGGAAAGTAGTAGTCAGTAACTGTGGTTAATGTGTGGATCATCACCCCAGATGAATTGTGCTATACTAGCCTGGGTGGGTCATACCTCCTGGTGTGCTACAGTCTCAGAACAGGAGTTCTGTGGATGAGGAGGTTGCTGTGATTGTTGGCCTTATAAAGGGATGTAATCACCCTCCACCCCAGGGCTGGGAAGCTGCGGGATATCTTCCAGGAGTACATCTCTCATCTCTCACATGTTACAATGCCACATGCTACAATCATGTCAGCTGTGAGATCCAGATGTGTGTAAAGGGACCTCCACCTCGCTTTCAGCTGCCCAAAAGCTCTTTCCCCCAGTAGCGTTGCTTTGCTAGCAGTAGTTAAATCTTTTCTCCTTGTTTTTCTTAAGGAACAGTATGGAGCCATGACCCAAGTTATAGTATGATAGCATGGTCTCCAAGGATGAGTGGGTGCATTGGAACTCCATTAACTGTGACAGGTGGCCTGCTGAAGAAGGTACTGTCTGACAGCTTATCTGCCATTGGGGAAATCCAGAACATGGCTGTGTAATGCTTCTGCTGGATACAACTGCATAGACGTCCATGAACCTTTCTTTAGTGTCGACCACAGGTTCCAGTACCATGCTGAAGAAACACTTATGGTTGTAGTACTCTGAACCACATGAGAGGGGTCTAGTGCACTTGCAGCGCAGGGAAACACCAGCTCTCTGAAACTCTGAAATGCTCTCCTCTTCTCACCCAACTTTATTGTGTCTGCAAGGTACAGCTTGTTCAGGATGTGTACCATCTCACAAAAGATTTCACAGGCAGTGGATTTACCTACCACAAAGGTAGTGCTGAGGGGATTGTAGCTGAGGTTGAAAGCTGGCTTGCACACTGTGATGGTGAGCCCCTCCCTCACTGGAAGTGCCCTCCACAGTACGGTGTCCTGTCTTTGGATAACAGGAGATACATCTAAAAAAAGATATTATAGAGCTGGAAAAAGTGCAGAATAGGGCAACTAAAATGATCAAGGGGCTGGAGCATCTCCCCTCTGAGAGGTTACAACAGATGGGATTGTTTAGCTTGGAAAAAAGGAGGATAAGAGGAGACATGATAGAGGTGTTCAAAATTATTCATGGTGTGGATAATGTGGATAGGGAGACATTTTTCTCCCTCTCTCAAAATACTAGAACCCAGGGTCATCCCATGAAGCTGATTGGGAGAGACTCAGGACAGATAAAAGGAAGGACTTCTTCACACAGCGCAGAGTTAAACTATGGAATTCATTACCACAGGCTGTAGTGATGGCCACCAATTTGGATTGCTTTAAAAGGGAGTTAGCTTTTTCCTCCAGGAATTTGTCTATCAATGGCTATTAGTCTTGGTGGCTATGTGCTACCTCTGGTACCAGAGGCAGTGAGCCTGTGTACGCCAGTTGTTGGGGAGCATGGGTGGGAGGGTGCTGTTGTGCTCATGGCCTGCTTGTGGGTTCCTGGTTGACAGCTGGTTGGCCACTGTGTGAACAGAATGCTGGACTAGATGGACCCTTGGTCTGATCCATCATGGTTCTTCTTATGTTCTTAGGATATACCTCATTGGCAAACATCAAACATTGCCCTGGACATCCAGAAAATATCAAACATTGCCCTGGACATCCGGAAAGTTCCGCTAAAGTGTATATCATCTAAATCCTCCGCTGTGGAGACCCACACAGTGCTGCTCTAGGGATTCAACCACTGCTGTCCTTCAACACATACACCACTCTTCCTCTTCCTCTGTGATATCCCTGTTCCCCAATATGCAGTTAAGAATTGCATAAAAGGCAGTTGTTCTTTTTCTATGGCTCATCATCTTTTCCTTCCTATGTCCATTCACAGAACAACATCACTAGAGACCTGCATGGGAGGGATGTAGGAAATGGTGGGGAGGATTGGAGGGAGGGAGGTGGTTGTGGGCATGGAAAAGGTGTATTGTTTTGCACTATGCTACCTATTACCTTTCCCTTGCCTTTGGCTGCTTCTCTGTTAATGCCAGAGGTAGATATACATTTCCTGGTTTCGTATTTTTTGGATTGACCCCCCACACACACACCAACACCCACATGCACCTACACATACTTAATCATTCTTTTATGTATTTTATGCAGTGCTTTGGTTTGGGTGTGACTTACAGCCCTGCTATGTTGTGCTATTACCTGGACTGCTAGGTACCGGGTAACTTCTTTGTCAGTTTGACTTCAGTCCATGTTATAATTGGACTAAGAGGGAAGGTCTACTAAAAGTTTAGAAACTTGATTTCTAGCTAATTTTGCTGGAGGATTGATCCTGTATTTGGAAGAGCCCGTCAGAAAATATTCATGCTGCTGGTGATACTCCCTTCCTCTGCTTTCCCCCAAAGAATGGCAAATTCACAGGAAAAGACAGGAGCCAGAACATGGAACTTTTCATTTTGGATTTCCGTTTTCCCCAGAATACATATGTTGTACCAACTTCTCCATTTCTTTCAAAACTCTTCAAATCCCACATTTTCTATAAAGCCCTATTAGGCATACTTTCAGTTTGGGATGAGGACTAAGTCTGCATAACAGCTGTTCCTTCTTTTCTCCCCCACCCTTGAAATCAAGATTCAGTGCTCCTTGGGGTAGAGGCCTGTTTTGTTTTGTTTTTGCTTATTCTGTAAAGGACCATGTACAGTAACAATAATATAATATTTATTTATTAGCAGCTAATTTTGCGAGTGGACTGAAATGGGTAAAAATACCTGAAAAATACAGTTTCAGAGGAACTGACAATAATTGATTTAGAAATGACTTGAAAATTATCTAGATTGTAGTTGGATATGCCTGTTATGTGCCAAACAGTACTATATAAACTTTAAAAGAAAACTGAGGTAATGCCGTGTATCACAGTACAGTGCAAAATCAAGAAAAAGGTTTCGGTAAGTGGATAAATGATGTGCTTGTGCTTACAATTTTGAGACAACTGTAATGGAAAATTTTTACCTCCTTGCAGAAAAGAAGGATGTAACACAGAGTCTAGAAAACTATACATCAAAATGCCCTGGGACAATGGAATTCATCACACTTCCAGATGGCTTAAAGCTCCCCCCTGTTCCTTTCACGAAACTTCCCATTGTAAGGTAACCACCTCTTACAATTCAATTACTTGGGTCTGTCAGTTTTCCTACTTGGCATTGTGGGCATTAAAATGTTTGTTATGACCCATATGACACCCAGGGTACCCTATAGAGCATTCTGGAGAGCTGCAGTAGAGTGGGCCAGTTTCTGTCCTTCCCTTAGTGTGGAGGGCTGGAACCCCTTGTGTAAAAGAAGTTATTGTGCTGAGGAGAATACATTTCTGTCTGTAGTAACTAAAACTGCACTTTCTTCTTTATGATCTCTGTGCAGTCCCATATACAGTTGCTGTGCCAGCACAGAGCCTAATTTGGGAGGCTTCTAAAGCTAGAGAAGAGTTTTGAGGAGCACCCTATGCTCACCCTCTGATCACACACTCAGGGGAGTGTGGCTCCTGTCTTCCCCTTAATTCGTTTCCAACTGACATTGCAGCTAGAGAGAAGGGGGAAAAGTTATATTTTTGCCTCTCAGTTTTTCTTTATTTGTTATGCCTTTCTATTTTCTCCTTCTGTCTCTTTTGCAACTTGTTTTTAATTGTTTTTTAATTGTTTTTATTTATTTACGTGGCTTACATGTACAAATTTCAAAGTGGTGTACACAAATCATAAAAACATAAACATATAAAACCTACACATAGAATATATTGTATCTACAAATGCATAAGATGGTAGGCTAAATGACACAAGGAAGGCTTGCATAAGCAGATGAGTCTTCAACCTGTGCCTAAATATAAAAGGTGTCACTACATGTCTAATCTCTGGGGAAGATCATTCCACACCGTGGGCACCACCATGCTAAATGCCCTGCTTTGGACAACTGTGGAGCAGACCTCAGTGCATCTATCATTTTATTTGTCTCTGCTAAGTAACAGTTAACGTTTGCTCACCGTAATCCTATATAAAAACAATTGTTGTTCATTTAACAGATCTGTCAAGCTCTTAAACCTCCCTGTTAGTCTTCGGCCTCAGAAAATGAAAAGCTTGCTGTGTCAGAACATGTCAGCCAAGAGTCCCTTTATATATTCTCCCATAATTGCTCACAGTCGTGGAGAGGAGCGAAGTAAAAAAATAGGTGGGAAAATGGTTTCTGATACTCATTATTTTAAAAATGCATCTGGCTTCTGTATGCAGTTGCTCTTCTGTATGTGGTATATCACTGTTGGTTGCTGGCTTTCATTCTGCAAATTGAATCAAATAGTTATTGCTAGTTTTTGGATCAATATGCTATTTCCTCTTATTATAAAACTGACTAAACAACTTGGCATGGACATCTTATATCCATCTTGACTTTGTTTCCAGCTCACGATGAGTTAGTCCCCTGCTGCAAGTAGTGTACCTTTTTATAGAATCATTAAAAATACCTGCAAGAATACCTAATAAAAATGTTTTCTTTCAGACTTTTAGTACCTATTGAATGCCTGAGAACCAGAGTGATTATAGATATGGTGGGATAGGTTAGCATAATTTAATAATGAAAACGAGGTTACCTAAAGATCAAAATGTTCTAGCCTAGTAGTGTTGTTCATGTTCAAAAAGACAAAGTAGTTTTTAGTAAAGAGCTGGTTCACTGCCAGAAGAAGTGGTGCTCAAAGCTCTGCTCACAGCTGGTCAACTCCTGCCACTTTCTTCCAGCCTGTCCTGCCCCTCCAGCTCCATCTGTCTTGCTTTGTATAGAAATGCTCTGAATAACTTGTAATTGAATGTAAATAACGATCAATAAATATGCTCCTGTCTTTCTTGTCTAAATGCCCAAACTATTTCAAAAATGTGTGTTAAAATGGTCATCTAATTATAGTTGGGTGAGTTCACAGAGTGATTTAACTGTACAAGGCTCCAAATTGTTCACTTACTTGTGGTAATGCTTTGCACTCTCTAACACATTTCTGGTGTTCAAGTTACTTCACACATATTTTCTCAGCAATTCTTCTAACAACTCTTAAGGTACACTAGTATTATTATCCCCATATTGCAAGTAGGGGGCTGTGACATGATAGTTCTATACTGCTTGTAGGCAAGCCCTTTTAGATAAGACTTCCTTCCTTAAAGGTGATCTAACAATAATTTAAATAAAGCATAAACCTCCCAAAATGGTTTCCATTAATGTCTATACACAGTGGCTTGTTTATGGCCACCTATTGAGTTAATGCCCCTTCATGGATCACTGCCTTGTTGTGGCGAAGGGGCTTGCGTAACTCAGTGAAGCCATAAGCTATGCCGTGCAGGGCCACCCAAGACGGACAGGTCATGGCGGAGAGTTCTGACAAAATGTGGTCCACTGGAGAAGGAAATGGCAACCCACTCCAGTATTCTTGCCAAGAAAACCCCATGGACCGTATCACAAGGCTAAAAGATATGACGCCGGAAGATGAGCCCCTCAGGTCGGAAGGTGTCCAATATGCTACTGGGGAAGAGCAGAGGGTATTTCCAAGTAGCGCCAGAAAGAGTGAAGCGGCTGGGCCAAAGCCGAAAGGACACTCAGCTGTGGATGTGTCTGGCGGTGAAAAGAAAATCCGATGCTGTAAAGAACAATATTGTTTAGGAACCTGGAATGTCAGATCAATGAATCAAGGTAAGCTGGAGGTGGTCAAACATGAGATGGCAAGATTGAACATCGACATCTTGGGAATCAGCAAACTCAAATGGACAGGCATGGGCGAATTTAATTCAGGTGACCATCATATCTACTATTGTGGGCAAGAATCCCTTCGAAGAAATGGAGTAGCACTCATAGTCAACAAAAGGGTGGGAAAAGCAGTACTGGGGTACAATCTTAAAAATGATAGAATGATCTCAGTACGAATCCAAGGCAAACCATTCAACATCACAGTAATTCAAGTCTATGCCCCAACCACTGAGGCCGAAGAAGCTGAGGTTGATCGGTTCTATGAAGACCTACAACACCTTCTAGAACTAACACCAAAAAAAGACGTCCTCTTCATCATAGGGGATTGGAATGCTAAAGTAGGAAGTCAAGAAATCACCGGGATAACAGGCAGGCATGGCCTTGGTGTACAAAATGAAGCAGGACAAAAGCTAATAGAGTTTTGCCAAGAGAACATGCTGATCATAGCAAACACTCTTTTCCAACAGCACAAGAGGCGACTCTACACATGGACATCACCAGATGGTTAATATCGAAATCAGATTGATTATGTCCTTTGCAGCCAAAGATGGAGAAGCTCCATACAGTCAGTAAAAACAAGACCTGGAGCTGACTGTGGCTCAGATCATGAGCTGCTTCTTGCAAAATTTCGGCTTAAATTGAAGAACGTAGGGAAAACCACTAAACCGTTCAGGTATGACCTCAGTCATATCCCTTCTGAATATACAGTGGAGGTGAGGAATAGATTTCAGGGATTAGACCTGATAGACAGAGTGCCTGAGGAACTATGGACGGAGGTCCGTAACATTGTTCAGGAGGCAGCAACGAAATCCGTCCCAAAGAAAAAGAAATGCAAGAAAGCCAAGTGGCTGTCTGATGAGGCTTTACAAGTAGCTCACGAAAGAAGGGAAGCGAAAAGCAAGGGAGAAAGGGGAAGATATACCCAACTGAATGCAGAGTTCCAGAGAATAGCAAGGAGAGACAAGAAGGCCTTCTTAAATGAACAATGCAAAGAAATCGAGGAAAACAACAGAATGGGAAAGACTAGAGATCTCTTCAAGAAAATTGGAGATCTCAAGGGAACGTTTTGTGCAAAGACGGGCATGATCAAGGACAAAGAAGGCAGGGACCTAACAGAAGCAGATGAGATTAAGAAGAGGTGGCAAGAATACACAGAAGAACTATACAGGGAAGATCTGAATGTCCCTGATAGCCATGATAGTGCGGTCACTGAACTTGAGCCGGACATCCTAGAGAGTGAAGTCAAGTGGGCCTTAGGAAGCATTAGTAACAACAAAACTAGCGGAGATGACAGTATTCCAGCCGAGCTATTTAAAATCCTAAAAGATGATGCTGTTAAAGTGCTGCATTCAATATGCCAACAAATCTGGAACACTCAACAGTGGCCACAAGACTGGAAAAGGTCAGTTTACATTCCAATTCCAAAGAAGGGCAACGCCAAAGAGTGTTCAAACTACCGCACAATTGCGCTCATTTCACATGCCAGCAAGGTGATGCTCAAAATCCTACAAGCTAGGCTTCAGCAGTATGCGAACCGAGAACTACCGGAAGTACAAGCTGGGTTTCGAAGAGGCAGAGGAACTAGAGATCAAATCGCCAACATTCGCTGCATCATGGAGAAAGCAAGAGAATTCCCGAAAAACGTCTATTTCTGCTTCATTGACTACGCTAAAGCCTTTGATTGTGTGGATCACAACAAACTGTGGCAAATTCTGAAAGTGATGGGAGTACCAGACCACCTTACCCGTCTCCTGAGAAACCTGTACGAGGGTCAAGAAGCAACAGTAAGAACCAGACATGGAACAACCGATTGGTTCAAAATTGGGAAAGGAGTACGACAAGGCTGCATATTGTCACCCTGCTTATTTAACTTATATGCAGAGTACATCATGAGAAATGCCGGGTTGGATGAATCACAGGTCGGAATTAAGATTGCCGGGAGAATTATCAACAACCTCCGATATGCAGACGATACCACCCTAATGGCAGAAAGCGAAGAGGATCTCAAGAGCCTCTTGTTGAGGGTGAAAGAGGAGAGTGCAAAAGCTGGTTTGAAACTCAACATTAAAAAAACGAAGATCATGGCATCTGGCCCCATCACTTCCTGGCATATAGAAGGGGAAGAAATGGAAGCAGTGACAGATTTTACTTTCTTGGGCTCCAAAATCACCGCAGACGGTGACTGTAGCCATGAAATTAAAAGACGCTTGCTCCTTGGGAGGAAAGCTATGGCCAACCTAGACAGCATAGTAAGAAGCAGAGACATCACCTTGCCGACAAAGGTCCGTCTAATCAAAGCTATGGTTTTCCCAGTAGTAATGTATGGCTGTGAGAGCTGGACTATAAGGAAGGCTGAGCGCCGAAGAATTGATGCTTTCGAACTGTGGTGCTGGAGAAGACTCTTACGAGTCCCCTGGACTGCAAGGAGGTCAAATCAGTCCATCCTAAAGGAAATCAACCCTGAGTGCTCATTGGAAGGACAGATAATGAAGCTGAAGCTCCAATATTTTGGCCACCTAATGCGAAGAGAAAACTCCCTGGAAAAGACCCTGATGCTGGGAAAGACTGAAGGCAAAAGGAGAAGGGGATGGCAGAGGATGAGATGGCTAGATAGCATCACGGATGCAATGAATATGAACTTGAGCACGCTCCGGGAGAGAGCGCAGGACAGGAAGTCCTGGCGTGCTATGGTCCATGGGGTCACGAAGAGTCGGACACGACTGAACAACTGAACAACAACAACAACAATTGAGTTAATGGCTGAGGCGATGTTTGAACTGGGATGTCCAGACCACCAGATGCCCTTAGCCACGAGACTAGATTAGTTCTCTTGGTAGTAAGGCCAGGTATCAGACTGAAGCTTTGCAAAGTAGAAGATGACTTCTCGGCACAATTGCTAGGGAGGTCATGCTGGCGTGCTCCTCCCTTCCTCCTCCTCCTCCAGCGTGGTGCCAAGGAGATTGGAAATTTTCATCTACAATTTCAGTTAGCCACAGTTAAGTGCCAGGTCCAAACCCAAGCTGTGATAGTCTAATATGGAAGTGAATTCTTCCAAATTTGCAGCTGCGCCAGAGAAGGAGTGGGAATTTATAAGCCCCGCAGAGGTTAGGCTTATTCTCGTAATACTAGAGCATTGTTTATTACTACAGTCAGGGCCAGAAATATTGGAACAAGGATAACCGTTTTGGCAGTTGGCCTCTGTACACCACCACATTGAAGTTGAAAGGAGACACGCCCAGATGGGAGCAAAGTCAGGCCTTTCAGCTGTAATGCAAGGGGTGTGACAAAAGTGGGGCACTAACCATTCAGGAAGTACAGCCAGTGGCATACACACACACACCCATCGTTGGTGGCTCATAAGTAATGGAACAAACCAACATCATTTCAGACTTAAGGATCGTCTTTAATACCTGGATGAAAATCCTTTGCAGTCAGTGACTGCCTGAAGTCTGGAACCCATGGACATGAATCCCAGTGCTGAGTTTCCTCCCTCGAGATGCTTTGCCAGGCCTTTACTGCAGCTGCCTTCAGCTGCTGCTTGTTTGTGGGTCTTTCTGCCTTCAGTCTTGTCTTCAGTAAGTGAAAAGCATGCTCTATTGGGTGGAGATCAGGTGACTGACTTGGCCATTGAAGAACATCCCACTTCTTTGCCTTGAGAAACTCTTGGGTAGCTAGCTGTATGTTTTGGGTCATGATCCATCTGCAATATGAAGTGGCATCCTATCAGTTTGGCAGCATTCGGCTGAATCTGAGCAGAAAGTATAGCCCTATACACTTCAGAATTCATCCTGCTACTTTTATCAGCAGTCAGGTCATCAATAAACACCAGTGACCCGGTTCCATTGGCAGCCATACATGCCCATGCCATAACACTGCCTCCACCATGTTTGACAGACGATGTGGTATGCTTTGGATCATGAGCTGTTCCTTCTCCATACGTTTCTCTTCCCATCATTCTGGTACAAGTTAATCTTGGTTTCATCAGTCCAAAGAATCTTATTCCGGAACTGGGCAGGCTTTTTAAGGAGTTTGCTAGCAAAGGCTAATCTGGCCTGTCTGTTCTTGAGCATTACCAGTGGTTTGCACCTTGTTGTGAAGCCTCTGTATTTACATTCATAAAGCCGTCTCTTGACTGTAGGTGTTGACAATGACATGCCTACTTCCTCAAGAGCGTTCTTGACCTGGCTAGATGTTGTGAAAGGCTTCCTCTTCACCATGAGCAGAATTCTGCGGTCATCCACTTTAGTTGTCTTCCGTGGTCTTCCAGGCCTTTTGCTGCTGCTGAGCTTGCCAGTTAATTCCTTCTTTTTCAGGATGTTCCAAACTGTTGTATTGGCCACTCCCACTGTTTTTGCTATCTCTCTTGAGGTTTTATGTTGTTTCCTCAGCCTAATGATGGCCTCCTTTACTCGCATGGACACCTCTTTGGACCTCATGTTGGGAGTTCCAGGGAACAGCTACCAAATGCAAATGTAACACACAGAACCACCTCCAGGCCTTTTATCTGCTTGATTGGTCATGGGGTACCCAGGAAACAGGCCACACCTGGCCATTGAGCTGCTTGTCAGCCATTTGTTCCATTACTTATGAGCCACCAATGATGGGTGTGTGTGTATGCCACTGGCTGTCCTTCCTGAATGGTTAGTGCCCCACTTTTGTCAAACCCCTTGAATTACAGCTGAAAATCCTGACTTCGCTCCCATCTGGGTGTGTTTCCTTTCAACTTCAATGTGGTGGTGTACAGAGGCCAACTGCCAAAACAGTTACCTTTGTTCCAATATTTCTGGCCCCGACTGTATGTCTGAAAATGAACATTCTTTGCCATATGAAATTACAAAGATGGATTTAATGCTAGGAGGTAGTTAAAACTATGTGACTTCATTCTAAATTCCTCCTAAAGATGCAGGGTGACATAGGATTTGAATAAACTGCCTGTTCTCCCCATGATATCATCAGGTGTGCAGGTTGGTATATTAGTTTGCTATATTAGTGTGAACAGCTGGGCACATCATGGATGTTTCAGGCTGTATTCTGTGTACAGTAGTATTATTCTATTTTCACCACAGAGTTTTCTGAATCGCAAGCAAGCCAAAAACATTTGCAAGTGTTCAGAATGATCAGTTAAAAGGCTTATTGCCTTTTCCCCTTTGGACATGTGGGTAGGCATTATTGATAAAATACCAGTGTGGGGATGCTAGATGGTGGAATGTAATGTGGAACCCAGAGATGTTTAAGTGTGCATGTCTTTTTTTTAATTGTGAAGCTAACTTTCTGTGTTTGTGGTTTTGATATAGACTTTCAGTGGGTCCAGGGAGATGTTTGTGAAGTTCAGCTGATGGTGTACAATCCAATGCCCTTTGAACTTCGTGTAGAAAATATGGTATGTTTCAAATCTTGGTTAAGTTGAAATCCTGGTTAGCTTTAACAATGATTATTATTCATGTTACCAATAACTGTTAAGATGAGACGGGGCAATTGGCTGAAGGGATTGGAGGCACTGTAGAATAGGAGTGCATGATCCTAATTTGGCTTCCATTAACTTTTTTTTACTAAGTTTACCCTCTGAAATTATCTCCAGCTTTGTATAAAAACTGTCTAGTTTCTCTCTCCTTCTGTTTCTACCTATCAGTTGTGTGTGGTTTATATAAGGATAGGATGGTTTTGAGCAAGCAGCTGAATTTTATATTTTCAAAAATGGGGGAATCTAGCACTGTACGTTTGTTCTTCCCAGCAACCCTTGGGAGAGTCCCAGGTATAGGTTGAAACCATCTTGGAGTACTTAGTAGAGCCTAATTTGAATGTCTGCAACCCCTCTCACTTTCCATCTTAAGACTGTGACCCTGGGGTGGGGAAGTAGTTTGGGGTGGGGTGGGGTGGGGGGCTGAGGACCCATCACCCAGCCCTCTGCAGGCTTAATGATATCAGGGGCATGGACACACCCCTGGATCTCCTGGCTTCTTCTTTGGTCCTGCCTTCTGGCCTGTCCTCAGCTCCTGATTGTTCTTTGATCCTAGCTAAAAGTTCCTGGCTCCTGACTTTCTCCAGACTGCTGCCCATGACTCAGCCCTGACATCCATAAAAAATAAGACCCTAGCAAAAAAATCATTGTGCTCACCGCATAATCATAATGCCATTCATTTAGCGCTAACGATTAGAAATACAACATTGTCAATTTCCTTATAAGACTAATCAAATGCTTAAAAAGTTTGTTCTCTGTGTAAAGCAATCAGCAGTTTAATGGTTTGTATATTTCTACAGTGAAAGCAAAACACCACCTTATTTCCTCTTATTGTTCCTGTAATGAAGTTATGATGATGATCTTATAATTGTGCTTTCATGGAAATGGTTTGTGATGTCAAACTTTCATCAATATGATTTCCCTGCAGGATCATATAATTGAAGCAGATGTTTTTTTAGAGGAATCCCCACCCCCCCACCCCTTGGGGATGTGGTTTTATAAAATGAGTTTAGCCAGCAAAATAGTTGTTGCTGAAAATTATTTTTGGCTTTTAATTTTCCTGAAGCATTTGATGTTGCATAAAGAAAAATGTATTCTTCCCTCTCACTTTAGAATAAAATATTGTTTTGTGTGACTAGCTATATTATCTGTAATACTGCTTAGTCACTGGAAATAGTTATTTGCCATCACCTAAGCCTTGCCCCAAATAGCTTAAAGATGAAAATGGCTGAGAATATAACTAAAAACGGGGGGGGGGAGCTCCCAAACAGACCCACAAATCTTTACCTAATTTACACAGATCTTTAACTGATTACTGCTGCAATCTCTTTTTTGGGAGTAAGTATCAATGGAATTACAAGGACTTCTGAGTAAGTGATGTCCGAAACTGCAGTATACGTTTTGAAGAGTTAAGTGGCATTCTAGCATAATCAGGCTTCTAGTGTAACACAAATGGTTCCATTTATCTGAATTTCACATTGATCCATAGGAGGAGGACTGATAAGGAACTAGCACACTTATTCTTGCATGAGCTTCAGAGAGCCTATAAAAGAGAGAAAGTATTATCAGGAGGCCATATGAAACTAGGAGATTACGGCAGATCTTGCAGAAATGATAGAAAGCTGCAATATACAGTAGAATATTGACCTGGTTCACATGTAACACGAAGCCACCATGGGTTATTTAACAAGCAGAGCGTCATGGCGTGTGCTGGTCACCATTTTGAATGTCCTTGTACTAGGGTTATCTAAGGATTGTTTAATCCCTCGCATAACCCACACCACCCAGGTTCAAATGATACAACAAGCCACAGCGACCCAGTGTGGTTTGTATATTTAAAATGGTTACTGGCATGCACCACAAAGCCCTGCAGGTTAATTAACCCACAATTGCTTTTGTGAACTGCCCGGAGAGCTTTGGTTACGGGGTGGCATAGAAATATAACAAATGAAATAGCTTAGCGTTACATGCAAACTGGCCCAAATGACTGAAAAGAAGTGGTCCAAATCCATGCACTGAGGAAGGTATTCACTATATCTTCTGAGGCAGAGGCTCATCTAACCTGTTCTTAAATATGGCTAGTGAATTTATTTATTATGATTTATTTATTTTAGAGTATTTATATACCTTCTCCCATTTTAAAACTCCCAAAGCAGTTATACATTTCTTGTCAAATTTTTCTAAGGGTCCCTTAAAGTTGGAAGGTTTTCCTAATCTTTCATGCTGAAGCTCAGAAAGGGGTTGTCAAGTTCTGAGATAATATGAGATACATAATACATAAAGTGCTATTTTTAATGGAGTACTATATGTGATTATCGAGCTATACAAGGAACATGCTGCACAGAACTGATTGGACAGAATGGAGAAATGGTTAATTCTGAAATATGTAAACAATTTACTAATTAATAGTTACTTTTCCAACATACACTTATATGCCTAAGAGTTTATGCTGTGTTGGGAAGACATTTAGTTGAGATTTCTATCACATGAATTACATTGAAGGAATTTGTTTTGAGCTCACCGTGTCAGATTTTGGATGAATAGTTAGATTTCCCCACAACCCCCCTAGTAAAACTCAATATAGAAAACACTTAAACATAATTGTGTGCCTGCCACCTCAACATGATATGATATACCCACAGAAGTATATCAACATGATATACAGGTATATCAACATGATATACGGGTATATCAACATGATATGATATACCCGGGGCGGCTCAGGACTTCATGGCCGCCATGACAACCATAGGGCTGTCCCAACATGTCATCAGCCCAACGCATACAAAAGGACACACGCTTGATCTGGTTTTCTCGACTGGGCAGGAGGATGGTGATCTGAAAGTGGAGGAATTAACATCTGTCCCTTTGTCATGGTCAGATCATTTCCTGCTGAGGTTTAGACTCCTGGCAGCCTTTCCCCTCTGCAAGGGTGGGGGACCTATTAAAATGGTCCGCCCCCGGAGATTAATGGATTCTGATGGATTCCCAAGGGCTCTGGGGGATTTTCCTGCTGGTATGGCTGGTGCTCCTGTCGAAGCCCAGGTCGCTCTGTGGAATGCAGAGATGACTCGGGTGGTTGACACGATCGCGCCCAAGCGCCCTCTCCCTCTGAGCAGAGCCCGGCCAGCTGCTTGGTATACACCTGAGCTGAGGGCAATGAAGCAAGAGGGGAGACGGCTAGAACGCAGGTGGAAGAAAACTTGTGCTGAGTCTGACCGAACACAGGTAAGAGCCCACTATCGAGCCTACTCTGTAGCGGTGAGGGTGGCAAAGAGACAGTTCTTTTCCACCAGCATTTCATCTTCTCAGTGTCGTCCAGCGGAGCTTTTCCGAGTGGTTCGCAGCCTGTTACATTCTGGGCCAGGGAGAGAGATGGTGGAACTCTCGGTAGCACGCTGTGACAAGTTTGCACGGCACTTTGAGGATAAAGTCGCTCAGATTTGTCATGAATCGGACACCACCATTAATGCAGTTCCATTGGTAGAGGCGTTCAGAGCACCGTCTGGTCCAGTTTTATTGGATGAGTTTCAGTTACTGAGGCCTGAGGATGCGGACAAGGTGCTTGGCCAAGTCCGATCGACCACTTGTGTGCTTGACCTTTGCCCTTCATGGCTTATTAAATCAAACAAGGAGGGGCTGTCCGGCTGGGTCCAGGAGGTTGTAAATTCCTCCTTGAGAGAGGGAGTGGTGCCTGCCGCTTTAAAAGAGGCCGTAATTAGACCACTCCTGAAAAAGCCTAACCTGGACCCAGAGGATGTTAACAATTATAGGCCAGTGGCCAACATCCCCTTCCTGGGCAAGGTGCTTGAGCGGGTGGTTGTAGGACAGCTCCAGGCACTGTTGAATGAAACAGATTATCTAGATCCATTTCAGTCGGGCTTCAGGCCTGGTTTTGGAACGGAAACTGCCTTGGTCGCCCTGTGGGATGACCTCTGCTGGGAGAGGGACAGGGGGAGTGCGACCCTGTTGATTCTCCTGGACCTCTCAGCGGCTTTTGATACCATCGACCATGGTATCCTTCTGGATAGGTTGTCTGGGTTGGAAGTAGGAGGCACCGCACTACAGTGGTTCCGCTCCTACTTGGATGGCCGATTCCAGAAGGTGGTGCTGGGGGATTACTGCTCTGTGCCATGGCAATTGTGCCATGGGGTTCCACAGGGCTCTCTTTTATCCCCCATGCTGTTTAACATCTACATGAAACCGCTGGGGGAGGTTATCCGGAGGTGTGGGCTGAGGTGCCATCAATATGCAGATGACACCCAGCTCTACCTCTCTTTTACATCAAAACCAGGTGAGGCAGTGACTGTTCTGAATCAGTGCCTGGGCACGGTAATGGACTGGATGAGGGCCAATAAACTGAAACTCAATCCAGACAAGACGGAGGTACTGTTAGTGGGTGGTTCATCTGCCCGGCTAGGTGATATCCAACCTGTTCTGGAGGGGGTTGCACTCCCCCTAAAGGATCAGGTTTGTAGTTTGGGGGTGGTCTTGGATCCAGAACTGTCACTTGAGGCCCAGGTGAACTCAGTGGCACGGAGCACTTTTTATCAGCTTAGGCTGGTATACCAACTACGCCCTTATCTGGACAGAGATAGCCTTGCTACAGTTATCCATGCTCTGATAACTTCTCGTCTGGATTACTGCAATGCGTTATACGTGGGGCTGCCTTTGAAAACGGTCCGGAAACTTCAGCTGGTCCAAAATAGGGCAGCAAGATTGTTAACAGGGACTGGCCTGCGAGCTCATATTACGCCAGTACTTTTCCAGCTGCACTGGCTCCCAGTCCATTTCCGGGCCCGATTCAAAGTGCTGGTGTTAACATTCAAAGCCCTTAACGGCTTGGGGCCAGGTTACCTGAAGGATCGCCTCCTCCCATATGTGCCTGCCCGGACCTTAAGATCATTGTCAGCGGCCCTTCTCCGTGAGCCCCTGCCAAAGGAAGTGAGGCGGGTGGCTACTAGGAGGAGGGCTTTTTCTGCTGTGGCACCCTGGCTGTGGAATGAGCTCCCTAGTGAGGTTCGCCTGGCGCCTACATTGTATTCCTTTCGGCGCCAGGTGAAGACCTTTTTATTTTCCCAGGCATTTTAGCATTTTAGCTTTCTAAATTTTTATCTTTGCTGTTTTAAATCTGTATTTTAAACTCCTGCACTGCTGCTAGGTTTGATGGTGGTTGTATTGTTATATTGTGGTTTTAATGTTCTGTATATTTTAAATTGTTTTATTGTGTGTTGCTTGGATTTAATTTTTGTGAATCGCCCAGAGAGCTTCGGCTATTGGGCGGTATAGAAATGAAATGAAATAAATAAATAAATAAATAAGAAGGCCAATGTAATTAATGTCCAAAGAAATTGTAGATGAGTAGATAGCAAAGATATATTGCAATATATATTCTGAACGTACTCTCATTGTAGAATAAGTATTCTTTTGAAACTTGTGTAAGCTTGTCAGAAAGATTAAAAATTCACATAGTGTGTGTCTGTGTGTTGGGGGGTGTGTATAGTAATATTCCTTGATACCAAGTCACACTGTGGTTGATGCTGTGAGTGGACCGATAAGGCTTTTAAAGCAGAAATTAGCCTGGACTTGAAAGTATAATGGAGAGTAACTCAAATTGCTGCTTGAGGGGACAATATTTGCAGTGAAGTGCAGGACCTTTGCTATGATTGTCCTGAGGCTGTGCAAAGCCTTCCCTATGAGGTGTTTCTATTGCTTAGCCTTCTGGATAGGATGTAAAGAGGTTTTGGCTGCTGAGTTTTAATGAGGCTTTACGGGTGAACAAAATGTCTGTTCTCTATTGTTTTGATGGGGGGCATATTCTATTGGTATGTTTGCTGCTTTAAACTTTGATGCAAGGCTTTGAGCTTTGGAGACATGGGATTTACATGTTTTAAAAAATAGGTTCCTGGTTTGTAGCCTTCAATATCCATAGCTCTGGACATGCAGTAACCACTGAGCTTTTCTACACAAGGCTGTTAATCTGTTGTATCTACTTACAGTTTTCAGTTTTGTTGCAGAATTGAGACCTGAGCTCTGCACAAAGAGCTTTTTCTTTTCTGCTGCATAACCTGTAGGTAGTAATGTGCTATCTATCTATCTATCTATCTATCTATCTATCTATCTATCCATCCATCCATCCATCTATCTCATTTCATTTTTATACCGCCCAATAGCCGAAGCTCTCTGGGCGGTTCACAAAAATTAAAACCAAACAACACACAATAAAACAATTTAATATATATAGAACATTAAAACCACAATATAACAATACAACCACCATCAAACCTAGCAGCAGTGCAGGAGTTTAAAATACAGATTTAAAACAGCAAAGCTAAAAGTCTAAAAAGCTAAAATGCTAAAATGCCTGGGAAAATAAAAAGGTCTTCACCTGGCGCCGAAAGGAATACAATGTAGGTGCCAGGTGAACCTCACTAGGGAGCTCATTCCAGAGCCGGGGTGCCACAGCAGAAAAAGCCCTCCACCTAGTAGCCACCTGCCTCACTTCCTTTGGCAGGGGCTCACGGAGAAGGGCCGCTGAGGATGATCTCAAGGTCCGGGCAGGCACATATGGGAGGAGGCGATCCTTCAGGTAACCTGGCCCCAAGCCGTTAAGGGCTTTGAATGTTAACACCAGCACTTTGAATCGGGCCCGGAAATGGACTGGCAGCCAGTGCAGCTGGAAGAGTACTGGCGTAATATGAGCTCGCAGGCCAGTCCCTGTTAACAATCTTGCTGCCCTATTTTG
Organism: Heloderma suspectum; assembly: GCF_057233095.1. NCBI lineage: Eukaryota > Metazoa > Chordata > Lepidosauria > Squamata > Helodermatidae > Heloderma > Heloderma suspectum. The sequence continues at coordinate 12,802,491 of NC_139461.1, forward strand.
GACCAGCTGAAGTTTCCGGACCGTTTTCAAAGGCAGCCCCACGTATAACGCATTGCAGTAATCCAGATGAGAAGTTATCAGAGCATGGATCACTGTAGCTAGGCTATCTCTGTCCAGATAAGGGCGTAGTTGGTATACCAGCCTAAGCTGATAAAAAGTGCTCCGTGCCACTGAGTTCACCTGTGCCTCAAGTGACAGTTCTGCTATAATGGAATAACACTATTACACGAGTAGGAAAATACATTTTCTTTTACTTTCACAAATAATACTTAATTTTCTCTGTTCTAAAAAAAACGGGAAAGTACTCTTAAAAACAAGTGAAAGTGGAGGGTCACAATGTCATCTAAAGAACATGTAAACAACTGTGAGTAAGGAGTGAGGAGTGCACAATAAATACCTCATGTAGAAAAGCTCATTGTCTCTGTACCCCCTGAATACCACCGTAATGGGTTTTCCAGGATCCAGTTTCGCTTTAGGAGATGATGGGGAGTCTACAGTGTTCACTCATGCCAATATACCAAGATAGTCTGTATTATTTGTTGAGTGAAATGGCTGTTGGCACTGTAATTTTTGAGCTGGGTGATTCTGTATCTCCTCTAACACTCCATGGTTAGTTAATTGCTGTGTCAGTTGAGATCAAATTATCATGAGTGCTGATTCACTCGTACATGAATGCAGCCTAACAAAATGCTCCTTACTCAACTGATAGTAGTATGCCTGTCAAATGGTGGGATTTTTTATGCTATGGAGACTATCATAGAAGCAAGGGAGGACCAATACGTTAGCTAGCTTTTTCAGCTGGTTAGGAATTAGAACTCAACTATTTCAGTTATCAATTCAGTATATGTGGTAATGCACAAACTTACAAAAATGTGTCAGTTTATTTAATGTAGAAAACAAGGATGTTTTCTCTGTCACAGTCAGATATTCTGGTGATGTTGCTTATGGTGGTGTGCCAAAAATATGGGTCAAGCGATCACATCTGATATTAACGGGACATTTCCAAATGTGAAACTGACAAGAATATTTATGGCAGGTGAAGCGGTACCGTCATGCAGGTGCTCCAGTGTAATATGTGTTAAACTAAGAATGTTTCATACGGAATGTTTATTTAATGCAGCCTTCCCAACCTGGTGCCCTCCAGATATCTTGGATTAGAACTCACAGCAGTCCTGACCATTGGCCATACTGGCTGGGGCTGATGGGAGTTGAAGTCCAAAATATATGGAGGGCACCAGGTTGGGGAAGACTGGTTTAATGTTTATAACTTGCCGTTCTACAAACGTACTCGAGATAATGTACAATTGGATCATATAATGATAAAACTAATGCAACAATAAAATACCATCATATGCAAACTAAGGATAGTGATCATAGTAAACACACCATTAATCTTCACACATTAAAAACTTTTCCAAACTGTTTTAATGTTTTAAAGGACACTTTCTACTAGTAAATGAGATCAGATCCATGGTTTGCTTAATGTAATTCCTGCGTCTTCAGCATTGACACATGCATGCTCTTTGCTTAATGCAAGCTGAATAGATTTTTCTCCACCTCCCCCAGGGCCTTCTGACAAGTGGAGTTGAGTTCGAATCCCTCCCTGCAGCCCTCTCTTTACCTGCAGAATCTGGCCTCTATCCAGTAACGCTGGTTGGTGTTCCTCAATCTGCAGGCCAGATCACTATTAATGGTAAAAAATACTATTGCTGTTTTCTTCAGTTGTCCTGTAGAGTGAAGACAGTAGGCTTGTTAGTAGGCTTTTTATAGCCACTTCAAACGTTGCCTGTTTCTTACAAATTCTTTTCTGCCATTTTTTGGGTGAATGTTCGTTCACCTAATGTTCTTTTACAGCTCCCTTGCTGTGATTCTGCCTAGCCACATGGGAAGTATCAGTAAAGGAAAAATAGCAGTAAATTGTCCCAGTGTGTTTGTTTATTACTTTATTGTGAAAACTATATCTATAGTTTTCCTTCAAGTCTAGATTGTATGAATTGATTTTGACGAGAGAATATTGAGCTAACCTATGAAATTTACACGAAAAGGCTTTTCTGATTAAAATTGTACTATGCAATAAAATATTTATTAAGCATCAATGAAAAGGATAAAATAAGAGGTTTATCTTTTACAGAGTATTATTAATTTTAAATATTTTTAATTAGTGTGCTTTCTAGAAACTGCATTAGGAGTCTGGTACCAAATAGAGTCTGTTATCAAGGCTTTTTGTAGCTGAAGATATGTAAGTGGCAAATATGTAAGTGGCAAATAGTATAGATTGAGTTGTGGATCAGTGGGATGGGCAGGAAAAGGCTGACAAGTTTTCTGGAGTCATTCAGGAAGGAAGGCCAGGTTCCAAATAGGTACAGAACAAGTCCTAGAACACACAACAAGAAGTTTGATGCAATGACTGTCTTCATGAATTCTAATATGAACATCTCCCAATGATTTGAAACTTAGTTATCCACTGGCTTTTGTACCTCCCGGCTGTTCCGAAACAGTTTTCAGCTGAAAAAATAAAATAAAAATGTGTTTTAAAATGTGTATTTTGCAAGAAAATATATTTAAAATCATATGTAAATGTGACTTTTTTCGTGCAGATTAATGTGGAAATGAGTCAGAACAAACTTATGAGTGAACACATGCAGAAGCTACATGGATCAGAAATAGATTGTCTTGTCCATCCCTAGTTTCTAGACACTTGTTAGTTCCTTGACATCACTTGAAGATAACCAGTACATGGTAACAATAGATCTCTTAAAAACTTCAGAGGAGTGAGGATCTGAGAAACCATTGCTAACATTGTGATCAGAGCAAACTGATATATGTCCTTGAGACTTGGGGTCACTGTGTGAATGGTAAACCAGGTTAAAAATTGTTGGTCTCTCTCTGTATTAGCCATTAAACAGCCCCCCACCCCCACTTTCAAATCACAGCTATGTTTTGAGGATTCCTAGCAACTGGGGAATTCCTGTTTGTAGATATTATCTATAGCTGCCTGGTAAGGTGGGTTCAGATGAATTGCTGGTATATAAGTGACCAAGCTTTTTTATATATTTTTTCATAAATCAAGTAACATCTCTTGCTTCTGACATCTTCAGCTACAGTGGGTTTCCATCTATGGCTTGACAGCTGATTCTACTCAGTTACCATATCCCTGACCCATCTCTCTTCATGGTAGGTTATCACACTTCAGTCTTTGGAGTCTTCAGTGATTGTCTTCTGGATAAACTACCAGGAATAAAGACTAATGGCTGTACAGTGGAAGTCATTCCAGCTTTACCTAGACTACAGATTAGTACTTCGTTACCAAGGTAAAAATCTGAAGTGTTCATTTTCAGGTTGTTAGGAATTGGGTGCATTGGCCAGTTTCCAAAGAACCATGTAACTAGTATCACATGCTGAATGAATGAATGTTTAAAAAGTCAAACATTTATATGCTGATTTTTCTTTAAAATATCCAAAGTGGTTTACAGTAAAAACGAAAAACATAACAGTAAAAACAAAGCACAACAATTTTTAAATAGCAGCAAAGACCTTTACTGTCACTTGAGGTACAGGTGAACTCAGTGGCACGGAACACTTTTTATCAGCTTAGGCTGGTATACCAACTACGCCCTTATCTGGACAGAGATAGCCTAGCTACAGTTATCCATGCTCTGATAACTTCTCGTCTGGATTACTGCAACGCGTTATACGTGGGGCTGCCTTTGAAAACGGTCCGGGAAATTTAGCTGGTCCAAAGTAGGGCAGCAAGATTGTTAACAGGGATTGGCCTGCGAGCTCATATTACGCCAGTACTTTTTCAGCTGCATTGGCTGCCAGTCCATTTCCAGGCCTGATTCAAAGTGCTGGTATTAACATTTAAAGCCCTTAATGGCTTGGGGCCAGGTTATCTGAAGGATCGTCTCCTCCCATATGTGCCTGCCCAGACCTTAAGATCATCGTCAGCGGCCCTTCTCCATGAGACCCTGCCAAAGGAAGTGAGGCGGGTGGCTACTAGGTGGAGGGCTTTTTCTGCTGTGGCACCCCGGCTCTGGAATGAGCTCCCTAGTGAGGTTCGCCTGGCACCTGCATTGTATTCCTTTTGGCGCCAGGTGAAGACCTTTTTATTTTCCCAGGCATTTTAGCATTTTAGCTTTCTAAACTTTTAGCTTTGCTGTTTTAAATCTGTATTTTAAACTTTTGCACTGCTGCTAGGTTTGATTGTGGATGTATTGTTATATTGTGGTTTTAATGTTCTATATATTTTACATTGTTTTATTGTGTGCTGTTTGGTTTTAATTTAGAAATTAAATGAATGAATGAATAAAAAAATAAATAAATTTACTAACAGTGAAAAACAGAAGATAAAAAAAAGTGACCACCGCTATAAAAATGTCTGAACCTATCATCTAAAGAGTTGATGCTAGCTGCAGCTGTCAGGGGAGAACATGCTATAACTGAGACACCACCACTGAAAAGGCCTTCTCCCTGGTTGCCACCTAATCACCGCCTAATCTCTGAAGGCAGGGGCACCCATAGAAGGACCTTTGGAGTAGGTCTTGAATACCTAAATGGTTTTTGCACATGTTCTCGTGGTAGCCCCCAGTGCCATATGGCAAATCACTTTTGAAGTGGAGGAAGGCTTCAAAAGCCATTTGTGATGTAGCATGGGGTCAGCAATTCAAAGGAGGGAAAGCATATGCCTACGTTTTTGAATGTTTGTAATGGAGTTCTTTAGATCTTACACATTTGAAATAGTGATCACATATTTAAAATTACTGCTTTCCCATGCCATTTTAAAAGGCTGAGGGGGAAAGGGCAAGTTTCAATATGTGCTTCCTTTGCCCAACAAACTGAGAGAGGTAATGCTGGTGGCACTTGGTTCTCAGTAGCCATTTTTTGAAGCCGATACTGCTGGGTTGTGCCTGGAGAAACTGGGATGGGTTGTTTTAGAGATGGTAATACTGAGGTGTCCCTTCAGTTGTGGAGAAAAATGATTTCCTCCTGGAAATGGAATAGTCAGTAGCTTCATCAGTTCCCTGCTACACTCCCATGCACAGTTACCTGGGAGGTTTTAAAATTGTATTTATGGCATTTGTGTGCTGCCCCATAAGATAAAGTTCTTTGGGCAGCTTCCAATAAACATAAAAACAATTTAAATACAAAATAAAACATAAAACCATAAAAGCAAAAGCAACATAAAATATTGAAATATGACAATAAAACAAGATTTGCAGCACCCCAAAATTAAACACACAGATTTTAAAACTGAGAGGCTCAGACTAAAATGTAATGTAGATGTTCTCTAGATTTCTTTGAAAAATGTTTTTATATTCCCCAAAGAAACAAAGAGGTTAGTAAAGCCAGAATTTTATCCTGGAAGAAACAAGCCTGAGGATTAATATTTTATCAACCACCAATGGCAAAAGCTGCTTCAGTTTTCTCTGTCTTTAGCTTGCATTGCAAGTAGTAGATAATAAAAATCACCAAATTCGACTTCAGATTCTACTTCAGAATCCAAAGTAAATTCTCCATAATCACCAGCCCCACCTACAGATTAGCACATGACGTCCAGTTCTTTTTCTTGGTCTCTGTGCATCACACATATGGGCTCTGTGCCTGCGCGGCGCCTCAATTCGGGAAACGTCTAAAACTGAAGAATTTGGGTGGGAACCCTTCCCCCACCATCCCAGTGTGCTTGTCCCTAGTGGGCTCCCACTTACCTCCTCAGTTCTCTTTCGACCGCCATTGTGGTACCTCCTGAGGGAACTTCTCTTGTGTTCAGTTCAATCTGAAAGCATTTCAAAGCTGAAGTTTTATTCTGTCTTTCTTCTTACTTATCAAAGTATTTCTCTCTTTGATATTTGTGTTGTTTTTATTTCTATTTGTTTTTTTGTGATTGTCTTCTTGGGCGTATGGCCCTTAAGGCGCCATTTGGAAAGTGTGTCCATTGTGGGGCAAAATTACCACTGTCCGACAGGCGTGCTCTATGCCTTATTTGCCTCGGAGAAGGACGCGTTTTTGAGGCTTGTCCTCATTGCCACGCTGTTTTGAAGCAGGTGATGCAAAATCGTTCTGACCGATTGAAAGCTACTCTTTGGAAACAAGTGTTGGAAGCAGTTGAAAAGCCAAAAGGTATGGCGGAAAAGCCAACCTCCCCCTCAGGGAGCTGACCCACTGAGCAGCAGCCTATCCCAGTGTTGGGGATATCTTCTCCTCAACATAGTACTCCCCCAAGTACACAAGTTCCTCCCACTTTGGTTTTTTTTTGACGTTCTCACTGGCTAAGAAGCTATCCAAGAGGCCTAAAGCTTCAGAACAGGCTAGTCTGTCTTCTTCTGAGACTCAAAAGAAGAAAAAGAGTTCTAAAAAGTTGGATGGCATCACTCGGGATTGAGTGTATCCCCCAGGCTGCACTGCTCTCCCCAATCCTCTGTCTTGGGATCGACTGTGACCTCCAGCACTGGCTGTGTCTCCCAGTACCACACCTCAGGATTGAGCATGTTCTTTGCTTCCAACCGCTCCTCCTGAGTCTGGCTCAGCATCTCGGGATCGACAGCAACCTCAAGTACTGGCTGCATCCTCTATTGCTCCACCAATACCTCAGGACCAAACACGATCACCTCTACCAATGACCACACCTCCTGCTCCACCAATGTTATTCTCACCGATTCCAATGGTGAACCTGACACCTCTGCATTGGAGGGTGAGAGCAGGGACCAATCCCCAACTGGTCCATCCACTTTGGCACCTCATCGGTACCAGCCCCAGTGGTACAGGACATCTCAAGACCATCATCGGGGATCTCCCAGTTCACTGTATTTGCTTCACTCCTTCAACAGAGATCATCCCCTTAGTCTTTATGAACGGAGCTGGGATAGAGATTGGTCCAGATCACCTTTCTCTGATTGGGAGAGACGTCCGACATGGGATTCTTGATACAGGAGACCCCGTGATTAGGATGAGGATTGTATGATCCATATGATCTGTACTACCCCAATTGCCATCCTAACCTTCCATATTGGGGTGGGAGTTGCTACTGTTGGCATCCATCGGCTACATTGTTGAGTCCTCCAGATCAAGAGAATACCTTTTGAGTGCCTCCTTTGGTCTCTATTCCTGATCCGCAGTTGCAGCAAGCAATCCATGTACCAACAGCCTTGCTTTGTGGCTAACCGCTGGCCATGCTACAGCCACCAGTGGAACCATGGGCTACGTTACAGCCATTGCTGCAACCACTGCTCGTGGTACAGCCACAGTTATGGCGTAACATCAGTGATGAGTTTTCACTTCCTTGCAAGGAAGGCACTGAACAAGCTCTGCCACAGGCACCAGCAGCACTGGGGGAATCCCTGTTCTCCGGTATGGAAGGCTTTCAGTCTGACACCACGTCTCTGTCCTCCTGCCCGATGTCCATTTCCTTGCCTGATGCTGTTGTTAGGTCAAATGACACCATCTTGCTGTCAGAGGATCTTGGACTATTTTCTAATCAGATGATGAGAATCGCTCGATCCTTAGGTTTGGAAACCCACCCCGTAACCTCCACAGTGCAGGATCCTGTTTTTGAAGCAGTGAATGCTGAACTGGCTCGACCTGTTGCCATACCCCTCCTTCCTGCCCTGGAAGAGACCATAAAACCGTTCTGGAAAGCCATCCACTGTGCCACCAGTGTCAAAGCGCATGGAGGGAATGTATCATTTGCAAGAAGCCAACACAGAATACCTATTCAAGCACCCTGCTCCAAACTCTATGGTGGTAGAGGCTGTGCAGGGAAAGTCTCAGAGAGCACATTCTTCTCCAAGTGATAAAGCAGGCAGATGCCTTGACCTACTTGGGAGGAGACTATATTCCTCCACAGGGATGGGCCTAAAAACCTCGAATTACCAGTCAGTGATGTCAGGGTATTAGCTATTGTTGTGGGATAAAGCTGGCCACCTCTTTGAACATCTACCGGATGATAAGAAGGAATCTTTGTAAACCACCCAGAGAGCTCCAGCTATTGGGTGGTATAGAAATGTAATTAATAATAACAACAACAACAACAACAACAACAAGGCCATCTTTTCCACGCTGAGGCAATAAAGTTGTCAAGGCAGCAAATAAATACGCCTCGCCATCAAGTTGATTGCGATTCAAAGGTTCTCATTGGATCCATTGCTCTATGTCTTCATGCCTGGTTGAGGTCAGCTGGCCTTCCTCAGGAAACTAGAGCATGCATCAAGGATGTACCCTTTGATGGCCAGGGACTGTTCAGTGCAAAAACTGATGCTTCATTGGACTCGGTACAGAAGGCTCATACCATAGTCCATCGAATGGGATTCATACCCCAACTGGCACCCAGACAATGACATTGGTTCCAACCTTCCATTACCAGGTACCAACCTCAACAACTCGGGTCTTCACAGCAGCAGCATCCTCAGTCAACGACATCAGGAAAGTCTTTCTCGAGTTTGAAATTTCGTGGCTATCACCACAAAACTGACAGCAGAAACAAGCGGCACCTTTGACTCAGACCCCCTTCCTTTTCGTTCCTCTGCTCATCTTTCCACCTTCGGAACTCTTCTGCCCTCCTGTCATCTGGCTTGGCGCAACATCACATTGGATTCCTGGGTCCTTTCCATAGTTTGCAGGGGCTACAGTATTGAGTTAGATGCCCTTCCTCCATGCAATACCATTCGTGTGACTGCTCCATCCCAGGTCTTCCACCTTGAAGTTCAGATGCTCCTGAAGAATGGAGCAATTCAGCCAGTTCCACATACTCAACTTTGGGATGGTTTTTACTCGAGGTACTTCACAGTTCCGAAGGAAGATGTAGGTCTTTGGACGATCCTGGACCTGCGGGAGTTAAACCTTTACATCTCTCCCAGGAAGTTCTGTATGATTTCCCTAGCATCTATACTCCCTCTTCTATCCAGAGGAGATTGGTTCACCTCTATCGATCTCAAGGATGCATACTTTCACTTCACCATAGAAGAATTGTACCGGTGTTATCTCTGCTTTGTCATCCATACCAATGCCTACCACGAAGAAGAAAGACAGGTTGTTACCTGTAACTGTAGTTCTTTGAGTGGTCATCTGTGTGTTTACACAACTCACTCACCGTCCCCTCTTTGGTGTCATGCTCAAGTTCAGTGTTGTGTACCAAAGGTATTTCTTCTCAGTTCTGAAGACACAATGTGGGTTCAGGGAACTGAGGGAATAAGTGGGAACCCTCTAGGGACATGCACACTGGGATGCTGGGGAAGTGTTCCTGCCAAAATTCCTTTGCTGTGGACATTTCCTGAATTGAGACTCTACGCAGGTGCAGAACCTATATGTGTGAATGCATAGATGATCAGTCGAAGAACTGCAGTTACATTAACTTCAAATGCCACAAGTAATGATCAGGAGTAAGCAAAGTGCATCGGTATGGTATAGTGATTAATGCCAAACTAGGAAGATGTGGGTTCAGATCTGCACTAAGTTGAGACACTCACTTTGTGACCTTGTGTTAATTATCCTCTCTCAGCCTAATGTAACTCACAGGGTGGTTGTAAGGAGAAAATGGGGGTGGGTGTGAAGAAAGGGATACACTGCTATGGATTCTTTGGATAAAAAAATTAATAAAAATACATAAGTAAAGGTAGATAATTCAGTTTTTAAAATGTTAGAAATGTTAGAAATGTTTATTCACTTTCATTTTCACACCATTTTAAAGGTCTGCTCACACACTACAGCCTTCCTCAGGAGATGAAATCACCACCAGTGTGTCTGTCCAGCTGTACAACGGAGAGACCCAGCAACTCATCATTAAGCTAGAAAATATTGGAGCTGAGCTTTTGGAAAAACTGGAAGTTACATCAAAAATGGTCAACACAAAAGGTTGGGTGTTGTTGTTGGTTGGTATTGTTTTTACTGTGCCTAGAATTTTCTAAGTGCTGTAGAAAGATTAAATATCAAAACAGTCCCTGTTCACAGACTTAAAGTCTAGTAACTGCTGTACCATACAAATAAAACATGATGGGTGGGTGGGGAACTGGAAAACAAGAAAATTCAGGCACAAATGCTGCATAAATTACTTAATCCATTAAGAGAGCAATCCTATGCCACCAGACAGCGTCTGGAAGGGTGGGGCATAGGTTAGTTTGGTTTCCTGGCTCCAAGCGTGGAGCCAGGAAATGTGTGCCCCTCCCCCTCGTAGCCCACGTGGAGAGAACCACGCTGGCTGCCTCCCTGTCTTAGAAAACGGAGAGCGGAGAGGGGGAAAAGAGGGCATTCCTGTGGGCAGGGCGGGGAGGAGACTGGGGTGGCTGCTGTATTTTGTTTCCTATCACTGCCCCAGCCTCCTTCCCTCTCCCTCTGAGCTGCCGCTGCTAGATGAGTGAAATCTCTCATTTAGCAGAAATGCAGGGCGGCTGGAGCACAGAGCCACCGCTCTTCTCCCACCCTGCATTGGATACTTGGCAGCCTCCAGGTTTAGAGTCTGCCAACTATCTGGATAGGATTGTGCTCTAAGATGTTTTTAAGTGCTCATGACTGATGGAGCCACTGGGGGAATCGTGTTATAAATGTCTAGTTCCCAGATCATAGATGTTACTGCTGCTGTTCTATCTGCTACTTACTGCAGGCTCCATGTTGACCCCCCCCCCCCCGAAATGTGTTTCCTGGCAATCTGGTGCAATAGCTCACATTCAACTTGTCATACATGAAGGCTAGTACATAAAATGTGATATGATACAGAGAAGGGTGTTTTTGTGTGCCCGTCACAGTGAACAGAACACGTAACAAAAACAATCTACAAGGCACTATAGGTAAAGTTATCTCTTTGGGGTATTTATTTATTTATTAAATTTATTAATCGCCCATCTGGCTGGTCACCCAGCCACTCTGGGCGATGTACAAGCATATAATAAAACAGTTTAAAACAATAAAATTCTACAATAAAAACATTTTCTAAAATACCCTAACCCACCTCAAATGCCTGCCTGAACAACCACGTTTTTAATGCACGGCAGAAGCTCATTAAAGAGGGGGCATGGCGGAGTTCCCTAGAGAGGGAGTTCCACAGAGTGGGGGCCCCCACAGAAAAGGCCCTCTCCCTCGTCCCCACCAGTCTAGCTGTCCTGGCTGATGGGACAGAGAGAAGGCCATCCGAGGCTGATCTTGTTAAGCGGCCTGTCTGGTGCTGCTGGAGGCGCTCCTTAAGATAGGCTGGGCCGGAACCATATAGGGTTTTAAAGGTCAAAACCAACACCTTGAATTTGGCCCGGAAAACAACTGGTAACCAGTGCAACTCCTTCAGCACTGGAGTGATGTGATCTCGCCGGCGGCTGCCTTTAATCAGGCGAGCCACCGCATTCTGTACCAGCTGCAGCTTCTGAACCATCTTCAAAGGTAACCCCACATAGAGCGCATTACAGTAGTCTAAACGAGAGGAGACCAGGGCATGTACAACCGATGGGAGCAAATGGTCGAGAAGGAAGGGGCGCAGCTGCCATATCAGATAGAGTTGATACAGTGCTGTCCTGCTCACAGCTGACACCTGAGCCTCTATGGACAGCTGGGAGTCCAAAATGACCCCCAGGCTGCGGACCTGGTCTTTCAAGGGTAGCCATACCCCATTCAACACCAGGTCAACATCTCCCAGCCTCCTCTTGTCTCCCACCAAAAGTTCCTTGGTCTTGTCAGGGTTGAGCTTCAGCTTATTCCTCCCCATCCAGCCACTCACCGTCTCCAGACATTTGGACAGGGATTCTATGGCCAACCTTGGTGAAGATTTGAACGAGAGGTAGAGCTGCGTGTCATCCGCATATTGATGACACAGCACCCCAAACCTCCTGATGATAGCCCCCAGCGGCTTCACATAGATGTTAAATAGCATCGGGGAGAGGATGGAACCCTGTGGCACCCCACAAGTGAGTGGCCACGGGTCCGAAACCTCCTCTCCCAGTGCTACCTTCTGGAACCTGCCGGAGAGGAAGGACCGGAACCACCGCAATACGGTGTCTCCAATGCCCAACCCCTCCAGGCGGTCCAGGAGGATACCACGGTCAATGGTATCAAAAGCCGCTGAGAGGTCGAGGAGAACGAGGAAGGAGCATTCACCCCTATCCAGAGTATAAGCTTCTGATAGTAAGTTCATATCCTCATTGGCTTCTTTAATGTTCTTGTCATGCTGCAATCCTAAGTACACTTATTAGCACGCTTGTTGTTGTTCAGTCGTTAAGTTGTGTCCGACTCTTCGTGACCCCATGGACCATAGCACATCAGGCCTTCCTGTCCTCCACTCTCTCCCGGAGTGTGCTCAAGTTCATATTCATTGCATCGGTGATGCTGTCTAGCCAGCTCATCCTCTGCCGTTCCCTTCTCCTTTTGCCTTCAATCTTTCCCAGCATCAGGGTCTTTTCCAGGGAGTTTTCTCTTCACATTAGGTGGCCAAAATATTTCAGCTTCCGTATCGGTCCTTCCAATGAGCAGTCAGGGTTGATTTCCTTTAGGATGGACTGATTGGACCTCCTTGCAGTCCAGGGGAGTCGTAAGAGTCTTCTCCAGCACCACAGTTCGAAAGCATCAATTCTTCGGTGCTCAGCCTTCCTTATAGTCCAGCTCTCACAGCCATACATAGCTACTGGGAAAACCATAGCTTTGATTAGACGGACCTTTGTTGGCAAGGTGATGTCTCTGCTTCTTACTGCTGTCTAGGTTGGCCATAGCTTTCCTCCCAAGGAGCAAGCGTCTTTTATGGCTGCAGTCACCATCTGCGGTGATCTTGGAGCCCAAGAAAATAAAATCTGTCACTGCTTCCATTTCTTCCCCTTCTATATGCCAGGAAGTGATGGGGCCAGATGCCATGATCTTCGTTTTTTTAATGTTGAGTTTCAAACCAGCTTTTGCACTCTCCACTTTCACCCTCAACAAGAGGCTCTTGAGATCCTCTTCGCTTTCTGCCGTTAGAGTGGTATCGTCTGCGTATCAGAGGTTGTTGATAATACTCCCAGCAATCTTAATTCCGACCTGTGATCCATCCAACCCGGCGTTTCTCATGATGTACTCTGGATATAAATTAAATAAGCAGGGCGACAATATACAGTCTTGTCGTACTCCTTTCCCAATTTTGAACCAATCGGTTGTTCCTTGTGTGGTTCTTACTGTTGCTTCTTGACCCTCGTACAGGTTTCTCAGGAGACAGGTAAGGTGGTCTGGTACTCCCATCTCTTTCAGAATTTGCCACAGTTTGTTGTGATCCACACAATCAAAGGCTTTAACATAGTCAATGAAGCAGAAATAGACGTTTTTCGGGAATTCTCTTGCTTTCTCCATGATCCAGCGAATGTTGGCGATTTGATCTCTAGTTCCTCTGCCTCTTCAAAACCCAGCTTGTACTTCCGGTAGTTCTTGGTTCACATACTGCTGAAGCCTAGCTTGTAGGATTTTGAGCATAACCTTGCTGTCATGTGAAATGAGCGCAATTGTACGGTAGTTTGAACACTCTTTGGCATTGCCCTTCTTTGGAATTGGAATGTAAACTGACCTTTTCCAGTCTTGTGGCCACTGTTGAGTGTTCCAAATTTGTTGACATATTGAGTGCAGCACTTTAACAGCATCATCTTTTAGGATTTTAAATAGCTCAGATGGAATACTGTCATCTCTGCTAGCTTTGTTAGTAATGCTTCCTAAGGCCCACTTGACTTCACTCTCGAGGATGTCCGGCTCAAGTTCAGTGACCGCACTATCATGGCTATCAGGGACATTAAGGTCTTTCCTGTATAGTTCTTCTGTGCCTTCTTTCCACCTCTTCTTAATCTCATCTGCTTCTGTTAGGTCCCTGCCTTCTTTGTCCTTTATCATGCCCATCTTTGCACAAAACGTTCCCTTGAGATCTCCGATTTTCTTGAAAAGATCTCTAATCTTTCCCATTCTATTGTTTTCTTCGATTTCTTTGCATTGTTCATTTAAGAAGGCCTTCTTGTCTCTCCTTGCTATTCTCTGGAAATCTGCATTCAGTTGGGTATATCTTCCCCTTTCTCCCTTGCTTTTCCCTTCTTTCCTCAGCTACTTGTAAAGCTCCATCTGACAGCCACTTTGCTTTCTTGCATTTCTTGTTCTTTGGGATGGATTGAGTCGCTGCCTCCTGAACAATGTGACGGACCTCCGTCCAGAGTTCCTCAGGCACTCTGTGTATCAGGTCTGATCCCTGAAATCTATTCCTCACCTCCACTGTATATTCATAAGGGATATGTTTTAGGTCATACCTGAATGGTTTAGTGGTTTTCCCTACGTTCCTCAGTTTAAGCCGAAATTTTGCAAGAAGCAGCTCATGATCTGAGCCACAGTCAGCTCCAGGTCTTGTTTATATTGACTGTATAGAGCTTCTCCATCTCTGGCTGCAAAGTACATAATCAATCTAATTTCGATGTGGACCATCTGGTGATGTCCATGTGTAGAGTCGCCTTTTGTGCTGTTGGAAAAGAATATTTGCTATGATCAGCGTGTTCTCTTGGCAAAACTCTATTAGCCTTTGTCCTGCTTCATTTTGTACACCAAGGCCATGCTTGCCTGTTATCCCGGTGATTTCTTGACTTCCTACTTTAGCATTCCAATCCCCTATGATGAAGAGGACATCTTTTTTTGGTGTTAGTTCTAGAAGGTGTTGTAGGTCTTCATAGAACCGATCAACCTCATCTTCTTCGGCCTCAGTTGCTGGGGCACAGACTTGAATTAATGTGATGTTGAATGGTTTGCCTTGGATTCATTCTGACATCATTCTATCGTTTTTGAGATTGTACCTTAGTACTGCTTTCCCCACCCTTTTATCGACTATGAGTGCTACTCCATTTCTTCGAAGGGATTCTTGCCCACAGTAGTAGATATAATGGTCACCTGAATTAAATTCGCCCATGCTTGTCCATTTTAGTTCACTGATTCCCAAGATGTCGATGTTCAATCTTGCCATCTCATGTTTGACCACCTCCAGCTTACCTTGATTTATTGATCTGACATTCCATGTTCCTAAACAATATTGTTCTTACAGCATCGGACTTTCTTTTCACCACCAGACACATGCACAGCTGAGTGTCCTTTCAGCTTTGGCCCATCTGCTTCGCTCTTTCTGGCGCTACTTGGTAATTCCCTCTGCTCTTCCCCAGTAGTGTATTGGACACCTTCCGACCTGAGGGGCTCATCTTCCGGCGTCATCTCTTTTAGCCTTGTGATACGTTCCGTGGGGTTTTCTTGGCAAGAATACTGGAGTGGGTTGCCATTTCCTTCTCCAGTGGACCACATTTTGTCAGAACTCTCCGCCATGACCTGTCCGTCTTGGGTGGCCCTGCACGGCATAGCTTATGGCTTCACTGAGTTACGCAAGCTCCTTCGCCACAACAAGGCAGTGATCCGTGAAGGGGACTAGCACACTTACTATTGGTCAAAAGACCTGAAAATATTGCTCCATCTTAAAAAAAGAATAAGAGTAACATTGGCTTCTAAAAATAAGATGTCAGAAAATGGCCTTTATATTGATGAATTTGTATCTTTGAACTTTGACTGGAATGGAAACATGTATTTCTGATAATAAAGGCAATCTTTGGCAGTAGTGCATTAATGAATCTCTGGCTGGGTCTTACAGGAAGTCCACTGTGCAAGTTTAGATTTAGTTTAGATTTAGATTATAGTTGAATAATTTAATAACTTCAAATTGTACAAGCAGTGATTTGAGCAAGTTCAAAAATGTTTTGGTGCACCTTGATGCAAATTCTGGTAATTTCGTAGTTACACGCAGCACTGATGCATGCTACAAAGATTTGCAATTTACTTCTAAGAATGTTCTCATACTTGTCATAAAGCGTAATTTTTTAGTATAATTTCATAGGCCTAGATTTTTTTAATAACCAATATTCTTTTTTTTTTTCATTTTCTAATGCTTGCCCTCTCCCAGCAACTACCCTTTCACCAACAAGCCATTTCTCTTGCTCCTGATTCCTTGTGCTTAGAGCAGGCAGTTATATATTGTACCTTCCTGAGTCCCTAGTAATATCAGGGTCCTGTCTGTTTCTCCTCCCTCACCTGTTGTTGCTGGTAATACTGAACATCAATAGGAGGGATTACATAGATCAACTGTTTTCTGCACAAGGAATGTTTGTCTCCTTTTCTGTTATATTACTATGGTACCATACAATATTCTATATGTAGGACTATATACAGTAGTACTATACTATATTCTATTGCAGTAGTACTATATTATAACTGTTTTATTTGTTTTATTATTGTCACAATTTTTTCATTTTTTCAAAAAAATATATTTATGATTGTTAGCCAGCTTGAACTTCATTTTCTTTGGTGGAAAGCCTGGGTACAAATTAAATCAATCAATAAATATACTATTGCTGCCAAATATAATGGAAAAGTGTGAATACAGTTCCTGAGTGATGTTCTGGGACTATACCTGTGCTCTCACAAGCTTACTGTTAATTGCTCCTGGTCATGTAGAAGCAGTTAGTTCTTTTATTTTCCATGTTTATGCACAATGGCTAGATGCAGTAAACTCTTATGACTGGTCTACTCATGCAGCATTCATTCATTACATTTATACCTCACCTTTCTTCTGTTTTGGAACTCAAGGTGGCTACATGTAGTTCCCAGGTAGTCTTCCCTCCAAGCACTGACCAGACCCAGACTTGCTTAGCTTCAGCAAGGTGGCTGCCTCATGTGCCTTCAGACTATGACATAGGACCTAGCAGAATGAGGTGGTAGAATCCTGACATAGTAGAGTGGATTGGACTACTTCAGAATGTGGGCGGGAGATGTCATTTTTAATGTTCACCATGTAAATACTCTTTACAAATAAGCAAAGTAGCTAGCTAACTAGCTAACACATTGGGGGAGCCATACTCTATCCCAGCTCACTCCTTGCTGTGTTGTTTTTAACTTGCATGGAGATTTCCCACATGGTACAATCCATTTTACCACTGTAGGACTCTAATTTTACCATTAGCACCTGTGGAAGAAATTACTTTGATTTTTAAAGATCGGTCATCTAACTTCGCCAGCTTCATCAAGGGTTACACCCCCCTGCCCCAAATCTTACTAGAAACAACCTGTTGTCTTGGATGTTTATGAATTAAAGCATGTTACTCAGAAGCAGACAGCCTCCACCTTGTTCCATTTCTTATGTTAATTCAGTTGGCATGTTTCAGAAGTACTCGACCTTCCTGTGATTCTCTTTACTATATTGCATATTTCAGGTTCTGTTATTATTGTTATGCAATCAGTGTGCATGGCATGATAAAGCTACAACACAAGTATAAATTAGACTAAATAATATGGTACTTTACAGAGTAGAAGAGCCTCGTGTGGCACAGAGTGGTAGGCGGCAGTACTCCAACCGAAACTCTCCCCACGACCTGAGTTCAATCCCAGCAGAAGCCGGGTCTCGGGTAGCTGGCTCAGGTCGACTCAGCCTTCCATCCTTCCGAGGTCGGTAAAATGAGTACCCAGCTTGCTGGGGGAAAGGTAGCCACGACTGGGGAAGGCAGTGGCAAACCACCCCGCTATAGTCTGCCACGGAAACGCCAGCGTAAGCGGCATCCCTCTAGGGGTCAGTAATGACCTGGTGCTTGCACAGGGGGAACCTTTCCTTTCCTTACAGAGTAGAAGAGGACAGGTCTCTGCCCTGAGGAGCTTACAATTTTTTAAAGTTATTTAATAAAAAGAATTGCTAATGGGACATTCTAATTGCCTTGAAAAGTTAGATGGTGGCAGCTTTTTATGTTTTTATACATTTGGGGTGTGTGTGCGTGTGTGTCTGTATCCCTGCATTGATCCCAGTCTGTCACATTGCCTGATTCTGTTTTATGTCTTGGCAAGGCCTCATGCGTCGGAAGAGCATAATATGGTTGTAGTCATTCTCTAAGACCATAATTTGGAGCTTAAAAACAAAAGCAATAATTCTTATTACATCCATGTCCTAGTGGAATTATATTTTTGCAAGCTAACCAGCTGCAACTAAAGCACACAAAATGAGTAATTCCCGTCAGATATAGTCTCTGGTAACTATGTGTCATTCATAAGAAAAAACCCCCAATAAAGCACACACAGGCTGCTTAGAAATGCAATTTTTTTTTCACACCTGTACTATCTAAAGAAGTTGTTCTGTGTTTAAGTAGACTTTTCTTAGCTACTGTCAGGGTGGACACTGAGCCCATAGAACCTCAGAGCAGTTCTGATTCTGAGGAGGAACAGCCATCCGTGGGAGAGGAGCACGCTCATCCCTCCCAGGCCCTGCAGCTGGCAGAGATTCCTCCTACTGGCATTCCAGACATAGATAGCAGTCCTGGGAGTGAAAGAGTGCGGGAGGAGGACTGGCTGGATGCTCGACGCAGATGCAGAGAGCAACGAGCTATGGAGGGCGTGGAAAGGAGGCATAGCGCCCGTTTGGCGCGCAAGTAACGGTCGCGTCCAGAGGACCCAAGGGAAAAGGGCAGGGACTCCCCCTAGCCCATAAGTTCAGGGTCTGCAAGTGATTCTCGTTCAAACGGGGACCAACTGTTTTCAACCTGGGGCATAGATTACTCTGCAGTTCATAGCTTAGTCGCTGGTGATAGAGTTATTAAGTTGTAAAAGGAATAAAGCCTTGAAAAGAATCCTTTGTCTGTGTCTGGAGTTGGCTACTGGAGGAGACTGAAAGAGGCCGGCTACGGCTTCCTGACAGCTACTTGAGAATTACTACCAAATTGCCAACGTTCAGTGACTATGTATGATGGGGTTAACTTAGATTGTATCCTAAATATGTTGTCTGGAGGTTTGATTCGCTGTTACATCGAAGTAATATTTACAGTATATTATAAATAAAAGTACAAATTTTAAGTCCTGATTTAAAAAAAAAACTCTCTTCAAATAAGTTTATTTTTGGAGCTTATTGAAATGTTTTTCTTACTTTTTTTGTAGCCACCTATTGCATTAATTTTTCATCCTTGTAATACTACCGTTACAGAAATTGAAACATGATGGAAATGAATTCCATATAAAGGATAAAAATCTTAGCAGTTTAGGAGGAGCTGTATAAGGACTGTTTTATGTTTTTGGACTGATATTCTTGATGTTGTGTTTCTGTTTGCATATAACCAGTATATATTACTTTTAATGCAGGAAAGCTGTTTGGTGACTTTCTGAGCTGGAATCTAGAAGACACGCTCTCCCAGTTTCCATTGAGACCAGGAAATATTGCTACATTTACTGTGTACATTAAAGTAAAGCTTGACTTTTCCTGTCAGGAAAACCTCCTGCAAGACCTTAATGATGGTGAGTTTTTGGTATGGATCCTCTCTTAGTATGAAGTGCTATGGCTTTATTTTGACAATCATTCTTGTCTTGCTCAATAAATGATATTTCAGAGTTGAAGGGTAAAGCACCTCTATCAGGCAACCCATAAGAGAAAAGTATTAACCTGACTGTAATGGAGCCGACAGCTAATGCAGCTGAGCCTACATGTGTCTTGAAAATCACTCCAGCGTTGTGTCTGGATAGAGACAAAGCTCACCAAGCTTCTCATGGGTGGGTAGTCTGGAATATTTTGTTGCCACTTGTATCATGTGCAGGCTTGTAGTTGTGTGTGTGGGGGGGTCGCACTGGGTCTTCAACCCAGTACTATTTTTGTAGACGGGTCCCAGCCGGCTCCCCTCCATTTTCCCAGCGTTGAGCCATGGAGGGAGGGAGTGACTGCATGTGCCAGCCCATTGGCCCTGCTTTTGTTCTTCCGCCTTGGCTGGGGCCTCCTGAGAGGGAGAGGGAGGTGGGGGCATGAGGTGGGGAGGTGGAGGCAGCCTTGCTGCCGACCCGGCTGTGTTCAGCTGAGCTTGTCTTGCGACACTGGGCACAGGCAGCTGCAGCTGTGCGAGCATGCTGAGCATGGCTTCCCTGCCCAAGTGAAGATCATGGCCTCCAGAGCCAGCTTCTAAGGGAAGCAGGAGAGTTTTGGGGGTAGTGGCTGCAGCCTAGTCGAGGAGAACCTGCTTGGTGGAGGAGGAGGAGAAGAAGGTGAGGTGAAAGTGAGCTAGGAAGTGGGGAGGAGGCTGAATTTCTCAGATTGGTGGGCGAGATCACTTTTGGGAGGAGGACGGTGTGTATCTGTGTGTGGAGCATGTGGTATAGCCCTTTTGTACTGGCAGTGCAGCACTGCCTCAAATAATAATAATAAAAACTCCCTTCAGTGTAGTGCTATTGGGCAGAATGAAGTGGTAGACGGAGAGGAGGTGCTAGATTTTTTTTTGCTTGGCTTCTAAGCTGAATACATAACTATTCAGAAGTAAGGCCAATGAGTCAGTGGGACTTAATGCCAGGTAAGCGTGTATACGATTGTAGCTTAAATGGCATTGTTTGCTAGTTCCTTTAAAATGCAGAATTTTATGCTGTTTATTTTTTAAATGCTGTTTATTTTTTGCAGTGTTTTAATAGTTTTTAATGTATGTTTTATGTTCTGTTTTAATTAATATTTTGTTTTTAATCTGTATTTTATTATCAGTTCTATTGAGCACCAGTTTTTGGCAAAAAGGTGGAATATAAATCAAATAATAAATAAACAATGGGGAGGAAATATCCAGGTGTTTTCCGCCTTAGCAATCTGTGAACAGGTCAATTGAAAGGGTTTTTTTCTGTCTAAATCTCTGATCCAGCCTCTAGTCCTTCTATTTAAGGTACGATCCAATGCATGCTTAGACAGAAAAAAGTCCAACTGTCTCTGTGGTGTGACCTCAGTGTCGGGTCCCCAGAGGCCTTCACATGGAAGTTCAACATCACTATCATGGCCAATAGCTGCTGATGAAACCATTGTACACGAATCAAAGCTGCCGGTGAGAGTGGCCATCACCATGTCTTTGTGTCAGGGAATTCTGTATGTTAATTGTGCAAAGCTGTTTTCTTTTGCAAATCACTTGCACTCATTGTATAGTAAGAATATGTTGTATGGAGGAGAGGGTGAGATTTTGTTTTCCTGTTAGCTATCCTTAGTGCAAGCAGAGCTATTGGGAGGCAAGATAGTACCCCTGTTCATCAGAGGCAGGGTACCTCTGATTGCCACCAGATCCTGCGGTCCAGCAGGAGGGGATGGCTTTCTCCGTGTTGCCCTGTTGGTGAGCTTCCCAGAGGCATGTGGTTGGCACTGCTGGAGACACGGTTCTGCATTATTACTTTACACATACCAAGGCTGAGAAGTAAGATGAAGGCTGCAATCCTACCCACAGTTACATGGGAGTAAACCCATTGAACTAAATGGGACTTCTGAGTAAACATGCATAGCACTGATTTGCATTGAGCAAAGATAATTGGGAGAAATAATGGCTTAGAGATAAGTGAGTGAAAGCTCATTTTTATTGTACAATTCTACAAGGTTGTACAATCTTAGAAGGGGGCATGGCTGTGAGGGGTTTGGCTGTGAAGGCACCCTGCACTTCTGTATTTGCCACTACACTACTGATCATGTCGTTTTATCCCAGTAGGTAGAGAGACCTGATTAAAACAAACAGGAGTAGAACTGTCATAAGGTCTGTACAAAATTTTCTTAGGTAATAGAGGGGATTTCCAGCCTCATGATTCATACTACTGAAGTGCATGTACATATGAACATAAGAAGAGTTATGCTGGATGAGACCAAGACCTATCTAGCCCAGTGCATTGGAGTGAATGATAGGCACACTTGCAGGCATAAGTGTTTTGAACAATACAAGGGAAAGTGGATAATCTCAAAGAGACAATATTATTTTAAAAAAACAGCAGAGCAAAATGTAAAAACGTTGATTTAAATGACTTAAGTAATTATTTAAATCACCAAGGGGAAAAGTCTGATTTAATTCAAATTTTCTGTTGATACTATTTTATGTATTACCAAAATAGTGGTGCAAATCTTACTAACAGTAGAGCACTCCTAAACTCCTTAGGCAGCCATCAGAGACAAGTTAGGATGGGGGGTCCCGTCCCTGTCCCCCAGTTAAACTCATGGTAAATCTATTGCCAGTGGTTTCCTTCCAGTGATAGGCCCAGAAATGAGACAGGTCAGAGGTGGCCTTGGACGTGCTGGGTCCAAAGCACCTTAGTCTGCTGTGAAGGCCCCAGGATTGGACTCCTCCTCTACACCAGCCTGGTGCTGGCGTAACTATTCTCCCCTATTAGAACCAATGGGGGATTTAAAGAAAACCATGGCAAAAGCATAGTCTACTTTCCTACCCTACACCTCCTGCCCTTGCTGGTGCAGGCCAGCAGGTCTTTGGAAGCAGTGAAGGATCTGCCACTGTGCTTTCGTTCACACCATTTTAGGATTACACACGTTAATTTATAACTAGAGTATTATTTACATGGTGTTACTCTTTCAAGCAGCATTGCATCCTCTTTGTCACACCCTATACGTTTTGTATGGTATGTCTTTAAAATACTATATAGGGTCCTTCTTCTCACCAGCTGCAATGAGAGTTAAGTATGCAAATATTGGAATGTGTGGACTGAAAGACATTTTTTTAGTGTTGCTCCTTGCCACCTCAGTCTGGTTTGGCCTAGCCCCACTATCAACAAAAACGAAATAGCAAACAAAAATGAAATGCCCATGACTGATACATTGAAGCAAGGTCTGATAGTTATTTAGCAAACTAGAATAATTTATTTTTATGAGGTGTAAATTGAATTCCCATGTTTGGTAGGTAGAGTATTATTCATATTTTGGAAAAGATCACATTTGTTCTTTGTTTACATAGAAAATCCTCCTTTAACTGAATGTAACTGGTAATGGAATTGATTCAGTTTAAAGATCAACTATAGGGCTGACATGCTTATATTCTGATTATTTAACACCAATCAATTTATTCTGTAAAAGAAAGTATGTTTGATTCAAATTAAAAACATTTTTATTCATCTTGCATAAAATACACATGCACACATATTCTATTAGCTGAACCTCTTTTAGCATAGTGTGGTAAACTATAGGAGACCAAGGTTTGGTGTTATGTCTTAATTATTTCAATGTCTGGCAAGTAGCATTCCAAACAGATAACACTTTTCTGTATCTGTCGCACATAAAATTCAGTTAAAGACTCAGTTTTCACATATGAAGCCTGTCTTGCTGTATCAAATCATTTTGAAGCAATTTGAAAATACTTTAATTACATTTAAGTTTGGATGAAGTTGAGTAATTGTAAAGAAAATTGAATAACTCAGGAGTGTGCGTGTGTGTGTTTATCTAGCTTACAACAAAGAGTTCAAGTATTTGATTTATAGACTGCCCTATCCTAAGAACTTTTGGAGTATAACCAAAAGTTAAAATAATAAAAACCCTTTAGTAATAATTAAAGCAACCTGACCTCCTGCTAGCTCTTAAAGCAATAATACTTGAGAACCAGTGCACAATCAGGTTTGGCGAGTTTAATTTGTAACTTGCGTAGTTAGTTGTTGCTTTTGTTATTCAATTTAAAATACGGCTTTGGGCACAAACATCATGGCTGTGCTATAGCATAGAGTACCAAGCTAAATATTAGCTTAATGATACATGAGAAGTTAACTTTTAACAGAGCTGATGTGTTGTTTAAGAATAGATTTACTTGCATTCTCCTTTCCTGATAACATAGTTTTTCTTGGTGGAAAGTTGTTGGTAAATGTACCCGCCCCCCAGCCAGACACGCACAGTGCTTCTAAACTTTATGAGTTCAAGCCAGGCCATCACAGGTACAACTCCCATGTGAGTAAGATAATAGATGCACAGTGGAAGATAATAGACTTCTGCTCCCCCCCCCCCAGCCTCTTGATTGGCATCTGTGCATGCACCACAAGAGGCCATTAGAGTGGTTGGGAGGCCTGTGTGTGCGTCCTGTATCCACTGCTTGATCAACAAAGAGCTTGGTTTTGTGCCTCTGCAGCCATACCTACAGCGATGCTGGACAGAGCTTCCCTCTTGGCACTGCACCTATGGTAAATTAGAGAAGCAGTGTTTATTTAATTTTTCCATTGAACTTCAAAACCACACCGAATCTAGGAATTGCCCTCAATGCACAAGAATTGTACTTGTGTTTGGAATGTATCGTTGAAGGAAAAGCTATACACCATAGCTATAACTTTATTTCTTATGGTAGATGAATGTGATATCCTGTGTTAGTTTTGAGAGGTTGATTTAGTTTGGGTCTGGAAGGCTTTGGAAATGCAACAAATAGGAAGTTGATATTATGTTTCCAAAATATGTTTTAAGAAGTTACTCTTATTCAACAGCAGACCCATTCGTCTCAGTAAGAGCAGTAAACACAGAAAAAAGCAACAACCTCATTTTTTGACATTTCCTAGAGTATAATTGAAAAGTGATATTGTACGGTATCTTATAAATATAACAATTTTAATAATCCAAGAGAAGTACTGTGTACATAATTTATTTAGAAGTTACAGTAATGAGTTCTATTGGTGTCCCACAATTTAATTCAGGCAAAGATAATGTTAAATTTGATAAAGGCCTAATGATAAAAGTCTAATGATTTCATATTTTAATTAACTCTTGTAGTATGAAATTGATAATATTGTTTGTTTTCTAATTCATATTATCAATTATTTAATGTTAAGCACGTATGTTAAAGACTTTGCTTCAGAGGGTGTTAGCTGAAAAACATCTTGCTTCTGCTGTTGTTGACCAAGCTAGTAAGTGGTTGCGGTGAAGGTGAACTGGTGCCTTCATCAGAATGTCAGGGGATGATGCAGGTTGACATAGGGACATAATTTAGAGTGCCAAAAAAATTAAATTGCTTATATCTAGAACTTTGCTTGTGTTAGTCATAGCAAGTGATAGCTTGTCCCTGTATAATTGAAGAGGGAGATCGAGCTTTACTGCTGGGAAATAACCACGTGTAGGGGTGGATCGTTTTTCTCAGTATTTCCCGCCAGAGATGAGGGAGTATATACCAGGAGGCATGGCTCAGTGGTCGAGCACATGGTTTGCATGTAGGAGGTCCTTGGTTTAATCCTTGGCGCTGGGAACACTGTAGAGCCAGTGTAGTGTAGTGGTGAGAGTGACGGACTGGGAGCCGGGAGATCTGGGTTCTAGTCCCCACTGGGCCATGGAAGCTCACTGGGTGACTTTGGGCCAGTCACAGACTCTCAGCCCAACCTACCTCACAGGGTTGTTGTTGTGAGGATACAACGGTGAGGAGGAGGATAATGTAAGCCGCCTTGAGTTCCTTGCGAGAGGGAGAAAGGCGGGGTGTAAATGCAATAAATAAATAAATAAACACTGCCTGAAACCCTGGAGAGCTGCTGCCAGTCAGTGCTGACGATACTGCGCAGGGTGGACCAGTGGTCTGACTCAGGATGAGGCACCTGCCAGTGTTCCCGTGTACATCGTCTCCTCTCAAAGTACACAGCCTCTGGCAATTAAAAAAAATTAATTGGAAAGGGCTGTAGACTTGCAAGAACAGCCATTCCTACAGCCAAACAAGCATGGTAGCCTTTCCTTCTGGGGCACAAATGGCTGCTTTCCAGCACCTGCAGCTAGCAGTTCAAATGCTGTGAAAGGGCAAACTGTCCCAGGCTGACCTGGATATGAACGGATTTTTTTAAATAACAAACAAAACAGAAACTATTTAGTCCATTTCCCAATCCAAGAGGCTTCAAAGATGAAGGATTTCCCCGCAAGCCCCTTAGCCCCCAGTATACCCTCCCTGCCCTTCCATTTACTTAACTGCAGCAGTCTATTTACTTTATTATTTATTTAATTAAATATTTCATGTATTTATAGTTGCCTTTCTGGGCCAAGCCCACTCAAGGTGGCAACTCTATGGGGGAAACCACCGATCTCTAGTGAGCAGTCAGTTGCCAGCCTTGAGTAAGGTTTATTGCCTAGCATATGGTGCGCACAGGTTCATGACAAAGATCTGGAAGCCAGTTTGTTTATTTTAATTGGTTTAAAGCCAAAGTTAATAATGGAGAAAACCTATGGGAAAGAAAGGAAAGCTTTGTTATGAGAATCCAGAGATCCATGTGCTGCCTTTGAAAAGGAGAGACTAGTTATGCTATACATACGTTTTGTCCTTAGGAGACATGAATTACTGCATTTCTCAAAGCTGTTATATAGGCTACATGATTTTGATTTTTTCCCACTTTGGTTTAACTACCAATCTCACTGGAGATGATAGCATTTGAAGAAAGTTGCAGTAATTCAGTTAATTCCAAAGAAACTGTAATTTGTAGCAGTTTCTAATAGCCCTTTTAATGATATTGCAGTAAATATGGTAACGCTAAAATGGTATAGCAGAGCTGGATTTCAAATGGCAATTCCTCAGTAATATATAAACTTGGATGACAAATGGAAGATTATATGTGAATAATTTTAATGGCTTCTTGATGTGGCATAATTATGTGATACTTTATGTTAACTGAGCATACTAATAAAACCTGTGATCATAGTCTACAATGGAGTATTCTGAGAAATGTTGAAACTGTTTTATTGAAGACTGTTCACACTGGAAATATATATCCATTGAGTTAAGATTGAATGTTGCATGCCTCGGTCAGATTGACTTCTAGCATTTATATTACTTTAAAAATCATCCCCCACCCCCCATATCCTTTTTTTCTGTATTGTTTTAGAAACATAGGCTTAGATTCCATATCATTCCAAACTGGGAGCAAGTCTTGGGTTTGTATGCTTCCTCCTATGTTTGCAGACTCAGATTCTCTAGCTTCCAGACAAGCAAAGTATTATTTGTGCTTGCCTTCCAAATTAAAGTTGCAAGCCATGGTTTGTTTCTGGTTTGCAATTCTTAGAGCACTTCTGCATGTTGGTTATTGGGGCAGAGCACTTCCAATGAATATTTGATCCCCATAGGCTACACACTTCTCAGCCATCACTTGACATGGATTATCATTCTCCCCTTCCCCATGTAATACTCATCTTCATGTGAGATTCTGGAAAGTGCCTCAGAACTTGTAAGTGGGGGAAAATAATTTTGGCTTTCCCTTCCATTTTATAGATGGAATTAGTGTGAGTGGTCTTCCACTTTCCAGTCCTTTTCGACAAGTGATAAAACCACGAGTAGAGAATAAGCCTATAAATCCACCAGAAACCTCCAAAGTTGGTGACTTCAGTCATGTAAAGGTAAGTGAGCAGCATCACAGTAATTGATTTTGTAATCTATGCCGAATGTTCTGTGCTGGGAGGTGTGTGTCTGTGTGCATATATTGGAAGCTGCCAGAGCTGTAAGATCAAGAAAATCCTTGCATTTGTATGGCTGTCTTCTTGAGAGGAACTGATTACAGGGTAAATACTTTTTGCCTTCTTAAAAAACGGGTATGATGAAAAAGGACCATGTAATAGCTGAATATAACACAGTTATCAAGCTGAAAATACCTATATGTATTAGTAAGGGATACTTTACACCCATTTTGCAACAGTGACAAAAGCACTTGTATGATGGATCAGCACAAGAACTCAGAATGTGTGCACACCCACATGAATTTGTGTAACTGATAATGGGCAAAGAGCTTGGGAGTTAGATTTACACAGTTGGAATGAGAACACAAGGTCAAGTATGTAGGACTGGTAACAGAATTCTGGCTTAAGGAGTAGACATGAGGAAGATCAGGATTTAGGGTCAGTACACAAATTTAAGACTCAGGCCTTCTTCAGATAGTATTTTGGAGAGGCATCTTAACTCACGGAGGGAGTAATCCTATTTGGCTCCAAGGTCGGTTCCCAGAGAACTAACCTCCCCCCCCCCCCCCGCACTGCCTTGTAGGCAGCATGGAACAGCTCTGAGCTCAGAAGAGGAGTGTGGAGCGGCCAAAATGGGGTGTTCTGGGGGGCACTCCAGGGCAGGGAAAGTGGGAATGCTGGTACGACACATCCTATGTGTTGTCCGGCAGCCTCCTCCCCTGGGCAGGGGAACGATCCCCTCCGTGCTTCTCCTGCCCTGCACTGGATAGGTGGTCGCCTCTGAATTTGGAGGCAGCTGCCTATCCCCATAGGTTTGCGCCTGAAGGGTGTAATCCTATGCATGTTCAGACAGAAGAAGGTCCTACAACTCCCTCCATGGGTGGCTGCAGAATGCTGGGAATTGTAGGACTGTTTCTGTCTAAACATGCATAGGACTGTGCCCTAAGTGTCTTTGGCTGTCAGATACCCTCCCTCTGACCCCTACACTATTGATGTAATTTGTTATGATACCACACTTATTTAAATGTGAGATCTCCTTGGCTCCATAATCCTTCCCCCTTTCAGTCTGTCAATTCTAAAGCATAGAAGGGTTTGCTAATAATTTAATGAACAATTGAAGATGTACATTTTTGTGAAAAAAATCACACCCTTTTGAGTTGAAATATTTTTAATTGACGCATTAAGTATCTTAGTGTTTTACAATTGCTAATAATTCTCAGTAATATGTAAATATCAAGGCTTTATCTTTTTTGGTTTCAAAAAAGCTTCTGGTAAAAACAAGTTGGAAATTTTTGTCTAACAACCAATCAACCCTATTTTTGCCATGCATCCCCATTTACATGGACATGCAACTCACATGTATGCATGTGTAATAAGCATGGAGACCTTTCACCAGAGATAAGGTATGTAGACAGTGGATTTATGCACTGTTCTCTTACAAATGGGGAATAGCTACATCTAGATGGGGAAATTAGCTCAAACACTCATTGAAGTCCAGAAGCATACACTTTATTTTTTACAGATTTTTGTTCTCAGAACACACACACACATGCACATTTATTACAGAAGAGAAAAATGGCTTGATTAGTATACCCACCCCCTAGCACATTTGCCAGTATACCAGATATATTAAACGTAATTGGAAAAGATAGAGAAAGATGATTGGGTAAGTTAGCATTTGCCAAATAATCAGGGGAAGGTGGTGCTGTGGAAATAGCACAACATAAGAAGAGCCCTGCTGTATCAGACTCAAGGCCTATCTAGTCCAGCCTTCTGTCACAGATGCTCACGGGAAGCCCACAAGCAGGACATGGGTGCAGCAGCGCCCTCCTGCTCATGTTCCCCAGTAATTGGCATAGAGGCATATTGTGCCTGGAACTGGAGGTAATATATAGTAATCATGACTAATAGCCGTTGATGGCCTTATCCTCTATGAGCAGGGGACTGAAAAGCTATACGACCAAGGCAGCTCACCTGTTGATGAAAATGGTAGGCTGCAGTGTCAGAAATGGATAGATTTAGGAGAAAAGGTAAAGAAATAGAGTAGGAGCAGCTATAATTACCTGACTTCAGGGGAAAGGGAATCCAGAAGATTTAACTTCTTGATTCATTCCCCCAAATTAGAAAAATGCTGTTGGGATGGACTGCTGTCGGGTTTCCAAGCTTTAGTTTCCAATTCAAAAATGGAATGAAATTCACCTCACATTGTTCTGGCCTTGTTGACAATGGGCTGCACCACGTTGTCCATAGACATCTAAAAGAAAGGTGCTTGGATGAGCAATGATGGGGAGACTGCATGTGCAGAAGGGGAGGGGAGGAGAGATCTGGGGGTGGTGGTAACAGAGGGGGAAGAAGGAAAGAAAGGCTGTGAGGGTCCAGTGGGGTTTGGCAGGCACCCTTATGGGTGTTGGAGGCTGCCAGGGCACCCATGGGTGCTGCGTTGCTGTTCCTTGACATAACACTTGTGCAGCTGTCCTTAGTTAAGTCAGTATGTGGAGAATTTGTTGCACACATAGGAGCAACACCAGAGTTTTTACAGGTACAAGGAGCTTCTGGATTGAGCTGAGCATGTTGTGGTTGCTATCAGGCTATAAAGCTCTTGTAAACCCAAGAGATTCATAGTTTTTACACTAGTACTGATAATTCATTTACTTTAATTCTGCTGCAGCAGCTTACTGTTCATTAATGCAGAAAGCAAAACACAACTTTCTAAGTACAGTTGAAATGTTCTCGCTCCTCCAGAATAGCACATTTACAGGCCAGGCAATGGAGTGTTCCTTTTCTCCCCCCGCCCCCTCATATTTTCTCTTTTCCCAGTCACTTCACTGTTATTTTCTCTGCCTTTATTCTTTACTGCTTCTTCACAAATGCTTCCATCTGCTTAAGCAAGCCCACTTGGCTTTGAGAACAATGTTCTTAAAAAACGAATGTCTGTTATGGCTGGGATGGTTCAGTTCTTCTTAAAAATCCATAATTCATTTGATATATTTTGATGATGGGATTCCCAAATACATGAATAAATGGAATTGTCTGTTTTTAAAGCTTTAAATTAGCAATGACATGCAGTGCTCTCCTTGAAGTCAGAATTAAGTTGCATCAAATTTCTCATTTGTTACATTGACTTTCATACATTTTCCAGAACTCATCCCTTTTGTAATCTGTGTTTTTGAAGATAAAAATGTAGTGGTGGTACCACTTTCCAAATTAATTGGGAGAATTTCCAGTTGCAGATTATGTGTAAATGTGGCTATAATACAGGCTTTTTGGGGAAAACTAAGAAATCTAGTTTGCTATTTTGGAAGAAATACAAAGCTTTTCTTTTCAACCAGCTAATTGGAGACAGCTAATTGTGGGAAAGGGATGAAGACAGCTAATTGGAAGAAAGGAAATTTTAGTCATTTATCACTGTGGATATTTGCAAAGAGTAGGTCAAGTGCAGGGATTCTCAGCAGAAGAAATTTGGGATGTAGAAGGTGACAGCTGCAATGGATTCTAAACTGATTTTTGAAAGGCCATGCTGGAACGTACTAATTTAATTCCATTGCTGAAAATAGACAATAATTACAACAGTTTGCATATTTACTGTTTAAAGGAATAGCATGGATAAATAATATAATGCTTGCCATTTTAAAAGGAAAATAACTTTGGCTAAATTTAAGAGTAAGAAACTGCTAGAAAATGTATGATTTCCCACTATTATCCACATAAGAGTCTGCACATATTATATACAAGGGTAGCACCATGTAACAGGCTTTTCTTTTCCCCTCTTCCCACATTCCCATGTTCATGTGACTATGGAGAACACTGTTAAAATTGATACATGCTTTGTGACTTATACCCCCGCCCCTTCAAGAGAGATTACAATTATATAATTCAATCTAGTTTCAGGCCTGTTTATTTATTAAAATACTTCTATACCACTTAAAATCCCTAAGCAGTTAACATTAAAATACAATATAACAGCCCAGATAAAATAATAATTAAACATTAAAAAGATTTAAAAAACATTACAGTACTATAACAATATCTAGGTAGGAACAGAGTCCCTCACAGGTCAGAGAAAGCCTGTGTGAATAGGTGTGTTTTCAAGAACCACTTAAAACTTGTCACTGTTTATGGGTCAAAGCTAGCTTTGGTCACCTTGGTGGGTATTGTATGCTTGTAACTTGACAAGGGAATGTGCCCCTGTTGATTCTTCTGAAGCTCTCCATGACTTTTGATATCATCAACCATAATATCCTTCTGCTCTGCCTGGCTGATATGGGACTTGGAGGCACCATTTTATGGTTGTTCCAATGCTTCGTAGAGGAGTGGTTCAAGAAGGTAGCATTTCTTCAGCACCTTGGCCATTGGACTATGATGTCCCTGAAGGTTCCATCTTATCCCCCATGGTACATGAAACAGATGGATGCTGTTGTCCTGGGTTTAGCAGTTTGGTTTTGCCAGTATGCTGATGATGCCAAACTCCTTCTCTCCTTTCCATCTAAATCCAAGGAAGCTGTTCAGGTTCTGAGTCAGTGACTTGGTTCGCACCACACAAAAACAGTAGGTTGTGAGCCATGTTTGTGTCAGTGTGGCTTATTGTGTCATGCAAACCTGGCATGATGGCTTGAGCATGGTTTGTTAACCATGCACAAGCCACCCTGAGAATCCATGGCTTGTTGTTGGGTTGTTCAGGGTGGCTTTTTTTCAGGGTGGCTTGCTGTCATGTGTGAACCTGGTGGAGTGGCTTATGCATGGCTTAACCACCTAGCAAGAGCAGCGAAAAACCTGGTTGCTCCTCATGATCTTGCTAGTGTCTCCTCTCTTGCCATTCGTGCCTGCTTTGATATATTGATAAGAAGTAACACCTGCCAATTTACTCCTTCACTTCATCGCTTCCCTGACAGTGACACCTTTTTTCTTTCCACCTTCAGGGAGATTTGTGCAAATTTAACTTTACTTTTTTTCACTTTCAGGGAGATTTGCTCAAATGCGCTAAAGCACAGTAGTTACTGCAAATAAGCGCAGTAGTTACTGTGAATTTCCGCAAATCTCCCCAAAGGTGAAAAATAGTAACGTTAAATATGCACAGATCTCTCTAAAGGTGAAAAATAATTCTGCAAAAAATGTCTACTCCACTAGTGAGCGCAATGAGTAACATGAAGGATAACCCTCAGTCCTTGTTCTACCTCACAAGAATGGCATGATCGAGCTGTCCATTAGCAACACTGGTACTTCTGAAATGAGGGTTAGATCTGAGTGCACTATGTAAAATCAACTCATAGAATCATAGAGTTGAAAGGGGCCATCTAGACCATCAAGTCCTGTTCAGTGCAGGAATCCAGTTTAAATAATCTCTGAAATGTCCCAAAATAATTGCAAAAAGAATTAGAGAAATACAGTTAACCACAAGTATTTCCTTTGGTATGTGACAGTGAAATTCTCTCATTTTTGCTAGTTAGGGTTAGGTGAGCCAAAAATAAAACGTATTGTGGATTCAAATTCCCCTCATGGCAGTGGAGCCTGGTGGCTCCAATATCAGAGGGATGGTGAATCTGCTCCAGGTTTCAGTCAGAACTCTAAAGGAACTAAAGCATCTTGCATAGCTGCTTTAGAGTTCTGACTGGTTCTAACTGAAACCTGGAGCGGATTCACCGCCCCACTGACATCGGAGCCACCAGCCTACACTGCCTCATGGTGAGGAAGCAGTGATAAATGAAATTGGAAGAGGAATATGTTTAGCAAACATAGTTATAGCCAAAGCTATTTTGATGGTCAGAATGAAGACCACTTTGTGTATTTGAGAAGCTAGTTATTATTTCTGAACTAGAGAAAACCTGAAACGAGGATGTATGCTCACCCATGAGTAACATTGAGAAAAATTGGATTGGGCCCCGGGGCCTCATAGCTGTGGCAAAAATACAGGAAGAGATGTTTGGCAGATGCCCCTTTGTTATTGAAAAGGAAAGCTGTGGAGCCATCTAAAGTCTGAGGAAGGAGCTGTTCACCAGTCCCTCCAGTGATGTGATGCATCCTGAAGGAAATCCAGAGCATCCCAGACAGTGCTGACTGCCTTGCTCTTTTCTTCATGTGGGAAAGGACATGGAGCAGCAGTGATCCCTCCTTCCAAGGAGGAAAAGTTTCCGTCCTAAGACCAGGATGGGGGTGCATGTTTGAGTAAAACTGCCCTGTCTTACAGCCTGAATGTGGGGATCTTGTGCAGCTCCGAAAGGCTGAAATGAGCTCTCCCCCACCCCCTTACAAGCATACAATATCCCAAGGCTAGCCCTAATGAAAATGGAGCAGTTGATTTTAAAGTGGGGAAAGGGAACAGCCTTATCCCCCACCCCCCTTGCCAAGTGTGCCCTTGTCTGAAGAGCAACCTAATGTGGTGGGGAGCAAGTGGGAAGATGCTACAGCTGTTCTGAATCCAAGGGCTCTTGAGCTACCCAAGGATGAGAGAGTAGGAGAGTTATTACTGCTCCCTCCACCCACCTCACCCAGCATTGCATTTTCATCATGTAAATAATTCTGTCTTGTAAGATAATTATTTTTGACTCTTAGCATTTAAAATTCCAGCCAGTGCTGCTTGTTCCCTAGCCTGTTTGGTAGTTATATTGTTGTACTGCTATTTGTAGGGTAGACACAGAGAAGGGAGGTCAGAGAATGTCACATTGCCTGTCTCTCGTGTGCCACAGATGTTCATTTTGAACTACATGAAGGGAAAAATTGAAATTCACCCGGTGCATGTGACAGAGTGCTTCTGAGGCCAAGTGTTCAAATGCAGCATTGTCAAGTTATTTTTAGAGTACTGCTATCCCTACAGTGCTGTTTAAAGATTCACTTGAGGCTGCTAATAGGTGTATTTATATCCATTCTGTCAACTGCCACAGCATGAAAACGTTTACAGATGATAATTCTATTCTTGGAGACTGCACCATGGTTACCATTACCCTGACTGCTTAAATACATGCTGTACATCCATATACATTTCTCAAATACTTAGTTACATATTAATGTGCACTCTTTGCATTGGCAGTAGTATGCTGAAACCTTGAGATCAGGGATGAAAGTAGCAGTCCATCAACCAATTAAGACTGTCGCTCTTCAACCAGTTTTGCACAAAAATGTATCCAAACTGCTTTAGGTAAAAGTAGGATGCTTTAAATTATTTGTGGCCAGCGCTGTACATTTTTATCCAAGACAGGATTTTTCTGTTTAAGAAGCCTTTTTACTATTGTATATCAGAAGGCAGAAAGTGAGCTGGGGGAGGCAGTCACCATAAGCACTGCACCACAGAAACACCGTGTATCTCTTTGATGGTTGCCCTTGATGGGAACTACTGCATATTTAGCTCCAAAGAGAGTGAGAGAGAGCCATTAGTTCAGCACTAGTGTGACTGCCTGTTCTAGCTTTAAACAGCTGGGACAGAGACCTAGGCTAACACTCGGATGGAGGGCAGTTATGAACAGGTAAGCAGCTTGGCAAAGGAAGGGTCAGTTTGCCATTCACCTGCTCCCTGCTGAAAACATTTGCAACTTGCTTCTGTAAGTTCTTATTGTTGACATTTAATCTTTGGGAGAACTGAGTAATTTGTCAATGTACCGAGTTGCTTCTTGAGACTTTGTCCAAGATTATCAAGATGTGTATGTTTATATATAAAAATTTCACTCTTAAATAGCACAGGCTCTTCCAGGTTGCAATCATGTGCAGACCTACCTGGGAGTAAGCTGCATTGAACTCCATAGAGCTTATAAGCTCCATGGAAAGTGAAATTCCACATTGGCTAATATTTCACATTTGGAATTTCTCATAACAAAGTATTCCATTCTAACTTAAAATGGTGCATGTTAGACAATTTTACTGTATGATAACAGGGCACCATAATGTAGAATACATGACTGGGCAAATACATATGGAAAAATATGTAACTCTTCTGTCATTATACCAGTGCCTATATCTGTATCCAGGGTGCTGTTTGAGTGACATTCTCCCCTGTTCTTTACCGTATGCATTGCGGGGTGAGATCATGACTTCCTGCCCTTCCCACTGTATGTGCCTGTCCTGCCAAACATCCAGACATGGGTGTAACATTTGAATAGGACATCCGAGACATGTGGGTCTGAACAGCATGACTGATAGGACCAAGCAGTTGGTTTCTACATGCATTCAATTTTACATCCATTGTACATTGGATTTTACATGAATTTGCACATCTTGCCCTAGACAGGCACGGCCCCAACCACATGCAGATCACAGGAGAGTATTGTCTGAACCAGGTTTAAGACTTACATTCAAATTGAAGACTATTTCATATATATTGAATTATTCATTCATTCATTTTATTATTTATTACAATTATTTATATATAATTATTATTTTATTTAACTGACCTTTTAGGGGAGCAATGCTGCAAATGTTGAACTGAATCAGATGTATTGTAAATTATTCTACATGTTAAGTGTGGCTTTTGAAGCCATTGGTAAATTTCATATATTATAGTGAAAGAATTTGAAATTTGAATACAAAGCCATTTTTGTATTCCAGAATTAAAACTAGTCCATATTTTTAATTTGTAGACAAGAGATGTATTCATTGTCTTGGTTTAATTATTGAAATCTCAATGCAGGTAGTATTCTGTGTATATTTAATGAGTACAACACTTTGCATCAAGAGATGCATCAAATGATGCCTTTTGTTCATAACAAAACCAGTGAGGCTGAATGTCTGCTCACAGGAAAGAACTCTGATTATATCAGATTAAAGATCTACATTTTAATTCCGTGATGAATGCATACATCACATTTAGTACTTTTATTTTCAGTTTCTGACAAGATCACCCTTCTGGATATTACTCCTAAGTGGATGAGTTATAAGCTGGTACGGAACATACTAACCTTTGGTGTGCCTAAAATAACTGTTCAGTTCTTGGACATAGTTTTGAGGGAGAAAGCTGTTTCCTGTTGTTCACCTCATAATGACAATTCCCTTTCTTCTTGAATTCGTGGGTATCTGTGTTGTGGGACCATCACCCCCAGTTGTACTATACATTATCTTGCTAATTGTTAAAGTCTGTTGAATTCAGATAGAACTCCAAGCATAGACTAGAACATGCGTGATTTCTCTTATCTAAAGTCTTCAAGTGGGAAAGAGAACTCTTGAGTTTATTCACATCCAGTTTTGATAGATGATAGAACGTAAATTGGTCACAAGACGTTCAAGCATTTGACAATGATTTCAAAGCCTTAAGGCCCATATTCTGGACTGATACTTTTAAATGGGCACACCAGTAAGAGTTATTGCTATACCTTCACCCAATTATCTCTCAGTACAGAGCTATAGCTGGGAGTTCTGTTGCGAAATGTGGCTACACAAAATGTCTGTGATGGCTAGTAGCCTGTGAGGAAGAAATAATAAATGTCTGAACTGGCACTGAAATAAGGTATTGGCAGGGCTGCGTGTATACTATGATTGTATGGGACCATGGAAAAGCACAGAATGTGGAATCCAGTTTTATGAGCATCTCAGCTTTCATGGGAAAGAACACCCCACAGCAAATTTCTAGCTATGGTTGCAAAGATGTAGTTGGAAGTGTGTGGACAATGTATGCCGACATCTCTGATACCAAGCAGGTACCTGACCAGTTTCCAGTGGCTGGGGACCAGTGCTGTGCCTAACTCCTTGCCCCTCCCCAGTGACTAGCAAAATCAGAGTAATCAGGAAAAATATGCAAAATAAGTGAACAAATCTGAATAAATTTCAATGTGACTTGGTTTATAGATATTGCAGAATTTAGCTTAGTGCAGAAATTGGATCTCCCAGGCACAGATTCAATTATTTTTAAGCATGGAGTACACATAATCTTAACTTTTATATGGGCAAAGTTAGTGCCAACAAATCCAGTATAATGATGCACAGTATTAACATATGCTCAGAGCCTTTTGGTCATTGAGAAAGTCCTATTTGGCAATTCACTAATCATTACTAACAGAGTGATCCTATGGACCCTTGGAGAGCATGCCAGGGCCACAGGATTTTTTGGATTCCCCTTCTTGAAATTGTAGACAGTCCTATGACTTTGGGAGGAGGACTCTGAGATCCGATCCCTCCCCTCCCTCCCTTGTAGCTGCTGCGGAAAGAACCACAGCACCTGCTTGCAGAGGTCACAAAAGCGACCTTGGATGACATTATGGAGGTAAAACAAAGGGGGTGTTCTGGTGGGTTGGGAGAGGAGAGGCTCGGATCTGCTTCGTTCTGTGGCCTCCCCACCTTTGGCAGTGTGACTGTCTAGATGGCCTTAGAGGCCTGTCGAAAGGGGAAAAATGCAGAGGATGACAAAGAGGCAAAAATCACCTCCGTCACTCCTGCTGCCCTGCTGGTAGCAGCCTGGGAGAGCACAGGATACTCGGATGCCTCCAAGATCAGAGTCGTCCGACTAGTGGGAGGCAATCCCATGGGACTGCATCCTAATTCTGTTAATTATACTAGATATACACACAGTTACTGCTATATCACCATGCATTGTTAAGAAGCACTGTGGCAAACCTTGTGGCCTAAAAGGGTTTCATCATCTCATTTCCTCAGGCGCTCATAAACAGAAAGGGGAGAATAACCAGATCAACTGTACCATGATTTATCCCCAAATACTCCGATTTTAATGCTTTCCATTAAATATTCAACTGCAATCATTCACTAGATTGTGTAGTTACTTTAAACTAGTTGAGGGAGCAATCCTATGGCTGCTAGTCAGCGACTACACGGCCATAGGATATGTTGGTTTCCAGGAACCGACCTTGGAGCCTGTGCTCTGAGGTTGGTTCCCGGGGAGACCTTCCTGCCTGTCCTGTGCTGCCTCACAGGCAGCTCGGAACGGCCTCGCGCTCTGCGCTCAGAAGAGGAGCATGGAGCGGTGAAAACGGAGCATTCTAGGGGGGGTTCCAGGACGGGGAAGGCGGAAATGCCGGTACAATGCATCGTATGTGTTGTCCGGCATCTGCTTCCCCTGCTCCGCTAGCCACAAATGCAGGGTGGCTGAAGTGTGGAGGGGACAATCCCCTCCGTGCTTCTCCTGCTCTGCATTGGATAGGTGGTCGCCTCCGAGTTTGGAGCCGGCCACCTATCCCCATAGGATTGCGCCCTTAACGTGAGAAGCCACTTTGCCCTTCACTTTGCAAGCCTTCTCCCAAATACTTATTTTTAAAATAAGTGTTAGGCATTGACAGAACATTCTTAGAATTGATGACAAATGTTACAAATCTAACTAATTATTGTGTACTGCTTTAATGCTCTGAGTGGGCTACATTGAATCAATTATAAAATCCTATTTTATAATCCTTATTTGCTGTGCGGGATGCCATTGTTACCTTTAAAGCCAGGCTGATTTGCTTACCAAGTTACCGGTATCTCCCCAGTCCCTCACACATACTTCAGGGCACCACCTTTCAGTTCTCAAGGACCATCTTTTATATTATAACTGGCTAGAACTCGACAACACTATAACTTCATTATCAGTCTGCTAATGGTAGTGGTTTCCCACGGCCAATTAAAATATGAGAATTTTAGAAGTAGCCAATCACTTCTTTCATGGGTCCGCTATTTTAACTGCTAGCAATTTGGCCACAAAATTAATTTTCACCTGCTGATCATCTTGGAAAGAAGCATTAAGCAAATCAATCAATTATGCATTAAGCAAATAGAAAATAAATTGCAACATCACATGTTAGACAATCACCACTCCAGGAACAAACAATTGAAGGGAATTGGGTTATTATCACAAGCACTGAGAAATCTATCTCATTAAAGAAGCTTAACATGGGGAATATCTAATTATTAGATGCTATTTTTGTCCTTGCATTCATAGTGGAATCAAAACATGACTGAAATTTAGTTTAGCAGAGGTCTCTTAAGTATATTGCAGCACCTGATTTCAGATATAACATGGATTTGTGTCAAGGGGTAATATTTAACTTGGAAATTGCATGATGTAGGGCTGAACAGCTCATTAAATTTCTCTATATCTAGCATTGTATGTGAAGGACATATTATCTGTAACTTGCTTTTTATGCTGTCCAGACGGCATCTCCAAAGAAAGTTATGAATGAGTTCATAATAAAAATAAGCTAATATTGAACAAATTACATGCTCTTCAAAGAACTAGAGAAAGGCTTCTTGTGTATAGGAACATATACTTTTTCTTTAAGCATTAACACATGCAAATATTTAGATTATATTGTACTTTCTTTAAAACAATTTCTGCCAGGCCTTTCAGAAGCAGTTTTTTTTAAAGACGGCCAGTATCTTGATAACCTTCTTTAAAGAGAGAACACTCTTTCAATTGGTATGCTGTAGGTGTGTGTAATGGGCCTGGTGGAAGTGGACTTCCACACTCCTTCATCCCCATGGCAGCCCTTCCAGCCCATTGAAAATGCTACACAGAAGTGGGCCACTCTGCTGACTGGAGTAGGCTGTGGTGTGTGGGGCTGAGGGTAAAAGTGGGGAGGATCCTCCAAAATCAAGAGGAGGCACCTTCTGTGAATGGGTGTCTGATTGGTGTGGCCTTCTAGAAACTTGGTGTACAAATAAACAATACATTGTAATTACACACAATTCACATTAGGGTGCTTTATTGTTACCCATTCAAAATAAATATATTATAATTATTATATTTCGATACCACCCATGGCCAAAGCTCTCTGGATGGTTACATTTATGTAGTTTTTTTTTCTAGGGCTCCTGTCATCTGGGTGCTACCTAGCCATGTTTTTGGCCGAGGTATGAGGAGAGAGAAAGAGGCCTTTCTTCTGCCACTGATGTAGCAATTGGGTGGGAAGGCGGGAATTGTACTCTAGATTTTAAGTCTAGCCAGCAAAGAACTCAAATTGTTATTCATTCATTCATTCATTCATTCATTCATTGTCTACACCACCCAATAGCCAAAGCTCTCTGGGCAGTTGACAAGAATTAAAACCAAAAAGCGCAGGATAAAACAATATAAAATATGGAAGCATTAAAGCCACAATATAACAATACAACCAGAATAAAACCTGGCAGCAATGCAGAGATTTAAAATACAGATTTAAAACAGCAAAGTTAAGAGAAGCTAAAGAGGAAGCTAAAATACTGGGAGAATAAAAAGGTCTTCACCTGGCACCGGAAGGAATACAACATAGGGGCTAGGTGAACCTCTCTAGGGAGCTCATTCCACACCTGGGTGCCACAGCAGAAATGGCCCTCTTCCTAGAAGCTCATGGAGAAGGACCTCTGAGGATGATCTTAGGGTCCAGGCAGGCACATATGGGAGGAGGCGATCCTTCAGATAACCTGGCCCCAATCCGTTAAGGGCTTTGAATGTTAATATCAGCACCTTGAATTGGGTCAGAAATGGACTGACAGCCAGTGCAGCTGGAAAATTGTGTTTTTGTATTTAAGGTAAGCACTATACAACATAGGGGTTTATATTCCAGACTAAGGAATTACGATATTCGGCAACATCACTCGTTTCAGAGTAAAGTTATCCATGTAGCCAGCTGTACCAGGTGGATCCTGAGCCTGCTTCTGCCCCTTCCAAACAGGTACTTAAGGCGGGGCTGCCAGAGGCTGCTCGGGAAGGAGCCTGTGGGAAGGAGGACCAGCCAGCTGTACCAGGTGGATCCTGAGCCTGCTTCTGCCCCCGCCAAGCAGGTATTTAAGGCGGGGCTGCCAGAGGCAGCACCTTGGCG
Organism: Heloderma suspectum; assembly: GCF_057233095.1. Taxonomy (NCBI): domain Eukaryota; kingdom Metazoa; phylum Chordata; class Lepidosauria; order Squamata; family Helodermatidae; genus Heloderma; species Heloderma suspectum. Next base: position 12,843,309 of record NC_139461.1, read on the forward strand.
TGTGCCTCAGTGTCGCGCCAAGTGCAACGCTAAGTGCACACTTAGCGTCGCACTTGGAGTTGCATGGAACAGCACCTGAAGATCCACCCACCTGCCTCTCCAGAGACACCAGCAGCAAATAGCAGCAGCAGAGGGCAGCAGCTTTAAAGACCAGGGAGAAAGGGGCAAGCATGGATTTTATCTGCTCCTCCTTAGGTGCTGTTCTCTTTTATCTCTTGTATCTTTTATATTATTTTACACTGTTGTACATTTTATATCCTAACATTTTAAGATGTGCCTGGGAGGACTATTGAGCAACTCAGGGGGTCGGGGAAGTGCCACTATAACTGTGGTCACGGGCAGGGGGAGGTATGGCGTTGGGGGATTAACAGGCCAGCTGAGGAGAAGAGGGAGTAGACACCTTACAGCTGTCCCCTCTTCTGGTTCTTCCCTCAATTTGATGGTTCCTGGCAGCCTTACCAGTCTGCCCTCAGGCTTGGTAGTGCTGCTGCTGAATGCCAGGTCGGCCCAAAATAAAATCTCCCTCATCCATGATTTGATTGTGGATGAGGGGGCTGACCTGGTATGTATTACTGAGACCTCGGTGGGGGAACTGGGAGGGGTCACTCTCTCCCAGTTGTGCCCTCCTGGGTACTCAGTGCAGCACCAACACCGACTCGAGGGTCGGGCAGGGGGAGTTGCCGTGGTCTATAGGAATTCAATCTCCCTCTCTAGGCTTCCTGCCCATTCGAGTGCAGATCTTGAGTGTTTGTACCTTGTGTTGGGTACCTGGGACAGATTAGGGAATCTGTTGGTGTATCGCCCACCCCGCTGCCCATCAGACTCCCTGCCTGAGCTGACGGAGGTGGTCTCGGACTTGGTGTTGAGGACCCCCAGGATGATGGTCCTGGGGGAGCTCAACTTCCATGCCGAGGCCGCTGTATCCGGGGCGGTTCAGGACTTCATGGCCGCCATGACAACCATGGGGCTGTCCCAACATGTCATCGGCCCAGTGCATATAAAAGGACACATGCTTGATCTGGTTTTCTTGACTGGGCAGGAGGATGGTGATCTGAAAGTGGAGGAATTAACATCTGTCCCTTTGTCATGGTCATATCACTTCCTGCTGAGGTTTAGACTCCTGGCAGCCTTCCCCATCTGCAAGGGTGGGGGACTTATTAAAATGGTCCGCTTCCGGAGATTAATGGATTCCAGAGGGCTCTGGGGGATTTTCCTGCTGGTATGGCTGGTGCTCCTGTCGAAGCCCAGGTCCCTCTGTGGAATGCAGAGATGACTCGGGCGGTTGACACAATTGCACCCAAGTGCCCTCTCCCTCTGAGCAGAGCCCGGCCAGCTCCTTGGTATAAACCTGAGCTGAGGGCAATGAAGCAAGAGGGGAGACGGCTAGAACGCAGGTGGAGGAAAACTTGTGCTGAGTCTGACCGATCACAGGTAAGAGCCCACTATCAAGCCTACTCTGTGAGTGGTGGTGAGGGTGGCAAAGAGACAGCTCTTTTCCACCAGCATTGCATCTTCTCAGTGTCGTCCAGCGGAGCTTTTCCGAGTGGTTCGTGGCCTGTTACATTCTGGGCCAGGGAGAGAGATGGTAGAACTCTCGGTGGCATGCTGTGATAAGTTTGCAAGGCACTTTGAAGATAAAGTCGCTCAGATTCGTCATGAATTGGACACCACGATTAATGCAGTTCCATTGGTAGAGGCGTTCAGAGCACCGTCTGGTCCAGTTTTATTGGATGAGTTTCAGTTACTGAGGCCTGAGGATGCGGACAAGGTGCTTGGCCAAGTCCGATCGACCACTTGTGTGCTTGACCCTTGCCCTTCATGGCTTATTAAATCAAACAAGGAGGGGTTGTCTGGCTGGGTCCAGGAGGTTGTAAATTCCTCCTTGAGAGAGGGAGTGGTGCCTGCCGCTTTAAAAGAGGTGGTAATTAAACCACTCCTGAAAAAGCCTAACCTGGTCCCAGAGGGTGTTAACAATTATAGGCCAGTGGCCAACATCCCCTTCCTGGGCAAGGTGCTTGAGCGGGTGGTTGTAGGATAGCTCTAGGCACTGTTGAATGAAACGGATTATCTAGATCCATTTCAATCGGGCTTCAGGCCTGGTTTTGGAATGGAAACTAGCTTGGTCGCCCTGTGGGATGATCTCTGCCGGGAGAGGGACAGGGGGAGTGCGACCCTGTTGATTCTCCTGGACCTCTCAGTGGCTTTCGATACCATCAACCATGGTATTCTTCTGGATAGGTTGTCTGGGTTGGGAGCTGGAGGCACTGCACTACAGTGGTTCCACTCCTACTTGGATGGCTGATTCCAGAAGGTGGTGCTGGGGGATTATTGCTCTGTGCCATGGCACTTGTGCCATGGGGATCCACAGGGCTCTGTTTTATCCCCTATGCTGTTTAACATCTACATGAAACCGCTGGGGGAGGTTATCCGGAGGTGTGGGCTGAGGTGCCATCAATATGCGGATGACACCGAGCTCTACCTGTCTTTCTCATCAAAACCAGGTGAGGCAGTGGCTGTTCTGAATCAGTGCCTGGGCACGGTAATGGACTGGATGAGGGCCAATAAACTGAAACTCAATCCAGACAAGATGGAGGTACTGTTAGTGGGTGGTTCGTCTGCCCGGCTAGGCGATATTCAACCTGTTCTGGAGGGGGTTGCACTCCCCCTAAAGGATCAGGTTCGTAGTTTGGGGGTGCTCTTGGATCCAGAACTGTCACTTGAGGCCCAGGTGAACTCAGTGGCACGGAGCACTTTTTATCAGCTTAGGCTGGTATACCAACTACGCCCTTATCTGGACAGAGATAGCCTAGCTACAGTGATCCATGCTCTGATAACTTCTCGTTATATGTGGCGCTGCCTTTGAAAACAGTCTGGAAACTTCAGCTGGTCCAAAATAGGGCAGCAAGATTATTAACAGGGACTGGCCTGCGAGCTCATATTATGCCAGTACTTTTCCAGCTGCACTGGCTGCCAGTCCATTTCCAGGCCCGATTCAAAGTGCTGGTGTTAACATTTAAAGCCCTTAACAGCTTGGGGCCAGGTTATCTGAAGGATCACCTCCTCCCATATGTGCCTGCCCGAGCCTTAAGATCATCGTCAGCGGCCCTTCTCCGTGAGCCCCTGCCAAAGGAAGTGAGGCGGGTGGCTTCTAGGAGGAGGGCTTTTTCTGCTGTGGCACCCCGGCTGTGGAATGGGCTCCCTAGTGAGGTTCGCCTGGCACCTACATTGTATTCCTTCTGGTGCCAGGTGAAGACCTTTTTATTTTCCCAGGCATTTTAGCATTTTAGCTTTTTTAGACTTTTAGCTTTGCTGTTTTAAATCTGTATTTTAAACTCCTGCACTGCTGCTAGGTTTGATTGTGGCTGTATTGTTATATTGTGGTTTTAATGTTCTATATATTTTAAATTGTTTTATTGTGTGCTGTTTGGTTTTAATTTTTGTGAACTGCCCAGAGAGCTTCGGCTGTTGGGCGGTATAGAAATGAAATAAATAAATAAAAAAAGATGGATATTCCAAACTGTCACTTGTTCCTTACTCTGCTTTACCTTATTTCTTTACAGCTAGGTTGGGTTTTTTTTGCTTTGTCATCTGCAGCTCAAAATTAAATTGTTTTGCTAAGGGAAGGTCCTGATTTATAAAGGGTAGAGATGTACAATTTCCAGAAATTTTGAAGCTGGGGGAGGGGGCGGGGTTTTTTCAGGCAAAATCTGGAAATTTTGGGGGAAATGTGCAATCCTTTTTTTTTTAAATCACTCTTTACAGAACTGAAGTCACTTTGTTGCATTAGGACAGCCTTCCCCAATCTGGTGACCTCCAGTTGTTTTGAATTTCAGCTTCTATCAGATCCAGGCAGCATGTCCAGTTGTGAGGAATGATGGGAGTTGTAGTCCAAAATGTTTGGATGGCACCAGATTGGGGAAGGCTGCTTTGGGAACATAACATATATTATTTATAACGTGGTTTGCTCCTAAAATTATCATTAAAATGTGTAATTATTGTGTGACTAAGCTATACTTTTAAATTTATTATGTCAAGCATAATAATTTTATGAGCAAAGATAGACATAATATATTTTAGGTTTCTATTTTATGTCTGACTGGAGGGAACATCAGCGAGTAGTCCCTGAAACATCTGAATCATCCTAGAAGCAGGACAAATTGGAGGCAGAAGAACACTAGTGTACAGCGTCTGTTCCTGTTTGTAAGGATGTTTAGGGAAATTCCTAAACCTGTTCTTGTTTGTGGGGTGGAGGTTTGGGAAATCTGGGCTGAAGGAAAAGCTATTGAATTTTTATTTAGCTGGGGAGGATTCTTTCACCTATTAGGAATGGTAAGCAACCATGCTTTACTTAAGAACCTTTAAGCAATCTCACCCTATTATTTGAAGAGTGACGTTTTTATTCTCATTTGTAAATAATTTCCATTATTGAACACCTTATCTTTTGTTTCTTTTGAAAGTTTGTCTCTAGTGGTAGTCTCAGTCCCATACTTATGCCAGAGGAACCAGGCTACTGAGTTTCTTTTAGGCAGAGGGTTTAGTCTACTGGCAGCAGTTAAAGGTTTTATAGCTGAGGCAGCATTCCCTAGTGGTGAGATCTGGAGGGGTTTTCTGAATATTTCCCGGGTGTTTTTTTCCAGGCCTTCAGGTCTCTAAGGAAGGGTGGGGCTTCTAGTCAACAACCTTCTGGCAGCAAAGGAGTAGGCATTCCTATCCAGTCTGCTTTCAGTAGAAGTATGAAAATATAATCTAACTGGAGGGCATTTATTTTTGGAGGTAGCAGGAGTGTGCCACTATTGATGATCAAACAGCTTCCAATTTCTTCTCTTCCATCTAGACTTTATTGCTATGAACAGCAGGAGAATTGTTGAACTTCTGTCTGGGCTATACCGCTATGGATCGCAAGTGGGGGCTGTGTAAAAAAAAAATCCCTGCATAAACCCGTTATATTTTCTCTCCCACATTTGATCATGAGAATAATTACTCAGTGATACTAACAAAAAAAACCCTTACAATTGCCCTTTTTCATACTTCCCTAGTGTTTTGACAAAGGTGTTCTCACAAATAGATGATACAGTAAAACTGAGTCTGGACTACACCACACCATATTTCATGCAGAGGCTTATGTGTCTGAACATTCCTCAATACAAAAACATTCCCTGCCCACATAAAATTAGCATGCCATGGAGAATATGTCTTCTTCTTGATATCTATTTATGTTCGTTTTGGACTGTCAGGCAGTCACCGTTTGGTACCAGTTGCGTTTTTTTTTTTAATGCATATCAAATTGCTTGGTTAACATTTAAAGCTCTTATCTAATTTATTGATGCATATCTTTACAATGTAATTCCTTCTGCTCTAGGGTCTTGTAAAGCTCTTGTTTTGATGACCCCTAAATATTTGAAATTACAGAGCAGAAGGAATATAATTACCCATTTGGAATTTAGCCAGGGCACTAGGGTTAATGCCTCTTCTCTTGCAAAAAGTCACTGGGGAGATTGTACTGACTATATTGGGAATACATTCATTTGTACCATTTCAAAGATATTGTGGCAGCCCTCTTCCAGTACTAACTCAGGACTACCACTTCTTGAGGTACCAGGTTTTTATTTCTTGTTCTTTTTTTTCTTCATCATTCCCACACCTCCCTCTGAGTGCTACAGTCTTTGCCCAAGTTTCATGGAAAGTTCCAAACAGTTCATTCCTCATAGGAACATCGGAAGCTGCCTTCTACTGAGTCAGTCCCTTGGTCCATCTAGCCCAGTATTGTTGACACTGACTGGCAATGGCTCTCCAGACTTTCAGACAGGAATTTTCCAGCCCTACCTGGAGATGCTGGGGATGGAACCTGGGACCTTCTGTGTGCAAACCATGTGCTCTTTCACACTGAACCACGGCCCCTTAAGGGCCCTCTTTTGCCTTTGTTGCCCCCCTAGTGCTTTCTTATAATTTCCCATCATGTTTCTGGCATTAATTGCCTCCATTCTCAACACATTCTTATATGGGGATACTTATTTTGGATTTGGGGAAAGATAAATAATAGTGCATTTATCATGGTTCATCACTTAAGGCTTAATAAGCATTCAGTGATGGTAGTGACAGCTTGCTTGCATTTTAACTGAGTCAGCAGTTTGCCAGGCTGGCAGATAGACACTCAAACAAGAAAATGATGCACAAATAAGGTGACAAACCTGGAATAGAGACAGTGAGCTAATCTATGTGAGTAATCAATCCTTATTTTCAGGATTGATTTTAATTCAACATTGTTGAGAACAGTAAGTACCTGTTGTATCTGTTGCTTAAGTAGTTTCTTAATAGTTGTAGGTTGAACTGATGGAATGAATAGTCGATATGGGTGAAAATTTCTGAATGTTGCAATATATTTTAAGAATACTGTGGTAATGCAAGAGAGTATATGCCTCCCTTGTTGCAACAGCTTCACTGGCTACTGGACTGTTTCTGGGCACAATTCAAAGTGCTGGTTATGACCTATTAAGCCTTATACAGCTTGGGACCAAGTTACCTGAAAGACCACCTTCTCCCATACGAGCCTGCCCAGGTTTTGAGATCTTTGGGAGAGGCCCTTCTTTCGGTACCACCACCTTCAGAGGTGCATTTTGTGGTGCCGCAGGAGAGGGCTTTCTTGGTGGCTGGTCCTAGAAAGTGAATCTCCTTGCTGAAGAAGGCTAGGTGGGCTCCCTCTCTGCTGTCCTTTCAATGGCAAGCAAATACGTTTTTCTTCAAGCAGGCCTTTTGGATTGTAAATTGGTCTGTTGGGTTGTGTGCTGTTTGTATTCTGCTGTTGCTGTGTTTTGAATTGTGTTTTTAATGTATTTGTTTTATTACTGTTTTAATCAGTTTTATATAAAAATAGTTCCTATGATGGTAAGCAGCCTTGAGTGCCATTTTCTTGGTAGAAAGATGGGATACAAATCGAATAATAATATTAATATTATGAAGGTGCCAAAGTGCACAGAAGTACACAGGACAGCCACATTGACATCTGTAAAAGAAACCCTATTCAAAGTCCTTTCATTTGTGGTGGGAAGGAGCAGGGTCTTCTCTATTGCTCTAGGCATAGGACTTCTTCCTCCAGAAGATTGGCTCTGTGGCCAAACACTATATTATGTTTTATTTTTTTTTTTAAATGTATCTGTTGCTTTCTGGCACAGCAGCATATTACCACTTTTTTATATATATAATAGGCCTGACTCAAGGACTGCTGTAGGCTGGTTTGCACGTCACAATAACCCACCCTGAAAATAAGTCACAATAGGTTGGTTGTTCGCTCACTAGCCCATGTTACTCCTGACAGATGACTGGGGGCTCTGCGGCTTGCTGTGGCTTGTTTCCACCTTAGTTTTCCTGCTCGCTCTGGTCACATATCCTATGGGTCCTTGTGGCACACCCCCTCTCATATCCTAAACCCTATGGAAGGAAACTTTTCTGGCTTCCCACCCTGCTCCAGTTTTTCTGCACAATTTTTCTGTTTGCAACCTTTTAAAAAGTCAGTGCTTCGGAAGTACACAAATGTGTTTGCTGTTTTATTTTTCTGTTCACAAGTGTGCAGTTGCACACATTTGCCTGTCTGCTATTTACCTTCTTCAGCAGTACAGATCAATATTCCCTCTCTGTATGTGCTGACATCCTAGTTCTCAATTTCATCCTTTCACTGTATTGCATCTTGAACTGACACTTGTCAGTTTCTTCCCCCTCTTTGGTGCTTCCCTTGACCCCCAACTCTGAAAGCTGTGTCTGAATGGGATGGAGCTATTGGGGCGGGCAAGTGTAATTGCTGCTGACATATGAGTGTACTTACTGCAGAGGTATAGATGTACTTACTTTGAAAATGGGTTTGTTTTTTAAATTATTTTTCTGTCATTCGCAAGAGTGCACTTGCTGCTTTTGGCATTCAAACCCATTTGAATTTTTTTTTTAAGATTGTGAACAAGTTATGGACATTCCAGAGTGTCATTTCTGTATCGGTGGCAGGGTGGACAGCACTGACGAGGGAAGAGGGGAGGTGGCAGTAGTGACATAGCGAGGAGCGGTTGTGTTTTTCGCCACTCTTGCCAGGTGGTCTGTAGCCAGTTGGGACAAGCCATCATGCCATGTTTGCAAATCATGACAAGCCACCCTGAACAACCCAACAACAAGCTATGGGTTCTCATGGTGGCTTGTGTGTGTTGAGCAAACCATGCCGAGGAAACCACACCAGATTTGGACATCACGACAAGCCACCCTGACACAAACAAAGCTGACAACCCACTGTGGGTGTGTCATGCGAACCAGGTCTGCGTCTCTCTCTTTCGGGTGTCTGTGGAGTGTTAACAGTTGAGGGACTGGTTAAATAATGTCTAAAAGTATATTTTTATACTAATCTTTTATACAGTCCTTTATACCAGGGGTTGAGGACCTCTTTTTGTCTCTGGGCAAGTGAACTGGGGTCTGCATGCCAGCAGTGGGTGGGGCCGCCCCACGGCTGGCACGTAGCCCCAACATGATTGCCCAGACTTCTGTATCTCTGTCTCTGTCTCTCTCTCTCACGCACACACTTGCGCTGTCTCTCTCTCTCTCTCACTGTAATGTGCATAGCAAATATAAAAGCCTTTAAACAATTATTTAAAACCAAACATCTTTTTCCTTGCTAGTACTTCTTCCTTTATTCCTGCCACTTTCCTGAATGTGGTGCTGCTGACTTACATTTAGCTTTTGTTAATTTAATATCATAAATGGTTTTCTGTAAAGATTTGATTTCCAACTGTGCTAATATTGAATGCAAGATGTCAGTGTAATCCTCCTGTGTATAGATACATTTTAAAGAGGGGTGAATGCGAAAAAAAACTGATTGGGAGCTTTGGGCTTGTGTAAATCTGTCGTACTTTAGCCTTTAAATACTTTATGTGGCATGCTTTTTTGACTGGAAAGACTTTAGGAAAAAAAAGAGAAATAGATTTTAATGTCCGAATCACACAGGGAAAAGCTATTTAAGATATTAAGATTAAAAGATAATGTTGATTATTTCTGTTTGGCAGTGATTTCATTATTTCTAATGCAAGGAAGAATTTAGAGCAAAATGTATAGCTAAATTCCAAAGAAGTAGCCAAAGCCACTTTTGGGGCTCGTTAGTGCTATTGCAAATTATTTGTAATTTCCCATCTTAGATTTTATTTTGTCTGTAAATGCAAAGCTCCTCAACCATTTAAAGTAAAATTATATTAACTGACCTAACTTGTAAGCAGATGGCCTGTTGCTAGTCTCTGTGTGATTGTTAATGTAGATGTCTTTCTTTCAGTATATGCTTTCTAGTTTAGGGCTGTAGGGATTATAAAAATGTAACTTTTTCTTCCTTTGTCCTTTATGTAATTATGCTTCACGTGTAGATTTGTGTGATCTTCTTAATGATCTTCCTTATGCAAAGAGGTTTTCCTTTTTCTTTGAGCTGAAAACATCACTAATTATTCCCCAGACACTAGAAGGAGAGTTAAGGGCACAACAGATGGTTACAACATTTTTCATATTGCTTGCTATTCAGTTTAGGCTTCTACGTAATTATTCAATATAACAAATGACCTTAAAAGCTGTGTGGCCCAGTGTCATCTCTGTGGTTCCATGCTTCCTGCATGCAGAGCCACAGAAGGAAAAGTAGTATCTGAATATGGTCTCACTGTCTCTGGTCTTCACTCTGTTTTTCATTCTTCAGTAAAAATATCACTAGTAGTATCACAGAGGAAGTTGCAAGTCTTGTTTTCTTTTACATCCATACACATTTTATACAAGAGTATGACTTCTTTTGTTTAACATTAGCAAACGTTTCTGATTCATTATATATTTCCATAGTAGAACTAGGTGCTGAACATAATGACCCGGTTCATACAAACACACAGTTCACTTGTTTAAGCTGCGGTATGTGATGAGCACCATTTGCCTAATTACCCACCCCCATGCCCAAGGTGCGGCTTGTCATATTGTCCAAACCTAGGTGGCATGGCTTGTTTGAGGGGGAAACAACCCTCAAATAATCCAGCAACATGCCACCTGGGTTTGGAAGATATGACAAGCTTCAACTGGGAGGGTAAGTAGGCACTGCAGCTTCAAGAAACCACCATTTAGCTGTGGTGTTTAAGCCATGGTGATCATGTGAACCAGACCATTTTGTTTGTTTGTTATAATTGCAAATAAAAAATGGAAAACAAATTAGAGGGTCAAGAAAGTGTTTTATTTCCCTCTGCTGGGTCATATTTTTGAAAGACTTCCTTAGTTAGGATAGCCTGCTTTTGTGGACATAGTTTTTAGCATATGCCCATTAAAAGGGAATAACACAGCAGTCTTACACTCACGTTATTCCAGGTTTGAGAATACACGGCTGCTGTGCTAGCTGAACAGCCTCTGTATCCAATTCATGCTTAGCCTAGGAGGGGAGGAGAAAATGCACAACATGGAAAATACAAAAATGGTGTAAATTTCCAGACATTCCCCCAGCATTCCAGGAAACTCTGCCAGAGCCCAATGATCAGGGACTGCATTGGTGATGATGCCTACATGCCATGTGGGCATGAGGCGAGCCAGCCTGCACAGGCCAAGTTGGGAATGTGTTCATCATGTCACTATGCGCCCAATACATCAGAAATACTGAGGACTAGGCTGGAGCTTCAGGCACAGCCAAGGAGCCTTGTGGTGGTATGATGGTTTGCTGCTGCTTTAACAGATGAGATGACTGGTTTGAAGCACCTCCAGACAAAACAGTTGACCTCTTCCACCCAACCCTGCTTTGGAATGGCCCGGCTTCCCTCCTCATCTTCCTCTGTACAACCTGCTGGAATGGCTGCTAGGATGGCAGCTGAGAGTATTATAAAGAAATGTTCAAGATGTTGCTGGTTCAGATCAACAGGGGAGATTTTTCTCCCCTTTCCAGTAAGCATTCTTCATTGAAGAGAGGATGGGTAGTACAGTTGTGGAGACACACAAACACACCTCACATCCCAGTATTGGCTTGGAAGATCTAGGGCTGGGGTGGCCGGTGTAGTGCTTGTGGACATTGGTGTGCCTGTAGGCACCTCTCTTGGTGCCCGCCAGGCTCCCTGCTCCACATGATTTATTTCTGTTCCTTGAGATTTTTTTTTTTTAAATTAACCGGGAGGCTGGCATGCTGCAAAGGAAATACTGCCCTCCAGCACCATCTTTATTTGCGTTCAAAAGAGTGCCTTTGTGTTTTGGAGCGCAGAGCCGTCTTCTGTGTTGTACTAAGATTCTTGGGCAAGTTACTTTTCTTTTAGTCTTAACAGTTGCCTTCTGGGAAATAAGGGCAGGAGTATTCACGATGCAGCACAGTGGGCTTGCAGAGGGGCAGGGGGACCTACATGGTACCATCCTCCCTGATACAACAACTGGGAATGATGGGCAACATGGATGGTTGTGGAGAGTGCATTCAGGATGCTGAAGATGTGTTTCTGGTGTGTCTGCAATGAGGAAACCCAAGAAAGCCAGTTATGATGGTATGTGCCATGAGGTGGAGGCTGCCCATTGTTCTGCAGGACTGGGACAAGGTGCTTATGATGTCACATTGGTCACTGAGAAGGAGCCAGCAGTCATGGGTTCAGTCCTTCCTGCACACATAATCTGACACAGGATACCCAAATCAGTGAGACTTCTTTATTGTAGCAAAGCTTAGCGGTTACACTCTTCAGAAATCTTAGAGCTGGTGGTCAATAGCTATAGTTGTTGTTGTTCAGTCGTTCAGTCGTGTCCGACTCTTCGTGACCCCATGGACCATAGCACGCCAGGCCTTCCTGTCCTGCGCTCTCTCCCGGAGCGTGCTCAAGTTCATATTCATTGCATCCGTGATGCTATCTAGCCATCTCATCCTCTGCCATCCCCTTCTCCTTTTGCCTTCAGTCTTTCCCAGCATCAGGGTCTTTTCCAGGGAGTTTTCTCTTCGCATTAGGTGGCCAAAATATTTGAGCTTCAGCTTCAGTATCTGTCCTTCCAATGAGCACTCAGGGTTGATTTCCTTTAGGATGGACTGATTTGACCTTCTTGCAGTCCAGGGGACTCGTAAGAGTCTTCTCCAGCACCACAGTTCGAAAGCATCAATTCTCCAGCTCTCACAGCCATACATTACTACTGGGAAAACCATAGCTTTGATTAGACGGACCTTTGTCGGCAAGGTGATGTCTCTGCTTCTTACTATGCTGTCTAGGTTTGCCATAGCTTTCCTCCCAAGGAGCAAGCGTCTTTTAATTTCATGGCTACAGTCACCATGGCTACAGGTGATCTTGGAGCCCAAGAAAATAAAATCTGTCACTGCTTCCATTTCTTCCCCTTCTATATGCCAGGAAGTGATGGGGCCAGATGCCATGATCTTCGTTTTTTTAATGTTGAGTTTCAAACCAGCTTTTGCACTCTCCTCTTTCACCCTCAACAAGAGGCTCTTTAGATCCTCTTCGCTTTCTGCCATTAGGGTGGTATCATCTGCATATCGGAGGTTGTTGATAATTCTCCCAGCAATCTTAATTCTGACCTGTGATTCATCCAACCCGGCATTTCTCATGATGTACTCTGCATATAAGTTAAATAAGCAGGGTGACAATATGCAGCCTTGTCGTACTCCTTTCCCAATTTTGAACCACTCAGTTGTTCCATGTCTGGTTCTTACTGTTGCTTCTTGACCCTCGTACAGGTTTCTCAGGAGACAGGTAAGGTGGTCTGGTACTCCCATAACTTTAAGAATTTGCCACAGTTTGTTGTGATCCACACAATCAAAGGCTTTAGCATAGTCAGTGAAGCAGAAATAGACGTTTTTCTGGAATTCTCTTGCTTTCTCCATGATCCAGCGAATGTTGGCGATTTGATCTCTAGTTCCTCTGCCTCTTCGAAACCCCGCTTGTACTTCCGGTAGTTCTCGGTTCGCATACTGCTGAAGCCTAGCTTGTAGGATTTTGAGCATCACCTTGCTGGCATGTGAAATGAGCGCAATTGTGCGGTAGTTTGAACACTCTTTGGCGTTGCCCTTCTTTGGAATTGGAATGTAAACTGACCTTTTCCAGTCTTGTGGCCATTGTTGAGTGTTCCAAATTTGTTGGCATATTGAATGCAGCACTTCAACAGCATCATCTTTTAGGATTTTAAATAGCTCAGCTGGAATACTGTCATCTCCGCTAACTTTGTTGTTACTAATGCTTCCTAAGGCCCACTTGACTTCACTCTCGAGGATGTCCAGCTCAAGTTCAGTGACCGCACTATCATGGCTATCAGGGACATTAAGGTCTTTCCTGTATAGTTCTTCTGTGTATTCTTGCCACCTCTTCTTAATCTCATCTGCTTCTGTTAGGTCCCTGCCTTCTTTGTCCTTTATCATGCCCGTCTTTGAACAAAATGTTCCCTTGAGATCTCCGATTTTCTTGAAGAGATCTCTAGTCTTTCCCATTCTGTTGTTTTCCTCGATTTCTTTGCATTGTTCATTTAAGAAGGCCTTCTTGTCTCTCCTTGCTATTCTCTGGAACTCTGCATTCAGTTGGATATATCTTCCCCTTTCTCCCTTGCTTTTCACTTCCCTTCTTTCCTCAGCTACTTGTAAAGCCTCATCAGACAGCCACTTGGCTTTCTTGCATTTCTTTTTCGTTGGGATGGATTTCGTTGCTGCCTCCTGAACAATGTTACGGACCTCTGTCCAGAGTTCCTCAGGCACTCTGTCTATCAGGTCTAATCCCTGAAATCTATTCCTCACCTCCACTGTATATTCATAAGGGATATGATTTAGGTCATACCTGAATGGTTTAGTGGTTTTCCTTACGTTCTTCAATTTAAGCCGAAATTTTGCGATAAGAAGCAGCTCATGATCTGAGCCACAGTCAGCTCCAGGTCTTGTTTTGACTGACTGTATGGAGCTTCTCCATCTTTGGCTGCAAAGGACATAATCAATCTGATTTCGATATTGACCATCTGGTGATGTCCATGTGTAGAGTCGTCTCTTGTGCTGTTGGAAAAGAGTGTTTGCTATGATCAGCGTGTTCTCTTGGCAAAACTCTATTAGCTTTTGTCCTGCTTCATTTTGTACACCAAGGCCATGCCTGCCTGTTATCCTGGTGATTCCTTGACTTCCTACTTTAGCATTCCAATCCCCTATGATGAAGAGGACATCTTTTTTTGGTGTTAGTTCTAGAAGGTGTTGTAGGTCTTCATAGAACCGATCAACCTCAGCTTCTTCGGCATCAGTTGTTGAGGCATAGACTTGAATTACTGTGATGTTGAATGGGTTGCCTTGGATTCGTACTGAGATATTCTATCATTTTTAAGATTGTACCCCAGTACTGCTTTTCCCACCCTTTTGTTGACTATGAGTGCTACTCCATTTCTTCTAAAGGATTCTTGCCCACAATAGTAGATATGATGGTCACCTGAATTAAATTCGCCCATGCCTGTCCATTTGAGTTTGCTGATTCCCAAGATGTCGATGTTCAATCTTGCCATCTCATGTTTGACCACCTCCAGCTTACCTTGATTCATTGATCTGACATTCCAGGTTCCTCAACAATATTGTTCTTTACAGCATCGGATTTTCTTTTCACCACCAGACACATCCGCAGCTGAGTGTCCTTTCGGCTTTGGCCCATCCGCTTCACTCTTTCTGGCGCTACTTGGAAATACCCTCTGCTCTTCCCCAGTAGTATATTGGACACCTTCCGACCTGAGGGGCTCATCTTCCGGCGTCATCTCTTTTAGCCTTGTGATACGTTCCATTGGGTTTTCTTGGCAAGAATACTGGAGTGGGTTGCCATTTCCTTCTCCAGTGGACCACATTTTGTCAGAACTCTCCGTCATGACCTGTCCATCTTGGGTGGCCCTGCACGGCATAGCTTATGGCTTCACGGAGTTACGCAAGCCCCTTCGCCACAACAAGGCAGTGATCCATGAAGGGGCAATAGCTATAGGCTTTATGTAATTCCAGAACAGTCACAAGCTATTAGCTAGAACTGTGACAGAGGTCTACACAACTGGGTTTCCCTGTTGCCATCTCCATGGCTCTGAACACAGGGAATCGAGACTGCTGGTTTAAAACTTCCCAGGCAATTTAGGACAAAGGTTTCAGGGGAAGGGACATGGGATTCCTGGTGTAAGTCAACCCAGGCAATCCATACACGGGGTTTCAAACCCCAGACAAGAAACTGGAATGAGTCCTGTGTGATCCCTTCCAGGGAACCAGAAAGGTGGATTCTAGAAAAGGCCTGAACAAAACCAAACACAAACACAGAGTTTTAGTCCAACTTTGAATTCCCTTTTTGGCAGACTCTGTGCTACATGGTCAAGGTCTATCAAACCAAAGAGTAAACCCACACAAGCAGGGAGTTCGGCGACTATAGCTTTTGCCTTGGTAACTCCACACTGTTTGAGTCCAGGCAGAGAAAAGTCCAAGAGTAGGGATCAGACCCAGCCTGCCAGCACTCTGAGCTGACAACAAAGAAGGCACACAGGCCACAGCAAATGAGAGTTCAAAGTCTATTAAAAGCATCACGGTACTTTTTACGGTAAATCCTTAGCATCCCAAAGTTCCAAGAGATGAGAGTCCCAATTAGAAAGAGTCCATTGCAGAGTGCCTCCAGAAGCTCAGACTATGGTAGTTCCAAATGGAGAGGGGTTCGAGCAACGAAGACAAGGATGTTCCTAGCAAAGGCACCAAGCCTGGGCATCTGCTTAAAAGTCAAGGTGTGGCTGTGATAGTCCTCCTCCTAAACAATTAACTAATAAGGGATTTCAGCGCATGCCACAATGGTGACAGCCGCTACATGCCTCCAGCATTGCCTGAAGGGGAGTGATCAAGTGTGCTCTTTCAGGTGCATCTTGATGATGTAATTGCCCTGTTTGGCCCCTGGGAGTTGCCTGACATTGGCAGCAACAGGAGGTTGTCATCTCCTCCTGGATCCAAAGGTGGGAGGAGCTCTCATCAGGGCAGTGGGCCGCAGCCCATATCTCCAAGCCTAATGGGGCTCTCCTCAGCCCCCTGTGCAGAGGCCTAGGAGGGCCACAAATGCCCTATGGCCCAGTTGTCTGCTGGTGAAATGTTGAGAAATTGTCTTTCCAGTGGGAGCATGGGCACAAGGATGCCCATGGGGTGCCCAGCCTTGACCTGCCTGACTCCTATGGTTCCTTGCTCCAGGTCTGGGAGTGGGTGGGAAGGCCATTCTTCATAGATAGGGATAGATCCTGAGAGGCAAAGATAGATGTCTGGGGTTGCCAACCAGTTGCTCCTCTGGCAGGGGAGCAACTGGTTGGCAAGAGAAGAGGAGTGGTTGTTGTGTCCCCCATGGCTCTAACTCCATATTGGGAATGCTTTCACTTTTTTACCTGCCTGTCCCACAGGAAACAGGTGGCTGTGTCTTGGCTACAGCTGGTGAAGATGGCGTATGCCTCTATTATGGTCTGAATGGATCAGGGCGGTTTCTTGGTTCCATGGACTTTGCCTGCTGGAGAGCAAAGGGAGATACAAAGAGAGGCCTGTGGAGCCCTTATGGGTTTTTGGGCTGTTCTGTGCAAAGTGCTCCATCTTTGTGCAAAGTGCCATTTCCCCATGGTTCCTCCTCACCAGATTTCCCCTTTGAGAGCTCTAAGTGTGCATGACATGAGGCCAGAGAGATATAGGCCCATGCTGCTCACTCTGTCATCTGAATGATGATCTCGGTCCGGGGTTGGGGGTAAAGTTGAGTTGTTGATGGGGATGATGCGGAGAAGTGTGAAAATGAAAGGGTAATTGCTTTCTGGTGCTAATGTATTAGTCCAGGAAATAAGTTCCGGAAGTGCACATTTGTTCTGCATTAAAGGAGTATAGGATTCAATGCAAATATACTTCTCCCCTGGGCCGTCCATTGCTCTGCCCTGTTCCATCTGTTCCACCAACATATCTGGCATTCCACCAGTATACTTTTCATGGCAGTGGCATATCTGATATTCTGCTGGTGTAGTAGGGCTTCTGCTGAATCCTATAGCCCCTCAAGTGGCAGCTTGCTTCTTAAGATAGTGAATATGAAGGTTAACTCTCATTCCAAGACTATGTCTTTGAGGAATTTTCAAAGTATACTTGCTAAATGACCAGTATTCAAGTATATGGTGAATACTTAGTAAAAAATTCTGAATTTTCCTCATACTTCTTTTTAAAATCTTGGTTTATCTTGCTGATTCACAAAGGAATTTTACTGAAGGCATTTTCCAATACTTTAAGCAGCAAGCCATGGATTCATGAATGTATTCATAACATTTGTGGCAAAGAGAAACAATAAACAAAATCCCTATATGCCTAATAAATGCAGCATTCTTGTGGAACGCAGGTGAATTATGTTATGCATACGGATATGCTAGTTTGACATTGCATCAGATTTGAAAGGGCTCACATTTCTGTTTGCCAAGATCTTTTCTCTAGCTTAAAAAAAAATCTTAACCATATTGTTGTAGCTCATGATGATCTAAATGGAGTGCAAAGTGGAATCCCCAGAAGTTGGAAAGCTGTGGCTTGGGGATTAAATTGAGTGTGTCCAAGCAATTCCTATATCCGTGATTATTTGGCTACCTTAAAGTTCTGAGATATGAGTCATCATTTGGGAGTTTCCTCCTGAATTTTTATTGAATTCTGAAAGAGAGCTGACACAATACTGTAATTAATTGTAACTATTTATATTTTGAGATCAGTGTAGGGTTTTTGAAAGTTCCTGGCTTCAGGGAACCCTTTCAAATCAATTTTCCTGCCTTCCCTAGCCTCACTTTATCTGAGAGCATAACCTAGAACATACCCAAGCATCTACTGTAGCTTCATGTTGGCTGTGTTCAGACAATCATATCTTCCCTTAAAAGCCAAGATATGACTGAACCTTTTGTTTCCACACACAGCCCTTTCTCTCCTCACTACTCAGCATGCCACAATGAAAACTAGAAGTGTTCAATTACTCATAACCCTCCCCCCACAAAAAACAGGGAAAATATGGTTCCAAGTTTGAAACATGATTTGGAATTGATTTAAGATTCAGCTCCAAATCTCACTGTATTAATCTCAGATGTTATTGTCCAAACACATCCCTTGTCTTTTTGGAAAGCTTGTCTGATGTTAAGTAATCCCATTGAGAAACCCCAGGGTTTCCCAGCACACAGTTTGAACCCCAGTGCTTTTGCGGGGGGGTCGAACCCACTGTGCAGCCACTGTAAAAATAAATAAATAAAGGCGTACTCCATGTTAGGCATAATTAGAAAAGGAATTGAGAATAAAACTGCCAATATTGTACTGCCTTTATATAAATCTATGGTGCAACCACACTTGGAATACTGTGGTCATTGCACCTAAAGAAGGATATTGTAGAGCTGGAAAAAGTGCAGAAAGAGGCAACTAGAATGATCAAGGGCCTGGAGCATCTCCCCTAGGAGGGAAGGTTACAACAGTGGGATTGTTTAGCTTGGAAAAAAGAAGGCTAAAGGGAAACATGATAGAGGTGTACAAAATTATGCATGGTGTGGAGAATGTGGATAGGGAGATATTTTTCTCCCTCTTTCATAATACTAGAACCTGCCTGCGGTCATCCCATGAAGCTGATTCGTGAGAGATTCAGGACACACAAAAAGAAGTACTTCTTCACACAGCACATAGTTAGAATTCACTACCACAAGATGTAATGATGGATTTAAAAGGGGGTTAGACAAATTCCTGGAGGAAAAAGCTATCAGTGGCTACTAGTCTTGATGGCTATGTGCTACCAGTACCAGAGGCATGGACCCTATGTCCACCAGTTGCTAGGGAACATGGGGAGAGGGTGCTGTTGCACTTGTGTCCTGCTTCTGGTTTTCTGGTCGACAGCTGGTTGGCCACTGTGTGAACAGAAGGCTGCACTAGATGGACCCTTGGTCTGATCCAGCATGGCTCGTTTTATGTTGTTATGTTGTTATGTTCCTGTTCAGCCTTAGAACTAAATTCAGTTTCAGAGAAGCTCTCAGGGGCTTCATTCCCGTGGTGGGTAGTGCCAAAGGCAAAAGCGATGGCACCAATATACCAGAAATACCAGCATATTTTAGCTTAAAGTTCTTACTACAAGTAATTAAGCCTTGGGAGAGGCATTTCAATCTTTTAGAATGGGGAAAATACCACGCAACACCCAGGAAACCACCAGTTGGTGATCCAGGTAAAGCGCGTGGGGCTTTCTGGGGAACCCAGAAGGGTGGATTTGGCTCCCAGATGGGCTAGAATTGGTTCGGAGGTCTGAGGTTTGACACCCATATTATAGAGCATTTATTTTGTCAATGCTACAAACAGGTAGCTTCTACTGGGAGCTGATTCTGACATTCTGCAATCATGCTGCATCACTACACTTTGAAATGAGTGACAATCTATTTTTTAATACCCCCCCGAAAATGCTCTCTCATAAAATTGAGGCATTTTGGCAGTGTTAAAAGAAAAGCTATGGATGTTGCAGTAGCCCCAGCTGTATGTATATGGCCTTAAAACCTTCTCTGTTGGAAATAATACAATTAGGGTTGCCTGCAGAATCAACACTAGATTTCATTGTGGTGGTGGTGGTGGAAACTGTTTAGTGGCCATCTGGTGGGAAAATGAAAATTTGATTACTTCTGTTTTTGGATATGCAGCATTTGATTGGAAGTGAAAATGAAGAAAAAGTTTCTTGTAGCATTTAAAAAAAAATGTATATATTAGTTATCCTATATACCTGAATAATAGCTTACAGCAGTCACTTATTTTAGCACAGCCCAAGATAAAATGTTAGAAATAGTTTTAAAATGTTTTTGCCTTCCTGTCCTATTTTCTCTTAGAGCCTCGTGTGGCGCAGAGTGGTAGGTGGCAGTATTGCAACTGAAACTCTCCCCACGACCTGAGTTCGATCCCAGCAGAAGCTGGGTCCCAGGTAGCCGGCTCAGGTTGACTCAGGCTTCCATCCTTCCGAGGTCGGTAAAATGAGTACCCAGCTTGCTGGGGGAAAGGTAGTCATGACTGGGAAGGCAATGGCAAACCACCCCGCCACAGTCTGCCATGAAAACGCCAGCGAAAGCAGCGTCCCTCTAGGAGTCAGCAATGACTCGGTGCTTGCACAGGAGGAACCTTTCCTTTCCTTTCCTTTCCCTATTTTCTCTTGCATTTTTGTGTGCTATGGTATTCACTTCCTTTCTATGCTACATGATCAGGGAAAATATGATTTTACTGATTTTGTAGTATGTTCAACAGTTTCTACAACACTGTAGAATACAAGTATTTTTGTGTGCTTTTTTCTTCTTGAGATTCACATGGAGGTAATTATTCCATTTTTATCTCACTTCTCTGTCTTGTTCCCTGAATTGCACTATGGATGATTTTTGCTCAGTATGTTTATTAGTGCTTTGGGATTTCTAGTTGATTGATATTGCAAGCTTGTTAGACTTTTAAGGTGCCACTGATCTTTTAAGAAAGAAGGACCAACAAATGTCCAATAAGTAAGGCACTGTGATCAAGAAAACTATTTGGGGTGTGTGTGTGTGTGTGTTACTTTTTTGTATCTTTTTAAAAAAAGGAGCTAGGCAATAAATAGATGAGACAAATGTTGTACACATAGATGTGAAGGAATAATTAGGGGTATAGCATGGTTTTGATAATTTAGAAAGGGTTTGGGGAACATTTCCTATAAAGTAGGGATAGTCTACTGGCTACAGCATATGTCAGTCAGGACCTCTGAAGCATCTTTACCTTGCAGGTAAAGAGTCTCTTTGTGTTTGAATTGCTATTTCCTGTGCATCTGGAAATGAATGCCTAGCAGATCCACCTCCTGGTGGAATAAAGAAGAAATTTATTCCTTGGCTCCCATCTCCTTTCAGTGACCCACCCTGCCATCAATGAACTCATACAATCCAATTGCATATGCTATATACCCTTCACATCCTTACTGCTAGGATAGTGCTAAGTTCATTATCAATTCTAACCATCACTGAGGGGTTTGGATTGTTCTGGCTTTCAGCCTAGTGTTTGGAGAGTAAAGTAACCCTGACAACACAGAAGTTGTCCTTTACAGGGTGAATGGTAAAGCAGGGGTGGGCAACTTGCGGCCCTCCAGATGTTGTTGGACTGCAACCCCCATCAGTCCCTAGTCAACATAGCCAATGGTGAGGCATGATGGGAGTTGCAGTCCAACATCTGGAGCGTCACAAGTTGCTCACCCCTGGACTAAAGGAAGGGTAACTAGGTGGTGGGCAGCAGAGGTTCTTCTTGGACAAAAAAAATTGCATAGATGAGTTGCAATATTTCCCTCTGGCTCTGGAGTAGAAGGCTGGAGCTGGCTGGTTGGCAGCATACCAAGGTGTGCCTCTGTTGCCCACTGCCCAGACAATCCCAAGTCCTTCCCTCTGGAACTGAAGGGAAAGGCTGGGAGTCATCTGGGAGGCAGGGATGCTTTGAGTGTCAAAATAATCTCCTGTTCCCTTCCCCCAGCATGTTTGGAGTTGGATGAGGTGGGCAGGATTCCCACAGTTGCATTGGGTGGCTATGCTCAACGCAACTGCAGGGACCCTGCACACACACTGTTCAGTTCCAAATATTGAGCTAGGGGAAGAGAGCAGAGATTATTTCTGATCTCATACAGAGATGCAGCGTGAAGCCAGGGACCAAGCTTATGCATGACTTTCTGGAATTAACTTCCACTGTATTCATTCAGTCCCCACTGGGATTTATGTGATGTAAAGATGCCTAGCATTGCACGGATGGAGAGGGGCAGGGATCTGGTGACCATAACTTTTGGCTTAGCTATCAAGGCTTGCCAAAATTTGTAACTCCCTGGGCAGGACCTTCTCACTGGTGGCACCCATACTGTGGAGATCCCTCCCAAGGTCAACACATCTGGCTTCTTCACTTATGTTTCAGGAGCCAGATCAAGAACACTCTCTTTAAAGATCTTTTGAGGATATCAAGGGATATCTGGCTTTGATATCTTCTGGTTTTTATTAGGTTTGTTGTTTCTTAGTTCCTGATCTTGTTGCCTGTCTGATGTTGTGATTGTTTTAAATTTTGATTTTATGTAAACCCCCTTACGAATATTTTTTCGATGAAAAGAGAGCTTAAGTAATTACAGGTTGCTTCTCATATTGACTGAGACACTTCTGGATGCTGAGAACTTGAGTCTTTTATGAACCTGGATAGGTCATAATACTTCCAGATTGAATATTCCAGATTTGAATTATTTAAGGATATGTGGTTATGGCAAACCTAATTCCAGAGTGTGTACAGGGTGGGGTGGTGGTAGAAGCTACTGCCTTTCCCTGGTAAATGTGAAGCAAAACAACAAGGCTTTTCTGGAGGTGATAATTTCTGAAAGAAACTATTTTTGGTCTTTCAGCTTTCTATATACCCTCATAAGACCTTCTACAGTGTCTTTTATTCATCTGCCAACATGTATATCAGTCCATAAGAACAGTTACAATTTTACTCCTTTAGTTAATGTACGTGCAGTACAGCATGCCACCTCTGCTTTGTAACAGAGTATTATTCTGCTCACACTTGTAATCGTTACAAGCAAGGTTATTTTTAGCCAACTTAAATTTAAAATATTCCTTCTACATTTGGGGGAGAGGGTGATTTATTGAGCTACAATACATGCTTCAAGATGGATCCTGGTGCTAAGCAGTCTGGCAAGGGGAAGCAGGGGGAAGGGACAATAATGCATTATTTAATTCCCCAGGCATACATTATGCAAAATCTATGTTTAGTCTTTTCCCAGTTGCTACTACCACTGTATTATTATACAAATGGATGATGCAATTTCATTGCTCAGCGGCTTGATAAAACATAAATATAGATGAATGAACTAGACAAACATGTGGTATAGTGCACATGTTGCTACTGGAATTCGGCTTATGTGCACTGTGTCTGAGGGAAAGCGGCAGCGCTTCAGGTGATTATGTCCAAAACATTCGGTCAGCATGCAGTTACTGTGAGAGCTGTTGTAGCTCTCAAGGGCAGCAAACATCATAGGAAGCCAACTTGCTTTAAATAGACAAATAATTAAAGAGCTATTTTAAGCATTTAAAACAGAGATACATTTGGGATTTAGTTCCTTGGTTTTATACATTATTATAGCTGCCTCAGGATTTCAAATTTATTAAACTGAAGGACAGACGGTCACAGTGCTGAACAAAGGGCATTTTGGCAATTCACATCATCTGTTCCAAGTAGTTTCATAGGGATTGTGGTACACATGAAGAGAATTGTTGCTTTGAGAGAAAATCCAGCAGGTATTTTTGAAGGAAATATGGAAGTAAATTTTTTTGAAAGGCAGGTATTTTGCTTGCCTTAGCTTCATCCCAGCTTATTACATTTTACACAAATGGATAACCACAATGTTAAACCCACTGTGTGGAGTTTTCTGTGGGAGATTAAGATTTTTTTCAGAAAAGGATATCTACTGTTTTTCTTCACTGCGTCTGTACACACACACAAAGGACCACCAATTGTCATGATATCCATGCCATTGGATTAGAGCCTGTTTCTGTGAAGACTGCGTGTTGATCATTGTGCACTGATCTCCACACATAAAACAAATTCACACGCAGGCGTCTTCCAGTTTAAACCCAAATCAACCAAAAGTCCCATGGCGATCGGGGAATGGCAACGGGGGCAGGACTGTGAAATCTGGAAGCCCCTAGTCATGGACCAGCACATGAGCGGTGGATACAGACTCAGGTGTCCTGACTCAAGGACTGAGGCAGTTGAGTAGTTCAGCAGCTGTATCCACGACTGAGCAGTCCTATTCAGGATCCACTCTGCTAACCCTGTATGGGGGGGGGGGGCTAGAAAAGGTGCCTTAAACATAGTCTGCCTCATCCTCTTCCTGACTGGATTACTGCGTCCAGTGGGGTCACCATTTAGAGGTCTCAAAAGACAAATGAACTTTGGAACGTGGAATATACGGACACTGCTGGACAGTACAGATAGCGAGCGCCCTGAACGCAGGACTGCCATCATTGCAAAGGAGCTGAGACATTTTAACATTGACATAGCAGCACTCCAAGAAACTCAAAGAGCAGGAGAGGGACAACTGAAGGAAGAAAAAGGAGGTTACACCTTCTTCTGGAAAGGACTACCTGAACAAGAACGATGAATACATGGAGTAGGCTTTGCTATTAAAAATGATCTTATGAAGCTCTTGTCAGAAGTCCCTACTGGCATTAATGAACGACTCTCAACCATCCAAATAAAACTCGTCAAAAACCAGCAGGCAACTATTCTAAGTGCCTATGCATCAACATTAGATGCTGATGAAGACATCAAATAAAATTTTTACTCCCAGCTGGACACCATCTTATCAGAAATACCTAAGGAGGACAAAATCATCCTCCTGGGCAATTTCCATGCTAGAGTTGGGCATGATTTTGATTTGTGGCCGGGGACCACTGGGAAAGAAGGAGTTGGCAATAGCAACCAGAATGGAATTTTACTTCTGACTAAATGTGCAGAGCATAATCTTGTCATTACCAACACACTTTTTCGCCAGAAAAATAAATTTAAAACATCATGGAAGCACCCTCGGTTGAAGCACTGGCATCTTCTAGATTATGTAATTGTTCATGCCAGAGATCGCTGTGATGTATTCCTCACCAGAGCCATGACGAGTGCTGACGACTGCTGGACAGACCACTGATTAATTCGTTCCACGATGGCCATTAAGATTGTCCCTTAACGTAGGCTCCAAGGAAGAAAACCAAGGTCTAAAATAAACACCCAAGCCCTTCAAGATCCTATTAAGCAAGCCCGCTTTCAAACAGCTCTCAAGGAACGTCTATGGAAACCCCTGAAAATGTCGAGGAACACTGGAATAAACTGAAGACTTCCATTATTGCAGCCTGTGAACAAACTATCGGATACCAAACTAAGAAACATCAGGATTGGTTTGATGAGAATGATAGAGAGATTGAATATATCATTGATAAAAGGAAAGCCTTCCAAATATGGCAAAAAGACATCAACTGTGCCACTAAGAAAAAAGTCTACGCCAGTGGAAAGGCTGAGGTCCAAAGAAGAACTAGAGAACTTAAGAACACCTGGTGGATAAAGAACGCTCAAGAAATCCAGCATTTTGCAGATGCCCCTGATACACGGGGCTTTTTTAATGCCACAAAGGCCGTCTACAGACCAACAAATCATGGTACAAACCCCTTACGCTCAATAGATGGTGCCAAACTTCTAAAGGACAAAGAGTCTATTGCACTGCATTGGAAAGAGCATTATCACAACCTCCTTAACCGTAACTCTATTGTGGCTGATGAGGTTTTCTTGCAAATCCCACAAAAACAAACCAGAGATGAGCTTTCAGTATCCCCTAGTTTGGAGGAAGTCAGTAAAGCCATTAACCAATGAAAAATAATAAAGCTAGTGGACCTGATGGGATCCCTGTTGAAGTCTTTAAAGAAGGAGGGCCTGAAGCTACACAACAGCTTCACAAGCTCATCAAAAAAATCTGGATGAGGGAGGAGATCCCAGCAGACTTCAGGGATGCCATAATTATCACTCTTTTTAAAAAGGGTGATAGAACAGATTGTGGAAACTACCGAGGCATCTCCCTTCTAGCTACGGCAGGCAAAATCCTGGCAAGGATCCTCGCAAACCGCCTTCTACCTATCTCAGAAGACATCCTCCCTGAATCCCAAAATGGCTTCATCCCTTCCAGGGGGACAGTGGATATGATCTTCACCACACGACAGCTCCAAGAAAAATGCAGGGAGCAAAACCAACCCCTGTACATGGTGTTTATTGATCTAAGTCTTTTGACACTGTAAACCGAACTGCTCTCTGGACCATCCTTCTGAAAACCAGATGCCCTAATAAATTTGTGAACATCTTGTGGCTCCTCCATGATGACATGATGGCAACACTCTTGGATAACAATGGCTCTCAAAGTGATCCATTCAGAGTGGGCTACTTTGTTCATCAAGAAGGACCACAGTGCACATAGTATTATTAGTATTAGGTATTACTACTACTGCTGCTGCTTTTGTATTGCACTTCACGTAAATCTAGTTGTAATTCTCTGAATAACCTGTTAAGGTAAGTCACTATTATCTCCCATACTGTAGATGGAAGGCAGAGATGAAATTTGAATCAAGGACTTCTTGAATTGTAGCTCATTCTATCAGCCACTACACTGCCTGAGCCAGTGTAGTTTAGTGCCTGGACAGCATTCAAATCCTCACTCAGCCACAACAGGCACTGGGTGTCCTTGGCCAGTTACCCTCTCTCATCCTAACCTACCTGACAGAGTGGTTGTGAGGAGAAATAAGTGGTTAAGCCACTTGTACTCCACCTGAGCTCCTTGGAGGAAGAATGGAATATAAATGTGAGGGGGGATTTATAAACTCCAGGAGAAAGGTAATTTCCACACAATATGCAATTATTTTTCTCACACATTGCTATCATATTTGGATGCTAAACAGTAAAGATGCCTGAATGAGTTTGGTAAACATCAAGGCATTTAAAAAAAAACAACCCACAAAGAGATAATGTTACATATTGTAAACAATATAAAACACAATAGATTTGATCTTATTTTTGTGTTTGTGTTTCTGAGAAGTTAATACTTAATGGTCTTCCAAACCTACTCCACTGTAATCCTAAACACACTAGTTCCTATTGAACACAGTGGGACTTATGTTTGAGTAACTATGCATAGGATAGTTCTGCATGATTATTGTCTATTTCCTGTATGGACTACTTTGATGCAGTGGTGAAGACCAAATGGACAAATAGTGAAGACCAAATGCGGTAGTGAAGACCAAATAGTGAAGACTAGCTACAGATAAGACAATCTATTTAGTATCCAGCTTTCACATCCCAATGGTAGATGTTCTTCTGGCTTCTCTAACCTCTACATCTATGTTCACTTTGGATGGCAAAGGCCTTCTAAGAGACTTTTGTTATAAGTATTACCAGGTCTCAGTTCTGTGAAGGCTTTCTGGGCAGGCAGGTTAGCATCTGTGGATCTCTCAAAACACAAAGATGATCTTTAATGCTTCTTATGAAGTGGACTCTAGTCCAGGAAAGCTTGTGCCATAATAACTTTGTTAGTCTGTAAGTTATTGCAAGACTCTTCATTTTTACTGCAACAAAGTAACACAGCTATTCCTCTGGAAAACTATCTGTAAAAGCTTTCCTTCATGGTAGATGTCCTAGCAACTCTTCTTAGAATATAGAGCACTTCATGACGCAGACCAGAGCCACAAATATAGAGGCACTTGAACAGTTAACTGTGTAATTAGGAAGCAAACCCCAATTGCATTTATGCTTTGATCACAAATGTTCAGACAGGCATACATTCCTGCACTGAAGAAAGATGGTGGAGGTATTAACTGCTTTCTATTTGTGGCTTCTCACCCTTCACCAGATCCAGACTTTCAATGGCTTTCAGGTCTAGTGGCAATTTTCAGTTTGACCAGAAGGTACAACCTTGGAACTTCCCATTATTCAGCCTTCAGGCTCAAAAGGGGAAAGAAAACATAATGCAAGAATATATGATGATGTTTATACACCTGCAAAGATAGGAGATCCTTTGCTGCAATTCACAAATGAGTGGAAGGAACCAGGATCAGGTTCCTCGGCATCAGAGATGAAGTTCAGGGGTCGTGGTCTAGGATTCAAACAAATTTCCAGGGACATAATCCTTGCTTCTCTGAAAATAGGATGCCAATTGATGCAGCACCTGTGGTATATTATTGACATCAGTCCCATCTCTCAGGGACAGAGGCACTTGGGGTAAATTCACATTATTTAAAAATTATATGTGCAGAATTGTGAATCACACTTTGCTCAGCCACTGGATGTGGTAGTAGTGGTGTATTATCAGGACAGAACACTACAGGAAGTTGATTGGAGGCCCTGTTGGTTTGATGTAAGCCAGTTTTGATTTGTAGGGTAAGATTTTTCTGGCCACAATTTTTAGATAGTTTCTGTAGCCAAATAAAATACCTGGCAAGTCTTTCCCCCTAGCCTCATCTGTGTTGTGCTGCTTGATAAGAGAAAGAAGGTATAGTGTAAGAAGAAGGAGAACAGGTTATACTATATTAAACAAGTAGAAAGTAGTGTTAGGTTATATATCATCCACTGATCTGCAACTGTTGGACAGCGTGTTTGGTAAAATTAGATAGAACTCAATTTGTGTGTGTATCATATCAAAGAAATCAGCGGTCCCCAACCTTTTTGGTGCCAGGGACCAGTCCAATTTTTCCACGGACTGGGGGGGGGGGTTTCCACTGGCGGACTTCCGGCTGCTGGGACGCAAATGGCGTCCGCTATGCGGACGACATTTGCGTCCCTATTCTTTGCAGTAATCGGCTACGTAAAGATTTACGTAGCCTATTACTTGTAGAACAGAGATGTAGAACTTGTAGAACAGCCATTTGCGTCCCAGCGGCTGGAAGTCTGCCAGTGGCCAGAGCCGGCTGGCGAGGATTCTGGGGGGGACACGGATTGCCTCCCGCCCCCCCGCGGACCCAAAGTGAGGAGGTTTCACACACCCCTGCGGACCTGTTGCGGACAGGCCACAGACCGGTACCGGTCCACGGCCCAGGGGTTGGGGACCCCTGATATAAATGACAAAAAAAACTGACACCCTCCCCCCACACACCCCAATATGAATGTATAGGCAAGCAAAAGTTCCCTCTGTTTTTGAATTCAGTGATAAATGAAGGCATGCTTTATTTATTAGCAGTTTAATACTGAATTACAAAGTATTTGTCTTAGCAAGCAATTCAATCCCTTTGTATTCTTGATGGAACTCTACTCATGGCCCCATAAAAATAACCCAGCCTAATGAACGTATTGACTGGTGTCCTATTATTGGTTCATCCCAAAGGGCAGTTGCAAACTGTGCAACTCTTCAAATTCATTCCTGTCAGAAATGGTCTTCCTGCTTCAAAATGAAGACGTGTTTGCAATACTGGGCTCCAAATTGAGTAAGCTTGCCAAACTTATGTGTTATTATCTTTTTGACAACCTGAGTTTGGAACTTCTCAGTTTATGGAATTTTGTTTGCGCAGTATTCTGAAAAGCACTAGTATAGGAATATTCCTCTGGAAGAAAAACAAATTTGGAAGATGTTTAGAACAATTTAGATGAAAAAGTGATTTGGAGAAGGTTCTAAACAAAACTTTCTACCTATACTTATTTTAAAATTATGTGGTTATTTAGCTTTTGTCTTTAATATGCCAGGGGACCTCATAGGTGAAAAGAAGCACTGGCTTGTATTGGTCTCCAGGAAGCCAATAATTCTACAGACACTGAAGCCAGGATTATGGTGACTGACATCTCTACAAGAAAATGTTTGGGCTGTCCTAGCTGGCTGTCTCTAAAGACTTGTATTTATTTGTTAAAGGCTTATCTATTGGAAGTCTGGGATTGTTCACCTCTTGAGTAGCTAAAACCCCTACTCACTAGAGGAGAGAAGCTGCGAAGATGTTGAAAATCTATACTCCATCACCTCTCAACATAATTGAATTCTATTGCCAACTCATCTCACAGTTATCTTGTCTCTAGCAAAGGCTTTAATCTTCCTTGGTGATCCCCACTCTTTTAGACATTCCAACAGTTAATTTTGAAGATGGTGTTAACAGCTGTACACCATTTGCAGAACTCGATCCACAAGACCCCAGTTGGCCTGAACAGGATTTATCACTTTCAACAAGCAAATGATAGCATGTGGAGACTCACTAATCCCTTTGTTCAAGTGCTGAATCAGGGTCAGAGTCAAATCTGGGGGTTGGTGCCCACTTCTAGTGTTTACACATACTCAGGTTGACTAGCAATTATTAAAACCAATTCTAAACAACCATAACAATGTAATCCAAATAGACAATTGCAGTAGACACATCAAAAAAATGGAAAAGAATTGCCTGTATGATAAAACAGATGCTTATCTGAACAAGAAATCTTTGCCATGTAGCAAAACACTGTTAATGAGGGTGCCAACCTAGTCTCCCACAACAGAGAATTCCACAATCTAGGTGTGGTCACAGAGAAGGCCCTTTCTCTTGTCCCCTTCAATGATGCCTCAACCATACTTGGGAAGTACAGAAGGGATTCCTCATCTGATCTTAGGGCCTGGGCCTGGCTGTTGTTGTTGGTGTTGTTGTTGTTGTTAATAACAACAACAACAACATTTCTATACCACCCCATAGCCGAAGCTCTCTGGGCAGTTAGTCTGGCAAGAGGCAGTCCCTAAAGTATCCTGGACCTAAACCATGTAGGATTTTAAAGGTAATCACCAACACATTGAATTGTGCCTAGAAAAAAAAAAGGTAACCAATGCTGCACTTGCAGGGCAGGTGTAATATGATCCTAAGGGAGCACCAACATCCTTGCTGCTGCATTCTCAACCAAATGCAATTTCCGAAGACTCTTCAAAGGTAGCCCCATATAGAGTGTGTTGCATTAATCCAATCTAGATTTAACTAAGGCATGCATCATCGTGGAATGGATGTAGGTGGCACCCCAGCCGAAGCTTGGCAAAAGCACCCCGGGCTGCAGCCACCACCTTAGCATCCAGGTTCAAAGCCAAGACCAGAAGAACCCCCGTACTGTGAACCTGATTCTTCACAGGGTGTACTACCCGATACAAAACAGCTTGAATTCATATCCCAGGGTCTATTGCAGGGATTGTTGTTTATTCGTTCAGTCACTTCCGACTCTTCGTGACTTCATGGACCAGCCCACGCCAGAGCTTCCTGTCAGCCGTTGCCACCCCCAGCTCCCCCAAGGTCGTGTCCGTCACCTCCAGAATCTCATCCATCCATCTTGCCTTGGTCAGCCCCTCTTCCTTTTGCCTTCCACTTTCCCTAGCGTCAGCATCTTCTCCAGGGTATCCTGTCTTCTCATTATGCGGCCAAAGTACTTCAGTTTTGCCTTTAATATCCTTCCCTCAAGGGAGCACTCTGGCTTTATTTCCTGGAGGATGGACTGGTTTGATCTTGCAGTCCAAGGCACTCTCAGAATTTTTCTCCAGCACCACAGGTCAAAAGCATTGATCTTCCTTCGCTCAGCCTTCCTTATGGTCCAGCTCTCGCAGCCATAGGTTACTATGGGGAATACCATTGCTTGAACTATGTGGACCTTTGTTGTCAGTGTGATGTCTCTGCTCTTCACTATTTTATCAAGATTTGTCATTGCTGTCCTCCCAAGAAGTAAACGTCTTCTGATTTCCTGGCTGCAGTTAGCGTCTGCAGTAATCTTTGCGCCTAGAAAGACAAAGTGTGTCACTGCCTCCACGTTTTCTCCCTCTATTTGCCAGTTACCAATCAAGCTGGTTGCCATCATCTTGGCTTTTTTGAGGTTTAACTGCAACCCAGCTTTTGCACTTTCTTCTTTCACTTTCGTCATAAGGTTTCTCAGCTCCTCCTCACTTTCAGCCATCAAAGAGGTATCATCTGCATATCGGAGATTGTTAATGTTTCTTCCAGTGATTTTAACTCCAGCCTTGGCTTCATCAAGCCCAGCACGTCGCATGATGTCTTCTGCATACAGGTTGAATAGGTAGGGTGAGAGTATATAACCCTGCCGCACTCCTTTCCCAATCCTAAACCAGTCCACTGTTCCATGGTCTGTTCTTACCGTTGCTACTTGGTCGTTACACAGATTCCTCAAGAGGCAGACAAGATGATTTGGTATCCCCATACCACCAAGAACTTGCCACAATTTGTTATGATCCACATAGGTAATGGCTTTAGAATAGTCAATAAAACAGAAATAGATGTTTTTCTGAAACTCCCTGGCTTTCTCCATTATCCAGCGGATATTGGCAATTTGGTCTCTAGTTCCTCTGCCTTTTCGAAACCCAGCTTGTACATCTGGCAATTCTCATTCCATGAATTGCTGGAGTCTACCTTGCAAGATCTTGAGCATTACCTTACTGGCATGTGAAATAAGTGCCACTATTCAATAGTTTGAACATTCTTTAGTGTTTCCCTTTTTTGGTATGGGGATATAAGTTGTTTTTTTCCAATCTGATGGCCATTCTTGTGTTTTCCAAATTTGCTGGCATATGGCATGCATCACCTTGACAGCATCATCTTGCAAGATTTTAAACAGTTCAGCTGGGATACCGTCATCTCCTGCTGCCTTGTTATTAGCAATGCTTCTTAAGGCCCATTCAACCTCACTCTTCAGGATGTCTGACTCTAACTCACTGACCATACCGTCAAATCTATCCCCGATATTATTATACAGATCTTCTGTATATTCTTGCCACCTTTTCTTGCTCTCTTCTGCTTCTGTTAGGTCCTTGCCATCTTTGTTTTTGATCGTACCCATTTTTGCCAGGAATTTACCTCTGATGTTTCTGATTTTCTGGAAGAGGTCTATTGTGCTTCCTATTCTATTATCATCCCGCGCATTGCATGTTCAAGAATAATTCCTTATCTCTTCTGGCTAACCTCTGGAATTTTGCATTTAATTGGGCATATCTCCCCCGATCACTGTTGCCTTTTGCTTTCCTTCTTTCTTGGGCTGCTTCCAGTGTCTCAGCGGACAGCCATCTTGCCTTCTTGGTTTTCTTTTTCTTTGGGACGTTTTTTGTTGCCGTCTGCTGAATAATGTTGCAAACTTCTGTCCATAGTTCTTCCGGGACCCTATCTACTAAATCTAGTCCCTTCAATCTATTCTTCACCTCCACTGCATATTCATGAGGAATATTCGTGAGCTCATATCTAACTGCTCTGTGGGTCTTCCCTATTCTCTTTAGTCTGATTCTAAATTGTGCAATAAGAAGTTCATGATCTGAACTACAGTCAGCTCCAGGTCTTGTTTTTACCGACTATATAGATGTCTGCCACCTTTGGCTACAAAGGATGTAGTCAATCTGATTTCGGTGTTGACTGTCTGGTGAAGTCCATGTATAAAGTCATCTTTTAGGTTGTTGGAAGAGAGTGTTTGTTATGCACAGTGAGTTGTCTTGACAAAATTCTATCAGCCTATGTCCCGCTTCATTTTGTTCTCCTAGACCATGCTTGCCTGTAATTCCAGGTGTCATTTGACTACCCACCTTAGCATTCCAGTCTCCTGTAATGAAAATAACATCTTTGTTTGGCATACTATTCAGTAGGTGCTGCAGATCCTCACAGAACTGATCTGCTTGTGCTTCTTCACCATCTGTGGTTGGGGCGTATATTTGGATCACTGTGATGTTAAATGGCTTACCCTGAATTCGAATTGAGATCATTCTATTGTTTTTTGGATTGTATCCAAGCGCTGCTTTAGCCACTTTATTATTGATTATGAAGGCTACTCCATTTCTTCTGTGGTCCTCTTGTCCACAGTAGTAGATCTGGTGGCCATTTGATGTGAAGTGGCCCATTCCAGTCCATTTCAGTTCACTAACACCCAAAATGTCTATATTTAATCTTGACATCTCCCCAATAACCACATCCAATTTGCCCTGGCTCATAGATCTTACATTCCAGGTTCCTATGGTGTGTTGATCTTTAGAACATCGGATTCGTCGTTCACCACCAGCACCGCCGGCCGCTAGCCGCCCTTCGGCTTTGAGCTAGCTGCGTCATCGCATCTGGAGCTAGTTGAACTTATCCTCTGTTCCTCCCCAGTAGCATTTTGACCATCTTCCGACCTGGGAGTCCCATCTTCCGATGGTATACCGACATATCTCTGGTTGTACTGATCCATTTAGTTTTTACGGCAAGAATACTGGTGTGGGTTGCCACCCCAGGGATTGTACTTAGTCTGACTACCACGACCTTCCTGTCTTGGGTGTCCCTTCACGGTTTAGCTCATGGCATCATTGCAGGGATAGGCAACCTTTTTAGGCCCATAGGCACACTTGTCATTTTTTATTCTGGGCATGTTGGTGCATTTTTCCTGCTCTCATAAGAACATAAGAAGAGTCATGCTGGATCAAACCAAGGGTAATTCTAGTCCAGCATTCTGTTCACACAGTGGCCAACCAACTATCAACCAGGAACCCATAAGCAGGACATGAATACAACAGCACCCTCCCCCTGCCCATGTTCCCCAGCAATTGGTGTACATAGGCTCACTGCCTCTGGTACTGGAGGTAGCACATAACCATCAAGACTAGTAGCTGTTGATAGCCTTTTCCTCCAGGAATTTGTCCAACCCCCTTTTAAAGCCATCCAAATTGGTGGCCATCACTACATCCGGGGGTAGGTAATTCCATAGTTTAACTATGTGCTGTGTGAAGAAGTCCTTCCTTTTATCTGTCCTGAATCTCCCACCAATCAGCTTCATAGGATGACCCCAGGTTCTAGTATTTTGAGAGAGGGAAAAAAATGTTTCCACACCATGCATAATTTTGTAGACCTCTATCATGTCTCCCCTTACCCTCCTTTTTTCCAAGCTCAGCAATCCCAGCTGTTGTAACCTCCTCTCATAGGAGAGATGCTCCAGCCCCTTGGTCATTTTAGTTGCCCTTTTCTGCACCTTTTCCAGCTCTACAATATTTTTTTTCTAGATGTGGTGATCAGAACTGTACACAGTATTCCAAGTGTGGTCTCACCATAGATTTGTATGGGGCAGTATGATATTGGCAGTTTTATTCTCAATTCCTTTCCTAATTATGCCGATCATGGAATTTGCCTTTTTGTTTACAGCGGCTGCACACTGGGTTGACATCTTCATTGAGCTGTCCACCACAACCCCAAGATCTCTTTCCTGGTCAGTCATCGCTAGCTCAGATCCCATCAGGCTGTACTTGAAGTTGGGATTTTTTGCCCCAACATGCATCACTTTACCCTTGCTTACATTGAGCCACATTTGCCATTTAGATGCCCATTCTCCCAGTTTGGAGAGATCCTTTTGGAGCTCCTCACAATCCTTTTGTTTTATCCACCCTAAATAATTTGGTCAGCACACTTGGCCACTTCATGGCTCACTCCTAATTCCCGATCATTTATGAACAGGCTGAAAAGCATTAGTCCTAATACAGATCCCTGTGGGACCCCACAATTGACTTCCTTGGGAGAATTTGCCATTTATTCCTACTCTGCTTTCTGTTCTTTAACCAGTTTCTGATCCATAAGGAGACCTGTCCTCTTATTCCATGACTGCTAAGGTTGCTCAGGAGTCTTTGGTGAGGGACTTTGTCAAAAGCCCTTTGAAAGTCCAAGTAAACAATGTCTACCGGATCACCCCGTCTACATTTTTATTGACAGTCTCAAAGAACTCTAAAAAGTTAGTGAGACAGGACTTACCTTTGCAGAAGTCGTGTTGATTCTTTTTCAGCAGGGCTTGTCCTTCTATATGCTTACTAATTTTATCTTTAATAATGCCGTTAACCAATTTACCTGGAACAGACGTTAAGCTCACTGGACTGTAATTTCCCAGATCCCCCCCACATCCCTTTTTGAAAATTGGTGCTATATTGGCCATCTTCCAGTCATCTGGTATAGAGGCTGATCTTAGGGACATGTTGCATATTTTGGTTAGGAGATCAGCAATTTCAAATTTGAGTTCTTTGAGAACCCTCGGATGGATACCATCTGGGCCCGGTGATTTATTTGCTTTCAATTGATCAATAAGGATGAGAACTTGATTTTTTGTCACCACTATTTGCCTCAGTTCCTCAGGCTCCCTTCCTGAAAACATCAGTTATGGCACAGGTATCCGTCCTATATCTTCTGCAGTGAAGACGGATGAAAAGAATTCATTCAGCTTCTCTGCAATCTCCCTGTTCTCCTTCAGTATTCCTTTAAATCCATTTTCACCCAGTGGTCCAACTGCCTCCCTAGCTCTTTGTCATGGCCAGAACATTTATCCAATCAATGTGGGGGTAGTTGAAGTCACCCATTATTACAACCTTCAGGATTCCCTTTTTGCCCGGCTGAGAATTCCAAGAGCCAAATCAACACTCAGACAAGAGGCTGCATTTCCAAGGCTTTAATTCCATTTACCCTAATGAGGCATACAGATGCAAATTGCTAGAGACCCACAGAACACAAAAGAAACAGCCTTCAGGAAGATCAAAGGGAAACTACGAAAGTTGACCTCTGTTTGGGGAAAAAGGCGGCAAGCTGTCCTAACTTAAGGGGTGGGAAGATCTGGAGGATCTCTTCCAGGCACAGCTTTTGATGCCGAGCCAATCGGGCAGAGCACTGAAGTTCAGCCCCTGCGACTTCCCGCTTGTGCCTGCATCTGCGTCTTGCATCTAAAAGTTCACATTGTTCTTCCCTCGCCTCCCCCGTCTGCTATCACTCCCAGGGATGTGTGAAGGGGGGGGAGGGCTCTCCATGCAGCTGTGCCTCTGAAGCCTGGGAAAATTCCTCCCCCACATGTTTCAGCTATTCCTCAGAATCTGAGCTACTCTGACACTCTATATGCTCAGAGGCAACCCTGACATCATCCCCACTCCCATGAGGCCACCCCTCCTGCTCCCCCCCAGGGCCCCGGGCTTGTGGGGGTACTGGTGATGGAAGTGTCTCAACAGCAAAGGGGCATGCACATGCTCAGCTGGTTCCCAGGAGCAGTCGTCTGGGCCATACCCCTTCCAGTCCACCAAGTATTGCAGGCGCCCTCGGGAAAGACACGAGTCCAGGATGTCAGCGAATTCAAACTCTCCCCCCCCCCAGCACTGGAGGTGGGGGGGGGGAGGCTGAGCGATGGGGATCGCCAGAGACCAGTTGGGAAAGCAAGGAGTGATTGGATGCACCTTCATGGAGGGAGGGAGGGCTAGGAGAAAAGCGACAGGGTTAATCTGGGCCGTAATTTGGAAGGGACCTGTCCGTCAGGCAGCAAGCTTCTTAGCGGGGGGGCGAGAGGGGAGGTATTGGGTGGACAGCCAGACCCAGTCTCCAACCTGTGGAGGTGGGCCGGGCTGGTGACGCTGGTCCGCATTTTCTTTATACGCTGATTTCGCCTGCTCGATGGAGTCCCATAAGCAGTCGAACTCTCCTATTTTGGCACAGAGGCTTCTAGCATTTGCATAAAAACAACTATACATGGTATCCCTCCCCAGATACCTCTGGCGTGTGCATATTTTGCTATGGGACATTGGCCCCTTTCATTGGCTATTATGTTCTACCATGTGCTCCTGGCCTATTTCCTCCCCTTCTACATTTGAGCAATCAGAAACATTTTCATCTTCATCCCTTTGGGGTGAATTAACCCAAACCGGATGCTTCCCAGCTCATATCAGCTTTCCCCCAGGGTTTAGTTTAAAAGCTGCTCTGCAACCCCTTTTATGTTTAGCACCAGCAGTCTGCTTCCGTTTTGGCTTAAGTGGAACCCATCCCCCTTGTACGGGCCCAGCTTGTCCCAAGACATTACCCAGTGCCTAACAAATCTGAACTCTCCTCCTGGAACCACCATCTCATCCATGCATTGAGGCTCCTCAGCTTCGCCTGTCTAGCTGGCCCTGCGTGTGGAACAGGTAGCATTTCCGAGAAAGCCACCTTGGTGGTCCTGGATTTCAGCCTCCCACCTAGCAACCTACATTTGGCTTCCAGGACCTCACGACTACATTTCCCCACATCGTTGGTACCAAGATGGAGCACAACCACTGACTCCACCCCAGCACTATCTACTAGGCTACCTAGATGGCACCTGATAGTTGCAGCCTTCTCACCAGGCAGGCAATTCACCATGCAGTCTACACGCCCATCACAAACCCAGCTGTCTATGTGTCTAATGATCGAATCTCCCACTATCACAAGCCCCCCTCCCCCCATAGGCACATCCTCGGTGTGAGGTATTTGTTTGTGTCTAATGGTCATAGGATTTCTCTCTAAAATGATCAAGGGGCTGGAGCAACTCTCATATGAGGAAAGGTTACACCATCTGGGATTGTTTAGTTTAGAAAAAAGGCATGTAAAGGGGGACATGATAGAGGTGTTGGAGAATGTGGTTAGGGAGACATTTTTCTCCCCCCTCATAATACTAGAACCCAGAGTCGTCCTATGAAACTGATTGGTGAGAGACTCCAGGCAGATAAAAGGAAATACTTCTTCATACAGTGCATAGTCAAACTATGGAATTCGCTACCACAAGACGTGCAATAGCCACCAATTTGGATGGCTTTAGAAGGCAGTTAGACGAATTCCTGGAGGAGAAGGCTAGCAATGGCTACTAGTCCTGATGGGTACATGCTGCCTCCAGTATCAGAGGAAGTATGCCTATGTACACCAGTTGCTGGGGAACATGGGTGGGAGGGTGCTATGGCACTGATGTCCTGCTTGTGGGTTCCTAGTTGACAGCTGGTTGGCCACTGTGTGAGCAGAATGCTGGACTAGATGGACCCTTGGTCTGATCCAAACTGGCTCTTCTTATGTTCTTAAAGCAGTACCTTCTAAGCCTGTCCCCACCAGGGAGACAAAAAAGATCCCATGGTCGATCATATCAAACACCCTAGAGAAGTTTAGCAAACCAACAAGGATGTACTCCCCCATCTAGCTCTCTGTGTAGAAGTACCAGGGTGATGACAGCTCTGTCATGTCCAAACCTAGGCCTGAAGCGAGAGTGAAATGGGCCTAGATAATCTGTTTCATCCAAGAACCCCTGGAGCTGAGGCGCCACCACATGCTCAATTACCTTGCCCCCAAATAGTAAATTGGAGACTGATTGGAAATTATTCAGCATGATGGTATCCAGAAAGGGCTTACTTAATAAAGTTTCACAACAACCATCTTAAGGGTGGATGGCATAAGTCCTTCCTCCAATTATGCATTTTCCCACTCTGTACACACCCAACCAGACCTCCCCTGGCCGCCTCAATCAGCCTGGAAGAGCAAGGTGCAAGCATGCACATAGTTGATTTCACTCTAGTAGGGATCTTGTCTACATCCTCAGCTTGTAGAAACTGAAACATATCCATTAAAACTGGACCAGCAGGTACTTGTGGTGTGCTTGAAAAAGTGTATCATCCGATTTTGTTGAAAATGTGGATACAAAAAGAGCTGTCCAGTTGCGCACACATCAGCTGAAAGTACCCTGCTCAGCAAGATGGCACATTTGTAAGAATTAATATGACACATCTGTAAGAATTAATATTTTGTTTAGTTTGCAAGCGATAGGCTAAGCCTCTAGCCAGAGCATTTGACTGTATCAGGAAAA
The DNA here is from genome assembly GCF_057233095.1 of Heloderma suspectum. NCBI lineage: Eukaryota > Metazoa > Chordata > Lepidosauria > Squamata > Helodermatidae > Heloderma > Heloderma suspectum. Next base: position 12,882,364 of record NC_139461.1, read on the forward strand.
ATAACCTTGTTCAGCTCTTTGTCTTGATTGGTTATATAAAGCTATTAAAGGGGAGATGGCTAGAACGCAGGTGGAGGAAAACTTATGCTGAGTCTGACCGAACACAGGTTAGAGCTCATTATTGAGCCTACGCTGTGGCAGTGAGGGTGGCAAAGAGACAGTTCATTTCCAACAGCATTGCATCTTCGCAGTGTCGTCCAGCAGAGCTTTTCTGAGTGGTTTGTGGCTTGTTTCATTCTGGGCCAGGGAGAGAGACTGTGGAACCCTCAGTTGCACGCTGTGACGAGTTTGCATGGCACTTTGAATATAAAGTCGCTCAGATTCATCATGAATTGGACACCATGATTAATGCAGTTCCATTGGTAGAGGCATTCAGAGCACTGTCTGGTCCAGTTTTATTGGATGAGTTTCAGTTATTGAGGCCTAAGGATGTGGACAAGGTGCTTGGCCAAGTCCGATCAACCACTGTGTGCTTGACCTTCATAGCTGTGTGCTTGACCTTCATAGCTTATCAAATCAAACAAGGAGGGGATGTCCGGCTGGGTCCAGGAGGTTGTAAATTCCTCCTTGAGATTGGGAGTGGTGCTGGCCTTTTTAAAAGAGGTGGTAATCAGACCACTCCTGAAAAAGCCTAACCTGGACCCGGAGAACATTAACAATTATAGGCCACTGGCCAACATCCCCTTCCTGGGCAAGGTGCTTGAGCGGGTGGTTGCAGGACAGCTCCAGGCATTCTTGAATGAAAGGGATTATCTAGATCCATTTCAGTCGAGCTTCAGGCCTGGTTTTGGAATGGAAACTACCTTGGTCGCCCTGTACGATGACCTGTGCCGGGAGAGGGACAGGGCGTGTGTGACCCTGTTGATTCTCCTGGACCTCTCAGAGGCTTCTGATACCATCGACCGTGGTATCCTTCTGGATAGGTTGTCTGGGTTGGGAGTTGGAGGCACTGTACTGCAGTGGTTCCACCCCTACTTGGATGGTGGATTCCAGAAGGTGGTGCTGGGGGATGATTGCTCTGTGCCATGGCAATTATGCCATGGGGTTCCACAGGGCTCTATTTTATCCCCCATGCTGTTTAACATCTACATGAAACCGCTGGGGGAGGTTATCCGGAGGTGTGGGCTGAGGTGCCGTCAATATGTAGATGACACCGAGCTCTACCTGTCTTTCTCATCAAACCCAAGTGAGGGAGTGGCTGTTCTGAATCAGTGCCTGGGCATGGTAATGGACTGGATGAGGGCCAATAAACTGAAACTCAATCCAGACAAGACGGAGTTACTGTTAGTGGGTGGTTCATCTGCCCAGCTAGGTATTACTCAACCTGTTCTGGAGGGGGTTGCACTCCCCCTGAAGGATCACGTTCATAGTTTATTTATTTATTTATTATTAAATGTATTAATCGCCCATCTGGCTGGTCACCCAGCCTCTCTGGGCGATGTACAACATACAATAAAAACAGTTTAAAACAATAAAATTCTACAATAAAAACATTTTCTAAAATACCCTAACCCACCCCAAATGCCTGCCTGAACAACAACGTTTTTAATGCACGACGGAAGCTCATTAAAGAGGGGGCATGACGGAGTTCCCTAGGGAGGGAGTTCCACAGAGTGGGGGCCACCACAGAAAAGGCCCTCTCCCTCGTCCCCACCAGTCTAGCTGTCCTGGCTGATGGGACAGAGAGAAGACCATCCGAGGCTGATCTTGTTAAGCGGCCTGTCTGGTGCTGCTGGAGGCGCTCCTTAAGATAGGCTGGGCCGGAACCATATAGGGTTTTAAAGGTCAAAACCAACACCTTGAATTTGGCCCGGAAAACAACTGGTAGCCAGTGCAACTCCTTCAGCACTGGAGTGATGTGATCTCATCGGCGGCTGCCTTTAATCAGGCGAGCCGCCGCGTTCTGTACCAGCTGCAGTTTCCGAACCGTCTTCAAGGGTAACCCCACGTAGAGCGCATTACAGTAGTCTAAACGAGAGGAGACCAGGGCATGTACTACCGATGGGAGCAGATGGTCGGGAAGGAAGGGGCGCAGCCGCCGTATCAGATGGAGTTGATACAGCGCTGTCCGGCTCACAGCTGACACCTGAGCCTCCATGGACAGCTGGGAGTCCAAAATGACCCCCAGGCTGCAGACCTGGTCTTTCAAGGGTAGCCGTACCCCATTCAACACCACATCAACATCCCTCAGCCTCCTCTTGTCTCCCACCAAAAGTACCTCGGTCTTGTCAGGGTTCAGCTTCAGCTTATTCCTCCCCATCCAGCCACTCACTGTCTCCAGACATTTGGACAGGGATTCTACAGCCAACCTTGGTGACGATTTAAATGAGAGGTAGAGCTGCGTGTCATCCGCATATTGATGACACTGCACCCCAAACCTCCTGATGATAGCCCCCAGCGGCTTCACATAGATGTTAAATAGCATCGGGGAGAGGATGGAACCCTGTGGCACCCCACAAGTAAGTGGCCACGGGACCGAAACCTCCTCTCCCAGTGCTACCCTCTGGTACCTGCCGGAGAGGAAGGACCGGAACCACCGCAATACGGTGTCCCCAATGCCCAACCCCTCCAGGCGGTCCAGGAGGATACCATGGTCAACGGTATCGAAAGCCGCTGAGAGGTCGAGGAGAACAAGGAAGGAGCATTCACCCCTATCCAGAGCCCTCCTCATATCATCTACCAAGGTGACCAGGGCCATTTCTGTCCCATGCCCAGTCCTGAAGCCCGACTGAAATGGGTCTAGATAATTAGTTTCTTCCAAGTGTGCCTTCAACTGCACCGCCACCACCCGCTCAATCACCTTGCCCCAAAATGGCAGATTTGAGACTGGGCGAAAGTTGTTCAAAACTTGAGGATCCAAGGAGGGCTTCTTTAAGAGCGGTCTTATCACTGCCTCCTTGAGGGCTGATGGCATCACTCCCTCCTCAAGGGAGGCGTTCACCACCGCCTTGATCCCCTCACCCAGTCTCTCTCTGCAGCTCATAATGAGCCAAGATGGGCAAGGATCAAGTAAGCAGGTGGTCGGCCGTACTGATGAAAGCACCTTGTCCACTTCATCAGGAGGAAGAAGCTGGAACCGATCCCACAAAACTGGTTTGCCACAGGCCGCCTCTTGCTGACTAACTGTATCCACAGCGTGCAGAGTAACACACCTAATCTGATCAATTTTATCTGCAAAGTGCCTTGCCAAGGCCTCACAGGAGGCCTTAGAATGCTCCAGTGGTTCCGGAGCCACAGGACCGACCAGGCTCCGGACTACTTGGAACAGCCTCCTGGGGCAGCACTCTGCAGATGCGATGGAGGCAGCATAATATTCCTTTTTTGCTGCCTTCACCGCCACGTGATAGGCTGAAGATACAGCTCTAGCCCGTGTCTGATCGTCTTTGGAGCGAGACTTCCGCCACCGGCGCTCTAGCCGTCTCACCTCCTGTTTCAGAGCTCGTAACCGCGGATTAAACCATGGTGCAGTCTGAGCCCTGTTCAGGGGGAGAGGGCGTTTCGGAGCCACCTGATCTAATGCCCCAGTGATTGCGGCATTCCAGCCACCCACCAGGGTCTCGACTGAGTGGCCATTGGCATGCCCCAGAGAATCCCCAAGCGCATTCAGGAATCCATTTGGATCCATAAGACGCCTGGGGCGGACCATTTTAATGGGTCCTCCACCCCTGCGGAGGGGTTGTGGAACCGAGAAGTCCAACGTCACCAGATAGTGATCTGACCATGACAAGGGGGTGGTGGATATACCCCCGACTTCCAGATCACTTCTCCAGAAACAAACACAAGGTCTAGTGCATGACCGGCTTCGTGGGTGGGCCCAGTTAGAATATGGTGCAGCTCCCAGGAGGCCATGGTCTCCATGAAGTCCCGAGGTGCTCCTGTGAGGATGGCCTCCGAATGTACGTTGATGGCCCCCAACACCAGTAAGTTAGGGGACTGCACACGCACATCAGAGACCACCTCAAGCACCTCGGCCAGGGAGTCAGTCGTGCAGCGGGGTGGACGCTACATGAGCAGAATCCCCAGACTGCCCTTCGGGCCCAACCTCCAGTACATGCACTCAGCAACCCTGGTCTCCCGGAGAGGGGGTCTGGTGAAGACCAAGGACTCTCTGTAGATAACAGCCACTCCCCCTCCCCGATCCCCAGCCCTCGGCTGCTGTGCATACGAAAATCCAGCTGGACACATGGCTGCAAGGGTTGGAGCAGCAGCCTCGGCCAGCCAGGTCTCCGTAATACATGCCAGGTCTGCACCCTCATCCAGGATCATGTCATGGATGAGGGAGGTTTTCTGGGTAACAGACCTGGCATTGCAGAGCAGCAAACGAAGGCCAGAAGATGGGGTCACGCCTCCCCCAGCCATCCTTTGGCTCTGGACAGGCCCGCAGCAGGGGACAGATACTACACATCTCTCCCTTGTTCCCCTTACCTGGCATGGCCTGCCTCTAGCGCTCCGCCAGCGCCTGCCACCCAGCCTCGGTATCTTCTGGCCCCCAACACTCCCCCCACTGCCTCCATCAGGTGGACACATGCCCCCTCGCTCCCGCCTATCAGGCAGGCTACCCACCCCTAAAACCACAACAAAATCCCCCAGGAAAAAGAAAACACACACACACACACAAAACAATTAAAAATCCCCTTAAAAATAATGCCAGGCCGGAGTCCACAGGGAAGGCCAGGTGGTGGTGGTGGCAGCGGCCGCCGCCACCAGCCCAGCAGCAGGAGGCGCGCCTCTTCCCCGGTGGTGGTGGTGGCCTCTTCTGCAGTCCATGGCTCTCCCAGGCCACCTCAGCCAGCCAGCTTATGTAGCCCCTCCAGGGAGGGCAGGTGGAGCAGCACAGCTGGCTGGGTACCTGGGGGCCTGGTCCTGCAGGGACTGGTGGTCTGCCAGGCAGAAGTCTCCAGGGAAGGCCTGGTGGTGGTGGCAGCGGTGGTGGCGGCGGCGGCAGCAGCAGCAGTAGGCCCAGCAGCAGCAGGCCCGCCTCTTCCCCGGAGGTGGTGGTGGCCTCTTCTGCAGTCCCTGGCTCTCTCTTGGGGGTGCTCTTGGACCCAGAACTGTCACTTGAGGCACAGGTGAACTCAGTGGCACAGAGCACTTTTTAACAGCTTAGGCTGGCATGCCAGCTATGCCCTTATCTGGACAGAGATAGCCTAGCTACATTTATCCATGCTTTGATAACTTCTCGTGTGGATTACTGCAATGCGTTATACGTGGGGCTGCCTTTGAAAACGGTCCGGAAACTTCAGCTGGTCCAAAATAGGGCAGCAAGATTGTTAACAGGGACTGGCCAATGAGCTCATATCATGTCAGTACTCTTCCAGCTGCACTAGCTGCCAGTCCATTTCCGGGCCCGATTCAGAGTGCTGGTATTAACATTCAAAGCCTTAACAGCTTGGGGCCAGGTTATCTGAAGGATCATCTCCTCCCATATGTGCCTGCCCGGACCTTAAGATCATTGTCAGTGGCCCTTCTCCGTGAGCCCCTGCCAAAGGAAGTGAGGCAGGTGGCTACTAGGAGGAGGGCCTTTTCTGCTGTGGCACCCCAATAGTGGAATGGGCTCCCTAGTGAGGTTTGCCTGGCACCTACCTTGTATTCCTTCTGGCGCCAGGTGAAGACTTCTTTATTTTCCCAGGCATTTTAGCTTTCTAGATTTTTTAGCTTTGCTGTTTTAAATCTGTATTTTAAATCTCAGCATTGCTGCTAGGTTTTATTCTGGTTTTATTCTGGTTGTATTGTTATATTGTGGTTTTAATGTTTTTATATTTTATATTTTATTGTGTGCTCTTTGTTTTTAATTTTTGTGAACCGCCCAGAGAGCTTCGACTATTGGGCAGTATAGAAATGAAATGAAATGAAATGGAATGAATGAATGAATAATGAATAAATAAATATTAAGCTATGCCTTAATTTTATATTTGGGGCATTTATTTTTAAGAAACTAATTTTACTTAGTTCTATTTTAAAATTACTCGTGAGTTAGTTCCTATTAAATAATGGACCTTCATTGTCTCTTAATTTTAAAAGCCTTTGGAGAATAATGCATTCTCAGTATCACAAAGTCTGCAGCAAATAACTTAATCACATGGCCTATATCATTATGCAAATCCAGCAAATTATTATCATTTCTTGTCCTGCATAACTTAAGATACAGTGTTTACCATTTTGCATAATTTATTCTGGTTTTGTTAGCCATGGGGAAGGCCGAAGTGTAATGCATAACAGTTCTCCTGTTCACTGGAAATCTCATTCAGCTACTGTACTCTTCTAGCTTTGAGATTTCTGTAAGCATTTCAGACATTTGTAACCATATCAGCAGTCAACTAGAAATTTATTTTTGTTTAAAAGAAGAAATTATTCTTAGCTGCATTTTGCACTCAGTGCCACATTCTGTGCATGTCTGCAGTTTGCAAAATCACAACGTACACATAGCCCTCAAGACATTTTTCTCAAGGAAAATAAATGGAGACATCTAACATAATTGCATAGATGCAAGCGAAGTTCTTATAATGAATGCAAGTAAGAATGTAGACCTTCTTCCATTAGCTGGTGACAGTATAAATGAAAGATTTATCTTCTCGTAATGATATTAAGTATGTTAGATAGGGGAAATGATGAGAAAGGAAAATGGCAAGGGAAAGAGATTACATGATTTACAGGAAAAAAAAGCCTTCAGAGTAGAGATGATCTGAAACTGAACTTTAAGTCTCTGCTGGTCTCTTCATGTTAGGTGAGAACCTACATTTGACTGTAATAGTTCTCAAGATGGTTTACTACCAGAAACAGGGAGGACTTGTGTTATGTACTGGAAACAATTTTTCAGAGGAATAAACACTCATCAAAGTTATATACTGTAAGTAGTAGGGTATAAAATTCTATGAACAGGCTTATTCAAGTCACAACATACTGTTTAAAACGTCTGTTTAAGTTTTTAAAAGTCTCATTCCCTCTTGCTCCCTCACCTTCCGGTAGATGAGTGAAAATGCCCATCTAGCTAAAATGCAGACTGGGGGAAGCGCAGAAACAATTATTGTTTCCGTGCTCCTCCCTCTATGCATAGGATGCCTGTCAGCCTCTGAGTTTGGAGGCTGACAGGCATCCGGATAAGATTGTGCCCTAAGATGTCGACACTGTGCATATCTTAGTGACAAATCTGGGAGAAACTGGTGGGGGAGGGAAATCCCCCTTTACCTGTTAATCCATTGGGAATGATTTGGGGAACATCATTTGGGAATGATGTACATGCTACATTAAATACATAGCATGCCGCTGACCCTTTCTTTTTTACTATTAAGTAAGTGTGTGGGGCCCTGATCTAGATTAGGACCACCATAAATGGGTTGGTGGCATTTAAACCTATTTTCCCCAGGCACTTGTTTTCTGAAATTCCTCCCTCCAACCAGTTAAAAAAGAGGAAAAAATCCACTATTGGTGCCAATGGAAGCTTTAAAAAATGTTTAGCCCCTGTGTGAGGGATTGGAATTTTTTAAAAAAAGAAGTGGCTGGGGACAGAGGTTTAAACCTCTCCAACTGCCTGGGGTTGTCCTGATCCAGATTGGGGGCCTGCGTGCTTACTTGTGAGCAAGAAAGAGAGGGTCAGCTGCACGCTACACATTTAACATATCTTATATTTTGACCCTTAAGCGTCCTCCTTTTTTTCTTAACAGTTGGGGATTCCTGGGATGTGTTTTAAAAAGGCGTCAGTGAAATACGTTAATAAATAAGTGCCCACTAAGAACATCAGAAGAGTCCTGCTGGATCAGACCTATTTAGTCCAGCATTCTGCGTTTCCCATCAGATGCCTATGGGAAGTGCACAAGCAGGACATGAGCATAATAGCACCTTCCCACTTATGTCCCCAGCAACTGGTATTCAGAGGCACACATATTCATACAACTTGAATATCGGCCATTTTGTAATATTAGATTTATCTATTTATTGCATTCATATCTCCTCCCTCCCCCTATGATTTCAAGGTGACTTTTATAGATGGGTTTATCCAATTTATCTTCACAATAATAGGCTTAGACATAGCTACTGACCCAAGGCCACCAAGTAACTTCCTTGGTTGAGTGGGTGTTGCTTCAATATACCGCCTTTGGTTGTCTGTATGCCAATATAGTACATAAACTCAGGGATATTTTTAAAATAGGAGGTACATGCTAAGATCTATGGAAAAATCACAGTGAATGGTGGTGGGTGGGATGGTGAGAGAGAGCGAGAGAGAGAGCGAGAGAGAGAGAGAACACCAAGGATACTTCCAACCAGAACGTTATTGCAGGCGCTGTAACAAAAGCGCTATGCAAGTGTAGGGCTAACAGGAGTAGGGCTGAAGTGGGGAAGGATGTGTGCAAGAACACATGCCCATGCCCCCAGCTACATCAAAGATTTTTGCATGTTCAGCATGAAGAACCAAAAAGAGGTTTGTAAGTGCATTCAGCTGAACGCACTTCCAAGCCCCTTTTCAGATCTTTGTACTGAATGAGTGGCGACCCTTGGGGCTGAGGCATGTGTCTTCCACTATAGCCCCCTCTCCTGTTTCAGGTGAATGCCTGCATAGGGCCAGAATCTGTCTAGCCCCATCCAAATGTTTTGAAAGAATAAAGGTTGCCCACAAATATATTGCCATTCATCGATAGATTCCTAAGGGATCTGATTAACCCAATTACACAGAGCATACTTGTTAATAAGTATAATCCCCACCCATACGTTTGAGACTCTGGTTCTTTAAATTAGGGGTGTAGACTTCCCTGTGTTTTCCCCAAACTCATTAACTTAAGGGGTTTATGTGCATATTGTGAACTGAAACTGCCATTCATCAAATTAATCATGTTTCTATAGATTTGTTATACACTGTCCTACTTTAGATATTGTTTCAGTGCCATGAATGGGTTCCTAGCTGTGAAGGCTGCATTAAGGTTAATGGACATTGCACAGCAAGATCATTGACACTTTGCAGCAAATTTACCTCGCTGCAGGTAGCCACTGTTCTATGAAACAGCTTAAGGTACCTTGAGAATAAGAGATGGCATATAAAAATGCAACATTCTGCCCCCCACCCCAACTCTCTTAGAAAGCCGCTAAGCCGTTCATGGTTATTGTGTTTCTATATCCATTTTAATGTCATTTTAGTTCATGGATTTCTGGTGAAAATGGAAATAATTCACTTTTTTAAAAACCTTCAGAACATCTGCTTTGTTTGGGTCAACAGCTGCTGTCCTTCCTGGTCTTCTAGTCTTCCATGACAGCAAGTAGGGTGTGCAAGGTGTATTATGCTCTGAGACAGCATCCTTGCCAGTGCTGTGCCACTTATTATTATCTTGTCATTAGAGCCCTGCCTTGGAGATTCATCAGTATCTATGGCAGCCTTTCCCAACCTATTACCCGCCAGACGTTTTGGACTGCAACTCCCATTAGCCCCAGCCAGCATGGCCAATGGTCAGGAGTGTTAAGTTGAAATCCATAATATCGGAAGGACACCAATTTGGGGAAGGCTGCCCTAAGGGCTGGCTCCCAAATAGGTGCAACCTCCAGAGTATCACTGGATGAAAAGAGGGTGCCTTAGAAAGTGTCTTCATCATACTTAGTAGACATCTAGAGAGACAGACCTTGGGATAAGCATGGCTACTGCCTGACAGAAGTTGTAGCTAGATGAGCTTATTATACCTGAGTAAGAAACAAAAGGGGAATGCAAATATCTTCAGGATCCAGGAACAACTAAGGTGAGCTCAAATGATGGTTTTGAAAACTTTCTATGTTATTCCAGGAGGTAGCTAAAAAGTGGTAGCTAAGGCATTGTGTGAAGAGGGAACGAGGGTGTGAGGAAGATTTGGTGCTTCTACTAATTTTTATCTGCCTTAGGTTTGCTAAGAATGCTGGTCTGGGCAGAAATAAGGAATCCATGGTTAAGGGTGTTCTAGTGTAGAATGAATCTTGGCCAAGAGGCTTGGTTTGTTTTGCTTTTCTGGGATTTAATTGTTCTCTTCTTTCTTTTGTTGATTTAGACTTCTGTGGTTTGGTTACAGTACATTCTCAAGTGGTTCTGGGATGAAGCAGTCTTTACTTTTGGGTTGACAGAGAGCTTCCAGCAAGAATGGCATCAAGGGGAGGGGCTTCCCCGCAGCTCCCAGACTGAGCCTAACCCTCACCCACACTGGAACCCCTGAGAGCATAAATGAAGAGTAACTTTAAACTTTCCTTTTAAACACATAAATAAAACAGAAACTAAAATACAATTCAGCAAGTGTTAGAGCCCATTGCCCTTTCCACTGTTGCTCATCCACTCCTGATCCTCTGCCTCTCATTACAAGAGCCCACTCCCTACTCCTAATTCAGATTCCATGCAGTAGAGCCCCAAGTTGCCAAAATTCCAGTGCTGAAAATCAGTATCTCCTGCTGCAGTATTTTGTAAATTTCTGGGGTGTGAGTGGAGCTTGACTAGTTTCCTGCTTTATAGTTGACTAGTGTGCTGCCTTATTATGTGTTTTGGAGAGGGGAGGCTTCTGGATGATGGGGTGCAGGATATAAAGAAAGTGCCATTCTTCCTTCAGCTCAATGTTAGGCTGGCCATTAGAGGAGAACAGGGTGGTGTTCTCCCTTCCTTTGAGTTCCTTTGCCAGTCAAGGTCCTGGAGGTTGCGGTGCTATTACACCCTACTCTCCCAGCCTGAAAGTGGTACTTTTGAATGCCAGGTCAGTAAATGGTGAAATCATGGCAATACAGGATCCATCCATCCATCCATCCATCCATCCATCCATCTATCGTTATTTCTAGGCTGCCTTTAAGACTGGAATTCTCTCATCCTGGAATTCTCTCATTTCCATCTTCTATGGATCTATGGTGAAGCAATCATATGACTGCTTCAGTGTTAACCAAGGTTCCAATTAACCACAAGCATCTTAATCAATGGTGCAGTAAAATAGTTATGTGTCCCTTTCCATATTCCCAGAAAGCACGGGGGTGGGGGTGGGGGTGGGGTGGGTGGATTGGTGGGGTATCAAATGGCATCCGTTTTAAAACCTCATCCTCTTACCTCAAAAATGGTTGGATGAATTTGTATTTGCTCACATAGCAGCTCATGTATTAACACAAGAAGCAGATTAACGACAAGAGTGTCACGTTTGAAGGTGGCATATTTTCCCCCTTTTTGGCAAGTGTGGGTGGATATAATCATTCTGCTGGCTTTCCTGAAGACTCTTGCATTATTTACATTAGGCCAGCGTGAGCAGCAGTATTAATGAAAACACATGGTGAGAACTGGTGTAGAGGTAACTCTCTTCAAGGATGGTAGACTTACGCTGCAGTCGTGTATCCACTTACCGGGAGTGAGCCCTGTTGAACTCAACGGGACATACTTCCGAGTAGATGTGTATAAGATTGTGCTGCTAGAATCATACGTGATTAGCATTCGTAGCTTCATATAAACTTCTAATTCTGTTCAGCTAAGCTAATGGAATACTAAATAGTCTCTGGCACATCTTACCATAGATATATGTGATTTTAAAAATTTCAAGAAAAGTATATTCTAGTCTAAACCCCAGTTGTACCAAAAATAGTGTTTTAGTTTGCCTCTTGTTGCGTAAGAGGTCCCATAGAATAATTAACCGGTGCTTGACTGCATTTGTTTTTCAGGAATATCTGGGAAGGTTTGTGTTGGAATGATAAAAAAGAGAGTATGTTGTATGATTAAGGTGGATTAAGGTATATGGTTTTGGTGGAGAAAGAAAAAGTTGACTGATCACGATTCAGTACATAAACTGTTTTGAATTACTGAATGCAGCCCCCCAGACGTGTATTGCTCTCTGTAAGGGGCTTAATAAATCTCCTGTTTTGCTCCTTGCCTTGGGCTTTTCAGGTACCTGCCCCATCGCACTGCATGGCTGATGGGCTGCATTTGCCTTGATGTATCACAAGTTGTGCATACCTGTCTTAGAGCATTGTTTCTTTTGGTTCAGGAGATGAAGCTACCTAACCAGTTCATAAATCAACTGCATATTACAATGTAGAAAAATACCCAAGATTTAATATTTTTTACTGTTATTTTTCTAGACACTGGAAGCTATCTTGAATTTCAAATATTCTGGAGGTCCAGGACATGTTGATGGATATTACAGGAACTTGTCTTTGGGGCTTCACGTGGAGGTGGAGCCATCTGTCTTCTTTACACGTGTCAGTACCCTGCCTGCAACAAGGTGTGTTCTTGGGTTTTTTAAATGTTATTTTTTATTGAGATAAACATTTCTCCCTATAAGCACAATAACGTTAGTACAATAATGAAGCTTAAAACCAATACTGAAACAACAATTTCATTCCTGCCAGAAGCTGAAGTAGATTACTACTAAGAGAGAATTATGCTGCTGTTGAATGTTCTCAGAGATTACAGATACCAGCCACTGTACTCAGCTGAAGGCTGATCAGCAACTAATAAAACGTTTTCAGACAAAAACAGTTATATCCTGGTTTCATGTAATATTTACCCTTAACAAGGACAATCCACTTGGAATTTCTCCTGTACAAAGACTCATTGAAATGCATCTGCCTTTACACAGCTTTCATTCATTTCAATTGGGCTTCACTCAGGAGAAATGCCAGGTGGATTGTGACTAATGTGGTTATATATTTTGCTACATACAATGGCCTCAAGACATTTGACAAGCTTTGGATGGAATCCAGCCACTATTAAGCTGTTTTAAGTGCCGTTAATTTCAATGGGGGAGAGTTAGGCATATGATTAAGTCACCCATTCAAATAAATAGTTGATCTGACTCCCTTTTACAGCTGGCCCTATCATTAGGCAGAGTGAAGCAGTGGAAGCTGCAGGGTGGAGACAACGTGTCTTAGTACAAAACTTCATGTGTCATGTGGCCTAGCTTGTGTCTCCTTAGCTAGCCTGCTTCCCTCAGGAGGTTGCTGACCTGTGGGCAGTGTTGAAGTCAGATTCAACTATGGGTCTGGTCAGCTTCTGTACATGGAATGTAGGAGGGGAAGCAAAATGTTTTGGGGCAGCCCTGCTCCCTTAGGCTAGATTTTGCCTATTGTTTTTCATTTTTCTTCTTTGCAACAACCTGTCCCCTACCTTCCTATGGGTTACTGCTGAAAGATCGGTGTAACTAGAGGAGAAAAAAAAGAGAGAAGAAACCCAGGGCAAAGGAGCTCATACCATCAGCCATGGGCATCTTCTGGAATGTTTCTGGGGGTGGGAGGGGGTGGGGAGCTGTGCAGCAGTTTGTGGTTATAATTCACACACATAGCGCATATCACTACAACACACCTGTGCACTTGCCTTGTGTATACTTTTTGTTGATTAGCATGACATTCTGTGAAATTTAGAGAGCAATTCTAGGCCCCTAGACAGGGTTTGAGGGGTCGTAGGAGATGTCAGATTCCCCACGGTAAGGTTGGAGACAGCACTCTGATCTTCGGGGGGGTGAGGGGAATTGGAGATCTGACACACACACACACCCTTGTAGCCAGTGCAGAAGGAATCTTACCAGCTGGCATCTAAGGTTGGGAACTCAACCTTGGAGGGGGGGAAAAGGGCATGTTTCAGTGGGCAGGGAGGGGAGGAGAATGAGAGGCCAGGATGTGAGCTATCCTGAGCCTCTGCCAGCCTTCTACCCTCCCCCTCCAAAACGCCTTTTCTAGATGAGCAAAAAAGCCAATCTAGTGAAAAATGCAGGGCAAGAGGACGGGGAAGCTAAAATTGCCTCTGCCACTCCTCCCTGTCCTCCTTAGGATGATCGTAAGCCTCTGAGTTTGAGGGCTTATGATCATCGAGGGCAGAATCGATAGGATTGTGTGAGGACTGAATTTTAATTTATACCTATAGACCCCTCAGTTGATGAGGCTGAGGAGTTGGAGGTGGAGATAGGACACACACAACATATGTAGGTCAAAGAAAAAGGAGATTTTTGAAAATAAAGTCCTTAACGTCCTTTTCACCAGTTCCCTCAGTTTAGAGAAGTTTCCTCTTTTGAAGTCAAATGTGATTGTGTTAAACTTCCTGGGAAATTTCCCACTGAAATACATATTAAATCTGATAGCACTATGATATCTGTTTCCAAGTAGTTCAACAACATTGACTTCTCGTATTAAGCCCTGGGTGACACCACTTAGGATTAAATCCAAGGTCGCCTCCCCTCTGGTCAGTTCCATGACCAATTGTTCTAGGGCACAATTGTTTAGGGCATCTAGAAATTTAACTTCTTTCTCGTGGTTGGAACATGCATTTATCCAGTCAATGTGGGGGTAATTGAAGTCGCCCATTACAACAACACTTCCTTGTTTGGAAGCCTCCCTGATTTTGTTTTCCATCTCAAGCTCATTCTGAGCATTCTGGTCTGGGGGATGATAGCTTGTTCCTAGCACTTAATTCGTTTTGGAGCCTGCTAGTGTCACTCGCAGAACTTCTGTGGAAGAGCCTATCCCTTTTAGGTGTTCTAGTCAGCTCGACGCTATGCCTTCTTTGACATACAGGGAAACACCTTCCTCAGTACACCCTTCCCTGTCCTTCCTGTAGAGGTTATATCTAAAGATGACCGTATCCCACTGGTTCTTACCATTCCACCAGGTTTCTGTAATGCCCACTATATCCAGGTTTTCCTTTAAAATCAAGCACTCCAACTTTCCCATTTTGGAGTGGAGGCTTCTAGCATGTACATAGAAACACCTATACACAGTATCCTTCCCCAGATGCCTCTGGCGTGTGCATATTTTGCTATGGGACGTTGGCCCCTTTCATTGGCTAATATGTTATACCATGTGCTCCTGGCCTATTTCCTCCCCTTCTAAATTTGAGCAATGAAAAACATTTTCATCTTCATCCTTTGGGGATGATTTAACCCTAACTGGATGCTTCCCAGCTCCTGTCAGCTTTCCCCCAAGGTTTAGTTTAAAAGCTGCTCTGCCACCCTTTTTATGTTTAGTGCCAGCAGTCTTCTTCCATTTTGGTTCATGTGGAGTCCGTCCCTCTTGTAGGGACCTGGCTTGTCCCAAGACGTTCCCTAGTGCCTAACAAATCTGTGTCAGGGTTGCCTCTGAGCACAGGGAGTGGCAGAGTAGTTCAGATTCTGAAGAAGAACTGCAAGACATGGAGGAAAAAGTTTCCCAGGCTTGTCTAGTCATGGATAGGCAGACTCCTTAAGTTTCAAAGGAAATGCCTTCAGGGGGATCAAAAGATAGCTACGAAAGTTGCCCACCATTTGGAGAAAGGCAGGCTCACTATCCTAACTTAAGGGGGGGGAGATCTCCCTCTCTCTTGTGAGGCCTCTAAGTGCAGCTGTTCCCTCTGGGCCAATCGGGCAGACCGTCTAAGCCCTGCCCTGGCCATCTCTTTCTTGGCTCTGCATCTGCGCCTGGCATTTAAGAATTCAGTCTCCCCAAGCCCCGCCTCTCCCTGTTAGCTATCTTTCACGGGTGTGTGTGTGTGAAGAGGGGCCCTCTCCATCCAGCTGGGCCTTTGAAACCTGAGGAATCTGCCTATCTATGTCTGGACAAACCTGGGAAACTTCCTCCCCCATGTCTTGTGGTTCTTCTTCAGAATCTGAACTACTCTGCCACTCCCTGCGCTCAGAGGCAACCCTAACAATCTGAACCCCTCCTCCCAGCACCACTGTCTCATTCACTCATTGAGACTCCTCAGCTTCACCTGCCTAGCTGGCCCTGCGTGTGGAACAGGTAGCATTTCCGGGAAAGCCACCTTGGTGGTCCTGGATTTCAGCCTCCCACCTAGCAACCTACATTTGGCTTCCAGGACCTCACGACTACATTTCCCCACATCGTTGGTACCAAGATGGAGCACAACCACTGACTCCACCCCAGCACTATCTACTAGGCTATCTAGACGGCGCGTGATATCTGCAGCCTTCTCACCCGGTAGGCAATTCACCATGCAGTCTACACGCCCATCACAAACCCAGCTGTCTATGTGTCTAATGATCGAATCTCCCACTACCACAAGCCCCCCTCCCCCCAGAGGCACATCCTTGGTGAGAGGATATTGGTTTGTCTTCTGATGAATGGGTCCCTTCTAAGGGATCATTTCCCTCTTCCTCAGAATGATGCTTCTTGGTCACAACTTAAGTTACCCAGATGTGGTGCACTAAATGACTAAATATACAGTTAGTCCCTGTTTTTTCACAGCTTCCCTGCAGCCAAGCTCATGCCAGAGTCTGCTGACTGTGTAACAGGCATACGCTTTTAGCCAGGTTCAAGCCAGAACCTGCTATCTGCATGAAAACCTTCAAAACAGATGACACTACAAAGATAACTGTGCCTTATCTATGTCCTGGATGGTAAAATCCTATTCCCTGAATTCTACCGAACACATACTCACCACATGCTGCCAAGCACTTGACATGTGTTCTGTGGATCGAGGGTAATGTTGGTATGTGGACATACAGCGATCCAGATGGAACCACACTCCTCCTGAGCACCTGCAGGATCAGGGGGTTTATACTCTTTTTCCTTTGTTGGGCCCTATGGCATTAAAGAGGGGTTCTATGTATTCTTTGTTGATCCCAGTTCCAAGATTGAGTGTTACTGACAGACTGACACTTCCTTCTGACTCCCCAGCATCTTTCAAGGTTGTTTCCATGGTCATAAAGTACTGTTCTTTGTTATTAAAACATCAGCTGATGCCTCTCTTAATTGGCCCATCTCCATCTTTTGTAACTGATACTTTGGCAATCTTCAGCACATACCAAGGCACCCCTATTTGGCCTTCCTGCACTAAAACCATTCATTCTCCATTCACACTCCCCCTCTTTCCTGACTTGAGCCAGAATATTTCATATGGATATGGCACAAAATTGTTGATACTTTAACCTTTTCACATTTCATGATGTTCTCCATTGACACTTAAATGTTCTGGGTAATAGGGTACATTCAGGATATTTCCAATTCAAGATACTTTCAAGGTCAAGCTTTGCATACATGCTTTTAGTTTCTCACAGCATTTGTTACATTTATAAACTTAACCATTTAGGGGAGATAGATGTGGATATAAAGAAACATAGGAAAGACAACATACAAAATAAAATCACACTGTGTCATTTGCGTCCTTAGAAGCCTACACAGAAGGTCCTGGGAATTGAATACCACTAACACAGAAGATTGTTATATTGCAGAAGCATCATGAACTCCAACAAAAGTTTATTTGGAGTGAGGGATAAAAACAAAACATTTAAGAACAAGAGAAAAAATAACCCAAATGCACAACATAGTAGAGCTGTCTTAAGAATATCATATCACATAGTTTGTGGCATCACTGCCAATATTGTAACATTGACAACTTCACATGATTCATCCTACAATAATTTCTTTCATGCTTACAGGGGGCAGCAACATCATTATGCCCCCCCCCCCAAACCCCTCAGCGTACATAAGGAGTGCATCTTCCCTTATTATTCTGGAACAGGCAGGGATTGTCCTTTCGTGCAGTGCTCCCACACACACTTCCCAGATGGGTGACATTCCAGTGTTCTCCCCTCCCTTCACCTGTTTGCTGGAAAAGAACTCGTTGGTTCACTTTAAATTAAATTGTTACCTTGTCGTGGTGCTGGAGCTTGAGCACCTCAATGACGTCGTGAGCTAAACCGTGAAGGGACACCCAAGACGGGAAGGTCATGGCAGAGAGGTCAGACTAAATATGATCCCTGGGGAAGGAAACAGCAACCCACCCCAGTATTCTTGCCATGAAAACTAAATGGATCAGTACAACCAGAGATATGTCGGTATAGCATCGGAAGATGGGACTCCCAGGTCGGAAGATGGTCAAAATGCTACTGGGGAGGAACAGAGGATAAGTTCAACTAGCCCCAGATGTGATGACGCAGCTAGCTCAAAGCCGAAAGGATGGCTAGCGGCCGACATTGCTGGTGGTGAACGACGAATCCAATGTTCTAAAGATCAACACACCATAGGAAGCTGGAATGTAAGATCTATGAGCCAGGGCAAATTGGATGTGGTTATTGGGGAGATGTCAAGATTAAATATAGACATTTTGGGTGTCAGTGAACTGAAATGGACTGGAATGGGCCACTTCACATCAAATGGCCACCAGATCTACTACTATGGACAAGAGGACCACAGAAGAAATGGAGTAGCCTTCATAATTAATAATAAAGTGGCTAAAGCAGTGCTTGGATACAATCCAAAAAACGATAGAATGATCTCAATTCGAATTCAGGGTAAGCCATTTAATATCAGTGATCCAAATATACGCCCCAACCACAGATGCTGAAGAAGCAGAAGCAGATCAGTTCTGTGAGGATCTGCAGCACCTACTGGATAGTACGCCAAACAAAGAAGTTATTTTCATTACAGGAGACTGGAATGCTAAGGTGGGTAGTCAAACGACACCTGGAATTACAGGCAAGCATGGTCTGGGAGAACAAAATGAAGCGGGACATAGGCTGATAGAATTTTGTCAAGACAACTCACTGTGCATAACAAACACTCTCTTCCAATAACCTAAGAGAAAACTTTATAAATGGACTTCACCAGACAGTCAACACCGAAATCAGACTGACTACATCCTTTGTAGCCAAAGGTGGCGGACATCTATGCAGTCGGTAAAAACAAGACCTGGAGCTGATTGTAGTTCAGATCACGAACTTCTTATTGCACAATTTAGAATCAGACTAAAGAGAATAGGGAAGACCCACAGAGCAGTTAGATATGAGCTCACGAATATTCCTCATGAATATGCAGTGGAGGTGAAGAATAGATTGAAGAGACTAGATTTAGTAGATGGGGTCCGGGAAGAACTATGGACAGAAGTTTGCAACATTGTTCAGGAGGCGGCAACAAAAAACATCCCAAAGAAAAAGAAAACCAAGAAGGCAAGATGGCTGTCTGCTGAGACACTGGAAGCAGCCCAAGAAAGAAGGAAAGCAAAAGGCAACAGTGATCGGGGGAGATATGCCCAATTAAATGTAAAATTCCAGAGGTTAGCCAGAAGAGATAATGAATTATTTTTAAACAGGCAATGCGCGGAAGCGGAAGAAGATAATAGAATAGGAAGGACAAGAGACCTCTTCCAGAAAATTAGAAACATCGGAGGTAAATTCCTGGCAAAAATGGGCATGATCAACAACAAAGATGGCAAGGACCTAACAGAAGCAGAAGAGATCAAGAAAAGGTGGCTGGAATATACGGAAGATCTGTATAAGAAGGATAATAATATCGGGGATAGATTTGACGGTGTGGTCAGTGAGCTAGAGCCAGACATCCTGAAGAGTGAGGTTGAATGGGCCTTAAGAAGCATTGCTAATAACAAGGCAGCAGGAGATGACGGTATCCCAGCTGAACTGTTTAAAATCTTGCAAGATGATGCTGTCAAAGTGATGCATGCCATATGCCAGCAAATTTGGAAAACACAAGAATGGCCATCAGATTGGAAAAAAACAACTTATATCCCCATACCAAAAAAGGGAAGCACCAAAGAATGTTCAAACTATTGAACAGTGGCACTTATTTCACATGCCAGTAAGATAATGCTCAAGATCTTGCAAGGTAGACTCCAGCAATTGATGGAACGAGAATTGCCAGATGTACAAGCTGGGTTTAGAAAAGGCAGAGGAACTAGAGACCAAATTGCCAATATCCGCTGGATAATGGAGAAAGCCAGGGAGTTTCAGAAAAACATCTATTTCTGTTTTATTGACTATTCTAAAGCCTTTGACTGTGTGGATCATCACAAATTGTGGCAAGTTCTTGGTGGTATGGGGATACCAAGTCATCTTGTCTGCCTCCTGAGGAATCTGTATAATGACCAAGTAGCAATAGTAAGAACAGACCACGGAACAACGGAGTGGTTTAAGATTGGGAAAGGAGTACGGCAGGGTTGTATACTATCATCCTACCTATTCAACCTGTACACAGAACACATCATGCGACGTGCTGGGCTTGATGAAGCCAAGGCTGGAGTTAAAATCGCTGGAAGAAACATTAACCATCTCAGATATGCTGATGATACCACTTTGATGGCTGAAAGCGAGGAGAAGCTGAGGAACCTCATGATGAAGGTGAAAGAAGAAAGTGCAAAAGCTGGCTTGCAGTTAAACCTCAAAAAAACCAAGATTATGGCAACCAGCTTGATTGATAACTGGCAAATAGAGGGAGAAAACGTGGAGGCAGTGACAGACTTTGTCTTTCTAGGCACAAAGATTACTGCAGACGCTGACTGCAGCCAGGAAATCAGAAGACGTTTACTTCTTGGGAGGAGAGCAATGACAAATAGTTAAGAGCAGAGACATCACACTGACAACAAAGGTCCACATAGTTCAAGCAATGGTATTCCCCATAGTAACCTATGGCTGTGAGAGCTGGACCATAAGGAAGGCTGAGCGAAAGCAGATCGATGATTTTGACCTGTGGTGCTGGAGGAAAATTCTGAGAGTGCCTTGGACTGCAAGAAGATCAAACCAGTCCATCCTCCAGGAAATAAAGCCAGAGTGCTCCCTTGAGGGAAGGATATTAAAGGCAAAACTGAAGTACTTTGGCCACATAATGAGAAGACAGGATACCCTGGAGAAGATGCTGATGCTAGGGAAAGTGGAAGGCCAAAGGAAGAGGGTCTGACCAAGGGCAAGATGGATGGATGATATTCTGGAGGTGACGGACTCGACCTTGGGGGAGCTGGGGCTGGCGACGGCCGAGAGGAAGCTCTGGCGTGGGCTGGTCCATGAAGTCACGACGAGTCGGAAGCGACTGACCGAACAAACAACAGCAACAAATTGAGCCAGGAACCCATGCCAGGAACAGGATGGGAAGTGAGTGATTTCTATCATCATAGTCAGTGAGGGTTGCTTTATGAGGCAGATGTTCCTGCAGGCTACCAAACTAAAGGCCTACCAGGCCGCGGTGCTTCTGGCTGGGTCTGCCAGCCTCACCCACGTTTCCAGGTCCATATTCTACCATTTGCATTGCAGCCACTCTCAGCTGAGCTTGATGGAATCCCCAACCTCATTCCCCGGTTTAATTTACTGACCCCCCCATGGCTTAGCCTCACTCACCCATGTTGTAGGGAACTAGAGACTAGGGATGTACGAGAGTCACTTACCTTTTCGCGGATTGATTCATGGCGGGGGTGGAGGCGCTCCGTCCCTCCCACTGAAATCCTCGACGGGGGGTGGTGATCCGGTCCTCCCCCCCGGGATCCTGCCCGGACGGCTCCGCAGAGCAGCCGGCCAGGGCTGTCCGCAGCCGGAGCTCCGGTCATGGACTGGCTGCTGCAGACGCAAATGGCGGCTGCCATTTGCATCCAGCCAGGCTGCCATGATAGGCAGGCAGGCTGGCAGGCAGGCAAAAAAAAAAAACAGCGTATGCAAATGGCGGAGGCTATGGTGGCCGCCATTTGCGTTCCCTATTTTTCGCTATTTTAGCCTATGTAAATATTTTTGTAGGCTATTACGGCGAGAAAAAAAAGGGGGAATGCAAATAGCGTAGTGGGTGCCGTTTCCCCCCTGCCATTTTAGCCTACGTAAATATTTATGTAAGCTATTATGGCGGAAAAAAAGGAACGCAAATAGCATCCACTACGCTATTTGCGTTCCCCTTTTTTTCGCCATAATAGCCTACGTAAATATTTACTTAGGCTAAAACGGCGAAAAATAGGGAATGCAAATGGCGGCCGCCATAGCCACCACCATTTGCGTACGTGGTTATTGTTTTTTTGCCTGCTGTGATAGGCTACATAAATACTTACGTAGCCTATCACAACAAACAGCAGATGCAAATGGCGGCCAAAGCAGCCGGTCGAAAGACCAGCTGCTGGAGCTGCCGCCGGAGCTGCGCCCAGAACATCTGCCCCAGGTAAGCTTTGTCCCGGGGGGAATCCGCGGGGGGGCAGGGGGTGGGAGGCGGTTCCGCCACGGATTTCGGGGGGCCCATGGGGAAGGCGTGCGGAGCATGAGCAGCCCCTGTTGCCACTATCATACTGATGTCATGACTGGAATCGGGGGGGGGGGAGTTGCACCCCCTTGCCCCTATGAGAGGACGCTGATGCTATCAGCTGCACCTATGGTCTATAAATGCATTAAGTAAATAGAAAAACCATGATTCTATCGTTTGGGGGCTTTTGAGGTGATGTGGTTACTTTATTGCAGTGATTCAGTGATTCCAAATGAAGTTGCTCTAACAAGCCCTAAAAGCTGGCCAATATACTGCCTTTTGAAGTGTTAATGGTCAGGTCTGAAATTTGATTAAATCCAATTTCCTGTGTAAAGAATATAGAGTTCATAAAATTATCTATTTGTCCTCTTTTATCCGTTCTATAAGTATTCTTTGCTTTAAACAAGATTTTCTTGTTGGGAATATTGTTGTTGTTGTTGTTGTTCAGTCGTTCAGTCGTGTCCGACTCTTCGTGACCCCATGGACCATAGCACGCCAGGCCTTCCTGTCCTGCGCTCTCTCCCGGAGCGTGCTCAAGTTCATATTCATTGCATCCGTGATGCTATCTAGCCATCTCATCCTCTGCCGTCCCCTTCTCCTTTTGCCTTCAGTCTTTCCCAGCATCAGGGTCTTTTCCAGGGAGTTTTCTCTTCGCATTAGGTGGCCAAAATATTGGAGCTTCAGCTTCATTATCTGTCCTTCCAAAGAGCAGTCAGGGTTGATTTCCTTTAGGATGGACTGATTTGACCTCCTTGCAGTCCAGGGGACTCGTAAGAGTCTTCTCCAGCACCACAGTTCGAAAGCATCAATTCTTCGGCGCTCAGCCTTCCTTATAGTCCAGCTCTCACAGCCATACATTACTACTGGGAAAACCATAGCTTTGATTAGACGGACCTTTGTCGGCAAGGTGATGTCTCTGCTTCTTACTATGCTGTCTAGGTTTGCCATAGCTTTCCTCCCAAGGAGCAAGCGTCTTTTAATTTCATGGCTACAGTCACCGTCTGCGGTGATCTTGGAGCCCAAGAAAGTATTATAACAGCATTATTATTGTAGCTTTTTAAAGTATTTGAATGGATGTCAGTCCAAGTTAACACTTCCATGGAGTCCAGTGCAGTGTTATATTTTACTTAATGTATAGCATCCAGCATAAATGCCAGCATTTATCAAACCACTTAGTTATAAGATTAACTGTATTGCCACTCAGCAGCACGCTTAGGCCACAAGTATGTTGAAGAGATAACCTTTTTGAAAGCAAACAGCAGATTGTCTCCTTCTTAAGCAGTGGGAATTACTACATCAATATCAAACAAAGCTCTGGCTGGGTGTGGAGAAGAACATTGCTGCTTTGGATTGTGGCTTTAGTCAGATAAAGTCATGTTGTGGTTATGTGTTTGTTAGAGGCCAAGAATCCTATTTAGTCCTTTGTTGAACTGGGTCCAGAAATATAATGGATGAATAAATCTTTAGACAGAGAGAGAGTATTTCACCAGATTTTTTCAAAGAAAATCGTTTTTTTTTTAATAAATGTCTGTTTGCTATACAAGCATTAGTGCTATTTTATCTTCAAATGTTCCTTACCTTTTATACTGTCCATTATATTGTATATTTCTGGTTCTAGTCATCAACAGTGCTCTTGCTTTCCACTTGTAATTCCTTCTATTGACTTCTCATCATCAATACAAATTTTATCTTATTCACATACTTCACTCAAATGAAAAATAGTAGGAATTTATTTGTTCATACACTTATGAATAAGCGTCATTTAAAAAACAAGTTGTTTCTTGGTTATTGATCCACTGCCTGCAACGGACATTTGCCGTCTTGAATGCTGGTGCTGCAAATTATAAAACAAAATTTTTACTTTAGATTTCTTGTGATCTAATGCAATTTAATGTTGCTTAAAATCACATATTTGTATAGGTTTTGGGTACTTTTGGACTTTTGCATAGTTTTTGCTTTTATTTATTTACAATATTTGTATACCACTCCATATCCAAAAGAGATTTCGGAGCGGTGAAAACAAAAGATAAGTAAAAGAATAAAAGGACTTCACCACCACCTTAAAATCATGCTTTTTAAAAAACAGAATGCCAATAGAAACCATGACTGGTCAATTAAAGAATGCCTCCTGGAACAGTGCTGTTTTCAGGAGGCACCAGAAACAACACAGTGTTGGTCCCTGCCTGACCTCCAGAGGCAGGGAGTTCCAAAGAAAGGGGGAGCCACTCTGAAGGCTCTTCTCCTGGTGGACTCCAATCGGGCCATTGGTCCCTGTGGAACCACCAAGAGCAAGCCCTCCGATGACCTCAGTGACCAGGCAGGTTTTACAATATTTGTTCTCTGTTTTTCCATATCAGCTTTCAAAAAAATGTTATAAATAAAACAATGGTTTTGATGAGAGAGTAGTTGTTTATTGGGGAAAAATAGCTAACCACATTGCTAGTTTTGAAGTGGCTGTATCAGAAAACACTCTTCTGCCTTCCTCCTCACTGCTTCTCTCTTATGTATGTGCTTGCCTGTTATATACTCACACTGCCTTCGCTTTGTCCAGTTTAATCTGTCCTGATTAGAGATGTGAAGGCCTGGGGAAAAAAACTCTGGAAAAATTGGGGGGAAAACTTTTTTTTTCCAAGGGCCGTTTTTGTCTTTTCTGAAAAATTGGAAAAATTGAACAGCTTTCGATTATGAAATATTTTCTTTTAGAATTTAAGACAGAGTATTTATATATTGTTACCTAGCCTTTACTCCCCCCAAAATGATTTCTAAAACCTATGTAATAAGACTTTTATAGAAAGACTAGAGATGTAAAATATTTGGAAATAATGAAGCCATAGGGAAAAATATTTTTAAATCCTGTGTATAAGATTCCTAACAGTTCTTTCATTCCTTATTAAAAGTATTGATCTAAATTTTACTGATAGACATTTATGCTCTGTTTCCCAACATATGAATAGAGTCATCACTGTGCATTCTTGACAGCTTGAGTTTTGTTCTATAGAGTCCTGTGTTTCTGATGCTGTAGCAGTCATTTAATGTAGTTCCAATCTATTCAGACCCTCTTTATGGATCACTGCCTTGTTGTGGCGAAGGGGCTTGCATAACTCAGTGAAGCCATAAGCTATGCCGTGCAGGGCCACCCAAGACGGACAGGTCATGGCAGAGAGTTCTGACAAAATGTGGTCCACTGGAGAAGGAAATGGCAACCCACTCCAGTATCCTTCCAAGAAAACCCCATGGAACGTATCACAAGGCTAAAAGAGATGATGCCGGAAGATGAGCCCCTCAGGTTGGAAGGTGTCCAATATACTACTGGGGAAGAGCAGAGGGTATTTCCAAGTAGCGCCAGAAAGAGTGAAGCGGATGGGCCAAAGCCGAAAGGACACTCAGCTGTGGATGTGTCTGGTGGTGAAAAGAAAGTCCGATGCTGTAAAGAACAATATTGTTTAGGAACCTGGAATGTCAGATCAATGAATCAAGGTAAGCTGGAGGTGGTCAAACATGAGATGGCAAGATTGAACATCGACATCTTGGGAATCAGCCAACTAAAATGGACAAGCATGGGTGAACTTAATTCAGGTGACCATTATATCTACGACTGTGGGCAAGAATCCCTTAGAAGAAATGGAGTAGCACTCATAGTCAACAAAAGGGTGGGAAAAGCAGTACTGGGGTACAATCTCAAAAACGATAGAATGATGTCAGTACGAATCCAAAGCAAACCATTCAACATCACAGTAATTCAAGTCTATGCCCCAACAACTGAGGCTAAAGAAGCTGAGGTTGATCGGTTCCAATAAGACCTACAACACCTTCTAGAACTAACACCAAAAAAAGATGTCCTCTTCATCATAGGGGATTGGAATGCTAAAGTTGGAAGTCAAGAAATCACCGGGATAACAGGCAAGCATGGCCTTGGTGTACAAAATGAAGCAGGACAAAGGCTAATAGAGTTTTGCCAAGAGAACACGCTGATCATAGCAAACCCTCTTTTCCAACAGCACAAGAGGCGACTCTACACATGGACATCACCAGATGGTCAGTATCGAAATCAGATTGATTATGTCCTTTGCAGCCAAAGATGGAGAAGCTCTATACAGTCAGTAAAAACAAGACCTGGAGCTGACTGTGGCTCAGATCATGAGCTGCTTCTTGCAAAATTTCAGCTTAAATTGAAGAACGTAGGAAAAACCACTAAACCATTCAGGTATGACCTAAATCATATCCCTGATGAATATACAGTGGAGGTGAGGAATAGATTTCAGGGATTAGACCTGATAGACAGAGTGCCTGAGGAACTCTGGACGGAGGTCTGTCACATTGTTCAGGAGGCAGCAACTCAATCCATCCCAAAGAAAAAGAAATGCAAGAAAGCCAAGTGGCTGTTTGATGAGGCTTTACAAATAGCTGAGGAAAGAAGGGAAGCGAAAAGCAAGGGAGAAAGGGGAAGATATACCCAACTGAAAGCAGAGTCCCAGAGAATAGCAAGGAGAGACAAGAAGGCCTTCTTAAATGAACAATGCAAAGAAATCGAGGAAAACAACAGAATGGGAAAGACTAGAGATCTCTTCAAGAAAATCGGAGATCTCAAGGGAACGTTTTGTGCAAAGACGGGCATGATAAAGGACAAAGAAGGCAGGGACCTAACAGAAGCAGATGAGATTAAGAAGAGGTGGAAAGAATGCACAGAAGAACTATACAGGGAAGATCTGAATGTCCCTGATAGCCATGATAGTGCCGTCACTGAACTTGAGCCGGACATTCTAGAGAGTGAAGTCAAGTGGGACTTAGGAAGCATTACTAACAACATAGCTAGCAGAGATGACAGTATTCCAGCTCAGCTATTTAAAATCCTAAACGATGATGCTGTTAAAGTGCTGCACTCAGTATGCCAACACATTTGGAACATGCAACAATGGCCACAAGACTGGAAAAGACCAGTTTACATTCCAATTCCAAAGAAGGGCAATGCCAAAGAGTGTTCAAACTACTGTACAATTGCACTCATTTCACATGACAGCAAGGTGATGCTCAAAATCCTACAAGCTAGGCTTCAACTACTGGAAGTACAAGCTGGGTTTCGAAGAGGCAGAGGAACTAGAGGTCAAATCACCAACATTTGCTGGATCGTGGAGAAAGCAAGAGAATTCCAGAAAAATGTCTATTTCTGCTTCATTGACTACGCTAAAGCCTTTGATTGTGTGGATCACAACAAACTGTGGCAAATTCTGGAAGAGATGGGAGTACCAGACCACCTTACCTGTCTCCTGAGAAACCTGTACGAGGGTCAAGAAGCAACAGTAAGAACCAGACATGGAACAACCGATTGGTTCAAAATTGGGAAAGGAGTACGACAAGGCTGCATATTGTCACCCTGCTTATTTAACTTATATGCAGAGTACATCATGAGAAACGCCGGGTTGGATGAATCACAGGTCGGAATTAAGATTTCTGGGAGAATTATCCACAACCTCAGATACGCAGACGATACCGCCCTAATGGCAGAAAGCGAAGAGGATCTAAGGAGCCTCTTGTTGAGGGTGAAAGTGGAGAGTGCAAAAGCTGGTTTGAAACTCAACATTAAAAAAACGAAGATCATGGCATCTGGCCCCATCACTTCCTGGCATATAGAAGGGGAAGAAATGGCAGCAGTGCCAGATTTTACTTTCTTAGGCTCCAAGATCACCACAGACGGTGACTGTAGCCATGAAATTAAAAGACGCTTGCTCCTTGGGAGGAAAGCTATGGCAAACCTAGACAGCATAGTAAGAACATCACCTTGCTGACAAAGGTTCGTATAATCAAAGCTATCGTTTTTCCAGTAGTAACGTATGGCTGTGAGAGCTGGACTATAAGGAAGGCTGAGCGCTGAAGAATCGATGCTTTTGAACTGTGGTGCTGGAGAAGACTCTTACGAGTCCCCTGGACTGCAAGGAGGTTAAATCAGTCCATCCTAAAGGAAATCAACCCTGAGTGCTCATTGGAAGGACAGATACTGAAGCTGAAGCTGAAATATTTTGGCCACCTAATGCGAAGAGAAAACTCCCTGGAAAAGACCCTGATGCTGGGAAAGATTGAAGGCAGAAGGAGAAGGGGACGGCAGAGGATGAGATGGCTAGATAGCATCACCGATGCAATGAATATGGACTTGAGCATACTCTGGGAGAGAGCACAGGACAGGAAGACCTGGCGTGCTATGGTCCATGGGGTCACGAAGAGTCGGACACAACTGAACAACAGCAACAAATCTATTCGGGCAATTACAAATTTACTGAGTTTACTTTTAAAAGTTTAAAAATATAATGATAATGTTATGAGCAAACTAAGTCATACATAAAATAACTGTAAGAACAGAAAGGTTGCTTTGTGCTCCTAAAGCAGCCCTCCCCAACCTGGTGCCCACTGTATGTTTTGGGCTACAGTACCCAGCATTCCTGACCATTGGCTGTGCTGCCTGATGCTGATTGGAGCTGAAGGGCATCAGGTTGGGAAAGGCTGTCTTTGGAGTGCTAAAAAAAATAAGTATTGCTTATTTTTGAACTTTTCAAAAATGTCCAATTTTTCACACACACCCCACCCCGATAAAACCCGGTATTTTTCCATGGCTTCAAAAGTTCTGGAAATTTTACATCTTTAGTCCTAACCATTATTTTTCCAGTTTGTTTCCCCCTTTAGCTATGTCTTAACCATAACGCAAGTCAGTGCACATTTTAAAATGTATATATAATTTGAATGTGTATATTCACAGGAAAGGTTGTTTTTCACTCCCTGTATTTAAACCTTTAGTTACTGGTGCTACAAAGCTCTCTAAGGGCTCAATCCTATGGATGCTAGACATTGTCAAGACGGCCATAGGATCTTTCAGTTTATGGGAACTGAGTTCAGTGCCAGCGCTCCAAGGTTGATTCTCACAAATCTGACTTCCTCCCCCCTCCCCCACTGCCTCATAGGCAGCGCAGTTCGTCTCTGGCTCTGCACTTGGAAGAGTAGCACGGAGTGGTCGAAAAGGGGGCTTTCCTGATGGGGAGGGGACCACAGAAGCGCCATTACGACGCTTCCCTTGTGCCGTCTGGCCTCCCCCCCCCCCCGCTCTGAGGCATTCCGGTTAGACAGCTGAAATCGGCTGAAATCTATCAAATGCAGGGTGGCCAGAGCAGAGGATCCCCTCTGTGCTTCACCCACCCCACATTGGATAGTCAGTTGCCTCCAAGTTCAAAGGTGGATGACTATCCCCATAGGATTGCACCCTAACTAGTGTTTCAAGCCCTAGTCCTGTAATATGGTCCTTGTGACTGGACTTAAGACTCTCTGTTTCCCATACTTCGTATCGTTCTTAGGTCAGCTTTTTGACCACTGGTCTTCACCAGAGCTTAGGCAGAATTGTAACTAAAGATTCCAGTTCCTTGACCCAAAGGGACCACTCCAGTTGCAAAGACCTGTGGCAAGCCTATAAACTTGAAACCAGTGCCATTAGTTGTTCTGGTCCTGCAGCTTCATTTATTGGAGGATTATTGCTTGTCCCATTGGAACAACACATCCTCGCTGGGCTTTCTGTTCCTTCACTCCCGGCTTCCCCACCTTCCATCCACTGTTCTAGCTCATTTTCCCAGTCCAGCCCACCTGCCTATCCTGCTTTCCATTTCTCTGCCTTTCAATTTCCGGTAAGCAATACACAGTCATTCCTGTTCCTAGTTATCATGTGAAGATTTCGCTCACAAAATCACTGTCCTTGTCATAGAAGCAATGGTCTTTTTTTTTTTAGTAATCTGTCATGGAACCATTCCTGTCAGTAGTTACAGTGCTCATGAATGTTCCAAGACGTCATAGCAGCTTAGCCAGTGGCTTGTGAGGGGAGGGAAAAAACTGGTAGAAGAAGACAGCTGCTGGTTAGCTTATTTTTATGCTATCCTATATAAAGAAAAGACCTTCTATCATGGTTTATTTATTTATTTGTTACACTTATATCCAACCTTTCCTCCAAGGAGCCCACAGTGGTTTACACAATCCTCTTCCTCTCCATTTTATCCGCACAACAACCCTGTGAGGTAGGTTAGGCTGAGAATCAGTGATGGGCCCAAATTTATTTATTTATTTATTTATTTCATTTCTATACCGCCCAATAGCTGAAGCTCTCTGGGCGGTTCACAAAAAAGTCACCCACTGAGCTTCATAGCCAAGTGGAGACTAGAACCAGTGTCTCCCGAGTCCCAGTTCAACACTATACCACTACAGCACACTGGCTCTCAGTGTATATAGGTCATATATAATAAGTAGAATATCTTAACATATTGGTGGAATTCAGCAGCTTCTCCTTATGGCAAAAGCCCAGCGAGTCTGCCTCTTTCCAAACTGAAGTAGACTGTCATTTGGTTCAATGAAATTTTATGAGTTTCTATTTTAGTGTTACTAATGAATAAAGCAATAGCACTTGCCTCGTCTCATCTTATCTCATCTCCTGTACTCTATTGAATTTAGTTTTTTTTCTTTTTTATTCCCATGATAAATGTTTTATACATTCGTGTGCTTATGCAAAGTTTTTCAGTGATTAAAGATTTTATGAAGTTATGATAGCAGTGCAATAGATTTTCATTCTTTAAAGATTTGCGCTTTCTCAAAATGACTAACTGAGTAAACTTAGAAAATGTCAGACATGCACATGCTCTTGACTCACTTTGTCACGGAAATATATTTTAAGACTACCTCAGAATTAAGAAGTTAAAGGGCACTGTATGCCCCATAATCCAAAGCAGAGTTATTTAAACCCAACATCACATGCATGACACCATACATTTATACTATGCCTTAATTAATGGAATTAATTATTCCATTAATGCTGTCGTCTGGTTCCAAACACTAACATATTAAAATCCTCACTTTAACTTGCACATTCTTCCCTCTACTATGCTTATTGTGACTACAACAAGGTGATTATTAAAGCATGGATCTCCCACATAACATGGTCTTTATATTGTATATACTTGGGGACAGGGACCAAGAAGGTTTAATGTTCTGCACAGTGACTACAACATGATTGCTAAAATATTAAGTGGTAGTTGCAATAGCAAGAGAGGTACAGAGATTTGCTGTGTTAAAAAAGAATGCTAACTTGGTATCAGATCTCTTCCTACAAGGTCCTGATTGTAAATATAATAAAATGTGCTTCCAAGCAGTCTAAATAACTCACATATCCAGGCAACTCATTAATCCAGTGCTAGTCTAGGTTTGTGATAGTGCAAGAAATCCACTTCTATATCATGCACCTCTGACAATGTAATATAAATGTGTGTGATTGGTGTAAGAAGCATACTGCAAAAGCAGAGGGTTTATAATAATTACCTATACCATAACTCTATGAGGGATTATTAAAGTCTCAATATTGCTTATTTTGATCTCTTCAAATAGTACCCGCCAGTGCCATCTACTTCTTGATGTGTTCAACTCAACAGAACATGAACTCACAATTAGTGCAAAGAACAATGAAGATCTAGTTCTGCATGCTGGAGAATGCCAACGGTAAGTTTAAAAACATAGCTCTGTTGCTTTATTGCGTCCTCTTCTTTTACAGTTATTCCTGTTTATATGTTATATTTATGTCCCATCTTGAATGCCTGAAGCTCAGAAGTGCATGTGGTTACTAGCTATTGTCCCTTTAACAACTATGACAAGTCCACAATATCTTTATTTGAATGGTTTATTGTATTTTCTCACCACAATTTACTTTTGTACTAGTAAGTTTCTTGAAGTACAACAATATGTAGATGATGACTGGGTTGGGGAAACAAAAAGCAACAAAATTTTTTAATCATAGCTTCTTTGGGAGTGGGGAATCAGCTCTGTGTTCCCCCTAAGTATCTTTTGGGTGCTTATTTTTGTACATTAAAATCGAATACATTTTTAAAACATTAAATGTGTATGCAGCTTAAAGGCTCAAGTTTGGATATGGTTGTAACAACATATTAGGCATGTACCACTTCTCCCGCCATCCTTCTTGCTCACTTTCAATGTTGAACAATTACTTTCCTAAATCATAGGCCTAGAACTCTTCTTGTATAAACTGCACGGTAGAATATTACTCAAATACTTCCTATAGGTATCCATATTTTAAGGGAGTAGTAGCCATAGTGCCTGATATCAAATCTGCATATGCATTATAAAAGAAGATCTGAATATTTAACAGTACAAGTTCAGTGGATTTTTTTCATTCAAAGGCACAAAGTGAGAACTGAACTCCTCACACTGTGGAATATAAAACAGAAAGTTCTGTATGACTACGTCTGTCTAAAAGCCCTAAAAGTATGTTTTTAAAACATAGCATCAGTAGGGCATTTTAGCTCATGCAGTTGCCTAGAAGACTCGGATGTCTGAAATCAAAACTCAGTGTTAGTTTCTTTCGTTCTGCACCTAGTATCACAGATGTTGTTTAAGATTGTAGTTGATCTTTTCAACTGAAGTTTCCACACTTAATCTCAATAGGACTCATGAGAACAAGCCATAGGGAATCTTGGGCTTGTGTGCTTCTGTGTTTTCCTCTGGTGCAGCCACAGGGAGGAGTTTGGATGCTTTTGCTTCTGTGTTTGATTAAGTGCAACTTCTCATGTCGTGCAAGCCGAATAGACTGTGGCTTATCTTAACGATGGTTTGTTGAAACAAGTCAGCTTCAAAGTATGGCTTATGAAGCTGACTAGTTTGACCAAACCGTAGTTAACATTAATCAGAGTTTAGGGTTCAGATGACATGCTAAACTCTGGTCAACCTAAAATGGAAACAGAATCGTCTAATCTTCTTGCAGCTGTGTTAGAAGGAGAGAGGGGAGGGAGGAGTATGCAAGCCCAAGGCTTTCTGTGACCTGTCTTCATAACAGTAAGCCATTCTTTAGTACAGCTTTTCCCAGCCTAGGACTCCCAGATGTTGTTGAACTACAGTTCCCATCATTTCCAGATATGAACTGTAGTTGGATAGTTGGGGTGGTGGGAGTTTTAGTCTAACAACATTTGGGGATCTGGGGATGGAAAAAGGTGGTTTCGCATTATGTGCAAACGCTCCCATTAGTGTCAGGTTTGTTAAAATGCTACTCAAAAAGAATTTTTGTTTAGGATTGGAGGAGTTTTCAGACTTGCATATAAAAATGTTACGATTACAATCATTATCCCTTTGGCTTATTGCCTTGATTTTTTATTTACAAATGTGTTTTTAATGAAGATATTCAAAGTTACCATGTATGATACGTTACCATGCAAACCCACATTTGGTAATTTATTATGCTTTGCACTTGTTTTGTTGTTGTTCAGTCGTTCAGTCATGTCCGACTCTTCGTGACCCCATGGACCATAGCACGCCAGGCCTTCCTGTCCTCCGCTGTCTCCCGGAGTGTGCTCAAGTTCATATTCATTGCATCGGTGATGCTATCTAGCCATCTCATCCTCTGCCGTCTCCTTCTCCTTTTGCCTTCAATCTTCCACTTCAATCTTGCACTTGCTTATCTAACTATTAAAATCAAGTTCATGATAGCCATTTGTAATTAAAAGTGGAAGGTATTATATCTTATTTTACCTAACCATTTAAATTCTGTGCCCAGAATGGCTGGCACTGAATAGTCCTGAACTACTTTGTTAGTGAAAAGATTTATCAAAGTGATGATCTGAGTAGATCAGCCCTATCATTTGTCTTTTGTGGTTCACCTCAAATGAGTTATGAAAGTGTTTTTTATGGATGTGTGGTAAACAGATTTCAGGGACTAACTGGAAAAGTCATTATACTTGAGATTTCTTTTTGAAAAATAGGTTGTATCCCCTGCCCATTATATACTCAAATGCTTTAACAACCACACTGCAGCTGCTACCAAATAAATGTATTTCCTAATATAGGGGGGAGAAAAGGAGAAATGAATCTACTTGAGCTGGCAGTTTGCTTCACTTTCATCAGAATTGCTTTCACTTCACTAAAGGAATGTTTATATAAAAACATCGTCCATTCAGACAAAATAGGTGGTAATGTGAAAACTGAGGTCAAGGTGTACCACATTTTTCTAAAGGTATAGGCTATAGTATATTTTATAAAGAGAGAAGGGAAATAGTAGCATTTAGGAAAGGAGTAGACTGCATAAATATAGCTTCAGCAACATCAGTTACATTTTCCAGATTTCATGGGTGTAGAGAAGTAAAGCATGTTGGGGGTGGATGGGGAGGAATCAAGCGTGTCAGATGGCACATCTGTGATGTAATGGAATTGTCATTTTTCCTGCTGAAGTATAACATACATCCTTTTTTTTTTTTTAAGGCATTTTAAGGTTATGCCAGGAACAGCATTTCCATTAAATGGGATGTTCTGTGATCTTAGAAAATGATTAGATTTTTTTTTAAATGTGGCAAGCAGTATATTAATCTGTTAAAATAAATGAATGAATCTTAACACCAAGGGTGCTTCTAAACAAACACCTCTAGCTCTACCGATGAAAAGACATTGTGCAACCTTATGTGATGCCATCAGCCCTCAAGGAGGCAGTGATAAGACCGCTCTTAAAGAAGCCCTCCTTGGATCCCCAGGTTCTAAACAACTTTTGCCCAGTCTCGAATCTGCCATTTTGGGGCAAGGTGATTGAGCGGGTGGTGGCGATGCAGTTGAAGGCACACTTGGAAGAAACCGATTATCTAGACCCATTTCAGTCGGGCTTCAGGCTTGGGCATAGGACAGAAATGGCCTTGGTCGCCTTGGTGGATGATATGAGGAGGGCTCTGGATAGGGGTGAATGCTCCTTCCTTGTTCTCCTCGACCTCTCGGCAGCTTTTGATACCGTTGACCATGGTATCCTCCTTAACCGCACCCCAAACCTCCTTTGGGGTGCGGTGTCATCAATATGCGGATGACACACAGCTCTACCTCTCATTCAAATCTTCACCAAGGTTGGCCGTAGAATCCCTGTCCAAATGTCTGGAGACAGTGAGTGGCTGGATGGGGAGGAATAAGCTGAAGCTGAACCCTGACAAGACCGAGGTACTTTTGGTGGGAGACAAGAGGAGGCTGGGGGATGTTGACCTCGTGTTGAATGGGGTACGGCTACCCTTGGAATACCAGGTCCGCAGCCTGGGGGTCATTTTGGACTCCCAGCTGCCCACGGGGGCTCAGGTGTCAGCTGTGAGCCGAACAGCGCTGTATCAACACCATCTGATACGGCGGCTGCACCCCTTCCTTCCCGACCATCTGCTCCCATCGGTAGTACATGCCCTGGTCTCCTCTCGTTTACACTACTGTAATGTGCTCTATGTGGGGTTAACCTTGAAGACGGTTCGGAAGCTGCAGCTGGTACAGAACGTGGCGGCTCACCTGATTAAAGGCAGCCGCCAGCGAGATCGCATCACTCCAGTGCTGAAGGAGTTGCACTGGTTACCAGTTGTTTTCCGGGCCAAATTCAAGGTGTTGGTTTTGACCTTTAAAACCCTATATGGTTCCGGCCCAGCCTATCTCAAGGAGCACCTCCAGCAATACCAGATAGGCCGCTCAGCAAGATGAGCCTCGGATGGCCTTCTCTCTGTCCCATCAGCCAGGACAGCTGGGCTGGTGAGGATGAGGGAGAGGGCCTTCTCTGTGGTGGCCCCCACTCTGTGGAACTCCCTCCCTAGGGAACTCCGCCATGCCCCCTCTTTAATGAGCTTCCGCCGTGCATTAAAAACGTTGTTGTTCAGACAGGCATTTGGGGTGGGTTAGGGTATTTTAGAAAATGTTGTTATTGTAGAATTTTATTGTTTTAAACTGTTGTATTATTTGCTTTATACATCGTCCAGAGTGGCTGGGTGACCAGCCAGATGGGCGATTAATAAATTTAATAAATAAATAAATAAATAAAAAAAATATTCTTTGGGAACTGTTTGCTGCCTGTGGATTAATATGGTTGGGTGTTTTTTTAGCAGTTTAATCTTGTTTATTTATATTTGTTATAGTAGAGGAAGCCACTGAATCATAAGGACAGAGCAGATAATTTAAAGAAGTAACAGAGAACTTTGCATGCTATAAGAGATTTTGATTAAGAAGAATATTAAAAATTGACATCCTTGTTAATTCTATCAAATGCTTTTCTGCACTATTATTTGGCTACAAAGTAGTTGTAGCAAGTGAAAAGTAATGCACGTTGGGGCAAAAAATCCCAACTTCAAGTATAGCCTGATGAGATCGGAGCTGGCGGTGACCGACCAGAAAAGAGATCTTGGAGTTGTGGTGGACAGCTCAATGAAGATGTCAACCCAGTGTGCGGCCTCTGTAAAAAAGGCAAACTTCATGTTAGGCATAATTAGAAAAGGAATTGAGAATAAAACTGCCAATATCATATTACCCCATACAAATCTATGGTGTGGCCACACTTGGAATGCTGTGTCCAGTTCTGCTCACCACACCTAAAAAATGATATTGTAGAGCTAGCGATGTACGAAAGTAATTTACCTTTTCGTGGATTGTGTTCGTGGGGGGGGGGGAGGCACTCCGTCTCTCCCCCCGGAATCCTCGACGGGGGGGAGGCGATCCGGTCCTCTCCCCCGGAATCCTGCCCGGCTGGCTCTGCTCTGCAGCTGTTCCGTGGAGCAGCCGGCCAGGGCCGTCTGCAGCTGGATTTCCGGCCGCGGACTGGCTGGTGCAGACGCAAATGGCAGCCGCTGTACCAGCAGCCATTTGCGTCCAGCCAGGCTGCCGTGATAGGCTACGTAAGTCTTTACGTAGCCTATCACGGCTGGGCAAAAAACAAACAAACAAACAAAAACAGCGTACGCAAATGGTGGCGGCTATGGCGGCGGCCATTAGCATTCCCTATTTTTCGCCATTCTAGCCTACGTAAATAGTTACGTAGGCAATTACGGTAAAAAAACGGGAACCGCAAATAACGTAGTGGGCGCTATTTGCGTTTCTCTTATTTTTCGCTGTAATTGCGTACGTAAATATTTACATAGGCTATAATGGCGAAAAATAGGGAATGCAAATGGCGGCCGCCGTAAGACGAAAGATGGCAATGGCGGCCGCAGCAACCCAGCTGCAGCCGGCCAGGAGACCAGCCACCCCAGCTGCCAGAACCGCCTCCACCGCGTCCGCCTCAGGTAAGTTCCATCCTGGGGGATTCCGCAGGGGGGGCAGGAGGCCATTCCGCCACGGATTCTGTGGGGCCGGATTCTTTAGAACTCACTGGAATCCGTGGTGGAATTCTCTGCCATCCCTATGTAGAGCTCGAAAAAGTGCAGAAAAGGGGCTGGAGCAATTCTCCTATGAGGGAAGATTAAAACCGCTAGGATTATTTAGCTTGGAAAAAAAGGAGGATAAGGAGAGACATGATAGATAAACAAAATTATGCATGGTGTGGAGAATGTGGATAGGGATACATTTTTCTCCATCTCTCAAAATTCTAGAACTCGGGGTCATCCTATAAAGCTGATTGGTGGGAGCTTCAGGACAGATAAAATAAAAGGAAGTCCTTCTTCACACAGCGCAGAGTTAAACTATGGAATTCACTACCACAGGCTGTAGTGATGGCTACCAGTTTGGATGACTTTAAAAGGGGGTTAGACAAATTCCTGGAGGAAAAAGCTATCAATGGCTACTAGTCCTGATGGCTATGTGCTACCTCCAGTACCAGAGGCAGTGAGCCTATGTACACCAGTTGCTGGGAAACATGGGTGGGAGGGTGCTGTTGCGTTCATGCCCTGCTTGTGGGTTCTTGGTCGACAGCTGGGTGGCCACTGTGTGAAGAGAATGCTGGACTAGATGGACCCTTGGTCTGATGCAGCATGGCTCTTCTTACGTTCTTATGTTCTTAGATTTTAAGTGTGATTAGTCAACAAGGTTTTAAAAAGAAGTCTTAACTAGATGGTTTGTGGTTGTTGCTTTTTTGTGCTTGGACAATTCTGTTTGAACTACTGATTAGTTCCTTTGCTAACATCTATTTCGGAATGGTTAAGTATTTTATTTTTTTCTAATCTGAAAACATGTTAACCAGATTGGGCACCAAAAGGCTAGCTGTGTATGTGCTCAGAAAGACGTTTTGCAGTTGCATCTTCACTGCAAAAGGAAAAGTGAGCAGTCAACTGTAGTATCACATTTTTATGGAAATGCTGACACAATTATATATCTTGATTTTTAGGCATGCCTTTCTTAAAGTTTGTTTTCCTCTCTTCTTCACTGCGAACAGATTATTTCTTTGATTGTATATAAAAACACTGAGCAGTTCCATTTGACAACAAATGGCCCTGTAGCCAAGGGCTCTGTGACACAGTAAGCCAGAGGTGGCACATAAATATTATGTTGCTATAAATTGAATATGGAGCATTAATCTTGCTGTTGTTTATGGATAGTACAATAAAATATTGGCTCATCTGAGGCCATCCAGGAAAGAGAATCATTGGATTTTATTGATTTTTTTTTAAACAAATGAAACATTAATACACAGTGACAACTTGGGAATACATTGACTACATCCGATATCAATATCCTATATTACAATACCGAGATTGTCTGATGTATATTCTTTTCATTTATCCTACTCCCTTCATATCCTGTTATCTTGACAAATCTTTCCATAACTGACCATGAGTCTGTGGAGGTTTTAATGTTTCCTTGTGCCTAATAATAAAAGTTATAAATTGATGTTATAAAGTGATGTGATCTTGCCTGAATAAAGGCAGCCGCCGGCGGGATCACATCACTCCAGTGCTGAAGGAGCTACACTGGTTACCAGTTGTTTTCCAGGCCAAATTCAAGGTGTTGGTTTTGACCTTTAAAACCCTATATGGTTCTGGCCCAGCCTATCTCAAGGAGCGCCTCCAGCAATACCAGATAGGCCGCTCAGCAAGATGAGCCTCGGATGGCCTTCTCTCTGTCCCATCAGCCAGGACAGCTGGGCTGGTGAGGATGAGGGAGAGGGCCTTCTCTGTGGTGGCCCCCACTCTGTGGAACTCCCTCCCTAGGGAACTCCGTCATGCCCCCTCTTTAATGAGCTTCCGCCGTGCATTAAAAACGTTGTTGTTCAGACAGGCATTTGGGGTGGGTTAGGGTATTTTAGAAAATGTTGTTATTGTAGAATTTTATTGTTTTAAACTGTTTTATTATTTGCTTTATACATCGTCCAGAGTGGCTGGGTGACCAGCCAGATGGGCGATTAATAAATTTAATTAATAAATAAATAAATAAAAAAAATATTCTTTGGGAACTGTTTGCTGCCTGTGGATTAATATGGTTGGGTGTTTTTTTAGCAGTTTAATCTTGTGTATTTATATTTGTTATAGTAGAGGAAGCCACTGAATCATAAGGACAGAGCAGATAATTTAAAGAAGTAACAGAGAACTTTGCATGCTATAAGAGATTTTGATTAAGAAGAATATTAAAAATTGACATCCTTGTTAATTCTATCAAATGCTTTTCTGCACTATTATTTGGCTACAAAGTAGTTGTAGCAAGTGAAAAGTAATGCACGTTGGGGCAAAAAATCCCAACTTCAAGTATAGCCTGATGAGATCGGAGCTGGCGGTGACCGACCAGAAAAGAGATCTTGGAGTTGTGGTGGACAGCTCAATGAAGATGTCAACCCAGTGTGCGGCCTCTGTAAAAAAGGCAAACTTCATGTTAGGCATAATTAGAAAAGGAATTGAGAATAAAACTGCCAATATCATATTACCCCATACAAATCTATGGTGTGGCCACACTTGGAATGCTGTGTCCAGTTCTGCTCACCACACCTAAAAAATGATATTGTAGAGCTAGCGATGTACGAAAGTAATTTACCTTTTCGTGGATTGTGTTCGTGGGGGGGGGGAGGCACTCCGTCTCTCCCCCCGGAATCCTCGACGGGGGGGAGGCGATCCGGTCCTCTCCCCCGGAATCCTGCCCGGCTGGCTCTGCTCTGCAGCTGTTCCGTGGAGCAGCCGGCCAGGGCCGTCTGCAGCTGGATTTCCGGCCGCGGACTGGCTGGTGCAGACGCAAATGGCAGCCGCTG
The DNA here is from genome assembly GCF_057233095.1 of Heloderma suspectum. Classification (NCBI taxonomy): domain Eukaryota; kingdom Metazoa; phylum Chordata; class Lepidosauria; order Squamata; family Helodermatidae; genus Heloderma; species Heloderma suspectum. The sequence continues at coordinate 12,922,208 of NC_139461.1, forward strand.
TACCAGCAGCCATTTGCGTCCAGCCAGGCTGCCGTGATAGGCTACGTAAGTCTTTACGTAGCCTATCACGGCTGGGCAAAAAACAAACAAACAAACAAAAACAGCGTACGCAAATGGTGGCGGCTATGGCGGCGGCCATTAGCATTCCCTATTTTTCGCCATTCTAGCCTACGTAAATAGTTACATAGGCAATTACGGTAAAAAAACGGGAACCGCAAATAACGTAGTGGGCGCTATTTGCGTTTCTCTTATTTTTCGCTGTAATTGCGTACGTAAATATTTACATAGGCTATAATGGCGAAAAATAGGGAATGCAAATGGCGGCCGCCGTAAGACGAAAGATGGCAATGGCGGCCGCAGCAACCCAGCTGCAGCCGGCCAGGAGACCAGCCACCCCAGCTGCCAGAACCGCCTCCACCGCGTCCGCCTCAGGTAAGTTCCATCCTGGGGGATTCCGCAGGGGGGGCAGGAGGCCATTCCGCCACGGATTCTGTGGGGCCGGATTCTTTAGAACTCACTGGAATCCGTGGTGGAATTCTCTGCCATCCCTATGTAGAGCTCGAAAAAGTGCAGAAAAGGGGCTGGAGCAATTCTCCTATGAGGGAAGATTAAAACCGCTAGGATTATTTAGCTTGGAAAAAAAGGAGGATAAGGAGAGACATGATAGATAAACAAAATTATGCATGGTGTGGAGAATGTGGATAGGGATACATTTTTCTCCATCTCTCAAAATTCTAGAACTCGGGGTCATCCTATAAAGCTGATTGGTGGGAGCTTCAGGACAGATAAAATAAAAGGAAGTCCTTCTTCACACAGCGCAGAGTTAAACTATGGAATTCACTACCACAGGCTGTAGTGATGGCTACCAGTTTGGATGACTTTAAAAGGGGGTTAGACAAATTCCTGGAGGAAAAAGCTATCAATGGCTACTAGTCCTGATGGCTATGTGCTACCTCCAGTACCAGAGGCAGTGAGCCTATGTACACCAGTTGCTGGGAAACATGGGTGGGAGGGTGCTGTTGCGTTCATGCCCTGCTTGTGGGTTCTTGGTCGACAGCTGGGTGGCCACTGTGTGAAGAGAATGCTGGACTAGATGGACCCTTGGTCTGATGCAGCATGGCTCTTCTTACGTTCTTATGTTCTTAGATTTTAAGTGTGATTAGTCAACAAGGTTTTAAAAAGAAGTCTTAACTAGATGGTTTGTGGTTGTTGCTTTTTTGTGCTTGGACAATTCTGTTTGAACTACTGATTAGTTCCTTTGCTAACATCTATTTCGGAATGGTTAAGTATTTTATTTTTTTCTAATCTGAAAACATGTTAACCAGATTGGGCACCAAAAGGCTAGCTGTGTATGTGCTCAGAAAGACGTTTTGCAGTTGCATCTTCACTGCAAAAGGAAAAGTGAGCAGTCAACTGTAGTATCACATTTTTATGGAAATGCTGACACAATTATATATCTTGATTTTTAGGCATGCCTTTCTTAAAGTTTGTTTTCCTCTCTTCTTCACTGCGAACAGATTATTTCTTTGATTGTATATAAAAACACTGAGCAGTTCCATTTGACAACAAATGGCCCTGTAGCCAAGGGCTCTGTGACACAGTAAGCCAGAGGTGGCACATAAATATTATGTTGCTATAAATTGAATATGGAGCATTAATCTTGCTGTTGTTTATGGATAGTACAATAAAATATTGGCTCATCTGAGGCCATCCAGGAAAGAGAATCATTGGATTTTATTGATTTTTTTTTAAACAAATGAAACATTAATACACAGTGACAACTTGGGAATACATTGACTACATCCGATATCAATATCCTATATTACAATACCGAGATTGTCTGATGTATATTCTTTTCATTTATCCTACTCCCTTCATATCCTGTTATCTTGACAAATCTTTCCATAACTGACCATGAGTCTGTGGAGGTTTTAATGTTTCCTTGTGCCTAATAATAAAAGTTATAAATTGATGTTATAAAGTGATGTGATCTTGCCTGAATAAAGGCAGCCGCCGGCGGGATCACATCACTCCAGTGCTGAAGGAGCTACACTGGTTACCAGTTGTTTTCCAGGCCAAATTCAAGGTGTTGGTTTTGACCTTTAAAACCCTATATGGTTCTGGCCCAGCCTATCTCAAGGAGCGCCTCCAGCAATACCAGATAGGCCGCTCAGCAAGATGAGCCTCGGATGGCCTTCTCTCTGTCCCATCAGCCAGGACAGCTGGGCTGGTGAGGATGAGGGAGAGGGCCTTCTCTGTGGTGGCCCCCACTCTGTGGAACTCCCTCTCTAGGGAACTCCGCCATGCCCCCTCTTTAATGAGCTTCTGCCACGCATTAAAAACGTGGTTGTTCAGGCAGGCATTTGGGGTTGGTTAGGGTAGTTTTAGAAATGTGATGTTTTTAATGTAGAATTTTATTGTTTTGAACTGTTTTTATTGTTGTATATCACCAAGAGTGACTGGGTGACCAGCCAGATGGGTGAGTAATCAATTTAATAAATAAATAAATGTTTATAGTTAACATTCCTAGTTGCTCTTTTGACTTGGGTCAGCTTTTCCATAAGAGTGATTGACCAAACCCTGAGGTGCCATTGCTGTAATGTGGGCTTGTTTGTTCCTTGCTAACTCCTACAATTTCCATCTGGGCTGCTGCTCATAAGAAAGTCAGTATTTTTTTTTTTGTAGTTTGTCGTCAGCTTTGTCATACATTGAGAGCAGACCCATAGCTGGAGACAGATAAATCACTTGCCCTGTTATTTTTCCAGCTTCTTCAAACATCTCCTGCCAAAATTGTTGTATAACGACATATGACCACCACATATGAAAAAATGTACCAGTCATATCGCAGTTCTACCAACACTTAGGTAGTTAATTTGTATGTCTGGCTTAACTTCTGTGGTGTTAAGTACTACCTGTATAAAATTTTAATTGTGTTTTCTTTTATTTTTGTAGAAATAGATTTCATTGTCGCCATAATTTTATCCGTTTTGTTTGTTCAATTTCCATGCCCAGATCCTTTCCCCATGTTTGGTCCCTTCTGTATTTCCAAATTGCAAATCAGAGATAAACCCATACAGGACTAAGGTTATTCCTTTGATTTCTGTGTTTTCCTTTACTACTGATGTCTCAAATTCCATTACTGGGCATACTGTTTGTGCCTTAATGGCTAGATTATTTGAAAAATGGAGAATTTGATGTATTTGCATCCAATTGAATTTTACTTCCTGTAGTTGAGTTGTGATTGATTTTCCTGTTTTAGGGGTTAATGTCATGTATAGAACTGTAATCCTATATAAACCCTTCGAGCCCCATAACTGGAATTGTTGTAACTTATCTTTGTTGTAAAACAAGGGATGTAACAGAATGGGGATAATGGTAGTGCGGTCAGGCGTGAGTTTATTTTTCCATTCATGCCAAACTAGTAAAGTACACTTAAGGAATTGATTTTCTATTTCTTTGAGGGTTTTTAATTTTTTTTAACTGTTCTGTATATCAAGCCTTGTATTTCTTCTATACATTTCAGGCCTCTTTCCATGTGAATCCAGATCCCCCCTTTTGATTTATAAATTGCAGCAGCTGCCTAATTTGGTAAACTGCATAATAAATTTCTATATTAGGTATCCTGATTCCCCCTGCTTTATTTTTGTTGAAATAGTGCATTATATACGAGTCTAGGTTTTTATTTTTGTGAATAAACTGCATAATTACTTTTTGCCATTTTTTCAGGTAACCATCTGACAGGTGAATTGGAAGGGTTTGGAATGGATAAGACGGTTTGGGCGAAATTGTCATTTTAACAGCTGCTGTCTTCCCTAACCATGATAAATTGAGTTTTGTCCACCCTCTTAACAAGCTGTCTGTCAGAATAAGAGCCTGTAGTTCAGTTTAATAATCTTTTGCAGTTTGCCTGATAACTGGATTCCCAGGTATTTTATGTTTAAAGAATGTTGAATGTGGCCTCTTAACAACAACATCCTGAGATGACAGTGAGGATGTCGAGACAGAAAGGAAGTGGCTGAGTTAATTTTGGAATGCTATTGCTGGAGCATGGAGACAGAGAGGGAGCACCTGCTCAGTATGCTTAACAGTGAAATATGCTTAACAATGAAGTATGCCTGTGTAACCAGTTGTGCCTTGCCATATCTGGAGTGGTTTGTGCAGATACTTATGTAACCCTAGGCTATAACAGCTGGTGGTGTCCAGCCCTCGGGGCTTCCTCTTGCAAGTCACCCACAGCTGTGTGTGTTTCTGTCTTGTGAAAATAAAGCTTTGAATGAAAGTGCCTCGGAGTCTTACCTGTCATACGTGATTTCCATGACAAGAACATGTGGGGATATTATACAATTTATTCAGTTCCATTCTGTTGTCAGCTCCCATGTTCAGACTTAGAATATTCGATTTTTGGTAATTGATCATCAAACCTGCCTGTTTTCCATATTCTGCTATGATTTATAGTACCCTTGGTAACTCACTTTTGGGGTTTGACGAAGTTAGGTCTATATCATCTGCGTATAAATTAATAATGTGTTCTTGCCCATTGATTTGGAACCCTATTGATGGTTCCTTTCTGATAGCATTTGCCAGGTGTTGTATTTAAAAAGCAAAAAGTAACGGGGAAAGAGGACGACCTTGTTTTGTCCTTCTCTGTATATTGATTGGTAGTGAATCATAGTTGTTAGCCATAATTATTACCTGATGGAATCATATAGTCTGTGAAGTATATTGATAAAATTTGTGCCCATATCTAGACGTCTGCACACTTCAAGTAAAAAGAGCCATTCCAATTTGTCAAATGCTTTAGAAGCATCCAGGGAAGCAATTATAAATGGTTCATAAATGGTTTATGGTCTTAAATTTGGTACTATAATAAATGATATTGAAGGATCTTATAAGATCAGCTATTTCCCTATTTAGAACAAATCCAAATTGGTCTTTATGTATGTAATTGGGGGCCAGATTGTTTAATCTATTTTTTAGGAAGCTTGTAAAAGTTTTATAATCTTGGTTCAATAGAATTATTGGTCTATAGGCATTTAGAACATTTGGATTTTACCTGGTTTTGTATGACAATTATTCTTGATGTTTGCAAAGATACTGGAATTGGATTGTTTCCCAAAATATGGTTAAACACGTTCATCAGGTATGGGGATAGAGGTTCTTCAAATACTTTATGAAAAATTCCATCAAAACCATCTGTGCCCAGTGCTTTGTTACTCTTAATTTTTTTAATTGTTTCATGGAGTTCCTGAGAAGTTACTTTCTGGTTTGAAAGAATTTTGTGTTCTTCAGTAAATTTCTTGATTATATTGGATTGCGAATACTGTTTTATTTGGTTTAGGTTTGGGGAGAATGCAGTATAAATATTTTTAAGGTCTTTGAAAAACTTAATTTATTTTTACTATGTGATATTCTTTTTCTCCTTTCTCATTTTTAATTGCTGATATTTTATTTATTTATTTATTTATTTCTAATATAATTAGCCAAAAGCTTTGAATTTTTATTCCCAAATTTATAATATCTTTGATTAATGTATTGTAAATTCATAGTTACTTTGCCTAAATCTAGTGTTTTCAATTCACTTCTTTTTCTAGTTAGACTTTGGAATGTGTGCCATGATCAGTTTATTTAATGTTGTGAAGAGAGAATCATTTGAAGCACTGTGTGTTTTAATATAATCTATACTGTAATTTTTATTTTTTTTAATCATTTTCTTGTAACACACACTGCCATACCAGTGGGACTCTGTTGTTAACCTCCAGTGAATAGAGGACAAAGGACAAGCTATTCCAGTACAATCAGAAAGCTAGAAACATAAAGGGAAAAGAGACTATGGAAGGAAAAGACTGTCCAGTGGTGGTAACCTGCTAAGTATGTGCAATGTTTGTTTTCTTGCCTGAGATCAACATGACCTACACCTGTAACAAGTGCAAGTTGATCACGATGCTGGAAGAAAAACTAAGAGGACTGGAGCAGCGAGTGTTGATCCTCCAGGGAATTAGAGAACATGAAGAGTTCTTGGTGAGAATGGTGGAACTGCAGCAGCAAAGTGAAGAACAGAAGCTAATCAGATAGGGACAACATTAGCCCTCCTCCAATCATCTGGCAACCCATCCTCCATGATTTCTCAAAGATAATAGACAGTGGCTCTGAGAGTTCTTCTGCCAGTTCCTTTATTACTCTAGGATGCAGTTCATCTGGCCCTGGAGATTTGAACCCATTCAAAGTAATTCAGTGTTCCTTGACTATTGATCTCAAGCTGCAATCCTGCCCCTTCAGCCTGTACTTTACCTTTGCTGGGGGGGGGGGGTGTCATGGTGTTAATCAGGAGGGCTTTAAACTGAATCCTATGGGGGAGGGAGACGTAAAGTTGGGGGTAACAATGGATGAAGGCTCATGCACCACAATGGGGAGAACAGCTCTAACAGCACCCAATAATAGTCTTCAAAAACATAGGAAGAAAGCCTATATAAAGCACATGGTCTTTGATGTCCATATACTAATGCCCAGAGTGTGGGAAACAAACAGAACAAACTTGAACTCTTAATATGGGAGGGAAATTAGGACTTGATAGGTGTAATTGAAACTTGGTGGGATGACTCCCATGACTGGAATACAGCAACTGAAGGATATAACCTGTTCAAAAAGAACAGGAGGAACAGAAAGGGAGGTGGAGTTGCACTATATGTGAAAAATACATATCCCTGCACAGAAATACAGGAGGATGAGCTTGGTAGCCCCATTGAGTGCATCTGGGTTAAAATAAATGGAAAGGAAAGGAACGGTTCCTCCTGTGCAAGCAGCGAGCCATTGCTGACTCCTAGAGGGATGCTGCTTTCGCTGGCTTTTTCATGGCAGACGATAGTGGGGTGGTTTGCCATTGCCTTCCCCAGTCGTGACTACCTTTCCCCCAGCAAGCTGGGTACTCATTTTACTGGCCTCGGAAGGTTGGAAGGCTGAGTCGACCTGAGCCGGCTACCTGGGATCCAGCTTCCGCTGGGATCGAACTCAGGTCGTGGGGAGAGTTTTGGTTGCAATACTGCCGCCAACCACTCTGCGTCACACGAGGAGTCTACTACCGACCACCCAATCAAGGAGAAGATGAGGATGAAACTTTTGAAAAGCAAATTGCCAGTGTTTCAAGGAAGCATGATGTAGTAGTAATGGGGGACTCAGTTTCCCTGATATTTGTTGGGAGACAAATTCTGTAAAACATGGCCCCTCCAAGAAAGTCCTGACTTGTGTTGCTGATAACTTCCTCCTACAGAAAGTACAGGAAGGAACTAGAGGATCCTTGACTTGATCTTAACCAACAGAGATGACTTAGTGGATAACGTAGCAGTTACGGGAACTCTGGGGGAAAGTGACCATGTTATACTTGAGTTCTTGGTTCTAAAGGAAGCAAAAGCTGAGTGTAGCCAAACGCATACCCTGGATTTTAGGAAAGCCAATTTTAATAAACTCAGAACAGTGATAAGTAAGGTCTCATGACAAGCAACTCTAACGAGAAAAGGAGTCCAAGATGGGTGGGAGTTTTTAAAGAAGGAAATTCTAGAGGCACAAATACAAACAATTCCAACCAGAGAAAAAGGTGGAAGACAACAGAAGAAGCCAATGTGGCTTCACAAAATGCTTAGAGATGACCTGAACACAAAAAACAACACATACAGGAAGTGGAAGGAAGGCCAAGCTACAAATGAAGAGTACAGGCTGGTAGCACAGAATTGCAGGGATGGCATGAGGAAGGCTTAAGGTGAGAACGAGCTGAGATTAGCGAGAGATGCTAAAAGCAACAAAAAGGCTTTCTTCAGATATGTGCATAGTAAAAGGCAGAGGAAAGAAATGGTGGTTCAGCTATTAAATAAGGATGGCAAAATGATAACAGATGACAAAGAAAAGGCAGAAGTGCTTAATTCCTACTTTGGCTCAGTCTTCTCCCAGAAGAGGGTCTATGACCCCCCTGGCAAAGGCGAACTACAGGCTGAAGAGGCAGGATTGCAGTTTGAGATCGATAGGCATATAGTCAAGGAACACCTAATTACTTTGAATGAGTTCAGATCTCCAGGGCCAGATGAACTGCATCCTAGAGTAATAAAGGAACTGGCAGAAGAAGTCTCAGAACCACTGTCTATTATCTTTGAAAAACCATGGAGGATGGGTGAAGTGCCATATGATTGGAGGAGGACTAATGTTGTCCCTATCTTCAAAAAGGGCAAAAAGGAGGAACCTGGAACTACAGACCAGTCAGTCTGACATCAATCCCTGGGAAAATTCTGGAGCAGATGATAAAGCAATCAATCTTGAAAACAATGCCGTGATTACTCGAAGCCAACATGGATTTGTCAAGAACAAATCCTGCCAGATGAATCTGATCTCATTTTTTGATCAGGTCACCTCTCTTTTGGACTGTGGGAATGCTGTGGACATAATAACCTTGACTTCAGCAAAGCTTTCAACAAAGTGCCCTATGATATCCTGATGAGCAAACTAGCTCAAAGTGGGCTAGATGAAACAACTATCAGGTGGATCCATGGTTGGCTACAGAATCAGACTCAAAGTGTGCTTATCAATGGGACCTTCTCAAAGTGGGGAGAGGTAACGAGTGGGGTACCGCAGGGCTCAGTCCTGGGCCCAGTGCTCTTCAACATTTTTATTAATGACTTGGAGGAGGAGGAGGTGCAGGGAATGCTGATCAAATTTGCAGATGACACAAAACTGGGCAGGATAGCTAATACTTTGGAAGAGAGAAACAAAATTCAAAGTGATCTTGATAGACTGGAGCGCTGGGCAGAAAACAACAGAATGACATTAATAGGGATAAATGCCAAGTTCTGCACCTAGGAAAAAGAAACCAAATGCACAGATACAAGATGGGGGAGACTTGCTCAACAACACTACAAGTGAGAAGGATTTTGGAATTGTTGTAGATCACAAGCTGAATATGAGTCAACAATGTGATGTGGCTGCAAAAAAGGTGAATGCTCTTTTGGGCTGCATTAATAGAAGTATAGTTTCCAAATCACGTGAAGTACTAGTTCCCCTTTGCTCAGCACTGGTTAGGCCTCATCTGGAGTACTGTGTCCAGTTCGGGGCACCACACTTTAAGAAGGATGCAGACAAACTGGAGAGGGTTCAGAGGAGGGCAATTAGATGATCAGGGGACTGGAAACAAAGCCCTATGAAGAGAGACTGAAAGAACTGGGCATGTTTAGCCTTGAGAAGAGAAGACTGAGGGGTGATAGGATAGCGCTCTTCAAGTACTTGAAAGTTTGTCACAGAGAGGAAGGCCAGGATCTCTTCTGGATCATCCCAGAGTGCAGGACACGGAATAATGGGCTCCAGTGACAGGAAGCCAGATTCCGGCTGAACATCACAAAAAGCGTCTTAACTGTGAGAGCAATACAACAATGGAACCAATGACCTAGGGAGGTAGTGGGCTCTCCCACACTGGAGGCATTCAAGACGAGGCTGGACAGCTACTTGTCAGGGATGCTCTGACTTAGATTCCTGCATTGAGCAGGGGGTTGGGCTCGATGGCCTTGTAGGCCCCTTTCAACCCCACTATTCTATGATTCTATGCAGTTCACCAGGCAAATGTGCTCTGGTTATCAGTTTCTAGGTGGCTGTGGCTTTTTTGGGAGGCAAACTTTGAAAATTGTTTAAGGGTCTGAAATTGATTATGGATCATAGTCGGGAGTTTTGTGGAAGCAGTATGACCCTTGTGTTATCTCAAAGTTGCTTCTTACTGCATAACTTTTCTTTGGGGCAGTCACTTTAGTGTGGAATTCATTCTTGGGGAAAGGATTTAAACCATTACAGTTACACTTTCCTCATTGTGATTTCTCAGTGCCTCTTCCCTGGTTTATGTGTATGCTTTACCTGGCCAAATTTTGCAGATAAAAATACCTTCTGTAATGTGTTGTGATGTTCAAGAAACACATAATAAAAACTGGTTGTTGCTGGGTACGTGAGAAATGTGTTGATTTTTCACAAAGATCTTAACTGTTGGTGTAGTGTGGTGGCTAAGAATATGAGCTGGGAAGTCTTCTATTCAAATTACACCCCTGCCATAAAATCACTAGATGGCTTTAAGCCACTGTATCTCAGGTGTCAGTTCCCCCATGTGCAATGTATAGATTGGGGTGGGCAACTTTGGAGGGTCTTTGGCCCAATTTTTATCCACCAGGCCCTGCACCCCCCCCAGACCCCCCCCCCCCAAGTGCAGCTGAAGTTTGATGACACAGTAACGGCAGCAAAAAAGCAGCATTTCTGCTTTAAAAGAAGGAGCTCGGTGAGCACACACTTGCTTTTAAAGAGAAATTGTGCTCCCAGAAGAATGTGGTTTGCCATTAAAAGAAGGCGTGTGCTCATGCATGCCTTGTTTTGAAGGGGAAATGCAGCTTTTCTGCTGCTGTGCTGCAGAAATTTGCTGGTGGTACTTTGTGGGGTGGCAGGGGCCACAAAACAAGCAGAGAAGGTGCTGCACGGGTTGCCAGCTCTTGGTGTAGATAATTGTACTGATGGTACCTAGTAATGTCATCATAAGGAAATGTATGTAAGCACTTTAAACATTCAAAATGTCCTTGATTAATGTAATAAGTGGCAAAAATGATGATGTCAATTAGTCCTTGATCTACTGTGAGGAGGCATCAGGGGTCATTTACAGTCCCCTAGGTATTCCTAGTTGCCTAGCAGCAGTAGCCAACTGCAGTTACGGTCGGCTAAACAGAAGAAAAGGGAATCAGGACAGGGGCTCTTTGAATGGGTCCAGGACTCTGCGGGAAGAGGAAGAGTTGGGGCAGAAGCACAGGATAAAAGCCTGAAGGCTAGAAGCTCAAGGGAGGAGGAAAGAAGGAGCTGGAGGAAAGAGTCTCATGAAGAGTGGTTGAGCGGAGCCACCAAAAGTAACTAAGACTGGAAGGTAAAGAAGGGGAGAAGAGCAGCTGGGCTTCCTCGAAGGCCAGGGACCTACAGCAGAGGAGGGTCTGCTAACAAACCCAAAAGAGACCTACCTGTTCAGTCAGCAGCAGTCAGAAGCCTACAGGAACTGCTGGATGAGAAAAGACTGGCTTAATTCCCCAGCAAGCTCAGGATCAGGTCCTTCTGACACTGCAGCTACTCATCATCCTCAAGCAGCAGTGTGTGAGCTGTCCCTTAGATTCTACTGTTCTGGGGTTATGCACTCCAACCCACAGCTACCTGCATTTTAGACACATGCATCCACCCCAGTCCTGCAACTACTTACCTCATGCTGTGACCTGGTTTCCAGGACCCTGCAGATACTTACTGTTATTGATCGAGAGACTCTGTGCCATATCCTGGAAGTACTTACTACAGGTACCGAAAGGCGATTCTGCAGCTACTGATTTGACTGATCCTGTGCCCTGGACTGCAAGAAGTTCAAATCAGTCAATCCTAAAGGAAATCAACCCTGAGTGCTCATTGGAAGGACAGATACTGAAGCTGAAGCTCAAATTCTGCCTGTTCCAAGTAGTCTGGAGCCTGGTCGGTCCTGTGTCTCCAGAACCACTGGAGCATTCTAAGGCCTCCTGTGAGGCCTTGGCAAGGCACTTTGCAGATAAAATTGATCAGATTAGGTGTGTTACTCTGCACGCTGTGGATACAGTTAGTGAGCAAGAGGCGGCCTGTGGCAAACCAGTTTTGTGGGATCGGTTCCAGCTTCTTCCTCCTGATGAAGTGGACAAGGTGCTTTCATCAGTACGGCCGACCACCTGCTTACTTGATCCTTGCCCATCTTGGCTCATTATGGGCTGCAGAGAGAGACTGGGTGAGAGGATCAGGGCGGTGGTGAACACCTCCCTTGAGGAGGGAGTGATGCCATCAGCCCTCAAGGAGGCAGTGATAAGACCGCTCTTAAAGAAGCCCTCCTTGGATCCTCAAGTTTTGAACAACTTTCGCCCAGTCTCAAATCTGCCATTTTGGGGCAAGGTGATTGAGCGGGTGGTGGCGGTGCAGATGAAGGCACACTTGGAAGAAACTGATTATCTAGACCCATTTCAGTCGGGCTTCAGGCCTGGGCATGGGACACAAACGGCCTTGGTCGCCTTGGTAGATGATATGAGGAGGGCTCTGGATAGGGGTGAATGCTCTTTCCCTGTTCTCCTCGACCTCTCAGTGGCTTTTGATACTGTTGACCACGGTATCGTCCTGGACCGCCTGGAGGGGTTGGGCATTGGAGACACCGTATTGCGGTGGTTCCGGTCCTTCCTCTCCGGCAGGTACCAGAGGGTAGCACTGGGAGAGGAGGTTTCGGACCCGTGGCCACTTACTTGTGGGGTGCCACAGGGTTCCATCCTCTCCCCAATGCTATTTAACATCTATGTGAAGCCGCTGGGGGCTATCATCAGGAGGTTTGGGATGCAGTGTCATCAATATGCGGATGACACGCAGCTCTACCTCTCATTCAAAGCTTCACCAATGTTGGCCGTAGAATCCCTGTCCAAATGTCTGGAGACAGTGAGTGGCTGGATGGGGAGGAATAAGCTGAAGCTGAACCCTGACAAGACTGAGGTACTTTTGGTGGGAGACAAGAGGAGGTTGGGGGATGTTGAATGGGGTATGGCTACTCTTGAAAGACCAGGTCTGCAGCCTGGGGGTCATTTTGGACTCCCAGCTGTCCATGGAGGCTCAGGTGTCAGCTGTGAGCCGGACAGCGCTGTATCAACTCCATCTGATATGGCGGCTGCGCCCCTTCCTTCCCGACCATCTGCTCCCATCGGTAGTACATGCCCTGGTCTCCTCTCGTTTAGACTACTGTAATGTGCTCTACGTGGGGTTACCCTTGAAGACGGTTCGGAAACTGCAGCTGGTACAGAACGCGGCGGCTTGCCTGATTAAAGGCAGCCGCCGGCGAGATCACATCACTCCAGTGCTGAAGGAATTGCACTGGTTACCAGTTGTTTTCCGGGCCAAATTCAAGGTGTTGGTTTTGACCTTTAAAACCCTATATGGTTCCGGCCCAGCCTATTTTAAGGAGCGCCTCCAGCAGCACCAGACCGGCCGCTTAACAAGATCAGCCTCGGATGGCCTTCTCTCTGTCCCATCAGCCAGTACAGCTAGACTGGTGGGGACGAGGGAGAGGGCCTTTTCTGTGGTGGCCCCCACTCTGTGGAACTCCCTCCCTAGGGAACTCCGTCATGCCCCCTCTTTAATGAGCTTCCGTCATGCATTAAAAACGTTGTTGTTCAGGCAGGCATTTGGGGTGGGTTAGGGTATTTTAGAAAATGTTTTTATTGTAGAATTTTATTGTTTTAATCTGTTTTATTGTATGTTGTACATCGCCCAGAGTGGCTGGGTGACCAGCCAGATGGGCGATTAATAAATTTAATAATAATAATAATAATAATAATAATAATAATAATAATAATAAATATTTTGGTCACCTAATGTGAAGAGAAAACTCTCTGGAAAAGACCCTGATGCTGGGAAAGACTGAAGGCAAAAGGAGAAAGGGACGGCAGAGGATGAGATGGCTAGATAGCATCACTGATGCAATGAATATGAACTTGAGCACACTCTGGGAGAGAGCACAGGACAGGAAGGCCTGGCATGCTATGGTCCATGGGGTCACGAAGAGTTGGACACGACTGAACGACTGAACAACAATAGTTATTTGGGATGGAAAGAGGACAGAGGGACCTAGTCCCCTTGGCAGAGGGGGCACACATTGTGACATCTACAAAGATTCTTTCATGAAGGTCTTGGTAAGTCTCACTTTATTTAAGGAGAAGAAGAAGTGAAATAGCCTCACCCTTCTGTAAATAACCATGGCACAAGAGCCTCTTAGCTGGCACTTTGAGGTCATGGAGTATTTTTCCAGAGTATCTCCTGAAGCCAAATCAATGGAAGCAGGCTTGTTGTGCAAAAATGTGAACACATTTACATAACTTGCATTAACATGTAGGTGTACATTAACGTTTTTAAAGCTTTGATGTGTTATTTCTTGTTCACAGTGACAGGAGAAGCACTAGCGAGAGTTTGTATGACATTTCCTGAAGAATTTCTGTGACCCATTTTCAGCCTTTCTGATTATAGAAGCTATGATTTGTTGGTTAACAGTTCTGTGAGACTAACAAAGTGTTTGCGGTTTTCTTTCAGTACATATTACACTATTCAATAAAGACGCCACCTATAGCCCTTTATGGAGCAGCTATGGAGTGCTATGCAAACTCTTCCTCTAAAAAAACACAATTAACGTCAGCATTGAAACTAGAGCACATACTCTGTCTTTAGTTTGCCGCCTTTAACTACAAAGAATATAATTTTAGGGCTTTAAGGAGAAGTGCTGTCTCCTTCTCTCTTATAAATATTAAGTGTCCTGATATATTCATATTTTGAATATTTGAACAGAACTGTGATAGTAAGAGAGGTCTTTGTCTAATAACTGTAATTGTTCTCTCTGATTTACCTGTCTGGTATTGCCAGAAATGGAATTTATCTAAGGCTAATATCTGTTAATCCAGAATACCTTTGTGTGGCTTATTCAGTAATGCACCATCTCCAGCTTTAAAATAGCATTGCATTCTTTCCCTTCTCTTTTTTTACTTACGCAGTAATGGTCTTTCTTCATATGCCAATATTTGTTCAGGTTTTCTCATTAAGCTTTATAATGGAAACTTCTTTTTAAATAGGAGGAACCTCACAGAATCACCCAATGGTGCATTTATTCTACTCCTTTGAAATCCTTCAGATATATAGAAAAGGTACTGTTTTAAAGTGCTAACTAAACAGAGGAGAAATGAACCTAAATTGCCTGAGAACAGCTCAGTGTATGTTCATTCCAGAACAGGGCATGAATAAGATACTTTAAAATTATGAGCTTTTATTTATCTGTGCAGTCAGTGGATTAAATCCAATATTGGCACTTGTGGAACGTAACTTCACCTTGCTCCTTTCATCGTTGCAGCCTCTTGTGTGCCCCCAATTCTTCTCCAGAGGGCACCCCAAAACTCTGGAACAGATTTTGGGGTGCATGGGGGCTGCAGGGAAGGTGGAAAAACTGTTCCACCAGCCGTTTGCATTCTGCTGGCGGATGGCCAGAGTTGGATACAACCCAGTACTTTGTTTTATTCAAGTTGTGTTTTCCTTTAATATGGGATATAAATTAGTGTATGTACCTCAGAGACCACCTCTTTCTGTATGGTGGGCAGACACAGTTGGATACAGCCCAGAGCGGCATCCCTAGTGTTTTCTTGGATGTCTTATATTTTATTCCTTTATTTCTGCCAGTATTATGGCAGACAAATACAGTTACATTGAACTGCATTCACAACTTTTATATCCATTCTCTGTTTGGTGAGAACCTTTTGCAGGTCTTCACAATCCCTTTTTGTTTTAACTAACCTAAATAACTTGGTATTATCAGCAAACCTGGCCACCTCTCTGCTCACTTCCAATTCCAGGTCATTTATGAACAAGTTAAAAAGCACCACTCCCAATACAAATCCTTGTGGGAAAACTCATTTTATATCTTTCCATTGTGAGAATTGACCATTTACCCCTGCTCTTATCTTTCTGGTCTTTAACCAATTGCTGGTCCATAAGAGGACCTCTCCTCTTATACCATGACTAATAAGCTTGCTCATGACTCTTTGGTGAGGGACTTTGTCAAAAGCCTTTTGGAAGTCCAAGTAAACAATGTTTACCAGATCCCACCTGTCTGCATGTTTATTTAAACTCTCAAAGAACTCTTGAGTTCCAGGATTTCTACTTCTATGGTGATTAAATTGGATAACTCTGCATTTGTCTTGCTCATTAATCTCAGGGTCATTTCCCACCAACATTACAGTTCATTCCTTGAGACGTTCTGCTGCTTCTGCAGCATGTAGGACTTGGCTCTTAGTTTAGTTAGTGTGTATGGCAGCAATTTTTTGCATGCATTCATTAGATGCTATGGCAAGTGCTATCTCATCAATAAATTTGCCTTTTCTGATGCAGTGTTTGTTCAATGTGTCATCCAAAATGTTGTGTCCAGCTCATGGGAGAATATAATTCCACCCTGGGGATGAACTGCTTTTCTATATTCCAGAAGTAAAGACTGCTCCACCCTGGAACTACGGGAGAAAGGAGAATTTGAATTTACCTTAACTTTCTGTTCTCAGGAGTTCTGGGGTAGAGCAGTCTTCCCACCCATAATTACAGACAGAGAACCTGACAGAGGTGGAAGGATCAGCCAGTGGAATGTTTTGTTCTTTTGGATTTCTGAATCGTCAACATCCAACTTGATATTTTGAGTCCAGCAGGATATCCTAATGTCTCTTTTTTGTTTCAGTGTGTGCCTGTTAGTGCAACATTTTCCTTTGTGATTTTTATATATGGGGATTTTATATAATGGGTGACAACCAATGTCACATGAGTGAACTTCCTCTTCTTCCCTGTGGCCTCAAATCTGCTATAGAGGATCCCCCAGTCCTCTGGAGCAGATTTGGGGTGTACACAGGGAGCTGCAAGGGGAAGGAGGAATTTGTTCTGTCAGTGGTGTCCCTTAGACACAGTTAGATACAACCCATAATTTTCATTTGCTAGTGCTAAAAGGTCCCCCCCACACACACTGAAGGGAAGCCCCTCCCCGTGGTGTCGTTCTTGCTGGAAATCCTGTCTGTCAACCAGAGGGAGAGACTTCCCAAAAGTAAAGATTTTCCCATGCATGAACCCCTGAGAATAGAAATTTACATAAATGTCAAATTTTGCTATTTCAGCTAAACATTATGAAGTTCTTCCTGACACTGTGAGCTGTATGATATATGGGACAGAATGCCTAGGAAGGTGGTGAACTCTTCTTCATTAGAGGTTTTTAAGCAGTGGTTGTATTGCCACCAATCAGGGATGGTTGGTCTACTAGAAGGCATTTGAGGTCCCTTCCAATTCTGTGATTCTGTATATGTCATGGGTGGCAGTAATGACGTGACTCACTATTTCTGGGTATTGCAGATCAATGGTATTAATTAGGACAAATGAGCAACCAATGATATTTTGTCGAAATCGTTGTCCCAACAATTGAAAAGAAGTGGAGGGAGTATAGTTACGGGGCGAGTATGCTTGAAGTCTCTCCTCGGTGCTTGGGGCAGTGGCTAGGCAGCCATTTTAATTAAAGATTGTGTGGAAGTGCAATTGAGTATCACTGGGAAGATGCACATTTGAGGAACTTCGGTTTAGGGCTATACATGGAGGAGACCAAATGAGCTCTCACCCCAATCTAAGGATGGGATGTATCACCTTATACATGTCTTCCTGAACTTTATACCCTCCTGTACTCTGCAGATCCTCAACAACTGCTTTGAGAATGCATTTGGAGATGGTTCCTTGATGGATGTGAGTCAAGGCCTTGGTGTCATTTTTCTTCAAATGCTTGAACTGAGAACACTTTCCAAGTGTGTCAGAGCTAGGAAATCTTTGTGTGGATATGTCAGTGCTATTGTGTAGAAAACTAGCTTTATGTGTTAGTGAGATGGATAAGGACTTATTAATGGATTTCAGTAAACAAAGGGTCCTGTTAACCTCTTGTATTTCAGATCAATGCTTCTTTGTATACTGTGGACTTGGGTGTCCATACTGCAGCACTGGTTCTTTTCTCTTTTCACTTTTAGAAATATTTACATATTAATTGAAAATTACCTCAAATTGTCAAAATATTGCCTAAAATTGGCAACTTTAAAGGATCTTACTTGGTTCAGTGGGGACAAATTCTACATGATACAGTATTCTTCCTAGGAAATTTGAGAAGATATTGTATATTATATGAGGTAAGGAGTCATGTAAAAAACGAGGGGTTTTAATAGGTGCTCTCTACTCTGCAAACCGAACCTGGGAGCCATCCATGGTCCTGAAACAAACAAACAAAACATAGTGCAAATTAAGTTAAATGGCACCAGTTGCCGCTGCCATCAAAAGTATGAGAGTAGTAATGTTAGCTTACATTTTTAGTTTATTTCTGGTTGCCTAATATATTCACTTCTGTTCTCATAATACATACTTCTGGTTAAGTTACTTCATATTTATGCTGTATTATGTTAAGCTTGTCTTTTCCACACTACTGTTTGATTTTTGCCAGCCTTGCTGAACTCATTCATGCTGTTACAGCATTAACGAAGTAGTGTCTTTGCAGGCCCAATAACTTTAAAATGTTTCTAGTCCCAAGACAATGTCTTCACTTAACCAAAAGCTAAGGAGTCTTTGCAGTACTAGGTAGGTATGCAGGGTTAGTCAGTAGTTTAGTAAAGTCATGTTAGAATATCTCAGTTATCTCTGCTGAACATAAATCATCATAGGTAGAAACGTCTAGTAATAGTCACATCAGCCAACTGCTTAGGATAACAATTACCTACTCTCCTTTACAATAATTCTAAAGTGACTTCCTTTATCATGCCCGTCTTTGCACAAAATGTTCCCTTGAGATCTCCAATTTTCTTGAAGAGATCTCTAGTCTTTCCCATTCTGTTGTTTTCCTCGATTTCTTTGCATTGTTCATTTAAGAAGGCCTTCTTGTCTCTCCTTGCTATTCTCTGGAACTCTGCATTCAGTTGGATATATCTTCCCCTTTCTCCCTTGCTTTTCGCTTCCCTTCTTTCGTCAGCTACTTGTAAAGCCTCCTCAGACAGCCACTTGGCTTTCTTGCATTTCTTTTTCTTTGGGATGGATTGAGTTGCTGCCTCCTGAACAATGTTACGGACCTCCGTCCATAGTTCCTCAGGCACTCTGTCTATCAGGTCTAATCCCTGAAATCTATTCCTCACCTCCACTGTATATTCATGAGGGATATGATTTAGGTCATACCTGAACGGTTTAATGGTTTTCCCTACCTTCTTCAATTTAAGCCGAAATTTTGCAAGAAGCAGCTCATGATCTGAGCCACAGTCAGCTCCAGGTCTTGTTTTTACTGACTGAATGGAGCTTCTCCATCTTTGGCTGCAAAGGACATAATCAATCTGATTTCGATATTGACCATCTGGTGATGTCCATGTGTAGAGTCGCCTCTTGTGCTGTTGGAAAAGAGTGTTTGCTATGATCAGCATGTTCTCTTGGCAAAACTCTATTAGCTTTTGTCCTGCTTCATTTTGTACACCAAGGCCATGCCTGCCTGTTATCCCCGTGATTTCATGACTTCCTACTTTAGCATTCCAATCCCCACCGCAGACGGTGACTGTAGCCATGAAATTAAAAGACGCTCCTTGGGAGGAAAGCTATGGCAAACCTAGACAGCATAGTAAGAAGCAGAGACATCACCTTGCCGACAAAGGTCCGTCTAATCAAAGCTATGGTTTTCCCAGTAGTAATGTATGGCTGTGAGAGCTGGACTATCAGGAAGGCTGAGCGCCGAAGAACTGATGCTTTCAAACTGTGGTGCTGGAGAAGACTCTTACGAGTCCCCTGGACTGCAAGGAGGTCAAATCAGTCCATCCTAAAGGAAATCAACCCTGAGTGCTCATTGGAAGGACAGATAATGAAGCTGAAGCTCCAATATTTTGGCCACCTAATGCGAAGAGAAACTCCCTGGAAAAGACCCTGGTGCTGGGAAAGACTGAAGGCAAAAGGAGAAGGGGACGGCAGAGGATGAGATGGCTAGATAGCATCACGGATGCAATGAATATGAACTTGAGCACGCTCCAGGAGAGAGCGCAGGACAGGAAGGCCTGGCGTGCTATGGTCCATGGGGTCACGAAGAGTCGGACACGACTGAACGACTGAACAACAACAACAACAAAGTGACTTCCTCAGTGATTTCCTCCTCAGTTGAATCCCCCGTCCCCCAATGAGAGAGTAAACAACTTGTGATACTGAAGTAACTATTTGTGGGAACCTGGCTGGCTTGCCTGTTTCGTTTATCATAATAAAAAGAACATTTGGACAGTTAAAATGTGTGAAGTATACCATTAAATGTGTACTTTTCTGTTTCATTTGTACTCAAAAAGCTTTGCAAATGCTCTTTTCTTTGTCAACAAGGTTGTGCTGGCTGTTAGAAATCTAGGAGGATTTGTATAATCTGTCACTGGACATCAGAGGAAGTTCGTATTGGATTGTTGTTTCCTTGAGGGAAACCTATAATTCTGCATAGCTTGCCAGGTCATCTGTATTCTTTCCAAATGACTTATTCTCCCTTTGGCATAATTAGAGATTTTCATTTTCATTTGTCTCCAAATTGAAATGTATGTCAGCTAGCAGAGCAAGTGGGAGGATGATATTAATTTATCCTTTATGGCAGTAGGATCAACGCTTTTGGCATCAATATGCCTATGTATTCATCAATGTATGATGCCTAGGCCGAGGGATGATCTGACTATGGAAAATTGTGACAAACTTTTGCACTTTACAGGGATTATGTTTTTCCAGAAAATAATGAACTCCTGTAAACTAAATGGGCTTGATGTTGAGTCAAGACAAGTTATTTCATACTGACCCATGTAGGCTCTTGGAGAGTAGGGTGCATTTGTGCCAGCTGTTTTCATAGGATATATTCTGGGAACAACTGCCACCATCTGCATCTCATCCTGATAGGAGTTCTTAGAGTTTCATTTGCTGTGATATTAAGGGTAATAAGGTACGATCATCACCTCCGTTTTCTTCAGGCTGCCTGGATAAACGCTTGGTTTGTTTGTTCCATTTATATCCTGCCTTTCCTCCAAGGAGCCCATGACCCTCCTCCTGTCCATTTTATCCTCACAGCAGCACTGTGAGACAGGATAGGCTGAGAGTCAGGATAGGCTGAGAGTCAGGATAGGCTGAGAGTCAGTGACTGGCACAAGGTCACCCAGTGAGCTTCATGGCCAGGTGGAGACTCTGTAAGTCTGTCATGTCAAGTGGCAGAGTGGAATTCTCTTTCTTATAAGGAAATCCACTGGTGGGGAAGTGTTCCAGCTTGCCGTTTCATGCAACAGGCAACAATTCCAATCCTTAATGTGAGGGAGGGAGGGGTTCAACAAGAACACCAGTTTATACTCACATTTCAACAGTGAAGTCTTAATCACAAAGCCACGGTCTGTATATTTTATGACTTTTCAGTAGGAAGCTGGAGTTAATAAATCAGTGGATAAACCATGCATTCTTCACTGAGTTATTCTTACACAATCATATTCTTACCAAATCATCCTATTTCAATTACTTTGATAAACTTTATCTATTGATCTAATGTTACCACTCTCAACATCATGCTGAAGAGCCTTGAAAAGTGCAGTGTTCGGCATCATGATTAAGACTATGTAACTAATGTGGGAGTATAGACCAGTGGCTCTGTCATACCAAGAGTTTAGCATATAAGCCAAATGTATGACTAATACTATTGTTCGCAGCAACAATGGATTTACAGACTATGCTTGACAATATTCTAGGAATTCCATATCTTATAATATTGTATTCAATTACATACAGATATATTTTAATAATACTTTATAAAGTAGCCCAAATCATTAGAAAGTACAACATTACAAAAACAAAAAACAGGCCCTGCCTGCAGCTTTTCAATATAAAGTTAAAAGACAGGACACATTACAAAGGAAAGTGAAGGAGGGCAATTCAGGAAAAGCCTCCAGGGTGAATTGATGTGTCTAAAGGTGTTTGAATGTAGTCAGCCAGAGTATACCTTGGTGTAGAAAGGCAGGATAGAACTCACGTAAACAACACATAAATAAATGTAAAAACAGAGGGATTCGTTTGGATTTCAGGTTGAAGGGCATTCCAGTGATAGGGAATATCAGGATGAATAGCCCTCCCTTTACACAGTCAACATAACAGAGACCAAAACTTCAAGCTAGTCAGGGCCTTTATGTGAGCTTTTCTATAATACAGCTTCAGTGAAACTCAAAGACTGCCCCAGGGCCTAAATAGCTAATCCTGAGCTCTCTATTAGGGAAGGCTTTTGAAAGGTAGAGAAGTTGCCACCCAATTGATGATAGGCAGCTATGGTGAAACCTGAAAGGCAGCTTAATCCCCTCCCTTAGGGAGGCTCCCTCTTTTGTATGCCCTGGTGAGAGGCTATTCTGACTGAGCATCTCAAGCCATTCCCTAACTCTGCCCACTTAGACTGACAAGCTGTTGTGTTGACCAAGTCTTGCCCCTCCTCCTCCTTGGAAAGGACTAGGTTTCCCACAGGGAGAGGGACAGGCCTGGGCCACCTGGTTGTCAAGGCCTTGGGAAGATTCTTCCCCAACTCCTGGAGACTCCTCCGCTCTCTGGTCTAACTGTCCTGGTTCCAGCTCTGAATCAGAATTGGAATAATCAGAAACCGCAGGGGCCCTGGTCTCAATCTTGACCGGGAACTGCAGCAGAAAAAGGAACACAGACTGGGAATGGTGACAGTAACATTATATTTAATTAGAAGAATTGTACCTGTAGAGAGAAGGTCTGAAGAAAACATATATAGAGGGAAGTCAACATAGATATATTGGAACAAGATAATGGAGTAATTGAAAACTAAGTGGAAGACTTAAAGCAAAAAATGATGACCAGAAAGGTTTAAACACATGGAGGATTTAAGACAGACTAGACCAGCAGGAAGACCAACCTGAAGAGTGTTACAATAACCAGTGTGGGAAATAAGAAGATAAACTAAAATGCTGGTAGTACCTGTAGAAAGGAAAGAGCCAATTCTAGATATATCAGTGATCTCAAAATAACAAGACTTGGCAAAAGCTTTGTCATAGAGAAAGAAAGGAAAGAGAAGGATAATAAATTGCTCCAAAATTCTGAATTTGATGAGAAGAACAAAAATAACATTATCAAGAATAAGTGATTATTGAAGAAGGCTGAGAAGAAAAAAAGGGAAAAACTCAGAAGCTTGGTTTTGGTAAAGTGTTTATTATAATGTATTAGTTCAGGATTAGTTGTCTCTGCAGATACTCATATGCATTTCATTGTATTTTGGAGTGCTGATGTTAGTCTGACAATATAGTATACATATGGTCACTTACGGTATATCTTTTTTATGTGTCAGTCATATTTCAGTGTAGTATACAGGGTACCCCTCTCTAATGATATATGTTGCTGCTGCTGCTGCTACAGGCTCAGCACAGTTTATATTAATTCCAAGAAGACTTGCTCATTTATTTAAACTTTACGTTTTGAAGCATTTATTTCTTGCCTTTCAATAACAAAAAAATCAAGGCAGCTGGAAAGAGTTGGAAGGCATGCACTTGCATGCTCACGTCTTTCTGCTAATCTAGCAGATGTTTTTCTTGCACTATCTGTACAGCTAAATAAGCAGTTGTGTTCTTCAGTGTGACCTATGGACACCTATTTGTGTCTCCCCCTCTTTACCAGTATCTGTATTCATCATATTCTGAACAAAAGACACACCTTGTTTTAGAGGGGTCCATGGGGTCACGAAGAGTCGGACACGACTGAACGACTGAACAACAACAAACAAATTGCTGTGAAATGTATAGTTCTTATGTAATACATTGTCATACTAATGCTGACAGTGGAAATTTAGATTGCGATCAGAAGCTCCTGGCAGTTTGCCATTATATCTCTCACTTGTGGGCAAATTAGCCTTTGCTTGGCATAGGGATGCTTGAGGAACTCAATCTTTTTGAATTCTGTTGCAAAGTGACCTAATCCATGCCTCCCAGGCTAGTGTGCAGATTGGAATGTAATCATCCTTTGCATGTCACTGTTCTCCAAATTTTTCAGTATAATTCTTGGCTCAGAAATGTACCTTGAAACATTAAAAATGTATATGTTTGGATAAAATATGCTTAGAAATATGTACACAGATAAAATACGTTTATACATGTATATTTGGTGAGAAAATACATTCATAAATAAGTGTTTAAATAAGTATTTATATAGTAATTTACATGCAGATTTTTTTTAAAAGAAATTGTACATTAATGTAGAAATGGGATGGAATTGACCTAGGAATGAACACATGAAAAATTGACACAGGCTGGAGTTAGACTGATCTGTTCATCCCTAGATTGGGATGTGTCTTTTGGAAATCCTTGACATAATGACTGGGTTCACATGCTCACTGCAGCCCACTGTGGCTTATTTAAGCTGTAGTGAGTTGTGGTGTGTGTGTGCGGTCATTTTGAATATTTAAGCCCAGCAGAGGGTTGCCATGGTTTGTCATGTCAGCTGAACCCGGGCGGCAGGGGTTGTTTGAGGGTTGCTTAATCCTCAAATAACCCATAGTTTGTTGTAGTGACATTTGATGGTTGTTAACTCTCAAAGAGACCCTTCCACCCAGGTTTGGATAAGACAATAATCCATGGCAACCCTCCGCCAGGGGTTGAATATTCAAAATGGCCACAGGCACATGTCACAAATGCACCATGGCTTAATTAAAACAACGTAAGCTGCAGTGATAATGTGAACTGGCTCTCTTGAGGGTAGATTTCTAATCGTGACATTGAAGTCCTAACCTCTTGACCAATGATGAAAAAATAAAGCCAAAAAATACCTGGGAATCTTCATATACTTAAACATATGCTAAAATAAAAATACTAAGATGTTTCATAATGTAATGCGGCAAGACTCAACAGTAGGTATCAGTATTAATTGGGTCTTTGTTTGCATTCTAATCTTAGAATCTCCTGCACAGCTTCTGTGCCACATTTGAGATTTTAGACAGTGGGAGAGTTTAGATTATCATATCTCAACTTTAAAAATTGAGGTATGAATGAACCCCTTTGTGCAAGCCAGCAAACATATCAGGAAGTCTTCAGAATTATAGTTTTCCATTTCATACAAACTAGGAAATTATGCAAGCCAGGCTATTAAAACATGGTTTGAAGTTGTTCCAACTTGTTCCAATGATGGTAACCATAGTTTTCTAGGTTTGGATGAAATGGGAAAATGTTGTCAATTGAAGATTTCCTGGTTTCTTTGCCAGCTTGTGCAAAGAGAGGGGTTAAGGGGCTGCGTGTATGGGCAAAATTCTCATTCATTTCTTGGCTTATTAAGCTGAGATATAATTGCATGAACAAGGTCAAAGTTACCCAGCTGTTCAAGCATAGCAAATTTTATGTTAACTTCTAAAGAAACTGACACATTGAAAAGTGTACTTGTCAGTAGATTTGCATTAACCTAAATGATAAGTTTTGCAAAATATTTTTATTTGTAGAGAATCTGTCTTGCAAAGTTCCCTTAACCAAATTTTTTAATGAGCTACATGATAGTTTAAGAGAATATGTCAAGTGTGGTTGAGATCTCACCTTTCATCCATACCTCAAAGATGAAGCTTTTTGCTCTAATTCAGTACAGCTTGGTGGAAGGTAGGTATAGTGCAAAATAACAGTGAAAACGTTAAACATTATTGGACTGCACTTTTACGCTGTTTCTTAGAGTAGAAGGAAAAGGAAAGTAACAAATTCTTTAAATAGTGTCAGGCTACCCACAGCATCTGGTTTCCTCTGTGACATATACTGCATTTCTCATTAATGGTGCCTTGAAATTGTCTTTAGTTGCTATAGTAACTATCTCAGTTTTACACATAAAATTTATTTTGAGAAAGGTTATTGTGGCAAATGCTACAAATTTTGAGTCCCCCCCCACCGCCAAACGTTACTATTTTTAAGACATGTTACCATAATCTGTCATATTAAATACAACAGAATGGGAGATTAACTGCAAATAATGCTTTGTTGCTATCATTAGATTTAAAGTGTAATAATTTGCTTTAATTTAGTGCCAACTAACACTATTTTACCAGATGTAGAGTAGACATGCTTCCTGACCAGTGAGTTTAAGATGTAAGACAGTACCAAAGTTGATTAACACACCCTGTTGAAAGACACTACCGTTGCCTAGGCTAGACCAAGAGGCAGGTGAACAAGCCGGTTGTAATGTTGAAGAGGAGATGCAATTCCAGGAGGCTCTTGTCAGTGAATCTAGCTCACTTCTGGTATCAGAACTTGGATGAAGAGTGAAATATCAGAGAGCAGGGCTGGGGATAAACAGTCTGCAGGGAGGTGCTACAAGCAGGAGATAGATTTAGTTCCCCCAATCCGCATGCCCTTTTTGCTCTGAAAAACTTTCCCTACACCACACCCACATTATACATAATTGGAACAAACCTGGTTTTAAACAGTGGGTGCACAAACTTTTTGCCCCTGGGGGCTGCAACCAGTGTTTGCTGAGGGACCAGGGACCACACGTGGAACTAGTGGAGCATGTTTCTCTTCCACCACTAGCAGGGTGGGGAACATTTTTCTATTCATAAGTAAGCAGGACTGAATCACTCAGCACTTTCAAATAGCAACTGAAAGTTGCCTCCGCATGTCTACTCAGAAGTAAGCAGGGCAGGCCTCAGAAGTAAGCAGGACCGAATCATTCTGCAACTTCCTCCCCAGGCCCTGGCCTCTCTCCCCATCTACCTGAGAAAGGCAGACTTTTTCAGCACTCATCTGGGAAAATCTCTTCTCTATGATCAGCAGCTGATCGGAGATAAGAGCAGGCCCCTGCATCGAGAGGGGGTGGCCCGGAGAAGAAGCTGGCAGGTGGATCAGCTAGGCTGCATAAAAAAGTGGATGGGGTGCAGCAGGTTTTGCAGGCTGCACTGAGAGTGACCAAGGGCTGTGCACCTCTGTTTTAAACAAATAGATTTGATGCCCGTGTGGTGTAGTGGCAAGAGTGCTGGACTGGGAGCTGGGAGATCCAGGTTCTAGTCCCCACTCAGCCATGGAAGCTGACTGGGTGACTTTATTTATTTATTTATTGCATTTATACCCTGCCTTTTTTCCTCTTGCAAGGAACCCAAGGCAGCTTACATTATCCTCCTCCTCTCCATTTTATCCTCACAACAACAACCCTGTGAGGTGGGTTGGGCTGAGAGTGTGTGACTGGCCTCACAGGGCTGTTGTTGTGAGGATAAAATGGAGGAGGAGGAGGATTATGTATGCCACCTTGAGTTCCTTGGAGGAAAAAAAGGTGGGATATAAATTTAATAAATAAATAAATAAATGCCATCACATATAGTGTGAACCTGGTGGATGACTTGCACTAAAGGATGGATTGGAGGAGTGCATTCCTGTTGGTTCTCCTGGACTTCTCAGCAGCTTTCAGTCTCATCTGCCATGATATCGTTTTGGGCTGTCTTTTTGGGTTGGCCTTTGGAGGCATGTTGTTATGGTGGTTCTGGCCTTTTCTGGTCAATTGGTCTCATAAAGTGGTGCAATGTAAATTCTGTTCCACTCAGTGTTGGCCTACAGGATGCCTAAAGGTTCCATCTCATCCCCCCATGCTTTTAACATTTACAAGAAACTTCTATGGTAGGTCATCTGGAGGTTTGTTTGTCCCAGGGAAGCTGTGGAATTCTTGAACTGGTGCCTGGAGGCAGTTTTGGAGTGGGTGAACATGAACAAGCTCTGAAAATTAATCCAGATAAACCCAGTACTGTGGGGTGAGAGACTGACTGCACTGAATAGAGACTTGCAACCAGTTTTAGATGGGGTTGGACTCCCCCAGAAGGATAAAGTACACAGTTCGGGTGTTCTCTTGGTCTCCACTAACTGGGGAGGCTCTGGTGGCTAGGAATATTTTTTACCAGCTTAGACTGGTATGCCAAATATGACCCTCTCTGGAGAGGATGGACCTCTAGTGTACTAATTACATCCAGCCTGAAATATTGTAATGTGCCTGATGATGATTCAGAAACCTCAGCTAGTGCAAAATGCAACTGCCCAAGTACTGATGGGAGCTAGTTAGTCGGACCTTGTGAGACCTATGTGGTATAAGTTGCACTGTTTGCTGGAGTGTTTCCAGGCCAAATTTAAAGTGCTGGTACAGATCTTTGAAGCGCTAAATGGTTTGAACTAGTTTACTTGAAGGACTGCCTTCATTCATATCAGCCTGCCTACACTTTGAGATCAGCCTCAGAAGCGTGCCCACTTGTGAGAACAATTAGGCTGGTGGACATGAGAGATGAGGCTTTTATGTCAGTGGGCCATTTCTGCGGAGCTCAGTTCCAGTGGAAATATGCAAGCCCCTTCATTGCAAACCCATTTGTTTATAACTGTTTCCTCTTAAATAAGGATTTCATAGGGTTGCTGTACTTATGGTGCTGCTCTTGTTTTAATTATTTATCTGGTTTTATTATTTTTTCTGGTTTAAATGTTTTTATTAGTGTTATTGTTGGTTCTTTGTTGATTTTATTGTTATGGCATTTTATGGTTTTAAAGTTGTTATTGATTTATATGTGGTGAATTTATATGCTGGAAGCTGCCTTGGGAGGGTTTGACCCTAAAAGGCAGTCTACAAAGAAGACAGGATACCCTGGAGAAGATGCTGATGCTAGGGAAAGTGGAAGGCCAAAGGAAGAGGGGCTGACCAAGGGCAAGATGGATGGATGATATTCTGGAGGTGACGGACTTGACCTTGGGGGAGCTGGGGGTGGCGACGGCCAACAGGAAGCTCTGGCGTGGGCTGGTCCATGAAGTCACGAAGAGTCGGAAGCAACTAAATGAATAAACAAATTCATTTTAGAGATTACTTTCATGCTGAGCCTAAGGTGGTCTCTTGAGGTTATTTAGTCCATATGGATTTCTTGCAAGTCAGTTTTAAGGTTTGTTGCTAGTATATAAAGCCCTAAAGAACTGGGGACCTGGTTATGTGAGAGACTGCCTTCGCCTCTATAGATGTATTCAATCCTTGAGGTCATCTGGTGAGGCCACATGCTCCAGAGGTCCATTCTTTGGTTGTTCAGAGCATGGCAGCACCCATTGTGTGAAATGATCTTCCCCCTGAGAATAGATCTATGCTGACCATGGTTATTTTTAGGTACAACTTGAAGACACAGTCATTTATGCAAGTCTTCCTGGTGTAGTTTAGCCTATCATATTTTTTATTCTTAGGGATATGTAGACACAGTCGATTGATCCTATGCATTGGTTTTATATTTTTATGTTTTTATGATTTGTTTACACCATTTTGAAATCTGTAAGTGGTTTTTAAATTTCGTAAATAAATTAATGTCGTAACTGCTGTGTTGTCCTTCTGTGTAGTTTTCAGCCATTCACCACTCCTTGTTGTTGTTCAGTCATTCAGTCGTATCCAACTCTTCGTGACCCCATGGACTATAGCATGCCAGGCCTTCCTGTCCATCGCTCTCTCCTGGAGTGTGCTCAAGTCCATATTCATTGCATTGGTGATGCTATCTAGCCATCTCATCCTCTGCCGATCCCTTCTCCTTTTGCCTTCAGTCTTTCCCAGCATCAGGGTCTTTTCCAGTGACTTTTCTCTTCACATTAGGTGGCCAAAATATTTGAGCTTCAGCTTCACTATCTGTCCTTCCAATGAGGGTTGATTTCCTTTAGGACTGACTGATTTGACCTCCTTGCCAAAATATTTGAGCTTCAACTTCAGTATCTGTCCTTCCAATGAAGGTTGATTTCCTTTAGGACTGACTGGACCTCCTTGCAGTCCAGGGGACTCGTTTAAGAAAAAGATAAAAAAATAAAAAACAAAAGCAAACCATTTGTATATTTTAAGTAATATCATATCTAAAAATATATTTATATGTGAACACACACATACACACACAAATAGGCATTCTATTACAATATAACACACAAAAAAAGAGAAAGAAAAGAAAAATATGCAAACATTTATTCTGGCATATTTCCTAGACATCTTATCAGCTATAGGCCAAACAACAGTTCAAAAGAACAGTAAAGATGGTTCAGTTCCAACTCCGGAGGCTGAGAGAGTTGGTTCCCTTATTTTAATTTTAATACCAATTAAAAATGATTCTGCAGCATCAGGATCCAAAAATCTTTTCATCTGGCCTTCAGAAAGAATACAAAATGTAGCAGGATATTTAATATGATATTGCAGGTTAGTTTGCTTTGCCAAACTTCTCGCCTTGGTGAATTGCCTTCTTCTGTCAGCAATTCTTTAGTATAATCAGGAAAGAGTATAATCTTGTCATTTGCTGGTCCCCACCGAAGCTCACCTCGTTCTCTTGCCAGACGTATAAGATAGTTTTTTGTGGAGACTCGTGAAAATTGATGCCACGAATTGAACCAGGAACACGATATGCATGCTCAATATCAAGTAAAAAAATCAGATGGTAAAACAAATAGCTCATGCAAAAGTTTATCCATAAATTCAGCCAAACCTACAGTCAGGGCCAGAAATATTGGAACAAGGATAACTGTTTTGGCAGTTGGCCTCTGCACACCACCACATTGAAGTTGAAGGGAAACACACCCAGCGAAGTCAGGACTTTCAATTGTAATTCAACGGGTTTGACAAAAGTGGGGCACTAACCATTCAGGAAGGACAGCCAGTGGCATACACACACACCCATCATTGGTGGCTCATAAGTAATGGAACAAACCGACATCATTTCAAATGTAAGGATCGCCTTTAATACCTGGATGAATATCCTTTGCAGTCAATGACTGCCTGAAGTCTGGAACCCATGGACATGACCAAATGCTGAGTTTCCTCCCTCGAGATGCTTTGCCAGGCCTTGACTGCAGCTGCCTTCAGCTGCTGCTTGTTTGTGGGTCTTTCTGCCCTCAGTGCTATCTTCAGTAAGTGAAAAGCATGCTCTGTTGGGTGGAGATCAGGTGACTGACTTGGCCATTGAAGAACATTCCACTTCTTTGCCTTGAGAAACTCTTGGGTAGCTTTAGCTGTATGTTTTGGGTCATTATCCATCTGCAATATGAAGCAGCGTCCTATCAGTTTGGCAGCATTCGGCAGAACCTGAGCAGAAAGTATAGCCCTATACACTTCAGAATTTATCCTGCTGCTTTTATCATCAGTCAGGTCATCAATAAACACCAGTGACCCGGTTCCATTGTCAGCCATACATGCCCAAGCCATAATACTGCCTCCACCATGTTTGACAGATGATGTAGTATGCTTTGGATTATGAGCTGTTCCTTTCCTTCTCCATACGTTTCTCTTCCCATCATTCTGGTACAAGTTAATCTTGGTTTCATCAGTCCAAAGAATCTTATTCCAGAACTGGGGAGGCCTTTTTAGGTGTTTGCTGGCAAAGGCTAATCTGGCCTTTCTGTTCTTGAGCGTTCCCAGTGGTTTGCACCTTGTTGTGAAGCCTCTGTATTTACATTCATAAAGCCGTCTCTTGACTGTAGATGTTGACAAAGACATGCCTACCTCTGCAAGAGCGTTCTTGACCTGGCTAGATGTTGTGAAAGGCTTCCGCTTCACCATGAGCAGAATTCTGCGGTCATCCACTTTAGTTGTCTTCTGTGATCTTCCAGGCCTTTTGCTGTTGCTGAGCTTGCGAGTTAATTCCTTCTTTTTCAGGATGTTCCAAACTGTTGTATTGGCCACTCCCACTGTTTTTGCTATCTCTCTCGAGAGTTTATTTTGTTTCCTCAGCCTAATGATGGCCTCCTTCACTCGCATGGACACCTCTTTGGATCTCATGTTGGGGGTTCCAGTGAACAGCTACCAAATGCAAATGTAACACTCAGAGCCACCTTCAGGCCTTTTATCTGCTTGCTTGGTCATGAGGTACCCAGGAAACAGGCCACACCTGGCCATGCAGCTGCTTGTCAGCCATTCGTTCCATTACTATGAGCCACCAACGATGGGGGCATGTGTATGCCACTGGCTGTCCTTCCAGAATGGTTAGTGCCCCACTTTTGCCACACCTCTTGAATTACAGCTGAAAGTCCTGACTTCGCTCCCATCTGGGTGTGTTTCTTTTCAGCTTCAATGTGGTGGTGTGCAGAGGCCAACTGCCAAAACAGTTATCCTTGTTCCAATATTTCTGGTCCTGACTGTATATCAGTAGCCACGTCTTTAATACCAAGGATACGTAGATTTGCTCTGCATGTGAAGGCCTCCAGTTGAGAAATTTGAGCAGACAAAATATTATGAGTCGCTTTGATGGCCATTTCATGAGCAGTAACCCGATCTTCAAGAGCATTAACCTTCGTTTCCATCTTTTGAAAAGAGATATTAATTAAATCCACAGCCCCCTGATGGGCAATAATTGAGTCCTGAATTGTTTTCAGTTTCTTTGACTGCTCTGGTAGCTAAGAAGACATAGTTTTTATCAAAACAAGCAACTCCTCTTCATCTCTGGCATTTCTAGAAACCTTTGCTGAGAGAGCAATTGGGGTGGGTGGGTAGGTAGCATTCTCAAGCCTTTCCTTTTTTCCTTTGGTACTGCCATCCTCCACTTTCAAAAGCACAACAAGCAAGTATAATTGCAGAAACAAAAAAAAGCAAACATGCAGATTTAATTACAAGTCCTCAGATATTGCTTAGGAGTTTCAAACAGTGTTCAGTAGATGACACTCTGGCATCTAATCTTAGATTTCTGTCCCTTTGTTTCTTCGCAGAAGCAGCTGTTCTTCCAAGATTTCATCTGGATGGTACTGTAAGCTTCCCCTTTTAATTCCAGGGGAAGATAAAAAGGTTTCTCAACATTTTTCCAGCTGTTAGAGATATGCAACCTGCGGTGCTCCACAAGTCACTGCAGGATGCCATGACTCCAACCAGATGTCATAAATAGTTCAGTTCTTGACCAGGCTTTTCTACTCTTTATCTTTTCCTTATTGAACAGCAAAATAAAATTCTTAACATCTTTAGAAGATATTTCCCAAATGTCCAAAACTACAAATTTTGCTGTTTGTATAAACACTGGGGCTTCAATTGGGCTTCTTCAGCAGGGAGTTCCAGAATCTTGATGAACTACATTGAATTTTGATTGCATACTGATCTTTGAGCTATTAACTTTATATTTCTTTTATTTTCTCCATAGAGGGTAGCTCGTTTTATTATTTCTCCTCTTTAAGCTTCATTGACTATTGCACTGACTAGCATTACTAAAGGCAATAAAGGGAATGGCTGTAGTGATGTCTTTATCATCTGGAACCCAAATGTCTGTGCACATTAATCTCACTGGCTATTGATGAAGCAGTGCTCTATTTCATGTTGGAGAAACAAATGACACCTCTTAGTTTGAGATGCCCCTTTTGAAATGAATTGAGTTATCTGCTGCCTTGTTGTAAACAGAGGCTTGAATCAGGCAGCTTGTCTAAGATGATTTCCCAAAGATTGAATGAATTTGCAGTGTTATTTAATGGAGAGATCTAAGCCTCCCAATTCCTCTGACACTGAGATGTTTATTGGATGAGTCAAAGTTAAGACTACAGCCATTTCAGATTCTCCAAGGCCCTTTTCTGTAGCCTGCAATGTCTTTAGAATCCTGGAAATCTGATGTTTTTATTTATTAAAAATGTACATTTGTGACCCTCGTGGTAACTGTGCTTGCTTTATATCATCATTTGCAAAATATTGGATATAATCCAAATGTCATACAAGTTGTTAATCCTTTGACTAGATCAATGGGTTGAAAATCTTTACTTGCCCTTATTACTCAAAGACACATTGATGTGATACAAGAGCTACATCTAGGTGAGAGAAATAAACATTTCATACATTGAAGCCAAGGGAATAAAAGCTGCTGCCCCTGTTTTGGGGTGGAAAAAACCAGTCATTTTGGGAAAAATTAAAAAATATACAATGCTTAATTTTTTAGTGCTCTTTGCAAATCTAAAATCACTTAGGGCGCAATCCTATGGCCACTAGTCAGAGGCTAGATGGCCATAGGACAGGTCAGTTTCTGGGAACCGACCTTGGAGTCCACACTCCAAGGTCTGTTCCCAGAGAACTGACCCCCACTTCCTTCCGTGCTCCCTCATATACAGCATGGATTGGCCCCGTACTCCGCACTTGTAAGAGCAGTGTGGAGCAGCGAAACTGGGGTGTTCCTAGGGGTGGGCCGGGGCGGGGAGGTCGGAAATGCTGGTACGATACATCTTATGTTTTGTCCAGCTGCTGCTTCCCACACTTCGAGGTCCCATGGCTAAACAGCTGAAATCGGCTATCTAGCCATGAAAGCCGGGTGGGGACAGTGAGGAGGAGATCCGCTCCTCACCACTCCTCCTGCCCTGCACTGGATAGGTGGTCACCCCTGGGCTCGGAGGCAACTGTTGATCCAGATAGGATTGCTCCCTTCGGTACTTTAGAAACATAAAAGGTAGTATGTATAACTTGGTTTGTTCATAAAATTATCATTAAAACTACAAACATTTAAAAGTAAACTTAGTACATTTGTAATTATTGTATGAATAAACTATACTTTTAAATTTAATATACCAAACATGATAACTTTATGAGCAATAAATAATAAATTTTAGGTTCTTATGTCTGACCAGAGAGAACGTCAGCATGTAGTCCGTGAAACATCTGAATCATCCTAGAACTCAAGAAGAAGCAAGAAGAGCTAGAGGCAGAGTAAGGCTGGTATACAGGATCTGTTCCTGTTTATGAGGAATTAGAGAAATCTAGTCTGAAGGAAAAGCTTTTGAGCGCTTATTTAAAGGTTTTATAGTTGAGGCAGCATTCCCCAACTGTGAGGTCCAGTTGGGAAGTCTTTTAAAAAGGAAATGGGGGGATACCGTACACATTGTTCTGTTTCATGTGGTGGCAGTAACAAGATAACCTACAGTATTCCATACACAGGTGGGTTTTAGAACTACATTAATTGACTACCACAACATCTAACCTGAAGCTGAGAAACATAGGACTCTATAAAACACCCCCCCCCATCAAGAATGCAAGTTTTCTCATATTATGATACGGTAACTCTAGTTGCATATTGGGAGATTGAGCATGATTTGGAACATCCCTAAATATCTATCAGAAAAAGTCAGATTAGGTCAATAAGTTTAATAAGGAATAGAGGAAATAACTATTCTGGGAATGTTTACAGCATGAATTAAAAAGCCATGTCCCCCCGTCCCCATGTCTTCATGATTTCCAAAACGTTAAAGCTCTGAACTTATGTAGTTTTTAGAAATGATTTTGGGGGACTATACCAGTGTACCTCTGTATACAAGTTGCTTAGAGCACAAGCAGGAGGGTGCTTTTGCACTCATATCCTACTTGTGGGCTTCCCACAGGAAACTGGCTGGCCCTGTGTGAACAGAATGCTTGACTAGATAGGACTTCAGTTGATTCAGCACGGCTCTTACGTTCATATCTTAAAGTTCTGATCACTTACAGTGGTAGAATCATAGAATAGTAGGGTTGGATGGGGCCTACAAGGCCATCGGGTCCAACCCCCTGCTCAGTGCAGGAATCTAAGTCAGAGCATCCCTGACAGATGGCTGTCCAGCCTCGTCTTGAATGCCTCCAGTGTGGGAGAGCCCACTACCTCCCTAGGTAACTGGTTCCATTGTTGTATTGCTCTCACAGTCAGGAAGTTTTTCCTGATGTTCAGCCGGAATCTGGCTTCCTGTCACTGGAGCCCATGATTCTGTGTTCTGCACTCTGGGATGATCGAGAAGAGATCCTGACCTTCCTCTCTGTGACAACCTTTCAAGTACTTGAAGAGAGCTATCCTATCTCCCCTCATTCTTCTCTTCTCCAGGCTAAACATGCCCAGTTCTTTCAGTCTCTCTTCATAGGGCTTTGTTTCCAGTCCCCTGATCATCTTTGTTGCCCTCCTCTGAACCCTCTCCAGTTTGTCTGCACCCTTCTTAAAATGTGGTGCCCAGAATTGGACACAGTACTCCAGAGAAGGCCTAACCAGTGCTGAGTAGAGGGGAACTAGTACTTCCCAGGATTTGGAAGCTATGCTTCTGTTAATGAGGTGTGCATCCTCTGGAGTCCAAGGAAGGTTCAAAACACAGCTGAGCATTTCACATTTGAATTCTCCATATTAAAAAAAAATAACCCCACCCTTCCCTGAATATATAGAGAAGATAGCCTCTTGGTGAGAAAGGTACTTTAGAGACCTTGTCCCTGACATTCTAAGTTTTTTTGGCCAGGGAATTTTTTATAATAATGCACGAAAGTCAAGAGCTGTCCTTTTGTTGTGTTCCTGTAGGGAGTTGGTCAACTGAGTGGGAAAAAGGAAAAAAAAAGTAGTGACGTGTATATATATATATGATCACTCTTATCTTTGCAGAGGTCATATCAACATTTTGAAATGTTCACTTCATCCAGTCTTGAACATCAGAAATCAATTCAAGCACATGAGAAGAATTAATAGACTTGTTACACATCAATAGTTTAGTTGATCTGGATGTCTCTGTATTCACATTTTCTTCTTTTCAGCTTCTAACTCTGAGACGACCCTCTCTTTGGCTGTATGGAAAGATAGGGTGACCTGTAACAAAGATTTCCATAATAATGCATTCTGAGTCATCACTATTGAATTCCTTGGCAATCCATTCTTTTAATTTTATCTGGGCAACATGAAGCTCATTTCAGGCCTCCAGAGACAAAGCTTTAACTCTGATGACTAAAGCACAGATTTGTGGAGAGTATAGTAGAGATCATCATATTTTCCCCTTGCTTTTCAGTCTTGCAACGTGAGCAAACTTTCAGCATTGCCTGAGAAATGTGAATCAAAATGATGAAGAATTTGGACCTAATTTTGGTTTTGATAAAGCAATCAGATAATGAAAAGTCCCATTTATGCCATGGGCACCCAGTGCAAGTGGTGGTGCTTTCATAGCTTGTAGGTATCAGCTGGCTTGTATAAAGGCTTTTTTCCAGGGCTTATTGTGTAAGGTAAATGACAAGGAGTTAGGGCTATTAACATCATAGTTATAAAGGGCTGATGTGGTAGTGGTGATTATGATGATAAATAATCTGTCTTTCATTTGGAGGAGCACAAGCATACCTGGCCCGGATTTGGCCATTGATTTGGAAAATAGACATGACTGTGTTTGCTAAATGGAAGTAAAGTTTGATATAGGTACAGAAAAGAGCAACTGACAGATCACAATGACAGGAATAGAGAATACGTATGTATTTATATATAACATTTATATAGCATGTAGAAACTGTTCTGAGGGGTTCATAAACAAATATTAAAATACAATAATAATCACAGAATAAAATAAACAAATTCCAGATAAAATCAGCATACATTTTCAGCAGGAAAGAGTGAAACAGGAAAGAGAAACAGACAGCATCACCAAAAGTATACAACAAATCTAAAATTTGGTGTACCTAAAAGTTCACAATGTAAAAGCCTGGAGAAAAGTCTTGGGCTGGCCCCAATATTGATATATATCCCAATTGTTGTTGTTCAGTCGTTCAATAGTGTCCGACTCTTCGTGACCCCATGGGCCATAGCACGCCAGGCCTTCCTGTTCTGCGCTCTCTCCCGGAGCGTGCTCAAGTCCATATTCATTGCATCAGTGATGCTATCTAGC
Source organism: Heloderma suspectum (assembly GCF_057233095.1). Classification (NCBI taxonomy): domain Eukaryota; kingdom Metazoa; phylum Chordata; class Lepidosauria; order Squamata; family Helodermatidae; genus Heloderma; species Heloderma suspectum. The sequence continues at coordinate 12,959,380 of NC_139461.1, forward strand.
CATCTCATCCTCTGCTGTCCCCTTCTCCTTTTGCCTTCAGTCTTTCCCAGCATCAGGGTCTTTTCCAGGGAGTTTTCTCTTCGCATTAGGTGGCCAAAATATTTGAGCTTCAGTATCTGTCCTTCCAATGAGCACTCAGGGTTGATTTCCTTTAGGATGGACTGATTTGACCTCCTTGCAGTCCAGGGGACTCGTAAGAGTTTTCTCCAGCACCACAGTTCGAAAGCATCAATTCTTTGGCGCTCAGCCTTCCTTATAGTCCAGCTCTCACAGCCATACGTTACTATTGGGAAAACCATAGCTTTGATTAGACGGACCTTTGTCAGCAAGGTGATGTCTCTGCTTCTTACTATGCTGTCTAGGTTTGCCATAGCTTTCCTCCCAAGGAGCAAGCGTCTTTTAATTTCATGGCTACAGTCACCGTCTGCGGTGATCTTGGAGCCCAAGAAAATAACATCTGTCACTGCTTCCATTTCTTCCCCTTCTATATGCCAGGAAGTGATAGGGCCAGATGCCATGATCTTAGTTTTTTTAATGTTGAGTTTCAAACCAGCTTTTGCACTCTCCACTTTCACCCTCAACAAGAGGCTCTTGAGATCCTCTTCGCTTTCTGCCATTAGGGTGGTATCGTCTGCATATCTGAGGTTGTTGATAATTCTCCCGGCAATCGTAATTCCAACCTGTGATTCATGCAACCCAGCGTTTCTCATGATGTACTCTGCATATAAGTTAAATAAGCAGGGCGACAATATGCAGCCTTGTTGTACTCCTTTCTCAATTTTGAACCAATCGGTTGTTCCATGTCCGGTTCTTACTGTTGCTTCTTGACCCTCATACAGGTTTCTCAGGAGACAGGTAAGGTGGTCTGGTACCCCCATCTATTTCAGAATTTGCCATAGTTTGTTGTGATCCACACAATCAAAGGCTTTAGCATAGTCAATGAAGCAGAAATAGACGTTTTTCTGGAATTCTCTTGCTTTCTCCATGATGCAGCGAATGTTGGCGATTTGATCTCTAGTTCCTCTGCCTCTTCGAAACCCAGCTTGTACTTCCGGTAGTTCTCGGTTCGCATACTGCTGAAGCCTAGCTTGTAGGATTTTGAGCATCACCTTGCTGGCATGTGAAATGAGCGCAATTGTACGGTAGTTTGAACACTCTTTGGCATTACCCTTCTTTGGAATTGGAATGTAAACTGACCTTTTCCAGTCTTGTGGCCACTGTTGAGTGTTCCAAATTTGTTGACATATTGAGTGCAGCACTTTAACAGCATCATCTGTTAGGATTTTAAATAGCTCAGCTGGAATACTGTCATCTCGTTGTTAGTAATGCTTCCTAAGGCTCACTTGACTTCACTCTCTAGGATGTCTGGCTCAAGTTCAGTGACCGCGCTATCATGGCTATCAGGGACATTCAGATCTTTCCTGTATAGTTCTTCTGTGTATTCTTTCCACTTCTTCTTAATCTCATCTGCTTCTGTTAGGTCCCTGCCTTCTTTGTCCTTTATCATGCCCATCTTTGCCCAAAACATTCCCTTGAGATCTCCAATTTTCTTGAAAAGATCTCTAGTCTTTTCCATTCTATTGTTTTCCTCAATTTCTTTGCATTGTTCATTTGAGAAGGCCTTCTTGTCTCTCCTTGCTATTCTCTGGAACTCTGCATTCAGTTGGATATATCTTCCCCTTTCTCCCTTGCTTTTCGCTTCCCTTCTTTCCTCAGCTACTTGTAAAGCCTCCTCAGACAGCCACTTGGCTTTCTTGCATTTCTTTTTCTTTGGGATGGATTTCGTTGCTGCCTCCTGAACAATGTTACGGACCTCCGTCCAGAGTTCCTCAGGCACTCTGTCTATCAGGTCTAATCCCTGAAATCTATTCGTCACCTCCACTGTATATTCATAAGGGATATGATTTAGGTCATACCTGAATAGTTTAGTGGTTTTCCCTACATTCTTCAATTTAAGCCGAAATTTTGCAACAAGAAGCTCATGATCTGAGCCACAGTCAACTCCAGGTCTTGTTTTTACTGACTGTATAGAGCTTCTCCATCTTTGGCTGCAAAGGACATAATCAATGTGATTTCGATACTGACCATCTGGTGACGTCCATGTGTAGAGTCGCCTCTTGTGCTGTTGGAAAAGAGGGTTTGCTATGATCAGCATGTTCTCTTGGCAAAACTCTATTAGCCTTTGTCCTGCTTCATTTTATACACCAAGGCCATGCTTGCCTGTTATCCCGGTGATTCCTTGACTTCCTACTTTAGCATTCCGATCCCCTATGATGAAGAGGACATCTTTTTTTGGTGTTAGTTCTAGAAGGTGTTGTAGGTCTTCATAGAACCGATCAACCTCAGCTTCTTTGGCATCAGTGGTTGGGGCATAGACTTGAATTACTGTGATGTTGAATGGTTTGCCTTGGATTCGTACTGACATCATTCTATCGTTTTTGAGATTGTACCCCAGTACTGCTTTTCCCACCCTTTTGTTGACTATGAGTGCTACTCCATTTCTTCTACGGGATTCTTGCCCACAGTAGTAGATATGATGGTCACCTGAATTAAATTCGCCCATGCTTGTCCATTTTAGTTCGCTGATTCCCAAGATGTCGATGTTCAATCTTGCCGTCTCATGTTTGACCACCTCCAGCTTACCTTGATTCATTGATCTGACATTCCAGGTTCCTAAACAATATTCTTTACAGCATCGGATTTTCTTTTCACCACCAGACACATCCACAGCTGAGTGTCCTTTTGGCTTTGGCCCAGCTGCTTCACTTTTTGTGGCGCTACTTGGAAATACCCTCTGCTCTTCCCCAGTAGTATATTGGACACCTTCCGACCTGAGGGGCTCATCTTCCAGCTTCATATTTTTTAGCCTTGTGATACGTTCCATGGGGTTTTCTTGGCAAGAATACTGAAGTGGGTTGCCATTTCCTTCTCCAGTGGACCACATTTTGTCAGAACTCTCTGCCATGACCTGTCCGTCTTGGGTGGCCCTGCACGGCATAGCTTATGGCTTCACTGAGTTACGCAAGCCCCTTCGCCACAACAAGGCAGTGATCCATTACAAATTTTTTTCTTTTTTTTTATTTGCCAACAATTAACCTGCTTTAATGTTGGCCATTTAATATTCTTTGAAGCAGAAAAACGGAAGTCCATGAACAGTATGTGAGTCTTCAGGATTAAGCAAATAACAAAGGTACCATTGCACTTGCTTGTAAGAATTGAGATTTGGTGGAGTACAAGAGGGCTGTTTAATCACCTGACCTGAGGAGCTTACAACTTGTATTTGTAAAAAAAAATCAGTGTATAATAATTTCTGAGAATTCCCAGAAAAATCAGCAGCTGAATGAATGTTTACTCTATAAGGGCCATTCACTTTTCAGAAGGAATTTACAGCAGGCTAATTGTTAGGAAGTTAAAAAAAAAGATAAGAAAAAGGTTCTTGAGGAACTTATACTCAGAAACCTCTCTTTCAGGTTCTATATTCGTACAGACCTCTGAAATGTTACAATAGATGCTAGTGAAGTGCTGTTGCGCTGGGAATAATATGCAAAAGTAAATCGATAGAAAATTAATCAGAGGCAAAGTGTCCATAATCTTTCCTTTGCATGCTGCTAAATCAGGAAAAATGACTGCTTAAGGCAGAATGATTGGAACAATAAAGCAGCACCTTATCTTATTAAATACTATCTTCTTAGATGGAAGGTGGTTAGAAGGTATGAAATGTATGTTCATCAGCAAAACATAAATGGATTTCACTCTGAGGTAGATCTAATAAGTAGCAGAGTTTACAGCTGCCTAACAACTTTTAAGGTGGACTTCTGGTTGTTTTTAATTGAAGCAAGCCTTACTTTGATGGGATCATGAAAAATGCACTTGCCATTTAGTGATTCCTTCACAACCATCTTTTGAATTTAGTTTTGTGGAGAAAATATTGCACTTCACTTAGAAGTCTCTTTACAAATTAGTAGTCTGTACAGTTGATATATGCTTAATTATAGACCCCTCAGACTTGCCTTACTATGACCCATGGTGTTCTAATCCCAGGCTTCAGAGCATGAGTAGTGGAAAAATGAATCCAGCTTTTTTATACCTTGCTACTTCCTCAAAATATTCAATGTTGGATCCAAAATTCTACCCCTTGTGTTTTGTTTGACTGCTGAGAAAAGCCTTCACATATATTGGTATTAGCTGATGAGAGTTTGTCTCCTTTGTCTCCTTTTCCACTTCCTTCTTTCTGGCGTGAACCTCCAAACAATCAGCTTCATGGGATAACCCCAGGGTCTAGTATTATGGGAGAGGGAGAAAAATGTTCCCCTATTCACTTTCTCTGCACCATGCATAATTTTGTACACCTCTATCACGTCTCTTCTTACTCGCCATTTTTTCCAAGCTAAACAATCCCAGATGTTGTAACCTTTCCTCATAGGGGAGTTGCTCACCTCCTTGCTCGGTTTAGTTGCCCCTTTCCGCATTTTTTCCAGCTTTACAATATCTTTTTTAGGTGTGGTGACCAGAACTTTGCACAGTATTCTAAGTGTGGTTGCAGCATAGATTTCTATAAGGGGAGTATGATCTTGGTAGTTTTATTTTCAGTTCCTTTCTTAATTATGCCTAGCATGGAAATTTTCCTTTTCATAGCAACTGCATATTGGGTTGACATTTTCATCAAGCTGTCCAGTACAACCCCAAGATTGTTGTACTTGGTCAGTCATGTTAGCTCCCATCAGCTTATACATGAAGTTGGGGTTTTGGCAAGAACGTGCATCACTTTACACTTGCTTACATCGAACCACATTTGCTATTTTGATACCCATTCTCCTTTTGGATCCATTTGGAGCTCTTCGCAATCCTACTCTGTGCTTTCTATTCTTTAACCAGTTACTGGTTCCATAAGATGACTTCTTATGCCATGACTGCTACATTTGCTCAGGAGTCTTTGGTGAGGGACTTTGTCAAAAGCCTTTTGGAAGTCCAAGTAAACAATGTCTACCAGATCCCACCTGTCCACATGTTTATTGACACTCTCAAAGAACTCTAAAGGATTAGTGAGACAGGACTTAACTTAGGGGAAGCCATGATGATTCTTTTTCAGCAGAGCTTGTCCTTTTATGTGCTTCCTAATTTTATCTTTAATAATGCTTTCAACGAATTTACCCAGAACAGATGTTAAGCTGTCTGGCCTGTTATTTCCTGGGTCCCCCCTGATCGTAGGACATGTTACATATTTTTGTTAGAAGATCAGAGATTTCACATTTGAGTTTTTTAAGAGCTCTAGGATAGATATCATCTGGGCCTGGTAATTTTTTAACCTTCAGTTTGCCAAGAAGGTTGAGAATGCCATCTTTTGTCACCACTGTTTGCTTCAGTTCCTCAGACTCCCTTCCTGAAAACTTCAGTTCAGGCACAGGCAAGTGTCCTATATCTTCTGCAGTGAATACAGATGAAAAGAATTCATTCAGCTTCTCCACAACCTCCTTATCCTCCTTTCATGTCCTGTCCCCCCCCCCCGGCTCTTAAATCATGTCCCTGCTCCACATATCTCTTTTCCTAAGTTGTCTGTTACCACCCCCATTCTTACCAAAATAGTCTGATCTCTGTGAATACCCCAAAATGGCAAAATAGGCAAAATATGAGTTTATTTTTGCATATTTATATCATTGGTTCTTTTTGGATACTTACATCATTGCTTCTGATAACTGAAGTGAGTTGGTATGCCCATAACTTTATTTTTCTGGTTGCAGATTTATTTTCTGGTTGCAGACTTGAAACCTCTTGAGTTCTTGTTCCAGACTGCTACTATATGCAACTAGGTTAAGAATTACCTCTCATCTCTAGCTAATAAACTGAGGATTTATGTCGAATGAAGACCAGTTCAATCTAATTGCATTTGATCAGTCACTACTTTTTTGTTTTCAATTGTTTATGAGCTGCTTGGGAACCTTTGGGCTGAAATGTGGCACTGTATTGGCCCCAGGAGCGTAGCCAAGTCATTTATAGCGTTAGAGGGGCCTAGAGATCCATAATGCTTGCTTAAGTTCATTATTGGTGCAATTCCCATGCTAGTAAGCCTCTGAGCCTATGCAGATGAGTCAAAAGGCCGATAGCCTTCTTAGTGCATTCCTTCCTAATGAGGAGAGTCTTTATCTCTGATGTGCCTGAGAGGCAAAGTCTGTTTACAGGTGGCTGTGCCTGAGAACCAAACACTTCTAGCCTATGCTCAGAATGAACGCTAGGGGCTATGCTGCTGTTATGTTGTCTGTTGCTAACATGTATGGTACAAGACCCATTGTACCCAATGGCTCGTGGTTCAGAGAAGCTGTCTGATCCAACCATTGGGTACGCCTGTGTGCTGTAAGTTACTCAATAAAGTACTCCTTGTTAGCAGACCTTTGAGTCTGATTTATCACTATCTTCCAACTTCTAACCTAAGAATTCAATGCCCACGGCCGGGGTGACACAGGATATAAATAAAATAAAATACTTGGGAGTAAACCCCATTGAGTTCATTGGGACATATCTCTGAGTATAGACTTGTGCCATAAGAGTGTTGTTTTTTTTTTACTCTTTTGTTATCACCTTTAGGCATTGAGGCTGCTTAAGCATCTTGGATAAACTCTGACTATGATATATAGTCATTATAAAGACATTTAGAAATATCCATGTTGTGGCTAAATGTATCTTTCAATAAAATTATTTTAAATACAGAAGCTGTAAGTGCACATTTTGTGAAATTAATGGACCTTTGATACATTAATGGGAAGATTATATGTTTCTCTGCCTCTCTTAGCACAGTCCTTTAACCTTCCTTTTATGAAACCAGTTTTGGGCTATGAGTGGAGACGTGTGTCCCACTATTTCTGGAAATCATTCAGGTGCTGCAAGCCGCATCTCTGTAAGCTTAGAATGAACTGTCCGAACACCACTGATATCCAGGCAAGGTTTTCCCCCTCCAACAATTATAATTAGAAGCTTGTTTTGCAGTTTATGTGGCAATAGACTATTGTATTCCGTTGTTCCTTCCTCTACTGTTCCAGTCAACACCTCTCCATACTAGAACTTTTGGTGGGCTCAGTTTTTTGTCAGAAATTTTATGCTATTTTTGTCAGGAATTTTTTTTGGGGGGAGAGTTACACTCACACCCCCTCACACACTTTGTCCCAAGGCTGCATAGGCATCCCCGCTACTGCTTACTTGCATAACAAAAAATGAGCACGTTAATTGCATGCATCATGTATAGTTTGGTCCTAACTTCAATAGCCATGTGCAATTAGACTTTTTTTGTGAAATGACTTGCATAACTCAACCTTGTTCACATAAATGCAGAATTCAGCAAGTATCTATTTTATTTACTACTTCATCTATTAATTTATTTGTACTTTTGCAATTATCTGATTGTTGAAATGGACAGCACTACAGCTTCCACAGTCACAAAATTGTAATTCCTCAAAGGATATTTCCTACAGAGGGAGAGAAGTACCTTCCTAGTAGAAAAGTCTGGAAATAGGACATTGGTAGAACTCCTATAAGTCCTGTACTTCTGAATTGTACCACAAAATGGTTAAAGTGGTTTCACTCAAGCTGCTGTCAAGGGCTCCTTGGCGGCCTCTCTCAGTCTAATCCAGTAGCCAAGTCCAGACACAGACAAAGGGATTCTTTTCAAAGCTTTATTCCTCCTTTACAACGTAACAACTCTACTGTTAGCAACTAGATATGAGCAGCAGAGTACCTATGCCCTACATTGGAACAGTTGGTCCCCATTTGAAGGAGAATCACTGGCAGACCCTGAACTTACGGGCTAGGGAGAGTCCCTCCCCTTTTCCCTTGGATCCTCTGGGCGCAAACGTTGTTTGCGCGCCAACTGGGCACTACGCCTCCTTTCCACACCCTCCATTTGGCGCCACTCCCTGCGTCGGCGTCACGCGTCCAGCAAGTCTTCTTCCCGTGCTCTCTCACTCCCGGGACTGCTGTCTATGCCAGGAATGCCGGTGGGAGGAATCTCTGCCAGCTGTTGGCCCTGGGAAGGATGAGTGCGCTCCTATCCCAGGAGCGGCTGCTCTTCCTCAGAATCAGAACTACTCTGGGGTTCTATGGGCTCAGTGTCCACCCTGACATCATCCCTGCTCCCATGAGGCCCCCCCTCGTGCTTCTCCCCTGGGGCCCCGGGTTTGTGGGGGTACAGCTGGTGGAAGCGCCTCAGCAGCAATGGAGCATTCACATTTTCCTCAGGTTCCCAGGATCGCTCATCAGGCCCATACCCCTTCCAGTCCACCAGATATTGCAAGCAGCCGCGAGAAAGGTGGGAGTCCAGAATCTCCATGACCTCAAACTCCTCCTCCCCCTCCACCAGCACTGGCGGCGGGGGGGAGCTGACTGAGCGATGAGGGTCGCCAGAAACCAGGGGGGACAGCAAGGACCGATGAAAAACAGGATGGATCTTCATGGAGGGGGGGAGACCAAGGCGAAAAGCAACAGGGTTAATCTGGGCCGTAATCTGGAAAGGCCCCATGCGGCGAAGCGCGAGCTTCCTTGCGGGTGAGTGAGAGGGGAGGTATTGGGTGGACAACCAAACCCAGTCCCCCAGTTGCAGAGACGGACCCAGCTGGCGCCGCCCGTCCGCAGAGGCCTTGTAGGCTATCGTGGCTTGCTCGAGGGAGTCCCGTTAAGAGGTGGTGTACCGCTCGCAACTCCTCTAAAAAGTCATGGGCCGCCGGCACTGAAGAGGGAGCTAGAGTGGACAGGAACTCCTTGGGGTGGTAACCAAAATTGGCAAAAAATGGAGTTTGGCACGTGGAAGCATGGCAGGCATTGTTATAAGCAAATTCTGCGAGAGGCAGCAAGGAAAACCAGTCATCTTGCTGGTAATTGACATAACAGCGCAAATACTGCTCCAGAGTCGCTTTGGTGCGCTTGGTCTGACCGTCTGTCTGTGGATGGTGGGAGGAGGAAAGACGGAGCATCACATGGAGCAACGCCAGTAGCTCCCTCCAGAAATGGGCAGTGAATTGGGCCCCACTATTCAAAATGAGATCCTCGGGCCATCCGTGGAGGCAGAAAACATGCGCCAAGAACAGCTCTGCCATCTCCCTGGCTGTGGGCAACCCAGAGCAGGGGATGAAATGGGCCATCTTAGAAAACAAATCCACCACCACCAGAATGGTGATCTTACCGTGTGAGCGAGGCAAGTCAGTGATGAAGTCAAGGGAGAGCAGTTTCCAAGGTCCTGAGGGGGTAGGCAGGGGGTGAAGCAAGCCTGTGGGCTTGCCTGAGGGGGCCTTCGCCCGCTGGCAGGTTGGACAGGAGGCGACATAGGACTTGACGTCCTGACACACATGAGGCCACCAAAAATCCCTCGTCACTCCATGCAGGGTCTTGGCGACGCCAAAATGCCCAGTGGTGGGGGAGTCGTGGCACTGATGGAGGACCTTCTCACGGAGGGGTCTAGAAGGCACATAGACCTGGCCAGAATGGTAAAGCAGGCCACCTCGCAAAGAGAAGGGGGTAGAGTGGGGGGGGCAGAGGCTAGCCCCAATTCCTCCACCTTTGTGCAAACAAAAGCATCTTGAGGCTGTGCAGAGTGAAGGAGCTCCTCCCAAGAGTGAGGTACTGCAGCTGCCGCCAGGCCTTGGGGGGGAAGAATCGGGGGGGGGATTTTCCTCACTACCTGGCTGGAGGTCAGGCTTATGAGAAAGAGCATCTGCTTGTAGGTTGTCAGAGGCCTTCACATGGCAAATCTTAAGGTGGAACTGAGAAAAAAAAAAGCGACCACCTAATCTGCCTCTGGTTTAAGGCACGGGCTGTCTGAAGATGTTCAAGGTTGCGATGGTCGGTTCTAACTTCGACTGGGTGCTGTGCCCCCTCCAGGAGATGACGCCAGGTCTCCAGAGGGGACTTGATGGCCAACAGTTCCTTCTCCCAAATGGTATAATTCCTCTCAGACATGTTCAGCTTCCTGGAGTGGTAGGCGCAGGGTTGCAACCCACCACCCTCCCGATCTGGCTGAAAGAGCACCACCCCCACCACAAAGTCAGAGGCATCAGTTTGCACTACAAAAGGCTTCCTGGGGTCGGGATGTAACAGGATCAGCTCAGAACTGAAAAGCCTCTTAAGTTCCTCGAAAGCCTGTTGGGCCGATGCCGTTCAATGAAAAGGAGATTTCCTGCCCTTAAGGAGGTCCGTGAGAGAAGTCAGCCGAGCAAAGCTGGGCAGGAACTTTCTGTAAAACTTAGCAAAGCCCAGAAAACGTTGCAAGTCCTTCTTGGTGGATGGAGCCTGTCAGGAGAGGACAGCCTGGACCTTTGCAGGATCCATCCTGATACCGTCAGGCGAGATAATGTAGCCAAGAAAGTTCAAAGAGGTTAGATCAAACACACATTTCTCCAGCTTGGCATAAAGATGGTTCTTGCGGAGGCGCTGGAGGATGGTGGAGACATGACACTGATGGGCGTGGGGGTCCTCAGAAAATAGAAGTAAATCATCGAGATACACAGTGAGGAAAGTGTCCAAATAGTCCCAGAAGATGGCATTCATAAAACGTGAAAACGGGGGGGGGGGAGCGCAGGCGAGCCCAAACGACATCACTAGGTATTCATACGCTCCGTACCGGGTCCTGAAATAGGTCTCCCACTCTTCCCCCTCCCGGATGCCAATCAGATTGTATGCGCTACACAGGTCCAACTTTGTGAAAATCTTGGCTTGCCCCAGGCGCTCCAGCATCTCAGGTATGAGGGGGAGGGGATACTTGTCAGGGATGGAGACCGAATTTAAATTTCTGAAATCGTGCACCGGGCAGGGTTCTCCAGATCGCTTGGCCACAAAGAAAGTAGGAGCGCAGGCGGGGGAGGAAGAAGGGCAAATGAAGCCACGTTTGAGATTCTTGTCCAAAAACTCCCGCAGAGCTTGAAGTTCCGGCTCTGACATCAAATACAGCCGGCCAGTGGGGATGGTCACCCCCGGAATGAGGTTAATGGCACAGTCAAAAGGGCGGTGGGGGAGAAGCCGGTCAGCCTCCTTCTTGTCGAACACATCCCGAAAAGCCACATACTTCTCTGGGAGGATGACGGTAGCTGAAGGACTGCCAGAAGCAGACAAGGAGGGGGAGGAAAGGGTTAAGGCCTGGGCTGGGACTGGCGCCTCCTCCGGGAGGCAATGCTCCCTGCAGTAGGGAGATGCAAACTCCACTTGCTGAAGCCCCCAAGAAATCTGAGGGTTGTGCTTAGAGAGCCAGGAAACACCCAGCACGATTGGGTATAGGGGAACCTTGGCTAAGTGAAATTGAATCTGCTCAATGTGGGACTGGGTGCGCAGAGTGAGCGGAACTGTAAAACGGGTCACCACGCCCAAAGAGAGAGGACGCCCGTCGATGGTCTCCACTGCCAAGGGGGCAGGAAGGGGCAGGGTAGGAATCTTGTGGAAGAGGACGAAGGTTTCATCCATGAAACTGGTCGTAGCCCCCGAGTCCACTAAAGCTAGGGCCTCCACTAAAGCTAGGGCCTCCACCCCACCGCACTGGGAGGAGCAGAGGTGAACATGCAACAGCAGATGGGAGGATGGGGGGGTTGGGGAAGGCACCCACCCGGTGGGGATCTGACCCCCACACTGGAGGCCCCCAACAAGCCTGGGGGGCAGTCTAGTCAGACCTGGGGATGAGGAGGAGGGGGAAGGAGAGGAGGGGGAGGCAGCGGAGCTGAGGATCTAACTCGGCAGGTTTTGGCGAAATGTCCCAGCTTTCCACATTGAAAACATCGGCGCTCAGCTTGCCGGTGCTCAAGCTCCTCTGGCGGCTGTGGGGCTCGGGTAGCTCCCAGCTGCATCAGGGTCTCCTCCACCCCCACCGCCGGAGCGGGGGAGGGGGGAGCGGGCAGTAAACATGGGTGAATGGGAGGAGGGAAATCCCGGCCCCCGGCGCCCCGCTGGGTCTGCCGGCGCCCCTCCAGCCAACTATCTATCTGAAGGCAGGTCTGGATGAGGTCCTCCAAAGTAGGCGGGCTGGGCGTGCACGCCATCTCATCCATGATCTCGTCGTTCAAACCGTCCAAAAACTGAGCCACTAATATAGCATCATTCCACTGTAAATCCTGCATCAGCAAGCGAAAAGTTGTAGCGTAGCTGGAAACTGAGTCCTTGCCCTGCCTGAGGCAGCGAATCTCCCGAGAAGCCGTCTGCGTGTACAGGGGGTCACCGAAAAAACGGGCCATCGCTGTCATTAAACCTTGATTGTCCCCGAGCAGGGGGTCATTAGCGAGAAGGAGACCGGAAGCCCATCTAGCTGCCATGCCTGAAAGTAGGTTAATGATGAAACCCACACGAACCTGTTCCATCTGGAAATCTTCAGGTCGAAGGCGCATGTACAGCTCCGATTGGGCCCTGAAAATCTGGAAAAGTCCTTTCTCACCAGAAAACTTCTCTGGCAAAGCCACCGGGCACTTGTGGCGGGGGGGAATCGGAGGTGGAGTGGGTTGAACCGCAGCTTGTAGATTCTGCATGGCAGCCGTCAGTTGAGCCATCTGATCACGGAGCATCTGATTCTCTTGCACTAGAGCTTGCACCGCCGGGTCCCCAGCACCCTCCATACGGCAATAGGAGAAGAGAGTGAGAGAGAGAGAGAGAGAGAGAGAGAGAGAGAGAGAAAAGATGAACGGGGACCAAGCTGTCAAGGGCTCCTTGGCGGCCTCTCTCAGTCTAATCCAGTAGCCAAGTCCAGACACAGACAAAGGGATTCTTTTCAAAGATTTATTCCTCTTTTACAACTTAACAACTCTACTGTTAGCAACTAGCTATGAGCAGCAGAGTACCTATGCCCTACTTTGGAACAGTTGGTCCCCATTTGAAGGAGAATCACTGGCAGACCCTGAACTTATGGGCTAGGGAGAGTCCCTCCCCTTTTCCCTTGGATCCTCTGGGTGCAACCATTGTTTGCGCACCAACTGGGCACTACGCCTCCTTTCTGTGCCCTCCACTTGGCGCCGCTCCCTGCGTCGGCGTCACGTGTCTAGCAAGTCTTCTTCCCGTGCTCTCTCACTCCCGGGACTGCTGTCTATGCCAGGAATGCTGGTGGGAGGAATCTCTGCCAGTTGTTGGCCCTGGGAAGGATGAGTGCGCTCCTCTCCCAGTAGCGGCTGCTCTTCCTCAGAATCAGAACTACTCTGGGGTTCTATGGGCTCAGTGTCCACCCTGACAGCTACAAAATGTGTAGTCCTATGTACACATACAGTCCAAGCATAGCAATTACTAGAAAATGCTCTAAAGAATAGAACATTTTGATATTTACCAGTCAAAATTTCTGGCATAAAGTTTGCACATGCAATGTCAAGTTGGTCTGTGGAAGGCCCATTGCCCCACATTATACTTAGAGTGCAATCCTGTGGATATACCTCATAGTCCTTCATCTATCCAACACCCTGCTGGCAAGAGATAAGCAGGGTGGGAGGACAGATGGAAATTTTTACAGCTTCCCATTCCTCCGATTTTGTAATTTTCAGGTAGATGGGCCTCTCAGTCCATCAAGCTAACTTACCTTCTAGTGAGTAGGATGGGTGCTGGAGAGATGTTTCTTCTTCCCCATCTTCTCCCCTTCCACCACCCTGCCCCACCCTCCTTTCTCTCTCCTTGGTTGGAACCTGGAAAGAGGAGCTCCATGGGGTGGGGGGATGTGGGAAATCCCTGCTTGGATTTGCCCCTCCTGAGGATGTATCTGTGTCTTTGCCCTTGGGGTGGGAAATCCATGAGGTCCTGTGGCCCATGGGATGCCAACCCAGAGGCCATAAGATTGCTCTGTTAAACTCTTGAATTATTGATTCCAGCAGCAAGTTGAAAAGTAGATCTATATTTTCAGAGTACAAGGTATATTTACTAGTAATTTAATAAACATTTGCTCCACCCTGTTGAAAACTGTAGATGCTTTTTCCAGTTCCTTCCTCAGCCTTGCAGTCTTTCTCACTCTCTCTTGAATACAACTGTAAAGCATTTTTTAAAATGTTATGTTGTGATTTGGGTTTGTGCCTTGGGCTTATGGGAAAGGTGGGGTAAATTGAATGAATAAATAAAAAAACTGTATTTTAAATGTGGACTACCTCAGTTTTATGTATTAGGACTTGCTGCCCTATTTTCAGCACTTTCCCTACAGTGAATGTTCATTTTTTACTGTTGTGTTTCGCTTGTCATCTGTTTACTATAATATGTTTTTTCTCTGGATGGTTTCAGCTGATGTTAGATCTTGAGATATATATCGCAAGGTTGGATCCAGAGAAACGTTGCTTATGGAAAAAGCATTTCTTAACCCCCTTCTCCCCATGCATCCTTCTGCGCTCCTCCCAAAACCTCTCATGAGGGGCAGGGACCATTTTGAATGGTGTGGGATTGTGCACACCATCAGGTTATTTTTGAGAGGAGTGTAAAACAATATCTTTTCCCTTTATTTATACCTGCAATTCCTTATGGGTTCATTCCTGTTATAAATACAATGTTGGATCCAATCTTGGTGATGCTTAGAGAAGGCCCATTGGAATCAGTGGGCTTAAGTTAGTCACAACAAACATAAGACCCATTGATTTCAGTGGGTCTGCTCTAAATAGGACTAAGTCTGGATTAAATCAGAAGACTTCAAATTCTTCTTTCCAGACCAGTTCCGTAATGTCTCTAAATGCTTGTTTTAATTACTTAAAATTGTGAAATGCTTGTTTTGATTATTAAAAAAAATCTAGGCAAAATAAATATAATTCAGGAAACTCTAAGGTAGCTTAGACAATTTTGTGTTTCGTATAAACAATTGTGATTAGTTCAATTTAAATGAAATTAATTGAAGATCAGTATGTCTGAAGCCCATATGCTTTCACTGAATATATTACTCTCAATATCTCAGGTAGGTCTAAGAAGACTTTTATAACAGTTCAGCTCATATTGTGTAGAAAATGGCTTAGTCATTAATAGTGACAAATCAAAAATTGTAGTTTTTGGTAAAAAGAAAAAAATTACATAAATGGAGCATGAACTCTAAAGAGATAGAGCAAGTTAAATCTTACTGCTAACTTGGTTTAGTTTTTTCGGCCTCAGGATCTTGGGCCTTACAAATAAGAAAAAAGCTAAGTGACATCAATTGCCTGCATACAATAGTTAAATAGATCATTTAATTATAGATAACCTGGCTCATTATACCCAATTATAAATATTTTTAAGGCAAAGGTGATACCAATGTTAATTTATGGTACAGAAGGGTTTTACCAATCTTTCAGACATTGAAAACATTCAAAGTCACTTCTTGAGTATGAGTTTAGGGGTTCCAAAATCCTCACCAGCCTACTCAGAGCTGAATTAGGTATAAAAAAGATGTCCGGATTAGGCTACACTAGGATAGTTAACTTCTGGTGTAGAATAAATAACCAATCAGAAGACAGGTTGCCTAAAATGTGTATGGAGGAACAGAGGATATCCGATTTGGGAAATGTCTGGTGGCTAAAACTATCAAAATTGCTCCTGAATTTTGGCTTCTCTGTCCAAGTACTAAATTCAAGAGAAATTGCCAGCAGAAATATATTCGAAGAGTTTTTGATGAAGGAGCACAAACTGACTTAACTGCCCTCACAGCCTCAGCCTCCACAAAATGGCTAGTCAGGGCAAAATGACAGCACCAACTTGAAAAATATCTGACATTTCCCATGAAAATGAAATATCGGACAGCTTTTACTAGACTACGTTTTGAACAAATGGACACAATGATGAAATGGGGGAGATACTATGGTATTCCAGCTCAGAAGAGATTGTGTGTTTGTGGAGATCTAGCAGTGGAGGATTTGGACCACTACATGCTTGAGTGTAGGCGTACTCTGATATTAGAAATAACTATCTAGATTCTTTCCTAAAGAAAATGAAATATTGGAGTGTATCACAGAAATTGGATTTTCTTCTTTCTTCATCTGAGTATGAGTTTGTTGTTCAAAAAGTAGCAATATTTGCAATTAAGGCTGCAAGGTGCAGGGAAGGCTTTCTCTCTTCACCTGACCCTCTTTATGTCAAGTGCCATAGTAAGCCCAAGATTCAATTGAATAAAATTGTATTCTGGCAAGGTTTAATTTCTACCCTATTTTTAATGGTAATACTCTTTTCCCATGCGTTAGGTGTAGTTTTAAAACTTGTAATTTTTGGTCATATTATTTAAGTCTTCTCTTGTTTCAATGATTTGCATGCTGTTTTTGTTTTGCAGTCATCTTTGGAATCAAGCAATAAATTATCTTATTACAAGTATATAGTTTAAGAACCAATATCACACTGTAAATGTTTAGTGTCAGATTCTTATGTTTGATGTGCAAAGTTGGTTCAGTCAATGTTATTTAAACAACAACAACAACCCCCAAACCTTTAGTGCTCTGATAATTGTCTCCTGGCTGTACTAGTCATAGAATAATCATAGAATAGTAGGGTTGGAAGGGGCCTATAAGACCATAGAGGCCAACCCCCTGCCCAGTGCAGGAATCCAAGTCAAAGCATCCCTGACAAGTGGCTGTCCAGCTTCGTCTTGAATGCCTCCAGTGTGGGAGAGCCCACTACCACCCTAGGTCACTGGCTCCATTGTTGTATTGCTTTAAGAGTCTGGAGGTTTTTCCTGATGTTCAGCCGGAATCAGGCTTCCTGTCACTGGAGACCATTCTTCCGTGTCCTGCACTCCGGGATGATCGAGAAGAGATCCTGGCCTTCCTTTCTGTGACAACCTTTCAAGTACTTGAAGAGCGCTATCATATCTCCCCTCAGTCTCCTCTTCACAAGGCTAAACATGCCCAGTTCTTTCCATCTTTCCTCATAGGGCTTTGTTTCCAGCCCCCTGATCATGTTCGTTGCCCTCCTCTGAATCCTCTCCAGTTTGTCTACGTTCTTCTTAAAGTGTGGTGTCCAGAACTGGACACAGTACTCCAGATGAGGCCTAACCAGTGCTAAGTAGAGAGGAACTAGTACTTCACATGATTTGGAAGCTATACTTCTATTAATGCAGCCCAAAAGAGCATTGGCCTTTTTTGCAGCCACATCACATTGTTGGCTGATATTCAGCTTATGATCGACAACAATTCCAAGATCCTTCTCGCTTGTAGTATTGTTGAGCCAAGTCTCCCCCATCTTGTAACTGTGCCTTTGGTTTCTTTTTCCTAGGTGCAGAACTTGGCATTTACCCCTATTAAATGTCATTCTGTTGTTTTCTACCCAACACTCCAGCCTATCAAGATCACTTTCAGTTTTGTTCCTATCTTCTAGGGTATTAACTATCCTGCCCAATTTTGTGTCAAATTTGATCAGCATTTCCTGCATCTCCTCCTCCAAGTCATTAATAAAAATGTTGAAGAGCACTGGGCCCAGGACTGAGTCCCATGATACCCCGCTCATTACCTCTCCCCAGTTTGAGAAGATCCCATTGATAAGCACTCTTTGAATCTGATCCTGTAGCCAACTGTGGAACCACCTGACAGTTGTTTCATGTAGCCCACTTTGAGCTAGTTTGCTCATCAGGAGATCATGGGGCACTTTGTTGAAAGCTTTGCTGAAGTCGAGGTATATGATGTCTACAGCATTCCCACAGTCCACAAGGGAGGTTATTTGATCAAAAAATGAGATCAGATTCATCTTGCAGGATTTGTTCTTGACAAATCCATGTTGGCTTCGAGTCATCACTGCATTATTGTCAAGGTGCTTACAGATGGATTGCTTTATCACCTGCTCCAGAATTTTCCCAGGGATTGATGTCAGACTGACTAGTCTGTAGTTCCAGGTTCCTCCTTTTTGCCCTTTTTGAAGATAGGGACAACGTTAGCCCTCCTCCAGTCATCTGGCACTTCTCCCGTCTTCCATGATTTCTCAAAGAGAATGGACGGTGGTTCTGAGAGCTCTTCTGCCAGTTCCTTTATTACTCTAGGATGCAGTTCATCTGGCCCTGGAGACTGGAACTTATTCAAAGGAATTAGGTGTTCCTTGACCATATGCCTGTCGATATCAAGCTGCAATCCTCCCCTTCAGCCTGTACTTCGCCTTTGCTAGGGGGCTCATAGACCCTCTTTTGGGAGAAGACTGAGCCAAAGTAGGAATTGAGCACCTCTGGCTTTTCCTTGTCATCTGTTATCATTTTGCCATCCTTATTTAATAGTTGAACCACCATTTCTTTCCTCTGTCTTTTACCATGCACGTATCTGAAGAAAGCTTTTTTGTTGCTTTTAGCATCCCTCGCTAACCTCAGCTCATTCTCAACTTTAGCCTTCCTGATGCCATCCCTGCAATTCTGTGCTACCAGCCTGTACTCTTCCTTTGTTGCTTGGCCTTCTCTCCACTTCTTATATGTGTACTTTTTTGTTTTCAGGTCATCTCAGCTTTTTGTGAAGCCACATTGGCTTCTTCTGTTGTCTTCCACCTTTTTCTCTGGTTGGAATTGTTTGTAATTGTGCCTCAGTAATTTCTTTTTTTAAAAATGCCCACCCTTCTTGGTCTCCTTGTCTTGTCCAAGAAAAGGATAATGCCCTAGATATTTTTAAATGACTGATTTGTGGAAATAATGGCTGCTATTGAAAGACATTTATACATTTATTTATTTCATTCATCTGCAGTGTTAAGGCGCAGAAATATTTCTTCTAAATATCATACACACCTGATTATAAAGGCATTATGAGAAAGTGCAGAAAAGGGCAACTAAAAGGATCAAGGGGCTGGAGCAACTCCCCTATGAGGGAAGATTACAACAGCTGGTAGAGTTTAGCTTAAAACAGAGGAGACATGATAGAGATCTGCAAAATTATGCATGGTATGGAGAATGTGGATAGAGATACATTTTTCTCCCTCTCTTATAATACTAGAACCCGGGGTCATCCCACGAAGCTGATTGGGGGAGATTCAGGACAGATAAAAGGAAGTACTACTACACACAGTGCATAGTCAAAGTATGAACTTCGCTACCACAAGGCAGTGATGGCCACCCATTTGGATGGCTTTAAAAGGGTGGTTAGACAAATTCCTGGAGGGGAAGGCTATCAATGGCTACTAGTCTTGATGGCTATGTGCTACCTCCAGTACCAGAGGCAGTATCCCTCCACAGTCGAGAGGATGCTGTTGCATTCATATTTTGCTTGTGGGTTTCCTGTCAACAGCTGGAAACTGTGTGAACAGAATGCTGGACTAGATGGTCTCTTGGTCTGATCCAACAGGGCTCTTCTTATGTTCTTAAGGAATTCTTTTTAAAATCAAAGAGACGAGAGAGCAGAGCAGAGGAAGCTGCTCCAGCTGGTCTAGGGGCTATACAAGCAAGCAAGCTCCCTGGGAGCGAGCGATCAGAGCAAGAGAACAGGGAGAGCAAACAGGAGTTTGCCAGGGGAGTTTGCAAGGCTTTCCATATGGTAATTTGTTAGTAATCAACCCCGTATGTTGTTCTAGAAGTGGATAATAGGCCCACATCAAGTGTCCTTCCATATTTTGTTTAAAAATAATTGTATATACAAAACCTAAATATTTGCTCTAATCATATTTACAAGGTGGTTACATAATTTATGTTCTTTTTAGTTCTCTTTATTGATTTAATCACTTAATAACACTACTGTTTACTGATGCTTTTCTGATGTGGTGAATGTTTCTTGTGTGACCTGCAAGGCTTTATTCCACAAAACCTCTCCACTAATTATTGCTGTTTTTAACTGCAGCATGGCTATCCAAGTTGAGAAGTTCAACTTTGAAAGTTACCCAGGCTCCCCTGGTGAAAGAGCACAATTTACAAACCCAAAGCAGCTGGAAGAAGAGAGACAAAAGGCAAAAGGTCTGGAGATCAACAGCAAGTTAGACATTCTCTGGAAAATTATATCCTTTCAGAAATGTATTTTTCTTAAGATACTCTTGAGTAGGCCTGCGACCTTTTAATTTAAATCCTTTCTAGGAAGAGGTCTGAAAGAGGACATGGATTGAAATGGAGCACTTAAGATAATTGCAGAATTCTTAAACTTAATTTTAACCCTTAACTTATTTTGATTTTACAGTATGTTCAGTGTAATGCCTTGTCATCTCTTTGATTCAAGTGGGAACACTCCAGGGTTCATCAGTATTCTTATGCTTTGAGTAATGAAGAGAGAGGACTGTACTGTATGTTGTTTCTGTACATTGGAATAGGCTCTGAGAGTTCTGAGATGGTCCAAATTTTGAAAATGACAATCGGAAGATCTGTTGAAGCTGTCTCCTGGCCACAATCCAATCAGAGGTTGTAAGAAGAGGAAACTCTATTAGGAAGCTGCTAGCAATTTCCTTGGGCTTTTAAATGGATTCCTATAGGTACCCCTCTGCAGAGGCATTCAAAGAGGATTGAAAGCCCCGGTAAATTCAACACAAACTATAGTGGTCTGATGTTGGAAGCATCCCCTTTCAACTCCACCACACAAAACACTTTTTGTAACTTTTCATAAGTTTCAACTCGTACTGTTAAAAACATCTCCCTATAATACCTTTGAAAAGAGCAAATTATCTGGCTGCTTAAGGTACTGGTGTCAAGATCAAAAGATGGACTACAATGCTTCTCCACTTAAGCCAATGTCCAAACAGTTTCAATTATGTGGAACATCATAGCATGCAGACATTCTTGCCAATGAGAAAGGGAAGTATTTAGCTTAGCAGGTATTTCTGTCTAGCTTCTTGCTGTGGGGCAGTGCAGATGGGGAGGTCCTCATGCAGGGAGATAGTTTCTTTTTTTTAGAATACTGTCTATATCTATCTATCTATCTATCTATCTATCTATCTATCTATCATCTATCTATCTATTTAGAGAATACATTTATTTATTTTTGAGGGAAGATAATTTCTTAGCTGTTTAAAACACCCTTATTCTTCATTAGAAACAGTATCATATTTTGATCAGTTTTCTTCAGTATTGGGAGGCTTTTACATTTTTTTATTTACATGTGCTTGTGGCATCTGCTGTTTTCTACACAGCACAATCATGTTGCTGCAATTCAGCATTTGAGCAGATGGCACAGAATTTTTTGACTGGCTAATATCTTTGAGCTTCTGCCTTTATTAACGTTTTCTAAATATTTAGTAGGTTATTCAAAATAAGTGCTATTTTGGGGGCCATTTGGCAACCTGAAGTGCAATTTTGGCAAGCAAGATGGCTCTTTGGCATGTTGAAATGGGAAGCATTTAATTTCAGATATTAAAAGTTGAAAACTCTCTGAAATAATTTAGAAAAAATATTATTTGTGTCAGCGTGGCCAATTCTTTCCTGACTTAGGTAAATGGCTGTGTCATGCACCTGAAGATTCCCTTTCAATGTCTGTCTTTCCCCCATTTTTTAGCTGTATCTGTAACAGGAAAGGTAGTGGTTTCCGCATATTTCAGGCACTCCAGCAGAACACAGATTTGTATTAGTTTGTAGTTTAAAAGAAAAAAGAGATTTCAAAATCAACACCAAAATGGCCCAACAAAGACTTACTATATTCACTGGTTTCTTTGCCCACATCTGCATCAAATCCAAAGAACGCCCTTCACTGTAGAGGAGAAATGAGCAGCAGTTGATTTCTCCATAGTAGAGGAGAGCAAGTAGAGAGGGAGATAGTAAAGTTGCTGGTGGAGGTGGTTTAACTGACTGCTTATCAAAGAAACGGTGATAAATGGTAGCAATACTGGAAAGTGAGGGTAATGTGAAAACACCCACAAACATATATGTTTAGCAGGATCAAAATGCCATGATAATCCATATTCCAGAAATTCAAACTGCAAATGAGAGGAGAGATTTATGGTAACATGTATTCATTAATCATTTTAAGCAGTTTTCCATTAGTATAATTTCTGTTTATGAAAATGTGTTGATTTATTTATGCTGAAGTAGCATTGGGATGCAATTCATTCACCTGTATTTATTCACATGGGAAATGACAAGTGGGACAAAAAGGAACATCTTCATAGCAAAATGCTATGAAATTGTCAAATTGCATAGCAAAATGAAAGCAATTAAGAGAGCAATCCTATGTTCCCTAGACAGTGTCTGGGGGAGATAGGATTTTTTGGTTTCCCAGCTCCGAACTCGTAGACAGTGCTATGAGCTCGTAGCTGGGAAACCATACTCCCCACCCTGCCCCCTTGTAGCTCGTGTGGAGAGAACTGCACTGCCACTGCCTCCATGCTTGGACCACGGAGGGGTGAAAACGGGGCGTTCATGGGTATGGGGGTGGGAGGAGACCACAGAAGCTGTTTCTGACAGCTTCCTATGTGGTCTCCAGCCCTGTTCCTTCCTACTCCCCGAAGTCGCACTTAGATGTGAGAAAACGCACATCTAAGGCAAAGTGCAGGGCAACGGCAGCACAGAGGGAATCCTCCGTGCTGCTTCTACCTTTCATTGGATAGGTGGTTGCCTCTGACTTCGGGGCGGGGGGGGGTCAGAGGTACCCGTCTATATAGGATTGTGCTCTAAAGGGTTTTAGACTCATTGCAGGAGGGGTGTGGATGAAAACTGTACCAATCTTTCTAAGCAGAAGGTTATTTTATTTATAGTGTCTCCGAGTAAATGTTGTTATATTGGTATAGTATGTTGGAAACCTTTGAGTTCTTTTCTCTATTGAATTTTATCCTCAGCATGTCATAACTTTCTTAATCCTCTTTTAAGGTGGTAGAAATTAAATAAATGTAGTTCAATGTTTGCATGCTTTTTACTTCTAAATATTCACCGTGAGACAGAATCTGCTTCAGTGTACATCTGGAATGTGAATTTTGTTTGCTTGTAACTTCTGAAAGTAAAATGGTTTTGTTTACAGCTTGTGGTAACAGTGTTGTTAGCTCCAAAAATAGAAAGTGTTATGTTAGAAGCAGGCTGTCTTGACCTGAAACCATTAGCAAGAGGTACTTCTTGAAGGGCCAGAACATGTCTTGAATGCAGACTTAGCCCAGGCTCAATCCTTGGCATCTCTAGTTAAAAAGGAATTTCAAGCAGCAAGGCTGGGATAGACTTTGGAAAGCTGCTGCCAGCTGGATGCATAGTGCTTGTCTAGATGGGCCAAAGGCCTGACTCTGTATAAAGCAATTTCATCTGTTTCAATGGTGTCTGTACCACTTGGTTCAAAGATAGATTTGGCCTTCTCTATAATGTTCATGAGTGTCATCTCCTAGCTTCCCATGCTGTTTCTCTTCTGCCAAGGGGTGGTGGTGGTGATTAATCACATTGCTGTGGTAGTTTGAATTATTTCTGTGGTAGTTTGAATTCTTTTTAATTCCGTATTAATACCCTCCAGTTCTTTGTAGGAATTTTTGCCTCAAAGATTGTGTGCATGCATGTTTTTTTTACAAGCTGGATTTTTCCCAGTGTTCCTTAACTATCATTTACCCCTCTTTGAAGCGTGAAGGGGAAGCAAGTGTGGAAGGAGTTCTCAATCAACTAGTCCTAGAGCACCTGCAATTGGCTCCTCTCCAGTGGGGTAAGTAACGTTGAAAAGATTGATGGTATATAAAATTCGCTTTCTTATATGGTGCTTACTGGGTAAGCTCTTGAAATGCTGAACAATGCCTAATGCTTTTCACAGCTTTCACTTTTGATCATTTGCTAGAAAAATCACTGAAGCAGAATGACATAGTGGGAGACCTTTCCCCCTATATTTAGTTTACTTGGACATGGAAAATCATCTAAGGTAGAAATTTACCTTTTTCAGCACCAGGTTGAGACTGTCCCTACTTCCAGGCATTTAACATTATGTGATGGAGTTTTAACATCAGCTGTTTTTATCAAGTTCCAGTATGTTATTGTAACTGTTTTAAATTGGTTTTTTTGTGTTAAAGATATTTATATTATATTATACAAGTTTTTTTGTTTTAGAGATTTTATATTATGTTTTATTATGTATTTTTGTGAACCACCCAGAGAGCTTTGGCTGATGGGCAGTATATCAATGAAAATAAATGAAAATTTATTTTCCTCAAAGCCAGTTGTTAGTGATGGGTTATTGCTTTGCTGCCTGCTCTAGTGGACTATGGATTTGGTCTTGTAAAAATGCTATTAATTTTTGTGTGAAATGCATAACTCTTGCATGTCGTAGTATTTATGGTTCAGTAATTTATTCATAATGTATTTACTAATTCATGATAAAACATGTTCTCAGTTATGTAATTTGGAGTGGATTTTGTGTTATTTTTTTATGGACAGTCAACATGCAAGGAATTATCTTCATGGATTGTAAGTGGACATATTTACATTATGGTGTGTGTGAGAAATGCTGCAAATGCAAAATCAGAGTGAAACTAGACAGAAGACGCACACAATGCTCTCTTGATGTGTGTGTGTGGGGGGGGATTGCAGGGAGGGGGAGTTTGCTTAGTCTGCGTCCCCCCCCCTCCGCAGATGGGGAAAAAACCTTGAGGAGTGAAATTTTGACTGGAAATAATGCCTTGTGGAAAGAATATTACATGGTCCCTCTCCTGTTCAGCCACACAAACTTGCAGTGTTTAAGTTTAATTAAAATGTCAGGAAATTGCATATGTCTACATGGTGATGTTTGGTTTTGCACCATTTTGAGGCAAGATGCTTTGCAACTCCAGTCACTCTGGGATGGGTTTGATTATCTGGATTCACTCTGGCTTTGTTTCCAGCCTGGGCTTGGCAATGAAACAGCTTTGGTTGCCCTGATGGATGATGTATGCCAAAGAAAGGAAGGGACATGTGATCCTGTTTATTCAAATCAGTGACTGATAGCACTGTTTTTAGTGGTTCTGTTTCTAGCTAGATGGCCATTTTGAGAATGTGGTCTGGGGTACTATTCTTCAGTACCATTGTAGTTATGCTGAGGTGATCCAGAGGGCTCTATTTTGCCTCCTGTGCTATTTAACATCTACATAAAACCACTGAGTGATCCAGGAGTTTGGGGTGAGATTTTATCTGCCCTTTGTAAGCTATTTTTGCTTGTCTACTTTTATGTTTTATGTAGGGATTTTTTATTGTTAGCTGCTCTTTGAACTGAAGAGCTGGATACAAAGCCTTCTGAAATGAATAAATGTGATTTCTTCATTAAAATGTTTATCTTCTCAGTATGTGACCTTTGACATTTGTAGATGTTATGCAATACTATATTTTTATTTTTGGTTTTGATATTCTGTTATTTGATTCCACTGCTAGGGGATGAGTAGGCCGTTCTCCTCCATCAGATCTATGAACTAACTAGAAAAGGGTTCAGGTTTCTCCTACCAGTTTTCTGTAAGATCATGAGATGGATGGGCAGCAAGTAATTGGCTGGGGTTCTGCCCATTTCTTTCCCTTTTCCATCTTCAAGACATTGTCTGGATAAGTTTCATTTTATTACTAGGCACTGATCCAAATGTAAAAATGGACCCTTTCTGTGATAGCCCTGCATTTATGGAATGCTTACCCCAAGGAAATTCATCTGGCGCTGACACTATTGTCTTTTTGGTGCCAGGCAAAGCTGTACTTACTTCCCGAGGCATTTGGATATTACTTATGGCCCAACTGTTGTGGGCTACTTTTGTGGTGTTAATTCTAAGCTGGGGGAAGCGACATAGAAATTTAATAAACAGGAACTGAACCAGCCAGCCATAGTGGGTGCAATTTTGTTGGTAATTTGTATTTTTATTATTGTGTAGTTTTATTGTTATATTGTTTTGATGGTACAATACTGTATGTTCACTGCTTTGAAACTTTGTGGACATTAACTTATAAATAATTAATAAATGAACAACAACTGCGCTCTCTTTGAAAACCTCTTAACAATGTATGCATTGACTTTCCCGGCATACTGGCTAGAATGCCTGAACTTTCATCATTTTAAATAAAAACAGGCACATGTAGTATTCACGAAGAGTATATCCATCTACATATATTGCTACATCCTGCTGTAGTAGCTTCTAAACATTTGTGCTTTCTTTCTTAGCCATCATAATAATTATGATGTCCCTGTTTCCCTCTCCACCATCAAATTAGAGGACGACAAGGATTCCTCAGAACTCTCCATGCAGTAGAGGTCCATTTCAACCTTGAACGTTGGCAGGTTCAGATACTGAGTATACACTGCATTTGTACTGAGGCACTAC
This sequence comes from Heloderma suspectum, assembly GCF_057233095.1. Lineage (NCBI taxonomy): Eukaryota > Metazoa > Chordata > Lepidosauria > Squamata > Helodermatidae > Heloderma > Heloderma suspectum. Next base: position 12,985,396 of record NC_139461.1, read on the forward strand.
CATGCTATTGATTAGCCATTTCCATTTAAACCAATTAATGGATTAAAACTAAACAAATTTCATATTTCCATAATCTCAATATAGTGGTCTTTTTTTTAGATAATTAAGCAAGGGAAGAAAGGGGTAATTTAAAATTGTATTTGTTGTTCAGTCATTCAGTCGTGTCCGACTCTTCGTGACCCCATGGACCATAGCACGCCAGGCCTTCCTGTCCTGCGCTCTCTCCCGGAGCGTGCTCAAGTTCATATTCATTGCATCCGTGATGCTATCTAGCCATCTCATCCTCTGCCGTCCCCTTCTCCTTTTGCCTTCAGTCTTTCCCAGCATCAGGGTCTTTTCCAGGGAGTTTTCTCTTCGCATTAGGTGGCCAAAATATTGGAGCTTCAGCTTCATTATCTGTCCTTCCAATGAGCACTCAGGGTTGATTTCCTTTAGGATGGACTGATTTGACCTCCTTGCAGTCCAGGGGACTCGTAAGAGTCTTCTCCAGCACCACAGTTCGAAAGCATCAATTCTTCGGCGCTCAGCCTTCCTTATAGTCCAGCTCTCACAGCCATACATTACTACTGGGAAAACCATCGCTTTGATTAGACGGACCTTTGTCGGCAAGGTGATGTCTCTGCTTCTTACTATGCTGTCTAGGTTTGCCATAGCTTTCCTCCCAAGGAGCAAGCGTCTTTTAATTTCATGGCTACAGTCACCGTCTGCAGTGATCTTGGAGCCCAAGAAAGTAAAATCTGTCACTGCTTCCATTTCTTCCCCTTCTATATGCCAGGAAGTGATGGGGCCAGATGCCATGATCTTCGTTTTTTTAATGTTGAGTTTCAAATCAGCTTTTGCACTCTCCTCTTTCACCCTCAACAAGAGGCTCTTGAGATCCTCTTCGCTTTCTGCCATTAGGGTGGTATCGTCTGCATATCGGAGGTTGTTGATAATTCTCCCAGCAATCTTAATTCCGACCTCTGATTCATCCAACCCGGCATTTCTCATGATGTACTCTGCATATAAGTTAAATAAGCAGGGTGACAATATGCAGCCTTGTCGTACTCCTTTCCCAATTTTGAACCAATCGGTTGTTCCATCTCTGGTTCTTACTGTTGCTTCTTGACCCTCGTACAGGTTTCTCAGGAGACAGGTAAGGTGGTCTGGTACTCCCATCACTTTAAGAATTTGCCACAGTTTGTTGTGATCCACACAATCAAAGGCTTTAGCGTAGTCAATGAAGCAGAAATAGACGTTTTTCTGGAATTCTCTTGCTTTCTCCATGATGCAGCGAATGTTGGCGATTTGATCTCTAGTTCCTCTGCCTCTTCGAAACCCAGCTTGTACTTCCGGTAGTTCTCGGTTCGCATACTGCTGAAGCCTAGCTTGTAGGATTTTGAGCATCACCTTGCTGGCATGTGAAATGAGCGCAATTGTGCGGTAGTTTGAACACTCTTTGGCGTTGCCCTTCTTTGGAATTGGAATGTAAACTGACCTTTTCCAGTCTTGTGGCCACTGTTGAGTGTTCCAGATTTGTTGGCATATTGAATGCAGCACTTTAACAGCATCATCTTTTAGGATTTTAAATAGCTCGGCTGGAATACTGTCATCTCCGCTAGCTTTATTGTTACTAATGCTTCCTAAGGCCCACTTGACTTCACTCTCGAGGATGTCCGGCTCAAGTTCAGTGACCGCACTATCATGGCTATCAGGGACATTCAGATCTTTCCTGTATAGTTCTTCTGTGTATTCTTGCCACCTCTTCTTAATCTCATCTGCTTCTGTTAGGTCCCTGCCTTCTTTGTCCTTTATCATGCCCATCTTTGCACAAAACGTTCCCTTGAGATCTCCAATTTTCTTGAAGAGATCTCTAGTCTTTCCCATTCTGTTGTTTTCCTCGATTTCTTTGCACTGTTCACTTAAGAAGGCCTTCTTGTCTCTCCTTGCTATTCTCTGGAACTCTGCATTCAGTTGGGTATATCTTCCCCTTTCTCCCTTGCTTTTCGCTTCCCTTCTTTCCTCAGCTACTTGTAAAGCCTCATCAGATAGCCACTTTGCTTTCTTGCATTTCTTTTTCTTTGGGATGGATTGAGTTGCTGCCTCCTGAACAATGTTACGGACCTCCGTCCATAGTTCCTCAGGCACTCTGTCTATCAGGTCTAATCCCTGAAATCTATTCCTCACCTCCACTGTATATTCATAAGGGATATGATTTAGGTCATACCTGAACGGTTTAGTGGTTTTCCCGACGTTCTTCAATTTAAGCCGAAATTTTGCAAGAAGCAGCTCATGATCTGAGCCACAGTCAGCTCCAGGTCTTGTTTTTACTGACTGTATGGAGCTTCTCCATCTTTGGCTGCAAAGGACATAATCAATCTGATTTCGATATTGACCATCTGGTGATGTCCATGTGTAGAGTCGCCTCTTGTGCTGTTGGAAAAGAGTGTTTGCTATGATCAGCATGTTCTCTTGGCAAAACTCTATTAGCTTTTGTCCTGCTTCATTTTGTACACCAAGGCCATGCCTGCCTGTTATCCCGGTGATTTCTTGACTTCCTACTTCAGCATTCCAATCCCCTATGATGAAGAGGACGTCTTTTTTTGGTGTTAGTTCTAGAAGGTGTTGTAGGTCTTCATAGAACCGATCAACCTCAGCTTCTTCGGCCTCAGTGGTTGGGGCATAGACTTGAATTACTGTGATGTTGAATGGTTTGCCTTGGATTCGTACTGAGATCATTCTATCATTTTTGAGATTGTACCCCAGTACTGCTTTTCCCACCCTTTTGTTGACTATGAGTGCTACTCCATTTCTTCTAAGGGATTCTTGCCCACAATAGTAGATATGATGGTCACCTGAATTAAATTCGCCCATGCCTGTCCATTTGAGTTCGCTGATTCCCAAGATGTCGATGTTCAATCTTGCCATCTCATGTTTGACCACCTCCAGCTTACCTTGATTCATTGATCTGACATTCCAGGTTCCTAAACAATATTGTTCTTTACAGCATCGGATTTTCTTTTCACCGCCAGACACATCCACAGCTGAGTGTCCTTTCGGGTTTGGCCCAGCCGCTTCACTCTTTCTGGCGCTACTTGGAAATACCCTCTGCTCTTCCCCAGTAGCATATTGGACACCTTCCGACCTGAGGGGCTCATCTTCCGGCGTCATATCTTTTAGCCTTGTGATACGTTCCATGGGGTTTTCTTGGCAAGAATACTGGAGTGGGTTGCCATTTCCTTCTCCAGTGGACCACATTTTGTCAGAACTCTCTGCCATGACCTGTCCGTCTTGGGTGGCCCTGCACGGCATAGCTTATGGCTTCACTGAGTTACGCAGGCCCCTTCGCCACAACAAGGCAGTGATCCATGAAGGGGTAAAATTGTATAAACAATATTTATTTTATAAATAAAAGCTACCATTCACTGTTAGACGATCATTCTTAATATTTGCTTTTCTAGTCCCTTTTACACTAATGTACTGAAAATAGCCTTAAAAATAAAGCATTGAATCTCAGTCTAAGTAATTAATCAGCAACTTTAGTTGAGTCACCTTATGATTAACCAGTTAAACCTCACAGTCCTAACATTTCATAAGACATGATTCAGCTCTTGATTTAATAGATTCCATGGCAACCATAGGCCTGTCTCAAGTAAGATCTTGCCATACATTTGTGGTAGGGCATATGGTTGACGGTGTTTGCTGGTCAAGATGAAGGTGATCCAAGGCGGGGCGGGGGGCAGGCATGGATATATCCGGGGTTTAGATTTACTAGGACTTATAACTTCTGCAGAGACAGGGGACCATAAAAATGGGCTTCCCTTGGAGACTGATGGATCCTGAAGGACTCCTGAATGCGCAGGGGGACTTTCTAGCCATTAGAGCTGGTGATCCTTCAGAACCCTAGTTTATCTATGGGGGTGGGGGTGGGATAGCCATAACTGAGTTCTAGCTTCTCAAATCCCGTGAAACATTTGGACTGGTATCTCAGTCATCCCCCGTACAGCACAATACATTGTTTTTGAGACTTAAGAATATCAAAATATGTGTTTAAAGACAAGTAGAAGGCCTGGCGTGCTATGGTCCATGGGGTCACGAAGAGTCGGACATGACTGAACGACTGAACAACAACAACAACAAGAGAGTAAAAGACAATCAGGTAAACAAAAAATATTCCAAAGTCCCAGTGGACATGTCCCAGCCCTTGGCATGCCCAAAGTAACTCTCTGAATTGCCTGGGGAGTGGTCAGACTGTATGGAAGAGTTTTCAGGTATCTGTATCATCTTAAGTCTTTCTTTTCTCTGATTTTGTAAACTAATTACATGAATGGAGAACACAGGGAAAGTCGCCATAAAATACATCTACAACAGTTAAATGCATCTCTTTTGTAGGGAAAAACCCCTTTTCTTCCATATAAAGGCTTTCTTTAGTTTATTTTATTTATTATATTGTTTATATACATTAATGCGAGTCTGTTCCCGAACTGATGCCCCACCCCTAAGCTTCTCTCGGAGGGGTCACACAGAGAAGGGCTTCTGATGGATCTGTGTAGGCTCATACAGGGAGAGCCATGTAGAGCTTTAAGGCATCAGTACTGGAAAAGGTGAAAGCCTTCATCAGCAGACTTTGCTATTTACAATAAATTTTAATGTGTGTAAATCCTGTTTCATATCCTGGCCTAGAGAAAGTTTTCAGGGATGTACCTCAGTTGCCAGGGCAGGACAAAATTTTTTAATTGCATTTGTCTGGGACTGTTGATGGGGGAAACTAGTGGGTAGGGGCAGGGCTTTAAAATAAATCAGGAATTCTATGAATTAGAAACTGGCAGTACAAAATTAGGAGATCTTTTAAATACTACTGTCAGTTGATGCCACTATATAACACACTTCAGATCAGCTGATTGATTCAGAGCCTATTGTGTCATTTCTTTATTTCATGAATTTAAGCTTAGGGTTATTGCATGTTTTAAGATTATATTTCTCCTGTTTGGGATGCATTTGGAATAATGCTTAGTAGTTCTTAAGAGACTGATAGTAGGATTTTTATGTTGAAACTAATAGTAAAATAGTAAAAATGCTGATAGGTTTATATCCATAGTTCATGTAACAAAGGTGGAGGAATGAATATGCAATTTGTAAAAAAATAAAGACACCCTTGGCGAAATCAGGAAAAGAACTTGGAATTTAATACATTATCTAGAAACAAGCTATTTTGAAACTTCAGCAAAATAAAAAGGACCTTCAGCTATTGGGCGTATAGAAATGTAATAAATAAATACAATAAATAAAAGTTCTGCTTTGCAGAAAACGAGGTTATAATATTTTGGCTGACATAGCAAAAGCTCTGTGGATAGAAGCTAAGAACAATAATGTTAGGTTTATGATTCCTGAAAGATATGTGGGGTAGGAGTAGTTTTGAAAAATAGATCAGGAAAAGATAAGAGACTCAAATAAACTTTGATAAATATAGTTTAATAACTCAGCAGCAGAGTAATAAGTAACTAATTATAGTAGAAAACTAAGGGCCAGTTTGCACGATCGAACAGCCCACTGTGGCTTCTTTCTCCACTGTGGCTTCTATTCCTCCTGCTTCTCTCCCCAAATCTGTTTATTACTAAATCTGATCAGCTCATTGCTAAAAAGGCCCATGGAATGCAATACATAGCCATGGGTTTGTGGTAATCACCTATTTAGTTGCACTGAACAATGCTGGTGATCCCAGGGCCTGGTGATACCAGGGGCTTTGTCAGATCCTATCTCCAGGATGGGGGACAGGTTGACCCTTTATGTCAGCTCTCGGACCTTTGCACCAGATCCTATGAATGGCTGTCTAAGCACAGCAGGTCATGGGATTGAATCAGATTATAATCCCACAAACCTGCTCTTTCTTATTTGGCAACATTTGGCAACATGCAAAAAAATATAATATGCTATATGTATAGCATATTATATTTTTGAATAAGTTATTGATACAGAATATTGTGCACCTTTACTTCAAATTGCTTTTAAAATTCTGCCCCTAGTTCAAAACTTCATCAACAAGGATAACAACACAAATAATGATTTGCTTGGATAGTGCTGACGATAAATAAATAACCTTCACATTTCTCCTAATTAGATAACATGAGTTGTTTCTGTTCAGGGCTGTTCTCCTCTCAGAGGAACAATCCGTTTACAAAATGGCAGGACAGGCTAATTTTATGCACCATTTCAAATTCTACCTGTGGAAATTACTTCAGAAGATCAGAAACATAATTATTTGAGCAGTAAATGTGTATCATTTAAATGGCTGAGAATGCTAATCAAATTGCTCTATGTGTGCCAACTGCCTATTGTGTTGAGGTTTTTTGTGCTCTCGCAGATAGATGAAAGCTGGAGAGCTGACATGAATTCATAAGCTCTGGCATTGCAGAGGTAGAGTTTACACTTCTTATTGCAAATTCTCATAAACGTATATCATTGCAAAGGTTATATGACATAGTGTAACTCCTTTTGGAGTGTTCATTTTACCCATTTTTCCACAGGCAATAAGGAGGAGAAACAACACACATAGGGATGGTTCAGACGTAACTCCATGGTTTGTCATGATGTGTGGACAGACACCGTATGATAAACTATGGTTTATGAGCAGTTACCAAACCAGGTTCTGACATCAAAGTTTGAAACTGACTTAAAAACCATGGGTTAGATAAACTGGTTTGAGATAGTATATGAACTGACAAGATCATGATTTTGGATGTTGCTCTGTCCTCAAAGACTGCCTGGCCACAGAGAAGGCCAGGTCGCTGTCACTGGCCATTCTACAAACCACTCCCTCCTGCCTTATTCTGCTTGGCAGCAGTTTTGTTTCTATGTCCACCACCCCTCTCTAGTCAATGCCTTGGTGCATCATTGCTGCTACGTTGGCTCCCAAAGCAAAAACCACAGAACATAATGTGATTAAAGAGATCATCTTATGATCTTATGGAACAAGGCTTATGATCAGGAATTGCTCAAAGCTTATTGTTCTTACTGCTCCATCATTGTGATACCCTATTTTACAAATTATCCTGCATCCCACACAAACATGACACTTCTATCACACCCTCTCAATACATTTCCTACCTTTCAAAAACAAACACATGTGGTTACTGCATAGCAGATGGGTCACTCCATCTACAAGCATAATTCACAAAGGATGCACCTGACCACATCAACCATTAGACATGAAGAATTCAAAAAGGACATGCCTAGCCTGTGGTAGATGTTTAACTGGGAACCATGCTAAAATATCTGGCCCTACTGATAGGATGAAAGAGACTATAACAAAAAATACATATATTTCAGTACCGAGATCAAAGCAGTATGCTACACAAAGGATAGATTCACAAACATGTTTTGTTTGTGCATGTGTATTCCATCCCATGTCAGTCCTACTCAGCAGAACCATGACCATAAGTATGGTCAGGATCAGGACCCGCCTTGTACTCCAAGAAGGATAAGACAGCCAAGCTGATAACTTGCCTGGATGTTCTTGATGCAACCACCGAGTCCTAGCCTAACAATCTTTTGGACAACTCTTCTCCTTGGTACTAGGCACTCCTGTCTGCTGACGCTGCCAGTCAGCTCAACTGCCTAGCTCAAAAGGCTGGAATGGGACATATGGAGCTTTTTCAGGAACATGAAAATGATTTCGAGTATCATTCCCTATTGGCTCAGTATGCTTTACTGTTTATGTGAATAGGCCCAACTGACATGATTTGTCCACTATTAAAAAGGGTCATGAATAGCCATGAGAAACTGGTGAAATCCTGCTATGAAGGCAAAAGCCCCTACGTAATTTCTCCCAGCCCTCCCAGTGCTTATTCTGGCAATGGTGTCTCAGTGGAAGGTTGTAAAGTAGATTGAACAGTTCCTTGGATTTGTTAGTACTCGTAAGTCTTGACACAGACAGTAGACATTACTTTAGGATGAAAAATGGACTGGAACAATGCAGTGCAAAGAATGAAAATGAGACAATTCAGAAGTGTGATTAAGTTTACTTGTGAGAGATTGCTTGAGTTTCCTAGCTGCTGCAGTACATTGTTCTTGTACAGAAAGTTCATTTAGAAGCAACATGTAATTCAGGCAAACAAAAAATGATACGATGTAGTACAGGGTGTGTTTCAACCTTGTGATACAGATCAGACATAAAAGACAACTTCTAACAAGAGGGATAAACTATTAATTGATGGAAGTCTAAGAGAGCAACAGAAGGACGGCTTTTCTGTTGAGAGCTTTCTTAAGATATCTTTTATTCTGAAGTGAATGAAAACTGGTAGGAATGTATAGATATAGATGTATGTAAACTAGACCAGTAATCTTCAGCCTTTTCTGGCCCCAAACCCACCTTTTAAATCCAATCCTACAACAGGAATCAGCCTAAAGTTCATGTTATCATCTGTGTCTATCTTTTTCTAATTTCTTCTCCTCCCTTTCTCTTCTTACCTCTCTCTTCCTCTTAAAAATAAGAAAATGTTGTGATCCACCTTAGATTGGGGCACAAGCTTTCATTTGAAAGCCAGTGTGCTAGAAAGTTTATCATATTAGTGATTTAGATTGTGGGGGCAGGCATGAAGGTGGTAATAGGATGGTTTGTCTCACATAGCTTGTGCTTAGATGGATTCTGACTCCGTGTAACTCAGTAATTCTATAGACAGCAAATAATTCTACTACAATATACATAAAGTCCAGTCCAGAGTGCTACATAGTAAGCTCCACATGGAAGCAGATATTTTCTTCCAGGTTTTACTCATCCCCCAAACAGCTTTCCATTCCATCTGACAAGCCAGTTCAGGTTGGTCTGTTTGTCTGTCTCTTTCTTGCGCGCGCGCACGCACACACACATTTTCAAAAGCATTCTCAGGCACAGGATGAGGAGCTGCTGTCACGGGGGGAACCTTGTACAAACAGAAATTGACTGTCTGGACCACAGCCAAATTCTTTGCTCATTTCGATTTGAACTCATCTCAAGTGTCTTTGTTTAAGGATTAGGCCTATGGGAGGTCCAGGAGTGACTTGGAATAGTTGAAAATATAGTCATCACTTTTACCTGTCGTTACTGTTACAGTCAGCAAATGAGTTCCCTAGAGTAAGATTTTTTTAAATTCTGCTTTTCTCCTGTAAACAGCTCCTGTCTTGTAGCTTGACCTTATCAAAGTGCAATGGAAGCCTGCAAGGGTTCTTAAGGGCAGGAATGCATGTTCCAGGTCTACTTCAGGGAGTAGAAAGACTCTGTGTGCTTCTAGATAAAAGGGACAAGTTTTATACTTGGAATTCAGTATAATTTTAGCATTGCATTGTACTATAAAGCTGGCATGGATCCTAGAAAAGATTAATGTCAGTACCTAGGAATTGATTCTGCAAGCCTATAGTTAACATATATTTATATTTTAAAAATGTAATAGGGAGAAATGAATTCTACATCCTTTTTGTTTTACACACCAAATTACATAGATTGTTTTCCCTGGATAGCAAATCTAAATCTAGGAGATGTTAAAACCAGTAACACAGATAGGTCTTGGTGTCATTTGCTAATGCTGTATGCTGCAGGTTGCTTATTTTTTAATGTGAGTTCATTGGCATCTAAGAGCTGCTATTTATAGCAAGAGCACAATGCTTTCCACTGCATTCTGCAACATGGAGAGCTTATGTCTCTTGGTGGCAGAGATATTTTTAGCTGCTGAAAGGGGAACAGTCAAGAATTCTGGTGAGAATTCTCTGACACCTACTATGCTGTCAGTTATTACCATGTAATAGAACGGAATTCTATAGGGACTGTGTGATGAGAGGGCCTTCCAACACTGGTTGACAGTAAAAGAGTATGTCATCGCCCCAGGGATTGCCCTCGCCCTATGCTTTCCCTACCTGGGAAGCAGCCAGGCTTTTGGCCTTCCTTACTCTGCCCCACCCACACTCTCCATACCCAGAAAGCAGCCAGCCCCTCTGCCTCCCTTGCAGCAGCAGCGCGGAAAGTGCCCAGACTGACGCCACCTCACCCATGTGCTCTCTAACTGGGAGGCAGCCAGGCTATTGCATCCCCTCTGTTCAGCAGGCATGCAGAGCACTTAAGAAGCAACTGGACCACTCGTGCTTTCTCTACCCAAGATTCTCTCCTTGGGAAGGGTATGGATGCCAGAATTCCTGCCCACACTGTCCCCAAACTGGGTGGGGTGTGAGGCCTTACTTGCTTTTGGCATGAAATGCAACTTGACTGTCTCTGTCCCACTCTGCTCACTCTTGGCCTTGGAGGGCTTACCGAACCCCATGTTCCCTCAGGAGGTGCAAACAGCACCTAGAAGAGCAGCCAGTCCTGTTCTGGAAGTGGAGCTTTGTCCAACTTCCCCAAGATGACCAAGAAGTCTCCCTTTACATGACAACAGGAACCCATCCCAGAGAATCGGGGGCCATTTCCTTAACATCACTTTGGTCTGGGAAACACTGACTTCTGATGCCTGGCTTAGGGTGATGGTGTCTCAGAGACTCGCCCAGGAGTTTGCTATGCTGAAGGAGATCAGTAATCTCCTGGACATTGGGATGATAGAGTCAGTCCCTCTGGGCCAGAGGCACTCTGGGGTCCACTCTATTCTTTTCTTAGTTCCCCAAAAGAATAGGAAGGTCAGAGCTATGCTGCAGTTGAAGGGGTTCAACAGGTTCCTCATACACAAGCATTTCAAGACCCTCAAATCCATTTTGGTCTCCATTTCACAGCAGGACTTCCTAATCTCTCCGGATCTCTCGGATGCGTATCTGCATGTACATGTCTGACCCTGCTGTCGCAGTTTCCTGAGGTTTGCATATGGAGGTAGACATTTCCAGTACATGGCAATGTCATTCAGCCCCCAGAGTTTCACTAAAGTTTTGGTGGCCCTTATTAAGATTTACTATTTGATTTGTACCTTGCCTTTCTAGCAAAAAAATGGCACTTAAGGTGGCTTACAGGCACAACTAAAATTGATTAAAACAATAAAAAATACATTAAAATACAATAAAAACATAACAGTTACAGGGGGAAAAAAAACAGCACCCAACCCAGCAGACCCACTTATAGGCCCATGGCCTTCTTGAATCAAGTGGTCTTTGCCTGCCAGGGAAATGACATCAGAAAGGGAGCAAACCTACTTTCCCTTGGGATGGAGTTCCACAGCTTGGGAGTGGCCACCGAAAAAGCCCTCTCTTGGGTCATCACCAAGCATACCTCTGAAGGTGGTGGTCTTGAAAGAAGGGCCTCTCCAGAAGATCTTGAGAAACAGGCAAGCTCGTATGGGAAAAGGGTGGTGTTTCAGGTAGCCTGGTCCCTTGCCATATAGGGCTTTATAGGTCATAACCAGCAGTCATAGAATCATAGAATAGTAGGGTTGGAAGGGGCCTATAAGACCATCGAGTCCAACCCCCAGTCTGAATTGTGCCCAGAAACAGACCTGTAGCCAGTGAAGCTGCTGTAACAAGGGCATCATATACTCCCCTTAACTGACCCTGGTCAGCAATCTGGCTGCAACATTCTGGACCAGCTGAAATTTCTAAACAGTTTTTGAAGGCAGCTCCAAGTAGAGCGTGTTACAATAGTCCAAACAGGATGTAACTAAGGCATGCATGACTGGCCAGATCAGACATCTGAGATCCAGTGGTCTCCTAAGGCAGACCATCTTAATCAGTCCCCTGCCCCTGTAGAAGCTCTTGAGTCCCAGCAAGTCTAAACCTCACCAGGTAGTGATCTGTCCATGACAATGGAACTATAGAAAGTTCCTTCACCCTCAGATCACCATAATCCCACCTTACGCAGAAAACTAGATCCAAAGTGTGCCCTGCTGAGTGAGTAGGCCTAATTGGAACAGACTCATGGTTGCCATGGAGGCCATGAATTCCTGAGGCACTCCTGACAAGGTAGCTTCAGTAGGTATGTTGAAATCCCTTAGCGCAACAAGCAGTGGAGAGTCCAGCACCAACCCCGAGACCACCTTAGCTAGCTCAGCAAGGGAGACTGTTGAGCAACAGGGTGGGTGGTACACCAACAGAATCGCTATTCTGTCTGAAACACCCACCTTCAGATACACTTGAAACTGGAAGATTGCAGGATGGGGCACCTGGACAGGGGGATAGAATCATGATAGACCACTGTGACTCTGCCTCCCCGCCCCCCAGATCTTGCCTACTGCAACATGGAGAACCCAGGTGGGCAAAGCTGGGAGAGATTTACTCTCCCAGTCTCATTCAACCAGGTCTCTCTCCATGATACAGGCCAGATTGGCACACAGATTGGATCAAGGCCTGGATGGCTGTTGCTTTCCCATTCACCAACTTGGCATTCAGCAGCTTTACCCACGGGGACTGTAACCAGGGCTACTCAGGCTCTCTGATATGGGAGACAGCTTGGGAGCAACCTATACTCTGTTGCGTTCCCCCCATCATAGTGCCCTCTGCCTTCTAATGTTTGAATGACTACTCCCTGTAACCCTCCATGAGCTGCTGTAGAAACCCAGATATTAGATTCAAATGGCCCTGTGCTGGCTCAAAAATACAACTGGCCTGAATCCCAGAACAGTTGCATCACCAACTGTCCTGTACTTTGCGGGGATGTATAACTAGGATCCTACCTTTTTGTGCACATCCAGTGCATGGTGGTGTATGTGTGCACATAATGTGCTTTTGATATTTTTCGTCATTTCATGTATCAGATAAAATCGAAAGTTATCTTCAGAACAGATGAAGCAAGTTTCTTTCTCTTAGCAATGAATATTCTAAGAAAGTCAAATACAGTGTAGCTCAGAATTATTTCTATATACTGTTTTCAGATTCAGAAGCTTTTTTTTTTGCTTCAGATTAAATATTTTTCATAACTAGCAGTACATCTTAACAAGGTAGCCAGAATGCTTTTGTATTTCTACAGGATTGTATTTACATGTATTTTCTTGATAGGTACAGAACTTCTGGGAGAAGGACCAATAATGTTTTAATAATCACAGATCTAATTGGGAAGTAATCTCATTGACAGGAGTGTATTTATCATGATCGTATTTGAGTGTTTTTTCTCCCCAGCTGAAATAAAGACATCTGCTTCTGTGATTTCCAAAATAGTTAGAAAAATGCTAATGTAACCCAACTCAATATTGCAGTGTAGTCAAACTCAATATTGCAGAAAATGTAGGAAGAAACTTCCTGGTTTATTTAAAGGGAAAATGCCCCAGTCCCATTGTTACTCGAGAGCTCTGGTTATGCATATAGGGTGACATCCAACAGTGTTTGTACACTGACAGAACAGCACCTGCCAACAGAGCAGGTTCTTCCAGTTCGTGCAGCCCCCTGTGTTCCCCCCAAAACTGCTCTGGAGGGTTAGTGCAGTGGGGAGGAGAGGAAAGTTCTGTTATGTGAGCAGAAGTCCATTTGTGCAATTTTGGATGGCCAGTGTTCTCACACGTGCAAGGGCTTCCCCATTGATTTAAGTGGAAGCATCAGAACTGCAGGTTCATCTCATTACATGTATGGAGCAGTCCTCAACATTGACTATTCTTGGTAGTAACAACTGGGCTCCAGAGCACCTTGACCAAAGAAGACTGGTTAACCACTTTCTTCCTGCATGGGACAGAGTTACACATGGTACAGTGTATGAGGGAGTGATTCATGTTGTGAAGGAAGAATTATGGATCCTATGCATTTCTCTCCCCATGCATTTGTGTCCCCCCCAAAATGGCTCACAGATTTAAAAGATGCATAAAAATGAAACTCAATAACAGTGTGTTCTAATTGCAATTTAAGCTGTATCATTTGATTAGAAAACATCCATATATCTAATATCAAACTTAGCTTTGAGTGCCAACAGTATTGTAGCCAAAATAAGAACACATAATCAATAAGGAGGTATCGGCATGCTTATAAGAACCCCAAAGATTGTAAAAGTAAAGAAAAAAATTTAGCAAACCCACCCACCCCAAAGAGGGCAAAACAATTCAAACCAACCAAATGAGAATTGACCGTGGTTAGTGGCCATGGAATGCTGTGTGTGTTTTGAAACCATTCAGATTTTAAAACCTTTTTCCTAACCATTATACTTTTTCAGTAAATGTTTTAAATATTGTTATTTAAAACTGTGTGATCTCTTTTCTTGTTGGGTTACCTATCCCACACCTAAAAGTCAAGCCCAACACTATCTAAAGGTAATTACAAGAGACCTAGAAGGTTTTAAGGTTGTTTAGTGGAGGCAGCCAGAGAAAATGAAGAATTCCACCTGGTGGCAGCAGAAAGGCCACTGGAAGGGCAGGACAGTGGGGCCCTCTATTTGCCCTAGCCTCATTCCACTCATGGCAGAAATCGTGAGAAGTAAAGGTATCACTGTACTCTGCTTTAGTTAGACCTTACGTAGAGTACTGTGCTCACTTCTGTGTACCAAATTTTAAGAAGGATATTGACAAACTGGAATATCTCCAGAGGAAGGTGACAAATATGGTTAGTCCTATAAGGAAGGGTTGAAGGAATTGGGTATGTTTATCTTGGAGAAGAGACAAGAGGTGTTACAGACGTTGAAGCACTGTTACATATATTTGAAGCACTGTTACATATATGATGGAGCAAATAGGCGCTCTCAAGAGGCAGGCAGTATAATGTGAGAGCAAGCAGTCCTTCAAGTACCCAAGGCCCAAACCATTTACAGCTTTAAAGATAATTCACCACTATTTTACATTGGAACCAGAGACATAATGGAAGTTAATGAAGATCAAATCAAATTGGAGTAATATGCTTCAAATAACCAGCCCACAATAGGAGTCTGGCAGCAGCATTTTGTGCCAACTGCAGGTTCCAAACAGTCTTCAAAGGCAGCCCCACATAGAGTTCATTGCAATAATCCAACCTCGATATAACCAAAGCATGCGTTACAGCAGCCAGATCTGCCTTCTCCAGGAACAACCGGACTTCAGATCATGCATAAGTCAGAGCTAAGCAGAAGCCTTTTGGCAAGACTGAAATGCAAAGTGAATGAATTTCTCCCTCATACCTATTGCTTTTTCAGCGAAGTTGGAAAAGGCTGCAACAGACAATTTTGATTACTGCAGAAATTAATGTCCAGGAATTAACAATCAAATGTGTGTATACTTAGAAGCAATAGTCTCACTTTAGTTCAGTGGGGCTTCCTCCCAGATTTGTGTACGCTGGATTGAAGTTAGATCTCAAAGCTGAATCTGTGTGTGTGTGTGTGTGTGCGCGTGCACGCGCGCATGTACGCATGTGCAAAGCACTATGTTCTTTCATTTTAAAAAAGTACCTACCTCTGTTACATGTAGAAATATAAGGAAAAGTATACAGCCCAATTGATCAGTAAAGAATAAAACTGGCTTCCACTGTTTTATGTCTTACTGGTCGAATAAAAAGCCACTGGATAACTTCGTTGTTGTTGTTGTTTTTAAATGTTAAAAATTATTTCATTGTATTAATATTTAACATTAAAATATATTTGATTAATATTCCATTTTTTAAAAATAAAACTTTACATATATTTGTCTACCTTTATCTAGCTGTTTGGTTTCCACTGATACTCTCCCCACCATTAAACTGCAGGGACCGTTGCTCATAAAAGAGCTAGTTACGACCCTGGGATTATGGTACTGTTCCCATTAAAGGGTACTGCCCTTAATGAATGCTTTGATTTTAGTTACAGCACCTAAGCCTCTGTGTAAAGTTTTGTTTCTGCCATGGGGAGTCAGGAAAGGGTGGGTGGGCAAGTGCAGCCACACAGTAATTAGCCAGCCAGCCCAGGACAGGTGCACTCCATGAAGAAGCAGGGTGATGAGAAGGGCATTATTTATTTTTATTTATTGCATTTATACCCCACCTTTTTTCCTCTTGCAAGGAACCCAAGGCGGCTTACATTCTCCTCCTCCTCTCCATTTTATCCTCACAACAACAACCCTGTGAGGTGGGTTGGGCTGAGAGTCTGTGACTGGCCCAAAGTCACCCAGTGAGCTTCCATGGCTGAGTGGGGCTAGAACCCGGATCTCCCAGCTCCTAGTCCAACACTCTTGCCACTACACCACACTGGCTCTCCAATCCTCTCTCTTGTCATTACTCAGGAACTGTTGCCATAGTTTTGTTTTTTCTTCTCCGTCTGGTCCACCGTGCTGCAGGAGAGCCAGAGAAGCTAAAGTTCACTTCAGCAACCCCTCTTCTCTTGCAGCGCAGTGAGCTCCATATGGGACATGCAGGGGAACAATAGCGACAAGAGTGGGGACGGACACACACACACACACACACACACACACACACACACTCTGTCTCTCTCTCTTTATTGTCTGGTAGCAGCAACTTTCGCTTGGGCTGGGGGCAGTGGCAGCCAGCCAGGCTGGTGGCGGCTCAGTGACTGACCGGCCTGCAAGGTGAGCAGTGGAAGCACTAGCGACAGCAAAGGAGCACTAGCAGCAGCACCGTAGCCCCAAGTCAAGCACTGCAGACGAGCTGCTTTGCAAAGTGGGCTCTAAGTCTCTGTGTTGATCTGGTTGGGAGGATGGCGGCAGGGCCCTCCTGGCCCCAATTCATCAGTCGTCCTGGTCTGCTGCTTGTGGCAGAGGCTTTACTCTGTTTCATCAGAAGGCCAGCTCTGATCACAGCTCCCACCACTGAACAGGGTGCCTGCCGCACTTCTCTTTTCCCTCCTCGGTTTCACACACCTCATCTCTCTCTCTTCTTCCCTGGCCAACTCACCGTTTTCTCCATATTAACTGCCTCTCTCCCCAACTTTCTAATGACCTGGACAACGGTTGCCTGGAGCTATCCATGTCCTCCTGACCCCCCCCCCCCATTCGTTCATTTTCTGCTTTCCTAACCTTCACAAAGCAGCTTACAATACAAATAAACTGATACTACATTTTAAACAATATCATAACAATTTAAAATATGAAACAGTTATGAAATACTTCACATTTAAGATAGCATTAAGACACATCCCACTTCAGACCATCAAAGGTGAAACACAGATCATCTGCCAAGCAGGGCATCCTTTGCTTTGCTCACCCCTGCCCCAGCCCAGTGAAACTTGAAAGCTAGTTTACTACTTTGTGATTTCTACTTGGTCCTAATATGGGGAAATAGCTCAGTAATAGAGCACAAGTTTTGCATGCTGAAAGTTCCAGATTCAGTCCCCGGCATCTTGAGGTAGGGCTAGGAAAGAATCTCTAGGTGATGGAGAAAGAATCTCCATCTCCAGGTGGGGCTAGTGTTGAGAGTAATGGGCTCGATGGACAAATCATAATCTCATCCTTAACATTCAGTGAATGCATTAACTTTATTATATTCTCTTTGAACCTCATTAGAACCTAGTCTGGGTAATAAAAATAGGTGCTGTTGACAGAAGTAAAAATAGATATTTTAAAACAAACATAGCCTTCTTGTCATTACAGAAGAGTAATAGGATTCATTTAGAACTGAAGCAATTTTGCAGCTTTATAAAGTGTGAGACAGCTTCCATCAAGCAGAACAGCACTTCAGCTGCAGAAAGTTTAGGAATATTTGTTATTCTCCAAAGCAGACAAAAATATAGGCAGCCATGTTGGTCCAAAAGGTTCAAACTGCAGCAGTAGCATAATATGTTTAGGAACATAGGAAGGTGCCTTATATTGAGTCAGACCATTACTAGTTAAAAGATTCCAACAAGTAACTGAGACTGTTTGGCAAAATCCTAGTTTCAGGTCATACTATAGTGTTGTGCTGCATATTCTATGCCATTTAGTGTTTACCTGTGAGCGCACAGGCTCAGCATTCTAGCATTAAAATTGAGAGTCTCAGTTCTTTGCTGCCACATGCTTCAAACTAGATTATGTTCAGCGTGACATCGATGTGAATGGAAAACTTGATAGGGTTAAATAAGATTTCCTCCGAGGGGGCACCGGGGAACAACTGGATGTATGTGTGTGTGTTGGTGGTGTGTGTGTTGCTTATGTTTTAGAGGTGGGTGGGGTGTCTATGTTTTTTTCTGAGCATCACTAGCTTTCCTTCAGTGAAATGGGTATTTTGTTGTGCTCTGTGAGGGCAAATACGTGCTTTGGCATTTGGAGCCCAGACCCAACTTCTATTTTGTATTTAGTTTCTTGGACAAGGTACTTGTCCCTTGTGATTAGGCAGGCCTCCACACCACCATTTTGTCATGGTGCCCAAAACAGTTACTCAGATTTCCAAATGTCCCCATGGACCCAAAAAGGTTGGTGGCCCCTGGCCTACTCTAACTGTCCTATAGACAAAGATCTTTCCCAGCCCTACTACCCAAGATTCTTTAACTGCTGGAGAACGAACCTTGCACCTCTACATGGCCCTGATTAATTTATATTTTTATTCTATAGTCAGTAATGAGAATGGGAGAAATGGTGGGGTGTATGAGCACAGTAGGGAAGGAGCCTAAAGAGAGGGATAGGTTGACTATGTGATGGGATAACAGTGGAAGAGATGGTATTCATGATGCTGTGGGGAATAGGATCAGGGACCATGTGGAAGGGTTAGATAGACTATAGCAGAGTGGCCAACTCATCGAAGGATAGTGGCAGGAACTGTCATTGAAGGAGAGGTGGTCATGGGTTCAAAGCGAGAAAATACTCTAAGGATTGTTGGAATGGGTATGGATGTTGTTGGTGTAGTAACATTGCTTGGCCAGATAGCAGAGGAGAAGGAAGGAGCATGAATTTTCAACTAAGCAAATCTAGCCAAGGCATTAGTTTGTTCCAAACGTGCTCAGCAGCCTGAGTGGAATAGATAACAAATGGGGAGGCTAAGTCAGGGCTGAGAGATGCAACCTAGGAATGCTGTTCATAGCTTTACAAATCAGTTGCAGACCACTGGAATGGTTTTGATGATATCAGAGAACAAGCAAAATCAAGTCATTGGCCTTTGATAAACATTACTTGGGTTCACTGAAAATGTAATACAGCCGTGTCTTTCCCTACTTCCTGGACTGCAAGGAGGTCAAATCAGTCAGTCCTAAAGGAAATCAACCCTCATTGGAAAGACAGATACTGAAGTTGAAGCTCAAATATTTTGGCCACCTAATGCGAAGAGAAAACTCCCTGGAAAAGACCCTGATGCTGGGAAAGATTGAAGGCAAAAGGAGAAGGGGACAGCAGAGGATGAGATGGCTAGATAGCATCACCGATGCAATGAGTATGAACTTGAGCACACTCCGGGAGAGAGTGGAGGACAGGAAGGCCTGGCGTGCTATGGTCCATGGGGTCACGAAGAGTCGGACATGACTTACAGCAAATACCATTAATTATGAATGATTTCCAATAAGTTGCATCTTGTTGGAGGATTATTATCCTTAGTAAAGTACCCTTGTACTTGAATATGGCTGTTCCCTATTGTATTCTTTTCTTTTGGTGGCCTGCTCTTGTGGTTTTCCAAGTAGAAAGGCATTGGTGGTACCGTGGTCGATATCAAAGGTGCTGGAACAATTGGAATTGGCAAGTCTAACATCAGAGGTGGCTCCGGCAGCCAAGCTGGGGTTCCAGGTTGGGAAATGAGCTTTGTTTACTCCTTCCCCTTCTTTCTCTTCTTGACTGCGGAGGATTGAGAAGATCTCACTTTTTTCGACAACTTTTTGGTGAGGGAAACTGCCAAGGAGCTGCCCAGGGTTGGAGGGTCAGAATGGCCTGTGGTTAGAGCCAGAGCTGACTGAGCAGGCAAATTTGCCAACTTCTCGGAAACCTCTTTTTGAGGGGCCTTATCTGCGCCCCTAGGCCGACTTTTCAGCTGATCTGAAACTGACACCATGGGCTGTTTAGGGGCGTCCGCCACTTTTAGAGCCTTCCTAATCAGAGATTTCTAAGAATCTGACATGCCGAATCGGTTGCGGAGCGACCCCCTCATGCTGCGTGGAGTCCATGGACTTTTGGATGATTTTTTTACTTTCCCGAAATGTACACATATAAATTGAAATGTACACATATCAAACCTAGGGATGTACAAAAGTCACTTACCTTTCTGCGGATTATGTTGATGGTGGGGGGGGGGAGGCATTCTGTCCCTCCCCCCGGAATCCTCAACGGGGGGGGGAGGCGATCTGTTCCTCCCCCCCGGAATCCTCCACGGCCGGCTGTAAATCCGCAGAGCAGCCGGCCAGGCCCAGCCAGGCCAGAGCCGTCCGCAGCCGGATTTCCGGCCGCGGAGGGCTCTGGGGAAAAAGAAAACGCGTATGCAAATGGCGGCGGCTACGGCTGCTGCCATTTGCATTCCTTATTTTTGGCCGTCTTAATCTACGTAAATATTTACGTAGACTATGACGATGAAAATAAAGGGGAATGCAAATAGCGTAGCGGGCGCTATTTGCGTCCCTTTTTGATTCACCGTTTTAGCCTATGTAAATATTTACGTAGGCTAAAACGGCGAATCAAAAAGGGACGCAAATAGCGCCCGCTACGCTATTTGCGTTCCCCTTTATTTTCGCCGTCATAGTCTATGTAAATATTTACGTAGACTAAGACGGCCAAAAATAAGGAACGCATTTGCGTACGCAGTTTTTTTTTTTTAACCCAGCCATGATAGGCTACGTAAATCTTTACATAGCCTATCACGTCATGTTTGTTTGTTTGGTTTTTAAGCCCAGCCATGATAGGCTACGTAAATCTTTACGTAGCCTATCACGTCATTTAAAAAAAAGATTTTTTTTTACAAGACTGCAAATGGCGGCGGCGGCAGCCGGTCGGAAGACCAGCAGCCGGAGCCACTGCTGCCCCGGAAGATCCGCCCCAGGTAAGTCTAGTCCCGGGGGGGATCCGTGGGGGGGCGGGGGGTGGCAGGCTGTTCCGCCACAGAGTTCGGGGGGCTGAATGCACTGGCATTCGGCCTCACCGAGATCCTTGGCGGAATTCTCTGCCATCCCTAATCAAGCCTGCACCCAGAAGTAATACAAAATATCCTGAACAGCTCATACAAGAGGGTTCCCAGGGCTGTCTTCATGAAGTTTGTTTGGTTTATTTCGTTTTTCACTTTTAGACCACCCTATAACCAAAGGACTCTTGGGCAGTATGTGGGCAAATTAAAAACTTAAAATAGAAAACAGTAATGATAAAAAGCATACAATAAAGCCAAGGTAAAACGAGCAGCAAGGGACAAAAACTGTGCACCACTTAAAACCAAAGTAAAATCAGAAGCAAAATAAAAAAGTGCAAAGACCTAAAAGCACTGAAACCAGTACTTTAAATGCCCGGGAGAATACATAGGCCTTCACCTTTATTTATTTATTTCATTTATATCCCACCTTTTTTCCTCTTGCAAGGAAGACCTTGCACCAAGAAGACCATAAAATAGGCACCAGGTGAACCTCCTTGAGAAGGACAGGCTGTCACCACTGAAAAGTTTTAAGATGCATAAAATGCAGGTTATGTTTACCAACTTTAATCTCCTACTGTGTATCTACTCCTACTGTGTATCTTACTGGGATAATTGTATGTGTTGAAGGGCCCATTGGGAATGACACCAAGCATAAGGAAAAGAATTGAGAGCAACTGGTGGAAATATAGATTTATAGTATTATGTGTGTGTAAGTAAGTAATTTTATATATAATATATATGAAAGAAGAGAGATTAGAACCTCTCTGATTTATGAGGTATCAAAATCATTAGGTTACTTGAGCTAGGACTAAAACACAAGACTGAAAATGTATCCTCCAGTTGGTTATGTTTCACCCACACTATCCAGGAAGTTATGATTTGGTACACTGATTTGATGTATTTTTTAATTATTATTATTTATGATGATGATGATGATGATTTTATTATTTTATTTTTATTTCTTGGTGGGGGATGGGTTTTTGGGGATGCTGTTGTGTTTTTAGGGGTGGGTAGCCTGCCTGATAGGCGGGAGTGAGGGGGCATGTGTCCACCTGATGGAGGCAGTGGGGAGAGTGTTGGGGGCCAGAACATACCAAGGCTGGGCGGCAGGCACTGGCGGGGCACTAGGGGCAGGCCATGCCAGGTAAGGGGAACAAGGGAGAGATGTGTAGTATCTGTCCCCTGCTGCGGGCCTGTCCAGAGCCAAAGGATGGCTGGGGGAGGCGTGACTCCATCTTCTGGCCTTCGTTTGCTGCTCTGCAGTGCCAGATCTGTTACCCAGAAAACATCCCTCATCCATGACATGATCCTGGATGAGGGTGCAGACCTGGCATGTATTACGGAGACCTGGCTGGCGGAGGCCGCTGCTCCAACTCTTGCGGCCATGTGTCCAGCTTGATTTTCGTATGCACAACAGCCAAGAGCTGGGGATCGGGGAGGGGGAGTGGCTGTTATCTACCGAGAGTCCTTGGTCTTCACCAGACCCCCTCCGGAAGACCAAGGTTGCTGAGTGCATGTACTGGAGGTTGGGCCCAAAGGGCAGTCTGGGGATTCTGCTCGTGTACCGTCCACCCCGCTGCATGACTGACTCCCTGGCCGAGGTGCTTGAGGTGGTCTCTGATGTGTGTGTACAGCCCCCTAACTTATTGGTGCTGGGGGACTTCAATGTACATTCAGAGGCTGTTCTCACAGGGGCACCTCAGGACTTCATGGAGACCATGGCTTCCTGGGAGCTGCACCCTATTCCAGCTGGGCCCACCCATGTAGCT
Organism: Heloderma suspectum; assembly: GCF_057233095.1. Lineage (NCBI taxonomy): Eukaryota > Metazoa > Chordata > Lepidosauria > Squamata > Helodermatidae > Heloderma > Heloderma suspectum. The sequence continues at coordinate 13,007,958 of NC_139461.1, forward strand.
GGTCATGCGCTAGACCTTGTGTTTGTTTCTGGAGAAGCGGGGAGTGATCTGGAAGTCGGGGGTATATCTACCACCCCCTTGTCATGGTCAGATCACTATCTGGTGACGTTGGACTTCTCGGTTCCACAACCCCTTCACAGGGGTGGAGGACCCATTAAAATGGTCTGCCCCAGGCATCTTATGGATCCGAATGGATTCCTGAACGCGCTTGGAGATTCTCTGGAGCACACCAATGGCCACTTGGTCGAGACCCTGGTGGGTGGCTGGAATGCCACAATCACTGGGGCATTAGATCGGGTGGCTCCGAAACGCTCTCTCCCACGGAACAGGGCTCGGACTGCACTATGGTTCAATCTGCGGTTATGAGCTCTGAAAAAGGAGGTGAGACGGCTAGAGTGCGGGTGGCGGAAGTCTCGCTCCAAAGATGAACAGACACAGGCTAGAGCTGTATCTTCAGCCTATCACGTGGCAGTGAAGGCAGCAAAAAAGGAATATTATGCTGCTTCTATCGCGTCTGCAGAGTGCTGTCCCAGAAGGCTGTTCCAAGTGGTCTGGAGCCTGGTCGGTCCAGTTGCTCCAGAACCGCTGGAGCATTCTAAGGCCTCCTGTGAGGCCTTAGCAAGGCACTTTGCGGATAAAATGGATCGGATTAGGAGTGTTATTCCATGCGCTGTGGATAGTTAGTGCACAAGAGGCAGTCTGTGGCAATCCGGTTTTGTGGGATCGGTTCCATCTTCTTCCTTCTGATGAGCTGCTTTCATCTGTAAGGCCGACCACCTGCTTACCTGATCGTTGCCCATCTTGGCTCATTATGAGCTGCAGAGAGAGACTGGGTGAGGGGATCAGGGTGGTGGTGAATGCCTCCTTTGAGGAGGGAGTGATGCCATCAGCCCTCAATGAGGCAGTGATAAGACCGCTCTTAAAGAAGCCCTCCTTGGATCCCCAAGTTCTGAACAACTTTCGCCCAGTCGCGAATCTGCCATTTTTGGGCAAGGTGATTGAGCGGGTGGCAGCGATGCAGTTGAAGGCACACTTGGAAGAAGCCGATTATCTAGATCCACTTCATTTGGGCTTCAGCCCTGGGCATGGGACAGAAACGGCCTTGGTCGCCTTGGTGGATGATATGAAGAGGGCTTTGGATAGGGGAGGAATAATCCCTGTCCAAATGTCTGGAGACGGTGAGTGGCTGGATGGGAAGGAATAAACTGAAGCTGAACCCTGACAAGACCGAGGTACTTTTGGTGGGAGACAAGAGGAGGTTGGGGGATGTTGACCTGGTGTTGAATGGGGTACGGCTACCCTTGAAAGACCAGGTCCGCAGGCTGGGGGTCATTTTTGACTCCCAGCTGTCCATGGAGGCTCAGGTGTCAGCCGTGAGCAGGACAGTGTTGTACCAACTCCATCTGATACGGCGGCTGCACCCCTACCTTCCTGACCATCTGCTCCCATCGGTAGTACGTGCCCTGGTCTCCTCTCGTTTAAACTACTGTAATGCGCTCTATGTGGGGTTACCCTTGAAGACAGTTCGGAAGCTGCAGCTGGTACAGAACGCAGCAGCTCGCCTGATTAAAGGCAGCCACTGGCGAGATCACATCACTCCAGTGCTGAAGGAGTTGCACTGGTTACCAGTTGTTTTCCGGGCCAAATTCAAGGTGCTAGTTTTGACCTTTAAAACCCTATATGGTTCCGGCCCAGCCTATCTCAAGGAGCGCCTCCAGCAACACCAGACAGGCCGTTTAACAAGATCAGCCTTGGATGGCCTTCTCTCTGTCCCATCAGCCAGGACAGCTAGACTGGTGAGGACGAGGGTGAGGACGAGGGTAAGGGCCTTCTCTGTGGTGACCCCCACTCTGTGGAACTCCCTCCCTAGGGAACTCCACCATGCCCCCTCTTTAATGAGCTTCCACCACGCATTAAAAATGTGGTTGTTCAGGCAGGCATTTGGGGTGGGTTAGGGTATTTTTAGAAATATGATGTTTTTAATGTAGAATTTTATTGTTTTAAACTGTTTCTATTACTGTACATCGCCCAGAGTGGCTGGGTGACCAGCCAGATGGGCGATAGATAGATAGATAGATAGATAGATAGATAGATAGATAGATAGACTGATGACTAGAAGAATCTGAATTATGGTGGCACATTTTGTACATCTCTCTCTCAAAATGTGGAATATAAGATGCATATGTCTGCACTTGCATCTACAAATGATTCACTGTGGAATTTGTCTTTCTGGGTTCAGGAATGTCTGTATTTTACTTTCTTTGACAGGTTTTGGTGCAAGAGCGCACTTCTGAAAGCACTTGCACAAATATGTATTTTCCCCCCAAATCTACATTTTCATACTTCTGCCTATGAGGGAAAATGTGCATATTTGGGGGAGGGAATGCACACTTTTTAAAATGCACATTCTCCACCCCCTCCCCCAAGACTCTTTTATTTGGGAACATGAACAAGACAAACCAACCTTTGAGGAGGAATTCGGAGAATCTGAATGAGCTTGAAAGTGTGCTCCATCCCTATGCATAAGGTTATGCTTTGAGGCCCCAGTGTTTCTCCTTAAAAAAAAAAAAAAAAGCTAAGGCAACTATTTATTTATTAAAAATATTTATATGTCCCTTTTCTGTCCACCAGGGCCCTCAAAGCAGTGTACAATAAAATCACAACAACATAAATACAAAAGCAGAGCATTCTTTAAAAACATACCAAACACAGTTTTAAAAGCCAAAGGGCTAGTGAAACAATACAGTTTTTACTGCCAGGCTAAAATTCAATAGGGATGGAGCCAGCCTGTCCTCCCTTGGGAGGGAGTTCCACAGGTGAAGTGCTGCTATAGAAAAATAATTTTAAAACAACATTATTAGGCTTTAGATTTGTGCCGATGTCATATAATTTGTAAACTTTTAACTGTTTAGCCATTGGTTTCTGATTTTAGGATGAATAAAACAGACAGACTGATTATATGCATCATTCATATATATGAACTTAGCCACACACCATGGCCACCATCCTATGGGCCTGGGCCCAGAATCTTTCAAGTGCCTAGCAGCACTGCTGGCTGGTGGCATCAGGGACTGATAAGTTTGAAAGTTACATGATCTTGCCAAGAGGGTCTGAACGAAGAGATCTAAAGACACCAAACAGATTCTTGTCCATGCTAATTTATATTTCCCGAAGCTGTACATCACCTGTCTCCCATCAGAGCTTTGCAAAGAGGTAAGATAGGAGGGGGTGGCTCTAGAGACCTAATGCCTCAAAGTAAAATCAAGGTCAGCTTGAGGAAAAAAATGCCATGGATTGAGGAAATAGTAATTGTGGAAGAAATCTTGTCAGCCTCAGTTACTTGAAAAACTCTGAGGGGAATATGGGTTGTGTCTTAGGAAAAGCTATCAAACATGAGCTTAAAGGATGGTTATGCATTATGTATCCTCTAGGAACTGCACATACAGTTGCTAGAAAGAGCTGTTACATAAGTTAATTTTGCTACTCATGCAGCCAATTGATTGATAGAGAAAGGTGGGAGATAGAAAAATCACATTACATTGTGAAGCTGTCTGCCTCTTAGCACTTCTAATAAAAAGTAAAGTATCCAATAAAGGTTCAGAAGAGCGTTATTGCACAGCCAAGTCTCCTGCAATGCAAGCCTAGTGCAAATTGATTGTGCCGCTTGGATGCAGAAAGTTAGAACCTTATTTCCCTTTAAATGCGACTTCCTTGCTCACTGGTTTTATCACAATTTCTTTGGTCCATTGTAAATACCTATGTTTGTATTTCATTCTTGTCTTTTATTGGTGTTCCTTAAACAATTTTTTTTTGTTTAACTTGACCGCCTGCAGAATTTCAGAAAAGGTACAGGAGTACAGTCTTATATTAGCAACAGTAAAAGACAGCCATTTTTTTCTCCAGTTTTCTCGACACTGAACATTTCAGTCATTGGTTTGATCCAGATTTAGTTATACACAGAATACACCTATTGAAATCAATCGGACTTTAGTTAGTCTTGACTAACATGTCCTGTTGATTTCCATGGGTTTACTAAGTTTGTCTCCAACCCATTGTGCAGATTGGAAATGACTCTATTATACATAGGGGCTGCAGGGCTGGCCCAATACATTTTGCTGCCTGAGACATAGGACAAGATGGCGCCCCCTCCATTTACAGAAGCAGATTGGCCTGGCAGTTGAATCTTCCCTGAATGCTAGAGACAGGACAGTGTCCTCCATTGCACTGAAAGACAGCAGGCTAATGTAGAGAATGCAGAGCAGGCAGTATGGCAGACATAGCTCTGTCCTCCAACACTTCTTCATTGCTGATCACCTCAGTATTTGCTGGCTGAGGCAGCTGCTTCACTCTGCCTAATGGTAGGGCTGGCTTTGGTAGGAGTGGGGATACATGCTGCCTAAATAGATGAGGTGCGTGGGGGCAGCCTGAATGTGTGTGAAGGACAGGGTGCCTTCTTACTAAAACCGCTTGACAAATCACTGAAAAGAGCCTTCCTGAAAAGCCACTAAAAGCAGCTCTTTTTACAATCTGTAGTATGTCCTAATAGAAAACTCAACTGCTAATCCAGATTCACTTTGATTCCACCAGAAACCAAGCCTCTCAGGTCAAAATACAAATTACTAAACTATTTATAGAGCATACTCTGTAATAGAGGTTGAGTATTCTTTAACCTAATCTAAACACCCATTTTGCAGGAACCTATCTACATCTTCAACTCTTTATCTAGTTGAAAGAATAGCTTTGTTCACCCCATGATGTTGGCTAACAGAAGGAAAATACGATACCTGTATATTGTTACTATTTCTGCCATCATTTTATGTTGTAGTAAGCATTTTATTGGAGAAGAAAGGGGTTTGCACCAATCTTTGTGCTCCTTTTTGTAACCAGTAACTTCAGAACGATTTCCAACAGTTGACTGGGCAACAAAATAGTAGATTTCAGAAGTGAAACCTTGTTAGCTAGTTGCACCAAGAAGACAAATAGTGCTGAGGCACCATAGAGACCAACTGATTACTTTTAAATGGCAGAGGGAATGTGGAAAGAGAGCCAACATCAATAAGTGCAAAGTTCATTGGGATAACTAATCTTTACTAGATATATTACACTGATGTCTTTGGCTGCTATTGAACTAGACTGATAGTGACTCAGCATTAAGATTTTTCTGTGGTTTGTGCTAGCTTTCCATCATCATTATTATGTGTTGCCTTACAAGCAATCATGAAGAAGTGGATATGCCTGACAAAGTGTCTAACACCTTCTGATAATCTGCATGGGCTCTGCCTTCCCTCTCCCACTTTCCTGCTCAGTTTCTTTCTGGCCATCGCAGCAGGAGAATCTAGAAAACACACACACACGCATGAACACACACACTAATCCTTTTATTTTATTGGCTTACTTTGTTCAGTCACCTTAGTATTCATTTTTTCTGTGTCACAATTTGTTTTCCTCTTGGTTTTTCTCACCACATTTGGAGTTTTTCCTACAGAACCTTTGGGCGCCTGTGGCCCAGGTTTTCCACAGATACCTGTCTTGCAGTAGAAAATTGCCATCTACTAAAGGATACACCCTTTGCCTTCTGTGCTTGGGAGAAAGTCATCTTGTGGATTCATATAGATGCTGTCAAGCGTTCACATTCCAAACCAGGAAAAATAGAGCTTCCTGTCTGAGGGCCATCCTTTAGGAGAGGGCATTGGAGCCTGTGGATTTGGATACATAAAGTTCCAATCCCTCAAATGTCTGTTCCATAGGCTGTTAACCGAACAGCCAGTTGTGGTTTTCTCTGGCTCAACCAAGAGACTGCTGTCTGAGAGAGCTTGCAGTGTTCCTGCAGAGGCTGCCTCAGTGTTGATGGCTTTTGCAATATTGGGACCTTCTGCCTTGATACGGGGCTCAATACTGGTCAGCTCCCTCAGCACTCCAGCTGTGCACCCCAGACTCCCTCAGCACCCCTGGCTTAAGTTGCTGGTTAAGCTGAAGTAGTTATCCAAGTGGAATGCAGAGCCATCTTTGGAGGTCTGGAGGTTTCTAAGACAAAAAAGAAGGATAGGTTAGTGCTTTCAGCAGCGGTTGGAACATCAAGATCAGCAAGTCTCCAGATCAGTGCCCTTTCCCCTCCTACTCTGGTTTTGGAGAAGGTTGCCATTCTATTGTTAAATATTCCACCACCGGACAGCACTACCAACTCTTATCTTAGAGAGTGACCAAATTTGCAAGGATCAATCTACTTCTGCTTATTGACCTCACTCAAGGGTAGTCAGCAATGGTCTCTACCTGGTCTCACTCTCAATAATTCCAGTACCTTCTTGGAGCCTTTCTGCAGCTCTTTCACAGTTGATGAAACCACATTTTAAGCTGCTTTCCACATGCCTGCTTTGGCTTTTATCCTGGGAGGTTGCCTTTTGCTTGCTATGACACCTGCAAGATGGGTGAGCAAACTATAGACTCTCTGGCATGACTCCCTATTCTTGCTTATGCATAGGGACAAAGTGGTCATAAAAACAGATATTTCATTCCTCCTGAAAGTCATTACTCTTTTCCATCTTAGTCAGGACATTGCCCTTCCAGTCTTGGTCCCTAACCCATCCACATTTTTGGAGTCCTTGCTACATACCCTGGACACTCATCAGGTGCTGATGTTTCACCTGGACAGGACTGAGAGCTTCAGAAAGAGCCCACGTCTGTTCCTTTGTTAGGAGGACCCCAAGAAAGGAAAACCAGTCTCCACCCAGTGTTTTTCCTGATGAGTCTCTTCAATTGTCAGCTGGTAAAACTTCCAGCCGCAGAGATTATCTGGGCTCAGACCACCAAGGCTGTTGCGGCATTTGCAATTTTCTTCAGGGAGCTGTGGTAGCAGACCTCTGCTGTGCTACTACATGGCCTTAGCCCTCTATGTTTGTCCACCTCTGTCAGCTGTATGTCCGATCCAGGAACAAATGTCTCTTTTGGAAGGGCCATGCTCAGCTCATTGGCTTCTTATCACTTGCCTCACCTCCAGTAAATAAGTGTATTACTATGCCCATTTGTGAACTTCACAGAGACCACAAAAAATGGAGGACAGGTTGCTTACTTGTAAATGTAGTTGAGTGGTCATCTGTACAGTCATACTGTTGGGAATATTGCAACCTCATCTGCAAGTTACTGGAAGGGGGCAGTGTTGCAGTTAGTTAATTCTTGGGAATCTTGAACATAGCTAGCCTTTGGGTCTCTACAGCCTACAATGTGGTTTCCTATGGTTTCTGCTTTTTGCTCCTCCCCTTCCTCCCCTCTATCTCTTCTGGCCACCTCCACTGTATTTGGTCTCTCGCTCCTGCTGGTGTAATAGAACACAAAATGGACTGAACAAACTCTTTTGAAGCTCTACACTGTACCTGCATCATTTATGGAAGAATATTTGTGAGTAAAACAGTTTTCTTCACTAAAGAAGGATGTGGCCTTCCTTTATTGTTCTAAGATAGTCTGTGTGCATGTGGGACTGGTAAACACTCATTCTGTTTTGCCTTTTTGTTTTCTCACTGCTAATTGCCTTTCTAACTGAGGCATCATTACTAAATAATCCCATCACATACAATCCAACCTCCAACCCACTGCAACTCCTGTTGTGTATCTTTTCCCACTTTGGTTCCACTTATTTATTTACACTTCTCTACCACCCATTAGTTGCAGTTTACAAGACAAAGCTTACAAGGCAAAGTTTACAAGACAAAAGCTTTTAAAACCACTGAGTCTGTCAGAAGTTTGAACTGAGTGGAAAGGCAGGAGCCATACCCCCTTGAGTGTATGATTGGAGGGTGGGGTGCCTGCCCAAACTTCCCCAAATAGGCCCTACCCAGGGACAAAGCCCATATGTGACTGGACAGATGACCACCCAAAGAACTTTAGTTACAGGTAACGTATGGCTGTGAGAGCTGGACTATAAGGAAGGCTGAGCACTGAAGAATTGATGCGTTCGAACTGTGGTGCTGGAGAAGACTCTTATGAGTCCCCTGGACTGCAAGGAGGTCAAATCAGTCCATCCTAAAGGAAATCAACCCTGAGTGCTCATTGGAAGGACAGATACTGAAGCTGAAGCTCCAATATTTTGGCCACCTAATGCGAAGAGAAAACTCCCTGGAAAAGACCCTGATGCTGGGAAAGACTGAAGGCAAAAGGAGAAGGGGACGGCAGAGGATGGGATGGCTAGATAGCATCACCGATGCAATGAATATGAACTTGAGCACACTCCAGGAGAGAGCGGAGGACAGGAAGGCCTGGCGTGCTATGGTCCATGGGGTCACGAAGAGTCGGACGTGACTTAACGACCGAACAACACAACCTTTGAGCAGGATTACCTCCATCTCTGTAGAGCATCATAGTGATATTCTTATGATCTAAGCTTCATCAACTGTAATGTAGTTTCTTCTTAGCAATCTTCTGGACCACGGGTGAGTGCTTGTCCATGAAGTATTCCTGGTAGTCTTTTGTTTGGAAACTGGCAGATTTTCTTGTTTTAGATGGGAAATTCTTTTGTTCCTTGAACTTTTGTTGGCCCAAGATCTGCTCTCCTAACCCCAGGGCTCTGCATGCAACAAAGCCTCTCCATGTTAGAAGTTCCAACTGCTGCTGGGGTACAGCTTTTAGGAATAACACATAGCTAGCTGGCTGGCAGTTGGTCCCCAGTAACCAGTTCTTCTGAACCTGGTGTTGTGTTTCAAGTGGTGAGCCCTGTAGCTTAGATGTGTGTGATGAAGTCCAGTTTATACCAAGGGCTTAGGGGTGAGTCAGGTTCAGTGCATTCCAACCAAGCAGGAGTCAAGTTTCTTAAAGAGACAGGTATGGCGCAGCACCACAGAGAGCCCCAAGGGGTGCTGGGGCTAGAAGCCGGAGAAGCTTGCCTGTATGCTGCTCCAACAAGTGGCATGTTGAGACTGAGCCTTAAGTATGGTTTTGGCTTCCTTTAGCCTGGTTAGCCCCACCTCCTTATTGACTGAGACCTTCTCCCTTAGAGGAACCTGGTCTGTTTCAGCAATCGGGCTAAGACAATATGGCAGTGGCTGGAGTCCTCAAAATCTGAGGATGGTAACACAGCCTTCTCTGGAAATAGAGGAGCTAGTCCCTGAGGTCTTCCTGGAGAACTTGCTCCTGAGGAGGCTCCCATGATGCCTTTCTGTAACCAAGCCTTCTTCCTGATTTGCTAACTCAGGAGCCTCATACTCTGAGAATGAGGGGTGGGAGGCTTGGACCATGACAGATGGACCTTTGCAAATGCGTGTCTGCAAAATGTGCATTAGAGTCTGTTTCTACCACTAAACTGAACGAAGCATGAAAATGCAAAACTACTATTTCAGTGAATAACATCATTTTAGTAGTGTAATGGAATGCATTTTAATAATCCAAAGGCACCTTAGCCAAACTGTCTACTCTTCAAAAAATCGTTTAAGTGTTTTTACAGGTTGGTTCGCATTTGCAGCAGCAACAAAGGTCAATAAAATATTTCATGAGATTCCTTCATAACATACATAAGTATGAATGGAAGTGTGCACATACTGTTTTAGATTAAAAATGTGCACACTCCATTACAGCTAGGTGTACTAAATTATTTATAGAGCTTCCTTGTAATCTACTCTAGTAATGAAACAGTGCCCTAATTTAGTAAGACTATTTAAATAGATGAATGGAAGTATGATGGTAAAAAATGATTTGGTTTTACACTGATGAAATAAAATGAAAAATATTATAGTGCAAATAGTGTCCTAAAGATATGTAAAGAAGGAGTGTGTGTGTGTGTGTGTGTGTGTGTGTCCACGTGCAGAAAAACACAGGGAGGATAAACATAAAAGACCTAAGTTTGTAGCCAAAATGTGTCATTGAAAATGAACAGAAGGTACCTAGTTAGTGTTAATTTTAGCACAGCAGGAGAGTATTGGCAGGAAGCCAGCAGTGGAGACATTTTGAGTAACATGCACTGGTCTTAGGTTTGACTGCCAATTAGAAGCCCTAAAACAGAAATATTTATTATAATGTTGATACTACTGGCAGAAGCATTTTTCTCTTGTTGTTTAAATAATTTTCTCAACATATGGTAAAATGATGCTGCTTGTAGGTAATCTAAGATACAAAATGTGGTGGGGGATTTTTTGTTCTTTTTCACCTTTCTGGATTTTCTGGCCTGGCTGGAGAAATGTTAAGTTTTTCAGCTTTCAAATACCTTTCTTGAAAAATAAATAATGGTAATGTTGGCATTTTGGCTTTTGAGATAAGGGTCTTCTGCCTCATGGAAAATATTTTCACATTGGAATTATTGTGAAATAAAACCTGCATGTAAAACCTGCATCCACTATGATAGTTGCATATATTTCTGCCCTATAATAGTAATCCTACATTATATTCTCTCTCAAAACATTTTTATTTAATTAAAACAATTTTAATATTTTATGTATCTTAAAGAAGCAATTTCAATAATTACTAACCTACCCCTGAGGAACTGGAGGAAAGAGGTTCCATAGGCTCTCACTGGTAGATGTCAGGGGGCAGAGTGGCAAAACTACTGTGATCATGCAGAAATTCTTCTTTTCAAGAGAGTGGGTCAGACACTGGTCAGCCTTAACAGCAGGTGGGTACTGCTTCCATAGTTTAATTTCTCTCTGTCTCTCTCTCTGTCTCTCTCTCTCAGTAGCTAACCCTTTTCTCCCCAAGACCATTGCCGTTCAAGACATTTTGCTGTCTGAATCAGAGCTGAAAGACCTACATATACACACACGCACGCACATCTTCTCCAGCTTTTGCCTCAAGTGATCTCAGCCTCAAGGATGTTCTTCAGTGTTTCTTCAGCTCTTCTCCTGGCTTCTGCTGCTGCTCACTGACTGACCAACTGACTCCAGACTCAAACTGCACGCTGACTGACTCTGCCGGTGTCTTTCCCAGCCAGGACCCTCCAGCCAATCAGTTCATTTTGAGGTAGAATCTCTCCACCCCACCCCCAGACTCTTAACAATGGATCAGTAGGTTTGAATAGAATGTCCACGGGTTAAACAATCGTATCTGACCACATTTTGATCCACACTCCTGTATAAAAAGACAAGAACCTCACATAACATAGCCATCTCCTTGGTAATGTACTTTGCAGTTCCCAAAAGGGATGGAGGACTGCGTCCAATTTTAGATCCATCTAGTTCAGCATTCTGTTCACACGACCAGCTGTTGATGAGGAAACCACAAGCAGGACATGAGTGCAACAGCACTTTCCTGCTCATGTTCCCCAGCAACTGGTATACATAGGCATACTGCTCTGATCAACTGGAGGTAGCACATAACCATCAGGACTAGTAGCCATTGATAGCCTTTCCCTCCAGGAATTTGTCCAACCCCCTTTTAAAGCCATCCAAATTGGTGGCCATCACTACATGTTGTGGTAGCAAATTCCACACTTTAACTATGCACTGTGTGAAGAAGTACTTCTTTTATCTGTCCTAAATCGCCCACCAATCAGCTTCATGGGATGACCCCAGGTTCAACTTAATGAGAGAGGGAGAAAAATGTCTCCCTATCCACATTCTTCACACTGTGCATCATGTCTCCCCTTACCCTTCTTTTTCCCAAGTGAAACAATCCCAGCTGTTTTAACCTTCCCTTAGAGGGGAGTTGCTCCAGCCCTTGATCATTTTAGTTGCCCTGTTCTGCAATTCCATCAAATTGTATATTTCAATATTGCCTCTTTCTTATGTGTAGACATTGGTATAAATATCACTAGCATAGCTATCCGTGCAGGGAGGGGGGTCATATTTTCAAGGCTTCTACATATTTGTACAAGGCTTCTTTGTTTTTATATTCATCCTTCCAAATTTATTGGTATATACCTTGTGTGTATATTGGGCTTATAAACATGTCAAATTGTGCCCACCATTGTCGGTAAGTGGATTAAATTAGATGTCTTATGTTTAGATTTATGAAGCTACAAAGACTTCCTGGTCTATCTGAGAGGGATCGAGTTGTGGAAATCAAAAGGAGCTTGAATTTATTTCATTTCATTGCAGTGGCAGTTATTGATGTGAACTGTAATTAAAAAAAACGTTGTCTTGTAAGACTGTCAGTTCCCTGATATGCCCTTTTCAGACTCTTAATTTACAAGAACAATATAATCTACCTTGCACACCAGCAGACCTTAGCAGGTTTCGTGACTGAAATATTATTCTGTTCCAGAAGCAGGTAGATCATAATTAAGAATGACACCTATCTTGTATTTAGAAGGTTTGTAGTAATGGTTGGTTGTTTCCATCCTTTAAATATGGTGTTGGAGATCAGTGCTGCATTCAAAGTCTTGTCCAAGTTTAGATAATAGGAAGACACTGTTACTATTCAGCAAATGAACTAATTAATGAAATGTGAATGTCTGTTTTGTAGCATTCCATTTGCATGTTGCTAGTACTGTTCTTCAGCAGGCCTTTTTGTTTGTAATTATTATAGTATAACAGTTTTGTGCTGCAACATTTCGTAATTACAGAGATTAAGCTTCCAGTTGCAGAAATGTAATAGAATAAAAACAAGAGTCCCTTTGTCAGGGATCATGGAGAATAATTCAGGAAGTGCACTGGTTTTATTTAGGAATAAGTTAAGCTGCATAGCAGGACAAGCCTAATGTGATACTTAATAGATGCATCATATTGCTTTCTTTTTTGCCCATTCATAGTGAATAGATAGTATGAAATATGGAAGCCATGTTAGTTAATTTAGTACCCTAGTTTCTTATTGAGCGTTTACATGTTTTAATATCATCTTTCTTTGTTCCCTTGCATTAAACCTCTCTGCTCCAATTTGTAATGTAATTGCTAATGTAGGAGTCTTTTGATAGCCAGCTGCCTAAAGGAATTGCAATATTTTATTCGTGTTACTATTTGCCTGCTTTGTACTGTCATAAATGGATTATTGGTATCTAAATGCAGGCGCAACAGCTGTCATGGAGACCCAATCCATAATCTCCAACATTTAAGATTGGCCCCTCTCACACATTCACTTAATGGCCTTGTCCACCACAGTTCTTTATGGATGTAGCCACACTGATGAGGTCTGCAAGAAGTAATGAGTAAAATCCTTTTTATTGTATTGACCATACACAACTCCCAGTGCACTGCTGTGTAGACAGATGTCAAGACCTGTTTTCTACTTGGATCACAGACAAAATAAGGAAGATAGATAACGACTAGCTTGGTCAGCAAAGAAACCTGCTCATGTAATTTCATCTGGAATAGAACAACTTGTAGCATGCATCTTTTTCTTATCTGGTAGAATTTTATAGAACACAAATTGTAATACAAGACAAATGACCAAAATGAACTTATGGTAACTTGCCTTTCATTTTAACACATATACCTTTATTCTTCTTCTAAATGTTTCATATTCTATATTATTAGTTACTACTTCAAAAAATAAGCATTTGCTGAAGTGGTTAAATTAGAATGGGAACAAACAATTTTGCTAACTCACCTGACCCTTTGCCAAGAATTAACTGCCAAATGATGCCTTTAACCAAGGAAAATGTCAAGAATGACCATTTTGCCATTGGGCTGTATCCAATGTTAGGCTTACCTAGAGTAGATCCAATGAAATTAATAGAACTTAAGTTAGACTAACACAGGATACAATCCATTGCTCTCTCAAATAAAGACTAATTAAAAAAAAACATATATAGTTGAAAAAGAAACAAGTTCTGATAAGACTGAATTCAATAAACCGCGACTGATCACTCAAGGAAGGCTTCCCAAAATAACAATATCTTCAGGAGGCACCGGAAGCAATAGAATGTTGGTGCCTGCCTGACCTCCAAAGGCAGGGAGTTCCACAGGAATGGGGCCACCATACTGAAGACTCTTTTCCTGGTGGACTCCAACCGGGCTGTAGGTCCATATAGAACCACGAGGAACATGCCCTCTGATGACCTCAGTGACCGGGCAAGTTGGTAAGGAAGAAGATGCTTTCTCAGGTATCCTGGTCCCAAGTTGTTTAGGGCTTTGTACACTAGTACTAAAACCTTAAACCTGTCCCGGTAGCGAATAGCCAGCCAGTGCAGTTCCCTCAGCAAAGGAGTTGCAGCTCCTGACAATGGCCATGCTGCAGCATTCTGCACTAGCTCCAGCTTCTGGACCAGCCTTAAGGGCAGCCCCACATGGAGCGCATTGCAGTAATCCAGTCTTGAGTGTACTAATGCCTGTACCACCATGGTCAAGCTATCCCTGTCCAGGAGAGGCCATAGCTGGCAAACCAGCTGAAGCTGGTAAAAGCTTTTAATAATGGTAACATTAGATTTTGTTTTCATCATAGCTGATCTTCCTTTTTGCTCATTTGTCAGTTGAGTACTAAGCTTCTTGCAACTGAGTGCAGCTATGCTTTGTGGATTTTTAATTTTTTGTTCCAGGGTACTTAAGAGAACACACATGAGCTTCCCCATATACTGAAAGGCCAAGTCCCTGCCTTGGGTGACACAGCCTGGTGAAGTTACAAAGTTGAAAATAAGGAGAAACACCATTACAGAAGCAGCATCCCCACTATAGAATTCCTTGCCCAAAGAGGCTCACCATATAACTTCTGTTCCTTTCAAGTGGCTTGCTTTTTTATTTAGGGACTTACTGGTCTTTAATCTCTTGAAACTTTAGTCCATCATTGATTAGCTCCAGTAATTGCTTTAGAAAATGGTGATGAGTTTATATTATCCAAGTCCTGAAGGATCAGGTTTGTAGTTTTGGGGTGCTCTTGGACCCAGAACTGTCACTTGAGGCACAGGTGAACTCAGTGGTATGGAGCACTTTTTCTCAGCTTAGGCTGATATACTAACTATGCCTTATCTGGACAGAGATAGCCTAGCTACAGCTATCCATGCTCTGATAACCTCTCATCTGGATTACTGCAATGCGATATATGTGAGGTTGTCTTTGAAAACAGTCTGGAAACTTCAGCTGGTGCAAAACAGGGCAGCGAGATTGTTAACAGGAACTGGCCAACGAGATCATATTATGCCAGTATTTTCCCAGCTGCACTGGCTGCCTGTCCCTTTCCCAGCCCTATTCAAAGCACAGGTATTAACATTCAAAGCCTTAAACAGCTTGGGGCCACGTTTTGTGAAGGATCGCCTGCTCCCATATGTACCTGCCCGGGCCCTAAGATCATCTTCAGGGGTCCTTCTCCAGGAGCCCTGGCGCCTGCATTGTACTCTCCAGCGCAAGGTAAAGACTTTTTTTATTTTCCCAGGCATTTTTAGCATTTTAGCATTCCAGTTTTTTAGCTCTGTTGCCTTAAATCTGCTATTGCATTTTAAATATCTGTACTGCTGCTAGGTTATACTCTGGTTGGCTATTGGGCAGTATAAAGATGAAATAAATAAATGAATAAATAAGTCCTCTCTGATGCATGTTGTATATTCCAAAACCTGTCTGGTCCATTTAGACAGACCAGGTTGTCTGATTTATTGCAGGAACAGGTGGTCCTTTCTTTATTGTGGCCTTGCTTCTGCCAAACCCCAAACATTTGGTTTTAAGAACAGAACTTCCAAAAGCCCATGGCCTCAAGACTAGCCTGAACTTCTATAACTGTTTTTGATGACTTTTTAGCAAGTAAGACAGAATATAAATGTTAATAATAAATAAATACATCAAATTTGTCTTTTTATTTTTATGGATGTATTGCTTGGGAAAGGGAAACAAGCTGCCCCCTCCCCCAGTTAATTTGACTCCCTGCTTTGTATTATCTAAGCTTATTCTGGCTATTTGATTAATGGAAACAGAGCTAAACTCAGTCTGTGCCCAAGAAATGATGTCTGCCTTCTAGCATTTTTATTTGTCCGTGCAGAGGCAGGTGGGCCTGTGCTTTGGTCAGTGTTATCGTAAAAGCCTTTTTTATCAGTAGAGTTGGCTGGTTTAATGAGCTAGATTTCAGATGAGATCAGCATTGCTGGAAGACCCATTTGCCACAGCCAGTGCATCTATAATTCATTTTTGTGTGTAGATTCCCTCTCCACATGCACTCGGCTGTTTCTGTGAAAATAAAGCTAAAAAGTAATTAAAATGCCTGTCTCTCAGGTCTCTTAATTAAAAAATAGTGTGTTTCAGCAGTTGAAAGATGTGCTGAGATCTCCCTGAGGCTTCCTCTTGCTATAAAAAGTGCCTTCTATTTTCCTTTTACTCTTCTCTGAAAAAGAACCACCTACCCTGCTTATTCATCCCCACTTGGAATTTACTGATCCAGTTGCAATTCTGAGCTAGTTAAAATTAGCAGCCATGCCATATCAGCCTTTAGGGTGCACTACTTCATTTGATAAAAGGAAACTGTCAGCTCAGTGCATTGCTTTACTAAAGCACTCAGCCAGAATAACCCTCACACAGTGTCAATACCTTTTCATTTTTAATTTCTAACTTTTCCACGTAAAAATTACTTTTTGCAGTGAGAACTCGAGATAAAACATGTTTTAATTTTTCTTCCCTTAGCAAATTCTAACCTCTTCCTTTGGTCTTCTGTGTGAAATGATATGCTGGCTTTCGCTGATCTTCCTTCAAGCTGTTGGTTTGGGGATATGTAAGGATAGTACCTTGCTAGTGAGGTACCCAGGGATAATTTGCATAGCAAATTGAACATCTGTCAGATTTATACGTTTTTCTCTTAGTAGTTCTCCTATTAACCATTGTAATTCAGATCTGCAGGGACTTGCTTATTTAAGGATGTGGCAGTGGGAATATGGGGCCTTAAATATCTTTTTACACATTACTATTCAACCATATTCAGCCCAGAATGGTAATGATGGATGCTGATCACCCTTTGATAGATTAATGGCTGATGTAAAATGTATCGGTGTCTAGCAGAGCATTGTTATGACATGTGGGAAGGGGATAGGGACAGAAACTGTTTGTTAGGGGCAAAATGTGAGTCTCCTTCCAGTGGAGAGACGGTTATCCGGCTTCCTCACATGCCGCACTTCACGTTTCCCTTATAACTGACTACCATTCATTCCTAAAGGAAGTAGTGATGGGATGTATTCAGAAAAAAATAAATGTGCAGCATCAGCTTCTGGGAGGGGAAGAGATTTTGCTCTTCCTTCCGACCCCCCAAACAATCTTCTAGATTACACTCTTCCAATTCTATTAATGGACAGCATTGAGAATCAAGCCTGTTCCTGTCTGCATAGCCTCCTCTTCATAATCTTTATTATTGGGAGGATTAAAAATATTTTAAAAACTAAAACTAACCTAAGCCCCGAATACCAAATCACATATTTGATCCCTACATCACAAAATATCATTTTCCCAGAAAAATCTGATGATCAGAGAAACATACACACCACCAAAACACAAAAAACAATGCAACTTCCCAAGACATACACAACCCAGACCTCCCCTCCCCCCGCAGCACAAAAAATAAAACAAAAAACCCAGACAAAACAGGCACATTCCCATTAAAAAAATAGGAAAACCCCAAGCAACCTGCGCCCCATGCAAAAAAACCCACAAAACATGCACACCCAACAAAATAAAATCACAGGCAACACACAGACACACACAAACCCAAATAAACAACCAGAGAGAAAAACCAAATTCTGGCAAGTCCACCGTCAAAATACAAAAAGCCAGGCAAGAGACACACATACATACCCATACACACACGCCACTCCCCCCACAAAAATCCTGGTGACAGCTCCCCAAAACAGACCCCTCCTAAAAAAAATACTCCAGAGGATATAGCTAGTACGAAAACCCCAAGCAGCATGCATGTGCACAAGCATGCACGCACACACACACACACACACAACACCAATAGCAACCATAACAGATGACACCTCCAGGACACTCCCTGTTGTCAGGCAGTGGTAGGTTCCCTGTTTTCCCTTCCTTCCTTTTTTAAAAGCAGTTTGAGTGGGTGGCTGGAAGGAAAGCATCTGTTTCCAGCTGGTACATCATTTTCCTTCCCTTTCTTGTGGGGTCCAGAAGTATTGTGGGGAAAAGAAAGGAAGAGGCTGGAGCTGCTGAAGGCCTGCATTTCTGTTTCTAGCTCACCCAGTCACTTGCCCAAGGTAAAATGTAATTAAAAAAAATAATAATCAGGAGGAGCAAGGGCTCTCTGTGGGCACCAAGAGAGGTGCAGAGGGAGCCACAGGCGCTACATTGGAGATCCCAGTGCTAGAATCAAACCCAGGTGAGGCAGTGGCTGTTCTGAATCAGTGCCAGGGCACGGTAATGGACTGGATGAGGGCCAATACACTGAGACTCAATCCAGACAAGACAGAGGTACTGGTAGTGAGTGGTTCGTCTGCCTGGCTAGGTGATGTTCAACCCATTCTGGAGGGGGTTGCACTTCCCCTAAAGGTTCCGGTTTGTAGTTTGGGGGTGTTCTTGGACCCAGAACTGTCACTTGAGGCACAGGTGGACTCAGTGGCACGGAGCACCTTTTATCAGCTTAGGCTACACCCTTATCTGAATAGAGATGGTCTATCTACAGTTACCCCTTCATGGATCACTGCCTTGTTGTGGCGAAGGGGCTTGCGTAACTCAGTGAAGCCATAAGCTATGCCGTGCAGGGCCATCCAAGATGGACAGGTCATGGCGGAGAGTTCTGACAAAATGTGGTCCACTGGAGAAGGAAATGGCAACCCACTCCAGTATTCTTGCTAAGAAAATCCCATGGAACGTATCACAAGGCTAAAAGAGATGACGCCGGAAGATGAGCCCCTCAGGTCGGAAGGTGTCCAATATGCTACTGGGGAAGAGCAGAGGGTATTTCCAAGTAGCGCCAGAAAGAGTGAAGCGGCTGGGCCAAACCCGAAAGGACACTCAGCTGTGGATGTGTCTGGTGGTGAAAAGAAAATCCGATGCTGTAAAGAACAATATTGTTTAGGAACCTGGAATGTCAGATCAATGAATCAAGGTAAGCTGGAGGTGGTCAAACATGAGATGGCAAGATTGAACATCGACATCTTGGGAATCAGCGAACTCAAATGGACAGGCATGGGCGAATTTAATTCAGGTGACCATCATATCTACTATTGTGGGCAAGAATCCCTTAGAAGAAATGGAGTAGCACTCATAGTCAACAAAAGGGTGGGAAAAGCAGTACTGGGGTACAATCTTAAAAATGATAGAATGATCTCAGTATGAATCCAAGGCAAACCATTCAACATCACAGTAATTCAAGTCTATGCCCCAACCACTGAGGCTGAAGAAGCTGAGGTTGATCGGTTCTATGAAGACCTACAACACCTTCTAGAACTAACACCAAAAAAAGATGTCCTCTTCATCATAGGGGATTGGAATGCTAAAGTAGGAAGTCAAGAAATCACCGGGCTAACAGGCAGGCATGGCCTTGGTGTACAAAATGAAGCAGGACAAAAGCTAATAGAGTTTTGCCAAGAGAACACGCTGATCATAGCAAACCCTCTTTTCCAACAGCACAAGAGGCGACTCTACACATGGACGTCACCAGATGGTCAATATCGAAATCACATTGATTATGTCCTTTGCAGCCAAAGATGGAGAAGCTCCATACAGTCAGTAAAAACAAGACCTGGAGCTGACTGTGGCTCAGATCATGAGCTGCTTCTTGCAAAATTTCGGCTTAAATTGAAGAACGTCGGGAAAACCACTAAACCGTTCAGGTATGACCTAAATCATATCCCTGATGAATATACAGTGGAGGTGAGGAATAGATTTCAGGGATTAGACCTGATAGACAGAGTGCCTGAGGAACTCTGGACGGAGGTCCGTAACATTGTTCAGGAGGCAGCAACTCAATCCATCCCAAAGAAAAAGAAATGCAAGAAAGCCAAGTGGCTGTCTGATGAGGCTTTACAAGTAGCTGAGGAAAGAAGGGAAGTGAAAAGCAAGGGAGAAAGGGGAAGATATACCCAACTGAATGCAGAGTTCCAGAGAATAGCAAGGAGAGACAAGAAGGCCTTCTTAAATGAACAATGCAAAGAAATCGAGGAAAACAACAGAATGGGAAAGACTAGAGATCTCTTCAAGAAAATTGGAGATCTCAAGGGAACGTTTTGTGCAAAGACGGGCATGATAAAGGACAAAGAAGGCAAGGACCTAACAGAAGCAGATGAGATTAAGAAGAGGTGGCAAGAATACACAGAAGAACTATACAGGAAAGATCTGAATGTCCCTGATAGCCATGATAGTGCGGTCACTGAACTTGAGCCGGACATCCTCGAGAGTGAAGTCAAGTGGGCCTTAGGAAGCATTAGTAACAACAAAGCTAGCGGAGATGACAGTATTCCAGTCGAGCTATTTAAAATCCTAAACAATGATGCTGTTAAAGTGCTGCATTCAATATGCCAACAAATCTGGAACACTCAACAGTGGCCACAAGACTGGAAAAGGTCAGTTTACATTCCAATTCCAAAGAAGGGCAACGCCAAAGAGTGTTCAAACTACCGCACAATTGCGCTCATTTCACATGCCAGCAAGGTGATGCTCAAAATCCTACAAACTAGGCTTCAGCAGTATGCGAACCGAGAACTACCGGAAGTACAAGCTGGGTTTAGAAGAGGCAGAGGAACTAGAGATCAAATCGCCAACATTCGCTGCATCATGGAGAAAGCAAGAGAATTCCAGAAAAACGTCTATTTCTGCTTCATTGACTACGCTAAAGCCTTTGATTGTGTGGATCACAACAAACTGTGGCAAATTCTGAAAGTGATGGGAGTACCAGACCACCTTACCTGTCTCCTGAGAAACCTGTATGAGGGTCAAGAAGCAACAGTAAGAACCAGACATGGAACAACCGATTGGTTCAAAATTGGGAAAGGAGTACGACAAGTCTGCATATTGTCACCCTGCTTATTTAACTTATATGCAGAGTACATCATGAGAAATGCCGGGTTGGATGAATCAGAGGTCGGAATTAAGATTGCTGGGAGAATTATCAACAACCTCCGATATGCAGATGATACCACCCTAATGGCAGAAAACGAAGAGGATCTAAAGAGCCTCTTGTTGAGGGTGAAAGAGGAGAGTGCAAAAGCTGGTTTGAAACTCAACATTAAAAAAAGTAAGATCATGTCATCGGGCCCCATCACTTCCTGGCATATAGAAGGGGAAGAAATGGAAGCAGTGACAGATTTTACTTTCTTGGGCTCCAAGATCACCGCAGACGGTGACTGTAGCCATGAAATTAAAAGACACTTGCTCCTGGGGAGGAAAGCTATGGCCAACCTAGACAGCATAGTAAGAAGCAGAGACATCACCTTGCCGACAAAGGTCCGTCTAATCAAAGCTATGGTTTTCCCAGTAGTAATGTATGGCTGTGAGAGCTGGACTATAAGGAAGGCTGAGCGCCGAAGAATTGATGCTTTCGAACTGTGGTGCTGGAGAAGACTCTTACGAGTCCCCTGGACTGCAAGGAGGTCAAATCAGTCCATCCTAAAGGAAATCAACCCTGAGTGCTCATTGGAAGGACAGATAATGAAGCTGAAGCTCCAATATTTTGGCCACCTAATGCGAAGAGAAAACTCCCTGGAAAAGACCCTGATGCTGGGAAAGACTGAAGGCAAAAGGAGAAGGGGACGGCAGAGGATGAGATGGCTAGATAGCATCACGGATGCAATGAATATGAACTTGAGCACGCTCCGGGAGAGAGCGCAGGACAGGAAGGCCTGGGGTGCTATGGTCCATGGGGTCACGAAGAGTCGGACACGACTGAACGACTGAACAACAACAACATCTACAGTTATCCATGCTCTGATAACCTCTCGTCCGGATCACTGCAATGCTTTATATGTGGGGCTGCCTTTGAAAACACTCTGGAAACTTCAGCTGGTCCAAAACAGGGCAGCAAGTTTGTTAACAGGGACTGGATCATATTATGCTGGTACTTTTCCAGCTGCACTGGCTGCCAATGCATGTCCAAGCCCGATTCAAAGTGCTGGTATTATATTCAAAGCCCTAAACGGCTTGGGGCGAGGTTATCTGAAAGTTTGTCTCTTCCCATATTTACCTGCCTGTTGTTGTTGTTGTTCAGTCGTGTCCGACTCTTCGTGACCCCATGGACCATAGCACGCCAGGCCTTCCTGTCCTGCGCTCTCTCCCGGAGCGTGCTCAAGTTCATATTCATTGCATCGGTGATGCTATCTAGCCATCTCATCCTCTGCCGTCCCCTTCTCCTTTTGCCTTCAGTCTTTCCCAGCATCAGGGTCTTTTCCAGTGACTTTTCTCTTCGCATTAGGTGGCCAAAATATTGGAGCTTCAGCTTCAGTATCTGTCCTTCCAATGAGTACTCAGGGTTACCCTACGATTATCCTCAGCAGTACTTCTCCAGGAGCCCCTGCCAAAGGAAGTGAGGCGGATGGCTACCAGGAAGAGAGCCTTTTCTGCTGTGGCACCCCGGCTGTGGAATGAACTCCCTAGAGAGATTCGCCTGGCGCCCACGTTGTACTCCTTTTGGTGTTGGGTGAAGACCTTTTTATTTTCCCAGCATGATAGCATTTTAGCGTCCTAGCCTTTTAGCTCTGCTGTTTTAAATCTGTATTTTAAATCTCGGCATTGCTACAAGGTTTTATTCTGGTTGTGCTTTTATATTGTAGTTTTAAACTTTTATATTTTATATTGTGTTATGCTGTACCTTGAGGTTTTAATTTTTGTGAGCCCATCCAGAGAGCTTTGGCTATGGGGCGGTATAAAAATGTAATAAATAAATAAGTAGAATGTTAATGCCCATGTGTTTGGGGCTGAAGGGTATTTTCACTATAGCTGTTTACAACTGTCCACACTTTTTTTTAATGATATTACTCAACATGATGCATTTCAGATGTCAACTATCAGTGTTCCTGGACAAAACCTCCTTGCCATTTTCTAGTGCCCTAATGGAGAAAATATTATGCTGTTGAGTGTTAATGCTAATTGTTAAGACCATGTCAGTTTGCAGGACCAAAAATGTAGACCAGATGGTTCTAATTAAATTGCTGACATTTGTAAGAGCTGTGTTGGTTGTATTTATATTCATGGATTAGGGAGAAACTGTTGTGGCAGATCAAGCAAATCTTTCATATTTGTATCATCTTACCCCTGCTGCTCAACTAGGAAATTCCATAATCAAATGTGTCCAAGGGAATTCTGGAATTAGAAATGAGATCCCAGTGCCTAATGTAACGAAGTATAGCCTTCTGACCCAGGAGTAATAAAAGTTTCTCATCTCTGAGGTTTGCCAGATGAGAGACAGTAGTATCAGGCCATTAGCGATAGATCATTAGCACCCTTTACTGATTAGAAAGTAATCCAGATAATGAGGTGCTAATGTTAAATGCAAGGTTACGACTTTCACTTAGCAGGGTTATAGAGAGTACCATAAAACAAATAGCTACATAATGAGACCAGATAGGCCATCAGATAAGTTATTAACAAGTGTCATTCCAGATCATAAAAATAATGAAATATGTATAAGATAACAAGATCACAAGACAGGATATCAAGGAAATATGTTTGTGTCAAAAACACACCTGTAACATATCAAAAAAAGCTGAAATGTTTGTGTACATTTTACGTTGTGTACCTATGTTGTTATAGGCATTAATCTCCATAAGAAACATCAGAATTTGATAATCTTATTTAGACATGTAACGATTTAAAGTGGAAATGTTATCTTTAGAGTTCTTAGATGAGAAATATAATTTGTAGTAAAAGTAGTTTGAACATATTTTATAGCATCCAAAAAGTATGTAAAGGAGACGCAGAACATGCAACAGTGGAAGCTGTCCTTTAGGATCAGGTTTCCCTAAGGTGTTGCCTCTACTTGGTAAGCTTGATATTATCATTGAGAACTGGCAAATGTACTTGACACCACTTAAGCCTTGTTTAGAGTGATGTTAGATGTTTCATGTGTTTGAATTTATGCATGCATAAGCTCTTACTTATTTATTTATTTCATTTATATCCAGCCTTTTTTCCTCCTTAAGGAACTCAAGGCTCTTGTATTTAGCACCATTATGCTAATACTTCGTAGTAAAAAGACAAATCTTGTCTAAGAGACTGTTTCTTAAGAAATAGAATTCTGTATTACCCATATCAAGAGTGAAGTATTGGATTGGCTCTAGATTAGGGATGGCGGAGAATTTCTCCACGAATCTCGGGGAGGCCGAATGCCAACGCATTCGGCCCCCCGAAATTGGCGGTGAAATTCTCCGCCCCCCGCCCCCCCCCCCGGGATGGGACTTACCTCTCTCGAATGTCCCTCTTGGCCACGGGTCCTGGTGACGGTTCGGTGGGGGCGGGGGCGGCGGCCGGTCTTCTGACCGGCTGCCGCCATTACAAAATGAATTTAAAAACACACACACACACACCCATGATAGGCTATGTAACGATTTACGTAGCCTATCATGGCTAGATTTCCAAAGTCAGCCGTGATAGGCTACGTAAATCGTTACGTAGCCTATCACGGGTGACTTTGGGAAAAAAAAAAAAGCGCGTATGCAAATGGCGGCGCCCATGGGCACCGCCATTTGCATTCCTTATTTTGGCCCGGGTTGTCTACGTACAGATTTACTACGGCGAAAATAAGACTATGGCGTAGATTACGGCGAAAATAAGGGAAACGCAAAATAAGGGCAACCTGTAACATATCAAAAAAAGCTAATGTTGTGAGGATAAAATGGAGAGGAGGAGGATCATGTAAGCCGCCTTGGGTTCCTTGCAACAGGAAAAAAGGCGGGATATAATTGCAATAATAATAATAATAATAATAATAATAATAATATGTTTGTGTTCGTATGTTGTTATAGGCATTAATCTCCATAAGAAACATCAGAATTTGATAATCTTATTTAGACATATAACGATTTAAAGTGGAAATAGCGTTGCCCTTATTTTCGCCGTAGTCTACGTAAATCTTTACGTAGACTACCCGGGCCCAAATAAGGAACGCAAATGGCGGCACCCATGGGCGCTGCCATTTGCGTATGCGCTTTTTTTTTTTCCTCAAAGTCACCTGTGATAGGCTACGTAATGATTTACGTAGCCTATCACAGCTGAATTTGGAAATCTAGCCGTGATATGCTACGTAAATCGTTACGTAGCCTATCACGGGTGTGTGTTTGTTTTTTTAAAATTCACTTTTGTATTTCGTGGCCGGGGAGACAGGGCGCTTCTCCCCGGCCTGAATTTCGGCCGGGTGAGGCGGGGCGCCTCCCCCCCCGGCCTGAATTTCGGCCGGGCGAGGCGGGGCGCCTCGCCCCCGGCATGAACTTCGGGGGGAGAACCGAAGCGCCTCCCCCCCACCGCGAAGCAAGCTGCGAGACCAGGTAAGTGACTTTCGTACATCCCTACTCTAGATAGCAACTGGTTATAAGAATAATTTAACTATATGCACAGTAGAGAGGCAATCAGTGGTTGCCAACATACTGACAAAATAGTGTGAGAGAACCTCTGAACCAAGGTATATACCACACTGTCTTGGGAGCAAGATCCAGCCCTGCACACTACAACATACAGATTCAAAAATAAGGCAGACTTCGAACAGTTATCTTGAAATATTATTTTTCACAGTTATCTTGAAGTATTGTTTTTCTTCTGAATGCAGACCATTTAAATCTATGGAATTCTTTTAGTGTGATCCATTGGTTAGAGCTGGAGGGGAAGCTTGAGACTAGCCATTCTGTTGGCAGGCACTAAGCTACTCAGAGCACCATGCAGTCTGTGAGAATTGGGTATGACATTCTGAGTACCTTAGTTGCCTGCTACCAGAATGGCCAAGATGACAAAGCAGTTGCTAGACCTCACGGTGCATGCTCAGAGGCCATTCTGAGCTCCTGTTTGACACTTTGGTTGGACTGCAAAACCCATTCTAGATATCCCTATCCTGACAGACTGGAATTAGCTTATTCTGGGGCCCTGCTAGGGCTTTCAGAAGCAGAACCTATAGTTCTGGCCACTTCTAATGTTCTGGCATATTGCTGAGCACTGACTGCTGGGTAAAAAGATGCAGACTGTCTTTTCTCAGCATCATTGATCCTCACTCCACTAGGTTTCCCATGGGATTTCTCTAGGGAATATCTGCTACCAAATCTTCCTAGTTTGGCCACCGTTACCCATCTGCCAGCCCAGACAGGCAGTTTTGCCTTCATTTTGTCATGGTGATTGTCCAAGTGCCAGAGGAACTAAAATAACAGACGGAACAAATCAGATAATGGGTAGACTCTTTCCCCCCCTTTTTTTTAAACCCAGCTCTGCAGAACTGGGGCAAATTCTTAGCCTATTTGGGTTTTTGTTTTTGGAGAGATACGAGAATGTGGAGATCCCGAAACATAGCTGAAGGTGAATGTAACAGATATACAGCTAAGAATTACTGCAACTGAAGGGTGATCATCTATTGGGGCAAAATAGTATTTTGGTCATAACTAGTAACAGACTAGTGGGGCTGATTGGAAGTAACATTTGAGGAACGAGAAACAAATTGCTTGATGAATTAAAAAAAAACCTTTGGAAATCTGGCAAGTGGAGATCTTTGAAAAACTTTCACCACTGAATGTCAGGTGGACAGCTGGTGAGACAATAAGCACTGTGCATGAGAAAACTGGAGCTGGATTTAGCAGAGATGATAAGTTTATGTTAAGAGGCTAATAGTCACTTAAGGGATCTGAACGATGGAGAATCTAGTTCAATTTCACTTGGTATCATTTCCTTGCACTCTCCTTCCTTTGGTAAATGAGTGTCTATTGATTTAGGAACCTTAGCCAAATGAAGCAGTAGAGACAGTGTTGCTGTGAAATAGTTGATCAAAAAGCTCATGAGAAGTCCCTGGAATGAAATCTAATTGTCTCAAAGCCAATTTGATAGCAATCTGCATTTTATATTTGAGTATCTAATTTCAGTGGTGCATTTTTTTTTTTTTAAAAATCAGACCTTAAATATTAAAAATCAAACAGATTTTCTGCCTGGTGACATACAGATATTGTTATGCAAAGGGTACTGTTTTTTCTAGTGAGTGCTGAAGGAACAAATATGCGACCCCCCACACACACACACATTTTGATTTTAAAATTCCAGCAGCTGTATACATCAAGTAGAATGATATGGTAAGCTCTAGCATTCTAGTGTGAGAAACAGGCCTTCAAATGTGATTGAATACTCGCTTAGCACCAGTATTAGGCAAAGATGCCATCCACCATACCTGTGGCTTCTGAAGATAAAAGCAATGAAAATCCTACAATTTTAAACAAGTGAAGCATTTCTTATATAACTTCTGTGAAGGTTAATATGGCGTAATATGGATTCTGACTGAATACAAATAATTACTTTACTTATTTACTTATTTTGCAGTGTGTACAGTAAACTAAAGTTAAGCCGGAAAGGTGACTTAGCCCTGTATACATATTTACCTGGGAGTAAGTCCTATTGAACTCAGTGAGACTTACATCTGAGTAAGCATACATAGGATTGCACTGTCAGTGTTGTTGCCGAGGGAGCACGTGTCCCTGTCATTTCGAGTCCTTCCTCAGCACTTTGACTCCCACCCTCTGCCCCCCACCCCCAAATCTCTTTTTTTTTCATCTGGGAAGCAGCTAGCACAGGACTGGTCATGAAGGACAAAAGAGCAGGAAGCACACACTAGCTTTCTTCTATAGACATGGGCAAGAGTAGTGGTCTCCACCCTTTATTCAGTAGGTTTGGGACCTGCAGAATGTGTAAAGGTTGTCCCCCCCCAGTCTCACAGCACAGCTATTGAAGTGCCTGCTTAAAGACCTAAGGAGGAGGCAATGTTAAAAAAAGTATTGTATCATCTCCAAAGCCAAGGAAAGCCACTCACCTGACGCCATACCTCCTATTAAACAAATGGAGGACAACTTTCTTCCTTTTATGTGTGCCTGGGAAGCACCCCCAGGACCAGCCCAACGCACTTTGTGTGTTTGTTGTACACCAAAACCTATAACTGCTCTAGCATATCACCATTCCCCGAGTCTCCCTATAGCCCTCAAAGCATGCATATTGGTAGGCCTGCAACCCTCCTAGGTTTCGGAGCTTCTGATTGGTGTCCACTTGCCTCGCCTTGAATTAACACTCCTCCCCTTTCAGATCCCAGACTGAGCGATAAAGAAGGATTGGTAATCTTATTTTTCTCCATCTTTGAACACTTTTTCTTTCTTCTTTTCGTAAGTTCTGCTGCAGTCCCCCTTCTTTCCTCTCACCTCCTTAGAAGCCTAAACTGTCACTGTTCCACTATGTCACCCCACAGCCCCTCTCTCCTTCTCCTTGGAAAGTCTTACTCTTATTTGTTAAATTGTTATTTTGTCATAGTTAACTAAAATCAAACTTTTTTTCTGGAAAAGTGCTCGTTTCTCATACGCTATATTTCCTACTTACTGTCCTTTCCTGCCTGGTTTGCCAGGGTACATGCTTTCTCCATGACTTTAGCCCAATTACTGCTGTTCCAATCTACATACTTCACAGGTATTTTCTTTACATATTCCTGTAATAAACCATGCTCTTGAATGCTGTAAACTCTGGCTTGTTGTCTTGTTGCTTGTTCCCCATTCTGGAAATATCAGTTGTGTAGTGGCACGCTGTGGTTCTATGCTAAAGATCCCAGCGTATGAGATTTGCCTACATGTGTTGAAAAGGGCACATAGTAACAGCAAATTACTCTCATTCAAGAGATGTGATGCATTAAGGGCATGATCCTATGCATATTTAGACAGAAAAAGGCCTACATGGCTGGCTGGGGCATGAAGGGCATTATAGGCCTTTTTTCTGGCTAAACATGCATAGGATTGCTTCTTACAATGTTTATAAATATATGTTTTAGAGCCATAACATTTAGTGATCAGATTTTCTTTTTTTAAAAAAAACCTTTACCACCATTTATTCATTTTATTTATTAACAGTATTTGTAGGCTGTGTTAAAACAACATTCTCAGGGTGGCTCACAACAAGTTACAAAACAATTTTAAAAATTCATGACATCATACTCTAGTATATGCAGCCATGTAGCATTGGGGGATACAGTAGCTGCCCTCTTTCACATTCTGCAGTTTCTTCTTTCTCTCCTCCAGTCCCACGTAACTTCTATAGAATTTGAGAACCAACTGCTTTCTTCAACCCACCAAATAACTGCAGTGGACAACCTAGTGTAGGACATCAGCAGCATGAATGGAGAACTGTAGCAAAGGCTTTTTACCATCATATATCTGACTTTTAAATAAGGGGCTGGATACAGATTTACACTGAATCAAATGCACTGGAGGAGGTGGACTTCCCATCCCCTCCTTCCCATGGCAGCCGCTCCATCCCCCTGAAAATACTACACAGAGTCAGGAGACCCTGCTGAATGGGGGGAGCTCTGGTGTGTGTGGGGAGAAGGGATCCCCCAAAATCAGGCAGAGGGACTGCTTGCAAGTAGAGCTGTTCTCTCATGGAGGGTCCCTTTGTCTTACAGGGGAGAGATCCTCGATCCAATTCAATGGGTAGAAGCCCTTAAAAGGAGGAAATGTTAGGGGTCAAAATACCTCGTGAAAGACATTGAGCATTATGAAAAGAAGTCATACATTTTATTTATTTATTTATTTATTTATTTATTTCATTTATATCCAACCTTTCTTGCATCATGGAACTCAAGGGGGCTACATGTGGTTCCCAGGCAGTCTCCCCTCCAAGCACTGACAAGATCCAGATCCGCTTAGCTTCAGCAAGGTGTCTGCTTCACATGCCTTCAGACACAGAATTAATAGAGTTTTGCCTGTGGAAGAACTGCAAGGTCATTTCTCCCCCCCCCCCCGCAAGAATGGCCTACTTGGATCTAGGTAGGTCTACTCTGTGCAACAAGGCCATTGTGGAAGGAGGTACGAGTCCTCAGCATAAAATATATGGCAGCTTTCTAATTTTGTGAGCATCAAGAATACTGGTGTCATGTTGTGACTACAAAAATCATCTGGCATGTCTTTGGTTGGAACTTCACTTTAGTTATGTAATAAAGAGGTAGGACTTAGGCAAGTCGCTGTTCTCTCAACCTCATCACCTTATCTGCAATATGGGGATATGAAATGTGTGATAAAAATCCTAAGTAATAAGTATTAATTCTCCTCCTCCTCCATTGTCCGAATGGTCTTGCCAGTCATTAGAGATCATAGAATCATAGAATAGTAGGGTTGGAAGGGGCCTATAAGACCATCGAGTCCAACCCCCTGCTCAATGCAGGAATCCAAGTCAAAGCATCCCTGACAGGTGGCTGTCCAGCTTCATCTTGATGCCTCCAGTGTGGAGGAGCCCACCACCTCCCTAGGGAATTGGTTTCATAGCCGTATTATTCTAACAGTCAGGAAGTTTTTCCTTATGTTCAGCTAGAATCTGGCTTCCTGTAACTTGAGCTCATTATTCCGTGTCCTGCACTCTGGGATGATCGAGAAGAGATGCTGGCCTTCCTCTCTGTGACAACCTTTCAAGTACTTGAAGAGTGCTATCATATCTCCCCTCAGTCTTCTCTTCTTAAGGCTAAACATGCCCAGTTCTTTCAGTCTCTCCTCATAGGGCTTTGTTTCCAGTCCTCTGATCATCTTTGTTGCCCTCCTCTGAACCCTCTCCAGTTTGTCTCAATCCTTCTTAAAGTGCGGTGCCCAAAACTGGACACAGTACTCCAGAAGAGGCCTAACCAGTGCTGAGTAGAGGGGAACTAGTACTTCCAGGATTTGGAAGCTATGCTTCTATGAATGCAGCCCAAAAGAGCATTTGCCTTTTTTGCAGCCACGTCACATTGTTGGCTCATATTCAGCTTGTGATCTACAACAATTCCAAGATCTTTCTTGCTTGTAGTATTGTTGAGCCAAGTCTCCCCCATCTTGTAACTGTGCCTTTGGTTTCTTTTTCCTAGGTGCAGAACTTGGCATTTATCCCTATTAAATGTCATTCTGTTGTTTTCTACCCAGCACTCCAGTCTATCAAGATCACTTTGAATTTTGTTTCTGTTTTCCAAGGTATTAGCTATCCTGCCCAATTTTGTGTCAGATGTAGACAAATGTGAAAGAGCAGCAGTACAGAGTAAAAACCAAGGACATTATAAGGATAATAAGAGACACAGGCGTGAATGAAAAAAACGTATGTTTGTGAGGAATCAGGGACAATTGACCACAGTGCTGTTCAAACTACCAATGTGACCTAAGAATTGCTCCCCACTTAATTGGTATAGTCCTACTGTTGAACTCTGCATCGGATAACCTATAAGCCATTTGATAGATTTGGTGAATCTTAAAGTTTCCCACTGAGATTGTACACTTGCTGATAATACCAGTTAATATAAATGATCTACTTCATTAGGTTCACTTGCACTGATGGGAACAGAACCCAGAATGTTTACCACTATCAGTTTAAATTTATCTATGGCTGTTTTAAGTACTCAGTAGTTGGTGGTGGGATTAGGATGCTGAATGGATTTCAGATGAGCTCCAGATGTTTTTTTAATAGTATTTCAATAGTGGAAAGAGATAGTATATCTGTATTTACTGTAATGCCATCTGTTAATAAACTACACTTAAGAGGTAATAAAAGATCAGGGTTTTATGACTTACGTAAATATTACATATTTGTAGTGTCAGGTTGAACGTTTTCTCCCATATGCTCAAGCAGAGGGTATGTTATGAAAGCAGATCACATTTAACTGTATTTTGTAAGGAACCATTTTTAAATAGCATCAGTTGCATGGAAATGTTTGTGTGGTTTTGTTTACTGCAGTCAGCTTAAATTGCTTTTAAATTGCAATTCCAAACATTTTGACGTTTTGTGTACCCCATTACTGTCTATTTGTTGTTGTTCAGTCGTTCAGTCGTGTCCGACTCTTCGTGACCCCATGGACCATAGCACGCCAGGCATTCCTGTCCTGCGCTCTCTCCCGGAGCGTGCTCAAGTTCATATTCATTGCATCCGTGATGCTATCTAGCCATCTCATCCTCTGCCGTCCCCTTCTCCTTTTGCCTTCAGTCTTTCCCAGCATCAGGGTCTTTTCCAGGGAGTTTTCTCTTCGCATTAGGTGGCCAAAATATTGGAGCCTCAGCTATGCTTTGCCTTCCCCTATTATTATGTATTTATTTATTATAGCACACTTATATGCTGCTCTTCAGTTCTAGAACCAACAAACCACACTGAATGTGTTGTTCTCATCTTGTGCTCCTTTTGGAAGAAGGGCCGGGAATAAAAACTTTAAATAAATAATAAATGTAAGGAATTTGTTTCCTTCACCAAGAGACCAGTCCATACAGGTGCCGAGTTTGAGGGTTTGTACCTTGTGCTGGGCCAGAGATAGATTAGGGAATCTGCTAGTGTACTTTGTGACCATCCCACTGCCCATTAGTCTTCTTGATTCAGCTGGTTGAGGTGGTTTTGGGTGTGGTGTCAGAAAACTCTGGGATGGTTGTCCTGCAGGATTTCAATATCGATGTCAGAACCACCTTGCAGGGACCAGCTCACAACTTCATGGCTGCCATGACAACCAAGAGGCTGTCTCAGTTTATTAGTGGCTTGACACATTCTGTAGGATACGGTCCTGAGAAACATCCTCTCCTGTGCTGTAGAGCCCAGATGCCTCTATGTTTTATGGGGGAATTGTAGGCAAGATGACAGGCAGGATGACAGCTAAAGCACAGATGGCACAAATCTCACAGTGGTGGTTCAGGTCTTATCTGGAGGGTTGGTTCCAGAAAGTAGCATGGAGGAAGGGTGTTCTGCTTGACTTCATGGCACTTGTTTTATGGGGTCCTGCAGGGTTTCATCTTATCCACCATACTTTTTAACCTCTACATGAAACAACAGGGTAAAGTCATCTGGGGATTTGGAATGAGGAGCTATGAGTATGCTAATGACATTCTGTTCTATTGCCCTTGCCCTCTAAATGAGCTGTGAAGGTGCTGAACCAGTGCCTGGATGCACTAATGGGCTGGATGATAGCCAATAAATTGAAACTGAATTCTGACAAGACTGTAGGTAAATGGTTGCTGAACTGAATTCTGACAAGACTGTAGGTAAATGGTTGCTGAAGGTGCTGAACGAGTGCCTGGATGCACTAATGGGCTGGATGATAGCCAATAAATTGAAACTGAATTCTGACGAGACTGTAGGTAAATGGTTCTTGGTTCTGAAGAAATGATGTTCAAATTGTTTTGAATGGGGTTGCACAAGTATGCAGCTTGGGAGTACCTGTTGATGCAGCTTTGCCACGTAAGGCTCAGGTGGCCTCAGTGGCATGGAGTGCCTTCTACCAGCTTTGACTGGCTCATCAGCTATGATGATTAATGGATATAGGTAGCATGACCCAGGTGATCCATGCTCTGGTATTTTCCTGATTGGATTATTGTAATGTTTTGTATGTGGGGCTGCCCTTGAAAATGATTTGGAAGCTGCAACTATTCTGCTACTGCTACTATTATTATACATTTCTGTACCGCCCCATAGCCGAAGCCGAAGCCATAGCCGATTTATAGAAGTTAAAACATTAAAATACAATATACAATTCAGTCTTAAGGAAATGGTGGCGATGAAGTCTCCCTTAACCACATTTCATACCTTCCCCCTTAGCTTGCATTCCTTTCTTAATAAGTTCCTGGTGCCAAGGAATTCCTCACTGCTTGCTGCATTCTGGCTGTTGGACTTCCTGTTGAGAGGGGAGGGTTTTAGTTTTCACCTTTTCAGTCATGTGAATAATCTTTCCTTTACAGTAAAAATCATAATCACTAGCTCTGCTTGCTAACAGATAACTTGGGCAAGAATAGCAGCTTTATCAATTGAAATGGCAAAAATGGCATTGCCGACTGGTACAACAAAATGCTGATCAACTTGATTTAAATGCCTTTATAAACAAACTGGTAGTAAACCTTTTCCAAAATATTAAAATGTAGTATTTAAGGGATTCATTTTATAGTTGCAAAATGATCATCTAATATTTTGAATAATATTAATGATTAAAAGTAGAAGAGTAGTGAAATTAGAAAGATTTAACTGAAATCCTCTGCAATGGTCCCAATAGTAACTTTATGGGAAATTACATTTCCTAGATTAATGTTAGTGTAAAATGACTAGTTTTATACATGAATAATTTAACTGAAGCACTTTGATCATTGGAAAATGAGTTTGATTTTAATATATTCAGGCCATTAAGATCGTAGAGACTTATATGTAAGCTCCCCCCCCCCCCAGCAATGAACTATACAACCAGACTGTTATTTCAATTAAAAATTACTTTGGTGTGAAATGCTCTTGATAGTATATTGGAGAGAAGGCTATTTAGCCAAGCTTTGCTATTTGTTTTATTGCTGCTTTAATACTGTGTGTGGGAAATTATTCCCTTAACACTGATGCAATTGTTAGCATCAGACAACTTTGACAGAAGAGTACTAAAAAAGATAATAAAATTAGGCTTTAAAAATACTATTAGGATGGTAACGTGTGTTTTTCTGGTATTATTTATTGAACAGACTGTAAATATATCATCATGTGCTATAAGTAAACTGAATAGGGATTGAAGAGAAAATTCCATAATTTCTTACAAATTAGAATTATTGACTGGTAAGTTGAAGGGGAATGAAAATGGGGAAAATCCGCTTCATGAGCCAACCAACTTTTGCATATCCACCCTCACATCTATGTTTTTGATCCCAAAGTGTAACTTTTTCTGCAGCTAAAACCACCTTCAGTATTACAGCATATATTTAAGTTGATATTTAAGTTTAACTCGTGATTTCTGTCAAGAAGTATTCGTGAGATTACTGGAAGTTTCCTGGATCACACAGTAGGACATCCTTACAGTTTTCTTCTTCCTTGCATGCCTGAGTGTGTAGCACCTGTCCTACACAGGTGAGGACCTGTGTAGCAAATTGTCCATATGAAGGCAGTAGAGCTGCTATAGTGTTGTGCACAGTTTAGCACAAAGCCATTTTATGGGGGCTTATTTATTTTTATTTATTACATTTATATCCCACCTTTCTTCCATTGTGGAACTCAAGGTGGCTACATGCGATTTCCAGGTGGTCTCCCCTCCAAGCACTGACCAGACCCAGACCTGCTCATGTGCCTTCAGACTATGACTTGGGATTCTCTCTCCCTCTCCCTCCCTAGCAAGAAATAGATAATAGTTGTTTACTGGTATAAAAGAAAGAGGAATATCTGCAGCTTTCATAGCAATGGCTTTAGTGCTAATTAGTCTCATGCTAGCAGAGCAAACTCCAGTTTAGGCTAGACTCTGAAGTTGAGATATGGTCACTGAACATTGAGCAGGCTCTGATTTTTTTAAAAAAGAGAAAAAAAGTATTCTCGCTTGTGAAATTCTGTAATGCCATATATGCTGATGGTGCTCTATATTTTTAAATTTATTTTAAAAAATTTATTTCATAATTTTTAAATTGTTGTAAGCTTACCTGAGCATGGTTGGAAGGTGGGATATAAATCTTCTTAACCAAATAAATCAATAAATTACATGAAACCATTGGGTGAGGTAATCTGGGGATTTCGACCATGGTGTCGTCAGTATTCTGATGACATTCAGCTGCCTTTCTCCTTTCTTTCAAGATCTGGTGTGGTAGCCTCCTCTGTGAATGACTGTTTAATGTCAGTAATAGACTGGATAGGGTGCTGAAACTGAAACTAAATCCAGGCAAGATGGGTAAGGTCTGTAGCTCAGTGGTAGACCACATGCTTTGTATGCAGAAGATCTCAGGATCAATCCCCAATGTCTCCAGGTAGGGCTGGAAAAACTCATGCCTGAAACCTTGGAGAGCCGCTGCCAGTCAGTGTCGACAATAATGGGCTAGATGGACCAATGATCTGACTCAGTATAAGGCAGCTTCCTATGTTACTATGAGATTCTGATTGTAGGCTGCTGTGTTCTAAAAACCTGGCTTTGAAGAGTATGCCTGTCCTCTGTGGTGTTACTTCTGGATGTCCAGGTGTCAGCTGGCCAGAAGCACTTTTCATTTTGGCTGGTATGCCAACTACACCTCTTTCTGGAGATAAAGTAACTTGCCACTGTTGGTCATGCTCTGATAACCTATCAACTACCAGAATGCAGTTTACCTGTTAAAAATCTCAGCTTTCCAGAACAATAGCAATTCTACCTGAAGGGACCATACAATACCCTTACACTGTTTACCAATTTTTTTCAGGCATCCAGGATGCTAGCTGTAAACTTCAACTCCCTCAATAAACTTGATCTTGGGATATTTAAGGGAACAGCTTCTCCGATCTCTCCCCTGCCCTACCAATGAGTTCAGATCTGCCAGAAAGATGCTGCTTTGGGTGCTATGGTGTCTGAGATTCTAATCTATAAAAGAAAAGTAGAAATGGAGCTTTTTGGAGAAGGCACTAGTATTGTATAATTTCCTCCCCAGGGTGTCAAGCCCACTCTGTTGTGATAGTTAGGAGATCTGTAAAGAAATTTTTATTCTGCCAGGCTTTCTAAGACTGCGTGGATGTATTTCAGTTAGAAGATGTTGCATTTAAAATGGAAAAAAAGGTGTGTGGTCCACAATGTTAGGTTTACAGCAGTATTTATTTTACCAGCTATTTTTTACTACTTATTCCAGTACGCTAGTAATGCAGTCCCTAACAATTATATATTTTAGATACATTGGTGTCCACCAGATATTATTAATGATCAACAGATATCAACAGTTTGACATATTAGTGTCATATTTGCTATGTCAGGTAGTTCTTCTTAGTTTTAAACACCTTTATGTCTAAAATAAAGATAAGGTAGAAATGTTCTTTGTAACAAGTAAGATGTCTAAAATTCTGCTGTTTTATAAATCTTTAAAGAACCTAACAAATTACCATAGAAGGTTTCTTAACATCACTTTTAGAAATGAGATTAATGCAAAACAGCAAATTACCTAGATCCAGCACTGAATTTGGCATAAGCTTGTGGATTCATCTTATTTCTGGATTTCCTGATCTTGAGAGCTTAGGAACCATCGCTAGCAATTCCCTTACTCTGGACCTTGGGAGAAGGTTGGAGTCCCCTCCCTGACCCTGCACTGACCTTTGAAGGTACTTGGAAAGCACGCTACTGTTTCTGAGCATAATGTCAGGGATGAGACCTTGCCATTCCCTGAGTTGATCTTATAGGCCACCCTATATAGCTACCTTGAGCGCCATTTTTTGGTGGAAAGGCGGGATATAAATCAAATTATAGCACAATTCTATACATGTCTACTCAGAAGTAAATTGCATTACGTTCAATGGGGCTTACCCCCATGTAAGTAGGTATAGGATTGGAACCTGAATAAATAAATGAATAGGGAAAAGGGTGAGGCTGGCGGCAACGACTAATAATGGATGGGTACCAAGGCTATTCATATTTGTACATAATTAGATGATGCCATATGTGTACGTATATAGTTGTGGAAGAGAGTTCTGATCAAATTTCAAGTTTTGCGATTAGGTTGTTTAGAAAACAAACAAGCTGAGTTTCCTCTTCAAATAGCTATTGTCCTCCAGTAATGTGTCCTTTCATTTCTTATATTATGTTTAGGGGGTAGCTTCATCTAATTTAATAAGGTGAGCTGGGTCAGGTCTACATAGTAAGGCCAATTTGTTGCTGTGGACTTATTCTTAGTCATCAACAATACAATATTTGGCACGCTGATGGGGCTTATACTGTTTCAAAAGCACTGTGCACTGTGAAGATTTTAAAGAAGCTGAATCAGGTGGGAGAGTTCTAAAGGACAGCTGAAGTTGCTTTAAGAATGTTCAGGTGAATACTTCTTTCCACATTCAGGGCCTGCTGAGTGCAATAGCCCACCTCTCAAATGAAATTGCAATGCATTTAAAGGGTAAGGGGTAGCCTGGGGCTATGCACTGTCCTGCCATTTAATGGTCTCCAATGTTTTATTTTGCTCTCTTTAAGAGAGATATTTAGGTGAGCAAAATGTCATCCTCAGCTCTTGGTGATTTTTTTTAGGTGTCTCATCTAAAAGGTTAGAGTTGACAATTTCATGTTCAGTATGATAACAACAACAACTCCTCCTCCTCCTCCAGGTCTACCATTCCAGACTTGAGACCTTTATCAGAGGGGTCAACATCAGAAAGATCCAGTGCCAGATTACTATTTTTTGTTTAGGTCTCCTACGCCAAGAACAAAATCATCCGCAAGCACCTGAGTTTGTGAAGGCAAAGGCTTCTTATGGCGCATTCTCCACTTACAACATCACGCTGGATATTTTAACAAATATATTACTTTGTAGGTTTGAGTGGTCATTTTGAGGGAAAAAGTTATTGCTTTTAATTGTAATAAATCTGCTTTGTTGACATACCTGGACAGTGGCCTCTGCGTTTGCAAGAAGTTGATGAATATGGCACAAAAAATGGAAAGCAGTTAATTAAGGAGTAGAGATCTAGGAATGACATGGATGGGTGAAGGAGAGAGAACAAAAACACAGTTAGAAAAGGAAATTGGAGTTAGTCTTTAGGAAATCTTTGCAGGTCTTAATGCGTGAATAAACACATATTGCTGATGTACTTCCATTTTTTCATTTAATCACCTCTCAGTTTTCTAGGAAGGTCAAAGCTTATTTGTTGTTGTTGTTGTTGTTGTTGTTCAGTCGTTCAGTCGTGTCCGACTCTTCGTGACCCCATGGACCATAGCACGCCAGGCCTTCCTGTCCTGCGCTCTCTCCCGGAGCGTGCTCAAGTTCATATTCATTGCATCTGTGATGCTATCTAGCCATCTCATCCTCTGCCGTCCCCTTCTCCTTTTGCCTTCAGTCTTTCCCAGCATCAGGGTCTTTTCCAGAGAGTTTTCTCTTCGCATTAGGTGGCCAAAATATTGGAGCTTCAGTTTCATTATCTGTCCTTCCAATGAGCACTCAGGGTTGATTTCCTTTAGGATGGACTGATTTGACCTCCTTGCAGTCCAGGGGACTCGTAAGAGTCTTCTCCAGCACCACAGTTGGAAAGCATCAATTCTTCGGCGCTCAGCCTTCCTTATAGTCCAGCTCTCACAGCCATACATTACTACTGGGAAAACCATAGCTTTGATTAGACGGACCTTTGTCGGCAAGGTGATGTCTCTGCTTCTTACTATGCTGTCTAGGTTGGCCATAGCTTTCCTCCCCAGGAGCAAGCGTCTTTTAATTTCATGGCTACAGTCACCGTCTGCGGTGATCTTGGAGCCCAAGAAAGTAAAATCTGTCACTGCTTCCATTTCTTCCCCTTCTATATGCCAGGAAGTGATGGGGCCAGATGCCATGATCTTCGTTTTTTAATGTTGAGTTTCAAACCAGCTTTTGCACTCTCCTCTTTCACCCTCAACAAGAGGCTCTTGAGATCCTCTTCGCTTTCTGCCATTAGGGTGGTATCGTCTGCATATCGGAGGTTGTTGATAATTCTCCCAGCAATCTTAATTCCAACCTCTGATTCATCCAACCCGGCATTTCTCATGATGTACTCTGCATATAAGTTAAATAAGCAGGGTGACAATATGCAGACTTGTCGTACTCCTTTCCCAATTTTGAACCACTCGGTTGTTCCATGTCTGGTTCTTACTGTTGCTTCTTGACCCTCGTACAGGTTTCTCAGGAGACAGGTAAGGTGGTCTGGTACTCCCATCACTTTCAGAATTTGCCACAGTTTGTTGTGATCCACACAATCAAAGGCTTTAGCGTAGTCAATGAAGCAGAAATAGACGTTTTTCTGGAATTCTCTTGCTTTCTCCATGATGCAGCGAATGTTGGCGATTTGATCTCTAGTTCCTCTGCCTCTTCGAAACCCAGCTTGTACTTCCGGTAGTTCTCGGTTCGCATACTGCTGAAGCCTAGCTTGTAGGATTTTGAGCATCACCTTGCTGGCATGTGAAATGAGCGCAATTGTGCGGTAGTTTGAACACTCTTTGGCGTTGTCCTTCTTTGGAATTGGAATGTAAACTGACCTTTTCCAGTCTTGTGGCCACTGTTGAGTGTTCCAGATTTGTTGACATATTGAATGCAGCACTTTAACAGCATCATCTTTTAGGATTTTAAACAGCTCGGCTGGAATACTGTCATCTCCGCTAGCTTTGTTGTTACTAATGCTTCCTAAGGCCCACTTGACTTCACTCTCTAGGATGTCCGGCTCAAGTTCAGTGACCGCACTATCATGGCTATCAGGGACATTAAGATCTTTCCTGTACAGGTCTTCTGTGTATTCTTTCCACCTCTTCTTCATCTCATCTGCTTCTCTTAGGTCCCTGCCTTCTTTGTCCTTTATCATGCCCGTCTTTGCACAAAACGTTCCCTTGAGATCTCCAATTTTCTTGAAGAGATCTCTAGTCTTTCCCATTCTGTTGTTTTCCTCAATTTCTTTGCATTGTTCATTTAAGAAGGCCTTCTTGTCTCTCCTTGCTATTCTCTGGAACTCTGCGTTCAGTTGGGTATATCTTCCCCTTTCTCCCTTGCTTTTCGCTTCCCTTCTTTCCTCAGCTACTTGTAAAGCCTCCTCAGACAGCCACTTTGCTTTCTTGCATTTCTTTTTCTTTGGGATGGATTTCGTTGCTGCCTCCTGAACAATGTTACGGATCTCCGTCCATAGTTCCTCAGGCACTCTGTCTATCAGGTCTAATCCCTGAAATCTATTCCTCACCTCCACTGTATATTCATCAGGGATATGATTTAGGTCATACCTGAAAGGTTTAGTGGTTTTCCCGACGTTCTTCAATTTAAGACGAAATTTTGCAAGAAGCAGCTCATGATCTGAGCCACAGTCAGCTCCAGGTCTTGTTTTTACTGACTGTATGGAGCTTCTCCATCTTTGGCTGCAAAGGACATAATCAATCTGATTTCGAAATTGACCATCTGGTGACGTCCATGTGTAGAGTCGCCTCTTGTGCTGTTGGAAAAGAGTGTTTGCTATGATCAGCATGTTCTCTTGGCAAAACTCTATTAGCTTTTGTCCTGCTTCATTTTGTACACCAAGGCCATGCTTGCCTGTTATCCCGGTGATTTCTTGACTTCCTACTTTAGCATTCCAATCCCCTATGATGAAGAGGACGTCTTTTTTTGGTGTTAGTTCTAGAAGGTGTTGTAGGTCTTCATAGAACCGATCAACCTCAGCTTCTTCGGCCTCAGTGGTTGGGGCATAGACTTGAATTACTGTGATGTTGAATGGTTTGCCTTGGATTCATACTGAGATCATTCTATCATTTTTAAGATTGTACCCCAGTACTGCTTTTCCCACCCTTTTGTTGACTATGAGTGCTACTCCATTTCTTCTAAGGGATTCTTGCCCACAATAGTAGATATGATGGTCACCTGAATTAAATTCGCCCATGCCTGTCCATTTGAGTTCGCTGATTCCCAAGATGTCGATGTTCAATCTTGCCATCTCATGTTTGACCACCTCCAGCTTACCTTGATTCATTGATCTGACATTCCAGGTTCCTAAACAATATTGTTCTTTACAGCATCGGATTTTCTTTTCACCACCAGACACATCCACAGCTGAGTGTCCTTTCGGGTTTGGCCCAGCCGCTTCACTCTTTCTGGCGCTACTTGGAAATACCCTCTGCTCTTCCCCAGTAGCATATTGGACACCTTCCGACCTGAGGGGCTCATCTTCCGGCGTCATCTCTTTTAGCCTTGTGATACGTTCCATGGGGTTTTCTTGGCAAGAATACTGGAGTGGGTTGCCATTTCCTTCTCCAGTGGACCACA
Organism: Heloderma suspectum; assembly: GCF_057233095.1. Taxonomy (NCBI): domain Eukaryota; kingdom Metazoa; phylum Chordata; class Lepidosauria; order Squamata; family Helodermatidae; genus Heloderma; species Heloderma suspectum. The sequence continues at coordinate 13,049,548 of NC_139461.1, forward strand.
TTTTGTCAGAACTCTCTGCCATGACCTGTCCGTCTTGGGTGGCCCTGCACAGCATAGCTTATGGCTTCACTGAGTTACGCAAGCCCCTTCGCCACAACAAGGCAGTGATCCATGAAGGGGAATGCATTATTACCATGCACTTATTATTATATTATTATTATTATTATTATTATTATTATTAATAATATTTCTATACCGCCCCATTGCTGAAGCTGTCTGGGTGGTTTACAAAAGTTAAAACATTAAAATACAATATACAAAGTTTAAAAACCATTTACATAAAACATACGGACAAACAATGTATAACTAAAAACAACTTTGAACTAAAAACCATTTGTTTAAAAAATCTAACAATAAAACAAAGCTTAAAATAACACTGCTTAAAAATAATATATAAAAGTCAGCAAACGGAAGTTTTAATTATCCTCATTTAACTTGTGGTGCTTGGCTATAGTAATAGCCATGATTAGTTTATTTAATTGCTTTATAGGATGAAAGTATTTGTCAGTCTCCAACAGTCAGTGCTATACAAGTACCATACAAAGTTTCAGGGAAGAGGCTCTCTTTGCTAGTGAAATCTGCAATCTAAATAGATATGCAAGTCTTGTCAGCTTGTCAGCTTCATACTGAAGTAGAGGAAGTTCTGTACAGAATCAGTGCTCTGCCACATCAAGCATTGTGTGAGCACAGTTGGGTTCATAGCTGGAACCAGACAAGAGATTTTCCATCAGGAATCTTACTCACTTAGGTAGCGTTTACTGGGATGGAGCTGGTTGCCACTGTGAAGGACCAGTAGAAGCGAGACTGCTATCCTAAGAGCCTGAATTTCACGTTCATAGGAAGCTGCATCCTTGAGGGTCTGATTAGAGTTTCCCAACTAACCAGGACCAAAGACCTAATGACTCAAATTAATTATGTAATTGCACTCATATCCCTAATGCATTTTAAATAAATTTGAGGTATCCCTAAACCCAAAGAACTTGGTGCCATAATTTCAGTCACTGAATCAGTAAAGGTCAGCAAGCAATGGCTGTGTTTACACGGGATAAGGCAGGCTTCTAGAGAAGCTTATGGTAACTGAGCCGCATGCTCATGCACACAGCTTCTTTACTCCTACTTTACTCCCCCACCCCCCTGCTGCTAGCACTTGCTAACAAACCAGTAATGGTTTGTTTTAGCATGTGATCTGAACAGAAAACCCCTGCTTATTGCTTCCTTTGCAAGCCAGGATTGCACACTAGTGTTTGTTCATGGTATATGCATTTTGGTTTGTTTGGGAGCATCAAACCAGGATCCCTGGTTTGGACAACACACTAAACCTGGCTTGTTTAGTGGTCGCACTAGCAGGGAGGAATAAATGGACTGTGCGTACCAGCATGCAGCTTATTCACAATAAACCAGGATTATCCAGAATCCAGGTTTATTGTTCTGTGCACATATGGTCAATGAGTCTTTTTTTTTTTAAGGCAAGAGACTGAGGTGCTTCCAACTCCATGTTTTTTTCCTGATACTTGATTGTCTTCCAGAATAGTGGACTCTGGTGCTTCTTCTTTAAGGGAAAAATATGAGATCTAGAAGTTTGCTGAGACAATCTGGGGTTTCTTCTGAATCTTTCCCTTGAACAAGGGAAGACTGGCTTTGTTTGAAATGAAAGAAAACAGGTGAGCTTCCAGGGAGATCTCTCACAAATGCATCCATGACTATATGTCATTGGTCAGTCGTGGCTAATGCTTTTCTTATTTCAAGGACCAGTGTGTATATAAAAGGGACTGATAGTATAAAAAGATCCATATTTTAAAATCTTTTTGAGTTCTGCATCCTAATAAATTACATACTTACGAGCAGCTGGATAGTGAGGAATTAGATGAGGGCTTTGAATCAACATTAGTAAAATCAAGTTCTTCAACCATTCATTTATCATAATTTTCACTCCTATTGTCTATCCAAATGTGAACTTAATACTTGCTCACCCTTAATACTAGAGTTCAGGCTTATAAGTCTGAATATACAAAAGTTATTTTATTTTCAGAATATTGGATCTTGCAATATAGTCGATTTTGAAATGCTGAAAACTTTAATATTTTGTGACTGCGGTTCTTAATCACAGATTACGATATTAGCAAGGTATAAACTTCAGGTGAATAAAAAATAAAGATTAAAAAAAAGTTTGGTTGCTCATGTGCCTTTTTCTAGATTGCTTTAATGGGGGCTCGGATGTAACTATTTTCCTGTTCCAGGGTGCAAATTGAGTAAATAATAAACAACCTCAGCCTGTGAAAGGGCAAGGTCTATAGACAGGAATAGGCAAACTGGTGCTCTCCAGATGTTTTGTACTACAGTTCCCATCAGCCTCACACAGCACAACCAGTGGTGAGGAGTTATGGGAGCTGTAGTGCAAAACATCTGGAGGGTACCAGGTGGCCTATGCTTATTATAGAACAATAGAATTCTCCATACTTCGGTAGTTAGCTAAATACACTACATACACTTGTTCTCTCAACTAATGTTATATGCCTGCATTTGCTCATCCTTTATCCCAACTCTATATCACCAGGTTTGTCCTATGAAGTTTTAAAGCCTGGGTTTAATAGTAGTTCCCTCTGTGTGCGGTGGCAGCACAAACCAGAGAGTCATGCTAAAGAAAATGAGATATTATGTAAATTGTACAAAATTATGTGAAAGTGCGATCATAAATCGTTCTTGCTTAGGGCAAACTTCAGACTTCTGGGATCTACTTCGTGTGTTTGTGGGGGGGTTACGAGAACTCTGAGAACCACCAACTGGAGCCAGGTACAAAATAGTGTCTGGGAGATGGGTGGAGCCAGATGCAAAATGGTAGCTCAGGAAGCAAAGTCAGTTACCTGCTATGCCCCATGAACCATACACTGGGATGACCTCCATATATAAATACAAATCTACATCTGCATTACTGCAGACCAGAGCTTCTAACAGCCTAATTTAGAAAAGTGGGAACCTTCCGTTGCTATTATTAAAAAAAAATCAGTCATAAACCCTTGCTGATTCATTGCACATCATCCAGTGATCCTGATCTACCTTCTGGTCATCCCTGTGCAAACCTGTACTCTTGTTTCATTTAATTTCTGTTTTGTGTTCATTCCGTGCTAATCTTCACACTTTTTTCCATCTCCTGGTAGAAAATTCTTCCTGGGAAATTTCTCTTGGAATTTCAGGCTTCTTTTCATTCGTTCGTTTGTTCTTTCTTAAATTAGATTAAATATCCTCAATTTCATTCATAAATACATACCAGTAAATTGTGATAGTAGAAAGGAAGAAGGAAGGAAGAGATAATATCAAGTGAGGTGGACATTGTGAGGTTGTGCATCTTTAATGTGACAGAGACAGCTATATGACAAAATACAGAAGCAGGATGCTAAATAGTGCCAGATAATGGGAGACAAACCATGCTACCTGCTTGTGCAAAAAGTAGTAGCAGATCATTCAGTAACAACAAAAATGCCATTCTGGATGCTGTTAGATCAATACCCCCCTCCCTACTTTCTTCTAATAACAGCTAAAGCAGACGCCCCACATGATGTATTTGTAATTATGTATGGAGTAGAGGTACATTCAGTAACTCCTCTGTAGTCTAGCAACAGCATTTTACTAGTGGAATCCCCTCACATTGACTGTCTCACTAGAACATAAGAAGAACTACTTATGCTGTTAAAATTTAGAGCAGCTGAAGCACAGTGATCGATGATGGTTCTGTGTATATTTTTTTAGGCAAGGATGTTTTATATTTGTTTGTCTCTTTAACAGAGAAAGGTTTAGTCCAAATTCTGTACAATATTTACCAACATGTAATTGTTTATTTCTTTCATTGTTAGCTGGGTAATTATGGAGTCCCCCTATTCTCCTCACTCCCAAATATGGAAACTCCTAGTCTTGAGAACCCTTTGAAGTCTCTAGAGATCAGGAGGTGGGCTTCAAGTAGTCTCTCTTTCACCTCAGACTAACTCACTTTGAAGGAAACTTCTTTCAGTCCCCATTGACTTGTAAGAAAATCTGTATCATGAGATCCAATGTGGTGTAGTGGCAAGAGTGTTGGACTAGGAGCTGGGAGATCCGAGTTCTAGTCCGCACTCGGCCATGGAAGCTCACTGGGTGACTTTGGGCCAGTCACACACTCTCAGCCCAACCCACCTCACAGGGTTGTTGTTGTGAGGATAAAATGGAGAGGCGGAGGATAATGTAAGCCGCCTTGGGTTCCTTGCAAGAGAAAAAAAGGAGGGATATAAATGCAATAATAAAATAAATAAATAAATAAATCACAAGTGTATAAAAACAAAGAATGAAAGATCATTACTGATATTAAGAGCAGTGTGAAAAATTCTACAGAGAAGGCACTTTTAGAAGTCCAAATTTGCAACCTTGTAGATAAGGAAGCATCTCTTTCAGGACCTTACAGCAAATTAATGTCTCCCCTCTGTTAATGCTGGGGAGAAAATGTGGACCTCACTGGCTCCTTATGCATGAAAAAACAATAGTATTCATTCATTTTTCACTTCCTTGACTTTATTTTAAGTTTCTTATTTTATTTATTTACTGCATTTTTATCTCACTTTTGAGACAATTATTAAAGTGGCTACCACTTGTATACCACTTTTCAGGCCAAGGCCTCCCAAAGTGATTTATATATTTATAACAGGCAGTCAAGAAAAGATTTAATAAAAGCAACAAAGACTGAGCAATAGAGAAAATGAAAAACCAAACAGAAAGCAAAATAATACTGAACACAGTAATACCATTTAAATTGTACTGATGTAATTTAAAAGTAATGCTGTTATGAAAGTAAGCCTTAGGCATTGTATTACATTGACTGCAGAAAGGATGGAGAGATATGAGGGTGGTCTGAAGATGCAAATACATCTTGGAACTAAAGTGGGTAAAGGGGAATCCAACTGATAACCCATCTTATACATTCTCAAGTGAATCTCTAACCAGCTAAATGGCCATATGGCAGTTCACTTAGTGAGTTAAAGAACAGGCTCCAAGGGGAGCCTGTTCCAAGGGGCACACTCCCATAATGTATGACATAGTGAATTGGCATCTATTCCGCACTGGGGTCCAAGAGGGGTCAAACAGTCTACTTCAAGTCATACCAGCCTTGCTTCAAGGAGATACTTTAAAATGCTGCCCTGCTCCCTGATTCTTTTCCCCTCAACCCTGATTAACTGTGTGATTGCTACAATGAACTGAATAGAAAACAAAGTAACTTCTTTTATTTGTCACTTTTCTACTTATAACAGCAATTGAAAGCAACGTTCATTAGTAAAATCAATTTAAAATCAGATATTAAACAACAAGAAAATAAACATACATGGGAAGAGAGGTAATGGTTTAGTTTATATGAACAAAAAACTGAGATATGCACAAGCCTCCTTCACCCACACACAATCACTTCATTTTTCCCTTCAGTGAAACTGCTGAGACTGAAAAGAACTGGGCATGTTTAGTCTTGAGAAGAGAAGACTGAGGGAAGATAGGATAGCACTCTTCAAGTACTTGAAAGGTTGTCACAGAGAGGAAGGCCAGCATCTCTTCTCGATCATCCCAGAGTGCAGGACACGGAGTAATGGGCTCAAGTGACAGGAAGCCAGATTCCAGCTGAACATCAGGAAAAACGTCCTGACTGTTAGAGCAATACGACAATGGAACCAATTCCCTAGGGCTCTCCCACACTGGAGGCATTCAAGATGAGGCTGGGCAGCCATCTGTCAGGGATGCTTTGATTTAGATTCCTGCATTGAGCAGGGGCTTGGACACGATGGTCTTATAGGCCCCCTCCAACCCTACTATTCTGATTCTATGAAATATCTGAACCAGGAAACACTGGTTAATGGCTTCCAAACAAGCACCAATATGAAGCCATGTTTTACCACGGCTTTGGTATCCTGGCTTGTTTGGAAGCCATTAACCATAATTTCTTGTTTGGACGTAATGTGTAGCTATGGTTAACTGTGGCTTCCTGGCTTGCTCATGTAGAGGGAGTGGCAAAATGGGTTCATGAACCTTGTGAGAAATTTTGCACTAAACATGGTGCAAAACTTCATCACCTCCCTCAACCATTTTGAAGACTACTGCAAACTACAGCCTCAGGCATTTTTAATTTGTCCACAATATTATTTTCTCCCATACTCTTTTGTTTTTGTTTACCATCCAGCCTGCTTAAGAATGTTGATGAACTTGAAAGCTTGCTCACTACGTTGTGACCTTTTCTTTGGTCCTTATAAATAAATTATTACAGTTTCTTTTTGGATATGACATTTCTAGATGTTCATGGGAGAGAAGAATGCAGCGACTCACCTTGGGTGCCCCCCCCCCCTTTGGGTCAGAATGGTCATTCACATCCCTTAGTTGCCTAACACTTTATGATCTGGCTGATTACTATTTGCTTCTCTGATTTCATTATTTTTGATTCATTTAAATTGATAGAAGAAATACATTGATGTGTTTAATTGCTATAATAAGTACATTTGTTAGTAACCTAACACCTCATTATTTTTGCCACCCATCTATTTATGAATTGCCCACATGTTCTCTCCATAACTGTTTTATGGTTCATTTCCTGCATAATTACTTGCTGTTCATTTGGTGCTCTGAATAAATATGTTGTTGCATAATTAACAAATTCTTTAACTCATTAATTATTAACTTTCTGGATATCTGAATTGCGTTTTCTGTGCTTGCCATCTAATCATTTATAATTTACCAAATCTGTGAACAATTTACCACTGACTATGCTCTTCATTCCCATTCTGTTGTTAATTTTATTTTGTTGCATGGTGTTCTTCTTTGTCCTCTCTTTTGTCCATTCTTTTCAGCCCTCCCTGTGAGATATAGCCAGTGCTGCTACATTATCAGCCTGAAATATCATCTCAGATCCTCTTATTTCTTGAGTTTTGTTCAGAACTCTTGGCTGAGGAATTCCAACCATAGCTGCTGCCTGTACCACCTACACCTTCTCTCACAGTGGCATCATAAGCCATGTTACTAGTTAGGAGTAGCACTTCTTAACTCCAGCAGCAGCAAACCAAGGCATATCCTCTGTCTTATTTGTTCTCTTGCAAGCAAACAAAACCTCAGCCTTTTCTGGCCCACAACCTACCTTAGACAAGCTGAAAAGGAGATGAGGGGGAAACAGCATTCACCCCCATCTGCCACTGTAGCTTTTCTAGGAGATGGGAGAATACACAACTGTAACAAGCAGTCATAAGCAAAGAGAGCCCCAGTCATCTAGCACATTTTTCCAGTCATGCTCTTCCTTGTTGCTGGCCCCACTAGGAACTGCTGCTATGCTGCTCAAGTTACGTTACTTCTGCACTGAAGGACCCTGAATTCTCATGTATTCGTAAACAGAACGGCAAAAGATGTTGGGCAAAAGATCTTGCTTTTCATACATGAGCAAGAATTATTGGATTGTACTTCTGGTAACATAGAGAGAGATGCCGTTTGTTTTCCAACTTCTAAGCTTCCTTCATTGGTTTAGCAAAGCCTCAACCAAATAGTTCAGTCTCTTAATCCACAGAGAACGGGAAGGAGGACTACTAAATGAAGTAGTTCCTCTCATTGGATCACCTTTATTAGAACGTTCTCTTTCTAAATAAACGCCTATACAGGTTCTCATGTGATATTTTTCTTATGCTACATTTGTTGGTATTTATCCATTTGATTTATCTGAATATGATTGGCAAGTAGAAGTGGAGGAGAGATATATTTAGTTTAGTTTTGTTTGTTTTTCTTACAAGGGCATGCTTGGCTCTTTCTGTCCTTTTTCTTTTTCTTTCAAGAATTAAAAACTTTCCTCTCTCATACGACCTCCTTCTCATTTTATGGTTAATTTTAGCAATGTTAATTTGTACTTAAGGAGAAGTCCTCTTAGTAATTTGACACTGATTGGTGTGTAAACAAAAAAAATGTTTTCTGCTGAAAATGGGTGTTATCAAGAAGAGGAAAATAAATTATAATATACCTTTAAAAAGTGCTAAAGCACACTCTGCATATTATGTAGCACTCCTCATAACCTGCATGCCTGTGGAATTTTCCACAGGGTGTCAACTCCTATTCAGAACTATTAATAAACTGTATCTCTGGCAAAAAAAAAAAAAAAAGAATGGTTTTATCAATTATTGCAGATTTCTAGCATATGAAATGCATCACTAGTTTAGAGGACACTGTAAGTTTTGAGGTAAAATGGAAGATGTGAAAATTGGACCAAAATTGTGCACCTCTATCCTACCCCCTCTTAATCACCTTTTTATTCACTATAAATGGCTGCTTTTATATTTTATACTTTATGTTTGTGCTGAGTATTGTTTTTCTCTAATGTTTTTATTTTTATTTTATTATGTAATCTGCCCCAAGAACTTTTGTTGCTGGTTGGACTAAAGAGGGCCTTGAGAGGGTTCTACCCTTAAAGGCAGCCTACAAATAATTTAAAATAAATAAACAAGCCCAAATGCTTTTTTTCTTGTAGGTATTTTCTCCAGCTCCCTGAACCACCATGAAACCTGCAGGGAGGCAGTGGTTGCAGACTGCTCACTGGGGAAGAGGTTATTTATTTTGCTGTGACAAGGATTTGGGGTCTAGTACAGTTCAGGGTCTCACAAGAGACAGGATTTGGGCCCAGAAAGCTTGCAAGACCAGGCATGAGGTGGGAATATGGCCAAAGTAAAGCCTCACTTGGGGTCAGCAAGCAGTACAACCCTCCCTCTGTTCTGTGGCTGGTCTTCCTTTACGGTGACTTGGAATTAATATTTTATGCTCATGCTAATTGGCTGAGGAGTAGAAACAGTTTTTGCCTTCCCTGTGGTGATGTCTGTTCACTGGTAGGCATTGTGAATTTGGGATTCATCACTTGGATTGATTTAACTGTTTAATATTTTTTTATAATTTTAGCAGAAGGACTAGTAGGATAGCACTCTGTTCAGTTTTGTCATAACTGTTTAATGATAGCTGGATAGTAACTACTAGTAACTACTATAACTGCTAGTAAGATGGTAATCTGTTTAATGTTTAATTGTTTAATGTTTGCCATAACTTTAGCAGGACTAGTAGGATAGTAGTCTGTATGTATCTAGACAAACTAGACGTTCGCTCGCAGGGCTGGGTCGTGAGACCTACTTCTCAACTGCTTCTCCCTTCAAGGGGAATGGGTTACCGACTCCTGTTCAGGTGTTCCTCATGTTTCAGGTATGGGTGGCCAGTGGATATTTTGGCTGGCCAAATTAGTCGCCCTGTATAGCTTCAGTATGGTTTTGGACTGACCCCTTCACATTGCTCTTAAGATAGATCCTGTTTGTTTACATGCCTTGTTAGACAGTAAAGATATGGCCTATTTTAATTCCAGCCATGGTGTCTTCCTCTTTCTTACCTTCTCTATTTGCAAATTGAAACCCACTGTGCCTTGGTTCATTACATAGAGGTTTCCCACTCTATAGGGGTGAGCTTCCCCAACAGTAATGGAAGCCAGAAGGGTTTGCAACCAGTTTTGATCAAATGGTTTCATATACCTTATTAACAACACTCTGAGCACTCCAGGATGGCAGGAAGGGCATTAGCGATACCAGGGGTTAGCAAGGGTGGGGGTAGGAGTCACAGAAACATAGTTTAAAAAAAAGAAAGAAAAAAGATTCTGAGTATTATTTTGCAAAAGTAAAAGTGTAGTTGTTTCTCAAAGTTCAGCTTAAAATGCTTTTGATTTTAGTGTGTGAGACTACTACATGTAATCACTTGCAAAGCTGTAAAATTGTATAAATAATACACATTTGTGAAGTACGAACAGAACTGATTTGCAACTGCTGGGAACAAGTGCTTAAGTTGGTTTCTGTATCACTCCCTTAACAACTGTATAGATAATGTTTTATGCATTTAGTTTAATGTTAAAACTAAAGCTAATGTTAAAAAAGAACAACCCACCTACTCCCCTGCCCCCGAAAATCATTTTGTGGCTGTTCCGTTAATGGAATGTACATTTGGTCCACATTGTTGCTCACTTCTTGTCTTACTGATTAGAAGTTGTTGTTGTTGTTTTAAAAACAACAACAACAACAGGACAGCTAGACTGGTGGGGACAAGGGAGAGGACCTTCTCTATGGTGGCCCCCACTCTGTGGAACTCCCTCCCTAGGGAACTCTACCATGCCCCCTCTTTAATGAGCTTCCACCACGCATTAAAAACGTGGTTGTTCAGGCAGGCATTTGGGGTGGGTTAGGGTATTTTTAGAAATATGGTGTTTTATTGTAGAATTTTATTGTTTTAAACTGTTCTATTATATACTTTGTACATCGCCCAGAGTGGCTGGGTGACCGGCCAGATGGGCGATTAATAAATTTAATGAATAAATAAAAAAGAAATAAAAAAAGAAATAATATATAAAACAGAGCCAGTCTTTCTGATTCTGTAAAGTTCACAATTGCACATTCTTTGCCAGTGAGGAAAATTGTAAAAGAGAATCTTAGCCTTGGTTAAAGAGGAAAACTGGTGTCCAACTCTGTCTTGCTAAGAATCTTAGAAATGTCATAAGTGTAAAGCAATTACTAGTTTAAAGACATCTTGGTGAAATTATATAGAGATCAGAGAGATAGCCCTCCAAAAGATGTTTTTTAAAAAAATTCTGGTGGTCAATAGGAACCAAGTAATTATTTATACCTTATCTGATAAGGCTTATCAGACCATTGTCCAATAGCTCAGAATTGTCTATACGAACCTTCTCCAACCTGATGCTCTCCAGTTGTTTGAGGCTACAACTCCCAGCATTCCTGAACACTGGAACAGGTGAATTTTCCCCTGATGATCCTTAGATTACAAATACAACATATTCTGTAGGCTTGAATACACTTGCCACATCAGTGATAAGTCCATTTGCAAGACAGACATAGATCTTGCCATATAGTGTTTGTAGAAATCATGCCATAGAGAAGGCGGTTTTGAGAACTGTCTCTTTATCTTTGGGCAGAGACATAATTTAAAACAAGATACTCTGCAAAAGATCATTAGCTGAATGTATCTGGACAGCATCCAGCATGCTGACCACTGGGAGGCACATTTATCATTGTACAATCGTATGGAGACCAAGTTTTCAAACATCATTGTCTGAATTTTAAGAACCTAGTCTCACTGCTGTAGATTTATGTTATTACTGCTTGGTGTCCCTGTGTCAACCGTATATAGTATGGAGAAAAAGAAGGAACACAGCCAAGTAGTGATTTGCAGTAGATTTAGGACAAAGGAAATCCAGTTTCTTGTAGTGGTTAGAATGTTGGCCTAGGACCCAGGTTCATATCCCCCCTCAGCCATGATGCTCACTGGGCCAGTCACCCTTTCACAGCCTAACCTACCTCACAAGATTGTTGTGAGAGTAAAATGGGTGGTGGGAATCATGTGTGATGCATTGAGCTCCTTGGAAGAAAGGTGGGATACAAATGTAACAATACATAAATTTTGTATGCTGTCAGTAGATGTGATGGCAGCAGTAGTTGAGATGGCTTCAAAAAGTATTAGACAAAGTTATGGAGGATAACCAGTGAAATTTAGTTATGGTAAACCTCTATGTTATGAAGCACTATACTTCCCAGCATCAGATACTGGGGACAGATACGGGGAGGGTGGAAGAGTTGCCTTCATGTCCTGGTTGTGAGCTTCCCAGAGGAATCTGGCTGGGCTCTTCCAGAAATGCAGTGGCATGTGGACTTTAATAGTATGTGGATCAAGAATACTAGTTCTTATGTTCTAATGAGAAGGCCAATGTCAGGGGACTCCACTAGTAGAATACTGGATGTCCTTGGGTGAAATGCTGAGTTCCAAACTCAGCCTCAGATTTTGTTCATCAAACTGCAAAATTAGCAAGAACTGCTTAGTCTTTTGTATACTGTGAATCTTATTTAAATTGTACTCGAATTAGTCTTCCTTGAGAATAATAAGCCACCGTCTTACTTGTACACCTGGAAACAAGACACTATATGGATCTGGCTATTGTCCTCTTCTTGATTCAGTGTACTCTCATACCGCACTGTGGACACAGTATACAAAAGCAGAACATTTAAAATATCATGAGACATCTGGGGGGAGAGAGAGAGAGAGAGAGTCCGTGTTAGTGTGTCTGTGTGACAGAATGACCTGTACAGCAGGGATGGGCAGAAAGTAGATCTTCAGATGTTTTGACTTCAACTTCCAGCATTCCTGACCATTAGCAATGCTGGCAGGGGGTTCTGGGAGTTGAGTCCTAAACATCTGGATATCTGTCTTCTTCCCACCCCTGCTGTACAGAATGGCAAGGAAAGCTCCAGAGAACTCACATTGAGAAGCACTGTTTTACCAGTGTGGACTAGACTGAAAAGTGTTGGTGAATCAGTGTAAAAGTCTTGCTTCTTATTCCTGACATTGCCACCAACATGCTCTTCTTTTCATATTTTAAATTGGTAATTCTTTAGTGGAAGTTGGCAAAACTCTATCGCACGCACACACATTTAACAGTTATATATGCCTGTGTAGTCCCAGTGACTGTGTTAGTGTCAGTAATTATTGAATTCCCCCCTCCAACACAAACCTGTCTATACACTGAGGTTATTTTCAGGAGCCCTCCTCTAAGCCCCCCCCCCCCGAGGTGAATGAGGCAGCTGGCAATTGGGGGGAGGGCATCTTGGTTGTTGTATCCCACCAATGTCATGCTTACACCAGAGAGCTCACTTGGAGCTGCTCACATGCCTCTATGATGCCAGGCAAAGAGCTTTTTCCCAGGCTTTTTAGCTTATTAATCCCTGATGAGATGTTTTATGCTGCTACTTACACGTCCTGTTTTCATGCTTGCTATTATTTGTGTGTGTGTTATGTTTTTATCATTCTTAATTTGTTTCTATAAGCCGCCCTTGAAATATTTTTATTGAAAGGTATGGGCATAAATAAAGCAACATGACAGGAAAATTCCTTTTAAGACACAACGAGAAATCAGTATGTAAACATGTTAATGTGGAGGAAATTACAGCATCATTATTTAACTGAGCTTATTAATATGATTGAGACAGAGTAGCTCAGGATAGAGAATAACATTAAATGTAAGGGGAAGTGTTTAAGGGCTCCTTCACACTGAGCTTTTATCCTGCGATTGAGATTGCTCCTTCATGGAAGTTTGCAGGCTCTTTACATGATGCCGTGATCATTCAAGGCACCTCCTGCACCTAATGCCCTTTGTTCCTTTTTTAAATCGATTGCAGATAATGAGCTATCAAATTACCCCGTTGTGTTCCACTTCAGTTTCCTCCGTGAAAAGCATTAAAGCGGCAAGAAGAGGAGCGAGATCAATGAAAGATAATGGAAGACTCAGATATGGAGAGAAGGAGGGGGGAAGGGGAGGGGGGAAACGAAGCACGTGTAAAGGGAGTCAGTTGTGATCCTGCATTTAAAACATGCAGAAGCAGAAAGACCTGTTTTAAATGCAGGATTTTAGGCTGGTGTAGAGATGCCCTAAGTCTGGATAGGCTTTTTTTTTTCTTGCAAGGCATTTCAAGCTGCCTTTTGGGGAAAGCTTGTATTTTGCAAAATGGGATTTGTAATTATTTTGAACTCCCTTGTAGAGAATGAAAGTACATGCTCTACAAGTACAGTTCTTCCTTGCAAACAATGTACATAGAATTCCTACAGTTCTGTAGAATAGTTATCCCTTTATTTCACCTTGTTTGATATTTGCAGATAATCACAGCCAGGATGATAGCACGTTGTGCTGTGACTCCACGTGCTGCCTTTTCTCAACTTGTAAATGTGTGTGGGAATAATTATGTCCTCTGTATACCAAAGCGTGCATAAAATTCCTCCTAATAAATGTTTATTAGAAATGTTAACATCTTTTTTTGGAAGGTTCCAAAATGCATTTTCTTCTTTTGTATAGGAATGTCATGGATATGTGAGGGAAAGTGTACCATACAAGCAGTGTCAAGTAGAGCAGTTTTGAGGAGTTAATGATCAGAGGCAGCAGATACATCATACTTTGGCCATTTCCATTTCCCAGCAGGGTTTTGGTTTTGTACTTTGTTTTTGTACTTTTGTTTTCGTACTTTGGCCAAGTACTCAGTGGAGGTTCAGAACCAATTCAGAGCACTCTATTTCTCCCTTCTTCTGCACCCAACCGGTGTGTTAGTTCTGTCCCACTAGGAATGAGGAACCCACTTCGTGGAACTAAGATCCAGATGAAGATCTTGCCTTGAAATTCGTGGAATGCAAGGCAGCAAGGGGTTCCCTGGCCAACCAGGACTAGAAGAAGGCATTCAGTCCATCACTTCTTTAACCAGGTATAGTCATTAACTGACTTGTTGAGATAATTATAAGACATAGAATTAAGTTATGGGTTTCAGCAATCCAATTAGAAATTGTCTCAAGAATAGTTATATCATGTTGTTCTATCTATAACTTGTATCGAAATTTTAGTCACGAAAAATCAATTACATGTATAGGATTCTGGAAATAGCTTTGGAGGGAGAAGGTGGTAGCACAAGTTGTTTAACAAAGCTGATTGCAAGGGATAAGCAGTGTTGCGAAATTGACACCCACACAATGAAAAAGGAAAGCAATGACTTTTATGGGCCAAGTATTGAATCATTCATTGATTATGAACTACATCTTCAGCTCTCTCTGTTCTCCTGTGCCAGAATAATCTGAGCTTCAGCATTGGAATTCCTGCCTATTTCCTTTACAGTGTTAATGCCACTGCCTCCTCTTCCTCAAAACCTTGTTTTATCCATGGAAACATCAATGAAGGCAAGCTGCATTCATTTCCAAATGTACAAGAGCCTGGACCATTAGTAATCTGCAGTTCAGGTAGAGGTATGGTAAGGTGGGGATAGTGTAGAACATTTTCTGCCTACCATGTTCACAGAAGAGAACTTGCACTCAGAAATAGTTCAGAGATTAAATTTCGCAATCTCTGTTTCCACAATGCACAAAGAGTGAAGCAAAATGACTGCAGTGAGTGAAACAGTGGTAGCAGCAAGTTAGTCAGAAGAAAGGAAACTCAAAAGTCTTTTAGGATGGAGGGGGATATTTTAAGAGCAGAGACATATTAAGTTTGGGGCTCTGGCAGTAATAATGGGAGGAACAGGGAAGTTAGAGTACAATAATCTTCTTCTGCTCTGTAGAAGAAAAATGCAGCATTGAATTTTCATTCCAATCAAGGTTCCTTGTTTTGGCTCTTGTTTCTTCTCCTCTGCACTGTACCTTCTATGTGCTAACAGTTAAGGCCTCCTTGGCAGCTAACTGCTTCTCCTCCCGTTCAGATATTTGGTTTATAACTTTTTCAAAATACATCTGAGTCAACATTACAGCACTAAAGTACATAGTAAATCTCTCCCTAAAGGTATGCTTTAGGGTTAATCTGATATGGAGGCCCCATTGGCAGCACATCTCCATTTCATTATAAATGGAGCACAATCCTATATGTATCTACTCAGTAGTAAGCTCAATTAAGGTAAGGTAAGTAGGTATAGGATTACAGCCTAAGAATGGTAATAAACATGTTAATGCCTCTTTTCTCATAAACTAATAATGTTTTTGTTCTCACCTGTCTTGTTCTAATGCTCATGCACCTTTTAAACAGGAAAATAAGACACTGCTTTATTGCAGATCAAACATTGATTCATCTAGCCTAGCATTGCCTACTGAAGGGCCTCTCCAGGGTCTCAGGCAGATATCTTTCATATCACCAGCAATCTGATCCTTTTTTAATTGTAAATGCCAGGGATTGAACCTTGGAGTTTCTGCATGCAAAGCATGTGCTTTACCACTGAGCTATGGACCCTCCCCTATGATCCATATAATGGCTGGTCTCAACATTACCTTATTCATGCCCCCATTGCTTCCTCATGACCATTTCCACTCTAGTGTCTGTAAATGCTCACTATGTGGTATGGCATCACATTGTAAGGCTGCCGCCACTTCACAAACATGGTGGTCACTTTTGGGGACAGGAAAGTTCCCAAAGTGGAGATGGCACATCATCTGGCAAGTGTTTGTAGATGTTGGTGAGTTTTCAGTCTCGCACTGTGGCATGTAAAATACTTGCCAGATGTCACAGGATCACCACTGAGTGAATTTTCCTCCCCCATCCCCAGGCTGGCAGCCATCTCCCTGCCTAGCAACCATCATTGATTGGGCGGGGGGAGTGGGTAAACTTGTGATGTGATGATGCTGCACCATGAAGCAAGTGTTTGCAGATGTTCTAGTATGGAAGATAAACTTGCCATAAGGAAGCAGATTGGGCATGGACAAGGTAAAGGCTAGGCCAGCTCTAAGAGCCAGTGTGGTGTAATAGAGAGCATTGAACTAGGGCTGGGGTGCTTCAAATCCCCACTCAGCCATGTCACAGGGAAACTTTGAGTCAATCCTTAGCTTTCCGCTTAACCTGCCTCAGAGGGTTGAATATAACAGAGGGAAATGTACACTGCTCCATGCCTCTTGGAGGAAGGGGAGGATATAAATGTAATAAATACAAATAGTAACATGTAGTAAGAAACAAAGATTATACACAATCTTGCTTGATAAGAATGAATCAGCAGTTTATGATACATTGGCTCATGAAACACTAGTTGAATTATTAAAGTCTCTTACCGATGATTGCCAGTTGCAAATTACAGTGCTGCTCAGATGTGCTTACTATACACTTTGAAATCTCATACAAACAGAGAGATTAATTTGACAGTCTATCTTAATATTATTAAATCGTTGCATGTGTTATAATGGATAGCTAGCCTTTTTTCCCCCCTAAAAGACAATCAAACCAATTTGATAAAGCTCTTTGAGTTTTGTAATTTAACAAATATAAAACTGTAGTAAAAATAGAACCTGCTTGCTATACATTTTCACATATATCTTTTTTGCTCCACTGAGCCAATTAATTCTCTCCCTAAACAGAGGAAGGGAACACCTGAGACTTTAATTAGTAGATCTCAAGGGTATTCCAGTCTTTAGAGAATTGGTTTATTTTTGGATATGGCAACTAAGAAACGGGAAACATATTAAGAACAACCGGAGTCAGAAAGCTTTATGATCCAACTGGTGAAATGTTACGTGGGAGTGCAGGATGTAGTGAATAATTAATTTTGGTGATTTGGTTACAATACAAAAAGAGATATTGTTAGAGAAGACATAAAATATATTGTGAGGACATAAGGCTGGGTTCCTAGTAATTATACCAGGCCGTTCAAGAAAACGTTTCCCCTTTTTACCCCGAGAGACATTGTGTTTAAAATAGGCAGAGGAGGTAATCAGCCACATCTTTACACTTTAGCACTCTAATCATTTTTATGTCTCAGTCGTACACCTGTGGGCATTGGGGTAAGGAAAGTACAAGCCTTTGAATGTTGCTAAGTGAACGACTGAAAGCTGCAGAGAAATGATCACATTTGAGGTGATAGAGGAGGAGGAGGAGTCTGGCGAGATTTCCAGATCTCAAGTATTTTTGACATTCGAAAATGGTTGCCTATGGCTACCAGGTGAGTTGTTAAATAAAAGGTTGCATTCATAGTCAGTCTCTCTCCCTGTCCCTCCCGCTCTCCCTCCCTTAAAAAAAAAAAAACTTCTTACAGTAGAAAAACCATTGCAAAAGTGATTTAATGCTGCTGCTGCTGAGAGTATGCTAGGAATTTATTTTACATGAATTGCCATGGATTACCTTTTTATGTTCATTAGGTTTTCTGTGTGCTATTTATTGCAAGAGTCTGAACCTTAGAATTCTGTCTTCTCAAAGTACTGTCAATTACTCACCTTTCTCACATTCTTTTGCTTAGAAGAAACTTAGAAATATTCCAGGAATACAAATTGATAGTTACACTCCTGTATTAAGGTTTAGCATTGCATTGATTTAAAAATTCTGTTTCTCCTAAAGCTTTGTTATGTTTTCTAGTGTCTTACATTTTCTGTGTGATTTGCAACTTTTCAGACTACAGAACAATATGTACACTATTGGTTACAATTAAGGGCTTGATGCAATTTACTGTGGGTGTAGTGCCTGTCTCTGGTGGGCTGCATAACAGAGCACTGCTGTCCACCTTGGCCTCATTCAGTAGGGGTGCTCACTACACCAGGTCCTTAAAGTGAATCCGACCGAGTACTGTATGCACTTCCCTTATGGCTGTCCAGCCTGTTGTCTCTGCTTTCTCAAGGAATGTGAGTCTGAAGCATTGCTTGACTGATGTCTGGACAGGAAAATACAGAACACGCATATACAGGAGGCCTCCCATTCTCTAGATGGCCTGAATGGTGCTTGTACAGGCACCATAGAAGGAAGAGTGAAAAACAGGCCAGTGTTTATGCACTGTGGGATTAAGAACATAAGAAGAGCCATGCTGGATCAGACCAAGGTTCCATCTAGTCAGCATACTGTTCACACAGTGGCCAACTAGCTGTCAACCAAGAACTCACAAACAGGGCCTGAGTGCAACAGCACCCTCCCACCCATGTTCCCCAACATCTGGTGTATATAGGCCCACTGCCTCTGGTAATGGAGGTAGCACATAGCCATCAAGACTAACAGCCATTGATAGCCTTTCCCTCCAGAAATTTGTCCAACCCCCTTTTAAAGCCATCCAAACTGGTGGCCATCACTACAGCCTGTGGTAGCAAATTCCATAGTTTAACTATGCTCTGTGTAAAGAAGTACTTCCTTTTATCTGTCTTGAATCTCCCACCAATCAGCTTCATGGAATGACCCTAGGTTCTAGTATTTTGAGAGTGGGAGAAAAATGTATCCCTATCCACAGTCTCTATACCATGCATAATATTGTAGACCTCTATCACGTCTCCCCTTACCCTCCTTTTTTCCAAGCTAAACCATCCCAGCTGTTGTAACCTTCTATCATAGGGGAGATGCTCCATCCCCTTGATCATTTTAGTTGCCCTTTTCTGCACTTTTTCCAGCTCGACAATATCGTTTTTTATTTGTGGTGACCAGAACAAGACATAGTATTCCAAGTGTGGTTGCACCATAGATTTGTATCAGGGCAGTGTGATATTGGCAGTTGTAGTCTCAATTCCTTGTCTAATTATGCGTAACATGGAGTTTGCCTTTTTTACAGCAGCCACACACTGGGTTGACATCTTCATTGAGCTATCCACCACAACCCTAAGATCTCTTTACTGGTCAGTAACTGCTAGCTCAGATCCCATCAAGCTATACATGAAGTTGGGATTTTTTTGCGGCAACATGCATAACTTGCTTACATTGAACCACATTTGCCATTTAGATGCCCGTTCTCCCAGTTTGGAGAGATCCTTTTGGAGCTCTTCACAATCCCTTTTTGTTTTAACCACCCTAAATAATTTGGTGTCATCAGCAAACTTGGCCACTTCACTGTTCACCCCTAATTCCAGATCATTTATGAACAGGTTGAAAAGCGTTGGTCCTAATACAGATCCCTGTGGGACCCCACTATTTACTTTCCTCCATTGGGAGAATTTACCATTTATTCCTACTCTGTGCTTTCTGTTCTTTAACCAGTTACTGATCCATATGAGGACCTGTCCTGTTATTCCATGTCTGCTAAATTTGCTCAGGAGTCTTTGGTGAGGGACTTTGTCAAAAGCCTTTTGGAAGTCCAAGTAAACAGTGTCTACCGGATCACCCCTGTTTACATATTTATTGACACTCTCAAAGAACTCTAAAAGATTCCTCAGGATGCAGGTGTTGCACTTGCGGTGGACTGGATTGAGCCCTGAGTTTGCAGCCATTTAACGAAAGAGTGAAGAATTAAAGTAGTGGATGAAAAATAATGGATATTTAGAATGGAATGTCAGCAAAAATCAGAGCTTGAGATGAATTCTTTGTATTTTTTTATTTTTTGATCATTTCAGTATACAACAAAACAGAATAATTGAGTCATACTGAATGGAAAACATGAGATTCCCATCTTTCTGTGCTTTGATCATGTTCATGTGAAAGACAACAACAGCAAACAACAGTCAAAGAAATCTGAAGAGGGGGGTGTTACAAAAATGACAGCACTTTTTGTATATATACATCCTGCCTGCATGCATGCATGTGCACACTTTGTGTTGCAGAAAATATTCTGCAACTTTGAATATTGACCTGAATTGAGTCTTGGTTCTCTGACTTAAGTTAATTGCAGTCGATTACGAGGTGGCGTAATTCAGTTTCCGATGGTATAACAATGGACAGAAACAAACTAGATTATGAGCTTCGGGGATCTCAGTAGCACTGCAAACCTCACAAGGCAATGCAATATGGAGCAAGAAAATTCGTATTTTCTGTTTTCAGATTTGGGGTTTTGAGCAGGAAGGAATAGAAGGGTTGAGGGCTAAAGAACAGATGGAATGCAGAAATCCATGTGTTCCTGAGAGTTTAAACCAGTATTTCTCAAACCTTTTGACCTTCTCCTCTTTAAATACACTTTAATTTCTGGAGCCCCAAACTAGGGCAGAATTCAGAGAGCCACGTAAGGACACGCACTTGGAAAGGGAAACTAGGAAAAGTCCCAATGTATGCTCGGAAGTGTTTTGGTGAGCAAATCCCAGTTCCCTAGATTTTCATTTCTTGTACACTCTTCATTTTAAAAAATCAAAAAAGAAGGTTAGATACTGCACTTTCATGCACTGTGCTGCACAGTAGACTAAAATGTCACTCCAGACAAGGAATCCCTGATGGTCTGTGTTCTGTTCTGTTTTTGTTTTTTAAAAGACGGGTCATGCATCCTAGGAATCTTTCCATCCTAAATATGGAGATGGTGGGGTGGTGGCTGGATTCTCACAATGAAACAACTTGTCCTGTTCATCTAATGAAAAGTGTTGTGAGTTCTTGGCTTGCTTCTGAATGAAACCCCAGTGGCCAGCTATTTGTCCTGTTACACTGGATTCTGAGGGCACACACAGCAGTGGAAGCAACAGAGGTAGAACAATGCTAAGTGGAGACAGGGAGCAATGGAGCAGTCCATGTACTGCCTCATCCCCAGCTCTGCTGCCTCAAGTCATCCAGGACAGGTGGTGTATGTATGCCAGGCTTTTCAGTATGGTGAATCTGTGTATGGTGAAGAAAGGAGCTATGCTAGTTTTAGGGCTGGCAAAGTCCAGTCGATCCAAAGCGAATTCTTCCCCATCCCTGCCCCCACCCCTGGAATAGCTGGTTTGGGGCAATCTGTTTGCTACCACTAGTGGAAGAACTGGCAGCAAGCGCTGTCTCCCTGCCTGCTGAATGCAGTGGGGACTTTCACCACAGCACAGCTCCCCCTGCTAGTGGAGTTTCTCTCTGCAGGTGGCAGGCACCAACATGCCATTCTAACCCCCTTCAGCCATAAAGATTCAGGGGTTAGCATTGCAGCACTCTAAGAAAAGTTTTTGAGATAGGTAAGACACCCTTTTCTCTTCCTGTTGTTAACCGCCTGAGAAGAATGGGATATATACCACACTGAACTATGCAGCTGTGGAAAGCATCAGCTACTCAGACACACTGATTGGAAAGCTGTTAGTACCCACCTGCTCAAAGAAAATACTTGTACAGAATTACTGGGCATTCCCATTCTTTTATAAGAGTGGTCATGCTGATGAATGCAGCATAATTTCACCAGTCACCTGAGATTAATCCAACACAGTGGATCCCACAGGATGATTGTATGACTTACAAAATTAGTAAAAGTGGAATAATATCTGTAGATAGAACATGGTAAAATAGCCATATTCTCAAACATTTATAAGAGTCATATTCAAAAGTGGCTTCATTCCACAGTGTTATCAAGATCACTTATTATTTTGGATGAAACAACTTAGCCATTTGTTATATAAATAATGAATCACATGAGATGATACTGCCCAAAACACTCGACCTAAACTAGAATGTTTTCATTACCAGAATAAAATTATAAAAAGTACTCTGCGTGAGTGAGGTGATTGTGGCATGCTATACTCCAGAACACTGATAATAATCAAACTGGATGTGCTAGAATTTAGACAGTGCAGTAAAAAGCAGCTAGGCCTGGAAGTGAAATGTAATGTATTAATTAAAATGTAAAAGAGAAGAAAACAAAACCACAGTGCTTGAGTTCTTGATTTTAAGGAAAATTAAAGCTGAGTATAGTCAAATATGTACCTTAGACGTCAGGAAAGCTGATTTTAAGAATCTCAGAGCAATGATAACTAAGATTCCATGGCAGGAAATCCTAACAGGAAGAGAAGTTCAAGAGGAGTGGGAGTTCCTAAAAAAGGTGATACTAAAGGCTCAATCAGAAATAATCTCAATGAGGATAAAATATGGAAGACAACAGAAAAAGCCAATGTGGCTACACAAGAAACTTAGTGTTGACCTGTAAATAAAAAAGGACACATATAGAAAGTGGAAGGAGGGGCAGATCACTAAGGAAATGCACAGTCAGATAACCCAGAATTGTAGAGATGGTATCAGGAAGGCTAAAGCTCAGAATGAGGTTGATGAGGGATGCTAAGAATTTTTAAAAAGACTTCTTCAGATATGTAAAAGGGCAACAAAATTAATGGTAGGCCAACTGCTCAGTGAAGATGGCAAACTGCTGACAGGTGGCAAAGAAAATGCAGAACTGCTTAACTCCTATTTTGGCTCAGTCTTCCTCCAAAAGGTAATCTGTGTCTCATCTGGCATATGGGACAGGCTGAAGGGGTAGGAATGTAGCTTGGGGTTGACAGAGAGATGGTCAGGGAATATCTAAGCACCCTTAATGTGTTCAGGTCCCCAGGTCCAGATGAACTGCATCCTAGGGTGTTGAGGGAACTAACAAATGGATTCTCAGAACCTCTATTTTCTTTGAGAAATCCTAGAGAAAGGGTGAAGTACCAGAGGACTGGAAGAGGGCACATGTTATCCCTATCTTCAAAAAGGAAGATCTTGGGAATTATAGATTAGTCAGTCTGATATCAATACCTGGGAAGATTCTAAAGTGCTCAACCTGTGGGAAACTTGACACTAATGCAGTGATCACTGGAACAAGTCCTACCACACTAATCTTACTTCAGTTTTTGATCAGGTAACTTCCTTAGTAGATCGTGGACATGCTGTGGACGTAATATATCTTGATTTCAGCAAAGCGTTTGACTAAGTGCCCCATGATGTTCTGATTAGTAAGCTAGTGAAGTGTAGGCTGAATGGCACTACTACTAGGTGGATCGACAGCTGGCTGGAAAACAGTTCTCAAATAGTGCTTGTCAGTGGTTCCTCATCAAACTGATGGGAGGTATTGAGTGGGGTGCTACAGAGTTCAGTCCTGGGCCCTATACTCATCAACTTTTTTCTTAATGACTTGGAGGAAACGGTGGGGGAAACGCTGATCCGATTTGCAGATGACACAAAATTTGGTGAGATAGCTAATACCTTAGAAGACAGAAACAAAATTCAAAATGATCCTAATAGGTTTGAAAACTGGGCAGAAGATAACAGAATGAAATTTAACAGAGACAAGTGCAAAGTTCTTCATTTATGAAAGAGAAATCAAATGCACAGATATAAGATGGGGGATACCTGGCTTAATGGTAGTATGTGTGAAAAGGATCTTGGAATTGTAGTCAATCACAAACTGAATATGGGTCAGCAGTGTGATGTGGCTGCCAAAAAAGGCAAATACAACTTTAGGATGCATCAATAGAAGTATAGTTTCCAAATCATGGGAAGTAATAGCTCATTGTATTCTGCTCTGGTCAGACCTCACCACAAATAGTGTGTCCGTTTCTGGACACCACACTTTAAGAAGGATTCAGTTAAATTGGAACAAGTTCAGAGAGGACAACAAAGATGATCAGGGAAGACCTATGAGGGAAGATTGAAGGAGCTATGTATGTTTAGCCTTGAGAAGAGAAGACTGATATGATAGCACTGTTCAAGTACCTAATGGGTTGTCACACAGAAGAGGGCTGCAACCTGTTGTCTATCATCCAAGACTGTAGGATATGAAATAACAGGCTTAAGTTACAGGAAAGCACATTTTGGTTGAACATCCTATCAGAGAAGTTAGGAACCTTCTGCTTAGGGAGATAGTGGGCTCTCGTTGCTGGAGGAATTGACACAAAGACTGGACAGCCATCTGTGAGGGATGCTTTAAACTGGATTTCTGCACTGAGCAGGGGATTGGACTCAATGACCTAAAGGCCCCTTCAGCTCTATGATTCTGTGACAGTGTATGCATTATGATAACACCAAAAGGCAATCCTATATTCATGGACAGTTCCTTCCTTGCTCCTTTCCATCAATCCATGCTAGCCTATGCCTTTCAGCAACGTGTCACCTAAATTTGCTGGTTCACTAGGTGGAGGTGATGCATTGCATGTGGGGAGCATTCAAAAATATGAAACCCCACCTGCAGTCTGCAGCAGTCCAGTCCAGAGAACTACCACCTCATTCCATGTAATGTGTAGATAGTTCAAATTAAGGAGATTCGTTTAATGGAATGCAGTGCAGCAGAGGCTAAATTCCAGTAAGCCGAGTCAGGCTGAGAGTGGCCACGCTTGACTCGGTGTTTATTAGCTGTATCTTTGTATCCTTTCAAGTCCTGGGTTATTAGGAGCACAGGAAGCTGCCTTATACCACGTCAGACCACTGATCCATCTAGCTCAGTATTGTCTGCACTGACTTACTGTGGCTCTAGTCTCCATGGTTTAAGACAGGAGTACTTTCCAGCCCTCCTGGAGATGCCAGGATTTGAACCAGGGACCTTCATCTGAAGTATACGCTCTACTACTGAGATACAGCCCTTCTCAAAGCATTATAGTGTAAGGGTTCTATGTCGTATCTAGCTTGATGGCCATTAGAAGAATATTGAACTGCAGCTATAGTTTTTAATGTGCATTTCTAAATAGATTTTTTTTCATGATTTAACAATTAATTTGCTTTTCCCCTGATACTCCCCAAAGTTTGTGAAATGTGGTATCCCTGTTAATTTTTTGTAAGACGTTTGTCTGCACATTCTTATACTCAGGAGTGGCAGTGTCTTATTTCTTAACAACATTGCAAAAGCTGTTTTGATCTTGATGTCCTTCATGCATTCTATGTATCATTGTATTTGTGTGCTCTGCATGTGAACGTAAGGCTGCTATATTATGTTATGTCAATGTAGTCTGAAAAATTAATGGAACTTAATGCCTAAAATGAAAATCACTATATGTGCTCTTTGGATCTCACCAATATTTAATATTTTATACATAATAATTGCCATTTCAGGAAAATATCCAAAACATTATACCTGTTTAAAGAGCTGAAGAGCTGAATCCTAAATATTGCATAGGCTGCTTTCCAAAAGTGCACTTAATACTATTGAAGTGCAGCTGTGGAAGAACTCGCATGTCTGAAACTGAGTCCACAGTTCAGCACTTTGCCAGATGGGATGCACAGTAGAGAAGACAGGTGCCAAATCCATAGACATAAGTGGGACCTGCAACAAAATAAAGCAATATATCCCCATCCCCTAAGACAAGTGCTCCTGCTTAGGAGCCAGCCCAGAATAGGAGCTTTGTGCCCTTGTTCAGGCAGAGGTCAGAGTTTCAATGGAGGGAGAATTATCCTTCTCTTTTCCTTTTCCACTCCCTGAATGCTTGCTTGCTTGCTTGCTTGCTTGCTTGCTTGCTTGTTTGTTTGTTTATTTATTTATTTATTTAAAATATTTCTTGGCCGCCTTTCCGTGCAGAAGCCCTCCCAAGGCGGCTTATAGCAATAAATACATACAAACAGTTAAAATATTAAAAGTGATAAAAACATGAAACCAATTAAAACAGCAATAAAAGCCAACAATAAAACCAGCAACAATGTTAACAGCAGTAACATCAACAGCTTCCCCTACTGCGTTAAAAGGACTTAGCAGCAGGTGATGTGAAAAATCTCTATCTGTAACGCTGGAGAGACTCTGCCAGTCAGAGTAGACAATACTCGACTATGTGGACAAATAATCTGACCAGAAATAAGATCGTTTCCTTTGTTCCTATACTGCTAGAAGGCTCAGGTTTGGGTCTGCAAACCCCAAACCTGAAAGTTTTATCGCTATATATTGCCGGGGCAGGGCAGAGATTAGGATAAGCTTCTCTTTTTTACTTTCTTCCTTCATGAAATTTCCCTGTATAGGGTAGGGACAGACCCTTTAAAATTTCTACCACACATGCCCCCAACCCTAATACCCTCCAGGATACTTACTTATAAGCTGTAAGGTGTTTGATCTGGCTAATCCCTGCCCCCACAACTGACACCCCAACATTCTGTACATCCCAGAAGGTTGCATGTCTTCTCAAGCCTTTTCCAGTTGTTTTTCCTTTAATTTACCAATTTATATACATCTGCATACCTATAGAGTTCTACAAGTAGGCTGAAACGTCTACCTTATTTTTGAGTGGCCCTGTTTTGCTTCCAAACTCAGCCACCCAAGTTTTCTATTAAAGGGAATGCTGATTCTATTTTTCTCTTTACTACTTCCAGTGGCTAAATCACGTAGTGTAATGTCAAACAGCAGGATACCTCATCCCTGTCCCCCATTTGTAGAATGAGAAATAATGGAGACCTCTTATTGTGAAGATGGTGTAATAAACAATTCTCAGAGATTTGAACCAATCGATTAATAACAAGCCTCAGGATTTCTCACAGCCGCTCACTACACTTGATCTTAGCCAAAAGGCTGAGAAGCCACTCTGTTACTCCCTCTTTACAAACTTTCCTGTCCTGTCCTGGGGATCCAAAATGGTGGTGTTATCCTTCATTCATTTATCTAATGAAACAGCATTTGCTTCTAGGAGACAACAGAATAGAGGCTTTGGGACCATTAGACGTTCAGGAAGCAAAATAATTATAAAGGACTACACTATGTTACAAATTCTACAGGTCCAATATTAACCATCGAGTGGTGTGGTGATATGTGATTGGCTTATACTACCAGTGATTAACCAACCACAGTTTGCAAACTAAAGTGTTTAAATTTGGAATTGCTTAGCTCCTTGAAGTATGGAACTTTTGTATTTAGTTTATGTAAATAAATTTGAATTAAATCAAACCTTATTTTCTCAACCATTACCAATGTGTTATTTTCCATTCTGTTTTCTTATCACCTGTCACAGTTGCTGTTGTTATCTCATTGTTGCGGCATGTTCTTATATGCTAGTATATATTTTAATGTGATTTAGAGTAGCAAATGGCATTGGGTGATATGAGCAGAAAAACAGTCCATATTTAACACATCATATTGATTACTTACACTGATGTTTAGAAATTCAGGAACAGCTTTGGGCTGAATTGTTCTTCCCACTTAAAGAGGGGTCTCTATTAAGTGATCCAAAGCTAACTTAACAGAATTATCTTTTAGTTTGTTTTTTGTCTGCAACGAAGGAGCGGATACATTTCTCATTTTGGATAATCCTTCTAATTAGATAGGCCTTTTAAGGTCACCGGTTCATTTGAAAATTGAAGTGTGAATAATATTTGAACAAAGTCTTTCTCTACAAATATCTTGGTTCCACAAACCAGCAGAATAAGACTTGTCCTAAACCATTTTTTCCTGCCTGGAAGGCAGCAAAGTGATATTTAATGTTAACAGTATACCTTGCACCCAAACACCACTATTATTATTATTATTATTATTATTATTATTATTATTATTATTATTATTATTTGTTATTCAGTATTTATAACCCACCTCTATTTTATGTTTTCTGACCTTATTTGTTCATTAACAGAAGTGTTCTATACTGAAATTTGTGTATCAGGGTGCCCAGATAAAGTCCTTAGATACATACCTTAATTGTAGTCTGAAAGTTCAGATGCTGGATCTGTCAGCCCCTTTCAGCTTGCCCTGAAAATTAATTGGGCTTGAGTGTTGTACTTGAATGTTTGAAACCCCCCAATAGTTTTTTATGAGTATTTGATATGAGAACAATTGCCATTGCTAATCCCTTCCCTGCCAGTCTTCTCCCATTTTTCCCAAGCCCCCAAAACCTTACCTTGGGGAGAAGGGGAGAAAATAATAAGCACTGGAGCGCTCCCTTTGACATGAATAATTTCCTGTCAGGGATCATAAGACTTATAGCCTTACCTCATCTTCACTTCAGAATGATGTTAGTCTTGTCAGAACAGTAAAAAATAGTAAGCAGAGTATTTCTTCATCAAGAAAATTATAGAATGAATTACTTGCTAGCTCAAAACACATTCATATTTTAATATGCTTCACACAGTGAATTGAACCTGTGCTACTTGGGGTTTCCTTCTCCATTTTTTTTTTTTTTTTTACAATATTTATATACCGCTCCTCATCAGAAGATTTCGGAGCAGTGAACAACATGATAAGAATAAAACAATGGTTAAAAGAGTTTAAAAAGTTAAAACGTTTTTAAAAAAGACAAATCCCAACGAAGTGGAGTTCAACAAACCACAGCTGGTCGTACAAGGAAGGCCTCTTGAAAGAACAACGTCTTCAGGAGGCGCCGGAAAGAACACAATGTTGGCGCCTGCCTGACCTCTAAAGGCAGGGAATTCCACAGGAAAGGGGCCACCACACTGAAGGCTCTTCTGGTGGACTCCAGCTGGGTGTCAGGAGCGCCCTGGCAGCCTCTTTCAGTAGACTCTAATAGCCAACTCAAGACACAGACGAAAGGATTATTTTCAAAACTTTAATCCTTTTACAACTTAATGACTCTTTCAGATGCTCATCACCAGCGACTAAAGCAAGGAACAGCAGAGTGGCCTAAGCTTCGAATAGGCAGTTGATCCCTGTTTGAAAGAGAGTCACTTGAAGACCCAGAACTTATGGGCTAGGGAGAGATCCTCCCTCTTTCCCTTGGGTCCATGGGAGGCGTCCGTTGCTTGCATGCCAAATGGGCGTTACGCCTCCTTTCCGCGCCCTTCATCGCTCTTCGCTCTCTGCCTCTGCATCGAGCATCTAGCAAGTCTTGTTCCTGCACTTTCTCACTGCTAGGATCACTATCTCAGGAATGCCGGCAGGAGGAATCTCTGCCAGCTGCTGTGCCTGTGAGGGATGAGCTGGCTCCTCTCCCACAGATTGCTGTTCCTCCTCAGAATCAGAACTGCTCTGGGGCTCTATGGGCTCAGTTTCCACCCTGACACCGGGCCATAGGTCCATGTGGAGCCACCAGGAACATGCCCTCTGATGACCTCAGTGACCAGGCAGGTTGGTAAGGAAGGAGGCGCTCTCTCAGGTATCCTGGTCCCAAGTTGTTTAGGGCTTTGTACACTAGTACTAATACCTTAAACCTGGCCTTGTAGCAAATAGGCAGCCAGTGCAGTTCCCTCAGCAAAGGAGTTACAGGCTGAAAAGGGACAGCTCCCGACAACAGCCGAGCTGCTGAATTCTGCACTAGCTCCAGCTTCCGGACCAGCCTTAAGGGCAGCCCCACATAGAGCGCATTGCAGTAATCCAGTCTTGAGGTTACTAATGCCTGCACCACCATGGTCAAGCTATCCCTGTCCAGGAGAGGCCGTAGGTGGCGAACCAGCCAAAGCTGCCGCGACCACTTGGGCCTCCAGCGACAATGATGGATCTAGGAGTACCCCCAGACTACGGACCTGATCTTTCAGAGGGAGTGCAACCCCATCCAGAACAGGTAATGAGCCTATATCCCGGACCCAGGAACCACTCACCCACAGGGCTTCCGTCTTGCCAGGATTCAGCTTCAGTTTATTGCCCTCTCCAGCCCATTACTGGGTCTAGGCACTGATTCAGGACTTGCACAGCCTCTCCTGATTCAGATGTCACAGGGAGATAGAGCTGTGTGACATCAGCATACTGATGGCATTTAGCTTCAACTCCCCTAATGACCGCTCCCAGCGGCTTCATATAGGTGTTAAATAACATTGGGGACAGGATGGTACCCTGTGGCACCCCATAGCTCAATTGCCAAGGGGCCGAGGAATAGTCACCCAATGTTACTCTCTGAAATCAACCCCGTAGGTAGGACTGGAACCACTGTAGCACAGTGCCTCCAATACCCATCCCACGGAGTCGATCCAGGAGGATATCATGGTCAATGGTATCAAAAGCCGATGAGAGATCAAGCAGAATTAACAGGGTTGCACTCCCCCTGTCCCTCTCTTGATGAAGGTCATCCATCAGGGCGACCAAGGCCGATTCAGTCCCGTAACCAGAACGAAACCCAGACTGAAATAAAACTGTGTTTTATACACAGTTGTAGATTACAGATATACATGTCTGCAGCCATTTCTTGGTTATTTCCATGTACTAATTTTCAGATTATGAAGGAGAAATGAAACATTGCAAACAATACTATCTATTCTTAATGATTCAGCAGAGCCTTGAGTGACTATCTGTGAAACTAAAGAGCCAAACCTATAAGTAATACCTGTAGGCTGCTAACTCAGGGACTAGGCTGCCATCACCATCTTTTATTTGTTTACTCTTGTGTTCTTTAATTGTTTTTTGATGCATTTGTTTCATGATTGTTTGAACTAAGTTTTTATTTTTATTTTTATCAAATTTTGGTTCTTAGTATTGTTAACTGCGTTGAACACCATTTCCTTGGTGTAAAAGTAGGGTATAAATCAAATAAATAAATAACTCGGCCTGTGGATTCTGGATTGGGATATTCCAGGCCAGATGCTAAAAGGGGGTAAAGCAGGCAGTTGATGGATATGCTAGTCAGCCTTAAAATAATATTCTCTGCTGCTTATGGCTTGCCTTACCTGTGTCACCCCACCATTAGTTGACATTACCTATTGCCTGGCACCAGTACCTTAAAATCATGAATGGATAAAATGAGATAAAGCAGGTTGGGTTACGATACCGAATAAGAAGCAAATTGTTGTATGAAACTCTGCATGGCTCCTTCCAGTTTCACTATATTACGTTTAAAGAGCCAAGATTTTAAGTAAGGAGGAAATGGTTGGACGCAGTAAGCAGATAATCTTAGGCAAACATTTCAGACATTTAACACTGAGCAAATGATTGCTGACATAGTGGAGTATACATGATGTTAAACTATGTCTTAGGGCATTCATGTATTAACTATTTCAGCTGCCCTGGACTCTTTGTTTGAAAGGGTAGATGGTGGTGGTGGTGATGATGATGATGATCATCATCATCATCATCATCATCATCATCACCATCATGTTTTCATGTCATATATACGTGTTATGAATACTACAACCAAAATGTCTTGCCAAAATAATTGAAAGGAATGTTCTAAGCAATGTTCCTCATTCTAAAACATCAAGGTAAAAGGTTTCTCGTTTTGCGTAGTATAGCTTCTTTTAAATATGTCATGAATTCCATTCCTTTTGTTACTGAGATAACAGAAATGAACTCTTATTCACTACCAAGGGATGTCTAATAAAATCTAATAAGATATTCTGAAGAAATACGTTTTAAAGTACATTCTGTTTCTCTTGCAGAGTTAAGCTACAGAACATTCTTCATATCATCTGTCTCCTCCAATTGACTTGTACTGAAATTTTGACTTTTGTCACAGAGATGATTGAATGCATATCTTGTTTTATCCATCTCTCTCAAGTTCCAAAGCCCACGTCACCCTTGCATTTCTATCCACAAACCAGCTTTTAAAGTGATGATCTCAGCTTTTCTATATTCCTACATTTAGTCCGACTTACAGTTAAGGCAGGAGAAGAATTTCAACTACAGTTATAATATAAATCTTTAAAAAGCACTAGTAGTGACTAGATATCAATGCTTCTGTTGAGGATTATAGTGAACTATGAAACACTTAGCCTAGCCTTTATTGAATCGGTGTCCACAGCTCATATTAATCCCACCATGGGCTCAAGACTATGATGTAGATAATGCACCAATCCTAGCACTGTGAGAGATTAAAGGCCAGATGTATTCCATTTAGTGCCAGAATAATTGGCTTTGTGATTGTGCAGTTCAGCTATCAGATTACACTGCCTTGTTTCATGTGGAACACAGATGTGGGGGTTGGGGGTGGGTGGGTCTAATTTCCTTTGAATTTTTGTGTCGTTGGCCAAGAGTCCATATTCATAATAAATCAGTATAGAATCTCACTTGTTGATTAGGAACACATAGGTCTGAATATGGTTGGTTTCTTGCTCTAATGCTATACTTATTTACTCTACCTTAAAACTTGCCAGTGATGAAGTAAAACACATTTTTATACACACATATGTTAAATTTAAATTGCTTTTCAGCATGCGTTCCCATTGGGTTTCATGACAGAGACTACCTTGGTCATCCTAGTGAACAACCTATCCTGGGAAAGAGATAGGGGAGTGCATGCTTGTTGGTTCTTCTTGACTTCTCAGTGGCTTTTAGTGCCATCAAGCGTGGTATGCTACTGTATCACTGTGTCAGAGTGATACTGAGAGGTCCTGTTTTGATGTGGTTCTGGACCTTTCTGCACAGTAGATTTCAGAAGATAATGGTGAAATTAGATCTGTGAAAAAACAACATTCACACTAATGCTGTCTGTGTTTTTGGTGTGGAAGGCTTACCAGGGGCATTGGTAGTTTGGTATTTGGTGCTCCCAAATATCAGCTGTAAAACAGGAAGGAGTAGTTGGAGCTGGGCTTCATTGGTGAGATTGTCCAGCCCAGTAGCCAACACTCTCCCAAATATATAAACTACAAGGAAGGGGAATGAAGGTATAATTGCTTGGAGCTGTGTTGTCAGAGGTTCTGAAACCACAGGTACTGACCACATTTGTCATGTGGCATGTATAAACCAAATTCCAAGGGAGTTATTGATCCCATAAACTGTTGGTGCTACCAGTTTCCCCCATTATGGATCCAGCAAAATCTAACTCTATAGCAGTTGTAAAGCTAAGTTGTGTTTCGATGGGAAAACAACTGGGAGCTTCAAGTAAGCCACTCCGAGCTTTCTACCAGAGCAGCAGAATATAAATTATGAGAAATAAATTCTAAAACACATTGTTCCAAATCCACCTGGTTTTTGCATAGTAAAAAAAAATAGCAGGGAGAAGAATCCACTGTGTGGATCCAGAGAGATCTGTTTCATCATGGCTGTTCATTCATTTATTTGTGATATATGTATACTGTAGATCTCCTTTTAGAATAAAATTATCCCAAGGCAGCTTGCCGCAATAGATAAAAAGAGTTACAATAAAAATACTAGTGATGCAGGATTGGTGTAATATGAGCAGACAGTTTTCCTCCTGCTAGTATCCTGAGGGCCACATTCTGTACCTTTTGGAATTTCCAAATTGTTTTTAAAGGCAGGAACGAATTATTATGCAAATATTGTTTGTGTGTGTGTGTGTTGGGGGGGCGGAGCCTCTGAGTTGTTTGGAGAGTATAAATTCAATTGATATTCAGTCCTTTTATTAATGTGCACTCTTTGAATTGGTGTAACTTTATTTTATCTCTGGTATGAAAGATGGGTGGTATAAAAGTGAGTTTTCTTCATTGGCCTGAGAGAATAGCAAACAGACGTCACTTTCTATCCAGTTTAAGAATTTGTCCAAAGTAAGCACATAGTATATACTGTAATGGAGTGCAGCATATGATTTGTTAATCTAAAATACAAAACAACAACAACAACAACAACGAATAGTCCATGTTTGTGTTCTGTGTGAATGGAGCCTGTGTATGAGTCAGTGTTGCTTCAGGTTGCTTCCAGTCGAGGCTTTTGTCACACCATCACACTGCCTCACTCATGGAACTTTACAGGGGTCCCAGATGATGACATCTTCTTCTCATAACCCTCCTGTGCTTTCCCACAGCTTCTTCCATACTTTTTCTTACCACACAAAATCTATTAAGGAAAAAAAGAAGGAATAGTTGCAATAAGCTCCATTGCAATATGTGGGGGTTGTGCAAGAATAGTGCCTGGTAGTTTCTTTGTTGAATTACCATTTTCTGTCAGAACACAATTACTAACTGGTGTTAAACAGATAATGTAGGTGTCTTTGTTCATTTTTTATTTACCATGCATGGGTTGGGCTTGGGTAGTATCATACTGTATGACTCTGATGTTGTTCTGCTTCTGCTGCACTATGGAAAGAGGAATTTTATTTTTACCTCCCTGTTGCCCAACCCATGACATCACCACCTCTTTCTAGAGCATGTGAAAGTTAAAACAGACTGGGCCTGTTCTTGAACATGTGTTGCCATGTTTTCTACATCTGGAGGAAGAAGGGAGAACATCATGGACAGGTGGTGGGGGTGGGAGCACAGCAGATACTTGTCTCCTGTTGCCTGGATTGAAACATCATTGATTGCTTGTTCAGCTATTGCCATTAAAGCAAGGAAGGTTGTACTTCATATGAGAGTGTCATTGATTATATGCTTTCAAGATCTCCAAAAGAGCACTTCTGTTAGCCCCAAAAGAAATCCAGGTACAGTGTCATTGAAAGTCACATCGTATCCAGAAATAACTTAAATGTCATGCATTCTGACTTCTTTAGGTAAAGAAGCAAACTACTTCCCTTTTCCTCCAGTGAACAAAACCAGCAGATCAGAACTTGCCAAATAGAATGCAAAGTATATTTCCTCATGCAGGTAGTACTTCCAGTAGATTATAGGCTTTCTGTAAGCACTGGAGTACGTATGATAAATTATATAATCCCTTTGTCATGGTCAGATCACTTCCTGCTGAGGTTTAGACTCCTGGCAGCCTTCCCCCTCTGCAAGGGTGGGGGATCTATTAAAATGGTCCGCCCCTGGAGGCTAATGGATTCCGATGGATTCCAGAGGGCTCTCGGGGATTTTCCTGCTGGTATGGCTGGTGCTCCTGTCAAAACCCAGGTCGCTCTGTGGAATGCAGAGATGACTCGGGCGGTTGACACGATTGCGCCCAAGCGCCCTCTCCCTCTGAGCAGAGCCCGGCCAGCTCCTTGGTATACACCTGAGGTGAGCGCAATGAAGCAAGAGGGGAAATGGCTAGAACGCAAGTGGAGGAAAACTCCTGCTGAGTCTGACCGAACACAGGTAAGAGCCCACTATCAAGCCTACTCTGTGGTGGTGAGGGTGGCAAAGAGACAGTTCTTTTCCACCAGCATTGCATCTTCTCAGTGTCATCCAGCGGAGATTTTCCAAGTGGTTCACGGCCTGTTACATTCTGGGCCAGGGAGACAGATGATGGAACCCTCGGTGGCATGCTGTGATAAGTTTGCAAGGCACTTTGAAGATAAAGTCGCTCAGATTCGTCATGAATTAGTTGTTGTTGTTCAGTCGTGTCCGACTCTTTGTGACCCCATGGACCAAAGCACGCCAGGCCTTCCTGTCCTTCGCTCTCACCCGGAGTGTGCTCAAATTCATATTCATTGCATCGGTGATGCTATCTAGCCATCTCATCCCCTGCCGTCCCTTCTGCTTTTGCCGTCAATCTTTCCTAGCATCAGGGTCTTTTCCAGGGAGTTTTCTCTTCGCGTTAGGTGGCCAAAATATTTGAGCTTCAGCTTCAGTATCTCTCCTTCCAATGAGCAGTCAGGGTTGATTTCCTTTAGGATTGACTGATTTGACCTCCTTGCAGTCCAGGGGACTCGTCTTCTCCAGCACCACAGTTCGAAAGCATCGATTCTTTGGCGCTCAGCCTTCCTTATAGTCCAGCTCTCACAGCCATATGTAGCTACTGGAAAAACCATAGCTTTGATTATACGAACCTTTCTTGGCAAGGTGATGTCTCTGCCTCTTACTATGCTGTCTAGGTTTGCCATAGCTTTCCTCCCAAGGAGTAGCGTCTTTTAATTTCATGGCTACAGTCACCGTCTGTGATGATCTTGGAGCCCAAGAAAATAAAATCTGTCACTGCTTCCATTTCTTCCCCTTCTATATGCCAGGAAGTGATAGGGCCAGATGCCATGATTTTAGTTTTTTTAAGGTTGAGTTTCAAAGCAACTTTTGCACTCTCCACTTTCACCCTCAACAAGAGGCTCTTTAGATCCTCTTCGCTTTCTGCCATTAGGGTGGTATCGTCTGCGTATCTGAGGTTGTGGATAATTCTCCCAGCAATCTTAATTCTGACCTGTGATTCATCCAACCCGGCGTTTCTCATGATGTACTCTGCATATAAATTAAATAAGCAGGGCGACAATATACAGCCTTGTTGTACTCCTTTCCCAATTTTGAACCACTCGGTTGTTCCATGTCCAGTTCTTACTGTTGCTTCTTGACCCTTGTACAGGTTTCTCAGGAGACAGGTAAGGTGGTCTGGTACTCCCATCTCTTTAAGAATTTGCCAGAGTTTGTTGTGATCCACACAATCAGAGGCTTTAGCGTAGTCAATGAAGCAGAAATAGACGTTTTTCTGGAATTCTCTTGCTTTCTCCATGATGCAGCGAATGTTGGCGATTTGATCTCTAGTTCCTCTGCCTCTTCGAAACCCAGCTTGTACTTCCGGTAGTTCTCGGTTCGCATACTGCTGAAGCCTAGCTTGTAGGATTTTGAGCATCACCTTGCTGGCATGTGAAAGGAGCACAATTGTACAGTAGTTTGAACACTCTTTGGCATTGCCCTTCTTTGGAATTGGAATGTAAACTGACCTTTTCCAGTCTTGTGGCCACTGTTGAGTGTTCCAAATTTGTTGGCATATTGAGTGCAGCACTTTAACAGCATCATCTCTTAGGATCTTAAATAGCTCAGCTGGAATACTGTCATCTCCGCTAGCTTTATTTACTAATGCTTCCTAAGGCCCACTTGACTTCACTCTCGAGGATGTCCGGCGCAAGTTCAGTAACCACACTATCATGGCTATCAGGGAGATGAAGGTGTTTCCTGTATAGTTCTTCTGTGTATTCTTTCCACCTCTTCTTAATCTCATCTGCTTCTGTTAGGTCCCTGCCTTCTTTGTCCTTTATCATGCCCGTCTTTGCACAAAACGTCCCCTTGAGATCTCCGATTTTCTTGAAGAGATCTCTAGTCTTTCCCATTCTATTGTTTTGTTTGATTTCATTGCATTATTCATTTAAGAAGGACTTCTTGTCTCTCCTTGCTCTTCTCTGGAAATCTGCATTCAGTTGGGTATATCTTCCCCTTTCTCCCTTGCTTTTCACTTCCCTTCTTTCCTCAGCTACTTGTAAAGCCTTCTCAGACAGCCACTTTGCTTTCTTGCATTTCTTTTTCTTTGGGATGGATTTCGTTGCTGCCTCCTGAACAATGTTACGGACCTCCGTCTATAGTTCCTCAGGCACTCTGTCTATCAGGTCTGTTGTTGTTGTTGTTGTTCAGTCATTCAGCCGTGTCCGACTCTTCGTGACCCTATGGACCATAGCAAGCCAGGCCTTCCTGGCCTGCGCTCTCTCCCGGAGTGTGCCCAAGTTCATATTCATTGCATTGGTGATGCTATCAAGCCTCTGCCGTCCCCTTCTCCTTTTGCCTTCAGTCTTTCCCAGCATCAGGGTCTTTTCCAGAGAGTTTTCTAAGGTCTAAACCCTTAAATCTATTCATCACCTCCACTATATACTAATAAGGGATATGATTTAGGTCATACCTGAATGGTTTAGTGGTTTTCCCTACGTTCTTCATGAATTAGACACCATGATTAATGCAGTTCCATTGGTAGAGGCGTTCACAGCACAGTCTGGTCCAGCTTTATTGGATGAGTTTCAGTTACTGAGGCCTAAGGATGCGGACAAGGTGCTTGGCCAAGTCTGATCGACCACTTGCATCCTTGACCCTTGCCCTTCATGGCTTATTAAATCAAACAAGGAGGGGATGTCCGGCTGGGTCCAGGAGGTTGTAAATTCCTCCTTGAGAGAGGGCCTGGTGCCTGCCACTTTAAAAGAGGCAGTAATTAGACCACTCCTGAAAAAGCCTAACCTGGACCCAGAGGATGTTCACAGTTATAGGCCAGTGGCCAACATCCCCTTCCTGGGCAAGGTGCTTGAGCGGGTGGTTGTAGGACAGCTCCAGGCACTGTTGAATGAAATGGATTATCTAGATCCATTTCAATCGGGCTTCAGGCCTGGTTTTGGAATGGAAACTGCCTTGGCCGCCCTGTGGGATGACCTCCGCCAGGAGAGGGACAGGGGGAGTGCGACCTTGTTGATTCTCCTGGACCTCTCAGTGGCTTTCAATACCATCGACCATGGTATCCTTCTGGATAGGTTGTCTGGATTGGGAGTTGGAGGCACTGCACTGCAGTGGTTCCACTCCTACTTGGATGGCCGATTCCAGAAGGTGGTGCTGTGGGATGATTGCTCTTTGCCATGGCAATTGTGCCATGGGGTTCCACAGGGCTCTTTTTTATCCCCTATGCTGTTTAACATCTGCATGAAACCGCTGGGGGAGGTTATCCAGAGGTGTGGGCTGAGGTGCCATCAATATGCGGATGACACCCAGCTCTACCTCTCTTTCTCATCAAACCCAGGTGAGGCAGTGGCTGTTCTGAATCAGTGCCTGGGCATGGTAATGGACTGGATGAGGGCCAATAAACTGAAACTCAATCCAGACAAGATGGATGTATTGTTAGTGGGTGGTTCGTCTGCCCAGCTAGGTGATATTCAACCTGTTCTGGAGGGGGTTGCACTCCCCCTAAAGGATCACGTTTGTAGTTTGGGGGTGCTCTTGGACCCAGAACTGTCACTTGAGGCCCAGGTGAACTCAGTGGCACGGAGCACTTTTTATCAGCTTAGGCTGGTATACCAACTACGCCCTTATCTGGACAGAGATAGCCTAGCTACAGTGATCCATGCTCTGATAACTTCTCGTCTGGATTACTGCAATGCATTATACGAGGGGCTGCCTTTGAAAACGGTCTGGAAACCAGCTGGTCCAAAATCGGGCAGCAAGATTGTTAACAGGGACTGGCCTGCGAGCTCGTATTACGCCATTACTTTTTCCGCTGCACTGGCTGTCAGTCCATTTCCGGGCCCGATTCAAAGGCTGGTTTTAACATTTGAAGCCCTTAACGACTTGGGGCCAGATTATCTGAAGGATCGCCTCCTCCCATATGTGCCTGCCCAGACCTTAAGATCACCGTCAGTGGCCCTTCTCCATGAGTCCCTGCCAAAGGAAGTGAGGTGGGTGGCTACTAGGAGGAAGGCTTTTTCTGCTGTGGCACCCCGGCTGTGGAATGAGCTCCCTAGTGAGGTTCGCCTGGCGCCTACATTGTATTCCTTCCGACGCCAGGTTGTTATATTGTGGTTTTAATGTTCTATATATTTTAAATTGTTTTACTGTGTGCAGTTTGGTTTTAATTTTTGTGAACCGCCCAGAGAGCTTCGGCTATTGGGCGGTATAGAAAATGAATGAATGAATGAATGAATGGATAAAGCTGTTGTACTTGTGTCCTGATTGTGGGTTCCTGGTTGACAGCTGGTTGGCCACTGTGTGATAGAATGCTGGACTAGATGGACCCATGGTCTGATAAAGCATGGCTCCTCTTATCTTTTTAAAGCTGTCTTCCACGTATCACTATGGCAGAAATTACGAACCTTTTTCAGCCTGGGGGCCATATTCCAGTGGTGGGTGGGCCCACAGGCAAAAGTGGTGTAGTCATGAGAGAATGCTGTCTTCAACGATATATGATAACCATGTGTGATTTGTCACTTTTTTCATTGTAACATGGATATGTACATTGTATAATATCCTTTTGAAGTGGAGAGGTAGCATTAAGAATGATAAATGATTTAATGACTTTAGGCTAATGATTTCATATTAATGTCTATTTAATAAGCTTATGTTAATTATTGCTTTGCCCTTTCAGTGACTGAATGTCATTTTCCAGTGGAGCTACATGGGAATGTAGCTCAGTGGTAGGGTACAAGGTTTGCATGCAGAAGGTCCTGGGCTGAGTCCCTGGTATCTCCAGGTAGAACTGCTGCCCCAAACCTTGGAGAGTCGCTGCTGCTAGTCAGTGTTGGGCTAGATTGGCCAATGACTCAGTATAAGGCTGCTTCCTATGTTGTACAGCTTTTGGTTAAGATCCAAATAACTACCCAAGTATTTTCCATGTGCCCCCAAAGCTTTCAACTTGTGTTCTTAGTGCATTGCAAATTATTTTTGAAACTGAGGGAAGTTTCAAATGCACTTTGTGATATGGTAGCAGGATGTTCTATTC
The DNA here is from genome assembly GCF_057233095.1 of Heloderma suspectum. Taxonomy (NCBI): domain Eukaryota; kingdom Metazoa; phylum Chordata; class Lepidosauria; order Squamata; family Helodermatidae; genus Heloderma; species Heloderma suspectum. The sequence continues at coordinate 13,089,510 of NC_139461.1, forward strand.
AAAGGGGGGAAAGTCAAAATTATCATTGATAGTATAAGCCCTTGGGCACACTTGAAATAAATCATTTTGATCCCAAGCTTTCTGCTCATTTATACTTTTCCGGGGTAACCTTAGTATCAGTGCTATACAGTGTGTGTGTGCATGTGACCTAAGTAGAAGGAAAGAAAAAGAGAGAGGAGGAGGAGGCAGAGCGGGAGCAGGAAGGTAATGTGAGCTGTATGCATGAGTATAGGAATTTAATTTTTGAATATCTCCAGATATCTCTGACCAAAAGCTATTAAATTTGGTGGTAGTGTTTTGATTTTAAACACCACATGCCCCTTTGCAGCCAAGCCTGAGAGGCCCTCTTACCACGTTTTACTGAGTTGGCAGCCTTCCAGTGTTGCACGATGAGTTGCTTGGATATATATGATACGATTCTCCATGGCGTGTTATCTAAGAATTACTCTTAGATTCTGAGAGCAGAGAATCTGGTTTTTCTTTAGATCAGAGACCTTCTTCAGTTTTTCAGTTGCTTGATCAATACTGCCATTATATCTTCAGGGTGCCTAGTCTGGATTTACCCCCACTCCGAGTTTCCAGTGTCGTATAAGAACAATACTTATTGTTTGTGCTGTAATTTATCATTTCTGTGAAAAGCTGTGGCACATACCATTTCTGGAATGTCCATCTAGTTTGGAGGTCATAGCCATGACAAATAGGAATTGCCCCAATATTCAGAAAATGGCTCAGCTAAATTCCAAGCCAATCTAATTTCAGCCCACCCACAAATAGGTCATGGGAGCTTGGAAGTACCTGGCTGCCAAAGGCTTTGCAACCAGCCCTGCACAACCCAGGGGAGTCCTGGCAGATATTCTCCTGAACTGTACAAGGCTTCTTTGCACCAAACAGCAATCTGCCACTGAAGATCCATTTGCCCCAAGCGTCTTGAATGGTGGATTACAGTTTCTGCTCCAACAGCTTTTTTTGAAGCTGCAGCATCTTAAATTCTTCCTATTGAATTCAATGGAAACAATTCTCCATTAATTTCGATAGGAAGGTTTAGATGCTGCAGCTTCAAAAACAGGTGGAGTGGGGCGGTGGGAGAAGCTGCAACCTACCAGCGGAGACCTTGGCATAAGAATGCCTTCAGGAGCAGGTTGTCTATCCCCTCCCATGGCATTTTGAGGTGGGCTGGCAGCCTCTTAATTCAAGCTGGAAAAGAATTCAAGGCCTGTTTTTTGAGCCAAGCATTATGAAACTCCTGTAGTCAAACAAATATCATCAATATGTCTACTATGAACCAGGCTTTTGACAGTCTGCTCATTGCTGCTCCTAGCTATCAGCTTAAGGAGGAAACTTCTAATCAGAACAAAAAAGATCAGAAAAGCAGAAGTCTGTGTAGGCAGGTTGTTTTAAGTGCTTAACATGGTAGGCAAGCATCTCTGACAAAGTACTTCTAGTCCTTCATGCATCCCCTGGATTACTCCTCAACTGACTTTGATCTCTTTCTAATGCTGTTACTGTGTGAGTGGAGAATTCTCATCTATCTAGTTGTTTTTTTACACTGGCTTAGCAATGCTGTAAATACCTATACGGCTTTGAACCAAACTCTGCATCGCAGCTAATTTTTGTATATTCCTTTTATACCATTTCACCACTCTTGGTGCAAGGCTATTACATACTGTATAGCTCGCCCATCTGGCACATCCATTCTGTAACTTTTTGCCTCATTGACTCTCCATCTAATTTAGAGCCACAGCTGAAAATCTGGCTCATATCTCCTATTTTGCAGTGATAAAATACTGTAACTTTCACTCCCATCTGATAGTTTCTCTCTTTTAACTTCATTGTTAATGTTAGTTTCGCATTTGCCACTTGGGAATAAAAGTAAGACCTTGAGGTCCATCGACCAAAGCCAGATGCAAACTGCCAAACTTAGGCAGGTGGACATACTCATAGGAATTGATCACTTGCTCAGCCCAGGAATTTGAGATCAGTACCAGAACCAAGCTCAAAACTCCTTTCACACAAATATCCATTCCTTGTTTTCCCCCAAAGTGTTCTTTTTCAGCATTATAATTTAGAGCGTAATCCTGTGTGTGTTTAGACAGACTCCCCCCCATGTAAACATGCATAGGATTGTCCCCTCGGGGTGGTGGTGGTGGTAGTGTCTTTTTAAGACTGGTAATCAGAAACTCTTGCCAATCTACTGCAAATCACCCAGAGAACCTCAAGTAGATCCTGATTTACCTTCTGCCCAACCCTGCTTTAAAGGATATTTCTTGAATTTCTACATGGATTGAGATATTCTCTAGAATTCTAGAAGATATTGAGAGCTAAAGAGAAAGCATACTTGTTTTCAGACCATTTCTCTGTGTTGTAGTATCACTTAGTAAGGTCTTGTTACTTTCTCACCATTCTTTTACCTTCTCAGTTTCCCTTTTCTCTTTGATTAACAACTGAGCATCAATTTTGCATGTTTTTTTTTAATATGTATGGTGCTATGTTTTTGTCTAGGCATCCTTCAGCTATTTGTGTTCATATCTTTCAAATCATGTGTATTTATGAAATCCCACACTATTCAAGTTAAACTGTTTCCGTATGGCTGCTTAGACATTTGCTGTTTGTTAATGAATGGAGAGCAAGAGGTCTTGCTGGAAATTCTTTGCATATGGACATCCATCTGTTGTGTTATTGCCCCCTCCACCCTGACTTTGGCATCCTTAAGCTTTACTTTGGCATTCACTGCAGAATTGATGTTTCGTTTATTTGTGTATAGTAATTTGTATCCCATTCCTTCACTTGGGATATGTCTATTTATTAATATACAGCTTTCATAAATACATGAATGAAAAAATATGAAAAAATCAGACTAGAACCCATATCAATTCTATAAAAGTACACTTTCAAATAAAAACGTTGCTGATAACCTAAATAAAAATAACGCAAGTGAAGTCAGTTTATTTTTGCTTCTTCTGTTTTACATTTGCTATATCATTTAATTGAAATAATTTATTGTCAATTCCTGTTATCCCATTACACAAGACAATAATTGTTTCAATAAATGCTTCTCCATCCATTTGACATGGATACTTCCTCTGAGAAAGAATAAGGAATCCTTAGCCATTTCCTCTTCTGAAAATAGCTGGTTTGCATTGTGTAAAATGTCTCCTCCCAAGGATATACCTTAATTATAGTCCTAAACTAATTATAGTCCTAAATTATCAAATACTGTTCAACTAAAAATGCTTCAAATGTTTTTAAAACAGTGAATAGTCCCAGATCATATTATTTTGGATGTTAACATCAGTAAATCTGTGGTTTTAAACCTGATATGGTGGTATTGGTTCACTTTCAATCACATTTCTTATTGATTGATTGATTGATTGATTGACTGTTTACCCTGCTCTTCAGCCAAAAAAGGTTCCCAGAGAGGCTTGTAGATCAATAAAAAAAAGCCAGCCCCCGCCCTCAAATTTACAATCTAAAAGAGAAATGCCAGAAAATGGATTGGGAGGGAGGAGGGAATAAGTAAACTTTGGTGTATTACCAAATGTCCTCGTTTGCACATGCTCAAAGTCACAAATGTAAATGTGTGCCCAATGAACCTGGAAATACAGGGATCTTTTAGAAGTGTGCTGTGCACAGTGCAGATTATTGAGCAGACTAGGTAAACCCTGACTCAGGGCCTGTGATGTTCTTAATATGGCACTGGTGCAGTCTACTAATTTATCCCTTAAAATGCATCTGTTAAAAGGGGCCCTTCTCAGCAGGCTGGTCTCGATTCATGATTTTCATAATATGGCACTAGTTTTGATGACAATGGTATCACTAAAAAAAAAATACTTTATTTTATTTTTCTTCATCCATTGCATTAGAAAGACAGCACAACAGTTAAACAAAATGTTTATCAAATGATCCATTGAGAACCTGCGCAATTTTCCAACAGTGGATGAAAAAAAGTTTGAGAACTACCAGTTTAAGGATTTTGCATATGATTTTTAAAAATGTAAATGTAATGGAGCTGATGAGGAAATTGGCCTGGCTAATTACACACTGTAGTTCCAGCCTGGAAAAAAGGATTATCTAAAATGCTATAAACTATTATGGCACATTTGCTTTTTGCATAGAATTGTATGTGTTGCTATTTAGTGACAAAAGTGTGCCATCACTGCTTCGGGTTCTTGAAAGTCGTCCTGAGACAACTCAGCTGTGAAACCAGGAGCTCAAATCTTCTTTGTGTACAATACACACACGCACACAGTGCCTGCAATTTCATGTGAAAGAATTCCTCTAGCAGTTGTAAAATAAATTCTGTAGTATAGTAAATGAAAAAGAAGCCATTTTTACTTCACAAGCTAACGTGCATCAATCCATCTAGCTAGCATCTCTAAAACATATCCCTGGTTGATCTGCTCTACAGTGGGTTAAAGGGTCTGTCATATATACTGAAGACCTTCATTACAGTTGTAATTGCCCTTCTATTTTAGGGTTTATATATCCACTTTGGTAATTACCTGGGCATGCTAATGGACTGGATGAGGGCCAATAAACTGAAACTCAATCCAGACAAGACGGAGGTACTGTTAGTGGGTGGTTCGTCTGCCTGGCTAGGTGATATTCAACCTGTTCTGGAGGGGGTTGCACTCCCCCTAAAGGATCAGGTTCGTAGTTTGGGGGTGCTCTTGGATCCAGAACTGTCACTTGAGGCACAGGTGAACTCAGTGGCACGGAGCACTTTTTATCAGCTTAGGCTGGTATATCAACTACGCCCTTATCTGGACAGAGAGAGCCTAGCTACAGTTATCCATGCTCTGATAACTTCTCGTCTGGATTACTGCAATGCGTTATACGTGGGGCTGCCTTTGAAAACGGTCTGGAAACTTCAGCTGGTCCAAAATAGGGCAGCAAGATTGTTAACAGGGACTGGCCAACAAGCTCATATTATGCCGGTACTTTTCCAGCTGCACTGGCTGCCAGCCCATTTCCGGGCCCAATTCAAAGTGCTGGTATTAACAGTCAAAGCCCTTAACGACTTGGGGCCAAGTTATCTGAAGGATTGGCCCCCCGCATATGTGCCTGCCGAACCTTAAGATCATCCTCAGCAGTCCTTCTCCATGAGCCCCTGCCAAAGGAAGTGAGGCAGGTGGCTACTAGGAGGGCCTTTTCTGCTGTGGCACCCCGGCTGTGGAATGAGCTCCCTAGTGAGGTTCGCCTGGCACCTACATTGTATTCCTTCCGACGCCAGGTGAAGACCTTTTTATTTTCCTAGGCATTTTAGCTTTCTAGTCTTTTAGCTTTGCTTTTTTAAATCTGTATTTTAAATCTCTGCATTGCTGCTAGGTTTTATTCTAGTTTTATTGTGGTTGTATTGTTATGTTGTTGTTGTTGTTCAGTCGTTCAGTCGTGTCCGACTCTTCGTGACCCCATGGACCATAGCACGCCAGGCCTTCCTGTCCTCCGCTCTCTCCCGGAGTGTGCTCAAGTTCATATTCATTGCATCAGTGATGCTATCTAGCCATCTCATCCTCTGCCGTCCCCTTCTCCTTTTGCCTTCAGTCTTTCCCAGCATCAGGGTCTTTTCCAGGGAGTTTTCTCTTCGCATTAGGTGGCCAAAATATTGGAGCTTCAGCTTCATTATCTGTCCTTCCAATGAGCACTCAGGGTTGATTTCCTTTAGGATGGACTGATTTGACCTGCTTGCAGTCCAGGGGACTCGTAAGAGTCTTCTCCAGCACCACAGTTCGAAAGCATCAATTCTTCGGCGCTCAGCCTTCCTTATAGTCCAGCTCTCACAGCCATACATTACTACTGGGAAAACCATAGCTTTGATTAGACGGACCTTTGTCGGCAAGGTGATGTCTCTGCTTCTTACTATGCTGTCTAGGTTTCTCATAGCTTTCCTCCCCAGGAGCAAGCGTCTTTTAATTTCATGGCTACAGTCACCGTCTGCGGTGATCTTGGAGCCCAAGAAAGTAAAATCTGTCACTGCTTCCATTTCTTCCCCTTCTATATGCCAGGAAGTGATGGGGCCAGATGACATGATCTTCGTTTTTTTAATGTTGAGTTTCAAACCAGCTTTTGCACTCTCCTCTTTCACCCTCAACAAGAGGCTCTTGAGATCCTCTTCGCTTTCTGCCATTAGGGTGGTATCGTCTGCATATCGGAGGTTGTTGATAATTCTCCCGGCAATCTTAATTCCGACCTCTGATTCATCCAACCCGGCATTTCTCATGATGTACTCTGCATATAAGTTAAATAAGCAGGGTGACAATATGCAGCCTTGTCGTACTCCTTTCCCAATTTTGAACCACTCGGTTGTTCCATTTCTGGTTCTTACTGTTGCTTCTTGACCCTCGTACAGGTTTCTCAGGAGACAGGTAAGGTGGTCTGGTACTCCCATCACTTTAAGAATTTGCCACAGTTTGTTGTGATCCACACAATCAAAGGCTTTAGCGTAGTCAATGAAGCAGAAATAGACGTTTTTCTGGAATTCTCTTGCTTTCTCCATGATGCAGCGAATGTTGGCGATTTGATCTCTAGTTCCTCTGCCTCTTCGAAACCCAGCTTGTACTTCCGGTAGTTCTCGGTTCGCATACTGCTGAAGCCTAGCTTGTAGGATTTTGAGCATCACCTTGCTGGCATGTGAAATGAGCGCAATTGTGCGGTAGTTTGAACACTCTTTGGCGTTGCCCTTCTTTGGGATTGGAATGTAAACTGACCTTTTCCAGTCTTGTGGCCACTGTTGAGTGTTCCAGATTTGTTGGCATATTGAATGCAGCACTTTAACAGCATCATCTTTTAGGATTTTAAATAGCTTGGCTGGAATACTGTCATCTCCGCTAGCTTTGTTGTTACTAATGCTTCCTAAGGCCCACTTGACTTCACTCTCTAGGATGTCTGGCTCAAGTTCAGTGACCGCACTATCATGGCTATCAGGGACATTCAGATCTTTCCTGTATAGTTCTTCTGTGTATTCTTGCCACCTCTTCTTAATCTCATCTGCTTCTGTTAGGTCCCTGCCTTCTTTGTCCTTTATCATGCCCGTCTTTGCACAAAACGTTCCCTTGAGATCTCCAATGTTCTTGAAGAGATCTCTAGTCTTTCCCATTCTGTTGTTTTCCTCGATTTCTTTGCATTGTTCATTTAAGAAGGCCTTCTTGTCTCTCCTTGCTATTCTCTGGAACTCTGCATTCAGTTGGGTATATCTTCCCCTTTCTCCTTTGCTTTTCACTTCCCTTCTTTCGTGAGCTACTTGTAAAGCCTGTGGTTTTAATGCTTTTATATTTTATATAGTTTTACTGTGTGCTTTTTGGTTTTAATTTTTGTGAACCACCCAGAGAGCTTCAGCTACTGGGCAGTATAGAAATTAAATTAAATTAAATTAATAAATAAATAAACCACAGCAAAGCTAATTCTATAGTAGCTAGTCCTAGTTGCTTTCATTCAGGAGAGGAGGTAATGTACCTTGCAGTGCAAAGATGCTGTTATTGTTTGTTTGTTTAAACTGACAGTTGACTTTACTACTTTAGCTGATTTTGCCTATGCAGTATTGGGCTATTCATATCTGCAGGCTGAGGTACGCTGTTAGGATGTGGTTTCCCAGATGTCAGATTCTTTGTTTTAACTAAAGCTCTCCGACAACCTGCCATTAAGAAGGTTCAAGATAAGTAACGATAGATCAGTTGCTATTATCATTACAAAAGATTGAATTCTTCAGTCATGAGCTGTCTTCTCCATGAAATGTTATAGATGGAAGATCCTACATGTTTAGGTCAGGTGAATGGATGGTTGGTACTGGTCTTCACAGCTGAATGTCTGAAAACTCTCCCCAGCCAATTAACCTTTCTAGTCATTTTGACATTTGTTAGAGCAGATGATGAGGACTTTTCTGCAGTTGACAATGTGCATGATCTATGGGCAGCTGGTCATATTTGAACCTCTGCGATTAATGTAACCATCAGACCAGAGATTAAGGCTAGAAGAGCATGGGCTGTGGAGCTGATAACTGGGAAGGGCACAACAGGGAGACCAGCCCATGAATTACTTCTTCTTTTTAAAAACACGTCTATTGTTGTTCTTCTAAGCAGCCTTCCTCAACCTGGCACTCTCCAGATGTGTTGGACTACAACTCTCAGCATCCTTCAGCTAGAATAGCTGGCTGGGGATGCTAGGAGTTGTAGTACCACACATATGGATGGTGCCAGGTTGAAGAAGGCTGAGCTAGTCCAAGCAGTCATCCTAAACAGCCAATGAATTACATTGCGGATGGTATAAATAAATTATCTTTCTGGCACCAAATCAAGTATGAAAGGGCCAGCTGAAAAGGAATGGAGATAAGATGTCGAAGTTAGCATGATGGAATTCAGAAAAGAACAGGAAGAGTCAGCAGGAAGGCAGATTTCTTCCCATATAGTTCCAGGAAACGTGGCAAGACAATTTTAAGGTCAATCTGCTTAACCAAAAGAACTACAAACTGAATACAATGTGTGTTCAGGATCATTTGTCTGCATTCTCCCCAGTTTAAATCTGTTACTTCCAGGAGCTTCACATTCTGGTTGTAATGGCCTTATTCAGACATAATGACAAAATACAATTCAACAACAACCTGTTATTCAATGACAACCCATACTCTGGGTGTTGTTACGTGTGACTGAATGATCAAGTGAGCAGGGAGTGGAGCTGCATGTACTAGCCCATGTCACACAGGCCTGCTGCTTGCCCCACCCCCTGATACACACAGGTTCAGCACAAGCATCCACATCTAGGAAGCCTTTGCACATACAGCTGCGAACAGATTTCCTGCTGTACAAACAAAGGCTTCCTCACTGCAGAAATTGAATGTGCAGTCTAAAAGGTGGGTAAGCCAGCATGTGTGACATCAGGGATGGGTCTAGCCGGCACTGCCCTGTCTCCATTCATGTGTTGAATCAACATATGAAAATTACTCTCCTGATGCTACTCCTAATATGCTCATACGTCACAGGAGGCCTGCATTACTTTTGCTAGCTGGTCCCCAAGTAGTCATCTGTCCTGTGACATCAGCGGCTTGAGTAGAACACAAGTAGAAGCCCACTGGAGACTTCCCTGTTCAACATAGGGAGATCAGAGACTTGGGAGGCAATGCTGGCATCCATAAGGAAGTTGGAGGTGGGGCAGGCGTATGTGCCCTCGTCCCTCTCACTCATGTTGCTTGTATCCTGCTCAGGTATAATGCTTGAATAGGGCCGCTGAGTCATCAACATCAGAAAATGATAATCACGCAAGATAACAAGTAAAGGGAGTCTTCAGTTTTGTCATAGTGTGTTAGAACTGCTGTGGCAAAAATGATGCTACTTACCTGACTACTTACCACAGACTGTTCCAATATACCTCTCAGATTAAAATATTCCAACATAGGCAGACATCAGTAGACGACTTTAGGAAATATCGGAAGCTGCCTTATGCTGAGTCAGGCCATTGGTCCACCTGGCCCATTACTGTAATCGCTGACTGGCAGCTGCTCTCCAGGGTTTCAGGCAGGATTCTTTCCTTGCCCTACCTGGAGGGACCTTCTGCATGCAAAGCACGTGCCCTGTCACACTGAGCTACAGTTTACAACTTCGTAAATGACTGCATCTGAAGACCTAAAGAACTATTTGCTCAGTTTTCTCTATCTTATTAACAGTATAACATTAAGCCATGCGAACTAATTATAGTTGTATAATTCAGCATATGGAGAGCTATATATAAAAAGGCGCACTGCGGTCCAAAGCAAAGCAATAGAGCCATCAGTCCCTTAATCTTCTCCAAACCTTAAGACGTAAGGGGTTTCTTAGTTGAGTGCGACAAATTCTAAATTCACACAGTTGATTTTAGCTTGGTTCTTTAAAAACAACAACAACAACAAAAGGAAGCAACAGAATTTAATTTTTATGATCCCTGTTCCTTCTAAGTGAGTACCTGCAAGTCTCCTGTTATGTAGTACTGGATTTATTCATACTTTCCCACCCCACGCAAGAATTAAGCTTTCTTTTGTACTTATGAGTTGATGAAAAAGAGGTTTACTCATGCTCGTAATTCACTTTGGATTTTAATTAAACCAATTTACTGAACCTGTCAAAAGTTTGTTGCATCTGAAGACATAAATGTTATGTACATAGTATCTGTGCTGAACTCCAAAATCAATTCCCAGTATGCATAACAATACTTTGGATTTATGGCTGTGACTACTTTCACTTTTCAGTCATCTGTGCAGCCAGGACATAAATTACACAATAAACCATATTGATATGGTCTTTTATGGTAAGTAAAAGAACATCAAGATAGCTCATAACATTACACACAGATTTCTTTTTCTTTTTGAACTTTATATGTTTGTTTACATAACAAAATGTAAATAAATAACAACAATGCATAGTAGAATGCATACATTTCAATGATACTGCATTAGCTGAACATAAGAATCTACCTTATGCTGAATCAGACCAGTGAATCAGTCCATCTAGCCCAGCACCATCTGCTCTGGCTGGCAGTGGCTCTGCAAGTTCTCAGGCAGAAAGAATCCCTCCTCCGCCCTCTGCCCTGCTACTTGAGATCCTTTAAACTGGAGATACTAGGGACTGAACCTGGGAATTTCTGCATGCAAAGCAAGTGTTCTGCTATGACTTTCCTTCTCCAAGTAGTCTATCCCAGTTACAGCTAGTTACTTGGATCAAATCCAAGGAGATCAGAAGCTTTTGCTTCCATTTTTAGTTATCAACAGTTTAGCATTATGTCTGAACTCCAAACTGTGGTGAATTTTAGCTATGGTTTATTGAAACAACTCAACTTCATAAACCAAGATTTTGAAATTGGCTTGTTTTAGTAAACCATAGTTAAGAATAACTGCAGTTTGTCCAGTTGCAAGCATAATACTAACCTTTGGTTAGTCAATAACGGAAAAGAAAGCTTCCAATCTGTTTCTCGCAGTTGTGTTGAGGAGTGAGGGGATGAACCCAAGATTCTCGTCCTGGATTGTTTGTGGTTAATGACCCATAGTAAAACCATAGTGCAGGGTTCACACATAATGATAATCTGTGATTCAGCAACAGCCTATACACAACCCATACTCTGGGTTGTTGTTACATGCGAACCAGGCCAGTGTGTAAGCCTTCTGAAGAGGGCTACTGAGATCAGAGGTCCAGGAAGCAATTACATAAGTGAGAGAATCAGAGGATAAGGAGGAGGGCATCGTGCCTACAAGAGGGAGGTTCAGCAACAATCCTTAGTAGTAGACCCTAACTCTACAGCTGTTGATAGCAATCAGGCTTCCTTAGCACATGTTTTGACTGTGATAACTGCTATATCCAAGCCTGAAAGTATAATTAAATCCTTACCAAAAAAAAAGTCACTGTTAGCTGACTCGTTCTTATGCCCAGAGGTAACCTTTAATATTGTTCATAAATGGCCTGTGTAAATAGGCTCCTCAAAACACTCCTGCCAGAGGGATGTGAGGTTATTTATGAGAACAAGATTACAGTATGAGATTGTTAACAGAGAACCTTGATTTTTCCATAGGCTGCACAAATAAACATTTGGGTCTTAACTGTTGCAGCTGAGGTGCAGACAGCATGAATTCAATTGACTTTCAGTAAGATGATACCAGAACCTTTCTTCATTTTCTGTTAGACTGAAAACAGGTTTAATGTGTGTGTTTTCTGTCACATCCAAATGTGCTTTTCTCCCTCCTGTAAACAAAACAATTGTATGATATAGCAGGTACTTTGTCTGCCTGCAATGCACTTCAGTAGCAATGTTGCTCAAATAAATTTTAATTGATTGATAATGAGTCAATTAATTGATAATCTATTTATATGAGTTACAACAATATTCCTGAATTGTGTGTGTGTTGCACAAAAGGAAGAGACATTCTTCCTGTGTGAGACAAAAGGGACAGTGCTTCTTTTATGATGATTCTTGCAAGTATATGAAGTTTTTTACCTACTTGTACTGAAGTAATGCATATTTAAAATCTGCTGCCTGGTTCATCAGGGGCTCCTTTTTAGTGAATTAAATGTTTTTGATGGATTAATCAAATCAGTTAATGATTAAACATTGCATCCCTAGTGCATATCCAGCTTTTGTATATATATACAGTGGCACTAGTGTTATCTGAGGGATAATATGCTGAATTTGCAGAATCTCCATTTAAAAGAGGAAAGACAATCTTGAACATCCTGCCACAGAATTAACACCTCTTTTTTGTGTTCTCTCTGCATCACACATATGGGCTCTGTGCCTGTGCAGAGCCTTGCTAGGAACCTTCTATAGCTGAGGAATTTTTTGGCGCCAACCCTCCCCCACTCTCCCAGTGCTCATGTCTGTAGCGCGTTCCCACCTATTCCCTCTGTTCTCTTTCAGTCACCACTGTGGTAGCCTCGTAGGGAATCGTCTCCATTTGAGGAAATAAAATGTAGACATGCAGAAGCTTTTCTTTAGTTTTTCCTTCTTATCTTTTTCTGTCTTCTTGTATTTTTCTACCTGTCACATTTTCTTCGAGATTGTCATGAGTGCCTGAGAGCTTATGGCCCTTTGGGTGCCCTTCAGAAAATCTGCTTATTGTGTGAGCAAACTTCTCCCCACAGACAGCCATAGGAATCACTCAGGCAGACTCCACACATTTCTCTGGGAGCAGGGATTAAAGGAGGTAGATACTCCTAGATCCACAGTTTGGGAATCTTCACCTGTTCCCATGGCCAAGGACTTGAAGATCCCTCATATGGCAGAAGACCCCCCTTCCCATGACATCTAAGGCTGTTTAATGCCCTAGTGTGGCTTTCTTGGGGGCTCTTGGTTCACCCTCTGAGTCGATTTTGAATGCAGCAAATGCCGCCTGTACTGACTGTCCTACACTGGGTCGCTCGCTTAATCTGACAGTAGTGAAGAAATTGTCTAAATAGGCAAAAGCTCACAAGCCTGGCCAGACAGAACCAAAAAAGAAGAAATTGTCTTCTACAGGTGGGTTACCACATTGTCTAAGTCTAAGGGCACAATACCAACTGACTCAGTACTGGAAGTTAAGCATCTCCTTATCAATACCACCTCCGCTACTGTTCTCACCGATACTGACCCTTGAGAGATTGGCCTAGAATCCTATACCGATGGATCCTCAGCAGGAGGATCCATTAATCGTTGCTTCTGTGTTGGTAGGCGAGATCTGAGAGGTATCACCAGCTCATCCTCCACATCAGAGATTCATGGGTTTGAACCCTTTCAGTGCCTGTTGGACCAGGTTTTGCAGTTTAAGCTTTGTTGCATGATAAGGATGACCTTTTGCTTCTTTTAAAGTTTATCTAGCAACCATTGTAGCATCTCATCTCCGGTAGATGAAGTCTTGGGTTTTTCTCACTGCCAAGCAGTTCCTTAGGAGTGTCCAGAATCTTGTTCCTCCAGTCCAAAGATCTGTTCAGACATGCAGCCTGCCTATTTTGTTGCAAGCTTTATCAGCTAAACCATTTGAACCTTTAGCCTCCACTGACCTGCAGTTACTGTCCTGGAAAACGGCTTTCATGGTTGCAGTTGCATCTGCTCACCAGTCTAGTGAGCTGTGTGCCTTGCATGTGGACCCACCTTATATGTCCTTTCATTGAAACAAGGTGGTCCTTCATCCTAACATTGTTTCTTCTGAAAGTTGTCTTGGATTTTCATCTGAACCAGGACATTGTGCTAGCTGCTTTCTTTTCTTCATCCTCAACAGCATTTAAGACTACTCTTCATTCCCTGAATATTCATCATGCGCTGGCCTTTTATGAGTCTCATAGAGAGCAATTTTGCAAGTCTCCTCATTTATTTCTCTGTTACAACAGTTCCCCTGCTGGTATAATTTCAGAGCTTTGCCTCATGTGCTGTAAACTTCAAGTTGGCTTACAAATTGTTCAGTCTCCATTTTGAAGATCCTGTTGGTGGTAGCAACATCTGTGGCATTTGCTTGCTAGAGGTGTCTCTCTACCTGAATTCTGTCAGGCGGCTACATGGTCAAACCCATCTGCATTCATAACTCACTTCAGACTGATGTCCATGCTACAGCTGACTGCTCTTTTGGGAGTGCTATCATGTCGGTAGTTCTACAGTAGCACACCAACCCCGCCTCTGGTAAGTCAGCTTGCTTCTCACCCATGTGTGTGACCACAGAGACCACAAAGAAGAAAGACAGGATGCTTGCCTGTAATTGCAGTTTTTCAGGTGGTCATTTGTGCATTCACACAACCCACCCACCATCCCCTCTTTGGTGTCTATGAGATACCGAGGTTCCCTTCAGTTCCGAGGCTGCTCTGGTGGGAGAACCCGTTACAGACATGCACACTGGGACAGTGGGGGAGGATTCTTGCTCCAAAATTCCTCAGCTATAAAAGGTTCCCAAATGAGGCTCCACACAGGCACTGCGCCAGTATGTGTGATGCGCAGATGACCGCCCGGAACACTACCGTTACAAGTAAGCAACTTGTCTTTGCCGTAACCCAGCTCTTCTTAATTCCCCTAAATAACCCTAACAGCTCACGCCTTCAGCACTCAGTTTAAATACCTGTCTGTAAAATGGACGCAATATTGTTTTTCCTCATATAAGAAGAGTGTGCTATAAATAATTGCTTTATTTGGTTAGCTTCTTGAAGACCTCTGAGAATTTCATGTTGACTTCTTTAACCTACTAAAGAAAATTCCTTATCCATTTCTCTTGACTCATAATAATTGATGATACTGGAAAGGTTGTGGAGATGAAATTCAGTTACTGACAAATGTATGCTTTGTAAGCTTTAAGAACTTGAGTTCTGCATACAAAGTAATTTATTCTTTTAAACCTTCATCTCATTTTCCTTGAATTCCTCATTATTGTCCTTGCAGTAGAGAACCAGCTGGCCCACCAAGAGGAATAAGCTATTCAGGAGATTAATTTAACAGAAGAGATTAAAAGGACAGGGGTTGGAAGAGATCTACAGTATATTATATACTGCTAAATATTTCAGCACGTTTTTAACTAGCATAAATTAAGAGCTATTTATATTATAATTTGTTGCTATGGGGATTTTTATGTTGCTCAATATCTACACACACTTGCATTTTTGCTGCGCATATTTTGGCTTGTTTGTTTGTTTGTTTGTTACCCAAGCTGATTGGTGAGAGATTCAGGACAGATAAAAGGAAATACTTCTTCACTCAGAGCGTAGTTAAACTATGG
The DNA here is from genome assembly GCF_057233095.1 of Heloderma suspectum. Lineage (NCBI taxonomy): Eukaryota > Metazoa > Chordata > Lepidosauria > Squamata > Helodermatidae > Heloderma > Heloderma suspectum. The sequence goes on from NC_139461.1 coordinate 13,104,685, forward strand.
AATTGGTGGCCATCACAACCACAGAATGTAGTGATGACCACCAATTTAGATGGCTTTAAAAGGGGGTCAGACAAATTCCTGGAGGAAAAGGCTATCAATGGCTGCTAGTCTTGATGGCTGTGCTACCTCCAATATCAGAGGCAGTGGGCCTGTGTACACCAGTTGCTGGGGAACATGGGTAGGAGGGTGCTGTTGCACTCATGCTCTGCTTGTGGTTTTCTGGTCAACAGCTGGTTGGCCAGTGTGTGAACAGAATGCTGGACTAGATGGATCCTTGGTCTAATCCAGCATGGCTCTTCTTATGTTCTTAAGTTGGGCAAAGGTACACCCAATCTCTGCCTCCCTCCTCCTTTCTCACATGCACGTTTTTCAAGTTTTAAACACTTTATTGTAAATCTTTGTACAAAAGCTGTCTTCTCTTTTTCAAAGCTAATGATGCCACCCCACCTCAATCACTATCTAATGAATCACTATCACTGGAAGAGTCTTTGATGTGATTGTTAGAACTTGGGTGGGAAAAAAATCCACAAGAAAACTCCCTGTTAGAGTAAGAACATAAAAAGAGCCATCCTGGATCAGACCAAAGGTCTTTCTAGTCCAGCATTCGGTCTAACAATCACCAGCTGGTTGCCTATGGGAAATCCCAGCAACTGGCATTTAGATGCATATTGTCTCTGATTCTACTGTAACCATCATGATTAGTAGCCATCAAGAGCCTTATCCTCCATCAATTTGTCTAATCCTCTTTTAAAGCCTTCCAAGTTGGCATCCATCACTGCATCTTGTAGTATTGAATTCCATTAACTATGCATGGTATGAAATAGTACCATTTGTCTCTCACCTTCCAGCTGGATTGGATGAAGATTCTGGTATTATGAGAGGGTGGGGGGAAGGTTCTAGTATTATGAGAAAAGTCTCCCTATCCACTTTCTCCACTCCACACATTTTATATACCTCCATCATGTTCCCCCCTCACCCTTACTCACCTTTTTTCTAAGCTAAAAAGGCCCAGATATTGTAATCTGCTGATAGGGGAGTTGCTTCTTGATCATTTTGGTTGGCCATTTTCTTTACCTTTTCCAGCTGTACAATAACTTTTTTGAGGTACGGTGTCCTGAACTGTATGCAATATTTTAAGTATGGTCACATCATACATAATTGACATTTACGATATTTGATATTGATTATGATATTAGCAGCTTTAAAAAAATTCATTTCCTAACGATCCCCGACAAAGAATTCGCCTTTTTCACAGCAGCCGCACACCGGATTAACACTTTCATCAAGCTACCGTCATGACTTCAAGTTGTTAGGGTGGGATTTCTAAGTAATCACCAGTATATGGTCTTGAAGCTGGTTACAGAAGAATGACTGAAGGACAGGATCAACCCCTTTCTGAGAGGAAGGGTACTAGCATGTGTCTGTGTTTGGGGGGCAGGAGGCTTTGGTTGGTTAGAGGGAGGGAGCTTTTCTGCATAAGTTAATAGGAGAGGGTAGGTGGATAGTGATTCCTGCTTCTGCCCTAGCCATTTCCCAGCTGAAGCTGCTCCCGGAAGTGTTGACTTCAGGTACTTCCTTCTGCTTATGTACCTGGAGATGTGCTTGTTTGAGCAATCTTCCTCCCACCACCTTCCCTGGTGTAGCAGCCATATCGGGGATCAGACTAAGTAGCCTCATGCAGTCTCATGCTTCATGTTCTTGCTGAGCTCTTTCTCCCTTGAATATATTGTTGTAAGCTGACGAGACACAGGAATTCCTTATCTTGTCAAAGGTCATACAATTGTATATCTTGTTCTCTGCTGTTCTCTTCTGTTCTCTCCTTATCATGGCTACCCTATAACCCAGTTCTTGTATTATAAACAATGGTGCTAGGAAGAAAAATGTTGAGGATTGCAACCCCATGCGGGAGGGAGAGGAGGAGCCATTTCATATATGTCACAATGTCTATAAAACCAATGTGCTAATGTAAATCGGGGCTTCTGGCTCTTTGGAAACGATTCCAGCCTTAAGCCCGCGCGTTAAATAAAGAATCTCTTTTTCCTTCACTCCGTGGTCTCTCTGACTCTGGGTTCTGCAACATAAATGGTGCCGTGACTCAGATGTGGCAGGCTCTGAGCCAGACAGGTGGCAGTTGCCTGCTCTTGATCGCCGCACCGGGAAGACGAGCTCGGCGCATGCCTCCCTTTCTTGGCGCCACCGACCTTTTTGTCGAGTGAATGGGAGAAAGCCTGCACCGGGATCGCCCAAACGGCAGCGAGCAGCAAGAGAACCTTGGGAAGCGGAGGAAGGAACTTGAGCCCTGCCTGTATCGCAGCTGCAATTGAGTTGAAACCCACATTGGAAGCCTTCAGGAGAAAGGCAAGTATATGGGAAAAAGAGGGCCCCGCCTTTAGGGAGAAAGGCCACTGGGCAGAAAAAAAGAGGGCCCCGCCTTATGAAGAAGGTCAGTGTTGGTGGTATACGTATACAAAAGAACCTACTCCTTGCGGGTAGAAGGGGGGCCTGATCACACCCCCGAGTGGGCGCCAGTACCTAGCACGCCAGTACTCAGTAGGAAGCTGAGGAAGCTGGGGAAGCCGTTTTCCGCTCTGGTAAAAAGTGGGAAAAGTGGGTGGCAGGGACATATGGATGTAGTGGAGAGATTGATGATTGTGTGAGTGGCTACTGCGGTTTCTGAAGCATACCGTTGACCGTCCGGGTGCCCAGGCCAGTAGCAAAGTGCGTGGTGTGAAAAATCCTCTTGTGTCGGCCAGTGAGACCCCTTACTCACTGACCAATTCCCATTCCCTAATTGTGTCTGTCTTCAATTTAGGAGAGAGGCTATGGGTGGTGGAGGAAGCAAACCTTGCACCCCCTTGAGATGTATGTCAAACAAAGAAGGAAAAAGGTTTTTTTAAAAAGATTCAGAATAGAAAGAGAAAACAGCAAAAAGCTCAAGGTCGAGCTGAGAGAAAAAAAAAACAAGATCTGAGGCTGTTAATTAGAAAAATGTTGCAGGACAGTCTGGCTTTTAACAAAGCGTGGGAGCATGAGAGTGTAAGGCCGAAGAAGTAGCTGTCAGCCTAGCGCGCCGAGAGGGGGGGGGGCAGAAAAATTGCCCACAACGTTCTGAGTTGTGCAACATCATCACCTCGCCTAATTGAGATAAAATCCCTAAGAAATGGAAACTGAAAATGAAGACCCAGAAGATGAAGGCAAAATAGAAAATAAAGGTGAAGAATCAGCCCCCAGAGCACAGGCTAGACCCCTCTTCGAGTGAAAAGTGTGCCATAAGACTGTCCCAAAGCAGAATGAAGCGGAAAGACCATGTTGAAGATCTCTGTCAAGGTAACCGTGTTTAGCTTTGAACTGTGTTAGAATTGCATAGAGCCTGTAGCTACTGACCATCAGCTATATGATTTCTGAAGAGCGTAACCATTAAGCTTTTGCCGTGGGATTCCCTGCAATAAAGAAATCTCACTGATTTGAGTGTCCAGTGTTACACTGCCTAAGTGTGTGTGCTAAAGAGACCGAGAAACCAGACAGCATGTTCCTGGCCAAGCCAAAATCACGCTACTGCCATGCTCCTGAAAGCTGCAATAAACTGTGTAAGCTGGGAGACCCAACCTGATTGAGAAGAAGATATTGGAGCAACTGTCTTAAAAAACAATGAGATCTGTGTAGCTGGCTGGCTGACGCTGTCAGTGATGTTACAACTTTAAATTAAGACTGTTTTCCTGTTTGAGACCCCAGCGAAGAAAGCTGACCTGAGTTATTTGTTGCCCGTGCCAAAGCAAGAATTTAGCTGCCCTGTACCTCATCGTGTCCTGTTTTAAGCTTGGGATTTACAAATACAAACAAACTGAGAAGCTTGCCTTTGAAGTCCTGCAAATCACCCCACCGCCTCCCCGAAGATTAATGGCTGCCTGAAAAATGCAAGTATAAAGCGATGCCCATCACCCCCCAGCGTCCTGAGTTTCGGCACTCAGTGTTTCAGTGCTTTCGTGTAGCAGGTTAGAAAAAAAAAAAAAAGACTAAGTTTTTAAAATGTCTGTGAGAGAACCTGACAGAAGTAAAATAAAATTTACAAAGGAGTTGCCCAGGTTAAAGTGTCACGGCTAGAGAGCTGAGCTGTGCCGCTCTGTTTAGACAGAAGCCTTGCTAAAAAGTTAAAGGCCCTTGTCTGTCAGAAGGGGTGTAGGGCCACACTTCCCCTTTTTAAACTGATGCAAAAGTGGAGAGCCTTTGCTGGAAACATCACATCTTCATTGCCCAGAGCCTTCTCTGTTTGCCTCCATCATCATCTGGGCTTTTTAGAGACACTCTGCACATGAACTAAAATTTTAAATTGTCACAAACTTGCCATGGACAGTGCTATGAAGCTTTTGATAAACTTGAACTCTCATCGCTGTGGACCGTGTGTCTATGTTTGTAGTCAGCTCAGTGTACAGCAGGCTAAGTTTGATCTGTAACTTTTAAATTTCCTTCTGCCAGAACTCATGCAGCATAGAGTTGCCGATGCAAAAATGGTGACCTAGAACTCTGCGTGTGTGGGTATGCCCGTCCCTTGATTTTAATGAGCCCTGAGCTTTCAGCCAGAAGACCAGTATGATTGCTGGATCTGCTCCATCATGCCTTACCATGCAAGAAGTGTTTTCCATTCATTGTGTTAAATTGCAGAAAAAGTTTGTTGTATATATTTTATGATTTCTTAAATATCATAAAATATATGTGATATTTGCAGATTAGTGTTAGTTGCAACTCCAAATAATACTAAGTGTGGTTCCCAATGGATGACGAAGAGAAAAGACAAAAGCAAGTAGAAAAGAAGGAATAGAGAAAGTAGAAGACAGAGAAGAGAGAAAAAGAAAAGGCAAAAGGCAAAGAAAAAACATTTGTAAAAAAGAAGCGTGGCCATAGTTGCCCCCAGGGTAAATTAAAAGCAGCTGATTGTGCCTGGAGCTTATTACCTAGAATAAAGTAGCCACAATAATGTAATAGTTCTTTAAGATAAAGAAAATGTAACTAGAAGGAGAAGAAGAGCCTATCCCAAATGTGTGTCAGTGGGACTAGTGTAAGGCAGAAAGGTTTAAGTAAGTGAGTTTAACTTGAAAAAGACAAATAAAGAGACAAGGCTGGTGCATGGAGCAGAAAGTTTTATATAAAAAGTTTAAAACATGATCTGCAATACAGGCAGATCAGCAAAGAAAAAGAAAGCAAAAGAAAGAGAAAAAATTTGTCTTCCCATACTAATAAATAAAAAGTGTTATCAAGCACTTTGGGAAGCGAAGTTGTTTACAGGAAGCTGTGCCTGAGAACCAAGCACTTCTAGCCTATGCTGAAAATGCTTGCTAGTGTTGTGCTGCCTCATGGGTAACATGTATAGTATAAAAACCCATTTAGTGCAATAGCTCGTGGTTCAGAGAAGCTGTCTGATCCAAAAATTAAGTACGCCTGTGTGCTGTAAGTTACCCAATAAAGTCTCCTTGTAAGTAACCCCCCCCTGCTGGAATCCCAAAACACAAGTTGGGCTAGAGCGCCTCACCCAGTATCAAACCCTGCTGTTAAAAGCCATGAAAGCAGGTATAAAGAAGTCAATTAATATGACCAAAGTATCTAAAGTGCTGCAAGGTGCCACCGAGGCCCCAGAGCGTACTTGGAGCATCTTTCAAATGCCTATCGCCAGTACACCCCCCTCGACCCAGAGGCCCAAGAAGACGTAAACGAAAAAAGAAAAGAAGAAGACCCGGCAGAGGCAGAAGATTCTTAAAAAAAAGAACCAGTGTGCCCAGTGTGGACAAGATGGACATTAGTGGCATGAATGCCCAAATAAAATAAATCAAATACACAAAGGAGAAAACCAAAGGGGCCAGAATGGGCGAAGAGGGAGACAGCTTGAGAAGGGCCGTGACATTGACTGTGAGGGGCCGTGACATTGACTTCATGATTGACACTGGAGTGGCATCAAGAGCAAGCAAACGTTAGCCTTAAACAAGAAGTCCAAACACTGAGCAAAGGTCTTCAAGCCCAGCGTCGCTTTGTCTTAAAAAAATAAGCCATTCCCATCACAGAAGTTCATCCTTTCCAACCAAGAGTTAAAGTATGAGTTAAAGAGGGAAAAATAACCCTTTGACTCCCAGATGGAAAGAACTCAGAACTGTCATACTTTCCACCCCCGCAGCTATGAAAGCAGCTAGAATTAAACCCTGGATACATTGGACACGAGTCAAGAGAGCGAGAGGGGGAAAGTAGACCATAAACAGAAATCCTGAAAATCCTTTAAAAATCATTCTGAAAAAGCAGTAAGAAGACTCAGGCTAGACCTTACTGTGGACACACCGGGAAACTGTCCCCCTGCGTACGGTCAGACCTGCAACTGGAGAATTGAAGAAGGGGACTAGACCCTACTGCAGCTTGCCAGGTGAATAGCTGCCCAGCGTACGTTCAGATCCCAAAGAAGATCAAACATGCGTGTTGTAGTGTTAGTAGTGTTGCATTGTGTCTCCTTAATAAGGTGCAAAAAGGGGGGTCTGCCCCTGGAAAAAGAAGTTTGTCCCAGTGATTTGCTGATAATTACTGGCTTCACCTGGCTAACATCACGAGAGTAAAACATTTTTGTTTGCCAAGAGGTATACCTGCAAACAGGCTTATTAGCTCTTGCCTAATACCTGTCTGTAGACATCCTGGAAAAATTCAAAAAGATACCATGTTAAGAGTTTATGGTGTAAGTTTAACTTATTCCCAAAATCCTAATTGGGGCGTGGTTGCAAAGATCCTACCCCCTACAGAGTTCACTCTACGCACCCCCATCATTGCTGAAACAAATGCTACGTGTGCACAAATGCTTAATTGTCAAAATTTTTTCCAGAAAATACAAAGCTATCCCTGGCCCCCTTCCACTGTAATAAAATTCAAAACATATCTTTTAATGATGCCCACATACTTTTGCCTCATGGATGGTTTTAGACATGTAATTCCCGCACTTGGTCATTCATTCCTGCCAACTTGTCTGATAACCACCCATGTTGCCTCAGCCACCAATTGAACTGGTGCCAGTTCTTCCCCTGTAGCCTGAGAAAATCCGTCAACGGCAGCCTCGAGCACTCCAACTAACTAAAAATTGTAATAGTCATGTGCAGTTATATTCTGACTCAGAAAAATTGGCCTTAGCAATGTCACTGGTTAAGGTTCCAGGTTTAGCCTTGGCTAATGGTCTAAAGAACAACTGGTTAGCTTGCAGCTTAGCCAAAAGCATAAATGCCACCTCACGAGCATTGTCATTGTTAAATAAAGAGTTGCGTGATCTAAGAGGTGCAGTTCTAGAAAATAGAGCTGGTATAGATTACCTCTTCCTTCTTCATCATTTAAGTTGTGAGACACACCAAAAGCTCTGTTGTTTTAACTTAACTGATAATGGCAATGCTGTAAATAAACAAATCAACAAGCTGCACAATATAGTAGCTAACAAAACAATAAGACAAAACAATTAGCTCAATTAGTTAACCCCTTGGCTTCCAGATCTTAGCTGGCTTAAAAGCATTGTTCATCCTAATTCTACCAGTATTGTTCATAAAAGTTCTGTTATGTCTCTGCGTTCCTTGTCTTATGCGCTGTTTAACCAATCTGTTTTATGTCTCAGCTAGTAAAACTGCTGCCCTCTATGCTCTAATAGCCCAACAAGAGGCTAAGTAATATGTATGTCACAAAAAGCTTTGTATAGTTATCAGAAATGCTATAATTGTAATGAAATTATGCATTTAAGGGGGGAATGTAGCAGCCATATCGGGGATCAGACTAAGTAGCCTCATGCAGTCTCATGCTTCATGTTCTTGCTGAGCTCTTTCTCCCTTGAATATATTGTTGTAAGCTGACGAGACACAGGAATTCCTTATCTTGTCAAAGGTCATACAATTGTATATCTTGTTCTCTGCTGTTCTCTTCTGTTCTCTCCTTATCATGGCTACCCTATAACCCAGTTCTTGTATTATAAACAATGGTGCTAGGAAGAAAAATGTTGAGGATTGCAACCCCATGCGGGAGGGAGAGGAGGAGCCATTTCATATATGTCACAATGTCTATAAAACCAATGTGCTAATGTAAATCGGGGCTTCTGGCTCTTTGGAAACGATTCCAGCCTTAAGCCCGCGCGTTAAATAAAGAATCTCTTTTTCCTTCACTCCGTGGTCTCTCTGACTCTGGGTTCTGCAACACTGGAATAAGATGATAGTTTCTAGAAAGGAAGATATTGGATAGTCAGTCCTGGTTACAATGGGGCTGGAGATATATGGTGGGTGACAGAGAGATGGATTCCTAAGAAGTGCCTGTCTGCAGTACATTGAAAGCATATTTAAGGGGACTGTAGTGGCCACAAGACTGGAAAAGGTCAGTTTACATTCCAATTCCAAAGAAGGGCAACGCCAAAGAGTGTTCAAACTACCGCACAATTGCGCTCATTTCACATGCCAGCAAGGTGATGCTCAAAATCCTACAAGCTAGGCTTCAGCAGTATGCGAACCGAGAACTACCGGAAGTACAAGCTGGGTTTCGAAGAGGCAGAGGAACTAGAGATCAAATCGCCAACATTCGCTGCATCATGGAGAAAGCAAGAGAATTCCAGAAAAACGTCTATTTCTGCTTCATTGACTACGCTAAAGCCTTTGATTGTGTGGATCACAACAAACTGTGGCAAATTCTTAAAGTGATCGGAGTACCAGACCACCTTACCTGTCTCCTGAGAAACCTGTACGAGGGTCAAGAAGCAACAGTAAGAACCAGAGATGGAACAACCGATTGGTTCAAAATTGGGAAAGGAGTACGACAAGGCTGCATATTGTCACCCTGCTTATTTAACTTATATGTAGAGTACATCATGAGAAACGCCGGGCTGGATGAATCAGAGGTCGGAATTAAGATTGCCGGGAGAATTATCAACAACCTCCGATATGCAGACGATACCACCCTAATGGCAGAAAGCGAAGAGGATCTCAAGAGCCTCTTGTTGAGGGTGAAAGAGGAGAGTGCAAAAGCTGGTTTGAAACTCAACATTAAAAAAACGAAGATCATGTCATCTGGCCCCATCACTTCCTGGCATATAGAAGGGGAAGAAATGGAAGCAGTGACAGATTTTACTTTCTTGGGCTCCAAGATCACCGCAGACGGTGACTGTAGCCATGAAATTAAAAGACGCTTGCTCCTTGGGAGGAAAGCTATGGCCAACCTAGACAGCATAGTAAGAAGCAGAGACATCACCTTGCCGACAAAGGTCCGTCTAATCAAAGCTATGGTTTTCCCAGTAGTAATGTATGGCTGTGAGAGCTGGACTATAAGGAAGGCTGAGCGCCGAAGAATTGATGCTTTCGAACTGTGGTGCTGGAGAAGACTCTTACGAGTCCCCTGGACTGCAAGGAGGTCAAATCAGTCCATCCTAAAGGAAATCAACCCTGAGTGCTCATTGGAAGGACAGATAATGAAGCTGAAGCTCCAATATTTTGGCCACCTAATGCGAAGAGAAAACTCCCTGGAAAAGACCCTGATGCTGGGAAAGACTGAAGGCAAAAGGAGAAGGGGACGGCAGAGGATGAGATGGCTAGATAGCATCACGGATGCAATGAATATGAACTTGAGCACGCTCCGGGAGAGAGCGCAGGACAGGAAGGCCTGGCGTGCTATGGTCCATGGGGTCACGAAGAGTCGGACACGACTGAACGACTGGACAACAACAAGTGGAACAGTCCGGTTTCCCCTCTGATACTTGCCTGGTGTAGCTTAGTCCCGTGGGGTGTGCCTCTTGTTTGTCCCATCTTTTCTATATATGTTGGAGCATGTTGAAATCTGCATAAATGGCTTTGTTTTGCTGCCAGAAGGTTATGTTTCCATGTGTTCTTAATAAAAAGGAAACTGCTTATCATCCTGCCTGCGTCTGCTGAGAGCTGACCTGAAAGCAGAACCTGTTGGGGCATGAAAGCTTGAGTAAGTATTCCACTGCTGAAACCCAGAGGCCAATAGGAAATAGTATACTGTCTAAGGTTGTACAGGGGTCCAGAGGCATCTAGTTTATATTCCTCAGATCTGGTCAGTAGCTTTCCTGCTTGGGTATCTGATCACGTTCTGAGCACAGCATCATCCATTAGCCATAGAGTTTGTAGTGATCTGTAAAAGCACCTTGGCTTTTCTGTGTGCTTTCATACCACAAGGGCACAGAGAAACATTTTTTTGGTTGCCCTACAGTTGTGGTACTCCTTTCTCCTGGAGACTTGCTAATATCTAACCCTGAATGTTTTCTAGAGCTAGATAAGAAACCGCTAGTTGGCCTGGCTTCTAATGGCTCAAAGGTATGTTTGAATGTTTTAATGAGTGTGTAACTGAATTTTAGTTTTAATTTTGTTATCTGCCCCAAACCTTTGGGATGGAGCAGGCTAGAAATTGCATACATAACCTGTTCTGACCTTTAAAAGGCACCTTTAAAAGCAGTGATTTTGAATGGTCTAGAAAATTACTGTGTGGAATTGTGGTCATCATGTTATAAGCCTGGATAAACTGAATGTTGGAATCCTTATGCACAGAATGATTGGCAGCATTCATTCAAGAAATTGTCATTTTCATATACTAGCCTATCACACACACAGGCACCATACACCCATACCACATGCTGCACCCCCCCACACACACACATAACATGGAGAACAAATGCCAGAGAATGCATTCCCTTCTGCCAAGTTCAGCAGCGTTTTCTTTGGAAATGTACAGGCCAACGTTATATGAGAGAATTCTAGATTTCACTAATGGGAAGACAATGTGGCTGATTTATTAGCTATTTTCTGTCTTTGAGTTCTGACCCCATCTTCTAGGGCTTGCATGTATTTCTCTTGGCACATTAAATTGCTATTCTTACTACTTTTTAAAGTGGCCATTTAGCCCAGTTCATCCTTGAAATATTTATGTGTCTTGGAGGGAAATTGCTGTTACAGAATTTTTTAGCATCTTTAAATAACACTTTACCTTATGAGTTTATAAAAACCCCAACACCAAAAACACTTTATATGAGAGTAGGGGTAACAGGCCTATGTGTGAATCCCCACCACCAACTCATACAATATAATATGCAATGCATACGTACAGGCATACATTTATATTCTTTATTCCTGAAGTCTTCACCTTCAAAAAGTGGTGGAAAGATTGCAGAAAGCATATGCCACACCCAACGTTAGGTTTTATGCATGATGGGAAGCAAACAAAACCTTTCTGCTGCACAATGCATATGTTGTTTATGGCGCTGGGATTATAGTGTTATAGTGTTACCATCATAATGCTACACCCTGTGTAATAAAAGCACTGGATTCATTGAGATACATATACTGACGTTAAAGAATGACCCCGTTCAATGTTAGTGCGAACTTGGTTAGCTTCAAACCGGAGTTTGCAATCAGGGACAAACAATACTCTACAAACCGTATCTGTCTGTATCATTCTGATGGTGAATTGAGATCTGCCTGAGCAGCCCTTTTGACTATACAAGGGGTGGGGTACACACAAGTTGCAGAAGGTCCCCTTGGCTGTTTTTGTGGCCCCCATCACTGCCCACTGCTGAGTTTATCACAGGGGCAAAAATGTCATGGCTACCCTTTAAAACACTCACCTTGTTGGGAAGCAGAGTTGCACTCCTGGAAGCTTTCCCAAAAAGTTTCATAGCAATTAACATACCAGATCTGTTAACTCCGTTTTTGGAGAAATAAAGTTTTACAGTATTTTATTGTTAGCAACCCCTTCATGGATCACTGCCTTGTTGTGGTGAAGGGGCTTGTGTAACTCAGTGAAGCCATAAGCTATGCCGTGCAGGGCCACCCAAGATGGACAGGTCATGGTAGAGAGTTCTGACAAAATGTGGTCTACTGGAGAAGGAAATGGCAACCCACTCCAGTATTCTTGCCAAGAAAACCCCATGGAACGTATCACAAGGCTAAAAGATATGACGCCGGAAGATGAGCCCCTCAGGTTGGAAAGTGTACTGGGGAAGAGCAGAGGGAATTTCCAAGTAGCGCCAGAAAGAGTGAAGTGGCTGGGCTAAAGCTGAAAGGACACTCAGCTGTGGATGTGTCTGGTGGTGAAAAGAAAGTCCGATGCTGTAAAGAACAATATTGTTTAGGAACCTGGAATGTCAGATCAGTGAATCAAGGTAAGCTGGAGGTGGTCAAACATGAGATGGCAAGATTGAACATCAACATCTTGGGAATCAGTGAACTAAAATGGACAAGCTTGGGTGAATTTAATTCAGGTGACCATCATATCTACTACTATGGACAAGAATCCCGTAGAAGAAATGGAGTAGCACTCATAGTCAACAAAAGGGTGGGAAAAGCAGTACTGGGGTACAATCTCAAAAACGATAGAATGATCTCAGTACGAATCCATTCAACATCACAGTAATTCCAGTCTATGCCCCAACCACTGAGGCCGAAGAAGCTGAGGTTGATCAGTTCTATGAAGACCTCCAACACCTTCTAGAACTAACACCAAAAAAAGATATCTACTTTATCATAGGGGATTGGAATGCTAAAGTAGGAAGTCAAGAAATCACCGGGATAACAGGCAAGCATGGCCTTGGTGTACAAAATGAAGCAGGACAAAGGCTAATAGAGTTTTGCCAAGAGAACACGCTGATCATAGCAAACCCTCTTTTCCAACAGCACAAGAGGTGACTCTACACATGGACATCACTAGATGGTCAATATCGAAATCAGATTGATTATGTCCTTTGCAGCCAAAGATGGAGAAGCTCTATACAGTCAGTCAAAACAAGACCTGGAGCTGACTGTGGCTCAGATCATGAGCTGCTTCTTATCGCAAAATTTCGGCTTAAATTGAAGAACGTCGGGAAAACCACTAAACCATTCTGGTATGACCTAAATCATATCCCTGATGAATATACAGTGGAGGTGAGGAATAGATTTCAGGGATTAGACCTGATAGACAGAGTGCCTGAGGAACTCTGGACGGAGGTCCGTCACATTGTTCAGGAGGCAGCAACGAAATCCATCCCAAAGAAAAAGAAATGCAAGAAAGCAAAGTGGCTGTCTGAGGAGGCTTTACAAGTAGCTGAGGAAAGAAGGGAAGCAAAAAGCAAGGGAGAAAGGGGAAGATATACCCAACTGAATGCAGAGTTCCAGAGAATAGCAAGGAGAGACAAGAAGGCCTTCTTGAATGAACAATGCAAAGAAATTGAGGAAAACAATAGAATGAGAAAGACTAGAGATCTCTTCAAGAAAATCGGAGATCTGAAGGGAACGTTTTGTGCAAAGACAGGCATGATAAAGGACAAAGAAGGCAGGGACCTAGCAGAAATAGATGAGATTAAGAAGAGTTGGAAAGAATACACGAAAGAACTATACAGGAAAGATCTTCATGTCCCTGATAGCCATGATAGTGCGGTCACTGAACTTGAGCCGGACATCCTCGAGAGTGAAGTCAAGTGGGCCTTAGGAAGCATTACTAACAACAAAGCTGGCAGAGATGACAGTATTCCAGCTGAGCTATTTAAAATCCTAAAAGATGATGCTGTTAAAGTGCTGCAGTCAATATGCCAACACATTTGGAACACTCAACAATGGCCACAAGACTGGAAAAGGTCAGTTTACATTCCAATTCCAAAGAAGGGCAATGCCAAAGAGTGTTCAAACTACCGTACAATTGCGCTCATTTCACATGCCAGCAAGGTGATGCTCAAAATCCTACAAGCTAGGCTTCAGCAGTATGTGAACCGAGAACTACGGGAAGTACAAGCTGGGTTTCGAAGAGGCAGAGGAACTAGAGATCAAATCGCCAACATTCGCTGGATCATGGAGAAAGCAAGAGAATTCCAGAAAAACGTCTATTTCTGCTTCATTGACTATGCTAAAGCCTTTGATTGTGTGGATCACAACAAACTGTGGCAAGTCCTTAAAGAGATGGGAGTACCAGACCACCTTACCTGTTTCCTGAGAAACTTGTATGAGGGTCAAGAAGCAACAGTAAGAACCGGACATGGAACAACCGAGTGGTTCAAAATTGGGAAAGGAGTATGACAAGGCTGTATATTGTCGCCCTGCATATTTAATTTATATGCAGAGTACATCATGAGAAACGTCAGGTTGGATGAATCACAGGTCGGAATTAAGATTGCTGGGAGAATTATCCACAACCTCAGATACGCAGACGATACCACCCTAATGGCAGAAAGCGAAGAGGATCTAAAGAGCCTCTTGTTGAGGGTGAAAGTGGAGAGTGCAAAAGCTAGTTTGAAACTCAACCTTAAAAAAACTAAAATCGTGGCATCTGGCCCCATCACTTCTTGGCATATGGAAGGGGAAGAAATGACAGATGTTATTTTCTTGTGCTCCAAGATCACCGCAGACGGTGACTGTAGCCATGAAATTAAAAGACGCTTGCTCCTTGGGAGGAAAGCTATGGCCAACCTAGACAGCATAGTAAGAAGCAGAGACATCACCTTGCCGACAAAGGTCCGTCTAATCAAAGCTATGGTTTTCCCAGTAGTAATGTATGGCTGTGAGAGCTGGACTGTATGGAAGGCTGAGCACTGAAGAATTGATGCTTTCTAACTGTGGTGCTGGAGAAGACTCTTACGAGTCCCCTGGACTGCAAGGAGGTCAAATCAGTCCATCCTAAAGGAAATCAACCCTGAGTGCTCATTGGAAGGACAGATACTGAAGCTGAAGCTCAAATATTTTGGCCACCTAATGCGAAGAGAAAACTCCCTGGAAGAGACCCTGATGCTGGGAAAGATTGAAGGCAAAAGGAGAAGGGGACGGCAGAGGATGAGATGGCTAGATAGCATCACCGATGCAATGAATATGAACTTGAGCACACTCCGGGAGAGAGTGGAGGACAGGAAGGCCTGGCATGCTATGGTCCATGGGGTCATGAAGAGTCGGACACGACTGAATGACTGAACAACAACAAATGCTTAGCAAGGATCAGGATGCGGGCACTAAGTTACTCAGTAATACAAAACTGAAATTCCAAGTGAATATTACAGATTTCATAGGACTGACTTAAAGTAAGGGAATTTACATTATGGAGAATAAATAATTGTATTTTTTCAAATGACTCATTACAATTACATTATTAAAGATACTGAAGAAGCAGAAGGCAAGCACCAAATAATATTTACTGTAATGCATTATTGATTATGCAGTGTAAACACACAATTATACTTATTGCTAATCCAGCAACTATATTAATTCCCTGTGTTTTAGATGACTTCTCAAAGTTTTTTCTCATCACTGTGTGTGTGTGTGTGTGTGTGTGTGTGTGTGGCACTTAAAAGCAAAGGACTGTAATGTGTGAAGGGTTCTGTAGCTTTTCCAAGCATGTGTAGCCTTTTCTAAGCAGTTTTCCTTCTCAAGTGTTACAGGTCTTGCATACCTGTAAGTGCACTTGGAGCTCCAGAGTCTGGTCCAGATAGGTCATTGTTTGGTTTCTTATGATGAAGACCTGTAGTAGCTCCCCAGAAAGTTAGGCACACTGAAATCTCATTTGCTTCAGTGTTAATTAAGTATGTTTATAATATTACTCTTCAGAAAGCAGTGTATGCTTCATTTACTTGATTACATTCTTTTTATCATCACTTGAGAACAATCTTTTTCTTGACTACAATTGAAGTCATGCTTTCTTCAGAAAACCTCTGTTGGTATTTGTCCAATCACTTAGTTGCTTTTCAGATCTGGAGGACAACTGGCCATCAGAACAATACACACCGTGGTTTATAACCAGGGAAAGTGGAGAACCGTCATGTACAAGTCATTTGGCTGATTTGGATGTACTGTTAAACCATAGTTTAGTAAGACAAGAACGAGCTCAGATGAGCTTTGGGTTTGTGCACTCCCACAACGGTACCCAATAAAGTCTGGAGTCAACTATAGATAAACAGGTAAGCTTTTAAGGACTTACTTGAAGGCCTGTTATGATAAGGCCTGGCAGACATAAATTACAACAGAGTTCCACAAATGGGGAGGCCACTACAGATAGGGCCCTGTTCCTCATGCCCACTGGCCTAATTGTTTTGACAGGTGGGCATACAAACAGGGCTTCTGATCTTGATCTCTAAGTGCAAGCAGGTTGATATGCATGAAATAACCTTCAGGTAACCTGGAGCCAAACTGTTTAGGGGTTTAAAAGCCAATGACAGCACTTTAAGTTGGTCCAGAAGGACACTGGCAGCCCGTACTGCTGGTACAATATAGGTCTTGCATGATCCAGTTTTTAATTTTTATATTTTTATTGTATTTGCTGTATTTTGCTATTGTATATGTAAGTTGCCTTGTGAAGATAGATACCGTGAAAGCTGAGATAGAGATCTGTACAGTAAGCAAATGAATTAATTAATTAATTAATTAATGCAATAATATCTTCTCCCTTTTATTTTTAATAGTGGATGAATCTTAAAGACAACTACAGAGGGAGTGATACAAAAGCACTAATAAGGTTCTCTGTTCCCACAACTGTTTTAATTGCCTTTAAGCCAAATCCGGTCTTCCTGTCTGCCACAGGAAAAGCAAAGGTTCTGCACAATTTGGATATTTGGTCATGTGAGCTATCTGTCTTGTCTAAGCTCTGTTCCCTTCGGATGCTTCCTTGATGATATATATGTGATAAAATTGAGCCACATTGAATAGTACAGATACGTAAAAGACAGAACTCTCAGCATCCATTCTTCTTAATTCAAGTTCAGGATCTTTAGCCCTTTGGGATTAAATTTAGTCCAGAAGTGTTAAAACGTAAAAATATAAAGATATCTTTCCATAGCAGTAACATTGTGTTTCCATCTTTTAAAACACACACACATACACATGAGATAATAGCTTCCTGATTTCCAGGTCTTGATGGCTGAAAGCGAGGAGGAGCTGAGGAACCTTATGACGAAGGTGAAAGAAGAAAGTGCAAAAGCTGGGTTGCAGTTAAACCTCAAATAAACCAAGATTATGGCAACCAGCTTGGTTGATAACTGGCAAATAGAGGGAGAAAACGTGGAGGCAGTGACAGACTTTGTCTTTCTAGGCTCAAAGATTACTGCAGACGCTGACTGCAGCCAGGAAATCAGAAGACGTTTACTTCTTGGGAGGAGAGCAATGAAAAATCTTGATAAAATAGTGAAGAGCAGAGACGTCACTCTGACAACAAAGGTCCACATAGTTAAAGCAATGGTATTCCCCATAGTAACCTATGGCTGCGAGAGCTGGACCATAAGGAAGGCTGAGCGAAGGAAGATCGATGCTTTTGACCTGTGGTGCTGGAGGAAAATTCTGAGAGTGCCTTGGACTGCAAGAAGATCAAACCAGTCCATCCTTCAGGAAATCAAGCCAGAGTGCTCACTTGAGGTAATGATATTAAAGGCAAAACTGAAGTACTTTGGCCACATCATGAGAAGACAGGATACCCTGGAGAAGATGCTGATGCTAGGGAAAGTGGAAAGCCAAAGGAAGAGGGGCCGACCAAGGGCAAGATGGATTGATGATATTCTGGAGGTGACGGACTCGACCTTGGGGGAGTTGGGGGAGACGATGGCCGACAGGAAGCTCTGGCGTGGGCTGGTCCATGAAGTCACGACAAGTCGGAAGCGACTGAACGAATAAACAATAAACAAATCATTGGACGAAAACTCTTGGTTCGGTTACTGGTGTTTCCAAGGTGGGAGTTCTCTGTGGAGATTATTTTCTTGTTGTCAAAATGACGATCCAGTTTGCAGTCACACTCCTCTCTAGTAGCTTCAGTAATCCTGGTAAGGATCTAATACAGAGAGCAATTTACTTCCTACCTCTCACAAAGATTTGCTGCGACTTTTGAACAATTAAGGTTTGTTCAGGCTTGCAACAGGGAGAGTAATTGTGCCAAAGGAATTTCTGGTGTATCAGGGAGAAACTTCTTTTTGCAACCAATTCTCTTTTACTGAATAGTTTTCAGCACAACACAGTGTTATATAACTTATAAGAGTGATATATCTTCTGTAATGTAAAAACTGCTAGAGCTTCATTATTCACTGATATTAAAATACTTTTTGTTGCTATTTGGGGAGGAAGTTAAGCACCACAAAAATTAGTTTGTACACCCCTCAGCTGAAACAAACGTCTTCCAGTGAGGCTGTTTCCATCCTCCAATCTGATTATTATATATTGGTTCAGGATGCTTTCCTGAAGCGATTAGCTGCTGACTCTGGGGATTTTTGCTGTCTTCCTGTAAACAACTTATGAGAGCCATACAAGCAAGCTTGGCATAGCACACGTTAGTTAGGTATCTGCTTCGCTTATGGCATTCTATTTAGTCCAGTTGTTCCTGGGCTCCAGAGTCTTCTGTGGGCTAACCATAATGCACTCTTATTTTTTGAAATGCTTTCAGAAGTATTGGAGGGAGTAATCCTATGGGTGCTAGACAGTGGCTAGATGGCCATACGATATCTGGTTTTCAGGAACCAACCTCCCCTCACTTCCATGCTGCCTCAGAGGCAGCGCAGAACAGCCCCGTCCTCTACACTTGCAAGAGGAGTGTGGAGTGGCCGAAAAGGGGCGTTCCCCGGGGGTGTTCCGGGGTGGGGAGGGTGGAAATGCCTGTACAACATATCCAATGTGTCATACAGCAGCCTCCTCCCCCGCTCAGCCCTCCTGCAGCTACACATCTGCAATTGGCTTAGGCTAACGCAGTACTGCCACTTGAACCTCTGATGAGTGAGATTTCTGTCTCCAACATGGAGGCTATTCACTTGTTAAGAGAAACCTTTGTAACAGGTTCAAGGGCTGTAAAAACTATTAGCGAGGACAATTGGCTTTAGACAGAGTGTGTCACCATTCTAAATCGAAAACAAATCACAGACTCAGTCCATCTTCACAGAGTATTCGTTTTTCTTTGTGTGAGTTTCCTTTATTGGCTGCCTCCAGCATAATTTAAGAAGAAAAACATTGAATTCTGTTTTTTGTTGGCTTGAGCAACCCACCAAAAAAGTTCCTGTAGAATTGTTTTTCTTACAGAAAGCGTAAATTATCCTCTCTTCTACCTTGTTCTAGCTACTTTTCTTTTTAAGCTTTGTTGTCAAAGATGTCATAATTATAGACATATTATAGCAAGCTAAAAAAATATTAGGTTACTTCTAATTTATTTTCTAATTGTTGTTACTCCAAAGGGTGGAATTGTATGAACTCCATCATATTCACAACTATACTAATCCCTCATACATTTCTGACCATTAGGTTTTATGAATTGTTTTTAATAATTGGAAATACATATGTAGATGAGCAAATTTTTCCCTTCCACATGTAGGACAATAAGTTCAGACATTATCAATGGTGTTTACACAGTTAACTCCCTGCATGTGGCTTTGTATAACTATCCATCATTGTTTGCAAATAACTGCTAGAAGCAGCATCCCTCACTTTAAAAAAAATCTCTCCATAAAAATGATCTCTATTTGAGAGAACTATCCAGGAAGAAGGCCAGTGTCTGTCTAATTTTTAATCTCATGGAGACTCTCCAAGGCCACATGTGTGCTAGAGGAAGATTAAATAGTTGAGTTAGTCTGCAGCCCAGAAATATAATTACCATCATAATTAAGGGGTTTTGTCCTCGTTGTCCAAGTCTATTTTGTTTTTGTCCCACTACTGCTGAAAATGTAGCTTTGAAATGCAACATAAGCATGAATAGGCTTTTGCTTTAAAGTAAAAGGTAGGACACAACAGTTTCGTGATGGTAAATAAAGTGTTGATTGGTTTTTGGGTTTTTTTTAACATGGATCTGTGTTTCTTGCTGTCTTGAAAAGATTGTCCAGATCTTAATGGTTGCACAAATTCTGCATTATTGTGTGTGGGGAAAGTATTTCCTTTATTGTTTTTTCGCTCTGAGAAAGCCAGAAGAGATAAACTCAAAGTTCCTGTATTTAGTAAAGAACAAACAAAAGTAAATGTATCTTAACAAACTGTAGCTTTACTTCAACAGATGAGCAGGATGATTACATTCATTGCCTAAAGGAAATGGCTTTAAACTTCCACATCTTGGGGTTTTATTACTGTTAATGTGCATTTAGGATTTATGGGGAAAGGGCCACTTACTTTGCAAATGACTTCTGAGAGCAAACTGGAATTTTTCTTTCCCCTCATTTATCTGGTTAGCATTACTTTAGCTGCTTAACTCTGTAAGGACATTTGGGGCTGGTAAGAACATTTAAAGGCCATAGGCCCAGTTCAGACATAACAATAAGCCAGGGTTCTGGGGTAACCCTAACTTATGTTTTTGAGCAACATGGTTATAAACACTACCTGATCACTCCCACTGCGAATGGAAGCGGCTAAACAAACCATGGACCTTCCATCTGTGCTTCATTTGGTGTTAAGTTGAAATAAGGAATGCTGGCTTGTTGGGGGAGAGATAAGCCAGAGTTCCTGGTTAACATGTAATAGTAAACAAACCATGGGTGGAAGCTCCATGGTTTGTTTAGCTGCTCCTGCCTATGCTCCAGCCTGTGCTCCTGCTTGTAGCTCAAGCAGTTTGGCAGCATTGATGACCATGCTGCTAATAAATGAGAGCTCACCATTATTCACAAGCCAGGCCATTAAGTAAAATCTCATTTTGTGCTCTAGACCTGGCAGAGATACAAAATATAATCAAAGGGATCACTTGAATCAAGAGGCCCTTCCCTTCATCTTATAACAAGACACTGACCACAATATCACCTTGTGGCTTTCATTTTCATGCTAGGAAATGTATAGTCTTGCACTGCATTATTTCAGAAATTGTAGTATAATTGAAGTAAGGGTCCAATATGCTGAGGGACAGAAATGTGACAGCTCTGAACATTCCATCTAGCTATATGCTTCAGTTAGATCACTACGCTGGAGGGCAAAACTTGTCAAAAGTGGCTTTGTAGAAACATAATCTTACATTAAATCAAGTTTAGCAGTGGAGCACAGAGCAAGCAAGCACTCTGAAGTGAACAAAGGGTCTTTTGATCAGGAGATGTATGCCAGCAGGCTATGCCAGCATTTAGTTCTTCCAATGTTAGTGTCTTGAGATGCTCCACAATTGCCCAGAATGAGCATTATTACGGTGAGCTTGCCAGATGTTAAGTTTGTATTTGTGGCCTCAACGCAAAATATCACGACATACTGGTAAGGTATCCCAGAGACAATATGAACATTCTTTCTCCTCAGTTCCTGAGTCTCCTGGCCTTGGAATAGACTAGAGTCAGTTATGCTTATAGTCCAGCTCTCACAGCCATACATTGTTGTTGTTGTTGTTCATTCGTTCAGTCGTGTCCGACTCTTCGTGACCCCATGGACCATAGCACGCCAGGCCTTCCTGTCCTCCGCTCTCTCCCGGAGTGTGCTCAAGTTCATATTCATTGCATCAGTGATGCTATCTAGCCATCTCATCCTCTGCCGTCCCCTTCTCCTTTTGCCTTCAGTCTTTCCCAGCATCAGGGTCTTTTCCAGGGAGTTTTCTCTTCGCATTAGGTGGCCAAAATATTGGAGCTTCAGCTTCATTATCTGTCCTTCCAATGAGCACTCAGGGTTGATTTCCTTTAGGATTGACTGATTTGACCTCCTTGCAGTCCAGGGGACTCGTAAGAGTCTTCTCCAGCACCACAGTTCGAAAGCATCAATTCTTCGGCGCTTATAGTCCAGCTCTCACAGCCATACATTACTACTGGGAAAACCATAGCTTTGATTAGACGGACCTTTGTCGGCAAGGTGATGTCTCTGCTTCTTACTATGCTGTCTAGGTTTGCCATAGCTTTCCTCCCAAGCAGCAAGCGTCTTTTAATTTCATGGCTACAGTCACCATCTGCGGTGATCTTGGAGCCCAAGAAAGTAAAATCTGTCACTGCTTCCATTTCTTCCCCTTCTATATGCCAGGAAGTGAACCACTCGGTTGTTCCATCTCTGGTTCTTACTGTTGCTTCTTGACCCTCGTACAGGTTTCTCAGGAGACAGGTAAGGTGGTCTGGTACTCCCATCTCTTTAAGAATTTGCCACAGTTTGTTGCGATCCACACAATCAAAGGCCTTAGCGTAGTCAATGAAGCAGAAATAGACGTTTTTCTAGAATTCTCTTGCTTTCTCCACGATGCAAGCCCTTCATGGCTTATTAAATCAAACAAGGAGGGCTTGTCTGGCTGGGTCCAGGAGGTTGTAAATTCCTCCTTGAGAGAGGGAGTGGTGCCTGCCACTTTAAAAGAGGCAGTAATTAGACCACTCCTGAAAAAGCCTAACCTGGACCCAGAGGATGTTAACAATTATAGGCCAGTGGCCAACATCCCCTTCCTGGGCAAGGTGCTTGAGCGGGTGGTTGTAGGACAGCTCCAGGCACTCTTGAATGAAATGGATTATCTAGATCCATTTCAATCAGGCTTCAGGCCTGGTTTTGGAACGGAAACTGCCTTGGTCGCCCTGTGGGATGACCTCTGCCGGGAGAGGGACAGGGGGAGTGCGACCCTGTGGATTCTCCTGGACCTCTCAGCGGCTTTCGATACCATCAACCATGGTATCCTTCTGGATAGGTTGTCTGGGTTGGGAGTTGGAGGCACTGCACTACAGTGGTTCTGCTCCTACTTGGATGGCCGATTCCAGAAGGTGGTGCTGGGGGATTATTGCTCTTTGCCATGGCAATTGTGCCATGGGGTTCCACAGGGCTCTATTTTATCCCCCATGCTGTTTAACATCTACATGAAACCGCTGGGGGAGGTTATCCGGAGGTGTGGGCTGAGGTGCCATCAATATGTGGATGACACCCAGCTCTACCTCTCTTTCTCATCAAAACCAGGTGAGGCAGTGGCTGTTCTGAACTAGTGCCTGGGCACGGTAATGGACTGGATGAGGGCTAATAAACTGAAACTCAATCCAGACAAGACGGAGATACTGTTAGTGGGTGGTTCGTCTGCCCGGCTAGGTGATATTCAACCTGTTCTGGAGGGGGTTGCACTCCCCCTAAAGGATCAGGTTCATAGTTTGGGGGTGCTCTTGGATCCAGAACTGTCACTTGAGGCACAGGTGAACTCAGTGGCACGGAGCACTGTTTATCAGCTTAGGCTGGTATACCAACTACGCCCTTATCTGGACAGAGATAGCCTAGCTACAGTTATCCATGCTCTGATAACTTCTCGTCTGGATTACTGCAATGCGTTATACGTGGGGCTGCCTTTCAAAACGGTCCGGAAACTTCAGCTGGTCCAAAATAGGGCAGCAAGATTGTTAACAGGGACTGTCCTGCGAGCTCATATTACGCCAGTACTTTTCCAGCTGCACTGGCTGCCAGTCCATTTCCGGGCCCGATTCAAAGTGCTGGTGTTAACATTCAAAGCCCTTAACGGCTTGGGGCCAGGTTACCTGAAGGATCGCCTCCTCCCATATGTGCCTGCCCGGACCTTAAGATCATCATCAGCGGCCCTTCTCCATGAGCCCCTGCCAAAGGAAGTGAGGCGGGTGGCTACTAGGAGGAGGGCTTTTTCTGTTGTGGCACCCTGGCTCTGGAATGAGCTCCCTAGTGAGGTTCGCCTGGCGCCTACATTGTACTCCTTTCGGCGCCAGGTGAAGACCTTTTTATTTTCCCAGGCATTTTAGCATTTTAGCTTTCTAAATTTTTATCTTTGTTGTTTTAAATCTGTATTTTAAACTCCTGTACTGCTGCTAGGTTTGATTGTGGTTGTATTGTTATATTGTGGTTTTAATGTTCTATATATTTTAAATTGTTTTATTGTGTGTTGTTTGGTTTTAATTTTTGTGAACCGCCCAGAGAGCTTCGGCTATTGGGCGGTATAGAAATGAAATAAATAAATAAATAAATAAATAACTAAATGCGGCGAATGTTGCATCACCTTGCCAACAAATGTCCGTCTAATCAAAGCTATGGTTTTCCCAGTAGTAATGTATGGCTGTGAGAGCTGGACTATAAGGAAGGCTGAGCGCCAAAGAATTGATGCTTTCGAACTGTGGTGCTGGAGAAGTCTCTTACGAGTCCCCTGGACTGCAAGGAGGTCCAATCAGTCAATCCTAAAGGAAATCAACCCTGACTGCTCATTGGAAGGACAGATAGTGAAGCTGAAGCTCCAATATTTTGGCCACCTAATGCGAAGAGAAAACTCTCTGGAAAAGACCCTGATGCTGGGAAAGACTGAAGGCAAAAGGAGAAGTGGACGGCAGAGGATGAGATGGCTAGATAGCATCACCGATGCAATGAATATGAACTTGAGCACGCTCCGGGAGAGTGCGCAGGACAAGAAGGCCTGGCGTGCTATGGTCCATGGGGTCACGAAGAGTCGGACACGACTGAACAACAGAACAAGAACAACAGTTATGCTAGGAGCTGTTTCTGTCACGTAAGGAAAAAGACCTGTTGAGGAATGCTATGACCCATATAGAATACTATGTAGAATTCTATGGCCCATGTAGTAGTGCAACCAGGGCTTTATGTAAACAGTGAAGACTTCTTATTTTCATGTTTCCCCATGGTTATCTCTTTTTATGTCATATTGGCTAGACAGTTCACAGAGGATAAGTGAAACCAAACCTGAAGGTGTCTCTAGCAATATTTGTTCTTGCATTTGGAGAAAAATTAGGAAAGTTTGCGTGATCAAGAGGTCTTTTCCAGGAGTTTGTAAAACTTGTCCTGTATTATTAAAAACTCTCAGTTATTAATTTCCTCCAAGATCTGGACATCTTTCAGGTTGAAGATGTGAGGTAAAAGTAATTATAAATATGGGAAGATATAAAATGGCATGATTTCTTGGAATTTGGAATATAACCTGTCATCTACAAAAGATACCATAAACTTTGGTCACAGCCTAACTCTTGTTAAGAACATAAGAAGAGCCATGCTGGATCAGACCAAGGGACCATCTAGTCCAGCACTCTGTTCACATAGTGGCCAAACAGCTGTCGACCGGAAACCCACAAGCAAGGCATGAGCACAACAGCACCCTCCCACCCATGTTCCCCAGCACCTGGTGTACATAGGATCCATGCCTCTGGTACTGGAGGTAGCGCGCAGCCATCAGGACTAGTAGCCACTGATAGCGTTTCCCTCTAGGAATTTAAACAACCCCCTTTTAAATCCAAATTGGTGGCCGTTACTACATCCTGTGCCAACAGATTCCATAGTTTAACTATGCACTGTGTGAAGAAGTACTTGCTTTTATCTGTCCTGAATCTCCCACCAATCAGCTTCATAGGTGTCAGGGCCTTGTAGGTTATAGCCATGATTTGATCAGAAGTAGCCTGGAAGGGCTTGGGGCTATTCAGCCTCTGGAATGTCAGAATCTGTGTGAGCTTATCTCTGCCAGTGTTCTCAAAGCAGAGCCAGGGGGAGTCACCCAACTCCCTGTCCACCTGCTGGCCTGGCCTTGGCAGGAAGGGAGGTTGGAAGCTGTCCATGAGAACCTGATGGAGGTGGGGTGAGGTTTGCAGAAGGGTCGCCCACGTTGTAGCGTCACTGCTGGAGTGCTGAGTAGTGCCACCCTGTTTAGACAGGGAGCTTGCTGAAAGGCTAAAGGCCCTTGTCTGTCAAGGGATCAGGAGGGCGTGTCTTACAGTCACGCCTTCCCTTTTAAGCTGATGCAAAGGCAAAGAGCCTTTGCTAGGAACATCTTGTTTTCATTGCCCGAAGCCTTCTCTGTTTGGATCCATCATCGCCTGGGCTTTTGTGGAGGCAGGCTGCACATGGACTGGGACTTTGGACTGTACGGACTTGCCATGAAAAGTACTGGGAGGCTTTTCATAGACTTGAACTCTCATTTGTTGTGGATTGTGTGTCTATGTTTGTAGTCAGCTCAATGTACGGCAGGCTGGGTTTTATCTACGACTTTTGAACTTCCCTCTGCTTGAACTCATGCATCGTGGAGTTCCCAGGGCAAAAACAGTGGCCTGGAACTCCTTGCGTGTCTGGGTATGCCCTTCCTTTGATCTTGATAGGCCTTGACCATGCAGCCTGGAGTTATCAACGAAAGATTTCAAGTTGGTCTAACTCTTTATGGGTGTTGTTTTGTTTTGGCCTGTTCAAGAAGTTATCCCTTGATTGCCTGATGGGTTCATTCCAGGAATCATTTCCTTTCCATGTCTGGGGTTGGAACCCCATGAAAGGATTGTCTGGGGTTAAGTACCCAAGAATCCAGAGTCCCTTCCCTTGTGTTCAGAACCACAGAGATGACAACAGAGAAACCACATGGATGAGGATCTCAATCAGAGTAGTAGCGTTCAGCTTTGGACTGTTCTGGAAGTACACAGAGCCTATAGCTACTGACCATCAGCTATATGATTTCTGAAGCATGCTACCATTAAGTTTTTGCCATGGGATTTCCTGCAATAAAGAAATCTCACTGATTTGGGTGTCCAATGTCAGATTGCCTGAGCGCGTGCGCTGGGGGGATCAGGAAGCCTGACAATAGGATGACCCCGGGTTCTAGTATTTTGAGAGAGAGAGAGAGAGAGAGAAATGTCTCCCTATCCACATTCTCCACACCATGCATAATTTTGTAGATCTTTATCATGTCTCCCCTTACCCTCCTTTTTTCCATGCTCAACAATCCCAGCTGTTGTAACCTTCTCTCATAGGAGAGATGCTCTAGCCCCTTGATCATTTTAGTTGCCCTTTTCTGCACTTTTTCCAGCTCAACAATGTATTTTTTTATGTGTGGTGACCAAAACTGGACACGGTATTCCAAGTGTGGTCACACCATAGATTTGTATCAGGGCAGTATGATATTGGCCGTTTTATTCTCAATTCTTTTTCTAATTATGCCTAACATGGAGTTTGCCTTTTTTACAGCAGCTGCACACTGGGTTGACATCTTCATTGAGTTATCCACCACAACCCCAAGTTCTCTTTCCTGGTTGGTCACCGCTGGCTCAGATCCCATCAGGCTGTACTTGAAGTTGGGATTTTTTGCCCCAACATGCATCACTTTACACTTGCTTACATCGAACTGCATTTGCCATTTAGATGCCCATTCTCCCAGTTTGGAGAGTTCCTTTTGGAGCTCTTCACAATCCTTTTTTGTTTTAACCACCCTAAATAATTTGGTGTCATCAGCAAACTTGGCCACTTTACTGCTCACTCCTAATTCAAGATCAATTATGAACAGGCTGAAAAGCATTAGTCCTAATACAGATCCCTGTGGGACCCCACAATTGACTTCATTGGGATAATTTACAATTTATTCCTACTCTTTGCTTTCTGTTCTTTAACCAGATACTGATCCATAAGAGGACCTGTCCTCTTATTCCATGACTGCTAGGTTTCCTCAGGAGTCTTTGGTGAGGAACTTTGTCAAAAGCTTTTGGAAGTTCAAGAAAACAATGTCTACTGGATCACCCCTGTTTACATGTTTACTGACAGTCTCAAAGAACTCTAAAAGGTTAGTGAGGCAGGACTTACCTTTGTGGAAGCCATGTCTATTCTTTTTCAGCAGGGCTTGTCCTTCTATATGTTAATGAATTTCATCTTTAATAATGAGTCCAAACAGTTTACCTGGAACAGATGTTAAGCTAACCGGCGTGTAATTTCCTGGAACCCCCCTGGATCCCTTTTTGAAAATTGGTTTTACATTGGTCATCTTCCAGTCTTCCGGTGTAGAGGCTGATCTTAGGGACATGTTGCATACTTTGGTTAGAAGATCACCGATTTCATATTTGAGTTCTTTGAGAGCTCTTGGATTGATACTACCTGGGCCTGGTGATTTATTTGCTTTTAATTAATTGATCAATATGATTGAGAACATCTTTTGTCATCACTGTTTGCTTCAGTTCCTCAGACTCCCTTCCTGAAAAAATCAGTTCAGGCACAGGTCCTATATCTTCTGCAGTAAAGATGGATGAAAAATTATTTATTTATTTATTTATTTATTTATTTCATTTCTATACCGCCCAATAGCCGAAGCTCTCTGGGCGGTTCACAAAAATTAAAACCAAACAACACACAATAAAACAATTTAAAATATATAGAACATTAAAACCACAATATAACAATACAACCACAATAAAACCTACCAGCAGTACAGGAGTTTAAAATACAGATTTAAAACAGCAAAGATAAAAATTTAGAATGCTAAAATGCCTGGGAAAATAAAAACGTCTTCACCTGGTGCTGAAAGGAGTACAATGTAGGCGCCAGGCGAACCTCACTAGGGAGCTCATTCCAGAGCCGGGGTGCCACAACAGAAAAAGCCCTCCTCCTAGTAGCCACCTACCTCACTTCCTTTGGCAGTGGCTCACGGAGAAGGGCCGCTGATGATGATCTTAAGGTCCGGGCAGGCACATATGGGAGGAGGCGATCCTTCAGGTAACCTGGCCCCAAGCCGTTAAGGGCTTTAAATGTTAACACCAGCACTTTGAATCGGGCCCGGAAATGGACTGGCAGCCAGTGCAGCTGGAAAAGTACTGGCGTAATATGAACTCGCAGGACAGTCCCTGTTAACAATCTTGCTGCCCTATTTTGGACCAGCTGAAGTTTCCGGACCGTTTTGAAAGGCAGCCCCACGTATAACGCATTGCAGTAATCCAGACGAGAAGTTATCAGAGCATGGATAATTGTAGCTAGGCTATCTCTGTCCAGATAAGGGCGTAGTTGGTATACCAGCCTAAGCTGATAAAAAGTGCTCCATGCCACTGAGTTCACCTGTGCCTCAAGTGACAGTTCTGGATCCAAGAGCACCCCCAAACTACGAACCTGATCCTTTAGGGGGAGTGCAACCCCCTCCAGAACAGGTTGAATATCACCTAGCCGGGCAGACGAACCACCCACTAACAGTACCTCCGTCTTTTCTGGATTGAGTTTCAGTTTATTGGCCCTCATCCAGTCCATTACTGTGCCCAGGCACTGGTTCAGAACAGCCACTGCCTCACCTGGTTTTGATGAGAAAGAGAGGTAGAGCTGGGTGTCATCCACATATTGATGGCACCTCAGCCCACACCTCCGGATAACCTCCCCCAGCGGTTTCATGTAGATGTTAAACAGCATGGGGGATAAAATAGAGCCCTGTGGAACCCCATGGCACAATTGCCATGGCACAGAGCAATAATCCCCCAGCACCACCTTCTGGAATTGGCCATCCAAGTAGGAGCGGAACCACTGTAGTGCAGTGCCTCCAACTCCCAACCCAGACAACCTATCCAGAAGGATACCACGGTCGATGGTATCGAAAGCCGCTGAGAGGTTCAGGAGAATCAACAGGGTCGCACTTCCCCTGTCCCTCTCCCGGCAGAGGTCATCCCACAGGGCGACCAAGGCAGTTTCCGTTCCAAAACCAGGCCTGAAGCCTGATTGAAATGGATCTAGATTATCCGTTTCATTCAACAGTGCCTGGAGCTGTCCTACAACCACCCACTCAAGCACCTTGCCCAGGAAGGGGATGTTGGCCACTGGCCTATAATTGTTAACATCCTCTGGGTCCAGGTTAGGCTTTTTCAGGAGTGGTCTAATTACTGCCTCTTTTAAAGCGGCAGGCACCACTCCCTCTCTCAAGGAGGAATTTACAACCTCCTGGACCCAGCCGGACAACCCCTCCTTGTTTGATTTAATAAGCCATGAAGGGCAAGGGTCAAGCACACAAGTGGTTGATCGGACTTGGCCAAGCACCTTGTCTGCATCCTCCGGCCTCAGTAACTGAAACTCATCCAATAAAACTGGACCAGACGGTGCTCTGAACGCCTCTACCAATGGAACTGCATTAATGATGGTGTCCAATTCATGACGAATCTGAGCGACTTTATCCTCAAAGTGCCGCGCAAACTTGTCACAGCGTGCTACCGAGGGTTCCACCGTCTCTCTCCCTGGCCCAGAATGTAACAGGCCGTGAACCACTCGGAAAAGCTCTGCTGGACAACACTGAGAAGATGCAATGCTGGTGGAAAAGAACTGCCTCTTTGCCACCCTCACCGCCACAGAGTTGGCTCGATAGTGGGCTCTTACCTGTGTTCGGTCAGACTCAGCACAAGTTTTCCTCCACTTGCGTTCTAGCCGTCTCCCCTCTTGCTTCATTGCCCTCAGCTCAGGTGTATACCAAGGAGCTGGCTGGGCTCTGCTCAGAGGGAGAGGGCGCTTGGGCGCGATCGTGTCAACCGCCCGAGTCATCTCTGCATTCCACAGAGCGACCTGGGCTTCGACAGGAGCACCAGCCATACCAGCAGGAAAATCCCCCAGAGCCCTCTAGAATCCATCGGAATCCATTAATCTCCGGGGGCGGACCATTTTAATAGGACCCCCACCCTTGCAGAGGGGAAAGGCCGCCAGAAGTCTAAACCTCAGCAGGAAGTGATCTGACCATGACAAAGGGACCGATGTTAATTCCTCTACTTTCAGATCACCATCCACCTGCCCAGTCGAGAAAACCAGATCAAGCGTGTGTCCTTTTATATGCGTTGGGCCGATGACATGTTGGGACAGCCCCATGGTTGTCATGGCAGCCATGAAGTCCTGAGCCGCCCCGCGTACAGCGGCCTCGGCATGGAAGTTGAGTTCCCCCAGGACCATCATCCTGGGAGTCCTCAACACCAAGTCCGAGACCACCTCCGTCAGCTCAGGCAGGGAGTCTGATGGGCAGCGGGGTGGGCAGTACACCAACAGAATCCCTAATCTGTCCCGGGTACCGAACACAAGGTACAAACACTCAAGATCTGCACTCGAATGAGCAGGAAGCCTGGAGAGGGAGATTGAATTCCTATAGACCACGGCAGCCCCCCCTCCCCGACCCTCAAGTCGGTGTTGGTGCTGCACCGAGTACCCAGGAGGGCACAACTGGGAGAGAGTGACCCCTCCCAGTTCCCCCACCCAGATCTCAGTAATACATGCTAGGTCAGCCCCCTCATCCACAATCAAATCATGGATGACGGAGGTCTTATTTTGGGCTGACCTGGCATTCAGCAGCAGCACCACCAGACCCGAGGGCAGACTGGTAAGGCTGCCAGGAACCATCAGGTTGGGGGAAGAACCAGAAGAGGGGACAGCTGTAAGGTGTCTAGCCCCTCTTCTCCTCAGCTGGCCCATTAATCCCCCAACGCCATACCTCCCCCTGCCCGTGACCACAGTTATGGTGGCACCTCCCCCACCCCCTGAGTTGCCCAATAGTCCTCCCAGGCACATATTAAAATGTTAGGATATAAAATGCACAACAATTTAAAAGAATATAAAAGAGATAAAAGAGAACAGCAGCTAAGAAGGAGCAGATAGTCCACGTTTGCCCCTTCCCCTTGTCTTTAAAGCTGCTGCCCTCTGCTGCTGCTATTTGCTGCTGGTATTGTGGCTGCTGGTGTCTCTGGAGAGGCAGGTGGGTAGATCTTCAGATCCTACACGACTCCAAGTGTGACACTAAGTGTGCACTTAGCATCGCACTTGGCGCGACGCCGAGGCGCTGCCTCTGGCAGCCCCGCCTTAAGTACCTGTGGGCGGGGGCAGAAGCAGGCTCAGGCTCAGGCTCAGGATCCACCTGGTGCAGCTGCTGGCTGGTCCTCCTTCCCCAGGCTCCTTCCGAGCAGCCTCTGGCAGCCCCGCCTTAAGTACCTGTGGGCGGGGGCGGGGGCAGGCTCAGGCGCCACCTGGTGCAGCTGCTGGCTGGTCCTTCCCCAGGCTCCTTCCCGAGCAGCCTCTGGCAGCCCCGCCTTAAGTACCTGTGGGTGGGGGCAGAAGCAGGCTCAGGCTCAGGATGAAAAGAATTCTTTCAGCTTCTCTGCAATCTCCTTGTCCTCCTTCAGTACTCCTTTAAGTCCATTGTCATCTAATGGCTCAATGCCTCCCTAGCTGGTTTTCTGCTTTTGATATAGTTAAAGAATTCTTTATTGTTGGCCTTGATTTTGTTAGTGATATGCTCTTCAAAATGCTTTTTCACATCTCTTATTGTGTGCTTGCATCACCTTTGTGCAAGCTCATGCTGCGTTTTGTTTTCCTCACTTGGGCAAGACTTCCATTTTCTGAAAGAAGCTCTCTAATAGTTCCCTTAACGCTGCTCATTAACCACGCTGGCAACTTTTTGGATGTGGTGCTACCTTTCCTAAGTATACATTTTAGCTGGGCTTCTGTTATTCTGGTTTTGAGTAATCTCCAAGCATTTTGAAGGGATTTAATCATCTTGACTCCCTCTTTTAAGTTCCTTTTCACCAGTTCCCTCATTTTAGAGATGTTTCCCCTTTTGAAGTCAAATGTGACTGTGTTGGACTTCCTGGGCAATTTTCCACTTAAATATATATTAAATCTGATAGCACTGTTATTGCTGTTTCTAATTGGTTCAACAACATTTACATCTCATACTAGGCCCTGGGCAACACCATTTAGGATTAAATCCAAGGTTGCCTCCTGTCTGGTCAATTCCATGACCACTTGTTCTAGGGCACAATCGTTTAGAGAATTGAGAAATTTAACCTCTTTGTTGTCGCTGGAACATACATTTAACCAATCAATGTGGGGGTAATTAAAGTCTCCCATTATTACAACACTTCCTTGTTTGGAGACCTCCTTGATTTCGTTTTCCATCTCAAGGTCACTCTGAGCATTCTGATCTGGGGGACGATAGCATGTTCCTAGCACTAAATTAGTTTTGGAGCCTGGTATTGTCACCCACAGAGCTTCTATGGAAGAGCCTACCCCTTTTAGTGTTCTAGTCTACTCAACACTATGCCCTTTTTGACGTACAGGGCAGCACCTCCCCCAGTGCGCCCTTCACTGTGCTTCCAATAGAGATTATATCCAGATATGGCCGTATCCCACTGGTTCTCTCCCTCTACCAGGTTTCTGTAATGCCCACTATATCTAGGTTTTCCTTTAAAATCAAGCACTCTAACTCTCCCATTTTGGTGCAAAGGCTTCTTGCATTTACATCAAAACAACTATACATGGTGTCCCTCTCCTGATGCCTCTGGCACATGCGTCTTTTGCTATGGGACGTTGGCCCCTTTGATTGACTATTATGTTCTACCATGAACTCCTGGCCTATTTCCTCGCCTTCTACATTTCGGCAATCAAAAACATTTTCATCGTCATCCCTTTGGGATGATTTAACCTGACCCGGATGCTTCCCAGCTTCTATCAGCTTTCCTCCAGGGTTTAGTTTAAAAGCTGCTCTGCCACCCTTTTTATGTTTAGTGCCAGCAGTCTGGTTCCATTTTGGTTCAAGTGGAGCCCGTCCCTCTTGTACAGGCCAAGCAATCCCAAACATTCCCCAGTGCCTAACAAATCTGAACCCCTCCTCCCAGCCCCACCGTCCCATCCACGCATTGAGACTCCTCAGCTTCGCCTGTCTAGCTGGCCCTGCACATGGAACAGGTAGCATTTCTGAGAAAGCCACCTTGGTGGTCCTGGATTTCGACCTCCTATGTAGCAACCTACATTTTGTTTCCAGGACCTCTTGACTACATTTCCCCACATCATTGGTACCAATATGGACCACGACCACTGACTCCGCCCCAGCACTATCTACTAAGCTATCTAGACGGAGGGTGATATCTGCAACCTTCACACCAGGCAGGCAGTTCATTGTGCGGTCTATACGCCCATCACAAACCCAGCTGTCTATGTGTCTAATGATCAAATCTCCCACTACCACAAGCCCCCCTCCCCCCAGAGGCACAGCCTCGGCATTAGAGGATATTTGTTCATCTTCTGAGGAGTGGGTCCCTTCGAAGTGATCGTTTCCCTCTTCCTCGGAATGACGCCCTCTTTCCCTGAGATCTGCATTCTCCATGACAGCAGAGGAGCTGTCGCCCTGGGAGTGGGACACAGCTAATAGGTCCCTGAAGGTCTCATCCACCAACTGTTCTGTCTCTCTCAGCTTCTCCAGGTCAGCAACCTTGGCCTCAAGCGAATGAACTTGTTCCCTGAGAGCCTGGAGTTCATTACACCAAGCACACACTCAGGACTTCTGTCCAGCAGGTAGATAGTAGTACAGGTGGCACTCAGTGCAATACACTGGATAGCCCCACCCCACTTGTTCAATTTCATATCAATTGGGTTGCGGCTGAGAGTTTTAAAGAAGGAGAAGAGTACTCAGAATAGGAGGATAACTGGACCAGGATCAGTTGTCAGTTATAATGAAACTATCTACCTCCTGTTTAGCATTCTAAGGAGGCCTGTTCTCAGGATTTCTCACGTAAGTGTCTGGCAGACTGATTAAATATTATACACTCATAAGCTGCATTCAGACTTCGATGAGATCCCTACAGATTGCTCTTGGTCAAAATAGCAGACTGAGGGTGAGCAGAAGAGCACGTGTTAAGGGATCAGAACAGTGGTTTGTCCCCACAAGCCCAAATGCATGATTGGTACCTTTTCCATGCAGTACCTTTAATAATATAAGAAGAGTCCTGCTGGATTAGATCAGCCATGGGAAAATCTGCCATTTGGCAGCCTCAGAACTGTAATTTGTTCAGCTGTTCCCTGGACAATGATTTCAGAGATGAGAGTGAGCCATCTATTAATGTGTCAGTCAAATGAATTATGCTGGATTGCAATCTGGAGTGGCATCAGCTACTCAGGGCAGGCTGAAAATAAAATCCGATATCTGTTCTTAGAATAGCTATTTATTACTGTCACTTTAGGGCAGAGAGCTTGGGTTTGAAAGTAGTAAATATAATCATCTGCTTCCTAGCCTTATGTTTTCTGCTGGTTTTGACCAGAATGCAACCAAAGTGGGTCTGATACCGGAAAAACGGTCTGCAGCCTAAGGACTTGTTCTCCGTACAAATCATTAATTTTCCATTTGAGTTGTCATCCAAGTCTTTTTCAGGAATTTTGCGTAATTTTGCCCCAAAATGAAGGCAGCTGAACTGCCTTGCACTGAAAGAGGTGGTTCAAAGCAGCTGGAACGTATTGTCATCTGTTAATATTTGCTGGCTGAGCCAAACATAGCTTCTTAGAGCCAGTGTGGCGTAGTGGCTAGAGTGTTGGACTGGGAGCCCAGAGATCCGGGTTCTAGTCCCCACTCGGCCATGGAAGCTCACTGGGTGACTTTGGGCCAGTCACAGACTCTCAGCCCAACCTACCTCACAGGGTTGTTGTTGTGAGGATAAAAGGGAGAGGAGGAGGATCATGTAAGCTGCCTTGGGTTCCTTGCAAGAGGAAAAAAGGCAGGATATAAATGCAATAAATAAATAAATAAATAAATTATTTGATTCAAGGGATTCCTTTGATTGTATGTGTTGTGGTTTTAATATGAATTAGTTTCACTGGGTCTGTGTTGATTCTAAATATAAGCACACTTGTTTGCTTGTCATTTTGCTCCTCATAGTTACAGGGTTCAAAGATATTGCCAGCTTTGTGGAGGGTCCAGAGCTCAGTGCTACAGCACAGAAGGTCCCAGACTCAGACCCTGGCATTTCCACGGAAACAAAATCTGAGGAAGTAGACCAGATTTTCTCAAACTTCTGATATTTGAGATGTGTGATTTCCCCCCCATTAAAATTGGAGGCATACTTACCTTTTACACTTGAAAAGATGTACAGCTTTACATGATTGGCAGGAAGAATGTCTAGGGTAATGAGTGTCAGGAGTGTTTCTGAGTGCAGGGAGTTGGATAGCAGTTCAGATTCTGAAGGAGAACTGTCAGACATGGGGGAGGTGTTTTCCCAGGCTAGTCCAGATATAAGTAGGTGTGCTTCTCAGGTTACAAACATCCAGATGGCTGAGCATGAAGGTCCCTCCTCACCCCCACCCCCATGAGAGGCAGTGGGCAGGAGGAGGCAGGGTTTGGGGAAGATGACCTAATAGTTGCTAGATGCAGATGCACAGCAAAGAGAGAGAAGGCAGGGGTGGAACTTAGATGGTCTACCCGATTGGCCTTATGTGAAAAGCTGCACTCAGAGGTCTCACAAGAAGAGAGGGACCTCCCCCGCCGTTAAGTTAGGCTAGCCAGACCGCCTCCCTCTTCAAACGGCGGGCAACTCTCGTAAATCCAATTTGAATCCCCTGAAAGCATTCCTTTGTAGATGGGGAGTCTCTGAGAAATTGCAGATGTATGACCCTGTGAAGTAATGGATTAAAAGCTATAGACTGAAGCCTCTCGTCTGTGTATGTTTTGGCGTTAAAAGTGAGGGCTAAGGGAATCTTGATAGTGGGTGGTGTCAGGAGCGCCCTAGCGGCCTCTTTCAGTCTACTCCAATAGCTAATTCAAGACACAGACAAATGGATTCTTTTCAAGGCTTTAATCCTTTTACAACTTAATGACTCTTTCAGATGCTAATCACCAGCGACTAAGCAAGGAACAGCAGAGTAGCCTATGCTCCAGGTAAGGCAATTGGTCCCCGTTTGAAGGAGAATCACGGGAAGACCCTGAACTTATGGGCTAGGGAGAGAGTTCCTCCCTCTTTCCCTTGGGTCCGCGGGACGTGACCGTTGCTTGCGCGCCAAACGAGCGCTACGCCTCCTTTCCGCGCCCTCCATCACTCGTCGCTCCCTGCATCTGCGTTGAGCGTCTAGCAAGCCCCCCTCCCGCACTCTCTCGCTGCCTGGGTCACTATCTCAGGAATGCCAGCAGGAGGAATCTCTGCCAGCTGCTGTGTTTGTGAGAGATGAGCACGCTCCTCTCCCATGGATTGCTGTTCCTCCTCAGAATCAGAACTGCTCTGGGGTTCTATCGGCTCAGTTTCCACCCTGACAGGTGGCTTCTTCTGAGGGTAGCTAATGCTGGTACATCTCTACACCAGTTGTGATTGGGTCAGTCAGTGACTCCCAGCACAGACACAAGTAGAATTACTTGTCCTTGTAGGGGGTGAACTAGAAGGAGGCATGCCCAGAGCCTAATGGGAGCCTTTCATTATATAACTGCTTGCTTGCTTGTGGCACACTAGCAGCTTTCTCCAGTCACCTTAACATGCCCTGGCACACAGTCTTGGAATTACTGGAGTGGATATTAAGAAGCTGGATAGTTTGATAATTCCACTTGGCTTTAATTAAGAGTTAGAATGGGTTGTTGTGATAGATATAGATATATAGATATAGATAGCTTTAAGAGAACCTGCTATTTTTAGCTCTTGCAGGAGACCCATGTAGAACATCTCCCCATCTCTCTCTTATTGTTGGCCTTGTAGGTGAGACCATGTGCCACATAGCTCCACAGAAGTTAGTGTTTTCTCATGTATTGTAGAAATAAAGAAGGTACCTGAATCTATTGTGCATTGCCTATAGAGCAGAGCCTAGGAGTGGGGTGCAAACTGAGCAGGTCACTCTGCCCCCGTCCCCAAATATTTAAGCCTGTGGTGGCCTTTGGCCCAAACGGACATTATAGTGCTGAAAGGAGTCATGGAAAGAACTGAGGATTGCAGCTGTGGGTGGAAGGACATTGTCTGGACACCAGGTCTACCCACTGAGAAACAACAGAAGGGTAGACCAGGTATACAAATTTATCAGAGCCCAAGTCTACCTATCTTGGTAGACCTGGTTTGTTGTTGTTTATTCAGTCAGTCGCTTCTGACTCTTCGTGACTTCATGGACAAGCCCACGCCAGAGCTTCCTGTTGGCCGTCGCCACCCCCAGCTCCCCCAAGGTCGAGTCCGTCACCTCCAGAATATCATCCATCCATGTTGCCCTTGGTCGGCCCCTCTTCCTTTGGCTTTCCACTTTCCCTAGCATCAGCATCTTCTCCAGGGTATCCTGTCTTCTCATTATGTGGCCGAAGTACTTCAGTTTTGCCTTTAAGATCCTTCCCTCAAGTGAGCAGTCTGGCTTTATTTCCTGAGTATATGGACTGGTTTGATCTTCTTGCAGTCCAAGGCACTCTCAGAATGGTGCCCAGGCCTTATCGCTGCTCAGTCACCAGATCTACTAGAAATGGTAGACCTGTTCTCTGATGCTATCAGGGGCTTTTAAAAAAATCTGCAATCTGAAAAAAATCTGAAATGTACATAATGTACATTTCAAGGAAAACTATGCAATTCCAAAAGAACATTGCTGTAGTACAGAATTAAAGCCATGCTAAACTTGTATCGTTAGCTGATTTAAAAAGTGGCTGATAATGTGACTAGTAAAGTCTAGCTCCTCTAGAATCTTAAAGTGCATCAAGCATACTAATTTCTCCTTCCACTGCTAAAGACACCTCCCATAGACTTGACTGCTACTCTTTAGAGCTGCCTTCCCCAACCAGGTCCCCTTCAGATGTTTTGGACTCCCAGTGCCAATCAGCCTCAGCCGGAACGGCCAATGGTGCTGTGCAGCTTTGCCTCCCCCCACCCCCTTTCTGGAAATATTTCTGCAGACGCCCATGCAGACTTTCCTCATCTCTCTGCCCTGCATGCCTTCTCCCCCTGCTCCCATCACTGACAACTTAAGGGATGAGAAGGAAAGAGAGGAGATGTGTTTTGGGGGGGACAGGTATGGCAGAGACACATGGAGAATAACATCCTTCTAAGACTTAGAATCTAAGCCATTCATTCGGCTTGGGATATTTTTCCAGGTTTTCCTAAATGTTTTTCCCAGGGAAATCTGAAAAACATGGAAGCCAGTACAAAGAGAGTCTCAGTTCACCCATCGCTACGTTAGCATCAGATGTGTTGTAAGTTAGGTGTCTCTAATTTTGAAATATATTATATTTTAGAGGTGCTGCTGGGATAATAATTTCTGAAAGAAAAGGTCAGAGACAGCAGTTGTGCAATTAGGTAATTTTTTACTCCGGACTTAAGGGTCTTATACACCCCCCCTTTTAGATGGTAAGGTAAATTATTTCAGTTACTTAAAAATGTGCCCTGCTATGTTTGGGTGCCCTCCTGCTCATTCTGCTAATTGGGACCCTTGGCTTCTGTCCCAAAGTCCACTCTGGGACAGAATTGGGGAGGGGAGTTGGGAACAGACCCAAAGAGAGTTTGTTCTGACCAAGAGAGCCAGTAGTAGAAAGAGCAAGCCATATTAATGGTAGTTTGAACTAAGCTGTGATGCCACACTTGAATTCATCATTCAGAAAAGTCATGCAAGCAGGTCCTTTACTCTTCAAGGCGCAACCTACAAGGTGTGTGCCATGTTTGTTTTCTTGCCTGAGATCAACATGGCCTACACACGCAACAAGAGCAAGTTGATCACACTGCTGGAAGAAAAGGTAAGAGGACTAGAACGGCGAGTGTGAACCCTCCAGGGAATAAGAGAACACGAAGAGCTCTTGGACAGAACGGTGGAACTACAGCAGCAAAGTGAAGAACAGAAGCAAGAAGAGCAACAGCAAGCTGAGGCAGAAGGGGAAAATGCTGAGGTGAGGAAAAATGAAGTAGAGGATACTCCTTGGAAAAGGGTGACAGGAGCAGAAGAACTAGAAGCCACTCTGCACCAGTGGAAGCAATGGAACTTAGGGATGGCAGAGAATTCCACCACGGATCTTGGTGAGGCCGAATGCCAGTGCATTCTGCCCGCCGAAATCTGTGGCGGAATGGCCTGCCGCCCCCCCGCGGATCCCCCCCGGGACGAGACTTACCTGGGGTGGATCTTCCGGGTGGCGGCGGCTCTGGCAGCGGTGGCGGCTGGTCTTCCAACCGGCTGCCGCCGCCACCATTTGCAGTCTTGTCACTTGTTTGTGTTTTTTTTTTTTACAAGACGTGATAGGCTACGTAAAGACTTACGTAGCCTATCACGTCTGGTTTAAAAAAAAAACGTGTACACAAATGGCGGCGGCTATGGCCGCCACCATTTGCGTTCCTTATTTTTGGCCGTCTTAGTCTCCGTAAATATTTACGTAGACTAAGGCGGCGAAAATAAGGGGAACGCAAATAGCGTAGCTGACGCTATTTGCGTTCCCCCTTATTTTCGCCGTCTTAGTGTATGTAAATATTTACATAGACTAAGATGGCCAAAAATAAGGAACGCAAATGGTGGCGGCTATATAGCCGCCGCCATTTGCGTACGTGCGTGTTTTTTGTTTTTTTTAAGCCAGACGTGATAGGCTACGTAAGTCTTTATGTAGCCTATCACGGCTGACTACAGGGACGCAAACAGCGGCAGCTACAGCCGCCACCATTTGTGTCCCTGCTAGCCAGCGGCCAGATGTCCGGCTGCTGGCAGAGCCGGCTGGCGGCTCCATGGAATCCCCACGGAGCAGAGCCGGCCGGCAAGGATTCCGGGGGGAGGGATGGAGCGCCTCCCCCCCCCCCAGCGGAACCCGGCAGAGCCAGGTAAGGGGACTTTCGTACATCCCTAGTGGAACTATGGAACTGTTTCCAGGTACTTGAGGATGAGACTGGAGGACAGCCTGCAGAGGAAGAATTACAGGGGAACCTGCATGAGAGTGAGCAAGAGGCTGAAGGTCAGTCAAGCAGAAGCAATGAAACCAGGGCCTACAACAAGAAGAAGAGAAGAGTAGTAGTAGTGGGAGACTCCTTTCTGTGTGGGATGGAAACCCAAGTATGTCGCGAAGACCCATGGACTCGCCAGCTATGCTGTCTCCCAGGAGGACGGATTAGAGACATGACTACACTCATAAAGCCCACTGACAGATATCCCTTCCTTGGCATCCATGTGGGAACAAATGATACCACCCATTGGAGCTACGAAGAAATCATGTCAGACTTTGAAGCTTTGGGAAGGAAACTCAAGAACTTTGGGGCCCAGATAGTTTTCTCATCCATCCTTCCAGTAGTTAGAAGAGAGATAGAAAAGGAAAGGAAAATACTCCGGGTGAATGACTGGCTACGAGGGTGGTGCCAGCGCGAGAGATTTGGATTCTGGGACCACAGGCTATACTTCCTGGAAGATGGATGTTGGCAAGGGATGGGTTGTACCTCACAAAGGCTGGGAAGAATGTGTTTGGCCACAGCATGAAGAACTTCATCAGGAGGGCTTTAAACTGAATCCTACGGGGGAGGGAGTCCTAAGTTGCGGGTAACAATGGATGAAGGCTCATGCACCACAATGGAGAGAACAGCTCTAAGAGCGCCCAATAACAGTCTTCACAAACATGTAGGAAGAAAGCCAGACTATAAAGCACATGGTCTTCGATGTCTATATACTAATGCCCAGAGTGTGGGAAACAAACAGAACGAACTTGAACTCTTAATATGGGAGGGAAATTATGACTTGATAGGTGTAACTGAGACCTGGTGGGATGACTCCCATGACTGCAATACAGCAATTGAAGGATATATCTTTCTCAAAAATAACAGAAGGAACAGAAAGGGAGGTGGAGTTGCACTATATGTTAGAAATACATATCTCATTGCAAGCAAACTCCCAACAGTGGGCATATAAGAGCAGAAAAGTAGGGGGAGAGAGTTTTTTTGCACCTGAAAAAAAACCTACACCAGAGATTAGGGACAGTGACCTCCTAATGGCCACCTTAAACATCTTCTGATTAGGATCTCCAATCCCCTGTATGGCTTGACAGTTTTTTACTTTTTGTTTTAGTCTTTGAGAAAAGGAAACTTTATGCATGGCTAGCACAAAAGCCACTGGAACTAACTGTGTGAAATGTGGCAGGTTCAGTTAGCTCCATGGGGGCTGCCAGTTCCCCAAATTCTATGCACATATGTGGAAGCACACGCGCGCGCGCACACACACACACACACACAAAATAGCTCTTTGCTTTGACAGATTTTCTTGAAAATAGCAAATTTTACCTCTGACTAGCACAAAAGCCACTGGAGCAAACTGTCTGAACTTTGGCAGGTTCAATCACCTCTATGGGGGCTACAAGATCTCGAAATTTCATGGAGTTATACAAACTAAAAAAGTTATGGCCGTTTTTGTTTTCCAGTGCAACTCAGTGGGAAAATGTAAAAAAAAAAAAGTCAATTAGGACAGCTCAAAAGAGCCAGGGCCCAGCTCAAAAAAGATCCGGGGCCTGTGCCCAGGTTGGCCCCTTTCTAACGAAGCACCTGAAGACAAGGATCTCTTCTCGATCATCCCAGAGTGCAGGACACAGAATAATGGGCTCAAGTGACAGGAAGCCAGATTCTGGCTGAACATCAGGAAAAACTTCCTGACAGTTAGAGCAATATGACAGTGGAACCAATTACCTAGGGAGGTGGTGGGCTCTCCCACACTGGAGGCATTCAAGACGAGGCTGGACAGCCATCTGTCAGGGATGGTCTGACTTGGATTCCTGCACTGAGCAGGGGTTTTATAGGCCCCTTCCAACCTTACTATTTTATGATTCTGTGTTCATTGTTCTTCTTGAGAACTTCACAAACCTTCATGGGCTTTTAAAAAAATCTTATCCGGTGGTGTGTGTGTTTTGGCATGTTTAATAATTGCCAAATTTATATTGCAAATGACTCCTTAAAAAAGAAATATCCCCCCCCATCACATAGCCAATTGATGAGTCATACATGGTTGATTAGCAAATCAATACCTTCTTTGATTTCCACTGTATGGAACTAGTTTATATGTGCTCACAAAGGCATGAACCTATTTTTTAAGAGGGATTTTTAAAAAAAGTATTTTGTGTAAAACATTTTTTTGGCAGGGGAAGTTTATGATGTAACAATGTAATAAGTCTGCATAGCAGACTCCTCCTGTATGTACATCTCCTATATGTATATAAAAGGTACAGAGATTTGCCTTCCTCAAGTATAATCTAAGCACTGTGCAGCAGAAATGCCAGAGAATAAGAAAATGGTGATGGCTTGCCACAGTATTATTGCCTAGTGCTTTAGAGGAGCCCCCTGCTCCTTGCATCACCAGTGCCATATCAGAGGTGGATCAGCCAGCTAGGCCATCTAAGGAGCAGTGCCTCAGTCAAAAGGAGGTTCCTCCTGAACTATAATTCTGCAGCATTCCAAACATCGTACAATTTCCCTTATCAAGTAATGCAGAGCAGGGGAAACTTGAAAAGTTAGTGCATAAGCAAAATGGCCATGCATAAACAGGGGATAGGTGCAGATGACTGTCTTAGTGCCCCTGTTGACTGAAGACAGAGAGAAAGAGAATATGGCATATGGAATGGAGAACAGTTTAGCAAAGGGCCTCACTTACAGGATATGACTTCTTCTTTGTTTACCAATGTTTTGCCCAATATGAAGTACGTCTTCCAAATGCACCTATTTGCCCATATCAAGTATGTTTCTGAGCACAATTCAAAGCGCTAGCTGTTGTTCTGAGCTATGTGGGACGTGGATTTTTGAAGGGCTGCCTTTTCCCACATGAGCCTGTTTGACCACAGTGATAATCAGTGGAGGCCTGGCTTTGCCTTCCTTTGCCATCAGAGGTTCAGCTGGCTGGGACATGCATGACACAGGGCTTTTTCAGTTGTAACGCTCAGGTTGTGGAATTCCCTTTACTGGCA
Source organism: Heloderma suspectum (assembly GCF_057233095.1). Classification (NCBI taxonomy): domain Eukaryota; kingdom Metazoa; phylum Chordata; class Lepidosauria; order Squamata; family Helodermatidae; genus Heloderma; species Heloderma suspectum. The sequence continues at coordinate 13,147,861 of NC_139461.1, forward strand.
TTTTGGCACACTGTTAAAATCTTTTTGTTTTGACACACTTTTGATTTGGGTTGATGACTTCATTATTTGACTGCTGACTCTTAGTATTGTTGTGTGCTTTGTCTGGTTGTTTTGATGTTTTGTTTGATCTGTGAGCTGCCTTTGGGCACCTGTTTGGACAGAAAGATGGGATAGAAATATTTTAACAAACAACATAGAAATCTGCGTTATACCAGGTCAGACTATTTATCTGGCCTGATATTGCCTACTCTGATTGGAGCGACTCTCCAGGGTCTCTGCAGAGGTCATTCCCGTTATCTGCCATTTGATTATTTTTTAACCGGATATGCCAAGGATTGAACAGTGCATGTGCTGTCACTTAGCTATGGTTCTTCCCCTGAAGAACCTACATATTTGCCTTGGAGAACACTATCTTTCTTTCTCCGTACTAAATCTTAACAGTGTTATTAGCATATGGTAGTGTTTGATCAGAAAATGATGGCACTTGAGAACTAGAATTGGTTGACTGAAACAATATACAGACTTCCAGTAACTTAATATTACAGACAGGCCGCTTAACAAGATCAGCCTCGGATGGCCTTCTCTCTGTCCCATCAGCCAGGGCAGCTAGACTGGTGGGGACGAGGGAGAGGGCCTTTTCTGTGGTGGCCCCCACTCTGTGGAACTCCCTCCCTAGGGAACTCCGTCATGCCCCCTCTTTAATGAGCTTCCGTCGTGCATTAAAAACATTGTTCAGGCAGGCATTTGGGGTGGGTTAGGGTATTTTAGAAAATGTTTTTATTGTAGAATTTTATTGTTTTAAACTGTTTTTATTGTATGTTGTACATCACCCAGAGTGGCTGGGTGACCAGCCAGATGGGCGATTAATAAATTTAATAATAATAAATAAATAAAATATAAAAACTATTTGTGTTACCTAAGTAACTGTTTGTGTTATGTAAGTGGTAATGAATAGGGCTCCCTGAAGGTGTGACTTTCAGATTTCTTTAACAGTATCCCATGATTTTGGCATGCTCATAGTACTCGCTGACCATGAACTTCATGTTTCATTTGTTTTACAAATGGTGTTGCATCATTCCTTTCATTGGATAAATATTAAAATGTCATTGTAGTAAATGGTTCCAGGTTTTGATCCTCTGATAAAGCATCAAAAACATGTTTTGCTTTGTTTTTTGTCCGGCTTTCTTGTTTTTACAAGCCTTTAGTCAGCTCTGAACAAAAGCAGATTCCTCCCTGTTTGTCTATCACTGATCAAATTGCATGTGGTTATTTGATCATATTTCACAGTGTGTAATATCCCTCATCAGGCTTTGTGCAGAAAGTGATTTGTAGTTTTGCTGTACTCAAAAATCCCTTAAACGTTAAGCCTTACAGTCTCTCTAGTACTCAGTTGCCTCAGAAGTGTGCTGTGTTGCTATCCTAACAATGGATGAGAACATGAGAATAGTCCATGACTTTTACTGTTCTGTGATGTGTATGCAATCCAAAATAATGACTAAGGAGCTACTTGCTTGAACTAGTTTTTATATCCATTAGTAAAAGTATACTTTTTACTATACCCTTGCTTCCAAGAGTTTCTTTCTCTATTAAATATATGTGGTATGTCTGATTTTCATCAAGTATTCTTCACTTTTTCCAGATTGAATTTCTGTTCCTGTCCATATTTTGGGCTCTCTGTGCTTTTCCATTTAGGTTCATTGATTTTATTACTATTATTTTTACTTGCTATGCCCATCTATAATTGCAATTAATATTAAGGAAACAAAACAACTTTAACTCCAAACCCTGCACAAAAGATAGCCACCACTCAGTGATTGCCACTAATATTACTATAGAGGGAGGGCCTGTAGCTCTGTGGTAGAGCACCTCATTGGGATGCTTGAGGTCCCAGGTTAGGTCCCTGGCATCTCTAGCTAAAAGGATCAGGTAGCAGATGATATGAAAGACCTCTTCCAGAGAGCCTAGATTGCTGCTGTCAGTCAGAGTCAACGGTACTTGCACTGATGGGCAAGTAATTTGACTTCATATAGGGCAGCTTTCAATGTTCCAGTTATTCATGGCCCTAAATACAATTAGAAATTTGAAGCAATATGGATGATGAATACTGGTGATATAAAAAATATTGCCAGGGAGTATGTGGTCAGTCCCCTTCATGGATCACTGCCTTGTTGTGGTGAAGGGGCTTACGTAACTCAGTGAAGCCATAAGCTATGCCGTGCAGGGCCACCCAAGACGGACAGGTCATGGCAGAGAGTTCTGACAAAATGTGGTCCACTGGAGAAGGAAATGGCAACCCACTCCAGTATTCTTGCCAAGAAAACCCCATGGAACGTATCACAAGGCTAAAAGAGATGACGCCAGAAGATGAGCCCCTCAGGTCGGAAGGTGTCCAATATACTACTGGGGAAGAGCAGAGGGTATTTCCAAGTAGCGCCAGAAAGAGTGAAGCGGCTGGGCCAAAGCCGAAAGGACACTCAGCTGTGGATGTGTCTGGTGGTGAAAAGAAAATCCGATGCTGTAAAGAACAATATTGTTTAGGAACCTGGAATGTCAGATCAATGAATCAAGGTAAGCTGGAGGTGGTCAAACATAAGATGGCAAGACTGAACATCGACATCTTGGGAATCAGCGAACTAAAATGGACAGGCATGGGCGAATTTAATTCAGGTGACCATCATATCTACTACTGTGGGGAAGAATCCCATAGAGGAAATGGAGTAGCACTCATAGTCAACAAAAGGGTGGGAAAAGCAGTACTGGGGTACAATCTCAAAAACGATAGAATGATCTCAGTACGAATCCAAGGCAAACCATTCAACATTACAGTAATTCAAGTCTATGACCCAACCACTGATGCTGAAGAAGCTGAGGTTGATGGGTTCTATGAAGACCTACAACACCTTCTAGAACTAACACCAAACAAAGATGTCCTCTTCATCATCGGGGATTGGAATGCCAAAGTAGGAAGTCAAGAAATCACCGGGATAACAGGCAGGCATGGCCTTGGTGTATAAAATGAAGCAGGACAAAAGCTAATAGAGTTTTGCCAAGAGAACACGCTGATCATAGCAAACACGCTTTTCCAACAGCACACATGGACATCACCAGATGGTCAATATCGAAATCAGATTGATTATGTCCTTTGCAGCCAAAGATGGAGAAGCTCCATACAGTCAGTAAAAACAAGACCTGGAGCTGACTGTGGCTCAGATCATGAGCTTCTTGTTGCAAAATTTCGGCTTAAATTGAAGAACGTAGGGAAAACCACTAAACCATTCAGGTATGACCTAAATCATATCCCTTATGAATATACAGTGGAGGTGAGGAATAGATTTCAGGGATTAGACCTGATAGACAGAGTGCCTCAGGAACTCTGGACGGAGGTCCGTCACATTGTTCAGGAGGCAGCAACGAAATCCCTCCCAAAGAAAAAGAAATGCAAGAAAGCCAAGTGGCTGTCTGATGAGGCTTTACAAGTAGCTGAGGAAAGAAGGGAAGCGAAAAGCAAGGGAGAAAGGGGAAGATATACCCAACTGAATGCAGAGTTCCAGAGAATAGCAAGGAGAGACAAGAAGGCCTTCTTAAATGAACAATGCAAAGAAATTGAGGAAAACAACAGAATGGGAAAGACTAGAGATCTCTTCAAGAAAATCGGAGATCTGAAGGGAACGTTTTGTGCAAAGACGGGCATGATAAAGGACAAAGAAGGCAGGGACCTAACAGAAGCAGATGGGATGAAGAAGAGGTGGAAAGAATACACAGAAGAACTATACAGGAAAGATCTTCATGTCCCTGATAGCCATGACAGTGCGGTCACTGAACTTGAGCCGGACATCCTCGAGAATGAAGTCAAGTGGGCCTTAGGAAGCATTAGTAACAACAAAGCTAGCGGAGATGACAGTATTCCAGCCGAGCTATTTAAAATCCTAAAAGATGATGCTGTTAAAGTGCTGCACTCAATATGCCAACAAATTTGGAACACTCAACAATGGCCACAAGACTGGAAAAGGTCAGTTTACATTCCAATTCCAAAGAAGGGCAACGCCAAAGAGTGTTCAAACTACTGCACAATTGCGCTCATTTCACATGCCAGCAAGGTGATGCTCAAAATCCTACAAGCTAGGCTTCAGCAGTATGCGAACTGAGAACTACGGGAAGTACAAGCTGGGTTTCGAAGAGGCAGAGGAACTAGAGATCAAATCGCCAACATTCGCTGCATCATGGAGAAAGCGAGAGAATTCCAGAAAAACGTCTATTTCTGCTTCATTGACTACGCTAAAGCCTTTGATTGTGTGGATCACAACAAACTGTGGCAAATTCTTAAAGTGATGGGAGTACCAGACCACCTTACCTGTCTCTTGAGAAACCTGTACGAGGGTCAAGAAGCAACAGTAAGAACCAGACATGGAACAACCGAGTGGTTCAAAATTGGGAAAGGAGTACGACAAGGCTGCGTATTGTCACCCTGCTTATTTAACTTTTATGCAGAGTACATCATGAGAAACGCCGGGTTGGATGAATCACAGGTCGGAATTAAGATTGCTGGGAGTATTATCAACAACCTCCGATATGCAGACGATACCACCCTAATGGCAGAAAGCGAAGAGGATCTAAAGAGCCTCTTGTTGAGGGTGAAAGAGGAGAGTGCAAAAGCTGGTTTGAAACTCAACATTAAAAAAACTAAGATCATGTAATCTGGCCCCATCACTTCCTGGCATATAGAAGGGGAAGAAATGGAAGCAGTGACAGATTTTACTTTCTTGGGCTCCAAGATCACCGCAGATGGTGACTGTAGCCATGAAATTAAAAGACGCTTGCTCCTTGGGAGGAAAGCTATGGCCAACCTAGACAGCATAGTAAGAAGCAGAGACATCACCTTGCCGACAAAGGTCCGTCTAATCAAAGCTATGGTTTTCCCAGTAGTAACGTATGGCTGTGAGAGCTGGACTATAAGGAAGGCTGAGTGCCGAAGAATTGATGCTTTCGAACTGTGGTGCTGGAGAAGACTCTTACGAGTCCCCTGGACTGCAAGGAGGTCAAATCAGTCCATCCTAAAGGAAATCAACCCTGAGTGCTCACTGGAAGGACAGATACTGAAGCTGAAGCTCAAATATTTTGGCCACCTAATGCGAAGAGAAAACTCCCTGGAAAAGACCCTGATGCTGGGAAAGACTGAAGGCAAAAGGAGAAGGGGACGGCAGAGGATGAGATGGCTAGATAGCATCACTGATGCAATGAATATGAACTTGAGCACGCTCCGGGACAGAGCGGAGGACAGGAAGGCCTGGCGTGCTATGGTCCATGGGGTCACGAAGAGTCGGACACGACTGAACGACTGAACAACAACAACAACATGTGGTCAGTGGAAGTCAGTATGATTAACCCAATGCAAATAATTTGTGCAATTCAGTTTTCCGATATTAATTATGAATTAAGCTGGTAGATGGATTCACCCATGCCTACTTCAGATCTCACTTCATCTAATCCTGTATGAGCATGATCAGGTCTTCTCAATGTAAACAGTTTGTTAATCCATTGGGATAAGACTATTGCTCCCTAATATACTACACATAATAGAAACTGGTTGTTTCTAATTGCTAAACTACGCTACTCCTTTTGGCTGGTTGGCATTACACACATGATCCCTGCAAATTTTCCTGTCAAATTCATATATGCTTATAAACTGGAAAAAGACACACTTTGCCACCTTGTTGGTGTTGACGTGTGTCTGTCCTTTCTTTAGTGTCTTAGTTATGTTGCAAACATTGATTCTGTATGTAACCTTTTGATTTTAGAATTTCAAATTTACTTTCCCAGACAGTAGTGAGCCATTTAGAACCTAGTCTGAACATGAACACTACAGGAGTTATTACAAAAATGTTGGAAGAATACCTCCATTATCATGAGTAATCATATTAAAAACCATAGGACTGTTTCCACAAACACAGGATTATAAACCTTTCTTTCAGTGGGATGTTACCATTTTGCTGCATGAAGTATCAATGTAACTTATATGCCAATCCAGTCCTAATTGCCCTAAGGGCCTTGATGAAATAAAGCTGTAAATTATACTCTAAAATATTGATCCTAAAATAAAAGTGCCTCTAAGTGCTGACAACGTACTTGACACTACTGTGAAAACAGTCTCTTTGATAAGGGCATACTGTTCAAAATTTGTATTCTGGAAAAGCACTAAGATTATATATTAAGTCTAAAAGTCAAGATAAGTAACTTTTCTTCTAAATGCCCTAGCCAACAAGAAAGGCACATTTACATTGGTAACTTGAGCAGCCGGCTGTAATCATTGCCTAATCATTTGCCTTTTCCTGATCTTGGTATGGAGTATTACAGATAGCATTGGCTGCTCAGGCAGAGATAGGCATCAAATCCTGTAATGTCCCCTTAACGAAGTAAATATTTGAGCTGATTTCTATGACAATATCAACCATAACGAAAGATACTTTTGCACATGCTGCATGGTGTGTCTAATCATTATTTCAATCCTTGTTTAATGCCTATCAGTGTGAGAGGGAGGAGGGGAGATCCCAGTCCAGGGATGTTGAACCTCAGGCCTGGGAGCCAAATATGGCCTGCCTGGAGTCGCAATCTAAATCTCCTTGTTTCCTCATAAGGCCACACACCTTTTTATTTCAGCACTGGTCATTTGGTGGTTTCCTGGCTTTTGCACAGTTTTTTTCTCCATTCTAAAAGGCTGAATTACTTGCAGTAAGAGTTTTAAACTAAAATATGCTGGTATTTTTGGCCTCGCCCCTCTGCCCCGCTCACTGCTGGAATGTGGCCCCCAAGAGCGTCTCCAAAATTCATTTTGGCCCACAAGCTGAAAGAGGTTTGATATCCCCTGTCCTAGCCCCTTAATTCACAATGGAGTCAGAGTGACAGGAATCCAGAGCAGGTGTCACAGGTTCTTCTAGCCTTTGCCAGCTGCCTGTCACCTTTACCTCTCTAGGTCAGGCTTAGCAGTGAAGATGCAAGAAGCAGCAAATTGAGATGGAAGAAAATGCTCTTTTCTTTCATCTGCATAGGACTGTCCATTTATTGATCAAGCTGAGCATGATCAAGATGCTTCAGGCTTTTTATTTATACTATAGTTTGTATCTATTTTAATTTATTTGAACATTTTTGGCCCCAAAGTATCTAAACACTGCCATAGACCCAACATTTTTGACTGGCAAAATATGAGAATTGTCTAGGTATCTTAAAGGTACAACTAGGTTATTGTGACATGAGCTGCTATAGACGATAGCCTGATTCATTGGATTCATAAAGCAAATAATTGTGCTTTGACAAAATACTACAGAGAGCATGGAAAATGTATAGCTAAAGGTTTGGGGCACTGGAGGTTTTGCATTGACTTCATAGAGCTGCAGAGAGTTAGGCTCCACATTGGTGAAACAACCTTCCTTCTCTAAGCAGTTTCCCCAACTATCAAATGGCTTAATATCATATGTTCTTTGGACTACAGTGTATAATTTCTTAGAGCTTATTAATGCTTCAGCATTTCAGATTTCATACCAAAAAAGAAAAAAAATGAATGTGGGGCTCAATTTAGTCCATTATTCAAGAACACTCAATTATATTCTCAATAGGTTTGTTACAGTAATTTCCCTCAAATTACATATATAGAATCATAGGATTGGAAGGGGCCTACAAGGCTGTCTAGCCCCCTGCTCAATGCAGGAAGTCTGATTCCCAGGCAGTCTCCCATCCAAGTACTAACCAGGGCTGACCCTGCTTAGCTTCCGAGATCAGACGAGAGGAGGTACATCCAGCCCTTTGCTTGTTATATGTGTAATTATTTATCTTTGTATATATTTATACTGGCTGTATTCACACATAATGCTGAACAATTTGTTGTTGTTCAGTCGTTAAGTCGTGTCCGACTCTTCTTGACCCCATGGACCATAGCACGCCAGGCCTTCCTGTCCTCCGCTCTCTTCCGGAACGTACTCAAGTTCATATTCATTGCATCGGTGATGCTATCTAGCCATCTCATCCTCTGCCGTCCCTTTCTCCTTTTGCCTTCAATCTTTCCCAGCATCAGGGTCTTTTCCAGGGAGTTTTCTCTTCGCATAAATTGGCCAAAATATTGGAGCTTCAGCTTCAGTATCTGTCCTTCCAATGAGCAGTCAGGGTTGATTTCCTTTAGGACTGACTGATTTGACCTCCTTGCAGTCCAGGGGACTCGTAAGAGTCTTCTCCAGCACCACAGTTCGAAAGCATCCATTCTTCGGCACTCAGCCTTCCTTATAGTCCAGCTCTCACAGCCATACATTACTACTGGGAGAACCATAGCTTTGATTATACGGACCTTTGTCGGCAAGGTGATGTCTCTGCTTCTTACTATGCTGTCTAGGTTTCTCATAGCTTTCCTCCCAAGGAGCAAGCGTCTTTTAATTTCGTGGCTACAGTCACCATCTGCGATGATCTTGGAGCCCAAGAAAATAAAATCTGTCACTGCTTCCATTTCTTCCCCTTCTATATGCCAGGAAGTGTTGGGGCCAGATGCCATGATCTTAGTTTTTTTAATGTTGAGTTTAAAACCAGCTTTTGCACTCTCCTCTTTCACCCCCAACAACAATGCTTTGTCACTAATCATTCATTCCCAAATCAGCAAAATTATTTCTCTGATCTGCACCCTTTGTAAATAATAAAAATGAGCATTGTCTTGTTGGGATGTGGATACTTTAAGACTACCTTGTTCTGTATTTTCCTCTCTGCATTCTCTGCTCAACATCTGAGGCCCTCCTCCACATTCCTTGGCTATCAGTAACAAGGCACGTGGCTAGCAGCACCTACCCTATGGAAGGCCCTTCCAAGTGATAACCGTTATGTCCCAATGTTGTATTTCTTTAAGGCGCCTGACTAAAACATGGTTATTCACAAAAGCCTTTGGCTGAATGTTTCACTTTGATATGTCTTTAGTCCTGTTTCCCTATATGGTTCTCTTATGCTGGTTGTTTTGTTGGTTTTATATGTTTATTTTATATGTGTGTTTTTAATTTCCATTTTTGCATGCTGCCGCTGTTCTTGTTTTTAAGGTGCTTACTTTGTGAGCCACTTTGAGTCTGCATGGTGAGGAAAATAGGATATCAGTTTATTAAATACATTGCTGGAATCCGTATACCAAACAATCAGGGATCATGACATGAGCATGATGACATCAAGATGTAACAAAGCCAAAATAGCAAACACTTCAACCCTGTACACACACACGCACATAGACGCACACACAGGGATTACCAAAAAATTTATGGCAGGTTACATACATTTTCACAGAAAACAACCCTCTTTTCAGGCAGCCCTCCTAAATTATGTGCATGTGTACTGGAAGAGAAAGGAAACTTCTCAATAGCTGAAGAAAAACAGGGAGCAGGGAGAAGCTGAGCTTTTGAAAGGTTTAACTTAAAGCAATGAAAAGTCATTAAATTTCTCTAAACATCCTCTTTCCTCTCCTTTATTCTACTATTGGCTATGATAAAGATTCCACTAGCACCCTCCCCAAGCAGGGTGCCTGCATCATACACACAACCTTACGTTTGTCAATATGTGATACGTAAAAGTTTAACCATTAAACAGGGAAGAATTCTGTAGTGTGTGTGTGTTTTTAAGTGATCTATGGCACTAAATAAAGATGCGTCACTTATATGTTAGGCTTCTTCTGAGTGTTGTTCAGAGCACTTAAATAATCTGCATAGATACAGTAAACTGTAGTTTGCTTACTTGCTTGTCTGTTTGATTTAGGTTCCAAGGCTTATAAAAAGTTTGAATTACAATTCATTCTGTGCAAACACAAACATGTTTAAACACCACAATATAAAATAATAGTGTAAATGCAGTTAGCAGAATGAAAACATCACTCAGATTTAAAAGAATTAAAAGGCTTGGGAAAATAAAAAGGTCATTTCAGTGCCAGGCAAAGACATCAAGGTAGGTGCCAGGCAAGCCTTCCTGGGGAGCACATTTCACAGTTGCGGGCTACCACTGAGTTGGCCCTTTTTCCAGTAATCACTTGCCATGCCTCAGATGATGGGGGCACCTGAAGAAGGCACCCCCCAAAAAATTACAAAAGGCGTTACAAATTCAACCCCCACCTTCTGTAAAAACACTGTGAGAGCTTCAAATAAAACCCAAATTGATATATCTTCCAGTTGAAAATCTTTCAGTTTTTAGAACGGCATCTTTAAAAAGTCTGTATGCTCACAGGAATTTGGTTTAAATGCTAGGAAGTATGAACAACAATGCTTAACCTTTGAAATGAGAGAGAATTTTGGTAGGTACTACCAGATTCAAACTCTAATTTGTAGAGCTACCATGCAGTTTTGCTGCATACTGCATTATCAGGCTCTACAATAGAGGTCAGGAATCACTAATTCCAGAATCAAACCAATTTTGAGTTTGGGAGAACTCATTTAAAGAATATATTGAGTCAAATCAAGGAAAGTCAAGTTGGTGCTTCAGTGTATGAAACAATATATTAGACTGTAGTTACTTCAACGACAGACCCTTTGTCTGAGGAACCTCTTTGTGGATCCTTGATCTTTGCTCTGACCAAGACTTTCTTCTTACCTGTCATAGGAACGTCTTCACTCTTTAGACTTTTCTGTACCAAATGGGGCCTAACACTTGAAGCTTGTCTGAAAGCCCTTCTAAGAATGAAGAGAGAGACTAAACCTGCTCCAGCTGCTGCCATCTTTGGATATTAGGTTGATTGTTAGGGGAAGGAAGTCAGGGAGAGTCTCTTCTGTTCAGTGGAACAGGTAAGGAATTCCCTGCACCCTCCTTTGTGGGATTCATTTGGTTTAAATTTTGGTTTCTTTCTGAATTATTCTGCAAATTTCCCTCATTTGGAAGGCATTTGGAATGGGATTACATTTTTGACACATAATGTTTTTCATAGTATTTTATTGATAGAATGAGTTTTTTTGCCTTATTTTACTCTTTTATAACCCATCTCAAGTCTATTTTAGAGAAAAGTGGGTAAGAAATGTAATAAACAAACATAGTAAATAATAATCAATTTGTCAGTCCACCAGTGAGAAGGAGGGGCAATCAGAATAAAAACTAATTTACACTTCCATGGATGAGGTCTTCTTGGCTAGGAACAGTAAATTCATTTGGACAATGAAGGAAAATAATAGGGTTAGAACATTGAATTGACTAATTGGTTAGATTAATTGATTTTAAAATCTTGTAATTGGTTAAAAAGGTGACCCTCCCCCTGTAATTGGGCAGCAGATTGATATCTATCTATACACATACATAAACACACATACATAAAAATTGCAGATAGCAAATGCCATCTTAAAAGGGACATTCCCCCTTCTCTCTCCCACAGGGGGGACCACCTCTTCTGAGACGATGCCTGCTATGTATGGAACATGATATTAAAAAGAAATACTTTTGCTTTTTGTTTTTGTTTTTGCTTTGTTAGGATGCCCATGTTGCAGCTGACCACTAAATTATAAATCAATAGCCTAGATTTATTTACATTAAATAAACTCATAGTTTACAATGTACTGATATTTTCAAATGTAAGCTAAGTCTATCTTGTCTGTAGCTGCAAAAACTACCTAACTGGAAATGCACAATGTCAAACAGCAGAATGCCCCAGAATCACTTGTGCTGGTTGACTGCAGAGGTTCTAGGGCATTCTAAAAATGCAGTATAGCGTTTTGAAATGGAAATAGGCCTGGCCCAAGGCATTCTGCTGCCTGTATTGGAACAGCAAATAGCCTCTCCCACATCTAGAGGATTAGTGCCTCTGTTTCAGATCAGAAGGTAGAGCAAACATGATCCACACTACTATATCACCTGCCTCTTCATCCCATAGGACTGGGCCCCCAAAATCAGGGCAGGGCCAAAGAGAAATATTTGCCGTAAGCTACAGCAGGGGTCTCCAACCTTTTGGGATCAGTGGACATTTTCAGAATTTTGAGAAAGTGTCTTTGGTGCTGCCACAAACTGATTGCCATGGGTGGGGGCTGCCCATTCACCAAATGGCTGCTGTGGTGGGCATGGTCAGTCACAAAATGCCCATTTCACATAACTGGTGAGGCTCAAAAACAAGTTATTTCCCCAAGAACCTGAATGCAAGGAATAGGTGGTCTGTGCCCCAAAACACAAATCCCCTCCTTTGAATCCACAGTTTCCTCTTTCAAATTACTCCCACACTCTCTTTCCTGCCTTCCTTTGCTCTCTCATCCACACACCCAGCTCACAAGATCCACTCAACCCTTTCACTCATTTCTCATTCTCTTTCAGCATCACCCCACAAACTCTCTCCTCACACACTCCCCATCCCCAAAACACAAACACTCAGACTCCTTCCCTGCTTTCTCCTCCCGCTCATGAAGTCAATCATAGGACCTCATCCCCTCCCACTGCTTTCCACAACCCTCCCTACCCCTGGTCTCCCTGTCCCGCCTGCCATATTTACTTCCTAAGAATGTATCTGGGTCCACATGGCTAAGGCATTCAGGGAATAAATATGGCAGGCAGCTGGAGGCCAGCATTGTATTTTGAAGCACTCCTGGTCACCCACATTTTTTTTTAATTAAACACATACACACACATTACAGGTTATCAAGCAGGGCAGCTCATGGACACAGAGAGCAGTATCAGTAGGTGCAGTGGTGTCCGCAGGCACCATGTTGCCTACACCTAAGCTACAGTATATTGCATGCGTGTGTCCCATCCCCACTATATTTTGCTGCACTCATTTACCCATGATGAATTGATTATGCAACCTGATCCTATCTATGTTTATTCGGAAGTAAGCTCCACTATGTCAGTGAGACTTACTTGCCAATAATTGTTCATAGGATTGTATCTGTCATTTCTGCTTGTGTTAATCCTAGAGTTAGGGTAAAGTTAGTTGTGTAATTTTTCCCTTATGTCAACTGAACTGCCTCCAGTTCGGTGCTTAGTGATGGCTTGTAACAATCTACAGATTAACTAAAGCTTTTTTGTTGTTGTTAAACTTAGAGGGAAAACAAAGGCTAACAGAGTGCTGCTTAAAGAAGTACGCCGTATATCAAATGAACTCACCACAGTATCTTCCGTACTGGAGACTGCTGTTACCAGGCATTTAAAAGTGCTATTTAAGCAGGTGGCTGGTGTGTGGGCTTGTTCTACTGCCCTCTCAATCTGCCGCCTGGGCCAAGAGACTCAACTAGTCTTGCGACAGAGCTGGCCTTTATTTGGAAGAAAGCCACATCAGTGTGATGAGAGATACAATTTTAAGTCCATAAACATACACTGAAGGCTAAGCAAAAGGTGGATCTTCACCTTCCTTGCCTGTTTGGCCTGTTTATTGTTAAAACATTTATCTAGCATGTAGCTTTATGGCTGAAATCATGGGATGAAGCCATGTTTGGTTCAACAAGCAAAATATCACAGAAAAACAACATCATGGCAAAATATAATCCTTGTCTCTTAACATTGTGGGATCAAATTAAATAGTGTTATGTATGTCAACGTTTATACAGAGCACTTCTTTGTGGAAGGTGTAGGAAAACTTTCTCTATTGCTTGCCTACTTATATCTCAGTATGTATGCATGCATGCGTAGGGGCAGCAGGGAGGGGATGGGGAGGGGATGATGCCAAAGTGCGAGGAAGGATATGAAAACACTACTGTTGGCTTGCATTCGATTTGAGAGAAACCTGGCTTGAATGTTTCCATTCTATTGTCTGGGTATGCCGCTCCCATAGCAACAACACTACCATAAAAAAACCAAACAAGCACAACAACAAAATAGTAGCATATAAATAACATTGTGATAAATATAATATCAATTATATTGAGATAGATACAGTATCAGTATTTATATCAATATAACAAATATCAAAACATAATAGGACTGGTTTGCATGTAGCAATAAGCCAGGGTTTTGAGGCAACCTTGCTTATAATTTATGAGTAGTGTGCTCAAAAGTGGGAACAGCTAAATAAATTACAGATTTTCTGTCTGTGGTTTGTTGTTGTTGTTATTTATTACATTTCTATACTACCCCATAGCCGAAGTTCTCTGGGTGGTTTACAAAAAGTTTACAAAAGATAAAACATTAAAATACAGTATACAAAATATATTTACATAAAGCATACTGACAGTATATACAAACAACATATAACTTAAAACAACTTTGAACTAAAAACAACTTTTAAAAAAATCCAACAATAAAACAACACAGCTTAAGAACAGTATACAAAAATTAGCAAAAGGAACAAGAATTCTAAAAAGGGAAGGCCTACCAGAATAACAGAGTCTTAACGCCTGCTTAAAAACCTTCACAATGAGGTCAGCAAGCGCATTTCAACCAGCAGGTCATTCCACAACTGAGGGGCAGCAAAGAAAGAGGCCTCTTGGGTGAGGCTGCCAATCTCACATTAGGCAGCTGCAGCAGCGAGCCTTCAGAGGACCTTAGGTGGCGGACTGAGACGTAGAGGAGGAGGCGCTCCCTAAGGTACCTTGGACCTAGACCATGCAAGGCTTTAAAGGTAACGACCAGCACTTTATATTTTGCTTGGAAACAAATTGGCAGCCACGGTAAAGGTTTTAAAACTGGTGTAATATGGTCTCCATGGGATGTCCCGGAGACCAACCAGACTGACATATTTTGTACCAGTTGGAGTTTTCAAACTCAATATACAGGCAGCCCCAAGTACACTGCATTACAGAAATAAAGTCTAGAGGTTACCAGTGCATGCTTCACCCAGGTTCACATGTTCCAGGAATGAGCATAGCTGGCATGTCAGCTGAAGTTGATAACAGGCACTTCTCACCATTGCCTCCACCTGGGATGCCAGGAGCAGGGTTGGGTCAAGAAACACCCTCAAGCTATGAACTTGCTCCTTCAAGGGAGTGCAACCCCATCCAGAACTGGTTGACATACCTCAATACCTGAATTAGGACCCTTCATGATGAGCACCTCTGTCTTGCCTGGATTCAACGTCAGCTTGTTCTCCCTTATCCAGTCCATTACTGACTTCAGGCAGTCATTCAGAGGAGTCATACCTTCCTTGGATAAAGGTGATAAGGAGAAATAGATTTGGGTGTCATCAGCATACTGATAACACTCAGCCCCTACCTCCTGATAATCTCTCCCAGTGGTTTCATGTAGATATTGAACAGCATCGGGAATAGAATGGAGCCCTGAGGGACTCCACATAATAGTTCCTTTTTTGAGGAACACCTGTCCCCTAGCGACACCATCTGGAACCATCCTGAGAGAAAGGAGCGGAAGCACTGCAGAGCAGTGCCCCCAACCCCCAACTCCCACAGGCGATCCAGGAGGATACCATGGTCGATGGTATTGAATGCCTCTGAGAGATCCAAAAGAATCAACAGGGATGCACTCTCCCTATTGATTCCCAGGTGAAGATCATCCACCAAGGCAACCCACCTCAGTATCCTACTCTGAAGCCGGTTTGAAATGGGTCCAGGTAATCAGTTTCATTCTAGACTGCTTGGAGTTGAAAGGACACCACCTTCTCGATTACACCAGTTCCAAGACCAGCTCTGCGAGCTTAGTTAGGAACTCTGTTAGGTAGCAGGGTGGCCGGTACACTAACAGAATCCCCAATCTGTCCCTACTCCCAAGGCTGAAGTACACACACTCGATGTAAGCCAGTTCCTTCACAGTGAGCCTCGTCAGGGGGAAGTTGTCTTTGTGGACCACTGCTACACCGCCTCCCCATCTGCTTCTCCTTATCTGCTCTACCATGGAGTACCCGATCATGGTAGAGCACCATGGGATTGTTTATAAGTACATGCGAATTGGAAGCTCTGGCTTGTCTCTTCCCTGACAAGCCACAGTCATAAGCCAACAACAAATGGAATGTAACTGAAATAAACTTCCTCCGTCTACTTCCATCTCCATCTCCCCTCTTTCCCTCTTTTGCTGCCTTTCCTGTGTCAGGTTGTAAGCTCCTTAGGGTCAAAGACCTGTTCTCTTACATTTTGTAAAATGCAGTGCATATTAATGGTGTTCCGGAAATAATAATGATCACTATAATAATGCCATCACATTATGGGGAATTGTGGCAAGTCACTTCCAGTAGCCAAACAGGTATATTAGTTCACAATATAGTTTGCTCCCTACTGGTGGCCTCATCTTTTAGGATATTGAAGAACAGTTAAATTTGCCATGTCATGTTAAGTTGTATAAACTTCCTGCCTTCGTTGTATAAACCTCCTGCCCTTACTTGACATACCAAGATTCTATACAGCTGTAAACATTGTTTAGTAAAGATTATAAAGTGATGGTGCTATGAATTCTTTAATGCCCAGCACAGATCTGTGGGTGTTCAATCTGTAGACAACTACACTTGTTCATTTGTCCTACAGTGGAGGCAGGTAGCCTTGCTTGTGTTGCTCCTACTCTCTCTGATAGGCAAGACTATGTTAAAATAGACTTGTAGGCATTCCTGAGTGAGTGAGAGACCCCCTCTCAGTTCCAATCCTGCCTTGCTCCAAACAGCAGGGCATTGGAGGAGCTCTGCCAATTTGTCTATCTTATAAGCTTTCTTCTATCTTTCTGCTCCTTTTCATGCTGGTGCTTTGGCATGTAATAGTTAGGAGCTTTTTAAAAAAGCAGCAGCTTTAGGAACATGCTTGGAGGAGAGTCTTTGTGACTGTGATATTTCCCCTCTGGGGAAAGGCCTGGGCTGTCTCTTGACCTCAGAAGATCTGTCAGGTCAGGTCTCACTTTTGGAGGGATTCTGCCCATAAACCCAGTCGTCTGGGAGAAAAGCCTACCTGTAATTACCCCTCCCTAGAACCCCACCTGAGCTCAAGGATCTCCTCCAAATACCTGATGGTGAATCTGAGTGGAGTGGGGTCAATGAAGGCAGTAGGCACCAATCCTCTGTGTCTGGGGAACAGGACCAATCCAGAGAATCAACACCCGGGGTGGGGGTGCTGCTGTTGCCAGATAGGGGTCACCTGCTCCATCTGTGATTGGCAGCAAGGCAGTACATGCTGAATTTTGGCACTGGAACTGCCAGATGCAGGTGAAGGATCTTGGTGAAACAACGATCCGGTGGATCCACAGTTGGCTACAGAATCGGACCCAAAGAGTGCTTATCAATGGGACCTTCTCAAACTGGGGAGAGGTAACGAGTGGGGTACCGCAGGACTCAGTCCTGGGCCCAGTGCTCTTCAACATTTTTCTAAATGACTTGGAGAAGGAGGTGCAGGGAATTCTGATCAGATTTGCAGATGACACAAAATTGGGCGGGATAGCTAATACTTTGGAAGACAGAAACAAAATTCAAAGTGATCTGGATAGACTGGAGCGCTGGGCAGAAAACAACAGAATGACATTTAATAGGGATAAATGCCAAGTTCTGCACCTAGGAAAAAGAAACCAAATGCACAGTTACAAGATGGGGGATACGTGGCTCAACAACACTACAAGCGAGAAGGATTTTGGAATTGTTGTCGATCACAAGTGGAATATGAGCCAACGATGTGATGTGGCTGCAAAAAAGGCCATTGCTATTTTGGGCTGCATTAATAGAAGCATCGCTTCCAAATCCCGGGAAGTACTAGTTCCCCTCTACTCAGCACTGGTTAGGCCTCATCTGGAGTACTGTGTCCAGTTCTGGGCACCACACTTTAAGAAGGATGCAGACAAACTGGAGAGGGTTCAGAGGAGGGCAAGAAAGATGATCAGGGGACTGGAAACAAAGCCCTATGAAGAGAGACTGAAAGAACTGGGCATGTTTCACCTTGAGACGAGAAGACTGAGGGGAGATAGGATAGCGCTCTTCAAGTACTTGAAAGGTTGTCACAGAGAGGAAGGCCAGGATCTCTTCTCGATCATCCCAGAGTGCAGGACATGGAATAATGGGCTCCAGTGACAGGAAGCCAGATTCCGGCTGAACATCAGGAAAAACTTCCTGACTGTGAGAGCAATACGACAATGGAACCAATGACCTAAGGAGGTGGTGTGCTCTCCCACACTGGAGGTGTTCAAGATGAGGCTGGACAGCCATCTGTCAGGGATGCTCTGACTTGGATTCCTGCATTGAGCAGGGGGTTGGACTTGATGGCCTTGTAGGCCCCTTCCAACCCTACTATTCTATGATTCTATGGTCTGGACAGACTGCATTCCAACTCCAAGGGACAGGGAAGGGCAGGAAACCCAGTGTCCTCCCCTTCATGAGGGAAGGCCGTGGTGCTGTTAAATACTGTGTGTTCTCTGCATGTTCATCCTCCAGATAATAAGAAGCCCTATAGAACTGGAAAGATGTTATAGGACTCTTCATGGTTTTGTTGCCACAGACTAATAGAGTTACCACTCCAGAAGTTTCAATGCAGACAAGCAACCAGTCTAAAAGTAGATCATAGCCTCATTGTTAAAGAATAGGAAAATAATTTAGTAGAGTTCTAGCATGATAAAATACTTTCCTCATATCCAAAACCTCAAAATTTTTATCCTTTTTTGCTCCACCCCAGGCCTGGTGCTTTTAAATATTCTTAACACAGTTAGCTTTGTGATGTGAATGAACATGTTCAGACTTCTTGGTCTATTTCACCTGCACAGAGTACCTTCCCCTAGGGAACACGAGGAAGAAAACCTGACATGTTGAAGCTTATATTTAGTTAAATGTCATATCAATAGATGCAACAATGTCATTACTGAGGGTGGAAACAGAAATAGAGATGCCGCTTTACTCGACTCACTGCACCAGCAACCTGGAATGCTGGAGACCTGCTCAGTTTCCATCATCCACAGTGATGCTTGAAATTGGCAAATTGCTTGAGAGAACCCAGTTTCTCTTTGATTTTCAATTGCTTTGTTCTGCAATGTAAGGACGAGTGAAGGCATTTCTTCCTGTCAATACATAAACATAGAAAAAAAAATCCCAAAGTGAAAAGTATGTTTGCCTGGCTGGCATTCCAGGTTGTTGCTACCCTAATGGTAGGATGGCATCTCAGACTGTTTAAAGAAAAGAAGCATTTCTGAATATATAAGCAAATTTCTGTCCCTGAGTTACGGATTTGGCCTTTGATGAGTGTTTTCAAAGTATAGATCCAGTATCAAGAATTAATAAGGGAAAAATCTTCTAATCCATTTTTTATTAGAAATATACTTATCATACCACATCAAAATATAATTTGCATAAAATAAAATAAAAACATTTACTGTTGTTAAACAAAGCTTTGCTAAAGATCCTTAGATCATAATAGCTTAATTTCCTAAACATTTCTTTTTCTTAGACCAATTTGCTTTAAAAGCTGTCTTAAATGCCATTTTTTCTTAGTAGAAATGTGGGGCACAAATCAGACAAATAATAAATAATAACGTTACTTATTCTAAGTACCAAGTTCCCCATTCAATTCTGAATAGGCTATTCAGCTGACCGATACACAGACTGGATGAGGTTCTAATAAGAAGTCCCCTTGTTCCAAAATCAGTACATACTCGTACCTTTTTGTGTAGAGATTACCTCATAGGTAATATTACTGTCCCATAAATTAGAGCTCACAGTCTTGGGGTGCAATCCTATGGAGAGACTTGGCCACTTCCAAACTTGGAGGTGGCCGACTAATGCAGGGTGGGTGGACTGTGGAGATCTTCTCCTCTGCACTCCAGCCACCCTGCATTTGCAGCTAGATAGCTGATTTCAGCTGGCTAACCAGGGACCGGGTGGGAGGGAGGCTAGACGGCACATAAGAAGCATTGTAAGGATGCTTCTGTTGTCCCCACCCCTGGGAATGTCCCCTTTCGGTTGCTCGGTGCTGCTCTTCTGAGCACAGAGCCAGGGACAAACCACACCTCCTATGAGGCAGCAGGGGAGGGGGACAGTCAGATTTCTGGGAAGTGAGTTTGGAGTGCTGGTTCCGAGCTTGGTTCCCAGAAACCAACAAATCCTATGGCCATCAAGATGCTGTCTAGTGGCCATAGGATTGCTCCCTTAATTATCTTATTGATACTAAACTTTCCTAAAAAAATTAAAACATACCAAAAAAAGCTTTTACACACACCTTTTAAGCTTGATAAGATCAATTCTGAGTTGTACCTTTGAGAAGATAAGTTCTTACTCAAAATTTGCTAATTAAATCTAAGCCTATACATTTTTTAGACATTTGTATATCAAGCTTTTTTATGTATATCCCTTACACGTTTTTTTTTGCTCATAAATTGATAAACAAAAACTTTAAGGGTGCAATCCTATGCATGTTTAGACAAGAAAAAATCCTACAATTCCCAGCATGCCCCAGCCAGCATGGCTACTTGGAGGGATGCTGGGAGTTGTAGGACTTTTTGTTGTCTAAAAGTGTATAGGATACGCCTTAGGGAGCAATCCTTTGCGGATAGGCGGCCACCTCTGAACTCAGAGGCAACCGCCTATCCATTGTATGGTGGGAGGAGTGCGCAGGGGATCCTCTCCTCCACGCTTCAGCCGCTCTGCATTCTCTAGATGGCCGCTTTCAGCTGTCTAGCCATGGGACGTCAGAGCGCAGGATGAGGAGGCCAGACAATGCATAGGAAGTGTTGCACCAGCACTTCTGCACTCCCTGCCCCACCCCTGGGAACACCCTACAAGGCGGCGGGGGAGGAGGCAGAGAGGCAGTCCAGGAATTTACCAATCCTATGGCCATTTAGTCTCTTTCTAGCAGTCATAGAATTGTGCCCTTAAGTACACTTTTGACCTGGAATAATACAGTCTCCCACCTGTTGGTTACTCAAGCATCTCTTTGGCCCAAGCGATAGGCTTTGGCCCAAACTTAGCATTTTCTCATTGGATACTATCCAGGTCATCTTGACAACTATTTGTTTATGCCAGTTACCCAGAATTCTTGATGAACCTAATTGTGTTTTGTGTGTCTTCCCTTTAATAAAATTACTACTTTTTGCTTATTCACATTTTATAATAGTTAATTATTTATCATTAAACATTTGCCTTTTATACTAAGACATCCTGTATTGTTTTAAGAGAGGTGTGTTACCAATTTTTCAATAGCCTTCCCAGCAATAAATCAAAATCAGCTATTTCTTAAAAATCCAGAACATGTGCAATTAATTGTCTCTCTTCTCCCAGAAATCATCAAGCAGATGCAGGTTTTTTGTTTGTTTGTTTGTTTGTTTTGCGGTAAGGGGGTGGGGCAGATGGTCATTTAAGGAAAGACGTGGCTAAATAAGCATGATCTGTTTGGACTATCTCAAGCTGTTTTTTAGATTTCCTTAAATAAAGAACTTGGTAAAATTAATAAAATGGTACGGCAATGACAAATGCAGGTGCCTAATCCCTTCAGGAGGTCAGGGTTAACACCCAGACTAAGGAACAGAATTCTAAGCATTGCAAGAATGTTCTAAAGTGAAAATATTCAACTGCTCTTGAGATCAGCGGGTGATATATACCAGGTTATATCTATAGAGCTGAAAAAGCAGAAACACAGAGCTCAAGAGGGTGCATGCCAAATGTGTTTCTGCTGAACTTTTTCACACCCTTCCAAGTGGACACAATCAGGACTTTGTCTTAAAAGCCAGATTTTCTGATCCTGTGTGCTGAGGCTGTATCTCCTAAGATTGGGCAGTTGAGTGGCAGCACCAGCCCAAGGGTATAAGCTAGTCTTTTCTATTTCTGTGCCCGAACCTTACCTGTAACTCTGGCTTCCCCTTTGCTTGTTCTCTGCCCAGCTCTTCATGACACAGCTGTGCCTTGCTTGTGGCATTTTGGACTGTATCAGGACTCAGAGAGGGTGAGTGGGCAGGACCTTGCTGGCCCCTTGTGGCTGTAGTCCAGAGTTCCCGTTAACCCATGAAATCGTTACTATTTGTTTCTTCAAAATTAGCAGTTATCTGAATCACTTCATTCCCAGACAGTTGTAGGATAAATATTAACCTTCAGGATTCAGGATCCCAAACATTTGAACATACAGTGGCACCAAGAGCTTTTCATTACAAGTCGAGGAATAACTTCTGCTCCTAAAAACTGGTTTGTTGTGATGCAAGACCTCACATTAAACCTCCTTCAGATAATCAGTAATGGAGTGTCAAGAAATAAGGGCATTTGAAGAAAAGGAAGTTCTCTAACATGTGGAAGTGATTGCCAAAGTTTTACATCATGAGGGGAAGTGAAGAGGGACCATAGCATTTCACATTTCCCCCCATAGACTAAAATTAAACTGTTGATAAAATACAGGTTATTTTTCCAGGTTATAACCACTTTAGAAATTTGGAAACTTCCCAAATAAATCCTTATTCAAATGAATGAATAGCTTGTCATCCTTAATTCTGTTATTACTCAGTTGTTGTTCAGTCGTTAAGTCGTGTCCGACTCTTCGTGACCCTATGGACCATAGCATGCCAGGCCTTCCTGTCCTCCACTCTCTCCCAGAGTGTGCTCAAATTCATATTCATTGCATCGGTGATGCTATCTAGCCATCTCATCCTCTGCTGTCCCCTTCTCCTTTTGCCTTCAATCTTTCCCAGCATCAGGGTCTTTTCCAGAGAGTTTTCTCTTCACATTAGGTGGCCAAAATATTTGAGCTTCAGCTTCAGTATCTGTCCTTCCGATGAGCAGTCAGGGTTGATTTCCTTTAGGATGGACTGATTTGACCTCCTTGCAGTCCAGGGGACTCATAAGAGTCTTCTCCAGCACCACAGTTCAAAAGCATCAATTCTTCGGTGCTCAGCCTTCCTTATAGTCCAGCTCTCACAGCCATACGTTACTACTGGGAAAACCATAGCTTTGATTAGACGGACCTTTGTCGGCAAGGTGATGTCTCTGCTTCTGACTATGCTGTCTAGGTTTGCCATAGCTTTCCTCCCAAGCAGCAAGCGTCTTTTAATTTCATGGCTACAGTCATCGTCTACCTACCATTTAAATGCACCCATTTGAAGTACCTTTTCCTAGCATATTAGGCAAGTTATGAACTATGGTGACTGTTTGAATAAACCTATAATTTATTGTACTTACTTTGCATGATGTAGTTCTAGATGCATTTCAGAGTTTGTAAAAAACAGTATAAAGTTGCCACAGCTGTGCAAGAAAATAGTTTTTTGTTTTACCTATAGTAGATCTTGCAATATTGATTGAATGCTGTGTGCTGAATTGCTGTGTGACAGAAATGCCCGTTCTGAGAAATGGCAGAATTACTGTGAAAGTACCTCTGATTTTGTAGCATTCTTGTTTTCATTGATTGTAATTTAAGGTGATTTAGTTAAGTTCACATATATTGGGTTAAGGACTCTTAAAGAGCCTGCTTTATGTCTTACTAATGATTAACTAGGTGATTCTATCCCTTAAAAATAATAGAAGCAATGTGATTTATTGATCTTTAAATACATCAGTGAGAAATAAATTGTGTGGTTTTTACAATGTGCTATTTAGGACTTGTGCGATGGATAATTATGTTTCTTTTCAAGCTAATCTATTTTACAAAGAAAAAGATGGAATACAGGTACAGCCTAACATAGAAAATTTGATCACATTTAAAATCAACTCAGTATCTGAATATGCCCAGTCTCTGAGGTTAAGGTAACCTTCTAGGTCAAAGTAGTGATGCTGCTCACACATTCTCTGTTTTTGAATTGCTTTAGGACTTTAGTACATCTTTTAGCATTTATTTAAAAAGACAAATAATTGTTTCTAGAACAGGAATATACATTTGAAGACATTACCGCAAAAGCGTGTTGTGGGTAAGAGTGAACCATTACTCTGAAAACACAATGCTGCTGCTTTTTATTTACTTTTGTTGATGCTCTTGAACCAATGTAAGGGACATTTTGGGTTCCTGGGAATTTCACACACCCCTGACTATTTGGGCAGTTCAAGTACACTGTTTGCCTAAGGTTGCCAACATCCTGTACAGGTCTTCTGCCCCCTCCCCCCGTCTGTTCTGGCTCTTGTCAGGTCTGCTTCAGATGTCAGTCACAGAAGTGGCCTGTCTGTGGTTGAAGTGGAAGCCATGTGTGAGTAGCCATTTCTGTGAAATGGCCCCCACATTATTTGAGTCATTTTTAACAAATTCTTAAAATAATTTAAGATATGATATTGTTAAAATCATCTTAGCCGCATAGGTGCTATCTCTCATGCAGTTACCTATCCATATGGTCCCTGCTTTTGTTGACAGTCATGACACCCCTGTGACCTTTGAATTGGCCTTCACAGATAGAGCTAGTTGAGTTATAGGATAGAACCATGAATAGAGTAAAAAGACAGAATAAATACATATTTTAGATCCCCTTTCCATCAAAGATGTTGGCTTGGTGCACCATTACTCTTCTCAACCCTTAACTGTGACAAAGAGTTGGGAAGTACCCCTCAGGCTTGCATATTCCCTCTGTCTTTCACCTTGTATGGTGGTCCTCCCCTCCTTGACTTAGATTCTCCTCCCCTCCCATTTCAGTGCTCGCTGAGTATTGTAACTGTACTAAGTCAACAGTAACCAGAATTTTCATTTTGACTTCCCTTGTCCACTCACATGTAAAATAAGCTACTTACATATTAAGTACTCTTGATAGCATACGCATGCACGCACATGCCGCTATGCGGGGATAGTGAGAGAGGAACACAGTTTTTTTTTCTGTAATGCTCAAAAGACCTCAGAGGAAAGTCCATATATCCTAACAATAGGAAACCAGGTGAAAGTGGAAAGGGGTCTACTGTCTCCTACACATAAATCATTCTTTGTCTCCTGTGTTGTGCCTTAACATGCAGATAACAATAAGAAGAGAGGATTGAAATAGTCACTGGCATAGCTGATTTTGTGCAGTTTTTGGCAAGTATTTTGGCACCTTAACACTTGAGATAATGACTTGAAAGCATTGCTTTCCAAGTGATGAAATCAAATCTTTTTCACCGCAGCTCTGGCATTTAAGAGAAAAGAGATGATTAACATGTCAGAATAATCCTCAGCCAGGCTGCCCAGTCATTATTATTAGCCTTCATTAGTTTCCCAAGTCATTAAGAAACCCCAGCTGTTCTAGTTTCATGTTTGCCAGAGAAAGCCTAGGGGCACAGGAAGACTCAACTATGCCTATGGCAATTTCTTCACAACTCTTCTGCTGCTTAGAAGAAAAACTACTGTGATTACGTGAGCTCCTCCATATTTTTAATTTTACTCTTGATTAACTCCACTTCAGTTATGTTTTTCGTTATCCATGGCTGGATCCCCAGGATGCTAATTGCTACTGTAAAACTGCAGATACTGCTGAGCTAATGCATTCTGGGGGAATATCTTGGGGAAGCAAAACAGCAGATAGCTAAAAACAGAACTGCTGAAAATGTGGTCATAACAAGCACATAAGTGGTGTCTCGTTTTTTTAAAAATGTTTGAAAAACCTTGCTGGCACTAATGCTAGTTATCTCTCTCCCCCACCCTTATTTCTAATTGAACTATCACATTGTATCATCTAGCTATGGAGTATGTTGGAATGTGTTGAAACTGTAAAGTTGTAAAACAAAGATTTAGACGTGTTGCAATTTCTGCATAAAAACAAATATAAGATGATATAGCAAGGATATTCCAGAATTGGCCCAGTGAGACTCTCCTTGACCTTGATTACACTTGCTTTCTTCTCTCATGGGAATCATTTATTCTCACGAACAGTGAAATAGGCAAAGTGGGAAATAGGCAAAGTGGGAGTAGCCTGTCAGGAGCTGCTGGGCCTAGAACCAGGAACCTTCAGTTTGGGGTGTGGCAGCCACATATGGTGAGCAATCAGAACTGCAGGATGAAATGTAGTCCTGGCAGTGAAGTAATCTCAGGTTCTGGACTCTCTCCAACAGGAATAAAAGACTTCCTGTCTGAGCTGGGAACTTGTCTGAGCGGCACATTTTTCCTGGGTCTAGTATGCTTCAGTGTAGTCTTTGCTGTGTTCTGGCTTGGTTTCTTGGCTTTGTGCCCTTGGGTCAAGTCCTGGCTCATTTCTGACGGCTGCCTACAGTTCAGCCATTACACAGATGTGGCAATTTACATAATATCTAGAGTGACAAAATATACAGTCTTCTGATCCTGTACTCCGCAAGATAATTTGCAAAATAGTATCTGCCTTCACGGCAGTACACAGTGCTACCTAGAATACACAGTAGGACCAAAGCAAAGATCAGCTGGGAAGCTTCAAAGAGGCATTTTCTAACCTTAGATTGTTAGAGTAATTGTCATCTCATAAACTCTTATTCTACTAGTAGTAGTGGTTATAATTCATGTACACATCAAACATTTATTTTCTTTTTTACTTGCATTCACAAACAATCCAGTAGGGTAGATCACTATTATTTCAATTTTAGAGATGGGAGAGTAAGGCTAAAATAGGTTGCCTTTGCTCAAGGCCGGACTGAGGTCTCAAATAAGGTGGCCCTGGAACCCAAGATCCGAGCCCAGTGCTCTTTCACAGGACCACACTCGGTTTCTATTCTGCATGAGGGCCCACATCTGGCAATCCTCAAATTAAATTACATAAAAGTTACATCCAGGCCTTAGTGTGTAAAACAAAACAAAACCAGACCCACAACTGGAGTTCAATGAAAATCAATTAAGCATTCAGCATTCTTTCCTGCTGTGTATAATTGCATTGAGTATTTTTATATTCAATTGGCTTGATTATGGCTGGCAAACAAAAACAAAAAATGGTGGGATAATAATTTAAAATGCCCTAAAGGAGCCCTTCCTGAAAAGTTATGTAGTTGCCAAGTAACAGAAAGTGCAAATATTCTATTTTTGCTGGTTATACCAGGAAGACTAGAGATGCTGCATTTCAGAGGAACCCAGTGTGGGAGCCTCATCCCGCATTGCATGTTTTACTCTACAACAGCTTCACAGACTGTACATTTTCATAGACACATGTACACTACTATTCCATATGTGTACTTTGCTGATCTCATATTTAAAGAAAGAAGAAAAAGATTAACTGGCAGGGACAACATATCAGCATTTTCAAAAATATGAAAAGATTTCATCAGAATGGCTAGTTTACAAAGTAATTTGTTTATTATCAGACCCCTTTGTATCCTTTTCTAATGTCCCATTTGCAAAAGGGGACCTTTTGCTCCCCTTCAAATATTATGTCCAGGAACAAGAAACCCCTTCCCTAAAAGGATTCTTAAATATCCCTTTACTCAGATTCTTTCTTCTGAATGAGGTTTGCATGCTTAATCACTTTTCTCTAATCTGTTCTAATGACATTGTGATATCCATCTTCTTTTAGGTACAGAAAGTCAGAAAAGCCTCTGAAGACTCCCTGTTAAATAAGATTTACATTGTTCCCAACTCATCACAGTTGTAATTTTCTTTCTTAGTTAACATTGTCTCAATTTCCCTGTAAGTTCTTGTAAATGGGTGCTGCTTAATTGCTACCACATCCAGATATCTGTTAGAATTGCATGTTGTCTTGACTCCTAATTTGTGCCAGTCACAGAGGATTACTGACATTTTTCATCCACCCCCTTTTTGTGTTCAGTGTACCTTTTCCAGCTATAAAACATTTACTGGTGTTTGTTTTACCTTTGCTGTGATGAAGTAGCTTTTCTCCTGTTTACAGCCTTTTGGTTGTCCTGCAAGTACTCATTTGACAGTCTTCTTAGTCCTTTCCTTTGTTGTTGTTTATTTGTTCAGTCACTTCCGACTCTTCGTGACTTCATGGACCAGCCCACGCCAGAGCTTTCTGTCGGCCGTCGCCACCCCCAGCTCCCCCAAGGTCGAGTCCGTCACCTCCGGAATATCATCCATCCACCTTGCCCTTGGTCGGCCCCTCTTCCTTTTGCCTCCCACTTTCCCTAGCATCAGCATCTTCTCCAGGGTATCCTGTCTTCTCATTATGTGACCAAAGTACTTCAGTTTTGGGTAACGGCAACCCACCCTAGTATTCTTGCTGTGGAAACTAAATGGATCAGTACAACCAGTCTTTTCCTACAGAGTTCCAAAAGGCTAGTTAAGATGTGTTTTCTTTCTTGCCAGTACTTTCCCTCTTATAGAAAAGATAAAGCAGGAAAGAGTTAAGTTTCTGAGCAAGTAATTTTTTTGAACAGAAAAGGTAAAGACCTTTTTTCTAGGCAGGCTGCTTGACTCCAGCAGTGCAGGAGGGAAGTGGGTGGTGGGGGTCAAGATATTTTGGGGCCAGCTCAAGGGAACTTGGCACATACCTAGTTGTCCAAGAGTTTAACTGACACAGGCAATAACAACATGCTGCTTTACACTGAGCCACACCATTAGTCCATGTAGCTCGGAATTGTCTGTAGTCACTAGCAGTGGTGGCTCTGTAGGGTTTCAGACAGGAGTCTCTCTCAGCCCTACTTAGAGATGCCAGGGATTGAACTTGCCACCTTTTGCATGCAAAGCATGTGCTTTCCCACTCAGCTATAGCCTTTCCCCTTCACTCTTTCCTCAGTGGGTTTGGAGGACAACTGCTCTCTCTGCTCTTTTTGGCCCGGCTGTTCTGCTCTGGTCTTGACAAGGAGGCCATGAGGTGAGGCGGCAAGGAAAGCTCTGAGTGAGCCACTTGGAGTCAGACCTCTGGCCCTGTTTCCAGGGCCAGATCAGCCCTCCCAGGCTCTGCCTCTTCCTTGAGAGGTGGAAGGCCTGAAAGGGCAAGCCTCAGCTTACAGCCTAACACTCCTCCTCCTCCATTCTGACAGTTCCCTCCAGGCATGTTGCCTGCATTGAAGGGTTGGCCTGGAGACTCAGGTTCCTGTCGTGGAAGGAGCCAGTCCTTGCGGGCTGCCGCTTTCGAGGGTATGGACTCTATAGGTCCAGACTCAGGACCCAGGCCTCGTCAAGATGCTGGGGCCTGCCTCCAGTACGGCTGGTCTGGCAGATGTAGTTGGCTGGCTTGTCAGAGTTGGTTCCTGATGCTGACACAGAAAAATTAAATGAAACCTTTCCTCACAAAGCTATCAAGTGGTGGAGAAAGCTTTGTAGCACAATTGATCTGATGAAGAGTCTTGGAAAGGGATGGCAATCTACTTTCCAAAGTGCAAGGGGGAAAAAAGAATAGTATCACCAAGTACTATGCCACCATTTTCTGTAGTTAGGCTCATGTTCTCCATTTGCCTGCTCATTTTTTTTTCCTTTGGTTGAACTGGGGTTAAAACAATGCATTGAAAAATGAAACTATTCTTCAGTGAAAATTAATTCTTTCCACACCTGCGCTAGGTTTTAGTGCTTCTCTTGCCAGGCAGGCCTCCCTGGCTTTCTTTAGCCCCTGTTTATTTTCCATTCCTGTCAGCTTTTCTTCTGCTGTGATGAATACTATTCCTTTCCTGTTTATTTTGGAGAAATCTAGATGGGCTGTTTGCTTTTCCATCTTCACACTTTATTATATTACTGAACGACCATTGTCCCCTGTTTATCATCTTTTGTCTTTCTGTACAAACGTTGTTGAATTGAAATAGCCTTTTGGGGAAACTAGCCTGCCAAATAAGCAAATACGAGTGATACAAACCATTGAATCAGTCTTATAAAAGCCTTGCTGCCTGAAAAAGCTCTTACTTCTTATGAACATCAGATTCAATTTCCTCCTTATTATATACTCCCAATCGTAGTGAAATATGCATTTAATATCCAGAATTTGTTTCACTTTCTAGGGTTTTCTGGAAGTAACTTTTGCTGACCTATTTGGGGCACATTACCCCAGTCTGGGGGGAGCTATAGCCTGTGACACTGATTCTGAATGAGAGAGGTAAGCTGTAGAGTCAGGCCCAGCCATGAGAAGCCAGACATCTGAGAATTCAGTTCTACCAGGCCTCCCACTGGCTTACAACCTGGGAAGGTGTGAGTCTGAGGACACTGATACAGCCTGCCTTCAACAGCTGGGTGATGGAGGCCCCTGTTTCTTGACCAGGGACGTGTTCCATGGAAACAGGGCAACCAGAGGAGGACTCTGCAGGACTGGGGTTTCCTCGATGTGTCCTAAGGTGTGTTGTCAACTAAAGAGGGCAATACAGAGAAATCTGGTGAGGCGCAGCAGTGGTCTGAGAGCTAGGTTTCCCTGCCAGAATCGAATAGACATAAACATAGAATCATAGGGTTGGAGGAGCCTGCAAGACCATCGAGTCCAGCCCCCTGCTCAATGCAGGAAGCCTGATTCCCAGGCAGTCTCCCATCCAAGTACTAACTGGGGCTGATCTTGCTTAGCTTCCGAGATCAGACGAGATATCCAGTAGTGATCTTTAGTGGTTGCTCCCCTGTATTTAAACAACAGGCAGTAGACTTCACTGGAAGCAATATACTGGTAACCTGGACAGCTTGGTTTCACTGGAACTGTAAACTTGTTTTTATTTATTCTGTGTTCTGAACCCAGGGCTGATTGTGTCTTTTGTTATGATGCTGATTCTGGTCAAGGAACTGTGTTCTAATCTGTTATCCGTGGATCTTTATTGGGATTGTAATGGTTTATAGCTAATTACTGGAATTGCTGCAATAAAAGGTTTTACTGAGACTTGTGCCTTGGCTTCAGGAAGTCAGGTTTCAACGCCATTCTTGTCATGGCTATTTTGAAAAGTTTAAACTTTGTTTTAAAAATAATGCTATGACAAAGTTTAAGAGCTTTTGCCTGAAGGAGAGGATTAAAATTAAAGGCTAAGTGTTTCACCATCTTTGCAGTCCCATTCTCCAGTGCAATGATGGTGAGCCAGTTTCTGCACATTTGTGGGCAGGCTAAGGAAATACTTACGCCTTTTGGGAGCAGGGGACTTGCACTTTTAGCAGTCCATGTGTAAGTTGGAATGACTTCTCTTGTTTGCTTCTACATTTTTTTCTTTTTAAACTAGTTTTACAATTGTGGAAAAGTGGCGACAGCAATCCTGCCCCCCCCCCCCAAATCCAGGGTCATTCTCAACCACAATGCATTTAAAGACACTACCTAGCTTCCTTAGATGCATTGTGGGTGAGGTAGCCCCGAATCGGGAGCAGGGATGTCACTGTCAACACTGTTCCACAGTGGTAAGATGTTATGGTGCATTGTGAAGGGAATACATGTCTGCTTCCATTGCTGTACAGTATGGAGGAGCAGAGTCGCTGCCACTGCTTTTCCATGGCAGTTAAACTTGTTTTAAAATAGAGAAAAAGTCTAAACAAATAAAGAGAAGCTGCTGCAAAAGACTCACAAACTCTTAAAACTGCAAGACCCCCACCCTTGAAAGTGCCCTGAGCAGCTTGAGACCTTCTTCACCCTACTGCATCCCCCCCTTTCCACCCTCCATAACCCTCCCCACATGAATGTATCAAAAAAAGAATGGTAAAAGAATATTAGGCACAGACCTATAATTTTCTTTTGTCCCATTAGTGCAGAGATCCTTGTTTAGAAAGAAGGAGAGATTGTGAGGAAGCTTAATACCAAATTTGGCACTTCTTTTACATTTCTGAATTGTGGCATACTTAGTCTTAACTTCTTTTGTAGAAGCTGAGAGGAGGCTCATTTTTCTGTCAGTGAAAGCATCTCCTTGGCATAACATGTGCATAAATATTCTTTTTTATATAAATATTGGCTTAGCCATCCTAACTCCTTGGACGTTACTCTGAAATGGACCATTATTGATTCCTATGACGAGGTTAGAGCAGGATGAAATGAAAAGCAAATCTTGCCTCTCCCTAGCTGCATCACTTAGAATGCTAGACAACAGTAGCTTCCAGCTAATACGATGGGACTCTACCACTTCATAAATCTGCAGCGAAACTTGGTAAAAGATTGTTGCTTAGGAGTCATTATGTTGGCGGTGATGATGATAGTATGACTGGCTCAAAACATTTGCAGTGGACTATGTGGATGATGGGATTTTTTTGATGCCTTGACCTACTAAAGTAGAGGGGTATCTCAAGAAAATGCTTACTGCTTAGATGAGATAAGATTACATTTCTTTGAAAATGAGAAATAGAAATGTGAATCTCTCTCTCTCTTCACTTCCTTTTGGGAA
This sequence comes from Heloderma suspectum, assembly GCF_057233095.1. NCBI lineage: Eukaryota > Metazoa > Chordata > Lepidosauria > Squamata > Helodermatidae > Heloderma > Heloderma suspectum. The sequence continues at coordinate 13,179,749 of NC_139461.1, forward strand.
AACACAGGTTGTCAAACATTAGAGCCATAATCAGCGAGGGAACAAAGAAGCAGAGCTAGTACAGCTGTGACCACATGGCTGTGAAACTATCTCCCCTCAGAATTGAGGAATTGTTCCGCTTTCCTTGCCTTTTGCTTTTTGGGGTCTGTGAGATTTCCCCTTATAGTTACCTTTTTCGTTGGCTAATATATATGTCTGGTTTTTCTTATGATTGTAGCTTTTTCTTTCTTTCTGTGTTCACAAGCTGCTTTGAATGCATATGGGACAAATGGCATATAGCATGTTTAGAAGTTAAGTTACAAAGAATAAGAGGAGCCCAAGAAGAGTGATATGAAGTCCTGGAACAGAGAGAGAGATGGGATGGGATTCACACTTTTCTAGTTTGCTCCTTAATGCATAGCCATGCCCAAGAATACCAACTCAGTATCATGAGAAGGCTGAGACCCTATAGTTTCAAACCGACCACTGCCATTTGGACAGGGCCACAACCAACTTTTCTTGCTGGGTGGGACTGCCACTTTGTGTGTGTGTTTCATTTCAAAAAATTTACCCTGAGCCAGGAAGAGCCTTAGGTAGGGCAGGTAGAGCTGTGCAGATCAGGTGGGTGAGTTTGGAGCACTACCACTTCAGGTGTGTTCTATTATTATTACTACTACTACCCAAAATAGTCCTATTCTAATTACAAGCTCCCATTCTTTAAATGAAAGCATTTCAGCCACAAATTTAAAAACCTGCCTTTCTAACTTCAAGGCTAGACTATGGCAATGCAATTTGAGAGCTTCAGCCTGATGAACAGCACCAATGTTTTAATGTTTGCACTGGCTCCCTATTGTCTTCTGGGCATGATTCTGGATTGAAAGATCTAAAGGGATTCTTCCCCAGTTATCCCATCATGATCAACTGAACATATATTATATTGTTATAGTTTTGTTCCTGTTGTAAGCTGTCCTGAAATCTTGGAGTATGAAGGGTGGTGTAAAAATACTGTAAATATTTCCTCTTCCCTCCCCATTCCTTTTGTAACTTGTCTATTAGATTGAGAACCTGCAAGCAAGGCAGTCTTGGGGGTTTTTTAATGTCTGTACAGTGCTTAGAAAATATCAGGCACTTTATAAGTGATAGACAGCAGCATCAGCCACAACAACCATATGAAGGTGTCTGAGTGAGAACTGTCTTCTCCAACTAGCAGCAGCTCACCACAGTTTTGCACAGAAGTCTTTACCAGCCCTGTTTTTTTCTGTCTTATATCTGGAGATGCCAGGGACTGAACTTAGGATCTTCTGCAATGCATTTACCCCTGCTGGTCCCTTCACTAGCAACAGTGAGATTTTCTTAGTGGTTGCAATGAACTTGCTGGAGCCCTAACCTAAAAATCTTTTGGAAGTGGCACATTTTGTTTTGTTAACTGGATTCACTTCTGATTTTTTAATGGGTGGGAGTTTTTAGTGTATATTCTTGTGCTGTCCAGCTGTATTGGAAGCCTCTTATGTTTTTAAATAGCAGACTGACCCAAGTTAAAGGAATGGAGTTGACTAGCAATCCGAACAAATAAATTGCTACACTGTTTTTTGTTTCCATCACCGAGATTATTAATGCCAATGTCTATTATCCTTCCCTCTCTTAAATGCAGCAGAGAATGCATCAGTTTCAATTTAAGCACATCAGCACAAACAGTTAAGCTGTCAATCCATATTTCCCTTCCTGTTAATTTTGAACAGAAACAATCTATTACTGAAATATTTGTAATAATAAATAAAGGCAGCTGAAAATATGGTTATATCTTTCCCCTTTATGTTGCCTAAGCTTGAGGATGCCTCACTTCTTAAAATGAAATGTATATTTCAAGGAAAATGATTGATGTCTCACACAATCCATTTAAGGGTAAATTTTAGTTTTTCCTGCATATCTGCTGTGAGTTAGGAAGCTGGTAGTTGTTTTTAATTTTGCATACCCCTCTAGAATAACGTATGAATAGTAATCACATTACAACTGATGAGTAAACTTCATACAAAAAAATGCATCTGTTCTAAATGTGGTCTGTAATTGGTAGTATTGCAAAGTGCAGGGAAAGAAAAAAAACAGGAGAAAACCTAATAATTCATAATGTTAAGAATCAGCATCTGCAGTATTTCTTTGGCCTGTTAAGCCTGTTTTAATCATTAAGGGGTTGCTTGTTATTATCCTTTCTCTCCTCAGTAGTTCTGGTGCTCACTTAAGCAGGAATCCAGTATTCCAAACCTCATTCTGCAAGAAGTGTCAATTGCTATTTAGGGATATCCGGGTTATGTCCCTATTGCACTCCACTGTTTTATCTGTTCCTACAGATTCCCCGCCCACCCCACCCGGGGATACAGGGTGAAACCATTCACTGCGCTCCAGTGAGCTGTTTTAGGCATTACTGAGGGCTTGGGCGTGCCCAGTGGTATTTGTATTTTGAATAGCATATTCCCCCCACCCACACCAAATGTTGTATCACGATCCACTCTTGAAAGTCAGCTCAGTTTCAAAAGTGATTTGTTGTGTGATGGTGTGTTTTGCTATTCAAGAAATAGAAGCTTCAAACCCTAAGGGGTTCATGGAACTCATTGCTTGATTCTTCAGTTCCAAACCAGTTTTCTGGGTCAGGACTATTGCCCCAATCCAGCAAAGGAGATTAGTGCATGTAGACAGGCTTTTGTGCATGTATTAATTGTTGGATTAGAAACTGCAGGTGTAAGTTGGGTGTGTGCCTGAATGAACACCTGAGTATGGATGCTGTAGGCCAACCCTCCATTGCTTTCTGTCAGATGTGCATTTGGATGGTCATCCCATCCAAACTGCTTCACAACTTGCCAGATATACCTTTCTTATGTGCAACTATAGCTGGGTTGGGGTTTGCAGCAAAGGGACGGTTCCGAACTGGTTAGTATGTACCCAATTGGCACTTAATTATTTTCTATAAGCTGATTTTGCCTAGGAAGAGATTCTGTCCTGCATCAGACAGGCAACCACCTATTACATGTTCTGTTGTTTCTGTCTGATTTAATATTTGCATTTTCTACAAGTATCTCTCTGTGATCTTTTCTATACATTTTGATAGTTATTAACAGCAATTAGACTGTCTTGAAAAGTATTCATAAAAGTGATAGTTTCTCCTTTATGTTCCTCTATTGTTAGCTCTTAAACAAATAAGACAACATCCACATTTCTTTTCCTCCAGATATTTCTCTGCAGGTCTGCAGGTTTCTATGATTCAGTGTTTGTCTTCATTCGCCCACCCCCACCCCCACCCCATATATATTGTGTATATACATATACAGAGAGAGCGAGAGATAAAGCGATTTGATATTGAAGCTAGCTTGCAGGATTAATCACTGAGATTTGGAGGAGTGAGGCTTAGATCAGCCTTGACTGCTGCTTGGAGAACTGCGTTATCAGATGCTCTGAAGTTGTTTTGGGCGGGGCAGGGGGCTTGATACCTGAATTTGCAGAGTGCGTTTATATATACTAAGCCTCTACTCATTCTGGTCATAGAATCATAGAATACTAGGGTTGGAAGGGGTCTACAAGGCCATCGAGTCCAACCCCCTGCTCAATGCAGGAATCCAAGTCAGAGCATCCCTGACAGGTGGCTGTCCAGCCTCATCTTGAATGCCTCCAGTGTGGGAGAGCACACCACCTCCCTAGGTCATTGGTTCCATTGTCGTATTGCTCTAACAGTCAGGAAGTTTTTCCTGATGTTCAGCCGGAATCTGGCTTCCTGTCACTGGAGCCCATTATTCCGTGTCCTGCACTCTGGGATGATCAAGAAGAGATCCTGGCCTGGGATGTATAGTCTTTCCTCAAAGGCTTTTGGATGAACTTTATCACAAATGTGCAGGTTAATCAATCATGCTAATTCAGATAGGCTTTATCACTTACTTTAAACATGGAGCAGTTCTGGGCTTGGGCTGTCTGGGTATTAATTGCATTAATTTTATTCTTAAAATTGGTAAAATTAATGCAATTAATGTAAGCTCCGTTTCTGGTTTTTTAAAGCATCTCTGTCAATAGAGATGATGGTAAAAGTAGTTTAAACTTGTGTCAGCTAGATTGTTGTTTATTTTTTATTTTATTACTTATTTATTTAAAATATTCATAGGCTGCCATTCAGGGCATGAGCCCTCCCAAGGTGGTGTAGAACAATAAAATGCATATACTAAAATTTATAATAAAACCCAATGTAGTAATAAAAGCAGCAAAAGTTCCACAAAACAACGAACATCGGGAAAAGACCTAGCCTATAACAAAATTGCAGCTATAACCAGTCTGATAAAACATAATCAAGGAAGGCCAAAATAAAGAAATACTTCAGGGCCTTCATAAAAGCCCGCAATGATTGGGCCTGATGGGCCCCTGATGGCAACTTATTCCAAAAAGAAACGGCCCTCACATGTGGTCACCCACCTGACTGCTCTCACAGGTGGGCAATTGTGAAGAATCTCTCTTGCTGATCTTAAAGTGCAGGCAGGCTGATATGGGTGAAGGTGTTCCTTCAAGTAATTTGGTCCCAAACCACTGAAGGCTTTAAAGGTCAAAACCAGCAATTTAAATTGGGCTCAGAAGCATATTGGTAACCAGTACAGCTGGTGCAGTATAGGCATTAGGTGGTCCAATTGTCTTACCCCAACCAGCACTCAGGCAGCTGCATTCTGCACCAGCTGAAGTTTTCTGGACTGTCTTCAAAGACAACCCCCCACACAGCACATTACAGTAGTAGCCTGGGCGTCCCTAGGGCATGGATAACTGAGGCAAGGTCCATCCTCTCCAGATAGGGCTGCAGATGGCATACTGGCCTCAGCTAGTAAAATGCACTCCTGGGCGCTGCAGCCACCTGGGCTTCTCCAGTTAGCGCAGAGTCCAGGAGGACTCCCAGAGTGCACACTTGGTCTTTTATGGGGAGTGCAACCCCATCTAAGACCAGTTGTAAACCTCCATCCATAGTAGTCGATTTCCCAACCCACAGTACCTCCATCTTGTCTGGACTAAGTTTCACCTGTTCTGACTGATTCTCAGGTACTGGTAGGTAGAGAGTACAGGAGCCACGAGTTCTGTTTACAAGAGGTTTATGCTGCAGAGGACCTTCGCTTTTATTTTTAATCATGTAGAGTGTTGCACCTTTATTGGCGCTAAATGGACTTGCTTAAAATGGTTAAATGGTTCATCTTGTTGTTTGCCTCCATGGGTGCTTAGTCCATATGATCACTGAATAACCTGCTTTTTGAAACCTGGTGGATATGGCAGCCTTGGTTGCTGCAGGCTCGTTACAAGTGCAGAGCCAAAAATACATCTGGCTGCACCACCACCAAGGCTGTGATCCTACCTGGATAGTGGATAGCATCAAGGAAGTCCATCAGTGGGATGAGGTATCTTCAGGGTAATTAAAAGAGGAAGCTGTGATAGCTCAACATTTCTCAGAACGCAGTATGGCCAGCCAGGCTTTCTGCTCTAGAAAACAGGCAGAACAATGATACCTGGTTAATGACCAGAAAATTGGGTTGCATGGCTCTGCATAGTGTTGTGTTGATCTTGAGGACCAATGCACCCTAGGGTAAGGCGATGCCTTCAAAAGGTAAGCATGCCAGAAAGGAGGAAGAGAGGCAGCCACCTACTCTGTCTCCAGGAGTATGAATTCCGTGCAGTCAGAAGCATAACAGTAGATGTTTAGCAAGACTTCGCTAAGTGGAAGTCTCTTATCTGGTCTGTTCCATGATTTGAGAGCCAGTGTGGTGCAGTCATAAGAATGTTGGACTGGGACTTGGGAGTCCCGGGTTCTAGTCCCCATTTGGCTCACTGGGTGACTTTGGGCCAGTCACTCACTCTCAGCCTAACCGCCCTCACAGGGTTGTTGTGAGGATAAAATGGAGAGGAGGAGGACCATGTAAGCCACCGTGGGTTCCTTGCAAGAGGACAAAAGATGGGATATTTTATGATGACGATGTAAAACTTGTTTAAAGACCAGAATGAGAGGGACAACAGCGCTGGGTCTGAGCACCCAAGGCATAAAAACTAACTTCTAAGGCACATAAGGCCTGGGAGTTCTGCACAGTGGAAGATTAATAAAGATTTATAGGACACTGGGAATCAGCTTAGGGAAAGCCAAGGGAGGGAAGAGACACTGCAGGCCATCTTCATTTGCTCATCTGTGGAAACTGAGAGCTTTCTTGACTCCACCATTTGAAAAATCCTCTGAAGGAAGAGAACAAAGAAGGAAGAGAACAAAGAAGGAAGAGGTTGGTGAAATTAGCCTTAGAGGTTTGGACTTGGTTGGTTCGGAAGAGATGGAGGGCTCTCAAAGAGAATTTCCTCGGCATCACCTCAGCGTCAGAGAATCCAAGGGTCTTTCTTTCGAATCAGAAGGAGACATGGCTGAGTAGAACCAAGTCCGGAATGGCCCAGCCAAGAGGTATCTGTGAGAATCGTGCTGATAGCACAGTCCTAGTTACTATTGCCTTGATTAAGATAAAAAAGAGAAGTGAAAATCTGCCTCCTGCCCGACATTCAGGGCCATCTGAATGCCTCAAAAGTAATGTCTAGGGATGGTAGGCTTGGTAATCTGAAAGTTTCACCCTTACATAGTACCATAGTTATGTCATCATTTCAGGACTGTTGAGTCTCGAAGACAGAAGAAAGTGGTGAGAGTAGTAGGGTTCTTGTTTTCTCCTCTTGGTCTTAGAAAAGATAGCATTTTCTTTTTTCCTAAGCTGTTTTCTTAGGGTCCATGATACCTAGAAAAAGCAGGATGAGTGTGGTTAGACAACAGTCAGCAGCAATTTTGGGGAGAGGGTGGGGTAATTTCCCATGCTCACCAGGGGGAGTTCAGATCTCATCTGTCTGCCAAGGCAAGAACAGCTAACAAGGCAAAGTTCATTCCCAAATGTAGTAATACGAAATGATAGGATTCAATTTTAAGCTTTCACTATACTGGGGTGGAGCCAAGACTCCAGCCTCAGGCTGCTCCGGTAGTTACCTTCAGTGTCCTGTGTTGCTTGTCCCTAAACAAACAATTTGAGTCTACAAAAAGTGAGCAAGCTCTTGCTGTTTTTCAGAGTAAGGAACTTAACACTAAAGAGTCCATAAATAGCAAACACTAGAGCCCTCATCAGGCATTCAGTTTTAAAAGGGAGCTGGTGATGTGCCCTCTGGCCCTGACTGCTCCATTCCTGACTGCCCTGTGTTGACAGGGAAGGTCTGTATTGAAAGTGTAAGAATGTTCCACGGAACACGGAATGTGATCCCTGCCTGTTTGGACCAGGTAACCTGCCTCTGCCTCAGTTCAAATGACAGCCAATTCCCCCCCCCCCCCGTCTCAGAACATGCTGAGGCTGAGGATATGCATATATTTCTAAAATCTGCTTGTTTTTCTTTATTTCAGTGACATAGACTTAGGAGGTCAGCATCAGAAGAGGTGCCTATAATAATTTGCCTTCAGTTTATAACAAATCATGGTTATCTGTATTGGCCAAAATGTCTGGCAGTATTCTTATTTCTGGCAAAGGAGAGGCTTTGAAAAGATTGGGTCACAAATTCCCAGGAAGCAGCTTTCTTAAGATTCACAATTCTCTTCTGCAGTAAACATGACTAATTGCTGGGAAGCATTTGTATAAAAGTCAATTTTGGGGGAAGAAATACTTGACTAAATTGGACATTGTGGTTATTAGGGAGTCATGCAGGCTACACTTAACAAATCTTTATAATGAACAGTAGCTAAATGTGTCTAGGAAAAATATGAATTGAGATGATACCAGAAACAAAGTATGTCTCTAAAGCCAAACCAATAATTTATTAATATTATTATGCCTTATAGTAAATGTGCCATTTATAGGAACAATATTTGATTTCAATTGAACTCTATTGAGATGGGGGAGGGGGCATTTTCAAGGTCTTGAATTACTTGGTTGGCTTTGAGCTTTCATTCTCATTCTCCTTCCATACCCTACCAAGGAAACTTTCATTAATGGGAGGTTGTTAGTGCTCCATGGAAGAACTCTGTAAATATCTATTTCTGCAATAGTAGACAGCAGGAGAAGGTCATATGGGATGTCCTTTCCCATTGAATGAGGGTGTAGGTAGGTATCAGTTCTTCTTGGTCTCTGCACCTGCCTAAAGCAAAGTTTGGGACATTCTAGGACTGAGCAAGGCTTTGGCGGGACACCCCATCCCCCACTGCTCATGCCCAGGGCATGGCTTCTGTTGTGTGACTGCACAAATGAGCACTCAAGGACCCACAGTTACAGGTAAGCAACTGTGTTTTTCCAAAGGCCCCCCCTTTCATTTGATTGAACATAAAAACATAGGAGGGTGCCTTATACTGAGTCAGGCCCTTGGTCCATCAAGCCCAGTATTGTCAACACTGACGGGCAGCAGCGGCTCTCCAGGGTTTCAAGCAGGTGTTTTTCCAGCCCTACCTGGAGAAGCTGGGGATTGAACCTTGGACCTTCTGCATGCAAAGCATGTGCTCTGCCACTGAGATACAGCCCCTTTGGGCTGTGTAAGTTCCTCGGTCTCATGGCTCTGTGCATCTTTATCTCCACGTATTAGTTGCTTCATTTAGGGCGCTTCATTTAATGCCGCCGCTTGACTGTTACCCATTTAAATGGCTCATTCTTTAAACCTATTTAATTCTTTATCTAATTGATTAATGCAACAAGCTCATAAGTATTATCTTATTTCCAGCACATTAGCAATCAGAGGCTCAGGGCCAGCCCCATAGTCTAATTGATGTGTAGCTGAGTTTTGCTTTTCAAGGCCGTCCAAAATAAGGAGCCAGAGGCAAAGTGCTCCTTTCCTGCAGAGACAGAGTTTTTCACATTGCCCCCTAATGATTTCTCTTGTGGCCAGCCAGCACTTGTCTCCACAGAAGGGCATTTAATTGGAAATATATCCAATGAAATTGACGGTTTTTCACAGATCCAGAGGTAATAGACAATAAATTGGGGTCTTTAATATCAACCTTTTACAGGAAACCAACAAGAAATATTGTTTAAAAACCTGCTGTCTGTGGCTGCTCATGTGCATTTCTCTTATGCAAGTGTAATCTCTGAGCGTTTCTCTTTATATTTTCTCTAAAAAGCTGTAAAAAGAACTTGCTTGAGTTCATTTGATATTTTACATTCATAGCAACGCACTTCATTGTTTTACCAGGTCATCAAGTATCGGTTGCTGGTAATGTTATTTTATAAAGACAATATTGCCTCAAAACTGCAAGGTATCTTGGCAGTGTTTTATCAAGAACATATTAGTGATTTAAACATGATGTTGGTTGAATTTTAGGATTGGAGCAGGGCTGACTTGTTCTTTCTGTTAAGAAAGTTAAGCTGTTAGGATGTCTCATGACACTATTAAACTTAGGAGCCTTATTTGGCAACTTAAATCACTTGATCCCTTCCGGTTTTCTTTGGTGCAGTACTGAAAGGAATGTTCACCATAATTCCCATTACTCCTGCTTAGTCCTCCAGATCAACATGTTCTCATTATCTACATCAGGGGAGGGCAACCTCTGGCCTGTGAGCCTAATCCACCTGTGGAGGGCTTAGCATCCTCCGGGTGCCCTGCCCTGCCCTGCCCTGCCCTCCCCAACCCCCACCCCCGCAGGGATTCCCCTGCACCAGTTCCTGTGCCACTCGCACCACGAGAAGGAGCAGCCTGACTCAGGGCTTGCAGAAGTCGGCTCCTGCAAACTCTGGCCGAGTCCCTTCCTGCACCATTCATGCCTTGATTGGGACGTGTGTGGTGCAGGAAGGAGCAGGAGCTTGCAGGAGTCAGCTCGTGCAATCCCCAGCCAAGTCCCTTCCCACACCGTTCACATCCTGGGAAGGAGCAGCCTGATTCAGCTGAAGCTGGCAGGAATTGGCTGCTGCAAATCCTGGCTGAGTCTCTTCCCTGATTGGGATGCACATGTGGGAAGGAGCAGTCCGATTTGACTGGGGGAACCTTCCTCCATGCAGAGAGAGGCACAGAGAAAAAATAAATGATTTTTTAAAAGTGGGTGGTGTAGTATGGATGACATTGTGGGAACAGAAGGGCTTTGGGGATGAGGCCTTGCCCCTTGACATCATCTAGCCTTCTGGCTTGGTCCAGGGGTGGGGGGTAATCTGCCCCCCCCCGAAAGTTGTTGCCCTCACCTGATCTACATGGAAGTCTATCTTGCTGCATACTACTACTTGACATAAATTAAGGGTGTTCTCTTTCTCGGTCTTTTTTGTTTAGTTGGCCAAACACAGCTAAAAAAAACCTTTGTAAGATAATCTTTATAAAAACAAAATTTACTGTAGGGAAGAAGTTGAGCAAAACCATCAGGATCTCATGCATTGTTTTTCAAATGTGGCATCTACCTTAGTGGCATAATGAAAGCCTATTATGTCAATGTATGTCAACATCTTCCTGCCACAGAAATTAATGTACTAGTAAAAAAAAATGGAAAGGGGAAGTTTTGTGTAGCGAGAGAGATTGGAAGCGAAGACTCTGACATATGTTGTGACAATAGGAAGGAAATTGAAGGAAATGCCAATGACAGCTCACTCATGGTCATTCTGTTCTCTGTTACTGTTCCAATCCAAAGCTGTGTCTATACTTGGTACAAACACTCAATTCCTACATGCTGACGCTTCCTCATTCATTTCATCATCAGGAATATTCACAGTGGAGTGGGAATTCAGAGCTAACGTTGACATTGAAGTGACTCTTTATGCACAAGGGAGCTTCATTTCTGCACCACAGCTTCCGCTCTTGGAAGGAGCACTAGGAAAGGGTAGAGTTGGAAAAAGTGCAGAAAGGGCAGCTAAAATGATCAAGGGGCTGGAGCAACTCTCCTGTGAGGAAAGGTTACAATGTTTGGGACTGTTTAGCTTAGAAAAGGGATGAGTGAGGGAAGACATGACAGAGGGGTATAAAATTATGCAAGGTGTGAAAAAAGTGGATAGGGAGACATTTTTCTCCCTCTCTCATAATACTAGAGCCTGGGGTCATCCCATTAAGCTGATTGGTGGGAGGTTCAGGACAGATCAAAGGAAGGACTTCTTCACACTGTGCATAGTTAAATCATGGAATTTGCTGCCACGAGATGCAGTGATGGCCACCAATTTGGATGGCTTTAAAAGGGGGTTTGATAAATACGTGGAGGAGAAGGCTATCAATGGCTACTACATCCAGTATCAGAGACCGTATGCCTATGTACACCAGTTGCTGGGAAATACGAGTGGGAGGATGCTATTTCACTCATGTCCTACTTGTGAGTTTTCCACAGGCTGTTGGTTAGCCACTGTGTGAACAGAATGTTGGACTAGTTGGACTCTTGATCTGATCCAGCAGGGCTGATGTGATGTTCTTATGTCTTAGAGATTAGCGAGCTTCCCATAGTTGGATTTGATTGGGTAAAAGTGGGGAGCACTCAGAAAAACACACACACACCCGTAAGTGTTCTAAATGTGCTCATAATTGCCACTGCCCCTGTGAGTCCCCAAACCTCTTTACCTAATGGCTGTGGTTGGGGGCCTCATACTGCTGCTGTGTCAGCTCTGGCAGCATGTTCTCACACTCTTCCCCTCCCCCTTGCTTTTCTTTTCTACCCCCTCCAGTTCTACAACAGCAGAGGGGAGGGGGAAGTTTGGTCTCTCTCCCTCCTCATCCTCCCCCTTTCATTCCTGGCATGTGAAGCATTGCTAGGGCACATTGCATTGCAGTTTTCCTAGGGTGTCTGATAGATGTCAGGATGTCCTGCAAAAAATACATTTCCAAGGGCTACCTGCACAATACAGTGTTTCACATGCTAGGGAAGACGGAGAGAGATTGCTAAGGTGGGAATGAGACCTGCCTTTGCCTACCTTGCTACAGACAGTGGAGGAGCAGCAGCAGCTGAGTGGGCGGGAGGAATTATTTTCGTGCTTGGATTAAAAATCAAACTGTCAAAGAACCCATGCACCGTAATACTCACCCTTGTATTGAAGGTGAGCATTACTAGCTGCCAGAGTTTATATTCTGATCATAAAATTTATGAGCTTCAGCAGCATCTATAATAGGAGAGTTTTAAAGAAATACTCCAAGGGTGCTTTCATGCCTAATATATCTCAATTGTTTTTTCATGACTATGCATCGTAGTATGCATTTTTGAGAATATTATGATTCAGGAAATAACTGGATGGTGGTGGTTGGTTTTACATGTTTTGCTTTACTACTGTGGAGTGGTATTTATATCTGATCAGATTTTCGAAAATATATGGCCAAACACTTACTCTGATTGTGGAGGAGTGGGTAGACGTGCCAAATAATACAGCTCCTGGTGGCCTCATCTCACATATTCTTTCAGATATAGTTTATCTGAAAGACAGAACTTTTCTGTGAGGCAATCTGCTGTCTTACTACCACTAGATAAGCAAAACTAGGGATGTATGAGAAATTAGTTTCAATTTGTTTTTGATCAGGACTTACCCAGTTTGTACCTTCTGGGCCAAACATGGACTCAGATGCAATCTGCAGTTGAATTCCTTACATTTCTGAGCTTGCAATGTGATTTGTGGCCCAAAAGATTGCTTTTCCAGAGCATGCATGCATTTGAAAAATGCACATTAAAAATGCATATTTCCGGAAAATGCGCAGGAAAAATGCATACTTCTGAAAAATGCACACAAATATGCTTTAATCAGTGGGAGAAGAATGCATACATTTCACAGATGTGCACATTTGGAAAAATACACACGGATTTTCATGCAACCCCGCCCACCCAAGCTCGCATTCTGATATCAACTTGGGTTAGAATGAGCTCCTAGATGGAATTTGGAATTCTTCAACGAGCTCAGGTTTTGCTGATTGGCACATCCCTAAGCAAAACAGTTAATAAATGGATGGCTTCAGTACCACACAAGTTTGCTTCTGCTCTTCAGAGAGCCAAAATGGAACCTCCTTTGAAAATAAAGACATCTTTGGAGCCCTTTGTCTAGTTGTAGATAGAAATGATCACCCTAGTAAAAAGCTCTGTGGAGCATTGATGTCTCCTGGAGCTCCAGAACATCATAGGCTACCTCATTTGCTTTAGTGCACATTGGAGATGCATATGCCTAGGTGTTCCCTACCATTCAAGTGAATGAGGCAGCCTGTGAAGTCTCTCGCTTACTGGACATTCCTACTGCTACGGTCTTCCTATGTACACTTACCCGGTAGTACCCCCACTGAATAAAGTGAGACTTATCTTTGAGTATACATGTCTAGGATTTGGAAGGAATTTGGTTTAACTGTGAACACAGTTGAAGTACCATGAACAGTTCTGGTCACTGCATCTCAAAAAGAATATTGCAGAACTGGAAAAGGTGCAGAAAAGGGCAACGAAAATTATCAAGAGGCTGGAGCAACTCCCCTATGAGGAAAGGTTACAGTGTTTGAGGTTTTTTAGCTTAGAAAAAGAGTGAGGTGATAGAGGTGTATAAAATTATGCATGGAGTGGAGAAACTGGATAGGTAGACATTTTTCTTCCTCTCATAATATTAGAACCAAGGGTCATTCCATGAAGCTGCTTGGTGGGAGATTCAGGACAGATAAAAGGAAGGACTTCTTCATACACTGCATAGTTAAATTATGGAATTTTCTACCACAAAATTTAGTGATGGCTGCCAATGTGAACAGTTTTAAAAGGGCATTTGGACAACTTTATAAGCTATCAATGGCTACTAATCATGATGGCTGTATCTTACCTCTGGATCTTACTGATCATGAGAGCCATACAGAGGCATATGGCTCTCAATACCACTTTCTGGAGAACAAGAGTGGAAGGGTGTTTTTATACTCATGGCCTGCTTGTGGGCTTCCCAACTAAATGCTGGACAAGATAGGCCTTTAGTTTGATCTGGCATGGCTCTTCTTATGTTCTAATGCAGATTAGTTGCTTCCCATAATAACTGGCTAATCAGTGTGTCATGCAGCGGGTGGGAGTGGAGGGACACAGATGGGTTTGTTTAGCTTTTCTCCATGCTGTTTATTGTGGAAGTGGAGATTCTCTCATTCTTGTTAATGATCACTGGGATTTTCCCCTGCTGAGTATGTGTGAGGTACTCCAGATTAAGTAAGTGCCCAAGCAGAATGCTCAATTCCCATAAAGTTTAATGGTCTCAGAAAATCCTGTTGGATACCCTACTGGGAGGAGTCAAGTGACCAGTCCACATAGATTGGCTGAGAAAGATAATTCCAAATCAACTTTGGCATCAGTTGTTTCTGACCAACGTTAATCCTGCTTGGGTTAACGTTCATTTTTTGCTTCGTGAAGTTGCTAATACCTAATTATGTAGGTATGCCTTCAGGGCTGCTGAAGACAAGCAACTAAGGATACCTACTCATCAGTCTGCATCCAGCCTGGGTCTTGGACATAGCAGAACAGTGAGGTGTGAGCTGGGGTTAATCCTGGATAGGCTTACCTGATAGTGTGGCCGTTATTTTTGCATTGGTCCTGTCCTATTTTATGAACATATGTTTGCCAAATTGTCATGGGTAAAAACTTGTTTCTGATGTCAAATATCAGTGTTTTTTGAAATAATTATATGCATTTTTGGTTTGTTTGTTTCCAGCTGAGGGGAGGATTACATTGACACAATGCAGTGAGAAGGAAAGGAAAGCCTCAAAGGAACATTCAGTCTCTAGGCCTCTGAGTCTTAAAAAGAGCCTGTCTACCACCATCTCCTAATCTTCTTGGCCTTTTACTGCTAATTTCTTAATAAAAATTGTGCCTGGCATGCCTTCCAGTTCCACTCACTTTTAAGGAAATTTTAGCTGTCATTCTAGCCCCATTAACCCCTTTTTGTTCAAACTTCAGACTCCTTTTCAGCCATCCAATAGTGATCTTATAATAATATTTTATTGATTGATTTCATTTCTATACCGCCCAATAGCTGAAGCTCTTTTGGCGGTTCACAGAAATTAAAACCACAAAGCGCAGCATAAAACAATATAAAATGTGAAAGTTTAAAAACACAATTTTAAGCAAACACAATATGTTTGCAGAGGTAAACATGCATTTGGATTGGAATCCTGCAATTGGGAAGTAGCTCAGGGTATCTCAAGCCACCTGTTGATGCTGCTATTTTTAATTATAGCTGTTTATTAGTTGCATATTGTGTTTTTTTTAATAGTAGTTTGATTGTTTGGTCATAAAAATTATTTAAAATGAAATACTGAGAATTCAAAATGTTTTTCTTAAGGAGCGCTGCCCTTTTAAAAATTCCCAATTTTGTTTAATTATTTCAAGGATGCTGTTAATGTAACAGATTCATGGCACACTGAAAATTTATGCCTACCGCACCTTATTTGGAACAGCACTTCAAAGGGCCCTACATTGGTTTCTGGAAGATATAATCAGCTCTTTTTTATTTTGAAGTCTTTACTTTTTATAGCACTAATGTAATCTGTCTTGTCTGTTCCAGTTAGCGAGTGTACAAGGGCTTCTTACTCTGAGGAAGAGAAGCTGTAGCTGAAACATGTTTTTGTTTTGTTTTTATAAATGGAAGTGGCTGATGTCTCTAGGATTGATGATAGCTTGGTTTGTTTTTCCCAATCTTTCTTTTAGCAATTAAAGATCATGCTTTCTTGTTTTGAAGCCCCACTTTAGAATTTAAAAGAAAAAAAAAATGATTACCCATTTTATTAGATTGTGATTATATTAAACAATGAATGGAAAAACAAGAACCATCAAAATATAGTTTTGTTTAATTTTGGTTAAGTAAGACAAAACAACTTTCTGGAGGAGCCTGAGGGATCCATGGAGACTGGTATTATTCTTTCTGTATTGAAAGGGTTTACTGGGATAGGATGATTTGGAAGGGATCCCCTCAGTTGTCTAGTCTTAACCCTCGTACCTAAGATAGGTTATCTAAAATGTAAAGCATATCTAACAAATCTGTCCTTCCTTCCTTCCTTCCTTCCTTCCTTCCTTCCTTCCTTCCTTCCTAACTTACAGTAAGGGGATAAAAACACACAGTCTCCCTAGGAACCATGCATGGGTGTTGAACTTCTTTCTTAGTTCTTACCAAAATCTGATGTTCCAAATGGAAATCTTAACTGCCTAAAAATGTGTTGAGCCAGAATGTGGTAGAGGTGTGCACTCTCTATGGATTCTTTTCCTCACTGAAGAAAGAACAGCTGCAGGATACTGGCTAGGCCAGCCTTGGTAGCCTTAGACAAGGCACCATTCTGTAAATTTCATCCCCACCTGCATTCGTCGTATGGGAATACTACCCTCCCTTACTGGGCTGTTTTAAGGGTTTCTGTGGCAATATGTGTAAAGTGCTTTGAACACTGACTTGTCTTATATAGATGCTTCTTTGTTGTCATGAAAAAGAGCTTCACACCAATTTGAGATTTTCTAGGGGCACATTCTTTCTAGTGTTGTGAAACTGGATCAGAACAGTTAGCTTATGTTTTGTGTGGGAGGGTGCTATTGCATTCATGTGCTTGTGTGGGCTTCTCATAGGCATCCAGTAGACCACTGTGGGAACAGAATCCTGGGCTAATAGGCTTTGGTCTGATCCAGCACAGATTTTCTTATGTTAATGTTAGAGAGACAAGGCCATTTTTCATGACTGCTTTTTAAGGGTGCATTTGCAAAAAATGGCTTCCCAGTTCTAGCATAGTGAAATGGTCATAATTCAACCATTTTTTAAAAATGCAGCCCCTTATTCCCTAAGTTTCCTGGGATGTGCTGAACTGTGATTTCACTACATCAGAATGTTCAGAAGGCAAGCTTAGCTGTGCCACAAGTGAGAGTACTATGTTTACTTATTGTCAGTTCAACATGTGGGAAATAGTTGTATAACTTGACTGTCATTTGAACCCTACCACTGCAGTTCAGTAAATTGCTGTGGTAGTCGAGCATCAATTTCACTCTCAGGACAAATGATATCTGGGAACTGGGGTTGTGTTAATGGCTGGTGGGGGGAGTGGTGAACTATGAACTTGAACTAAGTTCAAGTTTCACTGCATCCATGTACCCATGGGGCCTTAGGCAAGCCACTGTGTCACAGGTTCAGTCAACATCTACAATATGGAGATGATAACGTTGACTTACCTTACCAGATTACTGAGGTTATGTATTTGAAGCAGTCTGAATACTCTGAAAGCGCAATATAAATGTCAGGTAGCAGCATTACTAGTATGCTGCAGTTTACAAATGTAACTTCATTATGGCTAATATAATGATGGATCTTGGTTTTCCTTCTCTCCGTCTGGTAACTCAAATGAAACAGGAGATAGAAAAATGCCAGCTCAAACCACTGTTAATGTTTTTGATTTGCATTATTTTATTACTAAAGTTCTTAAAGCCTATACCATCATCTCCTTGACTATGCATAATTGAACTACAGTGTAGTTGCCCAAGGACTGAACTTGTTTGATCTGGAAGCAACCAAATGACAAGATGACAAACCTGAATGTGCAATGTTGCATAATTTGTTTTTCTATCATATTGATGTGAACACCTGCCAGCTTAGACCAAAGCCTTGCACTAGAAGTCATACTTGAGTTGTCCAACTTGAGAGATCATATTTACCTGTTCTTTGTCTCCAATTAAGTCTGGTGTTCTCTCTTTGGATTAAATCCAATATTGCATGAGCAGACTTTCATTTGTGCAACAGGACTTGCCTTCCCTCTCCTCCCCCCTGTGCCACCTTCCAAATTCTAGATGGTTCCCCAGTCCTCCAGGACAGATTTGAGGGGTGTGCAGGGCGCTATAGGGGGAGGGGAAAACCATTCATTCCACCAGCAGTTTCCATTCCACTGACGGATGTAAAGGGTTGGATACAACCCTTTGATCTCAAGCAGGAATTATTTTTGTAGTTGTTCTACCCTATTTAATGTGTGCCTTTTCTTTCTGACTTACTTACTTACAACATTTGTATAGGACTCCACATCTAAACAGATTCCAGAATGGTGAACAACAAGAGATAAAATGAACAAAAGATAAAAAGAATGAAGCATGATATTAAAATTATTCTTTAAATAACAGAGTGCCAATAAAACTGAGGCTGATCAACCAAGGAAGGCTTCCTGGAAAAGAGTTGTTTTCAGGTGGTGCCGAAAACAAAGCAGTGCCTGCCTGACCTCCAGAGGCAAAGAGTTCAATAGGAAGGGAGCCACCACACTGAAGGCCCTTCTCCGAGTGGACTCCAGTCAAGCCATAGGTCCACGTGGAACCACCAGGAGCATGTCCTCCAATGACCTCAGTGATCGGGCAGGTTGGTAAGGGAGAAGGCACTCTCTCAGGTATCCTGGTCCCAAGTTGTTTAGGGCTTTGTACAATAGTACCAAAACCTTAAACCTCTCCTGGTAGCGAATAGACAAGTGCAGTTCCCTCACCAAAGCAATTGCAGGCGGAAAAGGGGCAGATCCTGATAACAGCCAAGCTGCTGCATTCTGCATTAGTCCAGCTTCTGGAGCAGCCTTAAGGGCAGCCCTACATAGGGCTCAAAGAGAGTTACACCAGTAACTGTTAACAGAGGTATAGCAGTGAACATATTAGATTTATTTAGCAGCTTTAATATTTTCCTTGGATCCTTTATGCTTTTTATATACTTGTACAATTTTTTTTTTCTTTTTGCTCCAGTTTTGATGTTGGAATAGGTTTGTTTACTTTGTGCTCGCCAATAGGCTGTTGACTCGGCAAAGCTGAGTTTGTAAGGACTTAAATTGTTTAACTAAAATAAATAAATAAAAGAAAGTGATGGTTTTAAACCCTGAGGTATGGCCTTGAGAGGAAGCTGTAATCTACAGAAACCTAATGGTTTTAATTTTTAAAAAATCAGTGTAACTTTTTATTTGAACACAAGAACAAGCAAGCGGGATTGCTTTTTACTAGTAAAATTGTCTGCACTTTTCCCTTTCTCCTATTTCCTAGAATTTTTCACTACTTCCTTAGAAATATTTTCACGTATAAGGAGCCACTCCAAACTTGCTGTCTATGTTCAGGGGGAAGTAGGATTGAGGCTATTATCTCTGTCAATCTGAAGAATGCAACAGGGATGCACGAGTTGCTTTGGTGTTCCAGGAACTGAAGGTCAAACCCAGGAGCAGAACATAGTTTTTACCCTACCTTGTTAGCAATGATACTTTTTCTGTTGTAAAATCGAAGGTCTTAAATTACATGATTCTTAGTTGGTTTAGCTCATTCCTGTAACTAAAGAATTTTGTCTGTCTATCTATCTATCTATCCATCCATCCATCCATCCATCCATCTATCCATCTATCTGTGTCTACAAAAGACTGTATACAGTTACAATAGGGTTAGTCTAAAATTCAAGCTGCTCCTGGCAAATGCTGTTAACTTCAGGAAATACTTTCTGAAAACTATGTTTTGTTTTGTTTTATATTATCACCTAGTTGTCCTTAGTATTAATCCTTGGTATTAATCAGACACCTGCAAATTACTCACACTTCCAGTTGGGCTCTTCTGTAGCCAGCAGAATTGGCTCTCTTTTTCCATACAATAATTTCATTTTATTTTGCATTGCTGGCTACAGTGTCAAAGTAAATCTTGGGGCTTATAAAGTCCCCTCCAGCAAAATGAAAAAAATGGCAGTTTGCAGAGGTAGCGTGGAGTGATAAGTCATTATATATATATACATAATTCCTTGAAAAGGGGCTCTCAGGATCATGGCCCAAGGCTTATGGTTGTAACATTTTGATTGATTCTGATGAAAGTGATAAATATGCAGAAATCCATCTTTCAGAAATATTGTGCAAAAATATACTTTGGTTCCTCACAGTTGATTATGTCTCTTCCAGGAAAGCTATTATGTTGATTGTTTTTGCTAGGGACTGTGGCCCTTTCCTTTGTGAACTTTTTTGCAATAATTTAGCTATTGTGAATAACGACTACTTCATAGAATCATAGGGTTTGAAGGGGCCTACAAGACCATCAAGTCCAACCCCCTGCTCAGTTCAGGAAGCCTGATTCCCAGGCAGTCTCCCATCCAAGTACTAACCAGGGCTGACCCTACTTAGCTTCCATCCATTTATAAATGTGTTTGTTCTTTTTTTGTTTTGTTTGTTTTTGTTCTTTTGTAAACTGCTTCAGGATTTGTTTTAAGTGAGAAGTGGTATATAGGTATTGCAAATAAATAAATATATACATCCTGAAGGATCCCCAAGTAATCTTTGAGAGAGCTCAGTGTGGGACTAGGTGAGTTCCAGCCCAACCTAGTCCCACACTGAGCTCTCTCAAAGATTACTCGAAGGGGGTTGGACTCGATAGTCTTAAAGGCACCCTTCCAACCCTACTATTCTGTGATATGATTCAGCCATGGATTCACTGGGGCATGATACTGCCTGTCATGCTCAGCTACCTGTTTTAACATGGAAATACAGATAAGGCCAAAAAAAATCCCAATTAATATCTCAGAAACAACCACTACCCAGCAATATGCACATTTAAATATTAATCCATGGAAGCTGCAAAAACTCTAGTTAGGACTTTTATAATTTCTTGTCTCAACTGTTGGAAGTTATTTTTATGTTGTTTCTTCTTCTCATTTTAATTGTCTAGTCTCTGCTCCTTGCCTAATGTTTTCCACTTCTCTCTTTGACGATCTTTCTACTCTTTTCCACTTTGTTCACGTACTTACACTTTCTCTTTGTATAAAGTTTAAATCCCTTAACATTTAATTCTTTTCATTCTGTCCCTGCTCCTCACCTACCTTCATTTCTTTTGCTTTATGCTCCACCTTGCTCTTCTGCCATTAATTTATCTAAGCCCCAGATCTCAGCCAAATAAAAGCTACTCCGTACTAGGTGTGGGAGAATGGACAATGCTCAAGTTTGTTGAGGTTCTCCATTTTCCGCCTTGATGCTCATCTCACCTCGTTCTTACTCCTGAGCACAAACATCTCCCCCCACTCCCCGGAAATATGCATTTTTGGAAGTGCACACTTTCGAATGCAAATGCAAGCTTGGGAAATTGCAGACATTTCCCAAGAATTATGCTCCCACTTGCATTTGGGGTTGCAAATGGGACATGTTTGCATGATTTGTGAATGGGAACAAAATTCTCATACATCCCTAAACTGCTACTCTGTAGTGGCTATTCTGTGTCTTGAGCTGTTTGTGTATACTGGCTTGCCATGTAGATCAGCCCCATCACGTAGTTTCTGATCATGCATTCATGACAGTGGTTTGCACTGGCATTGAGATAAATTATGCAGAGGAAGCCAACCCACATGGCAAGCTGGTACACAGAAGCAGGTCATGGTGTGGAGCAATAGCCTTGCAGAAGAAGTCTCAAATGGTCCCCTTATGATTTCCATATCAGATGGCCTTGATAAATGAATTGTGGGAAATGCTGGAAAACTCAGTCAAGACCTGATGCCAGTCATGATGCACCCTATTTGGGCAGATGAACCATTTTTCTGATTTTGTTAAGATGACTTATTGGCCCTGTCCCTCCTTCTGCAAGTGGAGGATGCTCCGCCCCTGGGTTATTTAGTGTTGTGTCGGAACTCAACAAGTTCTCTGAATCAACCCGATAACAACGATGGGTCCTTCCTCTACTTGTCACGAGAGGAACCAGACAGAGTGCATCAGCCCACTGCCTCATTCACAACAATTTTTAAAAAAATGTGGGTTGCCATGTCATGCAAACTGGGTCATTATATCTTTAAACCGATGTCTGCTGGTTGGTCTTAAAATGTTTATGTTAATACACATACAGTACCTCTAAAACCTGATAAAGGTTGAAATTTTTGGCAGTGGGAAAATGGATCATTTTGAGATAGAATTATGTTGAGAGAAATGTAACTCTTTACCCTTGTGCCTGATCATTACAGCCATCTTCTTCCTTGGAGCCTTAAGAGTATGGGCAGTTTAGCAAACTGACAAATCCAACATTTTCATTACTGTTGGCTACACAGATTCAGTATAGCTGCAATGATCAAGCTGTGTTTGTGTTCTGCTTCATATATCATCAACAAAATTGCTATCTAGGTTTTATTCTAAGCCCCTCTTTTAGCGTTGGTGATGGTTAGTGAGGCTGTGCCGCAGATGGTGGAAAGGTCACAGATTGATTTTCTGGCACCACGTCCTTGGGCTGCAGGGTGGTGGTGGTGGTGGTTTTTAAGGGTTTTGTTTTGCTTGGTAAATGGTGCAAATTAGATACAAGAAATGTTGAGGGAATAGACAGGGAAGCTTTGAATATTGTTCACAGTTTCCTGGAGGGGAAACAAAGGAAACCTTATGATCAGCAAAGGCAGGTTTCTGTTCCTTAGGGACTTTTCAGTAGGAGAAAAAAAAAAAGAGATTTAATATTAGTGCTAATACAGTACTGGCGTGGTACCAATGGATTTTGGGGAAGCTTGTTTGGCTGCAGTGGGGGGAACTGTGTGTCATGGGAGCAATGGCTTTGTTTTTAAAATTATCATTGCATTTAAGGCGGCTGTGTACTTCAGTGTTAAAAAGAGGGAGGGCACAACCAAGAATTAAACTAAATTAAATTAGAAATGCTCAGTTGTTGTTATGTGGTAAGGGAGAGCCATGCTAGTGATTATATTATTGCTTTTCACCCAAGAATATGTACATCTCCATGAATGTGCTTGCTGGCTCGTAACTCCAGGGAACACTTGGCCTGCAGAAAGCCACACTTAAAACAAGCAACAGTAACAAAAAGAGAACTCTTTACAAAGCGGAGGGCGGGGTGTGTGTGAAAATGAGGAAGGCTGTGGATGAAGGCCTATGTTTCTTATCACTAGTGAAGCACTAACCAATAGATGCTTGTGACACACATCACATTACAAAAAGCATTGAAGTGGCAGTAATTGTGGTGGAAAGAACTGCTTTTTCACAGCAACAGCAAATTGGTCTTTGAGTGTTCAGAAAATTTGATTTCTCCTCAATAGATACATTGGCTGCGGGAAGGATATTTGACACATCTGTAACAAGAACATTCCCTGTGCTGTGAAATAATCTGGGAAAACCTGGGGAAGAGGCTTGGAATTTTGAGATCTTTAGAATGTTTGTTGTTGGACCTCAGCCAGAATTACTTTAGATCCAAGAATCTAAAATTTATTTTGCTTTATTGAGTATTTAGGTGTGTTAAAAAATTGCGTATGTTGGAACCAAAGTTTCAGTTTTTATCAAATGGGAACAACGAACAAGAAGTAAAGTTGTGCCAGTCTCTGAGGCAAAGCATGCTTCCAGACGGAGGACTCCTAGTGCTACCAGTCTAAATGCATTATACAGCCTGATTAGAAGGACTAGCCACGGAAGTCACGGAAGGGCTAGACCCGACATGGCCCTGACACTGGGCATGAGCCAGAGCTCATCTGCCCCTGTACAAGGATCCCTTAAGCCTGAGGTTCTTGAGGAACCAGCCATTTCCTCACCTAGGGCTCCATGCTCCCTATAGCTGGGTCACCCATGGAGGCAACAGTCAGGAGAGAAGATGGAGTGCTAGGCTCCGAGCCAGTAGACTGGCCCTTAAACTCATTGCTCTCCAGAAAAGCGGCGGGTCCTGAGAGATTAGTAGTCTGGGTTGAAAGCTTCATTTGGAGTTCAGGTCTTGTTGAAGCAAGTTGCTCGCTTAGAGCTCTCTGAGGTTCTGCAAATCCAGCCTGCCTTGCTCCATCATGCAATGTTAGTTTCCACTTGAGGTGAGGACAGGATCGCTGTGAAATGTTCCATCTCCACATGAGTGTAGCACTACAAGGGCCAAACTACACATTAAGTTAAGCATGTGTTCTTAAAAGTATGCTTGGTAAACTGGCCCCTCTCTTTGTTCGGAAAAAGCAGCCATGAGGGACCACAGCATGAGTAATCCTTCCCCCGCACCATTTTCCTCCTAAAAGTCATATCACCCTGTTCAGTATTTCCCCCCCAAGATGGTATTTGTTCCAAAGAGTACCTCGAGGGCTGGGAGATTTGGGACAGGAATATGACATGGGGAAAACATTACATTCCCCTGTCCCTGTACTGTAGTTTCAGGCTGGGCCAAGGCCCACCACAGGAGGAGGGTCATTTTTCTGAGTCCTGGATTGGCTTAGTAAAATGAACCAAGTGCTTCTTTTTCTCTCCAGAAAAACACTGGATTATTACTGAGTTAATCCAAGATGAGTTTCGGAGAGCTCGCTCATCTCTACCGCAGATACCTCTGTACATATCTTATGTGAAGCAGTGCGGATCCAACACACATCAAGGGGAACCTATCTTGTAGTTCAAGTCCCACTGTTTTAAGCCATTCGCCCATCTCCTTTGACTGTCTGCATTGTTAAAATCACTTTGTGTTCCATGGGGGCCTATCAAGTCACCTACTGTCTCCTCTATGAACTCAAATTGCAGCAGCAGTTGGCAGATGTAAAGGTATGTACATAAAATCAGCTTTCAATATGAAAATCATGGAGGAGGCTGAGAGGAAGAGATGAAAAGAATTAGGCAGATGACACGGTGGTGCTTCCCCTCTCTCTTGTGCCTAGAGTTGTCTAAGGTGTTACATTATTTAAGCAAGTACCTTCTCCACTGTGAAAGCTTGCCACTTTGAAAAGTGGGCAGGGGATGGGGGTTCAGAATCAACAGATTAAAGGGGCTCAGCAGGGATTTTGTCCACCTATAGGGATGATTTATCAAGTGCTGTCTGGAAAATTGTTGAAAAACTTAAAACATGTCTGCTAAGCGAGAATAAAATTGTTTTCCATTCCTCTGGATCGACAGCATTTCTGCCTTTCCAGCAGGACATCAAACGTCTCAGCCTTTAAGCTTCACCCCATGATTTGTAGAGATGCAGGTATAAAAGCCTAAAAGGTTTGTTGGATGTGGTGTGGGATGGTAGTTTCAAAGAGGACTAGACAGACTCACAATGAATACAAGTACTAACTGCTATGAACCATAATGCTCAGTGGATGCTTCCTCTGGCTCAGGATATTCCCTTTCTGTAAAAGCAGAATTAGCTATGAGGGAATAGATGCTCTGTTATTTCTTTGTGTTCATATACAAGTGACTCTACAGTCAGGACCTTGAGCTTGCTTGACAGTTCGACAAATTGGTCTGAACTATTTTGATATCCCAACAGCCATCTTGTCAAGTGACAGCATAACAGATATCAAAGAAATTCATATTAACTGCCCCGTGCATGCATGCGTACACACAATTTTAGCAATGATTCTTCTTGAATTGTAATAATTTTCCACTGTGTTCTTCTTGGATAATTAAATAATTAACCACAGAGGGGGTGTATGATGGGAGGTAGGCAAGCTGACTGACAGCGAACCAAGGCGTAACTGAATTTGTAATAGTTGGAAGAACCTTGAGCTAAGGAGAGTAGCAATAGCAGCACCAATGGGCTTTCATCTTTCGCTAAGGCCGCATAGAATTGTGTCAGCCTTGGGTGTTTATGGAGTGATCATTGCACCTGGTCAGATGGCTGGGGGTTGTTGTTGTTGAGCTGTTAAGTCATGTCCGACTCTTTGTGACCCCATGGACCATAGCACGCCAGGCCTTCCTGTCCTCCGCTCTCTCCCAGAGTGTGCTCAAATTCATATTCATTGCTTCGGTGATGCTATCTAGCTGTCTCATCCTCTGCCGTCCCCTTCTCCTTTTGCCTTCAGTCTTTCCCAGCAACAGGGTCTTTTCCAGGGAGTTTTCTCTTCGCATTAGGTGGCCAAAATATTTGGGCTTCAGCTTCAGTATCTGTCCTTCCAATGAGCACTCAGGGTTGATTTCCTTTAGGATGGACTGATTTGACCTCCTTGCAGTCCAGGGGACTCGTAAGAGTCTTCTCCAGCAACACAGTTCGAAAGCATCAATTCTTTGGTGCTCAGCCTTCCTTATAGTCCAGCTCTCACAGCCAAACGTTGCTATTGGGAACACCATAGCTTTGATTAGACGAATCTTTGTCAGCAAAGTGAGATCTCTGCTTCTGACTATGCTGTCTAGGTTTGCCATAGCTTTCCTCCCAAGGAGCAAGCGTCTTTTAATTTCATGGCTACAGTCACTGTCTGCGGTGATCTTGGAGCCCAAGAAAATAACATCTGTCACTGCTTCCATTTCTTCCCCTTCTATATGCCAGGAAGTGATGGGGCCAGATGCCACGATCTTCGTTTTTTTAATGTTGAGTTTCAAACCAGCTTTTGCACTCTCCACTTTCACCCTCAACAAGAGGCGCTTTAGATCCTCCACGCTTTCTGCCATTAGGGTGGTATCGTCTGCATATCTGAGGTTGTTGATAATTCTCCCGGCAATCTTAATTCCAACCTGTGATTCATCCAACCCGGCGTTTCCCATGATGTACTCTGCATACAAATTAAATAAGCAGGGCGATGATATACAGCCTTGTCATACTCCTTTCCCAATTTGGAACCAATCGGTTGTTCTATGTCCAGTTCTTACTGTTGCTTCTTGTCCCTCATACAGTTTTCTCAGGAGACAGGTAAGGTGGTCTGGTACTCCCATCTCTTTAAGAATTTGCCACAGTTTGTTGTGATCCATGCAATCAAAGGCTTTAGCGTAGTCAATGAAGCAGAACTAGACGTTTTTCTGGAATTCTCTTGCTTTCTCCATGATCCAGTGAATGTTGGCGATTTGATCTCTAGTTCTTCTGGCCTCTTCAAAACCCAGCTTGTACTTCTGGTAGTTCTTGGTTCACATGCTGCTGAAGCCTAGCTTGTAGGATTTTGAGCATCACCTTGCTGGCATGTGAAATGAGCGCAATTGTACGGTAGTTTGAACACTCTTTGGCATTGCCCTTCTTTGGAATTGGAATGTAAACTGACCTTTTCCAGTCTTGTGGTCACTGTTGAGTGTTCCAAATGTGTTGGCATATTGAGTGCAGTACTTTAACAGCATCCTTTAGGATTTTAAATAGCTCAGCTGGAATACTGTCATCTCCGCTAGCTTGTTGTTAGTAATGCTTCCTAAGGCCCACTTGACTTCACTCTCGAGGATGTCCGGCTCAAGTTCAGTGACCACGCTATCATGGCCATCAGGGACATTAAGATCTTTCCTGTATAGTTCTTCTATGTATTCTTTCCACCTCTTCTTCATCTCATCTGCTTCTGTTAGGTCCCTGCCTTCTTTGTCTTTTATCATGCCCGTCTTTGCACAAAACGTTCCCTTGAGATCTCTGATTTTCTTGAAGAGATCTCTAGTCTTTCCCATTCTATTGTTTTCTTCGATTTCTTTGCATTGTTCATTTAAGAAGGCCCTCTTGTCTGTCCTTGCTATTCTCTGGAACGCTGCATTCAGTTGGATATATTTTCCCCTTTCTGCCTTGCTTTTCGCTTCCCTTCTTTCCTCAGCTGAGTAAAGCCTCCTCAGACAGCCACTTTGCTTTCTTGCATTTCTTTTTCTTTCGGAGGGATTGAGTTGCTGTCTCCTGAACAGTGTGACAGACCTCCGTCCATAGTTCCTCAGGCACTCTGTCTATCAGGTCTAATCCCTGAAATCTATTCCTCACCTCCACTGTATATTTATCAGGGATATGATTTAGGTCATACCTGAACGGTTTAGTGGTTTTCCCTACCTTCTTCAATTTAAGCCAAAATTTTGCAAGAAGCAGCTCATGATCTGAGCCACAGTCAGCTCCAGGTCTTGTTTTTACTGACTGAATGGAACTTCTCCATCTTTGGCTGCAAAGTACATAATCAATCTGATTTCGATACGGATCATCTGGTGATGTCCATGTGTCGAGTCACCTTTTGTGCTGTTGGAAAAGAGGGTTTGCTATGATCAGCGTGTTCTCTTGGCAAAACTCTATTAGCCTTTGTCCTGCTTCATTTTGTACACCAAGGCCATGCTTGCCTGTTATCCCGGTGATTCCTTGACTTCCTACTTTAGCATTCCAATCCCCTGTGATGAAGAGGACATCTTTTTTTGGTGTTAGTTCTGGAAGGTGTCGTAGGTCTTCATAGAACTGATCAACCTCAGCTTCTTCGGCATCAGTGGTTGGGGCATAGATTTGAATTACTGTGATGTTGAATGGTTTGCCTTGGATTTGTACTGAGATCATTCCATCGTTTTTGAGATTGTACTCCAGTACTGCTTTTCCCACCCTTTTGTTGACTATGAGTGCTACTCCATTTCTTCTACGGGATTCTTGCCCACAGTAGTAGATATGATGGTCACCTGAATTAAATTCACCCATGCTTGTCCATTTTAGTTCGCTGATTCCCAAGATGTCGATGTTCAATCTTGCCATCTCATGTTTGACCACCTCCAGCTTACCTTGATTCATTGATCTGACATTCCAGGTTCCTAAACAATATTGTTCTTTACAGCATCGGACTTTATTTTCACCACCAGACACATCCACAGCTGAGTGTCTGTTCGGCTTTGGCCCAGCAGCTTCACTCTTTCTGGCACTACTTGGAAATTCCCTCTGCTCTTCCCCAGTAGTATATTGGACACCTTCCGACCTGAGGGGTCATCTTCCGGTATCATCTCTTTTAGCCTTGTGATACATTCCATGGGGTTTTCTTGGCAAGAATACTGGAGTGGGTTGCCATTTCCTTCTCCAGTGGACCACATTTTGTCAGAACTCTCCGCCATGACCTGTCCGTCTCGGGTGGCCCTGCACGGCATAGCTTATGGCTTCACTGAGTTACGCAAGCCCCTTCGCCACAACAAGGCAGTGATCCATGATGGCTGGGGGTACCTTTCACCACCTCTGCCTAGTGAGATAGCTGCAGACATTTTCCTCTGATTCGGCCATGACAATTGTCGTTCATGGCTTTGTTTATCTAAAAAATAACATGTGGAGATGTATTCTCAGCATTTGCTTAAAGTTTTTATGGAACTCCCTTTCCCTAGAAGCTTGTCACTTCAAGGGGCAGGCTGAAGGCACTGCTTCAAGCAGCAAATTTAAGGCACAATTTAGAAATAACAAATTTCGGACACCCTTTATTGAAATTATACAGTTCTGGCTTTATCGTCATTGTCTCTGGCCTTTTATGAAGGTGAGGTAGTGGCTCAAGGATGCATACAGGTTTTCTACAGTGATTCTCTGGGGCAGCACTCTCTTGTCTATTATAGTGCTGCCCTACAGCAACTGGTCTAAAACCTTTCACAGCTTAGGACCAAGTTACTTGGATGACCACATAGGTGTCAGGGTGGAAACTGAGCCCATAGAGCCCCAGAGGAGTTCTGATTCTGAGGAAGAACAGCAATCCATGGGAGAGGAGCTTGCTCATCTCTCACAAGCACAGCAGCTGGCAGAGACTCCTCCTGCCAGCATTCCTGGGATAGATAGTGACCCTGGCAGTGAGAGAGCGCTGGAGGGGGGCTTGCTGGACGCTCGGTGCAGACGCAGGGAGCGCCGACAGATGGAGGGCGCCGAAAGGAGGCGCTTCACTCATTTGGTGCTAAAACAACGGTTGCGTCTCGAGGACCCAAGGGAAAGAGGGAGGATCTCTCCATAGCCCATAAGTTCAGAGTCTTCCCGCGGTTCTCCAAATGGGGACCAACTGCCTTACCTGGAGCTTAGGCTACTCTGCTATCTATCCCCAGTGCAGTGCCTTGCTTAGTCGCTAGTGATTAGTATCTGTAAGAGTCATAAAGGAATAAAGCCTTGGAAAGAATCCTCATCGTCTGTGTCCTGAGTTGGCTATTGGAGGGGACTGCAAGAGGCAGGTAGGGCGCTCCTGACAATAGGAATATAGGAAGCTGCTGCGTCAGACCATCAGTCCATCTAGCCCAGGACTGTCGACACTGACTGGCAGCAATGGCTCTCCAAGGTTTCAGGCAGGAGCTTTTCCTGCCCAACCTGGAGATGCTGGAGATCAAGCCTGGGACCTTCTGCATGCAAAGCAGGTGCTTTACCCACTGAGCCACAGACCACCTTTATCCATACGTCATATGTTAAGAACTTCAGTAGAAGACTTCCTGTGGCTGCCCCCACCATTTGAGGTGAGGCAGATGGCTACCAGGGAGAGGGCCTTCTCTGGTGGCATCCCAGTGTTGGAACACTCTCCCCAGTGAGGTTCACTTGGAGCATACCTTAGTGTCCTTTTGGCACCAGGCAAGGATTTTTTAAATTTTTTCCTGAGTGTTTTAGATACAGTGTTAATGCTGCTGGCTGTTTTATGCTGCTTCTATGATATTGTGGGGTTTAGTTTTTTGTGGTGGGGGGTGGGGAATTGTATTTATATTTTAATTGTTTACTCTTTTTTGTAAACTGCCCTGGGAATATGATTGAAGGGCAGCATAAAATATTTAAAAAGGTAAAGGTGTCCCCAGCCAGTCGTGTCCGACTCTAGGGTGCGGTGCTCATCCCCGTTTCTAAGCCGAAGAGCCAGCGCTGTCCGAAGACGCTTCCGTGGTCATGTGGCCAGCATGACTGAACACCCAGGCGCACGGAACGCTGTCACCTTTCCCGCCGAGGCGGTGCCTATTTATCTACTTGCAATTCCTTGCTTTCGAACTGCTAGGTTGGCAGGAGCTGGGACTGAAGACGGGAGCTCACTCCGTCACGCGGCACTCGGGTCTCGAACTGCCGTCCTGCCGACCTTCCGGTCTGCAGTTCAGCGTCTTAACCGCTAAGCCGCCATAAATACTCTTAGGCAGTCCGCGCATTGTGCATACCTGGCAGTGTTGTGGAAGTGCTCCCCCAGAGCCAGGGTTGGGGGCTGATCCTAATTGGGGCAGGGTTGGCAGAGAAACACACACCTTAGACAGCAAAAGGGTGGCCTTGTTTCCAGAGCCCTAGCAGCATAAGATTTTGTGTTGGCTTGGGCAGGCATTTGAAATAGGACAGGCTGTAAATTCAAGCAACTAAATAATTGTAGGGTGGTGCGCTTTAGTGGATCAGACCCCTTCTCCAGTATTGTCAGCCCTGATTGGCAGCAGAGCTGATTCACCCGTTGTTTCCGTTGTTCCCCTACATTGGCATGAATGTCTAATTGATGCAAATGCAAATAATGGTATTTTATATCTGGCCTTTGTATTTCTCACTGTGTCACTGTTAAGTGCCATTAGAGAGTGTTTCTGTATCGTGTGATTTCAGCGCAGTCATCTTATTAAATGCATCAGTTCCTGCATCCTTTGATTTGTTTCTGATGTACTTGAATGCTGATTAGATATTGTCCAGACAAGATGATAATAAGACCTGATCAGCTGTTGCTGCTTGCTAATGAAAGCAAAATAGGGAAGGTTGTGGTAAAGGTTTAAAAATAAAAGCGTCCTTTGGCAGAGTTTGTCTAGTCTATTATTTAGCAAACCTCCTCTTTGTTGTTTAAAGAAATGATTGCACTATTTTAGAAGGCGCTCATTTTTCTTCAGTTTCTCTGCTATGTGTTTCAGGCAGCTTTTCCCTCTGTTTTCATGCTAATTCTTTTATTGCAGCTGCTGAAGAATCTTAATGAAATGTGGCATGTTTAAGCTCATTTGCTGTCTGCTATGGCCAGGGCATCAGTAAAACCTGGTTGATTAACTGATCTACAGACATTCCAAAAATGTTTTCAGAGTGCTTCCAGGCCGAGGGGCGTTGGAGTGTCAGGCATGCTGTTTCAGCACCCACAAGCAGGTTCCTCTGCTTATAACTGCCAGCAAAAGTGGCAGGATGGGGACTGGCAGCACTAAGAACATAAGAAGAGCCCTGCTGGATCAGACCAAGGGTCCATCTAGTCCAGCATTCTGTTCACACAGTGGCCAACCAGCTGTCGACCAGGAAACCACAAGCAGACACGAGCGCAACAGCACCCTCCCGCCCATGTTCCCCAGCAACTGATATACATAAGCTTACTGCCTCTGCTACTGGAGGTAGCACATGGCCATCAGGACTAGTAGCCATTGATAGCCTTCTCCCCCAGGCATTTATCAACCCCCCTTTTAAAGCCATCCAAATTGGTGGCCATCACTACATCTTGTGGTAGTGAATCCCATAGTTTAACTATGCACCGTGTGAAGAATAACTTTCTTTTATCTGTCCTGAATCTCCCGCCAAGCAGCTTAATGGGATGACCCCAGGTTCTAGTATTTTGAGAGAGGGAGAAAAACTGTAGCCAACCCCCACCTCTCTTCCTCCTTATGCTACTTGGTACTTTCCCCCCATTTTTGGTTATAGGCTATAGTATTAAATCAACTCTGGGTGAAGCTGACATCTGGATCTGGCCTTATAGGCAATAAATCAAGCCTGAGTGCATATTGAACTCAAGCAGGTTGCAATTGCAATGTTGTCATTCCAGCATGACCATTTTCAGGCATTATAGGTTGCTCAACCTCAGCAGCAAATTGTAGGTCTTATTTCCAGTGGTTTATGATGTCTGCTCTGCTTGGCTGCTACATTCAGTAGATTCTCCATAGTCTCTCAGTGCGCTTCAGTCTGAGAAACTAGATGACTGTTACTCTTTAATGGAGACTCTCCATTTGAGTGCTGGCTGATCCTGCTAATAGGTCAGTGTGTGATCAAGTTGAGTTTATTCAGTTTGTTCAGTTCCGGCTGAACATCAGGAAAAACGTCCTGACTGTGAGAGCAATACGACAATGGAACCAATGACCTAGGGAGGTGGTGGGCTCTCCCACACTGGAGGCATTCAAGACGAGGCTGGACAGCCACCTGTCAGGGATGCTCTGACTGGATTCCTGCACTGAGCAGGGGGTTGGACTCGATGGCCTTGTAGGCCCCTTCCAACCCTACTATTCTATGATTCTATGTAAGAGAAGAATGCAAGATTCTTATTTATAGAATAACCAAATCGTGAAAAAGAAGGGGGCATGAAAATAAACTAGTTTAGCTCCCTGCCTACAGATGGGAAAAACATCCTCTATGAAGGATCCTGCATTTGATTGCTAGACTGTAGTGTTGGGAAAAAAATGTAGTTTTATTCTTTGAAGTAGCCCAGTGCATTTCAGCCCTGTACCATATAACTGGGCCTCCTTCAGGGGTCAGTTATTCTAAAAAGTGCCTGCAGAGATCTCAGGAAAGTTTGTCTCCAAGATTAATCTTGTGACTGGTCGTGTTGGGCTACTTCAAAGATTAAAACTACAAATATATTTTTTC
Organism: Heloderma suspectum; assembly: GCF_057233095.1. NCBI lineage: Eukaryota > Metazoa > Chordata > Lepidosauria > Squamata > Helodermatidae > Heloderma > Heloderma suspectum. The sequence goes on from NC_139461.1 coordinate 13,212,705, forward strand.
AGTATCCTTAAGCTTTGTCTCTTCATTCTCCTGAGTTATTTTGGGTGTACTCCAGTTTTATTTGATGCTAGACTATAGTGTGCCAGGATTTAAATAAAGGTAGCTGAATACCTGGAGATAACTGGATCAATAGTAAGGCAATATTTTCTGATGTGTCATAACACAGTAATTTGGTATCACCTTTACCCTCAGAAGCATGAAGTGTTTTTAACTGCTCATATTCATTTTATAAACATGTCTAATCCTATATTTATTGTAGAAGCAAGCTTCACAGATAAATAATTCAAGCAGAACAGTTTTGCTCTTTTTTGTACTTTGAGATGTCAGAGTCTTCCCTGCCCCAGGATAATGTAATGTGCTTTCAACCATTGTGCAAATCCTGTAGAGCAGGTGGATCATAAGTACAGAACAATTGTCTGTGTGTGAAATGAAACTGATACATTCTGATTGTTTAAGGATTATCACTCCAAGACTGTAACAGAGGTCCTAATTGGGTCTTACTGCAAGATTTGCAGAGATCAAAAATTAGCTTAGACTGAGTTCAGCTGTTGGTGGACAGAAATTTATAACATTGAGGGCACAACCCTATGCAGGTTTAGACAGAAATAAGTTTTACAACTCCCAGCATTCCCCCAGGCAGCAAGGCTGGCTGTGGGATGCTGGGAGTTGTAGAACTTATTTCTGTCTAAATATGCATAGGACTGAACGCTAGAAGTACCATAATCCACAAATGAGAGCCCAATGGTTTTTCGCTATCTGGCTAATTGATTTGAAGCTGACTGTTCATTCCCAAGACTGCCATCTCTAGAAATAATATTGGAAGAAGAAAAATTTGGTGTCCCTGATCACCAATTCAAGCTGCATGAGATGATCAAGGGAAGTCTTTAATGTGCAATTGCGAAATTGAGGGAAGAAAAAGGGAGGTCCTGTGTTCTGTCAGCCTATTAAAAATCTCTGACTTCGCAAGTCTGTAACACTGTACATCCATATGTATTGCGGATCAGATAGGGATGAGAGAGAATGAAGTTGTACTGGAGGAGCATATGTTTTGAGTAGGTTCCATGTGAGACTGTCAGTTTGTTGCCTTTAAGGACACATCCTTGCTTCTATTAGGTGCCTTTCTTGAAATGTGTCTGTCTTGCAGTGATTCACACAGTCTAGTGGAGAAATTGACTATTAAATGGGCCACCAGCCTAGTGTTGACATGGCTACAAAAAGAATCACCAATGAAAAGCATGTAGAACATGATTTCTGTGATGCATTTAGTTTTCTTTGATCAGCAGACAGTGCTCAAAATGAGCAGGATATTGGAATGTCACTTGCACAGAATGTGAGATTCCTCCCTGACTGCAGTGGGATGACACCACTCCAAGTGGACTGCAAGCTGCCTCCCTTTTCAAGTCTGTATCTAAATTAATACACATTAGAGCCTCTCTTGGCAATTGAGAGTATTTTCCAGGTGCTGTCAAATGAAAAACAAAACAAACTCCTGAAATGTTTTCTTTCTAGCTGGTTATTTTTAGCAGAAACCTATACATATGTGGAATCAAGGGGTTTGGGCCCTTAAGTTGTTTGGCGGGAGATGGTGAGTGGCTCTGACAGATAAACATAAGAAGAAGACATGTCAAAGAAGACATGTCATATTTTCACATTTCTAATACATAAAAATGGTACGTCAATGTAAAGAGCATCATATGTCTGTTGGACCAGGGGATGCATCACTTTTCAGTAAAAGAGCTAAAAATGAATGTTCTTCAATTATTCCATAATTGAAGAGTAGATATTGCAACTTTCCTCTGTGGGATTGTCTCTGAAAGATGCACAAGGAGAACATCTTTTCCCTTATATCCTGTTCTGCACACATTCAGTGCTGGCTTCAAGATTTGGGGGGCCTGTTGTCATGTCACCCTCAGTGTCTGTTCCACCCACCCCCTCCATAAACTGGAAAAGGCAGGACATGCTATCTGAGAATTCTCTCAGGCTGCATCCGATTGTCTTGGATACTTTGGGCAAAGTGGAAATGGTAGCACTGGTCTTTAGGCCCCTGCAAATGCCCATCCTTGTTATCTTCTGGAGTCAGCCCTGCATACAGTAATTTCCTACCCACCACTTCTGTCTTGTCATGCAGTTGCCTATTCACAGATCATCCTTCCCCTCTCTGTACTTCCAGCCTTTCCAGTTCCCTCCTCAAAGTCCACTTCACTCAAAGGCCACCAGACCTCACTTAATCTGCATCTGCACTGCTCCCTGGAGATCATTAAGCATTTCACAACCCCCCGGATGCTTCTCTCTGTCCTTGTCTTGTCCATCTCTTGTAGTTCCCAGTGAATTTGACCATTATCATGATTTTACCAAATATATATATTTTTTAAATTACAGACATATTATCAGGGTTTTTATTCTGGAGCCGCAGTGCTTGTTTTCTAAAAGGCTTTGCTCAGCCCTGTCTGGAAGTCAGCTGCTGGGTGCAACTTGCAAGATGCTATACTTAGGGATCTCAGCAAGATCCTTGATTTTTTAATATATGCATATTCTAAATTTTGATATCAAAATACAATAGCAACTTGGCTATATGGTAACTGTGGCCAATAGCTGGATAGTCAATACCTGTTTCAGTCCTTTCAACAACATTAGCATGATGCAAAAGTAAATACTGCTCCAGCTGTGAATAAGCAATATAATGAAAAATATTGACTATTCCCAAAATGTCTTCATCTCTGAAAGGTATCAGAATAGAAATATATCCTGTTTAATATACCCAGTAAATTGCTGCTGGGAAGTACCTTGACGTCTTTGAGCTCTTCTGGAGAAACATTGCTTTGTGGGAGATGAATGTAGGTGTGTACATGCAAGCTCAGCTCAAGGCAAAAGCCTTCAACATACTACCCCTCCCCAACAAATTTAGCATTGCTCCAAGGTTCAAGCTGGGAACCATGCAGCAGTCAGTTCCTTATTCCCTGGTCAGCAAAGGGTTGTTGCTGTTTATTCGCTCAGTCGCTTCCGAATCTTCGTGACTTCATGGACCAGCCCACGCCAGAGCTTCCTGTTGGCCATCGCCACCCCCAGCTCCCCCAAGGTCGAGTCCGTCACCTCCAGAATATCATCCATCCATCTTGCCCTTGGTCGGCCCCTCTTCCTTTGGCCTTCCACTTTCCCTAGTGTCAGCATCTTCTCCAGGGTATCCTGTCTTCTCATGATGTGGCCAAAGTACTTCAGTTTTGCCTTTAATATCCTTCCCTCAAGGGAGCAGTCTGGCTTTATTTCCTGGAGGATGGACTGGTTTGATCTTCTTGCAGTCCAAGGCACTCTGAGAATTTTTCTGCAGCACCACAGGTCAAAAGCATCGATCTTCCTTCGCTCAGCCTTCCTTATGGTCCAGCTCTCGCAGCCATAGGTTACTACGGGGAACACCATTGCTTTAAATATGTGGACCTTTGTTGTCAGTGTGATGTCTCTGCTCTTCACTATTTTATCAAGATTTGTCATTGCTGTCCTCCCAAGAAGTAAACGTCTTCTGATTTCCTGGCTGCAGTCAGCGTCTGCAGTAATCTTTGCGCCTAGAAAGACAAAGTCTGTCACTGCCTCCACGTTTTCTCCCTCTATTTGCCAGTTATCAATCAAGCTGGTTGCCATCATCTTGGTTTTTTTGAGGTTTAACTGCAACCCAGCTTTTGCACTTTCTTCTTTCACCTTCGTCATGAGGTTCCTCAGCTCCTCCTCGCTTTCAGCCATCAAAGTGGTATCATCTGCATATCTGAGATTGTTAATGTTTCTTCCAACAATTTTAACTCCATCCTTGGCTTCATCAAGCCCAGCACGTCGCATGATGTGTTCTGCATACAGGTTGAATAGGTAGGGTGAGAGTATACAACTCTGCCATACTTCTTTCCCCATCTTAAACCAGTCCGTTGTTCTGTGGTCTGTTCCTGCCATTGCTACTTGGTCGTTATACAGATTCCTCAGGAGGCAGACAAGATGACTTGATATCCCCATACCATCAAGAACTTGCCACAATTTGTGATGATCCACACAGTCAAAGGCTTTAGAATAGTCAACTCTGTTAGCATCTTGCAAGGCTTCTACCAATAGGGTATATTCCAATACTTGGAGGGCTTTTTTGGTTTGGTGTAAGACAGAAAGAAGGAATCCTGAAATAGGACAGGTCCAGGATATCCCTGATTTTTTACAGGCTGGCCTCTCAAAAGGTTTAAGCACTAATACACTTAAACAGCAGGCTGCAGCCTTGAATAGTGTCCTGGGTTGTAGGGGCAAAGTGATCCTGACTTCCCATCCACATACCCACCGGTTTCTAAAAGGGGCAGCGTTATTGAATCTTCCTCCTATCCAAAGGTTTCCTTCTTGGAATTTAAATGGGGTTCTCACAGCGCTTATGATGGATCCCTTTGAACCTTTGGGGAAGGTCTCCCTCAGAGTTCTTACATTACAAATTGTATTTTTAGTGGCTTTACATCTGCTTGCAGGGTGTCGGAGTTGGGAGCTTTGTCTTCTAACCCTCAGTTATGTGTTTTTCATTCTGACAAAGTGGTGTTCCATCCTGATCCATCGTTTATTCCCAAAGTGAATTCTATTTTCCATAGATCCCAGGAGGTGGTTCTTCCATCTTTTTGCTCTAATCCTTAACACCAACAAGAAAAGGATTGGCATAGGCTAGAAGTACGGAGGGCTCTCCGTTTTTATCTTGATAGGGCAGCGGCACATAGCAAATCTGAATCTCTGTTTGTGTCCTTCATGGATTCTTCTTTGGGTAAAAATGTGTCCAGGTCCACTATTTTCCAATGGCTCGAGGTTTGCATTCAAGTGGCGTATGTTAGTCTTGGGAAACAGGTTCCTCAGGGGGTGACTGCTGAGTTGGGAGCAGCCACATCTGTGGCCTTGTGGGGTAGGTCCTCTATATGTATTGGGCCGCCACTTCGGTGTCTGTACATACTTTTTCTAGGCATTACAAGGTTGACAAATACTCTTCTCCCGACGCAGCATTTGTGAGGAGAGTTTTGCAATGGGTGGTTCAGTTTTAAGGTTGGACAACTGGACTCCTGCCCGGTGATGGAATTTGCTCTTGTACATCCCTCATGATAAGAATATTGGAATGCCCTCTGTGAGTCCTGGGAAAAAGGAAATTCTTACTGTGAATTTCTGTGTCGAGGACTCTCAGAGGGCATTCGCCCGCCTCTTCAGTCTAGTTGTTGGGTTGAGGATGAGTTTTTTTAGGGCTTCTGCCTCCATCGCACATGTAGGGGTGGTAGACAGTGTTCCTGTGGGGGAAAAACTGTTCCTTTTCGTCTTTATCTGTTCGTCAGCTGTGATATTAACATGTTGGTCATTTGACCTGGCGTTTTTCTTGCCAGGGGGTGTGTTGATAATTTCAATCTCTAGTTTTTGTTTTATGGAGGAAGTGAGGTTTTCTTGTCAACTTTTCCAGTACCAGTCTGGAGAACAAGGCTACCCCTCCCTCTGGAGGAACCTGGCAAGACATTGGCCTTGCCTACTGACAGAAGAAGATGGGTTAATCCCTAAGGATAAGAATATTGGAATGCCCTCCAAGTCCTGGAAACAGAAATTCACGGTAAACATTTCCTTTTAACAAGGGATATTTAAATCCTCACTCCGGCAACACAGTTCTATCCAGGCAAGGCTGGCAGTGTTTGAAATAACAGTTTACTACTTTAGTACAACTAGAAAAGCAGCATCTGTTGCATATCAAATGGGGCTGTTTTTGACAAGTGGAAGATCATTTTTCTCCCCTCCAGGATGTAACAAGACACACTGAGTGACTACTGGAGTTGGTCATGTTATTACGTGATTATACCAGAAACCAGTAAAAATAAAGTTAGAAGCACAACACTAGAATACTCCCAGTGACAGATCTTTGTTTCCTGGTTTATGCTGTGAAGCCCCACCCCCACCCACCGCGGCAGCCTTTTTTGCCCCAGTGATGCGGTTTTGTGAAATTCACTGTGTAGACTTCAGCAGCCTATTTTTATCTTGCCCTTCATTCACCATTTCTAGTATGTTGTGGTGTACACCAGTGTGGTGTAGTGGTTAGAGTGTTGGACTGGGAGCCGGGAGATCCGGGTTCTAGTCCCCACTCGGCCATGGAAGGTCACTGGGTGACTTTGGGCCTGTCACAGACTCTCAGCCCAGCCTTCTCACAGGCTTCTTGTTGTGAGGATAGAACAGAGCGGAGGAGGATAATGTAAGCTGCCTTAGGTTCCTTGCAAGAGGAAAAAAGGTGGTATATAAATGTAATAGATAAATAATATCAGGATAATAATACTGTCCTTGGCTTACCCAACATAGTCAGTTGTTGTGAAGATTACTGAGAGACATACGTGAAGTGCCATGAATGCTTTAAATATACTCTATAAATGCTATTTATAATATTGTGACCATTAATATTGGCAGATTATTTTGTGGTGGTACATTATTTTGTTTGTCAAATCGATTTCTTTTATCCCCCACACACCACCCTGAGCCAGGCCTAACTGCTGTATATGTGCAGTAATGTTTAGCTAAATGAGACACGTGATGTGTTATCCCATCATTGCCTTCAGCATTCTCCATCCACCCCAGTTCTTGTTCTGCTTCACTGGCTGGCTCTGGCAGAGGAGGAAAGTGAGGGAAATGTTGTACACAATGACGATATAATGCTGTGTGTCTTCTTAACTAAATAAGAGCCAATGTGGTGTAGTGGTTAATGCATCAGAACTAGGACAAAGAATGCACAACTTCTATCTCACTTAGCCATGAAGCTTACTGGGTGACCTAGGGGCAGTCAGTCGAACCTACCTCTCAGCAGGGTGGTTAGAAAGATAAAATGGGGTGCAGGTGAGTGGGGAGTGGCTAGGAAATCCCTGCAATGCTGCCGTAATCTTCCTGGAGGACAGAGAGGATTAAATAAGATAATAAATACATTTTACTAGGCAGGCATGAGAAGTGATGTAGGGGCACTAGTGGCCAGGCAACCCTCATTATTTATTTTATTTATTTTATTTATTGCATTTATACCCCGCCTTTCTTCCTCTTGCAAGGAACCCAAGGCGGCTTACATTATCCTCCTCCTCTCCATTTTATCCTCACAACAACAACCCTGTGAGGTAGGTTGGGCTGAGAGTGTGTGACTGGCCCAAAGACACCCAGTGAGCTTCCATGGCTGAGTGGGGACTAGAACTTGCTAGGTGTTACCTTATTAAAAGGCAAATAAGACATTTCTTCCCTTGTATCCTAATGTGAAATCCAGAGAGAAAAGTTGCCCTAGCCTTCAGATGTAAAGCATGGCCTGTTTTCAACGAAGGGGGGTAGATTTTCTCTTATCTTAGAACCCCAGAATATATGGTAGCAGAAGTCATTTTTATTATCTGTTATTTATTTGTTTGTTATATTCGTATCCCGCTTTCCACCAAATGGTGTTCAAAGTAGCTAATACACATTTAATAAAATTCAATAAAACAGCAATAAAAAAGTAAAAGAATGTAAAAAAACAAGCAGGTAAAACACATCAGTAAAACCCAATAAAAAACAAGCAGTTAAACCGATTGCATGATATTTACAATGAACATAACAAGTCAGCTTATGAGACAGTCTCCATAAAAAGTCTTTGCTACCAGAGGAAGGTCACCAGAGCAGCAGCACCAATCCTTTACCAAACTGTTGCTTCATCTCTGCAGTTTAAATAAGCTCATCTTTTCTCTCTCTCCCCGCCACCCCATTTTAACACACTCCTTTGCTTACAGATTCTGGCCAGGAACCAAAATGTAAGTGGCTGAGAAAGCATTTCCAATGTTACTGCCATTGTGTTTCCATCTTAGCAGGAAGCAGGTAGCACCAGGAATCTGAATAGAGAGTGTTTTTCTTTTCTTCTAGTTCAATCTCATTCTGAAGGCCTGTCTCAATCCACTTTCTTCAAAGAAGTTTGTTGGGAGTGGGGGGAGGAGGGTGAACAACTTGTGAATTATTTTAAGTGTGCTGAGGAAGTCTGTAGTTCTGCACTCTGTGTAAAGGTGAAGAAAACAGAAGTCTAATTGGCATAACTGCTCTCAACACAAAATGTCAGTGCTAGTTAGTCACTGGCAGTTTCGCACACAGAGAATTGAAGTGTGAATTCTGGAAAAATTGGGGCAGAAGTTAGATAGAGCACTGGGGCAAATGCACAGGAGGGTCAATCTACCATCACAGAGGGTCAGAAGAGATCCACCCAATGTACAGGCAGTTTGCACTTGCGAAAATGCCAGAATTCCCCACAAATTCGCAAATCCCCTCATGCACATTTTCATGCTTTAGCCTTTGGGGGAGAGTCACATTTTTGGCCAGTGTTTTTTATTTTACATATTTTTCTACAACTAAATTTGCAAAAAATTCCAGAAAGCCAGTCCAGAAGTCCGTGGAATCCGTGCGACTCAGGAAAAGCCAGTCTGCTGTGGAATCCACAGGTCAGCTTCATAGAAATCCTAACTCATTCGATTCCATTGTGGTTTTCTCCAACATCCCTAGGCCCAATACATCTGCAGGGGTTCCCCATTTGGCTGCCTGCTTCATCTCCAGGCCCTATCCCATCTCCAGGCAGGAAAAAGCTATCCAACCAGCTTTTTCCTATTGAGCACTGAAAAAGGCTCCCTTTCTCAGCACTCAGTGGGGAAAAGTTCTTCTCTGCAGTCAGCTGCTGATGGAGATAAGAGCTTTTCCCTGCCAGGAGAGGGGGTGGGGCCTGGGGAGGAGGCTGCAGAGTAATTCAGTTCTAATTACGTCTCAGGCTTGCCTTGCTTAGTTGTGAGTAGACATGCTGCACATGCTTATTTCTGAGTAGACATCCAGAGGCTTGGTGTTTGGAGTATTGGAAGTGCTGCTGAGTGATTCAGCCCTACTCATTTTGAGTAGACATGCAGAAGCTTGTCTGACTTACTTCTGGGTAGGCTTAAAATCGGTATGGCTCACATTTTGGTCCCACCCGCTTTGCCTTTGGTCTCACCCACTTTACCTTTGGTCCAACCCACAGCTAGAATGAAGCCCTTGAGACTATTCTCAGATTGAAAGTTGGCCCTTGGACTGAAGAAGGTTTCACAACTCTGCTTTATCATTACAAGAATGAGCTTAGCCTCCTCTAGACTTGTACACCCTTCACTCCTTCTTGGCTGCAAGAAGGAATTTGGAAGCTTTCACTTCCAATTTTTTATTAACTGCAAGCATGTCATGTGAACCCAGACAAATTTCTGTGAATCTTAACTTTGGTTAGTGAAAACAAGGCAACTTCAAACCATAGTTTATGAAGCTGGCTTGTTTTCATTAACCATAGTTTAGAGTTCAGACAACACACTAAACTGAAGTGAATCTAAAATGGAAACACAAGCTTCCATTCTCCTTGTGGCTGCGCTGGAGGAGATGAGGGGAGAGCACACAAGCTCATGGGGAGGCTGGGGTTGTTCTTATAATGCTAATCCAGGGTTAGCATGACATCCGAATGCAGCTGCTATCTGCATGTGATCAAGATAATATCCATAGCATTTCCATTAACATGGGAGATACCAGTTGATGAACATGATGCTCTTAATTACAGTCTCATTCTGACATTATTACCCTCACATCTGAAGAACATGAGCTGGCCCTTGACAGATCTTGATGCAGGGATGCAGAAACCACAAGAGACAAGAGAAAAAGAGGCATTGATGCTTCTTCCTACCACATGTTCAAATAGATCTCTATCATGAGATAGAGATCTATAATGAGCACTAGCAGTATGCTTATGTGAAAACTGAGGCTGGCTTTGCAATAAGAGTCTGCAGATTGCACCTTGGAACCCCAAATCCCTTATATTGATACTGTAACGAACTCTTACTTTGTTGAGCGTGCCAAATGATCACGTAATGAGTTAATGGAAGAGAAGTAAAAAAGAGAAGCACTAGTGCCATTAGCACTAGCACTGTGCCACTATTGGATACCTTAGTGCCAAACTGTTTAAAAATATTTTTCATTCTAGCTTGCCTCTAATTGGTTATGCTTTTAAATCTGTTACATTACTATGACCCTTCCACATTTAAATGAATAGACATGCAGAATCACCCTGTTTGAATTTTCACCAGTGACACTTTTTCCCCAAATACTGTGAAGCAATTCTTTTTTAAAGTTTGTAAATATAGCATAACATCTGCAATAACCCAATAGCCTAAATGGAAATCGTTTCTAAATATCTGCCCTTCATCTTTCACTGTAATCATAGGATACCAGCCTGGGGAAAAGCATTAATATTCCTGTTTCCTCTTTAGACACCCATCGGCATAGATATGTAAATTAGCTCATGAGATCTCTTGTCTGAATTGGGCTCTGTAATGCATTAATATTACACTTCATAAAGGCAAATACTTTGATGCTTTGTACAACACATGCAGTGCGTAGGCTCTCTAGAATGCAAGGTATTGTGTACTTGGTAGCATCAAAAAGGTAGTGTCCGTATCAGATATTGATGCCTGTGTGTGTGCATGTGTGGGAAATTTTATAACACGTGCCCTTTTCTGTTTCATTCTGGAGCTCTGCAGCATGACATTATCCATTAGACAGAATCCTCCAAACTCTCCTGCCTTCCAGAAAGCTTATATCTACTGATCAACCTTATTCATTTTTCATACTGTTTACTGCTTATGGAAAGGTTTAGCTTCATGACATGTCTTTTTCTTCCAGTAGGCTATAAATCAGATGCAAGGTAAATCCATTACAATGCCATTCAGCTCATTCATATTTATGTACGTGAAAGGACCTAAATAATGAAATCCCACCTGCACTTGTGAATGCCTATGTATTTTTCAATCTATTTTTATGTTTATGCTAGTTGAAAAAATGGACTTGGCTCTACAAATGTGTTTTCAAAATATGTACTTTGTGCAACTGAGCAAAATGGCATCCTCAATGAATTGTTTTATTGCTTTGGTCACTACATAATTATATCCCATGTTATACCAAACTTGGGTAGTTTCACATGCTGTCCATTGTGCTGAATGATAAGGAAACAAACTGGTTTGGAGAAAGGGGTTTACAAAGGGGATAGTAGTGAGAACTTGAAGCATTGGCAGTCTGAGTTCCTACCTAATTCCCAAACTTTTCAACTTTGCTGTAATGATCCTAATACCTAGTGTTTAGATAGGAAATGTGCTAAGGCCGCAAACACCATCTCAATAATGCTTACAACAATGCTTTTAGATAGGCCAGCATTAAGATTCCCTACATTACAGACAGGGGACTAAGTTTAAGAGATAGCAGCTGGCTTAGACCATCCAATGAAGGGCTGAACCAAGATTTGAACCAAAGACTCACTAGTTAATTCTCATAATCATGAGGCTGTTTGAGCAATCTAGAAATCTCTGTGTGCGACTGCATGTTTTTGTTTACTTTTGCATATGAACTTGAGCACACTCCGGGAGAGAGCGGAGAACAGGAAGGCCTGGCATGCTATGGTCCATGGGGTCACGAAGAATCGGACACGACTTAACGACTGAACAACAATGCTCAAGCACTTTACTATATAAGTGACCATGTTTTAAATGCTCCCATCTAGCAAGGATGATTTACACACTGAAGCAGGCTTACGCTCATGGTTTACACACCAACACAGGCTTCCTGGACAGGTTCCTTGTATGCACAGTGGTGCTTTGCATGTGGTTATTCCTGCAGGATTCCTTCATTCCATACCTTGGGCTGTTTCCATGGATACCTAAATTGTATTGGGTGAATGTTTGCTGCCTCTTGCAGATAATCAGCTTTGACAGTACCAGCCATTTGATTGGAGAGGAGTGACTGAATCAAAGCCCTCCTTCTGTCCTCCTCAAACAAGTTATCAATGTTGTCAACTAGAGACCCTCCTCTGGGATTCTTTTCTAAGCGAGGCCTGCCTGAGATAGTCTCTGCCTGCTCTTCTGGCTTTCAGGCTGTGAGTGAGTTGTTTTTATACTCTGGTTTTTGCCTATCTGATTTTATTTATTTTCTGGTCCGTTTCCTTAACTAGCTTTTTGGAAAGAGAGTTGTGATTTAAAAATAAATAAATACAAATCTGTTGGGAGTATATGGGATCAAATCCATGCAAGTGCAGTTTGGGACCACTGTGTTTTAAAAACTGAAAATATATAATAAAGCATAAAATATAATCACTGAAAGCACAGTTCTTAATGCATAATTGCCAGGGCCTTATGTACCTTCTGTCCATTCCAATGAAGCTTGCACAAGAAAGCATTCTGATGGATTGTGCCCCTTCTGCTTTCCTTATGTCCTAGAGAAGAAATCACATGGAATATATTTTGCGTAATGTTATTTTCTGTTCCTAGTGTTTATTTGCCATGTAAATTTAATCTGTTGGACTGAAAAGTGAAAATCCTTCCAGCTATTTCAGGGGATTTTGTGCCTAGCAAACGTTACATGCATGATTTTGCATGCTGCAGTGCTAGGTGTGGAATGAGAAGTTCTGTTTCTCAGGCAAAATCAACTGAAATGATGGTTTTGGACTTTTCAAAGGAGTTTATGTTCCTTTTGACAGACTGAGAAAGAGGAGAGGGAATGTCAAATCCTTGAATTCCAGTGGTGCTGCTGGCTCATTTGAAGATTTTGGATGAAGCACTTCAAATTTTTCTCAGTGCATCTCTTAGTTTAAAAAACAATGAAGAAACAATTCTCTCCTGAGAATGTATAAGACTACACTTTGTTTTGTAAAACTGTGAAAGAGCAAACCCTACTGAAATACCTGCTTTTAACACCTACTGCTATTTTAGCACCATCAATGCACTAGATGCTGTTTTCCATACTAACTTCTTTCCTCCTAGGAGAGGAAAAAAGATGATTGGTTAACACCTTCAAACAACTGAAATGATACCTTACATTCATATCCTGTTGTGAAGCTGAGTGCTTCAGTATTTACGTGGCAATCCAAATGTGTGTGCATGTTCAATTTTTTAAGTAGAGATGGGATGGACTTGGAAGAATAACTCTCTAGATGAATTTGTGCATTCAGATTTTGATACCTGAATAATCCAATTGGATTTTGTCTGAAATCGGGGGTGGGGGTACTCTGTAGATCTCATGTAAGCAAATTCAGTCAAAATAAATAGTTTGGACTGAGGCTTTATCAAAGGTTATACAATGTTTTGGACTGTATGCTGAATTCCCATTGTTGCTTCTGTTTGTTATGGCTGTTGTAATGGAACTGAAGCCAAATCCAAGTAAACAGAAGGCAGCAAGCAAATTAACAGTGAAAGCCATCTAAGGCAAAGATAGTTGGAGAGTTGTCTAAAAATAGAACTAAGTCAAGAGGAAAATGTGCTGATCATAATGAAGATTGTTTCATTTATGTCATCTCTAATACCAGCCTGCTTAGAATTGTTTCCAAGAAGGTACATCCCCCCCCTTTTTCTGTAAAGCTGCTTTTTCCCAAGCTGTGCCCTGCTGAATGATTGGCAGTGTTAAACAATGCAATTGCTGAGCTGAATAACAGTCGATATAGAGTATAATGTCTAGGTAAGAGGAAGGGAGAGCAGGTGTGTGCTTTAGCACTGAAGTGTAGAACCAAATGGGATGTCAATAAAGACTTACTATTCAAAGAGGCTATGGCGGGCATCCGACAATCTCTAACCACCCAGAACTACTTAAGTATTGTGAATGAGATGTGAAACCAAAGAAAGATAAAACAAGGCTACAGAAGTGTCATGAGCCACAACCAAAGTTCTTGTGATTCTTCCTTTAAAGAAGAAAAAAAAGACAATTCCTAATTGGAATGGAGTGAATAACGTATATGAATCAACATTGTCATTATACTGCTCATTATGACATGCCTTCAGAGAGCTTTAATCATTACTACGGCATTCCAGATTCTGGTCTACCATTGGCACAAGCATGGTGGTTTTCCAGTAATATGCAATATTCATTTTTTACGTGTGTTAATAAACATAAATTCCAGGTCTCTGTATTCTCACAATTTTCTCACAAGTCTGGAAGCTTTGATTTTTTCAAAAGAATGATTTGCAGAAAATAAATGGTGGTGGCTGCTGAATTAAATGCAGAGATCCAATTTCATTGGTGGGGGAGTAGGTTATAGGGCTGCTATGACAGGCCTTTGTTTTCTCCTCTTTGTAATAACTGCATGATTTAAGAATTACCATGAGGTGAAGTGAAGTGATTGAAGGAGCTACATCAGCAGTGTGATAGCAACACTTAGGAGAAAAGCTAAAGGTGAAGCTGCTCTGTGCTGCAGTAAAATGAAACATCCTATACTAATGGTACTAACATGCTTACATCTAGAATGGCATGGAATAGGAATAATGAATTCATGTCTGTATGTTAGTTTTATCTCTCCAGTATGCTTGGCTTAATTAACATACTTATTTTCAATGGAAGTTTTGTTTTTCTAGATGCACTATGCCATTACCTCCACATCAGACCATAAAATTCCAGCTCTAATAAAAATGATAAGTGGATTATAATAGACCTCTTTACTGGTCCGCACTATACTTTGTAATGTGAAGTTTCCCCCATCTTTCCTTTATTCTGGCTATCTTGTATAATATAATGATTAATCATTTAGATCAAGGCAGCGGGGTGAAGAGGAGACCTCTTACAAGGGTAGACATGCATTAATGAGATAAGTGGAAATCTGAGAGGGAGATAATCAGGATTGCAGGGGGGTTATTTTGTTATATACTTCCATTTTCTGTATCTCTGTAAAGAATTGTTGTTGTTCAGTCGTTCAGTCATGTCCGACTCTTCGTGACCCCATGGACCATAGCACGCCAGGCCTTCCTGTCCTGCGCTCTCTCCCGGAGCGTGCTCCAGTTCATATTCATTGCATCGGTGATGCTATCTAGCCATCTCATCCTCTGCCGTCCCCTTCTCCTTTTGCCTTCAGTCTTTCCCAGCATCAGGGTCTTTTCCAGAGAGTTTTCTCTTCGCATTAGGTGGCCAAAATATTTGAGTTTCAGCTTCAGTTTTTTTCCTCCAATGAGCAGTCAGGGTTGATTTCCTTTAGGATGGACTGATTTGACCTCCTTGCAGTCCAGGGGACTTGTAAGAGTCTTCTCCAGCACCACAGTTCGAAAGCATCAGTTCTTCGGCGCTCAGCCTTCCTTATAGTCCAGCTCTCACAGCCATACATTACTACTGGGAAAACCACAGCTTTGATTATACGGACCTTTGTCGGCAAGGTGATGTCTCTGCTTCTGACTATGCTGTCTAGGTTTGCCATAGCTTTCCTCCCAAGGAGCAAGCGTCTTTTAATTTCATGGCTACAGTCACCGTCTGCGGTGATCTTGGAGCCCAAGAAAATAAAATCTGTCACAGCTTCCATTTCTTCCCCTTCTATATGCCAGGAAGTGATGGGGCCAGGTGCCATGATATTTGTTTTTTTAATGTTGAGTTTCAAACCAGCTTTTGCACTCTCCTCTTTCACCCTCAACAAGAGGCTCTTGAGATCCTCTTCACTTTCTGCCATTAGGGTGGTATCGTCTGCATATCAGAGGTTGTTGATAATTCTCCCGGCAATCTTAATTCCAACCTGTGATTCATCCAACCCAGCGTTTCTCATGATGTACTCTGCATATAAGTTAAATAAGCAGGGCGACAATATGCAGCCTTGTCGTACTCCTTTCCCAATTTTGAACCACTCGGTTGTTCCATGTCCGGTTCTTACTGTTGCTTCTTGACCCTCGTACAGGTTTCTCAGGAGACAGGTAAGGTGGTCTGGTACTCCCATCACTTTAAGAATTTGCCACAGTTTGTTTGTGATCCACACAATCAAAGGCTTTAGCGTAGTCAATGAAGCAGAAATAGACATTTTTCTGGAATTCCCTTGCTTTCTCCATGATCCAGCGAAAGTTGGCGATTTGATCTCTAGTTCCTCTGCCTCTTTGAAACCCAGCTTGTACTTCTGGTAATTCTCGGTTCGCATACTGCTGAAGCCTAGCTTGTAGGACTTTGAGCATCACCTTGCTGGCATGTGAAATGAGCGCAATTGTGCGGTAATTTGAACACTCTTTGGCGTTGCCCTTCTTTGGAATTGGAATGTAAACTGACCTTTTCCAGTCTTGCGGCCACTGTTGAGTGTTCCAAATGTGTTGGCATATTGAGTGCAGTACTTTAACAGCATCATCTTTTAGGATTTTAAATAGCTCAGCTGGAATACTGTCATCTCCGCTAGCTTGTTGTTAGTAATGCTTCCTAAGGCCCACTTGACTTCACTCTCGAGGATGTCCGGCTCAAGTTCAGTGACCGCACTATCATGGCCATCAGGGACATGAAGATCTTTCCTGTATAGTTCTTCTGTGTATTCTTGCCACCTCTTCTTCATCTCATCTGCTTCTGTTAGGTCCCTGCCTTCTTTGTCCTTTATCATGCCCATCTTTGCACAAAACGTTCCCTTGAGATCTCCAATTTTCTTGAAGAGATCTCTAGTCTTTCCCATTCTGTTGTTTTCCTCGATTTCTTTGCATTGTTCATTTAAGAAGGCCTTCTTGTCTCTCCTTGCTATCCTCTGGAACTCTGCATTCAGTTGGATATATCTTCCCCTTTCTCCCTGGCTTTTCGCTTCCCTTCTTTCCTCAGCTACTTGTAAAGCCTCCTCAGACAGCCACTTGGCTTTCTTGCATTTCTTTTTCTTTGGGATGGATTTCGTTGCTGCCTCCTGAACAATGTGACGGACCTCCGTCCAGAGTTCCTCAGGCACTCTGTCTATCAGGTCTAATCCCTGAAATCTATTCCTCACCTCCACTGTATATTCATAAGGGATATGATTTAGGTCATACCGGAATGGTTTAGTGGTTTTCCCTACCTTCTTCAATTTAAGCCGAAATTTTGCAAGAAGCAGCTCATGATCTGAGCCACAGTCAGCTCCAGGTCTTGTTTTGACTGACTGTATAGAGCTTCTCCATCTTTGGCTGTGAAGTACATAATCAATCTGATTTCGATATTGACCATCTGGTGATGTCCATGTGTAGAGTCGTCTCTTGTGCTGTTGGAAAAGAGGGTTTGCTATGATCAGCGTGTTCTCTTGGCAAAACTCTATTAGCTTTTGTCCTGCTTCATTTTGTACACCAAGGCCTATTATCCCGGTGATTTCTTGACTTCCTGCTTTAGCATTCCAATCCCCTATGATGAAGAGGACATCTTTTGTTGGTGTTAAGTTCTAGAAGGTGTTGTAGGTCTTCATAGAACCCATCAACCTCAGCTTCTTCAGCATCAGTGGTTGGGGCATAGACTGGAATTACTGTGATGTTGAATGGTTTGCCTTGGATTCGTATTGAGATCATTCCATCATTTTTAAGATTGTACCCCAGTACTGCTTTTCCCACCCTTTTGTTGACTATGAGTTCTACTCCATTTCTTCTACGGGATTCTTGCCCACAGTAGTAGATATGATGGTCACCTGAATTAAATTTGCCCATGCCTGTCCATTTTAGTTTGCTGATTCCCAAGATGTCGATGTTCAATCTTGCCATCTCATGTTTGACCACCTCCAGCTTACCTTGATTCATTGATCTGACATTCCAGGTTCATAAACAATATTGTTCTTTACAGCATCGGATTTTCTTTTCACCACCAGACACATCCACAGCTGAGTGTCCTTTTGGCTTTGGCCCAGCCGCTTCACTCTTTCTGGCACAACTTGGAAATACCCTCTGCTCTTCCCCAGTAGTATATTGGACACCTTCCGACCTGAGGGGCTCATCTTCCAGCTTCATATTTTTTAGCCTTGTGATACGTTCCATGGGGTTTTCTTGGCAAGAATACTGGAGTGGGTTGCCATTTCCTTCTCCAGTGGACCACATTTTGTCAGAACTCTCCACCATGACCTGTCCGTCTTGGGTGGCCCTGCACGGCATAGCTTATGGCTTCACTGAGTTACGCAAGCCCCTTTGCCACAACAAGGCAGTGATCCATGAAGGGGTGTAAAGAATTGCTCAAGTCTAATTACTGCAGCCATTTGAGTTGTGCTGTAATAAATGTGAATGTGGAGATACATGATTAAATGATGGTGGTGATGCTTTGGGAAGGGGGAATAGCTGAGTGGTGAAGTGCATGCTTTACATAAAGAAGATTGCAGATTCAGTCTTTGGCATCATCTCTAGTTTTAAAAGATCTCAAGTAGTAGGGGCCAGGAAAGACCTCAGCCCGAGCCTTTAGAGAGCCACTGCCGTTCAGATTAGGTGATACTGGGCTAGACGGAGAAATGGTTCATGTCAGTATAACACTGCAACTTCATATTTTCATATCATTAAAAGAAATTGCCACAGGGCTACGTTCTAAGACCACAATGTTTTCTGCACATTATAATAGCTATGTTTATACATATATAGAATGGATTAGTTACCCAGTGAGAAGGGAGAGTAAGGCAGTTAATCAAGGCCTCATTTTTTTAGTGTGTGTTTGTGCATGTGTATGTATTCCAAGGGCTTGGAATGAGAGCTTGGTATGTGGAGTCAAGAAGATACTGGGCCAGTTTGCACAACATGGCAGGTTATTTAACCCACAATGAGCCTCAGTGTGCATGGCTACCATTTTGAATACGCAAACCCCAATTGAGGGTTGCAGCATGTCATGTGAACCTGGCCATCATGGGTTATTTGAGGGTTAAACAATCCTCACATAACCCTACTACTAAACTAATTGTTAAACTCTGAAATAATCCACGATGGCTAGGTTCATATGACATGCTGTAACCCTCAATTGGGGTTTGCGTATTCAAAATGGTAGCCACGCATATGACATGCCGCAACCCCTGATCACCCTGATCGGGGTTTGCATATTCAAAACAGCAGCTGCACATGCTCGACATGTACCACAATGAGCTGCACCATGGCTCATCGTAGGTTAAATAACCCACAATGACCCACCATGTTGTACGAACCATGTCATTGAACTTAAAGTGATAGAAGAGAAGGCAGTCTGTGATATATGTAGGGCCCATGCATTGAAAGATGCCAGCTTAAAACTTTGCACAAAACTATGCATTATTGAATATTGAAAAGTAAAACACCATTACATTTTCAAAGAACTAAAAATGGCACAGTCTTATCTATCCACCTATTTATTACATTTATATCCCGCCTTTTTTCCTCTTTAAGGAACCCAAGGTGGCATACATAATCCTCCTCTCCATTTTAGCCTCACAACAACAACCCTGTGAGGTAGGTTGGACAGAGAGTCTGTGACTGACCCAAAGTTACCCAGTGAGCTTCCATGGCTGAGTGGGGACTAGAACCTGGATCTCCCAACTCCCAGTCTAAAACTCTAGGTTTAAAATGCTTCTTATGCCTCCCAGCAACTTGCTCATGATATGTGCCATTTAGCAGTTAATCATCAGTCTTGCAGTACAGAACAGCTTGAAAGAGACCTTAATAAAAGTTCAGAACATATTTTGGTATGGATATACTTGTGGTCGTAACATATGTCATAAATTTCAGCTGATCATAAATGATCATAGGAATCTCTTTCATTGATTCACAAATGTATGATTAGTTTTCATATTTGTAATGCTTGCTCCTCTGTATTAGTATCTGTTTTGATTATGGGTTAACTTCCTGGAAAGTGCTGAGATAGATGAGTTCTACAAGTGCATGGTTAAGAAATATCAAATGTGTCACTTCTTGAAAAGTTGTTTAGGTCACAACTGAAAACGTTGTTGGAATCTTAAAATCCAGCACTCAGCCTAAGTGCTTGACAGAAAAATGTGTATTTGACATGCAAAGTGTATCACTTGAGCAGAAGCTAAGTAGGTTTTCCCAGATGGTAACCACAGCATTCATTTGTATGGCCTGAAACCTATCCAGAATGTTTGCACTATCAAAATGCAATTTGCAAGATGTTGCAAAGACATGGCCCCATTTTGCGCAAAAAAATTGATTCCTAAACCATAGTGAGTGAAGGGATTAGGAATGGGCCATGTGATCATGTGTGCACGCCTCCCCAGCCCCTCCTTTCTTGGGCAAATTCCCAACCTTAATCATGGTTATCACTAATCTGGATTTCTGTTAACCAAGATTTTGAAACCAGTTTCAAATACTATTTGTTTGTTATGGATCTGGGAGGGCAGATAACTTTCCCAGCGGGTGGATCCCTTATTTACAAGAGTTTTCCCCCAAAACTATTGTAGTAGGCTGCCATGTGTCAGGCTGAACCTTTTGACATACTGTAGTCTGTCCAGCTTGGAGAGTTCTAAGCCCTTCTTCCAAGGACATCCATTCAGCCCAGCTTTAGGAAGAAATAAAAAAGAAGGTGCTTTGGATTTACTTGCCTAAAACTCAAAACATTTTTTTTTAAACTTAACAAATCCTAAAAACACCAAGGATAGCTTTACAATGGCACAGTCCTGCACGTGGGAAGATCTTAGTGAGAAATTTCCTTTTAAAACAATATGGTCAAACGTAAAGATATAAAAAAGGAGTTTATTTGGGAAAAGGGGACAGTAGGAAGAATAATGGAAAGCAACAATCTCATACACAGAGGATTCCAAATAAAAATAAGTGAAGTCAATCTAATGTAGCTAGTGACACTTGAGTAGAGTCTTGGGTTTCAAAACATCTGCAGTGTTCCTTGTAGAGAGGGAGGTCTGAGAGAGAGAGTGTGTATTTGGTCTCCTGATTAGATATTATTAGGAAGACAGGGAGAGCAAAGTCTTACTTGTATAGGAATCTGAGATCAGCGAAACCAGCCTCTTTGCAGAGACTGACTGTTTGACTCAACAGGGTGATGCCCTCCATTTCTGATGTCAGTGGTCTAGCAAGCAAATCAGAAAGTTACTTAGTGGCTCAACCCACCTTCTTAACAACTCAAAATTTACATCTCAAAAGAGCCAATTGATTCCAAACAGGTGGGCTATTATGAGAGAGAGAGAGAGAGAGAGAGAGAGAGAGAGAGAGAGAGCTTAGCATGCAAATGTTTATTAGAGATTTAATAGTGGCCAATTCAGACTTTCCAGCATGATGCCAATTTAACAGATGCTCTAGGGGGCTGTGTTGAGCTTCAGCAGATTACAGGAGTTCACACTCATTAATAACAAACTCTAGTGAGTTTTAACTGGGTAAGATCAGTGCTGATATAAGCCTTTACCATGGTAGAGGGGGATTCATTTGGTTGGGGACAGGTACAGGCAGGCCCGTAGCTCAAATCTTTAGTCATGATTAAGGCATGAGGAGTCTTACCTGTGCTTTGGCCCATGGAGCTAAATGGATCATACCTTAAATTTGACCAGGAAGGGAAAATGTGAATAATGAGGGACTCTATTGACTGCCTTTTCCACCTACTGCCCATCAGTATTTGAAATTGATGAGAAAGGTTAGCAGTTGATAAAAATGTCTTTCATTGGATCACCTAGCAGTTTGAAATGTGTGCAAGAATTTGGATTATGCAAGCATACGTGCAGAATAAACTTGAAATAGAATGTTACAGACATAACCGTGATAGTTGGTCATTCTTTTAATAAGAATTCTGCACTATACTTCCCCAATGTTCTACACTTTGAGAAAAAGTAATTTATTTTTTAATAAAGAACTTAACTTGACTTTAGGAGTCTCTATCAGACTGACCTCAACTCAACATTAAAAGAACTAAGATCATGGCATCTGGCCCCATCACTTCCTGGCATACAGAAGGGGAAGAAATGGAAGCAGTGACAGATTTTATTTTCTTGGGCTCCAAGATCACCGCAGATGGTGACTGTAGCCATGAAATTAAAAGACGCTTGCTCCTTGGGAGGAAAGCTATGGCAAACCTAGACAGCATAGTCAGAAGCAGAGACATCACCTTGCCGACAAAGGTCCGTCTAATCAAAGCTATGGTTTTCCCAGTAGCAACGTATGGCTGTGAGAGCTGGACTGTAAGGAAGGCTGAGTGCTGAAGAATTGATGCCTTCGAACTGTGGTGCTAGAGAAGACTCTTACGAGTCCCCTGGACTGCAAGGAGGTCAAATCAGTCAATCCTAAAGGAAATCAACCCTGAGTGCTCATTGGAAGGACAGATACTGAAGCTGAAACTCAAATATTTTGGCCACCTAATGCGACCAGAAAACTCCCTGGAAAAGACCCTGATGCTGGGAAAGATTGAAGGCAGAAGGAGAAGGGGACGGCAGAGGATGAGATGGCTAGATAGCATCACCAATGCAATGAATGTGAACTTGAGCACACTCCGGGAGAGAGCGGAGGACAGGAAGGCCTGGCGTGCTATGGTCCATGGGGTCACAAAGAGTCGGACACGACTTAACAACTGAACAACAATTGGACTGGCATATTGCTTTAAAATTTATAACTTTCATTAGCAGAATGTCAGCATAACCCAAATACAGGGCAAAATTATAAATGAAATTAAGAACTAATGGTCTTAAAAGCTAAAGATGAACAAGATGCTTCTGTTGCCAAACCATAACCCTAATTTTGAAACTATCTTTCATAAAGAAGGTGATTTTATATTTGAATATTCTTTAAAATCCTTATGGGATAGGAAATATTTTACAGCGGTTTCTATAAGTGTGTTATTATATAATATGTCCATTTAATTAACTTGCTGCAATTTTGAAGTTCATTTTCGTGCTAATACATTTCTGCTTCATATAAATCTGTTTTCAGCAGAAAATCCTATCATGTATGTCACTTGGTAGTGAGAGTGCAGATGACAGCCCTAGGTCACTGACTTCTGATTCTGTATTAGAGATAGCTACAAGGATGGTTTATAATTAGCTTGGCGAATCTGTTAGCCCTCAGTGGAGCATGTTTGTATTTGAGAGAGGAAGACTGTGTCAGGTTTGGAGGAGCCTGGGCAAGATGTCCTCCCTATGTCTCCTGGAGCAACCCAGTGCTTTTTCAGCCTAGTGCTGTAAAAAATAGCTCTTGGCCAGGCAGCTGCAACTGCCACCATGTTCATCATCCAAAGTACTTCTGGCCCATCCTCCAATGTACATTGGGGACAAGGTCCAAAGGCACTGGGGATAATGAGGACAGCAGTGGCTGCAGCCACCTGGCCCAGAGATGGTTTCTATAACAGCGAGCTATAACCCCCCCCCCCAAACACACACACACACCCGCACACGTCAGCTGCAGTCAGCCCCAGCATTTGCATCACCATAGTGGATGCTGATACCATGCCTAACCTTGGAAATGTTATCCAAAGACTAAAAGTGTGTGTGTGTGTGTGTGTGTGTGTGTTTATGTACAACTATCTATCATATATCTAGTGGCATTAGAGTTGGTTGGCAGACATTAGCCCCTGGGCTGAATCTGTCCCCCTAGCTGCACCACATTCTGCACCAACTGAAATTTCTGAACCATCTTCAAAAGCAGCCCCATGTACAGCATATTACAGTAGTCCCACTTGGAAATCACTAGTGCATGGATAACTGAGGCGAGGTCCGTCCTCTCCAGAAAGGGCTGCAGCTGGCATACCAGCCTAAGCTGATAAAATGTACTCCTGGATACTGCAGCCACCTGGGCTTCCCCAGTTAGCGCAGAGTCCAGGAGGACTCCCAGACTAGTCACTTGCTGTTTTAGGGGGAGCGCAACCCCATCTTGTTGTTGTTTATTCATTCAGTCGCTTCCGACTCTTCGTGACTTCATGGACCAGCCCACGCCAGAGCTTCCTGTCAGCCATCGCCACCCCCAGCTCCCCCAAGGTCGAGTCCATCACCTCCAGAATATCATCCATCCATCTTGCCCTTGGTCGGCCCCTCTTCCTTTTGCCTTCCACTTTGCCATCTAAAACTATTGTAAACCTCCAATCAGAGAAGTTGGTTTCTGAACATACAGTACCTCTTGTCCGGATTAAGCTTCAACTTGTTTATCCTCATTCACCCCAAAATAGCCTCCAGACACTGGTTCACGAGTTCGACAGCCTCCCTGGGATGTGTAGATGAAAAGGACAGGTAGAGCGGAGTATTATCCGCATACTGATGACACTTCAGTCCAAGGGCCGATCTACATTGCACCCGCCATCACAATGAATTTGGTGTCCCGTGGGGTTAAACGCTCTCGCATTAAAAGTGAGGCCGAATGCCAGTGCATTCAGCCCCCCGAACTCCATGGCGGAACGGCCTGCCACCCCCCTTGCCCCCACGGATCCCCCCCGGGACGAGACTTACCTGGGGCGGATGTTCCAGATGGCGGCGGCTCCAGCGGCGGCTTCAGCGGAGGCGGCGGCGGCTGGTCTTCCGACCAGCTGCCGCCACCGCCATTTGCAGTCTTCCCCCCCCGCATACTTACATAGCCTATCACGTCTGGGTTAAAAAAAAAGAAAAAAAGTACACAAATGGCGACGGCTATGGCCACCACCATTTGTGTTCCCTATTTTTGGTTGTCTTGGTCTACGTAAATATTTACGTAGACTAAGACGGCAAAACTAAGGGGGAACTCAAATAGCATAGCGGACACTATTTGCGTTCCCTCTTAGTTTCGCCGTCTTAGTCTACGTAAATATTTACGTAGACCAAGACGGTGAAAATAAAGGGGAACACAAATAGCGTCCGCTACGCTATTTGCGTTCCCCCTTAGTTTTGCCGTCTTAGTCTACGTAAATATTTACTTAGACTAAGAAAACCAATAATAGGGAACGCAAATGGCGACGGCCGTAGCCACTGCCATTTGCGTACGCATTTTTTTTTTTAACCCAGACGTGATAAGCTACGCAAGTCTTTACGTAGCCTATCACGGCTGAATACAGGGACACAAACGGCGGCGGCTACGGCCGCTGCCATTTGCATCCCTGCTAGCCAGCGGCCGGATGTCCGGCTGCTGGCGGAGCCGGCCAGCAGCTCCGCGGAATCCCCACGGAGCGGAGCCGGCTGGCCAGGATTCCGGGGGGAGGGATGGAGTGCCTCCCCCCCCAGCAGAACCCGGCGGAGCCAGGTAAGGGGGGTTTCGTACATCCCTACCATTTTCCCTGTTGCAGCGCTTCATCAAATGCACAAGCTTGGTTCACACTCGAGCACTGTGCTGTTTTCCTGCGCGCGCTTGTCTGATCTCGGATACTAAGCGGGGTCGGCCCTGTCAGTAGTTGGATGGGTGACCGCCTGGGAATCAGGCTTCCTGCATTGAGCAGGGGGTTGTTCTATCCCTTCAAATAAGACTAAGTTTTATCCCCTCCTATCCCTCGCTCCGGATGTTTTTTTTTAAATTAAGGCGTTATCCTCGCAGAATCGGGGCTTCTTCGCACTGTTCTTTTTTCTAATTCAGGCATGATCTTTGAAGCTTCAAAGATCGTGGCTGAATTAGAAAAAAGAACATCGCGGAGAAGCCCCGATTCTGCGAGGATAACGCCTTAATTTAAAAAAAAAATCCAGAGTGGGGGATAGGAGGGGGTAAAACTTAATCTCATTTGAAGGGATAGAACAACCCCCTGCTCAGTGAAGGAAGCCTGATTCCCAGGCGGTCGCCCATCCAACTACTGACCGGGGCTGACCCCGCTTAGCTTCCAAGATTGCACGCACACATCCAGCCCTTTGCTTGTTGCTGAGGAAACAGGGGCTGTTGAGGAAGCTATGTGATCAGCAGCTGGAAGGAGACATGGGGCCGTTGAAAGCTGTGATTGGACAGGAGGGAAATACAAACACTGCCGTATATTAACAGGCGGGGGAGGGGACTACGACTGGATACGGTAGTGAAGGCAGAAAATCAGAGCACATTAAGAGGAAACACCGGGATAGTAGGGTGTTGAAAGCGGGAGCATGGAAGTGGGAAATTCCGGTTCCAGTTCGAGGCAGGTACCGCATAGTGTGAAAGGTGGGCGGTGAAACCTCATTGAAAGTGAAAAAAGGCAGTAAGCGTAGATCCAGCCTAAACCTCCTGATGACTTTCCCCAGCAGTTTCATGTAGGTGTTAAAAAGCATGGGAGACAGGATGGAACGTTGCAGCACCCCACAGGCTAATGGCCATGAGTGGAACTAAAGTCCCCCAACACCTCCTTCTGTGACCACTCCTTCAGAAAGGACTGGAAGCATTTTAAAACCTTGCCTCCCAAGCCTAATCCAGATAAACGATCCAGAAGGATACCATGGTCAATGGTATCAAAAGCCACTGAGAGGTCCAGAACTAACAGAGTTGCATCCCACCCCCGCATCCATTCCTCAGGTTGCACAAGCAAAAATGTATCCATACCACTAGCCCCATCTATCTCAGTGTACTAGCCCCATCTATCTCAGACTCTGTCAAAATAATGCTATCTGAGTCCGCATGAATGTTGTTTGTTGTTGTTACCATTGCCTGTTATTTATTGATTGAATCCATATAGGTAGAATGCAAATATATGAGGCGTTGTGCTGCACATGCTGGCCAAAAGCCAAGCAGCCTTCATTAGAACATAAGACCTACCTTGATGAATTAGATCAAGAGTTATGTCTAGTTCAGCATCGTTTTTTTAACACTGGCTGGCCAGATGCCTTCTGCTGTTGTTCAGCCCCGGTATACTGTCTAATTCCTTTTATTATGGCTAATGGTTATTGATGGACCTGGCCACCATGAATTTGTCTAATCCTGTTCAAAGACTTATTACTGTGGTTGCATGTGATTGTTCTATGTGAACTACTTTTGAAAAGCATCAATTACACCAGCCTTTCCCAACCTGATGCCCTCCAGATGTGCTGGACTACAACTCCCAGAAGCCCCAGCTAGCCTCACGTTGCGGAAGGCTGAGCTACATGTAGGTAACTCTTGCTATACATGAGAAATACGAGCAAACAGAGATATTTGTCTAACAATTCCCTCTACATACATCTTGTGGGGCATTTGAACCGGGTGGTCTATTGCTGGATGGAGTGTGGCAGTGTATGGCAGATTCATAGGTTCATATATCTTCACTGAAACCCAGTCTGGATTACTGCAATGTGTTATACGTGGGGCTGCCTTTGAAAACGGCCCGGAAACTTCAGCTGGTCCAAAATAGGGCAGCAAGATTGTTAACAGGGACTGGCCAATGAGCTCATATCATGTCAGTACTCTTTCAGCTGCACTGGCTGCCAGCCCATTTCCGGGCCCGATTCAAAGTGCTGGTATTAACATTCCAAGCCCTTAACAGCTTGGGGCCAGGTTATCTGAAGGATCGCCTCCTCCCATATGTGCCTGCCCGGACCTTAAGATCATTGTCAGCGGCCCTTCTCCGTGAGCCCCTGCCAAAGGAAGTGAGGCAGGTGGCTACTAGGAGGAGGGCTTTTTCTGCTGTGGCACCCCAATAGTGGAGTGAGCTCCCTAGTGAGGTTCGCCTGGCACCTACATTGTATTCCTTCCGGCGCCAGGTGAAGACCTTTTTATTTTCCCAGGCATTTTATCATTTTAGCTTTCTAGACTTTTAGTTTTGCTGTTTTAAATCTGTATTTTAAATATCTGCATTGCTGCTGGGTTTTATTGTGGTTGTATTGTTATATTGTGGTTTTAATGATTTTATATTTTATATTTTTTTACTGTATACTTTTTGGTTTTAATTTTTGTGAACCGCCCAGAGAGCTTCGGCTATTGGGCAGTACAGAAATGAAATGAAATAAATAAAGTAAATTTGAAGTGCTATGAAACTGAGATGGAATGTTTATTCTGCTCCCCACAGGCAACACCATCATAGATTTTTGACACGTGTTTGTGCTCCATCTTTTTTAGTGTGTTTCTTGGAAGCCGCTATTTTGGAAAAAGACCGTCCTATATTACATTGTATTGAACAACCACATTGAGAACTGAATTCAAATGGCATAAGATTTAAGATGATGGCAAGGAAATACCTGTGGATTTTTCTTAATTTCACTGAGACTCCAGAAATAGATTTGAGGCATCTTTGTTACACAACAAATAAAAATATGAAATACGAAATAATTAATATTGATTATTATTAAATAATTAAAATATAAAATATTCCCATTTAAGAGAGCAATCCTATGGTCACTAGACACTGTCTAGAGGGCCATAAGATTTTTCAGTTTCTGGGAACCAAGCTCTGAGCTCGGTTACCTGAAACCGCGCTGTCTGCCCCCCCCCTGCCCCCTCATAGCCAGCACGGCTCTCTCCACACTGGCTGCTTCTCCATGCTTGCAAGTGGAGTGTGAAGAGTGTGAAAAGGGGGCGGTCCTGGGGGTGGGGCGGGGAGGGGAGGAGACCACAGAAGCCTCTTTATGAGGTTCCCTGTGTGCTGTGCAGCCTCCCTGCCTCCTGCTCCAATGTCCCCAGCTAGACGCATGAAATCGCATGTCTAGCCAAAAATGCAGGGCAGCCAGAGGACGGGTGCAAGGATCCCCTCCGTACTCCAGCCTCCCTGCATAAGATATTGGTCAGCCTCCGAGTCTGGAGGCTGGCAACTATCTTCATAGGATTGTACCCTAGAACGGTGAACCAAAATGATGGCTGTGTGCGCAGCTTAAAGGCTGAACTGCACTGTAAGCAGGTGCCCTCATTGAGAAATGTCCAGATATAGGATTCCTTCTAGTTACCTGAATTTTATACAGCCACTTGCGAAAACTGGACACAGATACAGCCTTCTTGAATTCTTCTTCTCTGACAGTAACCACATAATGATATTCCCTTCTGGGAATGTAAAAGCCTTATTAGAGCTCTATATTGGTTTCTTTCTATGTTGAAAGAAAATCAAGTCACAACATTAATAATTTGTTTGGGTTGCTAATACCCTGCCAGCTGGTACCTCTTGTGGGAAAATCTTTGACAGTAGGTCAGCCATGGAGAATGGCATTCTGCCTTTTATTACCGAACCTTTGCCTGTAATAGGTTGTTTTAG
Source organism: Heloderma suspectum (assembly GCF_057233095.1). Classification (NCBI taxonomy): domain Eukaryota; kingdom Metazoa; phylum Chordata; class Lepidosauria; order Squamata; family Helodermatidae; genus Heloderma; species Heloderma suspectum. The sequence goes on from NC_139461.1 coordinate 13,241,424, forward strand.
GCAGCTGTTTGCAAGCCTACACTAGTGCTTTGTGATGATGAGCATATGGTTCATTTATGCTAGAAGAACTAAAGCTATTTCTTTTCTGGAATCTTCACATTATAGCTCCTTCTTCGCTGTAGTTTTCGCCCTGCTCGTTACAAAGAAGTGTATCCTTCTTCCTGTAATTGCACTGTCTTTCTCATCCATGTCAAAGGCTAGTCTCCTACATCCTGGCTGAGTTGTATTTCCTAATATTGCCTGTCCTTTTCCCCTCTGAAGGAAGACAGCAGCCACATTGTAATTAGTTTGTGAAATAATTGTCGTAAAGATGCAGATGGATTTCTAGCTAGATCAGGCAATCTTTGCAGAGATGCTGTCCACAGATGCAACTGGATAGCTCGTATCAATGCTTTAAATACATTGTAGTAAAAAATCAAAATTGTGTTCTTTAGTAAAGAACTGACAAAGATTTGGACAATTAGAATAGTGAGCTATTTTCATAATGGATGGAAAATGTGAGGTCTTTATTCTTTTTTGCTCAGGTTGATGTTTCGGCCCGACATATTGGTAGTTCAGTTTAAAACCTCTAAACTGTTTCATGTGGAAACACAAGTGGGGTTATAAAGCCATCAATACAACAATACAATAGATTTCTTTGCTACATTTATTTATCTGTTGTCACATTTGTATCTCACCCTTCCTTCAAAGTGTTTAGGATGCCACATGTGAATCCTACTTATCCCTACAACAACCCTGTGGAAGTCGGTTTAGTTGATAAACTAAACCTTGACCTTTAGTTCAAGGTCACCCACTGAGCTTCATATCTGAGCAGGGATTTGAACCCAGATCTCTGCAGTTCTAGTCAAGTACTCTAATCACTACACCACACTGTCTCTGCATTTGTATTCCAGCCTTCCAACAAAGAGCTCATACTCAGGGCGGCATATGTGTGTTTTTTAAAACTAAATTGTATTAATATATAATATATATTAATATATAAAGGTGATACAAACGTCTCCAAATCTATAAAAAAATATATACAATTGGTTAAACAAACAAACAAAATGCATAACAAATAAACACATAGACATGGCATTTGATTTTCACAGCAATTCTATGAGGTAATTAGACCAAGAGAAAGAGACTTGCTGTAAGCCACCCAGTAAGGTTCACAGCTGAGAGGGGGTTTCAACTCGGGTTTCCCGTGTTCCTAAGCCCTACCCACTTTATCACACTGCCATTTGTGACATGTGCCTGTAAGGGGTGGATGACATTAATAGCCTTACATATTCCCATCGATGGTAAATGAATGTCAATTCTTGTCCAATACAATAATAGCCTTTCTGATGGTCTGGAGATGGACTGTGTTAAAATGGGCCTCTTTGAGTCAAGAAAATTGATCGTCAGCACTCCCGCATGAAAGACAAATAGTGGGTTCTGCTTGAAATGTTGATGCTGGTCATAAACTTTAGAAGCAGGCAGATAAATAGATAGCAAAGGAATAGGATTATACACTTCCATACCATGTATTAGACATGACAGAACAAAACACCTTAGGGCAAATGCCCCTTTGAACTCCAGCCCTCGCGATCAATTCAAGATGTTACCAGCACTTGAGTCCCACTGTGGAAGAGTATCAGGGAGACACTCAAGACACTTCTGGCTGACAAGACCAGTCTTGTACTATGGGACATCCTGAGCGAATGGACCATACATGCGGCCCTAAGGATGTGCTTGGGGAAGGGCTGCAGCTCAGTGGTAGAGCACCTGCTTTTCATGCATAAGGTTCCAAGTTCAGTCTGCAGCATCTCCAAGTAGGGCTGGGAAAGTCTCCTTTTTGAAACCCTGGAGAGCCATGGCCAGTCAGAGTAGACAATACTGAGGTAGATGGACCAATCATCTGACTTGGCATAAGTCAGATAAGTGAGCTTCCTTAATGTTTTCATTTGAAATTTTATTGGAAAGATTGGTATTGGCAGATCAGGAATGGACAGTGAAGACAGAACAATAAAATACGAGTCAACACATATCACAAGACAACAGATTCCTATGGGGTTTAACCAGCAGAATTTAAATACTTGAACATAATTTTTCATTTGCAGCAGACAGATGGTAACTGGACATTTGTGAATGGCTTTATCTTAGGAGCTCTTTGCCTATCAAGTTCCTGATTTGATGACTACACATATGAAATCTAAGTGTTTTTCTATTCAGTAACTAATTGTGCTGTTGAGGGTTTAATTATATTCCTAACTAATCACTATATGAAGTTCCAGTGGAAAATGCAGGTTCTGAAAGTTTCTAACACAATGTTCATTTTAAAATCCTTTTCATTGAGAAACTGTTGCATATTTGATTGTGTGGTCATCAAAAAATGAGTGAAGCCTGGGTCACAAATGGAAGAAAATAGCCATTGATTTCTTAAGGAAGGAGTTTAGTCCTGTGTGATGATGGAAAGGTTAATTACTTTTTGAATGGGAGAGGAAGAAAGTGCAAAGAGACTAATTATATGGCTCCCTGCTGTCTGAATTGCAAGACTGCAAAGATCACAGTTAAGTAATATATTCCGTCTAAATAGGCACAAGACTGGATTGCTGGTGGTTTCTAGGCTAGATTGAGAGACTATTAGGCATGTTGAGAATTCATATGCAGAATGACAGTAGCTTTGATCACAGAACCTCTGACAGAGGGCAGAGACTGATAGCCATAGGCTCAGGTAAGCAAATCCCTTTCTTCTTTTGCACAAATAAAACAGCTGGAGGATCCAGTGGTCTTCCCTTCCTCCACCCTTCACCCATGCAAGGCTGGAGTGGTGGTGGGCTGTTCCATTCTGCCTGGGGCAATGTTCTTCAGCCTCTTCAGACCTGTCATCCTAAGAAGAGTAGAATAGCCATCAGGTGCCTGGCTGTTAACAGAATGGAAGATTTGTTAGTTTTGTTTGTTAGGCAGCTGTTTGACACCTACAGTATCTGTCTGCAAATAGTTGAAAATTAAATAATTTAATTGCCACAACATTGTGGGGAAATAATGCAACTTGGTCAAGGATGAATTTGCAAACATTGTCAAGGAAGGAAGGGAGACACCATGCTTGGTTAAATGTGCAGATCTTGTCCTTGGCTTGGTTATTTTGACAAGAATTGCACCACCATCTCAGATTGGCAATGAGATCTGCTTAAATAGAGTTGGGTTGTGGGATGGGGTGGGGAGGATATGGAAAGAGAAATCAATAAAACCAGCATTTCAGCTTCAGTGCAAATGTGTTAATTTCAGAAGAAATGTAAAATGAGAGGGTTTTGAGGTGTAGATATTGCTATTGTTGGCTGGTAGCGGAAGATGAAGCCCAAGAAATGCTTATAGCGAAATGCAATAATTTGGGAGAGGGAGAACAGACTATTTTACAAAGCAACCCTTTTGAGAATCATATTTCAAATAAGATCTTGGTTATTTCTATTTTTTTCTTAATATTATTAAGTTGGTTATTGGTTGGTTTGTTTTTAAAGAAAATACCTCTCCCATCATTGCCCCAAAAGGCATCCTAATGATAATGATACGTTGTCATTATTAAAGCAGTATGAATTATTGTTATCATTAGTAGTAGTAGTGGTAGTAATAATAGCATTTTTATCCTCTTTAGTCGAAAAATTCTCCCAGACCACTACACACATATAAATAAAAAGATAGTCCCTACCCTCATGCTTATAATCTGGAAGACAGTACAACAGGAGAAAGGATTGGGAGCGAGGAGAAAAAAGCAACGTCAGGCACTAGTTCTTGGTTACAAAGTTCTTATACATGTTCTTTCTGGCAGGGCGCAAGCTCCCTGCAGCAGCTCCTTCTCTGGCTGATGGATGGTACCAGGCTGGGCTTCCTCTTGCCATGATGCTGTTCCAGGAGGCAGGGTCCCCTGGCTTATGGCCAAGGTCAGAGCATGCTGCCCTTCCACTCTACAATCCTAGGGCACTTGTCAGTTGGAACAGAGTGTTCTTTCTAGCTGTTAGATAAAAAGTTTTTGCTTTCGGTTTAGAAGAAAAGGATGCCAGGCAGGCAGCAGTGGATCCAACACTATTTTATTGAACGTTTTGCAAAACGGGTGCAGAGCAGTCTGAACCCTGAGACACGTGTACAAAAGCCTTTTATACCTTATCACCTCTATTGTTCTTGCCAATAACCAATGAAACAGTCAGTACATTAGCTTACCAAGCCAATAGCCAATAAACAATCAGTATCAGCTTACCAAGCCGTTAGTCATGAGCGCGTCATTATGGTTCTCCTTTTTGCCCTGCCCACATTTTTCCCGCCACTCGGGCTCCTATGTGACTGAGGCGCCAACGGTTATGGAGTCTCTTTTTCTAACAATTCCCTCCTTTAAGTCTTTACTCACGTCTTAAAGCGTTTAAAACGGAGCCTCTTTATTGGTACAATAAAGCAAGAGCATCTGTTTTGACAGAGCGGTTTCTATCAGTCGCTGGGATAAGCCTCTGACACAGGGGATAATGCAGCAACCAAATAATACCAGAACTACTACCACCACTACAAGCGAGATAAGATTTGCGGCTGCTAGGTATTTCCATTTTCCAAACCACTTTTCTAGCCAGGCAGTCAGGGTGTTGTTAATCCCTGAATTCTCGGCTAACTCCTCAGATAAGGTGGTGAGACCTTGTAATGCTTTTGTTACTGTGCCGTCTGGGGCAGTGTTGTTAGGGATGAAGGTGCAGCACCGCCCACCTAACATAACGCATACCCCTCCTTTTTCTGCTAACATCATATCAAGAACACGCCGATTTTCCCAGGCCATTTGGCTAGTGGCATCTAGCTGCTCAGCCAATCCTTTTACAGCAGCACGGGTATAATTTATAAATCTTTGTTGATTATAATAAATGTAATTGATCCAATCTACATTTTTGGTAATGGTTGCCCACCAAAACAGGGTAGACTCAAATCCTGCAGCGATTTGATTTCTCCCTTTGAACTCATCTGGCACTCCCCTTGGCACCCCTATAGAGTCAATGTATATTCGATTATCAAAAGGGGTTACCGACCATTTCTGTCGGGGTTGGCTAGTCTCCCTTGTTGGATGAAATGCGATTGAAAAGGGGACTGCCAACTGGACCAGTCCACAAACTCCTGACCAATTGAAGGGCAATACTTCATACAACTCTAGACCCCCGCAATACCACCAGAGATCAGCCCGTGGGATTGGGAGGGAATCATTTTTAAAGCTAGTGGAATTAACACATCTCCATCTGTTTGTCAGGTTCCCTACAGGCTCCCCTCCCCCTATAAGATTTCGGTATATACATCCAGTATGGTTTCTTTGTTGCACAAAAGCTACAGGGGGTATAACACGATTTTCTAATTTGAGGGGAGGGTACAACTTATTGAGAGTCTGGCACTCCTCCTCTCCCCATGCGTTAGGGTGCTGGAGCAAACGGATCACACAGGTGAGGAGGGAGGGAGTGTCCCATCCTAGAGGAAAAGGCAGTACCCTTGCTACCGATCTTCCTGCAGCAGAAATAAAACAGTCAGACTTATTTAAGGACTTGGCGGTGTACTTTACCCATTCTAGCCACACATTATCAGTTTCTTCTGTTATTGGGACCCCTAATCTGGCTTTCCAGGGGCGCTTCTCTATCTCTGGGATCTTTATTAAGGGGGGCGGACGTGGGGCTGCAGGGGTTAGCCTGGCTTGCTGCACAACTTGCTTAATGGTCTGATGGACCCGCGGCGGGCTCCATTGATCTAATTCCCACTGCCCTCCCTTAATGAGGCAAACTTTGGCCCCTAGTGGTAATTGGCTTTTCCGAGTACCAGTATAATAGGTGTAGGGTTTGGTTAATTGAATCTCAAAAACCTTCCTTCCTAAGCAAGTGATAGACTTCATGGATTTGTAGTATTCTGTCCCTAGAGAAGTTCTGAAGACTGTGTTTCCCCCTTCTTGGCAACAAGATTGTTTTGATCCCATTACTCCATAGGTAAGCAATGTTAGGATCCACAGCCACTTCATTTTAGCAAGAGTAGCTATTCTATCAAGCCCGATTAAGTCGAATTTTGGCCTTTCCTAGGTGCTGGGATTTATAGACAAGAGGCGATTGTGGCTCCTGGATGGCTTCTTCGCCTGTGTCCCCCGCCTGTGTCACTCGCGTTGCCCTTCCCTCGACCCCCATTATGGTGGTAGTTCCCCCACTTCCCGTTGGTGGCTTGTTAAGGGGGAGTATGGACAAGGCAGCCCCTGTATCCACAAGGGCATCATAGGAGCGACCCCCAACTTTAATTTTGACCATGGGGTCCTGTCTTGCCTCGGAAACAGCCAAGAGGGGTCCGGGCCCCAGTCTGTCCTAATCTCTTTCTTGTTCATACAACACTCTTTGTTCTTCCCCCCTGCTTTCTTTCTCTTTCTGTTTCAGGGCTTCACAGTCTTGCTTCCAATGCCCAATCTTTCTACAGAAAGTGCACTGATCCTTTCCTAAGGGAGGCCCTTTTCTGTTCCCCTTTCCACCGTTCTTAGTCCCTCCTTTCTCTGGCTTGAGAACGGCAGCAAGTAGTTTTGCCTGCCTTTTATCTTTTTATTTTTCTTCTTCTTCCTCTTGTCTTTCATAGACCTTCTGGGCTACCTCAACCAGGACTCCCAAATCAGCCGCCAGTCCTTCGACTTTTTGTAACTTCTTTCTAATATCTTGGCAGCTATTTCCTACAAACTGCGTTGTGAGAATTCGTAGGTTATTTGGGTCATTCAGGTCGATGTCAGTATATTTAGCAAAGGCTTCTCTCAGCCTTTGGAGGAAGACGGTGGGGGGCTCGCTTTTGTCCTGTTTTAACGTCAAGACCTTTTGCAGATTGGGGGCCCTTCGAGCGGCCTGTTTCATGCCCGCTAAAACAAGCCGAAAGTATTCGGCATGTAATTGCCTTTGCACTGCCGTGGCCACTCCCCAGTCAGGCCTCCCAATAGGCAAAACCTCTGCCATTTGCTCCTCAGTCGCCTGGGGGTTCTCTTCTCTAAATCTAATTCGCGCCCCCGCAAGAATAGTTGGTTTTTGACTAAGGAAGCAAGTGTTTAACAACATCTGTGTGTCATCCCAGGTAGGATTGTGTGTAAGCCTCACTTTTTCCATTAAGGACAACAGTGGACCAGGGTCCTCTTCAAAGGGAGGATTGAACTGTTTCCAGTTGTACAAATCAGATGTTGTAAAGGGAACGTAAACAAACACTGTCCCCTGTGGGTGTTGGGCGGTAGGATCGGGGACCTCTCTAATGTTGTTGTTGTTGTTGTTGTTCAGTCGTTCAGTCGTGTCCGACTCTTCGTGACCCCATGGACCATAGCACGCCAGGCCTTCCTGTCCTGCGCTCTCTCCCGGAGCGTGCTCAAGTTCATATTCATTGCATCCGTGATGCTATCTAGCCATCTCATCCTCTGCCGTCCCCTTCTCCTTTTGCCTTCAGTCTTTCCCAGCATCAGGGTCTTTTCCAGGGAGTTTTCTCTTCGCATTAGGTGGCCAAAATATTGGAGCTTCAGCTTCATTATCTGTCCTTCCAATGAGCACTCAGGGCTGATTTCCTTTAGGATGGACTGATTTGACCTCCTTGCAGTCCAGGGCACTCGTAAGAGTCTTCTCCAGCACCACAGTTCGAAAGCATCAATTCTTCGGCGCTCAGCCTTCCTTATAGTCCAGCTCTCACAGCCATACATTACTGGGAAGGTCAATTTTACTAGTGGTTGAGGGTCCTTTCATAAATTGTAATTAGGCCCTCCTTTGGTTTCCCCCTCTTTATCAGGCACCTTTTCCTGGGTTCGAGGCCCCCAAGCACCCTTCATCTCTTTGAAATTTTTCTCGAGGGCGTCCAAACGGTCTTGGAGAGTGTCCTTGAACTCAATCAGAGACCCAATCTCGGGAATTTTTAACGGTTGCAACTCTTGGGCAGTCTCCCTTGGGGGGGGGCTGGGGCGGGCGTAGTCTCCCTGCGACAGCAGTCCCGTAGGGAGGAGGAAGCAACGGATCCTCAGGGGCCATCGCTACCACCCTAGGTGTTCCCTTCCTCATCAATTTTTTTCCAGTTATCACAGGGAGGGCCAAGGACATATATTTAACTACCCACGGGGCGGGCCTGCCGCCGAGAGGTACGCAAGTTGCCCATGAATCAATATAGGGGAACTGATACCAACTTCCCCTCTGCGTTGCTATTATGCGCACAGCAGATACCAGGGTTGGGTCAAAAGACCCCTCGGGTGGCCATTTGGGTTCTAATACCGGCCATTCCCAGGCACAAAGAAGGACAAGTCGATCCTTCGTCATCTTAGTTCCATAATCCTGCTTAAAATGTGACCAGTTGCACAAACAACACTCCAAGGGCGTATGGGACTCTTCCGTGAGCCTGGATTGGGACTCGCCCATGACGGTGGGATTTCACTCAACAAATCTCGCGCTTCGCCCTCCTCTGACCCAGCCCGTCGCCGAGACAGGGAAATGCAGATCGGGGCTCCTCACTCGCTTTGCCCGTAGGCGTCTCACACAATCACAAACACACCACCAGCCTGCGTTTATCCCCTAAAGTAAGCTGTTTCACTTACCCTGAGGCCTCCTCTGTCCCGCCCGCAGCCACGTCCAGCTGCCTATTGATCCACTGCCGGTGCCAAAAAGGAGTGATCACGTCTCCCTCTCCCTCTGGCGTTGGTTCCCAAGCGCCTCCGCCGCCGCCAACGTGAGGAGAAGGCAGTGTAAAACAACTGCCTGTGGCCACTTCTCCTCTGCGGCCCCTCGGCTCAGCGCGAAGGGGACGCGCCCCGAAGCAGGATCCGAGTCACAGCACCAAATTGTTAGATAAAAAGTTCTTGCTTTCGGTTTAGAAGAAAAGGATGCCAGGCAGGCAGCAGTGGATCCAACACTATTTTATTGAACGTTTTGCAAAACGGATGCAGAGCAGTCTGGACCCCGAGACACGTGTGCAAAAGCCTTTTATACCTTATCACCTCTATTGTTCTTGCCAATAACCAATGAAACAGTCAGTACATTAGCTTACCAAGCCAATAGCCAATAAACAGTCAGTATCAGCTTACCAAGCCGTTAGTCATGAGCGCATTATTATGGTTCTCCTTTTTGCCCTGCCCACATTTTTCCCGCCACTCGGGCTCCTATGTGACTGAGGCGCCAATGGTTATGGAGTCTCTTTTTCTAACATAGCATGGAAGCAAACGATGTGCAGTTTCTCCTTTAGTGGCCTAATGGGTGAGGCCAGGCTGGTCTCCCCTTTACTGTGATGTTCTTTCTGGGAGGCAGGGGATGTAGCCTCCCAGTGGTCCCCTGGCCAATGGCAGAGGCTAGAGTGTGCTGCCCTTCAGTTCTACAATCCCAGGGCAATAAAGATACATAGACAACCATAAAAATATCAACACAGTGCATAAAAATATAAAATTAAAAGGCTGAAAGTATCATAGAATCATTTTAATCCGTATTCCCTGAAAGCTTTCTGGAGAAGATAGAGGTCCATGGAGGAGATTCCTTTACTTTGGGATGGTGCCTCTCTCTGGACCATGGGTCAAAGTGGATTTGTCGCTTCTTCAGGTGGAGGAGGCACCCTGCCCTCCCAGACCAGCTCTGTCTAGTGAGCCATGCAGTCCAGTCGAGTTGGTGCTCTTAACAGCCCAACTTCTTAGTCGCTTTAGTCGTAGTTTTCCTTTACTTTCGCTTTTGATTTTATTCCTTGGGCAGCTAGTTGTTCCTTCTTAACCTCTCCTTAGCAGGGATCCACCTTCACATAGCTTTCACAGGGGTGGACTCACATGCAGCCGGTCTCCATTCGGCTTGGAAGCCTGTGCTGCTGTCCGTGCCTGTGCTGCTGTCTGACCGCTTTTCCCAAGCCTTTTTCACTTTGGAACAAGCAACAGCTGTGGTGACCAGGAGGGTGGCTGCCTGTGCTCCGCTGTCCTCCGTTCCCTCTCTATAGGGCAAACAGAGCGTTGAGCTCCATTCACTCCACTGGCCCGCTCCACCATGGCAGAAAGAAGCAGCAGTCCTGGATCGGACTCAGAAGCCTCAGTCAGAGGCCAAGTGAGCGGAGATGGGCCTGACGGTTGGGGCATGAGTTTGGGGTCAAGAAGGGGAAAGCATGCTCCTCAGCACCAGGACTCAGAGGTCAGTGCTTCAAGACCACCCCCAATGCCATACCTTGTGGGGGATGGGGTCATGGCTTGGTTTGCAGCCTGAGTTTACAACCTAGTTTCCCTGCAGTTTCGGTGGCCTGACCAGCCAGGGGGAGGGATACCATGGAGGAGAAATCTTCCTTGGCTTCGCTTTCTTCCTGTAAAAAGAAGGGAAAGAAGAGGAAGCTCTATAGATCTAGGAGGAGGTCTTCCAACCACCACAAACAGGACCATATATCCCCTTCCTCCTCACTTAGATCCTACAAGGGCTCCCCTTTGGCATCCCTCTCAAGGGGTTCAGCTAGACCTACCCCATCCTCCTCCTGCTCTGTCAATAAGGCAAGGAAGAGAAATAGGCTCGAGAAGGCAACAACCCCATGTAAGGGCTCGTGAAGGGTTTAAACTTTCTTCTGTTGGGGATGACTCTGACTCAGAAAACAGTGGCAAAGATGAAGGGCAGCTGTCTGAGGAGGAGTTTGAGCCTTCCAATTCAAAGAGCAGACTCTTTAATCCAGAACTGTTCCCGGCACTGCTGGTAAAGGAGACTTGGGCTTTCTGGGGACACCACCGTGCCATCTGAGACCACAGGCACCTCAGTGGAAAAAGGGACAAGACAGCCTTCCCTAAGGCCCCTACGAAGCCTATGATGGTCCCCCCACCCCATTCCTTCAAGGAGGCCTGGAAAGCAGAGTGTGCTAACCCCTTCAAACCCAAGTCAGTCCATAAGCTGGCAGATAAACTTTATTCCCTTTCGGGCAAAGTGATGGATTTGCTGAAGGACCCCGTGGTAGACGTTCCAGTTGCAGCACTCACTTCCTGTGCAGCCATTCCTGCTGATGGGGAGTGGGGACCTAAAGGCCCATGTGATAAACACATGGAGGCGGTGCTCCGCAGGGATTTCAAATACTCTGCTGCAGCCTCAGCTACCAATTCCTTTTTCTCCAGAGCAGTTTATCTATGGGCAGAGGATATGGCAGGGGTGGAATCCACGCCAAAGCCTTGAAAGGACGGTCTCAAGAAAGTTGTGTATACGGCTGGTCTCCTTGCAGATACAGCCCTAGGCACTCTACAGTTCAGTGCTTGAGCTATGGCATCCAGTCCCCTGGCCAGAAGGAGCAGTGGGCTACATCATCGGGATGCAGACCTTGGTTTGCAATCCAGTCTTGCTAATTCTACCTTTGAAGGAGCCAAGCGTTTTGGTGGTCCACTGGAGGCAGTGTTGATTGAAACGAGGGACAAGAAAAAGACCTTGCCTACCACTAACAAGGAGGGCTGTAAGCCCAGGCAGCAGTCTTCCTTTTGAGATAACAAGACCACACAGAGAACCCATTCCTCGGGTGGTTTTAAGAATAAATGGAGCCATTCATTTAGATCCTGAGGGAAGAGTCAATCCTCCAGCTATCCTTCCTCCACTGTTGTGGACAGGAAGAAACACCAGTCAGGTTGGCTGATGCATTTTGACACAATGTGGTTCACTACCACCTCAGATGGATGGGTCAGGGACACCATAGCTTGGGGCTGTGCCCTGGAATTCTCTTCTTGGCCCAGGGATAAGTTCATTCCTTCTCCCAGGGCAAAGAACCCAATAAAGCACAAGAAATTCTTGCGCGCCATAGATCTCCTAACCATCAAGGCAAGAGAGTCTCCAAAAGGAAAGGAGGAAAGGCCAACCCTTTCTTGGGAGGAAGTTATGTAATGGGGGGGGCAACAAAAAGGCCCTGGTTAGGACTAGCCTAACCTCTAAAGGAGGTGGAACATGAAGCAGGGCCTATGATGACCTGAGCATGTGGGTTGTTCATATGGGGGCAGGTGGTTCTTTATATATCCCACTCCAGACATTTTTCACTGTAATTTCTCAGCTGATCACTGGAGCACCTGCTTAAACGAAGGGCCATTTATGCAATATTAATTTTAGCCCTAGAAACCAACATTTGGGAGTATGAAGGCATAGCACTACCGATAAGTTTGCTCTAAACAGGAAAATATTTCAGAAAATGAACACAGATATAAATCCATTGAGAGACGCAGTTGTATACTGTAGTGTCCATGGGGAAGAGTTATATTGCAGATGCAAGGATTTGTTTCTTTGATCTTCTGTTACCTTCCATAATATATTTATCTGCTGGAGGACTGAGTGACTTGAAAAGCAATGCCTTGTTGCAATTTCAGCTGTCCTCATTACTGCAAGCAATCCCTAGCCACATTTAAATTAAAATATTAATTTAAGAGCAATGTTGCTCCAAAGGCCATCTTTGTATTGTCTTGCAAATAAAAGAGGCTTTGTGTTCAGCTTGGTTTTGTGCAAAGATTAATGGAAGAGAAGAAGCATTATCCATATCCTTTGAAAAGAAATGGTGGATTATCTGGAGGATTATTCCCTCTTTTATAAAAATAATATTTTTCAATTTCAATGACTTGATGGGCAGGGCAACTAGTGTTTGGAAAGGGAAAGTGTTGCTGAGCTGAAGCAAGAGAGGACAAATTGAAGATTGACACAAAGAGCCTTGCAACAATATTGGACATATATTCTATAGTGGTTCCTATCATACTGCAGTCTGTCCAAATGATTATTTTGGTGAGGTTTTAGATCCTGGTTTTGTGGAAACGTGGAGTAGCATTTACTCCGGTTATCAGTACTGACAAACATCATAACTGTGGTTAAGGAGTGGGGGTGGGAATTTGCTCGAGGGAAAGCTGCTGGGAAGGAGATGGATTCTTGAGGCTCCTTCCTGATGTGCTAACTAGCTAGCACTGGCCCTTTGCCATTATCTGATGATATTTGTGATCATTATCCATGGCTTGGGGAGTTTTGCTATGCATAACCAAGCAAAGTTATGGTTTGACTGCTTTTAATTACATCTGAACACCTGAGAAATGAATTCTTGAGCCTGCCTGTGGCATTTGAAATGCTAATGAACTCCACATCTACTGCAGCACAACCTTGTCATTTGAAATTTCCATCACCGCCAAAAGGCCTTTTCAGCACATGCAACTAATACCAGTTGATGGAGAGGAAGCTTAGGAGTGACTGTCTTGTCATATGATAATAATCAGCTGAACTGTTTGTGTGACTATGGAGTTGGCAGATTCAATATTGTGGCTTTCATGGTTCTACAGCAGAGACAAATTGGCAAATGCATCTTGTTCCTTCATAGTATTGCTTGGAGAGGCCCATTTTGAATACACATTCAATAAGTAATATAATAGAGCTCTATTGGTTCTATTATATAGAATAGAATATATAGAATATATACATATATATATATATAATATAGCAAAACTGCGCCTCTTTTTTGTGTCTTCGTGATTCACTTGATGACTGCATGATTTCAAGCAAGGGAATGGATCATTTAAAAAAGGCATCTGTATAGGCCTATGTCAGGATTTCCTACCCAACAGGGCTCACTTATCTGAATTTCCGTTGTTTGACTGTTTTAAAGGTCCCTAAAGTTGTTCTGTAGCCTGAAGATAGCAATGTATTAGTGCTAAAAGTATAGCACAGACATCAACAAGCATAGGTGCTGATATTATGCTGCTTCTGACCTCACACACATCAATCTTTCTTACATATCTTGTGTTTTAGCATCACTGCCTCCAAAGCACACGTTTCAGCAGTCATGATTAAGGGAAAACAGCTTACAGTGTGAGCTGGGAAGCCCTCAGTTCAAATCATGCCTCACCTATAAGCTTATTAGGTGGCCTTCAGTAAACCACTATTTCTCAGCCTTGACATCCCCCACTCCCCAGTCACCTTTACTGAAGTTATAATACTGTCCTAGCCTAGAGAGGTATTCTCAGGATTACTGAAAAGTACATATGTAGAAGTGCCTTTGAATGCTCAAAAGGAGTATATAAATGCTGTGTGTTTCTTATTATTGGCATAGTCACCCTTTGCTATTGTATTTTGAGGGACTTGTAGAGCAAAGACCTCTCAATTAATAGAGAGATTGTTGTGGTATTTGTAGACTTAGAAGGGGGCAGCTAGCTGGCCTGTGATTCCACCCCAACTTGATTAATAATTTCTATGAACAGTCTGAGCCTTTTGTCAAAGTTTGCCATTTGAGAGATTTGGTTATTAATGCAGTGAGATATTTAAGGAGGGCAACATATGAACTCACAGAGAGGGTCATGTTAAAATTCAAAGAAATATGTCATCTTAAACACTTCCCTAAGTGGCTCTCTTATTAAGGATTTCTTGTTATGGGTGAACACACATTTCCACGCATAGTTTTCTTTGTTCATGAAGCTCATGGCCTAAATTATTGTCAAGAACAGGTGTCTGAGGCAATATGCTATGACAGATACTGACTTTTTTTTTTTTCCCCTGCTGGATTAATCCATAAATTAAGTCTCCATAGGTCAAACTTGCCTGACTTTCCAAGTAATTAACAATTATACAGGATATTTTTTGAATCCTAGAATAGTAGGGTTGCAAGGGGCCTACAAGGCCATCGAGTCCAACCCCCGAAATTTTGCTAGATTTTCCCCCCAGAAAAGCCTCAAGGCCACTAGAGTAAGGGATGATGATATTCTTTTAAATCAGTGCTAAGAGATGAGTGTCAGAGGAAATGGACCTTTGCTCTCTCAAAACCGATTTCCACCAAGCAGCCATGCAGCAGAATTTAAAATTAAAGCCTTCCTAGAAATGAAAACAAGAGAGTGATTTTTTTTTAAAAAGGGGAAAAAAGTCCCTCTCATCTCATCTAGTTGGTGTTCCATTGCCTTGAAAGAGGTTGTGCAGTATATGTCTGCAAAATATTTCAGATTTTACTGTTTTACTCGGGCTCATTTCAGATTTCATTTTGTTAGAGTCTACCAGCTAATAGGCTGGCAGCCTTTTAGCTGTCAGTGTCTACCAACTAATAGGCACATGAATATTTTGCTACATGCCACATTACCTTTTTCATTAATACCTCTTCACTCTTTCATATTCCCATCCCTGAACTCAAGCTAGGGATGTCTGCATTTCATGGATTGTCAGGTGCCTTTCATTCTGTCGTCCCCTCATTGATGAGATTGGGTTTTTTCCAATTTCCTAAATTTGCACAAATTCGCATTTGTGCAAATTCACACTTGTAAAAATGCGCAAATTTCCCCCAAATGTGCAGATTCCCCCCCCCAATGCACATTTTCATGCTTTAGCCTATGGGGGAAATGTGCATTTTGAGCAGGTATTTTTTATTTTACATATTTTTCCATGAATAAATTTATGTAAAGTTTCAGTTTTTTTTAAAGAATAAAAGTCTGCAAGTCTGCACAATCTGTGAGAACTGGGAAAAAGCTGATCTGCTATGGAATCCATGGGTTGAATTCATAGAACTCTGAACTCATTTGATTCCATTGTGGATTTCTCCAACATCCCTACTTCAAGCTATGTGGAAAAAGATGCTTTTTAGTCAACTCAGGATACATTTATTTGTGTTAATTATACGTTTCTAAGCCTTTAATCACCATCTCTTACATTCAGCATGGTTACAGAGTAACAAAGTGGTCACTGCACATTTCAATGCCTTTTTGTGGATGAAACGAATATACCAATCCATGATTCTGAGTCCAAAACCAGGAGGGTAGCTAGTCTGGTTTAATGAAATCTCCAGTTGAAGTGTTCATGTCTTTAAAACCTCCTTTCCTTATCTACCAAACAACTGAATGGTAAAAAGAAGAGCAGGACAGCACAGTAAGGTCTGGTGCTTGCTTGCACTGTTGCTGCGAATCCTTGCTTACACACAGACATGAACTTGCATGTGTACATGTATAACAACAAATGCAGGAGTAAAGGGACCTTTACCAGAGCTGTGGCATACACACAGCAGATCTGTGCACAGCATTTCATAAAGTGGGGAATAGCTACTTTGGGCAGGATCCAATGGGGGCCTTCCATGTGTGGCCAGCCCCTCAGGTCCCGGTACAACTGCAGCCAGCCACACAGGCCCCAGTGCACGTGCAGCCCCTACCACGGGCGGCCATGCTGTAGTGTTTTGTGGGGCAAGTCCTGAAACAAGCAGAAACACTCATTTCTGGAAGGGGCGCAATCTGCCTCCTCCAGAAATGAGCATTTCCACTCATTTCGGGGCTTTCCCCTGGAGGTACTACATCGTGGCCACCAGTGGCAGGAGCCACAGGTGCATTGGGGCCAACAGGGCTGGCTGTGCATGGAAGGCCCCCGTTAGTTCCTGCCCTTTGATAGTGGAGAAAATTAGCTCAAGCAACCACTCAGGTACAAATTACAGACTTTAGTTTTACAAATGTATCATTATCATACACGTACACATGTTACAAAAGGGAGAAACAACTTGGTTGGTATACAGGGGTGGGGAGCCTCTTTCAGCCTGAGAGCTGACATAAGTTTTGGAGAAGCTCTTCGGAGCCGCATTCCAGGGGTGGGTGGGGTGAAGGCAAAAAGGGTGGGGTCAAGAATACAAAAACGCCAAAGAATACCACTATACCATTGCATAAAGCTCTTACTGTTGGTAACTAAGCCTTAGGAGAGGCATTTCAACTCCACACATGCACCCCAATTCTAAAAGGCTGTGAAACAAAAGCTGGGAAACCACCAAATGATTGGTGGGTGGGAACAGATGGCCTATCCATCTAGTGAATCCAGGAGGGCCAGATTTGGCCCCCAGGCCTGATGTTCCTTACTACTGCCTTAGTAGATTGACCAATATACTAGTTCTAATAGACTTAAGACAGAGAAAGTTGGAGACTGGGGAAATTAGCATTTGCTAAATAAGGAGTCCCCTTCATGGATCGCTGCCTTGTTGTTGCGAAGGGGCTTGCATAACTCAGTGAAGCCATAAGCTATGCCGTGCAGGGCCACCCAAGACGGACAGGTCATGGCAGAGAGTTCTGACAAAATGTGGTCCACTGGAGAAGGAAATGGCAACCCACTTCAGTATTCTTGCCAAGAAAACCCCATGGAACGTATCACAAGGCTAAAAGAGATGACGCCGGAAGATGAGCCCCTCAGGTCGGAAGGTGTCCAATATACTACTGGGGAAGAGCAGAGGGAATTTCCAAGTAGCTCCAGAAAGAGTGAAGTGGCTGGGCCAAAGCCGAAAGGACACTCAGCTGTGGATGTGTCTGGTGGTGAAAAGAAAATCCGATGCTGTAAAGAACAATATTGTTTAGGAACCTGGAATGTAAGATCAGTGAATCAAGGTAAGCTGGAGGTGGTCAAACATGAGATGGCAAGATTGAACATCGACATCTTGGGAATCAGCGAACTAAAATGGACAAGCATGGGCGAATTTAATTCAGGTGACCATCATATCTACTACTGTGGGGAAGAATCCCTTAGAAGAAATGGAGTAGCCCTCATAGTCAGCAAAAGGGTGGGAAAAGCAGTACTGGGGTACAATCTCAAAAACGATAGAATGATGTCAGTATGAATCCAAGGCAAACCATTCAACATCACAGTAATTCAAGTCTATGCCCCAACCACTGAGACCGAAGAAGCTGAGGTTGATTGGGTCCATGAAGACCTACAACACCTCCTAGAACTAACACCAAAAAAAGATGTCCTTTTCATCACAGGGGATTGGAATGCCAAAGTAGGAAGTCAAGAAATAACTGGGATAACAAGGCAAGCATGGCCTTGGTGTACAAAATGAAGCAGGACAAAGGCTAATAGAGTTTTGCCAAGAGAACACACTGATCATAGCAAACCCTCTTTTCAAACAGCACAACAGGCGACTCTACACATGGACCTCACCAGATGATCAGTATCGAAGTCAGATTGATTATGTACTTTGCAGCCAAAGATGGAGAAGTTCTATCCAGTCAGTAAAAACAAGACCTGGAGCTGACTGTGGCTCAGATCATGAGCTTCTTATTTCTAAATTTCGGCTTAAATTGAAGAACGTAGGGTAAACCACTAAACCATTCAGGTATGACCTCAATCATATCCCTTATGAATATACAGTGGAGGTGAGGAATAGATTTCAGGGATTAGACCTGATAGACAGAGTGCCTGAGGAACTCTGGACGGAGGTCCGTCACATTGTTCAGGAGGCAGCAACTCAATCCATCCCAAAGAAAAAGAAATGCAAGAAAGCCAAGTGGCTGTCTGAGGAGGCTTTACAAGTAGCTGAGGAAAGAAGGGAAGCGAAAAGCAAGGGAGAAAAGGGAAGATATATCCAACTGAATGCAGAGTTCCAGAGAATAGCAAGGGAGACAAGAAGGTCTTCTTAAATGAACAATGCAAACAATTCAGGAAAACAATAGAATGGGAAAGACTATAGATCTTTTCAAGAAAATCGGAGATCTCAAGGGAACGTTTTGTGCAAAGACAGGCATGATAAAGGACAAAGAAGGCAGGGACCTAACAGAAGCAGATGAGATGAAGAAGAGGTGGAAAGAATACACAGAACTATACAGGAAAGATCTTCATGTCCCTGATAGCCATGATAGTGCGGTCACTGAACTTGAACCGGACATCCTCGAGAGTGAAGTCAAGTGGGCCTTAGGAAGCATTACTAACAACAAGCTAGCGGAGATGACAGTATTCCAGCTGAGCTATTTAAAATCCTAAAAGATGATGCTGTTAAAGTGCTGCACTCAATATGCCAACAAATTTGGAACACTCAACAGTGGCCACAAGACTGGAAAAGGTCAGTTTACATTCCAATTCCAAAGAAGGGCAATGCCGAAGAGTGTTCAGACTACTGTACAATTGCACTCATTTCACATGCCAGCAAGGTGATGCTCAAAATCCTACATGCTAGGCTTCAGCAGTATGTGAACCAAGAGCTACCGGAAGTACAAGCTGGGTTCCAAAGAGGCAGAGGAACTAGAGATCAAATCGCCAACATTCGCTGGATCATGGAGAAAGCAAGACAGTTCCAGAAAAGTATCTATTTCTGCTTCATTGACTACGCTAAAGCCTTTGTGTGGATCACAACAAACTGTGGTAAATTCTTAAAGAGATGGGAGTACCAGACCACCTTACCTGTCTCCTGAGAAAACTGTACAAGGGTCAAGAAGCAGCAGTAAGAACCGGAAATGGAACAACCGAGTGGTTCAAAATTGGGAAAGGAGTACGACAAGGCTGTATATTGTCACCCTGCTTATTTAACTTATATGCAGAGTACATCATGAGAAATGCCGGGTTGGATGAATCACAGGTCGGAATTAAAATTGCTGGGAGAATTATCCACAACCTCAGATACGCAGACGATACCACCCTAATGGCAGAAAGCGAAGAGGATCTAAAGAGCCTCTTGTTGAGGGTGAAAGTGGAGAGTGCAAAAGCTGGTTTGAAACTCAACATTAAAAAAGCTAAGATAATGGCATCTGGCCCTATCACTTCCTGGCATATAGAAGGGGAAGAAATGGAATCAATGACAGATTTTATTTTCTTGGGCTCCAGGTTCACCGCAGACAGTGACTGTAGCCATGAAATTAAAAGACGCTTGCTCCTTGGGAGGAAAGCTATGGCAAACCTAGACAGCATAGTAAGAAGCAGAGACATCACCTTGTCGACAAAGGTTCGTATAATCAAAGCTGTGGTTTTCCCAGTAGTAATGTATGGCTGTGAGAGCTGGGCTATAAGGAAGGCTGAGCGCCGAAGAATTGATGCCTTCGAACTGTGGTGCTGGAGAAGACTCTTACGAGTCCCCTGGACTGCAAGGAGGTCCAGTCAGTCAATCCTAAAGGAAATCAACCCTGACTGCTCATTGGAAGGACAGATACTGAAGCTGAAGTTCAAATATTTTGGCCAACTTATGCGAAGAGAAAACTCCCTGGAAAAGACCCTGATGCTGGGAAAGATTGAAGGCAAAGGAGAAGGGGACAGCAGAGGATGAGATGGCTAGATAGCATCACCGATGCAATGAATATGAACTTGAGCACGCTCCGGGAGAGAGTGGAGGACAGGAAGGCCTGGCATGCTATGGTCCATGGGGTCACAAAGAGTCGGACACGACTTAATGACTGAACAACAACAAATAAGGAGTAGGAGGAGGTGCTACGAAAATGGCAAGATAGGGGATTGAGAGGCTAACTGTCCAAGGAAAGTGTGAGTCTGGTTAAAATGGTGGGCTGAGGGGATGAAATAGATAAATTTAAAGGAGGAAAATAAATAGAGCATAAGTAAGTAGAATTACTTGGCTTCAGACTTATTAGAACCCAAAGGGATTCATTTCCTGGTGGGTTTCAGATAATTAGAACAATACCATGGGCACAGGCTACCCTGAGGCTTTTCATGTTCTAGTTACAAATTCAAAATGGGTAGTCACCCTGGCCTTGTTGACAACAGGATGCACCATATCGTTCAGAAATGCTTTTGGAGGGGCAATGATGAAGAGGCTGAATGGAGCTTAGCCATTGTTAAGGATCCCATAGCCATCACAATTTGGTTTAAAAACAGAATTTAATTTGGAGAACCTGAAGAACATAAGAAGAGCCATGCTGCATCAGACCAAGGGTCCATCTAGTCCAGCATTCTGTTCACACAGTGGCCAACCAGCTGTCGACCAGGAACCCACAAACAGGGCATGAACGCAACAGCACCCTCCCACCCATGTTCCCCAGCAATTGGTGTATATAGGCTCACTGCCTCTGGTACTGGAGGTAGCACGTAGCCATCAGGACTAGTAGCTACTGACAGCCTTCTCCTTCAGGAATTGATCTAATTCCCTTTTAAAGCCATCCAAACTAGTGGACATCACTACTTTCTATGGTAGCAAATTCCATAGCTTAACTATATGCTGTGTGAAGAAGTACTTCCTTTTATCTGTCCTGAATCTCCCACCAATCAGCTTCATAGGCTGACCCCGAGTTCTAGAATTTTGAGAGAGGGAGAAAAATGGCTTCCTATCCACATTCTCCACAGCATGCATAATTTTGTAGACCTCTATCATGTCTCCCCTTACCCTCCTTTTTTTCCAAGCTAAACAATCCCAGCGGTTTTAATCTTCCCTCATAGGAGAATTGCTCCAGCCCATTTTCTGCACTTTTTCCAGCTCTACAGTATCTTTTTTAGGTGTGGTGACCAAAACTGGACACAGTATTCCAAGTGTGGTTGCACCATAGATTGTATAGGGGCAGTATGATGTTGGAAGTTTTATTCTCAATCCCTTTTCTAATTATGCCTAACATGGAGTTTGCCTTTTTTACGGTGGCTACACACTGGGTTGACATCTTCATTGAGCTGTCCACCACAACCCCAAGATCTCTTTCCTGGTCAGTCACTGCCAGCTCAGATCCCATCAAGCTATACATGAAGTTGGGATTTTTTGCCCCAGCGTACATCACTTTACACTTGCTTACATTGAGCCACATTTGCCATTTAGATGCCCATTCTCCCAGTTTGGAGAGATCCTTTTGAAGCTCTTCACAATTCCTTTTTTGTTTTAACCACCCTAAATAATTTGGTGTCATCGGCAAACTTGGCCACTTCACTGCTCACTCCTAATTCCAGATCATTTATGAACAGGCTGAAAAGCATTGGCCCTAATACAGATCCCTGTGGGACCCCACTATTTACTTCCCTGCATTTGGAGGATTTACCATTTATTCCTACTCTTTGCTTTCTGTTCTTTAATCAGTTACTGATCCGTACGAAAACCTGTCCTCTTATTCCATGACTGCTAAGTTTTCTCTGGCGTCTTTGGTGAGGAACTTTGTCAAAAGCCTTTTGGAAGTCCAAGTAAACTATGTCTACCAGATCACCCCTGTCTATATGTTTATTGGCACTCTCAAAGAACTCTAAATGTTAGTGTGACAGGACTTACCTTTGTGGAAGCCATGTTGATTCTTTTTCAGCAGGGCTTGTCCTTCTATATGCTGACTAATTTCATCTTTAATAATGCCTTCAACCAATTTACCCAGAACAGATGTTAACCTAACTGTAATTTCCTGGATCCCATTTTGAAAATTGGTTTTACGTTGGCCATCTTCCAGTCCTCTAGTATAGAGGCTGATCTTAGGGACATGTTGCATATTTTGGTTAGAAGATCAGCAATTTCATATTTGACTTCTTTGAGAACCATCTGGGCCCAGTGATTTATTTGCTTTCAATTGATCAATAAGGTTGAGAACTTTATCTTTTGTCACCACTGTTTGCCTCAGTTCCTCAGACTCCTTTCCTGAAAACATCAGTTCAAGCACAGGTATCTGTCCTATATCTTCTGTAGTGAAGATGGATGAAAAGAATTCATTTGGCTTCTCTCCAATCTCCTTGTCCTCCTTCAGTACTCGTTCAACTCCATTGTCATCGAACGGCCCAACTGCCTCCCTAGCTGGTTTTCTGCTTCTGATATATTTAAAGAATTCTTTATTGTTGCCCTTGATGTTGTTAGTGATAAGCTCTTCAAAATGCTTTTTTGCATCTCTTATTGTGTGCTTGTATCATCTTTGTGCAAGTTTGTGCTGTATTTTGTTTTCCTCACTTGGGCAAGACTTCCCATTTTCTGAAAGAAGCTCTCTTTTCTCTAATAGCTCCCTTAACACTGCTTGTTAACCATGCTGGCAACCTCTTGGACATGGTGCTACCTTTGCTAACCTGTGGTATACATTTTAGCTGGGCTTCTATTGTTGTGGTTTTGAGTAATCTCCAAGCATTCTGAAGGGATTTAATCCTTTTGACTCCCCCTCTTCGCTTCCATTTCACCAGTCCCCTCATTTTAGGGAAGTGTCCTCTTTTGAAGTCAAATGTGACTGTGTTGGAGTTCCTGGGCAATTTTCCACTTAAATATATGTTAAATCTGATAGCGGTGTGATCACTGTTTCCAGTTGGTTCAACAACATTGACATCTCATACTAGGTCCTGGGCAACACCACTTAGGATTAAATCCAAGGTCGCCTCCCCTCTGGTCAGTTCCATGACCAACTGTTCTAGGGCACAATCGTTTAGAGCATCTAGAAATTTAACCTCTTTCTTGTGGCTGGAACATGCATTTATCCAATCAATGTGGGGGTAATTGAAGTCACCAATTATTACAACACTTCCTTGTTTGGAAGCCTCCCTGATTTCGTTTTCCATCTCAAGGTCACTCTGAACATTATGGTCTGGGGAACAATAGCACATTGTCACCCATAGAGCTTCTGTGGAAGAGCCTATCCCTTTTAGGTGTTCTAGCCTGTTCGACACTATGCCCCCTTTGATGTACAGGGCAACACCTCCCCCAGTACGCTCTTCCCTGTCCTTCCTATAGAGTTTATATCCAGAGATGACCGTATCCCACTGGTTCTCTCTGCTCCATCATGTTTCTGTAATGCCCACTATATCCACGTTTTCCTTTAAAATCAAACACTCCAACTCTCCCATTTTGGTGCAGAGGCTTCTAGCATGTGCATAGAAACACCTACACACAGTATCCTTCCCCAGATGCTTCTGGCATGTGTATCTTTTGCTATGGGACATTGGCCTCTTTGATTGGCTACTATGTTCTACCATGTATTCTTGCCCTATTTCCTCCCCTTCTACATTTGGGCAATCAAAAACATTTTCACCTTCATCCCTTTGGGATGATTTAACCTGAACCAGATGCTTCCCAGCTCCTGTTGGCTTTCCCCCAGGGTTTAGTTTAAAAGCTGCTGTGCCACCCCTTTTATGTTTAGCACCAGCATTTTGGTTCAAGTGGAGCCTGTCCCTCTTGTACAGGCCCGGTTTGTCCCAAAACATTCCCCAGTGCCTAATAAATCTGAACCCCTCCTCCCAGCACCATCATCTCATCCACACATTGAGACTCCTCAGCTTCGCCTGTCTAGCTGGCCGTGCGCATGGAACAGGTAGCATTTCTGAGAAAGCCACCTTGGTGGTCCTGGATTTCAAGCTCCTGCCTAACAATCTACATTTGGCTTCCAGGACCTCACGACTACATTTCCCCACATCGTTGGTACCAACATGGAGCACAACCACTGACTCCACCCCAGCACTATCTACTAGGCTATCTAGACAGTGGGTGTTATCCTCAACCTTCACACCAGGCAGGCAATTCACCGTGCTATCTACACGCCCATCACAAACCCAGCTGTCTATGAGTCTAATGATCGAATCTCCCACTACCACAAGCCCCCCTCCCCCCAGAGGCACATCCTCAGCACAAGAGGATATTTGTTCGTCTTCTGAGGAATGGCTCCCTTCTAAGGTGTCATTTCCCTCTTCCTCAGAATGACGCCCTCCATCCCCGAGACCTGCATTCTTCATGACAGCAGAGGTGCTGTCACTCTGGGAGAGGGACACAGCTAATAGGTCCCTGAAGGTCTCATCCACCAGCCTCTCTGCCTCTCTCAGGTTCTCCTGGTCAGCAACCATGGCCTCTAGGGAACGCCCTTGTTCCTTGAGAGCCAGGAGCTCATTACACCAAGCACACACCCACGACTTCTGTCCAGCAGGTAGATAGTCATACATGTGGCACTCAATGCAATACACTGGATAGCCCCCTCCCCACTGCTGGCTTTCTACCTTTCATAACTTTTTGTGGGGGGGGGGGATTCCCTGGAAAACTTAGTTGTTTACTATGAGAAGATGGGGAAATTATTTATAGTTATTTATTTACAGTTACTTACTGTCAGTACAGAGAAAGGAGGGGATTGTTCACCGCTCTGGCTTCCTCGCCCTGTTACTAAACTCGCACAGTTGCTTAACTTGCTTGTTTGCTGATGCTTTGTCACTGGGGTTGAGACGCTTTGTGTCCACCCTTCTCCTTGGACTCTGACTACACTGAATAAAATAACTACCACATGGAAAAACAAGGAGATGTAGGACAAGAAGGAAGGAAACTAGCTAAAAATTGCACCAACAATTTTTCAAGGTGCTAAATGGCTGCACTTGGATCACAACTTTTGGTGGCAGCTTTCCAGTGTTCTAGATTCCCTATATGGCCAGTACCATTGGAGTCAAATACAAATAACTCATATATAAGGTGCAGCCCCCTGCAAGGCACCAAAAATGGAAGTAGGGAGCTCACAAGTTATTGTACATCACAGCATTGTTTGGAAACTGGCCCTGGACTCAATAGCTGCTTGAACAGGAGATAAAGGTTTTATCTCTGGATGTACGAGGCAAACAGACTTCTCTGTGCAGATTAAGACTGTAAGGTGGTTCAAGAAGAGCAATGGGGGACTTGGCCCTAGAAACATGGGCTAGGCACCAGAGTGGAACTTTCAACAAGGATGCCATTTTCGGCATCATTCCTGTTTAACATGGAGCCAGGCCCCAAGGAAAGGACAATGGTGGAAAGGACAAGAGTCTGTGGAGACAACTGCACGGCTTTCACCATGGTGATACCCTTTCCACTGTGTTACAATGGAGTTTGAGACAGATGAGTAAGAGGGTCAGATTCTACTGATGTGGAACCCCCCTGCCCTAATCTGGCCTGCTGGGTTCCTCGGATTCCTCCGGGGGGACGGGGCTTGGCCTCCAAGCCCCACCCACTGGAGGAATCCCCCTGGAGGAATCACTGCTCAGATCGGAGAGGACAGCAGGGATGTGGGTGGCAGGGGGGTCGGCCAGCGCTAGAAAGAGCAACTGCTCTTCCTAGCGCCAACTGAGTCACTTTGCACAGCACCCCCATAGGAATGCTAGATGGAAGTGAATCCAGGGACTCAGCTGGCACTGGGAGCTGCAGCTGCTCCTCCCAGCACCAACTAAATCCCTTTCTCTGTGCTGAGAGAGCCATGGAACTCAGTGCCTCTCTCAGCATGGAGAAAGGCTAAAATAGGCAGGAGGTGGGGTGATGACATGAGTGGGTGTGGCGACACCATTTTGTCATCCAGCCTGCAAAGGGCCTGAGGGAGCAATCCGGGCTCCCACCCAAATATACTTCTGCACCCCTGGATTAAGAGCTTGTCTTCGTTGTGAGCTGTAATTTGGTGTCTGATATACAATTTGCCCTGTGCCCTTTAACTTGTTTCTTACTATTTTATGAATTACATGCTGCCTTTATGTTGGTTTAAATCAGTTCATAAACTTTTAAATAATATTGTACAGCCTACATTTGTTGTACTGGGTCATAACCCCTCTTCTGTATGGTGAACTTGGCAGTGTCTGTTTAGTGGTGTTATATAGGCTTGAGAAATACTATTTTGATTAGATCATCTTTTTATTAAACACACTTTCCTCTCCTGAGCCCTCTGTTGGGTGATTATCTCCTCATGGGCTTGAAATTCATCTGCTTCCCTTTTACCACTGATAGCATCAAAGTCAGTAGCAGAGTAGGCTATGGAAGCTAATTTTGCTATGTAGGGTTTGAGAAAAGGAATTGGCTGTATTTAATTACAGGTCAGTTGGCTTGCTAGGATGATAATATGGATTACCAGTGGCTTTCCCACTGAGTCAGTGTCACCCCTGTTTGTTTAGTTCTTTTAATTTATTTTGTTGTTTGGACCTTGTGCAGGTGAAGGGGCTAGCTTTTCTACAAATTAATTTTGGGAAAGAAAACTACAATGCAATGACTTACTATTAGAGCCTGAACACTCTAAAACTCAGGAGTACTCTTGAGAACGTCTTTTCCCTATGATACCACCCTTTCTTTTATATGCTTTCTGTCCGCGTCACAGAATTTCTATACTTTTCCCATTTACTGAGTTGCACTAAAAACCATTAGGTAGCAAAAAGAGCACCATTGGAATGAAACAGTGGCACCTTAAAATCAGCTAACATAACAAAAAAAATATTTTGCTTTTCCTAGTACGAGTCTCTCTCTAGTTAACCACCCTCTAGACAAAAATGTTCTACTTTCCCACAAGATTAAGTAGGTGCTGCTTAGGACTGTTGCAACTGGAATCACATGGCAATCCTTGGATTGGACCCACAGTAGGAACTGGGACCCCCACAATTTATGAGTCAGGACTCAATCTGTTCAGCCAATCCTTCTCTCAGCACTTGATTTGTTTGAGGTTGACTCAGTTGTCTCTTTCTATCTATCTACCCCTTTCATAGAACAACCTCTGCTATGTCCCTTGCTCTCCTAGAAGGAAGGCTGACAAAAATAAAGATGGGTTTATGTTCTGAGAGACCCGTACCTGACTCAGGATTCCATTGCTGTTATCACACAGAGCATAGAATTGGGATGTAAATCTTCAGGGTCCTCAGTATTTATTTTGATTGCAATATCACAGTCATGATAAAAGCTTAAGGAGAGCCTTACTGGATCAAACTAAAGATCAGTGTAATCAGCATCCTGTATCCCTTAACTAGCCAGAGACTACTGGTTTTACAGGTAAGGTGTTGACCCTCCCTTTTTGCCTGTTACCAGGATGTAGTTTTCAGAATTATTCTGCCGATGAACATGGAGGTTTCTGAATTTTCTTGCATCAGCACCACTGATTTGCATCTAGAAACAAAGACGTTGATTTTTCCCATAGTTAGAATAAAGAGTGTGGCATAATGGATACATCATTGAATATTCACTGGAGAGACCCAGACTCAAGTCCATGTTCATAAAGTTAACTATGTGTCCTTGGAGGAACAGAGGGTTAAAAATGACAAATAGTATTCAAGAGATATTTCCATTGTACATGTGACAATGCACTGTGTTTACTTAGAACTGTGGTGCCTAGAACTACTGCCGTGTAAGAGAGTGTTAATTCCACTAATGGTAAAGGAACAGCACTATCTATTCAACCAGCTGTCATTTGTATTAACCTTTTTCTGCAAGGAGTTCCAGTTAAGGTAAATGTCCATAATCTGTTCTTCTGACTTTTATGATTAGTATATCACCAGTGGTAATTTAGTTACTGTGTATTATGTAGAGTTATAAACCCCTGATTTATTCTTCCAGAGCACACAGCCACTGAAGTGCAGTGAGATAAGTTATTATTTCCTTACCAATGGTGGAAAATTCCCAGATATGTAACCACTGGGATATCTGGAAATGTTACATTGGTGCCTAGGACATTGGAACTTGCAAACGGAAATGGAGAGGCATTTTTTATTAATTCCTTATTCCCCCTACAACCTCTACACCATTTTCCATGTTGTTCCAGACAGTTCCCTGACTCTCTGGAGCAGATTTGGGGAGGCGGGAGGGGGACATTCTGCCCTTCTGTTTGCAGGAGCTGAGAGTATCCTGATCTGTGAGCAGAAATCTGTTCATGGATAGCTGAATCCAAACCATTGTCTCTGCTGTGATCCATGATATTGGTTGCGCATATGGGGCTAAAACGAGTAAAAAGGCTTCTAGCAGAGAGAAAATAAATGGATATGCTATCATCAGCAGAAAAGTTAGATGACATATTTTGGTGGGACTTTCATAGTGTTATACTAGAACTCTGATCTTAGTGATAAAAATTGATGTATTTTTCTGGAATGCTGTTCCTGCTAGTCAGCAATACTTGGCTTGCCAGAGTCATAAGGTAGATTAGAATTCAAAAATCTTTCCGGACTTGATTTTTGGCACATTTGAATCCTGGCATTTGGTGTATTTGTACATTTGTCATAGAATCTTCATTACTTCTTAAAAGCTTCATTTGCAGATTAATTTCGGAAAAGTGAGCAACGCTTTCCATATGAAAGCATGCATTAGACCAGATTTAAAGTGATGTTTACGCTCCTTTTGCTACAAAACCTAGCACTCCATCTGTTTCCTTTGCTGCTGTTGGGCAAGCATTAATCTCTATATTCTCTAATTATGCGGCTGTGTCTTTCAACTAGCTATGGCAAGACTCTGGTAATCAAAGTTTCTGCAGATAAGCTGATAGCCCATCCTGCTTACTCACCCAAACCCTGCACAAATAATTCTGAGAAGAGAGGCCTAATGAACCACCGGACTGCATTCATTTTCACATAATTGTATCTTCCTTTTGAAAGACTACGAATCAAGGACCAGATTTGACACCTGTTTCTTTCCCATCTCACCCACCCACCCTGTTTTCTTGGAGATTACCTTTCGATGCAGTTTTGCTACCCAACCAGCCAATTAAAAAGAGTGGCATAGATATGCTGAGAGGTGAAGCTGAAAGCACACACTCTGTGATTAGAGGACTTGTTGACACAGTGGTTTCCCACAGCTTAAACAGGCATTGGTTCTTACAGCTTGTACTGCTTCTGATCTTTTAGAACAACCTCTGCTTGTAGGAAGAGGAGCTGTGAAATGTTGATGCTTGGGCCAGATTCTGAGATTCCATCCTGGCAGGACTCTCACAGATTTTGGAAAAAGACTTGCATCAATTCTGTTCCAGAGGTCCATCCAGATCTGTAGCACTAGGCCTGCCCAGAATCCTCTAAATATCAGCATGCACTGGCACATAGGGGGTTCTGGGCAAGCTGTGGCCTTCAGGAGCCACGTTTGGGCCCACCCTGTGGAATCTACCACCTCTGTAGACTCAAACTTGGTAGGACCAAGAAGGGTGGGAGTGCAGTCTGCAGCCTCCCTTGTGGTTCTGAATGATTCCACAGATGTA
This sequence comes from Heloderma suspectum, assembly GCF_057233095.1. Lineage (NCBI taxonomy): Eukaryota > Metazoa > Chordata > Lepidosauria > Squamata > Helodermatidae > Heloderma > Heloderma suspectum. The sequence continues at coordinate 13,270,888 of NC_139461.1, forward strand.
GCAGCACATTCAGTCACTCATGGGAGTTGTAGAATTGTTAAGTCCTCCCCACTGCCCCCAGATGACTCCCAAAGGGCAATATGAACTACCCAGAGGACTGTGTCCACACTGTGCAAACCATAGTGCTTGTTCATGACATAACTGGCACATTAGAAATCTGGATATTTTGTTTTTTTTTTGGGGGGGGTATGCAAAGATTTACCTGTGGAGAGTTTGACCCATCCTTAAATAAGCAAACACTGGGCAGTGGGCTGTCCTGTGTGAAAAAGCCACCCTCAAGATTTTTCTGCTTGTCTTTTTTTTCTAAAAAAAAAAAAAGTGCTAAGCAAGCACCCACCCCTCAAACAAGCAAATCAGGTGGAAAATTGGCTCATCACCTTTTTTGGAGAGGCAGGCAAAATGAATAGAAGTAGCAAGGAAGGAAACAGAAGGTGGCACAAGGGCAAACTAACTCAACTATTCCAAAGGTATGATGGCCAAACACAGTCTTCATTCAGAATTTTGTTTCCATAAATGTTTGTACCTGCTTCAGGATGATCAGGTCTATGATACCAATTTCTAGAGGTTTTTGGTGAGGCCCAATGAGTGCAACATTTAATTTTCTTTGTATGTGTACCAGGCATAGGTATAGATATAGATACTCAAAAGCATATTTGAATTGTAGCCTTTCAAACATAACTCGGAAGATTAACTCCAAAGATTTACTGCTTTTATATTTTACTGATCTCATGTCTCACTTCCATTTCTGGGGCAAAAAGAATGCCTGGGATTTAGATCTCTTATCCTTTTCCTTTTTAATAGCATTACTTTTATTCAAGTTTGTTTTTCTGTAGGGCTGGATTTATGTTGAAACAGTTTCTTTTCCACTTGTTTTTTTTTTTTAAATCCTTAGCTTTTTTGCCTGCAGTTCTCAATTAAGTGATCTGCTCCAGCAAATACCAGTGGATTGAAAGGCCCTCTTATCAGACACTGTGGAGATTATAAAATCTTACAATTAAGAGTGGGTGTTTGCAGAGTGGAATTGGTTGTAGAAAGCATCCTATCTATGCTACAATATTGGTGTGTGCAGGGTGCTCCTTTTACAAGCCAGGTTGAAGTCTTGTGCCAATTGGGTAGCGTAGACCTGATGACTGTAGGTATAATGCCAGTTTTCAACCATTTCACGGGACAAGCATATGTGGTGATTTAGCAAGTAATAAGCATATCATTTGATTAACTTCCTATTGTCATATACTGCATTCACATGATACCTGAAAATTAAAGGAGCAATGCTACACAGATTAAAGGGGCAACTCGCAAGGAGCTGATTGGTCACTGTGTGAACAAGATGCTGGATTAGATTGACCATTGGCCTGATCCAGCTTTTCTTACAGGTCCTTCTAGAGCAGGGGTGGGCAATCATCCGTAACCATTGGCAATGCTGGCCAAGGATGCTGGCAGTTATAGGCCAGAACATCTAGAGGGCACAAGCTGCCCACTCCTGTTCTACAGCCTAGTAGAGTCTCTCGGAGGCCACAGAAGGGCCAGCAGGCATGTGAGAACATAGAAAAGAAGCTTCTGTCAGTGAGTACTCTAGATGCCCTTGATGAATGCTCTAGGAGTTGGCAAGGGGAACGGCCATCATTGCCTTTTCTGCCTTTGGCTGCTTCACCAAGCTGGGACTGGGCCGCTCTTCTCCTTTCGGTGGCCATGAGAAACAACTGCCCTCTAAGCAGAAGATGAAGAAGTGAACTGTCGTTATTACCACCTCTTTAAATAGTCTGCTGTTTTGATGACAGATTTTTGCTCTTATTGACATTATGTAAGCTGCTCTGAGAGCTTTGTTGGCTGAAGAGAAGGACAAAAAACCTTAAAATAAATGTGGTTGGAAATTGCTTTTCCTCATGAATAAGGGACATCCGAAACCAGTTACTGTATGTCCAGCAGTCGTGGCAAGGCTGAGCCTGTGGGTTAGAAGAAAGCAGGTCTAACAAATGGTCTTGAGCTGACGGCGAGAGCAGAAAGCAAACAGCAGGAGCTGTTTCTCCAACCAAAGATCAGGAACCCTGAGCCAGAGAACAAGCAGAGAACAATCACAGTCCAAGGCAGGTGCTTTAGAACCCTGACAAATCGCAGGGAGCAGATGACTTGTTCTGATAGTTTCTAGCTGCATCTGAGCCCTTATTTCCCGCCGTGGCCTGACTTACCTCTCCAGGTTTTATCTCCTTTTTGAAGAGTGGAGAGCCTTACAGAGATGATCCTCTGGCCTGACATCTATTACTCCATTGCCTTGTAAATCCCCACTTGGCATGACATCTGTGTTAGTGAGCAGACACTGGTGGGTATGAGGACCTGGGGAGCACAGGGCCAGTCCCACAGAATCTTGCTCAGTGGGTGCGGTCTTTGGGTTTCCAAGTCCAAGGGTCTCTGGTTTGCGAGATGCCTGGCTGTCAGGCTTGGTGTTGGGGCCTGGGTGTAGCAGTTCCAGCACTTGCACTGCTTGCCCTCCTGCTCTAAATCTGGCTGCAGCTCGAGGTCCTAACACCAAATTGTCCTCCCACTGGAACTTTAGCATTACAGCATTTTTCTGACAGGTTTCTAGCTGCATCTGAACTGCTTCAGGGGCTGATACCTTTGCATTTTTAAGCATTTAGGTTTACATTTTCAGTCACATCTGCTCGGACTTCAGAACACTGGATTCCCCCCCCCCCGCACCCCCAAATACATTTCTGTGTGACTCTGTGAATACATCATAGTGTTCTGTGCCTTTTTACATGGTTAAACATATCTTTGTGAAACAAAGCTATTTGTGTTTTTCTTTACATTGGCCACTGCTTTGTTACAGTGAATTTCTTTTTGGGATACTATTCCAAATTCAGCAGAGCCTTGTCTCCTTCTAGGCTGTTCACCTCAAGAGCAGATCTGCTCTCACCCTGTTGCTCCTCAGACCATTGGCTTGTGTTAAGGTTATCACATCCCAGCCCTGTTGCAGGAAAGACAGTAGAATATTGCAGCTGGCCCCAGCCAGTGGGCTAAGTTGGAGCCATAGCAGAGGATCCCAGTACAGTGCAAGTCATATTTTAGTTGGACATTAGGAGAAACATTGTAACTGTAAGAGCACTTCAACTATGGGCAACTTACCTGGGGGGTGGGTGAGCTCTCCTTCGGGCCTTTATTGGGGATGTTCTTGCTCTGGATTTCCTGCAAACAAGCAGGGTTTGAACTAGATGGGCTACAAGTCCCCCTCCAATTCTGGGATTCTATGATTTGTCAAGTATTTACATCTTCCCTCTTCTACCAGTTCTAGTCATAGTTGTACCCATGTAATCCTTGAGGATTGTTTCAGGCAGCTAAGTCATCACATGATACCTGAATTTATCATGAGAAGCATAGATGAATTTGCCAGCTATCTGCTGTAGAGTGTCTTAATCTTTGGATTGTGCAGTTTCCCTTTCTACAAACTGCTTATTCATGAATATGACACCGCATGCATTATTTGAAGGAGATGGTATTACCATATAGCCCAGTCAAAATTTATTATAATTCCCATGGGTTTTATTTTATTTTCATGTATGGCCATAATGCAGAAAGGAGCTCCTATGGAAAAGAACTTTCCTATGCAATAATAATGCAAAAACTAGATAACATAGAATTGATCTTATCAAGTATTTTCATTTGTAGCCAAGTCAGATTCAAAAATGCTTTGCTAAAACTCTTCTGGACAATTAACATGCTGGAAAAGCCTTAGATGACCTCCTCATTAAAGATGTGTGTTTTAAAAGCTTTGTGTGGATCCCTAGGCCTGAATTATGAAGTTGCCATATATCTCATCTGACCGTTCGTAAAATGCTGAGATAAGTAGGATTTGGCTCTGGATAAAGCCTTAAATGTCTCCAATTAATTCCAGCTCATTGTGCTTAAAATCATGGCTGGCTTCAGCAAGGGCCCAAAAGCTTGGTCTTTTAGCATTCATATTTACACAGCCACTGAGATGCAGTAAATCATCTACCTGCCCATTAACAGGGAGTGTTATCTTTTGCATGTACTTGGAAATAGGCTGCTACGTTGGGGTCAAAATGCCTCGTGATCTGGTCAAATACGACATGGCTTCCCCTTGTCATGCTGGCATGGAAAAACTAATATCCTAAGTATTATTTTTTGAGAGCTTAAAATAGCTTACTGTGTCATTTTTAGTTGAACTTGTACCAGCACCTGTTTGATGTGTTAGGGTGGGCTTGTGATTCACTGACATAATCTACTTGGTTCAGTTGTACTATTTGATTTCCCCAATATGCTTTGGTCTGTATAAAGTTCAGAAATAACCTTTGCTTCATATTCTGAATAGTTCTGTGAAAACATTCTTTTTCAAGAGAAGTTGGCTTAATAAAAGGTATTGCCTAATAAGGAGCTGCCTTATACTGAATCACACCTGTAGTCCTGATGGTCCATATTGGCAGATCTTCAGGGTCTCAAGCTTGGTCTTTTAGCAGGGACTTTGTCAACCCTGTTACCAGAGTTCCTTTGACTGGAAATGATGCAGGCTTTAACTTGTGACACATGGAATGTGTTCCTGCTGACCAATGAACAATGGCCAACCTCTCTACATACCCACTTCACCTCTGGCATTTTTCAAACATGGGTGCTAGAATAGAACACTTAGGTTGTCACTTGTAAAGATTCTGCACATGGATAGCCATTGGAGAGTTGCACCTAGCAGTGAACTTCCAACATGTGTGCCATAAATTATCTTCATGAGTATGCCAGTGTATACCCATGCAAGTAACAGCATGGTGTTATGGCCCAGGACTGGGTTTCCAGTGGCAGAGACTCCAAAGAGATGTCAGAACCAGTTTCCAGGCTTTCACAAGTGGGATCCTCCACCTTGGATCTCACATCCTGTCCCCTCAATCCCCAGGAGGCTGTCCGACTCCAGGGAGTGGACCTCAGACTCCTCCAGTGAGCAGGGAGGCCCTGGGGAGCATTCCCCAACCAGATCCTTAACCCCAGACTCTCACCACCAGGAAAGGGCACACTAACCCTTCAAACAAACAAACAAATGCAGCACTTGAGCTATATCTCCCAGAAGGACTCCCTGGGTCTGGCAATAAAACCCTATCAGTCGCGCTAAGCTGGGGTAACTTGTCTTACCTAGCTGCAGGATCAATATCCACAGCCATGTATCAGAGCCCACAGTCCTTGAGCCAGCACCTATAGTTCTGTCCAGGGTCCTGAACCAGCTCCATTCCAGAACTACTTTAGCTGCTGCCCAACCTTGTGTCCTCTCGCTTGGTCCATTGCCTAGTAGGGGTGACAGAAACTGCAATGCCACAGGATACACCTCATGTATCCAGCATCCCTCATTTTGTTGGACCAACACAGAAATAGCTTTCAATACCAGGTTTAGTATTGTATTAATTTTGTTGTTGTTCAGTCGTTCAGTCGTGTCCGACTCTTCGTGACCCCATGGACCATAGCACGCCAGGCCTTCCTGTCCTCCACTCTCTCCCGGAGTGTGCTCAAGTTCATATTCATTGCATCAGTGATGCTATCTAGCCATCTCATCCTCTGTCGTCCCCTTCTCCTTTTGCCTTCAGTCTTTCCCAGCATCAGGGTCCTTTCCAGAGAGTTTTCTCTTCGCATTAGGTGGCCAAAATATTTGAGCTTCAGTTTCAGTATCTGTCCTTCCAATGAGCACTCAGGGTTGATTTCCTTTAGGATGGACTGATCTGACCTCCTTGCAGTCCAGGGGACTCGTAAGAGTCTTCTCCAGCACCACAGTTCGAAAGCATCAATTCTTCGGCACTCAGCCTTCCTTATAGTCCAGCTCTCACAGCCATACATTACTACTGGGAAAACCATAGCTTTGATTAGATGGACCTTTGTCGGCAAGGTGATGTCTCTGCTTCTGACTATGCTGTCTTGGTTTGCCATAGCTTTCCTCCCAAGGAGCAAGTGTCTTTTAATTTCATGGCTACAGTCACCGTCTGCGGTGATCTTGGAGCCCAAGAAAGTAAAATCTGTCACTGCTTCCATTTCTTCCCCTTCCATATGCCAGGAAGTGATGGGGCCAGATGCCATGATCTTAGTTTTTTTAATGTTGAGTTTCAGACCAGCTTTTGCACTCTCCTCTTTCACCCTCAACAAGAGGCTCTTTAGATCCTCTTCGCTTTCTGCCATTAGGGTGGTATCGTCTGCATATCGGAGGTTGTTGATAATTCTCCCGGCAATCTTAATTCCGACCTGTGATTCATCCAACCCGGCATTTCTCATGATGTACTCTGCATATAAGTTAAATAAGCAGGGTGACAATATGCAGCCTTGTCGTACTCCTTTCCCAATTTTGAACCACTCGGTTGTTCCATGTCTGGTTCTTACTGTTGCTTCTTAACCCTCGTACAGGTTTCTCAGGAGACAGGTAAGGTGGTCTGGTACTCCCATCACTTTAAGAATTTGCCACAGTTTGTTGTGATCCACACAATCAAAGGCTTTAGCGTAGTCAATGAAGCAGAAATAGACGTTTTTCTGGAATTCTCTTGCTTTCTCCATGATCCAGCAAATGTTGGCGATTTGATCTCTAGTTCCTCTGCCTCTTCGAAACCCAGCTTGTACTTCCAGTAGTTCTCGGTTCGCATACTGCTGAAGCCTAGCTTGTAGGATTTTGAGCATCACCTTGTTGGCATGTGAAATGAGCGCAATTGTGCGGTAGTTTGAACACTCTTTGGCATTGCCCTTCTTTGGAATTGGAATGTAAACTGACCTTTTCCAGTCTTGTGGCCATTGTTGAGTGTTCCAAATTTGTTGGCATATTGAATGCAGCATTTTAACAGCATCATCTTTTAGGATTTTAAATAGCTCAGCTGGAATACTGTCATCTCCGCTAGCTTTGTTGTTACTAATGCTTCCTAAGGCCCACTTGACTTCACTCTCTAGGATGTCCGGCTCATGTTCAGTGACCGCACTATCATGGCTATCAGGGACATGAAGATCTTTCCTGTATAGTTCTTCTGTGTATTCTTGCCACCTCTTCTTCATCTCATCTGCTTCTGTTAGGTCCCTGCCTTCTTTGTCCTTTATCATGCCCGTGTTTTCACAAAACGTTCCCTTGAGATCTCCAATTTTCTTGAAGAGATCTCTAGTCTTTCCCATTCTGTTGTTTTCCTCGATTTCTTTACATTGTTCATTTAAGAAGGCCTTCTTGTCTCTCCTTGCTATTCTCTGGAACTCTGCATTCAGTTGGATATATCTTCCCCTTTCTGCCTTGCTTTTCGCTTCCCTTCTTTCTTCAGCTACTTGTAAAGCCTCCTAAGACAGCCACTTGGCTTTCTTGCATTTCTTTTTCTTTGGGATGGATTGAGTTGCTGCCTCCTGAACAGTGTTATAGACCTCCGTCCATAGTTCCTCAGGCACTCTGTCTATCAGGTCTAATCCCTGAAATCTATTCCTCACCTCCACTGTATATTCATAAGGGATATGATTGAGGTCATACCTGAATGGTTTAGTGGTTTTCCCTACGTTCTTCAATTTAAGCTGAAATTTTGCAAGAAGCAGCTCATGATCTGAGCCACAGTCAGCTCCAGGTCTTGTTTTTACTGACTGTATAGAGCTTCTCCATCTTTGACTGCAAAGGACATAATCAATCTGATTTCGATATTGACCATCTGGTGATGTCCATGTGTAGAGTCGTCTCTTGTGCTGTTGGAAAAGAGTGTTTGCTATGATCAGCGTGTTCTCTTGGCAAAACTCTATTAGCTTTTGTCCTGCTTCATTTTGTACACCAAGGCCATGCCTGCCTATTATCCCGGTGATTTCTTGACTTCCTGCTTTAGCATTCCAATCCCCTATGATGAAGAGGACATCTTTTGTTGGTGTTAAGTTCTAGAAGGTGTTGTAGGTCTTCATAGAACCCATCAACCTCAGCTTCTTCAGCATCAGTGGTTGGGGCATAGACTGGAATTACTGTGATGTTGAATGGTTTGCCTTGGATTCGTACTGAGATCATTCTATCATTTTTGAGATTGTACCCCAGTACTGCTTTTCCCACCCTTTTGTTGACTATGAGTGCTACTCCATTTCTTCTACGGGATTCTTGCCCACAGTAGTAGATATGATGGTCACCTGAATTAAATTCGCCCATGCCTGTCCATTTGAGTTCGCTGATTCCCAAGATGTCGATGTTCAATCTTGCCATCTCATGTTTGACCACCTCCAGCTTACCTTGATTCATTGATCTGACATTCCAGGTTCCTAAACAATATTGTTCTTTACAGCATCGGATTTTCTTGGCAAGAATACTGGAGTGGGTTGCCATTTCCTTCTCCAGTGGACCACATTTTGTCAGAACTCTCCGCCATGACCTGTCCGTCTTGGGTGGCCCTGCACGGCATAGCTTATGGCTTCACTGAGTTACGCAAGCCCCTTCGCCACAACAAGGCAGTGATCCATGAAGGGGATTGTATTAATAGCCCCCTATTAATACATTGGACGGGGCCGCGGTGGCTTAGTGATTAAGACGCTGAACTGCAGACTGGAAGGTCGGCAGGACAGCAGTTCGAGACCTGAGTGCTGCGTGACGGAGTGAGCTCCCGTCTTCAGTCCCAGCTTCTGCCAACCTAGCAGTTCGAAAGCAAGAAATTGCAAGTAGATAAATAGGTACCGCCTCGGCGGGAAAGGTAACAGCGTTCCGTGCACCTTGGAGTTCAGTCATGCAAGCCACATGACCACGGAAGCGTCTTCGGACAGCGCTGGCTCTTCAGCTTAGAAACGGGGATGAGCACCGCACCCTAGAGTCGGACACGACTGGTTGGGGACACCTTTTTTTTATTAATACATTAATAAATGTTTAGTATTTAGTATTAATAGCCCCCTGAAAACTAATTATCTTTGGTTTCATTATAAACTACCAGCATAGACTGAAAAAGGATTATGGATTCAATATTGGCAGTAACCAGGCCTCCCATTTCCCATGTGGGTTTAAACATTTTTCATGGCTAACTTATTTTGGTTACATGGTTTTCCTATTGGAAGTCCTTTGGCAATGACTCCATGGTTCATCTTATGGGGGCTAAATTTTGCTTTGGAGTTAATGCAAAGCAAGGAAGCAGAAGGAAGGTATGATCTTTAGCTGTGAACTCTTCTCTGCAAGGCTAGTGAATAGGTTTAATACTGCCTTGAAAGGGAAGTATGCCAGTTCTGAATGCTATTACCATTTCCTTTAGCAAACTGGAGTTCCTCAGAGGCCTATGTTTCTCTCCTGACCACTTTCACTTAAATAGCAGGCGAGCTTCCAGCACTGCATGATTATGGCTGTAGGATATGATGTTCTCTCCATTAACTTTTCAGCTCCAAAAGTTTTTTCTAACAGCCCTGGGACACATGTCATTATGTCTCATTGTTGTGGTGTGGGTGGAAAGACCACATCTTGTGAAGGAATAAAAATCCTGTGAATAAAAGGCTGAGCTTGTTTTTAAGTAGAATACAGCATTTCTGGGTAGTGCAAAAAGGGCAGTTTTGAATGCTGCAGACTGTGTTGAGCAGGGCATCAAACTCAAATGGACTGAAGGGCCACACCTAAAATTCTCACCCCAAACCTCCTCAGTTTTGATGGAGAAACCAATGGTAGTACCATCGAAGTATTCTTCACCATTCAGTCCCAGTATGCCACCCTTTCACAGCTTGCCTACTCAAATCTCCTCAGCAATCAAAACATTGCCCATTGCCAGCTTCCCCACTCAACAGCTGAACATCGCCTTGCAGCTACCAACTCCCAACTATCTGTTCCTTCATTCCACAGGCCACTTCTTTGCTCACCAAAACAACCCTAAATATCCCTGGTATCAGTGGAAGTCAGCCCATCCTCATTCCACACACTTGCCTTTTGGCTACAAATATGGATGGGCAAATGTGACATTCCACTGTGCTCTAATGCACTGGACATCACTGTCCCATACTGTTACTGCATGTCCTCACTTACACACATATGCAGACTCCCATGTACACACATGTCACAAAGAGCATGGACTGTGAGGCCTTGGGTGCAGTATGTCCTGCTGTGTAGGGGTGCACGAAAGTCACTTACCTGGTCTCGCAGCTTTTTGCGGTGGGGGGGAGGCGCTTCACTGCTCCCCCCGCGAAGTTCAGGCCGGGGGGGAGGCTTCCCGCCTCGCCCGGCCGAAATTCAGGCCGGGGGGGAGGCTTCCCGCCTCGCCCGGCCGAAATTCAGGCCGGGGAGGAGGCGCCTCGCCTCGCCCGGCCGCGAAATTAAAAGTTAAAAAAATAAAAACGCCCCCGTGATAGGCTATGTGACGATTAACGTAGCCTATCACGGCTAGATCTGCAAAGTCAGCTGTGATATCGTCACGTAGCCTATCACGGGTGACTTTAAAAAAAAAAAAAAAGCGCGTACGCAAATGGCGGCTCCCTATGGCATTCCTTATTTGGTCGCTGTAGTCTACGTAAATCTTTACGTAGACTACGGCGACCAAATAAGGAACGGGAATGGCGGCTCCCCATGGGGGCCGCCATTATCCGTACGCGCTTTTTTTTTTTTTTTAAGTCACCCGTGATAGGCTACATGACAATTTACGTAGCCTATCCCGGCTGACTTTGCAAATCTAGCTGTGATAGGCTACGTTAATCGTCACGTAGCCTATCACGGGGGCGTTTTTTTTTTTTCTTTTATTGGAATAGCGGCGGCGGCAGCCGGTCAAAAGACCGGCTGCTGCTCCCGCCCCAGACGAAGACCCGACGAACCGCCGGCCGGACCCGCCACTGGGAGGGACATTCGCCAAAGGTAAGTCCCGTCCCGGGGGGGGTGCGGGGGGCGGGGGGGCAGAGAATTTCTCCCTGAAACTTGTTCGGGGGGCCGAACACGTTGGCGCTCGGCCCCCCGAAGTTTCGGGGAGAAATTCTCCGCCATCCCTACTGCTGTGTATTTACAGTGCAGACACTGTTAATTTGGTCCTGTTTAACTTCAGAACCTACACGAATTGGATTCTAGACACCCCAGTGGGTAATCAACTTAAGTCCCAAGGCAAACATCACCACAGACTAAAACATAAACTGAAATCCATTAAATGCTTTATTTAAGACAATTACAAAAATTAAGAAAAAATAGTGGTTATACAAGTATTAGAAGCTTTTTCTGTGATTACGTTATTGGCAGTGAAAGAGAATGTAACATAAATATAAGATTAGCTAAAAAATTGCAATTGACAAAGTTGGCACTACAGATGTAGTGAGCAAGATAATAAATTGAGCTTCTAACATTTTTATGACTCCGCAGCACCCTCCTGCATTTTGTTTGTGTAGTAAAGCTAAACTAAAACATGCTAAAATTGCTACCTCTCCCTTTTACCTCCTCCTGCAATTGCTTGAATGTAAAAAACTAAGCTAGGTTCCTCTAGGCATGTGCAGAATTAAACTTAGTTAAATGTAGAAACTAGAGTGAAAGGGAAAAAAAACCCCAAAGACTTGGAAATAATTCCAAGTTCCATGTTCAGAAATAAGATAAAGTCCCAAGTTCAGAAAATATTATAAGACCTAATTTCAGAAAGTAAAGGGTTAAAATTTATTGTTAGTTCTAAAGTCTAAGAGTCTAAAAGGATCCATATTTGCCAAAATCATTGGGTTCGGTAATCCAGTAAAAATCAACGCCAAAGCAGCTAGAGAGCAAAGCAAAGAAAAAGAAGTGCAAGCTCTCACTACCTATGCTTTAATACACTTTTCTGGCCAGAGGTGGGGGTCCTAATGAATGATGGGGCAACCATCTTCCAATAAAAATAAGGTGTGTGGGTGATTAAACCACCCATTCACCAATACCTAGGGTAGTAGTGGGCTCTCCCACACTGGAGGCATTCAAATCAAGACGAGGCTGGACAGCCCTCTGTCGGGGATGCTCTGACTTGGATTCCTGCATTGAGCAGGGGGTTGGACTCAATGGCCTTGTAGGCCCCTTCCAACCCTACTATTCTGTGATTCTGTGAATCAGAAGCGAGGTGTCTACCTACCCCCTCCAACAGTCTTACATTTTATGCCCACATGGTTTGGGAACATTTCAGGCACTATCACTGAAGGATTAATCTGAGACTTCCTAAAACATTTAGCATCTAGGCAGGCTAGCTGGATTGATGTGTTTCTCCCCAATACATCTTCCTCTTCAGTCATATTCAGTCACATCCACCTTACCACTTCCTCCCCTGTCTTTGCAGGTGCACAACAGAAGATGTCATGTAATTTTTTTCTCCCCTCAGTTGGCATCTGAGCATGCTCAGTTCTTCTGTTCTTTTGCTCATATCAGCATCTCTGCCAGCACAGTTAGCCATGACCTTGCTATTGCTCTGCAAAACTACTTTGCATTTTTTTCCTTTTCTTTCAAAGCCAGTCCTGTAAATTTTTAGTTATAACATTAAATAGCATAGAGTCACAATTTCGGGGTCTTTTTGCCCATGGGTCAGTGGTCTGGAATATAAGTATGGGGCCTTCTTAAATATGAGTCTGGGTTCTTTTAGGGGGTCTTCTTGTAGGTCTGCCCAAAGCCCTCATTCAGACCATTCAATTATTCCCGATCAAATTAGCCATCTTTAGTCTTTTGTTAGCAAAATTATTTAACCCTTTTAGTGCCAGATTAAGATAAACCTGCACTTTGGGATGTCCAGTATTCCCAGTTCTTCTATACTAAAAAAAAGTGTGGTGAAATCATAAAAATCTGGAACATCACTCTACAGATATGTATTTACCCCTGCATTATATATTACATCATACAGAAGACGGGAAGGTGCGTTGGACTGTGGACCTACCGTACAGTGTTCTCAGCCTAGAAATTGTTTGATCAGCTCTTTGAAGGCAAGATTATTTCAGCAAAAACATCAGAGTATTCTGGGTGACCAATGAGTAGGCCTAGCAATCCAGCATATGGATGCCTGAGTCAGACTCAAAGATGTGAGGAGGTCAAAAAGTAAAACACCAAGCATTTTAGTACACAGCTGTTTCCAACTCAAGGTAAAATTCTACACCAGTCTCTTGTGAGGGGCTCAAGATATAGGTCAGCAAAAGTTGGGCAGGTGTAATTTCAAAGGTTAGCCTGACACACGTGGGTCCACAGTTAGTCTTCATGCTGAATTGTTCACATGCAACTTTCCACTGCAGGGTAACACCAATCAGTTAGCATTAGAAGAAAAAAGTGAAAGAGGAAGTGTGTGTAGCACATCATGGAATTTACGTAAAAGAAAGTGTGTATAGGCCCACACCAAAAGGAGTCAAAAGGAATGCACTGATTTCTTTTACTTATTTACTTACACAGCGTTTCCAGTTTGGTTTAGAAAAATACATAGTAAACAATAAAATCAGGACATCATAAAAAGCATATCGCAATAATGAAACAATGCATAAAGCAGTATTAAAAATAATTTTAAAGCCCTGGAAGAATAAAGAAGTATTTGTCCTGTGCCAACAAGATCATAACGTTGGCACCAGGCAAGCCTCACTGGGGAGAGAGTTCCACAAACAGAGTGCCGCAACTAAGAAGGCCCTCTTGCTAGTTTCTACTTTCCTTGTTTAAGGTGGGTGGGGCACTGACGGAAGATTATCTTATTATTTATTTATTTATTTATTTCCTTTCATTTCTATACCGCCCAATAGCCGAAGCTCTCTGGGCGGTTCACAAAAATTAAAACCAAACAACACACAATAAAACAATTTAAAATATATAGAACATTAAAACCACAATATAACAATACAACCACAATAAAACCTAGCAGCAGTGCAGGAGTTTAAAATACAGATTTAAAACAACAAAGATAAAAATTTAGAAAGCTAAAATGCCTGGGAAAATAAAAAGGTCTTCACCTGGCACCGAAAGGGATACAATGTAGGCGCCAGGCGAACCTCACTAGGGAGCTCATTCCAGAGCCGGGGTGCTGCAGCAGAAAAAGCCCTCCTCCTAGTAGCCACTTGCCTCACTTCCTTTGGCAGGGGCTCACGGAGAAGGGCCACTGACAATGATCTTAAGGTCCGGGCAGGCACATATGGGAGGAGGCGATCCTTCAGATAACCTGGCCCCAAGCCGTTAAGGGCTTTGAATGTTAACACCAGCACTTTGAATCGGGCCCGGAAATGGACTGGCAGCCAGTGCAGCTGGAAAAGTACTGGCGTAATATGAGTTCGCAGGCCAGTCCCTGTTAACAATCTTGCTGCCCTATTTTGGACCAGCTGAAGTTTCCGGACCGTTTTCAAAGGCAACCCCACGTATAACGCATTGCAGTAATCCAGACGAGAAGTTATCAGAGCATGGATAACTGTAGCTAGGCTATCTCTGTCCAGATAAGGGCATAGTTGGTATACCAGCCTAAGCTGATAAAAAGTGCTCCGTGCCACTGAGTTCACCTGGGCCTCAAGTGACAGTTCTGGATCCAAGAGCACCCCCAAACTACGAACCTGATCCTTTAGGGGGAGTGCAACCCCCTCCAGAACAGGTTGAATATCACCTAGCCGGGCAGACGAACCACCCACTAACAGTACCTCCATCTTGTCTGGATTGAGTTTCAGTTTATTGGCCCTTATCCAATCCATTACCGTGTCCAGGCACTGATTCAGAACAGCCACTGCCTCACCTGGTTTTGATGAGAAAGAGAGGTAGAGCTGGGTGTCATCTGCATATTGATGGCACCTCAGCCCACACCTCCAGATAACCTCCCCCAGCGGTTTCATGTAGATGTTAAACAGCATGGGGAATAAAATAGAGCCCTGTGGAACCCCATGGCACAATTGCCATGGCACAGAGCAGTAATCCCCCAGCACCACCTTCTGGAATCGGCCATCCAAGTAGGAGCGGAACCACTGTAGTGCAGTGCCTCCTACTCCCAACCCAGACAACCTATCCAGAAGGATACCATGGTCGATGGTATCGAAAGCCGCTGAGAGGTCCAGGAGAATCCACAGGGTCGCACTCCCCCTGTCCCTCTCCCGGCAGAGGTCATCCCACAGGGCGACCAAGGCAGTTTCCGTTCCAAAACCAGGCCTGAAGCCCGACTGAAATGGATCTAGATAATCTGTTTCATTCAACAGTGCCTGGAGCTGTCCTACAACCACCTGCTCAAGCACCTTGCCCAGGAAGGGGATGTTGGCCACTGGCCTATAATTGTTAACATCCTCTGGGTCCAGGTTAGGCTTTTTCAGGAGTGGTCTAATTACTGCCTCTTTTAAAGTGGCAGGCACCACTCCCTCTCTCAAGGAGGAATTTACAACCTCCTGGACCCAGCCGGACAACCCTTCCTTGTTTGATTTAATAAGCCATGAAGGGCAAGGGTCAAGCACACAAGTGGTCAATCGGACTTGGCCAAGCACCTTGTCCACATCCTCAGGCCTCAGTAACTGAAACTCATCCAATAAAACTGGACCAGACGGTGCTCTGAACGCCTCTACCAATGGAACTGCATTAATGGTGGTGTCCAATTCATGACAAATCTGAGTGACTTTATCCTCAAAGTGCTGTGCAGACTTGTCACAGCGTGCTACCGAGGGTTCCACCGTCTCTCTCCCTGGCCCAGAATGTAACAGGCTGCGAACCACTCAGAAAAGCTCCGCTGGACGACACTGAGAAGATGCAATGCTGGTGGAAAAGAACTGTCTCTTTGCCACCCTCACTGCCACAGAGTAGGCTTGATAGTGGGCTCTTACCTGTGTTCGGTCAGATTCAGCACGAGTTTTCCTCCACCTGCGTTCTAGCCGTCTCCCCTCTTGCTTCATTGCCCTCAGCTCAGGTGTATACCAAGGAGCTGGCCGGGTTCTGCTCAGAGGGAGAGGGTGCTTGGGCGCGATCGTGTCAACCGCCCGAGTCATCTCTGCATTCCACAGAGCGACCTGGGCTTCGACAGGAGCACCAGCCATACCAGCAGGAAAATCCCCCAGAGCCCTCTGGAATCCATCAGAATCCATTAATCTCCGGGGGTGGACCATTTTAATAGGTCCCCCACCCTTGCAGAGGGGGAAGGCCTCCAGGAGTCTAAACCTCAGCAGGAAGTGATCTGACCATGACAAAGGGACAGATGTTAATTCCTCCACTTTCAGATCACCATCCTCCTGCCCAGTCGAGAAAACCAGATCAAGCGTGTGTCCTTTTATATGCATTGGGCCGATGACATGTTGGGACAGCCCCATGGTTGTCATGGCGGCCATGAAGTCCTGAGCCGCCCCGGATACAGCGGCCTCGGCATGGAAGTTGAGATCCCCCAGGACCATCATCCTAGGGGTCCTCAACACCAAGTCCGAGACCACCTCCGTCAGCTCAGGCAGGGAGTCTGATGGGCAGCGGGGTGGGCGGTACACCAACAGAATCCCTAATCTGTCCCGGGTACCCAATACAAGGTACAAACACCTTGTGTGCAGACAGGTTGATGTGGGAACCTGTGTTCCTTCAAGTTCCCAGGTTCTAATCTCTGAAAGATCACATTTCTTAAATGTGTAGCTTCCATTCCGTTTTGTGGTGAGAATGTCTGAGCCCCCAAGCCCCCAGAGCACAGTGGGCCAGACATTTTTCTTTCCAGCAAACATCACCTAGTATGAAGATTTAATTGAAGAAAGTTGTACTACATCCATTTTTTTCAACAGTCAAAAGGTCGAGCTGCTCCAAAAGAGAACACTGATCAACAGTTTGCCAAAGATAGATCTGAGAATTAAAAGTGAACTGATGAATGGAGGGGAAGCTAATGCAATCCAAGTGAACAAATCAGAAAAGTAAAGCCATGCTTTTGAAATAGGCCCTTTCTGTCTGTCTGTCTGTCTGTCTTTCTTTCTTTCTACTACAAAATCAATAGCTACTGAGAACACTTATCTGATAATCCTAATAAGATCAAGGGTAGGATTTTCCAGTTGGAACGGCTAGTCAGCCATGGAGTAGCAATAGCATGGAATTCCATTGCTATAATTCTGAAGAGCCAAAGCCAGGGCCATCAGTCAAATAGTCCAAAAGCTAGAGTTGATTTATCTGCTAGAAACAGCCATTCATCTGGGAGGAGGGGTAAAGAGAACAAGCCCTGGGGCAATTGTGAACTTGCATTGTTGTGAACGGCCCAGAGAGCTTCGGCTATTGGGTGGTATAGAAATGAAATAAATCATAATAAATAATTCGCTATTTGTTTCTTGCTATGGTTTTATGGTTTCTTAATTTAGCTCTTAAGTTTTAAGCCACCCAGGGAGTGTGTCTTTAATTGAAGAGCAGAATATAACTTGATTGATTAAATAAACATAAAAGGGCATTTTGAGAGAGAGAGAGAGTCTAGCAACACAGCCAGAAAAGTCAGTAAAAATTGAAAGCTGCCATTGTCCACAATTGTATACGTATGCAAAGTGATGTCACTATGTCTCTTGGCATCTCTACAGTGAAAACTCAATACAATCTGCATTGGATGTTAAAGAGGAAAACGGGTTTTGCTTTAGACCTGAAATACCAATACGAAATGTGATAATGGGTGGCGGTAATCTGTTTCTGTCTCTATGCTTTTTAAGCATCATTGATGGTGGCTGACTAGCTATTCCAATTGGAAAATCCTGCCTTTGATCTTATTAGGATTATCATGTACGTGTTCTCAGTAGCAATCCATCTCCATTAGGTGTGTGATCATTTGGAGTATATGTAGACTGTAGCCAGAATATGCGGGTGGAAAAGAGACCTAGGAGGCATGGAACAGGAGAAACCTCAATATGACTAATATGTCAAAAATACATTAGTTTAGTGTATTTAAAATATTAATTAAATAAATAAAGTGAAAGCTATGTGCCAAGTGCTCGTAACACCTCAGTGCCTTTGTACTCGTTGGCTAGAACATTGGAAGGTGGGATTAAGTTTGCTTCTTGGTGAGCAACTGAACAGAATCTGCCTGCACTTTTTCTTTATATCTTTCCTTGTATCTCCATAAGTAAAAGGCTTACTTAAAGAAGGCTTACTTAAAAAAAGAAAAAGTAAGTTGACCATTCAGCTTCCCTTTTCCCCATCCTCCTGTGCTTATAGTCCTAAGTACATTGGAAGTAACATTTACAAAATCTGGAATTCATTTACCGCCAGGGATGCCTTGCAGTGCTATTCCATATGCAGCAGGGGTTGTTCCAGTAAAGAAATTGCCCCTGGCTCTCCTACTAAAGGGATACCAGCACTTTTCTTGGCTGAGTAACAACTGGTGCCAGCTTCACTGTCACTTGGTATAATGCTTCCATGATGCTTGAGCCACCTGTCTGCTATAGCCTTTTATTGCCAGCTCTTATTTTTGTGCTTCAATGAATTTCCTGTTTCTACCCTAGTCTTCTCCTCCAGTTTCCCCCCTTTTTAGTCCCAACTTGTCTTGTCCTTTGGCTCAGGATTCCTTGATTGCAATCTTGCATCATCTTGATCTTGGACACCCCTTGGTTGCAAGCCAGAGTTCAAGGCTTTATAGCTGGGTTTTCCATAGTATTATCATCTGGCTTTCAAGATGCTACCTGGCCTTGCTCTGGCAAAGATTCTGATCTGAAAGAAAATATGCAGTCCTTACCCTGAAAATAGCTGCAGGGATTTTCCCCCCTCCATTCCACCAGCCAATGCAATCAAAAGTGCCTCACCACCTTCAGAGCCCCATTCTTGGATTCAAAAGGTGGTGAGACACTTTCTGTGCATTCGTGTATTAGCTAATAGCTACTATAGAAGTGGGTAGTGGGGACAGCCATGTTTTTTCCTCCACTGTGCACCTTGAAAGACAATATGTTGTCATGTAGCGTCCTTCCTCAGATGCATTGCAGCCCAGAATGGCACCAGATCAGCAGGAAAATTGTAGCTGGTGTTTTTCCACAAAAAGATGAAATAAACAAAGCTGCTGCAAATTGTAAGCCTCCATCCCCAAGAGTGTCTTGAACGTCTTGAGAATTTTTTCACTCACATGGGTTCCCCCCCTCCCCAAATGCTCTGAAAATATTCTTTAAAAGAATGGTTTGCAGAGCCCTGCAGAAAAAATGCAATCAAGTATCAAAGGGTGTTTGCTACTTGCTCTTGTTAGAACACATTCAGGATTATTTCCTTCCTTCCTTCCTTTCTTTCTTTCTTTCTTGTTTAATTTTGGAAGGGAACAAAATGACACTAATTCAATTTAAAAATGTTTTTCATGCATAGGAAGGTTGCCAGAAATTAGACAGTGAAAAAGGATTATGAAAGCAATGGACTGTTCCACAATGTTTGGTTATTATGTACAATGCAAAAATTATTCTTGTGGCTTTGTGTTCGGAATGCATGCAACACTTAAATCCACCCTGCTTTCTGTCTTGATTTGCCTTTTGTTTTTTGTTTAAAAAATAGCTGTAATGACTCCAACTTCTCTTTCCTCAGACTGTGAAGGCATCAAACTCTAAAGGTTGGTACCATTAGTACTTATTCTGGCTGTGATCACCCATTCCAGCAGTGCAGAGAGTCATTCTTGTGAGCCGTATTCCACTTTTAGAACTCCCTGATTCCAGAACTTCATGGGACTTTAAGCTTGTGTGTCTTTTGGAAAGAATGTAATACCTTTTTATCTGGGAACACATTTATTTCCTGTTTCATTTTTATCTCGGTCTTTCTCAGTGTTCAGAGCGGTTTGCGTGGAGTTCCTCCATCCAGGTAATGGGCAGCTGAGCCCCATGCTTTGCATCTATGATAGGACTAATAAGCCCAAGCAATGAGAGGGAACATTGGGGAGGTCCAGTGGCAGAGCATAAGCACTGCATGCTGAAGGTCTCAGATTCAAGGGAGATGATGGGGGGCAGTTTCCACCTGCCAGATGGATTAAGCAATACTGGACCAATGGTCTCTGACTCACTCAGGATGGCACCAGTTTGTCCTACCCCTTGCAGCTCCAAGGCAGCCAGCAGTGGTCTAGAGTTTGGTCTAGATTCTGCATTTTTAATGATTGTTTGCTTTGACCCTTCAGGGGAGAGCAAGCTAAAAATCATAATGCATTTATTGGAGCTGGACCTATTCTGGCAGTGGCTGGCCTCAAGTCCATTCCTGTTATTGGCTAACACAGACTTTGCTTTGCTTGAGACTTGTGCCTGTATGGCCTTGCCTCTTGCTTTACCGGCTACCTTCATCTTGCTACATTTGCCTACAGACCTTTTGGGCTACCATCTTTGGCTATGGAACCTCACTAAGGTTTCTGACTACCACATCTGCTTGCTCCAAAAAATTTCTGATGACCAGCTAAATCTCCAGATCTGGACCCTAGCCTGGCTTCTAGATCATGCCATGACAATCCCCTGTAGATTCTTATGATGCTCAAAAGAGATGAATGAAAAACAGTTTTAAAGCGCAAGTGAGAAGGAGAGTTCCAGGTGCAACTTTCAAGAATTAGCATAGCAGGTATTGCTGTAGAACTTGCATTGTCTAAACCTCTGCCACCTGGATATTCCAGTTATCCATACGGTTTTCTCTAATTGTTTTCTCCTTTCATCTCTGGCAAACACACCAGTCTTTTGTCTCCAAGCCTAAATGCTAGTTACAAGGGTGTTTTAACGGCTGTGAAACACATACAGCAAATTTAAAGCAAATATGCATGTAACTAAGGGACTTGACTGTCATGAAATTACCATTTGGCATTTGTATAATGAGCCTGACAGAGGCAGTAAGTTTTGTTTGGATTTTATCTGTCTACGGCTGGCTTTTTCCTAATGGAGAAATGAGGATGTGAAGCCTCTGCTTTGCAAGTGTGAAAGTAAAAGATGCCATAGGATTAGAAGATTTAATGGAAATGATTTATGCAGAAATATACATGGGTCTCAAAGGGCATAGCAATGCTTGGGATTCTTTGATGAAAACATCTCATAATGGTGTTCAAACAGATTTGGAAGGTTTGAAAACAGTCGAGTAGCTGAAAGTGTTTCTATCAAATGTGCCTAGTCAAGCCGAAACAAAAGGCTGCTAGGAACTGCTT
Organism: Heloderma suspectum; assembly: GCF_057233095.1. Taxonomy (NCBI): domain Eukaryota; kingdom Metazoa; phylum Chordata; class Lepidosauria; order Squamata; family Helodermatidae; genus Heloderma; species Heloderma suspectum. Next base: position 13,291,788 of record NC_139461.1, read on the forward strand.
TGTAATGAAGACCATACAAAGAGTCCTAGTGGGTCAAACCAAGAGTATGTCAGCCTTCCCCAATCTGGCACCCTCCAGTTGTGGTGGTCAAATGGCACCTCTGTTTCAGGTCGCAGGCTGGAGAACATGCTTTGTGGGAGTCAATCCATTCATTGTTCTCAGCTCCTCAAAGAGGTGAGAGATTTATACTACACACGTTTCCTGCAGGGGGAGGAACTATGGCCACTGCATTCTTCCCCTGCCAACTTGTCTTTCCATAACATTTAAACGTTTCAGCAGTGTTCCACTTAGTCTCTTGTCTTTGCATTTTCAAAACACTAATGACCTTTAAAAAAAATAAATAACTCTGAAGATAAAGATAGCACTCACCAGTTGGTTAGTGTGCTAAAGATTTAGAGCTACTGTAAGTGAGAGCCAATAATGATTTACTCCCAAAGCACCCGCTAGAGTAATCTCAGCTTTTATATGCCATCTGTGTTAGTAAGTAGAATCCACAGCAACAGGACTCTCTACATGAGTCTCTTTCCTCCATTTACAGTGAACATATTAAAACTGGTCCACGTGGGACAATGGATCATTTCTGTGTCAGGAGGAGAGTGAAGCTTTGAAATACTTCCTCTGTTCACATGTGACCATCTCTGGATGTAGCTTACCATAATATTCTACTACCCACACAGGCGTATGCAAACTTACTTTGATCATTTGACGGAGGTGATTCTCTGCACACTTTCATAGGTGCCAAGTTCTGCTACTGAGTTCAGGAAATAATTAGACTCTCTACACATACACACTGTAAATCAATCTGAGACTAATTGGCTGTGAGGAACATGAAAGAAATTAATCTGATTTGAGGCTGCCGTTTTGTGACCTTTTCGATTTTAATTGGATGTGGAGGAGGGACACTTCGAACCACCACATGAAAAGGTGTGTTGTGCACCAACAGGATAAAATGGAAAGTGAGGGAAAGTTATGCTTTTGTTGACTGTTATTGGAGTACATGCAGAACCTCAGGCCTGGGTACCAAATCTGGCCCTCCGGGGACCCAATCCAGCCTTCTGGGGTTCCCCAAAAGGCCATGCCCCCAGCCAGCTTTTGTGCAGTTTTTTGCCCATTCTGAAACTCCTACGGCTTAGTTAAAGGTAGTAAAAGCTTTAAGCTACAATAGGCTGGTGATTTTTTTTCTTTTTTGGCCCCACCCCTTTTGCCTTTGGCCCTGCCCTCTTTGTCTTTGGGGCTGGGTGTTTCAGTTGCATGATCAGCTTTCAGCGATGGATTGATAGTTCATCTAGTTCATCATCGACAACTAGCATTCTAGTTGGCAGCTAGTGAAGTATCTAGTCATGTGCTGCTACTATGGTAGGAAGAGAAGACACGAGTTTTCCTAAATGAAAGACTTTTCTCTCCAAAGATTCTTATCGAACATAATTGTTAGAAATTTATTGGGCAAGAAGAAAGAGGTATCTCACCCTACTCTTTCAACAAAGAGATTGAAGAATCTTAAGCGTGTTCTTTTTTCAGAATTCACACAACCATGTTCTAACACATTCATTTTTATAGGCATATTGCAATCTCCACACTTTTTCTTGTGAATGGGTTCAGTCTGTGATCACTTAGTACTCCTGCCTAATCTGCCCAGCAAGACTAGAAAATTTAGTTTGCCAGGTGTGTTGTGACAAAGAAGTCAGAAACATGTTGAACCCATGTACAAATGCAGATTTCACATGGAACCACATGAAGAGGTAACCCTTAAAAAGTCATCTGCAAACCAGTTTGTAAATCTGCTTCACCTGTTTTATTTGTGAGAAAATGTAAGAAAAGCCTGAAATTAATATGAATTATTTTTGCCATTCTACTGAAATATTGAGAACAATCTTCACGTATGATACAAGGCAGGTGTGTGTGTGTGACTGTAGTGAAAATAACATTAGGTTTAGTTAAAGCAATTAAGCAGACCAAGCTAAAAATGCCAGTGGGGTGTGTGGGTGGGGTGGGGTGTGTGGGTGGGTGGGATGGGGATTCTGGGGACTGAATGGAGAGGTTGACCCATTTGATCTCACCTTATTGTTGCGAAACAAATCCACCAAAAAATGTAAGTTTCTGATGTCGTCTTTATTGTAATCTTTTCTCCTGCTGTTGTGTCACAGTTCAGCTGATAAGGTTCTGCCATTTGGCTTCATTGGCTGAGAGCCGAAAGTAAGGTAAAAAGAAGGAATGCAGACTAAAATACTACCTATGTTGGCAATACTTGGATGTGGCTGATACCTCAGAAAGTCTTGTACATTTTTAGAATTAGAATTGTATTCGATTAATTAATGAAGAAATGTTCCTCAGCCTTAAGATCAAATGTGTCAGTTCATAGCAGTATGCCTGGAATGTCAACAGAGAGCAGCTTGTTATTTTATAAAAATACGCTTTGGCACTTTGTCCAAAATCCAGTAGAAGTTTAGCATTATGAACACTATAAGAGTAAAGTTTGTTCAAGTTTATCTGGTGTACACTCCTCTCTGTGAAGGTAAGAGATGAATGCTACATCTCATTCTGCCATGGGGGAGGGTGGTAGGGACCAAGAGAGAGTCGCTCCCTCTTATCTTGGTGGCACCCCACCCATTGGGACTTTTCTCACAGATTAGTGCTGATTAGGCCAGAAGCCGCATCCAAGATAATTTCACACTCCTTTCAGCCTAGTAGGTGTCCCTCCCTTTAGCATCCTGGAGGCCTCTCCTACATTGGAGAGGCCTTTGGGTTGATTTCCCATTCCAGGGACATCTGTCATGTCTTGATGCATGGGGCGGGGTGGCCTCTCCCTAGCCAAGCTACTGCAAGTCTCTTTTGCTGAGATGTGCATAGTTTAGCGAGGACAACCACTAATCAGTATGGGTACAAGACAAGCAATTCCAGCATCTCTGTAGCATTCAATGTTTCTACCATCCACTCATACTGCAGAGCCAAAAAATGGAGAGCAGATTGAGAATGCACTCGGAAAAAAAATAGGCAAGGTTTATTAGCACAACAACATTTAGAAATCTGTTTTCTCTCACTTGCTGGGTATTAGTGAATGTGATGTATGTGTTACACTGCAAATTCTGGCAAGACATGCTCTGCTCCTGAAAGTCACTCTGTTAATTGGATTGTTTATTCCTGGCCTTGACAAATATCCATGTAGGCATCCAGCATGCTGGTTCTAGAACCAACAATCCACCATTTGTTACTCATGAGTCTTCTCCCCAAAACTGTTTCACACTTTCCTTCCACTTTCCAGTCCACCTTGCGTCTGCTTGTATAACCGTAACTGCTTCGTGGATATATTTGACCAATACCTATGAAAATGTTGACAGTGGTCTGTAAGTTCAGTTTCGGGGTAGTCCCACTTGAAAGGTTACATAAGTAGTCACAGCCTTCCCAATAGGCACGTACCTTCATGGAGATGGAATCAGCCTCTCAAAGAACTAGTGAGAATGATAAAGCAGCAAGGACCATAAACTAACACCAGCCATTTTAGCAAGGCTAGCCATAGATCATCTTTACCTACTGCCAGTCTGTGTTGTGGTTCTGTGGAAACAGGGGTTCTTCTGTTCAGAGAGATGGTATTCAACCTGTTTTGGATGGGGTTGCATTACTCCTAGAGGTTCAACTTTGCAGCCTAGGGTTGCTCCTAGATCCAGTTTTATAACTGGATGGCCAGGTGGCCTCTATGGCAAGGAGTGCATTTCATCAACTTAGACTGGTGAATCAGCTAAAAGCTGTTCCGAGAGAGAGAGAGAGAGCCTGGCCACAGTTTTCCATGCTCCAGTAACATCTAGGATTGGCTGTTGTGATGCATTGTACATTGGCCTGCCTTTGAAGACTGTTTTGAAATTGCAGTTAATTGAAAATACAGCCAGCAGGATGTTGAGTGGGACCAGTTAGTGGGAATATATATAATCTAATATTGAAAGATGTCTTGTTTGTTTCTGAGCACAATTCAAAGTGCTGCTGCTTACTTTTAAAGCCCTATATGGCTTAGGCCCCATGTATCAGAAAGAACTTAGTCCTAAAGGAAATCAACCCTGAGTGCTCATTGGAAGGACAGACTGAAGCTGAAGCTCAAATATTTTGGCCACCTAATGCGAAGAGAAAACTCCCTGGAAAAGACCCTGATGCTGGGAAAGATTGAAGGCAAAAGGAGAAGGGGATGGCAGAGGATGAGATGGCTACATAGCATCACCGATGCAATGAATATGAACTTGAGCACACTCTGGGAGAGAGCGGAGGACAGGACGGCCTGGGGTGCTATGGTCCATGGGGTCACGAAGAGTCGGACACGACTTAATGACTGAACAACAACAATCAGAAAGAACACCTCCCATACCATACCGTACCAACTTGCCTGTGTATCGCAGTCATCTTTTGAAGCTGTCTTCCAGATGCCCCTGCACTTAGAAGTAAGGCAGGTGTAATGGCCAGGGGAAGAGGCTTCTCAGTGGTGGCACCGCATTTGGCCAGATGGGCGATTAAGAAATTTAATAATTTAATTAATAAATAAAAATTTGTGGAACCCCCTTCCCAGGGAGGCCTGGATGGTTCCAGCATTGTTGTCCTTTTGGCACCCAGCAAATAAATTTTTATTCTCTCACACCATTTAATCTATTTGAGTCTGGAACTCCATGGTTCAGATCTCACCTCTGCCATGAAACTTACATGGCCTTACCTAAGCCTGTCTCTCAGACTCCCACATCTGCAATATCAAGGGTATTAATAATGACTTACCTTACAGGTGGTTGTAAAGATTCCAAAAGATAATGCAAGTAAAGCATTTTGAAAGCGCTACGCAAATATTAACTGTCATAGGAACATAGGAAGCTGCCTTATACTGAGTCAGACCGTTGGTTCATCTAGCCCAGTATTGTCACCACTGACTGGCAGTGGCTCTCGGGGGTTTCAGGCAGGATTCTTTCCTTGCCTTACCTGGAGAACCCGGGGATCGAACCTGGGACCTTCTGCACACAAAGCAAGTGTTCTATCAAACTGAGGTACGGCCCCTCCCTGTCCTCTTAAAGGATGGAATCATAGAATAGTAGGGTTGGAAGGGGCCTGTAAGACCATTGAGGCCAATCCCCTGCTCAGTGCTGGAATCCAAGTCAAAGCATCCCTGACAGGTGGCTGTGCAGCTTCATCTTGATGCCTCCAGTGCGGGAGAGCCCATCACCTCCCTGGGTAGTTGGTTCCATTGTCATATTGCTCTAACAGTCAGGAAGTATTTCCTGATGTTCAGCCAGAATCTGGCTTCCTGTCACTGGAGCCCATTATTCCGTGTCCTACACTCTGGGATGATCGAGAAGAGATCCTGGCCTTCCTCTCTGTGACAACCTTCACAAAAATGAATCTACAGTCATTTATTTTGTAAGCTCCTTGGAGAAGGAACCCATCTCTTTAGCTTATCCTGTAAGTCTGCATAGTTGTTGTTGTTGAGTCGTTAAGTCGTGTCCGACTCTTTGTGACCCCATGGACCATAGCATGCCAGGCCTTCCTGTCCTCCGCTCTCTCCCAGAGTGTGCTCAAGTTCATATTCATTGCATCAGTGATGCTAGCTAGCCATCTCATCCTCTGCCGTCCCCTTCTCCTTTTGCCTTCAATCTTTCCCAGCATCAGGGTCTTTTCCAGGGAGTTTTCTCTTCACATTAGGTGGCCAAAATATTTGGGCTTCAGCTTCAGTATCTGTCCTTCCAATGAGCACTCAGGGTTGATTTCCTTTAGGATTGACTGATTTGACCTCCTTGCAGTCCAGGGGACTCGTAAGAGTCTTCTCCAGCACCACAATTCGAAAGCGTCAATTCTTCGGTGCTCAGCCTTCCTTATAGTTCAGCTCTCACAGCCATATGTTACTACTGAGAGAACTGTAGCTTTGATTATACGGACCTTTGTCGGCAAGGTCATGTCTCTGCTTCTGACTATGCTGTCTAGGTTTGCCATAGCTTTCCTCCCAAGGAGCAAGCGTCTTTTAATTTCATGGCTACAGTCACCATCTGCGGTGATCTTGGAGCCCAAGAAAATAAAATCTGTCACTGCTTCCATTTCTTCCCCTTCCATATGCCAGGAAGTGATGGGACCAGATGCCATGATCTTAGGTTTTTTAATGTTGAGTTTCAAACCAGCTTTTGCACTCTCCACTTTCACCCTCAACAAGAGGCGCTTTAGATCCTCTTCGCTTTCTGCCATTAGGGTGGTATCATCTGCGTATCTGAGGTTGTTGATAATTCTCCCAGCAATCTTAATTCCGACCTGTGATTCATCCAACCTGGCGTTTCTCATGATGTACTCTGCACATAAGTTAAATAAGCAGGGCGACAATATGCAGCCTTGTCGTACTCCTTTCCCAATTTTGAACCAATCGGTTGTTCCATGTCCGGTTCTTACTGTTGCTTCTTGACCCTCACACAGGTTTCTCAGGAGACAGGTAAGGTGGTCTGGTACTCCCATCTGTTTAAGAATTTACCACAGTTTGTTGTGATCCACACAATCAAAGGCTTTAGCGTAGTCAATGAAGCAGAAATAGACGTTTTTCTGGAATTCTCTTGCTTTCTCCATGATCCAGCAAATGTTGGCAATTGGATCTCTAGTTCCTCTGCCTCTTCGAAACCCAGCTTGTACTTCCCATAGTTCTCGGTTCGCATACGGCTGAAGCCTAGCTTGTAGGATTTTGAGCATCACCTTGCTGGCATGTGAAATGAGCGCAATTGTGCGGTAGTTTGAACACTCTTTGGTGTTGCCCTTCTTTGGAATTGGAATGTAAACTGACCTTTTCCAGTCTTGTGGCCACTGTTGAGTGTTCCAAATTTGTTGGCATATTGAGTGCAGCACTTCAACAGCATCATCTTTTAGGATTTTAAATAGCTCAGCTAGAATACTGTCATCTCCGCTAGCTTTGTTGTTAGTAATGCTTCCTAAGGCCCACTTGACTTCACTCTCTAGGATATCCGGCTCAGGTTCAGTGACCACACTGTCATGGCTATCAGGGACATGAAGATCTTTCCTGTATAGTTCTTCTGTGTATTCTTGCCACCTCTTCTTCATCTCATCTGCTTCTGTTAGGTCCCTGCCTTCTTTGTCCTTTATCATGCCCGTCTTTGCACAAAACGTTCCCTTGAGATCTCCGATTTTCTTGAAGAGATCTCTAGTCTTTCCCATTCCATTGTTTTCCTCAATTTCTTTGCATTGTTCATTTAAGAAGGCCTTCTTGTCTCTCTTTGCTATTCTCTGGAACTCTGCATTCAGTTGGATATATCTTCCCCTTTCTGCCTTGCTTTTCTCTTCCCTTCTTTCCTCAGCTACTTGTAAAGCCTCATCAGACAGCCACTTGGCTTTCCTGCATTTCTTTTTCTTTGGGATGGATTGAGTTGCTGTCTCCTGAACAATGTTACAGACCTCCGTCCATAGTTTCTCAGGCACTCTGTCTATCAGGTCTAATCCCTGAAATCTATTCCTCACCTCCACTGTATATTCATAAGGGATATGATTTAGGTCATACCTGAATGGTTTAGTGGTTTTCCCAACGTTCTTCAATTTAAGCCAAAATTTAGAAATAAGAAGCTCATGATCTGAGCCACAGTCAGTCCAGGTCTTGTTTTTACTGACTGGATAGAGCTTCTCCATCTTTGACTGCAAAGGACATAATCAATCTGATTTCAATATTGACCAACTGGCGATGTCCATGTGTCAAGTCGCCTCTTGTGCTGTTGGAAAAGAGTGTTTGCTATGATCAGCGTGTTCTCTTGGCAAAACTCTATTAGCCTTTGTCCTGCTTCATTTTGTACACCAAGGCCATGCTTGCCTATTATCCCGGTGATTCCTTGACTTCCTACTTTAGCATTCCAATCCCCTGTGATGAAGAGGACATCTTTTTTTGGTGTTAGTTCTAGAAGGTGTTGTAGGTCTTCATAGAACCGATCAACCTCAGCTTCTTCGGCCTCAGTGGTTGGGGCATAGACTGGAATTACTGTGATGTTGAATGGTTTGCCTTGGATTCGTACTGAGATCATTCTATCATTTTTGAGATTGTACCCCAGTACTGCTTTTCCCACCCTTTTGTTGACTATGAGTGCTACTCCATTTCTTCTACGGGATTCTTGCCCACAGTAGTAGATATGATGGTCACCTGAATTAAATTCGCCCATGCCTGTCCATTTGAGTTCGCTGATTCCCAAGATGTCCATGTTCAATCTTGCCATCTCATGTTTGACCACCTCCAGCTTACCTTGATTCATTGATCTGACATTCCAGGTTCCTAAACAATATTGTTCTTTACAGCATCGGATTTTCTTTTCACCACCAGACACATCCACAGCTGAGTGTCCTTTTGGCTTTGGCCCAGCCGCTTCACTCTTTCTGGCGCTACTTGGAAATTCCCTCTGCTCTTCCCCAGTAGTATATTGGACACCTTCCGACCTGAGGGGCTCATCTTCCAGCGTCATCTCTTTTAGCCTTGTGATACGTTCCATGGGGTTTTCTTGGCAAGAATACTGGAGTGGGTTGCCATTTCCTTCTCCAGTGGACCACATTTTGTCAGAACTCTCCGCCATGACCTGTCCGTCTTGGGTGGCCCTGCACGGCATAGCTTATGGCTTCACTGAGTTACACAAGCCCCTTCGCCACGACAAGGCAGTGATCCATGAAGGGAAAGTCTGCATGGTATGGATACATACATCCATTATTAAGAGCTCTGCTGTTATTGAAAACTCCTCATGCTTCCAGTTCATTGAGTTTCTTCACTGTGGAGTCATATCCTTGGAAGATAATATTTTAAGCTTTTCGCGTCTCAGATACACACTCACTTGATTACCCCAGCAAGTTTTCCTCCGAGTAGTTTTCTACCTGGAAAATATGCAACACAGTGACCACGCAACATATTCACAGCATGTTTATAAGTCATATATGAATAAAGATGACAGGGCACAATATATACGCAATATATAAACATTTATATTCTGCTGTTGGTTTTAATTTGGTTTTATGATGTCATAATGGTTTTATTCTTTGCTTCTGGCTTTATCATGGTTTCATTCTGCACTTCTTTGTTTTATTGTTTGCACTGTATGCTTTTAATGTATTCCACACCACCCAGATAACTTTGCTTATTGGGCAGCTTAAAGGTACAGTAAGTACGTAAGTAAAGCTATATACATCGCTGGCTTGGTGTGATTCTGTTGTATTAATCTTTAGTTGCTCGGTAGTTTATTTTAGTGCTGTGAAACTGTTAAGGAACCCAAGTTCCTGAAGCATAAACCTATGATCCTGTCTTTTGGTATTTGTATTACAGATGTGTCAGTGGAGGGACAGCTTTGTGACTGTGACATTGTAGCAGACTGCACAGTTGGAGACCCCATCAAGCTGGAAGTGAAGCTGACCAATTTGAGCAAACGCAGCATAGGCCCCTTCTCTCTCACTGTGATCCCATACCAAGATTACCAAAATGGCGTCCACAACTATGATCTTCAAGATGGCATCACTTTTGTTGGATCCAACACCTTTTATATTGATACAGTGAGTCCATCGTTGCAATATTCTAGCTGGTTCCATGTTAAATGTTTTAAAAATGAAGCACCACTGCCAGCTGTGCAGGTTTATGCAGTGATTCCTGTGAAAGATACATTGGAATTCCTCATCTACCATATTAGGTAGGCGAAGGGTAGACTTCAATGTTGGATATGCCCACTTCCTAATTGCGTATCCCACTGTTTGTGCTGAGAGAGAGAAATCCAGATCCAGTCCGTTTTTAAAAATCTATCATTAAGGGAAAAAAACCCTCCGCATTCTACCTTTCCATTTTGAATTCATGCCAATCTTACAGTTTTATTCATGGTCAATTACCACATTGCATTAATATCCTGATTCATATAAAGCCAAGTGGGAATGGGGAAAGGGTGTGAACTGTTAGCTATCTTTTTGTGCCGCAGGTTGTCCCGGTATACCACAGTAAATTTTGAAGGCACAGTATGTCCTTCTTTCTCAAAGCATAGTATTTTCTATGACCTGAGGGCAGAGCTGTGCCATTTTACCAAGTTAACACCTCTTTTCTGACATGAGTTGATCCTAGTGGAGTTGGAGGGCTGGTGCTTACCTTTTGTTGTACAGCAGATTTTTAACGGATCTCTGGAAGAAAGCTGGCTTGCACTCCCTCACAGCTTTGCAGAGTCATCAAGTCTGAACCAAACTCCTTTACAGAGAACTGCCAGACCAACAGCTTGAGAGCTGTTTGTCCAGAGCATCTTACTTAAACAACCTTCAGTGGTAGAGGCTGCCACGCTTCCCGTTTCTTTCCATTTGGCTTCTTCATGCTGCAGCTGGGTGACCCTGAAAAAATAATTTGGGCCTTCATGGCTGAATCAGTTGTGTTCCCACTGCTCTTTATTGTACCAGAATCAAAACTATGAGAAAACCTGATTCTGCCTGCCAAACACTTTTACCTTGATTGATATTCCTTTGGCTTTCTCTTGGCTACCTTAATCCAGTCACTTTAATAACCCTTTTGCTCTGCACTAATATTTTCTCTTGAGCAATTTGTTAGACCAGGCCTGATTCTTGCCAATTTAAAAACAAGCAAACAAATGGACATCTTCATGGCTCTCAGCATGTCTGTAACACCCTGCAATTCATCTTTCACTGTCTCTCTACATTTACCATCATCCCACCCTGCCACCCCCTCCCCCCACAAACAGGGCGCCTCAATAGAATCAATAATAAAGGTTTCCCTGAGCAGGGTTTCTGTGATCAATTTGAGTTAGGCAGTGGAGGCTGGTGGCTCCGATGTCAGTGGTGCAGTGATTCCACTCCACGTTTCAGTCAGAACTCTAAAGGAGCTATCCAAGGTGTGGAACTCCTTTAGAGTTCTGATTGGTTCTGACTGAGACTCAGAGTGGATTCACTGCCCCACTGACATCGGAGCCACCAACCTCCACTGGTGGTAGGGAAGAACAAGTGGGACCTGCAACAAAATGGTGCAGTGAATCCCCATCCCCACCAGAGTGCATGGCAGGAATTCCCCCACCCACCCTAATCCCCCATTCAGAAAGCTTTCTGTAGGCTAGTCAGGGCTCCAGCCCCAACTCTCTCTTCTTCCCTCCCCCGCAGTCCCCCCTCACCAACTGACACCTCAACAGTTTGTAAGCTCTAGATGCTCATAGGCCGTTTTTGTTTTTTTAAAAATACCCTTTTCTTTTAATTTACAGTCTTCTCTACTTTTACCTCCAAGTATGTAGAAACCACTGCCTTATTTTTAAGACATTTCACTCCCAAGTGGACAGGAACTCAATGGCCTAAGTTCACTCTTAGAGGAAGGAAATGTGACCCGCAACAAAAAGTCATCCACTAGCAGAAGTGTTCAGGGTTCCAGACAGCCATCCCTCCTCTTCTCCTTCCTCTAGGGTACTATAAGCTGTAAGAGACTCAAGCAGGCTAATCCTCTCTTTCCCCTCCCCACCTCCGGTTTTTCTTTTCCAAGTAACACTCAGCATTGTGTGGTTTCCAGAGGCCACTGCGCAGGCTCAGGCCTGTACTGTTTTGTACTTCCTGTTTTGTGCTTCTGCATAACCATGAGCTGTTGTCGTACCATTCTCATAATACTGTCTGTGTGTGTCTGTGTGTGTGTGTGATCTTTCTTGTTAGAATCTAGTATTAATATTTAATATAGCTGTTGATCAATTAAAGATTGTTCCCTGTAACAGATTAATTAATTGACTGATTAACTTCAAATAAATCTGTATATCACCAAAACCTTAATGTGCGTGCGTGTGTGTGTATAACATATATCCAATGTTTCACATGTTAGTGAGCTTCTCCTTAGGCTGTTTTATCCTAGTTGTTCCACAAACATATCCATGATATACTAAGGATATGTAATAAGTAACTGTCTTTATTCCTTAAGTGATCTTGTTGTGTTGTTATGTGTGATCATTTTTGTTGCCTATATTTTTACTTTACTTCCAAATAAAAATACAATTTCATGTGAAAAATGAAGGTTTTTTTGAGGTTTAGTAGGAAGTATATATGAACCGCCCAGAGAGTTTCAGGTATTGGGCAGTATAGAAATGTAATAAATAAATAAAAATACATTACTTTGCAAGTTCCCCAGTTTAATTGCTCTAAGGTCTTATGCGTGTTAAGATGGAAACAGTCCTACAACTCCCAGTATTCCCCACCAGCATACTGGGAGTTGTAAGGACTTTTTTCTAACTAAACATACATAGGATTGCAGCCTAAGTTTGTTTAAACATAGGAAGTGAGCTTAGACTGAGACAGACCCTTGGTGCTTCTGTGTCAGTATTGTCTACACTGTGTAGATGCTGCACTAACTGGCAGCGGCTCTTCGAAGTTTCAGACAATCACCTTTCCCAGTCAGACCTGGAGACGCCAGGGATTAAACTTGGGACCTTTTGCATACAGAGCATATGTGCTATGATTGAGCTACAGCCCTAAGGTGCATTTTATAAGGCTTGCTAAAAACATTCTGTAATGTTGGAAGAAACTATAGAACTGTAGGCAACTGACTATACATTTCTCCTTCTGCTGCTAAAATAACTCCCATCCATCTCTTTCAGGTCAAACCAACAGAACATTCAGTGTGCATTGGAGCCCTCCTTTTTCTCTATACGGGTGATTTCTACTTGAGCATCAAATTCCATGAAGACAACTCCAACAGGGAGCTTCCCCTCTCATGGTTTTGCCTGCCCAACATTCACATCCGTGCTGTGAAGCCTGTGATCCAGACTAAATTGTAAATGTACCGTGTAATATTGCATTAGCCACCATGCTCAGCAAGGCAGGGCATGGCCTCCACTTGACTCCATTCTATTGCTTTCCAGTCCGAGAGTTCTAGTTCTGCAGAGGTGCATTCAAGTGCTTTCCACGATTGGCTGATAGTAACTGGACAGCTGCTTTTGCTTGTTTGAGAAGATGTTGTTGAGCATACTGAAGACCTGGATTTTCCTCCTTTCCAAATAGTTTACTGGAAAACATTCCTTTTCTTTTTTTCAAAGACGCTTGCATTGATGCTGAAATGTAACACTGGGCTTCAGCCACCAGTTTTTAAGATATAGGCTTCAAACTGGATAGTAGATAGTGTACCAGTGTTTGTCTCGTTGGAGGATATCCACTAAATTCTCTCAATGTACAATATGACCCAGTTGGGCAGAATTTCTAAAGCGACTTTCTGTTTCTCTCTTGAACTTTTACAAATATTCTAGAATCTTTTAAATGTGTAGTAAATGCATCCTCAGAATACATCCCTCTTCTTCCTTCATCTGCAGACTCGGGCCCTATTCCTAGGATCACATTTGGGGTTTATGTTCAATTTTTGTCAAACTTTTTTTAAAAAAATCCTGCCCAGATTTAATGTTGATGTGGCAAAAACATAATTTGATTGGTCTGCCAAGGTGTCAGGCTTCAGATATTGCTCTGTCACTGATGATATTCCTGATGACATGGAAAAGTGGCATCACAGCCCCTGATAGGACACTCAGATGACAACTTTGCCACTTTCACAATCAGTCCCAGTTTACAGAAACATTTGGCACAGTTTGATTACAAACCCCTATGTGGTTGAATGAGGTGATGCTCAGAACTCATCAGAAATGTTTAAAGCACTGGTTATCACACAAAATAGGGAATCTATGGCCCTGTTCACTTGTTACAATCTGGGGAGAAAACCTGATAATAGTCTTGAGAATGGGTACTCGTCCCTCCTCCATTTTACTCCCCACTCTCTTTACTAGACAGAGAAGGTAACAACTGCACTGGTCTATACTGTATTTGATTTAAGCATTGGATATTGCTGACCACGTATCTCCAGACTGAAACAGGCTGCAAAGAAAGAGAATTTCAAATAAGCATTACACAATCCAGTTCACTTCAGCTGCCATTGGTTACTTTAGCTGTAAACCTGACATTTGTCAAAGCACATGTAGGGCCGATTTAGCACGGTTGTTAGAGTTCTCTAATTGACCACTGATTAGAATGCTGTTGCTTAGAAGGCAGCACCTAACCTTGATATTTTTATTTTGTAATCTGAGTAAAACATAGCTTGGCATAATATATTGTGCACTTTGGTCTTGTCTTTCAAGTAGCAGCTTCTAAATAACACAAAATGTTGACATAAAAACCACACTATTCACAGAAAGTGTTCAATCTGATCCTGCATTCCTACTTTTCACTTTACTTGAGGAAGACACGATTCTTTTAAAATCTTTTTTCAAATAACCGAAATCATATTTCAATTCCATAGCGTGTTGGGCTTTGGGAATCAGAAGGTAAATTTACGTTGGTTTCATTAATTCAAAAGGAGAGTATCACAGATGTTGAATGGCAGTGTCACAAGAAATCTATATTTTTGGTAGATGGACAGCTATATAAGCCAGTCACATGGATGCTTGCTTGAAGAACCTCTTTCTTGCACTCACCTTTAGGCTTGTTCTCATCATACGCACTTACTTACAATGTGTCCGGGCCTCACGGGACAGAAAACATGATGGTGCAATAGGGGTTTCACATCTCTCTCCTCCCCTCTTCCATTTGCAAGAGATATTTCCTCCAGTCTTTTTACTGCAACTGCTGGGAGGCATGAAAAGATATCCCTTCCCCCCCTTGAAATAACTGTCTGAGCTACTGCGGAGAATAAAGGAGTGCAGTAAAGGACTCAGGGCCGTGGAAAACACCACACTTAAAAACAACTCCTGAGGAATGGAATTTTTTTTTGCTTCAGTTGATAATTATCTACGATTTAGTTGGATTTTTCTTAGATTTTATCAAAATTTGCAGTCACAGTTGACTATACTGCATAGGTTGCCTGACTTCCAAAGGTAATGGGGCAATTAGGAGCTAAGTCTCAACTTCACCTTTTGAAAATCCCACGGTCTCCTCCACTCAAATTTTTCAGGATGCACATCTGCCCTTCTATGGAGCACTAACTAAATAGCCAGAGAACCCATTTAGCATTTTCTTAAGCTTGTTGGCAGGCATTTAATGGCAAACTTTCTCCTACTTCTTGCTTTTGATGAGCAAAGAATATTGTAAATTGTGCTGTATTAGCTACTAATCCTGGTCACTCATCCTAACAGCCAATAACATTTCCAAATGGGCAAATGTTTCTGCATTGTCTTTGCTCTTTCATTTATGAACTCTTGCAATCATGACTGGGAAAACAGCACATCCAGGCTGTGCATAGAAAGAGTGTGTTCCCTCCGCCTTACAGTCTACTCTGCCACTGCTCTCCAGAAGCATCTGCTTACCAGTAGATACTGCTCTGTGCAAGGTGACCTTTGAAGTCTGTTCCATTATAGAAATGTAGCTTCTAACCTTCCCCTTGTTAATGTTAGTGATTATCTGGTTTGGCACTCTCCCAGTTTGCTTGCTTGCACACCCCTGAGCAAGAGAGAGGAAACTGGCAGTTCTTGCAGTTCTAGAATCCTGAAGATTGTCCAGCGAGAAGTAAACCTCCGATTGTGGTGTCACTTTTTCACAGACAAATATTCCAAAGGAAGCTGCTGTAGCTCTACCTCTACTTAATGCTTGTGTCTTTAATTGATTAGATTTCCATTGAAACTGCTGTCAGGAAATGCTCTTGCAAGAGTTTCAAGCAAATTTTCTCCCACCCCCAGTCCCTTCTTCTTTTCTGGAACTGCAGGTAAATTTCCTTCCCCTCCCAATGTGATCTGTAGTAGCTCAACTTCCACTTATACATCTGATGCAACCCAACTTAGATGAGTTAAGCCATTCTTTTATTTAAACCCTTTTACCAGCTGGGAGCAGAATTTGGTCTATTGCATGTATATGCTGGAGAAACTGAAATAATATGTAAGTTGAACTTGCCAAATAAATATTTAGCATTTGTTTACCCATCTGCCTGACTCTACTGTGCCTATTTCTGCTGTGGTTTTACTGCTTGTAATTACATGACACTTAAGCTGCTGATATCACCTGGAGCCCTATGGAAGACTCTCAAATTGTCTCTTGGCCTGGAGTTCAATATTATTCTGTTCAATAAAACTAGGATTGTTAAAAGAAAAATAAAACAATGGATGCACAGTGCTGCTCTTTATTGGTCCACAACCACCTCAGATTTTTTTTTAAAAAACCCTTAATGTTCCTGTTCCTTTAAATAGTAAAGAAAAGTTTCCTGTTTTAAGGATAGTCTAAAAGCTGTGCAGGAAGAAAGGAGCCTTGGATTACATCATAAGAATGCAGGCAAACAGGGCTGCACATACAATTGGCAAGCTTATGGTTTAAGCTTATGGTTTAGAAGGCAGCTGTAGGAGGCAAAAGGATAATGACCTGGACAAAGGGGTGCTGAGGGACAATGCAGCAGGCCCCAGTGAGAATGTGCACAGTACATTTGTTCATAGAGATCTTACTATGGGGTAAAATGAACTGGTGTCCTCTGATGGCAGATTTTGGGAGTCATTAAAAGCAACAGGAGGCAGGCAGGACATGACCCATGGGTAAAGGCTTATCCTGTACAAGCCCATTAAAATGAATGGGAGCAGCACAAAAGCATTCATGTATTATTCTTGCATTCAGCAAAGCCAGGATGATAAGGTGCCCATTTTATCATCAATATTCTGGCCACCAAGTGGGTATGTAATGGGAGGCAGCAATGAAGCTGGTCTGCAGCCAGGCACTGCGTCCTTTGTGAACAAACACATTACATCTCCGTATATTTTAATAGCTGCTCTTATTTATGTTTTAGTGGATTGCTACTGAATCCATTTTAAAGCATTGTGGCCATTCTGGGGCTGCAGAGAGGGCTGACATGTAATGAAGGGTATTGTTTCTAGTGGCGTTTGCAGCCCCCATGTGCAGCACTGTACTGTTTTGGCAACTGTAGTCCCGTGATCTATCTCTCTGTACATCTTGTACATTAATGGAAATGTGTCAGCTGTCATCATTATTGCTTTTTAACTGCCCTCCGCTGATTGAAAAATTGACATCACCCTCATGCTTTGAAGGAAGTACAACCAGTGATGGGAATATCAGGTGCAGATCACAGAATAAACAGACATTAGTGACCAAATCAGGGAAACATGATTAGCCACAGCACATGCAGGGCAGCTGTGGGAGCCTCTGGCAGATTCGGTCCTTCTTTAAATATTTAACTGGGGTTAAAGGGTTTATAAGGGGGGGGGTGCGCGTGCACACACACGCGCATGCTTACAATTCCATTTTGTTTTTTGTAATCTCTTCGTTGACTTCAGAAGCCACTTTTAAGAAGCTAAGAATGCCTTTGTGCCCTTTAATGTACGGTTTCTTTTAAATACAGGAAGTCAACTTCTTATCTTCTTCACATGGTCTGAAGAAGATAATAAGCTATGTTAGACCAGGTCATTTTGTCCATCTAGCTTAGTACTGTTTGCTCAGAGTGGCAGCGGCTCTTCGGGGTTTCAGGCAGAGGACTTTCCCATTATGTGCTACCTGACCATTTTAGCTGGAGATGCCGGGATTGAACCTGGCATCTCCAGGTTCTGCTTACAAAGCAGGGACTCCATCACAGATCTACGTCCCTCTCCAAATGAGCTGGTTGGGGTCTTATGAACTGCCTAGCAGTATCTTCCTTCAAACACATCAGGGAAAAGTGTGCAACAGCAGCCTCTGTGATTGGCAGGCATTATGAAGCCTCCAGATTGGACAGATTTATAAGTACCATGAACAAGAGGGTAGTAGAACACCTACTTGACGTGCAGAATGTCTCAGGTTCAATTTCTGGCATCCCCAGGTAAGGCTGTTTCATACATAACTTGCAAATGCTAGCAGTAGCTAGTCACCAACATGTCAGGCATTTAAATGACCAGCAGCAACATGCAACAAGATGAGGCACCCTTACTAAAGGTTATTGTAACTCTTATGATAATACCTGAAGATCTTAATCACAATAAGAACATAAGAAGAGCCATGCTGGATCAGACCAGGGGGTCTATCTAGTCCAGCATTCTGTTCACACAGTGGCCAACCAGCTGCCGACCAGGAACCCACAAGCAAGGCATGAGTGCAACAGCACACTCCCACCCATGTTCCCCAGCAACTGGTGTGCATAGGCTCACTGCCTCTGGTACTGGAGGTAGCACAGAGCCATCCAGACTAGTAGCCATCAATAGCCTTTTCCTCCAGGAATCTGTCCAACCCCCTTTTAAAGCCATCCAAAGTGGTGGCCATCACAACATCCTGTGGTAGCGAGTTCCATAGTTTAACTATGCGCTGTGTGACAAAGTACTTCCTTTTATCTGTCCTGAATCTCCCACCAATCAGCTTCATGGGATGACCCTGGGATCTAGTATTTTGAGAGAGGGAGAAAAATGGCTTCCTATTCCCATTCTCCACACCCTCCTTTTTTCCAAGCTAAACAATCCCAGCTTCTCTCATAGGGAAGCTCCATCCCCTTGATCATTTTAGTTTCCCTTTCCTGCACTTTTTCCAGCTCTACAACATCTTCTTTTAGGTGAGGTCCAAAGCTGCAAGGGGCTGGATGCAGATGCAGAGCTCTGCAAGAGCATGAGCTTCCCCCTTCCATTCAGTGTTGAGCAGGGGTGCAGAACCTCAGCTCTGTGGGCCAATCTCCCAATCTGACCCTCCAGAGTTCCCCAGATGGCCACACTTCTTCCCCTGATCCCAACCCCTTTCCCCTGACTGCCAGTTGCTTGGTGGTCTCCCAGCTTTTGCATGGTTTTTTCCCCTTTCTAAACAGTTAATGGGCCTCTCCTAAGGCTGAGTTACTGGCAGTAACAGCTGGTATTTGGGGTATGTTGTCCACATACCCCTTTTGCCTTTGACCCTGCCCACTGCTGGGATGCAGCCCCCAAGAGCTTCTCCAAAATGGAAATCAGCCTTCAGACTGAAAGAGGTTCAACGGCCCTGGTGCTGGGGATAGCTCACTCTCTCGCTCACTTGCTCTGTGTGTCTGTGTACACAGAACTTTTCTCAAGTCAGCCACCCAGACATTTCTTCCCTTACCTGCATGGAGTTCCATTTGTACATCAAAGCTCCTGGCAGCATGCAGTAGGGAGACTTTTTTCCCAACCTAAGCAAAGACATCAAAAGGGAGATTCCCAAAGAGCAGTGGCCATGGTGCATAAGATCATGTGGCGCCTGTCCTTAAAAACAGCTGTTTGTGATGAAGCATCGTTCAAGGAAGAGTGGCACATTTCATAAGGATTTGGGCAGGGACTTTAGCTCAGTGGCAGACCCCTGACTTTGCATTTCAGGTTCAATCCCAGTTAAATAGATCAGGGATCAGGCAATGTGAAAAGCCCCCACGTGGGAACCTCGAGAGCTGCTACCAGTTAGAGTAGACAATACAGAGCTAGTGTGACCCATAGTCTGACCTAGAACAAGGCTGCTTCCCATGTTCCTACAACACCTTTGCACACACAAAATGAACTTATGGTGGCATATCTCAAACTTGTGATCGCTGCAGCAAATCTGCTCTGAAAGAAAATAAGGCACACTTGCAGCCCCAATGGCTAAGAAAATAAGGCACACTTGCAGCCCCAATGGCTAAGAAAATAAGGCACACTTGCAGCCCCAATGGCTAAGAAAATAAGGCACACTTGCAGCCCCAATGGCTAAGAAAATAAGGCACACTTGCAGCACCAGTGGCTAAGAAAATAAGGCACACTTGCAGCCCCAATGGCTAAGAAAATAAGGCACACTTGCAGCCCCAATGGCTAAGAAAATAAGGCACACTTGCAGCCCCAATGGCTAAGAAAATAAGGCACACTTGCAGCCCCAATGGCTAAGAAAATAAGGCACACTTGCAGCCCCAATGGCTAAGAAAATAAGGCACACTTGCAGCCCCAATGGCTAAGAAAATAAGGCACACTTGCAGCACCAGTGGCTAAGAAAATAAGGCACACTTGCAGCCCCAATGGCTAAGAAAATAAGGCACACTTGCAGCCCCAATGGCTAAGAAAATAAGGCACACTTGCAGCCCCAATGGCTAAGAAAATAAGGCACACTTGCAGCCCCAATGGCTAAGAAAATAAGGCACACTTGCAGCCCCAATGGCTAAGAATGACTTGCCCTCGGAGAAGCTCGTCCACTGTGTTTCTGCATGGTGTACTGATCCCGACGCTGATCCCAGTTGGAAGGAGGCTTTGGAGTGAGTGACTGATCCAATCGCATCCAATTCGGAGATGCAGCAGAATGAATCCCCCTGCCAAAGACTGACTTGAAGGAAGCCCAGAACAGTGATTCATGCAGAGATGCAGTAATCCTCCTCTGAGGGTTGTGTCTCTCCTCTGGGAGTGATCGACTGATCCGGACACACCCAGTGCAGAAACACAGCAGGCTTAACTACCCTCAATGACTGATAGACAGGCAGTAAGCCCACCACAGCCATTCACTCCAGACACACAGCCAATACCCACTCCCTTTGGGTGGATGCTTCAGTCTCCCAGTAGCATTTAATTATTTTGGACAACACACACAGTTTGACCGATGTATGGAGATCGCCAGCACGAGATACTGCAAAAGCCACTAGGCTGGGTGCATTTAAGACAGAACTAAAGGAATTAACATAGGGTAGCTCTGTCACTAGCCATGATAGCTAAACTGAGCGTCCATGTTTGGAGGCAGCATAGCTCTCAGTCCCAGATGCTGGGGACAAAGCAGAGCGAAAGGCAAGTCTCCTCCCTACTTTATTTGTGAACTTCCAGAAGTATCTGTATGGCTGCTCTTATAAACAGAAGTTGGACTGGATGGAAGTTTGATAAGACGTCTTCTGACAAAGCTGGACCAGTGCCTGATGACTTAAAATGCACTAAAGCACAGCGCTTGTGGAAATGCATCTTTAATTGAAGTGGGCCGTGCACCAGCTCTCCTTTTGCAAGGTATACGAGTGGTCACCATCCTGTACTCTTGGGATTAAAAATCTGCAGCGGAAGCTCCTGCAGCACAGTTTTCCATCTCTCTTGACAGCTCAGGGAATATGCCAGGCAGAGTGTCTTTGCTGGGGGAAAATGCATTGTTATTCCTCTAGCAAAAGACAATTTTTTTCCAGCTTATTTTTTGGTGGTGGTGGGGCACTCTCTATGCTAAATATATGGAAGGGGACATGAGTCTTGGGGCACATTCTATCCCAGAAAAAGCTTCTTGCTTGTCTCTGCAAGTAGCATCTGGAGATGCACTAATACCATCACCCCTTCCAAATGCCATGGGCAACTGACAAAATACCTGGCAATGTTGCTTGGGGAATCCAGTAACAAGATGGGGCTCAGATCCCAGACAGAGACAACAAGACAACAAGAAATCAACTTAATGAGCCTATTGAATGTGAAATAAGGCTCCCGTAATGGGTCCTGATGATCCATTTTCATTAACTCCCCTTAATTTAAAAGCTCTGCATTGCTCTGCAGAAATATTTTAGGAGAGGGGTTCCTAACGAAGCACAGAGTCTTTGCTTGTTGTGGAATTCAGCAGGCTGCCACGTGAATGTGCTGCAGGAAATGTGGACAACTCTGACCCCGTTCACGCGTGCTTGCTGGAGCAGTGGAGCTGTTTCTGTGTCGAGAAGGGGTCTTGGTCATGTATTTTTCACCCCGCTGGGAGGAGCACCATCCACCCAGCCAATTCTGTTGGAGAAACCCATGCAGCCAACCCTCACCTGCGTGGATGCCCACTCCTGCTCCGTGCTGTGCATGTGCGCCACGGTGACAAAGGAAGGGGCTGCCCAAAGGGGAAAGGCCCATTAAATTGGACCCACCCATGTAGTCACATTTTTCACATGCATCCCTTTGCAGTATGCGATCACACCACACAGAAGCAACTATTATGATGTTGGGATTGCATGTGATGTGGGGAGAGGGAGCTCCATTTCAGTTCTTGCACACACACACACACACACATGCCCCCAGCGTGTGACTTCTTCTCTCATTCTAAAGGGTTGAAATGCCGCTCCCAAGGCTGAGTTATTGACAGAGCTTTAAACTAAAATATGCTCTTACACTGAGTATTTTGGATCCACCCTTTTCCCTTTGGCCCCATCCATCATCACTGGATTGCTGCCCCCAAGAGCTTCTCTGGAATTAGGTGCTGCCCTTGGACAGAAAAGAGCTCAGCACCCCCGATCTAGCTCCCATGGCCTGTACTGCTTGGCAGCGGCTCATTGGGGTTTCAGAGAGGGTCTTTCGCTGCCCTAACTAGATATGCCGGGGATGGGACCTAGAGCTTCTGCAGGCAAAACCGTGTGGCTTCCAGCAGGAACAGAATTGTGGGGTGCAGAGGTTACCCCAGCACCGGACTAAATTCCTCCAGTTATCTGTTGTTCACGAAGGGTTCACTTCGTGCAGAAATGGAAGCCGGCTTCAGGTACGTATGGAGATGTGTGTCTTGACCCTAGCAAGTTTAGTAAGAAAGGTTCTCCTTGTGGGGCGAGGGATTAAAAAAAACAGTGATGTGAGCTTAAAAAAAACAAAAGCCCTCTGGCAGATACTTTTAGATCTTAATGGGGTTAAGTTACAGGAGGGTTGATTTTGGTTGGACGTTAGGAGAAACTTCTTGGTGGTAAGAGCAGTTCAATAACGGAACCAATTACCACGAGGGGTGGTGGACTCTCCCTGGCTGGAGGTCTTCAAGTAGAGGCTGGGCAACCATCTGTTGAGGATGCTCTGGCTTTGCATTTCCTTCATCGAGCGGGGCAGTGGTGGTGGTTTGGGCTAGATGGCCTACAAGACCCCCTCCAACTTGATGGTTCTATATACACTTCCTCCTTTAGCTGAGCCTGTTATGCAGCCCTGCCCTCTTTGTCCATGCCTCTTCTTTAGAGAACACACACACCCCTATATATATATATACACTTAATGGCCTTAGAAGGGCCCACCCTTGGGTGGCAGTGAGTATCCCTGCTGTATTTGAGGGTGTCACAGCCCAGGTTCAGCACTGCAATGGACCTTGTAGGTTATAGCCAGGATTTGACTAGAAGTAGCCTGGAAGGGCTTGGGCCTATTCGCCCTCTGGAATGTCAGAGTCTGTGGGAGCTTGTCTCTGTCAATGTTCTCAGAGCAGAGCCAGGAGACGCCCAACTCCCTGTCCACCTGCTGGTCTGGCCTTGGCAGGCAGGGAGGCTGGAAGCTGCCCGTGAGGACCTGACAGAGGTTGGGTGGGGTTTGCAGAAAGGTCGCCCAGGTTGAAGCGTCACTGCTGGAGGGCCGAGCAGTGCCACCCTGTTTAGACAGGGACCTTGCTGAAAGGCTAAAGGCCCTTGTCTGTCAAGGGATCAGGAGGGCGTGTCTTACAGTCAGGCCTTCCCTTTTAAGCTGATGCAAAGGCGAAGAGCCGTTGCTATGAACATCTCGTCTTCATTGCCCGAAGCCTTCTCTGTTTGGATCCATCATCGCCTGGGCTTTTGGAGGCACTCTGCACATGGACTGGAACTTTGGACTGTACGGACTTGCCATGAAAAGCACTGTGAGGCTTTTCATAGACTTGAACTCCTGTTGCTGTGGATCGTGTGTCTGCGTTTGTAGTCAGCTCAGTGTACTGCAGGCTGGGTTTGATCTACAACTTTTGGACCTCCCTCTGCCAGAACTCATGCAGCGTGGAGTTGCCATTGTGAAAGCAGTGGGCCGGAACTCCTTGCGTGTGTGGGTAAGCCCTTCCCTTGATCTTGACTATGCAGACTGGAGTTATCAACAAAAGATTCAAAGCTGGACTCTCTATGGGTGTTGTTTTGTTTTGGCCTTTTCAAGAAGTTATCCCTTGATTGCCTGATGGGTTCATTCCAGGAATCATTTCCTTTCCATGTCTGGGGTTGGAACCCTGTGAAAAGATTGACTGGGTTAGGTACCCAGGAATCTAGAGTCCTTTCCCTTGTGTTCAGAAGCATGGAGATGGCAACAGAGAAACCATGTTGATGAGGATCTCAGTCACGGTGGTAGTGTTTAGCTTTGGACTGTTCTGGAATTACACAGAGCCTGTAGCTACTGACTATCAGCTATATGATTTCTGAAGAGTGTAACCATTAAGCTTTTGCCGTGGGATTCCCTGCAATGAAGAAATCTCATTGATTTGGGTGTCTGGTGTCAGATTGCCTGAGCGTGTGCACTGGGGGGACTGGGAAACCTGACAGAGGGCCCCATTATGCTGAGCGGGTCCATGGACTTCTGCCCCCAGATTCCTGCCTTGACAGTACCACCGGTAGAATATAATAAAGAAAAGGACATCAGCACATGTCACAGTTGCCTCCCCCTTATCTTTGAGGAAACACAGCCTGGCTGCCCCCCGGCCCCCAACCACACACACACACACACTGAGAAGGAGGCCTTCCACCCCGGCCAGACGGCTGGATCCTCCAGCCGTCTGAGGCCATTCCTTCCCAGTTAGAAATTAAGCACTGCTGTTCTATTTATTTATTTATTTATTTATTTATTTTTTCATTTCTATACCGCCCAATAGCCGAAGCTCTCTGGGCGGTTCACAAAAATTAAATCCAAACAACACACAACACACAGGTGTTCTCCACCTGCTCTGAGAAGACAGTATTATTATTGTTTTTGGTAAGCCTTGTAAAGCCTCATAGTAAACTACTGCTGGCCCTCTGTGCCAAATTGTACCTGCTCCCTTTCACCACAACTCAAAGAGGGACAGAAATAGAAGCCACATGTTCATAGCCAAAAGAGTAGGCCTTTTCCCTCCCTAGACATAAGAAATTACTTTCTCAAAAGGGCAATACAAAATCCTTCAGCCACTGCTGCTAAAGTTAAAATTCACATCCCTCTAACAAATGTGAATAAATCCTCTTGACTGTCTGATACATTATCCATACACATCCGTCAACATTAGAGAATTGTACATAAAGTTTAAACACATGACTTATAACACTTACTCCATTGTGGTGTGTTGATTAGAGTGTTGGACAGAGACTGGAGAGACATGGGTTCTAGTCCCCATTTGGCCATGGAAGCTCGCTGGGTGACTTTGGGCCAGTCACAGACTCTCAGCTTAACCTGCCTCACAGGGTTGTTGTGAGGATAAAATGGAGAGGAGGAGTACTACGTAAACTACCTTGGGTTCCTTGGAGGAAAAGGAGGGATCTAAATGTAATAAGAAATAAATACATGTAGTGGCTGCTGGTTACAGAAAGACTGTTTCCTCTCCTGCCTTCCCAAATCGTGGAACTATAAAAAGCAACTAGACAAGGACGTGTGATCAGTTTGTTCTGGGAGCAATTTGCAAGAGTGAGTTGAAATGGGAGGACTGAGCCTCTGCAAGGAAGAGTTTGTCGAGTTTGTGAAGAGACCGCAGAGCAGTCTGCAGGACTGCTGTGATTCAACATTATGATTTTTTCCATACATATTCAAGCTTTCCCCCCCCACAGAATAAACACTGCAAAGGCTATAAGGAAACAATGCAATGATGGATTGTTACTTATATTGAATATGAAAAGCCTTCATTTGGGAAGCTAGGACGTGGTGAGGGAGCAATTCTATGCAGGAAGATGTTTATTTAAAAAAAAGGAAAAGGAACGGGATGCTATACTTACAATAAATGAAATTTGCTCTCTTGATGGGTTTTTCCCGCATCTGCTTAGAAATTGCTCCATAGATTTCATTGACAATGACAGACAGTACAGTAGATGTGTCTACCGCGGTGTGTGTAAGCCAAAGGGCCATACAATAATAATTAAGAAGTAGTTTCAAAAGCTTATGCCCCATTCACACACATCCCTCCCTCCACATCAATCCCGCCTCGCCTCGCTCACGTGCACACAGAGGCCCTGTGCAGCTCAGCTGTTTGCTGCTGCTCAGCTGTGCAGCAGGGGTGGAGATCACAGGGAGGGGAGATCTAAACCTCTCCATGCTCAACCCCCACACGCTGCTCAGCTGATTGCTGGCAAACAGCTGAGCAGCAGGGGAAAGGGAGCTGCGGAGTCTCTGCTCAGCGGGAGGACTCTTCAGCCAGCCGGCCCCCCTCCCTGCTGCTCAGCTGTTTCCACCCATGGAGTGTAGGATGGAGATCACAGTCCCTGCAGTCTCCCCACCACCTGGCACTGCTCAGCTGAACAGTCGGAAATGGCTGAGGGAAAAGGGAGACAAGGCGGGGCAGAGCCAAGGAGAGGGGGCAGGGCCTAGGAAGAGAGGCTGGCAGGTTGAATGAGGATGTCCCCATGGGCTGTAGCCACCCCACAGGTCAAAGGTTCCCCACTCCTGATGTAGATGCTGAAAAGGATAGAAGATTGGATGGAATCTTGTGGGATCCCATAGCATTAGCAACATCTTAAAAGTTAATAGTGTATTAGGAAATGGAGATTCCCTTCTCTAGCAGGTGGAACATAGAAACATGGGAAACTGCCTTAATCTCGAGTCGGACCCTTGGATCATCTAGCCTAGAACTGTCAGCACAGCAGCAGCTGCTCTCCAAGGTTTGAGGCAGGAATTTTTCCCACCCCTGCTTGAAGATGCCGGGGATCAAACCTGGGACTTCTGCATGCAAAGCAGGGATCAAACCTGGGACTTCTGCATGCAAAGCAGGGATCAAACCTGGGACTTCTGCATGCAAAGCAGGGATCAAACCTGGGACTTCTGCATGCAAAGCTCTACCACACTCCCCAAGTGGGTGAGCTAAATCACATTCGAGGTCCCTTCAATTATGTAAGCCAGTTTTCTATATACTAGCAGCATCTCTGAAGACTTATTCTTGAACTTTGACAATGGAACAATTCCCAGCACTACATGGACAACTACTTTTGAAACGCTGGGGGTGTTTTAGAATTGGTTTGTGATGTGTCACAGCGGGCTGCTGACCGCACAAAGGGAGTCCTGTTGAGTACACCCAAGGGAGCCCTTGCCTGTGGCCAGTGTGCATATTGCATAACTTTCCCCAAGCCACCTGGCGATCGCAACAAAATAGGTGGTCCTTGATCAAGAGTCAGGCCAGTTAAGTTGGAGGGCATTTTGAAGGATCTGGTTTTCTGAGAGCTGTATTTTGTATTTTATTGTGGCTTTAAAATACTCTAACTGAGAGGTGTTTGTGATTTATGTTGTTGGTAATAACTGGAGAGTTGATTAGTGTGTAATGTACTCTGTTGCATGATATGTTCCCTACATGATTGAGTATATGATTGTTACATAACTCCTTGTGAATTTTTCTTATAAAATAAAAGAACTTATGAAAACAAACATAGCCAATAAAATAGAAAATTAAAAAGCTATTGCTGAGAACAATTTATTTCTCTTTTATCTCATGTTTTAAATCTGCAGACTTTTAATGGATCTGATAACCATTTTTAAGAACCCTTCTGTTTCTGGCCTAACCCACCACAACCGTCCTTGTATTAAGGAACTCGAGATCCCAGAGTGAGCCTAGACTCGACGAGAAAGGAAGAATGAAAACAGGGAAAGGGAGAACAGATGCAATGGGCAAGAGAGAGGAGGAAAGGCCCCTTCGCCACGGGCTGGAGGTCAGTGGTAGAGGGCACACTTTGCATGAAGGAGGTCCCAGGTTCAATCCCTGGCACCTCCAAGTAGGGCTGAGAACCTGCCTGACACCCCAGACAGCCACTGCCGCCTGTGCAGACCATGCTGGGCTCGAGCGATTTGTTGGGATGGCTGTTAGGAGGCAACTTCCAATGTTCCTGGTGAGAGAAAGATGGGGAGGGAAGATGAAGGTGAAGTAATCCCAGGGCTTCCAAGAGCCAAGCGAGAGTGTCAGTACCACTGCTTTAGTGGAGCCAGGGCTCACAGGGGCGCAGCAGCAGGACTTTTTGATTAGCGGAGATGCTGACATGATCTGCCACCCCGGGGGGCAGCAATACATTCAGCGGAGGCTGGTGGCTCCAGTTTCAGAGGGGCGGTGATTCCATTTTGGGTTTTAGTTAGAACCAGCCAGCGCTCTAAGCATGCTATCCAGGGTGCTGAAGCTGTTTGGGGGATAGGGCTCAGCACCTTGGATAGCTCCTTTAGAGCTCTGGCTGGCTCCAACTAAAACCCAGAATGGAGACACTGCCCCTCCAAAACTGGAGCCACCAGCCTCCACAGCCTACATTGCTCCCTGTTGTCATGCAAAGCATGAGGGGGGGGGGGGGGCGCCTTGGCCTTGCACCAGTTCGCTTTACCAAAGACCTGCTCATGGTGGAGATGAAAACTGCTAGAACTGGTCTGTTGATACGGATCGATGCCTGCATTTTTTAACTCTCCTTGGGGGCGTGGCTATGGAGACTGTCATGATGAATGCCTGCACTTCCAAATTTGCAACTGTACCACTGATTAGTATGTGAAACAAACCAAGGCAATGTTGCCAAGCGATTAAGTCAGTGTCTGGGAGCTGCCTCTCTTGTCCTCCTTTCATTGTACCAATTTGATTCAGTGTTTGATCTCATGGTTTTTGCTGAAGAATTGAATGACACCTATGTCTTGGGAAATATCCTTGTTCACCTGCAAAAAACCCTGCGACCTGAGGATGAATCTCAGAATGGGGGCACAAGAGGTCAGAACTGTTTTGCTGCCCAGCAAAATAGTTAAACAAATGGCGCCATTTCCACTGTGACTCAGGACCACTGCTGCACCAGCCAGGAAATGTGCTCCACCTTTCCCCCTATTTTTCTCCTTGATGCGTCATGTTTCGACATGCAGTGAGTGAGTGTGTGTGTGTCTGTGTGCACGTGTGTAGATGGCTTGCATTCAGTCATGCAAGCCTCACCTGCAGTCTGAAGTACAACCACCCAGACACAAGCTTACCATCTCAATGAGGACTAGGTTTATACCTAGTGGCAAGCCCAAGTTTGAAGCTGTGAACTGACCCTGAAAATGTGGCCGGGGGGAGGGGGTATATAGGGAATTAGTCCTGGATCTTGATTCTCTCCTATGGAGCCATTCATTATGCAGCATTAACAAAGTATGTGTCCCTCCGTTTCAGCTCTCTAACCTGTTTTCCAGTGATAGTGGCCTACCTTGCAGGGTTTTTGTGTGGCCAAAACTCAACAAATGTTGAAAGCTCCTTTGCAGATGAATAGGGCTACATAAGCAATAGCCACTAGTAGTTAAATTGAACTGACATCCTCCCAGTGACCGTAAATCATCCTTGAATGGCCATTATTCATAGGCATCTGTAGTAAAGTTCATGCAAACAGTTCTGTGGTAAGTGGGGAATTAATATTTGGAGAATGGGACAACCGCTTCCCAGGGGCAGTGTGAGAAGCAGCCATGTGCTGTTGTTAAGATGGCTGACCGTAGTTAGAGGATCTGGGACTCAACTTAGTTTTATATTGAAGCAAACAATTTAAGTTCATTCCCAAGAAGCTGTGTCAGTTCAAAACGATCACTAGATTCCTTCCTGCTTGTATCCTGCTTGAGCCCACCCCTCTGTGGGTCCTACCTGTGGACCCTCTACCATGGTTCATTCCCCAGCATTTGATATTCAGAGGTGTGCTGCCTCTAGATAGGGAAATTCTTTTAATTTCTCATGGCCAATGCTCAGTGATAGAGCTGTCCTCCAAGGGTTTGTCTAATCCAGCCTCCCACAACTTGGTGCTCTCCAGGTCTGTTGAACTGGCCATGCTGACTGGGAATTTTGGGAGTTGTAGTCCAACATATCTGGATGGCACCAGGTTGGGGAAGGCTGGTCTGATCCTTCCCCTCCCCCCGATCTCATCTCAGCTAGGAATGTACAGATCTGTCAGGTTCTCTCAGTTTCTCGTTTTTTCCAATCATAAATTCAGTTTGCTCCAAACTTTGGATTTTTTAAAAAAGTGTGCATGAACAGTCATAAGCATTGTTGTGCACATTTCTCCTCATGCAAGTTCTTTTGCCAAATATAAACATTTTTTGCAAACAATTTTCCTTATGTAATGCATTTTGGATCATTATTTTTGCTAATATACCCATCTTTCTACTCATTTTTTTACTGCAAAATTCAAAGTACAAATTTTAAAGGATGACTGAGTTTTTGTTTGCACAGTGGTTTGAAAGAGCAAAATTCATTCAGTGCACATTAAAATGTGAACCAAACGAGTTTCTCCTACTTTCCCAATTTATCTTAATCTCAGCTAACAGCACACTCCATACACTCATCATGCATTGCACAAAGTCCACCATGAACCTCTTGCCAATCGATTTCATTGGTTGACCCCTAGCCAGGTCTGAGGGGGCCCTTTGGCAAAGTCTCCTCTTGTGGTGGGGGGGCTCCTACATTGGTTGGCCCTGGTAGGCTTATCTGATGGCGGCAGCAGCAGCAGGAAGCATCAGCAGTACTACAAGGAGTGCCAGGAGGCTGAGAGCTGCCATTTTAATCCCCCACAATGCTCCAGAATGAGACTACATGAGGGCATTGTGGGAAATTAAAATGGTGGGCAGCTCCCAGTCCAACCGCCTGAAGTAAAGGCCCCATAGGGCAAGCAGTACAGTGGTGGGTCCTGCAAGACGGCTGAGTCCCTGATGGGTGCTCACGGATGCCTCAAGGTAAAGCTGCCCCTTCTGGTACGACTCCATCCACTCCTCAGATAATCTTATAAATCCTTCTATGTCCCTCCTCCATAGCACACTTCTTTCCAAAGCTGAAACAGCCCCGAGTGCTTTAAGGTTCCCTTGTAGGGGAGGTGCCCCCCAATCCTTGATCATTTACTTTATTTAAGGTGCAATCCTATGCCTGTTTAGGCAGAAAAAGGCCTACAACCCCCAGCATGCTCCAGACAGCCAGTTCTGTACGACTTTCAGGGCGAAAGCCCTCCCGTGACAGCTTACACAATAAAAACCCATAGGATGATAAAACAACAATAATGAGCAAAATCAACAAACACCAGCAAGAAAAGGGCTAGCCCGGATGGTACTAAAATTTAAGGCACAGTTTCAGCATAGAAACACAGACCTGTCCAATTAAATTTAATTGGGAAAAGGCCAGAGAAAAGAAGCACGTCTTCAGGGCTTTCCTCAAAGCTTTGAATGATGGGGTCTGACGGACCCCCGATGGCAACCCATTCCAGAGGTGCAGGGCCACTGCGAAAAAGGGCCTCTCTTGTGTACTTGCCCACTTAACTGCCCTCCAAGGTGGGCAAGTGAGAAGGGCCTCTGTTACTGATCTTAGTGTGGGCAGGCTGGTATGAGTGAAGGCAGTCTTTCAAATAATTTGATCCCGAACCGTTTCAGGTTTTAGATTCAAATCCAGCACTTTAAACTGGGCTTGGGAATGCACCAGAAGCCAGTGCAGCTTGTGCCATATAGGTGTCATGTGATCTGACCACCTCACCCCCAGCAACGCCTCAGTAGCCACATTTTGCACCAGCTGTGGTTTCCAAACCATCTTTAAAAGCAGACCCATGGACAGCACATCACAGTAGTCCAGCATGGATGCATGGAGAACCAAGGCAAGGTCCAAGGCGCTCCTGGATGCCACAGTCACCACCTGAGCTTCCCCAGCTAGTGCAGAGTTTAGGAAGGCTCCTAACCTGCCTAGCTGGCCCTTCAGGCAGAGTGCACTCCCATTAGGGGAGGAGCCATGGCTCAGTGGGAGAGCACCTCCTTTGCATACAGAAGGTCCCGAGGTCCCTCTCCAGGTAGGCATCTAGCTGGCATCTCCAGGTAGAGCTAGAAAGGAGTCCTGCCTGAAACCCTGGAGAGCAATTGCTTCCAGTCAGTGTCAACAATACTGGGCTAGATGGACCAAGGTTCTGTCTTAGGATAAGGCCGCTTCCTTTGTTCCTCTCTAAGGTCAGTTGTAAACCTCTAACACTTTCCCAACCCACAGTACTTCCATCTTTTAGGATGGCCTTTTATGTAATTTCGATTGCCCTTTTCTGTACCTTTTCCAATACTATGTTAGCCTGTTTGTAATAACAGAAATGGATCAGATGCCAGAAAGATTTCTGTAAAACCTGAAATGGACTTTGAAGAATTGGCTAAAACGTCAGCAGGATCTGACTGAACCTTTTTGGATTTAAAAGACCTGAGTCCATCCACCCCACAGTTTTCAAGGCAGGTGTGAATCCACAGCCCCCTGTTCCTTGAGCTCTGTAAGCCCTGCATTTTAGAGCTGAACCAGATGAGATACCACAGCTTAAAAAAACAATGGCAGCCCCTCCCCCCCGAATCCTGCCCTTGGCACCATGAGTAGGGCATCTTTAACCCTTTGCATCCCACTCAACAGTTCCAGTCCAGATCAGGAACCCCACACTTGCTATTTGCATTAGAAGAAAAGTTCCCATTCACCCCAGTGAGAGTGTTTCCCCCCGGTGTAAACAGACGACACAGAGAAGGGGGTGAGTGAGCTGGACTGCAGTGGGTGGCAAGGCCCCCTAAGCCCTCCAGCACCACACCAAGGTCCTGATCTGTATCAGTGGGAGTGCGTCTGCAGGCCCCTTTCTAAAAAAGCGTTTTATGCAATTGCTAATTGCCTCAACGGCATTGTGTCTAGTTTGGCCCTTAATTGTCCTGCGTTGTTGTTCAGTTGCACCAGAGAACATTCTTGCCTTACGGCGAACCCAGCCATTCCAATCCTTTGCTTTCGCTTTCAATCCCTCCTTTGACTCTCATCTTTGCAGGTCGATAATCAAATCACTAGAAAGGCCCTCAATGAAATAATTGGTTAGTTTTGTAAACACGTTTCAAAGGAGAAATAACACACAGCCCACATTAATCGCCCTGTGTGCGCCCAGGAGAGGGCATGTTTTCTGAGAATTCCTTTCAGTGCTGATCAAGTGGCAGTTCTGTGGCTTTCCTGAATGCTAACAGCTATCTTTCATTGTTCGGAAGTCATGAAGTGAGCAATGGGAAAAAGAGAAATGACAGTGCTACTAATAGCAACATTTTAAAAGTTATTACACTTTCCAAAGCCTTATAAGATTTCATTAAAGCTAATGCAATTCTCCCCTGGACACCAGCAATAAAAACCATACGCTCCAAATTGTATAATAGGTCTAGCATTCGCATTATTTCCGCTGTTGGTTTCTTTTACGTGCACACAGGATATCCTGGGGAAGAAAGAGAGAGAGACTGAGAGGGGCAGAATGTATCATCTTTGCAATCAGATTCCTCGCAAAGAAACGCATACATCATGACGATTTCACACGCTGTTAAAGTCAATGGCGTCATGGAGTTCACATGACCACAAGACACAGTGATGGCTTTAGAAAGGGTGTGGACAAATCCCTGGAGGGTAGGACCATCAACAACTCTTAGCCATGACATTATGCTTTTTGTGCTCATGTCTTTTAATTCTGATGGTAGCTGCCTCAAGTGGTTCAACCGGGACTAGAAGGGCAGGATACAAGGATCTCAAACGAAGAAACAAATGCTAATTAAACAGAACCTCCAGGCTCAAAGGCAGTATACATATAAATATTAGATTCTAGGGACTAACAATTGAGAGCCCTTCCCATTATGCCCTGCTTCTGGACTTCCTAAAGGCATCTGGCTCATCGTTAGGAGAGAGAGGATGCTGCGATGGATAGACCTTTGGTCTCATCCTGCAAGGCTCTCCTTAGGCACTTGTTTATTTTAAACCCGGGGTAGGAAGTCTGTATCCCCCCAGATGTTGTTGGATCTGAACTCCCATCAGACCCAGCCAGCATGGCCAATGGTCAGGGTTGATGGGATCTGTAGTAGTTACCCTTGCTCTAACCAAAGAATGGAGGAGCCACTAATTACAACCCACTTATTACAATCAAGTCAGTGCTCAGCTTCTAATAGGAGAAGTGCTGGGAGTCGAGCTTTCCTTGTCCTCAGAATTCTTCCTCCAGGTTTCACCAAATCTCTTTTTACACCTGTTGAACATACCCAGGTGTTTGACTTCCACATAAGCCCCAGCTCTAAAACAGAGTTCAGGAGTTACTATTTTAGATATGGCCTGTGCTGGATCAGTTCAAGGGTCCATCTAGCCTAGCTTTCTGTCCCCAAGGCAGACCAAGATCATAGAATCATAGAATAGCAGGGTTGGAAGGGGCCTATAAGACCATCGAGTCCAACCCCCTGCTCATTTCAGGAATCCAAGTCACCAAGGAACCCCTGAGAAGTGGCTGTCCAGCCTGGTCTTGAATGCCTCTGGCGTGGAGATAGCCCCTCCCTGTTGTGTGCACCCAGCAACTAGTGTAAGTCTCCCTTGGCATCTCGAGGCCTCTTGACAGGTGTAGATCTGATCTACAACCTCTCGTTTGTCTCCTGGTCCTGTAAAACAGATATCAGCTGAGGAGCTGCAATTTTCGAGGACGCCTGCTGCTTCCTTGGGACCACACGTGTCCTTGGAACTTTTCATTTTTTTTTTACATGCCTCCTTTAACATAGGGGTGGGCAACTTCAAGAAGTCTGACGGCCATTTTTTGCCCACGGACCTCCCTGAGGGCTGTACTTCCACCCCTCCAATGGAGCTGGAAAACAAGGCATTCAGAGTGGCTACAGAGCACCAAAATGGTCAAAAGGGGGTCAAAATGGCCCTTTCAGATGACATTCTTTAAAAGCAACATTTTAAAAAACTATTTGGGGGGTTGGGGGGCAGTCCTGGTTTGACAGTCAAGGTCTATGCACTCGATCTGCATATAGGACTCACTCCTCAAAGACTGCTGATTTGAACACAGTGGATTAAAGTTGTGGCTCAGAAGGTCCCATCTGGATCAGATCAAACAACCTTCTGGTCCAGCGTTCTGTGGCAACAGCGACCTCCCTAGTGTCTCAGAGACGTTCACAGATGGGGCATGGAGGCAGCTGCAAGCATGCTTTTCCAGGGTCCTGGGGGATGGCTCTTGTGTGGCCGTGAGTCATGATGGCTAAATCGGAGCCAGAGGCAGGGCTCTTCTAAATGCCACATGCTGTGGCATTTAGAAGAGCCCTGCCTCTGATTCCGATTTAGCCATCATGACTCACGGCCACACGAGAGCCATCCCCCAGGACCTTGGTTGTCCTTCACTAAGTCGGGGTGGGCAACATGTGGTCCTCCGGATGTTTTGGCCTACAACTCCCATGATCCCTCACCACTGGCCACACTGGCTAGGGCTGATGGGAGTTGTAGGCCAAAGCATCTGGGGTTGCCCACTCTTGGTCTAAGTGGCGCCAAACGTCCAAACAACGAACAAACAGCAGCTATTAGGATAAAGCCAGGACAAGACCTTCCACCGTAATCCCAGATTGGCGGTTGGCGCACATGCTCCAGATCCTTGGTCTGGCGAAGACATTCTGCGAACCTCACATGAAATCATCTGTGGGAGGCCCTGGCAAGTCCATGTCTGGGCTGGGATAGTCTGGAGGCCCTGGCCCCTGACTGTGTGATCTGAAGGCTTTCACGTGGGCCTCTATGCTCTTCTTCATGGGGTAAAGTACCCTGAATTTTGTGAGGCTGTCTCTAGATGCTCTAAAATTGTCTCATGGGAAAATTACTGAAAGATCTCCCCTTTAAAAACACACAACAAAAGAACTCCTGGTTCTCTCTCAGAATGCCACAAAACATTCTGTACTGATAGTTTTCTTTTCAAAATGACTGCCTATAGCTTTTGGGGTGGCCAGGGCTGACCCAAGATATTTTGCTGCCTGAGGAAAAGGACAAGACGGCACCCCCACTCCATTCCATGTACAGTGCCTGGCTTGATTGGGTGGTTCAACTTCCTTCAATGCTGGCAATGGGAGAGCATCCTTCGCCACACCCGAGGGCAGTGGGGAACTTTAGACGGTGCTGGTCAGACTCTGTGGGACACACAGCTCTGTCATGTAGGAGAAGAGGTTGGCCAAGGAAGCTCGAGAGGAACAGCTACAGGGCTGCCACCTCTGCCACCCAGCATTTATTTGCCACCTGAAGCAGTTGCCTCACTCTGCCTAATGGTAGGGCTGACCTGGGCACCACCATATTTATTTACGGGGATAGTGAACAATTCATCACTGAATAAATTGCACAGCAATTCTAAGGTTCTCTCTTTCTCTCTCTCTCTCTCTCTCTCTCTCTCTCTCTCTCACACACACACACACACACTTATATCCCACCTTTCCTCCAAGAAATCCTCCCCATTTATAAATCCTCCCCATTTATCCCCACAGCAACCCTGTGGGGTAGGTTAGGCTGTGATTTGGTGACTGGCCCAGAGTCACCCAGTGAGCTTCATGGCCGAATGGGGACTAGAACCCATGTCTCTCCAGCGCCAGTCCAACACTCTAACCACTAAACCACACTGCCTCACCACACTGGCTTATTTATTATAAGATGTTTATCCTGCCCTTTAAAAAAACCTTTTTTCCCCCCAGGGGCATCTTTACAGGATAATAAACACAATCTGAAGTTCAGTCTTGAAAAGCAATGTGGTGGCTTACTGTTTATTCTCGTTGTAGCATATGGTTGTTCCAAATTAGTACAAATGTTCAGATAACAGATGAAGTTATATTGGCTCTACATTTGCCATAGATCAGGAGCAGAAGTAAACACAGGAGTTTAAATTGGCCTTTTCAGTGGAACCCCGGCATTTACTGCAAAGTGGTACGGTGACCAGGAGATCCATGCCGGCATCAAATGCAGTCACGTGTGAAGGCGCACTTTTGGGTGAGCTAGTCCAGAGCTTGGGAAGCAGCACCCAAGATTGAGAAATGACTCAGCACCTCGAACAGCTTTGAGGCCCGACAACAGCGACAGCCAGTCGTGTCCTTAAGTTTCCTCTTAATAAGATTACTCAATTGCTTGTTACCTGGAGCGCTTGTGGCTGCCATAAATCGTTATGTTCTTACACACACACACGTCACTTGCTAGGCACTCTTTACAAGACATGAGCAAGGCTGTTTGAGCCATGTATACAGCTGTGCAAAGTTAGGGACAAAGTTAAGCCAATGGGATGAGTTTTTTTGTGGGGGGGGGGAAGGCAACAGAAGGATATCCTTAAGCAGCACCCCAAACAATGCAAATGTTTTCTCAGGGACTGCTGACACGCTTTCTCCCATGTCACCTCCTCCACACCTGGTAGTGGGTCTTGTGAACAATGCCCAAGGGTAGATCACCCTTCAATACAGCCAGGTAGTACTGCTCTACCAGGAGGACTATACCACGTCAGTCTGCAGGTGGGAAACGGCATGTTTGGATGCTATGTAAAAAATAACGAAGCTCTCTGCACTTTTTATGCTTGCGCATCAAGGAGAAGGCTAAGTTACAACCTTGCATCCCAGAGTGCTAGGCTTCTACATGCAGTAGCCCTTGAGATGTGGCCACTGCCTGTTTGATCATGTCAAAGGGCACCCCACTGGGAGGCCAGGGCCGGCATCAAAGGCAGGCATGTTTGGGCACCTGCCAAGGGCTCACACCTCAGCAGGGGCCCACCGACAAAAGCCCCCTGGACCTGCTCCTCCTCTTCAGCATTTCAACCTGCTTGTTCACCTGCTGCTCACGCCAGCCCAGACGATAGTGGTGGTGAGAGGGAGGCACAGATGCTACTTACTCACTTGCTCTCTCTGCCTGTCAAGCAAGCAAGTGGTAGCAATGATGAGAAACAGCAGACCGCCTTCCCTTATATGTACCACGCACGCGCACACACACACACCCAGGCAACATCTAATATCATCAGAGGAGGCCTTGCTGGTCATCCCAAAATGAAAGGCGTGTCTCCATGAAGAACCCCAGCAGTGGGCCTTCTCTGTAGCGGCACCCACCCACTGGAAAACCCTTCCCCGTGCAGTTCGGGAGGCAGAAAATGTGGCATCTTTCAAGCGCCTCCAAAGAAGACACCTTTTCACCCAGGCTCTCCCTGGGTTGTAACTGCTGTTGGGTTTTACTTTGGTTCTATATGCTACTTTTAAACTTTTAATGTCATGTTGTATTTTATGGTTTTAATTCTTGTGAACTGCCCAGAAAGCCTTGGCTGTAGGCAGTATATAAATAATAGCAACAACAACAGCAACAACAACAATAATAGAGGAGGAGCAGTAGTAGCTGGTGACAATGGCAGTGAGATAGTAGACTCACTGAGGAAGGTGGCTCATGGAGAGTGTCTTGTCCAAGGGACTTTAAAAACCTGGAGGTGCCCACTCTGCCCCATGGGTTGTAGGGTGGCTACTTATGAATTTCCAAAAAAGACAAAGTTCATCACCAAAAGAGAGGGCCAAAGAGGACACAAATTTGAATAGGCTAATCTAGGAATATTCTTTTTAAAATTGTAATAGAAATGCAGTACATCTCAGCGTAGTATCATAGAAGTATAGGGTTGGAAGGAGCCTACAAGACCATCGAGTCCAACCCCCCGCCAGTGCAGGAAGCCTGATTCCCAGGCAGTCTCCCATCCAAGTACTAACCGGGGCTGACCCTGCTTAGCTTCCAAGATCAGATGAGATCGGGCGCATCCAGCCCTTTCCATAGTGCAGAAGCCTGTGACCAGGTGGCCAGTGTTCAGCTTGCCCTGGTGTTGTTGATGGACCAGTGCTCTTATGGTTCTTTTTCTTTACACTGGAACTGAACAGAACCATCTTTCAGAGAGAGAACACCTTCAAATTCAGGATGGTCCCCTGCAAAAGAAGACATTTGGCCACCCTCCCTCCCTCCCTTTCTGGTGTGCTTCTGAGTAATTAAAACCAATTGAAGAGCACAAATCATAGCTTCAGTCTTTGGTGCCCAGCTGTTGCTCTTACACCCCAAGATGGTGTCTGGGACCCAAAGATGGAACCTGACAGATTCAGTCCAGTGCAGCATGTGTGCCCCTTGCCCTGGAGAGAATCCCCTCAGCAGATGCGTAAAAAAACAAACTATTTTCTAGGAGCTCACAAAACAGTTCAGTCAAGTCCAAGCCCAGCTCAGCGGCTGTCCCATCTCCTGATGATGTAAGTATATTATCAGCAGGACAACCCACATGCTTAGCCTCCAAACCCCCTTTCCCACTGTCTCAGGGTGCCCCTTACGAGCTGGACCCCCTCAGCAACCCATCAGCTGGATGAGCTGGATCTCTTGCCTCCTTAAGAGTCCCACTTTCCTTCTTTTAATCTTCCCCTTCCCAGTAACGTGGGGTTTAGGCTGTAGGCGTGGGGTGATTGGCACTTCAGACACCTGGGTGTTAACCACAACAGTTTACTGTCAGCTTTGAGCAAGCAAATTACAACTAAAGGTATTTACAGAACAGAGCTGAGTGATACAAAAGGCATTAAGAGAAAATAAAGGTTGCAAAAATGCAAGTTTCTCTACCCTAGCTGCATTTAGACTTCTCCAGGCTGCTTCTTCCTGCTCTCTCCTCAGGCTCTGGTCTCCCCTATTGGCTCTCTCACTCTCTTTATATACCCTCCTCCCTCAGAACCAAAAGTACTGTTTCAAACCTTGAAGAAATGAAACTTAACTGGGGAAATTAAACTGAAACTTGACTGGGGAAATGAAACTGCTCCTCTCAGGGATACCCCCTCCCAACAAAAACAAACCAGTCCTCTAAGCCTGATGGTTTTCCCCCCTTTGCCTCTGCAAGCCTCAAATCTTCACACCCACCCTCATACCTGCATGCCTCTCACCCCCTCTGAACCCTATACTTATTTTCACTGCTGTTCCAGTGGTAGTGGTGGAGGTAGGGTAATGGAGGAAGGGAGGTCTCGCCCCACCTTCTTTCTCTGATGCATGAAATGTCGCACTGGTTTTGTGCCAGGTGCAAGGGGCACTGGGAAATGTAGTTTTCCTAGTGCACCTTGTCCCTGGCTCTCAGCCATAGTAACATGCCTGGCATCCGAGAGGGGAGGGTGGGAGAGAGACTTCCCTCCTTTCTCCACCTGTAGCCTGAAGTGGTACAGTCCCAGCAAAGTTCTACCACCTGATCATCCTGAATGTGGTTGTAGGGGTCAATTCAAATGTTTACCGACCTCAAGCCCATCAGGGTGCTTCCAGACCTCTGGATTAAGAGAAGGAGCTGAGTGTAAAAGCACCGATTGCCTTGGATGCTATGGGCTGAGAGGACTATTCCTACCATTATTTTCAAGACCAAGAAGAATGCATTAGCATTCCAGCCAGCTTCACTTAAACAGGTTTTAAACTTCTTCTTTTTTGGTTCAACATTAAAAAATGGAAATGTTTCATTTAAAAGTTAAAAAATACAAATGCAGCTAAAACCAAGCTGGTTGG
The DNA here is from genome assembly GCF_057233095.1 of Heloderma suspectum. Taxonomy (NCBI): domain Eukaryota; kingdom Metazoa; phylum Chordata; class Lepidosauria; order Squamata; family Helodermatidae; genus Heloderma; species Heloderma suspectum. Next base: position 13,331,766 of record NC_139461.1, read on the forward strand.
TGTCAGTTTGTCAGACGCATGGCGCCTAATGGGCTTCTTTGGTGGTGGTGCCTCAAGGCTGGCGTGTACTGTGATAAATACTGTTGTCTTGGTTGTTGTTAGAAGAGCCCTTAAATTATTAAAACAGGCAAAACACAAACAAACAGCAAGCACAAACTTTTGATTTTCTTGCTTTGCTGCTTCAAAACAGACACCTGGCTATGGGCAAATGAGCAAAAAAGTTGTGCCTGTGTGTGGGAGCAAAGAGATCAGATGGTGTGAGGGCTTTATGACAGTTTTGGAAGTAGCTTCTGTCGATTTATCCTGCTGGTATCTTATGATCCCTGGGATGTCTTCCCAGAGGACAATATCTGTTGGGCAGAGAGAGAGGTCCTCCCTTGGAGAGGAAGATCCAACCTCAGAAATTCATTCCCCACCAGTAATGATAGGATTGCTCTGGTCCTTTCTCCAAGGAGATCAAGGCAGCACGCATGGGCTTATCCCATTTTATCCTCATAACAACCCTGCAAGGATTGCTTAGTCTGAGATACAGCAGCTGGGCCAAAGTCACAGAGCGTTTTTCATAGCTGAATAGTGCTTTGAACCCAGATCTCTTCAGTTGGAACCCAACATTTTATTTATGTAGTCATTCATTTATAATGAAATGTATAACTTGCTTTCCCATTCCAAATGGGGATGTTTAAAGCACCTACAAACAAACATACAAATAACAAAGACAAGCCAGCAATAAGCGAAATATCAAATAGCAATATAAAATAATAATTCAGAAAACAGCAATATAATATCAAAACAGAGAGCCAACAAGAGAGTCAGACTGAGACAAGAAGACCTTAAAAACCAGCACTTTTTTTTCAGAAGTGTGGTGAAAAAGAAACATTTTCAAATGATGACAGAACCTCAGCAGAGAAGGTGATAACTGCAACTCACATGGAGTTCTACAGACTTGCTGCCACTAGGGAAAAGGCCCTGCCATGCATTGCCACTGACAGTGCTCTAGAAGGCAATGGCATGCACAAAAGGGCCTCATCTGGTGCTCTCAGAGAGCAGGAATGGAGGAGGCAGCATGCCCTTAGGACCCTTAGGGCACAATCCTAAGGCTGCTAGACAGTGGCTAGATGGCCATAGGATTTTTTGGTTTTCGGGAACCAACCTTGGAGCCAGTGCTCCGAGGTCAGTTTCCAGAAAGCTGCCTTCCCCACTCCCCACCACCTTGTAAGCGGGTCAGTTTGTCCCCAGCTCCACGTTCAGAAAAGCAGCGCAGAGAGGGGGAAAGGGGGTGTTCCTGGGGGCGAGGAGGGTTGGGGATGCGACGCTGGTACAATGCTTCCTATGCACCATCCGGCCCACCCACCCCGCTCCGAGCCACTCCAGCTAGACAGCAGAAATCAGCTGTCTAGCCGCAAATGCTGGGTGGCCAGAGTGCGGAGGAACCCACCCTGCATTGGATAGTTGGTTGCCTCCAAGTCTGGAGGTGGCCGACTATCCCCATAGGATTCCACCCTTAGGGTATTTAAGGGCAATAATAATTCAATATTTTGAACAGCACTCAGAAATGGATCAGCAACTGGTGCAAGGGGTACAGTGAAGAGGGAACGTGATTCTAAAATGTAGCACCGGTTAAGGGTTTAGCAGCACTGTTATGTGCTAGCCGAAGTTTCTGAGCTGTCTTCAAGGGCAGTCCCAGATAGAGCATGTTTATTTATTTTCAATATTTCAATATTTCTTTATTACAACTCTAATCCACCCAATAAGGATTGTTCTCTGGGCAGATTACAAACAGTTAAAAAAACTAAAATGCCATAGAACACTTAAAAATATAAAATGCAATACAAATCTTTAAAAGAATAAAATACAATAAAATGCAAACCAGTAAGCACAGGAATCAATAAAACAGCCATAATAACCATGAAACTCACTGGGTGACATCAGGCCAGTCACCGACTCTCAGCCTGATCTACCTCACAGGGTTGTTGTGAGGATAAAATGGAGAATAGGGGGACCATGCAAGCCTCCTTGGGTTCCTTGGAAGAGGAATAAAGGCAGGATATAAATATAATAACGTAAATAAATAAATAAATAAATAAATCCCTAGAATTTAGACCGGTGTCATCAGTATATCTACTTAGATAATGCATCTGTGACCATGGTCAGGGCTGACTTTATTAGAGACGTCTGTCGCTAGGAAATCTGGTTCTTTTTTGACTCGATGGAGTTCCACGGCATTGTGTCTGCAAGCCAAGCTGTGGGTTTTTTTTTTTTTTTTTGCAAACTCCTGGAATTTTTTTGTGCATTTTGGAAGGTTCTGCAATTAATGAAAATTACAGCCATATTTGCACAAATGACAGCTGAATTTGCACAAATTGCTCTGGAAATTGCACAAATTGCAGAACTTTCCCCCCAAGATGTGCAAAATTCCCAGAAAATCCATGAACTGGCTTGGCTTGTTGCAGATTGAGTTGGGTGCTGCAGGAGGAACTGAAACGAAGTCGGTGGGGGGCGGGGAGCTTTGGAAAACTCATCAAATTCCACCCCCATCAAATGGATTTCTCCAGTATCCCTAGACTTTATCCATTACACCGCACTGTCATGTGCTGCTGCTTCCTCCTCAATCCATAGTTTCGTGTGTACATCAAACTCAGATGTGTGCATCAAACTCAGGCACGTGGTCCCCACTGATTCCAGTGGAGGGACCTTATCCCACACGCATTCCTTTGGACATGCAAATGGAGTCTGTCCACTGAAATGGAAGGGGATGTTTATGAAGGGGAGAGGTGGACACGTGTGTGTTGCACCTCTTGTGACTTTATGCTATCTCTGAATGATCTACATCTGTCTCGTCCAACCTGGTGTCTTCCAGATGTTGTGGACTACAACTCCCAGGATTCCTGACTATTGGCCATGCTGTCTGGGGCTGATGGGAGTTGAAGTTCAAAACATCTGGGGGGCATGAGGATGGGGAAGCCTAGTCTACATTTTCGCAGCCAAAGTTCAGTACTTCTTCCCATCCATTACAATGGTGGCCTTAAACCCATTAGTGGGATGTACACGTCTGGCTGGAGCTTGTCCACTGTCTTTAAGTACACAGAGGTTTTCTTTCGAAGTGCATCTCCTGGATTTTCAGAGCAAGAAGACCCATGGAACTAGTCTTTCTGTATTCTCTGTTATTGATTTCCACCCCCACCCCCCCAGGCTTTTATGCTGGAAAGGGGGAAATACTGTAATTGCAAATAAGTGGGCACTGTGACTTCAATGGGAGGAAACTAGACTGAGGAAAACACCACTGGATGCCGCTGGGTGGGTGCTATTTATAAGTGGCTGTGAATGTGAAACTTGGTATACTTACGTTGGTTAACTCCCAGAGTCTTCAGGACTATGGCTATGGGAGGTGGGGGGTGAGGAGCCTGTACATGGCTGTGGGTGGACCATGGTAGGGATGTCAGAGGAATCTGTTTGCGGGATGGAGTTCAACTAGCTTTCATTGGCTCGGCCCCCAGGACTTCGGTCCATTTCCCACTAACTGGTCTGACTTGATCTGCAGCAAGCCAGGCCAGTTAGGGGATTCCCCCAGTTTTTAAAATTTGCACAAATTACAGCTGCAATTTGCACAAATTATGCCAATTTGCACAAATCTCTATTTGTGCAAATTTCTATTTGTACAAATTGTGGCCTCTCTCTCTCTCTCTCTCTCTCTCTCACACACACACACACACACACACACACACTACCCCCAAAGTCTCTGGAGCTTGGGGGGAAATCTGTGGCTTGGCTCGCAAATGCAAGCCAAGCTGGGCATGCTGAGGAACTCTGCTGAGCCCCCAAAGGGCCGGATTTCCAAGCAACAAACATCCCTAGGCCCCAGTGAATATTATGTAGCTTTCATTGAAAAACAGTCCAAGGGTGATGAGCCTCAGGCCATATCCAGCCCTCCAAGGTTCCCCAGATGCCACTGCCACTGCCCCTTCCCCTGGCCCAGCCCTTTCCTCCCACCACCAGTCATCTGGTGGTTTCCCAGGATTTGTGCAGTTTTTCCTCATTCTGAAGGACTGTAATGCCTCTCCTAAGGCTTTCTTCCGGGCAGTAAGAGCTTTAAGCTGGTAGTTTTGGCCCTATCTCTTTTGCCTTCAGTTCTGCCCACCAGTGGAATGTGGCTCTCGAAAGCGCCTCCCATGTGGGATTCGGCCTCAGGTTGAAAAAGATTCTGCACTCCTCTTTAGTCCTTGTGGAGATATAAGCAAAAGTGTGCAGGCTGTATTCTTAATCTCTTCCTGGAGAACAGGGTGGTGCTGGCTAGGGATGTAAGAACCCCCCACAGTCCCATCCAGGGGGCGGTTCCACTGTGGGGCAATTCGGGCCACTTGGGGCCTTGCAGAGTCCTCTGGAGCCCTGCCATGTCTGCCGGAGTTGGCAGAGTGGCTCTCCAGCTCCCTATATGGTGTGATACACTAATGGCGGCTGCCGTTAGCCTATCACAGGAAAATCACAGCTGTAAATGGCATATTGTATGCCATTTGTGGCCATAAAGCACCTACCTAAACTGCAGCTGTTTATAGCCATTTATGGATGTAACTTTCCTGCGCTAAGCTAATGGCAGCCACCATTAGCGTCTTGCGTTTTTTAGGGAGCTGGAGAGCCGCCCTGTGGGAAGTTCTCCAGAGCCAGAGGTAAGCGTGGCCAGTCCGCTGTGGACTCCAGAGGTTGGATTCTTTGGGATCTGGCCTCATTTGAGTCCGTGGCAGATTTCTCCAGCTTCCCTAGTCATGGCCAATTCATGCTGTTGGTTAAGCAGCCAGGGCCGAGTGCTGGCAAGCTTGGCCCCCTTGGCACATTTGGTGGGCACGCCAGAGAGGGCCTTCTCCGTGGCTGCTCCCAGGCTCTGGAACTCCCTCCCAAAGGAGGCTAAGTTAGTTCCCTCCTTGTGGTCTTTCTGCTGGCAGGCAAAACCATTTTTATTCAGGCAGTCCTTTGGCACTGAAACTGGGTGGCTGCTGAAGGTTTTTTTTAAAAAAACTGTTTGGGTTTTATTAATGCTTTTTATTGTTGTGTTTTAATTGTGTTTCTCCAACTGTTTTTATGTTTTAATTGTATCTCTATTGCACCTTGGATTGCTCCCTTAGAGTTGTGACTTGTTCTGGCTGAAACCCGGAGTGGATTCACTGGTCCACTGACATCGGAGCCACCAGCCTCCAGCGAAGGGGGGCTGTTTCGATGGCAATATGCATCACTTCGATGTCTTCAAAGAGGGATGTGCCAGCTCTGCTGTGCTTGGCGGTGGGGGCCCTTCAACTTATTTTGCTGTGTGGGGTCTTGGACATCTCTGCCAAAGTCTGGCTTTGATGGTACCAGTGGGTACCTGGAACAGAATGGGTGGTGGGCAGGTGGGCAATTGGCAGGGCTGCAGCTGCAGGGCAGAACATGCAGGTTCGGTGCTAAGGGTAGGCATGGTTGGGCACTTGCCAAGGGGCCCACACCCCAGCAGGGCCCACTGTCAAGAGCCCCTTGGAGTTGCCCCTCCTCTTCCCCAGTGCAACCAGCTTGCTCACCTGCCTCTTGCTCTTGCCCAGACAACCGTGGTGGAGAGAGGGAGGAGCTGCAGATGCCACGGCCTGCTTGCTCCTTGGCTCTCTGCCTGCCAATCAATCAAGCAGCAGGAATGATGATGCCCGGGATGTGGAGCAACACCAGCTGATGACAATGGTGGGTGAGAAAGCAGACTCACTGAGGGAGGGGGCCACTGAGGACCCTCAGAAACCTGGAGCCAGCACTGGGTGCATGCAGAAGGTTGCAGGTTCAAACCAAAGAACCTCCAGTTGAACGGATCTCAACCCGAGTTCTTGGAGTCCTGCTGTTGGTCAGAGTAGGCAGTGCAGGGCTGGATTGATCAATGGTCTGGCTCAGGATGAGGCCACTTCCTACAGACAGCAGCCCTTTGGCCTTACTGAGTTGCCCAAACTGAGGAGAGCACACCTTAGAGCAAGGGCTCCCCTGGGTCATCTGATTCCCAGGACCAGGACGATTCTTAGCTGCTGTGCTAGCGTCCCAGAGAAAGCTGCCTGCAGACACTTTCCTCTGACCAGCAACAAAGAGTGTAGGGAGCCATTCCCCAACCTGACACCCTCTAGATGTGTTGGACTACAACACCCAGAATCCCCCAGATCCATGGCGCCTCACGTCATCTTACCAGCAGCGGTGATGAAATCAGGCAATGGAAAAGAAGAGCTCCAAGAATTTCTCTCTCTCTCTCTCTTCCCAGTTGGAAAATTCCAGACATAAAGGTGGTTCAGACATTTTCCGTATCAAAGAACATGGGGGTCAGACATTTTCCATATCAAATGCCTCCATACCATAGTTTGCTTCATTTGTCTGACTTGAGGTTGTTTGACCATTTGCACTGGTAATATGCATGTGGCTGAAAGTCCCTTTGAACACAAGTCAAGCATGAGACCTCCTCCAAAATTCAGGACATATTTGAGTTGATGGTTGCTACAGGAGCATATGGACTTCGGCAGCGGTTCTCTCTCTCTCTCTCTCTCCCACCTTTTTTCCTCTTGCAAAGAACCCAAGGCGGCTTACATTCTCCTCCTCTCCATTTTATCCTCACAATACCAACCCTGGGAGGTGGGTTGGGCTGAGAGTCTGTGACTGGCCCAAAGTCACCCAGTGAGCTTCCATGGCTGTGTGAGGACTAGAACCCAGATCTCCCGGCTCCCAGTCCAGCACTCTCGCCACTACACCATGCTGGCTCAAATGTTCTACCTTTCCCCATTGAAAGGTCTGCTGTGGGACGTCTGAAGAACCCCTGCATGTATGTGCATTGCAGAAGATATGGGGGGCATGTTTCAAGGTTGCACAATGCATTCAAGCAGAGTGCTCGCTGGGCCTATTATTGCTTTATTTATTTGTTACATTTCTATCTGTGTTTCCTCCAAGGAGCCCAAGGAAGTGTCCTCCTCCTTCTCTCCATTTTATCTTCACAACAGCCCTGTGAGGTAGGTTAATCTGAGAGTCAGTGACTGGCCCACAGTCACCCAGTGAGCTTTATGCCCAAATGGATTCTAGCATCCAGGTCCAACACTCTCACCACTAGATCACACTGTCCATTAGGCCTCATGGTTGTCCCAGATGAACCAAGAGCACATTTTTCTCAAGACCTGCCAGCTCTCTGAAGTCAGATGGTATTACTTTGGATAAGGAAGGGAAGCCCTCCTGCCACAGACCCTAGTGCCCAGCACTCTCCAGATGTGTTCACCCACAACTCCCACTATTCCCAGTCAACATGGCTAATGGTCATGCTGACTGAGAATGGCAGAAATCCATCACACCTGGAGGGCACCAAGTTGAAGAAGGCCTCATCGTCATGCATGCTGAGACCAGGAGGAGTCAGCTCCCCCTCGTGGGTTCTCTGGGACAGCTGCTCTAAAGGACACTCCACCATTGATCCCTGCCAAATTGAGGGCCTTGGATTGACTTCCTTGCCCTGTGCCTTACTCCCCTGCTCCATCCCCCATACTCCTGGATCCTGAAGAATGAAGGTTGTGATAAACCTACACAGAAGCCAGGAGGTGAGCTCTTGACTGGCAGTACAATACCATCCTTCACCAAGGATGGTGAAGCATCCTTCTGCTGTTGAGGGTGAGACCATGACTTAAGTGCTTCCAGGATTAAAGCCTGCACTGATATACCAGGAATGGTGGGGCTGCAAGCTCAACTCTGAGAACTTCAAGTATTGCCTGGCTGCTGCTGGGGCAACCTTGACTGGCCCAGCCAGCTCCTTGTCTCTTGCCTTGGCTGTTTTCACCAGTCATGTCCTCTACCTTGCCTCCATTGCTGTCTTTCCTTCCAAGCTGGATGGTTCCATCATCTCACTTGCAAGCCAGGGTCTGGAAGCCCAACAGCTCCTGTGCTGCTTGGGAATGGGACAACTCTCCCCTGAGAGTCATCTGCTATTCGCAAGGTTCCCTGAAGCCCAGTTTGAAACCAGCTTAGCTGGAAATGAAATGATACTGCAGAAAGTTGACCTTCAAGGAGCGACAATACCACGGCGCATCACTTACATTTCCAGGCCCCCCGGTTACAAACGGAGGTTCTGGCGATGGCAGCTCTAAATTGCATACTCTCTTCACCCTGGGAATTCATGATGGTTTATTTTACACTTTCCCCCAAAACACATTATTCTTTGCCAGTTACATCGTCACAACAACATTTCAAAGGTGGAGAACAAAGCAGAGCACAAGCTGTCAAATATGGCTATAAACTTGAGAGTGCAATTACAGGCGCAAATTACTGTGTTCCAGCAAATCTTCGTTTAATCCAAGCTATGCAATCACGACTTGCTTTGGTATCTTATGATTAACCTCTTGTCTGTGGGCAAACGTTTCTCACCAAAACAAATGTAATGGTTTTAGAGACCGAGGGGGTTGGGGAGGCATAGTTTAAGATTGCAGGGGGTGGGGGGAAGCAATACTTCTCACATTTGGATTAACCAGCCACTGGAACCCACTGGCTTGAGGTGGGTAACAGTGGTTTAAAAGGAACCTATGTAAAAATAGTGATATGGAAAATGGATTGAAAGCATCAGATGCTAACCCCCCCCCAACTCACCTAGTATCATAGATCAGGACCCCAAACCCTCATCCTCAGAGGATCTCGGCCCCTGATCCTCTGAGGAAGATCCAGAATTAAGACCTCCAGAAGAGGATCCGGTCACAGAAAGGCATCACAAGGCTTCCACCTCCCTAGGATCTAGTTCCCCAGAAAGATCCCAGGGCTCAGCTCCCCTGTGTCCAGAGGAGGTTACCTTGCCATCTCAAATGCTGAAGACTCCAGCCATGAAGACACTTCCATGCCATGGCCACTCCCACATCATCGCACCTTGAGGCTGCTAAGACAGGCTATGTCACTTTAAGAGACAAAGCCTCTGTCAGTGTAGACCAAGAGCCAACCAGCTGAAATGCAGGCAACTTCCTACTTAAGATTCAGTCTTGATCTACTCCCTGTTGGAGCAACATACAAACAACCTTATCTGGCTTCCAGCCCCAGTCACAGAGCTTTCCATGGTGCTTCTCTCTTCCTGCCTTGTTTCCCTGAGTAACCTGACTCCTGCTAAAGATCAGACCATTGCAGAACCCTGCAACTTAGGCTACATCACAGAGCATCATCTGAACCCACAACATGAAGGGATATACCTAGCTGCAACCAGTTTTGTCTCCATCTGTCCAAATATAGAGTTGGAAGGGACCTCAAAGGTCATCAAGTCCAACCATCTGCAAGTATAGGAAATCTGCTACAAGAGCTACTAACAGGTAGCCATAATAGAAATCAGACAGATGGAAAGATTTTATTATGGGTTTGAAAGGCTGGGAATAAACTGTAGCTTTTTCATAGCAAGAATTACCATGAATTTCTCACGTTTGTATCTTACCTTTCCCACAGGGACCTCAGGCTGGCATTTGTCATTCTCTCGTTTTTTACTTCAATTGAACCCTGCAAGGTAGATTAGGTTGAGAGACCCAGGTCACCACTGTCCAAGTAGGTGAAATGCATGCAACCGACTTCTGTTGCACTGGCTTGCAGGACTTACTTAATGCTGTGGGTGACATATATGTTTTCCCCACAGGCAAGGACTGTGACTGCAACACGTGAATATTTTTGAGCACATCCATCACCAAGAGGTGTATTCACTCATTTCAAAAGAAATGCAGGAGGTGGGATTTCACTCCTTAGCACTGACACAGCAGCACATCCAAATGAATGCTGCTCACTACCTGTTGGCTTTACCACCTTCGTTTGTATCCACTGATAGCTACTAAGCCAAGGGCCTCTTCCCGTGTAACCTTCTGTAACAGGGTCGCAGAACCTCTGGCCTGTGGTACTAATGTGGCCCATGGACATTCCACATCCAGCCTTCAGAGTCCCCTTTGCTTCCTAGCCCTGCCCCATGGAGGAACTTTCCCTGGAGGAATCCCATGCCTGCTGATGTCATCTGGCCCATGGAGGGCCTGGTGGGGGGTTGTTTGCCCCCCCACCTTAATCTGGTTCTGCACCCCTGATTTATGATGTGCCAGAGGTCTCAGGCTGGGACATAGTGGAAGCAGTGCCAGGACATTGCTGTGGAAACACGGAAGACAATTGCTATGTTGAAGAATTAGTGGTGCACAACCAGGGGAGGGTGGTGGCCCTGATGTCAGTGGGGTGGTGAATCCACTCTGGGTTTCAGCCAGAACCAGTCAGAGCTTGCACCTTGGATAGCTCCTTTAGAGTTCTGACTGAAACCTGGAGAGGATTCAACCCCCCCCCCCCCAACATTGGAGCCAGCAGCCTCCCCTGTGCATAGCAAATTGCTCCTTCTCATGTCTAGCCTTCCGGATGGGCCTGTTGCGTGTAGTGGTTAGCTCTGCTTCTTTCTCCCAGGGCCAAGCATCCTTCTGAGACTGAACAACTTGAGAGGTGAGTAGATAAGCTTCTGGTGAGATCTCAAGGCTAGCCAGAGCAGCTGGGATGGAGTTGTCTATGCCAGGTCACTGCCAAATGTTCTTGGTCATTGGACTATGGCCTGGATAGGGGGGTGGGGTTACTATGAGCATAATATGAATTCCTGAGACATTCCCAGGGTGGGGGCTTTTGATCTGGAAAGGCGCTTTGTTCTGGGCCATTACTGGGGCCCGTTGCCATATTTTGATGTGGTCCCCAGCCACTGCAGGGACATATGCTTACGAGCTCGCTTTGTAGTTGCTGGTTGCAATCATTGCATTGCAGTGTTTTGCTTTCTTCTGCTTTGTTAATTTATTCTGGCTTAATGTGACCTTTAGCCTTCACTCATTACTATGTTCATTGTATTGTGAATCCTTGAAAAGAACTGTTGCCTGCTGGCAGCATCGGCACCTTTCTCCCGGCCCTTCTGGGGCAGCTTACAGGCGAATGGCCACTCTGCAGAAGGCTGGAGGGTCATTAGTGGCACCAGAGGGGACAGCCCCCTCCCCCAAGTCGTCACTCATGCCCAGTTCACCCTACCACTTTGCTCTGCCCTTAAAGGAAAGGCAACTTTCACATACAAATTGTAACCGTATCATAAACTGGAAATTTAAATAAGGTTGCAATCCTAACCATGATTTCTTGAACATTAACCCCATCAAAATCAATAGGGCTTACTTCAGAGGAAATACGTTTAGCAGCCTCCCCCAACCTGGCACCCCCGAATGTGTTGGACTACAACCCCCAGCATCCCCCAGCCAGATGAGGGATGCTGGGAGTTGTGGTCCAACACATCTGGGGGGCGCCAGGTTGAGGGAGGCTGCATTTAGGATGGCAATGTTTGTGTGATATATGCCATTATTTGTCTTTCCAAAATCCAGCATGTGGGGGAAACAGCCCCCCTTCACAAATGCACTTGGCCCGACTGTGCGGCCCACCGCAATTGGGCTGCCACTCTTGGGAAGGCGCTGAAACATTTTCACCTAGCAGGATCAGACAACCCAATCAGGCCCTGTCTGACTTCTAAACGTCAACTGTCACTACCAACTGTCGGAAGCAGGGCCGTTCCTCCATCCCTGCTAGGAGACCACTTGCTTCCCCCACCATCCCCTTCCCTCCACATCCCTTTTTCCTTTTGTGTCTTTCTCATTTTTGATGGTTGTATGTAAACTTCTCCAGGAGATTTTTTTGGCTGAGGAGCAGGATAAAAATGCATTAAAGGAACAAAAAAATAAATCATGAATCCCCCTTTTCATTTGAAGCTGCCTTATCCTGATTCAGTCCTTCTACATCCAAAACCACTCCAGGTTACCCCAATCTTTCTTCATTTCAGCAGTATAATTTAGGGGACAGGGAGTCATTTCTTGCTGCTGTTGTTAGGCAATTGAGAGTCTGAACTCTGACTCCCAACCTAATGCAAATCACCCAGATATCTCCTGGAAGATCCAGATCTACCTTCTGCCCACGGCTGCTCTAGAATTATTCTTTTTGCATGGGCTTTTTGCATGTTATGAAGGATAACAGTGCAATCCAATGTGTTTTTACTCAGAAGTTAGTCCCATTGAGCTCAACAGTGCTTACTCTTAGGTAAGAGAGTATAGAATTGCAGCCTAAAAGCGCGATGCAATCCTATACATGTCTACTCAGAAGTAATCCTGGCAGAATTCAGCAGGACTTACTCCCAGGTAACTATGTATAGGACTGCAGCATAAGAAAGACAAAGGGATCTCCTTTCAAATAAATTTACAAGTTGACCCTTTGATGAGGAAGCTCATGATAAATATATGTTGCCTTAGATGCCAAACTAATTATACACTTCAAATAAGTACTCTGAACCCTTGTTCCTTTACAATAACCCTTATAGGTAATTAAAATGCTTTCTCCTCCTTTTAAGATTAAGTAGAAGTAATCTGCCTAATGCCTTTTGATAACAACAGAAACAGTGAGTTGATCATCGAATCATGGAGCTGGCACGCTCGCTGTTAATCCTGTAACTGTGAACATTCAAACAATAGTGGGGGTTTAAGTTCCTTTTGAAGAATATTCTTCAATGCGTATGCTTACATTGTGGTTCCCTGGGCACTCTTTTTACAAAACATGTCTTTAAATTGCATGATGTGCAATGATGTGCAAGACGTAATCTCGATGTGTCAAATATTATGATGCATTGTTGGTATTACACTTTCTGAATTGCTTTTACCTGCCTCTTACAAAGAGTATGTTTTAGTCAAAACAGACTAGGCACGATAAGAGGTTGGAGAGTGTTGGCAAATAGGTAATATACTTTTTTTTAGCACGTCCTTGTTTTGGGGGTGCGGGGGGGAGGTAGAAGGGTTGTAGCCAGTGGGGGCTGGTGGCGCTGATGTCAGTGGGGCAGTGAATCCTCTCTGGGTTTCGCTCTGTGGTGGACCCCCTGCTTTGCCTGCAGAAAGTTCCAGGTTCAGCGTCTCCAGGTAGGGCTGGAAAGACCCCTGCCTGAAACCCAGGAAAGCCACTGCCGGTCAGGGTAGATACTGAAACAGATGGCCCGATGGTCTGACGTGGAGTAAGGCACCTTCCTATGTTCCAAGGATTTCGGGCTGCTTGACCCATGCAGCTAGGTTTGTACAGGCTGTCCTGCACAGACTTCGCGTGTCAGCTGTACTGTGCAAAGATCACAACATCTAAGCTGGAGCAATTGGTCGCGTGGCTCGTGGACAGCTTACTGCATGAACCACTAGAGGTGTGGGAAGGCTCTAGGCGTGTCGAATCTCAGATCTGTGAACCTCAAATCCAGCCCAGATGGGGTCTCAATCCAGCCCCCTGGAATTCCCTAGGGGGCCTGCCCCCTTCCCCTGGCCCCACCCACTCTCTCCTGCCTGCCAATAGTTCATTGGTTTCCTGGCTTTTGCGCCATTTCCCCCCATTCTAAAAGACTGAAATGCCGCCTTGAAGGCTTATTTAATGGCAGTAAGAGCTTTCAGCTAAAATGGGCTGGTATTTGGGCTATTTTGGCCATGCCCCTTTTACCTTTGGCTCTGCTCACCACTGGAATGCGCACCCCCATAGCTTCTCTGGAATAGGATTTGGCCTTTGGGCTGAAAAAGGTTTCTCCGCCCTGCTCCACACAATGGGGTAGTTGGAAGTCATCCACGCGGCAGCCTGTTTTATGTGGAGGCTCTTTCAAACGGCCTGCACATAGAAAAGAGACTTGTCAGCCAAAGGGTCTAGCCTAGTCTTTTCCCTGACATGCTATTTCTCTATGTGTGGGAAATTTCCAGGGGGAAGCATAAAAAAAAAAGCAAGCCCCTCTGTTTGCTGCTTGAAATGGTACTGGGTGAGGGTGAGAACCCCCAGCTTTTAATACTTGATTCTGTTGACTGCATAAACTTGCTGAAACTGTACTGAATTTTTCTATCACTTTTTTTCCATCCTGGGGTGGGGGAGGGGAGAGAAATCACATCTGAAAATTGAGGGAAGGGGTGAGAATTTCAGAGAAAATTCTCAGTGTGGAGGGCTTGAGGGCTTACCTTACTGTAACAAGATGGCCAAGGTGTGCATGCATGTCTGCCTTCTTTTTCAACTTGCGTTCCATGCTTTTTCAGTCTCCCCTGCTGCTTGTGCTTTCTGAAATGGCCCCTAAAGGACTTAACCAGGATTTCCTCCCTTGGGGCTTTCCAGTACTGTTGGTTCTTGAACGCCTGAAAGCCAAGTGAGTCCTTTTAACAGGGAAGGGAAGAGGCTATGAAAGACCAGGAGGGATTTGACACAGCACCAGCGTAAACCGTCTCTTTGCATGGCCTCATTTACATCTTGCATTGGATTATGAGCAAGTGAATCAAGTATGTGAGCCCAAATGACCCCATCCAAATTCTCATGTGGGGACTCTGAGGAGGATGTTTACCACAAGATGGAAGAAAGCAGTTTGAGGGAGAATATGCAGTGGAGGACAGTGATGGGGACTGGAGGGGTTAAGCATCCTCTCCCATGCTTGCCACTTCTCCTCTGTATCCTCTCCAATCAGCACCACTCCACAGCTGTTTGGTGGTGACCAGGGCCTCAAGTCCCTTACCACATGTCTCTTTTGGCTCTGTGGATAGCAGCTGATTTATGGGGCTCTTCTGGGAAATTTTATGGCTGTGAGCCACCTTGTGGACACAGGCTGGGTGGAAAGGGATGATGGAAACTTAGGAAATGTCAACCAAATGGCTAACAGGCAAGACAGCTAAATATGGCGAGGCAGTGTATTGTAATGTTTAGAGCAAGTACCACCTCCAGCCAAAAGGGGATGCTGTTCTGCTTGTCACTTAATGATGGTTCTTTGTCTTGTATCTTGTTAGTTCTTCAGATTTTTCTAGAAGCCTCCTGAGGAGAGCTGTGTACTGCTGAGTAGCTTGCAGTGAACGAATAAGCTGTATTCAATAAAACAAGCATTACAGTATCTTTGAATACCAGATGCTGGGTGGGGGTGACAGGGAGAAAGGCCTTCATTTCCATGCCCTACTTGTGGGCTTCCCAGAAGGCATCCTGTTGGCCAAGTTGGATACAGAATGTGTGACTAAATGGCATCCTGCCTTGATCCAGCTGGGCAGTTCTTTATGTCTTAGTTCCAATGAAAAAGCACCACTTCTCCCTTCTTCTCTCCTGCAAGCTCAGTACACACAGGAGATTTGCATAATTACGGTGCTGACACCAACATAACCATGCAGTTAGTTTTCCGCATGTCCATTGCAGGTCCAGTTAAGGAAAAAATAGGCCTTCTTAGTTATGCATGGAGCAGAGGCCGTTCATAAACTCACATTCATGCTGACAAACCTATTACTTTTTGTGTAGATGAAGATGGCAGAGAATAACATTGAACCATTATAGTAAAAAGAATAAAAGCAGGCAGGAAACATGAGCATTGGCTCTCCCCCGCTCTGATTTCCATTCTTTGCATAGATGGATCTTCAGTGGGATGAGGGGAGTAGTGATGGTAAAGCGATGGTAAATTGGGAGGATGCACTGGGACGCCAAGAAGGTCTTAGTTCATTTAGGTAATTGGGCAAAAAGATGACAAATGGAGCTCGGTGTGGATAAATGTGGGATAATGAGGCCTGGGCCTGGAATATAAAAGAGGCAATATGCAAATGAGGCAGGTTTCGTTGCATGTTAAATAGCAGGAGATCTGAGGAGTGGAATGGCTTTTGAATGATTGGAGTTGACGTGGCATAAATAGATATGGGTGCCAGATCTGAGTTTTTCTGTTTCTCTTAAGATGGCTTTACAGGCAAGCGGGGAGGGAGAACTCCTGTGGGTAATGTCTGAAGATGTTTTTTGAGCACAGCACTTAATCATATATGTTTCTTTATGGTGCAGATTTCTGCAGGGACCCTGGGGCGCTTCCACCTGTAAGTTCAATCCAGCTGGTGGGCAAGAGTGACAGGCCACGGCACCACCACGCCCCCTCCCCAAGCCCAAGTTTGCACAGAGCACGCACTTTGCATGCACAAGGAAACAGGTTTGTCTTGGCACTGAAAACTGTGGGTTCAAAGGAGTTGCTAGTGCGTTGGGGCTCCACCTCTGCCTTGTACACAATCTTCTGGGCAGGTTACTTGTCCTTTGCCATGCCTCTCATGGCAGGGATTTGGTGTTGGTGCCCAGGGCAGTTTCTCAAATTGCCAAATGTGCCCATGGCCCCAAAAGGTAGCCTAACCCTGATGGGGATGTACATCTGTAAGAGGATCTTGGGGCAACGGCCCTCTTCCATGGACTCTGGTCATATTCACACTCCATATAATTAAAAATTGGGGAGGCCAACAGTTAGCCAAGCTTTTATGGGTCAAGAAAGCAATAATATTGTAGCAAAGAGATGATGATGATGATGGAGGAGGGGGAGGGAGGGAGGGAGCCAATGAGATATTACAGAAACATCTTTAATGGAGATGAGCAAAGCCCTGCTCCCCTAAGGTTGGGATCAGGTTTCCACAGGAATTCAAACAAAAGATACAAACAAATCTAAAGCTGTTAAAAAGAAAGGAGCAGTCAGCAACTGCAGGCATAAAAATATACAACAGTTCTTGAAGAAGGACCTTTGGGTAAAGATGGAGCCTCTGTGTGTGTGGGGGTGGGCTTTTGCCCACCAGCAGTGGTTTTCCTGGGTGCAGCCATTCAAAGCAGCCCGCATCCAAAACCACGGAGAGCTCTTCTTGGGTGGCTTGCACAGGGGCTGCCCACCGGGATTCTTCCTTGGTGCCCTCTGCTGGCTGCTGTCCCATTTCCTCAGGAGAGTGGGGGTTGGCCTTGGGTCATGGACAGGGTACCAGACAATGAACTGCTGGGGGTGTGATCAGAATTGAGATGGAGTGTGTGTGTGTGCGTGTGTGTGTGCTTGGAGTGGGCAGTGCCTATTTCGATTCTGCTTGCAACAATTTCAGTCGGGCAATTGTATATTATAGAATTCTCATTTACAGGAGAGGGTGGGTTCAGTGTGCATTGAAATCTCAGTGATGGTTGTGCTATCCGAACTCTGAAGTGCAATAATAAAGAAAGGAAATAACAATAAACATCAAATATTCTGAAGTAAATGCAACATCTTTATAAGTAAGCAAAGGATTTAAGTGTTAGCAACACCTCTCAGTACTTTTAACAATCTGATAGTTACAGTATTACTTTATAGAAGGGATGTTGACCCTCTTTCAACCAGAAGTTCAAATTCCATTTTGGAGAAGCTCTTCATTTCATTTCATTTCATTTCATTTCATGTATTATATTTCTCTTCTGCCCCATAGCCGAAGCTCTCTGGGTGATTCACAAAAATTTAAAAAATAATAATATAAAGTATAAAACCATTCATGTAATGATATAGAACAAATAGCATGCACAGCAACAACATATATCTAAAACAATTGAAAACTATCAGCCAGAGATAATCAAAGAGGCTCCTTATATGCTGCCAAATGCCTGAGAGGAGAGGGCAGTTTTACCTGACTCTGAAAAGATGACAATGTTGGCACCAGGTGGGTTTTGTCGGGGAGATTATTCCATAAATGGAGGCCCACCACCGAGAAGGGCCTGTCCCTTGTTGCTGCCCTCTGAGCCTCCCTTGGAGGAGGCTCCCGGAAGAGGGCCTTAGATGCAGAGCGTAGTGGACGGGTCGGTTCATGCCGGGAGAGGCGTTCCGTCAGGTACTGTGGTCCTGGACCATGTAGGGCTTTATAGGTCAAAACCAGCACTTTGAATTGGGCTCAGAACCACATAGGCAACCAGTGCAAATGGGCCAGAATCAGTCTTACATGTTTGGACCTCCTGGTCCCCCTTATCAGTCTGGCTGCCACATTTTACATGAGCTGCAGCTTCCGAACCGTCTTCAAAGGCAGCCCCACGTAGAGCGCATTGCAGTAATCTAACTTGGAGGTTACCAGAACATAGACATCTGAAGCCAGGTTATCTTGGGGGCTGCACTCCAGTAGTGGGTGAGGCTGAGGGCAAACAAGTACCAAAAATGCCAGCATATTTTACCTTAAAGCCCCAACTGCCAGTAACTAAGTCTTAGGAGAGGCATTTTAGAATGAGGGAAAGACCGCACAAAAGCTGTGAAACTTCCAAATGACCAGTGGTTGGGGGAACAGGTGTAGCCGTCTGGGGAACCCAGGCAAGTTGGATTGTGACCCTTTGGCTCTCTGCTTTATAGTAATAAACCCATTCTTTATCTCCTGGTTGTGGGGTCTGAAGAAGACCCTCTGAGACAGATCTTAATGCCTGAGCCTGTTTATGCAAAAGGAGGAAGCAGTCCCCGAGGTACCCTGAGATAACTTGAGGACAGAGGTAGGCAACCTCATGCCCTCCAGATGTTTTGGACTACAACTCCCATAATTCCTGGCAATTGCCAGTGGAGCCTGCTGGATCTGATTTTGGTGGGGCTGTAAATCCATTCCAGGTTTCAGTCAGAGCCAGCCAGAACTCTAAAGGAGCTATCCAAGGTGCTGAGCCCCAGCCCCCAAATAGGTTCAGCACTTTGGATAGCTTATTCAGAACCTTGGCTGGTTCTGACTGAAACCTGGAATGGATTCACAGCCCCACCAAAATCAGAGCCACCAGCCTCTACTGGTGATTGGCCATGCTGGCTAGGGCTTATGGGAGGTGTAGTCCAAAACATTTGGTGGGCACCAAGTTGCCTACTCCTGAGTCCCGACCAAGGATATATCCCAGAAGTCTCCAGTGGATAACTTCATGAGGAAAGGGTTTCCAGAAGTTAGAAAACCACTGGACTGGAGCACCCAGCCATTATGCCTTGAACACAGGATGAGCTACTGTTGTTTGAAAAGTCTCTGCAGCTTGGCAGATGGCCGTTGCTTCTCCATTAGATGTGCAGTACTTAAGAACAAACTCTGTTTAATAAAACACTTCGGGTAAGTGAACCTTATTCTTGCTTCCTTGAGGGGATCTCTTATCGGGATTGTCATAATTCTTTGTTCCCAATTAGTGCCTGTTTAGTAGAGCCTTCTGCCTTCCTATTTGTTTTAAGAGCTGGTATGATTAGTTCCTATCCTTCTAATCAAGCTGTTAACGAGCTTCTGTGGCTGTTCATTCCCTTATGGCACTTTGCTAGGATTCTCCTGGAAAGCCCCCTCCCCATTTCCACTTCCACTTTCAACACAGAAATTAGCCATTTCCCCGCAGGCTTTGATATACTAGAGACTATACATAAACCACCGCTTTGATATCACATAAATGCCAATATGCAATTAGATGACTGTCAAACATACACTTACTGCTTAAAGTGGTGTTTAAAAAGGCGCATATGTTAGTTCCATTCAGGTACTCAAGTGAATGGATGGGGAGATAATGTGGGGAGGGGAGAGGCATGCTTGCAAGCCCCTCCCCCATTGCCCTCTCCCCCACACAGGCCGGGTCCACTTCAGACCTTCATGCAGAACATCGGATGAGTGTTTCTGAGTGTGTTCAGTGCCTGGAGTGCCGTTTCTCTTGGTAGAAAGGCAGGGCACAAATCAATCAATAAATCAATCACATGTGCTTAGAAGCTTCCCCGTAATTGGGAACCCTGACAACATTCAGCCAATAAAATTCACTTAGAACCCCCCAGCACACCTTAGAACTGAATGTGTGAAGGCCTGAAGTAAAGCTGGCAAATGGGGGTGGGCCTAGCCGGCCCTACCATTAGGCAGAGTGAAGAGAGTGCCTCAGGCAGAAGATGCTGGGAGGTGCGCAGCGGTGGCTGCCTCCCAGCTGTTCCTCATCAAGGCTCTGGCTGTTTCCCTCTTTTGGATGACAGAGGTGTGTATACCACACAAACTAAAATAGGGGCTCCTAAACAAGCCCACCGCCTCAGGTGTGATGGCGGACAGTGTTGTCCTCTATCACACCTTCAACTCCCATCAGCCCCAGCCACCATGGCCAATGGTCAGGAATTCTGGGAGCTGTAGTCCAAAATATCTGGAGGGCACCAGGTTGGGGAAGGCTGGTCTACAGTGACTGGCCACAGCTCTCATGCCCAAGTCAGCATGGCCAATGATGATGGATGATGGGAGCTGTAGTCCTGTAGCATCTGGAGGGCCACAGGTCCCCCAGCCTCGCTCTAAGGTTTCAGACAGGGCTCTCTCCAAGCTATACCAGGGGACTCCAGTGTTTAAACTCTGGGACCATCTGCACAGAAAGGATGTGATCCGCCACTGAGATATGGCCTGCCTGTTCTCCCAGGTCTGTGGTGTAAGCTGTTTTTATCATTATTTGATGCTGACTTATAGTGATTATTTCTGTTGTTGGAGGTAATGTTTCATGGTTAGAACCTCACCCAGGTGTTCATTTTTTTTTTTTTTAAAGATGATTAGGTAGAATTGTAATGGTTGATGATAGTCCAGCCAATGTCATCTTGCTTATTGCAAGACCTGTTGTTTGTGCCGCTCTTGCAATAAACAAGGCACGACAGAGAGGTTAAAAAAAAAAAAAGACAACCCCCTGTTCTAAGACTCCCAATCAAATTAATATTGCTTAACTTTGGCTGGATCATGCCCTAAATAAATACATAAAAATAATGGTAGAATGCAGAAAAACCTAAGTATTTTGAGCCCCGCTGATTTCAGTGGGAGAGATTTCAGCATGTGCTTAACTCTTTTACTGAGATTTAAAATGGCTCAGTTTTGCCCAAACTGTGCCGTAATATTTCCAAAGTCAATAAATAAGAACTGGCAATGGGTTTAAATGAAAGGAAGATATCCTATACTGAGTGATACCACTGACCCATCTACAGTACTGTCTGTGGCAGCCTTCCCCAACCCAGCGCCCTCTAGATATGTTGGACTACAACCCCCACAATCCCCAGCACCCCATCATGCAAGCTGGCATATGACGGGAGTTGTAGCCCAACTTATCTGGGGGGCACCAGGTTGGAGAAGACTAGTCTATGGCTTTCCAAGGTCCCATGTGGAAGTTTGAGAAACTTTTACCTGGAGATGTCAGGACTAAGTCTGGTACCTTAAGTTTGCAAAATGTTTGCGCTGTCACTGAGCTAGAGTCTTTCCCTGTTATGCATAGATATATGGGAAGGGCCATAGCTCAGTGTGATAGTGCCCTGCTTTGCATGCAGAAGGTCCCAGGATTGATCCCCGGGTTCTCCAGGTAGGGCAAAGAAAGAATCCTGCCTGAAACCCTGGAAAGCCGCTGCTGCCAGTCAGTGTCGACAATACTAGACTAGACGGACCAAAAGGGTTTGACTCAGTATAAGGCAGCTTCCTATGTTCCTGTGTTCCAGTGTATACCTGCCTAATGTTTATGTTTAATGTAGATATTCATTCAACGTGGCTGGGAGTGGTGGAAATCTGTTCTTGACTATAGCAGGATCCACTTTGGGAAGTTATGGGACTGACATCTGTAGAGGACATCTTAGGCAGCGGATCCATGTCATTTGTTCAATTTCTGTAATTGTATAACAAATACTCGATGGACATAAATGCTTTGCAGTGATTCATGAGTTCGACCTTTGTGATGGAAGGATGACAAATGAATCTTCTGGGTTTATGTGCATTAAAAAAAGGCTGTGGAAGCAACTACAAAGGAGAAGTCTCAGGGGGTCGGAGGGGGTGGGAGAGAAGAAAATAATGATTCTTGGCAAAACTGATACTGGCGCGTTCTACTTGAGATGTAGAAAGTATGTCTCAGTGAGAAATGCACTAGTAATTAAATATAATAAATAAAAAGAGGTTAGCTTTTCTGTTGCACTTTAGAGTGTCCAAGCACCTCACATTCATGATGTCAGTGACCATTACAAAACAAACCTGTAAGGTAGGTCAGTATTCTCCTCCTCATATTGCAGACAGGGTGGGCTGGGGCTAAGAGAGAACAGCTTGTGTAGTAAGGCTGTGGCAAAGGTGAGAGTTCCCTAGTTGACAGCTCAGTCTATTAGCCGCCACTGCATTATTCTACCCCTCTGAAACTCTAGAATTCCTGGAGGAGAAGTCTATCAATGGCTACTAGGCTTGAGGGCTATGGGCTACCTCCAGTACCTGAGGCAGTATGCCTATGTACACCAGTTGCTGGGGAACATGGGTGGGAGGGTGCTGTTGCACTCATGTCCTACTTGTTATAAACTGCCCAGAGAGCTTTGGCTATGGGGCAGTGTAGGAATGATGATGATGATAATAATAATAATAATAATAATAATAATAATAACAATTTGTGTGTTTCCCATGGGGAGCTGCGTGGCCACTCTGTGAACAGAATGCTGGACTAGATGGACCCTTGGTCTGATCCAGCATGACTCTTCTTGTGTTCTTATATTCTTATGAGTATGGGCATTTGTTTCTGCACGTGACATCTTTACATCTAATTCATCAAGGATATCTGTAATGTGACTCTGAGTGTGCATACCAGTTTAAGAACATAACCATTGCCTGGATGGATCAGACTGAGGTCCGCCACTCTGGCATTTTTGCAACAACCAGCAAAATAGAAATATGTATACAGGCAAGCTAGTATATAGCCTGTAATTCTTTTCTTCTTAGGCTCTGATTCGAATACATAGGAATAACTATTTTGTCTGTTAGATGTTTATCCCTGCCTTTCCATTGAAATGCTCAAGGAGGTTAACAAAATCACTATTGCACAACTGAATTAGAACAATTCAGCACATAATCAGAGCAATCGTAAGAATCTTCATACTGAAGATTATTCCTGACACAACTCAAGGAGCCTTATTTGGCCACTCCCTTGGCTGCTGTCAGCTAAAAATAGTTCAGTGGCAGCAGCAGTGAAATGCTATGCTTAACTGTTCCTTCCCCTGAAGTTAAATAATAGGACTTAATAATTCCAAGTAAGATCACTGTGTGCTTTGAATTGAAACAAATGGGATCAAACTGAGCATCTAACTTTGTTTGGATTGTACTCATTACTTGAAAAAAGAGAAATCCAGCCATCAACACTCTTCCACCAAAATTAGCAAGTTTAAAAGCAGCACTGTTCATAACTTACTAACAATCCACATTCTGCACTCATTTAATTGATTGATTATGCCAGATAATCTCCTTCTAGTGCTACCAACCCTATTGAATTCAATACGAAGGGGCCACCGTAGGTGGGAAGTCAACTCTTCTCTAAAGAAATTTTATTTAAACTAATTACACAAATCAGGTTTTCCTACAAGGATTGATTCTTCCTTCCTCAAATCCCAAAAGTTACCATCATTACAAACATCCTGCAGTGAAGCTGTTAGGAATTTTTATCATTGGCAGTGCAACCAGCTGGACCCACTCATTCAGTTTACTTGTCTGCTCCAGCTGGACATCCCACTGGCTGGAATCCCTGGCTTAAGAGATCATGAGGGTTCAATGATCACCATGGGAACCAGGGATGATCACAAAAAGAGCTGGAATCATCCAATTCAAAGATGATTTCGTATTCAGTGGTTACTATGGAGACCAGAAATAGTATTGAAAAAACAGGGGTATGTGTCTTGTGTATCAATCTGTTTTTTGAAAAACGGTCAAACTTTTGCTCTTCCATCTCTGGAAACATTCAGACATAAACAAAAGAATCCAACCAAATTACTAGGTTATACCAGCTTCAACCTGAGACCTTACATATAAATATTCTGGAATGTTCAAAGACAGATAGTCTCCCAAGATATTTCTTCCAAGAGAAGAAACAGGGAAGGATATAATGGGTTGGATTAAGGTAGTCAGGACTAACGTAAGGCCCATTGATTCCAATGGCTCCACTCTAAGTATGTCCCATTGATTTTAATGGCCTAAATACAACATACCATTAGCAGAAGACATTATTGTGTTAGTGGAGCTCCACTGCCTTTTCCCGTTGTGCAACTGCTAATGGACCACTTTTTTCTGCAACCAGTTGCACAGCCAGAACTTTAGCTGGAAGCTCCCCCAGCACAGCTTGGAACTTGGTTTCTGCTGGTGCAATGTCATGAGTGCTTAGCAGAATGACATAGTGCGGTACAACCCAATGGGTCTACACTATGTATGGCTAAGGCTGAATCCAGCCCAATGTGTAATGCAATGCTTCTTATTTAACTGTATCATTGGATTCAAAGTTTCCCTTCCTCCACTGGAAGAAGCATCCTCCGGTGTGAGGAATTGTTCTCTAGTAGAAGGGCTCATTCTGTCATGGAAAGGACCCTTCTGTTGGAGGAAGCTCTTGTCCTCAAGGAAGGAATCCTTTGGATTCAACCCACTATTTTGTTGTTTATTCGATCAGTCACTTCCGACTCTTCGTGAGTTCATGGACCAGCCCACGCCAGAACTTCCTGTCAGCCGTCACCACCCCCAGCTCCCCCAAGGTCAAGTCCATCACCTCCAGAATATCATCCATCCATCTTGCCCTTGGTCGGCCCCTCTTCCTTTTGCCTTCCATTTTCCCTAGCATCAGCATCTTCTCCAGGGTATCCTGTCTTCTCATGATGTGGCCAAAGTACTTCAGTTTCGCCTTTAATATCCTTCCCTCAAGTGAGCAGTCTGGCTTTATTTCCTGGAGGATGGACTGGTTTGATGTTCTTGCAGTCCAAGGCACTCTGAGAATTTTTCTCCAGCACCACAGTTCAAAAGCATCTATCTTCCTTCGCTCAGCCTTCCTTATGGTCCAGCTCTCGCAGCCATAGGTTACTACGGGGAATACCATTGCTTTAACTATGCGGACCTTTGTTGTCAGTGTGATGTCTCTGCTCTTCACTATTTTATCAAGATTTGTCATTGCTGTCCTCCCAAGAAGTAAACGTCTTCTGATTTCCTGGCTGCAGTCAGCATCTGCAGTAATCTTTGAGCCTAGAAAGACAAAGTCTGTCACTACCTCCACATTTTCTCCCTCTATTTGCCAGTTATCAGTCAAGCTGGTTGCCATAATCTTGGTTTATTTGAGGTTGAACTGCAACCCAGCTTTTGCACTTTCTCAACCCACTATTATTTATTATATTTTATACCAATTCTTCCTCCAAGGAGTTCAAGGCGATATATGTAAAGGTCGGTTCCCAGAAAAATGACTCCCCACCCCTTCCCTCCCCACCTCATAGGCGGCATGGTGCATCCCTGGCTCCATGCTCATAAGAGCAGTGTGGAGCAGCCAAAAAAAGAGGTGTTCCTGGGGGCAGGAAGGGGAGGGAACCATGGAAGTGCCATTGCAATGCTTCCTATGTGGCCTACCAACCCTACTCTGAGGCGCCCTGGCTAGACAGCCAAAATCAGCCATCTAGCCACAAATGCAGGCAGCTGGAGCATGGAAAAGAGGATCCCCTCCATGCTCCGCCCACCCTGCAATGGATAGCCAGTCCCCTCTGAGTTTGGAGGTGGCCGACTATCCCTGTAGGCTTGTGCCCTAAATTCAGCACTCACTCTACTACCCCGTGCTAGCTCTAACATGTAGCATTTATATGAAGCTTTGCCCCAAATGCTCAAAGCACTTTCCATATATTACCTCATCAGTCTTACAATAACCCTGTTAACTTAGCTGAGAATTATAGAGGGTTCAGAGAAGGGCAACAAAGATGATCAGGGGACTGGAAACAGAGCCCTATGAGGAGAGACTGAAAGAACTGGGCATGTTTAGCCTTGAGAAGAGAAGGCTGAGGGGAGATAGGATAGTGCTCTTCAAGTCCTTGAAAGGCTGTCACAGAGAGGAAAGCCAGGATCTCTTCTCGATCATACCAGAGTGGAGGACACGGAATACCAGGCTCCAGTGACAGGAAGCCAGATTCCGGCTGAACATCAGGAAAAACTTCCTGACTGTTAGAGCAATATGACAATGGAACCAATGACCTAGGGAGGTGGTGGGCTCTCCCACACTGGAGGCATTCAAGACGAGGCTGGACAGCCATCTATCAGGGATGCGCTGACTTGGATTCCTGCACTGAGCAGGGGGTTGGACTCAATGGCCTTGTAGGCCCCTTCCAACCCCACTATTCTATGATCCTAAAGATACAGTGGGACTGGTTAGGGTTTTAGCTGAGCTGTAATTTTTAACTGGGAATGTTCATCTTGAAGTTCATGCTCTTAAATGCTATGCTACTCCAATATATACCTGTATTTGAACAATCTTATGGACAAGCAGGCAGCTCCAATCTCAGCACATGCACAGTTGGCAATTTGCTGTATTGCTCCCTTCCATGTTCTCCCCACCCTCTGTTCCATGCTGGAAACAACTACCAACCTGAGAGATTCCCAGACGTCACTGGGGTCCATCAGTATAACTAATAAGCAATTATCTTAAATGCTACAGTTTAAGAGTCTCTGGCCACAAAGCAGCATAAATTAATGATTGGTCTGAGGCTTCAGTCCTGCACACTCTTACTCAGTAGGAAGCCCCACTGAATATAGTGGGACATTTCCAAGTTCTCATGCCAAGGATTATGCTGTAAACCACTTGGAAAGTAATGAAATGAGATGTGATCCTATCCCTGAATACTCAGAAGTAAGTACCACTTGTTTCAACAAGACTTACTTTCAAGTAAGTGTACATAGGATTGCAGCTTTAGTCATGACTAACTTAAAATCCCCTTGATTTCAGTGGGACATACAGTCTGATCCTATGTTTACTCAAGCAAATTCTACTGAGTTCAGTGGGGCTTACTCCCAAGGAAACTGACATAGGATCAGGCGCATACTCATGACTGGTGTTTGTTGCATTGAGCCCTTACTGTTTGGCAATATTCTTCAATAATTTGTTACAGTAAATTGGGGAATAAAACACACAAAAAGAGAGACACCAAAACCTGTTTGAAGGGTTGGCTTATCAAAATTCAGATGAATACGCATTGCTTTGTTTAGCATTAACTACTCAGCTCCAAAAAGAACCAGAACCACATAAAAAAACCAGAACCACATAAGCTACCTGGGATTTGGTTGCTGAATCTGAAAGACCTGGCACATCACATTCCTAAGCTTTAGCGAGTTTAGACCAGAATTTAGAAAGTTTGTTAACGTTGTGTGACATCATAGCACCTCAGCCAATCAATGAGCTGGGGACTGTCAGAGTAGATGGCAGAATAAGTGTTTCCATCTTTGCAAAAACGTGACTGTTTGGTGCTGTGTTCACAAGGTCCTGGTTGAGTGGATGAAATCAAGTTTGAACTATCAGTGGGAGTATAGGTCTGTCACAAGAATAGAGAGAACTAGAAGTGTTCTCAGTAGATTTTTGTTGCCTTTTTTTGGGTCTTCACATCTGTCATTTTATTTGAAGGGGTGGTACATCAAGAAACGATGTCCCACTTATTTCACGACTGTATATGAAAAGCACTCAATCACATTTTAAAAATATAATAGCTAAAAGTGGAAGATTGATAACAACTTGTCTTGTGACCGTATCAGATGGTTTCCTCCATGGAACTCAGGTTTTTTTTTTTTTTTGTGTGCATTCCTTTAATATAGCTTTTCAATCTACCCTGAAGTTATTTTGCTTGCCAAGAACATGATAAAACAGCAACAAAATCAACCGCTGGCTGACACAGCAGACCAATAAATAATATTTGCCATCTCTGCTGTAGACTTTTGTTCCCTTTTAAAACTGTTAATGTGGCTGTGTCACAAACAGATCAGAAAATAGCAATGCTGGGCAGGAACAACGATATTCCAGCACCATGGCCTGCTCCATGGGCATCTAGATCCCCCTTTGGGGTTACTTCCCTTCCCAGTTTACTTTTTCCTACTGGCTGCCTCTTTCTGCTCCTCTCCCCACTGAATGTTATGGATTTGGAAAATCAATACGTTTAGTGGAATCTATCTGGGATTTTCACAGCTCTGTAATGTTAACACCGAAATCCACTTAAACTGGAATTTAAGGATAAATTGGAGGCTCTTGCTCAAGCAACACATCTGTAGGGACTTCAGGCAATTCAGTAACCTACAGATCAGGTCAGGGCCTCCAGTGCTCAGAAAACTGTAATTCTAGCATGTTGTATTATTCCGTTTCTAGTAATGGAGTTCTCACCAGCTCATCCCTCCCCAACTGTTTGGGCTTTTCAAGTGTTCTTGTTAAACACTTAGTTGAACATGGGCTGTGCATTCCAATCCTTTCAGATGATTGACAATAAGGCTGTTCACCCCTTCATGGATCACTGCCTTGTTGTGGCGAAGGGACTTGCATAACTCAGTGAAGCCATAAGCTATGCCATGCAGGGCCACTCAAGATGGACAGGTCATGGCGGAGAGTTCTGACAAAATGTGGTCCACTGGAGAAGGAAATGGCAACCCACTCCAGTATTCTTGCCAAGAAAACCCCATGGAACGTATCACAAGGCTAAAAGATATGATGCTGGAAGATGAGCCCCTCAGGTCGGAAGGTGTCCAATATACTACTGGGGAAGAGCAGAGGGAATTTCCAAGTAGTGCCAGAAAGAGTGAAGTGGCTGGGCCAAAGCCGAAAGGACACTCAGCTGTGGATGTGTCTGGTGGTGAAAAGAAAGTCCAATGCTGTAAAGAACAATATTGTTTAGGAACCTGGAATGCAAGGCCAATGAATCAAGGTAAGCTGGAGGTGGTCAAACATGAGATGGCAAGATTGAACATTGACATCTTGGGAATCAGCAAACTAAAATGGACAAGCATGGGAGAATGTAATTCAGGTGACCATCATATCTACTACTGTGGGCAAGAATCCCGTAGAAGAAATGGAGTAGCATTCATAGTCAACAAAAGGGTGGGAAAAGCAGTACTGGGGTACAATCTCAAAAACGATAGAATGATGTCAGTACGAATCCAAGGCAAACCATTCAACATCACAGTAATTCAAGTTTATGCCCCAACCACTTAGGCCGAAGAAGCTGAGGTTGATTGGTTCTATGAAGACCTACAACACCTTCTAGAACTAACACCAAAAAAAGATGCCCTCTTCATCATAGGGGATTGGAATGCCAAAGTAGGAAGTCAAGAAATCACTGGGGTAACAGGCAAGGATGGCCTTGGTGTACAAAATGAAGCAGGACAAAGGCTAATAGAGTTTTGCCAAGAGAACACACTGATCATAGCAAACTCTCTTTTCAAACAGCACAAGAGGCGACTCTACACATGGACATTACCAGATGGTCAATATCGAACTCAGATTGATTATGTACTTTGCAGCCAAAGATGGAGAAGCTCTATACAGTCAGTAAAAACAAGACCTGGAGCTCAGATCATGAGTTTCTTATCACACAATTTCAGCTTAAATTGAAGAAGGTAGGGAAAACCACTAAACCATTCAGGTATGACCTAAATCATATCCCTGATGAATATACAGTGGAGGTGAGGAATAGATTTCAGGGATTAGACTTGATAGACAGAATGCCTGAGGAACTCTGGACGGAGGTCTGTCACATTATTCAGTAGGCAGCAACTAAATCCCTCCTAAAGAAAAAGAAATGCAAGAAAGCCAAGTGGCTGTCTGATGAGGCTTTACAAGTAGCTGAGGAAAGAAGGGAAGTGAAAAGCAAGGCAGAAAGGGGAAGATATATCCAACTGAATGCAGAGTTCCAGAGGATAGCAAGGAGAGACAAGAAGGCCTTCTTAAATGAACAATGCAAAGAAATTGAGGAAAACAATAGAATGGGAAAGACTAGAGATCTTTGTAAGAAAGTCGGAGATTTCGAGGGAACATTTTGTGCAAAGACGGGCATGATAAAGGATAAAGAAGGCAGGGACCTAACAGAAGCAGATGAGATTATGAAGAGGTGGAAAGAATACACAGAAGAACTATACAGGAAAGATCTGAATGTCCCTGATAGCCATGATAGTGTGGTCACTGAACTTGAACCGGACATCCTAGAGAGTGAAGTCAAGTGGGCCTTAGAAAGCATTACTAACAACAAGCTAGTGGAGATGACAGTATTCCAGCTGAGCTATTTAAAATCCTAAAAGATGATGCTGTTAAAGTGCTGCATTCAATATGCCAACACATTTGGAACACTCAACAGTGGCCACGAGACTGGAAAAGGTCAGTTTACATTCCAATTCCAAAGAAGGGCAATGCCAAAGAGTGTTCGAACTACCGTACAATTGCGCTCATTTCACATGCCAGCAAGGTGATGCTCAAAATCCTACAAGCTAGGCTTCAGCAGTATGTGAACCAAGAACTATGGGAAGTACAAGCTGGGTTTCGAAGAAGCAGAGGAACTAGAGATCAAATTGCCAACATTTGCTGGATCATGGAGAAAGCAAGAGAATTCCAGAAATATTTCTGCTTCATTGACTACGCTAAAGCCTTTGATTGTGTGGATCACAACAAACTGTGGCAAATTCTTAAAGAGCTGGGAGTACCAGACCACCTTACCTGTCTCCTGAGAAACCTGTGTGAGGGTCAAGAAGCAACAGTAAGAACCGGACATGGAACAACCGATTGGTTTAAAATTGAGAAAGGAGTACGACAAGGCTGCATATTGTCACCCTGCTTATTTAACTTATATGCAGAGTACATCATGAGAAACGCCAGGTTGGATGAATCACAGGTTGGAATTAAGTTTGCCAGGAGAATTATCAACAACCTCAGATACGCAGACGATACCACCCTAATGGCAGAAAGTGAAGAGGATCTAAAGAACCTCTTGTTGAGGGTGAAAGTGGAGAGTGCAAAAGCTGGTTTGAAACTCAACATTAAAAAAATGAAGATCATGGCATCTGGCCCCATCACTTCCTGGCATATAGAAGGGGAAGAAATGGAAGCAGTGACAGATTTTATTTTCTTGGGCTCCAAGATCACTGCAGACAGTGACTGTAGCCATGAAATTAAAAAACTCTTGCCCCTTGGGAGGAAAGCTATGGCAAACCTAGACAGCATAGTAAGAAGCAGAGACATCACCTTGCCGACAAAGGTTCGTCTAATCAAAGCTATGGTTTTCCCAGTAGCAACGTATGGCTGTGAGAGCTGAACTATAAGGAAGGCTGAGTGCCGAAGAACTGATGCTTTCAAACTGTGGTGCTGGAGAAGACTCTTACGAGTCCCCTGGACTGCAAGGAGGTCAAATCAGTCCATCCTAAAGGAAATCAACCCTGACTGCTCATTGGAAGGACAGATAGTGAAGCTGAAGCTCAAATATTTTGGCCACCTAATGCGAAGAGAAAACTCTCTGGAAAAGACCCTGATGCTGGGAAGGATTGAAGGCAAAAGGAGAAGGGGACAGCAGAGGATGAGATGGCTAGATAGCATCACCGATGCAATGAATATGTACTTGAGCACACTCCGGGAGAGAGCGGAGGACAGGAAGGCCTGGGATGCTATGGTCCATGGGGTCATGAAGAGTCGGACATGACTTAACGACTGAACAACAACAACAACAAGGCTATTCAGGAAAGTTGTCCAGCGACCACCAGCATCACCACCACGCACACATTTCCCTCTTCCTGCCAAACAGCTGATCAGTGCAATTGCAATTGATCCGAAAGGGCAAAATCAGCCTTCCCCAACCTGTTTTCTTCCAAATGAGGTGGACTACAACTCTCACCCTCCTCTACCCAGCTGTGGTCCAACACATCTGGGGGTAGGGATGTCCGGATTTTGTAGACTCCATTCTGTGTGTGTTTTGCAGATTGTCCAGCATTGTTCATTCTGGCGTTGTTCGTTCTGGTGTCCGTTCACAGACGGATTTGTTTTTTGGGGGGTGTGTGTGTGTAAAAATACAAAAAAAATTAAATCTGTGAGAGGTTTCATTTCAATTTACTTAATTTACATTAGTATGTAACATTTAGCATATCCACCCACCCACCCATTCCATTCAACTTTTCTCAGCATACATGTTTTCATGATTTATCAGAATGGCGTATGCCTCAGTGTAAACTTGCATATTTTCCAATGAATACATTTGTACAAATTTGGGGAAAGTAAAAAAAAAAAAAAAAAGGCATGGAAGTATGGACTCTGCACAGCCCGAGAATGCCAATATGCAGCCAATTCCATGGAGTAGACTTAGAAATCCAAACCCATTGTAGCCCATCTCAGATATTACAAAGCACCCCAAATTCTGCTGTTTGGGGAAGAAGAAGCTTGTGTCTGGAAGGGGACCAGGTTTTTTTGGTTTTGGAGAAGAGCAGAAAAGCAGGTTCCACTGGGACACTGAGGCTTTGCATGTACTGAGTGAAGCTGCAGACCGCTTGCAAACAACTTCCTGGCCAGCCATGGTGCTCTGACTGCTTTAATTCCTTGGTGTGACTTGCAAATTTCAGATCTTGCATCTGGACGACAACCACAGAAACCCCCACCATGGAATATTATATGCCGATTTCTAACCCGATTGTTTAAGCCAAAGGGAATGAAACATTAAGAATTCAACATCTTTTTAAAGTGGTGAGGCCCTGAAAACCCAATATTGTGTAAGCGGGCATGCCTATATGAATCTTTTGTCACCTTTGTTTTAGACAATTACCAAAAGTCCCCCTGGCTATCTTGCTCACCTGGACCTGTGGTAGCCAGAGATATTCATGCAAAAATATTACCCATCAACCCACACCCTTTATTCACATGAGGAAGGAAAGGGGAGCTCATAGTCTTATTTCTTCCCTCAATGGTGTACACCTAAAAATCCATTTTCCAATACCTGATGAGCAATCTCAGAGGAATAACTTGTTCTGTTTTATTTTGGTGAGTAAATCCTGAGAGGAAGGATAAAAAGAGCTACTTACATCCATGGATTTCACAGAGAGGGCAGGTTCCTGTAACAAGAACCCCCGTGGGTGAATTTCCCCATGGGGTTTCTTGTTGTGGCGTCAGCCACCATTTTGAAAATTGAAACCATGATGGTGGTGGTGGTGGGAGGGTGAGCTGCAGCTCGTTGTTACATGTGAACCTGGCCAAGTTGGGTTGTTGGAGTGGTTAACAAGCCACCCACAACCCTAAAACAGGCCATGGATTATGGGTGGCTTGTTATTTATTCATTTATTTATTAAATTTATTAATTGCCCATCTGGCCAGCCACCCAGCCACTCTGGGCGATGTACAACAATAAAAACAGTTTATACAATAAAATTCAGTTTATACAATAAAGTGGTTGTTAACCACCCCAACAACCCACCCTGGCCAGGTTCACACAAGCTGTGGTGCTCCCTCTCAATGGCTTGAATTATCAAAATGCAAAACAGCAATCCCTGCGGGGAAAGTCACCCATGGTGGTTTGCTGTTATGTGAGAACCAGGTCAGAGAGGGGGAAAGAGGTTCATTCCATCCAAGAAGGATCCTCAGACTTTTGGCTTGGAAGAGCACCCCCCTCTTCTTTCCTCCTCTCCGTCTCCCCTTCTTTTCCGGAGAAGGAGCTCAACAGAGCTTCCCATCACTCCATGGATACGGAAAAGTAAACCTTTGCATTATCTTCTATTTTTCTTCTAGGTGGTCCAGACTCTTGTAATTATGCTCTTTTCCTCCCCTTCCCCATTCCAAACTCCAGCCCCCCTTGACTTTGGAGCTCCCTGTTGGTCTTTATGCCTCTCCATCCACTTTCTTCCCAAACCCCTGCATTTGCTCTAAGCCCCTCCTCTGAAATTCTCACACAGTCCCCCCAAACAGCCTGTTTCTCTCCCATTCAAATTATCCCAGGCTGAAAATTCTTTCTCCACCCACCCCACTTTCTTCCCCCATCTCCGTGATCGCTGTGTGTGTGTGTGTGTGTGTGTGCGCGCGCGCCCCCACCCACATTCACACCTCACTAGGAGTTAAAACTGTGCTCTTTAAGGTGCCCCACTTCCTTCAGCCTTTTTTGAACACACACACATGTCTTGCTAGAAAACTATTTTCTTTGAAAACGCACACACACACACACACTTTTCTATGCATCCTGGTGCACCTAGCTTCACTGCTTACTTTACCTGCTTGTTATCTTTAAATGGTTGTATGTTTCTAATTCTCCAGTTATATAGTCAGGGCCAGAAATATTGGAACAAGGATAACTGTTTTGGCAGTTGGCCTCTGTACACCACCACATTGATATTGAAAGGAAACACACCGACATGGGAGAGAAGTCAGGACTTTCAGCTGTAATTCCAGGGACTTGACAAAAGTGGGGCACTACCCATTCAGGAAGGACAGCCAGTGGCATACACACACAGCCATCGTTGGTGGCTCATAAGTAATGCAACAAACCAACAGCATTTCAAACTTAAGGATTACCTTTAATACCTGGATGAAAATCCTTTGCAGTCAGTGACTGCCTGAAGTCTGGAACCCATGGACATGACCAAATGCTGAGTTTCCTCCCTCGAGATGCTTTGCCAGGCCTTTACTGCAGCTGCCTTCAGCTGCTGCTTGTTTGTGGGTCTTTCTGCCTTCAGTCTTGTCTTCAGTAAGTGAAAAGCATGCTCTATTGGGTTGAGATCAGGTGACTGACTTGGCCATTGAAGAAGATCCCACTTCTTTGCCTTGAGAAACTCTGGGGTAGCTTTTGCTATATGTTTTGGGTCATTATCCATCTGCAATATGAAGTGGCGTCCTATCAGTTGGGCAGCATTTGGCTGAATTTGAGCAGAAAGTATAGCCCTATATGCTTCAGAATTCATCCTGCTGCTTTTATCAGCAGTCAGCTCATCAATAAACACCGGTGACCCAGTTCATTGTCAGCCATACATGCCCATGCGATAACACTGCCTTCACCATGTTTGACAGATGATGTGGTATGCTTCTGATCATGAGCTGTTCCTTTCCGTCCCCATACTTTTCTCTTCCCATCATTCTGGTACAAGTTAATCTTGGTTTCATCAGTCCAAAGAATCTTATTCCAGAACTGGGCAGGCTTTTTTAGGTGTTTGCTAGCAAAGGCTAATCTGGCCTGTCTGTTCTTGAGTGTTACCAGTGGTTTGCACCTTGTTGTGAAGCCTCTGTATTTACATTCATAAAGCCGTCTCTTGACTATAGATGTTGACAATGACTAGGGATGTACGAAAGTCACTTACCGTTTCGCAGATCTGCTTCATGATGGGGGGGAGGCGCTCCGTCCCTCCCCCCGGAGTCCTGCCTGGCCAACTCCACTCTGCGGGGATTCTGCGGAGCCGCTGGCCGGCTCCGCCAGCAGCCGGACATCCGGCCGCTGGGTAGCAGGGATGCAAATGGCGGCTGCCATAGGCGCCACCTTTTGCGTCCCTGTATTCAACCGTGATAGGCTACGTAAATATTTACGTAGCCTATCACGTCTGGGTTAAAAAAAAATTGGGTACGCAAATGGTGACGGCTACGGCGGCTGCCATTTGCATTCCTTATTTTTCGCTGTCTTAGTCTACGTAAATATTGACGTAGACTATTACGGTGAAAATAAAGGGGAATGCAAATAGCATAGTGGGCGCTATTTGCATTCCCTTTTGATTCGCCGTTTTAGCCTATGTAAATATTTACATAGACTAGAACAGTGAAAAATAAGGAACGCAAATAGTGCCCACCATGCTATTTGTGTTCCCCTTTATTTTCGTTGTAATAGTCTACATAAATATTTACATAGACTAAGACAGCAAAAAATAAGAAACGCAAATGGCGGCTGCTGTAGCTGCTGCCATTTGCGTATGCGTTTTTTTTTTTTTACCCAGACGTGATAGGCTATGTAAGTCTTTACGTAGCCTATCACGTCTATGTAAAAAAACACAAAAAACAAAAGACCAGACTGCAAATGATGGCAGCGGCAGCCGGTCGGAAGACCAGGTGCAGCCGCCGCTGAAGCTGCCGCTGGAGCTGCCGCCATCCGGAACATCTGCCCCAGGTAAGTCTCATCCCGGGGAGATCAGCGGGGGGTGGGGGTGGGCAGGGGGTGGCAGGCCGTTCTGCTATGGATTTCGGGGGGCCGAATGCCAGTGCATTCAGCCTCACTGAAATCCGTGGTGGAATTCTCCGCCATCCCTAACAATGACATGCCTACCTCCTCAAGAGCGTTCTTGACCTGGCTAGATGTTGTGAAAGGGTTCCTCTTCACCCTGAGCAGAATTCTGCGGTCATCCACTATAGTTGTCTTCCGTGGTCTTCTCGGCCTTTTGCTGTTGCTGAGCTTGCCAGTTAAGTCCTTTTTCAGGATGTTCCAAACTGTTGTGTTGGCCACTCCCACTGTTTTTGCGATCTCTCTGATGGGTTTATTTTGTTTCCTCAGCCTAATGATGGTCTCCTTCATTCGCATGGACACCTCTTTGGACCTCATGTTGGGAGTTCCAGTGAACAGCTACCAAATGCAAATGTAACACTCAGAACCACCTCCAGACCTTTTATCTGCTTGCTTGGTCATGAGATACCCAGGAAACAGGCCACACCTGGCCATGCAGCTGCTTGTCGGCCATTCGTTCCATTACACCAACGATGGGTGTGTGTGTATGCCACTGGCTGTCCTTCCTGAATGGTTAGTGCCCCACTTTTGTCAAACCTCTTGAATTACAGCTGAAAGTCCTGACTTCGCTCCCATCTGGGTGTGTTCCTTTCAACTTCAATGTGGTGGTGTACAGAGGCCAACTGCCAAAACAGTTATCCTTGTTCCAATATTTCTGACCCTGACAGTATGTATGGTTCTAATTCCACTGATGTGTGGTTTTATCTCATTCTAAATTCTTTTTCAATAAAGCAATGAATTGCTTTCAAGGACATTGTTGTGGTCTCTGACTCTTTCAGGTTTTGGGGGTATCAGGTTTTCTTAAGTGCCCAGAATGCAGCACTAAAAGATGTCTCATGTATGTATTTGGTTTACATGTAGTATGGACATCCATGTAAATTAAAGCATACTTCTTAAAACAGATTTCTCCAGCATTCCTGTCTGGAGGGTGACAGGTCGGGGAAGGCTCAGCTGCATAAACATTGATTCACTGTTGGATTGGAGTCAAGGGCTTAACCAAGGATATTGACTGCATCTGTGATATAGGCAGGGCATGAACTAATGTCTGATATATAATGGGCTCTCTAGTGGAGGCTGGTGGCTCCAATTTTGGTGGGGCTGTAAATCCATTCTGGGTTTCAGTCAGAACCAGACAGAACTCTAAAGGAGTTATCCAAGGTGCTGAACCCTATCCTCAAATAGGTTAAGTTGCAGTAGTGTGGAGACAGGTTGTATAAAGCTTAGTATCCTTGGCCACTCCATTCGCTTCTAAAGAGTTGCTCACTTCCAGTGTTCATGCAAACTGACTCTCTCTTCCTTCAGCTAGCAGCTAGACAACTACAAAGCTTATGAGAGCACTTAATGCTGCAACCTTCTACTTGTCCCTGAAAATGCAACCTATTTTTTTTTAAATATAAACAGCCTTCTTTCTGTATCTAACAATAGGAGTCCATGCTACTCCGATTTACCCAGCACCTGTGCTTTCTATAACATTCTGTGTGTTTGCAAGCTGACTTCAGCATTAGAAAATTGACTATTCTGTGCCCAAGCTGTTCCTGGAATGGTGTGCTTATTAAATCATGTTGATGTGTGTGTGTGTGTGTGTGTGTGTGTGTGTTCCCTCCTGACAATACAACACCAATTATGGCATCAGCTTTATAGACAGTGGGGCGGGAGTGTGTACAGCCTAGATAATAAATATACTCACTCTTACTGTAGCACTTCAGTATCTTGATCCTAAGCAGGTTGACTCAGGAGTAAGGTCCTCTGGTTTCAGTGGGACAGTTTCTAAGTAGGTGGAGAGCTCTGGTGTTATGGCAGCATTCAAAGAAAGTTAGATATGCCTTAGATTATGCTGCTCTGACACAGCGCCCAGGCACCTCCAAGGGTGCCCATAAAGCTCTCCACTCCCTGTCCCTTCAAAAAAAAGTTTTGTTTTTTTTTTTACATAAAGCCCTTGGAAAATGTTAGGGCAGTCTTCTTTCTCTCCCTTTGTATCCTCCCACCACTTTAGCTCACCCTTCCCCCCCAGCCTCTAGCCTTACTCTTTCTCTACCCCTTTGCCTTGCTGTTTTCCCTCCCCAGCCTCTTAGCTTTGCTATTCTCTCCCCAGCTCTTTAACTTGCTGTTTCTCCCCCTTCCCAGCCTCTAGCCTTGCTCCTTCTCCATGCCTTTGCCTGTTTTCCCCGTCCACCAGACTCTAGCTTTGCTCTTTTTCTCCCCTCTGTCCCTTTGCCTTGCTATTTCCCCCTCCCTCTCAGCCTCTACCTTTGCTATTCCCCCACCTCTTTAACTCACTGTTTCTCCCCTCTTAGCCTTTAGCCTTGTTCTTTCTCTAACCCTTTGCTTGGCTGTTTCCCCCTCTCTTCCAGCTTCTAGCTTTGCTATTTCTCTCCCCATCTCTTTACCTTGCTGTTTCTCCCCCCTCCCAGCATCTAGCTTTGCTATTTCCCCTACCTTTGAGCTCACCATTTCTTCCCTTTCTAGCCTCTAGCCTTGCTCTTTCTCTCCCCTTCTACCCCTTTGCCTTGCTGCTTTTCCTTCCCTCCCAGCCTCTAGCATCACTATTTCTCCTCCCACCCCTACCCCTTAGCTCACGTTTGACTAGCCAGGCCCCCACGGCAGCCATTATGTGACTAACCACATCCTCCATGGGAGCCATTTTGTGGTGGTGCCCACAGCAGTTTCTCACATTCCCAAATGTTCCCATGAGTCCAAAACGGTTGGGGACACCTACTTTAGACTGCTTTCCTGGTCAGTTAGATGGAAGGAATGATGCACTCATATGAATGTTAGATTGTATCCCACTGAACTGAATGGACATACATCCAGATTGCCATGCTGATCCAGAAATAAGTCCTACTGAAATCCACAGTACTTCTTTCTGACCAAACATGCAAAGGATTAGGTCCAGCCTCACAGTAGTCATAGAATCATAGAATAGTAGGGTTGGAAGGGGCCTACAAGACCATTGAGCCCAACCCCCTGGTCAGTGCAGGAATCCAAGTCAGAGCATCCCTGACAGATGGCTGTCCAGCCTCCTCTTGAATGCCTCCAGTGTGGGAGAGCCCACCACCTCCCTAGGGAATTGGTGCCATTGTTGTATTGTTCTCACAGTCAGGAGGTTTTTCCTGATGTTCGGCTGGAATCTGGCTTCCTGTCACTTGAGCCCGTGATTCCGTGTCCTGCATTCTGGGATGATGGAGAAGAGATCCTGGTCTTCCTCTCTCTGTGACAGCCTTTCAAGGACTATCCTGTCCTATCTCCCCACAGTCTTCTCTTCTGAAGCCTAAACTTGCTGAGTTCTTTCAGCCTCTCTTCATAGGGCTTTGTTTCCAGTCCCCTGATCATCTTCGTTGCCCTCCTCTGAACCCTCTCCAGTTTGTCTCCATCCTTCTTAAAGTGTGGTGCCCAGAACTGGACACAGTACTCCAGAAGAGGCCTAACCAGTGCTGCATAGAGGGGACCTAGTACTTCATGGGATTTGGAAGCTTGTTGTTGTTGTTTAGTCGTTAAGTCATGTCCGACTCTTCATGACCCCATGGACCATAGCACACCAGGCCTTCTTGTCCTCCGCTCTCTCCCGGAGCGTGCTCAAGTTCATATTCATTAGCTATCTCATCCTCTGCCGTCCCCTTCTCCTTTTGCCTTCTGTCTTTCCCAGCATCAGGGTCTTTTCCAGGGGGTTTTCTCTTCGCATTAGGTGGCCAAAATATTTGAGCTTCAGCTTCAGTATCTGTCTTTCCAATGAGCAGTCAGGGTTGATTTCCTTTAGGATGGACTGATTTGACCTCCTTGCAGTCCAGGGGACTCGTAAGAGTCTTCTCCAGCACCACAGTTTGAAAGCATTGATTCTTCGGTGCTCAGCCTTCCTTATAGTCCAGCTCTCACAGCCATAATGCAGCCCAAAATAGCATTTGCCTTTTTTGCTCTAAGGCTGCACATGTACTAGGGAGTTAGCCCCACTGAATGTGGGATTTACTTCTGAGTAAACTTGATCAGGATTGCACTATTTAGCACTTATCCATGTGCTTCAGTGCCACTGATTTTAGTGGTGCTGAGGCATGCCTAACTTTGTCTGGATTGCACCTCTATGCTGCAATCCTAAATGCACTTCTTGTAAATCAATAGGCATTAATTCTCCTCAGAAGTAAGCCCCATTGAGTTTAGTGTGGCTTACTCCCAGGTAAGTGCCTATGGGGTTGAAGCCTCACAGCACAATCCTGTGCATGTGTACTCAAAAGTAAGTGTCACTTTAATGGGTCTTTTCCCCAAACTGAATTCACAATGTACAGTATAATGTAAGAAGAAATATACACAGGAAGTTAGTATTTCTATTCAATGGGCCTACCCCTGAGGTTGAGGGTTTATAGGGCTGCAGTCTTACTAGCAAGGAAGGTTCAAATGAACCCAGTGGGATTTATTCATTTCATTTCATTTCATTTCATTTCATTTCAATACTGCCCAATAGCTAAAGCTGTCTGGGTGGTTCACACAAATTAAAACCAAAAAGCGCAGCATAAAACAAAATAAAATATGAAAGCTTAAAACTACAATATAGGAGTTGTTGTTTATTTGCTCAGTCACTTCCGACTCTTTGTGACTTCATGGACCAGCCCATGCCAGAGCTTCCTGTTGGCCATTGCCACCTCCAGCTCCCCCAAGGTCGAGTCCATCACCTCCAGAATATCATCCATCCATCTTGTCCTTGGTCAGCCCCTCTTCCTTTTGCCTTCCACTTTCCCTAGCATCAGCATCTTCTCCAGGGTATCCTGTCTTCTCATGATGTGGCCAAAGTACTTCAGTTTTACCTTTAATATCATTCCCTCAAGTGAGCAGTCTGGCTTGATTTCCTGGAGGGTGGACTGGCTGGATCTTTTTGCAGTCCAAGGCACTCAGAATTTTCCTCCAACGCCACAGTTCAAAAGCATCTATCTTCCTTCGCTCAGCCTTCCTTATGGTCCAGCTCTCACAGCCATAGGTTACTACGGGGAACACCATTGCTTTAAATATGTGGACCTTTGTTGTCAATTTGATGTCTCTGCTCTTCACTATTTTATCAAGATTTGTCATTGCTCTCCTCCCAAGAAGTAAATGTCTTCTGATTTCCTGGCTGCAGTCAGCGTCTGCAGTAATCTTTGCACCTAGAAATATAAAGTCTCCACATTTTCTCCCTCTATTTGCCAGTTATCAATCAAGCTGGTTGCCATCATCTTGGTTTTTTTGAGGTTTCACTGCAAGCCAGCTTTTGCACTTTCTTCTTTCACCTTCGTCATAAGGTTCCTCAGCTCCTCCTCGCTTTCAGCCATCAAAGTGGTATCATCTGCATATCTGAGATGGTTAATGTTTCTTCCAGTGATTTTAACTCCAGCCTTGGCTTCATCAAACCCAGCACGTCGCATGATGTGTTCTGCATACAGGTTGAATAGGTAGGGTGAGAGTATACAACCCTGCCATACTCCTTTCCCAATCTTAAACCACTCCATTGTTCCGTGGTCTGTTCTTACCGTTGCTACTTGGTCATTACACAGATTCCTCAGGAGGCAGACAAGATGATTTGGTATCCCCATACCACCAAGAACTTGCCACAGTTTGTTATGATCCACACAGTCAAAGGCTTTAGAATAGTCAATAAAACAGAAGTAGATGTTTTTCTGAAACTCCCTGGCTTTCTCCATTATCCAGCAGATATTGGCAATTTGGTCTCTAGTTCCTCTGCCTTTTCTAAACCCAGCTTGTACATCTGGCAATTCTCGTTCCGTGAATTGCTGGAGTCTACCTTGCAAGATCTTGAGCATCACCTTACTGGCATGTGAAATAAGTGCCGCTGTATGATAGTTTGAACATTCTTTAGTGTTTCCCTTTTTTGGTATGGGGATATAAGTTGATTTTTCCCAATCTGATGGCCATTCTTGTGTTTTCCAAATTTGCTGGCATATGGCATGCATCACCTTGACAGCATCATCTTGCAAGATTTTAAACAGTTCAACTGGGATACTGTTGTCTCCTGCTGACTTGTTATTAGCAATGCTTCTTAAGGCCCATTCAACCTCACTCTTCAGGATGTCTGGCTCTTACTCACTGACCACACTGTTAAATCTATCCCTGATATTATTATCCTTCCTATACAGATCTTCTGTATATTCTTGCCACCTTTTCTTGATCTCTTCTGCTTCTCTTTGGTCCTTGCCATCTTTGTTTTTGATCGTACCCATTTTTGCCAGGAATTTACCTCCGATGTTTCTGATTTTCTGGAAGAGGTCTCTTGTCCTTCCTATTCTATTATCTTCTTCCGTTTCCGTGCATTGCTTGTTGAAAAATAATTCCTTATCTCTTCTGGCTAACCTCTGGAATTTTGCATTTAATTGGGCATATCTCCCCCGATCACTGTTGCCTTTTGCTTTCCTTCTTTCTTGGGCTGCTTCTAGTGTCTCAGCGGACAGCCATCTTGCCTTCTTGGTTTTCGTTGGGACTTTTTTGTTGCCTCCTCTTGAACAATGTTGCGAACTTCTGTCCATAGTTCTTCCAGGACCCTATCTACTAAATCTTGTCCCTTAAATATATTCTTCACCTCCACTGCATATTCATGAGGAATATTAGTGAGCTCATATGTAACTGCTCTGTGGGTCTTCCCTATTCTCTTTAGTCTGATTCTAAATTGTGCAATAAGAAGTTCATGATCTGAACTACAATCAGCTTCAGGTCTTGC
Source organism: Heloderma suspectum (assembly GCF_057233095.1). NCBI lineage: Eukaryota > Metazoa > Chordata > Lepidosauria > Squamata > Helodermatidae > Heloderma > Heloderma suspectum. The sequence goes on from NC_139461.1 coordinate 13,374,143, forward strand.
TTTTACCAACTGCATAGATGTCCGCCACCTTTGGCTACAAAGGATGTAGTCAATCTGATTTCGGTGTCGACCATCTGGTGAAGTCCATGTATAAAGTCGTCTCTTAGGTTGTTGGAAGAGAGCGTTTGTTATGCACAGTGAGTTGTTTTGGCAAAATTCTATCAGCCTATGTCCCACTTCATTTTGTTCTCCCAGACCATGCTTGCCTGTAATTCCAGATGTCGTTTGACTACCCACCTTAGCATTCCAGTCTCCTGTAATGAAAATAACATCTCTTTTTGGTGTATTATCCAGTAAGTGCTGCAGATCCCCATAGAACTGATCGACTTCTGCTTCTTCAGCATCTGTGGTTGGGGCATATATTTGGATCACTGTGATGTTAAATGGCTTACCCTGAATTCGAATTGAGATTATTCTATCATTTTTTGGATTGTATCCAAGCACTGCTTTAGCCACTTTATTATTAAATATGAAGGCTACTCCATTTCTTCTGTGGTCCTCTTGTCCACAGTAGGAGATCTGGTGGCCATCTGATGTGAAGTGGCCCATTCCAGTCCATTTCAGTTCACTGACCCCCAAAATGTCTATATTTAATCTTGACAACTCCCCAATAAGCACATCCAATTTGCCCTGGCTCATAGATCTTACATTCCAGGTTCTTATGGTGTGTTGATCTTTAAAACATCGGATTCGTCATTCACTACCAGCACCATCGGCCGCTAGCCGTCCTTTCGGCTTTGAGCTTGCTGCGTTATCGCATCTGGAGCTAGTTGAACTTATCCTCTGTTCCTCCCCAGTAGCATTTTGACCATCTTCCGACCTGGGAGTCCCATCTTCTGATGGTATACTGAGATATCTCTGGTTGTACTGATCCATTTAGTTTTCAGAGCAAGAATACTGGGGTGGGTTGCCGTTAGCTTCCCCAGGGATTGTATTTAGTCTGACCTCTCTTCCATGACCTTCCCGTCTTGGGTGTCCCTTCACAGTTTAGCTCATTGCGTCATTGAGGTGCTCAATGTCCAGCACCACCACAAGGTAATGATCTCTTTTGCTGAAGACAATATTAGAGTACAACCAGCATAAAACCTAGCAGCAATGCCGAGATTTAAAATATGGATTTAAATCACAAAAGCTAAAAGACTAGGAAGCTAAAATGCTAATATACTGGGAGAATAAAAAGGTTTTCACCTGTTGCTGGAAGGCGTGAAATGTAGACGCCAGGTGAACCTCTCATTCCACAGCTGGGGTGCCACAGCAGAAAAGACCCTCTTCCTGTAGCCACCCACCTCACTTCCTTTGGCAGGGACTCATGGAGAAAGACCGCTGAGGATGATCTTAGGGTCTGGGCAGGCACATATGGGAGGAGGTAGATAACCTGGCCCCAAGCCATTAAGGGCTTTGAATGTTAATACCAGCACTTTGAATCTTTGATTTACTTCTAAGTAAGCATGCCTTAGTTCAACACTGTAGCCCAGGGGGTTTCCTGGCTTTTGTGCCACACCCCCACCTGCCATTTAATGCAGTTTTTGCCTCTCCTGAGGCTTACTTACTGGGACTAAGAGCTTTAAGCTAAAATATGCATCTATGTTTGGTATGTTTTGGGCCCACCTCTTTCACCTATGGCCCCACAGAATGGGGGAAACTTGCACAAACACACCAGTGAAGAGGGAGTTGGGGGAAAGGGGGTGGGACCAGGGGAAGGGGAGTGGCCAACTGGGGAACCCTGGTGGGCCAGATGGGGGCTGCAGACAGATGATTCCCCAGGGCCTGATGTTCTGCACCCTTGGTGTATGTGATATGCTGTGAACACTTGAAATGGTGTTGAAAAATGTTATGTATTTTTCTTGTTGCTATTAATATGACACCATCCATGAGCATGCCACTTTACAAAGAATGAAAGGACATGGGTCTGTGTTCCAAGGGACACAAGGCAGACAATAGAGGAAGGGGAGGAAAGAGAGGTAAATAGGGGATGCATACCCGTTATTTCAGTCACATGTATGTAGTTACAATATGGTGTTGGCACAGGGGGCTATGAAATCTAGGGTGGGGTGGGGTAAATCACCACATGGCAGTGGAAGCTGGTGGATCTGATGTCAGTGGGGTGGTGAATCCACTCCAGGTTTCAGTCAGAATCAGTCAGATCCTTTAGAGTGTATTTGCTGCCCCACTGCATTGGAGCCACCAGCCTCCATTGTTATGTGGTGATTTTTTAGCAATTGTGCAGTTTGGCCCCAAGGGATCCCCCCCATGGAATGTACTAAATCTTCTTCTTCTTCTTCCACTTCCTCTTCATCTTCCTCTTCTCACTGAAATGTCATATCTTTTTGCCATGTAGAATATCACAAGTACATTTATTTGTTGATGAACATGGAGAGAACAGTCCTGCAAAGTTTACATACAGTATGTTACGCACAGAAGATAGAGCTGCAAACCTATGAAAAAGCTCCTGCCAGCCCTGCTTTCATCTCTCAGAAATATCTCCTGGCTCATACATGCTGCCTCTTATGGAGACCTTTGGCTTGAATGCTGAGGAGTGATATCACCCTTCCTGCCACATGCCAGCTCTGCAGACTTTTTAAAAAAAATGATACAGGGATATAAAAATAGAACAGGAGAGGCAATGCAGACTGGATCAGATGCTCAAATTGCCACCACCTAAGCTGATTTAATACTAATTTCTTCTCCATCCATAAAGAAATCTAAGTATATCTTAAGCAGGATGAAAACTTTGCAGCCTTGAAGCTAGTGATGAACAAAACATGTAAGAACCAAGGAGATTCCTGAATGTTGTTCTAATTTCTGTAAGCTGATGAAAAACACTTGAAAGAAGGTCTGTAAATACATCTTCAGATGCGTTTTGATAGCTTTTGAATCTTGCACTTGGTTCATGGTATACATGCGTTATTATCACTAGGTGACTTGCAATATCAAACGCTTGTTGGCATTTGTGAGGGAGCGGCTGCAGATCAGACATTAAATACAGGATTTCTATTATCACACCCACTTAGCACTCATTGCTTTTCAGTAAAAGCAAGTTGCACTTTCAGTGGTAAGCCATCAAGTGCTGAGTAAGTCAACTGATGGATGAGTCTGTGTGAATTAGCCCACAGAGTTTCACCTCCAGAGTGGAGATGGTCATTGATATTGAAAGGTACTGTCTGAGTACCTCCAAGCAAAGTAATTGAATCTGAGCTTAAATGACAGTGTACCTTAGTGGTCCTCCCATAGGTTTATATTAAATAAAGTTGTTGTGCCTGTTTTCTACCTTGCCCAATCAGACTGAGGGTCCTGGCCAGACATATGCCTTTGGGAAGATCATAAACAGGACCTTAGGGCAGAGGTGCAGAATATCTTCTGCTTTGGAGAAGCTCTCAAGTTTCCATTCCAGTGGCGGGTGGGGCAAAAGAGGCAGACAACCTCCCCTGCAGATTCCAACATATTTTAGCTTAAAGCTCTTACTGCAATTAAGCTTTAGGCATTTCAACCTTTTAAAATTGGGAAAAACTGCACAAAAACTGGGAAACCACTAAGCGATCAGTGGTTGGGGGAAAGGATGTGTGGGGCCAGGGGAAGGGGGCATGGCCTACAGGAGAACTCTGAGGGCTAGATTTGGCCCCTGGGCCTGAGAGTCTACACCCCTGCATTATGGCAAGGGCCCTCTCTGGTTGATTTCACTCCAGCAACTGGTATATTTCACTCCACTTCTGAACTTGGAGGTTCCCTTGAGATATGATGGGTAATAACCATTAATAGTTCTGTTTTCCATGAATGTTTCTAGTAGACCCCCTTTAAAACTACCCAAGGTAGTGGCCAATACCATATTTTGTGGCTATGAATCCCATAAGTTAATTTGTGTGTGGCTGTGTGCAGAACTACTTCCTTTGGTCTCTCTTAAATCTCCTGCTGGGCAATTTCATCAGGTGACCTCCAGTCCTTGTGATACAGGAGGGGGAAGAAGATTCTTGCTTGAGGTTGATAAGTGCAATGCTGGGACAGGAAATAGTGTTCAAAAAGCTGTGCAACTCAATCCCAGTCTTTCTTGGATGAAACTGAGTATTTCAATCCATTCCATTATGGGTTCAGGCCCAATTTTGTCTTGGCCTGAGCCTTCATTAGGGGGAGTGTATCAGCTAGAATCATAGAATAATAGAATAGTAGGGTTGGAAGGGGCCTATAAGACCATCGAGTCCAACCCCCTGCTCAGTGCAGGAGTCCAAGTCAAAGCATCCCTGACAGATGGCTGTCCAGCCTCATCTTGAACGCCTCCAGTGTGGGAGAGCCCACCACCTCCCTAGGTCACTGGTTAGACTTCTCAGAGGTGTTTGATACTGTAAAGCATGGTATTCTTCTGATATGGTTAGCTGATGGGGGGGACCATTTTATGGTGGGTGCAGTCCTATTTGGGTGAACATTCCCAGAAGCTGCTGCCGGGGGAATATTGCTTAGCCCCTTGGCCACTGGCTTGTGGTTTTCCTCAAGTATATCCTCGGTGCTTTTAAACAACTACATGAAGCTGCTAGGAGAAGTCATCTGGGGTTTGGGGGGTTGAGTCTGATCAATACGTTGATGATACCCAGCTCTATCTCTCCTTTTCAGTGAATGCCAAGGAAGCTGTGGAAGTTCTGGACTTTTGCCTGGATGCAGTGATGGAGTGGATGTGGGCTAACAAGTCAAGGCTCAGTCAAGACAAGAGAGAGGTGTTGTTGATCAGTAGAAAAGCTAATTCAGGACTGGGAGTACAACCTATTCTGGACTGGGTTGCAATCCCTCTGAAGGATCAGGTTCACAGTTTGGGAGCATTGCACCTGGATAGGGGTGTATGAGAAATTAGCTTCAGTTCATTTTTTAACAGGATTTACCTGGTTTGCATTTTCTGGACCAAACACGGACTAACTATTATTATATTTTTATTATTATATTTATGTATATCCCGCCTTTTCCCCAATACTGGGACTCAAGGCAGCCTTACAATGTTAAAACTGCTACAATTAAAACCTATAAATAGAAATATAAATACAACTGTGTAAAAGTTAAAAATATAATTAAATCATTAATATTAAAATTGTAAAGATATTAAAACATTGAAAGACAGCCAGAACAACAAAAATGGTATCCATACATTGCATTTTCCCAGGTCTGGACTAGTTATCCCCAAAGGCCTGCTGGAGCAAAAAAGTTTTTGCATGCCTGCAAAAACATATCAAGGAGGGTGCCACTCTTGCCTCCCTGGGAGGGGAGTTCCAGAGCCTTGGGGCAGCCACCGAGAAGGCCCTCTCCCGCATTCCACCAGGTGTGCCTATGATGATGGCAGGATGGCGAGAAGGGCTTCCCCTGAAGATCTCAGGGCATGAGTAGGCTCATAAGGGAGAATATGGTCTTTCAGTTAATCTGGACCCGAGTCGTATAGGGCTTTATAGGACATAACCAGCACCTTGAATTGTGCCCAGAAACAGACTGGGAGCCAGTGAAGCTGTTTTAACAGGGGAGTTGTATGCTCCCTGTAACCAGCTCCAGTCAGCAGTCTGGCCACAGTTCTTTGAACCAGCTGAAGTTTCCGAACACTCTTCTGAGGCAGCCCCACGTAGAGCGCATTACAGTAATCCAAACGGGATGTAACTAAGACACAATCTGCAGTCAAAGTCTTCACATTTCCAAGCTTGCAATGTGATTCATGGACCCCCCCCCCCAAATGCATTCAACCGCATGCATATATTTGAAAAATATGCATGAAAAAACATATACTTTAAAAAAAAGTGCACAAATGTGCTTTAATCAATGGGCAAAGAATGCATAAATTTCAAAGGTGTGCACGATTGATGTGTACATTTGGAAAAATGCATATGAAAACATGCACAGATTTTCATACAAAAAGGAAAAAAACCCCAAATTCCCAATCTGATACAGACTCGAGTTGGAATGAGCTTCATGATGGAATTCGGAGAACTTTAGGAAGCTTGAGTTTTGCTGATTCACACATCCCTACTCCTGGATGTCCAGGTAGCTGCTCTGGTCAGGGGTGCACAGTTTTGGGTGGTGTACAAGCTGTGCCCTTTCTTGGAGAAGGCAGTGCTAGCTGAATTGGTCAGAGGCTGCATGCCAGCAGTGGGTTGGAGGCTCTGCTGGCATGCCCCCACCATTTTCTCACACAATTCACCCCCATCCTCAACCCCCATCCATCCACACATACAGCAACAGACACATCCCATTCATACACACCCCCCCTTCACATATACACAAACAGACCCACCCACAGATTTTTCCAGCCCCACTTCTGAAGCTCATCCATGGGCTTACTTTTCTCAGTGCTAAGCAAGGAAAAGGCCTTGTCTCTGATCTGCAGCAGAGCTGCTGATTGAAGAAAAGACCTTTTGTCTGGGAAGAGTGGCAGGGGATGGGGTGGGGCTGACAAAGAAGCTGGAGGGCCAGACAGGGAACCCCCATGGGCCAGAGGTTCCCCATGGTTGCTATATAGTGATGTGGGGTTGGTGGGAAGAGAGAGAGGCATTTTTCCTTTGAATTTGGCATGGTTTTGGAGGCGGATGAAAGAGTGTGGCATATGGGTCTGGGGGTGGGGGGAGGTCCCTAGAGCATTACTCAGTTGAGGGCCTCTCAATCCTTCCATCCCAACTGGCAAGGAATGGGCAGGACTGGAGAAAAGTAGTTCCTGCTGGTACAAGTGTCTGCCAGTGTCAGGTACTTTGGAGGCTGTAAATCTATGATTAAGCAATTATGCTGATTGACTGATCGATGTATTTAGTTCCAGGGAAAGCTGTGCTGAGCTTCATAATCTAAAAGAGCTGAGAAAGGGAGAGAGATGTCAGGAGGACGGGAGGCATTTTTACGTTTGCAATGGAACACACTGTGCCATTTCGCACTGGACTTTGTGAGTCCTCTCTGGTAGCTTCCCTGGGCATTGCTTGCAGGACATGCTTCATCCCAGCATCCAGCCTCCCTTCCCAGCAAGAAAGGGTAATCACTCAGGGGCACATTTTCATTCCAGGCTGCTGCCCACAGGTTGCGTTCCCGGCCTGAGCTCTATTTTTAGCTCAGCTCCTTCATTGCTATTGATCTCGGTCACCCTTTGTTAATTAGATACACATAACACACGCAGCATTTGCAACTCATTTATCAATTCTCTCCACCATCTCCATCCCCAGAGATGTAATTTGGAGCCCTCCTTGAGGCAGGCTATTGATCTGCGCCACAACTTCACTCTGTGTTGCAAACTATTTATAGAACAGTTTTTATAGCACTCCCCCCCCCCTGTTCTTGCTTCCCTAGGGGGTGGGGGACCAGAAATGGCCAACATAAATCAGATTTTGTGGTTTGAAAAGAGGGAGAGAGAGAGATGCTTGTAGCATAGAGGGCCGGAGCATGGAGCCACATCCATAGGGTGTTGCTAAATCCCATCATTCTGGGGGTGAACAGCAAGGACTAGTGGACTGTTAGCACAGATGTCTTACAGGAACACAGGAAGATCCCTTTGTACTGAATCAGATCAATGGTTCATCTAGCTCAGTATTATTTACATCAGCGTTCTCCAACTTGGTGCCCTCCAGATGTGGTCTGACACATCTGGAGGACACCAGGTTGGGAAAGGCTAGTCTGCACTGACTGGCAGGGGCTCTCCAGGGTTTCAGTCAGGTTTTTCCCAGCCCTAGCTGGAGATGCCAGGAGTTGAACCTGGGATCTTTGGGCTCTGCTACAGAGCTTTGGCCCCTTGCCTTGATGGATCAGACCAGAGGTCCATCTAGTCCAGCATTCAGTTTCAAGCAGTGTCCAGCCACAACTAAATGTCTCCAGAAAGAACACTGGCAATGTTGTGTAGTGGTTAGAGCATTGGACTAAGACTGGGGAGACCCAGGTTCTCGTCCCCACTTTGCCATGGGTCACTTTGGACCACTCACTGAATTTCAGCCTGATCTACTTCAAAGAGTTGTTGTGAGGATTAAATGGAGAAGAGGAGGATTGTGTATGCTGTCTGGCCTACTTGGAGAAAAGGTGGGATATAAATATAATGAATGAATGAATGAATGAATAAATAAATGTACCTTTATTTACTCCTACTTATAGCAGGAGTAGGCAACCTGGATTACAACTCCTATGATCCCCCACCATTGGCCATTCTGGCTGGGGCTGATGGGTATTATAGTCCAAAGGTTCTAGCAGTCACCAGGTTGTCTACCCCCTGCCTTAAGCATTTGAGGATCCCTTGTGATAAGACATATGAGAGATAAAACTCGTTTTGCCTCCTTTCCTATGCAAATGAGTGAGCTCCATTACTTCTGAAACCCCAAATGTGAGAAATGATGCAATATCTTGAAACTGAACACTAACCCATAGCATGATATATCAGTGGAATGACTGTCTGTCCATGCGATTTTCAAGACCCAACAGCAGGTGGGTAGCTGCTTCCTTAAACAACAAACAGGTAGTTCACTTATTGTACCCCTGAAATTCCTGATAATCTTCTATTGAGCAATGCAGTGAGCCTGCTTGCAGCTTGCATAAGGGAGAGACATAGAATCACAGGGTTGGAAGGGGCCTACAGGACCATCGAGTACCAAATCCCTGCTCAAGGCAGGAAGCCTGGTTCCCAGGCAGCCTTCCATCCAAGTACCAACCAAGGCTGACCCTGCTTAGCTTCCGAGATCAGCCGAGATCGGGTGCATCCAGCCCTTAAACAATGAGTAAGAATGTATGTAGCACATCAGTGTATGTAGCACTGAACAATAATGCAAAACCCCCAACCCAGACCCTTTAAAAAAGTTTATTCTCAAACACTAGAGAAGAACGAGAGAGAGACGACGAAGAGTAATCAAGGATAAGAGCAAACACCGTTAGAAAGAAAATCTGAGTTCCAAACCACAATTTTTTACATAGTGTATTGTGGGGGGTTAGCATGGTTTAATTCTGATAAGACACAGGTGGGAGTAATGTTTCAACTATTGGCTGATTGCATCCAGGCCCATGATTGTTTCATTGTCAATGATTTTGGAATAACTTCCCCACAGAGGTACAAATCGTAATAGATATAGGCATTCCTGTATGACTAGTTTTGGTCCTCTTCATATCTCACCGCTAGAGATGTATGGACTGTGTAAAATCCACTCTGTCTGTGTTTTGCGGATTGTCAGGTACCTTTTGTTCCATCGTCCGGTCACAGACGGATGCGAATTTTCCCCTGTCATGCGGAAAAATACGCAAATAATTCCGGAAGTGCTTTCATAAGCATTTACATAATTTACTTTCGTGTGTAGCATTTGGTGTATTGTCCCCCATTCCATCGAACTTTTCCTCAGCAGAAACTTGCATATTTTCCTACGAATAAATATTTATAAATTTTGGGGAAGTACCCCCCCCAACATTCGAAAGTCCACGGACTCTGCACTGCCTGAGGAGGTCACTCCACAGCGGATTCCGCAGGTCGGATTCTTAGAATTCTGAGCTCATTTTGGTCCATCTCGAATTTCTCCAGCATCCGTATTCATCACCTGGGTATCCATAAGGATGAAGGATGGTTTAAAAATTAAACAAACTAAGTCTTGACTTAGTGATTGGTTGGATGACCAACAGACTGCAGAGGAATCTAGTCAAGATAAAGCTGACAATGTTTGGTTACTGATATGCTCCTGGGGAGGTGAAAATACCCATCCTTAATGCAATTTTGATACCATGAATAGATTGGCTCTGCAGCTGGGCAGAGCTTATGGACCATAAATATAAGGACAACATAAGAATAGCCTTGCTGGATTAGGCCAAGGCCCAACTAATCCAGCATGCTGTTTCCAAAAAACATGAACATGGGGCATGAAAATTTGGGGAACCCAGGTGAGCTGGATTTGGTCCCCTTGCCTGAGATCATGCATCCGTGGTCTACAGCTTAGTAACAGGGCAAATATTTTGCATATGTAAGATCCCAGTTTCAATCCCTGACATCTCCAGTTACAGATGTCGCGTACCAGCACTTGGACCTTGGAAAGCTGTTTTCAGTCAGACAAACCAATACAAGGCTAGATTGACCAATAGTATATGAGGCAGCCATGTTCCAAGGGGGCTCTCAGGCCATTGGCCATGCTGGCTGGGGATGATGGAAGTTGTAGTGCAGCCCATCTGGAGGGCAGCAGGATGGAGAAGGCTGGCTATAAGCCCACTTCCTAAGTTCATAAGATAAGAGTTGCTTAAAAGGCACAGAGATCAGTCATCAGTTCCCACCAGCTCCTAACTTTGGCCCTGTTAATACTGTCAGCAGAATCAAGTGGCAAAGCTTGTTCAGGATTGTACCACTTCAAGCTACAGCCAAGGGTTGTGTGTTTGAATGTTCCTCCATGAAAATATATCTTACACATAGAAAGCTAGTATATCAGGGTGAACAGTTCCACTAGAGTACTCCCTGGTATGCCATATTATTTTTAGGTGCAAACGTTTTTTTTTTTTAAATGCAGGACTTTAAATGTGCAACAGTCTCCTCCAGCCCCCTGCAACCTTGTACAGCCAGAACCTGTACAGTCTGGGAAAACCAGCCACGAGTCCTGTGGCATGTTCCAGACTCACTCACTTATTGTGGCCTAACAACTTTGAGTGCCATTTTTGGGCAAGAACGCAGGATATAAAATGAATAAACAAGCTTTCATAGGCTACAGCCTATTTTGTCAGATGTATAAAAAGTGTGGGGGGGATACTTTTCCTGCGACTTGATCATGAATGCCAATTGATTGTGTTGATTGTATAAGCTGACCCTTTCTGGTGGCCCTTTCTAAATTAAAAGGTTAATACAGATCACTGGCACATAGGAAGCTGCCGATACTGTGTCAGACGATCAGTCCATTGACCTCAATGTTGTCTACTTTGACTGGCAGCAGCCCTCCCAGGTTTCAGGCAGGGTCCTCTTTCCCAGCCTACCATGGATTGAACCTGGGACCATCTGCATGCACAGCGTGTGCTCTGCCACTGAGCTATGACCTGGGTGATATAATGACTTCTGAGCCTGTGAACACTCCAGAGTTGAGGACTCATCAGCTCCCCAGTGGACCCTGATTCTTGGCCAGCTTGATGCAGAAATCCAGTGATGAATGGAAGACTGAAGCTCTGTATTCAGCTAAATGGTCACCAGCTGAGTCCACCTGTAATGCCCCCAAGACCACTGCTCCTCCTTGTTGGGCCCTCTTTCTCAGAAGGTGCCTGAAATGCAAAGCTTATAGCAAGCTGTTCAGACACTCAAGACACTTGAGATCAGGGGTGGGGTGGGGGGAACATGGTGCCCACCAGATGCTACTGTGCTCCAACTCCTATCAGCCCCAGCCAGCATGGCCAGTGGCCCCAGAACATCTGGAGAGTTACAAGTTCCTCAACCCTGTTCTAGAAAGACCTTCCCACAAGCTGCTGGATCTGATCAAGATGTTCCTTTTAGTCCATAATCAATTGCCATCTGCTGTTTGAAATCCCCATGATGTCTATATTTCCCAGGGCAATGAGTGTTCCTTGTTTCCTGAGAGAGAGAGAGAGAGAGAGAGAGAGAGAGGGAGAGGGAGGGAGAGGGAGGGAGTGAGGGAGGGAGGGAGAGAGAGAGAGAGAGGGAGAGAAATAGAAATAGAGTAGATGTACCTCCTCTATTATTCTCCTCTATTATTCTGGCAAAATGTCACCTACAATTAAGCGGCAGGGAAAAAAGACCCCTTTGTGCCATTTGTCCTTTGTTCTGTTCCCCAACTTCTCAGTAGTGGGATTACTGAACCCGTCTATTAAGTAGTGCATTAATTGTATGGCTACCCCAAAACTTCAGACTCTGCTTATGTAAAAGCAGAAATAGCAAGGTGGGAAACCTGCCCTCCTTGATTTGCCAGGGAGAATTGGAAAAGGAAAGCAAAATTTCAGTGGAGAAGAGGGAGAGAGAGACAGAGACAGACAGAGAGAGAGAGAGAGAGAGAGAGACAGAGAAAGGATGGAGAGGACAGAGAATGAACCAGGACTAGTTTCAGGTTTTTTTGGTGAGGGGTGTGGGGTGGGGGCTTCCAGCAGAGCAGAGTACCCTCTCCTGGGTCCCCTCCTGTCTGTGCCCCCCCCCCCCCGGTGGGCTTATGTGGCAGCAGCATAACTCTGAACAATACCAGGTGGCAAGCTATCATTTTAATTCCCTGCAACGCCCCAGAGTGATGCTATGTTGGATGCATTATGGGGAATTCAGATGTCAACTTGCTGCCTGGTGGGGAAAGAAGGTGTTGTGAAGTCAGGCATTCGTGGCTAGTCCTGCCAGGGTGCTGGGACATGGGGATGCTGCCTGCTGACACTGACCATGAATCAAGCCAGTGCTCTCTTAAACTCTAGGGGTTGGATCCAGGGTCTGCCTTCCAGAAGAGAAAGAGCTCTACCCATGGAAGGTCTCTCTGCCTGATTTTTGGCCATTCAACCATGGAAGGTTCACACCTTCAGCAGGGTCTCCTGAGTCTTTGTGTAGCATTTTCAGGCACATGGAGGGGCTGTTGTGGGAAGGAGGAGGCAGGGAAGTGACTTGCTTGAGTGCATTGATCCAGGGTAAATCTGGATCTAACCCAATAACTGATTTGCTCTATCTTCTGAGCCACCTTTGGCCAAGGGACACAATTATATACCTGCCCCCCCCGAGGAGTGGACAGACCCCTCCTTCAGGGGGCTATAAGCGTGCCCCATGGGTGTGCCTTCACTCCGACAGGACCCACATCATGTGTCCAACTCCGACAGCTGTGTGCATTTGCTGGAAGGCTTCACTAAGGGCTCTCTCAACCCACGCAAAGCCAAGTTCATTTGCTAGTAATTTCCAAATCAAGATACAGCATAGCTCAAGCCAGCATGGAAGCCATACTTTTGGATGTAAAAGCCCTGCTGAGGCTGTTCGCAGGTCAATCACTGGTTAGGGAAAATCATTCTCAATGTGTGTCCAAACTGCCATCTTTCTAATGTGTTCCAAGGCTGAGTCTTGCACTCGCAGTGGGACTGTGCCCGAATGTTCTTTGGTAATTTTCACATCTGACCAGCGGAGGCTGGTGGCTCTGATGTCCATGGGGCAGTGCATCTGCTCTGGGTTTCAGTCAGAACCAGTCAGAACTCTAAAGGAATGATCCAAGGTCTGAAGCACCTTGGAGAGCTCCTTTAGAGCTCTGACTGGTTCTGACTGAAACCCAGAGCAGATGCACTGCCCCACAGACATCGGAGCCACCAGCCTCCACTGCATCTGACAACATTTGCAAAATCTGAGATTCAGATGTAATCTCCACATTCTTTAAAATGTATCTGTGACTGGAAAAGTGGCTGTCCTCTGTATGGACCACATTTACACATGTATAAGTAGGATGGGATGGGCTCACTGGTGCTTTCAGTAACGTGTGAAGACATGCTATGGTCTTTTCCCATGGCCTTGTTTCTTTGCCTTTAGCAGCAGCCTGAAGGGTGTTTCACACATCACATGACTGCAAACCCAGGTTTGCTCCCTCTAGCAGGGGCCTGCAGCCAATCCAGACCCAGGGACATGTATTTACAAAGACCTGTGTTTGCAAACCAGTATCGGTCACACTCATGTTTTGACAAGTACCTTTCGATAATTTAAAAGGTGGCCACTGGTCGTTTTTATTTTGAGTGCCGGTGTGATGGGGCTGAGGTCTCGCTCTCACTCTCTACTTGTTTGTACTGCTTCTAAAACAACAACAACAGATTTTGGCTTTATTTGGTCATACATTATTGTTAGCTGCTATGGTATTTTTTAAATATAATTAAGAAAAGAGGGATACCAAGCTTTTAAATCAATCTATCTATCGAATACAAATGTAGTTGGATCCAGATTACGTTAGTTGTACCTAGGTTTACATTGAAATTAGTGTGAAAAGTTAGTTGATTTCAAGGAGAACTAACATCGCACTCTTATAAATGATTTACTCAGAAGTAAGTCCCGTTGTGTTTGATGGGCTCGCTCCCAGGTAAGTGGGTATGGGATGGTGGTTTAAGACTGCAACCCTAGATGCAGTTGGGGACAGAGAAAATGGCCTTATCATAAATTAGATCGGTGGTGCATCTAGCCCAGTATGGTCTATAGTGTCTGACAGTGGCCCTCTGACCCCGCCCACCCCCAGGAGTGGCCACGCCCACTCAGCTCTTCCTCATCTACTTCTAAGGGGGATTGACTGGGAGACCCACACAAATCTGGGCAGGGGAACTCCCTCTCTCCTCTCCAAAGTGTGGCTCCGCTCTGGATTTGAGAGCTGTCATTCCATCCTCTTTCGAATGTATATCCTGAACTCTGAAGCTGTGAACCATACTCCGTGGTGCAGTATATGGTCTATAGTGTCTGACAGTGGCCCTCCAAGATTTGGAGGTGGGAGCCTGTCCCAACCCTACTTGCAGATGCCGAAAATGGCAAAGAGTCTTGAGACACGATAAAGATGAATACATTTATTCAAGCATAAACTGTCGAGGGCTATGGCTTCGTCAGGGAATGAACACGAGACCTTCCGCATGCAGAATCATAGAATAGTAGGGTTGGAAGGGGCCTACAAGACCATGGAGTCCAAAATAGAAGCCTGAGGCTGAGCTATGGCTCTTCCTTTACTCTATGGTGCTTGCTCCCGAGTAGACCTGGACAGGGTTGCACCATCAGTGCGATTAACTTAGCCTGGAGCCAACCTGTAAGGCATGAGGCAGTTCACAGTTATGGAAAGAAATTAAGCAGGTGACGTTTTCCCTGTCACTTTCTCTTCAGGCCAGGCAAGGTTCAGCTGGCTTCAATCCTGTGTGCCAAGGCTGCTGTTAATGAGCGGGGCCAGTACAAAAAGGCGAGGATAGCCTTACCTAGATCTGTGTTCAGTAGCCACTACTGGCTGCATGAGAAGTAGCCAAACCTCCCTCCTCCTGTTGGTTCACGGCTTCGGAGTTCAGGATATACATTCGAAAGAGGACGGAATGACAGCTCTCGAATCCAGAGCGGAGCCACGCTTTGGAGAGGAGAGAGGGAGTTCCCCTGCCCGGATTTGTGTGGGTCTCCCAGTCAATCCCCCTTAGAAGTAGATGAGGAAGAGCCGAGTGGGCGTGGCCACTCCTGGGGGTGGGCGGGGTCAGAGGCTGAGAGAGAGAGCGAGCTTGTGGACGACAAGAGAGCAGCTCGGGGAACCGGCAGACGAGGCCAGCGTTTTCCAGACAAGGTGGGTGGATGAGAAGAGAGAGGGGATTTCTCCCGCTCTCTCCATTTCTCTGTCTGTCTGTCTGTCTGTCTCCAGAGCCGGGAATGGCTCTGAGCAGATGAGACCGGCGCGCGGTTCTAAGGAGCAGAGATTTCAGATCTTTGTAGAGATCTGAGACTCAGAGCCAGCAGTGTAGTCTTGCTTTATTTGCTTTATTTATTTATTTTAAATTCAAAGCATCCACCTTAACTCTTCGACTGGAACATCCCGAGAGCTAACTGCGCCCTGCTCTGGCGAGGAGGGGCTGGAGGGGAAGGGGAAATAGCTCATCTCCCCACCTCCCACCAGCCCCCCTCCCCCCGTGATGTCAAGCATGTAGGACGCGGAGGGGATGCTTTGTCTTGGCGATTCTGCTTTAAATAGGAGACGAGCCGGAAAGAAAGGATCACACACACACACACACACGCTAACGCACGCACGCAGAGACACTCACCATCCCGCCCTTGAAGCCAAGTCCCCCCGCCCTCCACTCCGCAACCGCCCAAGGTCCAGAATTTTCCCACTACTTTGTGTTTTGGGGGGTGGGGTGGGGACAGAGCGAGGGTGAAGCCAAGGGGAGCCCCCCTCCGTTCTCCCAGCGCCTCCTTCTTTCCTGATCCTTGTTTCCTCTCGTCAGTACAGCAGGGAGTCTGGGAAAAGAGCTGCTTCTGTTTTCGCCTCTTGCTTCGGGATTCGGACGAGTCCATCTTCTGGTGTCTGCGAAAAGAGCAAAGAACAGGAGCGGGAAGGGGCGGCGGGGGGCGGCGGCGGAGATCAGTTGATTTCCAGACGATCCCCCAGCGCGATCCGGCGATGCCTCTCCCGCCACTTCGATTTACACGTTTTTATATTTCTATTGGAAGGCTCTTTCCGTCTCCCCTTGCCATCTGCAGAATTTAAAAAATAGAACCAAGACTCACGCACGCACACCTGTCTCCACAGACGCCCGAGGCTGCCTAGGTTTTCTCCTCCTCCTCTTTCTCCCGGCGAGGAGCAAGCAGGCGAGCGAGCGGTATTGAAAGTCTGACTATGATGATACCCCGAAGTCACCAAAAGCTGACGCCTGGAACCCGCTCCTTCCGAGCCCGGCTGGTCTTCCACACCTTTCTCTTGAGCATCGTCTGCCTTTTCCAGCAACAATCGCCTTGCCAAAAAAAACGAAGGGGATCCCTCTCCTCCCTCCCCGTCTGTCCCTCCGAAAGCAATTCCCCTTTTGAAGAAGCAACACAGAGCTTGATTGAATGAAATATTATTATTATTAATAATAATAATAATAATTAATTTTTAAACAAACCACCGATTGATCCTAAAGAAAGCTGGATTGTGTGCTAACATCTCCTCGGCCTCCCCCCCCCGCCCCCATCTCCACCTGGCCAAGTTTGTGGCTCGGGAGCAAAGGTTCTGATCCTGTCCTGACCCTCGCGGTACCTTTCGGAATGACTGAGCCTCTCTCTGCCTAAAGGTCGTCGCTCCCCCGAGGGCTTTGATCGCAGAAACTCGTGGAGTAGCAGCCCACAAGAGAGTCTACGTGCGTCTCTCTCGCTGTGCACCTGCCTGGAGAAAATTTGCATCTCATCTCCCCCCCTTTTGGGGGGAGGGGGGTTAAGGGAGCCCTGGTGATCTCAAGCCGGTCAGTTTCCTTTCCCACTTACCGGAAGTTCTTCCCTCCACCCCCAAAAGTCCAGGAGCGTGGCCGCTGATGCTGTGCCGGCATCCTCCAGGTGCACATCTGGACTGGCCACAGCTGGCGACCAGACTCGCCAGCCAGCCCCTTTGGCCTTCCTCTGGAGAGAGGTCTGCGTGGGTCGGAAGGGGCGTGCCGCTGCGCCGTCTCTCTGATGGGACCCCCCCCCCCGCCTGCATCCTTTTAAGCTTTTCTGATGGGACCCCCGCATCCTTTCCCCCCTCCCGGGGCTTGAAAAGTGCCGAATAAACAAAAGAAAAGAAACACACACACACACACACACACACACTCCCAGGGGAAGGGAAATCGAGGGAGAGGAAGGTGGAGCTGCTGGCGGGACGGGGTGGGGGGGCAACTTCTCCCCCTCGCCAGCTCGCCTCCCCTCTTGGCTGGGAGCGCCGTTGTGAAGGAGAGGGGCGGGGGGAGCGACGGAGGGGGCGGCAGAGGAGTTTGGGGAGTCGAGGCGACGGTGGGCGGCCGGCTGGGCTCCCTCCGACTGCTGGCGGGCGAGACCGGGCTTGCTGAGGAGGCGCCGTTGATGGCCCTGCGCGCCGGGACAGCTTGGTTTGGGCAGGTCTTGCGCAGCGCTTGCCGGCTGCAGGCGCCCTGGTGGTCCCGACGCTCCAGCAGCCTGCTGTGCCTGTCTGCCTCCCCGGAGCCCGAGCAGGAAGGCGCAGAGCCGCCGCCGCCGCCGCCGCGGCTTCAGCACCGAGGACAGCAGCCGCTCCGAGGGAGCCCGAGCGCCGCCCGCCCCGCGCAGCGCGCCTCGCCGGGCGGCTGCCTCTGCTGCACCCTGTCGGATCCGCGGGCGGCCAGGGGGGGACATGGTCCCCTCCGCGGGCCCTTCCTGGCGGCTATGAAGCGGCAGAACGTGCGCACCTTATCGCTCATCATCTGCACGTTCACTTACCTGCTGGTGGGGGCGGCCGTCTTCGACGCCCTGGAGTCGGACCACGAGATGCGCCAGGAGGAGCAGCTGAAAGCCGAGGAGACCCGGCTCAAGGGGAAGTACAACATCACCAGCGACGACTACCAGCAGCTGGAGGAGATCATCATGCAGTCGGAACCGCACCGGGCCGGGGTGCAGTGGAAATTCGCAGGGTCCTTCTACTTCGCCATCACGGTCATCACCACCATCGGTGAGTCCCCCGTGGTGGGGTGGAGAGGTGGGGGCACCGAGAGTTGAGGAGACCAACGCTTAAGTGGAGTGCAAGGGAAGGGGACGGGCTCACGAGTCAGTTCCCAAAGTTTGGAAGCCGAGCCTGCCCTGGGAAATGAAAGAAAGTGGGGCAAAGCAATGCAAAGCAAAGCAATAGAAAGGATGCATATGTCTGTGATCAGCTGGTTCCAAAGGTTTGGGAACTGTGTGAGAGAAAGGGAAAGATTCCTAGTGTGTGTGTGTGTGTGGGGGGGGGGCAGGTGGCTGAGTTGACTTGAAGAGTCCGACAATTGTGGCATTTCAAGGCTTATTTAAGAAAAGGTATAGAACTCTATCCAATGAGGACTGATCTCAAAAGCTGGGGAGTTGCAGGTTATGCAGAGAAAATAAGTACCCCCCTTTCTACCCTACTCTGTAATTTGAATCTTTCAGCATACACTTGTGGGTCGCTGAGTCTCTTTCCTCAGCCCTAGCTCCAGCTCCGTGATAGAACTGAATGGCGAGTCGTGTGTAATAGATAAAAGTGACTGAGAATTTTTAAAAAGGAAGTCAGTGTCACTCGTAACTCTCCCACCTGTGACTGGGAGACAATCAAATGATGTACAGGTTTCTGATGGGAAATCTCAGGGCAGGCACAAGGAATCATTTTTAGCCTTTGAACATTACCTTGCAAAGTCCAAAGGCAAAATGATATTTGGAAGTTGAAGGCAATTGCAACAGACCAAGTTTCTAAAAGGCTGCAGTCTTATGTACGCTTGCTTGGGAATAACTTCTTCTGAATTCAGTTGGGGAAAATGTGCAGGATTGAGCTGCAAGTCTCGTTGGAAACTCAGTTTCATTCTAGGGAAAAAGCATCAAGTTTTGTAAACTGGCATTTCAATCCTCAAGCCATGTATTGAGCTAAGCTGGAATCTTCATAAGTAAATAGTCTGAGGACTGAAACCTAAATTAGTATACTAGGATTGCTACGATGCAAGGAACTCCATGGACATACTTTTAATCTTGCCATCTGATTCTTTGCTTTGGGAATGGGGTGAATTGTCCCAGAGGTTTTCTTTGATAGCTGTAATAGTAACAGGCCCTCATTTGTGTCTCTTTCCTCCTATCTGCTAATAATTTCCTTTGGGTGCACATCTGGACTGGCCACAGCTGTAGACTTTCCAACCCCTGCGAGTAGACAGTCCAATCAGCGAAACAACCATCACTAGAGAACTAATCCACTGCTTAACTTAATATGAAGCTCCCATAATTTTTTAAGATGGGGTGGGCAACTTGTGGCCATCCAGATATTAGGCTAAAACATCTGGAGGGGCAAGCATTGTCTATCCCTGTTTAAAGATGACAGCATTGTTGACACAGTGGAACTAGTTTGGCAGTAGAGTATTTTGTTTCTTGTAAAATGGTTGAATCCTCCAAAGAAAGTTTTTTTCTCCTTTAAAATAAAAGCAAATATTGATTGATAGACCAGTTCATCCCTAAGGCCCTCAGCAGGGAGGAGACTTAAGCCAAGAGAAAATATGTTTCCTAGACATTGGGCTTTATTTGACCTTATTGTATTGATCTCTCCAATGGTTGCTTTATCACTTGCTAGTTCATATATTCAGATGTATGTGTTTGTTGAGGAAATGGAGATGTCCTCTCAAGATTTGCCACTCTGAAACACTTGCAGAGGTCCAAGCAGGGTGACCAATGCAATAGTTGGTTAATAAGGCACTGATGGTGTTCTATTGGTCAGGATGTGAAGAAATGGAACAATGTTATTAAGGCAGGTGCTGTCATTTACAGTATTAGGTCTTGTTACCACCACTGTAACCATTAACACACAAAGATGCTGTCCGTTTTTGCCAAACCATCCATTCCAGTTTCAGAACTGACAGAAGAAGAAGTGTTTTCCTTACAGCTAGATTCTGACTTTCTTATCTGTGGTAGTAAATGGCTTGCTTGAAAGATAAGGTGACACTTGTGTTGAAGATGTTTTCATTTTGTTAAAAAGAAGAAAGAAATGCTTTTTGTGGTTTGTTGTTGCTTATCTAGTTGAATTCTCTCCCGCCACTTCAGCTCCCCCACACCTTACAACAAGGTTTCCTTGAAGAATTCAAAATCCAAATGGCTTTGAAGAAGCACTGTGAAGTCTCTCTCTCTCTCTCTCTCTCTCTCTCTGTGTGTGTGTGTGTGTGTGTGTGTGTGTGAATAATAATAATACAACAAGACATTCAATTTCACCACCCCCTCCATGCTGCGCCCAGTGATGTAACTTCCTTTTCTGGAAGTTCGGTACACCTACTAATTCTACATTGTATGCCTTTTTAAAAGTGCTAGTATTCAATTGAAATATCTTGTAATTAGACTACAATATACAGGAGAAGGAAGAAAAGGTTTATATGTTCTGCCCTCAGTATACAAGTTAGGATGGACATTAACAGTACAGAACAGATATTGAAATGGAAAGTTGAAGAAAGTGCAGGAAAGCTTTCTTGATGAGTGCAAGATGCTGGAAAGGGAACTTGGAATAAACCATGGACATGAATAATTCAAAGTTAAACACCTTTTTGTTCCATTGTGTTAGTGGGAGAGTTGTGTTAGTGGGCTGGGTTTTAACCACAAGTGTGGTCAAAATTTCCAGATCTTAATTTGTAATACAAAATGTGCCATGGCTTAAATCAAGGTGGACCACAAGCCTGGATGTGTAAAGGGCTGGCTGTGGTTACTTGGAGGTAGGAGAAGTGTGCTCTATGCATGCTCACAGGAACTCTCCCCTCAATCCAGCCCATAGTTGTAGATGAGAAAGTCCAAATAATTTGGGTGTGGGTAGAGCTGTGGTACATAGGGGCATGAATGCTGTAAACAGGTTTTGGGGTCATGTCTTGTTGAACTTTGACATAAATTAACCTTTGAGTATTCACATGAACGTGTGTTGCATTTCTCTGTCTTAAATCTATGGGTGAGTTGTCTGCTAAATATTATGAATTAGTTACCTAAAAGCATTGGGTTGGATTCAGACTCAGCCAGCTAAACACAAGTCACACTAAAATCAATAGGACAAATTAGTCATGACTTCACTTCAGCCCCATTGATGGCAATCAACCCATAGTCTGTATGAGAACAAATGAAAATATATTAGCTATATATCTGGGTTAATTTATTTCTTTTAAAGAAAAGTGTTTCTGTTTTTTAAAGAATTCAGTTCAGCAATTTTAGACCTTTAGAAAAAAAATCCCGAAGTTTTATTTTAAAATATCCTGCAGTGACATGAAGTGTGCTGTTTCGGCTGAATTTTTTTTTTTTTTTGCATTGTTTCTATTTTTAAACTAACCTTGAAGACGTTGTATGCTCACGCTTTGTTCTATCTCTCTGAAACCACCCCAGTACAATTCATGAACGAAAGCATGTTTCTTGCATTAATGAGAAGACATGCAATGCTCCAGAAGGATAGTGTTAGGGGGATATTTCTTGCAAATGTAATTTGAAATTTCCATATTTTACATGGTGTCAGTCAATACAGCAGTTGATTGCATTTTCTGGATTGGCCTCTTATGAAAATTTGCCAGGAGGTGGGAGATATACAGAAAAAGAGTGCCCCAAAGGTACACTGATCCAGGTGCAGAATTTAATATCAGGCAATGAAAGAGTTGGTTAAAGCTTTCTGATTCCTGTGCATTTGTTTAAAATATTTCATTGCTGCCACAAGCATGTCTGGAATTAAAAACATTTAGCTTGTTCTGAAGTGCCATCTGCATTTCATAAACCTTTCTTTCTATAGCACCTTTTACAATGCTATTATCACTGGGTTTTTTTTCCCCTTCCAAATAGGACACTGTCAGTGTACATGATGCTTTACAGTATAAACCACCACCACCACAAAGGACAGGCTCCTGCCCTTAGGAACTTACAGTATGACATTTCACAGGGAATAGATGTGAGGCAAAGGAAACGAGGAGTGAATGTGGGCAAATGCTGTTACACATACTATGACCTTGTTGCAGTTGGGAATCAAACACTACAAGGACTTGGCTTGTTAAGGGTTAAGGACTGAAGTGAAAGCTTCATGAAGCAAAACCTACAACCTTTCATGGCTTGAAACCCTCAACCTATAAGTCCACTAGCCAACTGAGATCTAGTCAGCAGGACGTACCCTGCTCTGTCCAGGTGACAGGTTCAGATGGCAACAGCCACAAACTAGTGTTGGTCCCCAAATTGTGGAACCTCTTCCCTGGAGAATTCAAGAGAGCTATCTCTGTGATCTTTTGAGAGGGGTTGTAAGACCTACCCCTTCTCTTTGGGCATTTTGATTGAGAAATTGGCTTTCTGTGGCTATTTTAAATCTGTAGTGTGTTGATGTTGTTGTCATGTTGTTTTTAATGGGTTGGATCTAGACTTAGACAGGCTTAAAGTAAACCCATTAAAATCAGTGGGGCTTAATTTGGTCATGGCTAACTTGTCCCACTGATTTCAGTTGGTCTACTCAGAGTCTGATCAGACCCATTGAATTTATAAACCACTTTGAACTGTTGGAAAAGTGGTACACAAGTATTTTAATAAGTAGACTTCGACGATTTCATTAGTGGTTTTCGAAGAGAGGTTTGAAGGGGGGGAGAGAGAGAGAGAGAGAGAGAGAGAGAGAGAGAGAGATGTAGCACCAGATATAGGTGTTTTACATGGTGCTTATCTCATATCCCTAAAAGGCAGTAGCCAGGGGTGTTGGAGAACACTGCATTGGATTCAAATGTGTTTGGATTTCTATGAACCTGTACTGTCCTGTGGATTGCGCAGTGGACTGGCTTTTTCTGAGTCACGTGGATTCTGGGACTTGTGTATTAGGTT
This sequence comes from Heloderma suspectum, assembly GCF_057233095.1. Lineage (NCBI taxonomy): Eukaryota > Metazoa > Chordata > Lepidosauria > Squamata > Helodermatidae > Heloderma > Heloderma suspectum. The sequence continues at coordinate 13,396,992 of NC_139461.1, forward strand.
TTCACTTTTTTTGTGTGGGGAGGATTTACACAAATTCACATTAGCACTAATGTGGATTAGTGCAGTTATGCAAGTGCACATTAGCAGTAATGCATATTAGCACTAATGTGAATTTGCGTTAATGTGAATTAGCAAAAGTACAATGAAATTCTGGTAAAAAAAACCCTGATTCCATCAATGATGAAATGAAAAATGCCTGACAATCTGTGAAATACAAATGGAACAGATCTAACAAAATCCACATATCTCTAGCAGTAGCCCAACTACATTTCACATAGTGGGTTTGTCACTGAGCATACACTCCACAGGGACCCTCAGCCAATCCCCTCTTTCCCTATCAAGTGTACCAGAGGGATATGCATATTTCTCTACACAAGTTTGTTGCATTCACAAAGTTTGCATGGTAGTTGTTTATTTCCACAGTCTAAAATGAACTAGCTGCACCACTGCTGGCTGTGTGTGTTTGGGAATTTCAGAGAGAGAGGGAGAGAGAGAGAGAGAACAGTATGCAAGGTTAAGGTCATTTATCCTGCCTACCACTTTCCTTCTCCAAATTATCTTGTCCAAATGCTGTTTTGCAGCCAAAGTGTGGCACATGGGCATTTGAATTCATGGATTTGCTAACTATGTGTAGTTTTGGATTGAGCATTAAGTATGAGTTCTGGACCATCCTGCCACAACTGGGATTTCAACCACATCTTCCTGTCTGGCATACTCGGTCCATGTTAGCTGTTCTAAGGGTTGGATGTGATCTATGGTCTTTATTATGGATCTCAGTCCAAGTTCTTCCAATAGAGGCTTAGTGAGTATTCAGTTAGAAAGCCATGCAGATGGAATGGAAAGCTGGCTCAATTGTGTTTCTTGTTGAGCCTCATTTTGTGCTACCTGTTTACAAGTAATGTGGTGGATCTGGTTTCCTTGCAGCTGCCGTTCACTGTACGGAAAAGATACGGTTTCCCAAATATTGACTCTGTGGTTAGTAATTACGTCATCTTTATCACAAATGATGAAAGACCCTACGATAATGTAAATGAAATGCGGGGGGTGGGGTTTTGGGGATTCAGCCCGATGTTCTTGCCTTCATTAACTAGCAGTTGAGATTTTTCCAGGAGGTGTGAGGTCTGGCTAATTTGTCAGCTTCAGCACTAATACAGGCCCAAAGTATTTATTCCAGTTCCAGAACCCTTGTTTCTCTGAATGTGTGTGTGTGTTGTTTTTGTAAGGAAGTTTGTGCAGGCTGCCTTCCAATTTTTTCCCCTGTCACCAATAGAAAATACATTCCACTGGGAGTTTTGAAGTGACTTCTCATGAAATTTTCATTATTTGGTGGTTCAGAAAAGTTTCCCAGGGATTAAAGGAACTTGTTTCTTTACTTATTGCTTTATTGGCTTTCTAGATGCAATTTTTGAGCATTCTGAATCATTAAATTGTTTTCAAGCAAAATGCTGGTTCTTCTTGATGCCACCCCCTATTTACCTTCATCAGGTTTTCCCATTCTGTTTCTGATTTGAAGTTCATCTTGCATCCAAATTGCCTTACTAACTTAGAAAAAGGCTTACCTAACCCACTGTGCTGTTTCTAACACTGGCAAGTCAGTTGCTTCCAAGTAGACACAAACTTGGAAATCTGTTGGCTGCCCCCAAACGTATGGGACTCAGAAGTATATTCCCTTTCTACATAGATATTTCATTAAGATAGCATGGCAAATAGCTGTGGATAAACCTAAATCTCATTCTGACTCTATCTCTGTATGCTGAACTGAGTTCTCCAGTTCCTCTCATGTTTCACTACTTTTGAGCTTTTCAAACATGAGTAAGATTTGGTGCAAGGCTGGGCATGCCAGACAGCAAGTTCTTTTAATACTGGACCAGATTCTTTTTGAATATTGCCCAGTATTGTCTATTGTGATTGGCAGCAGGTCTCTGGGGTCTCTGGGAGAGGTCCATCATAGGATCATAGAGTTGGAAGGGGCCATTTAGGCTGTTGAGTCCAATCCCTTGCTCAGTGCAGGAATCCACTTTAAAGCATCCCTGACAGATGGATGTCCAATCTCTGCTTGGATACCTCCAGCAATGGAGAGCCCACCACCTTCCTAGGTAGTTGGTTCCCATTGTCTGACTGCTTAGACCATTAGGAAGTTTTTCTTGATGTTCAACCAAAATCTCCCTTCCTGTAACTCATGTTCTACTGACTTGGATGACAGAAAACTGGTTGTAGCTCCCTTCCCATCACCATGTACAGTCTTCCACAATTTGGTGCCCTTCAGATGTGTTGGACTACAACTAAGGATGTTGGAGATATCCACAATGGAACCAAATGAGTTGGGATTTTCCTGAATCTACCCCATGGATTCTGCAACAGACTGGTTGTTCCCCTGTTAAGTGGGTCACATGGACTTGTGGACCAGTTTTCTAACTCTTCTGAAATTCGTGCAAATTTTGTCTTAGAAAAATATGCAAAATAAAAAAATCCTGCCCCCAAATGTGTATTTCCCTCATAGGCTAAAGCATGAAAATGCACATTTTGGGAGAAATTTTCACATTTTTGCACACGCACATTTTTGCAGCTGCAAATTTGTGCAAATTCAGAAACAACCCCCCCCCCCAAACCAATTCTGTCAATGGGTGGGCGACGGAACGAAAGGCTCCTGACAACCTGTGAAACACAGATGGAATGGATTTTACATGATCCGTACATCCCTAACTGCAACCCTCATAATTCCTGACCATTGGCCATGCTGGCCGGGGCTGATGGAAGTTGAAGTCCAAAGTATCTGGAGGATACTAGGCTGGTACATGATCCTTTTCAATGGAGATGCCCGGGCTTTAATCTGGGCCTTCTGTCTGCAAAGCATGCTCTCCATCACTGGGCTATGCTTTAAAGTGGATTCCTGCACTACTTACGCCTTTAAGTAGGCATAAAGTAAACGCCCACTTTAGGCGTTGTGCTAAAGTAGGCAAATTTCCACATTGTGCTGTGTACGTTCCATGTCAAGCCTCTAGGGAGCTTCTGCTGTCTCTGTGGATGTCAGTGCCAGACAGAGCAAGGAGACAAGCAAGCAAAATGTCCGCCAAATAGTTACTGTAACACAGCGTCCGTGAGTTATCAGTGGGACACACAGACATAACCGTGGTGACGAGGATGAGATGGACTCACACTGTCGCTTTGCTGCTGTAACTAGCCAGTGAGGTGTACTGGTTAGAGCGTTGGACTGGGAGCCTGGAGATCCAGGTCCTAGTCCCCACTCTGCCATGGAAGCTCACTGGGTGACTTTGGGCCCATCACAGACTCTCAGCCCAACCTACCTCACAGGGTTGTTGTTGTGAGGCTAAAATGGAGAGGAGGAGGGTAATGTGAGCCGCCTTGGGTTCCTGGCGAGAGGGAAAAAGGTGGGATATAAATGCACTAAAATCAAACTAACAAAGAAAGAAACAAAATAACTGTATTCAGACCTACCCAGAAAGGAGCTGGTAAGTGTGACAGTGCTAGTTGGTCTGTGGAGGGGCAAGAGGTTAAAAAGTCTCGATCAAAGTCAGGCTACAAGTGGGAGAGTAGGGGAGGCATGTGAGGTGGCCAGATAACAATGTTTACATTTTTAAAATGGGGTCCCACCCAGAGAGAGTATATGGACCCCTTTGATCAAACTGGAGAAGATGGACCCACATGTATTGAACACCCTGAGCAGTATTTTGCATTGATATCCACAGGGACAGCAGAAAACCCCCAGAGGCTTGACATAGGACATACACGGCACATGGTGTTGGACGGGAATGGCATTTCAGCAGTGCTGTTTCTCAGGAACATAGGAAGCTGCCTTGTACTGAGTCAGACCATTGACCCAATATTCCTGGCACTGACTGACAGCGGCTCTCTGGGATTTCAGGCAGGATTCTTTCTACCTGGGACCTTCCGCATGCAAAGCTCTACCCACTGAGCTACAGTCCCTCCCTCGGCAGGGGCAACTACAGCAGGACGGTTCTGCCATTCAAGGCCTCCTGCAAATCAGGAGTAGGCATGAGGCTGATGAAGTGGTTTTGATGCCTTCTTTGCCATTCTTTGGTCTGATTCAGTTCAGTCTAAATGACAATAGCCGTCACCCTAAAACAACCTTTTGATTGCCCTGAGTTCTGCATGCAGACTACTGCTGGCTGTGAGCTGCGGTGAACTGACAGCCAGTGGCAGAAGGTATCCTCATCCTTCCCACTGGAAAGAAAACATAACAAAGAACCAAGGTCTGGCCGATGGAGCACTCGAACATCACTCCTGGACTAGGCTGGCCACTCATGCATCACCAAAGAAGAGGACAGCAATTTGCATATGCTAATAGATGCAGATTTAATCATACTTTGTATTATTGACATAGACATACAGTACGCCTCGCCATAGTGTGGAAGACTGAGACCAGGTGACCTGTGGGCCTGCCTGCTCAGCATGCTGTTGCTGGGCCACCGTTCTTACGATTCTTTCACTTTTAATCAGAACTGGGCAGGACAGCCCTCAAAAGAGGATGCCTTAAAAAAGTGGATAGTCCTCTGTGAAAGGGGACACACAGGCACCTTACAAATGAATTATATGCACGGGCCCCTGGGCAACGTTCTGGTATGAACGGCTGTATAGTCATGCCCAGACATAACATCTATAGGTTGGATTTACGCTAAGTTTGTTGCACTCAGTTTTCTGAAATCAGTGGGACTTGTTGTTGTTGTTTATTCGGTCAGTCGCTTCCGACTCTTCATGACTTCATGGACCAGCCCACGCAAGAGCTTCCTGTTGGCTGTCGCCACCCCCAGCTCCCCCAAGGTCTAGTCCGTCACGTCCAGAATATCATCCATCCATCTTGCCCTTGGTTGGCCCTCTTCCTTTTGCCTTCCACTTTCCCTAGCATCAGCATCTTCTCCAGGGTATCCTGTCTTCTCATGATGTGGCCAAACTGGGACTTGTTAGTCACAGTTAATTTTCCCCAGCGATTTCAGTGGGGCCCAATTGCAACAAAGTTGACCTGGATCCAAACTTACACATCCATGTAACCTCTGCAATTTGAGCAAGTGGGGTATATCCCCTTTTGGATCCACTGCGATTACACATATCACAGTGATCGCACATATGGTCCTCCGAGTGGCGTGCCAGTTCTCAAAAATGCGACCTCTGAATGAGCGCTGCCTGACGGCAAGACCGGCAAAAGCCCCTCTGTGTCCCCCAGCACTTCTGCGAGGGCTTTTGTTACTGTGTATATGCAGCATGGACTCCTTCAGTGCCGGTGCATAACTCTGCAAACTCCAGATATGAACACTAACCCAGAAAGGTCCAGGGGCAGTTGAAGTAGTACAGTGTCAAACAGAATGAAGAACAAGCAATGATACGGAAGGCTGTAGCTTCAGAAACCTTGCCTCAGCCATGAAATTGCTAGATGGCCTTAGGCAAGCCTCTCTCTCTCTCTCTCTCTCTCTCTCTCTCTCTCTCTCTCAATCTGCCTTGTACCCCTCTCCCTCCCATCTGCAATACTGGGGGATAACAAGAGTGCCATATCTCACAGAGCTATTGAAAAGATAACTGGGAAATGTACTTGAACAATGAAAACACTATATAGATCCTCCTCTGAACATAGGAAGATGCCTTCTACTGAGTCTGACCATCGGTCCATCTAGCCCAGTACTGTCAACACTGACTGGCAGCCACATGGCTCTCCAGGGTTTCAGGCAGGGATTTTCCAGCCTGGAGACGCCGGGGATCGAACCTGGGACCTTCTGTGTGCGAAGGAGGGCCTCTACTACTGAGCTATGGCTGCTGCTGCTGCTCCCCTCTCCTCCCTACTACTACTGCTGCCTTCAAGAAACAATGCATCCCTAGCTGCTAAGAGGAGTAACCATGTTCAGGGCTCCACAGACCGTGCAGAACAGGAGCCTTGTAGTGCTATTCAAATTTCATGGGGGGAGAGGGAGTTTCAGGTTGTTGGTAGTGGAGATGGAAAAAGAGAGTTTTTTCCTTATCCCAATCTCTCCCCCACCCCCACTAGCCTTTCCCAGCTATGCAATGTATTGCTAGAAGGCTTTCATTCCAGAAGTGGTGCACTTTATAACATTATTCATTCATTTAAAGTGATTTCTAGGCTGCTTTTAAGGGTAGAGCTCTTTTATTTTATAACTATCTTGCAGGGGGCTCTGGAGAGTAAGAAAGGGGAAAGCGGTCCTTTTTCCTTTTCTTCCTCTTGCAACATCCCACTCAGCGGAGGCTGGTGGTTCTGATTTCGGTGGGGCAGTAATTCCATTCTGGGTTTCAGTCAGAACCAACCAGAACTCTAAAGGAGCTATCCAAGGTGCTGGACCCTATCTGCAAAATAGGTTCAACACTTTGGAGAGCTTCTTTAGAGTTCTGGCTGAAACCCGGAATGGATTTACAGCCCCACTGAAATCGGAGTCACCAGCTTCCACTGATCCCAATGTAAGGCTGGAGGGATTATTTTAACCTCACAACCTGCATCTCCCCAACCTTAATCCACCCTCTGGAATGCTCTTAAGGCCTACAGCAGGCTAATCCTGCTCTCCCACCCCCATAATTGACACCCTAGCATGTCTCAATTGCAATTACCCATAGACTTAATTGATAGACTCATACAAGATGCATGACTTCTGGTACCTGTAGACTCATCTCTCCCCTCCCCTCTATAGGCTCAGTTGTGATCAGCATCTGTAAGTTCTGGGATCTAGCAGGTATTTGTTGGTTATCTTAGGTTCTTAAACAACTTAAAAATAAACAAACATATGTACCCCGAGTATGTAAAAACCACTCTCTTGTTTTTGGACCTGAAACTGATACACACTCAACCTCCTGAGTTTGCTATTAGAGGGAATGATTATTAATCCCTAAAAAGCATGGACACACAAGTGCTGCTATTATGTATCCCTCACTGAGCTTGGTGAATAATAGACATAACCAGTAAAAAAGAAGAAGAAAAGGTGGATGTCATAATGCATGCTGGGATTCAAGGTGGCTTCTGAGACTCTGAAGGTTGAAGACTCCTGATTTGGACAATTTGTTTGATGTTCTTATTTCCATAATGTATTCTGATTGCAACATCTGTTGGCTTATATGTGCCCACAACATTTAGCTTTCTCTACCAGAGAATTAGGAGTATTTTGGGAATGTAGTCTACAGGAATAGCTACAAATAAATTGGTTGGTTCCCTCCCCGCCTCTTGAAGTGAGCAAGTGTCAAAATGTGTTCCTACTATGGATATCACTCGATCATTTCTCAGGCTTTTAGAGGTGATAGCCATACTTGATTTAACACTACAGAACTCTAGTAAACACTGAATATTTTGGGAAGCCTTTGCAAAGAATGCAAAGAGAAGAATGCTGTTTTTCTCTCACTCCAAGTAAAACTGAAGCAACCAATGGATTGGAAAGAATATGGCTTCCCTTGATTGGGGGCCCAAGGAAGGCAGGAGACACAGGGGCCCTTCCCCATCTCTAGAATCCATGACTGAGGGTTGATTTAGATGTGGTCCCAAACGCATTTATCTTTGGTGGACCACCATACAATGGGCATCATGCTTAAATTTTCTGAGGAACAGCTATCTTGGAGTCAGAACATTGTTCCATTATCCTAGCCATTTTCAACTTCCAGTAGCTCTCTAAGATCTCCCCAAGTTCAGCAACCTATGATCCTTCAACTGGAGGTGCCAGTACTTGAACTTGGGACCTTGTATATTCAGAGCATAAGAACATAAGAAGAGCCCTGCTGGATCAGACCAAGGGTCCATCTAGTCCAGCATTCTGTTCACACAGTGGCCAACCAGCTGCCCACAGGAAATCCATAAGCACGGCATGAGTGCAACAGCACCCCCCCATGTTCCCTAGCAGCTGGTGTACGTAGGCTCACTGTATCTGATACTGGAGGAAGCACATAGCCATCAAGACTATTTTATTTATTATTTATTAATTAAATTTATTAATCACCCATCTGGCCGGTCACCCAGCCACTCTGGTGGTTACCCAGCCACAATGACTAGTAGCCACTGATAGCCTTTCCCTCCAGGAATTTGTCCAACCCCCCTTTAAAGCTATCTAAAATGGTGGCCATCACTACATCCTGTGGTAGCGAATTCCATAGTTTAACCATGTACTGTGTGAAGAAGTCCTTCCTTTTATCTGTCCTGAATCTCCCACCAATCAGCTTCATAGGATGACCCCAGGTCCTAGTATTTAGAGAGAGGGACAAAAGTGTCTCCGTATTCACATTCTCCACACCATGCATAATTTTGTACACCTCTGTCATGTCTCCCCTTATCCTCCTTTTTTCCAAGCCAAACAATCCCAGCTGTTGTAACCTATGTTGTAACATAGGGGAGATGCGCCATCCTCTTGATCATTTTAGTTGCCCTTTTCTACACTTTTTCCAGCTCTACAATATCCTTTTTAGGTGTGGTGACTCTACTGTGGCCTACTACTGTGCTCTTCTTCATAGGTTCTTAACTACTGTACTGGCCCATACTTGTACTGTTCCTGAAGACCAGTTCACAGCCACGCAGGTATGGTCAGCTCACTCTGATTTTAAAACACCCCCCCTCCTGCAACAACAGGTAAAAGAAATCCTTAGAGATGCGAAGCCCTACAGAGGCACAGAGGTTGTGAGGATAAAATGGAGAGGAGCAGGATTATGTATGCTGCCTTGGGTTTCTTAAAAAGAGGAAAAATGGCGGGATAGAAATGTAATAACTAACTAACTAACTAACTAACTAACTAACTAACTAAATATCTTGTATTCCTTAGTTAGAGTATGCAGGAATCAAAGGGGATAACGTATGATGGGTTTAAAACTTATTTGGTCATTTATATAATTATATTAATATCCCTCCTATCCCACTAACATCTTACCAGTCCCTGAACATATGCAGGCCTGCTCAGATCCAATCTAGGTTACCAACATTTATCAGAAAATATCCATCATCCTTCAAGGTAACTCTTACTTGAAACTTGGCTGTAGCTTTTTAGGGGTCCTTAGGCACCTCGTTTTAAAGGGCTCCATAACTGTCCCAGGTAGGTGATGGTGATGGTATCATGGATGGCTGGGGGTGAGTAAGGGATGCACAAATTAAAAGAATGCCCCAGAGTCTTCTGTGTGCAGTGATGCAGCTAGGTAATTTTAGACCCCGGACTTAATGATCTTATGCCCTCCCCCCCTTTAGATGGCTATCTTCTTTAGAAGAGAAATATGAATTGTGTGCTTCACAACTGAAGCAATATACATGGTCTTCTAAAGCCCCAGCGGCAAGACCATGAAGGGCCCAATCCTATGCATGTTTACAGAAAAAAGTCCTACAATTCCCAGCATTCCCCAACCAAGCATGCTGGGAGTTGTAGGACTTTTTTCCTGTCTAAACATGCACAGGATGGTATCTTAAGTCTGGGGTCTAAAATTACTAAGCTGTACCACAGTGAGCACAGATGGGTTTGTCTCATTTGGAGGCTCATTTTGTAATACCTACCCACTTGGCATAATCATCTGAAGGGAATATCCAACTATTATCAGTACAGATTCAGCAGCAGTTCCCAGAGTCTGGAGTGGAAGCAATATTTTACAATCCTTGGTGTGGCTATGTGGTCCACCCATTTTAAAGTCTTGAATGCCTACAGTGGAAGGTTCCAGGCCTGTGTAGAATTCATGATGCGGCCCCTGAAGTCTTTCATCCCAATCCCAGATGTGTGGGATCTACCTTTCTTCCCCCCTGTGGTGAGGGAAAGGGAATCTAAACATGCTCAGAAATACTCCTGATCACTGCTTTGTGCAGTATCAAAGCCTAGCGCTGAAGACATCTATCGCACAGTGCCAAATAGGAACAGTGCCAAAAGGCAGCAACAAATTCTTGTTGCCCTTATACTCAGCCAATTAACAGACAAATGCAAGCATACCTCTTAACAAAGATTTGCCTTTTTTGCTGTAATATCATCATCTCAGTAATGCAAGCAGTTTTTTTTTTAAAGGACAGTAAGCCAGTAGCCCTTTAGCCAACTGAGTGCTGCATAACCTTCTTATGGCAAGCTCCCAAATATTAACCAAAAAAGTTTATATAATGGTGCAAAAAAGAAAAGAAAAGAAAAAGACAGTGAGATGCAGAGAGAAAGCAAAATGCCAAGAAAGCCTTTTCTTTGCTGATGCAAAAGTGAAGGAAGTAGTTATAAGGGGCCCTTAAAAAACTAAACAAAAATCTTAACATACCTCAGTGTGTGTTATAAGTTAAGCCAAAAGGAGGGTGAAAAAATCCCTGTTTTCAACAAAAATGTACTAACCTTCTTCAGAATTTCCTCTCTTTTGACCATTTGTTGCAGAGCTCTTGGTGTGACAAGGGTGCATTCATTAGCTGGTTCTCACGCTGGCAAGTCTCCAGGAGGTAGAACTGAATGTGAGCAACAGCCTGTGAGCTTCTTCAATGGCAAAGCTTAGAGAAAGTCTACACATTAGCGTTCCTATCCGGAGGTCACTGACTTCTCACGCTGTTTTTTATTTTAAAAATGTTATTACACTTAACCTTTGCAGTAACAGATTTCTTTCCAATTGACCAAAAACTGCACTCTTCATTCCAGTGTATAATAAATGATGTATACTTAACTACCAATGCAGCCAATGCAGAGAGTCCATTTCTCCTCCAGAGTAGGGCCACTAATTGATCTGCTTCTGTGATTTCTAATATTTTAATCAGCTATTCTTTTATTGATGGTGTAGTTGGAGACTTCCTGTACCTAGCTAAACAAATCTTCTCAGTAACTAGCAAGTTATTTTAAAGCTCTTGCAGAAATTTGATCTACCTGCTGTCTGAGGTAAGAAAATCAAGGGATCCATTATAACTAGGGATGAGGGAGAATTTCATTTGGCTCATTTTTTTTTAACCAAAGTTCTTCATAAATAGGATGGAAAGAATTTGAGGTTTTGTAAGTAAGTAAATAAGTAATTAAATAAATAAAATTCCAATGTGGGAGAAAGTGAAACTGACAGATTTGTCCATCCAGGCAGAGGGCTTTGAGAACCTAGCTCTTAAAAGTTAGGGTTTGAATCCCATATTCATGTATGTTTGTGGTGCTGAATTAGGATTGCCACCTCTTTCTTCTAATAGACTCCTCATCTGGAATAGCTACATTCCAGGTAGGTACAACGTGATCCTCTCCATCCTGTGAACAGCCTGTACCTAAAAAAAGAATTTGGAACAATGTGACAGATTATTCCATCCCTAATTGTTACTTGTAATTTGACCTATAAATCTCTAAGATCTCCATTAGCTTTGAACCAAATTACCACTCCACCAAACATGCATAGAATTAGCATAGTCAGTTGCATGTTTCCAGCACTTAAACCAATTAGAGCTGGGGTGCTGAACCTGTTGCAGCCAGAGGGCCTAATTCAGTTTTTGGGAAGTTCTCGGGGGGTCACATTCCAGTGGTGGGTGGGGCCAAAGGCAGAAGGGGCCAGGGCCAAAATACCAGCACGTTGTAGCTTAAAGCTTTTGGGAAAACTTCTGCCTGTATCGCTGGAAAGCTGCTGCCAGTCAGTGTTGACAAAACTGGGCTAGATGGACTGACTCAGTATAAGGCAGCTTCCTATGTTCTATGAGAGGCTTTTCAACCTTTTAGAATGGGGGAAAAACTGCAGAAAAGCCAGGAAACCACCTAATGATTGGCAGTTGGGGGAAGGGGGTAGGGCTGGGGGAAGGGGGTAGGGCCAGAGGAAGGGGGTGGGGACAGGGGTGTGGCCATCTGGGGAACCCTGCGGGGTCAGATTGAGACCTCAGGTGGTCTGATTTGGCCCCCAGGCCTCAGGTTCCCCTCTCCTGATCTATAACTAACTGTCCTATAAATTATAATATGGACAAAAAGAGTCCATATTACAATGTATATATATTTTGCTGCCTGAAGCAGAGCCTTAATGGTTGCCCCCACCCCCTGCCTGAGGTAGGACTAACACTTTGAACAGTGTTGCTGTAGCTTTCAGACACCAGTTCCTGCCTTCATCTATCTCTCCTTCATGGTGCTACTTGAAGCAGAATGCTTTATACCGCTGCATGGGTTCCTGAGCCCTGGGCAGTGGGGCAGCTAAGTAATTTTAGACCCTGGACTTAGGGTGTAATCCTATGCATGTTTGGACAGAAAAAAGCCGTAGAGGCAGCGGAGGCTGGTGGCTCCGATTTGACTGGGGCTGTGAATCCATTCTGGGTTTCATTCAGAAACAGCCAGAACTCTAAAGGAGCTACCCAAGGTGCTGAACCCTATCTCCAAAATAGCTAGTCTGGCTGGTTCTGACTGAAAGCTGGGGTGGATTCACAGCCCCACTGAAATCGGACCATCTGGCTGGGGAATGCTTGGAGTTGTAGGTCTTTTTTCTGTCTAAACATGTATAGGACTGTAACCTTACAGCAATTAAACTGGAGAACTTGCAAAGTAATGTATTTTTATGTATTTATTACATTTCTATACCACCCAATAGCTGAAGCTCTCTTATGCTCCCCCTTTAGATGGCCATGTGAATTACTTCAGTTGTGCAGCACACCACTAACATTTCTCTCCCCATCCCCTTCTGTGCTTTACAACTGCATGTACATTCCTGACATGTTAGAATTTGCCAACCCTATTTTTTTTAAATACTCAATACATGTGCAGTTTTGTATTTTAAACTCACTTAAATTGTAGCAATGTAATGACTGCAGGAATAAAACAAGGGTTTGCTTCTACTACCCTGATGCCCTCAATACCTGCCACTCTCTAGGTGGTCATTTGGGGTCCCCTGGTGCCGCAGATGTTGGCCTGCAGATCCAGTGTGAGCTGCACCCTTGGCCCTGGGTGACAGACACTGCTTTCTGAACTTTGGCATGGTGTCTGATTGAGGATTATGTTAGCTACAGGATGCTTTGCTACCCCTGAAGGCCATTTCCTCCTTTCCAGCTGATGCTGAAATACACACACTGCTGTGAACCTTGCTGCAAATGACACTGTCCCCACATTATCTCTTTCTTACCATGTGTTGTCTTAAGCTTCTGCACCACTGAGCAGTTGCTATGGTTAAAAATGAGATAAATCTAGTTCCAGGCAACAAATAGTTGAAACACAGTTCTCTCTCTCTGTCTCTCTGTCTCTCTCTCCCCTTTCCGCTTTGCCAGGGACACATTACCACTTCAACTTTGTGCCCAAGAGCTGCACGCAAAGAGCTGAGAGTAACAATTTGCCATTAATGCTTGGCTTGACCTTATTCTTCATGGTTTGTATTTGGGAAATCAGAGGTTTCTCTATTGGATAACATCTGCCCAGACAGGTGGCAGGATTCTGTTCCTTTGTGCACTGGAAATATTCATGTGGTGGGGATGGCTGTCTGTTAAGCCATCTGTTAAGGCTATCTGTGGTCACATAGAAGGGTGACTAGCTCAGGCTGGAGCCATGAGTGATCAAACACAAATCCAGAATGATTGGATGTATTTTCCCATCCAGAGTTCCCAACATCTGGAGATGATGGCTTGATATGGAACTTGAAGTGGAGCAGACCAGGCTTCTGGTATTTATATTAGAGCTGTGCACAAATGGCCTCTCAAACATCTCCAGCCTATTTGTGGGCAGAGAAATTGGGGGGACAATTTCACCGAATTTCTCCTAGGGGAGAAGAAATTCTCCAGCAGTTTCTCACAGATAGGGCTCACTACTGGCAGGGGTTGTACTTGTAGCACAGGTTCTTTTTTTCCCCTTCAGGGTTTTTGGTTTATTGCAGAGCTCCTGCAAGTGGAAACAGCATCAACTATGTTGCGGCTTCCACTCTCCTGAGGCAGAATTCTAAATTTCCTTTGGTGATATTTTTGAGCTTACCTAATCACTGCGAGGAGTCCGATGGGGCTGTTTGGATTTTCTCTCTCTATTACACATCTCTCCACTGTTCTGCAGCCTCTCAGGCCACCTGCACTTCCGAATTGAAAAAGCCCCAAGGGAGGAACTGCCTCATGATGTCCTCCTCATGATGGCTTTTATTGAAGTGTGGGAAGCCAAGGAGGCTACAGGCTGCCAGAGATTATTGTACTAATACAGACAGGATACTTATGCACACTCCTCAGCCACCTCATAAGTAAGCTAAGCACAAGAACCCCAAACCCAACCTGTGAGAATTTCTCCAAAATCTCTTCTCCTTTGAATTTCTTTTTGAAAGCAATTTTTTTTTCTATCAAATTGAATGAGAATGGTTGAAAAAATGTGGGAGAAATTTTCGGCACAGCACTGATTTATATCAGACTTGTCCACTCCAAGGCTACATATTGCCTGCCAGCCACAAGAGCTGATGTTGCAGAGTCCTTGTTCTCTTCTGCACCTGAAGTGAGCTCATAGGCCTCAGAATGCAAAGGTGATGTCAGCTTTCTGAGTCCCAGCTTTAGGTCATGAGGTTCCCAGTTCAAAGACTCAAATCCTCAACAAGGGGATATTGGGGGTATTTGGGGGGACTGCTGCAAGAAAAAGTTGGAAATGTTTGGCTTTTTGCTTCTTCAGGAACCATTGCTCTCACTCAAGATCAGCTTTCCTTTGCCCACATAGGCAAATCTATTTGGATATGTAGCATCACTATGTGGTCCCTGATTGGTTGGTATCACCCTAGGAAATGGACAGAAGTAATGGTGCTGAAGCAGAAGCAGCTAGGAAAAGAAATGTCCATGAATGGGACTGGAAAAGCGTTAACATTCACATTAAGTTTTTTTTTTTTTGGGGGGGGGATATTTCACTCTCCCCAGTAGAAATGGGTGAACATTTAGCACAGCTTTACTTTTATACTATTCTTGTATATTATAAAAGATACCAGGATGTATGCCTATCTAAAGCTGGCATTTTTCAGATGGGGATGTGGTTACAAAGGTCTGGATCTTTCTTCCCCATGCTAGCCAAGGGAGAGTCTATTGGCTCCCAAGATACCAGGAGGAGTTGTTATTGGCTGGTTGTGAATATATTAGCTGTTATTTGGCATTGAACGTCTGCATTCAGTTGGACCCAGGCATCGTGAATGCCTTTGTATGGGCCTTCATACTTTCTTTTTTTTGCTAGTCTGCAACCTGGAAATCTGCACCATACCTTTAAATTCCCCAATGTAGTTGGGAGAATTCAGGTGTGCCTCAGAGCAGGTGAGGCTTATTCTACCTGGTTATGTTATCCACATGCCTCCTTCACCTGCTCTGAAGCATACTTTGATTTCCACTTGTTATGGCAGGTGGGGAAGGGGCATGTGACAAGGGCAGGCCTGGGTTAGGCTGCCGTGGGGAACTGGAAGGCTCTGGTGTGATTGCCACCTGTTTTACTGTCCTGTGCCTGCATCTTAAGTTGGTAACCAAATCTGTAAATGTTTGGCAGGTGAAGCTTTTCCTGGCATGGAGGTAGATGGTGAGGAAAAGATTGACCTGGTAATTTCTGGGCTGTTGTAGGGTTATGTGAGGGTTGTTTAACCCTCGCATAAGCCACCCTCAGTAGGTTTGTATGACATCCCAGAGTGCAGGACATGGAATAATGGGCTCAAGGTATAGGAAGCCAGATTCTGGCTGAACATCAGGAAAAACTTCCTGACTGTTAGAGCAATGCGACAATGGAACCAATTACCTAGGGAGGTGGTGGGCTCTCCCACACTGGAGGCATTCAAGATGAGGCTGGACAGCCATCTGTTGGGGATGCTCTGACTTGGATTCCTGCATTGAGCAGGGGGTTGGACTCGAAGGCCTTGTAGGTCCCTTCCAACCCTACTATTCTATGATTCTATGATTCTACTTTTGACTGTTACAGCTGCTGAGAATAGATTTGTCGTGTACTATAATGAGTCAAACCGTTAAACTTTGTGGTTCAGTTCCAATTTAGCTGCAAATGAAGTTCCAGTGTGGTTATAGTTCAAGCTGAGAAAGGTGGAGTAACTGCTTTGATGCACATAGCAAACCCATTCAGTTCCTGGTCGCATGAGAAAACTTTAATATATTTCTCTTTCCCTCCTCTCTCTCTCTCTCTCTCTCTCTCTCTCTCTCTTTTTTTCTATTTTATTATTGATGGGTCCTCTTAAGAATACTGCAACATTGGAAACTGTAAAAGATGATTATGTTGGTGTTCTTTATTTCATTTATAAAGATAAAAGTAGAATAAAAGAGAAAGTATTATAAGAGAAAACTTTAATATAAAGCTTATTAATTATGATGATCATTTGTACATTGCAACTAAGTGCCAGCAGTAGGTACTATAAAGCATGCATGAACTAAAAAACAAATTCTCTAGGGTAGCATCTAGATTTAGCCATACTTGGAGCAGACCCATTGAAATCAATGGGACATAAGTTAGCCATGACTAACTTGATTTCAGTGGGTCTACTCCAAGTATGGCTAAATCTGGATCCAACCCTAAGTACTTAACAAATACATGCTTATTTTATTTCTACTGCTTAATTTTAATTGCTCAAACAGAGGCATGTGTAATAGACAAAGAAGCAACCACATCAATTTTTAAAAGGAAGGAAAGAAAACGAAAGGACTTAGTAAATAATCACAAAGCTGTCAATGTCATTAGTTTACTTTGAGATTGTATATTTTTGACTGATTCAGTCAGTACCCTCCAGATGTTTTAGATTACAGCTCCCAAACTAGAGAAATAAAGAATTCAACCTTAAACAGGTGGATCGTAAGTTGATAAAAGGCATATTTCCAGAATGCTTGACTTTGGTTGTTTTCTAGAAGGGCAGAGGATAAACCCAATGGGTTGGATCCAGGCTCTGCCTTCCATGAAAGGAAGGAGCCTTCCATGAGTGGAAGAGTTCTGCTCATTGAAGTTCTACCTGTCTGATTTTTGGAAATCCACCCCCACCCCACCCCACCCCCCCAGCTCATCCCATTCAACACAGTCTCCTGACTCCCTGGGCAAGTTTGCATGATCATTTTCAGCCATGGTAGCTTAAATAAGCCACCGTGGTTTGTGGCACATGTCTTAACCCAACCCCCACTCATTGCAGAAGGGTTGTGGCTCAGTGGCAGAGCCCCTCCTTTGTATGCAGAAGATCCCAGGTTTGATCCCTGGCATCTCTGGGTAGGGCTGGAAAAGGCTCCTGCCCCAAACCCTGGAGAGCCACTGCTGCCAGTCAGTGTCGACAATACTGGCCTAGATGGACCAATGGTTTGACTCAGTACAAGGCAGCGTCCTATGTTCCTAGGCTGTCATGTTGTCTGAACCTGGTGAGGGTGGGTTGTTGGCATTGTTAACAAACCACCCAGAACCCATGGGCTGTTTTAGGGTTGTGGGTGGTTGGTTAATGACATCAACAACCCTTCCTTGCTGGGTTCAGATGGCACAACAACCTACAAATGAGAGTTGGGTTACAGAACGGGCACCTAGGGCAACTATCTTATGCCACAAACCACAGTGGCCTATCTAAGCCAATGTGGCTGTAAACGATAGTGTGGACCAGGTCTCGGTGTAGCATTTTCAGGGTGCTGGAGGGACTGCCATAGGAAGGAGAGGGAGGCAAGTCCCCTTCCAGCAGCACAGCTGATCCTGTGTAAATTTATATCCAACCCAATATATATATATATATCCTTCCAGATCTTGGGTTTATTTTATGCAACCATTCTGATTTTGGTGGAGCCAGTGAGTGTACCATATCAAGTGTTTTATTGTTTGGCTGAGACCTTATTCTGAACCAAGTATTGATCCCCCCCCCCATTCAATTCCACTTCTGGTTCAATGGGCACTTTCAGATAATGCTTCAGCTTCTGTTCTGGTACAAGGAAAAATAAATAAAGGTTCATTCTCAATTTTAATTCAAGTTCAGGTTAACCCCCTGCTTATGTAACTCTTTCACTCCAACTAAAATGAAGCCAAGGACATGTAACTGCCTTTGCTCAGATTTGTTTTCTGTTACTCTTCCTCTCTGCCCTTGTTGCCTCCTCCGTGTCAGAATTCATATTGTATGATCATTGGGGCATAGATTTCTCTCCCTCCCCTCTCTCTCTTGCTCATGCTACTCTCTGCAGTGCCATGTATGCTGCTAATGCCAATGCTAATAACAGTAGAATCCTTTTGGTGGATTCAAATCCTGCATGGCAAATTGTTCCTGGCTCATGGACTGAAAAATGCTCTACTATGAACCTTGGCCCCATTCAACCCCATAACCCTTTTGGCAACACAGTGTTGTTAATGTGGTGTTTCCTTGCTAGCTCTTTGGGTGGGTTCAGTTCCCAAGGCCGGCGGGAAGAACTGAAGCACTGTAAGGTTAGGAAATGTGCAATCCATCAAGATCCAAAGGAAATACATCATCAGTACAAAATCAGAAGGAGATGGGTTGAATCTTAGCACAGCGGCTTCTAGAATTGGGCTACTGATTCAGCCTGATGTCTGATACATGTTGTACTTCAAAGGTAGCACAGCTGTTCTGCAGGACACCCAAGTGGTAAACAGTGATGGTGGTGATTTCTTGTCTAACTTATCCTGCGGCTATTGGCATACGCCCTGAAGCATGGGATTTGATTATCCTTCTCATTATCTTAGCTACAAATGTTATTAGCAGCCATAAAATTACCCATTAAAGCAAGAGGGATTACTTGCCTGCACCACCAAGGGAGATAATAGATAATTTACTAAACTGGTTTAGAACAGAGATTCAGGCTTTGAGAGAGACAGAGACAGAGAGACCCATATTGCAGCATCTTGTACTCCGCAAATGAACATTGTGGATATCCAAATCCTTGATGTTCTTGTGATAATTGTAGTGCCAAACACTTAAGGACAGTTAATTTCCCCCCAGATTTATTTCTGTAGTACTTGATTGCATACAGAGCACTTCACAGGCACAGTCTGCTTGTAAGCCCTACAGTAAGCCTGCAGGGTGGACCGGTTTTGTGATCCCCATTTTACAGATCGGGGTAGGCACTGAGGTTGAGAGAGAGAATGGCCTCTCTAACTTCTGAACAGTTCTGAGTTCAGACAGAGGAAGAACTGAAACCGAGGGCTTCCTGGTTGGTCGCTCTCAGCACAGTCTGATGCATGTTTACTCAGAAGGAAGCCCAGTTTTGCTGCAGGGGGCTTGCTCCTGTGTAGCTGTGCGAAGCATGGCAGCCTCTCAGTCCAAACGCTATGTGTTTCAACTCAGACGAACATCCCACTGAGTTAAGTGCAATGTGTGTAAGATTGCCCTCTCGGTCTCTTAGCTACTCTCCTACACCAGCCCAGAGGGAACACAGTGGATCTTCCACTCCAAGCTCCTGCTCTAAAACAAAACAGCCTATATCCAGACATAATTGTCTGGAATTGAAAATAATAGTTTTTGAGCCAAGAGAATCCAAGTCACATGTCCAGCAAAGCAGAATTCTGTGATCTGTGGTTTATGCCAGCCTTCTACAACATGGACACCTCAGTTATTTTGGACTACAACTCCTATCAGCCCCAGTCAGCATGGCCAATGGTCAGGAATGATGGTAGTCCTGATCCACAATATCTGGAGGGCACCACATTGGAGAAGGCAGACTTACACAGATCAGATCCATTGGCTCTTATTTCTCCTGATTGATTCTGCAATTCGTACTGTTTGTTCTGCTTCTGTTTTAGTTGTGAAGGAAGGGCCAGGAACCCTGCAGGGTGCTGAAGTGTCATTTCCCTCCTGAAGTCTAATTCAGCAAGCCCTTCTGGAATTTCATCTGGCCTTGCCCATACACTTCCAAACATATATATTTACAACCATGGGGACTAGAAACTTTTTTTTTAAGAAAAGGAAAGATGAGATTTTTAGGAAGATGAATTCTGCATTTGGGACCATCATGCTACTACCCCCCCCCCCCAGTGCTCTGGCACAGAATAGTGGCAAACAGTAGGCTCTGCTTAAATCTAAAGCAACCATCCCCATACTGTCTGGTTAGGTATGTTAACATGCTTCAAGATAACTGTTCACACGCTGCGATGTTCCTAGAAATCCAAAGTATCCATTCACAGAGAGTGGAGGCTGCCTGTTGTTGCTCTGTATGATGGAGTGCTCTCTGGCCTTACTTTCTTCTGATCTGCATTGACTGTGAATAGGTCTCTGCTCTGGGTGCAATGGGATCATTCAGTCATTTCTGATGCAGAGATGGAACTGAATTGCTCACTCTCCAAGGAGGCTCCCCATTGCAGCTCTGTGTAAGTAGGTGGTCTGCGCATGCCTCGTTCCAATCAGAACAATGACTCATGCAGAAATCAAGGGGTGGCATCCACTAAGACTGCATAGTTCTGACTCTTATACATGAAAAGTCAGCCTTTGAGGGTTTAAGCCTGAAGTGTGCCTCTAATCTGAAATCCGAAAACAACAACAACCCAGAACATATTTTCCTCATCTGTCAGAAGTTTGGGAAACACTGATCTAAATCATCCTTGACAGCTGCCTCTCGCTCCATCTTTTTTCTTTTTTGTTTTACCCATTCCAAAACAAGATCTGGCTTGTGAGACTTCTCTGCTCCCAGGTGAAGGGAAAGGGAAGTGGCAAGAATGCCTCGGTTCAGTGAGCTCTGCTTGGTGTGTGCAGGGCAACAGCTGTGCTCCGCCGTTGAGCGGCGTCCTATCGCTCGATTGACTTGCATGAACCAGCGGTGCAGTGAATTGGGTGAGGCCATTCATACCAAAACACGAGGTCCGCTGAATTATTCAAATGGTTGGTGAATCACCCTGTGAGAACGATCTCACATTAAAAAAAAAAAAAAGGATTGTGTAATTTACCTCTCACGTTTGAGGCAAGCTTAAACAAAAATATCTTTATGGTTTATTTCTGCCTCTTGCCAGCGCTGGAAAGAACTGGGCTCTGCAAGCAAAAATGAAACAGCATGACACAACAAGCCATTACAAAAAAACAAAGAGGGCTAGAAGCATGCTTCCATTTTTTAAAAAAATGGCATGACATGCACTGGATCTGTGATAGCGAGGTCATTTCCCCTGCTCCAAGGCATAATATTGGTGCTGTGTATTTCTCAATCCCCTCCAGACCAGAACACTACTTCTGAAGTAGTGCCCTCTCCCATACATGCCTGCCCAGGGATCTCTGGGGGAGGCCTTTCTCTCAGTACTGCCACTACTGGATAACCTTTGGTGGGGATACAAGAGAGGGCCTTCTCAGTGGCTGCTTCCAGGCTGCGGAACTCCCCGCCAAAGGAGGCTTGGTTGGTCCCCTCTCTGTTGGCCTTCCACCAGCAGGCAAATATGTTTTTATTCAAGCTGGCCTTTGGCATGTAAGCTGATCTGTTGGGCTGGGTGCTTTTTATTCTTTCATGGTATTTTGGTTAGTTGTGGTTTTAATTTCTTTGTTTTAGCATGGTTTTAACAAAGGTTTTATTTGAAATTTTTGGTTCTTATTATTGTTAGCCACCTTGAGTGCCATTTCTTTGGGGTGGAAAGGCAGGATATAAATAAATAAATAAATAAATGCTAATCCAAAATTTACCTAGAAAGGACAGGATGGTGCTGGTTTGTAGGGAACAGCCTGGAATGGGCTCCCAGCTGTCTCCTGTTGTTCTGTTTCTATCTTGTTTAATTAAAAATAATTCAAGTGTCAATTACAAGTTCTTTAATAAACAAAGCTCATCCCACACACCATGTTTTTAGCTATTTAAATGAACATCAAACATTTCTGAGGAATCGTGTCTCGGGTCCAGGTGCATTAAATAAAGCCATCAGTTCTTTGAAAATCCTGTCTAAGAAACCAAATCAATAAAAATAACATGTGAGGGTAGAGCTAGTTTTTAAAATAAGGGTGCACAATTGCATGTCGTGCTTTGTAAATGGAGAAGTATCTATTAAGAGTCGAACTAGAGTGCTGGCAGATGATTTGTCTGTTGCAGGGCTGGATTGGGGCCAGTGGTGGCTTCAGATATAATTGGGGCAGTGTGTAAGGGTGTACGGATAACTTTGTCACTTTTAAAAGTGTTTGATCAGCTATAGGGGGATAAAAAAATCTATTTAAGCTGAAGCATAAACGGGGCTCCATTTGTTTACCACTAGGTGGCCTGAACATCTAGCCTTTTGTCTGAGCTGAATTTGCTTTCATTGACCTGCCCTTGCATGAAGGTTTCCTACTGGCGCAATCAGCAAAGAGACTTGGCAGGTTCTGTGGACCAATTTTAGCTCTTTTCCATCTGGCTTTCAAGGTTGCTGTTATCCTCTTGCTAGTGGTGGATCCCTCTCCATTATCAGCACCATGGAGAGCTCAAAACGGATACCAGTGGTAGGAAATAAAAAATGAAATACATAAATAAATAAATAAAGATGTGAAGAAATTATTAATAGAACTGGGATGAACCTTGATTACAGATTCAGACTGGACATGTATCTCGAAAGGGGAAGTGAATCATCATTATCTGGGGAAGGTTATAAACCTTCTGTAGTGTACTCTGTGCTAAAGCAACACAAATTTGGTGGAAATATGATTTAACTCCATCTCAGCCACAACTTATACCTCAGCAGTCAGGGGGTAATACTGAGATGAAAATGAAACTGTGAAAGTCTTGGACAGATATCAAATAAAAATATTTTAGATGTACTGGGCTGTACTCGGCAGAATTTTCATATGATATCTATGAGTCTGGGTGCTGCGCCTGATCTTTGAAATACTTATGGTAAGTAACAGCTACATTTGCAGTTCACATCACAGCTTCATACTGCTTGAATACGGTATGATCCTGACTATGGCAGTATAAGAATGAGGGCTCACTTCAGCTCCTCAATCACCCTTTAGAGCAGAAGTGGGATACTTAAGGGGGTTAGGGACATTTTTGCCCCCCTGTACCTCCTGATTGCTGCATTGCCCCCCATGGGTGTGGAAAATAGGGGGGGAAAATAAAAAACAAAAACAAAATGACATCTGGAGCAGCTATGGAGCCCCCCAAAGGGTCAAAATTAGCTTGCAACCAAGCACATTTTGACCCTTATGGCACTGTATGCCATTTTGTTTGCAATATTTTTTTAATTTTTTTTTAGGGTACCTTTAAATTTAGGGAGATGGTGGGGCCACACTTGGGGGCCACATGTGGTCCACAGGCCATATGTTGTCCACCCTTGCTTTAGAGTGTTGGTCTTCAACTAGGGTGTCAGGAGTTTATACATGAATTATGGCTATATCTAAGGTGATGTTTAAAACAGTTTGGGTTAACTAGTAAACTGAACCAAATGCACATTTCAACAGTGATGGCACAAGATTTGGCTTCTTCTTCTTCTTCTTCTTCTTCTTCTTCTTCTTCTTCGAGAAGTAGGAAACTGGCAGGTGGAGGAAGAGCAAGCTCAGGAAAAAAAAGAGATAGTGTGAGTTCCTACACTATGAATTCGTATCAGTCCTATATTAGTTTAACTGATGTGGGCCCCCTCCTTCAAAAACAACAACTGGGAATTGTAGTTTGGCACAGAGAGTAGGTTTCTCTTTTTTTAGAGATCCCCTTAAAGAACCAAAATCACCAGGGCTCCCTGGGAGGAAGGAATGACTTCTAAAACTGCATGTCTGCAGTGCAGACATGCCTCAAGAAAGAAAGAAAGAAAGAGAGAGAGAGAGAGAGAGAGAGAGAGAGAGAGAGAGAGAAATAAGTCAAGAAACAGCTAAGGGAAAGAGGAATATATATGTTAAAAAAATTTAAACCATGAAGGTTGAGATTAGGGACCTCTGCTTCAGTGAGATAGTTCTCACAGTGAGAGTGAGTGGCACATAAACCCATCCTTGTGCCTCATCATATTGTGTGTGTCCCTGTGTGTATGAGTGTACATGTGATCTATCAATCTATTGTAAATCTGTCATCTTCATTGGTTCTTCAAGGGCTGGTTCAGATGTTCATAAGCCCAGGGCAAGCTGAGGAACAGGCAGGGGGCCAGAGACAGGTGGCAGCCAGGAGGGTGCAAAGAAGAAGCTGTACCTCCCCCCCCCTTGGGGACAAGTGGCTCAGAGAACAGTGGTTGTCTACAGAGCTTATGTAGGTGGAAATGAAACCCAGTGGGTCAGCATGTTCCTCAGCCAGGATGCTTCTATGCAAAATGAAGGGCCTGCAGGTGCCACCTCCATCCCACTGTCCTTGGCCATGAGGAACTTGTGCCTGGCTCTGGTTTCCCAGGATGAGCCCTGTTTGATACACTCTGTCTTAGAGTCAGGAGAATAAGAAGCATAGCAGATACATAGCCTGGTACAACTGATGCTTTCCTGTGCCATTGCCAAGACAAGCACATCATTTGCTCCGGAAGCTTTGCAAGTTGACTGTGTTTTGTAGTGTTCCCGCTCTGTAATGTTCCCTCCCAAGCCAATGCTTTTTTGTTTTGTTCTTAAGTCTCTCCCTCCGCCCCCCACCCCACTCCATCCTCCACACTTTCTGGTCAGTGTGTTTTCTTCATTTTGGTGATTCATTACACCCAAACACTCCTGCTCTTGGATGGCTGGAAGCATAGTTAGAGCTATGTATTTCATTTGGACTTGCCTTGCATGCACAAGAGAATTTGGGGGAGTATCCCCACCCACTCTTCTGCTAGGTATAGATCTGGTTGCCAAACAGGACTGCAAGTCAAAGAACAGTCAGTTCTTCCCCAAGGGTATAATCTAATAAACCAAGAGGAAGGAGAAAATTATAGATTAAAATATTTAGCTCCTTCATACTCATGCCCTCCTCTTCATTAAAATTTATAGTTAATGCCAGACATGAATAAAGCAGTGCTTCAGTGTATATATAGTCACCTGTGCTTCTAAAAATATCCTGGGTGCACATGATTTTTCATGGGCACTGTGTAGAAGGACAGGGCCATTTTCATGCAGGTGCCAAGTGATGACTTAAATCAGGGGCAGGAAACCCTTTCAGCGCAAGGGCTGAATTATGTTTTGGAGGAGCTCTCGGGGGGGGGGCACTTTTCAGTGGTGGGTGGGACCAGATGCAAAGGGGTGGGGTGAAATACCAGCATATTTTAGCTTAAAGCTCCTACTGCCAGTAACAAAGTCATAGGAACATCGGAAGCTGCCTTATACTGCGTCAGACCCTTGGTCCATCTAGCCCACTATCGTTGACACTGACTGGCAGCAGCTCTCCAGGGTTTCAGACAGGAGTTTTTCCAGGCCTACCTAGAGATGCCGGGGATTGAACCTGGGACCTTCTACATGCAAGGCAGGTGCTCTACCACTGAGCCATGGCCTCTCCCCTAAGTCTTAGGAGACAAAGTCTTAGGAGAGGCATTTCAATCTTATAGAATAGTGCAAAAGCTGGGAAACTACCAAATGAGCGGGTTTCCCATGTGCAGCTGGTTGGCCACTGTGTGAACAGAATGCTGGACTAGATGGACTAGATGGTTGGACCCAGCAGGGCTCCTCTTGTGTTCTTATGGGGCATGGGGGAAGGCTGCATGGCCATATGGGAACCATGGAGGGTGGGATTTGGCCCCTAGGCAGGCCAAATTTGGCTCACAGGCCTGGGGCAGACTGGGTTTGGCTTGTGAGCCTGAGATTCTGCACCCCTGAGTTAGACCATTGGTCCATTTCATCTGGTATTGTCTGCTTAGATGGGCAGTTTCTCTGTGGCATCCTTTCCAGCTCTCCTACTAGAGATCCCTTTAGATGGAAGTGGCAGGGATTGAATGTGGGGGCTTTTGCATAGAAAGCATGTGCTTCCTTACTGAGCTGTGGCTATGGATGTTGGAGAAATCTGCAGTGGGACCAAATGAGTTCAGATTTTCATGAATCCAACCCATGGATTCCACAGTGGACCAGTTTTCCCCCTGTTGGGAAGGTTTCGCAGACTTGCGGACTGGTTTTCTAACTTTCCTGAATTTTGCACAAATGTTGTTGTAGAAAAATATGCAAAACAAGAAAAAAATGGCAAAAAATGTGCATTTCCACTATACAATAAAGTGTGAAAATGCACATTTGGCAGGGAATTTGTGCATTTTTGTATGTGCAAATTTGCACAAATGTGCATGTGCGGAAATGCAAATTTGCACAAATTCAGAAACAAAAAAAATCTGATTCCAGTGTTGGGTGGAAGGTGGAATGAACGGTGCCTGACAATCTGTGAAACACAAACAAAATGGATTTTACACACTCTCTACATACCTAGCTGTGGCCCCCTATTCATTAGCACCAAGACATTCTATATACATGTATATCAGAGTCCCTTGTTTCCTGTCACTTGTGTGCGAGCCCCACCAATTGACAGAGCTACATTGGTGTTACGGAATGTTTGTGAATATTCAGACTTTTTGATGGGAATGCTGGATCATTCAGTGCCAAACAATGTAACTGCAACTGAAGGAAGTGAAAGGTCTGTTTGGGGAGTGGAAAATCATGCACAGAGCCCAGGGAGAGGAGGGGGTGCTGCAGGATAGCTGGAGAAGCAGGGGGCTTGGAAGGCAGAGCATGTAGGGAACTAGAATGAGCTGCAGAATATTGTATTGTATTGGCTACATTTTCTTTCAGTATGCTCTACCACAGCTTCTTTGAGAGAAGCCCAATTAGTTGTAGAAAATAACTTGGAAATGTGCATTTAGCAGCATGATTTAGACAAATGTGGCAAGGTTGGGGAGGGCTTTAGTGGATCTCAGAGGCAGAACAAAATAGATCAAGATATGCACATTTTGCTTCATCTAGGCATAGTTCTCACTAAGGTGGTAAAGGAAACCTGTTGCATCATTTCTACTGGCATGAAGGGCTCCATATGACTGAATGCTTCTCCATCCCCCAAACTACTCTTAGTATGAAAGAAGGCCAGGCTAGACCTATTGTCCCTGAATTTTTTGCTAGTTTTGTATGTGCAGGGATATATATATATATATTTTGCCATGCAGAAGCATTCAACCAAGTAACCTCACCAGAGCTGATCGTATCTTCAGCAAACTGCAGTCCTGTGGGCTCACTGCTAGGATGGTGGGTCCCCCTAGAGATGGTGGGGACCTGCTTGGGACCCTTGGTAGTGGGCAGTGGCAGGCAGCTTGTAGTTGCCCTCTCTGTTTCTGACACTGCCCTGGGAGCTGAGTTATTTCTGGGGCATTGTGGTGGAAAAAATGGCTTCGGCCATGAAAACAGGGTGGCCGCAAGGCATCTGTGCCACCAGCAGGAGTCGTCCTCCTTCTCCTTCTCCTTCTCCTTCTCCTTCTCCTCCTCCTCCTCCTGGGCCTGAATGCCTGACCCAAAACCTGAATCTAGAAACAGCGGTGGAGGCTGGTGGCTCTGCTTTCGGTGGGGTTGTGAATCCATGCTGAGTTTCAGTCAGAACCAGGCAGAACCTGAAAGGAGCTATCCAAGGTGCTCCACCCTATCCCCCAAATAGGTTCAGCACCTTGGCTAGCTCCTTTGGAGTTCTGGCTGGTTTTGACTGAAACCCAGAATGGATTCACTGCCCCACCGAAATGGGAGCCTCCACTGAGAAACAGGTTAACATCTTCTCTTTGCATGAAAAGAGGGCAAGTCCTGACTTGGGTAAACTAAAGCCAGAACTTTACTGAACTTTCAGGTTATGCAGCATGGAAGGTCAGTGTAGCCTTGGTTGTCCTCAACCAAGGGTTGTCTTCAACCCAAGGTTCTCCTCAAACCTTGCTTTCCCTCAGCCCTTGTTGGGCAGTTCCACCCTGGCACTGTCATGCTTGTCACCCAGGACTAGAACTGGCCTGAAATGGTCCATCCATTCCATTTTCATTTTCACAATTGTTTAAAAACCACTCATTTTTCAGCAGGCTTTGGAATGCTTCCTCAAAACGTCAACCTTTTTTCATCCAAAACACGAACGATAGCTCTGACACCAGTCAATTTTCAAGGCTCTGAGGAGACTGGGTTGTGCCTGAGCCATCTGAGGTGGTTCAGAGGGCATGGCTGAGGGAAGCTCCCCACCCTCAGGAGCAAGGCTATGGGACCAGCCAGGAACTACACAGTTCCCTGAAACATAAACTGTGTACTGACCCATACATTACAGTCTGCATCCAAGGCCCTCCTCTGGGAGCCTCCTCTGAGGGAGGCTCAGAGGGTGGCAACAAGGGAGAGGACCTTCTTGGTGTGGGGGTGGGGAAGGTATAGAAATGTAATAAATGAAATGAAAAGAAAATGAAATCTTCTTGGGCTCTTGCACAGCTCAGTTTTAGCATCCAGGACTTGGACGAAGACTAGGGAAATGCTTGTGATTTGTTTGCCATTTGCTTCTCTCTTTGGCAAAAGGTTCTTCCAAATGCAATGCATGAATTTCAATGTTGCTGCTCCACCCAGTACTGCTCACAGCTGGCCTTGACTAGGCAGCTCCAAAGACATATCCCAGGGGAAGGCTTTCTTTCCCTTGAATACATATTTAGGGCCACTTCACACAAAAGCTTCCATGTAAATGCAAGCAATTCTGATCAGTTCTCAGCCCTGTGTGTGTGTCCCATGCTTGCAAGAGAAATGTAATGTGTGACATTCCAAGGCTGGCCCTACCATTAGGCAAAGCTGCCTGAGGTGGCAGATGCTGGGGGGGTGGGGTGGGGAGCAGCAAGGCATTGGAGGAGAGAACTGTGGGTGCTGGGAGGGTCACCCTGCCCTCCCTACGCTAGCCTGCCGTCCTGAGGTACCCCTGTCACTAGAACGGAAATAAGATTCAACTGCCAGTCCAGCTGGCTTTTGTACATGGCATGTTGTTCTTGTCCTTTGCCCTGGCAGAAAAAGGCCTTGGGCCATTCCTGGTGTGGACCAATTGACCATGGATACAAGTGGCAACCATTTTTGTCCCTGCAGCAGCGCTTTCTTGAGGCTCCATGGTCCCAGGAACTACTGCTGTTTATATCCATGATCCCAGCACTCAAATTACAGGGAAGGATTCCAAGTGAATCTTGCCTGCTTACATCTGTGTCATGGCTCTCCTAGGGGGCAACAATCTGGCTAAAATTGGGGGGAGTCAGGCGCTGGAGCTTGTTGAAGGGTCCCTCTATCCCCCCACCCCCATTGAAGCACTGCATGATCCGCTGGCTCCCCTTTCTCCAACTGAGGGCATTCCCAGAGACCGGTGTGCCAATCCTGTTGTGTAAACTGTTCCTACACTTCAAACCAATCCAAATGTCTTCCCTTTGCATATTAATTAATTACAAATTATCCAGAAATTGTCCTGTTACGGCTGAGATAGCCTATCCTGAGTTTCCAAAGAACAAAATCATTGCTTTTACAAACAGTTCTAAAAGCAAATGCTGCGTATCTATAGTTCACAACCTCTCTTCTGTGGAAACATCAAAGGCCTTGTGTGTGTGTGTTGGGATGAACAAAGATTATACAGCTCTCCCCCAGGGGGATAAACTGATTTCAGAGCTCCCCCTAGAGGCTTCAGGGAGAATGGGAACAGCTAAACTGACCTGCTTGAGCACCTGGTTGGGGAGCGCAGTCCAAAGCAACCACAACAATGCCAATGTTTGTTTCCAAGGTTAGTCCCATTTAGTTCAATGGGACATGCTCCCAGGTCTGTGTGCCTAGGGCTGCACACTCTGTCCTCTGGTTTAATCTGTATACTTTTACTATGAACATTGGATAAATGTGGCTTCAGGTAATCAAGCAAGCAGTCAGGTTACTATTTCTAAGCGTTTGTAAGAGTTTTCTTCTCTCTGGCCAAGGAGGTCTCAGAATAATTTGCTTACCTGCAGTGAACATTGTCACACCTACAGCTTTTCTCTCTGTGGAAGCATGGTGAGACTTGGGCTGTTCATCATGCATGCGTGCACTTTGCTTCATTCTTCTACACTTTTCTTCAGCTTGATTCACACATGCACATCCGTCACTTGCAACATTGCATGATGACTTGCATGTGCAAGTCCATCAGATAGAACTCTTCCATCTCCTCAGTGCTTTTGGAGGAAATCTGTTCACATGGTCATCTGCTGGCCGTCTGTAGTAATTAAGGGTGCAATCCTATGCATGTTTGGAAGAAAAAAGTCCTACAATTCCCAGCATGCCCCATCCAGCTAGGCTGACCTTTTTTTTCTGTCTAAACATGCATAGCTTTGCACCCTAAGTGAAACTAAATCAAGTGATGCAAATACATGTCTGAACCAACCCTGAAGGGAAGTGTGAACTGACTGCCTTGAAAAGTATTGTGTAAGAGGTGATTTGAATGTTCTGTTTCTGGCATTCTGGGCCATTGAGGCATGTACATTATCACTTGATGTTGGAGTCACCAAGTAATGCACATGCATGTGTAAACTAGGGATGAATAAATCTCAGTTTTGCTTTCTACCATATGCAAATATTTTAATCTCAAGCTCTTTCCATCCTGTCTATGAAGAAATGTGCACAGTTTGGTAAGTTCTTTTCTAAGAATGAACTTCACAAAATTCATAGCTGCACTGGCCAAATTCAGCAGGTACAGCTATTTGAAGCCTAGAGAAGACTAGGCCATGTCGCTATTAAAGTTGAGGAGCTTGTCAGAAAAAAAAGGTGGCAGCCTTAATTCAGCACCACAAATGTACATGAATATGGGACTCAAACCCACACTTTTAAGAGTTACGTTCTTAAAGCTCTCTACCTAGATCTGTATGTTTCACTTTCTCCCACATTGCAAGTTTTTAAAAATCTCAGGTTCTTTCCCTTTTTATGGAGAAATTTGTGAATTTTGATATGTTCTCATAAAAAAAAATGAGCCACACCCCACTAATCCTTAGTTGGGTTCACTTAAGCTCGTACAAGGGGGATTAAGGATATAATAGATAACATGTCAAGTGGACCTCCTCACCCACACCCCACATGGCATTATTTGAATTGATTTTCATTGTTCTTATGTTCCTTGCATGATGGGGCAGGTTAATATAATAAATAATAACTGTGTGGATCATTACATAAGAACACAGGAATGATCTTGCTGGGTTAGAACTAGGATCCATCCACTACATCACTATGTCCAGAAGAAGACTCTGAGAAGCTCATAAGGAAGGCTAGGAGGGTGTTGCACTCCCCCTAAAGGATCAGGTTCATAGTTTGGGGGTGCTCTTGGATCCAGAACTGTCACTTGAGGCACAGGTGAACTCAGTGGCACGGAGCACTTTTTATCAGCTTAGGCTGGCATAACTATGCCCTTATCTGGACAGAGATAGTCTAGCTACAGTTATCCATGCTGTGATAACCTCTTGTCTGGATTACTGCAATGTGTTATATGTGGGGCTGCCTTTGAAAATGGTCTGGAAACTTCAGCTAGTCCAAAATCGGGCAGCAAGATTGTTAACAGGGACTGGCCTGCGAGCTCATATTATGCTGGTACTTTTCCAGCTGCACTGGCTGCCAGTCCATCCAGGCCTGATTCAAAGTTCTGTTATTAACATTCAAAGCCCTTAACGGCTTGGGGCCAGGTTATCTGAAGGATCGCCTCCTCTCATATGTGCTTGCCCAGACCTTAAGATCATCCTCAGCGGTCCTTCTCCATGAACCTCTGCCAAAGGAAATGAGGTGAGTGGCTACTAGGAAGAGGGCCTTTTCTGCTGTGGCACCCCACCTGTGGAATGAGCTTCCTAGTGAGGTTTGCCTTCTGGCACCATATAGGGATATCAGAGAAATCCACAGCGGATACAAATGAGGTCGGATTCTTTGGAATCCGAGGCGGAATGGCCTCACTTACTTCTGCTCCAGGCGGATTCTGGCTGGAACAGCACTTGGCTGCTTGAGGCTTAACTGGAGCCATTCGCCTCCATGCCGATTGCCATTTTTCTTTAAAAAATGGCGATCAGCAGGATGTGCCCATAGACTTATACGCAAAATAGAGCTGTGAATCTTGCATATAAATCTATGTGTCCATAGATCATTCCAGTCCCCCCTTCCCATTCCAGGCCAGCTATGTGGGGGCAGCAGCTTGACAAGACTCTTCACTCTTGGACATCTGGTTCTTTTTTGACTAATGGAGTTCTGTGGCATGTATGACTCAATCTGTGTTTGCAAGCTGAGCTGCAAGCTTTTCACCAAACTCCAGGAACTTTTTTTTGCACATTTCCCTCCCCTGCCCCCAGCTGCAGGTTCTGCAATTTGTGCAAATCTCTGAGCAATTTGTGCAAATTACTGCCGAATTTGTGCATAAATTGCTCAGAAATTTATACCTATTACTCAGAAAGTAATTGTGCAAATTACAGAACCTGTGAAAAAATGCAAAATGCTCTGAAAATCTGTGAACTGGCCTGACTCACTGCTGACTGAGTTGGGTGCTGCAACAGGAACCAGAATGAAGTCTGGGGGGCCAAACATAGGAAAACTAATTGAACCCTACCCCACAAATGGATTTCTCTGACATCCCTAGCACCATCTCAAGAGGCGATACCTCCTTCCCGCCCAATATCAGCCCATTAGGTCCTGAGCCTAACATTACCTAGTGCACCACTGTGGCTTTGGCCACCTTATCACTCCATCATTTCCTATTGCATTAAAAGTGGAGCTTATACTACAAGAACTAAAACCATCTCATAGGTTCAGAGTGACCGGAAGAAAGATGTGCTTGGCTTATCTACTTTCATTTATGCACACTGATATTTGAGGCAAAACAAGCTGGGGCAACTCTCTGATGAGGAAAGGTCACAACGTTGGGTGCTTTTTAGCTTGGAAAAAAGGCAGGTATAGGGAGACATGAGAGAGGTATATAAAATGATGCATGGTCTGGGGGAAGTGGGAAATACGTGAAGCCAGGGCCATCCAATGAAGCCGAATGGTGAGAAATGCACAGCAGACAAAATAAATATTTATTTGCACAGCACATTGTTAAACTATGAAATTCACTTCTGCAAGTTGTGAATAGGGTGCAATCCTATGGCCGCTAAACAGTGTCTAGATGGCCATAGGATTTTTTGATTTCTGGGAACTGAGCTGGGAGCCAGTGCTGCAAGCACAGTTCCCGGACACCTGATTCCCTGCCCCTCCCCCCGCCACTTGGAAGAGCAGTGCGGAGCAGCCCCAAAGGGGCATTCCTGGGGGTGGGAAGAGGAGGGAACCATGGAAGTGCCGTTAAGATGCTTCCTATGTGCTTTCCAGCCTCTGCCCCCCGCTCCGAGGCACCCCTGTTAGCCAAAATCGGCCATCTAGACACAAATTCAGGGTGGCCATAGCGTGGAGGAGAAGATCCCCTTCATGGTCTGCCCATCCTGCATTGGATACTTACCCACCTCCGAGTTCAGAGGCGGCTGACTATCCCCATAGGATTGCGCTCTCCGGGAGCATTACAGGGGATTAGACCAGTTCATGGAGGATAAGGCTATCAATGGCTACTAGTCAGAATGTCTATACATTACCTCCAGAATCAGAGGCAGGAATATGAGTGGAAGGTTGCTATTGCACTCATGTTTTGCCCATGGGATTGCCACAGGCATCTGGTGGGCCACTGTAGGAACAGAATGGTGTACAAGATAGGACTTTGATCTGACCCAGCACAACTCTTTTTATGTTCTTACGTTAAGCAAGCAAGCAAGCAAACTGAAACCCCACTGAAACAAAAAGACTGTTGTTACGTGTTTAAAATCTGATTAAGTTAGGACTGTTTGTTGCATATAATTACCCAGAAGATCAAAAGTCCTCTTTTACACAACACTGCTATTTTACTGGTGTCAACATTTTAATGAGAATTAATCTTGTTCACATTATATGGAAATTGCATTCATTCACTCTTGCAAAACTGACCACTGTAATATGCATTTAGTACTTTTAGGAGGGAAAAAAAGGCCATTTTAATAGTAAAATGAAAGAGACAAGGCAGTTTATTATTGTTTATTTTTAATTTCCTTCTAATTAAGTCAGATCCCCCAACAGAAAAGCCTGCCAACGTTTGCTTCTATTGCTGCTATGTTAATACATGAAATCATGATGTTTTCCGTATTGTAGGGTGGTTTTTTTTGGAAAGCATATCAATTCCACCCCCAACCCCTTCGAGATGAATGAAATTATCTCATGTAATAGATACCCTCATTTGAAGTATTCATGTGTTCATCAACAGACTCCTTCCTTCCCTTTATGCCTTGATTTGACTATTCAGAGATTGTCACTAAAGAATCTTAATCATAATAGAGATTATTCTTCTGTGTGCCTGATGAGTTGAAAGTTTGGCAAGAAAAGATTACACAAATATCAATGACTGGTGAGGCATAAACATAAGAATTCCTTCTCTCGTCTCTACACAAGATCTAGAAAGTGTAGTTATAAGAGGGAGGAGGAAATCTATGCATTTAATAATGCTTTTTTCTACTAGTGATGTCACTGAATTTCATAATTAGTTGGCTCATTGGTCAAATCTCATCCGTTCATAATGTTCACCTTTGTAGCTAGCCTGGATTGATGTATTACGAATTGGCTAAGTTCAGAATTCATGTTCCGCAGAAAAGTAGTACACAGATTCCCCCTTCCCAAATTTTTAGTTCTCTTATCTCCTAGACACCCCCTCCCCAACTGACTTGAAGCGGTCGCCTTAGCTTCTTCCTTCATAGTTTTTGCTGCTACTTATCTGGCTCTTCAAGGAGGAAAAGGATAACTCTGTGGGGTCCATCTTCATACTGGTGATTGGCAACAGCGGATAAACATCACATCATCATGCAGGCAGGCCACGTGCAAACAACCAGTCAGAAAGGGGGCATCATGTGGTGACGCATGATGCCATGTCACACTACATGATTCCATACCACAGCTCCCAAGATGCACCTTGATAATGCTCATGCACAAAAACTCATATACATGGGACAAGAGTTTGTATTGGAGAATTCCTGTCTGAGCTCACATGGACAAATTCATTACTTTCTGAGTAAACAACAAATTCACTTGGGGTAAGTTCACCCATCACTAATTTATACAGTAGTGTTGGAATATCTCGATTGCAATTCTGTTTATTTAACAGATGTCTAACACAGACAGTTGCTTTAGACTTGATTCATAGACTGATCTCATGAGCTGCTCTTCCGGCAGACAGTTGCATTATGATGCTTGAGAGGGATGTGAAAAGCCTTTTGGCTGGCTAGCTGGCTAAGGCTGGATGTACAAAGCCAATATACGAGTGCTGAAGAGGCCCATTTATTGGAGTTGAGAAAAGGAGCCAAGAAGACCTCTCCCCTCTTTGCTTTTTACTGGTGGTAAGAGAGTCCACACAGGATGAGCTCCAGCAGCTCCTGGGCAGTACTGAGGTCTGGCCACGGACTACACAATGTGTTCGGTGCTTTTTAATTAGGGGGAAAATTATAACAAATAGGGGAGATGATAGGGGTTTACCAAACCATAAATGGTGTAGACAGAATGGGCCAACATAATTTTACCATTTATAATGCAAGAATTAAGAGTCGCCCAAATGATTTGGTAGTAGGTTGAGGACTATCAGAAGGAAGTACTTGTTCAGGCAACACATCAGAAACTAATAGAATTTGCTATCCCAA
Source organism: Heloderma suspectum (assembly GCF_057233095.1). NCBI lineage: Eukaryota > Metazoa > Chordata > Lepidosauria > Squamata > Helodermatidae > Heloderma > Heloderma suspectum. The sequence continues at coordinate 13,432,298 of NC_139461.1, forward strand.
GATGTGTGGGAGGCCATTAGCTGAGGCTTTAAAAAAGCTTCTGTGGAGGCTGGATTGATCAGTGCCTATAAGCCAGGGGTGTTGAACCTTAGGCCCAGGGGTGAAATCTGGTCTTCCTGGGGTCCCAATCTGGCCCTCTGGGGTTTCTCAGGTGGCTGCTATTTCAGTGGGGGTTGAATCTGCTTAAGGTTTCAGTCAGAACCAGTCAGAACTCTAAAGGAGGGATCCAAGGTATTGAACCCATTTTGGGGGACAGGGTTAAATACTTTGGGTAGCTCCTTTAGAGTTCTGACTGGTTCTGTCTGAAACCCAGAGTGGATTCACCGCCCCACTGACATCAGGGTCAGCAGCCTCCACTGCTCAGATGTCCACCCATCCCTCCTCCTGATTGTTGATCACTGGGTGCTTTCTTAGCTTTTTTTGTGCAGTCACCCTGCCCCAATTCTAAAATGCTGAAATATCTCTCTTACTGGCAGTAAGAGCTTTGAGCTAAAATATGCTGGTATTTTTGGCCCCACCACTGGAATGTGCTCCCCAAGAGCTTCTCTGAAATTGAATTTGGCTCTTGGGCTGAAAGCGGTTTGAAACACTTGCTATAAAGCACAGTCAGGAAACGGAAGCTAGCTTGATCACCTACCCACACCTTTGGAGAGCCTCCAGCTTCAGAGGCAATACCCATGTACCAGATAATGGAGACCAGTAACAGATGGAGGCTGCTGTCTTCATGTCCTTCTTGTGAGCTTCCCAGAGTTCTCTGGCTGGGTTGACCCAGACTTTCCTAATCTTGGGTCCACTGATGTTGATGGAATAAAACTCCCATCAACTCTAGCCAGTACTGTCGATGGTCAGGAATGATGGGTGCTGTAGTCCAACAACATCTGGGGAACCAAGGTTAGGAAAAACTGGACTAGAAGCCTTGTTGGTCTGGTCCAGGAAGCTAGTTCTTATGCACTGAGGCTCTCCAAGCCCTGCTGCTGTTCTAACTCTTCACTATATGACCTTCTTCATCTCAGGTTCCCTGGATACTCCTGTAATACTGCAAAGTTAATATTTGAGCAATGTTTCCAGAGCACACAGTTAGATATTTAAGTGCTAATTGCTAACACGAACCATGAACGAAAAACTCCAGCACGTAATTGTTTTTTCTGGTGGATGAATTGGCTTCTGGCAAATTAGCTAATGTTCAAAGCAGTTCCTTTCTAAAGGGTTTTGCTGCTGCTGTTGTTGCTTAGCTTAGTCTTATCAGTGACCACTTTGTCATAACACATTCCTCAATGAAAGTATTGAACATACATCACCCAAGCCACTATTCACACAACATGGTGGGGTTGTGTGTGTGTGTATGTGCGCGCGTATGTGCTTAAATGCTGTGTAGTTCTTACGACAGTAACCAATTACTGTGCAAAGGTTTTGCTCTCCACTCTACATTATCCTCCCATTTCATTTAATTACTGCCAACAGTTTCAGTTAAAGCACAGCTCTTGGCCATGCTATGAACAATATCTGTCTGTCTGTCTGTCTGTCTGTCTGTCTATCTATCTATCTATCTATCTGTCATCTATCTATCTATCTATCTATCTATCTATCATTAAGCTAGGTAAAAGCACAGAGAAAGAGAACAGGAGGAAGGAATAGATTTCACACAAAGCAAGGCTAAAAAGATTGGGTTAAAAAGAGAGGGCTAAGTGTGGGATAAGATGGAAGTATATGGCGATATAATTGGATCCAAAAACTGGAGCTCAGGAAGTGTACATTTATTCCCACAGTGCTTGACTTCTGCGCTTTAATTTCTTGAAATGAAATGAGAGTCAAGAGTTGCCTCCTTTGTCAGTAGTTATTTGAGCAGAGAGGGAATCTACTCTGCTTGTGTTGAAAGCGAGCTCTTCCTTTTCTTGTTTTAAGTGTTTTTGTGTTTCAAGCATCAGACCAAGGGAAGGTTGAAAGAGTTGGGTATGTTTAATCAGGGGAAGAGATGGTGTGATAGCCATCTTCAAATATTTAGAGGACTGTCACATAGATGATGGAGCAAATTTGTTCTCTGTTGCTCCAGAGGGTAGGATCTGAACCAACAGGTTAAAACTATAAGGAAAGGGATTTTGCCTGAACATTAATGGTATAAGCTGTTCAACAGCTGAATAGACTGGCTTGAAAGGTGTCACCTCCCCACCCCACCGCAGATTAGTAATTAACTCCACACCTAGTTAGCTCCAGTAATATTTCATCATTTAGAGCTTCCACATAATTCAGAGGGATGATTTTCAGTAGGTCTGCAGTCTTTTTAGTTGCAGAGAAACAAGTAAAAATGTACATAGTGTTCTGTTTAGTGGCTCAGTAAGTCATAAAGTTGCTCCCACCTTCCAATGCCTTGTCCAATGAGTTCAAAGCGACTGGGATGACTGACACCTACTCAATACATTGGGTTGGATCCAGACTTAGTCATGCTTAGAGTAGACTCATTGGAATCAATGGGACAAGTTGGTCATGACTAGCTTAAAACAAATTGATTCCATTGGGTCCTTCCCTCTCTTTCACTGCCTCCTACCCAAATCTGCACAAGGTATTCCCTTGTATACCCCCCGCACACCTATTTACCCTGCCCTACCTCTAAGGTGCTCAGTGTAGCAGCATACACAACCCCACCCCCTGTTCATCCTGACCACAGCCCTAGGAGGTAGCTTAGGCTGACTCAGGTAGCTTAGGTGGTGGCTCAAAGCACTCCATGTTTGGGAAGGGATTTGATGGAACCATAGCTCAGTGGTAGAGCACATGGACTGCATCCAGATGGACCATGTTCAGTTCCTCGCATCTCCTGTTAAAAGGCTTCAGGTTGGAGGTGATGAGAAAGACCTCTGTCTCACGCCTGAAAACCAGGAGAGTCACCACCAGTCTGAGGAGACAGCATCGCTAGAGGGATACAAAGTCTGAGCTGGAGTAATGCAACTTCCTATCCTTAACTCAGGTCTCCTAGAACAAAGTCAGTCACTCTATCTACCATGCAGTACTGTCTTTTAGGGGGCAATCCTATGCAGGTTTAGACAGAAAAAAGTCCTACAACTCCCAGCATTCCCCACCCAGCATAGCTGGGCGGGGAATGCTGGGAGCTGTAGGACTTCTTTCTGTCTAAACCTGCATAGGATTGCGGCTGGGGAATGCTGGGAGCTGTAGGACTTCTTTCTGTCTAAACCTGCATAGGATTGCAGCTGTGGAATGCTGGGAGTTGTAGGACTTCTTTCTGTCTAAACCTGCATAGGATTGCGGCTGGGGAATGCTGGGAGCTGTAGGACTTCTTTCTGTCTAAACCTGCATAGGATTGCAGCTGTGGAATGCTGGGAGTTGTAGGACTTCTTTCTGTCTAAACCTGCATAGGATTGTGGCTGGGGAATGCTGGGAGTTGTAGGACTTCTTTCTGTCTAAACCTGCATAGGATTGCACCCTTAGTAAATAAAACAACTCTAGATATCTGAGACTTCTTGTATTTAGGTTTCTGCTGTAGAAAAGCCTTGATTGCCTGCCCATTATGAATGACAGAAGGGGTATGGCTGTGCTGTGTCTAGGCTTGCCCCTGCATCTGAAGACTGCCTTTTTAAAAACTTGCAGTTCAGCAATACTGTTTATTTTAGGGTTCCACCTTTAAAGGTGGCCTAGAAATAATTTTAGATAGATAAGTTTTAGGACCAATGAAAAATGTGCAAGCTTTGGAGTTCTCTAAAAAATCGCACTTAAATCCATATGTTTAACAGAGAAATCCTACGGTCCCTGGGAGAGTGTCCCAGGGACCATAGGATATTTTGGATTCCCCCTCCCAAGGCTATAGACACTCCTACGACCTTGGGAGGGGGAATCCAACATCAGATCCCTTCTCCCACCCCCTCCCCCTCACAGCTGTTGCAGAAAGAACCAGGCCGGCTGCTTTCCAAGGTCACAACAGTGACCTTGGATAACATTGTACAGGTCGAAAAAGGGGCATTCCAGTGCGTGGGGTAGGGATGAGGAGAGGAGAGGCCAGGATCCACAGCATCCTAGGGAATCTCTGTTGCCTGTCCCACCCACTGCCTGTAAGTGAGCTAGATGGGCTCAGAGGCTGTTTTTTTATTTTTTAAAGAGGTAAAATCACTGCCATCCTCCTCCTGCCCTGCTAGCAACAGCTTGGCAAGACACAGGATTTTCAGAAGCCTCCAAGCTTCAAGGCTTCCATCTAATGGGCATCAATCCCATAGGAATGTGGCCTAAATGTATCTTGATGTGTGTTTTGAGTTGAGAACTGCATCAGAACATTCAGGAAGTGAGGAAGCCAGTGGACAGCTAAAGCCTGATCCGCATGTTAGTCTGAGATGTGTGGATCAGGTCACTTCATACCAAAATTTGCAAAGATAAATCTCTCAAGCATCCTGCAGCCTGTCACTCAGCACACCTTGTGTGAATTCACCTGTACAAATGTTTTATTCATCCTAGGGGAGGGCTAGGTCTGGTTGACTGCATCTAATTTCTGGATGTAAAGTTAAGAATGAACCTGGTGAACTACATCCAAACACGATGAATTTGCTCACTATTAAGTGCTACTTCAAACATTGATGCATTGACGTCATTTGCACTATGGATGTGCTTTCCATGTAGAAAAGAATCAAGCATAAAAAAGTCCTAAACGGACATACTCATTTTATCTAGTGTTTTGGGGAACTACTCAAAATCTTTTTAATGGTGGGGAAAGAGATTGGATGTCCACTGAACGTTTTATCCATCTCCAGTTTTGTGGACCATATAAGGCCCAGTTATTACAGTCAGCCAAAGCAAGGCTTAAAGCTTTTCCTGGACTCTACCACTTCAGTCCACAAGTGGAGATTTGTGTGTTTGAGTGTACTGTCATGGAAAAAACATACTAACACGCAGACATACCCTGCCATAGAGAAACAGCATGCCAGGGAGACCATCATGCTGGACTTGCTCTGCTATTTTTCTCCGTGTGTGGATTTTATCTGAAGGAACATTCAGATGATGACTTCCCCTTTGCAATCTGAAGTGGTGTAGTCTAGGGCCAGATCTCCACCTTGTGTCATATCATTACGATCCCGTCATGGTAACGCTATATCCCTCTTGCACATTTACACCTCGGAGGATGCACAGTGACATTTGTTGTGGTATTTTGGATAATGTGGAATAAAAAGTAGGAAATAACACTATGATAGAATGCGCAATGTGCCCCAACAGTTATCAGTGCACTTCAATACTGCTAGAAAGCAGTAGTGTAGATTTAGCCTACCGGAAGCTGTAGCATTTGATCCTGTGGATTGTAGAAACTGGTCATCATTAGTCAGGCCATTTCTATAAGGACTGGAACTGCTGTGTATGATCATTTATTCTAAAGTTTGCCTATTTGGTTCTTGGTCAATTTCATGTTCGTGCCTTCTGCCATATGTCTGCAGATACTTAATTTCCACTGTCCCTCCTGATGTTTCTTGGAATTCTTTTTGACAAGGTCTAGGAGCACTTTCCCAGTAATGGATCTGTTCATTAATACACTGCAGTATTGCTTGGGAATTACAAGGCCACTGGGCATTTTTCTTCATTTGAGTTTTGCAAAAGCCTGTATTTTTTGCAAAAGACAAGAAAATGTTTCCATTAAATCATAATGGAACAGAGACTTTCCCAGATGAAGTGTTCAGACTGGGCAAGGATCATTCAGACTTGATTTGCTTGAAATTATTGAGTGGTGCAGAGCTCACTATAAGAAAGACTTGGCTGACTGCAAAATGTGATACAAGAAAAGTCAATCTTTCAGCTAGGATGCCAGATCCAGTGCCAGCATCTGGCATCCTAGGGCAGTTGCCTGGGCCCAGGGCCCTAGCTGGGCCCATTGGCACTGATGGAGGCCACATTATCACTTTATGTGACACGCCTTAGGCATTAAATAGAACACTATATCCAATCTCCATATAGATGGATAGACATAATTTAGAGCTGTTATGAAATGCCACCTGCAAAATTCAACCCATTCGTGGTGGGGTGTGTGCAAGAGGGGGGTTACCTCTTCCAGTGGCAGCAACATCTTTCCTATATATTTTGGCCATTGCCACAGGCAGCAGCAGCAACAACAAAGGATCTCCTTTCTTGGTAATCCAGTGGTGCTTTTGTTTCACCCTAGAATGTTCCAGAAGCAGTGTTGTCCTGGGTCATTGTGGGAAAAAAATGATAGCTGCCATTTTTGTATGGTAGCTGCCATTTCCCTCCACCCCACAATGGCCTGGAATAGCACTGTGTCTGGGGCACTCTGGGTGAAACAAAATGGTGGCTGGGTTGGTGAAAAAGGAGCCCTGCTGTTGCCACCTGTAGTGGTTGAAAACAGAAGTTGCTACTGCTCATGATAAACCCTCCTGAACCTGGAGGTGAATTCTGTTGGACCCCTCCCCACAAATTACTGAAACAGTGCTCTGTTTTGGGGACCTGAAATGTGCCTGTCCCCTAGGGTAGCCATGTGTCCTCTTTTACAGAGGCCTATCCTCTCTTCGAAGGGATGTCCAATCCAAATCTGGTTTAAAGGGAAAAAACCCTCAGAAGGAAAAACTGCCGGGATTTGAAGTTTCCCATCCACAGCACCTGGACAGCAGGCTGAGCAAGGCACACAGGTTACCTGGTCACAGTCTTCCCCACCATAGTGGGATGTACCGTATTTCTATTTAAATTGTAATAATTATTCCTACATTTGCATATTTACATATAAATTAGCATAGGCCAATGTTATGCAGATTGCTATGGGAAAGGCTTGGTTGGTTCTAAAATGTGCCACGAGAAAAGCCAATCTTTCAGCTAGGAGGCCTCCACTCTCTGTTACAATGCCTTCCTGTCTATACATCTAGGGTAACATTGAACACATCACGGTCAGAACTTTCACCAAGGTCCTTGAGGGAACAGAGGGCCAAACTTGTTTGGGAAGATGAGACGGGCTTAGAGCAAAAACACTGAATGCTGCATCAGAAAATATTGTGCTCAGATATTTATTTATTTATTTATTACATTTATATTCTGCCTTTTTTCCTCCTTAAGGAACCCAAGGTGGCATACGTAGTCCTCCTCCATTTTATCCTCACAACAACAACCCTGTGAGGTGGGTTGGGCTGAGAGTCTGTGACTGGCCCAAAGTCATCCAGTGAGCTCCTGTGGCCAAATGGGGACTAGAACCTGGATCTCCCGACTCTCAGTCCAGCACTCTCGCCACTACACCACACTGGCTCTACATTTAGCTGCAGTTTTTCTGGTTTGAGCTGCATAACAAAGTTGGGGAAGGTGCATGATTCACACAGTGGCTTATCATGAACTTCTAACACTGCTGGGCTGTTGGAAGGTAGAGGGAAAGATTTCAGTGGTAGACAACTTAATAAGTATTGTCCTGAAAACTGAGTGTGTTTATCTGGATAGTTCAGAAGAAAACCCCTCTCTTCTCCTGTGCTTCATTCTTCAGATATTTCTCCTTCCTTTGACCTTTTTTTCCCACCAAAAACAGAGCATCATAAGCTTTCTTATACAGGCAGAATTTCATGAGTGTTAGGCTGGAGTTAAGCTTACCCAAACCCAGCATCCAGGACATTGTATCAGACCCAGTAGGGGCCACTCCAGATATTATGGGACAGATGTGTTCCTGTTTCTTTGGAGCGAGCACCATGAAATAGAGTGTGTGTGTGTGTGTGGGTCACTTATGAATCACTAAAAAAGAGGAAATGCATAACCAAAAAAGAGGGGAAAAGATAACAATTTGCATAAAATTTGCATATGCTAATTTATGTTTATAGCTGTAAATGTAGAAATAATTATTATAATTTACATAGAAATACAGTTCACCATATTGTGGAAGACTGTGACTGGGTGACCCCTGGGTGTCCCCTTGCTCAGTCTCCTGTGACTGGGTGACCCCTGGGTGACCCCTTGGCTCAGTCTCCTGTGCAGGTGCTAACTTGTTGATGGGCAACAGTTCTGATGGTTTCTTCACTTTCAGAGTGCTATCCTATGGCTGCTAGACAGCTGCTAGACAGTCATAGGAACCACCTCCCCACCCCCTCCCCCACCCCCTTGTAGGTGGTGTGGATCGTCCCCACGCTCTGTGCTCATAAGAGCAGCATGAAGCACGGCAAAAGGGGCAGGGTGGGGAGTGCGGAAGTGCTGGTATGACACTTCCTATGTGTTATCTGCCCCCCCATGGTCTGATGTCCTGCGGCTAGATGGCTGAAATCAGCTGTCTAGCCACAAATGCAGGGTGGCTGGAGCATGAGGAGATGATCCTCTCTGCAATCCTCCCGCCATGCATTGGATAGGCGGTTGCCTCTGAGTTCGGAGGTGGCCGCCTGTCCCCACAGGATTGCTCTCTAAACCAGATTCGGACAGGACACCTCTTCAAACAGAGGACTGCTCTCTGTAAAAGAGGGCACATGGCCACCCTAACATAGAGAGGGGAGATGTGTGGGGAGGACTCTTGGCCATTTGCAGTACGCAGGCACAGGTAAGCCCTGTGATTTCAGATCTACATTTCCCTTCCATGTGTCATGGCTTTCACCATGAAGACATGTAGTAAACAATGAGGAAACTCTTCAAAAAACAGAAAAAGATTCTAGTTGAGTGATTTCTGAAAAAGGATTGAAAGATGATCTTCCGTCATGGAATATCCACGCTCTCAAGCCATAATGGTTGTAACTCCATGGACTGGGCCCATCATGTGGTAAATTCCCATGCTAGCACATTTACTGGAGATATGATATGCAGGCTGCTGCAGCACTGCAGAGAGGGCTAACTAAGCAGTTCCTTAGATTTATGTGGATGCCAATTACAAGTGTTGGATCATGGAGAAAGCAAGATAATTCCAGAGAAACGTCTATTTCTGCTTCATTGACTACTACGCTAAAGCCTTTGATTGTGTGGATCACAACAAACTCTGGCAAATTCTTAAAGTGATGGGAGTACCAGACCACCTGAGAAACCTGTAGGAGGCAGGTCAAGAAGCAACAATAAGAACCAGACATGGAACAACTGATTGGTTCAAAATTGGGAAAGGAGTATGACAAGGCTGCATATTGTTGCCCTGCTTATTTAACTTATATGCAGAGTACATCATGAGAAATGCCAGGTTGGATGAATCACAGGTCGGAATTAAGACTGCCGGGAGAATTATCAACAACCTCAGATACGCAGACGATACAACCCTAATGGCAGAAAGCGAAGAGGATCTAAAGAGCCTCTTGTTGAGGGTGAAAGTGGAGAGTGCAAAAGCTGGTTTGAAACTCAACATTAAAAAAAAACTAAGATCATGGCATCTGGCCCCATCACTTCCTGGCATATGGAAGGGGAAGAAATGGAAAGCAGTGACAGATGTTATTTTCTTGGGCTCCAAGATCACCGCAGATGGTGACTGTAGCCATGAAATTAAAAGACACTTGCTCCTTGGGAGGAAAGCTATGGCAATCCTAGACAGCACAGTAAGAAGCAGAGACATCACCTTGCCGACAAAGGTCCGCATAATCAAAGCTATGGTTTTCCCAGTAGTAACGTATGGCTGTGAGAGCTGGACTATAAGGAAGGCTGAGCGCCGAAGAACTGATGCTTTCGAACTGTGGTGCTGGAGAAGACTCTTACGAGTCCCCTGGACTGCAAGGAGGTCAAATCAGTCCATCCTAAAGGAAATCAACCCTGAGTGCTCCTTGGAAGGACAGATCCTGAAGCTGAAGCTCCAATATTTTGGCCACCTAATGCGAAGAGAAAACTCCCTGGAAAAGACCCTGATGCTGGGAAAGATTGAAGGCAAAAGGAGAAGGGGACGGCAGAGGATGAGATGGCTAGATAGCATCACCGATGCAATGAATATGAACTTGAGCACGCTCCGGGAGAGAGCGGAGGACAGGAAGGCCTGGCGTGCTATGGTCCATGGGGTCACGAAGAGTCGGACACGACTTAACGACTGAACAACAAAGTTACAAGCGTTACAGCTGAGGTGTGGAGTCCCAATCTGGTAGAACCAGTTTTCTAGCTGCAGCCAAGCACACCGCACCTTTCACACCTACTCTCCTGATATTCTCTGTATATTCAAATATTCTGCTGAATATTTGATATCTGCACTTGACATCCTATGACAGTTGACTTCATATATGATATTTGAGATCATAGGACAGTTGACATGAAAAAATAATTAGCATATGATGCAGCTGTGTTTCACACATGCTGAAATGTGTACATTGCCATGTAAAGGTATTTAGTATTTGGTAGAGTGTTCATAGAAGGATATTTAATATTTGACAACTTAAAGCTTACAAGGTATCACATTTGATGCCAGCCAAATTCTAAAGTGTGGTGTAGTGGTTAGAGTTTTCAACCAGGACTTGGTAGATGTGGGTTCTAGTCCTCACTCTGCCATGAAGCTCACTGGGTGACTCTGGGCCAGTCTTTGACTCTCAGCCTCACCTGCCTCACCTGTGAGGCTAGAATGGAGAGGAGGAGGATTATGTACACTGCCTTGGAGGAAAGGCAGGGTATAAATGTAACAAACAAAGAAAGCATGAGATTTGGGGGAGCTGAGGTAAAAATTCACCTTCAAAATTTGAGTGGCACATTTGGGAATTTCAGCAGATTTGTGGTCCATTTCAGCTATTCAATTTGTGAATGCCCATTTCAACTAATAACATCTGGTCCCAGCTCTCTTGCCTGCAAGATGACAGATGTGCATAGATCCACAATGGAAAACTACTTGGCAGTGGTAAAAAAAAAATATCCACGGTAGTCCCTTGTTCTCTCATGTTTACAGTTCAGCTACTGAGCCTCTTCTTTTCATTCCATTTGCTAGTTCTCAGATGTTCTGTTTTCCCAGCCAACCTGTGCTATCATCACAGTAGGCCAGGAATGGCTGGAGAGGTCTCGCAGCCAGGTCGGTAGAGATCAGCCAGTTATTGGGCCGTTATGATAAAGTCCTTGTCAGTATAGCTTGTTAAAAGATGTAAAAAGGGCCAAAACAGACATTATTTTAAATCTGTGTCTAACAGATAAGTCTTTTTTCATTTTTACTCTACAGTAGATGCAGGGGCTTGATCCAGATCTTTTAAGTGACCCCCTCCCTCAAATATAGAGTCCAGATGTGGATTTCTTCTTCTGCATCTACACTAGAGTATAAATGAAGTAAGGAAGATGTAGCTGCTAGACACAGATTTAATCTAACGTTTGTTTTGGTCCTAAATGCAGGACACTCAAATGTGTGTCTTGTTTTGGCTTTATAAATCAGATTCTGATAGTGCTTTATGTCTTCCCACCAGTTCACCATCTTATAATACTTTGTTGTATGTTCCCATCTATGTCAGATAGAAATTTCATATCCTGAGGAATGGGACGAAGTGTGCAGTCTACTACATTCAGACTGCTTAAAAAGGTTTTGATAAAGTCCCTTACCAGAAGCTGTTTGAGAAGTTTAGCAATCACCAGGTGAGAGGTGAAACACAGCCATAGATTTTTAAAACAGTGGTTAAGGGGCAAGAAACAAACAATACAAGGAACAGTTCAATTCCCAGCATGAGAGGAGGTTAATAGAAAGACACCCACAGAGATCAGGGGAAGGAAGGAACAAGAACTATGGAAAGATCTAATAAACTTTAGGAACTGCGGACACAATGGTTGATGGATTTCAGCACAGAGGAGTGTAGTAACCCATCCTGAAAGGAACAACTTAAACAAATCACACATCCAAAGGGGTTCTGAATGACCTACAACTCCATTGGCCTCTAAGATTCCTGGCTGACAGCTCATTGAAAAGATAATCAGAGCACAGTGGAAAAGTGAAGAGATGAACAAGACATTTCTTTGAAGGAGACAGAGAAGACAAGAGAATGTCTTAGAGTTACCGATGGATCCTTGCTCTCAGACTGCATTCAGGTCTGAACATCCTTGGACAGGAATTTCTGGAAATGGTAGAGGAAATAAAAAATAATTAGGAGTGATTAAAAATCTAGGGACGACCTCCATGGGCAGACCTTCATCTCCACCCATGAAAAGATGACAAGTGGTATAAGATGTAAAAATGGCAAAAATTCATTGCATTTCATAGGAGTGTTGACTTCATTAAATCTGTGTGTGCCAACTGTAAGTGCAGAGTGATCCATCCTATATATATGCTATGTGCTAGTTTTAAGCGCAGAATGTGTTCTTAGGTCAGGATTTAGATAGCTGTAAGTCTCGCTGAGTTAGCAAAAGGCCCTCCTGGGGTTAGGTGCAGGATTTGTGAGTGGCTCTGAAGCTCCTGTTTGAGTCAAACTACATAGATGTTTGCTTAAGGTAAGAAACTAGTGCTAACATTAGGTAAAAAAAACGGTAAAAGTGTCCCCAACCAGTCGTATCCGACTCTAGGGTGCGGTGCTCATCCCCGTTTCTAAGCTGAAGAGCCAGCGCTGTTCGAAGATGCTTCCGTGGTCATGTGGCCGGCATGACTGAACACCGAGGTGCACGGAACACTGTTACCTTTCCCGCCGAGGCGGTACCTATTTATCTACTTGCAATTTCTTGCTTTCGAACTGCTAGGTTGGCAGAAGCTGGGACTGAAGACGGGAGCTCACTCCGTCACACGGCACTCGGGTCTCGAACTGCTGACCTGCCGACCTTCCAGTCTGCAGTTCAGCATCTTAACCACTAAGCCACCACAGCCCCTAACATTAGGGGCTAACATTATAACATTAACATTATAAATACTGAGATTTTAATATGGCCGAGCAGAGAAATCCTGTGAGAATAACAACTCTACCAAACATGGTTATCTAAGCTCTGTCAACCATGCCTGTAGGTTAGGTAGATATAAAGTCTTAATGATGACAGTTGTGTTGGTTGAGAGGAATAGAACTTTAATTTTAATAAGAATATGTTAGCCACTGTTTCTATTATGTTTTAAATCATCCTAATTGTATTGAAGATTGTTTGAGCAAATATATATATATATTATGGTACCACTTTGTGTTATTTGGCTTGAAGGGACCACCACCATACTTCAGGGACCACCACCCCTAAATTAATCCTTGAAGCCCAAAACACTGAGCTGGGATTTATAAATCTGTTGCTGAATGGGGACTGCTCATATTGCTGCATTTTTTCTCCTGGCCAGGTGAGCCACAGGTAAAGGAAATAAGCTAGTTGGATAAAGTGGGAATAACTGGCCTGTCTCACAGAGACTCTACGGGGTTTTCTACACCAGCCTGAAATCCTGCATTTAAAACAGGGCTTTCCGCTTCTGTTTTAAATGCAGGATCACAACTCATTCCCTTTACACACGCTTCCTTCTCTGTAGATGGCCATTCCCATAGCGTTATGTTTCCGTGAAGAGGCATTACACACGCTCCAGGTTCAGCGATACTTGCTCCTGAGTTCCTTCCCCTTTCCCACCCCTTGCACATTACTGGTGGATGGGGACTGACACACGGACAGCCCCCCACCAATCTCCCTGGGCCCCGCCTCCCTCTTCTATGTTTTGGGCCAGTCCCTGATGCTCAGCTCCTCTGCTCCTCCTCCTCCCTGCTGCCCCCCCTCTCAGCTGCTCTGCCGCTCTGTTTTGAACAGGCAGGCTGAAAATGGGGAGGAGCCAAAACGGCGCAGGAGCGGGAAGCCTGAACACCCATCAGACCTTTGTCACCACCTTCGCCATCATGACCACACCCCCAACGACCACACTCAGTGCTTCATTCACGCTAGGGGAGAAATACACGGGGAGGACATGGCTCTCCATTTGCTCATATCTGGAAAAACACCCCATTTTTTCTGTTTGAGGAAAACACAGGATAGGTAGGAGGAAACAGTGGAATAATGACTGGACACAATGACGACATCATGTAATGGACCCGCACAATTCAGTGAGTGAGCAACCATGAATGCGCAATAAACTTGAGGTGTAGAGATCCGCTCAGTTTGCATCCTTAGTTTCCTTTAAATGCCTTTTCTTGGACATTTATCTGCTGGTTTCATTCCTTTTTATCTGCTGCTTTTATGGTTTTTAGTAAAGGTGTTCCTAATTTCGCATTTAGTTGGTTTTTAAATTTATTGTAAGCCACCTTGAGGCTGTTTGGTGATAAGGCAGAGTATAAATACTATACTCTGAGAGTTGTGAAATATTCATTCAGATATGAATGCAGCAATGCACACCCCGTGCACAAGTTGTCCTTGTGGTGAAAGTCCCCAAAGCAGAAGCCAGAGGCCTTCGCTCATCTTCCAGATGGCATATCTTCTCACGTCACATAAATATCTCTCATATAGATGAATAGTCTGAACTTCTCAATACTGGCTAACCAGGCTCATGACAAGTAAAGGGAGCTTTCTGCCAGCACAATTGTGCTGCAGGATTGGGGTGGGGGAGTTACTACAGCTTTGAATTATAACTAAATCTCTTGTCCTATTATTGATAGAGATATAAAGGAGAATCTGGAGGATGTTTTGACAAATTTTGACATTTGTGACAGATCCATTCCTTGATCCATACCAGTATTTCAGTATTTCAGAGTACTCTACCCAGGGCACTCTGAAATGCTGGCTTGGATCAAGGAATGGAACTATCACAAACATGATAAAAACTGCCAATAGTTCAATAAGAAGTGAGCCTAACCTCACCTCCCAGTGTTTTGACCAATGACTGCAAAGGCACAGGGATGAATGAGAAGCAAGGGATGCATGGATGCCCTACTTAATTGGCTCCCTTGCATTTTACTGACCTCTGAAGAGAAAGGTATTGGATAGAGATGGGGAACTTTTTCCTGCTGAGGGCCACATACCCTTGGGGACCGTGGGCTGGCAGTGGGTGGGGGGGATGGGGGAGAATTTCTCCCCGAAACTTCGGGGCCCGAGCGCCAACGCATTTGGTCCTCCAAAGGTTGTTCGGGGAGAAATTCTCCACCCCCCCGACCCCCCCCCCCGGGATGGGACTTACCTTTCAAGAATGTCCCTCCCGGCGGTGGGTCCCGCCAGCGGTTCGGCAGGTCTTCGTCAGGGGCGGGGGCGGCAGCCAGTCTTTCGACCGGCTGCTGCCGCCGCCATTACAAGCAAAGTAAAAAAACAACAACACGCCCCTGTGATAGGCTACGTAACGATTAACGCAGCCTATCACGGCTAGATTTGCAAAGTCAGCCGTGATAGGCTACGTTAATCATCACGTAGTCTATCACAGGTGACTTAAAAAAAAAAAAAAAGCGCGTACGGCTAATGACGGCCCCCATAGGGAGCCGCCATTCGCGTTCCTTATTTGGTCCCTGTAGTCTACGTAAAGATTTACGTAGACTACGGTGAAAATAAGGACAACGCAAATAGCGTTCCCTTGTTTTCGCCATAGTCTACGTAAATCTTTACGTAGACTACAGGGACCAAATAAGGAACACGAATGGCGGCTCCCTATGGGGGCTGCCATTTGCGTACGCGCTTTTTTTTTTTTCAAAGTCACCCGTGATAGGCTACGTGACGATTAACATAGCCTATCACAGCTGACTTTGCAGATCTAGCCGTGATAGGCTACGTTAATCGTTACGTAGCCTATCACAGGGGTGTTTTTTTTTTCTTTTGAAATTCGCGGCCTGGGAGACGGGGCGCTTCTCCCCGGCCTGAATGTCGGCCGGGCGAGGCGGGAAGCCTCCCCCCCCCGGCCTGAACTTTGGGGGGAGCAGCTAGGGTTGGCGGAGAATTTCTCCCCAAAACTTCGGGGGGCCGAGCACCAACGTGTTCGGCCCCCCGAAGAAGTTTCGGGGAGAAATTCTCCGCACCCCCCCTGCCCCCCGCACCCCCCCTGGGATGGGATTTACTTTCCCGAATGTCCCTCCTGGCGGCGGGTCCTGGCGGCGGTTCGTCGGGTCTTCGTCAGGGGCGGGGTCGGCAGCCGATCTTTCGACCGGCTGCCGCCGCCGCCATTCCAATAAAAGTAAAAAAAAAAAAAAAATGCCCCCGTGATAGGCTACGTGACGATTAATGTAGCCTATCACGGCTAGATTTGCAAAGTCAGCCGTGATAGGCTACGTAAATCATCACGTAGCCTATCACGGGTGACTTAAAAAAAAAAAAAAAGCGCGTACGGCTAATGGCGGCCCCCATAGGGAGCCGCCATTCACGTTCCTTATTTGGTCGCTGTAGTCTACGTAAAGGTTACGTAGACTACGGCGAAAATAAGGGCAACGCTATTTGCGTTGCCCTTATTTTCGCCGTAGTCTACGTAAAGATTTACGTTGACTACAGCGACCAAATAAGGAACGGGAATGGCGGCTCCCTATGGGGGCCGCCATTTGCGTATGCGCTTTTTTTTTTTTAAAGTCACCCGTGATAGGCTACGTGACGATTTACGTAGCCTATCACGGCTGACTTTGCAGATCTAGCCGTGATAGGCTACGTTAATCGTCACGTAGCCTATCACAGGGGCGTTTTTTTTTTAACTTTTTATTTCGCGGCCGGGCGAGGCGAGGCGCCTCCCCCCTGGACTGAATTTCGGCCGGGTGAGGCGGGAAGCCTCCCCCCCGGCCTGAACTTTGGGGGGAGAGCAGCGAAGCGCCTCTCCCCCACCGCGAAAAGCTGCGAAACCAGGTAAGTGGCTTTCGTGCACTCCTAGGAGCAGCAAAGCGCCTCCCCCCCACCGCGAAGCAAGCTGCGAGACCAGGTAAGTG
Source organism: Heloderma suspectum (assembly GCF_057233095.1). NCBI lineage: Eukaryota > Metazoa > Chordata > Lepidosauria > Squamata > Helodermatidae > Heloderma > Heloderma suspectum. The sequence continues at coordinate 13,448,923 of NC_139461.1, forward strand.
ACTTTCGTGCACCCCTAGGTGGGGCTTAAGCCAACAGTGGGCGGGGCCAGAGCCAAAAGTGGATGGGGCAGCCCTTTTCTCTTTCTGTCCTTATCTTTCTCTTTCTCTTTCTGACCCCTCCTTCTTCGTCTTGCCAGAGGTCTGAACTGATTGCTTGCAGGGAGCTTTTGAAACTAGGCTGAAGGCTATACAGAGTTAGGCCAATAGCCATATCTGGTCAAGGGTTGCAGATGGCCCATTCCTGGTATAGGATTCCAGTACTATACCATCTTCAGAGTTCTAAGCAGTACATAATTCCAGCAGACTGTGCTGAGGGAGATGAGAGGGGGGAAAGGTCTGCTGGAATTATTCCACCAGCCCTTCCCCAAGACTTACTTTCCCTCCCTATTCTTTTTCACTTGCGTGTTGTGTCTTTTTAGATTGTAAGCCTGCGGCCAGGGAGTGCCTTCTTTTGCTGATTAATTGTAAACCACTCTGGGCACCCTTTTGGCTGAGTAGCGGCATAAAAATGCGTCCTACTAAACAAACAAAGCATTTTGTATGCGCACTACTGTGTACTATATTGATCTGGCTCTTCTTCTTCCCATCTGTGTTCTGGCTGTTCCTCCTCTCGCCTTTCCTTGTTGTGATGAGTTCCAAAATGGTGCGACTTTAGTAATGGAATATCTGAATGACTGACAATCTTCTTGTACAGTGTGATCTGGGTGAATCCTGGCTGAATCTACACAAAGCAGTTATACTGTTATCATACTGTTATCATAATTATTGGTACACGTGACACCAATGGGCACCAATAGTTATGATAACGGTATGACGGCTCTGTGTAGATTCAGCCCCTGTTCCTCAATCTAATGCTGCATCTCCTCACGGGCCTTCTATTCACAGCATTTCCAAAAGAATACCACAGTAGCCTCTTTCGACTTGTTGCCACCATTTAAACTAGAGATTGAGGAGAAAATGAGCAGGGTGTTTTTTAAATTCATTTTTGGATTAAGATTTTTGACTGATTAAGGAGCCTTCTGTTTAGTTATTGTCCAAGTCATCAGGCATTTTCTTTTCTGAAAATGTTATTCGGGCTATATTCCAAAGTTGTTGTTTATTCGGTCAGTCGCTTCCAACTCTTCGTGACTTCATGGACCAGCCCACGCCAGAGCTTCCTGTCAGCCATCGCCACCCCCAGCTCCCCCAAGGTTGAGCCCGTCACGTCCAGAATATCATCCATCCACCTTGCCCTTGGTCAGCCCCTCTTCCTTTTGCCTTCCACTTTCCCTAGCATCAGCATCTTCTCCAGGGTATCCTGTCTTCTCATGATGTGGCCAAAGTACTTCAGTTTTACCTTTAATATCATTCCCTCAAGTGAGCAGTCTGGCTTTATTTCCTGGAGGATGGACTGGTTTGATCTTCTTGCAGTCCAAGGCACTCTCAGAATTTTCCTCCAGCACCACAGGTCAAAAGCATCGATCTTCCTTCGCTCAGCCTTCCTTATGGTCCAGCTCTCGCAGCCATAGGTTACTATAGGGAATACCATTCCTTGAACTATGTGGACCTTTGTTGTCAGTGTGATGTCTCTGCTCTTCACTATTTTATCAAGATTTGTCATTGCTGTCCTCCCAAGAAGTAAACGTCTTCTGATTTCCTGGCTGCAGTCAGCGTCTGCAGTAGTCTTTGCGCCTAGAAAGACAAAGTCTGTCACTGCCTCCACGTTTTCTCCCTCTATTTGCCAGTTATCAATCAAGCTGGTTGCCATAATCTTGGTTTTTTTGAGGTTTAACTGCAAGTCAGCTTTTGCACTTTCTTCTTTCACCTTCGTCATAAGGTTCCTCAGCTCCTCCTCGCTTTCAGCCATCAAAGTGGTATCATCTGCATATCGGAGATTGTTAATGTTTCTTCCAGCGATTTTAACTCCAGCCTTGGCTTCATCAAGCCCAGCACATCGCATGATGTGTTCTGCATACAGGTTGAATAGGTAGGGTGAGAGTGTACAACCCTGCCGTACTCCTTTCCCCATCTTAAACCCGTCCGTTGTTCCGTGGTCTGTTCTTACCATTGCTACTTGGTCGTTATACAGATTCCTCAGGAGGCAGACAAGATGACTTGGTATCCCACCAAGAACTTGCCACAATTTGTTATGATCCACACAGTCAAAGGCTTTAGAATAGTCAATAAAACAGAAGTAGATGTTTTTCTGAAACTCCCTGGCTTTCCCCATAATCCAGCGGATATTGGCAATTTGGTCTCTAGTTCCTCTGCCTTTTCGAAACCCAGCTTGTACATCTGGCAATTCTCGTTCCATGAATTGCTGGAGTCTACCTTGCAAGATCTTGAGCATTACCTTACTGGCATGTGAAATAAGTGCCACTGTTCGATAGTTTGAACATTCTTTGGTGCTTCCCTTTTTTGGTATGGGGATATAGGTTGATCTTTTCCAATCTGTTGGCCATTCTTGTGTTTTCCAAATTTGCTGGCATATGGCATGCATCACCTTGACAGCATCATCTTGCAAGATTTTAAACAGTTCAGCTGGGATACCATCATCTCCTGCTGCCTTGTTATTAGCAATGCTTCTTAAGGCCCATTCAACTCTTCAGGATGTCTGGCTCTAGCTCACTGACCACACCGTCCTTCCTATACAGATCTTCCGTATATTCTTGCCACCTTTTCTTGATCTCTTCTGCTTCTGTTAGGTCCTTGCCATCTTTGTTGTTGATCATACCCATTGTTGCCTGGAATTTACCTCCGATGTTTCTAATGTTCTGGAAGAGGTCTCTTCTCCTCCCTATTCTATTATCTTCTTCCGCTTCCGCTCATTGCTTGTTGAAAAATAATTCCTTATCTCTTCTGGCTAACCTCTGGAATTTTGCATTTAATTGGGCATCTCTCCCCCTATCACTGTTGCCTTTTTCTTTCCTTCTTTCTTGGGCTGCTTCCATCGTCTCAGCAGACAGCCATCTTGCCTTCTTGGTTTTCTTTTTCTTTGGGACGTTTTTTGTTGCCGCCTCCTGAACAATGTTGCAAACTTCTGTCCATAGTTCTTCTGGGACCCTATCTACTAAATCTAGTCCCTTCAATCTATTCTTCACTTCCACTGCATATTCATGAGGAATATTAGTGAGCTCATATGTAACTGCTCTGTGGGTCTTCCCTATTCTCTTTAGTCTGATTCTAAATTGTGCAATAAGAAGTTCGTGATCTGAACTACAGTGAGCTCCAGGTCTTGTTTTTACCAACTGCATAGATGTCCGCCACCTTTGGCTACAAAGGATGTAGTCAGCTTGATTTCGGTGTCGACCATCTGGTGAAGTCCATGTATAAAGTTGTCTCTTAGGTTGTTGGAAGAGAGTGTTTGTTATGCACAGTGAATTGTCTTGGCAAAATTCTATCTGCCTATGTCCTGCTTCATTTTGTTCTCCCAGACCATGCTTGCCTGTAATTCCAGATGTCGTTTGACTACCCACCTTAGCATTCCAGTCTCCTGTAGGGATGTCAGAGAATTTCTCCATGAATCTCGGGGAGGCCAAATGCCAGCGCATTTGGCCCCCCGAAATTGGTGGCGAAACGGTCTGCCCCCCCGGGACGGGACTTACCTTGTGTGAATGTCCCTGGCAGCGGCGGCTGCGGTGGCGGTTCGGTGGCGGTTCGGTGGCGGCGGCTGCGGCGGCCGGTCTTCTGACTGGCTGCCGCCACCGCCATTTCCAAGTAAAAAAAAACACAAAAATGTGATAGGCTACGTAAAGATTTACGTAGCCTATCATGGCTAGATTTTTAAAAAACACCGTGATAGGCTACATAAATGTTTACATAGCCTATCACGGCTGAGTGAAAAAAAAACACAAAACTGCGCGTACGCAAATGGCGGCGCTCATGGGCGCCGCCATTTGCATTCCTTATTTTGGCATGTGTAGTCTACGTAAACATTTACGTAGACTACGGCGAAAATAAGGGGAACGCTATTTGCGTTCCCCTTATTTTCGCCGTAGTCTACGTAAATGTTTACGTAGACTAGACATGCCAAAATAAGGAATGCAAATGGCGGTGCCCATGGGCGCCGCCATTTGTGTACGCGCGGTTTTTTTTTTCTCACTCAGCCATGATAGGCTATGTAAACATTTATGTAGCCTATCACGGCTGACTGCAGGGACGCAAACGGCGGCGGCTACAGCCGCCGCCATTTGCGTCCCGGCAGGACAGGATTCGCGGCGGGAGGGACGGGGCGCCTCCCCCCCGGCCAGAATTTCGAGGGGGAGGGACAGGGCACCTCCCCCCCACCGCGAATCAAGTTTCGGGTTCAGGTAAGGGACTTTCATACATCCCTAGCTCTCCTGTAATGAAAATAACATCTTTGTTTGGCATACTATCCAGTAGGTGCTGCAGATCCTCATAGAACTGATCTACTTCTGCTTCTCCAGCATCTGTGGTTGGGGCGTATATTTGGATCACTGTGATGTTAAATGGCTTACCCTGAATTCGAATTGAGATCATTCTGTCCTTTTTTGGATTGTATCCAAGCACTGCTTTAGCCACTTTATTCTTAATTATGAAGGCTACTCCATTTCTTCTGTGGTCCTCTTGTCCACAGTAGTAGATCTGGTGGCCATTTGATGTGAAGTGGCCCATTCCAGTCCATTTTAGTTCACTGACACCCCAAATGTCTATATTTAATCTTGACATCTCCCCAAGAACCACATCCAATTTGCCCTGGCTCATAGATCTTACATTCCAGGTTCCTATGGTGTGTTGATCTTTAGAACATCGGATTCGTCGTTCACCACCAGCACCATCGGCTGCTAGCCGTCCTTTCGACTTTGAGCTAGCTGCGTCATCACATCTGGGGCTAGTTGAACTTATCCTCTGTTCCTCCCCAGTAGCTTTTTGACCATCTTCCGACCTGGGAGTCCCATCTTCCGATGGTATACCGACATATCTCTGGTTGTACTGATCCATTTAGTTTTCATGGCAAGGATACTGGGGTGGGTCGCCGTTTCCTTCCCCAGGGATCGTATTTTGTCTGACCTCTCTTCCATGACCTTCCTGTCTTGGGTGTCCCTTCACAGTTTAGCTCACGACGTCATTGAGGTGCTCAAGCTCCAGCACCACGACAAGGTAACGATCTCCGGTAAAGGTGGTGATTATGGACCTATGAGAATGAACAGCTGGTGCTGCCTAAGCAATGCACAGAGAGAGTTCAGCAATAGTATTTTTATCCCAGCGATGTACTTTCCCCTCCTATTCTGTCAGTCAAGCTGAACAAATGCAATGAAACAATCAGATTCCATAGCCATTCTATGGTCTACATACCTCAAAGGTTGCCCACCATCCTCCACAGGCCTGGTAGACTTATTTCTGAATCATAACCATATATAAATGGGAATGATGGTACAAGTGATCCCTTGGCAAGCCAGCTGTCAAACCCTCTTCACACATTCCCTCATCAGCAGTCCTGGTTACCGCCTCCTCCATGGTTGCTCTGCATTCTCATTTGGCTTCTGTCCACATGGCGATTTCGGTACCTACCTGAGTGTGGCCAGAAGCAAGGACACAACTGAGAAGTGGGGGCTCTAGACTATGGTCCAGGATATTGTCATCTGATGTTTCAGTTCAGTTCTGAGGACACCAGTAGCAAAGCCATAAAATTGGCAACAGCTTAAGTGTTCCGAGTTCTTGGGAACAGATACAGTGAGTGTCAAGCCAAGGGAGTGGTTCACAGTGGTGTAGTGGGGCCAGGGCTTATGGGGTCAAAGTGCTAGGACATTTTAAATTTATCAGCAGGATGAGTTTACCTGCAATCCTCATAGTAGCTGGGTGGCTTGGTGTGGGGAATGGATTTTCCCATCAACAATATATCCTTTGCTGTTGTAATGCAAAGTAGTTTGAGGGTGGCTTGGTCCTGAATGGGCCATTAAGACCCATTAGCTTTACAAAAGACCTGCTCCTGATGGAGATGAAAACTGCTGGAACCAGTAGAGCCTGGTGGCTCTGATTTCAGTGGGGCTGTGAATCCATTGTGGGTTTCTGTCAGAACCAGCCAGAATTCTAAAGGAGCTATCCAAAGGGTTGAGCCCTATCCTCAAAATGGGTTCAAAACCTTGGATAGGTCCCCTAGAGTTCTGGCTGGTTCTGACTGAAACCCAGAAGGGATTTATAGCTCCTCTGAAATTGGAGCCACCAGCCTCCACTGGCTAGAAGGGGTTTGTTAACTTTGAGATAAAATGTTTTTCCCTGGTGCTGTGAAAAGAAACTCCTGGTATATCTTGAGCTGGTGGTCTTATGATCTTTGGGGGCATGCTGTGTACCTCTCTTTCCCTTTCTCATGCAATCTCAGGTCTCTCCAGCCAAAGTCCATCATGCCAACCACAACGCTATGCTTTGCCAGCTCACTCTTCTATGACGTACAGCTTATCCTAATAAATTGGGGGTAATTCATTATGATCAACTAATCTTAATAAATTAGCAATAAATACGCGATGTATTGCTGCTCTTTGTGGTGAGACATTCATGTATACACATAGGGATAGATTTATAGAGCTGCCTGAATTTTTTGATTCTCCTTGGGGGCATGGCTATGGGGATGGTCATGATGAGCATCTGCACTTCAAAATCTACCACTACGTCACTGGTGGTTCACTCACCCGATACGTCCCAATGTACAACTTGCTATGACAATGAAGCCTAATGCCAATCAAGCAGATTGAGAGCAATTTGGAGCCATTAGTAGGTGTTTGGCACGTATCGGGGAAATGCCATTTCAACGTGAACTACTGTTGAATGGTACAGCACAGACAGAAAGTGTAGCAAAGTGCCTAGGGTTTCCTGAGCAGCTGCGCAGCCAGACAGTTTAGGGGATTTCTTGGCTAATTATGGCAGATTATATTATGAGAGCAGCATTCTGGCTTGGTGAGGATCTCAGACATTAGTATGCTCTTGCAAAATGGGTTGTGATTCATGGTGCTCAATCACATCCTCTGTCGCCAGCACAGTGCTGCTCTTTTCCTTGTTCTTTATCATCTTTGGATGTATCCATATCCATATCTGTATCTGTACCTACCTATCTGTTGAAAAGGCCAAGGAACAATTTCATGGAACTCCGGTCTTGCTTTCTTTAGATGCATGTCAAAAAACAATATCAGCCTGGATAGGTCAGGAGAGAATTCATCTGCTGGTGTTTAATAATGATGGCTAGTTGTTGGATAAGATGGATTGTGATAGTCTTTGTACAGTATGGATTTCACAAAGTATTTCTGACAGAGGTCAAGACTAGGGCTGCCCTGAATATTCTCTAATTTAAATTCTGGGGAGAAACTGGCAATTTTGGTGGGATAGATCCCTCCCTGCCTCCACCTAGACTTTTACAGTGTGCAAATTTTATTTTAAAAAAATCTCTTTGGTGCTATTGTCATCCCTGTCTGGGCCTTCATGGGTGTTGCTTCATCCCCCTTCCTGGACTCATCACATAAGGAGCTTTCAGAAGACCCCACCACCACACGTTCAATGAACATATGAAGGAGTACCAGGACCATGCTCACTAGCCATGCACTCCTACATGCTGCCACATGTGCTGGCCATGCCCCCTGGTGGTTGCATGTTCAGCATCAGAGTAAAGTGGCCTATACACATCTGTCGGTATGTATGGCTTTTCCATATGAATGAGAACCCTGGCCAATCAGGATTACTTCAGGGGTGTTGAAACTCCTTCTGCCTTCTATTTTGGAAAAGCCCTTGGAGGCTGCATCCCAGTGGTGGGTGGGACTGAAGGCAAACAGGGTGGGCTCCAAATCCCTAAAATACCAACATATTTTAGCTTAAAGCTGGTACTGCCAGTAAGTAAGCCTTAGGAGGGGCATTTCAGCCTCTCCTAAAAATGTGCACAGTAGCCAGGAAACCATCAAAGGATCAGTGGTTGGAGGGAAGTGGTTGGGGCCTGGGGAAGTGGGCGTGGTCTTATTGAGAAAACTGGAGAGCTGGATTTGGCATCCAGGCCTGAGGTTAAGAACATAAGAAGAGCCCTGCTGGATTAGTCCAAGGGTCCATCTATTCTGTTCACACAGTGGCCAACCAGCTGTCGACTGGGAACCCACAAGCAGGACATGAGTTCAACAGCACCCTCCCACCCAAGTTCCCCAGCAACTGGTGTACATATGCTCACTGCCTCTGGTACTGGAGGTAGCACACAGCCATCAGGACTAGTAGCCATTGATAATCTTTTCCTCCAGGAATTTGTCCAACCCCCTTTTAAAGCCATCCAAATGGGTGGCCATCACTACATCTTGTGGTAGCGAATTCCATAGTTCAACTATGCACTGTGTGAAGAAGTACTTCCTTTTATCTGTCCTGAATCTCCCACCTATCAGCTTCATAGGATGACCCTGTGATCTAGTATTTTGAGAGAGGGAGAAAAATGTCTCACTATCCACTTTCTCCACACCATGCATGATTTTGTAGACCCTCTATCATGTCTTCCCGTTGTTGTTGTTGCTGTTGTTCAGTTGTTAAGTCGTGTCCGACTCTTTGTGACCCCATGGACCATAGCATGCCAGGTCTTCCTGTCCTCCACTCTCTCCCGGAGTGTGCTCAAGTTCATATTCATTGTATCGGTGATGCTATCTAGCCAGCTCATCCTCTGCCGTCCCCTTCTCCTTTTGCCTTCAGTCTTTCCCAGCATCAGGGTCTTTTCCAGGGAGTTTTCTCTTCACATTAGGTGGCCAAAATATTTTAGCTTCAGCTTCAGTATCTGTCCTTCCAATGAGCAGTCAGGGTTGATTTCCTTTAGGATTGACTGACTGGACCTCCTTGCAGTCCAGGGGACTCGTAAGAGTCTTCTCCAGCACCACAGTTCGAAGGCATCAATTCTTTGGTGCTCAGCCTTCCTTATAGTCCAGCTCTCACAGCCATACGTTACTACTGGGAAAACCATAGCTTTGATTATACGGACCTTTGTCGGCAAGGTGATGTCTCTGCTTCTGACTATGCTGTCTAGGTTTGCCATAGCTTTCCCTCCATTTTTCCAAGCTAAACAATCCCAGCTGCTGTAACCTTCTCTCATGGGGGAGATGCTCCAGCCCCCTGATCATTTTAGTTGCCCCTTTCTGCACTTTTTCTAGCTCTACAATATCCCCTTTTTTAGGTGTGGTATACACAGTATTCCAAGTGTGGTCACACCGTAGATTTGTATAAGGGTAGTATGATATTGGCAGTTTTATTCTCAATCCCTTTTCTAATTATGCCTAACTTGTTATCCCCAGAACTGATATCAGAGAATATTCAGTGCAGCTCTAATCTTCACCTCTGTCAGAAATACTTTGTGAAAACCCATACTGTATGAAGACAATCGCAATCCATCTTATCCAAGGTTCTGCATTTCTGACGCACATCTATACATTCATAGGCCCCTTCACACTGAGGCCAGACATGTGACCACTTAGGGGCATGGCCAGCATGTGTGTCAAGGGTGGAGCCAGTGGGGCACATGACACTGGAAGTGGGATAAGGAGGCATTGTCCTATTGCCTCCTCCACACTTTGGATGCATGCATGGAGGGGGCCTGAATGAATAGCTCCATAGATGATCCCACTCAGTCAGGGATCATGCAGCCAACAGGATACTTGTCAACATACTACACGCTCATAAGATTTAACTGTGTGCTGAGACTACTGAGGGAATGAGGGCACCAGACAGTGAGGGCAAGTGATAGTTATATAACCAAAGACACTTAAAAAAATTTTTTTTTGCAAGGAGTGTTGAACAATTGCCCACTCCGCTGCATTGCTGAAAATGTTATTCTCAAATCATATCCCACTCAGTGGTGGCTATTTTGTCAATAGACTGTAACATATCATGGAAGTTGATGGGATTGAAGCATTTTTATGGGTGTGTGGGACTGCAAGTAAACAACAGCAGGAGCTGTGTAGAAAAACACAGTGTCTTTTATTCCTGACGCATTTTGAGTAAAAGAAGGACTCTTCCCGGGGAAATTGTCTCTGGAAACAAGTAAAGCAGTTTGATCTGCTCACCCACTCATGAACTCCCAAAGCTTCTACATATCTAAAGGAAGGTAGCAGACATGCTTTAAATCTCTTCAAACATCATGGTGACTGTCTGAGGAAGACAAAGGTGCTGTTCTATACTTACCTTGGGGCAAGGTAAGCGTAGACGTCTGAGTAGACATGCCTACATTTGCACTGTTAGCCTATTGAGGACATGAGCATAGTTCCCTTAAAAAAGAAAAAAAGAATTTTACTCCAATATGTAGGGAAGAAATGATATTTATTTATTTATTACATTGCTATACTGCTCAACAGCCAAGTCTCCCTGGGCAGCTCACAACAATTAAAACCATAAAATGCAACACGATAAAAAATAATATAAAACTTAAAGGTTTAAAAGTAGGATGTAAAACCAAAGTAAAACCCAATGGCAGTTACAGCCCATATTGTCTTGTTCCTATAGAGCTGCTGCTATTGCTTCCTTTTCCCAGAATTATTATTATTATTATTATTATTATTATTATTATTACAGCTATTTTGACCTCCCTTGCTGTTTCCGAGCAGGGCTGTAGCCCTTGGTTTAAATAAAAGAATGAAGTCTGGGAACTTTACCAGGAAGCTGTAATTGGGCTTTAACAGCTATGTTTAGGATACAAAAGACTGTGTGGTTGCTCTTCCTTTCCTTAATTATTGCAGTTTATTGACACAGCAATAATCCTGATGGCTCTGTGACAGTGTCAGACACTGTGAGTTTGGGCGCTGTGCCCAAGTTACTGACTGCTAGTGCAGGAAAGATTTGCTGCTGGCGAGATCCCTGATCTCTTCCCTAGCTAGTTTACCAACACTACTACCACAGGGGGCTTTATTAGTGGCAGGGATGTTGTTTCAGGTTCTGGAGGGAGGTGTTTCAGTAAGGGGGAGTAAAATTTGCAGCAGAACTCAAAGGTCTATTTTTTTAAATAATTGTTCAACATTATGGCTGCAATCCTTTACACCAGCTGTAGTGTATGGGCCACATGCAGATTCTCCCACCCCCCAATTAAAAATAATTAAGGGAGCAATCCTACCGGGATAGGTGGCCACCTCTGAACTTGGAAGCAACCACTTATCCAATGCAGGGCAGGAGAAGCGCGCAGGGGATTGTCCCCTCCGTGCTTCAGCTGCCCTGCATTTGCAGCTAGACAGCCGATTTCAGCTGTCTAACCGTGAGAAGTCAGAGGGTGGGAAGCAGCGGCTGGACAACACGTTGGATGTGTCATACTGGATTTCCGCTTTCCCCACCCTGGCATGCCCCCAAGAATGCCCTGTTTTTGCCACTCTGTGCTCCTCTTCTGAACGCAGAGCGTGGGGCCATTCCATGCTGCCTACAAGGCAGCGTGGGAGAGGGTGAAGGTTGGTTCCCAGGAACCGACCTATCCTACGGCCATCTAGCTGATGACTAGCGGCCATAGGATTGTGCCCTTAAAAAAATGTTAACAAGCAAAATGGTGCCCACAGCAGCTACAGAATGCTAGAAGTGTCAAATTTAACTTGCTTGCAAGCTAAATTTGTCTATTTTAGCCCTCTGTAGTGGATATGAAGAGCTAAAAGGGTCAAATTTAGCTTGCAAACAAGCTAAATTTACCCCTTTACACACTACGGTCTAGGAATCGGGAATGGGGTGGGGGAGAAAATGCTGAGAGGGGGGATGCTTTGTCAGAATTTGCTATGCTTTTGTTCATTCTTCTCATCCTGCTGACTCCACTGAGGTAGCAGAAAGGGCACCCCAAATGACCCAGTCAGAGACAGCCACCCAGAATGTGTAACATCAACTCCATATTACCTGTTTATCCTGCTGTTCTTCCAAAGAACACAGAGCAGCATACATGTCTCCTCCCACTACAGAAAAACCTTGCAAGGTACCTTAGGCAGAGAAGAGAGAAGAAGGGTGTGTGTGTGTGTGGGGGGGAGACTGGCCCAGATTATCTTCCCTTCTTCCATGATAGAGTAGCTTATCATATGGAGTCACTCTATATTTACCTCATAGTGCCATGTTTATAGTGGAACTGTGCAATTTCACACAGCCATTAAAGCAGTTTTACATTTAAATACTGCATTATCTCCTATCTTTTAAAAAGCGTGATAGAGGTAAAAAACCGTGGGAGACGCCTTGGAGGTTGATGATGTTGTGTAAAGGACTTGCAAACTTCCATGAGTGACCAAGCATGAGTATGCAATAAAAGCCCTGTGTGAAGGAGCCCTAGGAATCTATGGATGAGGCTTTTAACAACGTGGAAGTCTGCTGATACTAGCAATTCAAGACTCGGGCAGGAAGGGTATGGGTCCAGCAGAGAGGGCTGTAAGCATGTTCCCATGACACTTTCAGCTGGTGCTGCACTGAAAATTGCTCCCACATTTTTTTAACCATTCTCATTCAATTTAATAGAAAAGAAATTGCTTTCGAAAAGAGATTCAAAGGAGAAGGAAATTTTGGAGAAATTCTCATGGGTTGGGCTCAGGGTTTTACCTTACTTAAGTGCAAGGTGGCCAAAGCATGTGTTTGAGTGTCCTGTCTTTCATTATGCAATTATTTCTCCAGCAGCCTGTAGCCCCTCTGGCTTCCTGCCCATCAGTTAAAGCCCATGGGAAGACGTCATCAGCTAATTCCTCTCATAGGGCCTTTTCAGATCAGGAAGCACACACAGCACCCTTGGCCACCTCACAGTGATTTGGTAAGCTCAAAAATGCCAGTGAATGAAATTAAAAATAAATTATAAAATGCTCTCTCAGAAGACATTTTTCTCAGAAAAACTCAGATATTTGTCTTTTCTTAGTCCCCCACCTCCCCCGAAATCAAATGCCACTTTGAGGAATTTTCTCCAAATTTTCTTCACCATTTTTGGGGGCAGTGGTGGCCCCCTCCCCTCTTCTCCTCCCCACAATGCCCCAGAACAACGTTCAATATGGGGCATAGTGGGGGATGCAAAAGAGGGGCTAGGTTGCCAACACAGTTGTTGCTGTTGCCACTTGCAATGGCAGCACAACCCCTGTCCCGAAAAAAAAACCCTTAGGAAAAAAAGAAGTTGTGCTACACCCCTGCCAATAGTGAGTCCTACCTGTGAGAAACTACTGGAGAATTTCTCCTTCCCCTGGAGAAATTAGGTGAAATCCCCCCCACCCCAATTTCTCTCCCCACAAATAGGGTAGAGAATTTCGAGTGGCCATTTGCACACAGCTCTACTTTCAACCCAAGATGCCTTTTTCTTTTTTTGGCTTAGGCTCTATGGACATTTACCAGCTGATGTCAGTCTTGGATTCAGTCTGTTGCATGTATCAGACGCTATGTGCTGAAGTTGACTTGGCCTTCAGTTCTATGGGCAGAGGCTCTGTGCTGTTAACAGCTGCATGGAACAGCACAAAAAGAATTCTCCCAATCAGTGATGGAGTTAGGAAACTTTAAAGCCTGGACTTTAGGGCACATTCCTATGCATGTTCAGACAGAAATAAGTCCTACAACTCCAAGCATGCCCCAGCCAGCTATGCTGGGAGTTTTAGGACTTATTTCTGTCTGAACATGCATAGGATTGTGCCCTTAATAGTCTTATGGTGGGGTCGTGGCATTAGAGGGCCATGCATATTACTTCAGTTGTGAAGCACATGATTAACATTCCTGTTCTCTCCCCTTCCATGCTTTACAACTGTTTCTACATTCCTGTTACATTGGGGCAAAAGGACACCAAGGTGTTTTTGTTGTTGTTGCCAACACTGATAAAAAATAAGGACTCCGTGCATGTGCCATTTTAAATTTTAAACTCACTTAAATCATAGCACCATCGTGTCTACAGGAATAAAATGGAATTTGCTTCTGCTGCCCTTACAGTAACGATATTTTACTTGGGAATAGGCATCATTTTGTTGCAGAAGTAAAAATAACGAAATGAACATCTGTAATCATATACATCCCGGCTGGCCACCCCTTGATTATCAAATGTTTTTAAGAAGAAGAAGAAAGGAAGCTGCAGTGATCAGCATCAGCCCTGGTGGTCCCTGTCATGCCCATGCTGTTCCTGGTGTTTATGGCAGGCTGATTTGCCACTGCCCCATCACCAGCTGCTCTTTGGGTGGTCATTTTGCCCCCCCTGGGCTGCAGGGGTCTGGACCTTGTCCCCAAAGTCCAGCCCGAGCTGCACCACAACCCCTAAAGAGCACAATAAAATAGAAGTAGTTTATGAATAGGGTCTGCAACAGCCTCAGTCACATTGACAGGGCTGCCTTTGAAAAGTCTTCAGAAACTACAGCAGGCATTGAATACTGTAGCCAGAGAGCTGACAGGGCCACCGTGTGTGTGTGTGTGTGTGTGTGTGTATGTGTGTGTGTGTGCATATTACTGCATTATTATTCAATCTTCATTGGCTCCCTGTTAGTTTCTGAGCCCAGTTCCAAGTGCTGGTTATCACCTTCAAAGCCCTTCAAAGGTTGGGATTGGAATATTTGGAAGATAACCTGCTTCCACCTCAGGGCCGGTGTCAAGGGTAGGCATGGGCGGGCACCTGCCGAGGGCCCACACCCCAGCAGGGGCCCACTGATGAGGTCACCCTGGAGTTACTCCACCTCTTCTCCATTGCAAGCTGCGTGTTCAGCTGCCTCTTGCTCTGGCCCAGACAACAGTGGTCGTGAGAAGGAGGAGCAGGAGATGCCGTGGCCTGCTTGCTCCCTGGCTCTCTGCCTGCCAAGCAAGCAAGTGGCAGCAACGACGAGAAAGAGGAGGTGGAGCAATAGCTCTCGGTGACAATGGCAGTGAGAAGGGAGGGAGACTCAGTGAGAGGGGGTACCTATGGCAGGTGTCTTGCCCAAGGGTCCTTAGAAACCTGGAGCTGTCACTGTGCCACATGATTCTGTCTACCAGCTGAGAAGACAAAAGAGGACACAAATTTGCATAAAACATGCATATGCTCATTTATATGTATAGCTGCAAATTTAGAAATAATTGTTATAACTTAAATAGAAATACCACCATAGTGTGGAAGACTGACCAGGTGAACCTCCGTGCCTTGCCAGTGTATGCACTAATCGGGCCTCCAAGGGGAGAGCATTCCATGACCGGGGTGCCACAGCAGAGAAGGCCCTCTCCCATGTCCCACCACAGTGTATGTCTCGCACGGGGGGGACAGAGAGGAGAGTCCCTCCAACAGATCTCAGTCCTTGGGTGGGCATATATAGGGAGAAGTGCTCCTTCAAATATCGAGGTCCCAAGGCACTTAGGGCTTTAAATATCATCACCGGAACCTTGAATTCTGACCGGAAGCATTGGCAGCCAGTGCAATTCCTTTAAAACTGGTGTTATATGATCTTTACAAGATGTTCTGGTCAGCAGCCTAGCTGATGCATTTTGCAGTAGCTGCAACTTCCGAGTTGTCTTCAAGGGCAGCCCCATGTAATGGAAGGTGACATTCTCCAAAAAGAACTACGCATGCAGCTTGGCTTGTTTGCATGAGTCATCTCTGGCAGAGTATTTTTGGGTGTGATTTCTGTTTGTATGCCTGTCACTTGTTGGTTAAGGGGGCCCAGTAGCAGTCTCAAGCATTCCCCCCCCCGCCCAACTTCTGAAGCCAGAGCATAGAGTCTCAGAGCTTAGAAGCTGCTAGTATTCGCAAATGGCCATGAGCAATCACAATGTCCCTGTCATTTTTCAAGCTGAAATAATGGTGCATGGGGGTGAAAAATCATGTTGCTGATTTGTCAGGCAGCCAGAGCTCAGATGATGAGAACAGAAATGGGGGACGATGGCTGGTATCTCAGAGGCTGATCATCTGGTGAAAAAAGGCATTGAAGGGGGTTTGTTGTGGTCCAAATCTCTGCACTGCAGCCCTGTTCCATCCTGACTTAAGATGCCCGCTTTTACATTGGCCCTTTTATAGACTGTGCCTTAGTGGCACACTAATTTAGAAGGTGCTGCTTTTCCTAGGGTGCATGTATGTGGGGCAGGGTGGGGAGGCGCATAAGTGATAGGAAAAGGTCTACCTGCTTAATTTCTGTGTGTCAGGAACTGGGCCAGATTCAGGAGAGAAAAAAAGAAGCACTTCACACAGCGCAGAGTTAAACTACGGAATTCACTTCCACAAGATGTAGTGATGGCCACCAATTTGGATGGCTTTGAAAGGAGAATGGACAAATTCTTAGAGTATGTGGCCATCAGGTCCTGATAGCTCTATGCTACCTCCAGTACCAGAGGCAGTGAGCCTATGTACACCAGTTGCTGGGGAACGTGGGTGGGAGGCTGCAGTTGCACTCCTGTCTTGCTTGTGTGTTTCTCTTGGGCAGCTGGTTGGCCACTGTGTGAACAGAATGCTGGACTAGATAGACCCTTGGTCTGATCCAGCAGGGCTCTTATGTTCTTAAGTGTAGATCACAGGGGAAAAAAAAGATAGGACTCTATCCACACAAACTAAAAACGAGTCACTTATGTATCCAAGATCAGAATCATAGTACAATGTTCCTGGGGAGGGGATGTGTAGCAGAACCAAAGACATTGATCATTATTATGAAGCTGTCCCAATTCTGAGCCCCTAGAGATCATCAGAATCATCTACCCAGCAGTAAAGCTTCCAAAGCTACAAATCTTTACAGGCTTTCTAAAATAAAGGATGTCTAAGCACATTCATGAGTGGTCCTCATTTGTCTTTATTTCCCTTCTCCCAAGACACCGTCCCAGGTCAGCTCATCTGGTGTGCTCTTCTTTTTTTTTTATCAAGTTGAAAGTTCCTTTAGCTTGGTGAGCTGTACCAGAGCTGATTCAGTTTTCAGTTTAAAGTCATTTTTACTTTGAAGATGATTTAATGCATTTGGGCTCCAGGCTGGGTCAAAGTGACCCCAAAAGATATAGTCTGACTAGGAAAATGGGCTGGCGTGGGGACTCTGGCTCATCCATATGGATGGCTGGGCTGTGACAGGAATTCCCAGTGTCTTTTTGTGCTTGGGGGCAACAGAGAAGGCAGAAGAAATCCCATGGAAAGCAAGGCTTGTATGATGGATGAATTACTCAGCAGTCAGAGTCAAGCATGGATCACCACCACAGCTGCAGACTAGCTGCCTGCTCTTAAGCTGTTTCAGATGTTATTTTTAATCCATAAAGTTGGGTTATCACTTCAGATTTGTGGGAAGGGCAGGGTAGGCTTCTCAGCAAGAGACCTGCTCTCGAATAGATTCGGAATTAAATTGCAACCCCCCCCTCAACAAACAAACAAACAAACAAACAAACAGCCCCCCTGGCATTGCTGGCTGGTGAATGCTGGAAGCTGTAGGACTTTTTTCTGTTTAAAAATGCATAGGATGGCACCTTTAATGCTATATGTCAAACTTCTTTATTTTTTACACCTATTCATTAATAGATTTATATACCACTTACCATAATTAAAAACAAACAAACATGGGGGGGGGGAGGGCATTTCACTCCACTATGGAGACTGATTCCAGGTTGGCGCATGATAGAAACCCACTGGTTGCGGTGCAACCAGCAAGGACTCTCCGATGACCTTTTTGGTGGTGGCTCCCCATTTATGGAATAATCTCCCTGATGAGGCCTACCTGGCACCAACATTGTCAACTTTTTAGTGCCAAGTTAAAACTGCCCTCTTCTCTCAGGCATTTGGCAGTGTGTCATGAGTCTCTTGATTGTCTCTGGCTGATCGTTTTCAATTGTTTTAGATATATGTTGTTGTTGTGTGTGTTTGTTTTATGTCACTATGTGAATAGTTTTTATATTTTATATAATTTATTTTAATGGTTTTTAATTTTTGTGAATCGCCCAGAAAGCTTTGGCTATGGGGCGGTATAGAAATATAATAAATGAAATATGTGAACAGAAAGACCTTGAACTGGGCTCTGTAGTTAATAACACCTACAGCAATGTAATCAGCCTCTCTCTCTCTCTCTCTCTCTCTCTCTCTCCCTTCCTCTCTCTCTCTCTCTCTCACGCACACACAACACTCCCACAGTTTTTTTTAAAAGGTAAAGGGATGTGTACCTGTAAGAGTGAAGATCTGATTAGGTTACTTTGCAATATATTCAAATTCTCTATGATATGTAATGGTCTGGGTCCGACCTAAAGCCAGAAGATTCTAGCTTTGCCTGTCAAAAGAGGCTTAAGGGATATCATAGCTGCAGTTTCTGTTCAGCATGCAAGATCACTTGAGGGAATATTAAGGCAAAACTGAAGTACTTTGGCCACATAATGAGAAGACAGGACACCCTGGAGAAGATGCTGATGCTAGGGAAAGTGGAAGGCCAAAGTTAGAGGGGCTGACCAAGGGCAAGATGGATGGATGATATTCTGGAGGTGACAGGCTCGACCTTGGGGGAGCTGGGGGTGGCGACGGCCGACAGGAAGCTCTGGCGTGGGCTGGTCCATGAAGTCACGAAGAGTCGGAAGCGACTGACCGAATAAACAACAACAAAAGCCATGCTAGCGAAAACAACAAACAGTCCCACGGCACCGTGAAGGCCAACACATGCATGATGGCATCAGCTTTCATGGACTATAGCCCACTATTCTTGGTGTGCTTGAGTGCACTTTAACAGCTATTCTTGCAGAAGCTATTATTGTGAAGAAACCAAAAAGGACAGGCACTGATCAAAGGAATATTTTGGGAACAAGCATGTGGAACTACACTATTCCCCTAAAAATATTCTTTTGATTTCTGGTGAAGTTGAACTGTTCTGCTACTTCCCCGAGTTAATGTATAATAATGCTAGTTCGGCAGTACAGTTCAGGTTTCTTGCCTGGGAGCATCTTGCTCGTCTGTTATTTGCACATTTTTATTAATTACATTTACATCCCAAGCTTCTTCCAACGAGTTCTGGGTGGCATACAGGCTCTTCCTCCCTGGCTTACCCTCTGCGAGGTAGGTTAGGCTGGGACATCATGGCATGCACAGAGTCATGCCAGAAACTTCTTGCCCAAGTGGGGATTTAAACCCAGGTATCTCTGGTCCTATTCTAACTCAGCCTTCCCCAAATTGGTGCCCTTCCCAGATGTTTTGGCCTACAACTCCCAGCATTCTTGATCATTGGCCATGGTGGCAGGGGTTGAGGTAAAAACATCTGGAGGGTGCCAACTTGAGGAAGGTTGCTGCAAGCACTACATTATACTGACTCTCAATGATTATTGAGTGTAACAAATTAAATGTGCTTTAGCTGGCTGCTGTTTCAAGAAACAAAACTGGCTGTTTCAAGAAAACTGGCTGTTTGGAACTGGCCAGTTGAAACGGTCTATTTCAAGAAATGTGCTTAAACTGGCTGCTTTAATTTTGGCAAGAAGGTAGCTGTGGGGCCCCAGTCGAGAAACTGCTCCTGCTCCTGGACAGAGTCCCATGGCGGGTTCCAGCTGAAAATCCACCCCCCCTGCAGCACCTGCGAGGCCAAAGAGCAGGCAGGCGGGAATTTTCAGCCTCCAAAGCAGACTGGAGGCACATTCTGAAGGGTGGGCAGGGGGAGGGGGAACAGCTGCTTTTTCTTTAAAATAAAATGCTTATAAAAGCATGAATAAAGTACCATGTCATCAGCCTTCAGCTGAGCATTCCTAGTGATGCTGCCAAAATCCATCCTAAGCTGTTTGGGCGTATGCTCAATTGTGCTGTGAATTCATGCACCATTCCTCCCACCCCCAAAAAAGTTGTTTTCTGGCCCAGGATGTTAAATGAGATTCTGCGCCTGTGGGGTCATCATTCAGGTGCTCCAACTGCTTTGTGGGTGCCTATGCAGAAGTTCATCAGTGTCATTCCCAGATCGTTGATGGCTGTCAAACTGCACGAACTACTGCTGCTGCACTGCGGTACATACACAGAAGCTCTTGAATATCAACCCCATCATCTTGACAAAAATCCCATTGATTGCTGTGAACTACTTTTTGTTTTGCAAGGATCTTCTCTGTTTGGGTCAGTTTGTAGACTCCTTGAATTTTGGAGTTGGAAGTTGGCTTCGGAAGTCATGCAGTCCAGCCCATGCTCAGTGTAGGAATTTTGCAATTGCAGTGTCCCTGGCACATGGCCTTCCAGCCTCTGCTTAAATATCTCCAGTGAAGGGGAGCCCACCACCTCCCAGGGCAGTCCGTTCCACTGTCTAACATCTCTTACCTTAGAATCCTAAGACAACTTGAAACCCCCCCAAACCAAATGGTCCAAAGGTACGCTTTCTCTGCCCCTCCCCCTGCCCTCCCCAACCTTATCTTTGAGAAGGGTGTAGGGTAACTGTGGGAGACACAGTCTTAGGACAGGCCTTGCTGATCTCGTCTTAATTCCAGGGCTGATGCCAGACTTTGATGGGCCCTTGGCATGGAGTTGCCAATGGGCCTATCTGTTATGGTAGCCAGGTGTCCTCTTTTACAGAGAGCTGCCCTCTGTTTGAAGGGCTGCCAGAGGACTTTCCTGCATTTTGAAGGTGTCCTCTGTTGGAACGCCTGCCCTGTCCAAGTCTGGTTTAAAGATAAAGAACCCTCAGAAGGAAGAGCTAAAGGGCCTTGAAGTGACCCACCCATAGGTAGCCGCACCTGGACAGCAGGCTGAGCAAGGCACATAGGTCACTTGGTCACAGCCTTCCACAGGATGGACTGCATTTCTGTTTAAATTATAATATGTCTAACTTTGCATTTATACCTATGAATTAGCATATGCAAATTGGTGTCCTCCTTTGTCCTCTTTTTTGTTGATGCATTTCCTCTTTCTTGGCCATTCATAAGTGGCCACCCTACTAACTGGTGCCTAACTGGTGCCAAACTGGGCCCCCTGTCGACCATCAGTCCTCCCTACCTGGTGCTGCTGCTTGCTACCGGTGCTGCTAGTCACTCCCCCCACGGAGCGCATCTAGTCCAACCCTTGCTCAAGGTAGGAATTTTGCAACTACAGCATCCCGGCAGATGGCCTTTCCTCCTCTTCTTAAATTTTGTATTTGCCCAGAGACGGTGGCTGTGCTTTTGGATGGGACAGAGGTGTTCAGCTCTGTTCCATGGTGAGCAGCTACCATCTTAGGACCCCTCCCCAATGTCATGCCCAACATCACACATTACATTTTGGGAGTCCTAAGATGGCGCCCAGTGGAATGGAGCCAGGTGGATCTGCCTCATCGACACGCACAGGTGCTGGCTTAGGGGTAAATAACCGTGACTGGGGGAGGAAGTGACTGGTGGCTGCAGGAGGCCGCAATGCTGGGTGGGAGCTCAGATGATGGCAGCATCGCTGGGCAGCCCAGACTGGCTCTAGCAATGCTGGATAGGGGGCGACGGTGGGGTGAGCAAGCCTGGGCCCTTCTGAGCCCTGGGGCCTTTGTCAAGGCCCCTTTTAGGCAGACAGCAAGTGCTGGAGCGGCTTAATTCCTCTGTGAAAGAAGAGCACGTAATAACATGCGCAATAAGTTATGTGTAGAGAAGTAGGACCCATACAGTTCAACAACCTATCATTCACCCCTGCTATTGAAAGGACTTAAAAAAAAATTAAGAGGGATCCTCTGCCAATAGTCAAATTAAAGCTGTTGAAGCTCATTAAGGGAAAAAACACTAACAGATCTGACTAACGGCTTTCAAGGCCTCATTTGCTGACCAGTTAATTAAGCAGGCACCACAGATGACGGCGCTGTTAATAATGCTGTTCAATTACTGGGACGCTAAGTATTATGAGTTGTGGAAAACCTTAGCCTCTGCTGATTGAGGAGGGGAATGGTAGAAAGTCTGCCTCTGGGGATGGTAAAGAGTGCCTGTGATTGAAGATGCCGCTTTAAATGGAGAGTGCAAGGTCAGTTTGGGCGTTGTTTGTTTAAGCAAGTTACAAGCTAATTAAAAAAACACATTTGAGCCACACTGAGAGGCAGCGTGGTGTAGCGGCGAGAGTGTGGGACTGGGAGTCAGGAGATCCGGGTTCTAGTCTCCACTCGGCCATGGAAGCTCACTGTGACTTTGGGCCAGTCACAGACCCTGAGCCCAACCTACCTCACAGGGTTGTTGTTATGAGGCTAAAATGGAGAGGAGGAGGATTATGTATGCTGCCTTGGGTTCCTTATGAAGGAAAAAAGGTGGGATATAAATGTATTAAAATGAATCTTTCTTTCTTTCTTTCTTTCTTTCTTTCTTTCTTTCTTTCTTTCAAAAAAGCACTTCTTTGCAGCAAAGGGAAGCTAGTTTTGGAATTAGAGGTCCAACGTGACAATTTCCCCTGGAATTTCCAGAGCCCATAGGCAAGACAGCATCGGCAAAAACGTAACGAGTAAGAGATGGAAGGGACAGGGTTAAGGCTGCCCCTTGACTTTTAACAGTCTTTGATGGGAAGACATGGAGATTGTACTTATCACCATGCTATGAACAGCATCGCCTGCTCATTTCTGCACAGCATGCTGCTGCTAAAATGGCTTGGGTCCTAAAAGAGCACCTTCTCCTGTATGGGCAGCTCTGAGGCTGTCTTTCACAAGGCATTTATAGTGCACTCCTGACTGGCCACCCATCAAAGTTTGTGAGTCCATTACATGATGCAGTCATCATCCAGGGTCCCTCACGTGCTATCCCTGGCAAAAAGTGTAGTTAAGAAAACCAGTTTAAATGAGGCATTTAAACAAAACGGGGTGCACCACCATTTTTCAGTCACTAGATCATGCTGTTTTTCACTGAAAGATATACAGGCTGATTAGAAGGTATGTTTGGTTGTGTTCCTTGTCTAATGAGCCAATTCTCATTGTGCCACAGAGATGGAAGAAAATGCTTCCGGGGGGGCTCCTGGATTTTCCTTTAATGTAGAGCTTTCCTAAGTACTCCATTCAATGTCAGAAGCCTCCCTCTGGGTGCCTCCACGAAGTGAGGTTTAGCAGACATCAAGCAGGAGCTGGGCCTTTTCAGTTGTGGCACCAACTCTGTGCAATGTTTTCTTGGAGAGGGCCATCAGGCTTGGACACTGTACAGATTCAGATGCCAGACAAAATCTTTGCATTTCTCAGTAGCCTTTGGATCATATAGAATGTGGGATTGCTAATCCTGGTGTGGGATTTGTTTTCCATTTTGGCTGATTGCTGGTTTGTTTGTTTTTTAAACTGTTGCTAACGTGCTGGACTTGTTCTTGGTTTTTTTTTTAAATTCTGCATTTTGTTCTGGTTAATGTTGTTCTATTCTAATTGATTTGCTTTTAGCTGCCTTTGGTGGTTTTACAAGATGAGGTGGGGAATCTTTTTTAAAAAACAAAATAAATGATAACAGGTCAGGCCACCCTGGTATTATATTTTTTTCCCCTGGTCCGATAACAATTCTTGGCAAGGAGCACCAAAACTACTCCAGAGTCTTATAACTTCCAACATTTTACAGATGAGCATAACAATGTAAGAAGAATCCTGCTGGATCAGACCAAAGGCCTGTTTAGTCCAGCACCTTGTTTCCCACAGTATTTTAAAAATGAATTTTATTAATTTATTATATTTCTATACTGCCCCATGGCTGAAGCTCTCTGGGTGGTTTACAAAAATTTAAACATTAAAATACAATATACAAAGTTTAAAAACCATGTACATAAAAGCACCCAAACAATATACACAAACAACATGTGACTGAAAACAACTTTGAACTAAAAACAGTTTAACAAAGAATCCAACAATAAAAACAATACAGCTTAAAAATGTCACAGCTTAAAAACAGTGTACAAGAGTCGTACGGTAGATGACCTGACACCCATGGGAAGC
The DNA here is from genome assembly GCF_057233095.1 of Heloderma suspectum. NCBI lineage: Eukaryota > Metazoa > Chordata > Lepidosauria > Squamata > Helodermatidae > Heloderma > Heloderma suspectum. The sequence continues at coordinate 13,472,580 of NC_139461.1, forward strand.
ACACAAGCAGGACATGAGGACCATAGCCTTCTCCTGCTGTTGTTCCCCTCCAACTGTTATTCAGCGGCATGCTGTCTCTGATTGTGGAAGTAGTATAGCCAGCAGGACTAGTGGCCATGAGTTTGTCTAATTTAAGCTGGGGGTCACCACCAAACACCAAAATAGGGACACGTTTGTAACAACCCTGTGCTCATGCCAAAAATCACTGCCTGAGCATCTCGTTCTGCAACTGCTGATGACACTCATTTGTTTCTTCTGTGCTGAATCCATTTGCTCTGCAATAGTCTCCTCCTCCACAGATCTGAAAGCCAACCGGGTGTTTGTTCTTTTGATTAAATATATACTATAGAAAAAACACAATTCTCTAATGAGATGCAGTTCTGCTGATAGGGCGCCTTCAATGTGTGGAATGGCAGGCTTGTGCATTCTGTGGTGCCTTAGTGCTCATGCGCATGGACTGATATGCATGTGCAATAGAGGCAAGATGCTTCCAGTCAGAAAATTAATTTTCCAGAGTCCCTGGACAGGGAGGCAAACCCTGAAGAAGGACAATTCTAGCAACTCATTTGGTCAATAACCCAGCTGTGAGACTGTTGAAGAGGACCAGTGATTTAGCTAGGCTATTGTAGACCCTGGATGTAATGGGGTAGGGGCCTTTTGGAGGGCCATGTGTATTACTTCAGTTGTGAAGCACACAACCATCATTTAAAAACATAAGAACATAAGAACATAAGAAGAGTCATGCTGCATCAGACCAAGGGTCCATCTGGTCCAGCATTCTGTTCACACAGTGATGGACCAGCTACCCACAGGAAACCCACAAGCAGGACATGAGTGCAACAGCACCTTCCTGCCCATGTTCTCCAGCAACTGATGTACATAGGCATACTGTCTCTGATACTGGAGATAGTATGGAGCCATCAAGACTAGTAGCCATTGATCTTCCATGAATTTGTCCAATCACTTTTTAAAGCCATTCAAAGTAGTGGCCATCACTATACCTTGTGGTAGCAAATTTCTTAACAATGTGCTGTGTGAAGAAGTCCTTCCTTTTATCTGTCCTGAATTTCTCTTCCCCCTTCCAACTGCTTTAAAACTGTTTCTGCAATCCTGATACATTAGAACAACAATAAGACTGTTTACCAAACAAACTGGTTTTTTTTTTAAATAATACTCTGAGCATGTGCAGTTTTGCATTTTAAAGTCACTTAAATCATAGCATCACCAGTGGAGGCTGGTGGCTCTGATATCAATGGGGCAGTAATTCTGCTCTGCGTTTCATACAGAACCTGTCAGAACTGTAAAGGAGTTGCAAAGCTCCAAAGCTCTAAAGCTCGAACACAAGTTTGTAACTGAAACCGATCAATGGTTTCATTGATACACGATGCCTGAAATAATTATTATCTTCATATAGAAAACAGTATTATGAACTTGAAGACACACTGTGACTGGGTTCGCACAACATGCTGACTCACACTCAGTGGTTGAGTGTGTGTTGTTATTGAACCATGGGTTAGTGTGTTGTCTGAAACCAGGACATTTTCTGCAGGGTGGCTTGTTAACCACGCAGTGTGGCCTATTTCTCAAACAAGCCACCATGAGAATGCATGGTTTGTTGTTGGGTTGTTCATGGTGGTTAACAAGCCACACTGCATGGTTAGCAAGCCACCCTGTGGAAAATGTCCTGGGCTCAGACAACACGGCTCACCCATGGTTCGACAAACAACCCACAGTTGAACAACAACCATGGTTCAACCACTGAGTGTGCATTAGTGTGTTCTGTGAACAGCCCCATAGTAAGATTACTGAGGCAGACAATGGGCCTTTCTAGCTCAGTATTGTCTGCACTGGCTGGCAGCAGCTCTCTGGGGTTTCAGACACGAGGCTTTCCCAGCCCTACCTGGAGGTGCCGGGAATTAAACCTGGGCTGTTCTGCATGCAAAGCATGTCTTCTACCACTAAACTATAGTTCTTCTCTAAGGGCCATTTGTAAGTAGTTTGTGTGGCTCACTGTAAGTGTTTTGTGGTGGAAAAGCAGGATACAAATACTTACATAAGCACTCCTCCTCCTCCTAATTTCAAGAGCAGGGATGGGCTTTGTGGAGATCTGTGTACATGGAAGGAAAGTCCTCTGGTCTGCAGCACAGAAGCCAAGTCAAGGCCAGATAGCTGCAATCAACAGATTAAGGATGCAATCCTATGCATGCTTAGACAGAAAAAAAAGTCCTACAACTCCCAGCATCCCTCAGCCAGCATGGATGCTGGGAGATGTAGGACTTTTTCTGTCTAAACATGCAAAGGATTGTGCCCTCAAGGGGGAAAGGATGTGTGAAGCTTAGAAGGAAAAACGCCCATTTATTTGTGCCAGACAGGACATTTCCTATGGGGATTTTGTAGGCCAAGTATGTTTCACAACTGAGCAACAATGTGGAGGATGTGAGGGGTGGCCTGGTTCCTCATGGGAGTCAGGTGCTCAACTACACCTGTGTGCAAATGGACCCTTGAAATTCTCCACCCCATTTGCAAGCAGAGGAATGGTGTGTGTGTGTGTGACACCATTTCTCCAACGATTTCTCAAGAGCAGGGATCTCCGTTAGCAGTAGCGCAGCTATTTTCTTTTTTCCCTCTTAAAATGTTGTGAGGCTTTGCTTTTTTGGCTGCTGCAGGAATTCTGTTGGCAGCCTGGCCACCATTTTGCATCCTCTGCTGCAATGAGCTGGACCTACTGCCATTCCAGGCATTGTGGGGAGGGAAAAGGCAACTGCCATGAAAAAAAGAGGGGTGAATATTTGGAGAAAATTCTGCAAAGTGGCCTTCTATTTCTGGGAGATGGGTGGGAGAGAAAAAGGAAAACTGTAGAAATGTTCTCAGAAAAATGTCTTCAGAGAAATGTTGGCTCAGGTCTATCAGGCAGTGCCTTTGATCTTTGGGTCTCCAGTGAATCCAAAGTGGCCATCAAAGAATGGAGTTTTACATGAAAGAAAGCACTTTTACCACAGACCCAAAGTCCTGTTTTGTGGTATCCTGGGAACAGGAGGGAAGATTTACAAGCTGATGTATGTTTAATGCTGACTTCTGAGTGAAAGGGAATGGGATTCTCAGTATTGTTCCAGATGTGTGTGCAGTTTGGTAGACTTCCATGTCTGGGGACAACTGAGGTCAGCAAAAGTTGGTTTAGCAATGCAGGTAATGGCTTAAATGCACTTTGCTTAAATTTCCACTCTCTTAGATTGTAGATGTGTCTAAAATAAAGTTAAAATGTGAGCTGTCAGGAAGTGGCTTCATTTCAGCACTTAAGGCTTTATCAAGCTAAATGTCTTTCCCTTCCAGGCAAATATGTATATATATATGCACCAGTGAAGGGAAAATGCAAAGCTCAGTACAGATTGGCTCCTCAAAGCCTTGAAGCATTCTTAGGATGCTCTTTGACCACAGAAATGCTAGGCCGAAAGCCTCCTCATTTAGCTCTGCATTTTTAAGGTTATGATGTGCCTGAGGGGATGAGATGGTAAAGAACATTGACTACTATAAGAATCCATTCCAATGGGAAAAGGGAAGCCAGTGAGCTTACTTTAATCTCTGGTCCCTTGTTCCTTTTTCTTTAAAAGAGAGAGAGAGGCAATAAATGTTTCTGCCACTGCTTCACAAAACTCAAAGATTTCTTACCAGAATATCCCCATGGATTCCCATATAATAACTGAAGAAATGATGGCTCTCAGAATCCAGGGTTTCATGTACAGGTCATGCTGTTGAGCCCTTTTACATCATTTACTCTGTAACAGATGAAGCCACGGTTTTAGAACTTTCCAGACTCCAGGCTTTGGTGCTGTTCCTCATTTCTTGTTCTTACTCTACAGCTGCACCTTTGTGCTCTAATTCAGTGCAGGTCTCCTCTAGTGGAAGCTTCAAGGTTGCCACCAGTGGAGGCTGGTGGTTCTGTTGTCAGCGCAGAACCTACTTTGGGGATTAGATTCAGCACCTTGGATAGCTCCTTAATAGTTCTGACTAGTTCTGACTGAAACCCAGAGTGGATGCATGGCCCCACTGACATCAGAGCCACCAGCCTCCACTGCTTGGCAACAAATTTTGCCTGATGTGAAATACTGAGATGAACATAGAAGTTCCTGCTTGAATGAAGCAGCTGAGGAATGTCAAGAGTAGCCAAAGCATTTAGATAAAACTAGTGAGATTTCTCAGGCAGTACTGCCTATTCTTACGCTGTGACAGAATGTCTCCTAAAGCAAAAGCTGAGGTAAATGTAGAGACTGGTTAAATAAAAGGAATTTCAAGGGAACAAAAATCTATACATCTCTACTCAGAATTAAGTAGCCTTTGGAAATGGTCTGGAAGCTACCAGGAAGAGGGCCTTTTCTGCTGTGGCACCCCAGCCGTAGAATGAGCTCCCCAGAGACGTTTGCCTGGCACCTACATTGTACTCCTTCCGGCACCAGGTGAAGACCTTTTTATTGGCCCAGTATTTTAGCATTTTAGCTTCCTAGTCCTTTAGCTTTGGTGTTTTAAATCTGTATTTTAAATCTCTGCATTGCTGCTAAGTTTTATTCTGGTTGTGTTGTTATATTGTGGTTTTAATGATTTCATATTTTATCCTGTGCTTTGCGGTTTTAATTTTTGTGAACCACCCAGAGAGCTTTGGCTATTGGGCAGTAGAGAAATTAAAATAAATAATAAATAAAATAAAAAGTCCGATTGAGTTCAACGGGGCTTACTCCCAGGTAAATGGGTATAGGATTTCATCCTCAGTAACATTTCCCATGGTTCCTGACACTCCGGGCCCTGTCTAAAAGCCTGATGGAGGCTGTTGCTATGAGCCCTCCCTGCTGCCACTGGGTAAACTTGGCTAGGAAAAGAGAGCAGGGGGCTGTGAAGGGTGTATGTGTTCATGTTGAGGTGACCCCAATCTGAACTTGGAAAAGTCTTTTCCAACCCTACCTCACCTCCCATCACTCCATGTTCTACCACCATCACAAATTACTCATGCTAGGGTGTATAGCAATGAATAGCCATCCACTTTGTACTCACTGCAGTATGAACTGGAACATTTCCCAGCATGCAGATGGGCTGTTTGTTTTTCTGTTCATTGTCTTGACCGTAGGGCATTACATACCATCAAGAAAGGGTCAAACATTTTGTACATGGTCAAACAGATATTCTTCCATAAAAGGCCAAATAACACAGGCATCAGAAAACAACGCAACAGACAATTGTCCTTAAAATGGTCCACAACTGGTTGAAGCTTTCTCATGCTGCAATCCTATACACACTTTCCTGCCAGTAAGTCCCACTGAACTCAGTGGGGCTGAGGAAACGTATATAGATTTGCTCTGTTTGCATACAGATGATGGTATAAATTGGCCCTGGGTAGCTGGATGAGGTGGTGTTTTCTTTATGTTTTTTTAGAGCTGTGTGAGTAGAATTAAAGAATTGTAGAATCATAGAATAGTAGGGTTGGAAGGGGCCTACAAGGCCATCGAGTCCAACCCCCTGCTCAATGCAGGAATCCAAGTCAGAGCATCCCTGACAGATGGCTGTCCAGCCTCATCTTGAATGCCTCCAGTGTGGGAGAGCACACCACCTCCCTAGGTCATTGGTTCCATTGTCGTATTGCTCTAACAGTCAGGAAGTTTCTCCTGATGTTCAGCCGGAATCTGGCTTCCTGTCACTTGAGCCCATTATCCTCTGTCCTGCATTCTGGGATGATTGAGAAGAGATCCTGGCCTTCCTCTCTGTAACTGGCTCTCAAAATTTTCTACCCTATTCATGGGCAGAAAACAAGGGGACACCACTTGAGGCTGTTGGCTCAGATTTCAGTGGGGCAGTAAATCCACGCTGGCTTTCAGTCAGAACCAGTCAAAACTCTAGAGGAGCTATTCAAGGTGCTGAACCCAGAGCAGATCCACCACCCCATGACATCGGAGCCGCCAGCTTCCACTGTGGGGAGACTGTTTCACTGAATTTCTGCAGGTGGTGGAGAAATTCTCCAACAGCTTCTTGAGCGTGGAGCTCATCATTAGCAGTGGTTTTCACGCCGCTTCCTCCTTTCTTCCTGAGGACTTTGTGTTTGGCTGCTGTGGGTGCAAGGGGCAGCAGCAGCAGCAACTGTGCTCACAGCTTTGCCACTCTTTTGCGCCCTCTGTGTTGCCCCAGACCTAGTTTCAGACCTAGCTTCATGGGGAGATAATGGCACCCACCACAAAAAATAGTGGAAAATATATGGAGGAAAAGCTGCAATGTGTCCATATTTTTCTAGGGGGTGGAGGTGAGAAAAAAAATATCTTAGAAATGTTCGCAGAAAAATGTCTTCAGAGACGTGAAATATCAGCTCTAATCCCCGCCCCCCAGCCTTTTCATAATGATTGGGCTGTATTTTGGAAATGAGTATTTACTCCAGAACAAACTCCCTCAGTTCATAATGTCCTGATCCCACATAAAGGGCTCACTTGGCACCCCTGCATTGCTGTTCCCAAAACATATACTTGAAAAGGGGCCGGGCACAGCCCAGGGGTGTCTGGGCTTGCAACAAAGGTCTCACTTTCAAATTCTGGATCTTTGCCTGAATCACTATGCTGGGAAGCATGAGAGAGATATTTTTCAGGACCAGTGTCAAGGATAGGCATGGTTGGGCACCTGCCGAGGACCCAGACCCTAGCAGGGGCCCATTGACAAGAGGACTTCCTCCTCCTCTTCACCCTTGCAACCTACGTGTTCACCTGCCCCTTGCTGTGGCCCAGACAACGGTGGTGGTGAAAAGGAGCAGCAGCAGATACCATGGCTTCCTTGTTCACTGCTTCTCTGCCTGTAAGCAAGGAAGTGGTAGAGATGATGAGGAAGAGAATGAGGAGCAACAGCACCTGGTGACAAGGGCGGTGAGAAGGAAAACTCACTGAGGAAGGTCTCTTGTCCAAGGGCCCTCAAAAACCTGGAGCCAGTTCTGGTAGCTTTCAATGACTCCTGGCTCCTTTTAACATTTTATAGATTTGGTTTCTGAAGCTTATTTTTATGCATTTTGCTTTAGGACATGCCTTGAGTCCTCAGAATAGAGTGGGATACAAATAACAACAAAGTGACAATATTCCCTGAGGATGGGAAAATTGGCTGCAGGTTTGAACTTTTCCTTCCCACTTGAGATGTGCAATCCCACATTTTACAATTGCACCAGAAAGACAAATGGGAATTTTGTAGACAGCACATCCATTTCTTAATGCATTGCCTGTCTTTGATATTTGAGGGGCTTCCTCCTGACACAGTCTCTAAGTCCAGGGGAGATATTCTCAGAATAAGACATGCAGTAGAGAACACAGCTAATGACAGTTTGGGGCGAATGGTGCATGAAGGCAGTAATCCTAGTTGTTCATTATTACCCTCAGAAAAGACATGGGTCATGACCATAATTGCTTAAATAACAGGGAGAAAACAAGTTATACATGGGCTTGGAGATAGAGGTGTTTAGGAATGCTGCCTCTCTCTTGCACTCTGGGAGATTGTATTGTAATGGAGTCTAGTTTGCATTGATGGTGTGTGAAGACAGTATATTTCTGTCAGTTTTTAAAGTAGTTCATTTGCTTATTACATCATCAGAGGTCAAGCAGTTTAACAAGTAGAGGCGAATTCATTTCTGCTGTCAGTTATACTTTGGTACCGTAATAACTTTAAACTATTTTTTGTTTTAAAAATATGATCATTTAAACTATTTTTTCATTTATACTTTGTCTTAAAATGGCTTTAAAGATACTATCCACTGAGTCCATTAGAACCATTGGTCTGATTTGTATGGTTTTCTGCCACTTGTGAGGATATGTGGATTGAAGCATGAATGGTATACTGGCATTAGATGTGAAATAGACAAGGATCTTCCTGACACCCCCTCCCTCACCTAAAGCCATGGTGGGACACACACACACACACACACATGAACAAAGTTTTAGGTCTTTCAGAACTCCTGTCCTCCCAAATCATATTGGGATCATGGGGACATTAGAGGTGTAGTCACTCCTCCCATAAACCAAGTGTGGGTCAATGAGGGTCTGTTGGCAGGAGGCTGCCATGTTTGCCAGCTTCAGTCTCCCCTCAGAGGAAGACACAGAGGGAGAGAACTACTTAGGGAGCCATCATTTCCCACTCCTGGACCATCCAGGCAAGAAAACATCACTTTGCCAGACTTCTTGGATTTGGAGGACACACTCGTATGCCATAGGAGCCAACAACTGCAGAAGGGTGTCCATAAAGGGTGTTCTTAAAGGGTAGCCCTTTAAGAATACAGTTCTTCAGAGGGGATGTGACCAACAGTAGGACCACACCAGCCAACCCACAGAAGTCCTCAGGAGGCCTCTGCACTCTGCTAAGGCAACATCTCTGCTTGTCTGATAAGAATGCTCAGGGCAGCATAATTGACAGTGCTCTGTCCAGGGTCCTGTTGCGACCCTGTCTAGCTCTACAGCCTATCAGTAAGTGCCTCTTCTGCAGTCAGCTTCCCTGAGTCTCAATCTGGGATAGGACAGGGCAGAGGCATTCAATCCATCTAGGTTTTGGTTGGTGTGGGAGGAAGGCATCAACCTGCCTCAAGAACCTATCCCTTCCTGGAATTTCATGTTCCCCTTCCAGGTGCTCTATGCTCTCCAAGGAGGAGTGTGGCATTCCTGCCTAGGTTCCACCTTTTCTCCAGCCTCCCCTCTGAAACTGAGAAACAAACCCCTCAGGAAATGCCTTGCTTTCACCTGGATCAGTTGTTCCCACGGACATCCAAGCTTCAGCCCTTTTACTCACTCTGGGTTCCAGAGAAACTCAATATGCTCAGTTGGTTCTCTCAGGCTGCTGCAGGAGAAGTAACAAGGAAATAGGTTTAATAATGGTAGCATAACAATTCAGTCAACACATGGGAGTCTTTATTAAAACAAAAACAAATAAAATATTTATTTGTAACATGAAGAGTTATATGTTATTATTATTCATTAATGCTTAGTCCTAACTTCCCTACCTACTCTACCCCTTCCAAAATCCTATGCACAGACCCACTTACTAACTAGATGTTGCTTCCACAATCCCTAAATCCCTATCTGACTTCTGTCTGTTCATTCCTTATACAACCTCACAAGGCCCTCCCACCTTTCACCCACTCACTGCCAAACAGTTAACCCTCTCTTACCTGGGTTACATAAAACAATATAAGCACATACATTAATATAGCAGGCATATGTTACAAGGAGGCATTCCACAGTTTGAGAACCACCTACATAGTTTGAGATGGCTTGTCAAAATGTTGCTATTCCAACAGGTTTGTGGACAAATTTTCTGGAAGCTGTTTTATATGGACTTGTTGTTATATGGAATTTGCTGCAGTGAGATGTGGTGAAGGCCAGTATTTTAGATGGCATTAAAGAAGGAGTAGACACATTCATGTTGGAGGAGAGGTGTCTCAGTGGCTGTTAGGTATGTCAGCTATAGGGACCCTCTAAATTCAGAGGCGCTATGCCTGCGACATCAGGAGATTGCTTTAGTGCTCATGTCCTATTTGTGGGCTTCCCAACGGCATCTTGTTGGCCACTGTGGAAAACAGAATGCTGGACTAGATGGACATTCAGTCTGATCCATCAGGGATCTTTCTATATTCTTTGCAGGTGTTACTTTCCATTGACTGCATGCTGCTGAACATGACAGTGAGGGAAATTTCTGATAAAATTTTGGATTTTAGTATTTATTCGCTGTTTGTTTTTGTTGCTCTGCCTGCCTTAAGTAGGTTACCCTGTTACATCAGCACTCGTATTAACCATGTTTAACATGACGTTCCCTCAACTAGGGAAGCAGCCTCAGATCCTGGTGTCAAATCTTGGTTAAGGGCATGATCCTATGGATGTTTAGACAGAAAGAAGTCCTACAACTCTCTGCATTCCCCAGCCAACATGGGGAATGCTGGGATTTGTAGGACTTCCCCTGTCTAAACATGCATAGGATTGTTAAGGCACAATCCTATGCCTGTTTAGACAGAAAAAAGTCATACAACTCCCAGCATCCCCCAGCCAGCATGGCAGGAGAATTTTGAGTCAGACTGGAGAGTGGGGTGCAAGCATGCAGCCTCACAACCAGCTCCCAATCTTTTATGGTATTATCTGTTCATTTTTTAACAGCTGTTGGTTTTGTTTCTTTGTTTGTTTTGTTTGTAGCTCGTATTTTTATCTGATTTTGTACTGTGTTGATTTTATGCAAGCCACCTCTTGTGCTTGTGTAGAAAGGTGCATTCCACGTTATGAATAGCAATGCTACTAATAATTTGTGCCCTTTCGTTTTATGATGGATTTTATTTTTATTCTTGCACACCATTTTGTGCCTTTTTAGGGGGCAGGAAGCAGTATAATAAATAAATACATATTACTTCAATTGGTGCAGGAGTCGGGAATTTGGGCCTGTGGAGCTCAGAGGGATCTTGAGCTATATTAGTGCATGAAAAGATGTGCAGGCAGGCAGTGTTCACCTATTATCATGTGCCATTGAATTTCGCTTTGTGAAGAATTGACTTTATGAAATAAATAAATATATCCCAGATTAAGGTTACCCTAATCATGGAAGAAGATGGTTGTTACCTCTAATGTCCAGGCCAGTCCTAGATGATTGGGAACCATGTTTTCCTGATAGAGAAATACCCTAAGACTCAGGGCATGTTTCCCTTATTATTCATAGAATCATAGAATAGTAGGGTTGGAAGGGGCCTATAAGACCATCGAGTCCAACCCCCTCCTCAGTGCAGGAATCCAAGTCAAAGCATCCCTGACAGAGGGCTGTCCAGCCTCATCTTGAATGCCTCCAGTGTGGGAGAGCCCACCACCTCCCTAGGTAATTGGTTCTATTATTGTATTACTCTAATAGTCAGGAAGTTTTTCCTGATGTTCAGCCGGAATCTGGCTTCCTGTCACTTGAGCCCATTATTCTGTGTCCTGCACCCTGGGATGAATGAGAAGAGATCCTGGCTATCCTCTCTGTGGCAATCTTTCAAGTACTTGAAGAGCACTGCAGATGGGTTGGCAAGCGGGAGTGTGGTCAAACACCCCAGAAATAGCTGTCATTTCTATGTGTGCCATAATGGCAGCTCTGCCAGACAGCTGCAAAACTCTTGCAAGGAAAATGAGTTTTGGTAGGGATGGCAGAGAAATCTGCCACAGACTCCAATGAGGCCAGATTCTAAAGAATCTGGCCCCCCGGAGTGTGTGGTGGAATGGACTACTCCCCCCCGTCACCCCTGAAATCCTCCCCGGACAGACCCTACCTGCTAGGGGTGTCAGAGAATTTCTCGCTGAAACTTCGGGGGGCCAAGTGCCAACGTATTTGGCCCCCCGAAGTAGTTTCGGGGAGAAATTCTCCCCCCCGCCCCCCCCGGGATGGGACTTACCTTTTACGAATGTCGCTCCCGGTGGCGGGTCGCAGCGGCAGTTCGGCAGGGCTTCGACAGGGGTGGGGGCGGCAGCCGGTCTTTTGACCGGCTGCCGCCACTGCCATTCCAAGAAAAGTTAAAACAAAAAAAATGCCCCCGTGATAGGCTACGTGACGATTAACGTAGCCTATCACGGCTAGATTTTTTGCACTGAATTTTTTGTACTAGAATTTTTGCACTGTCCTTGGCTGTGTGGGTATGGGGGCTGTAATGATGAGTGCCTGCACTTCAAAACTTACCACTACACCACTGCAAGAAATACAGAAAATTGTGGGCACACTTGGTGAATTCATTATTTAAGAACATGAGAAGAGCCCTGCTGGATCAGACCAAGGGTCCGTCTGGTCCAACATTCTGTTCACACACTGGCCAACCAGCTGTCGGCCAGGAACCCACAAGCAGGACATGAGAGCAACAACACCCTCCCACCCATGCTCCCCAGCAACTTGTGTACATAGGCTCACTGCCTCTGGTACTGGAGATAGCACAAGCCATCAAGACTAGTAGCCATTGATAGTCATTTACCCCAGGAATTTGTCCAGCCCCTTTTAAAGCCATCCAAATTGGTGGCCATCACTACATCCTGTGGTAGGGAATTCCATATTTTATCTATGCGCTGTGAGAAGAAGTACTTCCTTTCATTTTCCTTTAAATTTATTTATTTATTTAAATTTTTTCATGGCCACCTTTCAGGGCAGAAGCCCTCCCAAGGTGGCTCACAGTAATGAAATACATAAAGAACAGTTAAAATATAAAAAGTGATAAAAACATAAACCCAATAAAATAGCGATAAAAGCAACAATCAAAGCTGACAATAAAACCACCAACAACAGCAAAAACAGCAGCAACATATTAAGAGAAGGCCATGGTAATCCGCTTCATGGGTCACTGCCTTGTTGTGGCGAAGGGGCTTGCGTAACTCGGTGAAGCCATAAGCTATGCCATGCAGGGCCACCCAAGATGGACAGGTCATGGCACAGAGTTCTGACAAAATGTGGTCCACTGGAGAAGGAAATGGCAACCCACTCCAGTATTCTTGCCAAGAAAACCCCATGGAACGTATCACACGGCTAGAAGAGATGATGCCGGAAGATGAGCCCCTCAGGTTGGAAGGTGTCCAATATACTACTGGGGAAGAGCAGAGGGTATTTCCAAGTAGCGCCAGAAAGAGTGAAGCGGCTGGGCCAAACCCGAAAGGACACTCAGCTGTGGATGTGTCTGGTGGTGAAAAGAAAATCCGATGCTGTAAAGAACAATATTGTTTAGGAACCTGGAATGTTCGGACATGACTTAACGACTGAACAACAACAACAACAACAACATGGTAAAATAATACGTTTTCAAGGCCTTAAAAGCCTGCAGTGACAGAGCATGGTGGACCTCTGATGGCAACATGTTCCAAAGGTGAACTCTATCTTGAAGATAATTTTCAGGGGAGCTCTCAGCCTGGATAGATGTGGGCTCAGGCAGTACAACACCACAGTGTTTTCTTTTAAAGTTCACAGTAATTACCTTTTCATTAGAAGTATCTTAGATTTTAATCATCTTCACTTCTTTTTAAAGTTGCTTTTAAAAAGTTGGCTTCTTATAATTTTTTCACAAGCTTGTTACTGGATGTCTTGAATGCAGTGAGTTCACCTTCACTCACTTCTAGAGCAATACGACAATGGAACCAATTCCCTGGGGAGGTGGTGGGCTCTCCCACACTGGAGGCGTTCAAGATGAGGCTGGACAGCCCTCTGTCAGGGATGCTCTGACTTGGATTCCTGCACTGAGCAGGGGGTTGGACTCGATGGTCTTGTAGGCCCTTTCCAACCCTACTATTCTATGATTCTGATTCTATGCCTTGGCTAGATGTGTTCCTTCAATTTATACTGATTAGTACATTCACATGATCAAGGTCAGACTCCTCTGGAGGTGCTCTGGGACAAAGTTGCACCTCGCTTGCAACAAAGGGCTACGCTTGCAGGATTACATGAAAGTTATGATATGATCTTCCCAAGTGCAATAATTTCTTAAAGAGGAGTTTAGCATTTGCGCAGAGCTCCCCAGATGCCATTGTGTGAAATGATCATAACCACTCTTATGTTGTGGACGTTACCAACATTACCTTGTAGTTGCAGTATGTGTAAATGTTGCAATCCTGTGCACAATGATCTGTAAACAAACCCTGCGGAACACAGTGGGACTTACTCCTGAGTAAGTGTGCATCGGATCACACTGTCAATATTCCAGTTTAAATTCAAATGTCCAACCTCTAACTCAAGTGGATGTTGCTGTTTTCTATTAGAGAACGATAATATAGCAGTTAGAGAATGATGATACAGAATGATAATACAGCATTGATCATTGGAGATGGGTGCTCAGAGAATTCAGTGTGTGTCTGTGTGTGGTCAGTTCCAACTAATTGGCCCTTATGGAAAAGCACAATTCTAGACCAACTGTATATTTTGTCTGATTCAGAAGGGCTCTTGTTATGTTCTTACATTCTTAAATAACTTTTTGTGTGAACATTGCCCCAAAGTCAAAAGAAGTACGATGATAGCTCAGCAGTAATATTATTCTACTGATTAGAATTTTTCTTTTTCTTTTGCCTTTGCAAGTGATGTTTGATGTTGGTGTAATGTGCATTGGCTAAGAATGTGAGCTGTGAGCTATTATTCTAGCTCAAATTTTCATTGAATCCAATAGATCAGGGGTAGACAGCCTTTTGACCCACGAGGGCCACATGAGGTGATGGGTGGTGGATCGGGGGCCGCATCCACACACGAATGCATGCAAACCACATGCACCCACACTCACGTATGCACACCCACCACACACTCAGCCCCCCCATGAATACTTACTCTCATGCAGATGCACAGATACACCCACACCCACTCTTTCCCCCAATCCACCTCAGCACACAGGGATGAGGAGGTTTAAACTTCCCCTCCCTGCGTGCTGATATTGCGCCTCCTGCCAATCAGACTAGTCTGGGTACGGAGATATACAATGTAAAAAGCGATATATGAGAAATTCGTTTCAGTTCATTTTTGATCAGGATTTACCCAGTTCGCACCTTCTGGACCAAACATGGACACGGAAGTAATCTGTGGTCGAAGCCCGTACATTTCTGAACTTGTAATGTGATTCGCAGACAAAAAAAAAGTGTTCAACAGCATGTATACTTTTGAAAAATGCACACAAATACACTTTAATCCACAGGAGAAGCATGTGTGCGTTTCAAAGATGCACACAATGGATGCATACCTTTGAGAAAACATGCATGAAAATATGCACGGATTTTCATAGAAAAGAAAAAAAACAAGGCTTGCAATGTGTTATGGACTTGAGTTGGAACAAACTTTGAGATGGAATTCAGAGAACTTTGACAAGCTCGTGTTTTGCTGGTTCACACATCCCTAGATGTAAATCTTGCTCCTGACAGGAGCCAGATTCTGAGGGGCAACAGGGCTCATGGGGATGACTCCCTTGCCCCCTTTTCTAGCATTTCCCAAGTTATGCTGGGAAACAGAGTACACAAGGAAAGTCATCCCTTCCTGCACTGTTTCCTAACATAACTGTGACAGCTGCAGTATGGGAAGGGAAGGGGGGGCATCTGGCAGACAGGCACCTACAGCAGCCTGCACAAGCAGCCTCTGTGGGCCACATGTGGCCTGCAGGCCATGGGTTGCCCACCCCTGCACTAGATGACTGTACACATGACACTATTATTTCTCAGGTTATAGCTGCAGGATGTGCTTAATAACATGGCTTACCCTTCAGAGTTGTTATCAGGGTGCCTAGCAATATATGTGCACTTCTTTTCATATTGTTGTTGTTGTTGTTCAGTCGTTCAGTCGTGTCCGACTCTTCGTGACCCCATGGACCATAGCACGCCAGGCCTTCCTGTCCTGCGCTCTCTCCCGGAGTGTGCTCAAGTTCATATTCATTGCATCCGTGATGCTATCTAGCCATCTCATCCTCTGCCGTCCCCTTCTCCTTTTGCCTTCAGTCTTTCCCAGCATCAGGGTCTTTTCCAGGGAGTTTTCTCTTCACATTAGGTGGCCAAAATATTGGAGCTTCAGCTTCATTATCTGTCCTTCCAATGAGCAGTCAGGGTTGATTTCATTTAGGATGGACTGATTTGACCTCCTTGCAGTCCAGGGGACTCATAAGAGTCTTCTCCAGCACCACAGTTCGAAAGCATCAATTCTTCGGCGCTCAGCCTTCCTTATAGTCCAGCTCTCACAGCCATACATTACTACTGGGAAAACCATAGCTTTGATTAGACGGACCTTTGTCGGCAAGGTGATGTCTCTGCTTCTTACTATGCTGTCTAGGTTGGCCATAGCTTTCCTCCCAAGGAGCAAGTGTCTTTTAATTTCATGGCTACAGTCACCGTCTGCGGTGATCTTGCAGCCCAAGAAAGTAAAATCTGTCACTGCTTCCATTTCTTCCCCTTCTATATGCCAGGAAGTGATAGGGCCAGATGCCATGATCTTCGTTTTTTTAATGTTGAGTTTCAAACCAGCTTTTGCACTCTCCTCTTTCACCCTCAACAAGAGGCTCTTTAGATCCTCTTCGCTTCCTGCCATTAGGGTGGTATCGTCTGCATATCGGAGGTTGTTGATAATTCTCCCGGCAATCTTAATTCCGATCTCTGATTCATCCAACCCGGCATTTCTCATGATGTACTCTGCATATAAGTTAAATAAGCAGGGTGACAATATGCAGCCTTGTCGTACTCCTTTCCCAATTTTGAACCAATCATTTGTTCCATGTCTGGTTCTTACTGTTGCTTCTTGACCCTCGTGCAGGTTTCTCAGGAGACAGGTAAGGTGGTCTGGTACTCCCATCACTTTAAGAATTTGCCACAGTTTGTTGTGATCCACACAATCAAAGGCTTTAGCGTAGTCAATGAAGCAGAAATAGATGTTTTTCTGGAATTCTCTTGCTTTCTCCATGATGCAGCGAATGTTGGCGATTTGATCTCTAGTTCCTCTGCCTCTTCTAAACCCAGCTTGTACTTCCGGTAGTTCTCGGTTCGCATACTGCTGAAGCCTAGCTTGTAGGATTTTGAGCATCACCTTGCTGGCATGTGAAATGAGCGCAATTGTGCGGTAGTTTGAACACTCTTTGGCGTTGCCCTTCTTTGGAATTGGAATGTAAACTGACCTTTTCCAGTCTTGTGGCCACTGTTGAGTGTTCCAGATTTGTTGGCATATTGAACGCAGCACTTTAACAGCATCATCTTTTAGGATTTTAAATAGCTCGGCTGGAATACTGTCATCTCCACTAGCTTTGTTGTTACTAATGCTTCCTAAGGCCCACTTGACTTCACTCTCTAGGATGTCCGGCTCAAGTTCAGTGACCGCACTATCATGGCTATCAGGGACATACTAACTATATAAATATAAGTGAATATGAATTTCAAGATGTGTTACAGAATGTTTTATATAAACGCAAAGGATTATTAATCAGTCCCACCTACTGCTACAGTAGAAGCTGTAAACAATTGGTGGAAACAACATGTGCATATTTGGTGTGTTGGCACCAGGACAGGAGCGGAGAAACCAGTGTTTCCATTCAGGACATGAGAGAAGCCAAATTACAACACAATCCTATGCAAATTGGGTCTAAAATAAATACCACTGTCTTCAGTGGGATTTATTCCCACGTGAGTGGTGCATGGAATTGCAGCTTTGGTGTGCTTCCCTTGCCACCCTAGGCACAAGAGGTAGTTGTGTTGGGACTACAACTCCCATCAGCTCCAGCCAGCACAGCCATAGGCAGTGCTGTCTGGGGTGATAGGAATTGTGGCCCAACACATCTGGGCTTGGGGAAGGCTGGCTTAGAGCAAAGGATCTGGAAGTGTCTGCCCTGTTATGTAGGCTCACCTGTATAGTCTCTGCTTTGCAAGAAACAAAAATGATGGATCACCCTGATTGCGCCTCATCATGTCCTTTAACTGGGATGCCTAACTCTGTGGCCTCCTGTAAATTTGCCATGGGATGTGCATGTCAGAAGCTGGCAGTGGAGAAAGGTTGCTCCGTGTAAACAATAGAGAAATGAGCTTGTTTTGTAGAAAACTGCCGTTTCCTGTTGCTGAGGGAAATTGCAGTAAAGATAGCTAACCAGGATGGGTGGATTCATTTCAAGATTAAACGACACAGGTTGGCTTCCTCAGCTGCACTGGCTCAGTGTTTCTGTCACCCTGGTTTTAGCCTCGCTCTCTTTTCCTGCGTTGAATTTCATAGAATAGAATCATAGAATAGTAGGGTTGGAAGGGGCCTACAAGGCCATCGTCTACAAGGCCATCGGCCATTGTACAAGGCCATTTCATACCTGCGCGTCCAAATGCTCATTTTGCAGTTGGTGAAATGTCGGAAAGGGTTGAACAGGTTTCAAGGGGAACCTCTAGTGTCAAAATGCTAGTGATCAGCCTTCCCCAATGGTGGTCCCTCTGAATGTTTTTGGGTAACAACTCCCATCATTCATGACCCTTGTCCATGCTGGCTGGGGCTGATGGAGGTTGTAGTCCAATGGCATCTGGAGGGATCCAGGTTGGGGAAGGCTAGAGATGGCAGGTCCTGAGAAGAAAGACTTAGGGTGCAACCCTATGCATGTTTAGACAGAAAAAAGTCCTACAGCTACCAGCATTCCCCAGCAGTCATGCATGTTTCTGTCTAAACAATAAACATGTACAGGATTGCATCCTAAAGAAATTGTGAATGTTTCGTTGAAATGCTACTGAGCTGGCATTTCTTCCTTGGCAATCCCTGCCCCCAAACTTCAGCAATACATCGGCACTTTTTGTGAACACGTTTTCATGGTTTTGGTGTTGTGCTTCTCGCTGGCCATCTTTTCTGTCATCATTACCCTCACAGTCCTTGGCATTAGCCTACATGCCTGCTTACTTCTATTGGTTGCAGTGTCCCACATGATTTTTGTTGATGATAAGATGCTAGTTCTGATATGGTGATGTCAGAGATGGTTGTAAACTGAATCACAGAGGTCACCACAGCCAATAAGATTCAAGAACAGGACGAAACAGAAGGAAAATGGCACTGAGAAAAAGCCTTCATCTGAGGAATGCAGGGGTGTTGCAGAGCATCCAGTCTTAGCCACAGGGGTAGGGATGTATGAGAATTCAGTTTCAGTTCACAAATCACTTGGAAATGCCCCATTTACAACCCTGAATGTGAACACAAACAGAAGGGTATGTCCTCTCGACAATGTTCGCCAATGCCTGAACTTGCATTTGTGACTTTGTGATCACAAAATGAGCACTTGAAAAAGTGCACAACTTGAAAAAATGTGCAACTTTCTCAAAATGTGCAACTTTCTAAAAAATAGACAACTTTTGAGAAGTGCATAATTTCCCCCATTCAGACTGAAAACAGGTCACAAATGAGAACAGGAGCAAGCTAAATTGATGTTGCTCCTGTAAAGTGGAGAATTTCGGTGAGCTCAAGCGTCCCTGGTTCTCCCATCCCAACACAGGGATATTCCAGGCCTTCCCTGAATTTTCAGGTTTCATTTTTTTAAAAGTAAGTTCTATCTCTGCAGGTATAAGGGTAAGTGTGTAGAAAATTCTCTGTCCAACTGCTTGTTAATAAGTAATGCTATTAAATAACTTTAAACATAACAGGAGGAAATCCATGTTTTTCATTTGGCTGTTCTAAATGGCTTGGGACCAGGGTCCATTCTCCAAAATGAACCTGGCAGGCCATTGAGATTGACTTCAGAAGCATTGTTCCATGTCTGACTGAAGTAAGGCAGGTAATGATGAGAAAGATGGGGGCTTTTTAGTTTTGGCACCCTTCCTGTGAAAACCCCCTTCCCAGACAGATTCACCTGGGCCTGTCTTTTATATTTGGTGCCAGCAGAAAAGGTTTTCTCAATTTGTTCAGGCCTTTTTATGCCCACTGGAATTTGTTGCTCCTGGCTTTTATTGTACTTTTATGTCTTATTTGTAAGCCAATCTGAGACCTGTGGCTGAAGAACAGCTAACACATCTTTTAATTAGATTAAAAAAAAATCTTGCTACAGGCCTTCACACCATTGAATAATATGAATGTTAGTGAGGTGATTCCCACACAGCAATCTGTTCAGCTTCATCGAATGTGTTACTTTTGGAACAAATATTGAAATTAAAGAGCAGTTGCTGCAGTCCTAATATTGAAAATCCAGATCCTGAAACTTTACTGCAGGTACAATATCTGAAAAACCCTTTACTTAGAGCATTTGGAAGCTGCAGTTGGCAATACTTGGATCTCACCTGAAGGGTTCCCCAGCACACCTTGGTTTTGCGTAAGTTCCAAATGATTATTTTTATTACACACGCAAAAAGGGAAAAAGACCCAAATATCTTCTCCCCTGCCGCCCCTTCCCCTGTGCAAGTCATCCTTAAGGCTCATTACTTCTCTAGGCTTCATATTGCTTTCCTGGTAATTCTGTTTATCCTTTTTTACCGAAATTCCATTTAAAAATGAGGTTGTTGCTCCAGCAGGAGATATGTGAACTGCACATGAAATGCAATGGAAAAAAAGGATGAAAACTCCACAAAGTGGAGGTTGCCTGAATGCCTGAGAAAGTTGAAATGATGCGGCAGCAAAGGGTAATGTGATTCTTTGCTACATTAATGCATTAGTTCATGAACAGCAGGTGAGCTGATAAAACAGCTCCTAGGCTGTACCACTTAAAATTACAATGGGGGAATGCTTGACTGAATACTTACTTCTCCACTGAAACAAAGTAATATGGGTTTCTGGATCAATGGAGTGCATAGGGCTGTGAGGAAACCCCCCTAAACTCCTCCACCCCATCATAAGGCAGCAAAAACAGGGATGGAGGAATTGAAATTCTAAAGTTTTGGGGGTGGCACTATAATTGCTAGCAGCAATGGCTCCTTTATTTCTTTTTCTTAACTGTTTTGGCCTCATCCTGTGGCAGAAGAGGTCCTTGTGATGTCTGGCAGCTGCCATTTCCTTCCCCAGAATGTCATTGGAATATATTATGTATGATAAATTTGTTCTGTTTTGATCAGAATTTACCCTGTTTGCACCAGCTGGAATCGAATGCTGACCCAAATGCAATGTGTGGTTGAAGTCTGGATTAGCTGGACTACGTGGATTTTAAAAATCTAAACCGGCAAGGTAATTCTCATGGGCACAATCTCACCACAGGGAAGCATTGAAGCTCCAATTATTTAAAAATGAAGTTAAGCTTAACTTCCTCTGAATGTAAGCACAATTATGAGACATTGGCTGCAATCTATTCACACTTACCTAGGAGTAAGTCCCACTGAATTCAACAGGACATTCTGCTGAGCAGATACATACAGGTTTGATCTATGATGGCCCAATGCTATGCACATTTACTTGGGAGTAAGGAACACTGTATCCAGTGCAGCTTACTCACAGGGGAAGTGTGTAATGGACTGCAGTTCTGATTGTACTATACTTTAACTGGCCTTATACTCTTGATTGTAGCAATTCTACTAAAGACTTTCTTGGAGTTGTGACCACCACACCTGTTAGGGGCAGGCGAACGAGCAATGTTTGAGGTTGCCATGATTCTCTGAACATCGTCTTGCTGCTTGTCTCATGCCCGATTCCTGTTGGTAATCGCTGCTTGCTCTGTGTGAATGGGAAATGTATACAAATTGAACGGGGGATTTGCGCACATTTCCCTAATTTGTGCATATTTCTTCCATAGGTTAAATTGGGGCTGATTCAGTCTACAGAGGAAATTTGCACAAATTAGGAAATTTGTGTAAATCCAACTGAGAATTGGGAATGAGATGAATGTGAGTGTGTGTTCGACAATTTACTAATATTTTTGGCAGACTCTTGCTCATGTTCGCAGCTTCGAACAGAGCACACTCACATGTTTTGCGAGCAAAAATGAAATTCTCATACATCCTAAACAACTGTACCTAGTTGTCAGGAGTGCCCTAGCTGCCTCTTGCAGTCCCCTCCAATAGCCAACTCAGGACACAGACAACGAGGATTCTTTTCGAGGCTTTATTCCTTTATTCCTTTATGACTCTTTCAGATACTAATCACTAGCGACTAAGCAAGGAATAGCACTGGGGAAAGATAGCAGAGTAGCCTAAGCTCCAGGTAAGGCAGTTGGTCCCCGTTTGAAGGGGAACCATGGGAAGACTCTGAACTTATGGCCTATGGAGAGATCCTCCATCTTTCCCTTGGGTCCTTGGGACGTGACTGTTGTTTGAGTGCCAAACGAGCGGTACGTCTCCTTTCAGCGCCTCCATCTGTCGTCGCTCCCTGCATCTGCACCAAGCATCCAGCAAGCCCCCCTCCAGTGCTCTCTCACTGCCAGGGTCACTATCTATCCCAGGAATGCTGGCAGGAGGAATCTCTGCCAGCTGCTGTGCTTGTGAGAGATGAATGAGCTCCTCTCCCACAGATTGCTGTTCCTCCTCAGAATCAGAACTGCTCTGGGGCTCTATGGGCTCAGTTTCCACCCTGACATCATCCCCGCTCCCATGAGGCCCCCTCCTCATGCTCCTCCCCTGGGGCCTCAGGTTTGTGGGGGTACAGCTGGTGGAAGCACCTCAGCAGCAATGGAGCGTGCACATTTTCCACGGTTCCCAGGATCGCTCATCTGGCCCATACCCCTTCCAGTCCACCAGATATTGCAGGTGGCCACAAGAAAGGCGGGAGTCCAGAATCTCCGAGGCCTCAAACTTCGCCTCCCCCTCCACCAGCACTGGCAGCAGGGGGGAGCCAGCCGAGCGATGAGGGTCGCCAGAAACCAGGGGGGACAGCAAGGACCGATGAAAAACAGGATGGATCTTCATGGAGGGGGGGGGAGAGCCAGGCGAAAAGCAACAGGGTTAATCTGGGCCGTAATCTGGAAAGGCCACGTGTGGCGAGGCGCGAGCTTCCTTGCGGGTGAGTGAGAGGGGAGGTATTGGGTGGATAACCAAACCCAGTCCCCCAGTTGCAGAGATGGACCAGCTGGCACTGCTGGTCTGCAGAGGCCTTGTAGGCTGTCTTGGCTTGCTCAAGGGAGTCCCGTAAGACGTGGTGTACTGCTCGCAACTCCTCTAAAAACTCATAGGCCGCTGGCACCGAAGAGGGAGCTAGGGTCTATGGGAAAGCCTTGGGGTGGTAACCAAAATTGGCAAAAAATGGAGTCTGGCGGGTGGAAGCATGGCAGGCATTGTTATAAGCAAATTCTGTGAGAGGCAGCAAGGAAACCAATCATCTTGCTGGTAATTGACATAACGGTGCAAATATTGCTCCAGAGTCGCATTGGTGTGCTCGGTCTGACCGTCCGTCTGTGGATGGCGGGTGGAGGAAAGACGGAGCGTCACATGGAGAAGCCCAAGTAGCTCCCTCCAGAAATGGGCAGTGAATTGGCCCCCCCATCTGAAATGAGACCCTTGGGCCATCCATGGAGCTGGAAAACATGTGCCAAAAAAAGCTCCACTGTCTCCCTGGCTGTGGGCAACCCAGAGCAGGGGATGAAATGGGCCATCTTAGAAAACAAATCCACCACCACCAGAATGGTGGTCTTACCATGTGAGCGAGGCAAGTCAGTGATGAAGTCAAGGGAGAGCAGTTTCCAAGGTCCTGAGGGGGTAGGCAGGGGGTGAAGCAAGCCTGTGGGCTTGCCTGAGGGGGCCTTCACCCGCTGGCAGGTTGGGCAGGAGGCGACATAGGTCTTGACGTCCCGACACACACGAGGCCACCAAAAATCCTGCGTCACTCCGTGCAGGGTCTTGGCGAAGCCAAAATGCCCAGCGGTGGGGGAGTCGTGGCACTGATGGAGGACCTTCTCACGGAGGGGTCTAGAAGGCACATAGACCCAGCCGGAATGGTAAAGCAGGCCACCTAGCAAAGAGAAGTGGGTAGAGTGTGTGTGGGGGCAGAGGCTAGCC
Organism: Heloderma suspectum; assembly: GCF_057233095.1. Classification (NCBI taxonomy): domain Eukaryota; kingdom Metazoa; phylum Chordata; class Lepidosauria; order Squamata; family Helodermatidae; genus Heloderma; species Heloderma suspectum. The sequence goes on from NC_139461.1 coordinate 13,495,916, forward strand.
CCAATTCCTCCACTTTTGTGCAGACAAAAGCATCCTGAAGTTGTTCAGAGTGAAGGAGCTCGTCCCAAGAGCGAGGGACCGCAGCTGCCGCCAGGCTCTGGGGGGGGGGAATCAGAGATGGGGGGGATTTCCCTCACCCCCTGGCTGGAGGTCCGGCTAACGAGAAAAAGCATCTGCTTGCAGGTTGTCAGAGGCCTTCACATGGCAAATCTTAAGGTGGAACCAGGGGAAAAAAAGCGACCACCTAATCTGCCGCTGTTTTAAGGCACGGGCTGTCTGAAGATGTTCCAGGTTGCAATGATCGGTTCTAACTTTGACTGGGTGCTGTGCCCCCTCCAGAAGATGACACCAGGTCTCCAAAGTGGACTTGATGGTCAACAGTTCCTTCTCCCAGATGGTATAATTCCTCTCAGACATGTTCAGCTTCCTGGAGTGGTAGGCACAGGGTTGCAACCTGCTGCCCGCCCAATCTGGCTGAAAAAGCACTGCCCCCACTGCAAAGTCAGAGGCATCAGTTTGCACCACAAAAGGCTTCCTCGGGTCAGGATGTAACAGGATCGGCTCAGAACTAAAAAGCTTCTTAAGTTCCTCGAAAGCCTGTTGGGCAGATGCTGACCAATGAAAAGGAGATTTCCTGCCCTTAAGGAGGTCTGTGAGAGGAGATGTCAGCCGAGCAAAGCTGGGCAGGAACCTTCTGTAAAAATTAGCAAACCCCAGAAAATGTTGCAAGTCCTTCTTGGTGGATGGAGCCTGCCAGGAGAGGACAGCCTGGACCTTTGCAAGATCCATCCTGATACCATCAGCTGAGATAATGTAGCCGAGATAGTCCAAAGAGGTTAGGTCAAATGCACATTTCTGCATCTTGGCATAAAGATGGTTCTCACGGAGGCGCTGGAGGATGGTGGAGACATGGTGGTGATGGGCGTGGAGGTCCTCAGAAAATATAAGTAAATCATCGAGATACACAATGAGGAAAGTGTCCAAATAGTCCCGGAAGATGGCATTCATAAAATGCGAAAACATGGGGGGGGGCCCCTCAGGTGAGCCCAAATGGCATCACTAGGTATTCATACACTCTGTACCGGGTGCTGAAACAGGTCTTCCACTCATCCCCCTCCCGGATGTGAATCAGATTGTAGGCGCCACGCAGGTCCAACTTTGTGAAAATCTTGGCTCGCCCCAGGCACTCCAGCATCTCCGGTATGAGGGGGAGGGGGTACTTGTTGAGGATTGAGACCAAATTCAATGCTCTGAAGTCATGCACCGGGCAGAGTTCTCCCAATTTATTGTGCAGAAACATGGTAGGGGAGCAGGCAGAGGTGAAGGAGGGGCAAATGAAGCCACATCTGAGGTTTGTGTCCAAAAACTCCTGCAGAGCTCGAAGTTCCGGCTCTGACATCGAATACAGCCGGCCGGCGGGGATGGTCGCCCCAGGAATGAGGTTAATGGCACAGTCAAAAGGGTGGTGAGGGGGGAGCTGGTCAGCCTCCTTCTTGTCGAAAACATCCATAAAAGCTTTATACTTCTCTGGGAGGATCACGGTAGCTGAAGAACTGCCAGAAGCAGACGAGGAGGGGGAGGAAAGGGTTAAGGCCTGGGCTGGGACTGGCACCTCGGTCGGGAGGCAATGCTCCCGGCAGTAGGGAGACGCAAATTCCACTTGCCGAAGCCCCCAAGAAATCTGAGGATTATGCTTAGAGAGCCAGGAAACACCCAGCATGATTGGGTATTGGGGAACCTTGGCCAAGTGAAACTGAATCTGCTCAACATGGGACTGGGCACTGTCAGGAATGCCTTGGCTGCCTCTTCTCAGTAGATTCCAATAGCCAACTCAAGACACAGACAAAAGGGAATTCTTTTCAAAGCTTTAATCCCATTACAGCTTAATGACTCTTTCAGATGCTAATCACGAGTGGCTAAAGCAAGGAACAGCAGCCTGGACTAAGCTTCAGGCAGGCAGTTGATCCCCATTTGAAAGAGAGTCACTTGAAGACCCAGAACTTATGGGCTAGGGAGAGATCCTCCCTCTTTCCCTTGGGTCCATGGGAGGTAGCCGTTGCTTGCGTGCCAAATGGGTGCTGCGCCTCCTTTCCACGCCTTCCATCGCTTGTTGCTCTTTGCGTCTGCGTCGAGCATCTAAGAAGCCCCCCTCCCGCACTCCCTCACTACCCGGGTCACTAACTATCTCTGGAATGCCGGCAGGAGGAATCTCTGCCAGGTGCTGAGCCTGTGAGGGATGAGCTGGCTCCACTCCCATGGATGGCTGTTCCTCCTCAGAATCAGAACTGCTCTGGGGCTCTCTGGGCTCAGTTTCCACCCTGACAGGCATGCAGAGTGAGCAGAGCTGTAATCCGGGTCACTGCAACCGAAGAAAGAGGATGCCCATTGATGGTCTCCATTGCCAAGGGGGCAGGAAGAGGCAGGGTAGGAATCTTGTGGAAGTGAGCGAACGTTTCATCCATGAAACTGGTTGTAGCCCCAGAGTCCACTAAAGCTAGGGCCTCCACCCCACCCCACTGGGAGGAGTGGAGGTGAACATGCAATAGCAGATGGGAGGGTGGGGGGTTGCGGAAGACACCCACTTTGTGGGGAACCAACCCCCACACTGGAGACCCCCAATAGGCTTGGGGGGCAGCCTAGTCAGGCCTGGGGATGAGGAGGAGGAGGAGGAGGAGGAGGAGGAAGAAGGAGAGGAGGGGGAGGCAGTGGGGCTGTGGGTCTGGAGCGGCAGGTTTTGGCAAAATGTCCCAGCTTTCCACACCGAAACCATCGGCGCTCTGCGCGCCGCCGCTCTAGTTTCTCTGGTGGCAGCAGGGCTTGGGTAGCTCCCAGCTGCATCAGGGTCTCCTCCACTCCCACCGCAGGGACAGGGGGTGAGGGAGGGGACAGGAAATGTGGGGGAATGGGAGGAGGGAAATCTCAGCCCCGGCACCTCGCCGGGTCTGCCAGCACCCCTCCAGCCGACTATCTATCTGGAGGCAGGTATGGATGAGGTCCTCCAAAGTAGGCGGGCTAGGCATGTGTGCCAACTCATCCAAGGTCTCATCGTTCAAACCATCCCCAAACTGAGCCACCAGCACGGCATCATTCCGCTGTAAATCCTGCATCAGCAAGCGAAAAGTTGTCACATAGCTGGAAACTGAGCCCTTGCCCTGCCTGAGGCGGCGAATCTCCTGAGAAGCCGTCTGCGTGCGCAGGGGGTCACCGAAAAAACTGGCCATCGCTGTCATGAAACCTTGATAGTCCCCGAGTAGGGGGTCATTAGCGAGAAAAAGTCCCGAAGCCCATCTAGCTGCCACGCCTGAAAGTAGGTTAATGATAAAGCCCACATGAACCTGTTCTGTCAGGAAATCCTCAGGTCATAGGTGCATGTACAGCTCTGATTGGGCCTGGAAAATCTGAAAAAGTCCTTTCTCACCAGAAAACCTCTCTGGCAGAGCCACCGGGCACTTGCGGTGGGGGGGAGAAATTGGAGGTGGTGGGGGTTGAACTGCAGCTTGCAGACTCTGTACGGCAGTCGTCAGTTGAGCCACTTGATAACGAAGAGCCTGGTTCTCTTGTGCGAGAGCTTGCACCGCTGAGTCCATGGCAGCCTCCAGAGGCAGTAGGAGCAGAGAGAAAAAAAAAGAGGAACAGGGACTGTTCTAGGCTGTCAGGAGCGCCCTAGCAGCCTCTTGCAGTCCCCTCCAATAGCCAACTCAGGACACAGACAACGAGGATTCTTTCTGAGGCTTTATTCCTTTATTACTTTATGACTCTTTCAGATACTAGTCACTAGCGACTAAGCAAGGAACAGCCCTGGGGAAAGATAGCAGAGTAGCCTAAGCTCCAGGTAAGGCAGTTGGTCTCCATTTGAAGGGGAACCACAGGAAGACTCTGAACTTATGGGCTATGGACGGATCCTCCCTATTTCCCTTGGGTCCTTGGGACGCAACTGTTGTTTGAGCACCAAACGAGCAGTACACCTCCTTTTGGCGCCCTCCATCTGTCGTCGCTCCCTGCGTCTGCGCCGAGCATCCAGCAAGCCCCCCTCCAGTGCTCTCTCACTGCCAGGGTCACTATCGATCCCAGGAATGCTGGCAGGAGGAATCTCTGCCAGCTGCTGTGCTTGTGAGAGATGAGCGCGCTCCTCTCCCATGGATTGCTGTTCCTCCTCAGAATCAGAACTGCTCTGGGACTCTATGGGCTCAGTTTCCACCCTGACACTAGTATCTGAAATGTAGAGGCATGCATTTGATTGACAGCAGGACATGATGTCGGAGTGAGTGACATTATGCAAACTAAGTCAAGTCCTTCTCATAGCACTGAGTTCCTATGCGATTGCACAGAGAAGCCAGTGTCGGCCTCCTCACAGGACAAGAATTTGCTGGCACGGTGGCCATCATCTCTCTCGTGGGTGACCCTTTCAACTCTGCCTCTTTGCTGCCATCTGCTTGATTTGCTGACAGGCATTTAACTAAGTCGACTTGATTTACTTGCAGACTTTCCAAGCAGAGGCAGCCATCCTTCTTCTGACTAATGCTGTGCTGAGAAGTAGCCTGGCCTTCCACCCTTCGGAATAAAAATGCTAAGGCAAGCGTCTGACCTGATAGCACTGATGAGAGAAGAGAAGGCCTGTGGCTCATGCTATTAATCTCTGTAGTCTCATCTAGGGCAGGAGCGAGGCTCATTTAAACTTGTTTTAAACTTTATCCACATTGGCTTGTGTGGCCCAGGGCCTGGTAAAAAGCAGCACCGGCTCCAGATTTTTGAAGGCCCTTGGCCTTGGGCAAGACGCCCTCCATGGCTTCCCTTCTGTGAGTCTACCTTCTCACCGTCATTGTCACCGCTGCTATTGGAACATAAGAACATAAGAGCCCTGCTGGATCAGACCAAAGGTCCATCTAGTCCAGCATTCTGTTCACACAGTGGCCAACCAGCTGTTGACCAGGAACCCACAAGCAGGACATGAGTGCAACAGCACCCATGTTCCTCAGCAACTGGTGTACACAAGCTCACTGCCTCTGGTACTGGAGGTAGCACATAGCCATTGCTCCTCATCCTCTGCTTTCTCATCATTGCTACGCTTGCTTGCTTGCTTGACAGGCAGAGAGCCCATGAGCATGTAGGCAGTAGCATCTCCTGCTCCTCTTTCTCACCACCACTGTTGTCTAGGCCAGAATGAGAGGCAGGTGAACAAGCAGCTTGCAGTGGGGAAGAGAAGGAACAACTCCAGGGGACTTTTATCACTGGGCCCCTGCTGGGCCCTTGACAGGTGCCCAACCATGCCTACCCTTGACACCAGCCCTGAAAAATACATCTGTCATGCTTCCCAGCGTGATGCTTCAGGCACACCTACCCTTGATGCCGGCACCGGTAAGAAGTCTAGGATGGCCAGGCAGCCTATTTTGCAGGAAATCCTTCCACCCGTTTTGGCTTTGAGCTGGCTGCATTTGGGGTATGCCTAATGTTAGCTTTTTTCTTGTTTCATTCGTAAGTCTCAAATATTTTTGTGCACATGTACCTTGCTCACAGTCACGCTTTACCATGGCTTTTGTAGTCTCAGGGCTACATCAACTGTAGTGGTAGTTCTGAAATATGGTGTCAAGAAAGCTTTTCCTGTGTGAATGGCAAATGCTGTGAGACTATTAGCAAGTGATCTCTTTTAAGATTTGGAGTTTGTAATTGGATTGGCCTTATTGTTCCATGTTTGCCTTTTTAGTGTTACTTTTACCAATTAATTTTTGTTTTTAAATCATAGGATTTTAGAGTTGGAAGGGACACTGGAGGTCTTCTAGTCCGACTCCCTGCTCATGGCAAAGTAAAAACAAAAACTGATGCGTTTTAGGGTGCAAGTGCAACACTATGCGTTTTTAGACAAGAAAAATGTCCTGTAACTCCCAGCATTCCCCAGCCAGCATAGCTGGCTGGGGAATGCTTAGAGTTGTAGGGCTTTTTTTCTGTCTAAACATCCACAGGATTGCACCCATACTGATTTTAATTGTACTGCTTTGAAAGCACACACATTGAAAAGCTGTCTGTAAATAATATGAAATTTCAAATAAATTGACTGTTCTGTAGTAACAGATCTTCTAACTACATTCCAAAGTCAGTTTTTGACAGGGTTTGGTGGCAATGTTAAGGTATTTCCACTCACAGAAAGGAAAAATTCTGAAACAGTCATTGCTTGTGGGCTTCCCATTGTGGTATCTGATTAGCTACTGTGGGGAATAGATACTGGTCTACATAGGCCTTGGGTCTGACCAAGCAAGGATCTTCTTATGTTTGTATGACCATAACAGGGTACATCCAGGTAGCAATAAAAAATCTGGAGGTAAACCTCAGTCTGAACAATAATAAGCAAGCCTTCACTTACATCTGGGAGTTGCTGTTGCTGATTCAGGAGCATGAGGTCATTTTTCAGTGATCTGGTAGTACATCAGAGAGTCATGAGAGAATGCAGTATGAAAATGCCCCCAAGGATTACAGACTAATACAAGATCTCACAAACACAAGCTCTTTTGGCTTCACCTATTTTTAGAATCCTGGTAGGATAGAGTTCTGAAATTCAACCTCAGGTATGTGGTTCATTGTGGTTGGATGGCCATGCTGACTGGGAATGATAGGGCTTGGAGTCCAACACATCTGGAGGGCACCAAGTTGGGAAAGGCTGCCTTAGATCTATTATCTTGACTTGCTGCTTCCATGAAGAGGCATCTGAAAATCAGATTGATCCTAGGAACCCGTATTACAATTCTTGCCCTCTCTTTTAAATCCATTGTCACAAAACATAGGAGAAGCTGTCCTGTATCCTCCTCTCTCAGAACATGTACAAGGTGCCGGTACTCTCTTATAGAATCATAGAATAGTAGGGTTGGAAGGGGCCTACAAGGCCATCGAGTCCAACCCCCTGCTCAATGCAGGAATCCAAGTCAGAGCATCCCTGACAAATGGCTGTCCAGCCTCGTCTTGAAGGCCTCCAGTGTGGGAGAGCCCACCACCTCCCCAGGTAAGCTTCTTGAGCTTCAGTTCCTTTTTCAAAACCCCAGCTTTCCCATGGAAGCTTTGGCCTAACATCCTCCACTGTGGAAACTTAGCACAGTTACTATGGACTATGTCCTGTGGGACTCACTTGGCTCAGTCTTGTCTGACTGGCAGTGGCTGTCCAGTGTTTCAGACAGGAGTCTTTTGCAGTCCTAGCTGAAGATGCTTGGGATTGAACCTGTGACCTTTTAAATGCAAAGTGTGTACGTGACCGCTAATGATCAGAGAAGGAAACTGGGTGGTGCTACTCAAGGCCAGCCACCTTTGTGGAATGTCTGAAATTGCAAATGGATGGGAAGCAGCAGTGTGGTCACTGGCTTTTGCTTTCCTTGCCTGCCACCTTGGCAGTGGCCTCTAAGAATAGAAGAAGAAACTCTCCTTCTGTTTCCCAGCAATGTGTATGGCTCAGTTGCTACCACAGGAGACAATGGGCTATGCTGAGCCAAGAGCAGCCTAGGTTTCACTTAAGAACCGAAGAAGATCCATGCTTGATCAGAACAAAGACCTATCTAGTCCAGCATTCTGTTCACACTGTATGCTGAGGCCAACCAGATGGCTAGTCAGGACAATGGGACATTGATGCAATAGCACCCTGTCACTCATGTTTCTTAGCATAGAGAAACATACTGCCTCTGAAACTGGAGGTAGCATATAGCCATCATAACTAGGTGCCATTGATAGCCTCATCCTCCATGAATGTCAAATCCCCTTTTAGAGCTGTCCAAATTGGTGGCTGTCTTCTGGTAGCAAATTCCAGAGTTTAACTATGCACTGGACCATCTGTCCTTCAGACCTATAGACCACAGATGGTGACCTTAGGCTTCTATAGTATAATCGAGCAAAAGGAAGTAAGGCTTTCTGGATGCTGAAAGCATTACTGGAATTTGTTATTAAGATCGAAGTCACTCCTTGCCATGAATTCCCAGAGGAAACATAGTTAGCACCTTAGCTCAGCCCTGACATAATATTCCCCTTCCCAATAAGTCTGAACTCCTGCATGTTTAAGTTTCAGGTGCAATTATTCCTTTGGCATTATCTGCCATCTCACTCTGCCACCAGCACGAGTAAGAAAACTTACTTAGAAAGAGTCATGGGGGTTTGGCATAGTTTATCCCCCCCCCCCCGCAATGTTTCCAAAAGAAGAAACGGCCTGTGAAGGAAGGCAAACGTTCATTGCCATGGCAAACTGCAAGAGGGTGAAGAAAAATAGCTCCCTGTTCTGATGCCGCTTCCATTCTGGTTTAACTGCAGTGTGGCTTTCAGATTACCTGAGAAAGTGGATTGAAAGGAAAGTTAAATGAGCAGCACTGCAATTGCATTCAGATTATACAAAAGGAGAGGAGGGGGATCTCCTTGGCATTTCTTTGGCTATTGCATTCTCTCTCTCTCTCTCTCTCTAATATAATAAAATTTATATATATAACATTTACTGTACTTTTAAACCACCCAGTAACTGAAGTTCTCTGGGTGGTGTACAATGCATTAAAAACATGAGGACATACATTAAGGGAACAATCCTATGGCCGCTAGACAGCGGCTAGATGGCCATAGGATATGCTGTTTTCTGGGAAGTGACCTCAGAGCCCACGCTCCAAGGTCGGTTCCTGGAGAGCTGACCTCCCCCCACTTCCGCGCCGCCTCTGAGGCAGCGCGGAACAGCCCCGTCCCCCGTGTTCGCAAGAGTGCCAAGCGGCCAGAAAGGGGCATGTCTGGGGGTGTTCTGGGACGGAGAGGGCAGAACTGCCAATATGACACATCCAGTGTGTTGTACAGCAGCCTCTTTCCCCGCTCTGTCCTCCCGTGATCGGCTGTCTAGCCAAAAATGCAGGGCAGGAGAAGCACGGAGGGAACAATCCTCTCTATGCTTCTCCTGCCCATCCAGCTTTGGATAGGCGGTCGCCTCTGAGTTTGGAGGCGGCTGCCTATCTGGATAGGGTTGCTCCCTAAAACAAGCAAAATAAAATAGAACAAGTGCAGAATAAAACTGAGACAAAACCAACATCGAAAAATAAAACTGTGCTATCATTGCTATGACCTAAGAAATCCCTGGTTCAGCCTTCATTGCTCAGCCTTAGCATCCCATCTGGAACATGGGGACAATGCTACTGGACTACCTTCTCGGGCTGCCCTAAGGAACACTGAGATAATGTATGTCATGTGCTTTGACCACTTAGTGAAAGCACTATGGATGCAATTTAGCTGAAGTTAAATACTTCTAAGTCCCATTGATTTCCAGGCAAGAGATTTACAGAGCAATCTCACACATGTCTATTCATACATGCCTATTCATAAGTAAGCCTCAGTGAGTTCAGTGAGGCTTCCTCGCAGATAAATAGGCATATGATTGCAGCTTTAAGCATGTCTTTATTCTTCTCCTTGAAATCAGTGGGACGTAGCAGAATTGCTTAGTTTGGCTGGGACATACTTGACTGTGTTTTGTCTTACAATTAAATATTATATATGATTGTTACTTGGGCCAGTAGGATGGTTGTGTCTGCTAAAATGTAAATCTCTAATGCTACATTTGCAGCACTGTTGCCTATTTTAAAAAAGCTGTTGTGCTCAATAGAGGCTGGTTGTGAATCCATTCTGGGTTTCAGGCAGAACCAGCCAGAACTCTAAGGGAGCTATCCAAGGTGCTGAACCTATTTGAGGGATAGGGTGGAACACCTTGGCTAGCTCCTTTCGGGTTCTGCCTGGTTCTGCCTGAAACTCAGCATGGATTCACAACCCCACCGAAAGCGGAGCCACGACCCTCCACCGCTGTTTCTAGATTCAGGTTTCGGGTCAGGTATTCTGCCCGGCTTCAGCATGGAGCATCTGTGGGCCACCTCAGGGGACCCCAACCCCTGGCAGAGCCCATTGCTGATGCCTGGGCTGGGCTAGGGATGCTAGAGAATTCCACCATGGATCCCAGGGGGGGCGAATTTCAGTGAATTTGGCCCCCAGAATCCGTGGTGGAATGGAGCCCCCCACCCCACCACCCCATGAAAGCCCAGTGAAAGAGCCTACCTGGCTGCGGCTCTGGCTCTGGTGGCGGCGGTGGCGGTGGCAGCGGTGGCTCCAGCCACTGCCGGGCTGCTGCGGCCGCAAATGTCATAGCAGCCACCATTTGTGTCCCTAGGCCAGCCTGTGATAGGCTATGTATATATTTACGTAGCCTATCACGGCTAAAGCAGGGACGCAAATGGCGTCCCTTACGCCATTTGCATTCCCGCTTTAGCTGTGATAGGCTACGTAAATATTTACGTAGCCTATCACAGGCTTGCATAGGGACGCAAATGGCATCCCCTATGCAGGACGCCATTTGTGTCCGCACCAGCACGGCAGTGGCTGGAGGCCCCACTGTGGGTTGGCCCGGCTGGTGGCTCCATGGCCTGGCTGCGGAGCGGAGCGGAGCCGGCCGGGCAGGATTCCGGGGGGGGGGAGGAACGGATCACCTCCCCCCCAGTCAAGGATTCCGGGGGGAGGAACGGATCGTCTCCCCCCACCTGCGGAACCCGGTGGAGCCAGGTAAGCAGGGTTTTGTACACGCCTAGCCTGGGCAAGAAGAAGAAGAAGAAGAAGAAGAAGAAGAAGAAGAAGAAGAAGAAGAAGAAGACTCCCACTGGTGGCACAGATGCCTTGCGGCCACCCTGTTTTCATGGCAGAAGCCATTTTTCCACCACAGTGCCCCAGAAATAACTCAACTCCTGGGGCAGTGTCAGAAACAGAGAGGGCAACTACAAGTTGCCAGCCACTGCCTACCACCAAGGGTCCTGAGCAGGTCCCCACCATTTCTAGGACAACCCACCATCCTAGCAGCGAGCCCACAGGACTGTGGTTTGAAACCCAGAATGGATTCACAGCCCCATTGAAATGAGAGCCACCAGCCTCTGCTGGTTGTGCTGTATATATTCAGTCATTGGAATCAAAGTTGTCCAACTGGTCTTAAATGGGGAAACAGAGGCTCTAATCCCTATTAGTTCCAGGGGGGATATGGCAAAGTCATTTGTTGGATTGCTTATTGTTGGATTTGTATGTAAATAATATTACTACCAATCTGGCGGGTGCCTCTTATAATCCAGTATTTTTGGGGGACAGGCCAGTATCTCTTTTGCTGAATGGCGATGATACAGCCCTTGCTGCATGTCCTTTTCACAAGTGGGCTTGAGGAGGATAATTGGGGATTTTTGTGGTTATCGTACAACTATTAGCTATTAATTATGGTAAAAGGCAGATTATGGTTGTTGGGAGAGATCAGGAACAACATAGGCAGACTATGAATGGGCATTCACTTGCCCCAGTTAAGCAGTTCAGCTATCGAGCGATTGCTTCCCCTAGTTCAGGATCTTTTAAAGTACATGTGGAATCAACCAGAGAAAATGTTGGCTGAACAATTCAGGGATTGATTTACATTTTATTTTGGCAAAGGGGGGCAATTCCGTCCACCGGCACTTGCAAGCTTTCAGGGCCAAGCTGTGGGATTGCTGCTGCAGGAAGGACAGCTCGGCAGGGATTCGCACCTGCAAAGGATTGTACGGCGGTTTCTCTGCCACACTGCTGCAGCATATGGGGGAAGTGTTCCTTCACTGGGCAGTACCACCTATGCATTCCTTTTTTTTTTTTTAGCAACTGCTTATATTTCAAGGCCTAAGGAACTCTCGACCACTTTAACTTAATTGTTCCATGACCTGACCCTTTTCCGCCACAACCAATTCTCTTAGAATAGCTTAAAATCTCCTAGTAGCTTGGTATAAGAGGCTTAGGCATGAGATGGGCACCAACCCCAGAATCAAGATGAACTATTAAACAAGTTAATTTATTAAAGCAGTATTTTGTACATAAGAGAATACTAATATTTACTTTAGGGGTTTCAAAAGAATGCTTTCTGACATGTCTTAAAGACTCAATAGACACGTTTGCTAACACAATCCTCTTAATTTCTTCTTTTTTTTTTAGACCCCAGGCCAAGTTCTCTAAACCTCCACCCCAGCCGAATGCACTCACAACCAGGTCTGACTCTTGGGTACAGGCTTTCTCTAACTCCCAAAGATCCTCATGATGCATTTCTGGCTCCTTGGACCACTTATCTGGCTTTTTACTCCCTCTTGTGTAACCTTGTTCTGTCAAGATCTTAGGGGAGCCTCCTGGCATAACACAACCACCTACTCCTGACTTTCACCCGTCACATATTCATGTGTTGTTTGTGGAGATTAATACCCAAAGAACATCCCCCTTTTACCAAAGACTTGATGTCCGAAGCTGTCTTCCACCATACATAATGAAATGTACACACCCCAAACGCCGAAAAATAATTACTTTGGCAAGATGGAGCAGTTTCCCCTGTGTGGTTATATTAGGCTGGTTCAGAGGGACTCCTTTGGAGGAACACTGATGCCTGCATGGACAACCTGCACTGGAAACCCTGGAACATATAGTGTTGCAGTGCAGTTTATACAATAGTTCTCCTAGACAGAAATATATAGAGAAGAGGTGGGGAACAAAAGGGATTGGCTAGGTGAAGATAGGGATGCTGAAGAAATTTGAGACAGACTAAAATGAGCTCTGATTTCTGAGAATCTAACCTGCACAATCTGCTGCGGGGCACCCCCTTCAGGCTGCCCGGAGTCTGTGGACCTCTGGATGGGTTTTTTTTTTTAAAGTTTCCCGAAACTTATGCATATTTATTCGTAGAAAATACACAAGTTTCTGCTGAGGAAAAGTGGAGTGGAATGGGGGGACAATATGCTCAATGTTACATACTAAAGTAAATTATGTAAATTGTTACGAAACCTCTAACGTAATTATCTGCATATTTTTCTGCATGACAAAAGAAAGAAAGGAAGAAAGAAAGAAAAGAAAGAAAGAATCTGTCTGTGAGCAGACGATGGAATAAAAGGCGCCTGACAATCCATGGAACACAGACAGAGAGGATTTCCACAGTCTGTACATCCCTAGGTGAAGATGCCACAACCATTCACCTGAAGGATAGTTTGGCCCTGTAGTGGAGTTCTATAAGTAGGGTTTCTCTCCTGCCAGGTGCCTGTTACCTCCCACTGTCTAAGCACTTATCTTTTCTGTGTAGTAACATGATAACATGTGCTATAGCAGTTTCTGCCTGGGAAGCTAACAAGAGTCTCCAGGCAAAATGCATGGACAGCCAGACCCCACCATTTGCTTGTTCAAGCTTGATGAATTTTAAAAACACACACACACCACCCATCTAGTGGGTGATTGACCTTACTCACTAGAGGAAAAGGACTGTTTGCAGGAAAGGAAAATTGTTTGCTCTCCTTTTTTTTTTAATTACTCCCCCAACATTTATTTCCCCACTGCTTCCTGGCCTAGGAGTCCAATTTGAGTTTGGAAAATCTAAATGGATTTGGTCTCCAGTACAAAGGTAACAATACTGCCCTACCATGCAGGATAATATACGTGACATACCTTGAACTGTCAAAGAGCACTGCACACACATGATACATTAGTACTGAAAATAATAAAATAAAAAGGCAGCCACGTGGGCCGTAAGAAAAAACCCAAAATCCATGTCGTTTTGAAACAGGTTTGAGTTATCAGCTGGATTTTATATCTTCAAAAATGGAGGATTAACAAATGTCTGCTACCTTCCCAGTAGTCCTAGGGCACTGAAACCTGAGACTATCACTTCACCTTGCAGAGCCCAATTTGAATGTCTGAAACTCTCCTTCTTCATATCCTCTTAAGACGCTGACCATGCAGAAGTCCTGACTTCAACGTCCGGTCTGTCTTTCCTCTGGTCCTGCCCCCTGCCAACCTGCTTTTTGTAACGTCTTGCCTGATGAAGAGATCTTGAAAGGGGTGATTTTTGAGTTGGCCTAATACATTACGTGGATTTTGAAATTATTATCACTGAGAAACTGAAGCTGCAGTGCCTGAAAGTGTTTGCTCTTTAGCACTGGGCAATGACATGTAGAGCAACATCCCAAGCTGCTAAAACGGACACCTCATCCCATGTGCCCCTCCCTATGGGTTGTTATCTTTTCTTCCTTGTAGCAGGAAGACATACACTGACATACATTGGGTGACTATGAGATGTACACT